>NC_143396.1:223200428-228000428 GCF_052110815.1 Crocodylus siamensis | reverse complement strand
ATGATGTGGTGCAGGGAGAGGGTGCAGGAGCAGAAACAGATGGTTTGCCAGGTATATTTGGGACTAGCACGCTGCTGTAGTGGGGGATGAAGGGAGGGGGCTTGTGCAGTGGTAGACCTATGCCATGTGGTGCTGGGGAGGTGGGGGGTTTGCATGGTACACTGGAGGCTGTGTGGTGCATTGGGTGGGGGTGAGCACCCACATGACATGCAGTACGGGGATATGTGGTCTACGTAGTGTGTGGCTTAGGGGAGAGGGGAAGCCCCTCCAGTAACTTAGAAGTTGTACAGCCCTGATCTACATCAAGCAAGCCACTATCTGACCTGGCATAGAGCCCCTTCCTGACACAAATGGAATGAACTACGGAGAATGAACTTCCTTGCCAGCCCTCTCTGCAGCTCAGAATTGAGGGGAGCTGGATAGGTGGGTGAAAAAAACCTGCCTAGTCAGTGGGCTCTGTTTTTGGATAGCTAAGGGCTTTTTGGTAGGTCTCCTGAACTGGCAACCTTCTCCCCTCTTCTTTTGCCAATAGTAAATTCAGTTCAGAAAAAAAAATGGATGGGAGTTCTCGGTTTTGGCTGGGGCTCTTGCTGTTTTTGAAGCAGAAGCTTTCTCTCTGTGGTGCCCTCCCTCCATTTTTTTCCAGTGACTGTGTTAGTAGCTCAACTGAAGAAAGGGGCTGGATAATGGCTGATCTGTAGCATGGTGGTTAGAGTGCTGTGCTGGAAAATAAGAGAGGTCCTGGTTTGAGCTCTCTCCAGGTGAGTGGGCTTGAGATTCCCAGATCTTCAAAGGCGAGTGATCTAGCTATTGATTTACTGGGGCAAAAGAAGGTACATACAACCCTCTTCTGTTCCTGAGGCTAAGTCTGGTAAGCAAAGGTTTGACTCTGCTATGTGCTCGCAAGGAGTGTGCGTATGTGCCATGGCTGCTACGCTTACCTTCCTGGCAAAAAATGGCCACTAAGATAACCAGGAAATAAAAGAAATGTCACCCTGATGTGGACAGAAATCAACTGTTTTCACATGGTTTTGTGTTAAAATACTAAATAGCTGAGAGTTTTGCCAGGTTTTGATGTACTGGGATATGAGACTTGTTCAAATTACAGCCCTTGGTTACTTGAAATGCAACCCTCATCTTGCTTAAAACCTGGCATTGAGGCCACTCAAAACCACCAGTCACTCAAAAGCCCTCCTTAGACTTGTTCAGAAAGTAACCTCAGTGTTATCTGAAAGTTGGCCAGATGTCTGCTTGAAACCTAGCCCTTGGCTTACCTGGAAAATGGCTTCTGGCCCAACAGAAACCTGGGCCATTGTTTGTTTACAGCAGGACTTAGGTCTCCTGGGCCGCCTTGCTTGAAACGTGGTCCCTGGCTCACTGAGAAGCGAATGCAGGCCTCTGGACTCACTCAAACCATCAGCTTCAGTCAGCCTGTTGAGCCTGGGCTCAGCTTCAAGTCTTTCATGAAATCAAAAGCCAAGCAATTTTTGTTGGCTGCAGGCTTCATAACACAAGTGTTAAATAACTATCTAAAACATTATTATTATTATTATTTCCCCAGGACAAATCAGACAGACAAAAGAATCTTTTACAGTCAATCCTGAACTCCCAAAGTCCACAGCAGCTTTTTACAATGGATAACTTCTAGACTTTTGGAATGACTAACACGCACATATGCAAATGTGCATGTTACATAATAACTTCTCCCTTCTACTCCCATCCTGGCTGAAGCAGAATCAAGTAGTAATAGCATGGTCTCTATGCTTGTATGGAAAGCATAAGTGACTCCCAATGAATTGTGAGAACAAGACCCATCTCCACATGGCTGCAGTAAAAATGGGATTTGCCCTATACTGCTTTAAAAGTCTAGATCACACAGCTGGAGAATGCTGTAGTCTGGGCATGCTCAGGAAATCAGACTTCCCAAGACCTTGCAACTCCCCCCCATCCTAAATTGGTTGAGTCAGAACACTGAGTCCTTTGTGGACTACTTTGCTTAAGAAATGGTAAGACAGTTTGGGGCTCTGGACTACAGCAAAGCTTGCTGCTTGCTTGGTGCCAGAAACCCTTATTTATCTCTGTCTTTGCTGTCCTAGTGGAACCATCTTTTTATTGGTTCTGGGCCTGACTGATGTCTTGGGCCCTATACTAGGAAGCAGGAAAGTCATGAAAAAATGACCTTAGGGATTTAAAAGGAAAACAGCATGTAGTCAGGGTAAGATACAGGCTGAGGATGGAAAGGCAGTATGTGTGATGTGGTGTGTGAGTGGAGGAAGGTGGCTTGGATTGGTATATACTCATTCTGCTGGACTTTAGCTTTTCACTGCAGTTCCAAGGATGATGCCGTCTAGTCTCAGTATAGTAAGGGTTAATTCCATGAAAATATGAAATCCTATGATAAAAATAATCAAAGAATTTAATTAATAGTGTGTTAGTCCAAATAAGTACAGTTGTCTTCCAGGAGTATTTACATGTCAGGCTATAATTAGACACTTGCTTGGCATCAACCCACAGGAGTTGACAAGTCATGGTTTCCATTACATACTGAATTTTTCCATATTGCTGCTCAGTCATAAGTGACTATGAAATGAGTTTACTAGTTTCAGCAGAGATGAGGAAGCATATAGGCCATAGAGGAGACCAAAAGAAGTGTCGATTATTTTCTTTATAGGAAACTTAATAAGGATCACAAATGCTTTAGCTAAGTGATTCCAACCTGGACATACTTTTATAGTTTTTAAGTAATCTGAAAAGTGGAGTGGAAAAAGTTATAATCAGTCCTTTTTTCTGTTTCCTAAGGATAACCATTTCTTCCCTAACTGTACCCCTTTTCTCCTATTGAGGAAGATGATGATACTCTGTGATCCCTAGGGAGACAGAGAGACCTTCCTGGTTAGAATAGAAATGTACAGATGACAGGACCCTTTAACAACCAGAAAGTGATTGTAAAGAGGATGCCTCCTTTTAGACCAATATATGAGTTGCTTAGATACTGTGGTGAGAAGGGTGATATAAGTAACCATAGAAAGAAAGAGAGTATTTCATAGTAGAGTTCTATTCTACCTACAGAATAAAACTATTTGGCTCTGATATAGGTTGGAAGTATTTCAGCCAGTTAAACATCTCTGAGCTGATGCAGAAATCTTACTACATACTGGTAGTAGTTTATAAACTACTTCAGAGTGAAGCAGGATAGAGAATTAGGCAAATATTTCTATTCCCAGTATGGATAATTTTTATACTCAAAATGCTGAGTAGTGCCTTGTGAAGTCATACTGAGCTTGGATATATTTTACATTCTCTGGGAAACATTTTTCACCTAGTTTTTGATTGATAATAGGGCTGTGTGAAGCTTTGGTCCCTGATTCAATTTGACAGAGATTCGTCCTGATTTGGTGGCCAAATCTCTGAATCTGAATCAAATCAGAGGAGCCTTTAATCTCTCTGAATTGAATCGGAACCCTCTGAATCGATTCACAGAAATTTAGAAGGATTCAGTGATTCGGACATAGACACAGCTTTAAATGTTTTTTCTACATACCTCTAGGTAGCAGGTGGCTCATGAATCCTGCGATGCTGGGGCACATGGAGTGTCCCACAGAAGTGTGGGGGCTCCCCAGTGCACTTAGCAGCAGACCCAGAAGTGGACCAGAAGCACTTCTGATCCACTTCTGGATCTGCTGGAGAGTGCGTGGATCCCCCTCGCACACCCCAGGCTCAGCAACTGGTGCCTCCTGAGTCTGGGGGGCACCTGGGGTCCCCCCACAGCTGATTGGTGAGCCGGGGAGCCGTGTGGGGGGGCATGCTCCCTGGCAGACCTAGAAGTGGATCAGAAGTATTTCCGATCCACTTCTGGGTTCACCACCAAACATACAGGGCCCCCCTCCGCACCCCTGTGGGATGCTCCATACAGCCCAGCGTCGCAGCATTCATAAGCTGTGCCTGGTACCTTGAGACATGTTGAAAAAACATTTAAAGCTGTGTCTATGTCTGAATCACTGATTCTCCAAATTGGCATCAAATCTTCAGATTCGGATTTGGCCGAATCAAATCAGGTAGTGATCCAAATCAATGAATCGAATCACTGTCCCCGATTCAGGTCAAATCCGAATCTAATAGGGCTGGTTTTGCACATGCCTAATTGCTGACACAGAACCTAACTTCCCTAGTCACTCATTCCCAACCAGTTGCCTACCCCCTCAATGAGAGGTAGATGCAGAATGGCTCTACTGCAAGAGTGTCCTTTGATATTTCATTGCCTTATATTTCATACTTAACAGAGAACTTTCTTCATGAGCATTGCATTCACCTAGGGCTCCTACACGCAGCTGTACCTCATTCACTCTAGGATGACTGTTTTTAGGGCATGGAACCATTGCACCAGAGTAACAGAGAACAGAGCCTGCATGTGAGGTTTTTAAAAATACTACTTCCTGAACTGCTCACTAATAAAAAGTATATATAATTACTATATATATTCAAAAAATGTAATCCAGGCCCTTTCAGAACATTGTTTTACCAACATCATTCATAAAAGACAGTTACTCTCATATTTTTCATGACAGAAAACACCACACCATTTTAATGAAACTTAAGTAGTATTTTATTTACTTTCCAATAATCTATTGCATTTTTGGTACATATTTAGTTTCATTTTTGTCATTATTCATTTCAAGAAACTGTTGCTATAGATAATCTATATACATGCAAAGAAGTAACTGCTTTAATGGAATTGCCTCATTATAAGTTAAACAGCTATACAGGTCTTTGTCATCAGAACCAATAAAAATGCAATTGGCCAGGAGTACTTGAGATGTTTGGAAGTTTTCCAAGGGAATGTTTTTCTTTTGGGAAATACTAGTTTCAACAAAAGTGAATTTTTTTGCAGAAATGCATCACTTTTGATGGAAATTTGTTTTCAAGCAAACAATGAAATGAAATCTCCTTGTGATCAAAACATTCCATTTTGAACCTTTTGGAATGGAACATTTCAATTTTCTGTGTTATTCATTCATTATCTAATTATTTTTATTCTTATGCAATAAAATTTAATATAAAGTGGAAAAAGTCAAAAGCAGAGTGAATATTTTGACTGTGTTCATGTGAAATATTTTAATTGACCTGAAAGTCAAAATTGTTAGTTCAAATAGTGGAAATTCAGGATAGTCTGAAAAATTTTGTTTTCTTTCCATTCCATAAAGAAATAAATGTTGAAATTACCTCTAAAGTGAAGAATTCAATTCCCACACAGCTCTAGTAAATAGGATTAGCACCTATAATATTACCCCTCAGGCTATGAGAACGTTGCCCTTTCACTTGACCATCATTTGAGAGATTTGTGATACTAAGCTACAAAGGAATTACGGAGAAGCTGAGAGAGATTGGTTTGACACTGGAAAACAGAGACTATGTAAACAGAATTTCCTTGGTGAAAATTACATTTATAAATAGTCAAACAGCAAACGTACCTAAATTTAGAAGCAAAAACTGCAATGGGCAAATTTTCACCAACTGGCACCAATGGATTAGCAGGTGCATCTATTTTTATGTGCAAAAGACTGAACTCAAATACACAGGTTGTTTAACTGCATGTGCAGTTGGGTAGTTCCCTACACAAGTAAGTGCACAGTGGTACAGAGGACACTTGGAAAAATGATGGGGGCATTTTGAGAAGCCTGCTGGCACTCTAGCCCCTAAATATGCAAATGAAGTAAAGTGTTGATTCCTGTTGGAGAGATCAAAATAGTACTGTTGGTTTATTTTGCTGTTCTGTTATTGCCTTTTACCAGCAAATGAGGCCTCCTTTATGCATCGTCCATTTTCTGAATCTGCATCTGTTAATATGGTCTTCTTTCCTATCAACTGAGGCCAAGCAAGAGAACTTATTTGGCTAAAGAAATCTGGCTGAAGGAAATCTCAGAAGAAGATGAGGAAGATGCCCAGGTTACTGAACACAGTTCCTTTTTACGAGCTCTGATTGTTCCTGGGGTGCCACTGGTGGGCACTATGAGTTGCTGTTGTCCCAGGTCTGAGCTGGCTGTCCCTTAAATCTTTTGTTTTGGCTTTGAAAACAAGACAAAGCCTGGGTTTTAAATGAAAACCTTTCACTTCCTAGGGCATAGTGCTAGCACTACATCAACTATCGGATCACAAATTGTTTTATTAAAAAAAATAAAAGGAGTCTAGCTGGATGTAAGCAGGAAAAAAAATTGCAGGTCAAATCCATTCCCGAGGTAACTTGATTAAGTTCAAGGAAGTTACAGCAGGGACAAATGTAGCCTTGAGAATGTAATTTCTCAATCCAGCACACACACGGCTACCCGACTGAACTGAAATCTATAGCATAGTCATTTATATCAGCTCTGGGCATTACGTCAGTCTGTAACAAGTATCTGGGGAGAACGGATTTAAACTTTTCTGGGATATTGTAGGGTTTGATGAGGGTGTCAGTTGGAAGGCTGAGAAATTTTAATTGCAATGTAATTTTTCAACAGCCACTTGTATTTCATCAAATGAGGTAGGGGTCTAAGGTTAGGGACAGAAATTACACATAAAGCAGTACAAGTGATCAGAAACTGGTCTAAACCTACAACAGAACAGAAATTTAGTATGTAGACCAATTGCAAAAAGGCCAAACCTGGTTTCAGGTAGACTTGGGTAGACATAGTATCAGATTGAATCCCTTTAGGTTAGACTGGTCGATTGAACTTGTGTCCCAGATCACCTCCCAGATCAAGTCACCTCACAGTCCCCTGGCATCCCAGGATGCTATACATGCCCCACTAACCTCCCCTCTCTGGGCAGGTGGGCTAGACTCTGCCAGCGCTCCTGTGCTCCAGCTGAGCTGGGCCAGCCCCGGCCCCATCCCCGGGCCATCACAGACCTGAGGCAGCAAAGTCTTCGTTCCCCGGTGTGTGTCCTGCCTGCACTTGTCAGCCCTGTGGGGCAGTGGAGGAGGGGAGTGTGGGATGGAGTCCCCGGCCTCAGCCATGGCCCCCAACCTGTGGCACATTGAGGGGTTTCCCCTACCCTGCCCTGAGCTCCCCCCGTGCTGAGGGTAATTCCCCCTGCCATGCAGCCAGGCCGGCTGCTCAGCCCTGCCCCCCACGAGTCTGATTATTAGGTATATTCTTAAGCAGAAGGTCAGAAGAGATGATCACAATTGTTCCTACTGGCCTGAAACTCTATGCATCGATGGATCACCAGGACTTCTCCTGCAACCACACAATTACACCTAGTGTACTCCTTCCCAAACCTAGCTGAGAAGAAACTGGATGTTCCTCAAATCATAATGTGCAAAGCAGAGTTTCAAACAACTAGGCTGAGAGCTACCACCCAGGTCCCGTGCACAAAAATCCCCTCATCTGCCAATACCGAGGGAGATTTGTATTACGTTTTGGACAGCAATGGAAAAGCAATATTCTTCAAAAGCGCAGAGGGGGGAAGGGGAAATTAAACACTGGTGATGCCCACCGATCCCAAGCTCAGGCCCTGTCTGGTGTCCATGACGAGGTGGTAAGAATGATGTCACTGAGCATGTGCTGCGTGCTCAAAATGAAAACCTTGTAGCTGGAGTGGGGAAAAGGTCCTAATAAACATAAACACCACTTTGGAGTTAGGGAAAAGCAGTGAAATCAAGTGGCTCTGCCTGACCCAAGACTGTAGATCAAAACTTTTAAAATTAAGTTTTCCTTCTTCCTTTCCTCACTGAATCTCTGACTTTGGTCCATGGCGATTATGTGTGTGTTGCCTTTCACGGTTGTAGAACACCTGGCTTGCTCACTCGCTCACACCTGTGACCATAGCAAGCTGTCAAGCCGGTCAGACTTGAGAGGGAAGCAC
Organism: Crocodylus siamensis; assembly: GCF_052110815.1. Taxonomy (NCBI): domain Eukaryota; kingdom Metazoa; phylum Chordata; order Crocodylia; family Crocodylidae; genus Crocodylus; species Crocodylus siamensis. The sequence continues at coordinate 227,992,586 of NC_143396.1, read as the reverse complement.
AATGATTGCCCTTCATGGCTGAGAGCTTTCTATTTTCCATTATACACTAGCATGTGTAACCTCCAAATTAGCACCATCTGGACCACCACCTGAATGTCATTTTTGCCTGCACAGATTCTCACATGAGTTGCCAGCTTGTGTTTATGATTTGGATAGAAAGGTGATGAGATCTGGCACAGGGCTTTTTTTTTTTTTTTTTTGCATAAGTAGTACTGGATGACAGGGCTTTTGTTTAGAATTTAATTGAGCTCTGCTCCTCTTTGGAAATCTGCAACATTTATTCAGAAGAGTCTTCAAACACTGACCTAGATAAGGAGAATGGGGTACTGCAATCTTTTTTTTTTTTAAAGCTTAATTGAACTAAGGAGAATCTTGAAAATAATGATCAGTACCTAGTTACAGTAATATAGTAACTGGTTTACACTGTACCTAGTGCATGTTGGGGCAGGACTAGGAGTTCAGTTCATATATAGTGGAAGAATTTTCAGGTAATACAGATACCATTACCATTAGCTTTATTGATTATATCTCACTCTGAAAATTCGGAGTCTCTGGGTAAGATTCTGCAATATTACTCTGTCATATTTAAAAGAGTTAATCTCCATTTATTTTAATGCATCTGAGATTGCAATCTGGGCCGCAGTGCTTTTTTTTGTACTGAGGCATGAATTGGAAAAAAACAGTGCTATTAATGTGACTTATAAATAGCTATACGTCATTGCTGGTATCACCTGTGGTATGAAAGAATTACTAAGTAAATAGAGCAGCAAAACAGAGCTAATGTTCATATCATAAACTTCATAAACCCAGATGCTTCATATAATACCGTGTTATCTCACATACAACACACCTGGGAATATAATATGCACCATGTTTTTGAAAGGCAGATGAAGAAAAACGATTTTTCCAGAGTTATGGCTACATAGAGCAGGGACAGAGCCTAATCTTCAGCTCACTCATGCTTCCTTTCCTGCAGAACTAAGGCTGGGGCCCTAGCTAAAGTCTAGCCTCCATGGATGGAGTTATGATTTGGAAACGAGTTAAAGAGCTAAAACATCTTCAAGGCTGTGAAAAAGGATAAAAGTGACTAGGAGAAGCTACTAGACAGCAACATTTCCTTAAGAAAAGTTCACTTGATTAATGAAACATTACATCCATTAAAAGAAGAGACAATTGTTAACACCTGTGGAGTGATGAGCAGTGAGTCATTAAGCCAGCTGACTCCTTCCACTGCCTAAATAGTAATGCAACAGCTGCTGAACTGTGGGGCAAGGTGCTTTTGTTCTGGGCAGAAAATTAGCTTTGCTAATTAATGCATGGAGCCCAATTTTGGGGGGGCTGATTTTTGGGAAAAAGATGCATGTTGTATGTAAGAATATGTGGTATATGTTTGGGTGAGCTCTGCTTGCCACTGGTCTCCCAAACTTGGGGGATATCAATAACCATAGACTGCAGCAAATGAAACTATCTCATAAAGTCCATAAAAGCTGGACAGAGAAGACTTTAAAACATATAATTCATCATTCTATGTTTATGATTTTTAAATAGTTCATTTTTTTTAATAGGACCTTTTCCAAAAGAGCAATGCATTTGTTTACTGGCTATTTGTTTATATTAGTGACATCTCTTTGGAACAGGCCTCATAAGAAGCTGATAATCAAATAATGGGATCAGCTGACCAACCATAGATGCTTTCTAATCTTTTTGAAAACAATCCCTCTGCTTTAATTTTAATTTTCTATTTTTTAATTAGGCTGTTTTCCTCTCCTGTTATGCCAGAATATTCCAACGGAAGGGAAAGTCGTTAGAAAGCCTCTGACAAACTATGACTAATCTGATGCTGAGCGTACCCTGCTTGCTGTCCTCACACGAATGCATCCAGTGGGTTGTTTGTGTGCAACGTGGGCAAAGATTAGTGCCATGTGCCATTTGTGATCTTTTGTCCAGCTGATAACTTTGACCCTTCGCCAGGTAGCTTTGGAGAGAGGCATTTTATGACAAATTCAAACTGCACTCTCCTGGCTGTCCATATTAGAGCAAGTTGATTACAGAAAATGTGATACCTTTACAAGTTTTTCAGCAATATCTTTGAACAAAAGGCTAACAGAATGCATGTATTTATTCTGAATACTGTTATCTGAGTACTATGCTTAGCATGTAGAGACCTATGAAGAGCTACTTTACATATATTACACGCAAAGAGTATGCCAGCAAGATTGGAACTTTCCATGGAAGTGAACAAATCGTGTAGTACACCTAGACTCTGAGGCCCCAGATAATTAACCAGTTAATTATGCCTTAAGTAGTCACCTGGCCACACGTTCAATGAATGACTGCCTTGATAGAGGAATGAGCTACAAGCTATTCTACCAAATATATGTAATAACTTTGTAGCAGCTTCCTATCATGCTATTAATTGAATGTGTGGCCAGGGAGCCTTGTAGCTGGGAGCTGTATTAGCTGATTGGAGCTCCTAGCTGTGGTGGAAAGAACATGTGCACCTCTAAGCCTGGGATCTTCCTCCCAGCCATGAGGGGCCCTGTATAATGCTGTGTTTGGGAGATCACAGCAGCTGCAGTCTCCCAGCCACAAAGTGTGTGAAGCACCCCTATGGTGCATGGTGCACACTGTGGCTGGGAGCCCCATCAGCTGACCGGGCTCCCAGCTGAGGGAGCTTTCTTTTTGCTGGTGCAGGGAGAGCCCAGGATCAGGCTCCTTTCCACTAACAATATGGTGTGGTGGGATCTAATGTGTGATCCACACAATTGCACCTCCTGCTATGCATGTTTGGCATGGTAGGAGGCATGATTATGTAGATCAAGCATTAGATCCTGTAGGATGCCTATACACGTGCATCAAGGCTGCACCAACATGCTGTAATTACAGTGCGTTGAAGCAGACTCGAATCACCTGGAGTGTGGTAATTACCGTGCTCCAGCAGATGCCAGCATCACATGTATCAGCATCCCCACACTAAAAAATGTCAGTGGGGGCGCTTTAACTAAAGCTTGTTTGATGAACTTTAGTTAAAGCACCCCCGCTGCCATTTTTTCACTGTGGGGATGCTAATGCATGTGATGCTCCGGGCACTTTAATTAGAGCAGCTCTTGGAGCTGCTGCAATTAAAGCATCCCCCATGCCTCCTGGGGCACATGTATAAATGCCCACAGAGTCTTCACCTGCATGTGTAGAGGGCCCAAGCAGAGGATAGCACTAATCTTAACCATAACATATCTTTAGATCAAGTTGGGAGACAGCAATCTGTAACAACTCCATTGAAAAGCTGACAACCCAAGATAGAGCACAGGACAGAAGAGTAGCATCAGCCCAGGAAAGCATGTCTGTGCGCAGCAGGCTGTTTTGACCCCATCTACTTTTTACCTACTTTGGGGCAAAGTTTATCATAAGAGTGCACAGAAGGAGCAGTCTTTACACTTCCCTGAGCCCAGTGACAGTGATGGGGATTGGCCCTCAAAGAGGCTTCCTGAGACCTGCTAAAGACCAGTCTGCCCCTTAATGCTTTCTAGCATTACATTTAGTAAGTAGTTTGTTTGATTTAACTTCCTTGGCTGCATCATGGAAGACGTGATCCTGACACTGCACCTCCTGGAGCTTCAGTTGCTACTTGATTGGTGCTTTCTTCTGGCATACTTCTCAACCTTCAAACTTTCCAGTATGCAGGGGAGGCTGGGGGCGGGGGAATCAAAATTGCCATCCAGAACTGAAATGCAAAACTCCTGTGGGCTGCTGCATATTGCATTTTAAATGATAGCCTGTGATAGAACCTGTTGAAAAGCCTGGTTTCTCACTGAGCCCATTAAATAGGCCAGTTTTTTGAAGAAATTCAGTCATATGCAGCCATCACAAATGCAGCAGGGTTTTAACCCTGCAGCTGCAAAAGCCCAGTTGAGACCTCTCTCTTTCTTGAGCAATAGAAGATACTGCTGGCTTTGCTGTGGAGCAGCTGCTTCAGGAGAACTTGACACAGAAGCTGCCAGTGGGTGGCACAACTAGTTTCTTGAAAGTGGTAACTAAGGATAACGAGTTTGGCCCCTGACTCTGGTAGGGGAGGATGGCGAGGTGTTAGAAATAGGATGACTAACACTCATCTGACACATTTAGCTTGAAAGAAAGTGTGGCTGAGTAAACAGAGGCATGACAGGGCAGCTCTGTGCCTTAGGCAGCAGTAGCACATAGGGCACCACTGGCTGCTGTGCTACCAGGGGCCCTCTGCAGAGGTGGCTATCTGTACCTCTCAGCGGCTGCCTTGGTCACTCCCCCTCAGTTACACTACTGCAGGTGAATAAAATGTGGGTCTACCATGTGAAAGATCTTGGCTCTGTTTTCAGTTCTGTTTGAAATAATCTGGTAAAGCATCCTGTAATTCAGGTCTAAAACAGGTAGAAGCTTATGCATGAGGGCTTGTTCAATAAAGAGGGCTGCAAAGTGCCTGGGTCTATACATGCAGGACTCCCTAGTGGTGACATGTGAAGTCTTGCTTTGCTGACTCTTCGCTCAGTGGCCGCATCTACATGAGATACTGGCTGCAGAGTTGTTACTGCGTAGTCATTTAGTACTTGCATACACAAGTACTAAATGACAGCAGTAACTGGAGTTACCGTACAGTAGTGTCTCAGAATGGCTTTTTGGTGATGCTGACTGCTCAGTAGCTCATTACTACTGTGCAGTAGTGTCACATCATGCTTTGCACCACACAATGCCACTGTGCAGTAGTAATGAGCTACTGCACAGTGTCTTGTGCAGTCAGCATCTCGTGTACATATGGCCAGTGTCTTTTCACCATGGCTTGAAGGAAAGAGGCTAAGGATATGTGGCTCTCTGGTGTACATGTGGAACCCTCCCTGCCCGCCCTGCCAGGCAGTCTGAGCCATCCAGACAGCAGGATATTCTGCCAAATGTGGCACACATGAGAGCCCACCTGGATAATGTGACTGGGCTAGGAGCCCGCTGTTTTCCAGGGGTCGTGCTGCCTTTCAGCAGTCTGTCTGAGAAATGTGGGATCTTAACGTGGGACCCCTTTGTATCTTGTTGTTTCTTCAGCACCTTCCCTCCACCCCTTCCCTCTATCAAGGAACATTGCTGTGGGTTCAAGGAAGAAATTGTCCTGGGCCTTGCTCTCAGGTGGGAAGCTGAAAAAGCACCTCTAGGTGGAGGTTGATGACATAGTGGCACCAGGTGACACAATCACCACCATGCCATGCAATAATGTTGGCAAGCAAGCAGGAGTTGGACCCAGCCAGCATTACATCCAGACCAAAGAGGAGTGGGAATGGAGGTGTGAAAGCAGGGAGGGCTTAAGGGAGAAAGCACTGCAATCTGCACTGGAACAGGTCTTGGGGAATTGGCTCTAAACACCCAGTGGAGGCATCAGCCTAGTCACACACTCCTGGTAATAAATATATTTTGCAAGTCCCTTCAGCATTTGGCAAGCAAGAGCAGATCAAAGAAAACCTTCCTACCCAGACAGTGTCCCTCTCCTACCCCTGTCATTCCACCCCCACCTGCTACTTCAGCACTACATGTGACCAGCTTCACCCCTCTGCCCACCCACCCTGCACACAGAGCAACAGGTGTCCTAGCTGTTTATTTGAATATGAGCATCTGGTCACAATGGACTTCACTGCCCACCCTGCACCCTGGCTTTCAGCTGCTTCCATTCCCTGGCTCTGCCCTTGCCCTTGTCCCAGCCAGCTCCCCACACAAGCCAGCTCACATGTTGCAGATCTCCCTGCTACACAAGCCAGTCTGCCTGGTAACTCCTATACCCAACCTGCCCTAGTTTCTTGGCACTGTAGCTATTGTTATAGGCTAAGACAAAGAATACACCCTGTCTGAATTCTAAAGAAGACAGGATGGGGGGAGCAATTACATAAGGGTATTTAATTACATAAGGCAGGGCTGTCTAACTTCTAGGTGGCTGGTCAGGGGCTGAATGTCCCACTGGTCACAGCAGTGGGGAGGTCACATGCCTGTGGGCTGCACCAGGGTAAGCCATACACTGTATGGATATCTTTCTCGCACACTGTACCATATGGACTCTCCCCCATGCACATACATCGCCCCCCCCCCACTGCTTCACTGTGTATCTGCATGGGCCTTCCCTCCACCACTGCTGCACCATGTACCCCCACAAGTGCACCCCACACTCCCTCCTGCACTGCATGCATGTCCATTGCCCTCGCTGTCCCCTTGCACTGCTGCACCACAGGGCCCCAGGCTCATCCTCACCTCACCCAGCTGCATATACTACACTTCCCTGTGCCCTAAGATGAGGGAAGGAAGTGGCAGCCAGAGGAAAGAGAGAGGGGAGCCCAGTGACTCTAGTTGCCGTTGCAGCTAGAGGAATAGGGGGAGTAGCTCAGGAGCCACAAGATAATCACGGTGGTCCACATGTGGCCTATGGGCCACTAGTTGGCAGTTCTGATGTATGGGAACTAAAATGTGCGTCTGGCTGGCTTTCTGGGAATTGAACTGCTGCCACACAGCACAGAAGAACTACATGAGAGAGAAACCACAACTCAGACAGTTGTGTTCAAACTTGATTTTGAAGCTCTGGTGATACCTGGGCTTGAGGTTTTAGCTCAGGGATTTCTAATTAAATTGCATGTTAGTGGTCACATCAGAATATTATAAATGGGACAAGAGACTGGCCACTTCCTGCCAAATGTGAGTGCTTCCTGGATGTCTTGTGCGGACTTGGACCATACAAGAAGATTATGCTCAAAGGTGGGGCAAAACTTGAACAACCAAATAACACCCCCCCCATAAACACTCAAGAAAAAGATTCAAGGAATGTTAGAAACGGAGAACAGGCAGCATTGGGACTAAAGTTTGAGCAGTTGGAAGCAGATGGCTGAGTTACTATGACACACTGGGAGAAGGAAAGCCTCCGCCACAGTCAGAGAGGTTACAGATTGGCTGGAGGGCCGCACCCAGAGAGTGGTGGTGGATGGGTCATTTTCGACCTGGAGGGATGTGGGCAGTGGGGTTCCCCAAGGCTTGGTCCCTGGGCCCCCACAGTTCAATATCTTCATTGGTGACTTGGAGGAGGGGGTGAAAAGCACCTTGTTCAAGTTCGCAGATGACACTAAGATGTGGGGAGAGGTGAGCTTGCTAGAAGAGACGGGCAGGCTACAATTAGATCTGGACAGGTTACTGAGATGAGCAGATGGGAATAGATGGGTTTCAGTACAGACAAGTGCAAGGTATTGCACCCGGGGAGGAAGAACCAGAAGCATACCTATGGGCTGGGGAACTCCTTTCTCGTCAGTCCAGAGGCAGAAAAGGATCTTGGAGTCATCATTGACTTCAAGATGAACATGGGCCAGCAGTGTGGGGATGCAGTCAGGAAGGCCAACCACACCTCGTCATGCATCCACATATGCATCATGAGCAGGTCCAAGGAGATGATCCTCTCCCCCTATGCGACATTGGTGAGGCCGCAGTTCTGGGCACTGCACTTCAAGAGGGATGTGGACAACATGGAGGGTCCAGAGGAGGGCCACTCGCATGATCAGGGGGCAGCAGGGCAGGCCCTACGAGGAGAGGCTACAAGACGTGAACCTGTTCAGCCTCCACAAGAGAAGCCTGAGGGGGACCTGGTGGCCACCTACAAACTTGCCAAGGGACACCAGCAGGCAATCGGAGAGTTCCTGTTCGCCTGAGCACTACTGGGATTTACAAGGAACAATGGCCATAAGCTGACTGAGAGTAGATTCAGGCTAGACATCAGGAGGTGCTACTTCACAGTCAGAGCGGCTAGAATCTGGGACCAACTTCCAAGAGAAGTGGTGCTGGCTCCTACCCTGGGGGTCTTCAAAAGTAGGCTAGACAATCACCTCAGTGGGGCTGTTTGACCCTAGTACTCTTTCCTGCCCATGGCAGGGGCTCAGACTTGATGACCTGCTTAGGTCCCTTCCAACCCTAGAAACTATGAAGCTATAATTGTTGTCAGTCACTTTAACCTGGGACCTAATTGTGGAAAGTGCTGAGCACCCACATCTGTAGCTGAAGTCAGTGGGAACTTCAGGTGCTCACCACCTCTGAGCAAGCAAGTCCTGGAAGGCTGCCAACTTGCAAAGAAAAAAAATACTAGCCAGTGGCAGGGAAAGCTGTTTATTTCTACTTTTAAAATGTAGACTTTTCTGTGTGCATTAGAAGTACCAGCTTTTTAATTGTGGGTTATTTCTGCAATAGCCTTAAGGTACTATGGTACTAAGGCACTATGCTGGTGAAAAACCAGCTGGGTGTTAAACCTACTGCTAAGTCCTGCTGCATTTACCCAGGTGTGAATCTCTTGCAATTTCCATGGACATTTTAGTGGGGGAAACATGGTGAATGCCAATCCAAGTTACTGGCTCCTGCTCCTTGCATTCCCTGTGTGTAGAGTGCAGTGAGCGCTGCCATAAATTTGCTGAAAATACAAATAAAGCTATATATTTAGTTCTGGCTGTGTTCAGCCCTCTTATCTTTCCAGTGATATTTTAAGTAAGAAATTTAGTTACAAGACTACTTATGTAAACAGTCCAATTAAAATACAAGAGAAAGCTGAGAAAAACTTGATTCTAACACTTCTGATTATCCAAGTGGCGGGGGAGGGGAAGGAAGCCACGTGACCTATTGTCCACTCAAAAAACAACAAAACATCACACAGATCAGATAACAAGAATTCAGTAGTAACTGTTTCAGGCGGATAATTCCTCAAAGAACATGATTTAGCAAATAACTTCAAATTGTGAAAAAAATGAGACTGTATGAACAGGAAAACAGATTTATCAGAGAGATTCTTTCGGATGACTTAACAGCTAATGGAAGTTATTTTGTCCGTTTAACAGGGGGCTCTGATTTTTCTTGGTGTCACAAACTTGGGCACTTTTTTTGCAAAACAAATATCTGCATTCACAAAGTGGAAGATGTCTGGTTGTGAGTCATATTCACTTAGAATATAAAGGCTACCCAGGTGGCAGCATATCTATGAGGGGGAGGAGGGGAGGTGATGAGGGTATCAGTCCCAGGTACCAACTTAGTTTGGGGTGCCACTGCTCTCCCACCCACCACTGCCACTGCTGGCAATTGGGGCTGTTGCCACATGCAGCACTGCCACCTGCTGTGGGTACATTGGAAGGATGCAACAGGCTGCAATCAGACCTCGACAGGTTACAAGGGTGGGCGGACGAGAATAGGATGGGTTTCAACACAGACAAGTGCAAGGTGATGCACCTCAGGAGGAACAACCGGCACCATACCTACAGGCTGGGGAACTCCCCTCTTGTCAGCACGGAGGCGGAAAGGGATCTGGGGGTCATCATTGACTCCAAGATGAACATGGACCGGCAGTGTGGAGAGGCAGTCAGGAAGGCCAACCGCACCTTGGCATGCATCCACAGATGCATCTCGAGCAGGTCCAAGGAGGTGATCCTTCCCCTCTACGCGGCACTGGTCAGGCCGCAGCTGGAGTATTGCATCCAATTCTGGGCGCCGCACTTCAAGAGGGATGTCGACAGCATGGAGAGGGTCCAGAGGAGGGCCACTCGTATGATCAGGGGACAACAGGGCAGGCCCTATGAGGAGAGGCTGCGGGACCTGAACCTGTTCAGCCTCCAAAAGAGAAGGCTGAGGGGGGATCTTGTGGCCTGTTATAAACTAGTCAGGGGGGATCAGCAGGCATTGGGGAAGTCACTGTTTCCCCAAGCACCGCCAGGAGTGACCAGGAATAATGGTCACAATCTGGCAGAGGGTAGGTTTAGGTTAGATATCAGGAGGCACTACTTCACAGTCAGGGCGGCTAGGGTCTGGAACCAGCTTCTAAGAGAAGTGGTGCAGGCTCCTACCCTGGGGGTGTTTAAGAGGAGGTTGGATGAACATCTTGCTGGGGTCGTTTGACCCCAGTATTCTTTCCTGCCGTGGCAGGGGGTCGGACTAGATGATCTGCTCAGGTCCCTTCCGACCCTACAAACTATGAAACTATGAAACTATATGAAAACTGTGAAAGCTTGGACAGCGTACAAGACAATGGCTGGGTCAAGACTGGATTGTGGTAACAAGACTGCCACAAGAAAATCAAACTCCACTAATGGCTTGCAACCCATTAGGCATCGAGTGCTTGTGGTACCCAATACCAGACCCATGCCATAAAATAATAAAAGTGGTCAAATTGTTGGCAGAGACCTAACCCACTCATCACATGTGTGTAGCTAAGAGAGCCAGTGAAGGCAAGGAAACTGCATATGCATTTCAACTGATCTAGCAGCAAACGAAAACAAAAGACTCAATATGCATCCAGGATGTTATAAATGTCTCAGTCATTCAATGTATGTCTGGAGTCTGGTAAACAGACCATCACTGGTACAAGCTACTGCAAATGTGACCCAGTGATAATTAAATACCCAAAGACAGGTCCACTAACCAATGCCTCTAAGCATCCTGTCTGACCAGTCAAGGCCTATCATCTGTGATTGACCTTTAATGGCAGGGGCTGGAGAAAAACACAGTCTTCACACCTAGACAAACCCAGAACAGGAGCCAGGCATTTTAGCAATTGTCATATAATGGTCACCCTTTTCCTCCCTGTTTGTTTGGACTTTAATCGGCCAGCCACCAAGGAAAAATGCTTTGAAGCTATACAATTAACCAGTATAAAAACTAAGCAGATTTGCCAGCAAGGTGTGTGCACTGCAGCCCGGACGAAGAAGCCATCCTGCCACCCAGCCAACAAGTGAAGGACCCACACTTTGAGGCTGTACAAGAACTGCTTCCTGCCTGCATTGGGTAAAGATCTCTGTGCAACTTAGATAATACTAAGGATGAATAGCTTTTTTTATACTGGGAAAGAGTCTTTTTCTGTTAGTTTTGCAGCTTGTTGAAAGTTATTAAAACAGGCCTTTCTGCTATTCATCAACCAAGTGTTGTGTCAGTTCTCATAGCACTATGTTTAAAAACCCGCTCTCTAAATGCAACACCACCTAGGGCAAGGAACTGCCCAGTTACACCTGTGTACCTTGGGTGGGGAGGAGTGGGGCACTTCTGGCTGAGAGTGAAATTCATCATTTGCAAGGGCGTACACAAATTCTGTGCAGCACTTTGAAGTGTCACCTAAATCCTCAAGATAGTACTTAAGCACTGCGCAGGCCTTGGGGTGAATGTCCACGTGCAGGAACTGTCAGAATGTGGTATTTGTTTTCTTGAAATGAGTGTCTTGCTTTCTGGTATTGCTTTACATTCAATAACGAGTGCTTTGTGGTGTTAATATACCTAACATCAATGACCACATTCACTTGTATAACAATCAGTAACTGTGCCAGTTCTAGCATCATTGTTTCTATTGCTGATTTAAGAGCATTGATTCTACAATGATTAGTGCAATTCTCAAATTGCACTAGAGAGGTGGGAGGTGGGGCGCTGACACTTATTAGTAGGGATATATTTAGTTCACAGTGAGACAAAGCCATCATGGCTTTGTCCTGGCATGAAGAGCCCATTTCATGGGCATTTCGTGGCACCCCCACCCCTTAGTGCTGATTGGCAGTGAGGCCCCAGGGGAGGGGGGAGGAAGGAGGAAGGTCAGCTGCCATCTTGCTGCTGCCCACTTCATGCCACGCCGCCAGCTGGTGCCTTAATTAGTTTAGACTTAATAAAAACCTATTAAGCTTTTTTTCCCCCCTGCAGATTTTGCAGGCAACCCTGGATTTCAGGGTTTCCACAAAATCCACGAAACCACAATTTAGGTAGATCCATACCTATCAGGTGAGCAAGATCAGGTCCTCCAGGAAGCAGCAGCAGCAGCAGGACAGAAGGGAGGAAGGGAGCCACTGCAGGGAGAGGAAAATACTTTATGAGACCCATCACTCTCTGAATGCTGAAGGGACATGCAGCAGGTATTTGTCACCCAGAGTAGGTGAGTGGGCTGATGCTTCAATAGGGGAAGCAGATTGGGGCCTCCTTCCTTCGCAAGCTCACCATACCATCAATGATTCCTGACAGTTTGCCTCCTGGCATCTTGACCGTCTTAGCTGCTCTCCTCCCCCAGTAAATTTTCACTGTCCTCACTGGGGTCCTGGTGCTACTTTCTGACTAAGCCAAATTAGGTAGCCAGTCCTTGCACACAGCCCTCCTTGGACTGCAGCCAACCCTAGACTAGTGCTGCTCTTGCAGGCCAGGAGTTGCCATTGCTGATGTCCCTCGCTTGGTGGACCCTGTAATTAGATATTTTCAAACACATATCACCAGAAGCAGATTCATAATGAAAGTGACGTCTCACATTTAACTGCAGCGCAATGCACTGCATGCCAGAGTCTGTAATTACCTGTATAAAATACAGCAGATACACTCACAGTAATTTCAATGTGCATCAAAAACTGCAAGGTGTCTTTGGGGATATCAGCATTAATATCTGCTTAGGTATATCAAGAAGGTATGATGGTGTAAAAAGTTTTATGGGCATGAGTGTGGCACAGTCATTCATGAGCAGCAAAGTCCCAAATATGTGATGTAAGTCATTCATGATGTGAATATGTATTACAGGAATGTCACATAGGACTGGTTGCCAAACCACTCCCACCCATAAAGTCAGGGTCTTTGTTTCCATGATACCAACTGTGCAAGGTTGTGAGGGCATCATTAAAGTCACCTGAAATAGCTTTCTGTTGACCTTGATGGTATTTTATCAAGCCTTTAGCAAATAAGCAAACAACACAAAACAAAAAAGCAAGGAGACATAAGTGTTTGGTGTAGGTTAAATTTTTGGACAACTTTAGTTTTTAGAGGTTCTGATAATTGATAATCTAATTGTAAAAGTTTTATATTTTGTAAAAATAAGTGGCCGTAGGCCCAGATCCTCAATGGCCCAGAATGGGTTCTGGTTTTTAGTGATCTGCAGCCTTGATATCGACTCTACAATTAAAGTTGTACTGAAAGGGGAAGCAGGAGGGACAGTGTCATTTTTCAGAATGAATCATAAAGCATATGGATTCATGAGACATGCGCTAGGAAGGCCCTTCTGTACTGACATTATTATGTTTTTCTCAAGTGACCATGGGAAAAAAGGCACGCATCCCTTTGAGGAACTTCCATATGAAAAGAAACTGGTTGAAATGCATATGTACAGGCTGAAGAGACAAAGGGATTGAAGGGAGACATGATGGCCTACAAATATGTACAAGGTGTCAGCAATCTCAGTAAGAGGCGGAAGGATGGTATGGGGCAGCGTGACTAGGAGCATAGAAAATGCATGGAAAAAATATTGAGGCCCCAAATCCTTTTTGCTGCCAGGCCTAACACCTTTACTACCCTGTGGACTTCAGAGGGCTTTTGACCTGCTTCAGTCTGTTCAGAACTGCTCTTTAGACTTCACATCGGAAGAAATTATTTTTTTTCTTAGGGGGAGAATGCTTCAAGTATGGAAAACAGTGCTCTGAGGGCATCTGCAGAGGCTCCATCCCTGGAGATTTTCAAAGGCAGGCTGGATACAGCAGCCCTGGTGAATAATATTTAGTAGACAAAAAAATCTCACTGATTGTAAGAGGCTACACAAGAAGAGCTGCCAGGTTTTCATTATCTGTGACCCCATGATTATTGGTAGCAAAGGGAATTTTTATACAAAAGCCTTTAGCAGCTTTATTTATGCCAAGGCTGCTATCCAGAAGGGGAAAATCCATCATGTCAGAGATGAATGCAAACACAAGACTCATGGCTTGCTTTCTGTCTTTCCTTTTGGATTTTCCTTTCTTCTGACACGGAGAACACGGTGTTCTGCTTACACTCCGCTGCCTGGCTTGTTTAGGATTCCACGGGAACAAAGAAACACCAAGAACAGAAACACCTTAATATAGCAACATAGTTGCTTTCTGGGAACTGTTTTCTTGGTCAGTAAGGGGGAGAATGGGGGGGGCGGGGGGAAGAGTCACATGACAGTGGTCTGTAGAGACACCCTGACTGACGCTTTCTGCCTCTTCTGGCCGGGAGCCAAGATACGGTTGCTAAACTGGCTTGCTCTATCTGGGGTCAGGACACATCATTTCTATGACACATAGGAGTCCCAGAAGCCCTGGGAATGGGAGTTCAAAAGATCACTCCCAAACCAGTGTTATCTGGATACAAAAATGTGCTGTTGCCACATTGTAGCTGTTCAGTAATATCGAGATATAGAGAGAACAATGCACACAACCAGTTCCTCACTGTGTATATGATTATGCCATATTCAGAGCACTTGGTTCAAATACAACAGACCTTTTGCCTCTTTGTGTAAAGTGTAGTTGACTCTGGGTGTTAAAGGCCTATGTAAAACTGCATTAACCTATGGACACAGGGGTGTAGGTTGTAGCGGTGTTGGTCTAAGGACATAGACAGGTCTCTTTTAGTGACTGATAAAAGATATCAGATTCACCCAAAGAGCCTTGTCTGCCTATTAACCTGTGCACAGCACTTAGAAACTGGGGCTGTTCTTAGGGCAGGATCTGGGGGCAAAAGATTAGGGGTGGGGTGGGAGCGAGCAGGGAAGTTCAGTCTCAGGGTGGCAGTACCTGGGTGTTCAGAGGCAGGCAAGGGTAGGAGGTGAGGACTCTTGGGTGAGTCTGGTCAGGTGCTCCCAGGGGCCTGGCCAGGCACACAGGGGAGTTGACATTTCCCGATGACTGCAGTCACCTGCACTATTCTGAGCGTTAAACTCTTTGGTTTTCTTTTGGTTCTGAGAAATGCGTGAAGTGTTTTTGGATTGGATCTAGACCTGCAGAGGCCACCAGTTATCTGGAATTAGAGGACGTTTCCCCAAAGCCAGTCAATACCCTGATACAGAAAATCTAATATCTGATATTGGACCCTAACTGTGGTGAAAATGTATCCCTCCCCTGGTACAATCTATTTGCATATGCATTGTGGCAATGATTTGAATTGCCCTGAAAGTAACAGAATGGCAGCACCGAGCAGAGCCAGAAACACTGTAGGCAAGCACAGTAAACCCATTTGGTTTTCCCAGAATGCCTCAGTTATTTGCCCAGGATATTTTAGGCCTGGGATATATAGAGGGACTAAGATAAGCCTAATCCTCCACATTTATTTTTAACTGCATGACATCTATAGGGCATGTGGGGCACACATGCTGTATGCCATAGGCCCATATAAGAACATTGTTAGTAAAGCACAGCATTGTTCAGTTTGGTTGAACAGACATATCTGAATCTGACCACCCTATCTAAACAGTATCCAACTTTCTTAAAAGAGGGGCAGAAGTATCTGACACTGTGAGAGACAGGATACTGGGCTACATAGACCGGTGGTCTCCACTCAGTATGGCATTTCTCATGATTATAATAAGGGAAATATTTACTAGGGGAAGGAGGCAGCAGAGAAGGTCAGGATGCCAGGAGGCAAATTGGTAGGCATCATGGATGATATGGTGATGCAATGTACTGATGGGATGACACAACTTTAGTGATACAGGTTGTAGCCATGTTGGTCTAAGGACATAGGCAGACAAATTTCTTTGGGTAAATCCAATATCTTTTATTAGATCAACTAAAATAGTTGGAAAAATTCTTCTTTGCAAGCCTACAGGTACAAACACCCTTCGTCAGGCTGAAGAAGTGTCTGATGTTTCCTCAGCCTGACGAAGGGTGCTTGTACATGAAAGCTTGCAAAAAAGAATTTTTCCAACTGTTTTAGTTGGTCTAACAAAAGGTATCAGATTTGCCCAAAGAACCTTGTCGGCAACCTTAGTGAGGAGCTCCACAGAATTACCTGACGATATGCAAAATAAACAAACATATTGTCCTGTGGGAGAAAGATACAGAAGTAACAAGCCTTCTCAGTCTGACTCCCTGGGTCATTTGAATGGACCCAGCTGTAAGCCAACCAGGTGGCAAGTAAAAAGGCAGCTTCTTCTGATTCCCCAGATCATCCAAATGGATTCTGCTATGAGCCAACTGGGAGGCTGAGTGACAAGGGCATCAGCTGTCCTGGCCGGTAGTTGTCCCATGCTTCCAGGACAGCAGAGGCTAGAAATCTTGCAGAAACAACATGCTGAGTTCTGCAGAAAGAAACTGCAGGAAGATAAGTTAAGGGGCACAACTTTGAATCACTCTGTTGACCACAGCTGCTATCATTAGGAAAGGTGTGGTTTTAGGGAGGAAACAGGCAGATTTTTGAGGTGGGAAGGCTGTTTTGCATTGAGCTGATATGAGACCTACAGCAGTAGCCTCTGAAGTCTTAGTGTGTGCCTTCACACACAGATGTAGTATACATTCAGATCAGCAGTAGATCCCTGGATTGAACCACCTCCAAACTCTAGGGCATTCAGTGTCCTTGATCCAAAATCAGAAGCTTACAGCTCAGGCCCATCCCCAGCTTTATGATAATTTTCACCCCACTTTTCAGTTTGCTAATTTGCTACTTCTCAGAGTATTAATAATGATGAAACTTGTTGCAGCGTGGCCAAGTGAGAGGCAGAAGACCTTGTGGGTAGGTGGAGATTAAGAAATAGACTGTTCTTGACAGTGGGAACGGATCACACAGAGGACAGCGGGTAGATTCAAACCTTTCTTTACTTAGTGGAACCTCCAGGCTGAGCACAGCTTTTGTAGGATCTCGCAAGTCCCTTGTAGTCTATGCTGTTTCTTTACAGCCAGGAGGCCTCTGAAAGCCACATAAACAAGGGTTAAATTACCTTCAAGAGGCGAGCAGAGAGCACAGGTGCTGCGATGTTCGAGCTGAGGTATCAGAGCACACGCTCTGTGCTCCCTGCAGTCTAGGCAGACAGTGAGCTACCCCCTCGCTCTTGGTAGAAGGCGCAGCTGTGCTCTGGCACATTCCAGCTGGCTTCAAGCCCTGCCCAGATATATCAAAGTCTAAATCCTGAGCAGGCTTCCATGCCTGTTTAAGGCCAAAAATAATCAGTGGCCATGACATATTTGCACTGTGCTGGAGGGCCAGGCAGCAGTGTTCACATAAGAGGCCGCATTCTCTCTCCCATCCCTTTCTTCCAGTGCATTGTGGAGCACTGGGGCAGTGGTTTAGGGACCCCACTTGTGGAAGATTCACAGACTCCATCCATCCTTTGACCCATCTTTGCTGCCCTTATTCTGCTCTTAATGTACCTGGCTCATGGGATCCCCTGTGGAGCTAGGGTCCACACTGTCTAGTACAAGCTGCTAAATCTTTCTTGTGTCAGCGGGGCAGAACTCTACCAACTCTACAGTGTGTGGAGCTGGCTGCCCTCCACACCTAGATGCAGCACAGAGTGAATTCCTAAGGACAAAGGTCTCAGAGTGGAAGGGTGTAGCAAAGAACTCCACACACACTGATAAAATCATAAAGAAGTAGATTGGAAGGGACATCAGGAGGTCATCTAGTCCAATGCCCTGCGGAAGGCAAGATCATCCTTGTTGAAACCTTTTAGACAAGTGTTTGTTTTAACTTGCTCTTAAAAGCTTCCAAGGATGGATATTCCATAGCTTCCCTAGTTAATCTAGTCTAGTGTTTAATTTCCTTCATAGTGAGAAAGTTTTTCCTAACATCCAGTCCTACATTTCCTTGTTTCAACTTAACACTGCTACTTCTTGTCCTGTCAGCTGCAGCCACAGAGAACTGTCCTCTTCATAACCACCTTTGTTGCGCAGGGTCTGGATGCCTTAGGTTATATGTCAGGGCTGGGATTCCTTTCTGCTGCTGCATTTCAGCATGCTTTCGCTACAGAAAAGCCAGCAGTGCTTCATGCCTTGGTCCTTGGCTCACCGTGACCACAAAACAATATAACAAGGCTTTTTAGAACCCCAGCTGCTTGAAGGGGTATTGAAGTTTCTGTAGAGCAGGGCTGTCCAACTTCTAAGCACCTGGAGGCTGAACACACCAGGAGCTGCATCAGGGTGACCCATGGGCCCCCTAGCCCCACACTGCATAGATGCCCCTCACTCGCTGCTGCATTGTGCACTTGCACAGCTCCAGACTCACCCTGTGCCACACTGTACACTGCCCCACCCTTTGGGGCAAGCACAGCCAGCAAAAGCCAGAAGGAGGAGGGGGAGCTTGGAGATTGGTTGATGTTGTAGCCTGAGCTATGGGAGCAGCATGGCTGGGTAGGAGCCCAGCTGCAACTTAACCCCTTGTGGGCTGTCAATTGGACAACCCTGCTAAACAGAATAGTTTGAGGGTTTATTTGTAACCTCTTATTGTGTAAGGTATCATCATCCTCACACTTACTGGGCTATGATGTATTGACTTAGTTCCTGACATTACAAGGTCTGTGCAAAGCTATGCACTGTGTACTCAGCAATAGTGCAATGACCACTGGGGGATAATTTAGACAAGGAACGAGACTGTCCTGAACAGGAGTTGGCCTAGTTGACCTCTTGGGCTAGGGACAGACATTACACATAAACTGGTTTAAATGATCATAAATTGGTTTAAATCTGTAACAAAACAGATGTTCAATGTACATAAACCAATTTGAAAATGGGTGAAACTGATTTGAGATAAACCTGGTTGAATGTATTATCAGACTTAACTGATTAGGATCAAACCAGTTTATGCAACATCTGTCCCAGTCACCTTGCTGGTTTAAGTTAAACCAGACTCCCCCAACATCCCAGCATTCTCTCTGGGCTGGGCAGGGATCTCTGCTCCACAGCAGAGTTGGCCCCTCCCCTCTGCTCCCTGGATAGAGCTTGGTAGAGACTGCAGGTGTCTGCCTGGCTTCCCCCTCCTCCCCTACTCCCCACTCCTTGCTAAGCAGGGATTGCCCCATCCCCTCTGCCTTACATAGACACACAGCACTAGCTAGCAGACCACATGCTGGCTATGGTCCCTCCTATGGCAGATGGGACAAAGGCAGAATCAACAGGTAGCTGGTAGTGTTCCTCTGTTGTTTTCTTAACGGGGTGATAAACACTGTGTTATCAATTCCCTGCTGGGCTGGTCAGGGTGTATGTAGGGGGGAACCCCTCCTTAATCAGAGCATTCTGCCAGGGCCTGGCCATGCCCCGCTTCAGCTCAGCACTCTGGAAGGGAGAGAGGGCTGCTTGAGTGCCCCCCCCAGCTTCTAGCCTGAGCCACTACAGGCATGTGCCTGCATTTCAGGGATGTCTGTACAGTTACAAACTGATTCAGCCTAGCCAGGTTAGACTAACCTGCAAAGACTGAATCAACTCAGGCTTTTTGAATGTCTGTCCGTAGCCCTGAGGTCCTATTCAGCTCTGTTTGTCTCTGATCTAGAAATAAGGAATTTTGATTAAGCTTTAAAAAGGTATATGTATTTGCTAACATCATACCTGAAACAAGATGGTCTGTCATTGAGGATCAGTATAGTTACCTGATAAAATAATCATCACATATTTAACTTTCCTGCTAGTCTAACCCCAACCTATGAGAGGGCTCAGTTTAACATAACACAGGATGGTGCTGCTCATAGCATAATCATACCCACTGTCCAGGTACAGTGAACCTGAAATCTTCTGTTCCAAAGTCAAGAAGGCTACCATATTGACACTTACGGTAAGAAACATAAATTCATGTCAAAAGCATATAACTAATAGGATCATAATGTAAAGGCAGTCTTTGGAAAGCTTGTTTTTCAGAGCTTATCAGCAGGATTAAGGGTTTTCTGGTTCTTAGCAGTGAGCTTTGCAGATATGAGAGACTGGAAGGCTAAATCTATATCATATGAAAAAGTTGGTCAATTTTGACTTTTTCCTGTACCAAGATTACTTTTTACTACAAAGCAGTTCTTCCAAACACTGAATGTGGGCATGAAGATAATGTATTGTTCATACGGTTTGTGCTTACGTTGAGCAACTTAGTTGTTTTGAGTCTCTGGTTATAAACAGCGCTTAGAAGCTGCAATATCTCCTGCAGCATGCAATACAAAAATCATGATAACTGAACCTATCTTGCACTACTTTACTAGGAGCTATATTAAGCAGTACATGGGAATCCTGCTTATTACTTAAAAATCCTAGTTAGGGCTAGCCAAAGGCATCATAACAATACTGAAAACATTAACCTTTATAGCTTTCTATGCTATACATAGAGGAGACTACATAAAGTGATGGAAAGGCTATTGTGTCTAGGGACATGAAGAAATGGCAGAACAATAATACTAGGACAGCTTCATGGAGTCAGAGCCACTCATGATCATGCTATTCAGTGCCTTCTTATCCCACCCCAAGATACCAGCTATTTATCTAATACACAGATGCTGCTGGTCTTGCCAATCATGCTGTCTTTGCTTTAGTTTTTAGTGAGGCCCTACATATGATGCATCTGTCTGGTACTGTGAATGGCAGTGGCTGTGTTTGACCCAATGGTGCACAGAAACCAGTGCATTTGTATTCTATTCACACAGCATCATACGTGCCACCTTGTGGCAAAATAATGTCATGCTTTCTTCTGAGAATACAAAATAGAAAAGTGGTGTAAATGATCAAAAAGAAGAAAAGATAGGAAACACTACACTCTACCGGGAATCCAGACTCACTGGGGAGACACTGTATTTGTCTTTAGTGGAGCCATTCAGAACTTTTCCTTTGTTTTAAGCCAAATTCTCTTTGGATGAATGCAGGGTTCACAATAATTTCAATGGGAAATATGTGTGTGCATGTGCGCATGTGTGTGTGAACAGGATATGGCCATTATTGCTTTTGATTTTCCAGGCTCTCATTTTATTTGTGCATTTCAGAAAACAGTACAGTAAAATTAGGTATCCTGTACCTGGTTGTTCACAAGAGAGAAGTAATTGCATGCAAAAACCACCACCCGAACCAACAGGTTATAGAGCCAAATCCTGAAGTCCTTACCAAGGCAAAGATGCCATTTAAACCAGTGGGACTTCTACCTGAGTAAGGACTAAACAAAGGACTTCAGCATATGGCTCAGAAAATGTTAACTAATCAGACAAACTCAGCTGTTTATTTGAGGGCATCATTGAGCTCTGTTTGGGAGTCCTATAGTCCCAGCTTATTAGAAGCAAACTGATAAATAAATAACACCAAAAAGTTTCTGGTTACCATGCATCAAATTAATAAAATGGTGTGATCTGAAAAGGAGCATATTTTGTCTTCATTGTCTGTCTGTAGTATTCTGTGGTATTTGACTGCAGCATCTTAGCATCCTAACATTACCTTACTTTGCATTATCTTGATGTTACTGCAGTATCCTACTATGAACGCATCCTGTGGTATCTTATTGCTGCAGTGCTCTGCTACTAATGTACCACAGTTTCCTGGCACACCCTATAACTGCATTATCCTCAGAATAGTTTACTGCAGCATCTCCTGGTGACTTATTGCTGCATTATCTGAATACTACTTTACTGCAATGCCCTATGTTACCTTATTGCTACATTTATCCTGATATTTTTATGTCAGTGTGCTGTAATATCTTATGAAGCTCTACTCCAATACTACTTTACTACAGTAGTCCATGGTACCTGAGCACTGAGTTATACTAAAAGTACTTCACCGCATTAGCCTTGGGTACTTTATTACTGCCTTAGTCTAACACTGGCTGCATTATCTTATGGAATTTATCACTCTTACTTGCAACACCAACTGGACACCTTAGCTTCTGTGTAGCGAAGTATTACTTTCTTTGCAGCTGTATTTCACAGCAATAGCCCTGTATTGATGGGAAGCTTTATAAATGGCTTCCATGCTATTGAGATTTTAAAAAGCCCTCTACCCTGCTAAATGGAATAAGGCCTTTCCCTGAAACAACTCCTTTAAGAGCATGCATGGGAGCGGAAAGCTGGTTTCTAACTTATCTTCAGAACGGTGAGGTAGTTGGAAGACACCAGACACATGGCAAAATAGTAGGATTGCTGTCTGAGATACCCAGCAGGGTCTTATTGAACAGAAACAAATAGCAGCACTTAGTATGAGTAATGCCATTAAAAAAAATCAAGAACACATTTTATATAGAAGTAGTTGCATGTAAATTCCATTGTGCTTCATGAGAGAGAGACAGACACACAAGGAGCAGCTGGTTCATATGTGTCCCCATGAAGAGGACATGTCTGCTGTTATGTTGCTTGTTTTTACAGAAGTTTACTCAAAAAAACTAAGTGTAAAGCTCTGTGATCTCCAGAGAATACAAAGCTCTCTCTGATTATCTAAATATTACTGAGCAGATTAAGTTGCATGAGTGTTCATTTAACTAGCAAGCTGTTCAACATTTAGTGTATACATGCAGGCACTCTCCCAGTGTCTGTAAACCTTCCTTCCATACTTAAAATACTGTTTACACTGTCCATATATAGAGTATTTCCTAAGGGTAAAATTTGGCCCTGTCTACAAGAATGCCTTGCAGAAAAGGAGGTGGGGGCAGGAGGAAGAAGTAGCATGGATCCTCTTTTACAAGACACTTGCCTGTGTCCTAAACAGAATATTGACTCAAATGCCCCTGACTGAGGACAAGGACAGACTTCCCTCATCCCTCCATATTTGCTAACATCTGGGATCACCAGGAAGTGTAAGGAGAGCACTCCCCACCCTTGTCTGTAGGCATTGAATGTGTCCAGTGGGGCAGAGTACCTTTGCTCAGCTGCTCCAGCTTCACACACTTTTAGGACCCATCTTTCTGGGGCAGAAGGGCCCACCTTAGTGCCAGGAATCCAGTGAGAATAAGGGGTCATAAAAACAGACATGGCCCTCCTCTCCTGCTCTTTGTTGAAAATTCAGATGTGCTCAATGACTTTTTTTCCATAGACATCCTCCTTGTGAACACTCTGTGGGGACTGACTGGTAATGTCACGCTGGTGCAGGGGGCAGGACTGAGATGCCTCTGTCCACAGACCATGCAGTAGCTGTCATACAAAGGTATTATTAATTTGGGGCATAAGAAAGACTGGTTTTTATCAAACTCCAATGGTGTGTGCCAGTGATCTTGGGTTCTTCACAGAAAAATCATCACCCACACTCTGGAAACAACTGGCCATTTATTTTCAAGTGGAATGGCTAGGAATACCTTGGGAGGCAGACATGAGAGCATGTGGCTAGACATTGAGTTGTTTGTGCCTATGCTGAGTGGGTGAAAAGAGGACAGAAACTAGACATGGGGAAGAATTATGTAAGATTTTTTGGGGTGGCCAAACATCATCCAAAGGGTGAGAGGCCATCAGCACACACATGCGGATATGTAGCATTTCTGTAAAGTTGGAAGAGTTCAGTTTCAGGATCTAGGTTAGCATACTATTTAATATCAAATATCACTTTTCCAAATTCTACCATGCACTCTCACAGGCAAAGCGCCTCATCCAGAACTCGCTTAAGCAAAACTTCCACTGATGTATCCTGCAACCTAGCAGGAGCTACCTGGAAGACATAAGAAGTGCTTGTGGGACATTTCATTTCACTAAGGAAGGAAGGAACGGGAAATCTTTTTTTTGATAGAAATGGTGGTATCTTAATTTTTACACTGGATACTGGGGTGACATGCTTCAGAAGTATATAATGGTTAGCCAGCTAGATATACATAGATAGACAGTTTTGCTTAATTAAGAATGCAGGATTGGACCTATGACAGTTTTTTTTTTTACCAGGGACACAAAAAGAGAACTTGCCTTGGTAGGAATGAAAGTCAGAAGATGTGCTCTTCTGTATGATCCAGTTCTGAACCACTTGCTGGTTCATGAACTTCAAAATAGCTCATTGTTTATAGGGCAGTGTTTTATGAAGCTAAGTAGTTCAGTCACATTTGGAAATGGTTGGTTTTGGGGAGGTTTTATATCTTGACAATATGCTGCAAGTGAATACAGGTTGCTTTATACTTCTGCAGCTATTAGACTTGGATTTTATTATTAGACAAATACATATCTTTACTTCAGTTAGTTCTTTCAAATCCTTCCTCACTGCCTCCTCCTCCCTCCTTTGCCTCCCTGACATATCCCTCAGATCTTACTGAGAACAGTTTTGGGAGGCCTATTGTATCACTTTTCAAACTGTACGCTTAGGCTTGATATTACACAATGCTTCATCCAATTCCCATTTTCCTTACGCTGTCATTTCATTCTTAGAAATGGCACTTCCCACTGGAGTGACATATCTGAGAATGCAAGATAGTGTCCACTATTGTTTAGAAAGATTCATCTGGCACCCAAACCCCTGCCTGATTCAGAACAGTTTTCTGAGCCACCTCCAACCCTATGAGATTCCCCTCTCTAAAGGATGAATATTGCTCTCAGTTACACCCATGTGAATTTTGGGTAACTGCAATTAAGTCAACACAGTGTCATATGAAGAAACAAGGGCAGACTTCACCTTTTATGTTTGGAGGGATTTGGTGTTTTTCCTAAGAGGTTCAATTCAATCCATTTAGAATAAAACTTGAAAAATAATCATTGCATAAGCATAGAAAAATCTTTAAATAAATAGGAAACCAAATACAGTATAATACCTTTAAATACTTTATGCATGTGTGTGTCTGTGTGGTGATGTGTGTGCGCACATGTGTATTATACATTTCAAACATTGCCCGGTGACCACTGGGTAGAGTCACATTCGCACTGATGTGCATGCAGAGTAACTCCAGTAAGTCAGAGGATTTACACTGTGATCAGTTTGACTCTGTGGGCTGGATCATCAGCTGGTGTGAATTAGTTAAGGTCCACTGACTTCAGCTGAGGATCTGGGCATGCACTTTTGCCACCTGCCCTTGAGAGGACCGCAGGCCAAAAGAAGTGCTTTTCCCACCATTATTTTAAAAGAGGAGAGGAAATAAAAAAAAATATCAAGTCAAAGAAATTGCTTCCGTCTGCAGCAGAAATGAATTAGACATTTTGTTCTGAGCAGGAGAAGCAGCTTCTGGTAGATATTTTATTGGATCCAGATGGCCACAAGAAAGGGAACAAGTGGGTGGTGGGGACAAGAGTGGTTTCAGTTAGAGCCGTGTTTGTACCAGGGAGAGAAGAGATGAAGGGATAATACTGATGTTGCTCAGCTCTTCTTTCTCTAGGTTGCAGTTAGGACTGGTTCCTTAAATAATAAGATACTAAGCCCTCTGCCTTGTTGACCTTCTGTATACAGTGCAGCATGCTCCTCCAAAACCAAGTAGGAAGCAAAGTACCTTTAGAGAACTCAGTGCTGTTATAAAGCTGTACAAGTAAGAAAGTGTTGATGTAAACTATGAAAAGAGGAACCTCCAGTGAGCTGATCTCTCCATCTTGCTCTCATTTTTCCTCCCCTCTGCTCTCATTCTTTTTCTCTCACTGTGACCCATTCTCCCCAAAATGAAACATCCTCTGCGGAGGTTGAGCGCAGCTGTTCGTCAGGGTTGTCAGCAATGGCTCGCTCAGCTGAAGCTGTCAGGAGGACTGCATCAGGCCTGTGAGGCGCTTGCCCGCCAGAGACTTTCCCTAGAGGAACAAACAAACAAGCAGAAAAAGAGAGAGCCAAACATGTGAGTTAAGCTGTGGCACAGGAAAAAGAGGCCAGACTGCTCAGTCAGTTGATCTGGCGAGCTGGTTTTGTGACTGATAACGGAGAGCAGGAAACTGAAATGGCTGAAAGGTTGCAAAGATATCTGAATGCAGGGGGCAGGTGCCATACCCAAGGGCGGTGGTGGGAGTATGTGGTTTCCTGCCAATGCCAGTGCTTAAACAAAGGCAGTACATCGGATGTTACAGGGCTCTTGGTATTTAACCTCTCCGTCTTAAGTCGCATTGTGTGTCCATTCCTTGTTTACCCCTGTGAAAAGGCAAGTAACACTGGTGTCAGTGTGCTGTGTATCCGGACCCTTAGAGGTGTTTTAATCACTCAAGGTGAGGAACTTTTTCACACTGTCTCATGACAACTCCTCCTTTCTGGTTCCCCTGCTTCCCCCTTTCATGTCCTTCATTCCTTCCAAAGCACTGAAAAGAGTCTCGCAGTTCAGGGCTATGATCCTTGACCACATAAAGCATGTAGGAATTTGACCACGGACTGCAGTAAGCGTGGGATCAAGGGTAGCTGCTGGAGGATGCCACTTCCATATCTGAATTGCTTCACTGGCTTATCCCATATGATCCCCACTCTCCTTCACTGCAGTAAACTTCTATATCAATTACACCTCGTTTTTGTGCTTGTTAGGAGATGAATTTTTTAAAGGGATGCTGTTAACTTTTCATTTAGCCAGATTTGAAAATAGAAGTGATAAGTAGGGTCAGGTACTATGCGAGTTGCCAGATCTCCTTGCCCTTTGTTTTTTGGTGGAGGAAGGGGATTGACAATGATACTTTCCTTTTATCATTATTGAAATAAATATGGAAGGTACACTCCTGCAGGAGACTCCTGCTGTATCTGGCAGGTTTTTTTATGTTACTATAATTTGTTGCTTTCTGAAAAAAAGAGCCACAAAAACAGGAAGAGACAGTAGATTTGACTAGACACAATTTGCAGTCAAATTAGGTAAAATGAAGCAAGTCAGATTAATTAAACTCTGTTTGCAAAGTCAGCAATAGAGAAAAATGTTTCATTGTCTGATGTTGCCTAACCATAGGTTGGAATAGTAGGTAAACAATAGGTAAAATGATTAAGGACAGACGTTTGACTTCTTATGACAATGTGCATTTTTAACTATACCAATAAGTAAGTTGTATATGCAAACACAGTCCAATTTGCCATCCTTCCAAAGGTCAACAGGTTGTTGTAAAAAAACACCCCCAGAACACTGCTACTGTTTAAAATGATTGGAGTGTGGTTGGTTTTCAAAGCTTCATAATTTTTCCTAATTTTAAAGTGAACTGGTAAATGCACTTCATTTTGCAAAGGACTGATTCCTGCCCAGATATTAGTCACTGACCAGCAGCTAGCCCAGAAGTGCTGCTGTTTAAAATTATATATATATGTATGTATATATATATAAATATATATAATTATATATATAAATATATATAATTTTAAACAGCAACACTAATATAATATATTATTAATATATATTAAACAGCACAATAATATTCTATATTATATAATTAATAAAGTCTATATAATTATATATATATATATAAAATGTATTATATTATATATATAATGTATTTTATATATATTTGATTTTTCTCCTGCTATAAAATCAGCCAAATCATACTCAATATATTTTAAAATCACCTTTGGGCAGATCTCAAAGCCAGAAAATGTTACTCAAACAAGAAAATGGCTTTCAGAACATGAAGGGTGGTAATGTTAATGCTTTCACAACTCCTACGTTAGCTGTTATCATTACTCCAGCTGTTCCATAACAACAGTAAAGAATCTATACAGCAGCTGGATTCTACATTTTGCTTAACATGTTGGTCTTACCATTGGTTTGGGCAGCTCCTTGAAGAAACCCTACAAAGATTTGGTTTGGTAAAATGACTATTAGATTAAACTTATAGTTTAGTTCAAGTCTGCAGCTTCCCTGGTGCAAGGAAAGTGATGGCAGTTGCTGGGGGATAATTCTAGGGAGAAGAAAACTGCCTTGCAGAAAGCACAAGCGTGTTGCAGCTCCTGAACTGAGACATGGCAACACAGGCATTCTCTTCCCAACACCCCATCTTGTTCAAGGGCCCATTCTGAGGTGGGGTATGAATTTGAGGGGGATGGAGGGGCCCATACTAACAGTGATTTGAATGTGTCCTTGTTTAAATTGGAAGGAGGAGGAGACTGCTGTTGCCAATGCCAGGCAGATCAGAAAAAACTGACAGCAGAGTTAGTGGTGCCTAGCTTCAAGGAGAGAAAAAGATGGAGGTGAACATAGAGACTGCATATGACCCACTGGAGTAGACTTAGAGACTGTGTAGGACTGGATATGACTCACTTGAGTAGACAAGCATGGGGGGCCGTTAGCTGCCTTACAGGCAAAGGCATAAAAAAAAGACATTGCCCTGTGTCAGCAAACTCCATCGCAAAAACACTGCAACAACAGCCAGTACTCAAGCAAGCAACACAGAAAAATGATTACAAATCTGACTCATGAACAACTTAGATCACCCACCACCAGTCTTAATTTAACTGCCCCATCTCTGACAATGGGTTTGACACAGTTATTAAAGTGATCGAGACTGGCAAGGCTGCTGGTTCAGATAAGATATTTACAGACTATGTTATCAAGCTTGGAACCACAGTGAAAAGATGGCTTCAGAAATTCATGTATAAATGCCTGGAAAGTAACAGACTTCCAAACATGTAGAGAAAGGCTGATATCAGTGTTATCCTGAAATTCAATGAACAACCAGAGGATCCAAAGAGCTATTGACCTATCTCACTATTCTGGGTTGCATGCAAACTCATGTAATGCAGAGCATCATCCTGAATAGAACAGAGAACATCATCGATCCTTAGCTCCCAAAAGAAAAAGCTGGCTTTCAGAAAAAGTAGTATACCACTGACCAAGTTACATTACTTATATCCAACATAGAAAACAGATTTGAAATGAGGCAGAAAACTGGTATGGTCTTTATTGATTTTACAGCCACCTATGACACTGCCGTGGCATCAAGGCCTCAAATATAAATTGCACTCCATGATGCCTGACTGCAAGCTATGCGCTGTCATCATGAACATGATCTCCAGAAGATCATTCAAACTCACTTCCGGACAAGGAACCCTGAAGAATGGAGTCCTCCAAGGGTCAGTGTTACAATACTTTTCAATGTATATATCTCAGACTTCCCGCATACAATACCTAAGCAATACATTTATGTTGACAATAGTAGCCTGAGAAATACACATGACAGAACTGGAAAAGACACTGAGTACTGACATGGATCTCATCACTGACTCCACAAATGGCACTTAAAGTTGAACATCAATAAATCAGTATCATTATTCTTCCACCTGAATAATTGTCAAGCCAAGAGCATGCTGAGTATCAGCATAGGCAACCACATCCTTCCCTATATGAGCATACCCCAACCTACCTACGAGTCACATTAGACTGTTCTCTCACCTAACACCACACTTAAAAGGTCTGTAGTAAAGTCTCTACATGGGTAATTCCCTTAAGATGTTTAGCCAGCATGATATGGAGTGCCAACTTCAAAGAGCTCAGAACCACCGCACTTACAATGGTATATGCTACAACAGAATATTGTGCTCCTGCATGGTCCAGAAGTTGTCATACTAAAAAGCTCGACACTATACTTAACAGTGTGCTGAGACTCATAACTGGCTGCAGAACTTATACACAAACATGTACTTCCTGTATTTTTGGGTATTAGGCCAAGTGACATGGAAGACAGACCGTAACATCATTACTGACAATAGAGGCAAGAGATGATGAAAATCACCTGCTCTATCAACTGCAAGATAAAGACCCAAACAGATGGAGGCTTAAGCAATTTAGAAGTTGTAAACCATGTCTATATGAAGCCCAGAAGCTCCTGGAAGACATTAGGGATACTGAAGCAAACCTACAGGCAGCAAAAGAGTGGACCCACCACTGGGAAATGTCAGACCTATTTCTACAGTGTTTTTTACCAACACCAAACAAGTCCCCCACTGGGGCATGACCTTGACAGAGAGTGTGGGCCAAGCTGAACAGATTGAGATCTAAATATGGATGCTTCAGAACAACCCTTCACAAGATGAACACCTTGGATAGTCCCCTGTGTGAGTGTAGAATCCAATAAACAGCACAGCATTTAATTGAGAGCTGCAATCTCTACAAATGCCCAGAATGGGTAGATGGAATCCCTATATTGAGTGATAATACCAGAGAGTGGCTCATAGATTTGGAAGTTGATAACTGACACTATACAAAAGAAGATGACCAGATGCTGGTAAATCAGTAGCCTTTGATGACCTTTGATGTAGTCACAGCCTGGGCCTGGGCTTGTTGTTAAGAGCTGGTTTCTTCTATTGGCAGTGTTTGTCAGTAGTAGCTCTAACCTTTCATGGGCAAAAAGATTGTTGTAACTCAGAACGCTTCCTGCAAAGTTTTCTCTGTTATAGCGGGGAGCTGCACTTCTGTCTGTACCCTTAGATTCTCTTTCCATCACCAAAAATACTTGTTATTCATCTGTTTGGGTACCTCAGAGTACCTTTCTAACATTCATTCTTAACATGACAATTGATTGGAATTATCCTTTGAATTGTTATATCTGTAAAATGGGTTGTTTAAAATGGCTTGCACCTGTTAATCTGATAGATCAATAGCCTAATGGCTCAGATCCTCAGAGCTTATCGACAGACTTATCTTCCTCACACCCCTGTGGCAAGTTATGGCTCGATTCAGTGACTTGTCCAAATTCACACAGAGGGGGTGGGGGGTGGATCTACATGTGTGCTTTACTGCCAAGTTCACTAAGTATCTCCCTAGTAAAGCATCACTGTCTACATGTGTGGCACTATTATACTGGAGTAGACTAATTAACTCCTCTGTAGAACAGTACTGTCTGACACAGGTACTATTTAGCACTGGCGAGGCCACATCTGGAGTACTGTGTTCTGTTTTGGGCACCCCACTACAGAAAGGATGTGGACAAATTGGAGAGAGTCCAGTGGAGGATAACAAAAGTCCTTTGATCTGGTATCTCACGATGTTCTCATGGGAATATTGGAGGATTGCGGGCTTAACTGCTTGTTGTTAGTTAGGTGGGAGGAAGTTAGGTGGGATCTGTGCTGTCTTGGTGAGAAGTGGCCAGTGGTGTCCTTCAGGAGTCCATGCTTGGTCCAGTGCTTTTCAACATCTTTATCAGTGATTTGGATGTGGGGGTGAAGAGCTCACTGGCCAAGTTCACTGATGACCAAAGGCTGAGAGGAGACTTGGTAGCAGCTTACTGCTACATCAGGGGAATACATCAAGGACTTGGCGAACAACTGTTTACCAAGACACTCTTGAGGAAAACCGGGAGTAATGGCCACAAACTCCTAGAAGACCATTTCAGGCTTAACACTAGGAAAAATTTCTTCATGGTTAGGGTGTCCAGGCTGTGGAATAAACTCCCTCCAGAGGTGGTGCAGTCACCTACCCTGGAAATGTTCAAGAGGGACTGGACGGTCACCTTGCTGGTGTCACCTGTGCCCAGTTGTCTTTCCTGCCTAATGCAGGGGGGGCTGGACCCGATGGTCTTGTGAGGTCCCTTCCAGCCCCTTACAATCTATGAATCTATGAACAAAAATGGTGAGGGGGCTGGGGAACATGACTTATGAAGAAAGACTGAGGGAACTGGGCTTATTTCATCTAAAGAGGATAAGACAGAGGGGGGATTTAATAGCAGCTTTCAACTATCTGAAGGGGGGTTCAAAAGAGGATGAAGCTAGACTGGTCTCAGTGGTGGCAGATGACAGAACAAGGAGCAATGGTCTCAAGTTGCAGCGAGGGAAGTTTAAATAAGATATTAGGAAGTATTTTCTCACTAAGAGGGTAGTAAAACACTGGAACAGTTTACCCAGAGAGTTCGTGGAAGCTCCATCTTTGGAGGTTTTGAAAACCCGGCTAGACAAAGCTTTGGCTGGGATGATCTAGTTGGGGATGGTCCTGGTCTGAGCAGGGGGTTGGACTAGATTACCTCCAGAAGTCCCTTTCAACCCTAACTTTCTCTGATTTTATGCTTCTTTTTACTCCTCCACAATGCACATCTAGACTGATCAGGGCTGGCTGGGTTATGAGGGTGCTACAGTGTGGGGGCTGCCTGCCAGCTAGCCCTGCACTGACACATTCTCATGCCCCAGCCAGCACCTCTGCAGCACACTGAGCCAGAGTGGACCAGCTTCCAGCTGGCAGGCTGACCCCCCTGGGCCCTCTGCCAGCCAGGGCTGTGCCATCCTAGTTCAATGTGCCACAGTCCTACGTACACACATAAACACTGCACCCAGGAGCAATAAACTCTGGCAAGAACTGCATTCGGGTTTATTCAGGCATACTAATTTCATGTGTAGATGCACCCAGGAAGTCTCTAACCAAGCCAGGAATGGAATATAGGCTTATCAGGTGCCAGGCATGGCATGGGAAGATAAGCCTGGGTAAGGCTGGAGCCTGCAGCTAGCTAGCAGAGGGAGCTTGTTCTAGGGGTTTTCCAGCCAACTCTGGAGGGTTGGGTGGGTAAATTGGAGCCCACACCCCTTGGGGCGGGGCGGGGGGCGGGCAACACAGCCTCCGATACACCCACCCTCACCCTCAAAATGGGGGCTGAAAAACCTCTGAACCAAACTTCCTCTGCTCCTTTCCCCCCCTCCCATTCTGAAAACAGCCTGAGGCTAGGAAGCTGCGCAGACAGAAGTTACAGAAGATGCTCTGTTTTGCAATGAAGGGTCAGATTTTCACCTGATCAGCCATTTTTGAAGCTGTTTGCAACTGCACACTTGTGTTTGGTCACAGCTATAAACTGCTTTCTGTGGCCAGATTGGGTGAAAATTATCACTTCTGTCTGTGCCCAAAATGAAAATTTCTGATCTGAAAGAGAATGGTACCAAAGTTCAAAAGTGTTCAGGTGTGCAGCTTTGGTTCATCTCAAGGCAGAGATGGGGGATCAGCCATAACATTTTGGTCTGAGTTTGAACATCTATAAAGGATAGGGGATTAGTAATATCCTAGGGGTTATTTTGACTTCTCTGTTCATAATAATCCTTTTTATTCCCTTTCAATTCTAGAAATTCTAGAATTCAGTTCTACAAAATTCCTGCATTGAATATGAACAACAGGGGACCAAAATATCATCTCTCACAGGCCAAAATACTGGGCCAAATCTTCAGTATAACTCCATGGTAAATCAGCGTAATTCCACTCTTTTCCTGGTGATCTGCCCCAGCAGAGGGCCTGGCCCACACTACTTGTTTCCTTTTTAGTTCCTTTATTGTTTTATTGTCCCAAAGTCCTCTGGGGAAAGTCACACATCCATGTCATGTTCCTGACTGCTGCATTTTGCATTTGGAGTTAGCTGACAGATATAAAACATATATTACCAGGCAACTCCTTTGTGGCTCTGCACCTGGCAAAGCAAATTATTCCTGCATTATGTCAGAACCTCCCTTCCAAATCCACCCTTCTCTGTTTGTGGAATGTGGCTTTTGGCCAGATGTGCAAAAATGGGGTTGGTGTGTATTTAGCACAATCACTTTTGTATTGTGTTGTAATCACTTGTGTACCCCCACACAACAGGGGCTCCTCAGGACAGGCAGAGGTGGGCAGTGCACACCCTGCTGAGAATTAACTGCAATGTGCTTCTTACATTTGGCTGCAAATTCGTGGAGTTCACCTTTATGGGTCAGTTTCATCGCCTCACTTGGAGATGTCACCGAGCTCCACTGATGAATGGGATTCCGAAAGCTGAGTGCTCACATAAATTCTGTTACATGTGCATGTAGTGACTGTACGTGTCAAGATAAATATTCAAGATTTATAGAAAAGGTGTCCACTAGTATGGGTTTATGTTGAGTTGATCATCCGGTATCATATGCTCTTTCTGGGACTTGTCCAGCATAAATATGAAAGGCAGTCAGAAGCAAGACTGTTTTTTGGAGGCCAGATACGGTTAAAATGATTCCAATTAGGTATGATAAAAGCTCCAAAGGATATTTTCAGTAAAATCACACAGTCCTTACTTAGCCCAAATTTGCTCAATGCGATCTTTAACTAAGTAAGGAGTGCAGGGTATGGCTCTTAGTGTGGACAGGATGGCAAAGTCTGGCACTATGAATCTGCACTTCCTTGCTAAAGATTACAAACAAAGTATAGTTTTTTTCCTGCAATTTGTATCACTTCTCACACATTCCTACCTCACTTCAACCCACCAAAGGAGAAGTTAGTCAAACATGGTATAGTTCCAGGAGAAAATTAATGAATCCTGGCTGGTTTTAGGTAGTGCGCACGCGCGTGCATGCGCACGCACACACACACACATTTCACTCTGCATATACTGATCCACTTAAGTCTAAAATAGACGGGGACCTGTCTATAAACTTTTAACAAGGGCTAAAGCTTTAAAAAGAAATCTTCTAGAAGCTGTTCTTATGATGGCAACAACTAAAGAGACTGTTGTAACTCAAACATCATATTGCAGTATTAGCATGCATGTGTAGAGGCCTGGACAGAAAAAGGTGCAAGTTCCCTTTTCAGCTGTAAACAACTGTACTTTCCTGTAGGTTTTAAGAGCCGATCTAACCCATGTCCATTGCAAAAGGATAAAAGTAGTACTCGGCTCTGTTTCTGCAGCAGCGTGAGTTTGTTATCTCTGAACTCTAGCTAGCAATTGTTCTAGTGTGGTTAAAAAAACCCAACAGATTATGGTACTAATGTTGAAACAGTGTGTGATTTGAAGGTAGAGTAAGCCTGAGGAGATTTTCAGGGAAGCTTTAAAGAAACATTCACAATTTATGTTCAGCGTCTGACTCTTGACTCTACAGTCCATTTTACAGTTGGATCAGCTATGCCATGCAGAGGCTCAACCTTGTGAGGTGCTAAGCAGCTTCAGTTCTTGTTGAAGTCTATTGAAGTAACGTGTGCTCAGTAGTGTGTCTCATGAAATGTTTGACATCTTCTGGGGCTGGGCCTTGGTTGAGATCTCCTCAACTGAAATTTAAAATTCCACTTACATTCAGTTTGTTAATGAAGTGGAATACAGCAATTAAACTGAACTGCCTTGGACAGGCAAGGAGCCAAATGAGAGGAAACTACATCAGACTCTACATGAAAAGAGAACAGCATGGGTTTTGCACATTTGTGTGCTGTGTTCTTCTCTTGATCTTGCTCTTTGCTAACAAAGTATGCAACCAAGCCAGTAATTCTTAGAGCTGAGAAACTGGAAGGAGGTTCTGAACTCATCTTAAAAACAAAAAGCCGTTATGTCTCGTATTTGTGGTTTCACACTATGTTAATGTTCTCTGGCCAGCACAGAGCTCAGTCTTTTCATCTGTCATGCAGACATTAACCAACAAAAGCATGCAATAATCAGCAACCACATGCACTCTTATCAGTTACTTACTTGAGCAGGATCACTCCTATGGGCAAATTTGTGGTTGTGGGGAGAAGGGAGAGAGGGTGCACAGGGCTCCAGAGTTCAGAAAATGGGCTCCCATTTGCCAGATTGACACAGAACAAAGAGTCTGAATACTACGGGAGTTAATTTCCATGGTCTCCACCACCCTCCTTGCATATAAAGGTTGGACTTCTAGTGGTATCTCAGGATCGAGTCCCTTTCACCCCCCACCTGCATTTACCCAGGTTTTTTTTTATCAGTTTCATCTACTTCCTCCCAATGCAAACCAGAAACATCAGTTTCTCAGAGAACAGTCTCCTCCGAGGTGATAATGCTTCTCAGCTTCATTCCACCCACACAAGAAGGCTGACATCTGGGATGTGTACATCTTTCTGCTGAGGGGAGGAAACAAATGGCACTTCAGTCAGCTATTAGTTTAGGCTTCAACTTGTGGTTCCTTGCATGATGGGCAATCCTGAGCTCATGTACTGAACCAGGTCTTAACTAAGACATGTCTGCCCGGTATCAGAAAACAGTGTTGCCACCTCCCAGACTGTTCCTGAAGTAAGCAATTTTCCAGAGACACAGAGCTTCCAATCCTGCCCATCTTTTCTTTGTTATATTTCATTGTAGATGTCAGGGTAATTTTACTTTGCTTCATTTTAATTGTTCTTTTTATTAGATTTTTTTCACAAAAAGATACATGGCAAATGTAAGTAACAGAAGTTAACAAAGTTAAATATGAAATGAGGTTAAAAAGCAATATCGATGAAGGAAAAAATAACTTAGTTAAACACAAAGTCAACACAGAAACATCAACAAAAAAATGAAAGAAAAACCAAAATTTCATTTAAATTAGTAGACATCAAAGTAAGAGAAAATACCACCAAAATCATGCCTTATTATACCAAATGGAAACTGGATGTGTAATGTGACTTTCAATAGCAGGTGTGCAAAATTATCACTCATTTTATTTCCAGCCATACCCACTTGTTCTTTACCACTGTATTCTTAAGGGTATTACTGCAAACTAGCACTCCTATCTGGTAAGTGTCACTAAATTATGGTATATGACCACTGCCTATTTAGTCTAAGTTGTTGCGGGCTAGTCTTCTCCAAAATCAGCTAGTTTGGGTATTTGTTATTGCTCTATATTTTCTGTTTCTGGTTATAGCTCTATGGGCACATGCTAGGTTGAATTAAAGTCAACATTATCCATCCCTGCTGTGTTTTTTTAACTACTCCTAAAGATCCATTCACGGTCCCATAATGTAAGGGAGCAGCTATGGCTCCTTAATTATGCAGACTACCCTCTGGGCACCAGTTAGAGTTGGCCTAGGGTCTGCTTTTTAATTTTCTATGCTACAGTATGGTCCTAGCCTGGCTCAGGATAGCTTAGATCAGCCCTGCCCTGAAAGCTAGGATGGGACAGTTTGTGCAGAAACCTTATACAAGCTGAGAGCTTCTCCAACCGAGTGGCAGGAGAATCTGCCTCTAAATGCTTAAGATCCTTAGTTCTCTGGTTGCAGTCCAGTTAACTTAGCTCTTTGAATCCTATCTAAGCTTGTTTTCCCCTAATCCTGTCAGTGGAACCGTACTGCTAGCTACTGGGTCATGCCAGCTTGGAAAGGTACTGTGTATTAAAGCACATGCGTCTTGTAGGGAAAGGCAGTTACAGGAAGAGAGAATTCCTGATAAAGACACTAAGCATGATATGCAAAATATTTTTAGCAATTGCTGTGCAAGATGTACCAGTTGTCTGGTCTGCTATTAGGGGACAATAGCCATTCTGAAAATCAGTTCTGCTACATCAAATCTTGCACTAGTATCACGGGCAGTTAATTTCAGTGGAAGTTTTGCATTGGAAACTTGTTTGGGAAGCCTGGCCTTCAGGGTGGCCCTATATGGTATGCTATGGAGGGCTGGGACCCATGACTTACCACTCTGTGCAAAACAGCTGGGAGTCTGAAAGCTTTTCTGGTAAAGACATTGGCTCTAACCTTGGCTCAGCTCTTGGCTTCTCAGTACAGGATCTGGAAGCCCCATATAGTCTAGCTTAAACTTGGACTCTCAGGGATCCCAGGTTTGTAATATGGAGCTGGAACCTGGAAATCTTCGGATGGACTTCATCAGGCCAGGTTGCTGGCGGGGGAGGGTGTGAAGCACTATGCAGAGTGTCCTAGGGTTGGGACTGCAGATTCTTGGCTCACCTGGCATCTTGGACTGCCCAGCTCCTGGAGTCAACAATTATAACTGTCCTATTTAAGTAAAAGCATCCATGAAATGGATAATAGTTACCATATTTAATCACATACCTACACAGCTTTTCCCCCACAATCAGCATCCCATAATTAGGGTACGTTTCGTAAGTGGGGAAGCTGACTTTCTATCTGAAATACAAACACCCGACTTTGATTCCTGCTCCCGCTTTGATTTCTTCTCCCAGCAGCAGTGGCATTTCTACTGAAGCAGCTGAGTGAGTTAGTTGACTTAATGGTTCATTGTTCTTCACTCTACAAATGTTAATGATCACCTCTCCTTTTAAATTGTCTTGATGTTCCACTAATCAACCTAAACTTCCACCTGAAATGTTCCTGTCTTTTAACTACTCTTTTCCTATTTTACAGCCTTGCAGACTATTGTTAACTTTTTTTCAAAACTGTAGCTCCACCTGGGGAGACCAGTATTCAGCAGCAGTTTCAGCTCTTGGTTAAGCAGGATGGGGAGGATGAGTGAACAGTAGTTTAGACGCTGTCCCTGCTCTATTCATGCATACATAAACATCTTTTTTCTTCATTCTGCCTTCTCAAAAACAAGCTGCATGTCTTATTTGGGGGTGTGTGGTATGCAAGGAAGTATGGTATGCCAATTAAACTTAGGAGGGACCAAGTTCCCTGCACTGTATTTGGTTTCAGAAGCACCACATGTTAAAAATAACCCCCTGAAAATATATTTTTTGAGACATCCATTCAGTTTTAAAATGTTGCAATTTTCCACAGACATTCTGAGATTTGGCAATCCATTCTATTCATTTCCAAATTGTTATAGCTACCATTCAGTCCCCTGTCTGGGGGTGTCCTATTAATGCTTCAGGAGAAAGCAGAATTGTGTGCTGCTGTTTGAATTCCAAGGCAACCTGGGATTTTCTTTTCTTTTCCTACACATAGAACTTTATCTGTTAAACCCCCTTTAGAGGAACTGGGGACTAGCTGCATGAATATCTTGAATGTTAAGAGGAAGGTAGAAGCTGATGATGTCAAAGTTCACTTGCTTATGCCACTGAGATATCACACCTGTTTGGAAAAGAAAATTTAGAAGAGACTAAACTGAAATAAATACTGGGCCCGACCAAAAGCCCTGAGCACCTTTCACCTTGTGGGTGCTCAAAATCTGTACCTGAATTTGGCAGCTAGAATGCAATCTCTTCTTAAAATATATTAATATTTAATCTCTCAGAGTTTGTGTGTGGCTGGAATAGAAGACAATGAATGAATAATAATTATACCTTACATTTTATATAGCGCCTTTCATCCAAAAGGATCCCAAAGCACTTTACAAACTGTATATGTAGGGATCACTCACCCACTGCTGGAATGTAGCGACCTCTGGGGTGTAACGCGGCAGCCATTCTGCGCCAGCAACACTACACAACAGTGTTTTTAGGAAGGGAAGTGAAGAATAACTTATCCAGTAGAAACTATGAATACTTATCTTTTAAAGGAGCCCTTGAAATAGAATAGAGTATGCAGCTAACATGCAATACATGCAGCACGTTTTTACAGTACAGAAAGCATGCAGTGATAGCCCATATAGCATATCCATCATACAGATGCAGTACTATATAGATACCAGGAAGAGATGCAATATACATGCAATATACATTCAGTATATGCAGTGCACACAATGTTTTTATTGTTCGCCACTGTGTTAGGTATTAACCAATTGCTGTACACATTAGAATGGGCAGAAGAGAAGCTGTGACTGTACACTGAGTTTTCTCACAGCCTGGGGGCATTCTGATGCTTTTCACTATTGAGGTATTGCAAGTACCCTTTTCTGGTAAAGCCACATCTCATAAAGCAATTTTTAATATAAAAATATATATGTTCAGCAGGCAAACTTTTTATCAATAAAGGACTCCTCCTTAGGACAAAATCATTTCATTTCCCAATAGCTATCTTCATGCAGTATATTGGTGTCTTGTCCCCTGAGTTAATAGTTTGTGGTATCCCCTTTACCAGTTCGGGATACTGTCCCTTTATGCTTACTGCACTTTGTGGGATTTAATTCTCTGATTACTGGTACTGGTGCCTTCCACTTTCAATTTTAATCTGGTCACATATTTGTTATCTCATATTGCAAGTGGTAAATATTTTCTATGTCCTCACAGAATGCATCTGATTTATCTGATTGTCTGGCATTGGAGAAGTGATGGGGCACTGATAGATACGGGGTCAAGTTAAAAAAGAGCCCTGACATGTTGTGTGATTATACTAGGTAGCTACCCGCCAGCCAACCAGAGGCCATCTTTTATAATGTATGCTTAATAAATACTTATAGTATATCAAATTGGAACTGTATGTAAATTACCACATAAATCACCTATAAATGTGAAATCCCATCAACACTACTCACACATGTGACACCATACTGATGAATTATGAGACTAGATTAGTTGGAACTGGGCGGTTGGGTTATGATGTGAAATTTGAGCCGATGGCAGACAAAGTGAGTATACATAATAAACAAAGGGGAATGAAGTGCCAGCAGTTGGCAGGGGCTAGGGATGGAGTAAATGGGGAGGAAGTAATAAAGGGGCAAAAAGGAAAGTGGCAGGGTAAGGAGTAGATAATTGTTTTGCGTAGGGATAATAGGCAGGAAGTCTTGGGTGGGAACAACAGAAGAGTGGTATTCCATGCCTGGCATAGACTAGGATTCCAGTTTACACTCAGAAAAATGGTGAATTTAAGGTTTTTTAGATTTCATTAATTCATGGGGGTTCACAGTGTCATTTTGTGGTGCAATTACAGTCATATGAGTCAGTTATCCGCAGTCAGTGGAGACCCCCGCAGGGCAGGCAGTGCTTCTCCAGCTGGAATCAGACATTGCACATTCTCCTCTCTGTCTGTTGCAGAAAACTGGCTCTCCACTCCCTTTTATATGTCAGATTTGCCTACCTGTTTTCACATATCTTCAGCTGCCACTGACAACAGCTGAGGCTAACACAGTGAATATTTAACAAAGATAGCACAAATCCTATAGACAGCTAGCCTGTAGTCTGGTATCATCATCATCATCACAGGGATATCGTTCATTGAAGCAATCACGATTTACCTGTGAAGGCTTTTGCAACATTTTTGTCAATAGGATTTTTGTATGCAAATAAACTTAAAGCAGCTCTGTGTTGATTTTTGGGGGGGTGGGAAAGGGGACTACTACTATCATAATTCCCAACCATCCTTCAAACAATTAAGAATCTAATCTGCATCTATTGTGCACTGAAGTTAAAAATGAAGAAAACATCTAAAATGGCTTTCTACAGTCCACTACTAAAAAGACAATACAAGCACACTCCTTCACCTTCTTCAGCCCCGGGGCCAGTGCCATTCTTGCAATAAATTAAAACAGCCTCAGAGTTGTTTCAAATTTCCCATGGCTTCCAACAAACATTGTGTATAGGTAGGATATATTGTTGTGGCTCATTGTGCACCCTTTTTTCTATTCCACTCAGGACACATGGGCCCAGGTAAAAGAATGGTATAAAGCCACTATAATGGCTCTAAACCTCCCATGAAGGGAGACGCCTCAGGAACTTTACAGTGGCTTTGAACTGCTACACAGCGTTAGTGTTACCAAAGCCTCAGTGTTTCTGGCCTGTATATTGCTCACAGGATGTTTAAAAATTCTTAGCTTCAAGCGGACTGCATTGATCGGTGAAGTTGTAATAGGCTATAGACTGATTTGATCCTCCAGGCTGACAACTCAAATCTTACCTAGGTAATAAAAGTTCTAATCTGATTTTGCTTAGTGGCCTATGTGAAATGTGTTGATGATCTAAGCTGAGCTTCTAGTAGATAGGTAACTAATTTAAAAAATAGTCATCTTAATTGGCTCTAATTGGCAACCATTTCTACATATGGCTAGCTATGAGGAAATATCCTTTCATCCTTAAGAATGGTCCATCCAGGTCACAATATCTCAGATCATGAGGTTCAAAATGCCAAGTATGGTGCCCATACAGATATTGAGTTCTTTAAGAACAGACCCTATTCTAGTTAAGCATAAATAATCCTATTGACAAAAGCTAGCCAAACATGAAATCTACAAAAAAAAAAATAAAAAAAAAAATAAAAAATGGAGGAAATAAATAAAATAGAAATGAACTAGTGAAACTAGATGAAGTTCCTGTTTGTACTTGGTTGAAAATATGCCACAGGTCTGTTTAATTAATCAAGAAGGATTACCTCTTATTAGAAAATTGTGGTCAGATTTAAAACCCCCCCCTGAGCTGATGCACACCACATTGAGTAGCAGCATAACAATATTACGTTGTTCACTGCAATATGCTTATGAGAGGATTCCATGGGAATCTGCAATTTATCAGTCAGTTTTCCTGGCATTCTCTTTGGTGTGCCTATATACCGCATCTTCCCTGTAAAATCATTTAGCATAAAGCTCAATAAAATTGTAAAGAACTAATATACAAAATAAAAGTCCTAGAGGATTGAAAACATTCACAGTTAGCACTGTCAGCACACCACAACATAATAGTAGATTCACAGCATAGATACTTACTTATGGGATGATGGAGAAAACTCTTCCTCCCACACAAACCAATGCTAATGTCTAACAAGCTTCTGAGTCAAAGACAATTTGACTCAATGCTGTTATAAAAGAGCTGTGTGCAGGAAAACTAGGTGAGAAGAAGCACTACCACCCAGAATACCAAACAGTCTCCAGCATGGCACATGGAGGAGAATTTTTGCAACTGCAACAGGGTAACGTGTCATAGTCAATCCTGAAAAAGTCATTTTTGCAGGAGGAACAGAAGAAATTGAAATATTATCAGGGTGAGACAATGGCTGTCTTGTTTCATGAAGACATCTAGAATACCACCCACTCGACTCAAGTATGGAAGAGAACATGAGTCCTCACAGTTACTGACAATCTAAATACTAGGACTGGCAACATTTCAAGAGTTTATAGCCTCTCATTTTTATCACTTTGGTTCTGTCCTGAAGGGTCTGTTTTACCTAGAAATTGAAACAGCCTTCTATTCTTAGACATACTAAATGGCTTGTTGTACAGTATAAAATTTCCCCCCTTAGTTTATCTGTTTTCTCACTCTCTCCCTTAGTTTCCAAGTGTCTTTTCAGCTTCAGCAAATAAACTTTCTAACATCATATTTCTAAGGCCTACATATAGCCCCATGCTCCCTTATCCTCCTTCCACATTAGTCTGAAAACACTGTCTGGAAAAGCTCCCTTGCCTTTCTGAACCTGACCCCTTGACCCCCAACTCATTGCTTTTTGATGCTCTATGACTTCTAACTTGTTGATTTTAAGAACAAATGAATCAAACCTGAATCTCTGAGTCTCTTTGCACTCGTTCACTCACTCAAAATAATGTCTAAATACCATTTCACCTTAAGTCTTACCATACTGTACACATGCTAGCTACAGGAATCATATTCTAACCTATACTTTACATATATGTGCATGTATAGGCTTGAAGCAGCTGCGAAATACCCTATATGGCTGTGTTCACATGAGTGTGGAAATTTGTTTCCCTGGGGACAAGAAGCAGTGGCACACCTTGTCTGCTGGCACTGGACTGGCCCTAGCAGCCTTCAAAGGGATTCTGGGGGCCTCCTGGCGCTGCAGCCGTGGCGATCCTGCCGTTCACAAAGCTTGGCCACTTTTTTTTGTGCAGGTTTTTTTTGACCCTTGCAGCACTGAGAACAGCTGAATGTGAGGTAGACATATCTGCAGTGCCAAATACCACACGGCCACACCTGTCTGGATGCAGTGCAAATGACACTTACTTACACATAAGTTGTACTGCACTGGTACCGGGAGAAGCAAGAAAGAGAATGCATGAGGTGTTGTCTATAGATTTTAATAGTTTCCCTTTAAAACATGATCAGTATTTTAGCCAGAAGTATGAAACTATGGCCTTGGACACGAAGCATCTGAGATGTTGGGGGATTCTGGTTTAAGTTAAACCAGGAAGGAGTCTGGGACAGACATTGCATAAACCAGTTTGAGCCAAATCAGTTAAATCTGATACTACATTCAACCAGGTTTATCTCAAACTGGATTCAGCCATTTTCAAACTGGTTTATGTGCACTGAACATCTGTTCTGTTACAGGTTTAAACCAGTTTCTGATCACTTAAACCAGTTTATGAGTAATGTCTGTCCCTAGCCATACTCAGTGGTAGTGCTATAAAACTTTGTAGCACTAAAAAAATTGAGCATTGTGGGGGCATGCACATAAGCATAACCCACTGGTGAGAGCCCTTCAAAGGTGCGCTATCCAGCCAAATGGTGATAGGGGGAAGAAGCAGATACAGGATGATGAAAAGGGAGATGTTGTGGACAGCACAGAGCAGTTGTGGAGAGCGGGACTTCAACTCTACTCACTGTGGGCTGTTAAGGCGCCATCCACCTTAAAGGGAGAGAGGAAGAGCAGAGCACTCTAGGATCCTGGGGATAAGAGAGACCCCCTATGGCGTTAAACATAGCTGTGCACATGTTATGTATGGCACTATAAAAGGCAGAACTGCAAAGAAGTTCCTGTTTGAAACTGGGACTCTTTTGTGGTAGATCCCCCATTTTTTGAGTGCTACACACAGCCTAAATATGAACACACTCACTTTTTCTAGTTCTTTAAGGGCTGAATATATAATGCTACCTACATAAATTATGTCCTGGCCTTAGAACTTCCCACCCTGATGACTTGCAGTCAGCTGCTACATTTTCTGTAGTGCTGTATGACAGAGACCCTTGGCTGCTGTTTGATAGGCACCGCCACTACTTTTGCTGACGTTTCACAGGGAATTCTACTAGCCGCACATTTTTGCTTCTCTTTGGGTGTACAGGCATCAATAGCAATATTCATTCATCAGAAGAG
Source organism: Crocodylus siamensis (assembly GCF_052110815.1). NCBI lineage: Eukaryota > Metazoa > Chordata > Crocodylia > Crocodylidae > Crocodylus > Crocodylus siamensis. The sequence continues at coordinate 227,948,585 of NC_143396.1, read as the reverse complement.
ACATGCACAAGAACTATTACCCTCAGTAGGTCTAATCACCTATTTTATGAGAAAACCTAAAGTTCACAAGCATCTGGGGCTTCAGCAGAGGGGGAGTCCTCTCTGTACCATGTTGCAGTCTGGTGCCTAGGGTCTCAGTTGGAGGAGCTCTCCTGGCCCCATGGTGCAGTTGGGCACTTGCAGAAGGGGAGATCTGCCCATGCCAGGCTGTAGTTGGACAGAAAAGGCTCTGTTGGAGGGGGGCTTTCACTGCACCACACCACAGCTGGGTAGTGGGGACAAGCAAGTAGTAACTGGGTCCTATTGCCCCTCTTTCCCCTTCTTGGACATGCCCTCTGTTGTTCTGGGTCCTGCTGGAAACTGTTTCTAACTGTTTCTAACACCTGGTCTATAAAATCCAGTAGCTAATGTCAGATGAACTGGAAGTAGTTACAAGCATCTGACATAAACAGTAGTATACCACAAGTTTGAATTCCTTTCTGATCGTAACTGGTGATTTACTTTATTAGGTTTTTAAACTTGAAGATTGCTAGTCCTGATCATTTAGAAGAAAACCTAGCTACTGAAACTACATGTGTTCTTTTTTGTTTGTATAAAAGATCAGGCAGGATTGAACTGTACTGCTCATGCACTGCGTATTGCCAGTATGTCCATTGTTTTCATGATGAAAGCTGCCTGGAATGTTACAATATTGGAGAAATTTGCATTCAGGTCTGAACTTTGGGGCTCTAGCCATTCCAGTCACCTGCAAAGGGTGCAATTCTTGGTTGCAGGCCCAGTATTGTCAGGGATAATAACTACTGCTGATTCTTACCGAGAATGGGAAGATTCAAGATGCTATAGCATGCAACAAGGGACTTACCAGCTGCTTTTTTTTCTGTTATTAAATGTTAGAAACATGTAAATGGCCACCAGCAATAAGAAAGGCACAGTCAGTGGCTTTCACCATAATGTAAAAGCATCAATGGTTTCTCTCAATGTACTCATTAAAATACATTTTCCTTTTACTCCTGGCCCTGAAGGATCATCCCAGCTTATGAAAACTAAGCTTCTGTCTATCTGATTATTAAATCATTTCTAAAGCAGATGGGAAAGTACAGTGGCTTAAACAGCTACGCTGAGACTGCATGGCTAAAAATAGTACCAGTAGGTTCCTTTTAATTAGTAAGATGATCAAATATGACAGAAGACAGAAATGTAGGTATATAGTTTTGTGTGTGTATGTGTGTCTTTAAAATTAAGTTATTACCCTCAATACCAGCTATTATTTATAATATACATGACACATGATGTCTGATTTTTATGATGTCATTTATCTTTATTTATGAGGAGAGAGAGGATAACTCAGTTTTGGTAATGTCAATCCTTGCTATCCTCAGAAATAAAACTGCATATAAGATGCACCTGCCGCCACGTGCAGTGCCATAGGTTTTTAAGTGAAGTGGATTAGCAGGAATTCCAGTGCAACAGTCTTTCAGAGCTGCAAAGTCCCCATGCTTGGGAAAGTTAAAAAAATTAATTTACCTTTAATGTGATGTTTTGGGATGACCGGTGTCCCAACAGGACAGGGGAGGCTTGATAGATGGTCCCTATGCATTGATGTATATGCTTTAAAGGATGCATAAATTATATCAAAGAAGCTAAGTAGATTAGAAAGGAAGTTTGCAACTATTCCATCACATCGGGGTTATGTGTCTGTGAGAATTCTGGGCAGAAAGTGGCTATGAGTAATGTATCCACAACCCATCAATGACTGGCATCTGGTCTGTGGATTGTACATCTGGTTAGCAGTGGATATGTTGAGGCTGAAGGGAGCCAGAGCTTGAGGGGGAACTGCTGAGATCTGACTAGAGAGCAGTGTTGATGATACAGGGACTGCCACAATTATATATAGTGACATTGTGCTAGCCCATGTGTTACTTCCTGGCTGCTTGGAGTAGCCCTGAGGATCAGAAACAGGAAGGAAAATGACAATGAAAATGAAAATGTGAGCTACAAATATTTTAGCAGATAAGCTAAGGAATTTGAGGAAGTCTGGCATATTGTGTTTCATCAGGTCAAGTGAGCCAGGACTTGAAATCTAACACTGATTCTGCAGGCAAAATTCCTTTCAATGTCAATGAAAAGGCCTGCTGTGGAGCAATTCCAGAATACACCCTGTGCTCCATACAGGCCTGACACTCAGAGGAAATGAGTGCCTCATGATTAGCCATGCATGCCCTTCCCTTCATCTGTTGCTGTGCAAAGGTGGCAATTGTTGCTTCAAGAGTATTTGCAAGTAAAACTGGAAACATTTGTTTTTGTGACCATTCTGAAGACTGGAGAAGGGCAAGATCCTGCTGTTTCTGTCCTATTTAATGTGAACATGATGGCGTCTGGCTTCCAGGCAAACTTGGCACATTTCACAATATAAAAAAAAGGACATTTCATTGATGAAACTGCTTCTCCTAGGCCAAAATCCCCACATATGAAGATCAAGATCTGGCCTTGTACATAGACATAGAGACACTAAGGAGATGGATGGAAAACATCCTCTGTACAAGATCTTGCTCCTTATTTCTATTTTGTTTTCTTTGAAGACTCTAAGCCCCTGGTTGGCTAGTGGGTTTCATGATAGCTACTCAGCATGGAGTTAAAAAACATCTCTGGGGACAGGGCAGTAGGAACCTCAGAGGATGAAAGTACTTTATTTGCTTTGGAACTGAATGCTAAAAGCTAGGGATAGATTTTGTAACAAGTGTCACCCAACTGAGAAGCCAATTTGGAGGTATCAAGAGCTTGTCCTTCAGCTTTACTTAACGTGAGACAAAACTATATAGTATATTATAACATGAAGAAACTGTATAACAGCACAGCTGACTTTTACATCAGTGCTATGCAAATCTTTTCCTACAGCTCTACGTTTGCCAAGCAAGTAACTTGCAACACAAAATAGACCTAAACAGACAAACGTTGACAGTCTGACTTTCCCTTATCCTAAAACTCCTTTTCTGGTATTCTGGTATGTGCAAGAAGACCTGAAAGTACGTGGATGCAGCCTCTCATGGAGAAAGCCTTCTTAGCTGTGGTAGTACAAACATGGGCATGTCTACATGAGACTTTCCTGAGCAGTTGACTAATTAACCATGCAGTAAATGTTTCAGCATCTATACGTTCACTTCTACTAGGGCACACAAACCGAATAAACTCCCCAGCAGGGTAGTACTTGTAAATACAAGTAAATTCTTGTAAACAAAAGTACTGCACTGCTGCAGAGTTTTTTTGTGCACAGCAGTATGTGTGTACATGCTAGCCAGTTGCCTGGGTCAGGAGGGTGCTTCAGTGCTAGGGCTGCCTGCAGGCTAGCCCTTGTGCCCCAGCCAGCCCGTCTGCAGCATGTTGAGCCCAGTCAGAGCAGACCCAGGCTGGCAGGCTGACCCCCTGGGATGCCTGCCAGCTGGGGTTGCTTTGACCCAGCTCAATGTGCTGTGTTTTGGATGCATGTGAAAACCTTCCTGGGAGCAATAAACTGCGGAACAATACATGCCACATAAGAAATTCATGTTATCTCCGTTCCCAGCACCCAGAAAAGGGGGAAGAATGGGAACTTTCTAAGGCAAGTTGAGATGCAGTACCTGTGCCTGCTATCTATGGCTGTGTGTAGATTAAATGAGGGGCTTGTGTGCACAACACTTTAAAGCAGACAAAATGCTTTTGCACCGCTTTAATGGTCCTGCACACCTCGGTAGTGTATTGTGCATTAATTCCAGCCAGTGTAGAAAATTTGGCAGTGTAATGTGCCTTAAATCACTTGGGGCTCCACCCAAGAAAAGCAGTGAGCCTGTTGCCCCTCCCGGAGCCCACCTGCCTGCCTGAAGATAGCCAAGGGGAATACGCTGTACTCTGGAACATTCATTTCCGTGCTGCTTACAACAAATGACTAACCACACAAGATTTTACATAAGAATACATGTTCTATTTACAGTCTCTATAGGTTAAAATCATCTGGATCAGCTTTTCAAGTGGCATAAGAAGGCAAAGAGCCATAGAAACTAGATCAGTTTAAACTGATTGGGTATCTGGCCCACATTTTAAAATAAATCTCCAATGAATACTGCATGCAAATAGCAAAAATAGCAAACTGAATTTAAAAATCATAATTTTGTTTCAGCTATTCTGTAGCTCCATATTTTTTCCTGACATTTTTGCTGAATGCAATATATTTCAGCACAAAAATTAAGCTTAGGCAAAACATAATCTTACTTTTGAATTTCTGAAAATTGAAGGTTTTGTTTCAAAAGAAATCTACTTCTGACTGAAAAACAAAGTAAAAATCATGTCCAAGAATAACATCGACAAGATTTTACAAAGTTTTCACAATTATTAGAGCAATTTCTCATAACTGAAAACAAAATGTATCAGATTCAAATGTCATGTTTTCCAAATTTTAATGTACATAATTTGAACAGCTCTAGCAGCTTATATGGATTAAACAATCAGTTCTTATACTACTATGTTGGAAGAATTTAGACAATTACAGGATAAACATTATAATATCTAATTCCTTTACCCTCTTCAACTGTTTAGGTTTGTTTTCCTCTAATTTTGGACAGTGAAAATGGAATGCAGGATACTTTTATTTGCTTCAAACCTATTTCTATTGGAATAAATCCTCTCCCAGAAGTCAATGGGAATACTCACCTAAATACTAACCATCTCAAGTGGGTGTTCTGTGATGCAGGGCACCATGGAAAGACAAGGTCTTTTATTACTTTAACTTATACATAGCTTTCTGAGGCAACCCCCTCCCCCTGAAAAACCACACCCAAATGAACAACCCTAATTAGTCTGCACATCACTTTTGTACCTGCTATTGGAAATTTGGCCTTTAAGCTTACAGCTGCCAAGCAATCCTATAAAGTCCTGAGTGCCCTGGCTTTAATCAAGCAGGCATCTAGGCCTGTGTGTAATGACTACTCAGGGTCACTTTGAACTTTTGAGACCTTAATGAGCGCTCTGGAAAGTATATTAGAGCCCTGGTCATGGAGGACCACCAATCTCCTCTGCTCCTACATATGCAGGAAATTGAAATGCATTTTGGGGGACTAGAACATGCAGCATTAACTTTGTCTTAATGTCCACAGTCTCTTGATTATGCTAGGAGATTACCGCCTTGACAGTATTATCGCCTGAGAGGAAACTTATATTTTAACACTGTGATTTTGCTTTATGACTGTATGCTGCTTGACATAATACAAGCTAGGACTGTTTCATTGGATCAAACAGTTCTAGTATCATCAGAGGCTAATATTTCATGACTGACAAAAATGCTGTTCTGCAACTATAAAGTGCAAGTAAAACATTTATGGAGTGGACTGCCATGCATTTGTATTTTCACAGACCTGCATTTTACATATTGGCTTCTATTCCACCCAGGAGAGTGCACACACAGCAGCGACTCTCCCTGTGCTTGAAGCAAGGATATTTGTGCCCAAAAGCTTGCAAAGAACACTTTTTTTCCAACAAATCTGTTGGTCTAATAAAAGATATCACATTTACCCAAATAACCTTGTCTGCCAATGTCCTTAGATCAACACAGCTAAAACCAACATCCTAGAGAACTGGAATAAGGAAGTTACAGAGCTACCTACAATGATTGTTTTGGCTGCCTTTCATATCAGGGTCCCACCACTTTGAAAATGTTAATATTATTGTCACCAATCAAACTGCAAGTAGCAAATTCTGCTTTCATTTATGTTATCGTTAAAGCAATTATTCAGCGTTACTCTCAGTATATTCTAATGAAACTGGGAGCAGATGTTGGTCCCAAATGTAAAACAAATCTGTACTATATTTGTTTAATTTTTCTCTCCCTCTTTCTCTTTCTGAAAGTTTCTTAGAAAAAGAATAATGCAGTTGGGCACGGTACTGTCTTGTATGTGATTCTACTGTAAACATGTTTTTTACAATTGCCATATGCGTTATACTATACCAATACACAACAGGGGAAACCTGCCCTGAGACCAGGACACTGCTAATGTATTGCCCTTCACATCTGCTTTTCACTTACGTAGTTAGCATGACAGCATCAGAAAAAAACCCTTGATGCCTACACATTGTATTATAGCTCACACTTACCTGTATAATTTCACCTTATCTATCTATGTGGAAATATATTTATAACATGTATGTAGATATATAGTATATAGAAAATATACATATATATGTACACACAGATGCAAGCATATGTACTGTATATACACATAGTACAGTTCCTCCATGATAAAGCTGTTACAAAAATATAATAAAGATTAGACACTTTTCACAAAATCTTGTACTGGGCCTCCTAACAGATTTTACTGCATTACAACTATTGTCATCATCTTTACATCACTTTCTTATAACACCAAAGACAAGTCTGGACAACGGTACAGTTGCTAGGAAAAAGATGTAATGTGAGTATATATGTGTATATACATATGGTATCATTAACCATGCAGAGAAGTCAATATGGATATGCTTTAAATGACACTATTAGTACCATGCTTTTCTACTACAATGAGCAGGGGAAGCCACAAAAATACTGTAGTGTGAAAATAGCAAAAAGACAACCTGTCATTTAAGTATAAACCAAAATTAATTTACTGATATGAAAAATTTTGCCAGAAGGCATATTATGGAATTCTGCCTTGCTTTTTTTAGAGCTACTATTTAGATAAGCTACAGTATTAAAAGAGAAGCTGCAAAGAGGCTATCTGCAAAAAAAAAAAAAAGAAGAAAAAAAAGTAAAAAAAAGTTAAGCATCAATACCCCCCAACTAAAAATAAAATAAGGGGAAAAAAAAAAGGAACTTACCACACTGCGAGTGAACTTTTCTAGAGAAGTTCTACGACCTTGCTCATTCTCTGGCTTTAAGGGGAAAAAGTGGGGAGAAAAAATACAGAAAAAAACCCTTCAGCTTTAATGCAGTTTTTTCAAAACAGCAGCAAAAGATAAGGAAGCAAAAGAAAAAAAAAAAGAAATGATAAGGGAAAAGATGGCAACTGATGTTTGCAACAGCAAACAGAGGAGAAAACTTTTAAAGAATGAGAGCCCCGAGCTGCTGAAAAATGTCACCTTTGCTCCCGAAAGCTACATAAGCAATTCAACCAGGGTCTGTGCATTGTGTCCCATAGCTACGGATATTGATTTCTTTGTCGTTGAATTTTCCTTCTGCGCCACTTGAACTGAGACCTCTGGTTCTGGTTAACAGCCACCAAACAGTTGACTAGGAAGAGCCAAATTGACATTTACTACTTTTTAGTGAATATTATAGAATAGAGTGTTTGAGAAAAACAGTGCTGGAATGACAGCTAGGGAGGTTAAATTTCTTTATTTCTGCATAAGGTAGGTGCCCATTGCCACCATGTTGACTCACCCAGTAGGCCTGAACCTTGCTCAGGAGAGGCCACCTGTAGGTATGAGATAGCACAGAATATCTGTATAGGGCTGTGGAAAGACAAAGCTATATTTTTTGGCACAAGTGTTATTTATGCAGTACAGAGGGTTGTGTATATGCTTGAACTCTTAACACTTCACTGCAATAAGGCAAGTACATATGCCACTAGTCTTTTGGCATTTATGTGAGAACATGGCTCACTTTAAGACTGAAAGAGTATGTCATTTTAATCTATTGATCCCTAATGAGAAAAGAAATAGACCTTTTATTGGCACGTTTATTAGAAAGTTCAGCGTGAAAAAGGCACTATGGAAAGCAGTCGCATTAAGTAAAGCTTAATATTGTCAGAAGGCCCTCAGCAGGACTGACACACAGGGAACAAGGTCCTGGATACCTATCTGACTGTGATGGGCCACAGAAATGAGATGACACTGAAAGGGTATAAGAGAAGAGAATGATTTGACTCTCAGTAACAAGTCAGCAGAGACAGTAACCAAACAGGCTCAGGGCTGTGACAGACCCATTTCCTCTGTGGGTTGGGATCAGAGGGGATTATGCAAAACACAAACCAGTGGATTCTGTGTGCACAAATATGTGGGATGGAGTCGATAGACAAAGGGAATCTCCAGTTTCCCTTTTATATGGCCAGTGTAAGAGCAGTCTCCCTGCTCAGGGAAGGACAGGCTCTCCTTCCATGAACTCCCTGGGATGCACATCACACCGAAGAATACAGACAGAGACGATAAGGAAGTGAGCCACAGACTTGTTCTCTTACCACGGGTGCAGTTTCTGATTTGGCAGATGTATCAGCAAGAAGAAGGCTGCATAATAATAAAGGGTGATAGAGTCTGTGCCCTTTAGAAGCACTATCCCCCCTTGATCTCCCCTAGGAGTGATATGGCTGCTTTGTCTCAGATACTTATCTGACTGTGGCGGGCCATGGAAATAAAGATGACATTTGGGTGTCTATACACATGCTCCAGAGTGGAGGGGGACACTTTAATTAGAGTGGCTCTGAGAGCTGCTCTAATTAAAACATCTGCAGCGTCACATGTATTCATAATCCCACGTTTTGAAATGGCAGCGGGGGTGCTTTAACTACAGCTCATTTGATGAGCTCATTCAACGAGTTAAAGTGCCCCAACTGCCATTTTGAAATGTGGGGACAGTGAATACACGTGACATGTAGGCTGCTGAAGCATGCTAATTAGCAAGCTCCAGCATATTTGCATCAGACTCAAACAATATTAACCCAAAGCGAAAAAGCATGAGCAAAGAAACAAGGGAGAGAAGATGCAAGGAAGCCAAAAGGAAGTTGCCAAGTACTGACAAAGATTTTAGATTATATTGCAGATTATGATTGCCACCCAAAAAACAGAACGCCAGTGTTTAGGAGATTAGATTCAAGTATTTTAAGAGGCGACTGAGCTGATTGTCAGTCACAAGTCATGAGAGACAGCAGGTCATTTTACAAAGACAAACACCATCCTGTGTCCAGGTGAAACTACCAAGGAACTGTCTCATTTATAAGTATTTGAGGGAGTTACATTCTCAGCTGTCATGCCCCAAAATGACACTTAACACAAGAACTAGAAATTCTAGGAGAGTGGAATTTTATAGCTTTACAGCACCATGCATGGTTTTTATATATGTGTTTGTGTGTGTCCCATTCCTGAAGTATGGTCCCATCCTTCCACTGCCCTTGATCCCTCTCCTCCCTGGAGAAATGTTATTCATCAGATTAAAAATCATATTAACTGTGTTTGTGTGTGGGTGTAGGTGTGTACCCCCGCCCCCGTTGCATCAGGAGGTCTCCTGCTTGGCCAGAATCTGGGTCTGTGATGTTACAGTAGGATTTCTGAGACTCATCCAGTCCTCTGACTACTACATACTGCTCATCCATGTGGGCACCAATGATACTGCCAGGGGAGACCCTGTGCAAATCAAAAGTGACTACAGGGCTCTGGGTGCAAGGGTGAAGGGGATGAGGAAGGGCCCAGGTAGGAGCGGACAGATCAATGGATGGCTGCCTAGGTGGTGTCACCAGCAGGACTTTGGCTGCTTTGACCACAGGATGTTGTTCCAAGAAGAAGGATTGCTAGGAAGAGAAAGGATCCACCTGATGAAGAGAGGAAAGAACTTCTTCACAGACAGGCTCACTAACCTAGTGAGGAGGGCTTTAAACTAGGTTTGCCAGGGGATGGAGGCCAAAGACTTGAGTTAAATGGGGAACTGGGTGACCTGAAGGAAAGACAAACTGGAAGGGGAACCAGGAGAAGCCTTCTCATTCTTTCAGAGAAAGGAGGGCAATTGGCTAGTTACTAGGGCTGTGCGAGGCTTTGGATTGCGCCTCAGATCCAGAGAAGATTTTGATGCTTCGGACGCTGAAGCAGCATGTCCAGACCAAAGAGCTGGCTCCTTTAGGCTTTCCGAAGCGGTTCAGAGCTTCTGAACCGCTTCGGAAAAGCTTCAGAGCTACTTCAGAGATCCGGCCATAGGGTAAAATGGGGAATCAATGAAATATCTGTAATGTCATTGTTTTTTGTCTGATTTGGATGACAACTGCAGGGATAGTGGCCCCTGATGAGGCCATAGAGCCTTCCAAGTTTCTAGGAGATAGGTGCAGGGGTTTGGGGGAAACTGTACCCTAAAATCTTGAAAGCAAAACTCATGTCACATGTGTATGTTAAGCCACAGCAGGATGAAAACTGCCCAGGTGGCCACCCCTGCTGAGCCCACAAAGTCTACCAAATTTCAAGATGATAGGTGCAGGGGTAGTTTGGCTTCTGGGGCCCTGCACCTCTGGCTGCTAACAGGCAAAACTCGTGCCATGGGTGCTTGTGCAACTGACTGTCTCTGTCTTGAGGCAGTTGATTGTCTGTACTGATTCTTTCCTCTCCTTAGTCTGTGGTTTTGTAGGTGTTAATCGTTGCTCATTAACTGGTTACATTAGCTAGCTAATGTGTATTGAGCTGATCCCAAGTGAATCATGATTGATTGGTAACTGGTAACACAATAGCTTAGCAGCCCACCTGCAGTAGTTTCCCACCCTACCATGCCCCAAAATAGACACAGCTGCACAAGCACCCATGTCACGAGTTCTACCTGTCAGCAGCCAGAGGTGCAGGGCCCCAGAACCCAGAAGCCCCTGTGCCTATCCCTGTGACAGCTGGCAGGCTTCGTGGCTGCAGCAGGGGCTAGCAGGTCTGCAGCTTTCACCCTGCTGCGCCTCAGCACAGACAGTGTCACCATTCACGAGTTTTGCTTAGCTGAAGCTTGAGGTGCAGTTCCTCCCAAACTTGAGGTGCAGTTCCTCCCAAACCCCTGCATTTGTCTCCTTGAAACTTGGCAGGCTTTGTGGCCTCAGCAGGGGCCACCATCCCTGCAGTTTTTTACCCCCCTGTGGTGTAACATACACGTGACATGAGTTTTTCTTTCAATAATTTGGGGTTCAGTTCCCCCCAAATTCCTGCACTTATCTTCTTGAAACTTGGTAGGCTTCATGCTCTCAGCAGAGGCTACCACCCCTGCATGTTTCATCCAAATCAGACAAAAAACAACAGAGTTATAGATATTTCATTGACTCCCCATTATACCCTATGGCTGGATCTCCTGAATCAAAGCAGGAAACCGATCCGGAGCTCTGGATTGGACCGCTGGCATTTGAAGCAGCCAGATCCAAGCCAAATCAAATAGCTACCTATTCGCACTGGCCTCCTAGTTACCTCAGGTGTCTGTACATGAATGTATGGAGTCTGGGAAACAAGAAGAACTGGAAGTCCTTGAACTATGATGTGACTGGAATAACAGAGACTTGGTGGGATAGCTTATGTGACTGGAGCACTGTCATGAATGGATACAAACTGTTCAGGAAGGACAGGCAGGGGAAAAGTGGAGGAGGAGTTGCACTTTATGTAAAAGAGCCATATGATTGCTCAGAGCTCCAGTATGAAACTGGAGGTAGGCCTGTTGAAAGCTTCTGGATTAGGGCCAGATGGGAAAGCAACACGGGTGATGTCATGGTGGGTGTCTGCTATAGATCACTAGACCAGGAGGATGTGGTAGATGAGGCTTTCTTCAAACAGGTAGTGGGAGTTTCTTTCAATCACCCTGACAGCTGCTGGGAAAGCGATCCTGGAAGTTTTTGGAGAGTGTTGGAGACAACTTCCTGATGCAAGTACTGGAGAGGCCAAGTATGGCCTGTGGTCTTCTTGAGCTGCTGCTCACAAACAGGGAAGAATTGGTGGGAAATGCAGTAGTCGATGGCAACTTGGGCAGCAGTGACCACGAGATGATTGAGTTCAGGATCCTGAGGAAAGGAAGGAAGGAGAGCAGCAGAGCATGGACTCTGGATGTCAGAAAAGCAGACTCATTCAGGTAACTAATGGGAAGAATTCCCTTGGGAGGCGAGTTTGAGGGAGAGAGGAGTTGAAAAGAGTTGGCTGTACTTTAAAGAATCCTTTCTGAGGGTGTAGTGACAAATCATCCCAATGAGAAGGAAGACTAGCAAGTGTGACAGAAGACCAGCTTGGCCTAGCAGGGAACTCTTCACTAATGTAAAAGCAAAAAGGAGGCTTATAAGAAGTGAAACTTGGACAAACAACTAGGGAGGAGTATAAGAGTACTGCCCAGGTGTGCAGGGATGAAATCAGGAAGGCAAAATCGCAACTGGAGTTGCAGCTAGCATGGGATGTGAAGGGTAACAAGAAGATTTTCCTCAAGTGTGTCACCAACAAGAGAAAGACCAAGAAGATGGAAATTGTGCATCCTTTACTAATTGGAGGAGGCAACCTAGTGACAGAGGATGCAAAAAAGACTGAAGCATTCAATCCTTTTTTTACCTCAGTCTTCACAGGCAATGTCAGCTCCCAGACTATTGCACTTGGCAGCATTGTTTGGGGAGGTGAGCAGCCAACAGTGGAAAAAGAAAGGGCTAGGGACTGTTTACTAAAATTGGATGTGTACAAGTCCATGGGGAAAGATGGGTTGCACCCAATGGTGCTAAGGAAGTTGGCTGATGAGATTGCAGATCTACTGGCCATTATCTTTGAAAAACCATGGTGATCGAGAGAGGTCCTGGATGACTGGAAAAGGGCAAATATAGTGCCCATCCTTTAGAAAGGGAAGAAGGAGGATCTGGAGAACTACAGACTGGTCAGCATCATCTCAGTTCATGGAAAAATCATGAACAGGTCCTCAAGGAATCCACTTCTAAGCATTTGGAGGTGAACAAGGTGATTAGGAACAGTCAGCATGGATTCACCCAGGGCAAATCACCCCTGACCAACCTGATTACCTTCTATGATGAGATGACTGGCTTGGTGGATGTAGGGAGACCAATGGATGTAATATATCTTAACTTTAGCAAGGTTTTTGGTACAGTCTCCCACAACATTCTTACAAGCAAGCTAAGGAAGTATGGGTTGGATGAATGGACTGTAAAGTGGATAGAAAACTGGTTGGATCATCAGGCTTAGAGGGTAGTAGTCAATGGCTTGATGCCTAGTTGGCAGCTGGTATGAAGTGGAGTGCCCCAGGGGTTGGTCCTTGGGCTGGTTTTGTTTAGTATTGTCATCAGTGACCTGGGAGATGGGATGGAGTGCACCCTCACAAGTTTGCAGATGACACCTGAGAGTGCTGGGTGGGGAGTACGCCAGGAGAAGCAGTCCCCCTGCAGCCAATCCTTCTAATCCTGAAGAGCCAGTGGCATGCCCAGAAGTGCCAGTGGCACGCCACAGCCAGTTGCAGGTCAGCAGGACCAGCTGCAGGGGACAGCCCCCAGTTGGCAGGATCAGCCGTGGGTCCCCTTCCCCCACTGTCTACTGCAGGGGCAAGTGCCCCCCCTGACTCAGGAGGCACCAGTAGCCCATGACCTGAAGGCTGGTTCCAAAGAGGATGGAGCTATGCAGCCAAACAATTCTCAGTGGTGGCAAATGACAGAACAAGGAGCAATGGTCTCAAGTTGCAGCAAGGGAAGTTTAGGTTAGATACTAGGAGAAACTTTCTCACTAGGAGAGTAGTAAGACACTGGAACAGGTTACCCAGAGAGGTTGTTGTCCTTGGAGGTTTTTAAGACTCAGCTAGACAAAGCCTTGGTTGCAATGATCTACTTGGGGATGGTCCTGTTTTGTGCAGGGGGATGGATTAGATATGGGGTTCCCAAACTGTGGTACACATACCCCGGGAGTATGCAAGACATCTCAGGGGAGGTGGGGTTACACAGGATAAATTGAGTAATGGCAAATTTAATTTTCATTGTAATAATAATTGGCCTTTAAGGGGTTAAAATATAAAATGTATGCTGGTAGGGGTACAGAGGCAGCTGGTAAATCTGGAAGTGGGTATGCAAAAAAAAGTTTGGGAACCTCTGAACCTCCTAAGGTTCCTTTCAACCCTCATCTTCTATGATTTCTCCATGGGGGCTGTGGTAGTATGGGACTGTATTTCAGGACTAGTGTTTATCCCTGTAGAGTCCAGCAATGTTCATATTCTAGAAACATGCTTAAAACAAAATGACATTAGGGTAAATTAAATGGGCAGGTGTCATTCTGAATTGGACCATTACAGTTCTGTCTGGCAACTGCTGGGGCAGAAAATCTGACTTGGAAAATAAAAAAGAAGGAATGATAATCAGGGAGCAGTAAAGGCGAAGAAGGGACATCAATGGGCTTCCATAGTTCTGAGATGGGCTTTTCAGTTTTATCTTGTAAACTTCTGGACAGACAGATGGCCCCCTGTTTGCAGTAGTCTGGGACATACCGGAAGTAGTTATTTTAAACAATGGCTTTAATTGTATTGCAATAAAGTTCTGCTTCTCTAAATGTTTTCCAGCCCTTCCCCGGCTCTACCCAAAGAACAATTCCTACAAGATGCATGGTATCAGCTGGGATGGCTGGTTTTGTGTGACTTGGACGGGAGCTGGTCATGATGTGGCAGCCATTTAGCTAGCACTGAAAATGGAACTGGGGGCCGTCAGAGCAAAACCCGCAAGTCACCAGAACTTGAACCAAACAAGCCTGCTTGACAGCTGCGGCTGTAACAGATGCTTCTCCTCTGTGGGTTGGGATCAGAAGGGAATATTTATAACACATGAACCCGTGTTCTACTCTGCACAAATATGTGGGACAGAGTAGAGAGAGGGAAGTACAAGGAATCTCCAGATTTCCTTTTCTATGGTCAGTGTAAGAGGAGCCCAGGGCTGAGGGATCTCTTCCTTCCACGAATTCCCTGTGGTGTGTATTGCACCAAAGAATACAGACAGAGATGGTGAGTAAGTGAGCTCTGGACGCGTCCTCCCACCATGGCTGCAGTCCCTAGTTGGGTAGGTGCATCAGTGGGAAACAGGCTGCAAAACAACAGAGGGTGACAGAAGCTGCACAAGGCCTTTGTGTCCTTTAGAAGCACTATCCTTTCTTGATGGCCTCCTGGAGTGATCTCATTTTACTTTGTCTCCAAGAGTGGAAAAGGCGAGAAAGACATGATGTAACCCAACAAAGAAAAGGACCTGGGCATTTCATAACAAATTAAACCTAAATACTGGAACAGGGCCCTGGAAGTCTGAAACACACTGGCACTGCAGAGTTGAAATTCTGCGTTAGCTTCATTTGCATTTCAAAATGGAGGCTTGCACTGATTTAAACATGGTAAGGAATAATCCAAACAATGGTGTTTCCCCTGTGTTTTTAATTGGAATTAAGTTCAATATATGTGATGCCAATATGCCCCATGGGGAAAATAGGATTTCTGAGGCTTGCAAAGCCGGAGTTTTTTAGCAACAGACTGGATATCAAGAAATCAAACTTAGTATCTCACAGGATATGGGAATGGATTTGGTATTGTGGTCTACAAATATCAGCTATGGTGATTGGCATTGATTGTCTTTAGGTTGCAAATTCCACACTTCACTGAGATGAATGGGGCAGGTGACACCTTTCAGAGCTTTTGTTTCAAGCTGTCTATAGACTCAGGCAGACAACACTGCATTTGTTTACATTCAGTAAACATGCTTTCCCCGCTTCCTTTTTCACAATCAGAAGGGTCGGAAATATAATCATTTTGGAAGATTGGATTCTAGGACTCCCTTCATCAGAAAGAGTTTAGTTCTTGGGCAAATACTACAGGTGCAGAATAGGGGGCTGTCCTAGCTTTTCTCCCAGCTGTTGCAATTTCTATTTCTTTGGTAGTTCAACAGGAACATGAAAGTCTGGTTTGGATCACCGGTTACAGGCTGCAGCATATAAGGTCCTCTGTGCCTAAAAGAGGTGCATAGGGAACCACTTCTTGAAGACTGAGTCCTGTTAAGGTGTCTTCTTAAAACTTGCCTTACAAATAAAAGCAGCAAAACCACTGTGTTGCACGTATGGATGGTGAGCTGTGCTAATTTAAAACTCTCTAAGGTATCTGTGGAACACCAGTCACCTGAATATCTACTTCTTGATGAAAGCACTGAATTTTCTGCCAAAATAAAGAGCAAACAAACTTGGCTGAGTAACCAAGAGATGATGTAGAGTGGGAGTGTGTGCAAGTGCTAGTTTGGATTACTTGTCACTATCTCAAAGGGTGCGTCAACAAGAACCGTTTACTGCAGTTGTCTAATTAGCTCCTCAGTGAACAGCTCAGTGTCTACATGTACAGCTTATTAGGCTGCAGGAAACTAATAAATCCTGCAACAGGTTAGTACTTGTAAATACAAGAACTATGCTGCTATGGAGTTTTTTTTGTGCTCAGCAAAACACACATAGACATTCATGAGGTTGGCTAGGGCTTGAGGATGCTTTAGCGTGGGGGATGCCTGCCAGGTAGCCCTGCACTGGAGCACCCTCATGCCCCAGCCAGCCCCTCTGCAGCATGCTGAGCTAGGCTGGAGCAGCCTGAGGCTGGCAGGCTGATCCCCCGGTCCCCCGCCAGCTGGGGCTGCTCCAACCTGACTCAACGTGCTACAGTCCTGGGTGCACATGTAAGCAGCCCACCCAGAAGCAATAACCTCCGGTGTGATATGCATTAATATGCAAATATACTTGCACCTAAAGTCTATTAATATTATGACCAGCTGTGTGCTGCTGAGGTTACCACTTGTCTGCCTCAGACCAGCTCAAATTGAAGGTGTTGAGGCTGCTTTGCAAAGAGGAGGAAGGAAGTTTTAAAATAAATAACTTAAAAATAGTGAAAAGAGTAAGACCTGTGAAAGGTCTTGGAAAACATTTCAGCTGAAGCACAGGAAGTGGGCTGAAAGGCTACAGACACACTAGTTGTGTGTGCTGCTGCATGGTAACAATACTAGTACAAGCACTGTAAATGCAAAATGCACACGCACAGAGAAACAAACATGTATGCCATTCAAACAGTCCTCAAACATTCAAAAGGAAAATGAACCATCATCATCAGTAGTTACGCTAGCATACCCTACCACTTAACAGTAGGTAGCATTTAAAATTATTTAAAAAAAAATGGAAAACAGTTTAGCTCTGTGCCAAATGGGCTGAACTAGATCACCAATTATTTATGGCATCTATCCATGTGTTTTTTTACTGGTTAATTATTTACTTATATGTCCAGGAGATTTCCAGTTCTTTTCAGCAGAGCTTGCTAGCACAGACCAGTGTGGGCAGGACACTTCACAAAATCAACTGCCAATGATTACTAAAAATAGTTGTGAGGAAATCATTCAGCATTCTTGTAGCACTCAAGAAAAGCCCTGTTATTGAGTTGAATCAGCCATGTTCCCTCTGAAGGGCTGAAAAACGACTGAAGTGCACTAAAGCTAGCTTACTGGACAATATATGGGGTTAGAAAAGGCAAGAGACAGTGATTGTGTTTTCAGAGAACTTGCTTGCAATGGAACCTGCCCTCCCTCGGGAGCTAATGTGACCTAACTGTACATATTGGGAAGAGAGTACAAGGTCCCAGATATAGTCCGGCTGAAATCAACGCAAGTGTTGCTGGTAGCTGGAAGAGGGATAAGCAAAAATCATAACAACTCAGTATTCTGGGCTGTAAGTCCAACAACATCCCCCTCCCATGACATTCAGATTGGAACGTTTTAAAATTCTTTGCATGGCCTTTGTGTCTTTGTTAGGAGAACCTGATGATTTCAAAAGTAACAGTATTTTACTATGCATAATGATCAGCGGGGTCGGAAACACTCCCCCAACTTTTCCTCACCTGCGGATCAAGATCCATGTTCTCTGCATCTGAGACAGACATTTACACCAGTGTAAGTTAAGCATGCAAAGTGGACATGACAAATAACCGACTATGACAAACAACCAACTCAGAGGATAGGCATGTTATACCCCCTATGCCATCATTAGCACAAGACCTTGAAGAATCTGACCCTGTGTGTACTAGTTTGGATGAAAAATAACTGCTCCACCTCTCCCAACCCAGACATTTTTTCTACATAGGAACATCAGTTCTTTCTCATGATGGATGCCTGTTGTGCCAGGCTCCTCCAGATCTGATGTTGCTGATACTACCCCCCTGCAGGCTCAGATCACCCTTTGTCTCCTCACCTCCACCTGGGCCCTTGTCATGCTCTCCAGGGGTGTGTCTATAACTCAGAATGAAAGTGTAACTAGGGGTGTGTCTATAACTTAGAATGAAAGTGTTACCTGTGCTAGCTTCAACCTGGCTAGCATGGGTAACAATAGCAGAAAAAGCACAGTGGCACTGGCTTCAGCATGGGCTAGCAATCAGAGTGCATACCTGGGTCCCCTGTGGGTTTATGTTCTAGTTGCTAGCCCATCTTGAAGTTTGTGCTGTCATGTCTTTGCTGCCACTGCTTGTTCAGTAGACTAGAGGCTCTGTGCCTTGACACTGTCTTGCTAAGACATCAGCAGAAACTTGGTTCAACAAGGCCTCAGCTTCTAACTGAGTTCTGCACTTCCCTCTCCCTCCTTGCAACGTAGCACCAGGTTCAGCTGGACTGCCAAGAATATAATAAACATGGAGTTTCAAGGGCTTTGCAGATCACATCTGGAAGATGGTAAGTGATGCATCTCCCAAGAAGATAGGGAGGCTTAAAGGGAGGCTCAGCAATGAGGGAACAATTAGCTGGTACACGTACCAAAGTAGTGAACTAGGGTGCACCTGCACAGGTATCTCTGTGGCAACTAGTAGTTGTTTTTTTATGGGATCATTAGAATCTGATTGGTTTCTATGGGTGTTCAATGTATAACACAGGTATAAACAGTGTAACTACCCTATTCCACTTTTGATGTGTAGCCCCTGCCTACCTCCCCTCTGCCAATCAGCCTGATCAGGCAGACAACAATAATTTGAGATTCTCTAGTTATACTCACCATGTCACTTATTTAAGCTTAAGAAGTACTTTATTCATTAAACCAGGGACAAAACTGAACTGTTCAGGGATGGAGTCTGGCTAGCCCAGCTATTTGCAACACTACTACCTGTGTTAGATAGATTACATGTGCAACACCCAGATTTCCATTTTATGGTAACCATACATCTATGCTCTTATATGGACAGTTACTCAAGGGGCCTCTTGGCTTTTTCCTTTTGGGGACAATGGTTCTAGCTGCTCAGCTTCTAATTTCACACCTAAAAAAATGCAGCAACTGAAGCTACTCTGCTCTATGCTTCCCTCCTCTCCCCAAAAGTTACTAGAAGTGTCTAGCAGGCCTTTCTTCTCTTGCACATACATCGGAGTTCTTGTGGTGACCCATCCTGTTGAAGATGCAGTGGTGTTTGAGCTACTTCACTTTTTACCACGACGGGTAAATGGACACTCAACCCCACTCAACCAGTTCATCCAGCCAAAATTTCTACTCAGGTGGGATTGTCAAGACCTAACTGTAGCACCCATCCCTTACAAAAGGTTCATTATCATCTGAACATATAGCCATCTTTTTGGCTAATGTGAAGAAAGGATGTTGGTTATAAATAATAACCAACTCTAATCTGCAGTCTGAAGTAATACATCTATAGCAGTAACGCAAACAGACTGATGTCTGGCTAAGTGCAGGACAGGTGGTGCAAAGCAAGGGGTCAGCCCTGGAGCGCAGTGGAATCCAGGCCAGCACTGATGATGCTCCTGCAGAGAGCAGCCCAGTGACAGCTGCCTCGCTGCAGGTATGAGGCCAGATGGAGAAGTAAACAGAGACTTGTCCTTATGCTGAGAGCCAGGCTAAAATCCACTTCTCCAATGCTCTATCTACATCTTTTCATAGCCAAGGCATACCAAAAAGAAATACTGCCATGGACTGCAGTGAATTACACCTAGCTCTTTACCTGTCTAACACCTACATATGACCTCTACTTACACTCATGCTAGAGCCCAACATTGCACTCCCCAACCACCAGAAATTGGCAGCACCCACGCCAATATACAGTGATAAATGAAGTAACAATACTGAGAGGAAAGGAGAAAAAATCCATAGTGAATGAATAAGAATAAGGCACATGTGCTCTATATTTGGTCCCTAATCACTGAGTGCTGTGTACGTGTTACCCTTCCTACTCCTTCTCATAACCCAGCTAATTTGCTCCCAGCATACCAAAGTCCATGCTCACTTCTCTCCTAGCCCACAGACCAGGAACTCTTATGTGTGCAGTAATTACGTGATGTGGAAAAATGATAATACTTTGCACTTATTATTATGCTTTCAGCTCAGGAACTTGAAATGTGCCAGATATTTTTACAGATGTTTATCAATTATGTCTCACAACTTGTCTGCCAGGCAGGTCAGTCCTTTACAAAGAGAACGAATAAAAAAACAGAGATAAGTTATTAGATTTCTCCGATGTCAAATAAGAAAACAAGTGGGGAAGGCAAGGAAAGAACCCAGCTATCACAACTCCTCCTCTTGTGCTTTGGCCACAAGACCACCCTTCCCACTCCACTGTACATCTCAACTTGCTAAGGCACTGGGTGAGAGAAGCAATGTCTAACAAAGACCCGACACAAAAGATACACCCACATTGTTCATACACAAACCTTAAAATGCCATGCAATTCATTTGTTTTGTGTAAACAAAGCAACTCTATAATCTTTTGCTAGAATTAATTTTCAACTATAAAAAATCAGGAGACACCATGCTGGTGTGAAAAGGAGGTAATTTAGGTTCAAAATGAGAAATGTCCTTTGAATAAAAGGAAGTGTTGGAGGCCCACCTACCAGGGACTCAACCTCTCAGTCTCCTAAGGCGCTGGTATTCCACTGTGCTTCCCCATCCCTCACCCTTTTCCCCAGGTTGTCTCAAGATACACGAACGGATCAGATCTGCGCTGGAACTCCTAAGGATCTTATTAGGAAGCTCAGCATGACAGCTTCCTATTTTTTCAGCCAGCATCCCTGTGCTTTCAGTGGTATAAAAACATTTATTACAACCTGGCTGCGAAGAGTTTCAGAGCTTCTGAAGTAATTATAATTTTGCTGTGTGTTAAGCTGGTGAACTGCATGTCTGCATAATTTCTACCACTGTCTTTTTTGTGCTTGGCTAAATTCACCAGAATACCCATGACCCTTTCTAAAGGAAACTAGATTCTGACTTCCACTGCACTGTTAGCATGACACAGACTCTGCTCCCCAGGCAGTCTGAGTGGGGGAAGAGGAAATCATGCTGACAGGTCCAGTGCTTGATCTGACAGCAAACAATGATTCTAAAGAGATCTTGGTTTAGAACTGGCTCAGCTGGGGGGAGAACTTTCCTTCAAATTAACACATGAATCCTTATGTGTTCATGTTGTGTAAGGGAGGCCAAACTGGAAACTGACAGGGATAAGACGAGCAGCAAATGGTTTTAATTTCTCTATCATCAAAGGGAGTTCAGAAGTTTTAATGCACTGCTTTCTTTTCCCCCAACCTCTGAATTCTGACCTGCAACTTAAATTTCAAATGTCAGATAGGACTTCACGTTTCCTCTTCCAGTCTATATTTGTCTCAGACCAGCTGGTTTTGACACCAGGCCAGTTTATGCTCTCAATTACATCATTCCAATGCAACCGATGCTCGTGCCAGGCACAGCAGAGGGTAAAGTTTGACTCATTATGTCATCATACACACTGTAAGGATGCACAGTAGCAATCAGGATCTAAAGTACCACTGGGATTTCTCTGAGTTATGCCAGTGCTCTGTCATTTGGTAGCACACAGAGTATGTCAGGGAGGAAAAACAGAGAACAAAATGATGGAAAACCACATGCTTAGGCTGCAATAATTGTCTTGGAAGTCAAAGCTTTACAGTATAAATAGGACGTGCGCATGCGTACATACACACGTGTACACACTCCTGGAGTAAGCCAAGAGGCAGAAAAAGCATTTAAGCACAGCCACAAATACAGAGATAAGTATCTTACCTCCCAACTCCCCCAAATGGAACAGAACTGGCTGGGTAAGAGCTGACTTAATCCTATATAACCAGCTACTCTTTTGAGTTAGGAATTCCTTGCAGAAAATAGGTTGCTGTCACCTTAGGACTGAAACCCTTTTTTCTTGTAAAGAATGTGGCTCACTTACTGCCTGGATTGCAGTTACTTCTGGCCTCAAAAGAGAAGCAAAGTTCGCGGGGGAGGGAGAGAGAGGGAGGGGGAGGGCAAAGAGCAGGGGAAAGGGAAGGAGATAGAGGTCAGACACCACAAGGAGGTCTCCAGGTAAGGCATCCAAAGGGAAGGTCGCATCGTTAGACGTATGAGGTTTGCAGCATCTCCCCATTCTTATTTCCCCGAATAGCAAATGACCAGATTCATGGGCTCTAATTCTGATATATGATATGATCTTTGTCATGACAAAATGACAGAGCCATTTTAAATGCCTCCATTGAGTCTGGAAGACGCTGGTGTGGTATGAGCATCTTTTCCATGTTCTGTGTTATTACTGGCTGGCCAGTCTATCTTTTCCCCACATCTGCCGAGTCTGTGTATGGGGATGCCGTACCATGGGCTTTTTCAGGTAAAGAAAACAAATGTTCTCATTCTTGTTTTAAAGAAAGAAAAATTAAAAAAAAAGAAAAGAAAAGAAAAGAAAAAGCAACAATATTCTTATTTTCACACTAGCAGCAAGCAGCAGGCGAGAATCAATAGGTGCTAAGAGGAGCAAGCATGTCCTTTCCAACAGGTACCTTCTTCTTTGCCAGCAATAAGTCCTGGTAAGCATTAGAACGGAGGAAACGTGCGTAGCTGTCACTCTTCATCAGCTTGTAAATGTGCTCCTGGGGGGTTGGGAGGAAAGGAGAGATTAAGTACTGTTTTCAAATGCCATTCAGAAACCAGAGATTCCCTGGTCGTAGACCAAGACCCCACTGTGCTAGGCACTTCAGAAACACAAAACAAAGACATGGTCCTTTCCTTGCCCCAAAGAGCTTCAATATATTAATCTGAAGTTTAAAAAGGAATTGATGTTGTAAAGGCCACAGCTTCTGTCCCAAAGCAGAGAAGTTATTCCACTTCTGTCTGTCCATTTTATCCAATGACAATTACATGCAAAACCACCATTTGACAGGGTCGAGGTCACACAGCCCCCTCCCCTCAAGTGCTCACTCCCTCTGGCCTGCTCGGCTTCTGGCTTCACATAAGCTTCCCCTCTTGGCTGCCCAGTAGGTTAGCTTTGATGAGATGGAAAGAGGATGTTCTTGGCCCTGCTCAGACCCTGGTTTAATGGTTAGGACACTTTGCTGGGAAGTAGATGTAGTTTCAAATTCCTTCTGAATGAGGCAGCCTGGAAACTAAGTATCCCACCCCGCAAGCAAGTCCCTGAACCACTAAACTATTGGGCTAGAAGGTAGGAGATCCATCTACCTTTTCCAGAAAATCACTAGCTGTGGTTTTCTGTGACCAATATTTTAGGGATTTACATGGCACTCATTTACATGGAGCTGACATGCCTTCCATGTGCATGGAGAATAAGTGCCTGGAACAGATCTTTTCTCAGTTCTTTTCACAAGAGCAAGACCTGTTGTGTAAGTGGCTACTTACCCACCTAAAGGTGAGTTGTATTTGGGCCTTAGTGTCTTGTCCTTATAATTTTCACAACCAATGACAATTTCTTTTGAGACAATATGAAACTTGCAAAATGAAATCTGGATGGGTAGAGTGACTCTGCATTCCATTTACTCGGTCAGTTTTCCTGCATAATTGAATAATCTCTTAAACTCAGACATAATTTTCTAATTCTTCTCTGAACTCTTAAAAACCATTGTGCCAAACACCATGAAATCAAGCCCAAATTTTATTGACTGAGGACATGCTTTGTATAGTAGAGTGGGAGAGCCATATGCACAAGAGGAAAAACAGGAACACTGGATGTACTTCTAGTCTTTGTCTGTGGAAGTCTTTTTTATTATGTGCAATTTAAACTGTGCAGATTTTTATCACATGAAATATTTTCCCCTACCTCCAAGTGTCAGTGTCCAGATGTGCATGAATCTTTAGGAGAGAGGAAGAGATAGCGAATACTTTGGTTGAACTCTGTGTCTGCAGTATTGGCAAGCCAAGCAAAGCTGCAGCACCTTTATTGTTTTGGCTAATCTGTGGGCATAAGTAATTGCCTAATTCAGTTCTCTTTCTACTGTGTTAAGACAGGTATTGCTGGCCTTGTTTTGACTCAAATACAGTTTAATCTTAACCCTTTGGTGTGGGTAAAATGGATTAAACTACATAAATTAACTATGCATATATCATGGATTGTGTGAATATGAATGTTCCTATCAACTCTGACATTATTTCAGCCAGCAAGATTTACTTCAACTAAATTCAAACAGCTTGAGGACTGATTCAGTTTGCTGCCTCTTGGGCATGTCTACAAGTGCACATTTAATGCGCATTAGCCCAATTTAGGCGTGCATCTACATGTGCATGTCCTTAATGTACCTTAAACATGGCGATTTTAGGATAGTTGAGCCTAAATTTCATACCTGCATAAAGCAGGTATCAAATTTATGTGCAAATAGCTGAATCACATTAGTGAACATGTAGACACACTACTGTGCATTAACATAGTGTGTGTCCATTGACTTGGGACTAACTTTAGTCCCAAGTCAGTCTGCACACCTGCATTGATGTGCCTTATTGTGTGCATGTATAGATGCACGCCTAAATCACCTTAATGTGCATTAGACTATTGTGCATTAAGTTTAGGCACACCTAAAAGCTTGTGTCCATACACCCCTTATGTCACTGATTCCATCCCCTAAAAATGAACACCTCATAACTGGCTGAGAAGCAAACTGAATGCTTATAAACAAAGTCAAAGTTTTGCCTCCAGGGGCTAGGACCGGTGTAGAAGTGATCCCTGCCTGAAGAGGGAACACGGAAAGAGGTAACATTTCTGGTCTTTGGAGAATAATGGGGCCTGGACTGTCCTGGAGGTTAATGTTGGAGGTCGGGCTGGGCATGTTACTGATGTAAAAGTTCCACCTTCTGAAAAGATGCTGGTAGTATTGTAGAGGCTATGTTCTAAGTCTCTAAGTGCTGAACATAGATGTAATTCTCTTTAGCACAACCACAAAGAATATTTTAGTATTAGAGAAGGCTGTAGGGAAGTCTTATCACACAAATATGCTATAATACAGTTATGAGTGTGCTGCATTGTTAGTATAGATGTTCTGGATGTTCTGTGGATGCGGGGAGACTGGTGGATGTGGTGTACCTTCATTGTAGCAAGGCTTTTGATACAGTCTCCCACAACACTCTTGAAGGCAAGCTAAGGAGGTATGGGCTGGATGAATGGACTGTAAGAAAAGCTGGCTGGAACACTGGGCTCAGAGAGTAGTAATCAATGGCTTGATGGTCCAACTGGCATCTGGTATCAAGTGGAGTCCCCCAGGGGTGGGTCCTGGGGCCAATGTCTTTTGTTCAATGTCTTCATCAATGGCCTGGAAGATGGCATAGAGTGCACCCTCAGCAAGTTTGCAGACGACACCAAGCTGGGGGGAGTAGTAGATACACTGGAGGGTAGGGCTAGGATTCAGAGTGACTTAGAAAAATTGGAGGATTGGGCCAAAAGGCATCTCATGAGGTTCAACAAGGACAAGTGCAAAGTCCTGCACTTAGGATGGAACAATCCCATGCACCAGTACCGGCTAGGGGCTGGCTGGCTGGACAGCAGCTCTGCAGAAAAGGACCTGGGTGTTACAGTGGACAATAAGGTGAATATAAGCCAGCAGTGCACCTTTGTTGCAAAGAAGGCTAACATCATACTGGGCTGCATTGGTAGGTGTGTTGGCAGTAGGTCCAGGGAAGTGATTATTCCCCTCTATTCAGCCCTGGTGACGCTGCATCTGGAGTACTGTGTTCAGTTTTGGGCCTTCTGCTACAGAAAGAAAGTGGACAAATTGGAGAGAGTCCAGCAGAGGGCAACAAAATGGTTTGGGGGCTGGGGCACATGGCTTATCATGATAGGCTGAAGGAAATGGGCTTATTTAGTCTACAGAAGAGGAGACTGAGAGGGGATTTAACAGCAACCTTCAAATACCTGAAGTGGGGGTTCAAAAGAGGATGGCACTAGACTGTTGTCAGTGGTGGCAGATGACAGAACAAGGAGCCACAGTCTCAAGTTGCAGCAAGTAATGTGGAATTCTAGGTTAGATAGTAGGAAGAATTGTCTCACTAGGAGGGATGTAAAACACTGGAACAGTTTACCCAGAGAGGTGGTGGAAGCACCATCCTTGGAGGTTTTTAAGACCTAGCTAGACAAAGCTTTGGCTGGGATGATCTAGTTGGGGCTGGTCCTGCTTTGAGCAGGGGGCTGGACTAGATGACCTTCTGAGGTCCCTTCCAACCCTAATTTTCTATGATTCTATGACTAATGGAAAAAAATAGTCACCCATAGGGTTGGAGGATGTGACACTCTCCACACAGGCAGACTACATATTCTCTGAATCACTGCCTCAGTGGGCGTAATTTCTGTAGGCTGTTGTTTGGGATCATATACATGATAGTGAAGCTTATATTTAGATACCTGGAGACTTCTGGAGAAAGAAAAGTGATATCCATTTTAGTACAAAGATAAGTACAAAGACAACATTGGGTATTGGCAGAGGAGAGAGATGTCCCAACCCAGAAGGTCAGTTAACAGTAAAGCTCCTGCTTCAGGGCTGCAGCTAGGAAAATAGTTCTTATAGATGTCAGGATGACTTCTTGCATTTGGTCTTTGCCAGCAAGGAGTAAGGTCTGTATATCTAACTGGGAGAAGACAAAAAAAAACTTGGCTCTTGACATGAAATAAATAGCAAGATGACTCCTGACTGTGTTCATACCATGAAGGACAAGGTAGAATGGCACCTAAAGAAAGCACTACAAAGCACAGAGGGCCTTATTCCCCATTGTGTGCTGTTTGTGCATAGCTTTATATAATGAGTGATAAATTTTGTAAACAATTGCAAAGCTGTCATTAATCTGCATGTTTGGAAACAACAGTAAATTTTAAAGAGGAAAATGTTGGCATTTCTTTGAATTAGAAAACAAAGAACCAACCAGGTGGTAAATCATGGAAAATTTCTTTACCGCAGTTATGAGAGACTGAGAGGAAATCACACCCAGCTACAGCTGACAGTTGAAGTGCAGGGAAGTAAACCCTGATAAGATACAGCACCCCTTTGGGTTTTTCCCTCCCTTTGCCATATCTCTGGAAGGAGATGAAGGACAAGCTCTATAAATTTTCTTGACAAGAGGGAAAAGAAAAAAAAATCAAAGTTTGAAATCCAGACGGGAATGTGGGAGGTGGATGAGATAACAGAAACTGTCTCGAAGCTGCACCTGCTTCAAATCAATGTTTTGCAACAAGATCTCAAGTCTCTCTCCCCCTTAGCAGTCAAAGCACAATGACCCTGGCTAGGGCAGAGAGTGGCAGCCAGCCAACCAACCAGGGCCTTGGGAATACCAGAGAAATATGCTGCAAAGAACAGAGTGATTTAGAAAAATAATTGTGTATCAGCCTCTTCTACACTGTGTACTTGACAGAGCTCAGAGAACATTTTCTTCAGTCATAGCATCCTTTTCAGTGGGAATTTCTGGCTATTTTCTCTTCAATGTGTGTTCAAGACAAGAGCAGTTTTTGTGGTTGGAATCTGATTTATTTTCCAGGCTGCTATAATCTTGCCTGCTCTGCACATGGTGTAAAATCTCCCCAAAGCCCAGGCCTTTTAGGTTTGTAAACTCTGGGTTTGAGTAGAATTTTCTCTCAACTTTCCATCTGGATGACATTCCAATAAGCTCCCAGATTTTACCTTGCTAATCGAGCTCTCTATAGCCAGAGGTACATGTAGGTGTAAGAGTATCTAATGCTCCACTGTGGGAGGAACAGGAGACGACTTGAGATTCTCTGTAGCTTGGGTGTTTCAAGGTATATTTTTAGACAAAATTAGTGTATAATACATTCTTTTAAGGTAAAATTAACCCCTCTACAGACTATTTATGCAACACTTAACCTATGTTATTTTACCATTTCTATTTCCTGGGCCATCCGAAACACAACCAGCCCATATTCTGTAAGTTGTTTGTAGGCTTTCCATGGGTGTTTAGGGCACATTAAATTGGGTATTAAATTGGTAAATGTACATTACTTTGGGACCCATTTGGATTGAAATGCACCGTCAGTGGAAGGCAGCATTAGTTAATTGCTTTATTAAAAAAATAGGGAAATTTGCAGAAGGTGAGACAAATGCAAATATAAAGTGTTGGGCAGGAAAAGCATTAATGTTTACTTTACAGAGAAACTGGACTGAATGTCTACTTGGGGCATCGGTGAAGTGTTTATTCACACATCGAAGGGCAGATCCTCTGCTTCTGTGAACTGTCAGGAAGTCAATATAACTTAATATGATTTACACCAACTGAGCTGCTTGGTTTATATGGTCAACAGAGCTCTAGGGTTGGGCTAAATCCTTCCCTGGCCTCTAACAGTGCACAGAGAGAAGAAGGGAAAAAGTAGGCAAAAATAATCTCTTCTGACCACAAAAGCAGCAGAGCAGGATCCCCACATATTGCTAACAAGATGCAGCTGACTAGTACATCTGCCTGTGTGCCACCCCACCACATGAGCTCATCTGCTGGTTAGGAGGAAGGTTTAGCTTACATACCAGCTCAGCAAGCAAATATGCTGTAGTCAGCAGACCAGTGGGTACCCTAAACCATATTACTTATGCTCCACTGTACGTTTCCCTAGGTTGTCCTCAGGAATCCCGTCCTGGCTGATGGGGCTTCTGACATCCAGCAGCGCAGGCACGTGGACCCTCAGACATGTCCATGCAGCAAAAGATCAGAACAAGCCCTAGCACAGGCAGTTACGCTGAAACACTTTCTGTGACACTGCTCTGCTTAATGTTTTTTAAAAGGCTGCTGAACCAATTACCATTAAACGAGTGCTGAGAACTGCACTGAACCTTGCTTCAGCCCTGGCAGAGGAAAGTGCCGCATCATCACCGGAAGCAGAAGTAGCTGGGAGCAGATATAGTTCAAATGATGCGTGCACTATACAGCAGAACGAAGGACCTTCATCCTTGCCTTTGCTGAACCCTAAAGAAATATCACCCATTAAAAACTCAGAGGCTTTTCATTCAAAATAACCTCTCACCTCCCAGAGCCCTTGCTAACAGATTCCCCTGGACTTGTTTTTTTTCTTTCATCTGTTCTGTTTTCACTTGCTGCCATTCTGCCCTTTCAACAACTGTGTGCAGCTACTGCAGAGGTGTCAGCATGCCCCAACTATAGCAAAATATGAAGCCCCTTGCTTGGAACCCCCTGCTTACATTACTGTTGTGCCACCAAGCATTGCTATACCTAAATATACCTAGAGTTTATGTTGGAGCCCAGCATCTTCAGAGATTTATAGTACAGCTACGAAATGTTTCAGGCTGATAACTGACATATAGGTCTTAGCCTGAAAGTGAATCGCTCTGGAAAATTTGAGCAATATCTGTTTGGCCATTTTCAAGCTACTTAAGTGACACAATAGATTACAGCTGAAGTTTTGGCTGGCGGTTTTTTCTTTACATTCAGTCACAGAATTTTTGTTATTGAAAGAAACTGGTGAGTAATTAGAGCGTAACAGAGGCTCAACACTTTGATAACTGGCAAGCGTAATACCATGCCTGAAATAAACACTGGGCTGAAGGTACAGTAGCACAGGACAGTGAACCAGGCAGAAAACAACCTTATGGTTTGAATGCTCATTCTGGGTAATATGCAGAAACCCTGTTTGTCTACAGCTAGAAATATAATGTAAAGCTTTATTTTTAATTTACAATATGTCAATGGCAATACAATGCAAATTTAGTACTGGAGCTACTAGAAATCTATGTAGCAATTAGATTTTTGTATGTTAACAATATAATGGAAGTGCTCAGCTACCAGGGGTTCTTTTACACGGACAGCATGGGAAGCGCACAAAGGTATACAGTGCTGGAATGCAGCACGATCAAGGGGTCAGCTTGGTTCTACTGGAGGATTTAGAGCTAAATATGGAAACAGCTATCCTGGGAGACAGGAGTGGCCTCTTGGTATGCTAACTCCATATGAGCAGCTTTAGGTTTAGAGAGCATTGATTACTACTGAGAAGCTGATTTTCCCAGGGTGGGCCCAATCCTGATCCCTGGCAAAAAGCCCGAGTGAACAGGCTTTGCATGGTGGACCAATAAAGGAGATGGAGGAATGGAATCCCCCAGAGGGGACAAGACACAGAACAGGCACAGCCTCGGTGACACAAAGTAATGGCTGTGGCTGGTGTATGCATGGGATAGAGTTATCAAAATCATTGGTCAGACCGCAGCTGGAATACTGCATCCGGTTTTGGGCACTGTACTTCAAGAAGGTTGTTGATAGACTTAAGAAGGTCCAGAGGAGGGTCACTCATATGGTTAGGGGCTTACAGGACAAGTCCTATGAGGAGAGATTGAGGGACCTGGACTTTTTCAGCCTCTGCAAGAGAAGGCAGGGAGGTGATTTTGTGGCTGCCTACAAATTCATTAGGGGGACGCAGCAAGGGATCGGAGATGCTCTGTTCACCAGGGCACCTCCTGGGGTAACAAGGAACAATGGTCACAAACTGACAGAGAGCAGATTTATGCTAGATATCAGGAAAAACTTCTTCACGGTAAGGGTGGCCAAAATTTGGAATGGGCTTCCAAGGGAGGTAGTGCTCTCCCTTACCTTGGGGGTCTTTAAGAGAAGGCTGGACAGGCACCTGGCCCCAGCACTCTTTCCTGCCTAGACAGGGGGTCGGACTCGATGATCTGTTGAGGTCCCTTCCAACCCTATCAAATATGAATCTATGAATCTATGAACTCTGCCATGACCCCAGTCCATCTGGAACCTTCCTTTTTCTGTTCCTCTGAAGAAAAACACTGCCATGTAACTGAGTTTTATGATATGCAAGGACATAAATGAACATTCTGCACAGACTTAGACAATAGCAAAGGGGTCAGACAGGGCCCCAAAGAAATAGCCTATAACTTGTCAGTAGAGAAAGCTACATTCAGATAAGTGCCACCACTATGATAAATCAAATCGACCCTTCCTGGAGCTGTAAGCAGAGAACCTAAGCCGGGTAGTGTGCCGATCTGTACTCCATGCAACTTACTGCAAGGCGTCATGTGCAATATGCCTGCTCTGACTGGAGTTCTCATATCAGAGTTTGACTTCAGAACTTGTATATTGGGTCATCATGAAGGGGCTGCTACTGTTTACTGGAAATGGTTTTAGTTCACTTAAGAGGCTAGGTATATCCAAGGGCTTGTAGGCCACTGCCCTTTGGGGAAATGTTGTATGGATCAACCTGTTGACTAATCTACCTCTTATCTCATGGTCACATACTTTGGAGAAATTTTCTATTGTTGCATGTGAGGTGAGGGCTTAATCCCCAACCCTGTGTCCCAGTGCAGTGCAGGCAAGCATATAACTCCTAATGTATTAATATACAGAGAGACTTTGATGAAGGCTGTCATTTTAGACTTTAGATTCCAAGACAATTGCCCAGAAGCAGTGAGAATTCAGGATTATCAGCCCAACAACAAGCTAAAATGAAAGACAATTCAAAAGCAAGATAGAGTTTAATATTAGCAGAATAAATGTATGTTCTTTTCACAGTGTTAGAAAACTGGAAACATTGATTGTGGAGCATCTGCTATGCAGAGCTTGATATCTTTTACCATTAGAGTTCCACAGTTAAAAGTTATTAAGGTCTAACACTTCATTTTCAGTGTTCTGATTTTCAATACATCTATTTAATTGTTCTTCTGTATGAATTTAAGTCTGTTTTCAGTTTTAGATACCTATTTCATTGTAGAGTGCTCTGTGAAAACCCCAGGGAATATTTTCATGTTTTGATTTGAATATTAATGTAAATTTAACTGATAGGGTTGGGTGCCGAGAGCTCTGGAAAGGACTGTGTTTTTCCAGTCACAACAGATGACATTTGGATAGGATAACTATAGAGAAATGGAAGGAGATGTTGCTCCATTCAGCTCAAAAGTGGAACCTAAGGAGCAGAATAGAGCAATTTAACTGTTTTTCTGCACAGTCTCTTTCAGAGGATGGTAGCACAAATTAGTGTTAATTAGGAAAAGAGCACGATCTGCTGCTAAAGAGCAAGAGAGCAAGAAAGGGGGACTGTTGAGTTCTATTCTGCATTTTGTTACTAAATTACTATGGAATAAGAACAAACCTATGAATTTCTCTGGATTGCCTCAGTTTCCACATCTTTATTTCATTAGGCATCCAAGAGCATATATCTATATAGGTGTGGGATGGCTGGGTGCAAGGAGGGGAAGAAAGACCAAACTATTTGCTTAGAACGTGCCCCGATGGTCTTGCTAGGGAAGGATGAGAGACTGATTAAGGTCCATAGGCATGAGTTTCAGCTTTGCTTCAAACCTATGTTGATGGCAGTTCCCAGTAAACTCATCTGCAAAATGAAACTGAGTTATGATCACCTGAAAATTTTTTAGGGTTCATATCTCTAAAACTAACTGGGTCCAA
The DNA here is from genome assembly GCF_052110815.1 of Crocodylus siamensis. Lineage (NCBI taxonomy): Eukaryota > Metazoa > Chordata > Crocodylia > Crocodylidae > Crocodylus > Crocodylus siamensis. The sequence goes on along the minus strand of NC_143396.1, from coordinate 227,916,242 downwards.
ATTTGGGCAGCTGGGCTATGAACTTGGCTGTGACTAGCCCAGATGTATCTCTCTATCCAAAGCAGCATGAAGTTTGGCATAATGGTCTACAGCTGCTCTGGAATTAGGCAAGTTTCTGAGTAGTGCATTTAAAGTCCCTGAATAAGCTGAGATTAGAACCAAATTCCCTTAAATCATCTCCATATGAGGCAATAGCAGATTAGTTCAGGTAAATGAACATAAAATTGAAACACTTGTTTGGTTTATTGAAAAAGAAAAGCAAACAGCTAAAAAGCCTTGCTAAAAACCATGAAAGAAGTCTCAAAGGCAACTTTGTACCATGTTTTATTAAAGTATGCCTGGCTTCAAAGGAAGTACCTTACGACTAAGTATTCCTATCAGGAAATAGTGCATTCTTGTGATACTGGTTTACAATGCCATGGTCTAAGAAGACTGGAACATAGATTAATGGCTTTCTGAAGGCAAGGGACATTGCAAGTGGTCAGCAATCTTGTACAAATTTGGAAAGCATGGGGTTTTGAAAAAAAAAAGAGAATGTCATAAGCAAGCACAGTTGATGTATGTCATAACTAAGCCCCTTTACCCCTCTATTTACAACTCTGTCTGAGTGTCACATAAGAAGTTAAATCTTTTGGATGTCAGCAGCATAATTAGTAGAAGGAGGCTATTTGGGTGGAGTGGACCCCTTTTTATTTCTGGAGGTAGTCCTGAGTGTTTCATATCTTGGGAAGTCACACTGGTTGCTCAATAATGCTGATAACTGTTGTGAGTTTCGATTCCTGCAAGTGGTGCACATGTTTAATTGAACTGACCTTTGCCCATGGTGCTCTCATATTAAAAGCTGATTTAGTCCCAACTGAAAATTGTTTTGATCATTTTAATCTTTTGCTTATTGGACAGCTGTCCAAGAGCAGAAAATAATCATTTAAATTGGCAGTCCCTCCTTTGGAGGGGCTAAACTGAAGCTAACAGTAGGTGTTACATATTGAGATTGAAGAGCATGAACATGGCTGTGTGTAGCAAGAGGTGCTACAAGGCCAGGTGGATACATACATGGTAGTGTGGGGAATACAGGAGTAAGAAGAGTAGGGATGTGTGGAATAGCACAGTTCTGTTTTGCCTTGAGTTTTGACGGTTCAACGGAACAGTGTTTCATATCGAATTTAATTTCAATTTGAAACAGCTGTTCCATCAAAATGGAAAGGCTGTTCTGACACTATATCAAAGTTTTGCTGGGGATGACTTCCCATCCCCTATACTAGATCACACCACGGGCAGGCGGCATCCTAGCTGGGCTGCTTCCCCATCCCCCATGCTGGATTGCACCAGGGGATGGAGAAGCAGCTTAGCTGGGTTGCCTTGCTTCCCCTGGTGCAATCTAGAACCCACTTCTTCCATGTGCTCTTCCTATGTCAGTTTCCTCAGCAAAGCTATTGCTACAGCCTTGCTTATTGTTCTTGGTGGCTGTATCTTTGCTGCTTGAGCTCTTTGGGGCGGGGAATCATTCAGCTATAACATGCCAAGGGCATTTGTGACATAAAATATATCAGAATATGTTGCAGCAGGGAGGGAAAACCCTTTTTGGCAGGCATGCCACACATTAATCCTCATGTTCTTCATGAGTGCCATTGTAATCCCCTTCCCCTTCCTCTGCCTGATCCACTCCTTTTTCTGTCCCTTGCCCTGTGTCTCTGCTTGATCTGCTGTATTGCCTCCCCTTCCCCAGACTACCACATGCCACATGCAGAGGCTGCCTGTGCCACTTGCAGTATGCATTCCAGAGATTACCCACCCCTGTGCTATGGTTTCCACTTTTCATCCTCATATGATCACTGGTTTGAAACACACTTTGTCATATTCCTTCCTCCTCCATCCCAGTTATGCTTATGCTTGTGTTCCTTCCTAATTTCTCTTGTGTGCCCCTGACAATTTTAAAGGTGTTGCCTCACAGTTCAGCTTACAGGCCCTGGTGCCTCCAGGTGTTGTGTTTCTATTCTCAACTGAAGAGAGGGCATCTGAGCATTTTTGAGTTGTAGGCCGTTAAAGAAGGCACTGTTTTGTAAACGGAATTTTTCTCTTATCTAAGGACACTCACATCACTGTATTTTCTCTCTTATCTTGTGTATTTTTATTCAGACACTCAGATTTTCCCTCCCACACTAGTGTGTTTTGATTTTCCCTCCCACACTGGCTGCATATGGTGTCACAGGATTGTGATATAAGTGAGTTATCATAGTACGGTGCTAAAGGAAAAGGTGCCCACAACTTGCCAGGGTGCTGCAATCCAACCATGTAATTGCCATGTGAACAGGTGGAGAATATAAGGATAGTACTTGGGGAATGTGTACTTTGTTACGAGTAGTTTATTCTGACTGGGCTCCTAGGGAGATCATGCCACTCTAAAACAACCACCTCCAGATGTAGCCCCAGTGAAGTGTGACATTGCAACCAGAAACAATTCTTTTTGAGATGAAGTGATGGTAGCTGTCATTGTGTTATCTTCCCATAAGTGCATCTGCCTTTTATATTTCTTCTTATTTCTGTTTGTTGCCTCATTTGTTAATGTATAAATTGACTCAGAATTCACTGGTATGGCTTTCTGATGGCTGTAGACTCTGCAGTGCATAGCTAGGTAACTTGGACATATCAGCTGCCTATACACATACTTGGGGGGCGGGGAGAGGGGGGCATTTTAATTAGAGCAGTTCCTGGACAGCCGCTCTTATTAAAATGGCTCACTGTCACATGCATTAAGCCTTCGCACATTTCAAAATAGTTGTGGGACACTTTTGCTAAAGCTCACTGGATGAGGCTTAGATAAAGCGCCCCGTGAGCATTTTGAAAATGCATGGGGGCTTAATAACATGACAGTGAAGCAATGCTGAAGTGTTCTAATTAGAACATGGAGCATACTCAATAAATTGAGTTTGCTGAAACACATTCTAATTAGAAATGAATGAGCATGTCTATAGGAACCCATCTTCCCCACAAACATCCTCTGAATTTTATCTCTGGAATGTTTTCACTGACCGGGATGTAATCTCCGGTAGGATGAAAATCAGGCAGAGCTTTCATCGTAGCCTTGTAGTTCTTGGCCATTGGCCTATTTCCATGAAATGTAACAGACAAATTGGGGCAATCAGACACTGTAAAAACTGTTTGTAATAAAATCTATCAGGGAAGCCCCTGCCCCTACCTAAAACTTATCTTAAGAACTGCCGCTCAATTTTATTGGCAGCATTTAAAATTGTGAATTGATCAGTCCAAGTTTAGATTCTTGTCATCTTCTACTGATTAAATGTTCATTGTCAAGCAGTAAGTCTTGCTTTCAATAATTTTATTAACCATTGTAATCAATTTACTTGGACCTCACTCTTGTCCTGTCTCTGACAATTTTGGCCTATATTTTCTAGACAGGAAACTAATTTGGATTTGAACACATCCCTTTTTACCTGGGTACAAGGATCAAGACTGAAAGTTCAAAGGAACATAGTATTTCACACAACTCTTTATGTAACCATATAAAAAGCATTACAAGAATGGTCCAAAATGCATCACAGCATACATCAATGTTAATACAACATTTAGAACATCACTTTAGAATGCCATTTTTATAAACAAAAATGTCATTCTTTTGTATTTGCTGTATTTCACTTTGCTTTGATTATGAAAAAATATTTTAAAATTATTTTCTGTTCTTATTTATTAATTAATCTCCTTTTCCATGTGTCCATTTTTGCTTACACATAATGATGTGACAACTTTATAGAAGGGTGTGCAGTTTTGTTCTAACTTGGAGGAATTTTTAATAGAGTATCCATTTTCCTAAAGGCAGAGCTTGAATTATGATTTGACTCTTGGGTAGGGGAGGGTCTGCAAAAAAAATTGGGCTTCCCATCATGATGCCCTAATAAAATCGGTTATGATTTTCAAATGTTACAGGGGGCTCTCATCGATTATGGTGGGGCTCAGCTCCCTCCCAACCTCCCCCATAATTCAAACCTTGCCTAAGGGCATTTTCTGTTTACAGTTTATCTGCACTTTTCCCTGATGAATCAGGAGCCCTAATGGGAAGGGATTAAAAGACCTTAAGGATCACTAGCCTACAAGTTTTCCAGGTGCATGATCTGACAGAAACGTTTCTAGTCACACCAGGTGGAGCTGCCGCTTCTTAATTAAAAATAAAGAAAGTAAAATAAATATGTATCAATCAGGGAAGGTTGATGTGATAGCAGTTCTTGTATGTGATAAGCTTTGGGGTAGGAAGTCCGGAATGACTAACCAAACTTCACAATTTCCTTTCAACTGCTTTGATTGGACCATTGCTGCAGCTCAATGCTCCTTGCAGATCTGGAAGCTTAAGACCATCTGCTCCCAGTGGAGCACTAGTCTGTTAAAGCTGATAGATTCAAAGAAATATCAGATGCCGAGCTGGAGTGGAAAGCTCCAAAAATCACTTTCAAGTGCTTGTCTCTCTTTCTCTTTTTAAGTCAGTGGAGTATAATGTGGCAATAAAACATTTGTAAGTATAGAAAAACTAGCAGCTTTAGTTAAATAAAAAAACCCAAACCAACCTGTGCATCTTCATAGGTATACCTCCCCGGGTCCTTGACATTTTGGCTTGTTTTCTCATAGCTGTGTGAGTCCAGGTTGATGGCACTTTGTGCCCCAGGAGCTAAAAATTCTTGCCAGATTTCCTCCACTCTGTTGGCTACATCTTGCAGAGGTTGTTTTTTGAGATTTTGGACAGCCAACCAAAACCTTCCATGGGACAAAACAGAACAGGAAGAGAGAGAGTATGTGAGAGACAGAAAGAGAGAAAAGGCTCAGATATAACTTTACAGATCAGCCTTAGCAGAATCCTAAACCTCACACTAAGACCTGGTCTTTCAGGCCTTTAAATCGATGTGAAGAGTCTATTTTGACTGTACATGTATTGGACTGCTCAATATACTCTACACCAAATCATTAAAATGCAGGTAGGTGAGAACGGTGACTTCAAACAAACAAACAAAATGTTTTTAATCAAAATGTATTTGCTCCCTGCTCTGGTGACTTTATAGAATCCAATGGGTTGTTATTCCTGGTAGCTCTATGAAGTCATACCAGCTATATGAAAATCAGTTAGGGCACATGTACACATAATGATCATCACCACGTACACGTGACAAAAATTTCTTTTGTGTGGCTTATGAGTGTCACACATTACATGTGTGCAAGGTTTGGGGGTTTCAAAAGAGTTTGCAATGTTGCAAACTACAACACATCCCCATGTGGTTTAGTTTAGCTACCAGCAGGCTGAGTGGCCCCTGAGCTGTGGGGGCCCCTGGTCTTTCCCAATGTGGTGGTGGCACCCCCCAGGCTGCCCAGGCAGCCTGGGCCCTGCCCCGCTTTGGAGGCAGCACCCAGCTGGATTCAATTGTTCCCCAAGCCTGCCAGGGCTTCCAGTGCCCCATGTACTGTCCCTGCTGCCTGGGACTGCCCAGGAATGGGCTGGCTTGTCCCTGGAGTAGAGTGGGAAGGTGGCAGAAGAGCAGCTGGGTGCATTGGGTGCTGGAAGCCTGCTGAGCCCAAAATTCCCTGAGCCCACCTGGGCTTTCAGTCCCCCATGCACCATCCCCACTGCCTTCCTCAGCCTCCTGCCACCTCCCTGTGTTGCCCTGGGGCAAGCCAGCTTATTCCCAGGCACTCCCATCACCAGACCAAGAAGAAATGGTGGAGGAGGATTTCTTTGAACAGCTAGAGGAAGTTTCCCAATCACAAGCTCTGGTTCTTATGGCAGACTTCAATCATCCTAACATCGGCTGGGAGGGCAATATGGCAGGAAATCCAGGAAGTTTTTTTGAGACTACTGGGGAAAACTTCCTGGTGCAAGCGACAGAGCAGACAACTTGGGGCCATGCTCTTCTTGATCTGCTGCTCACAAACTGAGAAGAATTGGTGGGGAAATGCAGTAGTGGATGGCAACTTGGGCAGCAGTGACCATGAGATGATTGAGTTCAGGAGTCTGAGGAAAGGAATGATGGACAGCAGAGTAAGGACCCTGGACTTCAGAAAAGCAGATTTTGACTCACTCAGGGAACCCAGGGGCAGGATCCCCTAGGAAGCCAGTCTGAGGGGGAGAGCTGTCCAGGACAGCTGGCTGTACTTTAAAGAAGCCTTAGTGAGAATGCAAGAAGAAACCATCCTGATAAGCAGGAAGACCATCAAGTATGGCAGAAAACCAGACTGGCCTAGCAGGGAATTCTTCAGTAAATTAATCACAAAAAGGAACCATATAAGAAGTGGAAACTTGGACAAATAACTAGGAAATATATAAACGCATTGCTCGGGCATGCAGGGATGAAGTCAGGAAGGTCAAAGCACAATTGAAATTGCAGCAAGCAAGGCATGAAATGGATAACAGGAAGGATTTCTACCAGTATGTTGATAACCCATTTCTAAGCACTTGGAGGAGAAGAAGGTGGTTAGGAACAGTTAGTGTGGATTCACCAAGGACAAGTCAAGTCTGACCAACCTGATTGCCTCCTATGATGGGGTGACTGGCTCTGTGGATGCAGGGAGACCAGTGGATGTCAAATACGTTGATTTTAGCAAGGCTTCTGATACCATCTCCCACGACATTCTAGCAGGCAAACTAAGTAACTACAGGCTGGATGAGTGGGCTGTAAGGTGGATAGGAAACTGGCTGGAGGATGGGGCTCAGAGGGTAATAATCAATGCCTTGATGTCTAATTGGTGGCCAGTATCAAGTGGAGTGCCCCAGGGGTTGGTCCTGGGGCCAGTTTTGTTCAATGTCTTCATCAATGACCGAGAAGATGGCATAGAGTGCAAGCTGGGGGGAGTAATAGATACAATGGAGGGTAGGTCTAGGATTCAGAGTGACCTAGACAAATTGGAGGATTGGGCCAAAAGCAAGCTTATGAGGTTCAACAAAGACAACTGCAAAGTGGTCTGAATATGACCCAACAGTGTGCTCTTGTTGCAAAGAAGGCTAATGGCATACTGGGCTGTATTTGTAGGAATGTGGCCAGTAGGTCAAGGGAAGTGATTTTCCCCCTATATTCAGCACTGATGAGGCCACATTTGGAGTGTTGTGTTCAGTTTTGAGCCCTCCACTACAAGGATGTGGAAAAACTGGAGGGAGTCCATCAGAGGACAACAAAAATGGTGAAGGGGCTAGGGGCACATGACTTATGAGGAAAGACTGAGGGAACTAGGCTTGTTTAGTCTAGAGAATAGGAGACGTGGAGGGGATTTAATAACAGCCTTCCATTACCTGAAGTGGGGTTCAAAAGAGGACAGAGCTAGACTGTTCTCAGTGGTGCCCAATAATAGGAAAAGGAGCAATGGTTTCAAGTTGCAGCAAGGGAAGTTTAGGTTAGATATTAGGAAGACTTTTCTCACCAGAAGGCTAGTAAAATAATGGAACAGGTTACCCAGGGAAGTTGTGGAGTCTCCCTTTACTACCCTTCTAGTGAGAAATTCTTCCTAATATCTAACCCAAACTCATTATTTTATTTCATTTTATAAAACTGAGATGCAGCAGTGAACCAACTATGATCCAACTTAAGAGGTCATTGACAAAATTGTCTCTGTAGTCCCAGGTGCTTTTTGCTGACAACAGGTCATGGAGTGTGAAGGAGTGCATCTGTTTATAAAAGAATGTGTAAAATACTCAGTGTGAGTCTGGGTTGTAGAATTTAAAATCCGGCTAGACAAAGCTTTGGCTGGGATAATCTAGTTGGGGATGGTCATGCCTCGAGCAGTGGGTTGGACTAACTAGATGACCTCCTGAGGTCCCTACCAACTCTAATTTTCTATGATTATATGATTCTATCTACCGTCTTCTGACTGTCTTTCTGGACTTTAGGAGGGCCTTCGACATTGTCTCTCACCCCATTTTCATTAAAAAACTAGGAGACTGTGGCGTCGATACCTACACAGTCAGATGGGTCACTAACTGGCTGGAGGGCTGCACCCAGAGAATGGTGGTGGATGGGCTTTATTCGACCTGGAAGGATGTGGGCAGTGGGGTCCCCCAGGGCTCGGTCCTCGGGCCCGCACTGTTCAACATCTTCATCAGTGACTTGGACGAGGGGATAAAAAGCACCCTATTCAAATTTGCAGATGACACTAAGATGTGGGGAGAAGTGGGCACGCTAGAAGGGAGGAATTGGCTGCAATTGGACCTGGCCAGGTTACCGGGGGGTGGGGGGCGCAGATGAGAACAGGATGGGTTTCAACACTGACAGGTGCAAGGGGAGGAAGAACTGAAGAACTGATCTGCTCAGGTCCTTTCCAACCCTGCTAACTATGAAACTATGAAACCAGCAGCATACCTACAGGCTGGAGAACTCTCTTCTTGTCAGTGCAAACAAGTTGGGAAGTTAGCATGTGACCTTACAGAGTATCAGCAACTGCCTGTGTGCACACTCTTACTGACAATAAATAGAAAGTTGCCTACCCCTCAGGAGATGTAGAGAGAGCTATCTATCTCAAGTACCCCATGGGATAAGAGTGTCTATGTAGGCAGTTACTGCAGAGTACCTATGCCCTCATGGCTGTTATTCTGTTTCTGAAAAGAGGGGGTCACAACTGGCCAAATAGTTTACTTTTGAAATAAAGATCCCCCACCATGACTGCTACCTCTAGGAAAGCATTTTGTCAGGTGTAATGGGGGTGGCCAGGTTAGATTATTAACAGGTTCCCTAAAGAAAGACCTCTTTTCTTACTGGCCACAGACATTCTTTGAGGTTCTGATTACTAGGTAAAAAAAGACAGGGAACAAGGAAAATGGCTCAGTTTATGGTTATGCATTTGCAAGATACATAGGAACACCTGGGAAAAAGTGGTACATGGCAGAGTTGTAGGGTTACTGCACTTAGAGGATGCCAGATATTGCAAGGGGAGCTCAGCCTCAGAAAAAGAAGGTATAGCCAGAAAGAAAAAGCAAACTACTCTCTGATGTATTCTCCTTTCATATAGCACACACTGGTCACAGAGGCAAACGGTGCATAATATAGACCTACAAAAGGAACAGCCCACACCACAGAAGGGGTAGAAAATACAGCAACAGAGAAGTAAGGAATCCAGGGTCAAACAAACAAATAGAAGGCCAGCTGGGTAACATTCAGCAGACAGGGAGCTGGAGGTTACAGGCATTGACAGTCATGGACAAAGGAAAGAAAGGGTAAAAGGGGCAAGTCAACAACAGCACCAGCTTTCTTGTCCTGTTTTTGTTCTGCCTGGCTATTGTTGGGGATGGTATTCGGAAGAATCTAAGTTGAACTTATTATCCTAGACTAATTCACATGAAGTGGCTATCTGCCCTTTGTGACTCTGTCTGCTGTGGCATTTGCAGCACGATAGTACATACAAGGCCTAATTCTGCAACCCCAACTCACACTGAGTATTTATATACATTCTTTTATACACAGATGCAGTCATTCATACTCCATGGCCTGTTGTCAGCAAAAGGCACCTGGGACTGCACAGAGACCATTTCATCAATGACCTCTAAGTTGGATCACAGCAGGGTTCTCTGCTGTAGTTCAGTTTTATAAAAAGAAATAAAATAATGAGATTTTTTTTCTTGGGGTTGGGGAAGGTATGGGATTGAGGCCATATGCCCTCATTTCCCTTTGCTTCTTTTAAGAAGTCAGCTGAGTTTGTCTGGATGTTCTGCATTTTAGCACATTATCTTATGCAATTATTAAATTACACCCCCATCTATCACAGACATACATACACACACACATGCTCATGTGCACACACACGCACGCATACAGACCTCACAAAGGTATAATCTAATTTCTATTTTTAAACTTGGCTCTTTTAATTAATCAAAATAATTAATCTTCCATTTTCAGATATAATGATAATATGGGAAGATGAAGACAGGTGCAACTCTGGAACAAGTGAGGAGAAAAGATATTAGACATTCCAGAGTAGCTGATGCTTCAGGGCAAACATGTGATTCAGCACAATGTTTTCTACATGCATACATTCTTCAGGAGACTCCTGTGACAGTGCAGTTGTGATGATAATAGTGTAAAAGTGTCAACTTCCTCTTCTGTCTGTATCTTTCATCAGGGACTTCCAATGAAAGTCAATGAAAGCCAAAAAAACCCCAAGCAACCCACCACCAAAAATCTCTTCTTATTGAGGGTGATGCAAGCCCAGGACTCCGGCTGGAAGTTCTTCCTGAGGCTGAATGGGTGTGTAAGAAAGGGCTTTAGGGCTAAACTCTACAGCTGACATCTAAAAGATGAGGCAATGGCAGAAAGTGCGAAACTTCAGTCCCTTGTTTGATTTGGCAGAGATTCAGCCTGATGCAGTGGTTGAATCTCCAAATCTGAATAACAGTTTAATCTCTCTGAATCGAATCGGAACCCTCCAAAGCATTTCGGAGAGATTTGGAAAGATTCATAAATTTAGACATAGACACAGCTTTAAATGTTTTTTCTGCATACCTCTATGTAGTAGGCAGCTCATCAGTGCTGCAATGCTGGGGTGCATGGAGCATCCTACAGGAGTGCAGGGGGGTCCTCATCGTGCTCGGCAGCAGACCCGGAAGTGGACCAGAAGCACTTGCGGTCCACTTCTGGGTCCACTTCTGGGTTTGCTGGAAAGCACGCTGCCCCCCCCAGCTTGGCAACTGGTGCCTCCTGGGTCTGGGTGGAGTACCTGAGGTCCCCTCACAGCCACTTGCTAAGCCAGGGGGGCGCAGGGGGATCCCCTGTGGACCCAGAAGTGGACCAGAAGTACTTCCAGTCCACTTCTGGGTTTGCTGCCAAACATGTGAGGGCCCCTCGCACTCCTGTGGGATGCTCCATCTGCCCCAGCATTGCAGTGTTCACAAGCCGCACTGGTACCTCAAGATATGTAGAAAACACTTTTAAAGCTGTGTCTATGGTTGAATCACTGATTCTCTGAATCAAATCAAGTCTTTAGCCAAATTGAATCAGGGATAGCGATCCAAATCAATTAATCAAATCACTGTCTCTGATTCGGGCTGAATCTGAATCCAAATCGAAAAGGGCCCGCTTCGCACACCCCTAGAAAGTGGGAGTGCCTATAAGTTAGATTCCCAGGCTAGAACTCTGTCAACAGTGCTACAGGAGCTATTCTATTGAATCCAGTCCAGATGCTCTTTTATATGCATTAATTTCTTCCTGGTATATCTGCTCTTGAAGTCCTGAAGACATCGTTATCTAAAACAATTGGGTCCAGTCTGGGTCCCTTGGGCAGCTTTTGGTGTGGAAATGTGACTACATTTAAGTGTTCGATGATTATGAACTGAAATTGTGTTCCCTTGGCTGCATCTTTCAATTCGTAAACTGATGTGAAGCCTCACCATTGCACAGAAGTGACAAAAGGCACTGTTTCCATATACAGGCCCCCAGGACTTTGTCTGCTACACCCAGAGCAAACCTGGTATGAGCCAGGAGCACCATGCAACTATTGTTCTTTTTTCCAGTTTAACAGCCCTGTTGCTAGCTACCTGTAGCACTGCCAGAACAGGCATAGGATGAAAGAGTAACCTTCCGTTGTTGGCAACCCATTCCTGTCTGTGCAACCCTAAGGAGAGCAGGAGAGAAACCTGAATGGTTCTGCCTAAATCCTTGTTAAATAATATGTTAGGCCCCCAAGCTACATTAGGCCACTATTGTCCTGAATCCTTTGCAAAGGTTAGACAGCCTCAGACTTGCCACCCTGTACTAAGCTTCTGTCACATGCAGCAGATGACCCATAAAGGTTAGAGAGCCACAAAAGAATCCTTGCGTCATGGAGTAATACCAATACTTCAGTGGACACACGTAGTTCTCTTCCACTTGGATGCCTCTGTAGCTCCTTCATAATGAGGTGCCTGCTGGCATCTGTCAGTTAGAAGAGCATAGAAGTGCTGGGAACTCGTCAAGGTTAGGTTGCCTCTGAGAGGCAGAGAGGAGGAGGAAGGGGTTCCATAAAGTTAGAGGATAATTTTTTTACGTCCCCTTTCAAGAGCAAGAAGTAGCACCTCCTGGGTTGACACTGGAGCAGTAGACACTAATTAGCTCTCAAAGTCTGCAAACTGATAATAATCCTCTCTCTCTCTCTTTTTTTCCAAAGCTATTTACCTCTCTAGCTGTCTATACAGCTGCCTATACCCCCTCTCCTATCCTCCAGCTTTCACACTCCCATGCCCTTTCCTTTCAATCTCTTAAAAATGCCTTAGACATCATCATTGATGAAGTGGGAAGAAAAATAATATACACACATCACTGTTAGTTTAATGCACAGGGGATGCCAAAGGAATTGCGTGATTTTAGAGTCAGATTCTTGGCTTCATCCAGTGGTGTACTGCTAACCAATGGTGTACTGCTGAGGCAACAGAAAGCTGCCCTAAAGGAAACGTGCTGGAGGAATAGAGCTGCAGGGATGTGTGGCAAGGCAGGATGGAGTGCTAATCTTTAGCTGACATAGCAATTCCAAATAAACCACAGCAGCCAGTTTAGAGCATCCCTTAGGTTGTTCAACTGACCACTGGCAGGAGGTGCCACCTTCCTCTCTCCAAGCTGCGGGACTTGTTTTTTAGCATTGCAACCTCTGCTCTTCTTCCCTATGTTATCTCCCTCAGCTTCCAACTGGAAGCCTCTTTCATTCCTTTGTTTCAGATCCTTGGGGCAAGACACCTGCCATGTTGCAAATAAATAAAGCTAGAATCATAGCAAATTATCTATGGAAGCAGCCTCAGGAGGTCATTTAGTCTGACCTCCTGCTTAAAGCAGGACCATCCACAGCTAGATCATCTGAGGGAAACCTGTGTCTAGCCAGGTCTTAAAAACCTTCAAGGACAGAGATTCCACCACCACTCTGGGTGACCTGCTCCAGTGTTTTACTACCCTCCTAGTAAGAAAATTCTCCATAATATGTAACCTAACATCCCTTGCTGCAACTTGAGGCCATTGCTCCTTGTTCTGTCATCTAGCAGAACAGTCTAGCTTCATCCTCTTTTGAACCCCCATTCAGGTAGTTGAAGGCTGCTATGTCCACATCCTTTCTGTAGCAGGAGGCCCAAAACTGAAAACAGTACTCCAGATGTGGCTTCACCAGTGCTGAATAGAGGGGAATAATCAGTTTTCTTGACCTACTGGCAACACACCTACCAATTCAGCCCAGTATGCCATTAGCTTTTTTGGCAACAAAGGTGCACTGTTGGCTCATATTCAGCTATTGTCCACTGTAACACCCAGGTCCTTTTCTGCAGAGCTGCTGCCCAGCCAATCAGCCCCCAGCCTGTATTGGTGCATGAGATTGCTCTGTCCTAAGTGCAGGACTTTAGACTTATTCTTGTTGAACTTCATGAGGTTTCTTTTGGCCCAATCATCCATGTTGTCTAGGTCATTCTGAATCCTAGCCCTACCCTCCAGCAAATCTACTATTCCCCACTGCTTGGTGTCATCTGCAAACTTGCTGAGGGTGCACTCTATGCCATCTTCTACATCACTGATGAAGACATTGAGCAAAAGTGGTCCCAGGACCAATCCCTGGGACTCTCCACTTGATACTGGCTGGCAATTAGACACTGAACCATTGATTATTACTTTCTGAGCCCAGTCCTTTAGCAAGTTTTCTATCCCTTTTACAGACCATTCATCCAGCCCGTAGGCTCCTTAGCTTGCCTGCTAGAATGTCATGGGGGACAGTATCAAAAGGCTTGCTAAAATCTAGCTATACCACATCCACCAGTCTCCCCAAATCCACAGAGTCAGTCACCTCACCATAGAAGGCAATCAGGTTGGTCAGGCATGATTTACCCTTGGTGAATCCATGCTGACTGTTCCTAATCACCTTCATCTCCTCCAAGTGCTTAGAAATAGATTCCTTGAGGATCTGGCTCCATGATTTTTACCGGAACTGAGGTGAGGCTGACTGGCCTGTAGTTGCCTGGATCCCCCATTTTTCCCTTTCTTAAATAAAGGCCCTACATTTGCCCTTTTCCAATCATTCAGGACCTCTCCTGATCACCATGAGTTTTCAAAGATGACTAATGGCACTGCAGTCACATCACCCAATTTCCTCAGTACCCTCAGGTGCATCCCATCCAGCCCCATGGAATTGTATATGTCCAGCTTTTCTAAATAGTCACTAACATGTTCTTTTGCCACTGTTGGTTGCTCTCAACCATCCCAAACTGTGCTGCCAGGTGTTTTTGTTGTTCTTGTTACCCTTCACATCCCTTGCTAGCTGCAACTCCAATTGTGCTTGGCCTTCCTGACTTCATCCCTGCATGCCCGAGCAATGCTCTTATGTTCTTCCCTAGTTATTTGTCCAAGTTTCCACTTCTTATAAGCTTCCTTTTTGTGATCTAGTTTACTGAAGAGTTCCCTGCTAAGCCAAGCTAGACGTCTGCCATACTTGCTAGTCTTCCTGCACATCAGGATGGTTTGTTCCTGCACTCTCAGTAAGGATTCTTTAAAGTACAGCCAGCTCTCCTGGATTCCTCTCTCCCTCAGTCTGGCTTCCCAGGGGATCCTGCTCATGAGTTCCCTAGTGAGTCAAAGTAGAAGGGAGGAATAGGCTGCAGTCGGACCTAGACAGGTTACAAGGGTGGGTGGATAAGAATAGGGTGGGATTCAACACTGACAATGCAAAGTGATGCACCTGGGGAGGAACAACCGGCACCATACCTACAGGTTAGGGAACTCCCTTCTTGTCAGTACAGAGGCGGAAAAGGATCTTGGAGTCATTACTGATGCCAAGATGAACATGGGTCGGCAGTGTGGGGATGCAGTCAGGAAGGCCAACCATACCTTGTCAAGCGTCCACAGATGCATCTCAAGCAGGTCCAAGGAGGTGATCCTCCCCCTCTATGCGGCACTGGTCAGGCCACAGCTGGAGTAGTGCATCCAGTTCTGGACGCTGCACTTCAGGAGGGATGTGGACAACATGGAGAGGGTCCAGAGGAGGGCCACTCCTATGATCAGGGGACAACAGGGCAGGCCCTATGAGGAGAGGCTACAGGACCTGAACCTGTTCAACCTCCACAAGAGAAGGCTGAGGGGGGATCTAGTGGCCTCTTACAAACTAGTCAGAGGGGACCAGCAGGCATTGGGGGAGTCCCTGTTCCCCCAAGCGCTACCAGGAATGACCAGGAATAATGGTCACAAGCTGGCAGAGGGTAGATTTAGGCTAGATATCAGGAGGCGCTACTTCACTGTCAGGGCAGCTAGGATCTGGAACCAGCTTCCAAGAGAAGTGGTGTTGGCTCCTACCCTGGGGGTCTTTAAGAGGAGACTAGATGTACACCTTGCTGGGGTTGTTTGACCCCAGTACTCTCTCTTGTCATGGCAGGGGGTTGGACTCGATGATCTACTCAGGTCCCTTCCGACCCTAGAAAGTATGAAACTATGAAGTTTGCTTTTCTGACTTTGAAAAGCAGAGTAAAAGTCTGGGGTCCTTACTCTGCTGCTCTCCATCCCTCCTTTCCTCAGGATCCTGAACTCAATCATCTCATGGTCACCGCTGCCCAAGTTGCTATCTGCTAGTACATTCCCCATCAATCCTTCCCTGTTTGTCAGCAGCAGGTCAAGAAGAGCACGGCCCTTAGTTGTCTGCTCTGGCACCTGCACCAGGCAGTTGTCCCCAGCACTCTCCAACAAATTTCTGCTTTGCATGTGCAGTGCTGTATTGCCCTCCCAGTAGATATCTGGGTAGTTGAAGTCCCCCATGAGAACCATGAGGGCCTGTGATCAGAAAACTTCCACTAGCTGTTTGAAGAAAGCCTCATCCGCCACTTCCTCCTGGTCTGGTAGTCTATAGCAGACCCTCATGACGACATCATTCTTGTTGCCCTCCCCTCTAATCTTAACTCAGAGACTTTCAACAGGCCTATCTCCAGTTCCATACTGGAGCTCTGAATTACCGTGTTTTCTACATTTACTATCAGTCAGAAAGTCAGGGTGTAACATATGGACACATTCAAGGATAACAGTTTGTACAGAAAGAAGCTGAACTTTGATTCCAGCCTCCTGAATGTTTACTTACAATTTCCTATCCTGGCAAAGAGACCATAAATATGATTCCTGCTCCAATTCTTTCTGCCGAACTACAAAGATGTTTTTTCTGAGCCTTGTGTTGTACAAAGGTAGAGTTTCTGTGCCCTCTTGTGGCCAGAAGGAGCCTAAAGAAATGACTGTTGGATGTGAAGGCATTTCAATGCCGATGTAGTTTTAGATTTTCAGAATATCATTGCTCATAAAGGTGGACAATGAATTTAACCATCTCAGTAGTAAACAACATGCAGTCAAGACCAACTAAGACACCAGTGCAGCTCCACTATAAATTTAACAAATAACCATAGTATTTTGGTGACTTCCAGCTAGAGCTGCCTGGAAGTTTATATTTGTATACTTTTCTGGGGGACTAAAAACAGGTTTTCAAGTAACTTTTTTACAGAACTTTTTTTTTTATTTTTTTATTTTCTTAATTTCTGATTTTTCATGAGAAAATTAAAATTATTTTTTGAAGTTTCTATCCAAAAAGTTTTAATGTCCAATAAAGAAAATGATTTGAAGATAAAAATGTCTTCCAACTAATTCTACACCAGTATACAGCTTCCTATGGCTACACACAAAACAACTGCTTTTGTGGTTTGCAAGCTTCATAATGTATATCCATATAATGTCTGATGGGCCATCCCCTTAGATCGGCAAGCAGGTGTGCAGATTCCCTTCCCCTTGAGTAAGGTCAGTATTTCCCATGCTCCTTTTTAGCTCCTTCTCTTTACAACTGACAGTCTTTGAAGCTGGGGAAAAAATCAATCCTCCGGTTAGAGGAACATCTCAGCAATCTTGATGGTCTCAAGAGACATCCAACTCATAAAAAATGTACATGGCTCTCTTTGGCCTATTTCTTTCGGTCTTTTTTTTTTTTTTAAATTGAAGATTGGCATTTTGTCTGTTGTGTTTCTGTAAGCTTCCAAAGAGAAAGGAAGCAAAACAGACTGTAAATGAAAGGTAGTGACAGTGAGATGAAAGAGTGTGAAAGAATAAGAGTAATAACAAAGGAGAGAAAAAAAACTAATTGATTTTTCTGCTCCAACATAAATAAATACCAGTCAATGACTAGATAATAAATAGGGTTCAAACAAAGCCAGGAGTGTAGCGGGCCTGACAGTTCAGTCTTCTGGAACACAAAACATAGGAATGGACATGTCTGTATAGGTCACTGCATCTATCCCTCTGCTATCACCAGCAGAGCTCCGCTGGAGCCACAGAGCAAAGATCAATTTTGCATTCAGTTACAAAGGTGTGGGGTAACCCCACTGAAGTCAGAGTAGTAAAACAGGGGTTTTATCCGTGTGGGAGAGGGTAGCCTCATTTGCCTTATTTCAATATTGAATATTTTATTCTTGAATGTAATATTGTACTATGTAAAAACATATCAGTCTAGGACACATTTCATGGACTCTCTTCAGTTGCAGTGCTGGTAGTTTCCATGTCTCCATGGTACAAGGCAATATTGTGTAGAGATACCTAAGCTAGAGCTGCATGAGGGAGCTGGGGTACTGGAAGCAGTAAACCTACAGTTTCAAGGTGCTCACTGGGCTCATTTGCCCTGCTCCTCAGCAGACCATCATGCTAATATGGCTGTACTGCATCCAGCAGCTGAGCAAACTTGGGTACCTCTGCATGGTTCTGCGTCATGCCATTTAAACATACAATCAGGTAAATATTGGAAAACTCAGGTTGGTCACTCCATGACATATGGCTCTATTCTGCTTTTGATGTGCCCACATAATCACTATCAGGGCTGTATCCATGTGCCAGAAAAAGAATATGGCCCCATTTCAATTTGTGGTTAATAGCTATTGGTTGAGAAGAGTCTCTAAAGAAAGGTGGCTACTAGGAATTTTCTAAAAAAGTTTAGAATTAAAAAAGCTTGCATCCTAAGGAAGCTCTTTCCAACTTCTAAGACCTTTGCTGTGAGGTATAGTGATATTGGTTGATCATTTTGTTTTAAGCCTCTAGCATTGCCCTTCTCTCTATCTTTCCATAAAATCCCAGTATCTTGGGGATAAGAACCACTCTTCGCACTTCCTGGTTTCTAGAACACCTGCCTTGTATTTTTTAACATCATTGGTAAGCCAATCCTATTTCTACTTTTTCCTTGTGAATATTTGTTACCATATTTCTCTGTTTGCTTTTGTCTGTGGCCCACTCAGCAGCTAATTAACCTCAGTGCCTTTATGGAGTTTCATTGGAGTCACTGTCCTGTATGACTACACCCTTATGTGAGGTCATGGCCTAGTCTGTGTTGTTTAACTGTGTTCAACTTGGAGCGCAGGTAAGGGAGCTCCAGGAGGATGTTAGCAGGCTGAGGGGAATAAGGGAGGCAGAGGAGGAAATTGACAGATATTTTCTTTCCCTGCAGGGTTGTATGACCAAGGAGGATGCACCTCAAGATGAGCCCTCCACTGCTAAGTGGCAGACGGTCACCTCCCGTGCCAGGGCTGCTCGAGACACGGCAGCACCAGTTCCTTCAGTCTGGCTGGAGAACAGGTACGAAGTCCTGGCAGCCCTGGAGGAGGAGGAAGGAGAGGACGAAACCGGGGAGGAGGCAACTCCATGCTCACCGCGTCCCATGCAAACTGAAGGAGGCAAGAAGGCCAGGAGGAAGAAGCATCGCGTGATTGTCATTGGTGACTCCATCTTGAGAGGTACGGAGGGCCCCATCTGTCGCTGGGACCCCTCGGCACGCGAGGTATACTGCCTACCTGGAGCGAGGATTCAGGACGTGAAAGGGATGCTCCAGACCGTAATCCAGCCCACCGATTATTACCCCATGGTCCTAGTCCATGTGGGCACTAATGATGTGGCCAGGAGGAGCCCTGATCGCCTGATGGAGGATTACCAAGCTCTGGGGTGCGTGCTGAAGGAGATGGGCGCACAGGTGGTTTTCTCTTTTATCCTGCCAGTGAGTGGACGAGGCAGACGGCATGAAACATGCATCGCGGAGACCAACTACAGGAATGGTGCTTCGAGGAGGGCTTTGGCTTCCTCAGCCATGACTGGCACATCACGACGAGAGACACGCTGGGATGGGATGGGATCTACCTTTCCCCTAAAGGTAAGCGTGTGTTCTCTTCTAGGTTGGTGGACCTCCTCCGGCGGGCTTTAAACTAGGCTCGTCGGGGGAAGGGGAAGATGAGGGCGGAGGAAACATCAGACTGCCAGACCAAACAGCACCCACAACTACAGCCCAGCCCAGCCCAACGAGCGAAGTGAATAAACAGGTAAGAGATAGGGACCAGGGTAATGCTGGGACTAGGGGGTCGGTACACACACCCACAGGAGGCCTCAAATGCCTCTACACAAACACTCGTAGTATGGGCAACAAGCAGAAGGAACTCACCCTCCTGCTGGCTGACACCAGCCCGGACATAGTGGGGATTACGGAAATGTGGTGGGACGCAACGCATGATTTGGTGGTGAATGTCAAGGGCTATAGGCTGTACAGGAGGGACAGGATAGGAAAGAGAGGTGGGGGCGTGGTACTCTATATTAAGGAGGAATACACATCCTCGTCAATTAGCAAGGAGTCAGGGGAGGGGCACTCTGAAGTGCTTTGGGTTAGAGTACAAGGCAGTCGAGGGGAAAGAGACTTAATGGTGGGAGTCTACTACAGACCTCACAATCAGGGAGAAGAGCTTGACCAGGAATTCTTGGGTCAGCTCACAGAGGTAGTGAAGGCTAAGGATGTGGTTGTCATGGGGGGCCTGAATTTCCCGGACATCTGCTGGGAAGAACAGTTAGCCAGGTCTGAACGCTCATGTAGGTTCTTGGCCAGAGTGTAGGACCTCCATCTAACCCAGGAGGTGCACAGCCCCACCAGGGGAGATGCCTTGTTGGACCTAGTGCTGGCCATGGGTGATGACCTGGTGAGGGGGTTGCGGGTGCTCAACCACCTGGGCGACAGCGATCATCGCCTGCTGGAATTCACCATCCAGCGCAAGGTGGCAAAGGCATGCAGTAAGGCAGCAGCCCTAGATTTTAGGAGGGCAGACTTCAATGAGCTAAGGAGGATAGTTGGAGAAGCACTGAGGTCCCAGAGGGGAGGGGAGCCATGTGTCCAAGGAGCATGGTCGCTCCTTAAGGAGACGATCCTCCAAGCCCAAAGGAAGGTAATCGCAACGAGGATCAAAGGGAGCAGGAGAGCACACAAGCCTCTGTGGCTCACCAAAAGCATCCGGGAATGTCTCCTTGCTAAAAAGGAGGCTTACACCCAAAGGAAAGAAGGGGTCATCACCAGGGAGGACTACTCTGTAGTTGCTCAGGGATGTAGGGGGGTAGTTAGGAAGGCCAAGGCAGAGATGGAACTGGGACTAGCTTCCCAGATTAAGGACAATAAGAAGTCCTTTTTTAAATACATAGGGGGTAAAAAAAAGGTCCCGGGTAATGTGGGGCCATTGCAGGACACAATGGGAAACTTGGTCGTCGCACCAGATGGCAAAGCTAACATGTTTAACGATTTATTTGCCTCCGTCTTCCTAAGTAGGGACCAGAACAGCCACCTCCCCACTGGGCCCCCCTCGGGCCCCGGGGGAGGCACACCTGGGCCATGGGTTAGCGAGGATTTAGTTAGGGAGCTTCTGGAGGGGTTGGACGTATTCAAGTCAGCCGGCCCAGATGATCTCCACCCTAGAGTTCTAAAGGAACTGGCTGAGGTCATTGCAAGTCCCCGGCATGACTTTACGAGCACTTGTGGTGCTCTGGTGAGGTACCGGAGGACTGGAAGAGGGCCAGCGTGGTCCCCATCTTCAAAAAAGGCAGGAAGGAGGACCCGGGAAACTATAGGCCGGTTAGTCTTACCTCGATCCTAGGCAAGCTGTTTGAGAAAATTATGCTGGCACACATCCATGAGGGGCCAGCAGGGGACTGCATGCTTAGGGGCAACCAACACAGGTTCATCAGTGGCAGATCCTGTCAGAGCAACCTGGTGGCCTTTTACGATCAGATCACCAGATCATTAGATGCAGGGGTAGCAGTGGATATAGTCTTCCTGGACTTCCGGAAGGCTTTTGACACTGTCTCTCACCCCGTTCTCATTAAGAAACTGGGGGGCTGTGGTGTCAACACCCACACAGTCAATTGGGTCGCCAACTGGCTGTAGGGCTGCACCCAGAGGGTGGTAGTGGATGGGTCCTTCTCAACCTGGAAGGACGTGGGCAGTGGGGTTCCACAGGGCTCGGTCCTTGGGCCCGTGCTGTTCAACATCTTCATCAGTGATTTGGACGAGGGGGTAGAAAGCACCCTGTTCAAATTTGCTGATGACACTAAGATGTGGGGGGACGTGGGCACACTGGAAGGATGCAACAGGCTACAATCAGACCTAGACAGGTTACAAGGGTGGGCGGATGAGAATAAGATGGGTTTCACCTCAGGAGGAACAACCGGCACCATACCTACCGGTTAGGGAACTCCCCTCTTGTCAGCATGGAGGCGGAAAGGGATCTGGGGGTCATCACTGACTCCAGGATGAACATGGGCTGGCAGTGTGGGGAGGCAGGCAGGAAGGCCAACCGCACCTTGGCATGCATCCACAGATGCATCTCGAGCAGGTCCAAGGAGGTGATCCTCCCCGTCTATGCGGCACTGGTCAGGCCACAGCTGGAGTACTGCGTCCAGTTCTGGGCACCGTACTTCAAGAGGGATGTCAACAGCATGGAGAGGGTCCAGAGGAGGGCCACTCCTATGATCAGGGGACAACAGGGCAGGCCCTATGAGGAGAGGCTACGGGACCTCAACCTGTTCAACCTGCACAAGAGAAGGCTGAGGGGGGATCTTGTGGCCTGTTATAAACTAGTCAGGGGGGATCAGCAGGCATTGGGGGAGTCCCTGTTCCCCCGAGCACCGCCAGGAGTGACCAGGAATAACAGTCACAAGCTGGCAGAGGGTAGGTTTAGGTTAGATATCAGGAGGCGCTACTTCACTGTCAGGGCGGCTAGGGTCTGGAACCAGCTTCCAAGAGAAGTGGTGCAGGCTCCTACCCTGGGGGTGTTTAAGAGGAGGTTAGATGAACACCTTGCTGGGGTCATTTGACCCCAGTATTCTTTCCTGCCATGGCAGGGGGTCGGACTAGATGATCTGCTTAGGTCCCTTCTGACCCTAGAAACTATGAAACTATGAAACCATGTCCAAATGAGCATGGATGTTTGGTTCTCTGGAGACAACTAATGGTGGCATAAGGTAGGCCGCCACTAGCTGTCCCTGGGGAACACCTGTGCCATGTGTGCTCTGGCGTACAGCAGATTACCCCAGGTGGGGTAGGAGAGGCTAAGGCCAGTACTGGGCTGGCCCCAGAAGCCTTACTTGGGGTCCTGGGGACCTCCTGGAGCTTCAGCAGCAGTGATCCTGCCACTTGAAGCCTGGCCAGTAGTCACAGTGCACCTCTGGCAGGCCAGGTTCCGGTTTTGAGCGGTGCATGCTGCCCCCACGGGTGCCACTCTGCTTTTTTTTGGGGTGGGTATTTTTGACCCCTGGATAGCTAGAGGTCAAACCCCTCTCCCCTCCTCCCTCCGCACTGCTCCCTTGCAGTGCAGAGGACAACTGAATGTGCCATATGTGCCACATACAGCACAGTCATGCTCATTTGACATGGCTCCGGTGGCCTTTTTTAGGTCCCATACAATGCATTTTGTATGTCAAAAACAGCAAAGTATTAAAGAAAATTATTTAAATGAAAGCAAAATCAAAGGAGGAAGGGAAAAGTGTGCCACCTTCTCTGCAACAATGAAACCTCAGAGTCAAGTGTTTTTATATTTTTTAAGCTGGCTGTTTGTGAAAGATGCTGCAGCACTGAAATCATGGGCTCCCTAGTGAGTCTTAATTCATATCACCCTACAGAAATTCCCTTCTGTTCCTGCTGGCGCCAGTCTTTAGAATTGCTCAACCTTGCAGGCCTCCATTACTTCTTAGCCTGTAAACACACTCTACCTTAGGGTTAAAGAGAATAGATATTGGCATTAGAACTGGCTGCCAATGACAGAGAAAGGTAATGACTTGATTTCTAATTCCAGCACCCTCTGGATTCATTTAAATAGGAAGAGTGTATGAACATCAGCCAGAGGCAAAACCTTCTGCCCTGCAGCAATCCAAGCCAAATGTAGTTAATAAAAGTAATCTGTAAAATGCACCATATTTAAATGGGGAAGTTTTAACTGGGGGTTTATAGTTACAGCTTAATTGCCAGAACAAAGACACAGATATGCTTAAGTGAAGGGAATGTGTAAAAGCTCAGCAATTATTAAAGAAACATGTTTGGGTTAAAGATAATTTCATATAATTTTCTTAGTTATAGCTCCCCAGAATATTAAAAGTAAAAGAATATACATGTTTTTTCTATTTCTGTTGTCAGCACACTTTTTAGATTTCTCCCTAAACAATCAAAGAAGTTAGTCACTTCCAACGTAGTTTAAAGTCATTTAAAGTGAATTTGAATCTCACTTTCAGATTTTTACACACTAGCACAGTCAAGGCTGGATTAACCCTTTAGTGGGCCCTAGGCAAACAAACTCATGGGCCCTACTTTTTTCAGTCAATAATTGTAATATGTAAAATAAGCACAACTGGGCCCCTTATTCACTTAGGGCCCTAGGCATGTGTCCAGTTTGCCTATGCATTAATCTGGCCCTGAGCACATTGTTGTAAAAAGTAACTTGTTTGAACAATTTTTGCATGCATTTCATTCTTGGAGTTAACTTTCCACAAATGCACACCTACACACACACACACATGACAAAAGACCCTGGAAACGCTGGATCAGATTCTAATCTGGTGTAAACGGCAGTAACCCCACTGATTAAAAATGTTACATCACTTTAAAACTGCTAGGAATCTGGCCCAGTTTGATCCTCTCTCATCAACAAAACAAGTATTACACTTTCAGCACATACTCCCAAATACTGCCCTGCCAATGTACCCTAAGCCTATTCTAAGCTGAGGACTACCTCCATGAGGGGGAGAAAGTGATACTGTCTCTGCGCCCATCAATTCTTGGCCACTGTACAAAGACAGCCAAATGTTGATGATAAATTTGGAACGTGCACAATTGTCTCCTTTCACTGAACACTACAGATTCGGCAGCATTCTAAAGCCATTTGCTCACTCCAGGAACTTCAGAAATGAAAATTTAACCCATGGAAGCTTATACTCAAGTTATATTAAATCTTCATACAAAAACAGATGTTCAGTTCAACTCTTACCTTTTCCCTCTCCTCCTTAAACATAGCTACTGAACTTCAGCTAGCGAGTGAGATCGACACGCACTTTCTGGAGACCCCCCACACAACAAATTTCCTCTTCAATGTCCTGATGTGTATGCTTTAACCATTAATGTTCCACATTGCTTGTGTGGTTTAAATTGCCCATAGTGCAGTAGCATGAAAATAAAAACAATAGTGGAGGAAAACTGATAGGGATTTTTTTCAAGGAGTGCATAAATTAGCTACATATTGGAAATGTTTATTTCCTATGCAGGCCATGTATGAAATAACTAATATATGGCTAACATGCATAGGAAATAAAAACAGGCCTTTAAAGTATATTTTAGAAGGTGTTCCTCCCATATACTCTTTTTCCATGCATGCCAAGGGGAATTTTTTGATGAGAATAAGTTATTGGAAACTATATAATTTGAATTAATTGGGGAATAGGTTTGAATATCAGTCTCCATGAAAATTATTGGATGACACTATTGTATACGAGTTGTTGCATCATATGTCATGTTCTATGAGTTATTCAATCCTTTAAAATTACGGAAATCTTAAAAATACATTTTGCTAAAACCCCAGTAAACTGAGATGCACTTTTGCAGACTGATCATTTCCCTCCTTATTGCCAGTAGGTTTAACATGGGAATAAGCAAATTTTTACTTTTTCTAATTACAATCTCTTCCCTCTTGGATTCATGTACTGAATCCACAGGAAACTTATGGCAGATTTGTTTTAGTTGTTAACTATAGACACAAAGGGTGACTCTGACCCTGAACTTCACCAGAAATGATGACGAGCCAGGGCACAATGTCACGGATAAGAGATCTCATATTCTGTGGACACAAACACATAGGCAGGAGAGGCATGCCTGTATAAGGCACCAGCTGGGCTGCTTTTCATTTTGGAATGAAAGGCAGTATATTAAATTTTAAACATATTTCATTTAAAAAAAGGGATATGAAATTATAAGCGAGGGATTGGTAATACTGCCTGTTATTAAGATGATACCCATTATGAAACTATTTTCTGTTGCTTATAACTTTGTCAGGCTTTAGCCAGCCATTCAGGTTGAAATTTCTTATGCCTATTCTGTGTCTCATACCCAAGTTAATTTTTAGCCAGAATGTTTTAGTTGTTTCCAGACTGAGCCTGGGGAAAGAATTGCTGTTTTGCTCCTGTAAAATTCTGCAGACCTCTTCCTGAGAACTTCTGGTGCCCCCATATTTTAGAGTAGCGACCTGAAATCAGTACCGTAAGTGGAAGGGGGTGACCTAGGTAGCAGCACCTTTGGGAGCAGGGGCATACAAAAACAGCCACTGCTGCAGCTAGTTATGCTGCTGCCATCAGCAGCAAGGCAGCCAGCGCTGTCTCCTGTGCTGCCACTGCCCAGGTCACGGAGCTGCCCTGTTACATGACTTGGAGCGCAGCAAACTAAAGCTCCTCCAAGAAGTTTTAGTTTGCTGCCCCTACAGCTGTGGAGTGAAGCACCAGGCTCCATGCAGCTCAGGGCTCTGCAGAAAGCCCTGCAGGCAGCCTGGCAGCAGCCCGGGAAAGCAGGCTCCACTCAAGAAAAGTGGCAAGCCTGATCTTCCCCCTCCCGCCAGAGCTTGCCTGCCTGCCTGAGCTGTACAGGGGCCCGGTGCTTTCCTCCACAGCTGCAGTGCCCCCCGGGACCACCTGAGCTGGGTACTGCCTGGGGGGAGAGGGGGGACGCTGCTGCTGCAGAGAGAAGCACCAGCCTTCCCCCCACCCCACCCCCAGCTCAGGGACTGCTTTGCCCATTGGTAGCTCACCCACACCTCCCTGCCCGAGAGGCAGGTAAGTCAGCGGGGTGTGTGCATGACATGGGGGCTTAATTGGCCCTAAGTTGAAGCAATGTTTTTTAAAACCCACCACTTCATTTTAGGGCCCCCGTTTCATCTACACACATCCAAGGCTGCTGGATTTGGTCCAGTACCTGGGTGAGTTACAGCTCAAGTCAAGAGGTTTTACCTAAGGTTTTCAGAGCTGAATTCTGATTCCAGGAAACGAAGAAACTGGTCTCGCCCCACTGGGTCTTTCAGCACTTCATCCATGGAAAACCCCCATCTTTTCACTCGTTGTTGGCTGGGTTCTTTGCTGTTTAGGGGAGAGTGAGGAGAGATAGAAATGAATGCTTATTTTCAGCCACATGTCCAAAAGCTGTCAGCTGATTTAACTGAATATTAACAGGAGAAAGCTCACCACACCAGCACAAAATGTATTTTTTCCATTAACCCACACAACTATGGGCTAACAAACACCCTAGAAAAAGAACTACCAAAGTTCAGGCACGTTGCAGTATCTGACTTATTAACCTGTGAGTGGTCATATAACCATGTGATATAAGATAGTACATGACAGATCAGTATTCAGGCAGAAGCAGGAAGACATAGAATCAAGGAGTTAGAAGAAACCTAATGGGCACCTAGTTTAATTCCCTGAATAGATGCAGGACATTTCACTATTTAAATATGATGTAAAGGGAGAAGTAAAAGTTTAGGTGTTTATGGTTAGAAGGAAATAAAGCTGATATTGAAAGGGCGCTTTTTATCTGCTTAAATGCTTCATGGTAACTTATCAATCATCATACAAGACAAAGACAATCAAACTGTGGTGCGCAGATTGCAGGGTGGCCTGCAGAGCATTTACTGTTGAGTCACATAGAACTGCCTGGTTGTTTGGTGCTGGCTTCTCCTATTCAGCTTCATAATTGCATTAGGAGCAGCTTGAAAATGCATTATGGCCAAGATTTTTAAAGGTGATGTATTTGAGTAGGTATATTTGAGTAACTCAATTTTTGGATGCCAACCTTGATACATGGAAGAAGGCAACCACCCTCTGATAGTCAGGCCCTTGTATGGTGTTACAAGTTGGACACTCCAAAACAGACACCCTGAATCATTAATCATCTTTGAAAATATTGTCCTAAATGCTATCCTAATATTATTTTTTCATGAAAGCAATTTGTGTAGTTACTATGGAGAAATTGCATAATTAAAAACAGGAGGAAGTTGTACAGACAGGTGCAAATCAGAGTGAGCTCTCCGGGAGACAATCTCCGCATTGGCACGTGTTCCGTACCGCGAAAAGGTCTGATACGTTTGAGAAGAAGGTGGCCACAAGACTAGCACCCTCCATTAAAATATAGGATGGGTGATCACAAAAGTGACAGCAAAAGATACGGGTTCTTGTGAATGCAATGCCTATTTGAGCTATGTGCCTATTATCCAGGTTGGGGCTGAGCCTTGATTTATGATCACAAAGAACTCTGAAATTAGAGAGTCTGAAGAAAAGTGGTATCCCTGCTGAAGGCAAAGAGACCCAGGAATTTAAATTAATGGTCCTGCTTATATTTTACTTTGGCACAGAGAATGAAGAAAGAAAAAATAAGTCGAGGGAAGAAGATGTTGTTTTAAAACACTGTGTCAAGGCCTGGAGTGAGCTGTGGTATGTTATGAGCTTCATTGGACATCTGAACAGTTAAGTTCTGTTCTACCTTGAATTGCTTTACTTAGAGATGCATTTTCCAAAGTGTAGATTGCCATGAAAGACTAATTGGGATGTCACAGTTACTGAACACTTCTCAGATGGACAGGGAACTTACCAGCATGTGGTAGGATTGAAAGTGGGTGTCAACAAGTTCATTTTCCTGAAGGAAAAACCTGACAATCAGGTTTCACAATTTGGGAAACTGTCTTGCAGGCATTACAGCCTGTAGCTGGAACATTTAATTATAAAACAAACTGCAACAAGGTACTGACACAGTTAGTGCCCTTGGAACAGAGAATAAATACAATTGCTCCATCTCTCATCAGTCAAATCCTTTCACTTTCATCACCAGGTGAATAATCTTCATCAGTGTAACATAGGATCCTAGCAGAGGCCAATCATTTCTTTTAAATGTGTACAAAAGTCCTGATATCAGGTTCAAATCAGAGCACTCAGGAATATGTAAGTCTTTCATGAGACACCATGCTGAACACTTGGGTAGATACAGTATTAATATAACATTGGATGTCAGGGTACCTTGTAAGTGGGAGCTCACTAGAACTCTGTTTACACCACAGGGGCATTTTGCCATGGTTATGGATGTTTGTTCCATATAAACCCAGCTAAGGAGATGAAAAAGGCATGCAGTCTTGTGGGGAAAAAGAAAAAAGGAAAAGATTAAACACAAATGCAGACTATCTACAAGGAAATGAAGATAAGAGGAGTAGGGATTAAGAAAATAATTGCAGATCCCCATGCCTGGTGGAGATGGTAACCCATACGTTTGATAAAACACTCAAATCAATTATCCCTTCCCTGTATGTGCTTGTTGCTATAGACTTGGATGCTCTGCTGCCAAGACTCCTTCTCCCCATAGTCACTGATTCATCACAGATTGGTCCTCTGGAGACAGACCCAGAATTTATTCCTTAGGGCTAAATGTCATAGTTGGGAATGAACACGGAATGAATTTTGTCACTTTCCTTTTGAATGTTTGCTTATCTTAATGTCACTCCCAGTACAGATTTGGTTTTGCCTAAGAATGCCAGCTGAATATTCATGCAGTAAGATCAGCTGCTACTTAGTCACCATATGGTACCTGCACTGAGAATTAGCAATATGGTTGATGAGTACATGTAAATGAGCTGAAGAGGGGCTATCGTTGGAGTAGTGTGCTATTCCATTTAAGGGTGTTCCTGAAGCAGATAGCCACGTGCAGACATAATGATTCCAGTCTCACCATTACCAGCAGTGTTAGTAGCTGGTGCTTCTATTCTTATGAGCATGACTAATAAATACAGTGGCTCTGACCTCCTATGTTTCATCTTCTGTAGTCATCCACAGCTGAATAAAGCTGGCATAAAATGTATCTGTCCTGACGTGGTGGCCCTATAAATGCATTTTCCAAAGGTTCTTATGACTCACCAAAACACAAGGCACTAGAGAATGGTGACCCACCTTCTGCCCTTTTTACACATAGCTGACATAAGCAAGTGACTTAAAAATAAGGCCTAAACCTCAATATGACAATTTAATATGGAGAGAAATAGAGTGTGAGCCCCTTTTCCTTGTAATCATTGATAACGTCTGAATGTACATGTATACACATGATCCATAGGGGAATGTGGGGACAGTAGTACCAATAAAATAGAAGGATTGCTTTAAAATTATTACACATTGCCAAGGAATTTCAATGTCTTACCTCATTTCTATGTCCCATAAGATAGTATCATCACTTATCCAAGGATTGGAAGGTTCAGCGGGAGTTATAAAAGGATCATATTCCACATACTGCTCTGAGTAAGCTATTAAACTGTGACAGAAAAGAGAGAGAAAAATGAACAGTTATGACCTAATGCAGAGATTCTCAACCAGAGTATCACAACACACGGGGGTGCCATTAGATCCTTTAAGGGCAATATTGACACTGCTGACACTGCTGGTGTATAAATGCCTATACTTGACTCAAGAGATAAACAAAGAGCTCCTTTGTAGATGCACTCACTGTTTTCTAAGCTGTGTTAACTGATTCACATTGCACAGTTCAAATCAAATTTCAGTTTGAATTAAGGGTTAATAGGCAATCGAGGGGGTTTGCCCCCTTCTTCACAGACCAGTAGCTCCGTGTGCTTGGGCAGGGCTGGGGGTTTAGTTAGGATACTGATATTTAGTCACAGTAAGGTATTGTTGACACATTTGACTTTGTAAAGGTGTTACTTTGTGCCAGATAGCCTCTGTTGTGTCTCAGAAACCCAACTGAGTTTCTCTTGAGGGGACTGATATTTGCAATGCTTATCTGAGTTCCTACGGACTGTTTTTCCTAAAAACAATGCCATATATACATGCTAATTAATACAGTTTAAAGTGTCTAATTCACATGGCCTTAGTCTGCATTAACTTTAATCCTTATTCCACGAGGATTAGTTAATTCAGACTGGAGCCAATTTTAATTTGGACGACAGACAGTTACACGTATATAGTGATGGCTGTAGTCCAGATTAAACCTAGAAAAATGTAATGTCTATAAACAGCCAGAGATTTCAAATAGGAATCCCTAGTGTCAAGAACATTTGGATCTGTTGTCTTTCCAAGTTCTTTGCAACAGAAAAATTGCCTATTACTTTTCAGTAGTGAAGAAATGATTGAAAGCTAAGAGTGAGGAGCTGCAGAGGAGATGTAGGGCCTGGTGGGGCTTTAATCCAGGTGTGTGGGGTGATGTAAGGAGCCCAGAAGGCAAGAGGGGAAACCCCCCCAACTCCTGGCTTTCACTATTGATCTTAGGTTGATTGGAGTGACAGGGAGGAGAGGCTGATTGAGCGGTGGGAGAGGGGTGATCCAGGGACCAGTGGAAGGCGGCACTGTGATATGGTGGGGGGTGAAGGGGTGATCCAAGGAGCATAGTGGGTCCCTTCCCCCCCCCCCAGCCTATACTGCAGCTAGAGAGCAAGTGAGCAGGACAGGCACATAGCAGACTTGCAGTCCCTAGCCACACCCCAGCTTGCAAGCCCTCTTGCCACAGGTCTGAGCAGTGCACATCAGATGGCATTAACTGTTAATGTGTCACTCATCACTAGGATGTGCTAACCTTAACATCAACTAGTATTCCTCACAATTAGCACTGCTAACTCTAATTTGTAATCTCACCTTCAGGTATATCCACCTGTTGTCTTTTCTGTTCTACCAAGACCCCAGCACAAGCTTCACTCTGTGCATCAAGTAATTTTATTGACTTGCATGGTATTGCATACAATATGCAAAGCATGTACATAAATTTTTGCAACTTCACTGCCTGAGAATTTAAGTTCCTCAAGGCAGGGCCATCTTTGTGTTGTCTGTACAGTTTTTAGCCTAATGGTATTTTGGTACAATAATTTGTCTGACAGTAGTAACTATTTAAAATACTATTACAATGATTAATAGTAATAACTATCTTTTAGGAGTTTTCTTCTTAATAAAAAAATTGTAGAGAAACTTCAATAATTTTGTCACAAGCAGATAAGAATTATGTTGCTTTCCTGAACTATGTTTGGAGCTAGCTAAATCGTTAGTGGTTTCAAAACAAGGATGTATTTAAATCCAGAAGCTGAACTCTTTTGGACAATTTTTTTCTCCCATTATTTGCTGAGTTTCATCTAGGAATTTCTACACATCAGTTTATTAAATAAGGCAATCATGTTTTACAATACTTATAGGCTGCTCTAGTTTAGTTGTGTTCATCCAAGTTAAACTTCTTCCTTTGGTCTTTTACCCACTGAAAAGGTCAGAAAGATGAAAAGAAGTTGCTTTGACCTGCCCTACTGTACTGTTTTCTGTTTGTACTAACTGGTACCCAGAGGCATTAAAACTGTAGACTTTGTAACCTAAACAGGTTCTCTTTGAACCTCAGGGTGTCCAGTCCTGCCTTATCTCTTTTTGTTAATTATATTTCATGACAGCCCTGGGTCAGGGGTTGCAGGAAGGAGCAACATCTAATTTCAGAGAGTAGCAGTAAACCCAAAGCTGGAAATGTGAGAGGGGAGGTTAAAAAAAGGAATCAATCAGATACCCTCAGCTGTGAAACTTAAATGGCTTTTAATGAAATAAAGAAGATACATTAGTAGCACTACAAGTGGTGGCAAAAACAAACAAATAAAAACATCTAAATACATGTTGCTGCTATAGCATAAAGACAACAGCTAAGCCACATGAGGTCTAATTAAAGTTACAGGCAAATAGGATAGGAAGGGAGAGCGTTTATATGGACACAAAGGAGGGCTTTTGATATAATGCCGTATAATTCTAGTAGGGAATGAAGTAGTTATTGCTCACTGAACTGTGCAAAGCTGGCATTAGACACTTGTCATATGTGTACATGTATGGGGCCCTGCAGTGGATTCACAGTAACCTTGACACAGCTGACACCCTCCAAAACAATCTATGAGGCACCTGCAGGTTCATAGGAAAGCAGAACTGGAAGGGACCTCACCGGATCATCTAGAGCAGCCCCTAAGAGGCCAGGTTCAGGGACCAGCTTGCAGTGTAGTTGGAGGAGCCCACATTTACCTTGGGCATCATTATAGTGTACTTATATAATTGTTATATCAACACACAATGATGCAAAATATGAGCAGTGACAAGAGAAATACAAGCTGTAGTAGGTTGACTCTCCCTTAGGCAGACACAAGAGCCAGCTTCCTCATAAAAGCCTGTCAGTTCTTAGTTCTTAGTCTAAGTCTGCTTATTATACATGTGGAAAGCTTTTCACCCCAGCAAACAAAACAAGCAAATGTGCAAAGAAGGGATGGAAAAATCAAACCTGAGGCCTTTCTTCAGACCTGGAGCAAGACAACCCAAGTTCAGTGCATTTTTTTTACCCTAGCATACCAACCTCCACCTCCCCAGCTTCTCTCCTTAGGAGCTTTTAATTTCCTCTGAGCCCAGCCAATCATCTCTGTCAGCTGGCCCAGCATTCCTAATCAGGTAGGTTATTATCCCCTAACCCCTTGCAGCTGGGCTCCAGTCCCTAAGCCATGCATCTTGTTACAGAGGCACTAGGAAAAGGAATAAGTATGGCTGGGGGTGTTAAGTTACAGGCTCCTCCTCCCCCAAACCACATTCTGAAGTCAATTATGTCCATGTCAACTGGAGAGAAAAAGTGTGGATGACACAAAAGGAGAGTGATTGTGGTGAGGTCTTCTGGCGGATGCAGCAATTCAGTGATACCTACACCTCCAAGGATTGCTATGGCTGGTGGACATATCTGTGTGAATAAGAATCTGAACAGGATTCACTGAGGGAATTTTGCTGAGCCTGCTTTTCATTTGCCTTTTAGCATGAAAAATGAGAAGCAACTGGCACATCTAGTCCCAAGGTGGCTCAGCACCTTTTGTGATTTAGCTTCAGTTGAGAACCACAGCAGCAAAGGAAGTGAGATGGTATTTCATATATCAGTCTTCTCTGGGCATTATTACAGAAGTCATGTGAAGGCTGATTAGCTAGACTCTAAAATGTCTTGCTAATACTGAAACTTGTTTCCGTTCCTGTTACTTCCTCTCCCCTCCCTTCCCCCACTTTTGGTATTCTCTCATTGCTGGCCTGAAATGACTTTATATTGTATGGAAAGTTTATCAGGTGCTTCTGCACAGGCTGACTACAGATTTCAGCTGTCTAACAGAGGACATAGAAAGGAAATCTCAGTTGTGCTGTAGCGTGCTGACCTGCTACACTGTCAACTGAATTAGTCCCTTAAAGTGTGGACTTACTCTGAAAAGAGACTCTTTACTAATAGCACCATCTTAGTTGACAGATCTGCTGCTTGTGTGTGTTCAGCACTGGACAGGATGACTCAGAGGACAACGTTTGTCTTAGATTCCTGTTCTCACTAACCCTTTCCTGCTCAGTTACCCTTTCTTTTGTCCAACCACACAACTACTCCTGTTTTTCTTTTTCTCTTTTCTTTATTTCTTCCTCTTGTCTTTGGATCTTATTCAATGCAGCAACCCATGTCTAGGACTCTTTCTGGCACAGTTGCCCATACCTTTAAAACCGAAACCAGAAAACACATGACCCAATAAAAAAATGTAACCCATTAATAATCAAAGTAACCACATGATTTTATCACAGTAATTCTTGTTCTATTTCTTCCTTACAGGGTCTGCTTTTTCATTATGTCATGGTTTTATTAATGGTAAATAATATAAAGTATAGGGCCAGATCCTATTCCACTTAGATGTCTATGCATGATCCTATTCCACCTGACTCCAGTTTTTGAAAAACCACTAAGACAAAAGGAGACTAAGTCCTTCTGCTCTTCTCCACTTTTACGGGTAGGATGAAGACATGCTATTTGTTTCTTTGTGAATCTAGCAGGATAGAATAGTATTTTACTTAGATGGAATAGGCTCTGTCCCTTTTTGACATTAGCAGGAGCATAGAGCTCAAAGGCTTGCAAACTTCTGAAATAAGACATTCTTTTAATTTTCCAAAAACAAATCAGGGAGCTGTATGCTTAGGCGGACCATATGGAAATCCTGGAAATCCAAGACATAATCCAGGAAATCCAGGACACCACTCCTCCTCTTCCCCCACCCCATGCTTTCACAAGTCGGAAGGGGGGGGGGCGGGGGCTGCATGCTGGGCAGGCAGTGGTGCCTGCCTGTACACCTGCAAGGCTCTCCAAACCACTTCAATTACCAGCCAGACTGCACCCCATACCCCTGCATTTCCAGGATGCCCATTATAATTCTCAGTAGCTGGCCAGGACCAGCATCTGAAATCCAGGACTGTCCCAGCTAAAACAGGACATGTGGTCACCTTACTTATACTACTGTATGCTACAGTTTCAAAGGTAATTAGAGACTCTGGATACCTTACCTTAGGTTTGGAGATGCATGGGGAAATGTGTGAGGCAGAAGGGTTTTTTGTGATACCTTTTACTGAAACAATTACATAGCTGGGAGCGTTGTTGGACAAACTTTTAGGTGCAAAATGCACTCATCTGGCTTTTTTTCTTCATTTTGTAGATTTTCCATTTTAAACAGCGAATGTTGATATCCCTCAAGTTTTGTGCCTGAGAGCTTGTCCAACATCTCTCCCAACAAAGTGGTTTGTACAATAAAAGATATCACAGAAAAACCCTTGCCTAGCTTACCTTGGACCTCTTAATGGACTTTGATTTTCAGACAGCAACAGGCATCCTCTGAAAATCATGCCCCTTGAAGGTATCTCAAGCTGGGCGCTCAAAAATGGGGGTGACCAAAAGGAGAGCTAGAATTTTCCATGGAAGCATTTTTAGTCAGAAAATGCTGATTCATCTTCATGGACAAAGGTACATTTCAACAAATAACCTGATTTTTTTTTTCAGTTTCACAATTGTTAAACCAGCCTGTTTTGTCATCTTCAGAACAAAAAGGTTTCTTTTCCTCTTTGAAAGTACATTTTTGGCCCCAAAGTTTAATTAATTTATACTGAACAAGGTAAAAATAAAAAGAAAAGTTGTCTAAAACTAAATTAAACCATTTCAGAAAGTTTGGAAGAAATACTTTAATTGACTAGTTTATTGATTTGTGTAATTTTTTTGTCAACTTTTTGTCCCAAGTTGGGAAGGGAAAAATTCCTACAGGCTAGGAAGCTTTTCTGCTCAGCTCTTCTTCAAGATCACCAGTCATTTTTTAAATATTGGTAATAATGAATAACAGTGCCATTTACAATGCTAGTGTAGCTCTCTACCTGGGGAACAGGCATGCGCTAATGTCTACAAATTAGTAAATCCTACAGAGTTTATCCTTCTGAAATAATACTATTTTAGGAAAATTACAAGCAAGACATATTGGTCTGTTTATAAATTACCTTGGAGAGTATTAATGCCTTGAGGTACTGAGGTCTTTATAGCTAAAATCTGCAAATGAGTCTTTCTGATAAACTTCTCCATTCTGCTCCTAAGTGATAATAGGAGAAACAGATTCAGAAAGCCCAGAGCATAAATATGGATGCAGTCGTTTTTGATTCAGTAAAATACCATTAAGGGTAAACAGTGGTTTATGAAACCTTTGAATGTTTACTATATAATTAGTTACATTTTCATTTAAATTGTTAGATCTGATGAGCCAACAGGGGACTTACTTTTGAGCATTTGCTTTCCTAATTTGCTTAATTTAGGTTAAATACGTTGAACACAGGAGCTAATATAGTGAACTATATCACTTCGAAGTAATGACTGTTTAATTTGGTTAAACATGGCAAATCCCTTATGTTTCTCAAATATTTTTCTCAAGGAACTGCCCCTACAGTGTTGCTTTACAATCATAGAATGATAGGAAAAAAGGGCTGGAGGTCATCTAGTTCAACCTGCTTCTCAAGGCAAAAGCATCCCTGTCCAAACTATCCCATACAAATGCACGTGTAACCCAGGGGTTGGAAACATTTTCCAGTGAGCGGCTGGAATGACCCAGATCAGATATGAGGTGGGTGGGCACTCACACCTGGCTGCCTCTCCCACTTCTCCCTGCCCCCTGGCTGCGGCATGGCCCAGGGAGAGGTCCCACTCTGCTAAAGTCCCCAATGCCCCGTTGCAGCACAGTGCAGCATGAGCACAGCCCCTATCACTTAATGCCACCAAAGCTATGGCTCCACAGACTGGATTCAAAGGCTCTGTGGGCTAGATTCAACCTTCAGGCTGTAAATTGATGACCCCTGATCTAACCTAGTTCTAAAATTACAAAAACAATCCTGCTGCACAACTACAAGGCGCAAAGCCCAGATCCCGAGAACACTCCAACTACCGCAGGTAAAGCATGCGCAAGGGCATTGCTCATGTCTCACCACTGCCAGGTTATTAAATACTGTACAAGTGAGAGATGCAAGATCACTATTGTTCAACTGCCTACGGTTACCATACAGTTCTGTTATGAAAGGCAACTCACTATAGCATTGCATGAATCCATATTTATACCTTAAAAATACCAAAGCAAATCTATCCAGTTTACAAGCAACCAAGTTAAAAATAACCGGTGCTCTCCCCAGACTTATTCGAGGATGATGAATTCACATCAGCTCTTTTCTGGTTCATAGCTAACTACAAGCAATAAAGATTCTGCAGGCCAAATTTTTCCTTTATTTGCACCTGAGACATCAGCATCTTAACAGATTGGCCTCTGCGTCGTTAAGGAGGGTGAATGTGATAACCATGGGCAGAATAGTTTTCTGCAACAGCTGGCAATCCTGTACATCAGGGGTCCTCAAACTCCAGCTTGTGGGCCACTTGCCGCCTATAGAGCCATGTCACCTGGTCCATCTGACTTCCCACAGGTTGAGAAATTTGGTGGCAGAGAAACTGTAGCAATACCATCGTCTCCCACTGACAAATTCCCAAGCCCCCACAATGCTGGTTTGGGGCTGGGCCATGCCCCCTTCCCCCCATGCAGGTGGTTTGGGGCAGTGTAACACCCCCTGCCCACTGCACAGCTGGT
This sequence comes from Crocodylus siamensis, assembly GCF_052110815.1. Classification (NCBI taxonomy): domain Eukaryota; kingdom Metazoa; phylum Chordata; order Crocodylia; family Crocodylidae; genus Crocodylus; species Crocodylus siamensis. The sequence continues at coordinate 227,879,026 of NC_143396.1, read as the reverse complement.
TTAGGCTGTTCCCTGCCCCCCTCTGAATGGTGAGATAGGGCCCAGCCATGGCCAGCAGCTGGATTTGGCCTGCAGATAGACTGAGCACTGCCTATCAAGCCTGCTGGGCAAAAAGGTTGGGCATCATTGTTGTAGATGATGCAAGATTCAGAAGAGAATTTAGCTTTAATTCTCCCAGAGTTGTGCTGATTCTGCAAGGAAGTATGAACTAAAGAACAGTACAATTAGATCTCTTACAAATACAGTGCACAAAAGAAACATTTTGTAACTGAAACAATGATAATTCTACTGAAATAAATTGCAGGTGTGTGAGGGGGAAAAAAATCCCTACAAAGTTTTTGCAAATTTCTCTTCTCACAGGTATACAGTACTTTAGCTTCCTCAGTTTTATAGTACTCTAGCTTCCTGAACTTTTTCCCTGCTTTTTTTTAAATAAAAAAATATGGGTTTCCATGCTCCAGGTCTCTCCTCAACCCCAGGAAGGAAAGTACAGAATTGTAGGTTGTTTGTATTTAGTGAGGATTAGTCACGGGATATATTTGAGTCAACCTACAGTTCTGCAAACTTCTTTGTATGCAGCTTTGCACGTTAACTTCGTGGAAATGTCAAATTTGATCATCTGAGATGACACAACAGGATTGTATAATAATAAGGCACATCAGGAAACTTACCTTTCAGCTACCTTAGACATTTTTAAACAGTGTCTGTCTATCTGCACATTCAGAAAGGTTATCTGGGAAGAGAGATGACAAGGTCATTAATAACCCAGTAAGTCGAGTGTATGCATTGATTGTAACCCAAAGCAGTATTGGCTTTTCATTTCAAATGGCATAGTGGTAACAAAGGAGGAAACAGAACCCTTCTGTGGGTATCAGAAGCAGCTTATTAACAACTTCCACCAGGAACCTTCATTTCTTGTGGCAAAGCATTAAAGAAAACTTCAAACAAAACAATTTCAAGTGTGAAAATGCTATCTATGTCTATGTGTGTGTGTTTGTAGGCACACACACATGCATATGCACTTGATTGTTCCTACTGGCAGCTGATCCTGCATCTAAGTTGATGGCCAGTTGGTTACTATGGATAAAGACCTTGAACTGTTATTGCCTTACAAAATCCCACAGGAGAATCAAATAACAAAAGAAAGGACCCAAAGGGTTAAATACACTAAAAATATTAGTATAAAAACTGTGCTGAAAAACGGACTTGGCATTTTTACTGCATGCATAAAAATATCACAAGTGCAAAAGTCAAATTGTAGGGGATCTGATTATAGGTTACCTCTACATAAAAGTCAATGCAATTTTTAAAGTTCTTTGGAGGCAAACATGGTATACTTATAATCAGAACAATGCAGTATATAAATTATACGTGCATGTATTTTGGGACAAGGCTTCTAGCTCATCAAAATACAATATGAAACTTAGTTCATCAGAACAGGATATGAAGTTCCCTCCCATTCTCCTTTTTCTGCCTCTAACTCTTAGCACCCTTACAACATGAGTACTAGTTTTCCACTCCTGTAATGTCCTGTCAAACACATATTTCTTACCTATATACCAGGATGGACAGTGCTAATGATGTATCAACTTCATAAATTTTGGGTGTTCAGACTTGATTCAGATGATCATCACAAATGTTGGCCTTGCTTACTGAAAAGCGTGTTGATGCTGCAGGACCTGTCTCTAGCTAACTTCACAGTTCCTTTCTATGCTCTAATGACTGGAGCTTGTTACGGGGAGGAACCCCCTAATGTCCCTCAGAGAACATGACTGGAGCAGATTCACTCATGCTGGAAGAGATGTGCAAGTTGTTCGGCTTTGTTGTAGAGAGCTTCTGACCATAACTGCTTTGCTTTTCATATTTGGCTTTTATTACCTGCAGGTGTTCTGTGCCTGCCTTCTACCACACATTCTGCCAGGGACAGTAGCTTTCATTCCTGTTGGAAGTACTCTGGAAACTCTGCCTGTGGAAGCTGTACTCAGGATGCACAGTATGAGAAGATCTCTCAGCTGCACTGGCTAGATCCCCCTCCCTTGTCAGTACTGCCTACTTGTGAAGTAGCCCTGGTGACCTGACAGAGAGGGGAAGTTATGGTGAGAGAAGAAATTAGACTGCTGTTTGGGCTAGGGAGTTGCTTGCAAGCCCATCCTGAGTTTCATTGAATGAATTCATTCTTTAAAAGTATTTAATAAATATTTTGGTCAAGTCATCTTCAGATCACACATTGTTCACATCAATTACTTGCTATTTATGGCACGTGGGGCCATGTTACACACACAAAGGGTACTTAGCCAGCCATATAACTGCTGCTTTTGGCACTTACCCACAGTTTGTGGTTTTAATTTGCCCTCTGACATTATAAAATTGCCCTGAACACCTGCGCATGTAGCTCTCCAGGCCTCCCTTTGAAGCTGCTCCCTTGGGCAGCCAAGATGGGGAAATATAAGAGGCCAGGAGGAACAGAACAAGCTAGAGGGAATGCAGCTCTGGATGGAAGGAGTCCCTCGATTCTAGCCTGGACCCTTGCTCCCAGTGGGGTGGAAACTTCTTCACTGCTCTCCATCCATTTCATCTAATGACTTTCTGTCCATATTGTACCCAGAATGGAACAGAATCACAAACTGCATGTGAGTGCCCAAAATAGCAGTTATGCACTTGGGCAAATGCCATTTGGGTATATAATGTGAAATAGGATCTAGCCCTTAAGTTATATTGCATTGTACTTGTCCCCAGATTGGTTGGCTATAACTTTTCATATATTTTGAATTATTTAAATAAACCAGCAAATAAAATGGCGTATATTTAACAGTGTCTTCAGGCAGGGAGAAGAGCAAAGTAATAGATTCAAGAGCTATCCCATAGATTTGAAAATAAACTACAGCCCACAGTATTTACCACGACATAACCGTATGTCCTATCTAATATTTAGGTTTAGATACATGCTACTTTACTCAAATCAAGCTGACCTTGGCATGTCTTTTTATCATTTTGCACTTGGAAGCATCAGATATGATGCTGGCTTTATTGGTATGTCAATAACAATACAAAAATCTTTTTGAAAATAATGGTAGTTGCTGAAATACTCAGTTTCAGAGTTGTTATGCTAAGGCTGTTGCTTACTTGTTTTCGGAAATCCTCTTTTGTTGTTTTTCGTATAGGTTGGGAGGGCACATGTACAGGACTCTGGGGCTGAGAATCTTCTGTGATGCCATATACTGACTGAAATGAACAAACAACACAAGAGATCAGTGCATGTTCTTGTTAGACGCGACCCCCGCTTAGTGCTCTTAATTGGTTCCTGAAAACCTAAGTGTTAAGTGAAATAAACGTTAAACGAAACCGAAAGTTTCTGATGACCCAAGATGACAAGTGCAAGTGTTTTTAATGACCCATGACAGTGACTGTGAGCATTATAACAAAACTTGCTGAGAGCTAAGTGAAATCAGGTATCAATTTAAAATGAGCGTTATAGCAAAATAGCACTAAGCAAAACAGTGTTAAGTGGGGGTCGCCTGTACATACAAAAGGAAGAGCATAATTCACAAAGCAATAAAATAATTGGTCAGCAATTTCCTACTTTTTGGCTCCTCAGAGGTCAATAATACTTTAGCTTGCAGAAAAATTGAAAATCAGACTACCTTTGCAAATACTTATATTGGATTGCCTGCAGCAGTGTTAGCTAAAAGCTGTGATTTATCTTTGATGAGCTAATCTGAGAACAAGCCATTATTTCATTTTCAGTCAATCAAATCTCTTATGTCTGAAACACACTACCTAGATATAAAATAACTGTTGTGTTCTGTGTGCTTCAAGCTTATACCATAAAGAATAGAATGGTGTTTATATTGGAACTGGAATACATAGTCGATATTCCTTTTCAGGAGGTATTGGCTCCATGGGACCACCACTTTTATCTATTTGCAAGATCAGCAACTGGGATAGGGAAAAGAGAAAGTAAGGGTGGGAGCAGAAGTCCAAGTTCATTGCCTTCCAAGCTTGAAAGCAACATTTAATCCCAAGGTTTTTTATAGACTGAAACTGAAAAGGGGGCTAATTGGTGTCAAAGGAGTCACATTTTCAGGAAATGTTCTAAAAGAAAATTTACCAGACTAGCTGTTAGAAAACTAACCTGGCACTGTCCTCAGTACAGATATCCATTATTTATGTATTTGTTTATTTTTCTTCATTTGACATTTGCAGGAGACATTTGAATGATCAGGATAAATTTAAATAGCTAGCAGGGCTTGGGAACCTAAAGTCTCATTTCCAAAACAGACTTATGCATGGAAGAGTTAAATCTCACTGAAAGTCCACCTGCAAAGTGTCAGATTTTTGTAGAAAATAAATACTTTTGAAAATCATATCACTTGCGAAAGTGGTATTTAGGACCAGTTACACTATGATCAAACTACCGAGCTGTGGGTAGGGACACCTTCCACACCTCCTGCTGAAGTTGGTGTATTGGGCAGTAGGGTGGTGTGAAGCTTTGGTCCCTGATTCAATTTGGTGGAGATTCGGCCTGATTCAGTGGATGAATTTCTGAATCCAAATCGAGTCATAGGACCCTTTAATCTCTCCTAATTGAGTCAGAATCCTGCGAAGCAATTCGGAGAGATTCGGAAAGATTTGGAGATCCTGAAATAGACACAGCTTTAAATGTTTTTTCTACATACCTCTAGGTAGCAGGGGTTTGTGAGTGCTATGATGCTGGGGTGCATGGAGTGTCCCTCAGAAGCACAGGGGGCTCCCCAGCACACTTGGCAGCAGACCTGGAAGTGGACCAGAAGCACTTCCAGTCCACTTCTGGGTCTGTCAGGGAGTGCACTGGGGGCCCTGCTGCCCCCCCCCAGCCTGGCAACTGGTGCCTTCTAGGTGCGGGGGGCACCCAGGGCCCCCTTGAGGCTGATCTCAGAGCCAGGGAAGCATGGGGTGGGGGGCAGTGTGCTCCTTGGCAGACCTGGAAGTGGACGGGAAGTACTTCCAGTCCACTTCTTGGTTGACCAGTGAGTAAGTGGAGGGCCCCCCCTGCATTCCTGTGGGACACTCCATGTGTGCCAACACTGCAGCAATCATGAGGCACACCTGCTACTTGAAGGTATGTAGAAAAAACTTTTAAAGCTGTGTCTATGTCTGAATCGATGATTCTCCAAATCAGGATCGAATCTTCAGATTCAGATTCGGCCGAATTGAATTGGAGACAATGATCCATATCAACAAATCAAATTACTGTTCCTGATTTGGGCCAAATCCGAATCTGAATCAAATAGGGCCCGCTTCACACACCCCTACTAGGCAGCCACTAAAGCAATAATTATGAGGCCAGAAGAGTAAGCAAGGGTGGCAGGAGGGCATCTGATTCTTTAGCTTAGTGATTAGGGGTCTTCAATGGGATGGGATCTGGGTTCTGGTTCCTACTCCCTGGGTTATCTGTGTGTTTTTTTAAACAGATAGTAAGTAAAGTGCAATGCACAGACAGGCAGGGACAAGAACCCAGGGTCCCACACATGCAAAGAAGCTACCCTCCTCACTGGGCCACAGAGTCACACTCCATTTTGCATGTTCACCTGACCCCATACATTAACTCTTGCATCCCTGCATACAGAGTGACTCAGCTTAAGCAGGATGGATGGAGGGTTCCAGCAACTCATCTATTTTGTGGCCTGGTGATAAGGGAACTCCCCGAGAAGTAGGAGCAATGTGTTTGAATCACTTCAAGCTCAGGAGAGATGAAAACTCAGATCTTCCACTAACTCAGACCTTCTACTACCTCAGTAAATGCTCCGCTCAGCATTTTATTAGATAACAGGCAGGCAAAGCTGACCCTAGGGATGCGCAGAGCCTGGGACAGATCAGCCTGTGTGGGCCCTGTGCGGGGGGGTAGGGAGTGGGGAGGATTGGCAAGTGGCCTGAGAGTGAAACAGGCAGCGTGCGGCAGCTATGCTGAGTGGTGGCGCCCTCAGCATGTGCCAATGGTGCTGTTCATGGGGCCCTCCAAAGGCAGGGCCTGGGGCAGTTGCCCCGATTGACCCCACAAAAGGGATGACTCTGCAGGCAGGTACTGGCAAAAGCTTTTTTGAGCAGATCTCAGAGAGAGTTAGACATACTCCAAGTATGCCTCCTGGATCAGTTCCCCCCTCAGGACATCAGCACTGCCTCAGCACTGATCTGAATCACAACAGAGCTTAGGTTGGTGCCAGATGCTGAAGTAATTAAATTGGATTATTTTGGAGCATGCGCAGAATCCTACGTCTAGAGTCCTAGGAAATTTGCAATCCAAAACAAAGATGACTGCTTGAAATTAGGTGGCCACTGAATTCTCCATAAGGGCTTGCCCAGGGCATAAGCCCTGCCCATTTTGCCTATGCCATCTATCAATGACTTGGTCTGCTATATGTCCACCTGCAAAATAACACTAACCTTATCTTTATGGACAAATGTTAATGTTTTCAGAGTATTTTATGATTCTTATTTAAGAGTGACAATATTAGGTGTAAGACATAAATGTTATTAAAAAAAAAAAGGACCTTTTTAACCTTCTGGGGGTTTTTCATACGGCGACACTTTCTGATGTCCATTTCTGTGGTGTTCACACAACCTGGCTAAAAGAAGATATTGATAATATCGTCACTTATGGTTAGAATGAACATGCTACCTCCTTCCTCTATAAAACAATAATAGGAATAATACCAGCTGGAAATATGTTTTCCTACTTTGACTATACATAAATATTGAGATAAGAATTGCATCTTTTCAAAATGCTCTCTTTATTGACTTAAAACTATATAATATCAATCATACTAATTAAGCAAGAATGCTCAGGCTGCTAAGGTGGGATCTCAACACTAAATCAATTTACAGATAACTGTGTCACACAAATTCCATTTAAGCTAAACTCGCTTGGCTTTTTTCTTAAAAGGTATGTTTTTCTAAGAAGCAAAACTTGCCTAGCTACTTTGATATGCATGCATTTATATATAGTTATATGTTCAAATTAGCAATTTTGTGCATGCAGAAGTCTAAAACATTTGAAATATACTTATTCAGTTTTGGCTTGATTTGAAGTTTGAAGAAAATATGGAGTGGCTTTAAAGCTAACCTCTTCATACAGCTAATGCTTGTTAGTTTAGAAAAAGCACATTAAGGTCTTTTAGGTATCACAAGTTAAAACAGCCTTACCACTGGCCTGTGAACATCCCAAAAGGCTCTTTCTTGGCTATCCAAAATTTTCCTTTCAGTTTTATCCTTTTTTCTATCAATTCTGGAAATAAAAGAATAAAGAAATGAGCCAACATTTCACTTTCTTGAGAACAACAGCACTGTGCTAGCAAAGTGAACTTGACAAGAAATAGAAAGTGACAGTGACCAATCAAGATTTACTGCTCAGGGTGAATGAAACAGAGAAAAAAAGGTAAGTAAGCATAAACAACAGTAAAAAGAAAACGAGCCTTAAATTCCTTCTGATGGTAATAAGCTATGCTTTTAGTGGCAGACATACATTTTTTAATTACAATTTTTATCTTGGCAGCAAATTGTTAAGTAACTCAAAGACTAATTACAATTTTAACTTCCACTTTTCTCATTTCTGCAGAACACTTGTATTCTGGACTGAAATAATCTTTTCATTAGCATGTTATTTTAAGGATAATCACTATGCTCTTAATTGCTCAATAATTACAATGTAATTACGGAGTTAATCAAAGAAATACTATAGATATACATACACACATGTGTACATACACGCATATAATTAGTAACATTCCTTCATTTTGTAACATGTGATGCTGTTTGACCCTGAAAGTGCAAACACTATTTGTTTCAGTGTTTGTCCAGGGTACAAACATCCCTATTACATAGCATGAATGTGTGATCTTCCCCTGCTTTATAAGCATTACATGTAAAATCTTCTTTTGCAACATGGACTTGCGGGCTTTTACATGCTTTATAACAGGGAGGTCATCAGTCCACAGCCTGAAGGTTGAATCCTACCTGTGAAGGACCAGTTTGGCTTGGGGCAGCAAAGGGAATTGGAGGCACAGAGCTGCTCTGTGCCACCCATCCCTTTCATGGTGGTTCCCTTTGCAGACCTCCCTCTGAAGATATCCCTGCTGCTGTCTCATGCCAAAACTAATCATCACTGCAGAACTATCCCTCTCTGTTGCTGCTGGAGATGAGGATCAGTAGCAAAGGTGACCACAGGTCGTTTGAATGCTCTGAGGGATGGAGATTTGAGGTTTGTAGCAGAGGGATGGGTTCGAAGTGGCAGCCTATGGCACCCAAAGGTTGCTGACCCCTACTATAGTCCATGAACCCAGAAGTGCAAATGTTTTTGGATAGTATCGATGATGTACTACAGATACTATTGCAAAACTGTGTGCTGTGATTACAGATAGCCATTCCAATTAAAGTGCCCGGAACAACTCATGTATCAGTGTCCCCATGCTTCAAAATGGTGGCAGGAGAACTTTATTTAAAGCTGGCTGAATGAACGTTAAATAAAGTGTCCCTGCTGCCATTTTGAAGCACGGGGATGCTGATACACAAGATGCGGGAAGCTGTTGGAGCACAGTAATTGCCATGCTCTAGCAGACTCAATTAATCAAGTGCTCTGACAGACTGGAATTATACCACTTCAGAGTAGCCTCCCTGCTCATCTATGGGCATTCATAGAGAAAAAATGGGGGAAGGAGTACAAAATCATACTTTTTATGAAATCTAAGTCTCATGGAAAAAATGCAGAATTCTCCCTATTGCTTTGGTAGCGCAAGCAGAATAGCAAATGGCATGGGTATAACTACGTTTTCTGAGATGTGTCACATACCCAGCGTGGTGAAAAGGTGAGATATACGTATCTTATGGACTGTTAGAGCCAACTCTCTGGCTTCTTCAGAAGTGACAACATTTATTATATCAAGTGTTTTACACACTTTCAATCATGCTTCTTTTCCATTTATGTAGAAATTGAGGCAGAAATCTTGAGTGACTTGCCTAAAGTCATATGGTGCATCAGTGTCTGAGTGAGAAATAAAGCCTGGAGTTCCCAATGCACAGATATGTGCACTGATGATTAAACCTATCGTTCTCTCTTTTGACAGGTGACTTTAGCATTAATCTGATGTTGTTTGCAGTCTGACAGTGACTACAATTCAACACAGATGTTGACTGGGAAATGTTTTCTTAATCCAATCCCCTTTTCACTGCACTCAAAATACTTACTTCACTTGGGCCTCTGCTTGCATAAAGATGAATTCCCACTTCCGTGCAAAAGCCCTCTGCAGTCTTGCTAAGTTCTCCTTATAAGAGAAGAGAAATAACAAGAACAATAAATCGAGATAATTATTACAGTTTAATAACAAATTTAGCAAGTCAATGTTTTTTTAAACCTGGAATGCCCATGACATTGAAATTAATATTGGCTCCTAGTCAACTGTCTCAGGAGGCTAACTGTTAAGAATGTGAATCTAATGGCATGTTCTGTTCAAGCTAGCACTCTGCTGTAAATGGAAGGACTTTCGCAGAAGTTGTAGGAGTGTGAAACAGTGCCAGAGCACTGCCAATAAAATGGTGTTGGACTTGTTCCCACGCATCCATCAATTTACTTCCCACAAAATAATATTGAGAATACTCCTGAATCTGGCAACGCTCTAGTGTGTTGGCTGCTATTGCTGCTTGTTTGCTGCACTTTGTTTTTAATCTTCTGGAACTATCTTGGGTTTTACTTGCGTGTGTTATAAAGGCTAAGCACCCCTCCTCTAGTCAGTGGATACCTACTTCTTGAAGTCACTCAATTGCTGCAAAAAACAGGAGTCTGGAAATCATCAGGGTGACTCATCATTAAGAAACTGATTAGCATGCTAGACAATGGGAGTAATGACAGATAGGCCCAAATGCAACCTTTGGATCCATATCTAAACTGCCAAATCTGGTATTATTAGGTTGTAACGGTTCACAACTATTCCAGAGAGATATCTAAGTCACAAATTTTAAGGAAGGGTTTGAACTTCAATAAAAATTCAAGGTGAGGGTGGGGGTAAGGGCATAATTAAAATGCTAGGTTCAAACTCATCGTGTCCAGAATTAACTTTATAACACTTGTTGGTATTCTGAAGGCACACATCCAAATTCACATCTAACCACAGAAAGGTATTAGCCTGAGTGCAGTTAAATGATGCCTACCTTTTAACTAAAAGGCAAGATGTTAAGCTATAGCTACTGTCCCAATTCAAGAGAACACCTAACCACATTTATTCATATAGATTTTGCGGTGAAATAGGACTTTTTCATTATGTAGTCTGATCTGCCGTATAACATAGGCCATAGAATCTCAGTTACCCCTGAGATGCATCCATCCATAAGATGAAGTACATACGTATGCAGAAAAGCACTCAAGCATTTCCTTCACAACTTTCCTGAATTGGGATGTTTTTCTGCATTCTCATCAAAGGGAATAACTACTCAAACCAGCTGTGTCTGTGAAAAGGCAAAAGAAAAAAAAAACATCCACATCCACTGTATGTTGGTGCAAATTAGGAGTAACTCTATTGGAGCCCATGGAATGACACCAGTGTAAAACCAGTGTATGTGACAGGAGAATCAAGCTTAGATTTGACCAGAAATAAGGATACCTGATTTTTACATGCCCAAACTATTGCTTTACCAGTATGAATTTAGAGGCCTGGGGATCATGCAATGGAACCCAGAAGATGAACTTTGTGTTGCTCTACAGAGATCATTTTTGGCAGATTTCAGAGCTGGGTTAATACATATGTGGAGGAATCCTGTACAGATAATTCCTCTTCCAAAAAAATTAGAAAAGTAGCAACACTGGGAACTCTTCAACAATTCAGTGGGCCCACATCTCCTCTGAGTAGTGGTAGTTTACACCCATGACACTCCTCAGTTGGTATAATGACTAGGAAGAGTTGATGCCCTTATCATATGCCTGTTTCACATTAAGGAGTTCACAAATGTTCCCTAATCATGTAAAACAATCAGCAAGGAGGAAACAAGAATGGTAAGACCTAATTGCTTGCCATCATTGCTCTTCAGAGACCCTGGTGTACATAACTTCAGTGCACGTGTACTACTGGTGGTGCCAAGGGCTGTCTATAGCATTTTCTGATAATTGGCTGACTCTAAGTAACTATTTCTAGATAATAATTAAATAAATTGATTTAATAATGAAATTGACAATATGAAGAAGAGAAACCTAAGCACAGACATGGATTTTCCTAGTCTATAGCTGGTGTCTGTCGTTCATGCTATTGGGAGTTATGCATAGTATTCAAGAATAGAACATATCTGCTCTCAGTTACACCAGAGTAAATCTGGAGTAACTATGCTTAAATTAGAGGAATTGCTTCAATTTTTTATCAGTTCTACATTTGCAGAATTTAGCTATATATTCTTTGAAGCTGCAGCTACATAATTCTGTTGCCTGACTTGGACAGGCAGCACTCATGGAGACCCAGCAATAGCAGAATTCTGGTCAGTCACTGATAACATTGCTCTCATAATGCATATATACAATTCTTATTACCATCAACAGGCCTTGGGTAGAAGGATAAAATGGATTAAATATGCCCCTCTGTGATCCAAGCAATTAATATCCCTTCTAGGTCTAGTTAGTATGAGGTACATCCTTTTAGAGCCTACAAACATGTGGCATGAATCAGCAGCAATGTAACTGTCCAATAATCTAGCATCACAATGCATCTGAACATCCATCACCTGAGCAGACTGATTATCACCTCCTGGTGGAACACTGACTGGGAAAAAAAAGATGTAATGTGAGCTCTTATGCAAGTCACTCATGATCCCTGGAGGATATGTTTTGGATACTTGTCTTAAAGAAACTACAAAATGTGTGTCATGAACATCTCCATGTAGAAGTGTGATGTTGTCTCAAAGATCAGCTATCCACATTGCTCTTAAAGAAACCAGGATAGAGTGGCACACCCTGTGGCATGTAAGTAGAAAGATTGAGTTTATAAGCCATTATTTCTCCCCACCACATGAACTGTAACATCAGTATACCTACAGCTTCATAATCTGCCAGCTCCAGCCTGGCTTTGTTTTGCATGGTCCGCTTGCACAAATAGATGGCTAAAAGGAGAACCATAATGAAAACAAGGAAGGAAAGGGGAATTAGTACAAGACAGAAAAAAACCTGAAGAGCATATATTGCTCCTTTACATCAGAATGTGACATCAACCAAGGAATGAGAGACCAAGGTATCTAGCTGACATTCCCTGTGCCTAGTAAAATACAGCCTCCTGAAATGATATAGCTCCTAAAGTTTTGGAGGTATGTTAGTTAAAAATATGGAAAACTATTTTAGTTACACAGTTTTGTACTTTCCTGTTATGGGCTTGATAAACAGATTAAACAACAAAGCCCTGGGAGTAGGAAGTGGTTTCCAAGAAGGCAATTCCGAAAAGCACTGTTGGTTCTAGGACTTGGAAAAGAGAGTTATCGGTAGGCTGAGAAAAGGTGCTCTTACCAGGGCATTGATGTTATATATTGGTAGTTGATAAGGGACATTAGGCATGTCTATTAGGGCTGTGAAAAGCTTTGGTCCCCGATTCGATTCGGTGGGGATTTGGCCCAATTTGGTGGCTGAATCTCCGAATCTGAATCAAATCAGAGCACCCTTTAATCTCTCCAAATTGATTCGGAACCCTCTGAATGGCTTCGGAAAGATTCGGCAATTTGGATGTAGACACAGCTTTAAATGTTTTTTCTACATACCTCTAGGTAGCAGGGGCTCTGAACGCTGTGGTGCTGGGACAGATGCAGCGTCCCACAGAAGCATGAGGGGCTCCCCAGCATGCTTGGCAGCGGACCTGGCAGTGGACCTGAAGTACTTCCAGGTCTGCTGGGGAGTGCGTTGAGGCTCCCCCCACCTCTCCGTGGCTCAGTGACTGATGCCTACTGAGTGTGGGGAGGCACCCAGGGTCCCCCTGCAGCTGATCGCTGAGCCAGAGGAACATAGGGGGCCCCCCAGTGCGCTCCGTAGCAGACCTGGAAGCGGACCGGAAGTACTTCCATTTCACTTCCGTGTTCACTGCCAAGCACATGGGAGGGCCCCCCCCACTCCTGTGGGATGTTCCACGCGCCCCGGTACTGCAGCAATCATGAGTTGCGCTGATACCTCGAGGTATGTAGAAAAAAACCTTTTAAAGCTATGCCTGTATCTGAATCACTGATTTGCTGAATCAGCATCGAAACTCCAGATTTGGATTTGGCCAAATTGAATCAGGGACAGTGATCTGAATCAACAGATCAAATCACTGTCCCTGATTTGGGCCAAATCTGAATTGAATAGGGCCTGTTTTACACAGCCCTAATGCCTATACTACTTCTATGGCACTGTGGAGCATGCTGCCAAGAAGCATGCCCCACGTACCTGCTCCTGCTCCACATGTGCTAAACCCAGAAACAAGGTAGTGAAGCTGCCTTGACAGCACCCATGGTGCCACTGCTTTCAAAGCATGCCAGATCTGGAAAGAATCCGTAGAAGCAGTTTCATAGCCTCATTTCCAGGTTTCATGGATACAGGGAATGCTTCTCAGAGGTATGCTTCTCAGTGTAAACTTGCCTATTTATTCCACACAATCTTGCATTCTGGGAACCTCCAAATTAAGAAGTTGCAGCTGGTCTCTCTCTTTTTCTCTGCTATGGGATGAAACTACAACATGGAACTCCACTGTACCCTGGAGCTGGCTCAAGTTCAGATGAAATTCAAAGTTGTGTAGCATAGACCAATTTCTAAGCTTTATGAGAAACCAGGATACTATGTTTATAAAACTGTCAGTTTTGTGCCCTCTCCCTATCCCTGGCAGGGCTAGTATAATCCTTCCCCCAGTATATAGGATTGAAGTTAGAAAATGGGCCTTTGTCCTCATAAAAACTCAATAAAAATAAAATATGATAATAATATGGCAAGAGTTTGCAGTATAACTGTGAAGCTCTGGATGTTGGTCACAATTAAAGAATTTAGAAATGTTTTTGCAAAAGACTAATAGTACCATGTTTTTTCCCCCCATGTTCCCTTACATCATGCCATTTGTACACTTCTTTCGCTACCACATTATGTGGGGCTAACAAACTATCTATAAAAAGTTAAGATTTATAGATTTCCCCTTCTCCCCACCAAATATAATTCCAAAATCCATAATGATGAGTAATTATTGCCTGGTGAAGAAAAAAAAAAAAAATGATTGGGGGGTGGTGGTCTTTTTAGTTCCAAATTGCTCTTAGCTACTGGGAGTTCCTTTGAAAGAAACACTTCCAAAGAAGATCTTCTTTTATGAGTGCACAGGTGCATCCACTTCCTCTGCCAGTGCCAGAGCAGGATGGAACAATTGATTTTATCATTTGGGTCTGAGAGGAATAGTTCTAAAAGAAACCACGTTATTGTGCAGAGACAGCAAAATAACAACAGCAACACATTTTCTTTATGCATTATTGCTGTCCTCAGCCACTCAGATGTTTAATACAGCATACTGTGGTTTATTAGCTCATAAACCATTATTATTTTTCTACTGTCACGAGCTATCAGCTAGTAGTTTAAACACATTTTCTCTTTAATGTCTTAATGTCATATATCAGAGAAGCTTAATTTTCTTTTGCTATTCTACATTACTATTGAATAGATAACTGGTTATTGATAGACCAGATTAGCACCCAAATAAGGTTACAGTTATTGACCAACATTTCAAACTGAGCTGCAGAGCAGAAAGCATTCTGCTAGAGGCAAGATTATTTCGATAGCCTTGAACTGAATGACACAACTTCCTAACAGGCACTAAGGTTATCTCAGACATTTTCTATACTGACTTTCAGAAACTAGAATATTCAAATTCTCACCATAATCTGTGTTTTCTGGTTCCCAGCAGTTTGAAGGCCAAAAGTATGGGGCCTGGAAAACAGCACATGATATTTTTAACAATTTCGTTTATGCTGAAACAGTGTCCGTGATACAGCAGAACATTATAAGGATGCGCTTAGTCCAAGATGCAAACCCTTCTCTTAGTTAATCATTGAGAAGGTTGAGATTGACTTCAGTGGAAACAGTGTTGGGTCCCAAACAGAGTACTATTTAAAACTCTCTCTGTGTTCAATTGCTTAGGGATGGACAAAAGAACTGAGACAAATTCAATGATCCCAATATTCAGATGACTTAGACACTATTATCCCCTTATTTGAATATTTGCCTATTCTTCCCTCCCCACAAAAGAATGTGAACTTCAAGTTATCTTCTGGGAGTGGAAGAGCATTATTAAATCTTCCTATACATATATTGGTTTTTGAGCAGGGCCCATGTGTCTGTTAGCATACCAAACATGTATGAAGACAAAGTCTCCTGCCCCTATTTATGTCTTAAATCAAACAGAAGATACAGTTTGGATCAAGAAAGGGCAAGTCAGTTTTACTTCAAAAGCAAACTAATATTAAGGTTCTAAAAGCAGGATTCAAGCTAACATTATCGGTTTTGTGCTGTGCTCAAAAGAGTGTACAATGATACCACTTACAATACATTAACTATATGATATCTACATGACAGTTTTAATAGAATGAAGAACAACATTACTAGAGTTACGTGTGTCATAGTGCACTATTCTGACTGCTATAGGTGTCACAAATGGGCACAATATATTACATGTATATATGACAGATACTTGTGCCAAAACGCAGCAAGGAGAATTGTTAATGAGCATGTGAAGGAGAGTCAAAAAATATGTGATGCAAATTCTGCCCTGACATAAAACCCATGCAATCCCACTGCAAGAAATTCAGGGGGGAAGTAGTATGTTCAGAGGAACAGAATGGGGATTCTACCGGAATATTGTTGTATGGAATGACCAGGGAAAACTATGTTGCTGGGAGGCAAGGATGCAAAAGTTGCGAATAGGTGTTGTAGGAGCAGATATAAGAGCAAGAGAAATGAAAAGGAGAAACCAACAGTATGTGGTGGTTACTGTGTATGTCAGATAAAAATAAAAAAGGTGAGTTAAAAAGGACACTGACATTGAAGCCTGCTTTCTTGGTGGATGTTTAAATAAGGGACAAAAGCATGGCTTAATAACCAGTTAGTAATCAGTATAGCCTCTGCTCTGCCAAGTCTTAAGGAAAAGCAGCGTGCAGCATCAGCACAATGGGAACTAGTGACAGCACCATCAGAGTTAGAGGTGAAGGGCTTTTTAATTAAAAAAAAACCTGAAAAAGGGCAATACAGAAGGAAGGAAGGAAGGAACAGAAGTGAGGGAATAGGAAAGGCAACAGACTTGCTATTAGCACAGACTACATGAAGAAAAAAACAAATTCAAGTGAATGTTTATACCATAAGCTCCAGGCGTGTACTTTGCTGTTAATGTTCAGCAATAGATAAACTTATATAACAAGAACTTCTAAGTGTCTAGGAGTTAACTGGCAAAGACTCTATCTATAGATTTCAGCAAGGAAGTGTAACACAAAGAGAAGCTATATTTAAGAACTCAACACAGCTGGGAACACAGTTATTGTGGGAAAACTAAAGCATTGAGAGTATAAGTGACTTTGCCAGGGTCACTGAACCCTGCTCTCCTCATCATTAAACTGGCATTGTAATAAGGAACGATTTAAATAAAATAAAACAAGTGGGCATAGGCTTCAGCTGCCAATCTAAATCTAGATTTCTAATGCCCTAAAGTTTGGAAGAGTTCAACATAGGGATTTGATGCAGTTCAGTATGCCTAGAAAGGCAGCTGCAGAAGGAAACCAGGGTTAAAGTTGGAAGGCCATTTCCCGCATAATTTGAGTTGTTTCATTTGGATTTTTCAGTCAAGCTTGTCTCTTAACATAACATGCTTGCAACAGTGTGTTTAAAATAATCACAGAGAAGTTTGTTTAATTGTGTAAAAACTGAGAACTGGGAAGCAGAAAAAGATAGTTTAGGATTGGACAACAGATTTTATTAAAGGACTTCACCAGCACGTCAGAATTCCAATAAACATAGGAATATGCTGTACATGTTCGGTGAACTTCAGCAGCACTGGCATTTCAATGCTTATAAAAGGAAGCATGTAGAAATCAGGTCTCACTTACCTGAAAACGATAGAAAGTCCCATCATCTTTCAGCGTAAGGACATGGTCTGAGATTGGAAAGATATAGCCCTGTGCTGCTATAAGACTTCCCAAGTGTATTGCTTCCACTGTGAAAGAGTGAGGAGAGAAAGAGAGCAGTAGAAATCTGTCATATAGATGAGCACTAGAGAATCCACAGCTCTCAGCACCAGGTCTGATACCGACTGACAGTCAGGCCGGCTGTACCATGCCACTTCATATCCAAAACACAGCTCTCAGCTCTCCAACCAAAGACAAAGTAGCCAAGTGGAAGCCAATCTTATAACTAAGGTACAACAATGTTAACCTCATGTTTTAAATACCCCCATTGATACTTGTGGGATGTCACATGCTGGCTCAGCACTATATTGTGGAATTCAGTTCAAAGCCATTATTTGTACCAGTGACAGCCATCGCTAAATCCTATTGTTTCTCCAAATGATGCACGCAGATGGATTAATATGCATTTACCAGCATCTTTACTACTATAGAGACAAATAAAAATCAGGCAAAGGGCTTATTTGGACAGATGTATACAAAAGCAAGGGGGGTGATGTTATTGCAGCTTTTTTAGCAGCCTCAGTTACAGTCTTGCATCCTTTCCCTCTCATGAAAATTGTACCTCACTGGCAGATTTGCCACTCACTGTAAAAGAGTCATAAAAATTTACACCAGCTTAAGGTATGTTTCCCAGAAGGCAAACAGGGCCCCCATAACTTTCTGATTTCCACAGTGTAAAAATACCTTATTTATCCTTAGATACCTCTCACCTTGGTTTATAAGCCCTGCAGCGGTACTAAAATGAAACAGGCCTTCACACAAAGTGAATTGTTTTACAGATGAAACATAGGAGCATACGACTGGAAGGGAACCAATCCCCTGCATTCACAGGCACTACTCCAAAAAAGCCTGAAAATTGTCTACTCCTGCTCTCACATGTAGTACAACTAAAAACAAAAATATTCCCATAACAAACCACAGAGACATAAACAGGTTGCAAGAGTGCTGGTAATGCCCTGCCACTTGAATGGCAGAGAAGTTTAGATAATTTTAGGTAGAGAACTAGGCTTCACATTATGGAGGAAACCAAAACTGCCCATCTTCCACGTGGACAAAATTCCTTAATCATCCCAAATCTGGTAATTGGCTTGGCTCTGAGTGGAAAGGAAGGACCCTCTAGCCTGCCTGTGTCTACCTGTGAAGTTCCTAAGTATTAGGTGCATCTGAATCAAACTCCCTGCATCTAGCTGTGGCCAACTCCTATGCTTCAAAAGAAGGCAAAGAAAATCCTAGGAGCCAATACAGTATTCTTGAAGGGGAATTTCTGAAGTTTTTGTCTGGGACCTCGAGCCATCTAGAATAAGCCTGAAAGCTCCTGCATGGAGGTTGAGTTACCTTTTAACCCTAACATGGGGATAGCAAATGCCTGCATTTACACAGCATGTGTGCTGATTTTTGATCGAAGAACACCCCTGTCCTGTCATATGAACCCTTCCATAAACTGGTTTGAAATGGTTGGAAAGTCTGCAAGTGGTAGTACAAAGTGCTACAGTCCTCTAAATAGCTGAGGGGTTGTATGTACAGATTCATATCTTTTTCCTTCTGTTTCTCTCCAACTGATTAAAACCTCATTTTTTTATTGGCAGTTTAGGCTCAGCACTAAAACAATAAGGTGTATCTAATTCCATGCACAGCACTGCTACATTCAGCCTTAGTGGTCAAGTTACCTGGGTCCTCAATGATGAGGTTCTTCATGAGCCACTGTACAATGTCAGCACCTGCAAAGGCAGAAAATAATTAGAATTTGAAGGCCAGAGGGCTTTGAAAGCACAGGGAGCCACTTCACTTAAACAAGGATGTCAAAACATAAATGCGCTTCAATTCATTTTCTTTTCTATTCCCACTGAAGGCCTGAAAAATCATTCTGCTTGTATAAAACTGTTGAATACATATGTTTGTGTTTGTAACATTCCATGGATACCGACTGTGATGAAGAACTTGACATACTATATTTTTTGTATACCTAATATACCCAAATAAGACGCACACTTTAACTATGTGACATAGAGTAAGTCCTGGAAACACAGTGTCTAGGAAATGTGGCATCCTGCTGCCTCAGCCACACTGTCTCTAGTGATGTCATACCTCCTGGACAGTCTGTGTTTTCAGGAGGATTTATACTGTTTCAAACAAGGTTAGGTCCCAGAACCTTGCAAGGACAGTAGCAAGACTGTTATTTCTTTTCTGTAGCTAGTTATTTATACATGTTCCTTTAAATTAAGTGTTGTTCCCATGCCACAGCCCTCATGAAGACATTACAGACTGCATGCAGCAGCTCACACTTGCTGCTTTCTAGGTACAAGCTATAGTGCTCAGGAAATAGTGGCTACAAGAGCGTTAATGCCAGACTGCCTTTGGTGCTTGCAGGGTCACCAAGAAGTGGCAGCCATCATGAAGCCAGCTGACAATGTGCTCTAATGGCTGCCTATTTCCCCAGTTTCTGTTCCAGTGAAGAAAAATCAGTTTCTCTGCTTAAGACATGCACCCCAACTTTGGGGGGGGGTGCTGATTTTGTGGGAAAGATTGTTTCATAGATTTCATAGACATCAGGGCTGGAAGGGACCTCAGAGATCATCGAGTCCAGCCCCCTGCCCAAAGGGCAGGAAGTCAGCTGGGGTCATAGGATCCCAGCAAAATAAGCATCCAATTTACTCTTGAAGGTGTTCAATGTAGGTGCTTGAACCACCTCCGCTGGCAGACGGTTCCAGACCTTGGGGGCTCGGACAGTAAAGAAATTCTTCCTTATGTCCAGCCTGAAACGGTCTTGCAGGAGTTTGTGATCGTTCGACCTCGTCATCCCTTGGGGCGCTCTGGTGAACAAACGTTCCCCCAGATCCTGGTGGTCACCCTTGATAAACTTATAGGTAGCCATCAGATCACCCCTGAGCCTACGCTTTTCCAGGCTAAAGAGTCCCATGGCTCTCAGCCTGTCATCGTAAGATCTGTTTTCCTGATCTCTGATCATGCGCGTGGCTCTCCTCTGGACTTTCCCAAGCTTCTCCACATCCTTTTTGAATTGTGGAGCCCAAAACTGGACACAGTACTCCAGCTGCGGCCTCACCAAGGCCGAGTACAAGGGGAGAATGATGTCCCAGGATTTTCTTGAGAAGCATCTATGGATGCAAGCCAGCATTTTGGTCACTTTACTAGCCGCAGCATCGGATTGCAGGCTAATGTTCATCTTGTGGTCAACGATGACCCCCAAGTCTCTTTCTTCTGTAGTGCTATCCAACGTAGCACTGCCGAGCCTATAAGGATGCTGCAGGTTTTTCCTCCCAAGGTGGAGAACCTTGCATTTTTCGGTGTTAAACACCATCAGGTTCTCGTCTGCCCATTTGCTGAGAATGTCCAGGTCAGCCTGGATCACCCGCCTATCTTCTGGCGTGGATGCTTTGCCCCAAAGTTTGGTGTCATCGGCGAACTTGGCTAGTCCACTCCTGATTCCAATGTCCACATCATTAATGAAGATGTTGATCAGTATGGGTCCCATGACAGAGCCTTGAGGGACCCCACTGGTCACAGGGCACCACGATGAGTGACTGCCATCAATCACAACCCTCTGGGTCCGACCACGGAGCCAATTTCCCAGCCAGCGGATCGTGGTGGAGCCAAGGCCGCAACTGGCCAGTTTGGCCAAGAGGTGATCATGGGATACCAGATCAAAAGCTTTTTTGAAGTCAAGATATATGACATCAATCTCTTCTCCCTTGTCCAGGTGATAGGTCACCCGGTCATAGAAGGAAATGAGATTGGTCAAACAAGACCTACCCGCAACAAACCCGTGCTGGCTGTCCCTTAGAATGTTAGCCTGGGCCAGTCCCTCAAGGATGGCCTCCTTAATAAACTTTTCTAAGATCTTCCCCAGGATAGAAGTCAGGCTAATGGGCCTGTAGTTAGCTGGATCCACTCTCCTCCCTTTCTTGAAGATCGGCACCACATTGGACTTCTTCCAGTCTTCGGGCACTACACCAGAGCACCAGGAGTTTTCAAAGATCCGTGCCAGGGGCTGGGCTATGATGCTCGCCAGCTCCTTGAGTACCCTAGGGTGTAGATTGTCAGGGCCAGCTGACTTGAAGGTATCCAGCTTCTCAAGATGTTCCTTCATGAGGTCAGCATTTATGGAGGGTAGGGGATCCCCATCACCCGGATCTCCCTGTCCCATAGCAGGCATGGGCGTCCCATGGGACTGATGAAAGACTGACGCAAAGTACCTATTTAATAGGTTGGCTTTTTCCTGGGCGTCAGTTGTCAGTTGCCCCATCTGGTTTAGCAGGGGTCCAACGTTGCCCTTGCTTTTCCTCTGGCTCTCCGCATATCTGAAAAAGGACTTTTTGTTGTCCTTGATGCTTGAAGCTAGTTGGAGTTCAGTTGCAGCCTTGGCTTTCCTGGCTTGCTCCCTGAAGGACTGGACCAGTGCAGAATATTCCTCCTTGGAGGTGAATCCCATCCTCCATCCTTTGTAGGCTTTCCTTTTTAGCCACAGGAGGTCCGCTAGGTTCCTGGAGAGCCAGGAGGGCTGCTGTGCCTTCTTGCTGCCTTTCCTCCGTGTTGGAATAGATTTAGCTTGTGCATTGAGGATCGCTTCCTTGAGAAGCAACCACTCTTCTTGAACTACCATCTCCCTGGGGTCACGGTCCCTAAGGGCCTGACCGACAAGCCTCTTGAGCTTGTCAAAGTCGGCTTTTCTGAAGTCAAGGACTTCTGTGTTGCTGACCGACTTGCCAGCTTTACGGCGGATGGTGAAGGTGATCAGCTCGTGGTCGCTGTCACCCAGCTTCCCATCGATCACTAGGTCGCCGATTAGGTCGTCCCCCATAGCCAGTACCAGGTCGAGCAGCGCTTTGCCTCTCGTCGGCCCATAGACTTCTTGAGTCAGGTAGAAGTCATCCACGCACGAGAGAAAGCTTTGTGAATGCTCGGATTTTGCTGAGTGATCCTCCCATGAGATGTCTGGGTAACTGAAGTCACCCATGACAACCAAGGTCCTGGAGCAAGCGGCCTCAGTCAGTTCCCGGGCGAACTCCTGGTCAAGCTCAGGACTTTGAGTGGGAGGTCTGTAGTAGACTCCCACCGTTGTGTCTCCTGTGCCGTATTCCCCATGAATTTTTACCCAGAGGGTCTCTAGCTGTCCATGCCAGTCACCAACATCAGCTTGCAGGGACGTGTAGCTTCCCTTCACATAGAGAGCTACACCCCCGCCCCTTTTGTCAACACGATCCCTCCTGTACAGGGTATAGCCCTCTATACCCATGGTCCAGTCATGGGTGGAGTCCCACCAGGTCTCCGTTATCCCAATGACGTCATAATTCTTTGCTCTGAGCAGGAGGATGAGCTCCTCCTGCTTGTTGCCCAGGCTCCTGGCATTAGTGTACAGGCAGGCAAGTGTGCCCTTAGGGGCTCTTGCCTTGCCCACAGATTGTACCAGGGCTGGGGCAGGGGTGGGCTCCCTTAGGTGCCTTGGTCTGCTGGCTTTGCAAGGGTCGCTCAGCGGGCCAGCAGTGGCAGTAGTCCCCCCCAACCCCCAGCGGGCTTAGTTTAAAGCCCGGTGGAGCAGGTCAGGCAGCCTGGCTGAGAAGAGCCTCCTCCCCAGGGGGGAGAGGTGGAGGCCATCTCTTCCCAGCAGCTCGCTGCCTCTCTCTCCAAAGAGCAGGCTGTGGTCATGGAAGCCAAAGCCTTCCCGATGACACCAGCTCTGCAGTCTTTGGTTCACTGCGTGGATCCTCCTCTCCCTCCTCAGCCCATAGCCCGAGACTGGGAGGATCGACGAAAACACCACCTGAGCTCTCAGACCCCTAAGCCCCACTCCCAAATCCCTGCAGCGCCTCATGACCTGGCTGGGGGTGCTCTGAGCCGTGTCATTGGTGCCCACTACATGGGGTAGTGGTCTGTGGGCCGGAGGAGCTGTGGGATCCTCTCTGCAATGTCTCGGATGCGGGCCCCCGGGAAGCAGCAGACTTCCCGGGCTAAGGGGTCGGGGCGGCAGATTGCCCCCTCAGTCCCCCACAGGATGGAGTCTCCCACAACAGACACCTTTCGCTTTGTCTTGGGGAGAGCGGGGGGAGTAGCTGTGGTCGAGCCTGGGTTGCCTGTGGGAGCCGGCAACTGAGGAGGCTCTGCTGGGGCTGCAAGAGATGCGTACTTGTTGCTAAGCTCCGGCGAGGGAGGGGCCTTGGTGCGGCGGGCCTTCGGGCCCTTGACCACCTTGGTCCATGCCCCTGACTGGGCAGAGCGGGAGGTCCCAGAGTCCTCCTTAGTCCTGGAGGGAGACGGTGCTCTACCCTGCGGCTCCCGGGGAAGAAGGGCCTGGCAGTAGGAGTCTATCTCCTGCTCGCAGTCCCTGATGGCACGCAGTCTCTGGACTGTGGCCTGGAGCTCCTCCAGCTGGCCGCCAGAGACTCCAGTAGGGAGCAGACCCCGCAAGGTCTCTTTTGATGTCACTGTTTTGAGCTCAAAACATGTCAAAACAGCTTTGAAATGAAACATCTGGCAAAATTTCACTCAGACCTACAAATTAACTCCAGTTTGGTGCACACCAGCTCCCTGTCTTGACAGTTTTAGTGTACACCAAGGATTAAAAGCAAGGGACTCAAACTACAGCAGAGGAAATTTAGACTGAATATTAGGAGAAAGTTTCTGACTATAAGGGTGGTCAAGCCTTGGAACATGCCAGCTAGAGAAGTTGTGGAATCTCCATCTGATGTTTTTCAAGAGCAGATTGGACAGACACTTGGCTGGGATGATTTAGTCATGATCCTTCCTTGATCTGAGGTCCCTTCAAGCCCTACTTGCCTATGGTGAAATGTCTCCTGCCTCCATTGGGCACCAGAGAGTGCTGTACTGAAGCCCAGTGTGCCTGTTCCATACATGCCAACTCCTGAAATAGAACTAATGAAGCCATGTTGGGAGGTGGCTCACTTAGGGCTAACTAGAGTGCACCCAGCACTTCACTAAGATACACTGCTTCCCTCTGGGGAGATAGCATGTCTGGGGTGGGTGAGGTCTCCCCCAGGTCATTGATCTCTGGTGCCATACTGAGGTGGTACACACATGCTCCAGGTGAGAGATAGCTAACTTCACTTTCAAAGTGGACTAGAGTTATTTTCAGAAAGCCACTGCTAATGCATGATACCCATGTCCATACAAGGGGAGTTAGAGCAGAAGAAGTAGTGCACAGTAAATTTATGTTCTAGCTTACTACACACTAGCTGCCTTCTACAGACAAAGTCATCAAGTGAAAATTATTTACACCTATCCTGAACCTGTTTTTCTCTCTCCAATGTACCAACTAGTTTCCTTTTCCTTCTCTTTTCCCAGTTCTGGAATATTGGACACTGCTTTTGTGAAGCATCTCTGTGATCCCAAATCTGAACTCACAGGATGGTTCTCTGAACAAGGGAGACTCCTTTGGTTTAGTTTAGGTGAACCAAACTGAGGTTCAATATTAAAGGAAGTGAAAAGCATGAGAACATAAATCCACAGACACTTTCTTCCCTGTATACAGAATGTTCCCTCTAGATCCAGGAGAAATTACTTCAGGTTTGTTTTATTTTCACTCTGTTTTCATCCTGACATGTTACTTTGTTACTGCTCAATATAGTCAACTTCTCTTTGGTTATGGGAGAAAAGTTAAAAATCATGACCCAGATGAACGCTTTCCCTGTTCCAGCATTTATAATTGATTGCATTAAGGAGCACATCAAGTATAAAGTATGAAACAAAGAACAGATTCTAGAGTGTTTTTATTTTGTTGCAAGGAGGGTCTGAAAAAGATGAGAGTCCAATGAAAAATTTCAGTGTTCATTCTCAAACTCCTATTATTCTTTTTGTAATAACTCAGTTTTCATCATTTCACCATACACACACACGATTAAAAAAAGCACATAAAATTTTAGCTGTGCTTTATGTTTAGTGCTGTTTTGCCATTTCTGCAAAACAAAGGTTTAAAGCTCCTGTTCAAGTAAGATCTTCTGACTTAACCTGCAATTGTACCAGTCACTGCAAAATAAATTACAGAACTTCAGACATAACCCAAAATACAACCAGACCATCATTTAATTTGTCTCAGTGAAAAAAAGAAGTCATTCTCCAGAGAGACCAGACAATTTTACAGCCACTTTCTAGTTTTCCCAAAGCAGGCAGATTATTTTGCTGCTGAGGTTCCTGAACCCTTATTTATCACCTGCCAAGACTCACCCTCAGGCCAATGACAAACCTTTCCTTGCTCTGTTAATTACTGTCATCATTAATATCTTTATCACTAATTAATATTCAATGGCAATGAAACTCCTCAGTATGCCCCCCCCAAACCACCTCCATCTCCTAGGATTACCTTGGCATTAGATTCATTTTGCCTTTGGCTGTTTGTACCACTCAGTCTTGCCCATCTTCAAGGTACCAGTCAATCCATCCCCTAAATTATTTATCTAAAAAGGAATGGGGGGTACAAGTTATCTTTAATAAAACCTCTCTTCTTCAAGCCACGATACAAATCATTTTATAGGTGTTAATCCACAATTAAATTCTTTAGAAAAATCTCTTCTTACTCATTCTCTATAGACCCTTCTGAATGCTCCTAAATGTTTTGCTTTCCCAAAGAAAGTCTCTCCCAGCTATTTTCTAGGGTCCATATCCTACTTGGTTTCCTTGCTTTCCCCATAAGCTCTGTAATAGGGTGCTTTCAGAAGACTTCTTGACCCTGCCAAGAGTCAAGTTCCTGCTACAAACCAAAGAGGCATTATAAAAAGAAGTTGGAAATGTTTTCAAAATGGGAAGTGCTAGGGAATCTAGATATAGGAATTGCTATTGTTCCTAGACACACATGTTCCCCTATGACAGCAAAAACAGCTCAAGGGTCACCAACATATGGGGACATCTATTTACCTCTTACATACAGTGAAATATATGGTACAGGTTTCCCTCACTTTATGCCAGTTCTGTATGTGTGAATTCACTCTGATGCGATGAGCCTTTTCATACCAAAAAATTGTTATATGCAAGGTAAATTCACTCATATGCGATCGGTGCAGTGGAAGTTTGCAGTCACCCGTTTTGTGTGGTGCATTGTGGGAGTGATGCACACCAAAATACTGTCTCCCGTGTGGATCTGTGCTCCTCGCTCATTGTCTGTGACACGTGTTTCTGTAGTCACCATCCTCATTATGATGCCCTGTGCTTGTGTGTATTGTCTGCTGTTCATGAGAGCCAAAATTGTCTTGTAAAAGTGATAGAAATGGGTCTGGAGGTCAGTACAGTCGTGGTTGTATCCTGATTTGTTACATTGTAAAGTGGGTTCCCTTTATGTGAATTTGAGTTATGCACCATTTTCCAGGAATGCACGTACAGCATAAAGCAAAGGAAACCTGTACTGCCTTAGACAGTTTTTTGAAGCAGCTCTAGATGAAGTTACATAACATTGATAAAACTGTTAATTTATCTGAGCATAAAGTATAACTATGCCCATTCATCTACCTAGCTGGTTTCAAGATAAGAGTAACAACTTTTTTTCTTGCCACGTCCTCCTTTTTGCTTTAGGCATCGGTGGTCTCGTAATGGTACCTACTGTTCTCAGAAGACCAGTGCCTGTCAACATGACAAATAGCAAGCCAGCTGTGAAAAGATAAATTACAAAGAAAATTTCATGTGGTGTGGGGCCACAGGCAGAATAAAGTTAATGAGCTGAACCAGCACAGCTAGACTTACCCCATGGTTGTTCTGCTACTTCAGTGAGCTGTGGGGGCTCCTGATCTCACCACCAAATGCAAAAAGTCTTACCCCAATCTAACCAAGATTTATCAATACTGTGGTAGCACCCAGAGGCTCCAACTGTACTAAGTACTATATAAGTCTAGCTGAATAGCAAAAAGACAATGTCTCCGTCCCAACAGTTTACAAGCCAGCATTCATTGCATTAGGAAGAATAAATAATGGGGAAGGCAGATTACCAAGAACTATATTAACATGGGGTCTAGTGTTACTGCTTTCATGACTTTATAATCTATGAATTGATACCCCCCATCATCTATAATCTAATATCTAATTCTTAGGTGCTGAGTATTTGATCTGTAAAAGGATAGGGGAACATAAAAATCAGACCAAAGGTTGTTTTAAAATATATATTCAATGTTGATTGGCAACTGAGGATGCCTTCAGCTTTTATGACACTTTTATACTTTAAGAAATTAAACAAACATAAAAACCTAATAAATGCCTTTGCAAAAAGAGGCCGTGTTCAATAAAGATTAGTTTAGTTATAAATGTTTTAGTAGTTCTTATGAGTTTGGGAACACTGCGGCTGGAAAGCACCCAGCTGCTTTAAATATAAAACATTTATATGGAAGGCTTATAACCTCCCAGCATTATCTGGCAATACTCTTGTACTCAGCAATTTGATTTAGGAAATGCAGACTATATTCTCCTTCTTCTTGAACTGATTTGCAGGTGAAAAGCATTGAGAGGTATGGCACAGGAAGTTCCTATTATTATGAAAACGTTGCTGTTTTGAAGCACAATAAATGTAGCTGCAAATTTCTATATAGAGCTCATTATGACACAGTATGATGGGACTTACAAAATGCTATCTATCTTCAAAATAGTCAACCAAAAAACTAAATTCTCACATGTCAACTGTGAGGTGAATAAGCATGTTTTAGTCCAGTTTATAGATGGGAGACCTGATTCATGTTGAGATTAAGGGCTGCATTCTCAGCCTTGGGTGACTAATACTGGGCATAGCTACATGTGCATTTACACCAACTTAAATTTACTGCCCAGTAAATTACTGTGCAGTAAGCAGGAATAGGTCGGCATCTACATATGCGGGCATTAAAGTACATTACTGCAGCGTGGGGACTGATTTGAGACTAAAGTTAGTCCCAAATCAGTCCACACACACAGTGTTACTGCACAGTAAGGCATCTACATGTGCATTCTGCTACATGTGCAGTAGTATGTTTGATACCTGCATAATGCAGGCATCAAATTCACACTTACATTGGTATAAGTCACCATATTTACTGCACAGTACAGGCATGCACATGTAGACATGCACTCATACTGCACAGTAATTTTGGTTACTGTGCAGTAAATGTGCATGTGTAAACGTGCCCACTGAGTACTTAAGTCCACGTTTAGTGTAGGTACCTCCGGGAGTGGCCTAGTTTTCACAGGTGCTGATTACTCACTGCTTCTATTAACTCCAAACATTCTTAATGTTTAGAGCAGAAGCAAAAATTATTTAGCTTCTCTCATGCAGACTCCAACCAAAGGTTAGTTCAGGACTTCCCAGGTCTTACCCACAAATTTTGAAAGATGTTTTGTCCCTGTTCAAGACCAGTTCCTTTTGAAGAGGCAGGCAGTTTGTTCAAGGATGGACACTTAGGCCATGTCCAGATGAGTGTGGATGTGCGGTATGTAGCACTGCAGACCTGTCTGTGGCGCCACACACCTCACATGCAGGTGTTTCCTGTGCTGCTACCTTGCAGTGTGAGGTTTTTTTTTAACCTTGGGAGATCTCAGGATCAAAAAAATCCACACTGAAAAAAAGCAAGGTGGTGCCAGCAGCACTTGCCACCCAAAACCGGGGCCTCGCTTTCCAGAGCCACACTCTGGCTGCTGGCTAGGCTTCCTTCCATGGCTACAGCCCTGGGAGGCCCTCAGGATCCCAAGTAAAGCTGCTGGGGCCAGCACAGTTGGCCTGCTTTGTAGTATCAACTTCCTCACACCTCTGATAAACAGGTCATGGGTGCTGAAGTGATACAGTAATTATAGGGCCGCAAGACTTGTACAATTATAAGAATCACTCTTGCTCCTCTACATCTTCTAGACATCAGTTTTTTACACCTGTTGGACCAATACGCCATTCACACTTCTGCTCTAAACATTAAGAATGTTTGGAGTTAATAGAAGCAGTTAGTGGGAAAAAAAAAAAAGTTAGTCCCAAATCAGTCCACACACACAGTGTTACTGCACAGTAAGGCATCTACATGTGCATTCTGCTACATGTGCAGTAGTATGTTTGATACCTGCATAATGCAGGCATCAAATTCACACTTACATTGGTATAAGTCAGCACTCAGTTCTTTACTAATTAGTGTCCTTAAAGCTGGCTACTGGTATTCTCATGGTGAGGCAAGATGCATTAAGAGAGGGAAAGCTTGCACTAATTTCCATAATGGACCTGGTCTTTTCTGACCTAAAGGTATATATTAAGGCTATGCAAAACAGCTATGTTTTGATTCAGCTTTGGATTTGGCCATTTCAGAGGGACAGTGATTTGTTTCAGTGTTTTGGATCAATGTTCCGTTTTGATTCAGCCAAATCTGTTTCAGAGTTTTGATGCTGTTTCAGTGATTTGGCCATAGGCTAGAATGGGGAATCACTAAAATGCCTGTAACTTTGTCATTTGTTGCCTGATTCAGGATGAGAATTGCAGGGATGGTAGCCCCTTCTGAAGGCATGAAGCCTGCCAAGTTTCAAGGAGATAGGTGCAGGGGGTTCTGGGAAACTGCACCTCAAACTGTTCAAAGCAAAACTTGTATCATTTGTCGGTGGTGGCAGCATGCTGTCATCCTGCACACAGATCTGGGTGCCTGTGCCCCCCTAGGAGGGCTGTGGGGCTGTGCCAGACTCCTCCTGGCGGGCATTGGCCTCTGGATTTGCATACGGAATGACAGCAGGCTGCTGCTGCTGACTGGGACCAGTGCTTGGTGCAGCCCACACCAAGCACCAGGAAGACTGGTGCTGCCGCTGGCCCCAACCAGCAGTAGCAGCATGCTGTCATCCTGCATGCAGATCCAGGGGCCTGTACCCCCTGGGAGGGCTGTGGGGCTGTGCCAGACTCCTTCCAGGGGGCACAGGCCCTCAGATCTGCATGTGAGATGACAGCAGATGGCTGCTGCTGGCTGTGGCCAGCACCAACACTGGGTTCTTTCCAGTGCTCAGTGTGGGTTGCACCAAGCAGACTTGGGTGCTGACATTGGCCTGAGCCGGCAACGGCAACATGCTGTCATTCTACACACAGAGCTGGGTTCCCATGCGTGCTAGGAGGGCTACGGGTCTGGGCCAGATTCTTCTTGGGGAGGTGGGGGGGCGAGCCCCTGGATCCGCACACAGGGTGATAGCAGGCTGCCGTTGCCTGCTGGGACTGGTGTTTGGCACAGCCCATGCCAAATGCTGGAAGACTGGGGCCAGTAGCAACAGAATGCTGTCATCCCGCTTGCAGTTCTGAGGGCCCACATTCCCTGGGAGGGCTGCAGGGTTACGCTGGACTCTTCTCAGGAGGCACAGGCCTCAGATCTGCATGCAGGATGACAGCAGGTTGCTGCTG
This sequence comes from Crocodylus siamensis, assembly GCF_052110815.1. Lineage (NCBI taxonomy): Eukaryota > Metazoa > Chordata > Crocodylia > Crocodylidae > Crocodylus > Crocodylus siamensis. Next base: position 227,848,536 of record NC_143396.1, on the reverse strand, counting down.
CTGGCTGGGGCCAGCGCCAGCACTGAGTTCTTTATAGCTCTCAGCATGGGCTGTGCCAAGCTGACTTGGGTGCTGGCCCCAGCTGGCAGCAGCAGCATGTTGTCATCCTGCATGCAGATCTTGGGGCCCACACCCCCTGTGGGGGCTGTGCTGGACTCCTCCCAGGGAGTGCGGGCCCCTGGATCTGTGTGCAGGAGGACAGCAGGCTGCCATCCCTCCCCCAGAGCACTGGGATTGGAAGGGACCTCAGGGACAGATCACAGACACTGGCCAACTACAGATGTCAGTATCAGAGCAGTCCTTCTGTCCTTCTTCTCCCTCCTTCTTCTTAGTTTTTGTTCCCCTGCAAGCCTGGCTTCGAAACTCCAAAATTTTCCAAAACCTCTTCAAAACATTTCATATGGTTTTGTTTTGGAGATGTTTCAGAGCCTTCCATTTCATTTTCAATTCAGTGTTTTGGGCACTGAAACACCTCCAAAACAAAATGGCTGCTGAAGTTTTGCACAGTCCTAGTATATATCCTTAGATTGTTTCTGAACTTAGGCAGCACAACAGGCCTCTGTGCTGGAGAACATGTCCATGTAAGTAAATGGACAAGATAACCAAATAACAGAAGGTAAGTCTTCCCCTTCACTGAAAGTTAATTAAAGTAGATGACTCTGATGCTTGTTTCTCTCTTTGCTTATTCTTATCCCTGGCACCAGGCTCTGAGGCCATATGAACAGCACTTATGTATGAGTGGAAAAATTCTCTCTCAAGGAAGAGGAATGTCCTAGACCTAACTTGCACTACATGGTGTTGATGCACATTCCTGTTGCGAGGGGGTTATAGGAGATAACCTTCAAAGGGGAAAGACTGCCACATATGGTTGTAATTATAGCAGGATGAGTAGCTCAGATATCTCAGTTAATGAGACCATCTTGATGGTAGCCATTAAAAGGCACAGAGAGGCTGCCATTGAAATCAGGGACTGAAGAGAGATTCCAAAGCTTTGTCAGTTTTAGTATATCATTTAGATTGGTCCAAACATGAAGGCTGCAATTTTAAGTTTTAGTTCATCAGTGTTCCACTGTGATTCTGATCTTGCCCTCCAGCAAGTTTATATTTATATTCATGCTTTATTCACGGTTATAGCCGTGTTGGTCTAAGCACATATAAGGACATAAAGTAGAGTCTCTGTATGCTTGAAGAAAGGCGTTTGTGCCCGAAAGCTTGCAAAGTACAAATTTTTCAACTATTTAGTTGGTCTAATAAAAGATATCACATCTACTCAAAGAACCTTGTCTGCCTATTTATATTCATGCACTTCTGCTTTAGGACCTTGTAACAGGGGGCCTACTCCAGGCTGATCTAACTGTGGCCCACCCACCTGTTTCTGGGCTAACTGCCTGCCTTCTCTCCCGCCACGCCTTAATGGTAATTAATTTATGATGCAATTAAGCAGGAGGCTGCCTATTTCCTGCCCTGATGCCAGGGGGCGCTATTGGTGGCTCCATTCTTCCCCTACACTGCAGTCCAAGCCTTGCAGATGGCATCAGATGTTATCATCATCACCGGCCCCCACACTGGGTCTCAGAAGCCTCCTAATTGAACCCCACCTGGATTCTTCTTCTCAGGCGGTTTCATCCACCTTCACAGTAGGCAGCATAGCTCCCTGAGCTGCTTCCCCCTTATGGGTGTGGTCCCCCCGGGACCTTTGGCTACTAGCCCTGGCCCACCTCCAGGCCAGCCGGAACCCCAAGCCCTTGGCTCTTGGGTGTTCCTCGTGGTGGGCCCCTGGCCCTTCGACCCTTCTGGTCCTGGCCCCAGCATGTACCAGTCAGGGGAAGTTCAGACAGGCCTGAGTCTATGGCCCTTTTCTCTCTGGGGGTCTACCCTCCAGGCCCTCCAAACAAGGGGTAAACCACCTGGTTGTGGGGGCTAGGGGTCAAGGCACCCTGACTGGCATTTCCTGGGGACTCCCACACCACTGAGAACCCCACCAGGCCACCCACTCCCAGCAGGGTGCAATTTTAGGTCATACCCAGAACCAGGAGCCTCCTTACCATCCCCTACAGCTCCTCCCTTACCTCCAGATGATACCAGCAGCCCTCCAGCCAGGCAGTGTTGTTGCCTGGCCTCCAGCAGCAGAACTGCCTTGTTTATATGGGCAGCCCTCATCAGGCACCTGGCAGCTGCCAGCTCCAGGTTCTTAAAGTGGCCACAGACCTCTTAGCAGGAAGAGATTAACATCATAGGAGCCCTAGATCCAAAACATTGGCCCATCTTTCCCCCATTCATAATCCCCTCTACTTGGTCACCTCCACATGGGGAGGGGCATCTCTCTTCCATTTTGGCCCCAGGCAGCCTTATATATCTCCACAGCATGCTGAAATACTAGATACACGTGTGTGTGTGTGTGTGTGTGTGTGTGTGTGTGTGTGTGTGTGTGAATTTCCACCCTTCAGGATCCTGATTCAGGTCCTATATCACCCTGGGATCATAATCCAGCACTGCATTTTTTCCACAGAATCACAGAAAATTAGTGTTGGAAGGGGGTCACCTACTCCAACCCCCTGCTCAAAGCAGGACAATCCCCAGCTAGATCATTCCCGACAGGGCTTTGTTGAGCTGGGCTGTAAAAACCTCCAAGAACAGAGATTCCACCACTTCTCTAGGTAACTTGCTCCAGTGCTTCAGTACCTCCCTAGTGAGAAAGGGTTTCTTAAGATCCAACCTAAACCTCCCTTGCTGCAACTTGAGACCATTGCTCCTTGTTTTGTCATCTGTCACCACTGAGAACAATCTAGCTCCATCCTCTTTGGAACCAGGTAGTTAAAGGCTGCTGTCAAATCCCCCCTCGGTCTTCTTTTCTGCAGACTAAATGAATCCAGTTCCCTCAGCCTCTCCTCATAAGTCACATGGCACAGCCCTTAAACCATTTTTGTTGCTCTCTGCTGGACTTTCTCCAACTTGTCCACATTCTTTCTGCAGTGGGGGGCCCAAAACTGGACACAGTACTCCAGATGTGGCCTCACCAGTGCAGAAGAGAGTAGAATAATTACTTTCCTCAATCTGCTGGCAACACTCCTACTAGTGCAGCTTAGTATACTGTTAGCCTTCTTGGCAACATGGGCACACTGCTGACGCATAACAATCCTATTGTCCATGTCCACTATAATCCCTGGGTCCTCTTCTGCAGAGTTGCTGCTTAGCCAGTCAGTCCCCGAGCTGTAGCAGTGTATGGGATTCTTCCATTCTAAGTGCAGGACTATCCCATTGGTTCTAAATTAAAGAACATCATTGAGAGCAGGGAGCAGAACCCATGGCTCCCTCCCTCCTAGGAAAATGACCTCCTTTCTCCAATTCAGAGCCAGACACCCTCTTGTAGACCTCTTAACTTTTACATTCCTTTCTACCCAATGGCCCTACTTCAACAGGGCAGAATGGATGATGTCAATGGTATAGTGAGGCAGCCAGGTATCCGGGGCAGCGATGACTTCCATCTGCTGCTGTTACACTGGCATAATTGTGCAGCTGTGGCAGCCTAGCTAAGTTAGCACCTGGGGCTATTGCCCCAGTGATCCACCTCGAAATTCTATTGGATGATGTCCTCAGCCCAGAGACTGGTGGTTAGAGCTTATTTCTGGAAAATGGGAGATAGAAGTTCGACTACTTTCAGACAGCCTGGAGTCTAAAACCTTGATCTCTCATTTTGTAAGCAAGTGCCCAAATTTCTAGGTCACTGAGCAAAGGACAGGTAGAGCCTCTTTTCCTTCCCACAAGGTAGACATGTTAGTGGTTTTCCAGTGATTCAAGTGGGTTGGAATAAGTTCAGACTTCATAACTCCAACCTCTAAAAGCTGCCTAAATGTCATTACTAGAAGGGGAATGGGATCTTGGCCTTGGTTTTTCACTGATGAGTCTGGCCAGTTTCATAGTTTCATAGTTTCTAGGGTTGGAAGGGACCTGAGTAGATCATCAAGTCCAACCCCCTGCCATGACAGGAAAGAGTACTGGGGTCAAATGACCCCAGCAAGGTGTTCATCTAGCCTCCTCTTAAAGACCCCCAAGGTAGGAGCCAGCACCACTTCTCTTGGAAGTTGGTTCCAGATCCTAGCCACCCTGACGGTGAAGTAGCGTCTCCTGATATCTAGGCTAAATCTACCCTCTGCCAGCTTGTGACCATTATTCCTGGTCACTCCTGGTAGTGCTTGGGGGAACAGGGACTTCCCCAGTGCCTGCTGGTCCCCTCTGACTAGTTTGTAACAGGCCACTAGATCCCTCCTCAGCCTTCTCTTGTGGAGGCTGAACAGGTTCAGGTCCTGTAGCCTCTCTTCATAGGACCTGCCCTGCTGCCCCCTGATCATGCTAGTGGCCGTCCTCTGGACCCTCTCCATGTTGTCCACATCCCTCTTGAAGTGTGGTACCCAGAACTGGATGCAGTACTCCAGCTGTGGCCTGACCAGTGCCGCATAGAGGGGGAGTATCACCTCCTTGGATCTCCTTAAGATGCATCTGTGGATGCATGACAAGGTGTGGTTAGCCTTCCTGACTGCATCCCCACACTGCCGGCCCATGTTCATCTTGGAGTTGATGATGACTCCAAGATTCTTTTCTGCCTCTGCACTGACAAGAAGGGAGTTCCTCAACCTGTAGGTATGGTGCCGGTTGTTCCTCCCCAGGTGCATCACTTTGCACTGTCGGTGTTGAATCCCATCCTATTCTCATCCACCCACCTCTGTAACCTGTCTAGGTCCAATTGCAGCCTCCCTTCTAGCATGCCCACATCTCCCCACATCTTAGTGTCATCAGCAAATTTGAACAGGGTGCTTTTTACCTCCTCGTCCAAGTCACTGATGAAGATGTTGAACAGTGCAGGCCCGAGGACCGAGCCCACTGCCCACATCCCTCCAAGTTGAAAATGACCCATCCACCACCACTCTTTGGGTGCAGCCCTCCAGCCAGTTGGCGACCCATTTGACTGTGTGGGTGTTGACACCACAGTCCCCCAGTTTCTTAATGAGAACGGGGTGAAAGACAGTGTCGAAGGCCTTCCAAAAGTCCAGGAAGACTATGTCCATTGCTACCCCTGCATCTAAGGATTTGGTGATCTGGTCATAGAAGGCCACCAGGTTGGTCTGACAGGACCTGCCCCTAATGAACCCGTGTTGGTTGCCCCTAAGCATAAATTCCCCTGCTAGCCCCTCGTGGATATGTGCCAGAATAATTTTCTCAAAAAGCTTGCCCAGGATCGAGGTAAGACTAACTGGCCTATAGTTTTCTGGGTCCTCCTTTCTCCCCTTTTTGAAGATGGGAACCACATTGGCCCTCTTCCAGTCCTCTGGCGCCACACCAGAGTACCACGGGTGCTCGTAAAGCTGTGCCAGGGGTCCTGCAATGACCTCAGCCAATTCCCTCAGTACTCTAGGGTGGAGATCATCCGGACCAGCTGATTTGTATACATCCAGTCCTTCCAGAAGTTCCCTAACTAGTTCCTCCCTGACCCTTGGCCTAGGTGCGTCTCCCTTGGGATCTAAGGGGGACCCAGAGAGGGGGTGACTGTTCCAGTCCCTGCTTAGGAAAATGGAGGCAAAGAAATCATTGAATATATTGGCTTTGCCTGGTGTGACAACCAAATTTCCTAACGTGTCCTGCAGGGGCCCCACATTACCCGGAACCATCTTTTTGCCCCCTGTGTATTTAAAAAAGGACTTCTTGTTGTCCTTGATCCAGGAAGCTAGTCCCTGTTCCATCTCTGCCTTGGCCTTCCTGACTGCCCCCTGCATCCCCGAGCAACTGCAGTATAATCCCCCCTGGTGATGGTCCCCCCTTCAATTGGGTGTACACCTCCCTTTTTGCTAGGAGACGTACAGTGTGGGTTATTAAAGCAAAACTCCTAAGAGATTAATGCTCAGGTTCCTACTAATCCATAGAGTGTCATAGCATTCTCTTAGTCCCAGGAAATAAAGCAAAGCAGACATGAAAAGTAGCTAATGGATTCTGACGACAGAAAATTCCAACTATCTGGAAGCGAGTTAGACTTAGTCTATATTTAAAGTACTTAGCCAATGTCCCATAGTGGCAACCCCCTGAAGGAGGTGCAGTTTATTGTAGCAAAAAAGTTCTTCCACCAGTACAGCTTAAACCAGTTCCCAAAGTGAAACAACCTGTACTAACAAGGAGGTATTTTAGCCAGTATAACAGTGTTAACATTAGGGTTTTTGCCAACACAGTGATATCAGTAGGAGTGTGATTCTGTAGACTCCTCACCATCATAGTTATGGCATCAAAAATGTTTAGGTGTAGATCAAGCCCTAACACCTAACATGGGTTAAACATTCTGATACTTGATTGAAAGACACGTGAGTCATGTTCAAATTTCAGAAGTAACTCACTTCATTTTAACTAATTTCAAAATCAAAACTTGTTGCAGGTTGAAATTTGGAAATAAACCCCATCTATTATTTTTTATTTTATTCATGCAATCCCCCAAATCTGGGAGCTTCTAAATCTGAGTTCAATTACTGCCCTTGTGCCCAGTTTCTTGTCATGTGATGAGCTGGATTAGCGAGTGAACAAATGCATTGCTACAATTACAGATGGAAACTTTTGCCAGTAAAGAAATATGGGGGGAAAATCTAAAAATTCATATGATAAATAAGCAAATTTCTAAGTAACAGATTACTGCTATCATTCCTGTGGAAGAACAGCAAAAGTTTGTGAGATGTTATAAATAAGAGAAATGGACAAAGTTGCCCCATGTTCATACTCTCAAGCAGCACTACAGTTACTGGCATTTATGAGAACTATCAGAAATAGTCTCCCTTCCCAAACTGGTAGGCACTGAAAATGGTTAAAGATGGAATTTTTAATCTACAATTTATAATTAGTTCAAAGTTGCTTTTCTGGGTTCTCTATCACTAAGGCAAAACCACAGAGAGCAGCTTGTATAATTTCACAGCTTGGCCTTTTGCCATACACTAATGTTTAGACACTGTTCTTCATGCTGTCAGAATAATTCAGCAACAAAATAGCAAGGGAAGCAACTTCAAACAGTGGTGGAATCAGGAGTTTGGAAGATGCCACTGTCAAATCTCATTAGGAGTGAAGCATCTTTGCTATATAGGTATTTCATGTGGACAAGCGTTAAAGAAATGATACTTTTCTTTCATTTAAATGTATATTAATGTATTTTTATATAAGATTTTCTTCTTAAAGGAGCAGGAAGAGCTGGAAAAACTACCCAGGGCTAGATACCTCATTGGTAAAACTCAATTATCTGTAGCTTATATACCTTGTCATCATTTATACCTGTATAATGTGTTTGTAAAATGCTACCAAATCAGAATGCTTCATTTACTCAGCAATGGAAATGACACTGAAGGACATAAGACAAGAGAGAAGAACTCAAGTGCTCTGGCGCTTTACATAATTTAGTACAGTATTTACTTACTAAGAGGCCTGGCCCTGCAGGCTTTAGATAAACAAGACTCATTTTTTATTTCGATAGGAATTCCATCTACACAAGCAATAAATGTTAGGCTCCTTAAGAGATCTGGTCATGATAAGTCTCTCTCAGATTTTGTACAATCACAGAATCCACTACAACTGCATTGGCAATAGTTCTGTGGTTTTCTATAGCTGACACTGGCTGAATGGTACAAGCTTGTATGGTCTTTTCCAACATAATTTTAACATTTTCTATCTATGACCTCTTCGACTAATTCTCCCCTTCAGTTCTTTGGAAAATTTTTGCCAGCCATAAGCGCTGCTTAAGTTGTGCAATGCCAGTAACATGAACTGGTGAATGGAATATGTAGCACTCTTGGATATTTTCCTTTGAATTTTAGATCTGCAGAATTTCATGTCTGGAATAACAGCCCTGCCAAAGAAATGTCCAGGACCATGTACTTCCTTTCCCTTTCCCCATCACTAGTTGCTAAAGGCGCCAATTGTGCAAGACCTTTACTGAAGTCTCACTATAATGCCACTCCACATGGGTGAAAGTGTACAGATCCCTACTCAGAATCAAGGCTGTTGATATTATTTTCTTGATGAAAGATGATGTAGAGGAGACACTTATTAATATTTTCCATTTACTGTTCACTAAGACTGCACAGAACAAAGAGGGGACATGGGCCGTATCACTTGCAGTTTCACTTTAGACCACTGGTACTTAAGCTTTCATCCCCATGAGCCAGATGAGCAGTGCAGGGCTGGTCTGTGGGCGAAATGTGGCTCTACATGCTGGGATTGAGCCCTGGGAGCCAACACTGCTCCATATGCCAGGACTGAGCCCTGGCCCCACCCCCATCTGGCCCCATGGGACAGGATTAGTGCAGGGCCCAGGGCTCCCTTTGGGTCTGGAAGCAGTGCCACTGCTAAGTTTCAAGATCCACCAGGAGCCCTGTGAGCCAGATGACAACTGGGGCCTGAATCTAGCCCACGGACCAGGGGTTGAGCACCCCTGCTTTAGATGATACTTTAGTTAGGATTGAACATATAAAGCTATTCCAAACTCAGTACAGCGTTGGCAATCATGCTTTTCTTGTTTTTTCAGGTATCCTTCAGGAAGTTGTGTCCATTCCATGAGTGCAGATCATTTACCCAAATCTGAAGTGACTAAGGCCGTGATTGAGCAGTTCATTCCTATTCAGAAGAGCACTTGAGGGGTGCACTTACAAAATACACAAATTAAAGTGCTTTGCTAAAGAGAGATGAACCTAAGCACATGGTTAAACGGTTTGCTGAACTGAGGCAGAGAGAAAAACAAAGAAAATTAATTTGTATTTCCATATATCCCTTGCTGCTGTCACGTCTATATTTATTTTCTATTCATTGAGATGGACACAAATGATTCTACAAGCTGAAAAGAGAGCCTCCATATAAAGTTAGCTGAAAGCCCAGCAAAATTATGTCAAACATGAAATGAACACATATTGCAGAGTCCTAGCTTAGAGAAGAAATTGGGTTGGAAAAGTGCCCTCCTCCATTGGTGTATTGTGCCTAACAACAATGCCATCTCTACAGGTAGATTTTCCCTCAAGATTCAGGACTTGGGCATGGTGTGGCATTTTAGCCTGTGTATTCACGTGTGTGCAAGATACTTTTGACTAAATGACCAAACTTCTCTAACATATTATTATAGAAATGTTGCTTTCATGCAAACAAGACCTTATCTCCAAGATGCAGCTATGCACATATAACATCTCTGCTTTCATTGCCAGACTTACACATAAATAACCCATGCAAATTACACATAAATAACCCATGCAAAGTAAATTATTATTATTTTGAAGTACTGACAATCAGATTTGTGTTCAGATCTTCACTGATATTTCCACCAGTCTTCTTGTCTAGCAGGTTTACCTCCTTTATCATAATGTTTCATTATTCTCAGTAACTTCTCTCCTCATATCTAAGTCTCTAGCTGACATGACCATGGCACAATGCAGTGTTTCTCAAGCCAGCTTTGCACAGAACTGGAAACAGTATATCCACATTAGTGCAATACTGTACCAAAGCTAATGAGCTCTGCTTCCCAGGCAAGCCAATAGGCTCAGGTGAACTACTACATTACTTCAGCCATACTACTAACATCCTGAGCTAGCATGTTAATTTGTGCAGAGATTGCTTGGTATCTTTGCATAGCACTATATTTTCAACAGAGTCCACAATTTCCCCTCTATGCCCATGTCTCAAATTTTTGCCCAAGTGCTGGTTGTGTCTCACCTTGATGACTATAAATATTGCCTGTTTGTCCGCTCTGCCTCTCACCTCTTCTTCCTCCTACTTGACACTGCTGGTTTCCTTCCTTTCTGAATGTACCTTTTGGTAACCCAGTCACATGAAATTCAAATTTTTGTCCCCACTATGAAGCCTATATCCTTCTATCACCTAATCCCTTATCTCCCACAACTCCTTTCCAGACCTTTGTCCTTTAGCTTTTGCTTTTTGCCTCTCCGCCTACTTCCTTTGTCCATTTCTACACTTGGATCAGGCCTGCAATTCTTGCGTACCAGGCATCAGAGAAAAGTAGGGCTGGAAGAGACCTGAGGAAGACATAAAGTCCAATCTCCTGCTCCAGGCAGAATCACCCCTAACTAAACTATCCCAGGCAAGCATTTGTTTAAAACCTTAGGAAGGAGATTCTACAACCTCTCTAAGTAGTCTGTTCCCGTGCTTAATCATCCTCATAGTGAACATTTTTTTCCCCATTATTCAACCTAAATTTCCCTTGTTGCAATTTAAGACTTATTCCTTGTCCTGTTCCCTGCAGCCAGAGAAGACTCAATTACCATCCTCTTTATAGCCACCTGTTTTCCTCCTTAAATTACTCTTTAACCAGCACTTTTCCAAGCAATGCTTCCTGTTTTCTTCTGTTCCAGAATCGTCCCTTTTTACTTCACCTGAACTACTGTCCAGCATCTTGTCTTGTGTTTGACTTGTCTATATTATACTGTAAACTTGCAGGAAGAAAAATCGCAGTCTGCATTTTTGAAGTGCTGTGTACATTTAGGATGCCAATGGCCATAGATATGTTTAATAATAAATAACAATTACGTAGTGATTATAATCAAGGATTATAAGGAGATGGTACAAAGCAGATAAGGAATAATCTGCTGTTTCCTAAGATGGGCTAATTTAGCAGGACTGTAAACAGTATTAAATGCAATAAAATAAATCAATCGACTTATTTTAAATACCTAAGCAATATAATGTATTTACTGTTCTATGCATCCAAGCTCCAGTCTGCTTTCCAAGTAAAGTATAAAATCAGGAAAAGTTCAGAATAGCTTAAGGCAGGAGCAAACAAATAACTCTTCAGTTTCAACAGCCTAATTTGGTGCCAGCAAGTTGCAACTGCAGAAAATATTTACTTTTAAGGGACTTAGAACTATTTCCACCTGAGGGAAGACCAAGGAAAACTAGCAAAATATATTCCCTTCTTTCTGAAAGGTTTAACGTCAAGTTTATTAAGCTTATTTACAAGAAATATGAATTTTAATCTAGAAAATGGAATTTGTACTCAGCCTTTCAAAACAAACACTGAGATCTGTATTCAGTGTCAGACCCTGAATTTGGAATAGGCTCACTGGAAAACTGAATGTTGTGCTCCATTCTGAAACAGGCACCAGAATTTTTTCTCTTCTCTCTTTTCTGCACCTAAGCACAGGACAAGGTCTTGATAAAATAGTTTGCCATGGAGGAAATGTACACCAACCTTGTTCATAAGTTCACGTAAAAAAGTTGCCTATTATAACACCAAGTGGTGTTTTGCCAATATGCCTCCACAAACCATATTCCCCATCTCCTGTTACGTGATGCTGTTGTGCTCTTTTCAGACTCAGGGCTCAGCAGCCTAACTGAATGCCTCGAGGAAATCGATTCTAAGTCATGTTAAGCGCCACCGCTGATAGTCTGTTGAAGAAGACCAGTTTGTTAGTCTGCTCTATAAATAGTGGTGTCAGATGCATCAGCTGCATTTTTCTCACTGAACTGAAATGTGACCTCATTAGCACTGAACAGGCACTTAACTTAAGAGTAAATCCTGGCTTGACAGCATGTCTTAGCATATCCCATTTACCCATGCAAATTAATATTAGTAACAAAAAAAAACTATGGAATTTCTGTTTTTCTCCCAAATAAAAGCAAACGCTCACTCCTTAATTAAAAGATAAATTTAGTGAACACACTTTTAAACTCTGGTGTTGGGAGTTTTTTTAAGTTGAAATGATTTTGATGATTGATATATTCCTTAAGCCTTACAACTGATTCCATAAATTAGTACTAGTTGAATACTTTAAAAAGTATTTTTTAAGAGTCTGTATATCTATCTATCTATCTAAGTTATTGAGGGACAAACATGTTTGCAGGAAAAATGTCATGTAGGTTAATATTAATGGAGAGCGAATTTTCATTTAATAGATGCAAGTCTAGTCAATGGAAGCTTGTTTTTAAGAATTATATGCCTCCAGTCAGGAAACAGAAGCAATGCCACATGATCTTTGTGGGCAATTCAAATGAACTAAATCTATGCCAACTCTTTCTGCAAATGTGGAATATATAAAACTTCTTGTGATTAGTCAATAGGTCAAGAATAATTTCTTAGTATTAATTGACTAATTTAAGGTTAATAAATTCAGGAATCGTCGTCAGCAGTCCCTCAAAGTCGAGGATGACATCTGTCAGGCTTGATGGGTCTTCAGGTGACTGAGGAGCCCAATTCTGGATACACACATTCTTTGGCAATGAGGGCATGTTGTTGCACAGGGGAGTGGGATTCGTAGCTCTGGGTTGGTCTCCTTGTCCTTCCTCCGCTGTCGTTCTGCCTCAGTATCAAGTTGTTGGGCCTTGAAGTGGTGCACGCCTTGGTGGACCAGGTGGCACCATACCAAATGATCAGCAGCTTGCTTCTCCCAGCCATTGGCGTTGTTGCTTCCATGCTTGTGGGTGACCTTGAGTGTTTCTTTGTACTATTTCTTCGGCCACCCTTTGAGTGTTGGCCAATAGAGACCTGGGAAAAGGGAATCTAGCGAGGGAGGCAGTTCTCGGATAACTGGATGTAGTGGCCCGTCCATCGGAGCTGATTTCCCAAGAGCAAGGCTTCGATGCTGGTGGATGCAGCTTCACGGAGGATGCTTGCTCTGGTCTGGCGGTCCTCCTATTTGTTCCCCAGGATTTGACACAAGCACTGCTGGTGAAAGCTGTCGAGGATCTTAATGTGGCGTCGGTAGACAGTCCAGGTTTCACTGTGGTAGAGGAGAGTGGTCAGCATGACAGCCTTGTAAACCAGAACCTTCATTGACTTCTGAAGGTTGACTTCTCTATTTTTGAAGACACATTGTCGCAGCTTGAAGAAGGCAGTACTGGTGCAGTTGATTCCTCAAATTCAGGAATATAAACAGTTCAAAGCAGAGATTTGGAAGCAGAGATTGGAAGCAGAGATTCAGTGAACAAATTATTTGCTTCAAATAAGCCATTTTGTGTTTTCAGTGTATGTTTAGATCAAAGAATACATCAGATGGTCTCATTTTAGCCCTCTCTGTAAACCTCAGTCCACATTCTAAATCAAAATCTGGGGCACTTTAATCATACTAACCAAATGGGCCCAGGGTACCTTTGAGTGTTTGACTCTATACATGGTTTAGCTTATTATTCTTTTACTTTCAGGAGCCCCATTTCAGTCAGTGAAAAGAGAATAGAGAAATATTTAGTAAGTTGAATCATAGAGAAGAACCTAAAACTGTTGAGCCAAAAATCTTTCTCCAGCCAGGAATTTGGGCACATTCATGATCAGTGCCATAGCAAAGAAGCTTGGCACCTGGGGCAAAGCCCGCAGCAGCACCCCAACCTCTCCCCATGCACAGATCTGGGGGGCACATGCTTACCTGGGAGTGCACGCAGCAGCAGGAGCCATCCTTCCCCCAACTTCAACCCCCCCAAAATGAGCTGGTCACCACTCCATCCTGTGCCCCGCCCTGGCTGGGCAGTGCCTGCTGGTGCCCCTTCACTTCAGCACCTGGGGCGGTCGCCCCACTCACCCCCACTTGCTGCAGCACTGTTCATGATTAATCATTTGCCACTGATGCCCATTTCTAGTGAACTCCAGTGGAGGACTAGCAGAATGGAAGGGAGGAAGAGAAATGAAATGTACTCAAGTGTCAGGGAAAGCCTGTTGTTACTGCTCTGTACTCTGAAACAGTGTGGAACTACTCTTTTTATCATCTGATACATAAATGAAGTCCATGCAAGCTTCAATTCCAGGAGGTTATTGCTACAGGCATATGAATCAACCATGCCTTGGACAAGAACCTTTCCCTGAGTCATCTGTGCTTCTAAGGAAGAGACTATGTTCTCATTTAAAGTGTAAGCTGCAGTTTCCATTTGTTTTGTGGTCTTCTTTCTCTTGGAGTCTCCCCTCGTGCCCTTCTTCCCCAGCAAGTTTCTCACCCTTCATTGCTAGGACACCCATTGAAGTCGATTAGGAGTCTTCTTAAGAATACCTATGGTAACATTTTTATTCTTAGGTGAGCAGCACTAAATTGGAGCTCAACTTTCTGACCACAAGGTGGCAATGTTGCCCACAAAGTATGGAGCTGAACTTGTTTCCGCAGGTACTTCGGTTGCAAAAAAAAAATGTTCTGGGTGCAGTTTACAGGACGATTGTCAGCAGCAAGTATTGACATATTGCTTTTGAATTTCTTTTTACTCATTAGCACTTTGAATACTGCCTAGCTCTTTAGCTTTAGAGACACTGTTCTGAAATACATCCAACATCAATTTACATAAATGTGTAGGCAGAAGACCATGAGCTCCTTATACTGCAGTAGAACCCTTCCTGAAAAGACTGCTTTTGATTTTAAAAAAGGACTGATTTAACAGGTTAAAAATAAAAACATAGAGACCTGAAAGAAAGCAAACCCAAAAAGGGCAGAATGAGGAAAGCAGAGGACAAGAACAAAGAGCAGCACCCACCTGGGGCATGAAAAAGATGAACAAGGAAGAATTAAAGAAAGCCATACATACAGTTACAGTGAGCTTTTAGCATCCCAGGAGTCAAAACAGTAGCATCCCAAGGTGAGTGTGAGTGGTGGAGACCGAGAGGGTTCTATTTACTTTCTGATGAAATTGTTTCACTTGGTTGTCATGAACACTAACCTATGAGGAACATACCTTCTTGTCTGTGACTTTTTTGACTGTTGAGTCATTGGCACGCAGTACAAATGTTCCAAAAGAAAGATTGTCATCCTGGTTGCAGAAAGCTTAATAGCAAATTTTCTATAAAAAACATGTAAAGGAGAATATGTACACAGGGCAAACCTTATTTTTATTTGACTACATGCAATCTCATTTCAGGTGTGTAAGTGAGAGCATAATTTGCCGTGGTACCCATTGACATGTCTGCTGATGGAACTAGTACCAAATAGTTGTGAGGATCTGGGGCTAGAGGTCTCCTTGAGCAAATTCCCCAAGTGTGGCTTGTCAGTGCTTAGGTAAAGCTATGCCGATTGTTTACAGTATTTACATATCACTGTTTGATCAGCAGGGATCCTGGTTTTCTGTGATAAAAAATGCAAGTTCTCTGATAAAAAAAATCACAAATTCTCTAATAAAACTGTAAAAATCCATTATTAAAATTAAAGCCCCCTCCCCCCACAGCTTCCCCAGGCCTGTTGGTGCCCCTTACTCCCCACCCACAACCTCCTGGTCCTGCTTGTGCCTCTCACTCCCCTCCCCTCAGCCTTGCTGGTGCCCCTCGCTCCCCCAACCACAGCCAACCCTGCTGGAGGGAGCCCCCAGCTGCCAGGGCTATAGACCTGGGTCTGTAATCCCCTGGTCCTTGCTGTAGGCTTGGGTGGGGGGGAAGCACCCCGCCACTGTGTGCACTCCTGGGGAACAGGGGGGACCTGCGCCCCCCAGATCTGTACACAGGGCAGGTGCAGGCTGTGTGCTTTGGCTCTCACCCTTCTTTCCTTCCCTGGGGTCTCCACAGCCCAGGGGGCATGATCTGGTGTGGCAGGCAACAGCAGAGCTGCACGGAGAAGCTGCTCACCACTGAGCTCTGTACTGCCCTGGTGAACCGCCTCTTGTGCACAGGGCTGCGGTGAGAGCAGCAGCACGGGGTTGCACCCGTAAAAGCAGCAGCACATGCAGGGGGTGTGTTGCCAGGGCAGCCAGAGCTTGCAGTGGCAAGGAGATCCCCATGCGGCTCCACTGTTCCCTGCTGTGTCGGGTTGTGCCTGCTTTGCTGTGGAGGCCCTGAGGGAGGGGAGCAGGGTGGGAGCCTGAGCATGCAGCCTGTGCCCACCCCGTGCACAGATCTGGGGGGTGCAGGTCCCTCCTGCCCCTTGGGAGTGTGCATGACAGTTCTGCTCCTCCCCTGGACAAGCCACCTGTGGCCCTGTCCTGCTCCTAGCTGGGGCCCTGCAGCTGCGCATTGTGGCCCCGGGCCCCAAGCCCTGTGCACTGCCCAGCTGGGCAGCAGTCCTAGCTCTGCTCAGCTCCCTGCCTCCCTACCTACAGGGGCCTCAATACCCCTTTCCCTCTCCCCCACCACTTACCTATGGTAGCTGCTCTCCAGGCTGCCTGGAACCATGTGCATATACATGCACATGACGCCCCCCCTCCTGACTGCCCGCCCCCCGCTCGCTCACAGCTCCCTGCTGGCTGGAACTCTGCCAGCCTGCATGGAGCTCACTGCAAAACTGCAAAGTCCATGGGTTTCTCTGGTAAAACGAGAAATCTGCACTTGCCTCCAGTAAAAGGTACAATTTGCAGTTTACTCTGTTTTTCTGGTGATGCTGAAATTGGTTCCAAAATAAACTTTTAAGGCTGATTCATCTCTTGATTAGTGAAAAGAGCTCTCTACTGTTGATATAGAAAAAGGAAGAAAAGGGAGAAGAAACGAGTGAAAAAAAAGTATGAGGAGACAGAACAAGCATGTAAGAGAAAGTACCAGGGAAAAAGCATATACAGATTTCTGAAGCAATGCCATTTAAAACTGTGTTGATCTCATCTCATACAAGGCTCTGCTGCTGATCCTAGGTTTATTATTAGAAATTACTCCCTTTCATCAAGCCTGTTATTTTAATTGCACCAGGCTGGAAAGCATGCCTCTGCTCCCTCTCCTCCAGACTGTTAATTTCTGCCAAACCTTCCCTATCTCACTAGAGAAGCCTGCAATTTGGTGCCTCCCTCTCCTTTGAAGAGATACATTCTCAAACTGCTGTGGGGAGAGGGGGGATGAACACCAATTACATTTGTGAACCCTAAAGGTGTCAAATTCTGCACTTGTGTATGTGAACAAGTCTCCCAATAAGACTAAGAACCCTATGTGCATAGCTGAATGGAGAATTGGGCCTCATCTTATGAATACATAACTGTTTGGTCAATAAAAGCAATTGTTCTTTTTAACAACCAGCTGCATCCTTACTCCCTAACCAGCCACAGCCCATCATCATGCCCCACCGCATCCCTTGGACCACCCCAAAAGTGTGGGTCCAAGCACTCCTGCCCCACCATAAATCAAGCAAGCACATTGCAGATGTTGGTCAACTGCAGGCAACTGAAATTTAATGAACTCATATTTAGGAGAGAAAAGACAGAAGAAAAGGGAAAATGCCCCCAGCCACAGGTCACCCACCCTTGGGACTCCCAAGCACTCCTCGCTTCCTCCCATATTACCCACTGTGAGGCATGTTGGGCTGAATGCTCACTCTAGCCTTTTTAAATCGCGAACCATCGGGAGCACCAAACATCGTTGGATCCCTGTCCATTACTTTCTTATTGATGTCATCTGATGCTGGTCGTCTCCTGCAACAGCAGTGACAGCAGCGGCAACAGCAGCGACCAGCTGGGACCCACGCCGTCGGGGAGTTTAACATCTGCTCCATCTCCAAACCCCATCAGGGGTGCGGAGTCCACGTGTACTGCCGGCTGCCATCCGCAGGTGGCCCACAGAGACTAGCGGACATCACCGCGTAAACAGAGGACATCAAATAGTCCCACCCTGTGGTGTTGGAGCTACAGCACTTCACATAATCATGAATCAGTCCCTAAGCAGTGATATTTTGGAGCAGTTCAATTGCTATGTGTGCCTGCACCCTAAAACTTTCACTTTTAGGTTAGCATTTTCAGAATAAGTTGCTAGAGTTTTTCCTAGGGAAGAGCCTTGGAAATACTAAGTGTTATATAGCACTCGGAGTCCTAGTACTGAAAAGAACAAGCACTTGGGCTTCTGCAGTAGCAGGCTGAGAAAGAGCTAACATTGTTCATATGACAATATTCAGGCACATGTGAGAGGAATCCCAAACAGACACTTCTTGAATCTTCTTTTAGTTGTGCAGCAAGGGGAGAAACTGATTTGTAAGGCCACCCCACACTACTGTGGCTGGCTCTCATCCTTCCTTCACTCCAGCAGTCATGTCCTGATGCGTTTCAAGTTCATCAACCTACAAGAATAGGCTCATTATATAATGGTACATTTGAATGTACTAACCTGATCACTTTCCATCTTTCCTCATCTATTTGTACAGCTTCAAAAGGCATAAGAAAAAATCCTGTCAAAAGGAAAGAATCAGAGAGCAATTGGAAGCAATCAAGAGGTTCTGGAGTGGAGTTAGCACATACAGAATTACCTTGGGGTATGCCTGCAAGGCACTACATGGTGCGATGCGGATTCTAGTATGTTAGCTAACATATCTATAGCTGGCACGAGCTCTATCTGCAAAGTACTATGCTGTGCTACATAGTTATACCCTCTGTGGCTGTGTTTCTTCATTAGAAAAAGATGGGGCTAATAATATTTAGCTATTTCTCAGACATGCTGCAAGGATTAATTAGTTAATGTCTGCACAGTACTTTGAAAATGTAAAGCCTCATACAAGTGCTTATTATATTGTAGATGCTGCTGATGGAATTTTCCAGTTCTATCTTCACTTGCTAACAGTTTCTCCTTTGTAGATGTTCATTTCTATTTTTACTCCTACAGACAGAAAGCTGTCAGTGCTCTGCAAATAAAGTTAGCATTATGCCCAGAGCAAACCACATCAAGTCCAGAGGTAGGTAACTCTGAATACTGTTTCCTGCTTGAGACAATTAATTGAAAGGTCAATATTTAGAAACCTTTGCTAAGTCACTGTCAAATTACTGTGTGACAGTCTAAGACAAATCTAAGTCAAAGATCCTGATCAAGTAACTTTATGATAATGATAATGTCATTTTGTGTTTGTTCTGCATTACGCAGTATTAGGCTATCCCCAGATAGACCCCACAGATTTTAAGCAATTTGTGGCAGGGGCTTTGGCTTATTTTATCTCTGATGGGGTGTTAAATACACCAGTATCACTATTTAATCATAACAAATTCACACGGACTTATTCCAGAAACACTCGGGCTGAAAACTTGAGAGAGGCTATTATATTATGTCTAAACCAGAAAAAGCACTGGCTTGGCAAGAATAATAGAGCTGATATTCAGTTGTGACAGCCAGGTGGAAAGTGCTGGCTATGAAAAACTGGTTGATGCATGTGTGTATAATATGTTTGAACAGATGTATGTATTCTTCACATCTGCAGAGGTGATATCCATATGACAAACTCACAGCTATGTGATCAATTATGGAACCACATGTTACTGAAATAAACATACCACTTGCCAGTGACTGTCTCATCTACACTTAGCGCATTAGTCCATCTTTTCTAGGTCTGGATTCCAAGCCATTTGACAACAAATCAATCTGCCAGAAAAATGTTTCCTTCTCTGTCCCACTAAAGGCAAAATCTCCTTTTGATTTGACACCTGCACAAGACCTAGAAGGGGCAGTAATCAGTGCTGGGCAAGACAGCTGTTCTAAATATAAACAGGGGATGGTGTCATGAGTTTAAAGTCTACTATTTTATAACTTTGCAAGATTAGAAACAGGGCATTTAAACTGCTAGAAGGGAAGTCTCCCCTCCATATGGGACTCAGCGGTCACTTTTAGCCCTAGAAGCACCTGAGGCAAAGAACCTAGGAATCAAAACATATTTATATATAGAAAAGCTAATTCAGGTCATTGTCATAGGTTTTTTTAAAGTATCTTTTCCTTTTAGCCTTGCATAATTAGACTTTTAGTAACCAAAGAGTTAGTCCTTGCAGGCAGAGAGAGATTACATTTTCTAAAACCCTCAATCAGTTTTATTATGGCAACTCTATAAGATGCAGGTCTTTTCCAAAAGAAGTGGTGGTGTAATGGTTTTATCAGCACTCCTTAGGGACAATGTGTATAACTTACTCTTGATCACACTCATCAGCACAACACCCATGACAAACTCATGATGATAAAACCTTTCAGTCATACCATCATGTATTTCATGTACATTGTCCAAACAGAACTCTCTAGCTAGCTTCATAATCTGTGAAGCAATCTATGTTCTGATAGTGCTACTGGCCTGGACTTACTTTCTTGTTCTTGTTATTTGTCGAGCAGTTTGAGGATGGGAAATGTTATGGGTAAACTATAGTGTTAGTAAACCTTTTTTTTTTTTTTTGTAATTAGCCATAACTTGCCACTGCCACAATTTCCCCACCAACCCAGAGAACTATTACGAATAGTACACAGGTGGGGTTAACAGGATGTTGGAATGTGGAGGTAGAAGGAAATGATCCTCAGTGTTTTAAGATGTTCTGCAGCCAGTAAAGCGAGCAAAATGCTGGCTTGCATCCACAGATGCTTCTCAAGCAAATCCCGGGACGTCATTCTCCCCTTGTACTCAGCCTTGGTGAGGCCGCAGCTGGAGTACTGCGTCCAATTTTGGGCTCCAGAATTCAAAAAGGATGTGGAGAAGCTTGAGAGAGTTTAGAGAAGAGCCACACGCATGATCAGAGGTCAGGAAAACAGACCTAATGACAAAAGTCTGAGAGTCATGGGACTTTTCAGCCTGGAAAAGTGCAGGCTCAGGGGTGATCTGATGGCCCCCTATAAGTTTATAAGGGGTGTTCACCAGGACCTGGGGGAACGTTTGTTCACCAGAGCACCCCAAGGGATTACAAGGTTGAACAATTATAAATTCCTGCAAGACCATTTCAGGTTGGATACAAGGAAGAACTTTACTGTCTGAGCCCCCAAGGTCTGGAATGGCCTGCTGCCGGAGGCAATTCAAGCACCTACTTTGAACGCCTTCAGGAGAAACCTGGATGTTTTTCTTGCTAGGATCCTATGACCCCAGCTGACTTCCTGCCCCTGGGGCAGGGGGCTGGATCTGGGGGATCAAGATCATAAAGACTTCTGAGGTCTCTTCCAGCCATAATGTCTATGAAATCTAAGTCTATGAAATCTATGAAGGGGACTCCTTCCCTGGGGGAAAAATGATCCACCTGGGGTAGACCCTGGATGCATATATGGGTTCTCAAGGGACTTGCACCAAAGCTGAATTTGACCATTTTATTAATTTTCATTCTCACTTGTAATAGAATAAAAACTGCTGCTTCCCAAACACCATAGAAAAATAAAGCAGCAGAAATCCTCAGTAAGAGTCTTTGAAAAAAAAGGTGTCAGGTTGGGAGAGATCAACAGCGTGTAGACTGTCTATATCAAAGCCTCTGTAACCAACAGAGGCCTCCATCTTACAGTTTATGTACCTTTGCTACTTAAAAACAGGGATACCATGATGGCCAGCATATGCATCAGGATCTAAAGTTATGTGGATAGAAAAGTGATATCATGTCCTCAACCTACTGGTGAAAATGGTTAGCTTTGAACTGAGAGAGGTGGTTAGCTATGATAGCCTGAAGTCAGGCAGAATGCAGAAGTAGATCCAAGATTCTGCACTGGCTTGGCAGACAATGCTGCAGGGGCAGTAGCTGGGGACTTTTCAAGTCCCCAAAGCAGGTAAAAATGCCCCGCCTTCCCCTCCCTGGCTCAGAGGCATGCTCTCTCTCCTCCCCACCAGCTCCCCCAGCCTGCCGCTGTCCCCTACTGTCTCAGAGCAAGGGATGCTTCCAAGCCTGCTCCTGAGTCTACTGCAGCCAGGCTGTCCAATGGAAAGGACAGTGGGAGCAGCAGGAGGGGTTCCCCCTCCCTATGCTTGCTCCCAGGTTGGCGGGGAACACTCAGATGGGCCAGCCAGGCAGGGAGAGGAAACCCGTCCACAACCGCCACTGTCCCAGGCTGAACCTGGTCCCCACACAACCTGGCTGGAGTGGACAAGACCAGTTTTGGAGCCTTCTCCCACCCCTGAATCAGTAGGGACAGCAGCAGTGGCAGCCAGGGAAAGGGGGGAAGAGGAGGGGAGGGGACATGCCACTGAACATAGAGGGGAAGGGAAGGGGGAATTCTTAACTGCTTAAAAAGAGAAGTGTCCAGTGGTTGCTCCTGTAGTGTGTTCAGAAGGAGGGGTACAGCCATTCCATTGCATCCCTTCTGGATCTATCTTTGGATGATTTGTGCCTTACAGACTAAATCAGAGATGTATAGTATAATGTTTCATAAGCAAAGAGCTCACTTCATCAAATGCTGTGAGCTTTTCAACTGGAATTTTTTTTAACTGTAACAGTGAAGCCACAAAAACAAAACCACCCCCACTCCAACACACACGCACACACTTCCCACACCTACATTTGAATATGTTACAAGTTGTGATGGTCTCTACCTGCCTGAGGCAGTTCTAGGATTAGATTTCAGAAGCGTCTGGTTCTCAGTGGCGCTCAATCCAGTGGAATAGATTACCTTCCCTTAAAGGACCTGATCCGGGACACTGTGCTGAATTCTTGCTAATGTCAATAAGCACTTAGATCTTGATACTCAGGAACTAGGACAGAGAAAAAGACAGAAATGCCTGCTGACTTGAGGCAAGCAAGCTTCTTTGGGTAGATGTGATATCGTTTATTAGACCGGCTGAGTAGTTGGAAAAAGTTCTTTGCAAGCTTTTGGGAACAAGCACCTTTCTTCAGTCATAGGGAGTTTCTGCTGGTCTCCCTATACCTGAACAAGGGTGCTTGTGCCCAAAAACTTGCAAAGAACTTTTCCCCAACTATTCAGTTGATCTCATAAAAGATATCACATCTACCCAAAGAAGCTTGTCTGCCAATGTTCTTAGACAAACATGGCTATAACCAAAAAACCTGCTGATTTGAAGGAACTCAGCAACCTCCTGTTGTCATTATGTACCTCTCAGGATGGACTAAAATAGATTATGCTATCCCAGATACAATTGTTAAACTCAAGGTTAACTGTTTTAATGTAGTTAAATACTTATTTTGTCCCTGCTCTTAGTAGGCCACTGTGAGTCTCACAACTGGTGCATGACAAAAACAGAGACTTCACTATGCTCCTGAGAGTAGAATGCAAGGAAAACTGTAGGGCTGTGCAAAACAGCACCTTTTTATTTTGACTTCCATTTCATAGATTCATAGATTCATAGATTCATAGATGCTAGGGTCGGAAGGGACCTCAATAGATCATCGAGTCCGACCCCCTGCATAAGCAGGAAAGAGTGCCGGGCCTACATTACCCCAGCTAGATACACATCCAACCTTCTCTTGAATACCCCCAGGGTAGGGGAGAGCACCACCTCCCTTGGGAGCCCGTTCCAGACCTTGGCCACTCGAACTGTGAAGAAGTTCCTCCTAATATCTAATCTAAATCTGCTCTCCTCCAGCTTGTGGCCATTATTTCTTGTAACCCCCAGGGGCGCCTTGGTGAATAAATACTCACCAATTCCCTTCTGTGCCCCCCTGACGAACTTATAGGCAGCCACCAGGTCGCCTCTCAACCTTCTCTTGCGGAGGCTGAAAAGGTCCAGTTCCTCTAATCTCTCCTCATAGGGCTTGGCCTGCAGGCCCTTAACCATACGAGTGGCCCTTCTCTGGACCCTCTCCAGGTTATCCGCATCTTTCTTGAAGTGCGGCGCCCAGAACTGCACGCAGTACTCCAGCTGCGGTCTGACCAGCGCCCGATAGAGGGGAAGCATCACCTCCTTGGACCTATTTGTCATGCATCTGCTGATGCACGATAAAGTGCCATTGGCTTTTCTGATGGTTTCGTCACACTGCCGACTCATGTTCATCTTGGAGTCTACTAGGACTCCAAGATCCCTTTCCACTTCCGTGCCACCCAGCAGGTCATTTCCTAGGCTGTAGGTGTGCTGGACATTTTTCCTCCCTAGATGCAGCACTTTGCATTTCTCCTTGTTGAACTGCATTCTGTTGTTTTCTGCCCACTTGTCTAACCTGTCCAGGTCTGCTTGCAGCTGTTCCCTGCCCTCCGGCGTGTCCACTTCGCCCCATAGCTTAGTGTCATCTGCAAACTTGGACAGAGTACATTTCACCCCCTCGTCCAAGTCGCTGATGAAGACATTAAAGAGTATCGGTCCAAGCACCGAGCCCTGCGGGACCCCACTGCCCACACTCTTCCAGGTCGAAACCGACCCATCCACCACAACTCTCTGGGTGCGACCCTCCAGCCAATTCTCCACCCACCGGACTGTGCAGTCATCCAAGTCACAGCCCCTTAACTTGTTCACCAGTATGGGGTGGGATACCGTGTCAAAGGCCTTCCTGAAGTCCAAGTATACGACATCCACCCCTCCTCCTGCGTTGAGGCGTTTTGTGACCTGGTCGTAAAAAGAGACTAGATTGGTCAGGCACGATCTACCTGCCACGAACCCGTGCTGGTTTCCCCTCAGCATAATTTGTCCTGCCGGGCTCTCACAAATGTGAGCCTTGATAATTTTCTCAAAGATTTTGCCAAGGATGGAGGTGAGACTGACTGGCCTATAGTTACCCGGGTCCTCCTTCCTCCCCTTCTTGAAAATGGGAACCACATTGGCCCTTTTCCAGTCCTCCGGGACTTGACCCGTGCGCCACGAGCGTTCAAATATTCCCGCCAGTGGCTCTGCAATGATGTCGGCCAGTGCCTTCAGTACCCTCGGATGGAGCTCATCCGGGCCTGCCGACTTAAAGGCATCCAGTTCCTCCAAGTGACCCTGCACCACCTCAGGGTCCACGCATGGAAGTCTGGTGCCTTGCTGCTGCCTCCCTACACTCCCAGTGAGAGACTTGTCATGCCTCTCGCTTAGGAACACTGAGGCGAAGAACTCGTTGAGGAGTTCAGCCTTGTCCCCTCTGTCCGTCACCAATTGTTTCTGCCCATTTAGCAGGGGTCCTATTCCTCCCTGGGCCTTCCTTTTACTCCCTATATATCTAAAAAACAATTTCTTATTGTCTTTTACTTGGGTTGCCATCCTCAGCTCCATGGTAGCTTTGGCCTGTCTAACTGCCTCCCTACAAGCACGAGCAGAAGAGGTATATTCCTCTTTGGTGATCTCTCCCTGTTTCCACTTTTTATGTGCTCCCCTTTTGGCCCTTAAAGGGACAGTACTTCATTTTGTCATTCTGTTTCATTCTGAAGCACTGTTCAGTTTTGTTTAGTCGAAACTGTTTTGCTGTTTTGATGTGTTTTGATGTTCTGCCCTTAAGCTATAATGGGGAATCATGAAAATGCCTATACCTTTGTCACTTCTTGCCTGATTTGAATGAAAATTGCAGGAATGGTAGCCCCTTCTGAGGGCATGAAAGCCCCCAAATTTCAAGGAGAGAGGTGCAGGGTTTTTTGTGAAACTACACCTCAAACAGTTTAAAGCAAAACTCGTATCACTTGCTGGCAGTGGCAACCTGCTGTCATCCCGTGCACAGATCTGGGGGCCTGCACCCCTGGGAGGGCTGTGGAGCTGTTCCAGACTCCTCCTGGAGGTGTGGACCCCCGGATCTGCACGCGGGATGACAGCAGGAGAGCCAATGGTGGAGCCGCTCAGAGTGCAGCCCTGGTGAGCACAGCCCAGTGGCAGGAGGCTCCACAGCCCCACAGAGCTGAGCCTGGCGGTGGGAGGTGGTAGGGAGCCACTGGTGAGGGCTGCGCTCAGACTGTCCTTGTTTTCTTTCATTTTGAGTGCCCTCATTTCGTTCTGAAGCTGTTTCGAAGCCTTTGGTTTCTTTTTGATTTCAGTATTTCGAGCTTGAAACTCATTGAAGCAGATTCGAAATGAAACACCTGTCAAAATTTCTCACAACCCTAAAAAATCGATATTTCACTATTGAGGTTTTAAAAGCAAAACTTTAAATCTCATGCATGCATTGGGAGAGTAATATGGAATCCAGGCTCTAAATAAACTGGCTATTTTCTGGATCTGGAATTAAGTTGGGTTAATGCTACTGGTGTAAGAATCAGAGTGTATAGCATTAGTGATGCCCATCTTGCTGGGGTCATCAGATCCCAGCAGTCTTTCCTGCTCAAGTGCAAGGGGGATGTATCTGATTATCTGTAAGGTCCCTTCTAGCCCCTAACAACTATGAAACTATGAAAGTACATCAGACCTCCAAAGGACAGGAAAAATTCAGCTTCCAAGCAGTGCCTAGGCAAAGGCTGATTAATACCTACCTGAGTCACTAATACTGAATCCCACCACACATCCTTCCAGTACAGCCTCCAAACCCAATTTCAATTAACTCAATGAATACTTTGGCACATGCCCATTTTCACTTGTTCTAACCAGGCAGTAGCTGACTGTGTTACATTTCATGTTTGGGAAGAATACTGTTCCTTTAAAACAAACTGATTTGACTGTTAATGAATTTTTCCCGGAGGATTCTGAAGGCTCCATACAAACACACTGCATATGCTGCCAGAGTACGCGCTAATAAAAGAGCCACATTGTTGATGGGGTCTAATTGCTTCATTACTATTCAAAGGATATAAGAAAAGTTGATCTATAGCAAAAGTGGAATATTTTTTATTATCTCACTGTAACTCTTTTTTTTTAGAAAGAGTAATCAAAGGCTATCGTGAGCTGAAGATTAAGTGGTTCCCTGTGTTGGCTTCGTTTCCACTAGAAATTTCTCTTTTCATGAAGAGTGCTTTAATGTTATCATCAGGTTATTAGCTACAAACTTCTGGGTTAAATTTATTTTGGGGTGATTATATGGTTTATGCAAGTTTAGAGTAATCCATTTTTATGAGACTAAATTGTTGCTTATTTTTTGCCATCTATAATTTTGTATTCCAAAGTAATATTTTAAGTCAGTAAAACAATTTAGCTCCTTGCCTGTTTCCCCCCTCCTCCTTCTCCAGTTGCCTGCGTCTATATTCATCTCTAAACAGAAACATATGGGAAGATTTTCCAAAGGCACACATGAGAGTTAAGCATCCAGTTCCCATTTTAATAGGCATTGGTTATCTAGCTGCAATCTGTGTACTTCAAAATCTCCTGCAGATTATTAACCCTTCTGCTTGCAAAATGTCTCAACGCCTCATTGAAATATCAATTCAAACACTGTCCCCTTTCTGCTTGTTGTACAGTCTTGAGCACATCATTTCCATACTCCTTCCTGGATAATGGAACAACAAAAAGATGATGCTGGGGAAAAATCTAAAAAGCATAGAAGTGAATTAGAAAGACCATAAAAAGGATGGCCACTCAGGAGCTGAAGTCCTATTAACTTTAGCCTAATGAGAATTAGGCTCCTCAAAACTTATGTTCCTTTTGAACATTTATCAGATTCCTGAGGGTTTAAGCACCTAACCATAAACATGAGTGTCTACTGGGATCTCCCAAATGGCAACTCCTATTACAAACCAATAGGTGTTAGGTACTTAGAACATTTTAAAATCCTCCTCGGTGCTTCTCTATGTCTTTAGATTTTTAAAAATTGGCCTCCAAGTTACTTTGGGAATTTTTGGAAAGTTTGCTCACTGTGCCCAAATTATCCATCCCAATTTTTATAATGATGTTATTGCATCTAAGAACAAAACTTTGGAAAGTAGTCATTGCTGTTACTCATGCATTACAGAGAAAGGCCACCATTATATGTTTCACACTTGTACATCGATACCTCCAATTACTGAACTTCTGATATACTATCTATTAAGTTTTGGCAAACACTGCTGTTTAAAAACTCACTAAGTAAATATTGCTGCTTTGCCTCAAGTAATATTTATCTCTCAAGAACTAATACATTTTCCTGTTCACTTCAACATACCTCAATATCCGCTGCTGGTTGTATAAGTATTCTGTATTATTTACAGACTTTATTTTATGCCTCTGCAATATTTTATTTATTTGACCATATATAAATCTATCACTCCAATTCTAGGTCATCAACACAGACACCATATGTATAAGTTAAAAATTAACTCCTAAAAATGAATGCCTTAATGAAATGAATCTCTTATTTACCCAGTAGGCCTTCTGGCTTTCCTTACAAAATGTTGGCTTACATCCCCTGCACTGTATAGGTTATATTTTCAGTTTATTATAGCAAAGGCATACAGTCAGCTACTGCAAACATTAAAAAAAAAGTGTTCATTATCCCCTTACCCAGGGGTATCTGGCTATATATTATAAAAACCTATCCTACTCACAAGCATTCATCTCTTTTCTGAGCCTGCGGGTAGTCCCAGATTGCATTCCATTATTCATCAGGTTATTTCTTTTTCCCTTGCAATTTCACAGTCAGCTTTTTATAAAACAAGTGAAGATTTCTAGTAAACCCCAAGCTCATTTGATCCAGTCATACTTTCACAGGTAATTATATATTAAAAGAAATAGCAAACAAACCTAGAAAACTTCTGTATACTTTAGTCCATATACTACAAAACTAGAAAAAAGCAATCTAGTTCATATCAACCTTATACTACTGCTACCAAAGATGCCTGCTGTAATATTCAGTACTATTAGTCAAATATGGCTGATTACTGGTTAGTGTAATTAGTGATTAGCTAATTTCTTGCCTGAATATGCTTGCTTTATACCATTAAAGGGAGAAAGCTTTTGTGAACTAGAATAAATTATAGCTAATGTCCTTTAGGTTCTAAAATTAATGCTAATAATTTTTGGGTCTGTTTTTAAATTTATTTTTAAATTAATAAAACCATTAGTGAGAAATATATGAAAATACCAACAGACTGATCCAACCACGCCAAAGCATCAGGGGTGGAATTGTGTTTTGCATGACAAAGACAGTCCAGAAGAGGAGGAGCAAAGATGATTTTGACTTTGTAATGATAGCAGGCAGTGGTAGGGGAAAGCGATTATAGCAGAATAGGTAATATATGCCTTGGATCGCTATGGTGAGGTGGAGTGACAGACAGGGGAGGAAGTTTTAAAGGAATAATAGATGGAGTATTTAGTTTAAAAAAGAAGAGAAAGATCTTAGATGTTCCCCAGGTAGGAGCATAGAGAGGGATAGGTGTCCTGTTTTGCCAAAGGACTCAAGCTATCATTTATCAGTACAGTGCTTCTTCTGCGTGAGGCAAATTATTCTTATTGGCCTTATTTTTCCAGTCACATTTTTGCTGCACTGGAGCATAAACAATGATGATCACATCAGCACTGGCTGCAGGTGCAGCAGAATTTTCTGAACCAATGCCTTCTTTGTCACAGAAGGACTAGCTGAGTTAGCTACTTGACTACCAATTATTAATTAGACTGAAAAAGATTATTAATTAGACCTAAAATACCCAATTATTAATCTAAATACCCCTTATGTCAGACACAAACCCCACCTCCATTGCAGCACACTTTTCTCTTGGCTGGGTAGCTATAAGATCTATGAACATTCAAATCTTGTTCCAACCTATTGCCTAGTGGCCGCTTGTCTTTTTCGCTGCAATGATATCTGTTTGACATGCCTGAAAATTACAATTAAAAATGCAACTGAAAATAAATACAAGGCTCCCCCTTACTGACTAGCTTCCCCTGATTTAAAATCTCATTTCAAAAGCAATCTTTTCTATGCCTACTTGTCTTTCGCTGAATGCAGACTATCCCCTTAGGAACCGGCTTGTTGCCAGAAGGCAGGCAGAAAAAAAGATTGTGAGGGGAGAGGCATAACCAGAGGCAAAGTGCTTCATCCTCTGCCCCTCCAACACATGCAGAAGACTTCCAGATTAACTACCATTCATTATGAGCCCCGCTGCACAGTAGAACCTCCTTCACACTGGCTACAAAGGCTCTTACCTGTGTGGAAATCCTTAGCAAGCTAACTCCCCATGAAACAGCCCTTTGAGAAAGCTGAAGTCTGAAAGTCACCACTGGACGCAGAACCTCTGTCTAGTGAGCTCTGGGCAGAGGTTCAGAGGTTAAGCAAACTCTCTATGGTGTTGTGGTCCTGGTTCCTCTCTTTCTTTTATGAAGCCCAGTTTAGAATGGAAGTACAAGGAGGAAACTTACTGGGTAGAAACACTTGGAGCTCCCCTCCCCTCTCAAAAGACAGTCTTTTGTAGTTTGCCATGCAAAGAGATGATTCAAGCCCTTCATTGTCTTGCTTACGGCCAAATGGTTTAATCAATCATGATGCAGCATACTCTCCCACAGTAAAAAGTAGGAGCAATTATGTGATAAAGCTGTTTTCTACAGCACCATGTACATTCTATTTAATAACAATGATAAGGTACACTGGAAAATGCAATCGGGTGTTGGGGGGGTTGCACAGTTCATACTACTGTATAATCCCTCCCCATAGGATTTCATTAATGTTCTAGAGAAATAAGAAAATGAAATATGACAGTACTGTCTGAAAAAGCAAACATGTAGTGCAATGGGACAAAACAGGATGAACTCTGCAAATGGCTGTCTGTGACGCTTAGAGTGACATCTCTGATGGGATGTTGATATACACTGAAATTTATTAAGACTCAGGCTAATTAGGTACTCTAGACCAGTCAACCATCATTGCTAAAGAGCAGATGTTACTTTCCATTAATTGAGAAAAGCCAGCAAGGTGGCTCAGCAGACTAAAGCTGTGTGGCAACCACAGGCTTGACAGGCTCAGCGGCAGGTTACAGAACCCTCTGTATCCTCATGTCCATATGTCTGTCAGTGCTGCCGGCCAAAGCAGCCCCACTCCATGAGCTACACAGCTGACTCCAAGAAGCTGATAAAGCAAACTGCTACCCGCAGAGACCTATAACACAATATACAGTATAACTGTACTGGTTCAAGGTAGGGTAGGATGCTACCTCAGGCCATCTGTAGATGAAAAAGGGGGTACATGTGCATGACACTTTAAAGTGGGTTAAATGCTTTTCCACCACTTTAATGGTGCTGTTATTTGCACACGTTGGCAGCGTATTGTGCAGTAATTGCAGCCACTGTAGCAAAATTGGTGATGTAATGAGCCTTAAATGATTTGGGGTGCAGTCGTAGGGTGAAGCACTGGGCTCTGTTCAGCTCAGGAGCTGCGGGAGACCTGTGCAGGCAGCCTGACAGCATCCCAGAGCCTGCCTTTTCCCTGGAGCCTGCCTGCCTGCCTGAGCTGCATAGGGGCCCAGTGCTTCCCTTTGCAGCTGCGGTGCCCCCCAGGACCACCCGAGCCGGATGCCTGCAGGCGGGTACTGCCTGAGGGTGTGCCACCGCTGCCACAGAGGGAAGCACAAGCCGGCCCCACAGTGCAGAGACTGCTCTGCCTGCTGGCAGCTTGCTGTCCCCTCCCTGCTGCCAGGTGTGTGCATGACACGGCACGGGGGTTTGCTTCGTCTTAAATTGAAGCGGCATTTTTAAAAAGCCACTGCTTCAGTTTAGGGCCCCTGTTTCGTCTACACATACCCTTATAGACTAGCTTGTTCACAAAGGCAAGAGCCTTCATAGGGCACAACCTGCTTTGTCAAATGCTATCTAGCCCTTGGTGCTCTAGGGGTGATATTTTCCCCTTACAAAACAAATAATTTATTTAAAAAAAAAAGATACTCCCTGCTACATTGGTGTAATGCTACCACTTTGTACAACATAATCGTCTGTTGGAAACGTGGTCTTTACTGGATTTGCATAGGTGTTAACTTATTCCTTTCTGAGGCTGCTGACAGACATGAAAAAAAACAACACTTTACCAGAAGCAGCCGTGGCGTGTTAGTTCAACCTGGCTCTGCAGTGTCTGTATAGATTGGGGGCTTCAGTGGGACTTTCTGGCACTTCAATCTAACAGCTGAGTCAATCAGCTATAAATAGAAGTGTCAAAAATCCCTACAACAACACCTGATCTATACAGATGTTGGGCAAACTGGGTCCAACTAATGTGATATCTCTTCTGAGCATGCGCTGGGCTTGGTGCAGAGGTGTGTGGAAAATGCCAGAGTTTTTTTGTTATTTGTATTGTTTTACATCTGTAAGCAGCCTGAATGAGTTAGTCTTTAAGGTGTCACCCTGCCCTGCCTTCTGCCCTAAGTGTAACTGAGAAGGATCATAGGCCACAATTCACATTAATCACATGATTAAGTGCTTTGCTGAACTGTAGGAAAGTGATAAATGAGGAGGAACAGAATCCAGCTCATTTGCTCTTAGCCCTGTGGTTTAATTACTAATGCTGCATTTTACTGGAGAGCCTTTGTTTTTCCTTCTCTCAAACTCTTGCAGATACGGTAATGGACAGAATAATCAGATCTGTTTAGTTGAATAAATGGAGGCAGCATACTTAAGTGACTATTACAGTGGAATGGATGATCTTGTGCTCAAGGCAGTGGGTTCAATTGCTGGCTTTGTTACAGCCTTCCTGTGTAACATCAACTAAATCCCTTAATTTCTCGCTGTCTCTGTTACCCATATGTTAAACTTCCTTACTTCCTAGGGCTGCTGCAAGCTTGGGCACTGGCAAGGGAGTGCCAAATAAGTACATAGACAGGTGACTCTATAATTACCTCTGTGTGAGACCTTAGATAACACACTTAACTGTCTGTGCCTTATCTAACTTTTCTTCTTCATTAGTGAAGTGAGGTTGATAATACAGACCTTTATCTGTGGAAGAAAGGGACCTGGTGAGTACAAAGCATTTTGAGAGGAAGCTTTTAAGTGCATTTCTCTGCATACTCATGTAAAGCTATAAATAAAACGTAAACTGTAACTGATTTGCTTTAAAAATACATTTGCAGTCTCCCTCCACCATGCTGTTTTTATTATCACTTCTGTATTTATAGCATTGTGAAAGTAAACTGCGCTCTAACACCTCACATTAAAAAAAGAGAATATTCTCATCCTGAACATTTTTAAAAACAAATCCTGGCAAATATAAGAGTCGGAGAAACAGGTCTGACTTGGGAAGTTGCGGAGATCCTGAGGGAGGGCTCACAAAATGGGTTGGGAGGAGGGATGTGAAGGAAAAGGAACACAGTGCTTGATGCACAGGTTGAAGAAGGCTGTTGTGATCATAAGAAAGCAGAACAGAATAAGGCACAATGCTTAGAGTATGAGGAAGAGGTACGGGAATTTGTCCAAGTTGGTGCAGGTGAAATGAGAATGGAGATGTGAGCAATGGGACTGTGCAGAACCTGAAATGTGAGGATGAGCAGCCTGGTATAGATATAGAAAGGGTACTTCACAAGAGAGAGCACAAACCATGAGTGGGAGTGCAATTTTTCTCTACTTAGCAAAACTATTGTTTTGGTAAAGGTGCTAATGAAATATGTGCTTTGAATTATAGATATACACCTTCAATATAATCTCTCCATAGAAAAGATTAACTACAGAAGGCCTGTCTCAAAGAGCCCAGGAGAGACGGATGGGGCAATTACACCAGGATGGTCATAAAGGGGCAGGTTAAATCATTCTGATAATCTAGGGGTGAACCTGTCAACAGCTCTCAAGTAGACCTTAATTTAGGAGCCTTACACAGCACACTCAATTTCATATATTTCTTTCCTTACTTATATTCCTTTTCCTTTCTAGATAGACTGCTATTGTGTTAAAAGATGAATGTACTATGGTATCACTTACAATATCTTCTTACATAGCATTGTGGATTTCAGGCATCTAGTGATCATAAGAAAGCAGAACAGAACAAGGCTTTAAGCAATCCTTAAGTTTCATTCACATTTTTTAATTAAGTTCTTTCTCTCAACTAATTTGGCTAATAATTTTTTTAAATTCTTTGAAAGTGGCCCTATTAAAACACCAAGTATTTAAAAAACTGGTTTGGAATGTGTTCTGTTTATGCGTAAACAAATGTAATCAAGTCATGACCATCTGGATCTAAACTATTACTAAAATTTAGTTCTGTGATTACTGTACTTACTTGATTCCAAGATGAGGTTTTTTCCCCCCCCACTTTTTAACATGGGGCTGGGAGCCCATCATCTTGGAATCAATTATTACATAGTGGTGGTGGTGGTAGTGGCAGGCAACTGCTGTGAACCTGAGGGCCAAAGCCAGGGCTACAGCTACTCTATCTGTCCCCTGCCACCTCTGTCTTTCCCCCCACTTTGGTCTCTGGTGCTGAGTCTACACTGCTACTATGGAGCCAGGCTGGGGCCATGTTGCATGCCTGAGGCTGCAGTGCAGGCACAGCCAGCTGGTGCCGGAGCAAAGGCAACAGGGGAAGGGGCAGGCAGCGGGCAGAGGCTGTGAGGGGGGGCACAAGTGGAGCGGGGGGGAGGAGGGGCAGGGGCCTGAGACTGCAGGGAGGTCAGGCAAAAAAGGGAGTAAGTCAGGGGAGACAGGCAACAAGGGTAAGCTGCTTGCCTCCCCAAAGCCGCCCCCAACATTTTCTGGTCTGCAACTGCTTTAAGGGAAGTCAAATACTCTGTCCCCGAACAGGTAGCTGATCCTGCAACCTCTAACAAGAAGGTCTGAAGCGGCGGGCAGGGTCTAGTCTAGTAATTTCAGGAATTAAATAATGGAAAGGCATTGACTATAGGGATCTGAGCTATGAAAGCCAACTGCTTCCACAGATGTGGCTGAACCTGGGGCTCCTCATGAGAGAAATACAAGTCCTAACTTTACTAATGCAAAGAAAACAATGGCTAGTGGAAAATATTGTGTAATTTCTATCTCCCGATCTCATGTAAGGCTCTGGATTTGATGTGGTGTAATGGCACAATACCCAACACTCTTTAGTTCAAAGCTTTGAGTCAAAATAGCTAAGGAAAGCATATGGTGGGATTTGAATGAAATAGAACAACAGGCATGCCATGGGCTGAATGAAAATTTGGGAGTGTGCCAAACATGACCTAGATACCTAATTAAAAGTGGTGTCTAATCTAGCTCATGTAGTGCTCAAGAAGCACATGCAATAAAGAGCTTGCCATGCATAAACTCTAGCATTATATTTGCCTGACAACTTGTATATGCCTTCACCATCCCCTGAGTTAGGATCACTGCAATGAACCACAGCACAAATGTGAGCCAATGGTCCTAGGTGTGTTTATTGACATGTACCCAGTGCATGCTAAGGTGGCTACTTTACATCCATTTTGTTGCATAGGACATGTGAAGGATACAACGCTTCACTGTGGTGCTTCCTAAATGGTGCTTTTTCACTGAGGTAAGTCACTGAAGTTTAGCTGCCTCCTACTTCTGAATGAGAGTGGGCTCCTGGACATTTACCTTGGAGCAAACAATGAATAGCAAATTTCCACCCCTGTTTACATGATGCAATCTTTTTTTCCCCATTCCCTAAATGTTGCAGCAGTTGGTTTTGCAAGGTTATTTGAAGTGCAGTATTTCCCATTTAAAGCCAGGAAAAAGCCACAGATACGGAGGTAACCAATAATATTGCAGTGCAGTAAACACGCAGCATTTAAGTGGCACTGCTGTTCGGCTCTTTTAAACTGACTCCTTAAGAGTTCAACTCATTTCCAGTATTCCAGGCCATGTATCAGGATGTCCAGAATTTCCCAGTGACAGCAGGCCCATTGTGTTTGGCATATACAAACTACAAGACAAAGCAGCAGTGCAAGCTTCAAAGAGCCTGCAGTTTACACAGAAGGCCTTAGATCAGTAACTTATTGGGTGGGGGGGGGGCAGGGAAGGGAAGGGAGGGGAAGCAGGCAAGCAGGGCAACAGCTTTTTAGACACTTATTTAGAGGGGCTACTAGAATGGCACCTCACTCTCCACCCCCACCACCAGAGTCTTTGATGCTTTAGGAGTAGACCTGCACGACCTGCCTGGCCATGGCAGGAGCAGCCCTGTACCACCCACCTGTAGGAGCTAGGTGTTTGCTCACAGAAAATGCTATTAATAGCTCCCCTGCCACCTAGTTCCAAGATTCAATAATAGCCGCCTACTGCATGCAGCTTATCTGGGATAACTGCATGTATGCCCACACCAAATACCTGTGTCATTTATATCTATGTATAAAACTAATATAAGTTACACCCCTCTAAACATGAGTGTCTTTGTGTCCTAAGACTGGACAAGTTGCTAAAATTCTCCAGCAAAAATCCACTAGTGATGGTGTATGTAGGCACTAATGGTACTACTTCACAGGATATATTACAGATTATAAATCATTTCAGGGAACACAGAAGGGTGCTGAAGGGGAAGAACGTTCAGCTGATCTTCTATGAGACGTTTCCTTCCCATGAGCAAAGCAAGACAGAGGAAGAAGTTTCTAAACATGAAGCACTGGGTAGGTCATGGGTGCAAAGTTAAAGATTTTGTTTTTTATGGAACATTCGTCTATCTTCAATGGGAAAAGTGGCTATGGTTGGATGACCTCTCAAGAGATGGGAAACAAGGGACAAGGGCTCCTGTTTTTAGGGGACAGGTGGGCTAAAGTAGTCACTATGGTATAAAATCGATAACATGAAAGAGAGAATGGAAGGAGGGAACAAATGAACAGACATTTAGCAGTAAACTATGATGCTGGGGTGTGTGTGTGTGGGGGGAGGGGAACTTACCATGATACCAAAGTACGGGACAAGAAGAAACTCAATATATTCCTTTTATAACCAGTGTTAGGAGCCTGAGTAATAAACAAGAGGAATTGGGAATTAATATTTATTGGCATACATTCAATCTAGTAACAGAAAGATGGTGGACTGATCTGCAAGTTTAAAATGTTAAAATAAATTACTTTAAACTACAGAGGATGGCTTCTGTGGGCTAAAGAGGCAGGGAGATTGTAAAACATGTCATTACTGTTTTTGAATCACTAACAACTCAAAAGAAAATGATCCTGAATTACTATAACTCTATATCCTAATAGCTGAAGTCCTACTAAGGGTACCAAGTCACACTAATGAACAGGATAGACTGGTCTTTGATCTCTTACTCATAGTACTTCGAGGAAAAAAGCTGTATTTATAATGGGGGACTTCAGTATGAGAGATGTAGTTAAGTCTCATGTTTCCAACGTTAAGCCATCCTCCGAATTTCTAAGTATTACAGACAGCAGTTTCTTCACTCAAAAACTTTGCATGCAGCATAGGGGAAATCTATACTAGATTTCATCTTACCTGGTAAAAAAAAAAGAACTAATTCCAGAACCAAATATTAGTGCTATCTTAGATAAAAATGGTCATGAGTTGATTACATGTGTTATAAACAGAATAAATTCCAAACCAGTTTTTTATATACTTGGTGTTTTAATAGGGCTAGTTTCAAAGTAAAAAAAAAGCCAAATCAACTGGGAGAGAGAACAGAATCTAAAAATGTGAATAAAAATCCAGAATTGTTTAAAGACATTTCACTAGATGCCAGAAAAGCCACAGTTGCATAAATGAAGAATTAGTTAGAAATGATTAGTTAAAGGAAAATCTGGCTCTGAAAAGAAGTGAAGGTAGCTATAAAAAAATCCATATATACTGAATGGAAGACTGGGGAAGATGATGGTAATGAATGCAAGGTAGAAACTGTGAATCACAGAATTGATAGGGAAAGCAAATGGACACCAGAGAAATCTATGTCACCAGGAGAGTTAATAATACTATTTTTTTTAAAAAGGACACGGCATACAAAAAAAGCCCCTTAAACATGGTCTATTAATACGTGAATGGTAAAGTTGTTAATAGTAATGCAGAAATGACAATTTTTTAAAATAAGTATTTTTGTTTTGTATTTCACAAAAGGCCAGATGATGTGCTGTACTTGTATTGCAAGATGAAGAAGAGTAATCACTCCAAGAGTTACACTAACAGATATTCAGAGATTCATAGATGGTTAGCGGCTGGAAGGGACCTTGCAGATCATCGGGTCCAGCCCCCCTGCACTAGGCAGAAAAAATATTAATGTGATAGACTTACCCGATCGAGCTCCAACACATCCAAGGGCTCAAGAATCGTCAATTCCGATTGGCGGAGCCAATCCACCAATCAGGAACAAGCTGAGGAAAGCAGGCACTGCCCTTTTCCTGAAGGGAAGGGGAGAGGAGCTCCCCGACTAGACTGTGGACTGCAGCATGGTAGGTCTGCCAGACTTCAGGGGCGCAGCCCCTGAAGTGTATAAGAGGAGAGCGTGTTCAGCACTCTGGGGGCAGACGTGGCGAGGGACAGCGAGGAGAGAGGAGCACTGGAGAAGACTATCCTTAGGACCCCGCCTGAGCTTTGATGGTGAGCAGATCAGCACATGGCGCTCAGGCTCTGGGAGCTGCTTGAGGCAGCTTGAAGCTGGGAACCCAGCAAGTGGCTGCGTGGATCGGCTCATGGAGAGCCGGCCCTGGGAGCAGCTCAGGGTTGCTTGAGCCCTGCACGGTGTGCAGGTCAGTGCACAGAAAGTCAACCTCAAGAGCAGCTCAAGACTGCTCAAGTTAGCTCTGGCTCTGGGCTGGGTAACCAGAGCTCTGCAATGTGGCTCAGCATTAAACTAAAAGAGCCCCAGTGCTGAGAGCAGGGCCTGGGAAGGGGAAAGACCCCAGGCGTGAGGCCGTGGAACTGGAGACAGTAAGAGTTCAGCTCCCTTGAGAGCACCCTGGGTGCCCAGTGCAGGGCACCAGGCCATCGAGAGGAGCTGGAGGCGCTGCCAGAGAGAGGCCCTTGTGGCACTGGCCACCAGGGGATGAACCTTGGCTGCTTCAGAGTGGGAGCGTGAGTTACTGTGAAAGTGGGTCCCATGGGGAGGTGGGCTTGGGAGAAGAGGGTCTGCACCCTCCACCCTCTTCTATTGTGTGGCGGGGGTGTTTCCACATCCTGGGGACCTAAAGGGGAGGGGCCCCAGGCAACACCCTGTGGGGTGCTGAGCACACCCCATATTTTGTGATTGATGTTTACTTCATACTGTAGATGTTAATATAGCTATGGGTACTCCTTAAGGGGATTTATATGGGTTTACCTGTCTTCATTACCTATATATGTTTACTGCCTGTTATCTGAACTTACCTGTATTGTTGCCTGTGTACGTCTATTGCATTGCTACCTCAGGTTACCTGGGTTTATCTGAGTTGATGCTTGTATGTGTTTATTGTGGTGATGCCTTGACTTACCTGTTCCAGGGTGTTAATGTTCATCTGTGCAGGGAATTAACTATTGCCTACGCCGTAGATCACCCGTTTTATGTTTTGCAGTCGCTCAAAGTGGTGCTATGCATTGATTGCAGGTTATTGTATAAGGTGTCACATACTCTACTGTAAATATTTAATGCTTCTTATTAATATTTATTTTGTATAGCAATAAATTTCTATATAGTGAAGTGCTTTGTCCTGGCCTGGCTCTATAGAGAAAAGAGGGAACTGCTCCCCAATGGCAGGCCCCTCTCATAGCACTCTTGCCTGACCCATTCATTCCACTTGTGGACAGGGCATACCCCTGGGTGTACCCAGGCTACATTAAACAGTAGCTATTTTCAGACATTTTGGATGTTTTATAATTAGCAAATCTGGATAAAATGCATCCAGTGCATCCAAGAAGTTTTAAAGAGCTAGCTGAGGAGCTCTCACTCAATAATTAATTTAGATTTTCCTCAACACTAAAAACAAGTTCCAGAACAAGAATATGTAAAGGGAAAACTGGGATAGCTTAGGCCATCAGCTTGGCATTAACTCCTGGCAAAATACTGGAGGACCTAATGCTAGACAAATTATTACAGGAAGGTCATATAATTAAAGCCAATCAACAGGACGTTAATTATATCAATAATTTTACAATTCCTGGGATCTCACCTGACCTGTATGACTTCTCAATGGCTCAGCCAATGCTTTGAGTATTCTAGGATGAAGTTCATCATCCTGATGATTTGAAAAATGCCTAGTCCATTTAAATAATGGGAGGACTTTTCACCATGCCCTCACTGGTAATTGTGCTTGTCATGTAACAATTTATCTTTTTGTGCACAGAAGTAAAAAAATATTAAACACTTCAACCTTTTCCATATTACCCATTATTAACTTCCCCTTTCCCATTTGGTAGGGTCTGAGGCCTCTCTAGTACTTCTAACATATTTATACAATGCACATCTACCTTTTATGTCTATTTAAGCTGTGTTTCAATTTGTGCCTTGGCTTTTCTGGTTTGGTTCCAACATGCTTGTATTACACTGTTATCCTTAGCAAGATTCCTTTTTAAGTTTCAAGTCACTGAAGAGTGCAGGATTTAGCTAAGCAAGTTTTTTGCTATGCTTCATATCCTTCCTTCATGTTGGTAAAGCATGCTCTTATGCCTTTTATATTGTCTTTTCAAGGAACAAACAAACATTTCTCCTCAACTCATCCTTCCCTTAAATTTGTCTTGCTTACCAGCCCTCTCAGTTTGCTTAAGTCTGCTTTCCTGAAGCCCAACTTTTCTTTTCTTTCTTTCTTTCTTTCTAGAGGATCATGGATTCTGTCATTTCATGGTCACTGTCATTTTAATTTAGATTTTCAACCGACGTCTTCCTAACAGTAAAAGCAAATTGAGATGTGTCTCCTTTCAGTTGGCTTCTCTACCATCTGTACCCAAAAGCTGTCCCCAACACAACTGAAGAACTTGTTGGACTGTCATGCACTGCTGTGTTTTATTTCCAACAGATATCACTCTAATTAAAGTTTCCCATCATCACCAGATCTCCATGATTTGGATGCTTCATTTAGTTGTTTTAAAAAAGCATCATCTGCCTCCTCCTCCTAGTTTGGTGGTGTACAGTAGATACCAACCATATTACACTTCTGTTTTTCCATTTTATTTTAACCCTGCTGTATCTCTCACTTCATTTTGCACCTCAGAATAGTCATACATACCTTTATTATGCAAGACATTACCTTCTGCCTTTTTTTCTTGTCTATCTTTCTTAAATAAGATATACCCCTCCAGATTAATATACCCACCAAGCTTCAGTTATCTCAATGGAATCATAATATTGGCTGGGGTTTTCAGATTATAACTTGAATTAATTCAAGGAAATCCCATGTTGCAAGTTATGCAGAAGGTCAGACTAGGTCAGCAGTACTCAACCTCCAGCCAACAGGACCATGTCATCTGGCCTGTGGGTCTGGAAGTTTGAGAGCAGAGGCAGCATTAATTGCCATGGCTTCCAGAAAGCAATGGGGTTTCCAGAGGGCTGTAGGAGGTTCTAGAGCTGCAGCAATTAATGTTGCCACCATCCCCAACCACCCAGGTGTCCAGACCCATGGAGAGCCCAGCTGGCTAGGTGATATGGCTCTGACCCCATGCTGTATCAGGCCCACAGACCAACCCTGCCCACACAGTCTAGCCCACAGACTGGCCTTGTGTATTTATCTGACCCACGGGCTCAGAAGTTTGAGAACCACTGAACTAGGTGATCTCAGTTGTCCCTTCAGGCCAGGTAGTCTAAGATTCTGTTTACTTGTTTCCTTTGGGCAAAACAGCCTACCTCTGATTAATGTGCCATAATCCCAGCCAATAGTTTCAGTAATAATGGGGTTTCATAGTTGCTAGGGTCGGAAGGGACCTGAGTAGATCATCTAGTCCGACCCCCCCACCACGGCAGGAAAGAGTACTGGGGTCAAACGACCCCAGCAAGATGTTCATCTAACCTCCAATGCAGAATCAGCCTTGAGAATAGAAACTAGAGCCCATGATCTCCTCCCCAGTGGGAGTGTCATTACCACTAGACTAGAGGCATGTTTTTCTCTCACTTGCTTTTGTGCTTTCTGGCTATATACAACCTGAATTCTTTGCAGCTGAGTGGAGCAGTTTCATTGGAAATGGTGGACAATACCCCACCCAACATACTCTCCATCATGGTGGGAGATGTAGGTTTGACCACTTCACTCCCTAGGTGGAAGAGGGAATTGAACCCAAGTTTCCCACTTCTTGGCCAAATCATGTAACCAGAAGGCTTTTTGGTATCCTGCTTTTTGTTGTAAGCACCAGATTCTCAAGTAAATGTTTAAAAAGTCAGTGCTGCTCCATTAAAGGCAAGTTCCAGTGTAATGGCAGAATATTTGGCAAAATATGTTGTAATAACTTGCCAAATGTAAGAGAGAAGAGGAGGAGAAGCAAGTTAGTAAAACTGTGGTGAAGAAACAAGGTCAGTTTAAACCCGCTGAGGACCTGGTTGATACGTCTCAAACATGTATGTGGTTTTTTTCATTCAGGAGTGTGCTAAACGCAAGATCCTTAGGCTAGCATCCTATTGTAATATGCCTTTCTGGAATAAACGGAAACATTAGGGAGGCGACTTTAAGGCAGGATTTCCCAAAATATTTAAGTGTCT
This sequence comes from Crocodylus siamensis, assembly GCF_052110815.1. NCBI lineage: Eukaryota > Metazoa > Chordata > Crocodylia > Crocodylidae > Crocodylus > Crocodylus siamensis. Next base: position 227,806,704 of record NC_143396.1, on the reverse strand, counting down.
TAAGGAACTTGAGACCCAACAAACGGGTTGAATTGACTCATCATCCAAACTTTGTTTATTATAAAATTATAGAAAATGAGGATTGGAAGGGACCTCAGGAAGTCATCTAGTCCAACCCCCTTCTCAAAGTAGGACCAGCCCCAACTAGATCTTCCCAGTTGGGATGAACTGCATCTTAAAAACCTCCAAGGATGGAGATTCCACAACTTCTCTGTGTAACCTGTTCCAATGTTTTACTACCCTCCATAAGCCCCCCAGAAGCCCTGACAGCCACTGAAGCAGCCAGTGAGTGTGGGGCTTTTATTTTTTTAAGAGCCAGGATGCAAGGGCTGGGCAGGGCAGTCATTGATGGGGCTGGGAGAGTGGTGGGGGGGGGTTGGGGAAGCAGGCAGGGAAAGGGGCATGGCAGGGATCCTCCCGTGGCCCCCTTCAGCCTCCTCCTCCCACCCTCTACTTATCAGCATGGAGGCTGGGTCCAATTCACTGCAGCAGCAAGCGGAGACTGCCCGAATTGTCGAATCTCCTAATCTTTCTCTGAATCTTTTCTGAATTGATTTAGGGGCTTTGAATTAATTCAGACCTTTTTATTGGTCTCCTGATTCGATTCAGATTTGGCAATTTGACTGCTGAATTGGGCTGAATCTCCTCCAAATCGAATCAGCAGCTGAAACTTTGCACAGCCCTAGACACAATACTCCAGGTGTGGCCTCACCAGTGCTGAATAGAAGGGAATAAACATCACTTCCCTCAATATGCCGGCAGCGCTCCTACAAATTCAGCTGAGTATGTTGTTAGTCTTTTTGGCAACCAGGGCACACTGTTCACTCATATTCAATTTACTTGTCCTCTGTACCCCAAGGTCCTTTTCTGAAGAGCTGCTGCTTAGCCAGTTGGTCCCCAGGCTGTACTGGTGCATGGGATTGTTCCATCCTAAGTGCAGGACCTTGCACGTGTCCTTACTGAATCTCATGAGATTTCTTTTGGAGGTCTGATCCTTCAATTTGTCAAGGTCTCTCTGAGTTGTTATCTGGGCCCCTGCATATCATTATTCTCCCTTTCATTTCTGCCTCCCTCTATTAAAGGCCCCACTTCTTTCCACTGTCCTAGTAGTGGAAAGAAGATGGGTGCGGCTACCTCCAAGAGTAGTTCTAGGTGTTTTTGGTTTTGTTTTTCTGGCGAATAATTTGTTTGCTGAAAAATGTAGTTTCAAGTAGATGACCATATCTGTGAATTAGTGCTGAAATTTTGAAACAGCCTGGCTCAAATGAAAAAACAAATAAAGGAAAAACTTCAGAACTGCTTCATTTTAACATTTCTAAAAGTAAAACATTTCAACTAGCTGGACTGGGACTTAGGCATGATTAAAAAATAGGAGTTTGCATAGCCTACTGCCCCATGGTTAAGACACTCACTCAGTACACAAGAGACCTTGGTTCAGCTCCCTTGGCTGGTTGACTCACAGCAGGGTTTTGGATTATAATCTTTCTACTCATGCCTGAATTCACTAACCGCCAAGCTACACCAGCAGTTTCACTCTTTCTTTTAGATCCAATGAATATTTAAGTATTTTTATAAAGTGGAACAGCTTCACAGCTAATATTGAGAGGGACTCATGGTACAATATCCTCTTGCATAGTGGAAAGGGCACTCTCCTATATGTCAGAGAACCTTTTTTCAAATCTCATTTTTTTTCAAATACATCAGGCAGAGAAGAGATTGAAATTCTGGTCTTGCACAGGCTGGGTAAGTGTCCTGTGGTTGAGCTATTGAATATAAAATGAAATGCATCTCAACCTGTTTGCTGGTTTTATGAACAGCGCTTAAGTTCTCTTGTGGCTCTAGCTCTCTGCATTTATTAAAAAAAAGTCTGGAAATGAAACAGTTAGGGTACCTATTCATGTGCTTGGGGGGAGGTGGGGGAAGGGGGCATTTTATTTAAGAAGCTGATGGACAGCTGCTCTAATTAAAACTCTGCACCGTCATGTGTATTTAGCCCCTGCCCATTTAAAAATGGTTGTAGGATGCTTTATTTAAAGCTTGAGGTTTACATACAGTGCTCCCATGGCCATTTTAAAATGCATGAAGGCTTAATGCACGTGATGCTGCAGTGATGCTGAAGCATTCAATTTAGAATATGGAGCAGACAGGGGGCATGTGTATAGGCAGCCTTAGTTTTTAATGAAATTCAATATTTTGCTCAAACCAAAACAGTTTTTATTTCAGCATAGCTGCTGAGCTGAAAAATCAATTAAAACAGCCTTGCTCAGATTTGCTAGTGATGTTTCTTCAGCCAGTCAGATAGAGAGCAATGGAAGCCAACTGTTATTTCTAGCTAGCTCAAATACAACCCTCCTCTCACCTCCCCAACTGGATTTTTAAGTTCTGCTCTGGCTTCAACTGCATGCCACAAAAAGAAGTTTTTTACTTAATTTAAGCAAGATAAATATATAAATCATCTTCTTTACTAAACATACCCAGCCCAACTGCTTGCTTATAATGGAAAATGCAGGTGCAAAATCAAATTATTGGGCACTAAATCTAGGGGTAGAAATGAATGAGCAAGTTACTGAAGTGGGAAGGAGGGGACCTTGCAATAGTGAGCTCTGAACCTCTGAGTATGGTGAGCTCCATTTAAATTCTTGCCATTCTGCAGTGACTGTAGTATTTGCTATTCTAAGTGCGTCCTTTCATAGTTCTTGCAATACCGTTATCAGTGAATGATCATTATGTTATTACTAGGTACTGGAAGCCATAAAAGTAGGGGTGTTTGGATTATGAATGCTATTTGCTATTATCCCCAGTGCCTCATATTTAGATAGTGCAAGGTCATGTCTTACTATATTTCTCTATATTGTAGCCTCTTATACATAGATGCAATTTATAGAGTCCAGGAAATGTATAACAAGTACTCCAAATTAGAAGATGTTATTAATAGCTGCAAGACTAATAGCTAAAATCGGGGGGGGGGGGGGCAACCGCATGGTGATGGCCATTTTAAATATGACAGCTTCTTCTCTTCCCCTACTGAAGTGATTCCTTCTTGCCATCACCTATCATGGGTGCTGTCACTTTCCCTCATCCCACCTCTATGTCTCAAGTAGTCCCCTGTTGGCCTGACTTCTTTTACTCTTTATTCACTTTCAGAGTTACTATTAACATTTTCTTTACAGTTTGGTATCGATCAGATACTATGGGCAAGTCAACTCTGCCTCTGGGTTGGGGGCAGTAGCATAACGAAAGGCAGGGTGGGGCTTGACCACAGCATCAGCCCTATGTGCTGACTCCAAAGTTGGGGCATGAAAAACAAAAGCAGTTGAATGACCAGACCAGTTGACACTATGCCACTGGCAGCACAGTTATTTAAGAAGCAGTGTGTGTAGGGATCCCTGGAGAAGGGTGTCCCCTTACAAGACTGCAGCTATAAGAAAAACATATTGCCCTGTGTCGCTGCTGCCTAGGGTGCTCAAGAGTTGGGTTATGCCTCTGCTCAGTGAAGCACAATATACTTGATCTATGCTCAGCTTATGGAGCATGCCCAGTGCCATCCTACCTTAGATTTTGGGAGATTATAGTCATGGGAGGATCTAGAATTTTGAAAAGGGGATGCAGGTGGTGAGGTGCATCATTGTATATAAAACAACACATATTTTTCTTCAGTTAAAAATAAATTAAAAGCTTTACTAATATGCTAGGGGCCTAAGGCTATATTATTCAGTTTAAGATTAAAGCAAAAACAAATATAACTTCATTGGAATGAGTTAAAAACAACTTGCAGGGCTGTGAAATAGGAGCTCCATTACCGTGCCCAGCTAACAGACAGCAGAACTGCAGAACAAGGGATAGCTTGATTGGTGGAACATAAAGACCATTAAAAGAAATGGGGGTCATTAACACCTGTGGAATGAAGTGTTTAGAAGGGATCAGGTAGATTATAATGAGCCATGAAGTGCACCACCCTGGATCTGCCTGTAGAGCATATGAAGTGGGTATACTATATTTCATTCCACTTTTTTTACCCTTAAGTTCAAGTTCTGTTTGCACTGTTTTTTAAAAGGAACAAGTTTAGTGTTTGTAAACAGGCTGTTTTTAAAGCTTTTTGCTTTGTATTATTTCTCAATTTGTTTAGAAAGAATTGATGTTGTGAAACCCTGCCCATAATGCAGTTGGAGCTGCTCAGGGAAATTTCCCATTCAGTAAATGACCGTAGAACTGAAGTAGAAACCAGAAAGGGCATTCTCTTCTGCAGCAGAAAATACGAATTAACTGAATGAAGACCTAATTGCTTAGTTTTATTTCTCTGAAGGACAAAAATATAATTTTCCTCCCTGCATGTGGTAGTGAATCATACATCAAAAATATCCGAGCTCATCAATTCAGACCACGCTCAAAATAAATCCAGGGGAAACCAGTGAGCAATTTTGCAAGACTTATCAGCTAAGGAAAATGTATACATACACATTTCAAGAAAATTGGTATTATGACACTTTTGCTTCTTTATGATGTAGAAATACTGAAAGGTGGATTTTTTTTCTTTCTTGGTTGCTTGTCTTTGAAATTCAGTTCTTGTCTACATCTCAAGACAGTAACCAAGTCTATGTGATCTCTAGGTGATAGGGTAAAACAAATGCTAATAATAGCAATGAATAATAGTTTAGGGAGCTGAATCATTCCTAATTGAACTGGTGGGACAGAACCAATTTAAATGCAGACAGTTCAGTGTGTCCACATTGGGCAAGATTATTTGTGTATTAAAGCTCTGAGCCTACACTAATACTGTTCTCAACCTTTTCAGTTGCAATGTCCTCTGGGAACATTTCCCTGAATTCCTGGCATAGTGACCAGCTATGATTCTGGGCAATTTTAAATTGCTTCTGCAGTCTGGGAAAGAAACAAAGGGTCCAGTGGAACCAATTTATTCCTTTTAAGTTTTTTTTCCTATTAATTGTTACTATCTTTAAAAAGCAAGATTAAAATTATATTAATGTTACTACATAGTTGCTTTTAGCTACAAAAAAAAATAAAAATTAATTCAGTCCTGGTTTCCATAATGAAGTTAATTTGGCCACATTGCATTTGTACACATGTTTGCACTGCAGTGCCAGGCGCTTTTTAAAGTGCCTGGTGCTGCAGTGCATGCATTTATATAAACAGCGAAATGCATGTCAATGTTGAGAAAATGGCGGTGGTGCACTTTTGAACTAAAACACGTTGAAAGTTGTTTTAGTTCAAAAGCACACCGCCACGATATTCTCAGGGCTGATGCACATTTCACCATTTATACAAATGCATGTGATGCAGCGCCAGGCACATCAGCTCGCATGCTGAGCAGTCTCAATTAATTGAGTCTGCTCTGACATGCTGGATCTCTGACATGTCAGAGCAGAAAAATGTATGTGTATAAATGACCATTATACACAGGTTAGGTACTCTTCAATTAAATTTGCTATTGTGTGTAAAGGAAAAAGGAACTGGAGTCAGAGTAATTGTGGGAACCATATCTTTCAAGTGCCTAACTTTATTGTATATATTCATAGTTTCATAGTTTCATAGTTTCTAGCGTCGGAAGGGACCTGAGCAGATCATCTAGTCGGACCCCCTGCCATAGCAGGAAAGAGTACTGGGGTCAAACGACCCCAGCAAGATGTTCATCTAACCTCCTCTTGAACACCCCCGGGGTAGGGTCTTGGAAGTTGGTTCCAGACCCTAGCCGCCCTGACCATGAAGTAGCGCCTCTTGATGTCTAACCTAAACCTGCCCTCTGCCAGCTTGTGACCGTTATTCCTGGTCACTCCTGGCAGTGCTCGGGGGAACAGGGACTCCCCCAATGCCTGCTGATCCCCCCTGACTAGTTTATAACAGGCCACAAGATCCCCCCTCAGCCTTCTCTTTTGGAGGCTGAACAGGTTCAGGTCCCGTAGCCTCTCCTCATAGGGCCTGCCCTGCTGTCCCCTGATCATACGAGTGGCCTTCCTCTGGACCCTTTCCATGCTGTTGACATCCCTCTTGAAGTGTGGTGCCCAGAATTGGACGCAATACTCCTGCTGCGGCCTGACCAGAGCTGGATAGAGGGGGAGGATCACCTCTTTGGACCTGCTTGAGATGCATCTGTGGATGCATGACAAGGTGCGGTTGGCCTTCCTAACTGCCTCCCCACACTGCCGGCCCATGTTCACCTTGGCAACAATGATGACTCCAAGATCCTTTTCTGCCTCCGTGCTGACAAGAGGGGAGTTCCCTAACCTGTAGGTATGGTGCCGGTTGTTCCTCCCGAGGTGCATCACCTTGCACTTGTCTGTGTTGAAACCCATCCTATTCTCATCCGCCCACCCTTGGAACCTGTCTAGGTCCGATTGTAGCCCACTGCATCCTTCCAGTGTGCCCACGTCTCCCCACATCTTAGTGTCATCAGCAAATTTGAACAGGGTGCTTTTTACCCCCTCATCCAAATCGCTGATGAAGATGTTGAACAGTGCGGGCCCGAGGACTGAGCCCTGCGGAACCCCACTGCCCACGTCCTTCCAGGGTGAGAAGGACCCATCCACTACCACACTCTGGGTGCGGCCCTCCAGCCAGTTGGTGACCCATTTGACTGTGTGGGTGTCTACACCACAGCCCCCCAGTTTCTTAATGAGAACGGGGTGAGAGACAGCGTCGAAAGACTTCTGGAAGTCCAGGAAGATTATATCCACTGCTACCCCTTCATCTAATGATCTGGTGATCTGATCGTAAAAGGCCACCAGGTTGCTCTGACAGGACCTGCCACTGATGAACCTGTGTTGGTTGCCCCTAAGCATGTAGTCCCCTGCTGGCCCCTCCTGGATGTGTGCCAGCATAATTTTCTCAAACAGCTTGCCTAGGATTGAGGTAAGACTAACCGGCCTACAGTTTCCCAGGTCCTCCTTCCTGCCTTTTTTGAAGATGGTAACCACGTTGGCCCTCTTCCAGTCCTTCGGTACCTCACCAGAGCACCACGAGTGCTCGTAAAGCCATGCCAGGGGACTTGCAATGACCTCGGCCAGTTCCTTTAGAACTCTAGGGTGGAGATCATCCAGACCGGCTGACTTAAATACATCCAACCCCTCCAGAAGCTCCCTAACTAAATCCTCGCTAACCCATGGCCCAGGTGTGTCTCCCCCGGGGCCCGAGGGGGGCCCAGCAGGGAGGTGGCTGTTCTGGTCCCTATTGTACAGTCTTTTCCCATCTCATTAGAACAAATTATGATTTGGGTGTTTAATTCTCTTAATTAAAAAAGAAAAGAATAGTGCTTGGTCCATACACAATACACCGTTCTACAGAGACCAACTAGCCCAAGGAAGCAAAGGCAGAAGAGCTGACGTATTGTAGCCACAAGGCAATTTGTTCAAATTCTGTGATCATGAACAAATTCAGGGGTACATGTATCTTGTAAGTTATCTGTTTGTTTCTGCTACACCATGCAAAATCTTGAAGCAAAGATTTGCAATAATGCTATGTTTTCAAAGGGAACAGGACAAGAGCAGTAAGCATTGATCACCCATTCTCATGACTTTCTGTAGGTGCTAAAATATAGTTAAGTATATGGTATACTTAAGTATATTTTAATGCTTTATTAGCTGCAACATCCTGTCAGCTAAATGTTGTGTTTCAAAATAAGACTGTAGTCAGCAACAAGGAAATTCTTAACATGTAATGCTCCTTGGTTTTGTGAGTGAATTACCAATTTATCTACACATTTTTGTTCTGTAGATAATGTATCATCAACTCCATCCCATTTTATTCCAGCTCTTAAGTCTATGCTGAAGGCTTAAAGCACTCAAAGCAATTCATAAAATAAAATAAAATAATGATTGTAGCTGCTTTTTGTAAGTACAGAATTCTCACTGGGTGCTTTTGTTGGCATTCTGGCCTATTAGCTTTTATGCCTTTGATTTTATATCAGGCAATGTAACTTTTTTGTGGTGTTCTCATTTTTGAAGAGATGGCTGAAAGACTTTTGTATTTTCTTTTTAAAATGTCTCTGGTGACTGGAGAGAAAGTCCCAACTGATACGTGAGGCAAATACTGTCTGGAGGCAGTGAAGCTGGACAGATTTTTGCAGGCCCACAGGAATCTCAGAAAGAAGATCTCACCTCTGGTTTATCATACCTTAATTTACAAGTTCAAACGCTGAAGGGTTAAGTTCAGTCCTCAGTCCTTAATTTCTCCAACACAGAGAAATCAAATTCCATGTAATCCGCAGTGTCAAGTTCTTTTGGATAACGCCTTAGGCCACGTCCAGATGAGTGAGCCTGTTGCAGTGACTCAGAGCAGTTTGAGACACCGCAAGAGGCATGCTAAGAATGAAAAAATGTTCCCTGCACTGCATATTTTCAGCTCAGACTCTAAATTTGATACTGAGAAATCCCGGTATATATTAAAAAAAATGCTGGAAAAAAGCAAAGCAAGTCATACTCCTGGAGTGTTCCCAGAGGCAACTGGAGGCTGGGTCCTCCAAAGAGATGCTCTGGCACCCAGCCAGAGCATCTCTATGGCTGCCTGTGCCCCTGCTGCTCCAGCATGCTGCCTCAGTGTGCTGGGGCAAATAGGAGTGGGGCAAGGCTACAGCAGCGGATCGAACCAGGTGCTGTCCCAGGTAAGTAGGGACGTGGGGGTGGAGGCGACTATGGGGGTGGGGAGACTGTGTGTGGGTATGGGGGAATGGTGGGGGTGGGGGGACTGCTCAGGAGGGGTGGGTCCCCTGCCCATCTCCTGCATGGTGCACAGCTTCCCGCAGCAGCAACTGTTGTTGGGGCGCTCATGCCTGCTCTTGGCAGAGACCTCCAGTGGTGTAGCACTAACTCAGACCCAGTGGCTGCACATGGCACTGGCCTAGCCCAGCCCACACATCCTTGGGCAGAACTGGGCCACTCATGCTGTCACCTGGGGTCCCGGGACCACAGGCTGAACTGCATGCCTTGGGCCAGGCTGGGTCTTGTCTGCATGGAGCTGGCCCTGCCTGGCCCAATGATGCATGGAGCACATGGAGGCAGGACCTGGCTTGGCCCGAGGGCATGTGGCTTCTGTCTGCAGTGCCCGGACTCTGGGTGACAGCAACAGAGGTCCAGTTCTGCCTGAGGGTGTGTGCCAGTGGGCCAGGACTGTGCCCTGCCATTAGTAGGCATGAGTGCCACAATGGCCACTGCTGCTTTTGCAGAAGGTGCTGTGCACCATGCAGTGGGGCTATGTGCTGTGTTGGGGGGGAGGCAGGGGACCCACACATCCCGAGTAGTCCCCCCCATCCCCATGCAGCCCCCCAAACAGTCCCCCACAATCCACCCACAAACCCTACAGTCCCAAACCACCCCCACAACCTCCCACATACCCACCCACAAACCCCACCCCACCCCACCCCAAAAACCCTACACTCACCCCTACACCCACCCACAACTTTTCCACAAGCCCCACATCCACCCCCCAGCCCAACATTCACCCCTACAAATCTCATAACCTATGTGACCAGCTGCCAGACGGGATGGGACAGGACCTGCTGGCAGGAGCTGCAGCTGCAGGTGCAACTGCCACACTGCAGATCTGTCCTGTGCCCACACCAGACTGGGACATGCAGCTGTAGCCTGGGGGGCTCCAGGTTCCAGGAGCCACTTGAGGGGTGTGATGGGCTGGGGGAAGGGGTGGAGTTGGCAGCAGAGGTGTGTGTGTGACAGAGAGTTGGGGGTCAGGGGTGTGGGAGAGCTCTGTGTAGGAGAGGCTGGCAAAGCAGGGCTTAGAGCCCCTCTAACCCCCTAGAGTAGCCTGTGCATGGAGAGACCAGCCTGGAAGGGAAGGGGCTTGCCCAGCCCAGTCCTTGAGCCCCAATCAAGGTCTTCCCAGGAATAGCATGGGTATCTCTGGGGCCTGGGCACAGCAAGGGCTGGCACTGCTCAGAGAAAAATGCAGTGGGATTCATGTCCTGGTGCTGGAATGGAGCTGGTGCTAGGAGGGAGGTAGTGCGGGGGGCAGGCAGGAGCTGCCAGTCAGGAGTGAGGGGCACTGGCAGGGCTGTGGGTTGGGAGTGAGGGGCAAAGGCAGGGGCAGGGAACCAGAATATTAGTGCTGCTCAGCATCCCACATCATGGTGAGCAAAGTGGGCAGCATCGGCTCTAATTTTTCTGACAAAAAAACCTAAAGCAAATGTCAAAGCATATAGATATTTAGAATCTGTTTTATAATGATGATAGAGGCAGTGGTAGGCTTCCAAACTGCTTTAAAATTGTAAATATATCAATAGAGCATTGCCCAACTGATCTCTCTATATATAGTGGCATTCCATTTTAATTGTAGAAGAACATGGATTTGGGGTATTTTAATGAGAGAATTTGCAGTTTTTTATCAGTGAATTTGCAATTTTTAAACAAGGAACACCAGGATGTCTGCTAGTGAGGCAAGTGGCAGCACCTGGGCAGAGGGGCCTGCCCAGGGTCAGCACCAGGGACCCAGCTGGAGGGCAGATGGGGTGGCTGACTTCCTGACCATTTGGGGCCAGGAGGACACATATCAACAATTCAAAGTGGGCCACTGCAAGGAGCACATCTTCTGGGTGATAGCTGCCCAGATGGCAGAGCGAGGACAAGTCCAACTGTGTAGTCACAGCCTACTGGCAGCTGGTCCAGAGATGCAGGTGGCTCTGCTACAGTGCCTGTAGCATGCCTCAGGAGGCTGTGCAGTCTACTTCTGGGTGTGGCAAGTGTGCAGACATGGGGCTGCAGGTCCAAGAGTGGGGATGCTGTCGGAGGTCGAAGAAGGTCACAGCCAGGCAGCAGCCACCACTGCCAAACTGCTGCAGTGGGTAGAGGGTGCAGGGCCACTCTAGGTTACAGCTGCTTCAGCAGTTCAGCTGGCACAAGGGGCTAGTGTCCCCAGTGGGGCGAAAGGGGGGGGTGGAGGCGAGGGCAGCTAGCAGGGCCTCAGAAGTTTCTGAGGGCAAGTAGCCCTGAGCTGCTTGCCAGGGCAGCTTTTATACTGCTGAGGCCAGCACAGGTGTTGGCTCCAGCCTCTAGCTCCACTCTTGCTGAAGATCTGGGAGAAGCTGGGCAGAGTCAGTTTACCCCAAGTGGCACAGTTTGCCCCACACCAAAGTGTATGTTCAGGCACATGTGTTGAGGCACAAATCTCTGGCATGGATTTGTGCTGCTGCTATTTGAGCTGCTGCAAGCGAAGGTGCCTACATGTGTGAATGCACCCTTAGAGACTTTCCTACTGTGAGAGCATTAATGCCCTCACAGCATGTTATAACAAGTTACTTCAGAATACTCAACCAAAGTTTTGGGTTCAGACACAAGTGACAATTTTCACCTAATTTTGCCCCAGATAGCAGTCTACAGCTATGACCAAACAGAAGTGCATGGCTGCAGACTGCTTTAAAAGGGCCAGATCCCACAAAAATCTGCCCCCTCATTGCATGAGGGTTCAAATGAACATGCTCCAAAACAAAGTGTTTTCTGTAACTTGTGTCTGCGGAGCTCCCAGCCTGTTGCTACTTTCTGAATGGGATGAGGGAAAGAGAGCGGAGGTAGTTTGGTCTGGGTTTTTTTCAGCTGGCACTGAAGACTGGGGCAAAATGAGCCCTGCCTGCCCCACCCTCCAGTGCCAGCAGAGGAACCTCAAGCAAGAGCTCCCTCTGCTCTATTTCTCTCCTCCCATTTTCAAAACAGCATCTGGGCTGAGAGGAGAGAGTGGCACTGCTACGGAGACCAGACTGCAGACTAGCAGCAAGCAACTGAAATCTCCAACTCCCAGACCCAAACTACTATTGGGCTAGGGGAATCATTGATTGCAACTCATAGTGCTTCCTGCAAAGTGCTGAGTTGCAATGGAGAGCTGCTCTTCCGTCTGCGCTCTTTATTCCTTCTACCATTGAGCAATATACTTTAACTCTAACAACTGCTGTTCTCTGCCTTTGGTGTAGATACTTTAAAGTGCTATTATTTAAAAATATAAATTAAAATGTCTAATTCCATTGATTTAAAAAAATGAATTTTAATTTAGGCTAATTTATTTTGGGTCAAATTCTGAGTGCCATACATGTAGTCATAACAGGCCTCTTAGGATTCATCACTAGGATCTGCTCAGGGATGGACATACCTAAAAGGGATAGAAGGCAATGAATCAGCTATTTAGTAGTAGTGTGTATTGCCATCTGTGGAAAAGGCTATCCCCTTGCAAGACTGGAGTAGCTGTGGACTCATGCAAGCTATACAGTTTGGGCTGGCTGCCTGCCACACAACTAGGGAGGACTATTATTATGGAATGAACTGCATGTAAATAAATAAGCACAAATTATGCTTAGATTAAAAAAGCATGAGACAGCTGTAGTAAAGGTGAAATTGAGTGGAACCTGTGATGCATAGCTAGGCTGCAGTAGAGGGCAGTGGTACATAAGACACAAAAAAATTCATCACTCCAGATATGGATAGTACACATAAGTAATGCAGAAAGCCATTAGCTATTTCACTGTAGCACCAAACATGATTATTTCCATCATTTGTCATTTACTGAACAACCTTGTGCTGTGACTATTAAATTATACATGCATATATTACATGTATATGCCTATATAGCTATACAGAAAAAATACATTTATCTTCAAAACTTTTGTGACTTGTTTGAGCTTTACAACCTTGTCTTTCTCAATTAACTTACAATAGCTTCACATCTGAAGATCAAGTCCTTTGTACTTTTATTTTGAATGAAACCAATGCAACAGGCAAGGAATGAGTGCACTTATAGCACTGAATTCTTTCTTCTCCCACCTTCCTTTGCAAAATCAAACAAGAAGAGTTTTAAAAGAGTTTGATTGGGGGAAGGGAGAAATTACAAATAAAGGTAACATAACTCTTCTGATCTTTAACTGGATTCATTTTTTCTCGGGACATGGGACCAAAAGAACTTACAAGAAGGCTAAAGAAAAAAATTGCAAGGCATGCATGACTTGTGCTGGAACTGACATGTGTAATACTAGGTAATTCAGGGAGGCTTTGAACTACACTAGATAAAAAGGCATGTCATCTCTCCAACTGTAGATGCAGTGAATTACATTTCCATTGTGGGCACTTGCAAGTTACATTTTTTGCATGATTGGGGCCCTGAAAGTGCTCTGAAGCTGTGCTGCATAGGCAGCGGAAGGCCAGGGCTAACAGGGCTTAGCACCACCAAACATGGGGTGCCTTGGTGTGGGCTCTGAGCAGCTGCAGCAGGACAGGGAGGGGTGCGCATAGGCACAGATGGGTAGCTGGAGCCTGCAGGTGGATAGGAACTCAGCCCAGCCCTGCAGCATGTGAAGCAGCACCCAGCAGGTAAGTGTGTAGGGGCTAAGGGGGGAAGGAGGGAAGGAGTGTGGGGGGGCAGATTCATGCTCCCGTGGTGAGGGGGGGAGTGGGGCAGGGGTAGGGGCTGGGGTGAATGAGGCACCAGGGTGGGTCTTGGGAGGGTTGGAGCCCAGGTGGCTCATCCAGGGGTGCTGGGGGCTCCCACAACTGTGTGCATCCCCGGGGCAGGCATGGGGGGGAACATGTCCCTCAGATCTGTGTGCAGGGTGGAGGCGGCTGCTGCTGTGAGCTGGAGCTCTGTGCCCCACTGCTGGTGCCCTGGCAGCTGTGCAATGCCACATGCCTCCTATGTGCTGGCTGCACCGAGGCCCCTGCCTGCCTGGTGATGGGAGGCATGTGGCATTGAGCAGCTGCCAGGGCACTGGCAGTGTGATGTAGAGCCCAAGCCCACAGCAGCAGCCCACCTCCTCCCTGGGTAAAGATTCAAGGGGCACGTGCCCCCCCCATGCCTGCCCCGGGGGTGCACACAGTGGTGGGAGCCCTCCACACCCCTGGACAAGCCGCCTGATCTCTGACCCTCCCATGACCTACCTCAGGGCCCCATTCACCCCTGCTCCTGCCACACTCCTTCCCTCATTTCAGGGCCCTCAATCTGCCCCCTTCACACCCCTTCCTTTCCCTGCGCCTCTTCCCCCCCTACACACTTACCTGCTGAGTGGTGTGTGTGTATGTGTGTATGTGTGGGTAGAAGTATCTTTTAAGTTTAAGTTTTATCCAGCCCCCCCAATAAGATTTTCTCTCTCTGCCTATGCTGTGTTGTGATACATACGCACGGGGCAAAGCACTTTTTAAATGGCTGATCACATGACAATTTAACCCTCCTCAAATGAGGTAGTAGGTGAAGGTGCTCTGCTTTAGGCTGCCTTAGGGAACTTGTGTTCCCTAGGGTTAATTTTTCATATGTGCGGTCTGTGGGGCTATCAGCAGAGAGGGAATGGCAAAGGGGAAGTGAGCAGCAGTAAGATGCTGGCTGGGCTTTGCCTAGCCTGAGCTGGACATGGGAGGTAGATTGAGGCCCCTCTATCTTGAATGCCCCCCCAGCTTTCCCATCTTGGGTACTGGGGGGAACTCAGACAGGCCTGAGAGGTGAGGGAACTCCAATCCATCCCCTGCCCTCCAGCTTAGGCCGGGCAAGCCAGCAGCTCATGCTGCAGCTTTCTACCTCTGTCTTGCCTGACCTGAGCTGAAGGGGAACAGGGATGGATTGGACCCCCTCACTTTGCAGGCCAGCCTGGTTCCCCCCTCTCAGCTCTGATCTACTCCCCACCACTCTAGCTCAGGCTGGGCAAAGCCAAGCTGGAAGCTTACAGCTGTTTTCTTCCCCTTCCCTCTCTGCTGACAGGGCTGGGGATGGGGGTGGTTTGTCAGCCTCCTTGGAGGAGGGCCAGTGCAGGCTGGCTTGATTCCTCTCTCCCCATCGACCCAACAGGAGACTGTCGGGGGGAGAGGAGAGGGTCGGGTTAACTCATGGCACTTTATGTAAAGCACCTGGAGTTGGAGCAGAGACCTACACATCTGTCTGCATCCTGTGTCTAATCTGAAGAAGAAATGCATAACAGAATCTAGGGACCTTGTCACAAGTTCCCTTAAAAAAATCATAAAGGCATTTAAAATGAAAGGAGCATTAGTTAAGGGGTGTTAAACCACCATAAATACTGTTTAAACATTTTGAAGATAAATCACACCAAAGGAGATTTATCTTAGAAAGATTTTATGCACAGCATTCCAGGGTATTGCTTGAATAGTCAGGGGAGGTAAAACACTTTACTTTCATTCCTCCAGCTTCCCATGGTGGACAGCTCACAGTTGCTGTACCCCTTCCTGCCCTCCAAAAATTAAGTGGTTCCCCATCCCACCTCCCTTCACATGGAGAGCAACTGCTCTTAGCTTAATTGCAAAGAGACCATGGAGCTAGGGAACCCCACCACTCTCAGCTGCCTGGTCTGGCCCGTGGGAAGACCAAGCTCAGAGTCCTGGGGAGGCTGCTTCTACCAGCTCTGAACAGCACCCTAAAGCCCCCTCTACAGTTACACTTAAGGTGCGATTAACCAGGCAATCATGCCCCAAGGTATGACCCAGCTACACATTCATCCAATGAACGGTGTGATAAAACAAGCAATAAACTACACATTTATTCCACAAAAAATGTGTAATAACTTTGTAGCTTATTTTAATCACACCATTAATTGAATATGTGGCAAGTGCTCCCCTGTGGCTGGGAGGACCATCAATTGAGGGGCTCCCAGCCACAGGGTGCACTATTTGCTACCTGCCCTGCAGTTGACATGGCTTGCAGTGGTGGCAGCATTGTCAGCTGTGGGACTTGCAGTGGGGCAAACACTCCCCCCCCCACGAGCCTCCTTGCGTGCAGTAAAGTGGGATGCAGGGCTCATAGCAGGGGCAGTGTGGGGAATGCTGCCACTGCTGTGTTCTGCTCCTCCCGAGGCTTGCAGCAGGGGCAGCCTTCTTCCTGCTACCTCTGCTGTGAGCCCTGCAGCCAACAATGCTCATGGTGGGGGCAGTGTTCCCAGAGCTGCCCCTGCTGGGTGCAGCCCTTGTCAGCTGCAGGGCTCACAGGGGGAAAGTGCAGGAAATGCTGTCCCTGTTGCGAGTCTTGCTGAGCCTCATCAATTGCAAGGCTTGCAGCCACAGGATTCAGTGTAGGAGGAGCCTGAGATTGTGATCGGTGATAAGGCACAGTGGGATCTAACAATTGCGCTTCCTGCCATGCATGTCCCTACTCACCACACTTGTCGGCAAGTCACAATCATGCAGGCCTGAAATAACATGAAACCTTCACTTCAGACTGCTCTAAAAATGCCATAACTTTATGACAAAACAACATCCCACAGATTTCTGATATTATACAGGTAACCTGCCAAAGCCCTACATTATAGATAAGAAATCCAGTTCAGTCTTAACTTGGACCAGTTTAGGCTGAACATGATCATAACAAATGGTTATCCTTCACCATTCTGATATTTAACCATATTGACAGAGTGCTATGAAGAATAAATTCTCTACTTCTCAATAAAATGGCCTTTTCATTATCCAGCAAAATTTCTCCTATCTGAGTAAGAAGCAAAGAGATCAGTATAATAGATCGATGCTTGGACTGACTTCTCAGGTGACTGCAGAACACTGTTGAATTTACTATGTGATACAGCTTACACATACAAGGGGGAAAAGCACCTGCAACTATTTAAGGTTAGAGTTGATATGTATTAAAATACTGACAATTCTTTTGGGAAATTGATTTTAATTTTGGGCAAAGATTTAGGGAAATAATTATCTTAACTAAATGGATTCATTTGAACCTGCCAAGGACTTGCATATGGAACCTCGCTTTGTTTGTAAGTAGGATGGTAAGCAAATGTCCAAGTGCACTCTCCAAGCAGTTATATCCACTGGATGTGCTGAAAATATAGCTAGTTATGTGCTAGATGTCAAGCTCTTAAGTGGAGACATTTTCCAGGAAGCAAGGTTGATGAAACAAAGAGATGGCTTCTGCTAAAAGTTCACATTTAGCTCCACACTTCAGCAAGTGTGTAGATGATTTAGATATGAGGTAGTGGCTCCAACTAACAGAGATCAGCACAATGTAATTTACAGATCCAGAACAAAACTTAACAAGAAAGTACAGGCAAAGATCTCAGGCTAATGTTCTCTAGCCAGGCAGATGGACAGTGGGTCCCTGGGGGGCAGGATCCTTTTTACTACCAGCCTATGGAGCTATGTCACTCTAATAGCTAATGCAGCTTCTGTGAGGCCCTTAAGCAACTCCTGCCTTCCACAGGAGGAGACGGGACACAGCAACAGGTCTCTGACATCAAGGCTGTGCCTTGCCTGTACTTCACAGTATTGTGGCAAGGCTGTACACCCCAGCATGGTCTCTTGCCTCTTGCACACTTCCTTCATGACTGTGAAGGAATCTGTTTTTTCCCTGGTGAGTGCAGTGTTTTACTGATACATCTACAAGACACAAGAATCTGTACCATGTACTTTGCTCTAGGAAACGTGCTCTGAACTCAACCTTTTATTATTCTCAAGTGCTCAACCCTATAAAGGTGTTATCAGCAGAAATCAAGACTTTTTCTGTCCAGCCTGCAAGGCAAGTGGTGCATGGGTCCCCCTTCCCCATTCTGATGTATAACTGTATTGACAGAGGGCTGTCAAGAATAAGCAATCTCTTTTGCAACAGCGTGGGTTTTCCATTCTCCAGCAGAATACCTCCTCTTTGACCGACTGATATTTTGCTGTGTATCGGAACAACCGCACGCACATTTGTCAAAAGATATATGCTGGCTTGTTTAGATAGAAATACACAGCAGTTTAAACTTAGTTTAGATTACTGGTCTCAAGTGAGTATTTGTTCACATCAAGAAAACCATGTACCATCTGGCATATTTCAGCAATATTGGCTTAGACAACCCAGCACTGGAATAAAAGCAATACTGCAGGTCAAAAATGAAGTGCATTGGCAGAACAGTGTGGAGGCAGCTTGCACAGCATCTGCCTGCACTAGCTTGGTGCTTAAGCTCTCCTGGGCTCCCCCTGTGCTGGCAAGCTCCTGTAGCTGGAACTGAGGCATCCCAGTTGAGGGACTCCCAGCCACGGGGGCTTCCTGGGGCAAAAGAATCACTGCTGTGGTGACCACCCCACCCTGGGGCCCTGGGGGTATGGAAAACTCCTGGGGGTGGAGGATCACTGCTACAGTAATTCCCCCACCCTGGGGGTACAGGAAACCCTTGGAGCTGGAGGATCACCATGATCCTCTGTCTCCAGGGGGATTTCCCACACCCCCAAGCCCTAGGGATCATAGCACAATTGCAAGGGTTCAGGAGTGCAGGAAATCCCTGGACTCTGGGGTTCACATCTCCCTCAATACCTAGGGGTTTCATAGTTTCTAGGGTCAGAGTTTTTACACTGGGTATGATGCACCTATACGGCTCTGGGGGGTTTCTGCGCTCTCAATTCAGCTGATGGGGCTCCCAACTACAGGAGAGCCCCTGCTACATGTACAAAATGAAGCTTGATAGCAACCATGTATAGTTAGCTTTTGGGCATGTCTATATGTGATGCTATATCACCATAGCGATATGCTACGGCGATGCTAGCATCAGCAGTCACAAACTGTGACACTGCAGCTACATTGCTGTAGCAATGTGCTCCCTCATTGTACCTCAGTGCTACGGTGACATAGCAATTAAAATTAACCGTGCACAGCGTGCACAACACACTATAGGCTGTTACTGTACTGTCATTTAGTACTTCCTTTTGGAAGTCCTAAATGAAAGCATAGTAACAAAACCACTGTAGGAACACATGAAGATGCGCCCTTTGAGATCTAACTGATGTGTCCACTGAGGTATATCTGGTTGGAGCTTTTTATTGTGTGATAGCTACTTTGTATGTGTTGCTGGTCTCTAGGTAACTGCACAATTAACCAGTTAATTGAGCAATACCTATAACATGTAGAAGGGGGTCCAAGAATGGTACATCAGGATATGGCAGATTAGAAGTTTATTTCCAGTCTTAGGGAGCAGAGCAGTGGAAGATGGGGAAAGTGTTGGCCTAAGGGTCAGGATCAAAGTGTGACTGATGTGGAGATCACAACCAGAGTAAAAGGTGTCATTCAGAAATCAGGTCCAATGATAGAACGGCTTATAGAGGTGTACTAAAAGTTGGGGAGTTACGGGCTAGGGTAAAGGTATCCCAGAAATGTTTGAGAAGAAGATGGAATAGATAGGAGGTTTTCAGCTGAAAGTCACCTCTATGGCACATTAGGAGAGATAAGGATGAGTTGAGGGTCAGAATGGAAAAGATTTCAAACGAGGCTTAGCTAAGCTGGGAGTGAAATGGCATATCTGTACTAGAAGGCACAGGTGCAATACATCAGCACAGAGGCTTTTGGCAACATTATATGGGACCCGTGACTGAAACAGCTAAGGAGAGAGGGATGTACCCCTGACATTGAGGGGTCCTTATATTGGTATGACAGTTTAGTTTTAAGACACACTGGTAGAAGTGTAGAAACCAGGTTCAGGGTTCGAATGACAGTTTTGCAGATGTTTAATTAGGTGAGGTGTATTAATGACACTGATGCCTGGAGTAACATGAAGCACTGAGCTGCAGTTTAAGTGCATTACAGTACGAGAACACTACTCATGTCCTCTTTCTCCAAAATGGGAATATGTGGGTTTTTCTGTGACAGTAAATAGTGTTCTAGAGACTTATCAGCAAGAGGTATTTAAGGAGTTAGAAGCAAATCTGTCAGTGCCTCAGGGTGCTTGTACACATGACAATATTCTCTACCTTGTCCAGCGGAGACATGGGAAAAACATGAGAATATTTTATTCAAACCTCACTCACCACATCCACTGACTCTTAACTCTCTGTTTGTCACTTTCCCTAGTGATTTATTTTTCTACTTTTCCTGATTTGGGGCTACTTAGTCTCTAAAATGTATACAGGTAGCTGGCAGAGGACAAGGAGAGAGATACCAATGCAGTGCACTAGTCCATGTCAACCTACTTCAAGCCCAGAGTGAAGGAGTGAAAGGTTTACAATGTTCCCGCTAATACAGGGTACTAATGTGGCTGGCATTTCACCACCTTGTGAACTTGTAATACTTTTAAATGGCTTTTTCATCCATTCTGCAAACTCCTGATGTCTACAGATGATCATTAACAATGATTCCCGTAGGCTCACTCTCTCCAAACTACGCAGTGCCTTATTCAAAACTTAGTCATCTGGCCAGATGAAAGCAAAATAGAAGCTGAGTGGCTCTTTTCCCAATACCTAATCTCAAAATCAAACACTTACGTTGCTGTACCATAAACAGAGCTGAATGTTTAAAGTGCGGTTATATCTTTTTAAAATGATTTTGCCTTTTCCCCATGAGAAGCAATTACAACAGAAATGTTGAGCAAAGGTAACCCCATGTGTAAACCTTATTATTGTTAGCTTGACAGTAAGTCATGCCTTGCCCTTATTGCTACGCTTTAAGGTGGAACTGTATTGACTCTAAAAAGAGAAAATGTCACTGGATTCTAAAAATTAAGATCTTCCCACACGAGCCAGATCCAGATAGGTCCACATTTATTCTGAAATCTTTTGAAAATGCGTGTTTATGTTAATCACATTAAACAAAACAAGGGTTAAAATGTAATGCAAGTTCAATAAAAATTTATTTTTAACCTTTATTTTTGACATAGAGATGCATCATTTGTGGAAAGAGAAGGGGAAGGAGAAAGAGAAATGGGAAAAAGGTCAGACTCCCTGTTATTGTTTTTCTGTGCTTTCCAAATGCAAAGGCTTCCTGTCCCAGACATGGGAGACTGGCTGAGGCTTTAGATCAGCGGAAAGGATGTTACTGAACAACATAACACATTTTCCCTTTTCTCCTTTGAAAAAGATTTCTGAGAGTGCTGATGAAGTTTCTGTTCCTATTTTGTCTGAATCGTTTCCTTCTTTCTCTCTTTCCTTTCAAAGTTTGGGATTGTACCTCCTGGCTGTGGAAAGATTCAATTTCAAGCTGACATGAATGTAGCTGCTATTCCAGAATAGCAGAATGCAAGAGGACAGTTTTTATTCTGCAAGGGAACTATCTCCCATGGTGGTACTTAAAAATAAAGATAATCAGCTTAAAGATGCTATGATGTATCCTGTTTTCTTCCTCCTCCTAAGTCACATTGATGTCTTGATGACTAGATCAATTGCTTAATGAAGGCTATGAATATTAACAAGAATATCAGCAATCTTTCTTAGATGAGTAAGTATTAAGCCACTCTGCTTTCCTCTTGAACTTGAGCTTATGGGATGACTTTTCAAACATGATGAAATGGTTATTTTCCCCTGGAACCTTCAAAAACAGAGTTAGTCAGCACATGGTCCAGTCATAAATCTCAATTTAGTAGTTGTCTTTTCACATCTCAGTCTAGATTCATCTTGTACTTCCACAGCATGGCCCTGATCCTGCAAACTACATTGAGTCATGCTTGAAATCAATTAGATTACTCATAACAGAAGGCATGAACAACGAGTGTCCCTGGCGGCTGGGGGGTCACGGCTGCACTGATAGTGGTGGGAGCATGGCGGCAGTGGGAGCATGGCAGCGGTGAGTGCAGAGTTCCCGCAGACGCTGCCGGTGCTATTGGCAGCATGGGGAATGGCAACCACTCGCAGGCGCCGCCGGCAGCGTTGGTGGCGGCCAACAGCAATCGTGGATCACCTGCAGATGCCACCGGTGGGTTGGCGAGCAGTGACCACCGGCAGGTGCTGCTGATAGTGTCGGCGGCACCTTTTTGTAGGGGGTGCACATGCACCTGCATGCACCCCCTACTCATCCTCTCTGACAGGAGGGCTTATTACTTGGTAAAAGACATTTGTAAGACTGCACTTTAAGCAGATGAAGCTCAGTTTCCAGATTTTGTCTTTCTCACTTAATGTTTGGAGTATTGCATTCCTGTAAACTTAAATCTGGCAAAAGCTATTGTTTTTGACACAAAGAGATATCATATTGTGCATTTTTTCATCCCTCTGACTCCACCTGCATCTGTGGCAAATTGAACCTTGTTCTAATTAAAGACATTTTAGAAGCACAATATGTTTGTGTTCAGATGAGCTGTGGCATGCAACAATAACCAAATGTTTGACAATACCACCTGCACTTTCTAGTGCCCTTGCTGACTAGAGAGATATCCTTCATGATTTAGAACAAATCCATAAAGAAGAGCTTTATTTTGAACGGCTAAACTCTCTTTCCCAAACCTCAACACACAGTTATTGACTTGCTGCCTATTTACAAGAAGATACTGGATTTTTGGATGTTGAATAATATTTTTGAGTTTACTGCCCATTAATATTGCTATACTAACAACCATGGAAAGTGAAACTTGTCATTTACCAACACAACGGGAACAATAGGAAAAAAAGCTTCCCCAGACGTTCCTGCCAATGTGCATCTTGCAAAACCTGGAAAGAGACCCCCTAGGGCTTAGAATAAATTCTCTTTCTCTAAGCAGGGCTGTGCAAAACAGCACCATTTTGTTTCAACTTCCATTTCACCCTTTCGAAGGGACACTGTTTCATTTCACTCTTTTGAAGCACTGTTCTGTTTTGTTTTGTCAAAACTGTTTCAACGCTATTTCTACGTTTCAATGTTTTGCCCCTAGGCTATAATGGGGAATCACAAAAAAGCCTAGAACTTTTTAATTTCTTGCCTGATTTGGATGAAAATTGCAGGGATGGTAGGCCCTTCTGAGATCATGTATCCTGCCCAGTTGAAGGAGATAGTTGTGGGAGTTTTTGTGAAACTGCACCTCAAACTGTTTAAAACAAAACTAGTATCGTTTGGTGGCTGCAGCAGCATGCTGTCATCCTGCACACAGATCCAGGGGCCCGCTCCCCCTGGGAGCCTGCTGAAACCCCACACACAGATCGGGGGCTGGTCCCCCTGCAAACAACTGGGGAAATGATCAGAGAGCTGGGGAATCAAACCAGGAGCTAGATGTCAATATCAGAGCAGTCCTTCCCCCACTTCTCCCTCCTTCTCCTTAGTTTCTGTTTAGCTACAAGCAAGCCTGGCTTCAAAACGCGAAACTTTTCAAACTTTCAAAATGTTTTGCGTACCCTCATTTTGTTTTGAAGCTGTTTTGAAGCCTTTCATTTAATTTTGATTTTGCTGTTTTGAGTTGGAAACACGTTGAAACAGCTTTGAAATGAAACACCAGTCAAAATTTTGCACAGCCATACAAAATAGGAAATTGGAACTAGTAGAAATGGTGAGATTTTGTGAAGCAGTTGTCCACTGGCAACTAGGTGGTAAACCCAAACTCATTCTATGTCGGCTACCATAAGCATCTATCACATGCAGGGATCTACTTAATTTGTACTTTTGTGATTTTTGTGTAAACTGTGAAAAAGGCAGTTTCTGTGATCATTGTGAAAATTGGCATTCTCTGTGATTTTGCACAGAATCATCAGGAAAAAAAAAACTTATTAAAAATAAAAAATAAAACGCTGGCTCCCCAGTGACAGCCAGTGGCTCCTGTCGCCCAGCCTCACAGTCTGCCGGGGGTGAAGCTGCCAGCAAGATTGGCAGAGAGAGCTGCCTTTTGTGTGGCCCCACCCCCCTCTGCCAATCAGCAGTGAAGGGTGAGTCTGCATGAAAGGCAGCTCTCTCCACCAAACGGCAGCAAGAGGCAGGGCCACTGGGGCCCCTCAGCCAATCAGTGGCAAAAGGTGGGGAAGCCCACCATAAAATGACTGTGAAAATGGCACTGGGTGCTGCGAGCAGCCTGTGATTTTTACTTTGCCTCCACACACTTTAAGTAGATACCTAATCATATAATAATGATATTGTTCTTTAGAGCTCTGGACGTATAGACATTAATGCCCCATATCCCCAAACCAAACTCTTGAGCCACATAGTCTCACACTTTTACACATATAGCTTCTTTGCAGTAGAATGGCCTTGCAAAGGAGATTACACCGTCTCTTTGCATTTCTGTACATGCTGTAGAAATCCAGGGAACCAGCAATACAATACTGGGGAGGAGAAGGGGAAAAATTGTTACATTTTCTTCCTGAGAACTCTTGCCAACTTTCTTCCAATCCACATCTTTTTTTAATTGCCCTTTTCTGTTATCTCTGATCATTTGCTATATTTACTAACTTTATTTTTAAAGTCTCAAGCCAGAGCCTGTTTCCCCGTTCCTGTGCGAGGTTACCATATATGATGTTTAATGGCAATACTGTGATGCTGACTAGAGCCTACACAAACACTAAACAGATTTTCATAGATCACTCTGAGGAAATCTCATTGGTGATTAAGAAAAGTCACTCTGTAGTTTATAGAAACTAACTGATTTGTGACCATTCTTCATTTTTGGCTGAAGAACACATCCAGAAAAAAGGCACAGATTGTTTAATTTTACCTTACCTGTGACAACACTGGGGATTTTAGACAGAAAGCTCTTGACTGTTCGGATGGGAACTCCTCCTGTTTTGTCATCCTGCATTCTTGCAATGATCTCTTCAATCTGTGAAGTGGGATGGAATGGAATACATTATTTTGCTAGCCCAGGAACTATACTAGTAATACTTATTAAAATGACTATTTTATATTGTCACAGTTGCAGACCAGGATTCTATTGTGCAGGGCACTGTACAGATGTGGAACAAAAATATGGTTCTTGGCCCAAAGATCTTACAATCTAAGCGTAAGATAAAGGCAACAGATTGTTAATGAGGATTTAGAAGAAAACAATGAGCCAATATGGGTCTGAACAAGAGAGAATAATTGTAGCACACCAACATCTTACACATGCTCATAGGTGGTGTAAGTGGGGTAGCGCTCTTAGCTCCCCCCCCAGTGCAGAACAGTGGTAGGATTGCAAGGCTGCCCAGCCATGGGCTTCTGGAAGCTACAGAAGGTGTGGGGAGGGAATGGGGCTGGGGCTAAGGGAGGGGCAGATGTTGCACGGATGGTGAGGTGTGGGACTGAGCTGCGATAGGCTAGTCTGGGGGCACAGGTCCTGCTGCTATGCATATCCCAGGAATCATGGGGGCATATGCCCCTGGATCTGTGTGGGGCAGGGCAGACTTCTGACGGGCAGAGCTGCTGCAGCCACCTTAAAGTTTGCCGTAGCCCACCTCACCCCCCTCTCAGTGCCACCACCATTCGCTGTGAGTGCAGCCCGTCCCACCCCCTCTGGGAACAGCCCAGCACAGCCCTGGTCCAGGCCTGCAATAGCCTGCCCTGCTCCGCACAGATCAGGGGGCACATACCCCCCCATGCCTCCCAGGGTGAGTGTAGCAGCAGGAGCCATGTGCCCTGAATGAGCAGGCTGAACAATGATAACTTAGGGCGGGAGCAGGGTTCCAGGGGCTCTGTCTCCTCTGGCCTGGCAGTGCAGCCGAGGCTGGTCCCTTTCAGCCCCACGCTTTGGGCCCCCCCTGGGTGGTGTGGAGCTCATCTCCCTCCCACTCTCTTCATAAATAAATACAATCATTTATCTGTTGAAACTGACTTCACCGAAGCAAAACTGTGCCATTTCACAAGATGGAAGGAATGGTCTTTGTGACCCCTGGCTGGGGTCTTATGACCCCTGCCACCCCCAGTGCTCCTTTCTGCCCATGGCAGGGGGTCAGACTAGATGATCTGTTAGGTCCCTTCCGACTCATTGATTCTATGATTCTATGTGGACCATCAACCAGCCATCAGAAGACCACCCTTTTTAAATCATAGAAGACCTGGATTGGTTTTGAGGCTGCAAATACTCTGCTTAATCTTCTGGGTCATCCCATTCCATCTAAATATAGTCCCCAACCAGTTTGCTAAATTTAGAACATATTTATTACACAACCAACACCAGAGATTAAAATACTGAATCATTCCTAGACCAAACATTTTGATAAAGAAAAAATGGCAGAATCAGGACAGTGTAGGTAGCATATTAGAATCACAGATACCAATAAAACAAGATAACAGTGGAAAATGTGTGGGGTTCTGTGGCATGCATTCTAATTTGATCTTTATTTTTTTGGTTTCCCAAGAAATTTTATGTAACAACATAAGAGATATAACTAGACAAAGGAAAGTTTTCAGGGCTTCTATTATATCTCAAAGCTTTAGATATTTTCCTGACAATTCTGATGACAGCATAGCATAGCAATCCTTCACTCAGGTACTGTATCAATGGACTTGATTAGAGGAGACAGGAGTAGGAAGTGCATACAGAATAAGTCAGTACTGCAAGTCATGGATGGAATTTTATATAACAGGGAAGCATAAAAGGCATCATATATGGAATAAAATATACCAACAACAGAACATGAAATGCAGAATGCATGAAGTTACTCTATAAGTTAGCAATGGAAAGTATTTTCCACTCTCTCTAAAACAAATAAATACATACAAATAAAAAAAGACTCCAAAATAAAAGGTCTTTCTAATTAGTTTCAGGACAAAAATCAATAGATTCTTCACATGTACAGGGGTCACTTCTATACACAAATGAATAAATTGCTTCCAGAATTATAACAACTATAACTAACTATAACACTGAATCACTGGGGAAGGCCAGAGACACTGCAAATGCACTGTAAAATGTTGAGGCAATTTCAGTCCCTTTGAAGATATTTACATCCTTATTTTCACTTGGATACAATAATGCCAGTGGGAATGACAAGTTGAACAAAAGTACCTTACAACTGTACCTGATGCCTTTAAGACATCCCTCCTTACGGAATGAAAGTTCTAAGGTTTTCAGTATGTTCTTTACCCATGAAAAACAGATATCTGATATATGTGGAGCTCCCCTTCTGGTAGTTCTGGAAATTTAAATATTACACGGTATTCCCTTCATTTACAAGAGAAGCTGACATTCCCTTTGGATCAAAGGGTCTGATACCAATGAGGATATGGTGGTTGCCCATTTCTCAGAGACCACAGATATGAAACTTTCCCTGTATTTTCCACTTGATGGATGAAGGGACATAACTTTAGGGGAGAGACATGCCTTATGACAATGAAAGACTGGTGATTATTAGGGGTGTGTGATGTGGGCTCTATTTGATTAGGATTCGGCCCAAATCAGTGGCAGTGATTCAGTTAATTGATTTGGATCACTGTCCCTGATTCAATTTGGCTGAATCGGCATCTGAATATTCGATGTTGATTCAGAGAATCAGTGATTTGGCCAAAGACACAGCTTTAAATGTTTTTTTTACATACCTCAAGGTACCAGTGTGGCTCATGAACACGGCGATGCTGGGGCACATGGTGTGTCCCACAGGAGTGTGTGTGTGTGGGGGACTCCCATGTGCTGGCAGTGAACCCAGAAGCAGATTGGAAGTACTTCCGATCCACTTCTAGGTCCGTCCCCCCCGTGGTCCCCCAACTCAGCAATCAGCCATCTGGGTACCCCAGGTGCCCCCACCCCAGACCCAGGAGGCACCAGGCACTGAGCCAGGGAGTTGTCGGTGGGGGGGCCCAGAGTGCTCCCTGGCAGACCCAGAAGTGCTTCTGGTCTACTTCCAGGTCTGCTGTTGAATATGCTGGAGAGCCCTCTGTGCTTCTGTGGGACACTCCATGCGCCCCAGCATCACAGCATTCACGAGCTCCCTGCTACCTAGAGGTATGTAGAAAAAACATTTAAAGCTGTGTCTATATCCAAATTGCCAAATCTTTCCGAATCTCTCTGAATTGATTCGGAGGGATCTAATTCGATTCAGAGAGATTAAAGTATCTCCTGATTTGATTCAGATTCAGAGATTTGGCCATTGAATCAGGCTGAATCTCTGCCGAATTGAATTGGGGATCGAAGCTTCACACAGCTCTAGTGATTCATAGTTTCATAGTTAGTAGGGTTGGAAGGGACCTGAGCAGATCATCTAGTCCGACCCCCTGCCATGGCAAGAAAGAGTACTGGGGTCAAATGACCCCAGCAAGATGATTGTCTAGCCTTGTGTTAAAGACCCCCAGGGTAGGAGCCAGCACCACTTCACTTGGAAGTTGGTTCTAGATCCTAGTTGCCCTGATAGTGAAATAGTGCCTCCTGATGTCTAGCCTGAATCTACCCTCTGCCAGCTTGTGACCGTTATTCCTAGTCACTCCTGGTAGTGTTTGGGGGAACAGGGACTCCCCCAATGCCTGCTGATCCCCCCTGACTAGTTGGTAACAGGCCACTAGATCCCCCCTCAGCCTTCTCTTGTGGAGGCTGAACAGGTTCAGGTCTTGTAGCCTCTCCTTGCAGGGCCTGCCCTGCTGCCCCCGATCATGCGAGTGGCCCTCCTCTGGACCCTCTCCATGTTGCCCACATCCCTCCTGAAGTGTGGCACCCAGAACAGGACACAGTACTCTAGCTGTGGCTTGACCAGCGCCGCATAGAGGGGGAGTATCACCTCCATGGACCTGCTTTAGATGCATCTTTGGATACATGACAAGGTGCGGTTGGCCTTCCTGACTGCATGCCCACACTGTCAGCCCATGTTCATCTTGGCATCAGTGATGACTCCAAGATCCTTTTCTGTCTCTGCACTGATAAGAAGGGAATTCCCCATCTTAGTGTCCAGCAAATTTGAACAGGGTGCTTTTTACCCCCTCGTCCAAGTCACTTGAACAGTGCAGTCCCGAGGACCGAGCCCTGTGGAACCCCACTGCTCACATCCCATCCACCACCACTCTCTGGGTGCGGCTCTTCAGCCAGTTGGCAACCCATTTGACTGTGTAGTTATCGACACCACAGTCCCCCAGTTTTTTAATGAGAATGAGGTGAGACATAGTGTTGAAGGCCTTCCTAAAGTCCAGAAAGACTATGTCCATTGCTACCCCTGCATCTAAGGATTTTGTGACCTGGTCACAGAAGGCCACCAGGGTGGTCTGACAGGACCTGCTTCTAATGAACCAGTGTTGGTTGGACCCAAGCATAATATCCCCTGCTGGCCCCTTGTGGACTTGTGCCAGAATAATTCTCTCAAAAAGCTTACCCAGGACTGAGGTAAGACTAACTGGCCTATAGTTTCCTAGGTCCTCCTTCCTCCCTTTTTTGAAGATGGGAACCACATTGGCCCTCTTCCAGTCCTCTGGCACCATGCCAGAGCACCATGAGTGTTTGTAAAGCCATGCCAGGAGTCCCGCAATGACCTCAGCTAATTCTCTCAGCACTCTGGGGTGGAGATCGTCTGGACCAGCTGATTTAAATACACCCAGTCCCTCCAGAAGTTCCCTGACTAGTTCCTCACTGACCCTTGGCCTAGGCGCGCCTCTCTTGGGGCCTGAGGGGGGCCCGGTCCAGGGGCTGATCCGGTTCCTGCTCAGGAAAATGGAGCAAAGAAGTCGTTAAATAGGTTATCTTTGTCATCTGGTATGAGGACCAAATTTCCTAGTGTGTCTTGCAGGGGCCCCATGTTACCTGGTACCTTCTTTTTGCCCCCTATGTATTTAAAAAAGGACTTCCTGTTGTCCTTAACTTGTCCTTTTAGCTAGGAGACATTCCCAAATGCTTTTGGTGAGGCACGGGGGCTTATGTGCCCTCCTGCTCCCTTTGATCCATGTTGGGATTACCTCCCTTTGGGCTTGGAGGATTGTTTCCCTAAGGAGCGATCACTCTTCTTGGACACCTGGCTCCCCTCCCCTCCAGAACCTCAGTGCCTCCCCGACTACTGTCCTCACCTCCTGAAATCTAGGGCTGCTGCCTTGCTGCCAGCCTTTGCCACTTTGCACTGGATTGTGAATTCCAGCACGCAACGATCACTGTCAACCTGGTGGTCGAGCACCCGCAGTCCCCTCACCAGGTCATCACCAGTGACCAGCACCAGGTCCAACAAGTCGTCTCCCCTGGTGGGGCTGTGCACCTCCTAGGTTAGATGGAGGTCCTGCATTTTGGCTAGGAACCTACGTGAGCAGTCAGACCTGTCTGACTGCTCTTCCCAGCAGATGTCTGGAAGACAGGTCACCCATGATGACCACATCCTTTGACCTAACAACCTCCGTGAGCTGACTTAAGAATTTCTGGTCTAGCTCTTCCCCTTGGTTGGGTGGTCTGTAGTAGACCCCCACCGTTAAGTCTCTTTCCTTGAGATTATGCTACTTCTTTCTCATATAATCTGAAGCATTATACTTATACATCTGGATGATTCCCCCTTATCTCTAAAAGCTAAGTTTGATTTAAAGCTCTACTTATATATTTCAAAATAAGTTTAATTCCATGCCTTCCCAGGGTTGCAAGGTAATCATCATTCATATGCTGAATTCAGTCACCCTGTCTGTGGCCTCAGGCTAGCACAGAACTGAACTACTCACACCTTGTTTATGTATTATTTTTTAAGCTGATGCATGCACTGATGAACAGACTGTCAGCAGAAACGAAGGCACAAAGATGAAAAATGATATTAGAAACACAATAGATTCTTGGACAGCTGGTTGCTGAAGTTTAGCTTGGTAGAGAAACCCAGACACTTTTACCTCCTTCTCGAGGGCCTTAATGATCAGCCCAAGCTAACCATTGCAAAAGGATGGAGCAAAATCCAGGCTTCCCTTTAGCTGTCACTCACCTTAGGTGTGCCCTCCGTAACCCCGGGTCAGTTATGTCCAGAGCTGGAAACTAATGAGGACATGTGCTGTGGGGGTCTCTCATGGGAAAAAGAAGGGAAGGGTAAGAAATCCAAGAGGAACCAGAGTCCCTTGAGAAGAATAAAGGAAATCAAGGTGCTTTTTATGCCTTCCTCAGGTGGGGGGTGGGAAACCCCAAAACCATGGCACTGCACCACACCAGGGACCCATGCCAGCCTGATCTCCCTGCTCAAGAAACACTGCAATAAAAGAGATGGTGAAGAAGACACTCAAGGAATGAAGAGGCTGGGGGTGGGGAAAGACTGTGGAGCCGAGCAGGCAATTCACCAAAATGCCGGGGCGGATTTCAATGGGACCCCATCCTGCCTCTGCACATGGTGTGTGTAAACATAGCAGCTGGCTTCAATGGGGCAGATGTGGTGATTGCATCTCTTGAAGCCACGCACCCACCCTGTGCAGCTGGAGGCATGAATAGTTTACTGATTCTGTACAGAGTTGCATAATGAAGCCAAAGCTGTGTAATCAAGAGCCACAGAACAGGCAGAATGTGGTTCAAGGCCAAAATGGAGAGCAGATGTACTGACACAAGGGCCCCCAGCTGCACAGAGCACACAGAAAGCCAGATTTATTATGGCAGAGGCTGTGGCTCCTCTGTATACCTGGATGCCCAATTATAAGGACTCTGGCCCACATTACCGTATTTTTCGGACCATAAGACGCACTTTTTTCCCCCCAAAAGTGGGGGGAAAACGAGGGTGCGTCTTATGGTCCGAAGGTGTGTGTCCCGGGGAGATGGGGCGGAGCTTGCCCGCGGAGGCGGCGGAGCCCGAGCGGGACACTCGCCGCTTGTTTATGCCGTGTCCCGGGGAGACGGGGTGGAGCTTGCCCGCGGAGGCGGCGGAGCCCGAGCGGGACATCCGCCGCTTGTTTACACCGGAAGCCGGCGCCCGTGCCGGTGGCCGGGAGCCAGCAATAAAAATGGCCGGCCACCGGCACACATAGTCTCTCCTGCCATAAAAACTGGGTGCGTCTTATGGTCAGGTGTGTCTTATGGTCCGAAAAATACGGTAAATACCTGCATCCACTAAAACAGTTTTTCTCCTAGTCATAGTACCAGGTAATAGTTTACTTTCCCCTTTTCTCTCTGTATCACTCAGTTATTAGTTGACCAAAATAGTTTTCCTGATTCAACACTTGTTGGAAGAGCAGTTGTTCACATGTCCCAGACTGAAGAACATGCACATTTCAGTTAAGGCTTCCCAAGCAGGAGGGACAGTGCAACACCAGTGAACAGCCTGATAGCCACAGCACAGCTCAGAAAGTAATTTTCAAAATTCCTTCTAGTGCAAGGAAGTATTTCAAGTTACAATGTCCTATCTCAGTTGTTGACGTGAAACATCTAGGCTAAGTACAGACATTCAAAAAGCCCAAGGCTGAACTGATTCAGTCTTCATAGATTTCCCTAAGCTGCATAGATTTGAACAAATAATGAAGTTAACTAACATTCACATTTGAATCCAGAAAGGCAGCCAGATGCCTGCAGTGGCCCAGACCAGAAGTTGGGAGGCACTAGAGCAGGGGTGGGCAATTATTGCAGCTGGATGGCTGCTTAATGAGTTTTGGTGAGCTGTGGAGGGCTGCAAGGGAGGCCATGTCCCTTGACAGGTACCCCGCTCCCTGGTCACCATATTGGGACCAGAAGTCCTTCCCCTAACCCTCTGATCTTTGCCACCTGATGTCCCTCCTCTTGCCTCTGGAAGTACTCCTTTTGGGAAGGTGGTTTGCCATCTTGGAACCAGAAAAAAAATTACATACTAAAAATCAAACATCTGCAATAACGTATTTTAATCATGTTTAAAACTTTTTTTGTCCTGATATGTGTGTTTGCCTTGTATATATAGGGGTGATTGCATAATAGCTCAAAATGAAATCTGACTCTTGTATATTGTGGGGGCGGGGTGTACAGAGGTGGCGGGGTATGAGTGGGTGAGTATGTAGTTTGTGGGGACCTGTGGGTGTGTGTGTATGTGGGGTCTGGGAGTGTGTGGGGTTTGTGGGGGGTGTAAGTAGGTTTGGGGGACATGGGTGTGGGTGAATGGGTATGGGGTTTGTGGGAGCCTGTGTATTTGTGTGTATGTGGGGTGTGGGGAGGGTGTTGTGTGTGGATGTGTAGGGTGTGGGTGCAGCATTAGGGTTTGTGGGGGATGTGTGAGCATGTGTGTGGATGGGTATGGGGCTTATGGGGGGCTGTGGGGTGTGTGAAGAGGGATGGTGGTTGGGGTGTGTGGGGGGGCTGGGAGGTGTGCATGGGGGTGTGTGGGTGCCTATTTATGGTTGGGTGCCTGTGTGAGATCCCCCCTACAAACATGCTCCCCTCACACATGCCCCCACCCCACATTGTGCACAGCCCCTGCCACCAGCAGCAGGAACAGGCAGTGTGCCCCCAGGGTGCTTACAGCCTGTGGAACGTAGAGCCGCCTGGTGGTGCATAGTCCCAGTGAGCCCTAGGCATGCACCTGGTCAGGCCACTGGTTCCATTACATGGGGCTCACATGCCTGAGCCCTGCGCCACTGTGGGGAAGCCCATGTGATGAAGCCAGTGTATAGGTCATGGGGCTTGGCTGCGGTGTCAGGGAGACAGGCAGAGCTGGTCCAGCTCCATAGTGAAGAGCTCCTCACTGTTCTCCATGACCTGTGCATAGCAGTGAGTGGGGCCAGGCTGCTGGCTCCATCACATGGGGCTTCCCCCAGAGGCATATGGCTCAGGTAGAGAACCTGGGAGCTGTATGTAAGCCTTGTACAATGAAGCTAGGTGGATCCCATACTCCTATCGGCCTGGGCTCCAATTTCTTGCTACTCTGCCTTGGGTCCCCACTGGTCCCAGCCCTGGGGCACCAGCACAGGCCCTGTGCTCCCGCTTAGCTACTGCTTTACTCCTGCCCACTGCTGCTGCCACTGCCTCCACTTCCCCTGCCACCACTGCTACCCTTCCCCTGGCACTTCCCTACTTTCTCCCTGCCCACCCACCACACCCCACTCTGCCTGATGGCCGCTGCCACTTCCTGCCTGCCACTTCCTCCCTCCTACCACCTCTTCCCTACCTGTGGGGTTGGGGTCAGGACCATCCCATGGGTGAGGTTGGGAGCGCAGCATGCATTGTCCCTGTGAAAGTGAGCTGGGCTTGGCCCCATTTAAGCACAGCAGGGGCAGCCCAGGACTGGGCTGGATAAAGTGAATTGGTAGGCATGCACCTGCAGGCCGGATGAAATTGTTTGGCAGGCCAGATTTGGCTCTTGGGCCATATTTTGCCCACTCCTGCACTAGGGCCCTCCTCCCAGGCCCAGGTCCTTGATATGTGAGCTCTATGACATTCCTGGAGTGCGGCTGACACTGCCTTCCCGGAGAGATGGGGTTTGTGGGAGAGGTATAAAACATCCAGGGATGCTGTGGGACTGTGCGTTAACTTGAGCTGGGAGGAGATCTGGGACAGAAGTTTGATAGACCAGTTTAACCTAAATCAGGTTGATACTACATTCATCCAGGTCTATCTTAAACCTATTTTGGCCATTTTGAAACTGGCTTATTTGCACTGAAGTTCTGTTCTGTTCCAGGTTTAAATCAGTTTCCAATCCCTTAAACTGGTTTATATGTAATGTCTGTCCCTAGCCAGAGAGACCACATTTGGTTGTAGAATTCTGTAATTTCAACCTCTGGTCTCAGGTGGAAACAGATGTGCAGAGCTACATTGTGGTGAAAATAAAAGTTAAGCAAATATCTTCCAGCCAAAAAAAAATCCAAAATCAGTTCCCAGGTCTCACTGGGATGAACCAGAGGCACAGAAATGTTAAGTGATTTGCCCACAATCACACACAAAAAATCAGCAGGCCAACGCAGGAGCAGTCTCAGAGCTCCTATTACTTGTTCTTTTAATAAAGCAATATTGTCCAAGTTTTTTTTTTTTTAAAGGGGACAGAGTGCCTAAAGTCAAGCTTTTAAATTCTTATTAAGGTGTCTTAAATAAACAGCTTTACTTGAAGAAAAAGAAGCAAGAATCCAGCAATTATAGATAACCAGCACAAATATTGGCTTGAGATAATCTCTGAATCAGTTTGAAGAAATGATAATCTATGAGCTCCCATAAGCCCAAGTTCTTATAGGTTCTTAACAGTTATGTTGTGGGAGCATGTCTCCCACACTCCCAGAGAGCACAGGATGGGGACTGGCAAGAGGAAAACTACCATAAGGTAAAAGCAGTGGGCCCGGGAAGGGCCACTGGAGCTGACTACCTGGAAAAGAGCATCCTGGCAGCATTGGGCGGGGGTGGTGGCTGATGGACCCCACACAGCTTCAGACACGCTTTGAAAGCATGTGTTGGGTACACATGGGGGGGCAGCTAGCTGCTTCCAGTTTGGCCAGAAGTAATGAGCTGGCTTCAAAAGAAAGCCAGCAGCCAGCTGGGAGGAGGCACATGGGAGAAGACTAGCACCAGCAGGGGAGCAGGCACACCAGGGAAGACTGGCAGGATAGCCTGCATACCAGAGGACATTGGCACTGGCAGGAGGGCTGGTAAGCCAGGGAAGACTGGCAGAAGATCTTGCTTGTTGGGGAAGACCGGCACTACAGGGGAGCAGGCACACCAGGGAAGACTTGCAGGAAAGTCTGCATGCAGGACAAGACTGGCACTGGCCAGAGGGTCCACATGCTGAGAGGAACTTGCATGTCAGAGTTGGTCAACAGCAGCTCGAGAGTCAGCAAATTAGAACTAGCTGGCAAAAGGGGCAAAGTTGGCTTAACCCAGGGAGCCTGCCCCAGAGAGGGGACAGAAGAAAGAGAATATAAGTCCAGCCAGTCGGAGGAATGGCCAGTAACAGGAGCAGTGGAGCAGGACCCCAGACCAAGGACAACATCTAACTGTGAGTCTGATAATAACATGGTTTCAGTTTTAAGTTGTGATAAGACTATTACTAAATTAGACTGAGCTATTAGGATTATGGACACTAAAACTTATACAATGACTTTAAGCTTACTTCTGGAATAACGACTGGTTGATGAAAGGGTAGGGTATAAGGGGAGGTAGAAGCCCCAGGAAGACAGCCTGCGGTCTCGCCTCAACAGTTTAACCCATGAGAAGCCATCCATTCAAAATAGGTACAATCTAAGTTGTGGTAGGCAAGAACGGAAGACCCCACTTAGGTGCAGGCACTGAGAATATTTATTGATTGTTAAGAAGGCCACATCAGACAGGAAGGACACTCTGTCTCATCTAATTACACCATGTCAAGTAAGCCACTTGTACATAAGTATATGGAAAGCAGGCACAAAGTGTAGTTAGAGTTTTTTATTTTACACTGAAGTGGGAAAAAAGCAGGGGATCTTTTGGGAAACATGCTCTCTAAGGCTAGGGACAGAAGTTACACATAAACTGGTTTAAGTGATCAGAAACTGGTTTGCCCCTGTAACAGAACAGAAGCTTAATTTACATAAACCAGTTTTTAAAATGACTGAAACTGGTTGAAGATAAACCTGGCTATATGTAGTATCAGACTTAACTGATTTGAATCAAACCAGTTTATGAAACTTCTGTTCCAGACCCCTTCCTGGTTCAAGTTAAATCAGAGTTCCCCAGCATGCCAACATGCTTTCCAGCCCTGGGCTGGGCTATGCTGTCTTCTCCAGAGAGCAGAGCTGGTTCTGCCCCTCTGCTTCCTTTCTGGAGCAGTGAGGGCTGGCTGATAAGTGGGGCCAAGTCCAGCTAGGGATGCAGCCCAGTCTGCAGGGGGTGTGGTACTGCTCCCCAGGCAAACCCCAGATGGGGTTTGGGGCCAAGGAGGGGGTTAAACTTCCTCCACTCAAACTTACTGCTGGCTTCAACTGTGGACTACAAATCCCAGAGGCGTCTAGAAGCAGGAAGAAGTGATGAGCAACCCTGCAGAGTCCTGCAGCTGTAATTCTGGACTGCAAATCCCAGAGACCTTGGGGGAAGCAGGAAAAGGAAGTGAAAACACAGCCAGAGAGCAGTGCTCTAGCGCTCCCTGGCTTCTGGCCTGAGCCACTGCAGGCATATGGCTGCATTTCCTAAATCAATGTCTGTTCACTTCTTTTTTGATTTAATCTGTGCAGTTTAAATTAACCTGCAAAGACTGAATCTCTTTAGCCTCAGACTTTTTGACTGTCTGTACTTAGCCCAGGAGTAAATAGATGCACATTTTTAAAAACCTCCCCCAGTTTTGGGTTTCCCAGTTGCAATTCCAAGTGCCATAACAGCCATAGCAGAAGTGTTCATGTCACAGCCCCTGCCAGATTTAAATGAATCTGCCCAATTCTGCCACTACCTCATCATCAACAATCTCAGACATGCATGATGTGGAAAAACATCTAGTTTATGACAAAGACCAAAGGAGAGGGAGAAGGAGTAGTTGTAGCTGCAGTTATAGATATTTAGAACTAGGGCTTGACAGAAATGTTCTGCTATTTCTCATATAGAATAATTCCAATCAAGAGAAAAATTTTCACAAAAAATCACTTTTTGTCATTCTTTGCCAGTTTTCAATGCAAAATTATAGTTAAATGAAAACAATTTGATTCACGGGGAACTCCCTCCCCTTACATCCCTCCTATTCTATTTAAAAAGAAAAAAATTATAACTTTTCTGAATCCCCAAAATAATGCACCAAAACCCCCCCAAAACAAACAATTTTCATTTATTTATTTAGTTAGTTATTGGGAAAATATACTCTTAAACTTTTTTTGACAAGCTGGACTGAAAAAACAAAAATGAAAAACAAAAACAAAATATCAACAGTAAACTACTAACAAATGGGGACCTCCCCAAAAACACACGATACTTTTTAACTTTGGGCAAACTATTTGAGGCCCAGAAATCTACCTTCAGATTTCAAACATGCCAAACTGAGAAATGTTTGCATGACAAACTTTTGTTTGGTGCCGTATAAACAAAGGGTCTATTTGCAACTCTTTGACCTGTATAAGAGGGGTTTATTTTAAGCTCTTCCAAAGTTTGTGAGTGTCCACATTCACCATTTTGTTTCATGCTAATCTTTATACATTTTTCAGGAATTAAGTGACAGTGATACCTCCCCCCTCCACCCATAGCTCATTACAGCTTCAAGCATGAAAAAGAACAGAAGGGGTGAATCAAGTAGATCATTTTTATTGAAACATTTCATCTTAACTTTGCAGAGAGTTGCCTATTCAGAACTGTTAATGGCTCTCTTCAGTTCCTGCATTTCATTAGCGTTTCCTTATGCTTCTCTATCTGGGAGGTAGTAAAAACAACCCCTTAGATAATTCATCTGATCAGCAGAGAGGGAGGCAGAAAACAGCACTAGTAAATTATACCTATCTGTCTTAATCCAAATTGTGTGAGTTTCAGTGAACTGGCTTCAGTCCAACAACAATCATAGTAAGAGGCAATACTTTTGAATATAGGTTCACTGATTTTTCTAGCTGCTTGCATTCATCATAGGTATAATAGGCATTTTTACTTATCTATCCGTCCAGGGACATGAGCTCAACGCACTTCCTTAACGCACCAATGTAGAGTTTATTTATATACTGTCATTTTGAGGCACATTCTCTTGTACATGTATAATGGGCAACATAGACACAGTTTTTCCAGTATCTAGAAGGTGTTAGGTGACACCTTGCTGTCCCATTTTCCTGTGCTCTCTTTATCTTGCGGTGACTCTACTCCACATCATCTTACCTTCACTGCATTTGTAAAGGGTTTTGAGATTCCAGAGGTGCATTCCCATCTGCACAGGCAGGATTATAAATATGAGGGTTTGTAGTAAACTGTTGTATTCTATTATGTAATCCATTCTATTTGTTCATTAAATTTTAGGGGATTTAAACATATTCATTAGACCTTCTCCCTTTCCAGTCTCAGCACTTCCATTAGCAAAAAAAAAAAGCAGAAAGAACGTGAGTTGCTGACACCACTAAGCTGTCTACTGCTCCTCAGAGGTGGCAGTGGACAACTATATTCCTTCTGCCAGAAGTGTGATACCACTATCCTGCATTTGCCTGCTTGTTAAATATATAATAGTAATGATTGGTTTGATTTTGATATGAGATTATCCTGAATATTAATAATATGGGACAAGGGGTGAAACTGATGGTGCCCCATATAATTTACACATAGGCCATATGTCTGTGAAAAACAATTTGTTTTGAAGAAGACTATTTTTGATAACTTGAACAACCGAAACAAAAGAGAATCCAGAGTTATTGACAAATCGTTCAGATTTACTTTTTATTTTCCTGTTTAAATATATAAAATATTTCCAGACTTCAAAGTAAATTATTTAGTGACACAGTCAGACAATTGTCCCCCAAAGAAATCATAATCCCTACCCTGCCAATTTCAGGGCTACATTACGCAGCAACTCCAGAGCTGTCATATGACTTTCTCAACATTGAGCACCTTATTAACAGGACAAAAAATATTATTCTGTTCTGTGGTGAATTTGCTTCTGCAGCTACCAAAACAAAAGTAAAGCTGGTTAGGATGTTGCATGATTGCATTAAAAGTACAGGATTACCCACTTTGCATGAAGTCAGAAATGACCCTAGTATCTGAGAAGCTGGGGGCGTCAGAGAGAAAATCAAAAGGAACAATAACAACAACATAATCAATTGTTGCCTCATCTGAAAGACCCAGTGCACAGTCATTAATTTTCAGCCTCTCGAGGCTGCCTTGCTGAACATTTTTATTAGTACTTAGGAATTACCATCTATTGATTTCAAAGATCCTCACAATGTAATATTGACAACTTTTTCTGGTAGGCTAGCAATGGAAACAGCATCCTTCTTCTATCTCACCCTGTGACTTGGCTACACACACTGTCTGGAGACGTGGGTGCTGACAACTGTGCATTTCTGAGTGATGTAATGTATCTTGTGCCAGCCTGATTACTTGCAACACATTCCTGAATCTTACAAAATTCACATCATGTGCTACCCAGCAGCAAACCACTCAGAAAGCATTACTTATTAGTACTAAAAGCTAATCTAGGAAAGGAAAGCATGCAAATTAAATTAGTGTGGAATGCAGCATACTTTCCTCTTTGCCTTGACCCTGGCTGGAATCTAGTAACATGCCAAAGGAAGGCTCAACTTCTATGATCTAGCATGGTGACAACTGATTGTTAATCTTTTTTCTACATTCTCTCTTAACAGGGTTGAGGAGTAAATTAAAAATTAGTGTTTCTCACATCCCAAATTTCACGCACTGCTACCAAAGTTTTCCAATGGTTGTACGCAAATCCTTGCATTCTGCCTGTCCCTGTCCCCATCCCCATCTGCCAACCTGTTACACAGGACATTTGAACATGGGTGATAAAAGTGAATATGCCAAGATTTCTAAATGGCTACCTGCATCTCTGATCTAGTCTGTTTCCCTGTAGTGCTCTGCTGGGAGAGAGAAAAGGCTAAAAAAAGTGCCGATATGCCTTCTTCCAACATCCTCACAGAAGGAAGGAAGGCCTTGTTTTCAAAGTGTGGAGTTTGGAATCAGCTGACCAGCTCTGCCAGAGAACAGCTGTGACCTTTGGGCAAACAATTTATCTTTGTCTAAGTTTTCCTTTCTGTGTAGTGGAGATAATACTGAACTATCACACAAGGGGTGGTGAAACAAGTCAAAACTGTCTGAAAAGTCCTTTGAGTTCTTTATATAGTGGAAGCTACATGAGCACATAAGAAATGATCCCCACCTCTAAGCAACCTTTAGAATTCCTGTTAAATGAAACATAGAATAAATATTGTAGAAGAACAGTGATGTGGTAACCAGTTGGGACTATTTTTTTGTATCTCGCATGATACTGTAACTGTTGAGGGCTAGGGCTGTGATGCAGCTTTCCCTATTTTCTATTTCAGTTTCTTTATAACCTTCAGAAGTAACCACTAGTTGTAAGTGGAACGTTCTGATCAGGTGGATAAAAGGTAGGTTCCCTATTGCTTACATCATGTTTCCAAATAATTCTAGCTAAACAAAGTATAACTCTTATTTTACATGTTTTCTGGGAAACTGAAACACGGCTAACAATGCTGACCTTAAGACTGGCAGCTTGCTTTTTAACTTATCCACATCTAAACTGAATAGAATCAGAGGATACCTGTGAAAGAACTGATCTACCAAGGCATGAGCCATTGTTACTATGTAATGCTGCAAATGTAACTAGGGGCTAAATACTTAATATTTGCCAAACATAGAACATGTTCTCTATACAAAAATATATGGAAGATAGGTATTATCTTATCAATCATTATGACAGGCACTGTTTTTTATTATTTAGAAAAGGGGGCTAGGAGGTAGGATGCTTGAGTTCTAGTTCTGCTTTTAGTACCAATTTTTTTGTACAACCTTAGCTATTCTCTGTGCTTCTGCTTCCCCATCTGTAAAATGGGTATATACAACCTTCGTGCTTCTCCCTGAGCTGCTGCAATGCATTATCAAAGTCTCATGGTCTTAGTGCATCTGGGGAGATGTAGTT
This sequence comes from Crocodylus siamensis, assembly GCF_052110815.1. Taxonomy (NCBI): domain Eukaryota; kingdom Metazoa; phylum Chordata; order Crocodylia; family Crocodylidae; genus Crocodylus; species Crocodylus siamensis. The sequence continues at coordinate 227,765,770 of NC_143396.1, read as the reverse complement.
CATCTCCATGACAGCATTACATAAGAGATACTGCATCCCAATCATGTGACTGCTATGATATACTACAAAGCTTTGTTGTCACATTGCATTACAGAAGACAGAGCCTGGCTTATAAGGGAGAACAAGTAGTAAAACTAAAACTCTCCAAAGGCAATGCATGTACAATAAGGGTATGCAGTTTAATGAAGAATAAAACAAAGCACCTCAGATCCCTTCAGCAAATATGAAATATTCCAATTCAGATCAGACTGATCTAAAATCTCCATGGTTTTTAAAATAAATAAATAAATAAATGGGTCTCGACCCATTATGCTTGTGTTACAGCACAAACAATCATTAAACCAACTTAGCTGGTTGCTCAAGGACTCTTGCAAATAGTGGGGCTCAGACGAGGGAACACAGCTCTTTTGTCTATATCCATTGGTTGAACTTGTTTTGAAAGCACTTCCAGAGAATGCCACAGTATATCAGTCTAGCCGAAACAATATAAGGTATCAAATGCTTTTACCCTCTGAAACTTCCCGGTACTGTACAGGCAAACCCCGCTTAGTGCACTTAATTGGTTCCTGAAAACCTGAGCGTTAAGTGAAATGAGCATTAAGCAAAACTGAAAGTTTTTGATGACCCGAGATGGTAACTGAAAGTGTTTTTAATGACCCAAGATGGCAACCATGAGCGTGTTTGGTGGAAGCTTGTCAATAGAACCCAGTTTCCTTGAGAAATTTGTAGTGTCTTTCAAATAGCTGGAAGCTCCAGTGGTATATGGGAATAAGATAAGAGTCAACATAGCCAGAAACTTCCTCTGTGATCTTGCCAAAGCTAGAGAAAATTGGGTATGCTGGGCTGCCAGATTTGTGGATCTTGGGTAATAAGTAAAGGTTGTCTGATCTGGGCTCCTGGAAGATCGAAGCACTAATCCTCTCCTATGTTTCTAGAGGTAGTATCTCTAAGAGGTCATTTAGTCCTCCTGGTATTATGTGGTGGGGTCCTCAGTCAGGAGTTTGTAACACTGTGCTGAAAAGATGTGTCTGGCTATCACTTAAAGCTCCCAGCTTGAACACCGTAAACACATTATTAATAAACTCCATCCTTTTCTGGAAAATGACAACCATCTCAAGGTAGCCATAGGGGACAAACCTGACCTGGTTTACTGACAGCCTCCCCACCCCACTATTCTCACCAAGGCACTGGGCCTTGCAATGGATCCAGATGCAAACTGTGTCCCCTCACAGATATAGACAATGTTATCACTGGATGAAATAACACAGATTATAACATCTTAGATTCATTCACCTGCATTCACTGCCATCATCATATATGCCCTCACCTGCTTACAATGTCTCTCTGCTGTCTATATTACACAGATGGGGCAATCCCTACATGAAAGAACAAGGGGACACCAATCTGATATCAAGTCCAAAAATACACAACAGCCTGTAGCAGAACACTTTAACTTTCCCGGACACTCCACTGTTGACCTCAGAGTAGCTGTTCTTAAATAGCAAAACTCTAAAAGCTCACTTAAACACAAAGCTGTGGAAGGATAAAACAGCCACAGACTGGATTGTGTTAAGCATGGTCCAAACAGGGACTACAGATCCTTACCCCATTACTTGGATTAGCTTTTGTGATCCTTTTGTCCCTATGGGTTTATTACTTCACCTCTGTCAGCACTGCCTGCTTCCCTCTTTCCTCTCACCTCCCTTCCTTCCCTGTCTTTTGTATTCATATCACTCTTTATCTAATAGCCTGCTCTGTGCATGTCCTGTCACAGCATTTGATGAGCTAAGTTCTTGCTCACAAAAGCTTATGTATCTCTGATTCATTTAGTCTATAAGGTACATATCTACCAGTGACACATGATGCTATAGAATTAATGGTGAGATATGATGCTAACCTAATGGGCAACTAGGCCCAGGCAGACCTTTGCTTTTTTGACCTAGTGGATGGTTTAAATAGGGATGATCGTACCTCAGGCAGGGGGTTGGACTAGATGACCCCTGGATGTCCCTTCCAACCCTACTTCTTTAGGACTCTATGACTATGACCTGTGATAGCATGTTATATTTAAGGAAAAGAAAAAAATGTTGCGCAGCAATTGCTATACTACAGTACAGATCCAAGGAGGAGTGGTAGTCCTCAAGATAGCTTTTAGAATTAAATATCTAAATACATACACACACAGAGTTGTCCTATTCCAAAACTATAATTCCTTGTAACATTCTGTTCTCCTGCCCTAGCTCATATTTTAATGAGTATGTCTTTTGCTGCTTATCTGATGTATTCCCTGTTTTTTTCACTTACGTTGATTTAATCTTTTTTTCAAAATGCATTAGAAGATTGATAAAAGATATTGAAATCAGCAGCCCTGAAATATGCAGACTTCTCTTCAACAGCCAGATCAAGTACAGAAATCACTGTATCTGAAATGTACCTCAATCTGACCCAGAGGCATGAGAGGGAAGCTCAATTTCTCTGTCCTTTAATTGATTGACCTTACTGATGAGAAAGTCAGTTAGTGCCAAATGTGGTGATGCTATCTGTGCTGTTGGTATCTATCAGTTAGTAAGAAGAGCCTCACAGGTCATTTTACAAATGCCACCAATCCCCGTATTTTGACTTTTTTTGCCTAGCACCATCAAACCTCAGCTAGATTTGAAATGGTGACCTAAAAGATTCTGCTGCCACTTAGTGCTGATTAATAAAAGAGCAATAATTTAAAATGAAAAGAAAAGAATCATAAAGACTGGAGTGTGCAGAAGAAAAAGCAAAATTAACTGAAGAGTTATCTTCTCACAAATCAGTTCTTTAAAGGATGTGGGGGTGGGAGAAAGAAAGAGAGAAAGGAAATAACTCTGTTTTGATAAGCTTTTAATAAAGTGGTCTATTGCAGGGATTGTAGGAAGTCTGCTGCTTCACTACATAAATTTTTAGACGCACAAGTTGCCTTGGAAACAGGGAAGATTTTCTTTTCTGTTGCATCATTTCACCTAACGTAAAAACAGGCAGGTTTTTGGATTACATTAACTGATACAATGATAAGTAAAAAGTAGAGTGCAGCAGATGTGCCTCACAGAAATGGGGCTAAGGGAGTTGTTTTAGAAGGGGTGAGGTCTATACATTACACAAAGAATTTCTTTTAACCACCTGCCCTATGCCCTGTGAATATGTTTGCTTACACACATACACCTTCTTTCATTCAGTGCACAGAATAGCACTAGGGTGAAACTGATTGCTCTAATAACTAAGATCACTAAGAAGCATAGTTGTGGCAAAGAAAAACAGCTTCTGTGCCAAACTATCATCTAAAATGAGGCTACATGAATCTTTTCAATTGGGAAGGGTTGGAAATAAGGCTGAATAAAGCAGTTTCAGCTTGTCAGTCTTTCCTGTCAGATCCAACCTTCGTGCAGTTTGCCCCCTGTGTCCCGAGTTTCACTTTGAGTTCTGGCTTCAAACCAATCCCAACAATACCAGATGAAATTCTCCCAAAACCTAATTTTATTGTGGAACCATAAATTAGCACCAGCTAATTGAAAAAACTTCAAGGGATCTTAAATCCTTCAGCAAACCTGGGCTGAATTTCAAGTTTGCAATGAGACCCAAAAGACTAGTTTCTCAAGGTCTGGGATACTGTAACAACATTTTACAAGGCTCACCTTTTATAAAATTTCATATGAACTCATCAATGGAGAGGGTGATCAGAACAGCTGAATAGTCACAAAGCAAAGGTATCACCTATTCCTGAATTCACTGTCAAGCACCACTTCAGATTAATTCAAAGAAATTAAATACTCTCTACCACGGTTAATAGACAGTAGCTAATTTGATGCATAAGTGAATTCAATGGAACCTAACATGAGGAGGTTTTCAACAGCATAACAAGCCTCATTAAATTTCAGCCCCTCACTTTTTGGATCCAAGTACTCTCAGTTAATTGAAGTAGCATTACACCAGTTGGAAGGTCAGCACAGACATGCAAATTTGCAGACTACTGGGGGGTCTCCTACAGCCTTTGGATTTCTGTGGCTAACCTGTAATTTGGCCAACAGTGCTTGCCAGAGGTGCATTTCATGTTTGGAAGCCCCAGTTTCTATTAACTTTTTCAGAAACAGGGTCAGGATAAAATTCCTGTATCCTATGGTATAGAATTTGATCATTTTCTAGGTGCAGTAAGAGTGGTAGCACCCCACTTTCATTGTGAGGATCATGTGCTGGCAATTCCATTTACCTGCAACCCCAGATGCCCGAGTTCCCTAAGGTGTCTGAGACACAGCTGGAGCCCTAACCTAGCATGAGGCACCCAGGGGAACAAATAGAGACCACATAGGTAAGGGTGACCATCCACTGCCAATGCTTTCCCCTGCTGGCCCTGGGGAAGAGGAAGCCCCAGGACTGCTCCTGCTTGGCTCCAGCTGGGAGCTGCAGGGAATGGCTGTGATGGCTGGAAAATGGTATTTAGAGGTTTGACTTTGGGAACTGGCTTCTAGGTAAAGTAGATATGCATTAGAACAATGGTTCAGGGGAATAGCAAGGGTTACTTGATTTCTAAAAGCCTGTTAGTGACAAAGGTTCCTTCAAGGCCCACTGTATCTGATACAGGCAAGCAGCAAGCAGGCATACAGGCTGGAAAATTGAAAACAGGTACCACACCATTCCATAACATGAACAGTGTACCCAAACAGAGATAAGACACCCTACAGGTCACAGTGCCAAACTGCAGAATCCTTGGGATTTCTGGTTTCAGTAGATGGACCAAATTAGGAGAAACTGGTAAAAGCCCAAATTAGGATGTGAGCATGTGATGGGTTTGTGAAACACAGGAATATGCTGACAGGACAGAACTTGCACAGTATGATGACCACAGGGAGACCAATCAACAATGCCCAGAATTGAAGAGTCATAAAAGGGGAGAAAGAATACAAAAGGAGGGATTTCAGAGCAGCAGGCAGGGAACTCAAGGCCACAATGAACAAAGGGCATACCACTAGCTCATCTCATCCACTCCACTGAGAGTGGGGTGGGCCTCACCCTTCAACATTGAGGCTGCTGGCATCTGACATTCAAGAGAGGACCTTAGGGTGAAGCTTGCTTACTGAACAGATGTACCTTGACCCCATGACAGTTCTAAGACTGGTAGCCATTAGGGCTATGTGAGGCTTCAGTCCCTGATTCGATTTGGTGGAGATTCAGCACAATTTGGTGGCCAAATCTCCAAATCTGAATAAAATCAGAGGACCCTTTAATACTCTCTGAATCAAATTGGAACCCTCCAAATTGATTCAGAGAGATTCAGAAAGTTTCAGTGATTTGGACATAGACACAGTTTTAAATGTTTTTTCTGTGTACCTCTAGGTAGCAGGTGGCTCATGAATGCTGTGATGCAGGGGTGCATGGAGTGTCCCACAGAAGTGCGAGGGACTCCCCAGAATGCTTGGCAGCAGACCTGGAAGTGGACCAGAAGCACTTCTGGTCCACTTCTGGGTCCGCCAGGGAGCAGGCTGGGCCACCCCCTGCAGCCCTCTGGCTCAGCAACTGATGCCTCCTGGGGTTGGGGGAGCACCCAGGGTTCCCCCATGGCCAACCGCTAAGCCACGGTGAGTCCAGGGGCCCCCCCCAGTGTGCTCCCCAGTGGACCCGGAAGTGGAATGGAAGTACTTCTGGTCCAGTTTTGGATTTGTCGCTGATCAAGTGTCCCCCTACCCCCCCACACTCCTATGGGATGCTCCATCCGCCCCAGCATTGAAGTGTCACAAGCTGTGCTGGTACCTTGAGGTATGTAGGAAAAACATTTAAAGCTGTGTTTATGTCCAAATCACTGATTCTCTGAATCAGCATTGAATCTTCAGATTCGGATTTGGCCAAATCGAATCAGGGACAGTGATCTGAATCAATGAATTGAATCACCATCCCTGATTTGGGCCAAACCTGAATTGAATAGGGCCTGCTTTGCACATCCCTAATGGCTGTAGAATTGTTTGCATTATTATTATCTGGTATCACTGTGTATCAGTAAAATTTGCCTGTTATTGAATGGAAAGGTTGTGGTTAGTCTGAGGGTTTGGGTCTGCCTGAAACAAGGTATCTGGGTCATAAATATAGTGCCAACAGGCTGCATAGGGTGCCAGGTCTCTGCTCCCTTTCCCTCCATCTCATTTCCCCTGTGGCCCAATGGTCCAGCTGTGGGGAATGCCTGCTGGACAGCAGCATTGGTGGGCAGCCCCACCCTTCCAGCATCTGCTTCCAGACCATGGGGGACAACCAGGGAGAGCAGGAAAGCCTGAAAAAAGGGAATCTCCAACTGATCTTCAATTGACAGAGCTGCCTGGGACTCTGTGAAGCTGCTACCCACAGTTGGAGGACTCAAGTCAAAGGGAGAAACATGGTGGAGAGGGTAAGAGGAGGGAACTAGCACCCCATTCAGCCACTTTCTACAGCCCATATCTGGAGCCAGGAGGATGGAGATTCCACAACTTCTCTAGGTCACTTGTTCCAATGCTTGACTTCCTCATAGTCAGAAGGTTCTTCCTAATCTCCAACTTAAATTGCCTCTGCTGCAGTTTAAGGCCATTGTTCCTAGTCCTGTCTCATATATCCATAGAGCGAAGTCTATGCTTTTATAATTTTCATGCTCTTTATCTTGCTCTTCAGGTATTTGAAGACTGTTATCAAATTCTCCCTCAATCTTCTCTTTTCCAGACTAAACAGTTCCAGACTAGACAGTTTTTTTAGTCTATCCTTATAAACCATAGCTTCCAGGCCTATATTCATTTTTGTCATTCTGCCAAACTATTTCCAATCTGTCCACATCTTTCTTGAAGTGTGGGTCCAAAAACTGGACATAGTACTCCAGGTGAGGCCTCACCATTGTTGAATAGAGTGAAAGAAGCATTTCCTTTGATTTATAAGTGACACTCTTATTAATACAACCCAGTGGGCTTGTCTACATGTGACACTATGTTGCCATAGCAATGGCGACATAGCATCTGCAGGCAAAAACTGTGATGCCATAGCTATATCACTGTAGCAATGCACTCCCCCATTATAGTATGTTGCTACGGAGACATAGTGCCTAAAAATAACTGTGCATGGCACATTATGGGTTGCTACTGTGCTGTCTTTTAGTACCTCCAAAAGGAAGTACTACATAAAAGTACTAAATAACATAGTGGCACGTGTCAACATGCCCAGTGTGTTGTTGGCCTTTTTTTGCAAGAGCACACTATTGGCTCATATTCAGCTAGTGGTCCACTGTGACCCCCCAGGTCCTCCTTTGCAGTACTTCAGCCTAGGCAGTCATCCCTCAGTCATACATTAACCAAAAAAGAATTAAACAACATATTTGAAATGACTCCTAGGTATTCTTCACAAAGATAAAAATATAGAGCTGCCTAATTTTACTCCACTTTCTTAAGAGGCTATCAGTAAAAGGAAATCCCAACCATGGTGATATTCTTTGATTTCCCAGTGCTACAAGGGAATTAGGCTGTTCATGGAAATTGCCATAACCTGGCTGGATAAAGACTGAATGATTTCAAATACCACTGGGCAGATGTGACAAATGAAGCTGTTCTTGCTGAGTCATTCATTTTCTTCCTTGCTACAGTAAGCAACAGCTGTTAAACACTCCTGAAAAACACTGGGTTGATAAATGGCATTAACAAAATAAAAAGGAACACGGGAAGATGATGATGAATGCTCACAATAAAAGTTATTTTTATTATGTTAAAATGATTTGGGAATTTTTTTATGTTAACTCTCACTCCCCAAATGGGTCTGCAAGTGACCAGCTGGTTGTCCACTTCTGCTTTTTAAAGAATTCAGACTTTGTATCCAATTCATAAATCTTTAGCAGAGAGTAAAACACTTGGTAATAAAGAGAGAAAATCTGCACTTTGCACAGAAACAGTCTTTCATGTGGAGGGGGAAAAACAAACACAAAACCTTGCTCTCATTTTAAAAGGTTCCAATTTGAAAAATTTTTGGTTTAATTTTAGCCTCAGTTATACGTGCCATATCTGAGGGTAGGCCTGGGTATAGTTTTTCAAAAGACCTTATACATAGGACTGAAAAGATCTTTTTTGTGAAACCACGGAGGCTATTTTATACTGCAGAGAGGGGCAGATCCAAAGGGGGTGAGTGGCTGTGTTCCTCTTTCTGACCACCATGGGGATTTCTTTTTAAGCCCTGAAGAAGGTAAGAATCCCCCCCCCATTCCACTTCCCTCCATTATCAGATAGGTGGGACCCGTCCTCTCCTGTCTACATCCTCTTCTGTCCCATTCCACACACCCTGTCTGCTCCTTTATGTAACAGGTAATCGTGGAAAGAAGTTTGATTTAAAGATTAGACAGTTTCATTTACTTACACTTCGTGTTATTGATAAATTAAAGCAACTGATTTATTACCAAACTCTATGCAGTACTTAAATAAGACAGCTAATAAATGACTTCACATTCATCTGAAGGCCTTGTTACATAGTAATTTTAGGTGGCTTCTGGAGCGCTTCACCCCTGGATTGGCTGCACATTAACATCTTTTAAATGGCTTAAAACACTCATTATTCAGCTTAAAATTATACCACTCCAGGGCAGGAGTCTCTCTAAATTATCAACAAATTTTGCTTTTGTTTCATTAAGGTGTGGCCAGTCTCCACAGCTATTCCATAGACACTGAAGTCCTTCAGCATGCAATGGCCCCTCCTGAGTCAGGATGGAGCTACTGGGGTGTATGGGGGGCTGGGCACAATATCTCTGCCCCACTGCTCCCAACAGGCAGAGCCAGCACTACAGCCCTGGAGTGCCCAGCAGTGGCCAGCAGCCACAGTGCCTCCCAGACCAGCTCACTGCTCTGAATGCATAGGTGGCAGAAGGCCAGGCCTAATGGGGCTTAGTACCTCCACAAACACAGGCAGCCCAAGTATGGGGGAGGGGTGTGCACAGACACAGAGAACAGCCAGAGCCTGCAGGTGGCCAGGAACTCAGCCAGGCCCGGCCCAGTGTGGAGTAGTGCCCAGAAGGTAAATATGTGGATGGGAAGGGGAGGGTCATGGGATGTGCCCCTAGATCTATGTGTGGGGTGGAGGTGGCTGCCACTGTAGGCTGTACTCCATACCCTGCTACCAGTGCCCAAGGAGTGGCATGATGCCACATGCCTTCTGTGTGCTGGCTGTGGTGCCTGCCTGGGCATGGGACACAGTTCATGTGCTCAGCCCTGCCCAATCATATTTACTTCTTCTGCCTAAGTCTGAATATCTGGCTGTATGGCAGGTGCCTGAAGCCCCTGAGTGCCCCAGGAGATGGGGCTAGGCGTACAGGGAAAAGACCTCCTGCCCCTACTAGACTTGGGAGGCAGCTGTGAGCAGCACAGCCTCCCCACCTGCTCTGTGCAGCGCCAAGCCCCATACTTCAGGCCCAGAACTGCTTGACTGCTATGAGGGGTTCAGAGGTTTCAGGTGCCTGCCAACTGCAGCCATTACCAGGCGACCCAGGCCGGGGACCTGGTGGCCAAAATCTGCACAACCTGATGGAGCACAGGTTCAACAGGAACCAGCTTCAGGTTGCTGCGCTAAAGCTACTGAGCTCTTCACTACTCCAGCTGCCCATCCCTGCCCAGGCATGTGTCCAGGTCCTGAGGGCCCAATACTTTTTTTCTCCCCAGTGCTTACCCCTCCATGCTGCTGCTGGCCAGGCTGTCAGCTGGTTGGGCACCACCTGAGCTCTGAGAAGCCTGATTTTTTTGGGAACTCATGTCATGTCTGGCTGGCTGGCAGCCCAGGTGCAGGCTGCACAGGGGGTGGGCTCCAGAGGAACAAAGAATCAGGTCCCTTGAAGCTCAAGCAGCAAGCCAGTCCAGGCAGTGGTGGGAGACAGTGTGGCCACCAGGTGCTTCAGGGCTGTGGCAGGAGCAATAAGTTGGTCCTATCCCTAGCTCCTAGTCTTGCCTTCATGCACCAAGCCTCTAGTGGCAAGTCACAGCTGTGCAGGTGAAGGTCAGCCAGAGATGGTTTTTCACTTTAAGGTACCACTGTTCCACTTAGCTGAATCACACTAAGCTGATTAATGTTTGCTCAGCTTACAGCAGGGGTTACACCTTTGTGTAACCCCTAGGGCCTTCCTGCATACACCTGGTTGACAACTCCTGGCTTACAATATAAGGTGTAACAAGGCCCTGATCATTTATTTCTTACATACATGCTAAAAGGATATTGAAAAGGATACAGAAGGAAAAGGATACAGAATAGCCAGTTCAGACCCAGACATAATAGGGCTTACAGAAATGTAGTGTGATTCATCCCATGACTGGGCAGTTAGTATTAGGGGCTATAGGCTTTACAGGCAGGATAGAGAAGGAAGGAAAGGTGGGGGTGTGGCGCTCTATGTCAAGGAGCAATACATATCCTCTGACAGCAGAATGGGGTCGGGAAGGGGCAAGCTAAAGTGCTCTGGGTCAAGATACAAGGGGGCCATGGAGAGAGGGATCTAGTGGTGGGGGTCTACTACAGACCCCCCAACCAAGGGGAGGAGCTGGACTGGGAATTTTTGGGCCAGCTTGCAGAGGCACTTAAGGCAAGGGATGTAGTTGTCATGGATGATTTAAATTACCCGGACATCTGCTGGGAGGAACAGTCAGCCAGGTCAAACCGTTCCAGGAGGTTCCTGGCTGAGATACAGGACCTTCACTTAATTCAGTAAGTGCACAGATCCACCAGAGGAAATGCCCTGTTGGACCTGGTCCTGGCCACAGGTGATGACCTGATAAGGGGCCTCCAGGTTCTTGACCACCTGGGGGATAGCGATCATCGCTTGCTGGAATTCACCATCTAGCACAGGGTGTCAAGGGCTAGCAGCAAGGCGGTATCCCTAGTCTTCAGGAGGGCCAACTTCAACAAGTTCAGATTAGTGGGAGAGGCACTGGGGTTCTCAAGAGCAGGGGAACTCAGTGCCCAAGATGAGTGGTCATTCCTTAAGGAGACGATACTCAGGGCCCAAGGGGTGACCATTCCAACAAGAAGCAAGGGGGGCAGGAGTGCCTGAAAGCCCCCCTGGCTCACCAAGGGCATCCTGGAATGCCTGATTGCCAAAAAGGCGGCATACAACCGATGGAAGAGGGGTGCTATCTTCAGTGCTTGGTCCCGTAGGGGGGCTGTCAGGAAAGCTAAGACAGACATAGAGCTAGGACTAGAGTCCAAGATCAAAGATAATAAAAAGTCCTTTTTCAAATATATAGGGAGGATGAAGAAAGCACCGGGAAATGTGGGGCCCCTGCAAGATTCTCTGGGCAATCTGGTGGTTGTGCCAGAGGAGAAAGCAGACCTCTTTACCCAATTCTTCACCTCCGCTTTCTTGTGCAGAAACCGGGACTTCCCCACCGTGATGCAAGACGGACTCAAGGGGAACGCCTCCAGACCTCAGGTTGGGGAGGACCAGGTTAGAGAGCTTCTGGAGGGGCTGGACGTGTTCACATCAGCGGGTCCAGATGCTCTCCACCCCAGGGTGTTGAGGGAGCTAGCAAAGGTTATTGCAGGGTCTTTGGCATGGCTTTATGAGCGCTCATGGTGCTCGGGCCACTTGCCAGATGATTGGAAGATAGCCAACATGGTCCGCATCTTTAAAAAAGGGAGGAGGGAGGACCTGGGCAACTATAGACCCATCAGTCTTACCTCAATCCTAGGGAAACTCTTTGAGAAGATCATCAAGGAGCACATCTGCAATGGGCCGGCTTCAGGGATGATGCTCAAGGGCAACCAGCACGGTTTCATTAGGGGAAGGTCATGTCAGACCAACCTGATTGCCTTTTATGATCAGGTCACAAAAGCATTGGATGCAGGCGTCACTGTGGACGTAGCCTTTCTGGACTTCAGCAAGGCCTTTGACACTGTCTCTCACCCCATCCTCATTAAAAAACTAGGCGACTGTGGCACTGATGCCTACACAGTCAGCTGGATTGCAGATTGGCTCAAGGGTCGTACTCAGAGGGTGGTGGTGGACGGGTCATATTTGACCTGGGGGGAAGTGGGCAACGGAGTCCCCCAGGGGTCGGTCCTTGGGCCCACGCTGTTCAATTTCTTTATCAGCGATTTGGACGATGGGGTGAAAAGCACCCTGTTTAAATTTGCTGATGATACCATAATTTGGGGTGAGGTGAGCATGCTAGTAGGGAGGGAAAGACTGCAGCAAGACCTGGATAGGTTACAGGAGTGGGCTAACAAAAACAGGATGTGTTTCAATACTCACTGGGCAGTAGTAACCAGCAGCACACTTATAAGATGGGAAACTCCCTTCTTGAGAGCACAGAGGCAGAAAGGGATCTTGGAGTCATTACTGACTCCAAGATGAACATGGGCCAACAGTGTGAGGTCATGGTTGGCAGGGCTAACCGGACCTTGTCGTGCATCCACAGGTGCATCTCAAGCAGGGCCAAGGAGGTGATCCTCCCCCTCTATGCAACACTGGTCAGGCCACAGCTGAAGTACTGTGTCCAGTTCTGTGCTCCCCATTTCAGGAGGGATGTGGACAACATTGACAGGGTCCAGAGGAGGGCCACCTGCATGATCCAGGGACTACAGGGCAGACCCTACAATGAGAGACTGTGGGACCTGAACCTGTTCAGCCTTCACAAGAGAAGGTTGAGGGATGACCTGGTGACCATCTGTAAACTCACTAGGGGGGACCAGAAGGGTTTGGGGGAGACCTTGTTTCCCCTAGCGCCCCTGGCGTAACAAGGAATAATGGCCATAAGTTGTTGGAGAGTAGATTTAGATTAGACATCCGTAAGAACTACTTCACAGTTAGGGCAGCTAGGATCTGGAATCAACTTCCAAGGGAAGTGGTGCTGGCTTCTACCCTGGGGGTCTTTAAGAAAAGGCTTGATGCCTACCTGGCTGGAGGCATTTGAGCCCAGTTTTTCTCCTGCCCTGGCAGGGGGTCGGACTTGAAGATCTACAAGGTCCCTTCCGACCCTACTTCTATGATTCTATGAAAAAGGCATTTCAGTTTATAATGACATTTACTTATCTTGAAGAATCCTTAGAAGAAAGAAATACTTCACTATGACTTTGTCTGTAATAGAGAAATTTGTATTTCAAACTCTATTTTGTTCTCCCCAGATCCTTCTAAAACATATTACATCCACACAAACAACAGTTTGGTACTTCATGCATGCTTCCTACTATTCAGGTAAAACTGGCTTGCAGCAGAGCTAAATACTGGTGTAATGCGAACTAGTTCATTTTGAACCAGAGTATCATGAATGCCAACCACATTTAGTGTTCTCTCATAGCATTGGGTTTTGTGGGGAGAATCCTGCATTTTGTAGAACAGCATTGCTGTGGATTGAGTTTAAACTTCAGTGTTTCAATGTGAACCACCATGGGTGCTGGATGTATCTGAATTTAATCCAGTGCAATAACACTGGTTCAGTTAGGGACAGTATAGTTCTCTAGTGTAGACATGTGCTCAAATTGAGCCCCACTAGATTTATATAGTGGACAAAACCATTTTCAGAACTGTATCTGAAAGCATGCCTGAGAGTTACTTCTAACAAAGCTTAATGATTGGGTGGGAGGGCATTATGGTGGGCAGAGGGAGGGGGAAGAAGAAGGAGGAAGGGAAGGAGGGAGAGAGAGAGACCCACTCCAGAAGAGCCACTGTCCAGGTGGTCAGGGTCTTGTGTGGAATGTAAGAGATACAGGCCAAAATCCAGCTCAGGTTCCTTCCCAATGTTGTGATGGGCTTCTCAATATTTCCCATTGGCACTTTTATACTCTATATAACTAAATATTTATGGTTGGCACTGGATTTGGACCCATCCCCTATACCTTTGTTCTAGGCAAGCACAACCCTCAGACCAACCACAACACCTGCCAGTTAATAAAGGGCAAGTTTATTGATCCAGAATGATAACAAAAACCAACAATACAAACAATCAAACACTTATATATCTACCAATCCTAGTATGGGTGACTAGTGCCACCTGAATCATAGGAGGTATGAGCCCCCCCAGTTGCCAGTCAGTGATGGGGGGGGGGTGTCCCCCTGTGGCCAGTCTTGCTGACTGGGAAGTGCAAGTGGCACTCCCAGAAGTGCAGAAGTTCACCTGGCACCCCCACTCCCTAGCTGGCACTTGCAGGGGGAACACCAGTGCTCCCGCCAGCCTCCCCCGATCACCTAAGCAGGGAGTGCTGTCTGTCAGGAGGTGCACCCCGTTCACCCCCTATGCATTGCCACTGAATCCTAGGGCTGTCATCAGAGTCAAAGTATATCTGGTTAGAATGTAGGCTCCTCTCTGAGGCTCTCTCTCTTAGGTGTCAGTTGTCTAGAGGTGGGATGCCAAGGCCCACAGCCCCCTTCCAGTGGGGTGCATGAGACAGGCTGCTGGTATGTCCCTGGTCCATGGTGGTCTTGGGGACCCTTCCTGGGGAATGGGGACCCCTCTAATGGAGCAAGACAGGGAGGGACAGGGAGGGACACTTTGTTACTCTCAAGTCTCTGCTTTTGTATTCTCCTTCACTCTTGATGACTCCTGATGACTCTTCATCCATGGCTATCTCTGGTTGGCTCTCTCTCTGTGGTCACACATCCATGTAGCCTTCTGGGCCATCTCCTAATTCAGTCTATTCCCCCAAAACTGGGACTCAGGCCCCCCTGCTCCTCTGGGGCGTTGTAGCCGGTGTCACTTATACTGTGTTATGGGACAGTATGGAATATATTTCCTCAGTTCCCAGGCTATGTGTCCTTGTTATGTTAGACAACCTGTCTAATTTCAGGCTGTGATATCATGTTTTGGCATGCTCCCCTCAATTCTCAGGCTATGTCCATTCATTGACCTTGTTGTGCTAGATAGCCCTTCTGCTTCCAGGGCTAGATGGAACTCTGTTTGTGAAATCAGGCTCTTACAAATCAATTGACCCCTGCTGCCCATCTTGAACCCCTATAGTACATATACCTATACCTATAAGTCAATTCCCAAAAAACAGGCCTCGGGAGCTAGGAGCAGCGGGGAGAGTAAGGACACAGGCACACGTGTGTCTTGCACACACGTGTGCCCCCTTACCTGACCTGGAACGGAGGCGAGAGCAGCAGAGGCAAGCAGAGCAGCAGCGGGGGCAGCAGCAGCTGATCCCCCTAAGGTAAGTGGGGCAAAGGGGCTGATGCAGCTGAGCCGGATCCGGAGGGGAAGCCCCCCCCGGATCCCTCTTAGCTGAGCTGGTAGGGAGCTGCACTCCCGAGCCGCGTGAACAGAGCGCGCAAACAGGCGCGCTCTGTAAGAGCGCGCTGGCATTTGCGCTGGAGGGAGAGGAGGAGGGGCCGAGAGACCGACTCTTGTTAGTGTGGGCCAGAGGACCTGAACTCAGCTAGGAACTCCTACGATGCTGTCAACACGGAGTGCTGCCAGGGCCCCTGCCGGGGGGGCTCGGCCTTCCTGAAGCTTGTCTGAGGCCTCCACCCAGATGGAGCCCGCAGGGGGGGCTGGCATCCCCCAACCCCCTGGCTTGCGGGAGCTGCCCAGCAAGGCCTGGGGGGGCAGGGACTGGGGACCCCCACACCTGTCCTGCAGGCGCCCGCCTTAGGGCCCTGGAGGCACAGGTGAGGGAGCTCCAGGAGGAGGTTAGCAGGCTGAGGGGAATCAGGGAGGAAGAGGAAGAAATTGACAGCTATTTTCTTTCCCTGCAGGGTTGTACGACCAAGGAGGATGCACCTCAAGATGACCCCTCCACTGCTAAGTGGCAGACGGTCACCTCCCTGCCAGGGCTGCTTGAGACACAGCAGCACCAGTTCCTACAGTCCAGCTGGAGAACAGGTAGGAAGCTCTGGTAGCCCTGGAGGAGAAGGACAGAGAGGACGAAACTGGGGAGGAGGCAACTCCATGCACACCGCATCCCGTGCAAGCCGAAGGAGGCAAGAAAGCCAGGAGGAAGAAGTGTCGCGTGATCGTCATTGGTGACTCCATCCTGAGAGGTACGGAGGGCCCCATCTGTCGCTGGGACCCCTCGGTACGCGAGGTATACTGCCTACCTGGAGCGAGGATTCAGGACGTGAAAGGGATGCTCCAGACCATAATCCAGCCCACCGATTATTACCCCATGGTCCTAGCCCATGTGGGCACTAATGATGTGGCCAGGAGGAGCCCTGATTGCCTGATGGAAGACTACCATGCTCTGGGGTGCGTGCTGAAGGAGATGGGTGCACAGGTGGTTTTCTCTTCTATCCTGCCAGTGAGTGGACAAGGCAGATGGCATGAAACTTGCATCGTGGAGACCAACTGGCGGCTACAGGAATGGTGCTTCGAGGAGGGCTTTGGCTTCCTCAGCCACGACCGGCACATCACGGCGAGAGACATGCTGGGATGGGACAGGCTCCACCTTTCCCCTAAAGGTAAGCGTGTGTTCTCTTCTAGGTTGGCGGACCTCCTCTGGCGGGCTTTAAACTAGGCTTGTTAGGGGAAGGGGAAGATGAGGGCGGAGGAAACATCAGACTGCCAGACCAAACAGCACCCACAACTACAGCCCAGCACAGACCGATGAGCGAAGCAATCAAACAGGTAAGAGAGAGGGGCCAGGGTAATGCTGGGACTAGGGGGTCAGTACACACACCCACAGGAGGCCTCAAATGCCTCTACACAAACGCTCGTAGTATGGGCAACAAGGAGGAGGAACTCACCCTCCTGCTGGCTGACACCAGCCCGGACATAGTGGGGATTACAGAAATGTGGTGGGACGAAATGCATGATTGGGCGGTCAATGTTAAGGGCTATAGGCTGTACAGGAGGGACAGGATAGGAAAGAGAGGTGGAGGTGTGGTGCTCTATATTAAGGAGGAATACACATCCTCGTTAATTAGCAAAGAGTCAGGGGAGGGGCACTCTGAAGTGCTTTGGGTTAGAGTACAAGGCAGTCGAGGGGAAAGGGACTTAACGGTGGGAGTCTACTACAGACCTCCCAACCAGGGAGAAGAGCTTGACCAGGAATTCTTGGGTCAGCTCACAGAGGTGGTGAAGGCTAAGGATGTGGTAGTCATTGGGGACCTGAATTTCCTGGACATCTGCTGGGAAGAGCAGTCAGCCAGGTCTGAACACTTACGTAGGTTCTTGGCCAGAGTGTAGGACCTCCATCTAACCCAGGAGGTGCACAGCCCCACCAGGGGGGACGCCTTGTTGGACCTAGTGCTGGCCACGGGTGATGATCTGGTGAGGGGGCTGCGGGTGCTCGACCACCTGGGTGACAGCGATCACCGCCTGCTGGAATTCACCATCCAGCACAAGGGGGCAAAGGCATGCAGTAAGGCAGCAGCCCTAGATTTTAGGAGGGCAGACTTCAATGAGCTAAGGAGGATAGTTGGAGAAGCACTGAGGTCCCGGAGGGGAGGGGAGCCATGTGTCCAAGGAGAGTGGTTGCTCCTTAAGGATATGATCCTCCAAGCCCAAAGGAAGGTAATCCCAATGAGGATCAAAGGGAGCAGGAGAGCACACAAGCCTCCGTGGCTCACCAAAAGCATCCGGGAATGTCTCCTAGCTAAAAAAGAGGCTTATACCCAGTGGAAAGAAGGGGTCATCACCAGGGAGGACTATTCTGTAGTTGCTCGGAGATGTAGGGGGGTAGTTAGGAAAGGCAGAGATGGAACTGGGGCTAGCTTCCCAGATTAAGGACAATTAGAAGTCCTTTTTTAAATACGTAGCAGGTACAAAGAAGGTCCCAGGTAATGTGGGGCCCTTGCAGGACGCCATGGGAAACTTGGTCGTCACACCAGACAGCAAAGCTAACATGTTTAAAGATTTCTTTGCCACCATCTTCCTAAGTAGGGACCAGAACAGCCACCTCCCTGCTGGGCCCCCCTTGGGCCCCGGGGGAGGCACACCTGGGCCACGGGTTAGCGAGGATTTAGTTAGGGAGCTTCTGGAGGGGTTGGACGTATTCAAGTCAGCCGGCCCGGATGATCTCCACCCTAGAGTTCTAAAGGAACTGGCCGAGGTCATTGCAAGTCCCCTGGCACAACTTTATGAGCACTCGTGGTTCTCTGGTGAGGTACCGGAGGACTGGAAGAGGGCCAACGTGGTCCCCATCTTCAAAAAAGGCAGAAAGGAGGACCCGGGAAACTATAGGCCGGTTAGTCTCACCTCGATCCTAGGCAAGCTGTTTGAGAAAATTATGCTGGCACACATCCAGGAGGGGCCAGCAGGGGACTGCATGCTTAGGGGCAA
Source organism: Crocodylus siamensis (assembly GCF_052110815.1). Taxonomy (NCBI): domain Eukaryota; kingdom Metazoa; phylum Chordata; order Crocodylia; family Crocodylidae; genus Crocodylus; species Crocodylus siamensis. The sequence goes on along the minus strand of NC_143396.1, from coordinate 227,747,573 downwards.
CCAACATGGGTTCATCAGCAGCAGGTCCTGTCAGAGCAACCTGGTGGCCTTTTACGATCAGATCACCAGATCATTAGATGCAGGGATAGCAGTGGATATAATCTTCCTGGACTTCCGGAAGGCTTTTGACACTGTCTCTCACCCTGTTCTCATTAAGAAACTGGGGGGCTGTGGTGTAGACACCCACACAGTCAAATGGGTCGCCAACTGGCTGGAGGGCTGCACCCAGAGGGTGGTAGTGGATGGGCCCTTCTCACCCTGGAAGGACGTGGGCAGTGGGGTTCCGCAGGGCTCGGTCCTCGGGCCCGCACTGTTCAACATCTTCATCAGCGATTTGGATGAGGGGGTAAAAAGCACCCTGTTCAAATTTGCTGATGACACTGAGATGTGGGGGGATGTGGGCATATTGGAAGGATGCAACAGGCTACAATCAGACCTAGACACGTTACAAGGGTGGGCGGATGAGAATAGGATGGGATTCAACACAGACAAGTGCAAGGTGATGCACCTCGGGAGGAACAACCGGCACCATACCTACAGGTTAAGGAACTCCCCTCTTGTCAGGACTGAGGTGGAAAGGGATCTGGGGGTCATCATTGACTCCAAGACGAACATGGGTCGGCAGTGTGGAGAGGCAGTTAGGAAGGCCAACCACACCTTGGCATGCATCCACAGATGCATCTCGAGCAGGTCCAAGGAGGTGATCCTCACCATCTATGCGGCGCTGGTCAGGCCGCAGCTGGAGTATTGCGGCCAGTTCTGGGCGCCGTACTTCAAGCGGGATGTCGACAGCATGGAGAAGGTCCAGAGGAGGGTCACTCGTATGATCAGTGGACAGCAGGGCAGGCCCTATGAGGAGAGGCTATGGGACCTGAACCTGTTCAGCCTCCAAAAGAGAAGGCTGAGGGGGGATCTTGTGGCCTGTTATAAACTAGTCAGGGGGGATCAGCAGGCATTGGGGGAGTCACTGTTTCCCCGAGCACCGCCAGGAGTGACCAGGAAGAACGGTCACAAGGTGGCAGAGGGTAGGTTTAGGTTAGATATCAGGAGGCGCTACTTCACTGTCAGGGCGGCTAGGGTCTGGAACCAGCTTCCAAGAGAAGTGGTGCAGGCTCCTACCCTGGGGGTGTTTAAGAGGAGGTTGGATGAACATCTTGCTTGGGTCATTTGACCCCAGTATTCTTTCCTGTCATGGCAGGGGGTCGGACTAGATGATCTGCTCAGGTCCCTTCCGACCCTACAGACTATGAAACTATGAAATACTGTGTTCAAGCCAACACATTGAGCCAGAGGAAGATGGATTGTATAGCTCTGTGGTTAAGATGCTCTCATGGCTATAGGGGACCCAGGCCAAGTCCCTAATTTGAATCAGGAAATTCAGGGATTGAGCTCTTTAATCAGAAGACTTTTCTGGGTTCACTTTTTCTTTGACCAGAAATTCCATCCTAGAAGACCGGGAACCCTTCCTGATGACAATTTTGTTGAACAGGTACATGTTTGAGAAAACTTCCACTTTCACTGGGAATTTTCTAACAAAAATTCTAAGCCAGCTGGATTTTTGGTTGGAAGCTGTCACAAATGAATGTCATCACATCTAACATCACTGTGATGCGTATATAGGTTGGGTGGAACAGCAAACCAAATTCAGAAGCTCCTAGTTGGTGGTGTTTTGATCAATGCCTTACAGCTGAATGAACCACAATAGGCACAATGATATAACACAAAGCCTTTCACCTGTAGAGAAAACTGGAAAGCTTGATATGAGAGTTACTGATAATGATTCTCCTTAGTTATTTTGAATTCTGTTGGTTATATCTTCATTTTTCTATTTCATAGTGCATTCTTATGTGTGTATATTGTAATGAAATAGTATTATAAAAAGTACGACCACTTCACATTTTTCTAATGTACCATATTTATCTGAATCCAAGAAAACTTTGAATTTAAGATGGCCCCAAAATAATTAGATTCTATACATGGAAAATTATAAATTTGTTACAGTTTTCCATGTATAGAATATACTTATTGGAGGGTCATCTTAAATTTATCCCCAACCAAAAGGCAGGGGGATAAGAAGCCTGATCCCCACACCTTGCTCCCCTTTACTTGCTCTCCTTGTTGCACCCCTGCTGCCTATCTCCCACCTCTACTGCCACTTTCATAGATTTCATAGACATTAGCGCTGGAAGGGACCTTGGAAAATCATTGAGTCCAGCCCCCCGCCTGAAGGGCAGGAAGTCAGCTGGGGTCATAGGATCCCAGCAAGATAAGCATCCAATTTTCTCTTGAAGGTGTTCAGTGTAGGTGCCTGAATTGAACCACCTCCAATGGCAGGCTATTCCAGACCTTGGGGGCTCAGACAGTAAAGCAATTCTTCCTTATGTTCAGCGTGAAATGGTCTTGCAGTAGTTTATAACCATTCGATCTTGTCATCCCTTGCGGGGCTCTGGTGAACAAATGTTTCCCCAGATACTGATGGTTACCCCTGATAAACTTATAGGTGGCCATTAGATTACCCCTGAGCCTACGCTTTTCCAGGCTAAAGAGCCTCATAGCTCTCAGCCTGTTGTCGTGAGGTCTGTTTTCCTGACCTATGATCATATGTGTGTCTCTTCTCTGGACTCTCTCAAGCTTCTCCACATCCTTTTTGAATTGTGGGGCCCAAAACTGGACGCAGTACTCCAGCTGCGGCCTCACCAAGGCCGAGTACAAGGGGAGAATGATGTCCCAGGATTTTCTTGAGAAGCATCTATGGATGCAAGCCAGCATTTTGGTCGCTTTATTAGCCACAGCATCGCATTGCAGGCTCATGTTCATCTTGTGGTCAATGATGACCCCCAAGTCTCTTTCTTCTGTAGTGCTAACCAACGTAGCACTGCCGAGCCTATAAGGATACTGCAGGTTTTTCCTCCCAAGGTGGAGAACCTTGCATTTTTCAGCGTTAAACTTCATCAGGTTCTTGTCCGCCCATCTGCTGAGCCTGTCCAGGTCAGCCTGGATCGCCCTCCTGTCTTCTGGTGTGTATGCTTTGCCCCAACGTTTGGTGTCATTAGTGAACTTGGTCAGCCCACTTCTGACTCCAATGTCCACATCATTAATGAAGATGTTGAACAATACAGGTCCAAGGACAGAGCCTTGGGGAACCCCACTGGTCACTGGGCACCATGATGATTGACTTCCATCAATTACTACCCTCTGGGTCTGACCATGGCGCCAATTTCCCAGCCAGCAGATCATGGTGGACCCCAGGCCACAATTGGCCAGTTTTGCCAAGAGGTGATCATGGGATACCAGATCGAAGGCTTTTTTGAAGTCAAGTTATATGACATCAATCTTTTCTCTCTTTGCCAGATGATAGGTCACCTGGCCTTAAAAGGAAATGAGATTGGTCAAGCAAGACCTACCCTCAACAAACTTGTGCTGGCTATACCTCAGGAAGTTGGTGTCGGCCAGTCCATTAGGGATGGCCTCTTTAATAAACTTTTCTAAGATCTTCCCCAGGATACAAGTCAGGATGATGGGCCTATAGTTTGCCAGTTCCACTTTTCTCCCTTTCTTGAAGATAGGCACCACGTTGGCCTTCTTCCCAACTTCGGGCACTACACCAGAGCGCCAGGAGTTTTCAAAGATCCGTGCCAGGGGCTGGGCTATGACGCTCGCCAGCTCCTTGAGTAGCCTGGGGTGTAGATTGTCAGGACCAGCTGACTTGAAGGTATCCAACCTCTCCAGGTGTTCCTTTATAAGGTCAGCATTGATGGAGGGCAGGGGATCTCCCTCACCTGGATCTCCCTGTCCCGTAGCACGCATGGGTGTCCCATGGGACTGATGAAAGACTGATGCAAAGTACCCATTTAATAGGTTGGCTTTTTCCTGGGCATCAGTTGTCAGTTGTCCCATCTGGTAAAGCAGGGGTCCAATGTTGCCCTTGCTAGTTAGAGTTCAGTTACAGCCTTGGCTTTCCTGGTTTGCTCCCTGCAGGACCGGACCAGTGCAGAATATTCCTCCTTGGAGGTGAATCCTGTCCTCCATCCTTTGTAGGCCTTTCTTTTTAGCCTCAGGAGGTCTGCTAGACTTGTAGCTTTGCCGCCTGTCGCCCCCACCTGTTTCCCAACTCCTACCGTTGCTCCGTCTATGTGTGCTGCTGCCCCATCTCCTGACACACACTCCTTCTCTATCCCCTACCTAATCAGTAGCATGTGCTGCTGCCCCATCCCTGCCTGATCTCCCACCCAATACCCGACCTGTCCTGCTGTCCACCCCCAACTTACATTGTTACCCATCCCCTGCCCAACCCCAACCTGATCCCTGACCCACACTGCTATCCAGCCCCAACCAAGTCCTCAACCTGTGCTGCTGCCCATTCCCTGCCCAATCCCCAACCTCTACTGCTACCTGATTTCAGCCCCTAGCCCTGATTGGCACTCACTGCACTGCTGCTGACTTCAAGCTGCAGCAGCAGCAGCCCCAGGAAGGAGCCTGAGTGCTGATTCTCAAATCCAAGATGAAGCTTGCTTTTTCCCTTATGTCAACTGAGTGGAAAAAAACCTTGTCTTGGATTTGAGTAAATATAGTAAATAGGAAAATCACAATCTATATAAAGAGCTAGATTAACAGGTAAATAATGTGCTAAATATTCACAGAAGTGTGCTTAAACTGCCATAGAAATTATACAAATTTTTATTGTTTGGTTTTCAGTTGTGTGCATTATTATCCACTTGCCCAAGCAATTATGTCTTTATGTCTGCAGTTTAGTTTTTGTAACTGTGCTATTTAAAAATTAGCTTTGGCAGCTGGCCATATAGTGATGTGCACTGGAGTTTGGCTTATACTAGAAATGACTTCCTATATTTGGTTTATTTACATGTAAGTGACAGAAGTTTGTAAGGACAGTTCTCTTAACAGTTGTACTCAAACGTTACAGTTAAGACCAGAGGAACTGGCTGGTTAGCTGGCAGATCAGAACAAATGCACAAAAAGTTGCAAGTAACCATTACTGTATTTAGAAAGAAGTAATCAGTCAGATTCTCTCATTTGGAGTAAAGTGAATAGAAAAAACATTATTGAATATTTCCTTCTTGTCGTAGAGTCCATGTGCTATCTGTTATGTTACTCTTTCATGCAAGAGCACATCTGGGTTTGAGAATGGAGAAGACATGGTCACAGCTGGGCTTAAAGTTGGCAGAAGTAGCAAATCAGGTTGGCCACATAAATTGTCTGACTTCCAGAAGAGCAAAGCCCAGAGACTGTTTGATTTGTATTAAAGTCTGACTCCTTCTGGAATAAAACAGTTAATGAATAAGATGTTATCAACAAGAAGCCATTTGTATTGGGAAAAAAAAAAGGCACCTTGCTGGGATTTCTGAAAGATGTAAGTACTGCTGCCTTAACTGAATACATGTGTGTGTTGTACCAAGGTGAAAAACTTGGGGAAGGTTTTTAGGTTAATTACAATATATAGTTAAAAGGTGTTGTTTGAACCATGGACTGTAGACATTAAACACTACTATGAGCATCAGGATTTCTGGAAAAAGCAATTGCTTCAATTTCCTGTTTCCTCTCAAATCTATAATTGCTTTGTCCTCTGGAGAAACCATTTAGATACCAAAAAGATAATTGAATACATTAGCTTAGTTCACATTCCTTTTCAGACATCAGGGAGAAAGCCAGATTTAAATCAAACAGAAATTTTAGTCTGAAATGAAAAATAAAATGAAGATAGATTTTTGTCCATAACTGGTACAAAATTACCTCAGTGCAGGTGGAGTTAATTCTGATTCGTTCTTGGGGAAGGAAGGGAAATTGGATAGTGTGAAAAGTCCTGTGTTCAAGCCACCTGAAAGGGCATTTTCCCCTCTTAACTATGACAGTTATTTCCTTATACAGTGTTGTTATAAGTTATCTTGTTTAAATATTCTTTTCAAGCTAAACAGTAATACAAATGCTACCAAATAATTTAAGTTATAGTGGAAACAGATAAATTTTGAAAGCAGTAGGGAAACTAAGTCATAACAGTCTTAGTGAGAATTGTAAGTGAATGATTGATGACCCATGTTTAGCTTCATTTCTAGAAATTCTTTTGCCGAAGGAAAAGTATTGTTCACTCTTAAAGTAATGAATGAAAGTTATGATGAACTAAAATGTTAATGAACCCCATAAAAATATTGCATTTCATTAGAATCACATCTAATGTTTTTCTCCCTTTGTTCTTTGTCTTCCATTTAATTGTAAGTGATTTGCCATTACAACTATGACTAGTATGAAAGTGAAGAACGGGGTACTTTAGGGAGAGAGGCTATGGAACCTTAGGTTCTGTGGTTTATGCACAAAATTTAGAAGAATTTTACCTAATTTTATAAAATTAATTTTCTTTAGTTCATAAGACAGTCTTAAATGCAGTTAATGCAGCTGATCATTTTAATTGGAATTAAGCTAAATCAGTATTAGCCACACTCAGATTTAAAGCCCTGGTTCTGCAATAACTTTTGCAGATGTTTAACATGAAGCCTACAACCAGTTCCAGTAACTTCAGTGGGACTGCTCATAGTGCATGAGATTAAGCCTGTGCATAAATTACTGTATTAGTAGATTGTAAGACAGTGCACAAAAGTGGTTGCACCAGTCCAACTAAACCAGTTTACAAATTGATCCGAAGTAGTGAAACATCTTCACAAAGGCTGGGCCTATGTTATTGATTCAAACCCAGCCCATGACAACAGCAAGTGAAGGCTGAAACTTTGATAGGGGTTAAGTGATGAACTTCAATAAAATTAAAGCATCAGAATGTTCTCAATTTCTCATTTTTAATAAAAAAATAATTTTCATTAATCTTGCAGAGTTCCTCTGTGTGAAGCTGAAGGGAATGTACCTGGGATAACAAAATCAAGAGCTAAGTCAACCCCACCAAATACAACTTTATTTAGTTTACATTTTTATTTTAGCTTATGTAATTTAGCTTATGTCAAGTGGAAACCTTTCAATGTGATAAGCACAGAAATCGTTCTAGTTTTCTCTTTTCTGTCATTTAGAGCACACTAAATGTTCTAATCATTCTTGCTTTTAATCTATTCTGGTGACAATATCCTGTTAATATGTACAAAATATCTTGGTATGATCCCTTGTAACTGACAGAAAAATGACTGAAGGGTGAAGTATTTTATTAATACAATTTAATTTAACAGAGTCTTTTGTCTTTGGTATGGTTTGGAAATACAAGAACTTTGATATCTCAAACTGACCGGACTGTTCCGATATGTGCTTTTCACCTCTCTGCTCACAGGGATGAACTTTATCATTAAATGGCTCAATATGACACCAAACTTTGGGGCAAAGCATCCACGCCAGAAGATAGGCGGGTGATCCAGGCTGACCTGGACAAGCTCAGCAAATGGGCAGACAAGAACCTCATGGTGTTTAACACCGAAAAATGCAAGGTTCTCCACCTTGGGAGGAAAAACCTGCAGCACCCTTATAGGCTCGGCAGTGCTACATTGGTTAGCACTACAGAAGAAAGAGACTTGGGGGTCATCATTGACCACAAGATGAACATGAGCCTGCAATGCGATGCTGCGGCTAGTAAAGCGACCAAAATGCTGGCGTGCATCCATAGATGCTTCTCGAGCAAATCCCGGGACGTCATTCTCCCCTTGTACTCGGCCTTGGTGAGGCCGCAGCTGGAGTACTGCGTCCAGTTTTGGGCTCTGCAATTCAAAAAGGATGTGGAGAAGCTTGAGAGAGTCCAGAGGAGAGCCACGCGCATGATCAGAGGTCAGGAAAACAGATCTTATGATGACAGGCTGAGAGCCATGGGACTCTTTAGCCTGGAAAAGCGCAGGCTCAGGGGTGATCTGATGGCCACCTATAAGTTTATCAGGGGTGACCACCAGGATCTGGGGGAACGTCTGTTCACCAGAGCGCCCCAAGGGATGACGAGGTCGAACGGTCACAAACTCCTGCAAGACCATTTCAGGCTGGACATAAGGAAGAATTTCTTTACTGTCCGAGCCCCCAAGGTCTAGAACAGTCTGCCAGCGGAGGTGGTTCAAGCACCTACATTGAACACCTTCAAGAGTAAATTGGATGCTTATCTTGCTGGGATCCTATGACCCCAGCTGACTTCCTGCCCTTTGGGCAGGGGGCTGGACTCGATGATCTCCCGAGGTCCCTTCCAGCCCTAATGTCTATGAAATCTATGAAAATCTATGAAATCTATGAAATATCTCTTAGGTACTCTTGCAGCCTGTGGAGCTCGTGCAGCAGTGTTAAAGATAAATATTGAAGTAGGGCTCTCACTTCTGGTCAAATATTCTTCAAGTCCCATATTTGTACATGATAGTTATCCATATTAGTTCACTTCAGAGCAATTTTTCATTGTATTTACTACTTTATTTAGTCATTTTATTCATGGTGCCTTATTTGTTGTCAGGCTTTTGCTTCATGTTAATTAGTATTACTACCTAACTGAAGTTAATATAATAAAGTAGTGGTTACTTTACTGTCTGTTTACTTACATTTTTCCATGTTTGCATGGTTTTTAGCTGGCATCATAAGATGATGCTCTTACATATTGTCTACCAACTTATTTTTTTCTCTCAAGATGAGAACATTTTTTTTTGTCTTAGAAGAAATACTTCTAAGCATTGGTTATTACTCTTATAAGGGACCTAGAGAGAGTGGACAGGGAACATAAAATTTCACTGTCTGCTTTTGAATAGAATCAATTTGGGAGGCACTGTTGCTTTTTGGGAACTGGACACTGTAACTGAAGGCAGATTCCTGAATGGAGGAGGCTTGGCCTTGTGCTATTTGATCATCTCTATTCCAGTACTGGTGTGTATGTTTAACAAAACAAGTTATACTTAGAACATTGCTGTTGCTGATTTCTTCTCAGCTTGGAAGCTGACCTGTAAAGGCTGAAAATTATCTCACCACTTGGCAGAGATGCTATGCTAGTATCATACCAGCACATGGGTGTTTGAAGAAGGGGCCACAATCTGTAGTGATTTTTAACAAACTTTGACATGAGTGAGACTAGTCACATACTTAATGTCAAGCATGTATGAATGTCCTTTTCTAAGTTGAGTTTGGCTGATAAGTTAGTAAGTGCCTGTGTTGAAAGGTTTGAAACTGTTTTGTTTTGCTTCTGTTTGATTTAGTGCAGGGTGTCAAAGATACAGCTGGAGGGCTTGGTCTGGCCCATGGAGCCCCATTATCTGGTCCTTGGTGTTGCCCCTGTGTCTCAGAGCTGACTCACATGCTGCCAGACTAGCCCTGCTTGCAGGGCCTGGGATGTGTGCCTGCTCCACCCAGCCAAGGACCTGCACTGCACATGGTGCCTAACCAGGCTGGTTCAAGACGGCACTGTGCTGCACACAGCACCTATACAGGACTGGTAAAATGTATGCTACGCATAGCTCCTGATCTGGCCAGTCTGGGACCTGCACTGCACACAGTTCTCACTCTGGGCTAGCTGGTGTAGGTGCTGCATGCAGCATGGGTCCTGGACTGGCTGGGGCAGGGGGTTGCGTGCAGCAGAGTCCTGGACCAGCTGTGGTATATGCCATGTGCCTCTTAGGTCCTGGATGTGTTGGACAAAGCTACAGAGCACATTCCAGACCAACCAAAGCAAATGCTGCATGCACTGGATCCAGCTTGTGGGGTGGGGGCAAGAGGGTCTGTGGGTCCAGTCTGGCCCACAAATTTGCCCTGTATCACCCATGCAGCCTGCAAGGCTGGATGAGTGTGACAGCCTTGATTTGACATATAATGGTACATTTGGGGTCATTTCAAAAGGGCAACAGCTAGTATGTTTTAACTGTTATGTGTGAGTGAGCTGGGAAGGATTTAGATGCAGCAAACCCACTCCAACATTAAGACTCCTTCATCCCCAGTTGAAGCGGGAGTGAGTTTGCTGCATTTGACTCGTTCTCAGGTGATTCACACATAATGATTGGAACATACCAGCTGCTGCTCTCTCGAAACTTTCCCCTTTTGAAAGGACTCCAAGCATTCCTGTGTCTGCATCCTTATTTTCATAACCTCAGTTCATAAATTTAATTTCAGGGGTAGATGGGGTCCCTGGTAACTTTATTAGTCCATGCTTGTCTGAATCATTTAGAACCTTTTATGTTAACTGCACCCTTAAAGTGACCATTATCTGCCTTGACATCAGATTTTGATAAAGCCTCCAAAGAGATTTTCCTAGCAGTATTTTTTATTCTGTCTATGCATATACTTATTTTAAAAAGGTATCTTCTCTATCTGAATTCAAGATTCTGATATATTACAGTGCAACCCAGTATATTAATGTAAATGGTGTTGCATCTCTGATTACAGTACAATAAAGGAACATGAACTGAAACATTTAAAAAACCTCCTTTGTTCACATTTAATTGTTGAATATAATCTTGTAGTTAATGGAAATACAAAGTTTTAAGCAGGAGCCAAAGCAACAAGATTCAAATATGAATTTAATTTTTGTCCTGGGTCATGGATGTTCAGAATATGTTACCTCATTCTGGACATGGGCCTGCACCTTGAATTTTGTATCTGTTCTTTGTGAGATTTGATCTGGCAATCCATGCCTGTATTTTATATTTTTATATAAAAATGCATGCATGCCATTGCTGATATTGTTACATTTTGCCTGTGGTAGGACCCAAGTGTCCATACGGACAAAAGGGTACACTCCATGTACACTGTAGGCAGAATACCCATATCCTAAGTCATCTTTATTTCTGCTTGTTCAAATGAAAATATGAAGCAACTACCTAGCACAACATTACTGCATAGATTTCTTTAGAAGCATTAGTTATATTCTCTAATAAAAAGTATCAGCGTTAGAAAGTGCCATGGATTACTGTATTCATTTATACTTATTTTCTGTTTGTAGGACCTGATTGTAAATGACTTGTTGACCATTTCAAATTTTGAATCTTGAAATTTCAATTGACTGTCTCCAACAGCATTTTCACAATTTTTAATGCACTTTTTGATTTTGATTTTTACTATTTTTGACCCATTCTATGTGTAGCTGCATAAAATTGCAACCTGTTAGAAATGAAATGGGAAGTGTTATTCATTATCCTAAACTGTGCACAAGATCACCGAGTCATGTTTATGCTATTTAATAAATGATAGCTTTTCTCTTATACAGATCTAGGATGAACTTCTAGGGGTGAAATGTCATTAGGCTTATCCTGTATGCTTTTGACTGAGGTACATAGGCCAGTAACGGTATGTGGAGTTTATTAGTAACAAAAGCTCCAGCAAGTACCCCTCTCAGCCATAAACTGAAGGCAAAAGTCTCTAGGGTTGTTAATCTGGCATCTCTAAATCATCATAAAATGTATTTGATTTTTTATGTATCTTAAAAAAAATAAAATACGTAATATGCACATTAGATGTAGTTGGAAAAAATAGGCAAAACATGGCCCCATCTGATGTACATTCTGAAGCAAACTGAAATCTTCATAGTTTGGTGCTTTCCTTTTTTCTGAAAGGACATTCAGAACTCCTAAGAATAAGATGGCAAACTTGGTTTTCCAAGTATATTTATTGCCCTCATGATATTGCAAAAAGCAGAATTTTATTTTAGTTTGATTATTGTATAAACATTTAAGAGGCAATGGTGCAGTATACCTTTATATTGAGCTATCATAAACAGTGACCTCTTGCTGGTGATAAACAAGTGTTTTCTGTTTTGCCAGTAATATATAACCATGCTACTTTGCATCTACTTTGCAATATTTTTTGGGTCTAATCTTTGTTGTGGCACTATACTTTGCAATGCAAAGAGTTAAATGATGCATGAAATGACCTGTCATACTGCATTATGTGCTGCAATATAACACTTTTATGTAAAGCATTTCTATTTACTTGGAGACACTGTTCAGCCTGCCTTGGTTAATGTGTACAAAACCTAGTAGCCACAATTATAAAAATGTAGCATTTGGGGGTACCATTTCATCAGTTCACTAAGGAAGCTAGTAGCTGTGATATTGTGCCTTTTAACATGACACTCTCTTAAAAAACAGTGCAAACTTCTGGGTTTCATCCTGTTGATTTTTCATGAACTATTTTCCAAGTATCTCCAAATTAACATCTGGAAGCATAAAAATAAATTTTGCAAAATTTTTGAATAGGAGAAATGCTAGCCCAGCATCAAATTTAATACATCTGTTGTACAATGAATTTCATAGTTATTGAGTAGCTCTCTCAAATTCTCATTCAACTTTGTCTATAAATGTGGCCTGCAATTGAGAGCATTTTGTTGCACCTACAGACTAGAACCACATCTTCTATCATAAGCAGATTCCGGATTTTGCAAGTGGGGGCAGAAGCAGCAACCACTGGCAGAGGTGGCAGAAGGCCAGGGATAATGGGGCTTATCTCCCCTCAGACATGGTGCTAGCAGGGGTGCCAGCTCAGGTTCCAGGCCCAGGCTCTGGGCAGCTGCAGTAGGGTGGGGAGGGTGCATACAAACACAGAAACAGACACAGACACGCAGCTGCCATCTGCAGGCAGCCAGGAATGCAACCAAGTGGCATGTGGAGTAGTGCCCAGCAGGTAAGTCTGTGAAGGGGAAGGGTTGTGGGGGAGCAGATTGAGGCCCCCATGGTGAGAGAGGGAGAGAGGCAGAGACTGGGGTGAATGGGGCCCCGGGGTGGGTTGTGGGATGGTCAGAGCTGCGGACAGCTTGTCCAGTGGTGCAGGGGGGCTCCTGCCACTGCACTCACCCTGGGGGACAAATGGGGGCACATGACCCCCGGATTTGTGCTCAAAGCTGAGGCAGGCTGCTGCTAAGCATTGGGTTCTGTGCCCCGCTGGTGTTGCCCTGGGAGCCACATGATGCCATGTGTCTCCCACCACCCAGCAGGCAGGGGATCCGGTGCAGCCAGCACATGGCTCCCGAGACTGCGGCAGCAGGGTGCAGAGCCCAGCCCACAACAGCCTGCCTCCGCCCTGTGCACAAATTTGTTGGGGGGGCATGTGCCTCCCTGGATGAGCTGTCTGGGGCTCCAACCATCCCACGACCTATGCCAGGGCCCCTTTCACCCCAATCCCTGCCCCTGCCTCTGCCTATGCCCCACTCCATTCCTCACCATGGGGGCCTCAGTCTGCCTTCCACATCCCTTTCCCACCAGACACTTACCTGCTGAGCAGTGTCTGTTCAGCAGCACAAAGTATCTTTTAAGTTTAAGTTTTACTCAGCCCTGCCCCCCAATAATATTTTCTTCTTCTGCCTATGCCAGACCCACCAAAATCCAAGCAGGAGTCACTCAAAACAGTGCCCTGCATTTGGTGTCAGTTTGTCACACCTTAGTTTTTTGGAACAAAATATTTTTGGCTCATTGAATCTGCTTTTTCTTTTTGATGAAATTCTGTTTAGCCAAAACATTTCTGATTAGCTGTACTTTTGGCTTAGGAGTTTTTTTGCTCAGTTTCTAGAAGAAGTTGCTCTGCACCCAGCATTTTTAAAGGTTAAAGTGTGCTAATGGAGGGATACAAATCTTAATTGGCATTTTAATTACCCTAATTGACAGCTGAGGGTTACCTGCTGCCAAACAAAGGAGCACAGGAGGTGTTCCATGGCTTTTGCTGAACAGCACCTGCCTCCTCAAAAATTCCCTGCTCTGTAGATATTGAATTGTGCCAACAGGACTGAAGCTCCATAGAAAACCATAAAAAAGGGAATTTACATTTAATTCAAAGAGCTTCATTTATAAGCAAGGTCAATATTATTATTTTAGATTGTAAAGTATAGGTAACTCTCTCTTGCTTTGTGTAGTAACTTTGCATAAAAGTGATTAAAAGCTGAAGAACCTTTTTTTTTAACTCAGTTGTCCCCATCGTTGCCCACATCACTTCAGCTGTACCCATGGAAGTATTTTTGTAGACAATGCATCAGCAGTTTCCAGTTAAATGACAGGAGGCTTGCCAGGCTGCCCTAGTGCTTGAAACTGAACAGGTAGGAAGTTTTAAGGAAAAATAATTTAATATAAATATCTTCATAAAAGTCACATATGCAACAAATAGTTTAGTCTATACCAGGGAGTACTTGGGAAGGCCCTAGGGGGTACATGTGGGCCAGCAGGGACGGAGTGCTGCCACCCACTACCCCATGCCACCACCTCCGAGGAGCGGGGCTGGGGCGGGTTGAGGGCATCAGTGCCCCTCTGTGGGCCACATAGGCACTGCCTGGCTGGCTGGATGCAGGAGGTGGTGGCAGGGTGGGGGGTTTGCACATGGAGGTAACCACCACCACCATTCACTGTCCTGTGCCACCAATCCATGTTCAGCCATGCGCCACCTCTCCCTCTGCTTCCGGCCACATGCGAAACACAGAATCCAGCCACATGCTCTGTGTCCAACAACCAGCGGTACACTTATTTTAAAAGGTTGAAAACCCCTGGTCTATACCATGGGATGTCAAAGACCTGGCTTGCAGAGCCTCAGCATCCAGCCCCTTCTGTTGTTTCTAGGTCTAAGAATTGACCCACACACTGCCAGAACAGTCCTGCATGTGAAGTCCAGAACCTGGGATCTGTACTGCATGCGGTGCCTGCTTCAGCCATTCTGGATCCTCACTGCATGCAGATCCCATCCAAGCTGGTCAGGGACTGAACTGGATGCAGCACCTACATAGGGCCAGTCACGGATACATGCCATACAGGGTCGACATGGGGCCTCTCAGGGACACATGCCATACAATGCCTGCTCCAGCCAGTCCAGGACTGGAACCCAATCTGGCCATCACAGGACCTGCACAGCATGCAGTGCCTGTTTCAGCCATCCTGGGATCTGCAATGCATGGAGTGCCTGCTCCAGCTAGTCTGGAACTGTGATGCATGAAGTATTTAGGCAGGGCTGGTCCTGGATGTATGCCACATCCAACACCTGCTTTGGCCAGTTGAGGGCCCACACTGCATGCAGTACCTGTCCAGGACTAGTTGGGACAGGTGCCACATGCAGCATGGGTCCTGAACAGGCTAGACCAGGCTGCAGTGCCAAATGTTACTTATGACTACAGAGAAAGATAGAGACCCTGTCCTCATCTCTTTAATATCTGTAGTGAAGAAACAAGTGAAAATGAAGAGCTGGCATTTTCTAAGCAGTGCTTTGAGTGCACTGACAGGGCACTTGGCTAGGCAGGGAGCTGCTCCGGGGCTAGGATCTTGTGGCAGTGACAGCATGGTCCTGAGCTGGGGCAGAGCTGTGATCCACTGCCCGCATGCCTCAGGCACGGGTGTGCAGGTAGTGGATTGTGGCTCTGCTCCAGCTGTGGACCATGTTGTCACCACTGCAAGATCCCAGCCCTGGCTCTGGAGCTGCTCCCCAGCCAGCCACGTGTCCTGCCAGTACTGCTGTGGCCAGTCTCCATGGAAACCCTGGCCCTGTGCTGTCATGGTGATGCCACTACTGGGGTCTTCATGAAAACTGGCCCTAGCGGACAGGTGCTACTGGGAAATGGAGTCTGGCCACCAGCTGGAACCACCATTTTGCCCACCCCTGCTCTATATTAATAGTATTAACATGAAAGTGTGTGTTGTCAAATCTTATTAATGCTCAAGTCTGATATCAGTACTCAGTGCTGAATTATTATAGTAAAGAGAATAAGTCTTGACTTTGTGATAAAATCACTTTCTACCAGATATTATATGTTTTTATTAATATCTTTGAAGTACTGCAGTATTCTCTATTAGTAGGGATTCAACACTGTCTTGTTCCACAATTTCCTTTTTCTAAAGAAATAATCTTCAGAGATACCTTTTTTGCAACAAAAAGATATCACTGCCTCTGTAACTGAATTTTGAAAGGAGGCTAGGACATTCTTCAGAGACTGAAATTTCAGAGGACTTTTTTTGTAGATGATAAGCAGTGTAGTGTGTACTGTATCCCTCCTAGCATTGTTTTGATGTGCATCACTTTCATTCCATTAGTAACTTGCACTTTGTTTTTAATTAAGGATAGGCTCAAAGTGAAAATTTTATGTTGATATTAAAACCTTCTCATTTGGATTGTTTAGAAGAAAAGAAAGAATCCTCAGTCTGGTATATAACCCCCAGATATTATCCAACAGATATTTCCTCAGACCTCAGGCCTGGACAACAACAGATATATACCAGTTAAACTGCATTTTTCTTGTACACCAATGTATATTACACAGGGATTGGGAGCAGAGAGATTATCATCATCATTATCATTATTATTTAGTTTTATGATCTGCAGTTATCCCAAGACACATCAGAATTGACACACATTGTTTTAACTTATACTAGTGTAGTTTTACCCCTATTTTTTCTCAGCGTAATTCTTCATCAGATTTAAGTAAATTACATCGGGCATGTCTACACATTCATTAATGTGCTTTTGCTGCTGTGAATTAAGTTTAGTACCTCTAATATGAGGTACTACATAAAGGTGCATTAGGCTGCCCTAATGTGCAGTAGTAAAAGCAAATGCCTTTTAAGTCATGCTTAATACGCAGTACACTAATTCTATTGTGCATTAGTGTATTAGCACTGTTTTTGCTGTGATGCTTTAATGCAGGGCAGGGCAAAATACAGCCCTTGTGTCAGATCTGTAGATTAATTAATATTAATCTGCCCTTGGCTGCCTGTCAAAGATGACAGGAGTCAAGGACAGTAGGAACCAAGGGGAGCTGGCAGCAGGACTAAGCAGCCACAGCAGACAGCCAAGCCTCTCCCTGCCTCCCCACCTCCAACCCCTGCCATCCCCAGCTGGAAGCCTCTGCCTAGCAGTGATTTCTGGCCTGGGACCCTGGGGCGGTTCCTGCCTCCCTGTGCCAGAGGGAAATTCAGGTGGGGGGAGGTGGAGAGGGCAGGGAGGCAAGGGAGACTGTGGGTTATCGCCCCAGTCCTCAGGGCTGGGCTGGCTCCTGCAGTCCTGGCGTTGTAGCCTGGAACCACATGGTGCTGGAGTGGTGGGCTGGTGGGTGGGTGAGGAGGGAACAGGGAAATGGCAGTGGAAGGTGGGGGGAAAGGGCAGCAAGTGGACATGTGGAACACAGCAACATCTGGGCAGGAGTGTGGGCCCTACACTGGTGCACTGGATCCAGGGCTGGCAGGGCCCAGAGCAGGGCAGCAGGAGCATAGTGCCTGGGCTGGCAGGGGCTCTATGGAGCTGAGCTGGCTTCCCCACTCCCTGCTGGTACAGCCTGGCCCATCTCCATAGAGCCCCTGCTAGCCTGCACCCCACCCCTGGGCCCCCACTGGTGCTGGCCTCAGTGCTATGGCATGGGTTCCACGCTCTTGCCCAGCTGTTACTGTGCTCTGCGTGCCCGCTCACTGCCCCTTCCCCCCACCTTCTGCAGCCATTTCCCTGCTTTCCTGCATGCTGCTGCAACTGCTCTGGCACCATGTGGTTCCTGGCTGTAGTGCTGGCCAGGCTGGTCTCAGCTGTGCAGCTGGGACATGGAGTGGTGAGGCGGAGGGATGGGGATGGGGAAGCAGCAGGAGAAGGGCAGCAGTGGCAGATGGGAGGGGGAAGTGGCCAGGGGCTAGGAGCAATAGGAGCATGGAGCCTGGGCTTGGAGAAGCACTGGCAGGGGCTCTGCCTGCCATGGGGGGGAGGGGACTGTGCGCAAACTCTCCCCCTCCACACGTGCCACAGCCCTCCTCTGCCACCCTCTCCCCACACACTCACATCCCCACACAAACCCTCTACCCACCCACATCCCACACATCCACACACTCCCCCATATACTCCCTCACCCCACATACACCCCCACATCCCCATGTCTATCCATCCCCCCACACTCCCACACCCTCCCCCACACTTCACACCCCCACAAACATATACCCATCCACACCCTCCCACAATATACAAGAATAAAACTTAATTTTAAGCTATTATACTATTAACCTTAATTTGAACAGAACACAATGGCTCTGAAGAATCTTTTAAATTTCTGTAATCTCCAAAGACAATGTTTCACACTCATTGTCTATGCATTTCTTTATCAGACAGGTGGCTCAGTAATCACTATCATCTAATACCTGAAGCCTTTCAGAGAGGAGAAGGGGGTGAGTGAGGCCACCTACCCCCATTATACCAAAATCCAGATATTATAGCTAAATACAATATCTATAAGGGGCAGCAACAAAACTCTGGGTCTGTACACCCCAAACAATGTAAAAGTTTATAGTCACAACTGATAGGGGATTTTTCCCCAGAACAGTGTGTGTCCAAACTGGAGACTCCATAGCCTTTACAAATACCAGTAGTAAGTATAATATTTTTATAGCAACAAGGCATAAAGGCAGTTTACAGAGAAGGGAGTAATTTCAGACTGACTCTGGTTTCAGGAACATGCATCCAATGGGAAGAAATGATTATGAACAGACTTTGAACTTCTGATATTTATTACCAAAACAGGATTCTCTTGGATTTACACCATTTTAGGAGCAGTTTAATCCTAGAGCAGAGGTGGGCAATTATTTTGGCTGGAGCTTTGCTGCGTTTTTGAGGGCTGGACACATACAATCTTTCAGAAGATATAATTTTAACTAATTAATCAAGAAAAAACAAATCATATACTAAAAATCAAATATCTACTATAACATTTTAATTTTTTTTAAATGTTCTGATTTATGTTTTTTTGAGTAGTATATGTAGAGATGATTGCATAATAGCTCAAAATAAAGTCTTACTCTTGTATATTGTCCTGGGGGGGTGGGGTTATGCAGAAAGGGTGTGTGGGGAAAAGGGGGAGTGTCAGGGGAGGGGGTACACTAGTTTCCAGGAGCCAGCTGCAGCTAGGGGGAGGGAGGGAGAGCAGGGGGCATGTGTAGCAGAGTTTACCCAGGTGGTGTACTGCAGGGGCAGATGCCATTCCCCCCTCACTCTACCATCTGGCCTTCACCTGCCCCTGTAATCCTCTGCATGAAGCCAAGCCCTGCCTGGGGTAGCCTGTGCCATGGTCCTGCCTGCAGCTACCTCGCACCCTCCAGACAGCATGGCTCTGGTCCCTGCCCCAGCCCCAGCAGGGCTAATCCTGGTGCAGCTGTAGCCACCTAGGTACTGCTTAGCTCCCCACACCTCCAGCAGCTCCTCCTCCTCCTGCCCCTGCTGTGCTGCTCGGGGCAGCAGGTAATGCAAGGAAGGGTGGCCACCATGGGGGCGCATGCCAGGCAGCACGCGCCCAGCCAGGTGGTGGGGAAGCAGCAGCCGGGTGGCTCCTGCCCCAGTGCACAGGGCTCCAGCTTCAGCTCCCAGCTGCCTTCCACCCACTCTATCCACCCTCGCAATGAGCAGCCGCCTGCGGCCATCTGAGTAGGTGGAAGGTGACTGCCTGGGGCCTGGAGCTCTGCACACTGGGGTTGGAGCCACCTAGCTGAAGCTTCCTCCCTGCCTGGATGGGTGCATGGTGCTTGGCACATGTCCCCATGTCTACTGTCACTTCCCTACACTACCTGCTTCCCAGAGCAGTGCAGTAGGAGCAGAAGGAGGAGAAGGAGGAGCTGCTGGAGGTGGGGGGACTTGAGTAGTATCTGGGCAGCTGCAGTGGTACCAAAAGCAGCTCTGCCAGGAAGCTGTGCACGCTGCCTGGGACTGGGGCTGTTGACAGTTGCAATACAAGCAGAAGTGTGGCATGGGCTGCCCCAGGGGTGGGACTTGACCCCATGTACAGCACCACAGAGGCAGCCATGGGCCAGATCAAATCAGTTGGCGGGCCGGATCTGTCCTG
This sequence comes from Crocodylus siamensis, assembly GCF_052110815.1. Lineage (NCBI taxonomy): Eukaryota > Metazoa > Chordata > Crocodylia > Crocodylidae > Crocodylus > Crocodylus siamensis. Next base: position 227,727,865 of record NC_143396.1, on the reverse strand, counting down.
AAAGCTGTTTTTTGTCCACCCCTGTCTTAGAGCATAAGAATGATCTATCCTTGAAGTCAGTCAAGTAGCTTTGGTCTAGGTAAACAAACAAATATTCATAAACAGGTCCCAAAGTTTGTATCGACTACTAGCTAACCTTAATGCATTGAAAACTGATGCTGAAATCTAATGGCAACACTATCTTTCATGGCAGCGGAGGGGGGAGGACTATGCTTTTGACAGATACTAGAAAAACTGTTTAAAGCCAAAATCCATTTTTGATTTAACAGCAAGTTTCAGTTGTGGATAGTCCTGGTCAAAGTATTCACTGTGAATACAATCCTAATTTTACAAATATATCATAATTTATATGTCTTTGTCAAAAAGTTCAGATAAACAGTTTTTCAGAGTATTGGTTGTTCATGAAATGTTGTCTTCTTTGAATTGCAGAGATGGTTTTCCTTGTAACATAGCGTACTTTGTGTTCCATGGTGGGATGACAGTTTTTTTAATTGGAAATTTACAAGTGACAAACAACTCTTAATGCATTAGTACCAATGTTTGCCTGCAGCTATATTAAATACAGGAGGGGATAGGCTAGGATAGCTGCAGGAAAACAAGGGTACTTTCACATTAACAAGAGTAGAAATAAGTCTAGCACTTCCTCAAACACTGGTGCAAATAATTCCCGTGTATATGAATGTTTTTATTTAGCCAATAAACAAGGAATACAGACATGTTCAAACCAAAGAATCATGTGAATCTGAATTAATTCTGGTGAGTTGGAGCTTCTACAGTATTTGATTACCTTGGAATGATATATTTATCTTTGTTGATACTTCTCCACAAACGGTAAGACACGAAGTGCATACTATCTATAAAACTATTATCTTCCCAACTTTTGAGTGCTGTTACTGGGGAAGCATTCCTTGTCAGTGTACAGTTGAGGCTTTACTGTACTGAGGCAGCAGCTGGTTCTGGGGAGGATGGGGCTGAGGATTCTTAGCCTCTCAAGTCCATTGACATGCTCCTAACTTGGAAGTTCACTAGTGAGGCAGCTATAAGACTACCGGAGCCAGAGGGCTTGCCAGCAAGTGCTGGGGATGAGACCAGAGCAGCCTCTCTGTGAACCTCTGTGTCTGGAGCTTGTCTGTGAACTCAGATGGGTAGCATGCTCTCAGTTCAGATCTCATCAAGAAACTATAGACAAATCCTTTATGCTTTGTCTAAATGCAACTGAATCAGAGAATGCAGAAGTCTTTCAATTGTGAAAGTTTTGTTGTTTTGAATTACTCATAGAAATAGTTTTATTGAAGTAAAATGAGAAGTTTGTTGCCTAAGTAAGGCAAGGAGCTGGTTCCTAACATGGTTAATTGCCATGGAGCTTTTCAAATGACATGATAGGTGCCTATGGAAATTGGGCACCTAATTGCTTTTCCTACTTCGAAAATCTCTCCAGCTGTGTCTTGGTGTACAGGTTGGTGTGAGGAAATCTGACACAATAAGAATTTGCCAAATCTGTTATTTAAGGTTAAGGTAAAAACTCCTGCATTGCCAATCAACCCAACTACAGATGATACTACATTATGCTTCTGGAAGACCAAAAAGGCATTTAAAACCAAAAGTTTATATACTCATTTCTCAGACGACAAAAGGAATCCTCTGTAACCACCGCTGCTGCTTCTGTACTGGTGTCAAGTGGTCCCTCTGTTAGCACTAGCAAGTATGCATGAAAAGAAACAAGGCCTGACAGCCCTGAGATCAGCAATGCAGGCTTCATGCTGATTCCTGCACCTGTTCCAGCACAGCAGTACACAAGGGCTTTGAGGGCACTAGGCGAGAGAAGATGGTTGAAGGCCATCAATAATAAATGTTGTAACAGCTAGAGAGAGAGAAAGAGGGGAACTACATGGTGATTTTCAAAGCTGCCTGGAATTCATGATCATATTCTTGAAAGACTACCAAGATGGTTTCTATGAATGTGTGCTACACTGTATATTTGTTAACTTCTTCCTGTATGTAAATGAGTGAAAGGACGGGGGTCACTGCTGCATACATCAGTGCCCAAGAGAAAAGCAAAAGGGAAGTTAGAAATATCTTACTATTTGAATTCCTTTCTGTTCAGGGGTGAGAGAGAATGGCACTTGTCTTAGAGACCTGCAATGGTGCAGACATTCTGGCTAACTTCATTCAAAACTAACTCTTCAACTCTCTTCAAGAAAAATGGGGAGATGTGCACAAATTCAGTTCAAATCCCTCTCTTCCTTTGTTTTAAAATTCCAAAATTGAGGCATAGGTAGAGCTTACCACATTCTCATCTAAAACATAGAATGTGCGTTCTAAAACACAACCTTTGATACCTTTAAGGGGCTGGAAACAATTTTTCCCCATGTCCATGTAGATTATAGACCTCATACAGCCTCAACAGAAGCTGTGAAATGCTTTAATTTGAATTTGTTGATAACATGATGTGGACTATGGGTTGATAGTGTCCCTCTAAAAAAGGAGAACCCAGGGAACTACAGATGGATTAGCCTCACCAAAATACTTAGGAAGTTACTGAAGCATAACCTAAGGAAAGACATTTTCAAGCATATGCATGCTTGGATTTATGAAAAACAAATCATGCAGCCAGCATGGATTTATGAAAAACAAATCATGTCAAACAAACTTGATCATCTTTGACAAAGTAACTGCTTGGGTAAATGAAGGGAATGTTGTGGTATAGTGTATCTAGACTTCAGCTAGGCTTTTGACAGTGTCCCACAGGACCGTCTCATAAACAAGTTGGAGAAATGTGGCCTAGATAAAGCTACTATAAGGTGGATAGATAACTAGCTCAATAGCCACAAGCAAAGGGTGATTATTAATGGGTCCGCATCAGAACAACAAGAGGGTCTGAGGCATCCCGCACAGGGTCTGTCCTGGGCCCAGTACGGTTCAATGTGTTTATTAACTATCAGCTGCTGGCATAGAAGGCTTCTTGGGTAAGTTTGCAGATGGCATGAAACTAGGACACTGGGCTATGGAATTCAGAAGGTTCTCGACAGATTAGAAAGTTGTGCTAGAGCTAACAGGCTGAAGTTTGATGTGGAAAATTCAAGGTGCTACACCTTGGGAGAAATAATGAAAAACACAGATCAGGTGGGTGACACCTGGGTGGATGGCAGCACTATGGAAAAGGACTTGGGAGTCTTGGTAGATCACAGACTCAATATGTCTGTAGTGTCAAAAGGTGAATGTGGTTTGGGGATGTGTGAACAGAAACATTAGATGCAGGGGTTGGACTAGATGACCTCTGCAGGTCCCTTCTAGCTGTATTTCTTTCTCTATGATTCTATGGTATTTAGAATAATTGAACTTACCTATCAGATTGTTACAATTTAAATCATTCATGAAAAGTAACAGTAAGGGATAAATTCTTGTTAGAAGAAAAGTAAGACAAGGTTTTCTGATAATTAGTTTGCCTTGGGTTTATAATACCTTTAGTACTATTAGCTATTGCTATAGGATTTACACAAATAAATAAATAAATAAATGGAACAAACCATTATTATTATTCACACAACTGGCTTATTGGTTAGTACAGCCATCCCTAAATTCTCATGAGTTCTTTAAAGCCTATTTTAATTAATATCCACTCGCTTAAAAATATGATGGCACACACCAGTTGCTGAATTTAAAAAAACTCTTACTTATACTCATAGTGAGGTTCAGTGACAGATTCTTCCAACCTTGGCCTAAGAAGCAACCTTTAAAATTAAAGCCTCTTCTATTTTTCTGCCTTATTTTTCTCTCCTTTCTCTAGTCTCAACTTAATAGTACTGGCACTGGAAAAGGAAACCAGACTATTTCTTGCTGTCACCTAAATGTCTTTCTACCCCCTCATGTGCAGTAAGATTGTACTATCTGCATGCTGGGACTGTGTATTGGTAGACACAGTGACCAACAGTGTGCCTCAAAAAACAAAAAACAATATTGTAATTTAACAGCTTAAAGCTCATTTCCTAAATTCATACGAATAAAACTTTTTTTAAAGGCTTAGCCATATTTCTTCCTAGTCCTCTTCTGTTGGGATAGGAATCAATAGGAGACAATAGAAATACAGCTTATTCATAGAAGCATGGAATCATATAAAATTAGGGTTTGGAAGGGACCTCAGGAGGTCATCTAGTCCAACTCCCTGCTCAAAACAGGATCATCCCCAGCTAGATCATTCCAGCCAGGGCTTTGTTGAGCCAAGCCTTAAAAATATTTCTAGGTAACTTGTTCCAGTACTTCATTACCCTCCTAGTGAGGAAGATTTTCCTAATATCCAACCTAAACCTCCCTTGCTGCTACTTGAGACCATTGCTTCTTGTTCTTTCATCTGTCACCACTGAGAACAGTCCAGATGGAAAAGAGCTCCATCCTCTTTGGAACCACTCTTCAGGTAGATGAAGGCTCCTATCAAATCCCCTCTCAGTCTTCTCTTCTCCAAACTAAACAAACCCAGTTCTCTCAGTCTCTCTTCAGAAGTCATGTGCTCTAGCCCCCAAACCATTTTCATTGTTTTCTGCTGTGCTCTCGCCAACTTGTCCACATCCTTTCTATTGGGGAGCAGGGGGAGGAAAAACTGGACACAGTACTCCAGATGTGGCCTCACTAGTGCTGAGTAGAGTAGAATAATTACTTCCCTCAATCTGCTGGCAACGTTCCTACTAATGCAGCTCAGTGTGCTGTTAGCCTTCTTGGCAAGAAGGGCACACCTTTTCTAAGTCCCGCGTCCGACATCAGGTCAACCTGGGTCCCCGGCACGAGAAGCGCCCCCGTGCCCGCCCGTCGAGCCGGGAGGGCACCGGGGCGAGCCCAGAATCGTGCCCGGGCTCCTGGAGCTCCTGCCCGGCCTCGCTGCTGGCATGGTCCCCTGCGGAGCTCCGGGGAGACACCCACTCGCAGAGGGCTGCCCGGGCCCCTGCCGCCTCGGCCCGGGCCATCTGCCCCGTCCCGCGGATGCTGACTCACATCCAATTTACTGTCCACTGTAACCCCCAAATCATTTTCTGCAGAGCTGTTGATTAGCCAGTCAGTCCCCAACCTGTAGCAGTGCATGGGATTCTTCCATCCTAAGTGCAAGACTTTGCATTTGTTCTTATTGAACCTCATGAGATTTCTTTTGGCCCGATCCTACAATTTGTCTAGGTCACTCTGAATCCTCCTAGCCCTAACCTCCAGTGCACCTACTACACCCCCCAGTTTGGTGTCATCCATGTCCTTTCAGTCCAAATCATCTTAGGTATTTCCCCTGACCACCAACCAGCATCTGGAGATGCTGTACAAGTGTCTCTAAAGCAGGCTATGCTGGAGGGATAGGGGTGTGTTAGGGGCAGAATGAAAAAAAAAAAAAAAAAAGAAAAAGTTAAAAGCTCGTGTGAACCTACCAGCCAGTTCACTTGGATTAATATGGTGAACAAGACACAGGGAGCAGTATGTCCAGCATAATGTCTGGTTACCTTCGACTTCCCAGTCTGAATGACCAGGTACCTATTTACTTATATTCAACTTATTGCTGACAAACAGGGAAGAATTGGTGGGGAATGTACTAGTAGATAGCAACTTGGGCAGCAGTGACCATGAGATGATTGAGTTCAGGATCCTGAGGAAAGGAAGGATGGAGAGCAGCAGAGTAAGGACCCCAGACTTTTACTCTGCTTTTCAAAGTCAGAAAAGCAAACTTCATAGTTTCATAGTTTCTAGGGTCGGAAGGGACATGAGTAGATCATCTAGTCCAACCCCCTGCCATGACAAGAGAGAGTACTGGGGTCAAACAACCCCAGCAAGGTGTACATCTAGTCTCCTCTTAAAGACCCCCAGGGTAGGAGCCAACACCACTTCTCTTGGAAGTTGGTTCCAGATCCTAGCTGCCCTGACAGTGAAGTAGCATCTCCTGATGCCTAATCTGAATTTACCCTCTGCCAGCTTGTGACCATTATTCCTAGTCACTCCTGGTAGTGCTCAGGGGAACAGGGACTCCCCCAACGCCTGCTGGTCCCCTCTGACTAGTTTATAAGAGGCCACTAGATCCCCCCTCAGCCTGCTCTTGTGGAGGCTGAACAGGTTCAGGTCCCTGACACTCTCCTTGTAGGGCCTGCCCGGCTGCCCCCTGATCATGTGAGTGTCAATCCCCTGGACCCTCTCCATGTTGTCCACATCCTTCTTGAAGTGTGGTGCCCAGAACTCGATGCAGTACTCCAGCTGTGGCCTAACCAGTGTTGCGTAGAGGGGGAGTATCACTTCCTTGGACCTGCTTGAGATGCATCTGTGGATGCATGACAAGGTGCGGTTGGCCTTCCTAACTGCCTCCCCACACTGCCGGCCCATGTTCATCTTGGCATCAATAATGACTCCAAGATCCTTTTCTGCCTCTGCACTGACGAGAAGGGAGTTCCCCAGTCTGTAGGTATGGTACTGGTTGTTCCTCCCCAGGTGCATCACCTTGCACTTGTCAGTGTTGAATCCCATCCTATTCTCATCCGTCCACCCCTGTAACCTATCTAGGTCTGATTGCAGCCTATTCCTCCCTTCTAGCATACTCACATCCCCCCACATCTTAGTGTCATCAGCAAATTTGAACAGGGTGCTTTTTACCCCCTCATCCAAGTCACTGATGAAGATGTTGAACAGTGCGGACCCAAGGACCGAGCCCTGCGGAACCCCACTGCCCACATCCCTCCAAGTCGAAAATGACCTGTCCACCACCACTCTCTGAGTGCGACCCTCCAGCCAGTTGGCAACCTATTTGACTGTGTAGGTGTTGACACCACAGTCCCCCAGTTTCTTAATGAGAACGGGGTGAAAGACAGCGTCGAAGGCCTTCCTAAAGTCCAGAAAGACTATATCCACTGCTACCCCTGCATCTAAGGATACGTTTACCTGGTCATAGAAGGCCACCAGGTTGGTCTGACAGGACCTGCCTCTAATGAACCCGTGTTGGTTGCCCCTAAGAATAACCTCCCCTGCTGGCCTCTCGTGGACATGTACCAGGATAATTCTCTCAAAGAGCTTACCCAGGACTGAGGTAAGACTAACCAGCCTATAGTTTCCTGGGTCCTCCTTCCTCCATTTTTTGAAGATGGGAACCACATTGGCCCTCTTCCAGTCCTCTGGCACCACACCAGAGCACCACGAGTGCTTGTAAAGCCATGCCAGGGGTCCCACAATGACCTCAACTAATTCCCTCAGCACTCTGGGGTGGAGATCATCCGGACCAGCTGATTTGAATACATCCAGTCCCTTCAGAAGTTCCCTAACTAGATCCTCACTGACCCTTCGCCTAGGTGTGCCTCCCCCTGGGGCCTGAGGGGGGCCTGGTGGAGGACCTGATCTGGTTCCTGCTCAGGAAAATGGAGGCAAAGAAGTCATTAAATAGGTTAGCTTTGTATTCTGGTGTGAAGACCAGATTTCCTAGTGTGTCTTGCAGGGGCCCCACATTACCTAGTACCTTCTTTTTGCCCCCTATGTGTTTAAAAAAGGACTTCTTGTTGTCCTTGATCCAGGTAGCTAGTTCCAGTTCCATCTCCTCCTTGGCCTTCCTGACCGCCCCCTGCATCCCTGAGCAACTGCAGCCTTCTTGATGCTGATGTAACTTATGCTGACTGTTGTGTTACCAGATTTGCCCATCATTTTGGGGTGTGCTTATTTATTAGGGATACATTTCTAGGGTCTTTGTAATTCTATCAATGTGCTGCTTGTGTTACTTGTGTTTCTATACAGAGCTGTATATCTCCCTTCTGCAAGTCCTAACCCCAAATGGAGCTATCTTGTAGGACTCACTTTCAATGGGGCTGGGTTCCTCCAGTCACCATATCAGTCATATACACAAACACACAGATTAATGTGACATGCCTGACCCAGCTGGGTTGATCAGCATGGACAAGCTGATACTCTCATATGCCAAGAATCAGTTCATTAAGGTAACAATAAAATGCAGTCAGACACAAGCACACAGGTAAACAGAATATCTCTGAATCCCGCTGGGTGTCCAGCTGACACCCTCATGGGCCAGCATTCAGTTCATTAGGCCATGTCTGAGCCAAACTGGGTCAATCAGCCTGTACAAGCTGATCCCCTTATGTATTTCAAACTCAGCACATCCCAATCTTTTGTCCTAACTGTCTCAGTAGGGGTAGGTAGCCTTTTGATGAGCAGACCCCACAGTATTTCTGGGCTTCACAGGTATCTTTAGCTTAGGTAAAAGAAGTGTTGCTGCGGAGCAAGTGGGGAAGGAAAGTAGAGAAGGAAACATATACCCAGTTTGACTATAAAAGTTATTTATTGCTAAGTATATGAAATATATAACGGCACTAGTAGTAATAGACATGCAAAGGAAAAACAAACACAAACAATTACAATACTACCCTGGTTTCACTAAGTATTTGGGGAGACTTAGCTGAAGCTTAACTAATACAGTTCAGGTTCAGAAATTTATACGTAGAAAGGAAAGAGAGAGAGAGCTGGGACCTCACCAGTCCAAGGCACTTGGGTTCCAATGCTGACAGGTAAAGTTCTTAGCACAATCCTTGAAGGGAGATGATCTGTTTCTTCCAGCTTCTCGAGAACAACAGTGGATGGTGTCAGAGAGATTTCTTCTCTTGAAGCACAATTTTACTGTTTTTTTTACAGATTTTTATACCCTCAGTTCAGCTTCTTCAAAGCATTCTTTTAATAGTGGAAATAATTGTCTTTTCTATTGACAAGGGGTTATCTGGTTTGGAACATCTCAAGAAACTGATGAACAACCAGGAAAAATATAAATTTTTAAGGAGTAATGAGACACTTAGGAGCCAGCTTGAAATTCTTATGGATAGCAGATATACTGGATGGGATACTTCATTGTGTCTTCAGAAACAATAGATAGCTTGCAGCTTCAGGGTTTTGTATTTTCACCTGTTGTGAACAAGCCTCAGCTTAGCATGACTTTTCCAGATCTTACTGTAGTCTTTTAACAGACTTAAGGGAATTGTCGGAGTGTTCATAAATTTTTGTGGGGAGGACTTCCACCAGTTATCCCGGGAAAAGTATGACAGCATTTGTGGTCAGGGCTCCAACAGGCTGGATACTGTGATGAACCCTTATCCATTGTTCAAATGTTGCCCATACCCCCTCTGACTCGGTGTCTTGCCTCAGCATTTCCTAACACCCAGCAACCGAGTTTTAGTCAATCAAGTTTAAATAGGCCTCCCATACAGGGGCTGGGGAATGTATGGCCCAAGATGCCTATTAAACTTTACTTCTGTTTAGTTCTGGGTAGATAAGGTATGTGTGGGGGGGGGGAAGCCTTTGTAAATCCAGATTAGAATTGGTCTGATAAATGCTCAGCTGGGTGTATGTCAGTGTGGGTTGATTAGCATTTGGAGCACAGATTCCCCATCATGCAGTGCTCCCCTGCATCTCTGATCCCAGAATTCACTATGGTCTTTGCTTCGGGCTTTCTGTTCTCCATCTCCCATGTAAATGAATTGTCATCTGGTTCCATCTTGGATGCAAATGAAACCTAGGGCAGTTGCTCCCTTATCTGGAGGGCTTTAGGTGCGTCTCCCGCTGCATCTTCATTGTCTTTTATAACCAGTTCTTGTTCAGGTAGAGGAGTGGAGGGTGGGGAGGGGGAAATTCTTTGTGAGTCAGACAGGCTGTGTCCTGTGCCAGGGTTCCCCAAGAACACGGAGCTGAGAGGTAACAGTTGTAACTTATGCTGAGACAGTCCATGGCTCTCCTATGGCAGCACAAAGAACTGTAGTCAGAGCACTTCTCTCATTCCAACATGCCTGCTATCCTACAGGGCTGAAAGTGTGGCAGATGTGCATCCATCCTATCAGATAGTTGGAGAATTCCCTTACATAGCGTTTGGCCCCAGAAGCTAATTCTGTCCACTGTAAATTAACAGAGAGGTACAGAGAGACCACAGGATAAGAGAGAAATAGGCCCCTCAATCAGGGTGGTACCTGAACTCAGTTTTAGATTCTGACTATCCAATGTTGCTTCCATTTTGTTGCTCCCTTTCCTAATTCTCTTCTTTTCAATCCAATCCACATGATCAGGTTCAGACTGAAGGATCGTTATGTGCATTTGGAATAGTTAATGAAAATGGATGTAGCTTCATATCCTGAAATACCATGAAAAATGATCCTTATTTAGTCAAGCAAAATATCTTTAATTAGAAACAGACTTTCATTAGTGTCTTTAAAAAGAAAATTCAATTTGCACCTAACTTGAAAGATTTTTACACCAGTTAATTAGAAGCAACTATCTTAGCTAATGAAACCTAAATGCCTCCTTCATAAGATTTTACATAGGAGGATAAGAAGTGTAGCTCCCAAGCATACATAATAAGGCTTTCTCAAGAGCTCTTGAGGCAGAAATAGAAGGAAACACCCAGAGTTTATGGAAGAGCTAATATATCCTCAGTGGTAGAACAAAGCAGAAGTCCTAATTGAACTTACTATTCAGCTGTTCTCTCTGGAGGCAGAGACAGGTTTGTTAGTCCTCCCTAGCTACTTCAACGCAATGTGCTAAGAGAGGCAGGCATGAGCTTGAGAATCATTCTACTTGGAGAAGAGGATGGCAAGGTGCCCTTAACTGAACTTCCTGCCTCCTTTCAGTAGCTTAGGCACATCAAAGTAAAAAAACAGGATTTTGTCCATGGTGTAGAATCACTCTTTGCCTTCATCCCTCATCTCCGAGAATGTCCAGAGGCTGGAAGGCCAGGAGGAGTGAGCAAGAAACTGCAATGAGCTGACTTAATCCATGATCTGTCTCCCTCTGTTCCCTCGTAAAAATATCCTTTTCTTCTGTGTTTTCCTGTTTGCTTGCTCTGCTATGTTTTACTTGCTCTTAATACCACCCATCTCAAACACCCCAAAACCACCCTGGAAGTCATGAGTTAAAAATCAAGAGACTTCATAATAAGTATTGGGACTCTTTTTTGTGCCTTTTTAAGCTGTTAAAGTGCACTCACTTTCCAAATTTTTCTTCACAACCATAACAACTAGAAAACTTGCTTTTTTTTCTTTAATTGAAAGCAGAGATTCTCACTTAATCACTTGTCTCAGAAATTTGGGGATTTAAATCAACACGTACAGTATCACAGCACCTGCCATAAAACTGCATGAGCTGTCAACACTGCTTTTTTCCTCCTCTTTCTTACCCAATTAGCTTAAGATGTGGGAAGAAGAGGAGCAACCAGCCAGGACAACAATGCTTCCACTTTGAGTGAATACTTTGTGCTGGCCCATATAGGTCTCTTTTATGTGATTCAGTGGAGATACTGACCACTGTCATGGGATAGTTTCATAGTTTGTAGGCTTAACATGCTGTTAACCTTTTGTAAAGCATAGCACATGTCTGTAGTTGGGTAACAGAGTTATTTTTTTCATGGCTGTTCTGTATGCATCATGTTCTTATTGGATAGTGTCAGAACTAAATGTTCCTTACAGCCCTGTAAACCCTGATTTGAAGATGCAACCACCTCTGTAGAGAGTAATAGCTTGGTCATCCAGCACAGAGGATGCTTCTCACTTTTTGCACTTTACTGAAGTTCTAGGGTTTTAATGTTGGGATAATACCCAAGTCATAGAAAATCAGTAGCAAAAAATCAAGCATTCTACTTCAAACAGGAATTGTTTTGGTATGTCAAGTAACATGTTAAAACTAAAGGTTTGTTATGATTACTGAGCTATGTCTCTGCTTGGGCTTATGGGAAATGTGCTCATCTGCTCTGCCACAGGTTTGGCAATGCTGCAGAAACCTTGACAATGTTCTGCTGAGTGACTGATTCTGGGATGACAACAATGTCCTGTGCACATCACTTCCTTGACAGTCCCAGATGATGAATAAGATGCTGTATCCAATCCCTACTGCACTTTGGTTTTACTTTGTTATATTTTCATTGTTAATTTCTCCATACCTGACAGATTTCCCCCACTGAAGATACCCAACAGCTTTTTTGTTTTTAACATGGACTATACTGCAGGCAGAATATGATATAAGCATCATGAATTAAATTATGCTTATATCATATAAACTGGCTAAATGACTGTTTCTTCACTCCCTGTTAATCTGCATCATGCTCTCTGCCATGATATTGCATACTAGAGAGTCAGTAGGCTCTGCTGTATGACCAAATAGAAGCTGTGCTGTAGTTCAGAGTGTATTAGGAGACCAGTTTGGAAGCCTGGCCTAGAAAAACAAAGAGTGGCATGGATGAAGATCAGAGGCAGAGATGTGCAAGAGCCTGGATTGGATTGGCATGAGGTGCTCAAAAATCAGGAATAAGATTCTTTGGCAGAGCAATAAGAGGAACCTTGAACGTTGTGAGAAACCTATGTCTGACTCAGTTCTATTAGTTACGTTTGCATGAATAACACAATCCATCAGAAAATTCTAATGTAACATGTTTTGGGAACAATATATATGCGTGTAGGCATTTTGCAGCAGTGTAAGTGACTCTTTACATGTAATTTTAGGACGAATGTATTGCTTGTGAAATTTGTGGTGTTCTATAATTTCAGAAATTACAGGATATATACAAAAAGGTATTTCACCAGCTACTTAAAAATCTCCTACCTACCATTATCATGCCTCTTTCTTCAGAAACCATTTCACCTAAGTGGAAATGAAACAAGAGAAGAAATACAGCAAAGGTTACTGTACAGCATGCATCTCTCCTGGTCTATTATTCCCAAGAATACCTTTGGCACCTTTTCTAAAAATGAGTAAAATTTGCATGTATGACAGAGCCCTGGATACCTCTTAAGAGCACAGTAACAGCAGGCTAGTTTCAGAGCTGCTGGAAAATGGCCAGACTGAAAGGATGGTTGTGGTAGCACAACTTGAAGATGGAGTTGCTGTCTGAAGCCAAAGTGGGTAAATACTGTGGAGGCAGTGGTAGGACATAGGAGTTGCGATACAAGTCTAGAGATCTAGGCGCTGCAGCAACAAGTCACACCCAGTCATCCTGCTCTTAAGGAAGGGTGAGGAAGGGTTAGGAGGGTTCCCAGGCCACTGTGGAGCCTAATGGGTTCTGGATCTGGGTGTGCAGGGGTAGCATGGTCTGCAGAGAGCCTGGGAGCAGGCAGGGAGGGAGACCTGCTCCTATGCTGCTGCTTTTGGCCTGATTGAGGTGGAGGGGGCTCTGGGGGCAGAAGAGAGGTAGTAGGGGGATTTGGGGTGCAGCAGGGGTGACCCAAGCAGCATGAAGTGCCCCTCCCCCCCAGCTCATTGGTCTATACTGTAACTAGAGAGCTGGCAAACAGGACAGGCATGGAGCAGACTTGCAGCCACTAGCCATTACGGCTGTGCGAAATTTTGCTGGCTGTTTTGATTCAACACTGTTTCGACTCATTCTGAGCTCGAAACAGCGAAATTGAATCAAAACAAAGGGCTTCAAAACAGACTTGAAACAAAATGAGGCTAGTTAAAATGTTTTGACAGTTTCAAAACATTTCAAGTTTAGAAGCAGCCAGGTGGTGGGAGACAGGGGAGAACCAGGGCTGTGCTCCCAGTGGCTCCACAGCCCTATGTGGCTCAGCTGGGAGCACAGCCCTTGCTCTCTCTGCCTCCCGCAGCCAGGCTGGGGAAGCTGATCACAGCGCAGGGGAAAGGAACTCAGCCCAGCTGAGCTGAGTTCCCATGCCCAGTGCAATAATCAGGATCAGCTTGGCTGAGTTCCTTCCCCCAGCCCCATCGTAGCGCTGGGGATGGGAACTCAGCTCAGCTGGGCTGAGTTAATTTCCCCAGCCCAATCAATCGTAGTGCTGGGGAGGGGAACTGAGTGATCAGGCTCAGTTCCCTTCCCCAGCTCCCTGGTCCCATGAGGCAGTACCTGGGTTCCCTCACTCATCTGGCAGGCAGATGTGGGCCCGCAGCCCTGGGAGGACTGGCACAGCCCCTGCAGCCCTTCCAGGGTTGCAGGCTCCCATCTGCCTGCTGGATGAGAGAGGCTGTTTTGAGCTTCCCCATTATAGCATATGGGCGAAACATCGAAAGAGCGTCGAAACAGCATCACTGTTTCGATTAAACGAAATGGAACAGCGGTTTTGAATTGAAATGAAATTCAAAATGAAATGCTGTTCCATCAAAACCTCAAAACTCAAGTCAAAACAGAACAGTGCTATTTTGCACAGCACTGCTAGCTATGCCCCTGTACACCAGCCCTCTAGCTACAAGTCTGAGCAGTGCACATTAGAGAAGGTATTACCCCTGAACATGTGAATCATCATCATTAGCACTGGTTAACCTTAACACACACTAACGTTCCTTCAAATTAACACTTGCTAACTCTAACACGTAATCTCACCCTAAATGGATAATAATTCAAACTCATCTGAAAGACAGAGCTTTGCTTCATTCATGCTTAGGTGATAAGTTCTATGTGAATGCAAATCACTGTCATATTTTTATTAGCTTGTTTTTCACTTTCTTCAGGACTCAGGCAAATACCATTCACTCCTGATGATTTATTGTAAGCTACTATTTTGCTTGAATTTTTTCCCATCATATTTTTTTTCCAAACATCTGTCCCTGACAACATCTCACCTCCTCTGCCTGACTGGTAACTTAAGGCAGGTGCTTTCTCCTCACCATTTAAACAAAAAACATGTCAAATGACCCAATATGAAAATTACACTATGAATCTGAAATGACACAGCTTCTCTGTGCCCCATGTATACAAGTTAATAACTGATGCAGTATTTTGTGTTGTTGTTTTACCCATAGAATAGGATTCAGATTGGCCATGCAAGAATTTAAAAGGAGTTGGGAGGACAAGTGAGTGTCAGAAAAGCTCAGACTTAAACTCTTTTACTGATGACAGTGTTATCCAAGTTATTTTTTAAAATAATAACAACTAAGGCATTTATAATAGCTATTGTACAAGGTGACTCCAGGGGATATGGCTACTATGAAGTAATCAAACCCAAGGGATTAGAAGCAGTCTGCTGAGCCTAATGCCTTAACATCCCAGAAGTATTTATTATCTTAAGATAACCACATTTTCTCTAATGCATTATTACTTAAATGTTAATGGGACCCTTGCAGCCTACAAAAGCTTATCAAGTCCAGGACCACATTGTGGTTTACTTCCGGTATATCTACCACTTGCTGTAATCAATGTCTGTTCTCAATGTCTGTTCTCAAGCCTTTTTAGTTGTTGACCCAATTTAATGCCTGACTGGAGATTGTCCTCCCAGCTGTAATTAAAGTAAAAAAGTACTTTATAATGAATTTATACCTCCAGAGCTCATGACATCTGTTTATTCTGTTCTCTCTGTGTGTGTGCCCAAACACATTACAAACAGATACATACTTGATAGGGTTGGAAACTCTATATCCTCCCAGTAAAAATCACCCCTGAGTAAATGCTTAGATTTCAGTAATGAAAATCAAGCTAAGCCTTTAGCTGGCATTTTCCAGTACTAGAATAGAGTTCTGTTCTTAAAGCAATTTTCAGTGCATTACCCATCAAGCTTTACAATCCAACTTTACCTCTGTGGTGATTACAGTGTGGCCAGTCACTTTAACCTAATTCAGTCCGTGGTTCTTTGAGAGGTTGACACTTTATCTAGAACTGAACTAATCCCTACCTACAACACTATAATTAATGTGACACATCAGGGTTACTATGCTAGATTGCTCTGCAATAATTGCTGAAATTTCCTTAGCTGACACATACCAGGCATAACCTTTTCTAGTAAGAAAAGCAGTGTGTGATATGCATTCAACCAAGCCATATTTATTTTGTTTGGAATTGTCTATTTGAGTTTCTCTGTTTAACCCCACAAAGTTCCCTTCTCTTCTGGAACTCAGTTCTATGCCTGAAAGAGACCTACACCAGGCATCTATTCCAGCTCTGATTGGATCCCAGGCTGGCTTGATGGGAATATAATTTTTCAAACCCTAAAGCAGGTTGATCAATAAAACCAACCAAGTCCTGTTACATGAGGATAAGGGAAGAGGAATGCTCCATGAAATTAAAGATCAGTCGATTTAGAATAAACCCGCTCCCCCCCCACAAAAAAAATCTTTTTGCAGCTACCTATTTTTGCATTAGGCTACCCCAATATACATAGGGAGACCACTGCACCAATATCAGCATCCTCTCTGCAGGTAACAACCAGCATTGATGCAAAGATCATGAAACATGATCAAGAGGCTAGTCGGTCAGGCCCTCAGGGACCATGACCCCAGGGTGATGAGAGTTCAAGAAGAGTGGTTGCTCCTCAAGGAAGCGATCCTCAATGCACAAGCTAAATCTATTCCAACATGGAGGAAAGGCAGCAAGAAGGCACAGCAGCCCCCCTGGCTCTCCAGGGACCTAGCGGACCTCCTGTGGCTTAAAAGGAAAACCTACAAAGGATGGAGGATGGGATTCACCTCCAAGGAGGATTACTTCACGCTGGTCCGGTCCTGCAGGGAGCAAACCAGGAAAGCCAAGGCTGCAACTGAACTCCAACTAGCTTCAGGCATCAAGGACAACAAAAAGTCCTTTTTCAGATATGTGGGGAGCTGGAGGAAAAGCAAGGGCAATGTTGGACCCCTGCTAAACCAGATGGGGCAACTGGCAACTGACGCCCAAGAAAAAGCCAACCTATTAAATAGGTACTTTGCGTCAGTCTTTCATCAGTCATATGGGATGCCCATGCCTGCTATGGGACAGGGAAATCTGGGTGAGGGGGATCCCCTACCCTCCATAAATGCTGACCTCATGAAGGAACACCTTGAGAAGCTGGATACCTTCAAGTCAGCTGGCCCTGACAATCTGCACCCCAGGGTACTCAAGGAGCTGGCGAGCGTCATAGCCCAGCCCCTGGCACGGATCTTTGAAAACTCCTGGCGCTCTGGTGTAGTGCCCGAAGACTAGAAGAAGGCCAATGTGGTGCCGATCTTCAAGAAAGGGAGGAGAGTGGATCCGGCTAACTACAGGCCCATTAGCCTGACTTCTATCCTGGGGAAGATCTTAGAAAAGTTTATTAAGGAGGCCATCCTTGAGGGACTGGCCCAGGCTAACATTCTAAGGGATAGCCAGCACGGGTTTGTTGCGGGTAGGTCTTGTTTGACCAATCTCATTTCCTTCTATGACCAGGTGACCTATCACCTGGACAAGG
This sequence comes from Crocodylus siamensis, assembly GCF_052110815.1. Lineage (NCBI taxonomy): Eukaryota > Metazoa > Chordata > Crocodylia > Crocodylidae > Crocodylus > Crocodylus siamensis. The sequence continues at coordinate 227,710,748 of NC_143396.1, read as the reverse complement.
GAGAAGAGATTGATGTCATATATCTTGACTTCAAAAAAGCCTTTGATCTGGTATCCCATGATCACCTCTTGGCCAAACTGGCCAGTTGTGGCCTTGGCTCCACCACGATCCGCTGGCTGGGAAATTGGCTTCGTGGTCGGACCCAGAGGGTTGTGATTGATGGCAGTCACTCATCGTGGTGCCCTGTGACCAGTGGGGTCCCTCAAGGCTCTGTCCTGGGACCCATACTGTTCAACATCTTCATTAACGATGTGGACATTGAAGTCAGGACTGGCCAAGTTCGCCGATGACACCAAACTTTGGGGCAAAGCATCCACACCAGAAGATAGGCGGGTGATCCAAGCTGACGTGGACAAGCTCAGCAAATGGGCAGACAAGAACCTCATGGTGTTTAACACCGAAAAATGCAAGGTTCTCCACCTTAGGAGGAAAAACCTGCAGCACCCTTATAGGCTCAGCAGTGCTACGTTGGTTAGCACTACAGAAGAAAGAGACTTGGGGGTCATCATTGACCACAAGATGAACATGAGCCTGCAATGTGATGCTGCGGCTAATAAAGCGACCAAAACGCTGGCTTGCATCCATAGATGCTTCTCGAGCAAATCCCGGGATGTCATTCTCCCCTTGTACTCGGCCTTGGTGAGGCTGCAGCTGGAGTACTGCGTCCAGTTTTGGGCTCCACAATTCAGAAAGGATGTGGAGAAGCTTGAAAGAGTCCAGAGGAGAGCTACGCGCATGATCAGAGATCAGGAAAACAGATCTTACGATGACAGGCTGAGAGACATGGGACTCTTTAGCCTGGAAAAGCGTAGGCTCAGGGGTGATCTGATGGCCACCTATAAGTTTATCAAGGGTGACCACCAGGATCTGGGGGAACGTTTGTTCACCAGAGCGCCCCAAGGGATGACGAGGTTGAATGGTCACAAACTCCTGCAAGACCGTTTCAGGCTGGACATAAGGAAGAATTTCTTTACTGTCCGAGCCCCCAAGGTCTGGAACAGTCTGCCAGCGGAGGTGGTTCAAGCACCTACATTGAACACCTTCAAGAGTAAATTGGATGCTTATCTTGCTGGGATCCTATGACCCCAGCTGACTTCCTGCCCTTTGGGCAGGGGGCTGGACTCGATGATCTCCCGAGGTCCCTTCCAGCCCTAATGTCTATGAAATCTATGAAACATCAACTCCGCTGGGCTGGCCACTGTGTGCAGGTGGCTGATACTTGTCTCCTGAAGCAAGTCCTCTTCTCTCAACTTAGTCACAGTAAGAGGACCAGTAGAGGACAGAGAAATGTCAGAAGGACACCCTGAAAGCAGACCTTAAGAAGAGTGGCAGCAACCCTACTAATTGGGAGGTGCTAGCTGGTAATAGGTTTCAATGGCGCTGCACCATACATCATGATACGGCCCACTTTGAAAAAAGCTGTCTTGCTCACGAAGCCAAGAAATGGCAAAGGAGGAAGAAAAGTGCACAACATCCTGGCCAACAGTTGTAACACCACCCCTCGCCCCTCCCCACAAAGCACCACTTGTCATATCTATGCAAAAACTTGCAGAGCACTGGCTGGACTCCTCACCCAACTTAAAACTCACCAGTAATTCCACCCCCACAGCAGACATCATCCTCATATTGAGGGATAACTGATGATAACTACATGTTGTTATCTTTGTTGCCCCCATCCATTTTCCCTTCCTCCTACTGTTTATTAAACCCACCTGTGATGTAGCTTAAACAAGGGTGAAACAGGGGCCTTAAACTGAAGTGGTGGGTTTTAAAAAACACCACTTCAGTTTAGGGCTGATTAACCCCCTATTATTTTTTTTTATTTCTATAACACTTAAGATAATGGGGCTTCAGTGCTGAAAGGATCTACATGTGCCACCACAATATAAATAACAATTTAAGGAGGCTGAAGAATTCAGTTTCAGAAAGTGTGAAGTAAGAGTATGTGTGACTCCTTTTATAATTGAGTGCTACAGAATAATTCAAACCTTGTTCTGAGGTACAGCTAAAATCAAAAGATTTTGCAGAAAATATGGTAGCCAAATGTCATGATGATTCTATGACACGATGACAGAAGGCAGAACAGACTGGCACCTTGGAGACTAACGGGTTCAGAAAGGCATAAACCAGACGTTGGCAACATTTTTGGGCAGAGTGCCAAAAACACCCAGAACCTTGACTTGTAAGATGTTGGCATGTTGGGGCAGATGGCAGGGCAGCAGTGAGGGGCCTGATCCCTGTTGTGGCAGTGCAGCCCTGGCCCCTTCCCTGCTGTCTGCCCTGAGGTGCATGTGCTAAGCAAAATGCCTTTGTGTGCTATGCTCTGGCACTTGTGCCAGGGTTTGTCTACCTCTCCCATAAGCTTTCATAGGCAACAATCTACTTTGTCAAATGCTATGCTGTGCCAATGCAACATGACATCAAGACTTTGCACAGTGAATCTCTGCATCCCTAACTGGTGACTTCCAATTGCTTTCAGGCTCTGCAAAAATTGTGTACCTATGTTTAATAAAATTTGAAGTTATGTAAGCTAAAACAGTTGTAAAGGTGAATCAAATCTCATGCTTCAAGGAGTAAGGTGATTGTCTGAAGGACAGAGAATTTTCTTCTGCTATTACTGTTTTGTATAAATGATTGTTTCTATCTTCCTCCTAAAAAGGAAACTGCTGGAGATAAGGCATTACAATAGATGGACAAGTATTATGCAGTATGGCAAAAGATATATAAAGTGCTAATTTACCTATATGAATAGTTAGAACCTTTTGTACAAATTGTGTTTGCTTACTTGCCTTTTTGTAACAAATGTGAGGTAGCTTGGAGAGGATCAAATTCTGTGAATAAACAGAAAAACAACTACAGAAAAATGTTCCTATTTCCACTTTCCTTTAAAAATTTTTAACCACATACATAAAACTCAGATCATCTCATTTTTATCTTTAGGTTTAAAATCACGTATGTCTGGGCTTGACTTTTTCTCATGAAAAAAAGCAGATACTCAGGCATATGATACCCAGGGATCCAATTTTCTGTTCGCCATAGAAAAAAGCAGTAAAACCTAGATTTTCTCATTTTAAGGAGAAAAACCCAGATTTTCTCCTTTAAAGGAGAAAAATGTAGGAAACGGCAGGCTTCCTCTTGCAGGTGGGCAGAGTTCCAGCTTGCAAGGGCCTAGGGGGAGTGAGAGAAGGGCAATCAGTAGGGTATGCCACGTGCATGTGCACATGGACACATGCACATGGCTGCCAGGCAGCCTGGAGAGCAGCTCCTTGCAGGTAAGTCGGGTGGGGGGGATGGAACTGAGGCCACCACAGAGAGGGAGGGAGAGAAGGAGTTGTGCACAGGGCTGGGGCTGCTGCCCAGCTGGTGTAGAGCACGGAGGTTGGGGCCTGGGGCTAGAATCCATGGGCTTGGATGGGGAGTGGGAAGGGGCTGTGGAGAGCTCATCCATGGGGCGGTGGGGGGCTGACTCCCTGCTGCTGCACACACTCCTGTGGGGGGCACATGTCCCCCAGATTTGTGCATGGGCTGGGGACAAGCTGCCTGCTTTGGGGTTCTGGCTCCCTGCCCTGCTGCCCTCCCCCCAGGGCCTCTGCAGCCTAGCAGGTATCATCTGGCACAGCAGGGCGGCGGGGGGGATGTTTGGTGCCACTGCCACCTCAAGCCTCATGCCACCGTGGTGAAGCGCCACCTGTCCACCTGGCAGCAGCAGAGGTGGTGCTGCAGAGTTATGCCTCTCATTGCTGCTTGGTGGACAGGGAGCACCTCACCATCCCAGAACTCCTAGCAGCAGCAACCAGCTTCCCCACTTGGCCGTGCTATGCCCTGCCACACTTGGTCTTGCCTGCTGGGCTGTGGAGGCTCCCAGGGGACAGCAGCAGGGTGGGAAGCCTGAGTCCATAGTGGGCAACTTGCATTCACCTCCCTCCTCCAGGCTCTGCGCCAGCCATTCTACCTGTAGGGAAGGGGGAGCCAGGCTCTGTGCTCCACTACACCAGAGCAGCCATCACCTTCCACAGGTGGCAGCTGGGGTTTAGGTGCTGCTACAGGGGGCAGGCAACTGTGGACTCCTCTGCAGTTGGGAAGTGAGGGGCAGACCACGTGGCATGTGGCTCCCAGCTGCCCAGAAGATGGAGAGGCCCATACTAGACAAGAAATGTGTCCCACTGGCAAATCCTAGACTGGGTTCCACCATTATTAAAGTAGTCTAGGTGTGCTGAACTTCTGTTCTGTTATGGGTATAGACCAATTGTTTGTGCCAAACTTCTGTTTTGTTACAGGTATAGATCAGTTTGTGATCAGTTATATCAGTAAAAGTGTAATGTCTATACCTGGCCCACAAGGTCTAGCTCAATCTGCTGCTCAAAGCAGGACCATCCCTAGCTATATCATTCCAGCCAAGGTTTTGTCTAGCCTGGTCTTAAAAACCTCCAAGGATGGAGATTCCACAACCTCTCTGGGTAACCTGTTTCAGTGCTTTACTACCCTTCTTGTGAGAAAGTTTTTCCTAATATCTAGTCTAAGATTCCCTTGCTGCAATTTGAGACCACTTCTCCTTGTTCTGTTATCTGTGACCACTGAGAATAGTCTAGCTCCATCCTCTTTGAAACCACCCTTCAGGGATTTGAAAGCTACTATTAAATCCCCTTTCAGTCTAAGTCAGTGCCCGGGATCAGTCCCTCACCTGCCCCTAGTTACCTTACTGGTTCAGTGGATAATTCCAAATGTTATTTTCTGAATACTGTTTAACTCCTGCTCTCAAGACAGAACTGTTAATATCCACTTTTCTGTGGTGATCTTTACTATAGTAACCAAATGCTTCACAGACATTAATTGCATTTATTTTCTACAATGTTTCTGTAAGACAAAAAAGAAGGAAATGGGGCAAAAATAAAGTAAAGCTTCTGTTGTCCTCCATAGCAGCTTTGAGTGTTCAGCATTTCTGCAAATCAGAACCTGGATCCCTAATCAGGCTCAGAAAATGAAGAACACAATCAAATCACAGCTTGTGAAAGTCTGGTTAAAGTGAATTACTCAGCATCATACAGGAACTCTGTGGCAGAAACTTGGGTCAAATCCAGTTCTCAAAGATGGCATTCAACTGCCTTAACCTTGAAGATATCCTGTCTCTTCCTGCAATTTCCTGCCTTGTTAACTATATGTCTTCCAATTTCTGCAACAAATGCAGCAAGGGTCTTACATAGAATGTTTTCTATCTACCACTCTTATATGTCCCCAAAAGACAATCCATTCTGGACTGAATATAGCACAGGTCCTATAACAAGAGCATTATGGTAATATGCAATTACAGACTGAATCATAATGGCTACACAAGGGGAAAAATTAAAATTGCACACAGCCTCTGCACCCCTGGAGTGATGCATGTTCACTGCAAACATGGTCTATAAAAATGTAACTATCAAATTCTAACAAGTCTCTACTCAGCATATGTGAACTGAGATTTTTCCAAAGGTTTTTAACTTGATCAAATGTGCACATTTTTCAAAGAAACAGAAAAAGGCATATTCATGATCCCAGAGTGACCCTCACTCACATATCAAGACCTATCTCCAAAACATAGAGGTGCTAGCGCTCCTTAACATAATAATCTTAAGCTTTTCTTAAATAAGATTAAGATAATTCTTTCCCTTGATCTTATTCCTAGAAATGGAAGGATGATTTTTGTTGGAACATTCCAAAAAAGTTACAGCTCCAAAATAAACACCTGCTATAGAAAAATTACTTCTAAATGGTTAAAGTTGAGTAAAGTTTTAAATGACTGAAAAATGATCTTTTAATGGGAACTGCTAGAGAGCTTTAATTATAGGTAGTGGTATAATTTCTCCTTCTAAAACAAGTACCTTTGGCAGAGGCCGACATCTAGAGCATATCCATACCACTTTGCAGTCCCAGGGAGTGCTATACTGAGATGCAATACATCCACCCCATGTATGCCACCTCTTGAACCAGAAGTGGTGTAGCTGGATTAGCACGGTACTAGGTCAATGCCAGTGAAGTCTAGACTACCTCTCAGCAGAGCTTATTCATGCAGAGTGTTACAATAAGGCAGCTACACTACTTCCAGTTAATGAAGTAGCATGTACAGAGTGAAAGTGACAAGTCTCAGTATGGAGCAGCCTGAAGTTGTAATTGAGCAACACAGACAGACATTGAGATACTATTTACATCTATTGTTTATAAAACCTATTTGTAGAGTTGAAGGAGAATCTAAATTCAAAAGGATCCTGAAGAGTCACCAAGTTTTGTAGTAGTTAATAAAATCCAGTCTATGTAGGGAACATGTATGTTATCCCTTGGACATTCTGTGAATAGGTATGACATGAAATTAGGACAGAAAAAATACAGCTACATTACCTCTATGGTGCTATCCCAGCATATATTGAGGGTGGCAAACAAGCCCCATCAATCACAGTAATGAAATTTGATCATCAGCACAGTAACATGCAAATTGTAAGAGCAAGACCGTAATACTTCCTTGCACAATGATTTGTGGATGACACTGGAACTGCCAGACAACCCTGTCAGTCTGGAAGGTGAATGCTTCTAGTTTTACATTAATACACTCTCCTCAAAATATATATTCCTGCTCAGAGGGGATGGTGAGCATTTCTGGTACAAAACAGATACAGTAGAGAATATATACCATATAGAGATGTTCCAGACTGTTTACTAGAAGCATGCATCATATGAACTCAGTTTTGGCTCAGTCTCAATTTTGGCCCCACATAAACAAAACTTCCCTAACTCAGGAAAATTATCCATTGTTCTCACAATTCTAATGGGAACTTACAGGCTATAAATGTAATTTATTTCCACTTTAAAGCCTCTTCATATTTCAAGAATGGTGAGAAAGAAACATTACAACCTTGCATGATGGGAACAGCTGAAGTGGTTCAGAAGATAGTAATAAGAGCAAGTATTGTATGTACCAGACCAAACTGCATTTGGTGTGGTCTCTGAAGTTTTGGTTAAACCTGGCTTGGCTCAGCACTGTTGAACCATGCATGACCCTGCCTCTCCTTCAAAACCAAACACTTCATTTATCCCAACAGGCATTTTATCCTTAGTGAAGCTGAGGGGAAAAGTATGTTTTCAAAGGTCTAAATACCAAAAATAAAACAAGAAATGGTAAAGAAATCAAGTTATTTTCTGTCTCTCTCCATGGATTTTGAAAATGATGGAAGAAAAGCTACTGTGGTTATTCTGAAACCATTTCCTATGTATCCAAAGGAGAAAATTAGACTTTCTCTTGTACCTTTGGAAATCTGATTTCTCATCCATATATGATTTGAATCCCACACTCCTCCCACAGTTAAATCTGAAATTTATTTTTGGCCCAGTTCAGTTTTAAAAAAGAAACAAAAGTTAAACCTCTGGTTTTGTGGGGGGCTGGAGATGTTAGTTGATTTAAGTTTCTTCTCATTGTGGAAGAAGGCAGAAAATAATTATCTCTATACCTTATCTTTTCTTTCTCACTTTCTTTTTTTTAACAGTTTAAGACCCTATTGAAAACACCAGCATCTTCACCAAATATAAAACACATATAAATTTACCAGAGGTGAAAGCCTTGAGTGGTTCCCATTAAATGCATCTCTACTTAATGCTGACTTTGGAACACAAGGTTCTGTTCTCAAATATCCACAGAGTGGGCTTTTAGCTCCTAGGCAGAGCCAAGGACAGATGAGTACATTTTTTAAATGGCTACTCACGCAGAAACTTATGTGAGAAACATTCTTTGAATCTTTCACCTTTCTAAAAGTCTGTACTTCCAAACATCCTTATCTGTCTAGGCTCAGAGCTCAGATCTCTTGGGGGATTCACTGTCATTTAAAGTCCAGTATTTATTCTGGGTTTCTAAAATGAGGTCATTCTTTTTTACCATGTCACTGAGTTCATTTTACCGAAGCTGTCATTACTTCTCGTTGTGCACACGGGAGACAGCTTTCAATTAGCCTTTCTTCTGTTTGCATTTTCCAAGGGAACTTTTATGACCAGTGCAAGGATTTTATGAATATGAGTTCTATATTCCCCCTACAATAGTCTATTATAATCTCAATCTTTGTTAGCTTGAATGAATCTTTGAGAAAACACAGTATATTTTTTTCCCTGCTCTTCAAAATCTAAAGAGTCAGTACCTAGCTTGGAACAAACTTTGGCAGCATAATGGCCTTCACACCAAAAAAGAGTCTCAACAGTTCTTGTTATTTTTTAAAGCTGTCACCATGTCCTCTGAACTCAGTTGAGTTACTGAGATACATGGCCTGATTTGGACCTCATGAACTCTCCGTTTCTACCAGTGTTACTCTTTAGACTAATACTGGATTACTCTTGATTTAAACCAGCATAAGCAAGGTGGCAATTACGGTATATATACATGTAATACTTAGAACAGTTTAAATGCAGTTTGAAAAGGAAGCAGCCAAATATACAAGGCTATTGAACTGGTTTACATCCACTTGGAATGGCTCAAAAGTATACCTGGAAAATGAAGTACTACTTTGAACTTGTTCATGGTAAATTGGTTATTTCCCAGGGACTGGCTATATATGCCAAGCTAATGATTTTCCTCATGGGTAGAACTTTCAGATGACCAAAAGTTGCTGGAACCAACTCCTATCCTCTCTTTGCACTAGCCTATCTCCAGCTTGAGCATATGACAGGCCAGAAGGAGGATAGCCAGCATACTGATGAGTTTTACCAGTTCTCAGCTGTTTGAAGACTCCATGGGCATCACTACCAGCTAGTACAGCTGCTTAAATTTGCTCCAGAGCTGGGCCAGGTCCTGAACTGCACAGGGCAGAGAATCATGGGGAAGTTTAACCCACACCATCCTACCTGCACTGAGCAGACCTACAGGCAGGGAGGATTCTGGTTCAAATAACTAGCAATGGGTGGCAAAGCCCTTCACTTCTAAGCCACAGACTGTGGTACACGGTAGGGGTGTGCAAAGTGGGCTGTATTCAATTTGGATTTGGATTCAACCTGATTCAGGGGACAGTGATTCTATTTGCTGATTCGGATGGATTCACAGTCCCGATTCAATTCAGCTGAATCTGAAGATTCAATTCTGATTCAGAGAATCAATGATTCGGCCATAGACACAGCCTTAAATGTTTTTTTTACATACTTCAAGGTACCAGGCATGGCTCGTGAATGCTGAGATGGTAGGGCAGATGGAGCATTGCACAGGAACATGGTGGGGGGCTCCCCATGTGCTTAGCAGCAAACCCAGAAGTGGACTGGAAGTACCGTTGATTCTAATTATTTCATTATGTGGGAGTGTTGATAGTAGTACCAGTGTGATATTTTGATAGGTTAGCCATCTCTTGCTCAGGCAAGGCTGTGTACCAGGGCTGTGCGAAGCTTTGGTCACTGATTTGATTCAGAGGAGATTTGGCCTGATTTGACTTCTGGTTTACTTCTGGGTCCACCACCAAGCATGTGGGGGGCCTCCCTATGCTCCTGTGGGACGTTCCATCTACTCCACCATTTCAGCATTCACGAACCATGCCTGGTACCTCAAGGTATATAGAAAAAACATATAAAACTGTGTCTCTGTCCGAATCGTCAAATCTCTCTGAATTGCATTGGAGGTTTCTGAATTGATTCGAAGAGATTAATGGGTCTCCTGATTCAATTCAGATTTGGAGATTGAGCTGTCCAATCAGGCTGAATCTCCTCTGAATCGAATCAGCAACTGAAGCTTTGCACAGCCCTAGTACACTGCCTTGCCTGAGCAAGAAATGGCTAACCTATCAAAATATCACACGGGTACTACAATCAACACCCCCCCACAATGAAATAATCAGAATTAATGGCTCCTACACCTGCCTTTCCCAAAACATAATACACTTGATTCAGTGCACCAGATGTCCTCATGGCAACTACACAGGAGAAACTAAACAGCAAATACATACTATAATGAACTCTGGCAGAAACAATATAAAGTATGGAGACACACACCACTCTGCATACTGGCACAATCCAGTGTGCAGGGCATGTCATCCAGCCTATGGGGTTCTATGTGGACCTGGCAGTGGGGGACTGATGGCAGCATTAATTTCTGTAGGTTCCCAGAGCTGTGGCAATTAACCTGCCACCAAATTCCTGGACAAATGGGGAGACCCACAGGCTGGATTCATCTTACAGGCCATAATTTGACCACCACTGCTCTAGAGGAACATTATACGCAAAAGAAGTGCTTACTGATGAATCTTTTTTCTATGAAACATAGGTCAAATAGGAATAGCTAGCAATATATCTCAGCCAGCATGGTGAGCATTTTATTCTCCACCCACATGGAATCTATTACTTATATAACAGCATGCACACTGGATTGGTGAAAAAATGCAACCTTTTGTTTCTAATGGCATCAGCTGCTTAGGATTGTTCTACTGTAATTCACTTGCTAATGAGACTCAGTGATGGCATGAAGCCAAAGAGGCCAGAATATATCAATCTATCATTTCATTAATTACTAACTCCCTCCAAAGTAGTCTCTGCTCTCAGCTCTTCTTGGTCACAGCTCTCATTTTACAAGCCAAGACCTAATTTTTAAAAAAAGTACAGATTAGAGCTTTGAATTAAAAATGGAATGAATCTACTTGTAGGTCACACTTATTTTGGATACAAGTAGATAGAAGATCTGAGTTTTTCGTAACATTATTTCAAATTAATGTAAACATCACTAGATTAGAGTAACAGAAAATAAAAAGTAAAATAAGAAATCAAAAAATATACACACCAATAAAAACCCTGCTGAAAGACCCAAATAATTAATTGAATATGTGGGGGCATCTAAATTAGACCAAATACTGAGTCAGTCTCAAATTTTGCTTAAAAGCTTTTCCATGAGTGCATTAGCACTGGGAAGACAATGTCAAACTAACAGACTGAACAATACTACCTCACACCTCTCCAGTACCTGGCATGATTAGACCAAAGAACTAGAATAAGCATTAGAACCCAGATCTTCTGAGCCTGAGCCATAGGGTCTTTTCTCATTCATATAATACTTGAAGGCATAACTTCAGAGTCCCAAAATATAAATATAAGATGCTTTTTCTCTTACCTACTAATAATGCTTAAATTTGTACCCCCATATCTTCCCTGTTACAGTCAGTGATCTTACCTACATATACAACAGGAGATAATATTCTTGTCAGCATCAGTGACAAAGCAAACCACAGAACCTTGAATTCAGACTTGTTACAAGAATCAGTTAACAAACCAGGGATTTCAAACACCATGAAGAAGGATGGCCTTTGGGTAACAGCACTCATTAGGACAATATTTCTGACTATGAAATATACTTTCTTTTTTTATTTTTAACAAAGCCTTCACTTTTTGCCTGTAAAATGTATCACAGTCTTCTATTTTGCTAGAATCTAGTGAGCAGCCATCACTGCAATATCTAGGTGCTGAATTATGTTCACTTATATATGTAATTCCTAAAGGGCAGCATACAGATTTATTCTTTACTGTATGCAGTACCTGAATGGTAGTCATCATGCAGCTACAAAGCATTAAATGAGCTCTTATGTAACAATACCAAGTACCAGGAAATGTTTGCTACACATTTTTATTCCATCAAAAATAAAACTTCATTAGAGCTGTTCTACAACAGCTGTCACCTCCATGTGAGCATGAACCTACCAGTATATTATGTTCCCAGGGCTGGTCTCTATGGACCAGGTGAAGGTCAGACCCCAAATATACCCATATGTTATGAATAGGGACCTATTGAAATCCACAAGGGAAAAAAATAAAATTCACTGAAAAGAAAATGCTGGCTCCTCAGAGGGAGCCAGCAATCCTCAGGGCACAGCGGCAGTCCACCAGGGTGCAGAAGCGGGGAGGAGAAGCTGCCCACTTGAACGGCTGCCAGCAAGATGGCTACTGCCTCTGCCCTTTGCTGCTGGTTGGCTGCGAGGGCTGCCTGACATGTGGCCCCACCCTTCTCCACCAATCAGCAGTGAGGGGCACATCGCTTATGCCTATGGTTGTATTGTTAATGCAGCATTAGGTATTGGGGAAAAATAACTAAACTTCCTAAATTGCCATCTGTGATAGAGTTAATATTTTTCAGCTATTAACATTTTGGCAAAGGTTACAATCTATCTGTCCATGCTGTCTTCTCTTCCCCCTTTTCCCTCCACTTCCTCATTCAAAGGATCCCTCATATTTAGCATTTGAGGAAGTCTCTGTTAGTTATGAGATCATTCAAAATGACTGTCTTGCCATCATTTTGGTACTCCTCACAGTAAAAAGACTATATAGATCTATGAACCTAAAAGGGCAGAATCACAGGGCCCTGGGCCCTGTAAGGATCCTTTACAATATTTTTCATGCTTTTTAATACAGAATTAAACTGATACATAGTTGAGATGATTTGTTTGCAGAGGCTGCTGTGTGAAACAGTTCAATATGCATTTCACATAATGACACTATAGTTATTTGAACACTTTCTGAGCCATCATTTATGTTTCATGAACAAATAATGAATTTGCAGATTTTATCCGAATCCCTGAAAGTTATCTGTCCAAATTGCAAAACTATTATTCCACAGATTGTCTTTCCTTCAGTCTCAAGACTGGGATTGCGTTGGATGATACAGGTCAAGATTATGGTATATTTCTAAAGCACAGGAGTGCATGTTTAAGCAGGGGCAGCAGATCAGCAGTAGAGAAGGGGGCTTGCTCATCATTAGGAATTCTGGTTTTCTCTGATGTAAAACATCCCCTAATTTCAGTTTCACTGTGCTCTAACAGATGACCTGAGAAAGGGAGCTTGGGAAGAGATGAGTCACTAGTGGCACCCCATCCTACACATGTTGGAAAAGAATCACCAGCATTCTTCCATCCTAAATTCTCAGGGTAGACCAGGATACGGACAACTATATTGTGCATTCCCAAAATGATGTGCTTATTCAGGACTGTGGCAGCTATAATTCAAGACTCGGTACATTGGCAGGGCTCAGTCATAATCCAAATCTAAAAGAGCACAAAGTACAGAAGATCAGGATTGAAGTCCCTTGGAAGAGCTCACTGGGAAGCTCCAGACGTCAGCATGGAGCAGCATTGGCAGTAGAAGCTTGACCAGCACCTGCCTGCAGGTATGTCTGCCTCTAGGCAGCATCTCTCAGCCCTTCACTTTTATGAGCACAAATTTCACCTACCAAATTTTTTTTTAGAAAGTCCTTTGCTAAGTCAATCAGTAGGCTGACCCTGGATGCTTGTTATAAATGACCTTTCATAATTCATTCTTGGCGATGCTTTGCTCCACCATGCATAAGTTATGAGGTCATCAATATCTTTCTGAAGCAAATGGTGCTTTCAGAGCCTGTTCACTGACTCCACATACCAACCATCACTCTTCCCACTTCAGACACCTCCAAATGAAGAAAGTACTAGAGCCGATTTAAAGAAGGAAATGCCTGATTCTTCTGTCAGTTACTATTTTGAGAGGGACTGTTACTGTATAAGGATATGGGAACATTGAGATACCACCAGTATTTAAACATAAGCCATTCATGGGCCCAGGTCTTCCAGGGAGATTTTTCAAGAACACAACTGGTAATCATACTTGGTTAGTTACGTGCCTAACTATCACTGAGCCACCAGATACCTATTCCCACTGCCCTCCTCCTGCAACAAAAATAAAGAGTGTAACTTCTGTGCAGTGGCTAGAGATTTACTTGTATAAATTCCAACAATGTAAGTGCAGGGTAAAACCCAGAACACAGCACTGTAATTTTGCCCTACCTGCCTTCTCTACTTACGTAGACCAAATGTAAAAGAAGCTGAAATATACAAAGATCAAAGCAACTCCTTTTCTGGGTCCCCGGTGCCTCTCTGTCAGCAATCCATCATTTCCTTTTGTCTTATGTACTCCAGGAAAATAATTTGTTGCTGACAACAGACATCAGCTGTGAGTGTAGCTTAACTGCTGGTGAACACGGTTTACTGCAAGTGTTCTCCAGGACAAACTATGTAAAGCACCATTTCCAGAAGCTAAGCTTGAAACCCATCCTCATACACCCCTCTCAAAAAGCTGGAGAACAAGCAAATGTTTCCATGAAAAGCCTCTTTCAAATCACTGAAGTTCACACAGCTGTACATGCTGCTTTGGTTTGCTAATGGAGGAGTGAAATGGGAAATTCCCCCTAGTAAAGTTTATTTAATCAGGAAAGAAAAGTGTAACTATAGTTTCATATTTTTAGAGTGGAAACATAAGCCCATAATTCATTATATAGGTTTTGAGGGAAAAAGGCTTGGCCTAAATTGGAAGCACATCTGATGAATCCAAAAGCAGGTCTGTGCTTCTGTGATTTATAGTGAGATAGTGTAATAGCTGGATAGAAGCAGATTTATGTGGCATGTGTGTAATTTAGCTCCAAAATGAGCGTCAGTGTCATTTATAATGAGCCTTAGCTGTGAGGTATGTTCTCCATTCTCTTGCTTGTCAGACATTTCAATTATCTCTTTCACACTTTGTTATAAATAAAACTGCAAAGAGATCTTTAAATCCAGACCGGCTGCAAAAGTCAAGGGCTTAAAGGAGAGAAGTTTCGCTTGTTTAATATTTTAAACTCAGTTCTGTTCAAATCTGGAATGATATCAATACTCCAAGAACAATTAGTTTACTACAAGCACAATAGTTCAGAGCTATTTCCTCTATAAAGTTATGTCATTTTACGAGCAACATTTGATCTTCACTTGAAAAAAAACACAAAAAAACCTTCCCCCTCCTGCTAAACAAAAAGAGAGTAATTTCCCCAAGCTTTTAGGATGCTATAACATCATGACTCGAAAAGGTGTACTCTGAAATTTCCAGTATTCAATAGCCTCTTTGTTTCTATCTAAAAGAAGAGTTCTGAATTCTTCTCCAAAGCATCTGCTTTCAGATCATGGCAATTATGTTAATATCTGGTACCCACTTAGCCTTTTTATAAACATGTTTTATCCTTCATTTTCAACCACAATAGAAATGTTTATAGATGTAATACTGAATATCAAACTAACACTTAGATAATATCCATCTTATAGAGCACATACATTATAAATACACTATTTTATGTTATCAAGGCATGGATATGATTTACAGATATACATTTTTTTCCTGGCAAATTAAAGGCTTCTTTTCTGAAGATCTGACTCCTCTGACTGTTAATTCCTGCTTAGACTGAAGTGAACACATGCTAGTTTTTGCATAAGCACTTGTTTTGCAAAGATTTTGTCCAGACATCTGTCTGTGATGTGACATTGCCTAGAACTGATCAATGACTGCTTTGAAATATAAAACATTTGACGTTACGTATCTCTGAAGAAGGGCATTCACAAATTTACATGTTGGCTTCACACCTTTATTAGGTTCACCTTAACTTTCCTGGTTGTCTCTAGGTACAAAAGTGCTATGAAATTTACATCAGGGTTTCTTCTGGTAGAATTCATCTGTAGCATTAGCTTCCAGGATCTGATAAAATCTAACAGGAAATTATTCAAAGACTTAGCAACATTTGACAGGCTAGGAATTTTTTGGATGACAGCTACTATTTTTCTTCCTTTTAAATGAGGGATGCCAACCAATCATGCTTTTTTCTCCATAACTAGAAGATAATTTAATTAAAATGTAACCGTTAATTCATCTGGGGGGGAAGGTTTTGACTCAGATCTTAAAAAACAGCAGTGACAATACTTTCTTATTTTTAGTCCCATATGCTCCAGGATTTACAGTATCCTGGCATTACAGAGGAGCTCCAGAGTGACTATTACACTGAAAGCACGAATTAAATCCCTTAAATTAACCTTGAATGTCAAACAGAGTCTTACCAATTGTGTAATCTTTCAACAAGGAAAAGAAACTTGAATTTTTCTGAGCAATTTTCATACTACATTAAGCTGTACTTACAGAATTTAATAATCTTTCTGTGATGGTCTGGGAACTGCTATGTACTAATCTAAGCATATTGGGACATAACAGTTTCATGGATGCTTATATGCAAATTGATCCGAAGGGTAAAGGTCACTATAACATACAGTGAATTTTTTGTAGGACTATATAGATCCGAATGTATACTGGGAATAGTGAAATTATTACTTTATGCCTTCAATGCTAGTATTCACCATGGACTGAGCAGGAAGACAACACAGTGACAGTGAGGGAGATTGTTAGTTTCAATGGTCCTTCCTTCTCTCCACCAAGTTGCATCCTTGTTTTGCCAAAGTTATGAGACACAAAATCAAAGACTGTCCGAAGCAGCAAGAATGACCAGTGGCAGGGAACACAAATGAAATCAGACAGGCCCTGAAAAAGAGTCTCTCAGGACCCCAGCATGGAAGCTGAGAGACATGGCATATGGTCTTTTATTGTTTTAAGATCCAATTTTTTCTAAAATACTTTTGTTCTCATAAACATTATTTTCCTTTAAAAAGGCTGTGGGGTCATTTTATCACTGGCATTGCTCCTGAAGGCAGCAGAAGTGCAGGATCTAAATACAAACCACACCTGCTGGGGTAGTCATTATTATTATAAACTGGCAAGTGCAAAGTCTGAGGGGGGGAGCTATGTGATTCTACACTAGAGACAGATGGCAGCTATAGGCCTGAGATTTCAAGACATGTGCCTAGGGAAACCAAGAGGCATCACAACTGCAGTTCTGCTAATAACTGTAATACCTTCCTTCTTGGCTTTGTTCTTCTGAGCTTCCAACATTTTTCAAGCATTTACATATTGTAACAATCATGTCACCAGAAGACTTCTAATATCACCTAGTGATTAACCCTACAACAGACATCGGCAAAAGCGAGTTTTAAAATAGTTGTATAAAATCTAAACAACCTTAATCAGCCCAACAGGCTTATTTTGCTTCAAAGAAAAATGTAGAGATTCCCTCTGGTACGGGTTTCCTTTCTAAGCAGCAAGAGTCTGCAGAATTATGGGTTCAAGGGTGTGCTGTGTTCTGCAGGAAGCTGAACGTGTTTTGATACCAGAACTATTATGAGTGGTAATGAGTCTGTCAGAAGGACAAGGACAGATCACCTCCTAGTGTTTGTGTGTGTTCCCTTTCAGGCTAGGGATGGACATTCAAAAAGTCTGAGACTGAACTGATTTCTATTGTGGTTTCTTATAAACAGGTTATTAGCTTTCTGAGCACAGTTCAGGATGCTGGTTTTGACCTTAAGACCATAAACAGTCTGGGTCCTGCATACATAAGGGACCCCCTTACCCCTTATGCCCCGTATCGGTCCCTGAAATCAGCCAAGTGCAACCTTCTGCAAGTACCATCAGTGCACCAGGTTTTCCTGGCTAAAACATGTAGGAGGTTGTTGCTGGTAGACACCCCTCCACTTTGGAACTGACCCCTTTGAGGCCCACCAGAGCCCAATCCCTGGCATCTTCTGGGAGCATAGTAGTCTTATATTTTGCACAGGCATTCAGCAAGCAAGGCTAAGTTGGGACATAATTTAGGGAGAGTTTGTTTTCTATTTTATTTTAATACTCTACCTGCTTTGGTAAGTTATTTTTCCTGTTATTGTAAGCTGTCTGAGCTTTTGTTGGGAAGGGTGGCATATAAATCCAATAAAATAAATAAAACAATACAATCACCTTGTTTTGCAGGAAATACTGTGAGCACACAGAAAAAGAAGCCTGGTTTACCTGGTCTAATATCCTGTCTCTGACTCTAATAAACTGCTGAGATAAAATTGTAATATCATCCCACCTCCACAACATATAAGTGTGCAGCATGTAACCCTGTGACTAAAACCTTTTCAGAGAAGGAACTGAGGGTATTTTCCGCTCCCTTGTCACTTCCTCTGGGTGACTTTCCTTTGTGTTTGCATGAAATTATGGAGTTATGGGGATGGAGCAGTAAAAGAATCCAATTACGCCTTGCAGCTGTTTTTATTTCTTGAAAAGGACGCTTTAAAATTAATAGTTTCCTCCCCAGTGTGCCTTATGCAGATGTCCAGCACCTGAGAATTGGCTGATGATACTACAAAGATACATTCATAGGATAAAGATGCAGGGATGCACCTGTGTAATGAATACTTGGGAGGCACACTGGGTAGATGGATGTGCTGGTAATATCCTATTTTCAAGTGACAGCCCATAGAAATCAGATTGCTTGTCAGCTACCAATGAGTGTGTTCAAACTGCAATAAATACAGACTCGTTTAAAGACAATCTATGTGATTATTTTGCTTAAGTGATGAAAATTGCCATGTAAACTAAATAAAGTAAGGGAAATGTTGCAGTCAGCGAGAAGTAATGTAATAAAATGATTAACTCCCAAACCACTACCCAACCATTAAAGTCTTAGACTCTCCAGTAAAATACCATGGAAGTGTAAATATTTCCACTTTCTGTCTCCCACTGTTGAGTAAACCTAGAAATTCTCTGTGGAAATTGCTACTGCTGTAAGTTTTTATCAACACAATTAATAATGAAAACAATAGCAGAGACAGTTGCTAATGGTAATACTATAATGTTAATTAACAGCAATGTAAAAAGACCGGTATTTTAATTGACTCAAGTGTCACTTGAAAGCACTACACACACACACACACACACACACACACACACACACACAGCCTGAGCATCCTCTGCAGCATCCTTACTCTGCATAGAACCCTCCTGTGTTTCAGTGCAAGTTACATTCAAAGCCTGTTGCTCCTGGCAGACATTTTCATTTCTGTCCGTGATCATTCAGGCTTCTAACTCTTCAGCGTTTGTGCCTGAAAGCTTGCAAAGAAGAATTTTTTCCAACTATTTGAGTTGGTCTAATAAAAGATACCTGATTTACCCAAATAATCTTATCTGCCTAACTCTTCAGAGGAATTTTTGGAGAAGTTATACTCCCAACATCAAGGAGACTGAGATGCGGACACATTTTTAAAACTTGTCGTTCTGGGAACATGCACCCAACTGCCTGCAAAGTGCTAAGCCCTGTAACAAATACACTTGTTTTTGCAACAGAGTGCTGCTCAATTCACAAAATTTATGCAAGGGTTCGTCAAGTCTGAACAGAAGTGTCCTGAGTCTGAATAAAGGTTGAGCCCCAACTGGAACAGTAGCTCAAACTCCTATGATAATTTGCAGGCAGGCATGATCATCATCATTAGGCCACATGTGAGAATCCTCCTCCCCAGCAATACTAGTGAAAAGATGGCAAGTTCCTATAAAAACTCTGGCCTCTTCTCTCAAAATCTTCACAAAACAATGGTGGATAAGCAATGTTTTTTGTAAACGGGCATGCAAGAGACAGACAGATATGATGAAATGCAAAGAAGTGAACACCCCAACAGAAAACATCTATGGGCAAGGTTAAAGTAAAGCGATTTTACCATGTTACTATCTCATTCCTGAGCTTCAGTCTTGAATGAGAATCCTAGGGACTTTTCAACATGTTTAAAGAGCTTCCCATGCTCAGGTGTTTTGCTGGATTGGACCTAGGCATTTGGCATGATATGTGCAATGCATCTCAGCTTTAGCTGCTAAAATGCTCAATAGGGCACAGTTTTTGCTTTAAAATGTCACTTTAATACATAAAACATTGAATATTATATCCGAATATGTATCTGATATTTGATGAAATCTAAGAATGTAGCTGTTTAGTGAAAGAAGGAATTTGACTTATTATTATAGCTGTACAATCACCTTTTACATTTTCTATATTCATTTATTTTTAGTCAAAAATGTAATATATGTTTTTTCAATGTTTAACTGAAAGCTGTGACTACACAGAACTACACCATCATATGTGAAAGGTTGACTCTTTTCATGTTTGCTTCCTGTGATGTGTTATTTTTGCAAAAAAACAGTGGGCCACCAATATTAGGTTGACACACAGCTATTTGTCTCCCCTTCATCGAACTCAGATAAAGCTGTTTCACAATGCCTGCATGAAGCAGTCTACTTAAATGAAAGGTTTTATCTAGCTCCCTTTCTGGGAATTCACTGTACAGTGACTGACAGCTTAGAAAAATAATCACCAACAATAACACTCTGCAATGAATCTAGTGGATCTGCTTTGGATGTTAAACCAAGATTTGTTAGTTTTATATTTCAATAATTAAAGAGAGTGAGTTTGACTTATTGATAGAGAGGATCAGTGTCTGAATGAAGTGTGTGTGTGTATATATATAGATATATATATTTCCACAATGGCTAAACTCTTTATTCAGTTTCAGCTGCTAGCAGCTTTTGACATACAAAATTACATTTCAGTGTTTGACTGAAGGGGTCTGTTACTTTCCCAAATGCTTGTTGTGGCAACAAGAAAAAAAGGGGATCCAGAAAAAGAAAAATATTAGATATATGTTTACATAATTTTTATTGTAACCATGGAACACCAAACAACTCAAGGCAAAATCCTTAGAGACTAAGGGTAGAAACAGATGTTGCCTGATGCCACTTTTGTGCCGGATAAACATTTATGGTAGCACGAATGACAGATAAATAAATAGTTGTTCCTACCCTTTGTTGCACCATCAATGAAAAGTACTAATAGATTGTGCCACTTTATTGTGGCAGGCATCTCTTTGCTTTGTGGCATTGCTCCTGAACAACCCAGGTAAGATTGGGAACCTGAAGACACCTGAGTACCTGCCTGACTTTCCCCACTTACAGAAATACCCGGGGCACATTTCTGCAAGCAGGGAAAGCCTGATGAGTCCCAGAATGGAGGCATGAGGCCCAGAAATCCCAGGCACCCTATATCTCTAGGCCTGGGCCCATATGACCCTGGGTGTCCTTGCTGAGACCCATGCCTCTACATGAAGCATGGGTCAGGGCAGGTCCTGGCATGGAGCTACAGAGTAACAGAGATTCCCTGGCTCCTGCAACCCCTGCACCAGGACCCACATTGACCTATGCTTCATGTGGAGGCATGGGTCAGCACAGATCTTGGCATGAGGTGGTACGGGGAGTCAGATAACTTGTGCCTCTACATGGAGATCTGCACCCACCCATGCCTTTGTGTGGGAAGCTGCGGAATCCGTAGTCCCCAGTGTTTCCAAACCTAGACCCATTCTGACCCATGCTTCATGCAGAGGCACAGGTCAGTGCGAGTCCCAGAGTGGAGGCATAAGGTGCCAGGGATTCCCTTGCTCCCCTGCCACTCCATGCCAGGATCCACACTGACCTGTGCCTCTGAGTCCAGCACGGTTGAGCATGGGTCCTGGAAAGGAGACAGGATGGTGTGGGAGCAGGGGAATTCTGAGTGCTCCATGCCTTCTTACCAGGACCTGTGCCAACCCATGCATCAAGCAAAGACATGGGTGAGCATGGGTTCCCCCATGGAGGCATGGGGCACTGGGGATTCACCAGCTCCTCAGCTGCCCCACTGCAGGGCCCATGCTGACCTGTGCTTCTGGGTGAGACACAGGTCAGTGCAGGACCCAGCACAGGGCCACAAGAGACGCAGGAAATCCCTTGTCAAGTAGAACACATTGCTCATTGTCCCTCATTAGGCAGGGGGCCCAATGTGGGATAACAGGTGATGTGTGCATTACCCAATAAAGTGGATCAACTGCAGTAGAATATTTCCCACCAGAGCTGATCCTCTTCCATTTGAGGACGTCTGTTTCTACCCTAAGATATCTCAGTCAGGAAGGGCCATAATCAAGAATATACAGTAGAGAATAACTCATCAACTCAAAGACATACTTTGATGTATTCAGACCTTTCCTATATACAATTATTTAGCAAACCAATATTCTTTAAAAAAATTATCATTATAGAAATAAGCAAAGAATAAAATAAAATAAAAGCACCACCCCTGCCCCCACCAAAATGCTGGAGATGAGCAAAGGGAGAAGGCCAGATTTCTGTGTTTCCTAGCGTACTGCTACACGTGGGAAGTATTAATAGTTAGATACTAAAAATGTCTTTCTGTGGCAGATGGAAATGATCAACAGTCTAGTACTTCTGGAACACACTCTCAGAAGTGCCCTTTAATTGTAAGTGCCATTTTTAATATTTTAGAATTGTGATAAGCAATTTGATTGAATGTTTGTCCATTTCTTGAACTGATCTTTGACAGAACCTTTCATAAATCAGATAAAAGTCTCAATTACATTTGAAAGCCACAAAAGTAGAGGTTGTATTTAGTGCTGATTTAGTGAAACTCCAAAGTTGTGCAAAAAATTATCGAGTTTAATCACACACAACATGCACCTTCTCCCCAAAAACTGGCCCCCCCAAAAACAGGGTGCTTGTCTTAAATGGAGAAGCTGGTTTCTGTAGTGGAGTGGTAGCATGGAGATGCTGAAATGGCTGCTGGGGCTGTGCTTCTCTCCCAGCCAGCATGCAGCAGGGGCAGAGTCCACTCTCAGAGCTAGAATTTTAGCCCTCTCATAGCTGTTGCTGAATAGCCAGTAGCTTTTGGTTTAGCAGTAGCTGTGAGAGGATTAAAACTCTAGCTTTTGGCTGAGGAACCAGAGGAGGGTGAGTATACTCTCCCCCCTGCTCCATGCAATGGCATTGGTCTATGACTCAGGAAAAATCCTGTTTTCTTCATTGTGCCTTCCTAAAACCTGGTGTGTTTCTTATTTGGGGGACACAGAACATGAGGAATTGTGTGGTGGACAAAGTTTTTCTTTTGTTTCCAGTCCAAAGTATTTGATTAACCACTCAAAGCTTTAAAAATCATTTAAATCAAATTATAAATTAAAATCTGCAACAAAAAAAAATCCATATTTTACTGTAAAACAGTTTTTTCACAAAATTTCACCACACACAAAGGACATTTTGTTTTTTATGAAAATTTAGTCATTGATTTTGCAGTTCCCTATAAGTAGGCATGTGAATACATTATAATACTAATACAACGTCTCTATTATTAAACTGCTTCATGAAACTGGGTAGGTATCACTTGCCGAGATTCACACACATATTTTCCCTGGTTCTGATTTGCAATTTTCTACCCCCTCCAGATCTGGCATCACCTTAAGCTTTGAAGAAAACCCAGAAAAAGAAAGCTACCTGAGCTATGAGAACCCCTTCATTTCTCATACCTGAACCACTAATTCTGAATGGTTTCAATGCAAAACCCCGATCTACTCAACAGTTTCATAGATGCTCACAACAATACTTTTGGGTAAATTGCTTTTAAATATTCGCTCATAATGAATCCCTGAACCAGGGGAATATCAGCTGCTTTGAAGTTAAGTACAAACATTTAACTGCTCCCATGTTCACAAGCCTCAGTTTCTTCACTACAGTGCAAGCCACAAATCATTCACTTTTGCAGGACCAAAAGACTTGAATTCTTCATATTTCTAAAAACTCTAAGAGATGGGAAACATAACATAACAGTTTAGTTTCCTTCAGTGAATAAAAATGCATATAAAGCAGAATAAGCTGCCACTATGTGAACAAGATACAAGGCCAAATGGAGCTATGGCCTGACCCAATAAATAGCATTCTTCCGTTCTTATGTTAACTAGCTTTTTGGACAAAGTTCTCTTTGTAAAATATCCACAGTTCTAATTCATTGTAAATAAAGAAACTGGCATAAGGTATAAAAGATTCACCCATGATGACAACTCTGATAACCAGGCCCACAGGTGCTGCAGTAATTAACTAGCCAGGCAAACCATCATGGCGGCGATGGAGGGAGGAGCAGGCCCAATGCGGGTTGGGAGAATAGTGGGCATGCTGAGGCCGTAGTGGTGGGGGGAGGGGAGGAGTGGGCCTGGGGCTGATGGGGGCGGGGAGGACCGAGTCCAAGCCGGGGGAGAAGCCGGCCCGCTGCAGCAGTGGGGAAGAGAGAACTGTGGGCCCGGTCTGATGTGGCCTGATGCAGCAGCAGCTGGTGGAGGAGAGGAGTGAGTCTCCTCCCCCCTCAGGCCTGGGCCCACTCCTCTCCCAACCCTCCTGTCCCCTGTCAGCAGTGAGCCCACTCCTCCCATTCCCCTGCCGCTGCTGGGTCAGCCGGCGCCTGTTGCTCCCTCCACCATGGCAGGATGGCTTCTTCCTACCCTCAGGCCCAGTCCTTCCCCGCTTTGGGCCCTTGGCCACTCCTTCCTTTGGCCCTGCCACTGTGGTAGGGAGGGGGGGGAGTGGGTCTGGACCCCAAGCAACAGGAGGTAAAGGGGGAGTGAGCCCAGATGGGGTGGGGGCACGGAGCTCCATCCATGCATGCTCCCCCCAACCTCGTCATTCCTGATGGGCAATTGGCTAGTACACATATAAAGGCCATGTAGATATCTTGCACGTGTGACTGTATATATGAGACAGTGTAGCAGGGAGAAGAGTGAGAGGTGTTGTGGGGACACTGGAACTAAAAACTTTAATCACCTATATCATGTTGAATCAGTATCCCTATTATCCCTCCCCCAGCCTGACTATGAATCACTATCCTATTCTATACTCCTGTCTTTAGAGGTTTGTGTGCAGATGGCACCACCTGCTATAAGATCTTTATTTTTGTTAGGCTAGCACTAGTGTATTTGGACTTTGTATTTTAAGAGTTTGATCAGAGAAGAAGAAAAAGGAACATCTTGGATTTTTTTTTTCTTCTTATCAACAACAACAAATTGTTTCAGAGGCATCCCTGGAAAATAGCCAGAACTCACCAAAATGGGCAGGATCGAGACAACTACTACCAAGAAGAAACAATGGCTGGTGGTGGTTGGAGACTCCCTTCTGCATGGGGTGGAAGGAGGTATCTGCTGACCTGTCCTGTTCTCTTGGGAGGTTTGCTGTTTGCCTAGAGCCCAGACCCAAGATGTCATGGATGGACTACCAAAGCTCATCCGGCCCTCTAACTACTACCCCATGCTGCTCATCCATGTGAGTACCCATGATACTGCCAGGGGAGACCCTGAGCATATCAAAAGTGACTACAGGGCTCTCAGTGTAAGAGTGAAGGTGTCTGGGGCTCAGGTTGTGTTCTTGTCAATTCTTCCAGCCAAAGAAAAGGGCCCAGGCAGGAGCAGGTACATCCTGCGTATCAACACCTGGCTGTGCAGGTGATGCCACCAGCAGGGCTTTGGCTTCAATCACGGGACGTTCTTCCAAGGATGAAGGATTGCTGGGAAGAGATGCAGACAGGCTCGCTGACATAGTGAAAAGGGATTTAACTTAGGTTCACCAGGGGATGGAAAACAAAGCCCTGAGGTAAGTGGGGAAAATGGGAGACCTGGAGGAAGAGGAGGCAGGAGGAGGTAACAGGAAAGGTGTTCTCATACTTCCTGAGAAATCAGGGCAATTGACTAGTTACTTTAGGTGGTTGTACATGAATGCATGGAGCCTGGGAAACAAGCAGGAAGAATTGGAAGTCCTTGCACAGTATCAGATTTATGACGTGACTGGAATAACGGAGACTTGGTGGGAGCTTGCATGACTGGAGCACTGTCATGGATGGGTACAAACTGTTCAGGAAAGACAGACAGGGGAGAAGAGAAGAACAAGTTGCACTTTATGTAAAAGAGCCATATGATTGCTCAGAGGTCCAGTATGGAACTGGAGATAGGTCTGTCAAAAGTCTCTGGGTTGGGGACAGCAATAAGGGCGATGTCATGGTGGGGGTCTGGTATAGACCACCAGACCAGGAGGAAGTAGTGGATAAGGCTTTCTTCAAACAGCTAGTGGAAGTTTCCCAACCACAGGCCCTGGTTCTCATGTGGGACTTCAGCCACCCTGACATCTGCTGGGAGGGCAGTACAGCAGTGTACAGGCAATCCAGGAATTTTTTGGAGAGTGCTGGGGACGACTTCCTGGTGCAAGTGCTGGAGTGGCCAACTAAGGGCCATGCTCTTCTTGACCTGCTACTCATAAACAAGGAGGAATTGGTGGGCAATGTAGTAATGGATGACAACTTGGGCAGCAGTGACTACAAAATGATTGAATTCAGTGTCCTGAGGAAAGGAAGAATGGAGAGCAGCAGAGTAAGGATGTTGGACTTCAGAAAAGCAGACTGTGACTCACTAGGGAACTCATGGGCAGGATCCCATGGGAAGCCAGACTGAGGGGGAGTCCAGGACAGCTGGCTGTAATTTAAAGAAGCCTTACTGAGAGTGCATGAATAAACCATTGCGATGCACAGGAAGACTTGCAAGTATGGCAGAAGACCAGGTTGGCTTAGTAGGGAACTTTTCAGTAAACTAAAACACAAAAAGGAAGCGTATAAAAAATGGAAACATGGACAAATAACTAGGGAAGAATATAAGAGCACTGCTTAGGCATGCAAAGATGAAGACAGGAAGGCCAAAGTGCAATTGGAGTTGCAGCTAACAAGGGTTGTGAAGGGTAACAAAATGGGTTTCTACAAGTATGTTGATAGCAAAAGGAGGATCAGGCAAAGTGTGGGTCCCTTACTGAATGGGGAAGGCAACCTTATGACAGAGGATGCAGAAAAGGCTGACGTGTTCAATTTCTTTTTGCCTCAGCCTTGACAGGCAAGGCTAGCTCCCAGACTACTGCACCGGGCTGCACAGTTGGGGAGGAGGTGAAATTGAAGAGAGTCCAGAAGAGGGTGACAAAAATGGCAAGGAGACCAGGGACATGACTTATGAGGAAAGACTGAGGGAACTGGGCTTATTTAGTCTAGGGAAGAGGAGCCTGACAGGGGACTTAATAGCAGCCTTCAATTACCTGAAGGGGTGTTCCAAAGAGGATGGAGCTAGACTGTTCTCAGTGGTGGCAGATGACAGAACAAGGAGCAATGGTCTCAAGTTGCAGCAAGGGAAGTTTATGTTAGATATTAGGGAGATTTTTCTCACTGGGAGGGTAGTAAAACACTGGAACAGGTTACCCAGAGAGGTGGTGGAATCTCTGTCCTTGAAGGTTTTTAAGACCTGGCTAGACAAAGCTTTGGCTGGGATGATCTAGTCGGGGATGATCCTGCTTTGAGCAGGGGGTTGGACTAGATGACCCCCTGAAGTCCCTTCCAACCCTAATTTTCTATGATTCTATAGCAAATAAATATAGATGGGCCAATATGGGCTTCAAACTTGACATTACAGTTTTACTGTATCTGGGACACATCAACTGTGAGAAGATGGAAGAAATTCTAGAAGACAAACCTCCTATTTAATCTCTATATACTCTTACTTAAATTGTAAGAAACTGGGGCCATACCCTGGGTCAGGTTGTAATTATAGTGCATCGGAGCACACTTGATTAATTGATAATTATTGCACTCCAGTAGACTTCAGTGTCATGTGTATCAGTGATCCTGCGCTAAAAAAGGGGGTGGGGGCACTTTAAAGCTCATTTGACAAGCTTTTCAAAGCATTCAGTGCTGTGGTACTTGCTTGTGTAAAAATGCCCACTGGTACTAGATTTAATGCGCTTTACCTAGGAAATGTCACATTTCCCAGACACCCTGGGCACTTTTATATGTGCTCCAGGGGTAGGGGAGCAGTGCTTTAAAGAGGTTCTGAGAGCTGTAATGAGTAAAGCACCACCACCATTTTGAAGTATGGGGATGCTGATACATGAGATGCAGGAGGCTGCTGAAACATAGTAATTATGACATTCCAGTAGATTTGATTAATTGAGTCTGCACTGACACATTGTAATTACAGTGCATTGAAGCAGGCTCCATGCTCATGTTCCTGACCCCCACTATGTTTCCAGGAGGACTTACTCAGTCACACAGGTGGCCATGGCTCTTAGAAATCTTGTCCCAGGCCAGGAGCTCACTGCTGCTGCCAGAAGCTCCATGCCACTCCGGTAAGGCAGCTGCTGCCCACCTCGCAGCAGTGGGGGTGGGGGTGCAGAGTTGTGCCACTCGCTGCTGCTGGGTGGGCAGGGGGCACCTCACCAGGGCGGTGTTGAGCTCCCAGTGGAGGCAATGAGCTTCCCCGCCCAGCCCTGCCATGTCCAGCTCTGCCTGCAGGGCTGCAGAGGCTCTGGAAGGAGGGTAGCAGGGTGGGGAGCCTGATCCCGCAGTGGGAAGTCTGCACCCGCCCCCCTTTGGGCTTTGCTTAGGTAGTGCCATCCATAGGGGAGGAGGAGCCAGGCTCTGTGCTTTGCTTCACCACTGCAGCTGCCGCCTCCTGCGGGCAGCAGCCAGGGCTTGGGAGCTGGCTGAGGGGAGCAGGGGGCTGTGAACCTGGGTCTCTGGTCCTGTAGCTTTGGCAGCTGGGGGCTCCTTCTAGCAGGGCTGGAGGGGCAGGGGCTGTGGTTGGGAGTGAGGGGAACCAGCAGGTCTGTGGGCTGTGGTTTGGGAGTGAGGGGTCTGGACCTGCATCCTGGTGAGTGAAGGGGGCAAGGGAAGCTCTGATTTTTCATGATAAAAAAACACAAATCAAATACCAAAATTTCTAGGTACTTATAATTTATTTCATTACAGCGATTGAGGCATGGGTAAGCTTCCAAGTTGCTTTAAAATTGTAAATATATCAATGAAACACTGTGTTCAACTGACACATATATATAGTGGCATTTCATTTTAATCACGGATTTTGGGGGTTTTATCAGTGAATTTGGTATTTTTATCAGAGAATTTGAGATTTTTAAACAAAGAAACCCAGGATCCCTGTTGATTGAAATCTTAATGGACTCAGGTTTGACAAATATCTTCTGCTTAAATTGTCTTGGTATCCAGGATTGGTCCTTGTCTAAATTTCACAGTGCAGGGTGATTGCCTTACTTCAAATAAATCAAAGCAGTGTGGTTTTGGTTCAGAAATAAAAGAATCTTCAAGAAGAATTTTTCATTAATCATTACTGTCACTCTGCCCTACATTGCTGAACTGTTGTGCCATCTCTAATCTCTCAACTATCATCCACTGTATTTTCAGTGGAATTGTAAAATATCAGTAGATGCTTCTACCCTGGTTTACTTATGATCATCTGTCTTTGTGCTAAACACAAACAGACCCAGACTATATGTATTTAACATCAAGTTAGTCCAATTAAACATGACTTCTATTTCTTGCAGAGAGCAAGCTCTATGGCTAATGCCACTTTCAAGAGTTAGCAGCTCCAAAAAAAAAGTGTATTTATTTGGCAGTCAGGTTTCAATCCCTAATTTGGAATGACTGCATAAAACACAGACCACTGCAAAATATGAATGGACAAATTCGAGTTACAAAATGACAAAGCAGCCAGACCCAACAAATTTCATTCAATGAACATTTCTTGTAGGGAATCATTCAATTTATATAGATTAAAAATTAGTCTCTAGAATCTATTTCTCTGTTGTGACTATGACCTTAGGCCTTACCTCAGTGGTTAGCACTTGAGCAGTTGAGAGAAGGGGGCAACTGTGACTATGTACTATTTGTGTTATACCAAGTGCTTACAAAGCACAAGGCAGGGGAGAATCCAGTCTACAAATTTAATTTTATTATTTTCTAACTTAGGACAGTTAGCTTTTTATGTCTCTGGATTCAGTGGTCATTGGGGCATAGTAATCCAAGTGGGGATTTTCTTAATCAACCCTGATAATAGGATTCTAGTAAGAATATATTCTAGGGTGACCATCTGCCTTCCAAAAATGTTGTGGATCCTCAATTATAAGACATTTTGTCTTTATTTTAAAATATCAGGAGTTAATTCAAGTAAGACTTCATTGTATAATAAGAAGCACATTTTAAGCAGAAGGAATGTTAGATAAACTCTTTGCAAATGTAACACTATATCAGGATTAGAGAGCCAATGTTAAATGGAAAAGGGCATTTTATTTTATGTTTTGCTAGTGGTACCAGAAAGAACTGGTGTGCTGCAGGCAACAGACAAAATTATTAGAAATTGCATATGCTGGGAATTGGGATGAGAAACTTCATCTTTCATCGCCAAGGACACAGGTACCAGATGAAGAGCTCCCATACGCAGCCACAGATTCTTTCTTCTCTGTGTGGCCCTGCCCCTACAAAGGGAATCATTTCCATGTGGGACTGGCTTATGCTATGTTCCCCAAAGCACCTACAGATTCAGGATCATTCAAGTGTGTGTTCTGATGCAATCTGGAACAAAATCACAATTACAGGAAACAGACAATTGCTAGATGCATCTCTTTCACACTTGCACATTTATATATAGAAATACATAGGTATTTGCATGTGCATGATACACACACACACACAGAGTTTGCTGATCGTTAATAACCGTTTTTACAGAGAGATGGACAGATGGCCTAGTTGTGAACCAGGGACACAAGACCACATTTCTAACTATCAATAAACATACCAGAACAGTCTTGTTCCATTGCCTGGCCAGGGACAAGAAAGAAATGGTGCTTATTTTTCAGAATCACTCAGTTCAGTCCATTTCCACTTTCCATGGATGTCACTCAGTTTTCATTCATATATATCCAATGCTTTACTTTTGTAAATTTCAATGGTATTTCTATTTATGCATGTAGAATAGTTATTTGTAACATAAGATTATAAGCACTACCTTGGTCACTGCAGTTTGACAGATATAAGATTCTCCTGAAGACAGATCTGGCTCTCCACCTCCCACTCCTTCCCCAAGGCAATAAAAACAAGGAAGAGCACTCACATAAGCACAAACTTTCTGCACTTGACAGCAGACTCACTGTTATGTCTACAGGCTTATAATTTCATGCAAACTCCTTCAACCAACCGTTCTTATTTATAGCACTCCTTAATTATTGTTTCCTTAGATTTGGGGTTATGTGGAAGGACATGCAATTTGATTTGTGTTTGCCTCCCTGATGTTGGTATTTATTTCTGCATTTGTTAGTGACTATTTAAAAATGTTTCATTAAACTTGTAATAACAGAACTGAGGAAGGAAATTAAAACATCATTGTGGGATTCCATTGTTCTTTGACTTTTGTGGATACTGGAGAATGAAAAAAAGTTCTTTGGATAACATAGATTTCATCAAAAAACCCACCTTCCCCATAATATTCACAACTTCTAATTCTAGCATCAGGAGTCTTCCACCTCTAGATGCAACCTACTTGCCTGATCTAACCAGTGTTTGTAGTTAAGGCCAGGTTTTGTAAAAGCAGCTCCCCCTTAATGGCTAGAGACAGACATTCAAAAAGCCTGAATTGATTCAATCTTTGCAGGTTGGTTTAACCTGCCTAGATTGAATCAGTTTGCAACTACAACTACACAGACACTCCTTTCAGCCTGAGGAAATGCAGGCACATGCTCTCAGGCCAGGAGCCAAGGGTTGCTAGAGCAGCCCTTGGCTGCAGAGAAGCTGTCCTGAGGGGGTGTGACCAGCCCTGGCAGTAGCGCAAAATGAACTGGCCAGCGAGGAGGTTTAATTCCCCCCCCCCGGCCAAATTTCAGCTGGCGTGGCCGGCTCAGGCAGAGAGGGCAGAGAATGGGGTTATTCCACCCTCCACCCTCACTGACCTCAGGGGATGGCAGCAGGGTCTGCCCACCCCGACCACCACTGCCCTTGCTCACTCTGTGCACAGGGCAAGTGGCAGTATAAGGCTACTCCTGCCCCCTCCACCAG
Source organism: Crocodylus siamensis (assembly GCF_052110815.1). Classification (NCBI taxonomy): domain Eukaryota; kingdom Metazoa; phylum Chordata; order Crocodylia; family Crocodylidae; genus Crocodylus; species Crocodylus siamensis. The sequence goes on along the minus strand of NC_143396.1, from coordinate 227,679,331 downwards.
ATGCCAGAGACAGGGAGGAATAACCCTCCTCCCTGCACTCTTGCCCAAGGGGCCCTGCTGGATGACCTCTGGCTGGGCCCCCAACCCTGCCACTGGAGCAGTGAGGGGGAATGGCCCTGACAGGGGCCCCTGTCCTGGTGTCTGGGGACTGCAAGCCTCTTCCTAGCAGGGGTGGGGGCTCATGAGTAGGGGTCAGTGCTGCTACAGATTGCATGGGGTGGCACTGGGGCTTGGAGGGGACCAGCCTTCCACCCCAACGTCACTGCTGTCATTTGTCTGTGGCAGTTTTCTCCACCCCACCCATGGCGCAACCCCCACCAAGAAGAGGCTTGCACTCCATAGATTTCATAGACATTAGGGCTGGAAGGGACCTCGGGAGATCATCGAGTCCAGCCCCCTGCCCAACGGGCAGGAAGTCAGCTGGGGTCATAGGATCCCAGCAAGATAAGCATCCAATTTACTCTTGAAGGTGTTCAATGTAGGTGCTTGAACCACCTCCAATGGCAGACTGTTCCAGACCTTGGGGGCTCGGACAGTAAAGAAATTCTTCCTTATGTCCAGCCTGAAATGGTCTTGCAGGAGTTTGTGACTGTTCGACCTTGTCATCCCTTGGGGCGCTCTGGTGAACAGATGTTCCCCCAGATCCTGGTAGATGTTCCCCCAGATCCTCCAGGGCACCGCCATCATGGTTGCTCCTCCCTTTCTACTCTGGGGGGAGCGCCAGAGCCCACCTGGCAGAGCCCCTTAGGCAAGGGGGCAGGGAGAGGGGTTATTTCCCCCTCTGCCCTTGGGGGACTCCAGCGGGGTGTACCCACCCTGACCACCACTGCTACTCACAGGAGCAAGTGGAAATAAGACCCCTCCACTGGTGTCTGGTGGAGAGGACAGGAGGGGCCTTATCCCACCACTTGCCCTACGCATGCAGCAAGCAGGAGCAGTGGCAATTAGGGCAGGCAGACCCAGCTGCAGTCCCCTGCAGTACAAAGGAGAATAACTCCCCTACCTCCCTGCCCCCTCTGTCTCAGGGGTCATGTCAGCTGGTGTTTTGCTGTGTCTGGCCCCACTGCTTGTTGTGGGAATGTGGGGGAAGCATCAGGTGGACCCTGGCCCTGCTCTGTGCTGGTGGGACAAGGAGCGAGGAATTCAACCTTCTCCTTGGTCAGTTCACTTCAAGTCAGGGCAGTCACACCCCCCACCACTGGAGCAGCCAGTGGAGACATGCAGGTCTGCGTTGGTAGGATGGTGGGTGGGGGTGGGGAGGGAGAGTGGAAATAAAACTCTTCCCTGCCCCCTTCCTAGGGCCAGCATCTGGCTAGGCCCTGCCCTTGCCCATCCTTGCTCTTGCTGTGGGGCAGAGGGGCAGGGCCAGCCCTGCTCCACTCAAGAGAGCATGCAGGGATCCTGGGGGATTCTGGTTTAACTTAAACCAGGAATGGGTGTGGGATAGACATTGCATAAGCCAGTTTGAGCTCAATCAGTCTGATATTACATTCAACCAGGTTTATCTCAAACTGGTTTTGGCCATTTTGAAACTGGTTTATGTGCACTTATGTTCTGTTACAAGTTTAGACCAGTTTCTGATCACTTAAACTGGTTTATGAGTAATGTCTGTCCCTAGCCAATAAGACAGAGTGTGTTTCATAACCTGCTATCTGATAATGCTGCCTCTAGAGCCAACTCGAATTTTACCCAAGTAAGGGCACTAAGGCTTCTATCACTGCAACAATTACATGGTTGCATTAGCTTTTGGGGGGGTATCATCTCCCAGGCAACCACAACCTATTGCTCTCATGTTTCCATTCTGTTATGTTAGTTTTATGCCCTTTTGATAAATGGAATGTAACAGTTTCATTTCTACAATATACATTCTGAAGTATATCTTCTGTATAAGTATATGTGCAGAGGGACACGGATGGTCTATGCTGTATTCTCACTGCTCTTCAGTAATGACAAACAAGAGTGACCAGTTGTTTCCAAGGGGAAAGAAGCAATCTACACAGAGTAGAAAGCAGCCTTCACTCTTCTGATTATTGTTTGCCTGTGGGGAATAGCAATGGGATTACTCAAATCTGATAAGCCCCTCTCTGTTCTCTGCCTGAGCTCTGGAACAGAGCCAAGGGGTTGCCTTTAAGTCATAGAGCACTGTAAAGAAGTCCTTCCTGGATAACAATGCCATTCATTTAAAGAGGAAACTGACACACAGTTTAGATTGTCAAAAGAGTGAATCCCACTGTGTTATTCCCATTACATTGGTTTCCTGGCAGTACCCTTGGGAAGTGGGCATGGTTGATCCCATATGGTAGTATGTATGATTTGCTTTGTTTTGTTGTTGTTGTTTTTTTCTCTTGAACAATACTGCTCTCCTCTCTCCCCTTATAATTGGGAATAACTTCTAAATTTGGAAAATAAAAAAATACCGGTTTTCTCAGTGGAAACTTCCTGTTCTACAAAATATTTCCAAAACTAACAAACTGTACCATCCATCATTTTCAACCCATGCAGTTATCCAAATAATCAGTCAAGATTTAGGAGCATGGGATTAAAATGTTGACATGAAGTGAGTTATAATTGCTGTCCCTTTACAATGTTCTCTGTAAATCACATGTTTTCTTAATGTATCTATAGAACTAATGAAAGTGTAGTCAGACTTAGTATATCTGAATCAATTTGTAAAGTGCTACTACTGGGATTAGAATTTCAGATTAACTAGTGGACTGTACACTTTCCCTATACAATTGTTTTTTGTTTCTAGCTTCCAGACAGGTATCTAGTTATGGGAAATGCCATGCTATCCTTAAGGGAATGCAGCTTCCCATACGCAAATCATGCACTACACTCTGCAAAAAACAGCATGGGTTATAAATTTACCAGTATTTGTACTATCTCCCTCTGTGACACATTTAAATTCACCCAGAAAGAAAGCCTGTGATTAATATAAATTCTGACTATTATTACAATTTGCACAACTCCCTCAAGCATTTATTTGAGATGTCTTCCTCCTTATATTAAAACTTTCCTCTTTGAGATCCTGTCCAATTCTTTTTCTAGACTATGTGGCCTACCTACTTATGCAATGTGATCTTTAACATGGTTTAAAAAAAATTAAATGTTTTTTACAAAATCCCGTATAAACCTATGTGCTCTTTACTGAAATTAGCTGTCAGATAACAGTTTATGTACTAGGAAAACCACAGAGTACTGAGGGAATTAGCTAAGGTCAGTGCAGGACCCCTGGCATGGCTTTACAAGCACTCGTGGTGCTCTGGTTGTAGTGCCAGAGGACTGGAAAAGGGCCAATGTAGTTCCCATCTTCAAAAAGGGGAGGAAGGAGGACCCAGAAAACTATAGGCCAGTTAGTTTTACCTCAATCCTGGGTAAGCTTTTTGAGAGAATTATTCTGGCACATGTCCACGAGGGGCCAGCAGGGGAGATTATGCTTAGGGGCAACCAACACGGGTTCATTAGAGGCAGGTCCTGTCAGACCACCCTGGTGGCCTTCTGTGACCAGGTCACCAAATCCTTAGATGCAGGGGTAGCAATGGACATAGTCTTACTGGACTTTTAGAAGGCCTTTGACACTGTCTCTCACCCTGTTCTCATTAAGAAACTGGGGGACTGTGGTGGCGACACCTACACAGTCAAATGGGTCGCCAACTGGCTGGAGGGCCGCACCCAGACAGTGGTAGTGGATGAGTTATTTGTGACCTGGGGGGACGTGGGCAGTGGGGTTCCACAGGGCTCCGTCCTTGGGCCTGCGCTGTTCAACATCTTCACCAGTGACTTGGACAAGGGGGTAAAAAGCACCCTGTTCAAATTTGTTGATGACACTAAGATGTGGGAGGATGTGGGTACGCTAGAAGGGAGGAATAGGCTGCAATCAGACCTAGACAGGCTACAAGGGTGGGCGGATGAGAATAGGATGGGTTTCAACACTGACAAGTGCAAGGTACTGCACCTGGGGAGGAACAACCAGTACTATGCCTACAGGCTGGGGAACTCCTTTCTCATCAGTACAGAGGCAGAAAAGGATCTTGGAGTCATCATCGACTCCAGGATGAACATGGGCCAGAAGTGTGGGGATGCAGTCAGGAAGGCCAACCGCACCTTGTCATGCATCCACACATTCATCTCAAGCAGATCCAAGGAGGTGATACTCCTCCTCTATGCAGCATTGGTCAGGCCACAGCTGGAGTACTGCGTCCAGTCCTGGTTGCCGCACTTCAAGAGGGATGTGGACAACATGGAGAGGGTCCAGAGAGGGGCCACTTGCGTGATCGGGGGCAGCAGGGCAGGCCCTATGAAGAGAGGCTACAGGACCTGAACCTGTTCAGCCTTCACAAGAGAAGGCTGAGGAGGGATCTAGTGGCCTGTTACAAACTAGTCAGAGGGGACCAGCAGGCACTGGGGGAGTCCCTGTTCCCCCAAGTGCTACCAGGAGTGACTAGGAATAAAGGTCACAAGCTGGCAGAGGGTAGGTTTAGGTTAGATATCAGGAAGCGCTACTTCACTGTCAGGGCGGCTAGGATCTGGAACCAACTTCCAAGAGAAGTGGTGCTGGCTCCTACCCTGGGGGTCTTTAAGAGGAGACTAGATGAACACCTTGCCGGGGTCGTTTGACTCCAGTACACCTTCCTGCCATGGTAGAGGGTCGGACTCGATGATCTGCTCAGGTCCCTTCTGACCCTACAAACTACAAAACTATCTGGATGATTAGCTAACCTAACATTAGCTAACGTCACTAACCTAACATTCTTCTGAATAGGCAGAGGAATTAAAACAGAAAAAAACATTGCGTTAGAAGAAAGCATGTGCTTTCCTTAGAAATGTTTCCTGATTTTTTCATCCCGATTTTGTAGTGCTATATTGATATCTACAGGTTAAGAAAAATTACAAATGGTTTGAACCATTTTTTAATGAATGGTGAGGCCAACCTCCTTCAGGAGATGAAAGATGACTTATTTGAAAAGAAGTACAAAACAACCTGGGTAAAAAGATTCTGAAAAACCCATTTTTTCTCCCTGTTCTTCTGAGCTTTCTTAATGTTTAACACTTTTCCTCATTCCAGATACTGTGGAAGATTATTCCTTAGCAATCTTGCCAATCTAATAAACAATATTTTTCAAAGTTTTTAAAATAGATGGAAAAAAAGAAAAATGGAATTAAATGAAATGGCCTGACCTACATAAAAGTGATCTTCTCCTGAGAAACCAGGTATGGAGGACTGTTTCACAGGATTATGTTCTCTAGACTCACATGTGACCAAGTCAATGAAACATTTTTTGCCACAGTAATATCTACTTGCTACTCTGTCTGACAAGCGATTCAGCTGCCTCTGTTCACATCAGCCTCGCACCCTTCTGAGCCTCTGCTGAATGTTCCATCGGCTTGAAGCTCAGCAGGTAGAAAGATAAAAACTGAACCAGTGGGACATGGAGAACACAGATCACAGCCACCCTGCAGAAAAAAACCAAAATGCAAACAAAAACTTTTTTATCTACAGAAATCCTGCTCTTCCCCTATTTCTAAAGATTCTAGATGGCAACACTGCCAAAAAGAACTGATAAAGGACAGAAATGATGTAGAGGCACCAGGCTTGCAGACAACAAACCTTTTTCTTCCAGAAAGCTAATAAATGAGGAACTCCCCCTCCCCAGGGAATCCTCATAGAGATCTTCCCTCCAGCACTGGATTTATACATGGGAGAAGATGACTGCATTTAAGTATAATTTTATACTGGATTTCCCTCTATGTAATCTTGCCTCCTTCTATTTAACTTCTGTCAAAAAAATCAAATACAAATATTAAGCTCACACACACACACACACACACACACACACACACACACACACACACACGAGCAATATGAAATAGAGGTGTTATAAAAAGGCACATACTATCCTTCCCAAACATTATTTGGAAAGGGAGGGCAATCAGTTTCCCCGATGCTGCATTTTTTTAAAATAAAATATTTATGAAAAAGGAAAGTTTGAATATATAAGCATGTCTCCCAGGGAAATAAGTGTGAAAAATCTGGCTTTAAATTGGCATTTTTGCTTGTTTGCCTGCAACATTAAGTTTAATTCTGATCTCAGTTCCAACTACTTTGCACTACAGTCACTACTGACTTTAACAGAATTATTTTTTATTTACACCAGTGTGGGAGTACAAGCAGGCCCATTATCTCCACAACAATGATGAATCATTATTGATCCTGTACCTTGAATGGAGAGATATGCAGATGAATGCTGAAACCAGCATCAGGGATAGGGGCTGAGGAAATCACACGCTGATCCATTTGTTTCCTGTTTCTCTCAACATTAAGAGGAGAGAGGCATATTAAGAGTTTAATCATTAAGGATTGGGAGTCAGAGAGAGCATGTTTAGAGGAACAGAAAACATTTATTAGCTCATCTAATACCATGGCCCAGAACAAGCTATCTGAATCTAGGCAAATGCTTAAAACTCTTATATATATTTCTGTAATAATACACATTTCCCTAAGAAGTGAGAGATGTAAGTTTTAAATAATATTAAAAAAAACCCTTACCTAAAAATTAGTATGAGCCCTGAATATAAGCAGAGCTGAATATAATATTTTGGAACAGCAAATGAATAAAACTACTGTAATATTTATTACATGTCCATACATGTCTGACAGAAGGAAATAAGTGCATCAAAAGGGCAATTTGGCCCTTTTGGCCTCAACAGGGAATGATCAAATAGCCACCTCTATCCTTGGCCAGCCAAAAAGTTGCATCACCTCAATAAACCACTCATTTGTCATTCCCAGACTAGATTGACCATTATATCCAGATATGAATCCGCACATCCTGAACAAGTCACCTCATAAACACAGTAGCATATGAAGTTAGTAACACAATGGAAAGGAAGATGGCATTCTCAGTACTCTGCTGTCTACTTTGGATCCCCACTGAACAGAAACCTGTTTAAAAGCTCCGTTGTTATATTCAAAATCCTCCACTGAAATGGCCCAAGGTGTCTCTGAGAATGCTTCTTTCCCTGAAATTATGACTTCTCATAAATACTATATTCCATTGACACAGCTAACTGTTGGAGGATGCATACATTAATGATAGAAACAGTTTTCTCAATACCTAAGAAAATACTTCCTATAAAATCATAGATTTTACATTTATAGCATGATTTATATGTTAATTAAGACATGAATGGCAACCCACCGCTTGCTCAACCAATTTATAGTGCCATAAAATAGCCCAGAGACTGGCTACTCCATGCCAGATCCAGCACCTAGGGATGGTCTGGCACAGGTCATATGCAGTGTATGCTTGGCATGTGGGTCTGCTCCAGGTCAGATCTTTGACATTCCTTATACAGAATGTCTTTATGGCTGGTTTGCATGGAACCTTAAAGTGAACATGTGGCATGCTCTGTCTTTATGCCTACAATCATCTGACTAAATTAACATCTGCCAAGGACCACACAGTTACACTCATACAAAGTCACACAGAAAAACCTACTAAGACCAATTACATTTTTTCTCATAAAAGCAGAGAAGGATGAGAGAGATAAAGATATTTTTATTGCTATTTCTGGTTTTAAGTAATTGGTAGGTATTCAGATACTGCAGTTATAAAGGTCATATAAGTAGGAGGGCAGGCAGAAAGTAACTCTCTACTCTCTCACAGTTCCTTCCACATGAAGACCCTAAAGCACTATAAAAAAAAAAAATGTTTCCAGTCTGAGAACACTCTAGCTAAAAGATAAGGAAAGTGAGGCACAGACAGCCTCGTAATCCCAACAAAGATCAAAGGGAGCAGGAGGGCACACAAGCCCCCATGGCTCACCAAAAGCATCTGAGAATGTCTCCTAGCTAAAAGGGAGGCATACACCCAGTGGAAAAGAGGGGACATAACTAGGGAGGACTATACTGCAGTTGCTCGGAGATGTAGGGGGGCAGTCAGGAAGGCCAAGGCAGAGATGGAACTGGGACTAGCTTCCTGGATTAAGGACAACAAGAAGTCCTTCTTTAAACACGTAGGAGGTAAAAAGAAGGTTCCGGGTAATGTGGGGCCCCTGCAGGACACATTAGGAAACTTGGTCATCACACCAGACGATAAAGCCAACATATTTAACAATTTCTTTGCCTCAATTTTCCTAAGCAGGGACCAGAACAGCCACCCCCCGCTGATCCCCCCTCAGGCCCCAGGGGAGGCACACCTGGGCCAGGGATTAGTGAGGAACTAGTTAGGGCTGGGAGGGAGGGACTGGACGGTCAGCCGGTCCGGCTGATCTCCACCCTAGAGTACTAAAGGAATTAGTGGAGGTCATTGCAGGACCCCTGGCATGGCTTTATGACCACTCGTGGTGCTCTGGTGTGGTGCCAGAGGACTGGAAGAGGGCCAACGTGGTTCCCATCTTCAAAAAGGGGAAGAAGGAGGACCCAAAAAACTATAGACCAGTTAGTCTTACTTTGATCCTAGGCAAGCTGTTCGAGAAAATTATGCTGGCACACATCCATGAGGGGCCAACAGGGGATTTCATGCTTAGGGGCAACTAACACGGGTTCATCAGTGGCAGGTCCTGTCAGACCAACCTGGTGGCCTTCTATGATCAGATTACCAGATCATTAGATGCAAGGGTAGCACTGGACATAGTCTTCCTGGACTTTCGGAAGGCCTTCAACACTGTCTCTCACCCTGTTCTCATTAAGAAACTGGGGGACTGTGGTGTCGACAACAACACAGTCAATTGGGTTGCCAACTGGCTGGAGGGCTGCACCCAGACAGTGGTGGTGGATGGGTCATTTTCAGCCTGGAGGGATGTGGGCAGTGGGGTTCTGCAGGGCTCGGTCCTCAGGCCTGCACTGTTCAACATCTTCATCAGCGACTTGGACGAGGGGGTAAAAAGTACCCTGTTTAAATTTGCTGATGACACTCAGATGTGGGGGGATGTGGGCACTCTAGAAGGGAGCAATAGGCTACAGTCGGACCTAGACAGATTACAAGGGTGGGCGGATGAGAACAGGATGTGATTCAACACTGACAAGTGCAAGGTGATGCACCTGGGGAAGAACACCCGGACCATACCTACAGGTTGGGGAACTCCCTTGTTGTCAGTACAAAGACAGAAAAGGATCTTGGAGTCATCACTGACTCCAAGATGAACATGGGCCGGCAGTGTGGGGAGGCAGTTAGGAAGGCCAACCGTACCTTGTCATGCATCCACAGATGCATCTTGAGCAGGTCCAAGGAGGTGATCCTCCCCCTCTATGCGGCACTGGTCAGGCCGCAGCTGGAGTACTGCGTCCAGTTCTGGGCGCTGCACTTCAAGAGGGATGTGGACAACATGGAGAGGGTCCAGAGGAGGGCCACTCATATAATCAGGGGGCAGCAGGGCAGGCCTTATGAGGAGAGGCTATGGGACCTGAACCTGTTCAGTCTCCAAAAGAGAAAGCTGAGGGGGGATCTTGTGGCCTGTTACAAACTAGTCAGAGGGGATCAGCAGGCATTGGGGAAGTCCCTGTTTCCCCATGCACTGCCAGGAGTGACCAGGAATAATGGTCACAAGCTGGCAAAGGGTAGATTTAGGCTAGATATCAGGAGATGCTACTTCACAGTCAGGGTGGCTAGGATCTGGAACCAACTTCCAAGAGAAGTGGTGCTGGCTCCTACCCTGGAGGTCTTTAAGAGGAGGTTAGATGAACACCTTGCTGGGGTCGTTTGACCCCAGTAAACTTTCCTGCCATGGCAGGGGGTCGGACTAGATGATCTGCTCAGGTCCCTTCCAACCCTAGAAACTATGGAACAGATAAGTTGTTTTCCCCAAGATCACACATAAGATCTATGACATAGATTGGGATAAAATCCATGTTTCCTGGTTCCTAGTTTTGTGTCTTCCCTTCATTTCTGATGCTTTCTAGACTGTAGCCCCCAGAAGTCCTTTTATTTTATTACTACCTGTTGCCCCACCTGAGATTGGCACCTCCTTATGCAGACAAATAGGACATGGTAAAAAAATAGCGTTACTGAGTCTCTTTCTTTAATGAGACATTCAGCCTAACTCTGTGCATTAGTTAGATGAATGTTTATTAGCTGACTGCAAATAAATTACAGGATAGACAGTAGGGGTATTCGATTCAGATTCAGCCTGAATCAGGGACAGTGATTTGATTCGTTGATTCAGATCACTGTCCCCGAATCAATTCAGTCGATTCTGAAGATTCAATGCTAATTCAGAGAATCTGTGATTCAGCCATAGACACAGTTTTAAATATTTTTTCTACATACCTCAAGATACCAGGCGCAGCTCATGAACACTGCGATGCTGGGGTGCATGAAGTGTCCTAAAGGAATGCGGGGAGGGGGGCCGGCATGCTCAGTGGCAAACCCAGAAATGGACCAGAATTACTTCCAGTCTACTTCCAGGTTCACTGGGGAGCGCGCTGGGGGGCACCTCTGTGCCTCCCCAACTCAGCTAGCAGGCACAAGGGGACTCTGGGTGCCACTGCAGACCCAGGAGGCACCAGCCACCAAGTCGGGGGGGGCAGGGAGGCCCCCCACTGTGCTTCCTCATGGACCCAAAGGTGGACTGGAAGTGTTTCTGGTCTACTTCCAGGTCTGCTGCTGAGCTCACTGGGGAGTCCCCCAAGCTCCTGTGGGATGCTCCATGTGCCCCACCATCACAGCATTCACAAGCCACCTGGTACCTTGAGGTAAGTTAAAAAAACTTAAAGCTGTGTCTATGTCAGAATCTCCAAATCTTTCCGAATCTCTCTGAATCGATTCAGAGGGTTCTGATTCAATTTGAAGAGATTCAAGGGTCCCCTGATTTGATTTGGATTTGGAGATTCGGCCACCAAATTGGGCTGAATCTCCACTGAATCAAATCAGGGTCTGAAGCTTCACACAGCTTTAATAGACAAAAAACAGATGTATTTTCTTCCATGTTCCTTCTATAAATAAAAAAAAGAGTTCAATTTATTTTATTAATTCATAACTGTCACTAAAAGTGTACCATACCTTATGACATTCCCTGGCGCACTGTTTTTATTACCCACATTAGACTGCTCTCAGGTAAATCTGTTCAGCAATTTCATCAGGCAATATAGAAACTGCAGGGGATAAAAGATTGTTGCAAGTGGCTGTTCGACATTCTGAAAAAGATTTCTTAATCTATGTGAACTACCACACAGTGGAAACTGCATTTATGCAGAACAAAAATATAGCTCACCATCCTGCGAAGCAATTTCATGACCACAGACAGGCAACTCTCAAAGAGAAGAAAATTCATTAAATAGCAAATATCCAAAAAAAGATTAAAGCTCATCATCATAATGCTCCATAGGGGTGATGTTCTCTGACAGGCAGAGACCAGGAGTTGGAAGGTCACTTACGATCCCACCATCATTGGCTAAATGGGGGAGCATGATCTGCTAGGCAGTTATCATCTCTGCTTAGATTACTGTTAATGAGATGCATTATGCTTTAATTTATTTGGTCAAATAACATCCAGATATGAAGGAGGAATACAAGGAACTAGTTTTGTATGCACGTAATGGAAATCATGCCAGAGGACTAGTGTTATACAGTAACATTTTGACATTCATCATTTATTTATTTATTTTAGTTTCCTCAACCTGTTTTTAATACCTTAGGGCCACTCTGGCACCAGAGCTAAATTATGCGAAACAATAAAGAAAAACTGTTATCAGGAACCAGAAAAAGATTTGCTAAAACTTTAAGCCTGTTGTACTGACCAAAACGAGTGTCTAAAGTATTACCCAAACAATGACATCCTGATTATGACTTCTTGGTCTTTATAGCTTGACAAAATGCTTTTAATCAGAGAACTGTACTGTAACCACCACTGGAACTGGAACTGGAACTGTAGCATTAGTCTGGGATTCTAATCTAGTAATTAGGCAAATTCTGAGATTTTGCTCAGCGTTGCTGGTGGAATAAGCACTATTTTCCTCCAGGTCTCTCTCCTTCCTACACTGGAAGAAGTTTAAAATTCACACTCTGCATAGCTTACATTGTTTTTATTCACTGAGGTAAATTACACTGATGCCTATGCCTATAGTACACTAATGCCTATAGTAGAAAGATGACCAACTCTGCAGAGGAAAGAGTTTGTAGTATGCACTATCACAGCATCTCACCACAAGGTGGCAGGGGAGCCACCTTGCAAGCACTACCTGCAGTAGCATAACTAGGGATGGGTGACTGGGACACCAGCCTCATGTGTTGATTTGGACAGGGCGCAAGAGTGAGGACTGCCACACCTGCTGCCACTGGCCTGGCCACTGTTGCTGCCCAGTGTGCAAAAACAGCTGGTTATGCTTCTGGGTACCTGTTTGCATTGCGCAGAGACTATCCTGGCATAAAACTGACTATACAAGACACCTACACATTTTTAACCTATACCAGCATATAGCTGATTCTGACTTTGAGGGGTAACTTCACCCTACAGTAGAATGACTTAAACCAGCTAAGGATATATGCTTTGCATCAACACATATTTACATCAGTGTAAATGTATTCTGTGTTGACACCACTCAATTTTTTTTCTGTGTCACAGCTCCCTGAAGCAAGAAGCTCTTTCTCTTGTTCAGGTGCTGCAGAAAAGGCAGGGAATTTCTAGCAGGATGGTCATAGTATAAATACCATCCATATGTAGGCTCTTTACTGCTGGACATACACCTATCTTGGGATAAAATAGTGTGTGGGAGCAGGAGTCCATACTATGTGGAGATGATTTCCCTGGTAGCTACTCTGAGATCCAAGGGAGGAAACACTTTTTGAGCCCTGGTAATGAAGTTATAGAGGGAAACAAAATGGGACGCAACAGTTAAAGACAAATGGGGAGAGTAGGAAGATAGCTCTGATAAAGCTACAGCTAGATAAGTGCCCCTGCCACTACAGGACTGTTCTCTAGGGGCATGGACATACATAATACTTAGAACAGTTTAAATGTTGTTTAAACCAGAAGCAGACAGACATAAAAGGCTGTTAAGCTGGTTTAAATCCACCTAGAACAGTTCAGAAGCATATCTAGAAAATTAAGTACCATTTTGAACCAGTTCACTGTTATATGTGAACACCAAATATTTTGTGACATGGATCCAGTCAGTCCTTCAGGCATCCCACACTGCATTGTTCATCTCCTGCACACACTGTTACAGCCAGCTGCTCTCGTATAGAGCCAGAACTCTACAGTGCCTGTAGATGTGTGGGACACCTGTTCCAATGTGCTGTAATTACAGTGCGTCGGAGCAGATTTGATTAATCAAGTCTGCTGGAGCATGCTAATTAGCAGGGGCAGGGGCACTTTAACTGAGTTTGTTGAATGAGTTTTAGTTAAGGTGCTCCCACCACCATTTTGAAGTGCAGGATGCTGAATATACAAGACACTGTGAATGCTTTAATTAGAGCAGCTCCTGACAATTGCTCTAATTAAAACACCTCTGTGGAAGAATTCCATCCCAGTTTCTTCCCAGTCACTACTATTAGGTCTTTTCCTTGCCATTGTTTTCTCACCTGTCTGTCAATTTGGTTGCCCTAGGTTACTGAGGACATGAGGAACTTCAGGTAGAGGGTGGAACCTCCACCTCTGTATTGTGTTAGCCCTTTCCTCATGGCATAGGGGCAGGGGCTTGATGCCATGTCACTCTCTTAGGTAACCAGTGATGCTTTTTAAATTGATTGGTTGGCATCAAACAACACCTGGCCTTGGTGATGTCAAAAGGGCTATATAAGCTAAGACCCCCCCAGGAGGTGGAGCAGCAGCCATGTTAAGTCACATATAGCAACTGGAACATCTGCAACTCTCTGTCTCTCTCTCAGGATTCTGAGGAAGCTGAAGTGAGTAAACTATGTGGAACTTATCTAGATACATAGCTTATTGTCATGCAGAAGCAGGTCTACCAGCTACTAAGCTGATAGTTTGCTCTGGGTTATTCTTTGATACTTCTGTATTCTGTACCCTTCCTTAAGCCTACCCTCTTTAGTCAATAAAGCTCTCCACTATAACAAACATGGTGGATTTCCTGGGAAAGGAATTGGGGCATGCCTTTAAGCTCCCTATGCTCAGTTTACTAAGGGAAGCTATTCTTTGTGCTTCAGCCCCGCCCCCCCAAGTCAGCAGGACTGGCTGCTGGGGGTCCCCCCGGTCACTGACTCAAGAGGCACCAGACACCCATGACAAGGCCTGTGTACCTCAGGGGGCACAGGGCCCAAATACAGGCCAGACCCCTGGGTGACAGTGGCGGTTACCCCAGGCTTAGGGGTGTGCTCCAGGAGGGGCTCAGCCAGATGCAAGTTGCCCCAGGGAAGGAACTCAGAGCTTGGTAGGTGTTCAGGCACAGTGAGGTAGGTGGGGTCAGTGCAGGAGTGCTCCCTACTGGTCTGCCACAGCCTCCACCCCCACCCTGCCCCCAAAGCACATACAAGATGGCCCTACTGCCTTTTTTTCTTTTTCCCCCTCCTTTTGTTGGCACTCTTTATCATTGAGCTTCCTTGTACTGATTTCTAACAACAGTTGGGTCCTCACTCCATTCTTGACCACAGCCCATCATCATACTTCCCTCCCAGTGCCTGAGAAGCAAAAGGCCTGGGTCTAAGCATTTCCAGCTTCCCCCTCTCCTTTCAGATGAAGACACTCATTGTCATTTTCAGGTCAGTGAGAGCACTGGTGCACCCCCTGACAGCCAGTGTCTCTGGACAGGGGGGCAGGCAAGAGCGCTGGTGCCCCCCTGAAAGTGCCAGCCAGGGAGTGCACCAGGAGAAATGGCCGATCCTGCCAACCTGGAAATGTCAACAGCATGCTGCTGCCAGTTGCAGGTCAGCAGGATTGGCTGCAGGGACCCACCCCCCAGCCTGCAGAATTGGCTGTGGGGGACACCCCCTGGTTGCTGACTATCAACTGGGGGGGCAAGTGCCCCCCCAACTCAGGAGGCATCAGTCACCCATGTTGCAGGTTATGAAGTTTATCTAACTAAGGTTTAGGAAATAAGGGAAACCAGAAAAATGACAATGCCCCCAGGCATGGGTCATCCACTTTTGGGACTTCCAAAGCATGGGTGCAAGCCTTCCCCTCCCCATCACCACCATGAGACATACTGGACTGGATACTCACTCCCACTCCCTGGCACCAGAACCACAGCACTTCATACAGTTGTGAACCAGTTTCCTACCAGTGACATTTTTGCGACAGTTCAGTTATGTGTCCCCACACCCTAGAACTGTGCCTTTAGCAGTGTTTTTGTCCAGTTTCAAAGTGAATTTACTTGGCAATGGCAATTACTCAGTGTCATCAGGAACGTTCTTCTGATAGTCTTAAATTTCCTTGTCCTAATTTTATCCTATTAGATGTTCCTTTTCTACCCTAAATAGCTCTTCTACTTTTGTGAATATATTCCCACATTCACAACAGTGATTCATTCTAGTTTACGAAGGATTCTGTAAAGAGAAGGGAGAGGAACAGAAAGCAGTCAATAGAGATGTAAGTCCTTATCCAATACCTCTTACAGATTCCCAGTGAGTTCAGTGGGAGAGAAATTAGGCATCTCTCCCCAAAATGCACACACAGTATAGAACAATTCTGGTTGTTTTACTCTTATGTTTTTAAATAGGTGTTACTATGGCAGCCACTAGACCTACAGGCCAGCACAGTAGCTGTAGAGAGTACTAGAGTAGAACTATATATTTCAGCATACTCAGTAGTTATGTCTATATCTACACACAGGCAGGCATGTACTGAAGTCACCCTGCTTCTGAGCCAATGATGAAGGCCCTCTTGTGTGTGGATGAAGGGGTTTTCTGAAGGTCTGAGTAAGATCTGTAGTGAGAAATGAGGGAATAAATAAGTGCATTTTTAGGGAAAACATGTGAAATCTACCTTCCAAATTCAGCATCTGTCCTATAGTTTGTAAATTACATTTTGCTATGCCTCCTGTTCTCAGCCAGACAGCATTTCCTTCCCATACTGTGTTCTATATCAAAGTGAAGACCATGCTTATCAGGAATTTTGAACAATTAAGAAACAAATCAATTTTCAAACATTTAGAAGTGTATTGAGCAACCTAACTAGGGGTGAGTGAGTGAGGCACCACACTGGGCAGTGACTGAGAGGTGCACTAGAACTGTGGCCCCTGGGGAGCTTGCGCAGTATTAGCAGAATAAACAGCTACTGGGATACAGGGAGCTGAGCAGCAGTGATTACCACTGCTGAAGTGTGGGGAGCCTAGGCAGTAGCTGTGTTGGTGACAGTATATCCCTCAGTGTGACAGGAGACTGTGTCATAGCAGCAGCAGTAGTAGTAGTAGTTGGGGTCTTCTGAGTGCCTGGTAAGACTCTCTCCTTGCTTCTCTCCAACCCTCAAGAGAACCCTCCCCCCCACCCCCCTGAATTCTTCTGCTCTCTGGCCCCTCACAGCCCCTGTCCAAAGTGCCAACATTCCCAGTTACACCACTGAGTGTAATACCAGTGAAAGCAGATGAACTGAGAGAAGTTCATCTCAAGAGTAAATTGGATGCTTATCTTGCTGGGATCCTATGACCCCAGCTGACTTCCTGCCCTTTGGGCAGGGGGCTGGACTCGATGATCTCCCGAGGTCCCTTCCAGCCCTAATGTCTATGAATCTATAAAGTAGTTAGCCATGCTAGTCTGAAGTCAGAAAGAAGGCAAGGTAGACATTCACCTTTTATAGACAAAACCAAAGATGTGTAACATATGTTTTTTTAAGCAGAGCACTTGCTTCATCAGATGGTGTGATGAAGTACATCATCTTTGATTTAGTCTATAAGGTACAAATTTACTCTGCCTTTTGCCAATAGATGCACTGACAGCTTTTAATTCACAAAGAAGGCATAGCTGTAGTGAAAGCATGTTTCACATACTATGTCCCCATACCAATGCATGTCAAACATAACTGATGTGATCACTTCTGGTGATTAATGTGCAGGTTGGTCATTGGTGATAAATATAAGCATTTACAAGCACCAGTTACTCTGCACTGTGAGATATTTCAGCAATTTGTTCTTTTAGGTACTCAAAAATGCCAACATATTTAATATACAGTATGAACTGCTTTGACTCTGATACTCCTGAAATTGACCATAATCAGTTTTAGAATGAAAGCTCTTTTTTCCCTTTGGAAGACACACATTTAATAAGACCATAAGAAACATTGCTACTTTATGGTTTTCTTTAAAAGAAAAAGAAAACAGCTCTCCCATTATTTTGAATTTAATTATTTATTCCCTCTTTACCCAATATTCCTACATGTCTAATACCAATACATAGTTTCTCTTTTTCTAAATGGAAGATATACCTCTCTCTCACTGACATTTTACACCTGCATGACATTTCCCAGTCACATATCTTGTAGCAGGGGATTATAGCCTACCCTTGCAAGAGAACAGATATAATGAAATAGGACTTTCCTGTCACACTGTGTTCTAAATAACTGATTGAAATTGGACCTTAAACTTTTTTGCACAATATCCCTTCCCATCATCTGGTAATGATCAAATTATGTGCAGCAGGATGAAGTGGCTGTACTGGTGATTTATTATAATGTACATATTTTATCCTGGAGACAATCCTGAAAGCTAGGATGGATGGTGGGAAATGGTTTAGTGAACTTGTAGAAGATATTGAAAAGATAATTATAGACCTGGGAACTGTCAGCTGGAGACAATGTGAATTGACAGAGAACAGACATCACTTTTTTTCAATATCCCTGATAGTGTGAGCACCTTGATTAAAATAACTTGCAGAGCTAAGAGCTTGATTTACATTTTATTTTTTTTCATTGAACAGGTAAATATCTAAAATATCAGCTGACACAGATAATCTTTACAATGAAAGTGGAAATCCTTAACAAACTGATTAATCAGCATAACAGACAATTTAAGTTGCACTTACCTTCAGAGTGTCCTACGTCAGGCTCTGCCTGAATGCTTGAAGATTGTCCCAGCAGGGACACCTTACTGGGAACTACCATCAATTCTGTCCCAGTTGGGACGCTGGACTTGTAGTCTGGTATTATCCCCAGCAGGGGGATTCAAGATTCAAAAATCAGTTTCGGAGCCTGGGAAAATTCCAGCCCAGGGATTAGCTGGGCAGCTCCCCTTAAACCCAGGCGTCTCTTGGCCCCCTGCAAGTGGTAGAAAGAGGCATGTGCTGAGTGAAGATGGCTGGGGAGAGCCTGCAGCATGGTCCCACCCTGTGGGTGCCTGCTGAAGCCTTTTTGCGTGGCCAGGAAGCCAATGGAGCACCTGAGCATCAAGGCAGGAGAGAGCAGACCCCTAGAACGAGCCCTCAGAGTTCATGAGCCAATTGACAAATCCCTTTGGATGGGGAGACAGCCCCAGGGAGCCCCTAGAGAATGGGATGCTGATTCCCCACTGGGTTTGGAAATTTGGGGGTCAGCAAAAGAGTGGGATAAACCCCCTGTGTGAGTGGCCAGGGAAGAGACTATGGAGGAACAGTTGTCAGCTTGGGGGAAAGAGATGCCAGTAAGGGAAAGTTCCCAGCATGCCTATGTGGGCTAAGACCCAGGGAGGCACGGCCAGAGGGGAAGCCTTGGTGTGCCTAAGTGCCCAATGCAGTGAGACCAGAGGTGCTGCCTGGCCTGCCTGTGGGTGAGTGCTTTGAAACGGGGAAGAAAACCAAGGGGAAGAGAAGTTCTGGCCCAGGTGTGAGATAACAACCCAGGAAAAGGGATTGAGGGTGTATAGCCAGAGTGCACAGTGAAAGTTTCAAGGCATGTGGCTGATAGGGGTTTTGGGACCATGTGGTTGCTAGTGTCCATAGCACATGACCTGGGTATTCAAGGGCCATGGGATCCCAGGGTGCACAGGCACAGAGTGCTCTTTCTCTGGGTGCTTAATTGCATAAATAGCTCAGTGTGCTTGGAGAGGCAGAACACAGGCAGAGAAGTGTGTATGGAGATATCTAGGAAAGAATCTGTGTTTTGCAGGGGTTTGGAGTAAGAACAGCTTCTGCAGACTGTGAGATGCCTGAGCCTACGTGGGATAGCCCGAGACAGCTGGAGCCCTCAAAACATGTGATGAGAGGTGTGAGGGACTGCCCCTCCCTCCATCCATTGGGTATAAGTCGGGGTACCTTTTATTAATTGTGAATAAGTAATTAGGGGATTAATATAACAAGTATTTACCATAGTGTATCAATTATTAGCTTTGTATCCATCCAATTGATCATTTCTTAAGTGTAGTTATTAACTGCTCTTTTTGTATAAACTCAACCTTGTTGTAAATAGAGTATTTCAAACTTTTGATATCATATAATATTTGTTTGCATATTATAATTATTGCCTGTATATAATTAAATTCTTTAAATAGTTACTCCTGAGTCTGCAGGGAGTCCCCTCCTCTCAGGGATTCTCTGGCCACTCCTAGGTGAGCTAAGCAGGGGTATATCTACCTGGCACCCCAAGTCCCAATCATCTGGACACTGCCACAGGTAGCACCATGCACCAAGGGTTACATCAGTTTTTAATTTATTTTCTAGATAGCATTTTTCCAGATATTAAATTCCTGCTGAAGTTAAAGAAAAGCTATATGAGCAATGGTTCTGGTGAACTAAGTATAGCGAAACATCTGATTTAATTAAGAAGAATAATAATGTAACAACACTTTCTGCTCACATAACACATTGTCTCAGAAGATCTCAAAATACTTTGCAAATATCTATATTATAAATGTCTCAAGTCTGTGTGAGCACACGAATTAATGACTTTCAAATTGCATAACTGCAGAAAAGCACCCCGTATAGCTTCAACTAGGACCTGCCTTTTTATTTTGTGGCTTATGGATAGAAAGGTCTTTGTCTCTTTTTGTGTGCATCTGTGGAAAAATGTCTCATTTATTTCAACCAATAAGATCACAGTATGCAAATAATTGGCAGGGGAAGAGTGATAGTTAATTGAGTCCTCTGAGGTCACAATATCACTTCTCAGCAATGAGCTACATTAATCTGTTCATAAACTAATATAGGAGGAGAATATGTTGCTTCAATGGGCAGTGAATAGGGACAGGAAGAGCAATATTTAAAGAAGGCACAAAAAAGCAGGTGAGGTGATGTATTACCTTAGTAACAATGTGTAGAGAGAGTGATAACTCTCTTGCACTGACTGGCATGAGAGTTAGAGAAGAGCAAGTCAGCAAAGCAACTAACCAGTATATCCTGGGTCAACTTTCCTACTTTTCCTTAAGGAGAAAGTTGTTTGCTTACAATTCACTTCAAGTACTTCATATTTCTGGCATACTTGAAGAAATCAAATGAGTACATATAATTTTCCTTACATATTATTCTGGAAGTTGTAAATTTTAGAGGCCTATCCCCAAGTCCCTGGTCAGGCATCTGAAGAAATAGAATATAATGAGAGAAAGGATTGGGCTCCTATCTTGCATGAAAAAGTATATAGAGTGCTTAGAACAAGAAATCAGAAGTAGGGTTGTGTATTCAACTGATCAAATAAAGTTTAGTCAGTTGACCAGTCACATATTCATTATGGTTAAGAAATGTGTTTTTAAAAAAAAATAAAAAATTGTATTTCTGTCAAGAAAACTACAAAAAATGTAGGTTTTGTAAAGTTGCTATAATCTTTCACTGGTCAAAAACAAAATGTGATCAGTTGACCAGTCAACTGACAATATTTGACCAGTAAATTGACCTGCTTACACACCCTAATCAGAAGTCCCTCTCAACCTAAATCATGTCCCTGCCATGATGTCTATGCCTATAAAAGCTGAGTTAGTTTGCTGAGACCACCACTTATTTCGGCCAATACTGTCTCATCAGTTCTTGTATTTTCTATCTACATCCATCTGCTGTCTCTTGTAAGGCTCTTAGCACAGAGCCAACTTTTAGTTTTGCATTTGGATAGGGTTTAATACAATGAGATCATGACTGAGTGAGTCAATTATAAGTAGGCAGGTGACAAACTGCCTACTCTTCTCTTTTTTTTTCCTGTTTTCTCCTTCCTTATATTTATCTCCAATTTATAAAAAAAACCTACAGTAAACACACAAATATGTTGTGCCAATTCTTTACCATATTAATTTGCTGATATATTGTAAATGCATCCCTTACTCCTTTTCTTTGAACTAATAAGCCTTTAAGCCATGGATTGCTAAACTTTCTAGGTTTGTATAGTGAGTGTCCACCACAATTGGGCCCAATTTATAGCTGGGGTATACTGGGAGTACCCTAATGTTGCTACTCTTGCTACTGTTAATAAACAAGGCTAACATCTTTTCCTCCAATCTGCCACTGACCCACTTGTGTGATCTTGGGCAAATCATTTAAGCACTTTTGCTCACTGGAAATGGCGATAATCATATTTCAATATCATTATAAAATATCTAGTATTGCAAAACACTTTCACTCAAAAGTTACAAAGTTTAAAATATTTGCTTGTCATATCTTGGTTTGCAATTCAGGGGTTCTCCTCTCTCAAAAGAGATTTTTTTCAAAAGTCAACTCCTTGGCTGTGCGCGCGCGCACACACACACAGAGCGCAGGTAGCTCTGCAAGAAAAAACACTTCTGAAGGCAAGGAACCTTTACCCATGTGTGATTACTCATTTAGTACACAGGAATAGGCACATATATCCTTACTCTATAGGTACAATTTAGCCACCAAGTTGGATCATTTGAACTGGAGTGCCATTGAAAAATGCAACAGCACTGGAATTCTGGCTTCATACTAAAATGTAAAAGCTATCAATTACTGCATATCAGAACCTTTCCTTTAACAAAATAGCTTAAAAACTAAAAATGTTTTTAAAAAAAGTATGAAATTCTAGAATTGACTTGCTTGTATTCAAAATTAAGGAGGTTTATACATAGGCAGAACAGCAGTTTTGCAGTTATAGTTGTACCTGACTGATAGTATTTAGTTCAGATACAAGCATAGTAACTATTTTCAATGTTCAAAAGACATCATTAAAAATGTCCTAATGTTGAGATCTATTAGCCTACAGAGTAACTTCCCATGGGAAAAGGTGAAAGCCCCACCACTTGAATGATTTAAAACCAGACTAGACAAAGTACAGAAGAATATAATATAGGAAAAAAAAATAACCTGGATCAGAGGGAACAGACAAGACAGCTCAATGTTTTTTTTTTCTCCTTTTCTAGGATGCCATGCTACTGCATGACTCTACAATGAAGTTTTTTTTTTTGTCCTGAGGCACTACGTATAGAATATGAAGCTGTGTAGTGTGCCTGATTAGAGTGGATCCTGTTATAAATCTATAAGTCAACCTTAGTCATACTAACATATCTTTTCACATTAGATTATTTTTGTGAGTAGTTTTGGGAAAGACCTAAAATACTCTGATGTGCTGCTAAGCAGTTTTTACTCCAGCCAAACCACAGAAATAGCAGTAGACACATAACTTAAAAGATAAAGCACAAAGAAGTAAGATAAATAACCACATTAGCAATGCACAATTCTAATTTTCTAATTTGCAATTTAAAAAAATAAAAAATAAAATTGTAAAAATTGTAAACAGCTCCCTTCATAATCTAATGCCTAATGGCATTGGCTGTTTCACTGAAGAAGCTAACTTCTCCATACAAATAAAAGACATCTGAATAGCAAAAGAATCAACTTTACAGTACTTAAAACAACAAAACAAGCTTTCATATCCTGTGACAAATACAGCATTTGACACCCAGGGGTCTGCATACTGGTACTCATCAGGATGTTACTCCCATACACTGTAATGACACATATGAAAAAGATATAGAAGTTGAATTTAGCATGCTATTAATAAATTATTTTCTATTGTTAATTCATTAAAAAATAGTTCGTCCTACATCAATACCCCTCCCCCCATTTGATTTCATAATAAGAGTAAAAATCACTTGAGTGTCCTGATATATCTGTACGATCAGTTAGCCCACACTGGAAAGATCAAGAAAGAGACAAATGTAAGTTCATACAACTGGATAAGCAGGTTGGCTGGTTTGAAATATCAAAACTTTTAAACAAATAGAACAAGCAAATGAATCTCCTCTTCATGACACCCAAAAGTGTGTGCTCCTCTTTTAGTGCTGGGTTTAACATGCCATGGTAAAAAAAACCTTAAAACTGAAGACACTGAGTACCGATACACATGGCCCAACATGTTCTAATTGCTGAAGTGTCATAATTAAAATGCTCCCAAGTACTGTAGTGTCACATGTATCCAATGCCCCACTGTTCAAAATAGCAGTGAGGGCGCTTTAACTAAAACTCATTAAATTAATTTTAGTAGAGTAGAGCAGCTATGCTGTTAGCAGTCGCATGTTATGGGTTTAACAGAGGGGTGGGCAAAATACAGCTTGCCAAACAATATTATCTGGCCTACAGCTGCTCTGGCATTCAGTGGCTCTCACCCTTCTCTTCCCCATGCTGTAGACAGCTGCAGCAGCAGCTGCCACTCCCCTCCCCACTCCACCCTAGCCAGGCCTGTCCTGCCCCCCAGCCCCCAGCATATGCTCCAAGGCAGGGGGCACTGAGCTTCTGGCCTGGCTTCTATCTGGCAAAGTTGTCTGCACACAGCACCAACCCTACAGCCATTCACAGAGTAGGCAGCTTGGCCCCCAACCAGTCAAACCTCAAGTAAGGTTCTCCCTGCGGGGGAGGCAGGGTATGGGGGCAGGAGGAAGAGGGCCAGGAGCTGTGGATTATCCAGATCCTGCCAGGCTATGGCCTGGTAGGGGTGCAGGCACCACTAACGTGGTGCCACGCTGTGTTCCAGCTGGAGCAGCTGTCATGGCTCCTGCCCAAACCTTTTCCCTGAACCCCCTCCCCAGTCTCAAGTCCCTGGCATGCAGCTGGGCTGGGCCAGTGCCATACTGTGTTCCTGCATAGTGCCTTGGGCCATGTGGGTGCAGCTGGTATGACTCCTGCCTGACCTAGGTGCTTGCCAGGGACTTGAGGTGCAGGGAAAAGGGGCTCAGAAGCCATGGGTTATCCAAGCCCAACTGGAACAGTGCTGCACTGTGTTCCCCGCTTCTCCCTATACCCCATTCCCTGTTCCGAGTCCCTGGCACATTGCTGGGTTAGGCAGGAGCTGCTCCAGATGCATCCATATGGCCTAAGGCAGTATATGGGAACATAGCATGGCACCAGTCAAGCCTGGCAGTGTGCTGGGGACTCGGGACAGGGGAGGGCATGCAGGAAGAAGGCAGCTGGGGGTGGTGGGGAGGAACAAAGGTTAGGTTCCCTTAACCCAGGGGTGGGCAATTATTTGGGTTGGAAGGCCACTTAGGGAGTTTTGGTGTGCTGTTGTAGGGGGAAGGGGTCTGTGACAGAAGTTGAATTAAGCATATTATTAATAAATTATTTTCTGTTAATTCATTAAAAAATAGTTTGCCCTACATCAATCTCCCTCCCCCCTCACCAAAACTCCTTAAGTGGTCCTCTGGCCCAAATAATTGCCCACCATTGGTTTAATACCATTTCTTGCCTGCACAGCTCTGACTTATTGCTAGAGGGCTGGCAAGCAGGAGAGTGGCTAGGAGTCAGGACACCTAGGCTTTATCCCTGCTCCAGGTGGATGGGGTTTAGAAGTGATGTATCTTGGGGTGTTGGAGAACTGAAGATTGCTTGTTATCTCCATGGAGAAGACTGAAGTTACCCTAACATGAGTTGGGCAGCACACCTCCACTTCCCCAGTCTCCTGCTGGCTCCAGGAAGCAGTAGGGAAGTGGTGGGGGCAGGGCTGCAGTGAGGAGCATGGGGCTAGGGCTGGCAGCCAACAGAGCCTACAACAGCATGAAGCTCAGGTGGGCAGTGTGCGAGTGTGAGGGAGAATGGGGGAGTGTGGGGACCCCCCACCGCACAGTGTGCAGCCCCAACAGGCAGCGGCATTAGAAGCAGCAGCAGCAGGCTCGTGCTCAGGGCGCTGGTTTCTGGTGGGGTGCGACTCTGCCATTGCTGCACATTGTGGAGTGGGGTGAAACCTGTACTGAGCAGTTTGTATCACTGGTGCTCCTTGCACTCGCATGGCATGGGAAAGAAGCCCCAGGTGGCCCCTCAAAGTCCCAACTTTCCTCATACTCCACAAACCCCACATGTACATACCTTGCCCCCGCAACCCCCCCACGTATATACAACCCCCAACATACTCTATACCTTCCCACACACACAGCCACACCCCCTCAAACTCCCCCACATGCCCCCACACCTTACTATGCACACTAACCCCCGGAGTATTTCCAGGAGCCAACGGGAGGGACATCCCGTGGCAAAGGTCAGGGGTTGGGACTTCGGGTCCCAAGGTGGTGACCAGGAGGTGGGACAACTCTCGAGGGGTGGAGCTCACCAAAACTCATTAAGCCGGCTCCATCTGAAATAATTGTCTGCCCTATGTCTAAGTGTAATGTGCAATTTAACCTAAGTCTGTATGTCTTGTGTTCTGTTATTACACAGCAGTAGGAATACTTTCTAAAATACCTTGCTGTCCCGTTTTCCATCATCAAGGACTAAAGACTTTTAATGTTTTCTTCTTCCTTCTACATTTTCCACTGAAATTTTAACTAGGTCATCTGATTTTGTTGGAGTTAGAAAATACGTAGTTTAAAAAAACCTAGCAAACTTTTACTTGTTCTCTCTCATTGTATCTGTTCTCTACTATGTTTCTTCAAGATTTTCTTAAGAGTTTTTATTCATATACTTTATGTTGATACTACCTGGAGTAGGGATTTGGACTAGATGCTCAATTGACAACCCTTTTTGCCTCATTTTATCAGCCTATGAAGGATCTCTACAGATGTTAGATTTTATTCTGCAAAGCACTAAATAGTTTCAGACCTGTTTATGCAAGAGATCCCTTCTCTCCCTATTTTACTCAAGGCTGCCAACTTGTGATTTAACTAGCAGTTTTGAGTTGTTCAGCATTCAGAGAACGTAATTCCTCAGCAACTGCAGGCCAATGATTATTTGATTTTTTAAAAATAAAAACGGCAGTTAAGTTTCTTGTCCTCATGGCTGCAGAGGAAAAATTGAAAATGTAAAACTAGAAGTGTCAGAGACCACAAAATATTTTTTTTTTAAAATCAATCAGTGTTTATTTTTAAATCTCATTATTCTAAACCTGAATGGCAGACCTTGGAATTGGGGAGGGGAGAAGGAAGGGATGAGGAATGTTTGGATTTTGCTACATTGCTGAGTTCACATGAGTTTCTCAGGGTTGAGCTCTCACCATCTAAGCTTGGATGCACAGCAGACAGGATGTTTTCTATGACAGAGCTTCAGTTTTGGAACTTGCTTCCCACCCTGATCTGCCAGACCCCAGACTGATTAATAATCTTGCAATTTCTAAACACATTTTTTTAAATCCTCTTCACTGAGGGTATTGATGAGGAGAAGTCTGAAGTGGAAGAGTTTACAGACAGTCCTTTATGTTAGGTTTCTGTCCCACAGGACAGGATGGGGTCCTCCAACTTTATTGCAGAAAGCTGAAGGAGTGAGAACACCTTGCATTCTAGGTCACCTTCTCCATTAGCAATATTTTTGGCTAGTAGCTGAAATTATTGAGAATTGTCAGTGTTCGGCACCTCTTCTAAAAGAGCCTGTAAGTTCTGTGAATACTTTTTATAAGTGGTGATGATGCATGAGACAGAAAGAGCATAGCTTCATTTTCTGATCCCAGCCTGAATTTGAGAAGCTGACAAGTAGAAAAATCATCTTGTGGGTAAGCACATTTGATAAGGAATAACTGAAAAAGAATAAAGATAGAATCCTGCTATGTCATTTTTAAATATTAGACTTGAGACAGAATAAGCTGAGCTAAGGTACTTCTGTAAGATGTTTAATAAAAGGAAAAATATGGGCCAAAAAGATTCCCAAATTCCTGAGTGCAACGATTGGGACTTTATTTTCTGAAACTGCACTAGATCTTGTTCTTGAGCTATGCTGCCTCTCAGTTAAAATGAGCCCAAGGACAATTGTTTCAACCTTCTATGTAACAGAATTATTGACAGTGCCTCACTTTCTTTCCACTGTTCCTGGCTGCAAATGTAACACTTTACATCGGCTACATGGACTTTTTAATAGCCTCTGTTAGTGAGCGGTCTACTTAGAGAAACAGATATTTTCTAGATCAAGCTGGGGTGAAAAAGCCACCCCAATTTCTCTTGGGTGCAGTTAAAATAATGTCTATTTGGAAGTGAAAAAGGAAATGGTAGAGACAACTCACATAGAGCTTTTTGCATGTATTCTTCAAAAATGATCCCATGAACTTCTTTTGAAAGAGAAGTGGAAATCTAATATGAAAAGAAGTTGAAGAGATGAAGAGACTGCCATGGTTTGAGCAAAAGAAGGTTAAAAAAAAGTGGGGTCTCGGTACAGATAAGGGATGCTAGACTGTTAAATGGTAACATCTTATTAGCTAATCAACAGACAAAATGTATTAAATAATATGCAACATGTATATCTGAACACAGTTAAAATGTAATGACATTATCTTTATTTTGAAGCCCTAGTTCTCCCTCAGATTTTCTTGTTAGTAATCACCATCAGTCATCATAACATGACTAACCTCCATGTGGGTACCAAGGGGAACTTTAACAAAAAATGGGCCTTAGATTGTAACCTTATCAGGGAAGAAAACTTTCATGCTTTAATGTGGCTTCAAAGTGGGTTCACTTAGAGTGTAGTTTACACAGCCAGTCACCTCCAACCCCAGATATCAGAAGAGACACTAAATTTTCCTGTGGGAGGAAAATCCACATTCTGGGAGCATGAACATGTGCCCCTTGCTAGTCTTAGCTGAATCTCAGGGTGCCTGCATCTCAAACTTTATTTTTACATAGCTCACTACTGGTACCAGTGTCACAGATGGGATTCAAGGTGAAAATACAACTATTCTGCTCTTGCAGAAAGTGGTCACCTGCATACATAGTAGGCAATATGATATTAAGAAGAAAAACTCCCTTTCTTGCCAGCTGACAAGTAGCTGCATATACTAAAACAAACATCAACACTATTTTAGAACTCACCAAGCAACAACTGACGAATGCATGAGTTTACATCCATATATAAACTTGTCTGCAAGCAAAACATTGCTCCTACTGGGGAAATAAAAACCTAAAATGTGATAATAATACCCTACATTTGGCAAATGGAAACAGTGGCAGATGGATTTTTCTATTTACTTGGCAACTGGACGGTATACTTTTTGACACTGGCTGCAAACCAAGTGGAAAAAAGAATAATTGGATAAGTAGCGATTTTAAGCAAGACTGTTGCATTAAAGGATACATGCTGAGCCAGTGATGGATTTCATTGCTAAAAAGCTTGGATGTTCTTAATGGCTTGTTAAAATGCTATTATGAAAATGGCTTAAAGGCCCTCCCTCTAGTGAAACGTAAGGGCATTTCCTCCTACATACAAATGTAACTATCAAGCGTGCACACATGCACATATATAGCATTCCAAAGTGGTGCAAACTACTGTGGTGAATAAGAGTAAAACTATTCTGTTTAGTAGCCTATGTCAATGAGCTGGGAATCACCGTTTAATTTAAGATGGACAAGCACCTTATCACAGAATACATCCGCACATTTAGCATCCCGATTACCTGTCCCCATGAAGTGGTCAAGGACTAAATGTGCTAACTGTGCCAAACAAACCTTTCAGCCTAAAAGTATTCCCTCTTCTTAAAATCAAATTACAACGGAGGGATAGCATAGAGATAGCTTGTACTGCTATTGCTGCCTCTGCCACTTGCCTCTTTTGGATATAGAAATTCAGTTTCCAATCCTGTTGATTTTTACCAATGTTAAATTTCTTCTCTTTCACTTGCCCCATCTCTCTGTCAGTCTCTCTCTTTCTTTTTCTTCTTTTAAGTTTTCTCCTTCATTTTCTACAGGGAAACTGACTCCAAACAGCTTGGCATTACAGAGCAGCTTATCCAAAACTAACCAAAGATGTAAAAACAATCTTGGGAAACAGGAATATTTCACACCACAGCTATTACAAAAACAACTAACTCCATCTTTACCACCTGCAAGCCCTAGTAGAATGAGGTTTTCTTGTATTTCACATACAATCCCAGCTAACACCAAGCCCTAAAACCCAATTCTTTGTACATTTGTGCTGGTGTAAGTCAAGAGTAACTCTGCTAATGTTACAGGAATCACAATTCCTACATGAGAAGAAAATCAGGTCCTGCATCTCAACAAAATGCACCTGATGCACTCGTTAACTCTAAGGCCACTGAGAAATGGTAAAAAAGAAGGTGCAATGGGATGTAATGCACAATCCCAATGACTGAGTCTCTTGTCATGCACATAAGCATAGCAGGAGGTGCGACTGTGTGATTAAGCATTACATCCCATAATGTAATAATGTACCAGTAATCTTTGCTCCTGTGACTGGGAACACCACAGGAGCAATGCTTCCCCCCTGCAGCTGGGCCCAGGGGTGCCCTGTGCGCTCCCATGGCTGGGAGCCCTATCAGTGTTCAGAGCTCCCAGCTCCAGGGTAACTCACTGTGCTCCCCCGGGTGGCACTTCCAATCAGTTGACCAGTGCTTCCAGACTCTGGAGCACATAGAAGTTAATGGCCTATGCTCCCGAAGCTGACAGCATTGGCCATACATTCAGTTAAAGGCATGATAGGAACCAGAGACAGAAGTTATTTCACAAAATATGTGTAACTCACACATATTTGGTGTAATGACTTTGTTGCTTATTCCAAGTTTTATCATACCATTAATTGAATGAGCGTGTGGCCAGATCACCATTTAAGATGTGATTAACAAGGCCAGAAAAAACACTCTAGCAACAGAAAACCTTGTCATTCTAGGTATGATGCAGTAAAATATGTTTTTTCACCATTTCTTTAGGATAGAAAGTACTACAACCGTCTGTCAGAACAACTCTATCAGAACCATCTGTCTGAACCAGAGATATTTCAAAAGTTCTCTAAAATGAAAGAAATCTCCATGGGTCTACATGTAATGTACAAGTCTCAAACCAGCTCTGGTAGGTGCTTGCAGAAAGAGCACAGGCAGCAAAGATTTCTCGTGATGTTTGGCAAGTTAACATCAACAGTTTTTGACAGCATACTTATTCCTTCTACCATAAGCCACAGAATAAGGAAATCATGTTTTGGTTTGAATTTTCTTTTTCGTTTTGTTTAAAAAATAAATAAATAAATAATAGAAATAATAAAAAGCTGTTTTAATTTTGTTGGATGGACCCTTTGCAGGTGTCTCAGAAATTATACAACTTCAGAAAAAGCTCTGTCTTAAAAAAAAAATAGAAATTTTTAAGAAAGCATCCAACATACAATCAGTTTTGTTCATGGCAGCTGCAGTTATTCTCAGTTAAGTTGACAAAGGCACAGACTCCCAAAGGAATATAAGCACCTCTCTCTCACAGAAAATAAGATGCATCACTAGTTTGGAATTCTAATATAATAACAGCCTTAGTCTGTCTGTCTATCCATAATGCCTTGGGCCAACTGTGCACATGCTGTTGAGAGGGTGTGTGCTGACTGGCTGCAAGGGCCTGGAGTGTTACACACAAAGGGGGCAAGGGAATGAGGGAGCCACCACACTGTTCCCCCTAACAGCTGGCAGGGAGGGGGAGGCAGTGGCAAAGACTGGAGAAAGGGAGGGAGGTGAGTGGGAAGGAGAAGGGGGGTTCTGGTGGTGCCCCCCCCCACTGCTGCTGTCAGTGCCACCAACTGGCTCTGACAACAGCTGGCAGAGACGGGGAGGTGGTGGGGAGGGAGGGAGGGAGGAGAGGGGGAAGGGAGGCAGGGGGGCACGGTGCATGCTGCTGGGTGTTGGCAGCCACCGCTGCATGCAAGATCCCCTCCCCCCGTTCCTGGAAGTTGGCAGTAGCGCGGGGTGGAATGGCAGGGGGGTGCGGGGTGCACGGGGATCGGCAGGGTGAGGGGTCCCATGGGGCCAGATGCTGGGGGTGGGGGGCGCACGGGGCTGGAGGCAGGAAGGAAGCACATGGGGCTGGAGGTGGGGTGGTGGCACCATGGGGCACTGAGTGGCAGCGCTCCATCCCCACCCACTGCCTGTTCCCCCCCCATCGTTAATGATGGGCAATTTGCTAGTAAGAATATATTTTCCTCCATGGCATGTTATAAGAAAGTTGCAATTACAACTGGTTAATAATCTTTTGTTAAAATAGTTTTCTGTCATAAAATACTGTCTTGTTAAAATCTAAATATTTGGTTGGAACAATTCAATTTTGATTAATTTTTCCTAATAATTTCTTTACATCTTTAATGAAAATGGAAAATTTTATTGCACCTTTTTCATTTCTTTTAAATTTATTTTTAATATTTTAATACTTTTAGGTTGATATATCTTTTAAATATGTATTTGTTTAAAAACTATCAAAATGAATCCTTGCATTATTTTATAAACAACATATTTTTAGAATTTTTGTTCTATGGTATATTTCAACATTTTAAATTTTCAGTCCAATTCCAAAGAAAAGGAAAATTTTCAAATGTTAGAATTTTCTGCAAGATAAAACTTCCTTTTCCCTTCTGGCTCTAATTTCCACATTGTTAAGGCAAAACGGCCATCTCTGTAGGCCATGTCTGGTCTACCACCAGTGTAGAACTCAAGCATTTCAAAGGTAGGTAAAAAACAGGGTGGCTTAGTTTCCACAATCCTGTTGATCTTGCTATGATGGGGTGGGCAAAATATTGCCAGTGGGCCAGATCAGGCTCATGGTGTGATCCTATCCAGCCTGTGGCAGGTCCCTCAGCCCCTCCTACCTCAGGCATGGGGGGAAGCCAAGGTCATGGCATGTGCAACTGGTGGTGCCACCCCTGGACTTGAAGGTGTCACTTGATGCAGCCCATCCTGTCCCCCCGCATAGCTCAAGAGGATTCTGGGAGCTGTAGTCCATAGGGCTGGGTGGCCAGGCAGCCAAACTCAGTTTCTTGGCAGTCCCCACTGCTCCCACCCAGGAGCAGGTGCATGACCTGCCGCTACTGCCAGACGCGGCCCCCCCACCGAGACATCCTAGCCTGTCTGCTCCACACCCACTACCAGGGCACTTTAGCAGCAGATGGGTAGGCACTGTCTCCATGGAGATGGGCCCAGGACCCCTGTGGGCAGGGTGTACTTGGCTGGGAGAATGCAATAGGGCCATGGGTGGGCAGGTAGGGAGCAGCATCCAAAAGCAGGATGGAAGGGTGGGGCTGAGATTTCAGGGTGGTGTCAGAGCAGGGATGGGGCCAGGGCTGGGGCAGAGCCACAATCCACTCCCCACTTATCCCTGTGATGGGTGCCAGTTCCACAGGCAGCAGCTGTGACTAGCCCCTGTCCACAGAACTGGTACCCACTGCAGGGATGCATAGGGAGCAGATTGCAGTTCTGCCAGCAGATCAAGGGAAGTAATTATTCCCCTGTATTCTGCATGGGTGAGGCCACATCTGGAGTACTGTGCCCAGTTTTGGGCCCACCACTACAGAAAGGATGTGGACAAGTTGGAGAGAGCTCAGCACAGGGCAAAAAAAATGGTTAGGGGGTTGGGCCACATGACTTATGAGGAGAGGCTGAGTAACTGGGATTATTTAGTCCACAGAAGAGAAGACTGAGGGGGGATTTGGTAGCAGCCTTCAACTACCTGAAGTGGGGTTCCAAAGAGGATGGAGCTAGATGGTTCTCAGTGGTGGTAGATGACAGAACAAGGAGCAATGGTCTCAAGTTGCAGCAGGGAAAATTTGGGTTGGATATTAGGAAGAATTCAAATCCTACAGATGCTAGAACTTCATCTTGTTTTGTGCCACATCTAGACAACAGTGGCATTACTATTTATTTAATCCATTCTCGCTGTAAATATCAGCTAGGAGAAAAGAGACCCATGTGACATTATTATAACATAAACACAGCTAACACAGAAACATTACAATAAAACCCATAGTCTGTTGCACCTTCTGAAATCCAGTGTTGTTATTTTGCTATTATCATGCCTTTCTATTGTTGGAATTCAGTCATAGCATGATTCCTTTGGCCCAAGTTTCCAATCACTACCATATTAACAACCAGTTCTTCCTTATTGGGCAGAAAAAAAATGCAGGACAGAGACCCCCCACCCCCTCCCCCAGCTGCATTCTCATATTTCTGAAATGTATTTACTTACTGGACATTTGATCCAAAAGTTATCAGGGAAGTTAAAATTACCCAGTTCTACTCTTCCTTACATTTTCTTCCAAAAGTTTAAAATATTATTGTTACCAAATTAAAGAATGCCTCATTCATCTATTCTTCCTGATTTGGTAGTCTTTAGTAGACCCTCACCGTAATATGACATCTGCTGTTTTTTCCCTTGGACTTGGGAACCAGCATATTATACTTTGTGCATAGTATAGTACCAGCTCCTTTCTTCTCCAAATGGATCATTCCTCAACAAGGAATACCCGTCAGTGTTGAAATCTAGTAACTGGAGTTATTCCACCAAGTTTCTGAAATGCCAATTATGTGATAATTTTCTTTAGATATCATTACTTCTATTTCATCCTGAAAACTACTGGTCTCATCTTACTGTAATTTCCTTCCACTCCATTATAAATCATTTTAAAGTTTTATTTTTACACATGAAATCCAGCAACAATAAACACCCATATGTTTGAACACCTAACCAGCTTACACCAGTCACTAATGCCAGTGTACAAAACAATGTTAGACTACATAATGTTCAGTCTGTATCCTTGAGGTAACATACTGACAGGACAGATCAAAAGAAAAACTTCATACTCCTTCCCCTTCTCCAAAAGTAACTTAAATTGTAGCAGACATTACCTATAACATTTGTAAATATTAGGAAAGAGAGAGTAATTATCCAAAAAATAGCAAGGTTCATGTAAATAAGTAATATAAATTAGCTCTATTAATTCATAGATTTCATAGACATTAGGGTTTGGAAAGGACCTCGGAAGATCATCAAGTCCAGCCCCCTGCCCAAAGGGCAGGAAGTCAGCTGGGGTCATAGGATCCCAGCAAGATAAGCATCCAATTTGCTCTTGAAGGTGTTCAGTGTGGGAGCTTGAACCACCACCGATGGCAGGCTGTTCCAGACCTTGGGGGCTCAGACAGTAAAGAAATTCTTCCTTATGTCCAGCCTGAAACGGTCTTGTAGTAGTTTATGACCGTTCGACCTCGTCATCCCATGGGGTGCTCTGGTGAACAAACGTTCCCCCAGATCCTGGTGTCACCCCGATAAACATATAGGTGGCCATCAGATCACCCCTGAGCCTGTGCTTTTCCAGGCTAAAGAGCCCCATAGCTCTCAGTCTGTCATCATAAGATCTGTTTTCCTGACCTCTGATCATGTGTGTGGCTCTTCTCTGGACTCTCTCAAGCTTCTCCACATCCTTTTTGAATTGTGGAGCCCAAAACTGGACGCAGTACTCCAGCTGCGGCCTCACCAAGGCCAAGTACAAGGGGAGAATGACGTCCCGGGATTTGCTTAAGAAGCATCTATGGATGCAAGTCAGCGTTTTGGTCGCTTTACTAACTGCAGCATTGCATTGCAGGCTCATGTTCATCTTGTGGTCAATGATGACCCCCAAGTCTCTTTCTTCCGTAGTGCTAGCCAGCGTAGCACTGCCGAGCCTATAAGGATGCTGCATTGAATTATTATAATATATTAAATTTCAAGCATATTTAGTAGAAAATAATGGTTTAAAAGTGTTAATCTGTGCAGTACAGAGATCACCATTCATTCATAACAGTGTAATACAGTAGGTCAAATTCAGTGTTGTAACTTCCAGCAAAATTTCAAGTGACATACAATATGACTTACAGTTTCTAGAAATCCAGTAAAGCAAACAAACCATTCATACATCCAAACACTGAAATTATGCAGGACAATTTTTCCATCCTGTAACTGAAAGAGGTTATCGTCTTTTTCTACTGGCGTCTTGCAGATTTTTTTACCTTTCATGCAGTTCCTCAGTAGTTACCCATTACCCAAAGCCTTTTCCATGAATTTCATTTTTATTCAACATTCAGAAAAGTTCTATCCTAATAAAAAGTTAATTCTGCCTACCCCTAAAAACCTTACTAAACTTGCCTATGCTACTACAGGGTAATTCTCTGTAAAACTCCTAAGTTAAGTCTTCCAAATCTGCATGAATAATGTCAGGATCCTAAGTCCATATTTATGTATCAAAGTAAAAGGTGCACTAATTTTTTATGAACAGAAGTCATTTCAGATACAGTAGACTAACTTGTTCAAACACACACAGTTTCTGCAATTCATTGTGGTGGAATGAGTTGCTGTGGAATGACTTGTGCTAAAATGGACCATGTATCCAAGTTTTTAATCATCTAGGCTAGGGACAGACATTCAAAATGCCTGAGCCTGAATTGATTCAATCTTTGCAGGTTAGTTTAACCTGCAAAGCTTGAACTGCTTTGGAAGTGGATAGACATTCCCTTTTCATTCCAGAAATGCAGGCACATGCCTGCAGTGGCTCAGGCTAGACATCAGGGGATGCTAGAGCAGCCCTCCCTTCCCTGCTATAGTGCTGAGCTGAGAAGGGGCATGGCCAGGCGGCAAGATGCTTTGATTAGAGATGGGTCCTTCCCCCACCCCCAGCAGCCCGGCAGGGAGTCGATAATACAGTGTCTATCACCCATAACTCAGTGTTTATCAGCCCATTAAAAAAACAAAGTCTTCTCTCATTAGTTCAAGCTCTTCTTAAACAACTTTTTTCCAAGGAAGGAATGGAGGGACGTACCAGCTACCTGTTGATTATCTCCAAAAAGCCCTAAGCCGACACTGTGCCATTCTCCTGTCTCCTACAGCATGGACTGTGGCCAGCATGTGGTCTGCTAGCTAATGCTGATAGGTGTCCATATAAGGCAGAGGGGAGAGTGTAATCCCTGCTTGAGCAGGCAGTGGTGAGGGGGAGGGAGGGAGTAGGAGGAAGACAGGCATACCCTGCTGTGCCTGCAGCAGAGAGCCCTGCCCAGCTCAGAGAGCATGCCAGGATACTAGGGGACTCCAATTTCACTTAAACCAGGAAGGGGTCTGGGACAGACATTGCATAAACCAGTTTGAGCCAAATCAGTTAGGTCTGCTACTACATTCAACCAGGTTTATCTCAAACTGATTTCAGCCATTTTCAAACTTGTTTATGTGCACTGAACATCTGTTCTGTTACAGGTTTAAACCAGTTTCTGATCACTTAAACCAGTTTATGTGTAATGTCTGTCAGCCTTAAGGGTTGCATGTATTCAGTTTGCACATTATAGACCAAGCACATTATAGGTTTTTTCTGTGGCTTTTCCCCCCTTCCACAATAGCAGTTTTAATTCTCTATTTTCAGTAGAAAGCCATTCATTATTTTGGAAATGGTGACTTGAGAAAGCATTTTTCTTTGTCCATGGTTACCATTTTGCAACATAACTAGCAAGTGTGCATTTTGTGAAGAATTTGTTATACTTTGTGTCTTCACATACTTTTCTTAATATCTGAAAACAATTCCTTAAGATGTTCATCACCTTGACCTTTGCAATTCAGTTAATCTCTAGCTATATAACCAATTTTTTAAAATAATGGCTGTGCCTGAAGCTTGAGGAATTTGCTGGTGTGCTGATCAAGATAGAGTACTTTGAAAACAAGAGCATATAAATAAAGGACAAGAGATAAGGCTCCTTAAATCCATGCTGTATGCAGAGATAAACTGGCTTTAAGGGTGACTAACCAGGAGAAATGCCCAGGGGCACAAGTTCTGGGGCTCCCTACTGACTAAGCTAGTGTAAGTCATCTGATGTGTGCGTGGGAGGCAGAAAAAATCTACTCCATCTTTGCCTGGGGACTCCACACCAGCTCATACATGCTTTTTACTTAAATGCTACTGAATAGTCCATCACCAAATATCTGACAGCCTAGAATAATTCTAAGGAGGCCAATAAAATAAAAATTCTCAGTTTCCATGGGCTGAGAGAACTGTTCTCTCTTCCCTTCTTTAGAGTTATTGTAAAGGTATAACAGGATCTGAGTCCTGGTCTCCAGTTTATCACAAACCTCCTGGGCTGCAGACAACAGCTTGTATTACTTAAATGGCATCATCATCTACCTATCTCTCATCACCATCATCCCCCTCGCACTGATATGCAGACTGATATTTAGAAACTCTGTAATTATCTGTAAAATACAGGCAAGGCTGCTGCAGTTCAGAGCTTTAAGGATGTGAAGCAGGAAAGAGAGAGAGAAAAAAAATCCCTGCTGCCTCCAAACTTATTTGCAGTAACTGCCTGAAAACCCCAAAAGGAATAGACATTCAAAACAATGACTAAAGACTTGACTCTGTAATGTGGTGCTCACTCTTGCAGGGTGCTCAGTAACCTCATATGCTATTGACTTTGATGAGATGGGAGGGTATTCAACACTTCCCTGGAGTGTTTAACATCAAGCAGAGCAGAGATTGAAAAGCAACAGGCTGATATAATGTAGACAGGTATGATTATCTTGGGGCATGCATGCTATTAGGGAAATTTTGTGTTCATACTTACATGTTTCTGTTATAGGTGCCTTAGACACCCTTGAGAGACAACGGAATGATGCCCTTCATTACACTGAAGTGAATCAAGGAAAATAAAAAGGCAAAGGAGCATCTTTAAGGCAAGAGTCTAACATCTGATGTTTAGCCGTATCTGAATTTCCTTACTATGATGGGTTTTCTTCTGATCCTCAACATCAATTTGATATAATTTTTGTGTGGATTAATCTTAGCAAAATATTTTGTACATTTCAATGTACTGTCAGTATATCTAATTGTAGCTACACAATATACATTATAATACTACTTGTCTCTTTTGTACAAATCAAATGCAGGACTCATTTTATACTCAATAGATATACAACATTAAATTGCATCCTGTCATAACAGTTGTTAGACTTTTGTAAAGAAAATAATAAAAGCGTATTTTCAAATGATTGCATTAATGCAATTTATCTTTCCTACTTCAGTCATGCTTTGAAATGTGCTTATTGATGATGCTCAGTCAATTTTCTACACCTCTTTACATTCTTGAGAGTTGTTCCTTGGCTCCTCATGTGTCTAAAAAAATGGAGATTCCAAAACGCAGTACAGGGGAATCATCATACTGGATCAATATACTAGTCTGCCATTGGTCATTATTAAATGCTTCAGAGGAGAGTGCAAGACCCTAAAATGGATAAATATGAAATAATTTATTCACAGAAGAAGTTGCTTCCAATGCTGGGCAATTTGTTTTTATTTGTATTACCACAGGATCTAGGACCCTTAGTCATAGATTAGAGTCCTATTATACTGCATGATACACAGACAAAAAACAGGAACAGCAGAGAGTTCCTGCCTCAAAAAGTTTATAGGAAATACTTGCCTCACATGTTGATAAATGTGCATTTATACCTTTTATACCATTAGGTAGAATAAAAACCTAACTGCAGATGTTACACCATTAATTGTAGGATAAAACTCCACAATTTTGAACACTAGGAAAAAAATAGATCAA
Organism: Crocodylus siamensis; assembly: GCF_052110815.1. NCBI lineage: Eukaryota > Metazoa > Chordata > Crocodylia > Crocodylidae > Crocodylus > Crocodylus siamensis. Next base: position 227,640,829 of record NC_143396.1, on the reverse strand, counting down.
AGGTGCTCCTTTACTGCTGCAATGTGCAGAGGGAATCCTTGCTTGAGAAAAAAAACACCTGGAATTTTCATAGATTTCATAGACATCAGGGCTGGAAGGGACCTCGGGAGATCATCGAGTCCAGCCCCCTGGAATAGGTGGGGTAGGAATTTCTATTGCATGTTTGATCACTAGACCAGTATCATTAGACCAGTATCCAGCAGATTATCATTTCCCAACTTTTTTTTCTTCTTAAAGCATTAACCAAAATACAGGTTTCCCTTGATTTATGATGTACATGCATTCCCAGAGAACAGTGCATAAATTGAATTTGCATAAAGCAAACCCACTTTACAATGTAACAAATAGGGATAGTTTCCCATGGCAGTGAGGAAGGGAGGGAGGGGGTGAGGCTGGGACTAGGGAAGGGGCAGGGGGAGGGGTGCCGCTCTTGGGGCTGCACAAGGCAGCAAAGCAGAGGGAACAGAGCAGCACTCATCCCACCCCCGCTGCAGCAGCCCCGGGAGCAGCCAGCTGCCTGTAGCTGCTGGGCTGCACCGTACTCTGCCTGTCCCCACTCACCTCTGCTCCTGGGCTGCGCCATGCCCTGGTGCAGGCAGCTAGTGTTGGCTGCTCCCGGGGCTGCTGCAGCTGGAGCTGGGGTGAGTGCTGCACCCCATGCTGCCCGGGGTTCCACTTGCCCGCACTCACCCCAGCCCATGCTGGAGCAACCCTGGGAGCAGCTGACAACAGCTGCCCACACCACAGCACTGTACAGCCCAGGAGCTGGGGTGAGTCCAGGAGCGGGGGGACAGGCAGAGTATGGTGCAGCCCAGCGGCTGCAGGTAGCTGGTGCCAGCCACTCCTGGGGCCGCTGCAGCTGGGGCTAGGGTGAATGGGGCCACGGCCCTTTTCCCTTCCCCCACAGACTTACCTGCTTGAGGGGGTAAGGGGTGCATCTGTGCTGATCACATAAGAGCAGATAACGAATTATGGGTCTAAATATGCTCATTGCATAAGAACAAATTCATATATAAAGAACCCACAGAAATGGAGGGAAACCTGTAATACCTGTTTCAGATCTTTATTTCTGCACCAGTTTTTTTAATGGGCCATTTCAAGGATCACATGCCAAAGGGAATTCTATGCTCTGATAAATAGAGAAGGTAACAAGAAACTTGTAAGATTGCCTGCCCCCCCTCCCAAAAAAAATCCATTTTATACGTTTTAGAATAGAAATTCTTTTTGATAGATCTAAATTTAGCAAAAGTATATAATTCTCTAAATGAGATAAGTTAGTGTCTAATTTTTAAAAAGCAATACTAAATTCATAGTTATAGTTTCATAGTTTCACAGTTTCTAGGGTAGGAAGGGACCTGAGTAGATCATCTAGTCTGACCCCCCGCCATGGCAGGAAATAATACTGGGGTCAAACGACCCCAGCAAGATATTCATCCAACCTCCTCTTAAAACCCCCCAGGGTAGGAGCCTGCACCACTTCTCTTGGAAGTTGGTTCTAGATCCTAGCTGCCCTGACAGTGAAGTAGCGCTTCCTGATATCTAGTCTAAACCTGCCCTCTGCCAGCTTGTAACCATTATTCCTGGTCACTCCTGGCAGTGCACGGGGGAACAGGGACTCCCCCAATGCCTGCTGATCCCCCCCTGACTAGTTTATAACAGGCCACTAGATCCCCCCTCAGCCTTCTCTTTTGGAGGCTGAACAGGTTCAGGTCCCGTAGCCTCTCCTCATAGGGCCTGCCCTGCTGTCCTCTGATCATGCAAGTGGCCTCCTCTGGACCCTCCATGTTGTCCACATCCCTCTTGAAGTGCGGCGCCCAGAACTGGACACAGTACTCCAGCTGTGGCCTGACCAGTGGCACATAGAAGGGGAGGATCACCTCTTTGGACCTGCTTAAGATGCATCTGTGGATGCATGCCAAGGTGCGGTTGGCCTTCCTGCCTGCCTCCCCACACTGCCGGCCCATGTTCATCTTGGAGTCAATAATGACCCCCAGATCCCTTTCCGCCTCTATGCTGACAAGAGGGGAGTTCCCTAACCTGTAGGTATGGTGCCGGTTGTTCCTCCCCAGGTGCATCACCTTGCACCTGTCTGTGTTGAATCCCATCCTATTCACATACACCCACCCTTGTAGCCCATCTAGGTCTGATTGAAGCCTGATGCTTCCTTTTAGTGTGCCAACATCCCCCGACATCTTAGTGTCATCAGCAAATTTGAACAGGGTGCTTTTTACCCCCTCATCCAAATCACTGATGAAGATGTTGAACAGTGCGGGCCCGAGGACCGAGCCCTGTGGAACCCCACTGCCCACGTCCTTCCAGGTTGAGACGGACCCATCCACCACCCTCTGGGTGCGGCCCTCCAGCCAGTTGGTGACCTATTTGACTGTGTGGGTGTCAACACCACAGTCCCCCAGTTTCTTGATGAGAACGGGGTGAGAGACAGTGTCAAATGCCTTCCGGAAGTCCAGGAAGACTATGTCCAGTGTTACCCCTGCATCTAATGATCTGGTAATCTGATCATAGAAGGCCACCAGGTTGGTCTGACAGGACCTGCCACTGATGAACCCATGTTAGTTGGCCCTAAGCATGCAGTCCCCAGCTGGCCCCTCATGGATGTGTGCCAGCATAATTTTCTCAAACAGCTTGCCTAGGATCGAGGTAAGACTAACTGGCCTATAGTTTCCTGGGTTCTCCTTCCTCCCCTTTTTTAAGATGGGAACCACGTTGGCTCTCTTCCAGTCCTCTGGGACCACACCAGAGCACCACGAGTGCTCATAAAACCGTGCCGGGGTCCTGCAATGACCTTGGCCAATTCCTTTAGGACTCTAGGGTGGAGATCATCTGGGCCGGCTGACTTGAACATGTCCAGCCCCTCCAGAAGCCCCCTAACTAGTTCCACGCTAACCTTTGGCCCAGGTGTGCCTCCCCTGGGGCCCGAGGGGGGCCCAGCAGGGAGGTGGCTGTTCTGGTCCCTACTTAGGAAGACGGAGGCAAAGAAATCACCTTCCTAGCTGCCCCCCCTACAACCCCGAGCAACTGCAGAATAGTCATCCCTGGTGATGACCCCTTCTTTCCATTGGGTATACGCCTCCTTTTTAGCAAGGAGACATTCCTGGATGCTTTTAGTGAGCCATGGAGGCTTGTGTGCCCTCCTGCTCCCTTTGATTCTCATTGGGATTACCTTCCTTTTGGGCTTGGAGGATCGTCTCCTTAAGGAGCAACCACTCTCCTTGGACATCTGGCTCCCCTCTGGGACCTCAGTGCATCCCCAACTATCCTCCTTAACTTGTTGAAGTTTGCCCTCCTAAAGTCTAGGGCTGCTGCCTTACTGCATGTCTTTGCCACCTTGCGCTGGATGGTAAATTCCAGCAGGCGATGATCGCTGTCGCCCAGGTGGTCGAGCACCCACAGCCCCCTCACCAGGTCATCACCTGTGGCCAGCACTAGGTCCAACAAGGTGTCTCCCCTGGATGGGCTGTGCACCTTCTGGGTTAGATGGAGGTCCTGCACTCTGTCTAAGAACCTACGTGAGCGGTCAGACCTGGCTGACTCCTCCTCCCAGCAGATATCCAGGAAGTTCAGGTCCCCCATGACTACCACATCTTTAGCCTTCACTATCTCTGTGAGCTGAACTAAGAATTCCTGGTCTAGCTCTTCCCCTTGGTTGGGAGGTCTGTAGTAGACCCTCACAGTTAAGTCTCTCTCCCCTCAACTGCCTTGTACTCTAACCCAAAGCACCTCAGAGTGCTCCTCTTCTGACTCCTTGCTAATTGATGAGGATGTGTATTCCTCCTTGATATAGAGTGCCACACCGCCACCTCTCCTTCCTATCCTGTCTGTCCTGTACAACCTTGAATGAATTTCATGAATTTCTGTTCCATTTCATTAGGAACAACCTTGTAGTCATTTTCTCTTTCTTTTTCCTCGTCAGGCATGACTATCTCCAGAATGACTTGGAGGCAATGTGGTCACTTTTACATATTCCCTGAAAAGGAGGAGGGGGGCTTTAATTGGAGCAGCTCCAAGAGCCACTCTAATAAAAGCACTTCTGCCTCTCATGTATCGGTGTCCCTGCTCTTCAAAATGGTGGCGAGGGCACTTGAACTAAAGTACATCAGAGCAGCCTCTGCACTTGTGTATAGGTGCCTTGTGTGTGCCCTATTTTCTACCATATGGAACTTACAGTTACAAGATCTGCACCTTATTCCAGACTCTGTAACTTAACTGACTTCCTGTCTTACCTTGCATGTTGTACCTTGTTATTAATTTTCATAACAGTTGCCATTGCAGATAGGAACAACTGGGACCTCAGCATGTGAGGCATTGTATAAAACACAATAAAAGTTCAACCCCTGGAAAGCTTAGTCTAAACAGATGAGCTCAATACTTCAGGAAGCAGACAGATATTCAGCCCTCCCCTGCCCCGCCAACTCATGGTGTTTTATTAAAGCACCATGAGTTACAGCACTCCCTTGACCCAACAGATGTTCACTTGTTGGGCTGCGGGGGATTGAGCTTGCCTGCATCGGCCCTCCTGGCTAGCAGGATCAAGCCTGCCTGCATCACCCCAACTCAGCCCCCTGCCCCCACCTCCCAGCTCCAGGGTCATCAGGGGGGCAGGGGGAGGCAGAGGAAGGGAGCAGCTCTGAGCTACCAGAGCGGGAGTGCTGTCTGGTTAGAGCTGGAAGTGGTTGGGGATGAAATACAGCCCCCACCCCCTGCCTCATGGTAGCCCCCCAGACCCTCTGGCTGGGAAGCTGGGGGGAGCCAGTCCAGGTCCATGAGGTGAGGAGGCTCTGTTCCACCCCCACCCCCATCCAGCTTAGGTTGGACAAGTACAAACGGCAGCTCAGTTCTCCCTTTTTGCTTTGCCTGGCCTGAGCTGGTGGGGAGGGGGGCAGAACAGACAGAGCCCCCTCACCACATAAGCCCAGTCTGGCTCCCTCCAGTAATCCTGCCAGAGGGGTTGTATAGCAGGACACTAAGGTGCCTGCTACTCTCAGAGCAGAGGCACAAGTGTGGGTTGCTAGGGCAACCACTGGGGAGTCAGCTGACAGGAAGGGGCAGGGCCTGGCACATATAAACCCCAGGGCTGAGGCCAAGAGGGCAGTTCTCTGCTAGCAGCCAAGGGAGAAGAAGCTCTGCCAGAGCAAGCAGAGTGGAGAATCCTGATGGCATGAGCAACTCCTGTTTGCTGTTATGGGGTGGAGAATTCCCTGGTAGGGATTGAATGATGGTTAGCCATATGGCTTAGATTTTATGTTATAGCCCAGGGGCTTGAGTTTTCTGTTTGGAGTTTTATAAGACTGGTGGTTTGGGTGACTGTTAAGGGTTGGAGGAGACCTCAAAGGGGATCCCTGGTGACATGGAGACCCCAGCCCCAGAGCGAGGGGGCCAGCGAGAAGCCCCAGAGCGAGGGGGCATTGGAGCACCAGGAAGGCGTGGAATGAGACAGAGTGAGACAGGGCTGTGGAAAGCCCAGGGAAGACAAGGGGAGTGCCAAATTACAACAAGGTCCAGATCAAACCACGTCAGTATCATATGCGAGGCTTGGGCTGCAGTGTAGGGGAGGAAAAGGAGCCGTAGATAGTGTCCCCTGGCACCAGGGCAAATAAATGGGTAGCCTCCCGCTAATTAGCATCCATTAATTAATCAAGATCAAGGCGTGGCAGACGAGAAGGCAGGCAGTTGGCCCATAACAGGAGAGCAGAGTCACCAATAGACAGACTCTAGTAAAGGTACTCCTGTCACAGGCTGTGAGAGGCTGCAAGGTGTTCTGTTCCAGCCCTACCCAACTCCAACATGATCCAAGTGACCTACTTACCCAGTCTGCTTTCTGAGAAGGCTTGTCGGTAAGTCTCCTTGCCCCTCAAATTTTCCTGAAAAACAATGGACTTGCAACAGAAAAGCACTCAAAGATTTCTCTAGCCCAGTGGTTCTGAACCTTTCTAGACTCAAAATACCCCCAAGAAAATGTCAGCTCTAAGCAGTCATGCATTTTTTGACTATGGAAAAATAATAGAGCAATTCATCTGTGGCAAAGAAATCAGAAAGCCCACAAGGGGTCAGAATGCTTTTTGGCACTATGGATTCCTATATGAAATTTCTCGTTTTGTCTTGTGAATCATGTTTAAGTGATTGCTAACCTAACTGTACAACACCTTTAAAAACATCGCATGGCCACCCTGATTGACAATCACTGCTCTGTTCCCATGTCTCTCACTTATAGTGCATCCACTACTTCTTGGAGATACCCTGCAGTACAATATCATAATAAATACCTCAGAAATGCATGTCATATGGTAAAAAGAGATTCATGCCATATAAGCAATGAAAAAAAGCGATAGGATGTAGTTATTTTATCATTAAACTAACGTTAGTCCAATTTTGGAACAGAATTATAAATCACATAACACCTATGGGGCAAGCAGCAAAATGGAAAAACACTGAAGGAGCTGCTGTGGTGCAATTTATAGAGATCCCTAAGTATAACTGAGTATTTATGACTTGTCTTCCTATTCAGCACCATTCAATGAACTGTAAGGTAGGACCTGGCTCACAGGGGACTAGATGCCCAACAGATTGTGTAGTTCTGGTGTTATGTTAGATGCCCTACATTAGAAAAGCAAAAAATATGAAGAAAATATCCTGCATATGATTTGGAATGGTTCTAAAACCTGTCTTCCTTTAGCAGTACAATTGTGAGTTCAGCTACTAAGGCTCTGAGGATAGCTGAAGAGTGATTTATCAAACAGACCTCTGGAGAAATACACTTTTTATACGTTCTCTAAGTCCTCAGGAAAAACAAGTAATCCCTTAAGGACCACGGTAGCTTCCCAGAGGCATCATTCTGATAAACTGAAAATCTAGGTTGATCCCAAATGTGGAAGTCAGGATAAATGTTTTACAAGACATTATAAAATGCAACAAGGCTCCCTTTTAAGCCAGGATAAAATGGATTGCTATGATTTTATTAATGCCTTATCCATGTAAAGCTCTGATTAAAACATGGAGGACATGGGATATAAGGTATGCTTCATTCTGCAACCTATGTTGGGAAAGTTTACCTCAATGAGCCTTTCACTACCATCCATGTTCATGGACCAGTAGCAGAATTTTGCTGCTTTCAAGAAGTAGGCATCACTTTTTCCTGTTACATATATTTTGTGATTCTTAATTTAGTAATTGCTTTCTAAAATATGAGGCTGTTCAGAAAGTACTTATCATTAATAAGTTATATGATGCTTATGCAATAAATTCTCATAACAGGTCTTTATATCATGATCAGTCAGTTATTTGTACAATGTGAAAGTTTTGTAGCAGCATTGTATGTAATGCATACATGTACTTTTCTTGTACAATATTAAAAGTGTCTATGTTTCCACTATCAACATTTTACAGTTGGGAATTTATAAGTGAGCTTGTTATTTTGGGCTGCAGCTTGTGTACAAGCTTTGGGCTTGTGGGTGGTTTGGAGGTAATTCTGATAAAAACAACAAATATGATTAAAAAAACTAGAGGGATCAACTAGCAGAGAAAGATTAAAAACTAAACATGCATAATTTGTTTGAATAACAACAGGGGATCCATAATAACTATCTACAAGTTCATGGACAATATAGAGCCCATGTGATGAAGAGAAACAGTATTAAGAAAACAGAAAATTAGGAAGAATACAGAAAATCATCCTAGTGATGGCATTTCTTAAAGACTCCAATATTTTTCCAGTTAGCTGTTTAATGGAGCTGGCATGCAGGAAGAACAGGAAGTTAATTTATTTAAGTGCTTCTTTCCCTGCTCTGCTTTAACACACTTTTTTCCCCAGTCCTCTGGACTAAATCTGCAGGATTTTCCAATCACCTTAAGGTCCCATGTTCACAGCAGCTGTCCTCACTTGGTCACGGGGCTAACAGCAGACTTAAGCAACATACCCTGCTAACCTGCTGATGTGAACTAGAAATAACTCTGGACTAGGTAAATATATTCTCCATCAAACATCAAGTACCCAAATATGCCACTTTATTCAAAGTGGGTGAACTACGTGTGCAATTAATGTGAAGCAATAAACTCCAGAGCAGTAGCAAGCCAAAGTAAATTGCTGCTGGGGGCAGCATCTACACATGCACCTGGGGCAACAGCAATTTGAACCAGGGTGACTAGGCAGTAGGCAAGAATCTGGTCCCCCACTACCTGGAATGACTGGGTGCAATTTATGTCTGCAGTCATCTTCCACATGTGTGTTTCATTCCAGTTAATTACTCTGCTGTAAAATAGTACTGCCCCCAGCAGTATTCTCTTGTGGCAGAGTTAATTAATTTATTGAACCCTAATACCAGCACACTTGTAGAGAGTGATGCTTTACTGGAGAGCTAATTAACTTGAGCAAATACTAAATGACTGCGCAGTAACAACTGCACAGTTAGGCACGTGTATAGATGTGTCCTCTGAGTATTACATTAAACAATCCCACAGATTTTTCTGGGACTGCTGAGAGAGTGAGGTGCTATACAGGAGACAAAGATTTCTTAGGATAGTATCATTTATTTTTCCAATTATGTAGCTGGGATAAAATTAGACACAGTTGTTTCAAAAAAAGATATTACCCTAAGAAATCCTTTCCTCTTGCATAATTTCTGGACCACCACAGCTATATGTTCTGTTACACTACCATACTATACAGGGTAATTAATGAGAACTTTTGCAGGTATTTGATTCATACAATGGCAACAAACAAAAAGAATTACAATTGGTAAAGAATATGAAACCGGATATTGTAATAATAAGAGCAACATAACAAAATAGCAGCCATGACTCGAATATATATATATATTAAAAAGTATGTGCTGTTCAGAGAGAGAGAAACAAGGGAAAGGATGTTGAGGTGGCACTGTACTTTACTGATGCTGACAACTAAAGAAATAATTAACAACATGTAAAGTGGAATCGGTTTGAATCAAAATTATTTTGAGGAAAAATCACAGTACAGGGGAGGGCAGTATAAGAAGTCTGTAACAGTCCTTCAGGGTTCGATTTGGAAAATAACAGAGCACTCTTTGACATTAGGTAGAGAGAAGAATGTAATTGGGAATTGTGTCATTATGGGAAACTTTCAGAAAAAAAAAGATTGGTGGATAAGCGCTATTAATAATGATAGAACTTGGATATTCCTGGATGTATTATCCCTACAGATTTCTTCAACAAATAGTCACTGAACCAACAAAAGGTGATGCTGTTTTAAACTTGGTTTTGGTAAATATCAAGGACATTATAGAAGAGTTGGCTACAAAAAACCCACCAACCTTGGACCAAGTAATAACAAGTTGATCCTATTTAAATTAAATGAAAAGTTAAATGCAAACTGATTAGTAACTCAGAATTTCGATTTTGAAAGAGCAATCTAGCTCAGTGGCAGTCAACCTCTTTGGCCAACATGCCACAAGTAAGCCCAATCTCCTCCCTATGTGCCACTCTGCTCCCCTTCCCTGCCCATCCAGTTGATCTGCTCTTTCCTGTCTGCCCAATTCATTGCTCTGCTTTCTCCTCCTTGCCTTGTCTTCACTGTCCTCTGTGCTCTCTTCCAGATCTGCTGCATGCCAAACAAAACAGTTGTATGCACTACACAGGAAGAATTGGAAGTCCTAGTACAAACACAGAATTATGATGTAATAGGGATTATGGAGATGTGGTGGGATAGGTCACAGGAGGGGAGTAGAATCATGGGGAGGTAGAGCTTGTTCAAGAAGGATAGGCAGGGAAAAAAAGGAGGAGGTGTTGCCATATATAAAGGTCATGCAGTACAAAGTAGAAGGCAGGACTGTTGAAAGCTTCTGGGTAAAGGTCAGAAGGGAGAGCAGCAGGGAGGATGCCATAGTAGGCATCTGCTACAGGCCATCAATTCAGGAGAAGGAGGTGGATGAAGCTGCTTTTGAACAACTGAAGGAAGCTTCCAAATCATGGGTTTTGGTTCTTATGGTGGATGTTAAATATTGGGACAACTGCTGGGTTGGAAACACAGCAGTACACAAGCAGTGAAAAGTGTGTTAGGAATCACTTTTTGGTACAGGTGATAAACAAGCCCATTGCGGGGGTGGGGCAGGGGAGATTTTCTCAACTTACTGCTCACAAACAGAAATTGGTTGAGAATGTGAAGGTAGATGGTAACTTGGGTGACAGTGAGCACAAAATGATAGAGTGCAAGGCCCTAAGGTGAGGACGGAAGGAGAGTGCCAGAATAAGGATGCTGAACTTTGGAAAAGCAGGACTTCAACAAACTCATGGAACTGGTGGGCAGGATCCCTTGAGAAACAAGTCTAAGGGGAAAGGAGTCTAGGATTGCTAGCTGCATTTTAAGGAGGCCCTCATAAGGACACATGTTAAGCTATCCTGATACAATAGAAGAATAAGTAGTGCAACAGAAGGCCAGTCTGGCTAGACAGTAATTTCATCAGTGAACTGAAACTCAAAAAGGAATCCTAAAAAAAGTGGAAACTTGGTCATAGTACTAGGGAAGAGTATAAAAATATCACGTGTATGCAAGGAGAAAATTATGAAGCCCAAAGCATGATTTGAGGTGCAGCTGGCAAGGGGCATAAGAGGCAATAGAAAAGGATTCTATCAGAATATGAAAAGTAAGACAAAAAGAAACAATGTGTCCTCTACAGAAAGAAGAATACAATCCAGTTACAAATGATGCAGAGAAGGCTGAAATAGTAAATGCTATTTTACTTCAGTCTTCACAAGTAGAGCCAGCAACCTGTTAATAAACACGGTTGGCAGCAAAGATAGGGAAGAAAACAATGAGCCTCAAAGAGTAAAAGAACAGGTTACAGATTACTTAGAGAAGCCACATGCATTCAGAACAGCAGGGCTGGTTGCACTCTACAGTACTGAAGAAATTGGCTGAGCTAATTTTAGAACCATTGGGTATGCCCACTCATGCATATGATCTGGGATTAGTTTACTTGCAAGTAAACTACTCATGAGTAAATGTTCCTGGGCAAGCATCTACATGTGCAGGGACATGGGAGCAGATTTTCAGCTCCTAGCAGCAAACTGCTCCCACTTCCTGTGGCCCTGTAACAGGCCCCTGCCACCACCAGAGGGAGCTCTACTCTCCCCCTGGGTGCTAGCTTAGTGGCTTGCAGGGAGCACCAGGCCAGGAGAGAGTGGTCTTCTTGCCAGGGCTGGGACATTGCTCCCTGCTTGCAGGGTGCTGCCTGCTGCTGGGACAGAGACAATGTTCCCCTGCCCTGGCAGCAAGGAACTCCCAGCCTTGGCTTCTTGGTCAGGGGAGGTGACTTGGAAACAGCAGAGGAGGGGAGCTGGCAGTAAGCCCCTGGCTGGGCAGGGCTTCCCCAGCCTGTTCCCCACCCTGCTCCACAATCGCAGAAGTGAGCAGGTAACAGGCTCTTCAGTCCCCGCCAGCAGGGAGCTTCTAGCACCAGCTCCACAGTCACAGGGGTGGTGCTAGGAGATCCTTATCTCCCAGTGCCGGCCAAGTGACCATGGAGTTGGTGCTGGAAGATAAGGATATCCCAGCCTCTGCTCCCTGATCAAGATCTTGGATTGTGGGGCTTGGAGATCCCTGCTGCCGGGGAAGGGGGACATAGTCCCCACTGAGGCTCCAGTGGCAGAACCCACCCCAACAGCAGGCAGTTCCTGGAGGCAGGGAGCAATCTCCTGCCCCCTTGTGGCCAGCTGACTGGAAGCAGATTTGCTCCTGGTCAGGAGTCTACATGAACACTATGGCACGGTAACTACTCATGAGTAAATTTACTACTTACATTTGCAGGTAGCAAATTTACTTGTGATTAGCAAGATTTACAATGCAGTAAGCATGTGCACATGTAGACACACATGCTTACTGCACAGTAAACTATGCTACTTTACAGTAAAATGTCTTGTGTAGATGCACCCATTGACTATCGTTTTTGAGAATTTGTGGCGGTCAGGTCAAGTCCCAGATGATTGGAAAAGCGTATGTATAGTGCCCAACCTTAAGAAAAGGAAGATCTAGGGAACTACAGACCAATCAAACTAACATCAATTCCTGGAGAGATAATGGAGTAGGTCCTCAAGGGATCTACTGTGAAGCACCTAGAGGACAACCAGCTGATCAAGGAAGAGCCAGCATAGATTCACCAAGAGTAAGTCATGCCTGGCTAACCTGATTTCCTTCTAGGATAAGGTGACAGGCTCTGTGGATGGGAGGAGAATGATGAATGTGATATACCTTTACTTTAGCAAGGCTTTTGACACTGTTTCCCATGACATTCTCATTAACAAGCTAAGTAAATACAGAACCAGATACAAGTATTGCAAGGAAGAAACATAACTAGTTGGATCATTGTGCACAAAACTCATTGAGCATCATTGTCTCAATGTCTAGTTGGAAGGAGGTACCAAGTGTAGGGTTCCCTAGGGGTCTGTCCATGGTCCAGTACTGTTTAATATCTTCATTAATGATTTGGATGATATAATCAAGTATACACTTAGCGAATTTGCAGACAACATCAAGTTTGGTGGACTTGCAGATTCTCTGGAGGGTAGGGCTAGGATCCAGAATGACCTGAATAGACTGAAGAAATGGTCTACAACGAAGCAGATGAAATTCAACAAGGACAAGTGCAAGTCATGGACTTCGGATAGAACATATGAATGCAAAAATACTATGGGATTTTTCATATTTTTCCCATATGAATGGGAAATGACTAGCTAGGCTGCAGTATTGCAGAGAAGTACATGGGAATTACAGTAGATCATGAGCTGAATATGAGACAATGGTATGCTTTTTTGCATAAAAAAATGCCAATGCCATACAGGTTTCCCTCACTTTATACTGTACATTTGTTCCTGGACAATGGCACATAACTTGAATTAGCATAAAGGGAACCCACTTTACAATGTAACAAGTAGGGATACATTCCAAGACCTTGACTGTACTGATCCCCAGACCCATTTCTATCACATTTACAAAACGATATTGGTACTCACCAACAGCAGACAGTACACACAAGAGCAGGGTACTATCATATCAGGGATGGCAACTACAGAAACACATACTGTGGACGAGTAAGGAGCACAGATCCACTGAGGAGACTATATTTTGGTGTGCGTCACTCCCACAGAGCAACACATAAAGCAGCTGGCTGTGAGCTTCCACCACACTGATTGCATAAGAGTGAATTTACTTCACATATAATGAATTTTTGGTATAAAAGGGTCATTTCATAAGAGCAAGTTTGCACATACAGAACCCACATACAATGAGGGAAACCTGTACTGGGTTGTATTAACAGTAGTAGCTACCTAGAGAAACTGTGGAATCTGATATTTTCAGTCAGTACCATAGCAAGGAAGTTTGGTGCCCAGGGCAAGCCCGCAGCAGCAGCCCACCCTTGCCCCGTACACAGATCCAGGGGGCTCCCCCCACAACTTGCCTGGCTGTGCATGCAGCCGTGGGAGCTGCCTTCTTCCTGTCCCCACACCCTCCGCCACCGCAAATGAGTCACTCAAAGCTGTGTCCTGTGCCCCGCCACCTTCCCTGGCTGGGCAGCACTTGTTGGTGCCCCTTCACTTTGCAACTGAGGCAGTTGCTTCATTCACACACCCCACACCTCCTTGCTATGGTACTGTTTTCAGTAAAAGTTAGAAAGATACTTGGTCGGAATGATCTAGTCCAGTGGTACTCAACCTGTTTTGCCAGTGGGCTAGATGGGCAGAACCTGGTTCATCCACAGGCTGGATTTGGCTTGTGGTCCTGATCCAGCACCCAAGGCAGGTGCAGGAGGCACCATCCGGTTGCACAGAAGGGGTGGAAGGCCCATAGGAAGAAGGGTGTGGCGTGGCCCTGTGGGGAGAAAAGAGGCGTGGCCCAGACCCAACCTGGCACCGCTGGGGAAGGGACCACAGCCCCCACTGTGGCCCCAACTTGGTTATATGGGGGAGGGGGCATGGCCTGGCCTCAGCATGGCCTTGTGGGGGGGGGAAAGGGGGCATGGCCTGGCCCCAATCCAGATGTGGGCAGGAGAGGGAATGGCCCAGCCCTGTGGGGGAAGGGAGGATGGTTTGGATTTGACAAGCTGTATAGGAAAACCTCGCTTTGCAGATTTGTGATTCGTGGTTCACGGTTTCAAATATTCATGATGCGCCACGTCAACCCATGCTCTCTCCCTGTGCAGCATGATGACACTTTGTTACTGCGCTCCACAAGTAATGGGTAGTTCAAGAAATGTAAAAAGAGGCACAGCCTACATAATGTGAAATCGATGGGGGAATTGGCATCAGTAGACCATGAAAATCAGTGCAGGATTATTCCCCACAGATTCTTAAAATCATTGAGGAAAAGGGTTACAAGTCCGAATAAGATTTCAATGCAGATAATGCTGTACACTATTTATGGATTTCCCCATTCATGGGGATCTCAGAATGTATCCCCCATGAATAGTGAGGATCTCCTGTACAGGGTTTGGGAATTTGGCTGGGGGGAGGGTAACCATATTAATGGCCACTGCTCCCCTACCACCAAATTTTCTGAACAGTGGGGACCCCTGTTGGCCACTTGCAATAGCTCTATGGACCTTTGGCCTGTAGGCCAGAGGTTAAGCACCCCTGGTCTAGTCAGGGAGGATCTTGCCTTAAGCAGGGGGCTGGAGTAGATGACCTTGTGAGGTCCTCTCCAGACTTACTTTCCTATGACCCTAAATGGGCAAACAGAATGAGTGTTGAAAGGAATTCTTAAGCTGGAAGGAGATTACAAGCAGAGTTCTTCTTCAAAGACTAGTCTTTGGTCCAATCTTACTTAATATTTTCACTAGCTACCTTGATAAAAAATGTAGGATCAGACTATTAATGAAATTTGCTAGTGGCATAAGTGGGAGGTATCATGAACACAGAGGATGAAAATATCATACAAGAATCAGATAGCCTGAGAAGTAGAATAGTAATAAAGAGAAAATTCAATAGTGTAAAATGCAGGACTGTGCACTGAGGGACTAGTAATTAGGAAGGACAAAGAAGGAAGAAGACACGCATGTATGATAGCTATGAGTTATCAGTATGATGCAGCCATGATTATATGATGTGGCTGCCTGCAGCAACACAGGACAAGAGTTAATGACCTAGCAGGTCCCTTCCTATGCTTTGTTTCTATGCTTTGAACTGCAAGTGAATATCCAAATCATACCCTGTGCTATAGTCCATTTCTGTAATCTGTTCTTGCATTTCTCTACTTTCCTCGCACTGTTTTAACTGGTAGCAGAAAATGTTTCTTTTCCCTTTAAATAATATCACTGCTAGCACTGCAAAAATCTTCTCTGCCACCGGGTTATGATACAGTCTCCCTGTGTGTCAATATCATTGGCTATCTCATTTACAGTCATAAAGTGACAGCTGCTCTCCTCCCCTTGACTCAGTCCTGTTTCCTTGCCTTGTGCTATTTATTTGTGACCTGATGAAGAAAGTCTTGCATTCAAAAGCTAGTCTAACTTTTTCCCATCCATGCAGTTAGTCCAATAAAAGATATCACCCTCAAAAAATCCTTTCTTCTTGCATTTATTTGTAAAGCAAATTGAGAAGGAAGGAAGGATTTCTTTTCTGGTATTAAATTCTGTTAACTTTGTTAATGTGTTGTGGAATACAGTTGACATGACACTCTATAAAGTTGTATTATGTTGTGAGCCTGTGAAGTACATGAATTATTTAGTGTCAGGTATCCAGGTTGTAGCCATATTGGTCTAGAGGCAAAAGGAATCAAAACTTGTGGCAGAGGTGATATCGTTTATTAGACCAGCTAGATATTTGCCAAAAAAAAAAAGTCTTTATTTGAAAGCTTTTGGGTGCAGGCACCCTTCATCAAGCATAGGAGATTGAAAAGATTGTAAAAGTTCTCCTACGCAGGAATGAAAATTCATATTTCACAGGAGAGCTGAAGGTTAGGTAAAGTCTCCTGTTTGGAACAGTTCATTTTGTGTAGATTAGCCTCAGAGAAAAGTTGGAAAACTCTTTTTACCTTGAAGTGATCTGGTGGTAAGCAGGATATAGAATCAGATTTTCTTCTAGTTATGATGTTTCATGTTTCATAGAAGAGTGGAAAGATGGAATGTTCTTCTGGGCATGTATTATATAGGATTTTCATGCTCAAGAACACCACACATGTACAGATTTTTCCAGACTGCCATTTTCATTCCAGCTTCATTTAATCTAGGGAATTTACAGCAAAACATCTTGGGCAAACCACGAGGATATGTTTCTGCTTTGTAGGCTTTCTACATGTTTGTTTGTTTACCAGTTAGCTGCTTTCCAATGAGAAGCTGCACTGTTAAGTAAATCTGCCAGGTTAAAATGAGGTCAGGCTGCGTTGATGAACATGTGTCTGGAATAGTCCTGTGTTCCAGCCAGAAGTAGGTCATCACAGAACACCTCCTGTTTATGAGCTCAACCAGAGATAAACATCTTGCAGCATTTCAAAGGCTGGGTTTTACTTACCTCACTTACAAATACAGGGCAATGCAAGCTGGCAGAGCAAGACAGAAATGAGGTGTTTACACAGAACACAAGTCAACCTGGTCCCAGTGAGAGGGGCCCATGCTGCTATAGAATTTATCAGCTTTTGTAAGAAGAAAAGGAACTCAGTGCATCAGATGCACCGTACTCTCCATTTCCAAAGTTATTTTGCACAAGTTTTTTTCTGCAGTGTAATTTTATATTTGCCTGTTCTAATCTATGAGATTCATTGCTGTCTTTTGTTTGTTTACTGAGTGTTAGGCCATGTGTAGACGAAACAAGGGACATGTGTGCATGACAACTTGAAGCCCGTTAAATGCTATTGCACCACTTTAATTGTGTTGGTGTTCGCATGTGTGAGTGGAATATTGCACAGTAATTCCAACTGCTGTAGCAAATTTGGCAGCATAATGCACCTTAAATGATTTGGGGCACAGCAAACTAAAATTCTTCCGAACAGTTTTAGTTTGCTGCCCGACAGCCGCAGAGTGAAGCACCAGGCTCCATGCAGCTCTGAAGCCCTGCAGGCAGCCTGGCAGCAGCCCAGGAAGGCAGGCTCCACCCAAGAAAAAAAGTAGTAAGCCTGATCTATTTTTTTTCCCCCCCTGGAGCCTGCCTGCCTGCCTGAGCTGCATGGGGGACCAGTGCTTCCCTCCATGGCTGCGGTGCCCTCTGGGACTCCCAAGCCAGGTGCCTGCAAGCGGGTGCTGCCTGGGCTGGGGGTTGGGGCCTGCTGCTGCCGCAGATGGAAGCACCATCTCCCCCATCCCTCCATCCTGCAGCCCAGGGACCATTCTGCCTACCAGCAGCTTGCTCTCCCCTCCCTGCCACTGGAGAGGCAGTTAAGTTCAAGTGTGCACACAACATGGGGGTTTAAAGGGCTCTAAATTGAAGTGGTGTTTTTAAATACCCACCGCTTCAATTTAGGGCCCCCGTTTCATCTGCACACACCCTTAGAGTCTAATTACAAATGCCTAGAGGAATTAACAGCCTACACAGAGAGCTATTGAAACACTTGGTGTTTGTTTTGATAATAATCCTAAATAATTTCTTCTGCATCTGGCTATACATCTCTCTTTTGCTCTTCTCACTGGCCATCCTATTTTAAGATAAAGAGCTACACTGAATGCTGGCTAATTACATTTTCTTCTTTCCTGTATGCAGTGTATACAGAAGTTATCACACTTTGTAAAGCCTGTAGGATATTTTTCCCTGCACAGTCTTTTAAAGAAATTTTCATTAGAAAATCATTAAGATTGTTTAGACAATAAACTGAGAGAGAAAAAATATTTCCACCAATCTATCAATATTCAGAAGATAAAGACTGTTAGCTAAGTTTATCTCTCCAGTAGGACCGATGAAGTCCTGTGTTGAATGTGACCTTTATTCTTGGAAATCTCCATCAATACTGGCATGTCTCTGCATACAGTATTTTACCTTTGCAGTACTGCACTCTTTGGTGCATTCAAAAATATTTCCTGACTTCTCTACTGTCTTCATACCCACCATCCTCCCCAATGCTCATTTTGTGTTATAGAAGTTGAACCTTGTACCACACTATATGTACCCTTCATATAACTTGTTCCTGAAAACTCATTTCCCAAATGTTCTTTCCTCTCTTCTTAGACAGAAAGAAATTGTTATAAGAAATTGTTTAAATGGTAATGCAAATAGAAACAACTCATTCCCTTTACTCTCACCTTCCTAAATACCCACCAAACAATACGTAAGTTTTAATTACAGGTGAAGGCCTAGATCCTGTTCTACAAAGGCAAACTCTTATGCTCTCCTAAGGTTTTCCCTGATTTCAGTATAACTCTGTGTGAATGTGGGGCTCTGTCCATGCAGAAAACTTGCAGAATCCAGTTTAAACACATGCAAGGCTGAGGGGGTGGGTATGGAGAGAAAGGTTGTGGGGAACTGCCTGTTAAAATACTGACAACAGATAACAGCTCCATTAACAGTGATGAAGGGTGATAAGAAGAGATTACCATAAAGGAACATGAATTAATTTTGCAGTAATAATATATCTTTTGTAAAACATATTCATTATCATGGTTCTTGCTACTGACACTGTATTTAAGTATTTGGCAACCTGTAATAAAGCCTACAGATTCAGAGGTTTTTAACTGGGCCATAAACACTGGCTCTAGGCTTTAATTTGGTAGATAGGACATTAAGTTGGCAACAACTGAAAACAAGAGAATAATTAACAACTCTTGTTGTACCATGTTTATATTTATAAAGTTACTAGTTTTGCAGACTCTTACTGTTTTATAACTTTAAAAAACAAGGCTTAAAAAGTCCTCTTTCACTTAAAAAGAACTCTTCTATAATGTGCGCCGAGCTATTTGGTTATTTCTTAAAAGGGTAAAACAATCAGGACTCTTTGTAGAGCCTGTGGTAAAAATTCC
Source organism: Crocodylus siamensis (assembly GCF_052110815.1). Classification (NCBI taxonomy): domain Eukaryota; kingdom Metazoa; phylum Chordata; order Crocodylia; family Crocodylidae; genus Crocodylus; species Crocodylus siamensis. The sequence continues at coordinate 227,621,912 of NC_143396.1, read as the reverse complement.
TGCAATCTGTACAAACTCCCTCAGCTTTCAGTTTCTTTGTTGCAATTCTTAGAAATTTTTATATTCTTCATAAAAGCAGACGGCACTCAAGCATAGGCAGCTTGGATATGGGAGTGGTAGTGAAGGAGAAAGGAAGCGCTCTTTGTATTTAGATTAAGCTACAAGGACCAGTGCTTTAGCTTTTTCTTTTTCAGCATTTTATTTCTCTCTCTCCTTCAGGTCTGGTGTATTATTCATGTCCTTTAATCCACATTTTCCCCTACAGTATTATAAATTGATGTACTATTTATGTATCAACTGTGAATTGCACATCGTGCCTTGGGCCTGAAATGTAATAATTGTTCTCAATAAATGAGTTATAAAACATTGGTCTAACAGAATGATATAAAACACAGCTTATTACCAGCCGTGGTACCTGCAACTATTCCTATATTTTTGCAATGGTAATTTATAGACCTATAATACTAATTTTAGGCCAGAACACTAGCCCATTTATCAGCCAAATTATACAAGAAAGAACACATTTAATTGTTATTTCAGACTTAGATCTAAGCTGGAGATAGATGCACAATTCAGACCATAAGAGAAGGGAGACAATTTCAGGGACTGAAGCAGTTCAAACAGATTCAGACACAACGATACATATACACAAGGCAATGTTAGATATTCCAGAACTACTGCTAGAAACTCCACTGCAGATTTTAATCACCTTTTACTTTTTACACAGAGTTAAAATAGCGAGTATTTTTTCCTTTGAAATACAAAGTCAAATATAAAGGAATTGATTGCGCCTACTAGGTCTAAGGTGGTGTGCATATAGGATGCAGGGAGTTGGTGGTAAGCTGCATCTGACCAACACTTCTTGTTGAGTCACCATAGAATCTGCTTAAAGTTTCAAGGCTCTATTCTGTTTTCAGACAAAGATGGACAGTATGTTTTTATGGGTAGAAAATCACATGTTTAATATTCTAAAAGAACATGAGACTATGAATATTATAACAAGAAACAGGGTGCAGGGATCCATTTCCCTCTTCAATTTATGACTCCTGACTCTTGGCATGCACTTTTCCTTTTTACTCTGCCTACTGCTCTACTTGTCACCATGCCCCCCAAAACTGGAGATTAAGCCATTTCTTCAGCTCTGCTATTAGTGAAAGTTTTACATTTCCACACTTCAGCATGCACAGACTGCTATTTTCTGCATTCTTACCTGGGCAAAACAGCACAGCCACATCATAGCATTTTCAGGCAACTATGTTCCCATTCTGATTTCAAGTTTTAGTTCAAGATTAGTTCTCTATTTAGCATCCTTCAGTCTCTCCTTTCTCCGCTTTTATCAAATGCTGGCCTCCACCCCCTCTTTTCAAGTAATCTCACTTCTGTTGATACAACAGCTTTCTCATCTGCTGCTCCTGCCATCTGAAACAAACTTCTTGTACTTCTGTCTCATCAAATCCTTAGCACTCTACAAATCTTACCTGAAAACATCTCTCACTTGCTATAAGCTCTTAATTTCTCTCTCTTGTCTGCTGTTATTCACCCTAACTGGGAAATGAGTTTCCTCTTATATGCAAGGGGACACTTAACCAGAACACAGATTTCAAGCCCTTTTGGAATTTGAGACATTCAGAGCTAGGTCTGGACTTCTAAGCTTAGGTTTCAAGTTTTAACCATATGACTAACTATAGTGCATTTGGTGATACAGTTTGCATAAAAGCTTCTATATAAAATAAAGCTGTATTAACATCTTAACCAGGCAGTAATTTGTGTTCTTGAATGAAGCAGTCTCCAAATGATTGGCAAAAATTAATTATTTGTGTTGTCTTCACTGAAAATATTTGTTTGAAATAGAACAATTTAGTAGTTTGTCATATAACAGGACTGGTTGAAAAACTGCCTCAATTGCCTACTATATATTATAATTACACCACATTTCAGTATAAAAATAGGCAATAATGTGTATTTATTTCAACAGTTTGTGCGTTATCAACCATTTATTTCAGTACTTGTTATGTAATCAAAATTTTGAGTAAACAGACATTTTATTTTAAATATTACCACTGTATAAAGACCATTTTATAATAATTTAGACTAAGGCTAGCTCTGGCACGTGCCATTAAATGTTCAGTTAGCTACCTGGCGTTATGGTAGTAACAAAAAATGCATAAAAGCTTTTCTCTTCATGAGGTTCAAACAGACAAACCTTTCTGGGGACAGAACATGCTTTGGGTTGTGAGGTTCCCTAGATTCATGGATTAAAAAAAAAAATCAGGAAAAATTATCGCATGGACAGAATATAGAATTATCTTAATTCAAGAAGAGTTCACAATCAGAGACTGTGCCTTTGCTTTTGTTGGATACCCAGGTAACGAGCTGCTAAAGAAAGAGAACTGTGATTAACTCTTGTTACATTATATGAAAGTTATTTCCTTCATTTAATTAGACTTACAAGTTAGTTTGCTTTATTTTTATAGACCAAAAAGCAGGGGTTGCCAGATGTTATTTTGCTGGTCATGATGATTAAGTAGAAATTAAACAGGCTGAATGTGTCTTTATATGGTTAGCACTTTCACCTAAAAAGGGGGATTCAAAGCCCAGTAAACATAAAATTTCATCCCCTGAAAGTCAGGTTTGATCTGTGTTGCCTCTGACAGATGAAGAAAGCAATTCCTAACATCCAAACCCTGTGATTTACTCCAGCAAAACAAATTTTGATAGCTGTTTTACTACCATTCTAAGTCAGGCCCACCTAGTCAAGCCATCACCTTTTCTCAGTTCCCAACTGAAAAACTGGCAAGAAAACTCCCCATAAACTATGATTTGACATAGTTATTCTAGGATTGTGATCTTCAACCCTCTGAATTCTTCTTAGGTCTTGATCAGCCAGGGCTGAGCTCAGACAATATGGTTTTATTTATTCATTTTTTAAAAGCATAGTCCACAAGAAATTACCTGGATGATGCAGTCATTTATTATGTTGTTAAAAGGAACAGAGGATCTTTCTGGTTGTACATTCATAAGCTGTTTCCTTCTGACCTTTTCTATCAGACAGCCTCTATAGCTAAAGAGAACTCTCATACTCCAGCCTTTCTTAACAACCCATCCATCTTTGATCTCTGCCATCACTCTCTCCTTTGCTCTTGTATCAGAGAGCCTTTTTTATCTTAAATATATAATTTCTGAAGAGAGTATAGAACACTGCTTATTCTGGTAGCACATACATACACAACTGCAAACAGATCTATGATTCAATCCTTTCCTTAATGTGTTGACAGACCAGGTGCTAAGAGCTCCAGGAGCCACCCAAAATTACTGTATAACAAAGCCCTTAGTTCAACCAAAACTAGAACAAAATGAGACCTAAAATTCATAAGCTAGCACATATTTCATAGTCATGGTGAGGGGAGCCCTTCAGAGACCCAGAAGATTGATACAAGCACTTCTATATTGCTTTCTATTACTGAAACCATATAGGATCTTCCCCATTCTCCTGCATTAAGCTAGCAGCTGCCTCTATACAGGTGAGCGGTCCAGAGACCACATACACTACACATACTGATATGTCCAAACCAAAAGGGAAGGGGTTAGAGTGGGATATTGGATATCAACAGAAACCAAGTACTGAAACTGGTGCTGGGAGGGAATTTCTCTGGTACCCAGAGACAGGAGGCTTCTCAGACAAACATACTGATAGTTTTAGCGCCTCCAAGATCACAGCAATAGAGACCCAGACCCTTGTATCCCATATTAAGAAACCTTATTTTATCAACTTTGGATGTTCAGTGTATACCGTATCCCAACCCCCCTATATTTTTATCAATATTGTCATAGGAGTTGTAATTTAGGACTGATCTTGTGTTTTAATTTTCTTTATTTTTAAAGTTCATATTTAGTTTATCAAGTGATCTTAATTTTAAAATTTGTACCCCCCTCAAATATATTTTACTGCTTTATGGGTTATGGTGCTATCTAAATAAGCCTGTGCTCTTAAAAGACTGATTCATTATTTTCTATTTTATGCCTGCAATTATGTAGCCTATACATTTTTAATCTTCTAATATAAATGTATCTTTGTCATTTGGTAGCCAGTTGTGATCTTTTATTTCAAAAGCAGTAATTAGGAAAAGAGGGAATAATATATGACTTATTTGAAAGTTTTTTGCTATTAAATATCTTAGAATTAATTTAGGAGAATTTCAGTGATGTAAAGCTTCCATTCTATCCTTTAGAGGCACGAGAGATCCATCTTAAAATCATTCTTGCCTAGAAGAAAATGTTGCTCATTTTGGCCACTGGCAAAATGTAACTTAAGGTTGAAAATTACATATATGGTGCAAAGATGAAACTTAAACTCTATTGCAAATAACTGGAATAGGGGCCAATTTTCTTAAACTTTTTTGAAAAGGCCATCCTATATTATGATACAAAGTACAAAAATACAAAGCCTTAATTTTATATGAAATTAACCTAAACCTTATATATAATTACACCTAGACTTTGCATAAAGACAGACACACAGGGGCTCAGTCTTGAACTTCTCTGACATGAAGGGAAGATAGTCCAATAAATTTGCCAATAAATTTGTTAATCTGCACACTGTGTGTTGTTCTACATTTTTTACCTGAAAAACATACGCCATGTCCTTTTTTCTCCCTGCATTAGGGGTTGATTTAATATTGCCTGGGATGCTTGAAGATGTCACTTGTATCACTAGTGATGGACTCAGATTTTTAATGCTCGATTTCAGACAATATACAAAACCAATCCTGATGTATACCATCTTCACTCAATCAAGGCCAGGGACCCCAGCTTCCTCTCATTAAGATTTTTTTGTCAGAAAAAGGTACCTTCTAATTAGAAATGGACAGAGAAATTAGATTGGATTAATATAACTTGATAAACAAGCACTAAATAAATTAATTCACATTTTGAGTATTTTCTTCACTTGACAAAGCTAATTGGAGACTGCGTGAATACAAGCAGAGACAAAGAATTACAAGAGACTGTTAATTGGCTATTTCTGGCTGGTAAAAAGCTATTCAAAATGCATTGGGAGGAAATCCAATTCCAGTATCCAATTCTTGTATCCAGTAACAAGTCATAGAATAAAGGATTTCTGACATGTTGATATGGTGGGATGGGAGGAATTGCTCTCAAGGGAATCCTAAAATTTGCAGAAGATTCTGATGTCAAAAGTGAAGAAGAAATCACATAAAGGCTGGTTAAAGACAGATAAGGATTAAAATCAGCTGTGAACACTCATTAATATAATTGCTGCTATTTTATGCCTTTTTAAAAGTGAAAGCTCATTTTAAGAGGAAATGGTTTGTTTTCTAACCACTAACTTAAGTCACTCTCCTCATTTGAAATATGTTATTAATCTTCACTGTATGCAAGTGATTTTAATGATGTCTCATAATGTCATATTGGAAACTACATGAAGATAACACCATTTTTTTCTTGCTGGTTGGTTTGTTCTGGGTTTGTTTGTTTTTTGGTTTTTTTGGAAAGCTTGCATGAAAGGGAACTGTCTAGGAGAAGATGTAAAGAGGCCAAGAGGAACGCTGCACAGAGCAGGAGGGAACTCAGACACTGTGGGTATGTCTCTACTGCTTGCATACTGTGCCCAGGAGAGCTGCCATAAAATACACCTGTGTACTTGCTCTCACTTGATATGTCCAGTGCCCAAAGGTCAGGCGATATACCCCCTTAGCGTTGTGTTGAGCACATGTCCAGTACCACTTTTAGAGCCTGTCGTGAGTGTGCTTATTGGCATGTGCTCACAAGTACTTGACAGGCTTTATACCTGTTCCTAGTTTAGTTTGAAAATACAAATTCCTGTCTCAGACATCATTGTTTTTAGTAATGAGGCCTGCTACCATGGGTGTAGCAAGCTCCTTGGTTACCCAGGATAAAGTTGGAGGGGCGGAGGCTCTGGGTGGTGTCCAGGACCCAGGGGGGTGAAGGCAGGGGGCTCTTTGGTCCCGACAGCTGTATGACTCCAGCTACACAGAGAAGGGAAGGAGACCAGGTTGGAACCAGGGCAGCTCTAGGGTCCTGACAGCAATGAGCGAAGGTGTTCTCACTGCTGCCAGGTGAATCATAGAATCATAGAGAAGCAGGGCTGGAAGAGACCTCCTGAAGTCATCTAGTCCAATCCCCTGCCTGAGGCAGGATCATCCCTATCCAAACCATACTACACAATCCATAATCTAAACTCTACATAAGACTACCATCCACCCTGACACAACAGAGACCTAACATCCCAATCTGCCACAGATAAAGCAGGGGAACAATAGCAGCAAATGTCCTGATTCTATAAAATGTTGTCAATATATGCCCAAGAGATCTTGGGTAGGGGGCCATACTCCCACTACAGAGCAAGGCAACAATCCCTACAGTCCATACCAACCTGACCATGGGGTAAAATTCCTTCCTGACTGCCAATATGGTGATCAGTCTGAACCTGAACAGAGTAGCAAGACCCTCTAGTCAGAAACCTTGGGCTTTGGTCACAGCAGGAACATTGACACACCTCAGCTAAAGTCCCCAGCCTTGGCTGTAGCCAATACCCAATGCCTCTGGGAAGACTTAAAAACACCCAGACACATGTTGCAGAAAATGGAGGGGAGTGGGGGGAAGTGGAGGCAGGAGCAACCAACAAAGCCCAGAAGCATGGGAAATACCCATAGCAGAATGTAGGCACGGCTAAGCCTAGATCATCCTGGACCAGTGGCTGACCAACTTCTTAAACACTAGGGCTGTGTGAGGCTTCTGTCCCCGATTCAATTCGGCCTTATTCAGTGGCCGAATCTCTGAATCTGAAACAAATCAGAGGATCATTTAATCTCTCCAGGCCAAAGACAGACCCCTGTGGGACTTGACTTGGAACTTCCTGCCATTCTGACAGACCCATTAATAATTACTTTTTGCTTGCAGTTATTAAGTCAGTTATTTATCCACCTTATAGCACTGTTGCCCAGCCCACATTTCTGCAACTTGTTTATGAGAAAGTCATGTGGGACCTTGTCAAAAGCATTGCTGAAGTCCAGAAACACTGTATCCACAGCATTCCCTTCATCTACTCAAGTAGTTATTTTGTCAAAGACAAAGATCAAGTTTGTTTGACACAATTTTGTTTTTCATAAATCCACACTGGCTGGTTGTGATAAACCTTTTCCTTTTCCAGATGCTTGCAAGTGGTCTTCCTTAGGATATACTTTGGTAACTTCCCAGGTACTGAGGTGAAGCTAACTCTTTAAGTAGTTAGAGCCCTCACCTGTTCCCTCAAAAGGTGCCACCAAATGCCATGCTAAGGGAAGAAATAAAACTCCTAATTTGGCCGCTGTGAGGGCACCCCCTTTCTTCACCTACAGCTTCTTTCCCCAGCAGCACTTATCTGCCAAGTCCTAAGAGCCTCCTTGATGTCATTGAAATTCTCCACACAGTCCAAGCCTGTTGCTGCTGGACTGGCAGCAGAGATGCTTTCATTCCAGCACCCCCTTTTAATCAGTGCCTAGGGCATATGCCCCGCCCCCCACTCCCTTGCCTACCCCTAGTGAGACTATTACTTGCTACATACAGAGGCAAGTAGAAGTAGAAGCAACTATGTAACCTGGGGGCTATCACACATTCCAGCATGATGCTATTGATTTTGGCAAGTTCAGGAGCAATGCTAGAGAGAACTTTCCCCTAAAGCAAGGTAATATTGGCAAATACCTTACCCCTGCAAAATACAAAACTGTGTCAGAAACCGTTGTTAATAACGCTGTACTATTTAAAATCCATGTTTTGTCCAGGGATGACAAAGCACTTTACAAATATTAATGCACTCTCTCTCACAACATGTTTGGGACAGATTCCCTAAATTTCCAAGTAGCTAAAGAGAAGCACAGAGAGATCATAAATGAGCCCAAGATACTCAAGTAAAAAAACTTGACAAGAACTCACAATATGCAGATATGCAGAAACCTGCCCTACCCTACTCCATTCAGGGGGCAACACTGCATTCATTATAACGATGAAATAAAATGTACTTTAGCAATAAGAAAATTAATTTGCTTATTATATTTCTTCTTAGAACTAAGATATGCTTCTTCATTTTATAAAACCTTCCTGTGCTTCCCTAAAAGAGAAAAAATAGACTAGACCTGATCGCTTGGGTGAAGGCTGCTGAATTAATTGAATACAATAGCTATATCACTGCAATCACTGATGTCATAATTGCTGCAGGGAATACTTGGATACCTTGGGTTCAATTTCTTTTCCATTTGCTCTTACAGTAATGAAAATCAAGAGTCAGTACAATTATACTTTCACTGGTGGAATTACAATGGTATAAAACAAAGGTACTCAGGCTCCTTGGTACTCTGAACATGTTGGTTCTCATGAAAACACCCAAGCACAAGACTATTGTAATCCTTGCTTCACAGGATACAGTATTATGTACTTTACTGCAGTAATAAATATTTTAAAACAGTATTTCTGCAAATAGCATTACAATCTTTTTCTGGCTTAATTGAGAGAGTTCTGGTTTTGTTCCTAGTGCCCATTATCACTAAACAATACCCACAGGATGAAGTTTAATCTATTAAGTTTTCCCCAGTCAAAGAGTGCCTGTCTATATGGAAGTATACTTCTTAGTGGTTGTTTCAAACAACAGTCACAAGCACAAAAAACAGCAGTCTGTTGATGCCCACTGCTTTGAGGACCCTGGCAAAACCTGTAACAGGCTTCTGGCATTTTAAGGGACTGGAAAATGGTAGCAGCAAAGGATAAATTCATACCAGTCCCATTTTATAAGGGAGTTATATCAAATGGTTCTACTGGGCCTTAGAACTATGGCTCAAAAAGCATATCCATGGTGTCTGAAGCAGTATAATTTGCTGTCTGAAATATTACACTTATCTTAGCAAACCACCATAGAACCCTACATTTAAAGAATAGTATCTTACCTTTCCAGGTTTTCTTTCATTCAAGATTTTTTTTTAAGTGTAAAATATTGAGCTTCACAACATGTCTTTGAGATTGATAAGGACTACAGATGGATACCTGTTGATAAAACGAGCTGCTTTCTAGGGTGAAAGGCAGAAACCATTCAATAATCTACAGCAGCACTACAGAACAGATTAGGACACAACTCAAAGACATCCAAAAACTCTTCAAAGTGTAAAGGGAGTTTAGGAAAGCAAAATCAAGTTAAGAGTCAGCCAGAACAATGGATTTAACACCTCCATTTCTTACGAAAATACAGTAGGATGGTTAATTATAAGAGGCCAGGACCAGAATTCTACTTCTCATTCTGAAAATTCTCAGTCTTACTTCCCACATTTGCTGCAGAACCGTCATGCTAGGGCACAGTTCAATACAGAATCAGAATTGTACAGTACACCCTCTAAATCAACCAAGAATATTTTTTATAATATTCTATGTTTTCCTTTAAGTACTGATCCAGCCTGACCCTACGCAGGTTGAGATACAACAGAATCACAGCTTGTGATGTGACTCAAGGCAGAAACAGATCTTTAACATTTCTTTGAAATTACAGAATATCTTAGAACTACAAGATGAAGTCAGAAATGGAACATGCTGGGGTACACTTTAGTAACATGGTTTAAAGTAACAGTTATTCTGTACTCTTTGTTATGATTATATGGTTCAACCAACAAACACCCAACTTCCAGAGTTCAAGTGCCATTGTACAGGGAACTGGAGAATCCTCATCTGAATACCGTGTTCAGTTCTGCTCATCCCATGTACAAGAAAAGAGTGTTTTAACCAGGAAAAGATGCAGAGAAGGGCAACTGAGATGATCAGCAGAACAGAAAGTCTATCCTATAGCATGAAACAAACAAACAAAAAAGTCTGGCCTGTTTAATCTAGCAATAGGAAAGCTAACCCCAGAGAGGCCATGATTGGTCTATATAAATACCTGAGTACATGTAAACACTAGGGAGGGGAAAGAGCTATTTAGGCTAAAGGACAATAGCCACACAAGTACACAACCACAAAACAAACTGGCTGTGAACAAATTTAGGCTGAAAATTAGAGAAAAAATATTTTAGCAAGATAGAAATGAGGTTGTAGAACAGTCTTCCAATAGCAGTATCTGGGGGCAATGGCCTAGGTAGATGGAGTTTAATAACATTTATTAACAGGATTACTGGACATGGTTGCTCACAACAGCAGGGTACTAAACGCAATGACCCAGGAGGGCCTTTTCTATCCTACATCCTATGTATCTAATAGTGCAGCTGATGAGCTATTGGATAAATAAAATAAAGATAGTTTCAGCACAGAGGAACATGCATGAAACCCACTATCAATTCTCAGTGTCTTAGGTAGGTGGAATCTGGGAGTACTACAGAGGCAACTTGTTCAGCATTTGGAGAGATACAGTGAAGGGGGAATAACTGCAAGTTCATGAAACTCAACAGAGGCCCCCTTAGAAGGGGTAAAGTAAATAATACGTAGCATTTACATAATGTTATTTGGCAGTAGATCTGAAAAATGAGTGCTCACCAACTTCTTTAGCCAAGAGACAGTAATGAAGCAAGGTGGACAGTGTACTGGGGGTGGGAGGGGACTCTTTAAATTTTCAATAAGAGACAAAGGAACTTCTGATGGGAATATGACTAAAATGCTTGTTCAGGCCACAAAAAGCACAATGGAATAGGATGCATTTATTACTGCAGGGACACAGAAGAATTTTATTGCGATCCTTCTGCAGCTGCAGAATACTTTTTCATGAATGAATCTGCAAATTTTCTGAATATAAATTTAATCCTTTAATTTAAATGTGCTTCTGGTTCTGCAGATAAGGAACAAGAAAAAGGTTACACAGAAATTGAAGTCTATATTCAAATGGTATTTGTCAGGGAATTTCATTGGGCTTTAAAGGAGGAGAGCCACGCGCATGATCAGAGGGCAAGAGAATATGCCTTATGAAGAGAGGTTGAGAGCCATGGGACTCTTCAGTCTGGAAAAGCACAGGCTCAGGGAAGACCTGGTGACTGCCTATAAGTACACAAGGGACGTGCATCAAGATCTGGGAGAACATCTGTTCACCAGAGTGTCCCAAGGAAAAACAAGGACCAATGGTCATAAACTCCTACAAGACCATTTTAGGTTGGACATAAAAAAAATATTCTTTATTGTCCGAGTCCCCAAGACCTCGAATAGACTCCCTCCAGATGTGGTGCAGGCACCTACTCCAGCCTTATTCAAGAAACACTTGGATGCTTATCTTGCTGGGGTCCTTTGACCCCAGCTGACTTCTTGCCCCTGGGGTCGGGGGCTGGACTTGATAATCTTCGAGGTCCCTTCCAGCCCTAACATCTATGAAATCTATGAAAGCATAAAAAAAATTTCCTCCTGCCATTAAAGAAAAAAATCTCAGTATTTTGTAAAGTCTACAAGTCTCTGACAGCAGCAGGCAATCAAGGACTGTCTCTAGTCAAGATCAATTAAACACCTGGAGATGGACATTTTGGCCCTTCTGAGGAAGTGCAGGGACAGAAACCAGGTTAGTTATAGATAATCCCCATCTTGCACTTCATACTGGAGTCAAACAGTATCACAGTCCTTGGATGCGATTTCCCTTGGTGAAGTTTTGTGCCCCATGTTACGCAAAAGGTTGAATTAGATCAGTGACTCCCAACAGGGTACAACAGCATCCTGGTGTGCCATAAGCTCCTTAGAAGGGTACTGAGGCTCTTGGTCCGTGTGAGAAATGGTAAGTGCTGGCTCCTTTGCATGCCTGGCACCTTGCACCTGCCCCACCATCCTGGCAACACTTGTTACAGGAGAATGGGATGAGCAGAGGAAGGAGCTGAGCTCAAAAGCACAGCCCCTGACCCCTGGCGGGCACTATGCTCTGTACTGTGAGAATCAGTCTGCTGCAGTTAGGCAGGCAAACGTGGGACCCCAATTTTCAGCCTAGCTCAGTGGTTCCCAAACTCTGACAGATTGTGCACCACCATTAAAGTGATACAACCTTAAGTACCACCAACAAATTTTTGTCATATAAAGTAATTATAATAAATCTGCTAGTGTGTACCACTGACAGGTTGTCTGCATACCACTGATGGTACGTGTACCCCAAATTGGGAACAACTGGCCTAGCTTGTTCCAATGCTCCTGGAGTTAGTGGAAGGGGCAACAAGGAATGGTGGCTCTGGGCACCAGCATTCACAGAACAGCACAGCAGCAGGGGCAGTGCTCACTCACTCAGATAGAAACGGGGGCAGGGAGGGGAAAGACAGTGGAAAGAGCAGAGCATGGCAAAGTTCTGCCCTCACCACCTTCAGTGGACACTAGCAGCCGCTATCACCCCCTTCTTCCTCCTGCAGAGACAGCTGCCTCCTTCAAGGGTCTAATGACCCACCCCCGGGATCCCCAGTCTCACCCAGCAAGCAGCCCCTGCCAGCACCGAATACAGTGCACCACCACCCACCGTGCTCTCAGAGGTGCCCTGCCCACTCTCCCATGCTGTGAGATTCTTTTAAGGGTGACACAGGGTGTGAGAAGGTAAGCACTGTGGGAAATAAATTAGCCCACAAGCGAGCTGCCACTAAAATCCAAATGTTATGGAGGGGTACCTCAAGTCTAAAATAACTGAGAACTACTGGATCAGATGATCACAAGGTCCCTTCTTTAAATGCAGCCAGCTGAAGCTGAAGACTGCCCACACCAAGCATCTCTTGATGTTCCAATGTGTGCATGGGAAAGGATGGTCTTCAGCCCATAGGCCTCCTCAGCCTCAGAAAAGCAGCACCCTTTCATGTCATCCCCAGTATAGGATAGTACCGTGCATATTCAGTTCTTCTTTTAACTAGAAACCTACTCAGAGCAATCCTAGATGCAGCTTGATAGAAGTTCATGCCCACCCACCCCAACACAAAATATTTTGTATTCTACTAGTGTTTAGGCAGACTAAAAATACTTAACTATTAATTGGTATTGCTCAGTTTCTGCAAGACAAGAGCCTCTTGAAGAGGGAATGCAATTAACCTCCATGGGGTCCATAAACTATATAAAGCTACCACAGCATTCTTTGAATTTATGTACATGTTGAAATGATTGAGTCAAAATAACAACAGACCTTGTGGAAAAGGTGACATTATTTATCATCTTTTCAAATTTAGCTCTCAGCTATCTAACATTTAAGTGATTGCTGTGTGATGACAGCCTGCTCAGGCAAAGAGAGTAAACATGGTGTACTTCATCTAATAACAATGGCCTATAAAGACACAGAATTAAATTAGCCCATTTGATAAAGATTACAACAGCAGGGAATTGCTTTCATGGCACTAAAAAGTTTATTTAGGGTGATTGTGTGCAATCGTGCAAGCATAAATTTTGTTTGTCTAAGATTTTGATGAAATGCCAAACTTCACAGTAAAAACAGTCATCTTCACATTAGAAATTCAGGTTTCTACATGTATTCCACTTCTGCTCAGAAATAATCTGATTTTCTTTTGGGGGAATCAGTGCATTTTTTGCAAAACACACCACCATATATAACATGAAAGATGGGTAAAAGTATGCTGTATAGCTTTTCATTTCAATGTGAAGATTTGACATACTTCAGAAATGATCAGGCTGCATTTAAAAAATACAAATTTACACTTATACCACATGCACCTTTTTTCCTGAAAATTAGCCCTCCAAAACTGGGGTTCATGTCTTAAGCAAGAAAACTGATTTCTGTGCCAGAATGGAGGCATGGGGATGTTGGAAAGGCCACTGGGCACTAAGGTGAGCTCTGTGAGTCAGCATCACTCACCCACTTGTTTCAGCACCACAGCTAGATGGTTAACCCTGCTTTTGGCTGATATTGAGGGGTGAACTCCTCCACTGCTTCATGGCCAGCATTATACCAACCTGTGGAAGACGAGATTCTGAAAACAGCTTTTTTTCTTCATTCTGCCTTCCCAAAACAAGGTATGTGCCTTATTTGGATGAAGGGGAGGGAAGGGGATTGCAAGTAAATATAGTATATGCTCCTTTCTGATGACAGTTAAGCCAATGAAACAAAAACAGAAATGGGGAAAGGAAAATTAAAAAAACCCCACATTGTGCCCCTTCAGCTCAGGGGCATACTAAATTTTGCTTTCCCCAGAAAACAAGAGAAAAAGGAAATGACAAGGGCTCAGCTGCTAGTACTATAATCTCTAGAAAAGCAGGTCATTAGACCAAGACCTTGATGGCAAGTAAACAGGTTTCATCCATCTAAGCTTGAGTGTGGCTTTACAGAGCATTGCACTGCCAGAGGTGTCAGTGACTTCTGGAGGTTTCTATAGATAACTTTGTAAATAGTGCTGAAATGTTAAAATTAAAGCCCTTGCCAAAGTCTCTATTATTTTTATCTTCATTCCTCAACACCTCTCCTGAGACCAATGTGGGGGGGAAGGCCTCTGATAATCCTCATTCTTTGCTCTTTGTCTGAAGTAGCTTTATACCTGGCAGCTTACAGTTTCCTCAGAACCCAGACATTTCCACTAACAATAGCAGGCTGAAAGACTACATATATTGAGTTGAAACCCTTTCCTAGCGTAGGAGTAAATTTAGTTGGGCTTCTGGCCTACTTGACTAGAAAAACAGACAGAGACCAGAAGTGCTGATACTGCTTATTTCAGTTACATGTTTTGAGATAAGAAATCCTGCGCAACCCTGTGCACGGATGTCCAATTAAGTAAACTTGTTTACTTTCTCCAAGGTAGTTTTTTTTTCTCTCTTTACCTGTCTTAAGTATAAAAATGCTTAAAACCTTAGAGAGGGAGAGGATTCCTTTGAAACAGACAAGTGGGTAATTCCCCTTGCTGTAGGAATTCCTCCCTGTGATCACAGTATAGCCCTAAATAAAGAAAAGCTGGCTCTGCCAGTTATGATTCAACTACAACGCGAAGTTTGATTCCTTCCACACTAGGAAGAACCCTTCCAGCCTGAGTGTGCGTAGACAAGCTGAAAAAAGCCTTAGTTTGTAGCAATACACTAATACCTTCTAAAACAGCAGTTCCTAAAGGCACAGGGCCAAATATGCTGCAAAACAGACACAAGGAGGTATAAATTTCATTTCCTTTAATTTCTGTTGGGGCCTACACAAAAAATGAAGGAGAGCAGGGAATCCACAAGTGCAGGAAGGGAACTTTATTGCTCAAGTCTCCTCCACTTGTGGGGTTCCACCACCTCCCCCACAGCGGGTCTTTCTTCTCCCTAAGAAGCACTCTTAGGCCAGTAGTTTCCAGTCCATTTTACTGTTTAAAGGGGCTGTTGTCTGACTATTGAAACAAATGCTCATATTAGAAGCTCTGTAAGATTTTCCTTTTTTTCTGTCTCCTTGACATTACCATCTGTTGGTAATTCATGAAGAAAAGTCAAGTTGGTTTCACCCGTTATCTGTTATCTTCTTTGCAAGAAAGAAACTGGCTGGTCCAATTTCAATGTTTGTTTTCTGTTTTTTCACAAGTTAGCACACGACTCCCATGCTCAGGTTTCCACGGGCCAGCCTTTCACTTCACTTAACTATAAAACTAAAGAAAAATTCCAAATAGTAATTCTCACAGTTGAATGTATAAACTAGTGACAGTTTTTGCCAGCAGACAGAGCTAAAAGTCCACAGTAGAGGACATAAAATAGAAATGCTGAGGAAACTGGAAGTAGGAAAAGGAAGAGAGAAAGTACTTTCTATCTACCGTAACACTTCTGATCAATAGCCACCCCCATACAGCTCACAAACTTACTTCCATTGAAGTTATGCGAACATTTTTCCAATGAGTTTTTCCTACCTGAATAAGCAGAGGAGGACAAGGGGGATTTAAAATAAACAAAACAAAACAGTTCTCATCTGAAACTGGCATTAAGCAGTAATTAAAAATTAAATTATTGATGTCTGATATAGCATGTGAACTATTCACCTCCAAGATCTAAAACAGTATGCCTGAGCTTCTTAAGATTAAGTAAAAGCAGCTCAAATTTTGCACACTGAAAAAAGTTGACCCTGAAACAAGCTTAAATGAAACGTTCAGGAGTAGGCCTCATTTAACTAGACTGATTTAGGCAATAGTATATTTGCTGTGCATAGACCATCCCTGATTCTTTATTACCTTAAACCTAAGTATGCAAAATGGGGGTTACCCGTTTTATGCAGGTGACAAGCCAGTAATGCTCCAGACCCAGAATGTTAAGGGTGGAAGGATATTTGATTTCAACATAAAAATCCTCCTGTATTTGAGAATGATCTTGGGGTTAATAGTAAAACTTCACATCAGCACAGTTTTGTTATTGTTGACTATCATTGCTTTCTGGGAGTGTCCAATCAATCAATCATATAGCTTAATTAAGCTCCCATCATAAGAAGCCAATATGACAACTTGAGATTTCAATGAAAAGAATTTTCAACAAAAATAAATTCTCCTGACAAATCAATAAGGGTTGTCACTTCTCATACATTTCTCTACCTCAGTCTAATTACAATTCTGTTGCACAGTAGCAGGGGTAGGTCTACCATCATGACCTCAACTTGCTGTATTTAGACTTAGTGATGCTCTTTACTCCTTCCTATTCTGGCAGCCTTTTACTTATGCACCAAACTATTGCTTATCTAAAAGCAAAGCACAACTTTAAATGGATTGGAAAGATCTTTTTAGGCCTGGGTGAATTTTGTGGAACAGAAAAATATAGACACGCTATTTTAATTAATATAGTCTTAGATTTAGTATTGAATTCTCTTTAACCACAGATTTACAGAAGTTTAGGGCTGGAAGGGACCTCATGAAATCATTTGGTCCAGCCCCCCTGCTCTGGGTAAGACTGCTTGGGGTCATATAACCCCAGATTCATTTCCCACTGAAGATTTTCTTTAATCTGATGAGATGCTTGAAAAATGCAATATTTCAGAATCATTTTTGCAGAAACAGAATTTTCAATATACATGTAAATGAGAGAGAGGAATCTTACTACCTCCTACACAGCTGGAACCACAAGTGTATTCTGTTTCAGCTACTGCCTGGCAATGATTTACATAAGATGGGACACTTATGCAGGACTGTGGCATCAGTGTTCCAGAACACCTTGCCAAGGCAAGCTCTTTGGTTGTGTGATTATAGCTTATCATGGGAATAAGCAATTTCAGGGAACTTCACATTGTAGCTGGCTGATACTGCATCTACATTCTATTTATTTTCTTCAGTTCCTGATTTTAGGGCCCGATTCTCAGCTGGTATGGTCATGACTACCTTGAACCTGCACCAATTTACTTTAAAAAACTGTCTTTTTCCTATCCAAAATTTCAGGCGTTCTCCCACCGTTACCTATCTTGATTCTTACTTTGTGCTTTAACACAACCGGCACCATACCTACAGGTTAGGGAACTCCCCTCTTGTCAGCACGGAGGCGGAAAGGGATCTGGGGGTCATTATTGACTCCAAGATGAACATGGGCCGGCAGTGTGGAGAGGCAGTTAGGAAGGCCAACTGCACCTTGTCATGCATCCACAGATGCATCTCGAGCAGGTCCAAAGAGGTGATCCTCCCCCTCTATGCGGCACTGGTCAGGCCACAGCTGGAGTACTGCGTCCAGTTCTGGGCGCCACACTTCAAGAGGGATGTCGACAGCATGGAGAGGGTCCAGAGGAGGGCCACTCGTATGATCAGGGGACAACAGGGCAGGCCCTATGAGGAGAGGCTATGGGACCTGAACCTGTTCAGACTCCAAAAGAGAAGGCTGAGGGGGGATCTTGTGGCCTGTTATAAACTAGTCAGGGGGGATCAGCAGGCATTGGGGGAGTCACTGTTCCCCCGAGCACCACCAGGAGTGACCAGGAATAATGGTCACAAGCTGGCAGAGGGTAGGTTTAGGTTAGCTATCAGGAGGCGCTACTTCATGGTCAGGGCGGCTAGGGTCTGGAACCAGCTTCCAAGAGAAATTGTGCAGGCTCCTACGCTGGGGGTGTTTAAGAGGAGGTTGGATGAACATCTTGCTGGGGTCGTTTGACCCCAGTATTCTTTCCTGCCATGGCAGGGGGTCAGACTAGATGATCTGCTTAGGTCCCTTCTGACCCTAGAAACTATGAAACACCATACTTCAACTATTTTTTGAAGATTGGAGGGAGTCTTTTATTTCAGATACCTATTTTTCTATCCCCAACAGACCTGATGTTTTTATACTGAAAAAAATAATTCTACAATTTCAGGGCTTTGCCATTGTTTTAGTTTTCTACTGCATTTTGTATCTTTAACTCATATTCATTTTTTGACTGCTCTCCTTCAAGCCTGTAACCAGGAACTGTAGGTCATCTTTCTCATGGCAAAAAAAAATCAATGATGTGGGGTCTAGAAATATTTAAGTGTGACTTGTTTTCTTCACAGGCATGCACCCGTTCACCATTCCTGGAACACAGTAGTCAAATAGCCTGCTCCTTTCATGAATCTCAGCCCAACTTCAGTACATTATTCTCAGAGACCAATTCTGTTTCAATTATCAACTAATCAGAGACTAACGCACAGAAATGCCCCTGTGGCTATCTCAAGCTCCTCTGCCCAGAACCTTGTATAGCAGAACAGCTCACAGCATGTCCTTCCAAAACTGGATGTTTGCTTCAAGCCAAGAAAAGAATTTGGAAGACAACATGGAATTACTATGTTACCTGGTTATGATTGCCCTGACAACATTAAAAGCCTCAGAATATGTTTAATGCTGGCAGACATCGGGAAACCTGCCTTCATCAATGCAGTGATCACATTGTAAAAATGGAAAGAATGAAAGAGAGTCACGAGAATGAAAGGAATCAGATTAACAAGATGCCTTGCTTTTCTGAGATTTCATACCAAATCTCGCATGGCATACAAAACCAAAAAAAACACTACTCTTTATAAGGGGAAAAGGGGAAAGCAGGGAGGACAGCAAGTAATATACAACTTATCTGACTTCAGTGGACTGAGAATACAAACAGCCACGGCACCATCAGCTTAAATAACTCCTAGGCCTATACTTATTTTCACAAGAAAAGAGAACAAAAACCGCATTTTCTAGTGTTCTCAATCTAGTATGATTCACAAGCTCTAAAATTCACTAAAAAGAAATTAAACATAGCAGAATACTTTGCATTTAAGGTGCTTTTTACCTGAACATCTTAAATAACTTAACCTTCCTTTTGCAGAACAAGTAGCATGATTTTCACTTTATAAATGGGAAGCTGTGAAATGAAAGAGAAACTACTTATTCAGATCTCCAAGACAGCCAAGACAGTGAACAATTTTAACCTCAAGTCTCCATTTCTAAGCAATAGAAAAATAATGTAGAAGATGCAAGACGTGTTTTCCATCTCCTATTAGATAACCATCTTTAAGGATACGGGCATGTAAACAAGCTACCACAGTCCAGACTTGGTATGAACATCAGCATATTGGCTGCTCCATGGTAACAGGCCATGTTCATGGTCTTACCCCATGGTAAATACAGAGTAGCTTACCTCACTTCCAATAATGGGTATGTTCCCTCTCGCTTCTGCTGGGGTATGAGCCTGCACATGGGCAGCTAAAAAATATTCAAGAGACAAGCTAAACTTTATCCCATAGACATGTATGGCTAAATTCATAAAAGCAGGTGAAGAAATAACTCAGAGGATGAAGCTGGATGCTTAGCTAACCCTTCAGTGATGGTTGATGGAGCACTCTGAAAGGACTTATTTACGGTGGAAGAAGAGCAAATGAACTTTGACTCATCATCATTTTCAACAAAGTATATGTTCTATTTTAAAACTTGGGGCTTGTTTGATACTAATGAGCCTTGTACAACCTGCATACATGTACATATGAATCACACTCATTTTATATCAGTATAAATATGCACACAAAGTACAGGACAGTGGAGAATCAAGCTTTTCGTACAGGTTTTCCTCACTTTATGCGGGTCCTGTATGTGCAAATTCACTCTTATGTGATGACCCTTTTCATACCAAAAATTCGTTATATGCGAGGTAAACTCACTCTTATGTGATTGGTGCAGTGGAAGTCCGCAGTCAGTTGCTTTGTGCGGTGCATTGTGACATGCACCAAAATATAGTTTCCTGTGTGGATCTGTGCTCCTCACTCATCTGCAGTACATGTTTCTGTAGTTGCCATCCCCCTTATGGTAACATTCACCACCGCCCTGTGCTTGTGTGTACTGTCTGCTATTGCTGAGTACAAAAATTGTCTTGTAAAAGTGGTAGAAATGGGCCTGGGGGTCAGTACAGTTGAGGTCTTGGAACATATCCCTATTTGTTACATTGTAAAGTAGGTTCCCTTTATGTGAATTCGAGTTATGCGCCATTTTCCAGGAACGCAAGTACAGCCTAAAGCAAGGGAAACCTGTACCTAGAATGTAACAATGCAATCCACTCTCTTAGGCAAGGTACAGTTATATATAAAAGTCTATTTACACAAGAAGTCTGCCTATAAAAATTAAAAGAAACGTTTAGGACAAGGAACCTGCAGGAGTTCATCTCAGATTATTGATTAATAAAGATTTTATATATAACATGAAAACACACACTCTATTAAAAGTTAGGAAATGCTAGCATTAAGGTTACCCATGCATCTCCATGTATATATGTATTATAATCTGATGCTTTATTACATGATCCTAAGCTGCATTTTTGTGTGCGTGTTTGTGCTCCTCCCTGATTTAGCACACAGAGATTCATGGCTGACTGTTGCTGACAGGGTACTGATTTTGTTTATTCCATTAGAATCTCCATGTGAAGAAATATCATGTTTTTCTCATTTAATAAGCAACTGATTATTATTTTCTTTTATCTCCATAGACCAACATGCAATCTCAATCAGGGCAGATTGACTCTGCAATCAAGAAATATTTATGAAATCCACTGGTGAAGCATCTCATCTCCCTCTAGTGCTGATCCCCAAAGAGGACAGTGATTTGATTTGTTGATTCGGATCACTGTCTTGATTTGATTCAGCCAAATCTGAAGCTGAAGATTTGATGCTGATGTGAAGAATCAGTGATTCAGCCATAGATACAGCTTTATATGTTTTTTATACATATCTTGAGGTACCAGGCATGGTTCGTGAATGCTGCAATGGTGGGGCAGATGGAGCATCCCACGGGGCGGGGGGGGAAGGGGGCAGGATGTATGCTCAGCAGCGAACCTGGAAGTAGACCAGAAGTACTTCTGGTCCACTTTTGGGTCCACCACCAAGCATGCAGGGGACCCCCCTGGCTCGGTGATCAGCTGCGGGGGGACCCTGGGTGCCCCCCCAGACCCAGGAGGCACCAGTCACTGAATTGGGGGGTGAGGGAGGGTCCCCCACATGCTCCCCGGCGGACCCAGAATTGGACCAGAAGTGCTTCTGATCCACTTCCAGATCCACTGCCAAGTGCACTGGGGACACCTGCATGCTCCTATAGGATGCTTCATCCACCCCAGCATCTCAACATTCACGGGCTGCCTGGTACCCTGAGGTATGTAGAGAAAACATTTAAAGCTGCGTCATGCCTGAATCATCGAATCTCTCCTAATCAATTTGGAGGATTCTGATTCAATTTGGAGAGATTAAAGGGTCTCCTGATTCGGTTATTGTATTGGGAGGAATCTCCGCCGAATTGAATCAGCGACCAAAGTTTCATACAGCCCTACTGTCAACCTATTCCTTCCCCCACACACAATCTGTCTCAATTTGTTTTCCCCCACTGAGAACAAGAATTAATTTATTGCACCACTAGTTCTGTCCCTCCTCCTTTCTACATTTCCCAGGGAGTCCCAACCTCCTTGTCAAACCAGTCCTATTTCTCTCATCCTGGATCCCAAATCCTGTGCCCTTACCCAACTATCCCTAGTTTCTCCAACCTCATATCCTAGTTCCCCTCTACTCCTTTGCCTGTCCCCAGTTTTAATCGATCTGCCCTCCCATGATCTTTATTCCCCCTGCAATCAAACTGGAAAACTTCCACAACTATATTGTTTCAACCTCATGATGGGATCACTTAAAAGACAGGACAGTACATCCCTTTAGTCCTGGATTCAGATCCAGAATAGTCAGTAGGAACTTAGAACTGCAACTGAAGTAAAATCCTGCTCAACTTTGGTCTGAAGAATATACCCAGTGTGGATGAAGTCTTCAGGATATTGAGCTGCTAAAACTGGACCAGGTTGTAGTCTGAGAAAACTAGTTCCATAAGCTCAGGAGTAGAGATGTAGTTAGCTATGTTAGCCTGAAGTCAGGCAGAAGGTAGGGCAAAATGGCACTTTAGGCCACGTCCAGATGAGCAGGAACATGCAGTTTATGGCACCTCAAAGCCTTTTGAGGTGCCTTAAAATGTATATGGATTCCAGTACCTGAAAAAAAAGGGGGGAAAAAAGTGAGGCAGTGCATGTGGCTGCAGTGTGCACTGGCTGAAACTGGAGCCTGGCTGACCACCAGTCAGGCTCTGTATGCCTGGATAGCAACGACTGCAGCCCTGGGAGGCCTCCTGGACCCCAGGTAAGGCTTCTGGGACTAGCCCAGGTGCTGGCCCCAGTCTCTCCTATTCCACCTGGGTTAATTTGCTGTGTGCCAGAGTGTGCTTGCAAGAGCGTTCCTAGGGGACAAGTAGCAGTGGCACAACTATGTGCTGCTGCTATTTGTCCCCAGGGAAACACACATGCATGCTCACCTGGATGTGCCCTTAGAAACAAAATGATTCAGAGAGGCATGAACTTTAATAGGCAACAGCCTAGTTTATCAGATGTCACATGCTAGCATCTGATGAAGTAGGCTGTCATTAACAAAACCTCATGCCTCTGACTGATCTAAGGTCTCACCCTGTCCTATCTTCTGCCTGACTTCAGACTAACATGGCTAACTACTTCTCCACTCTTGAGCTTATGGAAGCAAATTTCTCAAAGGCTTTATAACTTGATTCAATTTTTATGAGGTTGGGAATGGCAGAGCTGACATCAAGGTCAATCTCATGCTAATTATGAAGTCCTTAGTCTCAGGCAACAGCACTTTCCAAAGGCAACACAAAATCTTAGAATGGAAAAAAAGAAGCTGCCTTGTTCTTAGATATGATTAATCTGTTTGGCTGAAATTAAAAAAAAAAAAAATCACCCCAATGCAGACAATCAACATGAAAAAATGTCATGGAAAAATAATAATTATGGTGGTGCTAACAACCCCCATTTATATTGGGTTTTATATAGGTTTTTTCCTAAGATATTATTTTACATATAAAATGTCTTATAAAAAAATGACATACCCAGCAACAGAAAGAAATAATGAACTCTTTAACGTCATCCTAGATACTGATCCAATGCTTACTCAATGGGAACTCTACCTTCATCACAAACTCCTTCAGAAACCTGGGTTTTTACAGAGCTTTGAATTTCAACCAGTGACAATCCCTGCTTTGTTCATGACAGCTACCATTATCATCACAACCTGAGTTAGCATGGCTCCAACCTCACAGAACTAAAAAACACCCTAAAATCTTTTGTCAGACTTAGTAGCCTTCTCTATAGCACCATTTCTCAAAAGTAGGTAGTCACAGAAAAATCATGTGCAACTCAAATATGAAGCGCCATGTCAATTTCTCCAATATCTTTTCCCCTTAACCACTACCTAAGGAAAAAAATCATGGTGTCATCATGGTGTCCTGTCACCAGTGGGGACCCCCAAGGCTCTGTCCTTGGACCCATATTGTTCAACATCTTCATTAATGATGTGGACATTGGAGTCAGAAGCAGACTGGCCAAGTTTGCCAATGACACAAACTTTGGGGCAAAGCATCCATGCCAGAAGACAAGCGGGTGATCCAGGCTGACCTGGACAAGCTCAGCAAATGGGCGGATGAGAACCTGATGGTGTTTAACACCAAAAAATGCAAGGTTCTCCACCTTGGGAGGAAAAACCTGCAGCACCCTTATAGGCTCGGCAGTGCTACACTAGCTAGCCCTACGGAAGAAAGAGACTTGGGGGTCATCACTGACCACAAGATGAACGTGAGCCTGCAATGCGATTCTGTGGCTACTAAAGCGACCAAAACTCTGGCTTGCATCCATAGATGCTTCTCGAGCAAATCCCGGGACGTCATTCTCCCCTTGTACTCGGCCTTGGTGAGGCCGCAGCTGGAGTACTGAGTCCAGCTTTGGGCTCCACAATTCAAAAAGGATGTGGAGAAGCTTGAGAGAGTTCAGAGAAGAGCCACGCGCATGATCAGAGGTCAGGAAAACAGACCTTATGATGACAGGCTGAGAGCCATGGGGCTCTTTAGTCTGGAAAAGCGCAAACTCAGGGGTAATCTGATGGCCACCTATAAGTTTATCAGGGGTGACCACCAGTATCTGGGGGAACATTTGTTCACCAGAATGCCCCAAGGGATGATGAGGTGGAATGGTCATAAACTACTGCGAGACTGTTTCAAGCTGGACATAAGGAAGAATTTCTTTACTGTCCGAACCCCCCAGGTCTGGAACAGCCTGCCATCGGAGGTGGTTCAAGCACCTACATTGAACACCTTCAAGATTAAATTGGATGCTTATCTTGCTGGGATCCTATGGCCCCAGCTGACTTCCTGCCCTTTCGGGCGGGGGGCTGGACTCGATGATCTTCCAAGGTCCCTTCCAGCTCTAATGTCTATGAAATCTATAAAATATCTTATTAAGTTTTAGTTATATTTAAAATATAAAATATCTTATTAAGTTTTAGTTATATTTCCATCTCCAAGGAAAGTAGAAATGTTACACATTTCAGGCAACTTATCGAAAATAAACCAACCTGTTAACAAAACTGTAACTAAGTAGCCCCCAGATTTACTACTCAGCACTAAGGTTGTGAGAGGCTTCAGACAGAGCTTCAGATCTGGAGAAGCTTTGGGTCTGAAGCAGCACATCCAAGGGGTCAAAACTGCAGGAGTGGTAGCTCTTGCTAAGGCCACAAAGCCTGCCAAGTTTCAAGGAGATCGGTGCAGGGGTTTGGGGGGAACTGCCCCTCAAGCTGTGGACAAGCAAAACTCGTGCCATGGGTGCTGTGGGACTGACTGTGTGTCTTGGGCAGGGAGGGGAGACACTGCTGCATGCCTGGCTGCTAAGCTACTGTGTTACCAGTTACCAATCAATCAGTCATGATTCACTCAGGGACCAGCTCAATACACAGGACCTAGCTACTATGTGATGACTTAATGAGCATCAATTAGCACCTACAAAACTAGGCTAAGGAGAGGAAAGTATCAATACAGACAATCAAATGCCCCAAGACAGACACAGTCTTGGCACCAAGTTTTGCCTGTCAGCAGCTGGGGGGTGCAGGACCCCAGAAACTCCCTGCACCGATCTCCTCCGCAGCTGGCAGGCATCACATCAGGGGCCACCATCCCTACAGCTGTCACCCGGCTGTGACTTAATACACGCAGTGTCACCCATGGTATGAGTTTTGCTTGTCCACACCTTGAAGGGCAGTTCCCCCCAAACCTCTGCACCAATCTTCTTGAAACTTGGCATGCTTTGTGGCCTCAGTAAGAGCTAGCACCCATGTAGTTTTGACCCCCCTGTGGTGTAACACACAGTTGTGACATGAGTTTGTCTTTCAAGAATTTGGGGTACAGTTCCCCCCAAACCCCTGAACTAATCTTCTTGAATCTTGTCAGATTTAATGCTTTCAGCAGAGGCTACCATTCCAGCAAGTTTCATTTAAATCAGACAAAAAACAACAAAGTTATAGATATTTCATTGATTCCCCATTATACCCTATGGCCAGATCTCTGAGGTGGCTCCAGAGTTTCAGAGCTGCTTTGGCTGACTTGCACAGGCCTACTCAGCACCACTTCCTGAACTGATCCTTAGCTATAATGGAGTTTTACAATTTGTCATTTGGACACTGGGCCTTTACAGGCAAAGTACACTTATTCTGTGTGTCTACATCTTCTAAAACTTGACTGAAATCTGCTTTCTGTGCAAAACCCTGTAACTTAACTGCTTTCATTAAAACCAAAATCTATGTGGCTAGAATTTCAGACAAGGCTCTTGAGGCAACAGCTATCATCCTCTTTTCTTTGGGTTTGTTACAGAAACAAATCAACAAGAAGACAGGAAAAGAAAGAGGAGTTCATTTCAATAAAACTGTCATGTACACAAACACCTTTCTGAACTTCACATTTTGTTACAGGGTCCAGAGATTGAGCGTCTTAGCCTTATTCTATTGTAGACGTGTTCTCTATCCAAGACTCCAATCACAGATTTCTTCTCCCAAGCAGAAACTCTGATCATTCCCTAGTCAGAAATGTGGCCACAGTAATACTTTAGATACTGTGCCATTGGGCCTATGTATGTGACACAAAAGTTCCCATTTACACCTCTGCAACTGCATTTTTGTTTGCATGAGCAGGATTTCCAGCCACTTTAAAAGCCTTTTTGGTGTGTTAAACTAAAACTGCTTGGACATAGTTTAGTTTGTGTCACCGCCAATTATGTTGTCATATCTATGGATTTGTGGTGCGTAAACACCAAGTGATTCAAAGACCTGTAATTACTTTTGCCACCAGGTGGTGCTGTACTATTCCTGTAGTTCAGGCCTTTGGCCAGTAGGTGGTGCTGTTATTTGCTCCTGTTATTTTTTTCTTTTTTTGGCTCCCTCCCTCCCCCTGCTCCCACAGCTGACTTTAGGCAGGCAGAGCACAGTGCAGGGGGGCATCTCTAGTAGTTACCCTGGCAGAGAATACTTAATAGAGAGAAAGAAAGAAATGGAAAAGCAACCCATATTGCCAAGTTTTCTGTTTTCTACTACCCTCTGCTAGTGGTCATGCCTGTAACACCACCACAAATCTGACTATGTAGGACTTCATTACAGCTGTACCTTGTGACTGCAGCTTAGGGACTATGACTAGGGTTGAGGGGAGGATCTCAGTACAGAAAGTCACAGAAAAGAGGAAGGAGGAAGAAAATTCAGAGAGAGATCTGGTGGGATGGTGTAGGGCAGTGGATGGAGTTGAGGAAGTTATTAATTTGTCTGGGATAGTGATAATTTGAATAATGGTTTATGAAAGATATGCAATACCTCAGTTACCAGTGTTCTAAGCCACATCGCTGTATCCTTTGCCTGCAGGAAAACTTTTAATAATTCTCTAAAACTGAAGGAGATATGGTATCACAAAATGGGAAGTTAAAAAAGAAAATCAAAAAGCTACTAAACAGGGTCTTAGAGAAGAGGTATGTTTAGACTACAGAAGACCAACCCCTACCCCCTCATAAGGATAATGGGATTACGCATGTGGGGATATCAACATAAAGGGATCTTCACAGAAATTTCCTTTACAAACGCCATTCCATGTACTGTTTTGTGGAAGGGGCTTGAATGACCCACCATTTAATCTGACGTGGAATAAATTTTTAAACTAGCAGTCTGGCATTCTGCTCCTCACTGTTCTATTAACTAAGTGGAACAGAAATGCATTTCATGTATGAGACACATTACACTGGGCTCCAAAAAATGATGGTGTAAAAGAAAGAAGGGATAGAGAGTGCTAACAAGGAAGTTAGGAATAGCTTGTCATTATTTTAATGAACATTCCCACTTATTCTGCCTTCCTTGTATGCATCCCTCCCCAGAAATAATACTATTGGCCTTATTCTAATAAGGGTCCTTGTTCAGTCTGAGAAGACTCTATCTGCTTGTCTGATTCTTTACCACCGCTGCAAGACCAATGTTTTCCATTTCAGATGTTGTTAGAGAGAGTTACAGCAGAAGTATCACATCATTTTCCCATTCTTCTTCAAATTCATGCTATGGTGCGTGCAAGCTCTCACTGTGGACTCAGGTTTCTCTAAAAGGATATAATTGGCCACAAGTATATTGCACGCAGTGAGCAGCCTGGAGGATTCAGACAGCCTACATACATTGGAATGCTTAGGTTTTTCCACAAGAGTATTGCCTATTCCCAATTGTTCCACCACCATTACCCCAATTATTTTCTTTCACATCATCTCCTTTCCTTGTTTCTCAGGCACAGCAACAGGGCAAGGTAAATAATCACGACCACAGCTGTGCCCCTTTCCATGCGAGCACATTTCCTTCTCACTGTTCTGTGACATTGCATGATGCTGATGTTAATTCAACACAGCTGTTTCTCTTTCTTTTAAGACTGGACCCTGCACATGGCAACCCCTTTAGTACAGAGTTGTAAGGTTCGAAGTCAGAATGTGGTGTACAGTTGCCAGGATGGGGAATATTCAGTAGGGTTACTGGCTTTGGCAAGAGTCTATAGCACTGGGGACAGGCAGGAGGATTATCAGTCCATCTCCCCGCTCTTGCTTCTGGCAGGTGGTCTCAGCTGGCTCTCTACATTTTTACCACTACTGAAATAAGACTGCAAGGCTCTGCTGAAAGCTAGTCTACAATGAGACTCACTCCACTGCTAATCCTAGTGGAGATTTGCCTGAAGTTGTGAGGACTTTGTGAAACAAGGCCTACTGGCAAACATGGCTTTTGAGCATTTGTATCATTATATAAAGTAGCATCCCAATTCTGATTGTCTCTGTTGTTCTTTGCCCCACAGCAGAAGACTTACATTTGATCACTTGAAAGGAATGAAAAAACATATATCACATAGTGCACCAAATTCTGCTTCCTAGTAAACCACACTGCATAATCATCTTCCAAAAAATTAGATTTTTAATTAAGTTTTCTCATCAAAACACCAGTCCTGCTTATAATGTCAGAAGGTATTTAGGAAATAAAGTAATTACTCTCAAAATCTGTTTTCATATACTTTTGGTTCTCTTCAGGGGCCTCTAGTTTCTCTGTCCCATTTCATTAAATCCCCCACCCCATAACTCCAAAAATAGTTTTTGTCCCTCTTCTCTATACCTTACATTAAAAAAAAAAATTAGTATCTTCACAGGTCAAGTATTTGGAAACATTTTTTTCTACTACCATCACATTATCCATAATATACATTTGGTGATTATCTACCTGTGTGCAGAAATCTGGGATTACAAAAAGAGTCCATAGCAGTTCCTCTAGTATTGGACTGTCATAGAGTACAGATTTCATAAACAGTGAAGATAGTAAGAGGTTATGTTTAATAATGCCTTAGTTATTTTACCACAGACGACAGGCATAAAACCTAATATATTACTTTGGAAAGAAAACATTGTACCATATAGTTCATCTAATAATTACTGACTTTGTTGACTAGAGTCAAATTCAAAGCAAAGGATGTAATTCTTTGCTTCTAATCAACCTGGGAGGATTCTAATCAACCTGGCAGTCTATTTTCACCTTAGCCAATTTCATTTCATTCTATGTACTATAACTACCTAACCATAAACATGGCACTGTACATGTCAGTATTAGATTTAGCTCATAGTATTGTTTAGCTAGAAATCTTTCTAGGGATAAATTAGGTCATTTCACACAATTTGTGAAATACGTGTCCCTGTATTCAGAAATTGGGAGATCATATTAAACAGGAGCTAATTTACAGACTAGAACTGATAAACTGATAAACTGATTTTCATATGCATGTTTAGTTTTAGTTTGTGTGGAGATAAAGTGTGGAGAAAATGTTTAGACACTGTTGGGGAGAACGAAGCTCATGAGCTGGTTTCTCCACCACAGAGAGGCCAAAATCTAGTCTCTTTTACTTGGATACTACTGCTAGACATGTCAAAGGAGAAATCTCCCATGCAGGGCTGGATCTGGGGGAGGGTAGGTGCAGTGGTGCATTTATACCCTGCTTCCCACCCCGCTTTGATTCAGGGAGTCAGTTGACTTAATGGCTTATTATAATCTACTTGATTCTTTCTAAAATCTTAATTCCACAGGTGTTAATGACAGCCTTTCCTTTTTAATGGTCTGTAATGGTTCCACTACTCAACCTATCTTTACTTCTGCAATTCTGCTGTCTGTTATCAGCTCCTAGTAATGCAGCTCCCATTTCATAGCCCTGCAGATTGCTTTTTAACTCTAGCTAGAAACATCAACTCAGGTGTGGAAAAGTTAACTCAGGTGAAGATTAGCTCACGTGTGGGAATAACGTTCAATGACACACTGGATGCATAGTCAAGATGCTCAAAAAGCCTAGATTTTGTTTAATGAATTAGAATAAAGAATGTGCATTTGACTATAATGACTACAGGATGACTGGAACGACATATTTTGATTATTTTGCCTAGCTTATTGTGTTTTATATATAATATATGATATAGCAAATTAATGTACATTCCAATAAAGTTTTCTTTTTATTGTCTTAAATCTTAAATTGAATAATATAGCTCTAGGTCCTTAGCTTATTAATGAAGCTTCCAGTTTCTTTTTAACTAGAAAAAATTATTAGGCCTGTGCGAAGTGGCTAGTATTTGCTTTGGATTCGGATTCGGCCAATTTGGGGGATGGTGATTCGATTCAGTGATTCAAATCATTGTTCCGAATCGATTCATCTGAGTCTGATTTGTAGATTCAGCTGCTGCCAAATTGGCTGAATATCCAAATCAGACAGGCCCCATCCCCAACCTGCTCTCTCAGCCCTGTCAATGGCTGCCCCATCCAGCCCCAGCTCCCGGCACTTTAAAAAAAAAAGGTGGGGGGAAAAAAAGCTCTAGACTCACCAGTTCCTGCCAGGTGGGGGGAGATCCCCACTGCCTTCTACTGCCCCGCACTGCATAGGGGCTCTGTCACAAGCCCCCAACCCCAGCTCCTGGCTCTCTAAAAAAAAAAAAAAAAAAAGAAATCCCTGATTCACCAGTTCTTGCCAGGCAGGGGGCACTCCCATTGCCCCCCACTGCCCCACTTTGTGGGGGAGGGGCTCTACAACAAGCCCCCAGAAGTCCTGATGGGCACTGCAGCAGCCAGTGAGTGGGGGTTTTGTTTTTTTTTTGTTTTTTTTTTAAGAGCTAGGAGCTGGGGCCAGGCAGGGCAGCCATGGTGGTGGGGGGTGGCTGGGAGACTGGGCAGAGAGTGGGGGATGCTCAGGGGGGCTGAGGGAGCAGGTAGGGGATGAGGCCTGGCAGGGGTCCCTCCATGGTCCCTTCCCCTCTCCTCTAGCCCCCCTTCCCCTGCCCCCTACTTACTAGCATGGAGTCTGGATCCAGCTTCCTGCAAGAGCAAGTGGGAACTGCCTGAATCTCCAAAGCTCTCCAAGTCTTTTCTGAATTGATTCAGAGAGCTTCAGATTGATTTGGACCTTTTTATTGGTCTCCTGATTCAATTTGGATTTGAAAATTCAGTCACCAAATGGGGTTGAATCTCCTCCAAATTGAATAAGCACCTGAAGCTTCACACACCCCTAAAAAATATATGTTGTGTTACATGTGATTATGTACCATACCATCTATGCCCCCCTTTTCAAAATCCTAGATCCACCCATGCTCCCATTCATATAAGAACTGAATTTGGGCCAGTGTCTATTGCTGAGAGAAAGTTAAACAGCAGAGAAATGAGTGCTAAAGGACACTTCAAAATCTGTAATAACATTTGAGATATCAACTCCCTCTAGACAAAACTCCATCTTTACAAAAGCCTAGCAGCTGAAATACCTATTGTTGGTTTGATTTTCTGATCATTGCTACTCCTACATGCTACCAGCAGCATCAGAATTTTACAACTGCCAAGCTGCTATTGCACATGTCCATCATGCAAATGTAATTCAGGGAACAGTGGCAGACACTGCTTGTGAGAATAGGAATGATATTCCCACCCACTACTGCCAACTAGGGCAGCAAGACAGAAAAATAAAAACATACAGAAAAAGAAACCCACTCTAAGAATCTTTGGAAAGGGAAAGTTTGAAGTGGGCAACAGATGTGCCTTAAGTACACCAAAGGGTATTCCAGTGGGTTGCTAACCCTTACAATCATAGTATGTGGGATGAGAGCACAGTATACACTCCTGTGCTTTCTGAATGATCTCTTACTTATCTTCCCAGCCCTGCACAAAAGCATTCACCACAAGCACTGTAGCCTAGCCACTACTGCTTTAATAGAGA
This sequence comes from Crocodylus siamensis, assembly GCF_052110815.1. Classification (NCBI taxonomy): domain Eukaryota; kingdom Metazoa; phylum Chordata; order Crocodylia; family Crocodylidae; genus Crocodylus; species Crocodylus siamensis. The sequence goes on along the minus strand of NC_143396.1, from coordinate 227,589,953 downwards.
GTTCACAATAAAGCTGCCAGACTGCCAAAGAGTGGTTGTCAGCGGGTCCATCAAGTACCCCCTCTATCCTCATAATTCCCGCCTGCCACGACTTGGATCTTAAAGAAATGAAATAGGGAGGAAGTGGTTGTTACAGGAGGAAGTACCCATGGGAAGTACCATGCTGAAATAAACTTACTTTAATTCTTTTATTCAATGGTTCACTGTTGTTAACAGGAAGCTCCCCTTTGTGGGAGATTGCAGTCCACAGAGTTAATCTCGGGGTCTCCAGCCTCCTGGCCAGCCCCCATTCTAGTGTTACAGTCCATGGAAGCCATGCCGCCAGATCCTCGTCATCGGAGACTCCATCCTATGAGGACTGGAAAGTCCCATCTGTCAGCCTGACCCCATGGCATGACAGGTCTGCTTCATGCCTGAGGCTCGGGTTAAAGACATCACGGAGAGGATCCTGGCCTACATCCGACCTGCAGAACAGTACCCCATGGTTGTCATCCACGTGGGGGTGACTGACGCTGCCATGACCACATTATGAAGGATTTCAAGGCTCTGGGGGACAAGCTTAAGGAGATGGGGGTGCAGGTGGTATTCTCCTCTCTTCTCCCGGTGAGTAGGCGGGGATGGTGAAACGAGGCCTGCATTGGCAAGGTCAACCGGGGCTTATGCATTTGGTGCCACCAGGCAGGCCTTGGGTTCTTTGATAATGACCCATGCTTTCGGGTGGGGGGCTTGCTGTGGTGGGATGGGCTTCACCTCTCTCCTAAAGGCAAGCGTGTCTTCTCTTCCAGGTTGGTTGATCTCATACAGCGAGCTTTAAACTAGCATCGCCAGGGGAGGGGGATGCAGGAAGACAAGGAGACACCACCCGAGCAAGACAGGTAACAAATGCAAGGAGTGCCCAGGTAAGAAACAGGGGTCCAAACAGTCCCCCAAATCGGGGGGTGGCACATGCAGCTAGGCAGGGCCTTAAATGCCTATATACCAATACTCATAGTATAGGGAATAAGCAGGAGGAACTTGCCCTCAGAATAGCCAGTTCAGACCCAGACATAATAGGACTTACAGAAACTTGGTGGGATTCATCCCACAACTGGGCAGTTAGCATTAGGGGCTATAGGCTTTACAGGCAGGATAGAGAAGGAAGAAAAGGTGGGGGTGTGATGCTCTATGTCAAGGAGCAATACACATCCTCTACCAGCAAAATGGAGTCAGAGAGGCAAGCGGAAGTGCTCTGGGTCAAGATACAAGGGGGCCGTGGGGAGAGGGATCTAACGGTGAGGGTCTACTACAGATCCCCCAACCAAGGGGAGGAGCTGGACTGGGAATTTTTGGGCCAGCTTGCAGAGGCACATAAGGGAAGGGATGTAGTTATCATGGGTGATATAAATTACCCGGACATCTGCTGGGAGGAACAGTCAGCCAGGTCAAACCATTCCAGGAGGTTCCTGGCTGAGATACAGGACCCTCACTTAATTCAGGAGGTCCACAGTCCCACCAGAGGAAATTCCCTGTTGGACCTGGTCCTGGCCATAGGCAATGCCCTGGTAAGGGGCCTCCAGGTCTTTGACCACCTGGGGGATAGCGATCATTGCTTGCTGGAATTCACCATCTAGCACAGGGTGTCAAGGGCCAGCAGCAAGGCAGTAGCCCTAGACTTCAAGAGGGCCAACTTCAATGAGTTGAGATTAGTGGGAGAGGCGCTGGGATTCTCAAGGGCAGGGGAACTCAGTGCCCAAGATGAGTGGTCGTTCCTTAAGGACATAATTCTCAGGGCCCAAGGGGTGACCATCCCAACAAAAGGCAAGGGGGGCAACAGTGCCTGAAAGGCCCCCTGGCTCACCAGGGGTGTACGGGAATGCCTGATTGCCAAAAAGGCAGCGTACACCCGGTGGAAGGGGGTGCTATCTCCAAAGAGGCGTATACCTCCTCTGCTTGGGCCTGTAGGGGGGCTGTCAGGAAAGCTAAGGTGGACATAGAGCTAGGACTTGCATCCAAAATCAAGGATAACAAAAAGTCTTTTTTTAAATATATAGGGAGGATGAAGAAAGCACCAGGAAATGTGGGGCCCCTGCAAGATCCTCTGGGCAATCTGGTGATTGCGCCAGAGGAGAAAGCAAACCTCTTTAACCAATTCTTCACCTCTGTTTTCTTGGGCAGGGACCGGGACTTCCCCACCATGATGCAAGACGGACTGGAGGGGAATGCCTCCAGACCTCAGGTTGGGGAAGACTGGGTTAGAGAGCTTCTGGAGGGGCTTGGTGTGTTCAAATTAGCAGGTCCAGATGCTCTCCACCCCAGGGTGTTGAGGGAGCTAGCAGGAGTTATTGTAGGGCCTTTGGCACGGCTTTATGAGTGCTCATGGTGCTTGGGTCACTTGCCAGATGGTTGGAAGATAGCCAATGTGGTCCCCATCTTTAAAAAAGGGAGGAGGGATGAACATGGGCTGACAATGCGAGGTCACAGTTGGCAGGGCTAACCGGACCTTGTTGTGCATCCACAGGTGCATCTCTAGCAGGGCCAAGGAGGTGATCCTCCCCCTCTATGCAACACTGGTCAGGCCACAGCTGGATTACTGTGTCCAGTTCTGTGTGCCCCACTTCAGGAGGGATGTGGACAACATTGAGAGGGTCCAGAGGAGGGCTTCTCGCATGATCCGGGGACAGCAGGGCAGACCCTACAATGAGAGACTGCGGGACCTGAACCTGTTCAGCCTTCACAAGAGAAGGCTGAGGGGGGACCTGGTGACCGTCTATAAACTCATTAGGGGGGACCAGAAGGGTTTGGGAGAGACCTTGTTTCCCCTAGCTCTCCCTGGCATAACAAGGAGTAACAGCCATAAGTTGTTGGAGAGTAGGTTTAGATTAGGTATCCGTAAGAACTACTTCACAGTTAGGGCAGCTAGGATCTGGAACCAACTTCCAAGGGAAGTGGTTCTGGCTCCTACCCTGAGGGTCTTTAAGAGGAGGCTTGATGCCTACCTAGCTGGGATCATTTGAGCCCAGTCTTTTCTCCCGCCCAGGCGGGGGGTCGGACTTGAAGATCTACAAGGCCCTTCGGACCCTACTTCTATGATTCTATGATCTAATTACTCTATTAACCGTTTGTTACGGCCGCGGTTAGTCCTATCATTGCTGCTAATGAGTCAATTAGCGGCTTGTTACAGCTGCCACCTGCGGCTTTCTCTGACAGAGCCGGCGTGCAGGCTCTGTGGCTCTACCCTGACTTCTTGATCCTCAACATCCCACTCTCCTTGGGAGGGGCAGGGTCCTAGAGTCACCTGGACTCTTCAGGGGTCTGGGTAGGAGTCATCCCCCTCTCGCCACCGCTGACTCACCGTAGTCTCCCCGATGTTTGATGTCAGCCTCTGCTTCAGCCGACGGCGAGGCTCCGCTTCTCCCTGCACTCACCACCATTCCTGTTGAGTCAAGGTCAGCCAGTGTCTGGGCTCTGGGATCCCTTTGCTCCCTCTGATCTTGAGTCAGCTCCCACTTCCCTGATCCTTCTCTCTGGAGGCTCTCTGTCTTGCAGCACCTCCCTGTGCTCTCCACTGTGGTGCCCAAAGACGTCCCTCCTCCTCTTTCTCTTTGTCTTATCCCCCAGAATCTAGTCGCCATTGGCTCCTTAAGGGCCGGGGCCTGCCCTCCTCACAGGGTAATTATTTCTGGCTGCCCCCATTCCCTTAGCAACAGGGTCTCAATGGAGACCCTATTACAGTGGTGATACCATCCAGTGCTTCTGTTTCCTTGTGATTCCTGCTAGTAAACTGGAAAAGAGAAAGCAGTGGAAGATGTGGGGAATGTGTTTGTCCCAGAGCTCTGATCCAGCTCCTCCACAAACGGACATTCAGCTCTGTGCCATGTGAACACCCTACTAATTTATGGTGAGGATTGCGTAGAACATTGCCAAACTTTGAAGTCTAAAGTCAGGCAGCCAAATCCATTCCTGAACACACCTAAATAAGTGGGTGAGTTTTCAGAGGAGTCTCAAATCAATAGAAACCACGGATGTCCAAAATATCTGATGAATGGGGCCACTTATGTATATGGTTAATTTTGGCACCTACAGTTGAAAATTACAGGCTTTGACTCAGACCCTATTCCACACACCATATGTCCAAGACCTCCTGGCCAAGACCAGACACACCACTGAAAAAATAAGCTCCAACCATCCTGCATGAAGGTGTAGGGCTTATTTCTCAGCAGTATGCCTGGTCGCATGCAGGAGGCTACATAAACAACTTCAGTAGCCACTTGTCCCAAGTGTGCCTGCCAAGAAACAGGAGAGCAATCCTATTACACCCAGGAAGGCACACAGTTCTCCCATTCTCTCAAAAGGCAGCCTTAGACCTTTCCATGTTGGAATCCAATTTAATTTGGAGGAGTAATGTTTACTTGAACTGATGTTTCTGGCTGGCAACATCACTGATATCAGTATAAAGTAAAGGGAGCTGGAAGATAATAGAAAAAGGAAGAGAACCCATCAATGTTTGGCTCAGTTGCCTGGTGGCAGTTTCAGGATTGTGGCAGTGCTTTGTATCTAATAAAATGCATATTGATCCTTTTACTTTATCTGTAACTGGAATTTAATTAATTTGGTAAAAAAAAAAAAAAGCATTTTTCCTTTAGCTACAGCATCAACCACTATTTGTTGTTTCCTGCATGTTAATAAAGTTTTGCCACTTGGCTGAGCACAGAAAGCCTTTCAGAAGTTATTATCCAAGAGCCTATTATGTTTTAAAATGTCCAATTTAAACAATTAGAGATATGTAAATGCTCAGCAGTATTCTATGCACAATTCTGCCCACAAGTTGTTGCTATTTAATGAACTACTGATTATTAGGAGCACTCTTTCCCTTTGTCTTTGTCTTTAATAGTCCCTGAGTGGTCTTTATGCAAAATTTCCTTTCTAGTAAGTCAAAGCAGATGGTCATTTGTCACTGCACCCTGTATGTGCAGGTGGGTATGTATAAAGAGGGCTGGATTACAGGAGATATGTAATGCAAGCCTGCTGGTGAGAAAAAAATACAATGGGGAACAAGGTAGTATAAGAGTGATGTTGTAGCTATGATGGTTGCCAAATAGTGTGAAAGGCAAGGATTTCTTAGATGGAGATCTTGTACTGGATGAACTGTGTTGTCTAACTTTATCCCCACTATATAGCTGACCCGATAAAAGATTGCAGCCTAAGAAATCCTTGCTTCTCATAATGATAAACAATGCACTCATTGCCTAGATTTGTCAATGGGGGATAACAGGACAAGACTAATAAAGTCATTTTTGGATAGTTTAGGCAACATTTTGGGGATATACAGTCTGTCTACAGTAAAGAATGCTAGATGTCCAACTGATCTTGTTCACTCTCCCCTCTTTAGGATCAGAACGATGGTCATAGTGTAGATTTTCATGTACAGATCACACAAGTCAAAAGAGCTAGGTACACACATTCAAAAAGCCCAAAGCAGAATTGATCTAAGTTATTCATAGATTCATAGATGCTAGGGTTGGAAGGGACCTCAATAGATCATCGAGTCCGACCCCCTGCATAAGCAGGAAAGAGTGCTGGGCCTACATTACCCCAGCTAGATACACATCTAGCCTTCGCTTGAAGACCCCCAGGGTAGGGGAAAGCACCACCTCTCTTGGGAGCCCGTTCCAGACCTTGGCCACTCGAACTGTGAAGAAGTTCCTCCTAATATCCAATCTAAATCTGCTCTCTTCTAGCTTGTGGCCATTATTTCTTGTAACCCCCGGGGGGGCCTTTGTGAATAAATACTCACCAATTCCCTTCTGTGCCCCCCTGATGAACTTATAGGCAGCCACCAGGTTGCCTCTCAACCTTCTCTTGCGGAGGCTGAAAAGGTCCAGTTTCTCTAGTCTCTCCTCGTAGGGCTTGGCCTGCAGGCCCTTAACCATACAAGTGGCCCTTCTCTGGACCCTCTCCAGATTATCCGCATCCTTCGTGAAGTGCGGCGCCCAGAATTGCACGCAGTACTCCAGCTGCGGTCTGACCAGCGCCCGATAGAAGGGAAGTATCACCTCCTTGGACCTATTTGTCATGCATCTGCTGATGCACGATAAAGTGCCATTGGCTTTTCTGATGGTTTCGTCACACTGCCGACTCATGTTCATCTTGGAGTCCACTAGGACTCCAAGATCCCTTTCCACTTCCGTGCCACCCAGCAGGTCATTTCCTAGGCTGTAGGAGTGCTGGACATTTTTCCTCCCTAGATGCAGCACTTTGCATTTCTCCTTGTTGAACTGCATTCTGTTGTTTTCTGCCCACTTGTCTAACCTGTCCAGGTCTGCTTGCAGCTGCTCCCTGCCCTCCGGCGTGTCCACTTCGCCCCATAGCTTAGTGTCATCTGCAAACTTGGACAGAGTACATTTCACTCCCTCATCCAAGTCGCTGATGAAGACATTAAAGAGTATCGGTCCAAGGACCGAGCCCTGCGGGACCCCACTGCCCACACCCTTCCAGGTCGAAACTGACCCATCCACCACGACTCTCTGGGTGCGACCCTCCAGCCAATTCTCCACCCACCAGACTGTGCAGTCATCCAAGTCACAGCCCCTTAACTTGTTCACCAGTATGGGGTGGGATACCGTATCAAAGGCCTTCCTGAAGTCCAAGTATACGACATCCACCCCTCCTCCTGCGTCAAGGCGTTTTGTAACCTGGTCATAAAAAGAGACTAGATTGGTCAGGCACGATCTGCCTGCCACGAACTCATGCTGGTTTCCCCTCAGCATAACTTGCCCTGCCGGGCTCTCACAAATGTGAGCCTTGATAATTTTTTCAAAGACTTTGCCAAGGATGGAGGTGAGACTAACTAGCCTATAGTTGCCCGGGTCCTCCTTCCTCCCCTTCTTGAAAATGGGAACCACATTGGCCCTTTTCCAGTCCTATGCATTTTTCTCTAAGCAGTGTAGTCTAGATCTGTAGTGAACAGGATACACATTCACCTTATCTTATTCACCTAATCTTAGACTGGGTTCCACCATTTTTAAACCAGCCTGTATATGTTGAACTTCTGTTCAATTACAGGTATAGACCAGTTTCTGGTCACCTATACCAGTAAGGCTATGGACAGAAATTACACATAAACATTAAGTGACCAGAAACTGGTTCAGATCTGTAACATAACAGAAGTTCAGTGCATGTAATCCGCTTTCAAACTGGCCAAAACCAGTTTAAAATAAATTTGGATGGATCCATAGTACCAGACTTAACTGATTTAGGTTAAATCAATTTATTGAACTTCTGTCCCAGATCCTCTCCAGATTCAAGTTAGCTCACAGTCCCCCAGCATCCCAGGATGATTTGCATCCCAAAACCCTCCCTCATATACTGGACAGGATAGCCTTGACCCAAGCTGTCTGCTCCAGCAGAGCAGGGAAGTATGTTAACCCCACCCACCCACCCACCAACTTCTGGCCTGAGCCACTGCAGGCATGTGGCTGTATTTCTGGAAGCAAAAGTGTCTGTTCACTTGCTTACTGGTTCAATCCACAGACCTTAGACTAACCTGTGAAGACTGAATCAATTCAGCCTCAAGCTTTTTGACTATCTGTACTTAGCCTACATGTTTGTGCAGAACAGTTTTCATTTGGGTTTGTATTTGTTAATAAAAAGCCATCGACCTAAATTCTGTGCTGGTAGAGCCTCACAAGGTGGGTGGGTTAGCCTTGGCCCAAGCTGTCTGCTCCAGCTGAGCAGGGAGGCATGCTCTAGTGCCCCCAGCTTCTGGCCTGGGTCACTGCAGGAATTTGCCTGCACCTCCGGAATCAAAAGGGAATGTCTTTTCACTTACTTATTGATTCAATCAAACCTGCGAAGATTGAATTGATTCAGCCTCAGGGGTATTGACAGTCTGTACTTAGCCTAAAAGTATAATGTCTGTACCTGGCCATAGAGAGAAAGCACAATAATCTCTATTTTAGAGACAAAGTAACCAGCCAAAAATCATGAGTCATCCCCTCCATGAAATAAGTGATGCTCTGAGCAATGGCTTTGCAGCATTGTACAGACATCCAGTTCACCAGCTCTCCTTGCTGCCAGACATAAAAGCCTACTTCCATAAACAAGGATGTTTTTCTCAACTACTACGTCAAATGTAAATGAACTCAAGGCAGTCATGAAAAGGGGGTACTTGCACTGATAAAAATAAAATGTTTCCTAGGATTTTAGGTAGTCACCCTGAGGAATCTGCTGTCACAGGAAATCATTCAGGCAACCAGATTTGGGGGTATTAAAAAGTTTTGTACATTTATGTGAACAAGAGTAACATTTGCATCTTAACTACAGTGGGTTCCCTTATAAAGAACCACCTTTCCAGCCAGTGGAACTTTTTAATTATGCCCACTGCAGCTAAATCTAAAAGTTACAAAGCTGCCTGGAAAGCTGAAGCTGCCACCATGGCAAAGGAGTTCAGCCTGCCCACACAAAACAGCATGGCACAATTATTTGAGTGTGTTAGGAGGCTTGTTCACTCTGAGGCATCGAGCATTAGACAACAGTAGAAGCAAAATGGGGAGCAAAAACCTTAGCCATCCAAAATGCCTGTTCCGCTCTGATGTTTCCAGACTTTTTTTCTCTTTCAAAACCTAACCTGTTAGGACTATCCTGACGGCTCTAGCTAGTGATGTACTTTCACATTTGCATTCTGCATCCATGTAGGGAGATGTAAAGACTAGCTATTAGGAGTAGGAGTTTTGCCTTTAATCAGAGACACAAAATGCATGCGTGAGCATGCACAAGTACAAAAGAACATATGTGACTGTATGCAAGTAGAAACAAGTAAGGCAAGGTTAAGAACACAAAATCAAGCCAAATGGTCTTAATACCATTACTCATCATCTACCCTGCCACCACTCATTAGGGAGCAACTTGAGAACTGAATCTGCTGGACCCCAGGTACTGTGGACCAGGGCTCAGCTGGGAGAACTGATGAAAGAGCATCCTGTGACATCAGGTTGAAATTTAGCTCAACTACAAAGCAGTGCTGAATTTTTCAAAAAATGGTTGATACACACAAGTGGGTTTTAGCAAGTTTCTCTAGAACCATACAGGTGCTTAGTTGAGTGCTGCATCTCTGATTTGTCCTATTTGGCAGTCAGCCATGAAACTGTGATTTCCTCCTATTCAAATCATACTCCTCACTGGACAAAATATTTCTGGGTCACTAGTACAATGATAGTGCAATGTTATAGGGGGTCTTGCAAAGCTACATTTTTACTGTAACTGAAGACAGGATTAGATATTCTGTGACTTACTTGGCAGTAACACTTCAGATATATGCATGAATCTGGGACAGATTCTTGTGTAGATGTGCTCTATAGTAACTATCCCATAAAAGTTACCTATTACCTATTTTTACAGAGGTAACTTTATCCTGGATTCAAATGATTTACTATATAGTAATGTTGTGTGTGGTCTATCTGCTGTACTTTGACTATGCAGTAAAGTTAATTTACTACAGAGTGAATGTGCTGCATGTCCATATCTTGAAAATAGTCTTTTGAAATAAGACCTTTCAGCAATGGTGCAAATATAAATCTCATGGACCTGGGAGCAGATTCCTCTAAACAGAAGTTATAGTTATAGTACTCTATTCAAGATGCTAACACTCCATCTAAGAGGAAACAAAGGATGCCGGGAAAACTCTACAGAAGCAGGAATCATTCTACCTCCGCTTCTGTCACTATTTCCAAATACTGGTTCAAAGAAGTCACAACTTCTCCTTTTAGTGTAAGAGATTTAAGTTGAGTGCACAGTTATGTACAAGTTACCCATTCTGGGACAAACATAAGGAGAGCATTTCAATAAATACTAGACAGCCTTTAAAAAGGGACAATTCAGTCATTTTTATCAAATAAATAAAAATAAGTTCAAGATATTACATAACTCCTAAAGTCCTTCTCCTGTGTTCCTTGTTCCAGCAGAGGGAAAAGAAAATCCTCTTTTAAAATGTGAGGTTTTTTCCTTGTTTCCCTGTGAAAGTCTGAGACAAAAGGCAGGGGAGACCAATTAAAATGCACTACTGAAGCAGAGAAAACCAGCTATAAAAAAAGTAAGCAAAATTAGAAAAAAAATTTAAGAATTTTCTCTCTCTTCTTGCCAAAGTAGTGATCTTAGAGATTTATTATAATTAAAGTAATTAAACATTTAGCTTGATTTGCTTTTTTGTCCTCTATTTTCCTTTTTTAATTTAACCTTGAAAGTCCCTCAGGTATAAACTTAGGCTGCAGCTAATTTTGAACCCCTCTTTGCATTCATCAAATTGTGTCTGTTTCTTTTTAGTAGGAAACATCTACTCTGTTGTTAATAAACTAGAATTCAATCACTTCTGGTCTGCCTTTCGCAACAATGACCTGGAAGGATGTCGGCAGTGGAGTTCCCCAAGGTTCAGTCCTTGGACCCGTGCTGCTCAATGTCTTTAACAGTGACTTGGATGAGGGCATGGAAAGCACTCTGTCCAAATTCACGGATGACATCAAATTATGGGGTAAAGTAAACACACTAGTGGGCAGGGAATGAATCCAGGCAGATCTGGACAGGGTGGAGAAGTGGACAGAACAGAATAAGATGCAGTTCAACAAGGACAAATGCAAAGTGCTGCACTTAGGGAGAAGGAATCACCAACACGTTTACAGGCTGGGGGATGACCCTCTCAGCAGCACTGTAGCAGAAAGGGATCTCGGAGTCATAGTTTACTCCAAGATGAACATGAGATGTTGATGTGATGAAGTGATCAGTAAAGCTAATGGCACTTTATCATGCATTAGCAGGTGCATCACAAACAGGTCCAGGGAAGTGATACTTCCCCTTTATGCAGCACTGGTGAGGCTGCAGCTGGAGTTTTGGATGCTGTACTTCAAGAGGAATGTGGATAATCTTGAGTGGGTCCAGTGGAGGGCTGCTTGTATGGTTAAGGGCCTGCAGGTAAGGCCCTACAAGGAGAGATTGAGGGACCTGAATCTCTTCAGCCTCCGCAAGAGAAGACTGAGAGGTGATCTTGTGGCCACCTACAAATTCATTGTGGGGGACAGCAAGGGATAGGAGATGCTCTGTTTACGAGGACACCCCTTGGAGTAACTAGAAATAATGGCCACAAACTGATGGAGAACAGATTCAGGTTAAACATCAAGAAGAACTTATTTACGGTAAGGGTTGCCAGAATCTGGAATGGGCTTCCAAGGGAGGTGGTGCTCTCCTCTACCTTGGGGGTCTTTAAGAGGAGACTGGACAAGCACCTGGTTGGGGCATCTGACCCCATCACTCTTTCCTGCCTGGGGTGGACTCAATGATCTGCTGAGGTCCCTTCTAACCCTTAATATCTATGAATCTATGAACTGTTGAATGCTGCTGAAGCCATGGTTGCACAGTTTGGATCCAAAGGCTCCATTGGCTGGTCCATTGTCCATAAATTGCCAACCCCTGCCCTAGATGGCAGATAAACAGCTAGATTGAAGAAGTCAAATGAGAGAACAGAGCATGGTGCTTTAGTCAAATGAGAGAACACAGCATGCTGCCAGTAGCACTATGATATGCTACATTTAACAGTTAAAAAAACAATAATTCAACTAAGATGGTGGCATCATCTTTTGTCTGATACTGCTCAGGGAAAAAAAAGAGGGGCACTAAATGGTGATTCTTAGCAGTAATGCAGAGAATAGAGGAGGTAGTTGGGCTACTGGCATGTACTTATGGCATTCAGTATGCAAATAGAAATTAAAGGCAGAAACTCCACAGCCTCTCTCTACGTTCACACACTGTTAAAAGTAAGAAAGCAAGTGAATATGAGTGTATGTTACACTGCTCACAAGTAACTAGTCTTAACAGTCATACCACTGTGTCTCTGTCTTTGCTGGAGGCATTGTCTCCAAGAAAAAACAAAAACATTATAACAATGGTGAACCATTATGTCATTCAGATGGAATACTGATTCCCTCTTAAAGGGACTTCTTTTTTTCCTGAGAGACTCATGATGAAATCCTCTACAAGGGATAAATGTAAATCTGGTTTTACAGGATGCTATCTACTGAAGCATGAGGAAACAGCATGCAACCAACATTAGTTACTTTTTGAAAATATAGCTGTCTTCCACTGAATACACTTTGGAATTGCATAGATAACAAAGATTAGCATACTGCTACTACTCAGCCGCAGGAATGTTTATCCTGGTTAGCAAAAGAAAACATGGATAAAACAGTACCTTACAGTTTCCTAGAAATCATAAAATTTCTAAAGATAGGAACTGAAATCTCAGACCCACTGAACTTGATCGCAAAACTCAATTTTCTGGCAAGGGATTCATGTGGACTATTTATTGATGTTTATATCTATATAGTATGGAATATGGAAGTGCTACCCCTCAGTTTTATTTATTTTCATTACTTAAACAAATACAAAGAGAATAACATGCAATTTGCTTTCATATCACCAAAAGGTATAACAACACAGAAAGTCCTGTACCATACAGTAATATTAATTGCACCAATGCTTCCAGGAGGGCCAAGTTAGGTCCAGAGAAACAGAATGCAACTGCTGCAGTGAATATATCCAGACCACTTCTGAGTTCCTCCAGCTTCAATAACAATTATTTAAACACTGTATAGCCAAGTAAAATCAAAAGTTGGCAAAGTACCATTATAGCTAAGTACCACTGAAGTCAAGGTCATGAGAGATATTCTCTACTATGCTCTTTATTCTAAGCTTGCATATTGCGTATTTGCTGTAGTCAGTCCCTTAACAATACTTTAATATCAGCTATTGGTTAAATTTCCTTTGTAGACGGGAAAGAGGTATATACTCATGTTCTGCAAAATTGAATTGAATTTATTTTCTGACTCCATGCCAGAGAGATTAAAAAACAGATATGTATTTCTCTTTGTTTTAAATAGCAAGATCTGTGCTTCAGAGTAGTTATCATGTGCAAAGTAAAGCATTATTATATGCATAAATGAAATACAGTTCAATGTTAGACTGCATATCACAGTGCTACGTGGCAACTTTCTCATTCCCACAGCTCTGTAGACAGGCTCCCACTTAATTTATTGCAACTTTCTCCAGAATGCTTGGTTGGAAATAAAACAGTTCAGAAGCTAAAACGATACCTGTTTTTATGGGATTAAAATGTATGTCTTTCACCAATTACCTCTTTTAACAGCTTCCAAATGGGGGGGATCTGTTGAGTTTAGAAAGCAACATAAGGATACACTAGCAGCCTGATTCAATCAACAGAAAAAGTTAACAAGAGTTTTGGTATTGTTTTTAGCAAAAACAGGAGTAGGGGCTGTGCCTCCATGAAACCCTTTGTAGTGGACAGAAAAACTGCAGCCAGTCAACAGACAAAGCCAACGTGCAAAAAAACCTCATTGCCCTTGTGCCAAACCCTGAAGCATATAAACATTTTACTCAGTCCTCAATAGGAATTTCCCCTGAGTAAGGAATACATGAAAACAGAGTAAAGACTTTAGCATCCAATGGCATAATTACCACTCCAGCTTGCTTGCCTGCTTGCTTTGTTCTTAAATGATGCAGTACAACTGCACCAACTGCTTACCTTTTTCCTTCAACTTTACATTTACCAGAATCTCTCTAGAAATCATGGTGAACTCAGAGAAGGAAGCACGTTACTTACTTACTTGTGCTTCCCAAACTACAGAGAAATTATTTCTCAAACCCCTCCCCCCCGACTTCAAGTTTCATAAATAATTATGCTGTTTTTTTGTCTGTTACATAAGAGGACATGGAGCACAGAGACTAACTACATGAGCTGCGTGGATGCTCTCCTGGCTGTGAACACCATTCATAAACATTTTCATTTTATGTGTACATATACCCCACTACTTTGTTTTAGGTGATTCCTAAAGCTTAAAATGTAGTTAGGGCCACTAGAGAGCTCACTGTTAAAAAAGTTATTCCTAAATTCCTACCTACCACAACCAGCTGCAAACTGAGCCCAACACCCTGTTACTCTTGCAGTGTAGTCTGTGCTTGTGTAAGAGAAAAAGTACAAGGTAAGTTATTGTCCTCTAATGTTTGCCTGGAAGAGAGGGTAACAGACTTGTCACTACTGGTACCAGGTAAATGATGCAATCTTTAGATACAGTAGAAGTGGTAGAAATCAATGTTTAGGGAGCAGGAGGGGATGCAGAGGAGTGCAGTGGTGTGATCACAGTCCCTTCCACTGACACCTCCACTGTTGTTCTTGGCCAAGCCTGGCAACCCACACAGCCGCTCCCCACAGTTGGACCCCCAGATCAGCAATGGGCACAGGCGTGGGGACCCACCTGCCACCACCACTGTGGCCAGCTGACCCAGGCAGGGAGGCAGCCCCAGAGCTGCTCCTACCTACCTCAGCTGCAGGAAGAGGAAGAAGCACTGGGTCTGTCTGGGGACAGTGCCAGCACTGGCTGAGTTTCCACTTTCTGCAACTGCTCCCTGACATTCCCTTCCATGTCTCCCACTGGCCAGGAACAGGCAGTGAAAGAAAACACCCTCTCCCCTTCATCCCCCCACCATTGCTGCTGTCCCTGGCTGACACAGGCACATAAGGAGACCCAAAGCCTCTCCAGCTGCAGGCAACAGGGACTAGCCGCACACAGGGTGTCAGGCTTGGCCAGGAACAGTGGCAGTAGCATGCAGGCTAGCAGAAGTAGCATGCAGGTTCCTCCTTCCAATGACCGGTCCCCAGGACAGTGTTGGATCCCATTGGAGAGAGAAGGGCAGGCAGGGAGCACACGCTGAAAGGAGGAACCTGCATGCCTACCAACCTGGAGGAGGCCAAGAGCAATTTCTCCACCTCCCGTCAGCTGTGGACAGCAGAAGCAACCTGCAAGTGTCTCTCTTCCTATGCCTGCTCCCTGCCCAGCTCCCTGGTGTCCTCCCACCAACCAGAGTCTCCAGCCTCATCTCAGTCTGAGAGGCAATACACCATGCACTACTTCAGCAAACCCTAGATCCACCTATTTTAGGAAGATGAAGGACCCGTGTTCTACCCCCCACTCTTCAGGTGAGTGTGAAAGATAACTTGCAATTGTACCTAATGATTACAGCACAGTAAATGATATGCTAGAATATGGCACCAGCAAAGTAGCAATACATACTACATACTGGTTATATAACTTTTAGAAAGCTTTATGAAAGCTTCATTCTGGAAGAAAGTGCAATTGCACTTATTCTACTGAATTTGTTCCCAAAACATGGTCTGTTCCTGACAGGATTCTGAAGACTCTAATATAGCATAAATAACAAACTTCTTGTTGTTGCCTAGTCCTATTGCTTTTGCTCCCCCTTTGTTTCCAGCTGTTACTTTGCATTAATGACAGGTAAGGATACACAGAGTACTTTCTTGGTACTATCCATCCACTACAGCAGCTGTAGTTTGTTCTGGAAAATTAAGTGATCTTTGTGTTCCTAAATGCATGGGAAAGTGGATCCACATGATCATCCATGAGAAGGGTGGTGACTATAGGAAAAATTCTATATTAAGATATAGTCCCCATGCTGAAGAAAATATGATAGCTGCCCATAAAGACAGAGGTTATCACTTAACCCATGCATTACCTAAGCAGTGAGGGGGGGTTTTTTGGGTCTGAAATGCAACATGAATGCATATCATTTTGTATTATGAGATTCAAAACAAAACTGTAACAGCCAAAATTTCTGCCTATCCTTTTCCATGTTCTTTGCATGGAGCCAGTCCAGTGGTCACATCACTCACAAACCAGTGAGCCCCCTTCTATTTATGAATACTTCAGGGCAACCACAAAATCTTCTGTAAATTTCCAGTGTTTGCTAATGTTAAGTTATGCACCATATCCCCCATCCCTTCACTGTGAAATGAAGAGAGGAGCACATCACACTGCCAAGAAACAGCTGGTAAAGCACTTTAAGGAGATCTTTCGTTCATGTGAAAGGGCAACTAGAAAACAGATGGTACAAATATATCCATGCAATGGGGCACAGATCTGGCACCAACAAAGCATAATAGGGATAATATTAAAAATATCATTGGAAAAGTCTTATATAATTGTGCAAAAAAATGTATATGGAAGTTTCGCAAAGCATGGTTCTTTTCCTGAGCTGCTAACAACCTAAGAGAAACAAAAGATGACAAAGGATAAAAAATTAAAATTAAAGAGGAAAGGAACAAGGGAAGAAGTGTTCCTGGAAGAAATAGGGTTTGAGGAGAAATCTGGAAGAGAGATTACTTCACAATAAAGCACTAGGTGCATAACAACTGGTGCAAGTTGCACTAGCTTAGTTTAAGTTAGTTGGAAATATGAATGTTTACATCTGCTGAGGATCTGCTTCTAGAAAACAGTACAAGACAATTTGCAAAAGAATGAACAGGAGAAGGAAAATAGGGAGAATACAGGCAAAAGCAAGAGATGGGAACAGGAATGTAGGAGGATATAGAATTGTAGAAAAATTTGAAGGGGAGATGTGGAGCCTGATTTCATGTGGTGCAATCCAAGAAGCCAGAGAAGGGATTTATAGGGGGGGGAAGGCGGAGGAAGAAGGGAATGAGCAGAATGGTGGGACAAAATACATTTAACAACAGTGTTTTAGAAAGACTGACCTTGATTAAAATCTTCATCTGTGATTAAATACATTCGATCTGTCTGAGCCTATACACTTATGACACCCTTCTTACAGAGAAACAGATTATCTATTTTAAGTATATTTTTTTAAAGATTATAGCCTGCATGCAGCCATCTGTTAGCAGGCTTCAGCTCTCCTCTTCCCACCCAACAGCACCAGTACCTACTGCCACCCACCCAAAGAGAAGAGAATCAAAAGCCTCTCAGGACTTATGCTGCTACTTCTAGAAATAAGAGAATTAATTACAAGAGAAGCTTGCTGAAATGTGCATTTAGAAAGTGGAAATCATTATATTCAGCATGTTCATCTAAGTTTCTCTACAGCTTAATATGTTACCACCACAGAAACAAAATGAAGCAAGCACTTTAGCATGTTTGCCTTTAAGTAGACTAGTGTAATTCCTCTGAAGTTCCAGGGATTATTGAAATGTTTCAAGTCAGGCATTTGTCTAAGTGCTTTCAGGAGCAGGGCTGAAATGCAGAAAATGTTGACAGACTATAACCCAGGTATCACAAGCTGGAACAACATAGTAAGAAACAGAGTTGGAAAAACTTTAACAGAACCATTCTCTACCGAGAATGCAGTTCTGAAGTCAAGATGCCTCTCAAAAGTTTGTCAAGTGTGTCAATTTGTTCATTTCATTCTGGAGAAAGAGAGATCCATCAATAAAGACTTTTAACATTTCAACATTATATTATATAATGTCAGATTGGAAATAAAAAGGTGAAACCAAAAAGAAATCTTTTAACTTTGTCAAAAGTACACATTTTAATCAACCTAAACCAACTTTTTTCGGAATTTTCTTTCATGGCAGATTTTTTTATTTAATTCCTAATTAGAACAAAGATACGTAAAAATATCAAAGTCCATTGCAAAATATTATTTTCTTCCTTTCTACAGCTCTAATATCAACCTGAGAACAGCAGAAAATTCTAAAGAATATCAAAATACAGCATTTCATAAAAATTCACCTTAACTGCTAAAACCTCATCTGAATGTTGGGATGTTACATATCATCATCTAAAAGAATAAAAAGAGATATATTCAAGTCCTAATCAAAATAATTATTCCTAAACAAAATGAAAACAACAGTAAACCACCTTAGCTCTTAAGATGAAAGTCTGATTCATGAAATCTAGCCAATGCATCTTTAAAATATTTCTAATTTCTACAACTACACAAAACAGAACAGAGCCCAAATGTGAAAGATATGGAGATAAACTGTCAAGACATCCAAACTTATCCTAACTATTATGTAAGTTTTTATTACCTGGTGTCACACCATTCATCCGATCTTTATCCAACCTTAACTTGGTCTCCTAAAATTCGGGGGCGCATAGCAAGTCAACAAAGGAAAGAAAATCAAGAACAGGTAGGTCGGAGATATAAATCACCCCCAAATAAAAAACAACATGTTTGGCCAAGATAGGTCCAAGTGCTAGGTCTAATCAGGCCATAATAGGAACTACCTTAAACCTTGAATATGGAAAAAAGTGGGATTTTTTAAATTGTATATTATTATAAGTTTCAGTTGTATATTATTTCAGTTTTATATAAGTTGTAAGTTTCAGTTGTATATTGTTATATTAATCATGATGAGAAGTTCCAGTGAGAAAGAAAACAACCCCAAACCATTTCCCTTTGCAATCAGATTCCCATTAAGAGTACAGCAAATTCTAGAAGTTCAATGCAATTAGCTCCAGACCAGCTCTGGGAGCTTAGAACATAGCCCTCCACATTGAAAGGTGCTCAGCACCTTGAATTCCTATTGATGTAAGTAGGAATTTAAAGGGCCCTTCACATCTGGCAGGATCTCTAGTCATTTCTGCAGATAAACAGCTTTCACCAAAACTTTATCTAAATAGAAAGGAAATCTATCAAGATAAGGATGGGGTGCCCATTTAAAGTACTGGACCTGGATGGAACTACTTCTAAAAGAGCAAATATTATGGAAAGTGAAAACAACTTGTAACGTGAATGTGCCAAAGAAGGAATCTCAACTCTAGCACCAATACAGTAACATGGGAAAAATATGGCTGAAGGCTTTGCAAAAGCCAGGTTACATGCAGATACTCAGTAAGACACACTCCACAGCAGGGGTCAGGGAACCTTTAATGGCAGGCCACTTCTTATGAATCAGCCATCACTTGGGCCACTGAGCCCCTCCACAACACCCCAAACCTCCCCCACCCCCACCATGTTACCCTTACATTTGTTATTGGTTATGGAAATCAGCAACAATAAACTGTGATAAGAAGTCATAAAGTCAGTGACACAAAGTGATAGGATGATAGAGGGCCCACTGGCACACATCAGGAACAATGGACACTGCAGATGGGATCAGTAGCACATGACAGAGGAATACATGACAGAGCAGAGAAAGTATCCCTACCAACCCCTGCTCTACAGGCAAGTCATTTTCAAGACACAAGTTACCATATCTGGTCCCCAAGCTCACACTGGGGGCCACCAATGGTCTGGCTCAAAAATGGTAACCTGCATATTTCTCTCTCTAATTTGCAGAGTCTCCTAAAGTAGTTCCTCAAAAACCGTTCATTCTGAAAAGAAAAAAACATAATGACCTTCAGACAGCAGCATCAAAAAGGTCACCTCTATTGAGGCATCCTATACCAGAAGCGGCAGCTGTTCACTGCTATGCAGCAGGTTAACCTGATTCATATATTGAGCTAAGGTGCTGTGGAATACATATGGGTACAGAAAAAGGTGCAGTTCCCTTCACTGATACAATGCCATGCATAACCTTAATACATGTGTTGATTCCAATTTGATTAGCTGCTTGCTTGTGTGAAAATGTATTCATGATTACAGGAGTAATCTTGTGTCCTCTTCTTATTTTATCCTGCTATATAGGAATAATGCACAGGGCAATAAGACATGCAGATGGGCAGGAGAGAAGGAGAGAGGAAACTGGGTTGAAAAAATACAGGACTGAGACACTAGAATGAACAGCAGCAAGGTTTATTTGTAAACATCCGCATGCACCAATTCTGCTGTTGCACTAGCCTTTCTGCTGGCACAGAGTGTATTTCTGGTTATATAAATTCTAGCACAAAGAAATCTGCTTTGTTATTTTATTTGATTTACCAAAACTGAACATTAATTATTCAGGCCATGTAATTAACTCCCAACAGAGCCCATATTCTAGATGCAGGGAGATTCTGCCTGAGGGCAACAGAAGAGAGTAGAGCAGTTCCACATGAGAGGCTTAGCAAATAACTGAAACTGTGTGTGGTGGGCTAGGAGGAGGGGCAGGGGAGGTAAAGACAATCACTGGGTTACAAGATGCAGTAGCCATCTTACATTATGGAGGCTTATACTATGCAATGGCTGCAAGACCATGCACTGTTTAGTCCCTGCCCTTTCATCAGTTTTCATTTCTTTTTTCCTTCTTCCCAAATTCCAAGATCAATTGCTTCCTTCATGCCCTTCCTATCTCCCTGCTGGGGGTATTCCAAACTGCCCCTAGTTCTTGACTTGCTATCCTGCTTAGCCCTTTAAAGTTCCACTCCTTAAGCCAGGGGCGGACAATTATTTCAGGTGGAGGCCGCTTAATGGGTTTTGGTGAGCTGTCGAGGGCTGGAAGGGTAGCCCTGCCCCTTGACGGGTGCCCCACCTGTTTGCCAACTTCTGACCGGAAGTCCCATCCCCTAACCACATACACACATATTCATGTGCATACACACACACACCTGTGCATGGGGGTGTGGGGGTGCATGTGTGGTAGGGTGTGTGCACATAGCAGTGAGCGGGGCTCCCCCCAGAGGCACATGGGTGTGTGTGTGGGGGGGTGCATGTGGGGAAAGATGTGGGGGAGGGTATGGGTGGGTGCAGTGTTTGTGTGGGGGGGTGATTGTATGTGGGGGAGGGTGTGGTTGTGGGGTTTGTGAAGAAGAGCTTGTAGGTGTGGTGGGGTGTTCATGGGAGTCCCCCATACATGCCCCTGTGGGCCAGTCAGCACCTGCCCCTGCCCCACAACAGCCCAGAGCCTGCGTGCCCTCCACGCCACTGCCACCATAATGCAGCTCCGCACCCGCTTCAGACTCACCAGTGGGAGTGGATTACAGCAGGAACCTGGGCACAGCCCCCCCTGCCCCACCCTGTGCTTGCTCCACCCTTCCCAGCCGTAGCATGCCCTGTCACCCCCTGGACACACAGCAGGGCTGGGGCGGCTCTGCCAGGCAGGACTGAGGGGGCCACCACAGGCTGGACAAAGATCTACCATGGGCTGGATCTGGCTTGTAGGCCATATTCTGCCCACCCCAATTAAGCCATTGGGTCTTTTCTTAAAACAAACTTCCTTCTTCTGTCAAGCTTATCAGCTCAGGCAGGCAGATAGAAGTTACAGAAGACCTCTGTTGTGAAACATTTTCATCTGACTCCTCATGCAATGAGGGTTCGGATTTTGACATAATTGGCCCTTTTTGAAACTGTCTGCAGCCATGCACTTGTGTTTGGTCACAGCTATAGACCAATTTCTTTGGCCAGATTGGGTGAAAATTGTCACTTCTGTTTGTGCCCCTGGAGTCACTCTCTCTAAGGAGCCTTTGCATAACGTCATGCTTCTTCTATCACACACGTACCTGCTTTCTTCTTTCACCTGTATGTACCTAAACATTAAGATGCAGAAGCTTCGCAAGTCAGGGACCTTGCCTTCAACCTTTTTCTGTGAAGTGTCCAATTAAAGGAGAGACAAAGTTAAGTGGACATAAAAACCCTATTTGGAGGCAAAGGCAGGGGCAGGGATGACCTTACTCTTTAAAAGAGCTATGCTTTTCCAGCTCTGCAAACCTCTGTGTTTCTCTTCCTGACCCAGCAACTTGGGATCCTCAGACAGGGTTCCTGGATCTTTTATCTTAATTTTCTCACCTGGCAAATAGACTTCTATGCATGCTGCTAATGAGGTTTCCTCAGAACAGCTGCAAAATCTTGTGGCAAAGTGAACCAGCATGAAACTACTTCACTCTTAAGGCACAGAAGAGGCTGATTGTAGCTTCCTCTTCTCTCTGCACACCGAGAAGCAGGGATTGTACACAGCTGCCATTCTTCTTCTTTTAATAACTAATAGCTGAAGCTCAGTAGCCCTACACTACCTTCCTGACTGTCCCGTCACAGGCAGTATACATCGAAAGCTGTAACAGATGGCTTTTTGGTGGCCATCACAAAATATCCTGAGGGAACAGTAAAGACATAGGAGACTCTCATAGAAAATAAGGAAAGAGGCACTTAGGATGTGGATGGCCATTTATTTTCCCCACCAAATCATCATCTGCATGACAAGTAATGTAGAAAGACTTAAAATCTCCAAACCCTGATCAGCATTGTCCCTTCTGCAGTGGGATTATTAAATAGAAACAAGCATTGTATATGAAAAATGTATTGGATGCTATATGCTATTAAACTCATCTTCTAGTGGACTGCCTTGTCTTCCAAAACTCTGATTAACTCTTTGCAAATCTAACAGACCAAAGCAGAATATTTACTATATATGCGCCTAATGTAATAAAACACATCCACAGCTTCCTACGGTCTGCAAACCCGAAAGGACCAGCAGTGGTTTTGGGAGCAAATTAAGTCTATTCTTGTGAACAACCTTTCCAACCCTACAGAAAAAATAAAATAAAAAACAGGAACAAACAAACCCACCCAACTGTGGAAGGCTTGCAGAGCAAGTCTGGGGGATGACAGAACGTCACATATTCTAAATCAAATACGGAACTTCTCCTCTTACACCTATTTCTATTTCCACTGCAACACCAGCTACTACCACTGCCACAGCTGTAGGGCTGTAGATGTCCCCTGTGCATGGACACTGAAGAAGGGAGGGAAATATATCCTCAGCACCATCAGTTTTATTTGGATTAGTTTTAATTTTATGTGGTCGGTGAGTGGAATGGGCACTAAGATTAGGAGTCAAGACATTGGATTCTATTTCCACGTTTGCCGCTAACCTGCTGTGTGAGCAACAGCAACTCACTTTGCTTCTGGATGTTTTGATCTCCCAGCTGTAACAGGGAAATATTTCTATGTATCTTGATTTATAAACCATTTTAAGATCTTCAGATGAAAAGTGCCACTTAAAAGTGGAGTAGTATTATATTAGAAGCAGGTTTCAGCTTCACTTATCACCTGAACAATGAAAAGAGGAGAACCCTTATTTCCCATAGTTAGAGTAAGAGGCCAATCCTTCTACCCCAACCTGCTCCCTACTAGTAACATTTAATAAGCTGTAAAAATGTTCAGATGCAGGGGGGCAGGAAGAAAGAGAGAGAGAAAGAGAGAGATGGCTGCTAACTATAGTTTCCTAGCTCAGTTTGACATTGTTTAGGCTTCTGGAAAAGCCTAGATCACATTAGGCCTCCAAGGAGATGTGAACACAAGAGCTGTGCTTTCACATATCTGTGCACATGCCCTCTTCAACTGTCATTTGGCAGGGGGGTGGCAGGTGTGGTATATCTTGGACTAATGAGCTCTTTAACTTAAGTTTTATTGGAGGGGAAGAGATCAGCCTAGGAGATAAGTTCACCCAGCTCTGAAATACCTCCTTGCGTTACTGAATACTGCTCACCCACATACATTTCTTTCCATATCAGGGCATTCAGTTGATAAGTTTGGCAAGTCTCTGATATTATTTCCTCAAACCCAATAACCATATGAGTTTTAGACAGGGTTTGGATAAACATCCAAATGTCTGGAGCCTCATAAACTGAACTCCTAGGCTTTTTTATCATCTTCAGTCTCTAGCACTTATTTGTGAAGAGAAAGACCAAGTCTGCATAGTTTTAGAAATGGGTACATGATTCTATCATTCTCTTGAGGAAAGATTCAGCTACTTTTCTGCTACTTCTCTTGCTGTTATTTACCGATATGCTTTGAGACCTCTGATGTCCTCCTCCTCTAAATAATTTGCACTTCTTTAATTTCTAACGTCTTAAGATCTTCAAAGTGATTTATAAGCAGTTAATAAAGCTCACTGTATCCTGGTGAAGCAAAGAGGTGTTTATCATTCAGTTTGAAAGAACAGTAATTTAAGGACCTCTACTATTTTCAAAAGCACCAACATGACCAAAGAGCACAAAGCCCATTTTCAAAAGACTAAAACTTCTTGGTTCCCGTCCACCAAAGTAACATTTCAAAGTAGGGCTCAGCCTCCCATGTAACTTACTTGTTCTGAAAATTGCACCAGGGAGCTTAAATTACCAGTAAAAAGTCACTCAGTAAGACAGTAAGAGAACTGAAAATAGACTGCAGAGGTGCCAGTTCCCTATCTCTGCCTCTATCCTTTAGGGCAGGGTTGTCAAACATACCTTCTGCCCCAGGCTGGATCCAGACCATAAAGATCCCTGTAGGCCAGATCCAGCCTGTGGCATGTGGCAGCAGCAGCAGGTCTGCTCTGATTTGGGGCATGCTGCAGCCTAGGATGGTGACAAGGTCAGTGGCTTAGGAGCTGGGGCCACAGCAGGGACAACAGGCAAAGCACCTAGTGAGCGACTGGGGCTCTATCAGCCCTTGCTCGTCTTCCCACTGCTGACTGCCATGCCCACCAGGGCCCAAGGGCCCTAGATTCTGCAACAGGCCCGTCTCCCAGCTTCTGGTAGCCCAGCAGTGGGACAGAGCAGCTCCATGGGCCAGATCTGGCCTATAGGCCAATCTAAAAGCCAAAACATTTTACTTAAAAAGCTGAAACAGGACACTTGGGCAATTTCAAGCCTATTGTAAAAAATTCAGATCAGGAGATTAATTGAAACTGGCTCTTTCCTGTGAACAACTCAGTTCTGACATACTAGCATTTCCCAACAGAAAAAAATGGCTTATTAGAAAATTCTTGAATAGCTATTCTTAAGAATGTTGCTGCAGCATCAGAGAAAAGGCAGGTAGGGCTAGTGCAGCAGAGGGGGAGACTATTCTTTTGGAGTATTGATTTTTAGAGGTGACACTACCAAGAATCACAGCCATATTTCCCTTTTGCAACACAGAGTGAATTACAAAATGTGGTTATGAAAGTTTTCGGCATACTTGGAAAATACCTATCCCATATCTGCTTATAGGCAAACATATCAATTGCCCACGTACAAAGAAAAATGAGTGAAAACCCTTGAAATTAATGAGGTGTTATTGTCTGATGGAGATATGCTGATGTAAGCTACCCTGTGACATTTAAAACATCAGTTTAAACTCTTAACTAATTTCAAGTCCTGATTTTTCTTCGTATTCTCTGTTACTTCCATTCCAATGTTTTTTAGATTTTTTCTGATAAAATTTAACTAACATAGTTTCATATCAGGATATGTTGCAGTTTCCCTGATCCAATCGAAAGACTATGTTGTCCACAAACTGAGTTAAGACTAGTCACGGTTTTTTTTTTCCATTTTGCAATAGTAGAGGGCAACAAATTTAGAGACTTCTTTGCACTATTCTTCTTCATATAGAGAACTATATAATACCCCACATTTTATAACCACTTTTTTATCTGAGGCTCTCCAAGCAGTTTACAAACATGAATTAAGCTCCAACATCCATCTGCTGAGCAACATTAACTCCTTTTTAAGATATGAAGAAACTGAGGAGCACAGTTGTAACGCGTCTTTTTCAAAGTCATGAGAGAACTCTCTATCCCAGATTCCAGTCCTGATCTCTAACCACTAGATTATGTAGCCTGTAATGAAAAAGGCAGGAGAGAGAGAAACTGATTAAAAGTAAATGCATCTCTTTCCTTTCAAAGGTTTTTAGTCTGCTACCTCTCATCCATTATAGTACATTAATTTTCTCCCTCATAGTTCCACAAGATCAAATAAGGCTGGTAAAAAACCAATTAATCTAAATGAAAGGCCAAGAGATAGCAAATAAAGCATCAACAGGTTGTTTTTTTCTACATCACTGTGGCAAATGTGGTATATTGTCTGGTGCCTGGTCCTAATACACTTTGCCTCAAATCCAGTTCTTTAGACAAGCAAGAAGCACTTATGAGGCTAAAGTTAGCTACATAAGTGGCACTTAGGCCCAATTATACCAAATTTAAATCCCACTGCCCTCTATGCAGCTCACCTTTCTTTTCTGAACAAACCCAGAAGGGGTATGCTCCAGCCACTTACACTCTGTTGTATCTCTGTTCCACCTAGGAAGGTGTGTTAACTCTGTATCAGTGTCAGTCATAGAAAAAGGAGGACCCTTCTACTTCTTATACCAACACACTAGTAGTTAGTACACTTGCCCAAAGAATGGGACACCCACTTTCTAAGCCTCCCTCACCTGGGGGTAGAATCTACATCTCCCAACTCTGAGCAAAATGCCCCAATTCCTAGGCTATGGGTTAGATACGGCCATAACCACACTCTGTCTCTTTTATTGAAGCTGGCTCACTGCACAGTCAAGAGGGCAAGATGGAAAAAACCACTTAGCACAATAGATTGCTTTAGAGTAGACTGAAAGGTATAGCAAGTCAACACTGAGAAGAGATGGAAGAGAACAGCATAAGCAGACCCTATCAAGGTTAGTCTGGGTCTAAGAGGTGGTATGAGGTTCTCACCATCAAAAGCCTCAACTTCACTCATGAGAAACCAAAATCTCATAAAATGAGAAACCAAAATCCACAAAACTAGATGGGTGCAACAGAAGTAGATTAAAATATTTTATTTCAATAGCGCAAAGCAAAACAAAAACATTTACAAGGTATAGAGGAACATAGATTCATTCTTCTGCATATCAATCATTTTCCTATAATTCACTGACTGTGTGAAGAGACCTATATAAAATGAAACTGTCCCATCTTGTCATGATTAAAACTGTTTTAGGTCACATCTTATATCCACTTCCAACTTCTGTTTTAAGATGATGCCCTGTTTGAAAATTTAAGGCTATTGTATACTTTCCTTTTATTCCTCTCTCCCTTTCTCCTTTTCTCTGTTTAACCAATGATTTTTATATGTTAACTGTCAGAGAACTGGCCAGCCTTAATTAAACATAAAGCTATATTTAGAGTGATGTGTAACATGAAACAATCCTAACACTGCTACTCATTTGACCTGAGGGACTAGTCAACCATCAGGGTCTTGTAGGTTGGTCCAAGTAGGAAGAGGAATTAGGAAGGCAGTCAGATAACTTTAATGCTATTCTCTTTATGTATTAGAACATACAAGTCCTTGCATTCTTGGAATCAAACAACCATAAACGGTTTCCCTTCTCACAGCTTCAAACCACTTTCAACGAACAACCTCACCCAAAAGCAGGATGGGGAGAAGTAACATTTTCTTTGCTTCAGGCTGCAATGCCTTGGGATTTGTAAAACTTCATCTCTTCCCCTTCGCCCCCAGGAGGGGTTACAGCAAACAAGTTAAGAAATACTGCATTAGGAACACAGGGCAGGAAGAGACTTTCTGAATCCTCCCCTCTACTCTCCTACTATCAAAGGAAACTACATTATTTAATCCTGTCCATAAATTTATCAAGTGCTATCTGTGGTGAACCCTATTATGTTTGGGGGGCTTGTAGGGTATTATTAATGTTTTCTTTTATGCTGTAGTACTGATATTGCATGTGTGCTCTCATTGGAAAGCCTATGTTATGCTGTTTCCCTTTATATTGGTGTTATCGTTGTATAGATTATGTCATGCCATTTGTATAGTTCTTTATGATTTTGGACATGGTTTAGACAAGGAACTTAGAGATGCATATTTACGGGCAACTGCAACTGCCATCCATAGACCAGAGACATTATCGGGTTAGGGGCCCTAGGCACTGTCTGCTTGAAATGGGGAAAACAACTGAATAACAGAAAACACATCTGAGAAAAATGGTGCAACAGCTAAAAGAATTCCAGATATCACAGGGAGACCAGAAATGTCTGGAGGATTCTGGTGACTCGTGAGCAATTAAAATAATGTTGATGGGATGGGAGGGCTGGGGGCTGGTTTGGAGGCCTTCTAAAGTATAGCTATGATAGAACAGGGTCTTATGGATTTTCTCAAGCTGGAGAAGGGTCCAAGGCCCCAGCAGTCAAGGCTGGTCAAATAAGCAGAAAGGTTGATTTCTAAAAACACTGGTGGATTCTTTAAGAGGGTTAGGGTATAGTCAGATGAGAGAGTAAGAAAAGTTTCTTGTCTTGTTTTTCTGTCTTCAAACCCATGGTCAGGTCTGCTTCTATAATTCTTTTCTCCTACATAATTAATCCTTTTGTTGCTTTGTCTCTTTACTGGTTACCTCTGGAAAAAGTGATCTCTGGGTAAGCAAACATTTCAGGCTAGCTCTCTGTGGAAAGGGGGGCCTAAAATTTATTTTACAACCCGAAGGAGAAGCCACCTAGAGCTGGTAGAGATTCCTTCCACTGCTGCTGTAAGGTCGGGTATAAGAGCAGAGGAGCGGAGGCTTGCGGAAATAAGAAGTTAACTCAGGTCAAACCTCAGTCTGTTCCTTAGGACAAGCAGTGGTACAGCAGAGAGAAAATCAGGGCTGTTGCAGTACTCCATGGGCAAGTTTGTGACAAGATCATAAACAAAGTAGGTTTCTTGCCTCCACTATTTATACTGGAAGGTTGTTTCAGAACCTCACCTTTCCAATAGTTAAATATTGTCTAATTTACAGCCTACACTTTTTCATGACCACCTAATTCCTATTTGTTCTTATTATAACATTATTTTTTAGCTAAAACAGTTCTTTTCTCTCACTGGTGTTTACCCCTTCAGGTATTTATAAAGATTAATCATATAAAGCTCCCAGCCTTCACTTTGCTAAGCTAAACAAACCAAGATCATCTGGTTTTGTGAGAGAAGCTCTCCATTTCCCTATCATCCTAGTATCCTTTCTCTGTACCTGTTTCAGTTTGAATTCATCTTTATAGAATGTGGGTGATCAAAACTGTAAGTGGACTCCCGATGAGGTCTCAAAAGCATCTCATACAATAATAATAACTCCTCCCCATCTCTACTGCAAATACTTCCCCTAATATATTCTAGGATCACAGTTGGCTTGTTCATGCCTGTATCAAATTGGTGGTACATAAGCATTCTGTATTCAGCTAATAAACCCAAGCTTTTCTCCTCTCTCATTTCCAAATGATGACCCTTTGTTTAAAGCAGGATTTATTCTTGATAGTCTCTAAATGCATACACTTGCACTTTGGACTACTGAATTTTATACCATTACCCCCACCAAAAAACCAACAACACTAAAATAAGCAGCCCAAAGTTTGAAATAAGAGAAAAGAGGACTAGGTTCATCTTTTGAACATATTTTACCATGGCTGACTTAACAATGCAATAAACACTCCTATATACTTCAATAAACACTCTTAAAGATAACAATGACAAGGGCCTGGCTGCTCTAATTGTATAGTATGTGTGTAACTACATACAAAGTACTCAAGATATGGCAGCAAGCATATATTGTAGCACTCCTAAAATGGGGAAAGAGCCCTCAGATTGTGTGTGTGTGTGTGCGCGCGCGCGCGCGTGTGTGTGTGTGTGAATGTGCGCATTGGAATGGTTCAGGATGGGCAGCAGTGGTTAATTGATTTCTAAAAAAGCCTGAGTCTCACATACAGTTTCACACAGCCCTGAAAGCAGACAGCCTGTCTAACACAACACATCCTTGATTTTGAGGGACTGCTGGCACTGCCACTGACGGACGTGTGATGAACACAGAAAGACCAACCAGCAACAGCCACGGATCAAGAGGAGGGAAAAAGAGTACAAAAGCAGAAACTTGAGAGTAACAAAGGGTCCTCCCTTGTCCTGCCCAGGTCCTCTCCCTCCCTGAGAGGGGTCCCTGTCCCCCCATCCCTGCCCCTGGGAAAGGGCTCCCAAGGCCACCATGGACAGAGGGCACACCACTAACCCATCTCATCCACCCCACTGGAGGCGGTGTGTGGGCCTCAGCATCCTACCTCCAGACTGCTGACATCAGATACCTAAGACAGTGCCTCAGAGTGAAGACTAAATCCTGGCCAGATGTATTTTGACTCTGATGACAGCCCTAGGACTTGGTAGATATGTAGAATTGTTTGATTGTTTGTATGGCTTCTTTTTTGTTATTATTACTGTATATTTTTTGTTATTATAATGTATCAATACATTGGCCTATTATAGAATGGAAACGTCATGGTCGGTCTGAGGATGGGTCACCCCCGCCGCCCAGAACAAGGCATCTGGGTCCTAATCCAGAGCCAACAGTCTTCTTCTG
Source organism: Crocodylus siamensis (assembly GCF_052110815.1). Taxonomy (NCBI): domain Eukaryota; kingdom Metazoa; phylum Chordata; order Crocodylia; family Crocodylidae; genus Crocodylus; species Crocodylus siamensis. The sequence goes on along the minus strand of NC_143396.1, from coordinate 227,560,154 downwards.
AAACTTCACAAATGCCTTACATTAAACCATTTGTCACCAGTTGATAAAGAACACATTATCCCCGAGCAAGCTGGTTTACACCCAGGAAAATTATGCACCATTCCAGTATTAAGTACCACACAGCACGTCAAAGATCGCTTCAAAAAAAGGAATGGCCACTGGTGCTATATTTGTAAAGCCATCAGCAGCTTATGTAAACTGTAAACCACCAGAGGCTCCTTGCAAAAGTATATATGACAAAAGACTACCACCTACTATGAATTATACAGTCCTTCCTAGAAAATCAATGATTCAATGTCAAATTATGCAAGAAGTGGGGCCAATAGTGAAAACAAAGGGATGGCCTACCTCAAGGAAGCATTTCTGCACCTATGCTATTTAACATCTACACCAACAATCAACCAATTCACCCAGGAACAAGCAGTTTTATTTGTGTACCAAGCTAACAACTCAATAGGTTGTCAGACTATTACATTAAAAATCAACTACGTGCCAATCCAAAAAAAACATAGGTTAATCTCTTCTACCTTCAGAAGTGAGATACTAGTCAGCAACTCAGCCTAACCTGAAATGGAATAACCTTCACCCAATACCTCACCCCTATCTACTCGGGAGTAACGCCAGACCACACATTTTCATATAAATCACATGTAGAAAATACAAAGTACAAAGTTAGTTCCCAGAACAACATATTAAAGCAGCTTACCAATTCCAAATGGGGGACAACCCAACAATGTTACAAACTACTGTAACATCATTATTTGGCAGCTAAATATGCAGCTGAATATATGCCAGGTTTGGGAAAGACTGGCACATGTAAAGAAGCTGGACACTGTGCTGAACAAAAGCTGCAGGTGCATTACTGGATGCCTTAAACCAACAAATGTCAACAGTCTCCATCTACTTGCCAGAATCACCCCACCAGACATTAAGAGAACGGTAGCAAGCAAAATACAATGCACCCAGCAGAACGAAGACAAGAGGCACCTGCTACATGGCCTCATTGCAGCTCTGAGTAGACAAAAATCACAGAAAAATTTCCACTGAAACACCAACAGCCAAACAAAAAAAAAAGTGGCAGTCACAATTAGAGATGATCCAGGAAGCAGTTTGGATGAATATCAAACATGCTGAACATCTTCCTGCAGGCACAGAGCTTGTTTGGTCAATGCGGAGGAGCATGAATTGCCTTCAAACAAGGGTTGAGAAATGTTATGCAATTGTGGGGATACTCTAAGGACACAAACACAATATGTAATAATATGTGCTCATGTGTGGACCCAATTTGAACTTGGTTACAGAACATGGAAAAAAAAAGAAAAAGAAGAAAATAGCATTACTCATGCTCTCAAGGTCATCCAATTGTTCTTGTATGTCTTTCTGATCTTCTGTTTGGATAGTGCCTTCCAATTTTGTCTAATCAACAAATTTCCTAAGTAAACACCTACATTTTGAGCTAAGTTGAGTAATAAAAATATTAAATTAGCCTTTTCTCTACTGGCTTTGGGATTTTTATGGTCATGCGGGGGGTGGGGGGTAGTGGATTGGGGTGTGAGGGTTGAATATGCCAATGGCTGGACCATAATATTTAGGTGTAACCCCTCTGGAAGAGTTTGTTCCCTTCTACAGTAAAGTTCATAGTTTAAGACATAACTACAGTAAGTTGTGGAATGTCCACACCCACATGGTGACTCCATCTACCATGTGGCTAGTAGATGTCCAATGTCTGGCCACAAGCTATTAGACCTGATCAATAGAATGTATACGTAAGTATGAACAAGTTAAAAAGGAAGAGGAATTTATTAAGCATAAATAGAGAAATATACAGTAAAAGAGTAGATCCTCTGTCCTCAGAGGGAAAGAGATGGGATATGGAAGGGACCTTCTGAAGAATATTAGCTCTTTTAGTAAAGAAGAGGGCACCAGGTGATTTACTGCTTTCTTATCTCAGCTTTTTTCTGCCGCTTATCCTGCTAAAGAAGCAACAAAAAGAGCATTTGCCAACCTGCTGGCTCAGTTCCCTAGCCTGTCAATAACACGTCTAACAGGCTTTCTTTGAATATTATGATTTCCGTATTATTAATGAGAAGCATCAAACTCTTCTATAACCTCAACCAGGGTCACAGTGCTGTGGAAAAGCTCTTCTTTCAGCACCTGGATACATGATAAAACTTCCTTTGATGTTTCCCTTTGAAGTCAAGGCAGAATTAGTTTTCCAGTAGCATTAGAAATGACTCATCTGTTTCTGGTGCCAAATAGGGTTTTCACGCTCCCTTTTCAAACCCAGAGGAAAAATGGAGCTCTTGCTAATTCCACCACAAGTAATATTAAGTATCTTTGGGGTGCCACATCAATTTTTACATTTACATTTACAATCATCTGCACAAAGGGATAAAACTACAAGCTGGAGACAGTTACCCTAAGCAAATGATCTAAAGCTTGTTTCTTATTCTTTAACAGTTGGAATGAATGCAATGCTCTTGAAAATAAGGAACTCATGTTTTCCAGATCATGCCTTGAACTTGAAAGGTTGTACTCCTCTGTACTCCTGGAGCAGATGGGCTTTTTGATTATGAACCTGAATCTGAATTTTGGAACTTAGCTCCCTTCCTATTAATATGGGCTAGAAAGCCAGGCACAGTGCATCCATGGACAGATTAGCCAAAGAGATCAGCATTCAATAGCCACTTGGGGCCCACACCACATTGGAGAATGCCAGGGGACACTGCTGTGAAAATACCCCCTACCAGCCTACCTACTACATCCTGGTCTGTGCACAACACAAGCCAAAACATGCCATGTAACCAGCAGTAGAGTGATGGTGGGTGCACCCATGAGTGCCTGAAGAAGCAAAAAACTTTATTTTTGGCATTCTGCCTGCATAGAATGGGAGCAAATGGGCACCGCATGTTATCACACCCATAGTCCGACATAGCGTAGATGTGTCTGAATGGAAACGGAACTCGTTTGAAAACCTGGCCTGATGTTTCCTAAATTATTGCTGTAACATGTCATATTTCTAAATATCAAAAAATGGATTCCTAAATTTTAGAGCTGGATGAACAATTTGGGGAAAATACTCAGAATGATGCAAACTCTCAGCCATTTGTCTTGGAATCCACTGTATGAAAACCAAACACTGCATAGTCACGTTAAGACTGTAGTAACTGCAGAGTCACTAACAACTATTTCTGAGAACTCAGGTGAGGTCTTAAAAGACCAGAAAGGGCAAACTAGTTCCTAATCACCAGTTTCTGGCTCCTAACTCCAATCCAGACTCCAGTCTCACAGTTTTATTTTGGCAACTCCCCATGTCCCAGTCCCTTACAGCTAGTCACAGCCACCTGCTCTGAATGCTCTGGCTAGTGACTCCAGTATGGATCTTTGCTTCCCACTCCTGACCCCCCTGGCTCATGACCCTCCTTCTCTTTCTGTACACCCACATCTCAGTCCCTTACAGAACCCAGTCTTCTGACCTTCGTGCTCCTGATCCCTTGACTCAAGGCTTTAGTTTCAAACTTAGCTTCCTGACTCATGACTCTCTAGTGCCCATGTCCCAGCTGTCCCCTGATAAAAGTCCTCTTATGCTACAGAACTGGCACAGTGACATAAACATTTAGAACTCTATTAGAAAATGTTTTAAATTGTAGTTATTTTCCATGGCTTTGTAGAGCTGGAAGACAATATAGGATCTTGTGAATGGTAGCTACATGAGTACATAGTTTTGTGTATGTTAACACAATCTGGGCTACATGTGTGCTTTACTGCAGAGCATCTACATGTGAGCTTTGCTATATGTCTGCTTTACTGCAGACTAATTAGCTCCACATAAGTGGCACCATTACATGTATGCTGGTATTAGGGCACAGTAAATTAATTAACTGTGCTGTAAGATAGTACTGTTGGGGACAGTACTATCTTATGGCGCAGTTACTTATTGCACTGACGTGCATGTGTAGATAGTGACTCGGGCTGGCTGGGGCATGAGGGTGCAAAAATGTGGGGGCTGCCTGCCACCCAACCCCACACACCAGAACCCTTGTGCCCCAGCTAGCCCTTCTGCCACACAGTGCTGGCACCTGGAGCTTGGGGCTGACCCCCCAGACTTCCTGCCAGCCCAGGGCTACTCTGCCTTGGCTCAAACTGCTGTTGTCCCATGCACAACACCTGTATGCGCTCCCTGGACCACAGCAGTTTGAGCATCTACACATGCCATTAAGGTGCCCTGATAAACCTTGGTGCAAACTGCATCAGAGTTTATCACATTGCCTTAACGGCACATATAGATGCATCATCTAAATAAGAGAAACAGCGTCCTGTGCATTGGAACTGCATTGGTACAGAGTTGTAAAGTTTAAGACATTTTTAGACAATGGTTTTAGCTTGCAGTATACAATTGCTGGGTAGGGTTAATTAAGGCATTAACAGTCTTTGCAGGTCTATAGGGTATGTTGTGGGCTATGCAATATTACTGCTTTAGGTTTGGATTCCAAGGTAACAAACTATTGTAGCCAACCCTCAAATGTCTTCAGGTTTCCCTTCTATTAATAATTTCATGACCATGACATTGTCAACACATGTGCATACCAAGTTAAAGTAATAATGGTGATCAATTCTTATTGCTCTGTATGAAAGCTGATTTCTGCGGAAGCAAAAGGCCTCCCTCCAATCCATTCACCTTCATATACTCATACATATCCTTGCATAAATGGAAAAGTTCAGTAATGGTGTAAGTGTAGGTGGGGGGTGAGATTGCCTTCATCTCAGCAAGAATTTACTACCATCAGTAACAGAGCACAAGAATAATCAGACTAGTTGTTTGATCTGCTACAGTTATTGCAGCGTTCTTTTTGCCCTAAAAGGTTTCTTTAAAGAAGGCCATTTCTTCAGCTGCAGAAAGGCTGAAAAACCCCTGCTGCTCTTTCCCTCACACAATAGCTGATAATGAATTGGATTAGAAAAAGACAGTAATCCCAGGAAATGCAGGATTTCTCACCCATGAAGGACGGGTATTATGGTTTCTTTCACAAAGTACTTATGAGCTACTGTAGTGAAAGTCTCTTTTGAAAGTGAACAAAATAATTCTTTTTCTGTGAATGAAGGAAAAATAATTACCATTTATGTGTGAGATAGTCTTCATGCTCTATGGAGTTTAATTCAGTTTATATCAAATTAAACTTCCTGGCTTTAAACATTTTTGGCAGTGGCAGGAAATGACATATGGATGAAAATTTCAATGGTTCTCCAGACACACTCTGCAGACATCCTAAGTAGCTATCTTTTCTCTTGGTTTCACAACTTTAAAGGGTTTTATTTATTTATTTATTCGAAGGTGAACTGGAAAATATAATAACCCTACTAGCTGGATTCGGGCACATGCTACACAAACGTTTAGAGCACAAATCTATAAATGCACCTCACTGCTGACCTGGAATGCTAAGCCTCTCCAAAGAAGAGGATGCAATCATCTCAGCCTTCTTGTGAAATAAATGAAACTGGGCCAGCTTCAGCTGTCTTATAGTCCCATGCATTTCAGTGAGTATGGTAAGATCCCAATGTATGTAAATCAAGACAAAATTTGTTTTATCGCATAATCATTAAATATTGGACGATTAAGTCAAACTTATTTCCACTTACAGCCAAGGCAAAGATTTTGAACTAGGCTGACACCATTCATGCAACCTAATGTATATCACCAAGTCTTTTTTACACTTATTGCAGCTGTCATTAGCATAAAGAATATATGTAAGTAACACACTTCTATTAAGCCATAACTCCAGGGTTCCCTCTGAAAGACTGAACAAATTTGCCAAGTCATTTCAACCATGACTTTTTAGCTTGCTAAGAGGAAATGATGGGAGGTGGGCTAACACTAAAACCCCGTTGGAAGATAAAATAATCTAAAACGCCCTGCAAGTTGGCAATTCTGAAATTGCTTCCTATTGAGCAAATTCATGAAAGTGCTGCAATTGCTGGCAAAGTTGCACTCCATCAAAACAATCTGGACTCAAAATGTACACCCCTGAAAACTACTGTAATTTTCAGACCAGTGTGTGTTTTCACACAACTCCAATTAAAGATACAGTCAGTCTCTATTGCATGTCTGCAAGATATCTAGATGCCTCCTTAAAACTGGAAACAAATCTAACTCATTACTGAGTGCATCTACACATGCAAACAATCTGGGAGCAATTTACTCTCAAGTAAACTTCTGGGCACTTGTCTACATGTGCAGGGGCATGGGAGCAGATTTGCTGCTCCTGGCAGCAGGATGCTCCCGCTCTCTGTGGCCCTGTAATCGGCCCCTGCAGCAGCCAGGGGGAACTCTAGGCTCTCCCTGGGTGATAGTCCAGGGATCTCTTGGCAGAGGTGAGCACATTGCTCCTTGCTCCCCGGAGCTGCCTGCTGCCAGGGCAGGCTCCACTACTGGGGCCCAGACAATGTCCCCCTATCCCAGCAGCAGGGAGATCTCAGTCCCCACTCCACGATCGCAGGGCCAGGGCTGGGAGTTGCTCATCTCCCAGCACCAGCTCCATGATTTTGGGACCTGGGCTGGGAGATCCTTTCTCCCAGTACCAGCTCCACAGTTGCAGGGCTGGAATGGGGAGATTTTTTTCTTCCAGCCCAGGTCCCATAACCACAGAACTCAGACTCCATGATCGTGGAGCAGGGGCTAGAATATCCCTGGTGTTGGGGCAGGGCGACATTGTCCTCGCTTGGGCTCTGGTGGTGGAGCCCACCCCAGCAGCAGGCAGCTCCTGGGGACAGGGAGCAATGTCCCACTGCCACATTTTTTTCCAGTCAGGTGTCTACACACGAACTACTGAGCAGTTAATAACCATGAGTCAATTTGCTACTTGCATTTACAGGTAGCAAATTTACTCATGATTAGAGCCAATTACTGTGCAGTAAGCATCTGCACATGCAGATGTGGATGTTTACCGTGCAGTAATTAGCTCTACTGGGCAGTAAAATGTCTCATGTAGATGTACCAATTGATGCTTACTTGCAATGAGCAAGATGCCAGTGCTATACTGCCCATAACTTGTTGCAAATTTATTTTTGTTACAAGTGATTTTTCACACACTTCAGAGCACTAACACTATATATGGTTTATCGTTATATGTTTTTATATGTATAATGTATGCATCCATAAACACACACACACATTACAAAGCAAGGTAAATATTAGTGGTATCTAGAAAAGTAAGGGTCAAGCTTTGATTCAAACTGAAACAATGGGACAATGTTAAATAGCAAAATGGGAAAATACAGATGGAAACATGACATTTTAAACTGGTGGATGGCAAGAGATTGGATTCTAAAAGCAGATCATAGAATCATAGGATAGGACAGGACCTCAGGAGGTCATCAAGTACAACTCCTTGCTCAAGTCAGGAACAACCCTGTCTAAACCAGCCCAGCAAAGTGTTTGTCTAACCTGCTCTTACAAAATTCCAAGGATGGAAATTCCATAACCTTTAAGAAACTGACTACATTTTTTGAGTAGATGTATATGCAGAAAACAAAATTATGGTGCCCAAATGGTGTTGTGACATGAAAGGCTTATAATATAATGTCCAGGTTGAAACCGTGTACTGATTAAGAAATTAAAAGGCAGACAGTTAAGAGAAGAATATAAGAAGGCTTACATGAGTATATGTAAATAATTATTTGGATAAAATAAACCAATAGGACACTAAAGCAGTAAGCCAACTAAGAGAGAGAATTTGAGTGCATGGCAATTATCACTGTTCTCAGCTATAAAACAATAAGTAAATGGCATGATTGAAAGAACAACAGAGTTAACATAAGAAAGAGACAATAATATTACAGTAAAAAGTAATGTTTAATGACACAAGAGCAGGAGAAATGTAGAAAGAATTTACCACTAGATTCTGAAATGAAAAAGGTAACTAAAGGCCAAAAGACTAAGTTTTATCCATGCGTGTATCTAATTACAGATGTCACTCAAACAAGAGATAGAGCAACAGACAATGTAGAAAATGAAGGTAAAGATACAGAATCTGCACAGAAGGTAAATTATAACAAAAGCAAATAAGAGAAGTTAGTGCAGTGTGAGAAAATAAACCAGCCTTAAACGGATCCCTGCACAATATGCACTGATAAAAACATGGAGGGGGTGAAGTGGAACCCTGTGGTAAGCTTTGAGCCTTAAGAGAAAGAAACCACAGATAAATATGAGAAGGTTTACTTACTAAAGGCTTTTTGGCTTGCTTTAAAAACCATTGTATCTGTTACAGACATAGAGGGAGTTTGGATCTCCAACAGAAAAGGTTCTTCTTGACATCTCTGTACTCATGCTACCCTGGAACCTCATTCAAGGATGTGTCTGAAGGGTTTTCTTTAAGCAGTGGAGGCAAAATAAAACCCACTGGCTGTTGGAATAGGTCAGGAGTCTCAAACAGCAAGAAAAACTGGCTCTTTCATAAGCTATAGAGAGAAACACCAAATAGCCTCTGAGCAGTGTCATACCTAGAACCTCCTGGCACAACCTGGTCCTTTCCCTCTGGCCTTTTACTTCAGCAGCTCTGTTTCCAAACAGCTCCTAGCATATTGTCTGAGTAATTAGACATACAGTTATAGAAAAGCAAAAGAGGAAGGAGCATCCTTTATTGTGACTGCTCACAAGGGAGCAATGCCCTTCTCTGCTTCCAATACAGTTCAGGGCCCAAGAGCCAAATATTTCCTTTTAGTGTACATTATCTGCAAGTCTTAAAAGGAGCAAAATAAAAGCTTTTGCTATTAAGTAGACCAAGTTTCTAAGCTTTAGAAACCTCTACAATAAGATGAAACTGGCTCCTGATGACTGTTAGTTCATCTAATGAGGGTCTGTATGCACATTAAACCTGGGGTACATAGGTAGATTCCAGAAAAAAGAAATTTAGACGAACATCTGTATTAATTCAGCAAAACTCCTCATGCTTCAGGGAGCGTGATGACAGGAAACAAAGCTGACAAGCAGTTGGGTGAAACATTTCTAACCCAATGATAGCTAGAGAAAAACTACTTTTCCATCCTGCAAAGCTTTTGGAGACTTAAAAAGTTTTCCATCCTGAATCAGGACAAAAACAAGACTGCTTAAGAGTTTTGGGGAGAAACAATACAGAGAGAGAAGAAAACAAAAAACAGTACCTAGGCAGTCAGAGCACTCAACTGGAATGTGAGAAAGCTAAATTAAAGTCCCAGAACAGAGTGGGCATTTAAACAGAGGTCTCCCACATTCCCAAATGAATGCTCTGACTGCCAGGTGCCAATGGGGTGGGTCTGTCTTGCTGGGAAGAAATTCCATCCTGACCTGAAAAGCCTCCTGCAACAAATATTTTGTTAAAACTGAATGTTCCCATGAGAAGTGTCTGTTGTGATGAATTGGCATTTTGAAGGGGAAAAAAATGTTGAAAAAATCCCCAATCGTCTCTAAATCAGACCTACATAAAAAAGTATATATATTCCAGACAGATATCATTCTGCCTATTGTATTAGCTAGATTCAGGTTGCAACATTGAACAGCCTGCAAAAAAACATCATGATTGACAAGGGACCACAATCCCTGCAGTTAGAGAAAATCACATATCAAGATACATGGAGAACCAAGGACTTTTCTGTTATATTTGATTTGGTTATTGGACCTGAATCAATCGTGTATGGACATAACATACCACTTGTGCCAGACTGTCTTAGATTCACACTTTCAATTTTAATGGTATGATGCTTTGATATGAATGCTATATAATGTATGAGGTCATGGGCGCACATACACGCAATTAAATGCTTACTGGTACTATGAGTGCTTAGATTTCTGGGAACTGTTTTTCTTGTCTACTGCGACACAGTTTTAACTACTGAGTACAAACTCCAGACAAGACAGAGGTGGTGGCAGCAGGTAGACTGTTTGACTTGGGAAGGCCTGGGACACCATATCATTGATGTGGTTCATCTTCTCCTTGTCACTTAGCATTGGTGCTCCTGGATCCTCTGCTGCAGCTGGTGGCAGTGGCTAAAAGCAGCTTTCACTAACTCCATCCAGTTAAGGCTGCAACCCTGTCTTTCAGATATGGATCTGGCCACCATCATTCATGCCTTCATAAACTCAAGGTTAGACTACTGCAATATGCTCTATAGAGGGCTGCCCTTGAAAACCATCCAAAAGCTGCAGCTGGTGCAGAACGCTGTGGCCCACCTTCTGAAAGGGGTGGATAAACAAGAGCACGTAACTCCAGTGCTCCAGGGTCTGCATTAATACCCAGTAGTCTTCTGGGCACAATTCAAGGTGATGATTTTGACCTATAAGGCCCTAAAGGGTCTGGACCATATGTACCTAAGGGACTGCCTTCTCCCTTATACCCCATCACAATCCCTAAGGTCAGCCTAGAGCAACCTTGTGCAAGTACCATCAACATGCCAAATCCCCCTAGTAAAAATGCATGGGGGCCTTGTTATACATTGAACTTTGAGCTGCTCAAATGTTGATTGGTGTTAGTGCTCACTTGAGCTATAATGCTACAGCTGCAAGTTGCCACTAAAGGGCTGGTGATCCAGGACAGGCTTCTATAGCTGTTCTAGTTGGGGGTGTTGGAGAGATGGGTTAGGGAGGCAGGAACACAAAACTGGGAGGCAGAGATGGGGGTTAATGGGATGGGGGTGGGTAATGAGATGGGAGGCGGAACAGAAATGGGGATGGGGAAGGGTGGTGAAATGAAGGAAGTCAGCCACTGAAGGATAAAATTGAATGAAGCAAACAATTTTATTAACAAAATAAAGAGGAAGTAAATTAAAGGTCCATATATGGGATTGGTATTAGGATGTGGGAGGTGCTGGTCATGTTTCCTGGGGTGCCTGGGAAATGGGAGCAGAGAGGGAAGGTGGTTTTTGTGGAGCTGCTGTCCCTGCCTGAGAAGAAAGCCACACAGGGACCCTATCTGACCCCCTACCTTGTTCCCCCCACCCCCACTAGACCCACCCATGGCCTGCAACCTGGCTAGAGGGCATGTGCTTTACAGGCTGCTTACACAGGGTTGCACCCCTGGGGGTGGGAAGGTCACATCGCCAGGGGCAGGAGTAGGAGTTATCTTGATGTCAGAACTGCCCTTTGGGCAGTGGAGTTCAGAGGGTGGAAAGTTTGTCTGCACAAAACACAGGGGTGGGAAAGGGAACACTGAATCCTGGGATCTTAGAGTCTGCAATTTGGGTGGCTCATCTGTGGGGACTAGCCACACATAAATGGAATACGAGCTGGGTCACACATCAGAGATAAATCTGCCTTGGAGTGATGTAACTTTCAGCCACCTAAAGCATGCTTAAAATTACTTTCAGGTGTTAAAGTGTGGAAAATACAAGGGCCAAGAGCTCAAGGAACTGCCTAAAATTAATATGTAACAAGGCTCTGGGAGTTCATTCTCAGCAGTTGCTCTGGAACTCCCTCTTAAAGGCCTCCAGAACTCGAGCCTAGACATCTTTCAGAAGTGCCATAAGACCTTCCTACCTGCAGTTTAGCAAACAAAGCTAGGCTGAGATATTGTTTAGGGAGTCTTTGTTTTATGTTGATTTTCTAGTTCCCCTTTAAGTGCTTTTGGTCTCTTGTCATTCTTCTGTTTTATAAGTTATTCTGTTCAATTATTGTAACCTACCCTGAGCCTTTAGTGGAAAGGGTGGCATGTAACTCATATAAAATAAACAAATAAACAACGTCAGAGTCTGGATTTCATTTTTTTCCAAGATGATAATAAAATAGGTATGACAAAATTTGGTAAAAAATAAACTTCCCTCATTTATATCATGTACTTTCTACCTGCATCTAGATTTTTATCTTAATTTTGATTGAAGAATTATAGAAAAATCACAGCTGATGGAGCTAGAAATGATAGACAGCTGGGGTGTCTATCCTGTTTTACTGTCTTTTTTCTGGGGTCTTTACTGCAAGAACTGGTTACAAGTTTTTGATCAAATTTCCAGGCTCACTGTTCAAAGAAGACACTACTCTTTTAGTCCCTAAATGCATGGCTTGGGTTTTGTTTTTTAATTACATCCTATTTCTATTAGTCATCAAGGTCATCTTCTGTATAGATTCCTTCAAACTGTGTTATCAACCAACTTCATCAGCACTCTCACTTTGTGCCAACTTCCATATTAACATATATATTTTTAAAGATTTGTTTCAAGACTGATCTCTAAAGAACCCTACCAATAACTTTTTGACCAGTAACTGGTAATTAATAATTTGGCTCATGTTCACTTATTTTAAAATAGTATTTCTTTGGCTTTGAATGCACCTTAGGGGGAAAAAAATCTTGTTATTTTACAGGCAAACAACAGAAGAGAATAGGAGCACAGAATCTACAGTACATTGGAAATTTTTGTGAGGGAACAGAACTGCAAAGGAACAAATGATGGCTAATGAGAGTGGAAAAGCTAAGCAAAGTGCAATGATTTCATATTTTACTTCATTAAATTTAAAGAATGCTCAGGGTATAGATTTACTGTCTTTGATCAATATTTATTATTGCTGAATCTCCCTTGTAATGGGAACCACAAGAATTTAGATCAATACACAAAAAGGACATCTAGTTCCACTGCATTTTCTTTAAGTACCTCTCAGTAGACTCCACTGAAATACTATTTTGAAACCTCATATGGTAATCCCAATAGATCCATCTCCTTTCATAACTGTGGAATTAGAACATAGGTATCCCAGAGCAGCATTGAATTCATTTTACACTAAGACCAACAGAACATACCTGAACATTTTCTGAGGACTTTTACATAACTTAAAAACCAAATATATGCAATATACTGATCTACAGCTAACCAAGATATCCAGGATAAATCATAATTATTCTTCAACCTGGTCTACTCAGCCAAAAGACTGGAATTAATTGGAGCCAGAAATGGAAACCAGATTCCTGAATCTCATGCTGCACCTACTGTTCATTGTAGAAAAATGTCCCACTATTACTCTGATAGAAGCATATAGCATATCTAGTGTTACCAACAATCAGGGTGCATGTGTACATCAATTCAACTTTTTTCTCCCCCCAGTATCTCATCTTATCCTACTCAGGCCAGGACATGAAAACACAAATGTTCTCACCAAATGAAACTGTACCAACCCTATTTATGTGGACGATTTTTCCAAAGCTATTAATGTAGACAATGCCCTGGTCTTCATTAGGTCATAGTTTTAAAAAGAATCACAGAGTTCTATAGCATTACATTTACATATGCTGTTGACACTAGAGGTGGGATTCTATTATCCTTTGTGCACCTAAGGCCCCTGGAAGATGTTAATTTAATGGTGCGATGGGATATGAGGAATTTTATCCTGGCTCCTAGCAATCATGCATCCTGCCATGCCAGACATTCAAGATGGTTGAGTTATGGGATAAAATTCTTGAGATCCCATCCCGCATCTACCAAGGTGTGCAACTGGCTGCACTTGCCCTGGGCCTCAGGCACCTGGGATGAGGGAATTTCTCCTCTGGTCTGAAATAATTTGTCTGTGCACATGTAAGACATAATGCTACAAAGCGCATCTATTTTTCTGAAGAGCAGGATTTGTTTGGTAGAATCTTTTATTGAACCAACTACTGTTGAGAGATTATTATGTATATCCTCCACAAGAGTCCACCAAATATATACACACACACACATATGTGTGTGTCAGATACAGTAAAAGCCGCATTATCTGGCACCCTACAAACCAGAATGCCCTATTAACTGGCATGCCGGCTTGTAAGGTAAAAGCGAAACTGGAAGTGTCCACCATGGCACTTCCAGTTTCACTGAGCCCCCACGGCCTGGGGCAAAGCAGCCTTCCTTGGGCCCGACTCCCTATCCCCCAGCACACTGATGCAGAGGGAGGGGCAGCAATGTGGCGGGAATGGTGGCAGCGCACCAGATGTGGCAGGAGAGGCAGCAGCCCAAACAGGCATACATGCCTGTTCAGGCCTTTCAGGTACCCGGCATATTTGGTTATCTGGCACCCCTCATTCCCTATGGGTGTCAGATAACAAAGCTTTTGCTGTATATGTATAAAAGACATATATATGTGCACGTACATGTGCAGGTTTGATAGGCCCTACATGAAAGAACAGAGTTTTCTAGTTTACACTTGTATGGAGTTCAGTTCTGTAATCTGCTGTGCAATTTTGTTTTCGCTATTTGTGCCAGCACACCTACAGCTCTGAATACATCTAAATATATAAAATGAAGTGTATGTCTGTATGTTCGCTTATAACTCAAGAATGGATGGTCCTATCTACTCTAAACCTTCCAAAAATCACTGAATATCACCCAAGGAAAATGATAGGTGAGTTATTTTTCACTTAACCCTTTTTGAGGCTTCCATTGATTGAGATTACTTTACTTCTCAGATAAACCAGTACCACTCCATTTTGGATGCAGTGAATTCAGTTCAATTGTCATTATTATATTGATGCTTGCCTTTTTTCACTCCACGTTAAATATTATATGTTAAATATGTTGCACCGTGTTCTTTAAAAATAAATAATATTTTTGACCTAAATATGTTGTACTAAGTTGTTTGAAAATAAAGAAACATTGCAATTACAAAAATAACAATCCCGGCGAAGAACAGGTACTTCAGCTGGTAAATATTATAAAAATTTAAATAAAAACTGGTTCTTTCCCAATTTTCCTGTTTTTGATTTGTATTGATTATTCTCATTTATATGGCTCACTTTATGCTTCTTGAAATGGGTATAATACCAAACTATTTCACAAGAGTGTTTAGGAATTTCATTAATGTTTCTAAAGTCTATTGAGATCTGCCAATTAAAGGCACTTACAGAAATGTAAAATATAGTTATTACAACTCATGTTAAGCTTTGAGTATATGTGTATGCCAGTAAGATCCTAAGATGATACCCAGATTTTTAAGGACAAGGCAGGGAAGAAATGTTTGTTTCCTTTTAATGATCATTTTAAATGGTGGAAGCCAACCTGTTTTGGTAAGCATGCTACAAATTAGCCCTGTACCCTCCCTGAATGCCACTCTCATCCCCTTTCCCATGCCCAATCTGCTGCTCTGATTTCTGCTCCCTGTCCTATATGCTACTGTGCCACCTATCCCAATCTCAGATTTTAAGGATGGAACAAGGAAGAAATCTCAGCTGACCTAAGGGATGCCTTGATTGTTACAATCTTCAAGATGGGGGACAGAGCTGATTGCAGAAACTACTGAGGCATCTCATTGTTGGCCACTGTTGGAAAAGTCATCGCCTGTATCCTCACTAACCGCCTTCTTCCACTTGTGGAATAAATTCTTCCAGAATCTCAAAGTGACTTCAAACCATCTTGAGGAACTGTGGACATGATCTTTACAGCCTGTCAAATCCAGAAGTGTCATGAGCAAAATCAACCTCTCTATTTGGCCTTCATCAGGGTCTCTAAAGCCTTCCATTCTGTAAACCACAAAGCCTAAGAAAATTCTTGTCCAAAACTGGCTACCCAAACAAGTTCATCAGTGTTCTGAGACTTCTTCATGACAACTTATCAGCAAAGGTTCTCAGTAACAGGAGTCAAACAGAACCATTTGAAGTGAAAACTGGAGTGAAGCAAGGTTGCTTCATCACTCCAACTTTGTTTTCCATCTTCATCTCCATGATAATGCACCTCATCGACAGAAGGCTCCCACCTGGAATTGAAATTGTCTATAGGATAGATGGAAGACTCTTCAACCTCAACAGACTCAAGTCCAAAACAAAG
Source organism: Crocodylus siamensis (assembly GCF_052110815.1). Classification (NCBI taxonomy): domain Eukaryota; kingdom Metazoa; phylum Chordata; order Crocodylia; family Crocodylidae; genus Crocodylus; species Crocodylus siamensis. Next base: position 227,544,410 of record NC_143396.1, on the reverse strand, counting down.
ACCATGACAATATCCATAATGGAGCGCCAGTATGCGGATGACAATGCTGTCATTGCTTAATCCGAATCAGACCTACAAACCATTCTTAATGTATTCTCAAAAGTCTATGAGAGTATTGGCCTAACTCTAAGAAACATCAGGAAAATGCAAGTCCTTTACCAACCTGCTCCAAATGGGAAACAACCTCCACCCCTCCTTTCAAATCAACAGAGAATTACTGGAGAACATGGATCACTTCACCTATCTTGGGAGCCATTTTTCATCAAAGGCAAACATAGACTCAGAAATACAACACTGCTTGAAATGTGTGAGCACAGTCTTTGGACATCTAAGTAAGAGAGTCTTCTTAAATCATGCCATCCTTACTGAAATGAAGCTCTTTGTTTATTGAGTCATTGCAATTCTAACTCTTCTGTATGGCTTGGAAATGTGGACAACATACAGAAGACATCTCAAGAGCTTGGAAAAGTACCACTAATGGTGCCTTTGCAAGATCCTTTGGATTAGCTGGGAGAATAGATGCACAAGCATCAGCATCTTGGCCAAAGCAAATTCCAACAGCATTGAGGCCATGATCATCCAAAACCAACTTCACTGGACAGGTCATGTTGTTTAAATGCCTGACTCCCGCCTTCCAAAGAGAATCTTTTCCCCACAGCTGAAAGGTCAGTGAAGTAGTGGAGGGCAAAAAAGAGCTTCAAAGACAACCTGAAGGCAAACATGAAGAGGTTTAACATTAACACCTGGGAGACCCTTGCTCAGGACAAACCAAAATGAAGGAAGACTGTTTGGAAGAGACTGCAACACTTTGAAACAGCTCGTTGACAGGCAGAAGAGGAAAGAGGAACAGGTGAAAAGAATATCAGAACATCCAATGCAGCAACACAGTGCCCATCCCTCCTAAAAACACCTGTCTTCACTGTGACAAGATGTGTATCTAGAATTGTGCTATGGAGCCACCTGCAGACTCACTGTTAAGATCCTTAGAAGACTATCTTACTTGTTTGCAAGTGATTGCCCATCATAATCACCATCCCAACCTCAATCTGCTGTGTGCCTCAAACAGAAGCTGTGCATGCCACTTGTGGCATGTATGCTGCAGGTTGGCCAACCCTGGTTAAAAGACAATCCTCAATATCACATTTACTTACATTCCATATAACTCAATTTTAAAAAGAGAAAGCAAGCTGTCCTTTTGACTGCTGATCATTCTTTCTGTGTTCTAATCTAAGTGGATGATGATTTCATATTGCAGCATGGTGATTAATATTGCACAAAGAATATTATGAGCCAAAGGAAAAGGCTATTGGAGAAAATGAAATAACTTAACTTCAGAGGGCAAATGTTTTTGTTTTATGGCATCCAGAAAAAAAAACAACCAACAGAATCAAAAACTACAAGGTATGTCATTCTTTGCTGCATTTACATTCTGGCCAATTGAGAGAACTGAAGTGGTTTGCTAAGAGATTGTTAGTGTAGGGTTTTGGGGTGTGCAAATAGGCCCTAACGCAGAGCAAGACTTAAACATACGTTCAGTGTTAAATATACACTTCAGTCTAACCAAGTAGTTTGACCTGAGAATCATTCAGGTGCGGGAGTATCGCCTGATTTTCTCAGATTGGCCTAGAATTAAGACCACTCAGTTTTCCAGTGAATTCGAGATTTCAGAAAAATTATCTGCACAATCCTAATCACATTCCTCCTGAGATGTGCTCTAGCAGTCCAAACGGGTGTCTTTGGCTCTGAGATATAAATAAAATTGTTCTTGCTTTTTACAAAAAAAACAAAGCAGGGTAAAATGTTATGCAGTTTTATTTACTTTGAGCAACATACATTGTTCAAGAGACCACAAGAAGACTTCCTCCTCCCCCCTCCCTCTGCCCATCAGCCTTGTTCAGCCCCCAGGTAATACAAGAATTGCCTAACTTGTGTGTATCCTTGAATATGGGAAGGAAGAAGTCAGGCTTTCTTTATCCCTTCTGAAACAAATTTCCCTGCCAAAACCCCCATTCCAAAAAATAAAGCTGCTACCACCCTTACTATAGCCACAAGGCTTCTTTATGCAAATGTATTACTGCTCTCTATTTTGGGCAGTGAGGGATTCAGTATGTGACAACACATCTTACATCCCAAAAATCTACTCTGGAGCTTCACAAACAAACACTAGTTACACTTGCTGAATAAGAAGCACAAACAAACAACAATGACAGAAGTAGGAGGAAAATGTTAGAATAGCTACACTACAAAAAAAATGGATCCAGAGAACACAAGAGTGCCTGATAGAGGACACAATAACCCCATACCAGCCTACACAAAATGTAACAGAGTCACAGTGTAGAAAGCCCCGAGAATAGCTTTATAGTTTTTAGGGGCTGGAAGGGACATTCACAGTAAATAAATGTCTTTCAAAAGCTTCCTTTGAACACCAACTCCAAAAAGTCCCACAGGAAAAACTGTGCATAATGTAAAATTCCATTAAAAAACCCAGAAAATAAAGAAATGAGAGACAGAAAAACCTAGAGCACTAGAGTATACAACTTGGGGTGATCAAAATGAATAAATACAAACATAAGCCTCTAGTTAAAGCTTGGTATCATTTTCCACATGATGCCTACACAGTAAATGCTAGGAGCTCGTTATCTGCAGTAATAGTATATTCAAGCCTACAGTGGAAGAAAATGAATTCTGAACTTGAAATGAAACAATCAAGAGCAAACCTACCATCCAGAAGCAGATAACCATATTTTCTTGCATATAATACACGCCCTTTTCCCCAAAGTCAGCTCCTCTCCTCCCAAAATTAGGGTATATATATTAAGCGGAGAAACTGATTTTCTGCCCAGAACAAAAGTACCCTGCTTTGATTCCTGCTCCACAGTGCAGCAGCTGTTGCGTTAGTATTCAGGCAGCTGGGAGAGTCAACTGATTTAATGTCTCTGCCCAAAACAGAGCATAACTCAGGTCTTTACTTCAGAGATGTTAACAATCATCTCTCCTTTTTAAAAGTTTTGATGCTCCACTAATCAAACTAACTTTTCTCATGGCAATTTTGCTATCTGCCAGCTGTTTCTGGTTGCTCTCCTGTTTTGCAGCCTTGGAGACTCTTTACCTTTTCTCAAGATCATAGATCTATCCATGGAGAACAGCCTTCAGCAGCACCTAAAGAGGGTGAGTCAGATTAAGATGAAGTTGTATACCTGCTCTCTACAGCCATAACTCTGGGAAAATCTTTGCTTCATTCTGACTTCCAAAAACAAGGTACATATTATAATCTGGGACTTGTTATACAAGAAAATACACCTGATGTCACAGACTATACAGTTGAAAAAGTGTTGATTTTGCCTGCAGTGTGATTTGTGGGAACCTGTACAGTAGGCCTCTGCGAAGCAGCTAGTATTTGCTTTGGATTCGGATTCAGCCGATTCAGGGGACAGTGATTCGATTCAGTTATTTGAATCACTGTCCCGAACTGATTCAGCCGAATCTGATTTGGAGATTTGGCTGCTGCTGAATCTCTGAATCTCCAAATCTCTGAATCAGCCAGGCCCATCCCCAATCCACTCTCCCAGCCAAGAAATGGCTGCTCTGCCCGCCCCAGCTCCTGGGACTTTGAAAAAAAAAGCCCTGACTCACCAGGTGCTTCTGGGCATGGGGGGTGATCCCCGCTGCCCCCACTGCCCCTCACCATGTGGGAGGGTCTACACAAGCCCCTCAACCCCCCTATGGCTGCCCTGCCCGCCCCAGGTCTGGCACCTCAAAGAAAAAAAAAACAAGAAAACCCCCTTACTCACTGTTCCTGCCAGTGGGGAATGATTCTTGCTGCCCCCCGCTGCCCTGCACCATGTGGGTGGGTCTTCCATGAGCCCCCCAAGGCCTCGAGGCTGCTGCAGGAGCTGTGAGTCCTGGGGTTTTTTTCATTTTCTTTTCCTTAAAGGGCTGGAGCCAGGGTGGGCAGGGGGCTCATGGCAGAGCCCCTCATGCAGTGTGGGGCAGTGGGGATGATCCTCCCCACCTAGCAGCACGCGGTGAGTGGGACTTCTTTTTAAAGCACCAGGAGCTGGGGCAGGCAGGGCAGCCATGGTGGGGGGGCTGAGGGAGCAGGCAGGGGTTATGGGGGCTAGGGGAGCAGGCAGGGGATGGGGGCTGGCAAGGGTCCCCCCATGGTCCCCTCCTCCACCCATATTTACCAGCTCCCAGTCCAGCTACAGCTCTCTGTTGCAGCCACTGGGGGCTGTCCGAATCTTTTCCAAAGATTTGGAGAGCTTTGAATCGATTGGACCTTTTAATTGGTCCCCTTATTTGATTTGGATTCAGAAATTCTGAATCAGGCTGAATCTCCTCTGAACTGAATCACCACCCAAATCTTCACACAACCCTCCTGTACAGATTCTTCGAGGAAAGGGCAGTGCATTATCTGCAATTGCATCACTGTGATATAACTAAAGCTGGATTGTTGTTTTGTATTTGCTAGGATATCCTTAATAAAAATCATAATTTGTAATGAAATAAGGAACAGAACTGGCATAAGATTTAGGCACATGAAGTTGTAGAAAGACATCAACTGGGATTCTGAAAAGCACCAGAGCAGGTTAGGTACCTAACTCCCATTGATTTTAAACTCAAGTTTGTTTGGAAATTCTTACAGGCAACTATCTAATCTTAAAGTGATATTTTTCCTCATTAAATAAAAAGGAGCAACTGTTCTGAGAGCAATCCATCTAGAATACTTTGTTACCCTGGATTAAGATACTTCCCTTTAGAATCACAGCATCTATACAGGGCTGCACTGTTTCATAATAAACATGGCATTCTGGGCAGATAACTCATGCCCAATGTTCTGCCTGTAAGATGTATTTATACTTGGATTTTTCTTGCTGTCCATTCCTGGATAGCCACCAAAGGCCATTGGAATTCTGGGGCATGGTGTCAAACTAATTTCTCCCATGATTCTTCTCTTTTCATTGCATCATTCATCTGAGTTTTGCAAGCTAGACCGATCTGCAAAGCCCTGTCATTCACATGAACAAAACAGTGCTAAAAGCTGCAATCCAGATAGTAATTAATACAAAGAGGTTTGTGCACATGTACTGGCAGTTTTAAAAAGACTTAGGAGGCAGAGTAATACATACATAGGAGGAGGTAGCAGTGGTGTAGGAGGAAGAAATTTAGCAGTCACATCTGCATGAACTTTTCTTAGAATAGCTTCACTCAGTAATCCATTGATTTTAGACTCAGCCAATGAGCTCTCCCTGATTCAGTAGGATAGCACTGCAGTTGGGAGATGACCAGTAATGACAACAGAACTTCAAGCTGCCAAAGCCCACCTCCCTCCAAATCTGTGTGGAGCTTACTCCAGCACTTCAGCACAGGAATGCTTACATTTACATTGCATCTTTCATTTCTCTCTTGCTATGTCATGTTCTCATTCACCAAGACAATTAAATACATGCTTTTGCTATTTCTGAAATGAAGACGCTTTCTTGATCTGGGACCTCAATTTACATCTGTGGACTCCAATTACAAACACGGTAGAAATGTGTTTGAAACAGACAATCAGGCTATTCTACTGCATTCTGTTTCAAGTATTATACTAGAACTATCCCCCTGGTCTCTAAATGTTCATCACAAATTAAATGACATCCTTTCTTCTATGGCCTATACTTTATTATTATGATTTATTTGTATAGCTATTGGTTCAATAATCCCAGTCATAGACCAGAACTCCAATACATTAGCTGCTATCCAAACACAGAGCAAAATGGTGGTGCCCAAGCTGTAAATCAAGTATAAAAGACAGTGGGTAGATATCAACAGACAAGGGAGCACATGGGACAGTGATGGGGTAAAAAAATAAACCTTTCATGTTTCTGAGGGGATACATGAAGGAAGATAATGCATTCGTTTTGTGGACATTCAGGGAGACCCCTTCCCCCTTGCATGTGAAGAGAAACATGGGAGAAAGCACAAAGGTGCTCATCTGAAACTAACAAGTGGGTGAAAGAGGCTGGACTTATGGGCTGCAGATATAGGTGCTGACCTTTTGATATCAAATGAGGTGATGATAGATGGGAAGAAGATATGTCATAAAGAGCCCTGAAAAAGAGCACAAAGAGCTTATGTTTGATGCACCAGTGAAGAGGGTGCCAATGGAGTAATGAGAAGTGTGTTGCAATCACAAATTAAGAAAATGATCTTTGCAACACATTCTGAATGTCTGAGACTAGACTGCCTCTCTCAGGGCTTTAAATAAGGATGCTGCATTAATCAAGGCATGAGATGATGAGAACCCACTCTAGACTTTTAGCTGAGTGGGTGGGCAGAGATGTGGGGTGGAAATTTTCTGGAAAATTTTCTAGTGCTTTATTTTTCTGTGGTAAATTTTCCATTTCTAAAAATTCGTTGTTTCATAAAATTCATTAGCAACAGTGAATGGATGCCAATACAATATTAAGCGAGCTTGGCAGTTTCAAAGTTGTCATTAATGTTTTTCATTCTGATTGTCCCTAGGAAGTGTGTGAGAAAGTGCATATATGTTTTATTAATTTGTAAATGGAAGGATAAATGCACTCACATAATAGTCCAAACCAAAAATCAAGTTATGAATTCACTTAATTGACTGTACAGGTCAAATCAAAACCAAAGCATGGTGTATCAGACACTAGGGCTTTGTGAAGCTTCGGGTGGTGATTCGATTTGGAGGAGATTTGACCCAATTCAGTGGCCGAATCTCCTAATCCAAATCAAATCAGGGGGCCAATTAAAAGGTTCAAATTGATTAAAAGCTCTCCAAACCTTTGGAAGAGATTTGGAGAGCTTTGATGATTCAAGCAGTCCCTGGTGGCTGCAGGTCCCTGCTGCAGCCAGACTCGGAGCTGGTAGGTAGGGGCAGGAGAGGGGACAATGGGGGGTCCCCTGCCAGCCTCCATCCCCTGCCTGCTCCCTTAATGCCCTATGGCTGCCCAACCCACCCCAGCTCCCTGTACTTTAAAAAAAAAAAAGCCCCACTCACCAGATGCTGCTGGGCAGGGGGGCAATCCCTGCTGCTCCCCAGTGCCCCATGCAGCATGGGGGGGTCTGTCATGAGTCCCCCAACCCCTGCTCACTCCCCAAGCCCCCCCCCATGGCTGCCCCACCCACCCCAGCTCTGGCCCTTTAAGAAAAAAACGCCCCCCCCCCGAACTCACCAGCTCCTGTAGCAGCCCTGGGGCTTTGGGGGGCTCAAAGAGCTCCCCCACACGGCATGGGGTAGCAGGGGGCAGCAGGGATCACCACCCCCACCATCAGGAATGGTGAGTCCCTGGGGGTTTTCTCAGTTGTTTTTTTTTAAGGGCCAGAGCTGGGGCAGGTGGGGGAGACTTGGGGAGTCTGGGGGAACAGGGGAGGTTGGGAGGGCTCATGCAGAGCCCCTCACATAGTGCAGGGCAGTGGGAAGCAATGGGGATCACCACCCCACCTGGCATCAGCTGGTGAGTTGGGGCTTTTTTTTCCCCAAGTGCAGGAGCTGAGGCAGGCGGGGCAGCCATTGCCAGGCTGGGAGAATGGGTAGGGGACGGTCCTGGCTTGGGTGATCTGGAGATTCAGCCAAATCGATTCAGGACAGTGATTCGAATCACCAAATCGAATCACTGTCCCCTTAATTGGCCAAATCCAAAGCAAATACTAGCCGCTTGGCACAGGCCTATCATGCACAGTTCTTTCTGTGTGCTAAAATTAGTGTGTCAACAGTTTTCGGTGCCTTCTTTTTTTCCATAAATTTAAAGAAACAATGTAAGGGAAGTACATGCTATTGTGTATTGTCTTTACATTTTTACAAGTATTCCAATAAAAATCATTTCTTTCCACATAAAGCTTTGAATTTGTTTGACTATAACATTTAAACAAGATTAAGTGTGCTATATTTAATTTTTTTCCTAATCAAATATTTCAGTTCAAATACTTGGGGCTATTGGGACATAAAATTAACATGGTGGTACCTTTTTTAGTTTTGTTTACTAAATATAAGTCAAATCAATGTGCTAAATCAGATCACGCTTTACTTAGGGCATTGGAACATTTTTCAGAAACATTTTCCAGTTCAAACATTTTCCAGAAAACCCACATCTCTGTGGATGGGTAGAAGCCATATCTTACATTTGAGGTGTCAAATTCACCCTGAGCTGGATCTGGACTGCAGGAACTCCTCCCAGGCCAAATCCATTGCGTCAGAAGGACCTACAGTGGCTCTGGGGCCAGCAGCATGGCTCTACATTCAACCAAAAATGTGGGCCAGGGATTGGGTGACAGTACAGGTCAGGGAGCGGGGAGCATCAGGGCAAGTGAGGACTTTATCTGAACAGCCCTCACTCACCCCCCTGCTACCAACAGCGGTCTCCACTGGGATACAAGGACCCTGAATTTTGTGGCAGGCCATGCTCCACTGGCCACACCCTCAGCTTTTGGTAGCCTGCTGGACTATCAATGGGCCAGCTGGAATGGTTCCATGGGCTGGATATAGCCCACAAGCTGTTTGTCTGACACCCTTGTCTTAGAGCTATTACACAGAAAGAATCTACAAGACTTAGATGTAGGCTGGATGAAAGGACCTAGCATGAGTTCTGAGTCATTGATGATACCCATGTTACAACCGTGAGCAAGATGCAGGATGTTGATGTTGCCTGCAGTGATCAAGAAAAGAGGCAGCAGGGAGAGTTCAGGGGATAAAGATTAAGAGATCTTGTTTAGCCATGTTGAGCTTGAGTTGATGACTAAACAATCACTATCTGAAGTCAAGAAGACAGATATATTTTGACTTGGACAGAAAGAGACAGTTTTGAAAAGGTCTATGTGTCATTCATGCAGAAATAGTAGTTACATTTTGTTTTAGACGGGATTATCCAGAGATAAGGCTTCTGGTACCTCCAGAGAAAACTGTGGGAGGGGTGAGAATCAAAGGAATGATTTGAAAGATGGAGGAGAAGCAGGGGAGACAGATCACAGAAGCTAAGCTAGGACAAGATTTCAAGAATAAGAGCATGACCAACTATGTTGAAGGTAGCAGACAAGCTTAAACTTGAAAGGGAGATGATGTCGTAATTAAAGACAAGTGGTGCCAAGCATGAGACTTTTTTTTAGATGGGAAAGGTTAAAGTAGGTTTAAACTGTGAGGAGACATAATCAGAAAAAATGGAGACGCCAATGAAAAGAGTAGTGGGAGAAATGAAAGCAGAGAGATTAGAAGATGAGATGGGACAAGATCACTGAGCAAAGCAGAGGTTAGAGGAGAGCAGATGAAAGTTTGTCTGTGACAGGGAAAGAGGAGGAGATAGCTGCAGGGTGAGAATGAAGGGTGAGTTAATAAGAAACGGAAGGCCATGGTGTATATAGTCAATTTTCTGTAAGTAGTGAGAAAGTAACAAGATTCTTTGAGAAGAAAAAACAAAGGGAGGGATTGAAGGATGAGTAAAAAATGGCAAAAAATTGGGACAGCAGGCACAGACTTCAATTAAATTGGAGAAGTAAAATTGCTTAACTAGGAAGACTGCAAAACTGAAAGGCAGAAGGATTTCTGACAGTAATGATTATACTGTCTGAGACAGCATGATAGGGAAGGAGGACCTGCCAATATGAAAGCACAAGAGCCACAATAGCAAACTCAACTATGGGACCTAGGCTGCAAAATGGCTGTAAGTGTGCTGCTATAATGGGAGAGCTCCTCCAGTCAAACATTCCTTTCAAAGATGGGTTTTGATTAGGCCTGTGTGAAGTAGCTAGTATTTGCTTTGGATTCTGATTCAGCCAATTTGGGGGACGGTGATTCGATTCAGTGATTCAAATCACTGTCCTGAATCAATTCGACCAAATCTGATTCTGAATCAGCTGAATCAAACAGGCTTCATCCCCCACCCGCTGACCCAGCCACGTCAACGGCTGCCTCACCTCGCCCAGCCCCAGCTCTCCACTCTTAAAAAAAAAAAAAAAAGAAGCCTCAGCTTCACTAGCAGGTGCCAGGTGGGGGGATGATCCCCACTGCCCCCCACTGCTCTGCACTGCATGGGGAGGGCTCTGTCATGATCCTCCATCCCCCACCTGGCCCCAGCTCCTGACTTAAAAAAAAAAAAAAAAAAGCCCTGCAATCACTGGCTGCTGCCAGGCGAGGAGGGGGGTGATCTTTGCTGCCCTCTGCCATCCCCCCACTGTGTGGGGGCCTCTTCCATGAGTCTCCAGAAGCCCCAACAGTGACTGCAGCAGCTGGTGAGTAGATGCTTTTTTTAAAAAAAGAACCATGAGCTGGGGCCAGGCAGGGCAGCCAAGGGGGGGGGGGGGGCTGGGAGAGTGGATGGGGGTTGGGGGGGCTCGTGACAGAGCCCCCACATAGCACAGGGCAGTGGGGGGCAGTGGGGATTGTCTGCTACGTGGCAGGAGCCAGTGAGTAGGAGCTATTTTTTTTCTTTTTTCTTTTTTTTTAAAAAGAGCGAGGATCTGGGACCGGGCAGAGAAGCCATGGATGGGGAGGAGGGGGAGGGGGGCTGGGAGAGTGGGAGGAGGTTGGAGGACACTCAGGGAGGCGAGGGGGGCAGGCAGGAGATGGGGCCTGGTGCTGGACCCCTCATGGTCCCGTCCCCCCCTCGTTCGCCCCCTGCCCCTACTTACAATGACTTGCAATGGCGAGCAGGGACTTTCCAAGTCTCTGACGCTCTCCGAATCTTTTCCAAGTTGATTCGGAGAGCTTCAAATCATTTCAGACCTTTTTACTGGTCTCCTGATTTGATTCAGGTTTGAAAGCTCAGCCGCCAAATCAGGCCAAATCTCCTCCGCATTGAATCAGCAGCTGAAGCTTCACACAGCCCTAGTTTTAAAGTTGTTGCTGGGAAGGATTGTGTGACTGATTCAATAAGAACACATTCACAGTAACAGTTTTAGCTTTCTTAATAAAGCTCTTTCCATATTTCATAAATAGCCTAATTAACAGGTGGAAAGAAATCATTACCTGAAAAATGTTATCCTTCAAAACAATACTTGAAGAGGCTTATTTATTAGAGAGCTCCAGGCAATATCATTTTTCCTGGTCTCTGCTTATGGCACAATTTAATCTCTTGATGAATTAAATGCTTGAGTCTAATTCTGAGTTTACTGTAGGGGTTCCTGTATGAAATGTGCTGCTCCAGGATACACAGCTGGTCAGAATAGATGATGTAATCATCATTCTGGATTTAAAGCCCATGAAACTATAAACATATAAAGATAATACTGGTATTATGATAATGCTCACTGGGAATTACCATAAAACACCAGGCTATATTTTGTGATAACTTTGTAAATCACTTGGATTAGTAGTAGTACTGTACATGGTATGAGGTAGCAAGAATGATCCCATGAAGTTGCTTTACTTACATCTCAATAAAGTCATTCCCTTTCTTCCACCCAGGAAATAAGCATAGGTCTTATCCATTACCAGGGGGAGATCCAAAATCCCCAGCCACCCTTTGCTGTTGTCCCTCCCCTCTATTCAGCACTGCTGCTGTCCCTGGCTGCCTTGGAGGTAGGCAGGGTAGAGTGCTTCTACCCTGCTCTAGCTGTGCTCTGTGGGGAGCCAGGCCCAGGTAGGGACAACAACAGCAGATGAGTTCTCCCCCCTGCCCAGTCCCCAAGGTGTTCCTTGTCAGTCTAGGAGCAGGCTCAGGGGAGGGGAACTTACCTGTTTCCACTGCTGTCCCTCGTTAGGCCCAGCTCCCCATGTAGCCCAGCTGGAACAACACCAGAATAACTCTGGATCCTCTCCCTGTGCCCCCAAATGGATGTGAGGACAGTGCCAGGTGGGGGAAGGGCGAATGGGAGGGGAAGAGAGGGAGGAACGAAAATTCTTACCTGATTGGGAATACTTAAAGTCACTGCCCGTTGCTCCTGTGGGACAGTCTGTCTGCCCCAGCTGGGAGGAGAAACTGAGAGAGAGGATGCAGCCACCACTGCAGCCCTGGTCACTGCTCCTGCACTTCCATTAACAAAATCCTGGATCTACCTCTGGGAGGAAGAGGGAGGTTCCTGAGCTGGAGCATAGGGGTGACCAGATCTGGAAGGAGTGGGCATCTTACTGTTTCATGGACTCAAAACAGTTTCTGGCAGCTGATTTCATGGTACAGTCTGATCAACGGTGGTGGCGGAGGCTGGGCTGCAACCATCCCTGTGGTGCCAGTGGCATGTTCTGCACCCCCCTTTTCAAATTCCTAGATTCATCCAAGTATGTTAAGTTGGCTAGGACTTGTGAAAGCTAGCTTTGGCTGGGATGATCTAGTTGGGGATCATCCTGCTTTGAGGGGACTGGACTAGATGACCTCCTGAGGTCCCTTCCAACCCTTTCTATGATTCTATGAAAGGGTTACACCATGTAGTCAATGTAAAATGTCAGTAAACCTCATTAAGGACACAGGTCTGCCAGGAATTAGCCTCTGTCAGCAAAGTTTAAGGATGTTTGGGAAGCTGGTACCATTCTGATGAAAGAAAACTACATTTACAGAAGGGTCTTTGCCACCATAGCCATGGTAATGGTAGCACTGTAGTGTAGACTAAGCCACACCTCAGGGTTGAATGAACTGTAATCTTCGGAGTCTTTTTGCTTAGTTATTACTACTACTAGTAGTCTGAGATACAGCATCTACTGTAATGAATTATTTAGCTTGATATGGAAATTCATTAAGCCATTCAAAGTTCTTGCATATATCATAAACACATCTTTAGGGATTACCCCACATTTATGAACTCTCTTCTCCTTGTAATTGCTTAGATTAGAGAAAAGGGGTGGACATCCTCCCTTCATATGTAGGCAGAAGTCTTCTAACGTTGCTGGCAGTCCAGTACCATGTTTGTATTAAAATGCAATTATGCCTTGAAAGGAATTATGTGCTAACTGGTCTGTTTGATTAGGAAAAGACTATATACTCCCATTCTAAGAACTAGGAAATGGGCAACACAACAGCTTTCTAGAAAAGTTAGTGGGTTCTGATGGGTATCAGACATATGTAGAAAAGAAAAAAAGGAACTAAGGAAATTTACCAACAAGCCTAGGGGAAAAGAGATAGTTAAAAGAGGAAGAAGAGTTATTGTGGGTATTCATTCAGTTTTTACCAACTGCAGTGCTGGGCAACCTTATCTAGTGTTCAAGAGAAAAATATTCGAGCTTTCAGCCAGCTTTTGAAATTAAGTAGTGAAATGAAGAACCTTAATTCATGATGCAGATCAGATCAGGGAATGAATGGAAACACAACGTTCAAATTAAAAAAAAATCTGACTTGAAAACTGAACGTATAAAAAGTAGCTGAGCAAACCCCTGGAAAAGACAAAATTCCTGTTTCAATTGCCTTAAAAAGGAAATCTGAAGAATTACATTTTGATTCTTAATCTTTTTTTCCCCATAAAATGTTTTCTGGATAGCTTAGTAATAGGATGATTTTGTTTCTATATAAAGTTATCATGGAACATTTGATTAAACTAATGATTAACTCTATTCTTTAATTCTCCTTTCCCCCAAATTCCTGTTTTTTCATAAATGTAGAGATCTAATGCTAACAGCAGAGTTTAAACAATATTGGACAAGCTCATATAAAGAAAGGCTACTGGGAAACATGATTGCCTTAAAGGTCCTCTGTATTATTGACAGCTGCTTTTGCTGAAAATACAAAGTATAACTCAAAATGAAGATTTTCATCAAGATTATGCTTGGCGCATTCGTTATTGCTATTGCTGAGACAGAACATTTGATGAGCTATCTGATCAATGTCATGGCAAAACTCCCATTCTTCAAAATACTTTTACTTGTTATAATGAAAAAAATACAGTCTCTCTCACACTCAGAAAATGTTAATAAGTCAGACTTGTAAATTATATCTAGTCATAAGAAAATGCTCCCATCTGACAGACCTATGATAGGGAAGTTCCAAATTATATTAAACTGCAAACCATAATGTATAAAATATGCAAAAAACATAACAGATAAAGAAAATGAAAGACAGGTTTTGAACTTGCCTGTGGCTCTCCCTCTCTCAATTTATGCTTGTACCTGGTACAGTCACTTGGAACAGATTTCTTTATATACAGGGTGTTTATAAAGTCCTTGTGCTACTTTAAACTTTACTAACTTTGGATGTACATATGGTAGAAACAAACCGTAAACAGCAATTGAAAACGTATTTCATTAAGGTTTAACGCAATACTGCTCAAATTTCTAGACTTCAACATAACTGCCATCTTTTGTGATGCATCGTTCAATCTGATTTTCCAACCCATAGAAAACATTTTCCAATTGCTGCTGAATGATTTCATGAATTTTATTGTGATCCTTACCCTATGCATAGCTTACACTATGCTAAAATTCTTAATGAATTATGCTTTCAATTGCCGTTTACAGTTTGCTTCTATCATGTGTATATCCAAAGTTATTAAAGTTTAAATTTGCACTAGGACTTTATAAACACCCTGTATTCATTTACAGATACTAGTAAAAATTGAAGCTAGAGAAGAGTATATGATAGTGTCCTGGCCCTAGATGTAGCTTGGGAATGCCCTAGAGAGCAGTGTGGTAGCAAGGAAATTTGGCACCCGAGGCAAAATTGACACACCACCAGCCAGAGACAGAAGGAGGAGCAGGCAGGTGGATGCCTGGTGACAGCTTCCTGGAGCGGAGTGGCCAAGGAGCAGCCTCAGGTGGCCTGGCGCAGGGAGCATGCATGAGAGCTCAGTGTGGAAACCAGCTGTGAGCCCTCAGTGGCTTGGTCTGGCTAGGCCCCAGGCAAGCAGAAATCAGCCCCCCTGCTGCAAAGAGACTCTGGGAATAAGGTTGCTTCTGGGCAGGGTGGGCCCCACAGGCACTGCTTTACCTGCCTCACCCCAGGTGGGATTGGGCCCACAGGCTGCAGCGCCACTCAGTTGTAGTCTCTTTCCCCCACCCCAAGCAGTGTCCATGATTCAAAGCTGATCCAGACAAATTCAAACTAGAAAAAAGATAGTTTATTAATTAAATAAATAAAAATTATACATATATATACATATACATACATACACACACATACATACATATATATTTAACATGAGGGTGATTAACAACTGGAACAAATTACTAAGAAAAATGGTGGTTCTCCATCTTTTGAGGTCTTCAGATCTTCTCTGGATGCCTTTCTAAAAGTTATGTACTAGCCAAACACAAGTTATGGGCTCCATATAGAGGCAACAGTTTCATAGGTGTTTGTATGATACTCATGGTAGTCTTAGACATAAAAGGACATCAGACTAGATGCTCAAATAGTTTCTTTTGTCATTAAAGTCAATGAAGCTATGAACAGGCTGGACAGGCTCAGCAAATGGGCGGACAAGAACCTGATGGTGTTTAACACTGAAAAATACAAGGTTCTCCACCTGGGGAAGAAAAACCTGCAGCATCCTTATAGGCTTGGCAGTGCTACAGAAGAAAGAGACTTGGGGGTCATCATTGACCACAAGATGAACATGAGCCTGCAATGCGATTCTGTGGCTACTAAAGCGACCAAAACGCTGGCTTGCATCCATAGATGCTTCTCAAGCAAATCCCGGGACATCATTCTCCCCTTGTACTTGGCTGTGGTGAGGCCACAGCTGGAGTACTGTGTCCAGTTTTGGGCTCCACAATTCAAGAAGGATGTGGAGAAGCTTGAGAGAGTCCAGAGAAGAGCCACGTGCATGATCAGAGGTCAGGAAAACAGACCTTACGACGACAGGCTGAGAGCCATGGGGGTCTTTAGCTTGGAAAAGCGCAGGCTCAGGGGTGATCTGATGGCCACCTATAAGTTTATCAGGGGTGACCACCAGGATCTGGGGGAACCTTTGTTCACCAGAGCGCCCCAAGGGATGACGAGGTCAAACAGTCATAAACTCCCGCAAGACCATTTCAGGCTGGACATAAGGAAGAATTTCTTTACTGTCCGAGCTCCCAAGGTCTGGAACAGCCTGCCATCGGAAGTGGTTCAAGCACCTACATTGAACACCTTCAAGAACAAATTGGATGCTTATCTTGCTGAGATCCTATGACCCCAGCTGACTTCCTGCCCTTTGGGCCGGGGGCTGGACTCGATGATCTTCCGAGGTCCCTTCCAGCCCTAATGTCTATGAAATCTATGAACTACCATGATAAGTCATGTGAGTTTTTCACATGAGTTTGAAAAACTTGTCTGTGCAATTGTAACACAATGACCAATAGCATTCATGTCCAACTCTGTGCCCAATCCATAATGTGGGATTATCAGAACCCCTAGTTAGAAAATCCAGTCATTTAGCTCAAGAAAGGGAGACCTATGTTTTATAAATCTCTAGTTCAATTTGTGTGTAGACAAAACAAGAGGCGTGTGTATACAACACTTTAAAGTGGGCTAAATGCTTTCGCACCACTTTAATGGCGTCAGTGTTTGCATGCCTTGGCGACATATTGCATATTAATTCCAGTCACTGTAGGAAATTCGGTGGCATAATGTGCCTTAAATGACTGGGGGCACAGCAAACTAAAACTTCTCAAAGGAGCTCCTTTGAGAAGTTTTAGTTTGCTGCCCCTACAGCTGTGGAGCAAAGCACTGGGCTCCGTGAAGCTCCATGGCTCTGCAGAAAGCCCTGCAGGCAGCCTGGCAGAAACTTGGGAAAGCAGGCTTCATCCAAGAGAAGCAATCTTTACCCCCCTCCCCCCAACCTCCCCTAGAACCTGCCTGCCTGAGCTGTGCTGGGGCCCGGTGCACTCTATACATTGCACTCTTTCACCTCACGTAAACACTTTAAAAATACATCAGTGACACTATTAGGGCTAGTTCCTATTCAACTTTTAGGCGTCTAAGTATGGTCCTATCCTACTCTTCCCAAGTCCCTGAAAGAACATTTTTCTAAAGCATCATTATCATTTTCTTATTTTTCCTGGAACTTCTTAAATCCCTTTAACCAATAAAATTACTATAAAATTCTTTAAATTTGATCTATTCATAGCAGTGCCTAAATGTTTCCAAATTAATTGGTAGAGTTCATCTTAGTCTTAAGACTAAGTCATAAAAAGCACTTTTCTAATTGACAGGTTTTTCAGGAACTTAAGCAGGGTAGGATAGAATTGCACTTAGAAAATAAGAAGTTTAATAGATGCAGTTCTAGTACACTGTCTTACAAAGGGATTCTACTTTGTAAAAGGAAAGGAAAATTACTTTTAACAGGACCATATATTGTCAAGTAAATCTACAGTGTAGCAAGAAATCAACAATACTGTATCCAGTTATAACTGAAAGGGAGAGTAAGAGTATACCTGACCCAGTGGAAGTACTAATGGTATTTAAATGACCTTAAATGGCCAGAGCCTAGGTTATACATCTCATGTTAAAGATAAAATCTAGGCAATACATGTTATCTCAAGGAGTCTAGTGCCCCACCCCCCCAACGTCATTTTCTCTCAAGCTCAGGTAATACAGATATGTCCAAAATTTGATAGAAGTATGAATCTAGAACAGTGGGTCTCAATCTTTTCTGTAATATTACTTCATGATACAAGATGTAATAGGCTTCCTTGCCATTTCACACCCAGAATATGTAACTAAGATTTACATTTCAAAATACTCATTGTAGAACTCATCAATGATTATTTTCAGCAATGATTATTCTCGGTGATAGATTCTCTCTCAGTGTTCAACATCTACAGCAGAAAAATTGGATGAGCCTGTGGACCAGAATAAGTAATACAAAGTCATACACTTAGAAACTAATAACAAGAACCTGTGCTGTAAGCATCAGATTAGTTGATCATATAATAATTATGGATTACCAGTGTGATGTGGTTGTGAAAAAGACAAATACAATCTTGGTATTGGAAAGGCTGTGGACCTGAGATTAGGAAAAGAGTCTCACCATTTTCTTTTATGACAGGCTTTCAGAAATAATGGCTAAGGCATGTCGTCACCTTCAGCCAAAAAAAAATTACTTCTTTACTGGAAAGTCAAGCCTGAGAGCTATGTAGCATCCAGTCAAACAGCATGAGTGAAATGATACGATTGATCATAATGAGAGAGAACATACTCATACCACCTGGGAAGAAAAGGTGCAAGAGAACTCTGCACCATGATGGTCAGTTCTTCCCAGCTTTATGGGAGAAGTGGGGCACATCCCTTTCATAAAAGTGTTCCTTCCAAATTTAATAATTAGATGGTAATTGGTTAATTTTGTTTCTATGGGGTATTTTGTGTTATAAGGAAAATCATACAAATGTGAAAACAGGGTCTGAAAAAGTCACTGGCATTATCTTATTTAAAATTTGTGACTTGATAGTGTCATACCTGGGGGTATTGTATGGGAATTATGGATGGGGTGTTATTTTTTGTTACTTCCCCTATAGAGACAGACAGCAAAACTACAAATTTTCTTCAATAGCAACAGCTTGTGACAGTTACTTTCATTGTTAATTTTGGAATTAGTTGGTCTATTGATTTCAGCAATAAATCTTACTCCATACTTTCAACAAGTGAAAAATATGGGTCTGCTTTAATGGAGTTTAGCTCTGAGTACAGACCACTTCCAACCTGGCCCATGCCACTGCCACTTCCCCATGGCGGTGCCACTGATTCTCTCCACCACTAAAATGCCACAGAAGCCTTTGGATCTAGGCCAGATTAAATGGTTCTGTAGAAGTAGGTTGCTGCCCCTGGCTAGGGCCCCATATCAGGAGATTACACCTAGTATATAATAGACAAAATATTTCCAGTCAAGGTAGGGAAGTATTAAAGCCAGTGTTCAAGGCATTGGGAAGACCTCATCCAGAATACTGTTATATGTCTGATCATCCACGTTTAATAAAAATTATTAAACTAGAACAGGTGCAGAAAATGGTTATTAGGGTGATTAGGGCATGGGAAGTCTGTCTAACTGGAGGAAACTAAAAAAAGCTTGTTATGGAGCAATCCTAGCCTTTCTTAATTTATACATCGGGGATATAAATTCTAAGCAGGGGCAAAGGAGCTAAAGGACAATGTTTCAGGGTTATAGGTTGTAGCCATGTTGGTCTAAGAACATAGGCAGAGAAATTCTTTGGGTAAATCCAATATCTTCTATTAGACAAACTTGAATAGTTGGAACTATTCTTATTTGCAAGCTTTTGGGTACAAATACCCTTTGTCAGGCTGAGGAAGCATCTGCAGTTGGTCTGTGCTCTTCCTGGATGGACTGGTAAAGAAGCCAGAAGTCATTCTGCATGCAAGAAAGCCAGTCAGTGAAAATGTAAATTGAGGTAGTCACTATTCAATGGGTGACAGATGTGAGTGGGGAGGTGGGGGTGGAAGGGGAATGCATATAGCTGGTAAATAGTAGAGAGGTACCTGGAGAGTCAGCTGTTAGGCAGGTTATAATGTGTCATAAATCCAGTGTCTATATTTAGTCCATGATTTTGTTGCTGGGAAGGTGGTCTGTGTTTTTAAGTTTTTGTAGAAAGTCTGTTGCGTCTTGGACAAAACTCACTCTTTGGATGACAAGAGGTTTTAGGATTGATTCAATTAAACCTGTGTTCTGGGGAGCAGCCAAGGGAAAGACCCCAGGGAGCCCGGGAGGAACTTGGGGAACAAGACTGGGACGGGAAGGAAAGTGGAAGAAAAGAAAAACAAGGTTCTTCCCTTCAGAGAGCAGCGTGGCAAGACCGGAAGTGGCGGCGGGACCCGAGCGGCTCGTTAGCCGCGTTTTTATAAAATTATGACCAGCTGACAGCCACAGCGACAGGAGCCCATTGGGGAATTTAAAAGCAGCTGAGCACAGCCCCAAGCAGGGGAGAGGAAGAGGAGCACCGGTGAGGGAAGCATTCTCTGAGTCTCCTTGGGGCAAAGGAGCGTGGAGGCTCACAGCCGGCAGCACTGGTGGAGAGAGAAAGACCTTGCAAGACGTGAACACCGCCGGCAGCAAGGAAGAAGGTGAGCAAGGAAGGTTGAGTTGTGGAGGCCGAGGAGGGTTGGACAACCCTAAGACCTGGAGGAGCCCTCAGAGGGGAAGAAGAGGGGACAAACTCCAGATCACCAGAACAGGTAGGACCGCAGAAGGCACGGGCAACCCCAAAGAAAAGCAGTGGGGGGGACACACCGAGGGGACCCACCAAGAACACAGTAGGCTTACCTCAGACTAAGGTTAGGCTGGTTGGGGCCGGAGAGGCGGCAGCCGGGGCCAAAGGAGTGAGCTGTCAGAGCAGGAAAAGGGGCAAAGGGATAGTTCCTATTGTTTGGCGGTTGCTGCCAGTGACTTATTTTATGTTTTGTTTGGTTACCCACTGTTGGAGGGGAGGCAGAGTAGGTAGCACTGACAGAGTGCAGCTGGGGTTGGAGCAGGCGGCTGGGAGGAGGAGAGTATTTAGCTGAATTTGTGGAGCCAATTGGGAAGAGGGTCCCAAGCCCAACTATCAGGGGAACGTGGCCGAAGACCGACAAGATCCATCAAGGTTTGGTGTAAGGGCGAGGTAGAGGGGAGGAGGAGCCTTGCAGAAGACCAACATCCCATGGTCCTTGGAACAAGAAATAACAATAGTCAATCCCCACTACTGTGATAAGATCAAAGTCGTGGCAGGCGAGTTTGGGGAGTGATGATTCGGGTCATTAATATCAACTCACTGAGGTCACAGGGACAGAAGGGCGGACTACTCATCCGGGGACATAAAGCATGTCACCGGATGTTCGAGACCAGGCGGGTACAACCTGATATTTCCTCAGTAAGGTGGAAGTTGCGAGGTATGCCACTCCTAGTTGGCCCTAGGGAACCAAACATCCACACGTGTGGATACATCCTTAGTGTTCAGCTTGATAAATTTATGAAAGTGTGACTTTGTTGCCCAGGATATCAGGGGAGTATATTGAATGATGCAAGAAGTCTATTTGATGCCTATATTTTGAAGTTACTAAGGCAATCCAGCTCCAAATTTCCTTCTTTTCCTATGCAAGGGGAGATTTTTTTCATCATCAGCTGCTTTGTTCCTCTGCTGACTTCCTGTTTTACTTTCTAGGAAGCTTCGTTGCTCATCTTGCATTTCTGGCTCCCCTGTTCCTAGACTGCACAATTGACTCTAGTTCTGGCTTTTTTATTACCCCTCTTACCTGGTCTTGTAGAAAAGTGAGGGGGCATGCACCCTTGTGAGAACAGATGGAAGGCAAGTGGCTGCTGTAGGAGTATTCTAGCAGTGCATGGAGATAGAAAACATTTTCGCTGTCTGAATTTTGTGATATCTTTAAAAAATACTAAATACCATAGCTGTATAATCACAATGTTCAAAAGGATCTGAAGGAGTGACTTGAGAAGTTTACACCTCCCAAATATTGATTTAGGTTCTTTACAACTGAAAGCATCGTTGGTTTATAGACTGTTCACATATTCAAGGTTATTTTAAAAAATCACAAGGGCTGGTAAATTATTTTTAAATGATAGACTAGGAATCTGGAGCACAGCAGGGGGGCATTCAACAAAGAGTTCAGCCAGGGTTGGGTCTGTATATTAGGGTCCTGCTACACGTTCAAATGAAAACTGGACAGAAAGCAGCTATAGAATTGCTACCCATTTCAAGCACTAACTTTATAGCTGGTTGGCTCTTTTTTACAGCTGGATAGTCATTTTTATCATGCAATAATTACTTTGCATTTATGGCTGGTCTAAATTTATTGTACAATTAACCTGTTAATTGTGTGATAATACACACTTGTGGCTAGACTTACTTTGCATATACAGTCAGTCTAAATTTATTGCATGATTAATCAGTTACCTTCATAACATATGTAACATGTAGTAGGGGCCTTAGTTATCTCTTATTTCATGGACTGTTCTCTTCTTCAAGCAAAATGACATTATATATGTAACATTACTTATTTAATCAGAAGAATAGGGCAGAGTGGGATAATCATTGGCCAAGCTCTCTAATTTACTGCTATCTCCCAGAATCAGAAATCTTCATATGGATAAAAGTCTCAACATAAAACCTGATGCTGTTTGTTTTTAGCTTCAGAAGCATATAGAAGTTGATTCAACTGCAAAGTCAGAGGAGAGTAACTAAGTGATTACTTGACCTGGAAAAAGTAGCAAAACCATGGCTATATAAGCTGCTTGCAAAACATCTTGGCTCTCAATTGTTAGAGCTTGCACACTGGACAATTCAAACAAGCCAGACTTCATGTTTAATTCCAAGTCCAAATGTTTTTGCTTGTTTACTCAGCCCTGAGGGGGAATGGGATTGCTGACCATTGTAGCTATGGTAAAGTCACCCTTCCTGCCTATTAGCAAGTATTTTGACAAACTCAAAAAGGCCATTTCTCTTGGAACTTAATGGTAAGCCTGTCATGGGGTGCACTCAAATGAGGGGCGAGATCTACAAAAGTAATTTAGCCATGGTGATTCATTCTCTATACAGTCAATGAGAAGAACTAGATAACTAGAACTGGGGTTCAAAACACATGGCATATTGAGCCAGGGGCACCTACACTAGTGCATAAGCCAGGCAAAATATGGCCCACAGGTCAAATCTGGCTTGCCAGGCCATTCTGTCTGGCTCATGGGGCCCCTAAAAAATTTAGAATGTGAATTATTATCTGCAGTGGCTGCCTGTCAAGGATGACAAGGCATCAGCGGTGGCAGGGTCCAGCAGCTGAGCAGCAAAGCCTGCCTGGCCCTGACCTCACCCACGTCCAGAAGCCTCTGCAGCTTCCGGCCTGGTGTCCCTTTGGCTGTTCCCCCCCTCCTTCCATCTGAGTAGAAAGTCAGATAAAATCAGATGAAGTGAAACTACCACAGTCAGCCCACGCAGCTGGGAACAGTGTGGTGCTGGCCAGGGCAGGCTGGAAACAGAGCAGCTGCTGGAAGGGCAGAAAGTGGTGGGTGGGCTGTGGCAGGAAGTGGCAGTGGGCAGGGGAAGTGGCAGGAGGGCCATGGGAAGTGGCGATGGGGCCACAGGAAGCAGTGGCAGGTGTGGGGAGTGGCAGCAGGTGGGAGGAGTGGCAGGAAGCAGCAACAGTGGCAGTTGGGAAGTGGAGGCAGGAGTGGTGTGCAGTAATGTGGGAGAGAAAGCAGGGAAGCATCAGGGGAGTGGCAGCAGCAGGTGGGACCGTGGAGCCCAGGCTGGTGCCCTGGGGCTCACAGGGATCTGGGTGGAGCAGCAGGAGTGTGGAGCCTGGGCTCAGGGTCTGCCTGGTTGACACTGCATGAGGCTTGCACACAGCCCATGACAGCCACAAGTTATGGAACTGGCAGCCCACCCTCAGCTCTTTCTCTTCCCCCCCATGACCCCACAACCTCCCACAGTCTTCCCCCCAACTACATATCCCACACCCCACCACACCCACCCACCATACACATACATACACTCACTTCCCAATCACAACATTCCACACACACACCCTTACCACCCACACACAACATACAGGAGTAGGAATGTATTTTGAGATATTATGCAATCACCTCTAGATACACTTTGCAAACACACATAAGTTAGTACAAAATATTTTTAGATACAATTAAAATAAGTGATAGGAAATGTTTAATTTTTTTGTATATTATTTGTAGGGTCAATTTCAAGATTGCAGCACCCTCCCTCCCAAAAAGGAGTACTTCCAGGGCACGGGGAAGGACAAAGGGAAGTAATATAACAGAGAATAGCCCCACCTACTGGAAAGAGTGCTCACACATTCCCCCCCTCCCCCCAATACTCAGCATATACCAGTTGCTTTTCTGATTAACAATTAAAATACACCTAATAAAGCCTAGCTCCAGAATCTAAGTCAATGGAAAGTCTTCTGCTAACTTCACTAATCAACTGGTGAGTCCCTAATACCATCACACTCATTCAAAGACCCATAAGTTTAAATGCATTCATTCTATAGGGTTTTGTTTTGTTTTGTTTTGTTTTGTTTTTTACAGGAACAGATGTGGTATTTTTTTGATTTATCTAGAATTCACCATAACTATTCCTACCCCTCTTACTTCTTACCAGACTTTTATAGCTTCATTTTTTAAACCCTTGAAAACAGTTTCTCTCCAGACCACAAAAATCTCTATACTATTTATTAAATCTAGTGAAGTAAATATTTAAATGAATTCATTTTGACTGAAAGGAATTTTTTTATAAGAGAGAAAAAGAATAGCTGGGAATGTATCTTTAGATGAATCATAGTTGATATTTGCATAAACTTTGCTGAACAGTATTGCATTGACAGTAACAAATGCAGCCTTATGAAATCAAAAGCAAAAAAACTCCCAGCTAGTGGGTTTAGATCAGCTAGAAACAGAATGAGTCTCAGGTGAGGGTCCACTTGATTTGCAAAATCCTATTTGATCTTCCATTAATGACATGTCAACAGCAAAACATAATTTCTGTTAACACTTTTGAAATACAGAGAGCATTTAACTGTCAGGGTCTTTCTGACACAGCCTTTATATTTATATACATAAAAACAAATCTTGTCTCTATGGAAAAGATGCCAATAAGTGAGGAAATATTTGTACTGAAGTTAAAGGAAGGACAAAAGGGCTAACAAGAAAGGCATGTGGGAAAAGTCTTTTTTTCCATTTATTCTTAGAGCAATTAGGTGATATTATTAGACAAGATTTTTTTGCTGAAGTAGCCTATTTTTTCACTGTACTGTAAAATAATCACTTCCACAGTTACAGCATAAGCATCAGTTCCTTTTGTGAAAGTAAGAACTGAATTATGTATGGCACAATAAGTATAGTTTAAGTAGACTTTGAACTTCATACAGGCTGTGTCTACATGAGATGCTTACTGCACATTAGCTCCTTACTACTGCATGGTAGCATCGCCAGGCACAAACTGTGATGTGACACTACTGCACAGTAGTAACAAACTACTACGTAGTAAGCATCACTAGGCAACAATGCCAGGACACTACTACATAGTACCTGGCATTACTGCACAGACATTTAGTACTTGGTTATGCAAGTACTAAATGATTGCACAGTAACAACTGTGCAGTGGGTGTCTCATGTAGACACGCCCACATAGGAATTAATTAAACTTTCCAAAGTAACTAGTAGACAAAAGATTCAAGGGCATCATAGCAACAAACAGCCATGCAAAATATCAATGTAGTAAGAGACTTATGAAATTAAGGGAAATTGGGCAAAAAAAGATGGTAGGGATGTTGATGCTGAATGTTAGCTTTTCTTAAGAACACTTGGTGAATAAAATAAATAGTGCTAGCTTTTGAAGGATAACATAGGATTAATAGCAACTGTACAATGACAAACTAAGGGAAAACCAGAAGACTCCGCTGGGACTTATTTGAGGCAAAGAAGTAAAAGGTTCCTTGTGAGAGGTCTAAGTGCAAACTGCAGGCAAAGATCCATCATACAATTGTGTTCTTAGGCAGTATTTTACAGTTCATCCATGGAAATGATTAATGCACCAAAGCCAGGCACAGAGTGACCGTTAATGGGAGATTACTTATTTTATGTAGCTAATTTGTTGGTTAATTGAGTAGGTCTCAAAGCCTGCAGCCAACAGCAGCAGCTCCAGAAGCAGCAAAAGGAAGGATTGCTGCCCTGGGAGGGAGGAAGCAAGGCAATTCCTTTTTCTTTTCCTTAGCTGATCCTAAGTGACTCTTCTTCCCCTTTACCACACAAGAAAAAAGAACCATGGAACTTGAGGTTTTTCAACATCACATTGTTCATTCTGCCTTTGTTTAAACCATTCCCCCCTAACCCAGCACCTGACTTGTCTAATCAGACCATGAGCTCTCTGGGAATAGTCCCACACTCAGTGTCCTTAGACTATCTAGCATAATGGGACCATTAAAAATCATTCTTAATAATGTTTACCTAGGAGAGTCTCACTATACGAATGTATTACTCTAACTTCCAAATTAAAACCCTCTGTAAAGAATAGCATAGAAAATAATTCCCTCACCTGTTGTCCTAAAACTAGACTCAATAAAATTGTTCAGTATTTTAACAGTTTTCCCATTAGATATATTTCTGAAAAATATATTTTGGAATGTGCAATCAAACAAGTGATCCAATTGGCTAAACAGCCATACTTGTGGATGCCTTGTAATGAAAGCAGTTTGTCACTTGATGACAGTAGGAGAACAACTGTGGCTCATTTCATAGTCTGCTGAACATGAAATGATTTTTTTCCATCTGTGATAAGCTGTTCTGTCTCTTGTGGTAACTATTAGGAAGTACCGCCATCATTAGGGCTTTGCAAAGCTTTGGGTGCTGATTCAATTCGGAGGAGATTCGGCCCAATTCGGTGGCCAAATCTCTGAATCCAAATCAAATCAGGGGTTCAATTAAAAGGTCCAAATCTATTCAAAGCTCTCCAAATCAATTGGAAAAGATTCAGACAGCTTCGGTGATTTGGGCAGTCCCTGCCTGTTGCAGCAGGGAGCTGGACCTGGACTCTGAGTTGGTAAATAGGGGGCAGAGGAGGGGACCATGGGGGGACCCCAACCAGACCCCATCCCCTGCCTGCTCCCCCAGCCCTGCCTGAGCAACCCCCAATGCTCCTGCCGACTCCCCCAGCCCACCCCCCCAATGCTGCCTTGCCCAGCCCCAGCTCCTGGCCCTTTAAAAAAAGCCCCTTCTCACCGGATGCTGCCCAGTGGGGGGGTGATCCCCACTGCCTCACTCCATGTGGGGGGCTTTGCTATGAGCCCCCCAACTCCTGCCTGCTCCCCCAGCCTCCCAATGGCTGCCCCGCCTTCCCCAGATCCCAGCCCTTTCAGGAAAAAACAACCCCCGCCCTGGACTTACTGGCTGCTGCAGTGGCCTCAGGGTTTCTGGGGGCTTGTACGGAGCCCCTCACACAGCATGGGGCAGTGGGGGGCAGCAGGGATTGCCCTGCCCCCACTGGACAGGAACTGGTGAGTCAGGACTTTTTTTTTTAAAGGGACAGAGCTGGGGTAGGTGGGGCAGCCATGGGGGGGAGCTGGGAGAGCAGGCAGGGGTCAGTGGGCTCATGTAAGAGCCCCCCACATGGCATGGGAAAACGGAGATTGCACCCCTGCCCAGCAGCAACCAGTGAGTGGGGGCTTTTTTTTTTTTTTCAAAATGCCGGCAGCTGGAAGAGTGGGCGAGGCAGCCATTGAGAGCAAGCAGGGGTAGGGCCTGTGTGATTTGGAGATGACTTCTCATAGAATGTTTTGTTAAAAATCAAACACCAAGCAATGAACTTCAATTTTTACTGCATAAGACAATTCATAGCAGAGACTGACCAATATGACTGACCTAGGACACTCCTATGTAAGACGTTTACTGCAGAGTAGACTAATTAGCTCCACATTAAAATGTCTCCATCTATATGTACAGAGATACTAGGCTGGAGTAAATTAATCAACTCCACCCTAGGTTAGTACTGCCTAATACAAGTACTATCCTATGGCAGTTATTATCTCCACTGCAGTGCACGTGTAGATGCTGACCAGGGCTGGCTGGGGTATGAGGGTGCCCTGCTGCTGCTTGACCACCAGGGGTGGGGCATGGCTCATTTCAGGTGGAAAGGGGGCAAGCAGCAGTAGGGCATAGGTCCCACTCCCAGCACCCCCCCTCACCCTCCTCCCCAAGTAATGTACCCCTGACACCCCAGCTAGGCAGCTTGTCCCAGCCCCAAGCCCAATCCCTCCCTCCCCCACATCCCTTCCCCCCCCTCCAACCCCAACAGATTTACCAGCTGGTGGCAGCTGTCTCAGCTGCCTGTTTAGTCTATGGTCAAATTTCTGAAGTGGCCAAAGCTTTTCCAAATCAATTCAGATACTTCAAATCAATTTGGAGCTTTTAATTGGTCTCCCAATTCAATTCAGAGATTCAGTCCCTGAATTGGGCCAAATCTCCTCTGAATTGTATCGGCTACCAAAGCTTTGCACAACACTACTCTGGAAGACTTTATTAGGAGATGCTAATAAAATTACTTCAGCCAATCCTTCTTGCTAAGACTCTTAACCACCTCTGCAGTTTATTCAGCCCTGAGGGACTTCAAGTATAAATATGCAGAGCACTTCTAAACACAACATTTTTCTTCTGACACACTACTTATAATATTAAAAATGTTGTCCCCCTAACAGAAGTATACCATTCTTTAAAATATTTTTTCAGAAAATATTGAGACAAGACATCAAGAAACCAAAAAAGATAGAGTCAGCTCTTTAATATTGATTGCTTACAAAGATACTATTATAAGTAAGGCTGATTTTGATTACTTGATTTTTTTCCCAAATGCATGCTTTTCCATCAGAAAATGAAGACTCAAATAAATCAAAATGTTCCATTGAGAACAACTTGATTTAATCAATTTGTTAATTAACACGATCTAAATTAATGAAAAATAGTCATGCCATGAAGATAAATATTTTATTTTGACATTATCAAAACATTTTGAGTGCTGATGTGTGTAGGGGAAAAAAACAACAACAAAAAAACAGCACTTTACCAGAAGAGGAACCACATCATACTTTCATAGTTTCTAGGGTCAGAAGAGACCTGAGTAGATCATCTAGTCCAACCCCCTGCCACGGCAGGAAAGATTACTAGGGTCAAACAACCCCAGCAAGGTGTTCATCTAATCTCCTCTTAAAAACCCCTGGTTAGGGGCCAGCACCACTTCTCTTGGAAGTTGGTTACAGATCCTAGCCACCCTGACTGTGAAGTAGCGCCTCCTGATATCTAACCTAAACCTACCCTCTGCCAGCTTGTGACCATTATTTCTGGTCACTCCTGGCAGTGCTCGGGGGAACAGGGACTTCCCCAGTGCCTGCTGTTTCCCCCTGACTAGTTTGTAACAGGCCACTAGATCCCCCCAGAAGTCTTCTCTTCTGGAGGCTGAACAGGTTCAGGTCCTGTAACCTCTCCCTGTAGGGCCTGCCCTGCTGCCCCCGATCATGCGAGTGGCCCTGCTCTGGACCCTCTCCATGTTGTCCACATCCCTCTTGAAGTGCGGCGCCCAGAACTGGACGCAGTACTCCAACTGCAGCCTGACCAGTGCCGCATAGACGGGGAGGATCACCTCCTTGGATCTGCTCGAGATGCATCTCTGGATGCATGACAAGGTACGGTTGGCCTTCCTGACTGCATCCCCACACTGCCGGCCCATGTTCATCTTGGAGTCAATGATGACTCCAAGATCCTTTTCCGCCTCTGTACTGACAAGAAGGGAGTTCCCCAGCCTGTAGGATGGTGCCGGTTGTTCCTCCCCAGGTGCATCACTTTCATAGAATCATAGAAGTAGGGTTGGAAGGGACCTTGTAGATCTTCAAGTCCGACCCCCCACCTGGGCGGGAGAAAAACTGGACTCAAATGAGTCCAGCCAGGTAGGCATCAAGCCTCTTCTTAAAGACCCTCAGGGTAGGAGCTAGCACCACTTCCCTTGGAAGTTAGTTCCAGCTCCTAGCCAACCTAACTGTGAAGTAGTTCTTGTGGATGTCTAATCTAAACCTACTTTCCAATAACTTGTGTCCATTATTCCTTATTATGCCAGGGGGCGCTAGGGGAAACTGTGTCTCCCCCAAACGCTTCTGGTCCCCCCTAGTGAGTTTATAGACAGTCACCAGGTCCCCCCTCAGCCTTCTCTTGTAAAGGCTGAACAGGTGCAGGTCCCGCAGTCTTTCATTGTAGGGTCTGTCCTGTTGTCCCTGGATCATGCGGGTGGCCCTCCTCTGGACCCTTTCAATGTTGTCCACATCCCTCCTGAAGTGGGGTGCACAGAACTGGACTCAGTACTCCAGCTGTGGCCTGACCAGCATCACACAGAGGAGGAGTATCACCTCCTTGGCTCTACTTGAGATGCACCTGTGGATGCACGACAAGGTCCGGTTAGCCCTGCCAACCGTGACCTCGCACTGTTGGCCCATGTTCATCTTCGAGTCAATAATGACTCCAAGATCCCTTTCTGGGATCTTTGCACTTGCACTTGTCAGCGTTGAATCCCATCCTATTCTCACCTGCCCACCCTTGTAACCTATCTAGGTCTGATTGTAGTCTATTCCTCCCTTCTAGCGTGCCCACATCCCTCCACGTCTTAGTGTCATCAGCAAATTTGAACAGGGTGCTCTTTACCCCCTCATCCAAGTCACTGATGACGATGTTAAACAATGCGGGCCTGAGGACCAAGCCCTGCGGAATCCCACTGTCCACATCCCTCCAATTTGAAAATGACCCATCTACCACCACTCTCTGGGTGTGGCCCTTCAACCAGTTGGCGACCCAATTGACTGTGTGGGTGTTGACATCACACTCCCCCAGTTTCTTAATGAGAACAGGGTGAGAGACAGTGTCAAAGGCCTTCCGAAAGTCCAGGAAGGCTATGTCCACTGCTACCCCTGCATCTAATGATTTGGTGAGCTGATCATAGAAGGCTACCAGGTTGGTCTGACAGGACCTGCCACTGATGAACCCATGTTGGTTGCCCCTAAGCATGAAATCCCCTGCTGGCCCCTCGTGTTTGTGTGCCAGAATAATTTTCTCAAACAGCTTGCCTAGGATTGAGGTAAGACTAACTGGCCTACAGTTTCCTGGGCCCTCCTTCTTACCCTTTTTGAAAATGGGAACCACGTTGGCCCTCAGTTTGACGCAGTTCCACAGCATCTGTATGGACCAGTGTTTCCCAACCTTTTCCAGCCCAAAATATATGTACATTAATACAATTTTTCTGTGGCACACCTGTTAAGACATTCCCTGTCACCATACTTATGAACTTATTTTAGCTCCTTACCATGGCAAAATTCCATGGAACAGCTGTTCAGAGGCTTGTAAACTGCACATCCCCCACAGCCAACACATGCTCAGTAGGGGTGTGCGAAACAGGCCTTATTTGATTAAGATTTTAATTTGGCTGAAATCAGGAACAGTAATTTGATTCATTGATTTGAATCACAGTCCCCAATTCAATTCATCTGAATCTGAAGATTCAATGCTGATTCAGATAATCAGAGATTTGGCCATAGATACAGCTTTAAATGCTTTTTCTACATACCTCAAGGTACCAGGTGCAGCTCAGGAATGCTGGAGCAGATGGAGAGTCCCACAGGAGCACGGGGATGGGGGGGTACCTGCATGCTCAGCAGCAAACCCGGAAGTGGACTAGAAGCACTTCTGGCCCACTTCTAGTTCTGCCACTGAGCATGCTGGAGGCCCCCCCTGCATGCCCCTGGCTTGACAGTTGGTCTGCAGGGGGACCAGGTGTCCCTGGACCCAGAAAGCACCAGTCACTGAGCCAGGGGGGGATGCGGGGGGACCCCTCTGCATGCTGCCCCAAGGACCCAGAAGTGGACTGGAAGTGCTTCTGGTCCACTTCCAGGTCTGCTGCCAAGCGCATGGCAGACCCTTCCCAACTCCAGTGGGATGCTCCATCTGCCCCAGCATCTCAGCATTCATGAGCCACATGATATCTTGTGGTATGTAGAAAAAACATTTAAAGCTGTATCTATGTCCAAATCACCAAACCTTTCTGAATCTCTCTGAATCGATTCAGAGGGTTCCAATTTAATTGAGAGAGATTAAAGAGTCTCCTGATTTGATTCATATTTGGAAATTCGACCACCGAATCAGGCCAAATCCACACCAAATCAAATCAGGGACTGAAGTTTCTCACTGGCCTAATGTGCAGTATATCAATTTCCTTCTGCTCAGCTGGCTCTCTCTCTCCCCTACAGCCAACATATGCACAAGTCTTCTGTGAATATCTCATTGATGCAGCTTATTTGTTAGTGCTAGATGGCTGGAGAACTTGCTTCTAATTTTTCCAAAATTCTTGTGGCACACCAGGGAGCTCTTCGTAGCACACCAGTGTGCCACAGCACACCAGTTAGAAAACACTGGTATAGATCATGCACTTCAGTGGAGCTTTTTGGTGCTTTTATGGCTGATTCAATCAGCTATTTATAAAAGTGCCAAAAAACCCCGCTAAATCATGTGATTTATATAGATGCTGGGTGAACTGGGTCAAACCGATGCGGTGCTTCTTCCAGTAAAGCACTGTAGTCAGTACAAGGGTACACCAAGCTGAAAGTAAAGAGCCATTTTGGTTTTTTATTCCACATCTGTCAGCGACCTTTGTGTTGGTAAGGTCAGAATATTTGGTCTAAACATACCATGACATTATATTACATTATTAATACTTGAAATATTTCAAGTTTAACAAATCTCAATAAAATTTGAAGAAGGTTAAAAGAAAATGTTATTCCAATGTTTTCGAAAACAAAATTTCAGAATAGTGTTCCATGTAATTTTCTTAAAATATTAATTTTCAGTTCCATTCAGAATGAAAAACAAGTGAAATGTTGGAATTTCCCATGAAGCATAAAATCCAATTCTGACCAGCTCTAATTATATGTCTCATATTTGGTTGGTTTTAGAACTAGTATGATCCGATGTGCCTTCTTTGTCTCCTGTGTAATTTCCAAGGTAGTTTTGATTTTTTTAGCTTTGGGCTGTGTTCTGCATGGTCTGCAGGGATGGAGCACCACCATGACAGTGGGGATGGAAGGGATGGAGCAGGAGGGTGAGGCCAGCATTGTGCCACTACCACCACCATGCCACCACCACCTCCAAGGAACAGGACTGGGGGGGAAGGGGGCGTGGGCCCCCACTTGGAGGTGGCGGCAGTGCAGGGTGCTGGCAAAGGGGGACAGAGGGAAAAGCTTCCCCCTCGCCCGCTCTTGGAAGGCGGCAGCGGTGCAGGGTGGTGGATGGCAGTGCTCCATCCCCCTTCCCCCCAATCATTTTTGATGGGCAATTAACTACTTTTCTCATACCTTCGGGAAGGATACATCTTGAATCATCTTTTTGTATTGTTGCATCATCAAATGGTAACACTGGCATTACAGTGTAGAGATATAATGACAAATATCTCAACTTCACAATCCAGGGAATTTATCTCAGAGGACAGTGCATTAAAGACAAACCCAACAGAAGGGAACAATCTTCTAATCCCGAGCTAATTATTATGGGGTGGAGGTATGTTAAACACTTTAATGGTTTATTTTCAGAAATTTAAAGAAATTAAATACAGAAAAAATACGAAGTAAAAGGGAAAGGAGAAGAAGAGACACTAATATTATTTAATAGAACACAGCATATATGCTTTGTCTCCTGAAGAAATAGCTAGCATAAAATGTGATTTTCTTTCTATAAAAGGAAAAGCTGTGAAGTGTTTCCAGAGTTTGTACATTCATGCTACCATCATTAATAATGAAACTGCATTACGAGATATACAAGTAAAACAGAGAAAGTTTTCATTTTTGGCTCAGTAGGCAATTAAGCAAGCGATGATAAAAACATAAATAGAAAAATACTTTGAGATCAGTGCATTCTTAAAAAAAACTATTACAGACAATAAAAAGAATAAAAACACTATTAAATGTATTAGTTCGCAATATTTTTTAATATCTGGATAAATTATATTGTGACAAACACAAAAGAGGTATGGTCTCATATTTTGAATACAGGATCAGAGCCAGGATATTCTGAATTACAAATTCAGTTCTAAAAATGATTTCTGCTGCATCTTTACTGCTTGACCTGCTGTCACTTACTTTTATCTGTCAGATAAACCTGTATCTGCTATCCGTGGATTTTGCAATGATTTGTTAAATTAATTAACAAATCAAGTTCATTCCAAGCACAACTCTGTTGCTATTGTTATTGTAGTATTGTTAAGTTTTTCAGATCTTTAAAAACAATCCTTACCTCTTTGTTGTAGGAAAAAAACAGAACATTAACTACCAACATTCCAAAAACTTAAATGTCCAAAAAAATTCTCTCAGACTGGGATAAATTCTTGATGGTGTTGAAGGAGTACTCTATATAAATAGAAAAAGCTCATTAGTAATGAAAGAGGCAACAACACTGGACAGCTACCTTCTGCTAAACTACACTCGGCTAAAATTATTTGTATACACTGTGCCTATAATATGTTGAAGTTGGATTTTAAAAGAGCCTTCAGCATGTAAAATCTGAAGTAGATTGAAGACTCTGTGAGGAAAGGAGTATTCTTCTTGGCAAAAATCTGATACAATATGGTCTTTTCCTGAGGCCAAAAATTTGTTTTGGACACATTCTAATATTATAAAAGCTTTAGTCTATCGGTCTGTCTGTCCATAACAGCTATGACAGTGAAGACAGAGAGAATGCAGCCAGCACCCTGTGCCACCACCCCCTGGCCCTGCTCCCTGGAGGTGGCGGCAGCACAGGGTGATGGCTGCGCAGAGCTGGCCTCGCCCCCTCCTCCCTCCCACCACACAGTGGAGTACCGCCATGACAGTGGGGACTGGAAACAGAGCCCTTCTGGCTCTGCTCCTTTAAGCTATGGGCTGGAATGGGGGCTACCCCTGACAACAGCCCACAGGAAGGAGGAGGCAGCAGGGAAGAGAGGCAGGAGGGAGGGGAGCGAGAAGGGGAGGGGGGGTTACCAGTGGCAGCACACCGCAGCCACTGCTGCTGCCCCTACTGCCACATGCAAGCTCCTCTTCCCCCCTTTCCTGGGAGGTGGGGGGTGAAATGGGCCTGGGCCCAAAGCAGTGAGGGGGAAGGGGGTTAGCCAGATACCAACCCGAGGTGGAGTGGGGGGAGAAGGCCCTGATCCCGAAGCAGGCAGTGAGGGGGATGTGGCGTTCTGTCCACCCCCCAGCCCCAGTCATGCTTGACAGGCAAATTGCTAGTATTTTTATAAGCCCATACATAATTCATCTCTAGTATATTTAGCATTACCCAAAAGGGGTGAACCCCAGCAAAAGCAGAAAAATCACTCCAGCCTTCCTGTAAATCTGATGGCAGAAATAAAGAACAAGT
Organism: Crocodylus siamensis; assembly: GCF_052110815.1. Classification (NCBI taxonomy): domain Eukaryota; kingdom Metazoa; phylum Chordata; order Crocodylia; family Crocodylidae; genus Crocodylus; species Crocodylus siamensis. The sequence continues at coordinate 227,509,652 of NC_143396.1, read as the reverse complement.
CTCCTCTGGTTCATCACTACGTTCAGGGAGTTTAATACACACAATTACCAAACACACACCAGCACAAACAATAAGAATGTTCATTAAGGGGACTAGCTATCATCATTAGATGCATAATTCTACTTCTAGAATGTTATGAGGCTTCTACTAGCACTGCTAACTCTCCAAGGGCATAATTACCCCATGAAAACAAACCATGCGTATCTGAAAAAGCTTTATGGAATGGTTCAGGTTCACACAGATGAGTTAAATGTTGAATGTTTTACCTATTTAAGAAGGCTTTAAAACATAATTCTTCAACTGATTCATTTACCCTGGTTCACTATTTTGTTAATTTGCTCGTACCTTGTCCTCATTTCATGAACTGAAATAATAGTTATGTACATTTAATTTCAAAATTAAAAGTATATATATAAATTAGAACTAACAAATTTCTGTCTTAAAGGTCCCATTCAGTAGCGATCTGACTATTTGTGATAAACATCATTTTAAAGCTAAGAAGATTTGGTTGGGGAGGGGAGGGGAGGGTGGAAGGGAGTAAATGGTTCTACTCAACTCTGTTTAAACAAGATGACTTCAAAATAAAAAAGACCACATGCTGAGAAAAAACTAGCAGCATTAAAGACAACTTGTAAAAAATAATGACTCACAGAGCCCAATTCATGTGTATTGCAGTGAATATTTACCACTTGATATAATGTTACATTTCCTTGAATAAGTATTCATCAGTCATCAAATATCAGGAAGAAGGCTAAAACATCTACAAAGAAAAGCACATAAGCTTTTAAAATAAGTCAAGATCACAAGGTCTTCCTCTTTCCCTCAACCCACATTTCAAATTATACTAATCACAACTCAGCAGTTGAATAACAGTGGGCATGTCTACATGTTCATTAATGTACCATAATTACAGCGCATTAAGTTTAGTAATGACAGGTAATAACTTAATGCAGTGTAAATGGTGCTACTGCATAGTAGCATAGATGGGTTTTTTTGCTGATGCTACTGCACGTTAAAGTAAATCTACCATGCATTAGCATGGGCTTTGCCCACTGCACTAATGCGCACTAGAATTAGTCTTCTGTGCATTAATATGCAAATCAGGTAACATTGTAGAGAGCCCTGCTACCCCCTAAAAATATTCTAAAGGAAGTATAGTCAGAGTAACTATTCTTCTATTCTCCTAGCCCTTAATAACTTTAATTTGCCTATAGCTTCATATTACGCTTTGAATAGTTTCTTTAACCAACTGCAAGAATTATGAATGACAGGTTTAATTATTTCATATCTTTAATTCCACCAGGGAAAGCATAAATTATAATTATGCCTGAAAAAGGAAAAGACTTAATGTAGGATGATTTAAGGGACTATAAGCAGGTAAAAAAAAAAAAAGAATGGCAATGCAGATGTAATCTAGGGAAATATTTTCTAAAACGAATCTCCCAAATGGTGCAACAGCCATCTAAGGGAAGTGGTAACAACCCTTTGCTAAAATTCATTTTGGAGTAAACTAAAAGAAAAAATAGTTTCCTGTACAATAAAAACAAATGGCACTGCAGTGACAGCTGCCTAAGCCTTGACAGTTTCTCCTTACAGAGCACTTCCAGATGAGCACGGACATGTGGTATGTGGTGCAGCAGACCTGTCTGCCGCACCACACATGCAGGTATTTCCTGTACTACTACTTTGCAGCATGGGGGGAGGGGAGAGTTTGACCTCAGGAGATCCCAGAATCAAAAAAACACACACCAAAAAATCAGGACCGCTCACGTGAAGGCAGTGCATGCCACCCTAAAAAACCAGAGCCTGAAGTGATTCAGAAGGTAGGCTAAATATGCACCTTTATAGACTAAGTAAATAAGATGTGACGTTGGGGGGGGGGGCAGGGAGAGAGAAAGTGAGCAAGAGATCAAGTAAGCGAGCACAAGCTTTCATGAACCAAAGTTCACCTATTTAGATGCTGTGAAAGGACCTGCAAAAAGCAGAGTATAAAGTGGAGTGAAAGATTAGATTACAACAGGTAGAAAAGCAGGAGGGAGAGGGAAGTAGGAAGGGGGAGGAGGGATGCTGTAGAAGGCATACAAGCAGAGAACCCATAAAAACACAGGGGTCCCAAAAGCTAATAAAGGTACTGAGATAAGAATCCATAATTCCGGTTTAAACCACAGTTAGCACACTCCAGTTAATGGATGATTTCTTGTTCCACAGATGCCCCTTTCGACCTGTATGTTTGTTTAGTTATTTGCATTAAAATGTAATCCTCGGGTCAGTGATGGAGTGTCCAAGGAGGCTGAGGTGTTCTGCCACACACTTCTGTGTCTTTCTGCAGCTAACGTCAGATTGGCATTCATTCATTCTTACATGCGGAGATTGCCCTGTCTGTCTGCTGTAGATGGGTGAAGGGCACTTTAAGCAGGTAATGGCATGGGCAGAGTTGCAAGTGAATAAATCTTAAATGTTGTACTCCTTGTTATTAGGTCCAAGTGGACTACTGGAGACCCTCTGGGTTAAAATTCATGGGGAACACGGCACAAGGGACACAACAGTGGGAGTCTACTACAGACCTCCCACCCAGAATCCTGAGCTTGACCAGGAGTTCGCCTGGGAACTGGCTGAGGCCACATGCTCCAGGACCATGGTTGTCATGGGTGACTTCAATTACCCGGACATCTCGTGGGAAGATCACTCAGCAAAATCCTAGCGGTTGCAAAGCTTTCTCTCGTGAGTGGATGACCTCTACCTGACTCAAGAAGTCTATGGGCCAACAAGAGGCAAAGCACTGCTCAACCTCGTACTGGCTACAGGGGATGACCTAATCGGTGACCTAGTGATCGATGGGAAGCTGGGTGACAGTGACCATGAGCTGATCACCTTCACCATCCACCATAAAGCTGGCAAGTCAGTCAGCAACACGGAAGTCCTTGACTTCAGAGAAGCCGACTTTGACAAGTTCAGGAGGCTTGTCAGTCAGGCCCTAAGGGACCATGACCCCAGGAAGAGGGGAGTTCAAGAAGGGTGGTTGCTCCTCAAAGGAGAGATCCTCAATGCACAAGCTAAGTCTATTCCATCTCAAAGGAAAGGCAGCAAGAGGGCTCAGCAGCCCCCCTGGCTCTCCAGGGACCTAGCAGACCTCCTGCGGCTAAAAAGAAAAGCCTACAAAGGATGGAGGATGGGATTCATCTCCAAGAAGGATTATTGTTCACTGGTCCAGTCCTGCAGGGAGCAAACCAGGAAAGCCAAAGCTGCAATTGAACTCCAACTAGCTTCAAGCATCAAGGACAATAAAAAGTCCTTTTTCAGATATGTGGGGAGCCAGAGGAAAAGCAAGGGCAACATTGGACCCCTGCTTTACCAGATGGGGCAACTGACAACTGATGCCCAGGAAAAAGCCAACCTATTAAATGGGTACTTTGCATCAGTCTTTCATCAGTCCCATGGGACGTCCATGCCCACTACAGGACAGGGAGGTCTGGGTGGGGGACATCCCCTGCCCTCCATAAATGCTGACCTTGTGAAGGAACATCTTGAAAAGCTGGATACTGTCAAGTCAGCCGGCCCTGACAATCTACACTCCCGGGTACTCAAGGAGCTGGTGAGCATCATAGCCCAGCCCCTGGCACGGATCTTTGAAAACTCCTGGCGCTCTGGTGTAGTGCCCGAAGACTAGAAGGCCAATGTGGTGCCTATCTTCAAGAAAGGGAGGAAAGTGGATCTGGCTAACTATAAGCCCATCAACCTGACTTCTATCGTGGGGAAGATCTTAGAAAAGTTTATTAAAGAGGCCATCCTTAATGGACTGGCTGACGCCAACATCCTAAGGGTCATCATTGACCACAAGATGAACATGAGCCTGCAGTGTGATGCTGCAGCTACTAAAGTGACCAAAATGCCGGCTTGCATCCATAGATGCTTCTCAAGCAAATCCCGGGACGACATTCTCCCCTTGTACTTGGCTTGGTGAGGCCACAGTTGGAGTACTGCATCCAGTTTTGGGCTCCACAATTCAAAAAGGATGTGGAGAAGCTTGAGAGAGTCCAGAGAAGAGCCACATGCATAATCAGAGGTCAGGAAAACAGACCTTATTACGATAGGCTGAGAGCCATGGGGGTCTTTAGCCTGGAAAAGCGCAGGCTCAGGGGTGATCTAATGGCCACCTATAAGTTTATCAGGAGTGACCACCAGTATCTGGGGGAATGTTTGTTCACCAGAGCGCCCCAAGGGATGATGAGGTCGAACAGTCATAAACTCCTGCGAGACCGTTTCAGGCTGGACATAAGGAAGAATTTCTTTACTGTCCGAGCCCCCAAGGTCTGGAACAGCCTGCCATTGGAGGTGGTTCAAGCACCTACAATGAACACCTTCAAGAGCAAATTGGATGCTTATCTTGCTGGGGTCCTATGACCCCAGCTGACTTCTTGCCCTTTGGGCAGGGAACTGGACTCGATGATCTTCCGAGGTCCCTTCCAGCCCTAATGTCTATGAAATCTATGAAATCTATGATGTGAAGACGATACTCAGGGCCGAAGGGGTGACCATCCCAACAAAAAGCAAGGGGGGCAGGAGTGCCCGAGAGCCCCCCTGGCTCACCAAGGGTGTACAGGAATGCCTTATTGCCAAAAAGGCGGTGTACACCCAGTGAAAGGGGGTGCTATCTCCAAAGAGGAGTATACCTCCTCTGCGTGGGCCTGTAGGGGGGCTGTCAGCTAAGGCGGACATAGAGCGAGGACTTTTGTCCAAAATCAAAGATAACAAAAAGTCCTTTTTCAAATATATAGGGAGGATGAAGAAAGCACCAGGAAATGTGGGGCCCCTGCAAGATCCTCTGGGCAATCTGGTGGTTGCACCAGAGGAGAAAGCAGACCTCTTTAAACAATTCTTCACCTCTGTTTTCTTGGGCAGGGACCGGGACTTCCCCACCGTGATGCAAGACGGACTGGAGGGGAACGCCTCCAGACCTCAGGTTGGGGAGGACTGGGTTAGAGAGCTTCTGGAGGGGCTGGACGTGTTCAAATCAGCGGGTCCAGATGCTCTCCACTCCAGGGTGTTGAGGGAGCCAGCAGAGGTTATTGCAGGGCCCTTGGCACGGCTTTACGAGTGCTCGGGCTAGGTGCTGGATGATTGGAAGATAGCCAATGTGGTCCCCATCTTTAAAAAAGGGAGGAGGGAGGACCTGGGCAACTATAGGCCATTCAGTCATACCTCAATCCTAGGGAGACTTTTTGAGAAGATCATAATGGAGGACATCTGTGATGGGCCAGCCTCAGAGATGATGCTCAAGGGCAACCAGCACGGTTTCATTCGGGGCAGGTCATGTCAGACCAACCTGATTGCCTTTTATGATCAGGTCACAAAAGCCTTGGATGCAGGTATTGCTGTGGATGTAGTCTTTCTGGACTTCAGCAAGGGATTTGACACGGTCTCCCACCCCATCCGCATTAAAAAATTGGGCAACTGTGGCACTGATGCCTACACAGTCAGATGGATTGCAGATTGGCTAAAGGGTCGCACTCAGAGGGTGGTGGTGGATGGGTCATATTTGCCCTGGGGAAAAGTGGGCAGCGGAGTCCCCCAGGGCTCGGTCGTTGGGCCCACCCTGTTCAATCTCTTTATCAGCGATTTGGATGACAGGGTGAAAAGCACCCTGTTTAAATTCGCTGATGATACCAAAATTTGGGTTGAGGTGAGCACGCTAGTAGCGGGGGAAAGACTGCAGCAAGACTTGGATAGGTTGCAGGGGTGAGCTAGCAAAAACAGGATGCACTTCAACACTGACCAGTTCAGGGTGCTGCACTTGGGCAGTAGTAACCAGCAGCACACTTATAAGATGGGAAACTCCCTTCCTGAGCACACGGAGGCAGAAAGGGATCTTGGAGTCATTACTGACTCCAAGATGAGCATGGGCTGACAATACAGGTGCACCTCTAGCAGGGCCAAGGAGGTGATCCTCCCCCTCTATGCAACACTGGTCAGGCCACAGATGGAGTACTGCATCCAGTTCTGTGCGCCCCACTTCAGGAGAGATGGGTCCAGAGGAGGGCCACCTGCATGATCCAAGGACAACAGGGCAGACCCTACAATGAGAGACTGCGGGACCTGAACCTGTTCAGCCTTCACAAGAGAAGGCTGAGGAGGGACCTGGTGACAGTCTATAAACTCACTAGGGGGGACCAGAAGGGTTTGGGAGAGAGGGTTTGTTTCCCCTAGCACCCCCTGGTATAACAAGTAATAATGGCCACAAGTTGTTGGAGAGTAGGTTTAGATTAGACATCCGTAAGAACTACTTCACAGTTAGGGCAGCTAGCATCTACAACTTCGGGATTGTATTGTAATTGCAAAAATCCCCACTCCTTAAGGTGTTCATGCTGGTCAGTAGGCCAGAGCAGGTCTAGTTGTAATGTAAAGCTTGGCTGTAGATGACAACTCTAGTGGTGTGCTTAAGATGAAAGCTGGTGGGGTAAAAGGTAGCTGTGGCAGTCAGTAGGTTTCCAATACAATGTGGTAGCAATGTGGCTACTGAAAATCTTCACTGTAGAGTCTAGGAAATGAATCTGTTGCATGGAATATTCCAGAGTTAGTTTGATACAAGGGTGGAAGTTAACATCTTGGTGAAATTGTTCCTTCCTATGTGCCCATATTATGAAGACATAATTGATGTACCTAAGAGATACCAGGGGATGAGAGGGCAGCTGCAGAGGAAAGTAACTGTCAGATATGTTGGCATACTGTGGGGGTTATACGTGTGCCCATGGCTATGCCATTCATTTATAGGTACAAGGAATCCCTAGACTTGAAATAGTTGTGTGTGTGAGGACAAATCGGAAGACATTAATGGAAATGGAACAAAAGTTTTCTCGTCAGGGATAATGCCACAGACCACACATAAGTGTTGACAGTGGGTGAGGGTGGGCCCACAACTTTGCACCACTGCGACAGCCCCTGCTGCTGTCAGGCACTGGATTCAGCCGAGCTGTAACCCCATATGCCCTGCCCCACTGTCAGTGCAGAAACTGTGCTGCTACTGCCACCCCTGCTACTGCTAGGTCCTGGCTCTGGCCCAGCTACAGCCCTGCACCCCACACTCTGCTGTTTCCACAGAAATCTGGGAAGAACATGTGCCCTCCATTTCCTCCCCAAGCATTGCCTATGGATAAAGTTCTTTATGGCTTGTAATACATCCTTATGAGGGATGCTGGTGTACAGAAACAAGATATCCATGATAGCTAATATGGCATTTGCTGGAAGCCTGTCAATGGAACCCAGTTTCTTTAAGAAATCAGTTGTATCTTCCAAACAGCTGGTGGCTTCAACAGTATATGAGACTAGAATAAGGAATATGATAGAGTCAGCATAGACAGAAACTCCCTCTGGGTTGATGCCAATGGGCATCCTGGGTTGCCAGGTTTGGGGATCTTGTGTAATGAGTAAAAGTTGCCTGGCCTAGGTTTCTGGGTGATGGAAGCAGTAATTCTCAACTCTGTTCCCTGTGATTGCTTCTTTAAGAGTTTTATTTAGCTAATTCTTGTATTGGGCCATGGAGTCCTGTTAGGAATTGGTAAAACACATTTTGGTTATCAGCTTCTTATATATACACTATTTTAACCAAGACAACAGCAGCACCCCCCACTTATCTTGTTGTATGATAATGTCCAGGTTGTTTTTAAGGACCTCTCATTTTCAGATCATGAACAGATAAATAAAATTGAACTATACATAATATAGATTGGACATAACTGACATCAAAACCACTCTACCGGTATAAAATAGTTGTAAATCTGGCCAACTCTCCACATATTAAAAAGGGAAGAAGTGGCTTAAGCTACACTGAAAACTTCTACAGACATAGGCACATTGGTTAAGGAAGTCTCTTCTTTTTTTTTACTGTGGTTTTAAAGCCCAAAGTAGATGTAGTTATACTGACAAAGAAATACTTTCATGGATATAGCTTATTTTATTTGGATACATGGTTTAAGCTATCCTGACAAAAATCACTCTTTTTCCAGTATATGCCATCCTGTAGAGATGGCTTTTTCTGAAGAGGTGATCCATGCAAGCTGATCCAAGGATCAAAACAGCTATGCTAAGTTCTGCAGTCTACATGCAAAATGTTAAATGTTTATTTCTGCGTGATCCCCTCTCCCCTTCCCCCTTTTTAAGGGGTGACGATGCAAAAAGAATAGCCCTTAAAATTTAAAAGCTTCTTTTTTAAGACCTGCATTTTGCAAAGGCTGAATTCCTACTTCCACCAAGCCTGAAATTCAGTGATTTGCAAAACTCATTTGTAAAATCCTAAATAACGACACAATGGGTTTTTTTATTTATAACGATGAGATGTCAGATGGGGCCAATTTCAAAATGCTGACTAAGTAATAAGCAAAGACATCTTCATTCAAAGAGGTCTCTTGCTGCTCACTATCAAAATTAAGGGGCTGGAGACAGTTATCCCATCAAAGATGACCAATGTCTTACTTAGGTGGCCTGCAATCAATGAGCATATAAATAAAAATGTCATATAAACATTACCCATTTCATCCCTCTTCCCATTGTCTCTGCTTCCAACACTGCAATTACCAGCACATTAAAGCCTAGATAAAGCCATTAATCAGGACAATAAGAGCCAAAGCTATTATATTTTCTAATTATAGCATATTTTGTATAAAAACTTAAGAAATACTTGTACTGAATTATTATTAGTATGCATGCTCTTACAAATCAATACTTATAGTGAACCAGGAAAAATTAAAATCATATATCTAAATATCAAAATTACTGGTAGAATGGATATTTTTAGACACTGGGGAACAGCTAGAGAAACTATTCTTTGAAGGCCAAGACAACTCAAAGTAATGAAATAGAGATTTCACTTGTACCACATATATCTTAGGCCAAGACTTTATTCTGTGCATCAGTAACAGAAATGAGACAATGAGAATTGTCATGTTATTTGATATACAGAATCCATATTTAAGTGTACTAACAACAGGCTTCATATTTTTATTTTTTTTTAAATGCAGCATAAAAATCAGAAATACATATATATCAACTATACATGTCAACCTGAATGATACACATGTCTGTCACAAAAATAAGTAATAAAGGGGAATGTTTTAAAAAGGAGGAGGGAAGCTGGAGGGATAGAAGTAGAAAAGAAAAACGTACGGATTAATAATTTAGTTACATATATATTCTGAGAACTCCTTCCAGGTTGCACCAAACTTTTAAAAACTATTAAGCCTCCTAACCATAACTTTCTTCATAGATGCCAATGGTGCCATTCGATCATATATAGGGAGAGCAGGTACAAAAGGCACTCCCTTGCCCCAGCTTGTCATAGGCTCCACAGCAGGAAAACCAGACGTTAATCCATCGGACAAGTTTACTTCTACTTGGTAGCCTGGGTCGAGGTCCCCACCATCCTGAGAAATTAATCTTCTGAAGTGTATATAGTAAGAAACACCAATCTCAGCACTAACAGTCCTGACCACCTGCCCAAGAGCACTTCACCTTCTTTTGACTGAATCAGAAAAGGGAAATTCTGACCATTCCAGTATCACAGCTCTTATTCATCCCAAGATAACTGACTGCCTGTGAGCAGCATGTACAGGCTGATGCAATAGCAGAGGGCTGCAAAAATACCTCTAACTGAGTATGCATGAATTCCTTTCTACCAGTTTCTTTCACTGAGGGCTTAAAACCAAGAGCAGAGCTGTTCCTGCAATCCTTCACTAATGTGAAACGATAATAACTAGGTCCTGATACAGGAAGGAATAGACAGAGGGCCAAATCCGTTACTGATGTAGGCAGGTAGGGGCACTGAAGTTAATAAAAGCTGGGACCTCTTGTTCCATACCTGAATTTGACCTAGTATCCAAATGCTGTTGTTGCCTGTCACTTCTATGGGCAGGATCCGGCATCTAAATTGGTAGAACTGGATTAAGAACTTGGAACTATGCCATTTTTTTCCATTTCCAGTTTCAAATAAAAAAACAGTTCTTTCAACATTAATGGAATCTTTTCAATTAATCCAAATATTTTCAGAAATAATAGCATATATCCAATTATTTTAATAGAGCTAATTTACACTTGAAGGGAGTCTCCATTTAAAAGGCTACACCTCTCCTCTTTGTTACAGTTAACAGCATCCTCTACCAACTACATTCAGGCTGTCACTCAGAAAGACATTTGTTATACACATCTCCATTTCCTTTTTTTCTTCAGACACCTCTAAACAGCTCTACATCTTTTCTAAATCACAAGCTATATTAAGGCTTTTACTGTTATGCAACATCACTCAATATGTTGTGGCATAAGAATAGATATCTATTTTATTTAGCAGTTTGCAAACCTTAGAGAAGTTAGTCCAATTTTTCTTTCTTTTCTCTTTGCTAGCGCACAGAAAGTGAGAACAATGGATTAGTATGCCAGTCACTTTTACTTCAGCATAGCACCATTTACTTGTTACATTTGCCAGGCTATTAGAAAAAAAAACAGAATTAAAAAAAAAAAATCAGTGGAGCTGTGGGAATTCTCACAACACATTTTTTCACTGGAAAATGCTGGTGCCTTAAGAAACCTTCTTGGGTTCAGAATGGGATCTCTGGTCAGAGATAAAGCAGGTGAACTCTAACTGTAGCAGAGAAGGCAGTCTGCTGGGATGCAGATTCAGGTGAAAGCTTTGCCCTGGGTAATTCAGAGCAGGAATTTGAACCTCACTCTTCTGTATCACTCATGAATGTCCTGCCTACCAAGCTATTCACTAATCCAGTAGGGGTCACTAACAATTTCTCATGTTGCAGCCACACAATTTGCATAATTATTCAAGTACCTGTAGTGACTTGAACCCAATATCCCAGAAAAGTGCCCCAACTCTAATGCAATACTGCCAATGTCACTCTTTCCACTAACAAGGATTTAATTTTTTATACAAAAGTAGAATAGCTTGAGACAGATTCTCTAGCCATGGGGCTGGGGCACCCCCTGGTGATAAGGCAAATGCCAGAGCTAGAATACAAATGTAGGCCTGCCAGATTCCAGCTGTGTGCCACAGCCACTGGGATTGGTTTGTCTTCTCTCAGGTAAAAAAGTTAAATGATTGAAGATTCTTTGATTCATCCCAATATGGAATAACAAAACTGCTTGCACTTAACACAGGACTGTCCTTCAAGGTCTCTTGCAGATGTTATAAATTTAACTAAAGCACTCAGATACTATTTAAATATTAAATGTGGATTATAGAGTGTACACCCACTGGTGATTTTTGGTTACAGGGAAAAACAACATTCCTTTACTTAAAATAACAAGTTTCATTAGGATCTGTAGCCTTTACAGCCTATGGGGTGTTCAATTTTTTTCCACTCAGTACTTTCCTCTTCCTCTCCATTTGTATATGTATATGTATATGTGTAGAGAGAGAGAAATTGGAGGCCTCTATAAATACACACAGCACGTATAAAGTGACAATATTATTATAATACATCTTATTTCTCTAATATAATCTGAATTTATCATGTACCTTTGACTAACTCCTCTGCATTCTGCCCATCTGTCCATCACTACCAACACGATTTTAATATCAAAAATTGCTGAGGAGATTAATGGGTTTTAGAGAAAAACCTGTCATCCCCCCCACCCACCAAACAGTATTCCCCACTCCCACCCAAAAACTAAATTGTCCGAAATGCCAGAACTGATATGACGATTGGTTATTGCACTTCTAGCATTAGGAGACAAAGCAATTGATATTCTAGTATTCTTTTTGAGCCAAATCCCATTTCACCTTTACATGCTAAAGTGAAAATCATATAACTAGGTAAGTGCAATTTCTAATGCTTACAAGGATGTTGGGTTCTGTTTCCATCAGTGGAGCACCAGGGTCACCCAAATAAGAGCATAGCTTCCCAGAGGAAAATGGAGAAGGAAGATGTCCTTCTACCTTTCAGCTAAAAAATGTAGCAGCTAGGGTCATGTGTAGATGAAAAGAGGGGCATGTATGTATGACATTTTAAAGTGGATTAAATGTTTTTGCACCACTTTATTAGTGTTGGTGTTTGCACACGTTGGTGGCATATTGCACAATAATTCCAGCCGCTGTAGCAAATTCGGCAGCATAATGCACCTTAAATGACTTGGGGCACAGCAAACTAAAACTCCTCTGAGTTTGCACCTACAGCTGCGGAGCAAAGCCTGGCAGGTAGCTTGGCAGCAGCCTGGAGCCTGCCTGGCTGAGCTGTGCAGGGGCAGGGTGCTTCCCTCCACAGCTGTGGTGGCCCTTGGAACCACCCAAGCTGGGTGCCTGTGGGCGGGTGCCACCTTGGTGTGGGAAGGGGGACCACTACTGCCACGGAGGAAAGAACCAGCTCCCCAACAGTCCAGGGACCGCTCTGCCCGCTGGCAACTCGCCCTCCCTTCCCTGCCGCCAGAGAAGCAGGTAAGTGCACAGGTGTGTGCACAACACGGGGGTTTGCTTCATCTTAAATTGAAGCGGTGTTTTTTAAAAACCCACTGCTTCAATTTAGGGTCCCTGTTTCATCTACCCATGCCCTAAGGTATTTGCCTAGGGATTAGGAGACTCAGGTTCTAGGATCCCCTCACCCAGAGAGGATTTGAACCCAAAACTTCCATTTTGCAGTAGAAGTACTCTAAGCCAGGCCAAAGGCTAGGCCCTGCCCCGAGAACCCTCCAGGCAGTCAAGAGAAGAACACATGTAGGGCCAGGAAGAAGACAGCAAACCAAAGGCACCCTAGCACAGGCATTGCTTTAAGGGCCCAAAAACAGCCCTTTACTGCCCCTCACCACCCCCATCATCTTCTGAAATGCCCTGTAACATGATAATGCACCTCAACAAATCTGGCAACACCAACACCAGAAGCAGTAATCTGTGCATAATATTGGGAACAGACTATATAGAAAGGTTGGATTGGAAACATGACAAACAAGGATCACCCCCAAATTCCTGGTCTAGGGACAGGGTAGAAGAAGAAATGAATAGGTGTATAGCACTATCACTCAGCTATTCTTCCTTGTGCCACAAGCCAGAAGCTTCCCCAGGGAGGCTGTGATAACAGATTAGATTCATCCCCTGGGCTGTACTTTCTGAACCTAACCCTGCCAATACAGCTTTTACTTTAACAAGTGCTGCAGCAACATATTTACATTGAATCTGAATGTATCCTGTGTATGTGCATATAACAAAGATCTCCAAAATGTTTCCTGCAATTACACCGCAAGACAGACCAAAACTGTTGCAACAGAAATTAAAATACTGTGAAATTAATGGGAAGCAGAGAGGCTAACACTGATATCAATCTGTAATGGAAACAAAAAGCAAACATTAAAAGAAAAATCAAAGTGGAAGGGGGAAAAGCAAAAACACCCTTTAATTTCTAATTCTTCACCTTTGTCAACTGTGAGAAACCTGCAAATGAAAATTATTTTTCCTTGCCTGTTCTCCATTATATTGCATTTCCTAGAGGAAGAAGCTTCTACGGGATGCAGCTGTGAGAGGAGGTTTCCAGTGTTGCCACTAAGAGCCAAGCTAACCCTTCCATGGCCCGCTAGCTGCTGTCAAATTCAGAGCTTCAGTTCATCATTCACCATATAAAACTTCAGAGGTTGTGGAACCAGGGAAGGATTACCCTGGGTCTTGGCAAAGGGGTGGAAACTTGCAGCCTGCAGTAACAGCCAGGTGAAAGCTCTGGCCTGCACTGGCAAAGGATTGATGACCCAAGCCATATACAAACTGTCATGTCCCAAGCCACACCTAACTGGCATAACATCACTAAATGAACTCTAGGTATCATAGGTCTGTGTGAAGCAGCAAGTATTCACTTCGGATTTGGATTTGGCCAATTCAAAGGACAGTGATTCGATTCTCCAGATCAAATCACTGTCCCAATTTGACTCAGCTGAATCAGATCCAAAAGATTTGGTGTCACTTCAGAGATCTCTGACTGCATCAGCTTTAGCTAAAAGCACCAAAAAGGCCCTGCTGAAGTGCCTGATATTAGAGACGCTGCAGAGCCAGATTGAAGTAATGCACCACTTGTTCTGGTAAAGTGCGTTTTTTTGGGAGGTTTCTTATCACCTACAAGTGTGGCTCCATGTGTGCAGAGCACCCTTTAATTTTTCTCAGTGGGTGCTTGAGTCCTGGAGCCCCCATGGTGTCGGTGCCCATGTACAGCTAGGAAAGCACAGACAACAGTAGCAGCAGCAACAACAAAAAAGTAAAGTGATTTGTCTAACACCCCAGCTACACATTATGTTTAAGGCATGATTAACCAGTTAATCAAACCTTAAGTGGTCACCCAGCCATATGTTCCTTGAACTAATGGTGCAATAAAAAGAAAAATAAGTTACAAAGTTATTCCACAAAAATATGTGAAATAACTAACTTTTTCCTATCACCCTGTTAACTGAACATGTGGCCAGGGGTCCCTGGTAACTGGGAGGGAGCCCTGTTATCTGATCAGAGCTGCCAGCTTGTGTGTGTGTGTGTGTGGGGGGGGAGGGGCAGAGAAATATGTATCCATGTGTATCCCACAGCTTGGGAGCTCCCAGCTAACGCTGGCTCCCAGCCATGGGAGCATGCATCTCCATGGCAGGGAGCCCCATCAGCTGATAGGGCTCCCAGCCATGGGGACACCCCATGTATCCCTGTAGCTGAGAGACCACAGCTGATGTCATGTCCCAGCTGCAGGGGTGCTTCCTGCACACCACAGCTGGAAAACCATAACTGACATGGTTTCCCTGCCATGGGAACCCTTGGGACGCCCCCATGGCTGGGAACCTGAGTTCAGCTGATGGGGATCCCAGCTGCAGAAGCTTGCTTCTTGCCAGTGCAGGGAAGCTCAGGATCCATGTCCCTCTGTACCAGCAATAAGGCATGATGTGATATGATTCATGATCCCATAATCAAGCCTTCTGCCATGTACATGTGGCATGACAGGAGAGATGATTATGTGGATCACACAATAGATCCCATCATGCCTTTACCTGCATGTGTAAAGGGCACCCAATCAGTTGACATGAGCTCCAGGAACAACAAAATCTAATCCTCATGATATACAATCAAGTACCCAATCATAAGGGTCCTGCACTGCTGCCTGGGTCAACTCTGTAAGGCTCAGGAAGGCTCCCTATCCTACAGCCCTTAAGTGCACTGACACAGTTGCTACTAATCAAAGCCAGATGATGCCCAGCCCCTTCCCTCTGATTGGTTCTGGAGCTGCATTTAAGAAACTCCTCCAGCACCGGAGCCTTGCTGCACAATGCATTGGTCTTCAGCCTTTGAGTAGCTTCTGTCCCAGCAACATCTTTGGCTTCACTGGCTCCTGATCCTGCCTATAGCTTGCTCCTGGGTTTTGGGCCTTTGTATTCTCCCTGAAGACCTGACTCCTGCCCCTGGTTTGGCTTCCCCTTGGACTTCACCCTGTGGATTATCCTTCAGACAGTAACTAGGAACATTTGTACACACAAAAGCACCTGGCGCTGGAGCACATGCATTTGTATAAATAGCGAAATGTGCATCAGCGCTGAAAAAATGGTGACAGCACGCTTTTGAACTAAAACACATTGGTGTTGTGAACGAAAACACATTAGTTCAAAAGCGCACTGCCACCATTTTCTGTACACTGACACACATTTTGCTATTCATAGAAATGCATATGACTCAGTGTCGGGCACATCAGCTCGCATGGTCTGCAAACTCAATCAATCGAGTCTGCTCCAACATGCTGGATTTCGGTGCATCAGAGGTATGTGTAGAAATGAAGGGTGTGCGAAACAGGCCATATTAGTTGATTCAGATCACTGTCCTGATTCAATTCGGCCAAATCTGAATTTAACGATTCGATAGAGAATCAGTGATTTGGCCATAGACAGAGCTTTAAATGTTTGTTTCTACATACCTCAAGGTACCAGGCATGGCTTGTGAATGCTGCGATGCTGGGGCGGATGGAGCATCCCACAGGCATGCAGAGGGGGGCCCCCATGTGCTCGGTGGCAAACCCAGAAGTGGACTGGAAGTACTGGAAGTCCAGTTCCGGGTCTGATGCTGAGCACGTGGGGGGCCCCTCATGCCTCCCCTGGCTCGGCAATCAACTATGAGGGGACCCTGGGTGCCCCCCCAGACCCAGGAGGCACCAGTTGCTGAGCTGGGAGGGTGCAGGGAGGCCCCCAGTGCACTCCTTGACAGACCCAAAGTGGATCAGAAGTGCTTCTGGTCCACTTCCAGGTCTGCTGCCAGGCGCGCTGTGGAGCCCCCTGTGCTCCTGTCAGACACTCTACGCACTCCAGCACTGCAGCATTCACAAGCCACCTGGTACTTTGAGGTATCTAGAAACAACATTTAAACCTGTGTCTATGTCTGAATCATTGGATCTTTCTGAATTGATTCAGAGAGATTAAAGATTCAGAGGTTTGGCCACTGAACTGGGCTGAATCTCTACCAAATCGAATCAGCAACTGAAGTGTCGCATAGCCCTAGTATAAATGCCCTAGGTTTCTGATTCCCAGCACCTAACCCTAGCTTGGCATTTTGGCTCCAGACTTGTGGCTTCTGACCCTCACCTCCGCAACCCCCAGCTCTATGCCTGGCTCTACCCACTAGGCTGGCTAGACTGAAAGACTATGACACCAATTATTGAAACACATCACCATCTTTATACAATGAACATCTTGTGCATGCTGAGCATTGTTCTTACCCCCTTCCCCCACCCCTCTCCTTGGGTCTCAGTAAATCAAATCTCATTGAAAGAGAACTCACATTAAAGGATAACAGTATAAGTCAACGTCAAATTATATTTGTATAGGAAACAGACTTTTTAAAAAACATAAAGAAGCACTTAATTACATCAACTCAGGTTTCTCCATGAACAGGTACTTTACAGATACTGTAAAAAGTTTGAAAACAAAACCAAGAGAAAATAGATGGAAAAATGAAAGGTGTGGTCTAACTTTTCATACTATTTAAGAGTTATTTTCACCCAGAAGTGCCCATCAAGGTAAGAAAATCCAGTGTTCTCACCTTTTTCTCTATCTTGGCATAAAAGCAGGGATGTTTTCAGTATGAAAAATATTATTCATAATGTAGCAGGCACTAAAGTGCCTGCTACCTGGAAGGCATCAGCATGGGCTGAGGTGCTGGTTGCTAGGGGCAACCAAGAGGAGCTAAGGGCCCACACCTGGTGAGGCAGCCGACCAGAAGGGGCAGGGCTGACCACTATAAGACCCAGACAGGAAGGTGAGGGCTCTCTCTCTCTCTCAACTGGCAGTCAGACAGAAGGAGCACTGTTGGACCAAGGAAAAGAGCTCAGCCCTGATTGGGAAAAAAGGAAAGGCCTGGATGTACAAGCCACTAGTTACATGGGTGAGAGATGTTGTGTGGTTTGGAGAAAGTTTTAGCCAGGAGGCTTAGATTTGCATTATAGTCTGTTGACTGGCGGTATTGCTTTTGTTGTTGTTGTTACACTGGAGGACTGGGTGAGGCTATTAGAGGTTGGAGGAGGCCTCATAGGGGCTCCACGGTAGCGTGGGGACCCCGGTGCCAGAGAGGGAACATCGTTCAGGGGAGCATTGACCCCCAGCCCCACTGCAGGCGGTGGCAAGAAACCCCAAAAAGGTGAGACAAGCCAGAGAGAGTGCCACTGAGGGCGCAGGCAGCGAGACAAGCCAGAGGGCATCTGTGGGGCGCTGAGAGGGAAATTGACCAGACAACGTCCAGTACATCTGCGAGGCTTGGGGCGTGGTACAGAGGTGGTTGGAGCCACACATAGCCCATAAGGCCAAGTCACCCAAGATAGCACTCTGAGCGAGACGCATCAGAGCACCGTGTCAGACAGGACTAAGGGCAGCCTCCCTTAAACATTATTAATATCAAAGACGTGGTGGGCGAGATTGTGAGGGTGCTTTTAATAACACCTTGGCACAGTAGGGGATGCTAGGGGAGTTCATGCCACCCCTAAGACCCTACTCTGCTACACATAAACTTAAGACTGTGTCGATCCACTTGTATGCTTTTCACTTCTCTAAAACCTTCTCCCCTGACCCTACTCCCCCCATCACAGCTCTGCTTATTTTGGTGAAGACTCTTTCAATAAATAATCAGGCTTCTTCCTGGGCTGTTAACTGCACTGCTCTGATACAGAACAGAGAGTCCAGCTAAAGGGTTTTAGTAAGACATGTCATAGGGGCAAAAAGCTCCTTACCCTTAGAATTTCAACCTTTTGAGATGGAGGCTTTCAGAAGGAAGGTAGTTGGGTTAAGGTTAGAGATTTCTGCAGATTCAGAACCATTCCCTTCCAGGTAAAAGATGTGAATGTCCAAGAGCTCAGTGTGATTGATTGCCAGAAAACACTGTGCACTGAGAAAAGAATAATAAAGATTATATACGAAAAATGCCTTTTGGCCTTAAAAATCCATGATTACTGCATCATAGTTATGTGACATGAGTGTTCATGATCTGTGATGTTCTAAACAGAATCATGTTTGACTGGTTTGATATACATTATTACAACAGCATTCTGTCTCCAGGACAATTTATGGAAAAATCAGAAAGCTGTTCCTGACTGAAAGAGTCCATTCTGTTTCTGGCTTAAGCTAGGGAGTCCAGTGCTGAGTTAGAGATGCTGAATACTCCAAAATGCTTGTATGAATTTTTCAGTCAGATGTGGTCTACAAAAAATTTTTCTTTAATAGCCCAGTTACACTCTACTGTAGGCAGGCACATTCCCAGAGCTAAATCTTATTACAAAAGTGTGCCTTTTCCTTTATTTCATCAGCATGGACAAGACTAAACCATAGATTAGCTGTCCCAGCCTTCATGCATCAAGAACCATTCTTAATTCCTCTTATTCCCTCTCATGTAGTATACAAATATGATTACGCTAGTTTTGGAGTTATTCCCAGCATTGATGGAAACACTGCAATAACCACAAATTTGTTCCATTTAATTTTATTTTTATGTTTTTACCCACGTTGATAGAAGAGAGACGATAGACAAGCGTTTTGTCTCTCAAGCTGACTTTTGAGACAGGGGTGATTTCACCCTATGTTCTTAGTTTCATAGGTCAATACCATTTAGATTGGGGTAGGCAAAATAGGGCCCCTAGGCTAGATAGGACCCACTGAGGGATTCTGTATGGCCCATGGAGGGTCCCTCGGCCCTGCCCAGTCCAGGTGGAGGGGACAGACTGAGCACACAGGCACACAGCAAGGCTAGGGCGATGTGGTAGTCAGACTTGCTTCCCAGCTGCTGCCATCAGTGGCCCCAGCCCCACTGCCTGAGCACCCCAGCCCATTTGCCCCACACCCACCACTGGGGGCGGGACCCACATGGGCAAGGCAAACAACTGAAAAGGGTCCATGGGCAGGTGGGAAGTGATGTTTGGGAGTGGGATAGGCAGGTGAGGTTGGGATCATGGGCTGTGATCTTTAGGCAGTAACAGTGCGGGGCTGGGGCCTATATGCCTCAGCGATGGGCACGGGTTCTGCAGATGAGCATGCAGGGAAGAAATTGAAGATCTGCTCTGGCCCTGGCCCTGTGCTGTCTCTGCCCCAAGATCCTGGACTTAGCCCCAAATGCAGTTCCCTGCCCTCCTGCAGACCTGTGCTGCTGCTGCTCCACAATCCCTGCCCCAGCCTCACCCCTGCTGCCCTCATGCCCCTGAGACAGGCGGCGTGGACAGCGGCATGTGGGGTGTGGATCACAGCTCTGCCCCAGGCTCTGTCACCACCCCCACAATCCTGGGATTTCTATGGAGACCAGCTGGGACCTGCATGGGCAAGGCACACAGCCGGTCAGATGGGATGAAGTTGCTTAGGGATTTTTGGTGAGCTGCTGCCTGGGTGAGCATATGGGGAGAGGGAGAGATGCTGAGCCAGTGCAAAACAGCTTGCCAAAATTTCCTATGTGGTCTGCAGGCCCAAATAATTTCCCACCCCTGATTTGGATGCATTATGTTCTCAGCCACGACCATGAGTCCCATCTTATGCCTGGTAGCAGTGATGGATATAGCCCATAATATCACTGATATGACAACCCCTTCTCTGCTCTTTAGGTAGTTTAGAGTATTCAGGGGGAGATCACAGATACAGCTAGAACATAAATGCACTGTTACACATGTGTGTTCTGCAAATCCAAGAAGCTGGAATCTGCCCATTAGGTAAAACTGCTCCAGATTCTAAAATGTAAACTATTTTTCCAGGCCTTGTGGTTATTACTGAATACAAGAGCAAACAATAAAATGTAGTATTTTCTGTCCATGGCAATCTAGAACCCAATGTGCGAACTGTTCCCTTCATTTTAATATATTCTTGAAAGCTAAATATAACTGAAAATCAATATTCAAAAGAGAGACTTGCATCTGCCCATCTTGACACCTCAAAAACTATATGCAGCCTAATTAAAATCTAAGATTGTTCTCATAACATGAAATACTGAGAAAGAACTGCTATTTTTTCCCTCTCATCAGTCCTCTGCATCCTGATTTCTAGCTTTGTTCAAAAAAAATCATCCCAGAAATAATGCTTTGGTATATTTTACTCTCTCTGTTTTCAGTCTTGGATGAGACCAGGAAGTAGGCTTGTGTGCAAATATTAACAGTGAATGACAAAAATAAAATCTTCTTATATTTCATATAAAAAAGTTCTAGTTCCGTGAATTTCTCTCCAATGTCAAATTCAGAAATCAGAATCAGAAAAGACTTAAGCACTCAGATAATGCCATCCACAGCTTCCATTAACAATATCTGAGTAACATGATACCAGTAAACAAAGCACTTTACTGATCCATTCTTGGTAAATGCTTCTAATTTTTGCAGTCACTTGATGAATGACCTTTCTTGGATTCAATCCAAGTTCATCCAAATCCATGCAAACCTTGTTTGGCTAAAAATAAGACTGACCTTAGGTTTCAGTGATTGAGCTCACTGGAAATGAAAGATACAGAAAATGCACTGACCAAGTATGATTGGTGTCAGGTTTAAATGTAGGATGAGTGTGAAAAGAAGACTGAAAAATAGCTTTGTCAGGCATGTTGCTGGAGCGCAAGGATTTTCAAACCTTGGTACAGGACACTGGGAAGGATTAAAGTTAAATGTAAAGGTTGTTGCAGGTTTACTAGGAACTTGATGCACTCCAGATTGCCTGGGGAAGTATAAAGTGGTCAGTAGAGAAATATGAAAAGTGATAGGGAAAAATAAAGAGAGCAGTGCATACAGGGAAAACCTAAAATACCAAGCAGTCTTCCTTTGCAGCCAAACTAGCATGCCCAGAAGTGAAAGTGAACAGAATTAATGGGTATGAAACTGGGACAGTTCTGTTTCCTCATCCCCACTGTGCTTCAACACCAACCAATTTACTTCCATTTGAGAGCTTATTTACTTACAGAAGTTAAACTGCAGTAAGCAAAGACCTGCATTTACAGACTATTAACTATTCCCCAATAACTCCCTGTGTTGACAGCCACTGTTAGCCCATGCTTCTGAAGTGGAGTAAACTACTATGCACCAGGGCACTCCTGAACATTTGGAGTGGGAAGTTACCATGAAGTAGCTAGTGTGTTGTACAATTACATCCTAATTTTCCCATGAGGACAAGCTCAAAGACTCGATACCATGTAACACTTACACATCAAAGGAAACAAGAAGTAGTGCCTTTTCAAAATAATACATGGAACTTTAGCCTGAATATTATCTGCATGGGAAGCTCTTAGTTATTCCTACCATCACTCCCCAACCCTGCCCCCCTCCAGAAAAAGTTAAATGAAAATACACATAACCATATCACCAGATTAACTTACCTTTACTACATACCCTGTTTTTTTCCTGATATTACATACCCTTCTTAATTTCTTCCAGCTTGACACAACTCCGGAGTAAGCCCATTGGTAAAAAGCTAACTAAAGATGTGGGCAATCAGTGGCAATTAATATGGTACTATGCTGGTACCAAAGTTCAGACATTTTGGTGTTCTCCACTGTCAAGACATAGGAGTAATATGACAACAATATCCTCACCCCCTTAGGAGTGAGGTGGCAGGAAAAAGAAACAGTTGGGTTTTCACATTGCTCTCAGATGATCTCTGTGGTATTGGCAATGGGCAATGGCACAATTTTTGAAGAACCGAAATGATTACATGTAATCACGCTAATAGGATGCTGAGTAAGTCATATCCAGCATCACTTACTGCAATATCACTACAGTAAGATATCCATAACAGTGATTCTGAGAGACTCAAATAACCCCTTTATCTGGGAGGAAGGAGAAGAATTATCATGGAGCAAAAACAACTCCCATCACCTCTTCCTGAGTGAAGACAGATCTTTTATAATACACTTCACCTATTTAAAAGAGGATTTCCCTTATTGCCTCTCTTTTTTCTAAGTGATGAAATTATTTCCAGACTGCCAAAATTAAACAGTAAGCATCAAGGTAAACACGTGTTTCATAGGAATACACAAGCCAAGCTGTATTATAGATATACATGGATGGAGTGTAATGACTTAATTAAACAGGACACAGGGAAAGTGATTGCTGTGCAGTTTCTATTCTTGCCAAGGTTCAGGAAAGCATTTCCTTCCATTGTTCTATGCCTTCCGGGGGTGGAGGGGGAGAATGTTATGTAGTTGCTAGTTTGACTCCCCAATATGCTACTACATTTCATGTCTGAGGACAAAACATTCTTCAGATTCCAATGGGTAATTTCAACCAAAAAAATAATTATAGTAAAATAGAAAGTGGTAACTGCAATTGTTAGAAAAAAACTTCTAAACCTTAGTCTTACATACATAGGTTTGAAGAGAAAATTAGCCTACATTTGAAGCATAAGTAATGAAATAAATTTTTCATCTTGAATTCAACTAAGCATGACTATCCCATCTTCAGGGGGTTATGCAGAGGTCAACAAGATAGGCAAAGCAGGAAAAGAATCCATGATTTCTCTCTCACTGACAATGTCAATTCTGCCATTATGCTTCGAAGTATTGCAGCTATTGCTACAAAGAAAACTCATCACTTTGGTTATCAAAGTGGCAAGCAGGATATTTTGCATGCACAAGGCACATATATACCTGCAATGAATGTGCATGAATAAGCTTTGGTGCAGAGGTCAGCCTGCCAGCCTGGAACTGCTTCGTCCATGGGCAACTGGTGCCTCCCGAGTCAGGAGGGGCACGTGCCCCTACCAGCAGCAGATCAGCAACCAGGATGGGTTCTCTTGTGGCTGAACCCACAGACCAGGATAGGACTCCCCCTGCAGCCAACCCTGCTGACTGAGGGCAGGGGGCGTTCCCCCGCAGCCAATCCCACTGACTCACAAGTGCAGAGGGCAGAGGAGTAGGGTGCTGGCCAGGGAGTGGAGGATCCAAGAGAAGTGCTGCTGGCACTTCCTGGCATGTCCCTGGCCCTTCTGGGCTCACCACTGGTACTGATGGGTGAACACAATCGGCAGCAGGGGGACCACTTCTCCTGGTGCCCCACACTCCCTGGCTGGCGCTCTGCGGGGGGAGCAAGAGTGTTTGCACCTGCCCCGCCTCCACCTGGGAATGTTGGAAGTCAGGGGGTGCACCAGCACTCTCAAGGGGTGCACGTGCACCTCCCATGTACCCCCTATGTGTCACCACTGGCTTTGCAGAGCTGGCCCCTGCTTCATTATCCCTGTCATCACTGCACGTGCACCCCTCCTTACCCCTGCTGCAGCTGCTGGAAGCCCATGGCTGAGATGCTTTACAGCTCTACCGCTGCCTGTGTGTAGGAAGGCTAAGCTCCATTGGCCTCCCCTTTCTGCCACCTATGCCTCCACCCCCCCTGCCACCGAGTGAGTGGGGCCCCAGCCAGGCTGAGCCAGGCCAGGGGAGGGTCAGGGCCCAAGAAGCTAATCTAGACATGCAGGGGGCTCCCACTGCTGCATGCATCCTGGCAGAGGCCCAGGGGCCACGTGTCCCCAGATCTATATGTGGGGCTTGAGATCCAAAGCCCAGCGTACAAAGCCCAGTGTGCAGCGGCAGCCGCTTCTGCTCTGTGCACAGATTGGGAGGGCACATAGCCCTGGGGCTCCGCTGGGGTGTGTGCAGTGTGGGAGCACCCCCATACCTCTGGATGAGGTACCCAGGCTGCAATCCTTCCCCAGCCTGGCCGGGGCGCCACTCACCCCTGCCCATGTCCCACTCCCTCCCTCACTGCAGGGCGGCAGGGTAGAGGGGGATCACTTCACTCACCCAACCCTGGCCGTGGTGGCAGGTGTCATGGCTCAACCAAGCCATGTGCATCTCACTGCTGTCCCACCATTCCCAGACTGCGTCTCGGCCACTCCATACCTCTGGCCCACTGCTCCCAATCACAGAGCCTCCAACAGTCAGTCTTAGTCTGTGGGGGCTGAGAGCACACGCGCCCAGCACCCCCAGACTGATATGGACTGTCAGAGGCTCCACGATCAACTAATCATTCGGGATCCACCAGTTGGTGACCACTGTTATATGGAGTTTATGGCAATGAACCAAATTATGTAAATTAAAGGGAAAATATTAGCAGAGCTTCATAGTTTCATTTCCACAGATACTTCCAGGTTATTCTGCTCTTATCTTAATCTCTCATGCACATATATTTTCTAGCAGCAACTGGATAGTGGTAAAATGTTTTTAACCGAGTGACAAGTAAAGGCTTGCTTATGCAGAGAAAAGCGAAAAATTTTTATATGTGAAATAGCTATGTTCCCCATGTAAAAGCTCTCGTGATGCATGAAGAACATTTTTGGTATAGGTCAATCCACTTCAGCAGCAGTTTAACTTAACTTCACAAAGCCATTCTTAATGTATCATAAAGGTGTCTACATAGGGAATTAGTGCAGACTAAATATTTGCACTCTAAATTCACACTCTCATTGTTCATTACATTTCTCGTGGCTTTCTCAAAGACAATCCATTAGTTATTTTTAGATTGCAGAAATATACTGTTGTTATTATTTTAACAAATTATTGGTAGTCAACAAAGTAAGTTATCTGAAGTAGTTCTTTTGGATATGAGAAAAAAATAGAAGCAGCATTTTCTATGAACCATGCATTTTCAAAGCCAAGCATAAGGTAACAGACACTGAGAGTGACAAACTTACAGCACTTATAGCATCAGCACTTTTTATACTTATACAGAAGTTACATGAGAAGGAAAAAGAACAGAAACTTTCATGGTTATTAGCGAGGAAAAGGAAAAGTGAATTGAACATAGACCCCAATCAGTATTCCACTGAAGGTGAGCAAAGTTTGGATCCAGAATTTGTTGTTTGGGACTTAACATTAACTTTAGATATCATATCAAGCCCAAACCATGAAACTTTTTCAGACTTTCCATATTCATACATACTTCCAATACAAGACCATTAATTATCATAAGCTAATCACATCCCTGAGGTATTATGAGTTAGCAGGCAGTTGCGGATGCCTTTAATCCCTCTGGGGTGTAATTATTTCATCATAACCACACCTCAGGGTTACCTGATTGGAATTATGGAAAATTTTATTCTCTTTCCCCTCCTCAACCAACTCCTTTTAAATTAAATACATCTGTGACCTATTTTATTTAATTCCAGTTCCTTGACTTAAAGTGCAATGTAAGACTTTGTTCTTTTCTTTAGAATGTACAGGAAGCCTAATCTCTTTTACTGTACAGAAAATTTTAGCACAATATAGACTATTTTAAGGCAAGTATTTTCAGAAGTGACAGACTGGATTTGGAGAGAGATGGATTCAAGTCTTTGACTTAGGAAGAACGATCTTCTCCAGCTTCAAGCTGGAAAAAAAACATCCGTTGTAAAACACAGAGGGTAAACTATACACAGCCTCACTTGCAACTAATATTTGTAGTCATACAGAAAGAAGGATTTTGAATTAAAGAGGAGCAAAACCCAGGGCCATTCTCTCCTCAGTACTGCAGGTCCAGGGGTCAAATGGAACATGGATCCAAGCCTGCCATGGTTTCAACTCTGAAACTCCAGATCCATCTTTGTTTTTTTGTTTTGCCCATTTTTACTGCTGACCTGTTTGGGGTAGACTCATAAATTAAATTATAATAATTTCTCATGAAATAGGTTTTCCTGGTTTTGGCACTTTGCAAAAATAGAAATGTTCCCCTCTTCCCACTGAGAGCATAAGGTAGGCCCAGGAAATTTAAGAGAAGTAAATTCTCCTTTCATCTTTCCTTTTGGCATGAAGCAGAGCAGTTACCCAATTCTGTCTCTCCCACAGTCTCTTGAGTATCCTAAAGCCACACTTAGGATGTTTCAGATTAGGGACCTTCTTACTTCTCTGCTTATCTTGTGGACCTTACCAACCTCTCTCTATGCCTGCTATAGTCTGCAGGCTGTTGGTCTCCACCATTTTACCAGCACTCTTGCATGTATGAACCATGCCTTTTCTACTGAGTTAAGGGATTTCTTCACCTAAGAAAGGGCATCTTAGCCTTTAGACTCAGATAAGGAAGAAAAAAAATAATAAAAGTGCATTTCTTATGAAGATGGAAGTTTTTACATTTGCTTTACATATCTATTCTTTCTGTTATATTTTAAATATAATTTTGATAACTGCTAATAATTTGTATTCAGTAAAAGGATTTGAATATATTTATTTTCCCATTATTTGAAGTCCTAATTTTCATTTGCAGAGTTCTCACAGTTGACAAAGGTGAAGAATTAGAAATTAAAGGATAGGAAAAGAACTGATTTCAAAGTTTGGATGCTTTTATTAAGCAAAAGCCATAAACAACACCATAGCTGTCTTTTGACAACAGAAGCAAATCAGTGGATGATTAAATTAACTGGATTCTTTACATAAGAAAATTAAGTGCAACTACTCATATTATCTCCTCTTTCTTTTCTTTGTCCTCTGTCTCCTTCTAGCACTCTACTGCATGTACTTCAGTTAGTACTCTGCTTTATTCAACAGAAGTACAGTAAAAGCTTTGTTACCGGCATGAGTGGGGTAAGGGGATGCCAGTTAGCTAAAAATTCTGGTTATCTAAGAGTTATACCTGTGCAGCCAGGATCACAGCCGGCCCAGCAGACAGGTACATTTTTTTTAATCTACTTTTCTTTTATCTGTGCACGGGCCAAGGGCAGGCTTCAGCTGCGGTCTGGGTTTTGCTCCCTGCCTCTGCACCTCGCTGCTGAAAGCTGCATGGGGCAGTGCCATGTGCCAGGGTGGACTCTGCTCCCTGCCTCTGTGCCCCACTGCCAAAAGCAGCACAATGCCATGTGCCCCTGTGCCTCACTGCTGAAAGTGGCACAGCACTATGTGACAGGCCAGTCTGGCCACTCACCCATAGCATGGCCGCCCCCGCCGGGAATACTTTATTAACCTATTAAATTCCAGTTAATAAAGTATTCTGGTTAGTGAAATGCTGGCTCACACAGCTGTTACTGTACCTTAAAGACGCTATCAAGTGAAAGCAAGTTTTCCTAACAATTCAGCCACTGAGGCTTGGGAAAGCTTAAAAGCTAATATGTATAATGCTGTTGTAACAGTGTCTGGCAAAAATGCAAGAAAAAATGAAGACTGGTTTGAAGAGCACTCTGAAACACTTCTACCACTGGTTGAGAATGAAATAACAGTGCTAATCATCTGGAAAAAATCCCCCAGCACCACAAGCATGGAAAATTTAAGAAAGACTCAAAGATAAACGCAAAAGGAAGCTAGGAGATGTGCCCAAGATTTTTGGCTGAAACTCCATGATAATATTTAGAAAGCAGCTGATGCAGGTGATAACCGCGTAATGTATGAAGTCATCAAACAAGCAATCGGCCAGTCAAGAAGAAAAAGCTCCACTGAAACACTTAAATGGAAATATCATCTGTGATGAACAAAAGCAACTTGAGTGTTGGATTGAACAATATGGAATACTATACTCTAGTGAGACTGAAATCAGGCATGAAGAGCCTGAAGGAGTACCACAGTTTCAAGTTATGATGGATTTGGACCATAAGCCTACATTAAAAGATCTGTACAAAGCCATTAAATCAATGCCTGGAAGCAAGGCATTTGGGAATGATGGCTTGCCTGATGAAGTCTACAAATGTGCCAGCAATGAATTACTTCAAAAATTCCATGAAGTTATATTGCTCTGTTGCAAAGAAGAAGCGGTACCAGAAAATTTCAGAAATGCTTGGGTTGTACAATTATACAAAAACAAGGGAGATAGAAGCAACTGTGACAACTAGAGAGATATCTCCCTGTTGAACATCACTGCAAAAGTTATCACTTGTATTAATGCTCCCTAGGCTGTAATCTCTAGGTGAAAAAATATATCCTGAAAGTCAACACAATTTTTGCTCAGGGTGCTCCACCACTGATACTATATTTTTGGTCAAGCAACTGCAAGAGAAGCATAGAAAAAAAATTAATACCACTGTACACAGCCTTCACTGATCTGAAGAAGGCCTTTGATACAGTCAACAGATGGGGTCTTTATACTGTTCTGAAGAAACTGGGTTGTCCCCCCAAATTGTTGAACAACATTTGTTCATTACATCAAAGTACAAAGTCAGCTATAGTATATAAAAACATAGAATCAAATGCCTTTGACATCAATGAAGGAGTGAAATAGGGTGCGTTTTAGCCCCCATGCTGTTTAATGTCTACTTTTCATTCCTGCTTCTTCATGCATTCAAGGACTACAATGATGACATTTATCTTTGAACCAGACTAGATGGAGGCTTGTTCAACATCACAAGGGTTACACAAAAAGCCAAGGTGAAAGAGCTGGTTCTGAGAGATTTCTTGTTTGCAAAAGATGTGGCTTTGGTTGCCCACAGTGAATCTTCCCTACAAAATCTCATAGGCGATTTTCTACATCATGCAAGAGCTTCAGACTGACAATTAATCTTAAGAAGACTGTGATCATATGCCAAGGGATGGAAGAACCAGTGCCTGACATCATTCTGGAGGGTAAATCTCTTGGCGTTGTCAACAGCTTTTGCTACTTGGCTTTTACAATCAGCAAGAATCTTGACCTTCAAACTGAACTAACAGGAAAAGCACCTAAGAATTTCAGGCTATTACAGAAATGCACATAGAATACTGTAACCGGTCGCAACCACTGGGGCGGCCATGGTACCTCTCAGTGAAACTGCAACTCCTTTCCAGATTAAAGGCTATGGCCTCTCCCTCTAGCTCACTCTCCTACCATGCCTTGATCTTACTATTAAAGAGTGTGCAAGAGAGGCCACCAACAGACCTCACAGTCAGCCTTAATCCTACTAGTTTCTCCTCTTGGGGTCTCATTCCAGTCTCTGTCCTACTATGTCACTCCCGGCTTGACTAGTCCTTTGTAGGGCACCTGTAGGCTTAGGAGCAAATTGTGTGGCTCCTTTTCCTCCCCAAGCCTTGTGGGTATTACAATAACATTGTTCCCTCTGTTGGAGCTTCAACTTCCTGAGCCTCTACCCCTTCCAATCTCACTAGGCTGGCTTGCCTAGACCCACTATGCCAGACCTGGCTTTAAGGTACTAGCTTCAATCTATCACCTTCTGTCTCCAGGTCCCTGGCCTCTCTCTGCCAGGCCCCTGACCCATGAACGCTGCACTCTTCTGGCACCAGGCTCTTAGCCCCTATCTTACTATGCCCCTCCCAGGCACTGTGCTCCTGGCCTCCATCTCAGTGTGACCCTCTTGGGCACCAGACCCCTGGCCCCCATCTGCTCTGTAGCCTTTTACTGTCCCTCACTAGGCTCAATAATAACTTTGTGCTTGAGCCCACCCATGGCAAAGGCTCCAAGCAATCGCCTCACAGGCACCAATGGGATCTCCAAAGCCACCCCTTATAGTCCCAGTCCATAGCACTGATACAAACAGCAAAATAACATAAGCCCCTGAGCTCTGACATAATAATAACAATGGAAACAGTCCTCTGCCCCTTTAAGAAGGCAAACCTTTACCCCTAATACAAATCCCTCACTGCCAGAGTACCTTGTGAGCTCCTGGGGGCCTCACTACTTCTGTAGGCAGCAAAACAGACAGTCAATCATCCCTGGGTGTCTCTCCTAGGGAGGAGCTCCTTCCCCCAGCAGCAGCCAGGACGTGACTCCCCTGCCAGCCCCAGCCTTGGGCTTATATGCTCCCAGGGCAGCTGACCACTTGCAGATGTCTGCTGATTACTTCATTTGCCCTGTTGCCCTGGCAACTGACAGCTGCCCTGCCCTGCCTGTCCTGCAGTACTCCCTGGCTGGGCTGCCATTATCTTAAAGTAACAGAGAACCTGGGGCTAATGTTACAAATACCAACAAACTATCAGCTAAGGTATATATAAATCTATGAGCTGTGTGTGCTGTCATCCCTGCTTTATGGTTCAGAAAAGTGGACTAGATATGCTACGCACAATAGGAGACTGAACAGCTTTCGCATGAGATGCCTCCCAAGATGAAAATATAGTGAGAAGACAAAATGCCAAACACAGAGGTGCTGGAGCATACAGGACTGACACAATTAAAAAAGAAAACATCAAGAAGAGGAGGTCGTAATGCCTCGGCCATGTCAAGAGAATGGGAGGACACCATACCCCCAGGAATATTTTGTACAATGATATTCAAGATGGCTCTAGGACATGGGCTCACCCTCTATGCTGGTACCATGACACGTGCAAAAATAACATGAAACCATTCAACACCATGTAGAAAGCTGGGAAGCATGTACAGAATCCCATCCAATCTGGAGGGAACATCTGGCACTGGATACAGCTCACCATTACGTGGGTTTCTTCCAGAGGATGGAAGCAAAGTGAGAAAGAAGGAAGCCACGTGCTGTAAACTTGGACTCCAACTCAAGACAACACATGAATGTGTGAAACTTGCAATGAGCTGTGTCACTCTCAAATTGGGCTAGTCAGCCACAAGTGGATTCATCAAGTGCCTGACTAGACATCATATGCATACACGATGATCCAGAGGATCAACAGTTGCTTAGTACCTTAAAAGATGCACCTAAAATGCTAAGAAACGCATAAACACAAATCCTCAGTAACTATATGTTAGCTGTATGCATGCTTATGAAGTAGATCGACTTATCTGTCACTTTTAATCTATATGACATACAAATAAATGTAAAATTACAGTTTTCATTTAACTAGACTTTGTTTATTAAATTGGTACCAATACCAGGAGTTCAAATCCATAATCAGGCTCTAAATGTGCTCTGTTTTTTAAAAATGAGCATTCAGTGGGTCTCTCGCTAAAGTTAAGGGGAATGCAAAGGATCTCCATTATTGGAAATCAGGACATTTAGACACCTAACTATAAACCTTAAGTTAGGGAACCATATTTGAAAAGCTTGGCCACAGCATGTAAATATTAAGGCTGTGCGAGGCTTCGGACCATGCTTTGGATCCAGAGTAGCTTTGAATGCTTCAGTGTCCAAAGCAGCATGTCTGGATTGAAATGCTGGCTTCTTTAGGCTTTCCCTCTGCAGTTTTCAGCCCACTGCACCTTAAAACACACAGGGTCGTCTATGTCATGAGTTTTGCCTGTCAGCAGCTTGAGGTGCAGTTCCCCACAAACCCCTGCACCAATCCTCTTACAACCTGGCAGGCTTTGTGGCTTCACCAGGGTACACTGCCCCTGCAGTTTTCACCCCACTGTGGCTTAACACATATATGTGACATGAGTTTTGCTTTCAAGAACTTCGCGTGCAGTTCCTCCCAAACTCCTGCACTGATCTTCTTGAAACTTGGCAGGCTTTGTGCACCCAGCAGAAGCTACCACCCCTGCATGTTTCATCCAAATCAGACATAAAACAACAAAGTTATAGATATTTAATTGATTCCCCATTATACCCTATGGCCGGATGTCCGAGAAGGCTCCAAAGCTTCTTCGGCTGGATCGAAGCGGGAACCCGGTCGAGAGCTCTGGATCGGATCCCTGGTATCCAAAGCAGCCAGATCCAAAGATGAATCAAATAGCTGCCTACTCGCACAGGCCTAGTAAATATTCATAGGTACTTGCAGATGCATAAAATAAGATTCCCAATGAGTTTAGAATTTAACAAGATAATTAACAGGAAAACTGCAGAAAATGCACAAAATGCCCAATAGCATATTAGAACCCATATGTAAAGTCTCCATTTTACTGTTGTTTAGTTCTATGCCTCCTGTTTGTTTCTAATTGTTATTATCTTTCCTGATCTCTTTTCCATTTACACCTTGCCTGTTCTCTCTTTTCTGTTATTTACACTATTCTATAGAGCCACATTTTCCTTGCCAGTTTTGTCTTGTGTATGTGCGCTTGTCTTCAAATATTGATGAACATGTCTAAGCCTCTAAATCTATCCTCCCTCACAAAAAGTAAATATTTTACATATGTATGAATTCTGCACGTATATGGAAAATATGCAGTTACTGACGACTGACCCCATATAAAGAGAGTCAGCAAAGTTCTTTGGTATACTGGCATTTGGCTGATTTAAGCAAGAGATACATCAGAGCCAAATTTTTAAATTTCTGGCAGAAGGCCAGGCAATGTGGCATGTTAGAGACTAACCCATCATTTTAATTTTTGTCATCTCTAACAGTTTTGGGAGGGAAGTTCAGGTTGCAAGCTATATCTCCATTTGATACCAGTTTTCAGCTTCAGAGAGATTTAGCAATAACTGCCTTATAAAGTACAGGGGGGTAGGGGGCCCAAGAGAGGTGATTGCAAATGAAAGGGATGACATCAAAAATACAGAATGCTCTTGTGTTTTGCTTCTAGGCCCTGTTCTGAAAGTCATTCCATTATACACAGATATTCTCTGTTGGAAAATATAGCCTTAAGAGATTTCAAAGCCAAATAGGTGTTTTAGATGCATAGATCCCATAAATTTAAATGAAAACTGTGGGGATAAATCCCCTAGTCATGTTTTCAGATTTCAGCCTTCAGGAGTTTTTCCAATCCTACTACTCAAATCTAAAGTTGGTGATTAATGAGAAAAGCTCTATTTAATGACAAAATGAATTCCAAATTAGTAACAATGAAATTAATCTTTCTGAAACACCAGAATATATTACCTAAACACTCTAGTGCAGTGATTCTCAACCAGATTGCTAGAGCACCCTGAGGTGCCACAAGATCCTTTTAAGGGTGTCATGAGGTGCTGCTCAATATTAGCATTGTGAGGTATGCAAATGACTATACAGGATTCACAAGGTAAACCCCAAAATTTCAAATAGTAATCCATAGTGTCAGAAACATTTTAATATGTTGTGGTATTTGAGTTATCTAAAACTGAAGAATTGCTCTATTATTTTTTCCATCATCAGAAAGTGAGTGAAAACTAAAAGCTAGCATTTTCCAAAACCATAAGGAGAGTCACAGCTGGTTAGAGCAGCAGTTCATCCAGCCTAGTAGCCCATCTGAGACAGCTGCAGGAATGGATGCTTTAGTGGGAGAGCTTATGAGCCAGGTATCCCGGTATAGAGCAATTCATTACCCTCCCTCCCCTCATCATTTTACATCATTGGTTCAGAGATACAAGAGGACACATCTCTGGCTGTTCTGTTTAATAGCTTTTATAAAGGATCCAACATCCATATTTTTAATTACAGTCCCTTTTTGAACATGACTATACTATCTGCCTCTACAACCTGCTGTGGTAATGAGCTCTACAAGTCAACTACACACAGCATAAAAAAAGGCTTTTTCTTGTTAGTTTTAAACCTGTCTCCAACTACTTTCTGTGGTGCCCCCTAGTTCTAGTACTTTGGGACTTGGTAAATAACAGTTCCCTAATTCATTTTGTCCATACCCTTTATAATCTTATAGAGTTCTGTCATACCCCACCTTACATCCCCAGCCTTCTGCTTTCCAAAGTGAAAAGACCTAACCTTTTTTAGACTCTCCTAGTATGGAAACTGCTCCAAACCCCTGATCATTTTGATGGACCTTCTCTACCTTTTCTAGGTTCTGCTACATCCTTTTTGAGATGTGGAGAACATCCAAGAAGTGCCTTGCATCTAAAAAAAAGATTGAGAACTACTGCTGCTGTGATTCTATACTTCTCTAACAGGACTGTTCCAGTCACCACACAAAGCATTTATGCTAAACACTACACATCTGTTACTAAGGGTAAGTCTTTGAAACATAACTGCACTTATTTGGAGAGGAAAGTTGCTGCAAAGATAAATTATTTGTAGTAGTTCTCCTGGACCAATGAGAGGGAGTGCTAACACATCAGGTAAAAGCAAATAATATTATTTGCAGATCCATTTTTTCTCCTTTCTTTTAAGGTATTAGTACATCCTTAGAGATGTACCAGAATAGGATTTTAAAGCAACCAGAATTCAAAAGACCAAATAAAAAGCCATAAACAATAGTAAAATATATGTAAGGATGAGAAAGAGCCAGGAGGTTATTTTAATTTTTTTTTATAGTTTTTAAAGAACTATCAAACTCTATGAAAAACAAATATTTTCATTTTCTTTCACTGTTTTAACATGACTTTTTTAAGAAAAAAATTCACCTTTCTGTAAGAGAAACATGTTGTGAAATAACAGTCTAACCACAGAAATATAATAAAGTTCAACAATTAATAAAGTCTGTAACAAAAATAAGGTAAATGTTTCTTTCCAAAAATATTTGGTTTTTTTCAGTCATGAAAAATATGCACCCATCCAACTACCCAATAAATAACTGCAGTTATATTCACTTAAATTCAAATTATCACAACTAAAATTCTTTCCCATTCCCCCAAACTACTTAAATCCATACAGACTTACTGATCCTATCCTCAAAATTGAAAAACAATATTTAGTCAAAGGATCATAGGAAAACAGGGCTGTAAGGGACCTCAAAAAGTCATCTAGTCCAGCCCCCTGCTTAAGGCAGGATCATCCCTGACCAAATCAGCCTAATCAAGTGTCTGTCCAACCTGCTCCTGGAAATTTCCAGGGCTGGAGATTCCACAATTTTTCTAGGTAGCCTCTCTCAATGCTTGACCACATTCCCCCAATTTTCAACCTAAATTCCTCTCCTGCAGCTTGAAGCCATTGCTCCTAGTCTTGTCTCTTACAGCCACAGAGAAAGTCCATCTCTATCCTCTTTATAAAGTGCTCTTCAGGTATTTGAATACTGTTATCAAATTCCCCTTTGGTCTTCTCTTCTCAAGACTAAATAACCTGAGCTCTTTCCAGCTTTCCTTATAAGTCTGGTCTCCCAAGCCCCGATCTTTTTTTTTTTTTGTGGTTCCCCTGTAATGGACAATTTTTCCTTTTCTTTGCCTCTTTACAAACAAGTTTTCACCTTGTGCCTTTAGTAAAGAACAAATTAGTATGGATGATTGGTAGGGATAGCTTAAGAGATTGATAAAGAGATATATAACTTTTACTCCATTGTTTTGAATCTTGCCTCCATGGGCATGTCCCCATAAGAGGGAACATGAGTTTCCCTGGGAACAAACAAGCATGTGGCATGTTGCCCCAGGTGGGGTAGAGGAGGCTGAGGCCAGCACCTGGGCTGGCCCTTGCAGCCTCACTTGGGGTCCTGAGGATTTCCAGGGGCTGCAGCTATGGCAATCTGGCAGCCAGTGTGGCTCCAGACGGCTGGGCTTCAGTTTTGGCCAGACTGCCTTGCTGTCATTTGTGCTGTGCTGCTTTTTTAGGGCCTGGAGTTTTTTGACACTGGGATCTTCCCATGTGAACCCCCCCCCGGCACTGCAAATGAGCAGTGTGGGGAACGTCTTCATGTGTGGCACCACAGGTAGGTCTGTGGCACTGCATACTGTACATTTGCGCTCATCTGGATGTACCCTGTAATGGAAGTGAATGAAAATGACCTGGTATGGGTAAGTCTGAGTCCTTACTTAAATAGTCATGTCACAATAAATCACCATAAAAACTGGCACTCTTCCTAACAGTCACAGAAGAAAGGCTGGAAAGGAATAGATACTAGGGGTATGCAAAGTGGAACACTGATTCAATTCATTCAATTCATTGATTCAGATCACTGTCCCTGATTCAATTTGGCCAAAGCTGAATCTGAAGATTCGATGCCGATTTGGAAAACGAGCAATTCGGACATAGACACAGCTTTAAAAAGTTTTTTCTACATACCTTGAGGTACCAGTGCAACTTGTGATTGCTGCTATCCTGGGGTGCATGGAACATCCCACAGGAGTGCAGGGGCCCCTCCACAGGCTTGGCGGCAAACCTGCAAGTGGACTGGAAGTACTTGCAGTCCACTTCTGGGTCTGCTGGGGAACACACTGGGGTGCCCTCTTGCATTCCCCCAGCTTGATGATTCACCACGGGGGGACCCCAGGTGCCCCCCCCAACCCAGGAGGCACCAGTCGTGGAGCCAGGGAGGGGCATGAGGGGGGTGCCCTGCTCACTCCCCGGCGGACCCAGAAGTGGACCAGAAGTGCCTCTGGTCCACTTCCAGATCTGCTGCCGAGTGCACTGGGAACACCCCCCCCCCATACACTCCTGTGGTACACTGCATGTGCCCCAGTATCACAGAGTTCACGAGCCGCCTTCTACCTAGAGGTATGTAGAAAAAACATTTAAATCTGTCTATGTCCAGATCACCGAATCTTTCCAAATCCCTCCCCAAATCAATTCGGAGGGTTCCAATTCAATTTGGAGAGATTAAAGGGTCTCCTGATTCGATTCAGATTCGGGGCCAAATCTCCGCTGAATCAAATCAGGGAGCGAAGCTTTGCACAGCCCTAATAGATACTTAACTGGCATCCATACCAACCTTAAGTGTTCTTCCATTCAGAACACGGAAGAAGAGACTTATTAGCAAAACAGATAAAGGCAGTTTGGTTTTGCATGCTTGAAGGACTTCCATATTGCTTTAAAATGTTGTGTATATTATGACAAATAGCTAGATCTCAAAAAATCCAGGTGATATAACCTAAGAGATAAAGCTCTACTTATTAAAAGGATATCATTATAATTAACCCAATACTGTTAGTGTAAGTACTGCACACTAACACAAACGCTATCAGATCCTGCCACTTAGTAAAAAGTATAACTATATTCTTAATAAATAGCTACGTACATTTTATTTATTAAATATCTTAAACATGAAGCCCATTTTGTAGGTGCTCTGTGTACACACTGTGACGAGAGCCATTTGGAATTTTTTCTGTTAAACTTTTTTCAGCCAAATATGCCAATTCATCTTAAAAATGAAAACTTTTCATGAAAAATATTTTAGTGTCAATTAAGCTTTAATCAAGAAGTTTTCTCATGTTCAGGATGTAATTTTGGTGAAAACTATGCATGCCCCATGATCAGCACATTCACTAAGTGTGAAAGGCCCTGATTCACATGCCTGGCCTGCTAAAGAGAGGAAGAAAAACCAACTTTATAGTTAGGGCATCCATGCGGGATGTTGTGCGTTCAAGTCCCTGCTCTGTCTAATTTGGTGTGTCTCTCTTTCCCTGGCCTAAACAATATTTATTTATTCATACAAAATGAAAACAGCTTTAAAAGAAGTGGCTGCAAAAAATCCTCCCTCAACCCCACCCAAAAACCTAACAGTTGGCAGATTCACTTGGAATGGCAAAATCAAGTTCCAAGTCCCATCTCTTCCTCATATGTAACAAATATTTTAACCAGGTTCTCCCAAATTCCAAATAAGAACTATTACCACCAGGACACTGGCTACTTTTGGGTTACCTCTCTCCACCCCACTCCCCTTCCTCTGGTTCTCGTTTGAAGCCTTTTAAAAGTTCCTGGTTTCATTCTGCATCAGAACAGAAAAAATGTCAAAACCTAAGTTTTTTCACAAAAAAAAGAATAATAAAAGGAATCCTTACTTTCCAACTAGACCTAATAGCAAGAGAAACTCTTCCCCAAGCATCTTACAGTACAGAAAGAGGGAGAGAA
Source organism: Crocodylus siamensis (assembly GCF_052110815.1). Lineage (NCBI taxonomy): Eukaryota > Metazoa > Chordata > Crocodylia > Crocodylidae > Crocodylus > Crocodylus siamensis. The sequence goes on along the minus strand of NC_143396.1, from coordinate 227,471,821 downwards.
GGTATAATCAGCCACATTTTATAGGTAAGGGACTGAAGAGGCAGAGAGAAGTAAAATGACTTGCCTAAAGTCCCATAAGAAGTCAGTTAAAGAGACAGAAACTGAAACCAGCATTTTCAGCATCCCAGTCCAGTACATTAATCCCCAAAATCACCTTCATATCAAAATATATTATACAAAGTATACTAAAACAATTATATGGACATACACAAACATACTTTTATAATGTTTCCCTGAACCCTTTCTAAACTAACAACATTCGACAAGGCATGGGTTACTTTTCCTAAACTGCTTTTTCTCCCTACTCCTTCCAACTTTCCTGTAAAACATATATGTTCAAAAGTACAAATGGAGAAAGGACTGGAGGTAGAAATGACTCAGAAAATTCATCTCAGGCATACAGTTATATCTGGGAGAAAGCATGCACAACTGTTGAACATTCCCAGGAGGATTTGATAATTAAACCTAAAATGATTCTAGAGTGATTGTTCCTATTTTGGATCAGCTAATAAATGATGCACGGCTATCCCAATGATTGACGCTCCAGCAATATGAATAACTATGTACTCCTCTATTAGAGCTATTGATTTAGTATGTCTGTAGACCTGAGATACTGTACAAGCAACACTACGCTTATCCACATATCAAAAACTGTCTTCACAGCCAGAAGGGATTTGAAAAAGCTCTGCATTTTGTTGGAAGTGAAAGCTTAGAATTTTGAAAATGCACAAATACAAAAGAAAGAGCATAACATTAAATCCAGAGGAGCTGCAGACCCTACACTCTTGTGAAACTCAGTTACTTCTAAACTCCATTACCTGTACTATTTGGACCTTAAGATTTACAGTGCAAGAGTCTAGCTTTTTCTTTACCTAAAAAGTGGTAGGCGCAACTGCTTTATTGAAGATAATATTACTGCCACCTTAATATACAGTGTAGTCCCAGTTCCTGCTGTATCAGAGTTGTCTTCCAAAAGGAAAATGAAACAGACCTTTTCATTTTTCACAGATATTAATGGTCTCTTTTTGCTCACAGCTGAACCCCAATGATAAAAATATTCAAGCAAACTTCAAAAGAAAAAATACCCTTGCATTCTTTAAAAAACAAGCAAAACCTAGCAGTTTTGGCAAATCCTGTTATTGTACTAGTTTAAGGTCTGATTGAAAGCTCATTGAAGGTAACAGGAATCTTTGCATTGACCTCAATAGGTTTTGAATTAAGTCTTTAACAAGCTATTGGCCAGCCAAAATTGCATTCGCCTTTCTGGAAGGAAAAATCCAGTCAGCAGTTGGATATATACACTGTACTGCAGAAAGTGGTGTCAGAAATTCAGTAGGTAAGTCGGTAGTCTATTGCCCACCATAAGACTTGAAACTAAGCGAGCAGCCGCATACTTATTTGCAAGGGGGTCTCAGATCCAGCATCCTGCCTAAATACCAACTTTATTACATTTTTAAATCAGTATAGTCTCCATATAGTTTCATACATGCAGCATTTTCATAGTAAAATGTTAAGAGCTTTGAACAGAAATGGCTGCATATATAAAATGACTACATATAGTAAAGTCAAGGAGCTATGAATATTATGGTTATTCATTTCATTTTATTCTGTACCCATTAGTTAGAGAAGAACCCAATTTTGCAGAAGAATGTATAATTCAGCATATTTTGGCCCATTTTTCTTAAACTATTATTACTGAATTACTTTGATAGAAAATTATAGTAGGTTGCAGCAAGATACCAATTTTGTATAGAGATGAAACTATATATTGAGGGCTAATGATCACTTTAATTATCTCAGCTCTCTCAAAAACCATTAAAATCAAAGAAGCAAAGAAATAAGTTGCATGCTGTACACAATTACTTCATTTTCCTCGATAGCATAAGAGTGATGCTATAGCCATGATGGCCCAGAAATTAAGTGAGAAACAAGGATTTCTTAGGATGGCATCTTTTATTGGACCAATGATATGACATAACTAAATCAAAAGGCCATTCTCAATTATGTATCATAGTGAACAGTTTATAATTTTCCCCCATCTAAGAGCCAGAGGAATAAAGCCAATAACCCTTAACATTCACATCTTAGGGTATGGACAGATAAAACAGTTATAACATTTACCATGTGTCACATTAAACTGATACAACTGTTTTAGGTATCTGCTCCTATAGAGATATACATGGAGCTAAAATGATACTTCAAATCTGAATAGCAACTCTAAACAATTGCACTGGTTCAGATGACATTTAAGTCCCTTCCCACCCCCATGGACCCACCCTCACACTTCTTTAAATGGTATATTGTTACATCTGTCCAAGGCACTGGAATTTTTTATCCTGGTCCCTTGGCTAATATACTGGACTGTAAACAGCAATGATGTGGCAACACCAAAGAAACTATACTAAATATCCCATTCCACCACTGCATGCTGAAAGCTAAAACAAAGCTATATGTTAACTACTATGTTAGCATGACTTGTGTAAGTATGGAAATCCATAAAAAAAAGATTTTTGTGATTATAACATTAACTTGGCAACTAGGAAATAGAATAATTACACCAATTAATATGCCCCTCAAAGACCAATTGTAAACATAAGAAAGACTGGTCCACAGGGTGGTGTTTTCTTTTCATATAATAGCTAATTGCATCAGCAGTGTAAAGCAAGATGATTACTGCACTGCTCTGTCAACCTAGTGGAATGACAGCTCTAAAGAAAATTCCCTACTCTGATCTCTTCATTAATCAGTCCTCACCTAAGAAAGCCAGCCCTGAAAATAATAAAATCATTATAAATCAAAGTTTCCTGGTAAATCATTAATGTTCCAAAACTGAATAAAAAGCAGGGCAAAATTCTGTGTAAAAATTATCATGAATCACACTGGGTAGAGGGAGGGAAAAGGAGTGTAGAGAGAAGCATGGGGGAAAATTATGCCTCATTAGTGTTCAGGAGGCAACTTGTTTTACACTTCAGGTTATCCTTTCTCCAAAATAAACCAGTATGTGCTATCTTTGTACCTGCCAAAGGAAGTAGTGGAACTTGTGCCTCTGCCATTTAATCCAACCATATTCCCAAAATGTTATCTGTGTGCCCTATCTAATATTCAAGGTAAAGAATAGGGCTGCTGCCTTCCCTGCTTCCTCATGGATGTACTGGGACTGAGAGAGTATTTCCTTAAATCAGATGGGCTGGGAAGAGAGATTTAAAGATTTTGCACTAAATGGGAGTGGTGTGAATACATCCAAAGAGCACAGCTGACAAATACTACTCCATTCATCACAATCACTCCAACAAATAGACAATGCAAAACAAAAAAGGCAGATACGGCACTCCATACTTGCTTACCAAAGTGTGATGGGAAATGGGGAGCCTCTTATTCATTTCTTGGGTTATGTTAACAGTTCTTTATCTAGGCAATTGTGGCCTGTAGTCCTATCTCCAATGGCCAGCACTTACTCCACAAGGTCTAATAATATGTTCCCCTGGGTAGTTGTATTTATGTCTTTTCTTATACCAGGTATGACTGAGTTAGGAAGAGTCCACCCTCTTCCAGTGGGCTAGAGGCAAGGCCCTAAATGATTACAAGGGTAGACCCAAAAGGCACCACTCCTCTCCCACTACAACATAACTTGCTGGACCACTTCCTACCTTGGTCTCCTGGATGTCACTGACTTTGTACCCCAACCTGGGATTCTGTCTTCCTCCTCCACCCATAGTTACAGTCTCTTTGCAGCCTCAAAGCTCTCAAGCACAGCCACTGTATAGGAAATACCTTCTCTCCCTTTGGGAGCAGTACAGTTTTGTTCCGTAAGCTTGGGAGCTCTGACTGGGTAAACTGCCTGACCTGAACCGATTCCTTTTCCCTGGCCTATTGATTTTATGCTCTGAAGAGTAGAGGCAGAATTAGTCAGGCCTTAAAGAGACCTCTATTTGAGCTTCATTAGCGCTTCTCTCTGCTGTTTCCTTGTGCGATTCCCCAACCCCAGACAGTATCTCCACTTTTACATGACACAGATACTGCTGAGAGCTGGATTTTCCCCTTTTAAAACCATTTGTTTTACTCCAGTCAGAAGGGCACTCAAACTGGCATTCCCAACTGAAGCTAAACTATCTTTTTTTCTTTTTGATATGCACACACTTAAAAGTTAAACTATTGTAAATAAGCAACTAAGGGCCCTATTACACATTCAGATTCAAGCTGGATGGAAACTATAGAGTTGTTACACATTTTAATCATTAATTTTATAGCTGGTTGGCTCTTTTTATACCTGGATAGTCATTTTTATCCTGTGATAATTACTTTGCACATATGGCTGGTCTAAGTTTATTGCACAGTTAACCAGTTGGTTGTGTAATATATGTAACATTTAGCAGGGGCCTATGGTTACAATGGATATACTAGACCAACACAAATTGCCATCTATGAGAACTGACCTTGGACATAACAAATGGTTAATAAGAAATTAAAATACCATATGTACAAATTGAGGTCATTATATCCCAAATGATGGAGCCAAACAAAATAATGTAATATTCATAAGTTCTCCGGAGCATGTCTTTCTTTGTTTCAGAGTGCTGTCTTGAGACACTTTAACAGGTTGGACTATGAAGTAAAGCTGAGCAGTCCTCTCGCCTGAACTGCTCTCAAGACAGCACTTTGATATAGAAAGGAGACACGGCTCGGAAGAATGTATTAATATCTTATAAAGTGCTGGAACACTCAGTAATTAATTTTTCAGCAAGGAGAAGCTTTTATTTCAACAATGTGTAAAATGCATAAAAAACAAATTTTGAATTCAACATCTGCTACAATGCTACCTCTGACCTGACTTGAAAGAGCAAAAAAATCTCAATTAGCGAACAAAAAAGACTCAGGGCCACTACCCTTAGTTAAGCTACAGCATAGGGCAAAAGTGACATCTCAGTTAAGGAACTGCAGAGCAAATACTGTGTTCTTTGTGAATGAACTAAATGGATTGTAAACATCCCTTGTTTTAAGTAGGAAAAAGGGAAACTGCATCCTGAAAGCTCCACTTAATTTGAAATCAGAAATATTTCTGAGGTTCTAGAGCGCCGAAAAGCTGGACAGACAAGTAAAACATTATCCGTAAGAAAGGAAAGTATAAACTCCTTTGTGGGGAGTACAATCATAAGTGGAAATCCTAAGTACATAGACTACCTTGCTGCTTTAAATACTAACCATGTACAGCAAGGACTTACTTCAGACAGGGTAAATGGCTGAGGTGAGCCAAGCCTCAAACAAGCTCTGGAGAAGAAAAGAATGCCTTTCACTCCTTTCTTTCTCCTGGTTCTTTGCAAAGCACCAGTTTCCTTCAAAAGATGCTTTTCCCTCTGTTTTTCAGCTTCAAGTGCCAATTTTTCCTAGCATGCTAACAGCAGTTCCCTGCTCTTAAGATCCACTGTTAACACTCTTAAGGCCACTGTAGCTATCTTGTACCCCACACCAGACTGCACTGTACATAGCAGGCACTGGTGAGACTGCCTCTGCAAGATATGGTGAAATTCCAGATGACCATGTGCAAAAAATCATTTCAAACTAGGATAGGCACAGAAAAGGGCTCCAGGGATGGTTAGATGAACGGGCAGCCTATTTCCAAGCAACCTAAGGAAGTATGGGTTGGATGAATGGACTGTAAGGTGGATAGAAAACTACCTGGGTCATCAGGCTCTGGGATAGCAGTCAATGTCTTGATGTCTAGTTGGCAGCCAGTATCAAGTGCAGTGCCCCAGGGGTCAGACCTGGGCCCAGTTTTGTTCAGTATCTTCATCAATAACCTGGAAAATGGGATGGAGTGCACCCTGAGAAAGTCTGCAGATGACATCAAGCTGGGGGCAGTAATAGATACAACGGAGAGTACAGCTAGGATTGAGGGAGACCTTGACAAATTGGAGGATTGAACCAAAAAAACCTCTCATGGGGTTCAATAAGGACAAATGCAAAGTCCTGCACTTAGGACACAGCAATACCATGCACTGCTACAAGCTGGGGACCAACTAGCTAAGCAGGAACTCTGCAGAAAAAGGACCTGGGTGTGACAGTGGACAATGAGCTGAATATGGCCAACAATATGTTCTTGTTGCACAGAAAGCTAATGTCATATTGGGCTGCATTAGTAGGAACATTGCCAGCAGATCAAGGAAAGTAATTCTTCCCCTCTATTTGGTACTGGTGAGACCACATCTGGAGTACTTCTGTCTAATTTTGGGCTCCCCACTACAGAAGGGATGTTGACAAATTGAAGAGAGTCCAGCAGAGGGCAATAAAAATGGTTAGAGAGCTGAGGCACATGACTTCTGAGGAGAGGCAGAGGGAACTGGGCTTATTTAGTCTGCAGAAGAGAAGACTGAGAGGGGATTTAATAGCAGCCTTCAACTACCTGAAGGGGAGTTCCAAAGTGGGCTCCAGCCAAACTGTTCTCAGTGGTAGCAGATGACAGAACAAGAAGCAATGGTCTCAAGTTGCAGCAAGGGAAGTTTAGGTTAGATATTAGAAAAAACCCTCTCATTCTCATAAGGAGGGTAGGAAAGCACTGGAACAGGTTACCCAGAGAGGCTGTGGAATCTTTATTCCTGGAAGTTTTTAAGACTCAGCTAGACAAAGCCTTGGCTGTGATAATCTAGTTGGGGGTGGTCCTGCTTTGAGCAGGGAGTTGGACTAGATGACCTCCTCAGGTCCCTTCCAACCCTAATTTTCTATGATTCTACATACAAGATCCTTTCCGACAAGATCTGAACAACAGCTTGGCTGACAAACCTGAATAGCCCACTACCACAAATACACTTTGATTTTCCAGCCTGAAGGAAACATATAGACATTAGGGCTATGCGAGGCTTCGGACCATGTTTCGGATCTGAAGCAGCGTGTCCAGATTGAAGCACTGGCTTCGTTAGGCTTTCTGAAGTGTTTGGAGCTTCTGAACCGCTTTGGAAAAGCTTTGGAAAACCCAGAAGCCAGACTCCCCCTGCACCTATCTTCTTGACAGCTGACAGGCTTCGTGGCCTGAGCAGGGGCCAGCACCCCTGCAGTTTTCATCCTGCTGAGCCTTAACACATACAGTCTCATCCATGTCATGAGTTTTGCCTGTCAGCAGCTTGAGCTACAGTTCCCCCCAAACCCCTGCACTGATCTTCTTGAAACATGGCAGGCTTTGTGGCCTCAGCAGGGGCCACCCACCACTCCTGCAGTTTTCACCCTCCCCCCCCCCATGGTGTAACACATACACATGACATGAGTTTTGCTTTCAAGAATTTGTGGTGCAGTTCCCCTCGAACTCCTGCACCAATCTCTTGAAATTTGGCAGGCTTCATGCTCTCAGCAGTGGCTACCACCACCTTCAGGTTTCATCCAAATCAGACAAAAAACAACGAAGTTATAGATATTTGATTGATTCCCGATTATAACCTATGGCCAGATCCCTCAGAGCCGCTTTGGCCAGATCAAAGCGGCAACCCGGTCCAGAGCTCCGGATCGGACCACTGGCATCTGAAGTGGTGGAGCTGAAGCTGGATGGAATAGACCTAATAGACGTGCAAGATGCCTGACAAATAAAACCACTTGTTGTGATGTTTCCAGAATATGCTTGCTAATTCAAGAAGGCATTTGAACTGAGTCTGAATCCTAAGAATGCTCAGGTTTAATCAATTTGTTGTCTAAATAACAAGACAGATTAAACTGGCAAACAGTGCATCTCCATACCCATACAAGGTGTCTGCAACAGAGGTGTCAAACATATGGTGAGAGGAGCCCTACCATCCAGCCCCCAGTGCTGCCTTTGTGTCTGAGCAAGCCTACATGGAGCATGGCATGTGCCGGCCCAATTCTGTGAGCAGGGCCAAGGCCTGTGTGCTGGTCAGGTAGGCGCATGCAGCGCAGATCCTGGAGCAGCACAGTGGGTGTGAAGCTACATGCAGTGCCTTCCTTGGTGGGCATACTGTGCCATGCATAGCCCCCACTCCAGGACATACACACCCCACCTGGCAGCTCCAGGACCGTGCTGCATGCAGCGCTTGCTCCAGAGCTCCAGGTTTGCCCTGGAGTACACACCACATGTGGCACAGTTCACAGAATGGGCAGCACATGATGTTGTCCAGCCAGGACAGGCACTGTGTGCAGCATACCATTTCTTCTGGATGGTCTGAGATCCACACTACACACCCGAAGCCAGACTGCATCACACATGGCACCTATCTCTGGCTGCTCCAAGATTTGTGCCTTATGCAGCACAGGGCCCAGACTGGAGCAGGTACCAGACCAGAATATGCTGGAGGCAGGGAGTGGTTTTGTGGGCCAGCCCTATGCCACCCATCTGGCCCACAGGGGTCTGATGAGTTTAACACCCTTGCTCTACAACAGCCTATAAGGCATTGCACAATAGTGGTGAAAACAAGAAATAAATTTCCCCCCAAATAGCCAAGTTTTAACATTTGTTTTTATTCCAATATGAAACAAAAGTGAAGCCATTTTATTTTATTTTTTTTTTATGAAAATGTGGTTGGGGCACTCACCTCCACTGTGGGGGGGACCAATGTAAATCTGCACAGGAAATTCATCCCAGGACTTCCACATTCATTCTAAGCTGTCGCTATGAACCTGATTTTCTACTTCTAACCAAAAATACCAAGCTGGGCCTGAGAAATTCTCTCAAGGAATGTTTCAGCAAAAAGTTTTAGTTCTGACAAACAGACATTCTTTAATGATAAAGTGTTTCAGAAAAAAAAATCTCAACTACCTTTATAGGGCCCTTTTATAATAATTTAATTATTTGCTCAGCAATTTGCACAGTTTACTGAACAAATGACAAATACCTCTTATTAAATATTTCAGAGATTTCTTTCAAAGAGCTCATCTTGAAGCATTCAGGAACAAAATGTTTAATCAATTTACATTTTGAACGCATTTTGTTAACAATAATTTGAGATTTATACGCTAGGTGTTACAGCGAAGGAAAAGCATTTTCTTGGATCAGATCCCAAAATTCATTAAGTATATTTAAAGTCTGAGAGAGAATTTTTTTCTACAAACCAGCAATAAATATTCAAAGGGCCAATTCTATTTAAAGGGTTACCACACACAAAATATAAAATGTCATTTAACCTGTTCACTCAAAAATAGCCCATAATGTGGACCCTCTGTCAGCTTACTGCTGCTAGGCAATTGTGGAAGCTGGGTGCTAACAGCAGAGTAAAATATCCTCCCTTCATAAAACTGATTAGGCATTCCATGCATGGTCACCAAAACAGCACAGCTCTAACCTTGCCTAAAAAGTCTGCAAGACATTCAAGGCTCAGTCTATAACACCATGCAGTGCCAGTATTGCTGTGTTGGCTAGGTTACATGATAAGTTTTCTTCCCTTGGCTATGCTGGGATAATTCCTTGTATGGGTACAAGTATGCTGACAGAGGCTTGCATGTCAGCTTTCCTTATGAAGTTCAGGGAGGTGGTGTAGCTACAAGAGCAAAAAAAAACCCCTTTCTGTTGGTAAGTGCTGCACCTAAGCTATGAGTCTCTGCCAGCTTAGTCTATTATGCTGTCGTGGCTATAGCCACAGAGGGCACATCCAGACGAGCACGCATATGCCTCTGCGGCATCTCAAACCAGGTTGAGACACCGCAAGAGGCACGCTGAGAATTTTAAAAATGTTCCCCATGCTCCATATTTGCAGTGCAGGCTCAATATTTGATACCTGGATTTCCAGGTATCAAATAAAAACATCCTGGGAAAAAGCAGCACAGGGCACAGTTCCCCACCATGCTCTGAGGCAAGCCAGGGCTCAGACCTCCAGAGATGTTCTGGCATTTGGCCAAAGAGTATCTATGATGCCCCCTGCTGCCCTAGCATGCTATGCTCATGTACTGGGGCAAGCAGGAGAGGGGCAAGGCTGTGATCCAGGCACTGTCCCTGGTAAGTAGGAACTGAGAGGTGTGAGGGATTGTGGGGCAGTGGGACTGTGCATGTGTAGGGGTTGTGGGGGGGGCTGGTCAGGGGGCATGGATCCCCTGTAGGCCCACAGCAGCAGTGGCTGTGGGGTGCTCAGGGCCTGATGTGGCCAGAGCTCCCAGTGACACAGCATGGCCCTGATTGCCTTAGAACCAGCACTGCCTGTGTTGCCTGCTACAGGGCTGGTCCGACTCAGCATGGTGTGGCGTGTGACTGTGCAGCTTCAGGCAGCACTGGGGCCACTTGGATTGTCACCTGGGGCTGGCACTGGTCACAGAGACCATGTGTCATGCCAGGCCAGGTCCTGCCTCTATGGAATCAGCCTGGCCCAACAGTGCACGGGGCCCATGGAGACAAAACCCAGCCCAGCATGACATGCAGTCCCCGTGAGCATTGCCGGCCCCTGTGTGATAGTTCAAGAAGCCCTGGTGGTGCCTGAAGCCAGGCCGGCCCTGCAACAGGTGGCACAAGTGCCACCAGTTCTGAGGCAATCAGGGCCGTGCCACATTGTGCCATACTACTATGGGCTCTGGACACAGTGGGCCCTGAGCACCCCACAGCCACTGCTGCTGCAGGGGTGAGCTGTGGGCCCTGCAGAGGTCATGAGGAACCTGTGGGGAGGACAGTCTGTGTGCTGTCTGGGGGGATGCATCCTGTGGGGGGTCAAGGGACCCACCCCTCCTGAGCAGCCCCCACCCCCACATGCAGGCTCCCCCCAATCCACCGACAACACCCACATCCTCAAGCTACCCCCATAAACCCCTCAGCCACATACCCAGCCAGAAACCTCAAACCCCAGCACAAGCCCCATAGCCCCCAAACCTCATGCCCCACAAACCCCACACCCACCCACAAACTCCATCAAACCCCCTTCAAATTGCTTTACCCTTGTAAATATATCAATCAAACATTGCCCAACTGATTTCTCTCTATATATAGTGGCATTTCATTTTAATAGCAGAAAAAAACCTGTTTTGGGTATTTTAATGAGAGAATTTGGGTTTCTTATCAAAGTATTTGCAATTCATAAACAGGGAACACCAGGATATCTGCTAGTGAGATAAGTGGTGAGACCCATGCAGAGGAGTCTGTCCAGGGCCAGCACTGAGGACCCAGCTGGAAGGCAGACACAGTGGCTAACATCCTGGTCCCAAATGGCCAAGAGCACATGCTTTGACAGTTCAGGAGGTTCTACCTAGGAGGCTGATGAAGTGAAGTTCATAGGCTCTTCTGTGAAAAGTGTTTTGTAAATTGCCATTGAGGATCAGGACTGAGAGATTGGATAAAGAGTGGTTTTCTTGGGAGAAATGTGCCCCCACTGGTAATTGGGTGATCTTGTCTTTAATAGATTTCCCATGTGCATTCATTCTGGTGCACAGTTGTTGTTTGGTGTCTCCTACTTATTTTCCATCAGGGCATTTGGTGCACTGGATGAGATATATAATGTTTCTGGAGGCACAGTTTTAACATCCATGAACGGTGATGATCCTGTTGTTGGGTGTAGTAATTGTAACTGGAGGTATGTTGACAGGTTTTGCATTTATTGTCATGGAGTATTCTGGATCCATTCAGTGTGTTTGGGGCTGTAGGAAGTTTGCTTCTGGTGATGAGGTTAGCAAGGCTTGGTGCTTGTTTGAATTTACAAAACACTTTTTACAGACGAGCCTATGAACTTCACTTCATCAACCTCCTAGATACAAAAACTCATGGACTCAATATAGACATTGGATTTATGACACTATAACTTGCCTGACATCTGACTCCCCAAGTACCTCTTCACTTTTACCTGCTACATCCCCCTTCCACCCCCCTCCTCTTCCCAGCCTGTCTCTCACCCCCTGACGCCTCAATTTACATTTTCACTGACTGGCTTTCTTGCATGCATACCAGCCTCTGGCTTCTTTACTATTCATTCCATCCAGGAAGAGTACATATACCACCTGCAGATGCTTCGTGAGCCTGCCAAAGGGTTTTAAAACCTGAAAGCTTGCTAAGTTCTTCAACTATTCAGTTGGTCTAATAAAAGATATCAGATTGACCCAAAGAACCTTGTCTACCTGGCTCCGCGGTAGGACCCAGAGGGTGGTGGTTGATGGAAGTCAATTGTTGTGATGTGCTGTGACCAGTGAGGTCCTTCAAGGCTCTGTCCTAGGGCCTATACTTTTAAAATCTTCATCAATGATGTAGACATTGGTGTTAGAAGTGGGCTGGCCAAGTTCACCTATGACACCAAACTCTGGGGTAAAGCATCCACACCTGAGGACAGGAGGGTGATCCAGGCAGATCCTGACAGGCTCATGAAATGGGTGGATGAGAACCTGATTGGTGTTTAACACCGAAAAATGCAAGGATCTCCACCTTGGGAGGAAAAACCTGCAGTATGCTTATAGGCTCGGCAGTGCTACACTAGTTAGCACTACAGAGGAAAGGGACTTGGGGGTCACGATTGACCACAAGATGAACATAAGTCTTCAATGTGATGCTGCAGCTAGTAAAGTGAGCAAAAGGCTGGCTTGCATCCATAGATGCTTCTCAAGAAAATGCTGGGATGTCAATCTCCCATTGTACTCAGCCTTGGTAAGGCCGCAGCTGGAGTACTGCATCCAGTTTTGGGCTCCACAGTTCAAAAAGGATGTGGAGAAGCTTGAGAGAGTGCAGAGGAGAGCCATGTGCATGATCAGAGGTCAGGAAAACAGACCTTATGATGAGAGCCATGGGACTCTTCAGCCTGGAAAAGCGCAGGCTCAGTGGCAATCTGGTGAACACCTATAGGTTTATCAGGGGTGTTCACCAGGATCTGGGGGAAACATCTGTTCACCAGAGCGCCCAATGGATGACAAGATCAAATGGTCACAAACTCCACCGTGACCAATTCAGGCTGGATGTAAGGAAGAACTTATTTACTGTCTGAGCCCCCAAGGTTTGGAATAGACTGCTGCCAGAGGTGGTTTAATCACCCACTTTGAATGCCTTCAAGACATGCTTGGATGTTTATCTTGCTGGGATCCCATGATCCCTTCTGACTTCCTGCCCCTGGGGTAGGGAGCTGGATTCGATGATCCTCTGGGGTCCCTTCCAGCCCAAATGTCTATGAAATATGTCCTTAGACCAACATGGCTACAACCTACACCGCTTAACACACGTAAGTGATACGAGTTTTTCTTTCAACAGTTTGAGGTATACTTTCACAGAAACCCCTACACCTATCTCCTTTACAATTGGCAAGCTTCCTGCCCTCAGAAGGGGCTACCATCCCTGCTGTTTTCATCTGAATCTGCAAAAAAATGACAAAGGTATAGGTATTTTAGTGACTCCCCATTATAGTCTATGGCTAAATCTCCAAATCAGCACCAAGTCTCCAAATCTGATTTGTCCAAATCAAATCAGGACAATGACGCAAATCACTGAATTGAAATACTGTCCCATTGAATTGGTTAGTAACCCAGGAAGTAAGATACTTAGGAGTAAGGTTTAGGGGCTGCAGGAAAAAAGGTGGACTTGCAAAAGGTAAAGGCTTTATTAGATCTACCAGCCCCAAAGGATCCTCATCCCTTGAGAGTGCTGTTGGGAGAACTTAATTTCTTGAGATTACATATATTTCAGTTTTCTGAGATTACATAGCCTCTGTGGAGACTTTTGAAGAAAAAGACTCAGTGGGAATGGGGGTCTAACTAACAGCAAGCTTTGAAAAAACTGAAAACAGTGTTAGTCACAGCACCCTCTTTGAAGTACCTGGACCTGGATAAGCTGTTCTATATAAAATTGGCGGCCACTGAAAAAACAATTTCAGCAGTTTTAATGCAAAAGTATTTGGATGGCAAATTTGTGCCTGTGGCTTATGAATCATGCAAGTTGATGGGTCCAGGAATACATTTTAATCAGTGTGAAAAAGAATGTTTGGCTGCTGTTTGGGGAGTGCAAAAATTTTAATGTTTAACTGAAATGGCATCAATTATCATTCAAACCCATCACTCTCCTTTGAAGTATGAATTGTCAGGAAAATTGGCAGGTTCAAAAATCTCTAACACCCGAATAGCCCAGTGGGCTTTGTTTCTGACAGGACGAGGAGTTCAACATGAAACCAAATAAAAAAAAGATATGCTCCCATACGCCCTGCTGATTGAGGGTAGCATGCATGACTGCCTAAACATAGACCCTCCACTAGAACAAACAGGAGTGGAAGACACTCCACCACTGGAAGATAATCCAGCAGTGTCTAATACTCCTTAGGATGTCTGGTTTCCCGACGGGAGCTCTAGCTATGAAAAGGGGAAAAGATATACTGGGTATGGAGCTGTAAGTTTGTAAAAAGTAAAAAGATAGGGGGAGCTCTACCCACACAGTACTCAGCACAGGCAAGAGAAGTTAGAGCCATAAAAGAGTTGTTAACTTAAAAGTATTCTAATGGACAAAACAACATTTAGATATACTCAGATTCTGATTTTTGTGCTAAGGCACTAATACATTGGATTAAGAACTGAAGTAAAGCAGTATGGCATACAGCAGAAAGAAAAGAAATTGCCCAGAAGGAAGACTGGCAAGCTATTTGGGAATGGATACATAAACATCCTGGTCAGTTGAAAATTAGGCATGTGAAGGCACATCAGCACGCCTCATCCTTAAAAGCCCAGATGAAAGCTAATGCCACAGCTAAGGAAGGGGCAGAAGGGGAGGGGGGTAGCTGTAATCCAAACATGTAACCAAAGTAAACAGACATGGGAAGTACAGGGCGAATATGCAGTTCATCAAGGTACCTGGGAGGTCAAGTGTTATCCACCTACGGAATGTAGAATAGAAATCATAAATGTCTGTTATAATTTGCAGCATGAGGTCACAGAGGGCACTCTCTCAAGGGTTCAAGAATTAGCATATTGGCCTGGAATGAAGGACCCCTTATGCACCAGAGAGTAGTAGGACCATGGCAAAGAATTCAAATGGACTACATTGACAAGTTGCCATGAACAGCCAGAGGAAATCAGTATCTATTAATGATTATTGACTCCTTTAGCAGATGGGTAGAAGCTTTTCCAATAAAAACACATACCGCCAAAGCTACTGCCAAAAAATTGTGGACAGAGGTGATTTATAGATTTGGAACCCCAGGAATAACTGATTCAAATCAGGATTCCCACTTTACAGAATTATTAGTTAAACAATTGTTGCAAGTCCTAGGAATAAAGCAACAACTAGCCATACCTTATCATCCACAAGCATCAGGGCAAGCTGAATGAATGAATCGTACTATCAAGGAGTCACTCTGAAAAGTGGTAAACAGGTCAGGAACTGATTGGGATGAGAAGCTGTCCCTAATTCTAGCAGCACTAAGAAGTGGAAATAGATTGGGTACAGGGTTGCAGCCATACCAAATTTTGTTTGGAAAGCGAATGTCTCTATTACCAATTGGCATGATTCCAGAAGTAACGGGATCTGAAGCTGGTCCTCTGGAAGTAATAAAATGGCTTAAAGAGCTGCCTGAACAGCTCAGACAATATGAACAGCAAGTGACAGGTGCCATACACAAAACCCAGAGAGAGCTGGACCAATATTCATTCCAAGAACTTTGTCTATGGGACTTTGGGCAATGAGTTATGTATTTAAAGCTAACTCCAAAGGTGCATGTATTAATGCAAAATAGATAGGACCATATCACATTATCAATAAAATTCATCCTACAGTGGTCCAAACTGATACGGGAAAGGATGGTAAGTGGGTGCATACCTCTCAATTAAAAGCAGTATACAGTGCTAATTAATTTATTATGTTCTTTGTTTAAATTAGGAAGCAGAAGAATGAAATGACTGACCCTGCAGCAGGAGCAGAAACTTTGCTGTGGATTCTAACTAAAGAAGCTGAAGGACTTTTATTTGCAATTTGCTTTGCTGGCTTGCTTTTGCTTGTAGTTTGTTATTGTGATCACAGTTGGTTAAGTTTTAATTTCTTTTTAGGTCAACTTGCTCCAGCAAAGAAAGAAAATGACTATGTTAAAGATTTTGTTAGTGTTAATACGGACAGTCATTTTAATAGCGGAATGTGACGACGTTGACGATTGTTATTCAAGCAAGGAGTTGCAATTTCATAGTGTGTCAAATGTTGGATTGAGATGTTATGTACAGATAATTTTATGCAGCCATGATGTTAAGACCATTCCCCTACAGTTACTGCAAGAAGGATGTTCACAGCTTACCCCGCAAGTATGGATAGTGGATTGGGGTATGACCTGGTACAAATATAGAGGCTCCAATTTAAAAGGGCTTATGCACCTAAGATCTAGATGTAATATATATCTAACTCAGTGTTCTATGGCTATAATTTTGCTCTGAAACGTAACCAGCTCAGGTCCTATCCTTCTAAATTACACCAGACATCCACAAGTTAAAAATGTTGGCATTAATCTGTTAGCAGGAGCCACAGGATGGATGATGACTAGAAATAATTGTAAGGAACAGGATCTAATTTTTTTAATGGGTTATCTATCATTCGTCCCAACTCCAACTCCCACTCCTCCATTTATAGAATGTGGTTGTCTAGCTGGAATTTGCCCAACACTCTCAATGAGCAAAGTAAAAATCTAACCCTTTGTGTTGTTGTAGATAACGAAGACGAGATGGAAAATGTAACAAACATAATGGCAGATCCACCTGTGGGACAAATGGAGGTAGTTTAAATAAATTTAAGGGTTAATTGGAAAAATGTGTTTGAAGATGCCTGGACAAACATATTAAACTATACTACCTGTGTGGACTCCGGGTGTCCGTTAAGTCACTGTAGGGGCTTTACATTTCAATTTTCATTGGCATCATCAGAAGACTGGATAGCAACCTGGAATAGTATGACAGGAGCCCTGGTAACATGTTTTAGTTCATGATCGTGCATATGTTTTTGAGGCAGGTCCCTCTGTGGTCAAAACAGATACCCCTGCAGTATTATTGACTGAAGTGTCACAATATAATTGGAAGGTA
The DNA here is from genome assembly GCF_052110815.1 of Crocodylus siamensis. Lineage (NCBI taxonomy): Eukaryota > Metazoa > Chordata > Crocodylia > Crocodylidae > Crocodylus > Crocodylus siamensis. Next base: position 227,454,904 of record NC_143396.1, on the reverse strand, counting down.
ATAATTGATTTATCCCCAGGAAATCCAGCTGTTCAACATCCGCAGTGCAGTGTTTTTTAAAGCCTCTAGTTAAAGAATGGGAAAGTTAGATACAGCAAAATTTATACAATAATATAACAGATTCTTTTAAACAGAAGACTTGGAAAACTTGATCTACTGATACAGTTTTAGGCCCAGTGGATACTGGGGCCTCAAGTGTTAATTTGATGGATCTGGAAGTAATCCAGAATAAAGTATCTACATTTGGTAAATTGTTATACCAACTGGATAAGCCAACTAAAGAAAACTTTGAGATCTCCATCAAATTAAGTGTCTCTATATTGGATGTTCTTAAACTTGTCACTAAGACTTTAGGAAACTGAAATTGATCTCGTGGAGGCTCTCTCAGCCATCCAAAATAGTGCCTCCACCATTCTTATGTGTATACAGACTCAACTCTGTTATCTAGATATAGTCAAAGAATCATAACACAAGGCATAGAAGGGCAAATTCCACTTGAAATACTCAAATTGCTATATGACCATACTAAACAGCCAGAATGGCTACACCCTTATAATCAACTTTTGGATTTTCTGTTTAACTCAAATACACTACAGGTTGAAATAAGGATCTTAGTGGTAGAAAATTTAAAAGAAAATGCCAGGAAGACATACATCACCATGCAGACCAATTCTAAATGCATAACTAAAGTTTTAACTGAAGTTGAAAATATGGCCTATCATTGTTGGTGGAAAACTTTGCTAGGATGGTCACCATAAGAAAATGGAGTATTAAATATAATGTCGCATCCAATAGTTGTGTTGATGTGCATTGCTGGTATGTTGTTTGTAATAACCTTAATTTTATATTGCAAGATAATGCGTGTAACGTATAAATTGAATGTGAAAATTGCAGAGGCTAAATAGTGGTGATGCATGCTTTAAGGTGATACCCTAATATCAAGGGGGGGGAATATGTTAGAATATATTATATTTATGCTATACTTATGCATACACTAAGCTGCCATTTTAAATGTACTTCCATTTTATAGAAAAAGAACCAATAAGGGTGTGTGAGTGTATGCATGCTGTGGGTATATGACTGATAGTTGGATGACTACAACAGGTATTAGACAGCCTGATACAAAATATTTGAAGTAAACAGAGATAACCGTCAGGATGAAGTGCAGGTGACAGTGTGAGACTATGGAGATGATATGAATAACAACTGAAAAACTCATGGCTGCTGCAGTCCAGCCACATAACCTGCTGGGGGAAAGAGGAGAGGGGGGCTGCCAGCATGGCAAGATGTCTGCCACTGCCCTTCGCTACTGATTGGCTGCAAGGGCTGTCTGTCATATGACCCCACCCCTCTCCAATCAGTGACAGGGGGAGGCTGTATGACAGACAGCCCTTGCAACCAATTAGTGATGGGGGGTGGGGCCAGATGGTGGACAGCCCTCACAGCCAATCAGCAGCAAGGGACAGGGCCACTGGGGCGTCTTGGCCAATGGCGGGGGAGCTGCCTCATTCAGCCTGTGAAAACGGCTGCCATCCTGGGCATCTGCTCGTGAAATCTGTTGGCCGCCACCTCGAGTTCAGTAAGCCCCTTGTGATTGTGGAGTGCTGATCAGTATCAAACAACTTTTGACCCCACCTCAGAAAGAACCGTATCCTCAAACTTCATGTAGGCTGAAGTCAAATCCTTCCTTCCCCCACACCATACTCTCACTCATTTTTAAGTGGACGGGAAATATCATGGCTCTGGCCTAAAGATATATATTCAAACAATAAATCAAGAATGATAAGAAAGGGGTATTAGGGTTTTCCTTCATATCTAACATTTTAAGTACTTTCAGTCAAAATATAAAAAGTTGATGCTGAGCTCAACAAAAAAACCCACTTCTCTCCTTGCTTCTGGCAAATAACTAACTTTTCCTGGTTGTAGGAGAAAAAGGACCTAAGCCATTAATTTCTCTGGAATATGTGTGTTAGTATTTTAAAGTGTGTTTCTAGCCCTTACTTGTGTGAAAATGCCCCTCTAAGTATGAATACAGCACATGCTGTAACGTAGCATCCTTAGTCTACAAACAGATTATACATGCGTCTCTGCTACAGCTTAGTTTTCCCATGCAGTAGGGAAAATATTAATTAACAAGATTCCAGTTAATTTTACTATTCAGAGCCCTGTTGGGAACAGTGAAGTTGACAAGAATCCACAGCTGCCAAGTTTTGTGTGACATTTTATGCAATTTACTTAATAGGCTCATTTGCAGATGTCTATGTCTCAGTTTAACAAAACTGTAAAGATTTAATAGTGGGAAAGACATCCAATTTACAGTCCTGGTGAATGAAGTATTCCATCTATGCACAAAGTAGCAACAAAGCAAGCTCCACATAGTCCCATCCCTGCCACAGGCAAAGGAAACTTCCCCTTGCAGTTAGTTTCAGGTATACTTTTAGCCTCTAAGGCCCTGCAGTTCTTAGCCCCTTTGCTGGGTTTGCTCATTATCATAAGGCATGGTGGTAATTTTGTGAAATCTGGAACCTACCATATTTACCTGAATCCAAGACAATATTAAATTTAAGATAGCCCTTCAATAATTCAATTCTATACATGGAAAACTTATAATGTTATAATTTTCCAAGTACAGAATTGCAGTATTGAAGGGTTGTCTTATATCTGTCCCCTCCCCCTCCCCCCAGTACTGATGCAGCAGAGAAAACAGTGGTAGAGGAGTCAATGGTAAGGGGCAGGCAATGGAGAAGGCAGCAAAGGAGGGTCAAACAGTTTGACCCTTATCCCCTTCCACCTGTCCTCCCATCACTAGCTCCCCGCTGCTGCCTCTTTCTTCCCAAGTCTTGGGCCCCCTACCTCTCCCTTTTCTCCATCTCCTTGCAGCTTTTGCCGCCCGTCTAGCTCCTTATCCCTGCCTGCTGCTAACCATTGTTCTATCTTTGGGCCTCCTCCAGCTTGGGGCATACAGCAATTGCTTGCTCTGGCCCCATCCCAGCCACAGAGCAGCAGCAGCAGCTGCAGCTACAGTATGGCAGCTCTGGTCCCAAGCTGCAGGGCAGTGAGTAGGGAGAGAGAAGGGCAGTAGGAGGGAGAGGTGGCAGGGAGGAGGCAGCAGCTGTGGCTCCTGCCCTGACCCTAGGATGGAGATGCAGCCACAGCCTGCCACCCCTACCATCTTATAAATGCAGGGGGGGAGGGGCTTGTATTGAATTCAAGTAAATATGGCAGTTTGAATTGACAGCTTCTGTATATACTCCAGACACATATTCCTGGTCTAAAGAATTAAATATCTGATGTTTTCATACTTCACTTCCCTATAAGTTCCTTGGCAAATGCTCTATCCCAAGGGTTGGCAACCCCTGGCACAGGTGCCAGAGCATGGCACTTGAGGGCATTTTGCTTCACACACACACCTCAGGACAGGCAGCAGGGAAGGGGCCAGGGCTGCACTACCACAACAGGGATCAAACCCCTCACAGCTCCCCCACCATCTGCCCCTCGCACACCAATATCTTACAATTTGAGGTTGCGGGTTTTTTTGGCACTCTGTCCAAAAAGTTGCTGATCCCTGCACTACCCCATCTTTTCCATTAATACCAGTCTCATTTGAAACTTTATAAAAATAAGCTCCTTTTTTTTTTTTTTTGGTATACATTTCAGAAAAGTTAATCTATTACTTTCTGCTGCAAAGAATTAGTGGCCCGACAATTTTCAAACTCTTTGTTTTGAGATGACAGTAATAAACACAGTTAACGTCAGTTAAGAGACAAGTGGGGAAACAATCTGCTGTGTGCCAGTCTTTCTTGATGAAGTGCACAATAAGCCCCTGAGCCAAATTATCCAAAATGCCCAAGGAGGAGAATACATTTATTTGTGAAAAATAACTGCACACTTCTGTGTCTGGTTGAGTTAATTGGTTATTTTCCACCCTCTTCAGCTCATTTAACTGAGAGAGAGAAAAGGAGAAGGGAGATACGAGACAACAACAACAAAAGGATGTAATTGCTTCCCCTTGAACATGGTATGACAGCTTCTCATGAAAAAGAGAAAAAGCACTTAAAAATGTCTTGGGATGCAAAACATGGCTTTTTAAATGAAAACTCATTTGCATCTCTTCATGGTCCTGCACACGTAATTCTGCGCCTTGAAATGAATATTCCCATTCAAAGTTTAAATCAGAAAGCTCTTGAAGGAAGTTCCTAATCCCCCAAAGTGATATTTTAATACTCTGAGAACACGAGTTTAGCTGAAGTTTGCATTTTAAAGTCGGTGTATATTTTCCTTTCATTTTAAACTTTTTCTCTGATATGCTAATTTTAACATTCAAGACAACTACAAAAAGGGCTAAAATCATTGGTGGGACAAATGGTGATGATCACTCTCTTCTGGCTGATATGGAATAAACTGTATCATAAAGTGCCCAGTGGGTGTTTCATTAAGGGATATTTGTACTGCCTGTTCAGGCCAAAGCATGGGGATGCAGCTCACCAACGCTTATATGCTGCAGCATATGGACTCAGAACAATTTATTCCTTCCCACTACTGCAGGAAGACTAAACAATAGATTGTGACAAGATAGATGGCAATTTTTCATTTGGTATAACCTGTGGACAGCTTAATACACCACACTATCCCTTGCTCAAAGCAAACTGTTAATTCATAATCTAGACCATAATTAGATATAACTAACATTTATTTTTATAAACAGCAAAGAATCACTTCTACCATTAATTAAAATCCTACAGTCCATTTTGGAAACTTAATATATTGCTGTGGATGTTGTTTCAAGTGTATTATCACCAGGGATCCAGGTTTTCCATTTTTCATGGAAAAATTAAAAAAACCAACTCACTGATTTCCCTTTTAACAGAGAAAAAAACAGACTTTTCATTTTAACAGAGAAACGTGGATTTTCCACTTTTGCAAAGAGCTCTCTGCAGGCTGGCAGAGTTCCAGCCTGAAAGAGCTGAGTGCAAAAAGGGTTGCAAACCGTAAGCCCTGTCCCAACGGGGAAGGAGAGGGGAGTCAGCCAGGGCTTGGCTGAAGCTGACTTTCCCTCTTGGAGCCTTTGAGGTAAGTGTGGTTTTGCAGGGGCCAGCTGGAGGCCTCCTCCAGTGGGGCTATGGAGGGTGGCAGGCAGGTGGTCAGGGATGGGAGGCATCAGCAGGGCTGGGGGGGCCCTGTGGGGTGGATGCAGGTGACTGTCAGGACTGGGGGGTTGTGGGGCTGTGGGAGCAGGGAGGTGTCCAGAGGTGCTCTCAGGCCAGTACAAGAGAACCCAAGCAGCATCCCCATGCCCTGCTCAGGGTGGGGATAGGCAGACAGGTGCCCAGCAGTGTTGAGCAGCCAGGGCACCTGCCCTGCTGCCCACCACCATGAGGAGGAGGCAGTGGCCAAAGCACGGAACTGCAGCTCCGGGGATGCAGAGGCCAGGGTGGATGCTGAGCTGCTGCTGCCACCCATGCACCACTGGGCTGGGCTGGCTAGCTCCGTGCCTCCACATGGGGCTTCCAGCACTCCAGCAGAAAGCTGCATGTGGAGGCAAGCAGGCACCCACCAGGCTCTGTGCCTCCATGTGCAGCTTCCCACTAGAAGACTGGAAACTCTAAGTGGATGGCCAGCCTGGCCCAATGACACGTGGACCTGGACCCATGTGCTATCAGCCTGGATGGGAAACTGAACATGGGGGCATGGAATTGCACATCATTGGGTCAGGTGGCCTCCTGCTTGCCTCCACATGTGGCTTACAGCTGGAGTACTGGAAGCCCCATGTAGAGGCATAGAACCTGCCTGGCCTGATGGAATATGGCTCCTAGTCCACGCACCATCAGGCCAGGCCGTCTAGCCCCATACTTCCACATGGGCCTTCCAGAACACCAGCAGAAAAAAAAAGAAAGCCAGGATCCCTGACAAACAAAAAAAAAGTCTTAATTACTGACTGTATATTTACTGATGTACTATATAGCTGAGCAAAGGAAAAAAGACTCAGTGGTGACACGCAGGGAGTGCGCATGCACCCCCTGAGAGTGCCTGTGCACCCCCAGACAGGCTTTGCTCCCTGTTCAGCTGGCAGGCAGGGGGGCAAGCGGGAGCACAAGTGCCCCCCTGCGAGCATCAGCAGGGGAGCGGGGCTGCCAGCAAAAGCAACCATGCCACTTCTGGAAGTGGCTGCGGGACTTCTGGAAGCAGCATGGCTGCTTTTTGGTGAGTGTGATTGGCTGCCAAGAGACCCTCCCCCCTGGCCAGTGGTATTGGCCGCCAAGGGACCCCCCCTCCGTCCCCCGGTCAGTGGCATCAAGAGGCACCAGTCACCCATGAAAATACTTTTCAACACTGGAGTACTGTAAATCACAAATTTAAACCCAGAATTTAAACACACATGCAGGGGTACTAGCTCCCCATTTTTTAAACAAGGTATTACTGTTTTACTATATTATGAGAAAAAAAATATAAAGGACAAGAATGAAATACTGCACAAAATGCAATACTGCATAAAATGCTTTAGGGCTGTTGCTTGTAGCTGCGTTGGTCTAAGGATATAGGCAGAAAAGGTTCTTTGCGTAAATGTGTTCTCTTTTATTAAACAAACTAAATAGTTAGAAAATGCTGATATTTACATGTTAGTTACATGTTAGTTACCCATGCATCAGGTTTAAACTTCTGGCAAAATTCATTGCTACTTTACTTTAACTTAACGGTGCACCGATAAAGATTTTTTTTTGGCTGCTACTGATGGCCGATTATTAACCTGCCATACTGGCCAATACTGATCCAGTTGCTAATATGCAGCCTGGCAGCTTGGAGAGCAGTGTCCAGCCAGTAAGTCTGTGGGGGGGCCAGACTGAGGCTTCGTTGGTGAGGGAGGGAGTGGGACTGGGGCAGGGGCAGGATGGGGCAAGGTGTAGGACAGAGCCATGGGTGGCTCATCCGGGGGGCATGGGAGGTGAGAGGGGGAGGGAAGCTCCTGGCTGCTATGTGTAAACCCAAGGGAGGAATGGGGAGCATGTGCCCCCCAGATTTGTACATGAGGCAAGGGCAGGTTTCCTACTGTGGGGTTGGGGGCTGCACCAGCTTCGTCCCAGCAGGGGGACTGAGCCAGGGCTGTGCTCAGGGCAAGTGGCAGTGCTGGAAGGAGGGACTGTGGGGAGCTATGGCGAATTTTAGAGTAGCCACAGCCTACCCCATAGCCCCCCTCCCAGTGCCACTGTCCACCCATCCCCTGCCTGCTCCAAGCACAGCCTGGCCCAGCCTCCTGCCAGGAAGAGGTCAACTCAGCCTCTGGCCTTGAGCCTGCACTGGGCAGCCCACCCACACACAAATCTGGGGGGAAATGCCCCCCGTACCTCCCCCAGAGGTGTGTGCAGCAACTAGGAGCTGCCCACATCTCCATCCCGTGCCCTCCCCACCCTGGCTAGGCAGCATCTACCCCTGCCCAATTCCCTCCCTCACTATGGGGGCCTCAATCTGCCCCTTACTATACCCCTTCCACCCCACAGACTTACCAGCCAGATGCTACTCTCCAAGATGCCAGGCTGCATTCCTGGCCACATGCATGTTGTGGCTGTGCACATGCACAAAGTATTTCTCAATGACATTATCACCTACACCAGCCAAAAAAAAAAAAGCTGATTGCTGATAATGTCTATTTTCCTTTTATTGGTGCTGATGCAATATGGACCGATATATCAATGCACCTCTCATTTTAACCCCATTCCATGTACTGTACTTCTCTGATTCAGTTCCATGTTGCAACATTTAGCACCTATAGAACTGAGAGGTGGGGAAAAGCCTGTTCCAGAAGCATATCCCTCCCCCTCCAGCTGCAGGATATAGCTGAGGATTAATCTGCTGTACTTGGGGCCTGATCCTGTTTTCTGGCTGCAGCCCAGAGGAACAAGGATACCCTTTAATGAGTTCTTTCACATTTTTCATACCAGTTTGAATGTTGCTGTAACATTATCTCTCAAACAGAGGTAGGTATTGTCAACCACAAGCATTCAAAATCATGAATCTGGAAACTAAAGAAAAGAAAATGTCTTAAAAGCCTGTTGATTTTAAAATAAGATTTTTTTTGCAGGGAGGGTATTTGGGTTAGGGGAGGTATAATAATAAGTGTTGATTACTTTTTATTTGCCTATGGTTTCCAAGCTTTTAAGGTTTGCACACTTCTTATTCTTAAGCTTTCCTCCAAAAGAGAGAGAAGAACAGAGCAGAGCAGAGCAGAGCAGAGCAGCCTGATCGCTTGCGTGATGGCATGAGGAGTGAGAATCTTGCTGCAGAGCAGAACAAAGCAGAGACGAGTAAAGCAGCCTGACCACCTGAGCATCGGCATCATGGTACAGGGTGGAGAGGACCCTGACAGGGGGGTTTTGGAGGAGAGCCAAGGTGGCAAGGAATTTACGTTATAGCCAGTAGGCTGATTTTGTGTTACAGCCGGTGGGCTCATGGCCTTATGTTCATTGTTGTAGTGATTGTGTAATACCGGAGGACCGGAAGAGGCTGGAGGGGATGGAGGAGGCCTCATTAGGAACTCCCCAGTGGAGTGGGGAGGTTCCTGGGTGCCCTGGGAGGGCACAGCGATTGGTGCCGGAGCTGGCACTGCGGGTGAGTGCCGGAGAGAGGTGCGACATTGTGGGGTGTCGTGACCCCGGCCCCGTGGGGGGGGGCGGTATTCTGCCAAGCGCTGCATAGGCCCCAGAGAGGGTGAGGGAGCACAGGAAGCGCCGCGTAGGCCCCAGAGAGGGCAAGGGAGCACAGGAAGCGCCGCGTAGGCCCCAGAGAGGGCAAGGGAGCACAGGAAGCGCCGCGTAGGCCCCAGAGAGGGCAAGGGAGCACAGGAAGCGCCGCGTAGGCCCCAGAGAGGGCGAGGGAGTACGAGAAGCGCCACGTAGGCCCCAGAGAGGGCGGGGAGCGCGAGAAGCACCGCATAGGCCCCAGAGAGGGCAGGCACATGGGAATAGGAAGCCCTCGGGAGGGCAAATTAAAATAGGAGGCTCCAGGGTGAGCAATTGGCCTCCTACCAGCACAGAGTCCCGGAGAAGGGCGAGCGCGCGGTAAGAGAGTCCTGGGGAGGGGTAGGCGCGCGAGAACAAGCCTGGAGAGGGGTGGACGTGCAGACAGGGGCCTGATGGAGACAAGGAGTGTATAGAATAGAAGCCCGACGAGGCTGAGCATGCGATTAGGAGCCAGAGAGGGCTTAGCGTGCGATTAGGAGCCAGAGAGGGCTGAGCGCGCGATTAGGAGCCGGAGAGGGCTGAGCGCGCGATTAGGAGCCGGAGAGGGCTGAGCGCGCGATTAGGAGCCGGAGAGGGCCGAGCGCGTGGGCAAGAGCCCGGACAGGACTGCGTGTATATTTGACAGGCCCGGAGAAGGCTCGTATACAATAAGGGCGTGAAGGGCACGTATACTGGAGAGGCCCCGGGAGAGGGGTGCTTATAGTGGAAAGACCCCGGAGAAGGCATTTATAGGAGAGAAGCCTGGAAAACGGCGAGAGGGTGAACAGAAGACCGGGAGGGGCGAGTATATTGGGCGCGCATACTGCGAGACCCCAGAGAGAGGGGGGGCGCGTATTGAGAGACCCCGGGTAGGGGCGAGCACACAGACATAAGAACGTCCGGAACCCCGGCGAGGCTTGGGCATGGTATTGGGGTGGAAGGAGCCACGCAACGCCCTAGGGTGGGTGCGCCAAGAGATATCTGTAGAGGGCAAGAGCACCGGTTCCAAGAAGCCCAGGAAAGGCAGCCTCCCATTAATATTATATAAACAGCAAAGACGTGGCGGGTGAGACAAGGGTGCTAGAAGGGCAACTTGGCACGGTAGAGGCGCAGGAGAGATCATGGCCGCTCCTGGGGCCCCGCCCCATGACACCCAAACTATTCTATAATAAATATTGGCTATTTCACACTTATTACCCAGAGAAATTAAAGCTCCTATGGAACGTGTGGAATTTATAATGCATGTGGGGCTATTATACATAGTTAAGAATGGAACAAAACTGAGAATACGCACAAGAATCATAAAAACATGATGTCAAAAGAGCTAGGCTGTAATTAAGGGGACCATAGGGCCTGACTGAATGGGATCACATAGTTTGGAGGAACAGTCCCAAAGTTCTAAGTCATATCCTGAAAACATTATTACAATCTTGAAAATGTTTATCACTTCCTTCCCTCAATAGAAGATTGTTTACAGCATACACTGGGGAGGGAGAAGCAGGAAACAGCTCTGTGCAGGCACTGCTAACTGTTTTCCACAGGAGGAGAAGGAAGAGTGAACAAAACACAGCTGAGGCTAGAGGCCACCTTGAGTCCAGGACAGTAGAAAAAACAAAGATAGCACTAGCATTTAATTCATTATTTGGTGAAGGGCAGCAGTAAGTGATTCTTGAAGGGAACTATTTATTCAGTGCAGCAGAATGAATGGGCTTTGGGGCATTTTTCATTCTGCTACTCACATCTTATTTTTATTTTTTATATATATATCCTACCCTATCCATTAGGGGTGTGTGAAGTGGGCCCTATTCGATTTGGCCTGAATCAGGGACAGCGACTCAATTTGTTGATTCGGATCACTGCCCCTGATTCAACTCAGCTGAATCTGAATCAGCAATTCAGTCATAGATGTAGCTTAAAAGTTTTTTCTACATACTTTGAGGTAGCAGGCATGGCTAATGATCACTGTGATGCTGGGGTGCATGAAGCGTGACACAGGAGTGCAGGGGAACCCTCCACATGCTCAGCGATGAACCCAGAAGTGGACTGGAAATATTTTTGGTCCATTTCTGGATCTGCTGGGGAGTGCGCTGGGGGACCCCCCCCACACACACACACCTCCCCAGCTCAGCAATCAGCCACAGGGGGAACATGGCTGCCCCCCACCCCCCACCGGACCCAGGAGGCACCAGTCACTGAGATGGGGGTGTGCAGAGGGGAACCCCTGAGCACTCCCTGGCAGACCTGGAAGTGGACCGGAAGTGCTTCTGGTCCATTTCCAGGTCTGCTGCCGAGTGCACTGGGAAGCCCTCTGTGCTTCTGTGGGACATTCCATTCACCCCAGTATCACAGCACTCATGAGCCCCTGCTACCTAGAGGTATGTAGAAAAAATACTTAAAGCTGTGTCTATGTCTGAATCTTCAAATCTTTCCAAATCTCTCCGAATTGATTCAAGGGGTTCCAATTCCATTTGGAGAGATTAAAGGGTCCTCTGATTTGATTTGGATGCAGAGATTTAGCCACCGAATCAGGCCAAATCTCCACCGAATCGAATTAGGGACCAAAGCTTCACATAAACCTATTATCCTACTGAAGACTTAAAGAAGCCTTTTCTCAGTTTTTGTCTGGAAGGTAGAAGCACAGATTTAGCTCTTAAGCGGATCTCTAATTTGAAGAACCTACATCTGGTTGGATTGCTCTGAGGTTCTGCACTACAGATAGACTGTATGGTCATTTTGCACACAGAGGACTGTGGGAGAAAGACCTCAGAAAGAGGACTGAAGAATGGAAAATGAAGGCAGTGGAAGGCAATAACATCAGAGATGAGAAATGCAGGGAATTTAAGTAATAAGTCTGTGACATGCTTTATGAAATGGTTACAGCTATCATAATCCAGAGTATTGAAGCTGTAGCATTTAATCAACTCAAATAGGGGTAAACCAGGATGGCTCATCCATGGCTATCAAACCGCAAAATTATCCTCGCATCCTTCTACTGCGCAACAACATGAGCAGCTGTCCTATAGCCTGAGTTGTGAGTGCAGAGCACTGTAGCTGCATTATGCATCATGTAATGTAGGATACCCTCCTCCTTAAAAACCTGAGAATTTGAGGAGAGATGAGCCAAGTGAGCCATAAAAACACAGGTAGATGTTCCCATTTGTATATCAGACTGAAAGACTTAAAAGCTCAGAAAAAGCTTGACAATTATCATCAAACAGCTCTGTTGTTGATTAACATTGGAGATGCATAGGGGGTGCATCCCTTGAGATCAGCCGTGCACCCTCTGGAAGAGCCATCTGTGAAACCGAAAATACACTTCCAGTTTTACCGCTGGCTCAGTGATCGGCCACTGAGGGACTACCCCCCACCCCCACTCGGTGATGGGCCACTGGGGGATTCCCCCCCATCAGCGAGCTGGTGGCCTCCCCAGACTCGGGAGTCACCAGTCACCCATGCTGATTAAGGTTCCAGTAAACTGCACTCACAGGATTAAAACCCAAAGGTTAAACGTGTGATAGGAACCAAGTCTGAAGTCATCCATGTTAAACCTAATACTAATGAGGGAAAAATCTAGCTGAGCAGAAAAACTTGTAGAGATGCTTAAGACAGAAAGAAAAGCAAGTTTAGCTACTTGCTGTGAATAACATGACAGTAAAACAGTAAACATAATGAAAAGATTCCATAACTACAAGTACGGAAAAACATTGGCAGCAACAAATACTGAGGGAATGATATGGGGAAAAATTATGAGAGAAAAGGACTCCTCCTCAATAATGTAAGGGTTTTTTTGTTTTTTTTGGGGGGGGGGGGGTGTTTTGGCTGGGGGTTGGGGGGGAGGGGTGTTTTTAGAGATGCTAACGTCTGGCTTTATCCTCTAGCTCAATTGTCCCCCACCTCTCTCCTCTAAAATACACTAGCTGCTATAAATATACCTTGGACTTGTCATATCTGCCATTCTTGGTTCAGCCTTTGTGAACCACTGTGGATCATTGAAAGTAGCCTCTGATGATTCCAAAAGAGAGCTTATTATAATCCAAAAAAGAACTAAAGATAAGATTGTCTAGGAGGAGAGTTAAACAAAGTCAGTTATAATAAATGGGTACACAAGAAAGAAGCAACTGAAATGGAGAGGAATTGCAAAAAGGTATGGCTAAACATGTCAGGTTATCAATCTATTATAAATTAAATCTCTTATTCTAGAGACCAGATCCAGAGGCCAGATCTTGGGGTTGGCAGCTCCCCCATGTCAAAAATTCAAATTACAGTCTACAAGGGAAGAAAGCAGTGGTCTGAAAACTTTTGAAGTTGAAAAAGGCAATGGTCTGAAAACTTTTGAAGTTAGAAAAGGCAATGATGCGTAATTCATAAAGTGAAGATGACGATGATTATGATAAAATGTTTTTAAAAAAAAACTTAAAAATTAAGTTTCAGAGCGAAGCACAGGTTCAACTAGTACTAAGTGAAAAGTATGGCTTCAAGCACAGGGGCTTTACTCAGGAGTTAGGGCCAATATTTGAAAACAAATGGATATATCCACTATGTATAAAAACAAGCAAAAAAGTATCCCACATACGTTGTACTTGTATTTTATGTACTGTATACTGTATTTTATGTATTGTATACTTTATACATTGCATTTTAAATGAATGTATATGTCACTGAGATGCATAACCAAATAACTGGTTCGATGCCAAACTCCTGAATTCTATACAGATCTACTCTTCAATACCTTGTTTGATAAGAATGGGGCATGGAAAAAGACTTTGCATGTAAGAGATGGGAATGATTTGGATTATTTACCTTAGAGAGGAGACACTAAAAGAATTGCAGGATATTTTTTGCCATAATAAAAAAATAAAGAGACACTCGGTGAAATTGAAAGGTGGTATATTCTGAGTAATGGATTTTTCCTCCTTTACAGCACACTACTGGACTGTGAAATTCATTGCAACTTAGCAAGACTCCTGTATAGGTTTGGGAAAATGGTGGGACATGAAGCCTGGGGAAGAGGTCAAGGGGTGGAACAAGGGGTTACTTCTGTATATTGCCAGATTTCAGCTGCTTGCTCTTGGAGAGCTTTCCTAAAATGAAAACATTAAAAACTCCTTTTCTCCTGCTTTCCCCTTCTACTTTCCAGAAAGCTTCTCCCTGGATGAGGTGTTTCACATGATATTTCACCAACTACTCTAGCTCCATAAATTTACATCAGGAAAAGTTAAAAGTTAAAATCCTGGAATTAAAATCCTACACTATAGCTAGCTTGCTAATTTTGCACTGGGCTGGAGAATTGCACTTTGGTATCTTTATATTAGTAGTTTAAAAACAAGCAAACAAACAAACACTAAGCACAATGCCCTATTTCTATACACTTTATAGATAATTCAAACTTATTCCTCAGTAAAGGAAGAGACTAACATGGAAAGTACACCCTGGACAGTGAAATATTTGTGACATGTCTGAGAATAAATCATAACCTTAAAAAACAAATGCACTGCACACTTGTTCAAGCTCATAACAGATCTGGGTTCTCCATTCACCACAGAAATCCACAAATTTTATCCTTTATAGGAGAAAGACACAGGACGCTGTGAGTTTCCCCTTTCAGGTTGGCAGAGTTCCAGCCTGCAAAGGGCTGCTTGGGGCTGGGGAGAGCAGGATGCAGGGGGTGAGCACATATGTACACAGCCAAAAATACAGCCAGACAATAGTGGAAAGCAGCTCCCCCAGCTGCCTGCAGGCAAGTCTATGGGGGCTGGGGGGAGAGCATAGGCAGCATAGGGCATGGTGGGGGATATGTGTCTTGCCAGATTTGCGCATGAGGCAGGGGTGAATGCAGGCTGATCCCTGTGGGGCTTGAGGCTCTTCACCTGGTAGCCCTCCCCCCAGGGGCCTCCACAGTCCAGCAGGCAGAACCCAGCACAGGAGGGCAGAGCTGGCTGGGAAGGCACGAGGCCACTGCTGCTAGGAGCTCTGCACCAGCCGCACTGCTATGGCAAGGCCCCCCCTGCCCACCCAGCAGCAGCAGGAGGCACACAACTCCACGATGGTAGGGACGGCTTAGTGCTACTGGCACTGCCACCACCACCAGGAGCCCTGTGCCGCCATGGCAAGATGCCCCCTGCCCACCCAGCCCCTGCTGCTAGGTCCTGCCCACTGCCCTCCTGCATTGGGTCCTGCCCGCTGGCCCACAGAGACCCCAGGGGGAAGGGGAGCAAGACAGGGAGCCCCAAGCAGCAGGCAGCCCATATAATCAGCCCCCCCCCGACCGCTCCATCTGGCTCCACTCCAGCTGTGCTGTCTGTGGGGGGAGGCGAGGTGTTGGCTTTGCACTCTGCTCTGGCCACAGCAACCTATACCTCCTGCATATGGCAGCTGAGGCTCAAGCGCTGTTGGTCAGCTGCAGCTGCTGCTCATATACAAAGGAGCAGATAGAATGATCCTTTAGCCCTGGCAGCTGGGGGCCCCCTCTGGAAGGACTGGGGGGGGCAGGGGGCTGCAGGCCAGGAGTGAGGGGCACTGACAGGGTCAGGGGGTATGGATTGGGAGTGACGGGAATGGGTAGGGGCAGGGCACTGGCATATCAGAGCTACTCAGCACCACAAAGAGCAGGGGGGAGATAGCCATAGATGGACCCATCTGAGAGAATGGGGCAGGCGTAGCTCTGATTTTCTATGATAAAAAAACCCAAAAACATATGCCAAAATATACAGGTATTTAGAATTTATTTTATTATAATGATTGAGGCACTGATAGGCTTCCAAATTGCTTTAAAATTGTAAATATAGCAATAAAACATTGTGTTCAACTGATACATACATACATATATACACACACATACAGATATAGATATATAGTACAGTTTCATTTTAAAAGCAGAAAAATGCAGATTTAAGGGTTTTTAGTCAGAGAATTCTGGATTTTTTTTAAATCAGGGAGAATTGGGGAGAATTAAATCATTTGGGAGATTTAAATCAGGGAGAATATGTATATAGACCAATATCCACAGGTTTCTCTCACCAATCACTGGGGTTAGATTCCTGAAAGTTCCCATGGCAAAAACATGGCTGGCAAGACAAAAGGTTTATGGGAAAAATGGCAGGTAGTGCACTGACACGTGGCCACAGTTAACCGTGTTTACTCAAAACTATACTGTGGTTGCCAAAATGGTATACAGGCAGTGCTCGACTTATGAGGTTTTAAATTACATCAAACGGCACTTACAACATTTGTAAATTTATACTTTGTTTTGACATTCTGACACGGATTTTGCCTTTACAATGGTGGACACAGCTGAATCCAGCTGGTAAGTCGGTGGGGGGGCGGGGAGGAATGGGAAGGCAGATCAATGCCCTGCAGTGAGGCAGGGATTGCAGAAGGGGCTGGGACGGGACGGGGCAAGCGCTGCCAAGCCAGGGAATGGTGGGGAAGGGAGTGGGGCAGCTCCCACCACTGTGAACCACAGGTCTGGGACATGGTGGTGGGGGGGTCTCAAATCTGCGTGGGGTGGGGTGGATGGCAGAGTGGGGGCTATGAGGGGCTGCACCCACCCTAAAATTCCCCATAGCCCCTGCCACCTACCCAGAGCAGCCCCGGTCCAGGCTGCCCCAAGCAGATTCAGAGCACACACCGCTGCCATGCCCTGCCGCTGCTTGCCAGGGCAGACCTAAACCATGGTTCATCCAGGAGGTGCGGGGAGGCTGGAGCATGTCCGCTGCCGTGCACCACTTGTCCAAGGCAGTGCACTGCCTTTTCCCACTATACCCTCTACCTCAGCTGGGAAAGCAGCAGCAGGGGATCAGCTGGACAAGCTGCAAATTCTCCAGTGGCTGCCCACAGCCTCTGCTCCCAGCACTGCTGGAGAGTAGCCCAGCACTGCTGGCCTCCCCGTCGGGGGAGCAGCAGGGGAGAAGCTGGTTGAGCCATGGCTTTGCTCCAGGGACTATGGGCTGTTAATCATTTGGCTGGAGAATCAAGATAAACTGTGCTCCTGTGAGTTTAGGCATCATTCAGGAAAAAGTTAGGCGCCTTTATGATGAACAGCAAAAAGTGGCAGAGGAAGAAGATGCACACACCATTGTAGAGACTCCTCCTTGTAAAGTCTTGACAACAAAAGTGTTGGCTTAGGCACTTCAATATTTGGAAGCTGCCATGTCCCTGTTTGGGGAAAATTAGCATGACATTGAACACAGTACATCAGTGAATAGGAGAATATCCAACATGGACAGCTGCTACAGAGAAATTGACAAGTAAAAGATGAGAACATCTGTCCAAACTTCCTTGGACACTCTCTTTAAGAAAGCAGACAAGACTCCAGAACAAACTCCAGCCAAGACTCCTGAGAAGACTCCAGCCAAGAGCCCTTCAAAAAGTCCAGCAAAGTCACCTCAAAGAAGTCCTTCCAAATCAATATGATTGCTATTTACCATATAAATATATTAATTTAGATATATGACTCATCTGATTAAGTATAAAATTCTGGGTTATTTTTGGTGAAAATAGGGTATCGGGCCTTGGTTCCAGAACCAATCCCCCATTTATAACATTGTTTCCTATGGGAAAATTGGTTCCGAGTTACAACATTTTGACTTAAGATGTGGTTTTCAGGAATCTATCGTGTTGTAAGTCTGAAGACTGCCTGTATAGGATATTAAGCTTGGATACTCAAAACCATGGTTGGTGAGAGAAACCTGTATATAGATATATCAATGTATCTATACAGATATACATCTATATAGACATAAACTTGCCCATTCTAAAGAATAAAGCTCCCAGCTTTCAAGAAACTTGCCCACTAAAGCATAAAGTTCCTTACCTCACTGACGCTGACTTGAATTAGGCAGGCTTTTCTTTAGTTATGGCTGCATAATACCTGGGAACAAAATCTCTTAAGCTTTTGTGTATGCTTTCCTAAACAAAAAAGGATATAGCAGCTCAGAGGCTAACCAGTAAAGAAGAAACAAGAAAATTTTGAATACTTTAGAAAGGTATGGAGCAGGGTGAGAATAGTTTGGTCAAACTGGAAGAATTGAAAAAAACTGACTCTTGTGTAGATCTATTACTGGGAAAACTTAAATTCCTGACAAGTCAAGGGAACAGAATTGGTTTTATGATGGAAGAGAAGTTTTAGTATAAATATTTCACTACATACTATTTAAATCCCACTTAGAATTCAGAAACAGAGCTCCAGTAGGGCTGGTCGTACAGAACAAAGCAATTTCAAGACAGCTGAAAAAGTGAATTGCCCGTGTAGTTTCAACAACAAAGAAAAATGTCAGAAGTGTCAAATGTCAACGTTGCCAGAATGTATCATTTTCAGGCACTTGTAATGAAAGAAAAAGGGAAGAGAAGCAGCAGTAATAAACTTTTTACCCATTATTAGTCCAGCTGTTAGGGCATTCAGATGGGGTGTCAGTGATCCAGGTACTATTCCGTCTTCTGCCTGAGCCGATATAAATTTGCACCTCCCAGTTTTCAAGAAAATGCCCTAACTGCTAAGCTAGGGGGTTAGGTCTAATGAACAGCACTCTGTGGGCACGCCTACATGTGTATTTATTGTAACTGAATAAAATCCAGTGCAGTCTGAGCCAGAGTTTGCTGTAGCCAGGTACCACATTGACACATGCACCCAGGACTGCAGCATGTTGAGCCAGGTTGGAGCAGCCCCAAATGGTAGGGGGACCATGCGTGGTCAGCCTACCAGCCTGGGGATGCTCTGACCTGGCTCAACAACCTGCAGAAGGTCTGGCTGGGGTATGAGGGTGCTCTAGTGTGGAGCTAGCTGGCAGGCAGCCCCTACACTGAAGCACCCTCATGCCCCAGCCAGACTCATCAGTATCTACATGTGAGCTGCGGTGCACTAAATAACACCACCATAGGTAGGACAGTACTTGTATTGACAAATACTAACCTACGGCAGTGTTTATTAGTTTACTGCAGCCTAATAGGGCTACGTGTGTAGATGCTGAAACTCTACTGCAGAATTACTTAGTCTACATCAGAGTAAAAGTCTCATGTAGATGTATCCTGTGAGGGTACAAGAACTTGGTTCAAATTTACTCCCTCCCTAGTTCAGAGCAGAGATCTGAACCAAGTCTCCCACCTCTGAGGCAAGTTCTCTAAAAAACAGGCTACTGGACACAGCAAAAATGAATATAACCGCTAGTTTTCTAAGAGCGCCTCCCAAAAAGTATGCTGTTTGGGGTGGAAGAAAATCTTCCGTTCAACCTGAAGTGATTGCTTTTTTCTTATTTACATGGGGGGGAGTGGGAAAAAGTCAATCTATTATGGCTTTATCTGATTTTTTTTTCCTGTGATATGGTAGCCAAACTAAAATAATCAATTATTTGCTCAGCTTTTTGGCCAAGTGGTCCATAGACTTGGAACTGGCTCTGTTTGCAAAACAGTAGGTTTCACCCTGTACCATTTTCCTCCTCCGTCTCAAAACTCATTTCTTGAGATACACAGTAGAAATGCTACTCACTAGTGTATTCTCCATGTTTTGTAGTTTGTGCTAAAACATCTTCCCTGTCCTAAAATCCTCATGGTTTCATTATCACAGTATGTGATCTGTGCCTTGTTCTGTCCACTTTCAATTTGTGTGTGAAGACAGTTCCCATCTCCTTAATCCTCCCTCCCATTGCTTTAGTAATAAGATTGGATTTATAATCAACCGTGTCTTTGCCTTCATCTCCCTCTCCAATGCTATTATTAGGTCTTAGAATTTCGATCTGCCTTTGGTCTTCAGTTTCATTGTGAAATTGCTGTTAGTTTTTTTGAATTGCTTGAAAAAATCTCTGTTGGCTGAGGATGTAAAATTCTTTATAGAGGAGACAAATTACTGAAATTCTTACTACTATTTTTTTTTCAATTCCAAGGCTTAGGTTTAATATCATGTTAATGTATGTCTTGTATGTAGATTTTAAATACATATTTAAATGCACATGTTCAGGAGTTTCACCAGCAGCAACCTAGGCCAGTAGTGTCTGCATTCACTGAGGAGCACGTGGCCTTGCTGAGGTCTGGGATGCAGGTATTTTTCCCTTTCTTTTGTTGTCAGGTCATTCTTACTGACTCTTCATGTGTAGCTTGAAGTAAGAATTGTGGTTACTTTCTAAGAATTAAGTGGTGATCATCAATTAAGTCAGTGATCATCAATTAAGTCAGGCTACTGTGAAATCCTTTTAAGGGTAATGTGGGGTGCCGCGCAATATTAGCAGTGTTCTGTTTGCAAACACCTACACGGGATTCACAAGATAAACCCAGAGATTTCAAATAGGAATCCATAGGGTTAAAAACATTCTGACCTCTGGTGTTTCTTGCTGAATTGTTCGCAACAGAAGAATTGCTCTATTATTTTTCCTTTATCAAAAAAAAAAAAAAAATGAGTGAAAGCTAAGAGCTGGCATTTTCCAAGGCGTGCCTGGAGTCTCAAATTTTGAAAACCACTGGAGTTCTTTACTACACATCTGTCTCTTTGAGCAGTTCCTAACACCATGGTTATGGACAGCACTGATTTTATAACCTGCATGTGTACCGTACAGTGTCACTCACTTCTCCACTTAAGTGCACCACATCCAAGGTGAAAGAACATAGCTGTTTAATAGTGACCACAACAATTTAGAGCAGAATAAAAACAGAGGTTCTCCAGGGTTAGCTGGCTAGGCTTTGTCTACCCAGGTCCAAGTCATATGCACCGGGCCTTTTAACCACTAATACAGTGGTTCTCAACATTTTTTGACCCAAGGCACCCCTCCACAACTTTTCAAAATGTCACAGCACCCCATTTAAAAAAACTAATATAAATATATGACAAATATTATAATATAAACATAACTGCACCAGTACATTTTAATTCATTATTAATTGATTGGGTCCTTATAATTATACTCCCCACACTGGTACCCCGACTGGGAACAGATGGATCTGTACCATGCACTTCACCTCCTGCTGACCTAGGTCTGGAAGCAGCTGCAGCAGGAGCCTGTGCTCTTAATGCAGCCCTTCCCAGTCTGACCCTGCAAGGTGTCTCCCAGAATCAACACACATGGGATAGATGGAACTGTCCTGCACACCATGAGTGACTGGTGCCTCTTTAATCTGGGGGGGGCACCCACAGAAGTCACTGACCCTGTCAGGGGGGCACCAGCCCTACTGACAGCATCAGTGTCGGCTGTCAGGGGAGACAGCAGCCCTGTCGGGGGGGGGGGGTATGTGCACCCCCGTGTACCCTCTACCAGTCACCTATGCTGCACACACACACACCCCACTCTAGTTTCAGGAGGCACATCAGAGCCAAACTGAGAAATGGCTACAGCAGAAAGGCACGCTGCCTGTATTACATTATGCAGGTAGGCATGCTGTTTCTGCTGCAGCTCTTCCCGGTTCTGCCCCAACATGCCTCCTGAACATGGAGGCACAAGAGCAGCCTTACCTGGTGTCAGTGACATCTATCTCCATGCTGCAGGCACTGTGGGGTGAAAGTGCCCCACACACCTTTGTTTTCAGGAAGCACATGGGGCCCAACTGAGAAGGAGGAGCAGCACTGATGGCATGTCTGAATGCATGAGCCAAACATGGAAGCACTAAAGCAGAACTTGGCCCCTGGTTGAGAACCACTGCTCTGATCAGTATTCGACATATCATAGTACCTACCCGGTCTGCAATGTCAACAATTTTACTAACAGGTGGGAAAAGTTTCTTAATATTTGAAGAGCAGTAGGAATTTACACTGAATAAAAGTTTTCCTCTGGTTTCCTATGCTATAAATCTCTCTTGGTATGTTACCACAGACTTCCCTCTTCCCTACTAAACAATCCTGCTATAGCAGTCATATGAACTCCAATAATTCTAATTCAAAGTTTTTTATATTCTTAATTCACTCTTTCATTTTCCCTTACCTCTCTCCCCCATCTTCTCTGAAGAGACTTGCCTTTTTAGCTTGAAAAAAAATCTAACTATTCATCTCACTTCAAGGTGCATTTTCTCCTCCTACATTTCCTCCATCCTGTACCTCCTTGTTGACTCCTTCCACTGCTTCATGCCACAATTGCTGTCTTCTCTCAATGCGACATTCAAACTTTTTCCATCCTCAAATAAAACCATGTCTTTTTCATTGTTCTAAATTCTTACAACTTTCTGTATCTTTTCTTTAACTGATTGTTGCCCTGGTCTTTCTCCTATTTGCAATGTGATGCTGAGGCTAGAAGAGTGACCAAAACGCTGGCTTGCATCCACAGATGCTTCTCAAGCAAATCCTGGGACGTCATTCTCCCCTTGTACTCGGCCTTGGTGAGGCCACAGCTGGAGTACTGCATCCAGTTTTGGGCTCCACAATTCAAAAAGGATGTTGAAAAGCTTGAGAGAGTCCAGAGGAGAGCCACGCACATGATCAGAGGTCAGGAAAACAGACCTTACAACGACAGCCTGAGAGCCATGGGACTCTTTAGCCTGGAAAAGCGCAGGCTCGGGTGTGACCTTATAGTTTCATAGTTTGTAGGGTCAGAAGGGACCTGAGCAGATCATCGAGTCTGACCCCCTGCCATGGCAGGAAACAGTACTGGGGTCAAACAACCCCAGCAAGGTGTTCATCTAGCCTCCTCTTAAAGACCCCCAGGGTAGGGGCCAGCACCACTTCTCTTGGAAGTTGGTTACAGATCCTAGCCGCCCTCACCGTGAAGTAGCGCCTCCTGATATCTAGCCTGAATCTACCCTCTGCCAGCTTGTGACCATTATTCCTAGTCACTCCTGGTAGTGGATGGGGGAACAGGGACTTCCCCAGTGCCTGCTGGTCCCCTCTGACTAGTTTGTAACAGGCAACTAGATCCTCCCTCAGCCTTCTCTTGTGAAGGCTGAACAGGTTCAGGTCCCGCAGCCTCTCCTCGTAGGGCCTGCCCTGCTGCCCCCTGATCATGCAAGTGGCCCTTCTCTGGACCCTCCATGCTGTCCACATTGCTCTTGAAGTGCGGCACCTAGAACTGGACGCAGTACTCCAGCTGTGGCCTGATCAATGCCGCATAGAGGGGGACGATCACCTCCTTGGACCTGCTTGAGATGCATCTGTGGATGCGTGACAAGGTGAGGTTGGCCTTCCTAACTGTATTCCCCACACTGCTGGCCCATGTTCATCTTGGCATCAATGATGACTCCAAGATCCTTTTCTGCCTCCGTACTGACAAGAAGGGAGTTCCCCAGCCTGTAGGTATGGTGCCGGTTGTTCCTCCCCAGGTGCATCACCTTGCACTTGTCGGTGTTGAATCCCATCCTATTCTCGTCTGCCCACCCCTGTAACCTGTCTAGGTCTGATTGCAGCCTATTACATCCGCCCACAGCTTAGGAAATTTGAACAGGGTGCTTTTTACCCCCTCCTCCAAGTCACTGATGAAGATGTTGAACAGTGCGGGCCCGAGGACCGAGCCCTGGGGAACCCCACTGCCCACATCCTTCCAGGTTGAAAATGACCCATCCACCACCACTCTCTGGGTGCAGCCCTCCAGCCAGTTAGCGACCCATTTGACTGTGTAGGTGTTGACACCACAGTCCCCCAGTTTTTTAATGAGAACAGGGTGAGAGACAGTGTCAAAGGCCTACTGAAAGTCTACTTATCTGATCTGATGGCCACTTGTAAGTTTATCAGGGGTGACCACCAGTATCCGGAGGAACGTTTGTTCAACAGAGCGCCTCAAGAGATGACAAGTTCCAACGGTTATAAACTACTGCAAGACTGTTTCAGGCTAGACGTAAGAAAGAATTTCTTTACTGTCCAAGCCCCCAAGGTCTGGAACAGCCTGCCATTGGCGGTGGTTCAAGCACCTACATTGAACACCTTCAAGAGCAAATTGGATGCTTATCTTGCTGGGATCCTATGACCCCAGCTGACTTCCTGCCC
The DNA here is from genome assembly GCF_052110815.1 of Crocodylus siamensis. NCBI lineage: Eukaryota > Metazoa > Chordata > Crocodylia > Crocodylidae > Crocodylus > Crocodylus siamensis. The sequence goes on along the minus strand of NC_143396.1, from coordinate 227,431,309 downwards.
TCTGGGCAGGGGGCTGGATGGACTTGATGATCTTCCAAGGTCCCTTCCAGCCCTAACGTCTATGAAATCTCATTAAGGCAATCTCAAATCTCACCAGTCATTAAGGTACTCTTGAATCTCACCAATCTGAAATTTCCAAAGTGCTAGATCCAGATTTCAAAATAACTATCACCCAATCTCTCTCTCTCTCTCTCTGTCTCTCTCTTTTTTACCCATCTGTCAAGTTTTAGAGAGCATTGTTCATTCACAATGTTAGTACTATTATCCACTTGATCCTCTGCTATAACAATTTTTTTCTGAACTATTTACTTAACATTTTCTTCTGCCTAATCCCACTTGCTAAAGGTTCTCTCTCTCTCTTTGATCATCGGGTTGCTTTTAATATTATTGACTAGAAGCACTTCACATCTAATCTTTCTTATGGGCACATGGGATTCTGTTTTCTCACAGTTTCCACCTTATCCTTCTGAATGTTCAGACCAGAGGTGCTGTCCTGACAAACTCTCTCATGTGCTTACTCTTCTTTCCTGATGAAGTACCAGTGAATCAAGATTTTTTTTCACCTCTTACATCTTCATTCACCATTGCTATTTATTACTATCCCTTAATTTCCACCAATTATGAAACAGTATCTAAATTTAACCTGGATAAATCTGTTCCTTCTTTATTTTCCTCCCTTACTGTCTCATGCCATGCTTGCTGCCAATAACTGTAGAAACTACTCCTTGACCATGTCCAGACGAGCACGGCTGTGCAGCATGGGGCACCACAGACATGTCTGTGGTGCCACTTACCGCAAGTTCAGTTGTTCTCCACACTGCAAGGCAGCAACAGGGGGTGGGATTGACTCCTTGATATCCAGGGGCCAAAAAAGCCTGCAGAAAAAAAACCAACAGCCTGGCCAGCCTGAGCCCTACTGCAGCTTCCAGCCAGGCTCTGTGTGGCAGGGTCACTGCTGCTGAAGCCCCAGGAGGCCCCCAGGATCCCAGTTAAGACTGTGGGGGCCACCCCAGTGCTGGCCCCAGCCTCCCCTATCCCACCCAGGGTAACCTTCTGCACACCAGAGGGTGAGTGGCACGCGCATTTCCAGGGGACAACTAGCGGCAGCACAGGGTGCCCCACTGCTGGTTGTCCCCAGGGAACTGAACACCTATGCACATGTGAACGCAGCCCTTCACTCTAATATTTTTGCTCAAACTTACAATTGTTTTTGAACTTCTTGGTCATTGCATCTCATCTATTGTCAGAGCTTGTCAGTTCTACCTTCATAACTATTTGAAAACAGACACCTCTTTGCCTTTGCTTTTCCCTTCCATCTGGAATGCTGTACATTTCCACGAGGCATTCCCACTTCTTCAGGACTCTCCTCCTCCATGCTCCAGTCTGTCTCCAGATTCGTACACTATTGGCTGCCTGTTGTCCTCTCCATTCTCAAGTAAACTTCCTTAGGCCTTGTCACATTCTAGTTTCCATCCTCCCTCTCTCACCCCATACCTACATGCAATAACATCTCCATTTGAATTCATTCTATTACATCTTTGTCCCTTCTGCTCTTCTGAAAAACTCTTAATCAACAAACACGTGCTCTCTTTTCATTGCTTATTTCATAACGCTCCTTTGCAAAATCTTGGTTACCTCTCTCAAAAAAATACACAAAAAACCCTTATTATCTATTCTTTTAGTATTTCATCTTATGAAAAAGTTAAAAATTAGCAAAGCAGTTTTGTTAGAGGCATTTTTCAGATTCTGCCAGCCTTGCACATGTTGAGCAATATCTCATTTAAAAAATAGGCCCTTTGTTAGCAACATAATGACTTACCGTTTAATTTACTACTCAGTGCAAGCCACGGCAGCTGAAAGGGCCAAGGAAAGTACCTCATCATAAGTCCTGTTCTAAAACAATCCAGTTGCTGCTACCTTCTAGAAAAAGAAAGTCATGGTCTGGTCATCCCCAGCAGTTAAAGTTGCTAAACAGCTTGCTAAAAGTGAAATTTAAATGCATTCCCAAGGCTTTGTTTAGATCAGGGGTGTCAAACTCATCTGCCCCTTCCTCCCCTGCTGCATGTCAGATCCAGTACTTGGGCACTCATTTCAGTCAGTCCAGGACACATGCACCACATGGCACCCCATGCAAGGTGGGTCCCAGACTGGCTAGAGCAATCACCGTATACAGACAGCTTGGGTTCCAGATCAGTGAAGGTGGGCACCGTGTGTCCCAGGCCCTTCATATGTGATCACTCCAGCATGTGCCTTATGTGGCATGTGAGTCAGCTGTGAGAGCACAGGGGCCAGATAAGGAGGCTTTGACACCTCTGCTTTAGATTTTATCACTCCAACAATAGCTAATATAGCATTACTGATTTCAGTTGGACTGGATTTATTTGCTCTTAGATCATATAGGCTGCATCCATGAACTACTTTGATTGGAGGACAAAGATACTGTTACTAGCTACATATGTTATTAGACCAAAAGTAACCGGACAAATCAGTAAGTGAAAAAGTCTATAATTACACTTGATTCTTTGCTACTATGTAAGCATGTGGGCCAGACACCTCCTTTCAGAAAGTATGACAGTCTGGTACATACAAATTATAACATGATGTAATTATAACATCAGCCATCCATTAATGATGCTATTAATACACTATGGGGTATATTTCCAGTTGTGACAATGACACCGAGCTCCCCCAGGGAAGAGGTGTACTTATTTTACAACACTTATGCACTCCAGCTTCTGGCTCTTGCCACACCATAACCATTTGATTAGGACAAAGACATTTTAGGGTTTGTGGTCCCAAATGACATTCAATTTTTAAATGGAAGATATTTTCATTTTTATCCTATGGCACTATGACCAAGCAGAGTTAAGGTTGTCTTCATGCTCTACCTGTGCATGTCCATGTCTTTTGACATGTTCACATTTATGTTAATTTCATGAAATATGATAATTCAGACTTAAATTATTATTTGGAAGATAATATCCATACAAGGTCTTTTAGCCTTAAACTAATTATATATATTGTATTTTTTAAGACAGGTGTTTGTAATAAAACACAGACTAGTGCAAAGCTCTTTCAAGATGAGGGAAAATTTCTTCACTGTAGGTCTGCAGTGTTGCCAATTCTTCCAATCATTACAAGTTTTGTGATATTTGACATTTCACTTAAAACCCCAGGTGCTGAAGATAAGCAATTCTGTGAGAATCCCAGATTTCTTTAAAAAGTAAGTTAACTGCAGAGTATTCCTGGAAATGCAACCTAAGTGCAACATGTAAAGCCCCAAAAGGAAGAAAGCAAATTAAATAACACAATGTTAAAATCTCTCTCAATAAATTTTAACTTAATCATAACTGGGAATGCCAGCTCTGTTCTCACAGAAACACACAAAAAAAATCCCAGTAAATAAAACCATATCATAGTGGTACTGTACAAGATGAGAGTTGGACAGTTTTCTCTCATAAGTATCACTTTAGGAAAAAGGCACAGCAGGGTGGCACCTTACAGACTAACTTATTCAGCAAGACATGAGCTTTCATAAGCTACAGCTCACTTCCTCAGATTCTATGAATGGACTTTTTAGTAACTGTTCATTGCTCAGCCTCTTTCACTTTCTCCGTTTAGCCTGACCAATATCACTTTTTCTGAATGAGGTATAATGTTGCTTTGCTTCTTTCTCTCTATCCTTCTCCATCTCCTCTTCTCCTATCTCTCTCCCTATCACAACTCCATATTTCCAACTAAAATACCAGCCAGTCGCACATTTCCTCAGATTGTGTGTGACAAATGCAAATAAAAGGTTCACATTTTAACCCTTCCAGTGCTGCCCCAAATACCTGCTACATCTGGCCAAATTCAGCTACAGCAATGGAAAGATCCAATTCAGCTACCGCAAATATCTTGTTGCTAAACAAGATTATTCCCTATTATATATTATCTGGTGCTTTCCTCAGTTTAATTTCAAATATCTCAAATAATGAGGTTTTCATATATCAATTAGGCTATTTCCCTACCTTAAGAGAACCCAATCAGCAATCTGACTGTTATCCAGTCTAGATTTTCAGTTTTTTTTACTTCATTATTACTCTTGTTATGGTTCCTATATACTGCTCTAAACAAATCTTCTTCCTTGTTGGTTTTCACTGCTTCAGAATGTTTAAAGTACTGTGCCCTTATTTAACCAAGCCCTACAAATTTTAATCCTTCCTCACATCTTTCCCTCTAGAGCTCAGATCATTGTTTGCCAATTTTTTTTTTTTTTACTGATAATGACTTACACAGATTCATTTTGTTTATTTACTGATACCAGATGGTGTCAGCAAACACTTCCTCTTTTGAGATGGTCCACAGAGCTTGAACTTTTAAGGGCGAGATTATTGGAGAGATGGGCAACTGGGCTGTATGAAATTGCGCTTATAAGCAAGCAGTGCAATCAGCAGAGCTTGGATTTCAAGAAAAAGTGACAGCCATGTAAAATCAATTGGATATGTTATGTTACTGTTTGTTAAAGAATGTGTTTTCTCTATTCCTTGCATCTTTTCACATGTGTCCCTCTTGCTATAGTGACCAAAGAAACACTAATAAATACAGGGCAAGCTCCTACTAACTTCCAGGAAAACTCTTTTGTATAGGCATTGTCTATTCCCATGAAAATTGGACAAAATTTTGTCCAGGGGACAAAAGAATGGGCATTATATACAATTTTTAAGACTGTCTTCTAACATCAGATGCAACTATTAGGGCTCTGCAAAATTTCTCCAGCCATTTCATTTCAATATTGTTTCAACCAATTTCGAGGTTGAAACAGCAAAATCAGTATGAAACAAAGGCCATCGAAACAGCCTCAGAACAAAATGAGGCTAGTTGAAACATTTTGAAAGTTGAAACATTTCGACCATAGGCTGGGGATGGGAAGTCAGTCCAGCTGGGCTGACTTGCTAGCCCCAGTGCAATATCCAGCATGGGACTGGGAGTCAGCCCAGCTAGCTTGACTTCTCATCCTTCATGCTAGATCCCCAACCCCAGCACTAGATTGGGTGGGGGCAGGAAGCAACCCAGCTGGGCTGCTTTCCCAACCCCCGCACTAGATCACAGCCCAGCTGGGCTGCCTTCCAGTCCCCGCATCATCTAGCACCAGGGATGAGGAAGCAGCGCAGCTGGGCTGACTTCCCATCTGTAGTGAAACATTGAAACAGCTTTAAAATAGCCTTTCTGTTTTGATGAAATGGAACAGAACAGCTGTTTCAAATCAAAATGAAATTTGAAATGGAACGCTGTTCCGTCAAACCGTTGAAATTCAAGGTAAAATGGAACGGTACCATTTTGCAAAGCCCTAGTAACTATATCAAAAATAAAAACAAAACCCCACATCTTTGCCATATATTGCCAGAACTATAAGAAATGTGACTGCTACTTTTTATTCACAGCTAAGTACATGAATGGCAGAAATCCAACATGATTTCCAGAGTATAATTAAAATTCTCAACTTGTCCAAGTACTCAATAAAAAAAAAACAAACTACAGAAGGCATTTGTTATAATGCCCATATCTCCTGGGTACATTCTCTCTTATGAGATATAACTTGAGGGATATAGGAAGATAAGAGGTGCACCAATATATTGGTCTATATCGATCGGATCAGCACCAAAAAAAGGGAAAATTGGCATTATAGGCAATCAGCTTTTTTTGGACCCCAAAATTCCCCATAGCCCTCCATAAACCCCTTCCCAGCACCACTGCTTCCTGGCTCACCCCTAGCAACCCTGAGCCCAGCCCCTCTGATAGGAAGAGGCCAGTGCAGCCCCTGGCCAGGAGCCTGCAGTGGGCAGCCTGCCCTCACTCTGCACACAAATCTAGGGGGGGCACTTTCCCCCCATGCCTCCCCTGGGGATGCACAAAGTGGCCAGGAGCTTCACACCCCACACATACTCTCCCAGGCCCCACCAGATAAGCCACCTGCAGCTCCATCCCATGCCCCACCTGGGCTGGGCAGTGTCTGCCCCTGCCCCACTCCCTTCCTCACCGTGTGGGTCTTGATCTTCCCCCCACACACACACCCCTTCCCTCTCCCGAGCCCCTTCCCCTCACAGATTTACTGGCTGGATGCTGCTGTCCATGCTGCCAGGCTGCATATCGGCTAGTGGATACATATCAGCCTATGTGACTGGTAAATAATTAGCCAAAATAAATCTTTATCAGTGTACCCCTAGAGGGTGGCAAGGCTTTAGCAGACTGGAAGTCCACTTTAGTGACTGGGTTGAGAAGCACCATCAGACTTCAGAGTTCTTTTGTGGTAATGGGAAGATAGGAAGTAGGCTTGCAGGTCCTGGAACAAAGTACTACAGACTGACCTTTCCACATTCAAGAAGCATATATATTATCTTCACTGGTGGGTTACATCTGAAGAAAGTAAAATTAAAACCTTCTTTTCAGTTAACGTGTATTAGCTAACATGAATCCCAATTTATTATGTATGGCTAAAGCTGCAAAAGATGTTGATGTGCTGACAGCTCTTACCTTCCAAATTTGAAAAGTGTCTTTACCAAGATGTTTTTCATTGAGCACTCATGATTAGACCATTTGAAAAGGAATGAGAGGAGAGAAAGAGACAAGCAATATCTAGGAGAGAGAGGATGTTGTTAAAAGAACATGACAGGCTTATACTTTTCCATGGGGTTTTAGCTCTGGAAAAGAATATTGGTCACGTGTTTAGCTTTTCCCCAACAGTAGTCTTTTATATATAATTAATATACTTGTTACTTGTTGTCAATAAGGTTTTTAAAGTCAGTCAGCAATTTGAATGTGCTTTTATTAAGAAATAGAACTTATCACCCCTAAAAAGAAAAGTATGATCTTCCAAAAAAAAAAAAATCACACAACAGGAAAAACAACATCAGAGCAATATTAATGTAACATACAGAACAGCATGGTATTGGATGATGTGCAGGACATGCTAATCTACAGATACCTGTACCCTTTGATGGAGTGTGTGCATGGAATACTGATAGTGCTGACACTTGATATACACAAGTGAAGAAAAAAAAAAAATCAAACACATGGTAGGAGCACATTTTTCTGTTAATAGGTGCAGCACACAAAGATTATTTTCCAGTGATGATAATGAAATAGCAGCAGCCACAGAAACTAAACAAGATTCTAAGGTAAATATAATGGGATTAGGTTTCAACATCAAATGCAATAATGCTGATTAACATTTTCAGGACTGGACAAAAGGTTCTCAGGTACAAACCCAAAGTTTGGACCCCAATTCTGGGTACTGAGACCAGAAAACATGGAGGTGTCCTTCAAAGCACAGGCTCCAAATCAACTTGACACTGCTGGTGTTTGGACCTCTAGCAGGGCTCGGACAGTCATATCAGACTGTAACCTACCACAACTACTTTTAAATTAGCAGATAAAATGTGGTATAAAGTCAGTTTAAAAAGTAAGCAAGCAAATAAAATCTTGCATATTACCAAAAGTACAGTACTAGGTCCACAGCTTTGTTGTTAAAGCTTGCATGCAACAACAAAACACAAATCATTGTTATCTGACCTGAAAGCTCTAAAACTGATGTTCTGGATTCAGCCCAAATTATCTGAATAATAATCACAAATCATAGACTATGACATAGAGCATATCTATAGCTTCTGTATTAGGTGAAGAGCTGGGTAAAAATAATTTACCAGTAATCCAGGATTGTACTACTTATTCAAACTTAATATGTGCTGAACAACAACATGACATAGTAGAACGCTGTAAACTTCTCAGAGTACAACCGAATACAATTGCAGAAAAATCTTATTATTTCAAGAAATTTCATTTTCAGCAGAACTGTACAAAACTTTCCCCACACAAGATAGGACACATTTACAATATTTTGCTATTTCTTATAAAAAGACCTAATTGTCTAGTCCATAGATATACAAATATTAAAATAAAACAATGCTCTTATAACTAGGTTTTTATTAAAGGTTGCTTTTCCCTTCAGCTTTAACAAGCTTCCCAAAGTACTTCAGAAAGTGGGGTTCACTATAAATTTTATGAACTAAATTTGATACTGCCAGCTGAGCTATGTCATCACTCAGGATTTCAAGTCATTTACACCTCCACTTAAAACACTATGTAGGTCTTAACAAGATGTGTCAGTTATCTCAAGCTAGAGCTTTCTTCATCCTCTAAAAAACGTATTTTAAAGAAAATTCAGAGACTTTTTTGAAAATAAATAACAAAAATAAAAATGCAAACCTCTGCAATATTTTAACTTGGAAGAAAGATCAAAGTCAGTACTCTCATTGCAGATCCAAATATTCATGGGTCTAAGCTATAAGTCACAATAATTAGGTGGGTGACTTCAGGATTTAAACATTAATCAAGATTCAAATCGCAGCACAATACACACATGTCCAAAAACACAATTGCATATGCGTACACTCCAGGGAACGGACACTTGCCTCCCACTCCCCCTTCCTGGGCTAATATTCTACAAAAATCTGTATACAGTTAATATGTCATGATTATTAATGGTACTGTGTCCAGTGTCCAGGAATTAAAATACATAGTTTTTCCTTTTGCCTGATTTATTTTATTCTAGCATATACGGTGTTTTCTATGGTTAATAATTAATAAGGCAAAGGCAAGTGACAACATTTAATAATATGCAAAAGCAACTGCAAATTTTGTAATGGCAACCACCATATGGAAGAAAAGATAATGTACTTGAACAGAGTTTTGGTGGTGTTTTTTAAATAATGTATGTTTGATAAAGATTGTGAAGTATATACAATTTCAGAAACATATTTTTAGGAATTTAAAAAGGTAAATGAAATAAGGAAGTGTTGCTTCACAGCTAACAACACACACACACACACACAAACAGTAATTAATATTAGAATCAGAATAGGCATTACATTTCACACAAAATAATTTTATATATGACACTGAAAAAAAACCCAACAAAATACTTCCATACATAGAGAAACCAATACTACCTCTCAAATGTTATAGAACACTTGCTGTCCTAAAAACATTAACAATACACCGCTCTACCAAAAAAAGATAGTGTGCCAAAAGTGTCCTCCTATCTCTAGCCAACAACAACAAAGAATTTTTTTTTTAAATGACCAAACCCAAATGCATTACCTTTCTGTAGACAATCATATTTGGAGAGCTCTCCTCTGGGTCAGACATTTCCACATTACTCTGATCACTGGATCCTTGAGCCATGATGAAGAATTGTCACTCAGACTGCAAAGACAAGAATAGAATTCAATTAAATACCAAGTAACACAGAAGCATGATAAGGATACATTCCAAATTCAAAGACAGATGCACAAGAAAGAAAGGGAAAAAGAAACTGCACTCTGGTTTTATTCTTGCACCGGTTCAAGACACATACATACAAGCACATGCAGAATACCTCAGATACGTAAGACCGAGAAATGTTTTGAACTTACTAATATAAAGTACACTACTCTTAGAGCAAATAAGTAGTCACAAACAACTGTCTTCAGAAAAAAAGCATTCTTTCCCTATTTCCAGCATGATGTTTTAAGCCCCGTTCCAATAAGCAGATGAGAGTTGTACACAAAACCTCTTATCCTCATGATAAGCACACCAACACTATGGACTAGTGCAGGGCTGGCCAATTATTTTGGGTGGAGGGCCACTTAACGAGTTTTGGTGAGGTGTTGAGGGCTGCATGGGTAGTCCCACCCTTGACAGTTGCCCCACCCCCTTGTCGCCATCTTGGGACTGGAAGTCCCACCTGTAACCCTTGACTTTTTCCATCAGAAGTCCTTCCCCTTGCCCCCTTTTGGGAGGGAGGATTGCCATCTTGGAACCAGAAAAAAACGAAGGCATACACTAAAAGTCAAACATCTACTATAATATACTTTAATATTATTACAAAAAATATTTTGTCATGATTTGTGTTTGCATAGTGTATATAGAGGTGATTGCATAATAACTCAAAAATAAATTCTTAATTTTGTATATTGTGGGGGGAGGGTGTGTGCATGTTGTGTGCAGGGTGTGTGGTGTGTGAGTGGTATATGTGGTGTGTGGTATGTGTGTGCACAGCCCCGGCAGGGAAAATGCCTACCTCCAGCATATGGGTCTGTGCGAGTGCAGGGGCTGTGCATGAGTGGCAGGGAGCGCTGGTGATGCAGGCAGCCACGCGGATGCTGGACCCCTTGCTCTGATGGGCAGCGCTGGCTAGAGGCACACCCCACTGGGCACCTGTGCCCTAAGCACCCCACCTGCTGCTGCCACCGCCACTGTCTTCCAGGGCTGCGCACCATGGGGGGCTTGCGGGGGATTCCCACATCCCCACTCTCCCTCACAGCCACACACTGCTCACCCCGGCTCCATGCTGTAGCCACCCCTGTTCCCCTGGGCGCAGGCTCTGTGCTGCCACTCGTACCACACTCCAGGCTCCCTCCCAGCTGCAGCCCCACACCCACTGCTTCCCTACCTGCTGCCCAGAGCCAACAGGAGACCAGGAAAGCGAGCAGGTCCCAGGGGGTGCAGCAGCCCTGCACAAAAGCTGCATGCTGACCTTCCACCCATGAGGGTGGGAGCCAGGCAATAGGGTATGTTTTTGGGGCTGGGTGTACATGTGGGCGCTTCACTCCCACCCTCTTGAGCAGAAGGGCTTGGCAAGGCACAATTTGTTGTGGGGCCCACAGGCTGGATGAAAGTGCTTGGTGGACCAGATCTGGTATTTTGCCCACCCCTGAACTACCACCTCCTTACATACTTTCCCCTTTTTTCCTTCTACTGTCTATGCGTGAAATACACATTGGTAAGAGATTGGCTTAAGCCTCATTGCTTTTACTGAGTAAAACTAGTGTCCTTCATTTACATTAGCTCTAGGAAACATTAAGATTCCACATTACCATGGTAAATTGTTTAAGGAGATATCCCCCACTCAGCCACAAGGAAGGAGGAAGGTGAGGACAGTCATGATCCCCGGCCCTATTCATCAGACTGAAAACCACATTCTCTGACGGTCTGCATTTAATAATGGTTAATCTTTCCACTGACTTCAACAGACATTGGATTTGGTCTTAAATGTGTATTTTAAAAAATTCTCACCAGAGAATAATTAGACCCTGAATTTTTCATTCCTACATGTCATTTTGTACCCTAACATCTTATGACATTTGTAATTTCTTCTCTTTAATTTTGATAGATAATCATAGTTTCATAGTTTCACAGTTTGTAGGGTCGGAAGGGACCTGAGCAGATCATCTAGTCGGACCCCCTGCCATGGCAGGAAAGAGTACTGGGGTCAAATGACCCCAGCTAGATGTTCATCTAACCTCCTCTTAAACACCCCCAGGGTAGGGGCCAGCACCACTTCTCTTGGAAGCTGGTTCCAGACCCTGGCCGCCCTGACTGTGAAGTAGCGCCTTCTGATATCTAACCTAAACCTACCCTCTGCCAGCTTGTGACCGTTAATCCTGGTCACTCCTGGCGGTGCTTGGGGAAACAGTGACTTCCCCAATGCCTGCTGTTCCCCCTGACTAGTTTATAACAGGCCACAAGAACAGAACACACCTCAGCCTTCTCTTTTGGAGGCTGAACAGGTTCAGGTCCCGTAGCCTGTCCTCGTAGGGACTGCCCTGTTGTCCCCTGATCATATGAGTGGCCCTCCTCTGGACCCTCTCGATGCCATCGACATCCCTCTTGAAGTGTGGCGCCCAGAACTGGACGCAGTACTCCAGCTGCGGCCTGACCAATGCCACATAGAGGGGAAGGATCACCTCCTTGGACCTGCTCGAGATGCATCTGTGGATGCATGACAAGGTGCGGTTGGCCTTCCTTACTGCCTCTCCACACTGCCGGCCCATGTTCATCTTGGAGTCAATGATCACTCCCAGATCCCTTTCCGCCTCCGTGCTGACAAGAGGGGAGTTCCCCAACCTGTAGGTATGGTGCCGGTTGTTCCTCCCGAGGTGCATCACCTTGCACTTGTCTGTGTCGAAACCCATCCTATTCTCATCCGCCCACCCTTGTAACCTATCTAGGTCAGATTGTAGCCTGTTGCATCCTTCCACTGTTCCCACTTCCCCCCACATCTTAGTGTCATCAGCGAATTTGAACAGAGTGCTTTTTAATCAAAACTGAAATTTTAAATTCACTGGTGTCATTCCCAGATAGAAAATTTCTTTTGGCAGAGACTATTTCTTAACGGCTTCAGTATCACTACTATCATAGCTTTGGCAAAGCAAGGTTCTGAATTTGTTTAAACTTATCCTGGCACCATTCTCCTATGAACTAACTGTAAATATTGTACATTCAGTTCCCAAGTATACAAAAAAATTAGATACTGCCTAGACAACACATTGGCTGGAGTTCTGCATGTGCCTGTGATCAGCAAATCCAAATCTGTCAATCCAGAAGCAAGATATTTTATACCAGAAAGGTCAGAGAGTCAGTCAGTAGCCTGGGGAAAATTCTGGGGCAACCCAAAGGAAACAGAAGCTATCTTCAGGTCTTGTCAGGTAATCCCCTGGCTTGCAGGGAATCCCCAGCAGATATAAAGGAGAGAGCAAATTCTTACAACAATATCTCCGCTGCCTTTGAGTCAGGTGTGTGCATCAGGGGTAGAATAGGGAGTGTGCTCTGCTCCATCCTCGGGTGGTCTCATCTGCCTTCATTCCCGGCAGCATAGCTCCCTGAACTGCTTCCCCTTTGGGTGTGGTCCCCCCGGGATCTTTGGCTACTAGCCCTGGCCCACCTCCAGGCCATCCGGAAACCCAGGCGCGCAGCTCTTGGGCATTCCTCAAGGTGTGCTCTTGGCCCTTTGACCCTTCCAGTCCTGGCCCCAGCACTGACCAGTCCGGGGAAATCCAGACAGGTGTGAGTCTATGGCCTTTTCTCTCTCTCTGGGGGTCTACCCTCCAGACTCTACAAAGGGGTAACTCACCCAGTTGTGGGAGCTGGGGTTAAGGCACCCTGACCCGCCTTCCACCGGGGTGGTAACTGGCCTGGCATTTCCTGGGGGCTTCTGCGCCACCGAGAGCCCCACCAGGCCACCCAGTCCCAGCAGGGTGCAGTTTCAGGTCGTACCCCAGACCAGGAGCCTCCTTACCATCCCCTACCTCCAGATAATATCAGCAGCCCTCTGGCCTGGCAACGTTGTTGCCTGCCTCCAAAAGCCAAACTGCCCTGTTTATGTGGGCAGCCCAGGGTTCAAAATGGCTGCCTTCATCAGGCACCGGGTAGCTGCCAGCTCCAGGCCCTTAAAGTGGCAGGCACAAACAGTGACCTGCCACACGCACTTACAACATTTATAAATTATCACCGTGTTTCAAATTTATGACTTCAGTTTCGACTTTACAATGCTTGATCCAATGTGATTACATGCCAGCGAACAAGTTCGCTGCATCACTCATCTCCCTGGAGAACATCTGTCCAAACTTCCTTGGACACTTTCTTTAAGAAAGCAGACAAGGCTCCATAAAAACCTGCAGCTATGACTCCTGAGAAGACTCCAGCCAAGAAACCTTCAAAAAGCCCAACCAAGTGCCTTCAAAAAGTCCAGCAAAGTCACCTCAAAGAAATACTTCCAAGTTAATATGATTGCTATTTACAATATAAATACATTAATGTAGCTATATTACTCATCTATAATTGATTGAGTACAAAATTCTGGGGCATTTTTTGTGAAAATAGGGTATCGGGCCTTGGTTCAGGAACCAATCCCCCATTCTGAGTTACAACATTGCCACTTAAGACGCGGTTTTCAGGAACCAATTGTGTCGTAAGTCTGAGGACTGCCTGTAAATAATAAACAATATAGTTGTATCACAAGGAGAAGAAGAGTGCAAAGAGGGAGTTGCTAAACAGCAAGGACAGGAAGGAGCTCAATGCTCCCAGCTCACACCCAGACTGCAGAACAAACTATAAAGATAGTCCCCCATGGAGGCATGACATGAGACAACTACAGCTACAGTTCTTATGAGACACCAGGGCAATTTAGGCAGACACAGAAATGAATTCTGACCAAACATGAACCAAGGGGTTTTGCCTCATCCCTTTTTTTATCTATTTTTTTGGTAATATCTTTTATTGGAGCAACAGTAGAATAAGGAAATATCAGCATACGTGTAGATATGCTGATAGTGAGATTCTCTCAAACCTCCTCTCTTTGGAGCTTAATGCAGCACTCCTTTAGCCCAGAAACCTATCTGTGGTACAAAACTACAAACAATGAGAGGCCATGTAGTGATGTGTGTGTATGCATATACATATATGTTACTCATTTTATTGAAGTGTTTTAGCAAAATCTGTACGTAAACCACTCCCAACTGCTATTAGTTGGGAGAAATGTTAGACAAGCTTTCAGTCACAAATCATGGCTACAACAATACTCCCATGCTGACCCAACATGAAGTATTTTTGTACTGAGTTGACAAACCAAATGAAATGTTTCCTTAAAATTCTTGCTATGGAAATTTTCTTCACAACAGTAAAAGTTCTTTGACAAGTTCAGGTTCTATCTTAAACTTGAAAATATGAAAATGTTCAGTTGAAATGATGCCTAGATCATTTGGATACAAAATCTGCAATAATGTTTGCATAATCTGAAACTATAATTTCTAAGATCAATAGAAACATTTTGTCCATTGTTTTAATTCCAATTAAAAGCTTTTTTGTTATCAATTTCTAGCTATTGTTTGAAACCCAAATCACTGCAATGCTGTGCAAGGGCATAGGAGTCAAAAAAGGTAATTGACTAATTTCTCTAATGAATATGATTAAATGCAAAATTATTTAAAACAGCATGAAGCTTGAAAAATACCTTTTATAGCACTTCTCATCCATAGATTTGCGAGTGCTTTATAAAAAAAAAAAAAAGACTACAGTCTTAAGAAATTAAAGGCAGACAGGTTAAGAGACTTTCTAAAGGCCCTGTAAGTCAAAGTAGAGTTAAGAATGCAGCTAGTGTACCTTCACAACCAGAGTGATCAATGCATCATAGCTTTCCTCTGAAAAGAAGCAAGGTTTTCTGAGGGTTTGGGGATTTATGTTTAAAATGCATGTATTCATTTCAATCTGACAATGTACTCTTTGAAGGGGATATTTACAATATCTAGTCAAAACTGATATTTAGCTGTGCTTCATTTTGGTTTCATCCTTAAATTGCCATATGTAAATAGCCATAATTCCAGGTTTTGACTATCTTATATTACTTTAAGAGACTGAAGTAATGGTAGGAGGTACTCCTGAAAAAAAAATTCCCAAAATACAAACAGGTGCAAGCATTATTGGTAGAATGTACCTATAAATCTTACCTAGTACTCCCTTCTACCAGTTTATGGTTATTCCCTACAGTTTATTCTATAGAGTGTTGTATAGTCCAATTCCAAAAGAGATGAAGAGGAATAAGGAAGTCTTATTTAACCTACAGAAATGGAAAGTGGCAGAGTAAATTCATCCACAGCACTGCTGAACAGCACCTATTGCATCTGCAGACTTCTGTTCCTTTACTTCAGTTCATGCACTTAGCTAAAAGCAGTTTATTTCTTGGATCATTTAGTTTTTCCATTGAAGCATGAAGGAATAAATGGAGAAAATAGTGAAGGTATATTCAGCGCTGCGGAAAAGTATGACTGTGCTAGCTTCCTATTAACTCCTGTTCCATTTATGCTTTGTTGACATAGGCCTCTACTGTACAAGTTAAAAGCAACCTAAGCAGCTGTCTTTTGCGTGGCTCTCGCACCACAAGCCTGCTAGAGATTAGGCTCAGTTCAGTTTGCATGTCTGAAATCTCACTCCCCTTACACTTAATGCACCCAGCTTAAGTGCCTTGCATGACCCTGAGCCCTCTGGAAGACTTTGGAGTAGAACTGATAAGCGGATCAGCACAAATGGGGGGCAGTGGGGAAGAATTCCAAGGGCTCCAGTGGTGTATTGTGCATGGAGAAAGGAGAAACAAACATTTTATGGTAAATAAAATATACTTTAACTACAATTTTCTTAACATGCCTGGAACTATGCAATGATACAGGGTCTGTCAAATACTGTTAAATAGGAGAGCACAGTTAGTTTATAGGGTTACATTCCATAACTCTTGCAAAGATGAGGGTTTGTGAACCAAGTAGAGTGGGGGTGGAGGGGATCAGAGACAGCCACAGCCAACAGCTGTCCTTATTTGGCAACCTGCTCTTAATTAAAGTGCACTGCAATCTAGCCAGATACAAATGATCCCAGTTCTACCCTATTTTGTTTAAAAGATTTAAGATATTACCATGACTTTTCAAAACTACTTACAATAGCAATAGGCAAAAAGAATTAAAATATTTTCAAATACATCAATATTTTATATTTAGATCATAAAGTATTCTTCACTTATTTAGTCAATTAATACCTGCCTGTTTTCATATTATGAACCTTGTTTTAGTTAACAGATCTTTGTTCTGTACATGTTAGGAAAGGTTTGTTCATCTGTTTCCTATGTAAACCAGGTATGTCTTATTTATACACATTTGAGAAATTACAAGTTATGCTTCCCTTGAGTAATCACACCCAACTCTGCAGAGACTATGGTGTTATCATAGAAGATCAAAATTCACTTTGCAGAAAGAAAACAATCTTTTAACAATATATTTTATTCTGTTTGGGAGCACACCACAAGGAGATAAGCACTTGGCCTGGTCATCTAGAAACAGAGATGGAAATTATTTGTTTGATCTCTGTATCTGAAGGAAAAACGTGCTAATTATTTTTTTAGTCTTGGGACTCAATGAATATTCCAAGGGGTAGAGAGACAATAAAATCTTCTTCGAAGCAGCTTATGCATCTGATTCAGTTAGTCTATAAAGTGCATCTATACCCTGCCTTCATTTAATAATGCAGTTACATCACTTCTCTTTCTTCCAGGCTACTTAACGCTATGCAATTATTACTTTGCAAATAGTGCTCATAGAAATATTCAGTAATATAACCATATTAGGTTTAAACATCAACTTAATTCAGAAGTATGCTTACTTTATTATAAATGGACTGTAACTTTGAGAGAGACAAACAAGTAGTTAACTTTAGCTGTTTATACAACTACTCCAAATGGACTTTTTTTCTGTTTGGTAG
Organism: Crocodylus siamensis; assembly: GCF_052110815.1. NCBI lineage: Eukaryota > Metazoa > Chordata > Crocodylia > Crocodylidae > Crocodylus > Crocodylus siamensis. Next base: position 227,414,212 of record NC_143396.1, on the reverse strand, counting down.
GTATTATCTGCTCCGGTAGAATGAGCTGTCAAAGAAGCAAATATGACCTTGCATTTTATGTGCTCCTACACACAGGATTTTTATCATCTACTAAACGTAACAAAAATTTAAATGCAATCATTTTTGGCCTCTGTACAATAGGTCTCTGTGTGATAGAGAAAAGTTTGATATGTTTTCTGGTAACAGAAAATGTTGAAACTTGAAGCCCATAATGTGCTAAAAGCACATGTTATTACTTGTTTTATAGAGGATTGGAGAAGCAACAACTGGAAATGTAGTCATGCCTGGGTGAAATTAAATTTGGCATTTGTATTATTTCATTTATTTTTAAAATACAAACTAGAGGTATCTCTCTCTCTCTCTCTTTTTAAGAAAAAGCATGTATAAGAAGTGGTGCTAGAATTACAGACAAAATGACCCCATAGAATTGGTAATTGGATATGAACCCTTTATCACTTGCTCACTAGTTTGTATTCAGCCAGAATAGGCAACAACTTAAAATTTTAAGCATCAAGACCACCTACAGCCTTATACAAAATGAAGTTATGGTTCCAATACACTCCCAACTGGACATACATCTGTAATTGAGTAACAAACTTCAAAACTGGCACTCTTCTGCTCAGCTTTGTCCCTATGGATCAGAGAACTCTAGAGAAAAAGAAGGTATTGCAACAAAATGCTTGGAGAACAAAATTCTTGCTCTCTTTCAGAACAAGAACACAGAAGTCTCAACTAAAAATGTAATTTGACCACCTTTAAAAGAATGAACAGCAAACATGCACTAGAGATATTGAGAACAGTTATTAACAGCATTTATGCTGCTCTATTTAGAGAAATAATTAAGATGTCATTAAAGGGTGCCATAGAGTTCTAAAGGAACTGGCTGAGGTCATTGCAAGTCCCCTGGCACAACTTTACAAGCACTCGTGGTGCTCTGGTGAGGTACTGGAGGACTGGAAGAGGGCCAGCATGGTCCCCATCTTCAAAAAAGGGAGGAAGGAGGACCCGGGAAACTATAGGCCGGTTAGTCTTACCTTGATCCTAGGCAAGCTGTTTGAGAAAATTATGCTGGCACACATCCAGGAGGGGCCAGCAGGGGACTGCATGCTAAGGGGCAACCAACATGGGTTCATCAGTGGCAGGTCCTGTCAGACCAACCTGGTGGCCTTTTACAATCAGATCACCAGATCGTTAGATGCAGGGGTAGCAGTGGATATAGTCTTCCTGGACTTCCAGAAGGCTTTTGACACTGTCTCTCACCCCGTTCTCATTAAGAAACTGGGGGGCTGTGGTGTAGACACCCACACAGTCAAATGGGTCGCCAACTGGCTGGAGGGCCGCACCCAGAGGGTGGTAGTGGATGGGTCCTTCTCACCCTGGAAGGACGTGGGCAGTGGGGTTCTGCAGGGCTCAGTCCTCGGGACCGCTCTGTTCAACATCTTCATCAGTGATTTGGATGAGGGGGTAAAAAGCACCCTGTTCAAATTTGCTGATGACACTAAGATGTGGGGGGATGTGGGCACACTGGAAGGTTGCAACAGGCTACAATCAGACCTAGACAGGTTACAAGGGTGGGCGGACGAGAATAGGATGGGTTTCAACACAGACAAGTGCAAGGCGATGCACCTGGGGAGGAACAACCGGCACCATACCTACAGGTTAGGGAACCCCCCTCTTGTCAGCACGGAGGCGGAAAGGGATCTGGGGGTCATCACTTACTCCAGGATGAACATGGGCCAGCAGTGTGGGGACGCAGTCAGGAAGGCCAGCCGCACCTTGTCATGCATCCACAGATGCATCTCGAGCAGATCCAAAGAGGTGATCCTCCCCCTTTATGCGGCACTGGTCAGGCCGCAGTTGGAGTACTGCGTCCAGTTCTGGGCGCCACACTTCAAGAGGGATGTCGACAGCATGGAGAGGGTCCACAGGAGGCCACTCACATGATCAGCAAGGGGCAGCAGGTCAGGCCCTACGAGGAGAGGCGACAGGACCTGAACCGGTTCAGCCTCCACAAGAGAAGGCTGAGGGGGGATCTTGTGGCCTGTTACAAACTAGTCAGGGGGGACCAGCAGGCATTGGGGGAGTCACTGTTCCCCCGAGCACCGCCAGGAGTGACCAGAAATAATGGGCACAAGCTGGCAGAGGGTAGGTTTAGGTTAGATATCAGGAGGCGCTACTTCACAGTCAAGGCGGCTAGGGTCTGGAACCAGCTTCTAAGAGAAGTGGTGCAGGCTCCTACCCTGGGGGTGTTTAAGAGGAGGTTAGATGAACATTTTTCTGGGGTCATTTGACCCCAGTATTCTTTCCTGCCTTGGCAGGGGGTCGAACTAGATGATCTGCTCAGGTCCCTTCTGACCTTAGAAACTATGAAACTTACCGATTCCTCATCTCCACTAACCCAAGGAATACTTTCCAAATTTATTCTTTGTAAGCATTTCTTCTTTACTGTTGTCCCTGTGTACTCAACCTAGGTAATGAATGTCCAATTTGGATTTTCCTGCATTTCCACAAACAAAGATTCTGCAGTGTGAATTTTGGCCATAATTCTGTTATGGGCAGATGAATTAGAAGATAAAACAAACAAGCCATCATTTTTCTCCCATAGCTGTGCTGATTCCACAAGGTCGAAAGAAGCAGAACATAGTAAAAAATTATTTTTGTTACTGAAGCAGATAGACATTTTAATTTAGCATAGAAAGGACCCATGCAGCAGATTTAAGAGCCCTATCAATTATTTGTTATGCAATATTAAAAAAATAAAATGAAATATAAGCAGTACTCCCCTTTTACCAAGCCACAACACATAATCCAGGGGCGCACAATTATTTTGGCTGGAGGGGCGCTTAATAAGTTTGGGTGAGCTGTTGAGGGCTGCATGGGTAACTCTGCCCCTTGACAGTTGCTCTGCCCCTGGTCGCCAGACTGAGACTGGACATCCCACCCCTTAACCCAGGGGTGGGCAAAATATGGCCCGCAGGCCAGATCCAGCCCACTAGGCCATTCTATGCAGCCCAGGGGACCCCTAACAAATTTAGAACATATTTATCTGCTCCTGGCAGGAGCCAGGGGCAGTAGGACACAATGGGAACCAGCAGCAGGAGGCAGGAGCCCAGCCCTGCCCATCCCCAGGCATTTCCCTGTTTTCTGCCCCTGTCCTGCTCCAGCACCATGTGGCTCCTGGCTGCATAGCCGAACTGGGGAGCATGGGGCCCCACTGGCGCAGGGGGTGTGTGCACATGCACAGGCAGGGGCAGAGTGTGTACGTGTGTCTGTGTAGGCAGGGACAGTGTATGTGTGTGTGTGTGCGCGCGCTTGTAGGGTGAGTCCTATATGCACACCCCATCATACACACATACCCACACCCCTCCTCGCACTGCCATACAAACAGACCGCCGCACCCACACCCCCTCACACACCCCAGCTACCTTCCCTCAACAAACCCCATGCCCACCCACACCCCACATATCAACACACACACACCCACATGCTCCCTCACCCCACATACCCACCTATACCACCCCCCACAATATGCAAGCATAAGAGTTCATTTTAAGTTATTGTGCAATCACCTCTATGTACTCTACATAAACACATGTAAACCAGGGCAAAAATGTTTTTTGAAATTAAATTAATGAATGTTTTAGATGTTCACTTTTTAGAATATAATTTGGTATTTTTCTGGTTCCAAGATGGCAAAACTCCTTGCTGAAAGGAGTACTTCCTGAGGCAAGGGGAGGGACTTCTGGTGGCAAAGGTCAGGGGTTAGGGGGTAGGACTTCCAGTCACAAGATGGCAGGGAGCGGGGCACCTTTCAAGGAGCAGAGATACCCATGCAGCCCTTGAAAGCTTGCCAAAATTCAGTACACAGGCCTCTGCTCAAAATAATTCCCCCCCCCACCATTTAACTCTCCCAAATGCTTCTTTGGAGGGGGGGTTGCATCTTACAACCAGAAAAAAACAAAATCATACACTAAAAGTCAAACACCTATTATAACATATTTTAGTTTTATTTTTAAAATATTTTTGCCATGATTTGGGTTTGTGTACTATATAGAGAGGTGATTTCATAATAATTAAAAAAATAAAGTCATACGCTTGTATGTATGGTGGTGGGGTATATGGTGGGGGTGTGCGCCAGTGGATGTCTGGTGTAGACGGTATGTGTATGGGCATGGTGGGGGCTGTGGGGCGCATAGGGTGTGTTGGTGAGGGGTAAGAGGACCCCCCACACATACTTCCCCCACATAGAGTATAGCCCCTGCTGCTAGCAGCAGCAGCAGGCGGGGGTGGATGGACCAGTGTGCTCCTGTCCAGTGGGACACAGCTCTGCCTACTGCTGTGTGCCACACTTTCCTGCAACTCCTGCACTCTCACCGTGCTAGACTCCATTGGGAAATAAAGGGCAGGGCTCCCTCCACTCCAGGTTTGTAAACCTGCACAGCAGGGGACAGGGAAGGCATCCAGCTCCAGTGCAGGGCTTCCCCTGCTGCAAGTGCAGGAACTACAAGAGCACAGCACAGAGCTGCCGAGCAGGCTGTGCTCCTTGCTCCCATGTGCAGCACTGGCCTGTGCCTGACGTGAAAACCCTGAGCCCCCTGCCTGCTGCTGCTGCAGGCAGTGGGAGCTACATGCCATGAGCTGCTCTCTGCACTTCCACCCAGCTGCAGCTGCAGCTCCACCACTCACACCCAGGCCCCAACCCCTGCCCACCCCATTGCTTCCCTACCTGCAGCCCAGAGTGAACTGGAAGCCAGGGAAGCCAAGCAGATTCCCATGGGCACAGCTCCAGCAGAGGCAGTAGCAGCTCCACCTGGAAGCTGGTGCTGGCAGGCAGGGTCCCTCTACCCACGAGGGCGGAAGGGAGACATAATAAGGTATGTTGGAGAGGGGGAATGTATGAGGGTGAGCGCCTTGATCCCACCCTCATGGATGGAAGGGCTGGGCAGGGTGCAATTCACTGGGGGCACCATGGGTCAGATGAAAGTGCCTGGTGGGTCGAATCCATCCCACAAGCCATATTTTGCCCACTCCTGACATAACCCATCCATTTAATATCTCAGTCCACCTTCCTTTCTTCCGAAGGCTAGGTGAAACAAATTGTTCCTGAATTCAGCCAGGGAAGACACCTGTTTAAGAAGATGCTAGTTTCATAGTTACTTTTCTAACTCCAGACATATTTTAGGTCAACCAAAGCAATCAAAAAGTGAAATCAAAAGTTTAGAAGCACGAGTTACATATGCTATATGGTCTATGCCAGTGGTCTCCAAAGTTTTTGATCGCACACCCCTATCAGTAAAAATTTTTGAGCACGCACAAAAATATACATCTAAATAGAAGTTCTAATATTTTCTTCCCGCACCCCAATGGATCATCTTGCACACCTCGCTTTGGAGACCATTGGTCTATGCTACACCATCTAAAAAGGTCTCACTGTTGGTCTCTCATACATTATAAGCCAATATCGTTCAATATTTTATTATTGGCCTGATTATAATTCAAAAGTAAAAAGGTAAGCAACAGGTAAGAAATTCAATAAACATATTAACAAATTCAATACAGTAAAATTCTTTGGGAGGCAGGGAAAAGAAAGGTTTTTTTGGATGTTTGCTAACACTGAACTCCCCATTTTCCTGGAAAAATAATCTCAGTAGACTAGATTAGCAGGAGTTGATACTAGTTTCATGATAACAGATTGTTTTTCCCCTCTCTGATTAAGGTCCTGGAATTTCGTAATATGAGGTGGAGGGAACCAATCATTATGAAGAACAAACAGTTCCATTATGTTACATCAAGATCCTCAATTTCATTTAAACTATGATGACCAACAGGTAGAGAAGCCTTGAGAAGCAGACACTGGTTTGTCAAAAACCCAATTGACAAAGGCACCCTGATGCTGGAGTTTGAAGTGAGGCAGCAAATTTTGGGAGCCAACAATACTCATCTCCCAAACCATAAATATATTGTTAATAAAAATATTGTAAATATATGATAATTTAGTTATTATAATGAATCAAAAAGGAATAGTAATAGTTCCCTTCTTTCTACTTCTTGAAATGCCTTGTCAATAAATAAAATATAAGACAGGTGTAACAAAAGAGCTCTCTCTCAGTCATACAAAACCATGTTTTTTGTAAGTATTTGGAAAGAGAGTAAAAATGAGACCACATTAGAGTCATTATGAGCTACATGCTGGGAGTGAAGGGAGAAGAGAGGGGAGAGAGGGAGAAAAAAAGAAAAAAACAATGGAAAGTTAAAAGAAGCTATTCTTTAAAAACTATTCATTGTTAAATGCATGCAGCATTTTCCAGGCCAATACAGGTGCTGGTTGGGGGGTCCAATTCTGCATTTCAGTAGAAACACCAATAGCAGCTAGTAAAATTTTGAGCACTTATAGCATATATAATTTTAATGGGAAGTTTTGCCAGTGTTGCACACAAATGTCATAGAACCTATTTAATAAATTCCTGCACAAAAGTCTGTCAGCTATTCTTGACTGAGCTAAAATTTTAGCTCAAGATAATTAACAGCAATCTTTTTTGTCCTGTATAATTTGTATATTTCAGAAGTGCCCTATGCCTGAGATGCACTGCCAGCATCAAGAAGTGAGAGATTTGGAATTTCTTATGACCATAATTTTGTAAATACAATGTAAAAAGCAGTTTTGTCCATTTTAATGCCAATGTTTCACTTGTCTAATTAACATACAAATCTAGTTCTCTCGGCTTTTCATGTGTTTGAGAAATCCTATAGCCATGTGCCTTGCTGATCTGATCATTATCAAACAGATAAAGCCTACCTGGTTTGGTGGAATATTTAGATCCAATTCATTAGATAATTAAAGTGACAGGAGGGAAAAGACAGGAAAAAATAATTAGTTAATTTGAATTCAATTAGTCTCCATTAACTCTAAATTGATATTTCACATCCACTACTGTAAATCTCACTAGGAAGCTACAAGGAATGAAGGAGTTTGTATCTTTTTATTTTTCTATTTGTTGTTAACTCTTATTCATATTATAATGGCGCAGAGGCACCAACCAAAATGTGTATGTGGTAGACAATATAATAACAACCAGTAAGTGATAGCTTCTGTTCCAAATAAGTACATTGGCGATGTCACATCTGGTCCACAGGATGCAGTTCAGAGGTCAATATGACTCTAATAAGAATATGCAGAATCTCAGCTTTAATTTTTTGTAAAAGGCTCTAGTCTTCATACCTGCAGAGACAGCCCTTCTAAAATGAACCTAGTGTACTTGGTCCAACTGCTGCCTGAGTCAAGAGAGAACCTGAAACAAAATGGAAAAATCAGCAAACTTCTCTGACTCAATCATCTGATGGGAGTGTCACCTGTAACACACTGGATGTCATCACTCCAGCATTGCCATCTCTACTGCACTGCTTATCAGTTTAGTTAACAGAATGGGAAAGGAGGGTGGCAACTGAGACTTGTGACCAGCAAGGAAATATAGAAATAAAAATGAAATTACCACAGAAAGGCCACACTCCCTCCTTGGTCTCAATGCAAACCTCCTAACACAGTTTCCACTGTGAATTCAAAGTACTATTCAACAGCCCATGGACCATAGACAGACACTCTGGGGTCTATTCCTTCAAGGGAGCTTGATATGCCTGGCTCCCAGTCTAATTAGACAAGATGGGCAAAGTGCTAACAAGGTCTTGTAGACCACCTTAATGAGTTTCACCACCTGAAATGGAAGCAGGAAGTAAAGAGATGTTTCTGCCTGACAGAGGTACTACCATTCTGGATACTGAAATCTTCCCAGCCAGAGGTCTGATTCCCAGTGCTCATTAAAAAAAAAAAAAAAAAAAAAACTGAGGAGATTTCTGGCTACAGGTGAGCACTAGGAAGAGGTTACTGGGAAAAACTATTCCTTGTGGATGATCACTCCAAGACACTCACCGACCCCATCCTTTCAAGTTGTAGAAGTTAAACACTCTGTGATACTATCAATATACTCAGCATATTTTTTCAGGAACAAAGTATAAACATTTCCAGTAAGTGCTAAGTACACTTGATATCAGTTTGTTTGCCAAATGCCTCTTTCTTGGCTTCTGAGAAAGCAGTATTTTTTCAGGCATAAACAAAAGACAGGCTCCTAAGTCCCTCATTCCTCTTTCAGAGTATGTGCAACTCTGGGGCAGGGTTTTATCATAGTTTATTGAAGAATTCTGTGTTACAGTATAAGCAACACATTACTGTTCCAATACTGCCACTAGAGGGGGAAGGCAAAATCATAACAGCAGTATATTTAAAAAAAAATTAGGGGAGAGAAATTGAGGAGAATTATGGAACTGTATACACAAAAGACAAAACGTGTGGCACTGGCAGAAAGGACAACATTAACTTGAACAGTAGAGGTTGAATGGACAAAAAGTAAAAAGGGCAGAAAAGTAGTGTGGGGAGCATAAACAGAAGCACCAAAGTAAAGCTAAACATGACATAATTTAAGCAGAAACGCATACAAACTGTCCTCCAGGGAATGCGCTTCAGTTGTATTAAAGGCCACCATGAAAACTGAGCAATTTAGTAGGGCTGTGCGAGGCTTCGGACCGTGCTTCGGATCCAGAAGCAGCACGTCCAAAGCAGCATGCCTAGATCGAAGCGCTGGCTTCATTAGGCTTCCTGAAGTGGTTTGAAGCTTCCGAACTGCTTCGGAAAAGCTTTAGAGCCACCTTGGAGATCTGGCCACAGGGCATAATGGGGAATCAATGAAATATCTGTAACTTTGTTTTTTGTCTGATTTGGATGAAACTTGCAGATGGTAGCCTCTGCTGAGAGCATGAAGCCTGCCAGGTTTCAAGAAGATTGGTGCAGGGGTTTGGGGGAAACTGCACCCCAAATTCATGAAAGCAAAATTCATGTCATGTGTACGTGTTAAGCCACGGGGGTGAAAACTGCAGGGATGGTAGCCCCTGCTGAGGCCACAGAAGCTGCCAGGTTTCAAGGAGATAAGTGCAGTGGTTTGGGGGGAACTGCACCTCAAGCTGCAGACAAGCAAAACTCATGACATGGGTGACACTGTGTGTGTTAAGGCACAGCAGGATGACAGCTGCAGGCCTGCTAGCCCCTGCTGTGGCCACGAAGTCTGCCAGCTGTCAAGGAAATAGGTGCAGGGGGGTTCTGGGGCCCTGCACCTCTAGCTGCTGACAGGGAAAGTTCATGACATGGGTGCTTGTGGAACTGACTGTCTCTGTCTTGAGGCAGTTGATTGTCTGTATTGATTCTTTCCTCTCCTTAGTCTGTGGTTTTGTAGGTGTTAACAAGTTAATGAGAAATGATTAACACCTACAAAACCACAAACTAAGGAGTGGAAATAATCAGTACAGACAATCAACTGCCCCAAGACCGCCAGTCAGTTGCACAAGCACCCATGTCATGAAATTTGCCTGTCAGCGGCTAGAGGTGCAGGGCCTCAGAACCCCCCTGCACCTATCTCCCTGACAGCTGGCAGGCTTCATGGCCGCAGCAGGAGCTACCGTCCCTGCAGCTTTCACCCTGCTGCACCTTAACATACACAGTGTCACCCATGTCACAAGTTTTGCCTGTCAGCAGCTAGAGGTGCAGTTCCCACCCAAAACCCCTGCACCTATCTCCTTGAAACTTGGCAGAGGTTTATCCTAAGAGGCACATCTCATGGGCTGGATAGAATGGCCTGGCAGGCCAGATCTGGCCCACAGTCCATATTTTACCCACCTCTACTGTAGTGGATCCCTTGTTTTTTCCATGAGTTAGTTTTCCCCATCTGTAATGCCTGGGATAATTCCAGGAATGTTGAAAATATACTTTAATTACAAGAAAGTTCAGTCTTATAAAACCATATATGATCTCAATATAACTTTCATCGGAACTAGTGATTACAAACTACTGTGGTATGTATAAAATGCTAGTAGTCTGTATGAAGCTGCTGCACAAGGAAGATATGAAGCTGTATTAGACTGTTTCACACCCATGTCAATTCACTGATTAAACCTTTCCCTGAGTGGGAACTGAGATGAGCAACTACAACCTGGAAGCTAAAGGGGAAGAGAAATCTATCTTTTCTTTCCAAGACAAAGTTCACTTTGCAAGGTCCATATATTTGGGCACTGTTCAATGTGTAATGAGGAAAAAATGTATACTTACTTGTCTCCCACTTCAGCCTGTGGATGGGTTTCAGTTATCCTCCCTCCAAGGTGAAAAGCATTAACAGTTATTTATTAACTGTCTTAACATGGATTGACTGAATTTTCTATTTTACACTGCAGTGATTGTTTGAAAACTACTAATTTATTTTAAAAATTAGATCAAAAGCACAAAATGAAGTTCTAATGTACACTGACCAGAAAGTAAAGATCAAAATATTAAAATCATAAATGGAAGCCACAGCACCAATTAGATTCCAAATCCAGAGCTACTCAACTCAAATTGCCAGTGCCAAATTTGACATGATGCAACAAATTCTCTTCAAATAGTTTAATGCAAACTAGCATAATAGCCATGATTCAAACTAGTACGAAGTCTCACTGGAAAACCCAGCTGCTTAGAATTCTTGCAGGTAGCTCGCTCTCAAGAGAATGAAAGTTTGAGCACACCGTTGATTACAGTAAAGGGGAAGGTACAGTACCCAAACATACAACTGTGCCTTGCAGACTTAGGTAAGGTCTATATGGTAAATGTTTGACCAGCTGTGATGGCAACTTCCAGCATGCAGGAATTTTCCAGGTAGCCTGCTTCCTAAACTGGAGCCAGTGCAGCTACTGTAGGTGACACTTCCAACTAACCAATTAGCACTGCTGAATCACAGTGCCAATTACTCCACATGCACAAATGTAGCTACGCTGTTTCTGGCTTAGGAGGCAGCCCACCAGGAGTCAGAAACAGTAACCTCTACCACAACAACACTGCCTGAGCATGAAATAGGACCCCTGATCCACATGCAAGCATTAGTTACAAATCCATGTGTATGTTTAGAACAACATGATGCAACATGAATTATTTTGCTGCACCTCTCCACCAGCCTTAATTTCAGGAACTCAAAACTCTATAGCAACAGGTATAGGCTAATGGTAAGTCTACCCTGCTGTAACTGAAGGGTAGTTTAGTCATAGTGGAACTAACTTTAAATTAGCCAGCTTGGATTCATATAGCACCCATGTAACCACAGAGTTCAGTATGGGTTGCAAAAATCAATTTGAAAAGCTGAGTAAATAACCAGGCAGTTAGCTTGTGTTGAACCTCATACTGCTGCAGCCAGCCTGCTACTGGTATCCCAAGCCAGACAGTTTTAAACTAGCTCAGGTATGTTTGCATTACATCTCAGGCACAGCAGTATAGGTCTACCATAGGATTCACTTATTACACTTCTGTGACAAAGCCAAATATAATTCTCATTTTCACAAAGGAATAAACTAAGGCTGTACAGGTTAAGGGACTTGCCCATAGGCAAACATTCAGTGGGAGAGCAATGACTGGAACATGCCAGGCCTAACTTTCAAACCATTGATCAATATTATCACACATGACCCTGAGCCTGCAACATATTAAGTCTACTATTATTTAGTTATTTGTACTAGTCAGTTTCCCTTGTCCTCTGAAGAAAAAAAAAAGTCCTCGTGCTTGAGGGTCCTATAACTACCATGCATGTTCATCCCTGGTTTTCTTTTAAACTAAAATAAAACATCCTCTTAAGTCTACCAATGTCCGTCCCTTGGGTCAGAGAGATTACTGGCAGTGGTGACTCCCCTTCCATGCCTGACAAGTGCAGATTCTTGCCTCTACTCTCCAGTAAGCCAATCCCAATACTTTTGCATTTTTCTGCTATTGCTAGGCCTGAACGCAGAGGAACATGATAGAGGTTTCCTACATAGCAAGGCAGAACTCTAGATACACACAAATGTCAAAGTAATACTGCTCACAGTAGCTGCTGCTATATGCATTCCTTCATATGCATTAGACTGAAGGAGATGCTGAAATACATCTGATACAGTGCAAGTAGGCAGCAGCAGCCTTTATTATAGCTATAGCCCTTCTGTATGCGAATGTCAATAAGGAAATTACAGATTAGTTTCTCATCCTTGCTCCTCCTCACAACAAAAATTGGTTCTTTTTTCATTTGCCATAAAATAATTCTCTACTTAGCTAGGAGTGCAAACTGGAGTTGTATACAAAAGAAGTTCCCCAAAGTAAATTTTTATCTATGAAGAAAGGGCCAATTGCATCTTTAAAAAGAGAGGGGGAAAATAGAGTGAAAACCCCACCACATGATCAAATACATAGTGAAGATTTCCAAAGTACTTCCGAGTGAAAGTGTCAGCATAACCTACCACCAGTGTAATACAGACATCTTGATGGCACATGGCATAATTATGCCACAATTTGGTGCAGAAAGAGAGGAAGACATTTTAGTTATGCAAAAGGCAATAAATTGGACTGGAATTTGGAGCCAGATTTTCAAAGGTATTTAAGTGCCTAAACATGTGGAGAAGCACCTCATGGTTTCAAAAGTGACAAAGGTTAAATGCCTAATTTTAGATGTTTTTGAAAATTTTGAAGAACAAGGATATATAAACAACTTACTGAAGGGCAAAAGTGGGTAGGGATTTACCAAGTGTCAGCTTCTCTGCATTAACTGCTTGTGTGACCTCTCTTACCTCACTCCTTAAAGCATAGGCGACAGGGCTGACACCAATGGCAGAGCCTGCAGGAGCTTGCCAGCTCTGGTCCTGCTGCTGACACCAGTGGTGGCACCTGCAAGAGCTTGCCAGCTCCATCCCTGCCACTGCCAGTAGTGGTGGTGCCTGCAGGAGCTTGCCAGATTCTTCCCCACAGCTGCCAGCAGTGGCAGCACCTGCGGGTGCCCCCCCAGACTCAGGAGGCACCAGTTGCCCATACCTTAAAGACTAAATTATGGTACTGTGGGATCAGCTCATGCACATAAGCTGTTACAACATAGCAGCTGATACACCATAACCTCTCCCTCCCTCTTACCCCATTGTAAATATTTATGCCTCTACCCCTAATCCGATACTTCAGGCAGCACAGTGTCCATCAACACCACATTGGAACAGAAGTTGAATACCCCTGCTGTAATACCCTACTGAATCACCATTATTACTCCCTTAAAAAAAACAAGGGGTCTCTTTGGAAGTGTTCCATCCAAACACAGACCAATATTTACCACAAGATAACCAGGCTATGCCTCATCTAGTTATGGAAAATAATCCACTCAGAAGTCATCTGAAAAAATTCCCATGTGAAATCTGCTTTGTTTCAGTTTCTAAATTAAGACATAATATTTATTCAGAATAACCAAGAGCTCCTCAGTAAAATGAATCTATCTGTTCATATGATCTCCATTACTATAGTATCTAAATGCCTTACCAGACATACCAAGGTAAAGGGTTACGGTACTCTGGTAATGAAATGCAACTCCTGTTCACTCTGCTGATGGTAGTACACAATCCTAAGCACTGGAAGCAGCTATGCCACCCTGCTGAGGAACAACCCGCCCTAGTTCTGTTACCACTGCCATTAGGCAGATATGAGCCGCTGTTTTTAATGAACATAAAAATGTAGAGATAGGTTTTGATTTAAATGCTTGTTGCCTCAGTGATAAGAGCAAAACTATCCGGAGTCGGATTCCTGAAGATAGTGGCCTTCACTCTTGAGACACTGGAGAGCTACACAGACTGGAATCACAGACTGCCACAAATAATTGCATTGTGACAGCCTGGCATTGCATTAAGAAGACTGAGTCATGCAGCTGCAACATCATTAGTCAGTTTTACCACAGGTTGATGTGACATTACAACAAACTGTGTCAAGTTACCATGCCGCGCTTATCTGGTCTTTATCTTTTACTTCTTTTCAGGCACTGACTTTCCTTTGTCCACCCCCTGCTAGCTCACTGCAGTCTGCTGAGAAGGCAGTACCCTCTCTTTTTCTTCCCTTCCTGGATGCTGAAAGGGGCAATGATGGATCTTGGCACTTCCAATCCATTTACTCAATTTTCCTCCAGCTGTCTCACATATCTAAGCAATAAGGGGAGTGTTCTCTTGCATTATGCTCACTGTTAATAGACTTGTGGGTTCCACCAGGAATACATGCTGGACACTGAAGCATCTTTACATGGTTCTACAGAAGAGTAGAGCACCACTACTTTGAAAGGAGACTTGTTTTCCTCTGATTCTCAAGGTCTAGTTGGATTAAAACAGTTTGCTGTGCCACCACCATTACAGTAATTATCAGCCAGAAACTGTGGGAAAGCAGCGTCAATAACAACCATAATAAAGATGATATTGCACCTGTGTAATACAGCTTTTTTTCCTAAATGGCACTAAGAAAAAATTAGTGAGATGTATTGAACCACAGCATCTAAATACTTACTATAAATATAGCTGATATTGAGCTCTGTAACGAATTACTACTCTCTCTTTCACCAGTTCTTGATCTTAGCCGTAATTCAAAATGGAAAAAAAAACTATTTAAGTTCCATCAGGCTTGCAAATGTTAGGGGGAAAATGGGAACGTTTCCCATTAATTATTCTAATAGGGCACAAGAAAAAGACAGCAAGCCATCCAAAAAAGTCAATATTGGCAGAGTCTATATAGTTTCTTTAGCATTTTGTGTAAACGTTCAAGCAATGAGATCTATTATTCTGTGCCTGCAGTGATATGCCCCTAAGTAAATGAGTATCTGTCAAACATCTGACCTCTTACAGGATTTTTAGAGGGCATGCATCAAATGTGTTTAAAATAAAATGGGGAAGAAAATATTATACTTCATAATTAAACTGCAAAAGATCACTACTTCTTCTGACTTCCAGGCTTAATCTGCCTCTAGTATTCAGCAAGCAAGCAAACAAAACAGCTGAGGGAAGGGAAAGAGCCAGATCCTTCCTTTAAAAAGTTGGAAGTTAAGAAAACCTACACACTCATGATTTCTAATTCACTTTGTATGCTTTTAAAACTCCTCAAACTCTAAATTACTGATTGCATTTTTTGAAGTTCTAATCAACTCTCACAAACCACACTTTACTTTTATAAAGCACCAAGGATCTCCAAGCACTACAACCAATATACATCCCAACAAAACTGAAATGCAGCCAGCTTTCTGAGGGAGACAAAAAACAACTACTGCACAGCAATCCCAATAGCACAGGGAGTTTGAAAGTACAATTTTAGTTACAAGAGAGAGATTGCCACACCTCGCCTCATCAGCACTCACTAGCAGCTGGGGAGATAAGTAAAGATCAACTAAAAAGCAGTTTTCCTGGATCCCATAATCCGTAGCTTCATGGAAACATTATGCTGCTCTGTCATATAGAGTTTTTAATTAGGGCACGGTGCCATCAATCATTCTGTGAGCCAGTCCCTGTGAATCCTGACTTTTCCAGTACTCCTTGTTTGTGAAGAGTCATTTACCGATTGAAACGATGACTGCAATGAGCTGGATGGACTCCTCCGAATAAGGATTTACAAAACTAGATCCCATGCATACGCTGCACGCTATCTGAGGCGGTGACTTTCACTGCTATCCCTGTACAGCACACGGCACTGCTACCCTTAATAAATCCTCTGTTTCCCCCCAGAGAGAACGTTTTGCGTGCGGCTCCTACGGCTCTGCACCCGTGTCCTCCGTTTATGACGTCACAACGGGTTACTAAGGAGATGTTTTTAGTGCCACAAAAGACTGTGACTTGGGCTGGGGAAGATGGGGCAGCTTAACTCTTAAAAGATCTTGTCGTCCTGCCAATGGACTTGATCACATCGCCGCGATGTGCCGCCTAAGCAAAGCCGACTCCAAGGAGAATACAGCTCCAAAGTTTTCCCGGGAGGTAGCAGAGCCTGGAAACGCCGCCTCTGCTTAGTGAACATCCGATGTCCCAGTTCAAAGCCTCCTGCCCCCCAAAAGCGGGCTCCAACCACGCGTGTGTTCGGGCAACTCGTCCCTTTCAAACAGGAGGTATTTTTTTGTTCAACGTCCCGTTAGTGCCACCCCGGCAAGAACTGCTTAGGGACGCCGGCACGTCATATAAAGCCCATCACTTACAGAGCACAGCAACGAGCAGCTCCCCGCCTTGCAAGAGCTGGCATTTCTCAAACCCCGCAGCACGCCTCGGAGCCGGCTGCCTGGGCGGTGGGGAAGACCAGGCACTAGGCATGGGGACCTGCCACATTTTCCTCCCTGCTGCGCAGCCTTTCGGCTCCCACTGCAGCTGGAGGATTGTTCCCTGTCGCACTACAAGGGGGACAAACTTCAGCTGTTCTGCCCTGCGGGAATCACCCCGGGCATCTCCCAGTGTAGCCCTGAGACTCCCCCCTCCAGCCCCGCGGGAGGAAACCCCACCAGGAAGCAGCCACAGAAAGCCTCTGCCCAACTTTCCCTCTTTTCCAAAGGATCCGGCCCGTGCGGCCACCCCCGAGCCCCCCGGGCACGCACGCGCCCTTCGGGAGGACTCGGGTGCGGATCGCCCGCAGGAAAACTTCTCCCGACACCCACAGCAGCAGCTCGCCCTCTGGGCGGGGGCAGGAAAGTGCCTCCCGCCCCGGGACCAGCCATGCCCGGCCGCAGCGGTGCGCCCTCCCGCACGCGGAGCAGGCGTGCGCCCGCGAGCTCCCCTCGGCCAGCTTGTCCCGGGCGTGGCGCTGCCCCGCGGCAGGTGGGCACAGGGTGCGGGAGACGCTGCCATTTGGCGGGGCAGACAGAGACCGCTGCCTGCGAGCGACGGCTCATCAGCTCCCGGCTTGCCGCCCTGAGAAAGGCAGGCAAAGCTGCACAGCAGGTGAACCGCACACACACAATCCACCTCTCCACGCACACCCCCGCTCCCGGGAGGGGTTGCTTAGCGATCCAGGTACCTGCCCCTCAGCAGCGATGTCTTCCCATCCTATTGCACAGGAATCAGATCGCTTCTCCTTGGGAGCAAGCCCTCCTCCAAGCTGCCTGCGCGCCCGGGGCCGGGGCCGGGGCCGGGGCTGGGGGTGGGGGCCGTGCGTGCGTTCACACATCCACACACCGCGATGCCGCCCTGCGCCTCAGCGAAACCCACAGCGCGCAGAGCTGCACTTCCACGGCGCGGCCCCCAAGGGCGCAGCTCGCGGCTCCGGCATGACGGCAGCCCCGCTCGTGCGCTCGCCCGCTCCTCTCCTCTCCTCTCCTCTCCTCCCGCACACACACGCACGCACCTTTCCCACACACTCCTGCCCTACACGCAGGCAGAACACACGCGCGCCTTTCCGTACACACAGCAAGAACGCGCGCGCGCGCACGCCTTCCCTATACGCAGCCAACACACACACGTACAGAGCCAGAACACCCCCCTTTCCTTATACACAGGCAAAACACACCTTCCCTATACACAGCCAGCACACACACACAGCCAGAACACCCCCCCTTTCCCTATACACAGGTAAAGCACACACACACTCCTCCCCTATACACAGCCCAAACATGCACGCACGGGGGGGGGCAGCCCCAGGCCCTGGCCCCGCCAGCAGAGCGACCCGCGGGCTCCGCCGTCCCCTCCTGAGAGAGGCGAGGGCAGAGCCCCTGCATTGAAAACCTCATCTGCCCGTTAGGGCCCAGGGAAAGCGGCGTGCAGCCAGCTCCAATTTCCCGTAGCAACCAAAGAATGTCTCCCTTTGGGGTGTTTTTGTTTGCTTGCTTGCTTGCTTTCTGTTTGTTTTAAATCTCCCCTTGGGGACAGGGAAGAGCCTGGTTCATGGCAAAACAGGAGGGTGGGGAGAGAAGATGAATGAGAGACTTGCAGTTTCCGGAGGACTCTTCTCCCCTCTTTGGGAATGGCTTGTCCTCTCGCTGTCCCTCTGGCTGCGGATGGCCCCGGGGCTTTGGGGTGCAGTCGGAGGAGATGGAAACAGAAAAGCCCCGGGTAAGATGCCCTCCCTCTCTTTTTCATCCCCCTCTCGCCAGTGTCTCTCTCCCTCCCTCTGCACATACGCTCACTCCAGCGGCTCAATGCACAAGGGGGGACAGCCCCAGCTGCGGGAGTCCTGCGCTACAGGAGAGACCGGGAGCCCTCCCTGTGCTACAGCTGCAGGCAGAAGGGGCCCATGCAGCCTCCTGCCAGGCAGTGGGGACCAGAAAGGACGGGGACCTCTGCTCACCTGGCAGCCATCAGCCCCGTTGCACACAATCCCTGCTTGCAACTTTTCAGCATGGCGAAGTGGGTGGGCTGGAGTAAATTTTGGAAAGAGGGGAGTCAAAGTATCTTTCTACACCCCTGGCCCCTGAACACTATATTTCCTTTCCCCCCAGCCCTCCCTTAGCCTTTTCCATCGTGATTTGCCAAAAATAAGGGAGGATGCAGCATTTAGCTTCGTTCACAAGCTTTGAGGACATTATGCCACTTCCCCCCTTCCATCCCTAGCAGGTACAGAAATAGAGAGAGATGCCCAAGGTGACTGGTTAGTCCTGAAAGGACAACTGCAAAGCCAAAAAAAACAAAAAACCCTGGTGTAGTTAAATTGCCACCAGGTGTTCCAGCTCCTTCTGAATTACTATTAACAGATGGTCAAGAACTTGACCCCATTGATAGTGGAGCCTCTTACAGAGGGGCAGAATAAGTGGAGAAACTCTTGGACAGTGCCTTGTGTGAATGTGTCTGACAAACAGAACAGCACTTTATGGAAAGCTGCAGTCTTTGCAAATGTCCAGACGGGGCAGATGGAATCTGCACATTGAGCAACTGTATCAGACAGTGGCTCATAGATTTGGAAGCTAACATCTGATGCCATATGAAAGAGAGCGAGAGCTCCTGAAAGCCAGGCTGCCTCAGTCACAGGCAGTGCCAGAGCAACAAAGTTTGGCGCCCAGGGCAAAGCCCGCAGCAACAGCCCACTCTTGCCCCATGCACAGATCCGGGGGGCACTCCCCCCCATTCTTACCCGGGAGTGCACACAGACGCACCCTTCTCCCATCCCTGTGCCTCCTCAAATGAACCACTCCATCCCACACCCCACCCCAGCTGGGAAGAGCCTATTGGCATCCCTTCACTTGGCATCCGGGGTAGTCACCCTACCTCCCTGCCCTTGCTATGGCACCGGTCACAGGCACAGAGTCATAGAAATGCAGGGCTGGAAGGAACCTCCACAGGTCATCTAGGCCTAGTCCAGCACCCTTCCTGAGGGAGGAAGGATCATCCTCATCCTTACAGGAATAAAGGAAGTTCTGTCAGAATCTCTCTTAAGTCTCAGCTTGTCCCTACAATACAACTTGTTAGTGGAGAATCATTTTCAGTAGAAATGGAAAATAAGACCAGAACATGTTGGTTGAGATGCCACTCCACCCCCTCCACCCCCAAATAAAAAAACTTTAAAAAACATGTTTTCCTTATAAGATGCAGATGGCATTATCATTGGTCTTCCTATATTCTTCATTAGTAGCTATACCTGGCATGGTAAAGAAAGGTACAACTCTTGTCAGGAATATAAAGGGGTTTTCATTCAGGCTGCTAGACCCTTGTCCTGTAGCTTTCAGAATTTGTGCTGATTAGTGTCTCCACATAGAGCCTCCCTTCGTCCTGCCCTCAATACCTCTATTTTGGGGGGACTGAAATTCTATGCAAATGACTTGAAGTTAGTAGCTGCTAAATTCTGTACAACTCCATGTTATGTCACTCGCACATGGTAGTGAATCATGATTTGCTTGGTACATGATGTTCCAGGCAATAGTAGGTGTACAAAACTTGACAGCTGCAGGTAGGTGCTGGATTTCCTAGAGCAGGGGTTGTCAACCTGGGGTACATGTACCCCTGTGGGTACTTGGGAAGGCCCCAGAGGGTACACGTGGGCAGGCAGGGATGGAGCACCACCACTGACCACCCTGCACCGCCAGCTCCTAGGAGCAAAGGCAGGGCAGGGCAAGAGCAGCAGCACCCCTCTGTGAGCTGCACAGCCACTGCCCGGCCGGCTGGACACAGGGTGGGGGGAAGTTTGCACACGGCAGTGGCTGCTGCCACCCACCACCCTGCACTGCCACTGCTCCGCATCCAGCTACAACACTGCCGCCTCACCCCCCAACTCTGCATCCAGCTGTGCACCACCAACCCCCCCCCACACACTTCACGTCCAGCTACTGGGGGTACAAGGTTGAAAGCCCCTGTCCTAGAGGGGTACCATTGTGGTAAGGTACATAGGCCATGCATTAGGCCCCTCAGCTCTCCTGCTATCTGCCCAATGCTGTATTTGGATAGTATACTCAAGTAAGAAGAGCAAGAAGAAAAACAGAGAGGCTGCCAGCAAGGCAAGCACTGCATAAACTATGTATTGTTGCCATTGCAGAGTGAAGCCAGAGCTCTGGTAGCTCAGACACTGACTTGTTGAGTGGAGCTGCACGGAACCATCCAAAATGGATTAAGACGAGAGATGCATTAAGGATGCTGACAGATATGACAGTTTGTCACACAATCAGCCATTGCAAGTGCTCTACAGTCCTGCACTGACAGAAGTGCATGGCTTCAGAGCGCTTTAAAAATGCCTGATTGTACAACAATCTGAACCCTCACGTAATGAGGGTTCAGATGAATTCACTTCAAAGCGGAGCACCTTCATTAACATCTGCAGGACTTGCCAAGAGTAAGATTGAGCAGGGCTGATGCAGCCCAGCCCTGGCTCCCAGTGCTGTCTTCAGAATAGGAAGGGGAGAAGGGAGGGGAGTGAGTTCAGTCAGGGGTTTGCCCAGCCAGGGTGGGGTTGGTTGGATTGGAGCCCTGCACCCTGAAGTGGGAGACCTTCCACCGCTGCCTTCCCCTACTCGCATCCTGAGACAGCATGGGAGCTTGGAGAGGGGGAAGGGGCTAGAAGACAGATGCTGCAAACACACAGCCTCTCTCCCTGGATTTGCTCCAAAGTGGAGCTCAATCACCCACCTTCCCAGTTGAACAGCAAATGTTTGTTGGGTCTAGAGGGTCAGTCGAACTGATGGCACTTTCTGTGAAGTGCCATGAGTTAAACTGAGGAGCTGCATGTCTGCCAGCACCCTAAGAGACCACCACCGTGTCTTTTTTAAAATGCAATACTACCTTGTACCAGAAGTATTGCTCCTTCTCATACCATCATTCTGCTGATATGCTTTACTTTTTACAGGTATTCATAACAGTCAATGGCATTCAATGAGCTCAGCAGAGCATTGCTGAACCAGACTGCAGTGTCATATTTTACAGATTGCAGCTGCTCAGTTGTATGGCTTAAGGACCAACAGAACCACTTGTTCAACTGAAAGCTACAACATGCAAAGTTGTTGCAATTATTTTCAGTAGTCTATTGTGTCTGGGGAAAAAATTTTTTTTAACTACTACCTGTAGGATTTTAAACAATTTTTTAATTACCTGCCCAGGAAGAGTAGCTACCACTTACGTATTTTTAAATGGTGCTTGCCATATACATATATTTCAAAATCATATAGTTTTGTCACTTATATTCTTTGGTGTACCTTATTGTGTGTGTGTTTTTATAGAAGAACCATAAACTCCTGAGGAATGCCTGAGAAATACAAGGCGGAGGAGGGGAGGCATGGGAAACCTAATTAAATATATACATTAACACCAAAATCCTTTCATCGTGTACTATGTACATTTTATCAGAGGTGAGGCAAAACCAGCTTCCAATCATTACTGATATCTGAAAAAGCTACCAGAGTGTCAATACTACAAAACCCCTACAAATACTCTGAAGCAAAATTAAGGATAAGTTAAAGGCAAGGCAAAGATTTTGATCTATCAACATGTCTGTAACATTGCTTATCATGCCACTGCCTCAGTTCAACTTCTGCTGACGAACCTAATTCACACCTTTAACTCTTCTTGTTTTCAACTATTTCAGCTCCTCCTGTGGTCTCCCCAAGACACAGATTTCAGTATGTACAGAACATACCAGTACATCCTCTAGCACCTTCATATGCATTATTAAGTACAAATTCATTTCAGAATTCTGGTCAAAACTGATTTGGGAGATGGGGGAAGAAGAAAGGAGGCTAAGCTCTGCACTCACAACCAATGCAAACTAGTACACTTCAGTCCTGCTCTTTTCATTTAATTCATTTACCTATCACAAGCCTCCCTCTAGTTAATGCTGGAGTTTTCTTCTCTGTAGCTGCTCCATCTAGAACACCTTTTCAGTATCTGCCTACTCAGTTCAGAAGATCTCACTTGACGCCTTTTTCCTGTATCCCTTCTCAGTTGTTTTCCTTATTTGATAGCTTCCACACGATACCCTTTTATACATTGCAACAATTACTTAAACTATTTGTGGATTCAGCCTGTCTTAATGTTATACACATTAAATCTGAATTGTATTGTTTCCATCTTTTTTCTCCCCCCCCTTTTTGTTTATTCTCACATATTAGAACAAAGAGGTTGTAATTTGTGCTTCCAAAACTTTTATAAGAGTGTACTTGAAATGTTTCCATTTATATTGGGTTTGGATTTAAACTACTTGTCAACATCCATTAAATAAAGCCAGAACATGTTAAGCATTCCTAAGAGAGGTTTCCTAGTTCTATTTTTAGCACTTAAACAGTGGTGTACCAAGGGTGTCCGGCACCTAGGGGCCAAAGCTTACATTTGTGCACCCCCAGAAGCTGATCACAGACACAGGGCTGGTGGGGGGGACCAGAAACCAGAAGCGCTGTTGCCTCCGCTTCCAGTTTCATGGCCAGCCAGCGTCACCCTCCTCCACCACCCCCCATCAGTATGCCGCTGCTCTTAAACACATATTTTTGTCAGCATTTTGTCAGAAAAATAGTTAACACTAGCAGTTAAATGAAGCAGGAGCATTATCTCAGGGCATTATTCTAATGTGTGTCACATCAAGGACTGAATATTTTGGTTCTTGCACCACCTCAGGGTTTGAAAACTTCATTTTTTTGGTCTTTATTCCCCTCCTAAAAGAGTATACAGACAGCACTTAAAGAGAAACTATCAGCTCAAATTTACACCAAAATGTAGGTTCTATATAGATATCTTTTACAAATCTATGATCAATAGAAACAGTTTTATATATTTCTTAGAATTCCAGTGCAGACAGATTTTAAAAGAATTCCTGGACAGTGTTTCCAACACAGATACCAGATTGCAGAGGTGTGCTAGCACATTAGAACCAGAAAGTGAAGTTGATTACAAATGTTAAAGTCACCAGTCTTTTCTCATTTCAGTTTGTGTCCCAATGGGATAGCTAGAGCATATAGAATCACAGAAATTAAGGGCTGAAAGAAACCTTGAAATATCATAGAGTCCAACCCTCCCCCTGCTCTGGCCAGGAATACTGCCGAGATCAAATGATCTGTCCAGTCTCTATTCCAGATTCTGGTCACCCTTACCATAAAGAAGTTCTTCCTTACATCCAGCCTGAAACCATCCTCTAACAGTTTATGGCCATTGCTCCTTGTCCTCTCCTGGTGTGCCCTAGTGAACAATTTTTCTCCCAGCTCCCTATATTCACTCCTTACATACTTACAGATGGCCACCAAGTCCCCCCTCAGTCTTCTCTTCCACAGACTAAACAGTCCCAAATCCCTTAGTCTTTCTTCATAAGATTTGTCCTCCAGCCCTTTAAGCATTTGTGTCACCTTTCTCTGGACCCTTTCAAGATTCTCCACATCTTTTTTGAAATGAGGTGCCCAGAACTGGACACAGTACTTCAGTTGGGTTGTCACCAATGCTGAGTAGGAGAAAATATCACTTCCTTAGCCCTGCTCATGATGCATCAGCTAATGCAGCCCACTATGCTGTTAGCTCTGTGCACTACAGCATCGCACTGGTGGCTTGTGTTCATCCTGTGATCAACCATAAGCCCGAGGTCCCTTGCAGCCATCGTGCTGCCCAGGACATCTCCTTCTAACCTATATTGATGTGATGGGCTAGCTGGCAGTGACCTAGCCCAGGGGTTTTGAAAAGGCAAAAGATGATTGGAGGACTTGGGATTCCCTTTCCTCATCAATCAGGCCCCAGAAACTCACCCTCCGTGTCCCCTGATTGTCCCCTTGGGTCACCTGGAGGGGAATAAAAGGGGCAGCGCAGCTGACTCAGGGGAGACCAGCAAGGGACCACAAGGAAGAAGCTTCACAGAGCTGGGCCAATGGGGCAGGAGCAGTTGCCCCAGAAGAGCCTGAAAGAGCAGGACCTGCAGGCAGCAGTGGGACCCTCAGCAGCGCGGCGTGTGGCCAGCAGGAGAGGCTCCCCACTGGGCTCCAGGATCCCCAAGGAGAGGCTGTGGCCAGCAGGAGAGGCTCCCCCCACTCCAGCAAGGATCTGAGCAGTGACATGAGAGGTTCCCAGCTCTGCTTCCAGCTCCTCCAATCAGAGGCCAGGCAGCTCAACGTGAGGCCGGGGGTCCGTAGCAGCCTGGAGCAGTGCCACCATTGGTGGCTGTGTGGCAACGTTTCTGCCTACCACATGGGAGATCTGAGTCCCAACTCTGTGTACCCAGATCTGGCCATGTGCCCAAATGCGTCTGCACGGTGGCCTGACCCTGTGCGCCAGATCTGGCTGTGGAGCAATCCAACGCAGGGGCAGGGCCACATTCTGCTGCCCAATGGTTTGGAAATTTGGCAGCAGGGGAGTGGCAATTAACACTACTGCTTTCCTACTGCCAAATGTCTGGACTTGTGACGAACCCCATGTGCTGGATGACATGGCTCCATGGGCCATAAGGTTGAGCACCACTATCTAATCTGATCTCTTTTATGGCACAGGTCAAAAGAACTTCATACAGTGATTCCTGCATTGATAAAAATAAACAAAACATATATTTTAGAAAATCATTCAGTCTTTGTTCACAGACATCAAATGAGGGAAAAGTGGCCATATCTGTAGGTAAACTATTCCAACGTCCTATTTATGCTCGGTGCTTAAAATGTGTACCTTACTTCAGTCTTGAATTTCCCTAGTTTCAGCTTGTACCTGCTTGACCTTTTTATTGTCTGTTTATGCTAAACAACACTCTAGTATCAATCAGGTAACTTCTCCCATGGGCATGTATATAAAAGGACATAATTAAGTCACCTTTTGATCTTCTCTTCATAAAACTAAATAAAGTTCCATAAATCATTCATTGTAAAATACGTTTTCTAGGCTGAAAATAATTTTTGTAACTCTCTTGCAAAACCCTCTTTCCGTCTATCAGCTCCCTACATGTAATCCACATTCCTGGTTATACATCCAAGGACTATATCAGCACATTCTGGCCACAGCTCAAACCTGGAAGTGTCATGGCTTCCTAAGGCAGTCATTACCTGGGATTTGGGATTTCCATTTGCTGTGGAAAAATGCAGATTTCCTCTTTCACGGGAGAAAAATATAGATTTTTCTCCTTTAAGGCAGAAAAACCCAGGTAAGAGCAGGTTTTTCCTCGCAGGTTGGCCAAGTTCTAGCTTGCAAGGGGCTGCTTGGGGGCTGGAAAGAGCAGGATGCAGGGAGCGCTGCATGCAAGTGCATGCATATACATTCGTGTAGCAATCAGGCAGCAGTGGAGAGCAGCTCTCGCAGCTCCCTCTAGGTAGGCAACACACTGGGGGGTGAGAAGGGCACAGGTGGTACGAATGAGAGGACAGGGAGGCACCTGCCCCCTCCCCCAGATTTCTGCACCTGAAGTGGGATGTGAGGCTGAAGCCAAGCCAGACCAGCTACGGGCAGGACCTGGTGCAGGAAGGAGCACCGCACCACCGTGATGACCACAATAAGGCATGGCAGTCGCGTGGAGTTATGCTTCCTGCTGTTGTCAAGTGGGCAGGGGGTGCCTCACATTGTCAGCTATGGTGGTGTGGCACTACCTTCCTGCTCTGGGTCCTGGCCCCTGGGCCATGGAGGCAGTTTCTGCCTGGACCTGGCCTGGCCCAGCTGCAGGCCCATGCTCCACTGTGAGCATATAAATCTGGGGGGAAGGCGAATGCCCCACTGCCTCCCATGCATAGCCTGTGCCCTTTCTGCCCTCCTGCCACATTGCCTGTGCGCACTCGCCCCTTCCCCACCCTCTTCCTCATAACTGCAGGGTCAGAGAGCTGTGGGTCAGGAGTGAGAGGCAACAGCATGGGCGGGGCAGTGCACCAGCTTATCAGAACTGCTCGGTGTCACAAAGCAGCAGGGGGACAGCTGCAGCTGGACCCGTGTCCTGGTGAGCAAAGGGGGCAGGGGGAGCTCTGATTTTCCATGATAAAACCAAAATCAAAAGCCAAAATGCATAGATATTTAGAATGTATTTTATTATAATGATTGAAGCACTGGTAGGCTTCCAAATTGCTTTAAAATTGTAAGTATATAAAAAAAAAATTGTGTTCAACTGATACTATATATATAGTGGCATTTTGTTTTAATTGCAGAAAAATGCCAATGGAAGGGGCGTTAAATCAGAGAATTTGGGATTTTTAAATAGAGAAACGACACATGTAAAGACAAACACAGACAGAATATACAAACTCAGTGGCCAGCCACTTTCTCCTTACAAGAGGAATCCTATAGATTTGTGGTACAAAGGTGCTGAAGATGGGTTCAGAATCTGGTTGTTTGATGGGACACTCTTTGGGGATACAACAAAGTTTTCCTTTCAGTTTGTACAGTACCTTGTACAACAGGAGCCATGACCAGAGACTCTAGTTGTTACCCTTGTGTAGATATCAAATAATTATCAGGAAGAAGAATATGGAATTGCTGTCTCTCAAAGGGACTCTGGAACTTCTGTGAACATGTTAAGACATAAGAACTGCACCTCCTCAATACAGTGCATGACAAAGCAGAGAAGCTGTCAGAGTTGTTCAAGGCAACTTCTGTTTTTTCATATAATGTTTAATTTAACAGTAACCTAATTTTACAGCAGATTTCAGTGTCTTTGCTTTCCTTATGCATCCTAATGGTAAGCTTCATCTCCTGTGTCTTAACCTACATCATCAGAGCAGCAGAACAATAAGCTCTGTAGAAATGGCTAAAACAAACTAAATAAGAATGTGAGTTTTGGATAATTATTCTTTACTATTATAGTTCAGATGTTAATAGTGACTTCCCTTCTTTTTAGTTGTACAGAGTTTTTAGCACATATTTTATGTTAGGCATTGACAATTTCTTTCAAATGTCAACCCAGAACACTTTTACTTATTGTGTGGTGAATTTTAGAATATCAAACTGTGATAGCAGCCTTGAATGCCTCAGCCTTTTCACAGAAGGATCCTTTGTTTTGTAAATATTTAATAACTTTGTTTAGGCAGTGAATTGACTAGTGAGTATCACAGCTTATAAGCAGCATAAAATCATACCTAGATTCACTACCTGCATCCGCAAAGGTGATGTTAACAGTTTCAGTATATATTCTCTACTGGAGTTTCTCATGAAAAAATATTCTCTATTCTGCCTTTGTACTCATTGGCTGGCTAATCCAGTGCCACATGCTCATTCAGATGCTGTGCACAAATATCAGCTTACATATGATTTACCAGCTATTTGCTGTTTTCTGGGTCTCCCTCTGCAGTTCTTAGCTTTTCTGTTCTTTTTTCTTTTCTTTTTTAATCTGTACACATAGGACTCAATTGCATACTCTGCCTGAGTTCTACTCATATATGGTGGGACAGAACGCCCAAGAAATACAAGCAAAACCAACATCAAGTTAAACATAAACATCTGAATCCTCAAGGATTGTGCAAGCTATAAAAATAAAGATAACTGAACAGAAAATATTCTGAAGCAAGCAGAGCCAAACTTCTATCTAGTTTCACTGTTCAGCTTCACTGAGTTCCCAGCTTTCTGCAATGGGATTTTAGCCGTCTTTGCAAACATGATATTTATGTCAGCTCTAATAGTTCTTAAATATTTGAATGGATTTGCAAGACTTCAATCAGCCCTCTTGTCATCAGGGGGAAACATATGCATTTCAGACAGGGAGAAACTTGGGCCCTAGATGTGGGAAAACTGCAAATTGAAAATATCAGGAGGAAATTTTCTTTTAAAGCTAAAAACATAAAACCACTTTTTAACTCTTCTCTGTTATTTCAATTTTGTTTTTATCAGTGGAGTGTGACAAAAAAGAAACAACCTCTGCAAATTTGGTGTAGTTTACCTTACTTACTAGGGCAAAGTACAGATGTTCAGAGGGAGTTAGGGGGAGGTTTGATCACATTAAAAATGGCCATCCAATCTCAATTAACCTTACTCCAAGGTAGTCTATCTTAGATTGGGTTGGGCTTTTTTAGACCAATCTAAATTTCCTGAACTTCTGCACAGCCCCAGGCTATTTTGCTACCTATCCCCCTGGCTCTGGCCCGTTCTTAGACCCTCTAGCCCCTCCCCCCCACCCCTGACCAGCCAGCCTCCTCCCCCTACCAAACCACCCATATTCTGCAAGCTGCTCCCAGTGCTTGTTTTATCAGTGTTCACCGATGCCAGGGGCTGAGGCAGTAAGCCCTGGTGTGGGGAGGGGCAGGAAGGATGGGGGTGTAGGTTCACCCTGGAAGATGGTCAGGGGGCTAAAAAGAGCCCCTAGTCCCCACCCCCCAACCTCCCAGTGGGCCCTTTGAGTTACCCTGATCCTGCTAAACCCCCCAGACCCTAGAAAACCCCCGTGGACCCTGCCTACTCCCCTGTTCTTCCACGGATCCTGCCCTCCCAATCTCCCCCACAGATCCCATTAGTTCCCCCGATCCCTGCTGCAGGTGCTGTCTACCCCCCAATACCCCAAGCTCCCCCACTCCCGTTAGTCCCGCATCCTGACTTACCTTAGATGGGGTGGCTATTTCAAACTTGATCTAACCTCCCCAAACACCTGTACTTAGCTTAGAAGTGTCACACATGCCTAAAAGGGTGCAGGATGTTTATGGAATGAGGAGGTGCTGGCCAAACAAAAGTCATCATGTTCCACTGCTTTCCTGTGCTTACGGGAAAACACTTATATGGGATTTTAGCTTCTCATCTTTCAAAATTAAAGATTGTCCAAGATTTCACTGCTGCCTGTCCACCCAGAATTCAGTTCCTTTGTATCCAGGAACAGTTCCTCTTTATCTTAACAAAGATTACATAATTGCCTGCCTCCCATAAATATAGTCTAAACTTGAAAAAAAATCTATATGGCAGAGAAAAGTTCTACATTTTTGCTATATTAGACGTGTTTGTGGTTGTGAGGAACAGCTTATTTGAATAAACTGCAGAATCTTACATGTAATTGGTTTTAAAATTATTCTGGAATACTTTCATGAGATATTTCTTATGCTGCAGATCATTCATAAATTTCCTGCAGACACTTGCAATTTAAATTGCGAAGAATGTTGGTTACTTATATAAAAGTTTTTCAGGGCTGATATGGAAGGGGGATGAGAAAATTAAAGTTTGGAGGGAGGAATGAAACATGTTTAGAGTTTTAAAAGTGTAACTAAAAAGATATATGCCTATCATGACCCTGATCAGATTATTTGTATATTGTATTCCTTTCTTACCACCAGGTGTCTGTCTGTGACTTCTTAGATGCATCAGTTTTTATGACAGAGTCTATGTCTTCCCCCTGAATTTACAGAAATAGTAGGCACTATTGCTTCTCTGAACCATCATCATCAGTCAAAGAGTTGCACTCCTATGGACAGCAAGGTTTAGCAGAAAGTTCTTTTTCTGTAAGAAAGCAGGCATGAGTAGGCCATTCACAGCCTGCCATGTTCTATATGTACACTGGCACAAGCTGTGTATATTAGGCAGAAGATGAGGAAGAGGAGGAAGATGTTTCTGTTACCAGCTTGGATAATTTATATAACTAAGGAGGAGGCAGGGTAGATTTGCACTTTATCAGCTAACTATATCAGAGATGTGTAGCATAAGCTTTTGTAAGCAGAGGTCTTATTTCATCAGATGCTGTGATATGACCAACCCACACAGCTCAAATTTCAATGTGCATATAATTGTAATAGTCACACTCTGTCATTTATGTAAGTCATCCTATCATGAAGGACCATAAGTACCATATAGCTTGTGCATCTAACAACTTTAATTTCAAAGTGTATACATTATCGTAATTTACATTATGTTGGCTAATTATGCAAGAGTGTTGCTATTCCTTTCTTGGATAATTTATGTAGCTAAACAACACAGAATACATTCTGAATATTATGATAGAACAAAACATTTGAAACTTATTTTTGATGAATATTCAAATATTCCATCTAGAAGATTTTTTGAGTATTCCAAGCTTGTAAAGCTTCAGCAGTCAAATATTTGTGGAAAATAATCATGATAAAAAGTTGTAGAATGTGGTCAAAGAAAGTCATTTTTGAACTCAGATAATTATTCTTGAACAATTTTTTCCAGTATTTCCTCAACTCTTCTAGGAGCTGATAAAGGAAAGTACTGAGAAAAGGTTAAAGCTGAGATTATAAAAGCCATAATGGAGAACAAAGATGTCCAGTTCTGTTTAAAATGAATGGAAAGTAGGTATCCAAGTCCCTTAGGCAACACAGACAATTTTAACCAACCTCATTACCAATGTAAGATACTGAACTCCCATCTTTTGTTCAAATGTAAAGCACTCAGCTGGGAAGCTGAATGTTCTTCCTTTGTTACTACTCTGTCTATTCTGCTGTTTATTTAACTACATGGGGGAAAGGATTTTTTCTGAGAAAGTAAAAAAAAGGCAAACATACTGGGGAAATTCCCAAATGGTGACTCAGGGACCATTTTCTCTCTCTCTCAGTCTCTTTATGATTAAATTGATCTCTGATATGCACCTTCAGCCTTTCAAACCTAGGAAATGCCATGAGACACTCTCTTGGGAGCATGCACCTTATATTAATATGCATACCATAAAGCTGCTATAATACATG
The DNA here is from genome assembly GCF_052110815.1 of Crocodylus siamensis. NCBI lineage: Eukaryota > Metazoa > Chordata > Crocodylia > Crocodylidae > Crocodylus > Crocodylus siamensis. The sequence continues at coordinate 227,383,412 of NC_143396.1, read as the reverse complement.
GACACCTATTCAATTAAAACAAAACTCAAATTATTCTGCTCTGTTAAACAGGAACACCAGAGCAGCATGCTTGTACAATGAACATCAAAACCGGGCAGAAAGGCTGTCTTAAAATACGTTATTTTCATTTTAAAAAACAAAGTATCCAAGAAGTTGTTTAAAACAGTTTCACCATTAAAAATAAACATAATATTTAAAGGTACATTACACCTAGAAAGCACCTTTCATCCCATTATCTCAAAGTGCTTTACTCCATCCTGTGGCTGTAGAAGCTAAGCAGAATTCTTCCTGCAATTCCTCTTCATGCTATCAGAGGCCACTTTTGTGCTTAACACAAGACCTGAGAGTATGGAGACACTCTCACTTGTATCTTTAGTGCTCCCTCTACTGGTAAATCGGAGAGATAAAAGAAAAAGAGAGAAATGGTTGAGGAAACTGGAGGGTAGGGGATCCTGTGGATAAAAACAGTATTATCCTGCTATGCAGAGGGAAAACAAATTAAGGTTCCAATCTGAAAACTGGTGCTTTCTAACTAATCTGCAGGTTATACATGGCACAAATAAGTTAAGTGTCAAAGCAGTTTAGTAGCAGAACTGAGAATAGGGAGCCAGAAATCATAACTTCCAATTACCTGCTTTAACACTGGATAAGTTAGTCACCTCATTTCATTTTACTGAATGCTAGGCTCACCTACATTTTCTAGGACCTGACTGCTTTTCTCAGATATTTAAGGTTGTACCATTGTTGATTATAAACCTCAATACAATTGATAGGGTTTTCTTTTAATCTGGTATTTTGTCAAAATCTTTCATGGAAATTTCAAATATTGACAAAGATGGGGAAAATATTTTGTAATAATTTTCTTCCATTTTAATTGGCTTATCAGTAAACCCCCATGATTCTGAGTTACACAGTAAGATTGTTAGTGTACCAAGCCAGTAAGTACTATTTTAGATAATACTCAGTAGAAGATCTTAGGGGATATCCTGCAGTATGCAAGGAGCTGTATTTTATTATCTTTATATTTCATTGTTTTCCATTCTTATGGGTTGGTTCTGCTGCAGGGGCTAACATGGAAACCATATCTGCACACAGGGAGCAAATTTAGAACCTCTATGATAAGGTTCTCATCATCAGATAAGTTAATAATTGGAACTGAAAAAATCATTTTAAAAGAATATTTGGGCTGATTATTTTAGCTGCTCTTTCTAATAATTATATTTTCTCTTCTTAATTCTTAGTTTGTGGATTGTTTTCAGTTCACTGTAAGGCTTTATAATGAATATTAAATGTTCAGAATGGATTTGTTGTTTTGGATTGGACACATTTTTTCCTGTATCCTGAAGGGGAAGAGTAACTGAGCATCACATTTACAATACAAATACTGGCAATTAACAAATTCACAACTTGCCTTCTGTGAATATTTGTTCAAAATTCTTTATTTCTGTCTATTTTCCTGCCAGCAAACTCATTCAGGAGAACATTCATAGAATGTATACATGCAAACTGTTTAAGCTTGGGTGAAGCAAATTTTATTTTTAGTTGAAAGGAATATTTGTAAGAAATGTGTTGAGATATTCAACCAGCAATGTTAGGAATAGATGAAGCACCTGTTGGTTCAGGACACAACCTGGCTCCATCCTTTCCTTCACCTGTGAGTCCTGATTCCACTTCTGAAAGAGCTTGTCTGTATTAAGTTTTTGGTAACAGCAGGCTGTTATGCAGGCACATTTGACATATGGACAGACAAAACATGTTCTTAGCCCAGCTGTCTCCTGGTGGAATGAAACAACTTAACTTGGCCAAAGTCAGTGTGGAACCCCTGGCAAAACTCTTCCACAATTCATGGCACTCTGGAGAAGTCCCTGAGGACTGGAAGATGGCCAATGTTGTGCCCATCCACAAGAAGGGCAGGAGGGAGGACCCAGGTAACTATAGGCCAATCAGCCGAACTTCCATCCTAGGGAAAATCCTAGAAAAGTTCATCAAGGAGTCCATCTGCAATAAGTTTGCAGAAGGTAAGATTCTGAATGACAGCTAGCATGGTTTTGGCACAGGCAGTCTTGCCTTACCAACCTCATCTCCTTCTATGACCAGGTAACTTGCCACCTGAACATGAGAGAGCAGGTTGACATCGTATACCTTGACTTCCTAAAAGCTTTTGATCTAGTATCCCACAATATCCTCACAAGAAAATTGTGGGCTTAACTCCAAGACAGTCAGGTGGGTGAGAATCGGGCTGCAGGATAGGACCTAGAGAGTCGTAGTGAATGGATGCATCATCCTGGCGAGAAGTGGGTAGCGCTGTCCTGCAGGGGTCCATGCTCAGTCCAGTACTTTTCAACATCTTTATTAACAATTTGGATGTGGGGGTGAAGAACTCACTGGCCAAGTTTGTGGACAACACCAAGTTATGGGGAAGTGTGGTCACATTTGAAGATGATCTACAGTTAAAGGCAGACCTAGACAGGCTAGCTAGTTGGGCAGATCGGAATCTGATCAAGTTCAACACTGAGAAATGTAAAGTGCTCCACCTTGGGACAAGCAACCACCAACACACCTATAGGTTTGTCAGTACCAAACTGACTAGCACTATGAATGAAAGGGACGTGGGGATAATAATAGACTGCAGTATTAATATGAGCCAGCAGTGCAATGCTTTAGCCAGTACAGCAAATAATACTCTGGCATGCATCAATCGATGCATCTCCAGCAAAACCAAGGAGGTGATTCTTTTGCTCTACTCAGCACTGGTGAGACCACAGCTGGAGTACCACATCCAGTTCTGGGCACCAAACTTTAACAAGTACATGGACAAGCTTGAGAGAGTCCAAAGAAGAACCACCCGTATGATCAGAGTCTTAAAAGACAAGCCATACGAGGAAAGGCTAAGGGATCTGGGACTCCTGAGCCTGAGGAAAAGAAGGCTGAGAGGGGACCTGGTACCAGCATAGTGCTACACTAGGGGAGTGCATCAAGGACTTGGTGAGCAACTCTTCACCAGGGCACCCGAGGGGAGAACCAGGAGTAATGGCCACAAACTCCTAGAAGACCGTTTCAGGCTCAACATTAGGAAAAACTTCTTCACAGTCAGGGTGTCCAGACCGTGGAATAAGCTCCCTCCAGAGGTGGTGCAGTTGCCTACCCTGGAAATCTTCAAGAGGAGACTAGACAGTCACCTCGCTGGGGTCACCTGACCCCCAGTTATCTTTCCTGCTTGGTGCAAGGGGCTGAACCCAATGGTTTTGTGAGGTCCCTTCCAGCCCATAACAATCTATGAATCTATGAATAACTATTAGTGAAAATGCAGGCCAAAGGCAGATAAGGGATACAAGCTCCTCTCCTTAGCATGTTTCAGTCCTTTAGATGTAACCCCACCTTGACAGATACAGAGGTCCAGTCCTATTAATGACTTTCTTTGCCAGACTCTCATTGAGTCCACTTGTAACGTTCTGTTTTCCTGTGGATTTGATTTGCCATACTTGCAGCCCACACCTTCGATTTTCATGATAATCAGGTGTACAGAAAAGGTAATTCCATCCTGGCTCTCCACTCTCTCCCAAACCTGTTCAAGTTTTTTTGCTTTTCTGTGCTTGCCCCAGACACAGAATTCTTAAATTGGTGGCACTGTCGGGACTAGTGGCTGGCTAGCCTACATTTTGAAAATCATAGTAAAAAGTCAAGAATCAGAGGCCTGTTACATAGCTATCTACTCATCTTTGTAAAGCAATCCTAGCTGAGGACTTGGGTAGAAGGCTCCTAAACCATGCAGAGAGTTCAGCTTTCACTGAGAATCCACAGGGCTCACCTTTTGTGCTACAAGTAAGTTCCTGCTCTTCTTTCTCCCCCTTATACACTTATTTCACTCTGTAGCTCTCAAAGCTTTGATAAGCATGTTGCCCGATCATCTGCATTTACACGTGGCCATTGGTCATATATACAACGTGTCACCCAGCCTCACCATTTACTGACATGATCTCTAGTTCTTCAGCACAGTGCATCCGCCCAGTGTTATTCACTTCCTTTCAACTCACTACCATTTCCCTGCCTTCAACACTTGCCCCTTCTAAAGCACATGCAAATTCCCCAAAACTAAAGCAATGTTAACAGTATCCATATTTTTGTAACGATTGGTGCATTGTTTAGATATCTATTCAAGTAGCTTGCCCTTCAGTCTTCCAGTCCCTTTCCTGATTTTTTAGATAATCAGAAATGTATTCCAAACAAAGCTAAACATATTCCACAATTTTTCTAGCTCATGCTCATGTTGTGTGAGGGGTAGGTGCATGGGCCAGGTAGAGAAAGTGTTTATTTGCAGTTATGGGGCCAGGAAAGCAGTAAGAGAATCTCATCAGAAGGAGTCTGGTTCTACAAGGTGTTTAGCCTCCTAACCTCTCATTTGTGTTTATGGCATCACAATATGCTGCAAGGTTTGTCCCACTGCAAAATAAAATAAAACAAAATGGAAAAGAATGGACCATAGCCCGTACAATTCTGGTAAATATTTATTTCCACTTCATCAAATGCTTGTTCTTATTTTAAAGGAATAAAATGCAAGAACAACTCAATATTGCAACATTACACTAGTTTTATTGTAGACGTCCCAGAAAATCCAATGCCATATGCCCTATAATAAAATGAAACCACTTTACAAATGTGCTACTATGTTAAAGCATAAAAATTGCCATTTACAGCAGGTGCAAATTACTACCAATGTGAAAACAGAACAACCAGGATCATCATCAGAAGTACTTTTACATACAGAGTAGCTGCAGAGAGAAACAGATTTGGATCATCAATAGTGGTGACCAATTTTCCTCTGTAGCTTACCTTACATATACAAATTTTCAGCACTTAAATGCAGCCCTGCCCCCCTGGAGCTGTTGTATTGTCAAGAAACCCCAAAACAAGAAAATGATACAAGAGAACAGAAGGGAGAGAAATAGAGCCAGAGCTGCAGACAAAAGTGACACTATGCTAGACACCACTTCTCCTTTCCACCTTCTGTCATAACTATATCCTTTAGCCCCTTCTTCCTGCTAGTTGCCCTAATGGAACCAATTCATCCTACCAACATATTAGTTTAGCCAACTCTGGATACATTCACCATCTCTGCCGGGGCCCTAGAGGACCTGCCATTCTACACTGCCCAGTGCCCAGCTAGTGAATGATGCATATAAAACATTTGAGAATCTGCAGCTACAGAGGGAGTTTCATAAAATACTTAAGATTTAAGGCAGTATATTTTAAATACAGCTACTCTGGCAAAAAGCCAATATACTAGCTCAGAGGGTTGTAGACAGTTGAAATATTATCTACTTTTAATATGACAGCTGGGCCTGCTTCCATGTACCAAACATTTTGGCCAGGTTCAAAATAAAGCTTCAAGTAGCCTCAGGCAGGGAACAAATACTATTTTGGGGCTGCAGAGGCCATGGGAATGTTCTACAGTCTTAAACTATGCACTCTCTTTGGCCTCAACTTTGTTTAGACATGGGACATTTCTGAGGCAAACCACCGTACTGTACCCAGAGTTAGGAAAACAGAACGGATATAAAATCTTTATTGTCACAAGTTTTTGTTACCATAATATATAAACATTGCCCCTTTCCACAGAAAGGCCCCATAATACCACAGCACACAGATCAGTCTCTTCATTTACCTTTCCTTCAGTGCTAAAGCCTTGGCTTAAATAATTCCCATGGGGCATGAAAATCTACATTGGCTTTTGTTCACCTGTATTATGTTGTAAGTAAAGAAGCACAACCTACTTATGCCAATGCAAAAATATTTCACCGATATGCCCTTTGTAGGAAATGCTTTACTTCATTACTTAGCAGCAGGCTCAGGCTACATCTTGATGTAACTGGTGACACTGTTGCATGTAAGCTGCTGTGTTTACTTTGATTACTTGAAACAGTTTCAGGCAATATAGACCATGTCTAATTTTATGTTCCATTAGGATTCCTATTTATCTCTTTTGCTCTCTCATTAACTTGGGAAGCAAGAGCAAGGCAGTCTGCAATAAATTTCTTCTTACCTTTTATTTTTGGAAAGCAGATAAGTTTGCACTTGATTTATTTCCTAAGCTAGAACTTAAGTCTGAGGACACCATTTACTTATCACTATTGCTATATTATTCTTGGCAACATTAGATATTACTGTGTCTTCTCTTCCCCCACCACCTCAGTGCTTTGACTACTTCTCATGATTTAAAAGAGATTATTTCCATTTTTCCTTCCTAACAACCAAGCTCAGTAAAGTCACCTGGGACCCAGACATACGGCAACATGGTATTCTTGTCATGCTTCCCTCAGCACTTGACATGGTATTTAATCAAAACTCCCTAAAGGTAAGACATTCAATAAAAATGGAATCTAGATCCAAATAACATTGGATTTTGTCCTTCTGCAAGAAATACCCACATTTTCAGTCACTTCTCGGACTTGTCAGTGATCTTGAACAGCCCACTATTTTCTTCACAAAATCTTCCATGAGGTCAATGTTTCTCTTTTGTCTGAGCAAAATGAGAAAGCTTAGCTCAGTCACAGAAAAGCTGCTAACTCTGGCTATTACCTACATTAACTGAGACTCAACAGAAATGAAATTTGTCAGAACTTAGGCATCAAAACAGGTCAAAGCATTACTGCTGAGAACTCATTTTATGCTGTTTATAAATATAAGATTAATTATATATTTAAAGAAAGTATATTAATATTTTACTAGAGTTAAAGCTATACAATGCTCCATGCGCTACATGTTGCTGTTACCTACAATACTTCATCAGTCCTATAGCTACAGCATCTACACGTGTGCCCAGGACAACAACAATTTGAGCTGAGACAGAGCAGTTTACACCAGTGCCACTCAACCCTGGGCTCTGGGTGGTGGCATTGGGCAGTGGAGGGGCTGCCTGGGGCACGAGGGTGGTGACAGTGTGGAGCCACATGTACAGGCGACGGCAGGAGTCTGGCACCCAGCTGGCTGGGCTGACTGGATGCAATTTACACCTGCAGTCAGCATCTACACAAGCATTTAATCACAGTAAATTACCCTGGCTCAAGATAGTACTGACCCTGACAGTATTATTTTACTGTGGCATTAATTAGTTTACTGTGGCCTAATACTGTCACACATCTAGACGGTAATGCTTTACTCCACAGCTAATTAGTCTACTCTGCAGTTAAGTGCATGCGTAGATGCAGCCTTTCAATAGTTTTCCAACAGTGATAAAATGGTAGAGAAGCAAAGACCCTCTGTAGCAATGTCACAATCTCTCCACTTTCCTCAGGCAGTTTTCTCCTGCAGGACAGTGGGCTCAGTCAGGAGTAGCCTCAGTAATTCAGTTACTCTGTAACTCTGGAAATTACTGAAGTACACAAACCCTGCACATAAAAACAGGAAATTAACAATCAGTTTATGCTGAATCAAAATTCATTCTGGTCACCCAACCCCTAAGAAGGTCAGAAGCAATGAGTTAAGGGATTGTATTGACTGCACAGATTTTTGCCATCTTCTCATCACCTAGCACATTGTTATTATACTCTCTTTATAAGCCCTTTAAGAACAGATCCTGATGTCACCATAAGCATCACTGAAAGTTTTTTGGTTTTGAAGATATGTAAATATCTGGTCTAAAATAACTGTCTGCTCTATTATCTGTATAAGTGTCTGCTTCCTTATGAATCCTAGAAAGCTCTGTGCTTCAATCTTATGCCAGAGTCCCAGGGGCAAATTATGGTATGTTATCATCTTTATCAAATTAACATACCTTAAGTGTGTTGCCTTTCATTTTCTTTAAATATTCTCATGGTCATACTGAGAGAGTTTAATTTTTTCTTTATCATTCAGTGTTATGTGCATATCTCTCTATATTACACCCACTGTTACTGGTCTCCTTGGAAAACCATAGACTTAATCTTTTCTGTCCTCCTAGGCACAAGTCGGCAATCTATGGCCCATGGGCCGGAATTGGCCCACAAAAGAATTGGATCCAGCCCACAAAGGTCCAGCCCAGGTGACTGGGGCATGCAGCTGTACTGAGCCACCCATCCCCTCTGGAGCCCTCTGCTGCCTGTGCTTATCCTTACTGCAGAGGGGCTACAGATACGCAACAAGGGTAAGTGCAGCAGCTTGGATGCTCAGAAGTGGAGCAGAGGTTCATCACCATTGGCAGGGTCACAAGCTCTGGCCCACTGCAGCAATAGGTTGCTGATCCCTGTCTATGGTAAACTTTCAGTTCCCTAAATCATTTTTATTGCCCATTGCTGGATACATATCTATTTCTACTACATTTTTATAGATGTGGGAACCAGAACTGAATACTGTATCCTGAAAGCAAACAAAGCATTTTTAACAATATCTGCAACATTTGCTGCCTCTCATTTCCACTTGGATAGTGGCCAAGAATGTTTGCCTGATCAAAACTGCAGCTCAGCTACTTTATTTTTAAACACTTTTAGAATATAATTTCCTCTCACCTCACAAGTCCCAGCACCTACTTCTTGGCTTTGGGAGGAGTTTCTTCTTCTGGAAATTATAAGAAGCACAGAAGCAAATGAGATGGATAGTCATCTGGGGTTGTGCGGGACTACAGAATTAGGAGTGTGACTCCCATATACTGAGCCTAAAAGTGGTGTAATTTTTTCCAGTGATACCTTTGCCCTCGGACACTAGCCAAGACAACAATTATATAGTATAAACTGGCAAATCCTATAAGTCTCCTGACCAAATCAGGAACATCAACAGCTATTCCTGCCAGTTCACTGTGCATTTTTATGGGCTGAACTTCTAAAATCTAATCACAAGGCAGGGTGATTTGGAGTTACCCAAGGTCTGCCACACATATAAGTCCGTCTCCCCATCCTCTCCCCCCACCTGCCAGAGCATATGGAAGGTTTTATATGATCACCCATGTTAAGCCCAGAAATAATGTTCCTATTGATTGCTCCCACTGATCAGGCAGAAAGGCATGTTCAGACAAGAAAAGTTTTAATTAATCAATAATTTCCATCCAAGATTTTCATAGAAAAATAATTCTCAAATCTGTAACACTATTATGAGACTTCTTGCTTGTACTGTCACAGAGCAGTATCTGATATATCTGTACATATTGAATTTTCTTGCATACAACATGCGCCTTTCTTTGTCAAACTCAGCCCCCTGAAAACTCGGATGGGTGGTTTTCAAAATCATAAATCCATTCATAAAGACCAGTTTTCAGGAGCATACAGGGTTTTGGTCTTAGTAAGGCAAGAAACAGAGGGTGAATCAACTGAACATTAGGTTCTGTCCCAGCATTATACACCCATAAATACAGAAAAAGTTTTGTTTTTCTTTCATTCTGTTTTCCAAAACAAGATCTGTATTATATTCTGAGGTATTGTAAGTGAGAAAATACAAGTATTTTTAGAGAACAAGGAAGTGCTAGTAAACTGCACATTGTTTGGGGAAAAAATGGCTCTTTACCTTTATTTATGGTTGTTCCATAATGGACACAAATATTATTTTTGCTCTACAGTGACTCAAAAAACAAAGGTTGTTGCATAGCTTGAAACAATAAATGAACAATATATGAGACATGTAAATTTTCTCTAAATTATAGGGGTGTGCAAAGCAGGCCGTATCCAGTTCAGATTTGGATTCAGCCTGAATTGGGGGACAGTGATCCAATTAATTGATTCAGATCACTGTCCCGATTCAATTCGGCTGCCTGGTACCTTGAGGTGTATAGAGAAAAACATTTAAAGCTGTATCTATGTCAAAATCATCGAATCTCTCCAAATCTCTCTGAATAGATTCAGAGGGTTCAATTCAATTTGGAGATTCAGCTGCTGAATTTGGCCAAATTTCTGCCAAATCAAATCAGCAACTGAAGCTTCACAAAGCCTTACTAACTCATTTAAAAATAGTGATACATATACTAATCTCTCCATTTTACTTGCAGGGGAAAACCCAGGTAGCTTTTTTCTCTAGATTCATTTAGAAATTAATGAAACATAACCTATATTAGACAAGTAAAGATCATTTCTCTGAGGAATTTTTCTTTCACTCCTTGGGAGGAACTAAAAATAGTTTACAGCTTTGTCTAATGTATATATGGTCCTGTTCATTCTACCACCGTGTTCCATGAAATGGAGCCTCCCAGAAACCAGTAGGCCCCACAAGACTGCAAGATCATTTGTAGAAGCAAAGGGGAACATTTAGGGGTCTAGAAAAAAAACCTCTCTCCCATCTTGCATGAATCTAGCAGATTATGTTAGACCTGTGATAAATCCTTTTGCAATGTTAGAATCAGCACAACTCCTAGATCTAGCAATAATTCAGGATACATGAGGCTAAAATTATATGTTTGCTAAATATAATTATAAAAATTTCTTAATTTTAACACCCAAAATCACTCCTCAAAACAGCAAAGGTATATTCACATGGGGTAAATTAGACTGAACAATACAATCATCTAAAGCAATTCTAACTGTTTTAAAAGTGATTAAAATTCTCTCTAAACCCTAGAGAAATTCTAAGATGAGATGCATGTTATTAATACATTATTCCTGCCCCTCCCCCCCCATTTTATTTAAGTGTGCTGTCATTCATGTATTATCTTTTATACCAGGGTTGTCCAACTTCTCCTAAAAGAAGGAAGGAGAGCAGCAGAATAATGACCTCAGGGACCATGACCCCAGGGAGATGGGAGTTCAAGAAGAATGGTTGCTTCTCAAGGAAACGATCCTCAATGCACAAGCTAAATCTATCCCAACACGGAGGAAAGGCAGCAAGAAGGCACAGCAGCCCCCCTGGCTCTCCAGGGACCTAGCAGACCTCCTGTGGCTAAAAAGGAAAGCCTACAAAGGATGGAGGACGGGATTCACCTCCAAGGAGGATTACTCCGTGCTGGTCCGGTCCTGCAGGGACCAAACCAGGAAAGCCAAGGCTGCAACTGAACTCCAACTAGCTTCAGGCATCAAGGACAACAAAAAGTCCTTTTTCAGATATGTGGGGAGCCGGAGGAAAAGCAAGGGCAATGTTGGACCCCTGCTAAACCAGATGGGGCAACTGACAACTGACGCCCAGGAAAAAGCCAACCTATTAAATAGGTACTTTGCGTCAGTCTTTCATCAGTCACACGGGATGCCCATGCCTGCTTTGGGACAGGGAAATCTGGGTGAGGGGGTTCCCCTACCCTCCATAAATGCTGACCTCGTGAAGGAACACCTTGAGAAGCTGGATACCTTCAAGTTAGCCGGCCCTGACAATCTGCACCCCAGGGTACTCAAGGAGCTGGCGAGCGTCATAGCCCAGCCCCTGGCACGGATCTTTGAAAACTCCTGGCGCTCTGGTGTAGTGCCCGAAGACTGGAAGAAGGCCAATGTGGTGCCGATCTTCAAGAAAGGGAGGAGAGTGGATCGGGCTAACTACAGGCCCATTAGCCTGACTTCTATCCTGGGGAAGATCCTAGAAAAGTTTATTAAGGAGGCCATCCTTGAGGGACTGGCCCAGGCTAACATCCTAAGGGATAGCCAGCACAGGTTTGTTGTGGGTAGGTCTTGTTTGACCAATCTCATTTCCTTCTATGACCAGGTGACCTATCACCTGGATGAGGGAGAAGAGGTTGATGTCATATATCTTGACTTCAAAAAAGCTTTTGATCTGGTATCCCATGATCACCTCTTGGCCAAACTGGCCAGTTGTGGCCTTGGCTCCACCACTATCCGCTGGCTGGGAAATTGGCTCCGTGGTCGGACCCAGAGGGTTGTGATTGATGGCAGTCACTCATTGTGGTGCCCCGTGACCAGTGGGGTCCCTCAAGGCTCTGTCCTGGGACCCATACTGTTCAACATCTTCATTAACGATGTGGACATTGGAGTCAGGAGTGGACTGGCCAAGTTCGCTGATGACACCAAACTTTGGGGCAAAGCATCCACGCCAGAGGACAGGCGGGTGATCCAGGCTGACCTGGACAAGCTCAGCAAATGGGCAGACAAGAACCTCATGGTGTTTAACACCGAAAAATGCAAGGTTCTCCACCTTGGGAGGAAAAACCTGCAGCACACTTATAGGCTCGGCAGTGCTACGTTGGTTAGCACTACAGAAGAAAAAGACTTGGGGGTCATCATTGACCACAAGATGAACATGAGCCTCCAATGTGATGCTGCGGCTAGTAAAGCGACCAAAACGCTGGCTTGCATCCATAGATGCTTCTCGAGCAAATCCCGGGACGTCATTCTCCCCTTGTACTTGGCCTTGGTGAGGCCACAGCTGGAGTACTGCGTCCAGTTTTGGGCCCCACAATTCAAAAAGGATGTGGAGAAGCTTGAGAGAGTCCAGAGGAGAGCCACGCTCATGATCAGACATCAGGAAAACAGATCTTACGATGACAGGCTGAGAGACATGGGACTCTTTAGCCTGGAAAAGCGTAGGCTCAGGGGTGATCTGATGGCCACCTATAAATTTATCAAGGGTGACCACCAGGATCTGGGGGAATGTTTGTTCACCAGAGCGCCCCAAGGGATGACGAGGTCGAATGGTCACAAACTCCTGCAAGACCATTTCAGGCTGGACATAAGGAAGAATTTCTTTACTGTCCGAGCCCCAAGGTCTGGAACAGTCTGCCATTGGAGGTGGTTCAAGCACCGACATTGAACACCTTCAAGAGTAAATTGGATGCTTATCTTGCTGGGATCCTATGACCCCAGCTGACTTCCTGCCCTTTGGGCAGGGGGCTGGACTCGATGATCTCCCAAGGTCCCTTCCAGCCCTAATGTCTATGAAATCTACAAAATGACACTTGCCTTCAGAAATTCAGACATCAGGGCTAGGGACAGACTTTACATATAAACTGGTTTAAGTGATCAAAAGCTGGTTTAAACCTGTAACAGAACAGATGTTCAGTGCACATAAACCAGTTTGAAAATGGCTGAAATCGGTGTGAGATAAACCTGTTGAATATAGTATCAGACATAAGTGGTTTGGCTCAAACCAATTTATGCAATGTCTGTCCCAGACCCCTTGCTGGTTTAAAATAAACCAGACTCTCCCAGCATCCCGGCATGCTCTCTGGGCTGGGCGGGGCTCTCTGCTCTGCAGCAGGGCTGGCCCTTCCCCTCTGCTCCCTGGCTGCAGCTCCAGCAGAGACTGCAGGTGGGTTTCCCCCCTCCCCCTCACCACTTCCTGCTAAGTAGGAATTCCCCACTCCCCTCTGCTCCCTCACTAGAGCTCCAGCAGAGACTGCAGCCATCTGCCTGCCTTCTCCTTGCTAAGCAGAGATTACTCCCACTGCCCTTTTACTTTACACTACTCAGCATTAGCTAGCAGACCATATGCTAGCTGCAGTCTGTGCTGTGGGAGATGACAAGGGTAGACAGGCTTTTTGGAGCTAATCAATAGCTAACTTGTAAAGTCCTTCCTTGGAAAAGCTGTTTAAGAAGAGCTTGAACTACTGGAGAGAGGCTTTGTTTTCTTAATAGGGTGATAAACACTGACTTAGGGGTGATAAACATCCCTGCTGGGCTGCTCTGGAAAGGGGGGGACATCAGAGAATCCTGCCAGAGCCTGGCCACACCCCACCTCAGCTAAGCACTGGAAGGGAAGGGAGGGATGACCTAGCACCCCCACCCCCCAGTTTCTTACCTGAGTCACTGCAGGCATGTGCCTGAATTTTTTCAGTCCAGAGGGAATGTCTGCATGGCTATAAAGCAGTTCAGCCTAGCCAGGTTAGAGTAATCTGCAAAGATTGAATCAATTCTGGATTTTTGGCCCTACCCCAAGAAACTTAGAGAACTGGTGGGCAAAATCCCCTGGGAGGCAAGTCTGAGGGGTGAAAGAGTCTAGGAGAGCTGGCTGTTTTCAGGAGGCTTTTCTAAGAGTACCAAAGTAAGATGCCCTGATGTGATGGAAAAATGGAAAGTACAACAAAAGACCAGTCTGCCTAGACAGCAATCTCTTCAATGAAATGAATCACAAAAGAGGAAAGATGAAGTATTTAATGCTTTTTTTACTCAGTCTTCAGAAATAGGGACAGCTACTCATTGATGAGCATGGTTGGCAGCAAAGACAGGGAAAGAGACACAGCTTAGAGAAGTAGAAAACAGGTTAGAGATTATTTAGAGAAGCTAGATGCTTTCAAGTGAGCAGAGCTGGATGGGATGCACCCTAGGGTACTGAAGGAATGGGCTGAGCTAATTTCATAGTCATTGACTCACCTCTTTGAGAACATGTGGAAGTCAGGTGAGGTCCTGGGTTATTGGAAAAGGGCAAATATAGTGCCAAACTTTTTAAGAGCAAAAAGAAGAAGCCAGAGAATTACATACCAGTCAGCCTTACCTCAATACCTGGAAAAATCATGGAGCAGGTCCTCAAGAAATCTACTGTGAAGCACCTAGAGGACAACAAGGTGATCAGAAACAGCCAGCATGGGTTCACTAAGAACATGTCATGCCTGACCAACCTCATATCCCTCTAGGATGAGGTTAAAGGCTCTTTGGATGGGGAGATAACAGTGGATGTAAAATACACTGACTTTAAAAAGGATTTTTACACTGTCTCCCACATCATTTTCATTAACAGTCTAAGGAAATACAGCTTAGACAAAAGTAAGGTGGATGCATAATTAGTTGGACCATCATGTTCAACAAGTAGCGATGACTCAATGTCTGTTTGGGAGTAGGTCTTCTTCTTCTTCTTCCTCTCCTGCCCTGTCTGAGATTGTTGATGATAAGTATTTAGCAGAATTTGCAGATTTGTTAGAATCTGACAGTGCTGTGAAGTAAGCACTTCTGCTATAGTCATTATGGCAGTTGGGAGGAGGTATTAAGTGGGGTTCTTCAGGGGTCTGTCCTGGATCCAGTACTATATAATATCTTCATTAATGATTCAGATGGTGGGAATGAGTGCATGATTAGCAAATTTGCTGATGATACCAAGTTGGAGGTACTCTGGAGGGTAGAGCCAGGGTTTCGAATGGCCTGGATAGACTGGAGAAATGGTCCACAATCAGTTAAATGAAATTCATCAAGGACAAGTGCAAATCCTGCCCTTAGGACAGAATAATTGCATGCACAAATATAGCCTTGGGAATGATTGGCTAGGCTGTAGTACTGTAGAAAAGGACCTGGGCATTATAGTATTACAGTAGATCATAAGCTGAGTATAAACCAAGTGTGCCCTTGTTGCAAGCATCACATTGGGTTGTTGTAACAGGAGCATCACTTCCAAATCAGAGTAATTATTTCTTCTGCTCTATTCAGCAGTAGTGAGGCCTCACCTGGAATACTGTATCCAGTTATGGGCCCTGCACTTCAAGAAGGATGTGCACAGTTTGGAAAGAATCCAGCAGAGAATGACGAAGGCTAGGGATAGACATTCAAAAAGCAAGAGCCAAATTTGATTCAATCTTTCCAGGTTAGTTTAACCAACTAGATTGAATCAGTTTGCAACTGCACAAACATTCTCTCTGGACTGAGGAAATGTAGGCACGTGCCTGCAGTGGCTTAGGCTAGAAGCTGGGAGGCACTAGAGCAGCCCTCCTGTCCCTTCCACAGTGCTGAGCTGAGGGGAAGGGCATGGCCAGGTCCCGGAAGGACTTCTGATTAGGGAGGGGTTTAAATCCCCATCCTACCTGCACAGTCCCAGGCTTTTTCCTGCTCGCTGCTGCCAAACTCCAGCCCCCAGCTAGCACACTGAGGCAAAGGTGGTGTGTGGAGTGCAAGCATCTGTTGATGATACTAAGTTTTTCAATATCCCTCACCCTGCTTCTTCATACTGTCCGCAAATGTGACAGGTGAGGGAGTCAGCAGGAAGCTGATAACACCATGTTTATCCGACCATCAACAAAACAAAAGCCTTTCTTTAGTTCAAACTCTTCTTAAACAGCTTTTTCCAAGGAAGGAATGGAGGGACATTACCAGCTGACCTGTTCATTACTCCAAAAAGCCCTAGGTGGACTTTCAATGAGTAACTGCCTCTACTGTTCTGTCTGCCTGTCCCAGTGAAAATGGACACACACACACACACACACAGATACAGACACCTCTCAGCATTAGCTAGCATACTACATGCCTAGGGTCCATGGGCCTGGGCTCCATGTTGTGGGAGATGGAAGGGAGCAGGAAATCCCTGCTTGAGCAGTAAGCAGCAAGAAGTGAGGCAGGGGCTGGCAGGGGGAAGCTAGGCAGACCCTGCTGTTCCTGTAGTCTCTGCTGGAGCTCCATCCAGGGAGCAGAGGGGTGGGGCCAGCCTGGTCTCTGGAGCAGAGAGCACAGCCCAGACCAGTCCAGCCCAGGGCTGCAAAGCTTCTGGGATGCTGGGGGGCTCTGACGTAACTTAAACTTAGTCAGGGGTGGTCCTAACTTGTTACCTCTCAGCTCTGCGTTCTTGGGGAACCCTGGCACAGTATGCAGCCTGTCTGACTCACAAAGGACTCACCTTCTCCCCACCTCTGCCTGAAAAAGAACTGATTAGAGGAAGGACTTACAAAAGACAATGAAGATGCAGTGGAAGATGCATCTAAAGCCCTCCAGACAAGGGTGATAAGAGTGAAGCAACTCCCCTGGTTTCATTTGCATCCAAGATGGAACCAGATGACAACTAATTTAAATGGGAGATGGGACAGGAATATGCCTTCATTAGCATTCAGGATGGAGAACAGGATGGAGAACAGAGACTCCAAGGCAAGGACCACACTGAATTCTGGGACCAGAGAAGAAGGGGAGCACTGCATGATGGGGGATTCCCGCTCCAAATCCTAATCAACCCTTCTCTATACACACACAGCTCAGCAGTTATCAGACCAACTCCTTTAGCCAACTCCTTTATTGGTACCCAAAACACTGAATCTGCCTGTCTATATTGTGAGCTCCCTCAGAGTAATGCCACCCATAGCCAGGAGTGATCAGTTCCTATCATTCAGCATATGAGCCATTGTTTACCCATAAACAAACCTAGTGTTCTCCCTTGAGCCATTGTTAGTTCTCTACAAAAATTCCCTACCTCAAGTGTCTGTCCTGGTGCTTGGAGCCAAAAGCTGCACCAGTTCCACTCCTTTTCTTCCTGGAATGCATCCACTGGTCGTGCTCAGAACTCTGCCTGTCTGCCGGCTCCAACACCACCTGGGAACCTCGACTGGTTCAAGCTTCACTCAGTGGTGAGACCCTAACTCCCTCTCTCTTTCTGACTTCAGGAACCTGACTTTTACTCTTTTGCTCCAGGCACAGCTTTCTAAACTGGACTTTTGCTAATCAAACTTGAGCTAGACTTCCCCAAATACCTAACTGAAACTATGTAATATTGTAACTGTTTTATTTATCTCTCTTGTCTGGCTATTACTACTGGTATCATCATAAGTTCATATACTTGGCAATAAATAACTTTTATGGTCAAGCTGGTTCCTACACTCTCTCTCTGAACCTCACTTACTCTTCCTTCCCCTTGACCTCCCCATTTGCTCTGTAGCAACACTTCTTTTACCTAAGCCAAAGATCCCTGTAATGCCCAATACTACAGTGGGGTCTGCTCATCAAGGGAGTTACTACTAGGACCATTGTGATGTGCTGAGTTTTGAGGCACAGGAGGGTATCAGCTGAAAGTGCTGATCGGACCCAGCCTGCTCAGACATACTCCGTTAGGTGTGTGTACGTGCGTCTAACTGCATTTATTAATTATATTGCTGAAATAAGGGATGAACTGAGTTCAAGGCACATGAGGGTGTCAGCCTGTCAATGCTGAATAGCCTGGCCTGGCTCAGGTGTGTCCTGTTAATCTGTGTGTGTATGTACATATATGTGTTTGACTGATTCAGTGGTTGGAGGAACCCAGCCCCATTGAAACTGAATCCTGCAAGATGGCTCCTCTGAGGGTAAGGACTTGCAGAAGGGAGAGATACAGCTCCATATAGAAACACAAGTGATGCAAGCAGCACATTAATAGAATTACAAAATCCCCAGAAACATACCCCTAATAAATGAGCACACCCCAAAGTGACGGGCAAATCTGGTAACAAAACTGAGCGGAGGGGCTGGACTAGTTAAATTTGCAAGATCCCTTCCAACTCTATTTTCCTACGATTGCACATTGAATGGGTCACCCCACAGCATGGGCAATACAGACTCTCCAGGTTCTCTTCTCCCTCCCTTTCCCCATTGCAGGTCCCTCCTTCCCCACCACTGAAGTTGTGTGGACTCACCAGGTCTCCACCAGTAGCACCACTCCACCCCAGGGGCAGGAGCAGGAAACAGAAGCCAAAGGAAAAAAGAGAGAGTCCAGAGACCTTGGCAGCAGAACAAGGAACAATAGCTGGAGCAGCTGCCATGTTAACCTCTTACAGCCCTATTTTAACAGCCCTATTAACAGCCCTATTTTAGACTATAAGATCATTGGGGAAAAGGTGGAGTGGGGGGAAGAGTTATATTTTTGCTTTATACAATGCTAAGTACATTACTGTTACTATACTAATAACAATTAACTGTGGTGGATCTTCCTTAACTTACATACGACATTAATCCTTAGGAAACCTCACACCCTCTTGAAATGTTAGGGTTTAGAAAGCAGAAGAAAAGATAAAATTGGAGAAAACTAAAATACTATGTTATCTAACTCAGAAGTCTGGTGGTAAGGACAGTGTCTTCCTCTATTTTGGCTGTATTGGTCATAATGACAGCACTCAGTAAATAATTAATAATAGTAATAAAACTGCTTTATTGGAAACGATATTGAACAACTCTGAATCTTATCTTCAAAACTTGCATAGTATAGAGAAATGTAGATTAAATATCACTGTTCAAAGTGCTTCTATATCCTGATGAGTTAGCTTTAGGAAAATGTTGCATGCAACTCTTCAACTGCCAACTACATCACCATTAGGATTACACAGCACTGATTTAGGAATGCATGTGCCCAAACCATACGGTGATCCTGGGTGCATATGGAAACACTAATATTAAATTATTAATACACATTACTAATATAAATATTAATATTAGAGTGTATCTTTAACATCGGAGCTGAACTGTTACATTAGGAGTGGATTTGCTGCTGTCAATTTAAAAATACTCCTGGGAAGATAATGACAAAGCACTGTCAGATTATTTTCCTCTCAAAAAAGAGGTAAACAGATCAGCATTATGTCAACTCAAAAACAGGACTTCCATGAGAAGGAAAAGCAAGTGCAGAATACCAAATGCTTGAGCCCTGCATTCTTAACCTCATTGAAAAAAGGGAGAAAAGACATTGTCCACATCTCTCAGCTTGGTTTTAAAAGG
Source organism: Crocodylus siamensis (assembly GCF_052110815.1). Classification (NCBI taxonomy): domain Eukaryota; kingdom Metazoa; phylum Chordata; order Crocodylia; family Crocodylidae; genus Crocodylus; species Crocodylus siamensis. The sequence continues at coordinate 227,364,159 of NC_143396.1, read as the reverse complement.
TAAAGCCTTTCAGCATAAAATAGTTAATGTGTGCACACACCAACTTAAGGGAGCACATTAAGCAAGGTATGCCTCAAGGGGACCATGAATTTTATTTTATTTTGTTTGTTTATTATAAGTAAAATAGAAATCTAAGATCTGCCTCTATTAGATCAGGAGTAGCCAAACCAAACCTTTCTACCTGCAAACCAAAATCTTAACATGTTCAAGAGCCACGGGCCACAAAACTTTCAAGATGTCTATGCTTAACTACCTCTCTTCTTTCAGAATTTAAATTGCCTGGAAACCACAACCTATGTTTTGCCCACCCTGTATTAGGTGCATCTGGACATTCAGAGGTTGTTCATATGTGAAGCTTACTCCACTACATAAATGTTTAAAGAGTGACAAATTAATGTAGCTAAATATATACATGAGCCAATTCTCTGCCCAAGTATTCAGAAGAACCTTTTGAGAAATGTAACAAGGCTCATTTAATTAACCTCTTTTTTTACATGTACATTTTTGATTCTATGCATCATGGAATTGGCATCCTCTTGTTCTGATCCATGGAAGGGCTCCCATTGAATCCACTAAGATGTTTGGGCCCCCAGTTTGCACACCTGCACCTCCCTCCAGACCTTCAAGGAGACCTAGAGCAAAAGTGTTCCTGGTCAATGGCTGGTATCCAAAGGGCTACCACAGTACAAAGTAACAATTAGAGTGCAGGCTTCACCACATGGATCTATGGCTATGTGTAGGGACCTTTACTAAAACCAGGATCATCTGCCCTGGATGTGGCAGCTGAGAAGTGTGTGTGTGTGTGTATGCACGTGTGTGCTTCCTTTGAGAGGCTAGCAGTGCTGTCTGTTTTTAAGCTGAAGTAAATATTCTTGTGGTAAAATCTTGGAAAATATTTTACTTTTGTTGGTGTTTTAGGATTTTCTTGTAATATAGCTGGGACCAGCAGCATTTAAGCCACAGGCCGGAACAACCCAGTTCCACTCTAGGCAAGATGAGTTCAGCAGCACATCAGTAGCAGCAGAGGGTTTTGCCTGCACCCGTACTGGGACCAGACAACTGGGAGCTGCACTGGCACAGCTGTTGGAGCAGAGAGCCTCATCCAGGGCTGCAAGCATCTGGGATGCTGGGAGGCTCTAGTTTAAGTTAAACCAGGAGGGGGTCTGGGACAGATATTGCATAAACCCGTTTGACCCCAGTCAGTTAAGTCTGATACTTCATTCAACCAGGTTTATCTCAAACCAGTTTCAGCCATTTTCAAATTGGTTTATGTGCACTGAGCATCTGTTCTGTTACAAGTTTAAATCAGTTTCTGATCACTTAAACCAGTTTGTGTGTAATGTCTGTCCCTAGCCCTGAGGTATAGAACAGAGATTGAGAGAGGGCAGACAGTGGAAAGAATACAGCACAGTAGGGTGAGGTCCTGCCACCCTTAAGTGGCACCAGTTAGAGCAGTAATCCTCCTCTTTTTTAGCTTCAAGTTTCCCCCTCCATATCCTTTCTGTATTTAGATCTATCTCAGTGATTTTCAACTGCGGTTTCTGCAAAATTTAGCAAAGTTGTGGAAGGAGCCTCACAGCTAAAAGTGCTGAGAGCCACTAGTAGAGAGACTCATCCTTTGCTTTAAAAAAGACTTATTTGTTGTCATTTTTAACAGTACATCTCAACACTAGAATGATTTGCTCTGGAGGGAAATGAAATGCATCTGTTTTGAAAAAGTGTGCTCCAAATTTTAATCCAGAAAAAAATGATTCCCAGGTATCAAAAGTTTGGGACTGTTTGGGTCTAGACTGTTAGCAATCTCTAGCGTGTATAACACAAGGTCATATGGAGTTCCTGTTTTAGTGCATAAAAAATGGTCCCCATTTAATTGACACAGTTGATCATCCACAGGGTAGACTTCCCTGCAAACTTTGGATTCCATTTTTCATTTGGGATGCATCTATGGTCCTAATGCAGGCAATCCAATGTTTTATGAGGGTTTTTTATATCTCTTTGAATTTTGGAAATACACTTATGTCTTTGTGGGGAGGGGGAGATTGAATGAATGTTTGGATTCTATCGTTGACAGGTCTCATGCCTCTCTATCTTTGAAAACTATTTCTAAGGAAGTTATTAAAAATTACGTTAGACTTGGTTTAGTAGATATTGGAAGAATAGTGAAACCAACAACGAGGGCACATCTATGCATGGTGGACCTCTGGTCTGATATGTGCTCTGACATGTACCAGAATGCATCCCTGTGTTTCATATGGTAGCGTGGGGCACTTAATACACATTTTGAAGCATGGAACACTCAGAGCCAGTCTAACTAAAGCACCCCTCCACAGAGTAAGTGTATAGACTCTCTTAGGGCTTATTGGTTTTTTTAATACCTCATTCTGTATATTCTAGAATGATGTTTTTCTTTTTCAAAGTATAATTACTCTGGTCAATGCTTCTATTGGCTGTACAGCTGTTTTGGACCATGCTGAGGTGGAGCTTCAGCTCTTCAACTCAGATAGACCAGCTGTAAATAATTACTGACAACTCAACACCTCCCTTTTGAATGATTATAAATTTGAAGCATTCATTCTAAAAGATATCAAAAATTATGTGGAGCTTAATCAACCTACAGCTTCCTCCAATATTATGAAAAGCTACCAAAGTCTTTTTACAAGAGTGTATAATATCATATACATCTGAAAGAAAGGGGGTGCCAGGGGAGAGGGATATAGAAATAGACACTTCAACAAGAAAAATTAAGTCCTTAAATGACAATTATGTCATAAATCCTCTGCTTGATAAACTAAACGTTTTTACCATTATGAGATATTAATTGAATGAATTACTGTTCCAGAAGACAGTACATGCTTTATATAGATTACACCAAGATAACTGGGAATCAGAGAAATATGAAGGAAGGTTACAGGCATATAGACTAAAAGTAAGTCCAATTATTATGAAATATCAGTTATAAGAGATTGCCTGGGGAATACGCATATGATAAAGATACAAATGAACCAACAGTTCAATCAATTCTATTCTAGTTTGTACACAGATAATCTAAATGTTACTAGTGAGGAAACAGATATGTTCCTGGTTTATATCCATACAACAAATTTCAGAGCCAGAGGAGGAAATTGTAGAGGCTCCTTTATCATTAGATGAAATAACTTTGGCCTTAGAGGACATGTACAATAATAAATCTCCAGGCAATGATGTATTTCCTGTGGTATTTTATAAATAATCTAAAGATATAGTTACCTCAATTACTGAATGTATGTAATGATTATTAAAACCAAGGTATGCTAACAGTTGCTTTTACATGAAGCTATTATTCTGTGGGTCCATCTACACATGCGCTTAAATAATTAGCTCTGCAGTAGTGCTTCTGCAGAAGGTCTTTGACTGTGTTTTTTGGAGGTACCTTTTTGTGTATTACAAAAAATGGTTTTCGGTAAAGAATTCATAAGGTAAATACAGTTGCTATTTGCAAATTCAAGAGTTGTGACCAATATTATGTTATTTGATCCATTCCCCCTTCACAGGGGGACTCAATAAGGAAGCCCATTATCCCCCCTTGTATTTGATTTAGCTTTTGAATCATTGCTACAGCTATAAAAAATAAATAAGGTTGATATAAAATGCAGTAAGGGAAGAAACAGGGAACACAAATCCTGTTGTATGCAGATGATATGCTAACACTGCTGTCCCAGCCTGAGAGATCAGTTCCTGCCCTCTTATCAACAATTTAAGCAATCTATACATTTACAAAATTAATTAGATTAAATCTGAGTTACTTGAACTAAGTAAGAATACCACATAGGATATATTTAGCAAAAGGCAGTTGCAATGACAATCAGAACACATAACTTATTTGGATATTAAAATATCCAAGAATAGTATTGTTATTTGTGCCAAAACTTTCACAAGATTCTATATATTATATTACAGGCTCTGAACAAATGGAGCAATTTGGCAATATCCTTATAGGGGCATGTTGATACAGGAAACCCTCATTATTCGCGGGTTCAGCATTTGTGGTTTCAAATATACGTGAATGCCGAACCCGCATTTTAAATACACTTTATACACTTAGAGGAGCTCCTCAGGAGCTCCATGGTTGCTGCCACTGGGCTCCTGCCACCGGGCTCCCACCACTGCTGCTGGAGCCATACCCCTCCACCCCAGTCACCAGGGGGGCACTGTGTTCATGAACGCAGTGCCTTACTCACAGATGTCACCATTCACAGGGGATACGAGAATGTATCCCTCACAGATGGTGAGGGCCACCTGTATTTTAAAACTGAAAATCTTACCTCATCTAATTTGCCTATTACATGATCTATCAGTTATAATCCCCACAATCCTTTTTTGTTAAAATCAGCTGAATATTCAACAAGTTTATGTAGGGAGAGAATAACCAGGCTTGACTTCCATATAAAAAAAACTTATCTACCAGTTAAAATTGTCAGCTTTCATCTTCCAAACCCTTGATGATATCACAATGTCTTCTTAGTAAGTTAGCCTATGTACTAGAATAACTAACATATCTGATAACTTTCCTTATGGAAGGAAATAAAACAGGCACTTATGTTTCCATTTCCATTATCAACCGTCATAAACTCTATTTATCACTATCTTTCTAACTCTCTAATTCCCTCAATTCTTGCAGTCTAACAAGCTTGGACAAAACTGGCAGACTTACTGAAGTTTCATCCTTCATTACATCAAAAGACTTCTATTTGGGGCAATCCCTGTTTGAAATTCAGGTTCCACAAACTGATGTAAAGAAAGTAAATGGATAATGGTATTTTGCATGTTGAATAGCTTCTAATAGAAAATGGTATCATATCCTTTTCTGAGTTATGTGAATGGAAATATATGCAGTTGCATCAAGAAGAAAATCAGTTTGGACCTGAGGCTTTAGGTGTAGCAAATACACCAGGTATTATTTTTGCCTTGAAACCTGCTTCTCTCCCCATTCTGTGCCATCACTTTATAGATATATAATGTTACATAACAGTTCTGATACAGACTATTTGTGGAATGAAGAACTAGGTATCCAGATATTCAATAGATACCCTTGGTATCCAGCAATTCACAATATTTGAACATTGACAGTCTATCTAGACTTCATTGTACACAACAAAAGATCATTTTTTGTCTGCTCTGGGATCTCTAAATTAAGAAAAAGTAAACATAATGCCAGTAGATATGTGTTGGAGATATGATGCATTATAAGCAATGCCTGGTCACATGTTTTGATTATGTCCCTTAAAAAAAAAGAAATTATAACTAGAGTTAAGATGTTTTGAACACAGTACTGATACCTTTGGCCAGTGTGTGTTCCTGGGCATTTCCCTAAGAAACTCAAACGCAATCCTTCCTGGGTTGCGCCTGGCCTCGTTAGTGACACACAGGATAATATTACTGCATTCTGTCCCTCCCTCTTCTCTCTTCTTCTTTTCTTTTCTTCTTTATTACTTATGACAGATATGTTTATAGTTTATATATAGCTGCTCTATATGTGTTTATCTCATTTTTGTATCACATTTAAAAAAATAAAATAAAAATAGGTCTAGACTAAAAAGTGACTAGCAAAATTATCCCATAGAGTTTCACGTTGGCTATGCCTCAGTGATGCCACATCATCTTTTCATAATAAAAAATGTGTCTTTCCTCTCTGCAGTAAATCTGGGCTCCAATAGTCAAGCTGGTTTCTTCCTTTCTCTCATGTCATCATTTATTAATACAGTCATAAATACGGTATAGGTGAAATTATGTCCTTGGCTATGGTTGTCCCACTATCTCATTTTCACTGGCAGTGAGAGTTTCAGCACCTGGGGAAGCAATCAACCCCTCTCAGATGTTACAGTTTCTTGATGTCTTACATGTACTATCCATTTAATTACATGTATCTCAATATAAACAATAGATACTTATCTACTCATTTAACTAGGGAAAGGACATACTGTGACTACTGCCTATATGGGCACATGCAGAAGCGAAGGGAACCTCTGCCTTGTGCCACTTCCAGAGGAGCCGATTCCGGCTGTGGCCCATGACTGCTGATGGAGGAAGGAGGCACCGGCCAACTTTCATAGCAACCGGAGGCTTTCCCAGCCTCATGACTGTTTCTAGAATGCTCCCACTTTAACTTATTAGACTCCAATCATCATCTTAGGCTAACGCTGCATTAGCAAGAAGTGGCAACATCTCAAGGGACTCAAGCTGAAATGCCAGATGAATTCTATTCTGGTCTCAAATTCAATTGTCTAATACTTTACACTCTATTAAAATGCTAACCTCCTTTATATAAAAAGCAAGCCAGGAAGTTGGAAACGGGGGCGTGAGAGAAAGATCAGACAACCACTGGTGTTCAATGCCTTTAGATGACATTTTCAAAAATATTTTTGGGGATATACTTGGCAGGCACTGCCTAAATTTCCTTCTAGATGCATATAAACAGCAAAAGCACAGTAACAGGAAAAAATATAATTATGTTAATTTTTGTACAAGTAAAACAGATGCTTTAAGAATGGGCTGAGGCATCTTTCCCATTACTGCCCCCCGCTTCCCCAATCCACCCCAACCAAGGCCATCAAACTTGACATTTCAGTAGTTCATTGTGTTCGTGACTTGGTGTAACAGAGCACCCTGGACTCTGTTACCTACAGGGGCATAGGCAGGAAGCAAGCAGCTGCAGCTGGTTGCAAGCCCTAATCAGGCAGGGTTGCCTGATTGGGGAACAGAGCCCAGCTGGGCTGTAAGAGCTGAGCCATGAACTGCAGAGTGGGCAGCAGTCTGCTGCCAAGAGCTACAAAGGTAAACATCGGCTGAGCTGCTGCTCAATCTGGAGGGACTATAGGAATGGTATACAGGCATACCTCGTTTTATTGTGCTTTGCTTTATTGCGCTTCGCAGATATTGTGTTTTTTACAAATTGAAGGTTTGTGGCAACCCTGCATCGAGCAAGTCTATCGGCACCATTTTTCCATCGGTTAGCATTTTTTAGCAATAAAGTATTTTTTTAATTAAGGTATGTACATTGTTTTTTTAGACATAATGCTATTGCACACTTAATAGACTACAGTATAGTGTAAACATAACTTTTATATGCACTGGGAAACCAAAAAATTCATGTGACTCGCTTTATTGCAATATTCACTTTATTGTGGTGGTCTGGAACCAAACCCGCAATATCTCCGAGGTATGCCTGTACAAGGTTTCTTGTCCTAGGCATGGCAGAAAACTGCAGGGATGGGTGGTCTGGTGGAGCTACCTGTGGCAGGGTAGCTCCCAAGAAATGCCAGGCCAGTTACCTCCCTGGTGAAAGGCAGGTAGGGGCACCTAATAACCCCAGCCCCCACACCCCTGGTGGGTTTCTCTATCACAGGGACCTGGAAACCAGGTGTGAGGCTCCAGGGTTAACAGGGACCTGGAAGCCAGGTGTGAGGCTCCAGGGGGGACAGGGCTTGGAGCCCTAGTCTGGCAGAGAGGGACTTGGAGCCCAGTGAGGGGGCCTGGGGCCTAAGAGTAATAGGATTCCCAGGGACAGGGCTTGGGAGCCCAGGGTTGGGGCTTGGGAGCCTAAGCATGGGCAGGCTTGATGCCTGGGTTGGGGCTAGGAGCCCGAGAACAGGGCTGAGAGTCAAGAGAGGCTTGTGGCCTGTGGACAGAGCTTGGAACCTGAGGACAGGGCCTAGAGCCTATGGAAGGGGCTGATAGGCCCAGGGATAGGGCTGAGAGCCCAGTGTATGATGAGGCTGGTTGTTAAGCCATGTGATGATGAGGCCACTTATCAGGCCATATGAAACAACTGCAAGGCATGGGACACATCAAGAGAAGGTCGGAGCATGTACAGAGGCCCTTGTCAGCAGGGCAGCCTCCCACCTGATTAACATCAGACAATCAGGAACATCAAGGCATGGCAGGTGAGACAGGCAGGTGGCTAACCCAGAAACAAGTGGGTGGGCCTTCTATGAGATTGGCCGTGGCACACCCACTAGTTATGCTTGGGTTGAGCACAGATCTTCCACACAAGAGAAAACTGTTTGTGTTCTACTGGCAAGTGGATATTTGAGGGACTTGTGAACTTTACACATTTGTACTCAAAATACAAATAGAAGATGATAATAGTATGAACTGATAGATTTACCTCCCATCCCAGGTTCACAACATGATTTAGAAGCAATTGTTAATTTAGACTAGATCATAAAGGAATCAGATACCCCAATCTCTTTGACTTACAAAGGGATCTGAGTGGCTACTTCCTGTGCACTCCTTTGAAAATCTAACCCTTTCCCCTCCCAGTGAAGATACTGTAGTATGTTTTATTAGCCACATTTTATTAATGCCGAGAGAACTGAGGCACACTGGACTAACAGCTGGATGAAAATTGGTCTCATAGGCACTTCCACTAAACCACTGAAAAGCTTAAACAAAAAATCTTGCCCCACAAGGATGATTCAAATTGATAGGGTTAGGCGCTATGGAGCCACATACAATCAATGAAAACAGTTAGTCTCCTCCAAAGGACAATACAGAACATCAGGGAAACAGTAGGCACAGGGTATATCTAGACTTCTGCTCCTACTTGAAGCCAAGCAACCTGGCTCAAGCCCACCCATTAGACAGCTTCCATCATCTCAGAATCCAGGGCACCTATATAGGAGGTGGCTAACTCACATGGATAGCATCATTCAGTTCAGTACAAATTACAAAACCTACTGCAGTTTTAGCTCCCAAATATGACTGGTGTTAGTAACTTCACTCATCCTTTGCCCAACAGCCTACTGGTTAAAGCGACTGCTGAGGGAAGTGGGACACCTGAGTTCTAGATCCTCCTCACTGTGAAGGGACTCAAACACACCTTTCCATCTTGGCAGGAGAGTGCACTAACCAGAAGGCTACAGAATAGCCTGGTTGCACCTTCCACCTCTTCCACTGAATCCGAGCCGCAGGAGGAATCCTGTCTTGGCAGCATTCCCCTGGAAGAGAGGAGGGCTAGTTCCAATGTCTTCTCTCAGGACTGCTTCCCTCCTCCAAGAGCAATGGCCTCATCATTGGGCCACAGTCCCTCTTAAGTCATCAGGGTGAAGTGGTAGGCCTAGATCTCAGGTTTCCCCATTCCTGGGCAGATGCTCTAATCACTAGACTCTGGTTGAAAAAAGGATGGCACTGGAACCACCAAGGAGTGACCTACTTTGTACTAAAGTTGATGCTATTTGTGTCAGTTTGGCACAGTCTGCCAACACCTAAGATAGCGGAAAATTAGATTTAAGGTGACTTTCAGTCCCAATCACAATTGCAATAGGGCTTAGGCAGGAATTAGGTACCTTGCTGCTTGATCTCCGTAGCTTCTAAGCATGTTCGTCACCTTGTGTCTAAGTGCCTAGGAAACTTTTCAGGTCAGAAGTGCTTAATGATTAAAGGCACCTAAGTGGTTCATTCTGCTCTGAAGTGAGATCAATCTACATATTTTTTTTGTGACAAGGGCTACTAAATACTCCCAAAATCTCCTTTAAGTACCTAAAAGAATGATTTGGACCTGTTTTGCCAAAGTCTACAAGCACCATCAGGTACAGAATCCTGAGGAGGAGAAGCAAGAGATGAAAGTTATCAGAAGATTATAGGAATCAAAAGTGTCATCAAAGGCTAAAGGTACCTGAGGAAGGGATAGAAAGAACACAAAACTGGGAAAGAAAAAAGGGAACTCAGAGGGGATGCATTTAATAGCGTGTTATGAAGGAATCCCAACTGAAGGGCACTGTTGCTACCTTTCTGTTCTTCAGTCTCTGAAGCTTTACCTGCATCTTACTTCTGCAAGAAAATAAATGCAGAAAATTAGATATTTTGAAAAGAAAAGGAGAGGTCCAATGCACCAGAGTGTGATTTGTTTGTACTGAAGTGCTAGCTTCAGGACTTCACTGCTCGTTGTACATGTTAACCTCTACATTGCTGATTCATTTTTGGCAGGGTTAAGAAGTAGTGGTGTCCAGTGCTGGGAGACATGGGAAGACGTAACAAGGAAAGAAACAGACAGTAGTTAAAGAGAGAGAGAAAGAAAACCAGGGAAGCAGGAGAGCCAGGTGAAAGAGTTGAGATTTGATGTTCAGGGTAGAGAGAAGGCATAGAACACAATAGGGGCTACAAGAGAGGTAGGTATTTTAGAGAAGGGAGGTCAAGAAGTGTCAGGTTTTTGAGGATGGTCTTGGGTAGAGGAAAGCAGATAAACAGATAAGGCAATAGGAGGCTTGCTGGCTTTGCATAACAGGCTAAAATGGTTGCTGGCTGGCTAAGAAGGTACTCTGCCAGCCCTGTTCTGCTGGCCAACTTGCTTCTGTTGCCAGCCAATATACTTTCTACTGCAGATAAAGAGAAGTGGGTGCAGAAACTGGTGAACTGGACAAAAGCAGCAACTCATTGCTGCCTTTTAACATCAAAGGTTTGCAGCATTCTTCAAGCCCTGAAACTCTCTGAAGTGGCAGTGATTTTGATATGCCATCTGAGTAGCACCTCAGAACCAAAAAACGTTAAGTAAACTGAACACACTCACCAGGAACACAGGACTATATACCTAGACTAACATGTCAGGCTCACTGGAATCCATAGCAAAACTCCCATGGATTTCACCAGGGTTAGGAAGAGTAATGTTAGGAAGTTGTTTTCTTTTATTAGCCTTCTGCATTCTAATTGTGTCACTTTGCTAATGAGCCAGAACTATTCCCATTTCACATGGTTTAAAGGCCTCACTGAGCACTACAGATATTTGGCATTAGGGGACAAGTCATGTTCCAGATTGAGTAATCTTTAGGCCTTGAAATACACAAGATTCTGCTTACTATATACCAGCTCCTCTCTTCCACTTTGTGAGAGAGGAAATAAAGGTCTTCACCCTTATTTGTACACAAATTTCTGATTTGCTGAAGATAAATGAAGACAGTATAATCCATGTTGTCTCTGTTAGCTTCTTTTGAGTTTCTTCAGTTTCTTTTACTATATACACACTGCTACCACCTGGATTATAATGGTCACGGTTTATCCCATGCACTTAAACTATCCAATTCTTTCTTTGTGCTGCCTTTACCCTCTATGTTCGTTGTCTCTACACGTAGTCTACAGGCTTATCTTTAGAATGCAACCTCTTTAAGACAAAGCCTTGTATATGTTTGAACAAAGCCTAAATACCGTGGGGCCCCAGCCTGGAGGTACTATTACAATGCAAATAACATCATATTTTTTAAGTGGACCAAGGCACACATGGAATTCAACCACAAATTATTTAACAAAAAACACTTTTTATGAAGGACTTTGTCATATTGTAGATTGTCAGATACACATACAAAGTATAATTTCAGAGCAATTAAATGCAAGCCATTAAATCTGAAAGTAAAGTAAAAGGATAAGTCATTCACTGAGTTAACATTCCAGAGTTACATGCATCAGTGGTAATTGTAGGTATCATAAAGCACAACCACAGCATATCTGCACTGTAATTGCAGTGTAAATACAATGCTATTACATGTGCCATACTAAAGTGTAACCTCTGTGATACAATAAAAAAAGAGATGTAAAACAGGGTAGAAAAATCTCAATTGATGCAATTTGAGCAGAATCATCAGTATGGCTCTTTGAGTGACTTTTACCAATTTAGTTTCCTGATGTGCTTGAGCAATAATAAAGGCGCTGGATAGGAGGCATAATACTTTTCATAAGTATTATACATACTGCTGTAACTTGGATTACCACATTTGCAGTGGTTGTGCTGTGCCATTACCTCTCCCAAGTTCAATATTGGAAATAAATTATCAGTGGTGCAACTTCCACACTTTTCCTCCAATCTTTTCTGTGTTGGCAGGCTCATGTGTTTACACTTGGCTCATGCCAGGCTGCTCTCCTCTTTCAGCTCCTTTCTGCCTAACACGAAGAGTTTATTTGGGCGGGGGAGGGGAGGGAGGTGCTTTTGCACTTTGCTTTTTCAAGAGGTAGAGCTTGTTGATTAGCTCACTGACCTCTCCAGTACTCAATTGGCTTTGAAAAGGCTTGGGAGGCTGCCTAACACATTCTGAAAGAATAGCAGAACAAGTTAAGAAAGAAGAACTCAAATGGGAACAGAAGAAAAAAAGGAGATGCAGAGAAAGGAGGGGAAAATGCAGAGACATAAATCTAATCAAGAGAGCCCAGATCAGTGCCATCGCAAAGGGGGTGGGGGGGCAAGAGGGGCGACCGCCCCCTCACCCCCATGGAATTGAAGGGGAGCCAACAGATGCTGCCCAGCCAGGATGGGGTGCAGAACAGAGCTGTGAGCAGCTCATTTGGGGAGGCACGGGCACAGGGGGAGGGTGACTCCTGCTGTTGCATGCATGGGGGGGGTGACCCCCAGATCTGTGTGCAAGGCAAGGGTGGGCTGCCACTGTGGGCTTTGCCCTGGGAGCAAAACTTCCTTGCCAGAAACTAGGCCAGATTAAACTGAAGATATACTTACAAGCACCTCCATTAATAATGTTCATCTTTATATCCAAACCAATAATGCATGCCACATTTTGACCTTATTACCCCAGTCGGAAGAAAAACAGTGGGAGAATGATGCCATATGGGCACTCCAATGATGTGCCTATCACAAACTGCAGTCTAAAATCAATTCTCATGTTGCAGAGTAAAGGAGATTGTCAAATATCATGGCTTCAAATAATAGCCCTGTCCAGATTTTCTTTGCTTTCCTCTTAAATCAGTTCCGTCTCCTCCCCACCCCAACTTGCACTGGTTTAGGGGACAATACTGAACAAGTAATACGCTACAGGCAACATCTGCTCTCCTTGACAACTACAGCTTTATCTTTTAGTTTTCCCATGGCTCTGATGAAAGTTGGAGGGTCTCACAAGTGACACATTGCCCAATCTCCAACCTAACAGCAACATCCCCCATTTATGGTAGTGCCTGAATGGCATTTGTTCCTGCTGATAAACAGGTGCCAAACCCCAGCCACTTGGAAATGAAGCTGATGAGCAAAAGGAAACTTTTCAGAAAACCAGAGTCTGTTTTACTATCAAACACAGAGAAGCTCCTGTTAGTCTGAAACACATGGAAAGGGGCAGAAAAGCAGGGATGTTCCACTTGCACAGGGGTGGGCAATTATTTCAGGTGGAGGGCTGCTTGATAAGTTTTGGTGAGCTGTCAAGGGCTGCACGGGTAGCCTCACCCCTTAAGTTGCCCCACCCCCTGGTTGCCATCTTGGGACCAGAAGTCCAGATCCCTGACCTTTGCCACCAGAAGTCCCTCCCCTTGTGCAACTTACGGTGTAGCAAGGGGCCGTGACCTCTCTAACATCCTGCCCCAGCTTCCCTTCCCCTGACCAGTACTGGTCACCAGACGCCTCCCACAAGCAAGGACCCAGCCCACCCCATCATGCCCCAGGCGGCAAAAGCTGACCAACCCCCCCACCCATCACTGGTGCCAGCATGACCTGGTCCTGACCCATCCCAGCTCCCTCCCCCAACCTAGCACAGCAGAAGCCAGCCCAGGCCCAGGTCCTCTCACCTCCGGTGCTGCAGGACCCCTCCTGTCTGGAGCCACAGGGGCCTCAGCCACAGCTTTCCCCCCCCTCCTTCCATCCCATCCCCTATCAAATGGTGGCTTCCCCAGGTGCTGCTGCACTTTCCCCCTACCTGTGCCAGCTGGTCCCAAAAGGAGGAGGCTCCACCGCCACTTCTGCTGGCCAGTGCTGACCTAGTCAGGCTTGCCCCATTCCCAGCAGCACATGGGAACCTGGCTTCAGCTGCATGTTGCTCCAGATGGGATGGACCCGGCTGGGTCTGCACCAGCCAGGAAAAGCAGCTTGCAGCTGAAGTCAGCTTCCCACGTGCTGCTGGGGACGGGAGGAGCCCAGCTGGGTCTGCACCAGCCAGGAAAGGTGGCATGCAGCTGAAGTCAGCTCCTTACATGCTACCGGGGATGGGAGGAGCCCAGCTGGGTCTGCACCGGCCAGCAGAAGTGGCAGTGGAGCCGTGTGCTGCTCAGGACTGACCAGCACAGGCAGGGGGAAAATGAAGCTGAGCCAGCTTCTCACGTGCTGCTGTGGGGATGGAAGAAGTCCGGCCGGGTCTGCACTGGCCAGCAGAAGTGGCACGTGAGGAGCCAACTTCAGCTGCATGCTGCTTTTCCTGGCTGGTGCAGACCCGGCTGGGTCCAACCCATCTGGAGCAGCAAAGCTAGGTGACTGTGGCATTGATGCCTACACAGTCAGATGGGTCGCAAATTGGCTGAGGGACTGCACCCAGAGTGTGGTAGTGGATAGGTCATATCCAACCTGGAGGGATGTGGGCAGTGGGGTCCCCCAGGGCTTGGTCCTTGGGCCCACACTGTTTAATCTCTTTATCAGTGACTTGGACAAGGGGGTGAAAAGTACCCTGTTCAAATTCGCTGATGACACCAGGATGTGGGGCAAGGTGGGCACACTAGAAGGGAGGGACAGGATACAGGTGGACCTGGACAGGTTACAGGGTTGGGTGAATGAGAATAGGATGGGATTCAATACTGACAAATGCAGGGTACTACACTTGGGCAGTAAAAACCAGCAGCATGCCTGTAGGCTGGGGAACTCTCTTCTTGAAAGCACAGTGGCAGAAAGAGATCTTGGAGTCATTATCAATTACAAAATGAACATGGGCCGCCAATGTGAGGACGCGGTCAGTAAGGCCAACCACACCTTGTCATGCATGCACAGATGCATCACAAGCAGGGCCAAGGAGGTGATCCTCCCCCTCTATGCAACACTGGTCAGGCCACAGTTGGAGTACTGCATCCAGTTCTGAGTGCCGCACTTTAGGAGGCCAGCATGAAGAGGGTCTAGAGGACAGCCACTTGCATGATCTGGGGACAGCAGGGCAGACCCTATGAGGAGAGGTTATGGGACCTGAACCTGTTCAGCCTTCACAAGAGAAGGCTGAGAGGGGACCTGGTGGCCATCTACAAACTTACCAGGGGGACCAGAGGGGAATGGGAGAGACCCTATTCACCTGAGCACCTCCCGGAGTAACAAGGAATAACAGCCATAAGTTGTTTGAGAGTGGGTTCAGGCTGGACATTAGAAGACGCTATTTCACAGTCAGGGCAGCTAGGATCTGGAACCAAATTCCAAGGGAAGCAGTGCTGGCTCCTACCTTAGGGGTCTTTAAGAAGAGGCTTGACAAGTATCTAGCTGGGGTCATATGAGCCCTGTATTCATTCCTGCCCAGGGCAGGGGGTTGGACTTGATGATCTACTTAGGTCTCTTCTGACCCTACACCTATGAACCTATAAAAAGCATCCCACTGAAGCCAACTTCCCATGTGCTGCTGGGGATGGGGCAAGCCCAGCTAGGTATGCACCAGCCAACAGAAGCAGTGGTGGAGCCGTGTGCCACTCAGGACTGACCAGCACGGATAGCGGGAAAATGCAGCTGAACCCCTGCTGCTTCGGCTGGGCTCATCCTGCCCTGAGCAGCATGTGGCTCCACTGCCGCTTTTCCTCCCTGGTGCTAACTGGGCTAGAGCTGCAGCCCAGCTGCTGCTTCCCCTCCCATTGCTGGCTCAGCCCGACCCTGCATGGGTCAAGCAGCATGGCATGGGGAAAGCCTGCCCAGCAACCACTTTCCTGGGCTTATCTGCAGGGCAGAGCCCTTTCCAGTCCCGTGCAGCAAGCAGTAGGTGGCCCAGACACTGTTTCCCCTCACCGGTGCCACAGGTTCTGGCCCAGCCCCCCTGCCCCTCTCAAGGTGCAAACGTGGCCTGAGGCAGGGGCGAGGCGAGGCCAGCTGGGTCAAGCTGAGGTCAGGCTTGGTTGCCTTGCAACCACAACCCAAGGAAACAGCCTGAGGTGCTGCAGCTGGCGGCTGGTGCCACCAGAGACTTTTAGAGAGGCAACCACCATTACGTGGGTTTTGAAGGGGCTCTGCGGGCCGGAAGGCAGTGCTTGATAGGCCACATCTGGCCCTCGGGCCATATTTTGCCCACCCCGGCACTAACACCATAGCATTTGTTTTTGTCAAGGAATCACAACATCTAGGCTACTAATCCAAACTAACTTCCCTCTTTTCTAATACCTTTCCATGTTTCTTTCAAGTTATATTTCCTTTTATTTTGTTTCATTCTTTGTACCTTTTTGCCGTGTTCCCATAATGTGGTAATGAAATTTACTGTATTGAATGAACTTATTTTTCTGGATTAAAAAAATATCGTAGTCCTTTCTTGAACCAAGAGTTCAGTTTCTCTGAGAAACCAGTTAGACAGAGATGGGCTAAATGAGCGCCAGCCCCAAACATCCCTCAGTTCTTACAGCAGACCTTATCTGGTGTTTGCAAATGTACGGTTGCTTCCAACAACCATCCACTTATTTCTCCTTCAAGCATTTACTGCCTCCATTCTTATAGTGGCCCAGCTTGCTAGGAAGGAAGGTAGACAGGCAAATTGTGCTTTTCCTGAGGTGGGGCTCCTTCCCTTGGAAGGGACTACTTTCATTTACCCAGAAACTTCAGCTGGGCAACTCAAATGTGGTTTCAGGGAAACCTGGCTGTATGCAGACCAGGAGCAGAGGGAATCTCTGCCTTATGCCCCTTCTACAGAAGCTGATTCTAGCTGTAGGCCTTCACTTTGCTAACGAAGAAGGGGATTACTGACTAGCTTTCATAGTTAATTGGAGCTTGTCTGTTTCTAAAATGCTCTTAGTTTAACCTACCAGCATCCAACCTCCAGTTGGTTGTTGGGAATTGATGTATCCCTGCACTGAAGAGAAGTGAAGACGACATGGTGGAATTTGGTTGGCATTTTCTTCTTCCAGAGACATTTGATGTCTTTCAGACATAGTTAACCATGACTGAAGCTTTTCCTAGTGATGCTTAAAAGGGGAATGGATATTACTAGGCAGATGTGAACAAGTTCTGAAAACTTAGCTATACTTCCTTGAAGGCCAGCTCTGTAATGAATACACTTTACTGAACTCGGAATGGCATTTAAGCCTCAGACATACTGCTTTCTCATTAGCATTGACAAGATGGAGGAAAAAGCTGGCCAGGTGAAGATAAAGGTGTCTATGAGAAGGTACAAAGCTGGGTTTAAGAAGATGCTGCCATCCTTGGATGGAGAGCAAGGACAGCACATGCTATACAGGCATACCTCGTTTTATTGTGCTTCACTTTATTGCGCTTTGCAGATATTGCATTTTTTACAAATTGAAGGTTTGTGGCAACCCTGCGTCGAGCAAGTCAAGGAATCTACTCCTGGTGAAGATGCTGTGAACATTGTTGAAATGACAACAAAGGATTTAGAATATTACATAAACTTAGTTGATGAAGCAGCGGCAGGGTTTGAGAGGATTGACTCCAATTTTGAAAGAAGTTCTACTGTGGGTAAAATGCTATCAAACAGCATCACATGCTACAGAGAAATCTTTCATGAAAGGAAGAGTCAATCGATGCGGCAAACTTCATTGTTGTCTTATTTTAAGAAATTGCCACAGCCACCCCAACCTTCAGCAACCACCACCCTGATCAGTCAGCAGCCATCAACATCGAGGCAAGACCCTCCACCAGCAAAAAGATTACGACTCGCTGAAGGCTCAGATGATGGTTAGCATTTTTTAGCAATAAAGTGTTTTTGAATTAAGGTATGTACATTGTTTTTTTAGACATAATGCTATTGCACTTAATAGACTACATACAGTATAGCGTAAACATAACTTTTATATGCGCTGGGAAACCAAAAAATTTGTGTGACTCGCTTTATTGCGATATTCATTTTATTGCGGTGGTCTGGAACTGAACCCGCAATATCGCCGAGGTATGCCTGTATATAGCATCTTATTTAAAAAAAAAACAAAAACACATTCTCTTTGGCTCTACTGCAGTGTGTCTGAATTTTCCTTTTGGGATAGCTCCAAGGATCTTCTTCTCTTGTGACCCTCCCCTATACTTTACTTTCTCTGTTCTCCTGTGGGAGGGCATCATTTCTGTAAGTATCCTGTAGGTTTTTGGATCTGTATATATGTTCCCTCTTCACCCCCTCCCCGCCCCCCCGAATCCCTTTGCAGTCTCCCAGACCACCCAAACCTGTTTTAGAGCCAGTGCTTTGGCATGTCAGGGTAAGATTTCCAGAAGTATACATGCCCCCCCCCACCCTAGCTCAGTGACTGGTGCCTCCTGGGTATGGGGGGAGCACCCAGGGTCCCCCCATGGCCAATAGCCAAGCCAAGGAGGTGCAGGGGGACCCCCAGCGTGCTCCCCGTTGGACCCAGAAGTACTTCTGGTCCACTTCTGGGTTCACTGCCGAGCACGTGGAGGGGCCCCCCACAGTCCTGTGGCACACTCCATCCACCCCAGCATCACAGAGTTCACAAGCTGTGCTGGTACCTCTAGGTATGTAGAAAAAACTTTTAAAGCTGTGTCTACGTCCGAATCGCTGACTCTCCAAATCAGCATCAGCTCTTCAGATTCAGATTCAGCCAAACTGAATCAGCAACAGTGATCCAAATCAACAAATTGAATCACTATCTCTGATCCAGCCGAATCTGAATCCAAATCAAATAGGGCCTGCTTTGCACACCCCTAATAGTTTCCATTTGTACTATTGACAGTCCCCTAATGGAGTGGTCCTAGCACTCTCCCATAAAGTTTAAAAATTGCCTGGTTTTTAACTGCCCTCTGCTTGGTGTTTAGACCTCCTTAATGTAAATTGCTAGACTGTATATGCTAATTTCCATCTGGTGGGCATGCCCAACTGGCCCTAAGTGGGCATTTCTAAAAATGAGGCTACTCAGGTGGCAGGCCATGCATGCCTGCCACCTTCCTGGCTGGTCATCCCTAGCTGCATCTGGATACAGGTATCCTGAATGTAGCTACATGGTTTTCATTGGCTAGCACCTCTTTGCTTACTACTTCCAGTGAAGTGAGGTATGTTACAAAGAAACACTGGATCTATGATTAGTTTTCTAGTATCATAGTTCTATTATTCTAATTATTAGTTCTAATCTGTAGGTAGCAGTGCTTAAAGTCATTTGTTAGGACCAGGGCCAAAAGAAAAGCATAGTTCATGTTGCCATTGCTTCTGTGAAGTTAGGCATCTGGCCACTGCCCTAAATCTTTTCTTTTCTTCTTTTGAATGAAAGTGAAAGTGACAGCACATGCATGCAGTTTGGGCTGGCTGCAATTCTAAGTCATTAGAAGGAAGTAAGAGGAGGGACAAGACCTGGAGTTTGGGAAGGCACTATTATTTATTGAGGCAGGAGTGGGTCTGAAAAATTCGTCACTCTAATCTTCTTAATTACTTTTGAGCATCATTAATGCCTTGATTCAGCACAGAAAATAAGCACATGAATATCATTATCCCATTCTGTGAGCTTATGTGCTTTACTGAATAGGGAGGGATTTCTCACCCATGTAAGTGCCTTGCTGAATTGGGGCCTAGCAGCATATCTTTTGTGAACAGAGCAGCTGCTTCATCCCATGTAGCCGCCAAGCTGGAAGATTTGTCTAGATCTTCAACAAAAGCAGAGTCTGCCTGGCGCACACCTAATCCTGTACCCATTCCTCCTCCCACACAATGACCCCATTCACATCCTTCTTCCCCAAATATACAAGCTTTAATTAAACCCAAAGAGAAAGTTTTCTCATGTGCCAAAAAAAAAAAGTATTTATTTGCATCAAGGCTCTGCTGTTTTCAAGGCTTAGCTGGCGTTCTCTGACCTTGCACTGGCAAGGAGCATGGTTGTCCCAGGTGATGGATTGGTTACACTTCACTCATTAAGATGCTAATTAATACTTGTTCTTATATTCACCCAATCAAATTTGAAGGAGTAAAAAAATTCATCCTGACAGCAGGTGGTACTCAGAACTATACAGAATTGAATTCCAGTACCTGAGGATATTGTACCAGTTTCTTGGAGTCTTGTATCCATTTCTGTCCTTCTAATGGCTAAAGAAATCAAATATTTTAAGATGCTGTATACCTTAAAAATATTTTGATTCACTAACTTAACACCAGCAAACTTACCTACTAGCCTTAACACATGTATATGAGACTATACCTTTCTGCTGTTTCAAACTAGGTGTTTTCTTTTTCTTTTCTTTTTTTTTAAATGAATCCAACTTAGATTTTAACTCATTTCTCTCCTGTCTCTGGCAGCCTATCTCCTCCTATGGAAACTGTAGGGATCTCATCAAAACAGTCCTTCAATACTATATTCCAACAGAGTGTCCTCTTGTGGATTATTCACAGACCAAGTCTCCTTCATCACAAAGTTGATGAATTTGTCCTTGAAGAGAACACAAATTTATAACTCTCCTTGTTTAAATGCATAGCAGCAGAACATATCACAAATACAGCTATGTTGAGCTCTGAAAAAAGATACACATCCCACTCCCATGGGAAAAGGACATTTGAATTTGATAACACTTCTTGCCAAACTGCATGGTCAAATGGACCCAGCCTTGCACTACTTCCTTAGCTGAATTAGAAAAGAAATCTTTGATGTACTTTATAGACTACATGTTCACAAGGGAACATGAATAAATGGATGTTTCCTCTTTATTTTATTCTAGCTACATTTTTTTAATTTTGAATTCCCAGGTGAATTGCATTTAATACATGCAATAATGATGCCGGTTTTGGAAGGTAACTTAAGTGATTGATTAGCATATACAGAATGAGACAATAAACACTTGCACCAAAACCAACCCCAAAAACATGCAGTCCTAATTCTTTTCTTAACTGGAAGAGAGCTGAACTTCAGCTTTCCCAGGATTCATCCTTCAACTACAAAAAAAATGCTCAGGGAAAGATTCAATTCTCAGCTTTCATTATCGCTTAGGTTTATTCATACTTGGTACTATAGCTCCCACTTGCTGTGACTATATCCTCTGTCCTTGACCCACTGGTTGCATCCAGACAAATGCAGCCATGAGGTATGTGGCACCTCAAATACTTCTGCAGCACCACATGCTGCACATTTAAATGTTCTCTGTGCTGCAAGGGCATGCTGCTCGTGTGTGCGGCTCTGCTTTTTTTCTGCAGGTTTTTTTGACCCCTGGGTATCCAAGGGTCAAAAAAAAAACCCACTGAAAAAAAAAAAAGCAGAGCAGCATATACATAGGCCTTACATGCCTCTCAAAAGTGGAGCCAGGCTGCCTGGAGTCATACTCCAACTGCTGGCCAGGCTCTGCACAGCAGAATCACCACTGCTGCAGCCCTGGGAGGCCCCCAGGACTCCAGGTAAGGCTACTGGGGCCAGCTCAGTGCTGGTCCCAGCCTCCCCTACCCCACCCAGAGTAACCTGATATGCCAAAACTTGCATGGCATGGGCATTCCCTGGGGACAAATAGCTGCAGCACAAGGTGCACCAGTGCTACTTGTTCCTGGGGAACCAAATGCCCACGCTTGTCTGGACACGACAACTATGTGTATGTCTTGCATTGCTACTTAAGGTCAACCTTGAGGACTGTCCTTAACCACCCCATGTCATATGAGCTGCCCCTTCCAATCTACCATATTTACTCATATATAGTATGACCCTGAATATAACACAGACCCTGGTTTTGAAAGGCCCCAAAAAGGAAAAAAAGATTGTGCAGTATGAGTAAGTACTGAAGTCTGGGGTCTCGAAGGCTGGGGCTATACAGCAGGGCCTGGTCTGGTACACTGGGGTTGGGGCTGCACAGAGGGATCTGACCCAGTGCACAGGGACTGCTGTCATCCAGGGGTGGGGGGGGTGCGGCATGCAGCTACTCCAGCAAAGACAGGAAATAGGGTGTAGAAGGACCAAAAGTCAGAAACATGGAATTTCAGGATTGCTGCTGTCAGACTTTTGGGCTTGCAGTAAATTCAAAATACATCACAGGAAGGGACTGGCTAAAAGAAGGCTCAATCTCTGCTCCTAACACTCAACAGAACTTCTGAAGTCAGGCTAGACTGCCACTGATGAATGGTCTTAATGGGTTTTGAAGCAAATGGTAGGCATGCATGTGTTTGAGGAAGCCTGAAAGTAATCCTTAGAAGCATTATCAATATGTGCCAACAGCACATTACAGCAGCATAGGTGGTCCCTGAAAGCTAAAAAATGATATTTAGAAGTTTGCTTTTGGGAATTAGCTTGTAGGTAAAGTAGATATTAATTTGAACAATGGTCCAGTGGAAAGGCAAGGGTTAAATGATTTTTAAAACCCTGTTTGTAACAAAGTTTCCTTCAAGGCCTACTGTGTCTGATACAGGCAAGCCACAATCAGACACACAGGCTGGGAAATAGCAGACACGTACCACACTGTTCCATAACAGAGATAAGGGACTCTGCAGGTCACAGTCCCTTGGGATTTCCAGTTTTGGTAGCTGGACCAAATTAGGAAACACTGGTAAATAAACAAATTAGGATGTGTGAATGTGATGGATTTATGAAACAGAGGAATATGCTGACAGGACAGAATGTGGACAGTATGACCACCACAGGGTGACCAATCAATGATGCCCAGAGATGAAAAATCACCAGAGAAGAGAAAGAATACAAGAAGAGGGATTTCAGAGCAGCAAAATTCTGAGAGGGGAACCCAAGGCCACCATGAACAGAGGGCATACCACCAGTCTGTCTCCCCCACTCTACTGGGGTTGGGGGTGGGCCTTTGGTGCTGACCAGTTACCAGTCAGTTGTTACAAGTGAGCTTAAATAGGGCCTTGTTGTCTCTTTTAGCTAATCAGTTGGTATGCAGATGAAGACCGCCTGACATCTGAACTGGCCACTCAAACTGGAAAGGATGGACTGTTAAGGTTCCTAATACTATGTAACCCTGGATGAATCACTTACCTTCTCTCATATGATAATTCCCCAGCTTTCATTAAAGGACAAGATTCAAAACAGTGTTGCAAGAATTGTTTTTGAAGTTCTCTGAGATCCTCAAACAAAAGGTACTACATTACATTTGCAAAAATATTATTATGAACATACCATAGGGCCAGTATCACAGATATTTGCCTCAAGCTGGAAATAAGTCTCCACTTTGCTATGGTACAAAAGTAAATATTGTAAAACCATTATCCAGAGGCACTGACCACAGACATCTCTTTTTATTACAGTGCAAGAAAGAAAAACTGAATCCCTCAGATACAAAACTCTACAGTGTGGTAAAGGGATAGAAGGTGAAAATCATATTTAAGATAAATCCTTGCCCATCTAAACTGACCTGATCTATTAAAACTGGAGAAGTAAATATAAAACTCAGGTTTGCTTTTACAGCATTAATGATATCTGTTGATTTTGTCAATACTGTCAGCTTGGGCAGTTAAAACAGTTGGAGCAGTTTCAGTCTGGTTCTCACATGTTATCTCCTGTCTGTTGTAGTTATGTTCCTTCACTCTACCAAAGAGTGCTACGAGAATTGTTTCTATTTGATATGAGTTTGAAATTATCAAAAGTGACTAGCGAGTGTAGACACCTCTTTAGCTCTTTCCAGGGTCAAATTTTCAGAAAGTGCTAATCACTCTCTAAAACCAAGGTTCCTTTCACGTGTCTCTGGCTGGACACATAAAAACTGAAAAACTCAGAACCACTAGTCACAAAATCAACAGAAGAGTAGGGCTGGAACAGACCTCAGGAGGTCATCTAATCCAGGCCCCAAACAAAGAATCCTTGAACCAGCAGCTTTGGTGCCGCCATGCCAAGCGCACACTAGGCCATCTACCATAGCTTGTGTCTTCCTTGATCCAATTGTAGTTTGGTTTTAACACAGTCTAAATTTTGGCTTCCAGCTCACCGTGTTAGTGACCCTTTAGGAGATCATAAAAATTATTGCCTCACTCATAAAAATTTTACTTCCCTCCAACTGCAGTTTTCTCTTCCAATCTCATATACAATTATCTTACTATATTCCACAATAATTTCCTAAGGGAATACAGTCTCTTACTGCATAACTCTCTATTAGCTTTCAAGCATTGCAGTGCCAAAAATGCTTCCAGTTCAATAACCCAATTATGTTGGAGGAGATTGGAAAAAGGGAAGCAATGTGTGAAGACAATTAGGTTTCTGTGAAGTGGAATCAATTTGACCAGACTCGTATATTTCAACCAAATGCACTGCTGTCCTAGCCTCCATATATAGAACCACAGACAGTAAAGATAGAAAAGACCTGTTAAGTTCCATCAAGTCAATTCTCTGAGGTTTGGTGCATGGCTGTTACGTACAGTGCATCCGTGAGTCTTTTGTCACATTTATTTCTAAATTTCTCAATTCAATGGCTTCTACCATTGAAATAGAATAATTCAGATAAAGAAATACCCTCAACTTAAGTATTCATTTTCTTCATTTACAATAATATCAATAGAACCTGATTATTTGCTGCCTCATACCTGCGTAGTTACTCAAGCCTAACTCTACAAACAGCTTAGACATCTAACTACTACTTTGAAGTGCACAGATTCACAACGTATATCTTCCAAGCCAACGTTCACTGGTAAATTCCTACAGGTGCCTAAATTTCTGCCACTTGTTGCATGTATAACCATGCAAATCCTTTTGGTTATAAGAAGCTGAAAACTTGACCTATGTCTCCTTTTGGGTCTCATCTAATAGAAGTTCCCAGAAGATACCTACCATGTTAGAGCTCATAGAAACACCAACAGGAAAAGGAGCAGATACTGCTACTCCCATTAACTAAGAGCCCATGAGAAATCAGCTGGGATGTAGGAGAGAGAGGTTCAAATTCCTCTTCTGCCAGATTAAAAATATCAGTTTGAACCCATCTCTTAAATGCATGCCCTAAGGACTGTACCATTTGGAGGTGGTTTTCTCTCAGTGTCTATACTGAACCTGCTCCATTTTCTGTAACACAGTTAAATAGTCATTGGCCCAGAAAAGATGATTCTATGGCCTCACAGTTTGGGCAACTCCCTCAGGGGCCTGGCTTCCAGCTACTGTTCCCATGAATAGTTCAGTGTTTTATGTAAAATAGAATAGCTCCAACAGAAGGGATGGAGAGACAACCATTCCAGAGTACCCTACTGCCTAGGTCGCTTTGTTGAGAAATAGGAGACTGAAGGTTCAAATCCTCGCTCCAAATCAAGCAGAGGAGGGATTTGGTCTGGTCCTTTCATATACCTGAGTACTTTAACCAGTGGTTTATTAGAGATAAGGAGGAGGACCCTTCCTCTTTCTAGCCATGTTTTGCCTGAGAAAACATTGAGCTGGCTTAGGCATGCAAGCCCAAGCACCTGGCTGTGAACCCCTACTGAAAGGAAGTTCCTACAGCCTTAACAGGGACCAGGATTAGATTTCACGCCTTTCCTCAGCCTCCCACCCTTCCACAGGGGGGTCCCGGCACATTGCTCAGACCCATTGTTCTCCCCTTGTATGAGAGGATCCTCTGCTCCCTGTACCAGACAACTGGGGGCTATAACCCCCATCTTCAGCTTATTTAAGGGATGTCTTCCTCTAAGTCTACTTCCAACTCTAGCTTCCTGGGGAACCAAGCAGCAAATGGAACAAGTATCTGCACTGCATCCCTGCCACCTCCTAAATTATAACAACTTGAAAAGATGTTGGAATCTACTTCACAGGGTCCCTGAGGTGCTGTAAGAAAGCCAAAAACCCATCCCAGTCTACAAGCGCAGGGAAAATTCCTTCTGTGCCTCAAGAACAACAGCAAATATGCTTATACCATTTCAAAAAGCCCATTACACTAATCCCAAGGACAGCTGAAATATGCTGGGAGCCCCAGGGTGGCAGGGTATATTTATACACCTTCCCCCTGGTGCGGAAGGGCCAATGTTTTACCCAAGCACCACTGGCCTACCCGACTCCTGAAGTGGTGCCTTCTGTCTTTCAGCAACTCCTTCTCCCACAACACTTGGTTCCGCTTGAACTCAGCTTTCAAAAGAAAGCAGGGATTCTCTACTAGCAGTTATAGTTAAGGTCTGGAGTACACGTATTTGATGTTGATGATGTTCTGGATATATCTAACAGAAACAGGCTTCAAATGGAAAGTTTACTTCAGCTTTCATCGGGCGGAAACAGATGTTTCTCCATGACAATAAAATCTTGTCTTACAGGCTACTGTAAAACTCTCTTGTTTTGAATCTGACAGGATGGCCATTACAGTTTCAGTCCAAATCACTCTCAGAGGCTCTTTTGAGGAGACATACTACTTTATTCACCTGCTCAAGGTCCTTCCTTTAGGGCTAAATCCAACAGCAGTGGAATTTTATTTTAAATTTTGTATCTTCAGGGTCTAATAGGCTGATATTGCTGAAATGTGTCTGGTATTCAAGGAACTTAAGACACTTATCTGTTTGGGAACTGTGCTTAACAGTATACAATATTCTTCCTGGAATAAATTTCTGCTACTATATTGATCTGAGCATTTTCTGTAAAATGCAGTAGCCACGAAGATTTGTATACTCTATCACTGCTTCTAGCAGTCTTTCCAGAACATGTAACAGAGATGTACACTTTCCCCACTTTTTCTTTGTTCTTAACAATTTCTTGACATGCAGTATTTGCATCTTCCCTTGATTCTCTGGTTGAGAACTGTAGAACCATATGATGTGAATTTTAAATCTTTGATCCCTGTAGTAGTTCTTTTTAAGTGTATCCGGTTTCCTCCAAGCCTACCCCTGACCCCCAAGTGATTGTATTATTAATAATTCGATGAGCAGCAAACAATAGAAATCAGCAGGTTTAGTCTGTCCTTTGCCTTTATCAGGTGCAGTCAACTAAGAGAAATAAAAAAAATACTGAAGTGGTATATTTTTAGATGGTATTAAAACAACACAGTAAGAAAGCTACATAAAGCCGTTGTGAAATGAAACCATTTTACTCCATGATCCTGAAGTGAGTTTGTTAATGTCAGCAAAGGGGGACGGGGGAGACTGAAACCACCTTGAAAAAAATACATAAATTAGAATGTAAGCATAAAAGATCGTTGCGCTCTGGGGAGACAAGTAATTCAAGTATTGTTGAATTATACAAGTCTGATAAAGCCATAAATATATTCCATACAAGAAAACCCTCTACAGTCTAATTCTCCATTGGCTTACACATTGTGGTGACATTTATCTGTACAGAAAATGTAGAAAGGAGGTGTAAAATGCTACTCCCAGTATCAATTTTGTACTCATTTTTACCTGGGTGTCAATAAGTATACAAGGTACAAAGCAGCAGAGAATCAAATCCTTTGTGGCCAGGCTGCAGATTTAGCAACACAAACTCAGAACAATAATATAAATGAAGTTCTCCTAAAAAATGTGACTGTGTAAAATGTAACCTTCACATTCAGCAAATCATCTTGCTGCATGGATTCTGAGTGGGATCAAATTATCTCATTGACTAAAGATCACTTTTACTATTTTTCACTCCCATTAGTTCTGCAAAGCCAGCATAGCTGTGGAATGGATTTTGTTCTGCATTTTGCATCAATATAACTCTCCTGCTCCAGTGGTGCCTGAACTTTGCAGAAAGGATGAGCACATTATGGGAAAACTATTTGTTTCTCTGTATAAATAAAATGCATTTTCATAATCCTAACCAGGGGGAAGGCAACACCAGCTAGTCAAATTCACCCCCTAGAAACATCCATGTTTTGTTAGTGAAAATTACCCGAAGGACATTGAGAAGATAGGTCAATGTGCTACTTTTCAGTTCTCTGTTCAGTTGTGTATGAAGGGAATGTGTGACGGTTGGTTTGGTATAAATGTTTTAACATCCTAATGTTGTGGATAAACACATTACTAGTAAGTGACAAAGCCTAAATTATATAAGTCAATCTAAACACATGTTAATTAAACCTAAGTACACAGAAAACGGTGTATTCTGACATGGTACCTGTTATAGAAAAGCTATATTACAGCTTATAAATTTTTTATCCAGTCTGTTTCTCATATCCCTCTTCAGATAAAGGTTGGTGCCTCAGTTACCATCATTCCAATTATGTAAACCTTGGAGGGAGCCATAACATTTCTTTAAAGTACCTTAAAATACCTAAAAATGTCATACCATTAAAGTCCACTATCTTGATGTCTTCCATAACAAGAAACTAGTACAAGTGGGGGAAAATGGGGAACCTTCCCCCTTCCAGAGATATAAAGCTCTTAATTTTAGCCTTGCACAGACAGAAACTATAAAACTTCAAATTTATACATTTTTGGATATTGAAAAGCTGTTAGTGATACAGGATTGAATAGTGTCCATCCTGGTACTGAACTAAATGGATCTCTCTGGAGAAAATGAACATTTCTTTTCTGGAGTAAATTAAAACAATACCAACTAAATGACATGTTGAGATTGGTCCCAGAGTATCTCAGATTAGTGGACAGAGTACAGGTGAGATGATCGGGGTGCATGATTCTGCATTTCCTCATCTCAGTTTCTCAACTGCTTAAATGCGTATGTATTTACATCACTTATTTGTTCAACGTGAGAAACACCCACACACATTCAGGTATTTAAAAAAACAGCTGACTAAACCATGCTTTAACTGTCTGAAGTTATGATCAAGTAGGAAATGTTTAAGCCAAGTACAAGTCAGCCTTAATATTTTTGAAAATGTAGCACCTTCTTGCATGCGCCCTCAGCTGGAGTGTGGCCTTGGAGTACTGGATAATACACAGACTTTTATTATCCTAAAACTATGCAGTCTACAGTCTTGAGAAATAACATGATGCACATAGGTGCATCTTATTCCTTTGAATGGAAACAGCTGAGAAGACCAGGTCAATTTTGTCATCAGCAAATAAGAGAAAAGCTCCCTCTCTGTACCTGGGTGAACAGTCTTCCCCATTCCACACCTACATTTCCTTCAGGATGGACTTTCTAAAATCATAATCTTCACTTCCAGTGCTGCTGTTTATTCATTCTGGTAAAGATTCACTGTTGTTCAGAAGGTTAGCACATGGCCCATGTAACAGTTAAATCATTTTTTGAGAATTTAAGTGGAACTTAACTAGTATGTAAGCTTGTAATAACTCTCTGTTCAGGAGTGAGTTTCACCCTATCAACAGGATTGTCTTTGAACTGAATATGTTTCTGAGAGTTACGAAGGGCCCTGGTGAGCCCAAAGATGTGGTGTAAAGTTAATTAAAGCATTGCATTGTTTGCCAGCATGCACCCTTCCTGAAGCCTTCTCAAACTATTCACAGTAAATAAGCTTTTCCCCTCCATTCTTTGCTTTTTCTTCTTTCCCTTGTGAAATATAATAATGTTTCATCCACTTTTAAATATTTATGAGTGTTTTCTAAAGTAAAATGAGCAAGCTTCCCACACTGTTCTGTCAATGCACATTCACTCTGAGTACCGGAGATTGGCAGAAATGTTTCTT
Source organism: Crocodylus siamensis (assembly GCF_052110815.1). NCBI lineage: Eukaryota > Metazoa > Chordata > Crocodylia > Crocodylidae > Crocodylus > Crocodylus siamensis. The sequence goes on along the minus strand of NC_143396.1, from coordinate 227,334,857 downwards.
ACCCTTTGAAGATGCTCTAGGCAGAGTTTATAGCCAAGCAGACTGTGACTCCCCATCAACTCCAGTGCTCTGTCTTAGGAACAAGTACTGCACACATATCCTGGACTGGTGACTTAGGCCCAAGCCAACTCCAGCTAAAACAGGAAATAGGAGTCTTCCCATTAACTTCAGCAGGAACTGTGTTAGGCTCACGAGGACAATAAATAGGATTGCCCTGAAATATAAAAATATAAAAAGATCTCTTCCTGCAGAGAATCATCTGAACGATTGAAATTTGGATGAAAATATTCATCAGTTCATTCTGTCCTGTCCTATCATCCAGTGCAGGCTTTCCCTCTACCAGGTGTTTTTTTAGATGATAGCATGTGTTTCATAGCTTCTTATAACACAAAACAGACCTTGGGCTTAGAAAGCATCACCATCATTTTCTGTCTTTCAGCTCCTAGCTGGAGATGATCCCTGGGAAATTTAAAAGACAAAATTATGGAGAGAAAACTTGTGGTAAATCAATTTAATTCCTCCTGTGGTTTAAGAGACAGAACGATGCTAGATGCTTGGCTTCCTGGCTCACTATTGGTCTCATCCTTAACTCATGCATACCTAATAGATCACCTCAGCTTTAAAAAGCAACCAAATGTCAGCAGCTTTGTAGAGATGTAACAGAGCAGTGGTCCATTTTGGGCACATGGCGCATGGGAAGTGCCAGCTGCTGGAAGCAGTAGCAACAGCTATTTTTGCTGCTACCCTGGTCATGCCCTGCCCCCCTTAGTTATGCTACTAGAGTTATGCTGGAATATAATTAGCAATCTTCATAATGAAATGTTGATTCTGATCATTTTTAAAGGCTCTAATCACAAAAAGATACCATCATGACTGGTACTACGTGGCACCCACATTGACTCTCACAGAAGACAACCCAATGGATTTAAGTTAAGTAGTACAGAGATTAAGTTAACCTTCCACCCCTATCAGTGTCCCCCTCCAGGAGAAAGCTGAGGCAGGGAAATGGGATTGAGCCAGGTGTGCTGGCCCAGAACAGGGCAAGAAGAAGGATCTTTTAGCCATGGAGTTCTCTAGTTACCATTCTTAATGTAACACTGAAGGCTGGCCCATCCTCTGAGCAAAATGGACAGTTGCCCCAAATGGCAGAACTGGAGGACCAGCCTTTCTAGAGCTGGCTAGTGATTGTCTGTTTCTGATTGGCCGGCACAGCTAGCTGTGTGAACACAGGAAGAAGAGAGCAGCAATTTTTTTTTTTTGCCTGGGCAGTGAAATTGCTAAGGTCAGCTCTGAATACTTGATTTATTTATATAAAGACTATTTAGTAAGGCTGGCTACTTGCATGATCTGCAAAACTAATACCCAGGTACTTCTGGTCTCAGCAGCTCTGCCCTCTTCAATACCAGTTTCAAATAATCACATACACAAACACTCCAAGAATGCAAAAAGAGAGAGAAAGAAAGGAAGCATTTGCTGAATTGTTTTTTGATTTTATGACTCCTGCCTAAATGGGGACTCATGTTAACTGGAACCAGTCACTGTTCATGTGGTACACTATTATCTGCCTATCCTCAGCATGGTGTCTACTCAAGTCCCAACACATGATTGCATTAGAGCTCAAGCAAGGAGCTAAAAAACTGACAGGCTTATTTAAAGAAGTTTGAACACTGTGGCGTCGGTACCAAAGAAAGCCTCATCTGAAAAAATGCAAGCAAGTTTTATGCCTTTAAACTTTTATTGAAGAAAAACTGCAACAATGGTTGGAGACTCTGGAGAATTAAAAATACACATTGATTAAACAAGACAAAAATTATCGATTAAACGAGACAAAATTAATTTTCAAAACTATTTTTAGAAGGACATTGTGAGATAGTGCTTATGCTAAGCAAGGCCTAGCATTAAGAACAATGCACTAAAACTCCCAGAATGCTTCAAGGAGGTTGAGGAGTCAGCGACTGACATTCTGGTGATCACCTTCTGACCCTTAGATGAAAATGCTGACAATGGTAAAAATTGCAAGCAAACAGCTAGCAGCTTCTGTCGGGGAACCAGGAAACCGCATGGCTAAACCGCAATGATGAAAAATAACCGCATATTATGCAAGCAGAGTCTGGAAAATGTTATATTTAAGGTCATTAAGAATTAGCATAAGAAGCATAAAAATTATAATACAAAGCATATCACCTGATATTATAATATAGATAAGTTAACTAAGTAACCAATAGAAGTAAAAATTAGAAATACATATGTATATGTATTATCATATATAAGTAATAGTAAAGTTATGTTAGATGCCTCACTCAGATAAGTGTGTGGACAGTTTGCATCTTTGTCTAAAAAAGATAAGGGACTCCTTTAGAATGAGCTGTTGACCAGTTCTGAGACTACTGAATCGGGCAGCTGCACCTAGTCTTCGGGTTAGAAAGCAAGGGCTTGATTTGGGAACCTCGTGAACCAACAGACCTCCTTAGTTTATGACTTTGTGAAACAATAAAAGTTTTAAATTGAACATCCAGGTCTGAGCCTGTGCTTAATTCAGTCCTTACATAATTCGGCATGAACTCACACAGACATGTCATTCTTTCACTGATCCCATCCATCGGAACAGCTTCAGGGAGAGTTTACATTTTCAAGGAAGACTGATCTGATATATAGAGCAAAACTGAAGGAAGGGCTCAGCTCACCATCTGAATGCGTGAGAAAATAAAGCAATATGAAAATTGCTTAAACTTTTCCAATCCAAAGCCAATATTTAGCTAATTTAGCAGCTAGGTTTTTAAATCAGGTTTAATGTTAGAAGGGGTCCTTTAAAAGAGTTCTCATAGTTGGGGGAGTTTTTGGAAAGCTGGATCTGTAAAGTACCTTGTGGTTGGCTCCAACACAATAAGGCAACAAAGCTAAGACAAAAATCTGAACAGCCCAAACAATCAGGAACTCAAGATGTAAATTAATCTATTATATTTTTTCAAAAATTACAAACATTTTGAAAGTCATTAGTGTTTGATACATTCAAGAGCCAAGCAGGTTCATTAAATCCTACTCTCCAACAACTGATTGTCAAAACGGCAATGTAACAGGGAACCCCAACCCAGTTAGTTGCAAAAAAGGGAGAGCAGAGCAGGTCTTTTGTAGCCTTCAGGGGCCAACAGTTATAACAGCCGGCCCCAACAGGAAAACAGAACCTGAGGCTGGGATTTGTTATGGACCCTGGGAGATTTCAGAGCAGAAATAGCTTAGGCTCATTAGGCCACGCAGAGACAGCTGAGCTAAGCCGCAGCAGGCAGGGGCAGGCCAATTACCAGACAGAGCGGAAACCCCTGTGTTTAGCTGGAGAGCCAGTGGACAGAAAGTGGTGGATCTCAGTGGCCCATAAAACCAAGTCCTGGGAGTTAGCAGGGCAGTGTGGCCCTGCAAGCTTCAGAGAGAGGAACTCCTGCACAAGGTGGCTGTGGGAGATAGGCTGACCAGCACCTCAGCTGTCCCAGAGAGCTGTTTATGCTTTTATTAGGTTGACTGGGTTGTGGCAATGAAGGAGGTATGGAGGCCACAGGGGTGCCTGAGGAGCACCCAGTTTAGAGCCTCACCTGGGTCAGTGACCAGGGGTGGAGCCTGAGAAGGGGTAAGACCAGGGCCAGGGGCCTGGAAGACCTAGGCTGAGGCTTTGACTTTTAAGTCATGGCATCCTGCAACAACAAATTTTCAATCACTATTTAGAAGACCTAAGAAAGCCTTTTTATAACAACACCACCCCCCTTTACAGTGGAACAGAGGTCCTAAAATTCAAGTCCTTTCAACATTATTGGCACAGGGGAAGTAAAGCTGCCAGTCTGCAGGTTTAGTGTGGAAAGCACAGCTGAGAATCAAAATTATAAAGAATGTAAAACAGACGGAGGATTACAGCACAGGGCAGAAAACAGCACATATGATACAAGAGTAAACAATATTCAAGTGGCTGCAGTATAGAATAAGGATAAGAGAGAATTTTCTATACCTCCTCAGACCTGAGGACAAATGCTTTGCCTTCAAAATCTTTAGTTTTATATCAACCATACATTTGGTCCAATAAAAGATATCACCCCCCAAAAATCCTTTATCCCGGAGGAATTTATTAGAAGTTTGGGCCCAGAACCTGCACCTTTTCTATGGCTGTGGTGTAACTACAGTAGTGTAACTGGGGGGGAATGGCAAATGGGGCACCTGCCCCAGGCACCGATTATTGGGGGTGGGCTGCCAGGATCCCTGCACCAGAAGTCTTTGCCAGGGCAGGGGAAGCTTTATGCTGCCCGTGCCTGTCCATAAAAGCTACACCAAAGAGGATATCTGGGAGGGCAGGGTGTGAATAGGGTAAGCAGATAGGGTGTGAGTGGTGCTCCCCTCTCCCCAGAAGCCTATGCAGCTGTGGGGGAATCCTTGCATTGCCCCTGCCTGACTAGCAGTGCCTGGGGGCAGCAGGGGGATGAGAGGGGTTAAGCATAATTGTGCTTCCCCTGGGAGCACACATAAACCCACTCCCAATATGCAGGTATGGGGGTGCAAATGGGACACCCAGGTCTACTCTGAGGAAGCCTGACCATGGGAGCTGACACTGAACGTGCATAGGCACAACTTCCCTTCCCCTCATTCATAACATTGCACCCTGCCCCCTACACCATCTATTGTGGCCAACATGCCCTCATCCCTTCCTGCCCTGGGTGCTCAATGAACTCATGTTGCTGCTGCTGCAGTGCAGAATCTAAAGGCAAAGGTGCTATGCCGCATTCTTTAAAGTTTCAGTTATGGCAAATGTTTTTCCTGCATCTCCAGCAGAAGATTCCCCTTATTTCTATCCCTCAGTTGTTGCTGTGTGTGCATTCCCCTGGAGCTTCACATCACACCTCCAGCAACTGACAAATAAAGATTAAAATCTTTAATTTGAAGCTGCTGGGGGAAAAACAGTAAAGCCTGGGATGAAAGAGAAAGAAAGGTTGGAATGAAATATGCCACATTTGTAAGGCAGAACTCAGTGACAGTTCTAACCAATTGAAAATCATCAAAATGATTACCATTTACTGAAATGTAATATTGGGACTAGTAATAATATTCCAGTGCCTCAGTGCTATAAGTTCTGCAGAGAAAATCATTATTGCATGAATGTTGACTATCAGGGTGGAGGTATGCCATAAATGTTATTCATTTTGATAGTACTCTTTTAGAAAACATTTTCCTATAAAAAGTTGTGCAATATTTTCCAGTTGGATGCCAATGGCAGCCTGGTCTTGACTTGCCTTAGGGCATGTGAGATCAAAGGAGAAAATAAGTGTCAATCATGTATCAGATAGTCTAATACATAATACTAGGTACAAAACTGTAGATTACAAGGGCTAGAACTCATGTCCCAAGAGGACATGAACAGCTAAGTTCTTCCTTATCTTTATTAGAGATGGCTCTTTACCATCAAACAGTTGGGCAGATCTGCTCACTTGTCCTCTCTCCAGGTTACAGTCATATCTGTCAAAAGTGTTTGTGCATCCCTTACACCCTGACAATGGGGCTTACGTAGGGCATCAGTGCTGCCTGATCAGATTCTCATCCCTCATTCTCAGTGCATTTCAAACAGCCAAGAACCCTTTCATGGAGATAAAGGGCAACCAATTTACGAAACTCCTATTATATTTTTTTCTGTGGGGCAAAACATTCAGAGACCTAATGAGGTCACCAGGGATATTTATAGTATTTTAAGTTAAGAAGATTCCATAAATATGTTTATTGGGTAGGTTATTTAAAAATTTCATGAATTACTATCATAACATGTTGTTTTCTAAGCCCAGATTTGTTTTTAAAGTGCCTAAATATGCAGAGATGTCAGGGATCTAGGCACATATACACTTTTGACAACTCTGCTAGACAGTTATCTGCATCTTTAGATGCTCTGCCTGTCCCAGCTGTTGCTCTTCAAGCAGCAGCAGAGGACTGTTTTGGAGTTGCTGGGATGTGGAGACTCCATGGGGGTGCAGGTGATTCTGACTCCCCTCCTAACTTGGTGCCTAGGGTAGGTGCCTCTCACCCACCCCTAGTTATGCTATTGGATGCAGGGTTGGTCCTCGGACTAGATCCCACACAGGGCTTGGAACATGGGGTCAGCGCATGGGTGCAATCCTGTGTGCCAGGAAGTTGAATGGAATTGCTGATGGCACAGTAAAGAGGAAAACCTGATCACACAGGCTGCTCACATCATTTTTTGTCATTGTTAAATAGGTACAGATGGTACCACACCCTTTGTGATAGGGTAGCCTGGCTTCCAGTCTTACTGTGACTGAAGGTGGGTTTCATTCTGCATTCACTGCACCTTGAAAATGCTAGTACAGGTAACTAGAAGACTGAAAAGCTGTGTATTTATGAATAATAGATTAATAGGCAAAGACAGAAACTTTTTCTTCATTGAGTGTAAGCTGTTATCCTAGGCTGAAATAATAAAAAAATAACATTAAACCCTGGGAAGATGGATTTTGCTAGAACCAAATGTGCCCCATGCACGGATTTTGTCAGCCCACTTGTTAAATTGGAAGAAGTTAATGGACACCATCAAGCATGTCGTTGATTTTCTGGCAGTCACAGACCTCATTAAAATTATTGAGAATGCTAGGTAAGGGGAGGACATGATAAAGTCCCTTCTTGGAGTAAGTTAACTGAGGACAATGAAAGCCACTACATTGGGCACATATAAAGCCAAACAGCAGCCAAGCCACACAAGCTGAAGTGTTTCTTGGCTGACTGATTGTAAACACAAAGGTCAGGCTTCTGAATTTCAGGTGTTGCGCCTGTATGAAAGCAACCAAAGCAGAAAGCCAGAGAAGCCATGAACACAGCCCAGTGGAGGACCAGAGAAGTTTCTTCTCAGAGTATGGATGTGTATGGCAAGCCAGGCTTGGCAACTGAGAAGCAAGAAGACCACCTGCCGTCATGTGTTGCCCCTACCTGCGGAGAAGTGGGACTTCACGTTCAGTCTTTGCAAATTAACAGGATTGCACCAAAGTAATATCCAACCCACTGTCATCAATTTCTTTTCCTGACCAAACCAACCTGCTCAGCTCCCAAATATTGGCTAATTGCTCAGACTCATGGGCAATACTGTCAAGTAGTTGCGTGACTGTATCTTGACTGATTAATGCAGTTTCTTGTCTTGGGGACTACTGGAGCATTCCAAGGGACTGTGGACTAAGGATATCTATAGAGGACGATATCCTTCTGTCCAGGGGGGAAAGTGACCATCATGTACCACGGCCATAACTGCCTGCTGAGGGCTCAGCCTCTCTTGGTCTTGTCATGCCTTCCTCACTGGATGGTGTAGCCTCCTCTGAGCAGGATGCAGGGAATCCCTACTGAGCCGTGCTCAAGGTCTCCCTACAGCAGTCTTCTGACATCCCCAAACTGAACTGTTCCAATTCCTGGAATCAAAGTCCTGCCATGGCCAGGGATGGGTTAGGGGGGGGATCGGATGCATGCTTTATGTACCAGATAATGAGGGGAGGGGGCACAGATGGTTTTAAGTCAACATGTTTGATCTTTTTCTGATCTCTTTTGCAGCACCTGTCAGTATTCATGAATACTTAAGTACCCCTGGTGGGAGGGCTAGTGACTATGTATTATGCATTACATATTTATTAAGTATTAATGCACCCAATTAAAGTATTTACATTGCTGCTATTCCTTGGCTGGTGATAGAAACTGGGATGATGAAGGAACTTGAATACCTAGTTGTTCTTTTGGGAATAGAAGTGACACTGGAGGTCTTGCTAGGATCTGATTTGTTCTCTCTGCTTAACCATTTTTTGAGTGGTATGCAGACGAGAGCTGGACATGGAACCCAAGCCAGTGCAGGGCTTTGCACCAAAATTGGGAGACAAACTGGGCCCCATGGTCAGTGATTATGTGGTCTGGAAGATAACGAAGGTGAACCACATGATCCAACTATAATCGGGCAGTGTCTTTGGCTGAAGGCAGACCTCTGCATGAGATAAAGTGGGCCATTTTGGTAAGTTGATGTGTCACAGTCGGGATTGATTCCAGGCAACTCTATAATAAAATCTAATGAAATAATGGACCAGGGTTGGAGGGGTTGGGGGGAAAACTGGAGGAGGCTAAAGGAACCTGCACAGTTTCTCTGTGCATCTTTTAGTGTGAGTGCAAAGGGTGAAGGAGCAGATGAAGTCTTGGACCAACTCCAAAAATGTCAGGCAACCAACCAGTAGGTTTGGTCTGTTCCGGGATGTCTTGCTAACAGTGAGTTGTGGCTTGCACAAAGCACTCTTGGTCTAAACAAACCTGGGGGTACATAGATCCTACCCCATGTGACTATAACCCCTTTCTATACTTGGTGGGACTGTTGAGAGAGGGCAGCCTGCTCCCTGAGGGGAATTTTCTTTCAGGTAGCAGCTTGAAGCAAGGTTAGTAGGTCTATTGGTTGTGTGGCACTGATGACATTCTGCAGCTTCAGAATACAGCTGAGTTTTGCTGGTGCCTGCATGGGATCAAGTTCATGTTCTGTCCTTCAGGATAAGACGGAATGTGCTTTTCCATTCCTGGACCCAGGTTGGTACATTATTTGGAAGTCACTCTCTTTCTAGAGAGTGCCCGGGTAACTGCCTCTGAATGACAGCATTCACCTTATGGAAATATTCTAAGTTCTTGTGGTCTGTGGGGACCTGTATCTTGTGCTGTTCTCCTTCTACATAATACTACAACTCCCTGAAGGCCACCCAGATAGCCAGGATCTCTGTCCCACTAGGGGAAGTTTTGAAGAAAAGAAAGTGCACGTTTCAAGGGTCTGTGTTAGGAAAACACTGCACCTATGGTGGTGCTAGAGGCATCCATTTCTACCACAAACGACAGGGCAGGATGTGGATGAGCAAGCATAGGAGTAGAGGTGAAGGCCTGTTTCAGGTGTTCAAATGCTGGGTAGGTCTCTCTGAACCAGGAGAAGTGGAATAACACATTGAGAAGACTTACTACCTGATCAAAGTTGGTGATGAATCTGAAGTTGGCAAACCCTAGGAATCTTCTAATTTCATTGAAATTCTGGGGGTCTTTCCACTCACAGATGGCCTGAACCTTCCAGGGGTTCATTTGCAGGCCTTCAGGGGATAAAGAAACCTGGTTGTCATTTGGCCAAATCTCTAATTTTGGGGGAAAGGCCATATTGGCACTGTCTTTCCAGCACTGTTCAGATGTGTGCTGAACGTTGGTTAGGGTCCTCCAAGAAGTTCAGTATATTGTCCATGTAGGCAATTACAAACTGGTCCAGTAGGTCTTACAGCATGTCATTAATGAAGTTGTTTGTGAGCCTGAAGGGCATGATTCAGTACTTGAAATGCCCATACCAGATTCTGAAAGCCAAGGTCTTCCACTTACCACCAGTGCAGATTTGCACCAGATTATAGGCTCCCTGAAGATCAAATTTAGTGAAGATACCAATCAATTTTGAGCCCATCAAGCTGCTCCAGGATAAGAGACAGAGGGTACTGATTACAAATGGTAATCTTGTTCACTTCCTAATATTGGACTCATAGATGGAAACTCCAATCCTTCTTTTTAATTAACAGGTCAGGGGCTCCTGTGAATGAGGTGGACTTGCCTATGAAGCCCCAGGCCAGGTTCTTTTCTAGATATTTTCAGAGAGCAGCGAGTTTGGGCTCTAACAGTATAAATGCATGCCACGGGGATTTTCACTCCAAGCTGCAGATCAATGAAGCAATCATAAATCTTGATGCAGAGGAAGAACTTCTGCATTTTTTCTTCTCAAAGAAATCCACAAATTCATGCTATTTTCCTGATGCCTCCTAGAGGGTTTGTGTGTGGGGGGGCACTTCACGCAGTTCCTGGCTTGGATCATCAGGTGGTCTGTCCCCTGGGATTTTCAACAGTATTTTTGGCAGTAGTCTGAGTTCAAATAGACCTCCCAGGCTTTCCACCTGATCAGTGGGCCATGGAGCATGAGTCAGAGAAAGTCCAGAATCAAGGGGTAGTGCAGGGAGTGAATGGCCACAAAGTATATGGTCTCCCTGTGCCCATGGAGCTTCATCTCTAGAGTGATGGTCCTCTACCCCATAGGACCTGAAGCCAGGGATGAGATATCCATGGTCTGTATTTTCTCAGGTTTGCACTGCTACCTGAGTGGGATTTGTAAAACTCATGCCACAGTCTCATCTATGAAATTACCCATGGCTCCATAGCTCAGCAGAGTGGTCAACACAGGGAATGAGCAAGTCTGCCCTGGGATTTGGAGGTGGGCAGATAAAATAATTGGGGCTGGTTTACTGCAGACCTTGTGAGCTGTGGCTGCTTTGCAGACTTTGGATAACCCTGAGCCAGTCCCTTTCACCAGGCCCAAAATTACTTGTTTACCATGACTCCCTCTCTGGAGACACATGGCATGGTCTTACCCTGGAGCCACACCATAACAGCACAGCTCCAGCTTCTGGTTCTTCTGGTATAGGGCACCAGTGCCTTTTGTCCACTGGCATTGTGTTGGGAAGGACCATAGCAGGGTGAGAACATGGAAGGAGAGAGTCATTTTTCTTTTCCTCTCTGCATTCCCAGAGGTGGAAGTCAAACTGGGCAGTCAGATCCACAAACATGCTGAATTCTGAGGGTGGTTCCACCGGAGCCAGTTCATCTTTAATTTCCTCCCACAGATCCCAGAAGAAATACTAGAATTGAGCTCTCTCATTCTACTGGGTGTCTGCTGCATAGTAGTGAAAAGGGAAGCATAAACTGCAACAGAACTTTCCCCTTGACACAGGGACCACAGCACAATCTCTGCCAGCCAGACCAGGTGAGAATCTCCAAACATGGTCATGAATTTCTTGAGGAATGCTCCTCAGTCTTGGAGGACCAGACTATTGGCCACCATGGCTATAGCCAAATTCAGGGCTTCTCCAAATTTAGGCTGACCTTGCTGAGACTCAGGACTAGAGCTCAGGTTGGGCTACAAACATTATGTGGCATTGAATAAGGGACCTGAGGAGGTGCAGCCAGTCACCATTGTACCTCTCTGATAATGGGATGGGTAGGTGAGGTTATAGGCAGGGAGGCTGATGCATGGAAACCTCAGTGTAGAGGTGGTAGATCTGGGAGCAAAGCAGCTGATTTTCTGCCAACAACTGACAGACCTAATCTTTTAGAACTTGCTGGCTAGAGGCTACCTGCACCAGCTGGTTTGGCCCAAGCAGCTCTGGGGGCCCCAGGACAGAGTTGACTTCTATGCTGAGCCCCCTTTACCATGTATACTGGTCTGGGCAACTTGTCGTGCCACATCATAGGTGGCCGGGTCTGGAGAGTACTCCACGTTCAGGAGAAGTAGCCAAAGTCTGAGGGGAGCATGCTGAGTCAGAGGATAAGGAAGCCAAAAGCCAGAAAATCCATCCAGAAAACCAAGTCACAAATCCAGAGGATCAGGCAGAGTACAGGGTCAAGAGACAAGCTGGGTCAGGTATCCAGGAAATCAAATAAGAATTGGATTGGGTATATAAAAAGTCAGGCAAGCTGGGTCGGGTATCCAGAGAGTATGGCAGGAAGCCAGTAGCAGGACAAGCCAAGGCTGCAGCAGCCTATGTACAGGGTTGAACCTTGCTGCCCAGATGGTTATTCTTCCAGGTCAGGGGTTTATATTGTAAGGGATGAGGGGTCTGACTCCGGTGACAGGGAGTGGACATGTGGCCAGGCCCAGCTGAAGGGCTTTGGCCACCTGCGTCCATCCCAATACCATTCTGAGGAGGTGGTAGACCAGGATGAGTGGCTGTGCCAGGAAAGCTAAGGCCCCAGGTTTAAGGCCAGAGCCTGACACAAACCCAGTCAAGGTTTCATGCAAGATTAAAAAAGAAAAAAAAATCAGTAGGTATGAATCCATGTGGCTGTATACCAAAGAAACTTTTGCACCAAACTTACACGTTTCCACACCTTCAGTCAACACTCTCCACAAGCAGCGCTACTGCTTTTCATGAAAGAAGTATCAATGTTGGTTACATTGCTAATGATATAGATCAGCCATGAGAACAGAGAAACTAATAGACAATAAGTACATCAGGAGAGTCACTCAAAACCAAAACCAAAACAATAAAGTGTAATAATGAATAGGATTGTAACAAACTCAGTAACACTTAAATAAGCTATATAATTGTACAACAGACAACAAATCCAGAGACCAGATCAAACGCAGACAGAACACAAAAGAAGAAAACAGAAGGAATTCATAACTTAGTAGATGTTCAGGTGGGAGCTTCTGCTGCCTGATGTGGCACTAAGCTCAGGGACCCCTTTCTATCTGCCACTAAACACTGGCAAAAAAAGGAAAATCTAGCAGCAGCAGTGCTCCAGGGGGTGAATATCCTCTCCCAGAGAGAAAGGGAATTATGAGAGGGGAATTTCACCTCCTTTCTGAGGTTTTTATTAACAACTTGATGCAGCAAAAAGTATAGCCAGCTACATCTTGTACTAGGGCTTCTTTCAGGGTTGCTGACCCTGAAATTTCTCCTTTGTAGTAAAAATCTCAGGAAAACCACTCCTATCACCAACTTGAAGTTAAAGAGCCATAAGCAACAGGAAATTAGCAAGACTCACTTAGCATTTCCAGGCAAGACTAACACTTGTTAATGAAGCAAATCCACAGGAATCTTGCCCTCCCCTACCATAGACTGTTGTACAGAAGGTAATGAAGTCAGTGAAATTATATCAGGAGTATATCTGTTTTAAATGTTGGCCTTTTGTTCCAATATTATTCCTACATTTTATCCAATGACAATTGAATGCAAAATGCATACACAGCTTTGGGTGCACAGGAGAACTTCCGTCTTCCAGAAAAGCACAGAAGAACCCAGACAAGTGCTGTACTTGTTGGGGAAGAGTCACATTTCTTTTTGAGTATTTCTCCTTCTGGTCCAACGATTTTTTCCATCTTGGTGGCCATGGGTGTTGTTGGCCCTACCCCAGAGCCTGGTAATAACAGGAATTAGCTGAGAAGCAGGATATGTGAGTTCAAAACCCCTCTGGGCTGGGGAGGGATGTCTAGAACATGGGCCTCCAATTCCCTGGGCAAGTCTCTAAACCACTATGAAATTCTGAAATAGGTGGATGGGGTCTCCTTCAAACAGTCCCTACTACAAATTTGAGACTTATGCAGAATGAAGATGCTTCCCAGGTTGGATTGCAATTACAACAGAGCATAAAGAAAAGTGGCAGGTTCCTGCACAGAGGTCAAAATGGAAATGTGTAGGAGATCTAGATATCCTAGTAGATGCTGTGCAAGATGGAGTAGGATTGTGCTTAGCAGGGGTGTGCAAAGCGTGCCCTATCCAATTCGGATTTGGATTCAGCCTGAATCCAATTAGTGATTCAATTAGTTGATTAGGATCACTGTCCCTGATTCAATTTAGCTGAATCCAAATCTGAAGATTCAATGCTGAGAAATAGTGATTCGGACATATACACAGCTTTGAAAGTTTTTTCTACATACCTTGAGGTACCAGCATGGCTAGTGTTCGCTGAAATGCTGGAGTGCATGGGGTGTCCCATAGGAGTGGGGGGGGGGGCCCCCTCCACATGCTCGGCAGCGAACAGGAAATGGACTGGAAGTACTTCTGGTCCACTTCCAGGTCTCCCTTGTCCCCCCCTCCCAGCTTGACAACTGGCCATGGTGGAACCTTGGGTACCCCCCAACCCAGGAGGCACCAGTCGCCAAACCAGGGGGAGGGTTGTGGGGGAGCTCCCCCACCGTACTCCCCGGCAGACCTGGAAGTGGACCAAACGTGCTCCTGGTTCACTTCCGGGTCTGTTGCCAAGCACACTGGGGAGCCCCCGGTGCTCCTGTGGGACACTCCATGTGCCCCAGCATCACAGCGATCATAAACTCCTGCTACCTAGAGGTACGTAGAAAAAACATTTAAACCTATGTCTATGTTTGAATCTCCAAATCTCTCTGAATCGATTTTGAGGGTTCGCATCCGATTAGGAGACATTAAAGCCCTCTGATTCAATTCGAATTTGGAGATTTGGGGAGGAGGGAGAGCTCCCCAATTTAGACGGTCCTGAATTTTAAAAAGAGAGATCAAGGACCTAAATTCTGAGAAGAGGCTAGTGATTTAGGATGCTTCTGTTTTTGCATGGGATACAGAGGCCTGGGTTCCCAAGGGTGGCTACTCCACACTTTCTAAAGATTTAGGATGGGGTGAGTGGGGCACCAGCCCAGGGTGCTGACTAAGAAGGGGTGCCAGAATCACCCACCACCATGAGCTTTTGCCACAGCAAGGGTGAACATGTGCCACAGGAGATATGCAGGGCAGTGCTGCACAAATCAGTGTTTCTGGAGAGCTGGGGGTGAGTGCAGCAAGTGGAATGGTGCTTCCACCCTGGAGCTTTTGCCAAAGTAGGAACAGCCCTGCACCCAATATATATGTATGGGGAGAGGAGGAGAGGGAGGCACCAGGAGCAGTTCCCAGGGAGCCCAGACATGGGGCTGCTGCAGCCTGAGCAGCAGCAGTGCCAGTAGTCTGCAGCCTGAGCAGCAGCAGTGCCAGAAGTAGCTTGGGAAGGTAAGCCTTCCATTCCACTAACCCACCACCCCCTGGTATACAGTGGTTCAGCATACCCCTGCATGCCCCCATGCCAGTGGTGACACATAGGAGGTGCACTGGGGTGTACATGCACCCCCTGAGAGTGCTGGTGCACCCCCTGACTGGCTACACTCCCTGCTTAGGTGCTGGGCAGGGGGCGGGCAGGCAGGAGTGCCAGTGCCACCCCTGCAAGTGCCAGCCAGGGAACAGGAGCTCCAGATGTAGGCTGCAGTGACTTCCAGAAGCACTGTGGCCACTTCCAAGAGCAGCATAGCCATTCACTGGGACCCACCGCCCTGCCCCCTCAGTCGGCAAGTGCCCCCCACAACTAATGTGGCACCACTCACCCATGCCCCGACCCAGACTAGGGCTCTCAATGAGTTCGCTACACCCCTGGACCTGAAGATATCTTGCTAGCTGTGTATCAAAGAAATTGTTAAAAGAAATCACTTTGAGATATTCAGATGGATAATTGTGTAATAATTATTAGAGCTAAGTGTGTTCAGTGGCCAGATATGCTGATGGACTGCCTATAAACACCTACTTATACATTTATTATTAATCTAAAAATGCAATATTGACTTCCATCCTTTATGAATGAGCTTTATTACTTTGGTTGCTCTAATAATCATCACCACAATGTAACTTATGCACAGGGTAATACAGTTTGCAAAGTGATTTTTGTGTTTTATTCTGCATTACAATGATGGGGATATTTTAATAGCAATAGGCAATAAAGGAAAAACTGTTTATGGTACTTAATTTAATCCCTGAACAATTTGCTCCCTTCCTCTGCAGGTCAGTCATTAATTACATGTAAGCAGTAATCAGAGTCCAAAGTAAGCATCAGAGTCCAAAGCTCCCTGACTCTTAGGGAACATGGAATGTTCAGCCAAGTGTCTTGGCCTTATACAAAGAAATTTCTACTCTGGTTAAATGACCTCCAAAAAGAATACCCTTCCACTTCTCTAAAAGTCTTCAGGTTTTGGATAGTAGATGCAATTTGCATTCCAGGAGCCAGACATCACCTGAAACAGATTTTCACACTGTTACTACAACAAGAGCAACGAGGCAAAAAACCAGAAGCTGTGACAAAAGGCTTCATCCTGTAATGTGCTGATCACTTCTGGGAGGGACTGACCTCCGTCATTATTGATTGATATAAATGGAAGCTATAGATGTGCATGTTCCTCACAGGATTATTCCGAGTGATGAGCGGTGATAAAAATTTCAAACAAAGGTTTTCCCACTGATTCTTATTATTGCACACACAATATGGAGATTTTTCTTACCACTCAATACCATCCAAACACTGATGTGTCTGAACCTGCAGTCATATCCATACAGAAGGGCACTGATGTCCACATAGAAATCCACAGAGGTCAAAGTTCCTTATAGTTCCATTTGCAAACATAGAGTCAGTGTAAGCATCTGGATAGACCTGATCTCAGTGGAGAAGGCACACCACTTATAGACCAGCAATATAATACACCCCCAGCCAAATTTAATTAAAACTGCTCTTGGATTCAGGGTTTGAAGCAAGCAAGCTGTGAAGCTTTCTGACAAATAATTCCCATGTACCCTTCAGCCTCCTTTGACACTCTTTAAACCAGGTTTTGTATCTAGAAGGTTTTTCAGTTTACAGCTAATAAAAGAACAACAGAGTTTACTTAATGACATCTAAGAATTTGGGGCTTGAGGCAGAAAAAAGAACCAGATGCAGTTGCCACCAGGGGCTCAAGCAATGGATTATGCTAAATATTTACAAGCACTCTGTCTCACAGCTTGATTGAAATGCAGCATTCCGTGGCACAAAAATATTTATGACCTCTGAACCATTAGAACAAAAGTCACACGATTTATCCTGCTTTACAGTAAAAAACAAACGATGAGCCTTAAGTTGCGTGCTGGGACATGGGAAGGTCCCAAATTTCAGAAGTCCAGAAATTAGCATATCCTGGCCTACAGCATCTTCAAAGATGATGCTACATCAGAGCACCGAGTTAAAATATGCTCCAGCCCTAAGGCTTGTCTATAAAAGATGGTCACCGCTGACACTACCATTTTTGAGTGGCTGTGACTGCTGTCCTTGGCTTGAACTCCATGATATGTTGGAATGTGTTAAATAGGCATAAAGTGTGCCTACTCAGTAGGGCTGTGTGAAAATTCACTAGCTGTTTTGATTTGACACTGTTTCGACTCATTTCAAGATCAAAACAGTGAAATCTAATTGAAACAAAGGGCTTCAAAACAGCCTTGAAACAAAATGAGGCTAGTCAAAATGTTTTGAGTTTCAAAGCAGGCAGCAGCGAGGTGGTGGGAGACCGGGGAGAACAAGGGCTGCGCTCCCAGCAGCAGCCGGAAGCGCAGCCCTGGCTCTCCCCATCTCCCGTTGCTGGGCTGCGGGAAGCCAATCACAGCGCAGGGCAAGGGAACTGAGCTCAGTCGCTCAGTTCCCCTCCCAAGCCCTATGATTGGGCTGGGGATGGGCAGTCAGCCCAGCTGAGTTGAGTTCCCATCCCCAGTGATAGATCAGGATGGAGATGAGAATTCAGCCCAGCTAGGCTGATTTCCCATCCCCTGCGGTAGATTGGGCTGGGGATAGGAATTCAGACCAGGTGGGCTGACTTCCCACCCCCCCACATTAGATCGGGCTGAGGAAAGGAACTCAGCCCAGCTGGGCTGACTTCCCAACCCCAGCCCCACAATCGGGCTAGGGAAAGCAACTCAGCCTGATGGTTGGGTGAAACGTCAAAACAGCATTGAAACAGCCTCACTGTTTCAATGAAGTGAAACAGAACAGCTGTTTTGACTCAAAATGAAATTCAAAACAAAACACTGTTCCATCCAAACCTCAAAACAGAAGTCAAAACAGAACAGTGCCATTTTGAACAGCCCTACTACTCAGCCCCCTCAAGGGACTTAAGCTTGGTGACACTTAGTTTGTCAATCTCCAATGGTCTAAACCAGAAGCATCAAACTCATTTTGCCCCACAGGCTGGATCCAGACCTTTGAGCTCCTTCTGAACCAGATCCAGACCCACCTCCAGCAGCAGAGAGAGCAATGGAAGTACTACTTCCCATGGCAGCACTTAACACCACCGTTGCTTGCCCTGCCACTGCCAGAACCCCATGCTGCCTGGGTTGACAGGGAGCAAATTGCTCCAGGTCAGAGTCTATATTTGTACTATTGTTAAACTAGTACCTGTATTTCCTGGTACTAACAAATGGCATATTAGCCTAATTTACCACACAATAACTCTTGTGCATGTGTGGACCGTGATGCTTTACTGTGCATTAAATTAGTCTAATGTGCAGTAAAGCATCCAGTGAGAACCTAGATGCTGGTGGTCACTTAGGTGCCTAAACAATTAAGCACGTATTTTGTGAACTACTCCCTTGGTTTAGTAATCTCAGTTCCTTCAAGCTACATTTTAGATACCTAGTCCTGGGTTTATATCACCCTAAGAACTAGGATACATGTCATAGAATCATAGAAAATTAGGGTTGGAAGGGACCTCAGGAGATCATCTAGTCCAACCCCCTGCTCAAAGCATCAGATGACATTACTTTCTGCTTTTGAGACAGAAGTTCCAACATTCTGGTAAGTGAATTCTGAGAGCTCTCCCAGAGGACAGAGGACTCATGAGCCATGATGAGATGGCTGCAATAAGTGCCTGTTAAAAAAGAATATTTTGTTGCTGTGGGCATTTACAATACACCCCTAGAGCAGCAAGTTGCACAGTAGAGAACATAGAAAGTGGGTAGGGCTGTTCCCATTTCTCTGAGCTATTGTTTTGGACTCTCTTCAGACTTACTTGGGTAAGTTTCACTGAGTTGACTGAAACTCAGTTCATGTTTTTAAAGATATCTTTGTGACCATGTGGACTAAAAAAAAAAATTAAAAAGGAAAAGGTCCTCACCCCTTGAGTTTCTGACCTCATTACATCGCACCATGATCCCGGGCATTGTACACATGCTTTAACTGAGTCCATCCCACCCATATGGGAGGACATTCAAAAGTGAAATGAACCCAGGACAGATCTTTGGGTTGAATTAGGACTTTCTAAAGCTAATCACAAATGTATGCTAGTGCCAGGATTTTGAATGAGCAGATGGCTTTGGAGTGTTCACTTTGTAACTACTCAATTTGGATATTGGAATTCTGCCAGTCTCTTTGAAGCTATCCTGGATTCCACAGTTATAGGACCTTGCCATGAATAAATCTGGATTTATTGTCAATCCTTTGATGCTTTCAATTTATGTAAAGGCTGCCTCATCCCAAGTTCCTGAACACAAGGTTCCATATTCCCTTTACAGAAACAATAATCTAAAACCAAAAAAATATGCTAGCAAGGTATGGAAGAGTTTTCAGACTCTAAGAAATCTTAGAAATTAATCTAATAAACAGGATTCATACTAACTTCAGTAATTTCATCAGAGGAATTGGTCTGTGTAAGGGAGAGGAGGAGGCGGCAGTCTCCGAAGAACCCCGCCTAGGCACAATCAAGAGCACCCCGCACGCGCCAGCTCAAAACACACAGAGGGAACTTACCCTTTTCAGGGGCCCAGCAGGAGGGAGTGCCGGAATGGTACGGTATAAAAGAGACACCAGAGCCGTCCCGGGGGGGGGCGGATCCGGAAGGAGCAGGCGGAGGAGTCACCGTTGGCGGGAGCGCCCTTCGGACGGATTTGAGCCGCTTGGAGACACGGCCGAACATTCTGGGGTAAGAGAGATTCCCCAGCGGGACTTGGAAACCAGGGGCCACAGGGCCGAGGAAGGCCAGACATCGTGGGGAGCGGCTAGGACCCAACAGCTGCCGGGGACACAGGAGACTGCAGCAAGGCGTACTCCGAGACGTACGAGTCGCCAGGTTTTTTTTCCCTTTTGTTTTCTGTTGTAATCCAGGTGGAGCAGCCTGTTGCAGGGTGGAGGGGGGATTCCCCACCCTCCAGCAGACAGGGGAGCACTGGGGAAAGTCGGCTGAGAATCGAAGCCGGCAGCATGCCCTAGGTAACCTCGGCCGTAGCCTTTTTCCGTTGGCTTCATCTTGTTTTTTTGGACCATCCTAATGAATGACTGGTCCAGTCGGGCAGTCATTCCCAGCAGATCGGGCGAGGGTGTAGGGGTTGCGGAGCCCTCATTAACCCGGGACCCCAGCAGTGGAGGAGTCTCATTTTTGGACTGTACGCACCGGACCAACCGGACCAATCCGAATCATCATCAAAGTCGTGGCAGGCGAGACAGATGCGTACGAATGTCCAACTAGTTGTGAGTCACTCTTTGACTTCCAGTGGGCGGTCCCGTGGCGGGGAGGCGGTACCGACCGCGGTCAAAGATCTATTCCCCGACAGTCTGAAGTTGAGGTTACTTGTAGCAACTCTACTATAGTATATGTCATTAGGCAAATATAGGCCTTAGATTTTCTGCAAACCAACTTGCTGCTCTCCAGTGATTGATGCTAGACTTAATTATTCTTTATTGAACTCACCTACAGGTCCCATGGGTGTCAGATCAATATAAAACAGGTGAAGAACTGAGGAAAAATTAGCCATGCAAACAATTTACGGAGAACAGAATTGGAGCTACAATTATTTGTTGAGCTATTAGGTCCCCATATTCCCATAACTTTAATATGATCATATGAGGAGATAGAAATTAAAAAGAAGCGTCTAAAGACTTCACTTCTTCAATAACTTACTTTAGGTGGTTGTAATTTTTAAGGGGTAGTAGGGAATGGAGTATATAGATTTAAATGGATCAGTGTTTCACTAATAATATGACTGTTACATCCCCTTCCCATTTCTATTATTCTCTTTCTGCTGGTTAGGCAAGATTGCAAGCTGAATAGGTAGTCTTTTTTTCTCAAGATATAAAATCAAAGAGGTAAAATTTAAAACAAAATATGGTAATCATCTTGTTGAATTTAAATTAACCACAGCCTGGACCAAAAGGCCTTACTTTGGCCAAAGGTCTTATCAAAGCAAGATATTGTGTAAACAGCTAATATGTGGAAATCCTGAAATGAAAACTTCTGGCACAGGCAGGTACTTACAAGTACCCTAGGCAAGTGAAGAATGCTGAGACTCAGGTAGATCTCTGTTGTAAGAAAAAGTCATTCATTCAATCCAAATATCTCTGCCCTGAAGAGTCTCCTCTTCTGGAATGCATGGGTTCCAGAAGAAATCAGGCTGCTCAGTAGGTGGATTTCTCTCTCTAACAATGGATGTTTCAGACAAATGAGGTGAGAAAGTCCAGAAAAAGAAAAAAATGGAGAATCAAAAAGAAAGGGGACAAAATCTGCAGAAGGAAAAGAGATGAGGATGCAACAAAAAGTGAAGGGGAGAAGATGAGAGAGACCTAGTGGTGAAGGAGGTAGCCCACTTGCTCTATTGACTAAAGAGATGCAGAGATGGACTAAATATTAGGGCTGTGCAAAATTTCACCAGCTGTTCCGTTTTGACGCTGTTTCGACTCGTTTTGACCTTGAAACAACGAAATTGAAACAAAACGAAGGACTTCAAAACTGCCTCAAAATGAAATGAGGGCAGTTGAAACATTTCAAAAGTTTCAAAATGTTTTGAAGCTCAAGCTGGGCTTGCCTGCAGGGAAATAAAGTAAGCAGAGGGTGGGGGAAGAGGGGAGAAGGACTGCTCTCATATTGACAGTGTAGCTGACCAGTGATTGTGAATTTTCCCTAAGGTCCCTTCCAACCCCAGTGCTCTGCGGGAGGGATGGAAAATAACATAAAAAGCAGCATTGTTTGAACTGGCCTGCTTTTTGCCTTGGGGTCTGACAGTTACTGAGCTATCTTCCAGCAGCTCAGGAGCATTAGATAATGAAGGCTACTACTACCATTGATTTGAATGATTTCCTACTTGCTAACCTAGAAAGTGGAATTCCACAATACCTTTTGCTTTCTTCTAGACCGTTTTATTTTACTATCATATTCACTGATTTATTCTTTTCACTTTCATAATTATATTGGATATTACACTGTAGAATGTATATAGGAAGGCAGATGCATACATTTTTATTTCTATACATTTATATCTGGCAGCATATAATACTATAGAATTTATATAGGAAGGGAGATACATTTATATTTCATTTCTATACATTTATACCTTGCAGCATATTACATTATAGAATTTATATAGGAAGGCAGATACATTTATATATGAAACACACTATGAAGTATGATGGAAAGGCAGCTGGCAAGCCTCAGTGAGGAGCGGAAGAGGCGTTAAAGAGAGAGGTGTAAGCCTCCCTGCAAAAAAATGAGATGCAGCCTCTTTCCTACAACTAGTAGGGTTGAGGCTTCCTGAAGCAGCAAGGAGAAGGGACCAGTGCCACTGCCTGTGCCTGAGTCCAGAGGAAATGCCAGAACCGAGGATCCCCCTGCTGCCTGGGATGCCAGCTTTTGGGTTGAAAAACCCATTGACAGCCTGAGGAAGCACCTGCAGGGAGAGTGAGAGTGCGCATGCACGCACGTGCGTGCATGCGTTGTTCCTGAATGCAAGGAACAGTAAAGAAGCCAGAGGTTGGCATGCAATGCAGGCAAGAAAGCCAGTCAGTGAAAATGGAAATGGAGGCATCAGGGGGTGAGGGACAGGCTGGGGTGGGATGTAGCAGCACAAGTAAAAGTAGAGAAGGACCTGGGGAATGTCCATCAGGTTATAGTGTGTCAGAATTCTATATTGAGTCCATGAATTTATATACCTAGGAGGTTGATGAATTGCAATTCATAGGCTCATCTGTGAAAAGTAGTTTGTAAATTCAAACAAGCACTGAACCTTGCTAACCACATCACCAGAATCCAACTTTCTACAGCCCACAACACCCTGAATGGATCCAGGCCATGCCACGAGAAGACGCACAAAACTTGCCAACAATATCTCCACTATGAAGATATCCTCACAATACAATACATACCTCCATCAGGGCACAAAAATACATGGAAACACCAAGCAACAACTGTGCACCAGAATGAGTGCACAAGAGTTTTGCTTTCAAGGCTTTGAGGTGCAGTTTTCCAGAAAACCCTGCACCTATCTCCTTGAAATATGGCAGGCTTCATGCCTTCAGAAGGGCTACCATTCCTGTACGTTTCATCCAAATCAGGCAAAAAATGACAAAGTTATAAGCAGTTTTGTGCTTCCCCATTATAGCCTATGGGCAAAACATCAAAACAGTGTTGAAACAGTGAAATAGTCTGGACGAAATGAAGCAGAACAGAGGTTTCTAAATTAAACAAAACTCAAAACAAAACTAAGTCCCGTTGAAATGGAAGTCAAAATGAAATGATGCTGTTTCACACAGCCCTACTAAATATGTTCCCTACCTAGGAAACCAAGGGCAAGATATTAGATAAATACAAAGCTTTGGTTGGGGTTCTAACCCGTATCACCTTTATTTATACAAGACAGGAGAAGCGTAAACACAAACAGTAAAATGTGTAACATAGTCTTTAAATGGACCAGCACCCACAGAAGATGGGTAAAATTTGGAGACATAAAAGGATTGATCGTTCTGAAATAGACATCTGCCAGTATCTCTGCAGCTGTATTGAAGATCACAAGTGCTGAAAATAGACTTGTAACAACACAGTCACAGCATGAGGATTTCAACAGCAAGACTATTATGGTAATTCAGTAAGTTAATGAAGTACACATTATATTTTCAGTGATGAAAAATATTAAACGACTCAGCAAAGTTATCCTAATTTGCTACCTCGCTCTTCTTCATAGTTTCATAGTCTGTAGGGTCAGAAGGGACCTGAGCAGATCATGAAGTCCAGCCCCCATGCCATGGAAGGAAAAAGTACTGGGATCAAATGACCCCAGCAAGGCGTTCATCTAGCCTCCTTAAAGACACCCAGGGTAGGAGCCAGCACCACTTTTCTTGGAAGTTGGTTCCAGACCCTAGCTGCCCTGACCGTGAAGTAGCGCCTCCTGATATCTAACCTAAACCTACCCTCTGCCAGCTTGTGACCGTTATTCCTGGTCACTCCTGGTAGTGCTTGGGGGAACAGAGACTCCCCCAATGCCTGCTGGTCCCCTCTGACTAGTTTGTAACAGGCCATTAGATCCCCCCTCAGCCTTCTCTTTTGGAGGCTGAACAGGTTCAGGTCCTGTAGCCTCTCCTTGTAGGGCCTGCCCTGCTGCCCCCTGATCATACGAGTGGCCCTCCTCTGGACCCTCTCCATGTTGTCCACGTCCCTCTTGAAGTGCAGCACCCAGAACTGGACGCAGTACTCCAGCTGCAGCCTGACCAGTGCCGCATAGAGGGGGAGGATCACCTCCCTGGACCTGCTTGAGATGCATCTGTGGATGCATGACAAGGTGCGGTTGGCCTTCCTGACCATGTCCCCACACTGTCAGCCCATGTTCATTTTGGCATCAATAATGACTCCAAGATCCTTTTCAGTCTCTGCACTGATGAGAAGGGAGTTCCCCAACCTGTAGGTATGTTGCTGGTTGTTCCTCCCCAGGTGCATCACCTTGCACTTGTCAGTGTTGAAACCCATCCTATTCTCAGCCGCCCACCCCTGTAACTTGTCTAGGTCCAATTGCAGGCTATTTCTCCCTTCTAGCATGCCCACATCCCCCCACATCTTAGTGTCATCAGCAAGTTTGAACAGGGTGCTTTTTACCCCCTCGTCCAAGTCACTGATGATGTCGAACAGTGTGGGCCCAAGGACCAAGCCCTGGGGGACCCCACTGCCCACATCCCTCCAGGTCGAAAATGACCCCTCCACCACCACTCTCTGGGTGTGGCCCTCCAGCCAGTTGGCGACCCATTTGACTGTGTAGGTGTCGATGCCACTGTCCCCTAGTTTTTTAATGAGAATGGGGTGAGAGACAGTGCCAAAGGCCTTCCAAAAGTCCAGAAAGACTACGTCCACTGCTACCCCTGCATTTAAGGATTTTGTGACCTGGTCATAGAAAACCACCAGTTGGTCTGACAGGATCTGCCTCTAATGAACCCATGTTGGTTGCCCCTAAGCATAATCTCCACTGCTGGCCCCTCGTGGACATATGTTATGATAATTCTCTCAAAAAGCTTCCCCAGGATAGAGGTAAGACTAACTGGCCTATAGTTTCCTGGGTCCTCCTTCCTCCCTTTTTTGAAAATGGGAACCACATTGGTCCTCTTCCAGTCCTCTGGCACCACACCAGAGCACCACAAGCGCTCATAAAGCCGTGCCAGGGGTCCCGCAATGACCTCTGCTAATTCCCTCAGCACTCTGGGGTGGAGATCGTCAGGACCTGCTGATTTAAATACGTCCAGTCCCTCCAGAATTTCCCTGACTAGGTCCTCACTGACCCTAGGTCTTTCTTTAAAGTACCTCCCAGAAACTCTGTAAGCTAGTCTTCCACTACTAAGTACTGTGTTTCTAGGCCACATTTAAGACAGATGATTTATAATTTTATATCACTACATTACTTTAAACAACACTGGAACTAACATGTGACAGACCTCAACACTACATACTTGAATGTACTCTTAGATTCCTCTTACAGCTTTCTCTGTCAGAGCTGACCTTAGATCGGTGGTTCCAAATCTTCTCATGTGGTAATGTCACTTTCAGGCTTGCAGCCCTACATCTGTTACAAGTCTAGCATTTACAACTGAATGTTTACTCATCTAACAACTCTACTTGTTAAGTGCTATGGTCCCACTTGGAGCCCTAATCTGGGAATCACTAATTTTGGCTGTAAATTTCAGGGGACAAGAAACATATAATTTTGAATCAGGGTTATATTTTCGGCAGCCTACTCTGCTCCCCTCCATGGGTCTGTCAGACATAATACTCCAAATCATGAATCACTTTTAAAATGTAGGCCAGAACCATGCACAGGTTCTGTAGAAATAGTTATTAATAACAAAAAGGCACGCATGAATAACTGAGAGGAGAGTTTAATTTAGAGAATGAAAATTTAAAGAGAAGATTGTGCTTTAGAAGGTTTTCTAGATTCTGTATTACAGATACTCAGGAGATAGAATGAAAGTCAATTTCTACACCCAAACAGCTGGGCGGGGTATCAGCAGTTTTCCATTTTTTCCTTAAAGAAATGCGACTTAGTGAAATTATTTAAGGAAGACATTTGCCAGATGAACCATTCCATGATTCGTCCCATACTTACCTTTAAAATATCAGTCCTGTGAGCAGAGACTCATAAAGACCATAGCTATCACTTCACTTAATTGTGAGACATTTGCAGTAATCAGTCATACAAATTATCATCTAATTCATCCTCTACTTAATCATTTTAGAACTAGACTTTTCAGTTTGTGATTCCAGTGATCATTTTAAAAACACCTATCTCAAGGTAACTGTTTTGCTTTCATGTCATTCTGACTCTTATTGGCAGGGAGCACAATTTGCCAATTCTGAGTGGACAGACATGATAATCAGTGACTGGCTATTTTCAAGAATCTTTCATTGAATTGCTGAATGGATGCAATAAATAAGTCAAATAAGAACTAATGCTGGGACGGGATTTTTGCAGCTTTTGGCTATCACAGTCAAATGGCAGATGCTGAACGCACAGGCTGCAAGCAAAATACTAAAATCCTCAAAACAGGAAGACAGAACTGAGACCTTCTGGAACTAAATATGGCAAGAATAGGCAAATAAACAGAATGATAGATTCAACACAGATGATGAGCTACTAAAATGAGCTACACGGATATGAAAATCCTACACACATAAAATGCTAATAAAATGTAATCTGCTTTTTGAAAGAACTACATCCCATGAGATGCAATTAATAAACACTTGGAGAAGATGCACTTCTTATTGCTTATTATTTATTGCAATCTGTTTTCTATATATAACATACTATATGTATTTTGTAAAGGTGCACTGATACATTGGTCCCATATTGGATTGGCACCGATATAAGGAAATTTACTGTATTGGCAATTGGCTTTTTTGGGCTGATAATGCCACTGATAAATGCCCCGTGCATGTGCTCAGCCGTAGTGCAGCACGTAGGCAGCCATGAGCAAAGTCTGGCAACATGGAGAGCAGCCAGGTCCAGCTGGTAAGTCTGTTGTGAGGGAAGGGGTTTGGGGGGCCAGATCGAGGCCCCCGCAGTGAGCAAGGGAGTGGAGCTGGGACAGGTGCTGCACAGCCAGGGTGGAGTGGGAGGCATGGGAGGAGGGATGACTCCCACCACTCCGTGCATCCCCAGAAGGGTATGGAGGGGTGTGCCCCCGGATCTGCATGGGGTGAGGGCAGGCTGCCACTGTGGGCTGGGACTACCCAGATGGGCCACTCACGGCTCTGTCCCCCGCTCTGCCCTGGCTGTGCAGCACCTGCCCCAGCCCCACTCCCTTCCTCACCAATCTTCCCCCCGCACATCCCTTCCCTCCCCTCTTGCCCCTTTCACTCCAACAGATTTACCAGCTGGATGCCACTCTTCCTGCTGCCTGGTTGCATATCAGAATCGGACTGGTATCGGCTTATATGAGTCATTAAAAATCGTCCATCGGTATCAGTCCAAAAATTCTCTATCAATGCACCCCTGGTATTTTGTATGATTATTCTTCTGAATTGTATTGGCAGGGAGCACAATTTGCCAATTCTGAGTAGACATACATGATTCTTCTTAATTCACTATGTTCTACAGGAGTTTCCTTCATCAAGATAATTGTTAAAAAAAGAATCCTTTAGATAGAGAAAAATTTTACCTTATTCTGAAATGCAAGTCAAGGGAATTACACTGACATGTCTCAAGTCAGTGTAAATGCTTTCCTAGATCACAGCTAGACTGCTCTTCAGTATGCTGGATCCAGCCTCCTGTGTAGGAAATAAGTTCATTTAACTTTAGTAGGAGCCAAATCTGTACAGAACTGGCAGATTTTTTTCATATCTATATATTCTCTGCAAGGTGGTAAAAATTGTCCTAACAGCAGGTTGTACTTGGAAGAAATGCTTAGACTATGTCCTGCCATTGGAGAAGTTCAGTTTGGACTTTCCTACATTGCCTCCATGCTGCACCCATGAGCACCTTCAAGGCACAAGCCCTGACCACTTATTCCTGCTCAGCACACACAAAGCTTCAAAATAAAGCAGTGTTGCCCCTTTGGGAAGATCCTGAGCACATACCACAAAGCACACCTGAGAGACAGAGCCTAAGAACAGCAGGGCCTCTATAGCTAGTTATATTGCCATATTTCCAGTCACTGGCATGCATGTAGCAGGAATGAACAGCCAGACACACTTTGCACAGATATACCCACCTGTGACACAAAAGAAACACAGGCAAGCACTTAGGAACAAGCATGAGCAGATCTAGGATTGTGAAGAGGGGGGTTCATATAATGTGATACATCATCACATATAACAACACACTTTTCTCCAGTTAAAGAGGAACTAGATGCCTTGCTAATATGCTAGGAAGCTAGCACTATACAAATATAACTATTGGAATGTGCACTAATTTGCTAGTTTGAATATAAAGTTGAAAAAAACTACAATAAACTCAGTTCCTCCCCAGATCCAGGAGGCACCAGTCGCTGAGCCGGGAGGGGCATGAGGGGTCCCCCTGCGTGCTCCCCAGCAGACCCAGAAGTGGACTGGAAGTGCTTCTGGTCCACTTCTGGGTCTGCTGCTGAGTGCACTGGGGAGTCCCCTGCACTCCTGTGGGATGCTCCATGAGCCCCAGCATCGCAGCATTCATAAGCTACCTGGTACCTTGAGATATATACAAAAAACATTTAAAGTTGTGTCTATGTCCAAATCATCAAATCTTTCCGAATCTCTATAAATTGATTCAGAGGGTCCTGACTCAATTTGGAGAGATTAAAGGGTCTCTTGATTCAATTCAGATTTGGAGATTCAGCCACCAAATCAAGCTGAATCTCCACCAAATCAAATCAGGGACTGAAGCTTCACACAGCCCTAGTCTTTAACACCCGTAGAGCGAATAAGGATATAGGATGGTTAACACCTGTGGAGTGGAGATAGATTAGCAGGAACCAGGGACTTGACAATGAGCCATGAAGTCAATTGACTCTCTCAGCACTGTCTGTATAGAAATGCTGTTGCCCCTCCCAAGGTTGTTGGTTTTCAAATTTGGGTGGAGCAAGAGCTAAAGGGGAATGAAACTGCACCACTATGGCCTCCTGTCCCTCTCTCCCCGCATTCCACCCCTGGAAAAAGATACTAATAACTGAGGTCATTTTGGCATTCCATTGATCTGCCAACCCAGTGACACAGTAATCTGGCCTTGTAGAACCCTGGCAGACATTATTTTTATAGTCCTACAAAGCTGAATCACTGTGGGCACGCAAATGTGCATGGTCCCCTGACTGGAGCACAACAAATTTACCACAGAGGTACACTTTCCAGCTAGGAGACAACAGGGAGCTTCTCCTTAGATCCCCTTGCCCCTCTCCCAAGGAATGTGTCAGTGAGCAAGACAGACTCAATGCCAGACTTGCCTGATCCACTGTTGCCATCATGGCATCAGTTCTTTCAGTATGATGAATGTGTGGACAGTTGCTTTTTGTTGTCCTGAGACAGCTGATGTAGCAGAAGAAATGTAACATCTATCTAAGCCTGTAGCTGATTTTTCTTTCATTGTCCAAGAGTTCTTCTTTTACTTAGGTGGGTTCTATGCTTCTGTCATATAGCAGAACACATGGCTGATGGATTGCACAAATGTTATAATTGAACATTTTTTCTATATGAAACTGCTAAAGCTGCATTCCA
Organism: Crocodylus siamensis; assembly: GCF_052110815.1. Taxonomy (NCBI): domain Eukaryota; kingdom Metazoa; phylum Chordata; order Crocodylia; family Crocodylidae; genus Crocodylus; species Crocodylus siamensis. The sequence goes on along the minus strand of NC_143396.1, from coordinate 227,305,546 downwards.
AAACAGAACTTTCAAACAATAATGTGTGAATTCTCATTCTACTTCTGGTGCATAACAACTCCTCTATATATGTAAATTCTGATTCTTTAAAATGTTTGGCAATGTAAATTTATAATACATTAAATGTAATTACAAATTAATCAAAACCAACATCTGTTTTGGCTTTGTTTAGCACTATCCACCTGCTGCTTTTAACAACATAGGGAGGTGACAGAGCTCTCAAATGACCTCCATACATGGAACAATTAGAGTGCAAATTCCCTTCGAACCTGGTTCACAGTAAAGACCTTATTTGGAGTTTTGCATAAAAGAGAAAACATTATTTAAATGTGATCATGTCATTTCAATGGGGCTAATTGGCTAATAAAGGTCAGACTCATTAGCAGCTCTTCAGGGAAGGTTTCAATGAAAGAAAATAAATAGTGAACATTGTCCTCCCCTGCCTGCATCAAACACTTTGAGGAAGATTTAGGAGGACACTGGCCTTCCTGAAGCAGTGCTGATGGAAGTGAGGTACTGATAGTAGCATTTTGTGATATAAAAGTATATCTCCCAGCTGGGAGAGAATCATTCATCAACACCACAGTTTTATGGAAAGGTGGTCCTGGCTTACCCACCTCACTGGAGATGCTTACTGTCAAAGATCCACAACAAGCTTGCCTCCAATCTCTATAGTCCCCCCAAAAACATATCATCCTTTCAGTGGAGGCCTTCAATCTCCACTTCTTTCAAGGAAGGGAAGCCCTGTTGTTCAGCTATTCAGTGAGACTGGTGAATGGCTTTGTCATCACCATTTTTCAACACTCAGTGCTTGCAGCCACTCCAAAAGAATGTGAACTCTTGTTGGAGGTTTACCTCTCTGGGAACTGTAAAGCCAGCAAGTGTTTGCAGTGACACAGGACAGCCTTTGGAAATCAAGACACCTCTTATCTGTCAGCTGGAATGCTATATTTTAGGGTCCCTAGGTTAGACTGGAAAACCAACACTTACACACATGTCCATGTTGGCAACATTATCTGCTTTTCACACCAAAACATCCAGGATTCTACTTTTCTCTCTATACTGGGCAGACAACTTTTTATCATGGTGACCTAACACCTCAGGTGTTTGTTTCTAGCTCTAGTGACACTGATTCCGGTAAGTTCTGCCTCCCTTGACTACCAGTCATCTCTCCAAGGTAACCCCATTCATATGTGGACAGTTCTTGATGGTTCATCTATACCATACCTGGATATGTCTATGTGATCATCTCTCTTATTCCCATCCCACAGAAGAAAGAAACCCTTGCAGCTATACAAAGCCATAATGCAAAATTAGGTCAGCTAATTAAGCCATACAAATAATAGAGCTGTGCGAAATTTTGCTGCCAGTTTTGTTTTGACCTGTTTCAAGGTCAAAATGGAACAGATATAGTCGAAACAGCCTTGAAACAAAACGAGGCAAGTAGAACTTCCGGAAGGCTTTTGACACTGTCTCTCACCCTGTTCTCATTGAGAAACTGGGGGGCTGTGGTGTCGACACCCACACAGTCAAATGGGTCGCCAACTGGCTGGAGGGCCGCACCCAGAGGGTGGTGGTGGATGGGTCCTTGTCAACCTGGAAGGACGTGGGCAGTGGGGTTCCGCAGGGCTCGGTCCTTGGGCCCGCACGGTTCAACATCTTCATCAGTGATTTGGATGAGGGGGTAAAAAGCACCCTGTTCAAATTTGCTGATGACACTAAGATGTGGGGGGACGTGGGAATATTGGAAGGATGCAACAGGCTACAATCAGGCCTAGACAGGTTACAAAGGTGGGCGGACGAGAATAGGATGGGTTTCAACACAGACAAGTGCAAGGTGATGCACCTCGGGAGGAACAACCGGCACCATACCTACAGGTTGGGGAACTCCCCTCTTGTCAGCACGGAGGTGGAAAGGGATCTGGGGGTCATCATTGACTCCAAGATGAACATGGGCCGGCAGTGTGGAGAGGCAGTAAGGAAGGCCAACCGCACCTTGGCATCTACAGATGCATCTCAAGCAGGTCCAAGGAGGTGATCCTTCCCCTCTATGCGGCACTGGTCAGGCCACAGCTGGAGTATTGCGTCCAATTCTGGGTGCCGCACTTCAAGAGGGATGTCGACAGCATGGAGAGGGTCCAGAGGAGGGCCACTCGCATGATCGGGGGCAGCAGGGCAGGTCCAATGAGGACAGGCTGCGGGACCTGAACCTGTTCAGCCTCCACAAGAGAAGGCTGAGGGGGGATCTAATGGCCTGTTATAAACTAGTCAGGGGGGATCAGCAGGCATTGGGGAAGTCACTGTTTCCCCGAGCACCGCCAGGAGTGACCAGGAATAATGGTCACAAGCTGGCAGAGGGTAGGTTTAGGTTAGATATCAGGAGGCGCTACTTCACAGTCAGGGCGGCTAGGGTCTGGAACCAGCTTCCAAGAGAAGTGGTGCTGGCCCCTACCCTGGGGGTGTTTAAGAGGAGGTTAGATGAACATCTTGCTGGGGTCATTTGACCCCAGTACTCTTTCCTGCCATGGCAGGGGGTCGGACTAGATGATCTGCTCAGGTCCCTTCCGACCCTACAAACTATGAAACCGTTTCGCTGTTTCGACCATAGGCTATAATTGGTAACATTGAAACAGCCTATAACTTTGTCATTTACCTGATTTAGATGAAACTTGCAGAAATGATAGTCTCTTCTGAGGACATGAGGCCTGCCAAGGTTCAAGGAGATAAGTGCAGTGGGTCGGGGAAACTGCACCCCAAAGTTTTGAAAGCAAAACTTGTGTCACGTGTATGTGTTAAGCCACAGTGGGGTCAAAACTGCAGGTGTGCTATCCCCTGCAGGGGCCACAAAGCATGCCAAGTTTCAAGGACATAGATGTAGGTTTTGGGGGGAAAACTGTACCTCAAGATGCGGACAAGCAAAACTCGTGACATGGGTGACACTGTGTGTGTTAAGGCGCAGCAGGGTGAAAGCTGCAGGCCTGCTAGCCCCTGCTGCAGCCACGAAGCCTGCCAGCTGTCACAGGGATGGGCATAGGGGCTTCTGGGTTCTGGGGCCCTGCACCTCTCGCTGCTGACAGGCAAAACTTGTGACATGGGTGCTTGTGCAACTGACTGTCTATCTTGGGGCAGAAGCAGTTCCCAGCTCTGTATTGATTCTTTCCTCTCCTTAGTCTGTGGTTTCATAGGTGTTAATCCTTGCTCATTAACTCATTATCCTAGCTAGCTAGCTGCACCCAGGGGTGGAGACACGCAGAAGCTGGAGGAGAGAGAGGGAACCCAGAGACTCTGGCAGCAGTAGGAGTGCTGTGTGAAGCGAAGCTTGAACTAGGAACCCGGTGCCCACAGTTTGGCCCCTTGGAGTAGAACGCATTGGAGTTGTCATTACATTAGCAGAGTGTAGAGATGTAAAGAAGGGATTTGGGCTCAAGGGAGCATTTCCCTGTCACACACACGCACATTTGAAACTGGAGTGGGGTAGAATGGCTTTTCCACAAACTATTTCTCTTTTATGTGACTACGTTTGTGATAGGCTGAGTGAAGCGGGAGAGGAGCTAAGTTAACCCTGGCCCTTCAGTGTCATACAGCTCGGTTGCTGCAATGTAAGCCAGGTCAGAAGAGGGAAAGGGCTGTCTTATTTATGATGGCGCTATGGATAACGAAGAATTTCCTTACTGTATTGATCAGCAGCAACTTGGGATCTTAATGTCTGCCTTTGCACTCCTCTGCTGGGTGCTTTTCACTGTTGGCAAATGATTACATCATGATTTGACAACAGTTGTGGTCTTACTCATTTGCCCTAGGACTTCTGTCCTATACTTCAGGCTGCTGTGGCAGAAAGAGGTATAAAATGAAATAGAAAAGCTTAATGAGTTCCTCTTGCCTTCTGCTGAAGCTGACGCTTGTCTTGTGCATGCATGTGGTGGTGGTGGTGGTGGTGGTGGGGCGTCTCTTCTCCCTTTCCTCCTGGGAAAGGAAGAAGGATAATTAAAAGTGTGCTTTTATCCTAGAGATGGATTTTTTTTAAAAAATCAGTCATTTTAATTTAATTTAATTTATTTTTTTAATTTCCACCAACATTTTGGGTGTTTTCCAATGAATAAATGAAAGAGAACAACCAGTACTAAAATTCTGGTTTTGATTATATCAAGATTTTCAGGGGGGAAAAAAGAAACAGAATATATCTGCCAAAGCTCTGCACATTTTTTTCTTTTGCTCAAAAAAGCCATTACTTAATAAAATTAAATTTAAATAAAAACATCTTGACCAGTTCCCTGTTGCAACCATACAATCATATATTCACATATTCCCTTTCTGATTTATTTCCCTGCTTATTGTTTCCATTTCTAGGAGCACAGGCTGGGATACTCGTTTGGACGCAAAACAGAAACTTGCTGTTTAGAGCTACAGCTGTGAGGCCAGTGAAACAATGCCTATGGCTTATTCGCTTACATTAGAACAAAATCTCAATGTTTGGCCTAATTTCACCCCTTTCTTTTCATACAGAACAGCCTCTGCCCCTTTTTACTGGAACATTAAGCTTGAACAGGTTAACAAACTATTAAGTTCAGAGCCTTATTAATATGGTTTCTAGATACATTTCCTAGTGGAACTGCTGCCTACCCTACTTTCCAACCTCTTCCTCTCTTAGCTTTATGTTTGGTCTGAATTTTCTTTTCCAGTACTCAAATGCAGAATGCAATAAACAGTAGGCTGCTCCACCCAGTGGGTATTAGTAGTAGCCACTAAGATGGTTCCCTTACAAGGGATATATATACGTACATACATACATACATATACACACACATATACATATATACTATATATATGTATATGAAAGATATATATGTATATGAAAGATAGATAGATATCTTCATACATATATGAAAGAGAGTCATATATATATTATAAGAGAGAGCTATATTATATTATAAGAGAAAGTCATATATATATGTGTATGTGTGTGTGTGTATATATATATATGAAAAGAGAGGGTCTGTAGGAGTTTGAGGCATTCTTTAAAAACCCCACTAGACCCAAAAAAATTCCATCAGGAAATGCCTTTCTCCTGTCCTTAATATTATTTAATAAATAGCCTCACAAAATAAGGAAGATAGGCCTGAAACCCTTTAGGTTACCTTCAAAAAACATGCTGCTACAGAAGCTGTTGGTTCCCTATCTTGGACCCTCAGATTGTAATCACTGCTCAGAATTGGCATTATAAGGCTGAAAAAAGCAGGACTTCTTTCAAAAGTCTAGTAGCTTCAAGGGATTAGTAGAAAGAAAGATTGGACATTTATATTGATAATGAGGAAATTCAGTTACATTAGATAGGATAAAATGCAATTTTATATGATCAATCAGCAAGCTTCAGGACATAAGTGAACTACTAATTGACTGGGTGAGGGTGGGGGGGGGGGCGCTAATAAGAGGCTTCCCATATAAGCAGGTTATACTTATACCATAATTGGTCATTATGAGATTTCTCATTACTCTATGCCTAAACCATAAAGGGTTACATGATGAATGTCATGTGGAACTGCAGAGCTATTTTGTTAGGTCACTTTGCCAGGAAGTCCAAATCAGTCTCATCATTTTCAGGTCAGCAACTGTTTGACAGAGGAGGCAGAGGCAGAGCTTCCTGCCTTTTATCCTTTTAGTCCAATAGCCAAATGACTAAGGTAATTGCCCAGGAAGTAGGAAACACTGGGCCCCTTTTTACCCAGAAAGGAGTTGAATTTACATCTCCTTCTTCCCAGCAAAGTGCCTGAACCACAAAGCCATAGTCTAGGCCAGTGGGGGCCAAACTTTTTTGGCAGGTAAGCCATAAATTAAGCCCCACGCCCTCCCCCAAATGCCACTCTGATTCCCCTGCCCTGCCTGATGTTCTGCTTTCTGCTCCCTACCATGTGTTCCTTGGATGATACGGCTACGTGGGCTGGATCTGGCTCACAGGCTGAAAGAAAGGCCATGTGGGAGCATGCAAATAGCCAACATCCTGCAAGACCTGGGCATTGTGGACAACAAAATATGTTAATGTCATAAAGCCCAGGCAGAACTCCCACATGTTCTTGAGCAGGCACTGCACATATGCCATGAATCAGCAGTGCCTACTTCAAGTTCACTGATATCATGGCCAGTATCACAGGTTCAGCCATGATGCTTCCATATGGTCCCAATCATCCCTTCTCCAACAGATCCACCTTGGCCAGGTCAAACCCAGGTGGCTACTAGGTAAGGAGGTCCACCTTGTAATCCCGTACCATAGCTGCTCAACCCCTGTAAAAGGAATAAGCCCTATAAAAGCTATCTTACCAGGAAACTCCAAATATATTAAGTCACACATGTGTTTTGTTCTTTTGTCAACACATTTTTTTCAACAGCATAGGTTTGTCTCTCTTCCAAAAAACATGGCCTCTCCCACAGCACAATGCCCTCAAACATCACCAAGGAGTCTTGGCTCACTACTAAACTGTTACAGGTGAAGAGTATCACCTATTAAAGTGCATGTACCATTTTCTGTAGCACTTCGGGGCTTTCTTAGGAGGTTTCCACTCCAAGCACTGGCCATTCTTAGCAGGTAAAGTGTAATAAAACCACACCACTACATGGGGGAGTTACAGAAAGGTGTTGCACAGCCACTGCCTGTATGAAAAAAATGGGTGTAAAGGAAAGTCTTTTCTCAAAACCATTTGATGTTTGCACACTTTTTCGTCTTTGCACATCTTCCATTACATAGCTGGAATATGTGATGGCTCCAAAGTGGGAGATGAATTATTCACTCTGACAAGTAACACTTAGCAGGCCTTTAACATTCATATCACTAGCTGTTCTGTGTGCATACATATTTTTTAAGAAGTTAATAGGACTGAGTAGATGTGCAGACTTGAACTTTGCTTAAGGTGCTGAAAAGTTAGTAAAAAGCAGGAATGTGATTTATCAGACGTGGTCTGGAAGGGCTTCTTGATCCACAACTACAGGATTAACCCAGCAGAAGCTGAATAACATACACAGCTAAGCACATCCTCCAGTGTTCCCTTATGGGCCAGCTCTGCCCTCAGCGACCACTCCCAAGTGTTATTTTAACAGTCTCTGATCTGCAGGACTTTCAAACATTAATGTGGAATAAACTGGAATAAACAGTAACAGCCTAGAAGTTGAGGTGTTGGAAGAATCAGAAGTGCAAATCACTGCAATGGTTGAAGAGATTGGATGGGAGCTGTGAGTTTTCTGATCTGTTAGTTTCTTTAGTGCCATAACATTTAGGTTTGGGTGCCAGGTGCTTGGCTTTGCTCTCTGAGCACCAGATGTAGGACTCAGAACATTTCTATTTTTATTGCATACAAATGAAGAAAAAAAAGTATGCTAAATGACTCTCTCTTTCAACATCTCCATGTGTTGTTTTTTTCCAGAGCTCATCAAGGAAAAAAACCCTTGCTTGACAGTCTTTCAGATGGTATCACTCATTACTAGGTTTGTGGTTGGGAAAGAGTCAATATTAGGCAGGGCTTCTGCTTGTATTGATTCATGTAATGTTTCTTTTTAAGACAAGGCAAGACAAAAACACACAAAGGGGAACACTTAATCTGTATGGACACTTCATTTAATCTTTAAAAAGTTCTGATCTGTTAAATGACCATTTTATTTTTCCCCCCAAAGCCTCATAAAGCTCTAATTAAACTAAGTTCCCCTGAGGTCAGAGAAAAAAATGGCTTGCAGAATTTCTTCTGGTCTGTCCCATATTTTCTTTCAACAACAATTTTATATAACATGTTTATAGGTTACAGTGACCTTCCTGCCACCTTTCACCCATCCAGGACAGTTTAAAAGATTAACACAAGACATTATACATCATAAAATAGCTGGACTAGTTTATCTGCCTACTAGATTAGGTTTAGGAATAGCATCCATTAGTCTAGAAGGGTGGATCAGAAGAGCAGAATCTACACTTCTCTTATTGCCTGATATCTGATTTGCAGGACTTCAGGCTTTCAAAGAGAAAGCACTTTTATATAAAGCTCCAGTTCAGCACAGCAGGAAGGAAATGGCCTATGACAACCGTACTAGACATCTGAGTGTTTTACAACCATAAAAATGTAGGCGGCGAGACAGAAGGAAATCAATGGAGAAGCACTTACCCGAAAGGGATGCATTTCTGAGGAGAGATCTTTTCCTTAATAAACTAAAATGTACAATTCCCTGTAAATTCAGCAGTAATCTGTTGGAGATGGAAAGATATTAAGAAAAGTGAATAACCAGAGTATTATGTTCTTTCTTTTACTAAGAAGAGAGAAAAGTATCAAAGTACTGAAGCCTTGACTCGGTTCTCTCCTCAAGAGGATTACTCGGCTAGCAAATCATCCTTCATTTACTACTGAGTAATTCATACCAAATCACTCCACATGCAAATATTCTCACAGATGAGGAGAAATCAGTACTGTGATTTTTAAACAGAAATACATTTACTCTTGGTACCTGACTTGTGCATAACTATGGACCAGGATCTTAATAAATAAAGTTTTTAAAAGATACTGTTGCAGCCAATAGAATCTTTCCTCCAGCAACAACACTTGAAGCCAGAAAAGGAAACAGACAGCGTATACATGGAAAATGAACATGTCAGAAATAACCCCTATGTTAGAGCTTGGGTTGACCCCAGTTCTGTGACCCCAGATGGGGACCCTACAGCTACAAGATCATCCTAAAGACTTCTCTGTCCCCTTCCCTTTCTCTAGCATCTATAATAAAAATAATAATAACAACAATAGCAGCAACAACAACAGCAACAAGATAACCTAAGCTCTTCTATGCTTTTTTCATCTATAAATCTCTAAGAAAGACAAAAAACGGAAATCAGCACAAATATCTTAATTTTATGAGCGAGGAAACTGAAACAGCAGGAGGTCAAGTGATTTGCTTAAGGCTACCCAGTAAAGTACTAGCAGAAGTGGTTGTTGAAGTCAGGTTTCCAACCCAGCACCCTATCCACTAGGCCACACTGCTTCCCCAGTTCTGTGCATGCAGCCTTGCCATGGGGACTCAGGGCAATATTATTCCATTGTCTGCCAGGGACCAAATTCTCCCAATGAGTTCTCTTATACTCTGACCTAGCACCATTACTTTCTCTGCATTGCTAATATGGATACTACTAATGAAAAGTTATTTTAATTTCTAAATTGGAAATCATCTGATTCCTGCCACTTTAACCTTTTCTCCTTGTTTTTCTCATTCTCCTCCTTCTCTTCCTCCACCTCCTTCTCCTTTAAAAGAGATTTTGCAGATGAGATTTAGATCTTACATAAAGAGTAATTGTAGAAGAATTTGTCATGCTTCAGAGAGCTAGGAAGAAAATGAAAATGCTAGTGATGGAGCAAAAGTGGAGATGAAGGGCAATGGATACATGTTAAGAAGAAGACCAAAAACCCCAGAGAACAATGAGGAGACAGAAGCGGTAGGAAAGGGATAGCAGAAAGACATTTGTTCTGGAAGCGTTTTCCTACCATGGCTTAGTGCAGCAATTCTCAACCAGGATGCTATAGCATGCTGGGATGCCAGGAAATCCTTATAAGTGTACTGTGGTGTGACACATAACATTAGCAGTGTTAGGTGGGCAAACACCTACATATGATTCACAAGGTAGACCCAGAGCTTTCAAAGAGGAAACCCATTTCAAAAAAATTCTGCTCTGTTATGGTTTTCCTGAGATCTTTGCAACAAAAGAATTGTCCTATTATTTTTCCATAATCACAAAAATGAATGAAAGCTAAGAGCAGGCATTTTCTGAGGAGGGCCTTGAATCTAAAAAGCTTAAGAACCACTGGTCTAGGGTCTCACCAGCATCTGGTCCCCAGCAGAAAGTGGACTAGGGTAAATCAAGAGTCAGTATAGGTAGACAAGTATAGTAATTACAGGTAGTAGCTGCAGGACATGCTTAGAAAGCCACTTCTGTAGATTGGTCCAAATAAATTGCATTAGGGAACCATCTGAAAGGCAGGAGTCTAAATTAGCCTGATCCAATATGCTGTCCCACGTTGACCATGCAGTCCCGTTTTCACTGCAGTAGCTTCCAGTAAGAAATCCTGCTTGATGTACTGAGAGAAAAAGGCCAATATTTGAGACCTACATTTGGGGGGCAGAAGTTAGACACTCAGTGGCCCTATTTTCACGGGTATTGAGCACTTGAAACTTGATGACACTTAGGGCAAGCTGCACCTCTGACATTCAAGTGATTTATTTTTTATTAAGGAACCATAGTATAGCTCTGGATGGTGCATCAAGGATTGACATTGTGAAATTCCTTCAACCTGATTCTGTGAATTCTTATTTTCCCATTAAATGCCACTCCAAGCCTCCAGTGGGGATTCTTTGGTTCACTCCTCTCAGCCCTGTAAACTCGCTGCCTCTTTATAATACCATGGGGGCCAAGTTTAGTTCCATTTATTACATCTTTTCCTTATCTCTGTGCCAACTCCACCCCAAGCCTCATCTCTTTTAGTCATCCACCATATCTCGCTGTCACTTTCAGTTGTCATTCCAGTAGTTACACCCCTTATTCAAAATGCTTTTCTCCTCTAAAGTTAATCCAGCCTGCCATTAGCTCCCAGCTCACAAACATACATTTCCCTTTTCACTGCCTAAGGGTATAGATGTTAGGGGTGTGCAAAATGGCACCATTCCGTTTCACCTTTAGTTTTGACAGTTCAAGGGAACCGTGTTTTGTATCGAATTTCATTTTGAGTTGAAACAGCTGTTTAATTCTGTCAGAACAGAAAGGCTGTTCTGATGCTGTTTTGACGTTTCGCTGGGGATGGGAAGTCAGCCCAACTGGGCTGCTTTCCCATCCCTGCTAGATCACTCCAGGGGCGGGAGGCAGCCCGGCTAAGCTGCTACCCAGTTCCTGTGCTAGATCACACCGGGGGTGGGAGGCAGCCCAACTGGGCTGCTTTCCCATCTCCCACACTACATTGTGGGGGGGCAGGGAAACTCCTCCTGCCCCCAGCGCAATCTAGCGTGGGGCCCCAGGAAGCAGCCCAGATGGACTGCCTCCCACCCCGGGCATAATCTAGCATGGTGAAGCAGCTCAGCTGGGCTGCCTCCCACCCCTGGTGTGATCTAGCATGGGAGACTGGAAGGCAGCCCAGCTGGGCTGCCTCCTTTCCCCGGCGAATCTAGCTTGGAGGACAGAGAAGCATCCCAGCTGGGCTGCCACACTTCCCCCTACTGGATCTTGGACTGGGGATGGGAAGTCAGCCCAGTTGGACTGACTTCCCATCTCCATCCTATGGTCGAAATGTTTCAACTTTCAAAACGTTTCGACCAGCCTCATTTTGTTTCAAGGCTATTTTGACAGCATTAGTTTCATTCAGATTTTGCTGTTTTGACTTTGAAATTAGTCAAAACAGTGTCAAAATGAAATGGCTGGCAAAATTTCACACAGCCCTAATAGACATATGTAGCAATATCAGTATCAATATTAAATGACAATAATATAAGCTGCTACAAGGTAACTTGTGCATCTGCATGGCTCTTGTCATGCCACAAATGTAGGAAACTGTTGCAACTTTAAAGGTTACAGCAATTTAGTCAACTTTTATCACTACAGGAGCAGGTAGAGATAACAGCTACCATGTGCACTAAAGAGATAGCTCTCCTTTCCCTTTTAAAGCAGCTCCAAAAGTATGCTTGTCCATTGCCTGAAAACCAAACTGGTTCTAAGTGATGGGTATTCTTTTCCTAAAAACACTTCATTTAGTGGGGTATAGCCAACACTAGAGGGAGCTAACAGCCTTCTTTTCAGTTTCCCTATCCTTTGACCGAGCTGTATTGTAAAGGTGTTTTGATGGAGTTTATTTAAGAAGGCACTAAATTATGTAGTAAAATATAGTTGAAATTAATTCCTCACTTGGGAATTCAGAAAAGACTTCACCAAAACCCTCATGAAGTATTGTTCCTTTTGAAAGCTGCTACTAGTTAGAAACCATACCAGAGAAATGGGAATAAACACTATTGCTATTGCACTGATTATTTCTTCATGATCACTTACTTGGAAGTGTTGTCATATATGTCAGTATTGTGGTCAAAGCATAACCTGTTGAGGCAAGTGAAAGAAGCACACGTCATCTTTTCCCTAGGATCTGAATCACTCCTAAAGTAGCAGCATAATTTTCCATTGCTTTCATTGCCTCCTGTCTGATTAGAAGGAGGATTATCATATAGGTGTCAAAGTGCCACAGATAAAAAGCAAGATTTTCTTCAATCTAAAATGAAACAATTTAGTAGAAGTGGCATATCCTTTTGCCCATGAGGTACAAAATGTGTCACTCAACACAGAACATTTTCAGATGTGCCAAATCCTTCTGAGTAATTGGTACAGAGAGAGCACAGGGGCAGGTCTGTTCTGCCGTAAGCACTGAAAGAAAAGACTGATGCCAGGGTGTAGTACACGATGGATCAACATACTGACTTTCCTCCCCAGCCATTTTACGAACACTCTCTGAAGACACTGATTAGTCCAAAATATAATTGCTGGGATTAGCACATTAGCTGAAAGCCAGTACTCGGTGTAATATTATTGACATCACATTTTGTCAGATGTTGCTGACAGCAACAAAGACTGGGTACAAAAATCTCAGGTGTCTTCATAACATTGCAAATCCAAGCTGCCACCCACCCAGTAACCTGCGTAAACCAAACACATCCTCTAGGTGCTCATGACAGCCAAAACTTCCCCATTTGTAAATACTTAGCCTGTGTATAAAACAAACTTGAATTGTAAGGAAGACAGAATATGGCATTAATTTGAGAATATGCAGAAAAAACACACAAACACTATTAAGTAAAACAGTTATCCCATCAGTACCTTTCCCTCAGTTTTTCCTCCTGCCAGTGTGATTGTGCAGGGTACAAATGTCTTTCATGGGCACCTGTACACACCATGGGTTTTAATCCTCATTAAATTAAATAGGTTTATAAAATTTAAACTTGTTTCTTTTAGAGTGTCACATTTGTGTTTACACGCACTAGGTTTTCAAATGAATAAGCCTTGGAGCGTTGCATCTGTGTTTACATACACTACATGTTTTCAAATTAATTAAGCCAGGTCCCTGGCCAGAGCCTCAGGTGAGTGGGATGGTCCAGCACTTCCCCCCACCCCCCCAACCCAGGGCCCCCCACCCATCCTGTGCTCATGCCCTGCCATGAAGCTATGGAAGCAGGTAGCTGGCAAACAAGAAAAAAAAAAGGGGGGGGGGGAAAGCCACACAAGAAAAAAAAGTGGAAGCAATTTGAAAGTGAAAGCAATTCCAAGCAGTGAACTACAAAACAGTCACAGTGCCATCTAGTGATTACAGAGGCTCATAACACATCTTTGAGTGGCTTTGTGTTTGCACACAATGAATCAATCCATGGATGTGACACTTTAATTCCTGGTGAGCCAAACTAAACTACATCTGAGGAATTTTATTTTAATGCACAAGAAAGACTTTTAAAGTATTGCAAAATCTCATTCATGCAAACAGACATGCAGCTGCAGCACATGAAAGGGCAAAAATCATGGCATGTATATGAGCCCCATTACTACAATTCCCTGCCTTCTGGTGCACTGCACTGTTTGCCATCAACGGTTACTGAAGTGTCAGAGCTCATGAATGCAATCAGTCAAGTCCATCTCCAAATCCCCAGGGGCAACTACTGACTTCATGGCTTTCATGAAGGGGCATCATGTCTTTGCCTCTAGCTATGATGTTGTCTTTGCAATATTACCCCAAGCGTCAAGACTGTCTCCATGCCAGCACATTTCCAGCCATGGTGCTGCCACAGCTTCCATGTTGTCATCCCCAGCTGTGATGCTGTCTCAGCACTGCTCTAGTTCAGCCAAAGGTTTTCCATCCAAAGTAGTAATTTGAGTTCTGTTGGTGCTGGTTAAAAAGGAATGATCACTGGAGTTCATTTAGCTGCTGTTGCCCTCCACAGCCTCAGTTGAAAGCACATATTCCATTTCACCAAGATCCAGGGTTTCAGTTCTGTGATTTTGCTGAAGAAGGGGTTTAATGACATGCAGGGCCTTTCAGCAGAGAATGTCTGTACAAGGCAGCAGTGAAACATGTGCTTACGACTTTTTACAGCTAATGGCACTCAGGTACATTTCCACAGCATAATGCAGTGCTGTGCAGAGATAGCCAAGCTAGCTCGCTGGCTCTGAATAAATCCTGCCACTCAGCAGAGATAATAGCTCAGATGCAGTGACAACTCACTGCTTCTGGTACCCAAGCTAGCTCCATGCAGCACTGTATTGTGATGCATCCTTTTTGGGAAACCCCTTGAGACTTACCTGCTTCTGCCCACCTTGAATATTGTGTAACCCGCTGGAGAATTGAGGGTCTTGGTTTGATAGCAAGGTGTTTAACATGCATTACATATCTATCACCGCAACATCTGCAGTAGAGATAGGTCAACACGTGTTAGCTCAGTGGGGCTAGTATCACAAGTTCTTTGTCACAAATGTTCATCAACACAACAAAAGTACAACCCCATCCCCCAAAAAAACAAAATAGAACTGAGCTTTTGGGATCTCCAATTCCCATTAAAGCATTGCACTTTCTTCAGATCAGTTGAGACCTGCATAAAGGCCAAGACTTTCAATTACCTGAGACAGATAAAAGGATAAAAAGCTCCACAAATTCAGATGGAAAAGCCTTCCAAGTTGCCTGAGATATTAGTCTTGCTGAATCATCCATCAGTCCATTCCTTCCTTTCATAATAGAGTCACTGACCTCTCCTGGCCTCCTGATGAGGCACTTCTAGCTGCCCTATTTGAAGAGAATCTTCAGTGGACAAATTGCTGTGTATTTTCACCAATTGCACAAAGCATTTATTTCTTGTTCACAAAGACCTTCCTTTCAGAGGCAACAGCTTGCAGGCCTCCCACTGGCCTTAATCTTCCTCTTGTTTTCAAGATTGCCAACTTCATGTGCAGAAGGAAGATATTCTCTACGTAGTGTGGAAACCCAGAGTTGCACGTATGTGCTGAATAATAATGTGTAAAGGTGGCTATGTTATCTGTTGCTTCTGAAATTAGGGGCTGTTCCCTTAGAACAGTATTTTAGAACATGCCAGTGGTCCCTGAAAAAAATCACTTCACAGGAATAATTTCAACCAGCAGGGTCAGCTATAAGGAGCTCCCTTCTACAAAGGATGACTGCAAATACAAAGAGAAGAGTTTCTACTTATAATGGTCCTAAGTTAGACCTTTTACTAACCTACAAAATTAGGTAGGGTCAACCGTTGGAAAGTTCAGGAATCAAAATGTTAAGCATACCATGATATTTGGCACTTCCACAGCAGCTTTTGTCAGGGGATCTCCAAGTGCTTCAGGTACAACTGAAGATGCTGCATCAGGAACAGGTAAAATCATCAGAAACAAGTCACTCTGGCTAGGTTCAGAAGTTACAAATAAACCAGTTTAAGTGATCAAAAACTGGTTTAAACATGTAACAGAACAGAATTTCAGTGCACACAAGCCACTTTCAAAATGGCCAAAAGTGGTTTAAGATAACTTATTTAGGTCAAACCATTTTATGTCCATGACACTTTCCTGGTTCAAGTTAATTCACAGTCCCCCAGAATCCCAGGATGCTTTGCAGCCCTGGGCTGGGCTGTTCTGCCTGCTCCAGCAGACCAGGGTTGGCCCTGCCCCTCCATTCCCTAGCCAGAGCACTATCACTGCTCCAGCTGGCTGAGAAGGGGATGGGCAGGGAAACCCAACTCTGGATCCCAGCCAGGGTCTGCTTGGTGGGAGCAGAGCAGCCCTTGACAGGCTTTTCTGCCACTTGCCACTGGAGCAGGGGGAGAGTGGTGGCCAGACCCTGGACCAGGCCAGCAGAATGAGGTGGAAGGGGAGGAAGGGGGCTTTAAACCCCTCCCACCCAAAAAGGATACCAACTGGGGTCTGCCTGGCAAGGGTGGAGCAGCCCTTGACAAGCTTTTCCCCCACTTACCACTCAAGCAGAGGGCGTCAGGGGGTTGCACACTGAGGTGAAGGGGAGGGAGGGGAGTTTAAAAACCCCTCCCTTCCCTCCGCCTCAGCGTGTTGGCCCAAGGCCAGCAGCTGTCCACACCCGCTGACCCCCACACTGGAGCCGTAAGTGGGGAAAAGCCAAGCAGAGGCTGCTGTGCCCCTGCCAAGCAGACTTCAGCTGGGTTCCCATGCAAGGGGTGGAAGGGGATTTAAACCCTGCTCCACTCCTCCCTGCTTCAGCATGCTGGCCCAGGTCCAGGTCTGGCCATGCCCCCCACCCCCTCCATCCCAGTAGGGAGCATGGGAAAAGCCTGGAAAGGTCTCCTGCACCCCTGCTAGGGAGACTTTGGCTCAGGTCTTGTGCAGGTGGGGGAGGGGGCTTAAAAAACCCTCTCATCCCTTCCACATCAGCATTGCAGCCCTGGCCCGGGTCTGGCCATGCACCCCCAGCCCCCAGCAGGGAGCAGAGAAAAAGCCTGGCAGGGGCTGCTTCCTCCCCCCCTCCCCCCGGGCACACCCTGTCTGAGGTCTTTACAGGCCAGGGTGGGGGTTTAAGCCCCTTCCCCCAACCATGCTCAGCAGGCCTGCAAGGGCCTGGCCACGCTCCTCCCCCCACAGCTCCAGTAGGGAGTGAGGGAAAGTCTGGAGGACTTCTCACCCAGCTTCCCTCCAGCCTTCCCACCACTGCTGAAGGGAAGGGAAGGCTTGCTTTAGAGCCCCCAGCTTCTGGCCTGGGCCACTGCAGGCATGTGGCTGCATTTCTGAAATAAAAAGTAAATGTCTCTTCACTTGCTCATCAGTTCAATCTATGCAGTTTAGACTAACCTACAAAGACTGAATTGACTCAGCTTCAGGCTTTTTGACTATCTCTACTTTAGTCCCTATGAGTTGGAAGGGAACAAACTATAAGTTTCCTCTCCTGACACCAAGGTCTTTGCTCAGCTTGTGCTATTACTGCCTTGTGCTGGCCTGCATTTGCTATGCTTAAAACCACAGTGGAGAGAGACCCCATGCAAGCATTTTTATCACTTTCTCTCAGCCCTGATGATCAGTGCCCCAGATACCTGACACAGCAGGAGGAAACCTCTCAGAGGAAAGCATGCAGCATGAACAGCTCATCTGGGGGACAGGCTGTCAGGTCCCATGAATAAAAAGTGAATTATAGATAGCATTAGAATATCACCATGTCAGCTAATTCCCTGAAAAGGATTCTGATTTTATCACAGCCATTAGGAAGGGAAAAGGCCTTATTAGGCTTAGTGCACCCTCAGAAAGCAGCACAGGGCTATTCTTTACAGGACATTTCCTAGTGCTTTGTTTTAGTTAGCAAGAAACTAGCTGTGATGAACAGTTTTCATCTCTGAGAATCAGAGGCCTGAGGTACTGAACAGCCAGGCTGTACGAGTTCCTCTCTGTATTACTCTGTAGCAGGCAGAGGGTGCCATCTCCATTGCAAACATGCTCCGGTTTAATTCCTCTCCTGAGAACAGAAGTGCTGTTGTGGAGACGGCTTGTAGGACCCAACTCAGAATACTGGCCACAACGTGAAGTGAAAGTCTTTATAATCAGGGTTTTTAACCATCAGCAGACCTCCCAGGATGAAAGTAGCACCAGGCTTTATGGCCAATCAATCTTCTTTACATTTAATTATAATCCTCTAATATCTGCCTCCTTTCAATCTAATTCTTGCCATCGGGTGGTAACATTCATACATGCTCTCAGCATGATGGCCACAATAGCTGTTATTGACATTTGTGTGGATCTGGACAGGCCGAGGGATTACAATTACTGATAACCCATTTGACAAGCTCAGAGTGCTGTGGACAGGGTGTGGGAAGCCCTCTGAGGAACTCACATAGACACCGACCTCTCCCTTCATCTGGGAGCAGGGCTGCAAACTGGCCCACAGCCTGTCAAATCTGGAGAGTGGTACAAGATGCTAAAACAATCGGGCTGTGCAAAACGGCACTGTTCCACTTCTCCTTGAGTTCCGATGGTTCGAGGGAACAGTGTTTCTTCTCTAATTTCATTTCAAATCGAAACAGCTGTTCTGTTTCATTGAAACAGAAAGGCTGTTTTGGCGCCGTTTCAAGTTTCACTGAGGATGGTGAGTCAGACCAGCTGGGCTGACTTCCCATCCCCAGTGCCACATCGCACTGGGGCAAGAGGCACCTTCTCGGCCCTGGAGCAATGAAGCTGATGGGAATGCCGGACCTTGCACTGGGGATGTGGAGTCAGCCCAGCTGGACTGACTCCCCATCCCCAGCCTATGGTTGAAATGTTTCGACCTTCAAAATGTTTTGA
This sequence comes from Crocodylus siamensis, assembly GCF_052110815.1. Lineage (NCBI taxonomy): Eukaryota > Metazoa > Chordata > Crocodylia > Crocodylidae > Crocodylus > Crocodylus siamensis. Next base: position 227,287,230 of record NC_143396.1, on the reverse strand, counting down.
TGAGCCTCATTTTGTTTCAAGGCTATTTCGACCAGTTTTGTTTTGTTCTGATTTTGCAGTTTCAACCTCAAAATTCAGTGGATCAGTCTGGGAATGAAACAGCAAAATTTTGCACAGCCCTATAAAACAATGTGAGGTGCAGTTCAAGAATACAATTCATTAGGCAGGGTGGGAGGAGGAGGTCTCATACTTCAAAGCTTCAGTGAACTGAGTATGTTGCACTTGCTAGGGGTTTCTTGAGTTCCTGTGTACACCCACCTTCAGTGCCACCCTTTCCATTCCCCTATGTTTCAGGGATTCCCTACAGCTCCCTCGAGTCCTTTCTGTGACAGCATTTTTGAGTCCCGCTCCCCCTTTCCACTTCCCCTTTGCAGCAGGGCTTCTATCTACTCCCCACCCCCATTTTTCCTTCACCAAGGATTGCATGCGTCCCCATTTCTCCTCATCCCATTCCCCAAGGGGCTAGAAGCTGTATGCCCCACTCCACCCCTTCCCAAATCAGGACCTCCTCCCCCTCGTTTTTCTCCCACCAGGAGTTCTGCACATTGCAGCATCTATATGCCTGTCCCTGTTCCTCCCCCTCATATTTCTATGGGATATAAGTCATTCAAGATGTCAGGGTCTCAACTTGTCACCTTCTCTTGTTGTATGTCCAGTTCTAGCCCTACCCAGCCTTTTTTAAAAAATAGCTTATTCACCCCAAAATGTCAGTTTGCTCCTCTGGAAGCTACTCAAATATTTGAGTTGAATTTGCCATTTTTTTCAGAAAAGAATGATGCGAGGAGGGGAAAAGAAATAATGACTGCATCTACCCTGCCTTGAATGACTACATATTTATTGGAACAAGGACAGGAACTCAGGTGCCCCAGTGAATGTTCTAGCCATAAAACCAGGGTCTCTCTTTAGTGAATAGGGAAATGTGTTATACAAAGTGAACTGCTTTCACAGAAGGGATTTTGAGCACACTACCAGCAGCTTGGTGATGAAGATGCTCAGAGATATAAGTTCCTATCCACTCAGGTTGAGGGAATTGATCTTGGGTTTCACATCCTGGGAGAGTGCTCTATGCATCTGGATAAAGAGGAACAATGACCCCATCTCCTTCTAGTTGGTAAATCTTGCCTTCAGATCCTCTTGCCTTTCTGATGTGCATCCAAATTTGATAAATATTTCATTTCAGATCAGCTAGAATGTTTCTTTTGACAAAAAATGAAATTTTTGCTTTTCTCAGAAAAACTGGTAAATTATTTTTGTAACCGTTCTGCTGGGCACTGGTCGGCAGCAAAAAGGGCCAGGTTCACATTTCAGGGTACCTCATAAATTATACCAGTGGCTTGAGTACCCACCCAGAAATCTGGGAACACTAAGTTTGCTGGGGTGTCTCAGATAAACCAAACCCTCTCCTTGCAAGCAGTGTAAACACAAAACCCCATTTTTTTCACAAAGACTAAAAACAACAACAAAAAAAGAAAACACAAAACATAATTTTAAAGTACTGTTAACTACAAATCAAAGTCTATAGGTGGCACCCGTTTGGGAAGGCTTCATCCATGCCCAGGCACTCTGGGACTTGGGGCTTCCCCTACACCTGCCCTTCAGCAATGGGCTAGAGAGAGTGGCCCATACCGGGAAGTCATGAGCTGTTCCTTGGGCTCACTTTACTGCAGGGAGCTGCTCGAGAGAATGGGTCCTTCTGCGTTGCGAGGGGCTCCATTGCTCATGGAGACATGGTAGAGTGCTGACCTCCACTTCCCACATGGTGGCTTTGAGTGGTTTACTATCAGCGTACTACACCCAGCAGTCCTAGTCCAATCCCAGCTGTGCTGGGGAGAAAACAAAAGAACTTGAAGGAAAAGTCAGGCCTATCTTGCTGGGCCTAGACTGGGCAGCAAAAACTGGCCAGGTCTATACTGCACTGAGGCCTGGATAAACAACAAATAGTGCAAGGTCTTACCCTGGCCCAAATCTGCCAGCCAGACATATGGCTGGGGTTCAGACACACAGCTAGGCTGACACATAATAGCTGTGGCTGCAGCCTGGACATCCAGTCTCAGCTATATCACTATGTTGAGACACTACAATTACAAAACAGAGGGGGCCCGGCCCATGTGACCAGTAACTGCTGTGCAGGTCTCAGCAGTGCAGCTCTCAGCAGCCCCAGGATAAAGAGAGAGAAACCTTAGTAGAGTTGTTCTTATATACCTGGTGTGACATCACCCCTGCCATGTCCAATTAGGGAGTGCCATGTTCCTGCCTCTCTCTTACTTAATCTGTCTGAAGGATCTTCTGCTTCCTTTGGCTAGTGAGGCCAGAGAGTTTTTCATATTTTGCCCAGCTACAGGCCCCAGCTTGCCATGTGTTGAACACGTGGCCAGAACAACCAGGGCCATCTTGCCCATGTAAAAACACACTCAAATGGCTCACACTTTACCATACAGAACCCAAGTATATATGGATGTTACATTTTTATTTGACCTAAGCCTTTACTACTACTACTACTGCTACTACTTTGTTCAGCATTAATAATTTTTGCATAACCCCAGGCAGGGATATTTCTGTGCTGGAAGGAGTTAAGGGGAGGGGAGAGGAGGGGGGTGGCACCAACCAACCAACCGCGTGATCTAATAACAACGAAACTGTGCTAAAAAGATTACAGGGGAATCTATGCATTTCTTCCCTATGCTTGCCTTTCCTTTTCTGATTCCCCCCAGCAAGGTTTCTGTAAGTGTACCCAGTAATAAAGTGCGACTTCACACTTATACACGAGGGCAACTATTGCCAGAGATCTCCAAGCTTTGTATAGACTAACATTAACTACCATAAGTCCCATAATACTGTAGTCACATTCTTTCTGGCATCCTTTTATCCAAATCACGTATGGGAAATTGAGGCACTGAATATGACCCAAGTTTTCAAAAATTACCACCAACTCTCAGTGCCAGTATTTTTAAGGACCAATGTTAAGGCTGACTTGGTCTTGCAGTTTTTCTAGCAGCTCTGAAAAATAAGTTGCCCATATGTCAAGGAATGATGAGGTCGAACAGTGACAAACTACTGTGAGACCGTTTCAGGCTGGACATAAGGAAGAATTTCTTTACTGTCCAAGCCCTCAAGGTCTGGAACAGCCTGCCATCGGAGGTGGTTCAAGCACCTACATTGAACACCTTCAAGAGTAAATTGGATGCTTATTTTGCTGGGATCCTATGACCCCGGCTGACTTCCTGTCCTCTGTGGGGCTGGACTTGATGGTCTTCCGAGGTCCCTTCCAGCCCTAATGTCTATGAAATCTATGAAATACGCATTTCCAAAAAATTGGACTTGCAGGCTAGGGACAGACATTACACATAAACCGAAATAAATGATCAGAAACTGGTCTAACCTTATAACTAGTGTTCCGCGTTTTCACTTTTACTGATTTTCACCAATAAATTCCCTGATTTTTTTTATTGAGGTTTTTTGGTTTTTACAGATTTACACCCATTTTTACTGATCTACACCTTTTTTCAGTTCACTCAATTTTACTGCGTACAGTAAAATCCCTGTTAACTGGCACAAGTCAGGAATGGCTGGGGGGTGCTGGTAAGCTAGAAGGGCTGGTTACCTGAGGCACAGGTTTCCAGCCAGATGTGGAGGGGCTGGGGGGAAGGCAGCAGCCACATGTGGTGGTGGCTGTGCGGGGGCTGGGGGAGGGTGACTGGAGCTGCTGCCTGGGGGCATGGGGCTCCTGGTTCTAACCCCAGGTAGGGCAGGAGGGGCCACAGGAATTGCTCTTGAGGCAAGTGGGTGCCAGCTGCACTCCAGCAGCTCTGACTGTAGCCCTGCCCCGGGCACTAGGAGCTGCAAGCCCAGCCCTGCTCCCTGTGGGGGGCACTGCACCCAGCTGCTCCGCACAGGCCCATGGGGCTGGAGCCACTGTCTGGGGCTCCTGGCTCTGACACCAGGTGCAGTGAGAAGTGCTGGGAATGGGGTCAGGTCCTCCCCACTCCACATCTGGCTGCATGCCACTTCCCCCAGCCCCTGGGCTGCACTGTGCCATGGTGCAGGCAGATGGTGTCGGCTGTTCCTGGGGCTGATGCTGCAGGGGCTGGGGTGAGTGGGGACCAGCTGTGCCATGCCATGTGCCCCCTGGAGCTCCACCTATTTCCACTCACCCAAGTCCCTGCTGCAGCGGTCCTGGGAGCAGCTGATGGCAGCTGCCTGCACCATCACACAGTGCAGTCCAGGGGCTGGGGTGAGTAGGGATAAGCGGAGCCTCAGGGGTTCAGGGCACAGTGCAGCTCAGTATCTGCAGGCAGCTGGCATCAGCCACCCCTAGGGCCACTGCAGCAGGGGCTGGTGTGAGGAGGGACAAGCTGTGCCACGCTCTGCACTCCCTGGGGACACATTCACCCCAGCCCCTGCTGCAGCAGTTCTGGGAACTGGGGATGCCAGCTGTGGAGGGAACTGTAAGTCAGTGGGGGTGGCGTGGGGGGGTGTGGCTCTTGCTGCTATGTACACCCTAGGAGGGTTGCGGGCAAGGGGGCTGCAGCGGGCTCTTCCTGGGAAGCATGTGCTCCTGGATCTGTGCGCCGGATGAGAGCAGGCTACCACCCACCCCGAGCACTGGGGAGAGCCTGGTGCCACTGCCAGCCCCAGTCTGCTCTTGTCCTGCACACAGATCCAGGGCACATCCCCGGGAATAGCCTGGTGCAGGTCCCCAGCCCTCCTGAGGTGCACGTAGCAGCAAGAACCACCCCCCCCCCCCCGCACCCACTGATAGCTCCCCGGCTTTACTCCCTGCTGCAGACCCAGGAGCGGCCAGCAGGCTGTGCTGCACCCCTCCCCTCCCCTCCCCCTTTCCCTAGTCTCAGCCTTACTCCCTCCCTCCCACAGGAACATACTGTTATTTTCCCTGATTTAAACTGATTTTTTTTTCTTTTCTTCCTTTTATCCTGATTTCAACTTGGTTTTTATATTTGGAAAATAAACCCTAAAACTTCCTGGATTTTTTTTTGAAAATAAGAAGTGAAAATGCAGAACACTACCTAGAACCGAAGTTCAATGCACATAGACCAGTTGCAAAATGGCTAAATTTGATTTAAGATAGACCTGGATGGATGTAGTATCAGACTTAACTGATTTAGGTTAAACCAGTCTATCAAACTTCTGTCCCAGATCTTGTCCTGACTCAAGTTACGTCACAGTCTCCCAGCATCCCAGAATGCTTTGCAGCCCTCGTCTGTGCTGTCTGTTCTGGTGGAGCTGGCCCAGTTCTAACTTCAGCTGTCACAGAGCTAAGGCAGCAAAACCTCTGCTCCCTAGCCTGCCTCCTGCATGCCCCTGTCAGCTCAATGGGGTGAGGGGAGGAATGGAGCCCCCCACCCTGCATGGGGGCACCCCCACTTGTGGGGTATCCTTCCTGGTGGAGTTTCTGGAGGGCCAAGTGCAGGAGCTTGAGGAGGCAGTATGTCAGCTATGCACCATCAGGACTCATGAAGATTACATTACAGCTTAATACCTTGGGACAGCTAGTAACGGACACTCAGGAAAAAAATGAACTATTGAATGCCCACTTTGCTTCATTATTTCCTCTAAGGGGAAGACAAGCAAGATAAAGATCACGGGGGGCATGATGGGAATGATACCCTTCCCACTGTGGATGCTGAGCTAGTGCAAAACCAACTAGAAAAGCTAGACATTTATAAGTCAGCAAGACTGGATGGACTTCACCTGATAGTGCTGATGGAGCTGGCTGAGGTCATCGTGGAACCCCTGGCAAAGCTCTTTCAGAAATCATGGCACACAGGGGAGATCCCTGGGGATTGGAAGAGGGCCAACATTGTGCCCATCTTCAAGAAAGGGAAGAGGGAGGATCCAGGCAGCTATAAACCAATCAGCCTAACCTCCATCCCAGGGAAAGTCCTGGAAAAACTCATTAAAGAATTTATGTGCGATAAGCTTGTTGAGGGTAAGATTTGGAAAGCCAGCCAACATGGCTTCATTGTAGGTAGGTCTTGTCTTACCAATCTCATCTCCTTCTATGAGCAGGTCTCTTGCCACCTGGACATGGGAAAGAAGGTCGACATTATATACCTAGACTTCCAAAAGGCTTTTGATCTAGTATCCCACCATATCCTTGTGGCAAAATTGGAAGATTGTGGGCTTAACTGCTCAATAGTTCAGTGGGTGGAAAACTGGATGCATGGCAGAACCCAGAAAGTTCTCATGAACAGGTCTATGTGTTGTTCTGGCAAGAAGTAGCCAGCGGTGTCCCTCAGGAGACCAGTGCTTTTCAACATCTTTATCAATGATTTGGATGTGGGGGTGAAAAACTCGCTGGCCAAGTTTGTGGGCAACACCAAGTTATGGGGGAGCATGGTCATGCCAGAAGATAGGTTGCAGATACAGATGGACTTTGGACAGGGTGGACAGTTGAGCAGACTGGAACCAGATGAAGTTCGACACTCAGAAGTGTAAGGTGCTCCATCTGGGGGAAACAATCCCCAACATGCCTACAGGCTCAGTGGCAACAATTTGACTTGCACCACAGCCAAAAGGGACCTAAGGGTAGTGATTAACCATTGCATGAACATGAGCTAGCAGTGCAATGCTATGGCCAGCAGGGCAAACAATATGCTGGCATGCATTAACCATTGCATCTCATGCAAAACTAAGGAAGTGATACTCCCACTGTACTCCACACTGGTGAGACTGCAGCTGCAGTACTGCATCCAGTTCTGGGCGCCGCACTTCAACATGGACATGGAAAAACTTGATAGGGTCCAGAGAAGAGCCACCCATATGATCAGGGACTTGCAAGACAAGCCATATGAGGAAAGGCTGAGGGACTTGGGTCTCTTCAACCTACAGAAGAGAAGGCTGAGAGGGGACTTGGTATCAGCTTACCATTACATCAGGGGAGTACCATCAAGAACTTGGTGAACAGCTGCTCACCAGGGCACCCCATGGGAAAGACCAGGAGCAATGGATAAAAGCTTCTGGAAAGCCACTTCAGGCTCAATCCCAGGAAAAATTCCTTCACAGGCAGGGTGTCCAAACTGTGGAATAAACTCCCTCCAGAGGTGGTGCAGTCACCTACACTGGAAATATTCAAAAGGAGACTGGACAGTCACCTTGCTGGGGTCACTTGACCCCAGTGGTCTTTCCTGCTTAGTGCAGGGGGACTGGACCCGATAATCTACAAGGTCCCTTCCAGCCCCTTACAATCTATGAATCTATGACTCTCTGTACCTAGGCACAAAGTCAGTGGCCACTTTTGAAAATTTAATTCTAAGTGATTACCACTGGTCACACAAGAGAGGCAGGGACATACTTGAGAAGAGAACCTGGTAGCTCTGGTTTTCAATCTCTTGTCTAAAGCAGTATCTTTTCTTCATTTCAGTTTAGTAAATGAGTTAAGTTTGAGACTAGCTTATCTACAGTTAAGAAACTGCATGGAAAGTGAAAGAACATGAAAGCTTGTTTGCATCCTTAAACTTCTGATTAAAAACGAGGTATGAAAGGATGAGATCTATTAGTTCTAAAAACTACTGGACACGATGACCAGGAACAAGCAGTTCCATTCACTACTACTACAGATAGCACTTTTCTTCCTTTATAAATCAGGTTCAAACAACAAAAATTAATAAAGTTACTTTTTTCTTACGTGTTCAGTACATTTTAAAGTAGTTTTATTTAACTGGTAAGAAATAACTTAATTATTCTGTCCTTGTATATTATCCATTGAACTCCAATTTATGTTCAAATACAGCTTGACATAAATGATGGGTATAAATGAATCATTATCTAGTTAAAAAGCATTTATCCTTTTTAACAAAATAAAAACATAACAAATTAAGAATCTGAATAAATGCATGGAAAACCTTTCCTGCTTAAAGAAATGTGTGTGGATACAATGCATCTTTCTGATTAGCATGAAAGAACAAATGTTAGTGTTACAAGTATTTTAGTTGCAAATTGACATGTTTTAATAGGCTCTAACCAATAAGAATCCAACTTTCTGATGAAATTCTCTAAAAAGGACAGACTCAGAGCAAGATGAAAGTCAATTATTTATACAAAGATTTCTGCTTGCCGATTTAAGTCATAATTAAAACTGGCAATTTACATTATTTTAATTGGAATCAATCAACCTGGTTTGTTCTTTATGGTGATGAAATGAAACTAAAAGCTTTCATCCCAACCCTCTAGGACTGGGTTAACATACAACTGAAACCAGCTCCAAATGTCAGCTCCGTTTGGATTTTCAATAAGAATTAATGAAATGAAGACCAGACCTCCACAAGCCCCTCTCTGCCTGCAGACAATATTTGACTGTTCTTGTTTTCTACACAGCAGTCTAAAAAAAAAAAAAAAGAGCATTTCTACAATCTTACGTGCTAGGAGTTACAGGAACACAGGATTTATTACAGTGGCTCAGGGTTTTGAATGGGAACTTGTATCCTGCTTCTGGCAGTGTCCAGAAAACCCCTACCTCCAGTTAGTGATGTGTACGCAAGGGAAAAACTCCTTAGTCACTGTAGAAGTGACCAGCTCACAAGGCAAGGCTTAAGATTTGCTTATTCTCATCTTAAAAAGCATAACTAGAACTATAATTTGTCATAAAACACATTATACTGCTCTTTTAGAAACCCAGCTCCAGACTTTAGCTGCAATCAGGCTGCTCACATGCTATAGATAAACCTAGGCATATTGCTGTTTGAAGGAGGTGGCAGGAAACTAATGTAATTTTTGAAAGGTTGCTGTCAAATCCCTCGAGTTGAGGATGATCTCTACCACAGCACATTGACGGGTCTTGGAAAGACTTAGCGCAAACCTTGAGTCAGATTCATTCACAGAAGTTGCAGGTCTTTCTGCAAGGAAGAGTAGGCCATAGGCTGGAACTTACTTCCTTTGCTCTCTGAAATAGTGGGAGTTAGACGCGTTACTTCACCTGGGTGTTTTTAAACGTTGAAATAGGCTCCTAAATACCCTTAACAAGCTTGTAACAAGCTTATTTCCTTTTACTTATCCTAACACTGTGTGAATAACTTTGAATGACCCTTTGTTTTCATACTATTGGGCCGTGTCCAGACATGTGTGGATGTTTGGTTCCCTGGGGAGAAGTAGCGGCAGCGCACCTTGTACCACTGCTACCTCTCCCTGGGGAACACCTGTGCCACATGGCAAGCTACCCCATGTAGGGTTGGGGAGACTGGGGCCAGCACTACACTGGCCCCAGCAGCCTTACCTGTGGTCCTGGGGGCCTCCCGGGGCTGCAGCAGCAGCAATTCTGCCTGGCTGGCAGCTCAAGCATGGCTCCAGGCAGCCCGGCTCCACTTTTAAGTGGTGCACACTGTCTGTGTGTGCCCTGCTCCGTTTTTTTTTTCCCCTGCAGGTTTTTTTGACTCCTTGATAACCAGGGGTCAAAAAAATCCACAGAAAAAAAGCAGAGCAGCACACACTCATGCAGGATTCCCTTGCAGCATGGAGAACATCTAAATACCCAGTATTTAGACGCTGCAGACGTGTTTGCAATACTACATACCACACAGCCATGCTTGTCTGGATGTGGTCTTGGAGAGCAAAAAAGAAGAACCGATCACTAGTCTAGTTTTTCACTCAAGCCTGTTGTAGCAGAGCCCTGCAGCCCAGTCCTTCAGAGGGCTATTCCAGTTTGCCACGTCCAGAAGAATGAGGTCAAAATACATTAAGAGATCTCCAACTCTCCAGAGTCCTACTTCAGCCCTTCGCTGTGTAGCTGTTAACTAACCATTAGGGCTGCACAAAGCTTCAACTTAATATTCGATTCGACAAATATTCAACATATTCGACCTTGAAAAGTGAAAGTTGAGTTGAATAGCAGCTGGTCGAAGAGCTGTTGAATCAAATACCGGAAGTCGAATATTAACAGCGCGGGTTGAATATTCAACAAGGGTCGAATATTCGACTTGCCTATACCGGATTCCCTGTGGGGGGAAAAAAAAGGAAAGTAAGGGGGGGGGTGGGAAGGGGGAAGGAGTGCTTTCATGACTGACACGTGTGGCTGGCCAGTGACCTGTCAGCATTCTCTGAGGTCCCTTCCAATCCCAGTGCTCTGGGGGAGGGCCAGAGAAAATGCATAAAAGGCAGCAGTTTTTCAGCTCCCTGCTTTCTGCCTTGGGGTCTGTTTCTGAGCTGCTGGTGTTCTCCAGCACCTCTGCGTCAGACCACGACGGCTGCAAGCCCTGATCTTCAACAGATTCCCTGCTTGCAATGCTAGCAACAGGGATTTCTGAAAACTTGGTGCTTTTATTTTGTAACTACTTTTCATATTAGTTTATGCTTATATTGGATAGGGTTAGTAGTAGCCTAGGATCTAGTCTATATATAGGAATTTAGTTATATATATATATATTTTTATACATCATTCATTCTTTCCACCACACCAACGCTTCTCAATGTATTATCTACACACACAAACACATTTACATAACATCCAGAAATCTAATCCACAGCGCACAGAAATCTAATCTGTGGCCATGCTGGCCAGCCTGCAGGAAGGGGAGCAAGGGGGGTTGCAAGCAGGAGAGCTGCAGTTTCTCCCCCCACCAAACTCAGACGCAGCCTCTTTCCTCCCGCTACAAGGGATGAGGCTGCTACAAGCAGTAAAGAGAGGGGAGCAGCAGTGCCACCAGAGCCACTGCCTGTGCCTGAGACTCTCTCATGTCCAGACACAGCAGCCACAACCTCTCCCACCATAACTGCCACCAGCACAGCAGCGCACTCCACCCCTGTGTCACTGCCTATGCCGAGCCTTCCCGCGCCAGAAGAAGAGCTGGTGCTGGATCTGGATCTCAGTGCCCTGGCAAGGAGGGGGAATCAGTCGAGTTTGTGCTCGACTCCCCTCAGGCCTTTTCCTTTCAAGCCACGAGGTCTTTCCCAGAAGGCACTTCAGAAGCTGCCTCTGTACAGGTGAAGGCAAGTGGCTCAGCTGACTCTGCTCTTTCTCTTGCTGTGCCTCTGACTGCTGAAGAGAGGGAGAGTTCAGCAGCATCCACAGATGCACCCGCACACCAGAGGGAAAGGCCTAGTACTAGCATGGTCTGGGATCATTATGGGCTGGCAGATGATCCCGCGCTTGCTATCTGTGTGCACTGCTGAGCCAAAATCAGCCGGGGCAAGGGAACAAAGTGCATGACCACCTCAGGGATGCTGAATCATCTCCACAGGTACCACCCCTTTGCCACAGGAACGGCCCCGCTCACTCCACAGCCCCCATCCCCCCACAGCAGAGGCAGGGCACCCTGGAACATGGGGGCAAAAGGGACCAGTTGCAAATGCGAGCCAGGTCACCGAGACCATTGGGGAGGTGCTTGCTCTGGATGGCCAGCCCTTCACCTTTGTTGAGCGGCCAGGGTTCAGGCGGCTCCTGGCCCTGCTGGCTCCATCCTACCAGGTGCCCGCACGCACCGCCTTCAGGATGGTGGTGCCCCCCTATACGAAGCACGCAGGGAGCACTTGCGGGAGGAGCTGCACAAGGCAGGTCCGCAGGTGACCATACACTTCACCTCGGACATCTGGAGCAGCCGGGGTGGAGATCATGCGTACCTCTCCCTCACACGGCACTGGTGTGGCCAGTCAGGCCATCGGTGGGCTCTCCTTCACGCCAAGGTGATGGATGAGTCTCACACAGCAGCAGAGATAAGGGGCCCATGAACCGCATGGTGCAGGGGTGGCTGGGTGTTGGGCACCCACGGCTTCATGGTCACCGACAATGGGGCCAATATGATCAAGGCAGTCCGTGATGCCAACTTTGCTGGTATTTGCTGTGTGGCACACAATTTACATCTGATTGTGAGGGATGCCTTGGAGGGGGACAGGGCTGCTGGTGATGGCGCCAGCAACACCAGCAGGCTTGTTTCCAGATGCAGGAAGGTGGCAGGCTACTTCCACCGGCGCATCAAGGAGGGCAAGATGCTGTGGGACAAACAAGCAGAGCTAAATGTCCCGCAGAGCAGAATCATGCAGGATGTGGAGATCGGTGGCACTCCACATACCTGATGCTCGAGAGGCTGGTGGAGCAACAGAAGGCCATCCATGAGCTGGCCTTGCTTGGGGAGATTGGGATCAGCAGCCCCCTGACCAAAGCTGAGTGGGATGCCATCTCCCGGATCTTGCTGGTCCTCAAGCCCTTCCTCGAGGCCACTGAGACCCTCAGTGCTGCTGATGCCTTCCTCAGCCAGGTGGTCCCTATAGTGAAGGAGCTCTGCAGCCAAGTGGAGAGCTTCCTGGGGGCCAGTGTTCCTGGCTGGGGCAGGCGGCTTTTACCAGATGTGCAGGCACTGGTGAGGCAGCTGAAGGAGGGCCTTAGGAAAAGGCTTGAACCCTTGGGGTCCAACACAGTGCATACGCTGGCCGCCATCTGTGACCCAAGGGTGAAGGGCATCATATGTGGCAGCGAGACAGAGTCACTGGAGGAAGGTACTTATTAAGAAAGTGATGGAGGTGGAGTGGCGGAGGCAGGGGGAAGTGAGACAGGGGGATCCACTGCCTGAGCCCAGCCTGCCATCCATGAGCCAGTCTTCCCCTCCACCACAGGCACTGCCAATAGGGGCTAAGGCCATGGCAAACATTGCGGGGTCCAGACCCCGGGATCAGGCAGACAGCCCTCACACCGTGGTGTCTGCCTATCCTGCCGAGCCTGTGGAGCCCCTGGACTGCGACCCCTTGGCCCACTGGGCAACCTGCAGCCCGATGTGGCCGGATCTGGCCACAGTTGCCCGGGAATACCTGTCCTGTCCACCGACCAGTGTGCCAAGCAAGAGGGTGTTCAGCATGGCTGTGGATGTTGTGACACCCCACCGCACCTCCTTGGACCCTGGTTTGATGGAGCAGCTGGTGTTCCTCAAGGTGAACCTCCCGCTGCCGGGGGTCCCTAAGCGCCAGGTGCAGATGGAATGAATGCCGCCTTCCTTGCTTCATTTGGATCACGAGTTTTGTCTGTCAGCAGCCTAAGGTGCAGTTTCCCCCAACCCCTGCACCTATCACTATGAAAGTTGGCAGGCTTTGTGGGCTCCTCGGGAGCTACCATTTCTGCAAGTTTCATCAAGATCAGACAAGAAATGCCAAAGTTATAGCCTGCTTCGATCTTCCCCATTATAGCCTATGGGGAAGTCGAAGCAGCTCAAATATTCTACTGAGCTTCGACCTCGAGTCAAAGCGGACAGCAAATCGAAGCAGGACCCGGTTTAATATTCGACGTGGCTGTCGAATCGAATATTCCCTGCTCTGTACAGCCCTACTAACCATATCTTGCTCTCATGTCCTAAGGAGGAAGGAGTCTTCATTGCTAGGAATATGCCAACAATAGATACAGCAGCCAAACCAGCAGTAAAAATCCCATTGTCTTTGTATGGAAATTAGATAGTACTCAAACAATGGCGTTCCTAATGCTGTTACAAGTAAATCGAGGGCATGGCTCTGAAAGAGATCAAGGAAAAATAAATCTGTTTTCCCATTTGTTAATTTCCTACAAGTGACAGGCATTGGTGCACAGTCGGCTTCACAGTGCCTCTCAGGCTGTTCGGTTCTCTCTGTTGCTTGCAAGAGGGTCTTTGAGGGCAGAGAGAAGTGTTTTTCAATGAGAATGCAAGCTGTTTGTAAATGCCATGCAGCGCCTCTTTACATAGTTAGATACCTACACAGCATTGTCAGTCTGGCCCTACAGGACTATAAAACCACAAAGACTGGCAAAGGAGATTTTGGTGCAAGGGTAGGACCTGGAGTTACTCTGAATAACCTATTTGAGAAACAAACAAACCCCCCTCTGTTTTCTTGGATAAAACACGAACCCAAGTACAACACGCCCGCTATTTTTGGGAGGCCAAAGATTTTACCTTGGAGTACAGTTAAGTACCTGAGGTCTGGGGTCTTCAGGACTGGTGCCATGCACTGTGGTCAGGGGCTGCATGCAACAGCCCAATTAGCAACTGAGGCCCAACAAGCACTGAGGCCACACAGCAGGGCCCAATCCAGCGTGTAGGTACTGGGGCCATGTGTCCAATCCAGCACACTGAGTCTGGAACCCCAGTGCACTGGGTCTGACAACACATGGCTCTACAAAGAGCATATGGGATCACCCTGGGGCTGCTGGGTCCAGGGTCCTGTGCTGGGCTGGACTTAGCACCCCAGATGTGGAGCAACTCCATGTGCCAGCCCAATCTGGTGTGCAGTTGGGGAGCAGAGGGCTCCACATGAGTCTGGAAATTTGGTGGGGGGTGGGGTGGATGCAGGGCAATGGCATTAATTGACATGGCTTCCAGAGTTACAGTAATTAATGTGGCTACTGCTTCATCTCCCCTCATCCCCACCCCCAATTTTCCAGACCCATGTATATAATGCACAACCCAATTTTCCCCAACTGGTTTTTGGAGGAAATAGTGTGGTTTTATGCAAAAATATGGTAGTTAACTAGCAGTCAGTGCCCCTTGAAGAACAGAAACTGAAAAATAAATCAAAACCTTTTCTCTTGCTCTCAGCAAGACAAGTTCTTGGAACACAACATGCTACAAGGGATCAGCATGTCTGCTACAGAAAGGCCAAGACTAGGAACTGTAGTCTTACAGCCTATTAGCAGGGCTGAGGTCATAGCTGCCTCCTGCAGGCCTATTGCGCCTAGACGTGTCTCTCTTCTCCTTTTCTGAAAGCAGCTGGCTCTTCTACACAGCATAAATGGTTTTATTATCCTTTCCAGGTGCCCCCTTGCAGGCCTGGAGCCTATGAGCAGGCCTGCACCGCAGTGTTGTACCCATACCCTGGCTTGCACACACAAATGAGCATTAGTCAGGCAGGAAAGCCAACAGCTGAGATGTCTAGTACAGTAGCATCTTTACTATATACCTGTTAGGGCAGGCCTGAACTCACTCCTGCCACGCAGGTAACTTCTGTCATTTATTGACCCTTTGCCTCAGTGATCATCCAAGTTCCACTCAGCTGTCATTGACTAGCCTCATTTCTATGAGGTCAGTGTCTCACCTGCTGGTGACTCCCCCACAACTCCCCACCGACAAGATTTGTCCTCAGTGTCCCAGGGAGGTAGCATCCCTTTCTGACGGGAGTCGCAGTGTGCCATTGCAGTTGGCCTTTAAACCATTTTACATCTGTGGGATGTCAGGCAGGGTTCAAGTTAGAACAGTTTCAGAACAGTTGCAAGGTAAGTCTTCATGCCATCTCTGACCTGCACAACCGTGTCTTGTCCTTGTTCGCCAAACCCTCTAGTGACATGTCCAGGAGGCAGGACTCTATCCCTTCTCTGGGGGTAGAGCCTCAGGGGTTAAGCATGGCAAGAGCATGAAGCCTAAGGAAGCCTGCCTCCTTGGACCCCAGGCTTTTGCTGCGCTCGGCACTAGGCAGCGTTTTCCCCCTTCTCCTCCAGGAATGTGGGAGGCTGGGGAGGGAAGTCATGCCCTCCCCCTACCTCCAAATTCTCCTGGCTAGGAAAGCGCCACCTGAATGTGGGGCAAAGGCTTTGCTCTTTGAGAATGCCTGGCCCCCAGCTCCTGGGCCCAGATTGGGTCTCCTGGAGCCCTTGGATCTCACACCATGTGGGCTAGGATCATATCCACTATGGTCAGGATAGGGCAGGGTGGGGGTTTGGCTCAGGGCCAGTACTATCCCCTGGGACCAAGGCTTGGGAGGGTGAAAAGTTTGTCAGGAGGAGAGGGGCTGGGAGCTGTGCATCTTGGGATGCTGGATGACTGCAAATTGGTTGCTTTATCTCTGTGGAGCAGACTAATAATACCCTAGCTCAAGCTGGGTGGAAAGGCTCGGAGAGAGCCCTTGTCTGAAGTGCAACTTTAAGATACTTAGACGGTTCTTAACACAATTTAACACCTTTTAATGTGTGGATACTCCTGTTTTAAGTGCCTGGTTTAAAGGTAAACCGTAACACCATCCTTAGAGCAGATGTACACTGGCTTTGTTTTTGATTCAAGTCTTTTCTCACAAACAGGTGAGGGGCTGAGTCTCATACTTTAATTATCTGCTTCAAGCTATCACATTTCTTTCTCCTGGGCTCCATGATGCTCATTTGGATTCCTCAGCCATCTGGTTGTCAGAATCGGCACTGCAGTAACTCTTGCTGTGCTGGATACTGACTGCCTAGGAGGCAGAGCAGCTGGGGGACCAAATGCTCAGTCACGTGGAGCAAGCTGCCTTAGAGGGGGAGGTAAACGCAAGGACTATAGCACAAGGATAGGGAGGGGAAGGACTAGACAGAGTTGAATTGTGAAAGTTAGAAGAACGCCTTCCTTCTTTACCCATTAGATGCGAGTCCTGTGCATAGCTGCTGTTCACTGGTACTGATTGCCTTGCAACCGAAGGGTAGGGAAGATGCAAGAGTCAGTCCTTGAGCATTGATGGATTAGCTTCTTTTATGTGCTGAAAACTGATGAGGCAAGGAATCTCCTTTGGTTATTAGAAGTATCATCTGCCCAGCAGCTGCTGTGCCAGCCCTGATACTAGGTATATGCTTCTCTGCAGGAACATAGCATGGAACAATTCTGAGTTGGGGGTGGGAGCCATGTTTTGCTATATAGGTATAAATACAACTGCCTGAATAAATGAGAAAACCTTGATCAAAACAGTAACTGCACAGTGAGGAGCTTATTAGCTCAGTGCAGCACAGTAAACAACAAACATGGAGGAAAGGCAATGACTCCTTAGATACAGGGGCTGGGTACGATCTAGTCCTTGCTCTTAGGGAATGGAAAGCCTTCTGTGAGTTAGTGCCTTCAGCAGTACTAGCCTACCCCGTGGGTGGATAAGCCAGGCTCAGGTTCCCTACTCCTAATAACCAGTGGAGGAGGTTGCCCACAGAGAAAAGCACATCCTTCAGTCTTTCAAGAAGTGCAGAAAATGGACTGTGTTCCACAAGCTCCTGGATGTACAATATTCAGAGGCATGTGAAATCTTTAGAAATACAATTAGTAAATAAGCAAGACAGTAAATGGAAAGATCATTTACTGCGGGGAGACATGACCAACTGGCTGACACTGAGGTTGGACCAAAATTAAGAAAAAAAATATCTTGCAATCTGTTTTTTCAGGACAACATTCGCTGAAATACTCCCCCCACCTTTGGCCTACCAGTTGTGCTAGTAGGCGAAGAAACTTTCCTATCAGCAGGGTGACGTCAAAGTAAAGGGACCCAACTTAAAGATAAGAAAAAATGTCCTTTGCAAGAGAAACAAAGGATTTCTCTAAATAAGGGAGGGAGGAAGTAACTTAGAGCTAGTGGGAATAGAAAATGTAATGGTGTAACACCTGCATATAACTAGTGATGGCCTCCAGAGGGAAGGCAAAAGAAAATGCTTAGAGAATGGCATTGAGTATGGTGCAATTGGTGTAGTAAGAAAAAACAGAAAGGGGGCTCATATGTTAAAAACAACACCCGATAAAAATCAACAGCAAGTGGTTTAGAAGAGCCTTTAAAATGAGTTTTATTGTCAGAATTTTACAAGTAGCCTTTAGAGGCTTCATACAAGAAGAACTCTGTTGCAAAACTCTAATAAATAGTCTGCCCCAAGTCCCAGTTTTTTTAAAATAAAATAAAAACCAAACAAAATTAAAAATAAGAGAGAATAAGCAAGACTTCAGGATACTCAGAGATGTTAGCAATATTTCCCATTTACAAATAATATCAGGCATTATACAAATTTCCTTCATACAAGTCATTAAAAAACCCAGGACATTCTAAACCTTTACAAGAGCATTCCAGAAACAGTTCCCAATGGATCCATTTCCATGACAAAACATTAGAGAAGAATTCCATGGGGATTATCACCACAAATGAAGTTTTAGGTTAAAGTACAGAACGTGCGTATATGTAGGGAGATGGAAGGCATGGAAAAATGTAGTGAAGGAGGCATAGAGAAGTTAATGATAAGAATATGCCTACCTTTTTTTTTTTTAAAGAGGCATCTCACAGAGGGAAAAGAGGGGGAGGGACAGGGCGGGAGGTCTGTGGCTGAAATGACAAATATTCCTTAATATTTCTTATGTAAGAAATATATTTAGATGGAAAGGAAGTTGATAGTGGAGGGTAGAGATGATTACTACATGCTGCTTGCAGCAGTATTTGTGCAGGCTGCAATCAGTGTGAGTTGCACTGTAATGCAAAAAATAAAATGGCATTTCTGGAGAGGTGACATCTTATGGCAAGTTCATGGCATCTTCAAAGAAAACAAAAGTAGCTTCCTGGTATTAAGCAGGATGGGAAGTGTAATGCTAGGTAGTAGCACAGGGAATGCCAGACTCCAGAAACCTAAGAGTTAAAATATTGATTCTTTCCCTGTCCCAATACTTCTAAAAATACCTTTTTTTCCCATTTAGTCTTTACATAGTTCCACATAAAGGGGGGTAATTCATTCCAGAAGGCCTGGCATACAGGAAATCAAGTGACTGCTTGGGCCTGCTCTTATTTGGGAGTCTCATAATCAAACAGGGGGGGAACAGCAGGGCAGGAGCACTGACATGGCATAAAGGGGGTTCAATAAAATGCCTGGGGTTTGAAAAAATCTAAATATTTTAGGACTTTAGTCAAGAACTTACTGTATATGCTCAGAGAACAGGACCCTCTAGGCTATGGAAGGGATGGAGACCGTGGGTTACACAATCTCTTTCAGCCTGCCTAATGTGGTGCGCAATTTGGCGGGCGAAAGAGCCAAACTGCACTGTCCTACAGTAAACTGGCAACCATTGTTTCCACAGGAAACAAAAGTGACTAGAAATGCTAATGCAAGGAGGAGATATGTGATAAGTCTCACCCATGGCTCAAATCTCTAGTCTCTACTGTACCATCCTCTATGGGCCTATGTCTTGCATAACTTATGGGAAGGCAGCACTAGCGGTCAAGCGCAAATCATTCAGGAGACACCTAAACCCTTGTTTCATATCCCCTTGTCTGCGGCAAACTTCAGAAACCAACATAAGAAAAGCAGCAAAAGAAACATTTCTTTCTAGTCTTCTAGGTGTCATAATATTTGCCAAAGCAGCAAGGAAAAGCAGATTACCTGAAATAGATAGAAAGGAGTTAATGGAAATAAGTAGAGGCGAAGGGGCAGAGGAATTCTGGCCCTGCCTCCAAATCATTTTGTACATAACAGGTAAAGAGATAATGTGCAAAAAATAAAGACATTCACATTTTAGCAGTTACCTTCTCTTTTACCTTTGTAAAATTATTTACTTTTTTGTTTTTCTACAAAAGGCAGATGTTGATTGTTGATCTGCAATTGTTCAGAGAGAGCGCAAGGATGCAAAAAAGGGCTGTTAGAGGAGGGAGGGTGGGGAAGTGCTGTGACTATACACTTTCACATCATGAGTAAAGATGGCATTAAAGCTTAAGTCCCACTGGCGATGTTCAGCACTGATGGTTTCCTTCCTTCCCCATTTACTGTCTTCAGTTCATATCAATCGTGTTGAAAACCCATTCTGTGAATTTCTTCAGTTTTTCAGTTGCATTCTGAGACTCCTCCTGTAACCGTAAATTGTCTTCCCGCAAATGCTGCACTTCAGCCTGAAGATTGGCCTTGTCTTCCTTTTCCTGAAGGGTGAAAAAGAACATGAGAACTCAGTGATGATTCCAGGTCATGTTTCCTACCTGTCTCAATGAGCAAGAAACCATCCAGAGTGTTTTAGCACTCTTCCTTTGCAAGGGCTTCAAGTGTGATGAAACCTTTTGCTGGCACAAGGAAATTCTAGACCTGCAAGCTGTATATGGTGACCTCCTTCCTTTCCCCTTGCCACTCTCCTTGGACACATATTACTGACCTTTCTTCAGGATAAATGTTAATGTGTAAGCCTGCTCTCCAAGCAAGCATCTAAAAATGGTCTCATTTTAACCTGTACTGTTAATGCAGCCCCCTATAATGTGAAAGTTGAAGGTTAGCTAAAAGAGGTGGGAAATGCTCCTGTGAATACTATGCTGCATAAAGAGATCTCTGGCCTGATCACAGCAAGACCCTTCCTGCATTAAAACAGCCACAGACATGATGGTGTGCATTTGAGCACTAAAACACATGTGTGCTGATCTTTCCTTCTGCTTCCTAAAAGCTACTGTTAACACCTTATTAGTAAATATCCTGAACTATGGTGTGAGAAAACAGGTAAGAGAGGTAGTTGGCCATGTTAGCCTGAAGTCAGGCAGAAGGCAGGGTAGAGATGCATGTTATAAACTAAATCAGAGATGCGTAAGCATTCATGAAAACGTATGCATCTCTCATTTAGTTAGTGTATATCTACCCCACCTTCTACCTGAGAGGAAGGATGCCATTTTCTGAAAGAAGGCTGAGTGTGTCTCAGGCTTCTAGTTTATGAGAACAAGGTGATAAACTTGATAGCATGGCTGATCAACATCACATCAACCACCAACTCACTTTCTGTAAAATAAGTGTTTACCTTCCTTAAATCCTCTTGCAGAATCTTCAGTAAACCTTCTAACTGGTCTACTTTTGAGGCAAGAGTAGGAGGAGACTCTTTCCTGTGGAAAGGAGGAGGCACACATGGTATTAGCAGGATTTAGTAATCATGCTTTACTCAACTCTAAGCTGGGTTTCTACAGGCTTTTCTGTGACACAGTGCTTCATGTGGATGTGCAGCAGGGCTCATTGTGAATATACAATTATTTAAAAATGTCCACTGCATGTCTCAACCAGAACAGATGCACATCTATATGCAGCACAATCAAATAATGAAATGGAGAGTAGCTGTGAGAAGTTGAGGTCTCATTTTTTGCTTTCTCTCTACCTCTACTAGTTACATGATAATTACTGTGCCTTAGAAAAATGCAGCTTTGGATGCTCTTTAAACATTTTAGATGACTTTCAAACCTTTAATAACCTTCAAAAACAAGTTATCTTACAAAGGCTGAAATATTCTTAGCATTCAAGTGTTTCCTTCTTCCAATTTTTCTTGTAAAAATTCATAAGCTAAGAAGTTTATTACAAAGCAAAACATGTCTCCAACCCATGCCCCAGATTTTAGTGTAAAAAGCCTTCCAACCAGCCACTGCAGCAACCTACCCTGTATAAGGCTTTATCTGTCCAGTGAGCTGGTCCTCAGTCTGATCACTGTTGGAGGCAGCACTCACTGGTCTGTGATTTTCATCACTAGCAGCAAAGAACGAGGCTCGTTGAACTGGAGAGAGAGAGAATGACAGAGAGAGAGAGAGAGAGAGAGAAAGCAGACAAGCAATAATACATGCAATAATAATTTGCTTACAGGTTATAACATCTGCTTTTGAGGGTCTTAAGGACTAAAACTCACAACCATCTCTGGTGTTCAGCATGAAAGGGGTAAACAGAGGCACGGAAGGGTAGCTAAAGCAAATCAGCAGCAGCACAGAGAATTAAAACTCAGAAATCCTAACTCCCAGCTTGCTGCCCTAACACCTACATCATGCTGCCTCTAAGCACTGAAAAAGAAAATGGGATACCATTTCCTGGCTTCCAGAAACCACAGTTTGAGTAACCTGGCACATCTTTTTTTCCCCTAGAAATAAGAGAGTTCCCATATGACTTTATATGATTACACACGAATGCAAACAGACCTTTATCGTTTTTAAATATTTTTTTTTATTTATTCCTAAGATTTTATTACACATTTTTGCATAACAAAAATGAAAACATCTTCTCCCTTCTCCAGCATTTTTTCTTATGACTCCTCATTTAGGAAGTTTTAACAACAGCACATCATGTCCCATTTCATTGTTTTGGGAGCTAGATACTATGAGTAGGGCTGTGTGAAGCTTCAGTCCCTGATTTGATCTGGCGGAGATTCAGCCCAATTTGGTGCCAAATCTCCAAATTCGAATCAAATTATGAGACCCTCTAATCTCTCCAAATCGAATTGGAACCCTCCAAATCGATTTGGAAAGACTGGGACATAGATGCAGCTTTCAATGTTTTTACTACATACCTCTAGGTAGCAGGGGCTCATGAATGCTGAGATGCTGGGATGGATGGAGGTCCCCACAGAAGCGCAGGGGGCTCCCCAGCACGCTCAGCAGCAGATCTGGAAGTGAAACAGAAGCACTTCCAGAAATGTCCCCCTCCCCAGCTTGGTGACTGGTGCCTCCTGGGTCTGGGGTGGCACCTGGGGCCACCCCTGGCCAATCGCTGAACCAGGGAGGGCGGAGGTGGAGGGTGCAGGGAGGCCCCTAGTGTGCTCCCTGGCAGACCCGAAAGTGGACCAGAAGTACGTCTGGTCCACTTCTGGGTTCACCGCAAGCACAATGCGGGGGAAGAAGCACTGTGGGATGCTCCATCTGCCCCAGTATCGCAGCGTTCATGAGCTGCATTGGTACCGTGAGGTATGTAGAAAAACATTTAAAGCTGTGTCTATGGCCGAATCGCTGAGTCTCTGAATAAGCATTGAATCTCCATATTTGGATTTGACCAAATCAAATCACTGTCCCCAATTTGGGCCGAATCCAAATCGAATATGGCCCGTTTCGCATACCCCTAATTATGAGATGCTTGAACAATGATCAATAAGGCTAAATTGACATTACATTTAACAGAATTTTGCCATGTCCATTTTTTTAAAAATGAGAACTGTAGGATCACTGGATGGTTTAAGAATTTAGCAAGAGGTTGTGAGGGTTTTCATTTTAGCTGTTAGTGACTAGCAGTTAGCACTTAAGCAGACTGGCTTCTATCAAGTTTCTAAGCAAAGAAGTGTCCAATATGACAAGATGCATCAATCATTTATTTTCATTGGTATTTGTCAGGCCCTCACTAGCACTCAGCAGAGAGAGGCCATGGACTGAGTTTGTAGACCACAGAGAGTTTCTAAGTCAGGTGTGAAGCACCTTGGTGGAGTGGTGAGAAAGGAACCTAGCAAAATGCTGCCCACAATATACCTGTTCCATGGGCAGACAAAGGACTGTTGAACAGCTTTCACCACGTTTAATTCAAACTTTTAAGACAGTAAGAATGATTTCAAAGCCTATAAACAGAGGGAATAATGCTGTTAACTAGAGTGTGGTATATTATAAATAAGTAAAGAAAGGGATCTCTTCTACTGATCTTGCCAACCACAGTACATTACATCAAAATATCAGTCTGTTTCTACTCCCTATTTGTGCAACTATCCACAACAAATTTGCCTCTCCTTGTGAACTAGGATAGAATTGGATCTCTGTCCTCTAGAGCTGAAGGGCAAATGTGTTCAATCCATGTAGCAGAGCATATGTTTTCATCATTGACTAATACAGGCGCTACCGTGGGCATATTGTGCGCTAATTACTTGTACTGCTGTCACTGTAGAACTGCCAAAGGAGAAGCAGAAAGAAGATAACTTCCCAGGCTTCTGGGACCAGCATTCTTGGTGTCTAAGTGATGCAGCATCCAAAAGACCGAGGATCAGGTAAGTCAATCCCATGAGAGAATGTTCTTATGTAGAAATTAGGAAAAGGTTCTTTTGTTCAATGTATTTAGAAAGCTTTTTTCATGAGGTTATAGGAATGGTTACACAGTGGGCTAAAAATCTTCTGTGTTTCTTTAGAATTCCACTGCATCTCGCCAACTTACATTTCTCTTCAGTTCAGTATTCGTGAAAGAGATGGAAAGTATCATAAGTCCATGTGGCTGGAAGGAGGCTGAGGGGAGAATGGCAATGGAAAGGCATGTGCCAGCAAGGCAGATTTCCCAAATTACTTTGGCAACACGTCTCAGCTGGAATACAGAAATGTCTCTCTCACGCAGTACGCAGCCATTAGTGTGTTCACACTCCTTTCCCCCCCACTGCTTGGCTTCACTCTACACTTTCATGCCAGATGTTTTTCCATACAGGCTGCGATGAGTGCGGCTGGTTTGCATTAATGACAAGTAGTCAGTTTTACAGAAACGCAGCTAACTTCTAGTGCGGCAGAACTCTAATATAAAGTAGCAGCATGTGAATATTACAGACAAACAAATGTTAGGCTGCTGAGATGTTCGCAATTTCGAGAGAAGTTGGACTTCAAAGTAGATACAAAGCAAAGAAGTGGAAAAAATTATGAGAATAAAGGAAGATACTGCTAGTGAAGTCTGCAGTAGGATACTTCTTCACTATTGCATTCTGAATACTTACCCTCAAAGGCTTTGGCAGCATCTACCAAGTTTGACCAGTCCAGATCAGAGGCAGAATCAGGCAAGGGCATAAGACCTGGGTCTGGCATGGGCTGCCTTCTTTGCTCCTGGATGTCTGTGAGGGAGGTCTCTGAGGCAGAGAACTCTCCTAGAGCAGAGCAGAACAGAGACAAATCATCACAAACTCTGCATTTCCCTCACAGGTGGCCTCTTTATTTTCCTTTCCAAATTATAAAGAATCCTTAACTCCTCTCTTTCCTGGCATTTTCAAAACCAGAACTAAGGCCACCTAGATCCTCCTTGAAGCTGATCATAAACAACATTCTGCAAGTTAGCTTTTCGGGGATAGTTTTAACATCTCATAGTCAGAATTAATTTCTTTCCAATATAGTCAACACCTGCGCATGGAAAAATTAAGCTCTTTCCTGGGATCGTAGCTGCATCCCAGAAACTCATGTCCCTGCACAAGCCTGATAAGCTTCTGAGGGTTCAGCAGACTGCTGGCTCTGCAATAGTGCTTCAACACATACTTCCTCACATGCTAAAGTCTGTTGACTGGGGCTCTTCCCTTGCCATGCAGACCATTTAAGGCAATGAAACACATGAACAGGCCTCCCAAGACTCTCCACGTGTGATGCACTTTTCTAGGGGCTGGTAATGGTTAGGAACTCCTCAGACAATCCAGAAAATGAGGTGCTTTCAAAGATTTGTCCAGGGCTAATGCATTTTCCTAGTCTCTACCTGGGTTAGCAAGGCCTGCAAAGCATGCTGGGTAGCACCCTCATTCAGTCTGGCTGCTCTGAGAAAGCACAAGGTGATCAAGACACTGAATGGCTCAATTTGGGCTTTCTGTGCAGAGGGAGCTGTGGAAAAAAAGGCTTTAGAGCTCTAGAACTGTGCCGTTAGGATTTAAACACTGGACAAAAAGAGCTGCCACACACATCAGCTCAGTCAGAAGTGTGACATGCAAGGCCAGTCTTCCTCTCTCGTTCACATGCCGATTCCGTTTTTTCAATTTAACAGTAATATTATGGCAAATTCCTTGTAACCAGACTTCTGAATGCCTTTGTTTTGAATGTTTGCTTTTTGATAAAGGCTCTCCAAGAATGCTGGAGCCTGAAGTCATGTTACTGATAACTGCTTTCAACTAAATTGATCTTATGACCCCAGCTGACTTCCTGCCCCTGGGACTGGGGGATGGATTCGATGATCTTCCGAGGTCCCTTCCAGCCCTAATGTCTATGAAATTTTAGTCAAAGTTTTTTGTCTGGGGAATATGAGTTTAAAGAGCAATCACAGCACTGTCATTGCTTAGGAGCTTCTGACCTCCCTGACAGCTTGAATGGGCCCTTGTTTTACTTCACACATAGCAAACATTGCAAGCCCTTGATATAGTGTTGTGGGAAGAGTAGGATGCATCTCTACAAGTATGTGGATCTGTGAGATGGTCAGTTTATGATTTAGGAGAAAGAAACATGGAACTAAAAGAAAATGAAACAAGTAATCACTTACAAATGTTTCTCTTTTAAAGGTATTAACTGGATCCTCAATTAAGACAGAATGGGAAGTCAGAATATTTTATTTCATGTTTTCCCTTCACATCATTTGAAGAGCTGCTTTGGAGGTACAGCTTTACTAATATGTTTAAAGAACTAAATAAGTAAATGGAAGTCAGATCTTGGGTGGGATTAAATATCCAGTCCTACTCAGGCTCCCTCCCCAGAGGCAAGTAGGCAGCAGACAATGTTTGCATCACTCGCATATTTGGTCCTTTTATTGCAGAGACCTAAATTTTATAGAAAACCCAAAAACCCATTTTGGTGCCAACTGCATTAAACCCATGCTCCAGAACTAGTAAGAGGATTCTTGACTTGAGCATGGAGAAGAAAATGACAGAGCAGACAGGCTTCTATTTGGAAAATATAAGAGGCTAAATACAAAGGAACCATGAGTTGCTTTTCCCCTTTCATGTTCCAAGGGCACACAAGTGCTCTTCCATCATTAATTTTCTGACCCAGACACTAAGATGTTATTTTCATAAGTGTGAAGAGGTACAACCAAGTTTGAAGAAAAAAAAAAGAATACTCATAAAGAGAAGGACTAAAGGGGCTTCATCCCCCTGCTTTCATGAGAATTATGTTAAATGGCAGCAACTGTTAACAAACATGTGAAATTCAGCACCTCTTAATTTGTGCCTATTGATGGGGCAACTGAAGTGTCTGAAGATAGATTTTTTCCACCAGGCTTCATTTCAGAAAACATCTCATGCACATCTGATGACAATCAAGGGGCCAAATGGACTTTTCTGTGACACAGGAGACAGTTTCTTTCCCTAGTTTTAGAGGTACGGTAGGATAGGCTACCGTACCATATTCATGAGACCTGTTTTGATAACAGCTATGGAAAGACATATGCCCACAATGATAAACACATTTAGAAAGACTGCCATTATATAATAGGAATCAGAAATTCCTACAACAGCTGGCCAGATTTTATAAGCTGGTTATCTGTTTTTTTGGGGGGGGTCCCTTGTCCACTGAACTTTGGGTAGCTTTTCACTGCTTGATCTGGTTTGTCATGTCTTTGTTTTTCAACACATCCACTGTTTAAATTTCAAAGTCTATTTCTGCATGCCAGCCATGTAACATCATCATCATTGTGATCAGCCTGACCAAAACTGCAGCTCAAAACTCAAAACTGGAGAAGATCAAAAGACTGGATGGAAATGGTCAGCATTTTAGCTGGATCTTGGTTAAGTGCTTATATGCTGCTGCACTGAGCTGCACTTATTGGTATGCAAACATTCATATTTTCCATCATAACATACATTATAACATGGACAAACAAACAGCTATAAGTTTCTAAAAGATATTACAGAGCATCCCCACACAGGGAGACCTATTGAAGCATTTCTCCAAGTCAAAATTAAATGCTCAGAAAACAGCCATTTATTTATGTAAATATAAAGGTACAGTGGGAATCTGTGAAAATCCCCAACCCACTTAGCATCAGGAGATTCAGCTGTAAGTAACCTATGTTATGCTGCATAATCTCCTGGAGGCTCTTCGCTAGACTAATGGAGGCATTTTGAATATCCCTTGCACAACAGCTTAAATACAGTATCTTTTTCCAATTACATTTTAATGCCAGATCAAAATGTTTAAATAGACTCAAGACCTGCAGTTTGTAGCACATGAAATTGAATCCAGGATCAGCTACTGCAATAAAGATTTTATTAAGGGATTCAGTATCCCCAAATGTCCATAGGCATTTATTCATTTGGTGGTATTCATTTGTCAGTACTTCTTTGCTCCTATAACCATAGATTAAAAGAGCTGACACTAGAACAGGCATTAGTTACTCTCAGGGGTACACGTAATTGGCTCGTTGGTTCACCTAGTCTTGATTCCTGCTGTCAGCATTGTTGAAAACATGATGCTAAAGCAGGAGGCAAACTCCCATAAACATATGTATCTGACCTATTATTCAATGCTGCAGGTTTTTGTTCAAGGAACCACCCTAACATCTTTCCTTTTCTACAGGAAAGATAGAAATGTACTTACCATGCAATGATTTCATTCCTAATGTATATGATGGCCTCCGTAAGGGTAATGACTTTGGGAGAGATGGATATGTGCTGCTGAAAAGGACATCATTTGGCAGGGCTTGGTCCAGAAGTGAGGCCCGTGAGGTGAAGAAGTGTTCCCTTTGACCACTGTAAATACTCTCATCTGACAGGGTTCTCTGCAAGGCACGCCTTGTGGTAGGAGTGCTAGGGAATGGAGACTGAGAGCAGGGAGACATGTGAATATAAATTCATAAGAGTACATCAGAAATGGCAACATTTCAAACATCTGCTAAATGAATTTTAGCCAATCTCTATTTGTATAAGAAAAAAGGTGTTAGTAGGCCCAACGTTCTTCAAACTGGACAGAAAGACTGCTTTGGAAGACATCACGGGTAGATGACCTATTAGACCTTTTCCACCATTTTGACCACACAAATAACATCCTCTAGGATATTTAACCCCACCTAAATCCTCAAGGAGTGTATGGATTAGTTGTAGAACATACATACTAGAGATGATGCTCACAGAAATATGCTAAGTGATACCTAAAACCAAAAGTTCTCCCTAAATTACTTTTTTCTGCTCTCTCCTTAGAGCACAGGCAGCCAGGAAGATGTCAACTGACTACAAGCCTCATGTAATAGGACAATTAAAGTCTGACAAACTAAAATTCTTTAGAGAGCTTTGAGTAAAAATTAACACACAAAACACAGCTCTACTAATTGAATTCTCTAGAGCAGATGTGATTAAGTGCCTTTTGGAGAACTGCTCATTTGTACAGAGGAATACTTTTCTGTACACTAGGAAAACAGTTTAAACAGACGGTATTCTATTCCTGTGACTAAAGCCCACACTGCTGTGTGGGAGAGAGCATGGAGGAGGAAATGGAGAGGGAAGGAGACGGGGAGCAGAGTTACTGCTTCTGAACACTGGAGGGCAATCTGCCAAAAAGAAAAAAACTTACTGCCAAAAAGATCAGAAGCCCCTGCTATAATCTGCTGCAAGTTTTGTGTTTATGGTTAAAGAGCCTGAAATATAGTTAAAATGTTTTTTAAAAACCCACTGATACCATCCAAAAAAAGCCCCTAAGGAATAAGAATGAGACCATTTTACATACTAATTGTTTGTGTATTCTGATAGTTCTTCTCCATAGGATTGTCTACACCAAGATACAACATATATTCGGTTATTTGCTGAGCAAAACAAATAATATAGGGTGCACGCAAAGTTGGTCTTTATATAATGGAACTATGAAGATCTGGGATCAAACCTCATTAAGGGCTTGCACAGAAATAGGACTTAGCTAACATGATTGGCATAGTGGCAAAATTCTGAAATATCTATCATAAGGTAAGCCTTGTATTTAAAGGTTGAACACTTAAAAAAAAAAAAAAAAAAAAAACCCAACCACCCAACAGTTCAATAATTAGGATTTTTACATTGGGTTGAGAATCACCTTGGCTAGTTCTTGCTGGGACCAAAAATCCAGTGAGAAGGTTTGTAATTTATAACCCACCAAAATCTCACGATATCTGTCCTGGTAGTTGAGTGCGGAAAGAACCAGCTACCAAACACTGCAGCACATCTTGTGTTACAGATCCCAAACTTCCAATCCCAAGCATTAGAAAGTCAAAGTACGATGAATGCCACACCTATAAACTATTAGTCTGCTAACCTCTGAATGCTAGGTGGATTTATAGAGTAGAAACAATGCAAGCAGGAAAGTGAAAAGGTGAATAATAAGGGAAATGAGAAGATGGCAAGAGGAAAGGTATGAAAAGGAAAGGTCTAGAAGAAGAGATAAAGATGAAGAACAGAAAAAAAATAGTAAGAAACTAGAAGAAGCTTCTGTCCTATGAAGAAACAGTCCCTCTTGCCAACCAAGTATCAAACAAAAAAACAAAAAAAAAAGAATTTGGATGCTAAGTAGAGACTACGGGACTTTACCTAAGGTGCAATATAAACTGTGTGCAGTGAAGAGAAATGATGGCCATTTTAAAACCCTAACACTTGTTTCCATTATTGGTGGAACACTCTACTACTAAGACATTTCAGCAGGTTACTAGTCTGTTGAGCTGACACTGATCACAGTCACCACAACAAAGGATTGAAAGAGTGGACTCAGTGACACCAAGGTGGTCAAAGAAAAGACTCACTATAAATACAGAATATTCTTGGTCTCTGGGACAATTAGTTGTTTAAATGGAATGAAATTTCTCACGAAGACAATATCCTCCTGCTAAAATAAGTCAGGAAAAGGATATTTCCCATCTCCTAATGCAATGGTGTTCAATAGGGCTGTGCAAAATTTCGCTGGCCATTTTGTTTCGACACTGTTTTGATCAATTTCAAGGTCGAAAAAGCAAAATCAGAACGAAACAAAGGCCATCAAAATAGCCTCGAAACAAAATGAGGCTAGCTGAAACATTTTGAAAGTTGACATATTTCGACCATAGGCTGGGGATGGGAAGTCAGCCCAGCTGGACTGACTTCCCATCCCCAGTGTAAGATCTGGCATGGGACAGGGAGTCAGCCCAGCTAGGTTGACTCCCCATCCTCCGTGCTAGATCCCCAACACCGGCGCTAGATCGTGCGAGGGCGGGAGGCAGCCTAGCTGGCCTGCTTCCCCATCCTCCACGCTAGATCACAGCCCACTTGGGCTGCCTTCTGCACCCAGCGTGATCCAGCGAAACATCAAAACAATGTTGAAACAGCCTTTGTGTTTTGACAGAACGGAACAGCTGTTTCGACTCAACATGTAATTTGAAATAGAACACTGTTCCATCAAACCATCAAAACTCAAGGCAAAATGGAATGGTGCCATTTCGCACAGCCTTAGTGTTCAACCTCCAGCCCACAAAGCCTTTTGGCCCACGGGGCTCCCTACAGCTCCAGAGATTTGAAGGTGAGGGACTGGTGGCAGCATTACTTGCCACTCCCCTGATGACAAATTTCCAGACCCATACAGGCCAGATAAGTGGCACTGTGTGCTAGATTAGGCCAGAACACAATTGCAACAGTGTGAGGACCCCAGCATGATGGGTCATTCATTGGCCAGATCTGAGTGTGTGGGGTTGGGTTGGCTTGCAGCTGGATCTGAGCCCATGGGATCAGGCTGGCATGTGGCTGGATCTCATATGAAGGATCACATCTGTGGACTACTCCTGTGCACCATTCCCATGTGGGATCCAGTCTGCAGACTCTCCCTGCACCCAACTCATCTAGCTCACGGGGCCACAAGGTTGGGCAGACCTGTCCTAAGGTTTTTTCCCTCCTCATAAAAACAACATGCAGTTAAAAAATTTCTTGCCCGTGGCTAATTTTTTGCCTTCCAGCTTCAAAAATGACAACTAAAATAATCAGTATCTAGACCTGTTACTTACAAGTTTTAATAAGCCTCTTTGGGTTTTGACAAGAGGAGAAAGAAGTTGCAAGCTCTCTTTTGCATGGTTGCTGTGGAAACCATTTGGGCCTTAGGTGATGAGCCTGAGCTGTTAAGCAGTGACTTAGTACACTATAGAAATCAAGACTCTCCCTTGCAAATGATCACATGATCTTTTATATTAATGTTTAAAAATTTAAGTCTGTATTACTGTTAATGAAACCTTAGAAGATATTTCTGTATTAGATTTTTCTGTATAAATATTTAAGATTTAGAAGCATACTGGGTCATTGCACAATGAGTAATAGGCACTCAAGACAGGCACTAAAGAAAGCATGTATGTTGCAAGAAGGTTCAGTACTTTGCCAACATGCCTCTCCTCTGCTGCTTGTAATCAGAGAGTGGAAGGACCATTCAAATAGATAAGTCATACAATCAGTCCCAGATGGTCTCTTTATTTTGTGTACTAGTTTCTGCAATGGGTTGTATGTAGAACTGTCATAATTGTGGGAGTATCAATACCATTCTCTAAATGCTACAGGTGAGAAATGCTGGGGAAAATGGCAAGCCTGATTTCCAAGCTGAGAAATCAGGGAAGATTTTCTGTTTTGAATGTTGTTTGTCTGCAATCAGTGCAAACAGAAATGTTTCACCTGAGACACATCTATGCCCCCATATTATGAAGCCCTGAGTAGCTTCTGTTAAGTAGCGAATGCCTTCAACTTCCATGGGTGTTAAAGGCGTTTAGCATTCTCCAAGAGCCACTCAACATCTTGCTGGTTCAGCTTTTATTTTGTTCTGAAAAGCAATGCCCAATCCTTATGACTGATGCATGAACCCATTAAAAAAGCCCCTGGACCCAGATCTTCACCCAGTTTAATTTTGCACAGTAGTATTGTGGTCAATGGACTTACACTTATCCATACCAGATTTAGATGTGCTACCTTAGCCTCTACCTGCTCTTGAATTTCACTTAATAGTGACAACAGAGCATAGCCCATTTATGTAACATACCTTGAAATTCTTCTGGGACTCTGGTGTTGGGCTGTCCAGATCAATCAGTTTCTTCAGCTCTTCCTCGACAGTGGACTTGGAGGACCCTTTGGGTGATGCCCGTAGATCTCTGGCTGATGCACGCAACCTAGGGTGTGCCATTTCATTACCATCACTCTGGTGACGTCTTAAAAGCAAGGGGACAGACATGTTCAGGATTCTTAACCATTTCAGAACCATAAATAAAACAGTAAAGAATTCTCAGAATTTCTAGAGGGAGAACTGGGGTAGAGAGGACATGAAGGAGGGAAGTATGAGATTGAGCATAATACTGTTAAGTCCCATATAAATAAATACCTGTTAAAGGAATTGACAATTGAAAGCTTTAATTTTCAATACATATAATAATTATTATAACAAATGTCTCCATGGAGGAATAACAGAATGTGTTTTCTGTACAAAGAACAAACATATAAAAAGCCTGTTTAATTAACCTGTGTCTATTTTTTTAATTGACTTGTATTGTACAACTTCTACAAAATAGTTTTCTGCTGGCCTCTCCTTTACAACCAATTCCCCTTGGTTGTAAATCATTGGTATTATTTGGGAAGGGTGTGCTTCACATCCACAATGGCCTCCAAGCTCCTCAGATTGCCAGATCTTGCAGTCTCAAAGGCAGTGGGTCAGTTATTTGTAAACTTATTCTCCCCAACTGCTTCTTTTCATGGTTACCTGAGACCACAAACTATGAAACCCTCACAGTTAGGGCATGCCTACAATAGAAAGAGTTTCGATATAAAGTAGAGATAGCTGAAGTAACTTTAAACAAGCTGGCACAGGTACCCGCAGCAGTCTAGCTGTGGCAGCAAGGAGCAATATGTTGGTTAATTTAGCTTGCCATGATGACACATTGCAGTGTACGGGACAGGTAGAATGTGAAAATAAGTCATCTCCTGGAGTTAAGAGGAAACCAATACTCAGAGTTGCTTTAAGAATTTTCTTAAAGAAAAATCCTGTAGAATTTAATAAGGATAAAATAAATAGAAATTAATCTAAAAGCTTTTTAAAAAAATTAAGAGAGAATGACAACCTAGCAATTGAATTTTCAAGCCAAAATATATAGCAACGTTAAGTTTTATAAGAAAATTATATTATATGAAATGCTCTAAGGCTTTTCCATACAGGAAGTTTCTTTGGATTTCCATGCTTCTTTTACGCTTAAAGTTAACAACCAAACAATAGAACCAAAAAACACTCTTACTTTCTTGTATCCATAAACCCCACAGAGTTTATTGTCCCTTCTGGTTTTTTCCATCCAATCAGGTACTTGCTAGTAGCACCCTGGCGCGGGTAGAAAGTCCTAGGACCAGAAGAGGAAGAAGAGGAGGAGGAGAAAGGAGGTGCGAGCTGCGGGGAAGTCGCAGAATGAAGCTCTTCTTTAGGTGAACTTCTGGCACTGGTGAAAACAACTGGGCTGGCAGAATGTCGTGAGCTCATGGTACTGGGAGAGAAGCATAAAGACAAAGCTTCACTTAGGCATATGCTTATGCATCTTGCATAACAGCTTTTAAAGCTGCTTTTTAGAGATGACTGGAACACAAGTTATTTCTTTTATTATCTAGTATAAAATGTATAATAATATTGCACGTCTCTAGCATTTTCCATTAAAGGATCACAAAGGACTTGCCAAATATCAGTGAACCAAACTTCTCAAGCCACACATGAAGACCAAAACTGTCATCCCTAATTTATAAATAAGGACCATTCAGCTCAGAAAGGTTGTGTGCCTTCAAGGTAACACAGGAAGTCTGAGGATAGGCTAGCAAAGAAAACCCAGGTCTGATTTCTAGTTAGTGTTTCATCCACAGAACCATCTGTACTAATTTTAGGATATATAATTTTAGAGTTGTAATTGATGAGATTTTTTTAAACAATAAGTTTAAAGATATACACTGCTAGCCTTATTTATTATTCCTTATTTAGAAGCAGCTAGCATCACAGCTGATGAAGGCATCATGAGACCACATTGTCTATGGAGTGAAAAATGGCAGTGTTTGAGAGCCTTGGTGACACACTAACATTTTGCAGAACCAGAAGTTTAATTTCAGTCTTATTATAAAAGGGCAGGAGATAGAAGGGAAAGAAAAAAATCGTTAGAACAAATGAGAGATTTGACATGCTAGGAATTGGTATGTATAAAAATACTGAATAATTCCCTGGATAGCAGAACTTGGGCAATATTATCAATAACGAAGAGCTGCACTGACTGCACAATGTGGACTTACCATTGAGGTCCAACAGCAGAGGACTTTACAAGGACAGAAACATCATTCTTCTGGGAGGTTGTGTGTTATGTTGACTATGATCAGTGGAGTTGCCTGGGTGTCTAGCACTTTAAAAGCCACTTCTCAAATTCAGAAGTTTAAGATAAAAAGTGAAAATGATAGGATTGCTAACCATGGTAGGAGTCCTCCTTTATTATTTTACATAGTCATAAAATAAGCAGTCAATCAAATAATGAAATCATTTGGTTGATGCATACTTTCTGAAAAGTAGGCCAGCCTTTCATACTCTAGATAGGCCAGACCTCGAAGCCATGAGTCTGAATTATTTTCAGTCTCATTTAGACTTTCCAAAAAAGTTGCAGGTGAAAGCAAGCAACACTGGGAAGCAGAGAGAAAGGCTGGTTAATACATACAATTTCCTTCTTCCTATCATTCAGTGTAAATGGCAGATCGGTAAGAGCAATTTCATTAATTTATTCCTAATGGAATAAATGCCAATGTATTGAAATAATCTAGAACCTCTTGTGGGAGCTCTTGGACTCTATCTATAAAGGTAGGTATTATTGTGTCAAATTAGGCCTTAATTAAAAAGAGTTTTTTCCCTTCCTTTTAATATCATCCATACATAACCAACTAGATAAAGCATGAGAAGACACAGAATGACTGAGTCCAATTTGTTTGCAGGATAGGAGAAAATCCCTAAGGGAATTAGTTCATATTTTTATAGTAGTGTTGGAGTGATTTTGTAGTCATGATGTTCCAGAAAATATGCAAGAGGCAAGGATTGTTGTGGATTATATCTTTTATTGGACCAACTGCCTGGTTAGATTAGATTTTCAAAGACAATTGGTCCAATAAAAGATATCACCCACAAAAATCCTCGTCTCAGCTTTTTATTTACTTATTTATTTGTTGATATGACATTTTTTCTTGGAGTACACAGGAACATAAGACTTTAAGACTACATAATGATTTTCTTTAAAAAAACTGGCAATCATTTTTACCTACAGATACAGAAAACGTTGAGTATATACTCTGTGCTAGAATATCTTAATATGTTTTAAGGACTTCACAATCTATAACACTGCGTATGTTCATTTTTCTTCTCTACATCAAGTGCTTCAGGGACAAGTAGCTCTAGCATTTGAAACAACTGGCCATCAGGTATAAAGTAGCATGTGACTGCAAAATAAAATTTAGCTGGATGGCTGAATTAGCTATAGTTGAATGACCTATGTTTGGCCTAACAGCAATTCTCCTATGATCCTGTCATCTCTTGATTGAGAGAGATATGAGCAAATGTTTTCATTTGCTTCTGAAACAATTATGGAAGGTATTCAAAGAATCAATGATGGTCACCGACTGTCCACAAAGTTAATACTAATGATGAGATACTTTATGTAATCTCACCCATGTGTAAATTTCCAAGGTCTTTGCAAAAGACAATATTGTTATTCCTATTCTACAGATATTGAAATCAAGGCAAAGTAGTATTGAGCAACTTGCCCAAGGATACAAACTTGTGCGAAAAAATGAAATCCTCATTTCCAGTTACAAGCCTGATCAAAAGCTTTTTTTGGTTTATATTTTTTAAGTAAGTCTACTCAGGTCCTTGGATTCAGCTGACCATCATTTCTTCCCATTATCTGCCAGCAAGTGTCTGACTGACTGGTGGGAGGTAAAGGACTTTGTGTACAAGAACAGCCTGCGTTTTACAGGTGCAGTCCACAGGGAGATGCAGATTACAAATGTTGTCCTCTTGTGCCTTGCAGAAACACTTTTACTGAGAAAGCAGAGAAACGGAAGTGAAA
This sequence comes from Crocodylus siamensis, assembly GCF_052110815.1. NCBI lineage: Eukaryota > Metazoa > Chordata > Crocodylia > Crocodylidae > Crocodylus > Crocodylus siamensis. The sequence continues at coordinate 227,251,103 of NC_143396.1, read as the reverse complement.
CAGAAGTAGGTTCCATTAACAAATATAGGTTTTCTTCTTTTTTTAGAGACATTTCTATTCATGCTTAGCAAACCAAGTACATTTGTGAGGGGCATCGTCACTATCAAGTGAAACCATAAGAAGCTGCATATATTTAAAGACATTTTAAAGGTCTGTTTTGTTATTAAATATTTTATAATTCAGAATGGGTACGTAATTCCAGAGTGGATGTTTTTCCTTTTCTGTAGTAAAATTAATATTCCCACCATTTTTGAGAACTCCTTAGTGTTACTAAGAAAATATAAAGACAATGGTATTAGTGAAGAGCAAAGGGAAGGCTTATAAATAATTTCTAGCTACATTCAGTGTGTTTATTTTTACCTATTACTATGCAGGTGTTTCTCTGAAGAGAACAAGGTTAAACAACACAAGTTAAACAGATTAAACAAGATCTAAACAGTGAAGAACACATGAATTATGCAAGCAGCAGTAGGTGGCAAAGGAACAAGAGCAGTGCTTTATTTTTATTTTTTGCTGTCCATTGTTTTTAAATTGCAGTCTCTTTTAGGGACTTGTAAATACGTTTTGAATAAGTTTTGAGGTGCTCAGTAATATAATGTGAATACTCTTGGGGCTGGCCTGGTGCTTTACTGGCAGCATATTGTATTGTTGACACAGAGGAGGCCAAACTTCCCATCCTGCAAGTTGGCACAATGAAGGCAATGGGGCTTTGCACAAGTCAAGTAGCTTGTCTGTTGAATGGGACCAAAGTTTAAAGGAAATAGGTCTGAGCCAACAGATGGGGGAAAAAAACACCATGGAGGCAGCACATTCAATTCCTGGGAAGCACTTGAAGTAGTTCCAATCATCTCTAAATGGAGCTGTGTCCAACTCTTGAGCTAAAAATGAGTTGTTTTTATACTGAGCACAGGGGAAAAAAAAGCATACAGTAGATCCTATCTGCCTTCTCTCTGCGATACCCCAAGAAGAATCCTAGATAAACTATTAATAAAACTATTTTCCAATAACAAAAATATATTAAAAAAATAGCTTAATAGCATTTGGGGTTGGCAATACTAGCAATTATGATTTTAGTTTTGACAGTGAGGACCCTAAGAGACCATCAAGCTAAGAAGCACATGAAAGTTTGACATGATTAATATGCTCCTTTTTTATTCAAGGAAATTCAAGAGATCAACGCATATGGTTTCAGTTAATGACATTCAGATCTAATGATTCTGTGCAATTACCACCGTACATAATGCAATTCTCCTAGGATGCAATGAGAAACCTGCACAATCATCAATAAAGATTTTGGGTAGGGAGGTGGAGACAGAAAATAAAATCTAGTCAGAAACACTGCTGCAAAAATTAATCACTATAATTTAGATTTTGCCACCAATTCTCAGGTACAAGCTCCTTTATGTACTGTCAAATGATCTGCACACTAATTATTGTTCCTGTCGTTTAAAAACACAAACATTCTAATTTTCAGTTATTTTATTTTTTCCATCTCTGTTCCTTTTGTCATTAAATTCCTTTTCTTCTAGCTCAGAACAATTGCTTCTATAGATCTTGAGACAGGCACTTTGAGGTCAGCAGGCAAAAGCCTGTAAAATGTGAGGACAATGGGATAACAAATTAAAGGTTGGGGGAGGGAAGCACTATAGAAACAGAACAAATAAAATGTGTACCTTCTTTATTTATTAACTGCATTTTTAAAAATCATTCACCCTTGATTTTCCTCTCTTCTTCCTTACCTGTCAGTAACCCTGACATTTTGTTATGTCAAAGTACAAGTGCAGTCTTTCTGGGAAGGAAATGTGAATGTTCCTGGTTTCAAGAAACTGGATATATTTTTTGAATATTACAAAAATGAATGAAAGAATATGAGGTATCATCGTCTCCCACCCCAAGCTGATAGACCAAATATTATGCATTAATTTTACAAGGTATTATAATTTCCCAATTAGGGTCTCCAAATTCTATTTAAGAGCTTGCTATACAATACTGCTCTTTGTAAAGAGCAGTATTTTTTATTTCTTTTCAATAAAGCCAACTAAGACTGTTGTATTTACTATAAACAAGAGTACCTTTATCAAGAAAGTTCAACAACATTTTGAAAAAAAATACACATAGAACAAACTATTTTAGTGCAACTAGCGAAATAGGAGGTAGGTTAAACCAAATAAACTGCAGAGAAAATGCCATGCTGAGAGAGATACTGCTATTGTACAAGAAATAATTAATGAGACAATTTAATAGGCTACGCCTACAATCAAGTGTACTAGTCTGTATATAGTGCTCTAGTTGATGTTATCACATTTCTTTTATTTTTCCTCTGACTGTCTTTATTCCTATAAATGAGTCAGTGCTATTCCCTGCACAGAAGAGAGAAAGCTAGAACCTCAAATCTACAAATATGTAATTACCGTTAGGAATATTTTCTCCCTTTAGTGTTTTGTTCTTAAATGTTACTTCAAACATACTCGGCCTTTTTCTTCCCTTCTAAGAAGCTCCCTCTAAACAAAAAAGCTGCTGACAACTCTTCTGCAGTCAAAGGGTCTTGTACAAGATCTTCATGTTCAAGGTAGCAAATATTTCAATGCTAAGACATTTCTATGAGACCAAGCCTGCTTTTCCCAACAGAGGACCATTATGAGCAGTACAGCAGAGTGCTCAGTGATCTCTAATAAGTGTCAAGAGGAAACTCACAAAACTATATTTGCCTTAAAAATTGCAGTAGAGGAGCATCAACTGATATTTTCTAAGTTCATGTGAGCAATCCTCACCTGACCATCATGGCTGAGCTGAACCTCTCTCCCCTACACCCTTTCGGCTGCTCAGGATCCACAAACTATGTGTGTCACTGCATCTCAGCCCTCTAAAGAGCCCCATCTGCTAACTTGTTCAGAGCATCCCTTAAGTGCACTGATAGCAGTGAGTTCAGTGGAAAGCACAGCCAGACACCTCCATTCACATATACAGCTGGAAGAGGAGATGATGCCAAATCTGCATAGTGGACTAGGTTATGATTATGATAAATGTTTTTCCTTTAATATTTGACTTTTTCTTAATACTGTACAGGTATTTTTCATTTTAAAATGATCAACAGAATTTAAAAAAACAAAGATTATATTTAACATTTCTGGGATGCAAGCTAGAAGAGTCTTTTTCACCTCCATTTTTTATGATAAATTTGGACAGTAGGTGTCTCAACTAAGACGTTCAAATCACTTTTGTACATATATTCATTATTTCAATTTTAAAAATAGAAGAAGTGAAGTAAAGAGGTAAAGCAACTGTCATGTCAAGGTGAGCAGCAGACTAGGTATTAGAATCTAGATGTCCCTCCTCAAAATCCTTTGCTTTAAACATTAGATCACACTGCTTCCCAGCAATGTTCTAAACAAAAAGACTGTGGGGAAAAAATGCAGAGATTAGACTAAACTTCCCCATGAAAGAACAAAACCAAAGCATTCCCAAATCAGACTAGGCATTAATTTTATTGATCCCATTGTTAACAATGATTTGAACAGCAATGCTTGCAATATGTTCCCTATACACACATCGCACTATAAAACTCGTAGCAACTTTGATAATGGAATAGCTTCTCCTGTTGGCACAAATGTTGTTAGTCTATAGCATAAAAGCAACTCACCAGCAGGAGGTACAAAGAACAAATATAGTTTCCACTTTTAACATGTACTTGGTTTTCCCTTAACACCCACTTCTCACCTCTATTATATTGGAGAAAGGGAAAAAAAAGGTGGAAGGGGCAATCAATCATAATGCAAGAGAAAATTACCTTGTGTGTGAAACAGCATCACTCAGACTATAAGCGCTGTTCTCTCTTGTTAATGGATTGGAGGCTGGTTGACTCTTGGTGTGAATATCCAGGCTTAGTGAAGACTCTGTCTTTCGGTCTATAACATGGTTCTCTTTTTCTAAAGTCCTGTCTGCAATGGAGACTACTTCACTGGAGCTGTGCCACAGTGGTGCCACTTTCTCCTTTGTCAGCCCTGATCGAGGAGATGTTGTTAAGGTTCCCAGAGAGGCTGTGCTGCCATGACTGGGGCCGTATGAAGTGGTGTCTATGCCACTATCTGCGGATGTCCCTTGAAGGTAGTTGTAGCTGTTCAGCTCTGACTCCATACGCTCTCCGCTGTCATACCACTTCTCCTCACTATGCACACTGGAGGCATTGCTAGAGAGAGTATTGCTACTGGAGTGGCTGGAGTAGTGGCTGTCAGACTACAAAAAAAAAAAATGTTCATAGGTTATGGGGATGGAGCAATGACAAAGGGGACACACCATGGCATGAGGAGCTCCTTTTACAAGGAGGGGACTTAACTCAGACATTCTAAAATTTCACTTCAGTGTAATTCAAGGTGCTCAGTTTAACATCTGAGTTTTGACAGGCTTGGCACAAGTTTGGGCAGCCATGGCTTAATTTACTGGTGAAAGTCCAGTTTACTTGTAATTGACCCAAACTATTTTAAACCATTTGCTTTAAAATGCTCTCATTTGTATTATGCCCAGAAAAATGATCATTCATATTTAAGCTTATGGTACATAACTGTAACTTCAGAACACTGGAAAAGGGCCCATCACTTCAGTGGGATTTAAAATTAAAGACACTGCAGATTTACAGATTTATGACTTCCTTTTTTAGAACTTGTGAACCTGTCAATCCATTGCTGAGGTTTGTATTAATTGAACTGATTACTTATCCAAAAATTTGATATGGGGTGAATAGGCCACTGACCTGGGGTTACAATGGACTGTAAGCTGAATGAGCCAATAATATAGCATTTACTGCAGATAGATTCTAATAGTACACTGGGATGTATTAATAGGAGTATTACAGGCAAGACATGGGAAGTGATTCTCCTACTTTATTCAGCACCAAGGAAGGCTCAGCTGAACTACTGCGAACAGTTCTAGGCTCAACCCTTCAAGAAAACCGTGGACAAATTGGGAAGAGTAGAGGAAAGCAACAAAAAGTGAGAAGAGGTTTAGAAAAATTACATAAAAGAGAAGAATGAAATTACTGGCCATGAAGAAGAGAAGACTAAGGAGGGAAACAATCAAGTCCTCAAACTCAAAAAAGATTGTTATAAAGATGATGGTGATCAACTATCCACTCTGTTTACAGGGAATACGATGAGAAGTAATGGCCTTAAATTGCAACAAGGGAGATTTGGATATTAGGAAGAAATTTCTCATTACGAGGGGGTGAAAGACTGGAAGAGGTTGCAGAATCTTCATTAATGGACTTTTTTCTAGTACAGGTTGGATAGTGATGATTCTGCCATGAGCAGAGGGTTGACTTGTAGAGGTCTCTCTCAGTTTTTTTTCTCTGATTCTAAAAAGTTTGTATCTTTGACTAATCTAATCCCTTTGTCCTGAGACAATGCTTCCTCAGCAGCAGTCTCCTGTGCAAATGTGCACTGACACGTCTTTCGTTTTAGTTCAAAAGTCAACACTGCAAGAAAAGCAGCTTCAGAGCAGAAAAAGGAAAGGTGTCCCTATTTACTACTACTGGGTCAGAAAAACAGAGTGTTCTTATTTGTGATGACACAAAGATGTGTCACTGATGACACAAAGCTGTGGGGAGAAGCAGGCACACTGGAGGGGAGGGACAGAATCCAGCTAGATCTAGACGGGTTACAGAGGTGGGCGGATGAGAATAGAAAGGAATTCAACACAGACAAGTGCAAGCAGCTGCATCTAGGGAGAAGGAACCTGCAACATACCTATAGGCTGGGGAACACCCTTGTCAACAACACAGTGGCTGAAAGGGATCTTGGAGTCATTGTTGACTCCAGGATGGACGTGAGCCACCAAAGCAAGGAAGCGGCCAGTAGGCCAACCACACCTTGTTGTGCATCTACAGATATATCACAAGCAGGTCCAGGGAGGTTATCCTTCCCCTCTATGCGGCATTGGTCAGGCCAGAACTGGAGTACTGCATCCAGTTCTGGGTGCCAGACTTCAAGAGGGATGTGGCTAACCTTGAAAGGGTCCAAAGGAGGGCCACTCACATGGTCAGTGGGCAGCAGGCCAGGCTCTGTGAAGATAGACTAAAGGGCCTGAATCTATTCAGCCTCCACAAGAGAAGACTGAGGGGATCTGGTGGCTGTCTATAAACTCACCAGGGGGGACCCACAGAAAATAGGTGAGGCTCTGTTCCCCCGGGCACCACCTGGGATAACAAGGAATAACAGCCACAAATTGATTAAGAGCAGATTCAGGCTTGATATCAGGAGACATTACTTTATGGTTAGGGCTGCAGGGCTCTGGAATGGGCTCCCAAGGGAGGTGGTGCTCTCCCCTACCTTGGGGGTCTTCAAGAGGAGGTTGGATAGATATCTGGCTGAGGTATTATGAACCCAGCAGTCGTTGCTGCCCAGGGCAGGGGGTCAGACTTGATCTGTTCAGGTCCCTTCTGACCCTAGAAACTATGTGATTAAAATATGTGGATAAAAATAAGAAGTCAACATTGAAAAGTAATCAAAGTGTTCTACGTAGAGATTGCAGAAGAGCCTTTCCAACTGGTGAAAAAGATAAAATCACAAAGTAAATAAAAAATAAAGGACTAGCAAAAGAAAGGAAAATCAAAATTCAAGTCAAGGCTAAGAAGGTGCTATTTATATTTCAGATTATGTGCATGGACTGCTAGAGCAATCTTGTAATCTTTTGCTGTCTGAAGACTGTTGGTAAGGTCTCAGAGCCTTGTGCTGTGGGGTCTAGAATGAGCTATAGTGTTTTACAGAAGCATAGGACTGGAAGGGGTCCCCTGGGCCAACACGTCGAGTCTCCTGGACTGACAGACAACCATTTACACGAATCAATTTGGAATCCACAAAACTGCCATGGCAGCCTCTGCTCCTATGGCCTGCCCCGTCACAGCTGCTTACATCCTTTGGCTCCAGCATGGCTCTGGCCCCGCTCAAGGCTGGGGCACAGAGCATGTGGTTGCTCCTTACTGTTGCAATTCTAGGCTGGGTCTAGAGTGGGGCGGGAGGGTAAGTTATAGCGGTGAAGCAGGGAGTGGGGGCAGAAAGGAGGCAGAAGTGGCAGGGGAGGGGGAAGGAGGCAAACAAGGGGGCAGAGATTGCAGTGGGGACAGGTTGTGGCTGCAACTCCAGCTCCAACCCCATGTTGGGCTCAAAGTCAGAGCTCCAGCAGCCACCAGCCTCCCTGCTACCTTGTACTTGAATCCAAGATGAGGGGCTTCCCCCCAAGTTAAATGGGGAAAAAAAAAAAATCTTGTCTTGGACTCAAGTAAATATGGTATGCTAAAACCAAACCAAGAGATCCTGGCATTCATGAGAAGAGGAAAAAAAAGATTCCTTCCTGGTCCCTGCAGAAAACCATAAAGGAAATTTCTGAAGTAATCGTATTTCACACAATTTCCCGGATCATCACCAAATTACAGATGAAAAGCCTGCTGTTCAACTGGCAGCAGAATGCTCTACTAAAAACTTTGATATTAAGTTGTGTTTAGCTCCAGGAATACAGAGGAGGCAGCAGATCTGCTCTACTGCCTCCTCCATATTTTAATGAGGTAATATATGCATCTGAAAGCTCCCTTGCTCATGGACATCATGCAGGTCTTTGCTGCCATAGCAGAAGCAGTATTTTTTAAAAAGGTAACTTACATGACCCTGCTTATTTGGAGACAAGTGAACCACAGGATCTTGCCTCATTAGTCTTCCACTGGGGCTCTCTCTGAAGGATGGCAGCACTTTTGATACTGCTGGGAGATGGCATGTTGGTTCTGCAAGACAGTGCAACACTGTAGTTACGACATATGCAGTGTGACAAACTAAGATAACTTGTAATCAGATCTTCTCCTTTGATACTCCTCACTGCTATCATTAGCCATCAACTTAGGACATTTGGTAATACATTTATTTCAAAATGGACGATGTCTCAGTATATGGCACCATGTGAGGAACCCAGGGTCAATCCTTAAACTCCTAATCAGGATAGGTCCATCAAAATCTATGAAGCCACCATACAAATTACTTTCACCAGGGGAGGACCAGGTTCCACGGGTCCAGGAGATTTTGACCAGAACATTAAACTAGATATCTACACACCATGACAACGAATATCAAATGTATCCCTGTTTACAGTGACTAAAGACAACAGATTAGAAATCTCCAGATCCACCCTCTTTTGGTTTTACTGTAAAGAAGGCAAAACAGTTAAAATTACAGCGATTGCTTAACTGCATACATTTATTTCTCCACTCAGCTTTAAACTCATCTGGTAGAAATATCCACCATAATTCTCAAACTCAGCACAGGTAATTATTTTTAAGAGAACAACATATTGTCTGAAACACTAAATAAGCAATATCATCTTTTAAAACGTCAATATTTCTGTACAAACCAATGGCTTCGTCTAGATTTCATGCAAACAGCATATATTTGGCCTTGCCTACACAAGAAAGCTATTTTTATTTAACCAATTAAACAATATCAGTTTTCAAATAGATTAAGTCAGGGGTTCTCAAACTGTGGGTCATGATCCCCCACGGGGTGGCAAGCAACTTAAAAGGGGGCTGCAAACTTTGTGGCAGGTACCGCAGTGGCGCAAGGATGCGGGACATGATGGCAGTAGCTGTTGTGTGCAAGCTCCCTAACCCCTGCCGTCACCATCCAGCACTCAGGGGTGCAGTAGCACAAAGTTTGAGAACCCCTGGATTAAGTTAAACCCATGTGGTGCCTCCCCCTACCCCTTGTGCCTTTATTTGACCTAAGAGTGATTTTATTAGTTCAGTTTAAATAGATAAAATAAGTATGTATGAATAAATAAAAAGCTACCCTTTCTTTGGGGACTGCTACTGAGTATTAGTTGACTTTCATATAAGGTTCTCCAGAAATATGCATCTACTTCTTGAGTGTCCCTAAGAAGGTCTCTTCTGGTGATAATTTTTTTTACATGGAACTACTTCTCCTGGGGATATTGGAAATTCTGTATTTTTTAAAGGCAACTTTTAAGGGAAATTTATACTTTCAATATCCAGGTCTTTACAGGAGAACTAGCCAAAGTGCAGATGGAATCTGACAAAATTTCCCTCTTCTACTACACCCTTTCAGTCTTGAACTGCAACATCATTAGCTTTCTGGGGCTCCTGACTGCTTATTCTGGCAAGAGAAAACAAGAGGTGACAGTGGGAACTGGACAAGCATTCTCTGAAGTCTAGGGTGAGACAGAAAGAGCTGTGTCTCGTTCTCTCCTTACTTACAAATTGTAATATTCTCTTTCTAAAAAGCAAAGGGACTTTGCTCATTTTGTGGTGAACCAAAATGCTACATAGACTCACCAGAACTGGCACTACAGCTTCTACATGGGGACATAGCTTACAATTGCAAGTGTGATACCACTCAAGAGATGGACAAAGAGTCCTATATTCTCTCTCTCTGCCTTTGACAAACCTTGGAACACGTTTCCCCACCAGGAGCAACATCTCTTGCTCCTTTCCTATTTTTAGGCTATGAACTGTGACATCTAACATTCCATAGCAGAATTTGCTGGTAGCTCTATTCAGCACCAGCATCAATGCACAACAGAAAACCTGCAAAAGCAATACTGAACAAGAAACCTGTTTTACGTGTGTCGTTACCATCACAACAGCATAAAAACATATGCATTAAAAAGTATTCTGACAAAATGAGAGCTGCAGATCATACAATCATAGGTTTTTTGTGTTAAAGGAAGAATGGGGGGGAGGAATGACAGATGGCTTCAATAAGGCGCAGCTCACTGAGGCTCTGAAGTTACTGGAACAAAGTACGTCTTCAGAATCACATTTCACTTCCTAAGCTTCTAATGCATTTACTGAATACTTCATTCTATATTCAAGTTAACACATTCCCCTAGGACTAGCAGCAAAAGGCATGCAGTAAAAACTACAGGTGAGAAAGGAAAACTATGGACTAACAGGAATACCTTCAGGTTTCTGGGGTCTAAAATGCCCTCAATTCCTATTAACCTATGGTAATGAAGGTAGGGAAAAATCTAACAGCCTTAACTAAACTTTTCATATTGGATCAATGCTAATGGTTGCATGTCGCTGAGATAAAACTTCTATCAATGTCAGAGACTTATTGGTAACTAGTGTCAAGTCACTGCCTCAGTGCACAGCAGCAACACATAAAGATGGAAAAGGTCTATGTGCTGAAACTCCAAATGAGGGCTTAACAATGCAAATCCTCAGTACCCAGCTGTTTTATGTAGTTAATACGTTTCCTCAGCTGACAGCTTAATTGCCAAGTGCAATGAAAATGTATACACGGGCGGAAGGCGATTCTAACAAAGCTATAGATTTATTTCACTATTTAAAGTTTAACTGCATTTTTTCCATTTTGTACATGGGATTTTTACAGCTTCAACGATCAAACAATCAATTTGCATGTATATAGCACCATTTGAAAGGGAGCATCACAAGCACTTTAGACAAACTAAGTGAAAATTAAACTAAGCCAAGCCACTAGGGAAAGCAGTTGAGGTCACACAAGTCTTCAACAGCAAGACAAACTAATGAGCATGTCTACCCAACCTCTTCTTAAGGACAGGGTGTTCCAGAGAATGGGGGCATTATGGCAGATTTACTTCAGTTCCTCCTCACCGAATACTCACAGACATCAAGGACACAGACTGCAGAGACCATTATACCCAAGATGTAATTATTCATTCTGATGAACCAGGGTTAAAAAGACACAGAAAATACAGTGCTTAAGAGGGTTCTTTTCATGGAGAAATGTACTGCCAAAGTCACCTTGTGCTTGACACTATTTGCTTGCTGTGAAAATTAATTACCTACCCATCTGGTCAGCAATACTATCTTCACTCCTTTGCCAGCTAGGTGTGGATTTGCCGCTGCCCCCAGTATCTGTCTGTGTGCTTTGCCTGTCAATGGAGGCAGGAGATCTACGGGTCATTCCAAACCTGTTGAAATATCCCCAAAATAAAGGTAGACAACAGGTTTAATGAGGTTTAAATCCTGTACAGGAAGAAAAGAGCACTTACATGAAACCAGCAAGTAACTTCTTACAGAAATTCACAATAACAACTGACGGTAGCACTTACAATGCTTTTCCATTGAATTTTTCTTTTTAGTTCCATGGGGTCATTAAGCACATATAATGTACAATATATACAGCACACATGGAATCATTCTTTTACTGAGCAACCCTGCTTCAGAACATCTTAAACAAGGATAGCACAAAAAATATTTAACTAAAAAGCGGGCAAGCTAGAAATCACTACTCATTTTCAGAAAAGGAGAAATGGAATAGCTGATCCAAACTGGCAAGACTTAAGTGTTCTGATAGCTGCAAAGGATACTGATGGCTAGCTCACGGAAAAGGATGCATGGGACCTTAACATGAAAAAAGGACAGGCCCCAGTCCTAGTCAAGTTGAACTTCAGAAGAGGTAGGAAGGACAACCCAATTTATCTTAACTATTTTACAAGGACTCTAGGAAAACCTCTTTTACTATTCAGCTACCACTGGACACCACAGACATTTGTCTACGCACACTCTCATGAATGCTCTGATCTGGATTATAGTATATTAAAATCAAAAAACTTTCAAACATGGAAATGATATAAACCTTAAAGAGTCAATAAACAGACTCCAATAAACAGTACATAATAGTTAAAGTTCCACATCTGGCAGCATAAAATCTGAAAATAATAAAATTATTAATGCATAAAGGAACAGGGGAAGAATTATTTTAAGTAGTTCAATTACTCATAAAATATTCAATTCTGCACTTGGGAAGCAAAGAGAACTGCAAAAAATGATGGCACAGTTAGATACACTTCTGTGGAAAAAGGGTTATGATGAAAAAACAAAAAGGTACAACTAAGAAATAAAGTCAGTATACAAAAATCAGAAGACCTTTTTCTTACACCTAAACTTTAAAATTATGAAATCATATGATGTACCGTGAAAGGTTGATAAAGCTAAGGCCACTGAAAAAAATGAAGATAGTATTAATATAGGTAAAGAAACTATCACTGAGTTTTGAGAGGACTATATAGACACAAAGGAGGAACACAAGACAAATTTGAAGACTTTTATCATTAAAATAAAACTTTTGCAATTAGTAGACACATCACATTATAACTCTTTAACCAGAAATGAGTGAAAAATTAGAGTGGCAATCAGATGCTTAACAATATTTCCCGTCACATGGCTAATCTGAACTTTCTGACTAAACATGAGATTTTCAATAGTCCCTAAGCAACCAGAGGATCACAGGTTCCACCGAAAACTTTCGGGAATTTTGCTCCCAAGTTATTTACCATCTTTTGAAAAAATTCATACCAGAAATTTAAAAGTGCTGGATCAACAACTCTACTTATTCACACAACTGTTAAAACACAGTAAGTGTCAGCATAAATTTTCCTGCATTACCTCAAAACTGATCTGCGAGATCTTACAGACTTGAGAACATATTTTGTTCTTGGCCTATTTTCTGAGGCAACTAGTACATACACCAATTAGTAGCAACTGCAATAACACTTTTTGGGTTGTGGAGAATTGCCCATTAGGAATTGCACCTAATGCTCAAATTCTTTCATATGGGCTATCGAATAACCATTGGTCAGAAACTTAGAGTGAACTACTGACATTGATTAACTTTAAGGTTAAAAATGGAACACTTTTAACATTAGATTAGTAGTTTTTAACCAGGGTGCTGTGAGATACTTTTAAGGGTGTTGCAGGGTGCCATGTAATATTAGTGCAGTCAGGTGCACAAAACATCTACAAGGTTCACAGGATGTGCCAAAGATTTCAAATAGTGTCAAAAACAGTCTTTCAGTTATGGTCGTCCTAAGTTCTTTGCATCAAAAGAACTGCTCCACTATTTTCCTGCAGTCAGAAGATTAGTCAAAGCTAAGAGCTGGCATTCTCAAAGAGGGGTGCCTTGAGTTTAACAAGGGGTACCTTGTGTCTAAAAAGGTTGAGAACCACTAAATTAGATTCATGATCAGTCAAAGACATAAAAGTTCTGTTGTCACTTCATTTCCTTCTCTAGCCTTCTGAGGAATTTCCAAAAGTCCCTAAATGACTTAGGAGTACAAGTACCATGGAAAATTTCACCATGATCTGAACTGTTAATCAAATTTCTGCCGATATAGTCAAATTATGGTGAGAGGCAAATCTAGGTTGCTCAACAAACATTTTTCTGAAAAGCAATTACATGGCAAAAACCAAACAGCTCTAAAACATACTTATCCCACAGTCTGGCATGGAGTGTGTGGGTTTTTGCCTTCCTTTGTAGTGGGGTGGGGCAGAGGGTGAAGGGGGCATGGTTCTCTTCCTTGGACCTCAAGTATATTTTAACAAACTATTTCTTGCCCTCACAATGGTAGGGCATGGATAGTGGCCCTGTCCCCCTTACTTTACCTTTGGTAAGTTATAGCATTCTTGATGTCTGTCAGTAATTGTGCTTGGTAGTTACATGGGAGAGTCATTTGCATAGCTTTGCTTGGAATAAGCTAGGCAGACACTTATCTAGGATGGTTTAGATAGGGAAGAGTCTACCTTGAGAAGGGCTTTGGACTAGATGACCTCCTGAGGTCTCTTCCAGCCCTAGTTTTCTGAAGTAAAATGCTATGGGTATGGTGCAACTGGCTTTGTAGCCATCAACTGCAGCAAGATGAGTGAAGTCAGCTATTATCACTGCAGAGAATCAGGGCACCTTGCATGGGAATGCACAACTGAAGCTGAAACCTAATAATTTTTCTTTGTCATCCTTCCTTTTCCTGATTGATGGTTATATTATTTTTCTATGATGCAGGGACAGTACAGAAAAAGGTGAGGATTCAGGACATGGTACTAATCTGCATAACAGACAAGCAAGTATAGAGGGAAGAAGAGATCTTAAGAATGAATTGATACAGAAATAGGCTGGGTGACTATCCTTTTCAGAAAAAATCAAGTAGAACCAAAGTCCTACATACTCCGCATAATGACTCTAACCTAAATTCTGGGGGAAAATGTGCATGTTTTGAGGTATTTCAATGGAGCAGGCTGATGATACTATGGTAGCGTCAGAAGTTTTATTAAATTAAATATGAAAATGAATGCAGCCACTACAGTATTTTTCCACTCATTTAATTTGAGATTAAATTAATTTGCCCATACATTTTTAATTTTCAAATGTGCTGTCAAATCTTGTATTAAACATATAACTGTAATATTAAAGCTATCAGAGAAAAACTGAAGCTTTTTGTAATGATGTAAAGCAGGGCTGGCAACTTATGGCCTGGAAAGCCATAGGATTTTCCCTGGACCTTTTGGGGTTTTGGCAGTGGGAGATTTCACCTGTGTTGCAGCACAGCCAGCTAGTGGGATCTTCAGCAGCAAGGAGCTTTGCACATGCCATAGACAGGTGCCATGGAGAAGCAGTGATAGTAGCGGCTGTTGGCCTGCCTCAGAGCTGAGCCGGGTCATTCGGGCCTGCTCCTGGCCTGCTCCTGAAAAAAAAGTTGCTGACTGCTAGTGTCAAGGACCAGCTGGGATTTGTAGGATCAGTGGAACTGTAGTAAGTAGTTGGAATCTGTGGAATAAGCCACTTAGCTGGATGTGAAATGATTAAATGTTAAATATTTGAATATAACATACTGCACAGTTTCAATATTGCTGTACAGATATTTTATTTAGATTCATAGATTATTAGGGGCTGGAAGGGACCTTGCAGATCATTGGTCTAGCCTCCCCTGCTCTAGGCAGGAAAACAACTGAGGTCAAGTAACTTCAGCAAGGTAACTGTCCAGTCCTATTTGACTTACTTAGGTTTAGAACATTCCTCCAAGGGTTTCATGTACAGATGGGGGTGGGGAAAAAAAATCAATCCTCACACCCCACTTTCTACCAAATCCATCAAACATAGGCCTACCAAAATGGAAGCCTGCCTTAGCCAAATAAGCCCCTGTGACTCCTTTTGACTGTTCAGAAGTTTCTCATCAACTGAATCAACCCATGAAAGATAATAATTGGCTCAACAATCCAAAACTGTCTTACTACTGCAAGAAAAGAACAGCATGGGTATATACAGCCTAGGAAACACTGAATTTGGAAATCTGGGGTCTCCAGAAATGAAAGGTTAATCCATTCCTAAACATGCCATACCCAGTCATTATTAACAGATGCTAGTCAATAAAAAAAAAGGAATAAAATGAAGATTGCTGTGCTAAGGATATTTGTTATTTTTAAATATATATTTTTTAAAACTGATGGTTTTCCTAGACGTTATTATGGAACTATTGAAACAATGGAAATGTTAGGCGATATGTATTTGTCCATGCCACACAAAAAAAAACCCAAGAAAAAAAAAAGAGTAATGGGAAATCTAAAAAAGTTCAAAATCTAAAATCTTATTTATCAACTTGTGTGTCACCTGTAATTTATTCTTCATGCAACACACTCCTATTATTACTCTTGATATATTTGTGAATATGAATGTTCACTCTCACATATTTTGTTTAACTTATGATATGGAAATTTTTCCGGAAGGAACAAAGACCACAAAAACACTGTTTGCTTTCAATCTCTTTTAGGTCTAACTATTTCACTAATTAAAATGCAACACATTTGTTTCTTTCATTTTTTTTAACTACGCTTTTTCAAACTTACTGATTAAAAATAATTAGTGATGATTGGGGCATCTTTTATGTCACTTAAAAAAAACAGAGGCCTCAGATACAAAACAGAATCCACTTTCAGCAATGAGAAATGAAGGAAAAGTAAACAGCCATAAAAGGAAAAACATTCTTCCTTACTCTTCTTTTACATTCCATTAACATTCATGTAAACACATAAGTAACATATGTAAACAAATGGATGTATACATGAAACATCTATAATAGAAGCCCAATCTGGAAACTGTTGAAATCAATGAGCACCTGTCATTGCCTGTAGTGGAAACATGGACAATAACATAGCAGGCACAGCTGTTATTGCCATAATTAATGTCAGTTAAAGGTTGTATTCTAACCTCTCCTTGCAGTCACTGGTAAGCTTTGGAAACTTTCATCTTTCACGAAGAAATTGTTCATGCTTGGCCTTTTGAGCAAACATAGCTCAGCTGCTTGTGAGCATGAAAATAGTGGGAGAGGAGGGCATTCTTTTCCATGATAATTAAATCTTGCTACTTTTTTAAAACAGCCAGGTAGTTGAAAGGTGAAAGTGTGGGAGGTGGGAAGAGAAGTATTTACAGAGGATCATTGCCAATTCTTGTTTTTATTGTTCCTTTTGTTGTTCCAGTGAAATAAGGTTTTGATCTGACTGAGTTTGGAAACAGTGAACTAAGTACCCGAGTTTTTAGGAATTTTCTTTTTGCTTAGCTTGTAAAACACTCAGACAGGAAGGACCTATTGCACTTGTGTGCACAATTAACTTTTAAGAGGGAAATTGGCTGTGGAAGGATATGTATGCGCATTTTGGGCCTGATTCAGGACAAAGCATAGGTGTATGTTTAAGTGCATTCTTATTCAAGAAAACAGTTGTACCTTATTGACAGTAAAGGGAATTTGCTTAAAAGAGAAGCTTCCTGAATCAAGATGCCTTTATGAAGCTGTTCAGGAAGGGATAGCTCTACAGGGAAAGACACAAAACACCAAAAGGTGTGTAGGAGAGGGTAATCTTTTAAGCAAATTTCCTAAACTGTAATGGAAGATGACTGGATGAGAGACACCTTAGGAGTTTTGCAGATGAGGGGTGTACTTGATGCCTTGCTCAGATGCATAGTCTTATTTTACACTGGACAGCGGAGTTTGAAGACATTCTGATATGCATGAGGCACAGGGTGTTTCACTAGTTTCAGACAACAGTATTTACATTCCCTCATGCCATTTTTTTCAGTACAGAAGCAGAGACTACAACTTTACAAAGACCCAACATGGAGAGGATTATAAAATGACCTGCAAAATATTCAAGGAGACTTCAGAGGAAAATTTCCTGATGTGAACTGCTTAACAGCTTCTATTCCTTCTTCTCTGTAAGAGGTATCTCAGAATGTGGTGTGTAGTTTTATTGCTGCCAATTATTTTTCTTTCCCTACTTAAGGGCATTTAATTTATTTTTTCCTTTTCAGTGTTCTCTGAAAATGCTACATATTTAATTTCTTCCTCCATGAGCTTTCCCCAAAGGAGAATTTTGGATCATTTCAGGGAATTTCATGATAGCTGAAAGAGACAGGCTGATTCATAGAGTTTTCAGTGAAAGAACTGCTTATTTGAACACTCCTTCATGGTCACTTAGTACCTTTGTCCTTAAATAGCCCAAGTCTTCAATGCATAAATCACTTCTCTTGCTTCAAAACAGCCGCACCCACTGCAAAGTCAAGTGCCCAAGAACTCAGTCTGATTACTGCATATTATTGATTTCATTTTAGAAGCTAAATCTGTGAAATGAAGTGCTTTGCAAATAAAACTGATGCCCTTAACAACGACTCTAAAATACTTCAAGGTCTCCATAGATACCAGACTGTGCACTGTCAGATCTAAGAACAGAAGGGAAAAAAACATGTAAGACTGCTCTTCAACCTGACTTTTTCAAAAAGGGAGGGAGTCATATAAAACTATTTTGTAAAGAACAGTAAGCATTGCTTGTATTTTATTACTCTAAGCTAGTCACACTCAACCTTTTACAGAGGCAGGTTAGGTGGTTGAGACCCAGCTGTACCAAAGGCCACTACTCCCCTTCAGTGGGGGGGCAGGCAAGGGAAAGAGGAGGAAGGAGGTGGCTGCCAGTGCCAGAGGGGGGAGAGGGAGGCAGGGAAAGGAAAGATTACCTCCTGTAAACAGTGTCTGCTATAGGGAGGGGAGAGGCAGAAAGGGAGGGAGAGAGAAAGCTGTGCCTTCTGTAAGGGAGGGGAGATAGTTGTGGGAGGAGGGGGCTGCAGTACAGCCCAGAACAAGGAAGGGGATGTGCTGGGCAGAGCTGCTTGATGCTGATTCTCCATGCCACAGGCCAGATCAAGTCACTTTGGTGGCCAAATCTGGCATGTGGGCTGTAGGTTGAGCACCACTGCACTAAACATCAGATGGAAGAGAGAAACCTCAGCCAACAGCACCTAAAAAAAAGAGTATAAGAAGAAAAATCTACTGCCTACCCTTCTGGCATAGATTTCTGCCTGTATGTTCCCCCACCAGAGCCAGTCTCACTTGAGGACGATAAGTTGCTTGGTGAATTACGGCACTGCTGTGATCTCGCTAAAGCAATGGATGAAACGGTGACGTAGACATCGGAACCAGGAGACAACCTGTACAGAGCAAACAAACTCAAAGTCAACAGTTCTGAAGAGTAAGATAATGCAAAGCATGATAGACAATGTGCAAATTGCCATGTCAGCTGTAAACATGGCTTCATGAAGACAGGTAAACATAAAATCAGTTGGAAATCCATACAGATTTCCCCTATTAATTTTTTCCCTGTGGGATCAGTGGGAAAAGAGCAATAGGATGGTAGTGAGGAACACTTTTAGAAGAACAATCCAGCTGCCAAACAGTGCCAAAAATAAACAGAGTTGTTTTGGCAGTTTGCTAGTAAAGAATATTGAACCGTAACATACTTCACACAAATACCATACAAAAGAGTGATATATTCCTGCATTTCAGAGCCGAGTTGTGTGTGGAATTTTAACAAAGTGCAAGCCTAGATCAATCCTCCAAGCACAGAAAATTCATCTCTTTGCCACAAAACTGTTAATTAAAAAGCTAGGATCACAGAATTCGTTAACATTATTTGCAAATCTAAATAAGAGGTTCATCGCTTCTAAATAAATAGAATTGTTCATAACTTCTTGCAGCTCTGCCTATAGAGTTACATAGAGCTGTCTCCTGTTAATAAAGCAAGAGTGTATTATATAAATGGTTAGGTTCCAACATTCACATCTGGACAAATTCTGAATAGGAGCTTTCTTCCACTGTCCAGCTAACATATTTGCCCTGTAAATTAAGATTACTGGATTATTTTTCATTTCCTGTCTTTCACACATCTATTGGATTTTATACTGGTTAAGATCGTTTAATGATTTTGCTCTGTCTGGGAGTGGCTGAAATCAACAGGAGCCTTTAAAGGAGACGTAAAGGGACTTTGCATCTCCATGAAAAACAAGTTATATTTAAAATACATTTCTATGGAAATTTTAACTGGAAAACAACGAACACATTGCAGTTTGAGATGTTACAGTCATCTTATTTGCAAAAGAAGTACCAGTGATTACAGTGAAAGACAGTTTAGTCGAGGGCTGTCCAAATTCTAAGCAGCCAGGGGCTAATGCTGCATGGGCTGCACCACAACAGCCCACAGGCCCCCAGTATACTGTGCTGTGTAGATGCCTCAGACTGCAGACTCCCCTGGCATCAGAGGCCATGCTGTACTGCACCACCCCCTGGAGCAGGGGCAGGAAACAGAAGCCAGAGAAGATGGAGAAAGGAGGAGGTGCTGGAGATCCTGGCTGCTACTCCAGCCAGAGCAAAAGGGGGGTAAGTAGCCAGGTGAGAGCCTGGGGGCCAAAAATTAATCCTTATAGCCTAAATGCAGGCTGTGCACAGCCCTAGTTTAGTTGAATAAGACTTTGACCCCAAAATGTTTTTAAAAATTGTTAAAGTATACTTAATCTGCATGCCTCAACATCCCAATCTGTAAAATGGAAGCAATATTTCACAATATTTTTTACCATGATATTGAAGAAACTATTTAAAGCTTGAAAACTTCATACTGAAGGTGAAAAAGCTTTACAAGTTCTGCTTACTGTGAGAAGGAATTCTCAAAGTATTTTTTCAAAGTATTTCAAGAATTTGTGAGTAGATGTTTTTCATCTCCTTTTATTTTATATTCTCTCCACCCTTTTGCTTACCAGAATCAAAACATAACGTAAGATTGCTGAGAGGAGGGGAGGAAAGTGAAAATAAAGGGTGTACTGTCATCTGGGACACCAGAAGTGCTGTTTGTATAATGAAATTCAAGAAATTTTCTACACAGCCAAGGCAGCAGCAATTTAAATCCTGATTATTTGAAGTACAGCACCAAACCCAATAAAGCCTCTTTAGTCTACAGACCTGAATTTAACTCCTCTCACATTTATCAGTGTAAGCAAAAATTCTCAAGTATTTGATTGCAAAAAACCCCCCAAAACAAAAGAAAAAAAACAAACCCGCAAAGGAGTTCAATAGCTGGAGACCTTGGGAGAGATTAACCAGATTAATAGCAAGCTAATTTTTCCAGTGGCATTCTAAGACACAGAGAAAGACAGAGAGAAAAAAAGAGAGAGGGGTAAAGGGAGAGAAAGGGGGAAAAGGGGAGAAAGAGGAGGAGAGAAAGAGAGAATGAGCAAAGTCCAGCCAGGAGAAATACTTGCTTTGAAATAAGATACACACACACGCGTGTGTGTTTATATAAAACACATATTTAAATCAACTCATACTCAGAAATACATAAATCAAAATTTGTCAACTATGAACTTCTCTCATATAACAACACATCAAAATTTATGGTAGGGGGACAATCATTCTTTGTATGGTGCGTGTAAAATGTCATTCTAACAGAATAGCTTATATTTGCACTTCAGTTTCAGATATGGCTTACTTCATTTTCTATGCATTACGAAAAATGTGACAGCAATGTCCTGAGGGGAAAGAAGACTTCATACTAATGACAGAGATACAACTCCTCTACCAGCAAGGAAGACTTTTAGAATAAATACAGCAAAGTGATTAGAAACTTGTTCTGAGAAGCTACATAAGTAACAGCCACACTTATTTATTCAAGACTGATTTGACTTTATTGTGTGGTAAGCAGATAAATAGTATATAGAGCCCTACAGCATTGTAAGCTACTGCCCCCCCTTGAATAAATATACTGTCTCCCCACACCCACCCACCTTTGCAAGTAAAAAGTAAGTGTCCCTTGGTAGAAACCGTATCAATCTGTTACAGATTGGTGCCCCTATGTGCACCCCGGGAGGGCAAGTGCCTGTGAATCTGTTCTCAGGGCAAGGCAGGTTGCAGCTGTGGGCTGGGGTCACAGCAGCATCCAGCTCTTCTCAGCAGGGGCCTTGGCTGGACTGCACTGGGGCCGGGTGGAGGTGGCACTGAGAGGGGAGCTACGGGGGGGGCTGCAGCCACCCCAAAATTTGCTGTAACTCCCCTCCCAGTGCCAACGCCACCCGCCCCAAATGCAGCCCTGGCCCAACCCCCCACCAGGAACAGCCTGGTGCTTCCCCCTACCCCAGCCTGCAACTGCAGCCCACACTTGCCCTGCACACAGATCCAGGGGCACATGCCCTCCTGGGGTGTGTGTAGTGGTGGGAGTCGCCACCCCCTCCTCAAGCCCCCTGGATGAGCTGCTCACAGCTCCGTCCCAGGGCTTGACCCAGCTGTGCAGCACTGGCCCCCGCCCCAGTCCCAGTCCCAGCCCCACTCCCTCTTTCACTGCTGGGGCTGTGGTCTGTGGCCGCCTCCCTCCCCCCCATCAGACTTGACCAGCCAGACCCAGCTGCTCTCCATGCTGCCGGGCTCTGCGCTCTTGGACATCCGTGGGCTGCACTGCGTGAACAAGGCATTTATCAGTGACATTATCAGTCATATCAGCCAAAAAAACCCGACTGCCGATACTGTCAATTTTCCTGATACTGGAGCCAATGTGATATGGGACTCATGTATCAGTGCACCTCTAGTCATTAATTGTACTGTTCAACCTGTTCACAATATCAATCTCCTGGATTGCTTTCAATAGTCACCGGGAGACTGATGCTAATTCCGGAAGACTCCCAGCCAATCCGGGAGGATTGGCAACCCTATAAGTGATACACCACAATCTACCATGTATGTTATAGGTATATAAAACACAGAACAAATTATGAAAATGAATGCCATTAAGGTGCAAAGCCAAGCACCCAAATGTGCTATTTGGCTGGCTATTCAAGCTTGATTTGTCCCCCTTGTGCATATGCATTATCATAGTCTTTAATTAATAGAGTACATAATATGTTTTCCCTACTGGATTCTATGTCATTCAGTGCGCAGGCGGACCTGCTTTAGAAATGGACTAGGCTGTGTAGTCAAGGAGGCTTCTGTTTGTATTTGTTGCAAAATTTCTGCTTTATTTGTTGCAAAATTTACATGTGAATGATGCAGGGGACTGCACCATAGGCTGGTCCTATAGGAAAAGGTAGCTTAATGCTGTGGTAGAGCTTTTGATTCTTTCCCTGCTTCTGCGTAAGAGCTTCTTTCTGATATAGGCCAATGCATTTAAGCCACACTCTTCAGGGATGGTCACTAACTGCCTGTTCCTCAGGTGTCTGACCTGAAACCCAGGTATCTTGATTTATAAGAACTGATGAAAGTTCACCACAGCAATTCAAGTCAATGAGTCCTGTGCTCTGAGACTTCAAACAGCTAGCAAACATTTCCTGATCACAGGCCCTGGTTCTCATGGGGGACTTCAGCCACCCTGACATCTGCTGGGAGGGCAATACAGCAGTGTGTAGGCAACTGAGGAAGTTTTGGGAGAGTGCTGGTGACAACTTCCTGGTGCAAGTGCTGGAGCAGCCAATTAGGGGCCATGCCCTTCTTGACCTGGTGCTCAAAAACATGGAAGAACTGGTGGGGAATGTAGTAGTGGATGGTAGCTTAGGTAGCAGTGATTATGAGATGATTGAGTTTAGGATCCTGAGTAAAGAAAGGAAGTAGAGCAGCAGAGTAAGGAACCTGGACTTCAGAAAAGCAGACTTTGACTCCTTCAGGGAACTGATGGGCAGGATTCCCTAAGGAGGCCAGTCTGAGGGAGAAGAGAGTCCAGGAGAGCTGGCTGTATTTTCATAGTTGGTAGGATCGGAAGGGACCTGAGCAGATCATCAAGTCCGGGCCCCTGCCATGGCAGGAAAGAATGCTGGGGTCAAACGACCCCAGCGAGGTGTACATCTAGCCTTTTTCTGAAGACCCCCAGGGTAGAAGCAAGCACCCCTTCCCTTGGAAGTTGGTTCCAGATCCTAGCCGCCCTGACTGTGAAGTAGCGCCTCCTGATGTCCAGCCTGAATCTACTCTGTCAACTTATGGCCGTTATTCCTTGTTACTCCCAGTAGTGCTCGGGGGGAACAGGGACTCTCCCACTGCCTGCTGGTCTCCCTTGGCCAGTTTATAGACAGCCACCAGATCCCCCCTCAGTCTTCTCTTGTGGAGGCTGAACAGGTTCAGGTCTTGTAGCCTCTCCTCGTAGGGCCTGCCTTGCTGCCCCCTGATCATACCAGTGGCCCTCCTCTGGACCCTCTCCATGTTGTCCAGATCCCTCTTGAAGTGTGGCATCCAGAACTGGATGAAGTACTCCAGCTGTGGCCTGACCAGTGTCGCATCGAGGGGGAAGATAGCCTCCTTGGCCCTGCTTGTGATGCATCTGTGTGGATGCATGACAAGGTGTGGTTAGCCTTCCTGACTGCGTCCCCACATTGGCGGCCCATGTTCATGTTGAAGTATATGATGACTCCAAGATCCTTTTCTGCCTGTGCTGACAAGAAGGGAGTTCCCCAGCCTGTAGGTATGCTGCTGGTTCTCTCCCCCTAGTTGCAGTACCTTGTCAGTATTGAATCCCATTTTGTTCTCATCTGCCCACCCCTGTAACCTGTCCAGATCCAATTGCAGCATGTCCCTCCCTTCTAGCATGCCTACTTCTCCCCAGCTTTAAAGAAACTTTACTGAGAGTGCAGGTTTGAACCATTCTGATGAGCAGGAAGACTAGCAAGTATGGCAGAAGACCAGCCTGGCTTAGCAGAGAACTCTTCAGTGAGCTAAAACACAAAAAGGAAGCTTACAAGAAGTGGAAACAAATTACTGGGGAGGAATATAAGAGCATTGCTTGGGCATGCAGGAATGAAATCAGGAAGGCCAAAGTGCAACTGGAGTTGCAGCTAGCAAGGGACATGAAGGGTGTGAGGGGGCCAGGACCCTGAGGGGCCCGGCCCGAGTGGGGAATCCCGGAGTTCCGCCCCGCTTCCGGGTCCGGGCCCGGAAGCCGGGCGGGGAACTTAAGGTTTCCCAGAACTGGAACCGCGCCGACACAGGACCGGCGCGGGGAGATAAAAAGGAACCGCCTACCCTGAGCAGGGGAGGACGGAGGCTCCGGCGGGAGCCTGCCCCGGGAGCCGCGGAGCCGGGAGCTACGAGGACTGGAGCTGCGGAGCCGGGAGTGGCGAGACCGGGAGCTGCGGAGCCGGGAGCGGCGGAGGCAGGTACAGCCGCGCCGCGTGCCACGCGGCGGGAGCCGGCAGCGGCGGGGCCAAGTGCCGGGGAGCCGGTGGCGGCGAAGCCGGGAGCCGGAGGTCCAGAGGCAGCTGGGCCGGGTGCGGTAAAGTCGGGAGCCGGGCGGCAAGGACCGGCGGCAGTGAGGCCGACCACCGCGAAGCCAGGAGCGGCGCAGCACCAGCCGGCAAGGCCGGAGGCGGCGGAGCCAGGGGGCGCAGCGGGCCCCGAACGGACGGAAGTACAAAAGGGACCGGTGGCCATTGCACCGGAGGAAGCCGGGAAGGGAGGCTGGGTCGGAGGGACCCTCCTCCGGCGGCTGCGGGCCGCTTGGCCGCGGGGAAGACCCGCGGGCAGGGAGGACAGAGTTGTAGTTCCCCCGGGTCGAGAGAGTGAGACCCTGAGTTAGAGACGCCTCAGGACGAGTGGAGCGATCAGCACCAGGGAGACTAGGTGCTGATAGGACTCCTGGGGAGGGCCCAGCGGTGTGGGGTAAACCCCCCCCCCCACTGCGGAGCCAAGACGAAGACAAAGGAGCCCCAACGGAGGCTCCCCACCCGGAGGACCGGGCGAGGGTGTAGGGGAGGAGGAGCCCTCAGGACCCCTGGACCTTGGAGGTACTGTACCCCACGTGGACCGCCAGCTTCCCGGCAAGGGTGAACCCCATATTTCCATCAAGTCGTGGCAGACGAGAGCGGCGAAGCGGGACGGTCCAACGCGTACCCCTCCTCTCCAGGGGACATCCGGGGATCGGGGTCCCACGGTAAGTGGCACACCCCCATCCCCTTACAACTGGTGCACTGGCCGGGAAGTGAGCCCGGCCTAGCTCGGAGAGCACTACAGCACCATGGAGCTCCCTACGAGCGCGGACGTGACGCAGCAGACGCTGCATCTGATGGCCCAGCTGCTACAGCAGCACCAGCAGACTGCCTTACGGCAAGCGAGTGTGCAGGAGCATTTGCTCCAACAGCAGCAGACAAGGGCTGGCCCGTATAGCGGGGAAATGAACATGCCCTTCATGAATCGGGAAGACGACGTCGAGGCCTTCATAGAAACTTTTGAGAGAGCAGCTCTCGCCGCAGGCATAGACCGGACGAAATGGGGCAGTAGGCTGGGAGTCCTGTTAACCGGCCCGGCCCAGGCAGCCTACCGAGCCCTGACCCGCGCCGAGGCCAGCGACTACGAGCGGGTGAAGGCCGAGATTCTACAACGCCTTGACATCACCCTGGAAAAGCACCGACAGGCGTTCCGAGGAAACAAGACCAAGGGCGAGAAAAGCCCCAAGATGTTGTGGCACAGTCTTAGAGATGAAATGATGAAGTGGCTGAGGCCGACGGAGACCACGAAAGAAGAAATATGCGATCAGGTCCTGCTAGAGCAGTTCCTGACGGACCTGGAGGATGACACCCAACAGTGGGTGAGGTGTCACGGCCCCACAACTTCCCTACAGGCTCTACAGCTGGCGGAGCAATATACAGCAGCCCAGGTAGGGCGGCGCCCGGGCCGGGGAAAACCAAGAGCGGAAGACTCCACCCGAAAGGGCAGGGGAAGTAAGGGGGAGAAGACCCCAGGGAACCCGGGTGTTAGTTGCTTCCGCTGCGGCGGCAGGGGACACCTTGCCCGGTGCTGCCCGACCGAAGCCGAGTACCCCCCCGGTAAGGGGGCCCCGCTCCCCAGGAGGTAGCAGCAGAGTAGGGGAATACACTCGGGAGGAACCTATGGACTGTGGGGTCGGCGGCAGGGAAGACACCTTCCCCAGGCCCCTGCCGCGAGTAAAGGCCTGGGTGGGGCAGCGACCACTCATGGCCGTAATCGACACCGGATGCGCACAGACCCTAGTCAGACCATCGCTGGTAGAATGGAGGCGCGCCCCGCGGTGCACAGGGATCCACCTAGTCTGCCTGCACAAGCAGAGGACGCACTTCGACGGCGGATCCTAGAGGTCCGGCTGCATGGAGTTTCGAGACGCCTGCCCGTGGGGTTGAAGGAAGATATTTTACACCCCATGATCGTGGGGAGGGACTGGCCGGAGATATACGAGGTGCTGGCCGCTCTCCAGCCTCGAAAGGAACCCCCACAGGGCCTAGCCGGGGAAGAACCCGAACCGCCTTGGCCGGGCGAGCTGGACGGCCTGGCAAACAGTGACCAGTTCCGGGAGGCGCAGGAGGAGGACGCGGAGCTGAGACCCTTCCATGAAGAGGCTCTCCAACGGGAGCGGCAACCGGTAAGCCCCACGGCGGATCGGGGACAGGGCCCCCGGGTCGAGTTAAGACAGGGTCTGCTATATCGGATTAAGCCCGACCCACAGACAGGGTGGGAGGGAAGTCAACTTTTAATTCCCTGCCGCTACCGCACACCCTTATTACAACTAGCCCATGGGAACCCAATGGGAGGCCACTTGGGAAAAAGGAAAACAGAGGCCAGGCTGATACGCTGGTGCTTCTGGCCCCACCTATATGAGGACGTGGAGAGGTTTTGTAAAGAATGTCGTCACTGCCAGTTAGTGAACCCCCACAAACCCCCGCGCGCCCCCCTTCAGGTGATGCCCGTTATACGGGAGCCATTCACCAGGGTGGTGCTTGACGTGGTGGGGCCTTTACCACAAAGCACCGCCGGCCACCGGTTCTTACTGGTGCTTATTGATTACGCCACCCGGTTTCCGGAGGCGATTCCCTTACGGACGGTGACGGGCTCCAAGGTGGCCGAGGAGCTTATGAAGTGGGTTGCCCGCTTCGGGATCCCGCGAGAAATCGTGACTGACCAGGGAAAGAACTTTATGTCGGCTGTAATGGCAGCCATGTGCAAGGTGCTCCACGTCACTCACCTAAAAACGTCAATTTATCATCCCCAAACGAATGGCTTGGTCGAGCGTTTCAACGCGACACTGAAAGGGATGCTCCGGCGCTGCACACAGGAAGATCCAGCCAGGTGGGATTTGTTGGTACCACCCTTGTTGTTTGCAGTACGGGATGCCCCACAGGCCTCCACGGGCTACTCCCCTTTCAGCTTGGTCTTTGGGCACCAACCCCGAAGTTTGTTGGACATCCTAAGGGAGAGCTGGGAAAGCGGCGCACGAGGGGGTCGCCAGGTGGCGGAATACGCACAGGAACTGCAGGACAGACTCCACAAGGCCCAGAGAGCAGCCCACGACAACCTCAAACAGGCCCAGAGACAGCAAAAGGACCGATACGACCAGGGAACCCGGGAGAGAGAGTTACAGCCCGGACAGAAGGTGTTGGTGACGCTGCCCAGCTCTCATAGTAAGTTCGAGACGCGGTGGCAGGGGCCGGCCCGGGTCGTTAGACGAACCGGCTCGGTCAATTATGAAGTCCAAAGGGAGGGCCATCCGAGGGCGTCCCAGGTCTTGCACATCAACCTACTGAAGGAGTGGCAGGAGCCGCACGGGCTCCTTCTAGAAATGGACCGAGAGCCGGTAGATGGGGAGTGTCAAGAGGGGGAGACTGGGCCGAAGACCCGGGACGGGGGACCACTTGGGGAAGAGACGTCCCTGTCCCCTTCCCAACAGAAAGAGTTACAACAGCTAATCGTAGAGTTTGGGGATGTGTTTTCAGAGACCCCGGGGAAGGCTAGAGGCGTGGAGCATAAGATCCTGACGCCACCAGGCCAGATTGCCAGGGAAAAGTGGCAGCGCATTCCTTTTTTTCGGCGCCAACCGATTAGAGAGGAGCTTAATGGCATGCTGGCCCAAGGCATCATCACACCTTCCCGCAGCCCCTGGCGAAGCCCGTTGGTGGCGGTGACGAAGCCGGACGGCAGCTTAAGGCTGTGCGTTGACTTCCGGAAAGTGAACGCCATCACCCAGTTTGACGCATTCCCCATGCCTCAGATAAGTGAACTGGTGGAACATATCGGGCAAGCCAATTACATCTCCACCCTGGATTTAGCAAAGGGGTATTGGCAGATTCCCCTGCGAAGGGAGGATCAGCCTAAGACCGCCTTTGGGACCCCCTGGGGCCTCTATGAATTCAAACGGATGCCGTTCGGGTTGAATGGGGCCGCCGCAACCTTCCAAAGGTTAATCGATTGGATACTAGCACCCCACCAGGAATATGCCGCCGCCTACCTCGATGACATCGTGATCTTTACCAAGACGTGGGAGCAACACCTCCAGGCCCTGAGACAGGTCTTGCAAGAGTTACGAGGTAAGGGCCTGACGGCCAACCCAAAGAAATGCGCCCTTGGAAGGTCAGAGACTAAATATCTCGGCTTCCAAGTAGGCAAAGGGCTGGTAAGACCTTTACGGGATAAGGTGGCGGCACTGCGGGACTACGAGGCGCCGGCAACCAAGCGGCAGATGCGAGCCTTTCTGGGGCTCGCCAGCTATTACCGGCGGTTCATTCCCCGGTTTGCGGAACTGGCGAATCCCCTGGTAGACACCACCAAGGGGAAGGAACCACCACGCACCAACTGGACTCCAGAGAGATGCAAGGCGTTCAACGAGCTCCGACAAGCCTTGTGTCGAGGAGCGGTACTCCATACCCCTAACTTTAACGCCCCCTTTATCCTACAGACGGATGCCTCAGCATACGCCCTGGGAGCGGTCCTCTCGCAGGAGGTGGAGGGAGTCGAACGCCCCGTGGCATTCGCCAGTCGCCGTTTGAACGAGCATGAACAGAGGTACTCTACAATTGAACGGGAGTGTCTCGCCATCCGTTGGGGTATAGACTATTTTCGGTACTACTTATTGGGCCGAGAATTTCGTTTAATAACTGATCACACCCCGCTACGGTGGCTCAACTCGGCTGAAACCGAGAATGCCCGGATAATGAGGTGGGCCCTGGCACTCCAGCCCTATCAGTTTAAAATCGGGTATAAACCCGGTCGCAGCAACACCGTGGCAGACTTTTTGTCTCGGTGGGGGGAGATAGAGAATACCCACGAGCCCTTGGTACCGCCCTGTGCGGACGGGGAGAAGCCCTCGGGGGGCGAACATCGCACAGCAAAGGGATCGCCTAGTGGTGTCCCGAGGGGTGGGGTGTGTGAGGGGGCCAGGACCCTGAGGGGCCCGGCCCGAGCGGGGAATCCCGGAGTTCCGCCCCGCTTCCGGGTCCGGGCCCGGAAGCCGGGCGGGGAACTTAAGGTTTCCCGGAACTGGAACCGCGCCAACACGGGACCGGTGCGGGGAGATAAAAAGGAACCGCCTACCCTGAGCAGGGGAGGACGGAGGCTCCGGCGGGAGCCTGCCCCAGGAGCCGCGGAGCCGGGAGCGGCGAGACCGGGAGCTGCGGAGCCGGGAGCGGCGAGACCGGGAGCCAGGAGCCAG
Source organism: Crocodylus siamensis (assembly GCF_052110815.1). Lineage (NCBI taxonomy): Eukaryota > Metazoa > Chordata > Crocodylia > Crocodylidae > Crocodylus > Crocodylus siamensis. Next base: position 227,221,564 of record NC_143396.1, on the reverse strand, counting down.
GAGCGGCGGAGGCAGGTACAGCCGCGCCGCGTGCCACGCGGCGGGAGCCGGCAGCGGCGGGGCCAAGTGCCGGGGAGCCGGCGGCGGCGAAGCCGGGAGCCGGAGGTCCAGAGGCAGCTGGGCCGGGTGCGGTAAAGTCGGGAGCCGGGCGGCAAGGACCGGCGGCAGTGAGGCCGACCGCCGCGAAGCCAGGAGCGGTGCAGCACCAGCCGGCAAGGCCGGAGGCGGCGGAGCCAGGGGGCGCAGCGGGCCCCGAACGGACGGAGGTACAAAAGGGACCGGTGGCCATTGCACTGGAGGAAGCCGGGAAGGGAGGCTGGGTCGGAGGGACCCTCCTCCGGCGGCTGCGGGCCGCTTGGCCGCGGGGAAGACCCGCGGGCAGGGGGGACAGAGTTGTAGTTCCCCCGGGTCGAGAGAGTGAGACCCTGAGTTAGAGACGCCTCAGGACGAGTGGAGCGATCAGCACCAGGGAGACTAGGTGCTGATAGGACTCCTGGGGAGGGCCCAGCGGTGTGGGGTAAACCCCCCCCCCCCACTGCGGAGCCAAGACGAAGACAAGGGAGCCCCAACGGAGGCTCCCCACCCGGAGGACCGGGCGAGGGTGTAGGGGAGGAGGAGCCCTCAGGACCGCTGGACCTTGGAGGTACTGTACCCCACGTGGACCGCCAGCTTCCCGGCAAGGGTGAACCACATATTTCCATCAAGTCGTGGCAAGCGAGAGCGGCGAAGCAGGACGGTCCAACACGTACCCCTCCTCTCCAGGGGACATCCAGGGATCGGGGTCCCACGGTAAGTGGCACACCCCCATCCCCTTACAAAGGGTGAGAAGAAGGGTTACTACAAATATGTCAGCAACGAGAGGAGGATCAAGGAAAGTGTGTGTCCTTTACTAAATGGGGGAGGCAACCTAGTGATAGAGGATGCAAAAAAGGCTGAAGTGCTCAATGTCTTTTTTACTACAGTCTTCACAGGCAAGGGCAGCTCCCAGACTACTGCACCTGGCAACACAGCTTGGGGAGGAGGTGAGCAGCCAACAGTGGCAACAGAACAGGTTAGGTACTATTTAGATAAGCTGTATGTCTACAAGTCCATGGGGCCAAATGTGATGCACCCAAGGGTGCTGAGGGAGTTGGCCAATATAATTGCAGAGCTGCTGGCCATTATCTTTGAAAACTCATGGTGATTGGGAGAGGTCCTGGATGATAGAAAGAGGGCAAATAATGCCATCTTTAAGAAAGGTAAGAAAGAGGATCCAGGGAATTATAAACCAATCAGCCTCACCTTGGTTCCTAAAAAAATCATGAAACAGGTCCACAAGGAATGCATTGCTAAGTACTTGGACGAGAAGGTGATTAGGAACTGTCACCAAGGACAAGTTATGCCTGACAAACCTGACCTCTGTGATGAGATGACTGGCTCTGTGGATGCAGGGAGACCAGTGGATGTGATATACCTTGATTTTTTTAGCAAGGTTTTAGATATGGTCTCCCACAACATTATTGCTAAGCTATGAAAGTACGAGTTTGATGAACAGACTGTGAGGTGGACAGAAAACTGGCTGAATCATCAGGTTCAAAAGGCAGTAATCAATGGCTCGATCTGTAGCTGGCAGCCAATCTCAAGTCGAGTGCCCCAGGGGTCGGTCCTAGGGCTGGTTCTGTTCAATACCTTCACCAATGACCTGGACAACAGGATGGAGTGCAGCCTCAGCAAGTTTACAGATGATACCAAGCTGGGGGGAGTAGTAGATATGCCGGAGGGTAGGGCTAAGATTGAGAGACACTTCAATAAATTGGAGGATTGGACCAAAAGAAATCTCATGTGGTTCAATAAGGAAACTGATTATTCCCCTTTATTTGGCACTGGTAAGGCCGCATTTGGAGTCCTGTCTTCATTTTTGGGTCCCCCACTACAGAAAGGCTGTGGGCAAATTGGAAAGAGTCCAGCAGAAGGTAATGAAAATGGTTAGGGGGTTGCGGAACATGGCTTATGAAAAGAAGCTGAGGGAACTGGGTTTATTTAGTCTGGACAAAAGGAGATTGAGGGGCCTTCAGCTACCTGACAGGTTTTTCCCAAGAGGGTGGGAGACAATGTAAGTGTTAAAATGCACATTTTACAGACAGACAAAAATGGTATTTCTTTATACTAGGAAAAATGTAAGTATTCCTGACACCAGACAACAGAAATGGATGCACTGCTCATCAAAATTTTTATGCAAATCTAATATGAAGTAAATGTAAATAAAAACAAAATCAGGAATGAACTTGAAAAATACAGTTCCTGCATTAATACTATTGACTACAAACATATTATTCACAAGGGTACAAGTTCTGGGACAGAGCCCTTGGCTGCTTGCTTTGTGGTTCTCAATGAGTTAGTCATGACAGTTTCTACCTTGCTCAAAGAGAATCACCATGGTTCAGTGAGAGGTTGCATAAAGGTCTGAAATTTCCTTCTTACTCTACTTCATGGCCCTACACATCTTCTTTTCCTACTTCAACATCCTGGCCATCTGCCCCCTGTCTCTACCTCCCTACAAAACTATCAACAGTGGCTTCACACATTTCTCTCTTCCACCAATTCTTCCAGTCAGCAGTACTCCCTGCTTTGTCTGAAACGCACAGATCATGTCATAAATCTCAGTCAGAAGCTACATTTAATATTTGTTCTGTGTGTATTTTTATTTCAGCAAAATTAGTAATTTGAAGCATTTCCTTAATAGCAAACCAGAGTAAGTTCTCTTCCTGTTCTTCCCCCTTTTCCATACTTCCTGCTCTTTTCTTTCCTTCCCCGTGCAGTCTGTAGTCTACACATGAATGTTTTATTTGTATGGATCAGGGAACTTTTTGCAAATGCAGGCTGCAGCTTGCAACCCAACCAGTGCCATAAGCCACCATTCTCACAGTGACAGTGAGGAGGGGCTGCAATGAGGAAGAACAGCCCTCCATGTGGGCTGTAGCAGCTGGCTGGAGCACTGGAACTGATCAGGGCACCACTGGCAAAATGAGGACTGGATGAAATGGGGGAATCAGTGCACCTTTAGTAAAATGCAGACCTGGTTGGCCCTTATCCAGTCCTTGTGCAGGTCAAATCTACCCTACAGGTTGTAGGTTGCTAATCCCTGGTTATAATCATATGACATACACCTGCTGTTGTAATTAACCACTACCATTATGGTTTAACTGTAAACTCGTTTGACCTGATATCCAGGTTTACCGACTTCATTAGCATAAAGGGACCATTCAGCTAAGTTCCATTAGTACTCTCTCAAAAAAAAAAGAGTAAGAAAAACACTTTTTTTTTTCTTTTAAGATGTTTTTGCTTAAGTTAAATTCCTGAAATATTTAGTCTTTTCCAGATATATTAACATAGGATCAGCAATCCTGGCATGACCTGTATTACTATTAAACTGAATACTGTGTCAAGTCCAAAGTAAGCTGGAAATTGTATACCACGTCTCTGTTTCTTCTTAAAATTTACAGTTAGGGTAAACAGGATAATGGTATTAGATTACTTGATTTTTGCTGAATGGATTTTAATGCTGCTACATAGGCTAATCTCAAATTCCTACCTCAAAGGGCTATCTGCATTAATTTATTATGTGTGAGATTTGCAGCTGCAATATCCCTTAAAATATAAACTATGAACGGAACTCCGGAAACGATCCTTCTAAGCCATCCCTTGGAGGTGAAGGGGATCTATTACTGTGGTCACTGCTTCTCAGTAAATAAACAAGGACTTTTGAGCTATAAGACAAAACAATAGATGTTATCGTTAAAACCCGAAAAAACAAAATATTGAAATTAGTCAAGCACTGGCATCTCCTATCTGGGCAAGAAGTGTGAATGAAAGCTACTCATTTCTATGCCACATGACCAAAGACAATGCAAACCGCTGCTAGGAACACAGCTCTGAAATACTTCGCAAACAAGGTTCTTCACACAAAAGCATTTGCTCAAAAGCTGGTGTCTTAGAAAAAAGATCAAGTTCATTTCTTTAGGAAGTTGTCACTAAGATAAATTACCATCTAAAGGTACTGTCAGAATATGAAAAAAATTACGAACAGTTCAGTAACTTAAAAGTGAGGGATGAATACATTACAAAGACCATACAAGCTTCACAGACAGGTATGGTTCTTTGAGTAGATGTGACATCTTTTATTAGACCAAACCAAGCAGTTGGAAAAAGGTTCTTAGCAAGCTTTCGGGTGCAATCACCCTTCTTCAGGCATAGGGAGTCTCACACATGCTTCACACACAGTTTTGCCAAGAAGCCAAAAGTATGGCTTGTAAAAATATAAACAGACACGGTCTTTGGAGTAGGATCAGCTGGGCCAGGATGTGTTCTGGCAAAGATAATCCACCTCATTGGTGTCTACAGATGTTGCCTGGGGCCACTGTCCAATAGGGTTGGGTCCCTACCTGTTCTGGGGCTTCAGAAGATAGCGACCCCAGAAGCTATAACCCAGGCATGAAATGAGCACTGAGAATCCTCTGCAGTAGGACTCCTGAGGTGAGGAAACATGAAAGACATGGTCCAGGATTCCCTCTCCAGGGAATTCCTGGTATTCATTTCATGCTGCTGTGCCCTGTGTCTGCAAGCAGAGGAATCCCTCAGGGTTCCTCCATTTGCAGATGGGCACCCTGGGAATCTCAGGATTGGGCCCCTGAATTTCCACTAGTGCCTGCCTGGGGCAGCTGGAGAGCACAAACTCTCATGCCATAAGGAAACAGACATCCACCAAGAAAAGGCAGCACAAATTATTACTGCAAATTACCACAGCTACAATTTTAGGCATTTATGGTGCAACAGGCAGCATGGATGTATGTCTGTTTGCCTGGGTTTTGTTCTGCCATACAAATGCTTATAGAGACACAAAGGCAATGTCTGCCCGCAGCCTTATACTCCTGTTATTACAGTCTGGATCTGTTCTGATGGCTGCCATCTGAACTTAATCAAGCATGGCAGATTTTCAGCATGGTTAAACCAAGTTTTGTATGGGACTAAGTTTATTTTTGCTAGTAAATCTGGGGAGATTTGAACCTATTTTTTAAATGTGAAGAGACAGTGCATTAACATATTGAATCAACTAAGCAATCAATTCATCTTTGGGCTTTGAGAAGGCATCAGCTTACAAGGAAAAAAATGTGATAGTGTAACGAGTGAATGAAAATGAGAAGTTATCAAAGCTTAGTGGCTACCATGAAACATATTGAAAACACGATTTTTCTAGCTGATATCTATTCTGTATTTTTGAACCAGACAGAGATATTTGAAGACACATGTACTATTATAGGAACACATTCTGTTATTTTAGAGCCTTTTCGTATTACATTTCAGGTCACCATGATCACTCCTCATATTGCCAACTCAGCCAGCCACTCTTATCTCTCCTTTCCACAGTCATCACCTCTCTCATCCAACCCGTTACCAATCACTAAAAATAAATGCAGAAAGTGGTGTGCTTTGAATACAAGACACAAAAATTAAGAGCAAAGACTATGAAAATAGCAATAGCACATTTCTCATAGAGCAAAAGACAGCAGCAGCACATGCTCAGCATTTGAAGAAATTGTCTGCGATTCACCATCTCTGCTGCCACAGACCCTTCTCACCCCAACGTGTTCAACAAAAGCAAACAACACCTTTGCCCAACAGCTAGTCAACACAGCTCATGTGTCAACCAATTTGGAAAATTTGCAGGGTATGTCATGTTTGCTAAAAAAAAAAAAAAAAAGCCATTATGGAAAATACACAGAAAAGGTTTCCATCCATTTTGGTAGAACAAAAGTCTACCAAAGAACTGCCTAGATTGTTTAACTTAAGCTTACCAACAAATACATTTATTGCTAGAACTGACACTACACAATAGTCAAGGTACTCCACTAAGCTGGCCCTTTCCGCAGTCACTTAGTTGTAAGACTCCCTATTCAAAGCCATCATAAAAGTGGATTTTGTTGCCCAGAAGTTTTGCTGGAGTTGGTGGTATAGACAGCAGAGACATGACCAGGATAAAGACAATGAGGCCAAACTAAACTCAGACTCCATTAATCCGTAATAACTGGCATAATTTAAAGTAGCCCTGAAATGGTTTCAAAATTCTCTTTGACAAATAATGGAAACTTAGGTTTACAAAGACCTTGATAAGTTCACAAGTAATCAGTTAAAATCTGAGCATTTAGACTAGGGACAGACATTCAAAAAGCCTGAGCCTGAACTGATTCAATCTTTGGAGGTTAGTCTAATGTGGCTAGGCTGAACCAGTTTGTAACTGTCCAGACATCCCCTCTGGACTGAGGAAATGCAGGCACATGCCTGCAGTGGCTCAGGTTAGAAGCTGGGGGGTATTACAGGAGCCCTCCCTTCCCTTCCGCAGTGCTGAGTTGAGAGGGGGCACAGCCAGGTCCCAACAGGATGCTCTGATTAGGGAGGGGTCCCCCTCCCCCACTGCTCCTGACCAACCCAGCAGGGAATTGACAACAGAGCATTTAGCAACTCCCCAGCATGGAGTTGATAACACCCCATCAAGAAAACAAAAACGTCTCTCATTACTTCAAGCTCTTCTCAAACAACTTTTCCAAGTGTCGCAGGACACTCCCGTGCCCTGCTCCTAGGGAGTTATGAACTTAAGGGGGGGAGGTGTGTCGCAGGGCACTGAAGTGCCTGCTCCTAGGGAAAGGTACAGGTGCCGGTTGCCAGGGCAACCGCAATCGGTCAGCTGACTGGAAGCGGGCAGGGCCTGGCCTATATAAACAGCCTAGGCTGAGGCCAAGCAGGCAGTTTCCTACTAACATCCAGGGGAGAAGGAGCTCTGCTGGAGTAGGCAGCTTGATGGCCTGAATCAGCTTCAGCTTGAGGATTGGGAGAAGAAAGCCCTGGTAGAGTTTTGAATAATGGCTAGCCAGAGGGCTTAGAAATTGTGTTTTAGCCAGATGGCTCGGAGTTTATGTTGTAGCCCAGGGGCTTGAGTTTTCTGTTGGTAGTTGTTACACCGGAGGACGGGGTGAGGCTGTAGGGGTTGGAAGAGGCCTCATGGAAGCTCCCCAGTAGCATGGGGGTTCCTGGCGCCAGAGAGGGTGCCGCATTTTGGGGGTGTATAGACCCCAGCCCCAGTGGGGCAGTGTCGTGCAGGGGGGGAAGCCCCAGTGCAGGCGAGCGACCCAAGAAGGCAGGTCTGGGGTCAGGCATGGCTACAGCCACCTGAGCCTCGGTGGGGTTTATAGACCCGAGGAGGGGGTGCACTGACCCCAGCCCCGAGAAGGGGCACAGTGCATTGGGGGCCAGGCACAGCTACAGCCACCTGAACCCCACGCAGGGCGCACAGAGGAAGAAAAGCCCCAGGGAGGGGAATTTGGGGGCCAGGCATGGCTATGGCCACCTGAGCCCCAATTGTGAGACGAGGCCCCAGTGCGGGCAGGGAGTGTGAGGCAGGAGCCTAGTGCGGGTGGGATTGTAAGAGGGAGCCCTGGTGTGGGCACGGCCGTGAGAAAAGCCAGAGAGTGTCCGCGGGGAGCGCGGAGAAAGGCCGCAGTGGGGCGACTAAGACAAGCCCAGAGGACGTCCGTGGGGGCGCGGGCTATAGCAAGGGGGTGCCGTGAGGACGCAGTAAACGGGTTCGACTAGACAATGTCCGGTACATCTGAGAGGCTTGGGGCATGGTATTAGGGGTGGTAGGAGCCACATGTAGCCCTTGAGGGTTTAATTCACAGGGTCCGCTAAGACGGGACACAAACTGGGATACATGAGGGGTACCGTGCCCAAGGGGGAAAAAGGCAGCCTCCCTTAATACTTTTGTCATCAAAGATGTGGCGGTTGAGAATGAGGGTGCATGGACACCCACTTGGCATGGTAGGGGGCGCTAGGAGAGATCATGGCCGCTTGTAGGCCCCCACCCCGTGACACCAAGGAAGGAACAAAGAAACTTTACCAGGTACCTATTGATTACCTCCAAAAAGTGGAGGTGTGCCAATACATTGGTCTGATATTGGATTGATACCAATATGAAGAAAATTATCTATATTGGATATCAGCCCTATGGGGCCGATAATTCGGCCAATAAATGCCTGTGCTGTGTGCAGCCACAGAACAGCATGGAGCAGAGCTCGCAGCATGGAGAGCTGCCTCCAGCTGGCAAGTTGAAAGGGGAAGGGGGGAGGGAAGGGGCATGGGAGGACAGATCAATGCCCCCTGCGGTGAGTGGGGGCAGTGGCAAAGGCTGCCAGCCGGGGTGGGAGGGAGGGAGCGTGGGACAGAGCCATGGCTCGTGGGCAGGGGACAGCTTCTGCCACTGCTTACACCCCAGGAGGGCAGGGACGGTATGTGCCCCCAGTTTGCGCAGCATGGGGTGGGTGGCAGCTGCAAGGTGAAGCCGGAGTTGCGTGGGACTCTTCTTGCTGGAGGCTGGGTTCAGAGAAGGCTTTGGCAGTGCTGGAGGAGGTTGCAGCCACCCCATATTTTTCTGCCACTCAGTTCCTAGCGCTGTGCCACCACCTGCTGTTCGGTGCAGGCCTGGCTGAATGACCTATCTCCATCTAAGCACTAGGAAAAAACAGGGCTGTGCTGGGCAGTGATGCAGAGCTGGGAACAGTGTGGTGGCAAAATTTGGGGTGGCTGCAGCCTCTTCCCAGGGCCACTGGAGCCCACTCTGAGCCCTGTCCCCAGCAAGAAAAGCCCCGTGCAGTGCCGGCTTTGGCTCCACCCTGCAGCTGCCACCCACCCTGCAGAGATTGGGGGCACACCCCACTACATGCATCCTCCTGGGGTGCAAGCAACAGCAGGAGCTGTCCCCACACCACCAGCTGTGCCTCTGTCCCATGGCCCCCCCAAGCTGGCTAGGCTGTGCCTATCTCTGCCCCCTCCCTCACTGTGGGGAGCATTGATCTGCCCCTCCACTCCCCTTCCCTCCTCTCTCCCCTTCCACCACACCGGACTTACCACCTGGAGGCAACTGTATTGGATATTGAATCAGTCTCAGCCAATATGCCTCCTGAAATATCGGCTATTGTTATCGACCCCCAAAATCTCTATCAGTGCACCCTACCAAAAAACCCTAAGTGGACACTGTCCTTTCTGCCTTTGTCTTATCTGCCTTACACAGACACATCTCAGCATTAGCTAGCATACCACATACTGGCTACGGTTCCTGCCCTGGAAAAGGGGATGGGGGAATCCCTGCTTAAGCAGGGAGTGGGGGGTGGGAAGCAGAAGGAAGTGAGATAGACACCGCTGTGCCTGCAGTCTCTGCTGGAGCTCCAGCCATGGCAGAGGAGAATGGCCAGTCCAAATCTCCGGAACAGAGATCCCCTGCCCAAGGCTGCAAATATCTGGGATGCTGAGGGACCCTGGGTTAACTTAAACCAGGCGATATTACGTAAACTGGTTTGACCCAAATCAGTCAAGTCTGATACTGCATTCAAACCGGTTTCAGCCATTTTCAAACTGGTTTATATGCACTGAACGTCTGTTCTATTACAGGTTTAAACCAGTTTCTGATCACTTAAACCAGTTTATGTGTGATGTCTGTCTCTACCCTTAATGTCTGCAGTATGGGCAAAGGATCATCTACCCATGTCTGAAGCATGCCCTAAAGGAGCATAGAACCATAATCCCAATCCTAATCTTCCAACACTATTATCCAGTCTGATAATGATCAATTTTGATTTCAGTAAGTGAAGCAGTTTTGAACCATGCCAGGATCTGAATGAGAAATTTAAAAAAAATACAGAATGATTCAAGAGGTGGTATTAATCCTTTGTAGGTGGTAACTCCTCTTTAATGAATCAGTATTAAAGCAGAGAGTAAGAGAGACTATACTGCTGGAAGCTGCCATTTGTATCTGCTATATAGAACTGAAACTCTCAATAGTCTTTGGATTGGTCTACATTTTTTAAAATTTCTGGTACAGCTGTATCAGGTACAGAGGTGGTTTTTAGTGACACAAGTCTAGCATAAGTGCAGTTATACCAGTATAATGGTGACCTGCAGTATTTTTAAAAATACTATTCAGGTTTTGAAACGGAGTAAGTTAAACTAATATACGCACTTTCTAACTGGTAAAATGTGTTTAAAGTAGGTGGGGTTTACAGATTTAACTTGCTGGCACAGTTAAATCAACACAACTCTGAAGTACAGACAAGCCCTTTGTCCTTAATGATCATGTGGCATTTTTGTAGGAAACCCAATTAACATTTGTTTCTTGGCTATGTCCAAGCTCAGTAATTATTCAGCCTAGAGTAAAATTCAAATTTAAACCACACAAATTATTCTGTGCATTTCTTTCTAAATAAGAGTGTAATGTTACTTGTTCAGAATGTAAACATTTGACAAAGAAAAGGAGATAACGAAGTGTCAGGTTTAAAAAAAGGGATATTCTTTTAGTGCATTAATGACTTTTTCATAATTACATTAATCACATATACTGGGTTGTAAGTATACACGGTGCAAAGCACGGTTTTTGTGTCAAAAGACTTTTGATGGCTCTTTTCTTCATTTATTATAAAACAAGACAATCTTCAGGCATGCAACTAGTATATAAAGACTACACTGTATATTAAGTCCCTGGTACTTCAGAGCAAGAACTTAATAGCAGGAAAAAGACTTTTCTACAGGCTTAACTGATAAAGACTCTAAATCAAAGCAGGCTCCCATCAGCCACAAATATCACCAGTGACTAAGAGCATTTTCCTCAACTCTATCTAGATTTCCACACAGCTAAATCTCCCATCTAACTTCACAGGGGAAAAAGGAGATGAATCAGTTTTATGTTTCAGTTAAGTGCTGCTTGTCTTTGCCATCTTATACTTCTGTGAAATGGAACTCCAAGATCTCCTCCATTTTTAATCATCTAGCAATGCTATATCAAAACTCGTGCAAGTTACATGCAACAAAAAGAGTTGGAGTATAGTTGCTCCAGCTCACACTAGAAAAAGTGCAAGTTATCAGCCTGGAATGTACAAAATGTCCTTGGCATGATCCATGTATAAACTTTGTGCTTCTGAAGGTATGAAAACCACTGATGAAAATCCAAAGCAGAAAATAATTCTTTATTGACTTAAAACAGAACAAAACAAAAACTTGTCTCTGATTTTTTAGGACAGCTACACAATAAAAATAAAAGCAATTAAGCATTTGGGATTTATTTAGTAAAAACACAAAGCATTATATACAATTTTGCAAGAGAAGAAAAAAAGATAAGCCACTATCTGAGCTTACTAATCTTTCCTTGAACTTCAAGCAACCTTTTTTTCTTTAAATTAGCTGGAAACAACTGAACATTAAACAGCTGTAGCTATATATAAAACTGTATTCAGTCCACTAGATTAACATCTTTAGCAGACTAGAGAGGGAGGCAGACAAACAGACATGTATTTCCAGCAAAATATCCTTGATAACTTATAATTAAGTCTGGACAGACACAATATAAACCTTTTGGGGGAAAAAACTCTTTAAATGCTTTTTAAAAGTGAAGAAAGTGGGGGAGAGATGAGGTGAAACACTTCTGAAACAAAGTCATGGTTTCATTTATTAAAAAACAAAACAGAGTGGCACAGAGGTACAATTTCTACTCTGCAAAGTGTCCATTTGCCTATGCCCTTTTATTGACAGCATCCAATGACTAGGTGTTTGAATGCTTCAATGCTTACATTAGCTGCACAAATTTTTATTTGTTAGGAAAATATCAGTAATATTTGTATAATTCCACACATCAAAGATGAGTCCAGAAGAACCCCCATCCAGCAGGACCAACACATTAAATCAAATCTGAGATAAAGCTGTTCTGGAGATTCCATAAGAAGAAATAAATGCATGAAAAAGCGAATTATAATTTTTCCACATTCCCAAACACCTTGTTCTGCTGGTATACCTATGATGAAACAGTATGAGATCCTACTGTACAAAATAAATACCGCATACATTAAAAAAAAAAAAATCAACCTGTGCCATTTTTAAAATACATCTTCAGGCTCTCCAAGATCGATCAGGAAATATATCCTGTACAGCCTACATGGCTCAACATATACTTTGATCCAGACAGGATGCTCAGAGGTAAGCTAACTTTATTTTAGATGTCCACTGGTCTCTAGCATCTTCTCTGCAGCAGAGAATTTTAGAAAAAAACCTCTCATCAATTCTAGCACCAGTTTAGCAGGCTCAAGTGACCTTGGTCTTTTTATTTTATGTTAATATAATTTAAATGGTACATTGATAAAAATACCGGTGCTATCACAGGATCAATAGCATTACAAGTGTGTTCTGTCCTAAAGCACCCAAACGTATGTTTTGCTCGTGAGACAAAAAATAGGTTTTATATAATTCACCAAAAATGTATGTTTAATTTTGGTGTTTAAGTGTGTGTAAATATAATAAAAAATATTGCGGATGAAAAAATACTGAAAAAATAGTCTGGAACTCATTAGCTTCCTCCTCACTTGCTAATAGTTGAGCTATGGTTGAGTTTTCTGTCTCACTGTAATAGCTTTACTCTCAGCTATAAGATCTAACATCTTCCCTCCTTCAGTTTTCAACCATACAAACAAATGCTTTAGCAAATGAATTTATCACTACATCTTCCTTTAGTTTTCTACAATTTATGTCATATATTGTTCAATGCCTAGTAGTTGTCAAGTCTATAAGGCATTTTCAGATACAAGCTGTCTTGTATGTAAAACAGAGGCTATGCAAAACAAAGGCTATTGTACTAGCTTGTTTCCCTTTGCTCATCTCTTTGTAAGCTAAGTGATGCTAAGAGATTTATTCAGACAATGAAAACAAAGAAACTACATTTCAGCACTATCATCCACATCTCCCTTTTTTAAAGTGATGGAAATATTGTGACATTTTGTGGCTGATACCATCAACTCAAAATGAATTGGTGCTTAATTTCTAAAGCAGGAGCTTGAAAAATGCAGACTTTAAACCTCTTTACTCTCTACCTCTAAAAGCTTAATCACTTCCCAGTCATGGAAACACATTTGGCTTTGTCACTTTGCTATACTGTTGTATGCATTAATTAAATATATTACCACATGCTATTGTTGTGTCAACATCTTTGTGACTTCCATACATTCCTGCACATAAAATATAAACAGGAATGCACAAATTGTCAATCCAAAAATTTCAGGAATGTTTGGATCAAGAATTTTAATTTAATTTTAATTAATATACGCATTTAATTGGAGTATGAGCAGTAAATTTAAGTAGTTGTATAACAATTTCAAAATACCATCTGCCATAGTGAAATACATTTTGTGCAAGGCAGTAACAATCTATCTTGTGGACAACTGTCCTGTGTGAATTACTCACTTTGGCTTCTATATTTTTATTTTTTTAACTGGCAGTGAGATTCAGACAAGTAAAATACTTGGTATGCCTAAACTGTCTAATGTGGTTTTGTTTCTGATAAGATTTAAAGTTTGGAAACCTAACATACATAGATCATACATACCTTCGGCTTTCCAGTGGACGCCCATCACTAGAGATGCTGCGAGGGATGTTGGCTGCTCGTTCTGGGGGAGGCATTTTCCCTTCTCCTTTCCCTGACCCAATCCTTGAGATTACTGGACTCTGCATCTGGGATGGCACCTGTGACATGTGAGATCCCTGCCCCTTGTTTGCATTTCGTTGCCATTTGTTGTTATTTCTGAAGGGGAATTTGAATTCGTATGGAACCCCCTCGTTCACTTTGTATTCCATCACTGGCATGCGATAGCTTTCTGAAGAACTCCTGGAAAGGCGAAAATGGACACTTAGGTAAAATACTTGCTCACGGTAAAAAAAGAAGCAGCAGCATTGCATCAAATTACACTAACATGTGCTGACAAAGGGCATTGTTAAACAGCAGGCTCTACTCATGGTCCTACTTCTCGTCTGTTGCTTTTCCTTTTGTTAAAGAAACTTATATACAATACTAAAACTGAGAGTCAGTAAGATAAGAGCATACATACAACAAATGGACTAGATGAGATAATACAGTAAGACCATCTCTACCTCCCAGGAGTCTGCAAGATAGATTTTCATTTGCAATGAGTCTTAAATCTCGGGTCTCCATGCTGTTCTGCTCTCCTTGCAGAAGTTCTGTCCCAAGTGTGTGGGGGGGGGGGGAGGGGTTGGTGATTCCCGAGTAAAGCTCAGGTGACTGGCTCCATGCAAGATGCCTGCAAGGAGCCTTACCAAACTAGTCCTAAGAGCCTCCCCCCCAGCTAGGAAGGTTGGTGGGAAGGGGGTGGTAAATAGGGGGAAGGGGAATCTATCCCTTGAGCCCCCATGGTCTGGTTCTGGGTGAGGAGGGAGGTGGGCCCTGGGGAGACGTGCTTCCCCGGGCTCCATGTCCTTGCTGCAGTTAGCCCCCGTTCTTAGTGTGGAGCCACTTGGACACATCTGTGGTGACACCATGATGGGAGTGGAGCTGTCATGATTTAATCATGGCAAGAGCCTGGAGATGCACGCCCCTCCCCCGCATGGCTCTGCTGCCAGAATGGAGCGACCAGAGGTTAACCTCAAAGACAGCATGGACTTTAGGGAAGTATGCCTCCCTGGGCTCCATGATCTTGCCACACTTGGTACTAGGCAGTGCCCTCCTCTTCCCCCCAAACCCTCCAGGAAAGAGACAGGTTAGGCAGGGAAGCCACAGCCCCCAACCCAATTCTCCTAGCTAGGGGAGGTCCTAGGTTGGGTCTCCTGGGGTTCTTGTACCTGGCAACATGGTGCCATATGGGCAGGGGTCATACCCACTCAGGGTGGGTAGGGGTGGCAGCTTGGAGCCAGTACTGCCCTCTGGGCAGTACACTTTCAGAAGGTGGGAAGTTTGTCAGGAGTAGAGAGGCTGGGAGCCATGCATCTTGGGATGCTGGATGACTGCAAATTGGTCGCTATACCTTTGTGGAGCAGACTAACAAAACCCTAACCCTAGCTGGGCAAAATGGCTCAAAGATAACCCTCACCCAAAGTGGTGTAACTTTAAGATGCTTAGAGAGTACTTTACACCGTTTAGCACTCTAACTTGTGGACTCTCCTGTTTCAAGTGCCTTCAGAATGGTATAAAGGTAAACCTTAATACCACCTCCCCCCCACACCCCACAGACACACGTTGGACATGCGCACACACACACGGAACCACCACATCAATTGGGAAAACCCCTATGGAGTTAAGACAACCTGCAATTCATCACTGATTTTATAATGCAGGTATGACATTCTCATGCTCCTTTAGCAATACAAATGTGGCAAAGCCTCGGAAACTTCAACCCAATTTTATTCACGGTTACATGTACAGTGCTTCATCTCAATTGTAGCAATGCATGAATCTACCAAGTTAAAACTTAGTGTGGCAGTAGATACACACTCCCCAGGGAATATTCCCCATCTCCCTTAGAGCAGTTACGTTTCCTTTTTCTGTAGCCAGAGACTGCCTTTTAAAGTACTCTGTTAACTTACAAGGGAGGTTAGAAAGCTATTTTTGCACTCAAATTCTCACAAACCAGCAAGAGATTTCCTGATCAAAGATGAGAAATAACTATTTATAGAACTTTCAGAGATGGGAAAAAACTGCACAGCAGAAACAACCTGTGGCAAAGTGCTGTTGCCTGGAGTGCAGCTGTTCAACATTCAGCTTTATATTCATAGATGCTTTTTGAAGGCCAATGCATCTGTCCTCCCTTGCTGTACCTCATTAAGTCCAGCAGGAAAGTCAGGTCAAATCTTTAAAGATGCCTTTAAATCCTGAATTCTTCATTCAGTATTTCATTTTTATACTACTGGGTCCCAGTCTCTTTAGGCATCTGCATCAATTTACCAAATCATATATGTGGATTCACCAATCAGTGCTTCAAAGTTCCATTCCTCTGCATGTGCTTTAACTCACAAGGTGATTATGGCACTGGGATCAGATTAAACACCAGACTGCTGCATGTTAAAGCAAGAACAACAGAACAAGATCCAGTGCACTGGGATTATTTAGTCTGGAGAAGAAAAGACTGGAGAGATTTGATAACACTTTTCAAATACAAAAATGGTTGCTATAAAGAAGATGGTGATAGACTATTCTCTGTAGCGAGGGACAGGAAATAACTGGCTTAAACTGCAACATGGGGTATCCAAATTGAATATTAGAAAGAACTTCCCAGTGATGAGGGTGGTTAACCATTGGAAAAGATTACCTAGAATGGGTTTGGCATCTCAAACCATGGAAGTTTTTAAGAGCAGGTTAAATACTGTCTTGATATAAAGGAAGGGAAACAATTGCTGCAACCCTGCCTCCCAAGACTGAACTGGAGATGGCAAATGTGCCCAATAAAGGTAAACAGGAAAATGATCATGAGGAATTCTTCAAGCACAGAGCCTTTCACCACCCCTACTGATACTTTGTCATTTTATTCAAGGAAAGCTATAAGGGATGAACTCTGAATGTGTCATTCTTTGCCTTACTGTCTCCTTTGGGAAGGAAAAAAGGAGGGAACTTATATAAAATGTAACAAGAGAAATGAAAGAGCAGGACTTAGAAAGCAAATTCAAATCATCTGAAAATGCCATCACTGAATATCAAGGGCAGCTCACAAAGCTAGTCAAAAGTGAAATATGAAGAAAATTAAAAAGAAGGCACAAATGCTGGAGAGTAGGTGTTTCTAGGCACAGGTGAGTACAGGTCCCATTTTCTTCTACCAGAAATTCTCACTATAGATATAAAAGAGAATCCTAGTTACTCAGCCTATAAAATTCCTGTGAGGGAAGGAAGGGTCTCCAAGAGCAAAAGCAAGGTGTGCCTGAAGCAAGGATGCCAGCTCTGGATACAATATAGACAAAAGTGTAGGGGAGAATTGCAAGGATAAGCTTTCTGAGGAAGCACGCAATTTAACAGTTTGATGGCTAACAAAGGAAGTTCAACGAAGTAGAAAATTTCAGTTTCATACAATTTTTTAAAGGAAAAAATATCATGAATATGCCCCTTCACAAGGTTAGCTGAGTGTCAGGGCAAAGTATGGAACAGAAATTTAAAAAAAGGAAGCTTTCCAACAGGCTTTATTACATTTTGAAGTTTATTAAGTTATTGACTGCTTGAAGACTAAAAAATACTGAAGGTAATATATTTCCCTCTATTAATGAAAAAGGTCATGAGCACTAGATATAATCTAGGACCCTGGAAAAAATACAAATGAAAGATCTGTAGTTAAGATGGTTTTAGATTTTTTTTTTTGGGGGGGGGGGGAATGTAGAGGGGGGATTATCCCAAAATGAATTTTATGTCCTAAAGAAACAAGACATTAGGTAGAAGAGAAAGTAAAGGGATATTTGAAATACCTTCACTGATCCAATACCACTTTGTAATCAACCCTTGCTAGAAACCACTAATGCCACATTTAAATCTAAAGAGATATTTGTTTCAGGAATCTGCAGATTCAGGAGCAAGTCAGACTGTAAAGTAGACTACAACTTTATAGTTAAAGTTGCTACTGCAATGTTATTATCTTTGTAAATAGATCAATTGCTTCTATACCCCAGCCCCTCTCCCACAGCTTTACTAGACCAATACAGCTACAACCTGGATACCTATTCACCTTTACATACCTCTCTCTAATTTGTTCTGTGAAAGGTTCTGAGTTAACTTATCTGAGCTTCACTACGTCCAGGTGTATCACTAGTAACCTTCATGCAGCTCCTCTGACAGTAGTCATAAAGAAGGATGGCTGGAAGGGACCTCCAGAGGTCATCTAATCCATCTATACCCTGCCTGAAGCAGGATCACCCGTGTCCAAACCATCCCATACTACCAGAATCTAAACTCTACATAAGACTCTTGTCAACCCTGATACAACCACAGACCTAATACCCTAACCTGCCACAGGTAACACAAGGGAACCATGGCAGTCAACATCCTGCTTCTATACAAAGTTGTCAATATATGCTCAAGAGGGCCACACCCCTGCTACAGAGGAAGGCAAAACCACCATGGATAAGTGTAGTCCATACCATGGGGTAAAATTCCTTCCAGGCCCCAAATATGGCAAATATGATCCTGAGCAATGGAGCAAAACCCTTTAGCTAGGAACCTCTAGGTTTGCTCTTAGCAGAAGCCCACCCCAGCTGAAGTCCCCAGCCTTAACTATAGGCAACACCCAATGCCTAAGGGAAGACTTAAAAACATGCCGACACATACAGCAGAAAAGAGAGGTGAGGGCAGGAGTAACCAGCAAAGCCCAGAAGCATGGGAGATGCCCATGGTTGAAAACAGGCATGGCTGTCTCTAGATCATTCTGGATCAGTGGCTGTCCAACTTCTTCTTGAACACTTCCAGTGATGGAGAGTCCACAGCTTTCCTAGGCAGTCTGCTCCACTGCCTTACTATTCCAACTGTGAAGTTTTTCCTGATATCCAACCTAACTGTACTTTGCTGCAATTTCAAGCCATTGGTCTATGTCCTCCTCTCTGCAGCAAGATATTAAAGGTGCTTTCCCTCCTCTTTTTGGCAGTCCTTCAAGTATCTGAAGACTGCTAACATGTCTGTTCTTAAGTGCTTTTTTTGCAAGCTGAACATGCCTAGCTCCTTCAGCCTCTCCTCGTATGACTTGCCTTCCAAGCCCTCGATCATCTTTTTTGCTCACCTCTGGACCCTCTCTTAACTTCTCCATGTCCTTTTTAAAATCTGGAGCCCAGAACTACACACAGTACTGCAGATAAGACCTAACTGCTGCCAAGGAGAGTAGCATTATCACCTCCTGGGTCTTGAACCTAATGCATTTGCTTTTTGTGTGGCTGCATCACACTACGAACTTATACTGAGTCTGTGCTCTACCAAGTCCTTTTCCATACAGCTGCCATCCAGCCAGGTGCCCCCCATTTTGTATTTACATTTTTTATTATTCCTCTCAAGGTGTAGCATTTTGAATCTGTCCGCACTGAACTTCATCCCGTTAGCACTATCCCAACTTTCCAATATGTTGAGATCCTTCTGAATTGTGCTTGCATCCCCTGTGTTCACAACCCTTTCCAGTTTCATGTCATCTATAAACTTGCTCAAGAAGCTTCCTATGCCAGCATCCAAACAGTTAATAAGCATTTTGAACAGTACTGGGTTGTGGACAAACTCTGGCGGGACTCCACTCAAAAACTCTTGCTATTCTGACATGGACCCATTAATAATTACCCTCTGCTTACAGCTATTGAGCCACTTATCTGTCTATCTTGTAGTTTAATTCAGTCCACATTTCTCCAATTTGTTTATGAGAATGTCATGTGGGACCCTGTCAAAAGCCTTGCTGAAGTCCAGATACACTATATCTACAGAATTCCCTTCATCCACCCAAGTAGCCACCTTCTTCTTGTGTCTCTACACCACATTTGATCATTTTGTTACACACGCTTGTGCTTGTTTATTGCACTTTGCACATGTACAATATTTCATTGTACATGTGCCTTCCAGCAGCACGCATTGCAGCAGGTGTTGCGTAGTCTGAGGATTTGTGCCTCAAGTCATAGGTGGTTGAACCAATGGTATAGCTCCACTTCTTCATTAGTTCCTTGAAGTGTCCATCTCTCGTATGTAGATGGTTGAGACATCCCCAACCTTTGCCATGGTTCATCAGCCGTTGGTAGTAAGGACTCAGCTACTGGAATGTCCATTTTTTTGCTGTCAGGTATGTTCTTCAGCTTCTTGTTCTGCATCTGTAGTTGTGACACCTTGGGTGTAGCATTGAGAGGTTGGGTGCTGGTGAGGAAGTTCCTGCATGACTTCAGACATTTGCTGCAGGATGGTCATACAGCAGGTGTCTCACATGTCCAGTTTATCTCAATTATTCTATCCTGCTGGCTACTGCTCTTCTGTGGAGCAATGCCAGCCAGCAGGTATGCACTTTAGGCTAGTAGGCTTTAGACACCCTGTGATGGATCAGCAACTATCACTCAGGATGGGGTCAAGGCACTTAGTATGCATGGATCTCTTCCATACAGGGCATGCATAGTCGGCAGAGGAGAAGCTGAGAGCCAGAGCAATGGTTTGGATATTTGAGGGACTAGCTCCCCATTTTGAGTTGGTAAGCTTGTACAGAATGGTGTAATGAGAGCTCACCTTTACTTTTGTCTTCATGATGTGTTTTGTCCAAAACGGTTCAATCAAAGGTGACTCCAAGGTAAATCCAATTACTTCATCAAAGATCAGGTTTGTTTGACACAATTTTTCATAAATCCATGCTGGTTGTTTGTAATCGGCTCTTCCTCCTCCAGATACCTGCAGGCCTTCGTTAGGATATGTTCCAGTAACTTTCCAGGTACTGAGGTGAAGCTAACTGGTCTGTAGTTCCCTGGGTCCTCCTCTTTGCCTTTTTCAAAAAAGGGGCACTACATTGGCCCTTTTTTCCAGTCCTCTGGTACCTGGCCTGTCTCCCATGATCTCCAGTGCCAGTTCTTTCAAGGACCCTGGGAAAACGCTCATCCAGCCCTGCCAACTTGAATCAATTCAGATGGTCTTTTCTGTTGTCCCCTCCTTCAGCTTGCCTCCTTCCTTATCCAGATAATTTCTATCAGGTATCTAGCTGCAGCATAATTTTTTGGAGAAGACTGACGCAAAGTAGCTGTAGCTCTACCTTCTTTGTATCTTCAGTTACTAGTTCTCTGCGGCTTGTTAACAGAGGAACAAAACTTCCTTGGTCCTTCTTTTCTGGCCAGCATATTTATAGAACCTCTTCTTGTCCTTAACTTCCATTGCCAGGTGCAGCTCATTCTTTATCTATGCCGTCCTGATTTTATCCCTGCAGGTTCTTGCTATTTCCTGGTATGCGTCCTTGGTAATCTGCCCATTCTTCCATTCCCTGTATGCCTTCTTTTTGAATCCGAGGCATTTTAGAAGCTCCTTGTGCAGCCACATTGGTCTCTTGCCATTCTTCTTTTGCTTCCATTGTGTTAGGACAGTTTCTTGTTGGGCTTCCAATACTAGTCTTGCATATGTAGAAAGAACACTGACAGAGATATTTTGATGTTTCTTCTGCACAAACTAAAGATAGATAGATAGATAGACTACAGTAATAGCTGTGTTAACCAGCATGTGTGGGGAAGGGGGATGCTGAGCATCTAAACATTCCAGTTATCTGAGGCAGGGGTTTACAACCTTTTTGAAAACCCATGTGGAGCGGAAGCTGAGGGCAGGAGGGATGGCGGCAGCTGCATGCTGAAAGGCGACAGCGCAGGGTGGTGGCCGATGGCAGCGGTGGCTGTGTGCGAGCTACTTCCCCCACCCCCCCGCATCCAGCCAGCCAGCAATTCTGGTCAATATAGTATTCTGGAGAGTAGAATGCAGGTTAACACAGCTTTTACTGTGTTATACAAATATATATTTGTAATATATATATATATTTGCTTCCCAACAGACAACATCACTATCTTCACACTTACTTCAACAATCACTGATTCCACTGACTTCATTGATTATACAATGAATGAAAAAAGTCACTGGTATCCCTCTCTAGTTTTTTAACAAAAACAGATGAATGTTGCCATCCCTTTTTTTTCTTTTTCTTCTCTACACTCTATTCCTCCCTTACTGTTTTCCTAGTAACTCATTACTCTTTTTTTTCAACTAGACTCTTCTCTTTGTGGCTCTAATGAGGTTATGTAGTTCTTCCCCATCTCTGTCCCTCCATTTCAAGGACATAAATCACCCCATTAAGTGAACTTAGGGGTTCTACTTTACTGGTGCCTAGTTTTCAAAGGCCACTGATAGATGCTGCAAAGAAGGTGTGATGGGATCTGATGTACAATCCCAACAATGGCAGGTGACATCATGATTGTAGGATCAAGAATCAGATCCCATCACACCATAGTGCTGGTGCAAGGGAAGCCTGGGATCATGACCTTGGGCCCTCCCTGCACTAGCAAACCTCACTCCTGTGGTTGGGAGCCTTGTCAGCTGATGGGGCTTCCAGCTGCAGGGATACAGGTTGCCTCTCTCCCACAACTTCCAGCTAGGAACTCCTAACACTGACGGGGTTTCCTACCACAAGGGTGTATGGTGTGCCCCCCTGGATAAGTGCGCCATGCAGGTATTGGAGCTTCCAGCCACAGGAATTCAGAGTGCCCCCTTGCAGCTGGGAGCTGTAAACACTATCTGGATTATAAGCCTTAGGGGTGCACCCTGTCCTACCATGACTGGGAGCCCCAGCAGTGATCAAATCTCCTACCTGCAAAGGGGTGCCCCTCCAAAGCTGGGAGCACTAACTGGGGCTCCCAGCTGGGGAGCTCAATGTGCTGACAACTGCTCCCAGCCTTCGGCCCACACAGAGGCTGGGAGCACTGGCCAAACGTTAACTTAAAGGCGTCATAAAAACCAGCAACAAACTTATTGCACATATATTGTATAATAACTTTGTCACTTATCCCTGGTTTTATCATGCCAATAACTGAATGAACATGTGGCCAGGTCACTACTTAAAATGTGATTAAATCAGTTAATCATGTCTTAAGCATAACGTGTCAGAGGCCAAAGATGGCAGAATGGTTTTGTCAAAAGGACACTAGAATGGGAGTCAGGATACCTGGTTCTCTATCGATTCTGCTACTGACTTGCTACATAACTTTGAGCAATTCACTTCACCACTGTGCCTCAGCTTCTCCTCCCACTCTGTCTGGTCTATTTCAATCAGAGACTCTTTGGGATACAGGCTTCCTTTTTCTATGTATAGCCCCTAGCAGAATGCACCTTTCATCTAAGTTAGGGTTCCTGGACATTAGTGTAACATGTTATCATTCTCTGGATGCTACAGAGAATGGATTTTAGCTCTGGAAAAAAACTTGCTAAAAATATATTGTTTTGTGTAAAGATATAACCAGAGTCTTTAATGGTACTTTTATCATCCGATATTTAGCAAATGACAATGGTAAGGCACAATTTATAAGCCATGATGATTTCTGGAGGCAGTAAACAAGCAAAGGACTTTGAAACTGGGTAAAAATACTATGATCATTCGCTCACTAAAGGACATGCTGGGGAGAACATTTTGAAAAAATACTGTGATCTCCTTTCCTGCTGTGAGTGTGGATAGACTAATGTTAATCCGGCTTTTGCTGTGTTTAATTTAGTTCAGCCATGGTTCTGGAAATAATGGGATCTGTGCCTTCTGTACAGATTTTTTATGTACTAATCTTTTTGTCATGACTGTAGCTGAACTTTCCATTTGCTCATCCTTCCAAATACAGTAAAAAAGATTTTCAGTACCTCACAGAAATGACCTTCTGCCATTGCTCATTTAAATCCCTAACATGCATTCTATTTTGCTTCGACGATTTAGGGACAACTTAAGCCCTTGCCTCTTTTCCCCTTCATTTCACTGCCAGTTACAAAATGGGTTAACCTGGCTGTGTTCTTCTGGCAGATCTAAAAGATCAAAAACAAAAAAGGGATTTTTACACTGCAGACTTCTATCTTCCTTGTCAGGAAGGTGGTCTCCTTTGCTTAGAGACAAATGATCAGATCTCAAAACAGTAAGTGTATTGTTTGAACTCAGCTGCCAAGTTCTCAAATGTAAGAACAAGAATTGAAATAACTTGTCTTCCATCTCATTCTTCAAGATGAACCTGCGAGCACAACTCCTCATCTCATAGTTTTGCTTTGCAAGGAGTGCACACATATTTGATTCCTGTATTTTGTTTTCTCTTCTTCCTGGCAATTTTAGCATAAATCTTGAGCTAAACCTGACAAAGTATAGTCTGTACCATATTCTTCCTTCTTGTTTAAACATTGTTTGTGAGGAATTAGTAGGTGGTGTTTTGGTGACTGGAAGTCTGATTCAGTGATGAGAGTAAAAGACTAAAAGACATAATGGAGAAATTTCAGAGGAGACCGATAAGATGATAAAAAGCTTTGGAAAATAAAAACTCTGAGGGAATATGAAATTGAGACTATTCTGCTTAGCAAAAAAAGCAAAAGATAAAGGCTATCCATTATAGAAAAAGCTACATTCAAAAAGCCATAAAAGCAATAAATAAGTTGACAGCTAGCCTAGGGGTTAGAAAAGACTGAAAGTGATGTGGAGGCAGCTAACTCCACCACTTGGCAGAAGGGGTATGTTTACACCATGTTTTCCATGCAGTCTGCCAGGGACACCTCATGATCATGCTCCCCACCTCCCCGAAAGCATCCAATGTAGACATGATTGGTGAGGTTGTTCAAGGGTGCCCACTTTGCAGTTGCAGACTTGCCTATGGCGGGCATAGGGTGATCATGGAATTGCTTCAATGGCACATTTCTGGAGCAGGTGGGTGGAATGTGCCAAGACACATTTCTAACAGGCCCTACAATAGACATCGTGTCAACATACCCAAAGAATCTGCAGCAACTTCTCTGACCGATGCACACAAAGCACATATAACACTGACAAAGTCCAACCTCTCTTGGTTGGGGGAAAAGGGTAGAATATTTGTCTTTTGATGGCATCTGGGAGATGGCTCCACAGAAATCCCTCTGTATACAGGAGAACAGGGAAGAAAATGGATAAAAAGTATTTCTGACACATCAACAATACATTGTGCTTGAGCCAAAAATAGTTAGATCTCCACAGGGAGATTATAAGATACTTCAAGAGATTCATGTGTCTCATGAATTTTACTAAGCTATTGTACTTACAGTAGATAATTTATGGAAATACTGGCAGTTTGCCCTATTCTGTCCCTGACACTACTGGATGGTGTACCATAATTATTTTATGACTTTTAGACTAGCCAAATTCATTCCAGTATCAAGGGAGAGAAAGTGTTGCATTTTTTAAAGACATTAAACTTCCTGACCAAAGGTGGTGAAATCAACAATGCTCATTCATTGCTCTTTCAATACCTGCGTGGAGTACAGTCCTCATACGGAGGAACGATGACAACCTTCACAGTGACTGATGTTCTCAGCAGATCAATCATTTGCTCATGGCTTAGCGTGGCTACTGCCACTTTGCAAATCTCTACTAGTCGGCTGCCCTGACGTAGTCCTGCCTGCCAAGCATAGCCATAGGGCTCAACATCTGCCACAATGCCTTCATAGTTTACATGGAAACCAAGCTGGCCCAGTCCATTCCTGCGCAGGGTCATCTCTACTGTTTCACAGCCTTTTGTCACAATCTGAGCATTGAAATAAGGAGAAAAAAAAAAAAAAAGGTTTAGTGCAATGAATTACATTCAGTAAAAGAGGGGCATAAAGGAATGTGTCTATGTCTGAAAACTGAAGTAAAGAAGGAGAAATGGGGAAATGGCACAGAAACGCTCAGTCACAGGGCAGGTAGACATACTATTCACACAATTACCACCTGAAATTAATCCTGAAACTAAAACTGTGTATTTTAGGTAGAGTTACATGGACTAAACCACTATGTTACACTTCCAATTAAAATTTTCACTATTTTCATAGAGGAACAAGGATTTCTTATGGTGGTATCTTTTATTGGACCAAATATGTAGTCTGGATAAAGTTAGATAGGCTTTCTAACGCAAGACATTCTTCATTAGGTCTCCGACGAAGAATGCCTTGCGTTCAAAAGCTTGTATAACTTTATCCCAACTATATAGTTGATCCAATAAAAGAAACTACCCTAAGAAATCTCTGCCTCTTGCATAATTTCTGGACCATCACTCTGACACTACTGACGTCACAGGAACATTCAAGGCATGTGACAGCAAACAGATAGATGTGCAAGCCTATACATATATAGTGCTCTTTTACTTAATCTTTCATTGTATTTTGGCAAGGAGCAGTTTTATTAGGTCTATGGATATTTCACTAAATTACCATTAAATTTGGTGAAACTAGAATGTTGTGTCCCTGTTTTAACATGACAAGCAAGAATGAAAACAGATTTTACGTAATTAATTTAACAGAACATGCTTCTCTCCTTGCTAATTTTATTATTTCCCTCTTAAAACACAGTTGAAAAAGCAGAATTAATACATGCTGCCTTGTTTAATTATTTGGTTGGACAAAGATTTTATACAGGCAGTAACAATGAAACAAATTGCACACTTCCTCTTATTTGTGTTAAGATAACATTTCAGGCCTCAATCTAAATTTAGACCTCACTGTGTTAGACAACACACAAGCACAGATTGGGCAGCCCTGACACCAACAAACTTATCTCACTTGACACAAGACATAACAAGAGAATATGATGAAGAAAAACAAGGCTAGAACAACTAAGAATGTAACTATTTGGGAATTTACTGCACAACTTATTAACTTTCCCAAAGTACTCATTTCTTTTCTCTTTCTTTTTAAAATTGTATTGTGGTTACTTTTCACAGACATATAACCAGGTAAGAAGGCACCCATTTCCTGGTAGGTATTTAAATAGAAGTGGGTTTTGAGGATAGGAAGAATCGGAACTAGTCTAATGGACTTAAACACAGTTATCATAGGCATGGTAAATTTATCTATTATCAAACTCCACATATAGAAGAAAAACATATTCTAACCTCAAGCCTTTTGACGATTTCTTTGATATCATCAATGTTGTTTATGAAGCTCTCCAAGGAAACACATTCACCCCGTTCATAGAAGATTTTGACATTTGCGTCCGTTGAAGTCCACCCTATCACATCTCGGCAGGAACAATTGAACACCACACTCTTTGTATCCTGCTCAATAAGAACTACAAACTCATTAGAGATGCCCAGGAGACAGTCTATTTCTACGCCCTTACTATAATCCTTTGCACGGACACTCCATACAATGGCACCAGAACTAGAGAGCTCTGCTCCTTGATAAGGCTTGGACTTTTCCTTCTTTTTTGAGGCAAGTGAGATGAAGGGGAATTTGCCAGAAGGATCAATAGGTGTGTTGGTGACATTCTTCTCTGCCAGGTCTTTCAAGTACTCTTGACGGGTCCTGGTGGCCATGGCACGAAACTTCTCTGATTTATGAGCAGCATTCTCTGCATTAATGACCTTGGCCAATAAAAAGTCCCTGAACACATTCGATTTAGGAAAAGTGACACCTTTAGGAATTGGTGGTCCAAAGGATGGTACATCTCTGGATCTTGTTACAGCAACACTAGAAGAAAGAGGGAAGTCAATTATATATGGTATGTCTCAGTATACTTTTATTCCTCACCCACAGTTTACTGAATCTAGGGAACTCATGAAGCAAGCATTCTCTGTGCACCTAGTTATTTGCAAACAAACATGCACCAATGCAAAACCAAGGGCTGTCTGACTCAAAGACATTTAATGAATGTATTTAATGAAGAACTGATTTTTTTAAAGAATTGCTAGCTTCATGAAGATTTCTATAATACACGCACATGATTGTTTCATTTTTTTAACTATTCATTCTTAACAACTTTCAATTTCTTGCTAAATACACCATTAAGTAAATACTAGTGTTTGCTATATATAGTGTGCAATGTAAAAAAAAAAAAAATTTCTGCATACTGGAAACCTATAAAAACACTACGTTTGCATGAGTATTTTTTGCATGCAAGATCTTAATATTTTCAGCATATTGAAAACATGTTCAGTTATACTTGTGGTATATTTATGTTTTTTATGTATGTTTTTTAACTACTGTATAGTTATAATTTAATGATACTGGAGGTATATCTTGTTTTATAATATTTTCATCCTCTGAGTGGTACATGGGTCACCTGAAAAATGACAGAACAGTTCTACCCTCAGTACTTATTAAATATTTACATTATTGCAGATTTATAACATTAAGTTATTCTAATTAATCATAATGCAAGAGCCATAGTCAATTAATAATATATCATTCTTGATTTTAGTTTGAGAATTACCAGTCCTTTGATGTTCTATTTTAGAGAGATTCACTCAAATTTCCTCACAACACATTGATAAAAATGGGTGCATATACTCTAACTGCATGCAAAAGTTTTAAAATTTTTGCCTGCATAGCCCTACATTAGAAGAAGAAAAGTTATCTTCCGAATCAGCCAGTCAGAAGTGAAGGAGAGGTGAACCTATCCTAAACTTCTGTTTAATTTACCTGTTGAACAAAATTACTTTTTAAAACATACAAGTAAAAATTGTTAGGCTTCTACCTCTCTTTTCCAATACTTTGTCTCTCCTTGAGGAATCTCTTGGCAGATGTAGGGAAGACAGGGAGAGAAGGGTGAGGGGAGGAAGAGAAGGGAGAACAAAGGGAGAGAAGGCTCTTTTCTGATGACCAGTAATACTGGAGCTGTTTTGAAGAGCAGCATAGCACATATGGAGCATGGATTTCAGTTTTCTCTTTCACTATTCCTCCTCAAATTTTCCCCTCCTTAAAGCACACCTGTATCTTAACATGTTTATGGACCCACAAATGCTACTTACCATTTTCACTGCCCTACTCTCCCTGTAAAATAGAGTTAGTAACAGATATCTTTTTCAAAAGACATGTTCAAGATTGATAGTTGTGCTTTGCCATTATTATTTGACACAGAGGTTAGGGACAGACATTACACATAAACCAGTTTAAGTGATGAGAAAGTAGTTTAAACCTGTAACAGAACAGATGTTCAGTGCACATCAACCAGTTTGAAAATGGTTGAAACCAGTTTGAGATAAACCTGTTTGAATGTAGTATCAGACTTAAGTGATTTGGCTTAAACTGGTTTATGCAATGTCTGTCCCAGACTCCTTCCTGGTTTAAGTTAAATCAGAGTCCCCCAACATCCCAATGTCGTCTGGGCTGGGCAGGGCTCTCTGCTCCAGAGAAATGGGCTGCTCCCTCACAGGAGCTCCAGCAGAGATTTGGCAGCTGCCTGGCTTCCCCTTCCCCACCCCCTTGCTCAAGCAGGGACCATCCCTCTTCCCTCCCACAGCACAGATCGTAGCCAGCATGTGCTATGGTAACTAATGCTGAGAGGTGTCTGTGCAAGGCAGAGAGGACAGTGTCCACTTAGGGCTTTTTGGAGCTAATCAACAGGTAGCTGGTAATGTCCCTCCTTGGAATGTTCCCTTCCTTGGACTTCCTTAAATTGGTATAGTAAAAGATATCAGATTTACCCAAAGAACCTTGTCTGCCTTTCCTTGGAAAGAGGTGTTTAAGAAGTGCTTAAACTAATGAGAGAGGCTTTGTTTTCTGATAGGGTGTTAAATGCTGATAACAGAGCTGATAAATGCTCTGTTATCAAGGGGCAGGGGGGGACCCCTCCCTAATCAGAGCCTCCTGCTAGGGCCTGGCCATGCCCTGCCCCTAGTTCAGCACTTTAGAAGGGAAGGGAGGGCTGCTTTAGTGCCCCCCCCCCGCCCCGACTTCTAGCCTGAGCCACTGCAGGCATGTGCCTGAATTTCCTCAGTCCAGAGGGGATATCTGCGCAGTTACAAACTGGTTCAGCCTAGCCAAGTTAGATTAACCTGCAAAGATTGAAGCAATTTGGGCTCAGGCTTTTTGAATGTCTGTCCCTACTTTGAAAGTCTGTCCTTCAGCAGAAACTGGTGCATCCAATCTTCAGAGAAACTCACCAGGTTTTGTCTTCTCAAAATGGCTTCAATTACACAGCATGCTTTATGAAACCCGGGCCACAAGTGTCCTTCAGCTACAGTGGCCTTCTCAAAGTGGCTATTAAATTCAGGTGTTCCCAAATGAACCCAAACTGTTGAAGGGAAGATAGTTTTATTGACTGCTGTCAAGAGGCAGGGAGAGGCAGGAGAATAGAGGGATAGAGACCACACTAGTTGAAAGCAGTTTTTGGCTTTGTTCCTGTTGAGAACAACAGGAACTTGAAACCAATGTTTGAGGTTTTCTCTGGAGGAGGACTTTATTTAGGGTGTGGACATTTGGAGCAGCTGGAAAAAAGAAACATGAGCTGCTACTCAGGAGCATGTAACAGCTGCTGTGCTCTTACTGCTACATGTGCTTGGTCCTGTAACTGTAAAAGTGAGCTTAACTGCCCCAACTTTAACTCTGGATGAAGCAGGGGTAAAGTTGGTGTGATTTTGCTACAACTGTCATGGTCGCAGGCTCATTATAGTGCAACAGCCACTGTCAGGTTTGGTACAGCAGCTCCTCAACCCCTTTTGAATGTGCTTTTGGTGAAATCTGTCCATGTACTTATTCTCTGCCTAAGAAGCAGAATCTCAGAACCAGTCATCACTAAATCTAGTTTCAAAAACTATCCACTGCAAAAGATTCCTCAAGATTCATACCTTTTCTTTATGTAGGCCAGGGTTGGTAAATATATAGTCTGCAGTGCCGCGCCATCCAGCCCCTGGTGCTGCCCCTCTGAATCTGATCTGACCCATGTGGGGTGTTCCCACAGCAGTTTCACAGGACAAATTAGGCCCACAGACCCCTACCCTTCCCCAGCATACATGATTCCACAGCTGCTCTGGGACCAGCACCGCATGCAGTGTAGATCCTAGAGTGGCTGAAATAGGCAACACATGCAGCACAGTCCAGCCAGAGTGGCAGCCACATTGCATGTGGTGGCTGTTCTAGCTAGACTGCACAGCACACAGAGCCTGCTCTGACATGTGCACTGCACAGGGCACCTGCTCCAGCTGCTCCAGGTGCCACATGCAGCACAGGTCCCAGACTGGCTGGAGCAAGTGCTGTGTGCAGCTCAGTCCCAGAGTTGCTGGGCAGGTGCCACACATGGTGCAGTCTCACTGGGTTGCTCACCACATGTATGAGTCCCAGACTGGATGGAGTGGGCATTGAATCAGTTAAGCTGGGAGAGTAGGAGGACAAAGAGGAGGGGGTGGGACCCATGGGCCCAATCCAGCTTGCAGACTGACCGTGCACCACTCATCTGGTCTGCGGGTTGAGATGAATTTGACACCCCTAGTGTAGACAGACCATGTTGAGCTGGAATAATTTGGGCCAAAAAGGCTTTATATAGGATTCATTATCGATGAACATGCTCCTTTTTCTTGTAAATTTTCAGAAAACTATTCTGAGCCCAAAAGGAAAGCACAGTACATTCTTCATATATAACCAAACAGTTGAACACCTGCTAAGATGGCTTAGCTGGTGTCTCCACAAAAGCTTTAAAAACTCTAAATGAAATAACCCAATACTGCAAATACATACATTCTGCTCCCCCTTTCCCCCAGACCTATTTGTCTGCTTTTACCTCCTTTGTTCGTGTTTCTCCATGCAGATTTTAAGCTCTTCAGGGCAGGGACCATGTCTTCATAATATATTAACTGTTCTAGTTATAATCAGGAACTGACAACTTTAGAACTAGACAAGGTAGCACAACTTAAACAGTGTTTCGGATGCAGAATACTGGCTGCTGACTGGCTTATGAAATGATAATTTAGGTATGGTTAATTCTGCATTCAAAACTATGATACATGCCAGATAAGCACAGAATAAGCACCTATAGGTATTTTTAAAATGGTTTATGTCCTAAACAGACTATTTCTGGTACATTCAGTTATACAAGTCAGCCTACTCTTCATATGTATCAACAAAAAGCAAGAAAGGGAAAGGATAAAGGATTCAAAGTAAGCGTTATCTACTTTTTTAAACTAGGAGATGCATTAAAAAAAGTCAATAAATAGTTCTGTCTAGAAAACAGACATAATAAAAAAAGCAAGGAAGGAGATTAAATAGAGCTAGTGAGATAAATGTTTGTAGGTTGATTTGACTGTGCTGGCTGGTTTCTGAAGACTTTGCACAGAAACATGTCAAATATTCTCCATAATTTTCTTAGATCAAAACTGAATTAATTTAGCACCGCAAAGCATGTTTTCCCTCACTTTCCGACTAAAAATAAATTACTATTAGAAGCTGCTCAATAAAACACTCTTAGGAAACTCCCTGGAAATAAGCAGGTAAGTTTCATGGCCTCTATTGAGGAAAGAAAGGTACATGTTTACAAATGCATTCTTTTTTCAAATGTCTGCCTTTGGTTCTCATGAAAGGAAATGATTGACAGCAGATGTTGTTGAGGCACAGTTGTCCTGACTGGCCACTTTCAGCCCAATCTGTATGAGCAAAGGGCTATCAGGCACCTCTGAAAAATCTGGTCATTCGAGTTCAGCTGCTAATCCTGCCTCAAATGTATCATAAACAGGGTTCCTGGTTTCCCCTGATGAAAAACTGCAAACTCTCTGATAAAACTCCCAAACCTGTGATTAAAATGAAAGGGCCCCCACAACCATCCTGGCCCAGCTGGTGCCCCTTACTGCTCCCAACAGCTCCCTGGCCCCGCTGGTGCCCCTCACTCCCCACCCACAGCCCTCCTGATTCTCCCCAACCCTCCTCCCCATCCCTGCTCCTGCCCCTCGCCTCCTACCAACTCCCTGCCCCCCCAGCCCTGCTGGAGGGAGCCTCCACCTGCCAGGGACCCAGGTCCACTGCCCGCTGGCAGGAAGCAGCAGCTGCTGCAGTGTAGCGGAGCCCAGCTCCTCCCTCACCCCACCCGCTGCCTGCCTGCTGTGGGCTCAGGTTGGGGTGGGGCCAGCTCCCTGCTGTGGCGCAGACTCCTGGGGGAGTAGGGAGGACCTGTGCCCCCCCAGATCTGTGCAGGAAAGCTGCTTGCCACTACGGGCTCCGTGCTGCTCTGGTGATGTGTCCCCTGTGCGTGTGGCTGCAGAGGGGGCAACAGCGTGGGGTTGCGTGCAGGGAGCATGCTGCCAAGGCAGCATGGAGCTTGCAACAGCAAGCAGCTTTCCTGCACAGCCCCCTGTTCTTTGCAGTGCCAGGATGCACCCACCAGGCTGCAGAAGCCCTGGGAGAGGGCAGCAGGGCAGAAGCCCAAGCCTGCAGCTGGCACCCCACACACAGATACTGGGGGCACAGGCCCCCCCACACTCCCCAGAAGTGCATGCAGCAGCAGGGAGCCAGCCCCTCCAGCTTTCCCCCCAGATGAGCTGCCCGCACCCCCGTCTCACTCCCCTCCACGATCCTGTGGCTGTGCATTGCATCCTTGCGCCCCAAGCCACATGTATTGCCTGGCTGGGTAGCAGCCCCAGCCCTTGCCCAACTCCCTCCCTCCCTCCCTAAGAAGGCCTCAATTCCACACCCCTCCCCACACTTACCTGTGCCAGCTTCTCTGTAGGCTGCCTAGGGCATGTGTATATACATGCACATGGCGCCCCCTGCCTAACCTTCATTCTCCTGCTCCCTCCCAGCTCCCTGCAGGCTGGAACTGTGCCAGCCTGCAGAGATCTCTTTGAAAAACTGCAAAATCCACAGGTTTCTCTGGTAAAATGAGAAATCTGCGTTTGCCTCCTGTAAAAGGTAATAGCTGTGGTTTTCTCCACAGGAAATGGAAAACCTGGATCCTTGGTCATGAGCAGAGATTGCTAACTGTGCTAAAATGTGAAAGCTTTATTCTATGGATTAACACTGAAGATCCAGGAAACATACTTCACATATGATTCAAAGAAATTTATAACTTGATTTTATGGAAAATTTCCATTTACTGTGTTCAAAATCTTATGATGTTTGTACTTCATAAAAGAAAAATGGAAGAGACGTACTCCAGTAATAGAATGAGTCTGGTGGTTCATTCCAAATGCTGTTTGTTATGAAGTTCTGATCTAACCTACATCTGATTTTAACTCAACAGATATATTCAGAAAACATGATGAAACCTCAGGGCCTTTGTATACATGCATGCACCACAGTGGTGGGCACTTTGAAAAGTGCCTGGCGCTGTGGTGCGTGTAGTTGTATAAGTGGCAAAATGCATGTCACTGCTAAGAACATGGTGGTGGTGTGCTTCTGAACTAAAACACACTGGAGGTGCTTTAGTTCAAAAGTGCACCACTGCCATTTTCTGTGTGCTGAGGTGCATTTTGCCACTTATATAACTATGCGCTGCGTGTCAGCTTGCATGCAGAGTAGACTCGATTAATCGAGTCTGCTCCAATGCACTAGATCTCCAGTGCGCCCCTGCACAAAAGACGTATGAGTATAAATGCCCTTGCTTTCTAAGAAACTCAATGAAGGCTAAAGAAACCTCCAAAAGAACAAGGAAGCTGATGACACCTTTCATTAGATTTGTTTTGTAAACTTGTTTTCTGGCAAATGATATGCAAGTATGTACGTTATCACATTTTCCTTGAAGGGAGTGACAACATAGCAGAAACTACATATGAAGAAGGGCTCAAGTGGAGCAGCCATCTGGTTCTCAATCAGCTCCAGTGGTCCTGGAGGATTCATTTAATACAGGCTGCCTAAGACTTAAACAATTACTGTGTATAATGAAAGGCTACTGGTGACATTTTGCATCATTAGCTTTCTCTATAGTGTGAACTGTGGGGATAAGGATTTACTCTTTACCATATGGTTATCAATGTAGAACAGTTTCAGAAGGTAATGCTGCATATTTAGAGACCAATCCTTTAACAGATTATTCATTCATAAATGGGAGGGAGCATCCCTGGGCAAGATGGCCCCAATTTTACTCCTTTCATATGCCTATCTATATTTACTCTAGCACAAGTTTACACAATAAAGCTTCCTGGTCCATGGAGAATTCAGGAACTGTTAAACTGTTACAAATAATCCATAGAGAAAAATGTCAAATTTACTTTGAAAGACTAAAAAATTTTCAGAAGCAATTTGGATAAACTGGACTAAATACCTGCACTGGAAATAGTAACTTCAAGTTAAATAAAAGGTTTACATAACAGAGAAAGACCCTTACCCTCCAAGGTACAATAAGTGGTCCTATACCAACTAAGTCTTCACATAGGTATACATTCATCATGTCTGGTTATATCTGAATGATTGAGGCTCGAGTCTGAAGCAATGTTGTTGACTATCAAGACCAAACTAAAAGACTCATGATATTTCAAGTCTGAGCTCTTAAGAGTCATATGATTATGCGAGTACCTCAGACTTTATTTGAAAATAAAAACAGGATATTTCTAGTTACCACGGTTGTGATGAAAGGAGGTATGAAATATAGATTTAAAATGCAGAAAGCAAAAAACCCAGGAGAACCCCAAATTTGTTTAATGTAATAATTTTAACCATTTCTTATAATTTTTTAATGTTGTTTATACTTCTACAGGTATCTGTAAAATTCAGAGAAAGGATTTATTTCACAACTTAAAACTGACCTCTCAATGCTTTAGGTTACATAATTTTGTGTAAATGACTTCTTTGGCACACCTTCACTTAGCGGTGTGATGGGATCTGTTCCCACGTGCATGACAGGATGTGCAATTTTGGGACTGGCGATGAGATCCTAATAATGCTATTACTATGTGCCAATGCTTGCACTAGTACTTACTCCTTGCTCCAGCAAATAGAAAGCTGGGTGGCCAGTAAACAGGTGAAGTCCTGGGGCTGGGACTGGACTGCAGTGAGCTTGACACACAGGTAGAACCCAGGGCTGGGACTTCCATTCAGTTGATTGTGGGTCCCAAACTTGGGACCACACTAGGGCCAGTCCCAGACACCTGCCATGCATTGGGCTGCATGGTGGGGAGCATATTTTGTGTGATAATTACTATTACTACTTAGGATGTGGTTAACTGATTAATCACATCTTAAGTGTAATATCTGCCACATGGCCACATTAAATATGTTTTTGGTCCTTCCTGGACATAATTTTTCCACTAAACAGGAGCTGAAGGACTTAATAGGCAATATCTAGACAATCTGAGTAATAGTGGTCTTAGGGT
The DNA here is from genome assembly GCF_052110815.1 of Crocodylus siamensis. Lineage (NCBI taxonomy): Eukaryota > Metazoa > Chordata > Crocodylia > Crocodylidae > Crocodylus > Crocodylus siamensis. Next base: position 227,186,017 of record NC_143396.1, on the reverse strand, counting down.
AGGTGAAAAATCTCGTTTCTCTTGTCCTTTTTATTTAAGTTCACCTGATGGCTGCTCACCTAGGAAATACTAGTCTTAACAGTTATGAATGCAAGTGTTAAAAAGGTATAATGTAAAAAGAAAAGGAATATTTTAATAGACTATGTACAGTCAATCTACCTCGTAAAAATACTAGTATAAATATGGCGTATCATAGAGAGGTATGTGTATACAAAACTTAACTTACAAAGAGGTCTGGGTAAGTCCTTTCTTTACCTCTTGGAAGAAATGCAACACACTATTTCAGTAAAGTTGAAGGCAACAGTTCTGCTTAAGCTTAATTTCACCCCAAAAAAATAGTTTTATGTTTGGCTGAATTAAACACATAGGGGAACATTCTGGATTTCAATAGAGTCTAGTTAATTTAAATGCTACCTTTTTGATTTAAGGTTGTCATTATAAATTCACTACATTCTTTGTTACAGATCTTAAAAGGTTTTCTATTTTAGGTTTTGTTCAGGCTTTAGTCAATACTTTAAAATATTGATGGTCTGAACTCTTTCTGTGATTAACTTGAAGGTCAAAACTTTTTACCTCTTTAAAACACAGATAAGCAACACTTAGATGTGTGTCAATTCCTTAAACCTGCATCTGATAATAAAAGTTAGCGAAAACAAGGTTCCCAATTTTAGACTTTCAATTCTGCATTAAAGTCTATTTTCAATTAGTCTTTTACATTATTATTCCATTAAATTTAAGGTCTCAGTTTCAGATGTTTTGCTGCTTAGTGTTCTGGAAGTTACAGTTCTGTGCAAATGCCAACTGTGAAAAACATGCTTTCAGACAGAAGATATGGTTTCCCATTTCTCCTCTTTCTGTAGAGCTGCTCACACTCCATCAGTACTTTCATTATCCCAGTGTCAGCATAAACTCAGGTTCCCAAGTCGTTCCCCCCACCCTCAGAAGCAGCAAATCCATGACTTATCTACAAAATTTAAAAACTTTTCTTTAGAGTGCAGCTATTTAAAATACTTGTACCAAATGATATTTCAAGTCCTCTTTGGTTATGAAAAGGTACTTATTTTGAGTGCTATGACATGAAATTCTATGAGATTCTTTTTGCTAGAAAAATAGGCCAGGGTTTACCAAGTACAGGCATTCCAGGCCCCTGGCTGAAGAGCTCACCTGCATAGCTCTCCAGCCAGGGGGCACAAGAGGGCTGCTTCTTGAACTCAATGACTGACAGTCTGCACTGTCCTGTCAGTGAAGGGAACAGGCTGTCAGTGGGCAGCTTGCTGCTGTTGTAGAATGGCAGCTGTTACAGACAGCCTCTTGCTCTATAGGGCTGACACTGGTGAAGAGAATTGTTCTCCACCCCCTGCTCCTTGTCCATAGTTTTGGCCAATATAAATGTGGGTTATTTATTGTTAGAAATGTATCTTTCACGGCAAAGATTTAATGAATGCAAATGTACTGACAGCTGTTAATTGGCACAATACTAAATTCAATGAATCTGGAGGCTTTTGAAATTGTTCAAAGGAATAACAGCACAGTTGCAAGAAACACAACCATGGCTTTTGTGCACTGTTTCAACAAAAACATACAAAACTCTAAGTTTTAACATCCAGAAAAGTAGCAAAGGCACGAATTCTGTGTAGAAATGCAAAAAGGGTTAAGCCTCAGTATGGAGTCATTTTCTTTTTGGTGTTAATCTTGTAATAGCTACCTGTAACAGACGTTGTCAGTGCAGGGGTTATGCACTCTTACAATGACAAAGACATGCTGGAAGTGAGAACGAATGTTCTTTGGGCTGAATGGCTGTGCTCCAGGTTCCTGGAAAACTATTGTCACAATATCATTTCCAATATGCCGTTTTCTTAAGAGCTAAGAAAATAAAAAGTTAAAAAGAAGATAATGTACATCACACAGTTTAGGTTAAAGCATCCCAATTTTTTAATAATATCTTTTTCCTCCAATCTTATGTTTTAATGCCATTACTAATTATAGAATATTTTTATCTACGTCAAGTATTGGCAACATTTTATTCCAAAAAATAATCCAGAGATTAATACATACATAATATTTGACGACTCAAATGACAAAACTGCCAAAGCCTGTCATACTTATTAGCCAAACAGATAGCATCCTGCATCCTCTGTTTCCATAACGACAGTTTAACGCTACTTTAGCACAAAGTCAGACCTTACTATGTTTTTTTAAGGTTTTAAGTGTTTTTACAATCAAATTATAACGTATTGCATGTTACGGTTTAATTTGTCTACTTGATCTATGGGCTTTTTAAGTAGACACTACAACATTCTCCTGGAGTTTTGATCTAGTAATATTTAGAGGATGGACACCTTTCTTCAGTAGATAATTATATAATAAATTTGAAGTATGTTGGCATTTCAGACTTAAAATTGGTTGACAGTGGGTGCATCTACATGTGCAATTAGCAAAAGGCAACGAACTCCAGTACAGTCTGCATCAGAGTTTATTTCTCCTGGGCGCAATCGTTACACGTGCGCCTGAAACTGCAGCACATTAAGCCAGGGTAGAGCAGCCCCAGGCTGGCAGGGGACGGGGTAGTCAGCCTGCCAGCCTGGTACTGCTCTGCCCCAACTCAACATACTGTGCAGGAATTAGCTGGGGCATGAGGGTATTACAGTGCAAGGTTAGCCAGCAGGCAGTCCCCACACTGTAGCACACTCATGCCTTAACCAGCCCTGGACATCAGCTACACGTATGTTTCGGTGCATGTAACTACTTCACTGTAGGATAGTACTTTTTCTGGACAGTACTATCCTACAGTGGAGTTAATTAATTTATTGAACCTTAATACAGGTGCATGTGTAGATAGTGATGCTGGTCAGCTCCATAGTAAAGTACATGTGTAGATGTACCCAGTATCTTTTAAACTGACTATGTTAATTTGCCAAACAGAATATCTGGCTTTTTTCGAAATACAACAACGTAGCCCAAAAATACCATTTTTCCTGAAAAAATCAAAAGCTTGTTGCAGCACACAAAAGAACACAAAATCTTCCTGTAATTCTGCAACAAGCCATTGCATATTATTCCCATATTGAGTATATTTTGATAGGCACAGAAATGCTGATAAACAGAGAAAAATAAACAAAATTCTTGTTAACTGTTATTATTTTGTACTGATGTAACAGATGTATGTTTTGCTTATAAAATGGGTATAATAAACTTGCTCCATCACAGAAATTCAGCCATTTCAGGATTTAAATGAAGCAGTTGCTTAACAGTGCATAGCAATACTGCACAGTATTTTACGGGGAAAGAGATTAATAGATTTATTCAACTGAAAACGAACTATGGAGGAGGTATTAATGGGTAGAATGTAATTATCAGACTTGGAAATTGGCCAGGACACTTGGATTAACATCTCTATACTTTTAAAAGGTGCCTTAGTTTTTTTTTATTGACTATAAGACCTTGATTTTATGTCTCAGCTGAAGACCAGCACCTCACTGTATGGTTTTTCCTTCTTTCCTAACCCATAACTACAGCAATAACCCCAGAATTAATACTGTCTTTGATTAAAAAAGTGCCAATTGCTGTAAGATGTAAGCAATGTTATGAAGCCACCTAGATTTTTTCCCCTTTGAGGTTTCTGTCTCAAATATTGAATCAGCCCTCTCTAGAATTCACAGGTTTGTTGAATCTGATAGGCTGTGCCATAAGCACTTCTGCTACAGCCTCAAACATGCACTCACTCAGCTATCCACTGTGTGCCTTAGTGCCCGTGCTGCTCCATCCCAACCCTCTCTACTTAGCTTGTGGAATCTGATGATGCATCACAAGCTTACAAAATCTGACAATATTACAATCAGTATTAATTAGGTGGTTAAGGAGGAATAAAAATAAAACAAGTTCCCTGTTGCTGAACTCTGATATCACTGTCTGTACTGTTTCACACTCTTGGATACACCTGTGATCTCCATACCTTTCCCAGGACTGACTAGGGAGTCACCACTGTTCACTGGAGGCATTCACATTATCCTTTGCAACACTGAATATCTTAGTCTGAAAGCATTTTAGAAATTGAAGCCCTCCTCACTTATTTCTATCACTAGATGCAGTGCTGAACCACTGACTCTTGAAGAAAACATTCCTGTAGGTCTGTGTAGATCAGAGGTGGGCAATTATTTTGGGTGGAGGGCCATTTACTGAGTTTTGGCAAGCCATTGAGGGCAACGTGACAGGCAGCCAGGGGCAGATAAATATTAATTTTCTAATTTTTTAGGGGTCCTGTGGGCTGGATAGAATGGCCTGCTGGGCCACATCCAGCCCCTGGGCTGCATTTTACCCACCCCTGGTGTAGATAGTCTCCTGAAAAAACTCCAGCAAATGCTCAATAGGTGTTTTTCTTATTCAAGTACAATCTGCACACATCCCCCCCCATTGGGGAGCTAAGACTGCCCTCAGACAGGTAGTTAGTCTGTGGACACTATCTAATGAAAGACAAGTATCCCTTTGTCCCATTAAGCCTTGGACTTTAAAGGTAAATCTACAGGAGTAATCTTGCATGAATGTACACATAATATTATATGCATCAACTCTAAAAGTGTCAACCATAGAGAATTCCAGAGACAAGGTGTGAAAGTTTTGGTTTAGCTCTTGTAGAAAGCTCCTCTAAAAAACAAACTATTAAATCGTAACCACATCTTGATACAAAATGATATCCACATGTGTAATATTTGAATGGTTAAAGGCTGGCTCTTGAAATTAAGAGTTTGGGGATTTAATAATGGATTAGGTTTTAAGGAAACAACTCCATGCTCTTTTCGTGCCTCTGTTATAAAGCATGGCTGTTTGAATGTGCAGCTCAGAAACTTTCCTCATCGAAATTACTGAACACAGCCTTTACTAACAAGTGCAACAAAGATGTTGTGCTTGTCCAAGGACAAAGGGTAATCATTCAGACATCCATGTCTGTTGCCCTGGGATAAATCCTAAAAAGGTCCAAAAGGTAAGCAGTAATACCAGTTTATCCTGGAATATCAAAATGTGTCTGAACAGTTGTTTTGGGATTGCAGAATTGACTCAACGGCAGAAAAGTGGCAATGCATTCAGCTGCTCATTAAATCTTGGGTTTTTTTCCCTAGGCTTTAGACAGGATATAACTATTGACAATTGTGGGCTTTGTAATGTCAACCATTGTTCATGGCAGATTCTTGTACACACTATTCTACTTTATTAACTCCAATCTAAGTATTCTACCCCAACTTTCCAGTGAAACGTTAGAATCTCTTGGTTTATGCAGTTATCCATTTTCTCCTCATGAAATTTCACCTAGGCATAATTCATGTCACTCACCATACCTCAAAATGATTTGCCTACTTTGTTTCCAACTTCTCTTCCAATTTTACGAATAACTTGATGCTGCTGAATGTAAGGTCAATATACTGAGTGATTTACCTAGGCTTTTTCCTGTTTAGTCACTCTCTTTTAGCTCACTCTATTTTATCCATCAACAGAGTTAAGTGTTTTCTACCATCCTTACAGGATGGACTTTTAATACTGATTCAAAAGTACAATTATTTCATAAGGCTCAAGGAAGGAGAAAAATCTAAATGATCAAGATCCATTCTACCTGTTGCTTGTTGTTCGGAGTGTAGGGCAGCATGGTGGAAACATGGAACATGATTTCATAATCCTTGTATGTTGTATAAAGAGAATGAGTACCAGTTGAATCAGCTGCAATACAAAAATAAACAAAATTAATGAATAAATAAAATAATAAAAGCTGATCATCAAGTCCTTACAATTGACTTTAAAATAGCGCTTCATAATTGTCATGAAAAACAATGGGAAACCTAGCCATAATTTATTCAACTATCAAAACAAGTTACTAACCAAACTAGTTAATATAATAGTTAGATAGTTAATATAATTTTGCAAGGCTACTTTAACACATGATGCTTTAAAGGACTTGGAAAAAGAAGAAAAACATTTAAATGATTAAGACTACCAAAACATCCTGACCTCAATCTAGTTGAATATCAGCACTGTTGAATTCAGTACTGTAAAATGAATGTACATACACTTCTGAAATACATGGTAAGATAAAATGTGGCCTACACAATAGTTGCATTCCTTTTTTATAATATATAATCAAGTTGTTTGCTGAAAGTACAGAACATTGTTTAATATTGCAGAATAAACGCGCTTAGCTTTATTTTACTACCGGCACAGGACCTTTATGGTTTAGTTAACTATTAGGTGACTGTTATTTTATTATCCCTAGTTGCCTACCTTATCCTGATGAAAGGGGTTTCAAAAAGTCTTTGTCAAAGTTCCTCACAAAAAGTTACTAAGCAAGAAGGTAGTCCTGGCTGACTGAAGAAGTACTGCATTAAATATCCAACAAAGGAGCAGGAAAATTAGTCAGTATTCAAGACGGTAAAAAAGGTTACCAATGAGATGCTATAAGAAATGCTTTATTTGGGTCAAAGTTGTTTAACAACTATCTGGAAAAACGGAAAGCAGCAAAGCAGGAAAACATATGTATTTCATAAAATCTTTACACTTCTTCAGGACTAAACAGAACTATTTGAAACATCAAACCAGTGATTCTCAATTGGGGAAACACAGCACCCTGCGGTGCCGCACAATCCTGTTAAGAGTGCCACGCTGCCCAGCCCCTGTGGAAGGAGGTAAATGCTCTCCTCCAACTGGTGCCCTGTGCCTGCCCCCACTGCTTAGTGGTACCTGCAGCTGCTCCCCTGGAGATTTCCATTACTGCTGCCCTCCCTGCATCCTCCAGCTGCCTTCTATGCTAGCTTCCCCTATTTCCTCCCACCTCTCACTTCCAGCAGTGTGCTGTGTTTTGGGTGACCAAGCAGACAAGAGGCTGGAACTAAGTTTTGCAGCTCAGCTTCATCCCCTCTGCACCTCCCATGCTCCTGGGATTGGAGATGGGGGCCATGAGGGTGGCTGCCAACATGTGAAGCCTTTGAAGATAGCCTTGGTGGTGGGACCTGCTTCCCCAAGATACAGATGGGGGTTGGGGAGGAGTGAGAAAATGGAAAGAGCATGGCAAGGTTAGGTCCTGCCTCTGCTGTCCCTATCTAGCATCAATTAAACCAGATCAATGGTTCTTAATCTTCTTAGCCTCAAGACCTCCACCCATATCTTTTCTAAATTTAGATTGTAGCTCCATGATTCTCAGGTGTCTTGAAATTCAGAAAAGTTACAGAAGGGAGCCTAGAGAAAAAAGGTCGAGAACCACCGCTTTAAAAAGATATGTTTCTTCTCTCCTAAGAATACAGGAGGGAACATTTATTCTTTCAAGAAGTCAATCAGTAAACTGTAAACGTGACTAACCAGGGACCCCTAATCCTGTTATGGAGAAAACGGGGCCAAGGAAGGAAAGGCAGCAGGACCCCTTTAAAGCATGAATCTTTGTAGCCAAGAGAAAGAGAGGATCACCTGATGTAAGGAGAGACCCTGTCAGCATGGCCAGGGCAGAGAAGAGTTCAGCTGTCAAGAGAAGCCCCAGCTGGGCAGGAGGGGATGAACAACTTGTGGTACAGAGGGAGCAGGGACCCCAGAGAGGGAAAGCCAGAACCTGGGTAGCAGGCTCCCCAGTCACAAAGATCAGCCTGCAATCAGCTGACTGCAGGACGTGGCAGAAGGAGCAGAGCAAAAGTTTGACCACACCTGTGGCCAGGGAGCAGAAAGACTGGCCAATTGACCAGGTGGGTGTGACTAACAGATATAAACTCTTCCCAAGCTAGAAGGGAGTTGGACACAGTTGTGGAAAGACCTGCAGGGAAGAGCTGCTGTCTGAGAGGAGGGAATTCCACCAATCAAGAATGAAAGAGAGAGTACTTGGGAAGTGCTAAGGATTTCATTTTTTCATGAATTGGGAGGCCCCAGGAAGGGGATACAAAGAATTGAAAGCTGTTTTATGTTCACCCTGGAAGAACCTGGGGGGGGGGGGGGTGGCGGAGCATATCCAAGAACTGTTTGTGTGGGCACCAGAATGGCCCAGTGGAGAGGAGTCTCCTGATGACCACATACTGTTTTTTGGACCTACTTTGATGGTTTTGGAATGAGACCTAGGAGGGGCTCAGAGCCTGGACAAAGTAATAAGACAGGCTGGAACCCAGCAGGGACAGGCCTCCACCCACCAACAGAAATGGGGTGGGGGGGAGCAGGAGAAAGAACAGGGGCAGAGCCCTGCAAGCAAGGCACCTGCAGCCTAGGCTCAGGTTACTTAAAGATGGCCACTCGAGGAAGCATCTCAAATAACATTGAGACGTGGCAGGTGAGAGACAAACAGAAACTAACTAACCAACTAGATTAGGGAACTGGAGTAGGTACCACTGTACCACAAGGGGGTTCCCGGTTGTCCCCAGAGAAGCACCCTATTACAGTGAGAAGCAGCTGACTTCACAGGAAATCATTCCCCTTCCAGTAAAATCTGTGATTAGGGAATGAAATGCTTTTGAAGGAAGTTTGACCTCTATATAATACAAAGAACATAGGCCATCTGCAAATTAATTCCTATTTGACCTAGAACGCATCTTCTAGGAAAAACAATCAACCTTCACTTGGAAAGTTTTCAGTGATAATGAGCACACCACAACACTTGATAAACTGTTCCAAGGGTTAACAGCTCTCACTCTTGAAAGCATGCTTCATTTCTTATCTGAATTTGTCTAACCTGAATCACCAGTCAGCACATTTTTTTAAAGTTTTTCTCAGCCAGATTGAGGGCTACGCCACTATAAAATTTCTGTCTTGCAGGTAGGACTGTGATCCACTTCTCTTAACTTTCTCTATGAGAAACAAAATAGACTAAATGCTCCTTGACACTCACTGTAAGGGACATTTTCCAATTCTTTAATCATTCTGATGGCTCGTATTTGAACTCTGTCCCATTTTCCAATCTCTTTCTTGCGTGGTGGATTCTGAAACTGGACACAGCATCCAGCGCTGGTTCAAGATACAGAGGTTAATAAAATCTCTCTGTTCTACTCTTTCAAGATTTAAGGAACACATTAACTATTCCAGTCACGGCATTAAACCTGGAACTCATGTTCAGCTGATTAATGCACCATGACCCCCAAGTCTTCTCTGAAGCACTGTTTCCATCTCCTCTCTATGAACTGCTTCCTTGATGGCATGGAGAGGCTTGTGTGTACCGATGACCATAACAGCAATAGTGCCAAGAGACTTGTACTCCTGGTAGGGTCACCCATGGTGGTAAGGTCAAAGGTGAGGTATCAGATGAAGAGCAATCCAACACTACATAAACACCTCGACAGTGGAGCAGGTGGATACAGAAGGCATACTTCTCAGTGGCTGCAAAGGTGAATGAAGGCTGCAGTGGAAGAATAAGCCCACTTGTCTTGGATCTCTCTGCTGCTGGGCACAGGTTTCTTCAACCTCCTGACATAAAAAGTCATGTGCAGGCTTCTCTCACTGGTCCAACATCTGCTACAATAATCAATACTAATACCCATAACTTCCAGGGTCCCCTCTACACATTACATTTATGCTGCAATTAATGTGTTAATCATGGCATAAACATGAAGGGTGCTACACATGCACCCATTCAGAGAGCCACAAAATAGCAAACAAGCCATAAAAATGTTCCACACACAATGCAGACCTTTAAATGGCTGGTTTGTATGGCATCTTTAAATTTAACAAGTGGCCAGCGCCAATAATCAGCTGATTCGCTGACAATCAAAGAAAGCACTCCGCCACTGGGAACTTTAAACTCTGTGCCCAGAAGCTCTTGCCAGGCTACCGGTTGCAGGGGATTAGAGGTTGCCAGTGGGGGGAGCCAAAAGGGGGCATCAAACCTGCTGGGGACATTAAATACCAGAGTTTCCAGGTGTGGCATTCATTCAAGCCACTGATTGTCAGCTCTGAATGCGAGGCCGTGACAACCAGCTTTCAACTTGCTGGTGGAAGGGAGGCCTGGGATTATGACTGGCTAGTAGTAACTGCATGATTGGGACCTGATCCACAATCATGCCTCCTGCCATGCATGCGTGACATGGCAGGAGGAACAATTGTTGGGATCAGAGTTCAAATCCCATTGCGCTATTAAATGAACATGCACCAGATCTCAAGATACAATCCCCACCCTCCCTTAGTCTAGTAATCATGGCCTGTATTCCTTGTTCCTAAATGTGTGATTTTACATTTTACCTTTCCCCACCCTCCCATACAGCTTTTCTGATCAAAATTTGTCATCATCATTATTTATTACTGCCACAATCTATTTCTAATCTGCAAACTTTATCAACAAGACATTTTGTTTCTGGGACACTGATAAAAATATTGAATATTGTAGTACTAAGGACTGATCCCTGTAGTGCCCTATTGAAAACAGACCCACTTGATGGTGAGTCTTCATTTACAATCATATTCCCACCTAGGAGTTCACTAGGTTTTTAAAATAAATTTAAAATGTGCATCATGTTGATATTCTATCACTTTTGCTTCTTAATCAAAATGTGTAGCACCAAGTCAAAAGGCTTATAGACATTTCTTAAAAGTAACTTAATTTCTATCAAGCAAACAATTTCAGCAAAAAAAAAATCAGTTTGACCAAATTTATTTTCCATAAACTCATGTTTCTTGACATTGATTATATTAAGGGCAGAACAGTCTGTAAGATATGGGCAAGGAGAATCTTGGGATAGATCAAGTCAGGGACCCGAGAGATCAGTAAGAGAGCGGAGTCAAGTATCAAGCCAGAGAGAGTAGCAAAGTGGTCGTGCGTCAGGTAGAGCTCTCTTGCCTGGACACTGCCTGTTCTGACTCAGGGGTTTATACCGAGAAAGAGGAGGGTCAGCTGATCCTACCCAACTACTAGGGATGGAGTGGGCAGAAGTTTACGCCCTGCTGAAAGCTTCAGGACAAGCTTGATTAGTCTGAGTGATCACCCATAGGGTGGGCAGGCCTTGGCCTGGTACATGATGAGAGACAGGTTGTATAATGGCAAAATAAAAACAATAAAAATACAATTTGAGAGATTGGGAAATAGCGGGCATGATTTAAAATAAGAAGACAATGTCTCTATAACGCAAGCCATTTCTAAATTGCATTTTCTACCCAAAGATTCCTGGCTGCCAAATGACAGACTACCTTTGCAATTCAAGCTGGAAATAAGCAAACAGAATATAAATAACTGTTATTTTCAACAATGGCCTTTGCTGAAGTCCACAGCCATGGTGGATAAAGTTCATTGTTCCAAGGTATCAGAAACAGGTACATCTGAAAAGATGTATGATCTTTAAAATGAAAGGAATTCTACCTCTCTGCCACAGACAACTGTAATATAGTTAATCAGAGTAAGCATTATGATAGTCATTTTAAGAGTAAATATTGAGGAACTAAGCTTAACATATCTGAAAACAATTCTTAGCTAGAATAACTTTAATTTTCCACTCTGACATCAAATACTAACATTAAATCTTTTTACATTTGCAGATAGTATATAAAAATCAGCTTTCCTCTGTGTTGGAAAGCCTCACATCCTGTCTTGGATCATGCATGTATTTTTTGTTCCTTGTGAAATGCTGCCAAAGGTGTGGAGGGCTAATGAATTAACCTACACTAGAACCCTGACCTTTCTTGCAAGCTAATGAACAGACAGTGTTTGTTGTAGGAGCAGCTTCACAATCAACTCTAAGTTTCCTATGTGCTGACTTGATACAGACTTCCCAGCCAGGAAATATTTTCCTGGATAATGAATCCAGAAAGAACTGTATCACGATGGTGGTCTCTGGCTTTGGCTTTTGGAGAGCAAACAGCTGGAAAAAAGAGAAGATAGTTTCACAGCTGTAGACCACTACATACCAGGGATGTTTAAACACAATCCATTTGGCCTAAATAATCTTCACTACCACATCTTTTTTTTCCCTCAGGGACTTTTTGTATCAATACATGGCAGAAAAGAATTGTAAAGTGCCCTACAGTAGTTATTGTTCTTTGAGATATTCTGCCCACTTATATCCCACTGTCGGTGTACTTATACTCCCTGTCCTCAGTTAGTTTCTATTGTCCAGTTGTGCCTACTGGGGCAGTGCCTGTACACAAGGTACCTTTGTCTCTTATTTCCTTGGGCATAGAATATGGAAATCAGGCAAAACCCCATCCCTCAGTTCCTTCACCACAAGAAATTCCAGGTATTCTAAGACACTGCATTAGTAAGGAGGGAGTGTGGGGCATGGAATACACATGTACAACACTTTTGGGTATATAACTGACTTTTCTTTGAGTTATCCATTTGGCTAACTCATAACAAATGTATACAATAAGACAACCATTTTGAGTTTCTGGGATGATATAGCTTGACACTTCATTCCTTCTGCAAATGCTGAATGGTCTGGTTTTGTTTAGCTAAAAGGAAAGAACCCTGACTACCACATGTAGTATGCAAACTTTGACTTGTACTCCCACTCCAAAGGAAGGCATAACTTCGAGCCTCTGTCTTTTCCTGAGAAGTTCAAGGGTCCTTGCTGACCATTATTATGGGTGAAGAGGTCCTTGTTTGGAATGAGTAATCTGGCTTGTTTTTTTCTGGAAGTTGGGATGCAGAATCTCAAGGAGCTCATAATTTTTTAAGCTAGTCTAAGGCATATCTGTTTTGTTCTTAAAGAGGTCACAGCCTCAAAAATCACTTCCCCAATGTTTGTATTTCTTTAGATATCACTAAAATCTGTAATCACCAATTTGTGTGCATTGTGATGGCCATTGCTCTAAATTTCACCACTGTGACCAAGGAATCTACTACTGTCAGAAGACCCTCAGAAATGAAAACTCTTAGCTCCTCCAAGCTGTGTTGCAGGAATTTAATCAACAAAATTTTATAATCTGTCCCACTTTAAATAATTCTATTAACTGAAAAGGCTGCAAATACCTAAGGGCTAAAATACTTAGGCAATACCATATTTGCAAACTTGGTGAGAAATAATTTTTCTCTAAATAAATCTATTTAAATCTTTCTTAAGGTGAGACTTTTGATGGTTTTTAGTGCCTGATTTTTACATAGACAGCCTGTACAACCAAGGACAATGTAAAAGTCAGATTAATGTACCTAGGAGCAGCTGTCTTGTTTTTTTGTTTTTAAGGGGTAGGTGTAACATACGCTGGCATCTGCCTGCGATGTTCTGCTGACTTCATCAAATGCTTTCTTATTAATCAGCAGAGTCAGGTGTCCAGACACTGATGGATGTAGCAGCACACAGGACTTCTCCTGTAATGTTTCTATAGGGATGTGGAGAGATCATCGACCACTGAGTACAGAACATCTTGTAGATGTAAGGCTGTGTAGAAATAGAGACAGCTGTTGAACCTAGTTATTTCCTAGATAACAGAAGACCATTATCATTTTTTAGTTCCTGCCGCTGTAAACTGGAAGCAATTATGTTAACTATTGACTCTGTTCTTAATAGTGCTGATGAAGTGTCCAAGTCAAGATACTTAAGATTCTGTAACATTGTTAAAACTCATTTTGCTAGCCTCTAAGAAGGCAGCAAAGGCAATCTGTCATTTTCTAGTAGGCTCTTTCTGCTGAGGGTGGCTAAGATTTCCATTCTCTGGAGGAGCAGCATTTCCAGAGTTTAAGGCCAGAAAGGGCCATTGGTTCCCATCAGACAGTCTGATCTTTTGCATATCCTGAACTGTTAATTTTTGCCCTCTTACCCGGGTTATTAAGCCCAATAATTTGTGTTTATCTGCAGCACAACTTGTATATCATTCAGGAAGGCATCCAGTTTTGATTTTAAGATACTGCATCTACAGTGGAAAGTCCACCGTTTCCCTCTGTAGTTTGATCCAGTAGTTACTCACTTTTGCCATTAAAAAAAACTTTCCCTAATTTGCAATTTCTGGCTTCAGCTTAATCATGTGTCCTTGTTATACCCTTCTCCACTATATTAAACAGCCCAAGATTCTCATGAACATAATTATTCACTGTAATCAACTGACTTCTCAGTGTTTCTGTTACACTAAACAGACCAAAGTCTGAATTTCTTGACGTAGACATTTTTTCTAAACCTTGAATAATTTTTGTGGCTTTTTTCTGCATTCTCTCCAATTTTTCAACATTCTTTTCAAGACGGGGGTGCCAGAACTGCATGCAGTATTCCTTTTGCTGGTTGTATTTATAGTGCAGAATGGACAGAGATTTTCCTATTACTATAGCGTATTTTCCTATTACGATAGCCCAATTTATGCTCTTTACCTCACTATTGCACAGGAGGCTCCTATTGAGTTCACACAGTAAACCCGTTTGTCTGCTATGACCTCTCAATACTTCACAGTATCATGTTTTCCAAATCACGTCCTATTTTGCAAACATAGCCTGCATTCCTCGTTCCCGAACATTTCAGTTTGCCTTCGATTGTGTTAAAATGCATTTTGATATACTTGTCCCATTCACACAAATGATCCAGACTGCTCTGTGTGATTGCCCTAGCCTCACAATTTACCATAATATAATCTTCCTGTGCCCCTTCATGCAATTTAAATGGTGTGCTTGCTGCACCTGGAACATATACTTACCAATTTTTGTAAAAGCAAAACACACCATCACAAGAACAACATTATGCATGGTATTTTGTGGGTTTTATATACCAGCAATTTTATATGACAAGAATACATCAGAAACAAATCTTTGAATTAAGATATTTCAAAGTAGTCTGAAGGTAGAATACTACAATTGTGTAGTATACCAGCCAACTGCCCATCAAGAATGACTGGGGGGCTAAGGGGCTAAGATGGAGTGCCGCCACCTAACAACCCACACTGCGCTGCTGGCCTCGGCTCCCCCACTCTCTATCTGGTCCTTCAGAATCATGGCAGCATTCCTCCACACTTGGAGCACTTTGCCTGGCTGTTTCCGTCAGCCAATCAGATGCAAATAAAGTGTTACACACAGATAGACAGACAGACAGACTTAGGCTTTTATAATATTAGAATGGAAATACCATAATAGGGACAGAATCATAAGATCATGCTCTAATGCTCAGTTTTGCAGGAAATCATACAATTTCAGCTTAGAGTTATTCTGTAGTGGTTTTCAAACTTCCTAAGGTCATGGAACCCTTTCATATAATTTCTTCTGTAGTGGAACCCCTATCCCTAACCTTATCCTAAAGAATGATGCAGAGCCAGGTGACCTGGCCCACTCCACCATTACCTCCAGTCTCTTTGTGAAACCTCTGGTGACCTATTGTGGAAGCCCAGGTTCCATGGAACACAGCTGGAAAACATTATTTTAGACAACAAAAGTGAGGCCTGCTAATGTGAAATACTAATGCAACATACTTTAATGACCTGCAGAGCACCAGCATGAACATCAAGGTTTAAAACTTGAGAAAATGTTAAACCTGCTTCAATGTCTACCAATGCCAGATATGCTGCAATATTTTTTCAGGTGCAGAGTGAAAATATTTATCTAGTGATTGCTTCCCATATTAACAAAGATATGCTTTATCAAAGTATTATTTACATGAAAACCATCCTTACAGCATATTGTTGCAACAATTAATTTTGCAGATTAATGCACAATCTGAAGAGTTTACAACATTTGCATTTAACAGTTTTATCTGTCTGTAAGAATTTGAGAGGTGAACTTTTGTCAATCCTGAATGCAAGTTCTAATACAAGCCCAGTTCAAATGGGAAAAATACCAGAGAAAGATCATTCATTCACCCATTAAAACACCCACCAGGAATCAAAATATTTGCTTCTCCCCTCCCTAGCTCTTTCCATGTCCTCCTACATAATCTCAGTTGTAGCTGATTATGGAAAAACTGGGTTAGATGACACTACTTTGACATAGCTGAATACTGACTGCTTCAAGATGGTAATGTACTTTCATGTAGTTGATTTTGACACTATTTACTGCTTATAAAAATAATAAACATGATGCAGCTGTGAAAAAGGAAAATGCAATCCCAGGATATACCAAGTGAGGTATGAAATTATTAATGCAGAGATATGAAATTACTAATGCCTTTGAACAAGACACTAGTAAGACCTCATCTGGAATGGTGGATAAATTTCTGGTCAAGCATATTCAAAGAAAAGGAATGCAAACTAGGTATAGAAACTGGGAATTCAAACAGGTATAACAAAATGGCTGTTAGGAAAAGACAGGGAAATGAAGATGCTCTCACAAAACTAAAAGATCATGGCTTGTTTACCCTGATAAAACAAAGGCAGGGAGCACTTCAGTACTAACTGAATGATGTTATTCATGACTCCTGTTCATGAATACATCAGCGGGGTAAAAACCAGACAGGAAAAGTAGCTATATAAGTTAAACAACAATAGTAGCACAAGAACACATAGGTATACATTAACTATGAATAAATTTAGGCTGAAAACTAGAAGATTTCTAAACAACAGGAGAACTTGGTTGCAGAACAGTTTTCTAATAGCAGTCAAGGTTAAAGGTACATCTCAAGTTCAGATGGTGCATTACGCTAGGACAGTTAAGGCATGATGGTTTTTGTAGTCAAGAGTGTACGAAAGAGGGTATAAGAGCATGCAAAAGAATGACACGACTACCATCACAGTGGGCCTCCTCTGATTCATCATCCCATATTACTTGGTAACCATTTGATGACCATGTAATGGTAACTGGGTTGACTGGGTATGGCCTTCAGCATGCCACTACATTGGTAGAGAGATGCCATAACTACTCTGCCACTATGCACCGGCAAATAAAAGTAGTGAGGGCAAATAACTTCCCTAGTTTCAAGATGGAACTTTACAATTTTATAAATGGGATTGTATATAATGCAGTTGCCTGCAATAGGAGGAGACTGGACTCAGTGGCTGAAGATGGCCCTTGTGTGTTCTTAAAACATGCTTTTAAGATAATATTTAAGAAAAGCTTTCAGATTTTTGACAGTTTCTCAATTACCCGTTACACTACTGAGGGTAGCAGAATCATGGAAACAGGCCATTTTTTGCTACACTGAATTTTATTTTTTTCTTTCATGACTCAGGTTAAGTTCTTTTACTGCAAGTTAGGAAGATAACAATGGACTTCAATACAAATGGGGTTAATCAAATTAGTCAAACATGGGTCGCAGGTATTTCCTTCAGTTTTTGAATAGATTTTAAAATAGAGCACAAACAGACAAACAAAACATGTATTGTCTGATAAATCTATTTCATAAAATTTATGTTGTCCCTCTCATTCAAGAGCAGAAAATTACATTTGCAGATAATGCTGCACTAAATCTTTTTCAACTGCTTTTTTGCAACCCTGTGCTTTACAGAAAAGCTGGGTGGGTACAGTTGGCCTAATATAGTTCAGTTCACAGAGACAAACTCTATAAAAAATATAAAAAAAGAATAGACTAGAATAAATTCAGCAGGAGCAACACAACATAAATGCCTAGGAGAAGCAGACTATAAGCTGGTCACAGTATAAAACCAATTTATTTACCAACATGAGATTATAAACTTGGATCTTTAAAATGTTTTTGGTGAAGAAAGATAATTACGACATCAGCAAAAAAGCAAAAAAATGAATATTGAAGTTAATAATGCATAACTGAGGCAGTGCTGTTGTGTAGTATAATGCGCCAATACATTAACAACAATTCCACAGGACACTCATTTTTTACTCTGGGTTTTTGGAACACCTTTACATTGAAGTTTTAGTTATCACTTTGTAGCCGAATATGTTTAAAAGTACAATGATGTGTTATTAAAGCAATGAGAAACCAAGTAGGTATGAGTTATTTTATGTTTGCTTTTTTCAATTACGATGTTTGATAGCGAACAACTTTTGGTTTGTAGTAAAGAAGGTGATTTTTTAAAAAGAAATGTGAGAGAAGTGTCAATTATTGATCATGACATATTTTGTTAGAATTGGAAAAAAATAAAGGCCGTCTTACTCTTGGTGTCCAGCTGAGCACGATACTTTTCAAAGCCCTTCAGTCGAACTCGTTCTCCTAACAGCTGAAGGAACTCTTCAAAGGCTGACCCTGCTGATTCATTGTTGTACATTTCCTCTTCTGTGCTCTGTCCACCTTTGCAGTACATGACACCCACCTTCAGCTGATAGCTTAACTGCAAATAAAAAAGCAAGATTTTTATATCCAATAAATTAGATAAAAAGTTTCAGCTAATGTCCAGCAATTTAACTAATCCCCAAACTGATAGACTTGAAAAAGTTTACTTATTTGTATAACTTTCTTCCAAATTCCCTACCGTTTTTTTACTACCTGTCTCAAATAGATAAGTACTGTGGTGATGAAGATGATTATACCTGGTGACAACATCCAACTGCTCATTTTGCAAAAATGCTGGGGCACAGAAAAGCTGAGTGTGTTATCAAAAGCCCCACAACAAGTGTAGAAAAAAAAGAGAAGAACTAGACTTCCTCACTCCTATTGCATCCTATTAACTAGATCAGTGATTTTCAACCAGGGTGCTGCGGTGCTCACCCCTTCCCCAGCTGACACTGCTCCCAGGTAGCCCCCATACTCTATGCAGCGTAATCTGCTGTGGGTGGGCAGAGGCTGGGTTTTTTCAGCTCAACTGGTCCCCCCACTACTGGGGCTGTGGAAAGGGCCATGTGGGCTGGTTGCCTGAGTGTGAGCCCCTGGAGCAGCCATAGCATTGGGAGCTGTGCTTGCCCACCTCAGGTACAGCCTCAGGGTGGGGAAGGAGGCATCTACTATACTAGAAATTCTTAAACAGGAAAGAAAATGTTTATTGATACTAGCTACTCTTTATGTTTCCCATGTTTCTCACTTGTTTTAACTGCTAAACTACTGAAGCTACCTTTGCTCTGCTTGAATTAAAAGACTGAATTGACTGCAGTGATGACTGCTGTCTTTCCTTTGTTTTTCTAAAGGATGTCTACTTTTTGATTTGGTTGTAGAAATGTACTGAAGCCCTATTCAGTTTGTGATCTTAGACTGCACATACACATTCAACTGGCCTCTCGGAATTCTTCCATGTTTGTTCTCCTGGTAGAAACACTTACCCAGGGATGTCTGAATGTACATTTGAATGCTAAGCCTTGAAGAGTACAGAACTTGCAGTGCTGATGCTATACAGCCAAGGAGGCCATGTACACACAGCTCACTGTACTCTGCAGACTCCCCCAGTCTTTCTAGCAAAAGATGACAGCAGTACAAAGGGAACCCCTGAGTGGCTGACGCAGACAGCTCAGAATCAACCCGCGCCTGCTTTCTGCTGCACCTTGTGAGATTATGAAGAGGGAATGTTCTGCTCCCTGCTTGGGAGTCCAGCCAGCCCAAGCAACTTACTTTTTTTTTTTTTTTTTTTGGGGGGGGGGGGAGAGAAGGGGAGCAAAGCACTCTGGTATATTGGAAAACAGACTATGCTGTGGCTTCTTTCAGAAAGGTAAAGTACAGATATTTGCTCTTCCAGGAGAAACTCTCCTGGGAGTGATTTAACCCTGGTTGTTCCTGGGTTAGTTCTCTCCTGAAATGGCCACGTTTGCTCTAGCAGAAAAATCGTGAATATCTGTATACTCGTATTTTCTCCTGGGAAAACAGTAACTCCTGCAGGAGAAACTAAATGTCTATACAAGGCCTGGTCAGTAAGCTAACATTTGGTTATAAGGTCTCCTAATAAACAATTACTGAAGTTGGGTGAGCTTCTTAATAGGATCACTTAAATCCACTGCAGGTCCATTCAAATCCATCCTATGCACTGTGGCAGGATTTCATTGTGCTAAAAATAATTTGTAAATTTTGTCAGGACTCACCTTGAATATTACCCAATGGTGAGGATACAAGTTTCATATGTTATTAAACATTTTAACAGGTTTTTTTACAGTTTTAAACTTGGGGTGCCAGGAGATGCTTTTAGTGATGCTGCTGAGTGCAACAAGGTAAAAAAAAAAAAGCACTGTAATAAATAAATTAGTTTTGGAAACAGAGTGCCTTTTGAGTTTTAAAAGTCTGAGAACCACTGCATTAGATCAAGCTGTCTTACCTACATAAAGCAGAACTATATAACACACACATTTCTGATAATAAGATGCATGGTATTGAAGCTCTTGTTGAAGTTAAAACTATTTGCAATCCCAAATCCAACCCTTACTGTAACTTTAATATATAATGGAAGATGGTGAGAAGGAAGTAAATTAATAAGAGCATGGGAGTAAGACAAAGGAAGTAAAGAACAGGTTAGTTTTGCTTTTTTTGCTGCTGGAGAGCCCATGCTGGGGAAAAGGAAAAGAGAAGTCTCTTTCTAAGCATACTGGAGTTGCACTGAAGAAGGTTAGGCTGGCCTTATGTCAGCACATAGGTAAACTCTAGAAAGGAAAAGAACGGTCAAATGGACATAACAAAGACAGATTTTTGCTTGATATGAAAAAAACCCCCAAGCTCCTTTTGTGAACAGACTGAAGAACACAGTACTGTCTTCAAAGACCCAGCTGATCCTTCTAGAAAGTGATTTTGAAGTTCAATTTGCATTTTTTGCTGTCAAGATAACAAAAGGACAACTTGTATGGTTCCCATGACTCAGGTTTAAATTTTTTTTATTATTTTAGTTAGCAACTTCATTGTCTATTCAACATAAACAGACAGGCTAGGGACAGACATCACACACAAACTAGTATAAGTGATTGGAAACTTTTAAATTTGTAAAAGAACAGAAGTTTGGTGAACATAGACCATTTTCAAAATGGCCAAAACTGGTTTAAGATAGCCCTGGATGGATGTAGTATCAGACTTAACCAATTTAGCTTAAACTGGTCAATCAAACTTCTGTTTCAGATCTCTTCCTGACGCATGTCAGACCTCAGCACCCCAGCATCCCAGGATGCATTGCAGGCCCTGCTAACTCCCCCCCAGATGGCTGCTCCAGCCCAGCTAAAGGGCCCTGCCCCGACTATCACAAACCTAAGGCAGTCTTCCCAGCCCCGCTGGCAGCAACACCAGGGCAGGTGAGGGGGAGAATGAACCCCCACCTTGGCCCTGCCTCCCCGCAGTCACAGTCTACACAGCAGGGGGTGGAGGCTTTACCCTCCACATAATGTGGTTCAGCCACCCCAGGCCCACCCCTTCCCCCCACTTCTCAATATCAGGGTGGTGGGCAAGGAATAAACTCCTAGAAGATTTTAAATGGGATATAAGGAAAAACTTCATCACAGTTCATGTGACCATGCTCTGGAATAGACTCCCAGTAGGGGTGGTGCAGGCACCTACCCTGGAGATCTTCAAAAGGAGACTGAACACACACCTTGCTGGGGTTATTTAACCCCAGAAGTCCTTCCTGCCCAGAGCAGGGGGAATGGACCCGATGATCTCACACGGTCTCTTCCAGCCCTAAACTTCTGTGAATGGGGAACACTCCAGCCCTGGCTCCCTAGCTGGGTCTGCACAGTGAGTCTGCAGTCCAGTGTAAGCACTCCACTGGACTGTAGATACCCCAGTCCTGCACCCTTGCCTGTGCACCAACCATCAGCTGCAAGGGGACAGGAGGGTTGGGAAGGACTAAACCCCCACTCCAGCCTGGGTCCCCCAGCTAGTGTCTCCACCATGGGTGGGGGAGAGATCCCCCGAGGCGGAGGCTTTCTTCCCACAATGTGGCTCTGCAAGGCTGTGAACAACCCAGCCCTGATTCCTTGCCAGCCCCTCACCTGTCAGCCCTAGGGGCCTTCCTCTCCTCGCTGAGCAGACCTTGACTGGGGTGCTGGAGTGGGGGCCCATTCCCCCCTCACCACCCCCCTGCCAGAGACAGGCGGGGGTGGGCTGGTGAGGGGGTGGGGCCCTCTGGCTTTGCAGCCCGCTAGCGCTTCTGGCCTTGGCCAGTGCAGGCATTTGCCTGTCTTGGCCAACTACTGAGTGAACATGTATTCTGTTCATTAACAGTCCAATCTACACAGCTTTTAGAAAGCTGCGTAGATTGAATCAATTCCACCTTGGGCTTTTTGATTGTCCATATATAACCATAAAGCAAAGAGAAACTAAAAATTAAATGTTGTCCCTCTCAGGTCCCCTTCTACACAAGAAGGTAAAAGTACGATGCATCTAATGCATGGTTCACCTAATTGTGCCTCTTGCCATGTCACATGTGCGTGGCAGGAGGTATGATTGTGGGATCGTGCATTAGATTCCATTGCAGCTCACTGCCAGTGCTGTGGGTTCCCAGCTGCGGGGGGCACCCCATGCAATCCTAGGGCTGGATCACTGCTGCAGTGATTTCACTGCCCTAGGAGTGTGGGGAAACCCCCAGGGTCAGAAGATTGCTGCAGTGGTGATCCCCTCCTATCCTAGGGGCACGGAGAAACCTCGGGGGCTGGAAGATCAGTTCCTCACTGTCATTTTTTCAAAACCTGGTTCAATTTTTTTTTCATTTTTTTTAAGACCTCTTAATACTTCCATTAGACTTCTCAAGGGCTATCCTTGTAAAACTAAGATTGCAACAGTGGCACAGAGAAAAAGAAAGCTGAGTCACTTTCTCATGGTTACACAGCAAATCAATGTCAAACCAACAGAACACAGATCTTTTCTTACTCCCATTCTTCATTCACAAGATTCATTACAGTTATTATTAATGGTTATTATGCATGCTAATTGGGGAACTTCAATCCTACAGTTTAAATAAAACTGATTGCCATAAGGGTCAGGAAGGACCACTATGGAGCAGGAAAGGAGTAAGAGAAAATATTTCTTTCCTTAGTACTTTCCTCCAAAGCATCAGAAATCAAATTTTCTTGACAGAAAAAGAGAGAGGACATACTGTAATTTCCTAGTATGATAAACTGTTTTCCTCAGTAACAATCATAGAAGGCTGGAAACAGAATTGCAGCACAAAGAACTTTGAGATCCACACTAGTACTAGTAGTATATGAGTGTACTAGTACTATATGATTGTATGGCATTGTTATCAGACACTGATGGCTTGTAGCAGATTTTTCAGGCTGCCTAAGGCTCAGGTGATAACAAAAACCCAGGTAGGTCCTTAACTTTATCTGCTTACTTTGTGTAAAATTTAATATACATGAAATTATTTTCAGCTTCATACTTGAAACTACTAATTTGTAAAGAGGTGCTCTTAATTTTATCCTTTAAAGCAGGGATGTCCAACTCACACCATGTCCCAAGCTGGATCCAGACCATAGGACTTCTTGGTAGGTTATTAGATTTCCAGGGCTGGTGGCAATGGGGCAAGTGGACACTTGTGATGAACGTGGAACACGTAGCGATGGGCTGAGCAGCTGAAGGGCAAGTGAAGCTGTGTCAGCAGAGCCTTTATTCACACCCCTGCTGCCACTGGGCCAGTTTCTGGTGTAGGCCCTGCCCACTGCTAACCACAACTCCAATTTCATGGTCTGCTAGTAGCCCAGTAGGTTGGATGGAATGCTATTGGAGGTTGAATGCTTGATACTCCTGCTATAAATCAGTGATAAGGTGATCTGTGAATCTTTAAGTGTCTTGGGAGATGACAGCACTTCAGCCTTGCTTAGCTTTTATGAATGAGATGCATTTAGAGGACTTCTGAAAGTCCACCTTATAAAAGTCTGTTCTGTGTCTACATGTTTATGTAATAGGATTGCTTTTTTTTTTGTTATTTTATACAGCTTTACCCATATTTGATTTTTAAATGCGAATCTATAGAGACAACCAATAATGTAAACTATTAAGCACGGTAATAAAATATTTTCGATAAACGAATTAGAAACAGCCAAGACATTCATTGTTCTACAATAGCTATTGAGCATGTGCAAATTGTTCTGAATTATCATAATGTACCTAAACTCCCATTCACCAAAAACTGTAAAAGCTGAATTCAGAACCACCATCTGTGCACTGAATGTGTAAGATTCTAAATATAGCTGCATGCCAATAGTGATAGTGTTATGAATAGCTAACTTAAAAAGCTCACAACTGAAACAGAAATTCATGGTGAATGTGACTCCTGTTACCTCCCCTGCTTGCTCAGTCTCACAACATCAAGGCTAAAATGAATCTTCAATCTTCTTCTTACCTTTCAGACAGCAAATTCTAAAGTGTACGAGAAATCCAGACCTAAAATGTAAGCATCTAATCTGGGTGTAGCAACTATCTTCTCCTGTGAATCTGATCAAATCACATTACTCTTGCTTCTTCAACATATCCCACTGAGGTATGATGTTACTAATTTATCTTCTAAGGTCATTTTGAAGATTAGTTTATTTGTGCATAATACTTTGAATTCAAAGATGAATTCCTAGCCACATCAAAGTCAAATGTCAAAAATCACAATTCAGTAGGGTCACCCAAGGTAAGGGCAGACAAACCCTTTTACGTGTACCTCTGAGTGGTACATGAGTCGCATGAAAATGGACACAGAACAGTTCTACCCTCAGTACTTATTAAATATTTACATTATGGTAGATTTATAACATTAAGTTATTCTAATTAATCATAATGCAAGAGCCATAGTCAATTAATAATATATCATTCTTGATTTTAGTTTGAGCAGAATTACCAGTCCCTTGATGTTCTATTTTAGAGAGATTCACTCAAATTTCCTCACAACAAATTGATAAAAATGGGTGCATATACTTTAACTGCATGCAAAAGTTTTAAAAGTTTAGCCTGCATAGCCCTAACATTAGAGGAAGAAAAGTTATCTTCCAAACCAGCCGGTCAGAAGTGAAGGAGAGGTGAACCTATCCTAAACTTTTGTTCAATAAATGTTGAACAAAATGACTTCTTAAAACATACAAGTAAAAATCGTTAGGCTTCCACCTCCCTCTTCTAGTACTCTGCCTCTCCCTGAGGAATCTCTTTGGCAGAGGTAAGGAAGACAGGGAGAGAAGGAAGAGAAGGGAGAACAAAGGGAGAGAAGGCTCTTTTCTGATGGCCAGTAATATTGGAGCTATTTTACAGAGCAGCATAGCATATATGGAACATGGTTTTCAGTTTTCTTTTCTACTATTCCTCCTCAAACAGTCCTCAAATTTTCCCCTCCTTAAAGCATGTGTGTATCTTAACCCATTTACGGACCCACAAATGCTACTTACCATTTTCACTGCCCTACTCTCCCAGTGAAATAGATTTAATGTAACAGGCATATTTTTCAAAAGACACGTTCAAGGCTGATAGTTGTGCTTTGCCATTATTATTTGACAGGGAGGTTAAGGACAGACATTACACCTAAACCAGTTTAAGTGATCAGAAACTGGTTTAAACCTGTAACAGAACAGAAGTTTAGCACACATTAACTGGTTTGAAAATGGCTGGAACCAGTTTGAGATAAATCTGTTTGAATGTAGTATCAGACTTAAATGATTTGGCTCAAACCAGTTTATGCAATATCTGTCCTAGACCCCTTCCTGGTTTAAGTTAAATCAGAGTCCCCCAGCATCCCAGTATGTTCTCTGGTCTGGGCGGGGTGATCTGCTATACAGCAGAGCTGGCCCCTCCTCTCTGCTCCCTGGCCAGAGCTCTGGCAGAGACTTGCAGTCACAGAGCATCTGCTTGGCTTCTCCTTGCTATGCAGGGATTATTCCTCCCTCCCCTCTGCCTTACGCAGACACTTCAGCATTATCTAGCAGACCACATACTGGCTACAGTCCATGATGTGGCAGATGACAGGCAACAGACTTTTTGGAGCTAATCAACAGGTAGCTTCATGCCCTTCCTTGGAAGAGCTGTTTAAGAGCTCCACTAGTTAATGGAGAGAGGCTTTGTTTTTTTAAATGGGTCAATAAACACTGAGTTAGGAGATAAACATTCCCTGCTGGGCTGCTTAGGAGAGGGGGGTGGCAGGAAAAAAAAAAAAAAAAAAAATCAGAGCATCCTGCAGGGGCCAGGCCATGCCCCCCTCAGCTCAGCCTTGTCAAAGGGAAGGGAGGGCTGCTCTTCCGCTCCCTGGTTTCTAACCTGAGCCACTGCAAGCATGTGCTTGCATTTCCTGGATGTCCGTCTGGTTACAAAACTGATTTTAGCCAGGTTAGACTAACCTGCAAAGACTGAATCAATTCAGGCTCAGGCTTTTTGAATATCAGTCCCTACCCCCAGACTTTACAGACAGCTTTTTAAGTATTACTTCCCAACATAAATCTAAAAAATAAAATAAGAGTTCTTATCAATATAAAAATACTTCAATATCATTTAGTCTTCAGAACATTATTCTGTCTTACTTTAGTTTTAGGTCTTTCCTAAGAAAGGAGAGAAATATTCTCTGCCACATCTAGTTATATTTGATATGTAAAGTGATTTTATTGCATGTGCGTGTGTTCCCCTAGCCATGAAAAGGTAATATTTTAATCTACGCACCTATATAACTCTTCAATATACACAAATTAACAACACAATACCAAATCCTATTCTGCAGTGGCACAAGAAGTCATGATAACTCATTTTTTGTACGAAAATTAAATAATCTGTTCCACAATCTGTTTTAATGCCTAACCAATTCCACATCTCTACTGCCTCGTACTATTTCAAAAAGGATTTTTGCAATTAAAACAAACAAAAAACCCCAAACCCTATTTTTTAAAATTATACTGTTCTACAAACTTAATGGGATCTTATTTTTTTCTCTTTTCATTATTCTCATATATTATATAAAATTAGATGGGACCCCAAGTCCACTTTTTAAACAAAACAATATCAGAATGAATTGTTTAATGTTTTGGTACAATATTTATAATGACATCTGATTTGATGAGAAAAAATTGTCAACAAATTCCTAGATCACAGGAATGCTAAGAAAATAATTAAAGATGATTCAATTTGGGGGAAAAATAAATTTTATCTTGGAAATTTACTTCATTTCATTGTTAAATTGCTACTATTTTTATATTATTTCCAAACATCTGTGGTACCACTCAAGCCATGTTGTCAGATGCATTATGAAGATCAATAGTATCATACTTATTGTAACATGTCATATCATATGAATCAAAATATTCTATAGATTCATATTTTATTTTTAAAATAACGAAGGGCAGCTTCTACTTATTACTAATTATGTATTATTTAGGTGATCAAAAAAGTCATGATTCTACAAACAAGAAAGTACTACCTTGGCCAAAAGCTCAGCCTGATCAAACAAAAGGGAAGGTAGCCATTAGAAATAAAAACTATATATAACAAGCTAAGAGGAAACTGATTATTATCAACATAAATTAGCAGCTAGGAAATATAGAAAATTGATAATGGAAGCTAAAAGCATAAAAAAGGCTCCCTGGTTGGTAAGGCTAAGGACAATAAGGTATCAAGTACACTAGAAACAAAAGAAATCCTACAATGGCATAGACCCGACTACCATGCAGAGATGTTAAAATTATTAATGATGATGCAGAAAAGACAGAAGCATTCAATAAACATTTCTGTTCTATATATGGAAAAAAACCAGGATCATGGAAATACTTTCCCATCCAAAAGTAAGAAAAGAGAATGGTGACATCTACTAAGTATAAATCTTTTTAAATGAGCGAGTTAAGATAAGATAACATACTCCAGAGTTCTTTGAGGAGATGTAAGTGTCTGATGTTAATTTTTAGTAAACCATGGGACACCAGGGAAATCCACTGAGCTTGGAAGAGTGTTAAATATAATACTGATATTCTAAAAGGGCATGCAATATCTAGGTAATTGCAGAAAAGTTACTTTATCATGCATCCCAAATAGGATAATGGAAAAGCTGATACAGGAATCAACTAAAATGTAATAAAGGACAGCAATATAATTAATGCCAGACAACATGGCTTTACTGAAAATGGGTCCTGACAAACAAACCTGATTTAATTATTTTGACAAAATTATAAGTTTGGTTGATAAAGGTAACTCCAAAGATGCAATATATTTTAACTTAATACTGACAAACATTTTGATTTTAAAAAACGGCCTTACAGTATATCACCAACAAAAATCTTAAATGGATTAAGAACTGGCTATCTGACAGATCTCAAGGTATTTAATCAATCAGAGAAACATTATCAAGGTGAGGTGAGGCAGGGAGTTCTTGGCACTAGTGCTGAAGAAAGTCAATCTTTACATAACTGATTTCAATATAAATTAAAAAAAAAAAAAATCAGGACTGACAGAATTTGCAGATGATCCAAAGACTGGTGGAATGGTAAGTAACAAGGAAGACAGTGTCATCTATAATTCTTCATAAGCAGGGATCACAAATTCAACATAGATTGTCATTGTGATATTGTGGCAAGAAATACAGTCCTTAAAAAGAGGAATAGTGAGAAGGATGGTAAGTGACTGAAACTTTGTTGTACAGAACTCATGAAATCAATACATTAAAATTGCATGTTTTCTCCCTTTTAAATGGATGCTAATTTTGGAGAATATGCAGAACAGAGCAACAAAATAGGATGCGGCTTGAAAAAAAATGCCTTACAGTGAAAGACTGCGCTCAGTTTAATTTATAAAACCAAGATTGGCAGGTGATTTGATTACTTGATAAGTATCTTCACAGGGAGAATAATAAGTACTAAAAGGCTTTAATCTGGCAGAGAAAGGGTATAACAAGAACAAATGGCTGCATGCTGAATCTAGACAAATTCAAATAAGAAATATGGCACTATGATAACAAAGGTGATTAATCATTTTAATGAACAACCAAGAGAAGTAGTGGATTCTCTATTTCTTGATGTCCTTAGATCCAGGCAAGTGTCATGTTTCAGGTTCAATACTGAGGTAATAGGGTAAAACTTCACAGTCTGTGACACACAGGTGCCCAGTTCAGATCACTCAATAGTCCCCTCTGAACTTAATTTCTTTGACTCCATGAAACACCTAACCTCGTTTTCTAGATTAAGGTCATGCCCATTTGAATACCATGGTAATTCATTAAAGGAAAAAACACACACAGAAGACACTTATCTAGAACACAGCTGTCAACTTTTGAGTGGCTGGAGGCCACACACTTCCCAGTCTACAATCTGTGGAGGCTACATTGAAATGTGCATGCCCCCCCCTCCCACTGCACAGGTTCCCCTGAGTTATCAAGCTGTGGCTCCATCAGCCTCACCCCCAGGGGTGGGGGTAGGCAGCAGAAACTAGAGAAGAGAGGGGGAGTCTGGAGACTCTGGTAGAAGCAATGGCCAGAACAGTGGGGCAAGCAGCACCCTAAATAGGGACCCAAAAGCTGCAAGTTAACCTTTCCAGGGCTGCTCATGGCCTGTGGGCCACCAGCTGGATAGCCCTGATGTAGAAAATGAGATGTTTCAATCAGAATGAAGGAGCAGCTGCCCTTAATTATTTAAAAATTTATAAAATAGATGTCAACCATCATAATATTCACTATCACCAGTGATACGTCATAAGACACACAATAATGTAAAAGAATATGTAAAATGAAAAACCCAGGGAGTAAATTTTAAAATGAAGATATCTGTTTGAAAAAAATGAAGTTTTTCAAAATGCAATTTAATGAAACAAAACACTGTGCTGATTATTTAGTCCTATGGGAAATTTCATTGAAATAGATATAATTTCAGAAAAAATATCAGTTAATTAAAATGCATTTTCAGAAAGAAGATTATTTCACTGAAAATCTTCCAGTCAGTTTCTTTCTCAGATTCAGGCCGTATTACTGGTAGCTGTTTCAGCACCTCTGAAAGCTCATTTGTGGAATCCTATTGGGTTTAAACCAATCTTCTCTAGCAGTGAAATAAAATTCTGAGTGGAAAAAACAGGAGGAGACTGAGGAGTATCACAAACAGAAGACCTGACAGAAACTCATTTCCAGATTAAGAACAGAGTGAATTTAGGTTAAGACAAAAAAAAGGAGAGGTAATTATTAATAAGCAGAACATACTCTGATGAGGCAGTGGAGAAGCCATGATTTCATGAGAGCATCCAAACCTCTAAAAGCTAAGTTGGCAACATCAAGGCCCTACTGAATTTGTCATTATTTTGAATTTAAATGGCATGAATACCTGAAAAAAAAACTTTCTTTCATCTCAGGTTAGCTGAGATGTGCTCCACTTCATTCTGGTACAGGCCTAGCTTCAATTATAAACCCCATTTCCAGGCTACACTTAGAACAAAGAAAATCCCAGGGAGCCCACAACTGTCCTACCATGCCTTGGCCCAGGCACTTCACACATTCTTGGCTAGATTCAATTCAAACTGCAAGTCCTAATCTTTAAATATCTTGGTGGATGACTGTAAGCCTCCCTTCTCATACAGTTTCTCAGGCGACATCCCACCATTGCAACTGCAATGTTAATAATGAAGCTAAAGAATTCTAGGTTGATACGTCTCTGTGGGATATTGGGCATACCAGTGAAAGAGCCTTGAATGTGGAACTCCCTCCCACTAGGAAGCATAATAAGCTAATCTTGTTCCTGTTTGGAATACACAGACATCCTCTCCCACTGGTACCATAAAGAGGTTAGCAATATTTCTTCTGAAGGTAGCCACTGATAATTATGCCTGTTTGGGATAAGCTATAAAACAGAAGGTGACATAGCTTTTATGCCTTCTTAGGCAGATAATGATGTGATCTTTTTATGTTTTGTGACATCTCTTCGGTATTAGATGCATTAGATATGCTTAGACAGACAGGCAAGAAATAAAGACATGGGTGTTATTTTCTGTCTAGGGAGTGCTGTACATAGGCACACAGTGGAAGTTGCAATAGATGCATTCAGCATTTGAAACGGAACAGTGAAGTGTCATAATCAAATCTGCTAGGCATTAAATTAGCTTTACTGATGATGTCTCTTGTGCTGTCTCTAAACTTGGATAACTACAGGTAAATATCCCCAAAGACCTTAAGACTCTTAAGCTCTATTTCCTGAAGTTACACCGACACCTGGAAGCAAGAACACTCAAATCACTTTTTAAGGACAATGTGGGTGTTTTTAAGAACATCACCATACATTTTGTTCTAGGAACAAACCTCACAAAAATCTCACACATACATTTATTATACCTTTTACTGAGTAAAAGCAGTACATTACAACTGAACATTCAATAACTTGGGAGATTTCTCTTTTCAGTGCAGAGTGCTACTGCTCTTTTGGTACTACAGTAGTGAAATAAGTATTTAAAAAAACACTGATGGCTGGCATCTTTAATTTAATTTGTTCCACAGCAATTATGTGGAACAACTGGCCTACAAATGCATTTGTAAGGTTTAATCGCCAATGTTTCTTCCGCAGTGGGCAAAGGGCTGTGCATTACAAAGTGAGAACACATGCATGCTTCTTATATCACAGAGCTACACACGGGCTTAATTATTATCAATACAGTGATTAAAGGAAGCCCCTACTGGTAGGAAAATTAGTCTGAATTAAGATTTCACATGAGTAGGGTCTAAAAAAATTGCAAGCAAGATCAGAACGTTTCCCTCAGAATGTCAAATATTTAAACTAGCCAGTGTAGTGAGCTTCATTTTAACCAAAACAAACAACCTGGAAGAGCAGAGAAAAAAAAGACAGCCATTTCAAATTTGCTCCGCATATAGAGGCTAACGTTTAAGAGCACTCCTATTAAAAGTGCAAGACAGACTCAGAGAAGACCTAATAAGACATTTGGCAGTCCAAGTACAGGTCTGGTAATTTAATGTCACACTTTACAGTGTCCTATTCTGTATCTTAGGACTTACCCCTTGTTCGTCCAATTTCATAAGCTGCTCTGTGACTTTTGGAGTGTTGAACGCCAACCTGAGACAATGGATATTCAGCTCAGGAACCACATACTCAAGCACTTCTTTTAGGGGGAGTCCCCTGGCTGTGCAGTGCTTTGCAGTTGAAGGGATAGCATCTTCCAGTACAGAGCCTCTTAAGGTCATAAGCTAGAAAACAGAAAAACAATATTATGTTGTCATATTTAGGAAGGGAGTGGGAAGAGTACACAACTGAAGTCAGGACTCCTGAGTTTTATTTCTGCCTTTGACTCTGACTTGCTGTAACATTGGGAAAGCCAGCTTCTCAATATCTCAGTTGATCTATTAGTATATCCTGCATAATAGAGCTGCATGAAGCGTTGGTAGCCGATTCGATTCGGAGGTGATTCGATCTGATTCGGGGACCAAATCTCTGAATCCGAATTGAATTGGGAGACCAATTAAAAGCTCCAAATTGAATTGAAACATCCAAATCGAATCTGAAAAAACTTCAGAAAAAGTTAGGCCACTTCGGAGATTTGGACATAGACTAAACAGGCAGCTGATAACTGCCTCCAGCTGGTAAGTCTGCTGGGGTTGGGGGAGGGGGAAGGAAGGGATTAGGGCTGGGACAAACTGCCCAGTTGGGGTGGGAGGCTATGTTACTCCAGGAGAGGGGGCAGGGGGCATGGAACGCAGGTATGGCAGCACTGGGAGTGGGGGCTCTGCCCTGCTGCCACTTGCCCAGCTGGGGCGGGGGGAAGAGGCATGGCTTACTTCAGGCAGAAAGGAGCAAGCAGCAGCCGGCTCTGCTTCCAGTGCTGCCACGCCCACATCCTGTACCCCGCATGCCAGCTTGCAAGCAGCAGCAGGACAGAGCCCCTGCTCCCAGCACTGATGCGGGTGTGGCAGTGGTAGGAGCAGGAGCGCCACCCTGTTGCCACTTGCCTAGCTGGGGCGGGAGGATGCAGGCATAGCTTGCTCCAGGAGGAAACAGGCAAGTGGCAGCTGGGTATAGTCCCCACTCCCAGCACTGCTGCCTGCATCCCACACCCGTCACACCAGCTGGCAAGCAGAGGCAGGGCAGAGCCCCCAGTCCCTGTGCTGATGTGGGTGCGGCTGGGAGCAGGAGTTGTTGCTGCTGCCTGGAGTGAGCTGTGCTGTATTATGCTCCACTCCCCATGCCGGCTGGGCAAGTGGCAGCAGGGCATAGGACCCGTGGCTCCCCCTACCAGGGCAGAGGCAAGCACAACCTGAGAAGCCCCCATGGCTGCCCTACCCAGCCCCGTCCCCCGCCCAGCCCAGCCTCCCGGCACTTTAAAAAAAAAAGCCCCGCACTCACCAGCCTGTGGCAGCAGGGATTGGAGCCTCTGAAGGCTCGTAGGAACCTCATTGGTACAGCACAGGACAGAGGGGATTGCCCCCCCCATCTGGCACCTGGTCAGCAGCTGCCCCTTGGTGCAGGTGCAGATCGGCTCAGCAGGGCACCGCACTCTGGCTGGGAGTTGGGACAGCTCCACATATCAGCCAGTGCCCGGCACTGCTCAGCCCCATTGGCCCCAGCTCCCAGACAGCACAGGGTACCCTGCCGAGCCACACTGCATCTGTACAATGCAACAGCTGCCATACAAGTGCCAGGTGGGGAAGCAATCCCCACTGCCCCCCACCCCACTGCTCTGGAGGGCTCTGTCATGGGCAGCCAGAGGCCCCAACCACTGCTGCTGAAGCCGGTTGGTGCAGGACTTCTTTTTTTATGTGCCGGGACTAGGCTGGAGCCAGGTGGGGGATGGGGCCAGGCAGGATAGCCATGGGGTTTTCTCCCATGGCTCCCCCCACCTGGGGAGAGGCAGGCACAGCTGGAGGAGCTATGGGAGAACCTGCAGCCACCTGGTTGTGCCTGCCTCTTCCCGGGGAATTCGAATAATTGAATCTCTCCAAATCAGCACCAAATCTTCTGAACCCAATTTGGCTGAATCAATTCAAGATAGCGATCCGATCTTCAGATAGAATCACTGTCCTCCAAATCGGCTGAATCCGAATCTGGATCGAATACTTCCGTATTTGCACAGGCCTACTGCATAATAACTGACAATAATTCTTGCAAGGCAACACTTCATGTTCAGATGTAGATATAGATGTGCACACATTATTTGTGATGATAGTTAACTGCAGCCATGACGTTAAAACATTCTCTAATCATCTCCGCATGTTTATATTTTGTGGGAAACAAACAGTTGGGAGAGATAAATAGAAGTTCACATTTGTTTTGTGTAAAACCATGTAGCAAAATCCAAATTAAAATGGATTCGGGTACCACAGGAGAACAACATACCTTAAGTAATAAAGAGCATCATCTGTGGGCAGAACAACATATCTTAAGTAATAAAAAGTCAGAACTGAGATAAATTTGAAAGATGAAATATTCAAAGAGAGATTCCCAGTGAGATAGGAAGTACAAGAAGTTTACCAAAATAGGCTTTTCATCTGCTCATGAGACTCACAGAATTCTAACTATGAGACTAAAAGGAAATGAAATTCATTAGATGTGCCAGAATAAATATCTGAAGGAAAGTTGACCTAAATAAACTGTGTGTGTGTGTGTGTGTGTGTGTGTGTGTGTGTGTGTGTGTGTGTGTGTGTGTGTGTGTGTGTGTGTGTGTGTGTGTTAAGTTCTTTATTAAGAAATGGGGTGGGGGTTAAAAAAGAAATAAAAATGACTGACAAGCTCCCAAAGCATATATCAGATTATAAATGAAAACTGGATATTAAGAAGAGAAAACAATTTACAACAGCTTCAATTTTTGTTATGAGCGCAGTGCAGGACTGAAAACAAAGTCTCTCTCTCTCTCTTTTCGCCCCCCGCCCCCAAATTCCCACTTCCCTCAAATTCTTCACTTCAGAACAAATCTGAATTTACACAACAGTGACAGAGAGAATTTCCTGGAGATTAATGGTGGGCTAGTAGGAACTGATGCACCTCGGGCATGCAGCTCCATGTAGTCAAGAAAGATCAAAATGCTATGTGGCAAGGTTCCTGAGGTCATAAGGAAAAGCTTGTATAAGGGGAAAAAATTTAAAAAATACTCCCAAGTTAGCCTTTTATTTTACCAGTTGTCCTCCAAATTGTATTTTCTCCCACTGTATATGCAGCATGGCACAAATGTGGCATCCACTGGGCTCTGCTACATAATAAATGCTCGATGCATCAGACAATCAAATCGCAACAATATGGTCAGATTTACATGTCTAGACATGAAAGTGCTGGGGTCAGATGACCACAGCCAGATGCCTATCTAGCCTTCTCTTAAAGACCCCCAAGGTAGGGGATTATCAAATATAATTTGATTTTAAGTTTGTTATTGCTATGTCTAAAGAAATATACTCTTGCTTCAAATGGATGGCAATAAATAAATATATTCATTATCTTTACTGTACCATTATTTGATTATTCTTTTTATTGCAGTTTTTATAAGCTCAGGTTTGTAGGGGGGCTGTTAGGAAAGCTAAGGCAGATACGGAACTAGGGCTAGCATCAAGGATAACAAAAAGTCCTTTTTTAAATACATAGGGAGTATGAAGAAAGCTCCAGGTAACGTGGGGCCCCTGTGGGATACGCTTGGCAATCTGGTGGTTGCACCAGAGGAAAAGGCAGACCTTTTTAACAATTTCTTTGCCTCCATTTTTTTGTGCAGGGACTGGGACTCCTCCACCAAGATTCAGGACAGACTCAGGAGAGACTCCGCCAAGCCTAGGGTCAGGGTGGGCTGAGTTAGCGAACTTCTGGAGGGGCCGGATGTGTTCGGCAGGTCCAGATGCTTTGCACCCCAGGGTGCTGAGTGACTTGGCAGGGGTTATTGAGAGGCCCCCCTGGCATGGCTTTACGATCACTCATGGTGCTCTGGCCAGGTGCCACACAACTGGAAGAAGGCCAATGTGGTCCCTATTTTCAAAAAAGGGAGGACCTGGGCAACTACAGGCCCGTTAGTCTTACTTTGATCATGGGGAAGCTCTTTGAGAAGATTATCCAGGAGCACACATGGAAAGAATCAGCGGGGGGGGGGGAGGTAGAGGGGGGTCGATGCTCAGGGGCAACCAGCATGGTTTCATTAGGGGCAGATTCTGTCAGACCAACCTGGTGGTCTTCTACGATCAGGTCACAAAATCCTTGGATGTAGGTGTCGTGGTCAACGTAGTCTTTCTGGACTTCAGAAAGGCCTTTGACGCTGTCCCCAACCCCATTCTCATTAAAAGGCTAGGTGACTGTGGCATTGATGCCTATGCCATCAGAGGGGTCACAAACTGGCTGAGAGGCTGTACCCAGAGCAGTGGTGGATGGGTCATATTCAGCCTGGAGGGATGTGGGCAGTGGAATCCCCCAGGGCTCAGTCCTTGGGCCCATGCTGTTCAAGTTTTTTATTAGCTACTTGGACGAGGGGATGAAAAGCACCCTGTTCAAATTCACTGACGACACCAAGATTTGGAGCAAGGTGGGCACACTAGAAAGGAGGGAGAAGATGCAGCTAGACCTGGACAGGTTACAGGGGTTGGCGAATGAGAATAGGATGGGATTCAATACTGACAAGTGCAGGGTGCTGCAACTTGGGCAGGAAGAACCAGCAGCATACCTATAGGCTGGGGAACTCCCTTCTCAAAAGCACAGTGGCAGAAAGAGATCTTGGAGTCATTATCGATTCCAAGATGAACATGGGCCGCCCATGTGAGGACGTGGTCAGTAAGGCCAACGCACCTTGTCATGCATCCACAGATGCATCAAAAGTAAGGCAAAGGAGGTGATCCTCCCCCTCTATGCAACATTGGTCAGGCCACAGTTGGAGTACTGCATCCAGTTCTGGGCGCCACACTTTAGAAGAGATGTGGCCAGCATCAAGAGGGTCCAGAGGAGGGCCACTCGCATTATCCGGGGACAACAGGGCAGACCCTGTGAGGAGAGGCTATGGAACCTGAACCTGTTCAGCCTCCACAAGAGAAAGCTGAGAGGGGACCTGGTGGTTGTCTACAAACCAGGGGGGACCAGCGGGGAACGGTTCACCCAAGCACCTCCCGGAGCAACAAGGAATAACAGCCATAAGCTGTTTGAGAGTAGGCTCAGGCTGGACATTAGAAGGCATTACTTCACAGTCAGGGTAGCTAGGATCTAGAACTTTCAAGGGAAGTGGTGCTGGCTCCTATGCTGGGGATCTTTAAGAGGAGGCTTGACAATTACTTAGCTGGGGTCATATGATCACGGTATTCTCTCCTGCCCAGGGCAGGGGGTCAGACTCGATGATCTACTTAGGTCCCTTCCGACCCTACATCTATGAATCTATACATTTATAATAGTTAAGTATAAGAGGATTCTATTTCTCTTTTATTTCTTTGTTTAAACAATCATAGCTCTCAATTATACATTCTTTCTTCAAGTCTGCAAATAAGTATTTTGAAAACTAGATGAGTCAGCTTGCAAGTATTCTCATCATAGCAACCTAACTTAGGCTTTAGTGAACCATGTGTAATAGAATGAGAAAGATACAGCTGATCCAATATTAGCAGTATACAAAATTAAACAGAGGAAAAATTCTACATTCATAGGTTTAACCCTGGTCCCAGTCCTGAAAATTAGCTACTGGGAGAGGGGGTTGCAATGTTCCCTGGCCAGGGACCTGACTGGCTCAGATTGTTGCAAACCTGGCAACTCCTGAGCCCGGCAGCCTTTTCTGCCTTGTCCTACAGCCCCTGCAAGACAGGGCACTTAAAAATGGTGGGTTAAAAATGCAGGCAGCTGAGCTGAAACCATGCTTTTTAGATGTTCTGGGGGCTTCAGAGCCCTGGGGTAGCAGAGAGGGTCCCTGATCCCAGGGTTCCAGTATCCTGGAACATCTAAAAACTGTGTGTGCATCTGAGTTGTCCCAGAGCTAGGCTGACAAATCAGTCCCCAACTTCTAAGGGGACTATAGAGGCTGGGCCAATAATCAGCTGATTGCTTGACATGGCCCTGAAAGCCCCAGGTCTGGAACCTTCAGGGAGAGCCAAGGGTAGTTCTAGGTCTGGGACTGAGCCACTCCCAACCCAAATCTGCAGGATCAGGCTAGGTGCTACTGGGATTGGAGTTCAGCAGTGGCACTATTGGAATTCGAGGAATGGTATGCCCTATCTCAAACACTACATCTCCTGCCACAGATGTCTGGCATGGCAGGAAGCCTGATGTTTAGGATGCATCATGAAATTGCTCTGATCCCAGTCACATCATTGTTTGAAAGTTCACCAGAGGCTCTAATTCATTAAAAAAAGTAGAAAAAGGACAATCAAACTACTTCATATACTAACAGAAAAAGTTTAGAAATTAAAGGTTATTACCAAACTGAGCTTAATTTACACCTGTAATGGAGTTTAAAAGCTCATTTGTGCAATTATTTATGCAGCAAGAAATCATGCAAGCATGATTTTACTTTCACTATAGAAAACACAATAATCCTAACTTTTACAAAACACATTTCCCTTATTTTATTTAGTGACCCAAATCAACAAACATCTTGCTGTAAGACATGGCATTTGTACCCACCCTAATAAAACAGACATGTTGGTATGAAAAAAAAAATTCCCAAAATAAGGCTTTATTTTAGTAGACATAAAAATAGTGGGTGTTCTAAGTCTGGCGTGAATTCGTCTACAAGATGTACTCTAATCTTTGTTTATTAGCGTTTCAGTTTTAAATAGGGAACAAGAGTCCCAGTTGTTCACTGAACTGCCTTTGAACTGAATACTTCTGATAGGATAAAATGAGCACTGCCCATTAGAAAAGTTATGTCAGCCTTATGAAGAACTTTAGTTGAAGCTGACATGAGAAGGAAAGTTGCAGTTCCTTTAAAGACAAGGCTAAAAAGTTAAGATAGGAAAGTACATAAAGAAACAGCAGGAAATCTGTATTTGCTTTTATAGTGTGCACTGTATCTTTGTTTGCTGCTAACAAACTTACTATATTTATGCCCCTATAACAACACTCAGCAGAGAGAGAGAACACCATTCTGAATCCACACTTTAAACAAGTGCTCTTCCTTAACTGCCATTGGTAATATTCTTTGAGGAGTGCAACAATCCCTTTGCTGAAGGAAAATGAACTTTAAAAGGATCAGGGGTCAGTTTTACTTTTGTTGTGGGAGTAAGATTGACCAAACACTTGGGATTTTACTTTGTTGTTCCAGAAATCTACCTATAGAAGGAAGAGACCAACACCTGTATGTGTGTATACACATGGACAACACGCTTAGGAACAGTTGAAGATTAATAGTTTCTATTACTTAGATTTACAGATTGGTAGACTGATAAAAGCATGAATTCATTCATCTTCACTCTAGTTGCTCTAAAGAATATTAACAGCAGAGGTGAAGTTGGCCTTACTCTTCTAAAATGTCTTTGCTATAAACAATAATTGTTGACAGAGCGAGAGAGGAAAGCAGAGGAAGTGTGTGACGATTTCCAGTCATCTAGCAGAATGAAAGGTTGAGAAGGAACAGAAGCTTAGTAAAAGGAGGGAATGAAGAATCCAGCTGATAGGGGAATGGTTCAGTTCTCTCAAACATCTGCTACCTAAGAAAAATTAGATCAGTGCAAAGCCCAGATGCAGCAGCTGATGACAAACCTAATTGTATATACCTGCCTTATCTGCCTCCACCATATCTTCCACAGTTAGAAACACAGTGGACTTCTCAGACCAATGCACCAGAGGCTAAAGTATGGAACGTGCCAGCCCTAGGGTTAGGAAAGGTCCAGTACATCTTCCACGCCCTAACCAAAGTGATTTCCTTAAATACATTGCTATTATTGAAATGCTATTATATAATTCATGCAGGCTTTGGAGATGCATGACTTTTGTACCGTTACTGATTTCCTGATAGTGTTACAAAAAGCAAATGGTCCATATT
This sequence comes from Crocodylus siamensis, assembly GCF_052110815.1. Lineage (NCBI taxonomy): Eukaryota > Metazoa > Chordata > Crocodylia > Crocodylidae > Crocodylus > Crocodylus siamensis. Next base: position 227,146,535 of record NC_143396.1, on the reverse strand, counting down.
TTCAGGCTGTCTGCAGCACTGCAAAGGTTGCAAAGAACAGCAAATTTCCACAAAAAAAGTTGCTGTTTCAAACAAGAAACTTTTGTAGTGCTACATGTACCATATGCAGTTTTATGTAGTACTACAGGGGGCTTCTCAACATCCCAGACACCTTTCCTCTTCCTCTCTCCTCCAAGGGGGAAGGAAGGATAGTGGCTGGCTCCCTGACAGCCATGGGAAGCAGACCTACAGCTCTGCTTGCTACAGTGCCACTGCTACCTTCCTTCACCAAAAAGCTGATTGGGTTGCAGGGGCCAAGATCTGAGTGGCCAAGATCACCTGATAAGCTGTTACCACAGGTAGGTTGCAGGCAGCTCACTCAGCTGTTGTTGTGGCAGCAGTAGCTGATTGGGTGAGCCTGTTTTTGAGGTTCACAGATAGGCTCCCTTGGAGGCTAAAGAAGAGTTTCCTATTGCCCCCCCAACTGGAAAATGCATCTTTACAACTAAGGGGCTGTGCATGTGTGTATGGTACAACAGCACTCTATTTTGGGGGCAATACAAAGTGCAGAGGTACCCCGTAGTGCTACAAATGAACCTGTACCTAAGGCTTTAGCAATATATTTATCACTATTCTGGAAAATTGAATGTATAAAGTTCTTTGTGTGGAAATTACTGGACCTTGTACATGTGGAAGAGACACAAATTTATCAATGATGGGCAGACCACAAATTTCCTTCTGGTTTCTAATATCTGCAATACAAACCCATTCAGGGCCTACAGCTTCATAGTGTGCTGTATGGCTTTGCCTGTTTGTCATTAGCTTCTTTTACTGCCATTTTGCTCATATGTTGCTTACCTCACTGGTTCTGAAAATAATGCGGTAATTGTATGGAGGTCCATTTTCTTTTATTTCTTCTGGTTTTTCTCTTCTAATACTCACAGCAACTGGACCAAGGTTCTCATCTGCTCCAAAATAATTCCAGTGTTCTTGTGTATAAAAACAAAAATAAAGGGAAAAATCAAATTTATAACTTGCTGTGTTTTATATTCAGACACTATATTAAATCCTGACTGGATTTAATTCAATGGAAGTTTTGCCACTGACTTCAGTAACTTCAATCATATATTCTGGCTTCAGTTCATCAATGAACTTAATCATCATCTATACAGGGTGAAATTCAGCTCTGGGCCTAAATTTAAAATGGGTCTAAAACAGGACTGTATATGCATATAAACTTGTGCTGGACCTTTGCAAAAAGCTGAATTTCATCCACATTTCATTAACCAGTACAAACGACCACTGCATTAAATGCTAAAATGCAGAAGCTAAATGTGCAAAACATGAAGAACTCACTGACCGATACATTAAAATGAGAAATGACAGTTGATAATTTATACTACAGCAGTGGTTTTCTGTGGAAACCTGGGGTGGCATGATAAGTCATCAGCAATTCTGCAAAGAGATTGGGGGTAATGGGCTGGGAGGTGGTGTGCTGCCATTGCTGGGCCAGGTCACTTGGCTCCGCATCAGTCTTTAGGATAGGAGTAGGGACTCTTCAGCAGCAGAAATTTTATGAAAGACCTCTGTGACATGAGGAAATTTGAAAACCACTCGTAACTAGAGGATGATAAACAGGTTCTACTTGACCAACTTACATCTTCACAAATAACAGTTTAGTGATAACATGCCAAACCTGTGTTTGAAAAATATAAAAATCAAGCAGTGTAAAGTGCCTTTTAAAGTCACGTAACTACTGCACAAATCATGGCAAAAAATTTAAGTACAAGAAAAACTAGGATGAACAGCCAGAAATATTTTTCAACAGGAAACAGTCCATTCTATTTATTAACATGGATTTCCACTTCCCCTTCCATTTTCTGGCACCTCCCTTAGAGGTTTTAAAGGGTTGAGGTTAAGACCAAATTGGAGAAAAGAGTGCTAAGAACAATCACTCATTATCTAAGGGCAAAATACATTATATCAATCATATTTTACATGTGCATATTATTGTGTGCACGAATCCAAGTTTTCCAGCCCAGAAAAAATGTAAGTCTCAAAGATGCAGGAACTAAAACTTATGCACAAATCTTCAGAGGTTGGATTTGACTAAAGGATCATTTCTTCACTCAGAATTCCTGAACCGTTTGGAACAAATGTAGACCAGAGATGGCAATCTAAACCTAGCATGCTTAGAATTAGGTTGATTTAAGAGAAACACTCAGTAAACAGAAAACTGGCATATTTAGCAAGGCAACAAGTTGCTTTACATCATAATGTTGTACCTGTATGTATGATTAAATTGATTATACACAGAGTAATGGACAACTACAAGTCCAAACAAAAAAGAAACATGTCAGAGTTGAACTTTGAAAAGGAGCTCCATTATATAGATAAATAAATGAACAAAAACAATTTTATGGAAAAAGAAAAGGAAAAAGTTCTCTGAGATTTTCAGTATTCTCTGTGAATTTCCTGGATTACATTAGACTCTTATTAGAGAATATACATTTTCTTTAACTATAGTTTAAAACAAATGTTAACTGTAGTACTGTGGTTGGATTGTCTGCAACTGATGTAATGTTTGGAAATACTTTAAATCAAAATTTGGGAGGAGCTGTTATACATTTGGATGAACCTGTTATTCTCAAATTCTTAACTTAAAAACCCCCACAACAAAACAGATCATTGGGGAAAGGGTCCTGCTCACCACCCCTCTTCCCACATCCCCCCTGCCCTGATGGTAAACTCATCTCGCATCATGTTACTTTGTGTAGTTTTTTAAAATAGCGTTATAGACCTTTTGTGTTGTAGTTCACTAACCTGATTTAAATCATATTCCTATAGAAAAAGCAGTAAGAAGTGTTTGGCTTGAAAATGTAAAACTAGAGGATATGATATTTTCTGGATTATTTAGTTAAATAGTATGAGGATTCAACCTTGAGCATCTGAAATACTGATTGCCAGCTCCTCAGGGGATAGACTATTTCTTTTAGGTTCATGGGTTTTAAGGACAGAAGGGATCATCAGCTCTAACCTCTTGTATAACAGAGGCTGCAAAATTCCACCCATCTTTCCACCTTGTATCAAAGCCAGTAACTTGTAGAAAGGTGCCCAGTCTTGATTTACAGATATTGAGATGGAGACTCCATGGTTTCTTTGACAGACACAGTGGCTGGTTTGTTCAAACGAGTAACCAGAATCAGGGTTAAAAAGGTGCATCTTATTTCTAATTTGAGTTTTCTGGCCTTAACTTCCAGCAATTTTTCTTCTTAAGCCTTTCTCCACTAAAGATCCCTTTATTAACTGGTAGTTACTTATACATTATATCAAGTCACACATTTTCATGTGTAATTGTCTACTGCTTTAGCACCAAGTCCTGAACTTGACTGGATCCTCCTACTAGCTTCTCTACCATAAGGCAAATTCTCTTTGATCATGCTGTTTCACTACCTTGAATCTCTGGTGATTTCTATTATAGGCTTTAAAGGGCTATATAAAACATTAGTGACCAAACGTCTTTTGAGGAGTCCTGTTCAGGTCCTCAAAGTAGAGTGGAAGTACCTCAAATCCAAGCTTTGTATTAACACTGCATAAGGAAAATTTTCACCTCTCGAATCAACCAGGCTTAAACCTCTGAAGCTGGCAGTCCCATGGGTAGGCTTGGCAAGGTCCGATTTTTATCGATAAACTTTGATTTCACCTCACACTCACAGACGAACCAAAAATATTGCCAGCAGTAATAATCAAAATTTATAGAAAGGGGAGTGTAAATGGGAACCCTTACCCCTGTTACTGGACAGTGGAGACAGAGGGCATGGGGGTTAAAGAAGAAAACAATGGGCAGCCTAATGACTCCTCAGTTAAGTAATTAACTGCAAGTACACAGGTAGGGGAAGCAGGCTGGAAGGAGATAACAGGCTACTTAAACAAACCTCTAGTTTACCCAAAGCCCAGAAGGGGTAAGGAGGGAGAGCACAGAGTATTTAAGGAGGCTTCAGGCCCCTGGCAGCAGGGTCCTGCCTGGGCTGAGCTGGCCATGACCTCTCCATGTGTTCCCAGAGCTCTGGCAATGCTGCTGCCCTCCTCTTCTCATCCCTGCTGGCCTGGCTCTTTCCTGATGAATGAACAAAATAATTTAAGGGATGTATTTGGTAGCCAGGCTGATCTGAGACAAAAAAAAATGCAAAAATCTAGAACTCTTGGTTCAGAAATGATACCTCTTATTAGACCAACTAAAAAATCCCAAATTTTCCCAGAGCCCGATGAAGGGCCTTTCAGGCCTTTGAGCCCGAAAGCTTAAAAAACAAAACTTGAATTCTGCCAAGCCTTTCCCCGGGGCATAATATAAAATATTTTACTGGCATGATCTTAAGAATGCTGGATTACTCATGAGTGGTGAAACTATGAGTAAGTTATGCAAGCTATCCACATGAGTGCAATAAAATATTTATATTAAACCACAGCAACATATTCTATAAATGCCAATAGGCTGTTTAAGGAAAATGTTACTGGAACTACTGCTTGCTTATGCCTTTTCATCAGAATAGCTAATGGTTTTAGGGATAGGTCTACACTGCACAATGCAGTCTAGTGTAGATACCCAGTCTAGTACCCAAAGGCTGAGCAGACATGGAGAAAGCCTGTTGTCCTGGGATCATACAGATGTACATGTCCACTGTCCTACTTCAAATCCCACTTAAGTATCCCATATAAAATGTATTAACACTCTTTCCCAAGACATCTTGTGTATACCGGGATAGTTAATACAGGTTGTCTAGTGATAAGCCAGCCAGGCTGTGTGATCCTGCTAACCACCTACTGGCAAAGGAAGAAGGGTGATGAGTATAAATGACTGTGCTGCACCTGTGCTGATCCAAGTCAACGCCTGGGACAATCAGTCCCAGGTCAAATGAGATATCTAACACCAGAAGCTGTAAAGACACATTCAAACAGAGCTCTGCAGAGGCTAATCTAACCCTTCTCAGCAAGATAAATTAGCCTACAGCAATGTGGGCTCTTTACAGAGGTGTCTCCCTCCTTGCTTTTCAAAATTCCACTACATCCCCCCACACCTACATCTCTTCTATTACTCAGCAGCTTAGTTAAAATTGCATTGTGCTGGGTAAGCATGCGTTTCGTTACACTGCACAAAATTCTTAGGGAATCAAAAAACAGAGTTAATATGTTTTAGAAACCTCTAAAAAATTACCTACAAATGTTCCTGTACAGATCATCGTCAGATAGTAAGGCTTTTACACCTTGTTTTTTGTCTGTGTTAAGAGAAATTGGGTGCCACCTGAAAGTCAAGGTAGTGCTTCATTTGATACCTATTTCAATCCTGATGAGACTACAGGAACAAATCCTGTCCCTCCTTTGCCTAAAGTTATGATAGAATTTAGAAGGAGGGGAACAGGGGAAAGGAGACATTCTACATTTGGAAGAAAACTCCCAGTAATTTTATGCCATGCAATTTACTTTTTACAGGGGAGAAAAAGGCTTTGCTCACTGCTTCCTAGACTTTTAGACTGTTATATTCCACCTGACTGGTAATCATGCAAGCTAAAAGCTATTCTGTAGAGCAGCTGGAGGCATGGTATCCTTCCATCCCAACGGGGGAAGCGTGCTGCTGCTTCTTCCATTCTTTTCAGCCTTTAGAAGCAAGTCTCTTATATATGTAATTATTTCTCTTACGCTTATATGTTGGAAGGTGCACAGAGGAAAATGCAGGTGTTTACGTAGGGCTTCTTAGATGGAAACTTTATGTAATCTCTGCCTTAACCTGAGTTAGGAAGGTGCCATCCCTCCCCTATATTACACTTATTTCCTCAAGTCTATTTCCCTCATGTCAACCATTCATGTTTTTCCTCTGAAGTCTTCTAATTTCATATCTATTTTCCTTCTTCCCATCTCCCTCTAGTTTCTTCAAATTTCACTGTATTCTGCATCCTGTACTGCATTCCATTATAGCTACCTACTAGGGATCTGCAAAGTATTTGATTCGGATTCAGCCAGATTCAGGGGACAGTGATTCAATTTGTTGATTCAATCACTGTCCTGATTCAAACCCAAATCTGAAGATTCAATTCTGATTTGGAGAATCAGTGATTTGGCCATAGATACAGCCTTAAATGTTTTTTCTACATACCTCAAGGTACCAGGCATGGCTCATGAACGCTGAGATGGTGGGGCAAATGGAATGTCCCACCGGAGCGCACGGGGGGCCCCCCTGCATGCTCAGCAGAGGACCCCCTGCCCCCTCCCGGCTTGGTGATTGGCCGTGGTGGGGGAGGAGGGTGCCCTCCCAGACCAAGAAGGCACCGGTCGCTGAGCAAGGCAGCAGGGGGAGGGATCCCCCGTGCACCATGTGGCTGACCCAGAAGTGGACTGGAAGTGCTTCTGGTCCACTTCTGGGTCCACCACCCAGTGCACTGGTGACCCCCCCACGCTCCCATGGGACACTCCATCCACCTCACCATCTCAGTGTTCACAAGCCACTTGGTACCTTGAAGTATGTAGAAAAAACATTTAAAGTTGTGTCTGTATCATTGAATCTCTCTGAATTGATTCAGAAGGTACCAATTTGATTCGGAGAGTTTAAAGGGCCTCTTGATTCGATTTGGAGATTTTGCTGCCAAATTGGCCCGAATCTCCACTGAAACTAATCAGCAACCAAAGCTTTGTACAGTCCTACTACGTAACATATTCCCATGTTACCCTAAATTTACTCACATCCACACACAATTTTCTATTGCTTCCAAATCCCGTTGCACTCAATCACAACAACCACTCTGTTATGGCACACCCATTCTCTTGTGACTTCACAAATCCTGCATCAGGTAGCTGAAGTGGTGGCAACTTCTGAAGACTTGCATGTTTGCTGTAAAGTTGCACCAGGATGAGCAAGGTTGCTTGTATACATGGTCTGTATAAACATCTTCTCTGTCAGCATCTTCAAGATCATAGCATGGGAAGTCAGAACTGGAGTGTCTATCTGAAAGTACTACCATTCATCAGACCAATGTATCTTGGGTTTGTAATTTAAAATGAACAGCTATCAAAAGCATAAAATAGGCTGTTTCTGCACACAAAAAGATTTATTCAGAAGGACAATATGCTAATTTCAGATGAATAACCTACATTTGCTGCACTTTCATACTCAGTATGAACTCTGTTCTCCTATTTATATCTTCAAAAAAACACCATGAATTCTTTATCAACATCTGGTGAAGCTGACTAACTGCATTTTGTTTCTATGAAACCTGCTTCCTGTCCATCTCAATGAGATCCAGTGTTTCAAACTACTTCTCAATTTAGTTTAACACTCACTCCACCAGAAAGAATAACTAGAATCACTGTAATGAGTCTCAAGGACACTAAGACATATTACACAGAGTTTGAAAAGAAACAGATTTAGAAGGCCCCCTCTACATATGCAGGTACAGGTGTAATGGGATCTAATGCGTGTTCGACACAATTGTGTCCCGGTCATGCCACATGTGCATGGCAGAAGGTGCAACTGTGGGAGCATGCACAGGTTCCAATTGAACCTTACTGCCAGTGTAAGTGGAGCTCAAATCTCTAGCTCCCCATGCATCAACAAGAAGCAAATCTCCCACCATTGGCAGCCGCCTTTCTGAAGGGGCTCTGAATCTCTGCTGTGTATGAGGTACAGCTGGGATCCAGAGACCCATAAACTGTGGGACTCTCAGTCCCGGCTGCTCATGAGGTACAGCTAGGACCCAGAGCCCTGCCAGTTCCAGGATTCTTGGTCCTGGCTGCCATGAGGTGCAGCTGGGATCAAGAGCCCCATGTGGACTCAGGGGTTTCAGGCACCCCCAAGCCTTGGGGAATCACAGCAGCTGCGATCCCCAGGGCTCGGGGGATGTATCCCTGTAGATGGAAACCCTGTTAGTTAAAGGGATCCCAGCCGCAGGGGAGACCCCACTACATGTGCAAATTAAAGCTCAGTAGCAACCAGGTATAAAGTTAGCACACATTTTCAAGGCTTAACTTTATAACTTGTTGGAGTTTTATTGAGAAATAGCTACTTTGCACATGTAGCTGGTCTCAAGGTAATTGTGCAATTAACCAGTTAATTGCAGGAAACCTGTAATGTGTGGAGGAGGCTTCCAAAGGACCTATAGAAATTTCAGTTTTAAAAATGTTTCTCAAAAATCATAATTACTATAACCTTCTGACACTAAACATTCAGAAACTATTTTAGTACCAACTTAGAAATGCCAAATGTTTTATGTTTTCGTGAAACGCTATTTAAATAAAAATTTGCATATTTGTAAATACATTGCAAGATAACTCCAATTAACAGGAGAACTCTACAAAGTAATAAGGGGTTAGACATGAAGCTACACAAAACTTGGCACCTTAGTCAAGGGGTAAAATGGAGTTCATTCATGAGAACAAGGTTTGGGAAACTAACCGACTCCTGCACTTCAAGGAGTCTACTCAGAATGTAGCGTGATGGTAGACAAATAAACCCACAATGAACCTCACCGAAGTCAATAGAGATCTTTGTAAGTATGTGCAAGGGTACCTAAAAAAAAAAAAAGAAAAAGACAAAAAAGACAAAAAAGAAAACAACCACCACCTTTATAGCCTAAGACCATTTAATTTGAGGGACTTGTAAAATATAGAGTGAAAAAAAGGTCTTGCCGATCATTTGCAATAGTCATGAAATAAACTTTAAAATTAAAATGAAGTATTTTGTTGTTTACATATCACTTTAAACTACAGTAAAATTACCATTAATATCAAAGGCTGAAAAACTAAGCCCTAGGTTATAACTTGCTATAAAGAGTACAAATATATTTTTAAGTCATTAAGGTTTAATATCTTAACAAAACTTCCTAACAATTAAATCATGGGCTACATTAAATATGTACAAGGTAATTAAGAGAAAGTATCATTTTAAGAACCCAAAGTCCCCAAGTAAAAAAAAATATTGATTTATTTCTCCAGAGGAAGTCTATAAGAAAACACTGTGAAGTTAACTAAAGTATATATTTTTGTTCACATAAATACTTTCAAAGTTTTCCGATGTCGTATTTGGCTTTATAAAGCCTCTTAAGTAACATCTTAAAAAGATAAAATGAAAACAAGGAAACAGCAAAATATTCGGTCTCAAGATGAAATTCTTAATGGAAGGCTTTTCTCATAGCTTATATAACTGACCTTTTTAAATAGTTTTTTTTGTATTTAAAAAGGATATTTTTCAAACTTTTTAATTCATTTTTTAAATATATATTATCATATTTTCAAAAGTCCTAAGTAGAAGCACTTCTGATAATAAGGCCACTTACAGGATGCCTCAATTTTGGCACCTAATGTCAGGAACCCACATTCAAATATTTTCTCCTAAAAATTTAAGTATATGTTTTTCAAGCATACTAAGTAAAGCTCTGTGGTTCTCAGGAGATGAGGTAATAGAACATTTAGGACTATGTCCTGTAAGGTTCTACGTATATATTTTGGCCCACATTTCAGCAAAGCACTAAAGCATATGCTCAACTTTCAGCAACTGAGTTCAGTGGAATTAATCACATGGTTAAGAACACATTTAAATACTGTGCTGGGTTGACACAAAAGCACTCAATACTTTGCAAGAATGGAACCTAATCTGTGAATTGCCTAACAAGTATAAAAGAAAAAAGTAGTCGTTTTTATTTTAAAGTATAAAATGAAATTTAAAGGATGTATCGTTCAGTAGAGTGGTAATAGGAAATGAAGTCTTTCATTCTAGGAAACAAGGTGAAATTATTCTCTTGATGGCAATAAACTAAAAGTTAGTGACAGCGGTTTGGTAGCAGTCTCTGAAAAACTGATAGTACTAATTCCCTTTCATAAAAAATGTTGCTAGAATGAGGAGTCTAAGCAAAAATTCCCAAAACTGAATGGACACATGGGATAAACTACCCTGTGGGTACATCTACATGTGATGCTACATCACTGTAGCAACACACTATGGTGACGTAGTATTGGCGGGTACAAACTGTGACACCACAGATACGTCACTGTAGTAATGCACTCCCTCCCCACTGTAGCACGTTGCTACAGTGACACAGTGGCTAAAAAACAACCATGTGCCACAGGCACTGCACAGTAACAATAGGGCCATAAGCACACATGTAGACACGCCCTGTTGATACAAAAGGAAGTCCTTCCAGAAGAAGGTGGAAACAATTTGATGGAACCATAGGAGGAAAGTCATTCTTTCCCTGCCACTACTGAGCAAATAATAGTATCTATACTTCAATTTCTGAAACAGTATATGAAGCACACTTTCTGAAAGCCAGAAAATGTAGAAAAAATGTTCAGCTTGCTGATAATACACCATAATCATGGAAGATGCTTTCAAATTATATACCTTTGTCAATTTTAGGGGGAAAAAACTCTCTTAGTCTACTATAAGTAATATATTTCTTGCTTGCTCATCAAGGATTTCTTAGGGTGATATCTTTTATTAGACCAATAATAAAATTAGGATAAAGTTACACAAGCTTCCATATGCAAGAAGACATTCTTCATCAGGTCTGACCAGTACAAGCCCAGCACAAAATAGTCATATGCTTGTCCTGGTCAGCCCTAATGCAAATTTTCTTACACTCAAAAGCTTGTCTAACCTTGATTTCTGGACTCTTATACTTACAACATCATTCTTGAACCTATCATAATTTGAGGACTAGAGCCACAGAAATAGGATAAAATTCATCCATTCAAAGACTATGAATTCAGAGGTTAGCAACAAGAATTCATGTTGTAAACTTAGTGTTCATTGGTTGGAAATGACTGAAGAAAAGAAAAACCTGGTTGTACTAGTTGATCCTAGGAGGATTATGAGCTGCCAATGTGAGTGTGGCAAAGCACCTTTCGTGGCTGTCACTAAGGGTTAGGAGTAGCCAGCAAGGTGCAGGCCAGCCATCATGGGGCGGTCACATGACCCCAAGAGGGCCATGTGATTGGAGGACAGAGCTGAGCAGACTCCATTTTAGCTCAGGTACTCAGGATTGAGCCAGTGTGCTGCTGGCAGCCAGAAGAATACTACCCGGCTGAGCTGGTGTTCTTCTGGCTGCCAGCCTGAATATCCTTGGAGATGAGAGAAGGAGCAATGGGAATCACAGGAGACTCCTGGTCCTGGGTATGACCAAAAACTGCATCTGCTGGGGAAGGATGGCCTGGTGGGACTGCCTGTGGTGGGGCAGTTCCCCAGAAATGCCAGGCCAGTTGCCTCCCCAGTGAAAGGTGGGTAGGGGTGACTTATAACGCCAGCTCCCACTACCCAGTAGGTAATTTTAGAGCTGAAACAGGCAGTGGGGCCAGGCACATTTGCAAACACCTGAGCCTATAAGGTGTAAGAAGATCCTGAGTCCCAATGAGGGGGCATAAAGGCCCTTGTGAGGATAAAGGGGCCCCAGGAAGGGGGTGGAAGTTTGTGTGGAGGCCCACAGAGAGTAGAGTGCATGGTGGCACTTGAAAGACCTGTACATGATGGGTGCAGAGTAAGGTTATAGAGAGCGACCTGAAGGGCTGCACTGGGGGTGTGCTGAGTAGGGTTGCAGGGACAGTTTGAAGGGCAGCACATTAGACAACCCCCACGAGTGACAACAGGAGCAAGTTGCCCAGCAAAGGACTAGGGGCAGAATTCAGCCCAGTGCAAGGCATAAAGCCAGTGCTGCGTGTGGACCGGCTGGAGTGAGAGTAGATAAGCCTGATGGCCCAAGCAGGCTGCTCATGGAGCAGAGTGGGTTGCAAGTGGCACAGAGAGGGGCAGTATGAAAGAGGCCCTGTGAGAGGGGGCAGAGCATTCGAGTAGAATGTTAGAGGACCAGCAAAGAGCAGAGTTTAGCCCAGCCTCAGGCCAGAGCTGTTATCAATTTGCGATGCCATCTGCAAGGCATGGAGCATGGTATAGGGAAGGCTGGATCCATGTATTTCACCCTAGGCATCAGGGCATTAAATGGGCAGCCTCCTGCAACTTACTTCCACTGTATTAACCAGCAAGTTGTGGCAGGCGAGGCAGGGCAGACTGCCCTAGACAGAGGGGCAGGCCGATGTTAAGATCTGGTTGAGATCTAGCCCCCTATCCCAGTCAGGCATGTGAGAAAAGGCACTTACAGTCCTAAGATATATCAGTCATTCCACTACAGAAGATAAAAATTAGTGCCACTGTACAGTGCCCTAGTAGAAACTCATCTAGAACCCCATGTACAATTCTAGCCATGTCTATTCAAGAAAAATTAATTCCAACCTAAACAGGGCTATTACCATGGAAACAGGAATGGAAAGCTTATCATACAAAAGGAAACTAAACTGGGCTTGTGAAGTCAATAAAATGAAGATTGAAAGGGGATAGGATTGCTATTTTAAATATATTAGGCTGGAAGGTAAACATCAAGGAGGGAAATGATTTATTTAAACTAAAGGACAATACTGGCCTTATAAGAATACAAAAAAAGTGGGGATAAACTGGTTGTGAATAAATTTAGGCTGGGAATGGGATTTTTTTAAGTTTTAAAACCACCAGAGAACAGATGTTTTGGAACAGCCTTGCAATAGGAGTTGGGGACAATCACGGACCACTTTTAAGGACTGATTGAGAATTTGCAGAAATTTACTATGAAATCCACAGTTTTACCAGATACACTTGATGCAACTAACCTCATGCATGTCTGCCTCTTGAAATACACATTTATTTTCAATAAAAATGTTAATTGTGCAAATGCCAGAAATTTCCAACAGAAAGTAGTGTTAATGTAACACTAAAGTAGTATAATACTTTGAAACGACAGTTCCCTGAGAAAGTCCTGTCCCCTTCCACTAACTTCTTGTGTAGCAGCAACATAATACATTTAAACCCTGTTTTCCTCATGCTTTTAGGGAAGGTTTATTATCTGTCTTCTTTTTTCTGTAAAGCAAAAAAAATATTGTATACATACATACATATGCCAATAGGGCAACGCACACTAATAATCATGAATCGGGGTTTTCCATTTGCTGTGGAAAAGCATGGATTTTCTCCTTTAATGGAGAAAAATCACAGCTTGTCTCTTTTAAAAGGGGAAAAAAAAATCGGTGCTTTTCCCCTTTAACGGAGAAAAACATGGGAAACAAATCAAGGCAGGAGGCACCAGGTGAATGTGCATTTGCATATACATGTGGCAGCCAGGCAGTGATGGATAGCAGCTCCCTCCAGGTAAGTTATGGGCAGGGGACACAGGCTATGCTCTTGCTTGGGGGAGCGGGGGAGAGAGGGGAACAGGTCTTGCATTGGAGGGGCAGGGGGGGCACAGGTCATGCGGGGGGGGCATGTGCCCCTCAATATTTTTACATGCACAGAGGGATGTGGGGTTGCAGCCAGGCTACAGTGGTTCCAGGCAGGAGCCACCTCCATGGCCATTACCACCAAGGTGAGGTGCCCCCTGCCCTCCTGGCAGCATTGGAGGAAACAACTCCACATAGGGGTGCAGCCCTCGGCATCCCAATGACATTCACCTGCATGTCGCCAGTACAAAAGCCCTAGCCAGCTGGTCAGACTTTGGGTTCCTCCTAATTGTCACCTACCACAACTTGATGTATCATTTATTTTCAGGTGGGGTATTTCTCCACCCGAATATGACACTGGCCACATATGCCCACCGGTGAGCTCAGCTCACAAAAACAACAACAACAAAAAATAACTAAGCTGTTTTTTCTAAATATGTTACTAAAAGATACATTATCAAAATATAAAAACAAGAAGAAGATTCTAATGCTGTATCACTTTATTAGGCAAGTGCACCTGAGTAAACTAGAAAGTTAACATATTATCCTGTGGGGAGCTTAAACAAAGAAAATGGAAATCATAGTGTGAAAGAAAGTGTACGTCATATAGTCAATTGGCTTGCATTAAAGGCAACAAATGAAACCAGTTAGCTACAGCAGGGACCTTCTCATCAGAAAGACTCAAGTAATTTTTGGAGATACCAACTCAAAGCATTTTGAAAGCTCATACAGAAATATTATCCATATACTACTATTCAGGGAAATAAACACTGCAAGGTCCAGAATAGTGATCCCTGTAGGTAGTTTTTATTTGAATTGCCATACTGCCTAAATCAGGGGTGGGCAAAATATGGCCTGCAGGTTGAATCCAGCCCTTCAAGCACTTTCATCCAGTCCACAGCATACCATAACAAATAGGACCCTGCCCAGCCCTTCCGCCCACGAGGGTAAGAGCGAGGCACCCACATGTATACATACACCCAAACATACCCTATTGTGCCTCGCTCCCACCCTCGTGGGGAGAAGGGCCCAGCCAGCATGCAGCTTCCAGGTTGGGCTGCTGCTGCCGCAGGCCCCGGGGAGCTGCTCCGCTTCCCCAGCCTCCCGCTTGCTCCAGGCAGCCTGTAGGGAAGCAACCGGGGGGGGGCGGGGTAAGCTGGGCAGGGCTGGTAGCAGCATGAAGTCTGCACCCAGAGGATGATAGCAGCACAGATGGCTGAGGGTGATAGCTCAGCCACACTGTGTGTGGGAGGTTTGGGGGTGTGGGAACCCCCACCACACTCCCCCCCATGGTGTGCAGCCATTGGCAGGCCGTGGCAGCAGCACCAGCAGACAGAGGTGCTCAGGGCACTCGTGTCTGGCGCAGGTACCTGACAGGTTGTGGCTCTGGCCACTCCTGCACATTGCAGCGAGGGGTGCAGCCTCCACTGGGCCGTCTATATTTTTGGCACTCCCCACACTTGCACAGCATGGGAGGGATGCCCCACACATTGGAGCCAGCTGCCTTCCCTGCCGCAGCTGTGCAGCACAGGAGGGAAGCCCCAGGCACAGCTGGCCCCTGCCAAGAAGAGCCCCGTGCAGCCCCAGATGCAGCCTGCCCCACCCTGATCTGGGGTGCACATGCCCCCCTGTACCCTCCTGGGGTGCAAGCAGCAGCAGAAACTGCCTCCCCCCTCCCCATGAGCTTTGGGTCCACCCCCTCACCCACCTGGGCAGTGCCTGCTTCTGCCCCCTCCCTCACCGTGGGGGGGGAGGGTGTTGATCAGCACCCGCCCACCCCCCTTCCCTCTCCTCTCCCCTCCCACCACATGGACTTACCAGCTGCAGGCAGCTCTCCAAGCTGCCGGCTGTGCTCCTCACTGCCTGAGTGCTGTGTTAGAGCTGTGCACAGCACGGGCATTTATTGGCCAAATTATCAGCCCCATTGGGCCTATATCCAATACAGCCAGTTTTCTTTACATCAGTACCGATCCAATATCAGACTGATGTATTGGTGCATCTCTACATCTAAAAACATCTACCTTTCACAAAAAAAGATGAGGTACTGAAAAAAGCAATACTTTTAGTGCACTGAAACTCCATATAGATTCTCCCCTATTGATGACATGCCATTAGGGCAGTGGTTCTCAACTGTTTTTACTTCAATGCACTCGTTAGACTTGAGGCATCCTCAGAAAATGCTAGCTCTTCGCTTTTACTCTTTTTTGACTACAGGAAAATAGAGCAGTTCTTCTATTGCAAAGAGCTAAGACCACAACTGGTCAGAATGTTTTTAACATTACAGATCCCTACTGGAAATCTCCAGTTTTATCTTGTGAATCATGGGTAAGTGTATGCACACTTAACAGTGGTAATATTGCATGGCACTCTGCATCACTGTCACAGGATGTCACTACACCCTGGTTTAGAATCATTCTGTTAGGGTGGCTATCCATGAAAAGCCAAGTAACAGATTAAATTTGAATAATGGGCCAAGATCAGTGATTCTTAACCAGGGTCCTGCAGGATGCTGGGGTGCCTCAAGATTTTTCCAAGGTTGCCACAGGGGGCCACACAATGTTAGCACAGTGTGCACACATGATTCCCAAGATAATCCCAGAGATTTCAAATAGGAATTTATGGTATTAAAAGCAGCCTGTCCTATTGCAGGGCTTTCTGAGCTCTTTGCAACAGAAGACTTACTCTGTTGTTTTTCTGTAGTCAAAAAATGAGTAAAGAATAAGACCTGATACTTTCTGAGATGCTGAGAATCACTGCCCTTGATAGTAGAGCCTGAAACCATGTCAGAAACAGCAGATAGTCACTGACGGAGCGAAAAACCCCCAAAATAGTATCTGTGCACTCTTTAAAAAGAAAGTGGAAAGTGGCTGACCAGTTGGATAACAACAACAAGTCACAGAAAACACCCACACAAGCTACTGTAGGTTGCTTTCACCTGCTGCCATGCATCTATACTGGAGTTACTCAATACATGAATAGTAAATTGTTTACAGTAAGAAATTACTCTTTTTATTGCCTTTTAAAATCTGTTAATATCTAAATAACGAGGAGAGACAAATATCTGACTAAAAAGTGAAAGAAATAATTAAGTGGAAGAAATAAGTAAGTAAAAACTTAGTTCTAGAAATTTAAGCTTTAAATTTCATTTTTTTCTTCATGCTATTCTTCCAACATTCTTTCAAATAGCAGGAAAGAACAAGGGCCCAGGAATCAGAGAAAGAATAGAAGAAATAATTAAATGTGGAATCGAGGAAGTATTCAGAAATGTAGAGATTTTGTAATTTCCAGATTCATTTCAACTGTTCATCTAACCTATTTAATTGTTCATGTTGCAGTTACTTTCATATTATCTAAGATTAAGTAATTAAAGATTAGTGAAGGAAATTAGTATAAATCTCAGGCCTAAAACATAAGCCATTTAATCCTTTCCCTGCCTCATCTCCTGCTACCTAACCCTACCAGAACCTAACCCATCATTTCCCACCTAAACCTCAGATTGGGAATGCCCCGCCCCACCACACTTTTTCTGTTTTCTGTGTGGTACCATTGCATCCATTTGTACATCCTCTCCTTGTTGCTCCTCATCCCCATGTTTCCTTTTCATTCTACCTCCTGCTCTTCTTTCTGTACCTTGTCCCTTTTAATTCCTTCCTGTCTCTAGCCC
This sequence comes from Crocodylus siamensis, assembly GCF_052110815.1. Classification (NCBI taxonomy): domain Eukaryota; kingdom Metazoa; phylum Chordata; order Crocodylia; family Crocodylidae; genus Crocodylus; species Crocodylus siamensis. Next base: position 227,129,614 of record NC_143396.1, on the reverse strand, counting down.
ACTTCCAGCCAGAAACTAAAGTTGTTCCCAGTTCCAACAGTGCCAGTTGTTTGCTTTGGGCCCTCCTATGCACACAAATCTCCTCCTCCAGCTCTTACAGATTGTTCCCACGTTAGCAGAGTCTCAATTTATTTCAGCTGCTCCAGATGTTAGTAACTTGAATGAGAACACAGCAGAGGCCTACCACATACCTTCCTTTTCTTATCTTTACTACACCAAAAGACATGACAGCACCAAAAACAAGGGCTATCCTAACCCAGACCTCTAAGGAAACCAACAAATCACTAGATATTAATACTAATAAATGGTTTTTATTAAAGATTAGATACCTGCACCTCTAATTCAGAGTCCTTGAAACTAAAACTTTAAAAATGAAGCTTTTTTATTTTTATTTTTCAAGTTGTAGGTAGCCTTCTAGAGAGTGAATTTATACCTTTGTAGTTTCAAAAAGTATCAAACTTATTCATTCAGGCATTCTTGTACAATAAACTTTTTTCTAACTTTTTCTTGAATGTTTGGTTGATACTTCTGATACCAACAATGTTGATATTTCTCCTTCAGGTCAAGGGAAATATTTTCATGCCATATCTGAAGTTGATCAAGTAGCTCATCAACACCTATTCACTTAGGACTATTTCTAGGATTATTCGGTACTTTTGTATTCTAATCATACTACTGTAGGAAAGAAATTAAAATCATAAATACTCTACCTAACAGAGAAAAGTGACCCAGCTATTCGTATTTCTAAGCCTACTATGACTGACAACTAGCATAGTGTAATTGTCACTGTTTTTGAGAAAAGCAGTGTAGCAGTGTAGTAGCAGTAGTGAGGAACTGTGTGTCCAATTTGCTTTTGTTCGTAATACTAAAAATGTCAGTATCTAAACCCCCCCCCCCAGATTTTACAGTTTAATTGAAATATACTAGTTGTTGATTGTGCACTGACCATTCTCAACACATTTTAGAAAACCATACTTCTCTAAAAACCACTCCCACATAGGTGTGGCCCTTAATGCAAAGCTCATTTTAATTACAAAGCAACGTTCCCTTAACTTTGAACCTCTAATGACATTTTTTACCTAGCAAGTCCTTGGTTCATTAGTTCTTAAAGTTTCGGGATTTTCTCCCATTTTTTAACCATTTACGATATTTCTTTTCTTGGTACCAATGCTGGCTTTCAAAAGGCATGGTTTTCAATTTTAATTGTGCCTATGCTGGAACACACACAAGACTACTTTTCCACAGTAGCAGTCATGGATGAAAAGTGATTTTCTAGTACAGCATGAACAAATTCATACCAACAAAATTGATTATAATCACTGTTGTAGCAAGTGTTTAATTTTTACCTGTAAGAGCAATCTGTAAGTCATTCAAATCTTACTGTTATAGGCAGACAAAATTTCACATTTTAGCTAAGCGACAAAATACTGCTATATAATGTGGGGGGGGTGGGAAAGACTACCTACCTTTCTGATAAAAGAATTTCCGATAATAATATGCACCAAGGTCCACATGTTCAACAATATATCTCTTCACTCTGTCTAAATGTAAAACCAGATTCTCCTTGGGTACTTCAAGTACTGCCACTCCTGCATTTGTGCAATGGGAACTAAGAGTAGACTCAAAAGAGGCACTTTCACATCCACTGAATGAACCCGAATTGGATTTGGACAGGCTGATCTTCCTCTCTCCTTCCCCACCAATCTCATTACGAAAATAAGGACAACTCATCACAAGTTCATTGCTTTTATCATCCCCCTGGTCCATATTGAGACTTCCTTTTGAATTCAGGTCTTCAGTACTGCCCATGGGAGAATTGAAACTTGCAGAATGAGACAAGGGTCCAGAAACCAAGGATGCGACAGCAGCAGCAGAAGCTCCTGTTGTGGTGTTCCGTCTTTTAATAACGTTATGTCTATTGATTGCTGCTTCATTCAAATCAAATAATATACTCTGGACATCATAATGGGCAAAACATTTTGGACAAGTCCAAGGTCTGACACTATCTTCAGACCTGTTATCTTCAATATCTGAAGACTTTCCAAGTTCCCCTTCACCTTTGGCATTACGCAACTTACGAAAAATAGAAGAATCCCCTGTCTCTGACTTTGAGCGCCTCTTGAGTGGTTTTTCCCTTTCCTTAAAGAGTCGTAGGTTCTCTCTCTGAGTGATAGGCCCATCTATCACATCCAAAGAGAATCCTGAACCCTTGCTTCCACTGGCTATCAGAAGTTCACTGAGCTTGGCTGCAGCTGGGCCTCTATGATCAGACTTATCATCTTTATAACCCTTTAATAAATCAAAAAAACTATCCCCTGAAGTTCCCTGCTTATCTATTGAAGATGTGCTGCCATACTCCCTATGCAGTGATGGCCCAGATTTAAAAGTTGGTGAAATACATTCATCAAAGCTATCCACATCAAGCTCACTTATGGTAATATCACTGTTGCTGCGCTGTCTTATTCTGCGAAGAGCTTTCCTGGGGGAACTGGGGTATCCATCAGGTGTTAGAAACCGAGAATCTAGGTTCTCAGATTGTCTTGTTTTGTTTTTAAGGGTGTTCTGGATACTCTTTAACATGACAGAGTCGCTAGCATTCAGATTTACAGAGCTCCCCTGACTCCCAGGACTACTTTTAGAAGACATACTATCAAGGCAGCTTGATGTTTCAATTTCCTGACTTGATCTACTAGTTTCTTTGATGTTGTCCTTCCTTGGTGGCCAGTCAGCAATCCTTGCTCTAACTCCCATTTTAGGAACACCAGGAGTAGAGGTAAGATGATGGGAACCTTCATTTCGTGGAGGTCCAACTGGAGCCATGACTGCAGATCCTAAGCTGCCATTCTGCGACCTAAAGCGTCTCATGTAAAAGTCATCTGAATGGACTTTAGAAGTGCCATCTGTTCCAACTGACACTCCAGTGGCAACAGTCCGCTCAGTCTGGGACCGCTTTAAGCTGGTCATGATTTGAAAATGTGTTTAGCCTTAGTAAGTTCCAAGAAAAAACACAGTCATGTCTGCTTTTTAAATGCACACCTCCCTTTTGGAGAATAGTTTCCAAAAAATACAAAGGTTGCATGAGATCCCACTCGTGGTCATTTAAAGAAATGGTTAACAGAGAGATGCATGAAAATCAGGTCTTCAGTATGTTTTGATATGGAATAGCCCCTTTAGCGTCTGCATTTCAACAGCCAGCCAAGTTCCATTATGTTTCGACTGTCTCAACATCACTTGGGTTCCAAATCTTCAATTATAATCCAATTGTTTTATGCCTATTTTAAGCCTGGGGAAGAGAAAAACAGAAGTATTAGGAATTTTATGTAATTTATTTCACAAGCAACTAAATGAGTTCTTACACTGAAGCAGACATCTAAAAACATTCAATTTTTACACTTCTTCACTATATCTCAAAAAACACACAATGGTGGTAGTGCTGGAGTCTCCAGGTAAGCTGCTTACTAAAAGGATATTGTTTAATTTTGGAAGAGGCATTTAAGAAAAATCCCTTCTTGCTGAACTAATGGTGTGTTATAGCTTAGTTGCTAAAGAGTTATACAAACAAAAGAGAGCAAATTTCTTCAGGTGTACAATTCTGAGTGCAGACATGACATCCTATTAATCTTCACTAGGTCACTAAATGTGTCAGTGTAATAACTGTTACCCTAAGCAAATGAGAAGCACATGTACTGCAGAAATATTTTTTTACTGGACAGACAACACGCTAGCTAAGTTAGACAACTAGAATTCTTTCAAAGGTTGTAGCAAAACTAATGTTAAGATAGGAAGTCATTAGACATTAATATCCCTTGCTCACCCTTTGTTACTCCTACACCGTTATTTACAATAACGAAACTGGAGAAAGCTAATGATATTATAAAATGGTTCTATTATAGATGGCAAGTGTTTCAGCAATATTCCATGACTTGTCTGATTTGCACAGCAACTGAATACTTCAGAAAATAAGAAGCATCCCCTCAACCCTGTCTTCACAAATGCTGTCCAATATATTCCCACACGCACACTTCCGCATAACCTGATAGGGAAATCTTTTACTCATTTCACTTGCTGACAAAATATTGCAGAAGAGTTCTTCTACATTTCATTTCCACAGGGCTATTGAAATTAAATGCTCTCCCACACCTCATCAGCAATGGAACTGATTACAATGCATTATATTATCCCTTGAGGAGCTAAAAAACTTCAGCAAATACACCCTGGTTGGTATGAGACAAAGGCATGAGTTTGTCAGCATAAAATCTGTATTGCTGTGTTCATCCTTTAAAACAATGAAGTAGATAGTTTTCAAAGGCTCAACCAATTACACAAAATGTGGCCTTTAAATACTTGCCAGATATGCGTGGAAAGATGCTGCTGAACCAGCATCAAGTTGACAGGGCAGTATTGTCTATGAATCAAGCCTTCTGACGCTTCTAGGAAAACCAGTACTTTCTGCCGTCTCTTCTCAAAAGAGTACTTACTTCCACAGTAATTAAATATCCAGCCAGAACATTTTCTGCCTCCAAAGGCAGCATGTTTTAATTCCACTTGCACTAGATAGCATGGGCTTGAAACAGCAGCTGCTATTTATATGAAGCTGAACGTTTAAGGATGTTTAAAATGCCAGCCGACTGCAGTACACATGGCAAAAGCAGTGCAAGCAGTTTGTGGTGCTGCTGAATCTATGCAGCCATTCAGATAAATACAATGGTTTCCCTAGTAATTCTCCTTCATCCACTATTGTTAAAGGTATAATAGTTTTCCATGCCTAAATAATTAAAACAGTTAAAGGAACTCTTGAAGCTTGGCCTGGCTACTTCAATCATAAAATTACTGAATTTTTGGTTATGCTGCAAACTATTTTAAGCCACACTATTTCAAACACTATTCAGCTTGAAAACCATAACAACTTCTAGAAAATTAAAAGTAAAACAGATGCAGTATGCATATAAGTCATACTAGGGGATGGAGTAATTCAAGTCTTGACCATAATCACAGAATAGATCAATGTTTCTCCTACAGCTGTCACCAGTGAACTAGAAAATATGTTAACAATGTAAGTTCTAAGATGTGGGAACATTATCTGCTTGTAAAGAGTCCTTTGCTCTTATTAAGAAAGGATGAGAGAAAAAGAAACCAAGAGCTAGAGAGATAAGAGTAGAAGACGGTAGACAAGGAAAATGAGACCGGAACAAGGAGAAAGGGATGGAAGAAGAGGAAAGACAGAAACAGGAATAAATTGGTGAGCACTCACAAGTAGTCAAGCTTGCAGTTTGGAGGGAAACAAGCAGAAGTCTGTCCCCATCGCAATGCATTCTCCTCCAGAGTCTGAAATAAATCCAAGATTCCTGACTCTCACCACTCCTCAGCTCTCATCAAATATTTGTGAAACTCACTGGCAAAGTGGCACCTCACTTCCCTCAAGTGCTGATCCACACAGTGGATGACAAACCTGTTACTGCTACCAGACATTCCATTAGTTGAAGTAGCACAAGTTTGTATGATGGCTGAAAGAATTGGGAAACTATGGGATGAACTATGAAATGATACTGCATAGCACTTTTTTTTCTTTTTTTAAAAACCTAAGAAATGACACAGGGGGAAACCCCATTGTCAACAACAGGGTAACTGGCAGAAGTACATTTAATGGCGCAAAGGGGCCTGATCTCTACATGTGTATGGCAGGAGGTGTGATTGTTGTAATCAAGGATTAGATGATAATCCCAATCATGCCATTACTATTTGCCAGTTCAGGGCAGCCTGGGATCATAATCCCAGAGTCCCCCTGCACCAGCAAAATGAAAGAGGTATGCCTGCAGGTCCAGCTGGACCAACAGTCACCATATTGTCAGCTGGCTCCTGGGAGCCTACCAGGGACTTAAACAGTCTCCAGTGCTCTCTGGGGCCCTGGGTGACAATCAGCTGATTTCTGGCCCCAGCTGTGACAGCTTTTAGTCTAGTTGAAGACTGGGGCTGTCCAGGCTGACAATCAAATGAATGTCAAAACCCAGCTGCCAAGACTGGGGGAGGTAGGGATGGCAGGGAGTGGAAGGGCTTCTCCTGCTGAGGCATTTAAACCTCACTGGAAGCCTCTGATCCCCCACACCTGAGCTGCTGGGCATGAGATTTAACGTCCCTAGTGGAGAAGCCACCTCAGAGGCACTCTCTTAAAACTCTAAAACTCCTTGTGTGCTGTGACCTACAATGCAGGATATGGGAAGTTGAGAGCTCCCAGCTCCTTAACCCCATACTGCGAAGTAGCATCTGCATATGTGAAGCAGAGCCTAAGCTGCTGCTTCCATGCATGTCCTAGGACCATCAAAAAGTAGGCATGCAGCTAGAGCTCCCAGGTCCTGCGTTCAGTGACTCGGAGATTGGGGACACTCCCTGATGTCAGGCTAAGAGCATCTCCTGCCCCTTTTGCCTTAGGGAACTGGATAGGAGTGTCAGGTCCAGAACCCAATTCTGTCCCAGTCCAATCCAACTGACTGGGTACAGGGTGGTCATATCCCCAACCCTGGGGCTGCCCCATGCCAGATCTCTATGCTCAGCTGAACCTTGGGATCCATCACAGGACAGCCCTGACAAGTCGCACATTCAATTTAAGGTGCGATACAAACGAGCCTCAAGGATGTTACACACTATATGCATAATACCTTTGTGGCTTGTTTGCTAAATTATTACGCCATAAATTAGCTTTAATGTGTTGCATGATTAACACCTTAATCATGCCTTAAATGTAATGTGTGCCAGAGCCCTAAGTTTGCACAATCAAACTCTCCATAGTTGCCATGCAAACTTATTTTGGCCCTTTTGCACATATAATAATACAGTCTTCAATGGCATGTTCTCATCCTATATTTTCCATGAGATCCCTGTCTTATTCGCTATACTATGGGGATGAGCTAGAGCTATATAGCAAAGACGTCGGTTTTCTACAGGTCCCTACTTCAGTTGCGCTCAGTGTTTTGGCTTTATGAGCGAAAAGAACATTGCGGGGCTGGTCTGTGGGCAGACAAAGCCCCAGGCCACCCCAAACAGCCCTGCATGCCTGATGTAGCATAGAGGTCCATGCTATTCAGTCCACAAGGTTCCCCACAGGTCCAGAAGCAGGAAAGCAGCAATTAATGCTGCCACCATTCCCCGGCCACCAAATTTTCAAGCCTGTGGGGAGCCCTGCACATCGAATGATATGGCTCTGCAGCACATGGGTAGAGCACCTCTACCCTACTTCATTTGTTGGAGAAGTCAGAAGATATATATTAAATGAAGTAAACTGATGGAAAAAAAAGGATAGTCTTATTTAAACAACTGTAGGTTCCGCTGAAAAATTGGATTTCTCTTTGGTTGTTCATCACAGAGCTCCCAAGTGCGGCTAATCAAAGTCCTAAACCAACATTTTCAGATGTGGTCATGTATTGTGTGCCCCTCTTTGCCCAGGTGACTGAATTGAGAAGTGGGGTCTGTTTTGCAAAAGTACCTAAAATAAGTAGGAGCTGTGCTATGAATATAAAGTACTGTTTTATATGAGGTTAAATGCACTGAAAAATCACCATACCAAACATCTCAAAATCGGACACCTAAATTAGTAGACAGGAGATCCATCTATTCCTTGCAGGTAATGAAAATGAAGAACTGTCAAGAGACCAAAATGTCAGAGAGGTGTCTGAACAAGCTGCATTTGAACTGAAACAAGTTCAGTGGTTAGGTGGCATTGATGAAAGAATTGTGAAGAAAATAGAGAATGGTGTGGCTGAGTTGCTAACACAAAATATGCAATCTTGTATTAAAATGAGCTAGGAGTACAGAATAGCCAATATCGTACCCATCTTTAAACAAAGATGACAGAGGTGATCATGGGAATTAAGAGAATCTTGCTTCATTATGTAAATTAGTTGCAACTATAATTAAAGAGAGAGTTGTAACCACTAGATGTTTACAAAAAGCCTTAGCTAAAACTCTCTCACTAAAGACTATTAAGAAAAATAAGCAATCACATTAAAATTATAAGTAATGATATTATTCATATCAGAAACCAGTTAAGAGATTTTTAAAAAAGAGAGAGAAAGCAGGGACAAATTATTAGTTACAGAAAAACCCAAAAAACCAGAAAAACCCCCAACCCCTAGATGTTGATGGAGAGATACCGCAAGAACATGGGCAGATATAGGATTTTGAAATAGGGGGGGACACGGTTAGTGTGGTGCATCATTCCTTTACACAACGCATATTTCTCTCCAGTTAAAAATAAACTAGAAGCTTTACTAATATTCAAGGGGCCTAAGGCTATATTATTCAATTAATAATCCAAGCAAAAGCAAATATAACCAAGCCTGTGGGGGCTGACTGCCAGATTCAGGGTGAAGCAGGCACCTAGTGCCGAGTATACAGCTGATCGCCCACAGCCTGGCCACAGACAGAACTGCTCCCAGTACTCCCATAAGAGTCCCTCAGCCACTCCACCGTGGCCCCAAAGTACCCCTTTACTGTGCTTCATATATTGCCCCTGCCACCTCAAATGCCCCCTAGCGCCCATATTCCACACATCCCCATGTTCAGTCCCACCCCATCATGGCCCAAACCTATCAGATCCTTATCAGATCCCACACCTCACCGAATCCTACCCTGCCTCCTCACTGCCCCCATAAAACCACTGTGTCCTGCACTGACTCATCCCCATCACATCCCAGCCCTCTAGTCCCCTCCACCCTTGCGCTCTCACTGCGCGGAGCCCTCCCCTGCCCCACAGAACGTTCAAACCTCACTACAGCCCCTCACATCCTCCAGCCCCTGCCCCCACACACAATCCTTCATGCTCCCAATCCCTCCTGACACCCAACTTCACCTCCACAGATCCCACTACCCCCCTCAGGTCCAAACCCCATCTGCCCCTCACATCTTCCTACCCCCATAATACCCCATGCCCCTCTACCCCACAGACCCTCCCATCCCCCAAAAGCCCCTTGGTGCCTGTGACCCTCCTCCCCCCGCCCATCTAGCCCTTCACAACCCCCAGGAGCCCCTTCTCCTCAAACCACTTCTCAAATTATTCCCCTTGCCCCTCACAGCTCCAAAACCTTGGGGCAGGTCTAGAAACTATCCTCCCCACTGTTCCGCCTTCCCACAGCATACCCATATGGGCCTCCAATGCTTTCTACCCTCAACATACAGAAACAGTTGGGGTTAGGGAGGAGTCACTTCAGTCGTGTGCAGCACCCCTATCTCGGGAGATTAACCCCTCTGGATTTGCCCATGCCCAGCTCTATGCTTCCCTGGATGCACCGCTGGTTAAGTCTCCCATAGCCTCCATCATCTCTTACAATGAATAACCTAGGAAAAGGTCACTACAGTGACTTAGCTCTTCACCGCACTTTCACAACTCCCTCCTGCCATAGCCCGCCTTCAGGGCACCTGCCTAGCTTGGCTTTCACCCTGGCCTGTCCTACACAAGTCCCTACCCCTTGAGATGGACACTAGGCCCTGTTTAAATACTCTGGGACTGTGTAAATGCACTAGGCACACTGCCCTGCCCAAACATGCCAGGTCCTAAGAGCTGTGGATGTAGGACCTGGCATGTCTGGGCAGGGCTGTGGCTGCATTTCTGGCAGCTACCACTCTCTGCACTGGGTCCTTGGACCGCAGCCCCAAAAATACAGTGTGCCTCACTAGCATCCACTGTAATCGCATGCTCACTAAGGCACCCCTTCATGGCCTCCAGCCTTCCGCATAGACTCACAAGGTGTGGGTGTAGCTTTCTCCAGTTCTATTCACTGGGCCTTCTGGACTTATAATAGATTAAGCCCACCCAGTCCCTGACCCTTGTAGGGCTCGAATCCTTGTTTTTACCCACAGGGTCCTTGACCTTGGCAGGACTGCTCTCTAGATTCAGCCCACTGAGCCGCTGACCCTTGCAGGGCTGCTCTCCTGCTGTTTCTGTCTACCAAGTCACTGATCCTGGCAAGGCTCAATGCACAGAGTGCCTCTTAGTCACCCCTGTGGCTTTCAACTGCTCCTGGAGCCACTCCAAAACTTCCGGTTGTTTAACAAACTTACAAGGAACATAAATCACTTATCCCTTCTTAACCCTAAACTTACAAATTCCTACCCCTCCATTCACTGGTGCTTCCTCCAGCTTTCCCAGATACTTGAGCTGCCTGTGTTCATCTCTAGGAGCCTGTGTTCCCAGGAACTTGTACTGCAAAGATCAGGGCAAAACTGATCTCTCTGGCTCAGGAGCTAACTTTTATACTCTCCTGGGTGCCATCCCTTGCATTTTGCTTAATGAGCAGTCTGCTCTCATATGCTGCAGTCTGAGCAACTAAGCTGAAGTAATTTCCCATTTACCTTCCTGGAGCTCTGCCCTTTTTGCCTATGGCCATGTAGCTAGCTCTGAAGTCATCACTCCCAGCCATATAGCCCCTATCTTTAGCTATCTCTGATTGTTTACTCACCTTCACCTATCCCAGCTTTAGCTGCCTACACCATATTGCAGTCTTCTAATGCTTCCTTCTTATTCCCTAAGTAGCTGCAGTTGGGGGACCCTACTACAGTGGCCCAGCTACAAGCACACATACCACAAGTGGCAGGAGCAACCTGCATGAATGGCATGTGGCAGAGCAGGGAAGAGAGAGGCATTATAATGGCAAATAAAGCAGGAAACAGAAAACAGAGCAGCAGATTGGGCAGAGAGAACAGGGCAGAGAGCAGAAGGTAGAGCTGCCGACTGGGCAAGGGAAGACTATTGGAGTAGCACTCAGGAAGGGTGTGGGACTAATTTGCGGCATGCTTGCCAAAAAGATTAGTTCCCACTGAAGAAGATAATAATGAGCAAAAGTCAACTCCCTTAGCTCCACCTAAATAGAAACACTGTCCCTGCTGTGCAGTTTGTTTTAAACTTTCAGTGCAACAGGAGTCGGGGGGGGGGAAGGGGGGGAGGGGGGAGTGAAGGGGTGCAACTGCACCCCCAAAACCCCCATAGATCTGCCCCTGCCCAAGAATCTGTCCTACAAGGGTCTCGATCCTTAGATCTAGCCAAGTTGCTTCCAAACAGCAATTTGACTATTTAAACTTTACTAGTTTTCATCTAAGATCAGGCAAAATAACCAAAGCTAAATTGTTTCACTTAATCCCTATCAAAATAATCAGCCCCTTCACCCACTACCCCTTCTCCCCAGGAAAAATTTGGATTACGTCAGCAAGAAAATGGGCTCATTAAGGTGGAAACTCTGAAGCTCCTTGGAGACAAATCTCAGACTAATCTGCAGGACTACCTTATTTGTCTAATGCCCAGTGAAAGGTGGATTAGATGAAGGATTGTATTTTCTTCATCAAACTGAAATAAATCATTAGGAAAATGAAAATAATCATTCATGCAAGGAGATTAAACACACAGAAACCAGGAGATCTTTCCATTGCTTTGTCAGGGCTATGTTAGTATCACATAACAAAGAGGGCTTTTAAATGGGAGGGTTCCACATAACTCTAATCACAGGCAACCAAACAAGCACTCCTTTAATTTTAGACTACCTCATGATAGGCCAAAAGAGCTGTCAAGTATACCAGAAGGAAACTAGTCTTTAACTGGAACTCAAACTGGTGAAGATGGTAATTAAGTGGTGCAGGGAAAGTAAAAATGTCCACTTGGTCCTGACTGATTCACACTCACACAATTTGCAGTTGTAGGCGCTTCCACAATGCCAGTGAGACGCAAGCAAATTGCTTCAAGCCACCAAGCCTACCAATCTTTATTTAAGAGTCAAACTTCCAGAAGGATAGTAACTGGGTCTGGATGTTGTGCGGTGCCCTGTGACTTTGAGATATGATTTGAGATCAAACTTTAACCTTAAGCCCAGGTTTATGAGTGGCTTTGCCCATCTACAACCCAATTGAGAAAAAAAAAGAACAGGCCAGTGATTCTTAACCAGGAAGCCACAGCACTCTGGGGTGCCTTGAGAGCCTTTCAAGGGTGCTGTAGGGTGCCATGCAACATTAGCGCTGTTAGGTATGCAGACTTGATTCACAATATAAAACCAGAAATTTCAGATGGAAACCCACAGGATAAAAGCATTCTGATCTGTTATGATCTTTGAGCTCTTGCAACAGAAAAATTGCTCTACTATTTTTCTGTAGTCAAAAAATGAGTGAAAACTACACATTTTTCCAAGACTGCCTCAAATCTAAAGAGGGATGCCTCAAGTCTTCAGAGCTTGAGACCCATTGAGTGTCTAAGTCACCACAGAACTTCACAGATTTCATAGACATCAGGGCTTGAAGGGACCTTGGAAGACCATTGAGTCCAGCCCCCGGTCCAAAGGGCAGGAAGTCTGCTGGGGTCATAGGATCCCAGCAAGATAAGCATCCAATTTGCTCTTGAAGGTGTTCAGTGTAGGTGCTTGAACCACCTCCGATGGCAGACTGTTCCAGACCTTGGGGGCTTGGACAGTAAAGAAATTCTTCCTTATGTCCAGCCTGAAGCGGTCTTGCAGGAGTTTGTGACCGTTTGACCTCATCATCCCTTGGGGCGCTCTGGTGAACAAACATTCCCCCAGATCCTGGTGGTCACCCCTGATAAACTTATAGGTGGCCATCAGATCACCCCTGAGCCTACGCTTTTCCAGGCTAAAGAGCCCCATGACTCTCAGCCTGTCGTCGTAAGGTCTGTTTTCCTGACCTCTGATCATGTGCGCGGCTCTTCTCTGGACTCAACTTCAATTTCCCCCAGGACTTTTAGTACCAATGGATGGAGAAAACATCCTGTACTAATATGCCATATGCAGAAGTCTTCTTTGAGTAACTGGCAAAAAGATCCTCCACTGATGGATATCAGATGTGGATATCTGATTTGCCAGTCCAGGATCCAGATATCACTCAGCAGTATCAATAACAGGCAAACTCTGGGAAAGATCATGTGTTCTTTCTTTCACTATAAATATTTACTCATTTATTTATTAGATGCTGCAATCCCCAAAGGCAGCTTACAATAAAAAGAGATAAATAATGGAGACAGGTAAAAAACGGTAAGTAAAATAAAACAGAACAAGCACCTCAGACAGTGCTTTTAAATTTAACTCCATCTGCTGAAGTCCTGCTCAAACAAAAAGGCCTTATAACCAGGGACATGGGTTTTCTGTTTCCCATCTTTAAAAAGTGGAAAAAACTGCAGAGGAAAAAAGCAGATTTTTCATTTTAATGGAGATGCACATGAGTTTTCCACTTTTGCAAAGAGCTCTCTACAGGTTGGCAGAGTTCCAGCTTGCAAGAGCTTCTGGCAAAAAAGGGTGGCAAACCCTAAGCTAGAAGCAGGCAATTATTTTGGGCAGAGGGCCGCTTACTGAGTTTTGGCAAGCCATCAAGGGCCGCATGACAGGCAGCCCAGGGCAGATAAATATTAATTTTCTAAAATTTTTAGGGGCCCTGAGGGCCGGATAGAATGGTCTGGCAGGCTGCGTCTGGCCCCTGGGCTGCATTTTGCCCATCCCTGCCCTAAGCCCTGTCCCGAGGGGGTGGGAAAGGTGAAGGGGTGGGGCCTGAGACTCTCAGTCAGCCACGGCTTGGCTCAGGCTCGCTTTCTCTCCTGGAACCTTTTAGGTAAGTGAGACTTGCAGAGGGCTGGGGGGCACCAGCAGGGCTGGGGAGGCCCTGTGGGGAAGGTGCAGGTGACTGCCAGGGATGGGGCGGTGGGGGGAGGCTGTGGGAAGAGCCAGCTGTGTAGGTGGGCAGGGGTGCGTAGGTGGGGGCTGAGGGAGTGGGGAGGTGTCTCCGGGCACTCTCAGGCCAGGACGGGAGAACCCAGGCAGCATCCCTGTGCCCCGCCAGGGGTAGGGATGGGTGGGCAAGTGCCTAGTGGTGTTGAGCAGCTGGGGCACCTGCCCTGCTGCCCGCTCCTGCAAGGAGTTGGCAGTGGCCATGGTGCAGCAGTGCAGCTCAGGGGATGCTGTGGTGTGCCAGAGGCTGGGGCAGGTGCTGAGCTGCTGCTGCCATCAACGTGCTGTTGGGCCAGCCAGGCTCTGTGCCTCCACAAGGGACTTCCAACACTCCAGCAGGAAACCACATGCAGAGGCAAGCAGGAGCTTGCCCAGCCCAATGGCATGTGACTCTGTGCTTCCATGTGTACCTTCCTGCTGGAGTGCTGCAAGCCCCATCTAGAGGGCTGGCCTGGCCCAATGTCACGTGGACTGGGAGCTACATGCCATCAGGTCAGGCAGGAAGCTGCAGTCGGAGACACAGAGTTGTGCACCACTGGGCCAGGCGGGCTCCTGCTTGTCTCCGCATGCGGCTTTCTGCTGGAGTGCTGGAAGTCCCACATGGAGGCACAGAGCCTGCCCAGACTGATGGCACATGTGTCCCAGTCCATGCAGCATCAGGCCAGGCTGGCTGGCTCCATGCCTCCATGTGGGGCTTCCAGCACTCCAACAGGAAGCTGCACATGGAGGCACGGAGCCTGCCTGGCCCAATGGCACGTGGATCCCACCTGCACTACTGCAATCCATACATGCCGGCACAGAACCAGCCCAGTCTGGTGCAAAGGTGCCAGGCCAGCTCTGTGCCAGAATGTGCAGGCCCTGAGACTCAGCCAGCCACGCACCACTGGGGGTTCTGCCTGCCACTGCCATGAATACTCCGAGAGCCTGCCACCTGCTGCTGAGTTGTCAGTGGTGGGGGCTGTGCACCACACACCCCACAAACCCCGCACACACTTCCACACCCCTTCAGAAATTCCCCCACAAACCTCACATACCCCCCTCACAAACCCTCCCCCCCTCCCCCCACCACATCCTGGTACAAGGGGGAGCTGCTGCTGGGTGGAAGCAAGTGGGGGTAGGCAGAGCGTGAGGGGCACCAATACAGCCAGTGAGGGATTGTGGCTCGGGAGTGAGGGGCAATCGCATATCAGGGCTCCTCAGCACTACAAAGCAGTGGGGGGGTGAGGGGAAGGGAACCACAGCTGGACCCACAGGAGCTCTGATTTTCCATGATGAAAACCCCAAAATCAAATGCCAAAATATAATGGTATTTAGAAGTTATTTTATTATAGCTACTGAGGCACTGGAAGGCTTCCAAATTGCTTTAAAACTGACATATATCAATAAAACATTATGTTCAACTGAAACATACACACACACACACACACACACACATATATAATATATATAGAGATATATAGTGGTCTTTCATTTTAATCACAGATTTGGGGGTTTTAATCAGAGAATTTGTATTTTTTTTAAATTGTAGAATTTGTGATTTTTTTTAAACAGAGAAAACCAGGATCCCTGCTTATAACACTTCTGAAAGAAATTGTCTTGGGTTCTTTGAGACCATACAAAGTTCAGCCCTGTGGGGCAAGTACCAAGAATGACCTCCCATGTGTTTTCACGAAATGAACTTGATGTGTAAGTGATACAGGAGGTTGTTTTTTGGCTGACCTTAGGGATCATGACAGAACATAAGTGAGGAGGTGGTCCACTACATAGCAGGTATGTAGTACCCAGACTGTTTAGAGCTGTGATTCTCAACCAAGGTATTACAGCACCCTGGGGTACTATGAGATTATTTTAAAGGCACTGCAGGAGATGCCTTTCAACATTACTGTTAGATGTGCAAGCACCTACACATGATGCACAAGAGAAACCCAGAAACTTCAAATAGAAATCCATATTGTTCATAGCATCAAACCCATAGTGTCAAGAAAAATTTGACTGCTTCTGGTCTTTCTGAGTTCTTTGCAACAGAAGGATTGCTTTTTTGTTTTGTTTTGTTTTTTTGGGGGGGAGGATTTGTAGTAAAGTAATGAGTGAAAACTAAGAGCTGGCATTTTGTGAAGGGTGCTTTGAGTCTAATGAGCGGTGCCATGAGTCTGAAAAGTTTGGGGAAAAAAATCATTGGTTTAGGGACTTACAGATCAAAACAAGTACCTTAAATTGAACCCACAAAGCTATAAGAAACCAGAGCACTTGCAATCCCCTCCTTACCCCACACAAACCCACTATTAGAAATTTGGTCACCAAGCTCTATACCAGCTATAACTCTGGAATGGTCATTAATGGCATCTCCACATAGAACACATCACACAGTAGTCCAACCCTGAGGTTACAAAAGCACATATGATGGTGGACAGATCCAAATCTGAAAGAAAATTACAGTCTTCTTACCAGATGGAATTAGTGAACAGAGCTGCTCCTTACCACCACAATCTAAAAATCTAGGTGCAGCTAAGGAGCCGGTAGCACCCTAAGGTTATGAACCTGAATGACCAGGAAAGGCTGAACCCTATCTATGAAAGATGTCCCTATTCCCCATCATGTCTAAAGGCTTGCACCAACCACCCTCACCACTGTCTTTGCTGGATTCAGCTTCAATTGGTTCACTAGAATATTCTAACCATAACCTCTCTTAAGAGTTTTCCAGAAGAGGACCTCAGTGTCCTCCTTTTGTTTTTGTTTGTTTTGTTCTTCTTTTTTAAGTAAGCTAATATGAGTTTCTTAAAAAAACCCAAAACAAAACACTCTGGCACGGCAAGCCCTTAAACATATTTAATGCCCAAACACCTACCGTCAACTCCTATATATTTATGCACATTGCACAGTAAATTTAGACACGCGTCATGTGCAAGTTAATTATCACACAATACAAATGGCAAAAAAGCCACAAAACTGCTGCTTGAAAATGGAAAACATTTTTGTAACTCGTTTCTATCAAGCTTTAATCTGAATGTGTGGAATGTCAAATAGGGTGTGAGTACTTGGCCAGGTCCTCCAGCATCCCAGGATGGATTGCCCCCTCTCTCCCCCCCCCGACCCTACCTGCAGAGAGACTCTGTGACTCATGATTAACTCTGCTGCCCCAGGTCACAGTGGCAGAAGATATTAAACAAACACTCAAGTGACATGCTTTAGTTGTCTAACACATGAAGAGATGGGTGTGGGAATTTGTTCAGAAACCTGGGAGCAAAACAAGCACATACACAAAACCACCTCACGAGGTCCCTAGAGAGCTAGAGCCCTGGTGACCCTGCTCTTTGTCTCCCCACCCTCGCCCTCACCCCTACCACCACTGGCCCTTTCTACAGGTATCTGCACAAGGGTTGGGGGTCCCACTCCTTCATCAAGGGGAAGCCCAGCTTGTTATTCCCAGCACAGCTAAAGCCCTGGTCGATAGCCCCTGTCAGCAGCTTCCTTTGCTGGTGAGAGCTGGCAATGCAAATTCCCCTTTGGATAGCTTTTTCCCTCTGGCACTTTTTTCCCCCAGTGGATATTGCCCTCTGAATATGAAACAGCCACATGGTGTGACAGTTTGCACAAAAATACTTGCGACAGGAGGTAAGCTAGGGGCCGGGTCCCATGCCAGCCCTCCCACCTGTCTCTATGGGACAATCTGCCCCGTCTTGCCTGCCACGACTTTGCTGTTCCCATCAATGGATGGTAAATGCAGGAGACAACCCATTACACGCCACAATGACAGGGGCGCTCTCTGTGGCTCTGACCTTCCCTACACCACAGCCCATGCCTCACAGATGGCATCCACATGTTGTAATCATATTCTCTACCACGACTGGTGCTCCTGGGTCTCACAGGGACTCTCACTCCCTCCCTGGAGCAGCAGGTCATTGTGCTTAACCCACTGGTCTTAGTTTTGTCCCACACTTGGCCTCCTTACCATGGAGGACTTACCAGGGTCAGCACTCACCCCCAACTCTCTGGCTGAGCCCCCTACTCGGCCTCTGGCCAAAACAATGGCCTCAGGCATCCACAATCATGCCTTAGCCTCTTCCCTATGCATGGGGTTCATACTACACCCTCTCTAGGGCCCCTACACCACACCCCACCCTGGGGTCTTCTCATCTTCGTAACTGACTATTCATGGGGCTGGCCCTTGCACTGCTCTTCAGGCTTACTCCTGGTTCGGCCCTATACAACGCACCCCTGGGACTGCCCTTCAGGCCTACTCCTCATTCAACCCTACGCTGTGTGGGGCCATACAACTACAGCCCCACGCTATCCCCTCTGGGGTCTCTGGGATCTCACATCCCTGCTGGGCTCAGGTGGCACTCTGCTTGCCATGCTTGGCCCCACTACTCCCACTCCCCGGCATTTTACAGCCTCCCTCATGGGCTCAGGTGGCCGTAGCCATTCCTGGCCCCGCTACTGCCTCCAAAGCCCACCTGAAGATGGGAGCTGGGGTTAAGTAGCCCCTCCTTGCCTTTCACTATGGAGGTAACTAGCCTGGCATTTCCTGCGGACTCCCGTGTCACCAGGAGCCTCACAAGGCCATCACTCCCCAGCAGGGTACAGTTTTAGATCATGCCCAGGACCAAGAGCCTCCAGGTCCTACCTGTGAGATGTTCCATGCAGCTCAGCCAGGCAATGTTTCTGCCTGGGCTGCCAGCAGCAAACTGCTGTATTTATATAGGCAGACAGTGTTTTAAAATGACTGCCGCAATCAAGCACCTACTGGCTGCTTGACTCACCCCTTAAAGTGGCAGGCACTGCAAGTGTCCTGCCACAATACTATTACCTATTGTTTGATAGAAATAACTTATGCCAGGGGGCTTAATGTCCTAGAAACAAGACTCCATTTTTCATTATCAATCTCCATTACAAAATGTCTTTTTACAATTCACAATTTGAGAAAAAAAATCATTTTCTGATTTCTAGGAAGCCCAAATTAACCTACAAAGAACTGATTAAAAAAATATCAAAATATAAATTGTAGACAATGAAAGCTTAGTAGATGCAGAAAATATTACATGCATCAGGCTCACTGTTTGAGAATCAGAATTTTCAGGTAAAAGGCTATTTTATGGTAGATAATTTTTAACACATTAAGATTAACACTTTGAGGGCAGAACCTGCCTGACTAACCTAGTTTCCTTTTATGATCAGGTCACAAAGTCCCTGGACAAGGGCGTCAAGCTGGATGTCATCTTCCTGGACTTTAAGAAGGCCTTTGACACTGTTTCCCACCACATTCTCTTAAAAAAAACTGGTGACTGTGGCATTGATGCCTACACAGTCAGATGGGTGGCAAATTAGTTAGATGGTCTCACACCCAGAGAGTGGTGGTGGACAGGGTATTTTCGACCTGGAGCGATGTGCGCAGTGGAGTCCTCCAGGGCTCAGTCCTGGGGCCTGTACTGTTCAACATCTTTATCAGCAATCTGGGTGTGGAAAGCATGCAGTCCAAATTCACTGATGGCACCAAGATGTGGGGAGAGATGGGCATCCTGGAGGGGAAGACAGAATCCAGCTAGATCTAGACAGGTTACAGAGGTGGGCAGATGAGAATAGGATGGAATTCAATGCAGACAAGTGCAGGATACTGCATCCAGGGAGAACCAGCAACACACCTATAGGCTGGGGAACACCCTTCTTGTCAACACAGTGGCAGAAAAGGATCTTGGAGTCACTGTTGACTCCAGGATGAACATGCGCCACCAATGCAAGTAAGGCTAACTGCACCTTCTCGTGCATCTACAGATGCATCACAAGCAGGTCCAGGGAGGCGATTCTTCCCCTCTATGCAGCGTTGGTCAGGCCAGAGTTGGGAGTACTGTGTCCTGTTCTGGGCACCGCACTTCAAGAGGGATGTGGCTAGCATTGAGAGGGTCCAGAGGAGGGCCACTCACATGGTCAAGGGGTAGCAGGTCAGACCCTACGAAGAGAGGCTAAGGGGCCTGAATCTATTCAGTCTCCACAAAAGAAGGGGATCTGTTTTCCATTTACAAACTCACCAGGGGGACCAAAGGAAATTGGGGCTCTATACCCTCAGGCACCACCACTGGTTATTAGGAATAACAGCCACAAACTGTTAGAGAGAAGGTTCAGGCTGGACATCAGGAGACATTATTTTACAGTTAGGGCTGCCAGGCTCCAGAATGGACTCCCAAGGGAGGTGGTGCTCTCTCCTATCTTGGGGGTCTTCAACAGGAGGCTGGATAGATATTTTGTTGAGGTATTATGACCCTGGCACTCATTCCTGCCCGGGGCAGAAGGTCAGACCCAATGATCTGTTTAGGTCCCTTCTGACCCTAAGCACTATGAAACTATTATCCATAAAGATTTACTGAAACGTAGCCAAACACTGGCAACGAGTGGTTGTCAAATTATTAATGCTGCTAAGACTTAACTTTTACTTGGAAAAGACAATGCTACAAAAATTAAAGCTAAAGAAAAGTAGCTTTTGGAATCAGAGAAAATCAAAAGTTTGAAATAACTGAAAGAAATGAAAAAAACGTTTCTACATAGAAGCCATTTTGGTATATGGATTAGATTTACATCCGAGTAACTACACTGACTAAAATATGAGGAAACCATTCAACCATGTGCCAATTATGTCACTATAAATATCAAATAATATCTAATTTAATATAGGGATTCTTTTCTCTAAGGAAAAAAATATCAAATAAATCCCCATTTTAGATATATAGGAGTTTTAATCTAACTGATTCCTATAGCCTTAAAGGGGTAGACCTTTACTGAACTAAAAACATAACAGGATTTGTGGTTAGCTACTATAAGCACTGTCCTTTTCTCCTTTCCATCACAATAATTCAGGGCACAATAAAAGACCCATCTTTTAAAAGAAATTCTCAGGTGGGAAAAGCTGTTTGAAAGATTATTCTTAATATTTTACCTGTTTATTAGTTGTATTTTTGTTATACTTTCTTGAATTTCTGCTAGTTATATTTCCCCAAGCTAATTCCATTTTTAATCAGTTGTCAGAAGTACCTAGCATGCAAGATAGATGCCTCTGGTGTTTTTATAAATTTAAATAAAAATTAAATCAATATATTTATGTGGATCTACTGAGTTCACTGTTGATCTGTGTGTAGCAAGTTTATATTTTTTCTGAATGCTTCATTATTCTATAATCCCAAGAATAAAACTCTCAGGAGATACAGAACCATCTGTTGCCAAATATAGAAATGATCATCTGCATTCATCTTCTGCTGAGCTTTGCCAGAAAATTACTCTTAATTTCATTCCTCGGTAAAATTGACAATATTATAAAAGTTTAACAGTAGCCTTCAACTACCTGAAGGATGATAAAGGATAGAGCTAAACTGTTCAGTGGTGGCTGATGACAGAACAAGGAGCAATGGTCTTAAATTGCAGCAACGGAAAATTAGGTTAGATATTAGGAAAAGCCTTTTCAATAGGAGTGTAGTAAAGCACAGGAACAGGTTACCCAGAGAGGCTGTGGAATCTCCATCCTTGAAGATTTTCAAGACCCAGGTAGACACAGCCTTTGGCTGGGATGATACAGTTGGGTATGTTCCTGCTTGAGCAGGGGGTTGGACCTCCTGTGGTCCCTTCCAACCCTAATTTTCTATGATTCCATGATTCTAAATCTCTGGAAAATTACATTTATTGGGAGATGCAACTGAACTGAAAACACATGTAGGGCCATGACAATTTATAGTTTTGGTAGTCTGCATTTTATCAACCACAAACAATCCATTTTCAACATAAAACAAGACATGGAAAGAGAACAAGACCCAACATTTCAGACTTCTCCAAAGCATAGAACAGATACAGTCACATTCTCTTCCCCTAGGATCAAGAGGGTTCAACCTCCAGCCTTTGGGCCTATTTTGGCCTGCAGAACTATCGTACCTCACCTGTGGGGCTTCCCAGAGGTCAGGAAAGTTGGCAGTGGAGGAATGGGGGCCGTTAAAGCCCTCCCACCTGCCAAATTCCTAAACCCAAGCCCCATGCACCCAGCTGGAGTTAAGCCATGCTCCCTTCTCCTTGCCAGGCCAGGTTGGGACCAGGCTATGCCCCCCTTTCACCCTGTGTGGGAGGGCTCGGGCTGAGCAATGCTCCTTTCCCCGATGGGGATGGGCTGGCTATGCCCTATTTTCCCCAGTGGGGCAGACTGGGGTCAAGCTATGCCCCCTTTTCCCTAGGGAGCCAGATTGGGGCTGAGCCATACCCTCTTTGTGGGTCATATCCCGGTCCCCCCTGTAGGGCTGGGTAAAGTCCCCTACCCCCACTGTCGGGCCAGGCTGCTGCCCCCTATATATGGCTGGATGGCAGCTACACTGCATCAACCCTGGCAGCTGAATCAAAACTACCACCTCAGAACAGGCACTGCCCATCCAGCCTACCTGGGGAAAAGGTTGAGTATCACTAACTTAGGCAGTAATTATCATATTTAATCAAATGCAAATTGAGGTTTTTCCAGCCCAATCAGCTTGGAGAAAACAGCCCTTTGTCTTATAACGACATACAAGGAAATTACATAAAATACATTGTTAAACTGCTGCCAAAGCATGGGCTCAGTAATGGAAACAAACTACAAAGTTGATTAAATACAGCCAACACTGAGCATGACTATAAAACACATAGCCCATACTGGGGAAACATAGTGATAGAAACCTTTCACAAGGATAGGTTACCAAAGAACATAAGGCATATAGTAGTAGCCATTTCGCAGTTCCCTTCAACACTGACTCTTTTTCAAGTCATGATAAGCCACTACATTACAGACATTTTTACTTCCTCTTCAATCCCATAACTAAGCTGCGCCTCTCTTTCCTATTTCCAAGAATTCCTGCATCTTCACCTGGCTTAAATGTCTGGCAAAGATCACCAAATGGGAGTCCAAACAGTTCACCCAGAATCCCTGTGTTACCTGCTCTCTCAGTCTGTTGCACATGATTAATGTGGCCTGTCTCCATGATGTGGGGCTGGACCAAGTTGCTTTGCACCTCATCTGTGTATAATTTTTTTGAGCATCCCCATCCCAAGACTTGTGACAAGAACACCCAGTTCTAGTCATGAGCTGGGACCTTTTAAACACTGGATCCTTTATGAGGGTATCTGGAGTACATACATACTGGGCAGTGCTGAGCTATGAGGTCACCATAACTTGAAATACTGTTGACTCTGCTGGAGCCCAGCTGAAAGAATTATTTCGTAAATCATAAGTTCTCTTGGCTTTGTACTAATAACATACATAGTATTATATATAAAGTAAAAAGTGCTGCTTGAAAGTGAATTTGTGGAATACCTGTGCTAAAATTTGCAGTGGTTTCAAAAAAGGTAAAATGCATCAAACCTAGTTAAACTAAATCTATTGGTAATTTAGCTATCTGTATGTTACTACATCAATGTTTTGGTATGCTTATTTTAAGGTCTGTGTTTTCAAATTTGCCCCTCACTTCTTTGGGCTCAGGGAGAGCAGGGTCTGCCAATAAGGAAGGGAGGAAGGAGCTGTGGGAACCAAAAGGCAGAGGGGCTACCTAACCTCCCAGATTTATTTTCCCTGCTGTAACAGTGGGAGGGGAACAAATGCAAGGCAAGCCTCCAATAATTAGATTCTATACCTGGAAAATTATAACAAATGTATACTTTTTCCAAGTACAAAATCTAATTATTGGAGGATTGTCCATATCCAGGGTCAACTTATATTCAAGTACATAAAGTAATAGTTGATGAAGAATATTTGCACAACAGGAACAGGAAGTACTTACTGCCTTTTCTTAGCCTATAATAAATGCTGCAATATAATTAAACGTAGTGATGAGTGCTTACTACTACAAATTTTATGATTACTTCAGAGTTGAAGGACATACTAGGTATATTACAAAACTTGTTGTTTTGGTGTAGAAAGCCCTTCTAAGAACAAGGTATTACTGAAAAACATGACAAATCTAAGAAGAATCCTTTAAATGGAAGCCAAAAAAGTTCAAAGTCCAAAACATAAGTTACAATACTTTGACAATAATCCTACACATACACTTTCCTAACTAGTCAGTGCTGCATTTGGAAACTTTAAGAGCAGAATAGAATTAATATTAGGATCCTAGTTTGATAGTTTGTTGTTAATAACTTTGATCAGTAGTGCTCAACATCCAGCCTATGGACCCAGATCCATGCCATCCAGCCCATAGGGCCCCCATGTATCCAAAAATTTGGTGACAGGGGAACAGTGGCAGTGTTAATATTAGCTCTGTGTGCTAGACTGCACCAGCACATGGTTAGGCTGGCATGGAAGGTTGCTCCACAGCCAGACCTGGGCACATGGGGTAAGGTCAGCATGCTAGCTAGCACCTATGGACTGTCCCTGTGTGAGATCCAGCCCACACACTGACACCACACTACACATCTGGCTCTCAGGGACAGAAAATTGGGCACCACTAACCTAAGGAGAGTTCAGGAAATATTCTATTAATTCTAAATCAGGTAAAACTTGCAGATGGGGGGTGTTATATTACTGCATAACTACTCTGAGCACCCATGCACTTAATTTTAATCTTACTCTAGTGCAGTAGTTCTCAACTCTTATAGGTTCAAGGCAAACTCTCCATAGTTTTTCTGAATTTGGCAGAATCCCAGGTGAGACTCACTGGTCTGTGATCATCAATGAGCATCTTCTCCACCATTCTTTTCTCATGCTTCATTTGGGTTTCATTGCTTACTTGTTTTTTATTTCTACCCAGCTGTCTTCTTGTATTAAGAACAGGGAAGGGGGGCTGGGGGCAAGCAATGTGGCCCCTGCAAACACAATTGCTCCTCCAGGACCTACTCCTCTGTGGTCTCGTGTTGCTTGCTTTTCCACTGCCCCATACCCCCCTGCTCTGCTCTTCCCCTCTCTTCCCTCTGTGTCTGTGTATCACATAGACACATGCAAATGAAAGTGATGTGCATTTAAAATGAACGTGCAACTCATAGGCGACAGGTAGGGGGGGCACATGCCTTCCCTGACAGGGTCATACTCGCTGCCACAGGCATCTGCAGATGCTTGCCAGCTCCATCCCCACTGCCACCGGCAGCGTTTGCAGTTACTCACCAGCCCCGTTCCTGCTGCCGACACTGGCAGCAGCATCTGTGGGTACTTGCCAACCCCATCCCCACCTCCAACGCCAGCTTCTGTGGGTTCCCCCCACAGACTCAGGAGGCACCAGTTGCCCACAGTGTACCTTATACAGCTTAGAATATTAGTTATCATACAGGGTAGGTTTTCTACAGTAAGCTGCTCAATTACTTATTGTGTGCTGGGTTTTAATCACCTAAACCTACCTGCAGGCCTTAGGCATAGGTCTGAGCATTCTATAAAAGAAATAAGTCAAGCAGCAAAAAGCACTGTAATGACTTGGCCTTTGTTTCCCCCTTCTCAGCTCATTAAAAGCAGATGGCCAGTTAAGGAGGTAAGACAACTGGCCATCACTACTAGATTAAAATTGTTGTGCATCTGCCACATTGCAGAATAGCCTGTCCTGAGATACAACTGGCTACAGCCATTAGCAGTGACAGAGTCCCTGACACTGCTGAAAGTAGATGCATGCTCAGATAAAACAAGTTCTTTCAAAGAAACACTTATGCACCGCCATTCCTGATCGGCTAGCATGGCTTTGAAGTGCACCAAACAGCAGCTTTGAATTAGCATATGGTTGACCACCTGCCCTTATGACTTCTCCCACTGGCATCAGAAGATTAGGGAGAGCTAGGGAAAAGCGGAGCTGGAAAGTGCCTGCCCATAGCAGAGCACACTGCTCAGAGCACATAGGTGGTCAGTGCAGGAATTGACTGGAGAGCAGTCAGTGGGCACAGCAGCATGAATCCCCAAAGGAGCAGACACACAGCTGTTTGTCTGAAGGACGCTGGGGCTGGGGCAGGTACCAGGTTAGGGGGAGAAGAAATGGTAGAGGCAGGGCTCTACATTGTCCCTGAAATGATCTTGTGGCACCCCGGTTGAGCATCACTGCTCCAGTGCACATTTATTTACTTCAGTAGTTCCTCCTGATAGCATTGGTGTGTCTGAAATGAAACATCACCCATATTCATATATTGTTCTTAAATACTTTCAGAGTACTTCAAGTACTTTCAGAGCAAGATTTCACAGTGCTAGAAAATGTAAAATGGTTGGTGCTGTGACAGTTTTCCTGGAAGTAATGCAGTTGTACATGTCAGCATTTTTACTATATAAGCAAGCCACACAGTGCATTTTTTCCTTTCTCCTATTAAAAGTCCTTAAGGCTGGAAATCAGCTTCAGATTTGGTTTAATTTTTTCTAACTGATTGACATCAGATGCTGATTATGGGCCTAAATTTGAAACCAGTCCTTGGAATGTTTTGTAGACTCCACATTCTTGGAAACATCCTTTTACTTTTATCTTCAAATCAGACATCTCAGCTAGTGAACAGGAAGATTATATACTGATCCAGAGGGCAGAAGAGCCTCAGGATTTGCTAAATACAGTGAGTTTACTGGTGCTGTCCTTCTGGAGCTTCAGTGCAGTTGACAGCCTTACTGAGAGCGCAGGAACAAATCATCCCAATGTGCAGGAAGACGAGCAAGTATGGCAGAAGACCAGCTTGCCTTAGCAGGGAACTCTTTAGTAAACTAAATCACAAAAAGGAAGCTTGTAAGTGGAAACTTGGACAAATGATTAGGGAAGAATAAGAGCATTGCTCAGGCACGCAGGGATGAAGTCAGGAAAGCCAAAGCGCAATTGGAGTTGCAGCTAGCAAGGAACATAAAGGGTAACAAGAAGGGTTTCTACAAGTATGTTGGTAGCAAGAGGAGGATCAGGGAAAGTGTGGGTACCTTACTGAATGAGAGAGGCAACCTTGTGACAGAGGATGCAGAAAAGTGCTCAAATCCTGTTTTGCCTCAGTCTTCACAGGCAAAGTAAACTCCCAGACTACTGCACTGGACAGCACAGTTTGAAGAGGAGGTGAGCAGCTCTCAGTGGTGAAAGAACAGGTTAGGGACTACTTAGAAAAGGTGGACATGTACAAGTCCATAGGGCAGGATGGGATGCACTCAAGGGTGCTGAGGGCTGATGTGATTGCAGAGCCATTGGCCATCAGGAAAGGTCCTGGATGATTGGAAAAGGGCAAACATAATGCCTATATTTAAGAACGGGAAAAAGGAGGATCCAGGGAAATGTTGACAGTGCAGGGGCACAACTCTGGGCTGCTACCACCAGCACTGCTGTTGGGAGCTGGCTCCGATTGGGCTGCAGCCCTGTGCCCAACGCAGAAATTGTATCACCACTGCAGCCTCACACCCTATGGCCCACTGTCAGCAATGAAATCTGGGAGGGCATATGCCCCCCTGACATCACCAATGCAAGTCACTTCCTATTCACATATTCTCCAACCTTTACATGGAAAAGTTTTTTCAAGTTTTCCCCATAAATTACAGTACGACTCCATGAATATACTAGAAATTCTAGCATTTGCATAGGATACTTACATTAAACCAAATTTCTCTTAACTCATGTAAGCTGCTGCTCTTCTATCCACTGTTTTACCAGTTTCTTACTTCACATGCATAGGTAAAATGAACTCAGAGTCAAATATTATCCCCTCAAATGTTTGGGTCACTGGAAAGGTCCCTTGCACACAAGTCAAGTACTTGTAAGCTAACTATGTCTAATGTCAACAACCACTGATAATAACCACAAACAAAAACAAAATTAAAAAATGTAGGTTCCCAGACCAAACTACCTTTCTAGTCTTCTAGTGTCACACAATAAAGTCAGTCCTATGTACCTACTAGGAATGTCCGATTCAGCCTGAATAAGGGATAGTGATTTAATTAGTTGATTCAGATCATTGTCCCGATTTGATTTGGCCAAATCTGAAGATGCAATTCTGATTTGGAGAATCTGCAATTCGGCCATAGACAAAGCTTTAAATGTTTTTTTCTACATACCTTGAGGTTCTGGGAATGGCTCATGAATGCTGAGATGATGGGGCAGATGGCGCGTCCCACAGGAATGCAGGGGATCCCTCGCGTGCTTGGCAGTGGACCCAGAAGTGGATCAGAAGTACTTCTGGTCCACTTCTGGGTCCTCTGCCAAGCATTTGGCTGACTTCCTCCCCACCCCACTCCGGCTCAGCAATCACCTGTGGGGACTGGGGGGCCTGGGTGCCCCCTCAGACCAGGAGGCACCAGTCACCGAGCTGGGGGTGCACGGGAGGGCTGCCCTATGTGCTCCCCGGCAGACCCAGAAGTGGACCGGAAGTGCTTCTTGGCCACTTCCGGGTCAACTTCCAAGTGCGCTGGGGATCCCCTTGCACTCCCATGGGACGCTCCATCCGCCTTACCATGTCAGCATTCACAAGCCACCTGATACCTTGAGGTATGTAGAAAAACATTTAAAGCTGTGTCTATGCCCGAATCGTTGAATCTTTCCGAATTGATTTGAAGGGTTCCAATTCGATTCAGACAGACTAAAGAGTCTCCTAATTTGATTCGGATTTGGTAAGTCAGCCACTGAACTGCACTGAATCTCCACTGAATTGAATCAGCGACCAAAACTTCACACAGCCCTATTACTTACCAAACTCACAAAATACTACTGGTATATTTTGCTATGATTTTCTTGTGACTCAATCACTATACCATACCACTGACAGGTACTTTTCCTGCCCACAAATTTGTTTCCAAAATAACTTCATTACCAATGCAAAGGTAAGACTGAGCAGGTAATTTCTTTAGCAGCAGTTGTATCTGTGTTGCACAGCCTATTTTGCTAATAGGTATAAGTCATTTACTTATGATGACTATGAAGTGTTCTATCTGAGAAAGGTCAGAGTTGAATGAAGGACCTTACTTAATTTGGCAAATTATAAACCAAACTGATACCTAACATTTTCATTTGCCTATAATTTTCCAAACTTTAATCACGTAAGCTAACATTTTCCATGCCAGGTGTATACCTCCAGGTCTACTTATTTTTACAGCTTCAGCAAAAAAAGACCTAGACCATTTCTGATAACATTGTTAAAAAAAACCAAAAACAAAAAACCCCCCCCACATTGTTTTGCCAATATTACATTTTTACAATGCTTTCATAAAGTTGTTATCTCTGTGCTCTGGAACAAAGAATTGAGGTTTGGCAAAAGATCCACAAGGGCCTTACCCCCCCTGCACACACCCCAATGTCTTTGCAGGAGCCTCGACACTCAGGCTCCTGCTGTGCATGCCCCATTGCCATGTCAGGTGGCGGCAGCAGCAGGAGCCAGCAACAGTCTCTTTGTGGCTAAGTGTAGTGCCATGTGACCACTCTCCAGTGCTCCCTCCTGCTGCTCACCAGGACCTCTAGTCTGCTGTATGCTCGGGCTGGCAGCAGGGTACAGGGACCAAACTACACTTGCCAGGGTGCTCCGGACACGCAACCAAAAAAAAAAAAAAAACAGCCGATAGGCAATGACATCATTTCTACTTTAACTGGAGCCATCTCACAGCCAACTGATATACCATGCCTTACTGCAAGCAGCAAGCTCCCCTGACCAGAAGCCCCATCAGCTGATGGGACCTGCAGCTGCAGCAGTACCCAAGCTCTGTAATACCTCAGTGTGTGGTACTGGACCAGTATGCAGCTGCAGGACTCACAGCCATGACAGCATGTGGCATGATAAAAAAAGCCACAAAGCTATTACAGAGGGAGGGGCAGGAGCACATTCTCCTGGACAACAATAGGCTGAGGGACTTCTTATCATCATCGTTTGGTGTGCAAACTCAAGCCTTATCTACTGAACCACTTCCAAAACCAGAACTAAACACAGAATTACTGATTTCCTCAGCAGCTCATCAGAAATAGATTATACCCATTTTAAGAATGGAAAATTAAAATACAGAAAGATTTAGGTCAGAACAGTCCACTCATCTTGAGGTGCTAATTTGAGCCAGCTCAGACTTCTTTTTTCAAAGTACTTGACCAGATCTTCAGCACGTTGGATCACAGGTACGATACTGAGACACTCACCAGAAAATAAAGAACACACAACAGGCACTTGTGAAAGGTCTGGTTTCAGCAATTTACTTAGTATTGCAGGGGATTCTGTGGCAGACCCAGGGGAAATCCAATTCTAAAGGGCAGTATTTGATTGCCTTAAGGTTGGGCCCATTATTTCTAAATAGGCATCTCATAATACTTTTAAAACATCCAGCAACCCTCAAGCCAACACCCTGATTCTAGACTATTTGGTTTATTATAATGGTGGGAAATCTAAAGTAAACAGAGCTTATATGACAAAACCAATCATCAAGTTTATGATACAGCATGAGGCAGAACCCTGAACTTCAACTATTACATTATGCTGCCTTCAAGGGAAACAAAAATACAATGTTTTCACAAAAAAGTCTTCATGAATATTTATCAGTACAGCTGAAATATCCATTTGTGCCAAAGTAAGTATGCTATGTGCTTTTTGTAATTTATCTTGCTGATACATGGTTATAAAACAATGATAGTGAACTGGAAGAGAAGAATGCAACTGGAAAGCTAACTGCCCAGCTGTCTAAAAGTACAGAAAAATGGAATGAACAAAATGTTGATATACATTGCACATACATAAGCAAAGCTAGCAGGTTAGAAATAACCTCCAATTACTCTATATATCATGAGAATCACACTGCTAGCTCCCTGATTGTAGTATCATTACTGATGGATTACTGAAGCAAGGTGAAATGGTATAGATGACAAACTCCAAATACCAAAGAATGTAAATTTTTTATTCCAATGGGGGAAATACATTTTGACTACAGTACAAGGCACCACCTCCCTTTAGGTTTGAAAAATTATTTGCAATCAGCACTAATATTAGTCCTATCAGCACTATTTCTTAATAAAGTAGCATGTTTCTAGTTTAGTTCAACCACCTCAGCTAGATCACCAGTGTACATTTTCACTCCTGTCCAATAAAGTTCCCTCTATGTCTCACACTAAAGCCATGCATAGCTGAATTTCTGCTTCCTGACCTACAGAGTATCCACTGATAAGAAACCAGCTCATGAAACAGCACATGTTGGCTTCTGAAAAGATTTAAGTAAGTGGCAAGAAAAAAAATAAAGAACAAACAAAAGAGAAAGACAGATCTAGTATAAGGTGAAAACCTGCAGGACACCTGCGTGACAAAAATCAGGGACAACTTTGCTGTTGAAACATTTCAGTTTTACATGTTTAACCTGCATGTCAAAAAGCAATTTAGTATAAAACAGGAACCACAGAAGAATAGCATTGGCAACAAAAGCTCAGAATAATAGGTTAAAGACTAAGAAAATATGCATTCATTGCAATTAATTTCATGTTTATGGATTTTACTCAAACTATCAAAATATACCAGTTTTGTTGGAGTTGACCAAAAAAAAATTACTTTAGCAAATTTAACAAATTTGTTTATTTTATTGGATAAAAATGATCTTTTAACTTAGTTTTATAATGAAGCCAATCCCAAAAAATAGTTACTTAACTTCATCAGTGAAGCAATCATAGCACACCGAATTGTTTATAATTATTTAAAAAGTGCAGTGAGCATGTATGGCTTCTTTCCACACCCAGTCAAAATGCACTTGTTTAACATAGGGTTACATAACACCAGGGTACTGCAGATCCTGCCTTCAGCTCAAAGTTCAAACTTTTCATTAGCTACACTAAGATTTCACATTATATTACATCTTGTCTAGCCACAATGAAAGCAAATTAAGTATTCCAAATTTGAAAAGCTGGTTTAGGGCTAAGAACATGGAATTTCCCTATTTTTTCTACAGTTTTACCTGTTGGGACTGCTATATTAGAGCTTCCTCCTGCTTCCAAATTCAGGCAGCTTTGTTGCATGCCAATCCATTGGGCTAATGTGCTCTCATGCTTCCCTGAATCAGAGCAGAATCCAGACATATACTGCACCTGGCTGGGGTTTCCAAGCACACTTTGCCTGCACCTGCTGGTGAGACTCAGGGAGGACCACCAACTATGCAGATCCTGGAACTAATGCAATGTCTCTCATAGTTTAAGCACATCCTCTCCCTGAACTCTAACTAGGCAGGCATGACACACAAACTTTACATATGCATCTAAAACAAATGACCAAGTGGACAACATGAGAAATGCACATAATTATATGTAAAATAATAAACCCTGCATGCCTTCCTGCCCCAGTTCCTCCTTTCTCTGAAGCACTAGGGGTCAGAGTTCTTGGGATTGTCCAAGATCATAGAATCATAGAGAAGCAGGGCTGGAAGGGACCTCTAGAGGTCATCTAGCCCATCCCTTGCCTGAAGCAGGATCTTCTCTATTTAAACCATCCTATACAATCCATAGCCTAACCTTGACATAAGACTACTGTCAACCTTGACACAACACATACCTTGCACCCTAACCTGCCACAGGTAAAACAAGAGAACAGCAGCCGATGCCCTGCTTCCATGAAATGCTGTCAATATATGCTGAAGAGGGGCCACACCACTTGTTACAGAGGACGGCAAAAACCCCTACAGTCCGTACCAATCTGACCATAGGGTAAAATTCCTTCCTGATTCAGAATATGGCAGTAGGTTTGACCCCAAGCTGAAGAGCAAGACTTTCTAGTGAGGAACCTCCAGCTTTGGTCCCAGTAGGAACATTGGCACACCCCAGTCAAAGTCCCCAGCCTTAACTGCAGCCAAAACCCAATGACTCTGAGGGAGGCTTAAAAGCACCCTCACACATGTAGCAGAAGGAAGGGCAGGGACAACCAGCAAAGCTCAGAAGTATGGGAAATACCCATAAGTAGAACATAGGCAGAGCTATGCCTAGAACATCCCTGACCAGTGGCTGTCCAACCTCTTAGCATCATAGAAAATTAGGGTTGGAACAGACCTCAGGTCATCTAGTCCAATCCCCTCCTCACAGCAAAACCATTCCCGACTAGATCATCCCAGCCAAAGCTTTGTCTAGCTGGGTCTCAAAAACCTCCAAGGACGGAGATTCCACCACCTCTCTGGGGTAACCTGTTCCAGTGTTTTAATAAATCTTCACCTTAAATTCAGAAATATGTTTAAGCAATGGATTGTCTGAAGCTAGGAAATAAATAAAAGGCAGTGATGTTACCTAAAACCATAAGAGCCACACAGGAAGTGTAGAGGCAGTCAGTAGAATAGAGAAGTATGCCTTCCTAGTTGGAAGTTGTTACCTAACTGTGAGGCCAGCCATGCTGAAGGGCTGTTAGCTCCAGCTGACATGGAAGAGAGAAAAAGTTAGGGAGAATGAGACTCCATGAGCAGAAGAAATGAGCTGCAACAACAGATAACTGGCTCACCAGCTGCAATAAAGCATAATTATTAACAAGTCCATGACAGAATGGCAGGAGGTTTCAAGTGGAGTCCCACTGTCTTGGGCCCGGTACTGCTGAATGTGTTTATTAATGATTTGGATGCTGGCATAGAAAGTGTCCTGGGCAGGTATGCAGATTACAATCTGTCAAGATCTTTCTGAATTGCACTCGCATCTTCCAATGTGTTCCCAATCCTGTTCAGTTTCATGTCAAGCTGAGCTAGAGCTAACCAGATGAAATTCAATGCAGACAAATGCAAAGTGCTACACCTTGGAAAGAATCATTAAAAACACAAATATAAAATGAACTGGTACCTGCCTGGGTAGAAGCACTATGGAAAAGGACTTGGGAATCTTGGTAGATCACAGACTCATTATGAATCAGCAGTGTTATGCAGCTGTACAAAAGGCAAATGTAATCCTGGGATGCATCAATAGAATTAGGTCCAAGATGCAGGAGGTGATGGTACCTTTTCTACTCAACACTGGTTAGGCCTCCTCTGGAGAACTGTGTGTAGTTCTGGGCTCATTTTAAAAAGGACGTGGAGAATCTAGAGAGAGCCCATAGGTGGTCAAAAAGATGAAAAAGGGCTTGGAAGGCAAGTCATAAGAGAAAAGGCTGGAGGAGCCTATCATTTTCAGCTTGCAGAAAAGGCATTTAAGAAAGGACATGACAACAGTCTTCAAATGCTTGAAGGGTTGTCATGAAGGGTTGCCATAAGAAAGAGGGAAAAAACAACTTTTCTCTCATTACTGAGAAAAGGATGCAGACTAATGGCTTGAAATTGCAGCAAAGAAAGTTTAGAGTAGATATCTAGGAAAACCTTGGAATAATGAGTCTGGAATAGACTCCCTAGGGAAGTCATGAACTGCCTATCACTGGAGGTGTTCAAAAATAAAAAGCTGTTCTGGTGGCACAGGTGCTAAGGTACACAACTGATAGCCTAGAGATTGTGAGTTTGAGGTCCTGTACTGCCTTTCTTTTTTATAACTTGCCTTTAGTAAGGATTTGGATACAGCCTCCCGCAGCATTCTTGCAAGCAAGCTAAGGAAGTACGAAGTACAGGTTGGATGAATGGACTCTTGGGTGGATAGAAAACTGACTGGGTCGTCAGGCTCAATCAATAGCTTGATGTCTAGTTGGCAGCCAGTCTCAAGTAGAGTGGCTCAGGGGTTGGTCCTGGGACCAGTTTTGTTCAATATCTTCATCAATAATCCGGAAGATGGGATGGTGTGTACTCTCAACAAGTCTGCAGATGACGCCAAGTTGCAGGGAGTAGTAGATAAGATGGAGGGTAGGACTAGGAGTCAGGGAGACTGTGACAAATTGGACGACTGGACCAAAAGGAATCTCGTGAGGTTCAACAAGGAGTAGTGCAAAGTCCTGCACTTAGGACAGAACAATCCCGGTACAGGCTAGGGACTGACTGGCTAAGCAGTAGCTCTGCAGAAAAGAACCTGGGGGTTACAGTGGACAATAGATTTAATCATCTTAATACTGCTTCTGGTCTGGTAGAGGCTTATTACACCCATTTGAGCAAATGGCACACATCCACTGAGGCAGGCAGTCCATGATACAACTCAGAGATGCTCAACCTTCAGTGCAGGGAATCAGATCCAGTCCATGGGCCTCAGCATGAGTCTGAAAATTTGGT
This sequence comes from Crocodylus siamensis, assembly GCF_052110815.1. Classification (NCBI taxonomy): domain Eukaryota; kingdom Metazoa; phylum Chordata; order Crocodylia; family Crocodylidae; genus Crocodylus; species Crocodylus siamensis. The sequence goes on along the minus strand of NC_143396.1, from coordinate 227,094,913 downwards.
GGCGGAGGAGTGATGGCAGTTAATTGCTGCCCCCCTGCTGTCACATTTCTAGACATGGGGGGATCCCTGAGGGTGAGAGAGTGTGGCCCGGCATGGTAGACTGAATGTGTGGGGTTAATTAGAGCAGTGTAAGGCTGAGCGGGACAGCATGCATCTGAGCAGGGTGAGGCTGAGCAGAGTTGAGGGGGGAGGTGCCAGGCTCAATCCAGCTCACAGAGCAGCACCATATCATTTCACCAGCCCACAGTCAAAAAGAATGAGCTCCACTTATTCACAGCATCATAACTTTAACCAAAATTAATGAGTGATACATAGAAAAAATGGATAAGTCATCATATTATCAAATATAATATTCCTTCATTTTACCAATATATTTTCTGGACAGAATGCTTCCAAGTGCACTTTGTTTAGCTGTATTTCAAATAATAAGTAGGAAAAAAATGACTTCCCAGGCACAGCAGCCAAATCACTTCACCTGTAATAAACAACTCTGTTTTTCTTTACCTCTCCTTTTTTAATAGAACACTGCTGATTTGATTTTCATTAGTCACAAATCAATAAAGCAATAGATTTCAAACATAAAATCATACAGGTAAGAGTGGAATGGTACTGTGTAATGAAGAACAGCTTCTTTGACAGAAGGTAGCATGAATTACATTTCTGAGCCTCTACAGGCCAAGCACATTGCACCCAATAAGGGTTTCTTGAATTCTCTCCTCACTCCACCTCACCCAAAGTTCCCCAATGGTCAGATTCCCAGCCCCCTCTACTTCATGGACTTCCTGCAACTCCCCACAAACTCCCTTCCCACGATAGGGGCCATGCATATTCCATGTTTTCTTTTCCCATATTACACAGAGAAATGCCACTGAGTTGAATATTAAAGCTAGGGACAGATATTAAAAAAGCGAGACTGAATTGATTCAATCTTTGCAGATTAGTCTAACCTGGCTAGATTGAGCCAGTTTGCAAGTGCATAGACATTCCCACTGGACTGAGAAAATGCAGGCACATGCCTTCAGTGGCTCAGGCTAGAAGCCAGGGGGGCACTAGAGAAACCCTCCCTTCTCTTCCACACTGCTGAGCTGAGGGAGGTTGCGGCCAGGCCCCAGAAGGACGCTCTGATTAGGAAGGAGGTCTGTTCCCCCTGACCTCCTTGCTGCTCCTGACGAGCGAAGGAGCCAGCATGGAGTTGATAACACCGTGTTTAGCACCCCATCAGAAAAACAAAAGACTTTCTCATTAGTTCAAGCTCTTCTTACACAACCTTTTTTCCAAAGAAGGAATGGAGGGACATAACCAGCTGAACTGCTGAATAGCTCCAAAAAGCCCTAAGCAGACACTGTCCTGTCTGCCTTACACAGACACCTCTCAGCATTAGCTAGCATAGCACATGCTGGCTACGGTCCATGCTGTGGGAGAGGGGAGAGGGAGAATCCCTGCTTGACCAAGGAGTGATGAGTGGGGGCAGGGGGAAGCCAGGCAGAGGGGCAGGGCCTGCCTTACTCTGCTCCAGAGAACCCTGCTCAGGGCTGCAATGCATCTGGGATGCTGGGGGACTCTGGTTTAAGTTAAACCACGAAGGGCTCTGGGACAGACATTGCATAAACAGGTTTGAGCCAAATCAGTCAAGTCTGATACTACGTTCAACCAGGTTTATCTCAGACTAGTTTCATCCATTTTCAAACTGGTTTATGTGCACTGAACATCTGTTCTGTTACAGGTTTAAACCAATTTCTGATCACTTAAACCAGTTTGTGTGTAATGTCTGTCCCTAGTCCCAAACTCACTTCACTTGAACACTCAAAAATATTTATTTTTAAAATTACTTTTCTTGCTATAACTAGATTTTTACATTTCTAAACATCCAGAGCTACATTCTAAATGCATTTCTAAATGAGTACAGCATTGAACATACCTACTTCTCTGATGGTTTTAGAACAGAACCAGACCATCAGCCTAGGTGATGTACCATCCTCGCACATTCAAAATTTCCACTGACTTTAGGAGTGTTGCACATACAAATGAATCAGAAATATTATCACTACTATGAAAACAAATTAAGTTTCTTTTAAAATCTAAGCATTTTGAAAGTAAATAAGTAACCAAATAGAAAAATAATATTTTAGCTTTGATCACTACTGAAAAACATTCATACAGGAGAAAACAGACTATAGATCACCTTTGGAAAGCAGCCTGCTGAATTTCAACTTCTAGCATGTCAAGCAATATGAAAGCCAACAGATCCTAAGCTATGCTCCCTGGTGACTTTCAAATATAGTGTTGACCTATGCTCTGGCTACAGACTTTTATAGTACCCACAGAATCCCTTGCGTTTGGAAGCAGGTAGTAGAAGACCTCTAGTCCCATAAGCCTCAGCCAAAAAAAATCTCTTTATCTGCCTGCAAGAGAATTGCTTTGGTCTATCTAAAATATTCCCTTTTATAATATCACACATACAAATCTTAGAAAAATTCTTTGTCTAGACAGATGTTTTCTTCAAATAACATACATAATAGAATGTTAAGAATGCTGCTCCGCAGGGAGTTTCTTGACTATACACAAAGCTGTACAGGTATAACAGGGGATGCCTAAGGAGAACTTTTGAAAGCAATTCAGGTGCCATTTTAAGAATTATCCCCAAGTGAAACAAAGTACAAAGTTCCCAATTTCCTCAAAACTACGCAATAGTTATACTTTAAAAGTGATCCCCAAATTCAAATAGGGAACTATGGTGAACTTTAATTCTGTTATTTTAAAGGTAACTGTTGAGTTATGAAATCTAACAGCACCTTTGAAGTCTGAACAATTACGCAATCATGTAGAATTAATCCACAAACCATCCTGTGAAACAAACAGAACAAGCTTTTGCAACAAGAGATTGCTATATAAGGCTGCACTCTCAACCACATCAAATGGAAACCTAGCGATACTTGATCACAATGTATAAATGTGTTTGGGTTGGGATTTTTCATATGATATTTGAACAGAAAATTGAAAATTTAAAAATAAATTTATTCAGATGCATTTTCAAAAATTCCTAAATTACATTTCCTTTTAGAATAATTTAAAGAATTAAACGCTGTTGTTTAAAACAGTGCTTAAAAAGAATGAGAACAAAAAATGGACTACCATGCCTTTGCTTCTAAGATTACAGAAGAAATACTGGCAATCCTGAGTTTGATTCAAGCAAAAACAAAACCAGCTGTTATAAAATAAAATTAAAAGAAACAAAGATAATAAAAGTAAGGTTCACTGCATGAAGCATTTTTCATTCAAGTGCTGATCCCAGAAGCACGAAAGAAATGTACATAATCCATCACTGAATCTTATGCAAGAAACTAACTCCTCCTCCTCATCTTTTTCTCTTAGCTAATTTGCAAAAGTTTCAATTATTGATATTTATTTGCTTGTCAATGGTACCTTACCATTGACAGGTCCCTACAAAACATATGGCTAATATTCAACCATGGTGGGTTTCTGACTTAAATCTAGAGCAGAAGTAGTCAACTTGTGGGATGTGTGCCACAAGTGGCATAGGCAGCTTCTTTGTGTGGCACATGGCAGATTGGGGAGGGGCAGGCAGCACAGTGGCAGGTATGGCAGGAAGCAGAAAGCAAAGCAGCAGATCAGGAAGCAAAGCAGCAGGAAAGCAGATCGGGAGGGAGCACTAGGGCAGAGGACAGGAAGCAGAGCAGGAGATCAGTCAGTAGCATGGGAATGGATTGGCAATTGGTGAGGGTGGGACTTAACTGCCAAAAAGGTCGACCACCTCCAGTCTAGAGCAGTGGTGCTCAAACCTTTGGTCCCAGATGAGTGACACAGGCCCAAGTAGCAGGCCAGACTGAGCCCCTCTGGGCCCCGGGTGCCATCCCCTCCCAGTCCTGCATGCTAGATCAGGTGCTCAATTCAGTGCCCAGGGCCTGGGGTTCCCCACAGGTCCAGAAATTTGGAAGTGGAGGAGTGGTGGTACCACACCCCCATTACCAAGTTTCTGGACCAGTGGGGAACCTTGCAAGCCAAAAGACAGCACTGTGGGCAGGATCTGGCCCACAGGTTAGGGGTTAAGCAACCTTGGTCTAGAGAGATGTTTTCTTGAAATAAAACCAAGTTGTCCATTTCTGTGGAAAGCTAAAATACTGTGTGAAATCTTATTCCTTAAGGTAGATATTGTACTTTATATCTCTTCTCAATTAAAAACTAGAAATGGATGAATCTTCTAAAATCAATTTAATTGTGTACACAGCACACAAATCCTTTTAAAGTACAACTGATTCAAAAGTCAGCATTTTTTAAAGGGTGTCTGTGGGCACACCATCTAAACACTCCCCAGATATCAACAAAACAGGAATTTCCATAATAGAAAAGCTTTGGAACTTTGTTACAAAAGTGCATTTTTATTTAAATCCTATTTTTAGTTCTATTCAGACCTAAAGGGGGGGGGGGTTGTCTTGTCAACGAAAGAAGGCAAAAATATCTTCAGTTACAATTTGACACCTACACAGCATATATATGAATTCATGAGTCAACATAATCCAGCAGAAAAAGCTTTTAGGCATCAAGTTCTTATGTAACAAACAAGCATGACAGCAGATCTCCCTAGGGATAATTCAATTTGCTATTTTTGAGAAAAACACATGAAAAGCTTTTTTGCCCTTTGACAGCCACATGTATTACACATTATTTCCAAAACACTCTTAACAACAATTAAAAAGGAAAAAAACCCCAAAGCCTCCAGGTAGATCTTAAAAACAAGCAAAGTGAAAATTCCTATATGCCTGTATTTTTTATTAATCATACATAAATGCCTTCAACACATTTTGAGTTAAAAGCTAAATAAGATGTAATAAAAATAAACAGATGAAAGGTCATGGACACAAGGGTGATCTTTGACTACTAATTTTGTTCATTTTCCTATCAATATCGAAATATTGCTATTAGGAAAATGTGTATGAACAAAAAGGTAGAGCTGGGGTGAGGTTGTAGCCACTATGGTGCAGAAAAAATGAGGGGAAAGGATTTTTGTGGGTGATACTTGTTATTGGAGAGACCAGTGACAAAACTGATTGCCTTAATTTAACAACAATACTATCAAACACAAATTTACAAGGGACAAATTCAACTATCAGCTTAACACACAAAAGACAGACTGCCATAACAGTTAATTGCACTGATAAACCTGCCCCTGGGAGAAAACCAACTCTCTCAAAAGGCCTAGTGCTTTGCTAATTTAATAAGTGCTCTTTTACTGCAAGCAAGAATTTACTTGGAACAAAAGAATTGGGCTGTTCAGTAGCATAATGTGATGGGCCCAAGTACTACTAAGGCTACCTTATCTGCAGATACTGACTTACTTCACCATTCCCCAGAGAGTGTTAGGTCCTTGCAAGGGAGAACAAAACAAAAGTCTGCAATACTAAAATTATGCAAGCACTCAGCCAAAGGTTTGTATGGGCCAGGGTTTCAACATCCAGTTAACTTACATGTATATACACACACCATAACAATTACTGTAGTCTACTCACTTCTTTTGGGCATTACATTAGAAGTGGAAGTTAATGATGGATCTCAAATGATGAGAATAGAAGTGAAGCAGCAAGTCAAACAATCCTTCCATTCATTAGAAAGGTCTTCTTGCCTGGAATCCTCTAGCAACGAACAAAACAGACCAAATCCTCTAATTATAATATACAATATTAGATGTATGTTACGCCCCATGAAGTGCAAACTTTATAGTTTTAGTGGGTGCATCAACACATGCAAACATTCTGGGATGGGTTTACTCTAGTAATTTACTCCAGAGTAAACCCGCCCAGGCAGGCATCTGCACGTTCTACTCCCAAACCTGCCAGTCCTGCACCAGCCCCCTATAGCAGCCATGGGGATCTCCAGGCACCCCCTGGGTTTTAGCCCAGGGGCTGGCAGAAAGCACAGGGCTAGGAGATTGCTCCCTGCCCCCAGGAGCTGCCTGTTGCTGGAGCAGGCTCTGCCACCAGTACCTGGGCAGGGTCAATGTCCCCCTGCCCTGACAGCAGGGAGCACCCATCACCTTGACTTCATTATTACAGGGCTGGGGATGGGAGAATCTTCTCTCCCAGGCCCTACTCCATGATCCCAAGGCTGGGGATGGGAGATTCTTATCTCTCAGCCCCAGCTCCATGGTCCTGACTGCAGGGCCAGGGCTGGGACATAAGAATCTTCTAGCCCCTACTCCTCAGTTGCAAAGCAGGGGCTGGGAGCTCCCTGCTTTCAAGGCGGGGGGACACTGCCCCCCCACTCAGGCTGCGGTGGCACAGCCCACCCCGGCAGCAGGCAGCTCCTGAGGACAGGGAGCAACCTCCTGCCCCCTGCTGCCCAGAGAAATGGAAACACATTTGCTCCTGATTGGACATTTACACATGTACTACTGCACAGTAAGTAATTAGGAGTAAATCTGCTACTTGTATTTACAGGTATGGAAATTTACTCAGGATTAGAGCAAATTATTGCACAGCAAGTGTCTGTATGTGTAGACTGTGATGCTTACTGTGCAGTAATTACTTCTAATCTTGAGCAAAGCATCTTGAGTAGATGTACCCAGTCTAAAGCAAAATGAGATGCTTTCTTTCTAAATCCAATACTACAGTTGATAAAGCAACTGAGAAAGAAAGTGATTGTGCTGGGAGATACCAACAAAATTCTTTAATTTGCATAATTAATTATACTGGTTCATAGTAAGAATCAGCCCATTACAAGTACACACACGTCATTAGAATTATTTTGCAGAGGCATATTTAATAAAGTTTCACTACACTCCAGATGTTCTACCCGTCTTACCACTTCTCCCAGGACTAGTCAGTTTATTGTTCAATTCCTTTGGTAATAAGGACACAAATCTTGACAGACCCTTGAAAGATCCACCTACAGCTTTCCAAGCCAGTGGCTAGCATGTTCCAATATGGTCACCTTGAGGGTTTCCTTGTTTTGTTTTGTTTTTTATTTTGAAAAAGGTATAGTGTTCACTAAACAAAAGCCACTTTTATTTTATGCAAATCTTCTCTGCAATTATTGTTGTTTCCATTAGCTACAGTCAGTAAGAAAAAATATCTACATCTGTTACTGGTTTGTAAGCAGGCAATATATTGCATAAAATGAAAATAAATTTTAGATTTAGATTCTAATGCTAAACCTTCACAAGCAAATTACCTACAGTACATGTGTGGGTGTATTCCTGTTCCACTGCATCAACAGCTTTAATCAGCCTTCCATACTCTTTTGCTCTGATTACAGTTCATTATATAAAATCATGCTGGTAACAGTTTAAAAGAATCCTGCTTAACCCTTTCTGAAAGAGACAGGAATCATATGCTTTAAACATATATTTCTTGTTCTTTATGACTTTTCCCAGTGTTGCTGATCACTTGGAGCTACCAACATCAAAAAAACAGCTGGAAATATACAGGGCCAACAACATTAAGGCTAGGGACAGAAGTTATACATAAACCGGTTTAAGTGAATAGAAACTGGTTTAAATCTGTAATAGAACAGAAATTCAGTGCACATAAACCAGTTTCAAAATTGCCAAGACTGGTTTAAGATAAACCTTTTTGAATGCAGCATCAGACTTAAATGATTTGCATCAAACCAGTTTATAGAACTTGTGTCCCAGACTTCCTAGTTTAAGTTAAATCAGAATCCCCCAGCATCCCAGCATGTTTTTCAGCCCTGAGCTGGACTAAGTGGTCTGTTCCAGAGAGCAGGGCTGCCCCCCCACCTTCTTCCTCCCTAGCTAGAGCTCTGGCTAGCTGAAAAGAAGGTGGAGACTGCAGGCAACCTGCCTGGCTTCCCCTGGCCTCCCCCCCCATTACTCAAGCAGAGATTCCCCTTCCCTTCCCTCTCCCACAGCATGGACCAGAGCCAGCATTTGATCACAGTCATGCTACCCCCATGCTAGCTAATGCTTAAGAGGTGTCTCTGTGCATCTCCAACTGGAACAAAGGCAAACAGAATGGGGTTTGCTTAGGGCTTTTTGGAATTAATCAGGTCTGCTGGTAATGCCCCTCTGTTCTTCCTTACAAATGCCTTGGAAAAAGCTGTTTAAGAAGAGCTTGAACAAATGAGAGAGAGGCTTTTGTTTTCTTGATGGACTGATGAGCTGTTTTCTGATAAACTCCCTACTGACTTGTTTCAAAGGCTGCAAGCTGGCAGTGTTCAAAATAGGACAGAGAGAGGTGTGAGAAAATGACCTAGTTTGCAATGCGAGGAACCTGTGAGTGCTGTCAGCTTGCTGCACAAAGTATGAAGAAGCAGGGAGAAGGAGACGGAAAAGCTCAGTATCAACAGATGCATGCACTCCACACAAGCAGTCCTTCCCCCCCACACACACACACCCTTTGCCTCAAAACGCTAGTCATGGGCCAGAGTCTGGCAACATTTCCACCCCTGTAGCAGTAAGTATGTGTGTGGGGGGGGAGGGATTCTGGAGAGGGCTGCTTCCCCCTCCTCCTCCAGACACACCCAGGGTGGGGGTTTAAACCCCTCCCTAATATAGCATCCTGCTGGGGCCAGGCCACAATCTCCCCTCAGCTCAACACTGTGGAAGGGAAGTGAGGGCTCACTACAGCGCCCCCGGCTTCTAGCCAGAGCCATTGCAGGCATGTGCCTGCATTACCTGAATCAAAAGTGAATGTATATCCACTTGCAAATAGGTTCAATTTCTGCAGGTTAGACTAATCTCCAAAGATTGAATCAATTTAGGTTTGGGCTTTTTGAATGTCTGTCCCTAGCCTAAGACTCCAAGTCTACTCCAGCACTTAATCTTGGTCACCTGCATACGTCTCTCCAAATATAGTTTCTGTACTAAAATCTGGGAGCTGTTTGGGAGTCCTCAACAAGAAAAAAAAGATACATTTGTTGGCTGGTGAAAAACAGCAAAGCTATTTCTACATTCAAAAACATATTTCCTGTTTACAATCTGGAGAGCCTGTGGGGATTCTCAGATGCTTCAGGGCGTAAAACAGCAGTAGAGGCCAAAAATATACCCCCATCCCCTACCCCTGCCTCCCAGCCACATCTGCACTTGGCGAGGATGCAACCTTTTCTTAAACATGTACACCTTGGCTCAAGGCTTGCATCACCTAAATTGGATTCCTACCATACTTTCTATTAGTTAGGATTACATTTGACAACTCAGAAATTTCAGCAAGTGCATAGTGCAACAAGCAATTTGCTTAATAGATTTTCTGACAGGGAATCCATTATGTCCATGCTCCATAATATGCCTTTTAAATTTCTAGATCTAACTGAAGGACTTAAATTTCAGCATACAAAAACCTAAATGACTTGACTCCTGTTTATACTGCATTCAAGCCCTCCTTCTCTCTTCCTGTGACACTGCAGAAATTGAAATCAATTGATGTATTTTAGTACATTGCAGAACATTTCTTTATTGCAAAATCTTCAATCCATAACGAGTAACTTTTCCCCGCTGAGACAATTAGGTACTTGATTTATGTAAACAGTGAGTAATAAAATTCACCAGAAAACTACAAAAATGTCCCATGATTAAGCTAGTGGTGCACAGTTAATTTGAACAACTTTCCTCTGCAAAGCTTTTTCAAAAAATAATTGTGGTAAGCATGATCCTGAACAGAGAGACATGAATGTGATGGGGTGCCAATTTTTCATACTGTAAAAAGATAAAGGCAATGAAAATATTTGCAAACATATGTGAAAAATAAATGTGGATTTCAGAATTTTTTAAACATTCTGGTGAACACGAACATTGCTGTTGCTTTAGGAAGTCACAATGGGTCACCATCTTGGACAATGTTGGATGAAACTAGTGATTTCTAACTCAGATGTCCTAAAATTGCATGGGTTCTTTAAGATGAAGAGGCTTAAAAATTAAAGCAAGAACTCAACATTAATCAGGAAATCTCCTTCAGTACAGACAAAAAACCAAAAACACCGTGACTGTACACGTCAACCCCAGTGCACAAAGCTAGACTTCATATTTGCTGCTACAGAAGTAAATCTATGGTCAGTTAAATTTAGGTTGCATCCTTTACTATTTTTCCTCTAAACCTCACACATACCCTGTGTACAACATGGTACTATAGTACCAAGTGTCAGGTCTGGAGTGGCCTAAAGGTAACAAAAACTAGCACATTTAAAGACTAACTCTATGGCCACACTTCTCAATAAATAGATAGACTGGGAGAACAGGGGAAAATAAGGAATTAAAAAAGGGTCTTAAAACTGTTTAATGAATACAGATTACTGGGATCAAAAAATGCTTCAAAAGATTATCCAACATCTTTTCAAATAATTTCTTCCTTTTCTTTCTTCCCTCTTTTAAAAAGAAAAAAAAGGTTTTAAAGTGGTATCAGCTTACTAGTATTTTAATCATACTAAACTTACTGCTCATTGAGCAGTTAGAGAAGTTCCTTTAAGATGTAACACTTGCTACCAATTTCAGAAAAGTTAGCATTAGCTATCCTGAGAAACACCTGCAAAAGCTTTCTAACTTCCAAATGAGAGATGCAAAAATTCTGATGCCTCCTAAGTAATGAGTCAAACATCAAAGAAGAGAGTGTACAGGTGAACTGAAACATTTTTTCCTTAACGCTAAGAGTAGAAAATCCTTGAACTACTGAAGTCTATAAACTGTGCTATGGATCATCAATATTTAGGTTCAGACACCTAAATCTATTCTTAGAATTCCATTTTGTGTGTCCCAAGATGCATATTTGTAGAAATTTGTGTAGGCAGCTAAGAGGATTTTTATACATGGTATTTCCATAAAGCCAATGGATTAAAATATTTAAACAGGAAAATATTTAAACTTGTTTGCTCACTTGAAAAGTCAAATTTGGAAGGTCACGTTTCCTGTGGGTTAGTAGCTGAGACAAGTGAACTGCAACACAATTCAGCGTTCTGGATAATTCGCGTTATACCCAAAAAGCTCACACGGTGCTGAAGTGTATCCAAACTCCTAGAGATTGTGATGTTTGGTTCAGATTGCTAGTACGCTTTGTCTCTTTTACAGCTAGAAAACTGTATAAGAAAAGTACTCCTTTTTCCAGCCCCAGCAGGACAAGGTAAATAAGCTAGGACTTCTCACCTTAGAAGAAGGATGCTTGAAGAGGGACACGATAGAGATCTACAAAATATTAAATGATGCAGCAACAGTAAATAGAGATTTATTATCTATTACTTCCCAAAATATCAGAACTAGGGGGCATAAAATGAAATTATTAGGCAATACGTTTAAAACTAACAGTACATAATTAAGTTAAGGAACTCTGCCACAAAATATTGTAGAAGCTGATAGCTTAACTCAGTTCAAAAGGGGCTTGGAAAAATTCATGGAGGAAAGGTCAATCTGTAGATACTGAACATGGTAAACAGAAGTGCAGCTTTCTAAGCCTCTGAATGGTGGAAGCTTCAGTGGCAAAGGAGCAACGGGGTTGAAAATTCTGGACACACCCTGTTCACCTTCACCTCAACATCCACTCCCTGCCACTGAGACAGGATACTGGGCTAGATGGACCAGTGGTCAGACTCAGTAAAAGGCAGTTCTTAAATGTCACCCTGATGTAGTGCCTCAAATGGCTGCAACAGAGCATAATTTTCAAAGGGAAAAAAAATGGTAAGATTTTTTTCCATGTCCATGGCTAGAGAGAGAGGTAGCTAGCCATGTTAGTCTCAAGTCAGGCAGAAGGCAGGACAGAGGGCAGTTCCTCAGAAGGATGAAAATTATGGTAAGACCTGGATAACAAGGAAATAAGCAAAAGGATTATCCAGGTGAGTGCTGGGTCATAGAAATGAAAAGACTATAAAGAAAAAGACAAGCAGTTTAGTAAAAACACCCAGTTATCCACTGCAATTCCCAAGGGCCAAACATCTAATTCAATTTTCTTCTTATAATTAAAAAACTTCTTGATTTTAGGGGTGTACTGATAGAGATTTTGGGGGCTGATACCGATACTCAATTTTTAAGGAAGCATATCGGCCAATACCGATCCAATTTCCAATACAGCTGTGTGTGGCTGGTAAGTCTGGTGTGGTGGAAGGGGAGAAGGGAAAGAAGGAGCATGGGGGGCGGGGCAGATCAAGGCCCCTGTAGCGAGGGAGGGAGTGGGCCTGGAGCAGGTGCTGCCCAGCAGGGGCAGGGCAGGGCGTGGGACAGAGCCATGGCTCCTCTGGGGGGGGCACAGGAAGGGGGCATGGCTGTTGCTGCTGTGTGCACCCTAGAAAGGTTGGGGGGGGGAGGAGAGTTGTGCCCTGGATCTGCGCAGGGTGTGGGCAGGGCAGGATGCAGCTGCAGGCTGGGGCTGGCACTGGGCAGGCAGCAGCAGCACTGACAGGGAGCTACAGGGGAGGGCTGCAGCCACCCCAAAAATCACCATAGCTCCCCCATAGCCCCCTCCCAGCACTGCTGCCACCCACCCTGTGCAGATCCAGGGGGCACATGCCCCCCTCATAACCTCTCAGATGAGCAGCGGAAGCAGCAACGGGAGCTGCCAGATGAGTAGACAAGCTGCCAAATGAGCCGCACACAGCAGCAGCAGGAGCTGCCCCCACCCCTCCCTTCCTGCGCCCCCCCAGAGAGCCACAACTCCATCCTGCACCCCCCTGCCCACAGCTGGGTAGCACCTGCCCCAGCCCCACACCCTTCTCACTGTAGGGATCTTGATCTGTCCCCCCATGGATGTGGATGTACACACACCCACTCACTCACCTACCCCTATATATCTCCAGCAATGGTGTTTTAGTGATACAACTATACACATATTAGATAGCATAACACACCATGAGCTGCTCCATACAATTTCACCAAACTGCCCCCACACGTAAGAAAAGGATGGGGAAAAAAAAAAAAGAAAAAAAAAATCAGCCTAAAGGGTAAATTAAATCACCTCCACAAAAATATGTAGCCACAGAAACTGAAAAGCTTCCAAGTGCTCCCTTTGACATATTTAGATAGAGCTTTGCAAACAGGAGGCTCTTCTAGCCTACATGATGCCATTTTCATTTTCTTGAGATCTGTATATTTGCTGCAGCGTGCTGGCCTGCTGTGCTACCAACATCTGCACAATCCATTTTCCATTCACAGCCTATCAACTAACAGTAACACTAATGCTTCCAACAAAGCTTTACACTTCTGTCACAGAGAGAAGCAGTCAAAGCTTTTTGGGATGTATCTATAGAAAAAAAACAAAAATACTGGGGATACTAGTAGGAAATCTTAAATTGAAATCTGAAAAGCAATTTCATTTGGAGAGAGGGCAGTAACAGAAACTTGGAAGGAAAAAGGGGACTCAGCTGAGAAGAGGGGGCAGCTGTTTTGGATGCGATGATGAAGCAAAGCTAAGAACAAGGGGATAATTAAACTATGGGAAGTCGAAGGGAATTATATCAGCAACAGAGAGAACCGGCCTAAGGTGAGATGGCAAATGTAACAATGAGCAAAGAATTAGATGGCTGGGCAGGAAATCCAGATGACATTGGAGGGAAAAGGTGATTGAAGGTGGATTGGGCTCTAGGGGCTAGTTAATCAAAATCCTTGCTTATTCCACCTATTTGCAAACAGCTGAAAGAACTTAACCCATCATGTAGCTAACAGTATTTAGTCAAAATTCTACACCAGTACTTGTATGTCTGTATCTTTTTTCTGATGCGTATTATTTCCAATGCCATCAGTAGCAACTACCACATACATAAGAACCATAAAGGAATAAACATTAAAAAACTTGCCTGTATTCTGGAAGTCATGAATTGCTACATTACCCATTCCCTTTCATGTACTCTGCATATGTGGGTGCATGTTTGGGGAGTTACTATGCTACACTTTTGCCCTCGGCTTTCCTACGCTATCATTGCCCATTTCATATTTTTAAAATGTGTGCATGTGTGTTTATGTTATGAGTAGCAGGCAAGAGTAGAAAAGTCAAATGCAAAAGTGTAGCACTAAATGACTGAACAGATACCCATCTCTCTCTCTCAAATCTTGACCTCCCCTTTCACTCAATTAAAAACCCAAGCACATTTTTGTATATGATTTTGTTTTATGATGAGATCAGGTATTCTCATTTCCTACAAGGTTACTTTGTTAGGAAAAACTTATCTTAATGGATGAGGAAAGAGATATTTAAAAAATATGTTGGAAAAGTAAAACAGTATATCTGAGCTTAAAATTATCTCTCTAATCAGGCACTTTCAGTCCATTCAGCAACAAACCATCCTACTTCAGATAAAAAAAAAAAAGCCACTAAAACAGCAAGCAGGATCTGAAACATTTTTAAAAAGAGGCCTGTTAATGAAAATCATAGGCTGGCTACAAGGAATACGTATCCAACCGTATGGAGAGATTTGATAAGTAGGAGTGTTTGGCAATTTTCTTCATTGTACCCTGAACAGGTATATTTTGAAATACAAGAAACACATTTCTTTAAAAAGGATTGGCTAACACTATTTTAGGATAGCTTCAGCTTCCAGGGTTGACACTAGGGTTGTCCAAAGCTTCAGGTGCTAATTCAATTCAGAGGAGATTCGGCCAGATTTGGCAGCCAAATCTCCGAATCAAATCAGGAGACCAATAAAAAGGTCCAAATCATTTTGTAGCTCTTCAAATCAATTTGGAAAAGATTCAGAGAGCTTCAGAGATTCAGGCAGTCTCTGCTCGCAACTGCAAGGAGCTGGACCTGGACTCCGTGTAGGGGGGTGAGGACATCTGTAGGAAGTAGGAGGAGAGGGGATTGTGGGGGGGACCCCTGCCAGGCCCTATCCCCTTCCTGCTCCCTCAGCCCTCCTGAGCATCCCCCAACCCCCGCAGGGCAGTCATTGACAGGGCTGGGAGAGTGGGCGGGGGATGGGGACAGTTTGATTTGGTGATTCAACCAATTTGGCAGCAGCCGATTCAGCTAAATTGATTCGGGATAGCGATTCGAATCACCAAATCGAATCATTGTCCCCCGAATAGACTGAATCTGAATCCGAAGCAAATACTAGCTGCTTTGCACAGACCTAGTTGACATATGTTTCTTCTGATAAAAATCTTGTTGCAGGTAGTATAACAGCACAAAACTTAGATGATGGACTTGTAACAGCAAGTGTCAGAGATTGAAACGTGCTTTCATGTATCAATCTTTTCCCCCTAAGGTTCTCTTAATTTAACCCCTCTGGCCAACACAGAATGGTCAGAATAGGCCATCAAGCATCAGCACCACATTCTTTTAGTAACAAAGAATAAAGAAATAAAGCCAGTTTCAAAGTGGAATTTTTTTATATAAAGCATCAGCAGATCTTTGATATGCTACCATTAATGCTGAACATATGGAAAATCCTAACGAATAAATACAAATGCAACTCGTACTCTAGGCTTTCTACAATCATACAAGGATCTCTCAAACACAATAAAAGCAGTTAGACCATGGCTGAGATTATTAGAATTGTAACATCTGTCTGATAAATGACAAGCACTGAATGAATGTTGTTTTTTGGTAAACAAAAAATGTAGATGTCTAAGATTTGTAAATGTTGTTATCTCCAAAAATGTCTTTATCTTCTGACAGCAGTGCAATATAAATGTTCTGGAGAGACATGGCATTCTCCCCACTTATAAGAAACCCCGATGATTGTGGCTTATGTGGTTCTCTCTTCTTACTGCAAATACATTACAGTAGAGGCTAAGAAAAACAAAAAAGGAAGCCATGAGTGCTGGCTAACCAGCACTTGTTAGCATAATGTGAATTTGGAAGAGAGAAAATGATGATCTGAATCTATGCAAAAATTAAAGAATATTGCTTCTCAAATATGTACCAAATCTTCCACTTCTGCATTCATGAATGAAAAACTGTAATTTGATAAATTAAGATTTACCAAAACTGGGATTTACAGATATGTAAAAATACTGAAGATCTACATAGATATGATTCTAGAATCCTATTAGATAAAAAAAGTTGCCAGCAATGTTTTGATAAAATATTTAACATCTTCATAATATTCAAGTCTTTCCTCTATAAACAGCTTTAAATGCCTGAATATTATTTAGTACCAAAGACACTAGTCAAGCTCCAACTCTACACCTTCCTATAATTTTTCTATTTTAGCATATTTTATTGGTTATTTAGTCCGACCTTCCACAACATTAACTTCTCTACATTGTACCAGAGGAGTCCACCCAATAAAGCCACCTGCAAAAGTTAGTTTATTACCAATTCAAGTTGGCATTACTTTTCAGTGCCTGAATGTAGAGTGTGTGGGTAGATCACAGATATGAATCTTCAGTAAACAATAATCTCTAATAAAACACCACTACTAATTTGTTTGGTTTTTTTAAATGGTGGGAGTTTCAAAAGCCAAAACATCTATGAAATTAGAATATTTACACTAAACGTAAATGGGACAACCTCATTTTCCTCTAGGAAAAAACAGCATTTATAGATGGTAATAATTTCCTACATCAGTATTACTGACAAATTCTAAGACTATCAAAAAAAACTGTCATGCTATTAGCAAAATCCATGCTGAATTTTTTGGAAAGGGATCTGGTGATTAAATAAAGATCAAAAAAGAATATGTATGGATATGCAGGCAACCATATAAAATTCTATTCCACTGCATGATAACACCATATTTACTCAAATAGAACACTACTCCTGATTATAAGATGACCCCCAATAATTATAATTTTCCAGGTATAGAATCTATTTACTGGAGGTTTGCTTTGAATTTGTCCCTTTCCCACGACTACAGCAAGGAAACAATTTGCGATATATGATATCCCCTTTGCTCTCCGCTTCCCCAAACTTTTTCCCCTGCCAGCCCTTTACACCTGTCTTTACTATCAGACTGTGTTCTCCCTGAGCTTGTGGAAGTGAGAAACAAATTTGAAAACAAATAACCTTGAAATTAAACATAGCTAAAGCAACTTACATATAGTACCCATAGATTTACATATAGTACCCATAATCCAGAAGTGATGCATGTGACTTTTTTTTAAACTGCTACAAGTTTTAGTACAGGTGCTCCATGAACACACTTCTGAGCAGCACTTTGGCACTTACTTATACCTAGTATAAACCATGCATAATAATAGCCCAAAGCAAAAAGGCTCATGATTTACTACACAGTTCATGAGGCTGGGCCCCACCAGAGTCAACAACACTACAAATCATGGCAAGCCAAGACATTTCATATAGTTCACCCAGACTCCCCCTGTCATGCCTTCTCTCAGCCTGGCACCTATGATTACTGTGGCCCTACCCGCAACAGTGCTCCCCACCTCTCAACAGTGCTCCCCACCTCTCAGCACTACTCAGTATGAGTATACGTTTTCAGATTTCCCCTCGGCTCAAACAAAGGATCCATGTGCTAATTAGCCCCCACTCATGATTGGAACTGGGTATTTTTGTCACAAGTCCTGTGATGCTCCAAAAATGTACATGCAGATGAAGCACAGAGCAACTGGTCCGGCTTCACCTCATGGACAGCAGTGTCACACTTATTATATGTGCCAGGCTGAGAGAAGGCAACAGAGCAATGCTATGGCTCACCATGACTTAAAAAAGAGTATACGTCTTCATATGGGCTGTACTAACCTATCCTTGTGGTAGATTCCCATCAGTATATTTTCCCAATGTGGGCCATGTGTTTATAGTCATGCTCAGTGTTGCTGCAATTAATGAACTTCATAGGTGGTTTCCACTGCTGAGCACATGCTGCTTTTGGCAGCAGTTTAACAATGGCCAGTGTATTTTGTGAGATTTCTCTGTATGTGATTATAAAGATAAGGTTTTGTTTTTTTCTCCTGTGCCAATATTCCAGTAGATACGGTAATAATGTTTAATAAAGGAAATTGCTTTCTTCCTAGAAACAATGCTTTTTTTTTTTTAAACCTTCCTGTCTCATTTGACAATGGTTATATCTACTTCTATCTGCTTGTATCTGTCTGTGCAGGGAAGAGCTAAGTCCCCTGTCCATTTGGGTATTATCTTCTCTTGCACTAAACCAGTGGTGCTCAACCTTTTGACCCCGCAGGCCAGATGAGTGGCACAGAGTCCATCTGTGGGCTGGATCTGACCATCCATGGGCCAAATCAAGATGTGGGGGTCAGCACCACCCCCTTCCACCTCCAACACACTAGGACCCCATCCTGCCAGGACTGTGCCCTGGGACACCGTTCCCTGTGTGCCAGGATTCGGTCCAGGAAGGGGGAGGGGGGCAGCCCCACCCCTCCCACTGGGGTCCGACACCATTCCCTCCTGCACCCCCTTGTGCCAGGACTGGGTCCCAGGGGAGGGGGCTGGCACCATCCCTAGCTAGCTCTGCGTGTTGGGATCAGGTGCCAGATCCAGTGCACAGGGCCAGGGGCTCCCCAATGGCCCACAGATTTGACAGTGGGGGAGCAGTCACATTCCTTTCCTGCTGCCAAATTTCTGGAGCCAAAAGGAGCCCCATGGGCTGGATCATACAGTGCATGCCAGACCTGCCCTGGGGGCTAGAGGTTGAGCACTCCTGCACTAGACCAATATGATCTGTCTCTATTGCACAGGACTTGAAAAATCCACTTAATTTGTGAGAGAAGTTTTTCCTAGAAAGTACAGGAAACAAGCCATGAACTTCTGGATAGAATTTTTAAAAATGTGTTTGGCACAACGGCACACTGGTTTTTACCTAAAGCTATGAGATACCACAGCAATGCAAATAATGAATAAAAAAATTAAGCTCCTTTGGGGAAAAAGCTTACAGTATGTGAAGTTAAATAAAGTACTCTGCTGAATCAGTTGACCGTGAAGTGGTTTGCTGTTACATGTGGATGCTGAACAATCTGATCAGTCCTCCAGGCATCTCATGCTACATCAATTCCTCCCCTCCCACCCACCTCCAACAGTTGCAACTGGCTGGTCTGGCACACAGCCAGAATGTTACTTCTCCCCCCTCCACACACACACACACACACACACACACTTTTTTCTTTCTTTTGTTGGCATTTTTTTTTTTTTTAAATCAATGAGCTCCCAAAGATAGATTTTTTGTTCAATAAAAGGTATCCAACAACTAGCTGGGTCCACCCTCTCTACTCAACTGTGCCCTTTCATCATGCTCTCCCAGCCCCTGGGAACTGAAACGTATGGGTCCAGGCATTGCCTCCCAGAGCCCAAGTCAGACAAGTACACCGAAGACTTGGGTCAGTTTCAGTTTATTGAAATTTACCATGGTCATGTTTGAGAGGAAATTGGCTGGTGTCACTGCAGAACCATTAGCACAACTGTTCAAGGACTCCTGGTGCTCAGGCCAAGTCCCTGAGGACTGGAAAAGGGCCTATGTGGTCCCCATTTTCAAGAAGGGGAGGAAGGAAGAGCCTGGCAACTACAGGCCAGTCAGCCTCACTTCTATCCTGGGGAAGGTCTTTGAAAAAATTATCAAGGGCCACATTTGTGAGAGCCCTGCAGGGGAAGTGATGTTGAGGGGTAACCAACATGGGTTCGTGCAAGGCCGATCCTGCCTGACTAACCTGGTCTCTTTCTATGACCAGGTAACAAAGAGCTGAGATGGGAAGGAGGAAGTCAATGTCATCTTCTTGGACTTCCAGAAGGCCTTCGACACAGTGTTCCACCCAATTCTGGTGGGCAAGCTGAGGGACTGCTGCATTGATGAATGCACAGTCACACGGGTGGCAAACTGGCTCCAGGGGCAAACCCAGAGGGTGGTGGTGGTGGTGGATGGGTTGATGTCGACCTGGGAGCGTGTGGGCAGCAGAGTCCCCCAGGGCTCGGTCCTTGGGCCGGTGCTGTTCAACATCTTCATTAGCGACCTGGATGAGGGTGTGGAGAGCATCCTGTTCAAGTTTGCTGATGACACCAAGCTGTGGGGTAAAGCAAATACACCAGCAGGCAGGGACCGCATCCAGGCAGACCTCGATAGGTTAGAGAAGTGGGTGGATCTGAACAGGATGCGGTTCAACAAGGACAAGTGCAGGGTGCTGCACCTGGGGAGAGGGAACCAGCATTATGGTTATAGGTTAGGGGCTCACCCTCTTGGCAGCACAGAGGCAGAGAGGGATCTTGGAGTTAGGATTGACTCCAGGAGGAATATGAGTCGCCAATGCGACGAAGCAATAGGCAGAGCCAACTGCAACCTGTCATACAACAGCAGGAGCATCACTAACAGGTCCAGAGAGGTCTTGCTCCCCCTCTATATGTCGCTGGTCAGGCTGCAGCTGGAGTACTGTGTCCAGTTCTGGGTGCTGCACTTCAAGAAGGATGTGGAGAACCTGGAGATGGTCCAGAGGAGGGCCACTCGTATGGTTGAGGGCCTCCGTGGCCAGCCCTATGAGAAGAGGGTGAGGGACCTGAATCTCTTCAGTCTCCGCAAGAGGAGACTGGGGGTGGACCTTGTGTCTGCCTACAACTTTATCAGGGGCCACCAGCAGGGACTCGGGGAAAGTCTGTTCACCAGGGTCCCCCTTGGAGTCACCAGGAACAATGGCCACAAGCTGAGGTAGGAAAGGTTTAGGTTAGATATTAGAAAGAACTACTTCACAGTAAGGGTGGCCAGAGCCTGGAATAGGTTTCCCAGAGAGGTGGTGCTCTCATCTTCCCTGGAAATCTTCAAGGGGAGACTGGGTAGGCACCTGGCTGGGGTCTTATGACCCCTCCCACCCCCAGTGCTCCTTCCTGCCCATGGCAGGGGGTCAGACTCGATGATCTGTCTAGGTCCCTTCCGACTCATTGATTCTATGAGAGAGACAGAAAAGCAGAAAAGTAAAAATACTCCCAGCCAAGGTCACCCACCGCTATGACTCCCAAAGCTAGAGTGCAGTTATTCTCCCACACTCACCCACTACAAGGCATGGTGGGTTAGGTGCTCACTCACTGCCACCCCTTGGCATTAGAGACACAAAACTCCACCAAGAGTTGTGAACCAGTTCCTAATCACTGACATTTTAAAATTATACAGTTATGTGAGTCAGCACCCTTAGTTGTTCAGAGCAGAAAGTTCACACCTTCAAGTAAAGGCACCTATGGTGATAGTGTCTTAGTTGATTTTACCAAAGATTTCTTGCAGCCATATACTTTTCATCTGAACTCATGACCAGTTGGCACATATATAATAATTAACCCTAAAGGCTTATGAAAGGAAGTAATACTATCTCAACTCCTACTGAAAAAAATAGATAGTAAACAACGGTTCTGAGGAAGAAGTCATGTACACAACTGAAAATTCTTTTTTAAACTATCCATACTCTGTTTCACAATTAAACGGTGAAAGGACATCAATACTATAAAGATTCAACCTCAGATTTTCAAGTCAAATACCAGAAGTCATGCTTGTGAATAAAACTGTCCAGATTTTCAGTGGTCCTGAGCCTGTAGGAAACAGATCACCTTTTCTTAGTTCAGGTCTACACAATGAGCTGGTAATGTGATTTAAAAAAAAATGAAATGGTGATACCAGTACATCACTTAGCTGTTTTCATTCACATATGGAATTAAATACAAACCTTTGTTTTTATCTGTACCCACTGTACCTGTACAGCTCTTTCTAAACCCAATGAAGGGCACTGTGAGAGCTTGTCAAATCTCCCTCTTAACCAGACAGCTGAGCCAATAAAAGTTATCACCAAAAAACATCCCCTTGCTTCTCATATATTTCCTAGACTATCATGACTACAACACTTCAACTGTAATGGTAGTCTAAACAGATACTGACAGAGGTTGAAAAAAATAAGAGGTGAAGTGCTATATTCCTATGCTACTGAGCTAACAAATATTGTGAGATCAATAATTTAGTTCTCCTATAGACATGCCTCTACCAACATACAATTCCTGCAGCAGATCGTCAAAAGCTATAAGCAGAGGGGGAAAAAAGAGCAAAGATGAATGGTGAAAACCTCTAAAGCAGAAGAAAGCCCATGATAGCTATAAATATTTCAGTGAAGCAAGCTCATATTTTTTGCCCCAAAACAACTAGTAAAGGAACCACAACAGTACACCAGAAAATGTTACGTTTTCTGTATGAAGTACAGTTGTAAATAATGTAAGGCTATAATCCAGCACACCCAAACTAGAAACTAAGTGAATAGCGTTTACTCACAAAAATATTTAAGATGGATGTAATCAGCTGATGTACAATCAACAGCGCACAAAAAACAGCCCTGTGTTCTTGCTAACTTTAGCTGCTGTTTGGTTCCCCACCCCCACAAAACTCTCTCAATACTTCCATGTTTCAGAACAAAATGGTTATGAGTACACTACTGCGGGACACCACAAAACACAGAGTTCCTACCAGTGGCTTAGAAACCCCTGATTTGGGGAGGCTGTAGGAAAAGGAAAAAAGATGCAGGCAAGGCTCTTATTTGTTCTGTTTATACCCACAATTGGCCTGTGACTAGGAACTGTGGCCATCCTTGTCAGCCATCTAATTTACTACATGTCTCCAATAACTAAGAATACTACTCTCATAATACATCATCTTAAAGAAGATCAATGGGTAAATTGGTTAAGACATTCCTAACTAAATTTTAAGATTCTAAGAAGGAACCACATAATTTTAAGAGAGTGCATTTCTCCATTTGCTAACCTATAATCTTGCCACTTCTCAAAAAGTTTCAGTGGCAGAACTTGAACTTTGGATATATTTATCTCCTAATTGTTCAAAGTTACAACATATATCTTAGGGATGGAAGGAGGATGACAAGATGTTTAAATATCTTCTCATATCCACAAGTTGATACAAAAGCTACTGTTCTTTAAATAAAAAAGTATTTATTGTAAAAACCTTTTCATTTATCATTTTTTCAGAACCTAATGTGAAAACACAAGTCATTTTGTCTAGATACCCTGTTAAACCCTGTCACAACAGATCCTGTCACAGCAAGAGTATGAAGTCCTTTCAGCAGGTCAAGAAATGTTTACCACTAAACAAATAATGTGCTCTGTGATTTCAGCCAGACATATCTGACTACTATGGTTTGAGCATGCTATGCATTTCCTATCTGATGAGGTCATTAGTCGCACTGGACTTTGCCATTCTTATCAGTGTAGAGACAGACAGACAACACTTTTTGGATCCTTTTCTAGATTCTAAATCTTCACCCTAAAGAATATTCCTGACCAAAGCAAGCCCAATCTGTCTAGGACAGGCACGGGCAATTATTTCAGGTAGAGGACCGCTTACTGAGTTTTGGCAAGCTATTGAGAGCTGCATGACAGGCAGCCAGGGGCAGATAAAAATTAATTTTCTACATTATTTTAGGGGCCCCGCAGACCAGATAGAATGCCATGGCGGGCCACATCCAGCCCATGTTTTGCCCACCCCTGGTGTAAGACATATTAGTCAAGACCTCCTTTCCTTTTCCTACAAACCAGCTGCTGGAAAGAAGTCTACTGTAGTGGCAATTTGCAGGTGCAAGCTCAGCTACTACAAGCATCACTGTCCCCATTTACAGCTCTCTACTATTTTTCACTGTTCTTAGCTTCTCCCCTAATTTTCAGCTGCTTTAGGCATTGTGAAAATAGTCATTGTGAAAATAATCTCTTTGTGCCTGATCCTATTTCCACAAAACCCCAGGGGACTGCAACTGCCTTAATCCCTAGGCGTCAGGGTTTTACACTGGGTATGATGCATCCCTTTGGTTGGAAGCCCTGTAATCAGACATGTGCTACACATGCAAATTAGAGCTCAATAGTAATCAGTTATAAAGTTAGTACATATTTTCAAGGTCTAACTTTATAGCTGGTTGGAGCTTTTTATTGTGTGATAGCTACTTTGCATGGGTAGCATTCTCCAGGTAACTGTGCAATTAACCAGTTAATGGTGCAATACCTACAATGTGTAGAGGGGGCCTTAGAGAAGAATCTGCGTCTCAACCTTTGCACTAAGACAGCAGTTCCTCTCCAGCACTCTTTCACTGAGAGCTAAGATACCATTGCTTATCTTTCACTTACTGCAGGATAATAATGTATATGCAAACAATTACTGCAAAGCAGTGATTCATGATAAATACTGCCCACTCCTATGTCCTAATAAATGGTTTGTATGTCCACAGCATTTTTATCTGCATTAAATGAACAACTGGTTTAAGAAACTTCAGGATATAAGGGGTAAATTAGAACTTTCATGCAATCCACACAACAGCTCTTGACCTATAATGATCCAGCACCATTTTGATCCCTTGTGTTTGCTCTTTTAACATTTATATAAGCTTTTCTTAAACAAGATATTTGCCACTGTTCCACTTCTCTGCCACTGACCTCCCACTGATCATCAAATAGATCACTACAGGATAATTCACATAATTTGCATTCTACTCAAAGTAGCAAAGAAACCAGTTTACTGTATTCTATTCTACAGCGTGAAAATGCTAAAATAAGCAAGTGTCCCTGTCAAATACTACCTCAACAGCAGCACTTTGTTCAATGGATAACCAAATATTTTAACAATTCTGTGGGAGCTAATACCAAGTCCTGGTTGTATCAAGCACATAAAGTGAGAAATTTACATAGACTTTAGTCAATCTTAGGCTGTTTAATAGGACTATTAGACTGAGCTCATATTAGCTTGCAGTTATCTATTTAAAGTTAATATAAGACAGGAAGAAATGAAAGAAGTGGTAAGCAGTGAAAGAACCTCTTGTCAGAGAAGACTATAAAGTATGGGGGGAAAACCAATTAAGTTCAGTAGGTCCATTTGGGGACATCCTAAACTAATCTGGATAAAAAGCTCATGTCTGGTTCAGAAGCTTGTTCTTCAGTCAGGAACTATGATCCTTGCTGGATTGCCATCTGTAGCTGAACCAAGATCAGTGCTGGTTCAAAACTCAAGGCCATGGGCAGGTGTTATATTTCTAGCAGGAGAATACCCTTCTATTGCCACAAGGTCTCTGGAACCTAGATAAGAAATTCTTTCACCTGGCAGGTTGACCACCTGTTACAGATCTTTAAGACTTTAAGACTCAAAACCTTCATTTTTTTCTGTAGTAATGATTTTGTTATAGAACTGCTATTAACATTTATTTAAATATATTTCTTTGCGTGTGTGATGTTACTGAGCCAGGCTTTTTGAACCTTCCTTGGTCCCTAGAACACCTCAGGGTGGATTGGAGGGAGGTAAGGGATGGAAGAAGTGTCCATATTTCCATATTGTAGCCAGCCAGATTAGGGAAGAGGGTGAAGGAAGAATTCTAAAAAGTTTATAAAAGAAATTTCAATGAGCCATGAAATTTCCCAAGGAAGGAAAGGAAAGTCTGTATCACACTTCAAATCCGCTTCTCACTTCTTTTCTGAAGTCTCAAAGGAGGATAGTTAATTGTTTTAAAGCTGTTTCTGAAAACACAGAAATGAAATGCTTGCCTAGGTTAGCACAAAAATGCTACATGAATTCATAGTTTCATAGTTAGTAGGGTTGGAAGGGACTTGAGCAGATCAACAAGTCTGGCCCCCTGCCATGGCAGGAAAGAGTACTGGGGTCAAACGACCCCAGCAAGGTGATTGTCAAGCCTCATATTAAAGACAAGCAAATGCTGATTTTTATTAATAAGTTTATAAACTATGCAGATATATATGATGTACAAAAGTTTTTTTTAATACAGATGAAGATACAGGAGTAAGTTAAGTTGAAAAAGAAAACATGACCAGGCAGTGCCTTCTCTCTACCCCTCTCCCTTCTTCCCTCGATTTCTTCTAAGTCCAATGGGGAAAAAAAGCCCCCCAAAACAGTAGATTCCAGAATTTAGCATGCAGTCACCATGTAAAACTGGTAAATTACTGCAGTTAGAAAGTTGTATTTATCCATTTGGTAGGCTATTCTGGCTTATATCATTCAATGACTTATAAAATAATCTATAAATTGTATTACTGGCAAGTCACTCTAAAATATAACCCAAACCAGCTCTTCACTAGGCGCACATTCCCATAATATGTTTTTTAAACTCTGAATTTTGGGCATTGCGATTTCAAAAAGGATTATATTCATATCACGCAAACATCAGTATGAAATAGTCAATCATGCATGAGAGAAAAAATAAAATCTATCATTTAACAGATACTGAAGGATCCATGTAAACTGGTTTTCAATACATCTCTCTCTTAACAGTTGCTTTTTCCAAGGTTCAGTCCTTTCACTGAAAGTATGGGCTCAACAATTTACAGCTGAAACCTTTTTCCTTTTGTAAGAAAACTTTATTTAATTTGGCAAAGAAAAGAGAACGCACTTTGGTGACAATAGCAGGCAGAGGAGGGATTCCTGAGGTTTTGAAAGTGTGAATGTTTCACAGTAACATGAATGTTCCAAGGAACAAGCCCAAACCTGTGTGCCCATGTAACGTACAGAAAGCAGTGTGCATGGAAAAGAACAAAGCCATGCAAGCAGACCTCCACATACCCATTGGCATACTGATACCGTGTGGGCAATGGATTCAACGACTGGTGACAGAGTTGAAATAACTGACCCGAATAATTAGTTTGAATCCATCTTCAGAAGAATAACATTGACTGACACTGTCTCTGTACTATACACAGTCAAAATTTTAGAAGATGAAGGAAATTTGAGATCTCTAGAAATCAAATCAAAAGAGCTGCTGTTTCATCAAAATCCACACCCACATCCAAATATTAATTACACTCAAGACAATAACTGTCACCTTTCCATACCAAATGATACTTTACTGAGCAGAAACTTAACAGTCTCACATTTTAAAAGTTCTCCGCTAATTTTTTCAAAGGTACCAAAATGGATAGGAAGTTGAAGTCCTGTTTTCAAAAAACACTTAGACCCTGAGGAACAGAAATCCCAAATAGAGAGATAAATGCCTGAGAACCCAGGCTCCTTTTGAAAATTTTACCATTTGACTTTTTACTTTGCTACACAAAATTTTAAGCCGAGACAAGTAGAAAGTTAAATATTCCATAGATGAAATCTTATATTAAGGTATGTGAGAGACAATAATATAATATATTTCTTTTAACTGCCACTGCACATTTTACACAATAGAGAAAAGATAGCTGCCCCGACAGCACAAGACTGTAACTGAAAGTGTAAGTTTATTTAAAAGTTTATCCTCAGCCTACAAAAATAATGGTGTCAATTTTCCACTGAGGTACCTTAGGAACAATGTGTTTCCCTAGCTTCCCAGGATAAAGGGCCATATAACTGGTCCCTATATCCTTAAAATATGCAGTGAGTAAGCCTTAACCCTCAATAAAACAAGCGAAATAATCAAGGCCTGGAAAAGCAATTAAACACAGATGCATATAAATTACATTAATAAACCAAGAGTACCTTTGATGATTACTGAACAGTGGTAAAATACAGACAGAAAGTTTAGTTAATGGCTGTAAGAAATTGCATAGCTACCAATATTCTTCACCATTCTTTTGTCTGGTAAGAATGCCAGTGCAACTATACCATAAGTTAGCATGCAGAAGATTAAGACTGGTCCATTCACAAAGAACATATAGATGTCCTACTTATATTCCTTTTATCTGACCAAAAAGAGAGATAACATTGTGCCTCCAGAACCTCTCCCTCTTATATTCCCAAATTATTAGAACAACACTTTTATTCTTCTGAAAAAGAATGGGAACATATGCTAGAAATGGTTTACAAGGATTTAGAGACATTTTGTGTTGGTTAGGTATGTCAGATTTGATCTGCCCCTAAAACTATATTCCCCGTGCTTTCATATCATTTAACTCAGGAGTGGGTGTGACGGGGGCACTCTCCTGAGGCTGGGTCGTGTCAGCCTGCCCACCTGTCGCTACGAGGCAATCCACCCAGTCTCGCCTGCCATGACTGCTGTCCTACAAACAGATGGTAAATGCAGGGTGCAGTTTTAGGCCACAGCCAGGACCAAGAGCCTCCAGCTCCTACCTGCAAGATTGCCATGAAACAGTTCAGTCAGGCAATATTTCTGGCTGGCTCGCCACCTGTGAACTGCCCTGTTTATATAGGCAGCCAATGTTTTAAAATGGATGCTGCAATCAAGCACCTGCCAGCTGCTTGACTCACCCCTTAAAGTGGCAGGCACTACCAGGGCCCTCCTACAGCGGGCAACTATTTTGGCTGGAGGGCTGCTTACTGAGTTTTGGCAAGGTGTCGAGAACCACATGGGTAGGCCCACCCCTTGACAGGCGCCCTGTCCCCTGGTTCCCATCTTGTGACTGGAAGTCCTACCCCCTAACCCTTGCCCTTTGCCACCAGAAGTCCCTCCCCTTGCCCCCAGAAGTACTCCTTTCAGCAATGAGTTCTGCCATCCCAAACCAGAAAAATACCAAATTATATTATAAAAATCAAACATCTACAGCATTCATTAATTTGATTTCAAAAAATATTTTTGTCCTGATTTGTGTGTATAGTATACATAGAGGTGATTGCATAATAGCTTAAAATGAAGTCTTACTCTTGTATATTGTCAGGGGGCATGGGGGCGTGTGTGGATAGGTATGGGGTTTGTGAAGGAAAGGGTAGCTGGGGTGTGTGAGGGGCTATGGTTGTCTGCATATATGGTAGTGCAGGGGGTGTGTGGGTGCTTGTGTATAGCGAGGTGTGTGTTTGGGACTCACCCTACAAACTCATTCTCCCCCTCCCTCATTGCATGGACATGCACGCACATACACACACACTTGCACACGCATACACACCCCTCCTGCTCCTGGCCCTGGAGTACTGACACAGGCCTCATGCTCCCACGGCCTGGTGATGAAGCCAAGAGGCACGTGGTGCTGGAGTGGCAGGAGAGCAGAAAAGCAGGGAAATGGCAGCTACAGGTGGGGCAAGTGACAACAAGCAGGCACGCAGGAATGCAGTGACAGTTGGGTGGGAGTGTGGGGCCCGCACAGGTGTTTCAGGACCAGAACCAACACAGCCCAAGGAGGGGCAGCAGGAGCACAGGGCCAAGCTAGCCCAGCTCCCCCCTTTCCCTGCTGGTGCAGCCCAGCCCAACCGGGCTCCACTGAGCCTCTACCAGCCCAGGCCCCACACTCCTGCTATTCCGCTCTGGGCTGCCACTGGCCCTGGCTCTGGGCACAGTTCAGGCCCCGCTCACTGCCACTTCCCTGCATGCTGCTGCTTTCACCACTTTCCTGCCTGCCACGGTGCTCCAGCACCACGTGGTTCCCCGCCACCTGGCCAGACAGCGAGACTCTGGAGGAGCTGGCCCGGCCCCGAGGACTGAGGTGATCGTTGACAGTCCTCCCAACTCCTTTCCCCCCTCCACCCCGCTTCGTATTCTTATCAGAGTTTCCTTCTCCGACGGAGGGAGGCTGGAACAGCCCCAGAGTCGCAGGCCAGAAGCTCCTACTAGGCTTCTGTAAATTTTTTAGGTGCCCCACAGGCCAGATGGAATGGCTGGAGGGCTGGATTCAGCCCACAGGCTGTATTTTACCCACCCTTGATTCAACTAAAGAAAGCCATATTAAATCATGGATTTCTGACCAATTATTAAATAGGATAGTCCAATCAGCAAAGTAAATTATGATTTTCAAGATCTGTGCATAGTTATGATTGCTGTAATCTGACAAGTTACCTTCTACATACAGACAAAACCTATAAAAATCATTGTCAGTGAAGCAGGATATAGTCACCTCAACACACTTTTGTTTTTGTTTTTTTTTTAAACTAACTGACCAAGATCTTGTAACTGGCAAAATGCAAGACTCAGAACTACCCTGTAATTTATTTGCATTTTGCAAATGGAAAATGGAAGTGAGGGGAAAGATTTGTTTCTGTGGTCTGTGATAAGAATGAGGAAGACTATGAATGGGTTAAAAAACAGTGAGAATGCCACAACCCTAATGCACAAATTTGAAAAATATGACTTGCAATAATTTAGCAATTGGGGAGGAACTTTACTACAGAAGCTTAAAATATAAGCTCTAGGCATCATTTAAATCCTACTTTGTAGGCTAATGTGCAAGACTTAAATAATGTATGGATCTCATGTGGTGCCCCTAACTAGTACATGAATTTCATCTTGACAGAGTAAAGCTCCTATCACATGGAGTCCAAGGTGCCAGCCACACCTCTGACAACTGACCAGGAAAAGATAACTTTAAAATACTTCATAGGTATAAACTATTTGAAAATCTGCCTCTGAAATTTCTAATGATCAGAAAAAATCCATGGGATATCATGCTTTCCAAGATAGTAGACTTGGACCACACAACAGGCCAATCTAGTCAATAGAAAGGCTGAAGCAGCCAGTCTTCATTTATACAAGTCAGGGGCATTTTTGATCTACAGAAGTATAGTATTTATTCTAATTAGTTCTCAGCCTTCTGCCAAAAAAAAAAAAAATCTGAATCAACAGTGATTTACAGTCAGCAACAGATGTCTTCTAAACTTTCCATCTGACTAAGAGCTCCCCAGTAATAATCTCTGTTTATCTGGCATTTTTCCTTTCATTTCTATAGGACTTTTGGCCATTCACGTGTTAGCCCACCTCTGTATAATGATCTTTGATGGAAGACAGGGCAGGAGGAGTCCATAAACTTACTTGAAAGGGTCCCCTGTCAAAGAAATTCCTCTCTAGCTATATACAGTAATAGAGCTGGGACTGGCAATCCTTAGGCTTGCAAATGTGTGTAGGAAAGATGAAAGGAGGAGATGTAATTATAAAGCAAGGCCAGTATTCTGTTCTGGAAGATTTTTCTTTAAAAAGAAGGAAAAAAAAGAAGAAATAAAAGCAGTGAGTTTGCACTGGACTCCAAGGCAGCATGCAGATGAACGCAGCTGTGTGGCATGTGGTACTGCATATCCATCTACAGTGCAACATACCGCACATTCAGGCATTCTCCATGCTGCTACCTTGCTGCAAGGAGTAGGGGGTTTCACCCGGGGAGATCCCAGGCTCAAAAAACCTGTGTAGAAAAAAAGCAGGGTGGCACATGTGGCAGCAGCATGCGCTGCCCAAAACCAGAGTCTGGCTAACTGGAGCCACATGCTGGCTGCTAGCCAGGTTCCCAGCTACTGAAGCACCGTAGCTGCAGCTTCCCCAGCCCCCAGGTAAGGCTTCTGGGGCCAGCACTATTGCTGGCCTCAGACTCCCCTACCCCATTCAGGGTAATTTGCTGTGTGCCAGAGTGTATGTGGCCCAGATGTTCCCCAGGGACAAGTAGCAGCAGCACAAGGCAGCAGATTGCAGATGTTTGTTTCCCTGGGAACAAGTAGCAGTGGCACACCTTGTGCTAACCCACCCAGTCAGCTTCTATGGAACAGCAACCAACAGCTCAACTTCAGTTCATAAAGCTCTAGGTTACATTTTCAAAAGTAAGCAAGTGACTTACGGAACTGATGTCCCATTAACTTAAGGGAGCGGACCTGGTGGCATGGAAGGGTGCAGAGTAAGGAGGTTTGGCACATCAGGGGAATTTGATGGAACATGAGGCGGCTAATCTGCCACCTGGATAACTAACCTACACAGCTGGTTCCCATTCCCACAGGACACTGCTGCCCAAATCAGCTCTAACTCCTTAGCTCTAATATGCAACTTATACCCAGTACCAATGCCCTTCAGCCCCACTGTCTTCTCATCCACTCCTCTCTCCCCAGCTCACCACTCTTTTATTTATGACCATTTTTAAATGTACAAAATATAAATGTATAAAAGTGCAAGAGAGCAGAGGACAGGCATTATAGATTCATATGTACTCACAAACCACAAAGATCAAGAAAGAAACACTTGACAAAAACACAAATCAAAATGAGGCCAAAGGAAAATGAGTATTTCAGTAATGGTCTTTATGACAGGACTCTCTTTTTAAAGCTTTCACAATATAAAGCTACTAGTTGCTAATTGGTGAGAATGAAGAGGATCCCACCCTGCTCTGGCAGTTTGGTTTAATAGCAGCCCTTTGCTAACTTTGACAATTACTCCTACATTCCCCTGTAAGAGACTAATGGTTGGCTAAAAATAAAATGGATATTAGCATTTGCAGAGAAATGTCTGAACAATACAGTATTTGACAGAAGGTGAAATTAAATCAACCTTGCACTGTGTTAATGTCCAAATTTTACTTCAAAAGATAGCTTCAAACTGGACAATCTAGGTTGACACTACGGTGAGAACAATGAGATAAAATATAATTTTTTAAAATTTCTTCAGTCCAGCATCTTATGGCAGCAAAGCTCATCACGTAATACAGAACTGAATGATCAAACATGAAAATGAGAATTTCTATAACAGCTACTAAAAGCTGAGAAAGATGCCAATTAAGGCAGAAGGCAAAAAATACTTACTATAGTTTCATGGCATCTTGGTGAAAACACATGCATTGACTTGAGTATCCATAAAAGAAACTGTCTGAGCTGGGGGAAAAAGCAGAAAACCACCATTAAGAACAATTATAAAGAAAACACGCAATAATGTTACCAAAGATGTCAATTGCCGTCTTACGTTTGGATACTGAAATCTGCGGGGAGGAGAGGGGTAAAGGCACAGTCTCTCTCCCAAGAGATAAAATCTTGAAAATATTAGGGCTTTGTTACATGTTACGCTGAAAGCTGCACAAATATTGACTGGCTTAGCGCTACCTTGCAACCACCCCTTCAACTTCAGGGGCGCATCTGTGGGGAGTGGCCATAATTTAATAAAACAAGAGCTTGGTTATATGGATCAAGAGACAATCCTGCCCTGGAGTGGCGTAACTTTGAGCTGCATAACAAGTGCTTTAAGCTACTTAAAAGTGTTACATGTGGACAATCTGGGGGTTACAGCTCCAGAAGCTGCCCAAAATTAATGTGCAAATAGGCCCTTAGACATTTTGACAGAAGATTAAAAAGTCTAACCTGCAGCAGAAAAAGCCAGTTATACACCACAAATCAGTATTATACACCATAAATCAGTTTTTTTAAAAAATGAATGCTTCAACTTGTACTTAAATATGCAAAATTTAAGTTGTTTCAGGTTAGACCCGAAGGTAAAAAAAGGGTAACATATTAAGATGCAACTATTATCTTTGATTAAAAACGGAACAAAAAGCTGACCCTGGAATACACAAATGTATCCTAAATCAAATACCCTGTTAAAATGTGACCCTGAATTTGTCCAGCAGAGGCAGACACGCTTAACTCCATGCCTCCAATCCATACGATAGTAGCTCAAACATGTCAAATGGCAGAAACATTTGAAATTTAGTTGCTCTGAGACTGCCCATCCCATGAGTGATTTCTACTCTATATAGCAAGGTGGTTGAGAACTGAGCAAAGGTACCAAGCACAATGGGACTGGATTTTCTTAACAGAAGACCATAAATTTCTCTATCATGTTAGGCTTGGTATCTCATCCAGATATGTGGAAATCTGCACATTTTACAAAGAAAAACTACTACCTCAAACCAGCACAGAAAAATACATGATCTGCTGTAAAGTAGCAGCAACACAATATTTATACCTAAACCTTACCACACAACCACTAGCAGAATGAGAGTGCAGGTAAATCTGTAAGACAGGTATGGATGGCTTAGGGACGTATTAGGGACTCTAAATGTAAGGAGGAAAGTCAAAGGGCTAAGGAGGGAGAAAATGGTGTAGGAATTCAATACAAACCTTATTTTGTTGATGGAAAGTAATGAGGGAGGGAAGAGGGAAGCAGCAGAGGAAGCATGCAGGTACATGAAAGAGTATGGGGAGAACTTGAGAGATTGTTGCTCTAAATGGGGCCAGTTATCAGGAACAGAATTTTATAGAAGAGGGGACAGGAATGGTCCATGGGAAACCTGACTGAATGGGCAGGGATAGCTTTCCATGAAAATAGGAAAAAAAGAAATATTCAAAGTTTAGAATACATTGAGTGAAAGTCTTGGTTCAAATGAAGTCAACATACTGTCGCCATCAGCTTCAGGGAGTCCATGATTTTAATCAAATTTTGCATCTTACTAGTTGCCAATGATGTATTTTCATGTATTTCATTATATTACACTGACAATCCCAGGATCAGGAAAAATTTCCTTAGAAGGGCAAGGTTCAAGTGCAGAGTCAGAAATGAGTAGCAAAGGATTTTAAAAGAAGAAAAGCAGGCACTTTAGTTTTTTGAAATCCATACCAAAACGTAGTTCCCCAATCCCACCTGAATATTTTTTGCATCTTGAAACTAATTTACATAGAGGATGGTATTATTCACTTTCATAAAATAAGAGCATCATTTCAGATAATGAAAACAAGTACTCAATACTGTAAGCAAAAAAAGAAATATTCTAGATTTCTAGATGCTGCAGATTAAGTTCTTTCTTCTACATATCACTGTATAGCAGAGACTGAGGCCCTTTCTGCATATGCAGGTAAAGGCACGATTGGATCTAATGTGTGATCCACACAATTGCACCTCCTGCCACAGATTATGAGATCGTGTATTAAATCCAACCGTACCTTAGTCCAAGTCCAATCTTGGGCTCCCCCTGCATCAGCAAGAAGCAGGCTCCCAAGACTGGGAGCCACCTTTGCTGAAGGGCCTACCAGTTGTGAAGGCCACACACAGCTAGGACTGAGAGTCCCATCAGGTGCAGGGCTCTTGGTCCTGGCTGCACATGTGGGCCCAGGGCTTTTACACACCCCTAAGCCTTGGGGATCACAGCAGCCATGATCCCCAGGGCTTGGAAGTTTCACGCTGGGCATAGTGCACCCCTATGCCTCAGGGTGAGCATTTGATTTAGGATTCAGACAACAGGACTCCCAACTGCAGAGAAGACCCTACTGACATATGCAAATTAAAGTTGGATAGCAACTAGCTATAAAGTTAGTACACATTTTTGAGATCTAGCTATAGCTGGTTGGAGCATTTTATCATTCGGTAAGTATTTTGCATGTCTAGCTGGTCTCAAGATAATTGCACAGTTAACCAGTTAATTGTGCAATACCTGTACTGTGTAGAAAGGGCCTCAGATGAGAAAATAATACTGGGTCTCTCTCTCTTTCAACAGTAGTTGAAAAATGTGTTCTGAACTTTGGAAAAATAAATACATAAAGATTTCTAAAATTACAGTTTTGTTCAGCAATGTTCATTCTCCTTTCACTGCCTCGATACTTGCTTCAAATCTGTTTTTGTTTTAAATATTTATACTAGGAAGAATTACATGTAAACAAAAAAGAACAATACATATTTTAGAGACAAGTTAATTATAACTATGAATATCCTAAAGTTTGATCATTCAAGTGCAAACCTCAAATGAAAGATGAAAGTCTCTTATCAAGAGGATATATAATTGATTTCAATTTCAATCCCACAGAAACCTATTAACGTATTTATTTATACCTCAGTATTTACATTTACGTAAGCACAACCAAATAAACTGCATTAATGTCAT
Organism: Crocodylus siamensis; assembly: GCF_052110815.1. NCBI lineage: Eukaryota > Metazoa > Chordata > Crocodylia > Crocodylidae > Crocodylus > Crocodylus siamensis. Next base: position 227,059,628 of record NC_143396.1, on the reverse strand, counting down.
GTTAATATCCCTTGGCAAAAAAAACATTATTGATCAGTTCAGAATGGATTAAAGAGAAATTATATTCCTGGAAATGGAGTTCTTTGAGATGCATTGTCCATATACCTACTCTCACTGTAGGTGTGCATCCATCTCAAGCACACAGTTGAGAGACTTTTGCCTTAACTATACCGATCAGGCATACTGCAAACCTGCCCCTCTGTATTCTGCACTGAGGGGATAAAGGATTATATGAAGTTCCTATTCAAGTTCCCTCTCAACCAATGTCTGATACAAGATGCAACTCCAGGGAAGAAAGGGGGGAGAGATGTAGATGGGCAAAGAATTCCAGCTACTGATATCTTTTATTTCCCCTTACAACAAATGCCTTGTGTGTACAACTGTAAAGTAGTACCTGCACACTAGGAGATGGGTTTTTAAGTTCCACAGACTAACAGCAAGTGAAGGACCACTGTAAATGCAACATTGGACTAGGAGGCTTCTTTGATGGGACACTGTAGTTATGAAAATGTGGTGCAAGGATGCTACAAGATTTGCCTGGGCTCTGATGGAATGACTCTGAGCATGGATGGTGTTCCTTGGCAGACTCAAAACAATTTGATATGAAGCTGGATGGGTTTTGTGCTGTAGATCTCTCAGCTAGGAGAAAGGACAAAACCCTTTTCACATCAAACGAGTATAAAGATATCTCAGTGGTGCCACACCTATACTGGATAGAGTTATCAGATGCCTTTATTATTTATAAGCTTAGACCTTGAATAGAAGGTACAAGCCACTGAAAGTACACACCAGACGCAATTAAAAAAAAAAGGGAAGAGGGCCTTAATTTCACTACCCTAAGGTACAGACAACAAATTTAAATGACCATCAAGATGATGTTGCATAAATATGTGAGAGGGTACAAGCCCCTGTGAAAGAAATAAAATACTGCTAAGGAAATATTGAGAGAAAACAACAACAGCTACTACTACTATAACTGTATCAGTAATAGAAAGCTTCAGGAAAATTTGGTAACAAGTATGAGTTGACAAGAGTCTCTATCTCTAGCCAAAGCAATTCAGAGGAAGTGAGGAACAGAAATAATGCATTATCCTGCATGTTTTTTTTTTTTACTTGAGGGATAAGAAGAGGCAGGACTATGGTGCATTCCATGTCTATTAAAGCAAAAATTCTCCAATCAAGTGCTTGAGGCACATACATGTATTCAGTGAGGATGTGCATATGGACAACTACTCAAAGGAAAAAACATCATTAAGGAAACAACAATGGAAAACATGTGCCAAGGGGATATCAAGTAACCAGGATACAAGTTATTTGGGACTAAAATGGTGTGGAAACCAACTTCTATAAGCAACGTACTGCGCCTGTGCTTAGAAAACATCAATATTTATATCCTGGTATCTCAATGCTTTATTCTGAATGCTTCAGTAAAAGGCTTGCTTTTAAATTCTTCTTTCAGCCCTTTCCTCTATATAGAGGAGAAGCCAAAATGAGCAAGGACCTAACTAGCTTAGCTGAAAAACTACTGAGACCAGTGAAGCAAACAGTTGTGTTATATGAAGTGCCATAAAGAACTGAGGGACTGTAATGCTAACATTTCTGTCCACAAAAAAGTCTTCTGCAGAACCTAGGAACACTGCTTGGGGAGGCACTGTTAGGATATACATTTTCATAGTTTCACTATAACACCTTTTTAGTAAATAAACAGAATCAATTCCAAGGTGCTACATAAGACCTAATCCCCAATAATCATCAAGATTTCCTCTTCAGGTGCTAAAAAAAATTATTAGCTTAGTGAAAATAAAGGTTTCCTATTGATACTTCAAGAGGATATGGAAAATCACTTTTAGATACAAAATTTGTATTAGCATTGTTTGTTTTGTACCTGCTCCTGGCTCATGAAAATATTCATATTGTATCTATTTTGAGCATTATTTTGTGGTTAAAGCTGTCTGAAAGGTGACAGCAAAGATCTTGTCTAAAGAGCAATTTCTTTTTCACAAAAAATTTTTGTTGCTGAAATTATAGAAACCCACATTTTCTTTTCATTAAAAAAAACCCCAAGTGGCATATATATGTGAAAATGGCTCTAATTAAAAAAATTAATATGGGAGATGATCATTATTCTAAGATTTTTTTGTGTGTGTGTTCAGTGATATAGGAAAAGTATCTACCGTATATACAGTAGCTACTTTTGTTGCTGACTGTCTCGCAAACATGGTTTTATAGACCTGTAATTCTAAAAAACCCATTAGTGGCTCATAGTAAAATAGCTTATATCATTTTGTACAAGATCAACTGACTAAACGCTATCTATGGATAAAATTTAGACCAAAAATTAAAAGAAAACTTAACTATCAGACAAGTGAAGTTTTGGAATGGTTTTTCTAAGCAATGCAGTACAAGAAAAGACCCTTGCTTTAAGAATGAATTGGTTATGTTTCTGAACAGGGAGACCTGGCTCCACATTCAATTTGTGAAATGACACTTAGCTTTTTTAGTGTGGAAAGTGTCTGGTAATCCCATGCCCCCCCAGCTGGAGCCCTCCTCCCAATGAATGCTACCGAGGGAAGGACAGGAGGTATGGGGGTTGCTGTTCTTTGAAATTCTGAACTATTGGCCAGAGGATACGGTTGGCGTTTTGAACCGAGTGCCCTGATACTCCTGCCAGCACTTGTAAGACAGTAGCACAGTTCCTGGCTAAACTGTTTTATTCTCCAGCTCACTGTTATGCCAGTCACCAAATTTGGGGTCTGGAGGCATTTTTACCTTAGGTTAGATTGGCAAATACCATGGAGGTTTTTGTCTTCCTGTGTAAAAGTGGGAGCAAACCTTTCTGGCAAGCGCACAACAAGTTAAGTCTCACGCCCCCCCTAAGTGCCACTCCAACCCCTTTCCCCTGACTGCTCTTTCTGCTCCCTATCCTATCTGCCCTGTACTCTGTCCCCTCCCTGATCTGCCATGTGCCATGCACACAGGCTGCCTATGCCACTTGTAGCATGCATGCCCCAGGATAGACACCAATGCCCTGTAACATGGGACAAACCTTTTCCTAGGATCTTCTAAGCATATACTAACCAACTATTTGCCTCTTATTGCAGCAGAAAATGAGTGGTCCTCCCTGTCATGCCACCTCCCCCGCCCCCCTCGTTACATATGTGGTATATTATAGCGTGTTTGGGGCATGTAGTTATGTGTAAGAATCTGAAGTGGCAATTTTGAGATTCCTTAGATTAACAATTTCATGGAAACCCAAATAACAGGACTCAATGGTGCAGGAGGCCCCTTAGTGTCCCTATGTTTCCATGAAACATGGCTAAATGAACAGTGCCACAGTGTAATTTTTCTCTCTGGTATAAAACCCTGTCTTGAAATTTTAAAAGTAAAAATTCTGATGTTGAGGTAAAATTCCATCTTTACCTGCCCTCTGTTATGTTGCAGTATTTAATTTCATCTTTACCTGCCTCCTCATAATTTTATGTTGCAGTATTTAAATTTAATATTGATTTCATTATGAGACAATTCCTGAGCACTTCCAGTGATTCTGTTTTTATTCCAAATTAGCAGAGAATACAATAAAACAAACAGTTGAAAGTTTCAAAATAAATGTATCCAAATGAAGGCAGCTGGTCAAAACTGCAATTATCTTGAGCTTTACTGTTAAAACATTGTGCTCAGATTTACTGCTTTTACTGAAGAACACCAGAGCAGCTTCCCACACTTGGTTTTCAATTTTAAGCAAATTAATAGCCTTCTCTGAATCTCTCCTCTTGCTCAGGCTTCAGATTGTAGCGGCACTCGGTCAGAACCACAAAACCATGAAAAGTAATTTGACACGGATACCAGAGTAGGCCACAGAAGTTAATCTTGGACCATCCAGAAACAACCAACATGCCCCCACACACCACAAAACACAATCAATAAAGAACTTGGATAACAGCTGGACAAACATTATGCTGAACTGACAGATATTTGACCTGTTATCACTGGTAGGGGAATCAGTGCTCTGGCAGAGAGAGGGAGAGAGAAGTCAAAGCTAAGTAATGATATGCTTGTTCATAAACATAAATCTGCTTTCTACTAGGCAAAAGTCTTGTGGATTGTGAATTAACTTTCCCATTATGACCTTAAATTGTGATGAAACTTGTGTTTTATTGAGCAAAGCATTATTATGTATTTACATAAAATAAATGAAAACACTGTAAATAGCTAGGAAATGGACTAACAATCAAAGAAAATACATCCACTGGAGCCTCCATTAGCTCTCTTTGAATAGACATAAATCCATCCAACCACATTTAATTGTTAAGTGTTTATACCAGTCTGTCATTTATTTAAGACAGTATAATATACCCTATTCTTTAAAAACAAAGATATGTGGAAGAGGTTAGATTAGCTGAACAAGTACTCTTGATAAGTCCAGCACAAAAACAGTAATGTTATAATGTTTTCTGCTTTAAACCTAATACAGTCTTGAGATGGTTTTGGTCAAATGGCTGAATTCCAGAAGAAAGTGTCTGAAATTCATAAAGGGATGACATTAATTGTTACAGACATGGTGAAATTATGCTTGCTTAGCTCTGATAAATTGTTTCTTAACTAACAAGAAAATTAAAGCAGTTTCCATAAAGTCTTCTGACAGGGATTTTACATACTTATCGCAAAACCAGTAATGCCTTGTTTATACGAATTCTTACATCATGGGTCAACTTGGCATTATTAGATTTTTGGAATGCATTTATGGATGTGGGTAGTTTTACCTACAGACCATTAATTTTAACTTTTGAAGCTCAGGATCCAATGATACAACCCAGTGTTCATCAAATTTATTACAATAAGTCATCACTTTGCTGCATGAATATTAGGTTTCTTCAACTTTAGCACTCTGAATAAATCAAAGTGCAGTGTTTGCTGTCTTTTATAACCCCGTTCAAGCTTTTTTACTTGAAGTCTAAATAGATGTCCTTTCTAAAAGTTAGAAATAAAACCAGTGCAGCGGGGGTTTTCAGCTAGGGATACTCATACTCCTGGGGGTACTTAGACCGGTCCCTAGGGGGTACACACGGGCGGGCAGGGACAGAGCACCACCCCCTCCTATGAGCAGAGCCAGGCTGGGGCGAGGGCAGCAGCACCCCTCCACAGCGTGTGGAAGCTCGCAGGTGGCAACCGCTGCCACCACACCCCAGCCTGGTGAGCTTCCCAGCCTCGCATGCTCCTGGGAGGTGGGGGCGCAACATCCCTGCCTACCCGCCATCCCCACCTACCTGCTCCACGTCTGGCCGTGCACACTCCCCCCCCCCAATCAGCTGCATACTACCCCCACCACCCCCAGCTCCACATCCAACCACCAGGGGTACTTAGACTAAAGAAGGTTGAAAACCCCTGCTATACAACATTATATTAATGACAAAAGTCATACAAAAGAAAACAGGCTTATTTCCTGCCATCAAGTTCAACTGTTCCACAGTTAGAACAATTCACTATAAAGAAAACTTTGTAAACATTAATGGATTCCCATTATATATCATTTAGGGGTTCTTAAATACAGAGCTCAGCATATAAACAACATAGTTAACCATCAGTAGCATGCTTGCTGCTGCACTAGATAATTATTTATGCACCTTCATCCCTAAAGGAACTAAAAGGCACTTGCAGATGCCATTGACCTGGATAGCACAAAAAAATACTAAGTTAGAAATTCCTTTCTTCCAGTCTCTTTTGGATAAATATCATAGAACAATGATCCATACTACAATTCCGACTACTGAAAGAGCAGGGGAAGGTGTTCAAAGCATAAGGTTTGACAATGTTTTCAATTAAATTTACATACAGGTAAACACAGCATCTCAGTTTAATTTGATGAAATAAAGGAAGAAACTATAATTGAGTATTTTGCATTGTTTATCTCAGTGATTCTCAACCAGGGTGATAGGAAACCCTTTTAAGGATGATACGCAGCATTAGCACTGTAAGGTGTGCAAACACCTACACACTTTGCAAGATAAGCCCAGAGATTTCAAACAGAAATTCATAGCATCATAACATACTTGTTACAGTCTTTCAGAATTCTTTGCAATAGAAGAATGTCTCTATTATTTTTCCTCAGTCAAAAAAAACAGTGAAAACTAAGAGTTGGCATTTTCCTGAGGGGTGTTTAAGTCTAAAAAGATTGAGTACCACTGGTTTATCTGTTTAAAATTTTCCTAAAACAGACATTTTACCTTGTAACTCACTAGTTTCTAAACATAATTACCAGGGGAGATGACAAAATTAACATGCATTTAAAAAATTATCTTGTGTTGTTATGGTAACTACATATGTCCAGAGAGAAAGGACCAAAAAGGTGTGTGGTGGGGGGGGGGGGGGGGGGGGGCGACACAGCAGCAAATTGTTCCCTAAATTCAGCTAGATGTCATGATTTTTAATCATTGTGAATTCAAGTAGAATGGGAAAAAGATGCATAAATATCAAACATCACAACACTTGTGATGGAAGTAAATATGCCCATGGAATGATGGAAATCCTGAGGCAAGAAGTGGGAGCAAAGGTTGCTTCCCCTCAATAACGGATCCTCAAACCAACGACTTTTACAACAATAGTAATCCCACAGATTACTGATCCCTTAGGCCTTATGTATATGCCCGAAAATATTTTCTTCTTGTATCAGATCCTAGTGGCTAATCTAACAGTAGATCATCTACCATATACAAATCACCATTCATGGACTGCACAATGTTACTGTATCATTGTACAGAAACAAAACAACCCTCTATTGTTGAAAGGCAAGGACCAAAAATACAATATATTAACATAAAATTCATTAAGACAGGGTTTGGCTGAATGCATATACCAGAGACCTAGCAAGGGTTTAAGAAAAAGGGAAAACTAACAAAGGGTACAGGACTGGGGATGGCAGAGGAGCCTCATTACAGAAACAGTTCCTTAAAAAGAAGTTTTGCGGGAAAGGAAGAAGTTTTACATAAAAGGACAGACCGCTCAGACACCAGCCCAAGATGACCATTCTGCCCACTAAAGTGAACCACATGTATCATTAGCTTTGGGTTCTCAAGACTACTCATAAATCATCCCCTGGAAAGCCATGTATATTTTTCAGACAAACCACTGAAAGGCTCTAAAGTTGATTTATTGTCAACAGAGGTGCTAACCTTTGCTAAGAGAATTGCAAATAAGGCAAAAATCAGAGAAACTTTAGACCCTGGATCTACTGAATATGGTCATTAGACTTTTCAAAAGGTCAAGGACTTTGTTATCATCATCATTTTAGTTTAAAGGTAACACTTGATACTTATGGTCCAGTGCTTTTGACCATTTTCATCAATGATCTGGATGTGGGGGAGAAGAGTTCATGGATGACACCAAGTTAGGGGAAGCGTGATCATGCTGCCTAAATTCGGCTGCAGATACAGGTAGACCTAGAGAGGCTGGCAAGTTGGGAAGATCAAAACGAGGTGAGGTTTAACATCGAGAAATATGAAGTGCTCCACCTGGGAAAGAACAATCCCCGGCACACCTACAGGCTTGGTAATGTCAATCTAACCAGTAGTATGAATGACAGAGACCTGGGTATAACAACTGACCACAGTATGAACATGAGCCAACAGTGAGACATTGTAACCAGCAGGACAAATAATACTTTGGTGTGCATCAATCGATGCATCTCCAGCAAAACCAAGATAGAGATTCTTCCGCTGTACTTCAGCATTGGTGAGACCACAGCAATACTGCATCCAGTTCTGAGTGCCACACTTCAACAAAGAAAAGCTCAAGAGAGTCCAGAGAAGGGCCACCCATATGATCAGAGACTTGCATGGCAAGCCATACAAGGCAAGGCTGAGGGGCCTGGGACTCTTCAGCCTGAAGAAGAGAAGGCTGAGAGGGGAGTTGGTAGCAGCTTACTGCTACATCAGAGGTGTACATCAAAGGCTCAGTGAGCAACTGTTCACCAGGGCACCCATGGGGAAAACCAGGAACAAACTCCTGGAAGACTGTTTCAAGTTCAACATTAGGAAAAACTTCTTCACAGCGAGGGTGTCCAGACCATGGAATAAGCTCCCTCCAGAAGTGATGCAATCACTTACCCTGGAAATCTTCAAGAGGAGACTGGAGGGTCACCTTTCTGAGGTCATTTGACCGCAGTTGTCTTTCCTGCCTGGTGCACGGGGGATGGACCCAATGATCTTCCAAGGTCCCTTCCAGCCTACATTTTACAAATAAGAGTTCATTCAATGAACAATAAAATACTAAAACAAGAAATCGTTTATGTTACAAGGGCCAACGGTCCAGTGTAGCCTGAGCCAATAAATTCATATCAGTCCCACATATACCTAAAGTGAAGGCCACTGGCTCATTGTTTTTTGTTTGTTTGTCTTAAGGATGTAACTCAATCTATTAAAGTTCATTAACTGATATCTTTAAGACTCTGGACTCTCTCAAACCCCAAATATTGCCCATATTTCCAAAGGGCAGTTTAGCACTTAACTGAACAAAGAAATGCTTCTCTAAGTGTTAAGTTTTCATAGTGCCTTCTCCCTTTGGAGAAAGAGCCCATAGGCGACTGGTAGGAGGGACATGGGGGGGGGCACGTGCCCCCTCCCCCCCGATAGGGCCATCCCCCGCTGCCAATGCCACCGCTGGCTTCTGCGGGTGCTCGCCAGCCCTGTCCCTGCCGATGCCGCCGGCTTCTGTGAGTGCCCCCCGCCAGTCTCAGGAAGCACCAGCCCTCCATGAAAGAGCCCACTATCATACATATACCTGTTGTTCAAGTTAGTCTTCACCCTTCAATGTTAACATTCACTACACATATCCTGCAATAATAATTGAGTTTTCACATCATGGATTAGATTTGAACACTGCACTTTAACCCCCTCCAAAAACTAGATGCAGAATACTTCAAACATCTACCTTGTTGACAACACATCACGACATTTAAAAAAAAACCTGTTTACAGTAAAGATTTCCAAAAGTAGACCAATATAATCATGTAACTGGTCAATTCCCTACTCTTTAAAATACAGCTCTTTCAGCAGTTAGGAATTAAGCCACTTGGACCTCAAATTCCTGTAGCATACAGTTATGAAAAACCACACAATATACATCTCCACCCCACACAGAGTTGTATTCAGAAACGAAACAGTGCTCATCTCAACAAATCTTACTTTATCCTATTAGTAAATGATCAAGAAACCAGCGTGACATTAATTCTATGAGGACCATGGAATGAGGAACAGAACAAGTGAAAAGACTGAAAAGCTTCTAGAGCAAGAGCACCTTGGAAAATAGGGCGGGGGGGAAATCAATTGAACCACTATGCTGACTATCCCATGAATTTTACAATGGAAACAGTGACAATTCCAATATTAAGATAACTTAATACTTTTCATTATACATTTTCAAGATTTTTAAAAGATGTCCTGTCCCCATGATCTGCTGCAGGCTGAGCAACAGATCAGGGATCATGAACCAATTTCCTTGTTCTATGTCATGATACAGATATAGAGATGGGCCACGTTGCAAGCTACTGAAGACTACTGTTTTCCATTTGTGTTTTACTTGGTAGAAAACAAATATTAGGCTTGTCCCAGGCAGACACCATCCCAGCATCTTGCTTTGGCCTGCTATAATGGCCTGTGGCAAACAAATGAACACTGCTTCCCAAAACAGAATAAAATCTGGACTACGGGAATGCCCAGGACTGGACACCAGTAAAGTGAAGCTCTAGTTTTGCTTCTACTGATTGGATTATATTTGCTTGAATCCAAGATGACTCCACAATTACCAGATTCTCAAGATAGAAAATTATAAATCTGTTATAATTTACCATGTCTAGAATCTAACTATTGGAGGATCATCTTAAAGTCATCCCCACTTTACATCAGGGAAAGCAGTGGCACCAGTGGTGGGGAAGCATATATGGGGCAGGTGGCCTACTCCCCCACCCCAGCTCCTGAACCCATCCACAACTTGCTCCTCCCTGACCCCCCATTGCTTATCCTCCGCAGCACTTCTTCCCTCACCACTCCGATGCCTACACCCCCTACCACTTGACCCCACCTCTCGTGCCTGCCACTTCTCCCTCTTCTGTCTACCCTCCACACCCCTGCTTCCCTTCAACCTTACCCTGTGCAGCTGCTCTGGTTCTGGCTCAGAGCAAGCAACATCAGAGCAGGGGAAGGAGCATGTGGCACAGTGAGAAGCACAGGGGAGCATGGTGCAGGTAAGAATGCAAGAGAAGGAGAGCACAGTGTGGGGAAGGGGGAAGTGTGGTATAGAGAGGTGCGCAGAAGGGGAACACAAGAGAGGGAAATGTGCAGGAAGTGTGAGGAAGCATTCAGTAGCAGAGGAGTTTCCACAGCTTGCATACCTCTTCCTCCTCGCATTGTATACCCGCCTCCCCTGAACTTCTTCCCTCCCCCACATGCCCTCTATCCTGCCACATGAACTGATCTCAGCCCAGGGAAGGAAGCAGCTCTGGCTCAGGCCCCAACTGGAGCCATAGCAGCCACCTAACCTAGACCAGTACTCAGATTTAAGACAAGTGGGGGGTTTTTCCACCATGTTGAATAGGAGAGGGGCAGGAGGCATCCTCATCCTGGATTTCAGTAAATACTGTAATTATATGCACTTTTCAACCCTTACTGAACAAGACCTCAGACCTCACTGAGATCCCAAGCCTACCCCTCCACCAAATTCAGCATTCTGCTCCAGATCATGGTAGCTACAGATATTTTAAAGATCAGGGAGATGTACACAAGGCAGGGGCTGAACCTAGATATTCAATCAGTAAAATCAAAATCTCAGCCATTTTAAAACTATTCCTCAGAAAGACTCTGCTACATTTTTGTGTTTAGCTGGGCTGCCTGCAAACTGCGACAACACCCACTGATATAACCCACCATACTGTCTACCATCTGTCCTCCTATAGTGGCCAGTACAAAGAACTGATAGCAGAAATCTGCACTGTGGTCTAGGTTCAAATCCTGATAGTGACACATGATTAAGCTGGGGAACCAATATTTGAAGGTATCAGGAAACAACGATTGAGCTTTCTCTAACTCTTTAAAGACAGAAATCAAACTTATATTCAATGACAGACTTACATACCAGAGACCTGAGACAAATGCCTCAGTCCCATCAGAAATGAAGATGATTCTGATAGATCTTGGATCTAATCCACTGGAAAGGAGACTATAGTCCTATAAGAGATGGAAAAAAAAATAATGACAGTAGATTCCAGCCAACTAAGAGAGACAGTCTGCTAACCTGGAGTGGCGCAGAGATTGCTTTCTCCCAAGAATCCATATAGAATTGAACAGCATGTGGATTTTCATAAATCTAAAGGGCAAAACCAGACACCATGCAAGTGCCAAATCAGAGGAAACAAACTGACAACTGATCTCCATAAGATGCCTTCTGACCACAGGTGGATGGGTCTGTGACATATACACAGATCTCTGATGCATCTCTTCTGGAGGTCCAAAAAGAGTGGTGACCACTATCTTTAAAAAATGTTTCCTGTTTTCCAAAGCCTCTTCCACAACAGTCCAGCTGATCAGGACTTTTTTGATTTCTCCCATTTCATCCTTGATAAATAAGCCTGCTCTCCCAATGGCTAGGACAAACCAGGATGCTTCAAAGAAAGTGACACATGGATTGGGCTGTGTCAGATTTATTTCCTTTTGGAAATATGACAAAGACACTAATGCACAATAAGAATCACAGACCCACAAAAAAAAAAAAGGCCTGACCAATAAAGGCAATGCAGATGGAGCACTTCCAGCAGACATCTTTCTGGGCATTTCAGGTACTTAATATAGAAATACATAGATTAGTGTACCATTATACATATAAAACCTGAGGTTTTTTTTTAATTGAAATTTGCCAAAAGGAACAGATCCGAACCACACAAAAAGTGAGATTTAACTAACATAAAAGTAAAACTAGCAATGCACTAAAAAAGTATAAATAAGACAAGCTGTATGTGTTAATAGTTTCCTACATTTACTTATATATTGGTTAAAACTACATTATTGTACAGTTAGCGTGCATTTATGCATAACACAAGAAACCATGAACAAAAAGGATCCTGCTTCAGTTCAGAACACCTGAGTGACACAATGTTTCTATGAAGCACTGTATACTGTAGCAATAAAAAACTGCAGGTAATTCGTATCTCCTAATTTTATGCAACCTTGTGTCCCTTTTATAAACACACTCAAATTCAAATCCTTAAGGCAGTACAGAATCATAGAAAATTAGGGTTGGAAGGGACCTCAGGAGGTCATCTAGTCCAACCTCCTGCTCAAACCAGGACCATCCCCAACTAGACCATCCCAGCCAAGGCTTTGTCTAGCCGGGTCTTAAAAGTCTCCAAGGATGGAGATTGCACCACCTTTCTGGATAACCTGTTACAGTGTTTACTATCCTCCTAGTGAGAAAATTCTTCCTAATATCTAACCTCAACTTCCCTTGCTGCAACTTGAGACTGTTGCTCCTTGTTTTGTCATCTGCCACCACTGAGAACAGTCTAGCCTCATTCTCTTTTGAACCCCTCTTCAGGTAGTTGCTATTAAATCCCCCCTAGACTTCTCTTCTCTAAACTAAATAAGCACAGTTCTCTCAGTCTTTCCTCATAAGTAATGTGCCCCAGCCCCCTCACCATTTCTGTTACCCTCTGCTGGATTCTCTCCAATTCATAGATTTGTATATTCATAGACATTAGGGCTGGAAGGGACCTTGGAAGATCAAGTCCAGCCCCCTGCCACAGGGGCAGGAAGTCAGCAGGGGTCATAGGATCCCAGCAAGATAAATATCCAAATGTCTCTTGAAGATGTTCAAAGTAGGTGCTTGAACCACCTCCGATGCCAGGCTGTTCCAGACCTTGGGGGCTCGGACAGGAAAAAAGTTCTTCCTTATGTCCAGCCTGATACAGTCACGGAGGAGTCTATGACCATTCAACCTTGTCATCCCTTGGGGCGCTCTGGTGAACAAATGTTCCCCCAGATACTGGTGGTCACTCTTGATAAACTTATAGGTGGCCATCAGATCACCCCTGAGCCTGCGCTTTTCCAGGCTGAAGAGCCCATGACTCTCAGCCTCTCATCATAAGGTCTGTTTTCCTGACCTCTGATCATGCACAAGGCTCTCCTCTGCACTCTCTCAAGCTTCTCCACATCCTTTTTGAATTGTGGAACCCAAAACTGGATGCAGTACTCCAGTTGCGGCCTCACCAAGGCCGAGTACAATGGGAGAATGACGTCCTGGGATTTGCTTGAGAAGCCTGTGGATGCAACCCAGCGTTTTGCTCACTTTACTAGCTGCAGCATCACACTGAAAGCTCATGTTCATCTTGTGGTCAATCATGACCCCAACTCCCTTTTGTCTGTAGTGCTAACCAGCGTAGCACTGCCAAACCTATAAGGATGCTGCAGGTTTTTCCTCCCAAGGCAAAGAACCTTGCATTTTTCAGTATTAAACACCATCAGGTTCTCGTCCGCCCAATTCCTGAGTTTGTCAAGGTCTGCCTGGATCACCCTCCTGTTCTCAGGTATGGATGCTTTACCCCAGAGTTTGGTGTCGTCACTGAACTGGCCAGTCTGCTTCTGACACCAATGTCTACACCATTGATGAAGATGTTAAATAGTATATGCCCTAGGACAGAGCCTTGAGGGACCCCACTGATCACAGTGCACCGCGATGATTGACTTCTGTCCACCACCACCTTCTGGGTCCTACTGCGGAGCCAGTTCCCCAGCCAGAGGATCATGGTGAGACCGAGGCCGTAGTTTGCCAGTTTTGCCAAGAGGTGATCATGGGTACCAGATCAAAGGCTTTTTTGAAGTCAAGATATATGACATGAGTCTCTTCTCCTTTGTCCTGATCGTAAAAGGAAGTAAGATTGGTCAGGCAAGAACTACCCGCAATAAACCCCCGCTGGCTATCCCTCAGGACGTTGCCATCAGCCAGTTTGTCAAGAATGGTCTCTCTGATAATTTTTTCCAAGATCTTCCCCAGGATAGAGGTCAATCTGATAGGCCTGTAGTTTGCTGGATCCACTTTCCTCCCTTTCTTGAAGATAGGCACCACTTTGGCCTTCCTCCAATCTTTGGGCACTTCACCAGAGTCCCAGTTCTCAAAGATCCGTGCCAGGGGATGAGCTATGATGCTTGCCAGCTCCTTGAGTACCCTTGGGTGTAAACCGTCAGGGCCGGCTGACTTGATGGTATCCAGCCTCTCACATTGTTCCTTCACGAGGTCAGCTTTGATGGAGGGTAAGGAATCTCCCTCGCCCAGGCTTCCCTGTCCTGCAGTGGGCAGAGGCGTCCCATGGGACTGGTGGAAAAATGATGCAAAGTACCCATTTAGCAAACTTGCTTTTTTCCTGGGCATTGGTTGTCCATTGTCCCATCTGTTTTAGCAGGGATCCAGCGTTGCCCTTGCTTTTCCTCTGGCTCCCCACATATCTAAAAAAGGACTTTTTATTGCCCTTGATATTTGTAGCTAGCTGGAGTTCCATCGCAGCCTTGGCTTTCCTGGTTTGCTTTCTGTACGTCTGGACCACATCCTTTCTGTAGTGGGAGGCCCAAAACTGAACACAGTACTCCAGATGGGGCCTCACCAGTGTTGAATCAAAGGGAATAATCTAGGGGCAGGCAAAATATGGCCCATAGGCTAGATCCAACCCACCAATCCATTCTTCTGGCCTGCAGGACCCCCTAAAAAATTAGAAAATTAATTATTATCTGCTCCTAGCTGCCTGAGATGACAAGGTGACAGCGGCAGCAAGATCCAGGAGAAGCCAGCGGCAGGACCCAGTGGCAGCAGCAGCAAGACCTACCCAGCCCTGTCCCACCCCCAACCAGAAGCTACTGCCTAACAGGAAAAGGACAGTGGCAGCAGGTGGAGTGGAAGTGGCAGCAAGCAGGCGGGAGCACAGTGCCCTGGGCCAAGGGCCAGCAGCAGCAGAAGCCAGCTGTGCACCATGGGGACCAGGTTGCCTCTTACTGTGTTCTGCACTCCCGGCCATGAAGCCAGGAACCAGGTCCTGCCGGAGCTGCAAGTCGGATTCCAAAATGGCGACCAGGGGGCAGGGCAACCTACGCAGCTCTCAACAGCTCAATAAAACTTCAGTGGCCCTCCAGCTGAAATAACTGCCCACCCCTAAAATAATCACTTCCCTTGATCTGCTCCTCCCTCTCTGTTGCCAGGACTACATATCTTTTCTCTAGATGAACTGCTGCAGTTGGAGGTGAAGATTTCTGCTTGCTGCCAGAGGTCACAAGCTTCCACCCTTCCTGGGAGTCCATATCCTCTATCTTTTCTAGTGCTGCCTCCAGTACCTTTTTCTTCCACAGTCCTGGAGGTCTCGCCTCACCACCTCCTCCTGTAGCTCCCTTGCCTGTTCCCTGACAGCCACCAACAGGAGGCACTGCTCACCCTACAGGTACCCCCCAACATGGCCATCACTAGAAACAACCTACAACCCACAGTCCCCAACCTGGACCTGGGTGGAAGCTTTGATGATGAGCCTGGACAGAAACCTCGCAGGTGCAGGCAGAGGCAGTGGCAGTCGCGCTGGCATTGCGATGTCTTCCAGCCATTTCCCTGGGTCTCTTAATCTGCCTCTTCTCTCTTACTACCCTTCTTCCAAGCGCACTTTCCCTAGCAAACTCGCCTGGAAGCTGGCCTGTTTAACTGCTTGTTGCCCCAAAAGGTTCTTTTCCTGCTTCCTCACACCAAGCTGAAAGGCTCTCCCCTCAAAAGGGGAGGGGGAGCAACAAACTGACCTGCAAGCTGCCTGCCAACTACTTATCCTGTTTACAGTCCCTGTTCACTGGCTCCGTGGTGACTTGCTCCCTGGTTGCTCAGGGAGTCTCCTATTTACACCCTGCTGGTATAAAGCATGAACACATCCCAGAGGTCACTGCTTTTTAAATGGTTCTAGGACTCTCAGCACCAAGACATACCTTTTCTACCAGAGCAGAAATCCATACAGGCAATTCTCAATACAGACTGCTTATCGCTTTTTGAAAATCGGACCATCCTATTGAACAAGACTTTTAGAACTGATGTTATCTGCCTTTTCAGAAACAACTGTGTATTACCTTTAATATTCTAAGGAACACAGCTACCTGTAGTTTTAAAACAAAGATTGTCCAATACAGTGAAGCCAAAGAAAAATAGTTTTTATACCAACCAGCATACTAAAGGATAAACACATTTGCTTCAATAGATTCCTGAATTAAACAAGAAGTTAAGTCTTCATCATCACATTTTGTCCCAGCAAATAAAACGTCCAAAAACAAAATTAAAAAAAAAAAATACAGACCACACTCTAAACCTGGAACAGTAAGCCATCATACTATATAATCATTTCAAAACCTCGCATAGACTGAAATATAATACAGTACAGCATATTTAAAAACTATTATAAATCAGATTGGACAGCTGACAGTGCAGAGGTAGTTACAGTCACATATCCAACTATGAAATTTGCCAAAGCAATAAGCTGATGTCTATTTCTACTGAAAGCAACAATTATTACCATTCTACAGTTTAAGCAAAAAACCCCTCCCAACTCTTAATATTCAACATATAGACAAATCACCAGAAGTAACACAATCAAACATAAGAGTACTAAGAGTTAGACATTCCAGTTGCCTTTAACACCAGAGAGAAACAAACACACATAAGTATAAAACAGTGAGAGAAGTACATGACGTTGACATGGTAACCTGAAAAGCAGAATAGAACTCCAAGGAAGAGACAAATTAAGCACAGAATATTCATTCTTCTCTAGCCAACATAGCTATAATATGACACACAAAATAAGAAATAAACAGTAAGGCAATTTATTCAGCAGATACAGCATTACTTTTATGCCAGTATAAAATATTTCAGCCTGTCTGTAGCCTTTCCATGCCATAAAAAAGTTCTCTAATAAATTCCATGTGTACTGGAACAACAGTAGCCAACAAAATCTAAAATAGAAGCATGGTTCAGTTTAAATTTCAAGTCTCTACAGTGACTGGGACAGCAGCAGCAGAAGCAAAGGAAATGAGTTCTCTCTGTTCAAATGCAGTTAATTTTGGTAGCAAAATTTTAAATCTGCAGAAACCATTTTCTCAAGAAGGCTAACTTAAAAACCATCAGTGTTTTCAGGAACACCCAGGTTTCTGATTTGCACTGGTTTCCCAAAGGGAAAAAATGTACACTTCAATTCCAAGGGCCAGATACACCATTGAAACAACACAACAGCAAACAGAAGACAAATTCTTCCATATCCCCACTAAGAAACCTATCTGGAAGATACCCCTTAAAAATCAGGTACATCTACTGTTAAAAACGGGGTTGAAAGCACCATCCAACAGTATAGGATGCTCTTTTCAACTGCTTAAACCTTACCAGATTTTAAATGTTTGGACCTCAGCTTACCTTTTCTCACCTGTTTAGCATAATTCCTTTAATTTTGGAACTGCATTGGGAAATGACATATATGCTTTCATATATGCTTTGTATAAAACAGAAAAAAAATATCCCCCATTCCTTTATTAATGCTATTTTTTCAGTGTGTACCTACACACCTTCACCATTTTTCCTACACTACTCTTCTGCATATAATAGCCTGGGAGCCAACTGCATCTTATAATTAGAGACGAAAACTCCAAGAAATGTAAAAAAACAAGCGACAAATATCTGAGGCATAAATAGTTGTAATTTCATTTCCATAGTTCCGTTTCCCAAACAAAAAGGCAAAGGATGGCTAAACATCAATTTAAACCTAAAAACTTAAGCTCCACCTTAATGTATTCTTATTGTAACTAGAGCAGGGATAAGCAATCCCCAGCTTGGATGCCAGGGTGGGGCAGCGAAGGCGTTTGGCTTGGCACACATGCCTCGGGGCAGGTGGCGAGGAAGCAGCCACGGTTACACTGCCACAACAAGGACTGTGCCTGTAGCAGTTTCCCCCATCATCCAGCCCTGGCACGACAGCTTACAAATCAAGGTAGCAGGTGTTTTTGGCACACTGCCCAAAAACACTGCTTACCCATGGACTAGAGTTTAAGTGTCCAAATCCCAGGAGATGCCCAAAATTTAAATACCACCTTTAAATTAAAATCTCCAACAAAAATGTTATCCCTGTAAGAGAGGTGAATAAGTGTAGGGAAAAAAGTCAATCCATTTATTTAAAAAATGAATTCTATTCATCAAATGTCACTGTGGTATTTTAAGATAATCATTAGTAACTGCTCTGAAATATGTAAAGAATATTTGAAACCCTAATACTGAACGATAGACACAAAATTTAGAGCCTAAAGCAAACAGCATGGTGGTCATGTTTTGCTCCACTGTGTGCAACACCTCATTAGAAAAGACAGTTATGTTGCTGCTTCTACTAGTCATCCGTGTCCCTACCCAGATTTCCTCCCAGAAAGCTTATCCAGTCAGTGCTCACATTAAATCTGTCAGTGGAGCAACTGTTAATCCATCTATTTTGTGGGATTAATTTTTATTCCGATGGCTCTAAGAATGAAAAAAAGTGTGATAGTAAATAGAGAATCAGCATTTTTAAACATCTTTGCATTAAGCTAGTAGCATATGGCATATATAAGAGAAGATTTAGTCCAGGCAGGCAGGATGCAGATTAGCAGCACTCAGCAGTAAAAATTCCCCTAACACAAGATATTTTAGTACAGCACAGCATGTTTACAGTAGTTCTATGCCTTCAAAAGCAAGCACATTTTCAGTGTTTAAAGTGCAAATATTTTACCCAGCTCTGGGTCAGCACATCATTATGCAGCACTCTACAGGACATGAAAGAACCATGTCAAAACTTGTGATAACACCATAAAAACAAAAGTGAGGGCAGGTAGCAAGCCTGACTTAATGCAATAATTAATCGACTGGGACAATCATTTAAAAAAAAGTCAATTTTTAAACATGAGTAGTTTAGGATCAAAAACTGACTTATCCTAAACTTATTACAATCTGGCAATGATTTCTAAAACAGAGGTGGCGAACCCGCAGCACACATCCCCCAAGTGGTGCCGACAGACTGTGTGTGTGGCGCACAGCAGATAAGGGAGAGGAGAGACAGCACAGCAGCAAACAGAGCAGGGAGCAGAAAGCAGCAGCACATCAGCAGGGAGCACAGAGCAGGGAGCAGAAAACAGAGCAGCAGATCAGGAAGGGAAAAGGGATCAGTGGCACTCAGGGAGGACATGGGGCTAATCTGTGACACTCCTGCCAACAAGGTTGGCCCTCATTGATGTAAAATAGGGGTTTTAGAGCCACTGTATCTGGCCTTAAGAGCCAGGGGCCTTCAACAACAGGAGCTTTGCTCAGCATCCCTCCCCCCTGGCAACCAGGAGCTGTACCAGGGCCAAGCTGGTACAAAGGCAAGGGGAAGAGTGGTGGTAGCAGCTGTCAGATGGGAACCTTAGCCTGCTCCAAAGCCAGGCCAGGTTGCTCCAGCCTCTGGCTCCAAAAGGGTACTGATCTAAAATCCTTAAAAAAAAAATCTTAGCTGCTTGGAATATCAGAAAAAGCCCACCTTACCCCATTATCCCAAATACATTTTTAGGCAGCATAATAGAAATTTCAGTTTGAAACTAGGAAACATCAGACTGCTAGACATCTGGTGGTGGTGGAATAGACTTCCTCTCCTAAGCAACATAACACATTTTTCACACAGATTTGATGTAATAACCATTTTTTGTTTGTTACAACCAATAACTGGACTACTGAAATATGTTCAGAAGCAAGTGTCCTGTAGTCAAAGACAAATATTTAAACTACTGATACAAAACTGATTTTTTAACATCAACTAACAAATTCTAAGCTCAATCTTGTATGCACGCTTCTTCTTGATGGGACTGTTACAAGAGTGCAGCAAAACACTGAGCTCTGCTGATTATGTGCAAAATCAGAAGCAGGCAAGGAAACTCAGGCATTACTGGTGTATCTAGTAAATAAATATAAAAGTGTGCGCCAAAAGGGAAATAACAGCCTTATTCCCTTTTTTATTTCTTTATAAAATGCCAAGTTAACCTTTAAAGACCCTTATCAGACACAAGTAATGAAGGCAAGGATGAGTTTCCATTTTGTATTAGGAATGGAAGTCCTGTTTACTCTGAAGACACTATGATGAATACAAACTTCATGTAGAAACCACAAGAGTCAAGAGAGTGAAAGGTGAGCAACAGCTGGTAGATGGGGGAAAGTAAGGTTTTTAAACATAATACTCAAATTTTGGTTTGTCTGCATTCACTCACTAACCTTTTAGCAGAAACATCTCTGATAAAACTCCCTCTCTCCAATTATGTCGTGAGAGGTAGCTATATACGTCCTGTGAGACATCAAGTAAAGCTAGGAAAGACAAGAGTTGACTTTACTGGTATTTTTAAAGAAAAAAGCAGAAGATATATGCTTTCAGAACCTCTTCTGGCTGCTGCATATCATACAAAGAGAAGTGGATTCAATTGTAAACATTCTATGAACAGCACCAGAGGACCAGCACTGAAAATTAATTAGAAAGCACAAACAATGCAAGAACACCCTACCAGCATGCCTCACTCCTGACTTGCATTAATCAACCTTCAAGATACAGTATTGACTATTATCCATTGTTTTGCCTCGTAAAAGCAAGGGTCTCCACTGTGAAAGTGTTTTTTCTGATTGTTGATGTTACTACAATAGGGAACTGGCTGAACCATCAGCACATTTCACATAAGCTATTAAACGGTTTTAAATTCCATTGGACAGTAATCTGAGTTTTAATCTATAGAGGACAACATGAAAAAGAAAATAAATTTTATTCATTAATCAAACTTCTAAGAGGGTATTAAAAGCAATGGGAATTATTAAAGCTATATAAAATGCTTTTAAGGCTTCATGTTTCTGTCAAACTTAAAATGCATGTTTGACTTAGCCTTTAAAAAATGCAAATAGTATTTATTATAAACCAAGCACTATGCCTTAAGGTTTCTGCTTAAAGCAAGCTTCAGAATGTAAATTTGACTGATAAAATGGATATAAGTGGTTAGTTAGCCAAGGCTGAAAACAGCAACCAGAGAGGTATTTCATCCTCTCTGGGACCCAGCACAGTGTGAGCTGCTACTTCTCTCTATTTACAGAGGACTTGGCTCCTGAGAGGAAAACATTTAATTAGCATCAAACACTTCCGCAAGGTACTCGTTTTACAAACTGAATAATAATCCAAAACATTATAGGTAATGTTATACAGAAAGCACCATGAAGGTGACTCTTTAGCTGTACGGTGCTAAGAAGCCTCAAGGAGGATGGAAAAATGCAGATGCAGATGCTGTGTCAGCATAGCTTGGTCAGCTGCAGAGCTCTCTAAATGGCATTATGCAAAGCTATGAAGGTAACAGTATTCCCCTTCCAAATATTTTATGGCAAACACCACAACATCACATTTATCCTGTATTATTTTCTCTATTATGTCAATTACTTTCTTTAACCATTGAACCACAGGACATTTTTCTGTGCTAAGTGGCAGATTCCTCTTACAACTGATGGTATTTTCTTTTTAAACCCAATGTCCTATTAAAAAGCCCAGTTTCAGTTTTCCTACAAGAGTCATCCTTAAAAAGTATGAAGGACCTTGGATGTACATACATATCTCTTTCCTGATGACAACAAATGCAGATCATATGTCCAAATGTATTTCCTTTTCAGACCTTCCCTTTCCAAAAGGGAAAAACTATCACACACACACACGCCACACCCCTATAAAAGGATCAAATCTTTGCTTTGAAATGCACAGACATGCGCACAGTTGTAAGAATACCCTGAATGTAAAGGCCAAAGACTAAACTGTTAGTCCTTGGGAGTTTTACCAGAATTCCAGATATTGAAAATGGACCCATAAATATAAATAATATGAAAGCGGTTTTGGAAAATAGTTACTTTTTCTTACGGATGTCAAACCTTGGGCTATGCTTTAGTTCAGGATCACACATAATGGAGCAGAAAAAATGGAAGCCGTTTGGAAAAGTAATGGAGAAAGAGGATGAAAATGGAAAAATTAATAAATGCCTCATATTTATATACCACCTTTTGTCAGAGAGCAGAATTACTCAGAATCACACTTCTATAATGATTGAGCAATATTGCAGTCTGAAGAGACTGACAGTACAACTGCCACAGCAAAGCTGTGACCTAGCTGGGAGGAAAGAAGAGGACACAAACACGTGAAATGATCCCCATTAGAGACAGCCATGTCCAAAGTCCCTGCACTCTGAAGAGACCAAAACTCATTTTTCCTTATTTCAAGTGTTGAGTGCTTCCTTTTTAATCTCTTATAGGAGAGAAAAATAGTACATTTATCGTATCTGATGAAACAGGCTGTCACCTACAAAAAGCATATGCCTTTTTGAACAAGTTAGTCTCAGAGGAACTGTGCTGCTTCCTGCCATTAAAAAATGGCTTACCATTGTGTATATTTTTAATCAAACATTATGCTATATCCCTTTTATACAGACTTGGGAAGCTAAGGAAGGTTGCTATGGTCGATGAATGTTAAAATTGCAAACAAGCCCTACCTGCTGCAGAACGAGGCATTCTTCCCACAGAAGCAGCACTCATAGCATGTTTAAGGATGATTTATACATTTTGCTTGTTCAAGCAGCACTCACAACCATTTGTATTAAAGAAAATAGGTTACTTTATTTTCTTTTTTTAAGCACCATCATTCCCAAATGGCCTAACTAAACTTCAACCTGGTAATTACATTTTACCTACTGGAATTCCCCCTGCAGTTTCAAGCGGATACATTCTTCTTCATTTCCTGACTGACCTGTACTATTCTGAATGTGCACTGTTAAACATCTATGTTCCACTTCCAGAGAACGTGGAGTGGGTAATGATCTCCATACAACCCTTTCCTACTTTTCTCAATAGTATTGTGTTTAATCAGTTAATAACTATAAGGCAATTTGACATCCTTGGATAAAAGGCACTACAAAAGAACAAAATGTAATTAGTTGAGAAGTAAGCCGCCTTCTCTCATCTGTCAACTAAATTTTAAAACAGAATACTACTGTCTTAAGAACAAAAGTTTAAATAAAGGTTCACAATGTCATATGGAGATGACAGATGGAGAAAATGTAATGCTTCCATTGATCAAAAGATTTCCTAATTATCTACACTTAAAATCAGTATTTTTTTCTAGCATATTCATCTCTCCATGCTACTAGTAAATGTTCTATATTGCAGATGCAGTACGTAATGGTATCTGTAAATTAAGGTTGCTACACATCTTTTTCAGTTCCTAAAATATCCCCAAACTTTAACAGTCAGGTTCTTTGTCAAAGGTGGCACAGAAAGGGAGCAAAACTGACTCGGATGATTCAAAGTACGAAGGGCATGCAGGGGGAGCGCGGGCAGAACACTTACCACTACAAAATAAATGATGCAACTTTAAACAAAAAATTCAATCTAGTTTCCAACCTTTGCAGTTTTTGAAGAAAAAATTTTAGATTTTTTAAGGACACCATTCCCAGGCTCGACGTGTCTCTTTTGGTTTCAATTTGCCCAAGTTATTGCTTTTTTTTAAGTCACTGGGTATGGCCTTTACTTTTATTTTTAAGCCAAGCTATAAATGGTAGCTTTCTTTCAATGATTTAAGTGCAATTTAAATCAGGAATCCTTCAGGTTTACTTTATCAACAAGATGTGAATTACAAATTTTGCCTCTTAAAATGTTCCCTTTGTCCAGCAAACAGGTATTCCACTGCAGTGCATCAGTTAATCTCAGGAGATAATTTTTTGCTTCATTTTATTTGTTTAAAAAAATACTAAAGAATAGCAAGGTTATAAGGACAAGCACTAAAAGACAAGCAGTGCCAAAATAAAAGTTATATGCATATTTATGCATATATTTAACCGTTATATGTCTACTCACCTTGAGCCAGTCCACTTTTGTTGGGTGCCCTCCAACATTTCTTACCATTATCAGACTTCTTCCATGACAGCAACCATCCTAAGTAGTTTCTCAGAAACAGACCCCTTCACCATTAGAACTGGAGTCAAGTAAGCATATATAATTGCACCAACACTATTTTCCATCTGGATTACAACTATTCCACATTTCATTGATAGACTTCCATCTGGAATCAGCATCCAGTATTACATGGATGGGAATTTAACACCTACCAACTATACTCCAAATCCAAGATAACCAACACCTCCTTAAGTGTATTGAAGTTCAGTTATGGTTGTGTTGTGTGCACCCACTCAACTGAAGACGTCCAGGTAACTCCTGATTGCTTCTGAAAAGCATATGCTTGGACTCGGACTCACTATCATCTTCATGGAAACTAAGATACTTAATCAATCCATCACAAACCATCCAGCTACTCTTCCACATATTAAAGAAGGCAATTGTTCAACAATGTTGAGCATATCTCTCCACCTAGGTAGCAACCATTCCAAAGTAAACATGTATGATAATATTCAATACTGGATAAAATCTGGCAATGCTGCCTTTGGATCCCTCCAAAATCCTGTCTTTGATGATCATGACATTGGGACCCAAACAAAACCTCTCTTCTACCAGGCTGTTGTCACAGGAGAGCAGGTTGACATTGTATACCTTGACTTCCAAAAGGCCTTTGAACTAGTATCCTACAATGTCCTTGTGAGAAAATAGGCAGCTTGTGGGGTTAACTCCAAGACAGTCAGGTGGTGAGAAACTGGCTGCAGGACAGAACCCAGAGATTCGTAGTGAATGGATCTGTGTCATCCAGGCAAGAAGTGGGCAACGGTGGCCTGCAGGGGTTGGTACTTCAGTCCAGTACTTTTCAACATCTTTATTAATGATTTGGATGTGGGGGTGAAGAGCTCACTGGCCAAGTTCATGAATGACACCAAGTTATGGGGGAACATGGTCACACTTGAAGATAGGCTACAGTTACAGACAGACCTACACAGGCTAGCTAGTTGGGTGGATCGGAATCTGATGAAGTTCAACATTAAGAAATGTAAAGTGCTCCACCTCGGGATGAGCAACCCCCAATGCACCTACAGGCTTGGTGGCACCAAAGTGACTAGCACCATGAATGAAAGGGTCCTGGGGGTAATAACAGACCACAGTATGAATGAGCCAGTAGGGGAAATAATATTCTGGCATGCATCAATCGATTCATCACCAGCAAAACCATGGAGACAATTCTTCCACTCTACTCAGCACTGGTGAGACCACAGCTGGTGTACCACATCCACTTCTGGGCACCACACTTTAACAAGGACATGGACAAACTTGAGAGAGTCCAAAGAAGAGCCACCCATATGATCAGTCTTAAAAGACAAGCCATACGAGGAAAAGCTAAGGAATCTGGGACTCTTCAGCCTGCGGAAAAGAAAGCTGGGAGGGGACCTGGTAGCAGCTTGCCACTACACTAAGGGAGTACATCAAGGGCTCAGTAAGCAACTGTTCACCAGGGCACCTGAGGGGAAAACCAAGAGTAATGGCCACAAACCCCTGGAAAATCGATTCAGACTCAACATTAGGAAAAACTCTTCACAGCTAAGGGGTCCAGACTCCCTCCAGAGGTGGTGCAGTCACCTACCCTGGAAATCTTCAAGAGAAGACTGGACACTCACCTTGCTGGGGTCACCTAACCCCGAGTTATCTTTCCTGCTTGGTGCAGGAGGCTGGACCCGATGATCGTCCCTTCTAGCCTTACAATCTATGAATCTCTACCCTGTTGTATGGGTGCGAAATAAGAACAACGTATCAGAAACCTGAAAACTCAGGAGCGTTACTATCAGCAACACCTTTGGAAAATCTTCCACATCAATCAGAAGGACAGAAGAATGAATGCCAGCTTTCTGACTCAAGCAAACACTACCAGCATTGAAGACATGTTTATATGGCACCAGCTGTCTTAGACATGTCATAAGGATGCCTGACAACCTGCTCCCAAAACAAGTCCTATACTCCCAACTCACTGATGGTAAACTCTAGAAGTGGGCAAAAGACGACAAGGACAGCTTGAAGGCCAACTTGAAGAAAAGTAATATTAACATCAATACCGGTGACACCAGGCACCGAATCATCCAAACGGTGTTGTGATGTACAACCACATATCAATCATTTCTAGGAAACTCATCTCAGACAGACAAGAGACAAAGGGAAAGAGCTGTTATGTGGCATTACCAGAATCTACTTCTTCCTCCCAGAACAATTTGCTACATCTGCAGCCAAACACTAGGATATTAGATTGGTCTCTTCTGTCATCCACAGGCTCACCAATTACTCCCCTATTTACTAAAAGACTTTCATCTTCATATCAAGGGACTGCCACCACTGCTGACATCCCCTCAAGCCAGATCAAGACCACAGGGCTCCTCGCAGACTGGCTCCAGATCTGACAGCAGAGTAAGCGGCAGCATGTGGGTTAACATAGCTATTGCTTACCCCACAAGTGCTGATACTTGTCCCCCAGTGGTGTTCCATAGCTAGATATCTGATGGCAGGCCCTGCCTCTGCTCACCTTACCCATGAATTCCTGGAACATCTGAGAGCCCCAAAGGCTACGTTAAGCTTCTCTGCAGACCAGATCCCCTGCTCTATAACCATTATGCACATAAATTAACATTTTATGGTCTTCAAAGTAAACAAACAATTTTTCCTACAAATTCCCTGCCTCACTTATCACACTGGATACTCTGTAGTGAATAAGACAGGCAAAATTTGAGAAGAATTATATTGACAATTACAAAATTGCCAGTCTAATGGAATCAGAAGTTTCCCTGCATTTACACCATTATGACATCATATTTCTATCCTTAAGTAGACAAGGTGCATGAACTAAAAAACGTTCTATTCATGGAACTAACAACCCTCCATTTCTACATGCTGATTGAGACAAGAATGCTTCAGGGTAAATAAACTATTGTGCAAGTGGACACTATTAGATCATTCAGCCATCATTTCCTGATTTTTGAGTGTTTCACAGTAATCCCAACTCTCATGAAGTTATCACAAGTCACAATTTCTAAGTAAAATTAAGTCTGACTCATGATCTCGCAACAGAACTCTCAGCTCTCCAGATTTTTTTCTTCTGGCACGTGTAGAACAGCATCCAGCAGGTAAGTCTATGGAGGAGGAAGGGGGCAGATTGAGATTCCCAGTGAGCGGTGGGGCAGAGGCACAGCCTGGGGTGAATAGGGGCCCAGGGCCAGGGCAGGTCATGTGACAGGTGCAGGAAGCTCATCCAGAGGCTTGGGGGGGAGGGGCCCAGCTCCCCACTGCTGCATGCAACCCTGGGGGAGGCATGGCAGGCAGGTGCCCCCCCAGATTTCTCCATGGGGCAGAGGTGGGCTGCTTGCTGCAGGCTGGGGCTCTACGCCCTGCTGCCTTTGCTCCAGAGGCTCTTATTGGCTGTGCCACACGTCCTCTGCCCACCCTTAATTCCTTTTATCCCCTGAAGTTTCTGGCTCTTCGGCCACTTTTCAATTTATTTAATATTTGTCTTTTTTCCTTTATGAAGCGTCAAGGTCATATATGTATACCTACAGATAAAAGCAAATAATCCTTCCGGCTTATTATCCATTTTAACATTTACAGTATTTTGATAATTCTCCATTTAATCATGTTTAAAATAGTCCAGTAATTCATAATTTTGAGTAATTAATTTTCTTCTTCCGATTTATTCTATTAGTGGCCTACTTTTTAAGTATAGATTTTTTAATACTTCTAAGAGACCATCACCATCTTTATACCTTTGATTAGCTACTCATTTTGCTTTTTACTAACCTCTTGATTTCTTTGAAAGTCTTAACAGACAATATGTATTATTTCTCTGTATCCTTTGCCCTCTTCCACCTGTCAGTACTTTTTTTAAAACTCCTGGGCATTTGTTTTGCTAGTAATTCTAAACTGCTGCATCTTAACATTCTCTAGTTCTCCACTATCCATGATCAATTCTGCCAGATCATGAAGAAAAAAGCTGATTTACAATGGCATCTATATTTTCCTGATCATGAAGCTGTCTTCTCTGTAACCTAGAAACCATTCTGATGTTTAGCTGTATGTATTGCTCAAATGTCTGGATAATTAAAATTCCCTATGAATACAATATCATATGGTTTACAGGTCCCTACCTTTGTCGAGAATTCTTTTTATTCATATTCTCTGTTTGCCGTGACCATGTAGCACACATTCATTATTTTCTCACTCTTTAAATTGTTTTTCCTTTAATTCTTTCTATTGTTCTTCAGAATATTCTGCCACTCATTACATTAAGAAGTGCACCCTTCTGGGAGTAAGTATGATTAGAACCACTAATAGGAAATCAAGAGATTTGTTTTTTATTCCAAGTTGACAGTGACATGCTTTGTCACCTATGTAAGTTCCCTTATTTTCTCTATACTACAGATGTCTTAATACACAATGAAAAAAATTGCTTCCCTATCTCAGAGGAATTTTATGAGACCAGAGTAACTTGGATCTGTAAACTACTCTGAGATTCCTTCGTGCATGGTGACGAGCAAAAATTCCTCACTAGTTTGTCCCTCTACCATTTATCCCACTTTCCTCATGCATATGCATGTATATATTTATTTATTAATGTAGCTATTCTGAGTGTGAAACCCATCCCAACTTTTCCCACATGTTCACTAGGTAACATGATCACTATTTAGTATCCTGTCAAGTTGCTTCCCACAGTTCTTACACTTCTTTAAATCATTCCCTTTCTGTTGCTTCACTTCTCCATCTTCCTCCTAGTATCCACATTTTAAACACATTCCATGTTAGAAGATGACAAATTCCCATATTCCCACTTCAGAGCATAAATACCTGCTAATTTTAAAAGAAAGTTGTACACATTTTGCCTAACTGGAAAAAGTATGCCTCAGCAAACTCATTCCTGATGACATCCAATTTTCTTTGAATTCAAAACCTTCTTCAACCTAATACTCATTCTCTAGCACAGAAAACTTTTACATGCTTATAATAAAGCTCCAGTCACAGCTTTCAATTATAAGCTTTTGAAGTCAGGACATTTTGTATGAAAAACTTCTTCGTAGAACTATTCACATCACCACTCATTAATAATGAATGATGTAATTTTCATTTTAGATTATGTCACATCCTAATTTCAAAGTATTAAACCAACTATAATAAAATGTAAAATTACTAAGTCTCCTCACTTTGACCAAGGAGGGTCTAAAAATTTCTATCAGGTCACACACTGCCAAAAATAATACAAGTCCTTGTTGCATGAAAATTATACCATAGAAGTCTTTTGCATGATAGCCACATCTTATGCTAGTCCAAACACTAAAACTAGTGCAGAATATGCCTGTTTATTAAATGGCATATCTTAGCAAGAACACAATACCAGTGCTCTGTGCATTGCACTAGGCGTCTCCAGTTTTCCAGTTAGATTCTATATTAATTTCAACCTAGAAAATCCTAAATGGTTTGAAACTTACTACTTAAAGCATTTCTTCTCTCCAAGTGAGATATCTCCACAGTTGCAATCAGTGAAGATGCTCAAACAGGAGCTCCCTCAACATAAGACAGCTGGCAAGCAACTCTCTGTAAGGAAATTTTTGTTCTTTCCAAGTCTGAAATAGTCCAAAATTAAGTGATATTTAAACATGGCATAATTTTCTCTCTCTCTCTCTCTTTTTTTTTTTTTTTACTAGAAGGATAATGGCTAGATAATAGTTGCTAGTTTCTATATTAGGTTATGCTTTTAAGAAATTTTAAAAATGCTCAGAGCTTGAATTTGAGACAGCTGTTTGTTAAGCAAGATCTAGACCCTTTTTACAAATATAAATCTAAATATATATATATATATTAAATTACTTCAACATTTTCAAAATTATCAATGTTGAAGACTTCCATAATTTAGTACGTGGAGCCGAGCCCGCAACGCCACACACCGCCTCGGGAGCCGCATCAGCTGCGCCTGGACCTGGACCGAGGAGCGCCGGGAGCTGGGAGTCTGCCTACGCCCAGCCCCGCACGCCGACCGCATCACCCCGCACGAGGACCTTCCTGGAGAGGTTCCTGAAGGACACCGTCTGCAACAAGTACGCCGGCGACCTGAGGGCCAAACCCGACCAGGGCAAGGTCTTCGACGTCACCTCGAAGTGGGACGCTAGCAACCACTTCATGCCCAGCGGGAACTTCACGCGTTTCGCGGACTGGCGCTTCCTCCACCGCGCCCGTCTCAACTGCCTGCCTCTGAACGGGGCCGTGCGCTTCGGCCACCAGGACAAGAGGTGCCAACGGTGCAGCTACATGGTGGAGACCCTCCCCCACGTGCTGTGCGGCTGCAAGCTGTACGCCAGAGCCTGGCAGCTGCGCCACAACGCTGTCCAGGACCGCCTGGCGTAAACCATCCCGGCCGGGGCGGGGAGATCTCCGTGAACCGCACCATCCCGGGCTGCGAGAGCCAGCTGCGCCCCAAGATCGTCGTCACGGACCATGAGGCCAAGAAGATCGTGATGGTGGACGTCACCATCCCCTTCGAGAACCAGCGCCAAGCCTTCACCGACACCCGGGCTCGCAAGTGGGAGAAGTACGCCCCGCTGGCCAACACCCTGAGGGGCTGCAGCTACGACGTGATGGTGGACGCGCTCATCGTGGGGACGTTCAGAGCCGGGGACCCCAGCAACAAGAGCGTCCTCCACGCCTGCCGCATTTCCCGCCACTACGCCAAGCTGATGCGCTGCTTCATGGTGTCCGACACCATCTGCTGGTCCCGTGACATCTACGTGGAGCACATCACGGGCCACCGCCAGTACACCGACCCCTCCAGACCAGCCACCGCCAGACCGGACCCGGAGGACGCCGCCGCCTGAACCGCCCCCACCCCCGCTTCGCGTCGAGAGGACTTCGCCGCCACGGACGACCCCGCCCCACCCGAAGAGGACCCCCATGATCGGACTTTATGGACTGAGACGCTCTCTCCGAGCCACTTCCTCCAACATTGTGGACCACTGTAACGGGTATGTGTGTATCTATCTCCTTTCCCTCTCAGCGTGGCGACCCCCCCTCCCCTTCCCCCATCCCGCCACCCCCGGGCTTATTTGGCTAACATTGTATGGTATGTAACCTAGTCGCGTTCCCCTCCTCTCCCCCATCCCTTGATTGTTAGTCCCTCGCTCGGGCGCTTTGTATTTCCATCTCAGCTTTGTCATCTTTTTCCTGGATTCCCCATCCAAAACATCTACTAATAAAAGTCAATTTTGTTGCATGAGAATACTTCCATTTTCTAGAAAACCAACACTCACTCTCAAAAATAGTATTATAAATTACACTTTTGCTTAAACAAAACTTCATTAACACAAATAATATGCTTTTTGCTTGTGTCCATAACAGAACTTTTTTGTGACGGAAGTTTGAAATTAATGTTTGAACCTTTGAAATTAAGAATTAACATTTCTCTTTGGACTACCCACAGATTAAAACATGAAAGCTCAAGATTTAAAAAGAATCTGCAATATACCATCCAAAAGAAATATGTGCCGACAACCTGCTGATCTGACGCAACATTTTGCAGAACAAGAATTTTAAGTGATATATACATAGAGCGTATGTACAAGTGGAATATTTTAGTAGAAAGCGTCTTCTGAAAAAGAGGTTAGAGGCGGTAAGCTGCTACACATACCATGGAACAAAAAGTCAAAAAGTTAAAAACACATTTTCCATTTCTCTACAGTTAGATATTCTTGGTTTCATTAACCTTTTTATAAAACTACTAAAGCTAGTTAACTGGCTTCCTGCCAAAGTTACTTGGTAAGGAAACACTCACTTATCTGTGGACTAAGTGATTGACAGCTATCATAACAGCCAAGGACCCAAATGATTTCACAGTAGTGGCTCTCCTTTCCCATCAAACCCGCTGCCCCCAAGGCTAGGTACAGACAGTCAAAAAGCCTGAGGCTTAATTTAGTCAGTTTTTTCAGGTTAGTCTAAACTGCAGGGATTGAACCAATAAGCAAACGAGGAATCACTTTTCATTGAAGAAATACAGCCACATGCCTGCAGCGGCTCAAGCCAGAAGCAAGGGAGGGGCGCTAGAGCACAGCTGCCAGCCACTGCTAAAGGGCAGGGGAGAGAGAAAGCCCTGCTGAAGCAAACAGGGCATGGCCAGGTCCCAGCCCTGCTCTGCCAGGCAGGCGGGTAGGGGGAGAAGGTTTAGTTGTTAGGGGCTGGAAGGGACCTTACAGATCATCTGGTCCAGCCCCCCCACACTTGGCAGGAAAGACTGATGACCCCAGCAAGTTGGGTGTGAAGGTAGTGGCACAGAATTCATAAAAGCCTGAACAAAAATAGTTCTCTCTGAAAAACTATAAACTGAAAACACAGCCTGGGCTGTGTATTTGCTTACTCTTCCTGCTGACCCCAAGGTCTCTGGGATTTTCAGTCACAGCTGCAGGACCAGGACCCTCAGGGTTGCTTATCACTTCCTCTTCCCACTTCCAGGTGCCTGTGGGATTTGTAGTCCACAGTTGCAGCCAGGGCTAAGTTTTAGCAAGCAGCTCTGTACTCGAGGGAAGGTGAGTTTGATCCCCCTGCCCAGCCCCGGAGCCTCGCTGGGATTTGCTGGGGGGGGGCAGTAAGCCAGCCATCACTGCTATAACAAGGGAGCAGAGGGGCGGGGCCAGCCCTGTCCTCTGGAGCAGACAGTCCAGCCCAGGCATGCTGGGAGGACTCTGATTTAACTTGAACTAGGAAGGAGTCTGGGACAGAAGTTTCATAAACCAGTTTGACCCAAATCAGTTAAGTCTGATACTACATTCAACCAGGTTTATTTTACACCAGTTTCAGCCATTTTGAAACTAGTTTATATGCAGTGAATATTTGATCTGTTACTGATCACTTAGAGCAGTTTGTGTGCAACTTCTGTCCCGAGCCCAAAGGATACGTTTATTTTTTTAAGTATTATAATTGATAGCTATGCCAGTATATGTAGCTTTTTCTCATCAATCAATTTATGCTTTTACATGAAGTCACAGGCTGAGTTGTAGAAGTGGAGTTCCAAGAAAACTGCTAAAATCAAGGTGCAAGAGATGAGATATAGATATAGACTGGGGAAAATAAAGGGAAATCTGCAAGAGAATAAAAACAGGTTAATCCATCTGAGTACAGCTAAAAGTATG
Source organism: Crocodylus siamensis (assembly GCF_052110815.1). Classification (NCBI taxonomy): domain Eukaryota; kingdom Metazoa; phylum Chordata; order Crocodylia; family Crocodylidae; genus Crocodylus; species Crocodylus siamensis. The sequence continues at coordinate 227,026,461 of NC_143396.1, read as the reverse complement.
CACCTTGCTCTTTTTAGCCTGAAACTCCTTTCAAGTCCCCTTACATTAGTACACTGGTTCTCAACCTATTTCCTATAGTGGGCCACATTTCCAGCTCTCTGTGTGTTATGTGGGCAACACCCCACAGCTTAGGGGTCCCCGACTGCCAGGGCTATGGGACCAGGGCCAGGGACTGCAGCCTCCCGCTCCTCCATGCAGTGCCCGAGCCCCAGCTGCCCCATGTGCAAGGTGGCGGTTGCTATGGCCGGAGTGGAGTGCGGCGCCCAGGTCCCCCCTCCTCAGCTGGTGGCAGGCGGCACAGTCAGAGCAGGGCCCATGGGAGGGGGCAGATGCAGGCTTCCCTCTGTGGGCTTGGGACTCCCTGCCCTACTGCCCTCTCCCCAGGGCCTCTGCAGCCCAGTACATGGGATCCAGCACCATCAGCTTCACTGACAGGGGCCCACTACGCATGCGCGCAGTTTAAAAGGGCCCGCCAACAGCAAAAAAGCCCCAGTTAGGCTCTGGAGTGGTGAGAGACTCACAAGTGAAAGCCCACTGTGCCCTCACTCCCCCAAAGCCCCCCAGAGACCCCCCAGCAGCCGTGAAGCCCCCTGCCAACCCCAAGCACAGCTGGAGGTAAGCAGGGCCCATGGTGGGAGGGGGGTTAACCCCTTAGTGAGTGGGAGGAAGCGGCCGAGTGGAGCTGGGTCAGGTCTCACTCCGCCCAGGCCCCTACTCCACCCACCCCCCCAGGGAGCCACGCGAACAAGCTGCACAAACAGGTGCACTTGTCTGCCGGCACGTGAGTTAGCACGGACTTCATGCAGGAGGGTGCACGGGAGGGCTGCGGCCCTGCCTGCGAGTGTCCTAGGGTAGACAGTCCCACCCATAGCCAGCCTACCAGAGCCATGATGCGGATGGGCATGGGCATGCGCCATACCCCGAGGGTCCCCTCGGGGTCTGCAGCCCCCACCCCCGGTACCTCAGAGACAGCCACCCAGACGGAGCCCATGGTTCTGGGTTCCACGCAGATGGAGCCTCTGGCTCTCGGCTGCTGGGGCTGCCTGTCCCTTTTTCAGTCTCTGGGGCCCGGGAACATGGCCACCTCCCCTTCTGAGGTGTGCTCCCTTTGGGGTCTCTGGCACGCCAGCTGGAGGAGCTCCAGGCCACAGTCCAGAGATTGTGTGCCATCAGGGACTGTGAGCAGGAGATCGACTCCCACTGCCAGGCCCTTCTTCCCCAGGAGCCAGAAGGCAGACCACGGTCTCCCTCCAAGACAAGAGAGGACTCTGGCACCTCCTACTCTGTCCAGTCAGGGGCATGGACCAAGGTGGTCAAGGGCCCTAAGGCCTGCTGCACCAAGGCCCCTGCCCCATCGGAGCTTAGCAACAGGTACACACCTCTTGCTGCTCCAGCAGAGCCTGCTGAGTTGCCAGCTCCCACAGGGAACACAAGTTCAACTGCAGCTACAACCCCTGCTCTCCCCATGACAAAACATAAGGTGTATGTTGTGGGAGACTCCATCCTGAGGGGGTAATCTGCCGCCCTGACCCCTGAGCCCAGGAAGTCTGCTGCTTCCTGGGGGCCCGCATCTGGGACATTGCGGAGAGGATCCCTAAGCTCCTCCAGCCCACAGACCACTATCCCATGCTCATTATTCATGTGGGCACCAATGACACGGCTCAGAGCACTCCCAACCAGGTCATGAGGCGCTACAGGGATTTGGGAGCTGGGCTAAAGGGTCTGGTGGGCACAGGTGGTGTTCTCGTCGATCCTCCCAGTCTCAGGGTATGGGAGGAGGATCCACATAGTGAACCAAAGACTGCAGCGCTGGTGTCATAGGGAAGGCTTTGGCTTCCATGACCAGAGACCATTCTTTGGCAAGAGAGGCAGTGAGCTGCTGGGAAGAGATGGCCTCCACCTCTCTCCCCTGGGGAGGAGGCTCTTCTCAGCCAGACTGGCTGACCTGCTCCACTGGGCTATAAACTAAGCCCACTGGGGGACGGGGGGACTACCGCCACTGCTGGCCCGCTGAGCAACCCTTGCAAAGCCAGCAGACCAAGACACTTAGAGGAGCCCACCCCTGCCCCAGCCCTGGTACAATCTGTGGGCAAGGCAAGAGCCCCCAAAGGGACACTTGCCTGCCTGTACACAAATGCCAGGAGCTTGGGGAATAAGCAGGAGGAGCTCATCCTCCTGCTTAATGCAAATAATTATGATGTCATAGGGATAACGGACACCTGGTGGGACTCCACCCATGACTGGACCTCAGGTATAGATGGCTATACCCTATACAGGGGAGATCGTGTAGATAAAAGTGGCAGGGGTGTAGCTCTCTATGTTAAGGAAAGCTACGCATCCCTGCAAGCTGATACTGGTGACCAGGGTGAATGACTTGAGACCCTCTGGGTTAAAATCCATGGGGAACACGACACAGGGGACACAATGGTGCGAGACTACTACAGACCTCCCGCCCAAAGTCCTCAGCTTGACCAGGAGTTCGCCTGGGAACTGGCTGAGGCCACATGCTCCAGGACCATGGTTGTCATGGGTGACTTCAATTACCTGGACATCTTGTGAGAGGATCACTCAGCAAAATCCCAGCGGTTGCAAAGCTTCCTCTCATGGATGAATGACCTCTACCTGACTCAAGAAGTCTATGGGCCAACGAGAGGTAAAGTGCTGCTCAACCTGCTACTGGCTAATGGGGATGACCTAATCAGCGACCTAGTGATCGATGGGAAGCTCGGTGACAGCGACCTTCACCATCTGCCGTAAAGCTGGCAAGTCAGTCAGCAACACAGAAGTCCTTGACTTCAGGAAAGCCAACTTTGACAAGCTCAGGAAGCTTCTCAGTGAGGTCCTAAGGGACCACAACTCTAGGCAGAGGGGAGTTTAAGAAGAGTGGTTGCTCCTCAACGGAGCGATCCTCAATGCACAAGCTAAGTCTATTCCATACCTGGAGGGCACAGCAGCCCCCCTGGCTCTCCAGGGACCTAGCAGACCTCCTGAGGCTAAGAAGAAAGGCCTACAAAGGATAGGAGTCACCACCAAGGAGGATTATTCTGTACTGGTCTGGTCCTGCAGGGAGCAAACCGGGAAAGCCAAGGCTGCAACTGAACTCCAACTAGCTTCGAGCATCAAGGACAATAAAAAGTCCTTTTTTCAGATATGTGGGGAGCCAGAGTAAAAGTAAAGGCAGCACTGTACCCCTGCTGAACCACATGGGGCAACTGACACCCGGGAAAAAGCCAACCTATTAAATGGGTACTTTGTGTCAGTCTTTCATCAGTCCCATGGGACACCCACACACGCTATGGGACAGGGAGGTCCAGGTGAGGGAGATCCCCTGCCCTCCATTAATGCTGACCTCAGGAAGCAACACCTTGAGAACCCAGATACCTTCAAGTCAGCCAGCCAGCCCTGACAATCTATACCCCAGGGTACTCAAGGAGCTGGTGAGCATCATAGCCCAGCCTCAGGCACGGATCTTTGAGAACTCCTGGCGCTCTGGTGTAGTGCCCGAAGACTGGAAGAAGGCCAGTGTGGTGCCCATCTTCAAGAAGGGGAGGAAAGAGGATCCAGCTAACTATAGGCCCATCAGCCTGACTTCTTTCCCAGGGAAGGTCTTAGAAAAGTTTATTAAAGAAGCCATCCTCAATGGACTGGCCAACACCAACACCCTAAGGGATAGTCAGCACAGGTTTGTTGTGGGTAGGTCTTGGTTGACCCATCTCATTTCCTTCTATGACCAGGTGACCTATCACGTGGACAAGGGAGAAGAGATTGATGTCATATATCTTGACTTCAAAAAAGCTTTTGATCTGGTATCCCATGATCACCTCTTGGCAAAACTGGCCAACTGTGGCCTTGCGTCCACCATGATATGCTGGCTGGGAAATTGGCTTCCTGGTCGGACCCAGAGGGTAGTAATTGATGGCAGTCACTCATCATGGTGTCCTGTCATCAGTGGGGTCCCCCAAGGCTCTGTCCTTGAACCCATATTGTTCAACATCTTCATTAATGATGTGGACATTGGAGTCAGAAGCAGACTGGCCAACTTCGCCCATGACACCAAACTTTGGGGCAAAGCATCCACACCAGAAGATAGCCAGGTCATCCAGGCTGACCTGGACAAGCTCAGCAAATGGGCGGACGAGAACCTGATGGTGTTTAACACTGAAAAATGCAAGGTTCTCTACCTTGGGAATAAAAACCTGTAGCATCCTTATAGGCTCGGCAGTGCTACGTTGGTTAGCACTACAGAAGAAAGAGAATTGGGGGTCATCATTGATCACAAGATGAACATGAGCCTGCAATGCGATGCTGCGGCTAGTAAAGTGACCAAAGCTCTGGCTTGCATCCATAGATGCTTCTCGAGCAAATCCCGGGACGTCATTCTCCCCTTGTACTCGGCCTTGGTGAGGCCGCAGCTGAAGTACTGCTTCCAGTTTTGGGCTCCACAATTCAAAAAGGATGTGGAGAAGCTTGAGAGAGTCCAGAGCAGAGCCATGCACATGATCAGAGGTTAGGAAAACAGACCTTACGAAGGCAGGCTGAAAGCCATGGGGCTCTTTAGCCTAGAAAAGCACAGGCTCAGGGGTGATTTGATGGCCACCTATAAGTTTATCGGGGTGACCACCAGGATCTGGGGGAACGTTTGTTCACCAGAGCGCCCCAAGGGATGACAAGGTCAAACAGTCAAACTCCTCTATGACCGTTTCAGGCTGGACATAAAGAAGAATTTCTGTACTGTCCAAGCCCCCAAGGTCTTGAACAGCCTGCCATCGGAGGTGATTCAAGCACCTACATTGAACACCTTCAAGAGCAAACTGGATGCTTATCTTGCTGGGATCCTATGACCCCAGCTGACTTCCTGCCCTTTGGGTGGGGGGCTGGACTCGATGATCTTCCAAGGTCCCTTCCAGTCCTAATGTCTATGAAATCTGTGAAATCAGGAGGAGAGACCTGGCATCATGCCAGAAGCCCCACACTGTCCACACCACCATGGCGAAGCACCCCTGCCCACCTGGTGGCAGCAGCAGCATGGAGTTGTGCCCCCTACTGCTGCTGGGTGGGCAGGGGGGACCTCACCATGGTAATGCAGCTGGCATAGAGCTACTGGCAGCAGCACCAAGCTTCCCTCCCCTGATCTGTTGTGGGGGCCCTTGGGGAGGGCAGCAGGGTGGGGAACCCCAAGCCCACAGCAGGCAGCCTGCATCTGCCCCCACCCCTCACACATAAGGGGGGTGCATACCCCCACATGCCTCCTTCTCCAGGAGTATGTGAAGTGGCCGGCAGCCAGCCCCCTCGCTGCTCTATGGATGAGCTGCCTGTGGCTCTATCCTGCTTCCTGGCTGGGCCCTGCAGCTGTGCTTTTCCACCCCAGCCCCAGGCCCCACACATGGCCCAGCTGCACACTGCCCCCAGACCCAGCCCTGTCATGTCCTGCCTTACTCTACTCCCTCCCTCCATCTCTCACTGTGGGGGCCTCATTTTGCCATCCCCCTGCATAGACTTACCTGGAGGGACCTGCTCTCCATACATGCACATGGTGGCCCCTACCCCCAATTTCCCTCCTCCTGCTCCCTCGCCCCCCAGTCCCAAGCAGCCCCTTGCAAGCTGGACTCTGCCAGCCTGCAAAAGGAAACCTGTTTTGCACATTTTTCTCCCCAACTCTAACAAACCAGCAATCTTTACTTTTTCTTCTTAACAGGATGTCACATGGGCCACAGCAGTGTTGACTGGACCACAAGCTGAGAACCACCATATTAGTACATCTGCTAAATACAAAATTTCACATAGTCTTAATGCTCTCTCAAAATTTCAAGGTAAACCAAAATGAAGACCCCCTCAAGTCTGACTTCCATATTCTACATACTCTTTTTAAAACAATCCAATAGACCTTTTATTTGTGTATCTATAGAACATGGCCTGTTTCAGTAACTTCAGGAACTCAAACCAGCAACCAATGTCACTCATGCACAGTGCCTGTATTCCCCAATAGCATTATGGCTCCATTCCTCAACATAGTCAAAATCTGGCCCTAAAATGTGTTCTGGTATACTAACACTTCCTATTTTCCTCAAAAAATTAATCTGTAGATTTTTGTAAACTCTTGAACTTCTTTTACAAAATAGAAGTGCTCCAAGATTTTGTGTGTAACAAAAAAAGTAGAGAAAGAAGAGATCCACAATATTTTTGTCTATTCTTAATTTTTTGGCATTTTTTTTTTTAATCTTGAGGACAAGAATTCTTAGACAGTAAAAACTTTGGGGTTGAATAAAAGCTATTACTTGGAACTTGGACAAAATCTTCCCTCCAAGTAGCTGAAAATGAAAAGATTGCTATTTATGGTCTTAAAAGACCATAACATTAACCACTAATCATTTCCATTGGTTCAATACGCCAATTTCAGTTGTATATCGCTTACCTTCAAGGCTTAAAACTTTATTTCATACTATAAATCTTCCTTACTATAATATTTTGTGGTCTGTTGTGTAATCTAACATTCTTTTTCCTGTGATTTCCCAATTTCTTTCTTTGACAAAAATATCCCGTGTCTCCTTGGAAACCAAAATAAAATATATACTGCAAACTTCTGACTATAGTGTTTTCCACTTGGACTAGAAAAATAACCTCTGCTCCCCTGCTGTGTGAATTGTGGTTTAATACTTTATTTCTCCTCTCTAACTTATCCTGTGATTACTATTAATTCCTCTTCATCTCCATTTTAAAAATGCATCCACTTCCATCTATTCATTCACCTAGTCACTTATACTGTAGAGCTTGATTAATTTTCCAAGCACCTGCTAGGCAAAAATAGGATGTGAAATATGGAAGTCACCACTGTCCAAGGCAATAGCTAGCCAAGAAACAGCCCTTCATGCCCAAGTCTCTGACAAAGGAGAGCACAGCATGATTCTTACAAGGGTGCCTGCATATTTTCCATGGTACTTATCATTTTGGAAAATGCTTAGAAAAATAAGGCCTCAGTCTAAAATTACATGTACTCTACTAAAGACTAGGGACACTAAGACTACTGCAACTACTACTACAATAACCATTTGCTCCCTGGCTATTAAGCAGCCAATGATTCTGAAGTGTCCTTCAAATCCCATTCCAGCTGCAGTAAACAAGAAAGACCAGTTTCTCTTTGTGTATACCACCTTCAAGTCAAAGACTTTCTGGACAATGAAAGAGGATTTTCCTCTTATTAACTGAATATCTCTTGGTCTTCCCTCCCGTTAAGTAGTGCCTGCCTTTGTTACTGTTGTCCATTCCAAACACTAGCACAAAAACTAAACTAATTCTTGTTAGTTTCACTGCTTCCTCCAATGATCTGAAAGTGCAGTGGAAGCAGATAAAAACAATTAGTTTTCACTGTGCTGCAGCACTTTGCCAAGTCTACACTAGCTTCATTTCCACAAGGTTACCTTCACAACCACAAGGAAGACTTCTCTGTTTTTAAATTAAAGCTCAGATTTCAAAAGAAGTTTCCAAGGAAAGTTTCTCTAGCAGTAGCCAATAACGCATGGTTAGTAATATGGGAAACTGTTAGGTTTTTATAGAAATCAATGCTGTTCTCAAAAATATTGAGGTTAGTTAGGATTTTCCCCATCATGGATGAATGTAGTATAATTTGAATAGGAAGAGGGTAGGGTGACCACCCATCCCTAATTGGGAGGGACAGTCCCAAAATGGGAACATCAAATCCTGGCCCCAGGATGCATGACTCCAGGACATTTGTCCTGAATTCACAGTAGTGTGCAGGGATCCGGATTTTCTGTTTGCACATAAAAACGCAGCAAATGGCAGGTTTCCCCTTGTAGGCTGGCAGAGTTTCAGCCTGCAAGGGACTGCAGGGAGTGGGATGCACGGGGCATCATGTGAATGTGTGCATGCACATACATGCATGTGGCCAGGAATACAGACACAGGCAGTGATGGACAGCAGCTCCAGCTGCCTGCAGGCAAGTCTGGAGGTGGGGTGGAGGGGGGGGATTGAGGCCCCCGTGTTAATGGATAGAGTAGGGCAGGAGCTGGGCAGTGTGTTGCCCAGCCAGGATGATGCATGGGGCCCAGGGCAGGGAGTAGGACAGAGCCATGGGTGGTTCATCCAGGGGGCAGGGTGGCTCCCTGCCACTGTGTGGACTCCTGGGGAGGGTAGAATGGGGAGGTACATGCTGCCCCCCAGGTTTGCATGGGGCAGGGGCAGATGTAGGTTGCCCGCTGAGGCCTCAGGGCTCCCCGCCCTGCTGCCCTTCACCTGTGCCCCATGGTGGTGTGGCCAATGTGGGGCACCTTGGGGGAGGGCAGCCAGGCAGGGAGCCCAGAGCCCGCATCTGTCCCCCTCCCCTCTTCTGGGCTTCACTTGGCTCTGCTCCAGCCATGCTGCCGGGGGGTGGGGAGGGCGTCATCTTAGCCCTCCTTCCTCCCCCCGCTAAAATAGAAGTTGGCACTTATATGACACACCAACTGAAAATATCAGTTTTGAACAAAGTATGATCTATTCAGACAGTCTCTGCATGGAAACAGTCTCTTTACATTTCTCCAACTGCAACATTAAGATCTGAATAAACTCAGAAAGATAGAATTCATCCAGTATATAAATGAGTCCCTGCTTCACAAAACTTACAGAATGAGGCTACCCCGATTTGTTACAAAGTCTGCAAAAGTATATTGGTAAGGAAATGAACACATTTGGACCAAACCTTTGACAAGAAGTGTGTGGGAAGGTGGAGGAAGGAGAACAAACCATCACTTTTTTATGAAAACCTGACAAAACGAGGGTGGGAGATGAACAATAACAGTTTGGAGTTCATACTTGGTTGGAACAAAGCACAAGATTGACACTAAGGTCCCTCCTCTTCTGCCAGTGAGCTATGGCCTCTCTTTCCTTATGGACAGCACAAAGTCAATCCATCTCCTTAAGAAGGGCAGGGATTGCAGCAGAGGTCTCCTCTGGGTCCTTGAGATGAAGGGGTAACGATGACAGGGGGAACAATTGCTGGGGGAATCTATTTGGATGGATACAGAATAGTCAGTGCACTCTAACACACTTCCCTTTAGTGCTAAAAAGACCAAAGTCAATTGGGTAAAAGAAAAACCTGAAATCCTAGCAGAGAATATAGTAAAGCTTGGCACTTTTCTAGCTACAGTTGTGAATGATAGTAGCTGTACCTCAAGGTTCCTGAAATCCAACCTCTAATTGAGAAAAGATATACTCTGGTTTTGTGGGATATTAAATAATGGGATTTTTACTCCCAGAGTTCTACTGAAAGAAAGGGAAGAAAATAAAATTGCTATACTGGTACCATATTTAATTATTTACATACTTTTAAAGTATGAATGACCAGCTGTTCAGTACTGTTTTCTCCTTACAGTTTACTCTGTAATCCAACAACTTTCTTATTGCAAACTAGTCGAACTATGTTCTGAAAATGGAATGATTTATTTCCTACAGGATTTGTGACATTCATCACTACAGAATCTGAATGCTTCACAATTTATTTTCTTAACACCTGTAAGGGGTGTGACATGTAAGTAACAATACTAATTTTAGAACCCAATTTGAGAAGCATATGATTTGATTTTTCACAGCATTTAAACATTACATAGCATTTTATATATTGAAAAGAGGTTCCAATGATTCCAGTTACTATGTTTAATGCCCAGCACTTTTCTGCAACTCATATCCTACACATCTCTGACACAGCACGTAAAAATGAGAAACAATTATTGATTACTAGTGAAACATTTGGTCTTAGTGACCCAAATGCATCACATCAGAACTCTGTAGCATAAGTAATTATGGAGTCTAGTTCTCCAGAGTACCATTCAATTGGCCTTAACCATGAGACTTTCTTTTTCTTTTCCTGCAGTCCCCTACTTCATCTACTGAACTCCATCCAGCTTCGGTAACCAACAAAACAAAAATCCCCCAGAGAGGAGTTTCCTTTACTGCATAATCCTTATTCTTTCCCAGAGCACAACCACCTTGAGTGAGGACTAAGGAAGGGATGGTATGTGCCCATGAAATACAAGACTGTACCATGATGCATACCTGCAAAGTGGACAAATTAAGATTGTATGGGGAAATTTACTTCTCTAGTAATTCCTAACTTTTAGGCACTTGGATTTGCAAGCCTGATGTTCTTTCACTGTATTTTATTTGTAATATTAAACCACAGTGGATGGGACAAAGTACCAGATCATATTTCTGATACAAGAAGTGTACCCATTTTTATAAAATAGATCTTAATTAAAAGCCAACTGCCTATTTTGGACACAGAGTCCCCACTTTGATATAGGTGCTGTTGAACTTTTTTCATGATAAAGAATCCACTTGTTAAATTTTCACACGCACATTTCTTACACAAAATGCTATATTATGGTTAATTACCTTTCTTGTTGAAAAGTTTAGGAAGTAGAATAAATGAAGTATTCTGAACCAGAAAAAGAATGAGAGCATTAGAGGCGTTATATAATACAATACTGTTTCGTGAATAAGCCATTTATTTGGCTTTATTTGAGTTCAAATAGAGATTTTTTTTAATCTCCTTATATGAAAAAAATCAAAGGCAAAACTGAGTGTTTGCTGTACAGCCTTGTTTCTTCCTCTAACTGCAAATATAGAAACCCTGGCTTGTGATCTGTTGACTCACTGTGCATCACATCCATCTTGCCTCTCTTAAAGCACGCTTGATAGCACATTGTGCTATCATGCAGGAGATAGCAGGCATTGATCATTTTTGTGGATTTCTTTTCTCCAACCTTTTTACAGCACTTGCATTTTAGGCAGAGATTTCAATAATCCCCCAGTTTGTCTGTATGGGAAAAAGATGGCTGGAATTTACTGATCTAAATACAGCTTTAAAACACTCGGGCCCTTGGCTGGCATTATTTTTATCACTCTACAAAGTTTAGCATAAAAAAATAAAGCACTAGGGGCAACAACATGTTCAAAACCCTCTCATCTGAGTATGGACAAAAGCACACTCTCTAGTCTGGGGGGCAATAAAGTGATGCTCCATAGCTTTTCCTGGCCCCAGGGGAGCTTGTCAGCCAGCCAAATAGGAAAACTGATAGGCTTCTGAACTTTAAAAAAAGTTCCCTGTCCAGCGACGCCCCCTTTAGAGCCCCTTCATCCTTGCTACCTGGCAAGTGAGAAGTACAACAGGGTCTGATCAGGGTTTGTGCCCCAATCAGCTCATGCCAGCCACTTGCACAGAGGTAAAGATGAGGGGGCTCCCTGCTAGTACAAGCAGGAGCTGACAGGGATACACAGACTGACTCCCCTTATGCCTCTGCCCCACTTGCAGGGAGCACCTTCACCTTTGCTGCCTAGCCAGGGCACAAGCAACTTTAAAAGGCAGGTTTGCATCCCAGAGCCAGGAAATGCCTCCTTTATTCCAGAAAATGCCTGCTTTGTTCCAGGCCCCTTTAAGAATGAAGTGTGTTAGCAATCTATGACCCAAGGATGCAACTGGGAGGTGTGCCCAGGTCCCAGGCCACACACACACACAAGTGAACAAGTAGCCCAAGACCAGGGAAAAGCTCTCCAATTTCAGGCTGCTTGTGGGCCCTTCCATCTCAGAAACAGGGGCTCCCATTGCCAGTCCTGCCAATCAGAAGGGCTGGGCAAAGAACAGCCCCCAGGCCTGAGACAGCAGAACTACCTCCTACACTGCCCCATGTTCTAGGGTCCTGCACTGCAGGCACACCTTGGGGGTGGGGGAAGGTGGAAGAAGAAAGACAGCAAAGCACTCTGGGATAGTAAAGGGTCTCAGTAAGATACTATAGGATTAAATACATGTGCAGTGCATACCCAGCATGAAGAATTTTCACATTCAATGAATAAATTGTTTTTAAAAGGTACAAAAAATACTTACTTTTAAAAACTTTTTACAGTGCAATAAAGTGATTGAATGTCTGGCACATTACTGTTTAATTTGCAACCTCGTTTAATCATGCAATAAATGTAACCTTTGCCAGAACCATGCAGTATTTCAAAGAATAGCTATGTAATATGTGATACCAATCATTCAGGATGTGATAGGAGAATTATTTTTTTTTCCCAAGAAACCTTTTTAAACTCTATATTGCTGGAGAGAGAGTGCAAAAAAAAGATTCAGATTTAATCTTTATCTGGCTAATCTAAATGCATACCTGTTTAATGGAGAACTTTTTCTTTGAAATTAAAGACTTCTATCAACGACAGTTGTAAGACTCACAAATAGCGCATATAACTGGTTGAATGCTTCGCCTTTATTTCAGGTTGATTACAAATGTCAGTTGTAGCAGACAAATCCAGCACAGAACTGGAATATCAGTGGAATCATACTGGCAGAAATCTGAAACAATGCTAAAAATGATGAGTCACACCCATGGTTTCCAGGAGCCAGGCACTGGTCAGTCTGGGTAAATGTACGAGTGGCTAGATGTCTGTTTTCTGGCATTAAGCTACTACCACTGACTAACACCACACTGAATGGGAAAAAAGTCAGTTCTCAGAGTCCAGAGTAAATCATAGCAATGTTGATATGCCTTTACAATGGAATTGTGGATACAATAACCTTTTAAAGCTATGGATACCAAGAAATCTCCCAGAAATAGGGCCATTATTACTAAACAAATGTGTACATCTGTAAGTACTTATGTAGGGTGAATTATTATAACTACTTTCAAGTCATCAGATACACTTGGGACCTTATAAAATAGTTTTCCTTTAAATTTGGTGCAACTGCAATCCAGACTCCTCATTTCAGAAAACTAATATTTCAAATGACAAGTTTCAGCTTTAATATCTGCTGTTAACATAAGAATATTAAACACAAGTGAAAAGAATTAATGATCTGTAACAACCCACCTGCAGCAGATTGTCACTCAGCTTTCATTTTCGCTGGGGCAAATGTGCTCCTACAGGAAACATCAATAATAAAACAAACAAATATACAAACAGCAAAGGGTTAACTTAAAACCTGCAGTCCTTCCTGAGACCTGGAGGGGGGCAAACCCAGCTGTGCTGCCTCCTCAACAGTGCAGCCTTCTCTCTCTCCCTTGACTTCCCTCCCTGGGAGCTTTTAACTTCCTCTGGGGCCAGGCAATCATCCCTGTCAGCTGGCTGTGTGCCCATGACCAAGCAGGATAATATTCATTAGCCCCTCAGCTGGGCTTCCACCCCTAAGCCATGCACCCAGTTACACCACCCAAAAATGTTTATAACATGTATTTCTGTAGAGCTCTAAAGCTCAAATGAAATCAAAATCTTACTGGACTAGACATTGTACAGGGCAAAACATACTCTGGCCTGCCAGGATTATAAACTGGACAATCCACAAAATACACAAGAATAGGCAAGGAAACTAAGGCATACCTAGAAAAAGTGACTCATCTTTCCTCAAACAACAGGTTACTGGGAGAGCTATGGATAGAATTCAGATTTTCCCAGATCTCAATCCAATGTTTTATTCACTGAATCACACCCAAAGCCTTACATCAAGTTCTGTAAATTTCCAAAAAGAAAGAAAAAAAAAAAAGAAACTCCAAAAGGGGTTCTTTCCTAAATACATTCAGAAAATCAGGAGCCAAAAGAAAACAGAACTCATCATAGACAGATTTAGAAGTTCATTAAGTCTCGTCTCCAGTCTCCAGGGGGTGGGGGAGTTGAAGAGAGACCTGGTTCCAGGGGCAGAATTGGGGCGGGGGAAAAATGCAATAGTGCAGTCACTCCCACCTTTAATCACTGGTCCACCTAAAATTTAAAACTGCCTGAAAATGGCACCAGTATTTCTATCAAGGCAACAGTGAGAGTTGCTTGAGTTTATGGCTCATTGTAAATTACTTGAATCCTTCTAAACTCTTCACTCAACAGGTGTTAATGACCCTCTCTCCTTTTTAATGGCCTTGATAATCCACTATCCTTTGTTCTGAAATTCTACTCTCTGTTGGCTTCTCAATTCATTTCACAGCCCAGCAGATTATTTTTAACTGTAGTTAAAAACATTAATTCAGGTGTGGAAACAATAACTCAGGTGGAACATCAACTTGGATGTAGAAATTACTTTCAGTAAAGTACTGGATGCACTGTCAAGATGTTCAAGAAGGCTAAACTTGGTTTTATTAATCTGAAAGAGATGTACATTTAATTCTGACAATAGAACTAAAGAAACAGTATCTTTTGAATATTTACCAAGTTTGTTGTGTTTATGCATAATACATGATCTAGCAAATTAATGCACATCCCATTAAAGTTACTGTATTTACCCAAATTCAAGATAACTTCAAATTCATTATAATTTCCCATGTATAGAATCTAATTATTGGAAGGTCATCTTAAATGCATCCCCCCTTGCTCCCCCTCAGCCCTCTACTGCTGTGGTAGGGAAAGCTGCAGCTGAGGGCAATGCCAGATCTGCACTCCATCCTCCCCTACCTGCCCCCTAATGCCCCTCCATCACTTGCTCTCCCCAGTGCCTGCCCCCCATCATGTGCCACCCTGCCATATGCCCATCCATGCCTGTACCTGGCCCCCATATTAAATGGGGGAAAAGCTCCATCTTGAATACGAGTCATTACAGTATTTTTCCAACATTGCTCTAGTCTAAGAGCTTCATTTTCTTCCCAAAAGGCTTTCCAAACCCAATCTCTTCCACACAATCTCCAGAACTATATTTACCCAAATCAAAGATGACTTTGAATACAAAATGAAGCCTCTAATAACTGGATTCTAACCATGGAAAATAATACATTTGTTATAATTATTTGAGGGTCATCTCAAATATACGCCCCCCCCCCCCCGGCCACACTGTGACAGGGAAAGCAGAAGCAGTTGGGTAAGTGAAAAGGAAGGCAGCAGGGGTGGGATAGTGGAGAAGGTCAGGCAGCCTGACCCCTGCTCCTTGTCCCTCTCATGTCCCACCATTGCCTGCCTGCCTGCCATTTGCCCTTTTAGTGCCTGCTTCTCTGCCACCTGTCCCCACTGTCACTTATCCTATGTGACAGCTCTGGCTCTGGTTCCAGCTCAGGCCCCAGCCAAGTGCTAGTGGCAACTCTGGCCCTAGCCAGGCAGCACCAGCTCTGGCCTGGGCCCAGGCCCTTGACTTGGTCCCCCCCCTCCAGCCAGACAGCTACAGCAGTGGCAGCCTTGTCCCCAGGCTGGGGCAACCAGCAGCTATGGCTGAGGCCACAGCCCCACGCTTGGGATTGGGATAGTAGCAGCTGCCTGCCCCAAACTGGTACTCAAAACTAAGACAAAGCTCCTCCCCCCTCCAATGCTAAAAGGCTAAGAACCACCCCCCAACCCAACCCTCATTTGAATTCAAGTAAATGTGGTATTTGCTCCCCTCCACTCTTAAAAGATTCATTGTGAAAAAACTTCTACCACTCCCCCTGTGACTTTACCAAAGTTGAGGCTTGTTATGAAGCTTTTCCTACTATTCAGTGTGTTTTCCTTTTCTTAATTCATTTCTATTATTCCTAATTGTGCCTCTACTGATAAAAGTTATTCAATTAAAACAGAATAAACTTTTCAGAATATTTTGTTACCTGAAAGTGTACCATTCAGAAGACAGTTGATGCATGAAACATTCACAAGAAAAAAGGGATGAAACTGAAGCAGAGGCTTTGGCTTGTTTTTTCTGCTTATTTTTAAAGGCTGTACATGAAATAGCTCATATATCACAATGAAATCGGAGTGAGTTAATTTACTGTCTGATATTGTACTGACATAGTTAAATCAATGTAACTTTTGGTATGGAGACTCTTACATCAACCTAAACCTGGCCCAGTTTGGCTTTTATTAGCCTGTTTCTTTTATTAGCCAGTTAACCTGTTATTTTTTAAAAATTGCTCCCACTTCTGGGCTTTCCTCATATACTTTAGAGTCAGAAGGAAGCAAACATGGCATGCAAGATATTCCTGTATGAAGATTAATATCACATTAAACAGTCTAGATTCAAAACCAGACGATTATAAAACATATTAAAATGTAACCTAATTAACTGGTTGCCCAACAGATTTTGCTGACAATCTGATCATATCCACATTAAGCAGAACTGAGAAAAAAGGGAAAAAAAACCCAAGCAAACAAAGTTCAAACCATTACATTTGAAGGAGCCAACCACAACTTCTTAATGGATTCCAAGGAATTTAAAAACAGAAACAAAATGTTATGGTGCTAACAGATATTTTTACAGGATTAATCAGAGCAACAATCACAAACTCTAAGTGTATATTTTACCTGGTCTGATTACGATAACATAATATATTAAGCAAGGAAGGAGAATCTAAGCTTCTCTGATTTCTTCCTGACCCAACACAATCTAAGAAGTTAAATTTTGATACCATTAAAGAGCTTTTTCAAACTTGATTGTGTGCTAAATCATACATACAATATACTATGCTTTTACAGTCCCTTCCATCTGAAAATGTTAATTCAATTAGCAAAAACTTACCTTCAATACCTCATCCGAGATGAAGGGGCCTCAGCTCCACTTTATAGATGAAAATGAGGTACAGAAGGATTAAAGGAAACTTAACCTTAAAGGAAACTTAACCTTCAAAACTGAATCCAGTATTGCGGGGCAGGGGGGAGATAATTTTCTAGCATATGAAATTAACAGGGACTCTACTAGGTAGAATTTTTTTAAAATGGTTTAGGAAGCTGTGAGCAGTCGAATCAGTAAGGCAAAAATGACAACCTGGCAGTGGCAATAGAACTGCAAAAGGTATTCAGTGGTCCTTTACCCGTTTTTGGTTACAAATAGTCATTTGCCAACTTGCTTATACCAGTAAAGACTCTAGGAAGATTTTCTTTGATTCTTGTAGAAAAAATTGAAAAGTCAACATAATAATTACATACCTGAAATTTCATTCTTAGTGACTACTAATTGTGCAAGTAAACATTTTTCCAAAACACAACTCTGTCAAAAAAGCTAATTTTGTTAAATCCATTTGTTCATGCCAATATTTTGGGAAGTACAAAAAATTTGATTTTTTACAAACTATGCAAGACATTAGTCCAAAACCAAAAACCTCATGATTTACCATATAGCTTATTGGACTGGGCCCCAGCAGAGTTAATAGTGTTTCAAGTCATGGTGACCCAACAGCTCAGCACTGCTCAGTATGTGTACTCACTCCAGATACCCTTCACATAGGACCCATGTGCTAATTAGCATCCCAATCATGACTGGAACTAGGTATTCTTGTCAAGTCCTGGGATCCTCCAAAAAACGATATGCAAATGAGGTGCAGAGCAACCTGGTCTGGCTCTACTTCATGGAGTGCAGGGCCACACTAATCACACATGACAGGCTGACAGGGAGACAGAGGGATTCTGGGTGAACTGTTTGGGGCCCTATTTTGTAACATTTGCCAGAATTTAAGGCTGGTTAAGAAACAGGAATCAAGGAAAATGGGAAAGAAAAGTGTAGCTCAGCTATGGGAGTGAAGAGGAAGTTGAAATGTATGCAATATAGTGACTCACCATGACTTGGAAAAGTTGGCGTTGAGGGGGACTGAGCTCAATGCGCACCACCAAATCTCTTATTCAGATGGGCTGCACTAACCAATCCTTGTGGTAGGTTCCCATGAGTATGTTTGCCCAATAGGGGCCATGTGTTTTTATAGTCACTCTCACTGTTGGCTATACTTAATCAGCTTCATAGTTGGTTTCTACTGTGGAGCACATGCTCCTTTTGGCAGCAGTTTAATGATAGGCAATGTATTTAATGAGGTTTCCTTGTATGTAAATGTATGATGAGGAGCTTTTTTCCCCATGCCGATTGGGGGAAAAAACCTCATCTTATATTCCAGTACGGTGCTTCAAAATTGAGCAACCACCTGACAAATGGCAATCCAAGGTCCCAATCAGCTCCAGGTACTCCTTTAATACACCGGTGTCAAACATATGGCTGACAAGCTGAATCTGATCTGACAGGTAACTGACAGGCACATGGAAGCTGGGGAATGTGGCCTGCCACACAATTTGGAGGCCTTCGACCACACTTACCATAGCTATCGGTGGTGAGCTAGACTTGCTGATACCATCCCTGGACCCACTGCTATCAGTGGTGAGCTAAACTTGCTGATACCATCCCTGGACCCACTGCTGCCACCAGGAGACCCTTCACCACTGGCAGACTGCTCACTACCTCTTGACTACAGCGGTCATGCCCATGCCCTGGGCTGGATCTGACCCATGAGGAACCCTCTAATGGGAATCTAGCCTGGGGCTCCATGTAAACTTGTCACCCCTGCTTTAACAGAAAGCTCTTCTAATTGAAGAGCCCATACAGGTTTTGTGTCATCTTAATACTAAGCATAAGTACACATTCTAATATAAAGAAGTAGTAGGACTCTTTCAGGACATTTCCAAAAGCTCATTTGTATACAAACAAAAATAGAAGCCAAATACAGGGTCCAATCTGACACTGTTTTAAATACCACTCATAGGCACCCTTAAATACCACCCATTTCTGCAATTCCAACTGGTATACCAGATTTCAAAATTTAAGCAATTGAACATGGTAATAAACTAGAGCACATTTTTCTCTATATAAATACATAAATATTAGGCCTGTGTGAAGCGGGAAGTATTCGCTTCAGATTTGGCAATTCAGAGGGACAGTGATTCAATTCAGTGATTTGAATCACTGTCCCAATTCGATTCAGCCAAATCCAAACATGAAGATATCTGGCGGCAAATTTTATTTGGCCATCGACTCTACAGGCAGGCAGTGCCAGCAGAAGCAGCTGGGGGAGCAGCCGGACAAACTCCTGCTTGAGCCGGCAGCCCCAGAGAAGCCACAGCTCATCCAGCTGCTCCCCCAGCTGCATCCCCGCCAGGACGAGGTAGGCAGTGCTAGCAGCCCCAGGAGAAACCACAGGGGGTGGGGGAAATGATTGGGAGCTGGGAGATTGAACTGGGAGCTGGGGGAAGGCCCTGTTCGTTCCCCCAATCCCTCATCATTCCCCCAACTCCCTGATCAAGGGGCAGCAGGGCAGGCCCTATGAGGAGAGCTGAACCTGTTCAGCCTCCACAAGAGAAAGCTGAGGGCGGGGATCTGTGGCCAGTTACAAACTAGTCAGAGGGGACCAGCAGGCATTGGGGAAGTCCCTGTTCCCCCAAGCACTACCAGGAGTGACCAGAAATAACGGTCACAAGCTGGCAGAGGGTAGATTCAGGCTAGATATCAGGAGGTGCTACTTCACCATCAGAGCGGCTAGGATCTGGATCCAACTTCCAAGCAAAGCACTGCTGGCTCCTACCCTGGGGGTCTTTAAGAGGAGGCTAGATGTACACCTTGCTGGGGTCATTTGACCCCAGTACTCTTTCCTGCCATGGCAGGGGGTTGGAATAGATGATTTACTCAGGTCCCATCCGACCCTAGAAACTATGAAACTACCATTCCCCCCAATCCCCATGGTTTTTTCCAAGGCTGCCGGCTCAAGCCACGCTCATCTACCTGCTCCCCCGGCTGCCCCACCACTGGGGCGAGGCAGGCAATGCTGGCAGCCCCGGGAGAAGCTGTGGGGACTAGGTGGAATGATTGGGGAGCTGAGGGAATCAAATCAGGACCTGGAGGAATCGGACAGATTAATGGGTCTCCCGATTCAATTCAGAGATTCGGCCCTCGAATGGGGTTGAATCTCCTCTGAATCAAATCGGCTACTGAAGTTTTGCACAGCCATAATTAACATACTTAACTAAGTAGAC
Source organism: Crocodylus siamensis (assembly GCF_052110815.1). Taxonomy (NCBI): domain Eukaryota; kingdom Metazoa; phylum Chordata; order Crocodylia; family Crocodylidae; genus Crocodylus; species Crocodylus siamensis. Next base: position 227,006,760 of record NC_143396.1, on the reverse strand, counting down.
TAAGCATTTCTCTTCACTTTGTAATGCCCGCCGCTCCTACAAACACTGGACATAATGGGCACTTTTACACATGCGGGGGGGGACTTTAGTTAGGGCACTTTATTTTACTTTTGTGTGGTAAAACGCTCAATAACTGATTTTACTTTTAAGGTCATTATTCTAGTTAGATGTTGCACCTTACTTAATGCTGAGAATGCATCTGCCCATTAAACAAGGATGAAGTCATTGTAGATGCATAGTCTGAATACAAATTCTATCATCCAAGCACAAAATACTTTACATTAAAATTGTTCTGTATTAGTCTGCAGATATAAACAGTTATGCTGATCTCTTTCAAGAGGAATTTGATGTTAACTTGACAGTGACTAGATCGCTATATGGAGTCAATAAAGTTATTCTGCAAAGAAGATAATATCCCTGTAAAAACAGAAAATGAATATATATAGAAAAATCTATCTGACGTGAAATCTCTTGCACCTAATTATATTAAAAGCTATGGGAAACCTGGATACAGTAATGCAATACAGTGCAGAAGGTATTTTCATTTTTCAAGGCAATTTAAACCACGGCTGTCAAGTACCCAAAAAGGATTTGCTGTGCAAGTGTTCTTTCTGAACCCTACTTGGAAGGTCTGATGTGAAGATATTATGCCCAGCTTCTCTAAAACATTAAAATGTGGCTGTAAGTACTGAAAATGTAATGAGAGATTAAACATATCTGCTCAATGGCTTTGGATAAAACTTCACTAGCAAACAGGAGACTAACAGAGTAACAACACTGTTAATCACGGGAATATCAGAACAGAATTGAAAGAACTGGTTGCCAGTGGCTATTCTTTCAGAAGAACTTTTGTACATTATTCACAACAATTTAATTGCTATACCCACTCCCTACCAAGTACTACCTTTCTACTGTGACAAGTTGCTCACTGTAAAACTTTCAGCACCTAGCAATTTTAAACATTCTTAATATATATTTAAAAGCTAATAATCAATGGTTAACTAATTCTTGAAGTAAGGTTATCAATAACTAGGGTGCTCCTCAATATTTAAAAAAGGATCTTATATATCTTAGCGTGCAATGCAGTTTCATAAACTGCTAAATCTATTTTCAGCAGAAAGATAACCTTATTCAGATATATAGAGAGATATAGATACACACACAGAGCACATGAAACTTGCTTGCCATAGGCCCTAAGCAATTAAGCCGTATAAGTACCCAGTATCAGAAAATACCATCCTTCTTCACAAAGCATATCTCTTGTATTCATATTTATTAGCCTGGACTAACAGTTTTTAAGATAGTATTACTCAATTTTAAGATTTCAAGGCAGCTCTGAATACATAACATCTATTGCCTTTCTTATCACATCTAATATAAAGGATGACATTTTCAGAAATGTCTTCATATAGTCAACTTATACATTTTTACTCCAAATAAATTGTTCTGGAAGCAAAAGGCTTTCAGTCATTCAGAGCTCTTCTGCATTACCCACTATATTCTAGGTTCTTATATTACTACTACTGTTGTGGCAAGTATTTAAAATTCCAAGCTGGTCCATTGCTTTATATGCTGACTCGTACAAAACACACACATCTAACTCTCAGAAATCTCATAATATTGGCTTCAGGCAATATGCAGTAGGTAAACACAAATGGAGAAGGAAAGGGTTCAAAGGCAAGGTTATACAGAGCAGTGACAGTACACATTAGTAATCAGAGGCAATCTCACTAGTTGCATTGACTAGCCTGGTGGCCGGCCACCTGTATGCTTCTAGTCCTTCTCAGGCACTTTTTATTCAGTGGACCATTTTGTGAGACACATGCTGTCATGATTCCACTTTCTCAAACTGTTTGGTTATTAAAAAAAAATTGAAACCTACTTTGCAGACTATGGAAAAATTAAAACCTACTTTGCAGACCACATGCCACTGGTGGTTCACAGCCCAGAGCCTGAAAACATCTGGATTAAACCATATGAAAGCAATACATTTTCTTGACTGATTTTTTTAAAAACATCAGTGCATAATTCATCACACTGACATACGGTTGGCTGTCCTTACTTCAGTCACTAAGAGCTCCTTCATCCAGGCCCACTGATACGCCGTGTAATTACTTGCTCATTTCCAGGTGTGCAACTGCTTCCAACTGACATGTAAACAACAGAGCACTGCATTGTCTTATTATCTAAAGTTCTGCATTGTGTATGGCCATCTCCCCAATTCACTGACCTATTCCTTTGATGTCTTAACATTTATTATTTTCTGAAGTTTAAAAAAATACATTTAGTACATTTTTTTAAACCTAAAGTTATAATAGGTGATTAGATATAATTGCAGGCAATGCAACTTTGGAAGAAGTTCAGAATCTCTATAGAACACAGGTGCAGAAAAAGGCAACGTTTGCAATTTTTGTTGGATTCATCAAAATTACACTTTTTTTGCCAAATCCTGTCTGAGGTCAACTTCTTCATTCAAGAGTTATTTCCCCTAGTTTCACATCTGAGGATTGAGTGCTATGATGTTTTAAGCCTCAGGAATTTTTGCAGGCAAAACAACAGATATTAAACCAACAAAGAAATTCTTCAACCAAACCTTCATTCTATTAAATCACATAATTAAAAACAGACTGAAGGGGTTTGATATAGGTGATACAGGTTCCATGTAATGTAAACTGTGATCTTATTAAACAGTTCTGTTTTTCTGGCTATACAGATGACTCTTCTTATCAAGCCATCTCTTCATTGAATGTTTATCTGGCTTCAGACCTCATTAAAACAAAACTAATGGAACTATGACTTATAAAGTGGGATAGGTGGAAAAAAGAATAATATTCAAATTGCTACTAATCTAATAAAACTAATTTACTATACAATATTTATGCATAATTTAAAGCAAATACCATCTTTACTTCAATCTGAGATGAGATTTCTTCCATATTTAACACTGGATCTTGGATCAGAGTACAATTGGAGGAGCGAAGCAAATGGAGGAGACTGTCAGAGCAACCATCTGTCCCACACTGCCACTTCTGCCCCATCTCTGTTACCTTAGTCCTTGGCTCCAGCTCTAGCCTTGCTCCAGCCCCTGTCTGGCCATGTTGGAGCTCAGGCACAACAACCAGATCCAGAGGGTAAGCAGAAAGGGGTGGAGACAATCAGCTTTTTATGGCTGATATGGCCAATAACATTGCCCATAAACGCTGTGTGCACAGTGCACAGATGCAGCATGCACACAGCCAGGAGCGCAGCCCAGTAGCTTGGAGAGCAGCATCTAGCTTGTAAAGTCTGTTGTGGGGAATGGGTGCGGAGGGGCCAAATCGAGACCCCTGTGGTGAGGGAGGGAGTAGGGCTGGAGCTGGAGCAAGTGCTGCCCAGCCAGGGGGGGCAGGGCAAGGCATAGGACAGACCCACAAGCGGCTCATCCAGGGGGTGAGGAGAGAGAAGGTATGATTCCCGCTGCTGCGCGCACCTGGAGGAGGCACATGCCCCCCAGATCTGTGTGCAGTGTGAGGGTGGGCTGCCACTGTGGGTGGCACCAGGCTCTTCTCAGCAGGAGCGTTGGGCAAGGGCTGCACCAATGCTAGGAGGGGGGCCTACAGACACCCCAAAATTTACTGCACTCCCAACATGGCCACTGCCCACCATGAGTGCAGCCCCAATCTAACCCCCACAGAAGGAAGAGCCCAGTGCTGCCCCCAGCCCCAGCCCACAGCAGCAGCCCACCCTTACCTAGCACACAGATCTGGGGGGGTCACATGCTTACCCCAGGGGTCCATGCAGTGGCAAGACCTGCCCTCCTGCACCCCTCAAGACGAGCCACTTGTGACTCCATCCCACACCTCAGGCCACCCTAGCCCTAGCCCCTCCCCTCACCACAGGGGCTTCAATCTGCCACCCCATGCCCCCTCCCTCCCCTCTGCCTCTACCCCCAACAGACTTACCAGCTGGACACTGCTCTCTCAGCTGTCAGGCTGCATATTGGCAATCAGATCAGCATTGGCTGATATGGCTTATTAGTAATCAGCCATCAGTATTGGCCCAAAAAATCTTTATCAGTGCACCCCTAGAAATGACATCCTATTATTTTTTAATCTCAATAACGGGACTGTATATACCCTCAGTAAACTTCTGATACACCATTAAGGTTTAATACAGGTATGTGCACATAAAACTTCCCAAATGGGCACTTCTTAAATTCAATGAAGGTTTGGGGGCGGGGGGGGGGGGAGGAGGGACCAAACAAAATATATCGCCTCAATGCTGGAAGCTCTAGTTGGGAGAGGAACAGAAGACAGATCGGTATGCCCTGCTTTACTACTCTTCCCCCTTAGCATCAACTCTGTCAATATGAGAGAAGGGGTACTGGGCTAGATGGGCCTGTGGTCTGACCCAGGATAGCATTTCTTATACTCTTACATTGATTTCAAGACTCATTACTCAGACAAATCAAAACCAGCTTTCACTACAATATTCAGTTATTTCTTTCCAGTGAGGACTACATAAAGTACTCCAACTCTCTCATCCAGACATTCTCAGTGTATTTGTTCTAGAATTAATAGTATTTCTTAAACAAATAATGGGAGAAATATTTATTCTGTGCACCTGGTCATATGTACAGCATATTGCTACAGCCCTTTTGTACCCTACCTTGTCTCATTTGATTTCCAAAAGACAAGCAAGTTTAATTTTTTTTCAGTTAAGACACTTAAGCACTTGAAATGCATGTACTCTATCTGACAGCTAGAAAACTGGTATCTTTAGAAGCCATAAACCTTATGGATTCAGTGACAGAAGTATTTAGGCACCTAAAAATGTTAGTAGATAACTACTGAGAATTTCAAGGCTGCCTGAAATCATATTTATGATAAGCAAGGATATTTAGAAATATCTTTTATTGGGTCCAACAAAAGATATTACCAAAAAACTCTTGCTTCTCACACAATTCCTTAACAATCATACTACAAGAACACTCCAACCCAACTAACTCATATTTGAAATAAATGGAGTTAGGCAGACAGGTACCTAAAGGCCTTTGCTTCTAACATAGTTTTGGATTGAAGCCTTAAGACTGTTGGCAAATCAACTTAAAAATGCAACCCAAGTTTTTCCCCAGTGAAGATTCTCAACTCAGAAAAGAAAGCAGTCCCTCCCTCTCACTGATTCTAGCAATCCTAAAAAGACAGTAATTAACCTCATTCCACTGTTTGCATTCTTATACCACAGCAGTTGAAGGATAAAAAATAATGAATGTTTATTGTAATTCTTTAATGCAGGACTGGATAAACCACTCTTCTTGTGATCTAATAAGCATATGCATTCAACAGAAGTCTCTAAAGAATATATTGTAGAAGTTTTGTGGCAGATAAGATTTGTTGCCAGCATAGCTTCCTAGCATGAAGTAGAGTATACCCCAGTCCAAAAGTAACCAAAGACAAAAAAACTGCATATTTCAAAAGCCTTCCTCTAAACTGTCAAGTGACAAAAAATTAAATTTCCTTCTATATCATATTTTCTCTAAATACTTGATAACACATGCATTGAGTACAAACAAGTCCGTAAAGTATTTAGGCCATGCAACACATTTTCTATGCAGCTATGAATATGTGCATATTCATTAATCATTAACAATTCGGAAGACAAAATTGAGTGTCAACAAATTTTGGACGGACAACAGAGCCACTCATCTCAACCTGCCATCCTATGGCTAGCCACCCAGGCTTGTCAAAGTTGGTGTGAAGCCTCCAGCTAGGACCTAACCTTCACCCCATTCCCTGTCACCAGTTGCTGGTCAGTCAGCTGACCCTTCACTTCCCCCATATAAACCCTTGACCTGAAACAGGAAGCGTTCAGACAATAGGGCGCAAACCTAATCCCAAACCACTTCCTGTTCCCTCTGACTCCACTCTCCGCTTGATCTCCTGATTCCTTAACCCAGTTTGCTGACTCCACTCTCTGCCTGATCTCCTTTCTTCCTGTCTCAGCTTGGTCATAGACCCGTCTCTGACTGACCTCCTGGCTTCCTGACCTAGCTCAGTCCTGGATACTTCATGACCCCAGTCAGCACCTCAATCCCTGAGCAGACCCAGATCTGGCTGTCCACAATCTGAGATAACAACTAAGCTGTGGTACTGCACAGAAGAACCTGGGGCGACAGTGGATCTAAACCGAATATGAGACAGCAGTGCACTCTTGTTGCAAAAAAAAAAGACAACAGCATGCTGAGTTGTATCAACAGGAGTGTAATGTGCAAATCAAAGGAAGGAAGTCTTCCACTCTATTCAGCACTGGTGAGGTCTCACTGGGAGTACTGTATCCAGTTTTGGGCTTCACACTTCAAGAAAGATATGCAGAGTTTGGAAAGAGTCCAGAGGAGAATGACAAAAATTATTAGATGCTTCGAAAGTAAGCCTTATGAGGACAGGCTGAAAGAGCTAGGATAGTTTAGTCTGGAGAAAACTGAGGCAGGATCTAGCAATAGTCTTCAAATACCTGAAAAATGATTATAGAAAGGATGGAAATAGACTTTTCTCTGTTGCTGTAGAGCAGAGATGATCAACCTTTTTCACAGGTGTGCCACAAGTTAAGCCCCATCCCCTCAGAGTGACACTGATTTCCTCCCTTCCCAGAGGTATACCAGATATGGCTTGCACCTGGGATGCCAGAATGGAGGCAGGGGGCTGGAGTCCCTAGGCACAGACTCACAGAGAGGAGCATGAGCAGGACATTACTGCAAGAGGTGTCACTGCCAAGAGCAAGTTTATCTTTCCCTGACTTTGCAAGTGTTGCAGTTTTACACAGTGAGCAAGGATCCAAATGTCTGAATCCAGCAGCAGCTGCAGTGCTACAGAAGAGTTAACCTGGCTCTTGGAAGTGACACCTAACACCACCTGTTGCAGCAGGATCCTGACCCTGCTTTGCTCTGCTTCCCACCTACATTCTGGCACAACCCTTTACTGACTGCTTGGGGCTCCTGCCTGTGCCACTTGTAGCAAACTTGCCACAGAGGTTGGCCACCCCTACTATAAGAGATAAGCCTAAGAGCAATAGCCTCAAGCTGCAGCAGGGGAAGCTTAGACTGGAGATCCAGAAGAACTTTTGACCATGAGGATGATCAAGCACACAAGCAAACAGGCTATATAGCTCTGGAATCTCCATCTCTGGAAGTTTGTAAGAGCAGGTTTGACTGACACTTGACTGAGAAAGTTTATTTGAGGATAACCCTTTTTTGAGCAAGGGGCTAAACCAGATGATCCGCTGAGGCCCCTTCCAGTCCTATCTCCCTACAATCCTATTATGTTACTAAATATAACATTAAGATTAAATATCATTTCCACTTACCAGTGACCGTAGCTCTTGCAAGAGCAATCAGGCATTATATGCTGCTCATAATGAATGTCTGGCTAATGCTTTATCTTTGTTGGGTGTCCCTAAATATTCATTAATACACCTTTGCATTAAGTTTAATACCTCTAATATGAAGTAGTACATAAAAGTGCATTAGGCTGCCCTAATGCACAGTAGCAGAAGCAAATGCCTTTTAACAATGCTTAATGCATAGTAGACTAATTCTACTGTGCATTAGTGTATTGGGATATTAGCACTGTTTTTGACGTGATGCTTTAATGAGCAGTAGAATAGGCTACTGAGCATTAAAGTGCATGTATACATGCGCCCTATGTCAATTTTTTTAAGCTTTCCCTTGTTCTCCTAATTAATCCCATATAGGAATAATACAATCCACAACTGCAGACCTGGCTGCTTTAGCCATGTGACAGCCTAATGAGAAGAAAAAATAAACTTGTCCCCCAATAGCATCTAGCCTGTGCCCTTCTGTATAAGAGGAGCAGAAAGAAATACTTCATTGCTTTTAACCAATTCCTAGCCTGCAGAGTAACCAATATAACATCTATCAAAAACATGCTGTAACAAAAACTGACACCCTCTGGTGCTAGCTTGGAACTATATAATTAGCAAGCATATGGGTTTTCCATTTCCCACAGAAAAATGGAGGGGAAAAAAAACAACAGATTCTCTGTTTTTAAACAGAGAAAATGTGAATTTCCCCTTTTAGCAAAGAAATCCGCAGATTCTCTGCTTTTCAAAGAGCTCTTGTAGGCTGGCACAGCTCCAGCCTGCAGGAGCTGATTACAGAAAGGACAGGAAACCCCCAGCCTTGCCCAACGGCCTTTAAGTCAGGCTCACCCTCTACCCTTTGGAGACTGGCAGTAAGTTGGGCTTGGGGGATGTGGAACAGGGCTTGGGGTAGAAGATGGCTGAGGGAGCAGAGGACTCACTGGGCACCGCCAGCTCCAGGCAGCACACCCCAGCAATTCCCTGCCCCCCCACTTCAGCCCGCTCCTAGGAACAGGGCCAGGGCATGAGGGCAGGCATGCCCCTCTGTGGACCACACATGTGCTGACCAGTCAGAGGGTTTTGCACATGGTGGTCATCACCACACCACTGCTGCTGCGCCCTGCGCTGCCTTCCTGCAGCTGGCTGCACAGCTCTGTGGGCATGGCTCCACAGCAGCAGCAGCGAGGGGTGGTGGCTGTGGCATCTGCGTGCCAGCAGGGGGGGCAGCTTACACGCAGCAGCTACCAGTGCTGCTGCTTGCCTGTGGAGCTGTGCCCGTGGTGATGGCGGCTGCTGATGTAAAACCCCCCTCTTCCCTGCCAGCTGGCACTCAACTGCCGTCGCCCCGTGATGCCATGCCCATTGAGCTGTGCAGCCAACAGTGGGGCAGCAGCAGTGATGTGGTGGTGGCCACCAAGTGCAGGCCCCCACTGTCTGTGGGCACAACTCCTTAGACAAGCAGCAGCAGTGGTGCAGGGTGGTGGTTGCCACCCGGCCAGCTGGTGGGAGCAGGGGGTTCACATATGGTGGCCACCACCACCTCGCACTGCTGCTCGTCTTCAGAGGCATGCCAATGGGGGTGGAGCTCACACACAGCAGCTGACTCCGTGCAGGTATGGCTCCACAGACAAACAGCAGCAATGGCAGCTGCTGTATGCAAGCCCCCCTCCACCACCTGGCCGACACACAGCTGCTACAGCCACTGCCCCACACCGCCGCAGAGCAGTGCAGCTGGCTGTGGGGCACAAGAGGTGGTGCTGTGGCAGCTGCCACCGCACCACCACTGCTACACCCTTTCCCCTGCCCTTTCCCCCACCCCTTCCCCTCACACACACTTACCTGCTGGGGGGGGGTGTGGCTGGAGGGCTGTGGGGGAGTGAGGGGAATCAGGAGGGCTGAGGAGGTTGTAGGGAGGGGATGAGGGGCATCAGCAACGCTGGGGGGGTGCTGGGGGGGCTTTTAATTTTAAGCATCAATTTCAGGTTTTTAATCAGAGAATTTGCAATTTTTAAAATCAGGGAAAGCCAGGATCCCTGGTAATTAGCCTTCTGACACTGGATGTGAAAAAAGGGAAGAATTGCCAAATGTCCCTGACCAGATTTAGTAAACCTGAAACAAATTCCTGACCCCAAAATGAGACCAGATTTTTTTGGTGCCAAAAGGAAGGTAGAAGTTATTTTCTTTCTCTTAAGCTTTTTAGGCTTACTTTGTTCATCAGAAGAAAAGAACTAATGCACTTTTGAAGAGATCTGCATCCATCAATGGATGACGGCTCCGTTTCTTACAGAGGAATCTCCTCCATTCATCAGACAAGTGTCCTTCTTGCACATCAGTACTGTCATCAACAGGACCATTTACGCAGGTGCCAAATTAAAGTGGGAAGCAGCTGAAGGCAGCAGTGCCTGAGGCAAGGCTGGTGCCAAAATTATTCTCAAAAAACCTAAGAAAGGTACATCTAATACCAAAACAATTATCACTGATGATACTGTTGTTCCCAAAGTCACTGTATCGTTGCATTTGGCCTGAATTCTGGATCACACCAGTAGTTGGAGGTGGTCTTACAGAAGATCTTCCAAGTGATTTAGCTTCCAATAACAAGAGACAGCTAGGCTACCTCAAATGGACTGGAGCAGTTTTCTTTTGAGATTTTTTAAATCAAGCTCATTGAGGAATATTGTGTTTTCTTGCATAAACATGCGCCAGTTTCCAAATAACAGCTACTATAAATGAGGGTGTGCATTATAAGCAAGGCAATATGGTAACAGCAGCTCCTGCCATCTCAAGCTTCTGCCAGCTGAAACAGAAAGCAACTACACATAATCCACAGGGAGTAGAACAATGACTCAGCTCACCTACCTAGCTGCTGCCACTCAGTTGCACACGACTACAAGGAAAGATCTTTTTTTTCATTCTATTTTTCAAAAATAGGGTGTGTAGCCTACTAAGGAGCATGCTGTAGGCAAGATAATATGGTATTCTGCACAAAGCAGCAGAACCTAGCCAAGATTCACAATGGAATTTCCTCAGAAAGGAAACAGAACAAGGTTGTTTCTTACCACTATAACTGAAAAAGTAACAACTTGTTTATGGACATGAACATAGTTCTTTCAGTTCTTTCACTGCCACCAGAGTAAGCTAGATGGTTGGGGTGTATACTCCTCTATAAAGAGAGGAGAGCATAAGAGTGTTCTTCTGCAGCTCCCAAAGGACATGAAGTTGCAGCTCTCATGCTTAATACCACAGATACCAAATCCCTAAAATGGAAATGCTGAGGCACTGAAAATAAAAAGGACTTCTATGGGCCAGTTAAATGAAAGCTCCACTGGGACAACAGGAAGGTCAGCAACAGCCTACTTGCTTCAGTGGAACCAAAGGCTTACAAAAAGATGTCCATTATATCAGCTTGGGCTGATATAAAAGAGTCTGATGAGGGTCCTGTAACTGAGCCAGAAATTCTGATTGTTTCTCAAGGTGATTATCGGAATTAAATTATATAGAAAGCACTTGCAAAGAATTAACATCTCCTGTACTAGCAAGACATGAAAAATAATTTAATTCACTGAAAACTCTATATAAAACTCTACGCTGTCTACAGTAAAATTATTAAAAAGTAAGTTAATGGAAGTCATTAAACTGCTTTCCATCTTCTAATGCATTATTTACCTTCTCACAGTACAGGAACAAAAGGACAAGGACATTCAACAAAACTGAAAGGCAGGAAATTTAAAATGGATAAAATAAAACACTTGTCCACACAACAAATGATTAGCAATGGAATGCATTGTCATAAAATAGCAGAGGTTAAGAGTCATGCAGAATTCACAAAAGACCTTAACATTTATATGAATAATGAGGATGCAGAGCCACATCATATAGCATTTTCTTTTGTTTTAAAGCCCTTGGAAGAAATATGCATCTTGCTGTGTTGAGACATAACAAAATTCAAATGTACCAAGGTTAGGAAAAAATTTTCATAGGTAAAAAGGCAAAAGATTTATAGAAACTGAAGAGAAGTCAGAGCATATTAGATAACTTCTCACTCCAGGATTTGCCACAAAGGTATTATGTACCTTTCTCTGAACACGATGCAAACAGAAGAGCAAACTAGATGAACCACAATTCTCATCTAATATAGCAATCCCTGTATGTAAACCCTTCTAGACAGCTCCCACAATGATTTTGACAAAATCCCAACCAAAGATAAAAGTCTGTCACAAATATTACTTTGGAGATAGGTTATTAATGCCATTCCTCAAGGATCATTCTTGGAACCCAAGCTAATTAACATTTAAATTAGCAACTGGTACAAGAGGTAGATGGGTGCTTATGAAATTTATGGAAGACACTAAATAGACAGTTCTGCCAATATGGAGGAGGACTGAATTGTCATTATCTGATTAAAAAGAACCAGATATCATGGACTAGAGTGAAATTTAATAGCACCAAGTACAAAATCCTGCACTTTGGGACCAATACCAAGAACTTTCACTATATGGCATAGACTAATGTACCAAAGTGCACATGCTTCAAGTCTACATTCTTTCTTATAAGACAAGCTGCCTGACTGGCTTTCATTTCTCATTACATACAAGTCTTTACCTGAGACAAGTGGTGCATCACATGCATTGTACTGCATCACATGCAGGTGTGATTTAATGACAAACTCAAAACAATTGTTTCAGTTCATTTCAACTCTTCTAAATGGAACATTACAATTTAGTAAATGTCAGGCCATTATGTTTAGATCAAATGCATTTAACATGCAACATTTTGACATTTCCCAATTGAAATTTCTGGCGTGCTTTATTCTGTGGAAAGTTGAGTTTGGACAGAAAGAAAATCACCAGATGTTCCCATGGGGCAGAAATTCCATTTTTTGCTTAACTCAGAAGGCACTCAGCTTCCAAATCATCTGAGCTGGAGGATGATATAGCTAACTTGAAAAGGTTTTATTTTGCATTTATAACTTCTACGACTTGAGCTTGCCAAGCTTGTATTTTGATGCTTTTATTTTAATTTCAATGTTTCTATCTGAGCAGGCTTTTGAATGAAGCAGAATAACTGCAACTATAGTTTGAGGATTTATTAATCCAATAGCTGTAAATATGGAAAACTAACTCTCTCACAGGATGATAAAACAACCTCCCCTCAACTGAGAGTCATTTTTCTACTGTCAGTAACATCATTCTTTTGCTTCCTGTCTTGCAAAAAAATGTAAGCAAACATGCAGCATTTTCTTTTGGAAAAATGGACACACAAACCTAAAAACCTTGCTTGTTGGGTAAGGAATTTTAGATAAGTTCTGTCACTTTTTTTATTGCTCCCCTGCCCTCCCCACCACAGGTGAGGACTGAGCCCTAGTACCCTGTGCTGGCCCTCTATTCCAGGATCTGGCGCTGTGCAACCCTATGCACCTGATCTAGTGTGCAGGGCCATGTTATCTAATCCATGGGACTCCCCACAGAGCCCAATAGGAATTGCTACATTAGATGAGACTTGTGCTTCATCAAGTTTGCTATTGTTTGCACATCCTTCAAAGAAATGTGCTTAATACTTTGTGGCAAATCCTGGAGTAAAACGTTATGTAATATACTCTGATAGCTCTTCAGATTGTATAAATCTTTTGACTTTATCTATGAAAAATTCAGTTCCTTTGCTATTTTCAAGTTTTTCCTGCTTGTTTTGAGATTTAAACTAACGTAAGATTAAACCATTATGACCACAGTACAAGTTCATTCTTGAAATAAAAAAATATTAGAAAACATACCTACAAACTATTGTTTGTGATTCAGTAGATAGATATAGCACACCTGAAAAATTTTCCATCTGCATAAAAACTTCATCAACAGGGAACGAGTAACTTTTTCATACTGGTACAAGTTATTTTACAAGACTTAACTCACTCACTCTCTCCCCCTCTCTCTCATTGTTTGCAGAATATTGGTTTGCTACTAAGGTCAGGGACAGAAATTACACATAAACTGATACAAGTGACTGGCAGGGATCTGGGTTTTCCATTCCCTGTGAAAAAAAAGACAGATTTACTCCTGTAAGAGAAAAACATGGGAAACCACAAGTTTTTCCTTCCGGGCTGACACAGTTCCAGCCTGCAAGGGGCCGCTTGGGGCTGGGGGGAGTGGGAAGCAGGGGCCACCAAGTGTTCTTGTGCATGCACAGATACACAGCCAGGCAGCATGGTGGAGAGCAGCTCCCCTAGCTGCTTGCAGGTAAGTCTATGGGAGGGGGGCATATTGAGTCCCCCACAGTGAGGGAGGTAGTGGGGCAGGGCTGGAGGCACTTCTCAGCTGGGGGCAGTGAGTGGAGTCCAGGGCTAAGCCAATAATGTGCAATTACAGGTGAAAAACAGAGCCACGGACGGCTCATTTGGGAGGTGGTTGGGGGCCAGCTCCCTGCTACTGGGAGTTGGGGGCCAGCTCCCAGCTCCCTGCACACATTCCCAGGATTGGGGTAAGGGAGACCTCTGCCTCCACCCTCCCACCCCCCCGATTTGTTCACAGGGCAGACGTGGGCTGCCTACCACAGGATCATGGTTCCCTGACCTGCTGCCCTCCCCACCGTGGCATCTGAGGCCCAGCAGGTGGGACCTGGCACAGGAGGGCAGAGAGGCTCAGTGCTGCCACTGATACTGGGAACCCCATACCACCATAGCAAGGCACCCCCTGCCTGCCTGGCAGCAGGGCGCACAATTCCATGCTTGCTCCACCCCCACGATGGACTCCCAGGAGCAGCACTGAGTCTCTCTGCCTTCCCGCGCCAGGTCCCACCTGCTAGGCCAGAGGCCCCCAGGGGGAGGGCAGAAGTGCAGGTAACCCCAAGCCCACATCCTCTCCCATACCCCGCAGGCTTTATGTGGTTCTTCACTAACCATGCTATGAGGGGAAGGGGAGGGGTGGAGACAGCCTCCACGCTCCTCTCCAGATGCCATAACCGTGGTCTCCCATGCAGCAGCCATGGCTCGGGCTGCAGGCCCTGGCCCTGATCCTGATCCTATAGCCCTGGCAGCTGGGGGCCCCCTCTGGCAGGGCTAGGGACCTGTGGGTTGGAATGAGAGGCACCACCACAGCTGGGAGAGTGGGGGGCTGTGAGTGGGAGTGAGGGGCACTGGCAGGGACAGGGGGCTGTGGATTGAGAGTGAGGGCCACCTGGGAGTGGGGGCTGTGGGTTGAGAGTGAGATGCACTGGCAGGGCCAGGGGCCTACAGGTTGGATTAAGGGGCACCAGCAGGGCTAGGGGGTCTGCATCAGTAGGGGCAAGGGACTGGGATATAAGGGCTGCTCAGCACCATAAAGCAGCAAGGGGGCTGGGGCAGGAATAGCCACAGCTGGACCTGTGTCCTGGTAAGCAAAGGAGGCAGGGGGTGCTGTGATTTTCTATGACAAAAAAAATAAAAAATAAAATAAAATATCAAAACATATAGGTATTTACAATTTATGTTATTATAATGCTCGAAGCACTGGTAGGCTTCCAAACTGTTTTAAAATTGTAAATATATCAATAAAACATTGTGTTCAACTAATATATATAGATATACATATAGATATTAGTGGCATTTCATTTTAATCAAAGAAAAACACAAATCTGGGGGGCTTTAAATCAGAGAATTTTAGATTTTTGGAATTTTATCAATTTTGGATTTTTTTTTTATTATTATTTATTTTTTTAATCAGAGAGCTTGGGATTTTTAAACAGAAAGCCAGGATCTTTCGTGATTGGAAACTGGTTCATATCCATAATATAACAAAAGTTCAGTGGATAAACCTGGATGGATCAAGTATCAGACTGATTTAGGTTAAATTGGTTTATTAGACTTTTGTCCCAGATTCCCCCCTCCCCCCAAAAATTCAATTTAACTCTGCCCTTCAGTATTCCAGGATGCTTTGCACCTTTGCCGCAAGCCCCCCTTTGCAGGCTGTTAAGAACTGTTTCGGTATTTCATTAAATACATATTAGACCAAAAGCTATTTAAGCATTTAAAGAAAAAAGCATTGCAGATTTCTGGACAATAGCCAATCACAATGTATTCAGCTTTCAACTAGGGAGAATACTAGGGTCACTTACCCAATGTCTGCTATAATTGGTTACTTATCGCCAGTGCAGTATATCAGCAAAATAATTCCCAAGCCTATAGTATATTTGTGCATTTATAGAATCTACCCACACATGTAGCAGAAAGTTTAAGTGTAAAGAGTTAAGAAGGCAAGTGTAGTAAAAAAGTTTCTATAGAAACTGCCCCCAGGTGACCCAGTTGATTGAGGGTCTATCACAATTCTAAAGAGCTACTGCATTCTTGCTATGGTATAGTCAAGCTAAACTCATCTCAACTTAAGGGAATACCCAGGCTGGGCTCTTTAGAACAGCTGTAAAAGATAAAAAAATCATCCAAAAAGAAAAACATGTTAAATGTGAAAACAATTAAATAACCTGAAAATGATTAAATAATGGCAGTGCTGTCCCACTGGAGAACAAATTACTTGGTAGTAGGTTTTATAGTAGTAAACTTCCCTGTCCTCTAGGGCAGCCCACTTCAATTATGGATCACACCTCAGCTGACAAAAAGAAAATAATGTATTATACTAGTAGCCATTTTTAAGTCATGCTTAAGTGCTCTTTAGAGAATCTCTGCTTCTTTGGCTATTATGTCACATTATAAGGGCTTTCCACATTCCAGCATATATGCAGAAGTCCCATAGGGAAATGAACAAAAGTGTTAGCAAAAATACAATTTGGAAAATATACTATATCATTAAAAACTTGTTTCCATTACCCATTTACAACTCACTGGATTGCTTGTTTTCTAATATAAATTTGAGTACTTAAGAAATTAGCTAAAGTAACCTCTTCCCCATTAGCAATTATCTTCAAGAATTCATGGCAACCAGGGTAGGTCCCAGGAAAGTGGAGAAGGGCAAATAAAAAATATCTATCTTTAAGAAGGAAAAAAAGAAGGACTCTGGGAATAATATGTCAGTCAGCCTACCTTTGATTTCCAAAAACATTCTAGAACAGAATTACAAATATAAAGCAATCAGTTTAAAAGTTCCTAGAAAATAATTAGGCGATTATAAACAGCTGATATGAATAGCATCAAGAACAAACTGTATCAAAATCAACCCAATCCTTTTTTGGCACTGCAACTGGCTTAATAGATAAGGGGGAAGTAGTAAACATTACATATATTGACTTAAAAAAAATTTTTTACACTGTACCACAATATATTTATATAAAAGCAAACTATCGAAATACTCCGATGTAACTAAAAGATGGATATACAACTATTAAAAGAAAACAACATGCACTCAGACTAAATCACTGTTAAATCTTGAGAATTACTACAGAGATCTTTCCTCTGGCTAGTTCTGCTCAATACTTCCATTGAAGATTTAAACAACTGACCAGAGCAGGGATACGCAGCCCCTAGCCTGTAGGCCACATCTGGCCCCAGAACTATATCATCCAGTCTGCTGGGTTCCCCACATGTCTGAAAACCTGACAGTACAGCTGCCACTCCCCTGCTGCCAAATTTCCCTGTGGACTAAATAACGTGGCCCTGTACACTAGATCACATTCACAGGATTGCACAGGAACTGATCCTGGAGTGCAGCGCCAGCACAGGGTGCCACGGCCCATTCCTGGCATGTGGGGGTGAAACTGGACCCAAACTGGCCCACTAACAGGCCCTACACCACCATTTGGCCAATGGAGCCAAAAGACTGAACGCCACTGAACTAGGGCATAGTTTCTCAACCTGTAGTATGCGTACCCCTGGGGGTATGTGGGTACCCCAACTTTCTCTCTCTCTCGCCTTCTTTTCTCTCTCTCTTGCCCCTTTCTCCTCTCAACTATGGCAAAAAATTTGGTGCACCACGCATTGTGTGCTGCTTTACATTGCCCATTAATAATTTGGTGTGCCGAATTTTGCACTGCACTGGGTTCAGCCCTCCTAGCTTTGGCCAATATCACCTCTAGCTCAGGCACATACTTGAGTTGTGCACCTCTGGTGTAAAAGGTGACAACCCTACCTACACCAGATCAGACATCTGTCATATCACGGCCTTATATACACAGCACTTCTTCCAACATATGCCACACATTAGTCCAGAGGCGGGTAATTGTTTTGGGCAGAAGGCCCCTTACCGAGTTTCACCAAGCCACCGAGGGCTGCATGACAGGCAGCCCAGGGTAGATTAATATTAATTTTCTAAATTTTTTAGGGGCCTCGCAAGCCAGAGAGAATGGCCTGGATGACCACATCTGGCCTCCAGGCTGAGTTTTGCTCACCCCTGCATTAGTCTGTAAATATAAAATGCCCTGGAAAATTGAGTGTTGGAGTACTTATTCACATTTTCAGAAGTTATGGGGTACTTACTATTTAAAAGGTTGAGAAACACTGAATTAGAGAGTACACACCAAGGCTGTAAGTAGTTATAAGTACAGTGGAGAATGGGATCAGCATTCAAAATGATCTTCAATCCACAAGATAAAATTTGAATGTACATTGCTACGCTTTGGAAGAAATTCAATTCAGAGACAGAAAATGGGGAATTGCTCATTAAAAATCATTAAATGGCAGAAAAGGAGTTATAGTGTGCTATAAAATAAACATGAGACAACAATGTCATATTCTTGCAAAGTATATATATCCCAGAATGAGATTTCCTAATAGGAACGTCACATGCACGGCATGGGAGATAATGAGTCTGCTTTACTTGGCACTGGTGAGGCTTCTTCAGAAAAACTGTCCTGTTTTTGATACCACAGTAAGAAAGATGTAAGCAAACTGGAGAACAGGGGGAGAAAAAAAAAATCAAAGAGGACAGCAACAAGAATGATGATAGGCTTAGCAAACAGACATACAAGGAATGACTTAAGAAACTAGGTTTGTTTAGTCGAAAAAAAGAAATGGTACTAGGCAGCTTACCAGTCTTCAAATATAGTAAAAAATGCTGTTACAAAGAGAAACAGAGATCTATTGTTCTCCAAAACCACTGGGGTGGGAAAAGAAGAAATTAACTTAATTGAGGGAAAAAATGTTAGGATTAGCTCTCTATCAAGATGATAAAGCCCTAAAATACGCATTACCTAGAAGTGTTTTCATCTCCTTCACTGGAGGCTTTAGTAGCAGTTTAGGGCTTTAGGAAATTAATTCTCTCCCTCAATTTCATAATTGGTAGGGTCAGAGGGGACCTGAGCAGATCATCAAGTCCGACCCCCTGCTAGGGCAGAAAAGAATGCTGGGGTCAAACAACCACGGCTAGGTGATTGTCTAGCCTCCTTTTGAAGACCCCCAGGGTAGGAGTGAGCACCACTTCCCTGGGAAGTTGGTTCCAGATCCTAGCTGCCTTGACTCTGAAGTAGTGCTTCCTGATGTTTAGCCTGAACTTACTCTCAGCCAACTTGTGGCCATTATTCCTAGTTACTCCTGGTAGTGCCCGGGGGAACAGGGACTCTCCCGTCCCCAATGGTCCCTCTTGGTAAGTTTACAGACGGCCACCAGATCCCCTCTCAGCCTTCTCTTGTGGATGCTAAACAGGTTCAGGAGGCTAAACATAGCCTCTCTTTGTAGGGCCTGACCTGCTGCCCCGACCATGTGAGTGGCCTTCCTCTGGACCCTCTCAATGCTGTCCGCATCCCTCCTGATGTGTTGCACCCAGAACTGGACGCAGCACTCCAACTGCGGCCTGACCAGTGTCGCATAGAGGGGGAGGATCAGCTCCTTGCACCTGCTTGCGATGCATCTCTGGATGCATGACAAGGTGCGATTAGCTTTACTGACCATGTCCTCGCATTGGTGTCCCATGTTCATCTTGGAGTCAATAATGACTCCAAAATCCCTTTCTGTCTCTGTGCTGACAAGAAGGGAGTTCCCCAGCCTGTAGGTATGCTGCTGGTTCTTCCTCCCTAGGTGCATCACCTTGCACTTGTCAGTATTGAATCCCATCCTATTCTCATCCGCCCACCCCTGTAACCTGTCCAGGTCTAGTTGTAGCCTGTCTCTTCCTTCTAGCGTGCCCACCTCTCCCCACATCTTAGTGTCATCCACAAACTAGAACAAGGTGCTTTTCATCCCCCCGTCCAAGTCACTGATGAAGATGTTGAACACTACAGGCCTGAGAACCGAGCCCTGGGGAACTCCACTGCCCACACCCCTCCAGGTAGAAAATGACCCATCCACCACCACTCTCTGGGTACAGCCCTCTAGCCAATTTGCGACCCATATGACTATGTAGGCATCAATGCCACAGTCGCCTAATTTTTTAATGAAAATGGGATGGTCTAGGTGTATTTGATTCTGCTTCCAGATAGGGGGTTAGACTTGATAATCTTGAGGTCCCTTCCAACCCTCCATTTCTAAAATTTGTAAGAGATTAAAGAATCTTATGGAAGAAAAGCCCATTGTCTAGTTTAAAAATAATTTGAAATGGCTTCCTTTAAATTCTAAGGAGCATATGTTAATCTATGAAAAAGGTACTGCAAAACAAGTTGCCAAGATAAAAAGAGCTCATGTTAACACACCTATTTAGAGCACCTTGAGTTTTAAAAACCAGATTGTAGTAAATCCCGAAAGGGAATTATGTATTTCTCTCTCCTATTCCAATTTCAAATTTCTTTGCTCAACTTGAAATTAATCATTTTGGTTAGAAAGGAACTACTCATTCCATAGTAACAGATATTTGTATAATTTTTATTACTTTTTCAAGTCTATCTGGCAAGCTGTCTGGCATTTCTGTCTCTGTTTAGTCTTTTAAGTTTCAAGTGAATTTTCCAGTGGGTTTCTTTTTGGCTAGAAAGATACCTAAAAACTCAATTGTGGAGGAGACAAACTTCAAAAGAAAATAGAGGGAGATTAGTCTATTTTGCATGCTGCACCTAGACCTTTAACTCAAGAGATTTTCAAAATTCACCTTCTTTTTGATACATGCCAGCCACAATTTTTTACTTCTCAACTTCAGCATAGAGTATAAGAGTGATACAGCTCCAGTGGAATATTCTGTAAGAAGCCAATGCATTGTGTATCAATTACAGGGATATTCTAAGACTCCACCACCACTGAAAGGTTAAGAACTGTGTGCTCAAAGACTAAGACTTTCTTCCAACCATTTCAAGAAGTAAATCTAAGTTACTTTTGCTTAGTACAAAGATTTCCCACCCACTCCCTCCAGCCATATTTCCTTCTACTAGAGATGTAAATATTATAAAGTTCTCCATAGAGACAGGGCAACCTTCAACATATTGGCACAAACTGCCATGCTCCAGGAACTACTAACACATATGAAGTAGCCAAAACTCATAGTACTCCAGGTGTTTCCTTTACCGGTACTTCTGGAAAAAATCTTTTACAGTGCTGAACCTTTCTGTGTGCCAGCTTTCTCTATGCATAAATGATTTTCCTAGACAAAGTTCTAGAACCTAATATTTATACAATAGACTTTTAACATACCATATCTCAAGATAAAATTATCAGCAGACAAAATATATTCCAAGCAATTTGTGTCTGTAAAGACCTTGGATATTAACAATTCCTTTAATAAAATGCATACCAAATGAAGGGAGAGACATCTTACAAATATCTGAGGAATATTTTTCTTGTCTATTTTTCTGATATTTTAATTCTAGGTCCAACATGAGTTTAGTCTCAGGCCTGCAAATACAATCTATCTACAGGCACAGTATTCTGGAAGAATATTGTAAACCACAGAAATGTGACCGTTTGCACATGGATAAAATTAATTTATGAGACCATGGAAAGAATGCAACGTTCTCAATCATTTCACAGCACTGGTTTTCAAATTCTATTCCAAGAATTCAGCCACTTAGATATTACTAACTATCCTCTATCAAATATGTATGTGATCTTACATTTTTGTAACTTTTATAGAGCAATAAACCCCATTCTGAACTTCACTCTTTTTCCTGTATCTGAACTCCTCTTCCCACTATGAGAAGCCCAGTCCTGGAAATTTGACAGCCAAGTTGAACAAACTACATTTTTAGATGAAACCTGTATAAATGGGGGGGAGGTTATTAACAAAAAAACTAGAATTTACATATGATAACATCCAATCCATATCAGTAAATCCAAGACAGAACACTACAGTAGCTAACAACGTACCTGCTCTACAAAGTAAAAAATGGATGACAAGTAAAAAAAAAAAAAAATCTTCCAAAATCATGATACAAGATAATATGGATTTCAGAAAATGTGTACAGTATGCTGCAATGAGAAAAGAAGCCTCACACACATCTGCTAGAATTGGACCAAATCCAATATTGCTGACTTAAAAAATACAATTTAAGTATGACCATGGCATTTAATAATTTAGGTACTGTTTGTAAATCACCATTTAGACGTTTGAAATTAAAACTACCCCTGGCAAAAAGTTTTTCCTCTATTTTGCTCACATATCCATTTGTTACTGAAGGATTACTTGTGTGTGTCACTGTTGCTGATATCAATCAATTTGTTGTTTAAAAAAGAGAAGAAAATCCTGTGAGTTGAATACATCCATCTGTCTGTCTATCTATAGGTCAAGTAATACAGCTATCAAATTAGAAAGTGTTTCTTTAAAACTGGATAAAGGGAATCAAAACCCACATATTGATAAAAGGCACACCATTCCAGAAAGGTGAAATGAGAATAATATCCAGAAGCACACAGGAATATCGTATTGAAGGTGAATGATGAACAGTAATCACAACGAAGCCCAATAGATACATCTTAAAAAAAAAACAAAACTATAAATACTTTGAAGAATTAAGTTGAAGACACACACAGAAACATTTTACAAAAAAGGGTATTTATAAGGAGTACAATTCTTAGGCTTCATTCCCACATATGTGAGCTGCTTCTCACATATGTTAAAATGGGATCTGATGTTTAGACTTTCTCCTTTCCGTTAGTGATTAACTGAGGAGCATGATTTGCCCATGCATATATATTATGTTTGCATTTGTATCTGCTACTGATGTGTTATTGACAGCCAAGTCAAGCAAGAGCACTGATGACACAGCAAATATATATAGTCCTTTTGCTATATATTTAAATACCACAAGTCTAGCAGCCCCCTCTTTTAGCCTGTGAATCTTGAGGTGGACATCTTTAGGTGCTGTGCTTTTACAGGTTCTCCCCAACCTCTGCCCAACTCCTACCCCAGCTTCTTGGAACAACCCCAAAAAGAGCACTGAGGAAAACAGGGCTAATCATCAGTAGATCTAAGGGAGCAAAAGAATCTAGAGAAGCCCAGGCAGCTACCCTGCCATCTTCACCTATGAAATATGAACAAGAGTGAAGAATGAACAAGAGTAGAGCATAAGACTCTTAAATCCTATAATGCACAGATTCTTAAATTCACCCATGACTCTTTCTAGCTGTGCATTTCAAAGAACTTTTAAAACATCTTTATAAGGTAGGAACTTTATTATACAACTACAGTGAGATGGAAAGAAGCTAAGTGACTTGCCTGAAGTAATAGTCAGCAATGGAATTTAATGCTCCTGGCTCTCGGTCCTCTGCTTTAGCCTTTATGCAATATTCTTCCCTATATAGAGAATCCTTAAAAAAACACCCTCTTAAACAGTGAAAAAATATAGTTATAAGTATCACTCAATGAAATTTACTCCCAATTGAGCATCCTACAAGCACATGTCCTTAGCTACAGGCCTGAAAATACCAGTGACAAATTACCTCCTGAAATGTAAAAGTATCGGATTCCAAGTAGGGAATAGTAAAAAAGCTGGTAATCTTACGCAAAATATTAGCAAGAGATATATACCATCTGCACAACCACCATGCTTTCCTGTTTGGGTTGCGATGACTATCATATAGAGGCTGAAATTCTTGACCTTCTAAAATCAATTGTAGTTTTTCCACTGACCTCAAGGAGGTTAGGATTTTATCTATAAATCTGAGGTGGAAATACAATTTCTGTGTAAGGTTTTTATTAGCAGGGGAAAAATTTCATGGAATTTAATTTTACCTATTTTACTTCATATATTGGTTTTCAAACTGTGTGGTATTACCATTTCTTCCAAAAAGCAAATGCATTTCTTTTTTAAAGGCAAATCAATGTTAGTTGCTCAACACTTGTAAGCATTTTTATAACAGAGAAAGTATTCATGTCTTAAAGGAAAAAAAATATTGAAAAATCTTTTAAATTCAAACTTCAAAAAGGCAATTAACAGTGGATAAAAAAAATCTTTAAATTATCAGTATTCTCAGTAGAAAACCTTAGAGTGCTCAGATTAACCTCACTTCACTTACGTTTCACTTCAAAATAAAAGTTAAGTGAACACTGCCTTTTCCACATTACCTTCCTTTCAAGTACTGGATGTATTGTAATCTTGCCGCACTTATAAATATACTTAAGGATTTGCATATATATTGCAGTTAAGAAAGCCTTACTAGATTGCCCACATATCCATTAATGATTTTTTTTTCATTTAAATAATAAATATGCTTTCCTTTTAAAAAATGAATTTAATACAGCATAGGCTAAGGTATAAATGTAGTAGAATCTATTAAAATAATTTAAATAAAACAATATATTCAGTCAATGAACCTCTACTAAAAACTCTGCAATTAAAGGCTGATTTTCTTCTGTATAAAAATGACGAGAAAACATTTAACTTTTGAGGTCAGAAGTTCAAAATACACACATTATTTAATGTACTAGCCAATTGCCAGTCAAGAATGACAGGGGGAGGGGCCGGCGGGGACAGAGCACCACCTCTGCCTTCCTTCTTCACTGCTGCAGCTGGCCCTGGGAAACGGCATGATGGTGGCTACAGCCTCTTGCTGGCTACTGCCACCCACAGCTTCCTGGGCTTCCCTGCCTGCCTGGAAGGGCCGCTCTGGCCCCCAGTTTCCCACAATGCTCCGGGCAGGTGGGCACAGCCCCTCCTCTGCGGCAAAGCGGGTGCTAGCCCTGGGCTCTGCACCCTCTGCCACAACAGAGCCCAGCACTGCTACACCCACCCCCATCCCTGTGCCCAGCCAGATGTGGCACCTTCTGTTGTTTCAGCTGCTGCAGACCCTAGCAAGGGCACAGTAGAGGTAAGTGAACATGGAGCAGCTCCCCTGGGCTTGCAGCTCAGCACCTCAGTGCACTCTGCCCACCCTCAGACCAAGGCTCAGAGAGGAACCAACTGCTTGCCCAGGTTGTCATGATGCCCGACCCTGCTGAGTCACTGAGTCCCCACCGCACCTTGAGGAGCTGGAAGAGACCTGCAGGCCAGACCTGATCAGCCCCAGGTGGGCCAATCCGAGCACTGCCATACCAATTAACTGTTTAACCATTGTAATTACAACAGGATAAAGAAATAATTTTATAATTGGTATTTCCATTCCAAGTTGGAACCTAACCTCCAACTCCAGCAGACACTATCATGTGTACTCCTTGATCAGGATTATCCACTGAGCCCACGTAGATGGTATCAAACTCTTGCTTTATTCTCTTTATCTGAGCTCAACAATTACAAAATTTTACAATTCTGCACCCATAATGGAGGCTTATTCTCCAGCTAATGGAAAAACCACCACCTGTTCAGTAACTACCAACCCCTTGCATCTGGGTGCTTCAGTTAAACGGCCTTTCTTAGTCCCTTTGTACGTGTACAGAGACGCAAATATTAATTTTAAGTGCTATCCATGTCTCTAAACTAAAATACTACAGCATATGAGACCAGGAAAGCAGAAGTCATTGATTGTTAGGTGTGAGGGGTTTGGATTTGGGGGGAGGGGAAGGCGGTAAGGGGAGGATAAAGTGTGTGATGAGGTATGTCACATGGAAAAGTAGTTTTGTTAATTTCTTGTGTGGAGGAGGGAAATGGAGCAGAGTAAGGAGTAATATGTGCAACAGAAAGCACCAACACTAGGCCCAAGACAGTGCAGGAAAGGGTGGATAAAAATCAATGATTTTTTAAGATGCTTTTTTTAAAACAATAAACCTATATAAAGATAGCTTTAATTTAAGATATGTTAAAGCTTAAATCTATCATCATGGAATAGGGATTACAACTTCTAATTATATACAATTTGAGACAATGTAATCATGTAACCTTTTTAGAAAATAGGTTTTATAAATAGGTCATAACAGGCCATGGACTATATTAGGGGCTGAATCATATGGGGTTTCCAGAGGCTCCTCTATAGATTAGTAAAGATTAAAGAAAACCACTCTACCCAATGGGACTTGGTGCTTAATCTAGAAGATCCCATTGCCCATCTGTGTGATGCTTAGTTTCAGTTACCAAAATGTGGATGCGTCTCCAGAGATACATTCTTGTTAACAGCAGTATATAGAGATGAGAGATAACAGACTTGATTACCTACCCATCAGCCCACAGGATATCAAACAACAAGGATGCGTTTTTTGTAGAAAACAACGATTAAATCAAGGCTTCCTGATCAACGATTTAAATTGAGATTTAAATTAAAATTTAAATCTATCCGAGTTAAATAAAACCCACCCTGGTGCAGGGAAAGAACAACATCCTATGAAGTGTAGATTAGTCTCAATTTCAACACCTGGAAACTGGAGAAAAAAATTGTCATGGGTGCAGGTAGCAAAAAAAAGGCCCTATTTGGGAATATTTTCAAGAAATTCCTGTATCCCTGGGAAAAAGAGGAATTAGAGCCAAATATAAACAGTGAAACAAAGAGATGCTAGGCGTGTGTAGCCTGATTGAAATAACTTTATGATAAATGCTTCTCAGAAGACAATGAACTTGAAGATGGTGATGTATACATGTGTAAGCCATCTGGATCAATTGGTTAATAAACATGCTATTTTTGAACCATTCTTATGGATTGCCTACCATATATTGAAATGATAGCAAGTGATAAATCTCTGACAATAATAGTTATTTTGGGTGAATTACTTATGTATTTCAAAATGTCTATGTTCAAAATCTAATGGATGTGCATAAAAATGTAATTTTTTTCAAGCTGTTTTATATCTATAAAGAAAAGAGTTTAAGATAGAACGAGATAACCTTTATGATTTTTTGAATATTTTCCCTATAGAACTGGGTTTAAAAAAAATTGAACTCCAGTTAAAAAAAAATGCTTTGCAAAGGGTCTTTCATTTGCAATTCCCCTGCACTTCCCTCTCTAAGTAATGCACTGAGTAATACTCAATTTATGTGACTTTTTAACCTAACCCTTTTGTTTCAAGGTCAGGCTGTAAGAAGCTATGAACATCCATTATTGGCAATGTCTGCAACTTCAGAATCGTCTACTGGTAATATTAGCAGTACTGCAACTAAATATACCTCAGGCAGTGAGTTAACTGTATTCAAAGAGAGACATTCATTATTAAGTAAAACTACGGAAGAGTTCATAATCGGGTCCAGCAAGATGACATAGAAGAAAAGATTGCTCAGTTCATTTATGCAACACATTCTCCCTTTCATCTTCCCCCAAGATGTATGATGGAATTCAGCAGCTGACTGCTTTGAGCTATTTATTAATAAATTGGCCTATCCTGATGACCATCTGTGAAGAAAATTGTGACAAAATTGATGAAAGTATCACACCTGTGGCAGTGAACACTGGACTAAAAAGAAATGTAGAAGATATGCTGACTACACTAAAACCTATTTCCATAGCCTTGGACAAACTACAGAAGACTGCTGCTGTATTGTGGATGCTGCTGAAATTTGGAAAGAAATTCAAGAAACATTCAAGAACCAAATACTCAACAGCAAAGTTAAATTACAAGCAGTAAAGAGGATGGATTAAACATTTATTTCATCTCATTTTCTTGCCAGTATTCTTAACACAAAATGCCAGGGTAGACACCAAACTGCAGAAGAGGAAAATACCACTGACCTGGACATCTATGAATCACTCAAATGTGTCAACCATAACAAAATTTAAGGGCTAGAGATGAACCATTCAAGAAACACGTGTTTGCTGAGGATGTTTTTAAAAATGTCACACCACTGAAATGACGGAAGGCAATAGAAAAGCAAAGCACCTGGGACCTGACTCAGTTGAAGTGCTAAACCAGCTATTGCCAGCAGTAGCCTCTTCTGTAGGTGCAGACATGGTAGCATGTGGACTGGTTCATTCAAAGTTGAGATAAGAACTGGGAGTTGAAAAATTCATCCAGTCTATGAATAAAAACGAGGATGAGATTTATGAGTTGTAAAAACCCAAAAGAGGGTAAACGTTTTCAAAACAGCCTAGGTTAAAAAAAAGGCATAAGACACTCAAAGAAATAACAAAATACTTTCTATTACAATAGTAAATGAAAAGGATGTTAAACTGCTAGGCTAGAGACAGACATTACACATACACCCGTTTAAGTTATCAGAAACTGGATTAAACCTGTAACAGAACAGAAGCTCAGTGCACATAAACCAGTTTCAAAATGGCTGAAACTGGTCTAAGATAAATGTGGTTGAATGTAGTAACAAACATAGCCAGAGGCCACTGGCTGATTTTTCATAAGCCAAATCAGCTGATAACGATCCAGTTGCCAATATGCAGCCCAGCAGCTTGGAGAACAGCATCTGGTCAGTGAATCTGTTGTGGGGGAAGGGGCAAGGGGGGGCGCAAATCAAGGCCCTGTGGTGAGGGAAGGAGTGGGGCTGACACTGGAGCCTAGCCGGGGTGGAGCAGGGCACGGGACGGAGCCATGCCTTGTCTGGAGGGGGCAGGCACAGGAAGAAATGGAGACAACTCCTGTGCACCCCGAGAGAGCATTGGGGCACGTCCCCCTAGATCTGTGTGCGGGGCAAGAGCAGGCTGGAGCCGGGGGCAGGGCCAGTGCCAGGCTTGTGCTGGCGGGGGGGCCAAGCCATGCCCAGGATGGGCAGTGGATTCAAGGGTGGGGATATGGCAAATTTTGGGGTGGCTATAGCTCCCCCCCATAGTCTGTCCTCCCAGGGCCACCACTGCCCACCCTTAGTGCAGCCCAATTCAAGCCCACCCCCAGGGAAAGCTCAGTACAGCCCTGGCTCCAGCCCACAGCAGCAACCCACTCATGCCCCATGCTCAGATCTGGGGGCACATGCCCCCATGCCCTCCTGGGCTGCGCGTAGCAGCAGAAGCCACCTCCACTCCCTGCACCCCCCAGAAGAGCCACTCGTGGCTCTGCTCAATGTCCCAACCTGGATGGGCAGCACCTACCTGAGCCCCAGCTCCAGGCCTACTCTGTCCCTCATTGAGGGGGCCTCAATCTGTCCCTCCTCACACCTCTTCCCTCCCCTCTCCCATTCCCCCACAACAGACTCATCAGCCAAAGGGTGGGGGGTTGGACTCTACGATCTTTTGAGGTCTCTTTCAGCCCTTAATTTCTATGATTCTGTGACAGGTGAGGCTACAATATGAAAGACAAGCACAACTTCTTCCAATGCTAACTATATAGCAGAGTTAGGAAAACAGTAGGGAGGGCTGCACAGCACGAGCTAAGGGGATAGATACTAACAAATGTATTTTCTGAACTTTTTCTGTCATGCAAGAGATCTATACTCCCAATACTTTAAACAGATGCACAGTTTTTCCAAAGATGAACATCCTTCATAGCTTCAGCTCCCAGAATTGCAATAAATTTTCATGTTTTGTCCCACTTAAAGGCATACGTTCTTACTGAACAAAATCCCAGACAACCACATTGCCTAGGAAATCATCCAGATGCACATTTGCCATTAATAAAAACACTCTTCTCCTGGGTTTAAATTACTACACTTTTTTTAAAACATCTCCATGTTTGGGAGATAGGGGAGGGTAAAAGAAAACTAAATTTTAAAGCTTAAAATGTTCTTCTTGTATTTAATAAAACAGTTAGCACCTCCAAATCTTTCAGCTCACAAGGCAGATCTTAACACATTTTATTACAAAGCTTGGAAAGTATTCAGTACTTACATAAAAAGCTCACTGTTATTTCACAGACCCTTCTTTTTCTCAATGGCACTATAAACAGGACAAAATTAATAATGGTATTCTATTGTAATTATAATTCCAGCCACAATTCCCCGCTTCGCGTCAGCTTCAAGGAATAAAATCTAATGAAGTTCCTTTCTATTTCCCCTGTTTATTATGAAGCAACTATTCATTCTGCATTGATAAACAGTATAGGTTTTTAATACAGCATAGAAATTAGACACCAATTCATTTCACCTGCAAGTGGGACAGGAAACAATACCACAACCACAAGACTTTCCTCTCTGTGGACTGAAACCTTGTCATGGTAGAGAGGCTTGTGTGTCCCAATGAGACTCATTCAGAGTCTCACACTCGCAGCAGGGTCACCCATGGTGAACAAGCCTATGGGGAGGCTCCAGACAAACCACAGTCCAGCCCCACATCCTCAACAGTGGATCAGAGAAAAGATGTCATGATCACAACTGTTGTGAAGACAGAAGAAGGCTGCAGCAAGATGGAGGTCTTCTGTCATCTAGTGTTCTCCCTTGCTATAGGGCCAAGATCTCTACCATGTCAAGGTAAGATGGCTGCTGTTTCAACACATCAGCTTCCTCACATTAGTCACATGCAGGCTTCTACCACAAGAAACAACATGCTCTCCCATACCAAACTCCAAAATGCCTGAAGCAATGGTAGTGACAGACACAAGACGAATGAATCCAGCAGTCTCCAGTCACAAATCTGCATGCAGGTGGCAGTAGCCTGATGGTCATCTGGCCCCTGAGTTGAGACAGGGGTGCAATTCAGCAGCTGCTACCAAAGCTGAGATCTCCCCATCAAAAGTCAGCTCATCAGTCAATATACAGAGCTTCCTACGGGCACTAACAAACATCTTATGACCCTCTGTCTTAAGCTCAGCAACAACTAGTACACCACCATCATCAGTGCATATGCCCCAACACTAAAATGCTGACAATGCTGTCAAAAAGCAGTTCTATTTCAACCTTGATGACATTCTGACTAATACTCACACAGAAGACAAGTTAATTCTCCTTAGTAACTTCAATGCCAGAGTCGCATATGACCTGGAACTCTGGAGTGGTACCACTGAGAAGGAAAGAGTATGGAAAGCCAACTCCAATGGTATCCTTCTCCTGAGCAAATGTACAGTCTTGTCATCATAAACACCATCTTCAGACAGAGTGACAAGTACAAGACGACCTGAAGACACCCTTGCTCTAAGTGCTGGCACCTCCTTGACTATGGTATTGTTAGAGCCTGGAATCAGATGTTTGTCTATCACATGAGCCTTGCAAGGAGCCAAAGACTGCTGGATAGATCACTGGGTTGTCAGATCCATTCTGAAAATCCAGCTTGCTCTGAAACACTGAAAGCAGGCAAAAGCAAATCTGAAGGACCTTCAACTCTTCAAGACCCAAAGGTCTGTAAGGACCTCCTTACATATCAGCTCCTCAAAGCCACTCTGTGGCACAGGCAGTTATATACAACAGTCTTTCAGTTCAAGAGTTTTATTACCACAAATGAACATAAATATATGAGCACATATAACAGCACAGTAAAGCTACACCTATATCACAAAACTGAAATCCAGTGCGTCACATTTGCCCGTCTGCTCAGGAGTGGTTTGAAACAGCAAAGATGTATCTGTAATGGCTGAACTGCACTAACAAAGCAGTACTGGGAAAAGTAAGGATTCACACAGGAGCTATGAACTCTATAGTGTGCTAAATCCCAACTGCAGTTAAATAGACACCTGTCCACTGCCACTACATTAAACAGAGCGACTCTCAAGAAGGAGCATCTCACATATCTGCAGAAACACTCAAAAAAATCAAAGTAAAAGACAGAAACACATTTTTCCCCCAAAACATTCTTTTACTGCAAAATGATTCTTCAAGTGAAGTACAGAAGTAAAGCTTCCATCTGATAAAAAAAATTCAGTAATCTATAAATTAAGTGCCGCTAAATTTTTCTGCCAGTGTATTTGCTATCATACCCAGTAACATTATTTCCAGCTTTGTCAAAATCATTCAGAATGCTAGAAGAGTCCCTTCATTTTAAGCACAAAATGAAAATTTGTTTCCTTCCCATCAGTTGCTCAAACCAAGAACCAAACTTCTACAATCCCTGCTTTACTGTTCTAAAATGCTGTCTTTCACACTAGAAGATAAGAGCACCTCAAAAGACAGATTAGCAGTTCCAGAGGTGATCCTAGGTAGAGGTCACCATCTTTGATTGAGACTGGGGAGAAAGAGAGAAGATACTAGAGTGTATAGGGCTGACTGGAAACTACAGTGGTTTACAGAGAGGAGAGAAGGAATTATTTGGAAGGGTAAGAGAAGTTAAGCATGGCAATTTAAATGAGATGGGTACAGCTTTAGAAACATAACAGACTACATTTTTCAGCTGAGCTAGTAGGTTTGGGGAAATCTCTTTCCAAGGCCTGGTCATATAAAAGGGCCTGCAAATCATTTGACATAAGAAGAGATGCAGTTCAGAACATCCTACATCCACAGTCCAAACAGTCCAATGGGCAGCTTCTTATCAAGGTAGATAAGCAGTCACACTATTGATGTTCAACAGATTTCAAGAATCTATGTTTCAAATTTTCATATCATTACAGACAGAGGTAATATCTACACACCCTTTCAGTACAGTATTTCCAAATCAATTCCAGAGCTGTAGTTCTGGCTGAAAGGCAACATTCAAAGTTTTAATGCAAGACAAAATATATCCAAACTGTCCAAATATTTAATCTGGCTTTTAGATGCCTATAACGTTGGCTGCAAAACTCAAAAATTTGTTTTTATCTCCACATAGCTTTTCAGAAAGTCAAAAAGACTTCTTGGGTCTGTCTGCTGGCCTTCTTTGCTAAGGAAAGAACTGCTTCTGTACAGAAAGCAACACAGTAAAAGTAGGCAGGTGTTCTACATCAGGGCTGTCCAACTGGTGGTCTGTAAGGGTTTAATTTGAAACCCCCACGCTCTAACCCAACTACCATTCCCACCATCACTCCAGCTGCAGCAGCAGGTGGGGTCTTTGGGCTCCTCCTCCCTCTTCTGGTTTCCACTTCCTGCCCCCCCCCACCCCGAGAGTGATGCAGCATAGCCCATGGCTTGAGGCACCTCTGTGGTCATGCATGGGAGCCAAGGGTGAAGCCAGGGCACCTGACTCAGTGTAGAGATGGATAGGAGGGGCAACCCGGGGAGAAGGGTAGGGGCACACAGCCCCTAGAAATTCCTCTGGTGTGGCCCACAGCCACCTAGAAATTCAACAGCCCTGCTCTAGATCATGAGATTGACCACAGCTAGGGAGGAACCAGCTGCAGCCAGCTTTGTACATCATCCCCTTGTCAGAATCCACTCCACTCCTGTGAATCCCGCTGGAAATATCAGCTAATCCCATGCTGGTTCCTTTCATGCAGAAGAATGTATAGGCTTCCTACCTTCCAGTCTTATTCAGCCCTGTGAAACTACCTCCTAGTCTTGAAGCTCCAGTGTTGGAGACACGGGGGAGAAGCATCACTGTGACAGTATGCACACATTCAGCTGAGTCATGAATGAGAACATGCATCCATGTCAGAGAAGGATGAGGGAAGGAGACATATGTAGGTGAACATGAGGATCTGCCCAGAAAACACGTAGTACAACTTCAAGAATGTTAGGTGCATGATAATGTCTGGGGTAGCGATGGAGTAATAATTGTGAGACGGCAGTGAGAGACAAGATTAAGTGAAAAGGGCATAATGCAGAATGAGAAAATCAAGGGCATAATGCAGGATGTTGAAAAATGAAAGAAATCTCACCAAGGAGCCAAGAGAATCAGTGAAAAAAATATATCTATAGTGAAAGACTCAAGTAACTTTGTCAAAGCAAAGGTTAAATTTGAGTACCATCTATCGCTGGGAAAATATATTTGGTAGAGGGTTCTTCAGTCTAGTCAACAGCTGTTTAACAAGTTTCAATGCCTGCAAACTGAAGCTAGACAAATTCAGACCGGAAATAAGATGCCACCTTTAACCGTAAGTAGTTAACAGTTGGAACAACTGAACAAGGATTGTAGTGGATTTTCCATTCCTGGACGTTGTTAAGTTGAACCTGAACATTTTTGTATCAGAGCTACTGGACTTGATGGAGGAATTCATTATAATCTAATCTAAAGGCCTATGTATTATTACTACTACCATCCCATCCCCAATAGCTGTTGCATAGTGTTTTTCAGCAATAAATTACAAAGCATTTTCTAAAAGTTTAGCATTCTCCTATTTTCTGGATGAAGAAATTGAGGCACGGGGTGAAGTGACTTCCAAAAAGTCATACAGCTGACCACTCACAGTGCCAGGGATAGCACTAAAATCTCGCAGTCCAGCGCTCTATCTACTAGATAACACTGTAGTTTCCTCTACCCTTAAATTATGAAAATGTGAACTTACTTTACCAGTCGGGGATTCTACTGTTTCTCATGAAGTCAAACGCAAACACCCATAAGAATTAACCTGCAAAAAAAGTAAGAGTTTTAATTTAATTGCACTGAATCTGTTGCTGTTAAATCTTCACAGTTTTGTAGTTATAGCAGGCTGAATCTTGGCTTATTTTCAGATTTCTTGATTTTCGGATTACTTTGCCAGCCAACCTCCTAAAATGTAATGTATTTGAAATGTAATATACAAATATTAACTACAAATATATCACATTCTTCCTAATCAACAACATGCAGAATAAATAACTGCCTTAAGAGACAGACTATACACTATGCACGTATGTTTAGAAGTACAACTAAACTAAATATATGTATTTACTTATTTTGATGCATCTATCTATCAATTTCTTGCTCAATTTATGAAAAGTGAATACAAACATTATTCATGTAAAACAGATTTAAAAGATCTTTTCCATGCCTAGAAAAAGACAGGGGCTGAAGAACTTAGTCTATTAACTGACAATATGCCCCTGCCACTGTACCAATGGAACACATACAATCAGAGATGTAATTACAGCATACATCAGCTTTAATGCAAAAAAAGAAATGTGTTATCCACATGGATTCCATTCTTGGTGCATATAAACAAGGTCTTGGGTGGGGGGAGGGGCAGCAGTGTCTTTCGGGGCCTAGCTTGCCTACCCAAAGGTATAAAAAGTAAAGCGGACTCAGCTCTCTCTCTGTTCCTTAGCAATACAGAATCCAGATGGTATAGGACTTCCAAGTACTGAGGAAAGGTCACAGAATCTATCCTGGCAAAACATACTGAAGACACTGTTATTATAAGGTACGTGACCGTTATTGATTTCAGCGATTGCCACATGGATTTCACTTTGAGTGACCTTGAAAGCCATGATCTTTTAATCAGGTAGTGAGTGATAGTAAACAAGGACTACAGAAAAAGTCTATTTTAAAGGAGGTCTCAGATCCCAAATCCTCAAACAAGTATTGCTGCTGGATAAAAAAGAAAGGGTGGGCTAATTCTCATGCAGCCTTTTTGTAACTTACTGAAATAAAGATGTTTCTTAGAGGTGCTGTTTGAACAAAGTTGAAATAGGCAAATCCAGTATAGTATAGCATAATACTACAGAATTCATATAACTGATCACCTATTTAGACTATCAGTGACCATGTTTGGAAGGCATTTCTTGCTCTGGTAAGTAACCAAAAGTCAATTTGCACCCCTCACCATGTAAAATATGCTCAGCATTACTGAGTAATTGGTAATCCATTCATTATTATCAGAATATTATTTATCTGGGTTGATCCAGTAGGACATCCTACAAAGCCAGAAGGTGTAAAATCACTGCTTCAGAGATATGTAAAATCAAAACAATGATTCCATTCCATAAGCCAATCATTTATATTTTTACAGAGAAATTAAATAATAGCTTTCTTCTCAAACTAGAAACATACACTTCCAACTAGGCCTCCCTCCTATTGTAAGGACTACTGCTCTTTGAAGCAGGTGCAGCCCCTTCAAACAACCCAGATGGCCACCCACATCACCAGTGATGATTGAATCTAAAGGGCTTTAACCCACAAACAAGTTATATTTGGAAGTTTTAGTTTTATTCTTCCGTCATTAACAAAAGGATCTGCTGCATCTGACAAGATGATGAGCTAATTATAGAGGTGTTGAAGGTTTGGCACCTAAATAGCTTTAGGTGTCTAATTAGAAGCACAGGGTATGTGAAACATAAGCAAAAAGAAGCTTTATTGTGGCACACTTACTCTAGAAAAATCACTTGGTAATGCATGTATGATTCACTTCAAAAGTTTAGCTCCCAATCATAATAGTTCATGTATTAATTTCAATAAAAGAGTCCCAATAAGGCTTTACCTATGGGAATATAGCTCATAAATAACCAAAAACAGAAAAAGGAAAACAAATTTGACCTGAAGTTCAATTTCAAGTAATCACATAACTTTTGTACCCTAGTAGTGTAAACCTGAAAACTAATTTAAGCTGCATGCACTAGAAGCATATCCTAATACCAACAAATAATACATAAATCATTTACAAAAAAGCTAAACCATGGGATTGCAATACAACTGGGAGACAGCACTCTCCTTGCCAATGACAAGTAAAATTGATGGCCAGAAAATAATTTTTTCCTCTGCATCTAAGACAGCTCTGACTCACTGTGAGCACTCCAACCATATATCCTTTCCATCCATGGTTATGACGAATGCTTCAGTCACAGAGTTGATGAGAGAGATTAGGTGAGCGTTTTCAGTGACTTCCTCAGTTATCTGGACCTTCATATGACTTACCCCAAAAAAGAAAACCATAGCAATATCTATCATAGATAACTGTATCTAAAGGTACATGCATGCATGCACGCACACAAAACTCTCATAAAGGCTCTCCATTTCCTTAATGATAATATATCTTTGTTAGCAACACACAAAATGAAAAGCTTTAAAATGAGGTATTTTCATCTACTGGTAACCTTGCTTAAACACATACTAAAGATTCCCTCTTCATTAGAGTAGTTAAATGGTTTTTTTAATCCTGTAAGTGATAAGGCTAACCGGACAAAGCTTGCATTCCTAGCATAAGCATTTAAAAAAATGCCTGTCTTTTCAATATCTGAGCTTACTTTCCATAACTACACTCCAAATATCTCATCTGCCTCTTCCCTTTACAACACAAATTTAACTTGACCAGCATACTGAAGTATCAGCCATCGTTTTGCAGAACCCTCGAGAAAAGTGCATTTTACAAGGCATTTTGAATGTAGCCAGACTTGGCATTAGACAAATTTCTCATAAACACCAAGCAATAAAAAAGCCTTTATCCACCTCCCTTGAATTTCAGCCGGTTCTTAAGTGTTCTGGATGCATTGAAATGGTAGGAAATTAGAGATAGTCACACAATCTGCAACAAATGGCCCCAGGGGGGTTATCGTTTGAGTAGAGATTGCATCTTACATATTCTGTAAAGCTTTAAACATTTTCAATGCTCAGGCAAAACCATAAAGTACTAAGCCAACTAGGGCTTCTAAATCAACTAGCAAATAGCACCTACATTTCTCAAAGGCTGACTCAGTACACAATAAGGAGCATAGGCTCCTATCAGTCCAGCTTCCCAGGAAGACATGCAGCTGAATTCTGCACTACCAAACTTCCCAAGGCATTCACTGACAGTTCTAGGGTGACAATAAGTGGCGCAGCCAGGAAATAACTGAGACATGAATGATAAAGACAACCACCTGAGCTGTAAAGAAAAGGGAAAAAAAAACTTTTGGCAAATCCAAGATATAAAAAAACCACATTTTCAAGAACTGTTTCTGTAGGAGACCAAGAACAAAAGTCTTGTAAAAGGTGAACTACCTGAGGAAGAGGCAGACATGGCTACTCTCTTGGGTGAAGAAGTTGGACAGTAAATAAATATCCTGGTCATTCTTTTATCCACACCAGATCAAGCTGCCTTGTTTTCTTCCTGGTTGCTATCTCTACAGGACATTATGGGAAGACAGACATCATCACAGGTCAGTCTGATGAAAAGAACATGCTAGTACACTAGTACTGCAGCTCATACTACATCATTATCCACCAAAGTGTTTAAACGTATGTACTGAACAAGAGGGGTGGCCAGATTTGAATTTAGGTGAACCATCCATTGTGGAATTCTAAAAACTCTACAACTGAAACAAATTTAAAACCTTTTTTCCATGTCTGCTAGAATATATGATCAAATCAACATTAAACACCACTAGTTCGCAGTGTTAACAATGATATCTGATCTCTATTGCCATAAAGACTTTTGGATCCCAAAATTTTGGCTTCCATCTAAAAACTTAATTAGAAAAACAGATGTAGATGGTCACTAAGACAATACTTTCTCACAGTAACCAGTTCTACAATTTGATTGGCTGTTATTAAATAAATTGAAGTTTTCAGATGCTATGACAACTGGCCCCATAACTGTGTCAGTAATCATTGCCAGAAAAGAGAGATTAGAAGTCGAGCAACTGTTGGCAGGAATACTAGTATCAATAAAGGTTTCTCTAGCAAGGGCCAGATGCAATATTATTCAGTGCACTTTGAGAAAATAATGTGGTCTTTATAAATAAATGTGGCCTGAATAAAAAGAGAAGTTTGGATGTCAATCTTCAGACAAAATGGTCTGATACCAACATCTTTAAGTTACAAGCATCACTAATAGGACATAAAAGGTACTCAAAATGAGCAATTACAATGAAAACAAACATTTCCAAATAGAATGATTACTTCCATTTAAAAAAAAACAAGCAAACAACAGACAACCCACCCAAAAAACAACCTGCAATGGAGAAATGTATTTGGACCTCACAAATGGTAATGTTTTATGCATGGCCACATTTGAAAGTCATTCTAGCTACAGGCTAAACATTTTCTATTCTAGATCAGTCTAAAACAAATAGGGAGGTTAAATGTTTGACTATTTCCTCCTTCCTTTCTTGCATTTATGACATTTTGTTAGCAATCATTTGTGAAGTGGATGATGTGAATTATTACTACAAGTAGTGCCCAATAAAAGAAGCTTAGACCAAATAAATGTCAACAGCATACATTTATGCAAAAAAAATCCATTTTCCTTAAAACTAGATTCCTAGCTGCTCTGACCATTAATGAGATGCCTCATGATTCTAAACAAAAGCCATATATTTTCTTTGGTGTTAAATTATAGATTTACTGTGGAGAGAGGTTTTTAAAATTTCCTGTGAAGCTCAATTGTGATCAGGAAGGCCGCCTACACAGCAGAGAAAGTGAGAAAAACACACTTGCCGAGCTGAAAAAAAATACTGGTGTAGGCGTACAAGGGGGAAGGGAAAGAAAATAACTTGGTCCCAGTGAAAAAGACTATTTTCTTACAGCAGGGTAGCGGGGGGGAGGAAAAAAAAAGAAAAATGCAGTGCTTGAAGACAGGCAAAAGGACTGTTCTCAACTCCAAAACAAGTTACCAAATACCAGATCTCCTGCATAAGTAATTGGAAGAATCACTGCAAATTCACATCCTTCACAGAGGCTTTAAGATTGAGTGCAGGAAAGCTGCATTTCCTCAACTGTTTTTCAGGTTCCTGGTACTGAACACCCTCACAGAGTTCAAATACATGCCAGCAATTGTCCCAAGTCTGCAGTCTTGATGCAATAAAATAAAAGTGATATTGTAGCTGTGATGGTCCAAGTAACACGAGGCAAGGATATTTAGGGCTGGAGGCAGTATCTTTTATTGAACCACCTGCAACATTGGGAGAGATTTTAGACAGGCTTTTGAGCAAAAGTACTCTTCTTCAGGTCTGAGAAAGAAGCAGATGTAGCTTTGAGCTAAGCAACAAACAACACAACAGCTTGTATAAAACTCCATATGCAAAACTGTCTGCATAAAGAAATGGAGCAGGACTGTAAAAAGAGCAGAGACACTATTAGTATTATCGTAGACCAGAAGAAGGATAATTTCCAATCATGCAATAGGTCCAATTAAAAAAATCACTCCCCTGGAGATCTTCAAAAGAGACTGGACACTCACCTTGATGGGTTATTTGACCACAACAGTCTTTCCTGCTCAGAGCAGAGGGATAGACCTGATGATCTCACAAGGTCCCTTCCAGCCCTAAACTTCTGTTAATCTGTCCTACATTTTCATCACAGCAGTAACATCAGTGTTATATTTTCTACCAAAACTCTCTTTATGAATGTACTTTACAATTTTAGAACTATAAAAATATTTTAAATACCCTTCCCCCTGTCTTCTCACTTAAAATCAGAAGGATTTTGATGCAACTGTTTCCATTTGATTATCACTACAATTAAAATCAAAAGGATAAATACAGTCTTAGAAAACAGGACAAAACACACGTGCTGAAAATGACAACAATGCCAACAAAAGGCCTATATTTGAACGTATTACACCACTGATGTCAATAACTGTGTGATTTTCAAAATAAACAGAATTTGGCCCCCAAAAATCAAGACTTTTAGGCCAAATTTTTCAAAATTGGGCACTTAAATCCCATTAGTAGGGGAAGCTCAGATTCCTTCCAGTGCAACAGACTCAACTACCACTGAAATAGCCACTCACCAGTGGCCCCATTCTAACTGAATGAACTTATGTTATTTAAAGACTCAGGAATATATATTCTCATCCGCAGAGCTGCACCATAACAATGACTGTTACAGGCTAAATATAAAACTGATGCCATAAACCACCTAGCAAATATCTATGGAAAAAACGTTTGCATAGAAACTGAGTTTTTGGTTGTAGCCATGTTGGTCTAAGGACACAGGTAGGCAAGGTTCTTTGAGCACATGTGATATCTTTTATTAGACCAAGTGAGTAGTTGGAAAAAAGTTCCTGGCAAGCTTTTGGGAACAATCACCCTTCTTCAGCTATAGAAAATCTCCTTGGAGTCTCAGAGCAGCAGAGACTCCCTATGCCTGAAGAAGGGTGACTGTGCCTGAAAGCTTGCCAAGAACTTTTTTCCAACTACTCGGTCTTAATAAAAGATATCACATCTACTCAAAGAACCTTGCCTGCCTATTGCACAGAAACACTTTCACACTGATAATACCCTTTGGACTACTGTGTGGAAATTTCAAATAATTACACTAACTCCTATGAATAAGCAAGTTTACAGACTGCAAAATAGAGAAAAAACACGGGTATAGAGTGAGATTTTCCAAAGCATGATTAATGAGCGCAAGTCCCACTGTTTTATGAAAAGTCTGAAACACCTAGAAAAAGAAAGCACATTTCAACTTCCAGACCAACTCTAGAACAAGTAGATTAACCATTCTTCTCCCTTGAAAAGTAACCAACACAAGCCTTTTACATTAGAAGGGTAAGAGTACCGCAGTAACAAAGGGAGGTAGCAGAAATCAACAGCAGTAGAACCTGAACACACATATACAGACGATAAGGGGAAAATGGAAGGAAACAAGGGGAAAGATACCAGAACATCCAAACCCCCAAAACTGAAATGCTTACTTACATGGGAGTTTTAGTAATAAAAGAAGTAGTGCAATAGACTCCCTGTAATCTGGCATGAGTGAGAAATGGGGGGTGCCCCCCCCCCTCCAGCCATGCTCCTTGGAGGCAGCAGGAGCGTGGGGTGCTGGCACAAAAGTGCTGGCCTTGCCTCCCCCGCCACCGCTCTGGTGCACAGGGCTAGACGTGGGGCGGGGGAGGGATATGCACGGGACCAGAGGCAGAGCAGTGGTAGCGCGGGGCATTGGGTGCTGGTGCTCTGTCCCCACTCCCTGCCCCCCTCCCCATCATTCTTGACAGGCAATTGGCTAGTAAATAGAGAAAAATTCTTCCTAAATTTTGTC
Organism: Crocodylus siamensis; assembly: GCF_052110815.1. Lineage (NCBI taxonomy): Eukaryota > Metazoa > Chordata > Crocodylia > Crocodylidae > Crocodylus > Crocodylus siamensis. Next base: position 226,965,698 of record NC_143396.1, on the reverse strand, counting down.
ATCAAGTCACACCTCCCCTTTGCCTATTATGAAAGGGGATGAGAGGGAAGTATATTATTTCCGATAGAATTGAAAATAAAATGATTATAAATAATTAGGAACGCAGAATGCTTCTACAGAGAAAAACACATAAAAATAAATCTATATTACTTCAAGTGAACCTCATTTATCAACTTTACATCCCAATCTTTTGTGGACAATGACAATTTCAGCAGCATATGTTCACATCAACCATTATGAGCTGAAGAGTATTTTCCTTCAAAAACTACTGCCAAAACACTTTAATCTGTTCTAGTTATTAACACATGGCCTTAAAATAAAAACTGGGGCCGGGAGGAGGGTGATTGGAATCAGGGGGCATCACGTGGATCTGCACACGCACATGGCCAGCATGCAGCCTGGCAGAGTCCAGGTAGGGTGGTGGAAGCAGCCCCAGCAGCTGCATGCAGGTAAATCTCCAGAGGGCGGGGGTTGCAGGGCCAGGGCTTGCGGACTGTCTGGGGGGCTATGTGCCTGTGCCTGTGGAGGGGACGGGGGCGGGTGCCTGTTGGTGTTGGGGAAAGTGTCCAGGAGCTAGGACTGCAGCAGGGCAGGGGAGGTGCAGGAGGCGTCTGTCCCTCCAGCAGGGGAAGGGGGCAGAGACACCCTTCAGGGACCGGTGGGAGACACTGCAGAGCTGCAAGTGAAGAGCACTAGCAGGCTAGAGAGGATGTGGATTCAGAGTGAGAGGCACCAGGGAGGGAGGGGGAACCGTGGATCTCCTGATCGGCACCGGCACCCAATGCGCAGGGCACAAGCAGTGCCAGGGGGCTGCAGGTCAGGGTGAGAGGTATCAGCAGGGATGGCGGAGGGGAGGGGCTGCAGGTTGGGAGTAAAAGGCACCAACAGGCATTTTCATCTTTGAAACTGGATATTTGATAACCCTACTCTATGCTACAAGGTCTCCAACCAGGGCGGACTTAGAGAAGACTACAACAGCACATTAAGTATTTTGATTCTTTGATGCACTGAAATTAAAACAGAATATTGCTGACTTTGCCTCTCAGACACTAAAGACCTAAAAGACCTGCCAGCCAAGAAAGATACTGAATTTGTAAGTCCTCACTTATTTTTATGTAACTGGAATATACCAAGCATCTGCCAAAAACGTCTTAAGTTTAGACTTTAGAAAAGGCATTCCTTTAAGGAAACTTTTAGTACACGTGCAACAGAAACTTGATGTAGTTTTATACATGTTTAACCACTTCTGTTAGCACTGAAGTAGTAATGTAATATTGATTACAAGAAGATACTCAATAGTATATCCTCTTTAGTCAGTAACATAATGTGATTATGACAGTGAAAGAATACCACATTCAGTTCCAGTATTTTTTCACCAGTTTTTTTCCCCTACCATGTCAATTAAAGATAATTTTTTTCTCTTATCACTTCTTCCTCAGGGTGACCAGGAAATAACCTTTTCTGGATGTAAAGATGCCTGAAGCAGTAGGATCTGAAGTTTCCACTTCAGTAACCACCCTATCAATGATTATTCTCACAACCACTATAGGCACAAAAATGTTCATGCTAGTAATCAAACTGATTTACTGGCCACATAGTGTAGTGTTGTAACATACATACAGTTACTTTCAAAAATACTTTCATATTTTACAAATGAAATACTAGCACAATATAATATATACAGCAATAAAATACCATTAGTTTAAGCTACTACCTGATTATGACACAAAATCTTTATGCAGGGCTGAATAAAATTCTGAAAACAAAGGTCAAAGAATTCATATAATATACATAATTCACTTGTCTCTGATACTGTTACAATGAAGTTGACAGCAAACACTATCATTTATTTTAAACATTCAAATTTGAAGAGAAGAAAAGCAAAGATGCATATCAAACTGTTGGTAGGCAAATTAGGAAATGAAATTTTACATAACGTGTTGGCTTGTCTTTCTTTCTCCTGGTTATCCCTTTTATTTACCTGGAAGCTTTGGCCTCCAGAAAAGCTTGTACATTTAAAAAAAAAGAAAGAGAAAAAACAAAAATCCTTTTGTTATGCAACTGAATAGGAAAATTCCTGGCTCTTCTTCCAAATATAAGCATCATGAAACAAACAGCACCAAAGGAGAAGAGGGCTGCTGACCTTGTCCACGGGACAAAAGGAGCCAAGAAAGGAAAAGCCCAATCAAGTCTACTTAGGAGTTGTGTGGCTTCTGCTAGAAGTCATGAGAAGCTGGGGTGCATCTTCATCCTGGACCAGCAACCTGAAAATTCTGAATGAACTGTTCATTCACAACACAACAGTAGGTAATAAGCTTCACTCATAGTGCTTTTTACCAACAGAAATCACAGTTATGTTACACAGAAAGTAAATATTTCATAGATTTCATAGACATTAGGGCTGGAAGGGACCTCGGGAGATCATCGAGTCCAGCCCCCTGCCCAAAGGGCAGGAAGTCAGCTGGGGTCATAGGATCCCAGCAAGATAAGCATCCAATTTACTCTTGAAGGTGTTCAATGTAGGTGCTTGAACCACCTCCGCTGGCAGACTGTTCCAGACCTCGGGGGCTCGGACAGTAAAGAAATTCTTCCTTATGTCCAGCCTGAAGCGGTCTTGCAGGAGTTTGTGACCGTTCGACCTCGTCATCCCTTGGGGCACTCTGGTGAACAGACGTTCCCCCAGATCCTGGTGGTCACCCCTGATAAACTTATAGGTGGCCATCAGATCACCCCTGAGCCTGCGCTTTTCCAGGCTAAAGAGTCCCGTGGCTCTCAGCCTGTCATCATAAGATCTGTTTTCCTGACCTCTGATCATGCGCGTGGCTCTCCTCTGGACTCTCTCAAGCTTCTCCACATCCTTTTTGAATTGTGGAGCCCAAAACTAGACGCAGTACTCCAGCTGCGGCCTCACCAAGGCCGAGTACAAGGGGAGAATGACGTCCCGGGATCTGCTCGAGAAGCATCTATGGATGCAAGCCAGAGTTTTGGTCGCTTTACTAGCCGCAGCATCGCATTGCAGGCTCATGTTCATCTTGTGGTCAATGATGACCCCCAAGTCTTTTTCTTCTGTAGTGCTAACCAACGTAGCACTGCCGAGCCTATAAGGGTGCTGCAGATTTTTCCTCCCAAGGTGGAGAACCTTGCATTTATCAGTGTTAAACACCATCAGGTTCTCGTCTGCCCATTTGCTGAGCTTGTGCAGGTCAGCCTGGATCACCCGCCTATCTTCTGGCGTGGATGCTTTGCCCCAAAGTTTGGTGTCATCGGCTAACTTGGCCAGTCCACTCCTAACTCCAATGTCCACATCATTAATGAAGATGTTGAACAGCATGGGTCCCAGGACAGAGCCTTGAGGGACCCCACTGGTCACAGGGCACCACAATGAGTGACTGCCATCAATCACAACCCTCTGGGTCCGACCACGAAGCCAATTTCCCAGACAGCGGATCGTGGTGGAGCCAAGGCCACAACCGGCCAGTTTGGCCAAGAGCTGATCATGGGATACCAGATCAAAAGCTTTTTTGAAGTCAAGATATATGACATCAATCTCTTCTCCCTTGTCCAGGTGATAGGTCACCTGGTCATAGAAGGAAATGAGATTGGTCAAACAAGACCTACCCGCAACAAACCCGTGCTGGCTGTCCCTTAGAATGTTAGCCTGGGCCAGTCCCTCAAGGATGGCCTCCTTAATAAACGTTTCTAAGATCTTCCCCAGGATAGAAGTCAGGCTAATGGGCCTGTAGTTAGCCGGATCCACTCTCCTCCCTTTCTTGAAGATCGGCACCACACTGGCCTTCTTCCAGTCTTCTGGCACTACACCAGAGCGCCAGGAGTTTTCAAAGATCCGTGCCAGGGGCTGAGCTATGATGCTCGCCAGCTCCTTGAGTACCCTGGGGTGCAGATTGTCAGGGCCAGCTGACTTGAAGGTATCCAGCTTCTCAAGGTGTTCCTTCACAAGGTCAGCATTGATGGAGGGTAGGGGATTCCCCTCACCCAGATTTCCCTGTCCCATAGCAGGCATGGGCATCCCGTGTGAGTGATGAAAGACTGACGCAGTCAGGGAAGGTAAGGCACAGACAGCTTGCGTAACTTGCTTAACATTGAACCAGCACATCACTGATGCGTGGCCAGAAACAGAACACAAATCTCCCAAGTCTTTGTAGGGCTCTGTACTCTGGACCAGGGGTTGGCAACTTTTTGGGCAGTGTGCCAAAACACCCACAACCAGAACTTGTAAGATGTTGATGTGCTAGGGCAGACAGCAGGGAAGCCACAAGGGGCCCAATTCTTGTTATGGCAGTGCAGCCTCAGGCCCTTCCCTACCCCTGCACTGGACCATAATCTGTCTCCCTTTTAAGATTGGTATTAAGATCTGTATGCTATTCTTTCATGGCGCTGTTACTAAAAAGTAATATTATTGTAAATATATAATCTTCTGCACTCTGATTCAGAGGGGCTTTTAGCTACCATTCAGGAACTGGCATAATGCGCTTCAGAAACAACTGTACAATAATTATGCAAATCAGACACTTAAAACCAAAATGCACATAACTTCACAATTGCAAACAAAATGATGGCTGTTTCTGTTGCTGAACAGCATCCTTGTATGACGATTAAACAAGATGTACCCATTACTGTATAATTTATAAATGTTTGCTAAAAAAAATTAACCTCTTCCAATTTTGTACAACATTGCTTATATTGGTATAGCGTAGAAGCTATCGCTGTTTTACAAGTTTAACTACAAAAGTATAATAGCTATGACAGCCAAGTTTAGAGTTCAAGTCACTACTGTTCATTCAAATAATAAAGACCCTCTTTTTCTATAAATCCCCATAAACCAGATAGATGGGGCATTAGAAATACACACCACATGTGTTACAAAGGGAAAGTTCACACCAAAAAACTAAGAGGTAAAGAGGTAGTCTGAAGTCAGGGAAAAGGCACGGCAGGATGACACCTCAGACTAACTCACTCAGAGATGCATAAGTTTTTGTAGGCAACAGCGAAGAAGTGAGACTTCCAATTTCCTGTATATTTACCCAAAAAAATTAACTACTTTACAATCACTGAAGAGATCAATTATGATGTTATGGCATCTCCAAAAATACAAAACATCTCTAACTAATTTAATCAGGTTTTTGTTTTGACAAAAATAATCCAGATCCTTCAAACCTTCCCAAATGACTCGCTCAAATTTACAAAAAAAATCTTCGCCAATAATCATTCAAGGTATAGACAGATGTAACAACTGTATTTTGATAGAAGCTATACTCAGTCTAACTGTTAGGTTCCCATGTTCCTACAGTGACAAGTGTAGAAAAACCAGTGTAATATTAACCCATGTCATTCAAAGTTAAAATTACAGTGATTTAGCTCACTTGTAGAGGTACAGGTGCATGCAGATACAAGTTACATTATAATAATTGATACATCTCCCTGGTAGGAATTCTCATCCCCCTTTTGAAGTAATTAAAGCTTTATCTGTCCAAAACCTCCGATTTTCATGGTCTAAGAGATGCACAAATACAGCAATTCCTTCTCCAAAACTTTATGTAATCATTGCCAAAATTCGACTTTCCTACGTAAGAGGACATACCTCAATGAAAACTGAAATCATCTATCCCAATCATCCTTGCGACTTGGCAGAACTGAGCATCACCAACCTATGGAACAAGCAAAATAAAAACCATTCTTCCCAAATGTTCTCTCTGCCACTTTCATCGGTCTTATTTTCAGCCGAGATAAAAATAATCTTTTACATCAGCACTCAATACAAACAAAAAACAGATACCAGTCAACACCTCAGGGTCCAACAGCTCTCACATTTGAGATTGCAACTAACTTTCCGAGATAATTAGGGTGGTTAAACACAAGAGGGTACCCAGAAAGGTGAAGTGATCTCCATCCTTGGAATTTTTTAAGAACAGGTTAGACTTCCTGAGGTCCCTTCCAGCCCAACTATTCCATGTTTCAATGACTCCAACACTCCATGTAAGGTTAGTTACACCTAAGACTTCATGATTTTACTGGTGGGGGAGACCCTGGGTGCCACAGAGTCCTCTTGTGAGAGAGTTGCTCTGTGATGTGCAGATTAACCAGGCTTCTTCTCTGGAGGTGTCCAATGTCAGACAGGAGGGTGAAAGGACTCACAAAAGGACTCTGAGGTACCCAGGGGAATAAATTTATACCCTCTGCCTCCCCTGTGCAAAATGAAGTTTATTTTCTACCTAGGAGAACTTTTACAATCTTTGAATTCTCCTCAGTCTGAAGAAGGGTGTGTGCACCTGAAAGCTTGCAAAGAAAGAATTTCTTTTGCTACTATTTTGTTAGTCTAATAAAAGATATCGCCTCTGACCCAAAAGCTTTGTTTATCTCTGTTTCCTTGACCAAACAGCTATAACATAGATCCTTGTTTTATTTCATTCATCTTTCAAAACTTGCAGCATCTTAAATGTTGAAGTGAGATTTAACACTGGAATTTCAGAAAGTTCAACTCATCTATACATAGCTGTGAAAGAATCAAAGTTACTTAGAGGTGACTGAAAGTGACTGGAATCCTCTGAATGCTTTGCTTTTCCCACAAAGATCCATTAGAAGAGTGCTTTGTAAATCTAGGATCCACTACTCTTGTATTAGACAAACTCAAATAGTTGGAAAAATTCTTCTTAGCAAGCTTCCAGGCACAAACACCCTTCCTCAGGCTGAGGAAGCATCTGAAGATGGTCTGTACCCTTCCTCGATGGAATGGTAATGTCCACCTATGTCCTCAGACCAACATGGTTACAACCTACAGCCCATGATTCATTAAAGCATTTATCTAGTAATAGGAGCAAATCAATCCCCGCTGAGATTAGTACAGGTATGATTATAGACGTTTTGGGGGAAAAAAAATCTTCAATGCCTCTCCTCCTGCCTAGATGCTGCCCATGCTTGGGGTGTAGTAAAGAAGCAGTAAGTGAACATTCCCCACCTGTTATGTCCCAACTTAATGGGTATAGCTAAAGAACTAACCCAAAAATCTTATATGAAAACTGCATAACTTTTTTTTTTTTACTCTGAATTTAAGTGAAAACACCATCTACATTGCTAGTAAATACACTAGAATGTGGCTTTCAAGACTTTCACTGCTTTTATGTGATTCAGTCTTAAAGGTAAGATGATGGTATTTTATAAAAGTAGGTATTTATGGATTTTCAGGGACTTAAGGTACAACAAAATTATACATTGGCACCTGAATCCACTTAAGACCCCTAACAGGTAGAACCGAATCTGGCCCATGGAGTCTGCACCAAGTTTTCAATTTACAAACTGCTAACTGGCCTCTCTTTGTAGACTAAAAGTATGAAAAGCAGGGGAGAAAGACTTATATAAATGAAATCTGGCCCCATGTTGGAACTGTTTCTGTCCATTTTCTTCCTTGTTTTAAGAAGCAAAGGTCTTTCTAAAAGCTGAGTCTGTTAAAAACTCCATTAATTAAAATATTGTCTGCACTGTATATTTAACCAAGCCAATATAGTTAAACAACATTCAATTAAAATCTGAAAAAGGCATAAGAAAAACACTAAAACGAATGGTTCCCCAACACCACAGAAATATTATTAACAAATTGGAGATCTCTAGCCACAGGAACATTTCTCACCAACCTTCCTCCTCTTGTGAGATATTTATACCTAATCAACCCAATACTAGCAGGCTTATAGACAAGCTTTAGAATTAAAGTGAATATTGTAAAGACTTAGATCAATTACCCTTCTGTAAGCAAGAGAAATGTCCACTGGAAACAACAGGATTCACTGTTCTTATAATAGGGTAAAGGGCTCAAGTTGAAAGGGAACATTAGTTAATGACAAAAGAAAAAGAACAGCACAGTAGACTTTACAAATTAACACTTTTTCAAGCAATTTCACATGCCAAATAGTGTCTTCCCCCTACTCCACTTGAGTCATTGTCCATCAAAATAAAGAACCCACAAAAACAAATCAATTGTTCATCTGTTTTTCCATTTCCTTAGGGCAGAACATGACTCTTCTTCTAAATAACAAAAGCTTAAAAAGTCAAATGATTATACCAGAAAAGATTTAAGCTTCCTGACTTGAGCTTGAAAGAGTGAAACAGAAAACAAACAAAAATATCACAACTAAACTTTAAAAAAAACACTTGTTACTTGCTTAGAATGCAATATTTACTTAAAAGATTTATACAGACAACTAATCTATAATGTTCACTGAATGAACTGCACAAAGATTGGTAAGAATTAATGTATTAGTTTCTTATACTGCACAGGCAGACAAGGTTCTTTGGGTAAATTGGATATCCTTCATCTGGCAAAACCTTGTCTGCCTGTGCCCTTAGACCACACAGCTATAAAATATACCCCTTATACTACACGGTACTTTTTTGAATAACCGTCTTCCTCACCTTGCAGACTTAAATTTTAAAAACGTAACAACTAGAAGAGCTCAGGGATACAGGTTGTAGCCATGTTGGTCTAAAAAGCAGATGCAGACAAAACTCTTGGGGTACAAGCAATATCTTTTATTAGACCAACTAAATAGCAGCAAAAAAAAAAAGTCTTTCTTTGCAAGCTTTTGGGCCCAAACACACTTCTCCTCTGCCTGATGAGTTCAAAGATTGTAAAAGTTCTCCCAGGTAGAAAGATGTGCACGATGAAATCTCTTTTCTACCTGGGATAACTTTTACAATATGTGAAGTCTCCTCTACCTGATGAAGGGTGCTTGGGCCCAAAAGCTTGCAAAAAGAGAAATTTTGTTGGTTTAATAAAAGAAAGCACTTCTACCCCAAGACAGTTTTATCTACTAGAGGCGATTTAAGTTTTCCTTGATTACTTGTATTGAAATTATGGGAAATACAGTAAGTAAAGTTCTTCTTTCCATTTAAAAAATCTTCAATCATGTTATCTTATCCCAAGGATGTTCCACCTGACAAATAATGGATACTGTCATCATCTGATGATCTACAAAGAGAACCATTTCCTGAATGGCTACAATAGATACATTATCTATTTTCATATCAATTTTCAAAAGTAAACTTATGGCAAAATCATGATTCTTATCTGTGGGTTTTGGTCTTATTCCTCTCCATCCCTTGTGCACACACTTCACCAAGCTTGCATCAAGTCATCTCTACATGTTTTGAAACACAAGAGTTTGATCAATAGCTAGTTCAACTTACACGGGTAATTGAGGTTCAGAGAAAGCTGCTTCTTCTTGAGTTGTCCTTTCAAAATAGTCTTTTATGCTAGGCTTACCATATTTCCAGTTTTAAAAAAAGAAGACATCTGTGGGGGGAAGCAGGGAAGGTAAGGGAAAGGATAGGAGGAAGGGGTATATTATTGTGAGGGGGTAGTGATATGCCCATGCCCATGCCCTGCCCTGCCCCTCACTCCAAAGCCACAGCCCTGCTGCTGCCCCTCACTGCTGACCCATTGTACCCTGCCCCACAGACCATGCTGATATCCCTCACTCCCAAACCGCAGCACCCCACCCCCCCCAGCCACTGTGCTACCCACTCTCACTCTCTCATTCACACTTTCTCTCTCTTAACCGTCTGCAGCTGCTGGGATCCATGCACTGAGTATATGATGCCCCAGCCTCCAATCATCTTCCCCTGCTGCCCCCAATCCCAAGTAGCTTCTTGCTCAGGCAAGCTGAAAGTGCCAGGGAAAAGCAGAGGCAAAGCAAAATCTCAGACATTTGCTTGCATTTTGAAAATCCGCCCGGATAAGGGACAGAGGACCAAAAAAAGAGGACATGTCTGAAAAACCTGGACTTTTGGTAAACCTATTTTATGCAGAGCAACCAGGATCAACTACCTGAAAGGTAATCTTCTTTTTCTCAAGCAAGGAGGAACTGCAGTCCCAAAGAACTGAGCACTCTCAAAATGCCATCCAGGAAGACCATTGTAAAAGGAGCAATATTGTCAAATAAATAAAAGTTACTTATTTTATAATATCTGTGTAAACCTTTGAGATGATTATACATGGCTTCCAGCCATTGCATGCTTCTGCCTCGTACTCAAGATCAGATTCTTTTGACCAGCAGTCTTCGGAAAGGGCAAAGCCAAGTTTTAGGGGCCTTCATATGTAGTCCCTGACCCCAACAGCTGAATCAAAATTAATCACGTCTCAGTTCCTTCATCAATACAGAATTCCAAAGCATTTGAATTCTAGGGCATTGGAGAAGGGAGAGCCATGAAATCCATATAGAAAACACCTCCAAATGGCACACTGATAATATAAAGCAAGGTAATCAGTGAGTGATTGTACACATGGGTTTTGCTCTTGGTGACTAACAAGTACTTCTCTGTTTGCCCTAGAGAAGATATTAGGAATCCTACTGAAGCAATGACTGCAGGACAGCTCTACCAAATGAACAACTAATCTGAAAACCTCTGTTAAGGAACAGTGCCTTGTAAGCATGTTGACAAAGCTCTGTGTAGCTGATCTACACCTTTTAATAACTAAGAACATTCTTTTCAAAGCCAGCAGACTCCCTAAGCTCTAGTATAATGAGCTTTAAAGTGGCTATGTGGATCTAACTTAACTAAGTTATAGAACATTCTTATACATGCGGAAATGCACTGATAATCTCCTTAACTATACCAGAAAAGAGAGGTAGTCAGCCGCATTAAACTGAAGTTAGGCAGAGGCAAAGCAGAGTGGCACTTTATGTAGATTAATTCTGAACAGATTAGTCTAGTGGCTCCCAAACTTTCTAGACTCAAGGCACCCCTCCATAAACTTTGTGAATTGAGTGACACCCAATTTCAAGAACTTCTGTATTGCAGTGCATACCTCCTTACAGAAGCAGGTATACACACCTCCTGGCAGCAGTGGGGGGCAGGGAGTTGGCCAGAAAAAAAATAAACCTAATCCTGCTCTTACCTGCTCATTTATTCACACCTTGTGGCACGCTTCAAAAGATCTTGGAACCCCTTAGTTGAGAATTACTGAGTGGGTCTATAAGGCACCACCCTGCCCTGCCTTTGGTCTAACAGCAGAGGCCAGGAACAGTCAAGTTTGGTCTTGTTACAATAACAGCAAAGTACCTTTACTAAAAATGTATGAAGGTGAGCTTTGATAGGGATTGAGCAATACTTCAGGAAGAAAACTGGGAGATGAATAAATTGATCAGGGTAGATAAAAATCAACAATTTAAAATAAAAATAAAAAACACTGAATTTATTTAATTATTTTTTAAGATGCTTTTAAAAAAAATCTATATAAAGATAGTTTTAATTTAAGATATGTTAACGCTTAAAGATATCATCATGGAATAGGAATTATAACTTCTAATGATATACTATTTGAGACAATATATTCATGTAACCTTTTTAGAAAAAAAATATAAATAGGTCACAACTGGCCATGGACTGTATTAGGGGCCCAATCTTATGGGATTCCCAGAGGCTCCTCTATAGTTTATTAAACATTAAAGAAAATCACTATACTCAATGGGACCCAGTACTCAGTCTAGAGGATCCCATTGAGCATCTATGCGATGCTTAGCTTCAGTTCTCAAACTAGATTTGTGTCTCCAAAGATCATAGGCAGACAAGCTTCTTTGGGTAGATGTGATATCTTTATTAGACCAACTAATTAGTTGGAAAAATTGTTCTTTGCAAACTTTCAGGCACAAATGGCCTTCTTCAGGCATAGGGAGAGTTTGTCCTCTCCAGAGATAACATCCTTGTTAACAGCAGTATATGGAGATGAGAAATAACAGACCTGATTACCCATTCATCAACCCTATCATCTCTCTGCAAGTTTGTGTACACATAGTCAAGCTCTTATCTTTCTCTAAAAAAGTGCAAAGTTTCAAAAAAGTTAAGTGAATGAAGGATATTAAACAACAAGAATGCAATTCTTTATAGAAAACAATGATTAAATCAAGACTTCCAGACCAGTGATTTAAATTGTGATTAATCTACCCTGAAATTGATCCATACAGAACTCCAAATCAACTCTGAACAGAAACCTGGAGCCTCAGAGCAACTCTGTTTTTACAAAACACTGTATAAAAAATTGACGTGCATGAGAGCTTAACTCATACTCTTTCCTGTAAACAGACATGATAGCTATTAAAAAGTCACTGTTCATTGAAAGATGGCATAAGATGGAGCTCATCGACCCCTTTAGTACAACACTGAACTACAAAAGGGAGAAGAGATTCCCCAAAGGAGGGGAAATCACGAACAACGTCATTAAGGAGTCCCACCACTACTGCGTGAGAAAAATATAGTGGTCCTAAATAGGAGAGCAATGTGCAGATGATGCTGCTGAATGGACCCTTATTATACTAATATAAAGTCCAGATCATTCCAAGACTATTAAATCCAACATTGCTGAAATGGTTGTTGTCAAGGGAGACATCTGTTGCCAAAATATCCAAATCAAAAATCCTGTCAATTTAACTTTATCATCAGTCAGTCTAGCTATTTCTGACTTTGGAGCAGAACATTCTGCACTTCAACAGAAGAGTTTTTTTAAGCAGTTGTCAAACCAGCCAGCATCCAAGCTACGAGATGTAATAAAGCAAATGTCCAGGTTTAGGATCTGCCTGTACAAGATTTAAGTAGAGCAGGCAGAACACGTGGGAACTACACTGAGAGACTCAGATGATCCAAGTACCGTAACTGCTCATTCATGATAGGGTTATCAGAATCACTGATGCCATATCCTGCCTTGGTTTCTTTAAGATTTTCAGAATCATGGACATCAGGGACAAACAAAAATACTTTAGTCTTGGTGCTCAGGAGACAAGAAAGCCATCTGGTAGAAAGCCTGGAATGCATCCTGCTTCGGAGTAGAACTCATCATTTCAACTCAACATTTCTTTCCCTGGTCTGTCATTAATACACATCCATAGACATGTTCTCCCCTGCAAAGAATGCTCTACAAAATGGATCCCAGACAGACCACAAGTGGTGGTCTCAGAACTGACTTAAAATGATCTACTTGTTAGGCCTGTGCAAATAGGGAAGTATTCAATTCGAATTTGGATTTGACTGCACCAGAGGACAGCGATTCGATTCAGAGATTCAGATCACTGTTCTGAATCAATTCAGCTGAATCAGCTTCAGAAGATATGGCGCTGATTCAAAGAGATTTGGTGATTCCGATCAGCTGGGAAGAGGCAGGCACAGCCAAGTGGCTGCAGGATCTCCCACGGCTCCTCCAGCGGTGCCTGCCTCTCCCTGAGCTGGAGGAGTTGTGGGAGAAGCTCCCCCAGCTGCCATGCCCGGCCCATCCCCTGCCCAGGCCCCCGCCCAGTCCCCGCACAAAAAAAACAAACCCTGTACTCACTGGCTGCAGCAGCGGCAACTGGGGCCTCTGGGGGCTCGTGGCAGGGCCCACCCCCCTGTGCAGTGCAGGGCAGTGGGGATTCCCCCCGCCTAGCACCCGTACAACAGCTGCCCCATGCCGCAGGTGCAGCACAGCTCGGCAGGGCGCTGCATGCTGCCTGGGAGCTGAGGCCACTGGGGCTGAGCACTGCTGGGCTCCAGCTGACACATGGAGCCGCCTCAGCTCCCAGGTAAATCAAACCGGGGGCAGGGGAATTGAACCCTGAAAGTTCCCCCAGGTCCTGGTTTGATTCCCCAGCTCCCTGATCACTTCCCCCAGCTCTTCCCGGGGGCATGGGCCCCCAGGTGACGCAGGATGGCAGCAGCTCTAGGCTATTTCCCCAGCCAGCAGCAGCAGCCTGCTGAAACCTGCATGCAGATCCAGGGGCCGCACCACCCAGGAAGAGCTGGGGGAATGATCAGAGAGCTGGGGAATTGAAGCGGGAGCTCCGGCTGACAGATGGATCTGCCCCAGCTACAGGAGAGTGCATAGCACCCAACCAAGCCACGCTGCACCTGTGCCATGGGGCAGGTAATGCGCAGGTGCCAGGTGGGGGGGAAATCCATGCTGCATGGGGTGGGTTCTCTCACAAGCGCCCAGAGACCCCAATCGCCGCTCCTGCAGCCAGTGAGTGCAGGGCATTTTTGGTTTTAGGAGAGGGATGTGGCCAGGCAGGGCAGCCATGGGGGCTTCTCCCACGGCTCCTCCAGCTGTGCTTGTCTCTGCCCCAGCATGGGAAGCCATGGGGGCTATGCCCTGTTGCCGCTTGCCCCCTTCTGCCTAGAGCGAACCACGCCTGCATCCTGCCCCCCCAGAGCAAGCAGCAGCAAGACAGAGCCCCCGCTCCCAGCACTGCCGCACCCGCATCCCATAGCCTCCCACCCCACTCATTGAGTAACATGCCCTCCGACCCAGCTCAGCTGCTTGTCCCAGCCCCATCCCCAGTCCCTCTCTTCCACACACCCCTTCTCTCCCCCAACCCTAAAAGACGTACCAGCGGGAGGCAGCTGTCAGCTGCTGTTTAGTTTATGGCCAAATCTCTGAATCGGCCTAATCTTTGTCTGAAGTTTTTCCAAATCAATTTAGATGCTTTGAATTGATTCAGAGCTTTTAATTGGTCTCCTGATTCGATTTGGAGATTCGGTCCCCAAACCAGGTCGAATCTCCTCCCAATTGAATCAGCAACCGAAGCTTCACGCAGCCCTACTGCTTGTGAGTTCTGAGCACTTGAGAGGTGCAGACCCAGCAGTGAAATCTAGTAACAAATGTACCAGTTCCAAAGACAAGCAGCCTGAAAGTGGAGATTACCTGGCTTCTCCTTGCTTGTTGACATAGTGCAGAGTTATGGTGTTGTCTGTCAGCAAAAGTGAAGAGAGAAATGCTTTTAGAAGCCAGACAGATTGCTCCATGTTCCAGGACAGATGGAATTCTTCAGAGTACAACATACTCTGAATCTAAAGATGATCTAGGTCTTCCCAATCCTTACTACAGGTGTCTAACCATCAGAAAGCTGGCATGCAGAGAGAGTTGCAGAGAAGTGCACTCTTGTTACACAGCTAAGGAAAGTCTTTCTAGCAGATTAACAAGGAAAAGAACTTTTTTTGTTTTTTATATATAACTGTGAGCATCATATTTCTGTGGTGCCTTCTGTGGAGATGCACTGATTTTACCACCTTTGCGTAAAGGATAGGTGGAAGTCTGTAAAACGGCATCATATAAGTGTATCATATCATATACCTGATATGTTTTGACCACGTGAGACTTGCTTGATGATATTCTGTAAAGTGTGGAACTATTACGGAAGATAAACTCTCACTGACCTGGAATGTAATATAGCTCCCTTCAACTCAAAGCAGAGTTGAAGTAAGTGTGCATTTTCCCTTGCTGACTCAACTCAATTTCAAAGGTCATTTGAAACAATAGTCACCAAAGAAGCTAATCATGAGACCAGCCAGTTGTCAAGATATGGGTAGACGTGGATCCTTAGATGAGTCTCCACCAAGTGTTTGGCAGGCATGAATACCAGCAGTACTGTGAAAAGACCAAAGAATACTGTAACTCATCATAGGATGTTCTTAGTAGGAACATGAAGTATTTCCTGAGAATCGAATACATGGATAGACAAAAAGAAATCAAGAGCCACAAATTAGTTTAAGGATCTAATGAGGAAGCTATGGAAGCCAGAATAACAATCCTGACCTTGAAACAAAGGCAGGTTTATTGAGATACAAAAGTTCTAGAAGAGATTCCAAATCTTGCTTCTTTGAAAGTGGGGAGTAGAAATACTTGTTTTAGGATGCTGAGGAAGAAAATAAAGCCTAATAAACCTGGCTGTTCAAAAAACAAAGACAACTCAAATACAAACTATTAATTTTAATGAATCCCACGTAGAAAATCCTGAAATACTAAACAGTGTTTCAGAAACGTGATGTAACTGAAAAACGAAAGTGCTGCAAGTCTGCTCTAATTTATCCCTTTAATCTCAAAGTAATTGTTGGATAACAGATTGAGAAATAGGGAGGGTAACGTCTAGAGAGGATCTGTGGATAAACACTTCTAAAGTTCTTCCTGTTCTTATTTAGTAGATAGCACAAGTAAAATGTTGTAAATATACATACATACACACACACACACACACACACACACACAATCCAACTTTACTTTTGTCCCCTGAAGACAGCAAGAAAAAAAAAAAGTTAGCAACTAAGAAAAATCAGTTATATTCAAACTTCTGGCAGTCCTACTGGGTATATGAAAGCTATGAATAAAATTAAAACTGAGGAAGGATTCCAATACTTCTTCTAGATGCCCATTTTTTCAAGAAATTATTCTAACTCACCATCACACATTTTAAACAGATCCACAATTATATTTTCAGTGATACTTAAGCATCTCTCATGGAACAAGAGATTATCTTTAGAAGGCCTCACGGCACTACTTTTGATCAAGTTCAGTTTGCTTCAACAACATTTAATAATGATTTTGAATTGACAACTGATACTTATCCCTTAGCCTCCAAACCACCAAATTTTTGGTAAATAAGTTTCAAGTGAAACATCTGACTCAAAAATAGCATCAGAGGTCACCTAAAGTTTTAACAACATCCACAGAAAAATCTCACTATTACATAAAACAGCTTAATTTACCAAACTATTAAACTGGATCAAACCACAAGATGATGAGACACATATGAAGCCTCTATAGTCTTGTCTATATTAGCAAATGATACTGTCACTATAGGTATGATCACATTCAGGTGTACCATCTTGTTAGAAAATGTTTACTATTTATTATGAGGCAACCTCCATATACTGTGGAAAACCCTCACACTTCTCAGAGTTACAAGATTTGGGGTGAACTTCCTAAAATTGTTGGCATTATCCTATAAAATTGCTTTTGCACATTGTTTACAAAACATGTTCCTACAAAGGGATGCAGTGCGGAGAAAAAAATCTTCCTTCCAAATGTAATGAAAGAGAGAATCCTGTTGTATAAACAAGGATGAGGTATTTGCTCACAACAGAGTATATATAACTGGACAGTCAAAGTGCGACACTACTGATACAGCTGCACATGGAACAACTGCAATCCACAGGGACGTTGTTTTCAAACCAAACACCAAGTGATAGGACCTGACAGGCCAGTGGGGACCAACATTTTTGGCAGGCATACCATGAATGTATCCCACATATTCCCCAAGTGCCACTCCAATTAATTTTTCCTGCTCAATCTGAGGCTCTGCTTTCTGCTTCCTGCCCATCTCCTCCCTGATCTGTGTGCCACACACAAAGGCATGCCACGCGCTGGCCGCCCAAAACAGGAAAACATGAGAAAATTAGCAGTGGCTCTATAACATTCATCAGGTACAGAAGACCACATTTATGGAATCATAAGTCAAGTTCACCAGCAGAAATGCCAAGAAGAGAGCTGATCTTTGAGTGGAGAAATGAGCAATGATTGTTGTATGGAACCCTGCACTCCCAGACTACTGTATGGCATTGGAAAAAAAATCAGCAGGGGGTGGCTGTCATCACAGTTTACAAGGCAATAAACCATATCCTGTTTACCTGACAGTCAGACTGGCCAAAATGCAGGAAATAAGAAATAGATTAAAGCAGTGAGGGCCTGTCTTTATGGCAGGCATGACACAAATTAGCCCTGCACCTCGCCTGAGTGCTACTCTGATTCCTTTCCCTGCCCAGTCTGGTGCTCTGCTTTCTGCTCCTTGTCTGATCTACTGTTCTGCTTCCTGCCTTATCTGCCACTGGGCTGCCTGCTATACCCAGAGGCTGTCCATGCCATTTGTGGCACATGTGCTGCAGGTTGGCCACCCCTGGATTAAAGGAGCTAGGCATTATATTGTTCTCCTTCACTTCTGCATGCCCCTCTGGAGTATTCAGAGCTCTCCTGCATTTTTCTTCCAGTAAGCATGCCATAACTGTGCCTGAACACAAGCATCACACCAATCTGCAGCTGATGCTGACAGCAGATAGCTACACAAGACCAAGTATGAAACCATACTTTTAATGAAAAGACAATACATAACAGGCATGATATGACTATTACAACTTTAACAGATACTTAAAAACAACAAACTTCTGGTACCAAGAAAAATTCAGCATAGACATAATTGACTGTGCCAGAAAAAGGCAAGTTTTGCCAGAGCTTTCTTCTTCAGATCAGACCTAAACCCCATTGTGAAAAGAATGCATTCAAGCAACACTGGGATTATTTTATCCTTTTGGTTCTTGTGTGTGAACTAGAATATAAATTAGCACTTAAAGACAAAAAAAAACTAACAAGTAATTAATTGGTTTATACCATAGACACAACATATCACTGTCAGCTACCTTCAGCAGAAATCACAAACTCTGATGCTATTAATTTAAGAAAAGAATTCTTTCCAACTTTTGTAACAACTTTAATCCAGGAAGAAGAGTTTCAGAAGCCAAACTGTCAGTTTAAATATATGGATCAAACGTTAATCCTTAAGATAAAAGATTTTGCAATATAAATAAATACCAGTACAAATAATATTCAATGACAGATTTATCTCAACATTACTAAAGACTTCAGTGGAGTTTGGACAAGCATTAATTTGGCCTGAGTGTTCAAATTTCTCCTCTTAAAACAATTTTCCTCCCGATTTCAACTGGCAGTGGAAATGGGGAGCAGCAGGAGATCTGTCCCAAATCCATTTGAAGAAATAATCCAGGTTTTAACCTAAAATGATTTTGCTCTTCATGTGACTGCCCGGATTCTGAAAAATCTGAAACATTAGGATGCAACTGCTTCAAGCCAGAGGTGCCATACTGAGTCAGATCAATGGTTCATCCAGCCCAGTATACTGTCTCTGACAGTGGCAGAAGTGGATGCTTTAGAGGGAGAGCATATGAATAGGGTACATCTACAGTGATCTATCCCGTCATACGTCCTTACATCCACCATCATTGGTTTACAGATGCTAGAGGATATATTCCCAAGTGTTCCATTTAATAGCTATTAATGGATCCATCATCCATGATTTTATCTAGTCCCTTTTTGAACCTGGCTATATTATCTATCTCTATTACTTCCTGTGCTAACAATTTCCACAAATGCACTGCATTAAAAAAAAAACTATTTGTTCTTGTTAATTCTAAACTTGTGTTAAACTCACCCAGCCTTCTGGGTTGGATGCATACATGGTGGCAGTTACCGCAGCTGTCATTTGCTTCCTGACCTACACATCCTCAACAAGGCTCTGTACCCTGGATTTCCATGGTGGGCCCCACTCCTACTTATTTCATCCCCTGAATTGCCAGGCCCAGCAGGAGCCTTACAGCCCAGACAGTGTTGCATTGGCTGGATCTGGCCCGTGGGCTATATATTGGATACCCCTACTTTAGGCAATATAATTCAGGAATGGGGGGGATCACTCTGTGCAAATTCAGGCTTGAAAATCTTAATAGGAAGGACCTTCCCGGCTATACTTTGTTTTTTTGGGGGGAAAAAGATTCTCCTCCTTATTGTCTTGATACTTTAACCAGAAATTTTTAGGGCCTGAGCCAGGGAATGTCTTCACTAAAACCAGTACAGATGTTAAATAACAGCATTTTCCAGGAAACAGCAGCCTCCTGAAAGTCTCCGTTAGCAATGGAGGACAAGCTATATTGAGTGTTTTATATACACCACCATAAGGTTCAGCGCAGGCATAAAGAACCTGCAGTGAGAACCTGGAACACATGCCTAAGGTACAGATAATCCCTCCACTTCTACAAATTTGGGCTAGTTTTAGATTTTCTGCCCCCTCCATGCAGTCTTATTAGATGAGGATAGGAGAAAATGCCCAGACAGAGGCACCAACTACTGCAACAAGTTTTAGAACAAAACTTAGGAGCTTGCAGTTGAAAACCAGCAAAGATGCCATAAGTTAACTTTGCAAAAGGAACATACCTGACAAACTGAAGAGGAATACCCAATAGAGTCCATGTTGGGAGGGGAAAGGAGGGGGAGCTGGAGCGGGGGGGGGGGGGGGGGGGGGGGGGGGGGAAGAAGAGACAGGGAATCCAGTCACTGAAACTGCATTTTTAGGCTAACAAAGTGGACATTCCATAATGCCCTTAGACCCAATTCATATACACCCTCACTAGGAGGGTGGTGAAGCACTGGAACAAGTTACCTAAAGAGGTGGTGGACTCTCTATCCTTGGAGGTTTTTAAGGCCCAGCTTGACAAAGTCCTGTCTAGAATGATCTAGTTGTGGCTAGTCCTACTTTGAATAGGGGGCTGGACTACTTGACCTCTGAAGTCCCTTCCAACCATAATTTTCTATGACTCTGATTCAAATACAAATGTCAGCCTTATGACACTGTTAGCTAACTCCTCATTATTTTACTTTTGATTCCCTTTTCACATGAACCCGCACTTCCCTCCTGCCCCCACAAACAAAAAGGTCCCAGGGCTGCTATAAACATTCACTACTATCACCTTGGTTTTTTGACATTTTACTAATCTTGTCTCATAAATAAGATTTCATGTTACTTCAAATCACACTGAAAGTAAACTTTCAAAAGCCCTATTAACGTTATCATTTGTTGTCTCTATTAGTTTTTGTTAACACAAACAAAACAGTTTGAATAAAAATGTAAACTACAACATACATTTTAATACCAAGTAAACCCCCCGCCCGACACATTAAACCTTTGCAACCTTGCGGACACTCTTCATAATTAGGTAACTTAGGTGAAGATTAAAATAACCACTTGGATTTTAAAAGCCAACATATTTTTTGTAAATACATCATTCACCTAACACTACCTTACAAACCTGACCTTGTGGCTGGAAAAAAAAGTGGCATTAGACATTTTTAAATTATAAATTTCTGATGAGATGGAGGTGGTTCATTCAGCACTTTTAGCAAATACAGGATTGTGCCCTACTTATTCAAAAAAAGAATCCAGCCTGCACAGACACTGAGCAGCAGATACTGAGCAAAATTCCCCACAGCTGTCTGTCAATGTGTGGCAGCCTTAAGCATCAGGGTTCACCTATAATCAAGAGACAGTAATTCAGTCCCCCTGCTGAATCGATCCTAATGATTAGACTGCAATATGATGCTAATTTGTGACACACATGGGTGGATTTCTGGTGGGAATATCTCTTTACTAAGTGGAACCTGAAATGAAATCAACTTTTTTTTTTTTTCCCCACATAGGCCAGGGGCTCTGCAATCTCTCAGCTTCTAGTCTACAGGTTATTGCAGCAGAAAGAAATCTTCTGATAGTCACCACACATCTTGGTTTCCAAACCACCCCAGTACTCGGGTCTCAACATATTTAATTCTGTGGATGAGGAAGGATTACTTAGGTCAGTGGTAGCTGACTTTTTTTAGCAGGTGTGAGCCTCACATGCCAGAGATGTACCCGATAGAGTTTGCACCCTGAGGCAACAGAGTGGAGGCAAGGGAGGGGAAGTCAAGCCTCTCACAGCACAGAATGGAGCAGGGGCAAGACACTTCTGTGAGAGGTGATGTCATTCTCCAGCCACACAAGTACTGCATTTTCATATAGCAAGCACGGATTCAAAGCCCTTAATTAAGCAGCAGTTACAGGGCCAGGGAAGTTAGCCCAGAGGTGTAGCAAGCTCTTTTGTCACCCTGAGCAAAATAGCAAAGTAAGAGGTAGGGGGGGTTGACCAGGGACATACCTGAGACTCTAAGGATGCCTATACATGTGCATCGAGGCTGCTCTGACTGTAATTACAGCACAGTGGAGCACAATTACAGCACACTGGAGCAGACTCGAATCAAGTTTGCCGGAGCCTGGTAATTGCCATGCTCCAGGAGACTCTAATGTCACATGCATCATGTGAAAAATAGCAGTGGGGGCTCTTGAACTAAAGCTCATTCGATGCTCCAGGAGCTTTAATTACCCCCACCCACCCCAACTCCCGGAGCATGCGTATAAATACCTCTAGTGATGTCCAGGGCCTAGGGGAAGAAGGCAGGGGTATCTCAGGTCTCAACAGCTAAAGGCTCCAGCCTTTAGAGAAATAGAAGGAGACAAGGGATGGAGCCAGGGCAGCTCTAGGGTCTCACAGCAACAGGAGAAGGAGTCTCCAGGTAAGGAGTTAAGCCTCTCCCTCACCCCCACCCCTCTCCATCTTTTAACCCCTATGACATTTTAGGCATGCATTATAATTACTTTCTAAAGACATAACTTTCAACATTTTAACACATTTCATTAATTTCTATTTGGATATTTTTGCACTCTACATGATGGAATATTCATATAAACACTGGGTATAGTTTCTACTTGAACTATATTATTTGATTAAAGAAAGGATTGGGATACAAAAGTAGCAAAGCAGTTGTTTTCAACCTGTGGTCCACAGATCCTATGTCTAAGGGGTCCACGAAAGATGACTATGATCAATCAAAAGTATGTGAATACCCACATTTACAATTCAAAGGGGTGTGTCTGCATCTCCATTCAAAATTTCCAAAAGGGTCCGCAAATGAAAAAAGGTTAAAAACCATGCAAGTAGAGTATTCAAACACACTATTACACCAAAACAGTCCACCTAAGATGACAGATTTGAGATTTTTCCCTCTTTTACAGCTTTTATCCTTTCATGCATAATTTTTTTATGGTTACAGATCTTGTAAAAATTAATCTAAATCTACTGGATGTCAGTATCAGAAAAATAGATGTATATGTTAGCATCAAAGGATTTCAAAATCAGTTTAAAGTTATACAAGAAACAACACAATAAAGTGCCCAACAAGCCAAGAAAGAGGGGGGTGGAAGGAAAATGGCTTCAAGCCAGCCAATCTACACTGGAATTGAAACCTAAATGACATGACTTGAAACTTTTCATCGCCATGATAAACACAGGTCAAAACAAGGAAGTACAAAGTGAACTTATAAATCCCAGCAGCGAATCAGCTGAACAAGACAAATGTAAACCACAGTAGTCTATATCAGATAAAGCTCCATGAAAACTGCATGCTTATTGTGATGGAAAACTATTTTTTCCTGTACAGTATAAACATAAAACAAGTCTGGGCATCATTAGAACTATTTCTCAAAAACAGCATTAGCAATTGTATGGGCTGTGCTGCTTTTATCAAATTCAGATTATGTTTTTTATTCATTAAGTCATCAGCAAAATTGTATTTGTAACCAGATCTGGAAAAAGACTTGTAGAAATTACAGGCCGAAGACTAATCAAAACCTTCCTATAAAATAGTCTTTGGAGTCTACACTCAAAAAACCCCACCAAAAACCAAACAAACAAACAAACAATGAATATTGCTATTATTGCTATTTAATTTTTCAATCCAAGTTTTATTTTACAACTATGTAACTTCAGAGTCATGGGCTTGGTTACCTAAAGTTTACTTGTGTTCAAAACATGAGCAGAACTATCACTATGCAGAACGCAACAAATGAGACATTTTGTTTTCATTCTTACT
This sequence comes from Crocodylus siamensis, assembly GCF_052110815.1. NCBI lineage: Eukaryota > Metazoa > Chordata > Crocodylia > Crocodylidae > Crocodylus > Crocodylus siamensis. Next base: position 226,942,375 of record NC_143396.1, on the reverse strand, counting down.
AAGCCATTTCAAACGCTTGCTTTTTATTAAAAATATACAAAAGTGAGTATTTGCTTTAAAACAAGCTCTTCTCTCAAGTATAATGCTTTACCCCCACCTTCCTTCCAGGTTTTTCAATGCCTGGCAGTATTTTGAGTCCAGTTCCCAAAACAAAGTTTATAAACTTCAAGGATGTTTATTAATTGGCAAGTTAGAAGCCAGGTTACCCATGCCTTAAAAAGAATATAGTTTATAGAATGCCTATTTAGAAAAAAAACAAACTACATTTCATACACAATATATATCAGAATCTGAAACAGGCAGATGCTGATCTTACAACCCCATCTGTACAAGCCAACCCCCAAAATCAAGGTTACATGTGAACAACTTCATATCAATGTCTTATATTGTTTCATATGTCAATCTATTACTTACTCACTACCTTATAAAGGAATGATACTCGAAAAGGCTCACTTGAAGTTAGCAAAAAGCTCAGCGTTTGGTAGAGTAATGCAGTTATAGAGTTGTTAACTGCTTTCACTACAACACAGTCAACAGTAGAGTTTAATTCCACCTCCAACAGACACCAAAATAATGCATGCCCTAATTTCATCAAATTTGTAGACTGGCACAAAATCCGATCGATAATTTCAGCAATGTGAGAGCAGAAACCTTCCCAGCCATACAGAACACACAAGTCAAATATGTCAGTCTGGTAGAATAATAACATTTGAGAAGGCTGTGAAGGCTTTCTATTAATCCATCTATGCTTCTTATATAGAGTTACCCTATGTCTGCGTTTTCCTGAACATGTCCATTTTTTTGGACCCCTGAGCTGCGTCCAGGCAGGCTTTTAAAATAAGAGCATATGGCTGGGTTTTATGCTCTCCCAGGCTGGTTGCTTGGGGCTGGGAGCAGTGAGCAAGGTGATTGGCTTCCAGGGGTCACGTGCTCCCAGTGCAGGCTCTGGAAACCAAAGAGAGCGAGAGAGAGCGAGAACCTGCATACACACAATACAGGAGCTGCCGGGTCAGGAGTGAGAGGCACCAATAGGGTACAGAGTAGGGAAGGGGTCTGCAAGTTGGGAGTGAGGGGCACCAGCAGAGCTGGGAGGGGAGCAAGGGGCTGCGGATCAGGAGCAAGGGGCACAGGGGATGGGACGGGTGACTGTGGGTTGGGTGTGCAGGGCACTGGCAGCGCCAGGGGGCTGTGGGTTGGGAGTGAGGGGGACAGGGTACTGCAGTTTGGGAGTGAGGGGCACTGGCAGGGCTGCGGTCAGTAGGCTCAGGGGTGGGGGGGTGGCTTGTCAGTGAGGGGCAACAGAATGGGCAGGGACAGGACACCAGCATGTCACTGCCCACCGCCCCATCATACTTTCCCTGTCCCCCCTCCACACATGTCCTCTTTTGCACCTGGAAATATGGTAACACTATGACTTGTACATCTCCCCAATACTACAGTGCCTCAATCTTAAATGTATTTCTCTTTACTCTACCTGTGTGAGAAAGCACTACTAACTCATTTCACAGATGGGACTGAGACAAGAAGATTAAGGCCCTGAACTACAGGGTGAGTCATAAAGTAAGTTCACCCCTGACATACTTTACGTCTATTTCAATTAACTGGTTAACTGAACAATAAATTTAGGTGTGTTGCATATACAAAGTAATTATCACAACATAAAAATGACCAACAAGCCATAGAAACAGCCAAAGAGCCATAAAGTTGTTGCTTGAAAAAAGTAGAACACTGTTACAGGTTTTTATCAAGCTTTAATCTGAATGTGTGGATAGCACATACACAGTCATAGTGTTTGACCAAGTCCTTCAATATCCCAGAGTACACTGCTCTCTCCCTCCTGCAAGAGGACTCAACTGTGACCCATGCTTAATTCTGCTGCCCTAAAGCACCAGCACCAGATGTCATGACTCACTGCCCCTCCTCTCTTTCTTAACCAGCCTGTTTCTTTAGGAAGGGATTAGCACCTCTCTGTGAAGCCCACAGTGTAAATAAACACTCAGGTGACATGCTTTAGGGCTGACACAAGAAGAGATGAGGGAAGGAATTTGTTCAGAAATCTGTGGGCAGGACAAACATATACACAAAAGCACTTCATAAGGGTGCTGACAACAGTAAGCTATACAAGATAACAAAAAGATTTATAAGAGCAAGAGCGAACATAAGAAATCAGTAACCAGACAGTGAGAGACAGACCGAGATTTAATATCAGAACAATAAACTGATTTTACCCTCCATCTTAAGCCATACAGCTTCTACTCAGCTCTAACAGGTTAGAAAGCAGCTCCTATCTTTGACCTTCCTGTCAGGGTCTCCTGGAAGTTCTCCTGTCAGCCCATTTCACCCATCCCAGTGTTGAAGCCCTGAAGTCACCCCATATTGCCAAGGAAAAAAACATACAGACAGACGTGCTCCCACAGCAAGCCTTAAATATAGCATGTTGTCTGGCCATTTACATCCATTCTCTCTGGATTCTTTGGGAGCCCACTCTAGGCATATAACTTCCTGCTCCCCCCCAGCCCACCAGTATATTTGTTAAACAAACTAGAAGTCTTTCCTGCTCCAGTTACGATCAGGAGAATATATGCATCCTTTCAGACAAAGATTATGAATCCATTATGCTAAATTTCCAGCTTCACTTATCTTTCCCACTGTGAGAAATGTCCTTTGAAAAGCTGTTATCAGCTGTTATTCTTATGGGTCTCTTCTCTTAACATGTTTGTCATTGTTTGAAAGAGCAGGGCTCAAGTTCCTCAGACCATGTCTGCAAGGGTCTATCTGACTGGCCCTTTAAACACACTCAGGATGCTAGTTCTTGTGATTACTTCTCTCAGCCATTTAGGCTTTGATCCTCTCCCAGATACAAAACACAGTGTTTAAGGAGCAACACCTAAAACTCATTATCACTGTATGCACTCTATTACACCCTTATTAAAATATGCCAAAAATACATTACAAATACTGCAATGCATATAAACATAAGGACAGTAAGACTTAATACAGCTTTATAAACACCTATACATCAAGACTATACATGCCTTATCAGTAAAAACAACTCAGGAAAACCTGTATGACATTCTATGAACACCTCAAAATACTGTAGGTGTGTGACATTTCAGGCAACTTGGATGGGAAGAACACAATCTGGCAAACACATTCTGAGACAAAGAGACTGAAATGAGCTCTACACAAAATACATCACTCGTTGCCATTTTATTTAGAAAGTGCGACAAGTATTGGTAGTGGCCACTGAACAACTTGGGGAGTAGGAAGAGGGGTGAGAAGTTGCTATAGATAGAAGACTGAAGAGTGCAGAGCTGGATTTCCCCTCTCCCCCATATCCAAGATCAGATCTCTACCAATTGTTCCACATGTGGATCAGAATCTGAATTTATTCAATAGTTGATGGATATCATAATCCAGACAGATACTAGTTACAAAAAATACTGGTCTGTTAAAGATATGACACTAAGGGTGTTAAGAAAATGTATTCTTCATCTTTCAGGACTCGTGGTGGTCTTAAATCTCTTAATCTTTAGCACAGACTGCTGCTTTGGCTAAATACTTGTTTTGTCATCAAGTTCAATTAGATTAATTAAAATATTTAGAAAGAAGAAAACTGGCAAAGTACCCTGAGAAAAAGAAGTGTATAAAATATGCAACTAGTAATACAATTCAGTTTGCTTTTTCAATTATTGAAGTAATTTATTTGGTTGATTTTTTAAAACATATTTGTAAGTTTTGTCAGAAAAATCATTTTTAAAAGACTCTAGTAAGTATTTTTGAGAAATAAACCAATTCATCATAGTTCTTGCTTGGACTGTAAACATGAAAAGGTGAGTCACACATATACAGCATACTAAAATTGAAGATTTAACATAATTTGTTCTTGGCCTATAAATTCAAGTCTGGAATGAGGGAAATTAAAATAGAAAATCAGCTACAGCTTTTCATTCATCTGTGACCCAGTAGGGGCAAGGAAGCATATTTCTCGCCAGCCTAAGGACCTTGCCAGTTCAAAAGGCAGTAATTTCCCTACAGACCAGAACACATCTTGTCAAATGAATACTCTACATTTCAGAATTCATACATTATTAATAGCATAACACAAGTTGGTGGCATCCATATGTGTTTGGGAGTAGGGCCTGCAAGGTGTCAGTTACTGTGTAATTTGTTCCAGAAAACCACCCGATTTCACCAAAGATAGACTAGCCAAGCAGCAACACATAGCGTCTTTGGGCTTCCAAAATGCAGATACTCTTGGCTCAGGACCTAGGCTAGCAAGAAACCCTTCTGGTAGCAGCAGGCTCCTCCTCCAGGAAAGGCATTTCATGTCAACCCTCTTTAATACATGAAGAATCATTATTAACTCCAGAAGCAGAAATGAAAAATTAGTGTTCAAGTCATCTGGCTCTTTCCTTTGCATAGATAACTTCAGATATAAAGAAATTCTGAATGTAGCAATATAAACTAGAAGCAGTGCTCTCTGGAAACAATAAAGATAGCTGCTGGCAGAGCATTCTTTAGGAGGGCGCTCTAGGATGCTGAAACTGACTCCTCCCTTGGTCCAGTCAAAACTGGATGACAATCAGGGTATGCTGAACAAGTCCCTGTTTGACAGGATTTTTGGAAATGAGGAAGGCATGCTTACCTGAACAACAAGAGGGCAGCCCATTAAAAGGTAGTTTTAGGGCAGAGGGTTCCTGGGAAATTATCACTCTCCAAGTGATGCTACTTAAGATTTTGGATCACTTACTTCTTACAAAAATATCCCAAGTACTCCCTTTGTCATGAACAGCATAAGAAAGCAATACTCAAATAACTAGTTAACCTTTTCTTTAAAAAAAAATACATAGAAAGGGAAATAAACCTAGAACAGAAGAAATAACTTGCAAATGGAACTACAGTGAGAAAATTATTTTCCAGCCGGTATACAAAATGTTTTCACATAAATCAGCACATTACTGTCTTCAATTAAATCCACTCAGTTCTAGGTTAGCAGATTTCCTACAGCAGAAAGCAAGCGTGTGCCCCATCCTTCACTACACCTACAAATCAGCCACCGTGAAATTAGAAGCAATCAGAAGTTTCTCTGTGGTTGACAAATTCATGACAAATAGGAGACTTTTGTAGAGGGCACCGCAGGCAGAAAGTCTGTAGCTCTTGAATCTTTTCTTTTATAGGAGGTAAGAAGAGGGACACTAAATCACTTGAGTTTCCATGTCATCCAATCAATTTTACTCTTCTAAAGCTCAAATGTGTACATTAATGCAGGCATTACTGTCACAGTAGGTAATGGGGCTGAATGAGAACAGAAAAATCTAAAACCACACCAGATGATTTTAGCATCCAACTAACTAAACCTTTCAATCAGGAGTCTAAAACGTGCCTATACATAGCACAGTGCATTAGATGCAAGGGACTGGACTATAAGATCGTATTCTTAGTTCCAAACTCTAAACCAATAGCAAATGCATGAGCTCTAAGCTCTCCTCTTTAGATATTCTTTTTCAGATAGCCAAACCGTTGATCCACAGCAAGGAGAAAATAATGAAAATATGGTAAAGACGCTTTAATGGGTCAGGAGAAATTGGGAAAATTAACAGGAAAAATGAGGTGTGCTAATCCTCTTCAAAAACATTTGGTTATAGTATGCCATATAAGGTATGAATAAACACCACAAAACGGGTATGACCTGTAATCATAGCAGTTCTGAGAAACCACTTACTTATCATTTTGTATACTCACATCCAGATCTTAACAGTCCTCACACCAAAAGACATTTCGTATGTCCATAACATCTTCCCTCCCTTCAAGCCTGCAATTCCCTTCCATTTTATATTAAGGTTTAACACTTGTTCTTCAATAGTGCCTAGAGACCAACTAAGTCTGGGACACATCGTTCTGCATGGAAAAAATGACAAGTTAGTGCCTTTATGGATTTTACCTACACAAGGAGAGCAGCAAATAAGAAAGTGCAAAGTTATTTAAGAGGAAAAGAGGCAGTGGCAGGGCAAAGGGAGGAACAGAAAGATTAATAGATGGGGTAAGTCTAATAGTGAACAACTGAAACAGTTTGTGAAATCTGTATTTGCTACAGTGTAAGACAGGAGCCACTGAAGAAATAAAAACAAAAAATGAAGGGGATAGAAAGTGACTTGACTAGAACAGCTATCCAGTATCCTGATAGCTACTAAGGCTGTGCAAAGCTTCCGTCACTGATTCAATTAGGAGGAAATTTGGCCCGATTGGGCAGCCACATCTCTGAATCCGAATCGAATCAGAACTATTAATCTCTCCGAATCAAATCAGAAGCCTCCAATCCGATTCAGAGAGATTCAATGATTCAGCCATAGACATGGCTTTATATGGTTTTGTCTACATACTTTGAGGCACGAGGCACAGCTCATGAATGCTGAGATGGTGGGGCGGATGAAGTGTCCCACAGGAGCACACAGGGCTCTCCCCACCCCCCCCATACCTGGCTCAGCAACTGGTGCCTCCTGGGTTGGGGGAGGGCTGGGGTCTCCCCATGGCTGATCACCAAGCTGCAGTGACCCCCCGCCCTCACCCCAATCAGGTTGAATCCAATTCAAATACTGCCTGCTTCACACCCCTAGTAGATAGACCTGAATAGAAGCGGGGCAATAGGCCTGACATGAAAACTAGAGAGAAGATTACAGTGATAGATAAAGGAATGAACCAAAACCTAAGCAAATCAAAAGACAGAGAAAATGCTACAAATAAATTAAGAGCTTTAAATCCTTGTAAAAAAATCTGGAAAATGATTGCATTTCTTTTATTAATGTACTGAGTACCTCATGTTGCCTGAGCAGGTTTACATATTTGTAGGAAGACAGACAACGGTTGTAGTTAACCAAATCACTGACATTTGAACAAGACAGGTGTCAATATCTTTGTGGATTTATGCCCATCATTACACTGTGTTCAAGGTCAGTTGATAATTGGGAGACAAGAGGAACAAAATACACGTAAACCATTAAAAGCCTCAGACTTTATTTGAACGGGGAAAAATAAGGTCTACAAGACTTTAACCTGGGTCTAGAAAATCAGATTTATTAGGTGATTAGTCCAGTCTCCCCAAGTTTTAAGAGAAATACAGAGCATAGCGGAATTAACATAGGCAAACCCTTTGTTATTTTAGCACTTCTCTCTCTAACATATCTATATGCAAATAGGTTTGTAAATATTTTTTCATTTTATATAACTGCCGCATGGCATTTTTCACATTTATGTAACTTTATAGTCTTGTCTATAAGTTAGTCCAAACCAAAATGTCTATTTAGTAAATCCTATCGCACGCATTTTGTATTTCCCGCGCACGCGAAATTTCCTTTGTCTACCGGCACGAGTTTTGTATTTCCCACGCGCGCGAAATTTCCTTTGTCTACTACGCACGCGAATTTTGTATTAAGCTGCGCATGCGTACTTTATAAGTTTCTTTTCTATCCTGCAAGTTTCACTTCTGCGGAAACGCAGCCTATGTAAAAATCTGCCTACTAACACCTATGTAAAAGAAACTACCCTATCCCTGCACGCTTAGCTTACATCATAGTTACTGTCATAGAGGCGGTCCAACCAACATCAATAAAGAGCCGAAGAGGCAAGAAACGGCAGAGACGACGACTGGATAAACCTCAGGCTTGATCACCCTGTTGCCGGTCCTCAGCCTCCTGTCTGGGCGTATCCCAGTGAAAACCCGTCAAAGGCCTCAAAAACCTGACAACGAACGTCAGCCTCTCAGCATAGCTTAGACCGCATACCCGGTTTTACCATACCTCTGTGTTTATACTGTAGCTGCAACTTCGCTCCAGCTGGTCTCCCCTCTTATTCGTAAAAGGGTGAGGCCAGGTGAGTTAAATAAACCCTTTTACTATAAACTTTGAAAGCGTATAGCATTTCGCCTACTTGTGCCAGTAAGGCGAACCTCGAGGGCGGTCGATGAGCCACCTCTTATCCCGCCCCACAAGCCGCGTACTCGCTCACTCCAAGTCACAGGTCAGGTCGAGGTGCAGGAGTCAGAAGCTGGTACTAAAGTCAGGATAAGCTAAAAGAGTCAAAATCAGGGTACAGCAGGATGCTAGAGCCAAAGTTAGGGTGAACCAAAAGTCAGAAACTGAGTTACCAGATCCAAGGAGAATATCCAAAAAGTCAGAGTCCAGGAACAGAGATAAGCAGGGTCAAGAGTCAGAGAACTAGCAGTACAAGATCAGGGAAGCGTACCAGAGTAGATCTCCAAAAGAACTGTTAGTTGGCCTGCAATCTGCTGCTTCCCTTTCTATGGGGTTGTCTTTCAGGTGGGCTATAGCCTTCCCATGACCCAAGTATTCTGTCCCCACACCATATGATGTGATCCTCCATTTGCTATACAGGCATACCTCGTTTTATTGCGCTTCGCTTTATTGCGCTTCGCAGATATTGCCTTTTTTTTTTTTTTTTTTTTTTTACAAATTGAAGGTTTGTGGCAACGCTGCGTCGAGCAAGTCTATCGGCGCCATTTTTCCATCGGTCCCATTTTTCCAATAGCATTTGCTCACTTCGTGTCTCTGTGTCACATTTTGGTAATTCTCACAATATTTCAAACTTTTTCATTATTATTATATTTGTTATGGTGATCTGTGATCTTTTGAAAGACGTTCTAGGTGGGTAAAATGCTATCAAACAGCATCGCAGGCTACAGAGAAATCTTTCATGAAAGGAAGAGTCAATCGATGTGGCAAACTTCATTGTTGCCTTATTTTAAGAAATTGCCACAGCAACCCCAACCTTCAGCAACCACCACCCTGATCAGTCAGCAGCCATCAACATCAAGGCAAGACCCTCCACCAGCAAAAAGATTATGACTCGCTGAAGGCTCAGATGATGGTTAGCATTTTTTAGCAATGAAGTATTTTTTAATTAAGGTATGTACATTTTTTTTTTAGACATAATGCTATTGCATACTTAATAGACTATAGTATAGTGTAAACATAACTTTTATATGCACTGGGAAACCAAAAAATTCGTGTAACTCGCTTTATTGCGATATTCCCTTTATTGTGGTGGTCTGGAACCGAACCCGCAATATCTCCGAGGTATGCCTGTATTCAGATGACTTCCAAGGTTCGGGAACAAATCTCTGGGGGTTCTGTAACAGGGCCAGGTCTTCAAGGTTCTATAGGTGGAGACCAAGCCGATTTTAGGGATCAAAGTGAAACTGGAGAAAGATTTCTGCAACTCGTGAAAAAACAACAGGGGCAAGCCTCCCAAACATGAGAAAAGCTGTAGGAGCATGCCTGAGGACCTCTAGGAATGGAACCAGATTATAATCCCATTGACAACAGGTAGGTGGGCACTTTTTTTGTGCCTGACCCAAGGTGGGAGGGGGGAAATCATGACAGGTTTTTCAAGTCTGTTTAAACATGTCCTAGAATAGCCCCAATATATCCAAAGAACCAATCCATAGTCTGTGCATGTCTTTTGTTCAAAGTAAACTCCAAAAGTGATTCCACTCTTTATCTGCTTGTATATCCTAATTACCAAATGTTCTTGCTGAACATCTGTTGTGTCTTAGAAATTCAAGGACAACTTCTACTTATGGTTTTTGCCTCAGGGCATAATGGAGCCTTCCCAACTTCGTTCACTATTCATACTAGTCTAGTCATCACCAACATCCAAAATATGGATATCATCTGTTATATCAAGAGTAAAAATAGACATCAGGTTTATCTTGGGTCTGACTGTGCCAAGCTTTGACTTCCATCATTTACAGGTGAAGCTTGAATGGCAATTAACTTGAATTAGCCAGAACTAAGGGGTGGGAAGAATTTTTATTTATTTATTTTGCAACTATGTAGTTGGTCTACTAAAAGATATCACCTGCTATTAACTTAGATTGACACAGAATTGTCCTGGGAAAAAGAGTTAGTACATTTTATCTTGCACAATTCATAGGTACATAAACTACGACAGTGAACTGGTATGTCTGTAGGTAAAAACTGATGTGGATTTTTCCCTGGAGAAAGCCTTTTTATCATAGGATCCTAGAGCTGTACAAGCCCTTTATCCCACTTTAAGTACCTGTAGAGTACCTGAGATAACACTATGCTCCCTCTCCCAATCACAGCTAATTTGCGTTAACTGCCATTCATCTTAGGAGCAAACTGTGTGTGTCAATCAATCAGACCAATCAGAACCAACTCAAATGTGATGTTTTTACCCTGTAGGATCTTGGAACAGAAGGCTTTTTGTGCCCTCTGTTTACCCTCCAGATCTACAAAATGACTGCAAAGGAAGGAGAACATTTTCAGCAGCAGCTTTTTATACTGCATGGGTATCCATTTACATGGATCTTTGCCATCTTATTTTGATCCTACATCTCTGCACAAATGTGTACGTAATTTTGCAAGTACAAGATTGGAAACTTTTTCAGTGAAATCAAAATTTTACTCTGATAGTCAGGCAAGAAAGATCATGCAACTACTATTAAACTCTATGCAAACAAACAAAAAAACTGCAAATTATTCTCATCCACAAATATGCATTCTTATTTCCTTTCTTTTTTGGTCATAGTTAAAAGAACTGCAACTGGTTTGGGTTTAGCTTTAGTTTTTAGATATTCAGTGATAACATTCATGAACTCTAAGAAAAAGTTTCCTTGTAAAAGAAAGATAAGACACTTTGCTTCTGGGACTCAATATCTACTAATAAAGGAAGACAAAGAATGAATCCACAATTTAATTTAACTTGTACGTGATCATGTTTCTCAATACGAGACAAAATATTTTCTCTTGCAATTTCTTTTGTTCCAAAACTCTTCTTGTTCGCATTATGACAACAGAATTTAACTCCTTTTAAAAATGAAATGAAATGTGAGATATTGTCAAAAGGATCGCTGCAAATGCAGGGAAAGCGTGTTTCACATAGACCACTGACAGATATTCATTTGATGGGATCTGATCCCCAATCCTAACAATCATTCCTCCTCCCATGCCATACCAACATAGCAAGACATGCAATTTTGGGCTTCAAAATCCAGGGCTCCCTTTGCACTGACAAATTGAAAGCTGGGTGCCTGACCATCAGCTAACTGCCAGCTGGATCTGGACCACACCAGGGCTTGAGCCAGCCAACAATCAGCTGATCCCCAGCTGGCAGGAACTACACTAGGGCCACCTGGAGACCCTGATGCAGTCCTAACCCTGCCACATTTCCAATTTAAGGCACAATAGAAACCATTTACACATTTTTTTGCATAATATGTTTGTGGCACCATTAATTATTTGAACATGTGGCTGGGTTACTATTTAAGACCGACCATGTCTTAACATAATGTCAGCCAGAGGCCATAGTTATTCAATTTTAGGAAACTGAATACCATGCAGTAGGTTGATTTGAGAGTTTTTTGTCCATTTGTTTTTGCAGATAATAAACAAAGCTTATTCACCATAAGCTGCATTACAACAGTTTTCACTCTGCAGGATACATAGCCATCACTGCCCCCAGGCTGAAAAACCCTCTAGAATAGTCTCCCCATGAGGATAGTGTGGCCCAGTCCCAACCCAGCCCTGCAGGGCGGACACGGGATGTAGACCAGCCCCAATCCAAATGCAAAAGGTAAGGGCATGGCGTGGTCCCATGGTGGGAAGGGGACGCAAGCCAGCTCCAACCACCCTTGTGGGATTTGGCAATTTGTCAGGACAGAGTAGGTGGCCATATTAATGGCCACTGCTCCCCCACCACCAAATTTCCCAGCCTGGGGGGAGCCCACAGGCCAGACTCCAAGGACCACCTTTTACACCCCTGCTCTAGAAAGTTGCAACCTTTGAGTTCATAAAAATACCCTCTAGGACAGGGGTCAGCAACATTTTTGTGCCAAAAACCCCCCCACAACCTTGACTTGAAACACATTGCTGTGCCAGGGCGGATGGTAGGGGACCAACGAGGGGCTCGAACCTTGTTGTGGCAGCGCAGACCTGGCCCCTTCCCTAAGGTGTATATGCAGCTGCCACCAGCAATGTGCTAGGCCAAGGCTCCAGACCCCAGTGCCTGCTGTGTGCAACTGGGGCTCCAGGCAAGCCCCTGCTGCTTGCCATGGAGCCCAGGCTTCTCTTCCCTCCTGCCTGTCCCAAGGCACATATGCAGCCACCACTAGCAACAAGTCAAGCCACGGCTCCAGACCCCAGTGCAGCCACTTGCAGCCTCACAGCTGCCTGCCACAACCAGCCCAGGTTCCGGGCATCTGCCACAGAGCCGGGCTGCTCCCAGTAGGGCTTGTAGCCTCCCCACCACCTGCTGCAAAGGAGCCTGCCCAGAGCTGGGGCCAGCTCTGGCATGCCAAGCTTCACATGCCATGCTCTGGGACATGTGCTGGGGGTTGCCAACTAGGGCTGTGCAAAATGGCACCATTCCCATTTCAACTTGCATTTTGACGGAACGGCGTTTTGTTCTGAATTTTGTTTCCATTCAAAACTGCTGTTCCATTTCATTTCCGGGAAGGTCAAAAACTGCCTATAACTTTGTCATTTCTTGCCTGATTTGCACTTGCAGGAACGGTAGCCCCTTCCTAAGCTAAAACGGAAGCCTGCCATGTTTCAAGGAAATAGGTGCACGGGTTTCGAGGAAACTGCACCTCAGTCTTGAAAGCAAAACTCATGTCACGTGTATGTGTTACGCCACATCACAGTCAAAACTTTAGGCATGCTAGCCTCTGCTGAGGCAACGAAGTCTGCCAAGTTTCAAGGAGACAGGTGCAGGGGTTTTGGGGAAACTGCACCTCAAGCAAAACTCATGACATGGGTGACACTGTGTGTGTTAAGGCGCAGCAGGATGAAAGCTGCAAGCCTACGAGCCCCTGCTGAGGCCACGAAGCCTGCCAGCTGTCAAGGAGGTAGGTATAGGGGGAGTCTGGGTTCTGGGGCCCTGCACCTCTAGCTGCTGACAGGCAAAACTGGAACACACAGCTCAGTAACTGACACCAAGGCAGAAAGCAGAGCAGTTCAAGCAATGCTGCCTTTTATGCAGTTTTTCCATCCCTCCCCCACAGCACTGGGATTGGAAGAGACCTCAGGGAAGAATGAGTCACTGGCCAACTACACAGTCAATATGAGAGCACTCCTTCCCCTTCCTTACTTTAGCTTCTGTTTAGTTTCTGCAGGCAAGCCCAGCTTGAGCTTTGAAACTCAAAAAAATTTTAAAATTTTGAAATGTTTCGACCTGCCTCATTTCATTTCAAGGCCATTTTGAAGCTCTCTGTTTCATTTCAATTTCACTGCTTCGAGCTCAAAACGAGTCGAAACAGAGTAGAAATGAAACTGCCGGTGAAATTTCGTACATTCCTATTGCTATCCCCTGTTCTAAGAGTACCAAAGAGTTAGAGCAAAGGTTGTAAATGCTCTGTACTGGCCCAGCTGCTTCCATTCCCTCTAATACACTGCCGTCTTAAAGCAGAACTCTGCCAGAGATGGAAGGGTATGCTTTGTGTGTAGGCAGATACATTAGAAATGTACTATAAATAAATATATAAAATAATAATAATAATAATAATAATAATAAAATAAATAAATAAATAAATAAAGAACTATTCTACCAACCTGAGCATCCCATCTAGATACCAAGTTACAGCAATGCAATGCAAAAGCAGCCTCATATATTTAACTGGAACCTGCAACAGCTGTATATATTGCAGCTGGAAACTAAGGAAGAAATAATAAAAAGAAACTACCATTCTACTACAGGACAGAGGTTGACATAGCACCTTCTGCTCTAGTGGGACAAGTCTAAATTCACAAAGCAGCACTATTCAATGGTTTTAAAAATCCCATGTCCTGTTCAAATAAGCTAATGGTCTTTTAGGTTCCAAAATGCCTATATTCTTTTATGAGCATGAAGTCTTAGGCAACTAGTAAGCTAAAAAACAGACTAATTCTAAAAGCATTTAAGGTGAGGTTTAGAAAAAATTCTAGAGGGGAAAAAAAACAATGAATGGTGCAGTTAGAAATGAAGGCATGCAATTTACTAATTGCCTTGTCAATAAAATGCCTTAAAAATCTAATTTGACAATTAGATAACACTCTCCCATATGCCTATCTTCAAGTGGAGAAATAATTGGCCAAATTAAGGTTCCAGGATTGAATATGGTATTTTACTGACAAACATGCGCAAGTGAGTATCTTAAAAATTAACAATATCCTGAATAAAATGTAACTTACTACCACTATGAAATATTCTACTATTGCTATTAACTGTATTATAAGAGAGAAAATAGAACTAGAAACATAAAAGCCCATAGATGAGCAATCTATGCCATTTAAGCTCAAAACACCTTCTAGGTGACTTTTTTGTAAAATTAATTAAAACCTTCTGTATCTCTTTCCCATGCTCCAATCTACAAGGTTATCCAATTATTCATGTGTAATAATAGTACTGATGCAATCGCCCACCTTTGTCTTATCTGCAAATTTCATATTGCATGCATATGTCTTGAACTAAAGTCCCTAAATGGATATATTAAACAGGATGAATCTCAAGACTGATCCCTGATAAGCAGAAGTAACTTCTCTCCAATCTGATAACTCCCTTTATGAAGGATTATGCTCAGTCTCCCTTTTAGCATGGTCTTTTAACCATTTTATAATTATAGTATTAGTCTCCATCTTAACTAATAGTTTCCCCAGAAACACAGGTACAATGCATTGCCTTTATTCTTTTGGAGAAGGATATGAATCACTTCTGGCCTTTTGGCTCAGATCAAGTATAGACCTGTCCTAACAAGCTTCCTTGAATAAAACCATGCTTTTTGTTTACCCTTCATGTCCTCAACCATTCTTCCTTGCAGAAAATCTGTCCTAAAACTCTGCATACTACCTAAGTCAAACTAAAAGGCTTACAGTAGATTGTAGGATGTGCCCCTCCCAAATTATTATTATTTTTTTTAATATTGAGAATAGAAATTCAGTAGGAAAGCACCCAGCCTGGCTAGTTTGTCTGCCCATGCACAAAAACAAGGATATTTAATACCGCTTTTGGTGACAAAGATCTATTCAGAAACCACCAAAGACAATGTTTTGGAAGACATTCAATCACTTGTGCACCTGTATCTGATCCTCTGCTGAGTTTATCAACTTAGCTGTTGTCCTTGCCTGCTAAGCGCAAAGCCATAGGAAGGCTTTTGCAGCAAATACACCAATACTAGGATTAGAAGGCTCTTCTCCTTTTGTTCAACTATGCTGCTGTTCCATTGTCTTTAACAACATAAGAACAAAGTGCCATACTTGGTCAGACCAGTCCATCTAATCTTGTATCCTGCCTCCAGCTGGACTCCTCCTCCCCCAATACCTGCCCCTTTTGCCAACCCAGTGAGACCCTGGTGCACACCTACACCTTGAGTGCACCAGGTTGCATCTCCTCTTCCACCTCCTCCAGAACCTCCTGCTCAAGTTCTGACTGCACTTCTCCCCACACCTGTTTTGTTATGCATTTCCCATCCATGGCTCTCACCAAGTCCCCAGGACCTCTGGCCAAACTAACCATCTATAAGACCAGGAAGAAGAGGGAACCCAGGCAAATGACTTCCTGTCAGTCCTTCAGTCACACCTCTGAGTAGAGGTTCACTGGTCAGCATTCATAGGTACCCTCAATTCATTTAGAGGACAGTGGGTGCTAGCCGGCATGCTCTGCTCAGTGTCCACTTCCAGATTCCTTGTTATTAATCTATGATCTCACTCCTAACCCTGTTTTCCTTTTAGCTGTCCCAAGTAATCTGTTGGTATGCCCCAAGTGGCCTCCTTTATTAAGGGAAGCTTATAGTTTTTTGTGATGAACCTAAGCCCATGACCTATGACATGTCAAATAGGCCTGCCTCCAACAGTGGCAAGTAGTAAAACTCTTATAGTACAAAAATTCAGGTCACGTTTCTGTAGCATAGTGGTCAACACATCTGCATAACACACAACAGATTCCCAGAATTGAGACTAGGCAGAAACAGGTTCTCTTCCTGGGAGCAAAGCACGATTACCTTGAAAAATATGTAGTCCAACCCCCAACCCTACTTTTCTATGATACTATGACTGGATGTTAGGAATACATTATCTGAGAGTTAAGCGTTTCATAGTTGTTAGGAGCTAAAAGAGACCTTACAGATCATCAGGTCCAGCCCCGCTGCACTTGGGCAGGAAAGACTGCTGGGATCAGATGAACCCAGCAAGATGGGTGTTGAGATGCTTTTTGAAGATCGCCAGAGTGGATGACTGTGCCATCTCTGAGCGGAGCCTGTTCCAAACCCTCAGCACTCAACTTGTAAAAAAGTTTTTACAAACAGCTCTCCAATTTGGCATATTTAAGTTAAACTGGGATTGGCAAGATGGTCACCTACCTGGTCATATATTATAGGAAGGCTTTCTGCGATTATAGCTAAGAACCTACCTAAATTGTGGTTTCACAGAAATCATGAAATCTGGGGTTGCCCACAAAATCCAGGGAATCCCACAAAATCTGCCTCTCTGCCAATCAGCACTGAGGGGCAGGGCCTCTCCACCAATCTGCACCAAGGAATGGGGCTGCTATGAAATACCCCCAAAAAGGGTTTTTTGGACTAGGACAAAGCTTTGTCTCACCAAAACTTAAGTAGGCCCCTAATTATAGCAATTAAGGATGTAAATATTGTTTTAAAGTTAGCCATTTCTACTCTTCTATATACATTAGTTAACCATTTAATTGATAATACATACCTACTACAGAAGACTAGGGGCACAGGAGCCATATGGGGGGTGTGCTGCAGAGGCCTGGGGCTCCCTGGTGCAAGGCAGCTCCCCATGCTGGTGTGACTGGTGGCTGGTGCCCAGAACCCGGCGTCTTGCAGGCAAACAGCTCCAGGCACCCCACAACCAGGTGTGCAGTGGAGAGGCAGGTGGTGCATGGAGCACAGGAGAGACACCTCCCCAGCCAGCATTTCCACAGAGGGAGAGAGGGGCAGAGTACTCTTTTTCTCCATGATGGCTGGAGACACATCCTGTATGTGGGATGAGGGGAGCGTGCTGCCGCCAAGCCAACCATAGCACCCATAGGCTGCACCACATCCCAGTCCCTCTCGCCAAAGTCACCCCCTGCCCAGACCTTCTTTTGCCAGCCATTGAGCTCTGCCTTGCCTCCCCTTCCGTGCCTCTCCTCCTCCAGGGAGACGGCTTACTCCGCTCAAGCTCCACTACCTCCTTCACCCCCACCCCAGCCCCAAAATTTTGACATGGTGCAAACTGCTGATGAAAGGGGAACACAGAGTGCAAAGGCAGGCTGGTTTAACCATATGTATGTATTAACGGTATAGATATAATTATTGTTTAACTTTAACTTTTCACATCCAAAATAGCAACAAGTGGATGGAGCTACTGGAGCTGAAGGGGGCTGAGTAAAAATCACGGAAGCCGAATAGTTTTTAAACCTGCAGTTCTGAACAGTTATCTGATTGGTTGGAATCTTCCAGATAACACAGATATTTCTCAACTGTTTCTCTCTTTCTGGAATAACCTAGATGAAACTAGCAAATGTAATCACCTTATATATATAGGATGGTATTTACACTGGACTTACTTCTTAATTATATTTTTGTCTTATACTCAGTGACTGTTTCAGCACATCAGTTCTTGTGAATTTTTTATTTAAAGTGTTTTGAAAGTTTCAAATAAAAAAAAAATCTTTTTGATTAGGAAGGGTTAACTATAATTAAAAAAGAAATGAGTGACAAAAGAAAACCTACAGCTTTTATATGGAAAATTTACAAAAGAGTACAAGAGGGAAAAGCAGTGAAAAGCAGATGTAAATTCCTCAATTGTGAATATGTAATTCATGTAGACAGAATGATAAAACACCTCAAAGCTTGTGAAATGTGCCCAGCTGTTGTAAAAGAAAGACTCCCTAGTAACAACAATTCCAAGAAGCAGTTTTCTTCTACTCATACATTAGATGCTTCCTGCGATGGTGCAATGTGCATAGAAGATTCTTCTGATGAAGATGGTGTGGTGACAGGAATGGAAGAAAATACTGAAACTCAAGCTGGTGATCTTCCGCTTCTTTCACCTTCAAACTCAATTTCTGTAAGCAATTTTGACTTCAAGGCTTCATATCTCAGCAGCCTTCTTTTTCCAAGTCTTCTTCAGCCAGTTCTTGGGAATCAACTTCTGTGAAATCTCCAGCTTCATAGGAAAAACCAAGCAGATCAAAACCACAATAAAATCTTTTAGGATTTTTGGACAGAATTAATGCACAAAAAAACTGAACTTCATCAGATATTTGGTAAAGCTGTATATGCAAGCAATCTGCCTTTTCACACTAGTAAAAAAAAAAAAAAAAAAAAAAAAAAAAAAAAAAAAAACCCTACATGAAGGAATTGCCAAACTATGTCCAAACTGCACATTACCACACAGAGAACAGCTGGCTGGACATCTTCTTGAAGCAGTTTAGGTGAAATGCAAAAACATTTTCTGTGTTTAGTTTTTGCAAAAGACATAATTGTAAAATAAATTTATTTCAACATTATGTATGAAATTACTATTTTTTCAATGTAAACAAACAAAAATTTTGTTTGATTGTATTGGGCAATTTTTGACTGATATTTAACTAGTCAATTAACCAAACTTTATTTGACTGGTCAAATGCCCAACCCCAGATTAAACTGTCCTTTCTTGACAACTCTAAGAATTTTACAGAAAAACCTGCCTAGATGTGCTCCCCATTTATTTTTTGGGGTCTCCAAACCAACAGTCATCAAACAAGCTAATGAGTTGAAGGACACTGCCTTAAAAAAATTCCTTAGATATGCTCACATTGTAGTGCTGACAGAATTGCTTTGAGTTGGACATTGTGGACATACTGTTTTTACCTAGTTTGAACTTAGATGCTACTCAATCCAGATGAAGCCTTGGGTCTATTACAAAGGGAGGCACACTTTGCTAATGCTAGGAGATCCTCGCATACTTAGGAAACGCACTGTGTACGTGGGGAATTTAGATGCCTGATGGACTGCAACTGCAGGAACTTTGGCACTGGTAAAAGCACTCTGCCTTATCATGAATAGACAACCATTTCTACCAATGGAATTCTTTCAGTAGGAAAAAGACCTTTACTGTTTTACTGAAGAATACTAGTATCTTGAACAAGCAGCATTTAAATTGTATATTCTTCATAAGACCTCTTCAAAGAAGTACTGTAAGCAACCAATCATTCAAATACAGTTCTATTAAAATACACAGCCTTCCTAAAAGAAGACTGCTATCCAAGAGGCATTTATAAAACCGAGAGCTGCAGAAATGCCAAAGAAAAGGACCACATAGTGGAAATGATCTCAGCTGACCAAAACAGAAGATACTTGAACTGAAATGGTCTTACAAATACAAAGAAATACACATCCTTTAGATCAGTGGTTTCTGATTTTTTTTGTACCAGGACCTATTTGTAAATATTAATGGCCAGTCCTGACCCAATAAAAAGTTTAAGTAGAAAACAGTCCTCTGGCTCTGCCACTGCCCCTCACTCCTGACCCATTGCCCCCTGCCCCCAGCCCCCCATGTGTGGGGTGGGATGTTGGGAGCATAGGGGGGCCCTAAACACCCCCCTGCATGCTGGAACTCTGCCAGCCTGAAAGGGAAAACCCACTGTTTCCTACATTTTTATCCTTTAAAGGTAAATCCATTTTTAAAGTTTGTTTACAACCCACAGGTTGAGAAACACTGCCTTAGATCAGCTGCTACAAACCAGTCTAGATGGAAATGGAATGGACAGCAGAGTTATAATTCAATGTATGGAGCTGGAATTTCAAAGAGTAACCAAGTATACTCTGACCACAGCTCTTGAGCCCAAGTACCTCTTCAATTTATCCCCTGCAACTATTTGCAGAAAATATGTTAAAAAGATACCTGGTGGGCACTTACTATTAAATTTGCTATTCTCATGCTGAAGAAATCCAGGCAGTATTTTTCTACCTTCTCTGTCAAAGGACACAATTAAACATCCTGCTTTTGTTTCATGAAGTACTGCTACCACTGCCCAGAAACTGGAAACAAGTCGTACAAACAAACAAGGGAATATGGAGTCTGGAATAGCTTGCTGGCCTTTCTGAAATCTGTTGATACAAAGATGAGATAGACTGCAGAGGTCTGGCTGCTTAACAGATAGTCTAATTGTGGCAGAGATACTTTAGTCTGGAAAACAGAACCCAGAGTACTGAAAACTGATGAAGAAATTCCCCCTCAATTCTCCCTGAAGCTACTGAGTACAGTTTTCCAATTTTCAACTGTTCCAGCTACAATATAAATTTGCAAAGCATAATCTGAGGGCACTGATGCTATAATAATACCCACATTCTCAGCCAGAGAATACCTGACCTCTGATTCTTCATCTACTTGCTGATATTCCATTTGCATCTCCAATCAGATAGTATCAAGCACTAGTACCTACAACAGAATAAGATTCTCTACAGGTATGCAGGGAGGTTGGATCTAAAGGCGCCTATACACGTGACAATCATAATCATGTACAGGTAGCAACAATTCCCTTTGTGTGGTTTAACAGCATTACACAATACAATCAATGTTTACAAATGGGTCCCGGTACAAAAAAAAAAAAAAGTCAAGAACCACTGATGTAAAGGATGTATATTTCTTTGCATCTGTAAGACCATTTCAGTTCGAGCATCTTCTGTTTTGGTCAGCCACGATCATTTCCACTATGTGGTCCTTTTCTTCGGCATTTATGCATCTCTCAGTTTTATAAATGCCTCTTGGATAGCAGTCTTCTTTTAGGTGGGGAAGTTGGATCAGGCACCTCTGAGCTCGGGCAGCACCCAGCTCACTGGCAGCCCACCTGGCTGTCCCCAGGGGGTGCCACTGCTGCTGCCATGGAGGGAAGGACCAGAGCCCTCCACAGTTCAGGGGCTGCACAGCCTGCCATCAGCTCACCCCCCACCCGCAGGCAGGCTCTGGTAAAAATAAAAAATAAAAATAAAAAAAAAGGATCAGGCTCCTCAATGTAATGTGATGGGAAAATTGAAACAGTTTAGTTAGTTTTATTCTATGCTCTACCATTTCAATTTAGGGGACAGAAAAAAACCTTGGTGATTAAACCTCCGTCATGTACTACCACCCTAATTGCTCTGGATCCAAATGCATTCAATATGAAGACACGAGATTTTCACTGAACTTCAGCTGGACATTCTGGACTCTTACGGCAGAAACAGGCAATGTTTAGTTCAGCTAAACCCTCCAGAGTGGTACCTGACAACACTGAACCTCCAAAGTCCAAAAATATATTGCATCTTTCATGGGGAGATAAATCTTTATGGATCAAAAGATAACAGTAGTCTCTGTGACTGAAAAGCTTGAGAGAAATTGGTAGATACAATTAGATCTAATGTTTATTTAGTTTAAGGTTCTGATCTCTGATCCAACAGTTGGAATGGATTCCAGCAGTAGAGTGTCAGGCCCTTTTTATATCCTCTAACTCCGCCAGTGGTGCTACCGAGAGGGCTTCGGTTTCCTCAACCACAGCACAAACTTCAGAGAGAAAGGACTTCCGGGATGAGATGACATCCACCTCATGCGGAGGGGTAAAGTCCCTGTTCTTGGCCAGGTTGGCTGATCTTCTAGACAGGGCTTTAAAGTGAGATCGCCAGGGGATGGAGAAACACTGACTGCAGCGTGCCTGGGCACAGGCACACAAGAAAGCTCTGAAGTTGGCGACACTAGGAGAGCCCCTCTTGCAAGAGCTGAGGGAATGGTTCTTCCTCAGCGTGACAGGAAATTGAGAGTCTCAACTGAAGAACTCAGGTGCCTGTACACTAATACCAGGAGCATAGGGAACAAGCAGGAGAAGCTAGCCCTCTCACTCTCCACTCCAGTGGACATAATCTAGTAGGGATTACAGAGACCTGGTGGGACTCCTCAGGATTGGAATGTAGCCATAAAGGGCTACACCCTGCACAGAACGGACCGAGTAGGGAAGAAATGTGGAGGTGTAGCTCTCTGTGCGAGGGAACAGTACACCTTCTTGGAGGCCATCGGCTCCAAAGAAGAGTAGCTCAAAACCCTCTGGGTCAAACTAAGGTGGAGAGGAGGGGGAAGCGCAATGAGAGAGACCTAACTGTAGGTGTATACTACAGACCACCAAACCAGGGGGAGGAGCTCGATTTGGAGTTCTCTTGAGAACTGGCAGAGGCCACACGCACATGGGACATGGTCATCATGGGTGATTTCAATTACCCAGACATCTCTTGGGAGGAACACTCAGCTAAGTTGGATTGACCACATTGCTTCCTGACCTGTACTGAAGAGCTTTACCTGACTCAGGAAGTGCACAGGCCAACCAGAGGTAACACTCTCCTAGACTTGGCCTTGGCCAAAGGAGATGATCTGGTGAGCAACTTGAATACAGACAGTACTTGCATACAGAGAGTAGCCTGGGTGACAGCAACCACAAAACCATCACATTCACTGTCCGTTGCAAGGCAGGCATATCAGCTAGCAGGGTTGAAGTTTTGGATTTCAAAAAAAGTGAATTTCAACAAGCTCAGGCCAATAATAGGGGAAGCGCTGTAGGACCAGAAACCGACGGTGAAAGGAATGCATGAAGCGTGGTCATTCCTCAAGGACACGATCCTCAAAGCACAAAAGAAGTCCGTTCCCATGCAGAGGAAAGGTAGCAGACAGGCTGGCAAGCCCTCTTGGCTTAACAGGGATATCATGGTCCTCTTGAAAAAGAAGAAAGTGTCATACAAACAAGGGAAGCTTGGGACAGTACCCTAGGAGAACTACATAACAAGGGACAACACTTGTAGGGAGCAGATTGGAAAGGCTAAGGTGACGACTGAATTTAAATTAGCAACAGAAATCAAGGACACTAAGTCTGTTCCCTACATACTTTATTTAGGTATGTAGGGAACAAGAGGAAAGCAAATGGAACCATGGGGACATTACTTAACAAATCAGGACAGCTAGTTACTGACACTCAGGAGAAAACTAAAGTCCCAAATGACTACTTTGCTTCGGTATTTCACTGGACTAAGGGGAAAATCATATTAGATAAGGTTCTAAGGGCATGATGGGAATGACCGCCTTCCTACTGTTGACGTTGAGCTGGTGTGTGATCAGCTAGAAAAGTTAGTATTTATAAAAGGCAGCAGGACCAGATGAACTTCATCTGAAAGTGCTGAAGGAGCAGGCCAAAGTCACTGTGGGACCTCTGGTGAAACTTCCAAAATTCATGGCACCTGGGGGAGGTCCCTGAAGACTGGAAGAGGGCCAATGCTGTGCCCAACTTCAAGAAGGGGAGGAGAAAGGACCAGGGCAACTATAGGCCAATCAGCCTAACTTCCATCCCAGGGAAAATCCTTGAATAATTCATCACGGAGTTTATGTGCGATACACTTGCAGAAGGTAGGATTCTGAATGACAGCCAACATGGCTTCGTTGTGGGCAGGTCTGCTCTTACCAGTCTAATCTCCTTCTATGACCAGGTAACTCATCACCTGGATAAGAGCGAGGAGGCTGACACGGTATACCTAGACTTCCAAAAGGCCTTTGATCTGGTATCCCATACTATTCTCACAGGAAAATTGGAGGGTTGCAGGCTTAACTGCTCAACAGTTAGGTGGGAGGAAGCTGGCTGCAGGGTAGGACCCAGAGAGTTCTAATGAATGGATCTGTGTCATCCTGGTGACAATTGGCCAGTGGTGTCCCTCAGGGGGTCTGTGCTTTTCAACATCTTTATCACTGATTTGGATGTGGGTGTGAAGAGCTCACTGGCCAAGTTTACAGACAACACTAAGTTATGGGGGACCGTGGTCATGCTTGAAAATAGGCTGCAGATATAGGCAGACCTAGACAGGCTGACAAGTTGGGTGGATCGGACTCAGATGAAGTTCAACACTGAGAAGTGTAAAGTACTTCATCTAGGGACAAACAATCCCCAACAAAACTTACAGGCTCAGTGGCGCCAACTGACTAGCACCACGACTGAAAGGGACCTTGGGGTAATAATAGACCATAGTATGAACATGAGTCATCAGTGCAATGCTGTAGCCAGCAGTGCAAACAATACTCTGGCATGCATCAACCAATGCATCTCAAGCAAAACCAAGAAAGCGATTCTTCCACTGTAGTCAGCATTGGTGAGATGGCAGCTGGAGTACTGTGTCCAGTTCTGGGCACCACATTTCAACAAAGATGTGGAAAAGCTCAAGACAATCCAGAGAAGAGTCACCCATATGATCAGAGACTTCCACGGCAAGCCACATGGAGGAAGGGCTGAGGGACTTGGGTCTCTTCAGTCGAAAAAAGAGAAGGCCGAGAGGAGACTTGGTAGCAGCTTACTGCTGTATCAGAGGAATATATCAAGAGCTTGGCAAACAACTGTTCACCAGGGCACCCTTGGGGAAAACCAGGAGTAACAGCCACAAACACTTGGAAAACTGTTTCAGGCTTAACACCAGGAAAAACTTCTTCACAGTTAGGGTGTGCAGACTGTGGAATAAACTCCCTCCAGAGGTGGTGCAATCACTTACCCTGGAAATCTTCATGAGGAGACTGGATGCTCACTTCACTAGGGTCACCCGACCCCAGTTGTATTTCCTGCCTAGTGCAGGGGGGCTGGATCCAATGATTTTGTGAGGTCCCTTCCAGCCCCTAACAATCTATGAATCTCAGAATATTTGGGAAAATACTGAGGGGAAGAACCAGAAGAGGTTCACAACTACACTAACATGAGTGTTTTACCATTCAGGACATCATCTGGCAAATCCCAAGAGCAGGAATATGCAGAAGTCACTCAAAGAAGAAACCCCAAATCATCTGTCACTTTTATATATCCAGGCCATGATTTTCATATAGTCAATGTCCTTTTAAAGTTGCACTGCCTGTTAGCATGGAATGTATTCAATTTTAAAGTAAACAAATGAATCGCCAAATTCATCACATTCTTTATATTTCTGCATATTTCAATTCTCTTTCAGCAATTCCAGGACAAAAAATAGAGAGGAGAAATGACTCAATATAGAATAAATAAATCCAACTCAAAGCTACTGAGTAAAGAAATTTAATTTTTAATAGCATTATATATCTTCCCTGTTTTGGGGGGGTGTTAGTTATAATTGTGATGGTCTAAGGACATAGGTTGATAAGGGTTTTTTGGGTAAATGAGATCTTTTTATTAGAGCAACTAAATAGCTGGAAAAAAATAAACAGCTAAATAGTTAAGCTTGTAACAAACATTTTTCCAAGTATTTAGCTGGTTTAATAAAAGTTGTCACATTTACCCAAATAACCCTGTCCAGCAGTATTAGTGTCAGACCAACCTGGTGGCCTTCTATGATCAGATTACCAGATCATTAGATGCAAGGGGTAGCAGTGGACACAGTCTTCCTGGATTTCCGGAAGGCTTTTGACACTGTCTCTCACCCCGTTCTCATTAAGAAACTGGGGGGCCGTGGTGTCGACGCCCACACAGTCAATTGGGTCGCCAACTGGCTGGAGGGCCGCACCCAGAGAGTGGTAGTGGATGGGTCCTTCTCAACCTGGAAGGACGCGGGCAGTGGGGTTCCGCAGGGCTTGGTCCTCGGGCCCGCAATGTTCAACATCTTCATCAGTGATTTGGATGAGGGGGTAAAAAGCACCCTGTTCAAATTTGCTGATGACACTAAGATGTGGGGGGATGTGGGCACACTAGAAGGAAGCATCAGGCTTCAATCAGACCTAGACAGGCTACAAGAGTGGGCGGATGTGAACAGAATGGGATTCAACACAGACAAGTGCAAGGTGATGCACCTGGGGAGGAACAACCGGCACCATAACTACTGGGGAACTCCCCTCTTGTCAGCATGGAGGCAGAAAAGGATCTTGGAGTCATCATTGACTCCAAGATGAACATGGGCCGGCAGTGTGGGGGAGGCAGTTAGGAAGGCCAACCGCACCTTGTCATGCATCCACAGATGCATCTCGAGCAGGTCCAAAGAGGTGATCCTCCCCCTCTATGCAGCACTGGTCAGGCCGCAACTGGAGTACTGCATCCAGTTCTGGGCACTGCACTTCAAGAGAGATGTCGACAGCATGGAGAGGGTCCAGAGGAGGGCCACTCATATGATCAGGGGACAGCAGGGCAGGCCCTATGAGGAGAGGTTACGGGACCTGAACCTGTTCAGCCTCCAAAAGAGAAGGCTGAGGGGGGATCTAGTGGCCTGTTATAAATTAGTCAGGGGGGAATCAGTGGGCATTGGGGGAGTCCCTGTTCCCCCGAGCACTGCCAGGAGTGACCAGGAATAACGATCACAAGGTGGCAGACGGCAGGCTTAGGCTAGATATCAGGAAGCGCTTCTTCACGGTCAGGGCGGCTAGGATCTGGAACCAACTTCCAAGAGAGGTGGTGCTGGCTCCTACCCTGGGGGTTTTTAAGAGGAGGTTGGATGAACATCTTGCTGGGGTCGTTTGACCCCAGTATTATTTCCTGCCATGGCGGGGGGTCAGACTAGATGATCTACTCAGGTCCCTTCCCACCCTAGAAACTATGAAATGATTATAGCCATTCTTTAAAGAATAAACAATACATTTCAGAATAAAGAGTATAGAAAGAACGCATAATCAAGGTAAAGAGGTACAGAAACCTCTGTAATGTCCTTTTTAAATAAAAAGATACTCACAAATTCAATATCTACACAAGGGATCCAGTGATCACTCTACACAAGTATGTGAAATGAAAACGGGGCACTAAATTTGGATTACATCATATGAATATCAGATTACCAAACTAAAGCTGCAAATCAACTTTCCATTCTAGTCTGCTCCTCTCACACATTTCCCCACAGCAGGAGCAAACTAAAATGTGAACACATTTTTTCTGCAGTCCTTCCATCGTATGTTGGGATGCGTCATTCACTTTTACAATACTCTTCAGTATAAATCGGTGTCTGCTCTTTTATAACAATTCCAAAGAGATGACACATGGTAAAAGAATGTCCTATCACAGGCTATGTTGTAGCTCAGCTTACTTGTAAAATAGATCAACTCTCAAACTTAAAAAAAAAAAGTTAAGTTAAAACAACTGTTAGCCAAATTTTTAAAACACTCTCCCCACTTAGATCAGATATACATGGAAGATGGAGTTATCTGCAAAAAACTGGTGATAGAGCCAGCTACAATAGAATAGTCACTTCACTCAACTTCAATGAATATTAAGAAAGTAACAGCATTTTAATTACGTTTAAGGAATTTTAAGAAAGGAAGTTCCAACCATGACAGAGGGACAAAGTGGTTTTAAAGATTCCCATGTGCAGTAATGTAGAAAAGATACAGTTTTTATTTTCCTTCCTTTCAGTTATTTGCATCAGAGACGTCACAAAAGCATTGAACAAATGGTAGGTCAATTTCCCCGCCCCCTCTCAACTCCCACACAACATTCTTTAAATTTAAAGGACTAAAAGTTAGCCCACAAGCAATTAAAACCCACTTACCAGCCTAAAACACAGCCCATCATTTGCAAACAAAAAAAAGTAAAAAATCCCATCTATTCCCAAACCAACAGTCCCACACAGGGAAAGTAGAGAAATGTAATAATTCTCTCACCTCTGTCCTAACAATCAGAAAGGAAACACCTAAGAGCATCCATGCCAGAAGAAGGCTAACAATAGATGGGAAGGTATGGATACTCCTCCCATCTACTGTCAACCTTCTTCAAGCATTCCAGATATAAGCATTTCTTAGTCACCTTGATGCTGGTGGAAGTTTTATTATTAGCATGTTATTAATGTGTTCAGTATTGTACTTAGGAGAGCTGCCCAAAGGAATTTTAAAATTTAAAATCAAGCACAGACAATACCATCTTGGCGTTTACAATACATCAGGTGAATGTCTAGTCTTTGGATGTGTATTACAGACGGACTATTTTATTTAATGCCTTATTAAAAGTCTTCATGAGTATAGTATGTTTTAAAGGCAGATTCTGAAGGGAATGGGAATTGGCTCACTGCATGAAGAGAAGACATTCCAAGGAAGGGACATAAAATTAAAGTGAAGAAGAAAATTAAGAGAGCAAGTAAAGAAGGTGCTCCACATGGAGCTGAGCCCCACCTGCTCGCACCTGGGGCAGCCTGCCATCGTGCTTCCGGCCATATCTGCTAGCTCCAGCTGCAACCACCTGGATACGACTTGGCTTCCCTACTTCTAGTGGCTCCTCATTCTCCTCCTCCCACTGCTGCGCTACTGGGGGGGGGGGGCGGTAACTCAGGAGCTGGAGTTGAAGCCCTGTGCACTGGGATAGGAGCTCTCTGGCTGCAGCTTTCCCCCAGCCTGGAGCAGCACAGTGGTGGCAAGGAGGAGGAGGAGTCATTGCGGGGGGAGGGGGAGACTAGCAGTACATGAGTGGTTGCAGCTGACCTGAGAGCTGGTTGGGAGTGGTAGAGTTTGGCCCCATGCAGAGCAGGAGCAGCTGCGGGGCATATGCGGGGTGGGCATCCTGCCCTGGCAAGCTCTGCTACACATGCCTTCTGTGGCCCCCACTTCCAGCTCCTCAGATGTAGGATGCAGGCAGTCCCCCACCCTCCCACAGACGCATCCCACACTTCTCTCCACATAATATACAAGATTAAAATTATTTTGAGCAATCGCCTCTACATATACTACTCAAAAAACATAAATCAGGACAACATTTATTTTTAAACAAAATTAGAATATGTTATAATAGATGGTTCATTTTTGGTATACGATTTGGTTTTTTTATGTATAATTTGTTTAAATTATATCTTCTGAAAGGTTGTGTGTGCAATCCTTGACAGCTCACCAAAACTCCTTAAGTGGCCCACCAGCCAAAGTAACTGCCTACCCCCGAGTTAAATCTACACCAATAAACTCCAGCCTCTGGATACAGTACCACCAGTTCAATATTTTATAGCAGACCAAGATTATCAGCAACTAAAGAATAAACTGGGGTTTTAACAGTCAGGAAGCAAGTGCTAGATTTCAACAGTAATATAGAGCAGGATTTCCATCAATGTGGTTTCCAGAGGGTTAGCTTGAATGCCTCCTTATTTCAAACCAAAATTTTAGTTACCTGGGCTCTTCACAACAAAAAGCCTAGAATCTCTTCAACTAAAAATGAAGGGAAAACTGTTTGGGGCCATCCCACACAAGGTAGGAAAAAGAGCAATTACCTTCACCTATGGAAGTCACCAATGAGTCTATGGTTGCTGGCCCAAAGTGGCTCCACTGCTTTTTGAATTTCTCACTTCCTGTCTGTTTTCAGTTTCCCATACTCCTTTAATGGCTGGTCCTCTTGCCTCTCTGACTGCATATAGTGTCTCTAGCCTCATGAGAAAACCCATTTTTAAAAAGTTGAGTATATTTAAATTTTCAGGAGGCAATGATGTTGATAGCTCCCAGGGGAAAGTTTTTACACCATCCTATGCATGATTTTGCTTTCTTATAACATAAAATATGTATGGCAGCCTTTTTTTCTTATTTAAATAGTTGAGTAGAGATAAAAATATTGAAGTACTAATGCATGATACCTCAGCTGAAAAAATAACTTAAGTATAATTATAATAATAAACACGCACTCCTGAAGGGAACAGGATACAATTACACCAACCACTGCATTCAGTATTTTCATTTTCTGTGTTATTGACACTAAATACACCTGATAAAAGGGTCAAGGATAAACTGTTAATTTGAGGAATTTTTTGATGTAGCTTTTGGATTTCAAAAGGGGATTTCCCCCTCAACTGTTTTTTCCTCTAAAGTCATTATAAATGGCTGTAGTTGTGGCTAATTTACTCGTTTTAGAGGTCAAATCAGAAATGAGAAGAGATCTACTTTCAACTTCTGAATCAGTTTACAGGTTGTTCCCATAAAAAGTCAAATAATTATGTAAATCTAGCCAGCCTGCAGATGTACTAATGAAGCTGAAGAAACTTCCCTACTCTAGCAAATCAGTCAACAGTGGGTATGCATGTAGTGGTACAAAAAACTTTTTTCCTTTTCTGATGAATTCAAGTCTTACACAACCCATTATGCTAGATTACTGCCTGAAAAGTCAGGCAATAAATTACAATTTTAATGTTCCATGTCAAACGTATTTCTAAAAAACACCACTGCCACCAAGTTTTGGGTTATTTTAGCTTTGTTTGTGCCAGCTGAGGCAACACACTCTATAAGAAGGATTTATATCATTTTTAATAAAGTGAAAAATTAATGGAACAAATAAGAGCTACATCTACATAAAACACTGCCCTCTGGATGGCAAGGTTAACTTTACTGTAAAATATTGCTAATTACTCCTCAGGAATCGCTGCTTTAAAAATCACTGTCATGGGATGGAGGGTTATCCCTGGAATATTTTAAAATCTGTACAGTAAGAAACGGGCATCTTTATTAAATACTGCAATGGTGCCCAGAGGTCTAAATCAAGAATGGGGCCTCCGCCCCATTACATGCTAAACAAACAATACCAAAATATGGTCCCTGAAACAATAATTACTAAGCTGCCTCACAGGTTTTGGGACTTAGATAAATAAGTATTAAAGTGGCACTGCCTCAGAGGGAAGGACAGCATATAGACAAGGACCTACATAACTCGCAACAAGAGAAAGCAATTTCTGTGCTTTGGTTGCAGCCTGAAGAGTTTATTTTGCAGTGTTCCCACCACCTGGTGCTGACTGGTAGAGAGGCCCTGCCCCTTAGTGCTGACTGGCAGAGACACCTGAGAGGGGAGAAGGGATGAAGAGGTGGCCGCCACCTTGACTATTGGCTGCCCTTTGTGCCACCCCGCCAGCTGGCACTTTTCCCTCCCACGTGAGCTACAAGGCTGGGGGTGCAGCAGCAGCAAGAACTGCTGGCTTCCACTTGAGAGCCAGCATTTTATTTTCATTAATTTTTTTTGCTGGCTGCTTTCTTGGGAAATTATGACCAATTACTATTTTTCGCAGCAGTCATGGAAGTCACTGTTTTTCAAGGTTTCCACAAAAATCACAAAACTGTGATTTAAGTGGGTCCCTACATACAGAGAAAATGTGTATCCACACACATAGAGTAGATACACATTTTCCCTATATGTAGGGACCCACATTCTATTTACACACACACACACACACACACACACACACACACACACACACACGTTGCCCTGTGGGGTCAGGCCAACTCCCAGGATCTCAATATTGCGCTGTTAGACAGGAGGATGTGACACAATTGCACCTATACAAACACACAAATCAATTAGATGCACACACACACACACACTCTACCAGCTCAGGCACATACACATCCAAATCAGTCTAGGCACATGTATACCTATCACCAATTCAAGCACATACACTATACACCCCAAAAGTTAGACACAGATCACGAATTCATATATCATGCACACAGTGACATATATACACACACACACTCAACAGTTCACACACATACAACCCACCTACACATACACACAGGTAAGTTCCTAACTTGGATGGTACAGTGTGTATGTGTGTGCTTGGGGTACCTGGGATACTTAGGAGAAGGTTCAGGTGAGAGAGAGAGAGAGTTAAAGTGTAGGGAGTAAAAGCTGCCAGAACCAGGATTAGAACCGTTAGACTCCAGAGAAGCTGGCTGAGGAACTGAGGCTTGGGTTTACTTAAGGCAGACTAGGGCTAGAAACTGAGGCAGACAACTGAGATATTGGGGGGGGGGCAGGTAAGTGGTAGCAAGGAGGAGCGAGAGAGGCAGAAACCTGGGGGTGTGGGGCTGGAAAAAGGTTGACAGCTTAGAGATTAGGGTGACAGATAAGTGGTGGCAAGGAGATGACAGCCAGGAAAGAAACTGAGGCAGAAACCTGGTTGCTCA
Source organism: Crocodylus siamensis (assembly GCF_052110815.1). Lineage (NCBI taxonomy): Eukaryota > Metazoa > Chordata > Crocodylia > Crocodylidae > Crocodylus > Crocodylus siamensis. Next base: position 226,910,531 of record NC_143396.1, on the reverse strand, counting down.
GGGGAAAAGGAAAAGGCAGTAGGGATAAGACAGTGGCAAAGAAACAGGGGGTTTGGAGGCAAAGAGGAGCTCAGGACAGGTGTTGGAGGTGGCAGTGAGGCAGAAGCAGGAGAGGGAGAAATGAGACAGCAGTTAGAGAGACGAGGAGCAGAGATTGGAGCAGGGCCAAACCAAAGTAAAGCAAAATCCAACTTAGGGGTCCAAATAACAGTTTTATTAAACAGACAACACACTACATAGCCCCATGAAGTTATTGGTTCTCTCTCTCTCTCACACACACACACACACACACACAATGGAAGCAGGAGAAAGAGACTCAATGGAAGGGTTGGAGTCCAGGTAGGGAAGAAAAGCAGAGTCCAAGTCCTTGGTTGAAGAGGGGGTGGGGGGGTTATAGCTACCAATCCAGGCTGGAAAGGGGTCTTTGTCCAGTAGGTGTTGTCCAGAGGGGGGTCGCTGGCAGGGGTGAATAGGTAGTGTGCACGGTGCTGGTCCAGATGGAGAGGGCATCCCAAGGAATCGGTCTTCCCTACCCCTTTTATAGAGCAGACTACCTCTTATCTCTTATGGGAAGGGCCTGTCCAGGCAAGGTCAGTCCTGTTCCAGAGGGCTCCAGGTATTCTTACTGAGCACGTGCAGCCTGGCACAATGGTGGGTTGCCTCATCTTTTGTTTCTTGTATGCTGAGGGTGGTTCCAAGGGCTGGGTCTTTGGTCCAGGTATTGGTGTTGATGGTCATTGGTCATTCAGAGGGAGCTATTTTCACACCTACTGCCATTGTCTCTCAAGCGCCTTCATTCATCCCCATTCATTCAGGAACCAAGTTACATAGGAGGGGTAGGTGCGAGTCATGGGTTACAGAACCAGGCTTGGGGACAGGATGGAGACTTGACAAACAAAATGGAAACTTGACATGACTTATGCTAACTTACATATGTAGGCCTAAATCATATAGTACCAGTAAAACAGAACAGTATATATAGAACAGTAAAAATCAACATAAACATAGTAATTCTACAATATAAAGAAGGAGAAAAAACAAAACAAATACAACTTGCTACCAAAATAAAATGCTGAAGCTTATCCTATGTCTTATCTTACTTATACTTATCTATAGGGAATATAGAGGGGGGGAAAGAAAAAAAAAAGTCAGAAATGGTTGGGGAATGCATTTTAAAAGAAAAAAAAAGAAAAACTGGGGGTTTTGCTATATATATCATGCAGTTTTCTGTTTTGATTAGTTGTTACTATCTGACCTGCATAATCCTAATCTGCATATAGTTATTGCTTAACCACCACACTATAAACAAATCCTTAACTGGTTTACAGCTGTTACAGTCAAGGATTTGCAAACCCCACCAGTAACACTTGCCTGAGGAAAAACACAAACCTACCTAACACTCAGTTCAGGAAGACAGTGGTCAATTAAAGGAATTCATGAAAGCAAGTGAAAAGGTGACTTTCGCCACTACCAAGAAAGGTCTGCTCCTAACAAAGTAACTCACAGCCTCAAAGTACTTCCTGTTCAAATAGGTGCTGATAGCAGTAGTAACTAAAAATGCCTTTTATCATGTTAAATAGCAGAACAGCTACTTCTGTATGTCCTTAAAGTAGATTTTGCAAAAAACAGCCACACTTCCTTATCACATCAAACCAGCCTGTAATAAATGACTGTACATGGAGTTAATCCAAGGAGATACTACTTTGGTTTCACACTGCACACTGGCTCTTGAGTAGTGCTGCTTGGAGTAAACACATTACAACAATGCTCTATCAGTCTGCACTACTCAGTAAGTTAAATTCCACTCAAAATCCTGAAGGTGTTGAGGCCCTATTGCTTGGAAGACCTCCCCATCCACCCTACTACTCTTGTTAATGTTCAACTGGGATATTTCAGAGTCCAGGCTACATCCTTAATTAGTACGTGGAAGTACAGTCTCCACAAAAAAAGTAACAAGTATGAAAATTGTGCAAAAAGACAGGGTGATCCGAAATTTTCCCTCTCCAAATTCATACTCCCCTCCAATAATCTCAGGCCCAAATCACTATAATATTAATTAGCAAAACCCCAAAGGATTACTTAACATTTGTATGCAACCTGTGCAAGAAACAGAAAATGAATTCATTTTGCTCTTAGAGGTAATTATTACACTGCCATCTATCTCCTCTTGAGAACAGCAAAGCAAGCTCAGGTATTTAATTGAATTGGCAATCTACCCTGAAGTGTTGCTACAGCACAATTTAAGGCCTCTTTTTATCTGATAATAGTTTGCTTTAAAAGTTGTCATCTCCAAAAGCTTCTCGTTAATTTCTTTTTCTAGTTATGCACATTTGGCTTATAGATTTCCTTGGTCAACAGACTTAAATTGATGAAGGAAACAGCAAGTTTGAATCATGGAAACCTCTGTTACAAAGTAGATAAACTGATGCTGTGGAACCCACTACATATGAAAACAGATTTATTTTTTTTTTTGGAAGTTAAAGGTATTTGTTTTGTTTTTAATTCCATAATTTATTATACCCATCAGGAGTTAAGAGCTCAAGACAAAGTTTGACCACAGTCATTTTCAAAAACTCAAGATTATTCAAATCCCCATCAAGAACTGAGCGCTGCAAAATTGTACAGACCAGACAGTGGAATAAAAAACTTCAGGCAACAATATTCTAGTTCAGACACCTGATCCTATCAGACTCTAAACTATCTGAGCCCCACATAACTAAGGAACCACCTGCTCCCTTATGCTCCATCATGATCCTGAAGGTCAGCTGAAAACAAACTCCTGCAAGTACCATCAAGGTGACAAAGCTGCTCAACAAAAATGTGACAGGTCAATGGTCACCTCTCAGCTTTGGAACTTCCTACCTCTTAATGCTCGTCACAGCCCAAACCCATAAATCTCTCAGAAGCACGTTAAGATCTTCCTATTTGAGCAAGCTTTTAGTAAACCACACTGGGCCAGGATATTGCCCAAGGTCTAACAGTGGGTTTCTATTTAATGTTTTCTCCTTTAAGTTATTTTGTTCTCCTATTTAAAGGCAACCCAAGTCTCAGTTGGGAAGGACAGTATATAACCAAATTCATACTGACATACAAGCATTATGTGCTTATTCCATTCAAATTGAGCAAACTGGGTCATCCTCTGGGACAATCATAAATTAAACTGCTTAAAGTTCTATATGAATATTCCAGCATACTGACATTCTTCACTAACCCATTTTTCAGAGGTCTCCACCACCTGACAACTAAGGTGCAAAATAATATACAAATTGCAAGCATTTTGGTAAGTATAGCATGTAAAATACTAGGTGATCAAAACAACTAGTGAAAAGTTAGTAGGCATTTCAATGCTGCAATTCAGTTATAATGGGCAATTTACACAGGAGGATTTAAAAAAATTATAATTTCAGGCCCTGATGTCATCCATTTTAAGTTCTGACTTGAGAAGAAGTGCTTTATGTTCATAAAAACAATTTGCTGCTTATTCTGCTAATTTTCTATTGCCTTTAAACAAAAGCATGTTTAACAGGTCTCCCCTCTCATTCACGGCAGACAAGTAACATCAGAGAAAAAAAAAAAAAAAACATTTAGAGCATATTTCTCAGGAATAATCAAAGTGACAAGGTTCGTATGATTTACAAATAAGAAGTTAAGAAATGCAGGAGGTCCAAAAAAGTGGTAACTAGTTTAAAAATAAGTCAGTATCACATACATCATTGCCCACAAAAATAGTTTTCTGAAGAGAACTGATCTGAATAGTGATAAATGTTTCAGAGTCATTGTTTCAAAGTAGATTTAATAAAATATCCAAATAAACTGAAAAGTTTTGTCCGTCATTCTAAACAGGACAAATTTAACCTACTGGCAAGCAGTTTCTTTCTATTTCTACATCAACTCTAGTAACACATGATCTGCAAGTCAAATAAGCCACTTCAGTGGCTTTATACGACCATCTGCAAGGGCATTACCTGAAGGAAGATGGGGTTACTCAAGCGTAACAAAGCAACTTAAGTTAGCAATGAGATACAGTAAGGTTCAAACCCTCACAGAATCAAACCATTAGCATTTAAACTCAGGGTGGGCAAAATACAATCTACAGGATGGATCTGGCCCACTGACTGATTGTATATAGTGCACTGCTGCCCCTGCCACGCTCCTGCCTAGGGCAGCCTGTGCCACGTTCCCACCCACACTTTCCCCACATGCATCTGCCCCTTTCCTGCTAACAGAACTACCATGGCTCCAGCATTGGCCAGTGTGCAGTTTCCCAGCAGGGCTGCCTTCCACCCACTCGGCCACCAGGAGGTGGCTGCTCATCCTCCAGCATGGGCTGAGAGGGTAGCAGGTGACTGGAGCTAGAGTCCCACTATCTAGGGCAGGAGCCACCCAACTGCAGTTTCCCCCACCCCCAACACCTGGCTGGTCATGTGGTGCCCAGCATGCGCCACCCCCAGAGCTGCCAGCGCTTCCCGATGCCACTGTTGCCCAGAGCAGCGCAGCAGAGGCAGAAACAGGAGGAGCCGCTGGAGGTAGGGGAAGCAGAGCAGGTACCTGGGCAGCTGCAGCAATTTATTTCAAATTATTTTTTTAAATAAAATTAAAATGTTATAGTAGAGGTTTGATTTTTAGTATGATTTATTTTTTTTATCTATAATTTGTTAAAATTATATCTTCTGAAAGACAGTGCGTGTGAGGCCCTTGACAGCTCACCAAAACTCATTAAGTGGCCTGCTAGCTGAAATAACTGCCCACCCCCCATTTAAACAATAAATCCCAAAGTGAACCAATAGTGCTCTTCAAACCACTTGAAGCCAAAGATGTGTAATTCTCTCTTCTCATCTGAATGTGACTTTAAGAGTCTCAACCATACACCTCGTCCATACGTGAAAATTCAGCTCAATTTCAAACAGATCACATTAAACCCAGGAACATAAGACCTAACATAGATGCACTTAAAATCAATTTAAGCCTTACTTATCAGAGCACCTTAAAATTGCCGATTAAGACAATTATTTGTCTCTGTATGTCTTGAACTTCTGAGAAGCTTTTAAAACACTATTTACGTGGTAGATGAAACACCCACTGGTGACTCCATGGGTCAGTTTGTGGAGTTGCTAAATATTTCTATAATATGTATAAAATCAATAATTACTGACAGTTATGTAATTGAGCACTTTCCTTAACTGGGTAGCCACCTCTCAGAGACTTAACGTCAATAAGGAGATCCAGAATTTGGTGTACAAGTGCCTCCTTTGGGAAATAGCTTTGGTACATTTTATTGATCTTGATGTCTTTCTGGAGACTGCAATCAAAGTCTACAATGCGGTCATCATCCTCACTGTCCTCTACAGATGTGGATGACCTACCATCATGATCTCAAGAACCTGGAGAGGTGTTACTAACGATGCCCCTACGAAATCCTCCACATGAAATGGGAAGATTGACACACAAACATCAACATCCTTGCTAAACCAATGTTATCAGCTTTGAGTTGGGTTGGTGATCCTCAAGTACCAACTCTGCTGGACTGGACATCATGTGCAGGTTCCCAACTCTTAACTCCCAAGAAAAGTGCTCTACTCCCATCTTAGCAACAGCTTGTGATCGAGGTGGCCAACGGAAACATTATAAGGTCACATTGAAGGCATACCTCAAGAAAACGGATGCTGACGTCAAGAGCTGGGAGGAACTGGCTGCTATGCAACTCCAGCAGTACTGCAACTTCAACCAAGCATCAATCTGTTCCAAGGGAAAGTATCTTGTCCTCAAAGCAGAGAAAAGGGAGCAGAGGAAGGAAAAGGAAGGGAATCTCAGCCAACAGCCTCCTCCCTCTTGTGGAAAGACCTGCAACTTCTGCAGATGGATCTGGGCTCAAGAACTGTATTCCTAAGTCAGCACAAGACACACCAATGAGTGTGGCAGAGATCATTCTCAAATTGAGGGAGATTGCCAATGACATCATATTACTGCTTTTTCATTTGGATTAATTACAAATTCAAAAATTTACATACTGGTAGGTAGAGATTAAAGCATCTAAAAAGACAGAGATATGTCATGAAAAAGGAAATACAACTTCATTTTTAATTCTTTTGTAAATTAGAAATTAATCAGGTTTTTAAAGCTAATTAACCTACAACAGTAACTGCAGCATTTAAAAAATTCCACCCCACCTTTCTTAAAGTTAACATAGCAATATTCTACTTTGAGTTTCAACGAGAAGAAAAAAACTGAAATCATTTCATAAAAACAAGACCAATATAAAATCATATTAAATTTAATCGTATTAATTATCTAGAAATTTTTATATCTGGGAACATAATTGGTATCATACATTTGGACAATTATTCAAAGAAATGTATTTAAAGCTTTTGACAAAATACAACATAACAGAGATGACATTAAAATCCCATTTTTCCAACATCTGCAATTCAGAGAGAAACCTTACAGAATTTGATAAACTACTGGATCACACCTATGAGACACACAAGACTGTTGTTTGTGTTCTATAAAGCAGTTTTAAACAGCCATATAGAAGACAAAATGCTGTTGATAACTGGGCAAATGACATTGGATCAGAAATTAGTGGTGAAGATCAGGAAGCTAATCTGGAACAATGGTCCTCACACACCCATTTCAATGATAATAAAATTACTGTAAAATCCTTTATCAGCAGTATCACACCCCACTTAAAATTTAAAAAATATCTATGCTACAGGAACAAGCAAATGATAGAGGGAGTGCAGTCAGTTGGGAGGATTCCACCACAAAGTGAATGCATCACAGGGCTAGACTCTTCTGGAAGAAGGCTGGAGACAATGTGAGAGAAGTAACAGGATGCTAACTATCAGAGAATCCTCTTATTGAACCGTCCTAAGAATACTGCAACATCTAAGCGTCTTAAGGAATCGATCACTCATCTTCTTGAAGCTGCAAATATTACAAATGCAAGAGTCTGAAAGAGAAGTGACACCCCTAAAACTACTGGGTTTTTTTTAAAGTTGGGGAAGATATAGCAATGGAAAAGTTGTCCTATCCAGTCAGCATTCTACTGGGGAAAAGGGAAAAAAAGGTTTACTTGGAAATCTGATGCCAATCTTTAGAGTTTGCTAAGAAAAGAAATTTCTCCAAACAAGGAAAATTGAAAAACTTTTTTGAATACTGAAGGAAAAAATGCAAGTTCTGAGCTAACACTTTAGAACAAATTCAGAATACATTTAAGAACTTCTCACTGGAGGACTAAGCCATTGTTTGGTCCAGAACATGCTCCTGTGCCCTGCACCACTTTTTGCCCTGGTGCTTGTTTTTTGCTACCGGGAAATCTTAGAAGCAAATTTCACCTAGTAGCAATTCTGCAGCATAGGGCACATGTTAATGTTCCATGAGTGCCATCTGTGGCACCACAAACCACATGTACCTGCATGTCTGGACACAACCCTAGGAGGAACTGAATGGCACAGAGAAGTGGTATAACAACTCATTCAGTCCCAAGGGCTCGATGAGTTGAGCGGGGCTGGTCCACGGACTGGAATTAGAGCAAGAGGCCACATCATTTGGTCCACGGGCTGGAATTTGGTAGGGAAGCCTTAATTTCCATTGCTCCTGGAGCCATGTTCATCCCACCAACAAATATTTGGCTCTGCAAACTGCCCCACAAACTGGGTGACACCTCCACACTCTTGATCTGGCTCATACAGCTCCCCATGGGCCCAGACATTTGGCAGCAGGACAACTGGAGGCAGCACTGATTGCTGCAGCTTAGGGAAACGCATCAATTAACACTGCCACCACTCTTCATATTGCCAAATTTCAAGACCCACAGGACAAATGACACAGGTCTGCAGGCTAAATCAAGCCCACAGGCTGAAACTTGGTCACCCTTAGCAGAGGAAAAATTGCTGAAAAGAAATTGAACTAACCACCAATTCACAATGAATAATCTGGTGAACCTAATTTTTATGTTAACAAATGATGCATCAAATTATATTAAATGAATGCTGAACATTTCATTCATCCAATTAATCATATTGATTAATGACATATTCATTATCTGAAAAGTTAAGATTTTGTATACATGAATTTCAACCTATAAATCAGTTTAACTTTTTATTGAGTGTTTCTTTGCATATCCAATCTTTCAAATTCAACAAATTATTACTACTCACCACAAGAAAGTATACAATGCTTGTTACCTAATAATGTTTTTGTTCTCTAATTTAACATGCTATTTCTGCCCAAATTATATTACTGCAATCCATGCCCAAAAGCATGTCTTCTAACACTAGCCCCCCCAATCTTTGCTTACCCAGAAGTTCAAAAAATGGGTGTAAGCACATATGTCTATTCAAGGTTGCTAAAATATCTATGAATAATTTATCTGTATTACATGACCAGTTCTCTGCCTATCCTTTTTCTTGTTTCACTCTTATTTCATTTTGTAGTACCTCCTGAAGTAACCCATCCACACAGTGACACCTCAGAGTTTATATTATGGTAAACAGATTTTGCAATGTTAATATCAGCTATCTTTTCTAATGTATATAATATTTTATCTTATCCCAGTGACTTCTTAAGCATCTGCAGTCAACTATGGCTACTGAACCTCAACTCATTAATTTCATTAACTAAAGCTTGAACAGGAGGAGGTGGAATCTGGCTTTAGTCAGAAACAAAAAAAAAAGCACACAGGAAAGGAGCTGGGAGCCCCTAGGCACTCATAACGTGTTCTAGCTCTAGAACACTGGCACAAAATAATTGTTATTAATATAATAAAAAGTGAAGGTGTACAGGAGGGCAGCTCACCTGGCCAAGTGGACAGTGATAAACCAAACTTCATAAGTCTTGTGATAACTAGTTTTTAAACTTTGACTCAGTTGGCAATTACATTGCACTTATCTGAAACTTGGATTTGCCATTAAAACAGCTTCCTCTGGTAGAGGTGCACCATGACATCAGTCCGATATTGGATCGGTACCAATATGAAGAAAACTATCTGTATCAGATATCAGCACAAGGGTGCCATTAATTTGGCCGATAAATGCACATGCTGTGTGCTGCTGCAGCACAGCACTCAGGCAGCAAGAAGCACAGGTGACAGTATAAAGAGCTGCCTCCAGCTGGTAAGTCCAGTATGGTAGAAGGGGAAGGGGAAGGGGAAAGGGGAGGGAAGGTCCAAGCAGCAGTAGGAGCTGCCTCCACTCCCCATGAGCCAAGGCTCCAGCCCCTCCCTGCCTTGCCTGGGCAGTGCTGCACCTGCCCCCCCCCTCACGGCAGGGAACATTGATCTACCCCCCCGCCCCAGCCTCTTCCCTCCCCCTTCCACCACACTTACCAGCTGGAGGAAGCTATATTGGAAATTGGATTGGTATTGGTTGATATGCCTCTTTAAATATTGGCTATCAGTATTGGCTCCAAAAATCTCTATCACTGCACCCCTATCATCTAGGCAACACTTACAATTGATGTGATACTACTTTAATGTCATAATTAATTTTTTATTTTCTCTAACTGCTAGAAAAGTATTACTGTCCTATGTACTGATTATTTTTAAATTTATTTTTAAAATTTTAAATGCATTAAATTTATTTATTCAAATGGAATAAATTGATGAACATTGGTTAAAAGGAAGAAGGGTGTTTGTGACCAAAAGCCTGCCAAGAACAATTTTTCCAATTATTTAGTTCGTCTAATAAAAGATATCCTTTCTACCCAAAGAACCTTGTCTGCCTATGTCCTTATACCAACATGGCTACAACAACCCTAATTGATTAAATATAGAAAGGAAATAATTTTTGAACATTTGTCCACCTGTCTTCTGCACTTTGCATTCTTCTAATAGTCTGAATAAATTTATAGACAAACTTTACAGACAGATCATTTATATAATCCAATATATAAATGAAGAACAAATACTAGATAGCCCACTTTAGCATAGTGCATATAAAACTGATTAAATAAAATCCAGTTCGAGTCTTGTTTCCTTACCCTTCAAAAATAAAGTGACAACTTGTGCCTATCCTTCGAATTTATCTGTTGACTGTGTATTTGAAGAATGCTGGAAGGAGGGATACAACAGTTCCCAACAGTCAATCATTATCACTAGATCTACTGAAAGATTAGACAAAATTAAAGCTATTAAAAAAAAAAAAAAAAAAGATGTTGTCAACATATTGGCAACCTGACTAAAAAAGATTTCCAATAAAGCACTCAATTATAAAACGTACTTGGTTTATAGCGTTAACCACATCCCTACATTCTTTCCCAGCAAACCTACCTCTTTTTCCTGTGTTTGGCTCATTTTTCTGTTCTGTTAAATATATTTAAAGTTTTTTCTGATACCATACATTTCTGGGCTAAAGTGTTGCCAGCAATGTAAAATATAATGAAGAGTATATTGTTGGAAAAAAATTAACTATTTAGCATCTCTCCATCTTTCCTACATGCCAAGTTAGCTGTTAATAATCTGCACTACCACAATTTTCTAAGGAAAGAAAGTTCAGCAGAACTGAAGAGACTTTAGCTATGACAAAATCTATTTGAAAGAACATTCATACTCTTTGTAAAGGCTGAGCTTCAAGACAGATTTTCATGAAGTAACCTGACAAACCTACAATATCTACAAGCATCCTCCATGCAATGTATCCCATCTGAGACTGCAACATTTCTCTTTGTTCTGTCCCTACATCTAAGAAAAGATTCCTATCCACACAACAGAAGTGACAACTGGTAAGAAATAAAACCCATGGGCTTGACTTAAGAACATTTCATCTGGGACACAACAAATTTAAAACTAAGGTCCTAGAAAAGAAAAAGGGTTGGGTTTTTTTGTTGTTGTTTTACTTAAACCTACATCATTACCTCTTCCATCATTTAAAGTAAATTGATAGAACAGCATGTCTCAAAACTGGCTTTCCTGAGCACAACGCAGCAGCTATGGGAAAAGAAGAAGCGTGCCTTTTTAACATAGAGCTCAGCAAACTTCAGAACCCAGTAGTACTAAAATGCGTGGAAAAATTTACATACAATGACTACAGAGGCTCCATTAAAATATATATAAAGACTTAGGTACTTTTCCTACTAAGAGTGCACCCTGTCTAATCTCTTGAATCATCTAAGCAGTCATGAGGGTGGGAATCAGTAACATAAACCTGAGCAAAAAAAATTGAAGCTGAATTTGAGCACGCTTTTGGAGATAATCTTTTGTTTCTAGATATCTGAGGACTGCCAAATCAACTTGTATCCATCCTCCTGTTTTGAAGCAGTCAAGCTGAACTATGGACAAAGGATTTCTTCTAGAGGAAAGACACCCATTAGTCACAAAACTTACAGTTAGGCTCTTACAGAAGAATGACTTGGAAAAAAAGGTTGGTTTGTGACCTACTATACTGCACCATAACCATTACCCAGTATCTGCAGTCTGTAGGAATGCATATTAAAAGCTTACTATCCAAGCTTGATAAAATAATTTGTGACTCATCTGACAATGTTTATAGGAGATCTTGTAAAGTTCTCTCTTAGAACAGAAGGGTACATTTCTAACTTTTCCATTTAATGTCTGAATCTACCCTAACCTCACACCTGTCGAGATCCTAAAATTTTTATTTTTAACAGCCAGCAGATGGAAACATAAAAATGACTACATGAAGAGTAGGAATTTGAACTACTGCCATCTGATTAAATTATACAAACATCTCTCTCACCAGTGAAACAAAACTAATTGTACATCTTATCACAAGCAAGATTCAACAGAACACTTAAAAAGATTACCTTATCTGCCAACTTGAGAAAGTGCAGCATCACGTTGGGTGCAAAGTTCCATTCTCACATTTTCTTTGCAAGCTTTTGGGCACAAACGCCCTTCATCCGATATAGGGAGACTATGTCTGATGAAGAAGAGTGTTTGTACTCAAAAGCCTGCAAAGAACCTTTTCCCAATTATTTAGTTGGTCTAATTAAAAAAAATAAATAAATAAAAATAAAAATCACATCTACCCAAAAAAATAGTGCCTGCTTATGTCCTTAGACCAACACAGCTACAACCAACAATCCATTCTCACATATACTATTTAAACCAAAGACCATGAAAAAAGGATCAATGTGTAGTGTTGTGGTTACACTACTCTGCAGAAGAGCTAATGGAAAGAGGCAGGACTTCGCATCAGTTTGCAAAGGACTTCTCTAGTCAGTGAGACGCAAAATTCATCTAATGTCAGATGGAACTGTTAACTTTTTCTCCAGAAAGACTGCAACAAAACTATTTCACTCCCTGCATGCTCCCTTCTAATAGATGAGATACAGAGGTGTTATTTCACCCCTCTTTGGAGCAGTTTATCACAGTACACAGTACAAGTCAGTTAAGTTAAAAAAAAAAGCTGTGGCTCAGTTTAATGATACCCTATACAAAAAAAAGGGCTGTCTCTTTGTAAGTGTATAATATGTCTATGAAAGGTTTTGAGGGAACTGGAAAACAAACTGCAACTTTCCACATAATGTTTTTTAAAAGCAGAACAAAATGAAACAATAGGTTAGTTTTACAGTCCTGTGACTGTCATGGTGAACGTCACGTTACATGTTTCTTCTTTTATAGCATCTAAAGTGAGGAAGAACTTTTTTCACGAAACTACCACTCGTTCTATGACCTCACAATACTTGTGCTCAACTGCAATATACAAACCACCTTCAAATGATGGCCCCAGGAATAAATATTCCTAACTATACAGGGGAACAGAACTCAAGGATTTAACAAAGATTTTTGACTCATCATAATCTACCTGCTGATCTCTCTGTACTCCAGGACTCTCTTCCTTCTTAAATAGTTGTGCTCCTCCACTTATCAGGTTATCCTTCCTAGTCCATTTCTGTTATCTTTCAGTTCATCCTGATAATGTTTGTTTGCTCTTTTTTTTACAGCCCTGCTCCATGCCTTTTAGCAGACTATGCTTTTATTTATAAGGATTTTTTTTTTTAACAGGCTATTGTTCCTTACTTAGCTCAGGCTACACCGGCTTCTTTTTCAGACTTAAGGAAGAACATTTTGTGCTCAAAAGCTCATCTAAAATCTCTCATACTATGTAGTTGATCCAAGAAAAGATATTATCCCACCCCTGCAAAATAGTCTTATCATTTGCATATTTCTTAGACCAAGGGGGTCAAAGATGCAAGTTGTGGAGCCCTAAAACTCATAGCTGCATCACCCAGGCCACAGCACAGACTGTGGGTCTTTGACTACAAGCCACACACATGCCCTGAATGAGCCTGCATGCTGCATCTAACATGCCCTGGTCACACACCCATACTGTTTGGGACATGTCATGCTGACATCAGACCAACCCAACACACTGGATCCAGTGCCTGCAGCCAGTCTGTGGGCCCAATCCAACCCACGGACTAGCCCCAATCCACTTAGCAATTTGATAACCCTATTCTAGACCATCATGGTTACAATATCACTCTAACATTATTCTGCACTAACCAGCAGGAGTTATTTAAGAATTTAAGTGACATTTCTCAAAGCTCCTTGAAAGTTTTTAATTAAACTTGATAATAAACCTGTTAAGGAGGGAGATAGTTTTCCACTTTTGTGAGTGTAGAACAGACCAAAAAAGGTACTTGCACTAGGATGCACAATAAGCATGCAGAACCAGGAATAGGACCCAGAAGTTCTTGTGCTTCTAGTCAGCAGACTGGGTCTCTGTGACTTCCTCAGTTGGGCCTACCAAAGTTTATTGAATGAGTCAGTCTATACGATGTCACTCTCCACAACTCACTGTTTACAGAATTCATCTATTTAAGAAGGGCGGGGGGAGAGTTAGACTAAACTTTACTTAAACGCTGTTTAACAAGGCAGTCTGGATGGAGGTAAATCAGGTTTAAAACAGTAGTTTGCTAATAAATTTTAATTTTCTTTACCCTATTTTGCAGATCAGTATTCAAAACCAAGTCAGCCAGAGTCAGCCTTCAGGCCCTGTGCATTTTAGACTTGTACAAACTAGATCATGTGAAATGGAACCTCATTTTTCCTCTTAGAAGGACAGCAAATTTTATTCCACTTCTTGAAAAAATAGACACAAAACAATGTAAACAAATTGTTAATACTGAAAAGAACAAAGTTGAACTTAATTTCAGAAGCATTTCAATGGAGAACCTGAATATCCTCCAGACTGGTGGAAGACTTAGAAAATCTCTCATGTTAATTTTTACTGAAAAATAATTATTTAATATTGTTATCTCACTTAATAAACCTGAATATCCACCCCAACATTTTGGTAGCTCTGTGGAGTGTGTGATAATAGTGAAAGTTACTTTGAGAAGGCAAGGAAGAGCATAAAAAAAATATTTTGCTGACATGCTCAAAAATACCAAGACCAACTGTGTATAATTAAGCATGGTTTTAGCCACCATGTAGGAGAGTACCTCAAATGTGTAGCAAAGTCGATTCAAAGATAATATGGCCAACAGCAAAGAAAGTGAGTGAAAGAAACGAATAAAAAAACAAATCCTCTATTAAAACAAACTTATTCTTGTTGTCCATAGTAAAGGGCATCAAAATAAAAGCAGTAATATTTTTTTTTTGGTTTATTCTTCAAAGAATAAATTAGTACTGTGCTCTCTCTCTCAAATGCACATACTTGGCACTTCAAACCACTAGATTCAAATCATCCCATAATTACCAAACTTCCTAACCACAAACAAAAAACAAAAAATAAAACTTCCTATATTAACTCCTCTCTTGACAATTCTACCATATTTACTTATGTCACACAGATGATGAAGCAATAAAAAGGGAGAAGTCCATTTCTTCAAGAGAACAATAGAAAGTAATAGGCTATTCCACAGTTATATTTAAATTACAATTGCTTGCCAAATTATAAAATAGGCTGTAAATACATCAGTAAAAACGTTAAAACATTTACTAATAACATCAAATCCGCACCATTTCTTGCATTAATTAGTGCTCAGAAACCTGGCAATTAAAATGTAGTGTGGCTCAAGTGGAAAAAGAAAAAGATGCAACATATCTGTTTACAGTTTTAAAAAAAAAAAAAATTTTTTTTTAAACAAATGTTTTGTAAACCAAAACACGAACAATATGTGGGGAAAACTTTTTTTTTTTTGTATTCAAAGAACTTCAAAACAATTCTGTACACAGAATTAGAAAAGGAAGCCTTTGTTTTACCCTTAGTAAACTACCGCAATGTGTTCCCTGTTTATTCATCAGGAGAAATGTTCTCCATCTGCACAAAGCCGAAGAATGCTCAAGGTCTTGTAGAAGAATACAGATTGACAGTAAAATTCATTTCTTACACACCTCACCAAAAGTTACCTTTTCAGAGATTTAACTGCAAAACACCTCTTGGTAGGCCTTGATACCTGCATGAATTTCACCACTTACCCAGATTTTTAAAATGTAAACTTAAAAAAAAAAAAAAGAGAGAGAGAGAGAGAGAGAAATCAATAAATCAATGAGAATCTTAAAGCAACAGTGTATGTCCAACAATGTGACCATGAACACCTGCACAAATATCAGACATGCTCTCCTCTAAGCTTTACAGCATTCTTCTTTGCCATTTACATCATTAATGGGTTTATAACGTTCTCTTATCACAAATGGAGAATGCATTGTGTTAAACTCTGAAACTTTATTAACAAAGGCGTGAATGAACCAACACAATAAGGGGATCAGAAACCAACACCCAATATTGAAAAGTACTTTAATGTGAAATTCAAGTTCCATCTAACAATTACATATTTTTCCCCAATTACACTAGCATTTCCCAGCATAGGCCATTTCTTTTTTTTTCAAAAAGCTAAAAGTTAAGTCCCTTGCAAGAATTCATGAGCTTAAGCTGTTTGCAATACTTGCCACCTAATCTTTATTTTTTTTTACAGATAAGCAGCGGCTTTCTCCAGCATTGCAACTTTACTCATAACCAGGCATTTTGAAGTGAAGGGATACAGAAATTGGCAGAAGCTGCAACCTTCTTTCCATTCTTCTGTCAGCTTCCAAATCAGAGTACTCCACAACTGAAAGCAACTCCAGCAAAAAGTTTGGTCATCTAGATTCTACATAATTAAAAGAAGATAAACAGAAATGATCAAGGATACAGGCATTAACTTTGTAGTTAATGCTGCAACATTGGGTTTTATTTTTTTCAGAATAACATTTACTTCAGTTCCTTCCTCAAGACATGGTTGGCTTAATTGTGATTCATGTATCTGAATTCTAACATGATTTTAGCATTTAAGCTCATTATCCTTTGCAGGTTGTGAAGAACCATTTAATATAAAAATCTCCACTCCTACCACAACACTACACATTACTCACTTTAGGAACAACTGTTCATTGCCTTCTCATAACAGCTCCTAGTTTTGTTTCAGGCTTTATTGTGAAGTATCTGTAATAAGGAACAATCGAATAACTCTCTCTCTTCTGCCAAACAACATCAATCTTGTTAATCTCCTGCATTTGTATAATATCAAGTACCAAACGGAATGGCATCAATGGCATCTTAACTGCTTTGTTTTCATTTCTTCTACCTACTTTTACCTCTCCAGAGTGTCCCTCCATTTTTTCTCCCCTTCTTCTACCTACTTTTACCTCTCCGCAGTGTCCCTCCATTTTTTCTCCCCTTTCCCTATACCACTACTATCTATTTAAAAATAGTCTCTGCAGCCCCTTCCTAGCATCTGATGAAAGGGGTTGATGCTTATGAAAGTTTAAGCATCTCTGACTTGCTCTATAAAATCAGTTCTACTCTATCTTCTGCCTGACACCGGTTTCCAAGAAGGTACAGCAATCCACAAAATAAACATTAAGCACCCTTTCCATAACAAAATGTACTGTTACACAATAAATCTTATTAAAAGCTATGTTTAGTAATCAAGGGACCCATGAAACAGAAGTGTAAGTAACAAAACAGAATGTAAACAACCACTTATTTGAAAAGAAAATGAAAAAGGGGAGTAAAACATGCATAAAAATCTAGTTGCCTGAAATACCAAACAAGTATCAAATTTCAATACGACTCTTTTTGACCTGGCTTTCGTTTGAAAACATTCACTCAAGAACACACCATCTGTCACTAGCATAAGATTCTAGTCATTATCTCTGACGCATGGGGCCCAGCACTGTCACTAGTTGAATATGAGTGGCAAGCTTTACATTTACTGTTTTAGCTCAGTTGTGTAGGTGCTAATGCTCAAAATATCAGCATTGGGGGGAGGGTGTTATTTTTTTCCAAGTAAAAACCAGCATCACAGAACTCCACACTTTACGGAAATAATGCTCAGCTACAAAAAGGGAGGCTTAAGCAACAAATCTGCAGAAGATAACTATGACTATTTTAAAAAGGAAGAGATAAGGAAGGAAGATCATTAGTCAGTGTGAAAACGGCTCATTTTATACATGCAAACCAGAAATGTAACCTTCATCAGATATATCTTATTTTGAGAAGTTAAAGTAACATTGTACACGTGTGTACACACACATTTTCTTTACATATTTAAGTATTCTCAGTCCCAAATTACTAGTACTTGCAGATTTAAGACAGCAGTTCTGTTCCACTTTACTGAAAGTCTGAGTAACTGCTTATGCAGACTATTCTCAGTACATTCAGTTAGGTAGGTATGCATTCAAGTTGTAAGAAATACTGTCCCAGTTGCTGTTTTACACTAAATTTAGGGGAGGAATAGAACTGGTTTTACATCTTAATACAAAATAAAACTCTGGTCTAGTTCCAGCTTTTGTCATTATTGGAGAGTAAGTTTAAGCTTTGAAATCAAAACTGTGGCTGGACTTGTTTGTTTTTGCAAGCTCTGTACTGCTGTCCAAATGTAAATAGCTCTTTGGCCTACCTCAGAACTTAAAGTAATCTTAGAGCTCCATGTCAAGCACTAGATAAACTGTTTTGCTGCCCTTGGTTTCAGAACAAGGGACGTCACACCAAGACAGTTACATTACAAGATGCGAGAATATAATCACTAATACAAATAACTTTATTCCCCCCTACCACTCCCCAGGTCTCTTTAATTTGCTCCATTATTTTTCTGCACCGGCCTAGATAAGGTTATGTCAACTTTTTGGAGTGGCAGGCCACTTTAATTATAGTTTCTAGGGTCGGAAGGGACCTGAACAGATCATCAAATCTGACCCCCTGCCCTGGGCAGGAACAAGTGCTGGGGTCATAACACCCCAGCCCAATATCTTTCCAGCCTCCTCTTGAAGACCCCCAAGGTAGGGAAGAGCACGACCTCCCTTTGGAGTCCATTCCAGAGCCCGGCAGCCCTAACTGTAAAGTAATGCCTCCTGATATCTAGTCTGAACCTGCTCTCAAATCAACTTGTGGCTGTTATTCCTTGGTATCCCAGGCAGTGCCCAAGGGAACAAAGCCTCACCTAATTCCCGCTGGTCCCCCACTAGTGAGTTTATAGACAGCCACCAGATCCCCTCTCAGTCTTCTCTTGTGGAGGCTGAATAGATTCAGGCCCTTTAGTCTGTCTTTGTAGGGCCTGGCCTGCTGCCCCCTGACCATGCAACAGGCCCTCCTCTGGACCCTCTCAAGGTTAGCCACTTCCTTCCTGAAGTGCGGCACCCAGAACTGGACACAGTAATCCAGCCGCGGCCTGACCAGCACTGCATACAGGGGAAGGATAACCTCCCTGGACCTGTTTGTGATGCCTCGGTAGATGCACAACAAGGTCTGGTTAGCCTTACTGACCGCTTCCTCGCATTGGCAGCTCATGTCCATCCTGGAGTCAACAATGACTCCAAGATCCCTTTCAGCCACTGTGTTGTTGACAAGGGTGTTCCCCAGCCTATAGGTATGTTGCAGGTTCCTTCTCCGTAGATGCAGCTCCTTGCACTTGTCTGTGTTTAACTGCTTTCTATTCTCATCCACCCACCTCTGTAACCCATCTAGATCTAGTTGGATTCTCATCCTCCCCTCCAGTGTGCCCACTTCTCCCCACAGCTTTGTGTCATCAGCGAATCTGGACAGCGTGTTTTCAACACCTACCTGCAAGTCGCTAATAAAGATTTTGAACAGCACAGGCCTGAGGACTGAGTCCTGGGGAACTCCGCTGCCCACATCCCTCCAGGTTGAAGACGACCCATCTACCACCACTCCCTGGGTGCAACCATTGAGCCAATTTGCCACCCATCTGATTGTGTAGGCATCAGTGCTAGTCACCTAGTGTTTTTTTTATGAGAATGGGGTGAGAAACAGTGTCAAAGTCTTTCTTGAAGTCCAGGTAGACAACATCCCAATTAATGAAACTAGTTCCAGAGGTGGGCTGCCCCTTCTGACACAGCTAGTAACTGCAGATGTGCAGGCTTTGTGGCCTGGATCCAATCACTTTGCAGGTCAGATCCAGCCCACAAGTCATAGGTTGCCAATGACTGGTTTAAGTGATCTACCCTCAACTCCCCATTTTTATTCCCCTTCATATCCCACAAATTCCAAGTGCTCAGCATAGTGGGACAAATCTTATGGAAAGTAAAACTGAATGATACTCAGAGCCCATTCACATTGCTTTTTAAAGGTCTGCCAGATAATCACTGAAACCAAGGCCTCTGCAGATTCACCAAACCACTGTTGAAGTACAGTTCCCTGGTCTGCATCCTAAGCAGTCTAGAAGATACACGAGGAGGAGATATGATGAGATTAATAAGGCACCCAGTCCCACTGAAAGTCTTAACCCCCCATTAAAAATCTAAATTTTTTAACAGATTTTAAGAAGGTCTGAGATTTGAGTATGAAAAGAGGCACCAAACATCCTTCACTACTTTTTCTACCCTATATTCTTCACTTAACTTCTACACTGGAAAAATAATTTTTTACAAGATGCCTTGTATTGTTTTTACATCTAGTTTTTTAAATCTGTGCCATCTGAAAACCCATCCAAATCTATACATATATACACTGACAACCCATACACAAACTTCTGGGAAGCCATGAATATTTCACAAAGAAGGTATTACAAAGCAATTTCTACTAGTAAAATATTAACCCAGAGTGAAAGCTATATCAAACATATACAAACCCCACTGCTCAAGTGCTGAAAATACATTTCATGCTAAAAGCTGACCACAGTTTTTTGTCTATCCCTTGAATCAAAAAGAAAATGTTTTCCATATTCTGTTAGTCTCATCATGTATTTCAATTTTACCGGAAAGAAAATAAGGACTACACAAGCAATTCTCAGCCAGGGTGCCCTAGCACCCTGGGGTCCCCCGAGTTCCTTTCAAGATGCCACACAAATGGTAACATTATTAGGTGTGCAAACATAATCCCCAAGATAAACCCAGAGATTTCAGCTAGGAATACACAGGGTTAAATACTTCATGACTTGTGGTCTTTTGAGTTCTCTGCAACAGAAAAGCTACTTTATTATTTTTCCACTGTCAAAAAATAAGTGAAAACTAAGAGCTAGTATTTTCTACAGGGTGCGCCTCGAGTCCAAACTGGGGTGCCTCAAGTCTAAAAAAAAGTTCAGAACTACTGGACTAAAATAACTGTATTCCTCACCTGTTGCTAATGCCAAAAGAAGGATAAAAAGCTTTAAATCAATAAACTGGTTAATAGAAGGTTTAAGCTAAGTATTGTGCATTATCTTTAGCCTATTTTTCCTCATTGCCCTCTTGGAACAGTGATTTTCCTATCATAGAAGAGAAGTTTTCAACCTTTTTTAATAAAGTGTACTCCCGGCAGCCAGGTGCAGAGCTGGGGGGAGGGGCGAGCAGCCGGACGTGGAGCAGGGGCAGCACGAGGTGGTGGCAGCAGCCACCACATGCAAACCTCCCCCTCCTGTCCCTATGTCCAGCCAGCCAGCACCTATGCAGCCCACAGAGGGGTGCTGCTGCCCCTGCTCCCCCACCAGCCCTGCTCCTGGGAGGCAGCAGCACAGGGTCATGGGTGACAGCACTCAGTCCCCACCCACACATACCCTCTAGATCTTCCCAAGTGCCCCCAACAACCTCTGTCATAGAAGAAAGGGGTCATAAAAAACATTTTTTTTAAAAAAGACTACTCCAGAAGTCAAATGTAATAATTTCCTAGATGTTACCTTGATAAATGTGTAATAAGCAAAAGCAATTTTATACTTCTCACTTCTGGTAGTAGTCCTGTTCATTTCAACAGCACAACCTGAAGAATAAAAGTACTAATAAAAAGTGAGTAAGTGTGGCAAAAAGTCAGGGTCAGGTCTTAGATTACTTAATTCCTTACAATGTATTACCTGATAACCCTCATGCTGAGATTCAGAAAGGCATTTTTACTATGTTCAATTCAAAGGGTCTGTAGTTCCAAAGTTTACTCTAATTTTCACATTCAGTTTCTCTCAGCAGGCAAGAAACAGATATAAAGATACCTCTTGGAACCATACAGTAGGAATTCCTGAACATTCTTTAGATCAATGGTTATCAACCTTTTTTCATTTGTAGACCCCTCCCCTTCCACCACAACTGACTTACCAGAGGATCTCAAGATATAGGAAAGTACATTTTTAACAAAACTAGAACTCAAGCCATATACTTGTAAAAAAGACACAGAGAATATACTTGCAACCACAAATTGAAACTAAAAGTTCTCAAATTTATCAGGGGTGTTCACAATACCAAACAGCCCTCTAAAAAAAAGTCCTTCAAAGAAGATAGGACAGGCCAGAGGTATTTACAGCTGGTTCACTTTAAGAGTGCATCTTGGCTACTTAAAAATTGCTGAACACTTATCACCTACATACAGCAGCCTAGATGCCAGGAAGAGAAAAAGATTCCTGAATGCAGTTCATAATTAAAATATTGTTTTAAGCAAGAAGTACTTGAATTGGAGCATGGTATACTCCAATATTAAATCCTTACAAGTAGTACAAAAATTAAAGGAGTGAAAACAGTTGCCTACCTATTAGGGCTGTGCAAAGCTTCAGTTGCTGATTCAATTCGGAGGAGATTTGGCCTGATTCAGCAGCCAAATCGCTGAATCCAGATCAAAATGGGAGACCCGTTAAAAGGTCCAAATCAAATACAAAGCCTCTGAATCAATTCAGAGAGATTTGGAGATTCAGATCAGCCGGGCAGAGGCAGACACAGATGGGCAACAGCTCCTCTGGCTGTGCCCGTCTCTCCCTGGTTAGGGGGAGCCGCGAGAGAAGCCGCCATGGCTGCCTGGCCCCATTTCCCACCTGGCCCCAGCCTCCCAGCACTTTAAAAAAAAAAAGCCCCACCCTTACTGGCTGCAGCAGCAGGGATCAGGGACTTGGAGGGCTTGTGGCAGAGCCCCCTCGCACAACACAGGGCTGTAAGGGACAGCAGGGATCATGTCCCAGCTCATATGGCACCCAGGTGACAGCTGCCCCATGGCATTGGTGCAGCACAACTCAGCAGGGCGCTGCACGTTGTCCAGTAGCTACAGATGCCAGGTGGAGGGGGGCAATCACCCATGCCCCCACTGTGCGGGGGGGTGGGGCTCTGCCACAAGCCCTCAGAGGCCTTGATCCCCACCACTGCTGCAGACAGTGAGTGCATGCCCCCCCCTTTTTTAACTGCCAGGAAGCTGGGTAGCCATCAGGGGCGGGGAGGCTGCGCCACATGGCCCCAGAGCCATCATAGCCTCAGCTACCACCATTAAGTGCGGGGGGGGGGGGGGGGGGGGGGTTGTTTTTAAGTGCCAGGAGGCTGGGGCCAGGCAAGGCACCCACAGGGGCTTCTCCCATGGCTCCTCTTGCCCGGGGAGAGGCAGGCACAGCTGAAGCAGCCTCCCAGCTGTGCCTGCCTCTCCCCAGTGGATCCGAATCAGCACCGAATATTCTATTCTAATTCGGCCAAATCGAATGGAGACAGTGATTTAAACCACCAGATCAAATCACTGTCCTCCAAATTGGCTAAATGCAAATCAATGCTTCCCTATTTGCACAGGCTTAGTACCTACCTTACGCCAATTCCAATGAGAAGATGCACACAGTTTGTTCTTTTATCACTAAATGACCATTCTACATTTATAGGTGGATTTTTTTAGAAGAGAAAACATGTATTTTACAAAGTTCACTCCAAATCTCAGAAAAAGGTATATTTAAGTTTATCAATCCATCTCTTTTCCAACCTTTAATAAAATACAATTATAAGAACACAGCATCTCTCAGCTTTATACAAGCGTTGTAATAAGGTTTTGTGAAAATTAGAAGCCCTTATCAAAAGACAAATGAAAAAATTAAAGTCCTTAAAATAGGTATTAAAAAAAGCAAAGCTACCACTAAAAATTCTAATAATGAGTCAACCTAACTACAGGGCTGCACATAACATCCAGTTATTAATCTGCTATGTTGAGGGGTGGAGGGGAATTTTCAGTTCTCCCAGGTCAATTAAGGAAAGTTCTGTTCTGGAAAATTAACCTCAAATATGGCACCTGTGGACTGAATGCTGGTCTCTCAAATGATTTCCTGGTATACATAATCAAATTTGCCAGCTGCAGGGGCGTGGACTTCACCTCTCAGTGAAAGGTGAAAGTCTTTTCTTCAACAGGTTGGCTGATCTCCTACGTCAGGCTTTAAACTAGCTCAGACGGGGGACAGGGAGGCTGAAGGAGAACATCAGGAACCTGCAATCCATGGGACATCCAACAGTACAGCACAGGTAAGCAATAAGCAGGTAAGCAATAAGGGGACCACTGGGCATCAGAGCCAGGGGGCGACAAAGGTGTCAGTCACAGGGCTCAAGTGCCTATACAGTAATGCTAGAAGCATGGGGAACAAGCAGGATGAACTAGCACTCCTGCTTGCAGAAAACACTTATGACTTAGTGGGGTTAACAGAAACCTAATGGGACTCTATCCACGACTGGGTGGTACACATTGAGGACTATAAGCTGTAGAGAAAGGATAGTGAGGAAGAGAGGGGGAAGGGTTGTGCCCTATGCCAAGGAGCGTTATTCATTGACCCTTATCAAAATGGAATCGGAGGAGGAGAAAGTAGAAGGATTGTGGGTTAGGATACATGGAGGTCCAGGGAAAAAGGATTTGGTGCTGGGGGTCTGCTAAAGACCCCCACACCAAGGCGAAGAAATAGATGTGGAACTCCTGAGGCAGCTATCGGAGACCATAAAGACTAGGGAAGAGGTAGTCACGGGGGACCTAAAACTACCCTGACATCTGCTGGGAGACACAGACAGCAAATTCCCACCGTTCACACAGGTTCCTATCTGGTGTATAGGACTTCCACCTGACACAGGAGGTACATGGTCCCACTAGGAGGAATGCCTTACTGGACCTGGTATTGGCAATGGGGGGGGATGACCTGGTAGGGGACCTACAGATCAGTGGTCACCTGGGGGACGGTAACCACCAAATAATAGATTTCGCCATAAGGTGCACAGTGAGAAAGGTAACTAGTAGGGTTGAAGTACTAGACTTTAGGAAGGCTGACTTCAGCAAGCTCAGGCGTTTAGTCAAAGATGCACTGCACTGACCAGAGAAATCCAGAGCAGCCTAAGGGCAAAATGCGGGGCATATAAGCAGGGAGAGATTACTAAAGAGGAGTATACCTCCTCAGCTTGAAGTTGTAGGGGAGGCAGTTAGAAAGGCCAAAACTACCATGGAGCTGCAGATGGCATCCCAAGTTAAGAATAACAAAAAATTGTTTTTCAGATATATAGGGAATAAAAGGAAGGCCCAGGGTGGAACAGGACCACTGCTGAATGGGCAAAAGCAATTGGTGGCAGACAGGAGGGACAAGGCTGAACTCCTCAATGAGTTCTTTGCCTCAGTGTTCCTAAACAAGGGGCAAGACAAGTCTCACAATGGGACTGTAGAGAGGCAACAGCAGGGTGCCAGACTACCAAGCGTTGACCCTGAGATGGTACAGAGTCACTTGGAAGGACTAGATGTGCTTAAGTCAGCAGGCCTGGATGAGCTCCATCCGAGGGTACTGAAGGCACTGGCTGATGTCATTGCACAGCCACTGGCAAGAATATTTGAGCAGTCGTGGCACACGGGCCAGGTCCCAGAGGACTGGAAGAGGCCAACGTGGTCCCTGTTTTCAAGAAGGGGAGGAAGGAGGATCCAGGCAACTATAGGCCAGTCAGTTTCACCTCCATCCTTGGCAAAGTCTTCAAAAAGATTATTAAGGCTCATATATATATGAGAGCCCAGCAGGAAAAATTATGCTGAGGGGAAACCAGCACGGGTTCGTAGCAGGTAGATCATGCCTGACTAATCTACTCTCTTTCTTTGACCAGGTTACATATTTACCTGGATGCACGAGTAGGGGTAGATATTATTTACTTAGACTTCAGGAAAGCCTTCAATATGGTATCTCACCCCATACTGGTGAACAAATTAAGAGGCTGTGACTTGGTTAATTACACAGTCTGGTAGGTAGAAAATTGGCTAGAGGGTCGTACCCAGAGAGTGGTGGTGGATGGGTCAGTTATCGACCTGGAAAGGCATGGGTAATGGGGTCCCACAGGGCTCAGACCTTGGACTGATACTCTTCAATGTCTTCATCAGTGACTTGGACCAGGGAGTGAAGTGTACTCTATCCAAGTTTGCAGAGGATACAAAACTGTGGAGAGAAGTGGACACGCCAGAGGGCAGGGAGCGGGCAGGGAGCAACTACAGGCAGACCTGGACAGGTTGGACAAATGGGCAGAAAACAGTAGAATGCAATTTAACAAGGAGAAATGCGAAGTGCTGCACCTAGGGAGGAAAAATGTCCTACTGCCTATGAAATTACCTGCTCGGTAGCACGGAAGCGGGAAGGGATCTTGGAGTCCTAGTGGACTCCAAGGTGAACATGAGTCGTCAGTGTGACAAAGTCATCAGCAAAGCTAACAGCACTTCATTGTGCATCAGCAGATGCATGACAAACAGAACCAAGGAGGTGATACTTCCCCTCTATCGGGCACTGGTCAGACTGCAGTTGGAATACTGCGTGCAGTTTTGGGTGCCACACTTCAAGAGGGATGTGGATAACCTGGAGAGGGTCCAGAGAAGGGACACTCGTATAGTTAAGGGCTTGCAGGCAAAGCCCTACGAGGACAGACTAGGGCACCTGGACCTCTTCAGCCTCCGCAAGAGAAGGTTGAGAGGCAAACTTGTGGCTGCCTATAAATTCATCGTGGGGCCACAGAAGGAAATTGGTGAGGCTCTGCTCACCAAGGCACCCCGGAGGTCACAAGAAATAATGGCCATAAGCTAGCAGTGAGCAGATTTAGACTGGACATTAGGAAGAACTTCTCCACAGTTAGAGTGGCCAAAATCTGGAATGGGGTCCCAAGCCAGGTAGTGCTCTCCCCCATCCTGGGGGTCTTCAAGAGGTTAGACAGGCATCTGGCTGGGGTCATCTGAACCCAGCACTCTTTCCTGCCTATGCAGAGGGTCAGACTCGATGATCTATTGAGGTCCCTTCCGACCTAACATCTATGAATCTATGAAAGCTGAAAATGTTAAGTTGAAACAATTGATGAATCCAAAATAGGACAGCTCAAACAAAATAATATGCAGACAAATATCCGTCTTTGCTTAAAAATACAGAAATTGTTATATTAGGCAAAAGTAAAAGTTCAACTCTACTGATTTCAGTTCTGTTGATATGTGAACCAGAACAGAATACTATGGATATAAAGGGATATGCTATGCTAACTGCAGTGAAGATTTAATTTTGTCAACAAAGCAACCAAAACAGACACACACGTGGGGGGCAAATAAGTTGAAGAAAGCAACGTTTTCTGACAATTTTCTAAAAAGATACACATTTTAAATGTATGCATCTTACCAGTTTCTTAATTCAGCCTTAGAAGTGTTCAGATTTAGTCAATTTATGATGGTTCTGTGAGCTGGTATGTTTTTTCTAGAACCTGCTATTTTGGCTTCAATATCTAAACTTTCATTTAGAACAATTAAATGCATTTAAACTTGTGGCAATAAATGTTAAAATGAGAACTCAAGGCTATGGACAGTCAATCTGCAACAATTATTCTGAGAGAAGTATGAATTTATTTCAAGGAAGTTAATCTAGTCTAATGAAGAAAAAAAAATATTAATACCTGAACAAACCATGCAGGAAATCATGAAGACTTACTTATTTTGACAACAAGTGGTAGGAGTTCAGTTGTGAACAGAGCTGGAGGGAATGCCACTACTAAATATTTCCCCTTCTTTAAATTTCTGTTTTAAAATGCATGTGCTAGACAGCAAAAGATGCATTTTTTTTTCTGGGAGCAAGCTACACAGGTGAACACAACAAAAAAGAGTTCTCTCTGAACAGCTGATGGGGACAAGTGCCCTTGCTTCTTCCCTGATTTTATTCTCAGTAACTAGTAAGAATTGAGGATTTTCTTTCTTTTAGGACAGCTCTACACATGCAGTGAGGCTGCTCCAACATGCAGTAATTACAGCACATTGAAGACTCAATTAATAGTCTGCCAGAGCATGATAATTACCATGCTCCAGCAGACCCTGGCATCATGTGCATCACCGTTCCCATGCTGAAAAATGGCTGCAGGGGTGCTTTAACTAAAGCTCATCCAGCAAGCTTTAGTTAAAGCGCCGCCACCACCTCCATTTTTCAGCATGGGGACGCTGATACATGTGACGCTCCAGGCTCCTTTAATTAGAGAAGCTCTCAGAGCCACTCTAATTAAAGCACACACATACCTCCACCCCCACTCATGGAGCCGGTAGTTGCTACCAGCCTGATGATTCACAGGATTTACTTTGTTTCTTATACTCGTGTAATTACATTTTTTAAAAAAAAAAATACACATAGTAAACAAAAAGATAAGCTTTTATCTCAAAAATATCATACAGCTTCACTGTTCTTGCAATTAATTTTTCAAAAGTTAAATTAATTTACACAAAACATTACCATGCATGAAAATACTAATTACATTAGGATCACCATGTACATTTTCTGTATAGTGTCCTAGAATTAACAAACAGCACTTGAGATACTATCTGAAACCATTTATTTACACACTATTCAAATAGGCGTTATATTTAGCTAAAACCTACACACCCAGTCAATATAGAAGATGTTTAAAATGTACTCCAGAAGCCTTTTGAGAAAAACAAATAAATGGAAGCAATCCAGAATCATTCTGAATACTTCCACCCCCATTATTTGAAAAGAACACACCACCTATACAATACATTTGAAACTGAGAATGTTAAAAATTTCACATTATGATTCTGATCTTAGAAAATATATTAATCTTCAGTCTAGTATAATGTGACCGACCTGCAAGCCAATTGCCTATAATTTTGCATACCTAATAAAGAATATATTAATGGTATAAAATGCACATACAAAGTTAGGTTTAACTGTATTTAGATATTTTATCCAATAGTATCAAATGTTCAAACAAAACAATGTTAAGCAGAACTGAGTGTTTTGTTTGTTCCTTCACTAAATCAACTTTAAAAATTACACAGTGAGCATGAGAAACTATTTTTACAAAAACACCACCCTCCCAGTTGCAACTGCAAAATCAGGGACTGTCCAGAAACTCTGACTTGCAACAAGCAGAAAACTAAGCCTAATAATGGGTGTCTCAAATATTGCCAGTTTTACTGTTTGGCAGCTTATGCTTGAGCCAAAATAACGCAACAAGTTAAAACACATTCACAGACTGAAACACATTCACAAGTTCTCATATCATTGCCAAAGCTATATAAGGGCCAAGACACACCTAGTGTAATCTATTATTCAGCTTATGTTACAATTGTAATCAAAGACAAAGCGAAACCATACCATTTCTCAATAAAAAAAAATTAAAATTTCAGAACCCTCAGGAGCAAAAATGGCATCTTGAACAGACTTTTTAAACTAGACATCAGGCTCCAACCAAGGATTTATCAAATACCGAAACCGTTTCTTGGATACTAGTTTGGTTATTACCATATGCTCTAACATACAGCACACACCTTTAAACACAATAGCTGCTTGAAATTGTAGTGCACATCATACACAAGAAATACAGTAAGAACAGTTTCTGCAGTTACCAGGCAAAATAAAATCTGCAATCAACTCAAAAAGCAGAACAATGAGCAAGCTTGGCTCGCTAACTACTGCTACTCAGTTACTTTCTACAAGGACAGATTTTTCTTCGTTCTGCCTTTCAAAAACAGGGCATGATGTATATTACATATAAGAATGTTTGGTACTTACAAGACAGTTCCAGGAACTTCTTTGTCCATTAATTCACCTTCATAAATAACATGTTAAAAATATTTCCTTACTTAAAAAAAAATGCATGTATAACCATGTCACTTTAAGGCATCTTTCTTGAACAGTACCATACATTGCTGTTCAGCCATGTTTTCAAGAGTCATCTGTGGGTGGAATGAATTAGAATCTGAAACAACTAACTGGAAACTGCAGATTAATGACACAAAAATCAAAAGGAAATCCTGTCTTGTGAAAAAAATACTTGCAGCTGCTTCTGTTTCCACTAGCAGGTCTAATGGATTAACTGTAATATAACATGTATACCACAGTATAAATTTGAAACATTTTAAAAAGAGGAACTTTTTTTTTTAAACAGTGGCATGGATAACTACAGAGCCTTTAAAACAATCTCCTCCCTTTATACCAATTTTGCTACTGTTCGAAACTTTATATGCAAGTCTTATAATCGCCCCTTGTTTGTAAAACATATAATTCAAGATTATGCAATTGCATAGTAAGATTGCTCCTAGACCTTTTATGTTGGAAGCATTAAAGCATTTACAGAGTTAGCTTGCCAAGGATAATACATATATAACTTGACCTCAATTCATCCAAGACTTGAATTAAACTTGCTGGGACTAGATCAGACAGATTTAAAACACTGTATTAATCCTAAACAATGATGGTCAAAAAAATCTAAACTGTTTGAAACCTTTCATGCACACAGCTCTCTGTCCACTGCTTCCCAGTGATCTTTCACAGTCAAAGTACAGGCTAAGGAAAAGGGAGAATGTAAATGTCAAAGTGCAATCCCATATCACTGATGTGTGATGGGATTACTTGCTAGGGGCTATAATAGGAAGTGAAAGGAGCTGAATTGGAAAGGAGTATGGTGTCTGTCCTCTCTAGATTACCATTTCAATTCAGAATCACAGAAGTGGCAGCTGAAAGTTATGTAAGGAATGTCTTGCTAAAGGTGCTAAAGTTAATAATAAAAGTTTTTTTTAAAAAGCATCAGAAGAAGAAAGCCAATAAGAGACTTACCAGGACCCTTAAATGACCAAGTTGTAAAAGCCACACTCAAGGGTGATGGGACCATAGCAGAAAAGCTAAATGAATTCCTTCCATCGGTTTTTACTACAGAAGATATTAGGGTAATTCCCAAACCAGATCAATTCTTCCTAGCAGATGGGTCTTAAGATTTAGATTACACTGAAGTGACAACAGACATTTTAGAGCAAAAAAACAATAAATTTAGTATCTTAATAAGTTTCCAGGACCACATGGCAATCACTTGAGAGTTCTGAAGGAACTTAAATATGCAGTTGCAGAACTGTAGGTGGTATTATATAACTATTGTTACAAATGGCCAGTTGTCAACACAACACCCATCTTCAAAATGTTCCAGAGGTGATCCTGAGCTCTACAGACAGAGGAGTCTCACTTGCATCCCTGACAGGTAGAATCATTAATAATGAATAAAATCAAGTCACATGGACAAATGTGACATGCTGTGGAAGAGTCAGCCTGATTTAAGTAAAGGGAAACCCTGCCTCTCTAATTTACTGGAGTTCTTTCTGGGTGTTAAACACAGGGACAAAAGAGATCCAGTTGACATCACACATTTTGACAAGGACCTTCACCATAGGCTTAAAAAGAGTTGGTAAACAATTGGAGGGAAAGTTCTTTAGTGGACTGAAAGCAGTTAAAGGATAGGAAGCAAAGGGCAGGGTTAAGTAAGCATTTTTCAGGATGGAGGGAGGTCATAAATAGGGTCCTGCCAGGTCCATGTTGAGCTCAGTTTGTCCAACATTTTCATCACTGACCTGGAAATGGCGATTTCACTACACATCCCTAAGTCTGCAGATGATACTAAATTATTCTGGGTAATCAAATCCCAAACTGACAGAGAAAAGTTGCAGAAAGACCTCAAAAAACTAACCTAAATGGGATAAAAATATGGCAGATGAACTTCAAAGGCAACAAGCACAAGATTATGCACATGCAGAAAAACAAATCTTAACTTCACATACTCAATGCTAGGTTCAGACCAGTTCCTGGGCAAGTACTCTACCCACAGGCCAGTTCCTCAATGAGTGCTGTACTCACTGAGCTATTACCTAAAAGGTAAGCAGCATCACAGGCAGAACCATCACCTCTTCCTTCTCCTGTATTTTTTAAATGAGAGCAACCATAGCTACTGCACTGTCAACATGTCAATAGGCTGTCAACATGATCTGAGTACACTTACCAGATCAAGGAGCTTTAACATAAGAAAACCTAGTAGTCAATCCAAAACAGCTTTCAGTGCAAAATGAGTAAACTGAGTGGCATGGCATTTAAAGGTGGCTGGCACACCTTTGTGCAGGTACCATAACAGAAGTTTGGATTCCTAAAGAACTTTGGTGGCAAAAACCAAGGTATCCATGGTTCATCTGGCACCAGAGAGCGAGAGAACATGAAGGTGTGAGAGATTTTTGTGCACTGCATTCCTGGACTTAAAATGCCAATGTGCTTTGTGGATCTTACCCTAAAGTCTGTATTTGAACTAAATCAGTATGTTTAATTCAGTTCTAACATGTTTTGATCCAGTCTTCAAAACCGACAAACTGTGCTACAACACAAATAGAGAAAAATAAAATTTACTACATAACTCTGGTTTTACAACAGACACAGGCCCCTATTGAATTTCATGTGTAGTGTTTTTCAATCATTCTTGCCTTTCAAGATTTTTTTGTGCCCCAAGTTTTCTGGGGGGCGGGGAAGGGCGTTGTTTTTTTTTGGGGGGGGGGGGTTGTTGTTTGGTTGGGTTTTTTTTTTTACAAAGTCAAGTATATGTTTAGGAACATAATTACGATCTGGATAGGTTTCAATGGCATAATGAAACTAAACCAAGTTTCATAACCAATCCCCTACTGTGTATCTACAGGGTATCCAAAAGCACTCTGATAAATGTAATGGTACAATGATGTATGCATGAAATAATGCAAAGCCATTTCCACAATTGACCGTATTTTTATTTTTGCAAAAGTAACAAAAAATTAAACTTACAACCTGGCCTTACACCTCTCAAAAATACAGACATTCAATGTGAAATTTTAAAGGGATAAATGACATCTAGTCAAATTAAATTCAGAAGCAAGTATTCCATCATCAGAAGAGCGCACATCACACTTAAAGGATTAAATGGAACATGTCGGAAACTTTAGGGAAGCCCAGCTAAACTCCATATTTCTCTCTCATATTACAGCAGTGAGGACTGTTTGGGTGAAGCATGCATTCTGTAAAAGAATTGGCACAAGACGCATGGTCAGCTCTGGCACACATCCAAGAAGCCAATCTAGTAGCAGCTGCCTTCACAGGGGACAAGTGCCCCATCTCCGACCCAAGAGGAAAGTACAACAGTATCCATTCAGTACATTAGAAGAGCATCAGTTAACAAACAAAGGAGGCTAATGTAGGGAAAATATAGCACATTCCCTACAAAAATATATATAAAAGAACAGCTGACAAAAATAACATCCTGACAAAAATATCCAATTATTAGTTCCCTTGCAGTCACATTTTAGGAGTGTGTTAGAAAATATACGCCTATGACAAAGCCGTTGCACAGGCAGTCTTACCATTAGTCTAAGCTGCCTTCCTTTTGGAAAAGGGAGCCAAAAATCTACTTGTACAAATCCAAACTACTTTCTCTCTTCTCCATTATCTAGTACATAAATCTTGCATTTTTTTAAAAGACTAAATCAAATCCACCTTAGTAGGCAGCACCATCATATGCATTCAAAAACACTGAACACTGCAGGGATGGTTTTTTTTGTTTGTTTGTTTGTTTTACAAAATAAAACAAAAGAACAGGCTTCAGGATCTCAAGTCACTGTATTGTGGAAGTATGCTATACATAATAACGTCTGTCGTATCTATTGCCATGATTAAGTCCTTTAAATCTATTTTAAAAGAAAGTCATTCTGCTGTTCATTCCTTGAACAACTTAGAACCATAAGAACAAGCCAGTCAGAAATAACTACAATGAATCACCCACAGCTATGGCCATGGAAACAAATTCAAAATCATTAGGAACTTAAGAGAGAACATAAGCACTGTTCAACTACACACAGCAACATGGGCCTTCAATCTGTTCTTGATTCTACCTCACTTCAGCTTCTTTGCAATGTGACTTACTAAGGTTCATCACAGTTTTTGCAAGCAAAATATTTTAATACCTGACAATAAAAACACCCTTTCCAACTCGTATAGAGCTGAGTTGGAGGGTATTCTAGAGCTGCTAAATCTGAACCTCCCTGAAGCTTTTACTACTTAGAGCAGTGCTCAGAATACTATGACTCAAATAGTAAAGCAATGAAAAGGGACATTTTCTGCTTCGACTAGGTTTTAGAACTCACACTGTATTTTACTTCAGATCTACTGTTCTCAAACTAAAGATACCAAAAGATGTATTAAGTTTCCCTTCAAAATTAAAGTGTACATTTTATCTTTATATTTCTGTACAAACAGTGGCTCATTTCTGCCATGTTTCTATTGTCTAGATTTAGCACAAAACCATAGCAACATCGCAGCCAATACCCAGTAGCTGAAGATCTTTCAGTTCAGTTACACACATACCATTTAAAACTTCCTTTGCCTATTAACAGCACGCCAGAAAGCTACATATTTAGTCATCAGGTCTGTATTAAGTTTTATGTATTAAAAATAAATGTTGAATTCTTACTCTGTTCATCAGTTCTTCTAGTTAATTCTGGGTTCATCTGAATCTTGAGGTTTCCATTCCTTCTGCCAGAATCAATGCTAAATCAATTTCAATGGAGGAGTTTCATCTGTGGGAAAGAAAAGGAAGGAAAAGAAAAAAGGAAAAAGATTTTATATTGAAGCAATAATTTGACTCTACAGGTTACTACAGAACAGGGAAGGGTAGGTAACCCCTTGCATGTGCCAGAGTATGGCAAGCAAAGGCAATTTGCTTGGCACTCATGCCTCGGGGAAGGGACTGAGGCTGTGCTACCACAAGGTTGGGCCCTTTATGGCTCCCCAACTCTCTGCCCCAGCATGCCAACATCTAACAAGTTGAGATTGCGGGTGTTTTGGCACTCTGCCCAAAAACGCTGCCAACCACTGCTATAGAGCAACCTAATCAACTGAACAAGTCCGCGTTTAACTTGCGCCTACTTCTGCAACCAACCCTTCCTTCAATGTTCTGTTTTGTAGGAAAGAATCAAAGAAATTCAAAACTTGTTTGAGTCTTCTAAATATACACAAACATACATAAAAATCTACCACACACTAAAAACACTTAGAAGGTCCATTGACTTGCAGTCTAAACCAGAGCCGAACAAAACTGTCAGGCATGAATTAATTCCAAACCCATCAGAACAATGATATTAAGAAAATGAACTCTGATAGCAGTAAGTTACACATGTGAAAGAAGCAAATGACTCTGAACTACTGGACTCTCCCAGAGAAATGTGTACCTTAAGGTAACAGCTGACAGCTCCAGATGCATCCTGTTCAACTAACAAAAATAACTAAACTTCCTTACACATTCCACCTCCCTTTGCTGTTTCTAAGGAGCCCATCCCCATAATAACTGAATACTGATACAGTAGTTTTACTGTTATGTCATAGGTGTTGACCTTATTATAGAAATCTCATCAGATACACTTGAAAATGCATGCTTAGAGGTAACCAGTAGGGCTGTGCAAAATTTCAGCAGCTGTTTCGTTTCAGAGGTGTTCCAGGCCATTTTGGTGCCCAAAACATCAAATCCGAATTGAAACAGAAGGCTCCAAAACATTTCAGAAGTGTTTTGGAGAATTTCAGAGTTTTGGAATCAGGCTTGCAGGGAAACGAACACTAAGGAGAGGGAGGGGGAAGACGGTGGGGAGGACTACTCCGATACTGACATCTAGCTCCCAGTTCAATTCCCCAGCTCCTAGTTTGATTCCCCAGCTCTTCCTGGGGGGCACGGATCTGCACGCGGGGTTTCAGCTGACTGCTGCTGCAAGCTAAGGCCAGTGGCAGCCACTCAGTGCACCCTGCACTGAGCGTGGGGAAGACTGCAGTGCAGCTGCTGGCCTCAGCCTGTGGCAGCAGCCTGCTGAAACCCAGCGTGCAGATCCAGGGACCCACACCCCCAGGAAGAGCTGGGGAACTGATCAGAGAGCTCAGAAATTGCACCAGGAGCTCCAGCTGACAGGTGGAGCCTCCCCAGCTCCCAGACAACGCATGGCACCCTGCTGGAGGACTGCAGGGCTGTTTCAGACCCTTTCCAGGGGGGTGCGGGCCCCTGGATATGCGTGTGGGATGACAGCATGCTGCCGGCAAATTATACTAGTTGTGCTTTGAACAGTTTGAGGTGCAGCTTTACAAACAACCCTAAACCTATCTCCTTAAAACTTGGCAGGCCGCATGCCCTCAGAAGGAGCTATCATCCCAGCAATTTTCATCTGAATCAGGCACAAAATGACAAAGTTATAGGCATTTTAGTGATTCCCCATTCTAGCCCATGGCTGAAACACCGCTGAAACCCCAAAACAGATTTGGCCAAATAGAAACGGGACAGTGATCCGAAACACCAAAATAAATTACTGGCCTTCTGAAATGCCGAATCCAAAATGAAATAGCCACTCGCACAGCCTTTGTAACCAGTTTAAGGTAAGACCCACTGTTTTTGTTAAGGTTTGCATAACCACTACATACCCTGGTCCTAAAAAAAGCACAAGAAATTGTCCAAGTTAAATTCACATTTCATCAATTCACTTGCTCATAAAAAGAGCCAAAAGGAAAAGGAGACATAGACCCTTTTAGGGACAAGACCAGTAACTAGGGTTCACTGGCAAGTCAGCCAGATGAGAAACTGTAATCGTCATATGAAAAATGGTGAGATTTTCCATAATCCGCAAAACATTAAAAACCACTGAAACACATTTAATTGTGACCATCTGTATTACCCAATACATTTTTATCATTGCTATCAGGAGAAGGAAAACTATTTTGTCCTGGGACCCAAAGAAGCCAGGAAAACTCACCAGAAGGGCGGGCGGAGAGGAATGCCACGGTGGAGGGAGAACCCACGTGACTCGTCAGCCGCGCCTATGTACAGCTGCAGCCGGCAGCTGACAATGACGTCAGACGCCGGCCGGGAGATTTAAAAATGGCGGCTGCCGCTTTGGAGGCGGCAGATGGCTCCGGGATCAAGCGGCGGGCCGGGAAAGCACCAGCAAAGGATCCCGGGGACAGAACCCGCTGAGCTGGAGCCCAGGGAGAAGAAGCGACCCTGATCGGGAGCCCGACGACGGGGATGACGTCCGATCATGCGAGGAGTGACAGATTGGGTGAGCAACGAAGGAGCAGGAAGATCCAAGAAGAGTTCAGGGACTCCGAAGTAAGTTCGGCAACGGTGGGTGTGGGACTCGCCAAAGAGGGGTGGAAGACCGAGAATCCCCGGGCTGAAGGGAGATCGGGGCGGGATCGCCGCCAAGACCCAGGGACATCGAGTCAAGGAACAGGAGTGGGACAACCGGCGGGCCACTGAAGGGGAATCCCTTCCCCTCCCGTCCCAGGCTAACAAGGATCTGGTGGAGGGATAGTGATATAATTAGTGATGACACAGGGGAAGAGCCGCATCGGGTGAAGAGCGAGGGGTTGATAGAGGGTGCAGATTAGGCTCCGGTGTAGGTTACAGTGAGGAGGTCGACCACAAGGTAGCGGTATAGCGGCATCCTATAGTCTGTGGAATTGAGTAAGAAAGCCATGGGAGAAGCCAGTGGAAGCAGCGGAGCCGGATCAGAGAAGCGGAGCCCAGCGGTGGTGGGAGGCCAGGGTGTAGGGGTGGCAGAGCCCCATGTGCAACCAGCGGGCCAAGCCTGGGCCACCAAGGGACCCGTGCACTAGCCCCGCCCCACTAAGGAAACACTAAGTCGTGGCAGACGAGAGCGGGGTTTGGTGACACGGGAGAAGATCACCCACGGAGACAAACCAGTCTGGAAGGGGAAGAGTTACCAACCAGGAAAACAGAGCTCCCCGGAGGGGTACAAGAAGGCCCGTCGGCGACATATTTTATACATGTTGTTTTATAATGGGAGCATATGCTAATGCTGCCTAGCTATTCTATAACCTTCTTCATCAGATCTCAAACCTTTTTATAAAAAAAGTGATTGGCATCCAGCTCTAGCAGGGGAAATACAGACTGAAGATCAGGAAGAACTTTCTGACTATGAGGGTGGCCAAGCATTGCAACAAGCTATCAGGAGAAACCGTGGAGTGCCCATCATTGGAAGTTTTCAAGAGCAGGTGACTCATGATCCTGAAGGAATTTCTGAGGAACTTCAGAAACCATCAGAAAAATCCAGAACCAAGTCACAGGTGTCCAAAAATGTACAAGGGATCTCTTAATGCATACATCAATAGAAGCTCCAAAACCCCATTAAAACCTATTGTAACAGGGAGCTAGGGACTCTGTTACTTTAAGGATAGCAAACAGCCCCAGGGAACCCCAGGTGCAGGGAGTTGCTTACTAGGAATGGCAGAGCAGTAAGGAACTAATAGGCTGCAGGTACCCAGTGCAGAATAAGTGGCTCAGCTATAAGGTGACAGGGCAGAGTGCCAATTGCAGCACTGGTAGCACAGTAATAGTGCTGCAGAACAGAGCTCAGCCTAGAGAAGAGGGATACTGGAAAAAGAGGCCAATCTAGGAACCTAATGGAGGACACCTGCAGCTGGCCAAAGAAAGGCACAAGACTCCCAAGGCTGTGGCTTAGTGGATATAATCCCAGGGCTGAGTCTGGGGAGACAGTCTAGCCCTGCAGGCTCAAGGAGAGAGAGCTCCTAAGCAGAGAGGCTGCAGAGGACTGCTGGGCTGATATAGGATGCTTCAAGTAAGGCATAGAAGGCTTGCAGGGTAAAATGACCAGTGTAGGGGCAGGTGTGGGTTGCACTGCCAAGGAGCAGAGATTTATGTTCAAACCCAGTGTGGGACAGGCTGCATTACAGCCAGCAAGCTAATTCTTTTGTTTATAGTTTGTTTGGGCCAGGCCTTGAATAGAAAGAAGGAGATCCCATTTGAATGCTTGAGAGCACAAGAACTTTTGGAGACTCTTTTGGACCCCAAAGGAGGTAGCCAAGGCCCAAGAGGGGTAAGCCCTGAACCCGTTAAAAGGCATACCTTGGACTGGGGCCAAAGGCCCATTGGGTCTCAAAGACACAGAGGCCTGACCATACCTTGGACTAGGACCAAGGGCCCATCCAGACCATTAACTTCTAATACCTGTGAGTCATAGGTGTGGCTGTAAGAGACCACAAAACTAACCACTAATGCCCATAGTATGCTGTTACACTGATCAACAACGAACAAGAAGTCCTCGCTCTGGGGTCCTGGGTAGCCTCCCTTTTCCCCAAATTAAACAATTACAACAAGACATGACCGGCAAGAAAGCAAAGGGGAGAATAAGGAACCAGAGTAAAACAGGAGCTACATGACTGCCAAGGGGAGTTACCACCCTGGAGACCTAGTCCTGCTACACCTATGTTTAAAGAATGGGTATGGAAAAAAACAGAATAAAATGAAGAGCTTTCAGATATTCCTAGTGCAAATGTAAATCAGACTGTAGCAGCAGCTTTCAGACTTCATGATGGCCATGCAAAAAATGTACTACCAGAATGACAAAAACATGGAAACACAGGGGCATAACAATTTTCCTAGCCCACTGGTGAATTCTTCACCTGTGTAATGAGCAGAAGGGAAAACATCCAACTACCCTTCTATACTACCGGCTCAAAAATCAAATCCATCTCAGTTTATAAATTAAGAAATCTAAGTTTAGTAACTGAATTTCACCCTTGCTTTGACACATTAACCTAAATAGTGAATGAATACTGTTTTTACAGGAAGCTTCTACGCTCTCCCCAATGGACTTTTAACTATTATTAAAACTGAAGAACACTGTGATAGTACAGTACAGAGTAGGTACTTTAAATTTTCCATCTCAATTAACAGAAGGCTGAAGTACTTCCATTTGAAACATATGTTCTTTAAATAGTAATTTCTCACTTCCCTCTTCCTCCTTTCTCTTACTTTTGAGCCTGGATTTACACTTCAAGATTTGTCATGATGAACATCTAGTCATACTGCTCTGTGGTATCATTCACTTAATAATGCATCTTGGATCCCCTCTACACATGAAGCTGAAGGTGCGATGGAATGTAAAGCATGAGTGCATTAGATCCCATTGCTCCTTACCACCAGTGCAGGAGAAACTCAATCCCTGGCTCCCCCTGCTCCACCAGCAAGCACCTGTGGCTGGGAGCCCCATGCACCCCTAGGGCCAGTGAATAGCCACAAAGCACATGCCCCCTAGGCCTTAGAGAGCACATCTCCCACTATCTCCAGGGTCTGGGGGTTTCCCACACTCCCAAGCCCTGAGGATCAGAGGATCCAAGATCCCCAGGGCTCAGGAGTACAAGAAACCCTTGTACCTTGGGAATTGTGGTTCCCACAATCCCTAGGGCTCAGGAGTGTGGGAAATGCCCAGGCCCTGGGGATTGCAGCTCTCCAGGACTTGGGGATTTTACAATGGGCATGGTGCACCCCTGTGGCTGGGAGCCCTGTCAGCTGCCAGGGCTGTCAGCTACAGGGGAGACTACATGTGCAAATTAAAACTCAATAGCAACTAGCTAGAAAACAATACACGTTTTCGAGGTCCAATTTTATAACAGATAGAGCTTTTTCTTTTGTGATAGCTACTTTTCACGGGTAGCTGGTATCCAGTTAATTGCATGATACCTGTAACGTGTTACAGGGGGCCTTAAAGAATGAAGGTATGATATTACAGGCCTATAATTCAATACCAATTGTCTTATCTCACCTCTTCTTATCTGTTAATTTCTCCCTCTCTCCAGGGGTCAACCAATCAACCCAGTGAATTATTATTACCTAATCTACAACATAACTGCATCCTCTTATGGATTCACATACTTAAAAAAAAAAAAAAATGGAACCAAGCTTCCAGAAACAGCCTTAACCACTCTTTAGTAAAAGATGGGGAAAGTGCATACTAAACAAGCTAGTTCTTTTGTTTATTGTATTCCCCCAGCAATTCAAATGCAAACATAGAACTGGTAAACAAAGATGAACATTACTTACTATCTAAGTAAATGCAAAGCTTTCTGAAAGCATCATTTTTTAAAAACTTCTGAAAAATAGATTAATCTCTAACTACACACTGAAGATCTGTACAAAGAACCCTGTATCACATCTTTATCAGTAACACCAAATAAAAATTATTAGATTCTTGTGCTTCCCTTAAATACCCTGAATCACTTCGACCCTCTGATAACAGGAAAAAAAAACCTCTCTTCCATCAGTCAGATCCCTTTATAAATTATTTTTTCCTGCATAATCATAAAAGACATAGCTATAGTTATCAGGGAAATCACCAATCTGTGGCAGTCACAAATAAAAAGCAACTCTTTTCTGGATCTCAGTCTGGAACCTTAAAAGGAAAGAAGTTTTTCTCACTCTGTAAACCTGTGCCTCATTCATGGTCCAATCAGACAGACACTAAGACCAAGGTCTTGTATATCAATAGCATGCAAATACCAAGCATGCATTCACCAAGGAATCCAAGTTGTAGCCATATTGGTCTAGAGACAAAAAGGCAATCAGGACTCATAGTAGAGATGATATTGTTTATTAGATGAACTAGATTTTTGCAAAAAAAAAAAAAAAAAAAAATTCTTTAATTGCAAGCTTTTGGGCACAAACACCCTTCATAGGGCACTGGAGAAAAGACTGTAGAAGCTCTCCAGGGTAAAAATGAAAATTCATATTTCATAGGATTTCACAGAGGAGTCAATAGATGGAAAACTCTGGGCAGTCAGTTCAAAGCTGGTATGGACCCTCTCACCTCCTGTGAGGATCTGTAATCATGCAAATTACATTAAAACAAAAGGCAGGAGCAGGATCTCGGGTTTCAGGTGGTCACAGTTGCCTCCTGCTTGGGAGAATATGAAGATTTCTTTTTTTTTTTTCTTTTTTTTTTTTTAAATCAGCTAAAATTTGATAGCTTTCATGTGTCAGGTATCCAGGTTGTAGCCATATTGGTCTAGAAGAAAAGGCAATCTTGTTGGTCTAATAAAAGATATCACTCTACTACGAGTCCTGATTGCCTTTCGCCAAGGCGTGCACTCACCCAGGCCCTTCAAAACTGCTCCAAAATCCACATCAGCCACTGAAGCAGCTCCAACTATAGCAACTGCAAAGGAGGCTTTAAGTCACAATGCAGGCACAACATACACAGTCTGACCTTTGGATGATATTTCCCAGATTCTCAGGAAGTAACTCTATCCAAACTCTAAACATCCCCCCCATCTTTAACTTCAAGGAAATGTGACTCACCTGCATGCTAAATTACCAGTATGGGTTATATTGTGAAGCACAAAGAATCATCTGCGCCAGTGATTAGAAGAGCTAAACATACCATTAGTTCCTCTAGAGCAGGGGTAGGCAACGTTTTTTGGCCAGAGTGCCGAAAAAACCACAATGTCTACCTTGGAAGGTGCCAGAGTGCCAACATGCCAGAGCCTGGAGCAGCTGCTTAGAGCTCAGGCTGGTCATGGTGTGCTGAGCAAAATGGCCTTGCATGCCATGCTCAGCACACGTGCCAGGGGTTGCTGACCCCTGCTCTAGAGTCAACACTAAACAGACTAAAAAATATGTGGTAGCAGCTGCATCATTTTCCCATCTAAAACTCAAGTTCCATGCTCAAGAATACATTGAGAACAAATGACAATTAGGGAGCTCTGTGGAACTACAGCATGATGAATACAGATGGCTTTGAAGTTTTGGCATCAAAATTTCTAATGAGCTCTCTTAAGGAATTCTCAAAATATTATAAATTTGGCCAAATCTGCATGGATTTTTAGAAGGAAAGCAAGTAGCAGACTCTGACCCCAAGAACAGCTACCTGCCCCACTTGAGGAAGTCATAGGAAATTAACTAACATTAGTCAAACTAACTACTTTTCTGTTTCCTTGTTTTAAAGTGACCAAATTGCTCTTAAATATTAAAACAATTCAGTCTGGAAGTACATCTGTGGAAAACATCTGTCCAAATGACTGAAGTTTGACAAAGTTGTAAACTAATGAAAACAGAGGTTTTTAAACCCAAGTGTTCAAGTTGCTAAACTGTAAAGGCATCCCCAGGAACTTTATCTAGAAAGGATTCTTCAGACCATCCAACAATCCCCAGACTTTGCCTACCCACTGCTCTCCTAAGTTATGAAGCACTGCCCTGACAGATGGCAGTTCAAATTCATCAGGTTTGAGATGGTGGTGGAGGGTGCAGTTGGAAGCTGACTAGCAATGAGAGTATACTCCAAGGGTCAGCAACCCCTGGCACGCATGCCAAGCATGGCATGCAAGGCCATTTTGCTTGGCACACCACCACCAGCCTGAGCTCTAAGCAGCTGCTGCCAGCCACAGAGCCCAGGCTGCTCCCAGCACACAGCTGGGAGGCTGCAAGCCCTGCTGCAAGCAGACTGGGCTCCGTGGGCCAGGTGCAGCCAGGAGGCTGCAAAGAGCTGCTCCAGGCTCTGGCACGTTAACACTCCAGACCTTCCCAGGTAGACACTGTGATTTTTTCAGCACTCCGGCAATGGTATACTCTTTAATATGGTTATTATATACCCCTCAATTGTGAGAGTACAAGTGAGATGTTTCAGGACCAAGCTTCTCTGAAAGTTATGCAGCACTAGATAAATGAGCAATATGGTCTGTCATCAGCTAAAAGTATAAACAACTAGATGAGCTAATTGTGAACTTGTCTTTAGTTCTTCACAGACTTGCTTAATAGCTCCTGCTGGCCCTCTTGCGCTAGCAGCCTTATGTTCCTATCATAACAGATGTACTCCATTTTTTCCTTTATCTTTTCCCCTAACCCCTTGCTTTTAAAATATGAAATTTAGCTTGTAATCCTGTCCTACATTCCCCAACCTCCACATTTTTTGGCACAAAGACTGGTCACACATTCTGACTTTTGCTAGATACCTAGGTTTTCCTAGACATGTCCTCTTTTTTGGCCCCCTGCCCTCCTCGTGTCTGGGCAGGTTTTTAAAATGCGAGCAAATGTCTGGATGTTTGCTTTGCCTCTGCTTTTCCTGGGCACAAGCAGCTTGGATGCTTGGGGCTGGAAGCTACAGACAAGGTGATTGGCTGACAGAGGTCATGTGCTCTGCGCATGAGCGCTGACGTGTGTGTGTGTGTGTGTGTGTGTGTGTGTGTGTGTGTGTGTGTACACACACGTCCATGCAAGTACGTGCTGGAGCCGCACGGGCAGCAGAGCTGGAGGGGCAGGTGGCTCTGGGTCAGGAGTGAGGGGCACTGGCAGGGCTGGGAATGAGGGGCTAGAAGAAGGGGCTTAGATGTGATGGGCAGAGGCAGGACACAGGTATATCACTGACACCCCCCCCCCCAGTCATATGCCCTTTCCCCTCTCTCCCTCACAGATCCTGGAAATATGCCTAGTCAGTCACCTCACCAGTATTTCTTGCTTAAGAACATGGAGTGCTGCCGTACAAGAAGAGAAACAAGTGTGTAACAGATGTATCAATATACTGGCCAGTCTTGACTTTCCAAAGATGATAAACAATTTCAATTTGTTGTTTTGTTTTTCTTATGCAAAACCTTTTCCAGTAGGTATGCTGTTCAGAGGTTTAACAGCGTAAATCTTAAAACCCCATAATCTCTTTAATTTACTTTTGTTCCTTCAGAGAATTTAGTAAAAAAAAAAAAAGGAGAGGGATTTGGAGGGTATACACATACGTAGGGATTGTGGGAGGGTTCACAGGGAAAGGGACTAATATCAGATGATTAAATATACCCTTTAAAAACAACCCCCCTCCACCCCCCAAGAACACCTTTCTTCTGAGGACACATATGAAGGGGGGGGTGGAATCCCATTTTAAGCAAGTGAAATGATTGTTTTTTGTAGTTACTCTCTGGTGACCCAAACACCCACTATGAAACTGGAGTTATAGTAGTTTCTACAAGGGTGTAAGGAAACTAGTACAACCCCCTCAATGTAATTGCCAGGGTAGAGAAATAATTTTAGACAGATTTTCTCAGGTTACCCCACTAGACTGAGGTGGGGGTAGCCAATTGCCTTTGCTAGACTACTTTCTTAAATGTGTTAATTGGCAGTATAGAGTCTGCAGAGAGCCAGGGTTCCCTTGCCTTTGCCTGGATTTACTTTAAAGCAAGCTGAATTCCAACAAGTAAACCTGTATTTCATATATAATAAAAATATGAGTGCAATTAGACAGGTCTCCAGTAAAGCTGCCCAAAGGAAATCAATCAAATGGGACAACATATTGTACATGCTGGGGTAACGGGGCTCATAATCCTGCTTTGTCATTTAAAATGCATCTATGGTTAACAACTTCTTCTCTGGACTAGTCTGCCAGTATGAGTCCCCTATGAAATGACATACCAAAAACTGAGCATCAGTTGTTGGGTACCTCAACTATTAGTTGGAGTCAAGGAAGAAGCTGTCACTTCTGCTCTGGAAACGGAGTTAGAGCAATTTCCCCTTCTCTTTTGAGGATGCGTCAACCCATTTCAAAACAAGGTTAGTATTCATAACCACAAAGTAGCCCAGCAGCTTCATAAGATGCAAGGCTCAAAGTAAAAAGAACAATAGGAATCTGCTTGTTCAATTTCCCTCATCTCTGCAGGACTCCCCC
This sequence comes from Crocodylus siamensis, assembly GCF_052110815.1. NCBI lineage: Eukaryota > Metazoa > Chordata > Crocodylia > Crocodylidae > Crocodylus > Crocodylus siamensis. The sequence goes on along the minus strand of NC_143396.1, from coordinate 226,865,631 downwards.
TTTGCAACACCCTCCTTAGTTATCTGTTATCCATAGACTGCAATTTCCTAAGATTTTGATTCATTTAAAAAAGAAAAATCTTGGATTTCTGGTATATAGTTTTGGATGTCATCTGTTCAGCATTCCAACTCTGGGCACATCCCACACCGTGTCCCTCTTTCTGGAATCACAAGAAAATTTTTACCAATTATCTCAGTGCTTTCCAGAGTTAATGCAGGTTCACTCCGGGTGCTGACAGACATGGGGGGATGGGGGGGCCAAAAAAACAAGCAGCACTTTACCGAAAGCAGTAGCACATTATTTCAACCTGGCTCCACTGCACCTGTATAGATCAGGTGCTTCAGTGGGGCTTTTAGGTGCTTTTATCTAAAGCCAATTCAATCATGAAAAGTGCCAAAAAAGCCCCACTAATGCACCCGATCTATGCACATATTGGGAAAGCTAAGTCCAACTAATGCAATGTCTCTTCTGTGTATGCGCTTGGCTCAACTTTAAGTGTCATTCCTCCCCACACACTCACAAGCAGCCTAAATGTAAAAATGCCTAAAATGCAGTTAATTTTGTCCTAAACAGGGAAGTCCCCCCCCCAGCCCAACCCACCTTAGAGTTATTGCCAGCATGTTGATTCTTGATATAACTGGACTTCAAGCCTTTTTACCCTCTTCCAGCATTGTTTTCCCAGAACAAAGAAAGCATTCTGCTGGCCAAGACATTTAGATACCCATTTCAAGTATCCCAAATATTTCTGGCTATAAAATACACATGCACACACACACACAAAGCTTTGGGCCCTAATAATATCTCATCAGTGAGTTTCAACCAGCTAATTTTTTGCATTTGCTTTCTCTAATTATCTTTCAGTTCTTCTATTATGCAAAATGGCACAGAAGTGCTTACATTTCATTTTTTCCTGTGCCATTTGCTACATTGCATATTTCAAATTCATTGATAAACAGCTGATTTGAAAAGGCTTAAGCTATCACATGTATGGTTTTCAATAAAGTTAATCGCTTATTAACCATTGCTGAACTTCCTATTTCTATTAGACCTTTTAAAATAGGACAACCAAAACATAACTTAGTATTCCAGTTAAGTGCAAACCACCAATCACTTTAGCTGTATAACAATTTCAGGACTGTGTTCAATGTAATTACTTATCCATGCCTACTTTTTATTCTTTTATGAACATTGCTACCACTAAGCAAAGGACTGCTTGACCAGCTGCTCAAAAGGACACATGGGTCCTTTCACTAAACAGTTAGAATTCATTTATGTCAGTGAATCTCAACCAGGATGCTAAAGCACCCTGGGGTATCTTGATATCTTTTCAAGGTTGCTGTGGGGTGCCACACAAGGTAAGTACTGTTTGGTATGTAATCAAGATTCACAAGATAAACCCAGACATTTCAAAGATGAATCTACCGTGTTGAAAACATTCTACCTAATTTGGAATCTTCCCAAGTTCTTTGCAACAAAAGAGGTTGTTTTTTTTCTAACTATAGGAAAAAAACAAAACAGTGAAAACTAAGACCTGGCATCTTCCAAGGGGCGTCTCTAGTGTAAAAAAAGGTTGAGAACAACTGATTTGGATATACATATCGTGTATGAACTATGCATCATCTTGTGTATGTAGATACACAATTTCATCTGCTGTCCTTCTACATTCATCTGGGTTTGTCTGATCCCTCTGAAGTTCACCACAGATTTTCCTAGTCTTGACTAACACACTGAATGCAAACTTTCACCCACTTTTCAAAGAACCTAATTAACAAATTGACCGTCTAGTTTCATAGCAGTTTTGCTCAGAGCATGTCCAGGCCAAAGAATAATTCAAATGTTCGTACCCTGCTGGAAGCAGTTTGTGAACACTTTATGTACTACAGGTGTGCTTATGAGCCCATCCAATGGCTAGCACATGAAATTTTCACAAGGTATTTCCTGCTGTACCAGTTTCAGGTAATGTCAGCACACCAACACAGAAGCACAGATCTAGATTTTTCCATAATATAGCCATGAAGAAAAACACAACTTTCGTCTTTGTAGTGCAGCATATGAAACAATTCAGAGATAAAGGGAAAGTCAAGCCTGAAACAGGGCAATGAAGAGACAATAGCCCAACAGGATGAACCAACACAAATATAGAAGTACTATCATTTTTCAATAAGAAGAAAGTCTCCATAGTAAAAATAAAGCTCTGAAATAAAGGCTCCATAGTCCTATGTTTTTATTCATAGGCATTTTCTTTAAAGCACTGAATTCAGCATGACATTTAAGCAAGCCATTTAATTAAACGTATGCAGTCCAATAAATGGCAAGATGATAAACCTTCTTGCATGCTTCAACTTGCATGTTACTTGAAGCACCTTGCTGAACTAGGATGTATGTATTTAGTATCATAAACAAAAAATATAATCCAAAAAGACCGGAAGAAAGTAAACCTATTGAAAGAAGGAAAAAGTATCCTCCAACTCTAGAAAATTATCGCATCAAAGAGTACATTTAAAGAAAGTTATGAGTACATACCTTAGGGTAATGTGATCTTTACCCAAAAGAATATTGACTCGGTAATTTGCCTGGTGGCAATGTCGTCACTGAATTTACAGATTGTACCCTTTTCTTTTTAATATAGATAAACATTACTCAAAAATTTCACATGCCAGCATGTGACACTCCTTCAATCTATAATGTATATGGTTCACACTTATGCCCTGAAAAAGTGAATTGCCATAAGTTTATTATTTGGTTTCATTCAAACTATTTTTGACACAATTTTATTTTCCTTGGAGAAATCGTATAATGAAATATCAACAGTGAGATTAGAAAACTAAGCAACCTTAAGAAAAAATGCACACACTGGAAAAAATCAGAAAGTACCACCATAAACTGTGCTAGCATCCTTAAACAAACAGAGAGCTTATGCTCAGTGATGTTTTAAAAACCAATGGGCTGTAAAGCTTGCCTAAGACATTTGAGAATTGCAGTCTCCGGAGTTTTGACTTTTGCAAGTTAACAATCTATCACCGCCAGTGTGGAAAAGAAAAACAATGCAAACATAATATATTATATATAATGTCCTGCCATATACTAAAATTATCTCTCACCCTTGCACTGACAGCAAGAGAAATTCTGTTCAAGCAAAACCATTATAATAATTGAATACAGAAATGGTAAAAATAAAAAAGGAAGCAGCTGCCACACTAGCACTTTAGGGAAAAAAACTAAATTGTTTTGAACATAACTTAACCACAGAATTTAACATGGCCCAAGCCAAAAATGCAGCGTGCTCAAGCTGTTCTAAAAGGCTAGTCATTAGTTTGAAGAATTCACTCAACAGAAGCTTGGGAAAAAAAATCTGTTTGTGATTACAGAAAGAAAACTGTTGGTGTACAACACAGTAAGCTTATCCCGTAGGTGGTAAAATCTTCCCTGATTATCTTGGAACATGAGATCTTGGAACAACATCCTTGTTTCATATCCTTTAGCTGAGCACGGCATCCCATCTTCAAAGTGCCATTCAAAATAAATTCTTCTTTTCTAAGAGGATCATGTCAGACAACAGTGTAGTATCTCCTACATTAAAGGTAGACAACCTTTTCTAGCCACAGGCCAGAACAACCTGCCCTGGTTCAGAGACAGGCAGGTGTTAGGACTTGCCCATGAGTCAGCACTCATCCCTGCAGCAAAGGGAGAGCACCCTAAGGCCCCTACTACCAAATGCTGCCAAAGCCCCACAGGCTGAATCCAATGGCTCCATGAGCTGGATTCAGCTCATGGATTGTCAGTTGCTGACCCCTATCCTACAAGATTCCCTTCCCCCATTATCTATCAGCACTATACATTCTGGGCCCAATCTAGTACCCAGTTTCTCTGTTGACACCAACAGTCAAAAAAAAATTTTTTTTTAAAATCAGACGTGTACACCCTGACACCACAAACAATTAGATGTCTAAGCTTCCAGCATTTAGGTGGAGGAGGTTAAGTACTCATACTTCACATGAACTACACACATTCACATTTTTACGGCCTTAAATCTTAAGTTCTTTATAACCCAACCATCTTAATATATTCTATCTGTCCTATAATCACAGCCATACAAATGGAATATTGCACCTATTTGGAGCCTCTGTGAAGTCAGTGGGACTCTACAGGAATGCAAGGTCCACCGACTAGAATCCTTTTAACTTTGATAGTAGAACCAACAGAAGGGTCAGGGCTCCTTACAAAAGGGAAGTCCAGTCCTGCCTGTGAGCACAACAGCAAAACAAAAACAAAAATACCATCTCACTGCTCGGGCACCAAGGCATGAAAAATACTACAAATAAAAATAGCTCCTTGATTTTCTTTGAAGCATCATGCATAAACGCACATCACTAGAAAGTGTGAAAAATGAAAGGTAGCTTTCCTCCATCCCAAACATAACTAGTGAAAACCTCTTAACAGAAAATGTGGTTCTTGAGAAACAACCTGGAAACCTAAGACAACCTCTTGTTATCAAAATTACTGAATATTTCAAAACCATCTAAATCAAGGTCTACCTGAGGTTTGGCAAAAAGTCTCCCATAGACATACCTCCACCAGTAGTAACAATGCATTAATCACTAATAAAAACTCCTTAGCCACAAGCATTCATAAGAGAGCAATGGAACTACTCCAAAAAGGATTAGCTAACATCTTGAGCATCACCCATCTAGAACCCTGTCAATCCTAAAAAGAACTGGAGCTGCTAAAGCCTCTGGTATGACCCCCAAAGGAAAACTTTTAAGAAAAAGAAAATTAAAGAAGCATAGTGCAAGCCTCACAAGTGATGCCTTCCTTTTCTAAAATTTGCTTTTTATGAAAACAATAGGAAAAAAAAATATTAATCTGACAGGGCCAAGTCAAAATGTGAACAATAACACATGGTAGAACTAGGTCATTTACAGAGAATGCGTTTAATCTCTGTCTGAAGCCTTTTACATCCAATTTCCAAGACACATCCAATAATGGAGATCTGGGTATAACATTTTATATCAGCCCCATTAAATCTTTTCTTTTAAAGTGTGCTTTATTTTCTCCACATGCAAAACATTTAATAAAAAAAACAGAAAAGAACCAAACATGCAACAGTTTAAAGGAAAAGAATCAAAGAAGTCTGCTTCATTGTGAATGAATTATTTTGTGAGCCTGTATATCCAAATTTTTTAAAAGTTTCTAATAATTAGAAACAGACCTAAGTTTTGGCACAACATTAAGAATATAGCAATACAGTTCAAAATAGAGATAAGTGTGATAAAAGTTAACATTTACCACATCTGAGACCTTCTTACCACTCTTTGGCATTTCTTAGCATTCCAGAAAATGTCTGTTTTTTAAAACTATTGTTATTTGTACTACTTTCAAACTTCTGAAAGAAATGTTTACATGTTACATACCTTATGTATCTGAGTTGGTTTACAACCTCTCAAAATTAATCAATTACTATTTCCAGAGCTATAATATTTTTCACATTAAAAATGTTGGCAAACATTAAACAATGCAAATTGATTTTATAAAATCATGACTACACCATTTGTGTGCACTCAGATGTATTGCATATACAAAAACTACATTAAAAAGTATTCTTAATTTGCAAAAGTCAAACACTCAAAATGTTAAAAGGTACCAGCATTTATGATGTATTATGGTGGATCTGTCTAGTTATGGAAAAAAAAGAGGCTTTACCACATCACTACCACGATGAGTTAAGGAAGACAAATTAAGCTGCAGTCCAACAGAAATAAGCAAAAACAAAATATCACATCATAATGCTGCTTCATTGCAATAGTCTACTAACTCCCACTAGAAATGGGTATTTTGGCTCCAATTAAACCTAACTCAATCTCTTGGTGGACTTCTTCAAATACAAAATATTATACTGATAACATTAACAATAAAGAAATGTGCATATTTATAAAGACCCAAGACTTTTAACACTTATGTAAAATCAATACCGAAGTTAGAGTGTAGTACAGCCACTCATTTCCATCTCATCGTGACTTAAAAGAAGGTTTTGGGTGATGTAATAAACTTTAAAACTTCAATACTATCCCTACATTTACATACAGTAGGCTATAACTAGAATGGGGGAAAAGGTGAGGTTTCAAAATGAGGCAGATTTGCTTTTTCTAACAAGGCATGACCTCAGCCAGTGGATTTAGGAATAGGTTCCACATTTCAAAGAAGACACCTAGTACTTTAAATACAATTTAATACATACAATGCTTCCTGAGCAGAAATGTTGTCAAAATGGAAGTAGTTAAACAGAAGTTCAGTGACTACGCTGGATGTTTACCCAGTTATTTTCAGATTTGATTCTATTTTTTAGAAAAAAAAAAGTATTTCCCCAACAGCTTGGGTTTGACAGTTTCTTATAAACTAATTTCAAGTTTACAGCTTCCTTGTGCTCATATTTTGTACGCATCAACTTGTTTTATTCATTCTACAATTTCCCAGACCATGCGTCTCATTTTATTTCTGCAGCTCAATATGCGTAAGTTTACCATCAAACTAGGAAAAGGACATCTAGCAGGCAAAGAAATCCAAAGCAGTTCATTCAAATTATTTAATATAACATCTTACAGCATTGTCAAACATTATGCTGGAGCAGTACTCTATTAATTTTCAATTATTATGCAAGTTAAAGAATAGACATCTGAAACTCTGGGTTCTATTCTTGGCTCAACTCTGCCAGAGTTTCTGTGTACTCCTGACCAAATCATTTATCATTTGCACTTGGATTTCTTAATTCTTCATTCCCCTGCCTCACCCCACCCTATAAAAATACAATTCTTCCCTACTTCACAAGGTTGCTCTGAATATTAAACTTACTAATGAACATGGAGGTATTGGTACTCTGGTGATGAATACCATAGAAATATTAACAAAGTAATTGTCATACCAATATACAATCCCATTAGCATTCAGAACTGAACCCTGAACTGAATCAATAACAAATCAGTGCTCAACTGTGTGTCACCAGGCACTAGGATATTTGGCAAGAGATTCTATATTTTGGATAAAACACAGAACTAGGGACCTGACCACTTGCAGTAAATTAAAATCCCTTTGCAATTTTTATGAATATAGATGTTAGCCTAGGGTCCATACCAAGCTTCAATTAATTAATCTCATTTCCCTCAGCAAAATACTGTAGGATTGGAGAATAACAGTTTTTATCCCACAGGTAGGTACAACTGCAGATGTAATTCATTGAACAAAAAGTTTGCAAAGCATTTTAGAAACAATCTGGAAGAAAGGTGCAATCATAAAATACTGAATCATCAATAACTCAGGGTCAGAAAGGACTATTACTACAAAACATTTTAACTATAACATCACACCTAAAGATAGGCTGGTGATCCAGGTTGACCTGGATAGGCTTAGAAAGTGGGTAGATAAAAACCTGATGACATTCAATAGCAACAAATCCAAGGTGCTCCACCTGAGGGGAAAAAACCCACATCAAGCTTATACGCTCAGCAGTGCTACACTCCCTAGTACCACAGTTGAAAAAGACTTGGAGGTCATGACTGACCATGCAAGATGAATACGAGCCACCAATGCAATGTCACAACTGGTAAAGCAAACAAAACTCTGGCTTGCATCCACAGTTGCTTCTCAAGTAAATCTCAGTATGTCATCCTCCTGCTGTACTCGGTCTTGGTGAGGCCACAGCTGGAGTACTGCATCCAGTTGTGGGCTCCACAATTCAAGAAAGACGTCAAGAAGCTCGAGAGAATCCGGAGGAGAGCCATGCACACAATCAGAGGGCAAGAGAATAGGCCTTATGAAGGGAGGCTGAGAGTCATGGGACATTTCAGCCTGGAAAAGTGTAGGGTCAGGGGTAACCTGGTGGCAACCTAGAAGTACATCAGAGGTGTGCATCAGAATCTGGGGGAATGCCCGTTCACCAGAGTGCCCCAAGGGATGACAAGGATGAACGGTCACAAATTCCTCCAAGACAATTTTAAGCTAGACACAAGAAAAAGCTTCTTTACTGTGCAAGGCCCCCCAAGGCCTGGAATAGACTTTCTCCAGAGGTAGTGCAAGCACCTCCACTGGACTCTTTTAAGAAACATTTGGACGCTTATGTTGCTCAGACCCTTTGACCCTAGCTAACTTTCTGCCCCTGTGGCAGGGGGCTGGACTTGTTGATCTTCCAAGGTCCCTCCCAGTCCTAATGTCTATGAAATCTAGATATCATACCTAAAATGTTTTGTAAATGTTACAAACAAGTTAAGCAATGAACAACAATTTACATCCACCTTAATGAATTTTAGGATCACTGGACACTTATTTCAACCAAGTAACAGTAGCAATTCACTGCTAGCATCATTTTTGGTTTCATCATTTTGAATAAGATGCTTTTAACTGCCATCATGCTTTATTGCCTTCAGCCATCAACATCCTAAAATATGGTGTTCAATGCATCTAAGAAATTTCCTACACTTGACCAGAGTATTAAAAAGATTTCAAAGCAAGAATCAATTGCCATTCCACTTTTTAAACCAGAAGCACTCACAGTGAAAATGAATTTTTTTTTTGAACTTGGGAAGGAATCACTGGGTTTTACATGCGCACTTTAAACATGCATTAGCCTATTTTAATGCGTATTAAAGCGTGCTGTTTAGTTAATGCACATCAAAATAGGCTAATGTGCATTAAGTATCACTTAAAAACTGTGCTCTTTAATTAATATGCATCAAAACAGGCTACTGCATATTTTCCTAGTACAGTAAAAGCTCTGTTATCCAGCATGAGTGGAGAATGGGGGTGGGGGGGTGCCAGTTACCTAAAACTTCCAGTTATCTGAGGCAGGGGTTTTCAACCTTTTTGAAAACACCTGCAGAGGGGAAGAGGGGGCACAGCGGCTGCCGCATGCAAGCTTTCCTCCCCCTGGTGTCCAGCTAGCCAGAAATTCCAGTTAACAGACTGCTCTGGATAGTAGAATGCCAGTTAACAAAGATTTTACTACACCTCACAATGGAGGTACTAGATTTAATGTACATTAACTAACATGCATTAATGTATGTGTAAATGTGCTCAGTCACTCACTAGTAACATGGGTTAAAAATAGGCGCTTTTAAAAAATTGATTTCTTACTTAGTATCAAACTTCTGAACTCCAAACTTGGAAAAGATTTCATTGTGAAAATATCAGGGAAGATAAGACAGTTTAGATGGCAGATGCATAAACCAACCACTATTTAAACAAAGGTATTTTGCATCATATTGTGCATATAATTACTTCCTTTTAAAAAGTACCATTAAAAGCTAACAGTTAAGTACTCTAGCCGCAAGCATATGCACGTGACACCCACATATTGTAGAAAAGCCAAGAGCTTTTATTGCCACCTGTAAAATTTTACTGAAATAGTACAGCACTATGACAAGCTCTGCTTTCTCCATTTAAAAAAAATGGAGTGAAGAAGATTACACAAAAATATACGCAACACTGGGTAATGCAGAAAGTGTATGTACAGGTACTAAAAATGAGGTTATACTGGCAATCTGAAGATGAGTTTTAAAACAAGGGTAAGGAAAAACGCTTAAAATTGTGTACTAATCACTAAACCTATATCTAGACCCACATTTTTTTCCTGGAAATCTCCCACACTTGGACCACTATTGATGCCACTCCACTGGCAGTGGCAATAGTTCTAGTGCTTTGTTTATACATTTGTTTTTAACTAACACATTACCTAACCATGTTTGGACAAAGACGTCATTCTGTGACCAATATTTAGTGGCAAAGGCCTAGCACTCAGGTAGAGGTGGAGTTACCTTCCAGAGCTTAAAGAAAATTAGTCAAAAATCTAAAGTTTTGCCTCATTTATACAATGTTCTCCCAGTTTCCCTCTACTCTGGTTGCTTCTTTTGGTGGGTCCTCCTCATTCTCTCTCCCACTTTCCAAGAATGAACCACAAAACCAATACTTTGGCCCTTCTGGTTTTATACTCTCTATCCTGATTATCTCATCTGCTTCACAGTTTCAATTACCATAGTCATGCACAACTCAAATCTACCTTTGTGTTGCTGGAATCCACCCAAACCCAAAGCAGTACCTTTCATGCTGAAGGTTTTATTATAAAAAAAATAACATGACTAAACCTGAAATCCCAATCTTTGTGCCAAAACTATCTTAATTCCCCACATTATAAAGCAGTTGACAACACTAATTTTCCCTTTCCCCTAAGACTGTAACTTTATGATCACTTCTGAATCCTCACCCATCTCTGCTGCCCGATATATCCAGGTTGCGTTCAAATCTTTCTTGCTCCTGAACATTTTTAAGATCCAATCTTTTAATGTGCAGACAAACAAAATTATCACTACCACCTGTTTTAACTACTCTCTCCAATTTCCGTAAAGTTCACATTCTCTACCTCTTCGAACTATATTCTCCATCTTCAATTCTCTTACCTTCCAATCTATTTAATACCGCTGTGATGCTCAACCTTTTTGTCGAGCTAGCCAGATGGACAGTGCCCAGTCCAGATCCAGCTAAAGGACCCAATCTGATGCCTGTGGCAGGCACAGTGGGGCCCATCCAGCTGTAGACGAGGGTGGGGGGCAGTTCAGCCCCAATACAGCCACGCTGGTGACGGGGCCTTCACCTAGTCCCAGGGGCAAAGAGAGGGCATGATCCACCATCGTTCCAGCCCCAAAGTGGTAGGGAGTGTGGCTTAACTCCACAGGAGGAAGGAGGCATGGCCCAGCCCCGACCTGGCCAAGCAGGGAAAGGAGGGTGTAGCCCAGCCTTGTGTTCGGTGGGGGGGAGGGGGAGGGGAAAGGGAAACAGCGTGTGGCCCAGCTCCAAACCAAGAAGGGGATGTGAGTCGGCCCCACAGGGTGGGGGGAAAAGGGGTATGAGCCAACCTGGAACCAGTGGCACAGAAGGAAAAGGGGCCTGGCCCAGCCCCAGTCTGACTGGGGGGCAGGGGGGAGTCATAGCCTGGCTCCAACCCATGGTAGGGGGCTTGGGAATTTAACAGTGGGGAAGGATGGCAGTATTAACTGCCACTGCTCCCCTGCCCCCAAATTTCCAGACCAATGGGGAATCTTGCAGATCAGCCTGCAGGCCAGAAGTCAAGTACCCCCAAAATACACAGTTGCTGAATATAATGGTCCTTGACCACACTAAATCCCTCCACTGATTCCCATTCTTTCACCACATGAATCTCAAGCCTTTACTCTTCCTCAAAGTCCTTCACAAGTGTGCCTTCCTAATTCTCTGCTCTTTGAAAACATATACTTACTTCTTCCACCCCCCTTGAAATGCTAGTTTTATCTGTGCCTTCTGCCTGAACTGATTTATAAAGCTAAACTGTATTCTCCATCTTCAAATTCCTTGGACTCTCTGCTTGAGCTCCTTAAGAAATCAACTAAATAGTCAAGTTTAAGCTAAAGGGTAACTGTAACAGTTAAAATCCATACAAAGTTAGTTTGTTTGTTGGGGGGGAGAAGAGAGAAGCTTATAAATTTGTCTTTTTAAAGGTAGAAATATCCAAAGTCTCTCCCCTCAGCCCTTCTTCTGTCACCTACCTTCTCTGTACATTTCCTGAAGTGCATCTGAATGAGGCCCCAAACTGACTGGGGACTACATAAATATTAGAACAGAAATCTGTCTATCTGTGTGTCTGTCTGTCCATAATGCTTTTGGCCAACTGTGTATGCACCACCAAGAGGGTGGGTGGCAACTGGCTGTGCAGGCCTGGGCTGCATGGGCCCAAGTTTGAGCTGCTGTAGAAGTCTGTGGTGGCGACGAACATGCCCCGGCTGCCTGTGCAGTGGGGCTTCTCCATGCCTTCCTGCCTAAGGATGAAGCTGGGGGCGGGGGGGAAAATCAGTCACAGTGGTAGCACCCCCCCCCCACTGCCCATCCCCAATACCTGCCCCCAGAACAGCCGGCAGGGAGGGGGAGGCGGTGGGCAGGGAGGGAGGGGAGTGGGGCAGGGGGGGAATCACACTGGTGACTGTTGTCAGGGCCAGGCGGCAGGGAGAGAGGGAGGGAGAGGAGTGGAAAGGGGGCCCCAACAACAGCTGGCAAGGTGAGGGAGGTGGTGGGGAGGGAAGGAGGCTGGGTGGGCCCAGGCAGGTACAGGGCAGCTGTTGTCAGGCGGCAAGGAAGGAAGGGAGGGAGGAAAGCAGGAAGGGGAGGGGAGGGGGGGGTCATGGTGGTAACGCCCCCCCCACTGCCTGGCCCCAACAACAGCCGGCAAGAAGCAGGGGTGGGGGGAAGCCCCGCTGCAAGGCAGAGGTGGGAGGGAGGCCCCACACCAGAGGCTGGAGGAGGCGGTGGCAGCGCCATGAGTCTTTAGATGGTCGGCCCCAAAAGGTGAGCCGGGGGGATGTCACATACACACTTCCTGAAATCCGTCATTCTTGATGGGCAATTAGCTAGTACATATTAATAAGAGGCAATGTACAAAGACTAAGGTCTACATTTCACTTTATTATGCTTTTTCATACTGCATGTTCCTCAAAGCTGCTATTCTGAATTAAGTGTCTTTCTAGTTTGCTGAACTGTCTCATACCAGCAGTAGGGGAAATTGAAGAGCATATCCATAATTTATGTGAGCCTGTCCTTGGCAGGACTAAACTTGTTGACAGTTCAAAATCAGTTTGCATCTCCTTGTAAGAAATGAGGAACTGAAATAAAAGGTTTTAAAACAGAGGCATGAAGTTAGTTGCCCAACTAAACAAGCAAGTGGTGTACTCTTTTCAGCTGTCCTGTTAGTTACGTATTGGAATTTGATAGAACTGGCACGGTGCACATAACAACTTTTGAGATTAGTCTCGTCTCATCCATGCAGTATTCCTAACTAAAAATCTCTTCTCCATGTAAGAGATACCTATTCATTACTTTTATTATCAGCTAGTTAAAAAAAAAAAAAATCTTCAGTACACCAATATTTACATGAGTGATGAAATTCACATTATCCACCCAAGGTCAAAGTATCCACAGAAAACATCAAACCAATCATTCTTGGCAGTAAAGGGGGAGTTAAGTATATTTAATTTACCATTTCTATTAGCCTTTAACATTCGCTTTCTGTGTCTAAAAGTAAACATTAAACATTGTCATTGAAAGTGTTAAAGAGAGCTGTCAAAGCTATATTATTAAGCCTCAAAACAATTTAAATAAGCTTAAAGATCTCAGGGCAGTGCAGAAGCCTGCTAGCTCAAAGAGTGTGGGAGCAGTCTGCAGGTTTGCAGCAGCTACAGCGCAGCCACAAGCTGATTACAGGCTGCCTTGAAGGACTGGGCCAGGTGAGGGAGATCATTAGCAAGCCATAGGAAGCTAAAGTCTCCCAGGGAGGGGAGCTAGATGTCAGAGGAATATTGGAAGTTGAGAGCTCTCAGAGTGGGAAGCTGAGAGAAAAAAAAACAGAGCTGAAAGCAAAAGCCAGGAGGAAGAGAGCCAGCGGGTGGGTAAGCTCAAGGTGGAGCTCAAGGAACATGCCAGGAGCACCTCTCTCTCAGATGCGAGTGCTGTGGAGAAACTGAGTGAGCCTTTCCTGTGGCTGAAGGGACTGAAAGGCAAGGGAGAGAGAGCAGGTCAATGGTGGAAATACCACACCAGAGGACTCTCTTCAAGTCTGGGAAAAGACCCTATGCTGTTTAAATGTTTTACTTACAGATCAAGTTTGGTCATGTTGACTCCTACCAGGAGGTAGTCTGCCCCAAAGGAATAAAGACAGTGGAAAAAGACTGTAAATGAATACTTAAAGCAGTGGTGATGTGTAGGGGGTGCACATGCAAACCCTGAGAGCTCTGGTGCACCCCCTGAACAGCCATGCTCGCTGCTTAGGCGATGGGCAGGGGGGGAAGAACAGGAGCACCAGTGCCCCCCCTGCAAGCGCCAGCTGATCGTTGCAGCCACTCCCAGAAGCGGCTGCAGCAATCGGCCGTAGCAATCAGTAGTTGCGGGATTGGCTGTGGGGGTCCACCCAGGCAGCAGGACCAGCCATGGAAGCACACCTTTCCCTCCCCCGCCGTCAGCAGGATCAGCTGCAGTGGTATTGGGGGGGGGCACATTCCCCCCTGACTAAGGCAGCACCAGTCACGCATGACTTAAAAGACTGGTTGAATGACTAAAAGACCAATTTTGCTATAGCAGGGGAAGGCAAAATACAGCCTGTGGGCACCAGCCTGCCAGGCCATTCTATCCAGCCCACAGAGCCCCTAAAATATTTAGTAAATTAATATTTATTTGCCCCGGCTTTCTGTCAAAGCTGGATGGAGCCAGAGACAGTAGGACCCAGAGGGAGCCCTCAGCAGGATTAAGCAGCCCAGCCCCGCCCACCCTTAGCCAGTTCCCTGCTTTCCTGCCCCCACCCTGATCCAGCACCACGTGGCCATGGCTCCCGGCTGCATCCCCAGACCACGGAACATGGGACTGCAGTGGCACAGGTGCAGTGCACATGTGCGTGGGTGTCTGCAGGCGCAGTGTGCACGTGTTCATATGGCAAGTCCCACACACACACCCCTCCATAAACATGCACCTACGCCTCCCCTTGCACTGCCACACAAACCCCAGCCACTCTCCCCACCATAGCCACAGCCCCCACAAACCTATACCCAAACCCCCACAACATACAAGAATAAGACTTCATTTTAAGCTATTGTGCAGTCACCTCTGTGTACACTACACAAACACACGTAAATCTGGACAAAAATATTTTTTGAAATCAAATTAATGAATGTTGTAGATGATCACTTTTTAGAATATAATTTGGTATTTTTCTGGTTCTGAAATGGCAAAACCCCTTGCTGAAAGGAGTACTTCCGGGGGCAAGGGGGGGAGGGGGGACTTCTGATAGCAAAGGTCAGGGGTTAGAGGGTGGTACTTCTGGTCACAAGATGGCAACCGGGGGGGGGGGGGGGGGGGGGGCAGGGCACCTGTCAAGGGGCAGGGCTACCCATGCGGCCCTTGACAGCTTGCCAAAACTCAGTAAGTAGCCTTCCAACCAAAATAATTGCCCACCCCTGCACTACAGGCAGTTACTGCAGAATAAGGTCAGGTGTAACTTTAAAGGCAACTGCTACTCCTGAATAACTCCCAATGCAGGCACTGTTATTCCAAGCTTCCAAAATTGGCCTCCTTATTTTAAGAGGGAACAAAAATAGACTCTGTCTTATATTTCCCTTTTGCATACTTTTAGAAATTTCATCTTAATATTTAACAGAGGTGTTGTCGTCTTAATGGCAACCTACAAATTCATCAGGCAGGGGCAGCAAGGAATAGGGGATACTCTGTTTACCAGGATGCCCTTGGGGTTACTAGGAGCAATGGCCATAAACTGACGGACGGCAGATTTTGATTAGACGTTAGGAAAAATTTCTTTACAGTGAAGGTTGCCAAAATCTGGAATGGGCTTCCAAGGAATGTGTTAATCTTCCCTACCTTGAAGGTCTTTAAGAGGAGACTAGACAAGCACTCAGCTGGGGTCATCTGATCCCAATGCTCTTTCCTGCCCAGGGCAGGGGGTCGGACTCAATGACTTCTTTAAGGTCAGAAGGAACCTCAGTATCTATGAAATCTAGGATTCTATTCTATTTCTTCTCCCTAATAGCACAATAAGTATATAAAACTGAATTCATGACATCATAATGATTTCCATGGAAACAAAGCTGTGTCGAACACAGACTGACAACTTCACTACAGAAAGCAACAGAAAGCCAACTGGGAAAGTTAGGAATAAATGTGTTATGCAAACATGATCTTCTTCAATAGCTATATGGAAAAATGCAGGAGAGTGGCTAAATAAGCCTTTTTGGATGAATATTTACTTCCTTCAGCGTCCAAAAGTTTATTTTAGCTTTAATGTTGTACTTGATTTTTCACTCTCTATTCAGGCTGTTGTACAGCAATTGAACAAGGTATCAAGATCATCAAGATCCATGCAGCAAATGGTTTAATCCAGAGGTGCTAAAACTTCCAGCCTGGAGGCCAGATCCAAGCTGCAGAGCCAGGTCACTCAGCAAGCAGGACCCCTCATGGGTCTAAAAACTTGGCAGCAGGGGAACAATGGCAGCTAACTGCCACTACTCCCCTGCTACCAAATTTACAGAACCGAGGGAGCACTATGAGGCTGGATACTGTGGCTCTGCTCAACTGATTGCATGTGTGGGGTCAGCCAAGGCGGTGCAGCGCTAGATCCTGGTGTGTCAATCCAGTCTGTCAACCGTCCCACACCATGTATCCAGGCCACAGGGCCAAAGGTTGAACCTCACTGGTTTAGTCCATTTAAAAACTGAAATTACAATAATATTGCCACATATGGAGACACCACATTAATGTACAAAATCCAGATGTTTACTTTTCAGGGGTGAGTATGTTTATAAAGTTCATAGAATGATTTAGTCCTTTAGCATGGCCTTGAAGCCTAAAATCCAACTCCATCTTTCAAAATTCTACAAGGTTAGCATTTAATGGTAGAAAATCGGGATTGCATCCAATAAAAACTTGGCAGGCCCCCTAGTATTTATTTTGTAGAGTACAGTATCCACTTAAACTAGACATGTACAAATACTGTCCATTACCATGATGGGGTTAAAAAGTTCTGTGCAACTATACGTTCATGAAAAAGACAGAGGAGAAAGAAAAAAAATACAAACCAAATAGTGATGCTTCCTAGGTAGATAGGGAATTCATTCTTAAAATCTAAAGAATTTGAACTGGCAAGTCATTAAATTAGAAAAGAAACTTTAACTAAAATAATGATTAGAGAGATTGATAGTCTTACCTCTGATCAAAATAAAATCATAGTTTTTCTGTAAAGGTACAAAACCTAGTTGTTATATGAACCTGCTTGCACTGAAACAATACTTCTCAAAAAACCTTTTATTAGGTTGGATTTACCTTCCATTTTCTCAGGGGTATATAAATTATTTGTTATCCATTAATTTTTATTCTACCTTTCTTAATGCTACAGTAAAGTAAATCCTACCTTTTACCTTCATTGAACAGGAAATAAAGTTTGTTACTCTGCAAACATCCTTTCTTCAGGAATTTTAGTTCACGTTATTACCCAATTCAAAGACAAACTTTTAAAGATGTATGATGAAAGCGTCTGTAAGAATTCAATGGAACAGAAAAGTCTGCATTTCCAGGGTGTCAAGTGAACAAAGGAAATCATGTTTTCTATCACAGGTCTGTGACCTCATAGCCAAAATTAACACACTTCAGTAAATATCCACAGATCGCACAGCAGATACAAAGCAAAAAATACCAAATAAATCCAAGAGTACAAAGCATTTTAGTTAAACCACAAAAAGTCCACCAGCAGGATGTTCCAAATTCTTAAAAGACAACTCAGAAATCCCTCAAGAAAGTCCTACCAAATGCAGAGCTTTTTTTTTCCCCCCCCCCCCTTTTCTTCTTCTGTCTGAATCAGAGAGAGATTGGGAAAAGTCAGATGTTGAAAAACTGCAGGTCTACCTGAAATACTTCCTAAAAGTGGTCAAAGACTTGCAATGAACATTTTAAATGATAGTGTAAAATAATAAAAAAAAGATAGAAATAGTACTCCTACCGTGAACATAAAAGTAATGATTGTAGCGTATTACAATAAAGAATATTATAAAACTAGCAAATTATCCATCAAAAATGACAGGGGGGGATCGGAATAAAGCCTAGCATTTGGCCCCGTTTCTCTGTTCCACCCAGCTAGTTGGGCCCCACCCCCTTCAGGCCCGACCCTGTCCCACCCAGCAGTTTGGGTTCAGGGCTGGGGCTGGGGCCACTGCCCCTCCTTCCCACCCCCCCACAGGCCCGACCCTGTTGCCTACCACCACAGCAGCCCTGCTCCTGCTTTGGGGCTGGGTCCACTCCCCCCACACTCGCCCTCACCCTCTCCCTGTGCTACAGGGCCAAGCCCATGTCTGGCCCCCACTCACTGCTTACAGCCTGGGCCTGTTCACCCCCTCCTCACCCCCTGCAACTTTGGGTCTGAGCCTGTTCCCTCCCCACCATGGCTGCCGCTGCACCTGTGCCACTGCTGCCTTGCACCTGCAGGCCCAGCAGTGCCCACAGGCCTGGGCCCAGCAGCAAGCAGTGCAGGCCCGGCGGCAGCCACCCAGGCCTAGTGGCGGGCTCAGTGGTAGCAACGGGACACAGCCTGGCAGGGTGGCTGCGGGTGCAGGACTCGTGTGCCGGCTGTGGGCAGAGGGAGGAGGCCACAGGGTGGTAGCCGTGGCTACTGGTAAACGCCCTCTCCCCTCCCTTTCCTGCCGGCTCTTGCAGGGGTGGCAAGGAGGGGAGGGGGTGCTCTGGTCCCTAACGCCAAGGAACAAATTGGGTGCTGCTGGCCTTGCCCCCCGCTCCGTCCCCTCTATTATGGCAGGCTCCTGGCCCTGCCATCCCCCTCTGCCTCCGAGGTTGAGGGAGCAGGCCAGCTCTGCTTCCCCACCCTGGCTCCTCGGTCCCCATTGTCATGGCAGAACTCCGCCATGTCCTAACCATCAGAGTGAATAAAGCATTATGGACAGACAGACAAAGGCTTTTATAATATTAGAATAGCTGGCCATGAAAACATTAGAATTTAATCAGCAGCATAAAAAAAGCTTAGAAGTTTTAAAGCATTACATCAAAACTAGGTAGTTACTAGACAAATTAACAACATGAAAGTTTTTTAAATATTTTTTTTTGCTCTTCCTATAACGGATATTCTACCTTTCAATACAAACAAACTCAAGTTCACACATGCAGTAAATGTGGGGAGGAAAACTGCTTTTACTTTAATGAAGCATCACGATTTGTTTGTTGATACAAATAGCCAATACCTAGAAAGTTCTCCAATCATGGTAATTACTTTAGAGATTACATTTATCTAAGTATAAAAGAAAGAGAAATGTATCAACCTAACTTAAATTGCACCAAATTACAATGAATTTGTAATTTATATCCAAAGCTCAAGAGACAACTGATTGGCCTGACAGTGCTACAGAATCCACTCTCACTCTAGACCTGGGTAGCACTCATAATTAAAGGTGTACCAATACAATATCAGATTGGCACCAATATACAAAAATTGACTGCATCAAAAAATCAGCTTTTTTTGCCTGATGTGGCTGATAAATGCCCTGTGCATGCACACAGCCACAGCACAGTACAAAGGTGGAAGGAGCACAGCTCGCCTGCTTGAAGAACTGCATCCAGCTGGTAAGTATGTTGTGGTGGAAGGGAAAGAGGGAAGGAAGGGGTATGGTGGGGGACAGATTGAGGCCCCTGGAGTGAGTGAGTGGGGCAGGGGCAGTGGCCAGGGAGGGGAACAAGTACAGAACCACAGCTCATCTGGGAGGGGGTGGGAAGCGGGGGGCAGGTCCCACTACTGCGCATACCCCAGGAGGGCATGGGGATTGTGTGCCCCCAGATCTGCATGTGGGGTGGGGCAGGCTACCACTGCAAGCTGAGGCCAGGGCTGTACCAGGCTGTTCCTGGCAGGGGGCTGGGCTGGGCTGCGCTTGGGACAGAGCAGGTGGCAGCACTAGGAGGGGTTTACAGGGGGGAGCTACAGCAAATTCTGGGGTGGCTGCAGCACCCCCCCTTGGCTGCCACTGCCCTCGAGCACAACCTGGCCCCCCTACCGGGATGAGCCCAGCGCATCCCAGGCCCCAGCCCACAGCAGCAGTCTGTCCTCACCCCACGTAGATCTGGGGACACATGCCCCCCATGCCCTCCTGGGGTGCACGCAGCAACGGAAGCTGCTCCTCCTTACTCCTCACGCCCCCCGCTCCCCAGACAAGCCACGGCTCCATCCTGCACCCCCCACCCTGGCTAGGCAATGCCTGCCCCGCTCCCTCCCTCACTGCAGAAGCCTCCATTTGCCCCCTACCCTTCCCCTTCCACCACAAATGTTGGGCTGTGTATTGGAAATTGGATCAGTATTAGCCGATATGACTCCTTAAAAATCAGCTATTGGTATAGACCCAAAAAATCTCTATCAGTGCACCCTTATATGCAACAGAAACAACACTTGTAACCTTTTACAAAGCAACTGTCACCTGTACTAGTTTTTGCCTGCTTTCTTGAACAGCCTGTGAAGGAAATTACTTGTTACTTTTCCTCCATCTAGGAAAGCAAGCATTAGAATTACATCATAGTACCATCCAGCTGGAGAGTACAATGCCATGTAATTGCATCTTGGAAGCAGATTCAGAAGACAACTTCACCTTCTAAATGGTTCTCAGTTTCTGATAGGTAGTGCTTTATACCAGCTCGAAATAAGACTATGTCTTCACTGTTAACACAACTGAAATTTTTAATCTCAGGATGACTAACAGAGATATCCAAAGACAAAAACACAGCCCCTTTAGAGCAAAATAAACTAGCTGAGGCCAGACCCAGGTGGGGATATATAAAGATGACCTCGGCAGGGTTCTCTCACAGCAAACAAAGCACTATATCTTCACTATATTCTTATTTTATATTTATATGCTGCCCTCCTTTGAGACAGTTCAGGGAAGCTTACAGTAAGAAATAAGACAAATTATAAAACTGCACTGTTACTAGTATGAACACAAGCCTTAAAACAACAGAATTAAACTGGTTTAAGACCAAGAACATTCTATGTACCAGTAATACATGTCCATAAAGTTGTAACAGGGGGCCTTCTCAGGGCCAATTTTCCAGTGGCCCACCCACCTGTTCCTGGGCTAACCACCAGTCTTCTCACCTACCACACCTTGTTGTTAATTAATTAATTGATGATGATTAAGTGGGAGGCTGCCCATTTCTTGCCCCAATGCCAGGGGACGCTATCTGCGGCTCTGTTCCTTCCCTACACAGCAGCCCAAACCTCGCAGATGGCATCCAGACGTTAACAGTCACACCAGCCCCACACTAGGCTTCAGAGTCCTCCTGGCAGGACCCTCCTTTAATCCCTCCGCTCAAGCAGCCTACACCGCCTTCATTTGGGCTGCTGCACTCCTTGTAGCTGGCTCCACTCTTGGGCTCCCCCGCACGGGACCTTTGGCCATACACAGGCCCTGGCCTCACCTCCAAGGCCACGCGGGATCCCAGGTCCACAACTCTGGGTGCCTGGCCCTTTTGACCTTGGTCCTGGCCCCAGCATGGACCAGTCAAGGTGGTACTCTACTCCCAGCCTCACTAGCCCACCATCACCATTCTCTCTGGGTCCACCTCCCTGGATGTGAGAAGCTGGGGTACCTTGCACCATGACTGGTGCCCCAGGGTCTCACAGGGGACTCTCACTCCCCCCCCAGGGCAGCAGGTCATGGTGCTACTTTGGATCTTACATTCAACCCACACTCGGCTGCCCAGCAGTGGAGGACTTACCGAGGCCAGGACTCGCTTCACTCACTCTGGGGCTGAGCCCCTTTCACTCGGCCTCTGGCGTCCGAAGACTTACCTGGGCCTACTCCTCTTGCTTAGAGCTCCACATCACCCCCCTCACTTGGGGTTCCAGGTCTCTGTCCCTTACTTGGGGCTTACCCCTCACTGGGGCTCCACAACTCTGCCCCCTCACCTCGGGTTACCACACCACCCCTCGCTTGGGGCTACAGAACTTGGCCCCCTTCACTGGGGCTACCCCCTCACTGGGGCTCCACACCTCTGCCCCCTCATTCAGGGCCACACGGGTTTGCTCCCAGGTGGGCTCAGGTGTCCGTAGCCTTGCCTGTCCCCAACTTTCCCTCTCAGGGTCTCACACCCCCTGCAAGGCTCAGGTGACCATAGGCATGCCTGGCCCCACTCTTTTCCTCAGGGCTCACACCCCCGAAGGGGTCAGGTGGCCACAGCTATGCCTGGCTCCAACTACCTCCAATGGTACATAAACCCACCCAAAGGTGAGGGCTAGGGTTAAGACGCCCCTACCCACCAGGATGATAACTGGCCTGCCATTTCATGGGGGCTCTCACGCCACTGAGAGTCCCTCCAGGCCACTACTCCCGGCAGGGTGCAGTTTTAGGTCATGCCCAGGACCAGGAGCCTTCTGACCATCCCCTACAGCTCCTCCCTTACCTCCAGATGATAGCAGCAGCCCTCCAGCCAGGTGATATTGTTGCCTGGCCTCCCAGCAGCAAAATGCCCTGTTTATATGGGCAGCCCTATATCCAAAATGGCTGCCCTCATCAAGCACCTGCCAGCTGCTAGCTTCAGGCCCTTAAAAAGTGGCAGGCACCTGCAGTGCCCTGCCATAACACCTAACAGGCAACAGACAATATTCTCCAGAATCTTTTGAATTATTATAGAACCTACCACCTCACATCTTATTAAAGCACCTAACTTGTTAGACCTTAGCAACACCCATTAAGTTATTATGCCCATAATGCAGATGGGGAAACTGAAGTGGACATTGGGCACAGTATTCAAACTGCAAAATGAGTTTGCATTAGAGCTGGGACTAGAACTCAAGAATGCTCATCTCCCTGCCCTATGCACTAACTATGCACCCTCAATAATTACCACTTTCAAAATATCAAGTACAAAAAGAAACTATTATATTTCTCTTTTGTACAACAATATGCACATAGTTTAAGAATGTATTATTTCATACATCATTTAGAATTACACACTTATTTCCAAGAAAATAGGCAACAACACGGAGGTTTCTCAAACAATTTACATAGAGAAAGTTGTCAGTAACAAACACCAGCATATAAAATTAGGGCCAAATGACATCTTAAATTCTGATGTGCTAACACTACATTCTAGCATCTGAACAGATCATTTAAGCTTCAAAAGCAGCGAAGATGAATTTTGATCTAACCCACTATTTTTTCCTCCATATATGTTCAAACCTCTTTCAAACAGTATTGAAAAGGTGTCATTAATTAGCAACTACGAATTAACCAGCTGTTGATTTGAGATTTAAATGAAAATCCAATTTGCTTCATTCTCAGGATGTTTTCTTTATGGCACATTTCCATTTAAAAATACAACTTCTGAATGCCTACATTCACCTTAAGTTAAGCAGAAAAGGCCCTCAGTAGATCCCAAACCAGAGTTTGGGAAAAAAAGCTTGAATAAGGAGATCAAAAAAGTCATCATAAACTGAAAACTTCCACGTAAATAAATAAGTCTAACCTGTATGATTATGAAGATACCCTTCCAAATATAAATCTCATGCAAACCAAGGGAAAATTGTCTCCCTGAGGCCACAGACTTGTGCCTTCAGCTGTTGATAGGCTTCCATGCTTCCAAGTGCAAGACTGAAACTGCTTCTACTAAAAACAGACAAAACAAGAACCAGTCAAAGGCACTAACATATTGCCATTTACTCCTAACAGTGGCCCAGTTCACATCCTCACCTCTGGCAGCACTACTGCTGGAAGATTACACTTCTGCCTAACTAACATCTGGTAAAATTTAAATTCCAATTTAAAAAAAAATCTTAAAATTCTATAAAAATGTCTCTTTAAAAAACATTCAGCTTAAGGATCCTCATTCAAACATTATACTGAATTCACTGAAATATTAAAATTAACCTATTCTAAATCTCCCATTTAGCACGATGTATTTAAAGTCAATTTAAAGTCAAGCTACTGAGTCACATCTCCCTGGAAACGTACAAGGAACAATCTAATGTATTTTTTTCCTGCTCGCAAAAGAATATTTAACATGTGATTAGCTTTCAGCACAGAACTGCAAAGTAGCTTGACCTAACAGATTTCAAAACTTTCATACTGCAAAATCCAGCTATATTATATCAGTAAAGGAATAATAACAAAGGAAGGTGTGCATCCCTTAACAAGAAGTGGAATCAACAATTCCTAAGTAAGACAAAATCTCTTAAAACCTAAGAAAGAATAGAAGAATTTCTGGAGGCCAGGTTTACTTGAAGTCAATGGAAATGACTTTTAATATAAAAAACTGTATAGAACTAACCAAACAAACTTCCCTTGAGTAAGAGAATACCAGAACAGTGAGGGTGCTAGACCATGCCTTCTGACATATAGTATACACTGCATCTCTTGAGGGACAAATGAGGACAGGTACTAGGCAGGGAAATGCAAGAGAAACCTAGAAAACAGATTTAAAACTAGATAAGGCAAGAGCATAAAAATATTAATGGACAGCAAAATAATTCATTATAAAAAAAATGTAGGTAAACACTTGGAAATGGAGGGAGCAAATATGTTAGAAACCTGAAGGATGCTACAACAGCCAAAAAAACATCTTTTTCAAAAGGTCAATGTGCAAGCTCAATCAACAAAACTTTTAAAGTCCCAAAAATGTCACTGTCAGAAAGCCAACCAACCCGCATGACTGAAATTCCGATGAAGGCAACAGTGCAACTTTTCCTGCATCACAGTAGGATATCCTGGATTTCTAACTAGCAGCACTACAAATTGCATGGTTAGCAGGAAAACCCTTGTTGAGAGGATTAATCTATTGATATGGAGAAAACTGCCTTTCCCTTCTATACAATGAAAATACTATAGCACAATGCAGAATGATGGATACAAAAGGGAATCAAATGAGCTTCCACTCTTTCCCATACTAGAGCAGTCTGTGTGTTTCCTTGATGTCTTTTCCAACTGGTGTTCCTCTACTTCAAGGATGTAATCTTGCTGAATCACACAGTGAATAAGCTTGGTAAGGAAAACAAAAACTGAATTTAAATGATTGCTTAGGCAAGATAAAACACATGCACACTAATAAATACCAGCATTTGCAAATAAAAGGGGGATAATGCATGGAACACACTGGAAAGGCATCAAAAGGACAAATACTACACTGCAATACAAATGAAGTCCTTGAGACTGTACAGCAGTATATATTTAGGCAAGTTAACAACTTCTCAGTCAATACAAAGGCTTGAGAAGTAGGGAAGTATGTTGGAGACATGCAATCATAAATGGTTTTAAGCCAATAATTACATAGATCAAGGAAGTAATCAAGATATTTATGTCTCTCCCAAAGCAGAAGAAGAAAAAATAAAGTCACTCATGCAAGAACAGTGAGGTGGCAATCTGATATTTAAAGGCACAAAAAGTAAATCCAGTGAAGAATTAGGGAAGTATGCATTTCTTTATTGGCATTTCATTTCCACAGTTCAGATCTTTCCCATTTACACTTTCGTATTCTGTCACTTGCATCTAGGCCTGCTTAGTAGTCACAGACAACTGATTCTTCCAGAACCCTACAATAAAGTCACAGCCAGTGACCCAATTTTGCTTGGCACCTTACAGTATAAAAGATTCACTGAACCACAACTCTGAATCATGTATTTCCAACCCAACGCATAATGGTAAAAACCAAGTGCAAATTAGCAGCCTCAACACCTACTCTGTGTTATTGGGCAACTAAGTGCATATCTCTTAATCAGCTGACAGTAGGTAAGCCCAGTTATGTGGGCAACTTTCAAGTTCTTCAGTTCTTAACTATCTATCAATAAAATAAAGACAGTATTTGCATAACACATTCAATCATACAATTTCAAAACAACTGCTCTCTGAAGTCTATAAAAACTTCAATTTTTTTAAATCTATTTTGAAATCTACTTGACTTGACATCAATAAGATACAAAATGTTTTTACATTATGTAATCAAACCTCTCAACTTCCTTATGCCAGGTTTCTGACGGAACAACTGGTATGGCATCTGATGGCCTAAGGGATGAAACAATACAATATTTGAACCTTTTGCCCCTCCCCCCCATAGTTATTACATCCATAAACTTCTCCATTATTGTTTTCACTTTTCTTGTCCCTCTACAAGAAATAGAAGGAATTAGGTTGGCTTGACTGCACCTTCCAAATAAAAAATAACAATCAGTCTTTCCATCAAATAAGGCAAGAGATGCACACTATTTAATTAGCATACACAATGACAGGAAGCAAAAACTATGGAAAAATTGTAATATTTTCTTCCTTAGAAAACAGCTTTATACCAGAAATTTAAGAAAGCTAACATTTAATTCCTAGAATGGTCAAAAAGAACCCGAGTCAAAATTCCATCATGAAAAGACTGCTTTTAGAGGAAACAGCAATCTTGGCTCATTCCAGATAGACTTGGAATCTAATGAAACTAGATGCCTTTACTCAAAAAACAAATTTATCATTATATCATCAGCTAAGAATCCAAGCTCACAGATTCCCTTACAGCACACTGGTATAAGTGTACCATTAAAACAGCATTACTAAAATATTCAGTGCAGGTACTATTTTACAAAAAGGTTCTCTTATAAACAATACCATTCAAAGAAGATTAAACAAAGGTTTTTCAACTTAAAAAAATGCTATTTCCATCTTAAACCCACATCCATACTGTAGCCAAGGTTACACAGGGAGACCTTCCTATAAGTTGAGCAATTCCCATTTTGCATCACAGCTTTTGCTAGACAGGAACGGGTACATTAAATGAACATGACCAACATGACAATTGTTCTGTCTGTGTATACATTCTATTTATGAAGCGAGATACAGAGAGATTCAATGTCAAGATTTGAGAAAATATTTTTTTAAAGGGAAAAAGTGATTACTCTACGTCTTTCGCTTCCATCTCTTCACCTGTTTCTGCCACGAACCAAAATACTTCCCTTCTCTCTACCTGTTCCAAGAGACCCAGTGTTCTGCCTTTCACTTCTCCAGACACCAGGAAAAGAAGTGGCTGCATCCAAACATTTTATTCCTCCACTCCCTTTCCCACGCTGCAGAGATTTAGAACATCCCCCTTGGCACTGCCTTTTGCCAAGCTGATCGCAATGGCCATGAAACTGGTTCTGGTTTGGAACAGCCTGCAGCACCCAAGACCCACTGCGAGGCAAAGAGGAGAGAAATGTGTGTGACCCAGCACGGACGGCACGGCACCAAACTAACTTGCTTCCTACGTGGGGAAAGGGCTAAAAATCGCATCAAACTTCATGAAGGGGGGGTGACTTCAGAAAGGGGCATGTGACAGACCTGTATGTACATGTACATATGTGACTTCAGAAAAGGAGGTGCAAGACGTGTGTGTGTGTGTTACTTCAGAACGGGTACAGAACTGCAAAGGGATATGGGCAAGAGACCTGTGTGTGCGAGTGTGCGACTTCAGAAAGAGACGTGCGCAAGAGACCTGTGGGTGCGTGAGCCTCTGTACAAGTGAGTGTGTGACTTGAGCAAGGCAGGTGTGCGAGAGACCTGCCCATGCGTGCCAGTGTGTGACTTCAGAAAGAGCCGCGACCGCCCGACTTGAGGAAGAGCCCCGCAGAGGCGCTTCCCCAGCTGTACGAAGCTTGGAGGCTTCAGCGCACGAATCCCGCCGGCCGAGCAGGTCGGGCTGCGCCGGGCGGGGAGGGACCGCGCGTCCGGCTGAAGCCAGCCCTGGGTCTCGCCCCCTCGCAGACCCTCCCTCCCTCCCTCTCCCCCTCCCCCGCGCGGCCCCGTCCCGTCCCCCGCCGCAGCACTGGCTGGAAGCCGGGAGCGAGGGGCAGCAAAGCCAAGTGCCGGCGGCCGCTCCTGCCCCCCGGGGCGCGCGGGGGACGCCGCGGAACTCACCCAACAAAGTTGCGGCGGCGGGAGACTCGGCTCGGCGCTGCGCTCGGGGTGAGCTCACCCGCTCCCCGCGCCGCTCTGCTCAGCTCCGCTCCGCCCGCGGCTGCTGCGCCGCAGCTCTCGCGAGAGGCAGTGCGGGCGGGCCTGCCCTGCGCTCCCGGGGGGGGGCGTGCGCCGCCGTTACCACAGCAACGGCCAAGCGCGGGCAGCCGCGGCCCCGGCTTCCTGCCCGCTCCGGGGGCAACGGGGAGCTTCCTCCCTCCCCCCCCGGGGGCCTCGGGCAACAGTGCCCCTCGCTCCGCACCCGCCGCCCCAGCCCCGCCACGGCGAGGGGCCCCAAGCAGCCCCTCGTGGGCTGCAGCTCTGCGGCCTGCAAGGGAAAAGCTGCTTGTTCCCCACGTTTCTCCTTTAATGGAGAATCCATTTTTAAAGATCATGGATCTATTTCTTTTTCTTTAAGTTTGTTCACAACGTTTTCACATATGTTATTTCGACTCACTTTTGCGTCACAACCCACGGGTGGAGAAACGCGGCTGTAGGGACTACAGTTAAATGCCCGTTTCTTATCCCACTCCCTCAAACAAGAGCTGGCCGCCTGGAGCACCTTGCAGCTGCCGCCAAGACTTCCCCGCCCCTCATTTCTAATAAGACTGCACCCCGGTTAAGGCTTTTAGTCCACAGGCCACAGTCGGCAGGCATATGAAATTAAAAAAAAGAGGTGCAGCCAGAAATGGCTAACAGGCCGCAGGAGAAAGGAGGCTTGGAATAAGGAAACAGCAAGAGCATTAAGAAGGGGTGAGGGCCCTCAACACCCATTGAGTGGATAAGGATAAAGGGTGGCTAACATCTGTGGAGTGGAGAGCGATTGGCAGGAATCAGGGAGATGACACCAAGCCATCAAGTCACCAGACTCTCTCAGCGCTGCCTGAATTGAAATGCTGCTGTGCATCCCAGGCACGAGGGTTTTAAGTTTGGGCAGAGTAGAAATCAAAGGGAGGGGCAATTACACCGCTGCACCCTCGCCACCCCACTAGAGTTACCACACGTTCATGTTTTCCTGGACATGTCCACTTTTTTGGTCCCCTGTCCTGTGTCCAGGCAGGTTTTGAAAATGGAAGCAAATGTCCAGGTTTTTACACTTCCTCCGCTTTCCTGGGCTGTCTGCTTGGGGCTGGGAGCAGCAGCAAGGTTATTGGCTGCTGGGGGTCACATGCTCCCCATGTGGGCCCCAGCAAGCCACTCCCAGGTAAAGAGACTCTGTGTGCACATAGGCATGCATGCATGCATGCGTGCAAACACACACACACGCACGCACGCACACACACACACAACACGGGAGCTGCTTGGGCAGCAGAACTAGGGGGCAGGGGGGCAGAATATGCACTGGCAAGGCTAGGAGGCAGGGGCTTAGGAGTGAAGGACAGAGTCAGGGCACTGGCATAGCACTGCCTCCACCCCACCCCCCATCAGATGCCCCTGCCCCCTACCCCCCTTTCCCTCACAGGTGTCTTTTTTTAATACTGGAAATATGGTAACCCTACCCCCTGCCCCCAATCCACCCCTGTTGTAACATCCTGAGCGTATCTACATGCACAGCACGTGGAGCTAAGACAGAGCAGCCTCAGCTGGCAGGGAGTCTTAGGGTTCAACCTGCCAGCCCAGGGCTGTTCTGCCCTGGCTCAGCATGCTGAAGAGGGGCTGGTTGGGGCATGAGGGAGCTTCAGCATAGAGCAAAATTCATTTTAATTTAAATGTAAATTTGGGGATAAATTAGTCAACTGCGCAGTACACCTCTTGTGTAGACATACCCCCTGACACTTCTACATGGACAGGGAGCGCAGTTCTCCTCCCACTGTTTAGACTGGAGGTGTCCCTTTCCCTTCTTTCTTGACTACAAAAAAAATAAAGCAGTTCTTCCTTTGCAAAGAGCTGAGCAGGACAGAATGGTTGTGGTCCTACAAATACCCATTTGAAATACCTGGATTTATCTAGTGAATCTTGTTTGTGCATCCAATAGTGCTAACATTGCATGGTACCCTGCAGTACCCTTGAAAAGATCTTGAGACACCCTAGAGTGCTGCAGCCCCACCCCACCCCCCAAGTTGAGAATCACTGATGTAGATTTGCCTTTATAGCCCCCATTGCCATAGGATGTGATCATGCTCTTGCAGGTTCTCATCTTCAGGAGAGAAGTCAGGACTTCTGCTAGCAGGGAAATCATAGAAAATTAGGGTTGGAAGGGACCTCAGGAAGTCATTTAGTCCCTTGCTTAAAGCAGGACCAGCCCCAACTAGATCATCCCAGCCAAAGCTTTGTCTAGCTGGGTCTTGAAAATTTCCAAGGATGGTGCTTCCACCACCTCTCTGGGTAACCTGTTCCAGGATTTTACTATTCTCCTAGTGAGAAAATTCTTCCTAATATCTAACTTAACTAACTTCCCTTGCTGCAACTTGAAACCGTTGCTCCTTGTTTTGTCATCTGCCACCACTGAGAACAGTCTAGCCAATCTAGCTCCATCCTCTTCCAAACATCTGTTCAGGTAGTTGAAGGCAGCTAGTAAATCCCCCGCTCAGTCTTCTCTTCTCTAGGCTAAATAAGCCCAGTTCCCTCAACCTGTCCTCATACGTCATATCCCCCAGCCCCCTCTGCTGGACTCTCTCCAGTTTGTCCACATACTTTCTGTAGTAGGGGACCCAAAACTAAACACAGTACTCCAGGTGTGGCCTCACCAGTACTGAATAGGTCTACTTCCTTGGACCTACTGGCAACACACCTACCAATGCAGCCCAGTATACCGTTAGCCTTCTTGGCAACAACGGCATACTGCTGGTTCATATTCAGCTTCTTGTCCACTGTAATCCCCAGGTATCTTTCTGCACAGCTGCTGCCCAGCCAGCCAGCCCCCAGCCTGTACTGGTGCTTGGGATTATTCCATCCTAAGTGCAGGACTTCACACTTGTCCTTGTTGAACCTCATGAGATTTCTTTTGGCCCAATCCTCCAATTTGTCTAGGTCACTCTAAATCCTAGTCCTACCCTCCAGTATCTACTACTCCCCGCAGCTTGGTGTCATCTGCAAACTTGCTGAGGGTGCACTCTCTGCC
Source organism: Crocodylus siamensis (assembly GCF_052110815.1). NCBI lineage: Eukaryota > Metazoa > Chordata > Crocodylia > Crocodylidae > Crocodylus > Crocodylus siamensis. The sequence continues at coordinate 226,835,064 of NC_143396.1, read as the reverse complement.
ATCCTCCAGGTCATTGATGAAGACATTGAACAAAATCAGCCCCAGGACTGATCCTGGGGCACTTGATACCAGCTGCCAACTAGACTTTGAACGATTGATTACTATTCTCTGAGCCCAATGCTCCAGCCAGTTTTCTGTCCACTTTACAGTCCATTCATTCAGCCCATACTTCCTTAGCTTGCCTGAGAGAATGTTGTGGGAGACCATATCAAAAGCCTAGCTAAAAATCAAGGTCGACCACATCCACCAGTCTCTCCACAGAGCCAGTCACCTCATCATAGAAGGCAATCAGGTTGGTCAGGCATGACTTGCCCCTGGTGAATCCATGCTAACTGTGCCCAATCACCTTTTTCTCCAAATGCTTAAAAATGGATTCCCTAAGTATCTGCTCCATGATTTTTCCAGGGACTAAGGTGAGGCTGACTGGTCTGTAGATCCCTGGATCCTCCTTTTTCCCCTTTCTTAAATACAGGCACTGTGTTTGTCCTTTTCCAATCATCCAAAACCTCTCCTGATTGCCATGAGTTTACAAAATGATGGCCAGTGGCTCTAAAATCACACCAGCCAATTCCTTCAGCAGACTTCATAGTTTCATAGTTTCTAGGGTCAGAAGGGATCTGAGCAGATCATCTAGTCCGACCCCCTGCCATGGCAGGAAAGAATACTGGGGTCAAACGACCCCAGCAAGATGTTCATCCAACCTCCTCTTAAACACCCCCAGGGTAGGAGCCTGCACCACTTCTCTTGGAAGCTGGTTCCAGACCCTAGCCGCCCTGACCGTTGAGTAGCGCCTCCTGATATCTAACCTAAACCTACCCTCTGCCTGCTTGTGACCGTTATTCCTGGTCACCCCTGGCAGTGCTCGGGGGAACAGTGACTTCCCCAATGCCTGCTGATCCCCCCTGACTAGTTTATAACAGGCCACAAGATCCCCCCTCAGCCTTCTCTTTCGGAGGCTGAACAAGTTCAGGTCCCGTAGCCTCTCCTCATACGGCCTGCCCTGTTGTTCCCTGATCTGAGTGGCCCTCCTCTGGTCCCTCTCCATGCTGTCGACTTCCCTCTTGAAGTGTGGCACCCAGAACTGGACGCTGTACTCCAACTGCGGCCTGACCAGCACTGCATAGAGGGGGAAGATCACCTCTTTGGACCTGCTCGAGATGCATCTGTGGATGCATGACAAGGTGCGGTTGGCCTTCCTAACTGCCTCCCCACACTGCCGGCCCATGTTCATCTTGGAGTCAATGATGACTCCAAGATCCTTTTCCGCCTCTGCGCTGACAAGAGGGGAGTTCCCTAACCTGTAGGTATGGTGCCGGTTGTTCCTCCCAAGGTGTATCACCTTGCACTTGTCTGTGTTGAAACCCATCCTATTCTTGTCCACCCACCCTTGTAACCTGTCTAGGTCTGATTGTAGCCTGTTGCATCCTTCCAGTGTGCCCACGTCCCCCCACATCTTAGTGTCATCAGCAAATTTGAACAGGGTGCTTTTTACCCCCTCATCCAAATCACTGATGAAGATGTTGAACATTGTGGGCCCAAGGACCGAGCCCTGCGGAACCCCACTGCCCACGTCCTTCCAGGGTGAGAAGGACCCATCCACTACCACCCTCTGGGTGCGGCCCTCCAGCCAGTTGGTGACCCATTTGACTGTGTGGGTGTCTACACCACAGCCCCCCAGTTTCTTAATGAGAACGGGGTGAGAGACTGTCAAAAACCTTCCAGAAGTCCAAGAAGACTATATCCACTGCTACCCCTGCATCTAATGATCTGGTGATCTGATCGTAAAAGGCCACCAGGTTGGTCTGACAGGACCTGCCACTCATGAACCCATGTTCCTTGACCCTAAGCATGCAGTCCCCTGCTGGCCCCTCCTGGATGTGTGCCAGCATAATTTTCTCGAACAGCTTGCCTAGGATCGAGGTAAGACTAACCGGCCTATAGTTTCCCAGGTCCTCCTTCCTGCCTTTTTTGAAGATGGGAACCACGTTGGCCCTCTTCCAGTCCTCTGGTACCTCACCAGAGCACCACGAGTGCTCGTAAAGCCGTGCCAGGGGACTTGCAATGACCTCGGCCAGTTCCTTTAGAACTCTAGGGTGGAGATCATCCGGGCCGGCTGACTTGAATATGTCCAACCCCTCCAGAAGCTCCCTAACTAAATCCTCGCTAACCTGTGGCCCAGGTATGCCTCCCCCGGGGCCCGAGGGGGGCCCAGTGGGGAGGTGGCTGTTCTGGTCCCTACTTAGGAAGACGGAGGCAAAGAAATCGTTAAACATGTTAGCTTTGCTGTCTAGCATGACAACCAAGTTTCCCAACGCACCCTGCAAGGGCCCCACATTACCCAGGACCTTCTTTTTACCCCCTATGTATTTAAAAAAGGACTTCTTATTGTCCTTAATCTGGGAAGCTAGTCCCAGTTCCATCTCTGCCTTGGCCTTCCTAACTACCCCCCTACATCCCCGAGCAACTGCAGAATAGTCTTCCCTGGTGATGACCCCTTCTTTCCATTGGGTGTAAGCCCCCTTTTTAGCATGGAGACATTCCCGGATGCTTTTGGTGAGCCATGGAGGCTTGTGTGCTCTCCTGCTCCCTTTGATCCTCGTTGCGATTACCTGGGTGCATCCCATCCTGCCTCATGGACTTGTCCACATCCAGCTTTCCTAAGTAATCCCTAACCTGTTCTTTCACCACAAAGCTCACCTCCTCCCCAAACTCTGAAGACAGAGGCAAAAACAGTATTGAGCATTTCAGCCTTTTCTGCATCCTCTGTCACAAGGTTGCCTCCCCCATTCAGCAAGAGGCCCATGCTTTCCCTGATCCTCCTCCTGCTACTGACATACTTGTAGAAACCCTTTATGTTACCCTTCACATCCCTTGCTAGCAGCAACTCCAATTGCGCTTTGGCCTTCCTGACTTCATCCCTGCATGCCCGAGCAATGCTTTTATATTCTTCCCTAGTTACTTGTCCAAGTTTCCATTTCTTATAAGCTTCCTTTTTGTGATTTAGTTTACTGAAGGGTTCCCAGCTAAACCAAGCTAGTCTTCTGCCACACTTGCTAGTCTTCCTGCACATCGGGATGATTTGTTCCTGCACTCTCAGTAAGGCTTCTTTAAAGTATAGCCAGCTGTCCTGGACTCCTCTCTCTCAGTCTGGCTTCCCAGGAGATCCTGCCTATGAGTTCCCTGAGGAAGTCAAAGTTTGCTTTCCTGAAGTCCAGGGTCCTCACTCTGCTGCTCTTCATTCTTCCTTTATTAGGATTTTGAACTCAATCATCTGGTGGTAACTGCTGCCCAAGTTGCCATCCACATTCCCCACCAATTCTTCCCCATTTGTGAGCAAGCAAGTCAAGAAGAGCATGGCCCCCAGTTGGCCACTCCAGCACTTGCACCAGGAAGTTGTCCCCAACACTCTCCAAAAAAAATTCCTGGATTGCCTGTGCACTGTTATATTGCCCTCCTAGCAGATGTCAGGGTTACCACTTAACTACTTTTTCATATTGCTAAAGGACAGGGAAGTTCCAGCTCAATGGAAAATAAGGTTTCAGAGCTAGTCCCAGTAGGGTTGAAAAAGATTGTTTCAGACCACGGGATATGGATGTTTCCTAAATCTTAATATATCTATATTACACTCTCCAAACATCTCAAAACATTTCACAAAAGCAAAACAGGAAAGTCTAAAAATAGTAAAATAGACCTTGATCCTAGTCCACATAACCTTTAAGCATGCAGATCCAGGACCAGCTGATTGTTCCCAGAAGGGAACAGACTGCAATGATGCTGGGCTTATCTTCACAAGAAAAATCAAATAATGTTAAAAATGCAGACAATAATATTGTGTCTGCTGTTTGTAAAGAAACACTACCACCGTGACAGATTTAATTATGACCAGATGGAACAATGTTAAGGACAATTCATCCCAATCTACATTGTCTACAAAGTTGTATTTAACATCATGTTAGAACACGATCTGGAAGGGCAAAGTAAATAAAAACAAAAACAAAACTTATGTAAAAAAAAACTCAATGAAAAAGAAACATTTTTCTGCCATTGGTTAAACAATGCAATCCCAGAATATCCGTTCAGACGCACTTTGCAATGTCCTGTGATAAACTGTGCTTCTTATCCTGTGAGCCTTTTTAGGTTGTATCCCAGGACAATGGACATCTGAACAATAGCACTTTAAGGATAAAATGATTTATCCCTGGACAAATACAGTGTCTGTACCCTTTTATACATGTTATAGGTTTGTTTTTATGATGTTTATCACATCTAGTAACTTGCTCTTTTATAAGCTTAAAAGTTAAAATTTCTTTTCATGGCTTTTGTCATTCAAAAATGTGTCATTTTTCATTGAAAAGCAATACAGGACTTCTCTAAATAGGGAAACCAACCAGAATAGCTATTTCAAAATAACTGCCTGTATGGACATTTCATTAGTGATTTTATTCTAGAAAAATTGTTCTGCATCAAAAGCATGTTAATTCTTTCAGAATAAAGTAGTGCTTATTCCTCAATAGAATGCCCACAGAAAAGATAATGCAGAACACATTTATGGTGCAACAGGTATTCTGGTTAATTTCCTCAGGCAGATGAACTGTAAGGGATGGGAACTTCTGAGCGTTAGTTACGCTTCTGCCACTGACATGCTGTGTAGACTGAGACAAGTCACATACATCCCCTCTACGCATGCAGGTAAAGGCATAATGGGATCTAATGCGCAATTCACACAATTGTGCCTCCTGCCATGCTGCATTTGTATGTCAGGAGGTGCCATTGGTGGGAACACACATTAAATTCCATTGGTCCTTCTTGCCAGTGCAGTGGGAGCCTGATCCTGGTCTCCCCCTGCACCAGCAAGAAGCAAGCTCACATGGTTGATATGCCCCTCTACCTGGGACTGGGAGATTGTAGCCATGCCCAGGAGCTACTAGGACCCAGAGGGTGTCAGCACTGGGAGGCATGCTTCAGGGACCCAGCCTCCAGAGCTGTGGGACTTTGGGTCCCAGCAGCTGCAGAGTGCTTCCAGGACACAGTCTGCAGCTGCTTAGGCTGAGCATGCCCACCAGTTGCAGGACTCACAGCCCTCAGCTAGGCAAGGTGCAGCCTTGTGGCTGATAGTTCACAGCTGACAAGGTTCGCAGCCATAGGGGAGACCCTGCTACACATGGAAATTAAAGCTCAATAGCAACCAGCTATAAAGTTGGTACCATTTTCAAGGTCTAACTTTATAGCTCATTGGAACTTTTTATTGTGGTAAGTACTTTGCATGTGTAGCTGGTCTCAAACTAATTGCACAATTAACCAGTTAATTGCATGATACCTGTAATTTGTAAAAGGGGCCTTAGAGTCACAGACTGTATGGCCATGTCCAGACAAGTGTGGACATGCAGTATGTGGCACTACAGACCCATCTGCAGTGCCACACACTGGATATGTGGGTGTCCCCCACAGTGCTAACTTGCAGAACAGACATCCTGGGGTCAAAAAAATGCAGACCCTAAAAAAGAGGGGTGATACACATAGTAGCAGTGTGTGCCACCCCAGACCACAGCGTGACCTGCCGAAGCCACACTGGCTGTCGGCCAGGCTGCCATCTGCAGGAGCACTGTGGCTGGAGGTCCCACGAGGACCCCAGGTAAGGCTGCTGGGGCTAGCACATTTGCTAGCCCCAGCCTTCCCTGCCCCACCCAGAATAACCTCCCGCACACCAGAGCACACGTGGCATGGACATTCCCTGGGTAGAAGTAGAAGCAGCACAAGGTGTGCCACTGCTACTTGTCCCTGGAGAAACAAATGGCCACACTTGTCTGGACATGCCCTATGGGAGCAACCTACAAAAATCCTGCCCATCTTGAGAATCCATAGGCCTTAGTTTTACTAGAAAATTTAATGAGGCCCACAACATCCCCCTGCTGCACATATCCAGAACTGCTACCATATTGGCTGAGCTGAGCATTTCAGTGCTTCTCTTGTACCTACAGCCACTTAGGATTCACATATTACGCATCACTGCTCCTAAATCCTCTGAAGGGTTTAATCCAGTAAGTATGCTCAGAGCACATCCGACAGATGCTGACAGCACTGAGTTCAGGATAACGCATGGTAGCTTTCATTAAAAAAAAAGGCCAGAGTGGAGGTATAAGAAGAGGTGGTAGTGCACACTTTTATAGCGATAAAAGAAGAGGTGGTAGTGCACACTTTTATAGCTAGCAGTTAGAGCACATGCCCAGGAAATGGGAATCCTAGACCTTAGGGGACTCATGGGGAGAGGGTACATACCCATGTTTCCCACTTCCTTGAAGAGTGGCGTAGCCACCAAACTAGGCATTATATTCAAAGACTATAAGGCAAAATATATAATCAGTCCCTGAAGCAGGGACTGGCACCCAGACTTTCCCTGGAGCAGCTCAAATAGCAGTGGCACAAATTTGTGCCGGAGATTTGTGCCTTAACACATGTGCCTGAACATGCACTTTGGCATGGGGAAAACTGTATTGCTTGGGGCAAACTGACCCTGCCCAGCTCTTCCCAGATCTTCAACCAGCCTGTGCTGGCCTCAGCAGCATAAAAAGCTGCCCTGTCTAGCAGCTCAGGACTACTTGACCTCACGACCTTCTGAGGCCTGGCCACTTGGTATCTGGGGACACTAGCCCCCTGTGCCAGCTGGAATGCAGTACCCCTGACCTAGAGTGGCCCCTGCATCCTCTACCCACTGCAGCAGTCTGACAGCAAGGACTGCTTCCTGGTTGTGATCTGCTGCCACCTATGACGGCATCCACCCCCTTGAACCTGTGGCCACACGGCTGCACACCTGCCAGACCCAGACAGGGTCCACACTGGCTGCCTGGGATGTAGCATAGGCACTGCAATAGAGCTGCCTGCACCTCTGGGCCAGCTGGCAGCTGGCCACGGCTGCATAGCTGGCCTTTGTGTGGCACTGCTGCCATGTCTTCTGGTGCCCCCACTCTGCCATTTGGGCAGCTATTGCCCAGATGTGTTTATTGCGGTGGCCTGCTTTGAACCGTTGGGAGTATGTCCTCCTGGCCCCAAATGGCCAAGAGGTCAGCTACCTCATCCAGCCTCCAGTTGGGTCCCCAGTGCCAGCCCTGGACAGGCTCCTCTGCCCAGATCCCGCTTACCTTACCAGCAGGGATCCTGGCTTTCTCTGTTTAAAAATAGCAAATTCTCTGATTTAAAAACCTTGCAAAATCTGTTTTTAAAACCCCAATTCCACTTTTTTCCTTAATTAAAATGAAACACCACTATATCTATAGGTATCAGTTGAGTACAATGTTTTATTGATATATTTACAATTTTAATGCAATTTGGAAGCCTACCAGCTCTTCAATTACTATAATAAAATAAATTATGAATACCTATATAGTTTGGCATTTGCTGTTCGTTTTTGTATCATAGGAAATCAAAGCTCTCCCTGCCCCCTTTGCTCACCAGGATGCAGGTCCAGCTCCAGCTGTCCCCACAGCTGCTTTGTGGTACTGAGCAGCACCGATATGCAGGTGCCCTGCCCCTGTCCATGCCTTTGCCCCTCACTCGCAACCCACAGCCTCACCAGTGCCTCTCACTCCTAACCCACAGCTCCCGGCTGCCCCCCTGCTCACTCCCTCCCTCCTGGCAGCAGCTCTCTCTTTGCACCAGGACATGGGTCCAGCTGCAGCTGTCCCACCTACTGCTTTGTGGAGCTAAGCAGTGCCAGCCCTTGCTGCTCTGCTCCCTGTGTCTGTGCCCAGGCCCCAACGATCCCCATGCCCTTGCTGGGAAGCCCTTAACTGGGGCTAAAAGATTGGGCTGGGCAAGCTCCTTCCCTTCCAGGCCAGTCTCCCCCTACACAGGCTGCTCTGGGGGGGCAGAGGGGCTCCAAGCCTGGCTCTGGCATCTATTTCTACCTGAAGCCTGTCCTTGCATCTCTCTCTGTCTCTCACACATCCCTTTCGGGCCATAACATTAACCCCACTGCCACCTCAATCCCTCCCTGCCCATCACCCACCCTTTCTGCCACCTCCACCCCTTTCCCCAGCCCATCACACACATCCCAAGCGGTCCCCTGGACCAGAAGTCCCCACTATGCCAGGGCCACATGACTTGGCACTGGTGCGGGTTCGGGGCAGAGCTGTAGTGTAGCAGCTGCTTGTGCAGCTGCAGCTCCTGCCGGCAGGTCCAGTCCCATCCAGCAGTTGGGCATGCAGGGTCTGGGAGGGCTTGTAGGGAGGTGTGTGGGGTGAGGCGGGGCACATCTTCAAATTGGATCAGGCTGGCTCCATGCCAGCATATGAGGCTAACAGCATTGCAGGTGGGAGCCGCACGCCACCGGGCTGGTCTGGGCCAGTTCCATGCTTCCATGTGGGGCTTCCAGCAGGGAGCCACACATGGTTCAGCCCAGTGTGACTCCCTGTGCTCCCAGCTTGAAGGCACGTGACTTCCCATGTTTGACCCGATGGCATGCAACTCCCCAAGGTTCCCAGTCCACACACCATTAGGCCAGGCAGGCTTTGTGCCACCATGTGGGGCTCCCTGCTGCAGTCCTGGAAGCTCCACAGGGAGGGACAAAGCCAGCCTGGCTCGGCTGTGTGGCACGCAGCGCCAGAAGCCCCGTGTGGTGGCATAGAATCAGCCCAGTCTGGTCCGAAGGCATGCGCCAATAGGTTGGGTCACGCTGGCTCCATGCTGCCATGTGCAGCTTCTAGGACTTACCCAGAGCTGCACACCACCAGGGGCTCTATCTCCTGCAGGTCATAGGTGCTCCAAGAGCCTGCTGCCACTGCGAGCTATGCCCCGCTTTTATTTCCTCCAGAAAGCTGAGGCAGTGTGCTGGAGCAGCAAGGGGATGCAGCAGCCATAGTGACATTCTGGCCAGCTTCCAGAGTGTCTCTTTGCAGGACCCAGCCTCCAGCTGTTTTTGGGCATGCTCCAAGGGTGCACCCTGCTCTGCTTTTTCCAGCTTTTTTTTTTTTTTTTGATACAGGGATTGCCCAGTATCGCATTTAGAGTCCATGCTGCAAATATGCAGCATGGGGAATATTCTCTCATGCACAGGGTGCCTTCTGTGGTGTCTCAAAGTAGTTTGAGATGCCACAGCACACACATGCACGGTCATGTGGACACTGCCTACAAGAGCATCCCCATCCTAGAGCTACAGGCATACTCGTTCTCACTCGCTCTCCTTTAGGCCCAGTGAATCCTGAATTCCTTTCTTCAGAACACCACAGCTTCAACAGAAGTTACAGAAGGTGCCCCCACTCCAGCCTTGTATCTAGTCTGATGGTTACAGCACTTTCCAGGGAGATGTAAGCTTGAACTCCCTCAGGCTGAGAAAAGCATGGAAGCCTAGTCCCCAACTTTTGGGGCAAGTACTCTTAATTTACAAGAGTCATAGAATAAAATGAGCCATCAACATCATGTTTTCCTTCTGCAGTTATGTTTTCAAATGAAAGAGTGAACCAGTCCTCCAGTTCCAAAAGGGATGATTTAAGGTTTCCCAGCCAACTCTGGCCTGCACATGGAGACTTCCCCACACAGCCTGGGGCTGGCTAGGAACTGTCCCAGTCTGGGGCAGGTCCCAGCCAGCTCCATACTAGACAGGAAACTCTCCCTGTGCAGGGAGCTCCCAGCCTCATCTCCACCATTGGAGTGGGGGCTGGGAGATTGCTCTCTGCTCCCAGGAATTGCCTGCTGCTGGGTTGGGCTCCAAAGGCTAGGCTAGGACAATGTCCCCCTGCCCCAGCAACTGGGAGCTCCCAGCCCTGGCTCTATGATCAGGGGCAGGGGGTTGGGAAAGAGCTGTGGGGGAGGGACAGGTCCCAATCTCCTGCCCCAAATCCGCTGGTGGGGCAGCTAGCATGACCTCCCAGCTGGGCCTAAAACTGTCTACTTCATAACCCTCATATTACAGAAAGGGAAAATTACTCATAGGAGTCTCTGTGGATTAATTAACATTCATGTAGGTCTTTGAAAAAATAAACAGTTATGTAAAGGCCAAGTGATATTATTGTTTCTGATTAGAATTGCCAGAACTAGAGTTCTAGAGTCAACTACCAGAACTATGCAAAAATTTAAATCAGAAGCTGAACTTCTTAGTTTGGCTTCAAACAGAACATATTATTTGTGAGCTGATGAACACTGACAGTGTCCCCAGCGTTACACAGAACATCCCTGCCCCAAGGAGAAAAACAATACAAGTTAGTTACAAAACACTCTGTATGGACCAGAGGATGGATTTCACACCCAACTAGATTGAACTCTAGATTAGTGGTGCCCAGGCTATGGGACCAAAGAACCACTGTCAACTCTAAAAACTTCTTACAGCCCATTATACACCATTATTCAATTTTAACTGAAAAAGAGAGAAGGGGCTGGAACAGCCCATGGCCTAGTTGGGGACTTTGATTGTGGCTATGCAGACCACAGTTTGAGAACTATGCCATGACAGAATGACCTTTAGGACATACTGTAATGTCTGTCTTTTCATTCAGAAACCTGAGGCTGGATTAAATAGGAAAGTTTTTCTTTCCATGATTTCTGTACAAGCTTGCCCTAGAACTGTGGTATCCAACCATTTTAAGTAGATTACTTTTTAAAATAAAAAGCAACCCAAGAGCTACTGCATGCCACACCCTCCCACCCTGCCCCCCCCACACACACAGCATAGTATCATACTCCCCCCTATATAGATAGGATTCTAGACCCTGATTTTTCAGTGCACTTAGCTTTTGTGCAGGGGTGGGCAGTGTACTTAGCAGTCTGTGTGGGGAGGGGGGCAGATTGAGGCAGAGGGAGAACAATTTTTTTTTCCTTCCTCCACAGGTAAGTCTGTGGGGAAGGAGAAGGGGGAGGGGAAAGGGATGTGGGGTAAGGAGACGGGGCAGATCAAGTCCCCAGCAATGAGGGAGGGAGCAGGACAGAGGCAGTGACTGAGAGGAATAGGGTCCCCACTGGGCCGGGTGGTGGGACAAGTGGAAGTCTGGGGGGCATGTGCTCCCCACCACACTTGTCCCACCACCCGGCCCAGCCTGGCCAGGGCCCCACTCCCCCCAGTCCCTGCTTCTGCCTCTGCCATGCTCCCTCCTTCACCGCTGGGGCTCAATCTGTTCCCCTCCGGGAACGAGGAAGGGAGTGGGGCTGGGGCAGAGGCAGGCCCTGCACAGCTGTGGCGTGGGACAGAGCCATGAGTGGCTTATCCAGGGGGTACAGGGGGGAGGTCACACACCTCTGGATCTGTATGGGGAGGGGCAGGCTGCCACTGGGGCAGCTCCGGGCTCTTCCTGGTGGGGGTGTTGGGCAGGGCTGCACTCAGGCTGGGCAGCAGCAGCACTGGGAGGAGGGCTATGGGGTGGGGGCGGGGGCAGGGGGGGCCATAATCCACCACAACACCCTCTCCCAGCACGACCGCTGCCCACCCCAAGCACAGCGTGGCCCAGTGCCAACTCCCAACCCCAGCCCCTTCCCTCCCCCCAAGGTTATGGGGGCTGTCTACCCAAGATCTGTGTGGGGAAGGGCAAGTTGTTGCTGAGGACTGGGAGGCTGCACCAGGCTCTTCCCAGTGGAGGCTGGCCCAAGCTGTGCTCAGGGCAGGTGGCAGTAGTGCGGGGGGGGGCTATGGCAAATTTGTGTGTGGCTGCAGCACCTCCCTCCCATAGTCCCACTCCCAGCACTGCCGTTGCGTCCAAGCATAGCTCGGGTCAGGCCTCGCCAGGAAGAGCCCAGCACTGCCCCAGACCCAGCCTGCAGCAGTGGCTTGCCCTGCCCCACGCAGATCCGGGGACACATGCCCCCCATTTCCTCCCAGGGTCCATGTCACTCCCCCCCCTGCACCCCCTGGACAAGCCACTCGTAGCTCTGTCCCACACCCCAGCTGTGCAGGGCCTGCCCCCACCCCAATCCCAGCCCCAGCTCCACTCCCTCCCTCAGCCTCCTATCAACTCTCTGAGGCTCCGCAATCAACTGGTTGGGGACCACTGCCCTAAAATGAATCTGGTCCATTTTACTGATATAAGTAATATATGACAGACCTTAAAATATGTGAAGTATTTACAACTAATGATGAAATAGGTACATTGCTTATAGTTTAAAACAGTAATGCAGAATTAGAACACAGAACATAATGAATTCTATATTGGGTCAGACCACAAGCCCATTTAGCCTAGTATTCTGTATCCGACAGGGATGTGGAATGGATACTAAAAGGAAAACTTGTTTATTCAGGGTGTTTATCTAGAGTGATCAGTTAGTGATCAGTGATCTAGACTGATCCACTTCCCTTACAGCTACCTAAGCCTCAAAATGCTGGAAGTTCTCATTTGGAACTTGCACCTGTAAGTATAATATTTCATACCCACCGATAGATCTATCCTACATAAATTTATCTAATCCTCTTTTGAAAGTGTTTAATTATCAGTCTCTATAACACTGTATGGCAGTGAGTTCCACAAGTTAATTACACACTATATGAAAACAACTTCCTTTAATTAGTTCTGTTAGTTTCTGTGCGTGTCCCCTAGTCCTGGTATTATGAGAGATGGTAGACAGCAAATCTTTACCCCATTCATTTATACTGTTTATTCTCCCTAAGTTTGGGGTGAGCCTGCCTCAGGCAGGGAGTTAACCTAAAAGATGACCTCCTGTGGTCTCTTCTAGTCCTACTTTTCTATAATTCTAACTCATTTTTTCTTAAACTGAAAAGTCCAAGCTTATTTAGCTTGTCCTCTTATGGAAACTTCTCCAAGCCTCTGAACATCCTTGTTGCCCTTCTCTGTACCTTTTTTAATTACACTGTATCCTTTTGGACCAGAACTGCATGTAATAAAGGTATGGGAATCACTGTTACACAGTAGCATAACATTTTCTGTTTTGTTTTCTCTTCTTAATTTCTAACATTCTAGTTGCTTTTTTGTGTCTGTTGAGCACTGGGCTGATGTTTTCAGACAACTATCCACAGTAACTCCAAGGTCTCTTTCCTAAGTAGTAACAGCTAACCTAGAGCCTATTATCACATATGTGCACCTTAGGTTATATTTTTTCCACATGCATCACTTTGGTTTTTATCAGCACTGAACTTGATCTGCCATTGTGCTGTCTATTCATTTCTTCTGCAGTGCTTTACAGTCAGTATTGGTGTTACCATCCTGAATAATTTGGTGTCATCCACAGACTTGGCCACTTCATCATTCAACCCACTTTCCAAATCATTTATGATTGGTATACTGTGACAGGGGGCTGTCCTGAGGCTGACCTCTGCATCAGCCTACCCACCCATCTTGGCAGTCCGCCCACCTATCTCACTTGCCACACCTAGTTAGTAAATAATTAAAGTTGTTCATTAAGTAGGAGACTGCCCTTCATGTGCCCAGCTATACCAGATGGTGCATACATGCTTTGATCTACCCTACACATGTTCCATGCCTTGCAGGTGTTACTACCATCACCAACTCTATGTGCCCCTGGTCTTGAACCCTCTGAGTCCTGTCTCTCTGCAACACACAGGCACCAAGTTCTCTGGTGACTGGCTTTCTGTGCCTTTCTCTTGGATGCCTGACTCAGTTCCTCTCTCCTGGGCACCTGGTCCTCTGGCCCTGTGGTTGAGACTCTTGGGTGCTCACTGTGCCCCTGTGGCTGTGCCCCTCTAGTGCTAGAGGGGCTGTGCCTGACACTGGGCTCTACCAAATCATATGCGCTCTCTCTCCAGGCACTAATGAGGCCTCTAAACCTCCCCTCCTAGCCTCATCATGATCCTCCAGGGTAAACATGAACACAAACACAAGCCCCTAGGCTATAACTTAAATACCAGTAATAACAGCAGTGCTATGTGTCTTTAAGAGGACAAACTTCCACTCAGAGTAACATATCCCTATATAGGTACCTGGGAGACTCACTGTAGTCATGTAGCACCTAGATAGCAGAGCAGGCAGTACTGGGAGGGCTAGGCAGGTAGCACCAGGTCTCAAGTAGCTTCAGCAGGCAGGAGCTCTTCCCCTGTCAGTTGCCAGAGAGCTGGTGTGCATCTGCTAGCTACAGCCTGGGCTTGTATATCCCAGAAGCCTGCCTCCTGCTGGTTAGGTGATGTCAGCAAGTGTGGCCAATTACTCCCTTTGAAGACAGGAAGCTTGATGGCACCCAGGGGAAGAAAAGGAATACAAACCACAGGGCAGCAAAAAGACCAAAGTTCAGTATACAGGAGGATACAGGAGGACATTGTTACGTGGGAGGCATGATATTATATGACCACTGTCAAAGCTAATGGGCCAGAAATGTGACTGGTGTATGCTGAATCACAGAGGCACACACATACGTTATTAGGATGCAGTCAAGCACTCAAAAGTCAGGAATGCTAGAAGTAAAGTTGCCTTGTGTGTCTACATTATAATACAGATTTTAATTATATCATTACATCATTTTTTCCCAAAGGCCTCCTTAGGTATACAGGTCTGCTTCCTCAGGTTTACAGGATGGATGTCTCAATTAATGGGCAGCTTTTCAATATTTTGTTTTCTTTCCATTCACTGTACAGTCCAACACATTATTTACTACACAGTATCAAAACCTTGCACCGAAAATGAAATTATTAAACACCATACACAATCCCAATGGGAAATTATCAGTAAAATAGTATCAAAATCCCCACTATATAGGTGGGATTCTAGACCCTGATTTTTCAGTGTACTTACATTTTATAACACTCCTTACAGGAAACACTGAAATCTCACTGACTTAATTTGCAACTGTGAATGTTAAACAATTCTTCACATCAGAGCTCAGGTATTCAGAAAATAAGAACACTTCATTAGAACACACATAAAGTGTTTTGTTTATGAAAGAAAACACAGAGAAGGGCCAGGAAGCAGGAACCAGAACCAAGGACTCTCCCTAGTGATGTCCCTAACCATTAGGTACAGAGCAAAACTCCCTCTTGTGCACTCTTCTCTCTTTCACCAATGGATCCTGAATTTCATCCTGAGTGTCTCAGCTTCAAAATAGAAAGGGTGGAATGTTCCAGTTTCCAGAACAGCCAATGACCTCTTGGTACTCTTGGTACTCTTCTGGGAGGTCAGAGTGGGGATTTGAATTTTGTCAGGCCAGGGAAAAAATGGAATCCAGGTCTCCCATTTTCTGATGAGTGTTCTAATGACTAGGCTATTGTACAACCAGGGTACCACTTCCTCCTGAGCTCACACCTAAAATTATTACTCCCTGCTCATTTCTTTTAAAGAAAAGGGCATAGGCAGGTATCTTCAGGAAAGGTTCTAGAAGTAGACTCTAAGTTGAGGATGGTGTATACCTGCAGCCCTAAGCAGTATGCCCAGGCTCCAGAGATGGATGAGATTTCAGACAGTTCTTCCCCAACAGTCCCTACTGGCTTGTCCTAGACCAGGCTTGTCCAACATATGGCCCGCGACTGTCCCCAGCAGCTTGTGGGAAGCTGGCTTCAGCTGCATGCCGCTTTTCCTGGCTGGTGCTGACCCAGCTGGGTCCGACCCATCCAGAGCAGTATATGGCTGAATCCGGCTTCCCGCAAGCTGCTCGGGATGGGAAGAGCCCGACCGGGTCTGCACTGGCCAGCAGAAGCAGCAGCAGAGCCGTGTACCACTCAGGACGGGACAGGATGAGCCTGGCTGGGGTGGCAGGGGCTCAGCTTCATTTTCCCCTTGCCTGCATCAGTCAGTCCCAAGAGGCACACGGCTCCGCTGCCGCTTCTGCTGGCTGGTGCTGACCTGGCCAGCCTCCTCCTGTCCCCAGCAGCATGTGGGAAGCCAGCTTCAGCAGCATGCTGTTTTCCTGGCCGGTGCCGACCCGGCTGGGCCCATCCCATCCCATCCAGGACAGCATGTGGCTGAAGCTGGCTTCCCAGGTGCTGCTGGGGATGACTGGTTGGGTCGGAACTGGCCAGCAGAAGTGGTGGTGAAGCCTCCTGCCTTTTGGGACCAGCTGGCACAGGTAGGGGGAAAGTGCAGCAGCACGTGGGGAAGCCACAACTTGATAGGGGATGGGATGGTGCACCAGGGAGGGAAAGCTGTGGCTAAGCCCCCTGCAGCTGTGCTGTATGCTTGTTTAAGACTGAACAATATGCTCAAGAATAGAGCATGAATTATCTGGGCTCCTACGTAAATCTGGAACAGATAAAAATCTTTGTAAAAATACTGTCCAGTGTTTGAATTGTGTTTGCTTCTGTTTCTCTTTGTGCGGGACTGGGGGTTCAACTAGTTACTACTTGTTAAAGATGTGTTACTAATGAGTTATTAATTCAATAAAAGTAAATCTTATTGAAGATTATTCTCAGAAATGCCCATATCTTGTTGCTTTGATTAGTTTCCACTCTGGCTGATATCTTTTCCACATTTGATCTGCTGACTTGCATTATGCTTCTTTCATTCATTGAGAAGTGAGTAGAAGTGAAAGTGTTTATTTTAGTCAAGTGTTTGGTATTATTTCATTCTTGCTTTTATATTGTTTTTATTTTGGATTTTAAGCCACATTTCCAGACCCATTTCATTGTCACTTCCTGCAGCTTCATTGGTATCAAAGGTCATGTGACATCACTTCCTGTGAGGTCTTTGAATATGGCTTGCCAGCCCACTAGGTGATAAAAAGTTCATGATCCGGCCCCGCACTCAAAAAGGTTGGACACCCCTGGTCTTCCACCAATCTAATTTTCACTCCTCTCACCTTCTTAACCCAGCCTCTTTGTCTAGCCAAAGTCAGTTCTTCCTCTGTACTTTGGTTGCACATCAGATGTGTCCTTCCTTCCTCTTAATTTCTGGAGAAAAGGTCTGAAATCAATCAAATGAAATTTAGTAAGGAAAAGTGTAAAGTCCCGCACTTGGGAGGGCGCAGCAAATAGATTGAGGGATGACTGGCTAGACTGTAGCACTCTAGAAAAAAACCAGGGCTTACAGTAGACCAGCAGTGCCCAACCTTTTTGCCCGGCAGGACAGATTGGCAGTGCTTAGTCCATCTGTGGGCTGGATCTAGATGGCACTCCCGGTCTGGTGCCCCGGTGGGCACAGCAAGCACCATATGGCCATACAGAGGGCATGGGAGGGGAAAATGGTAGGCCAGCCCCAACACAGCCCCACAGGAGAAAGGAGCTTGATCTGGCTTTGTGGAGAGGGAAGAGGGCATGGCCAGGCCCCAGCTCAGCCCCACAGGAGGTGAGGGCATGGCTCAGCCCCAGTGAGAGGGAAAGCAGTGTGGCCTGGGCTAGCAGGGGCAGGAGGGGGTACAGGGAAGGGGCATAGCCTGGCTCCGATACAGAAGTGTGTTGTGGGGGAGGTGTATGGCCCGCTCCTGCAGGGAAAGAGGCATAGCTTGGCTCCGACCAGTCATGCAAGGGACAAGCTACCCACAGAGATTATGGAATCTCCATCTTCGGAAGTTTTTAAGAACAAGTTACACAGACACTTGGCTGGGATGGTTTAGCCAGGGATGGTTCTGCCTTGAGCAGGGGCCTAAGAGTAGATGACCTCCTGAAGTCACTTCATACCTTACTTTTACATGAAAATGCAATGTTTTCAAAGACTTGTGCCTCTGGTTGTTTATATTCACCCAAATTTGAATGAGTTACATCTCTAATACGAAAAGATTCCCTCACCACATCTCAAGTTCCATCTCTAAAATCCAAGGAAAGGGCAAGAGCTGTTCAAAGAGAAGGTTGCTAAAATGTAGCAACATGTGCAAAGCATTTTACCTTGGCCTCTCTCTCAGACATGACCGAACCATTTTGATAGACTTTACAAAAAAAAAATTAAAATTGTATTTAAAAAATTCACCCTGAGGCAAACACCCAACATGTGAAATTTCAGCTTTAAACTGTTTGTTTAGCAAAGTTACAAGAGGCTGAACGTAACTCTTGTAGGCAGCACCACCAGGGCTGTTTAGAAGGAGTTCCTCTATCACAAAAATGAAGTGACTTCTTTGAAAGGATAGAGACACAACAGCTTTTTAACAGCATTGGCATCAGCAACATAATGGAACTGTTTAGGACAGAAATGAAAAGCTGCAGGATGATTAATAGCTCTTTTTTAAGATATATGTAATTTCCTGCTTTTCCAGAGATGAGTATAGCTCACCAATACAAAAAGTGTCTAGTAATGTACATTCATTTTAAAAAGAAGTTTTCAATCTGAGAATATACTTCTTTAAAGAAGATATAAATAAAAACATCAGCCTTCACATACATTTATTTTCATTTCCCCATAATTCACAATGACTTTTCGAAACTGATATCTTACGTGCAATTAGTCTGTAAGGTGGCTTTGTGGCTGTCAGCATTCTGAACAAAATATAAAACGACATAGATATTAATCTTTGACAAATCTCTACTATACACAACAGAATTAAATTCTAATAAAAACTGAATGATATTAGGAGAAATGCCAAATGACTTACCACTCGCTTATTTGATGGATAGCTGGGCTAGCTATCACTCCTTGCAGACCTGCCAATCAGCCTGAGTTCTGGGATAGATTCCTAGAACCCTTTTAGAATCATAAATTACCATCAAAATACTCCCCTGCTTAAACTGGTGTTGAAAAAACATCTATTTTGGAAATAAGAAGAAGGTACTGTGTCAGCAACAGTATAGCTATACCAGCTTTCATTACACTTTGAAGCAAATATTTTAAGTTGCTCTTTCTAATTTGCTGTTTGAAGAACACCATCAATTTGAAAATTATTTCTGCATAAGCATTTTTGTACTTGTTGTAGATCACACTAGAGTTCACTATACCTGGGAGATGGAAAGAATGTTTTTTAGTTCCTTTATAGTCCATTTGACAACACTTGGTAAGTAGTGCTTGAGCACTGAGACAGTTTCCCTTGTAGGGTTTGTAGGTCTTTCACACAGCAAGAGGAGAGGGAAGAGTTGGAAAACATAGATTTCATACATATGAGGGCTGGAAGGGACCTCGGAAGATCACTGAGTCCAGCCCCCTGCCCCAGAGGCAGGAAGTCAGCTGGGGGTCAAAGGATCCCAGCAAGATAGATGTCCAAATGTTTCTTAAAAGAGTCCAGAGTAGGTGCTTGCAGTCTATTCCAGGCCTTGGGGGCTTGGACAGTAAAGAAGTTATGTTCAGCCTGAAATGGTCTTGGAGGAGTTTGTGATCATTTGACCTTGTTATCCCTTGGGGTGCTCTGGTGAACAAATATTCTGCTAGATCCTGATGTATACCCCATATATACTTATAGGCAGCCATCAGGTCCCTCCTGAGCTTGCGCTTTCCAGGCTGAAGAGTCCCATGGCTCTTAGCCTCGCATCATAGGGCCTGTTCTCTTGCCCTCTGATCATATACATGGCTCTCCTCTGGACTCTCTCAAGCTTTTCCACAACCTTTTTAAATTGTTGAGCCCAGAATTGGATGGAGTACTCCAGCTGTGGACTCACCAAGGCCAAATGATCAGACATCAGGAAAACAGACCTTATGACGACAGGCTGAGAGCTATGGGACTCTTCAGCCTGGAAAAGCGTAGGCTCAGGGGTGATCTGATGGCCACCTATAAGTTTATCAGGGGTGCCCACCAGTATCTGGGGGAACAATTGTTCACCAGAGCGCCCCAAGGGATGACAAGGTCAAACATTTATAAACTCCTGCAAGACTGTTTCAGGCTGGATATAAGGAAGACTTTCTTTACTGTTTGAGCCCCCAAAGTCTGGAATAGCCAGCCACTGAAGGTGTCTCAAGCACCTACTTTGAATACCTTCAAGAGAAATTTGGATGTTTATCTTGCTGGGATCCTATGACCCCAGTTGACTTCCTGCCCCATGGGCAGGGAGCTGGACTCGATGATCTTCCGAGGTCCCTTCCATCCCTAATGGCTATGAGATTTATAAAACCTACATACAGTGGAATAATGACATCCTGGGATTTGCTTGAGAAGCATCTATGGATGCAAGCCAGAGTTTTACTTGCTTTACCAGCTGTAACATCACATTGGTGGCTCAAAAGCATCTTGTGGTCAATCATGACCCCCAAGTCCCCTTCAGCCATGGCGCTAGCAAGCATAGCACTGCTGAGCCTATAGGCATGCTGCAGGGTTTTTTTCCCCAAGGTGGAGTACCTTGCATTCTTCAGTGTTGAACACCATCAGGTTTCCATCTGCCCATTTTCTGAGCCTGTTGAGGTCAGTCTGGATCATCAGCCTATCCTCAGGTGTGGACGCTTTACCCCAAAGTTTGGGTGTCATTGGTGAACTTGGCCAGTCCGCTTCTGATACCAATGTTTACATCATTAATAAAGATGTTAAAGAATATGGGCTGAAGGACAGAGCCTTGGGGGACCCCACTGGTCACAGCACACCACGATGATTTACTTCCATCTATTAGCATTCCGTCTGGGTCCAACCTTGGAGCCAATTTCCTAGCCATCAGACCGTGACGTAGCCGAAGCCACAGTTGGCCAATTCTTCCAAGAGGAGATCATGGGACACCAGATCAAAGGCTTTTTTTAAAGTCTAGATATATGTCGCCAATCTCTTCTCCCTTGTCCAGGTGATAGATCACCTGGTCATAGAAGGAGATGAGACTGGTCAGGCAAGACCTACCTGAAACAACCCCATGCTGGTTATCCCTCAGGATGTTGCCATCAGCCAGTTTGTCAAGAATGGTCTCTTTGATAATCTTTTCCAAGATCTTCCCCAGGATAAAGGTCAAGCTGATAGGCCTGTAGTTCCCTGGGTCTACTTTCCTCCCTTTCTTGAAGATGGGCACTATATTGGCCTTCTTCCAATCTTTGGGCACGTCACCTGAGTGCCACGAGATCTCGAAGATCCATGCCAGTGGCTGAGCTATGATGCTTGCCAGCTCCTTGAGTACCCTGGGATGTAAACTGTCTGGGCCAGCTGACTTGAAGATGTCCAACCTTTCCAAGGCTCAAGTTCCTTTACATGGTCTACATTAATGTAAGGTAACAATTCTCTCTCACCCTGGCCATCCTGTACCATATTGAGCAGGGTGATCCCTTGGGGCTGGTGAAAAACAGACACAAAGTACCCATTAAGCAGGTTGGCTTTTTCCTGGGTGGCCGTTGTCAGGTGTCCCATTGGTTTAGGAGGGGTCCAATGTTGCCCTTGCTTTTCTTCCAACTCCCCACATATTTAAAAAAGGATTTTTGATTGTCTTTGATACGTGTAGGCAGTTGGAGTTCAGTCGCAGCCTTGGCTTTCCTGGTTCACCCCCTACAGGTCCAGACCAATGCAGAATACTCCTCCTTTGAGGTGGATTCCATCTTCCATCCTTTATAGGTCTTTCTTTTGAGACACAGGAGGTCCACAAGTTTCCTGCAGAGCGAAGGGGGCTGTTGTATCCTTTTGCTACCTTTCCTCCAAGATGGGATAGACATTGCTTGTGTTTTCAGGATCATTCCCTGAGGAGCAGCCACTCATCCTGAATTCCCTGCCCCTTCAAGTCATGGTCCCTTAAGGCTTTGCCAACAAGCCTCCTGAGCTTGTCAAAGTCAGCTTTCCTGAAGTCGAGGACTTCTGCTTTGTCAACTGACGTGCTAGCTTTATGGTGGATATGCTAGCTCTATGGTGTCATATTCAACCTGGGGGGGAAGTGGGCAGTAGAGTCCCCCAGGGCTCGGTCCTTGGGCCTGCACTGTTCAATTTCTTCATCAGCGATTTGGACAACGGGGTGAAATGCACCCTGTTTAAATTTGCTGATGATACCAAAATTTGGGGTGAGGTGAGCACGCTAGTAGTGAGGGAAAGATTGCAGCAAGATCTGGATAGGTTACAGGAGTGGGCTAACATAAACAGGATGTGTTTCAATACTGACAAGTGCAGGTTGCTGCACTTAGGCAGTAGAAAACAGCAGCACACTTTACAGAATGGAAAACTCCTTTCTTGAGAGCACAGAGGCAGAAAGGGATCTCAGAGTCATTACTGACTCCAAGATGAACATGGGCTGACATTGCGAGGTTACAGTTGGCAGGGCTAACTGCACCTTGTCGTGCATCCAGAGGTGCATCTCAGGTACAGCCAGGGAGGTGATCCTCCCCCTCTATGCGACGCTAGTCAGGCCACAGCTGGAGTACTGCGTCCAGTTCTGTGCACCCCACTTCAGGAGGGATGTGGACAACATTGAAAGGGTCCAGAGGAGGGCCCCCCGCATGGTCTGGGGACAACAGGGCAGACCCTACAATGAAAGACTGCGGGACCTAAACCTGTTCAGCCTTCACAAGAGAAGGCTGAGGGGGGACCTGGTGACTATCTATAAACTCACTAAGGGGGACCAGAAGGGTTTGGGGGAGACACTGGTTCCCCTAGCGCCCCCTGACATGACAAGGAACAATGGACACAAATTATTGGAGAGTAGGTTTAAATTAGACATCGGCAAGAACTACTTCACAGTTAGGGCAGCTAAGAGCTGGAACCAACTTCCAAGGGAAGTGGTGCTGTCTCCTACCCTGGGGGTCTTTAAGAAGAGGCTTGATGCCTACCTGGCTGGACTCATCTGAGTCCAGTTTTTTTCTACCACCCAGGCGGGGGGGAAGACTTGAAGATCTACAAGGTCCCTTCCAACCCTACTTCTATGATTCTATGATAGTGAAAGTGATAAGCTCATGGTCACTGTCTCCCAGCTTCCCTTTGATCATTAGGTCACTGACTAGATCATCCCCCTTTGCCAGTACCAGGTCGAGCAGTGCTTTGCCTCTTATTGGTCCATAAACTTCTTGAGTCAGAGCTCGTCCACACACGTAAGGAAGCTTGTGACAATTTGGATTTGGCCAAGCGCTCTTCCCACAAGATATCTGGGTAGCTGAAGTCTCCCATGACAACCATGCATCGGGAGCTTACATCCTCAGCCAGTTCCTTGGCAAATTCTTGGTCGAGCTCTTGATTAGGAGGTCTGTAATATACTCCTACCATTGTGTCCCCTTTGCCACGTTCACCATGGATTTTAACCCAGAGGGTCTCCAGTCATCCACCCTGGGTGCCAATGTCAGCTTGTATGGACATGTAGCTTTCCTAGACAGAGAGAGCTACACCCCTGCCCCTTTTATCTGCACAATCTCTCCTGTACAGGGTATAGCCATCTATACCTGCAGCCCAGTCATAGGTGGAGTCCTACCAGGTCTCCAATATCCTTATGAGATCATAGTCATTCTTGTTTAGCAGGAGGACCAGTTCCTCCTGTTTGTTCCCCAAGCTCCTGGCATTGGTGTACAGGCACGTAAGTGTCCCATTAGAGGCCCTAGTCTTCCCTACACATAGTTCTGGGGCTGGGGTAGAGGTGCCCTTGAGTACCTTAGCCTGCTGGATTTGCAAAAGTTGCCAGTAGGCTTGCTGTGGCGGTAGTCCCTCCATCCCCAGGCAGGCTTAGTTTAAAGCCCAGATGAGCAGGTCAGCCAGTTTGGTTAAGAAGAGCCTCCTCCCCAGTGCAGTGAGGTGGAGGCCACCTCTTCCCAGCAGACAACTGTCACTCACCAAAGAGTGAACTGTGATCGTGGAAGCCAAAGCCTTCACGATGACACCAGCACCACAGTCTTTGGTTGATTACCTCAATCCTACTCAGTCCATAACCCAAAACCAGGTGGATTGAGGAAAACACCACCTGTATCCTCAACCCCCTAAGTCCTGCTCCCAAAGCCCTGTAGCCTCTCATGACCCGGCTGGGATTGCCCTGAGCCATGTCATTCCTCTGTGCTACGTCCTGGATACAGGCTCCCAGGAGGCAGCAGACCTCCCGGGCTAAGGGGTCAGGGCAGCAGATTACACCCTCGGTCCCCCTCAAGCTGTTTTAAATCATTTAAGAATTGAGCTTCATAAAATTACAGTGCATACTACCTAAGCACCCTTAGATTGGTAGTGATTAGCACCCTTATTTTGGTATATCTGCATTCGTGCTATGGGCTATGCCAATTTAATCATACTGGTTTAGAAAAAATGTAGTAAGTTTCAAGGTGAAGATCTTCTTGACAAATACAGCTTTTCAAGTTTGAGATCTTTCAGGAAAGAATTGATTATGACCAACAGTTTGTCTTGACACACTGAGCCCTGCCCTTTTTTCGTTTGATGGGATCTGAGCAATTCCTGTTAAAGTCAACGGTATTCATTCTATCTACATTTTCCCTGGGTTTTCAATCTGATACTGGAATTTTCATTTTCTGTAGTAATGTTGCTTCACAATTTTAGATTCTGATCCTGCAAGTGATCTGTGCAGGAAGTCCCTGATTTCCATAAGAATCCCCAAAACAGTGTTTAAAATATCAAATTATGTTATACCCACCACTACTGATGGCTGCATTTGTGAGGTAAAAAGATCCTACAATGTTGCTTGGTGTCGCAGAGCATGCAGGTGCCCTGCTCCTTAGAGTGGAAACAGCTAGGGAGAGAGCCCTGGCAGTGAGTGGGGAGCTCAGCTGCTGGTTACCAGGGTAGCCAAAGAAGTAATGAAGAAGTACAGGTGTGGGTTGCTAGGGCAACCGCTGGGAACCAGCTGACCGGAAGGGGCAGGTCCTGGCTCCTATATAATTCCCAGGCTGAGTTCCCTGCTAGCTATTTAATTCCCAGGCAGGGAGTTCCCTGCTAGCAGCTGTAGGGGAAGGAACTCTGCTGGACTGAACAAAGAGGAGAGGCTAGACTGCAGGTATAGCTTTGAGACTGGGAGAAGGATAGAGCCCCCTGATGTGGCAGGACTAATGTGACAGCTGAGCGGCTTGAATTTACATTGCAGCCTGCTTTTCTGTTTACTGTTTACATCTGGTGGTTTGGGTGAGGCTATTATGGGTAGGAAGAGGCCTCATAGTGGACCCATGGTAGTGCGGGGAACTCGGCACCAGAGAGGGCGCAGCATTTGGGGTGCACTGACCCCAGCCCCAGAGGAGGGGAGTGGAAAGTTGCAGGCCAGGTAAGGCCGAGGCTGCCAGAGCCCTGCAGGGGGGGTTCAAGACCCCGAGGAGGAGAGTTGGGGCCAAGCACAGCTATAGCCACCTGAGCCCACCTGAGTCAAGGAGGGCAGCAAGACAAGCCCCAGAGCCAAGGGGCACAGTTGTGAGACAAGGGCGGCAGAAAGCCAGAGCACCAGAGACAGCGCAGAGAGCAAAACAAACCAAACAACATCCAGTACATCAGTGAGGCTTGGGGCGTGGTACAGGGGTGGTTGGAGCCACGCATTGCCCATAAGGCCAGGGTACACGGGAACCCCATTATAAGAACAAATTGAGTGACAGCAGGAGAAAACCGTGTCCAAGAGGACAAAAGGCAGCCTCCCTTTAATATTTAAGATCAAGATGTGGTGGGTGAGATTCAAGGGTGCTTGAAGTAAACTTGGCATGGTAGGAGGTGCTAGGGGAGATCACGGTCACTTCTAGGACCCCGCCGATGACACTTGGCTCTAAAGCACTTTTCAATTTAGAAAAGTGGCAAAAATGGAAGATATTAACAGAATGTTAATGTTTCAGAAACATGTTTTGAACTTATCTCTGATCTGGAATCTTACATTTCAGATGAAATACAGATAATTCTGTGCATGCCCTGCTCTATACATCTACCTCTGGAATCCTCTGCCATAGCTCTCTTTCCTCCCAGAGGAAAGTATCAATATCCCCAATAAAACATAGAAATTTTCTACAACAAATTCATAGTTTCATAGTGCTTAGGGTTGGAAGGGACCTAAACAGATCATCAGGTCCGACCGCCTGGCCCGGGCAGGAACGAGTGCTAGGGTCATAACACCCCAACCAAATATCTATCCAGCCTCCTCTTGAAGACCCCCAAGATAGGAGAGAGCACCACTTCCCTTGGGAGTCCATTCCAGAGCCTGGCAGCCCTAACTGTAATGTCTCTTGATGTCCAGCCTGAACCTTCTCTATAATAATTTGTAGCCGTTATTCCTAGTAAACCCCAATTGTGCCTGAGAGAACAGAGCGTCACCCAATTTCCGCTGGTCCCCCCTGGTGAGTTTGTAAACAGCCACCAGATCCCCTCTTAGCCTTCTCTTGTGGAGGCTGAATAGGTTCAGGCCCTTCAGCCTCTCTTTGTAGAGCCTTGACCATGCAAAGGCCCCTCTTCTGGACCCTCTCAAGGTTAGCCACATCCCTCTTGAAGTGCAGCACCCAGAACTGGACACAGTACTCCAACTGCAGCCTGACCAACGCTGCATAGAGAGGAAGGATCACCTCCCTGGACCTGCTTGTGATGCATCTGGTGCCCACCTTGTCCCACATCTTGGTGTCATCAGTGAATTTGGACAGCATGCTTCCCACATCCATATCCAGATCACTGATAAAGATGTTGAACAGTACAGGCCCCAGGACCGAGCCCTGGGGGATTCCACTGCCCACATCCTTCCAGGTCAAAAACAACCCATCCACCACCACTCTCTGAGTGCAACCATCCACCCAATTTTTCACCCATCTGACTGTGTAGGCATCAATGCTGCAGTCACCTAGTTTTTTTTTTAAGAGAAGGTGGTGAGAAACAGCAACAAGGTTAGAATTACTGAGTGAACTAGATACTGTGAATCCAACCATAGCCTTTCTATGGCATCAAGATGGTCTACATGTCAATGTCCAAGACAGGGAATTACAGTGCCAGACAGCCCAGATAACTTTCTTAGAAATGCCAAAGACACTCATAAGAGGATATGAGATGCTGTAAGGATTAATTAGATCCCACTAATCTTGTCCTCCCTTGCAGAGGTTTAGCTTCTAGTATAGAGATACAAACTAAAACCAATTTCTGCACCATTACAGTTAGCAGCATCAATCATGTTTATTTTTATGATGCTAAGAACAGTTTTATCCTGTCCACTTCAGCTAGCTTATATTCAGCCTCAGTTCAGAAGACCCATTGCTCACAACCATTGTGACTGATGAGTTAACTTCATAATGTAGATAGAACTACAGAATCTATTCCTCTTGGGAATAGAAATGTAATAAATAGAATTACGTTATTTTTCTCTTTAAATGCATCAATATCAAATATTAGATGCATAGAACCAAATCTTGAAAAAGTGATAATTTTTGCAAAAGTTAATTTGTCTGGGGTTTTATTTGTGTGCACATGATTGCTTTAATAGGAACATTTTTATTGAACAAGATTTGGGAAGAAAGGAGGAACTTTTACATCAGCAGTAAATCATTTTACAATACTAACAATGTTCTACATTATCCCTGTAAGACAGGTCAGTATAGTTTTCCTTAAAATTTTCAATGGGAAAACTGAGGCATAAAGGATATTAGGTAATTTTGAGGGACAGGAACAGAACCCCTCACCATCATTCACGGTGAGACAAAGGAAAGGACACATGTTTCCACAACGTTATTCCTTCCTGAGTGGACATTTCAAAGAGCTTTCCATGTGTGTTTGAAATCTAGAGAGGTGGAAGGGAAGCAAGATATTCATCACCCCCTTCCAAAGAAACAAAAGAATTTTTCCAGTAGGAAAAATTATTGCAACCTGAAGCTGTGGTTCATTTGAAGACGACAATGAGTAGCAAGGGCCAGAGAGAAGGCCTTTGTGGGCTTGTGCCATGGTAGCCACATTACCCAGGTGTGAGACAAATACAAAGGACTACCAAAAATGTCATGGAGACTTCACAAATGGGCTTAGCATTATGTAGATCCTCAGATGTTTTGTAGAACCTCTGAGAACTTCACAAACTCTGAACAAGGGGCTGCTCCCTCCTCCTTGAGGAAAGGACTCCATCCTGATTGGTCTCTCACCATCAGAAAGGTTTAGAAAAAATATAAATAGAAACTTCACAGAATTTTACTTTTCCCCATATCCTTCCCATGGTTTTTTCCATAAAAACCTTATGTCCACTATTTCTCAACTTCCAATGACCTTCCAATGGGTCTTACCATACTTCTCAAAATTTGAAAATCTTGTTCAGGAACATGCAAGTTTTCAACTACTTCCTACTAGTGATCAATACTAAATTAAGATATCATATTATAGAGTCTTAAACTCAACACCTACCTCCTGTTTATTTGGGGGCTATGAGTTCTGGGATGTCAGATTTCCATCTGTTTTTATGTCATCTTCCAGAGATCTTGCCAAAAAGTCCTCCATCAAAGAGACACATTTAAGAACAGATATCTATCAATAAACAAAGCAGGACATGTATTCATAATATCTGAGTCTTTAAAGAAATGAAGACTTTATTTCTTTTCAGTTCATATTTCATGAAACTGAATGATAAAAAGACTTACTATTTTGTCTGGCACAGGATCCTCCAACAGGATTTAAGGCAACAAAACATTCCTATAAGGAGAAACACTTATTGATTAATCATGCCCTGAGAACATGCCTCTGTTCCTAGTCACATAATTATTTCAGCTGTTCATGATGCCAACCCTATTAATGGCAGTAATAGAGTCATATATGTAAATGGAATTTTATATTTATATAATTTTCTAAGGAGTAAAAATTTCTCTTGGGACTCCAAGCAGATATTTTGGCTGGGAAAAAAAAAGAAAACATAAGGGTTTGATTCAGCAAAAAATCTTCTGAACCGAGTCATAGAGGCTCTATAAGTCTGAAGCAGAGCCATAGCTGGGTATTTGGTACCTGGTGCAGGTCATATGCAAAGCATGCCCACCCCCATGCACTATTATATAATATTACTTCCATTTGATCTGGTGTTCCCATGAGAGGGAGCTTGGTGCCAGTGCACTGACCTTGCTATGGTACTGCTCTGAAGACATAATTCTTTGGAAAATACCATTCAGTTCTTGGCAGCCTCTCTCTTCTCAAATGTAGAGCCATCCTGATTCCTGATTACTGTCAGATGCTATAGTTTTGTAAGGTCATACCCAAATATATTTGGTCTCAACTTAACATGTATATTTTACACTAAGGATCTGAGAACCTGAAGTACTAAGGTCACTTTGGCAGTTCAGATATTAATGGGAGTTGAAAGCTTTCAGGACTCTTGAACCAGTACTCAGAGGGTACATATATAAGAGATGCTTAACTTTTCATTAGCATAGTTTACTGAGAAGTAAGCATGTGCATCTACACATGCACATGCTTACTATGCAGTAAACCTCCCTAATCCTGAGTAAATTTGCTACCTGCCAATGCAAGTAGTAAATTTACTGGAGATTAGTAACAGCACAGCAGTGCTCACGTAGATACCTGACAAGGAGCAAAATCTGCTCCCAGTCAGCCATCTACCAGGAGGTGGGAGAGAGCTCTCTGACCCCAGGAGCTGCCTGGTGCCAGGAGAGACTCCACCACAGGAGCCCAAGCAGGGACTATGACCCCCTGCCCTGGCAGGAGGGAGCTTCAAGCCCCCTGTTCCAAGATCACAATCAGGATGCAGGGCCTGGGAGATCCTTATCTCGCAGCACCTCCTCTGCCATCATGATAAGCAAGAGGAAGGCTGGGAGACCCTTATCTCTCAGCGCTGGCTCTGCAACCATGCGGCCAGTGCTGGGAGATGCTTTTCTGCAGTTGTGGGACTCTGGCTGGGATAAAGTTCTGAGAGATAAGGGTCTCCCAGCAGGGTTCTGGCTGGGAGATAAGGGTCTCCCAGTGGGCGCTGGGAGCTTTCTGATGGCAGGGGCAGGGGAGCCGGTTCCCTGCCCAGTTCCACTAACATGGAGCAAGGGGGTGGGGAAGAGGCTGGAGAGCTTGTTCCCCACTCAGCTCTGCACTCATGGAGCTGGGTGGGGAACAAGCCCTCAAGTCTGTATTTCCACCTCCACCCCCCAGCTCTGGGCTTGCAGAGCAGAGTGAGGAACAAGCTGACCAGGCTCTATCTGGCATGCAGGGCAGGGCTGGGAACTGTCCTGGTCAGGGACAGGTCCCAGCCCTGTGCTCCAGTCAGGTAATCAAGGCATGGAGCTTGGAGAGAGCTGCAGGGGTAGGGTAGGTCTCAGCCCCCTGCCTCAATCCTCTGGTGGGGCAGCTAGCTGCCCCACCGGCAGATCAGGGCACAGGGCTGGGACCTGCTCCTCTCCTGCCCTAAGCTCTTCTCAAATCCCCTGCCCCTGATTGGGGAGCCAGGGCCAGGAGCTCCCTACTGCCAAGGGAGAAGGACATTGCCTCTGCCCCAGCAGCAGGCAGCCCCACTGTCTCCTAGGCCAGTGCTCCCTGCAAGTCCCTGGGCTAGCACCTGGGGGGAGCCTGGAGCTCCCCGCAGTGGCAGCAGGAGCCCAGTTCAGGGCTGCAGGAAATGTGGTGCATAGAGCAGCAAATCTTCTCCATAATCTCTGCATGTGAAGATGCCTACTCAAAAGCACTTACTCCAGAGTAGTTTACACCAGAATAAACTTAGGCTGGATCAAATGCATATGTAGATGCGCCCCTGCCTGCCCTGCCAGTGCCCCTTGCTCCAGACCTGCAGCCCCCTGCCTCCCAGCCCTGCTAGTGCCCCTCACTCCCAAGCCACAGCCCCCTGGTGCTGCCAGCACACCGCACACCCAACCCACAGTCACCCATTGCATCACCTTTGCCCCTCACTCCTGATTTGCAGGCCCCTGCCCTCCTCCTAGGCCTGGCAGTGCCCCGTGCCCCTTACCTGCAGCCCCTCACATCCCAGCCCTGCTGGTGTCCCTCACTCCCAGCCTGTGGCCCCTGCCCCCTAGCCATGCTGGTGCCCCTCCTTCCCGACCCACAGACCCCTGCCTTCCCCAGCCCTGCTGCCCAAGCATGCAGGCTCTCTCTCTCTCACCTGGGAGGTTGCCAGAGCTCAAGCAGAGAGCATGTGACCTCTGACAGACAATCACATTGCCCACTGCTGCCATCCCCAGGCAGCGAGCCCAGGAGAGCAGAAATCCCAAACATTTGCTCTTATTTTAAAAACCTGCCTGGATGCAGCACAGGGAGCCAAAAAAGAGGACATGTCTGAGAAAACCCAGACATATGCTAACCCTATGGACATCTCTGAATTTTCAAATAAAAAGAAAGCAGAAACGTTTCCACAAAAAGTGATCCACAACTCTTTTTTTGTTAGTAGAACATACTTACTATTTCCTGAGCAGCTCTATTCCAAACCAAAAAACATACCTGTACACAAGGCAGATTTCAAGATCTCAAAATTCCCTGTCTTAGTATCTAGTCAAGGAACCCTTATGTCTTCTCAGTCTTTTGAAAACCTACTGGGTTTAAAATCTAGGGATATGCCACTGTCTGTCTTGATGAGGCCTCCCTAAGGATATCACCAGTGCAACACAGCTTCAGAAGGATGCACCAGAGCTTCAGAATCTTTTTCCATATTCACTGAATTTCACAGTAACATGGCCCTAGTTTGCAAAATATTTTAAGTATCAATGCTTTAAGTATTTTACTTTATAACTAAATATTCTCCTTCACTACCAAAGTTTAAGCTCTTTCAGTTACAAAAAACAAGACTGTGAATACTTTTTTAGCACAATAATATCTGTAATTTCAGTTGCTCTGTCCCTCAGGTTGTTTAATGACACAGATAGATCTGCTGATTTATTTATGAGACGCATGAATAACACGACTTTGTCTTGACATTTTCTTTGCAAGCCATAAGATTTTTTTTTTTTTTTTTTTTACATTTTCTCACAAGGTTAATGCTTTTCAGTTGCATAAGTCTCCAGCAGAAGTAGATATAGCTTCTATTGCCATATCCATAGACACATACTTCAGTAGAATTTGTGGAAACTATATTTTCCCCCCATAAAGTGTGTGTGTGGGGGGAGGTGTTCACTTTTTCTTGTCTTCAAAAACACAGCTTCATTGAATCATGACATTCTATGAGTCATGTTAATCTCAGACGTCTGTTAATACTCCCTGAAATCATTGTATTTCAACACAACACATTCATAAACCTTGTACGAAACAAAGAGTATTAATAGATTATAACATTGTGTTCTGGCCTGGCATGATCTCCAGACTCAGCAGACAGGTAAGCAGAGTACAAAAATGACATAAATATATGTCTAAGCATTTCATATGAGGCCACCTTCTAAGCTAGACAATGACTGTTTTTAAAAAAAATACATGCTACTTCACCAGGTTCAAATTTCTTTTAAAAGATGTTAGCGGCAACATCCTCTCAATTGGACAGGACAGATGTAAAATAATAGAACTTGTTTCCTACCCTCCAGTAATACATTTATTTCTACTGTAAATATCAAGATGGCCTTTACCAGAAACTACAACTGGGCTTTCAAAATGAGAGGGAAACAATGCCATATGTAAATCCTTTTGGCTTCCATTCTAGTTGTTTTATTCTATTTGTTTCCCCTTCACAATAATTGAGTAGCGCTTAGTGATAGCCACAGCCACGCAATGTAAGGAGCTTGGGTTTAAGGTGATCTATTTGGAAATTCACTCCTATTATTTTAAACAGTTGATTTCAGATATGATTTGATTCCTAATGAAACAAATACCGCAGTTGCTTACAGACACAAAGGAGAAAATGAAGCTCCATATATTTTGCTCTTTAGTACTCACCACATAGAATACCATACCAAATAAAGATCACAACTGAAGTATATATGCAGTAATTTTATAGAAAAGTTTCATTTCCTGGTGCAAATCTGAAACTTTTTGCTTCCCTCTAAAAATGGGGAAGAACCTGCTCCATGAAGCCCGTTGTTAATATATAACTTCACTGACTACCAGGGTTGCTTGTGATTTATATTGGTTTGCTGAAGTTCAGAAGCCAAGTCTAAGAGCAAAGAAACACTTTGTGTTAGAAGTAAGACAGTGTTTCAGATGGTGGAATTTTGTTTTTAGGTAATGTCCCTTCTGCTTTTTGAACGTTAATTACATGGCTGAGTTAAAGCATAAGCACAGAAACACTTCTGATGTTACCTTTCAAGTGAGACCATAAGAATTTGAGTCATCTACTCTGTGTGAACGTTAAACATCCCATAACACTCTTCATTAAAATAAACCTTTTCTTTATAGTCTCTGGGGAAAATTTCCTCTCCCCATCTCATGCAGTAGTCTGCAACAGGGATCCTGGTTTTCCCTGATAAAAAATAAATAAATCACAAATTCTCTCATAAACCCCCCCAAATTAGTTATTAAAATTAAAGCCCCCTTCATCCCCCCAGCCCTGCTGGTGCCCCTCACTTCCCCTACAGCCCCCATCCCGTTCTGCTTATGCCTCTCACTCCCCCCACAAACAGCCCCCCCAGCCCTGCTTGTGCCCCTTGCCCCCCACCCACAGCCCCTGCCCCCCAGCCCTGCTGGAGGGGCCCCCAGCTGCCAGGGCTATGGGGCCAGGGACCAAGGTTGGCAGCTCCCTGCCCCCAACAGAAGGCAGCGACTGCTGCAGCAGAAGGAGCACGAAGCCGGGTCCCCCTTGCTGCAGGCTCAGGCAGGGGCGTGGGTGGCTCCTGGCTGCAATGTGCACTCCTGGGTGGCAGAAGGGACCTGCGCCCACCCAGATCTGTGCGTGGGGTGGGGACAAGGTGGGTACGCTCTGCGAGCTCATGCTCTCTGCCCTGCTGCCCTCCCCCAGGGTCTCTGCAGGGCAGCATGTGCAACCCAGCACAGCAGGGACACGCAGAAAAGCTGTTTTCCCCTGAAAGCTCCATGCTGCCCTAGCCACACTTTCCCTGCAGGCAGGGGCAGCAGCGAGGGGCACAACCCTGTGCTGCTGTCCACGCTGCCCCTGTGCACACAGGGGAAGTGTGACTAGGGCAGCATGGAGCTTAGAGCAGCAGGCAGCTTTCATGCACATCCCCATTGTGCTCTGCCACGCTGGGTCGTATGTGCTGTGCTGAGGCAGCACTGGGGGAGTGTAGCAGGGCAGGGAGCATGAACTCGCAGCATGCACTCACCCTGCCCCCTTTCCACACACAGATCAGGGGGGCAGGTCCCCCCCCGCTCCCTGGGAGTGCAAGGTGCCACCAGGAGCCAGACCCACCCCCCACCTCTGGAAAAGCCTGGTCTGGTGATAGCGCGCCACTCCTAGTCCACATGCCACTGGCGGGCACTCCATGTGGGGCTTCCCCCAACACCCCCCTACTCCATCAGCCCCCAGCCACACACCAATGTCCTGCCCCCGACCTGCCCTGCTGCCTCTTCCTCCAGCCCTAGCAGTCACCCTCACCCACAGCCATGACTTGCAACCCGCCACCCCTGCCACAGGTGGCTCCCAGCCCCCTGCATGCCTCACTTACTTCACAGGCTCCAGGAAGGAAAAAGAGAGCCAAGCTTCAGGTGACTGAGAGCCTCAGGCCCTACCCTTTCCAACTCTCCCTCCATTTCTGGACAGGGTTGGGGGTTTCCTGCCCTTTCTGCAATCAGTTCTTGCAGGCTGGAACTCTTTCTACCTGCAGAGCTCTTGCAAAAGTGGGAAATCCACAGGTACCTCTGCAAAAAGGGAAAACCCTTTTTTCTCTGATAAAATTGTGGAAATCCGTGGTTTTTTCTGTTTTTCCATGGGAAACTGAAAACCTGGATCCCTCTACATCAATTATCTATCCCCTCCATTTTAAGAGTGGTTATACTGATATAAATCCCAGTCTAGCTAACACTTCCACAAATGAATAACTCCATGCATGTAAAAATTCTTACAGAACTTAATGGGAGCAACTACTCACACGGGTGAAGTTACATAAATGTTTATGTGTTGAAAGGATTGGGATCATGTTTGTCATGTGCTTTATGATACTTTTCATATCTTTAGTACTTAAATTGCAAATTGAAAGCAGCAATGATGCCTATGGGAGATGGTACAGCTAATAACTGTGTTTGTTTTACTGATGAACTCAATAAAAAAAAAATATTCTTAATTCCAGGGCCTTATTTTGATGCATTTTGAAACCTTATAGTATTATTTTTGTCTTTCAGCAGCAAAAGTATGACAGGCAAGAGCTAGGAATTCTCTTTACTATTTATTGAAGACAATTACGTTTTGTGACATAAAGCTTTAAAGCTTTGAAAACCATGTTTGAAATTAAACAAATACTGTCATTTACTTTATTTGTATTGGCCCTATGGCCTGTCAATAGTATTTTGTGTAGATGCAGTGAAATTCAAGTTAAATTCTTTGATTAAGAGACTGCCACTTGAAAAACAACACAGCAGAAATCATCACTTCATAGCCATCTCTGACCTTTCATCATCCGGCAGTGTTCATTGACTCCAAAGCAAATCCTCTCCTGTATCTCTCACCAAAAAAATGAGGCTTCAGTCTAGCAAAGTACTACATTTTCTCACCTACAACACATACTTGTCCCCCCAGAAACAGCTGCTGGTATTTGCACTGTGTGTTATATATGAAAAATACAGTGTGAACAGCTTCTGTAGGTTACTGGACAAAAGTGAAAGTAAAATCTGTAAGCTCAAACAACATCTTTGCATGTGTTCCAGGTTGGGGGGTGGGGGGGAAGGTAATTAAAGCAGCTCTTGGGAATCATTCGTATTAAAGCACCCACAGCATCTCATGTATTCAGCATCCCCATGCTTCAAAATGGTGGCAGGGGTGCTTTAACTAAAGCTTGTTCAACCACTTTCAGTTAAAATACCCTCACTGCCATTTTGAAGTACAGGGATGCTCAATACATGTGATGCCAAGGCTGCTGGAGTGCGTTAATTAGCACTGTAGCGTAGATTTGGATTGTAGATTCAGACTGTAGATTTATCGAATGCTAATTAGCATGCATCAGACCAGGCTCAATTTATCAAGTGCTAAATAGCACACATCAGATCAGGCATCTGGCACAAGTATAGGTGCCCACAGGGAACAGAACCAAGAGCAGTCTTAGCCCCTTAGATGCTGCTTACTCAGTTACTTACTACAAAGAACGATATTTTTTTTCATTCTGTCTTTCAGAAATAGGGTGCAGATTTTATTCTGGGTTGTGTTATATGTGCAAAAGCATGATACTTAAGCACACATTTAATTTTAGTCGAGAAATCCTGTTAAAGGCAGTACTTCCTTCTTTAACAATTCACATGTTTACCTGCTTTGCTTAATCAGTTCCTGAAGTTGTACAGTGAAGGTTTGTCCTGGGATGACTGGCAAAAGACAGTAATACGGCAATAATTCATACGTACTACCTTGTTGAAGCCTATAGAAAATAAAGACATCTTACCAGCAAAATTAAAAATGGCAAGCAGTTCCTTTACTTGATGTTTTCAAATGTAAGAGTGTGGATTAGACTCACTGTGTCATTCATAGGAACTGCTGCTACAGACACCCTTATGGCAGTTCTCTGCTAGCTTGAGAGATTCATTGTCTCCTTTACAGATGCTGTTAATGTTGCCAACTGTAGGCACTTATACTGAAGGGCTGACTTAATCACTTCTTTTCCCTTGTACCAAAACTTGCAACCCCAGGAACTGTCATAGGAAGCTGCCAAGGGAAGTTCCCACGTTGTACTGGGGATTAGGGTCACAAGCCAACGGGCTAGGGAGAAAGGGACAGGCACATGTGGATAAGTATTAACAGAAGGAACATACACTTAGGATTCAGGTAACAGGCAAAAAACAGTGACACTGTGGTGAAATCACCCAAGAACAGGTAACATGTAGGGAACACTAATACTCCAGTATATACATTTGAGAAACCTTAAACCCTCCCACAGTTCTGGAGGGACTCCTAACCAACCTCTGATCCCAAAAAAACACTTAATTGCCATCTGCCAGGGCTCCCACATCTGAGCCCTGCTGCTCCTCCCTAAGTCTTCAGCCATGTGTCTCCCCCAGCCACAGTGTCCCATGCTCTGTTGCTGCTTTCCCCCTTCCTTCATCACCTGCAGCCTTCTGGGAACTGTAATGCATGTTGCAGCTCATTCCTCCAGTCCCCTGGAAGCTTCTGGGAGTTGTAGTTCACATTATAGTTTCTTTTTCCAGTGCCCCGCAGGCTTCTGGAAGCTGTAGTTGATACTACAACATTACAGTACATGACATTCAACATTACAAACCAATACACCCTGAGAAGCCTACCTTCCCACCACTCAGGGAACACAATTCCCCAAGACACTGCTTATTTGTATGACAGCCCACACCAGAGTTTTTGTGATGCCTCATCTTGTTAATAAATCTTGTTAAGAATTATTTGTTAAAGATTTTTTTGTTCTATACAGAGAACCAAAAGGATTTAGTATTTGAATTTATTCGACCCATTTCTCATTTGCACAGGGGCTTCCTTACAGCTTTGACAATGGGAAAGGGACAGTAAGGCTACAAACAGATGTCATAAAAGTAAGTGGATCAGCTGTGCCAGGTTGTCCCAGGACAGTTGATTTGCTTCATTGGGTGAAACATGTTGCCCACTGTCCTGCAGAATCTGGCCCCTGCTGCTCCTAGGGCTTCAGGAGGGTTTCATAGTTTCATAGTAGCTAGAGTCGGAAGGGACCTAGGTAGATCATCTAGTCCGACCCCCTGCCTTGGCAGGAAAGAGCACCGGGGTCAGATGACCCCGGCAAGGTGCTCATCTAACTTCCTTTTAAAAATCCCCAGGCTAGGAGCCTGCACCACTTCCCCTGGAAGCCGGTTCCAGGCCCTAGCCGCCCTGACTGTGAAGTAGCGCCTCCTAATATCTAATCTAAACTTACCCTCCGCCAGCTTGTGACCGTTATTCCTGGTCACTCCTGGCAGTGCACGGGGGAACAGGGACTCCCCCAATACCTGCTGATCCCCCCTGACCAGTTTGTAGCAGGCCACAAGGTCCCCCCTTAACCTTCTCTTGTGGAGGCTAAACAGGTTCAGGTCCCGTAGCCTCTCCTCATAAGGCCTGCCCTGCTGACCCCTGATCATACGAGTGGCCCTCCTCTGAACTCTTTCCATATCGTCCACGTCCCTCTTGAAGTGTGGTGCCCAGAACTGGACGCAGTACTCCAGCTGCGGCCTGACCAGTGCCGCATAGAGGGGGAGGATCACCTCCCTGGACCTGCTCGAGATGCATCTGTGGATGCATGACAGGGTACGGTTGGCCTTCTTGACTGCCTCCCCACACTGCCGGCCCATGTTCATCGTGGAGTCAATGACGACTCCAAGATCCTTTTCCAACTCCGTGCTGGCAAGAGGGTGATCCGGTGAGACACCACTCAGGACATTGTTTGCAAATATTCCTGCAATTTCCCAGGTATGCCTCTGTAAGCAGGGAAACCCATTCCAGAAGTGAGCTCTGAGTTGGAGTCACTGAGCATGCCTCTGCTAACCTGGGGTTCTCTGCCTGAGTTGGAGTCACTGAGCATGCCTCTGCTAACCTGGGGTTCTCTGCCTGCAGAGGTACACTGGGGATTCTGACTTGAGGCACACTGCTGTAAAACAAGGAAGGTTTCCCCTCTCCACAACACTCTCAGGCACACAGTGGATCTGGGATCACCTACCTGTCCACCTCCTACATGGAGAAGTCCCTGGTCTTTGCTCCTAAGTCAGGGAACTAGTATATCAGGTCTAAAGCCACTTTCCCCACACTTCCCCTCCAAGTATCTGTGTAGAGTTCTAATTCTTGCAGTACTCCTCCTGACTCCAATCCCTCTCGCACACTGCTCCTGCCCCCTCCCCCCGTTCCCTGTCCTAAGTGCCCCTCTAGGTTATTTTTGCCCTTTCACAAAGCTCTCCACCCTGGGTTATTTTGCCCATTCACAAAGCTGCCTCCAAAGGTTTTCTGGTTTTTGGCAGTGGGAAGAAGGACCAAGTTCTGACACAGGTGATGTTCAACAGGTTTTCTTTATTAAAATGAAGAACAGTTTGGCAACTGTAACATTGTAAACTGAATACCTTTCTTGCACCACACTCCTCCACAGCCAAGTATGTGGCCTTCAGGGGAGCGTGTGTATGTCAGTGTTGGCTAGGTGGTGCAGGACCAGAGGAACCTCAGGCAGGATATCCATCAGCTGGTGCCAGGGTGCAGGCATTCAAAACCCTTTGGTCCTACTCATCTGGGGAGTGCTCCTTGTCCCCATGGGCCAGGAGATAGCTGGCCAGGGCTTCATGGACCTGGACTCCTTGCTGGTGTTGGGAGCACCAGCCCCACATTTCAGTGGGAGGGCTCGCTCTCCCCAGCCTCCCTATGCCATGCATGCTCACTGTGCCATGCCTGGTCTGTGCGCCATACCTCCCCTCTGTCCAGGCTTCATTTGCAACACTAGACATATCTTAAACAGTTTTTGTGGAAGGGATTAAATTTCAAGTCCTTCACTGCCAGGGTTTATAAGGCTAGTAGGAGTGATAACCATGAATTATCTGATCATTAGGGTCATCATTAAAATCATTTATTGCATCACAAGTTTAGACAACTGTTCAAAGAACAGAAGCAGCTCTTTATGCCTGTAGTTAAAATGCAGAATGAAGTAATTTGGCCATAGGTCATTTGAGACACTAGTTATAGTAGATAATTCAACACCAAATGATATACAACTGCTGTGTCTAAGCAGGTTACATGATGCACAAAGATGCAATAGTAACTTTATCTCACAAAGAACCTTACACCTGGCCCTGCTGCAGGCTATTTTGCAGTACAATGTCCATTATGGTGTTACAGGAGCTCATACATAAATAGGGAATTGGAGCTCTTTGTCAATAAACAATCATGCTCTTATTTCAGCAAAGAGGAAGGAGACAGAATTGAAGGCTGCCAAGAACTCAATTCATCCTAAGGCATATCTAAAATGCCTTTAATACTCAGTACAATTGAGAGAATTACTGTTGTAAAATTGATTTGCACCAAGTCTTTCCCCCATACATTCTCAATTCCCTGCAAATCTCTATAGGCTCAATTCTGCCATCCTCATGCCAAGCAATCCTTTAGGCTCCAAACAGCCCACTGACTTCACTGCCTCCATTTATAGTAGTACTCCTTTTGAGTAAGGAGACCAGAAACTGCCTCTAAAGATCCAGTGACTTCTGCAATGTTTGTCTGATGGTTACAAATAGACAAGACCAATAAAATGTGAACATGATTAGTCAAATAAAAAAACTAGTGAAAATACTTGAAGATAATTATACTGAAGTTGGATGGTGGATGTAAAGGTGTTTTGGCCAGATCTCAAAGGTAACTATCAGAAACAGGTCTGCCTTAGTCAAAGTAGAAAAGAATCTGACTGCAAGAAACCATATTTTAATTCCTTTCTACATTTTGAAAATGTTTCAGAATCTAGTAACCACTAGTGAAAAAGGAAACTAAAATGAGGAAGGAAAAGTACCTTTATGGAATGCTAGCACCCAAGAAACATAGCAAAGTTGGAGTGCAACTCTGAAAGAGTAAAAAAATGTTTTTTTATATAACTCCTGTATATTAAATAAAAATCGGGGTCAAATTCTGCTTTAGTTGCATCAGTATAAAATCACTTGTGCCCCTTTTGTGGCTTAAAAGACCACTTGTGGCCTCTGAAATTCTTTATTATGGCCGTTGAGTGCCATGCTGTTAAATTATATTTGATTATGAATTTTAAATGTGCTACTGCAACAGGAGGCCAGGGGCTCCTGTTGTTTTAAAAGAAAAAAAAACAGTAGTAGACACTGGACAGCACCTGGAGGTGCGAATGAAGGCTAACTACAAAGGGATAAGCAGCTCAAGGGTAGAAGCTGAGTATGGCTATTGCTGTGCACAGCAATAGTACAATAGGACAGAACACAGCTGCAAGTCAACTGACCAGAAGCAGGCAGAACTGAAGTGACATATAAGCTGGGCCTTGAGCCAGGGTAGTCAGTCTGGTCCTGTGAGCCACAGGGTGAAGAGCTCTGCATCAAGCCAATAAGGCTATGTGAAGCTTTGGGTGGTGAATCGATTCAGAGGAGATTCAGCCTGATTTGGTGGCTGATTCTCTGAATCTGAATCGAATCAGGGGGCCAATTTAAAGGTCCGAATTGATTCAAAGCTCTCCTAATCTTTGGAATCCCCTGCCAGCCCCTCCCCAACCCCCCAGCCCCCACCATGGCTGCCCTACTTGCCTGCTCCAGCTTGGTACTTAAAAAAAAAAAAAAAAAGCCCCAGAGCTCACCGGGTGCTGCCAGGTGGGCAATCCCCGCTGGCCCATGCCACATAGGGGGCTCTGCATGACCCCCATGACACCTCCCAGCCCCCCCACAGGTGCCTCGCCTGGGCCAGGTCTGTCCCTTTAAGGAGAACCCCCCCAAGAAAAGCCCCAGTCCTGCAGCAGCCCCCTCGGGGCTTTGGGGGCTCATACAGAGCTCCCTACATGGTGGGGGCAGTGGGGAATCCCCCCCCCTTCCCAACAGCACTCAGTGATCCGGGGCTTTTTTCCTCAAAGTGCTGGGAGCTGGGGCAGGTGGAGAATGTGCCTGGCCTGGCCGATTGGGAGATTTGGCAGCAACCGAATCTCCGAATCAGATTTGGCCAAACTGAATCGGGACAGTGATTCAATCACCGTCCCCTGAATCAGCCAAATCTGTAAGTGAATACTTGCCACTTCATACAGGCCTACAAGCCAGCTGTAGCTGAGCTACTACTTAGGATCCTGCTGTGCCTGGGAACAAGTAAAGAGCTGAGGCCTTGTGGGGAACTGCCATGCAGGGTGAGAAGGGGCACTGTTAGCCAGCATGCTAAGCTTTTTAGTTATGACCAGAGTATTTACACTTTTGTTCAGGTTACAGTCAGCTCTTTCATTATAATTAGAACTGATGGTTGGGTGGGAATCAAAAGGCGTGGCTTGGAGGGGCGTGTGTTCAAGGGGCATGTGACTGCCTTAATCCCTGCCAGGGCTCAGGCTCAAGGCACATACAGAGGCCAGGGAGCCCCGCCCACAAGAGGGGCAGAAGATGGCCTAGAGAGCCCACAGCCCAGAGAAGGGAAGAGATAAGAGCCCAAGTGAGTGAAACAAGGTTTGGAGCCCAAGAAGTTAGGCCTGGTATAGTTGGCTTAGGCCAAAGGGACCAGCCAGAGCAGTTGGGCAAAGGTGGGAAGGACAAGGCCCCAGCAAGGAAGTGGAGGCTAAGGTAGCCTGGTAGTTTGGGGCAAAAAGTGCCCACCAAAATAGTGCTTAGAAACACCTGGAAGACATGGACATGGCTGTAGGTGAGATTCTGAGGCTGTAATTAGCTATAAGGCAATGAGTGCCTTTGGGAGGCATGTGTGGGCCAGGAGGGCCCATATAGCAGGGTCCAAGAGGGAACCATGAGCAGAAGATAAACTATGGCTCACTAAAACCTGTGGGCAGCCTTCCTTTCCAAGTTTTCTTAACAAGATCAAGGCATGGAAGACAAAAGAAAAAGGGAGGACACCTTACAGTTTAAGCAGTGCAGGAGTCAAGTCACCACCAAGGAGTTCAAGAACAGCAGGCCCTGTTACAGGCGGGTTTTTTTTGCCAGTTTTAGGAGCTAGCTACACCCACTCCCCAAACACCTGCGGTGGGCTCATCAGCTATTGCCCAGCATGCAGGGCTCAGAGAAGCTCGATTCCGATTGGTGGGCTGTTCCCACCAATCAGGCAACACTTGGGGAGGGGCTGGTCCGCCCCTACCCAGGGCAAGGTGAAGAGTCGAAACCTTGTTGTTGACTAGCTTCACCTTGCCCTGATTGGTCCCTTTACAATCCAGGGGCAGAGCCTCCAGAGGGGATAAAAAAACAACTTACCCAACACATGGGCAGATGTGTCAAGGGACAGAGGAGAAAGCAGGGATAAGAATAGCTAGGGAAGAGCAGCCCAGCGGGTGGATGCTGTTGTCCTGAAGATGCCTCTTGTCAGATAGGAGCGGCAGATAGCTTCAGCCCCAGTCAGCGTGTAGCGTGGCACATGGGGCAAGACCATGGGAGCTGGGTAAGGCAGCTCAGGTCCCCAGCCACTTGGTGCACAAGGCTCAGACCCTGGGAGCGGCATGAGGCAGCTGAGGTCTGCAACCCCCCGGTGTGAGGCCTAGAACCTGGACCTGGCGTGGCATGGTCTGGCAGGTCCCCGACCCTGAGAGCCACTCAAGGCAGCTCAGGTCTACCATTTCCTGGCATGTAGCCAGGGCTCATGTGCATGCTTAGTGCACGGCTGCTCCCAGGCAGGGGCCTGGGCCTTGGAGCTGCAAAAAGCGGCCCCCAACCATGAGCGGCAGGCAGAACCCTCGGTGCCCAAAGTGAGGCACAAGGCTGCAAGGGGATCAGAGGCCCTGCAGGAGCCAAATGCCTGCACCTGCGTCAGCTGAAAGAAACCCCAGCTGGGGTGACAAGGACTCCACATTGTCCACTGGAGCTGTGAGTTAATCAGGGAAAGGGTTCCCACAGGAGGAAACCCCTGGAAGGGGGTCTAGCATAGGGCCTTGGGGGGGAAAGGGTCTCTGGCAAAGCCACGAGGGGCTGAGAGGTTCTGGGGCTCCTTCCTTCTCCCCTTTTTGGAGCGGTGCCAATGCTCCTAGCATCAGAGGGGAGTCTCCAATACTGTGTTGTTGATACATTGAAGGGTGTGCAGGCACTTCATATTTTGTAGGTACCACCTTATATTTTGTTATTTCTAATGTGAGTTGTTGCTTAACTGTTGTGTATTGTATATTTACCTGTCTTGTTGAATCCCTTGTTGATATCCCCACCCCATGGTTTGCCAGTATTAATTTGCTGTTCATCTATATTTACTTGTTGACTATTTGGACTTATCTGTGCTTACCTGTTTCAAATTAGTTACTTACCTGGGCTGGGCTCAAGGTCATTGGTGGTAGTATAATTTCCTAGTTGCCAATTATAAAATATAGCCTTACATGTAAAGTCTATATATTGTATAGTCTAATAAATATCACTTCTTGGGTTTTGTGTGTGTGTGTACGTACACACGTGTATACGTACATTAATAAACCTGTATATAGTTAAACTATTTTTGTCCTGGCCTGACTCTATAAGAGAGCAGAGGGAGTGGGCCAGTACTGCACATCCCTCTCACAGCACTCCTGCCTGGCCACCCATCCCTTCTATTTGGAGAGGGGAGCACATACTTGAGTGCACCCAGGTTACATACCAAATACTTGGTGCCAGGGAAATCCCCACCTAGAGCCTTTTTAGATAATCTCCCCTGCCTTCGTGTTGACCCAGTGGCCCAAAAGGGGCTAGATGAGCCTCTACTACATGATGAATACCTCAGTAGTGACCCCAACTGCACTATGCAACAACCGTACTGTAAAAAGAAGGGCTAAAGTGTAGAGCTCAGATTTAAAATACCCACACATGATGACCCAAACACCTGTCCAGATCAATATGCTGAAAATGGCCTCTGTCTGTGGAATCAGCACTTGAAATTCAGAGCCAAACTTGGTGGCTTGAACTCATCTCTTCTTGTAATGTGAAACAAAATAGACTAACATGTAATGTTTTCCCTCCTGTTTGATATCAAAAGCATTAATTAAAGAATGCCTGATTGAATCAGGCATGGGCTTCCCATAGGAGGAAATTAAACATAGTCATCCATTGATGCTGCAGATAGAAATGCATCACAATGACTACTGCAATAACAAATCACAGAACATTTTAAGGAAGGTCAATAGCACACATACCCTGGCAATTCTAAAATAAGAGCTAAAGACTGGAACTGAGAAATGTAAGTATTTTGGTTTAAAAAAAAAAATCACTATTTTCATATTATTTTGTAGAGTTATTCTTGACAAGACAGGAGAATTTTGTCTTTTTTTAGTAATAAGATTTGATGAGGTGTAATAAGAAGGCAGGAAGGGGAAGAAATCTCACTATTCCCAACCCTTCAGCAAAGCCCCTGCATTAAATGAGAAATCAGCTTGTTGCTTAGAGCTCCTTTTCCTATCATCTGTTTGCAGAAGTTCATTACTTAATTCCCATTCATATCGTCTCTGCAGAGAATAACAGGCTGATGACATTTCAG
This sequence comes from Crocodylus siamensis, assembly GCF_052110815.1. Lineage (NCBI taxonomy): Eukaryota > Metazoa > Chordata > Crocodylia > Crocodylidae > Crocodylus > Crocodylus siamensis. The sequence continues at coordinate 226,790,405 of NC_143396.1, read as the reverse complement.
TTAATCATAATCTTCCCCTTCTGTGACAGCCTGCCAGCAGCCTTTTTGAAAATAAACTTGCAGAATGAAAATTTTTAAAAGAAGGATTTTTCTCATTCTCGCAGAGGAGGGGGGAAAAAACTGACAAGATGAATGCTTGAGAATATTTCACAAATGAAAGAATTTAATACAAGCTTATTACCATTTTTTCTCCATCTCAACATTTTCTATGCTATGCTGTTGCGAGTCACATTTTTAGTGACATATCTTTACACTTCACCTCTATCCCTCTGTTACGATACCTCTATCACATCTAGAGCATGCTTAGTAACAAGGAAGATGCTATGCATCTCCAGGCACAGACTCCTCTGATATGAATAAATATACTAATAAAGTGATTGATTAATTAAGGGAAGAAACACCCTGCATTTGATAGAGCATGAGAAGTTTATAACATAAGTTTGTGCCAAGATCAAGCTATTACCTTAGATGCAAGTCACATTAACCCAAATACTTCATTACAATTGCTGACAGATGTGAGCCCCCCACCCAAAAAACAAACAAACAAAACCAAATAAACCTAGCCCTTTACTGGAAGAGGAAGCACATTAGTTTGACCCAGCTCCTCAGCATCTCTATAGATTGCATGCTTCAGCAGGTTTTTTGGCACTTTTGTCTAATAGCTCATTCAATCAGCCAGTAGATAAAAGCACCAAAAAGCCCCAGTGAAGTGCCTGATCTATACAGACATTGGGTGAGCCGGGTCAAGCTAACATAACGCCTCTTCTGTACATGTGCTGCACTCAGGGTGAGGGCATGCTGAGCTGAAAGTAAAGCGCCATTTTTTTTTCCTATTGATGAATGGAAAAGATAAATATGAATGAGATAGGGCTGAGGAGGCCTCAGGAAGCTTGAAGGAAGGCTTATAGACGCTCCAGGCAGCAATGAAGCTCACAGATGCCACTGGCTATTGACTAAACTTAGATAAAGGAATGCTTAAAACTGGAGCAGAAGCTAGTTAAACCCAAGTAAAGGCTGCAGGCCAGAGGCAAAGCTACAAACCACCAGTGTAAATATAAAAAATAATCAGATTTTGCAGTCCAAAAACAATGTAAGTTGTAAATGGTCTGCTAGTGTCAAAGTTTTACAACTGCTGACCCATTTTTGCAAACCAGCATAAAGATGGAATGATCAGAAATCCAGTAGCACCCCATCTTCTACATGGATGAAAGGGTTAAGGAATGGTGTCATCCTATGCCAGTGCAGCAGATGACTTCATCAACAGCTGCAGGCAATCAAGTTTAGGAGCATGCTGCTTTGAAAAGCTGTTTTACCAACACCCTCACTTAATTCTATGAACCCTGGATTCAAATTCCTTGGAAGCCTCTTTGTTTATGGAGAACTGTCACAGGTAGATTTCAGACAGGATGCCATCAATTAGCAATTAGTTTTTAGAGCAAAGCACTTCCACTGTGACTCCAAAATACATCAGGAGCCACTGATGAACCACCAGCAAATCCCCTATAAGATATAGACAAAACTGAGAAGGGTTATTGTGAAGTGCAGAAAGGGATGGAAAGAAAGAGATGGCATAACTAGGTGGGGTATCAGAGGGACAGACAGGAAGAAAACTAGTAGGTCCAGAAGGCTGTCTCAAGAGCAGCAGTTGCACACAGCCTCCAAACTGAAGTGGCTGCTTCAGTGCTTCCTGCAGAGTTGACTACTTGTGAGTGACAGCCCAAAATATGCTATAGTATATATAGGAGAGCTAGCTAGTTGGGAGTAGAATCCCTGCCTGGAGAGGAAGTAGCTCTTTGTCAGGAAGGCACCTAGTCAGCAAGGTATTTATGACAAGGAAGATCTGTTTAAGCTTACTGCATGCTTTTTAGGGGCCTTATAGCCAGTTATGGACCACAGAGTGATCCAAGACTCAAATAAGTACATTTCTACCAATTTGCCCATCTTGTCAATTCAGTGTAATGCTACAGTGAGGATTCAGAGTTGAAATCCTGATCTCCTTGTACCAACAAGACTTTGAAGAGCAGTGAATAGACACACTGAGAAGCACATAAGGGTTTTTTTCCCATATTTTCTCTTTAAGGAACTATTGTAGGTTCCTTTGCCCTTTCAAAGATCCTAGTCTCTTGGTTCACTAGCCCATACCAGCTACCCATTGATCTTCCCAGAGGCCTGACAACATGTACCTCAAACTCTGATTTTCTCCCTATCTTGTATAGAAGGAATAGCACCTTAATCCTCTCCCAGTTGACTTACCACACCTTGTGGTTTCTATTGTTAGGCTGCTGTTTGCCAGGCTGTTGCAAAAGAGGCTCCTGAAAAAGTCCTAGACCCTCTGGAGGCTGCTCCAACCATCTAGGGCTCTAAGTCCGATCAGTTTTTTAATGACTGGCTTTGCCACAACTGGGGAAGTAGATGTTCTATTCATTGAAACAGAGAGGTAGTTGTTACCGGTGTTAGTCTGAAATCGAGCAGAAAGCAGGGTAGATATGCACCTTTATAGACCAACTAAATTGGAGATAATGAATTGGAGATGCATCTCCAATTCAGTTGGTTTATAGAAGTGCAAATCTAGTCTGCCGTTTGCCTATTACAATAAGCACTATGTAACAGGAAATGTCTAAATAGATGCTTCCTCCTGCAGCTGACCAAACTTTCGTTACACTGATTAAAATCTTTCCTGGATGACAAAGCAGCATTATAATGGCTCTTTTTGGATGCACAGTCACCCAAATTCAGCAAAAGGAAGGGTTATATTTTGAAAATGGGCACGAGAGAGAAAAACTGGACAAGACCCAAGAGATCTAACTGGAACCAGTATAACCTTCCTGTAGTTGTTGGTACATCAAAAGTATGCTATAATTACCAGGTGATGGAGTTAGTTCTTTTGCTCAGGCTGTGAAGTCTCATGCATTAAGTGCCATAGACTACTAAGGTCATCAATTCACCATTTCCAATGAAAGAAAAAAAAATTAAAAAGGACAGTATTAATGTCTGTTACTTGCAAAGGTAATTATTTTGGTTGTCTCTCTGTCATGTTTATTTTTTCTTTAAAAATTAGTAGAAAAGCCAAAAAAATTGCATACTTTGTTTACAAGAATTTTGTCAGTAATAGCACCCAGATTCCTTTCTTTCAAACCTTCTCCTTTTGTAATGGGAAGAAAATTCAACCCACTACTCACCCCCAAGGTCTATCTGGCTTTAGCTTCATGCAGTGTATGAAATAATTACTCTGTACTTCCACCATAGGAGATGGCTAAATGTAGGACTGGTAACCATAGCAGCTGCAATAACTAAAGAAATATTCCAGTGTCAGAACATACACAAGATCTGTTGCTTTAGCCATACTTGCATGTTATTTTCTATCTGCAGTATCGGCATGTTTCAAAATGCCCCAATATTTGATGAGGAAAGAGACATTATGCATTGCTCTGTGGAAACCAACCTCTCTCAGGAAGCTGAACAGCTTTTGGTAGTTTCTTGTAGTATCAGCTCCAGAAAAGCAGCTTCAGACTATCTTAGGCATTCAATCCAGGGATTCTCTTTTTTATGGGAAGGGTCAGTGAATGACTTTCTATACTGGAATTATTGGTCCTTTTTAATCATCAGATGCTGAGTACTGCCTGAGGCAGGATGAATATATTCAACTCCCAGCAAACTGGAACACACTGGGAATTGTGGATGCCCCAGTCCCTCATAGGATCATTATTTTTTTCCCTTCCTTTAATCTCTCTCCTGAGATGTCTACTGTTTCATTGTTCACTGCTAAACCAAAGTGATTAGTACTCCCACTGAGGCCAGTGGCAATAATGTCCTCTGTGGATTATACACTAGATCCACTCATGCTCATATTCATATCACAAAGCCCATATTTCAATTTATAGTCCCAAAGTAAGATATACCAGAGTAGTGACCCACAATTTCTCCCCAAATTCAAGTCTTTAAAACTTCCCCTCCCCGCAAGTATACAGGACTACAGCCAAAAAAGAAGGCTGCCCAGAGACTACTTTTTTTTCAGTTTCTAATTATGGTAGTTCCCTCTATAGATTGATCGATGGATATATATATATATTCAATAGTCTTAGAAAAAATTGAACAGCATAACATCATTGCAATACTCACCTGATGCTCCCTTATTAAGCAAAGAGAACATAGCAAATTATCTAAAGTGAGACTGGAGACAGGAATCCATGGGGCTAGAGAGCACTTCTACAGTACAGATTCACATGGTTGTCTGGAGCTCCTCAGAGAACAAAATGTGTAACAGCCGCCATCTTAGTCAAAGCACACGTAACTGAATCAGAAACTTTGAGCCAACACTCCATAGCTGCGTGTTTTTACAACTTACATCCTCTGCAGATCACCACAGAAGAGCACAGGTAACATGTGTGCACACATGCATGCATGGACACACACACAGCTACATGCATGTGGTTCATCTTGTACATGAGGGAGGGTGCACCATACTCTCCTCTGCTGATGTAAAAAGATGACAAGGCCAAACAATGGAACAGGTCTTGTACTTAGGACAGTGCAAGGACTACAACGGTATTTGACCCTTTCACAGAGCCTAGGAGGGTGAACAGATCTTTAGACACATATTCAAGAATCATACACATTGTGACTATTTGATGACAATGTGTTTTTCACTTCACTAAACCTATTTCCCATATGAAGCATGAGTTTTCTACAAGGAATGAAATAGGGGTAATGGTCACAATAAAAACAGGCATACAATGAATGAGAAGAACTAGCATGACATGATAGACTCTTACTTTCAAAAGCTTGTCTAACTTCATCCCAACTACATTGTTGGTCCAATAAAGGATATCACCCTAAGAAATCCTTGCCTTTCACAGCTTCTGGACCATCACAGGCATATACCACTCTTACACGATAAGAACTAACCAAAAAAAAAACCTTTAATTGAAGAGCAGTAGGCAACCTCTATAGTCTTTGTCTCTCTACTTAACTAACCTGAGGGACCATCTCCATAGTTTTCCAAGTTAGGGAGAATCTCTAAATCATAATTTTTATCATTACAGCAGGGGTGGGGCTGGAAGGGACCTCCTGGGTCATTCGGTTCAGTAACCTGCTCCTGCAGGCACCACATCATATAGTCCCTTTTATCAACTGGTCAAGCTCCATCTTAGTTTTTTCGCCCCTACTACTCCAATTCCTGTTCGAGGAATTAAATTCATGAGATTCATGAGCAAGAGAGACAGTACTATTTAATAGTTCATATAATTTGAAATGCTCTATAGTGGGTCTCTCATCTAAGTGGAGCACTAACCCTGCAAGAGTCTGCTTGGCTTGTTAAAAAACAAAAAATACTCCAAAAAACCTTATGAGATGACAACTTACATCGATCTGACTGACAGTTGATTTTATTAAAATAATATTTTTTTATGAACAATATAAAAGCTTCACCGAGAACACCAACATCTTATTACACATACACTAATTAGACATAAATAAGAGTGAACCTACTTTGGTTGGTTACTTTTTCCCACAAAACTACTTTATAAGCCTCAAGGAATAAATTGCATAACAGCCTATTGGCTATTTTTTAATTTGGGTGTGTGCATGGTGCCTAGGGTAGGTCCTATGTCAGACAGCTTGAGAGCCTAAGCCCCTGGAATACCAGGTCTTTAGGGTCAGTTTGGGACACCAGCGTGTTCCCCACTAAGGAATGATATTCCCCTTCTCGCCTGTCATGTCTTGTTCTTGCTCAGTATGAAGTAGGTATCTTGTTATTAGAGAGTCTGTGCATGGGTTCTGCGGGTGCCTTGACTACAGGGCTCTGCCTCTCCTTTCACATGCCAGTCAGTTGTTTGGATACTGTCGGATCTTGGTCTCCAAGCATATGCAGCGACAATCTCTCAGTCTCATCTTCAGCTAGCAGCATACTCTTAGGACACTGTTCTTTAACACAGATTATGGTTTAAGTCAACCAATGTGTCAGTTTATCAATTTAATCAGTTCTAAATTTGTCAAACTTAAAATAATCTCGGTGGGACCTCCTTTAGGGCCAACCGGGCATTCAAATCTTGAATCAATTAAATGAATTTAATTCACTGTGATGAATAAAATTAAATCTCACAAATATGTGTTTTGCCTCCAAATCAGTTCATTTAATTCCTTATTCCTAATAGTCATGTCCCCACAATCACATTAAATCAAATTCACTCCTTACCAATTCATTCAGGTATCTTAGTCTATTTGACCACTCTGCAACAGCAAACTGCAATCCCTGGTTGTTGCTCTGTGTACTGGTGTGGTGTCCTCCTACAGCTTTTCTCAGGTGTCTCAGGGGTTTGTGAGGGGCAAGAACTCCTTGCTCTCCAAGCTCACTCTTGCTGGGATTTCTAAGGATAACCCCTCCCGTCTTCTGCTCCCTGGGTTTGAATACTTTGTACCGGGTGCTCCTCTGAGCAGCCAGCTTGTGGAGATTCCTCTATCACTGGCTCTCTGGTTGGATCCCTGCTCTGCTACCACTGTGCTGTAGTGCCCGAGCATCCATCTCTCTTGCTTCCTCCCACAGGACATCCAGTTTTATGAGTAGCTTCCTGATGTCTTCCAGTCCGCAGGGAGCAGGAACTGCTGAATAGGGGCTGTGTGCAGGACCCTCGCCAATCCGTTCCTGCTGCCACCATCTCTGCAGGGACACATGAGAAGCTTCCAGTCCCCACCGGGCTCTGCAGCTTCATCCCAGTAAGCGGAGGGTTTTTTCTTGGGCGTGGAGGGTTTTTCCCTAAGTTCCTTTGGGAGCCCTGGCCCTTGCTCCCACAGGGTGGAAAGGAAAGGAAGACAAGTAGCATAATTATAGTCTTTGCTGGGGGACTTAGCCAAGTATTGATGAGATTTCCAGTCAACAGCATAATAAACATCCTCCTCTTTTCCATCTAAATCCTTTTATTAAGACAGCTTCCTTTATTCTGCTCTTGTCTACAAAAAGCAGGAATTATTGGGACAATGATAAAAATAGATGGCAGCAAGTTTTGCCTCTTACAAGGAGAGTTATTCCTGGGCTGATGCCTCTTCATGACTGAAGCCATCCTGTAAAATCACAGATATTATATCCCAGACTGTATAAGCATTGTCACTAAATGGTTCACATAGTTGGGCCAAGCCAGTAACAGATGTGCTTGCATCAGCTCCAATAACAACATTCATAAATTCATTTAACAGGGACTTCATAAGGTTTGCAGAATGATATTCTAAAGTAATTGCTTCCCTTTCAAGCACTCAGTATATTTTAGCTTTTGAGGACAGTGCTTGCATATTTGTAAGTTACACATTTGGAGAGAAATTAGTGAAATAACATTAATGTACACTGAGAATTCATCACCATTACAAAACAGACTTACATGAAGTGACTTTTTAAAAGGAACAGAAAAGAGAACAGCTGTATGTGAAAAAGACACTAACTGAAAGTTTCAGATTCCAATTTAGATATTTTGTAGTTTGCCTGGGCAACATGCCCTTACCAGTAATTTGCCATACTGGATGAACAATTTTGGGAAATTATATCACCAGGTCTCCTTAAAATGGTATTGGGGAGGAAGTTGTGGGATTTGTTTAAGTTTAATTTTTCCTGTTTGATTTAATAAGTCTAGAGATGTATTTTCTAGAAAAGCTATGTGAAAAGTTATTCCAGCACTTACTGTTAGATGAAGTACAACAGTCCACACTGAAGGCAAGAGGAACACTACTAGTAGTAAGCACTGAAGCACAGTGTCTGGTTACCTGTTTGGAAGATAAGAACCTCAGTTAGTTCCCATAATTAAAAGTTTGTTCTTTCACCTCTATTCCCCCACTCTCCTCCACACATACTCAAAATATACATTTATATTGCACATGAAATCTAACAAGGATGCTAAAAATGGAGTAGCTGAAGCCATTTCTGTGTAGTAATTTGGAATTAAGAACCAGTTTTTGCTATCATAACTCAATTGTGGATGTACTGAGTCACATAAGCAACCCCATTCAGTTTGACTTCAGACCACACCATGATTAAATTCAGGAGAATCAAGTCCCATTTTATTTGACGAGGAAAGATAACAGAATAGACTGTAACGTCAGTTTTAAACCTGTAAAAATGACATCCTGCTTTAATATTATAATCTTCCTTTCTTTAATGATCGTCACCAAAATTCTATTAGAAGATTCAGTGGCTTTGGTGAAACCAGGAATGAATTGGACAGGTAAGGAGAGTTGGAGGATGTCAAAAGCCCCAAATTTTATAAAGATTGTTTGCCCGATTCCTTTACATCTCAGAAGAAAACTAAAAGGTTGACTTCAAAATAAGTGAATTCCTATGTTGGTATGCATCAGTTTTGTAGAACTGTATTTTCCCTCCCCAATTAGCATTTTTTTCACTTGTGTATTCATTCATTTATTTTACCCTCAGTCTGTTTATGCTTTAATGTTGACCCTTTTCTGACAGAAAATCCTACATCCAGCTCTCTGGCTCCAATTTCCAAATGTAAAATTTAGGAAGCTAGATTTCACAGTGCAGCCTCACTTCGGTTTTCCAGAAGTGCCTTCCTGTTAATTCCCTTCTGTTTCTAAAAAGTTATCACTTCCATGTTTTATCCCCTTCAGGTTTTCTAGCCAATAAGTTACAACAATCAAAATAAAAGAGTCAAGAATTAAAGAGAAATAAAGTGAGGATTCACTTTTAAAAATAAATGTATGCATTGACAGTATATTTATATATACTGAGCAGTTACTGTAGTAAGAGCATATTTTTTTCTTTTTTCTGCCTTCTCCCCCACAGGTCCAGCACAGACAGAAGGCTTTATTTCTTATCAGTATTTTTACCTTATTTTCCCTTATTCAAGCCATTTTCATTATACAGAAACTTCTTGCTAAGATGCTGGAGTACAAACCTTGTCAGGAGAGTAGAGCCATAGTAGTCAAAAAGTGGTCCCCAAAGTCATTCTGTATGTGGCAGCCAGATGCAGCCAAAATGAAGCAGGCACCTGGGGGTGGAGAGGGTGGTAACAGGGATCCTAACTCTGTTAACTACATGCAGAGGTGGTGCAGAAGGGAAGAGTGGGGTTTGAGCAAAACTTTTGTGATCCACAGGGGCAGACCACTACAGGAGCCAGGACCAGCAAGAACCCAAACCTCAGTACTTGGGCCTGCTAAGCAGCTAAAGAGGGCTCCAGGGCAGGGGCATTGAAACAGCTCATTAGGCTGAGCAAGAACACCTGGGCACATCACCAAGGGTATTGATCAGGTGACTGAAAGGGGTTGAGTTTGGGCTGCATATAAGGCCAGGCTCTGGGTTGGGGTAGGTAATCCAGGTCTGTAGGCTGTATGGGAACAAGTAGACGATAAGAGCTACTCTGGCTGCTAGGTAAAAGACAGTATGCTGGGGCTGTAGGGAAGTCAGGTTGGCTTCTTGTAGCAACTGATACATCCCTGAGGGGATTTTGGGATGAGTTGTAACCAGATGGATAATCCTTTTTCCATTTGAGCTTGCAGCTGGCTGACTGGATTGTTACTGTAAGGGAGTCTGGAGGCCACAAAGCTAGGTGCCAGAGGGTGCTTGGTACTTTAAAAACATTGGGGCTGAAGCCTGGACCACAATTTTAGGGGCTTGAGGGGCCCAATGTTGGCAGGGTGGGGGCCTGGAGGTCCCCTACAAGTTGCATGTGAGTCATCTATGAGGCACAGGCATAGCTATGAGCATGGCTGGAGGCCACAAATATAACCCCTAAAGTATGGCCAGGGCCATCTTAAATAGAAAGTACATCTCATGGAAGTTTGGCAGAGTAGCCCAGGGACTGAGAAGGGGGAAATAGCCCCCAGGCCATACAAAGAAGAGAAGACATCAAAGAAGAGGCTATCCCAGCCTCTGGAGACATCAACCTCTTAAGTATATTACGATCAAGTTACAGCAGGTGAGAGACTGGAGGTGGAGAAGGCTGAGTAGCATTGACAAGCAAGTCTGCCCACCATGGCCTGTCAGATGCCAGAGATATTGGATACCCCAAGCCTGCTGTAGGGAGGCAATGCACACAACAGCATTCTTCCAATCTGCTCTGGAAAGGAGCAATATGCACTACCTTCCATACCTGCTGCTGATTGCCAGAAGAAAAGCATGGTAGGCAGGGGCCTTGATAACCAATCTTGAGGCACAGAAACATGAACAGGTGCATTGGTTACGTCCCACCAACTAGCCAGCAACCAGCAAAGCATTTGGTTAACACTGGGCATGTCTACACATGCACATGTATTGCACAGGAACTAAAAATTACTGCATAGTATGGGTCAGTGTCTACATATGCATGCCCATACTGCACAGTAACTATGGCAACTTATGCCGACTTGGGTATAAATCTGCTACCTGCATCATGCAAGTAGCAAAATTTATGCCCAATTAGTTATTGTGCAGTAACACACATATAGACTGTGTGTGTGGATTGATTTGGGATTAACTTTACTCCCAAGTTGGTCCAAACTGTTACTGCACTTTAATGCCTGCGCCTGTAGATGCCAGCCAAAATCTACTTGCTGCGCAGTAAATGCAGACATACCCGCTTTGTTTTGGTTTTGGTACAGATGTGCTGTGAGCTGTTGAAAGTTCTAGGCATCTTCTTCCTAACCTGTTCATCCACATAAGAAAACCAAGATATAGGCCACAGATTGTGTCAATTCTGTTTTAACTATATAATGATTATAGTTGGTGAGCCTAGGCCTTTGACCAGCCAGATGTATTCCAGATGAGCTCACTCTATATATAGCCATCTATAATTATAGGTTGTTGCTCTACTCTTGCTCTAGAAGAAAACAAAAACAACACATATACTAAATATCCCATATTTAGGGATAACTGGGCATGTCTACATTTACAGTGGCTTAAATTTACTGTGCAGTCGGTTACTGCACAGTAAGCAGAAATAGGCTGGTGTCTGCACATACAGATATTAAAGCACATTAATACTGTGTGGACTGACTTGGGACTAAAGTCAGTCTACACACGGAGTCTCCACAAGCGTTACTTTGCGGGAACTAATTGGGCATAAATTTGATACCTGCTTAATGCAGGTATCAGATTACGCTCAAGTTAGTGTAAGTTGCCATATTTATTATGCAGTACATGCATGCACATGTAGATGTATGCCTGTACTGTGCAATAATTTCAGTTACTGCGCAGTAAATGCACACATGGAGCTGTGCCCACAGTATAGTTTTGGTAAGAGTTAGACAATGGATTTGTATAGGCTGGTTTGGATATGGCTGATCCTGCATCAGGCAGGGGGTTGGATTAGATGACTTCTTAAGGTTTCTTCTAATCCTACTTTTCTCTGATTCTAAAATGTGACATGTGATATGTGGCTTCCACACCAAATCTCTCTTTTTTTTAAATCCCATCCACTACCCAGCCCTCTGTGCCACCCACTCAGAATAAATTCATTTTCTTTGCCTAACAAAAACAAAAGGCTGAACTAAATTGATGCCATCAGGATTACAATCAAGATTCCACTAGTTTCACAACTAAATCGCAGACCTCAAAACCACCCCTTCAGCTAATCCCTACAGAGCTGAAAAAAATAATTCTGTCAGTCACCATTACCTCATTTTTTTTTTAATTAAAAATAAACCACACATACAGAGCCAATGGAAATTACTATAATGGCTCTGTGTTTTTGCCTTCATTTAAGTATTCTTCCCCAACTATTAGAGATTATGGGAATACAGCAAGCAAGATGCAGTACATGAATGTGTATATACAGTCTCTCTCTCATGCTTCCAAACTGGAAAAAAAAAAAAGTAGTGATCCAGTTACAAAAGCCCCTGAAAGGGAACCATTTCTCTTTCAATGGTCATTCAGAAAAAGCTGTATAAGAAGCTGACTGTAATAGATGTGAAAGAACATGCCAGGTTGATTAGGGTTTAGCACTATATATGTGCTTTTCTGTCAATGGAAATCATTTCCATGTACCTGACAAAACTACATGTCCTTGCAATGTAAAGCTGATTTTGAAAAACCATGGCATAGCTGTGCAAGAGGGAGGGATGAAAACAGAAGTGAGCATCTCACTGTAACAATCTAGTTTTAACAAACCTGCTGTTAGTACAGTGTGCTACTTACCAGAAGAACATTTATCAATGTATTCACTAAATATAGATCTAGATAGATAGAACAAATATACTGTCAGAGCATATATTTCTTTAGACAATTTGCCTACTAGTACCCCAAGTCCTAGGCACATGAACAATTAATAATCTTTAAGGCACACATACGCACAGCATAACTCACATAACCCAATGCCAATAGTGAGACACTCTCCAGTGTAATGTTTTTCATACACAAAGAGCAAACCATACACTTTCAGCCTGGATGATTTATTATAGATTAACAAAAAACACCAAAGAGAGAAATAAAATATACATTTGAGAGACAGGAAGATCTTCCATCCTGAATCCCTTTGCAACCCAGATCCCCCAGAAACAGGATGACAGACTTTGCATTTAAAGGGCCACTTTGCATTTACAGGAGCCAAAGACCAGATCCTGCCCATTTAATTCACTGAATCCCTCAAACATAGGTACCTATGCTTTTTAGACAGCCCTCAAGGTCACACATTTCACAAATCTACCCTGCTTTGTTCCATCCCTAGTTATTTCCTGACAGGCTAAGGCTAACACCCATGGTAGATTGTACTGATCCCAGGAACAAAGGATTTCCTAGGCATATAACACACAACCTTGAGGCAAGTATCTTTTGTTTTTAATACATTGTAGTTAGGATTTTCACTGTTTAAAGCACCTTAACCATTAATACTGAACAGAAACTGCTTATTGCACCAGTTAAAAAGGTGACTACAAGAGAAGTACACAGACAGCTAAGTGACAACCATTCCAGGATGATTTCTCATAGTCACAAGAGCAATACCCCAATACTCATTTTTCTATCCCAGTACTAGCTCCTTTGAGCTTTCCAAGTTTTTGGCACAACCTCTGGCACAAGCAAGTCAGAGCACTATATATTAATATACATGCCTTTGTCCCCTCTCCTCTGACCACACCATGATATGATCCATTGAGCAACTAGTGTGGATTTTTTGCAGTAGTTCCATACCAGCTGGACAGCATGTCCTCTGCCAGGGTTGTTTCTTACTGAAAAGACTGCCAGAATGCAAGGCTGCAGGAAAACCCAGAATTAGAGGCAAAAAAGAAGCTGCAAAAGATAGCATTCCTGCTAACGGACTTGAAACCTGGATCTAGAAGCCTGCTCCAACATTTGAAGTCTGGATCTTACCTTCCTCAGTATTTACATTTTGGATCTGAGGTTTTTGCCCAGCTCATTATGGATTAAGTAAAGACACAATCTTCACTTGAATATTAAAAAGAAAATCTTAGTGTTTTCCTCATAATTTTTAAAGGATCTCCGAGCATCCTAACCTTGCAGTGGTTCTAAAAGATCTCTCAGAAATTGCTCTTCACTTATGAAAAAGCCACAATTTCATCATCCCAGAAGGAAAGCCTATGTTGAAATTCTATGTCTGATTAGCCAAAGTGAACAGGATACTTCTTATCCTCTCCCATGAGAGGAAATAGGGTTTCTACTGTACTCGCCTTGGGAATATCTTCATTATGTTCTGCTAAGAGGTCAGCATTACATACTGTTAGGCCAGGCAGTTGTTAATGAATGTCTCTAGGCTTCAAAGGACAAAGTCCCAAGAGCTCTACAATTAAATATAATAATTTGCACTTCTACAACATTTTCTATCTAAAGGTCTTAATTTGTAAACACATTCTTGTGAATTAAACTTAGCACAAATAACTCATAAACATGAAAGAGTGTAAGACAAACAGATAATGTCTGGAGGCTGGCTAGGAAGCAGTTAACCATCTTTGCGTGCTAGAAAATGGACTACAATTGCCTACCCCAGCACAGGGATGTACAGCAAATGGAGCAGGATGAGCTTTGGTGAATTAATTACTTCTGGTATTTATCTATAAGGGGGATTTGCTGTGGGAAATTAGGGTTTGAGGTTTTGGTAACAGGTGGTCAAATCTCAATTATCCTGTATCTTACTGCACCAGTGTAACATGGGCATTAAATGGTAACTAACAAGATAGGTGTGACTTATACATACTTTTTATTTAATGTAAATGACTGACAAAGCTGGAAGGAAATGAAGCTCAGGAAAGAGGGGGTGGGGGAAAAGTTCCCCCTCCAAACCCAGTTGTGAAGCATAACTGAAATGAGCTATACTTTATTCCTTTACTTGGCTGAGGGATGGACAACCTCCAGCACTTGTATTTGACTCTTAAGCAATCAAGACAGACTTTACATTTTCTTGTATCTTATACTAAAACATACCACAAGCACATTTAAAATTCTACCAAGATGTGCAAAACCCTTTCTTGACCAGGACCTGGAATCCAGGTCTCCTGCCATCAGGAGTGTGTTGTAACCTCTATCTGGCCCTATGACTCTTACCATTTGTATAGCACACAACTTCAGCACAAAAGGTGAAGGGTACAATGTAAAAAGGGTGCCTCTTCTCTGACTGCATTTTAAGAAGAAAAGCATAGCTCTTTAAAAAAACAACAACAACAACAACAAAAAAGTCCAAGCATCAGTCTTCAGGAGAGGGCTCTACTCTGTGGATCCAAAGTAGATGGAAGCACCTCTTTGCAGTCCTGAGCAAAGTGCCTGAGGGTTAGGATTTTAGACTTGCCCTGCCTTCAGCATTTCTCCATGGGCTATCATTAAGCACTTGCACCGTGAGAAAATTGACTTTAAGCCACTCCCTGTTCAGCAAACTGGTTCTTTTGGATCCTATTTGAGGAGCTTACCTCTTGATGCACTGTTTGGGAAGCTGTTTGTTTCAAGCTAGCCAGTAAGAAACATCAGGATAACATTACACAGCACCTCTGAGAAGCTTCTGACTGCTTTTTGGCTCAGGAAATGAGGCGAACTGGATCTGAAGCTATGGGGTAATATATGCCATTGTACAACTAAGTGAAAAAACTGGTCTTGAAACCTAATGTCTTAATTCAAAAAAAGGCAGAAAAGCCACTGAACCAAATGAACTCCTCCTGCAGCACTTTAGTGGTAAGTAGTTTCTAAGAGCAACAGGGTCACGTGTCAAATAGATGTATATTCAAGTTGCCAAGTTCTATTCTAGATCTGTTCAGATCTGTCTCTAGTCATATCTGCTTTGGGCAGGAAATCCCTTTGATTTCCTGGTGACAGAAAAGTCCAAAGGAACAGAGCCCTCGTAATTCAGTTTCCTTGATTAACGAGAAGTCTTTAAGTCTTTTAGAGTGCACAGAAGATATATCTGGAAGCACCTGCTGCATTTTTTCAGTACTCAAAAGGTTTGACAGATATTAAACAGAATAGCAAAACTTCTTCCAGTGAGACAGGAAAGACACCCACAGTAAGCCGGACAGCTGATGAAATGCTGCTGGAGGGGGAGATTTGAGACATGTCCAAATCCAGGCAGCTTAAAGGAAATGAATCCACCCATCCAATGAGAAGGAATACCCAAAGGTCACTGAGGTAGCTAAGCAACAGAGAGGAAAAAATCCTCCATCATATTATTTTTTGTGTTGGAAATAACACAAGAAACCACATTTCTCATTGTGGTTAGCAGCAGCATTGCCCAGTGGTTACATTACACTAGTGGGAGTTAAGGCTGCTGGGTTCTATACCTGATCTTGCTGCAGAGCTACTCTGTGACCTTAGTTAATTAACTTTTCTGTATTTCGATTTCCTCATCTGTAAATGCATCTAATAGTGTACCCCTCATCACAGGAGACTTGGGAGGCTTAAGTTAGTGGTGTTTGTAAACCACTTTCAGACCTTCAGATAAAAGGAGACTTTATAGAAGTACAGAAGAGTATAATTATTTTCTGTTTATTCCTAATAGGTAGACACACAGTAGGAACCATTTCAACATGTGTTAGTGTAGGTGGAAATGATTCACTTGGCTAGCTTAGAAGCTAGCTGCTGCTACATTGCTAAATAAATCCCATAAAATAAATCCTGATAAATAAACAATGAACCTTGCTACTATGTTACCAATGAAACATAACACATTTCATACATAATGTTTGTGTATACATGCACAACTGTCATGTACGTGCCCGCACATATGCACCTGCACACACACGCACAGCTTGATTATCTTTTAAAAGTGTTAGCTGCCTTTAATAAACTCTGTCCTGGAAATCCATGGGTGTATTGGAAGATGCAGGATTTCTTGTAGGACAAGACCCCAGAATAATAGCTCTACTACCCTTTGAAAGGACTCCCTGTCCCTTGACCAGCAAACCAGGCTGAAGTGCAGAAAGGGAAGAGGTGTTTTACCACCCAGGGCACATTTACAGTGTGCCCCCCATGGTGCAGTTGTTACTCCGCCATCATTTAGTACTTGCTTTAGTAACAGCACAGCTGTTACTGCACTGTCCCGGTGGCCCACTGTTATCTTTAGCAGCTACGTTGCTGTAGTGATGCACTATAGTGAGGTAACTCATTGCTATGGTGATGTAGCGTTGGCATCACGGTTTGTGCCCACCAATGCTACGTTGCCGTAGTGACAAGTTACATCACCATAGCGCGTTGCTACATTGCCGTAGTGTCATGTGTAGACACTCCCAGTCAGGAATTATACTCTGACTCTTGCTGGGGGTGGGGAGTCTACGGTGGTGGCAGCTGGAAGCCAGAAGGAGCTGCCACCACCTGAACTGCTTAGAAAGGCATGAGGTGGCCCAGGGGCTCTCGTCTTTTATGAGGAGGCTCTTGTCTCTTATGGGGGGGCTCATCCTCCCCCAAGTTCCCTCATATTTTGAACCCTGCTCCCAGTATTTACAAAAATCAGATGTGGTCCAGATGATCCAGGTATCAAAACTAATCAGGCCTTGTCCACAAGATTGAGGCCTACTGCTCTCTGAAGGAGTGTGATTGTTTTACAGCATTATATTTTTGGTCATATAAACAGAACCTTGATGGTAAATCACAAAATTGTTCTGTCTTCTGCTCTCTACATCCATTTCTGCCCTTCCCTACCTTGCCCAGCCCCTTGTTTAGATGCACGCACATCTATGTGAAGTGGCTGTAAAATGCTGCAATGTTGATTGGTAGCTTTATATTTTGCACAAATGTCCATTACTACACAAGATGCAAGGCAGTGAAGAATCCAGCTGAAAGAGGGCTAGGACTAGACTCCCTATACCTCAGTTATCAAGGGTCACAAGCCTGTATTTAAGAACTCTGAAAGCAAGCTACTAGTAAAATATGCTAAACAGCTCGAGCTACTTGGACTATCAATCTATTTGCAATTTTGCTTTCTTATTGAGTCCAATCATTTTTAGCACAATTCAGCACTTTGTGAGATAACATCATGGGGTTATGTATAATTGTAAACAGAGGGCTCCTTGATGGGATACTATTAATTATTCTAAGGGAATAGCAATAGTAAACACTGATCTAACTGAATTATCATGAAAAGATATTACAATCAGCCTGCAGTGTCTCTATGCCCACCCCCTCACCCTGCCATCTTCTTCTGCCTGTTTCCACATTCAGTAGGTAAGATAAAGCAACTGTTAAGAGTTAGTTTATGAGAGCTGTGTTGATTTGTAGCAGGCTTAACAGGTTGACAGAATCAAAACTGGAAGTGTAAAATAGAACATACTGCACAGTCAATGATAGTCTGATTTAAAAATCAAGTCCTGATATTTCTGTCAGTTAAATGACTGAATTAGTGAACAGATTTGGAAACTTCCAGATTTGGAAAAAATCTCAAAATTGCAAGGTCCTGCTTTGAGGCCCTATCATAACTCTAGTAACTTTCACAAATCCTTATTTGTGCTACAATATTACAGGTAGCCACTGCTAAAAGTCACTAGATCCCTTTTCAAACTACATGTTTTAAACATACTGTCAAAGATCTCAAATAGCCTAAGAGAGCTTCCTTATTGGGAAAGACTAATGCAGTTAACAGTTTGTCAGTAATTGTCAATTTCACATTCATCTGCAATGACACTTCTTCAAGCTTCCCAGGAAACAGGGAGGTATTTCAGTTTCTCCACCTAGGGTTTCAGAGAGTGACTTATAGAGTGCAACATTTGGATTTGATTCACAATCTTCCCTAAAGATGTATACAGCTCCAATCACCATAGCATCTATTGGCTAAATTATTAAAGGTAGTTAGGGGTATGTACAGAAATGCTCCATGCATGTTTTATAGTGCTGTAATTTAGAGCACTTTTTATAGCATTGTGAAGTTACAGCACTTTTAAACATGACAGAAGTGCGGTGTTTGGTGGGGGAGGAAAGTGGGGGGGACCCTGAGCCTTCCTGCACTTTCCAGGTTAGGAGGCAGGAGACAGCTGATCAGTGGCTAAAGCAGAGCTGGGATGAGAGGCAGCCACTCAACCCGCCTTCCTCCCAGTGCTGGGAGTGGGCACTGCTTCTACCACAGGCTGGGCAGCAGCTCTCACCCAGGCTGACAATCTTGCTCCAAGCATCTGGCCCGCAGCCATGCAGGGTCTCAGGGGGTGTGCATGTGTATGTGACCTACCCACAATGTGTTCACGCAGGGTCTCAGAGGGTATGTGCATATGTGTATAGGTCCCACCCACAGCGTGTCCCTTTCACTCCCCCCACTCCCTGTCTTTGCTGGGAATGGGCACTGTGTCTGCCATGTGTCCAGCAACCCAGCTCCGAGTATCTGGTTCCCAGCCACACTGGATCTCAGGGAGTGGGTGTGTGTGGTGCCGGGTGTCTTGTACTCCACCCAATTTAAGCTGCCGTAAGCACAAAGTCAGATATCTAGTCACTGCCATAAACTTAGAGGCGGTCATGAGGAGAAAGTGGTGGGAAAAGCATCATACCATCTGACATCATAGTAACAAGGGGGAGGAGGAGGGCAAAGCCTTTAAAAGTCGCGCCCAACCCGTGCCACAGCAGAAGCCATCTTGGGACCCACTCAGTTAGCCCCATCTGCTGTGGTCCGGCCAACCAGAATACCGCTTCTCCGCCACCGACCGTCGCAGCGTACCCCTTCCCTGCGCATCGATCTGATTTATGATCCGTGAGTAAAGAGAGAAATTTTGTTTGATTTGTAGTTAAACAGTTAGAACGGAAAGTGTTTTTCAAGCTGTTACACCTACGCGTCTCGTTCATCGACATGTAAGTAAATAAAACTCATCTTTATTACAACCCATAAAGCTTGTAGCCTGGTCTGCAACCAGAAAATTCTGCGGTCCGCAGCTAGAGAAAATCCGACTCCCTCCCTTAAAGGCAGATGAACCTTCTCACTGTGCCTCAGGTCCTGACCCTGCAGCGCATGACACTGGGGAGCACTAACCATGCTCGCAAAGACCATGGGATACTGGCAGAAAATCGCCAGAAATGTGGCCAGTGTACAGAAGTTATTTAAAGTGCTGTAGGTTGCTAAAATGCTGTAAAAAAACAGCACTTCAAAATTTAACACTTCATTTAACCAGGGTTAATTTAAAGCACTGTGCCCATTTTTAAAGTGCTGTAAAGCCATGCACTTCTGTTAAGATACAGCACTTTAAATGGTGAAAAAAGCTTCTGTACACACCCTAGGTGCCTAAGGGACAGCCAGGCAAGCAGTTTCCACTTAAGTCAGCAGGAGGCATCTGTAGGTACCCAGATACTTAAAAAAAAAAAAAGAAAAAAAAAAGAGTCTCCAGTTGCTCAAATGCAGATTCCAAGCATTCAGGGCTCAGGTGTGTGTGGATCTAAAATTATTGTTTAAGTCCAACCCTGAAAAAAGAGACTGTTTGCAAAATCCTGAATCATTTGGAGATTTTGAGATACAGGATGATCATCACATGCAAAGGTTGTGTTACCAGCTTTCCTGCCTTGTTCAAGTAATTTCTATAGAAAAATAAGCCACCACCACAGTGACAACTTGAAGGAGTCTGATTCTCTCAGCACTCTTTCATATAGGCATGCTATGTATGGTTTAGTAACCTTGCATCTATATGTGACTTACTTTACTAAGGCACATGTCCTTGAAACGGTTTAATCTGACTTTTCAGGAACTGGGCTAAGCATTAAAATAAGAGAGTTTTATATTGCCTAGCACCTGGCATGGATTCTCCAATTGCTAACAATCAAAATGCTTTTCTTGTATTCTTTTGTCCTTGTGTTAGGAATCCAGATAACATCAGCACCTGAAACCTCATCTATTTCTTCAGCCTGCATTTGTCTTCTCCCCTTAGGAAGATGTGTAGAGGAACAGAAAAACAGAGGTGTTCACTCCAATGATCTGGGAGGGAGAGAGACAATTCTGAAAGAAAAAGCATTCCCCAGTTGGAAAGAACAGATTTGTCTTGAGAAAATGGAACGTAGAGAGAAACTGCCAAGCTTCTGCTGAAAAATGTAATGAAAAACACCTGCAATGTATTTCCCCAAGGAGAGTAATTAAGTGAGAAAGATTGGTGCTTATTAGAAGTTAGACTCCTAGCAAAATTTAAGGTATTTTCTTCTTATATGGAAGATTTGCAAGTATTTTTAAGGAAGCATGTTTTGCCTCTGCTATAGGTATTATTACTTAGTGTTAATATTATTACTTAGTGTTAAGATCAACAACTAGTTTCTGGGTTCTGTTCCCATTTCTACCACTGACTTTCTGTGTAATCTTTAATTAAATCACAACGTCCCAGTTCTTAAAGATGGGTGCATGCTAAATTATACACACATTCTGGCCACTCTTACTCAATGTGTACACTCAAATGTTCAGCTTTGTGCCTAAGTAGGTACAAAAATAAGGCAAGACTGGTTTGGTGCTCATAAATGCAGTATGTGCTTGTACAAATAAAGCACATGCAGTCATTTTAACCCATCTTTGGAAATCAAGTTTTGTATTTTAAGTTTTCCCGTCTGTAAACTGGTGGTAAGATGTACACACCTCATGGGAGTGGTATTATAATTGTTTAGATCATAATACCCAGTGTGTGGAAGGTACTTGCCAAACATGTATGAGAGTCTCTGCCCTGGAGGATGTAGTACATTACCAAGAAAGGATATGCAGTGGGAAGGAAAGAGCTGACGTATGCACACAGACTGCTCAAGGTGTATGGGTACATATCTTAATAGTTTCACATTAGCTGTTGTTCTTTTGTTATTTTTAAATTCAGTATGCTACATTAGCTACTATTTTTATTATCTCTTATCTAGGCCAAACACATCTAAAATGTGTTATATAATGATCAAAGAGGGGCCTGCAGGAAGAGAGAGGATGGTTTCATGGTAAAAGGCAGTGGAATACTGCCCTGCGGAATGGAGTTCTCTCTACCTATGCCACATCATTCCGCTGTGATGCTCAGCAAATCTTTTAAATAAAAGTTTTGACAGCTGGTCACTAATTGCGTGTTCCTCATATTCTGAGTTCCTGATATGAGACTCTGGGGTCTGAAATGCTAAAGAACTGAAATCAAGAGAAGCTGTGCTTTGTATATAGTGTGCCATAAAAGGCTAAATTCTCTGAAAAGAATCAGATGCAAGTCATTACTGCTTGGGCATCCAAGACTGGTGAATACTTTTGACTATAAGCACTCAGTATTTTAAACCCACACCCCCATTTGTAAAATGGAGGTAATCTCATGCTGTCTCATTAAGGTGTTAATGTTTCTGGAGCGCTCAGTTACTATCCTGACGTGCCATGCACAAATACCATGAAGAAATGAATAATTCTGTTTTCAGAACATAGTCTGCAGTAAATAAGGCACAGGATCAAACACTGAACAACGAAGTGAAAACAAAATATTGAACACGTGATCAGTAAGTGAGCACCATCTACCCTACATGCTGACTGTGGCATGTGTCCTATTGACCAATATGTGGTCATGTAATTAAAGACTGTTTTAAAATGTATATGCATGGGCAACCTTAATTCTGATGTTTCTTAACTTTTGAATGCTTAATTTTCATAACCTGAGTCCAGAGAATTAGAGGTCTACATGACATACAAGCAAAGATTGAAAGAACTAGAATTATTTAGTCTGGAGAAGAGAAGTAGGAGTTGATATGATAACAGTTTTCAGCTACAAAAAGGGTTGTTATAAAGAAGATAGCCATCAGCAGTTCTCTATATCCACAGCACAAGAAGGAGCTTAAATTGCAGCAAGGGAGATTTAGGTTACATATTACAAAAGATTTACTAATTATGAAGATTGGTAAGCACTGGAACGGATTACTTAGAGAGGCAATGGAATTTCAGTCACTGAGCACTTAAGTGCAAGTTAGACAAACATTTGTCTGGGATGGTTCAGACAGGGATGGTAGGGCTTAAACAGGGAGTCGGACTAGATGACCTTTGGGGTCCCTTCCAATCCTGTTTTTTTTGTTTTGTTTTGTTTTTGATTCTCTGAAATGGTAAGCACCCTCAGTAACAGACTAGCCTGTAACCCTCTTTCCTAAATAATTCAGACTTCAGAGCATTAAATAAAATAGCAGATGGTTTGTTTCTTGACATTGCAAGGTTTATTGCTTTTATTAGTAAGACGTATTAAAAATCATGAGCCAAGCCCCAAGTCATGTGATTTTCAAAAATAGTGCATTTTAGATTCCTTTTAGTTTCCTCCTGGTTTCTGTGCCTTCAGGTTATATTAGTTTCACATTCCTGAGGTTCTCACATCCAGGAGTGCCAGAAACTTTCATTGAAAAAAAAAAAGAAGTTGAGACTCTCTTGCTATATCATTATTTCAGCAAATAAGGCCAACAATTACTCAATAACTTGAGACTCAATAAACCCCGCGCGCATTGCAAAAGTAGTCAGTGTTGCCAGTCTTGTATGACAGGTACTACAGAAGCAAAGTATTACAAAACCTGTATTCAAGTTTTGGGATTATTTAGTCTGGAGAAGAGAAGAAGAGTAAGGATGTTGCTGAGAGTGCTAAATTATGCACATAACCTGCACATTACAAGCTTAAAGACAAAAACCTTGGGCACTCCAAGCAACCACTCTTAGTAGGTTCCTATAAACATTCACAAATTCAAAAGAAAAAGGAGAGAGCGAACGAAAGAAGAGAGAGGACTGCTTTACTCAGCCTAAAACTAGAAGATGCAATAAAACTATAGGCACAACTGACTTCATGTTTACAAATAAAAGACCCACCAATCGTTCTTGACAACTGCTACAACAGTCAGGTAGAAAAATATAATGACAAACCAGTGTCTTTGTTTCCCTTCCACATTGACCTCCTGGCTACATATTGACACCTTGTATCCTTACAAGGTGGCTAGCAGGGGGAGGGCAGTTGCTTTTAAGTCCCAGTTTCCAGGTTGCGCTCTGTCTGACCATCTCTTGGCACCCAGCTCTCAGGCTACAGCTTCTGGCCTGCAACTTATGCAGTCTCTAGTGATCTTTTAAACTGGTTTCCTCTCCCCCCACCCCCATATATAATCTCAAATTATCCTTCTGTTCCCCACACCAGAGGGATTATGGAGTCTACTACTAGCTGGATATTGAACTAAGCAGTACTAATGTCCAGCAGTGAGCCTGTGGGTAAACTGCAAAATAACAACAGAGAAAAAGACACATAGGAGCTCAGAGAACCCCCCCTCCACTTCAAGTCTTTATTCCAATATTGCCAATTTGATGTCAAATTCAGAATGGTGATGTTATGAAGCAGACACAGCAACAGAGATCAGCAAAATGTCAGCTATCAGCTCCAGTATCCAAATACATTTTTCAGCTTACAGCTAAATATCAATCATATACTCTCAGTTGTAAACTCCTATTCATTTAAGTCACTTGGTTACTTAAAATACCCCCAATTCCATATTGTCAGCAGGTCTCAAGGAAGTAAACCTACTACCGGCTCTAAAATAACTCACTAAGACTAGATGAGTGAACAATCCCAGAAGAAAGAGTTCAAGTAACTATTTTTCTGAGTTTCACATTTCCCAGTTGACAAGGTCAATTGTGAGCTATGGCTGTCAGCCAGATTGATGGAAAGAAAATACACTTTTGAAACCTAGCCAGCATTTGCATATGGAAAATGTAATTGAGGGACCAGTTTAATAATGCGCTTTATGAATGGACAAAGCCCTTATGTAACATCCAGTGATTACAAAGCACCAAACCTTTTACCCTGAAAAGCTAAGTAAAGCAACTTGTTCAGAGTGAGGCTGCAAGTCAATGGCAAAATACTATTAGAACCCACACCATCTGACCCTCTGATTGCAACCATTAGATATGTGAATAAGTATCATTGTTTAATTTAAGGACAGGCACCAAAGTGCAGCATTTCCATTACCATTTTAATCTCAGGACAAAGGCATTCTGGACACCTATATATGTGCCGCGCATCTGCTCTGATGCATGCTAATTACAATATGTCAGTGCAGACTCAATTAGTCACTCCAGCAGCCTCCATGCCATGTGTATTTAGTGTCCCCATGCTTCAAAATGGTGGTGAGGGAGCTTTAACTGAAGCTTGCTGAATGAATTTTAGTTAAGTGCCCCTGCTGCAGTTTTGAAGCGTGAGACACTGAATACACATGATGTTATAGGCACTTTAATTAGAGCAGCTCTTCGAGTGACTCTAAAGTCCACCCCCACCACCCTGGAGCACATGTAAAGACACCCTCTGTGATATGAAGGCAGCTTATTTTTAATTAGGGTGCTGGGGTACCCTGGGGTGCTGGAAAGTGTGAGAAGATAAGCAGGTAAGCACAGGCTCAGGCTTGCCTTTGCCTAGCCATTTCCCTGCCAGCCCCTCTGTGTCATGCCAGGCCATGGGGAGTGAGGTATGAGGGGTCACCCAGGGTCAGAAGAAGCAACCCAGATCCAAGGGGAGTGTGCAGAGTTTGAGTGTAGGGGAGCCAGGAAGCCAGAAGCTCCATTTGGGGAATTGTGTCAGAGACCTAGAGGGTTGGGCAGAAAATGGAGCCAGGAGGACCGCTAAGTCAGGTATCCAGGAGATCAAACTAGTCAGGGTAAGGAGTCAAAGAAAGTCAGGCCAAACTCAGGATCTGTGGGCAAGCAGGTCAGGTAGCCAAAGAGTCCATCAAAGAGTCAGCAGAGGCACAAACCAACAGCGAGGCAGCTCAAGGACAAGGTTAAGTCTTGCTACCCAGACACTTCCCCTTCCAGGTCAGGGGTTCTTTTATAGGAAGGGGTAAAGGCCACTCCAGTTGCAGGGAGTGGGTGGGTGGCTAGGACCAGATAGCAAGTTCTCACCCACCTATGTCTACCCTAATGCTCAACTGAGGAGATAGCAGACCAGGATGAGTGGCTGAACCAGGCATGCTGAGGCCCTAGATTTAAGGCCACAACATGGCCCTCTGTAAGGAACTAAGCACTTTAATAAATAAGTTAGTTTTTGAAACGGGGTGTCACAAAAGTTTTGGAAGGGTGCCTTCAGTCCAGTGAGTGGTGCCTTGAGTCTAAAAAGGTGGAGAATCACTGTTCTAGACAGCCTAGTGAGAAACGTAGAACATGCTAACAAATAGAGAAAATAAATATATCTATTGAGGGCTTTCAGCATACATGATGAAAACAGCTGTGCCTATCACCTGACAGAGACCTCTGGAAACTGAGATTTGGGTGGGATTTACAAGAGGGGACCCTAGCTGAGAGGGAACTGGGGAAGAGGCCTAAGAGAGGGTCTGCTGAAGAAGATGGTGGCAACCTTGGAGGGGATGGAATTGAAAGAGAGATGCAACCATACAAGATAGAAACAAGAAGAGGGGGAAAGGAAGAGTAGAGTCTATAGAACATACAGCTGCTTCCCTTCCCAGCAATCAGCTCTAGACTTACAACCCTTGCTCTACATCTACCTTAATCTACCTACTACCATCATCCAGATCTGCATTAATCTACCTACTACCATCATCCAGAACCACTCCTTCTCCTTTTTCAATAGCAATCACCTTAATTAGCAAATACACAGCAACTGCTTCATGATCATCCATCTCTTCATCCCTGCTTGGGTTGTCCAGCTCCTTCCTCACAGACTCTCACAAGTTGCAGAGACTCACAGGGTCCATGCGCTGAGGCTTCTCCCTAGTCTTGTGACTCTGTATTTGCAGTAACAAACACACACTTCCTACTCCTATCCCAGAAAATCAAGCAAAGTCTCCGGTCACCTCTCCAGACTTTAAGTGCTGAGAAGAGAAGCCAGGTTTTTCTACTGACTGATCCACCTGCCACACAGGGCTCTTTTGCATTGAGGCAAGTGTTGTTAGAAGGGACATCGGACCTGGAGTATGTGGTTGCTGGCCAGAACCGGGTCTGCTGTGCCTCAGTAGTGCTAATGCAATATGCTGTGATGTTACCCCCTTGTCAATGAGGGGGAAAAGACTAACTGTGGGCCTCAACTCACAGGATGAAGGTTTAAAGACCCTAGAAAGAAGGATGAGGTTCAGAGAGAGAAACTAAACAAGGACATTACGCTGCTGTTTAACTACTGGGATTTTATTGCAAGTCTTGAGCCTTTTGGTGTTATTCAAGTCCTAGCTCCTTCAGTCAAGTGATAACCTACAACAAGAGATAACTTTTAAAAAATGGCAGTTATGTTTTGGTGGCAAAAAAAGGTGGACAATGTGCACCTAAAAACTCAAAATCCATTGGGCAGATAAAAAGAATCCTCAATCTTTTTCTTTTTCTTTTTAAAAAAGGTTTTCTGAACATTTGTCTTTGACAATACTCAATTTTATAGTCATTGGATGTTACCCTAGATGGAGACAACTATTTTGTTTACCTAGAGCAGTGATTTTTAACCTTTCTAGACTCAAGGGACCCCTTGTTAGACTCAACACAACCCTCAACAGATTCAAGACACTCCTTAGAAAGTGCCAGCTCTCAGTTTTTACTTGTTTTTTTACGACAGGAAAAAAAATACAGCAATTTTTCTGTTGCAAAGGACTCAAAATTAGAACAGGTCAGAATGCATTTAACACTATGGATTCCTATACAAAATCTCTGCGTGCTTGTATACATGACAGTGTCAATGACTGTGAGCGGTTATGCCAAAAATAGGCTGTGCCACCAGGCTCAAGAGATCTTGTCTTGGGTGGAACACCTCTTATGGTCATACTGGTTTACTCTTGAAGCACTTGGCTCACAGGGTATACCCCTTGACTTTCCTGCCACACCTTGATCTTTACAATTAAAGGGAGGGTTCAGGAGTGTACAAAACAGCCCTTGTGAGATGCTCGTACAGCGCATAGTCTTGGAGCTCCTTCTCCCCTTTCATCCCTTCCACACCGGGTTTTACTTTGGGGGCCAACTGGGTGTTACTCTGGGGGCCTTTGTCGGGACCCTTAACATGCAGAATCTGTGCTACCAGCCCACTCTTGGAGCCACTTGTATGGTAGTGCACACCAAGCATCCCCTGGGTGAGCCTTTTGCCATGACAATGCCTGATTTATAACAATTATCATCAGCTGATAGGCTACTCCACACCTCCTCACTGTAGAAGCTCAACAATCTATTAACATGTAAATAAATCAATTCCTTCATCCTCAATGAATTCATGTGCTTCTAAATTCTCTCAGTCTGGGTTAAAAATAAATTCATATGTACAATCCAGCTTCAAATAAATTCACGTATTTCCAGTTTTGCACAGTCCAGCTTTAAAATAATCATATACTTCTAGATTTGCACTGTCCAGCTTCAATACAATAAAAAAGAGCAGCAACTCCAATGTGCCTAGACCTGTGACGCACTCATGCCTCCCTACTCATGTGTCACCGTGCCTTCTGTGAGTCAACTGTCAGCATCCAGATGGAACTTTCCCTTTTCCTTGCTCCAGCCATTCCTCTCCTGGAGGCTTGGGATCACTAATTATCTGAAGGCCCTTCTAGGCTTTTGGTCAGTAGCACTGGTCCTGTACCCTTGCTGTCTCTGGACAGCCAAACTGACATCACTACGGAGCTCCTGCAGCTGCCTCTGTGCTGTCCCAGGAATGTCCACCTGGCTGATCAGGGCACTGACTTATGACATCAGCCCCAGTGTGCATGCCCACATGCAGTGAACATGAGCTTTTAAAGCAAGCCTGCCACAGCACATCAGGCTTCACTGTCAGTGTCTCCTCCCCGGTGAGTAAAGGGTACCCATCTCCCACCCTTACCAGGCTTTCAATCACACCTCATAAGCAACCCAGCCTGCTTCCTGGGGTCCTCCCACACCAGTATTGGTGTGCCCAGCTTTCCACACAATCACAGTGATGAATATTTCCCTTTGTGTAGCTTAATGGCATCACACATTACACGTACACGAGTTTTGGGGGTTTTAAATGAGTATTCATTGTTGCAAACTAAAGTACATCCTGATATAGTTAAGTTTGCAATGTTCCAACTTGGAACATTGCACCCATTAGTCAGCTTGCCTCCTGGCCGCAAGAGAGGTGGGCAGGTTCTGTAGAAAAAAAAAAGGACTGCTTCTGCCTTCAGCAGGCACCTGCAGCCAGCAGGATGCCTAGGGCCACCCAGGAATGGGCTGGCTTGCCCCTGGAGCAGGGTGGGGAGGCAGCAGGAGGGTGAGAAGGCAGTGGGGATGCTACATGGGGTACTGGAAACCCAGGCAGGCTCAGGGAAATCCCCACACCACGTGCACCTCCCCACTCCTTTCTTGGCTACCAGCACACCCTGCCACCCTCCTGCTGCCTCCCTCCACTGTCCCAGGGGCAAGCCAGCCCATTCCTGGGCAGCCTCAGGCATCCTGCCAGCTGCAGGAGCCTGCTGAAGGTAGGAGCGGTGAGGGGCCCTCATCCTTTTTATTTCTATGGAGTCTGCCCGCCCCTTCTGTGGCTGGGGGGTGAGCTGACAAATTAATAGCACATATTAATGGTGCCCTGGACACAGGGGTGGTGGGCAGGCTCTGCCATAAAAAAAGAAAAGTATTGGGTTCCTTGCCACTTTTGCATTCATCAGGTGCCTGTCACCATCAGAACAATAATGTACATACAGTGATGGAAAAATAAAACCCACCATTACACTTAAAAACTCGCTATTTCAATTTAGAGGGCATAGAATACAACCCTCAGGACTAAAACCCCATCACATGTACAAGCACCGTCTGGTTTTATCTTGTGAATCATGTTTGCACACTGAACAGTGCTATTGTAACATGGCACCCTGTGACACCCTTAAAAGGATCTCGATCTCTAGGCATCGTAGGGTATTGCAGCATCTTGGCTGAGAATCACTGACCTACAGGACTGAACTAACCAATCAGCAATCTGGAAATGGGTGCAATGCCATACCTAATGCCAGACTGGTAAGCCACTGTGAAAGTTTGTCCAATGCTTAATATGTTACTTGTAAATAAAAAGCTCATCCTTTATCAAAAGAAGTTCTCATGAAAAGCTGGGAATCAGAGGAGAAACAACTTTAAAATGTAGAAAACTGGAATGTGTTAAGAACATTTCCCTCATTTTAATCTTTTCACCCATAACTGGAGCTAGACTGACTTCCATTCTTTACCTCATGGTGAAGAAATTTTCCTCACTTGCATCGATGAGCTCTATTTGACTCAGGAAGTCTATGGGCCAACAACAGGTAAGGTGCTGCTGGATCTAGTGCTGGCCAAAGGGGATGATCTAATCAGCAACCTGAGGATTGAAGGGAAGCTTGGTGACAGTGATCACCAGTTGATCACTTTCTCTATTCATTGCAAAGCTGGCAAATTAGTCAGCAATGCAGAAATCTTCAACTTGAGGAAAGATGACTTTCAAAAGCTCAGGAGGTCTGTTGCTGAGGCCCTGAGAGACCACGATCTGACAGGAAGGGGAGTCCACAATGAGCAGTCACTCCTTAAGGAAGTGATCCTAAAAGCACAAGGGAAGTCCATTCCGACCCGTAGGAAAGGTAGCAAAAGGACTGGGACACCCCTTGGCTCAACAGGGAACTCATGGACCTCCTGAATCTGAAAGAGAAGCTTATAAGAGATGGAAGTCGGGAACCAGCACTAAGGAGGATTATGCAGTAGGGGCGTGCAAAACAGGCCCTATTTGATTTGGATTTGGATTCAGCCCAAATCAGGGACAGTGATTCAATTTGTTATTTGGATCACTGTATCCAATTCAATTCGGCCAAATCTGAATGTGAACATTCGATGCTGATTCAAAGAATCAGTGATTCAGCCATAGACACCGCTTTAAAATGTTTTTTCTACATATCTCGAGGTACCAGGTAGGGCTCATGAAGGCTGTGATGGTGGGGCACATGGAGTGTGCTACAGGAGTGTGTGGGGGGGCTCCCCATGTGCTCAGCAGTGAACCCAGAACTGGACTGGAAGTATTTCCAGTCCACTTCCAGGTCTGCCAGGGAGCGCACTGGGGGACTCCCTGTACCCCCTGGCTCAGTGATTGGCCACAGGGGGACCCCAAGTGCCCCCCCAAACCCAGGAGGCATCAGTCGCTGAGCCAGGTGGGGGGGGGGGGCCCTGCACACTCTCTGGTGGACCCAGAAGTGGACCAGAAGTGTTTCTGGTCCACTTCTGGGTCTGCTGCTGAGCACGCTGGGGACCACCCCCCACAGTTCTGTGGGACACTCCAGACACCCCAGCTTTGCAGCATTCATGAGCCGCCTGCTACCTAGAGGTATGTAGGAAAAACATTTAAAGCTGTGTCGATGTCCGAATCACCAAATCTTTCCGAATCTCTTCAAATTGATTTGGAGGGTTCTGTTTGATTTGGACAGATTAAAGGGTCCTCTGATTTGATTCAGATTCAGAGATTTGGCCACCAAATTGGGCTGAATCTCTGCCAAACTGAATCAGGGACTGAAGCTTCTCACAGCCCTATTATGCAGCACTGGCCTGCACCTGAAGGGAGTGGACCAGAAAAACCAAGGCTGAAACCAAACTCAAACTGGCTACAGGAATTAAGGACAATAAAAAGTCCTTCTTCAAATATGTCAGAAGTCTGAAAAAAAATAAGGGCAATGTCGGACCCTTGCTGAACCAAATGGGGCAGTTAACAACTGACACCCAGGAAAAAGCTAATCTCCTCAATGATTACTTTGCATCAATTTTTCACTAGCCCAAGGGGATCACCCTGCCTGACAGGATGCAGGACTACCAGGGTAAGGGTGATCATATGCCTATAGTAGACAGCATGAGAGGCTTGACACCCACAAGTCAGCTGGCCCAGACAGAATACACCCAAGAGTGTTAAAAGAGTTGGCCGAGTGTTAAAAGAGTTAGCACAACCAATGGCAAGAATATCTGAGAACTCGTGGTGCCTGGGAGAGGTTCCTGAAGACTGGAAGAGGGCCTATGTATGAAGACAGATGTGGTGCCTATATTCAAGAAAGGAAGGAAGATCCAGAGAACTTCAGGCCAATCAATTTGACTTCAATCCCTAAACTTGGAAAAAGTCAAAGATACCATCAACAATAAGCTAACAGTAGGCACCGTTCTGAGAGACAGTCAACATGGCTTTGTTGTGGGTAGGTCTTTCCTGACCAACCTCATTTCCTTCTATGACTAGGTGATACACATCATTTGGACAAAGGAGAAGAGGTTGATGTCATATATTTAGATTTCAAAAAAGCCTGTGATTTGGTCTCCCATGATGTCCTCATAGTAGAATTAGGGAACTGCAGCCTCAACAACTTTATGGTCCAATTGCTAGGGAACTGGCTCCATAGTTAGACCCAGAGAGTGTCAGTTGATGGAACTGAGTCAACATGGTGCATGGTGACCAGGGGCATCACCCAGGGCTCAGTCCTCTTTCCTATATTCATAAATGATCCGGATTTAAGTGTCAAAAGCGGCCTCACACCCCACCCCCCGCTACCTTGAGGCAGTGGCAACGGAGAGCCCTGCTCCCTGCAGGCAGCAATGATGGAGCAGGGGGTGGGGGGCAAGGCCACCAGAGCTGACCTCGCCCCCCATCCTTTGCAGGTGGTGGCAGCAGCATGGGTGGGAGCATGGTAAGGACATTGCAGGGGGGAAGGAAGAGGCAACCAGTGCTGGCCTCGGCCCGCACCTCCCCCTTCCGTTGTCGCCACCTACAGAGCCAATGAGAGCCAACACAGTGGCGGTGGGAGGAGGAACAAGTCTCCTCCCCACCTTGGGCCCAGGCCCACTCTTCCCCCACCTCCCCCATGTCAGCCCCAAGACTTCTCCTCCCGTCCCTCCCACACTGCCGCATAGGGCCTGGGCCGACTTCCCCCCCCCCCGCCACTATCGCAGTGGCAGGGAAGGGAGGAGCGGGTCCAGACCCCAAGTGGCAGGAGGGAAGCAGGGAGCGGGCCCAGATGGGATCGGTGGAACACGGGACTCCATCCCTGCCCACTCCCCCACCACCCCCATCATTCTTGATGGGCAATTGGCTAGTAAGTATATAAGGGGTGTGAATCAGCAACTGGGAAGACATCTGTTCACCAGGGCACCCCAAAAGAAGATGAGCTTTAATGGTCACAAACCATTTTAGACTGGACATAAGGAAAAGATTCTCTACTATCCACTCCAGTCTCCAGTGGTGCAAGCACCTACTCTGGGTAGCTTTAAGAAATGCCTTCCTTGATGCTTATCTAGCTGGGGTGATCTGATCCCAGCTGACTTCCTATCCCTTGGGCAGGGGGCTGGACCCAATGATCTTGCAAGGTCCCTTCCAGCCCTAATGTCTATGAAATCGATGGAATCAGGTGTCCTTTTCTGCATTATTTGATCCAAGACTGCTTAGTGCAGTTGCCTTCCTAACTCTTTTTTGTCCATACACTTGGTATACACATCATATATGATTCATAAAACAACAACACAGCTTTTATTGTTTAACTGTATCTAGGTGGGTGTTTAAAAACTGTGTGGAGGGGGTTGTTTTAAATTATATTTATATTTACTGATAAACATCTGAGAGAGGAACAGGAATGCCTTTGTCAGCCAGCAAATGAGAGACAGAATTGGAAAACAGTACCAATAGATTAGCATGATGCATTTTTGTATGCAACAGTCAATTGACCACTGCTTATCCTTCTCAGCCAGTTCAAATATAAATCATTAAACATAAGGTAACCCTCCCTAATAGCATCTGTCAGAGGGCAAATAGGGAACTATTTTACTTTAGGACAAAGAAAGGAAAAATATATTTCATACACAAAATGAATATATGGTTTAGATTTTTGTCAATTCTATTACTTTACATCCACTGAACATGAACTATCAGGAGCTATTAGGTATATACAACACAAGCATGTTAAAATACCTATTTTCCATATAAGGCACAAAGATCATATTTCAACAATAAAGGCAAAGTGATTTTGGAATGTTAGTATACAACTGCTATGAATGACTTTGTGTTGAGTATCATCTTCATAGATTGCTGGCACAAGATCACAAGTAAGAGCCTAATTTAGTAGAAACTCCATCTGTTTTTTGCATAGAAGAAAGCCATGAAAACCCTGAAACATTCCACTTCCATTGTGAAGAAGATGGATAGACCTTATACTGACTCTGGCCTGTAGGACAGAGACTGTAAGATGACTGCTAAATAAATTTTCTGTTTAGAACTAGTGCTTGAGCACACATGAAAGAGAGATCTTATAATGGAAGGTGAAAAGGGCCCAAATTACCCCACTAGCTGGA
This sequence comes from Crocodylus siamensis, assembly GCF_052110815.1. Lineage (NCBI taxonomy): Eukaryota > Metazoa > Chordata > Crocodylia > Crocodylidae > Crocodylus > Crocodylus siamensis. The sequence goes on along the minus strand of NC_143396.1, from coordinate 226,756,851 downwards.
TGTGATGAAAAACTTTGAGACGTGCATACAAGCACACAGAAACAATCTATAATTGACCTGAAGTGTGCAGAATTTAGTTGTATCTTTGGTTGTGACAGTTTTCTCATTTTCTCCACAAGACAGATAAGTGAGTTATTGTAGGTGGTGACCTGAAGGAACTGTTAGAGAAACATGCCACTGAGTTTAATCATTATTTTGGCTTGGGAGCTGTCAGCTGCACGATGAAACAATTCATTGAGAGAAAGAATGCAATATACAGAAGAGCTGAAACCTCACGACAACCTTCAAGTTGTGGCCCCTGACTGGCAGAGTAGCAATCCCACCAGAGAAAGATGGGATTCTCAGCAGATTCTGGTTGAGGATATGAGGCCGTGGCAAAAGGCAACCATAAGGCCATCAGGCCCTCAGTGGCCGCCCGGTTCATCCATGCTTGTGTCCGGCCCTGTTTATTGTGGGGGAACCACTGCAAGGAAGGGAGGGAGATTTCTCTCCATAGCCTATGGCCTTTCAGCTGAGACTGTCAGTAGGAGTGACCATTGTGATGCTGATATTTGTCTACGTGGAACAGGATTAAAACCACTAAATAGCAATCAACTAATTGTCATTACTAACTCTGCCTGGATTTAAGTAAGTGACCTACAAGAGAGACTGGGCATCTTATTATCAATGCCTTTGGGCCATTTAGCTTCCAACTAATAGAGATTCTTCTTGAATTCTTTTTCAGCAAATTAACATACGGTAGCTTTTAATAGATGCCTTAACTAGGCATTGTTCTCACTGGGAACATTACATGAATTAAAAATCAAGCCCTTTATAGTTATGGAAAGACGCAAGTGATATTAGGTTACTAAGTAAAGTAGGATCTTTCAGCAATCAGACCTCATTTGAAATGCTGCAATTATATAACATGGAGCTCTTGCCAGAGGTCTCGGAGGAAGACATGCCATTCTAGTCATGAAAATTTGCTTCCAGAAAACAAATTAGAGCCTGTGTGATGCTCCTGTGAACAGTGGAAATAAGTAGAAGTTCTGGGAGGTTGTTAGAGTATAAAAACCAAAACAAATTTCCTGGGAGAGAGAGTTAAGGAGGAAAAGCAAAACTAAGATCTCCAAAAAGAAGCAAAATTAAAACCAAGTCAGGGTGAATTGGCAGCTTTCCAATGTGTTGTGCAAAATGGAGCAAATTTTCTTGGTGTTAGGCTTGGGACTGCAGTGCCTCTCCACTGACATAGGATTTGAACTGTGTTTGGATCCTCTTTGCATCCCATGGGCAGGCTGCCTTAGCCATTGGGAATGCAGAGTTCAAATTATTTTTAGTCACCTCAAATATTCCATTGAATGCACTGGGATGATTCACATGAGTAAGAGTTTACAGTATGGCCCTTTTAACAGCAAGCTTCAAGGCATAGACTTGACAGTTTATTTATCTATAATGTGCCACTAGTACTTATACTACTTTTCCAATACCACAATAATAACAACTAGCACCATACTGTCAGTGAGTTTAACCATTGAGTGAAATAATGCAACATACAGAACAGCTGAAGCCTCACGACAACCTTCAAGTTGTGTCCCCCAACTGGCACAGTAGCACTCCCACCAGAGAAAGGTAGGATTTTTAGCAGATACTGGTTCAGGACATGAGGCTTAGCCAGCCCCAAACATTTAAAAACATTTAATCATAAGACTTTTTTAAAATACCAAATGTTGAATTGTTGTTCTTTGCCTTCTGAGCCCCTGGGGGGTAATCAACTCCCATTTTCAAATATTGCCTCAACCCTGAGGGCTAGAAACTTACTTGAGATTTTCCCAAAAAATCACTTCTCTTCAGGAGCTGAGGCTATTAAACCAAATGTCTCACATTTTGAAATCCCACAAGTTGCCAACAGTGCGGACACTGGTCCTGCTGGTCTCTTACAAAATCTACCTTCAGGCTGCTTATTTATAGCCAAAATGGAGACCTGGCATCGTGCTGTGACAGTACTGTACAGTGCAGCCACTTCCCTGCCTCTCTATAGACCTGCTGCAGAGTTTAAAGTTATGTCTGCACCTCAGCAGCCAAGACAATAAATCCTGCCCACCTGCTCTTATACCATGCATGGCAAACCCAGAAATGAGATTCTGAGAATATTCTGGGGTGCCCCAGGCCACTGCTATTGAGCATGCTGGAAACCCAAGTCCTGAGTGTGGTTCCAGGATATCAAGGAGAACCTTATCCAGACCTCTTGCAGAAAAGAGATTGTCACCCTTAATTCCTATGGGCAGTGGTTTGAAAAACAGGTAAATGATTTAGGAGCTTCGTTTCTATTGACTTACTATGATGAAGTACTGGCTTTTAAATCATTCAAGTACTTCTGAAAAATCTTAGCAGCTTTTAATGCCACATTACAAATTACTTCTTTTTTTGTTAAAAGAAAGACAATTTCAATTTATTTTTGATGGGATATTTACTTCTCATGTCACATCACCCCATTAATCACAAGTGTGGACATTTGGAATGAAAGGCCAAAAGTAGGCCAGTACTGGAATGTATTAATGTCAGATGATATTCACTGGCAGTTAAATGGAGAGGAAAAAATAAGGATATTAACTTTTGGATCAAAGTCAGAAAGATAGCATCAACAGATTCTATATCTTATAGCCAAGCAGAGCTGACAAAAAATGTGGATTGCTTTCAGCTCTTTTGTTGCTGCCTTTCTATTCCTGGACAATACAGAGCAACTATGTTGTAAGACATTTATGAAGCAAATCTATCTTCTTCATTGTTATATAAGCTCCTTCAAAATACCCTTTTAAAATTACGTTGATTGTTATTAACTAGTTTGTTATCATCTAACTGGAACCTGGCCATATGCTGCACCAACAAAACAAAAAAATGGGGGAAGGGAATTAAAACCTGAGTCATACTCTCATCTTCCTGAAAGCGTTTGAATCAAATGTTATGCACTAATGACTTAGAAAGGGAAAAATGTAGTTAATCTGTCTTTGGGCTAGTTAGCATGGTATTGAATTGCTAACAAGTTTATTCATGGCCCAACTGAGAATCTCCTTTCGGTAAGACTAATATAATGCACACCTCTTTGTAAGCAAGGATGTCTGGTATTGATTCCAGATAATTCATCTTTTTATTCTGTAGTTTGAAGCACACGTCACCTTTAACTAACTCAGGAACAGTAAACACTTACTCATTGTAATGAAGAGGATTGCCTTTGGCAGATGAATTGCTTTTACCATTTTTTCCCCTCTGCATAGGATACAGCTTCTCTTTTTTTTCTAGATATGTTATTCTGGGATTTCATCCAAACACTCAGTATGGAAGAAAATTCACTAGACATGCTTAAGACTCCAAGCCTACAGCTCCCAATTTATATATTTATACTGCTGGGGCTAATAAATGAAATGGACTACATAGCAGTGGTTTCAAGGGATCAAGTCTGGCTATTTTTCTCTCTCAAGGCAATATGTAGCAGGTTGATTTCACAAGGCCGTGAAGATACCTCCAGATCCTGCTCTTTTGAGTTATATTGACAGCCTCCTCAATGCAGAGTTAACTAGAATTATCTGTCCTCAAATTACTCCTCTCTTGTGAGCCTAGCTTTGAGAGAAAGCAGACATACTGCAAAATAATATTAAACCTGCTGTGTCTGCGCTGGTACTGTGCTTGTTTGTGTGGCACTGGGTGTTCCAGATGCTCCTCCCATGATTCTTAGCACTGCAGTGAACTGGGTTACATTATAAATGTTTCCACATTGTATTGTGGGAAAACTTATCTGTCCTTTCTGAAAACATAGGGAACATTTTAGGAAGGTATTGGAGGACCGGTGACACTTGAGGTGAGTTAACCTACATTTACACCAACAAACCCTTACTTCCCCCACACTACAGTGTAGTCATTATTAACAGCTGACAAGTTGTATTCATTTGAGATTTACCCCATACCTTTAGGGCCTTGTTACACGTTCACTTTAGGCAGCTCCTGGAGCTCTTAACCCCCGGATTGTCTGCACATTAACACCTGAAACTAGTTTTAAGCATACTTTAAGTGGCTTGAAGTTAGGCCACTCCAGGTCAGATTTATTTCTGATCAGTGGGCATGTCTACATGTGCAATAAATGCGCAATAAATTCAGGCCCATTAAACTTTGCCTGGGAATGCATCTACTGCCCAAGGGGTGATTCTGGCACCAAGCTGACTCCCTCTGCCACCCCAGGGGTGTGACCTTCCCACCCCCAGGGGTGCAACCCTGTGCAAACAACCTGCAGGTCACATGCCTACTACACAGCTCACTGGGCATGGGTGGGTCCAGGAGTGAGCTCTAGGAGAGTGGGGGGAGAACAAGGTAGGGGGCTAGAGTGGGCCCCAATGAGCTGGGGCTTCCTACCCAGGGCAGGGGCAGTAGCTCACCTAAAACTACCTTCCCGCACTGCTCCCACCTCCCAGCCATTCCAGGAAGCATGACTAGAACCCCCCACCCCAATCCCCAAAATCCCAGTTTATTAGAACATAAGACCTTCTCTAATTTACTCCCTCCTTATTTCTTTTTAAATTCTTGTTTTTACTTCTTTTTATTTTATCCTTCAGTGGCTGGCTTCCTCCATTTCACCACCCTACCCCCACCCCCATTTCATTACCTACCCCATCCCATTAATTCCCTGCCTTCCAGATTCATGCTCCTGTTGTCACACCCAAACCCATCTCTCACCCCTTCCCCCTGCCCCCCAACCTCAAGCAGGGATAGAAGCCTATCCTGGCTTACCAGCCCTGTAATGGCAACTTACAATTGTGACTCCTGGTCAGGCCCCTGCTCACCAGCCCTCTACTGGCAAGTCAGAGCTGTGGAGGTGGGGGACAGTTAGAGAAGGTTTTTAGCCTTAAGGTGTGACTACTCCAAACTTAAGCTAGTTCTAGCACTGATCAACATTTGCCTAGCTCAAAGCAAAATGTGTAACAAGGCCCTTACACGGACTACCCAATTCAAGTTGAAAAACCCTATGACACTTGAGTTAAGGGGTTTTCTGTTTGACAATAACTAAATTAGTTTAATTTAAGAGGCCATGTGGTTATATGATTGGAATGGTAACTAGAAGTTAAGGCTTATGGTCTATTTTCAGCTCTGACAATTAACTTGCTGTATGGCCCTGGATAAGGTTAACTTTCTTGTGGCTTGGTTACTTCATCTGTAATGTAGGGCTGTAGCATTGTTCAATCTTCTGGGGTAATTAATTAGCAGTCTGGATAAAGCATTTATAAATCTTCTGATGGGCTGTGTTGTAAAAGTGAATTTTATATTTTCTGTTCTCTATACCATCATTTTTATCTGAGTAGACTCATAAGGGGAAACTGTGCTATCAATACATTTTAGTCTAAAAGCAAAGTTTAAGCCATATCTTCTTCAGCTACACAGGGCACTGTTAGTCTTTAAAGAACAAACATTATTTCTACCCCAAGTATTTTGGCTGGCTAATGGAGGTCACTCCCAGAAAAAGGGAAGGTAACCTTTTTGCCTGTTCCCTGGGATGGAAACAGAATTGCTCTTCTGTGTTTATAGCAAACTAACAGATGGAAAAACTCCCAGTGCAGACCCTGTCCACAGTGTGTGGGGCAGAAGAAGGAAGCTAGAGTCTGCATGAAGTGTACTGGGATTCCTATAGAGCTGGGCTCTATCTGGGCAACACATGCAGCCTGTAAGGCAGGAGTGAGCAAAATACAGCCCAGGGGCTGTATCTGGCCTGCCAACTGATTGAATCCAGCCCACAGGTGGGCTCCCACCAGTTGATTGGATCTGGCCTGTGGCTGCCCCCACAGCACTCTGCAGGGGCCAAACCCCACTCACTCCCACCAAGGACAGCCTGCACTACACTCCCGCCCACACCTGCCAGTCTTGGCCCATGTACACACCTTCCTGGTGAGGCTTCTCCCAGTGTAGCTGCAGCCACCCAGGTACTTCTCGGCTCCCTCAATCTTTAGTGGCTCCTTCTGCCTCTGCTGTGCCACTCCAGGCAGGGAGGGAAGCTGCTGCTGGGTGGCTTCTGCCCCAGCACATGGGCTTCCAGGTCAAGCTCCTGGATGCCTTCCACCCATTCGGGAGCTAGAGCTGGAGTTGGAGTCTTGCACTCCGGAGCAGGAACTGCCTAGCTGCAGCTTCCCCCCTCTTAGAGTGGCACAGCAGGGGCAGGAGGAGGAGGAGAAGCACCTGCTGTAGACCAGGGGAATTAAGCAGTCCCCAGGCAGCTGCAGCCACACCAGGAGCAGCCCTGCTAGAAAGTTGTGCATGCTGGCCAGGGCTGGGGCTGGCAGGTGTATGCACGAGCGCAGTGTAGGCTGCCCTGGGCAGGGCTTAGTCTTATGCAGAGTGCTGCAGTCCAGATGGCCCAGCCCCACCCTGGCAAGCTCTGCTGCATTTGCCCCTTGCTTCTCCCCCTTCCCCCAACCCTACCCAGCCCCCAGAATCTAGCATGTGGGCAGCTCCCCCCAAACATGCACATCCCCTCACATAAACACACTGCACCCCATGCTCCCACATCCCACCCCCCACAATATACAAAAGTAAGACTTTCTTCTGAGCTATTATGCAATCACTTTTACATACGCTAATCAAAAAACATAAAAATCAGGACAAAAATTAATTTAAAATAAACTTAAATATGTTATAGTAGGCATTTGATTTTTAGTATACGACTTGGTTTTTTATCTGTAATTTGTTAAAATGAAGTCTTCTGAAAGATTTTGTTTGTGTGGCCCTCAACAGCTCACTAAAACTCATTAAGTGGCCTGCAAGCTGAAATAATTGCCCACCCTGCTGCAAAGCCTAACCCCAGTAAGTGTAACTAGGGGTGGGTGAGTAGGATACCACCCCTGGATATTGACTTAGAGGGGGTGTAAGAACGGCAGCCACCCCCAGCCCTGCCGCCAGCATTGCTCCAACTACCACCACTACACAGAGTGCAAAATTTCCTAGTTACACCTTGACCATTCCCCCACTCTTCTTACTCCTTAGACAGCAGAACTGTACTCATTTTGCTATGAGCAGGCCCTCCACACAATCAGAGGCAGTGCCAAGTAAAGCAGTAGTTTCTCTGCCTTTTTTCTGGAAGGTTTATAGTTCCTGAATGTTGGGTGGCTCAGCAGAGAGAAACTGCATTCCTATGCAGAAGCTCAGAAAGTGTCACCTTGCTGCAGCAGAATATGCCCCTCAGGGAACAACCTAGGCCTGCCTTTTGCAGTACAAATTATTGGCTTTGTAGACAGCACACTCCACTTCTGTGGGTAGTGGAAGGATGCTTTGTAGACTTCTGTAGCAACCCACCACTGCACAGGTCAGGAGGAACAATATATATGTATACTGGCAGTGACAAGATACATTATCATGTGGTTATTAAAGAGAGGTGAGAGAATTTGGAAGGGCTCTTTCTGTGACCGGAGAGGGGAGAGGGGGAAATCTCTGCATGGGGACTGAAAAGTGTTACAGCAGATCACTGGAAGAAAAGAGCCATTCTGTGAAAGGGCAGCAGTGTGAAAGCCTCTCACCCTGTAATAACTCCAGCTGGCTGGCTCACACACAACCATGTGCCAACTGTCAATACAGATGCTCCTCTTTTCTGGAAGGAAGCAAGGAAAGAAATGACTGGTAAAACTGCTGGAGGAAAAGACAGAAGCCCTTTTTAATACAGATTAGAGGTTGAAGCACTAGAGGATCATTTATGAGAGGCTTTCTTAAAAGGAGCCTCTCCCTGTGGGGTTTCTTCCCCGTACAAGTAGAATATAGTGCAGAGAAGGTAATTGGAAATTTCCAGGTAACAGAGAAACCTACAGCACTAATTGGGCTGAATGATGGATGCCTGCAGTGACTCAGCTTTAAACTCCTAGGAGCATCTTATTAAATTCAAGTGTTGTCTTTTGAATGGTGAAGCCAATCAGCTGTTGTGGCCTCTACTTATGAATGGAGCATAGGAGACAAGGAGTCTTCCTATGAGTTTCTGAATGTTTAAAAATATATTTTATAAAAACAAAACAAGTAAGCTTAGGAGAAAACCCTGGGACATATTTCAGAGCACTTGTACTTTGGATTTTAGCACTGCACACTCCTGTTTTAGCCTCTGCTGTCTGCTCTGGTAGTGTGCCTCATTAAGCAGCTATGTAATGAGTCTGCTTCTCCTTACTGGTGGATTCATAACTGAGAGTGAACAGGGAGGGAGACAGTGCTGATGGTACGTGACCTGAGGAGGGTAGGGCGTTCTCTGTTGTTACTGTAACCCCACTGGTCTATATTTCTCAATTCTAGCATTGCAGGTTTCTGTGCCTTGTGCTAATTGCCTCAGTCTATCCATCTGTCTGTATGGACCCGTCATTTTGATTTTAATGGCTTGTTTTGGCCTTCCTCAAATGTAGCTGCTTGTGAGAGGCAGTGAACAATATAAACAAGCCAGCTATATAAAATAACCTTATGCTGATGACTACATAGTATTTGTATTATTATGATCCTTATTTTAAGTACCAGATTAGGGCACTTTAAAAGCATAAGTGATTCCTCTTAGGTATTGAGAGATGGCAGCCAGGATTTATGTTACTGTAGATGTTACCTGACATACATTTGGAAAAAGATTTTCATTTGATTTAAAGTTTCAGTGTCAGAATAGTTTGAGTATTCTTAAGTACCCTGTGACAGGGGACCATCTTGAAGTCAGTCCCATCATCGGCTCACCCATCTGTGGAGGCCAGTTCTCCCATCTGAGATGCCTGTCATGCCTTTTGTTGGAATTAAATAGTTGTTCCTAGGTGGGAGGCTGCACTTTTTTTGCCCTGATGCTAAGGGCATAATACATGGCTCTGAACCAACCCTACACTGTGTCCCATGCCTTACAGATGGCATCCAGACCCACTGTTACTTCCCCGGCCCCTTAACTGGGCTGCACTTAGCCTCTAGCCCAAACTTGGCCGCAGGCATTCTCAGACATACCTTGGCCACATGCCCCACTGGGGCCTGTACTCTGCTCCCTCACTGGGGCCTCTAGTCCCGATAGCCTATGTGCAGTCCTTCAGGACCCCATGGACACTACTGTACACAGCCTTTGGCTGCCACTGCTCCGGTCAGCCTATGTGCAGTCCTTTAGGTCCCCATAGACCCTACTCTATGCAGCCTCTGGCTCTCTGTTCTACACCAAGCCAAACTTGGCCTCTGGCCCCTCTTTGGGCCACTACTGCACCCCTCACTGGGCTCCTGGACCTTACACTGCTTGGGCCTCAGGTATCTGTCAATGTGCCTGGACCCCTAACTTGGCCTATGGTGCACTTAGGCTTCCAGTGTCTGTCGACATGCCTGGATCCCACCTCAGGCCCCATTCAACAGGCCTAGGCCCTGTGCTTTTCTGTCAGGGTGTGGTCTCCTGCACTTTCCCCTTCACAGGGTCACCCACAAGCCAGTGGGGGCTAAGGCCTTCTAGCACCTCATACTCCCTTTCACTGGAGAGGCACAGTTGTGCCATTTCTTGGAGACTGCCCTGCCACAGGCAGCCCCACCACTCCATCCAATCCCAGCAAGGTGTAGTTTCAGGTCATGCCCCAGGACCAGGGACCTCCTCCATCCCTATAGCTCCTACCTTGACCTCCAGGTGTTCTGGGAGCTGCAGGCTGAGTGATGTTGTTCCCCTGGCTCCCTAGACGTAACTGCAGGTTCAGCTTTTAGGACCTGGGCTTATACTGAAGCTGCCCAGTCCTCCTCTGATCTGGTGGCCTCCTTGCTGTCATTTGACTGAGTAATTGGGCCTAACTGTACCTGCCAGCTGCTCCATTGCCTGCTCAAGCCCCGTAAAGTGGTAGGCACCAAAGGTGTCCTGCCACATACCCTTTTCTCAGATGGGTGCTTTAACATAATAGCTAAACTATGCATTATTGTAATATTTTTTTAACCAATTTTCCATTGCTTCTTGAATATGAACCCCTTCTTAGCCTAACAGCCAGCAATAATAAAATGTGTTCATGGGAGTACACTTATGCAAAACTGGTATGACCAAAAATTTCCAAAATACTTTCAGATGGTAGGTTTCAGATGCCACTCTTGAAAATTTTAACCCTGGTCTTACTTAAGGGGACACACACACACACACACACACACACACACACACACATCTCATCTCATGGAGAAGTTTGGAAAAGAACCTAGATCTTCGGTCTCCCAATTAATGGTCCGACTCAAGACAATGCTCTTTCCCTTAACACTGCAATACTTGAAAATGAATTGAATAGTGACCTATAAGCTGTACACTTGATGGATCCTAAATAATGTTTTGGATGGATCCTAAATAATAACTGCTGAAAGAGTATTGGCTATTGGCCAAAGTATCTTTTAAAAAATTAATTGAGGGATTAGATTGTAGGAGACAGAAGAAAAAAAAGGGCATAACAATGTTGCTTTGAATCTCCCCTCCTCCTTCCCATTTCTCTGTCTAAAAAGGTTTACCATTTGTTACTCTCACATTTCATCTTGCATGTAGCACCTGTGTGAAACACAAGAAGAGTGCATCCTCACGAATGCCGGTTGAGCTGGGGGAAAAAAGTGAAGAATAGTAAGAGACACCCAGGTAGAAATAAAAAGTCAGAGATGTCGTGGCTTTATTGTCTGCTAAGGACTACTGAAGAAGGAGACCATTTTGAAGCACAGAAGGGCCTCTGATTGATCAAACAGCCTTTTGTTTACAGTGTAGGCAGAGGCAATATGCAATTTCACTGCTATTCACTGTCCAATATAATAAACTGCAGTGGTGATCATATTATACAGCAATACAACAGACAAATGGTTGTCCTGTATTTTATCAACCAGATACATATCATGTCCCGTATATTTGTGAGGGAAACAGTGACCTCAAACAGTGACAGCTAATAGTCGGTTGGTTAATCAGTAAAGGTTGTATGTTATGCAGAAAAATCACATGCTAAGTACTTGACGGCCTAAACCCACCACTAACAGCAACCCTAATCTTTTACCCTTCCCTGCTCATCAAGTTCGTATTCTGGTTGTTGTTTCTGTACAGACAGTTGCAGGGTACCAATCACCCCCTTATCTGAGCTAAAAGCACACAACGCATAACCCACGGCTAGCATGTGGCACATGCCAGGGAACATCAACGGCCTGGACACCTGCAAGCAGAATGCAGTGATTCCTGCAGCAGCGCTGTGTCCCTGCAGACCTTGCCTCCAGCCTCCAGATAGCAGTCACACAATCAAGGTGCTAGAGCTGCTGAGAATTGACCGACAGTCCTTTTGATGGGCTTGCACAGTGAGTCACAGCTGTCATTGCCACTAACTGCCCCCTCCCCCGCATTGTTCTGGACACTGCTGCAGGTGGTTACCCTGTGGTAAGGGGTGGTCCCAGGGAAGGAGGCATGCACCAGGTGAGAAATCAGCAGAGCTGTGAGACCAGGGGAGCCACCCATGCCCAGAAGGCCTCTGCAGTGGCTGGTTCAGTGCCAAGCATACTGCCTGTCTGCTCTGCACAGCAGAACTGTGCGTGTGAGTCCTGGTGCTTGCCTGCTGGTGTAGGCTGCCCAAAGCTTAGACAACTGCAGTAATGGCAGTAAAGTTAGAAACAGTGCTTTACTGATGATGACATCAGACACTTATTGCTTCCAAAATGGTTATGATTTGTAAATGTGTAAACAAAGCACTTGCCTGGTGCAAGGGAAGTGTGACTGTTACCAGCTGAGCTTGAGACACGGTGATGATGCCTTAGCTCTCTCTTACTTCTCTATGTCTGAGTGGGAGCAGTAGCTCTGAGCAGATTCAGAGATGCAGCAAATTCATTAACGCAAGCATTTTGGTAGCATAGATCAAGTATCTGGGAAAAATATCATAATTGCATTCCTCATAAAGATAAGAGTTTGGGAAAAATCCAGGACTGGAACCCCGAGTTCTGAATTCCCTTGGGCTACCTTGCTTGCCACAGCTCAGATTAAGATTTGGGATTCCTAAATCCAAGACCATTTCCCCTGCCTTTCACTAAATCACAATCCACCGAGAGCCTGAAATAGAACCCATATGTGAAAGCCAGAGGGGAAATGGTCATAGTCACACAGACTGAACTTGGGTGCAAGCATCTAGGTGGCCTTGCAGTAGAAACTGCAATTTGTAGGAGGCTATCAGGAGACTTTGAGTTGTGCACCTCAGATCTGGGCTATGATGATCAGTAGAGCTCTCACACTTGAGTCCTGCCATACCACCACATAAATGTGTCTGGACTGTCCTACTGCCAGATGCAGTGACCCAGCTCCTCAAAGACGGGATGGTTACATGATAATTTTAAGCAGCTTCTGGAACCCTTAACCCCTGAACTGGCTGCACATTAAGACCATTTAAGTGAGTTAAAGTATTCATTATTTGACTTAACATTTATGCCACTCGGGGGGCAGGATTCTCTCTAATCCACCTACTTTTGCTCCTGTTCCATTAACTTGTGGTCACTGGGTGCATTTACCCAGTGCATCTACCCATGCCCCTGACTGTGCATTTGGTACTGCGCAGTCCTGGCGGTGCATGGTTATTTTTAGATGCTACGTTGCCATAGGGACGAGCTATGTAGCCGCTCGTGTAGACTTGCCCACTCTCCACCCCAGGTTGAAATTCTCCAGCATCCCAGGAGGAAATGGGTGAGTGGGGAGGCCAGGGCACAGCAGGGCTAGGCACAGTGCCTTGCCCCCCAGGGACATCTGCCAGAGTGACCACCATAGCCCCAGAGCACCTGGCCACCATAGTGCCTCCACACACACCAGCTCTGCAGCTCTGCTCCTGCTGGGAGCAGAGCCTGTGTGAGTGGCAGTGGGGAGGCAGTGACCCTCCCCCAAACTCAAACCAGCTCACCCTGCCCCCAGTGGTGGGGAGGTGGTGGCCCTCCCCCCAGCCCCCCCCCCCCCCCACTTGAACTGGTTTGCTGTGCTCCTGCTGGGAGCAAAGTCTGTGTGAACAGGCTGGGGAGGCAGTGCCCCTGCTGCTCAGACTGGCTCACTCTGTGAGCGGCAGCTGGGAGGCGCCGCCCCCCCGCTTTGGGCACTGGGAGCAGAGCTGGTCCAGGGGCGGCGGGAGGCATTGCGGCTGCCAGGTGCTCTGGGGCTGCAGCATTCGTTCTGCCTGGCAGGATCAGCAAGTCTGGTCTTCCCCTAGCTCCTAGTCCTGCTGCCTTTCACCCAGCCCCTAGCAGCAAGTCACAGCTGTGCAGGTGTCAGAGCAGGTTTTTCACCTTACCATGTGACTGCTCCACTAAGCCAAACAACACTAAGGTGATCAACATTTGTTCAGCTTACAGGGTCTGACAAGGCCCTAAGTTACTCAACAGCAGAGAACAACAGTTGCAAGTCTTTCTTCCCAGGTTCAGAAGAGCAAAGCCAGGTTGTCAGCATCTCTGAGAGGCACAGACGTGATACCTCACCTCTTTTCTTGAAGAGATGGTAGAACGGCGTGGGATTCTGCCCACGACCTCCCGCCTGCTAAGTCTGTGCTTTTTCCTTTAAGCAACATATATCCTAAATGAACCTCTCAGGCAAATTCTTTTTTCTCTGCAAAACCTCTCGCAGTCTCAACTCCCCACAGCACATTTCAGCTCTGTTCCACTGTGGCTAGAAGCATTCACTTTATGGGATTTGTCTATTTGTTTGCATGTTTGAGACTTGTTTCCATTACTGAGCCCACTGCCAGCCTTTCCCTCTTCCCCCGAGACCAACTGCCATCCTCACTCACAGCAGAGCTGAGGTAATTGAAGGAGAATTCACCTGCTCTAACTTCACTCCATTAACCAGGACTGTTGCTAGGAACTGCCGCATGTCATGACCTTGGGTTTTATGGACATTTCTGACAGAAGCGGAGAGGTGGGCTCCATGTAATTATCACATCATATTACATGAGTCTCAACAGCACAGCAGCTTACATACGCACTCTCACATCTCCTTAGCAATTACCGTTCAAGTTATTTCTCACTTCGGTAGGGCTTTGTGTGTGTTATAACAAATGTCTCACAGCTTTCCCATTTTTCTTTGCACATTAAGAAAGAGCTAGTTTAATGTGGAAAGATAAAGGTGGTGACTTTGGTCTTTTATTTTATTTTACGTTTTTAGGCTCCGTGAAGTTAAAGAATTGAATGCCATGTGCATTTATTTTTTTCTCTGACTGCATCATCATTCTTTGTCTTGCCCATGCTAGGATCAGAACCTACCATCAGGCTGTGCCAGGGTCAGCATTATTCCCCTCATCAAAGGCTGAAGTTTTCATTCTTCCCAGTAACTCTTTTGGCCAAGCTAGACCTCTCCTAAAGCCATGTATCTTGCTCAGGGGGGAAAAAATGCACTGGTCTTCATTTTTCCAGCAGAGCTGGGCTATTGCCTCAGTGAGGTCCTGATCCAAATAGGCAGAGATCTTCTGAGAGCCTGTCCATACTGGAGCAGAAAATGGAAACATGATTCATACACTGCTCCCCCTAGATCAGTGGTCACCATCTCGATCCACTGGTACATCTTGGAGCCTCTTGGAGTGGATCCAAAGCTGGGGTGGGGGCTGAGTGCCCAGCAGATCAGTCTGTGGGGGAGGGAAGGATCAAGGCCCCCATGGTGTGGGACAGAGCCACAGAGGCAAGAGCAGGGGTAAGTTGAGTGGGGCCCCAGCTGAGTAGGACTTACCTGCTGGGGGAGGCATGCCCCCAAGTAATTTTTTCTCCCTCTGCCTCTATCTGCCCTCACCCACTTCCCTCCCCACAGACTTACCTACCAGGTGGGGGAGGGAGGTGGTGGTGCATGGTAGATCATGGGTTGCTTTTAAATGCCAGAGGTGATCTCCTACTTAAAAAAGGTTGGAGACCACCGCCCTAGATGGTTTTTGAAGATCGCTTGACTGTGTTAAGGAAGCCAAGTATTATTATAAGCTCTGCATAATCTGAAACAGATTTTTAATAGGGCTATGTGAAGCTTCGGTCCCTGATTTGATTCAGCGGAGATTTGACCAAATCAAATCAGAGGACCCTTTAATCTCTCCAAATAAAATTGGAACCCTCTGAATCGATTTGGAGAGATTTGGAAAGATTTGGCGATATAGACACTGCTTTAAATGGTTTTTCTACATACCCCTAGGTAGCAGGCGGCTCGTGAATACTGCAATGCTGGGGCAGATGCAGTGTCCCACAGAAGCACAGGGGGATCCCCGGCACGCTCAGCAGCAGACCTGAAAGTGGACCAGAAGCACTTCTAGTCCACTTCCAGGTCCATCACACTGAGGGGCCTGTCCACACCATCTCGGCTCAGTGACTGGTGACTCCTGGGTCTGGGGGGGCACCCAGGGTCCTCCTGCGGCTAATTGCTGAGCCGGTGGGGCACAGGTGGGGGGGCGGGGGACATGGGGGGGGACCCAGTGTGCTCCCCGGTGGACCCAGAAGTGGACCAAAAGTACTTCTGGTCCATTTTCAGGTTTACCGCCGAGCTTCTGTGGGACACTCCATCCGCCCCAGCATTGCAGCATTCACAAGCCATGCTGGTGCCTCGAGGTATGTAGAAAAAAACATTTAAAGCTATGTCTATGTCCGAATCCTTGATTCTCCAAATCAGCATTGAATTTTCAGATTTGGCTGAATCGAATTAGGGACTGTGATCTGAATCAATGAATTGAATCACTGTCCCTGATTCAGGTCAAATCCAAATCCAAATTGAATAGGGCCCATTTCGCACAAATTAGGGCCCTAATTTTTAATATGCCTTTTTTATGACCTGTGCATAAGAGAGAATGGACAGAAAGAGGCCAACAAGAAAATACTGGGACAGTAATAGACAGGTGATTGATAGGTCTCAGTGCTCCAGCAGCTTAATCTTCTCTTTTGTTTGTTTCAGGGTTGGGGGGAGGGGTTAGTAGAAGAGTTTTAAAAGGGATGTGAAGAAGAACAACAAAGTAGTTTTCCACAGTTCTGCGGGAAGCATCTCCAGTGCATGAGGAAAGCATAGAAGAAAGCAAAGAGATGGTAGCTTGTAAATGGAGACTGGTGTCATAGGCTGATCTAAGGTGGGAGTTAGCCTCTACATTCATTATCATCAAGGTTGAGAAGCTACATGTTTTATTTGTTCTCTGTTTCTCCTCCCTCCACCTCCATTTCTCAACCCAAAACTACTGCTTGGCATTACTCAAGGGCCTCTGTGACTGAATGCCAGTGATTGACTACTTTTGTCAGTCGCAGTGGTAGTAATAACTTGCCATGTACTTGTTTTTACTACATCAAACATTTGCTGAGTCTAACTTGGATAGAAGATCTCAGGGGAATTTGTGATTATATCAACAGAAGACATTCTGTTGACTCACTCCTATTGCGAGGTCCAAGCTTCCACATGTGGCTTCCTCTCCACCAACTGCGTTATACTGCTAAGCCTACCTGTCAAGGGAATGGAAGTAATAAGGCAGATTCCTTTGGGTACTGAATAGTCTCTCAACTATTCTGAGGTTGCAAGGGGCTAAAATAGCTCAGAACACAGGGTAGGGCTGCCCTGCCCTAATTTTGTAGCTTCAGAAGTTCTTTCAGGGCTTTACAGGAGTACATGATTGCTGGGGTACAAATCTGCTTCAGCCATGAAACATCCTTCCTTCTCCATGCCCTACGTCCAGAGCATCTCAGAATGCCACTTAGGCTCTTGGGGTGCTGACATAGAGCTAGTAGAGCTAAACCCACATCAAGTAGGTGGACCCCGACATTAGGGCAGGAGATATTCCTCTGGGGACCTTTATATCTGTTGAGTAGGCTCTTCTGCATAGCTGAGAACAATGTGGGAACTAATGTTAGTGAAGGGCAACTAAGAGAAAAGGATATGGAGGCTTTCTGGGAAAAGGAAGAGAGGGGAGATATGGAGTCATGTGATTTGATCCATATTAGGCTCCAATAAAAGGGAAGGTAGCCATCTTCTTCAATGAGCTTTCGTAGTTCTGTCACTTGAAACAAAGCAGCTTACATTCCTCACCAGGAGATAAAAGAGCAAGAACAGGTAACATCACACCAGCATTTTCACCAGAAACCCCCTGCACTCTGCAAGTTTGGTGCCACAGCCTAACGAGTCCACATCTGAAATACTTGGATAGAGAGATGCTGTTTGAAACAGCATGAGAGATGTGGTTACTAGAAGGACATATTTTATCGGCTGTAGGCAAACCTCATGCTCCAATAAGGTAATTCAAAGGAAGGATTTATAACCAAAGAGAAAGAAAAAGAAATGCAGCAAGGAAGCATTTGCAGCTGAAATACTCTCTGACTCAGTAAAGATTGGGGGGAAGGGGCAATAAACCATCCCGTAAAAGAGTATCTTGGCTTTAAATTGAACTAATGAGGCATGCGTAGTATGCTGACAAGAGCCAACTTTCATTTTGCCACCAACTGGACTCCTACCTTTTTTGTCTCTTTTAACCTGACAGTAAATTCCACACAGTCCACTGAGCATATCGTAATGGGGCTCAGGCTAGGTCTAATGCACTGTTAATTGGGGATATAACCTTTTAAAATACTGCAAAGAAAATAACTCACTTAATTAAATATTTCCACTTGTAGAAACCACCCTCTAGGCAACTCACTCCAGCCTTCCCCACTGTGCACACATTGTATTTAGGTAAAATGTATGTATTTCAGTTTTTTCTAAATGCAGCATTTCCCAAACATGAATGTCTCCTCAGCTATTTTCTCTGGTGTGGCCTCTAGAAGGTGGAAACATTTTTTAGTGATTAAGACACAGGAGTGGGAGTCAGGATTTTTGGCTCTGCTGCAGACTTGTTGGGTGGCCCTGGACAAATCTCTTAATGCTGCTCTGCCTCAGCTTCTGCATCTGTAGAAGTGAAGTGAATGGTATTTTCTTTCTTTGTAAGAATGTTTGGGAGACCTCAATTTCTAAAGTACATTGTACAGTACATTGGGATGGAGGATGTAAAGTATTATGAAAAACAGAAGTATTATGATGAGGTAATTCAAGCTGAAGAACTGGCAGCCTATTAAGTGGGAGGAAGGATATTCACTTCTAGGTACATCAGGCCAAATTTTGACCTCGGAGAAATGCAGGCAGCATCTACTGACTTTGGTGGAAGCTGCATGAATGTATCAGAGTACTACTCTAAGGAAGACTCTGTACATACCAAACAGACCCAGCTGCAATATGGGAGCCTGTGCAGCATTCAGTGGTATGTGGTGGCATCATAAATCATGAAAGCAAATTTCAGTTTTGTTTAGAGATGAGACCCCTTAATAGGTAGCATATGTCTTTACTTCTGTCTGTGCTAAAGTAACACAGCTGGGAGATTACAGACTCACTACTGGGCTTCCAGATTGCCTTTACAAGATCATGGACACCGGTTTGTATTTCAGAACACTCTTTCTGATCTCCTTGGAGATCTTCAGTTCACTTTATCTGGCAGTTTTATGGGTACCTCTCCACTTCCAAATTCTCTTCTTAAAGCTGCCAGATACTTATAATGCTCTGGGAAGAGTTCACTAAATTAAGAATTAAGTAGTCCAACAGTGGCTACATGAATTACTTTATATTCAACACAGACCAGGCCCCATACATTTACATTCAACACAGACCAGGCCCCAAAAGGTGACTTGAGGAAGTATGGAAAAAGTAAATAGTAGTAATATTTTAATGTTGCCATACAACATCCCAAGAGTCTTGAGGGAGTGTGGGATAACTTCTAAATAAAGGGCAAAATTATCTGCTAATCTAAACTGGCATGACTCCATTTACTTTAATGGAACCATGCTTATTTATGCCCACAGAGAATGTGGCCCAAAATGTAATCAAAGCATTGTGAATAACATCAGTCCTGAAATTCAGGCAAGTTCAGGAATTCCAAGTGCATAAACAGAACAGGGAAATAAATGAAGAAGGTATGGAGGTTAATACATGTCTGTGTATCATTGGGACAGATTTCTCTAGCCTGTAAAAAATATGTGAGGGATGATTTGTGGTCTATCCCCTCCTACTTTGCCAACACTTGATTATCTTCTCATACCAATGAAGTGACTGGAACACAGTCCTACATTTTGTCTTTAACTTTCAGACTCTTCACTTCAAAGCACTTTCGAATGTCATCAGTTCTGCCCCATACCTCTCCTTGATACCCCATGAGAACCCTGTTAAATACCCCCGATATATTTAACATCGGTTATCTCCAGTAGTACTGGGGAGTATGGATTCACATCCCAGAAGGTTGGAATCAATCCTTCACCTTTCTGAGGTAGCTAACCAGAGCACCATGCTCTTTAACATTTAGGAACTCACGGGGGGACATTAAGACTCTCCTGGCATTTGTGGTGGTCTGTCATGCAGTCCTTGGCCAAAATTCCCTTGCCTGCTACTGCTGTGAACCAGTTAGCTCCAGCATTTCTGCAGTGCTACTTGTGTATGTTACAGTGTTTTGAAATGAAAGAAATGCTAGTCACGTACTCTTTCCATTAAGCAACATGTGAGAGGTTCAGTGAGAACACAGTTGGCAGACTTGGTGATTCATAGTGCTGTAGCATGACTGTGGTCTTTCTTTGCATCCTTAATATGAATCTGTTCTGTGAGCTGATGATCCCTTAGAGAGGTATTTATGCTTTCATATACCACCTATATGCCTGGATGGGAGGACACCGACTGAAGAACTAGTTAAACTACTCTGGGTGCAGTGGAGTCAGTGAGAAGGTCCAGCTGAGCCTACCAGACCTCCCCATAATCTGCCTCTTAGGGATACCAAGCCCCAATGAGTACTTTAACCAAAATCAGCCCTAACAAGTCACTACCACCAGGGCTCTGAATGATAAGGTTTTAAACAACTCTGGAAGCTCCGGCAGTGGGAGCAGCAGGAGATGGAGGCAGGTTCCTAGTCTCAGTGACACATCTGTGATTCAGTCCTGCCAAAGAACATTTCATAGATTTCATAGACGTTAGAGCAGGAAGGGACCTCAAAGATCATCAGGTCCAGCCCCCTGCCCAAGGGGAAGGAAGTTAGCTGGGGTCAAAGGATCCCAGCAAGATAAGCATCTGAGTGTTTCTTGAAAGTGTGCAGAGTAGGTGCTTGCACCACCTCTTGGGGGAGTCTGTTCCAGGCCTTGGGGGCTCACACAGTAAAGAAGTATTTCCTTATGTCCAGCCTAAACAGTCTTGGAGGGGTTTGTGACTGTTGGACCTTGTCATCCCTTGGAGTGCTCTGGTGAACAGGTGTTCCCCCAGATCCTGATGCACACCCCATATATACTTATAGGCTGCCATCATGTCACCCCTGAGCCTGCGCTTCTCCAGCCTGAAGAGTTCCATGCCTCTCAGCCTGTTATCATAGGGCCTGTTCTCCTGCCCTCTAATCATGCGCATGGCTCTCCTCTGGACTCTTTCAAGCTTCTTCACATCTTTCCTAAATTGTGGAGCCCAGAATTGGATGTAGTACTACAGCTGTGGCCTCACCAATGCCAAGTACAGTGGGAGGACGACATCCTGGGTGTTGCTCAAGATGCATCGGTAGATGCAAGCCAGAGTTTTGTTTGCTTTGCCAGCTGCGGTATTGTATTGGTGGCTCATGTTCATCTTGTGGTCAATCATGACCCCCAAGTCTCTTTTGGTCAGGGTGCTAATGAGTATAGCATGCCAAGCCTATAAGTGTGATGTGGATTTATTTTCCCAAGGTGGAGCAGCTTACATTTCTCCATATTGAATGCTATCAGGTTTTCATCTGCCTACCTTGCAAGCCTATTCAAGTTGGCCTAGATTACCAGCCTATCCTCAAATGTGGACACTGTTCCCCAAAGTTTGGTGTCATCAACAAACTTAGTCAGTCCACTTCTGATGCCAGTGTCCATATTGTTTATGAAGACATTAAAGAGTACAGGTTCAAGAACGGAGCCTTGATGTTGCCTTCTGTTAGCCTGTCAAGAATGGTTTCTTTGATAATTTTTTCCAAAATCTTCACAGGGATTAAGGTCAAACTGATTGGCCTGTAGTTTCCTGGGTCGTCTTTCCTCCCTTTCTTGAAAATGGGCACCACATTGGCCCTCTTCCAATCTTCAGGTACTTTGCTTTAGCACCATGAGTTATAGAATATCCTTGCCAATGGCCATGCTATGATGTCTGCCATCGCTTTTAGCACTCTTAGGTGCATTCCATATGGGCCAGCTGACTTGTGGATGTCCAGACTCTCAAGATGCTCCCTCACAAGATGCATGCCAATAGTGAGCATATATTCATTAGGGCTGTGCAAAGCTTCGGTCCCTGATTTGTTTTGGTGGAAATTTGGCCCAATTTGGTGGTTGAATCTCTGAATCTGAATTGAATCAGGAGACCCTTTTATCTCTCTGAATTGAATTGGAACCCTCCAAATCGATTCAGAGAGATTCAGAAAGATTCAGTGATTTGGATATAGACACATCTTTAACTGTTTTATCTACATACCTCAAAGTACCAGGTGGTTCATGAATGCTGCAATGATGGGGTGGATGAAGCATCCCACAGAAGCACAGGGGACTCCCCATTGTGCTCGGCAGCAGACCCAGAAGTGGACCAGAAGCAATTCCAGTCCACTTTCGGGTCCACCGGGGAGCCCCCCATACGCATCGGCTCGGCGACTGGTGCCTCCTGGGTCTGGGGGGCCACCAGGGGTTCCTCTGTGGCTGATCACTGAGCCGGGGGAACATGGGGAGACCCCCCAGCACACTCGGCAGAGGACCTGGAAGTGGACCGCAGCATTCATGAGCTACACCTGGTACCTCAAAGTATGTAGAAAAAACATTAAAAGTTGTGTTTATGGTTGAATCACTGATTCTCTGAATCAGCATTGAATCTTCGGATTTGGATTCAGCCAAATCAAATAGGGGACAGTGATCTGAATCAACAAATCGAATCACTATCCCCCATGTGGGCCGAATCCAAATCGAATATGGGCCATTTTGCACACCCCTAATATTCCTCCTCATCCTGATCATCCCGCATCATGTTAGGCACCACCCTTTGTGCTGGTGAAAAACTGACACAAAGTAATCATTAAGCAGATTGGCTTTTTCCTGGGTGTCAGTAGTCAGCTGTCCCAGCTGGTTTAGCAGGGGTCCAATGTTGCTTATGTTTTTCTTTCAATTCCCCACTTATCTGAAGAAGGACTTCTTATTGTCCTTGATTCATGTAGCCAGTTGGAGTTCAGTTGCAGCCTTGGCTTTCCTAGTTTGCTCCCTCCAGGTGCAGACCAGTGCAGAACACTCCTCCTTAATGGTGTTTCCTGTCTTCCATCCTTCATAAGCCTGTCTTTTTAGATGTAGGGTGTCCAGGGGTTCCCTGTTGAGTCAGGGGTTTGTTGAGCCCTTTTACCACCTTTCCTATGGGCTGGGATGGACTCCCCTTGTACTTCTAGGATCTCTTCCTTAAGGAGAAACCACTCATCATGAATTCCCTCCCTGTGAAATCATGACCTCTCAGGGCCACAAGAACAAGCCTCCTGAGCTTATGAAAATCAGCTTTCCTAAAGTCGAGGACTACTGCATTGCTGGATGACTTGTCATGGCTGATGTGCATGCATTGCTGACTTGCATGGATCCAATCTTATTCATTGGGCTCAGAAGAATATCCAAAAGACCCCCCCAAAATAGTAATGGACAGTTCTGACACCCCCCCCCACTGCTTTTCTTCACTGAAGCTCATGTTTCTCTACACCCAACTTTTTAGTCAGTCCCCGTCCTGCTTCCCCTTCCTTGGACTTCATCTTTCACTAGCCTGACTTCTTGCTTGTTTTTTGCCACATAAACTCATTAATTCTCCCTTATCTTCATTTACCATGTCCCTCGACATTTATGCAAAAAATAAGGATTTCTCAGAATGGTATTTTTTATTGGACCAACTATGTAGCTGGGATAAATTAGACAAGCTTTTGAATGCAAGACATTCTTCCTCAGGTCTCTGATCACAGGGAGACAGGTACAGCACAGTGAAAAACAGCAGAGAGGAGAGGGTGAGAGAAATTCCCAGGGGCAGCAGACCCACAATTAAAAGAAGAAGAACGCTGACTATTGGAAGATCAAGGCCTATCAAAAGAGAAGAGGGTCAGTTTCGCCTTTCCTGCATAGAAAGAATTCAGGAGTTAGGTAAAACATAATGTGCCATAAAACAAATATCAATGGTTATCTTTGGTTCTCAATGTCCAGCCAGCTTAGGAATTTTTGTTCTAAAGTTCACCTTTTATAGGTGTTAGGTAGGGTTACCATATATCTGGGTTTTCCTGGTCATGTCCTCTTTTTGGGTCCTCCTATCTCCATCTGGGCCTCTTTTTTTTAATATTTGCAAATATTCATTATTTTGCTGTGCTTCTGCTTTCCCAACACTTCTTTTGGGCTAGGTGCAGCGGGGGAAGGCGATTGGAGGCTGGGGCATCACATCCTTTGTGCATGGGCCCCAGCAGCTACAGGCAGGTAAGTGTATGCATGTGTGCATTGCACTGCGGCTGAAGCAGGGCAGGGAGGCAGGGGAAGAGGATGGAGGGATTCTTCAGGGGCAGCAGGGAGCTGTGTGGGTAGTGGGGCTGGAGGGGGCAGAGGGCTATGGGTCAGGAGTGAGGGGTATCAGCAGGGACAGGGGGCCTGCAGGTTGAGAGTAAGGAGAGCAGCATGGTCTGGGGGGCAGGGTACTATGGGTTGGGAGTGAGGGGCAGCAGCAGGGCTGGAGGGGCTGTGGCTTGGGAGTGAGAAGCAGGGGTAGGGTATGGGCATATCACTGCCCCTCCCCCAGTCATATGCCCCTTTACCCCTCTTCTTCCACCCGTCTTCTTCCACCCCACCTAGGTGTCCTCTTTTTTGAAACTGGAAATATGGTAACCCTACTATTGGGTAAATTTTCCTTGAGTATGAGGATAGTGAGGTCAAACAGAATGGTTGTTCTGTGAGAAATATGCTTCTAATGGTGTGTACATGTCCCTGTCCTTTATATTTTTTTCTGTAAGAGTTCATTCTGGTGCATAGTTCCTGTTTACTTTCCCCACATAGTTGTCATGATTGTACTTAATACATTGGATCAAGTATATCACATTTTGGAAAAGACATATATAGAATTTTTATACACACACACAAACAGCAAAAAATAGACTCCCTAATCTAGAAAGAAGCCAATACTAAACATTATTAAGACAAACACTTATCATAAGACTTATCTGTTCCCTTGTATAATATATTCTTCTTACCTAACGTAAGAGGGAACCAGGGGCTCCTGTTACTTAAAGAGAGAGACTACAACAGAAAGAGCCCAAGGCAGCTGAACAGAGGTAGCTGCAGGAGGGAAGGGAGCAGCTGCAGCCTGGGTGCAATAAGCTCCCCATTAAGATGAGGGGCTGCACCTGCAGCTGGCCAGGAGAACACCT
The DNA here is from genome assembly GCF_052110815.1 of Crocodylus siamensis. Classification (NCBI taxonomy): domain Eukaryota; kingdom Metazoa; phylum Chordata; order Crocodylia; family Crocodylidae; genus Crocodylus; species Crocodylus siamensis. Next base: position 226,732,504 of record NC_143396.1, on the reverse strand, counting down.
GACTGGAAGGGGAGGAGCTCAGGAGATATAAGCCTGAGTCCCTGAGGCAAGGTGGGTAGTATAGCTTTGATCTTTGCAAAAAAAGAGGAGATCCTGCTAGTTTAGGCTGGTGGGGTGTGGAAGCTGTAGGCTACAGCAGTTACTCCCAGGATGGGGAGAGCCAAAGAGTAGGAAAGTGGTCTGGCAGTGTCATAATGACCTAGCGGGGGTGGACTCCTGAAGCAGTTGCTTGATTTTTTGTTGTTGTTGTTACAGTTTACACCAGAGGACCAAATGGGGCTGTAAGGGGTAAAGGAGGCCAGAGGGGTACCTGAGGAGCATGCTAGGTTGAGTCCTGCTAGGGGGAGGGGGCAAGGCATAGGCAGGCCTAAGGCCAAGAGGGCTAAAGCCTGAGCATGGAGGGAGTGATAGTGGCAGCCTGAGGCTGAGACTGGAAAGGCGAGGCCAGATACAGTGGGCCTAGACCACCAGCCAACAGCCAAAGTAACCTGTAGGTTAAGGCTAAAAAGGGCTGAAGCCTTTACCAGAAGGCAAATGATGACCAAGTGACATTTGAGAGGCATAGGCATGGCTATGGAGGTGGCAGGAGGCCACAATTAAAAGCCCTAAGGCTTAAATAAGGCCCATTCAGGCCTAAGTGGTGACCACTGGCTCACAGTTCCAGCAGGGCACCACTAAATCCACTGGGATGTGAGACACCTGTGGAGAACTGTATGATTTTTGCTAATGGGCAGAAGGACCAGTGATCACAAGAGATGAGTCAGGTTAGGCAAAGGACAGGTGCGGACACGCCAGGACTTGGGGGCAGCCTCCCAATTAATATCAAGGAACATCAAGGCATGGTGGGCGAGATAAAATAGGGGGAGGTGAGTCTTGCATAGAAGATTGGGAGTGCAGGCACGATTAGGGTGGGCCTAGGGAGTGCCATGGCCACCCCAAGGCCCTTCCTGCTACAGCTCTCCTATGATGTCTCTAAATTGTAGCCTTTCTAGTGTGTTTGTACAAGTCCTAACACACTGGACATCAATACTTGTTTCTCAAATGCAATCTAGATCAATAATAGAAGAATATAAAAGGCAGTAAAGTGCATGCCTCAATCCACAATGAACTACTCTAAAATGTTCAGGAGACTAAATGTTTTGGTCACTTCTATTATTACTTGTGACGGAGGTCAGTACAACACCTCCACATCATATAGATGATCCTGCAGTTGTCTGATGTACCTTTGGAATAGACTGGCATTTAGTGCAATATACCCCATGTAAAAGGATTGTACTATCATGTGTTAACTAGAAATGACATGAGAATCACATCCCTTGTTACATGTTCTATATAGAAACTGCAAAGCTGTTAGAAATATTATTAAAAATGCATTATCAATAGCAGATTTAGAAAAAAAAAAAACACAGCTGCTACCCCTCCTTGTCTCCTTAATGGGAGAGGGAAGGGGGGGGTTGGAAATTGAAGGGAAAAACCACCAAAGGCCCTTTGTACTAAGGTATCACTCCCTCTCTGTCCTGCAAATTTACTATCTCTTTGTTACACTAAATCACACTTTCTTTCATGACCCCCACATTCCTAGGCTAAGATAAGAGCAAATGCCATTTTTGCCTTCAGGTTGAACCTTGAGTAACCTTGGGTCCCATCTACGCACGCGTGATAACCTAATGCATATTAAGCCTACCCGCCCCGCATACTTAAGTAGTTAATTATAATGCACATGGGACGTATGAAGCGACATGTTTACATATATGTTTGTATGAACCGGAAATGAGTTGTAAAAATTCCTCCTTCTGCACACGTGGTCAGGAGAGAGGGGATAAAAGCCTGCTAATGATTGTGCCCGGGGGCAGAGTGATTGATCTTTTGTCTCTCTCTCTGACCCTATTTGCAAATATATACCTTTTGTGTTGCTAATAAAGTGTGTCTGTAGCTGAAAGTTTTTTTCCACCTCCCGAGAAACGAACCACGATTTTTAATTCAACAATTGGTGTCCAACGTGGGGCTTCTCGAGGACTACCCCGGAATTCAGTGACGGAGCACCTCCGGTACCAGGGATTTGTGCACACCGAGCCGACTTTGGACTCACCCTGGTATTTGAGGTTTAAGTCCAAATATCCGGGAAGTTAAAGGAAGTATCCTATGTAAATTCTGAGTTTCTGGAGAGGCAGACACACTTTGGAATTTGGATCGAGATCTCTGGGGTATCTGAGTGAGTATACGAATTCCCTTTGCCCAATCTGGTGTATGGATCTAAAACAAAGGATGTGTAAGTTTGCTGAGAAATTCTAGGCTTAGCTCTCATTGTAAATCATCTGTTGTTGAGATCTTTTTGGTATTTGGTGTGCCTTGAGCGCATTTTTGTGGGCAAATGGGTACGAATAGCTCTCGTGTAGAAAACAATATTGATACCCCTCTAAAAGTCTTATTACGTCATTTTAACAAATTTGCAAGGCCGGCCGATTATGGAATAAAAATGAAAAAAGGTGATTTAACTAAGTTTTGTCAACTCGAGTGGCCAACATTTGGGGTCCACTGGACCCCGAAAGGATCCTTTGTGCTAAAAGAAGTGATAGCTATCCATGAAATTGTTATGCAAAATGGGTATTGGAATCAGTTTCCTTATATTGATTGTTGGTTGTGGGTGGTTCAAAATCAGCCACCTTGGATTAAGAATTACTTAGCAAAGTCTCATGTGATGCTTGTTAAGAAAAAGGCTCGGGGGGGGCCGCCTGTACTTCCTGAGTCTAATGGGGGGGGGGATTCTGAATTGGCTAAGTACCGGACCCGTGCTCCGGTTGCCCTGTCGGGTAGCGAAGATGAGTCAGACGCCTCCTCGGCATCCAGTCCTTCTGCACCACCGCCCCCTCCCTTAGAGAGACCACCACCGACGTACCAATGCATACCTAATGAGTTAGAGCGTGAGCCTCAGCCAAGTGCCTCATCTGAATCAGGAAATAAGGGTTATTATTTGCGCAAGCCTGTAGAGTCACAGCCGGTGTTGAACTGTCCGATGCGAGAGGTTATTGGGGAAGGAGGCACTGCAACTTTTGTCTACACCCCATTTAGCACTTCAGATTTATTTAACTGGAAAAATCAGAGCCCCTCTTTTCGTGAAGACCCTGAAAAGATGAGGGATTTGTTTCGATCTATTGGGCAGACTCATCGACCCACTTGGGCTGATGTCCAGATGATGCTCCAGACCCTCCTAACCCCGGAGGAGAGGAGATTAGTGTTAGGTACAGCAGAGCGTATTGCGGCAGCCAGAGTTGAGTCAGAGGGTGCTGCTGGTCGTACTCTGCGTGATACCTACCCTGTAGAAGAGCCGAGATGGGACAATCATACTGCAGAGGGCAGAGAGCTGAGTGCACGGTATTTGGGAATTATAGTGGAAGCAATGGGAAAGGCAGTGCCTCGGATTACCAATCTGTCTAAATTGTATGAGGTGAGACAGGGAAGAGAGGAGGATCCCTCAGCTTTCCTTGGGAGGCTGTATGAGGCGTTTCGCAGGTTTTCGGATCTGGATCCAGAAGCCCCAGATAACCAGCGCATGGTAAATCTTATGTTTATTGGTCAATCTGCTGCTGATATCCGTAAGAAGTTACAGAAAACTGAGGGAGGTGCTGGGAAACCGATTTCAGAGCTGGTGGAAATTGCATATAAGGTGTATGGGAATCGTGAGCAAGTGCAGGAGCGCAAGGAGCATAAAAAGGCTCAGCGACAGATGGCAGCACTAGCAGCTGCTATAACTGGAGGGAACCCTGGAAAGGCTGGGATACAGAAGAGGAAGGGAGAAAGAGTGGGAGCAGATGTTTGTGCTTATTGCAAGGAGAAAGGACACTGGAAGAGGGAATGCCCGAAGTTGAAGGAGAAGAGAGAGGGGGAACCGAGAGGTCACCTCATGCGGGCAGAAGACAAGGGTGAGGATTCAGAATGAAGGGGACAGGGATCTAAGACCACTACCCTTCGGGTTGGAGCCCGAGAAGATCCCATGGTAACCATTAGGGTTGGTGGCAAAAACTTTGAAGCCTTGGTGGATACTGGGGCTACATTTTCAATGATTCCAGAAAAACCCCCCTGTGCAGGAACTAGTGAACAGCATGTACTTGTAGAAGGGATTGAGGGAATGCAAACTCGACTCCCTGTTTGTAAACCACTCCTCACCAAGGTGGGAGACCATTTGCTCGAGCACTCCTTTGTGTATTCTCCAAGTTGCCCGGTTGCACTCCTTGGGCGGGACTTACTCACAAAATTGCAAGCTGAGATCTTTTTCAGAGACGATCAGATGGTGGTCCAGCTACCTGTCAAGCAGAGCTCGAACTATCAGATGGCTCTCCTGGAGGACTGACGCCCTGCAGTAAGTCCAGAAGATCACATGACTGGAGTAGACCCCTCAGTATGGGCTGATGGAACCCCTGCGCGAGCTAAGTTCGTCTCCCCGGTAAGGATCGTACTCAAGGATGGGGAGGGGCCCGTTCGGGTAAAGCAGTACCCACTCAGCCGAGCGGCCAGAGCTGGACTCAAGCCGTTAATAGAGAAATACAAGAGGTACGGATGGCTAGTGGAAGGGTCTTCACCCTATAACACCCCCATTCTTGGAGTGCCAAAGGCAGATGGGGTCTCATACAGACTGGTCCAAGACTTACGGGCAGTAAATAAGAAGGTCCTTTCAGACCATCCTGTAGTTCCGAACCCTCACACGATTTTGACACAAGTACTGGGGGAAGCTGAAATATTTTCAGTGCTAGATTTGAAAGATGCTTTCTTCTCTATTCCTCTTCACCGAGAGAGTCAAAAATTGTTTGCTTTTGAATGGGAGGATCCAGATACTTTCCATAAAGCCCAACTCATGTGGACAGTTCTTCCACAAGGATTTATAGCAGCCCCCCATATTTTCGGACTTGCCCTTCAGAAGGACTTGGGGGAATGGAAGGGATCACACCCCGCAGTGACTCTCCTCCAGTATGTGGATGACCTGCTAGTTGCAAGCCCAAACTTGCAGCTCTGCGAGGAAGCCACCAGGTCACTCCTAAACACTCTGGGAAAAAAAGGATATAAAGTCTCTAGAGAAAAAGCCCAAATATGTCAGCCTGAAGTCACATTTTTGGGATATAAGCTCTCAAAAGGAGTCAGAGCCCTGAGTGCAGATCGCATACAGGTGATTCAACGTCTAACCCCACCTAAGTCACCCAAGGAGCTGCGAGCATTCCTAGGGCTAACTGGGTTCTGTCGACTATGGATACCAGATTACGGTGGGAAGGCTAGACCACTGTATGAATCCCTGACTAAGGAGAGTCTCACTAAATGGAAATGGAATAAAGAAATGCAGCATGCTTTTGATCTGCTGAAGGCAGCATTAACCCAGCCCCCAGCCTTAGCCATCCCAAACAGTAAAAAGCCATATCGACTGTATGTTCATGAGAATCGAGGGGTTGCATCAGGGGTGCTGACACAGCCATCGGGCCCGACCTGGAGACCCGTGGGATATTATTCAAAGGTTCTAGATCCAGTTGCACTCGGGTGGCCAGCCTGTCTTCGGGCTGTGGCAGCCACAGCAGTGGTTGTTGAAGAAGCCCAGAAGATAGTCATGGGTGCGGATATGGAAATACTCACTCCTCATGGAGTTCCCCAGATCCTAGGGACTGAGGGAGGGAAATTTCTTAACCCCTCCAGACAATCACGGTATGAGATATTTTTGCTCTCTAATCCAGGACTTACTTTCAAACATACTACAGCCTTAAACCCTGCAACCTTGCTGCCAGAGCCAGGGCAACCGACGCATGACTGCCTTGAGGTCCTGAATCAGACCACGCAGGTGCGACCTGATCTTGCTGAGGACCCAATTGAAGACCCAGATGTTGAATACTTTGTGGACGGCTCCAGCTCTGTCATCGATGGAAAAAGACGAACAGGATGTGCAGTGGTAACCTTGGATAAGGTAGTATGGAGGGAGTCATTGCCGAGCTCATGGTCGGCACAGGCCGCAGAACTCACTGCGCTCACCCAAGCATTACAGCTGGGGACAGACCAGCGAGTTAATATATACACTGACTCTCGCTATGCTTTTTCTACAGTCCATGCGCACGGACTATTGTGGAAAGAAAGGGGTTTCATTACTGCCTCTGGGAATAAGATTGCTAATGGCCCCCAGATTATCAAACTACTAGAGGCACTCCACCAGCCTAAAGAAGTAGCAGTCATTCATGTGCGGGCCCATGGGAAGGCTGCTGAGAAAAAGCATAAGCTTGGAAATGCAAAGGCTGATGCAGCAGCAAAGGAAGCTGCATTTATTGGGGGAGAAGCGGAAGAGGTATCCAAGCAGGCTATGTCCCATGCCATATGGCCATACGTTCAGGATTTAGTCCCACAGTATTCCCCTGAAGAAGATAAATTTGCACAGAAAGCTTGTGCAGAAAAGAACTCCCAGGGGTGGTGGATAGTACCAGGAGGGAAAGTCATGATACCCAGGCCATTGCTTCGGGAGGTGCTGCAACAGCTCCATGCAAGAATCCATATGGGAGGTTTGGCCATGGGTGATCTAATGATCCGCCAAGCAGTAGCCCCAGGGCTATATGTAGAAGCTCAGCGCATTGCTACCAAGTGCATTACATGCCAGAAAGTAAACCCTCGAAGGAAACCCCCTGTGCCAATGGGAGGTAGACCCTGGGCAGCGTACCCTGGACAGGCATGGCAGATTGATTTTGCCGAGCTCCCACGATCCGGACATCACGGGTTTTTACTTGTCATGGTAGACCAGCTCTCTGGTTGGGTCGAGGCTTGGCCCACCAGGACTGCCACTGCAGCTGCAGTAGTGAAGTATTTGTTACAGGAGATCATTCCCCGGTATTCCCTGCCTGAGTCCATCGAGTCGGATCAAGGACAACACTTTGTGGGAAGAGTGGTTCAAGAAGTCGCACAAGCTCTCAAGGTTACTTGGAAACTACACACACCATGGAGACCACAGAGTTCAGGACAAGTGGAACGCATGAATAGAACTTTAAAGACTTTGCTCACCAAAATCTGTATTGAAACACGCCTTAAGTGGCCTCAAGCATTGCCGCTAGCTCTTACTTGCATTCGAAACACTCCCCGACGGGGCCTCAAATTGACCCCATATGAAATTATGTTTGGCAAGCCGCCTCGAGTCTTACCTCCTGGGATGCGAGAGAATGTAACTTTTGAATTAGGTAATAGTGAACTTCATACATATGTTATTGCCTTGCAGTCTGTCTTGTTTTCTCTTCACAGGTATGCAGCCTCCTTTCAGCGTCTGCCTTTAGATGTACTGGTACATGACTTCTCCCCGGGAGACTGGGTCTTGGTGCAGCGGTGGAAAAAGGAGCCTTTGACTGAGAAGTGGAGTGGCCCTTTCCAGGTACTTCTAACAACCCACACCGCTGTAAAGATTACTGGCCATGATCGTTGGATACACCATACCCGTGTGAAACGACATCCACAAGCGTCAGAGGACAACATCTCCCAAGACGAACTCACTCCGGAAGTTGAGTCGTCTTCGGAACAAGAAGCCAGCAAGTGGAGCTGTGAACCTACTGGTGATCTCCAAGTGCGCCTGAGACGGCTTAATCAAAGCTCAGAAAATTAGACAAGAAAGTAAAAGGGAAAATATGGTGGGAATCTTAATGTGCCTTGTTGTTATCTGCATAATGAAAGAAGCAGAATTGAGCAGCCTTAACCGCTGGCTCACACCCTCGCTTTCCCAAATTGCTCCCCCAGGGACAAATTTGTATGTTGATATGATGGAAAGAATTGCAGGTACTTTTAATCTTACCAACTGCTGGGCCTGTGGGGGGCTTCGGGAGGCCAGAGGCCAGTGGCCTTGGAGGGCTTTTCCTTTGGCCCCGAAATGGCTAGTAAGTAGTAAGGCAGATGTTAAAAGTACTAGTCAAAAATGGGATGAGAACCACAGTTGGGAACTTTCCCAAGTGGCGTTAGGAGAGTATTGCATCAGTAATAATGGTACAGGAAAAAGGTTGGGACACAGCCGTTGCATATGGACTTTAAAAGTAAGGTGGATGAACCTTACAAGATTAGAACGGCTTTATTATCCTAATAGCCCAGGGTATAATTGGCTAGTGTGGCAGCATCCCAATGGAACAATTGTGTGGTTTAATAAGTATTGGAGTGCCACAAATCAAAGTGATGATCGGACAGATTGTACAGACAAGAACCAGGATGGGCTATGGGAATGTTCCATGAAAGGAGGCCACGCAGTTGCTGGTCCTTTGGGTCCAGAAGGAGGCTTGGGGTTTCCCGAGATGCCCTATGGTTGGGCCCCTCCAAATGCCACCAATAGAGAAAATAGGGCCTTAAGAGGATACTATTGGATTTGCGGACGACGGGCCTATACAATACTACCACAGGGGTGGACAGGAACTTGCTATATGGGAGTAATTGTACCAGCTTTCTTTTTGTTACGTTCTGAGGTTGGAAATAAGCTAGGAGTCTCTTTGTATGATGATTGGAAAAGGGCCAAGAGAAGTATTGATGTAAGTTTGACACAGGGTAGCTCCCAAAAGTGGAAGAAGGATGAGTGGCCTCCTCAGAGGATTATTGAGTATTATGGACCAGCTACATGGGCTAATGATGGGAGTTGGGGATACCGGACATCAATATATATGCTGAATAGAATCATCCGGTTGCAGGCAGTCTTGGAAGTAATTACTAACCAGACCGCCACTGCTCTCGAGTTATTGGCCCGACAAAGTTCTCAGATGAGAGCAGCCATATACCAAAATCGGATGGCCTTAGACTATTTACTTGCAGAGGAAGGCGGAGTCTGCGGAAAGCTCAACCTTTCTAATTGTTGCCTCCAAATAGATGACAACGGGAAAGCAGTCTTAGAGATTGCCAAAGAGATTAGAAAACTAGCCCATGTACCAATACAAACGTGGGAAACCACATGGAATAAGGACTGGTGGTTTCAATTATTTGGAGGACCCTGGTGAAAAAAGGTAGGGTTTGTGCTTTTGTGTGCTCTAACTGGTTTGATTTTTATCCCTTGCCTTATTCCTTGTCTCACTAGATTGATAACCACCACAGTGGAAGGAATGCAGGTCGCAGCAGTCCCTCTAAAAGCACAGACTGCTGCAAAGGTCATGGTCCTCAGAAAAATTCCTCGTAATTATCTTGATATGCCCGAATGAAGTAAAGATCAGAAAGCATCTCGAGGGGGGATATTGTTAGAAATATTATTAAAAATGCATTATCAATAGCAGATTTAGAAAAAAAAAAACACAGCTGCTACCCCTCCTTGTCTCCTTAATGGGAGAGGGAAGGGGGGGGTTGGAAATTGAAGGGAAAAACCACCAAAGGCCCTTTGTACTAAGGTATCACTCCCTCTCTGTCCTGCAAATTTACTATCTCTTTGTTACACTAAATCACACTTTCTTTCATGACCCCCACATTCCTAGGCTAAGATAAGAGCAAATGCCATTTTTGCCTTCAGGTTGAACCTTGAGTAACCTTGGGTCCCATCTACGCACGCGTGATAACCTAATGCATATTAAGCCTACCCGCCCCGCATACTTAAGTAGTTAATTATAATGCACATGGGACGTATGAAGCGACATGTTTACATATATGTTTGTATGAACCGGAAATGAGTTGTAAAAATTCCTCCTTCTGCACACGTGGTCAGGAGAGAGGGGATAAAAGCCTGCTAATGATTGTGCCCGGGGGCAGAGTGATTGATCTTTTGTCTCTCTCTCTGACCCTATTTGCAAATATATACCTTTTGTGTTGCTAATAAAGTGTGTCTGTAGCTGAAAGTTTTTTTCCACCTCCCGAGAAACGAACCACGATTTTTAATTCAACAAAGCCATGTCAAGATGATTATTTCAGATTAAGGAAAATCAACTAAGACTCTGCCCATGCAAATGCTCAAGCACCTGTTTTATTTTATTTATTAAGCAAGTGTCTAGATATTTTCAGGATCGGAGTCAAGGCCAAAGGAAAAAATACAGTTCCTATTGAAGCATTCAATATGTTCATTATTCTATAGCAGCCATCTTGAAGAAATTTGCAGTACTGCTTCATAACACACAGGCAGATTCCTTAAGTTTACAAGGTGCGCCACACAGCAAAAGAGAATCAAAGCATACCTTTCTTGTATAGTAGTTGCATATTGTACAGCATGTACCAGGTCCACAAATTAGTTCTTGGCTGCATCTTGGTTATAGTTAATCCAGGACACATAGGTACATTACTTCCTGTTTGCTGATATTTTATCTTTCAGCTACAGGGGAAATTTTTCCTTTTTCCTTTCTTTTTCCCCCTTCTCCTCTGTGCATTTATCTGCCTACTGTGAAGGATCATTACAAGCATAGCTAAACTGCACTTGTCAAATAAATGTAAAAAGTATGCCATGTGATACTTTAGCTTCATTTTTTTCTTTGTATTGTTCATGTACTTGTTAACTAGCTCCACTCAATGCCCCCTTTAGGGCTAGAAGCACTATCTCTGCAGCACTCCCTGATCTCAGCATAACAAGCGAGAGACTGGGAACAGAATTCACATTCAGGCCATCAAATGCTAGTGCAGAGTGCTGGCACCAGGGTTGGCACTTAGGTCAAATTTTAAAATAGCAGTAAAGCTCTTTAGGGCATACTGAATTGTCACACAATTGTATTCCTCAGATGACTAAAACCACTTATCTTTGAACCTGCTTATTTCTCACAACCAGAGATTTAGCCAAGCTATAAAATAAGGATGTGTGCATTTCAACACTCCCCACTTTCCCCCTCCGCTGTTCATGGTGAGTTGTTTCAGCCTGTAATAAAAATAGATGAAATTGTGAGCTAGGTCTAGATTTCATGCACATACAAAATATGAGGGTAATACTCCTGTGTGGAGCAAGAAAACAGGGTTCATTTTTTTTAGCCACAGCACATCTTACGTGACTTTAAGAAAACAGCGCATATTAAATTGTGTTGTGCTATTTTGTGGCAATAAACTCTATTCAGAGAGTTTAAGGCCAGGAGGGACAATTACAAACACCTAGCTTAATCTCCTGTGTACCACAGACCACAAAACATCCCTGCAATAATTTCTGTTTGAACTTACTGCTTGAAAATTGCTGTGGAACGAGGCTTGCAAAATGTGCATGTAACAAGCAAGATAATAAGCCCTCAGAAAAATAATAGTCCTGTCCAGTCACAGTAGTAGTGATTTGATTATACTGGATTCTTCAGACCCTTCCTTATACAGCAGTTAGGAGTTGTTATGCCTGTGTCGGTGTCTATTTCAAATACATTAATTTATGTCACATGCCACTCCAGTAAAAGTACATTTCAGTCATTTGGTGGACTGTGTGAAATGAGTTGATAGGTCTCAGTCCAGTTTATATTGGCTTGATATAAATACCACTTATCACTCCTTTAGTCCCCAGTGGAGAAGCCAGGGACTGAGTGAGTGGGAGAGACTGTATTTCCCTCTCACTAATGGAGATCCCTGTAGGAGAGGAGTGAGTTGCATTTGGATAGAGGCCTTTGGTCTCCAGAGCTGTCAGTCGGCATCTTCTGCCAGCAATAAACTGAAACTATTTTTAGGATTCATTTGGGAAACAGATGTTCTGATGGTTACATTGCTTAATTGCTTTCTATTAACTTCAGTAAATGACTAACAGTTAAAATGGACGTTAGGGTATTGCTCTGAGAACTGTGTAATGGATTGTTGATTTTTTTACTTGTATCTACAGCTATTTTAAGTTGTTCTACCTTTCCTGGACTACCCAAAAGGCACTGTAATGTGTACTTATATCAGCTGATGCTGGAAGATGTCAGTTATTCTATCCTACTGCTAGTAATACATTTCTTGAACAGTTTAAAAATAGCACAGTATGAAACATTTCCATCTTCTCTCTTCTGAAGTAGAAATGGGGGGGGGTTAACTCTTTTTCTGCTTTGCTGGTGGAAGAAGCCTTACTGTATTCACCAGTATCATTTCAGGTGCTCTTGTGCTAGTGCAAACTGCTGACTTGCATTACGTCTCTTCTCATGACGTATGCTGGAGGAAGGCATGTGCCTAGGACACAGGATCAAGAGTCAGGATTAAGCATAGACTTATCTTGCCATCAAATGTGTGACTGCAGCTCCTGTAGACAAACCTGAACTAGCTTAGGCACTGCTGGCAATGTAGCCATGGCCTCACAGAGCTGATGGGAGGCTAGCCACTCCAGTATTTACCCAATATCTCTGGGGGGTTTTGCAACATGCACTGAGCTCTATGCCACCAGCAGCTACACTGCAATTGGTGCCTAAGCTCTAAGGTTGAAAGCAGGGGTATCAAACTCATCTGGCCCCTGTGGACCAGATGAGTGGTGCTGGGCTGGCCCCATGGGCAGGACTGAACCCATGGACTTCCCCCCCTCATAAGCCAGCTCCAGTACATGTGGGGCCTGCTCCAGAGTCTGGGACTCTCCTGCATGCAGCACCCTTGCAGGGCCTGTCTAAGATTTGTGCCACATATGGTATCCATTCCAGCTGGTCTGGGACCCGCACTGCATGCAGCACCTGCCCTGGACTGGCTGAAGAGATGATGGGGTGGGTAGGATGTCGCATGCAGTGAACATCGTAGACTGCCCAGGCAGATCCCACGTGTAGTGCAGGATCTGGACTGGGGCTTGTGTGCAGTGAGTCTCAGACTGACTGTAGTGAGCACTGCATGTGGCACGGGGGCAATCCAACACATGCAATATGTAGGTCAACTCAGGACTCAGGGGCAGCACTAGGGGCTGGATGATGAGGTTCCATGGGCCCGATCTTTGACACCCCTGGTTTAAAGCTGGTTTAAAGTTTACATATGTCTAAACAAACTACTGTCACATAGTAACGGCAGTGTAGACACCCCCTAAGCTAGTGGTTCCTAAACCCTTTTGGCCTTCAGACCAATGTCAACCCTCAGTGAATCACCTAGCACCCTTATCATCAAACTTTTATGGAAGGGAAAGGAACACAATATGATCTGAAGACCAATTATCATGGCCTTGTGGACCACAGTCAGGGTAAGACTTTATCCTTAAGGTGTTACAGGGAGACATTGGCAAAGTCAGGAATAAAGTCTCCATGCATTGGCGATGCATTGGGGGCGGGCACATGCCCCCCCGATGTTGGCTGCCGCCGAAGCCAGCACCGGCTTTTGTGGGCAGCCACTGGTTGCCACCGGCCTTACCCCCCCTGCTGCCAACACCGTCGCTGGTGTCTGTCGGCGGTCCCCACTCGCCACTCGCTGCTGATGCTGCTGCCTATAAATGGTGCCTCCCCAGTCTCAGGAGGCACCAGTCATTCATGTCTCCATGTTTTCTTTTTCTATATATTTTTCCTCCAGTTTTCCATTCCCTCCCCTCTCGTTTGTTTCTCTTAACTCCCCCATCACTCTGAGCTTTCTCTTGGCAGCTCCATCTGACTCGTCCACAGCACAGAAGTTATTATGCTGCTCAAGGGAGGGAATCATCCATTGGTATCAGGACCTCTTCCCCCCCAACACATGATGGATCCAGTATTTGCAGTGGTTGCTCCAGCTGGTCTGGGACTGTACCACATAGTGCCTGCTCTGGCCAGTCCAGGACACTCTCCATGTATGGCACCTGCTCCATCCAGTCTGGAATGTGCAGCACAGGTCCCAGACTAAATGCACATGTCAGATCAGCCACATTGGGCAGTGGATCTGGCATACAGTGTGTGCATGTAGGGAAGAGGGAGAGTCTGTGGAGCAAATCCAGCCCATAGTGCTAGTCTTATCACTCATCACTCATCCAGCTCACAGGGCCAGATGAGTTTGATATTCCTGAAGTATTATACTGGAGCCTGATCCAAAGCCCCACTAGAATGAATAAAATGATTCCCATTAATTTCAAGCCCTTGATGAGATTAGGGTCTGATCTATCCTGAGTGAGACTTGGATAGATCAGAAATTTACTACATCAGTCCCATTATTTGCTTCCAGAATAGTGTGCCATCACAGCATTTTCCTTCTGTCTGCATGGACATATAATAAACCGAAGTAAGTTTTAGTCACCACTTGCCAGCTTTACCAGGAGCAATGTTTCATCCAGATAACAACATGCATTAGTGTTTCTGAAATGAGAATTTTAGGAAGTTTCTAGTACATGGGAAACTTTGATAAAAATTTGACTTCGGAACTTTGAAAAAAACTTTGATGAGAACCTGATGGTGTTTAACACTGAAAAATGCAATGTTCTTCATGTTGGGAGGAAAAACCTGCAGCATCCTTATAGGCTCGGCTGGCTAGCACTACGGAAGAAAGAGACTTGGGGGTCATCATTGATCACAAGATGAACATGAGCCTGCAATGCGATGCTGCAGCTAGTAAAGCGACCAAAATGCTGGCGTGCATCCATAGATGCTCCTCAAGCAAATCCTGGGACATCATTCTCCCCTTGTACTCGGCCTTGGTGAGGCCACAGCCGGAGTACTGCATCCGGTTTTGGGCTCCACAATTCAAAAAGGATGTGGAGAAGCTTGAGAGAGTCCAGAGAAGAGCCACGCGCATGATCAGACATCAGGAAAACAGATCTTACGATGACAGGTTGAGAGACATGGGGCTCTTTAGCCTGGAAAACGGCAGGCTCAGGGGTGATCTGATGGCCACCTATAAGTTTATCAGGAGTGACCACCAGTATCTGGGGGAGTGTTTGTTCACCAGAGTGCCCCAACGGATGAGGAGTTCAAATGGTCATAAACTCCTGCAAGACCGTTTCAGGCTGGACATAGGGAAGAATTTCTGTACTGTCCGAGCCCCCAAGGTCTGGAACAGCCTGCCATCGGAGGTGGTTTAAGCACCTATACTGAGCAGCTTCAAGAAAAAATTGGATGCTTATCTTGCTGGGATCCTATGACCCCAGCTGACTTCCTGCCCCTTGGGCAGGGGGCTGGACTCGATGATCTTCTGAGGTCCCTTCCAGCCCAAATGTCTATGAAATCTATGAAATCTGTGAAAATATTTTCATTTCATATAGGGATGAAACCAAACTTCAAAATTTCATACAAAACCAAAATTCTAAGTTTCAACCAACGTGACACAGACTCATTCCTAGCCAGACTACCATATTTTCCTGTAACATGCACCCTTTCCCCTCAGAAAACAGCTGCTGGAAATGCGAATTTGTGTTATATGTGAGATTTATGAAAGGAGCAGTTTCTGTTGCTTACCAGGCAAAAGCAAAGTAAAATATGCATGTCATCCACAGGGAGCATGCTCAGTTCCCTAGCTGCTGCTACACTCATTTACTTGCTACAAGCAAAGATCTTTTTTTCTTTACTCTACCTTTCAAAAACAATGTGCCTATCTTACTCTGGGGTGCTTTTTATGTGAGAAAATACAGTAAATGTTTCCATGAATCATGACTCCCTCACCCTGCTCACGCCTCAGTTCTTCCATATGTCAGGACAGAGACCCAAAACAAAGAAGCCACAGTGCTGCTGTGTTATCCAGTTGAAAGTTCATCTTTGGGGGTTTCATCGAGGAAGGAAAGAAACGAGGGGTCTCTTCACTGCTTTTCTAAGATGTGTTTCCATCATTTAGCAGCACACAAATAAGTACAAATGGTATTTTTACTTTAAAAATATTAATTTTAAAAGTGCACTTTATGACCATGTGCTGTAAGACTAACCGTATTTCCATGCTACTTTACTTATACTTATTTATAATGCAAAACTTGTCTTCAGCAGTAGTAGAGGTGTTCTTTTCTCTCTGTCTCTCTAAGTGGCTGAGGTATATATTTTTAAAAAATGCTTTGTTTAATGCCAGAAGTCTTTTTGAAGTTGACCTGGTCAGGAGTTTTGATGCACAAGAGAGGGTTTGTTATACCCATGACATGGCATTGTGTGGTTGCTGGTGAGCAGAGTTAACTTCAAGTCAGCCTACTAATTTCCATATTTTGACCCATGGGATGAGAGGAGATGCAAGTGTGACACTTAGGGGATGGGAGGAGATGCAAGTGTGACACTTAGGGGATGGGAGGAGATGCAAGTGTGACACTTAGGAGATGGAGCAGGAACAGAGTACTTTGCAGAAAGGCTGGACTTCACAGTGAGGCAGTAGAAAGGCTAGTCTGGTGGAGAGAGCAGAGTACAGGGACTCAGGTGCTCGGATTCAGTTCCTGGTTCAGCCACAACCTTTTTTGGTGACCTGGAATGAAGTGATTAATCCATCTGGGTCCTACATCTCTGAAATGGGAATGAGACTTTATCACTTGTAGGTAGGTGCTGAGAGAATTTAAACCTCTGCCCCGCCCCGCCCCCCCCCACATTCACTATTGCAAGGTACTCAAATGGTATGATTTTGAGGGCTACATAGGTACCTGAATAGGTAGGCTGAATTAAAGCTGCTTTTTGCTTTCTCTCATTATGTTAATATCTTTATGATTTCTGGTTATAAATGCTAAAGGCCTGAGACAGAGACTTTGGGGATTGTAGCTGTTTTTACTCTGCAGCATTACTTCATTAACTACCAAACTCAGAGAGGCAAGAGACCCAAGTGCTATCTGGGAAGCGCTCTTTGTCTTTCTAATTGCAGCGTCAGGACAAAGCAGTTCAGCTTCAGGATTTTATTACCCATGAATTAAAATAACAAGCCATTTCTCTTTGTCAAGAAAACGACAAGTATGAGCAGATACTAGAGTTGTGGGCATTCACTTCTCGTTAATTAAGAATGCACATTTATGTGTCTAATCAATAGAGCTGTCCGATTCCTGAGAAGTTGCCAATCCTGCTTTCTGCAGTTGAACTCACTGGGAATCCTTGGTGTATCCTCTGTAGGAAAGAGGGCCCTTTTGATATTGTTTCAAAGCTTCATGGTTCAAGGAAAGGGCCGGGAGATCAGAGTTCCACTCCCAGTGCTTCCATATATTTGTTGTCTAGTTTGGGTCATATTACTCTCATCTCCATGTGTCAGCTTCTCAGTCTGCATGATGGTGATAACAATGGCTATCTCAGTATAGGATACTGGGAGGCAAAATCCAGTGTTTGAAAGCATAAATAAAAGGCCCAGAGCAGCATCAGATATTATCATCTTTGTCTTTACTGATCCTCATAGGAACAGTTAAGAATGGGATTTGGCTAGAGCTGATGGCCCTCATGCTGTTTGTCATTTATCATACACAGATTATTGTGGTTACAAACCATTCTTTCAATTTAATCTTTTCCCTGTTTCGCATATGGCAGCTTTTCTGAAGCACGACACCCTTCCAGGTCTCTGACTTACTGAGAGACAAGAAACTCAAGGCCCCTTGGGGGGAAAGTAACCCACAGTATTAATTCACTGCTAAGGTTCCTGCAATGTTATACTTTAATTTGCAGTAGAATCCTTGATGTGAGCTTTCCACACAGAGACCTCTACTTCAGGACTGAACTGCTGCTGAGAAAGTATCTGTGGTGGCAAGGGGCCAGCATAAATGAGAGGGTCTAAATCAAAAAAAGCACGTGATTTTGTTTCTGTGCTGCTTACTGTTCATGCTTTAACACCAGCCCCTTCCAGACTGGGGGCTTAACACACTTCACTTTAACTGCAGCCAGAATAAGGCAGCATGGAATAAGCCCACCACTGTAATTTTACTTGAAAGGAAACATGCAGAAGCTATAGCCAAGTCTTCATCTGGTTTCTTGTTTTTTCCACAATAGAAAGTTAATAGAACAGTGGCCCTTTCAGCTTCAGAGGGAGGTTATTTCAGCTCCAAAATTCACTGAATCATTCAATTTGTTGTACTCTTCTGCTACCTCACAGTAGTCAAAGGCTGAAAACACAATGGCTTCTCTTCACACCTGCTTCTTTGTGCCTTCCCATTTATTAACATATCATTTTGGAGAATGCTTGGAGATTTCTTCCCCTTGGATTAAGGCAGCTCACATGCTAATAATATACAGGTGGCTTTGTTCAGCTATTTCTAACCTCTAGCTATCCAGATACTCCCATCACCCCCCTGCCCCAGGGCCTAAGCGAAGCGAGTATCTGGCTTTAAAAAAAATAGCTGAAGCACACAGTTAGCAAAACAGAAATTATGATTGGAAGAAAGAAATATTTACAGAGAAGTGCCAGTACACTGGTCAAGGGCACATACTCTCTAATAATCAAAGAAGTATGCAGTTAGGCCTGGGGTTGGATCTGGATTGCTGAGGAATTTTGTCCAGCTCAGTCCCACCTGGCCTAGGTGCAGGGGGCAGCCCAGGCCATGGCACATGCAGCCAGTCCCACCATCCCCAGGCACACAGCAGGACAGGGCTGGCACAGAAGCTGGGCTAGTTTCCTGGAAGCAGCAGCTCCTTCTAGCTGCCACCACCACCAGACCTGGCCCCTCTGCCTGGGCACTCCAGCCAATCTGCCTTGCACCCACCACTGGAGGTGGGACCTGCACAGCCAGGGTGTATGATTGGGCAGATGGGATGGGGCCATGGGCAGACGTGGAGCAGTGTTTGGTGGTGGGACAGGTGCGTGAAGCCAAGATCATGGGGTGGTATTGCAGGGCAGTGACAGTGCAGGCCTGGGGCCCAGGGCAGAGCCATGATCTGCTGCCTCCATGGCCGTGCAACGGGCATGGGTTCTCCAGGAAGGGGCATGCAGGGATTGGATTGTGGCTTTGCCTGGGCCCCAAGATCCTGGATTCAGCCCTGGATGCAGCTCTCTGCCCACTCACAGCCCCATCCTATCTGTTTGGCCACACACCCTATCCATGCAGACCTTGGCTGGTGTCCATGGAGTCCTTGGGATTGCTGGGCTGTGATAGCATGGGGCTAGGGCTGTGGCCAGGGTCCAGGCCTAGGGCAGAGCTATGGCCCTCAATCTGCAGCCTGCATGTCCCTGCCCACAGAACTGGCATCCATCATAGGGGCGTGCAGGCAGTGGATTGCAACACTACCCCAGGCCCTGGTCCGGCATTGTCACCACCTCATAATCCCAAGCCTGGCCCTGCCCACCTGTCCTGCTCCTGGATGTTGCTCCCTACCTGCCCGTGGCCCCATCCCAGCTGCCCGGCCAAATGCAGAGCAGAGCCACTTAGGGAGTTTTGGTGAGTTGTTACATAGGGGTGGGGGTGGTGGCGCTGTGATAACTCACCAGAACTCCTTTTGTGGCCCATGGACCCAAATAATTGCTCATCCCTGAGTCAGGGGTTCCTTCCGAAACTCACTGATACTGAATATCAAGGTACCATCAGGCAGCTAAAAGCACCTTCCTATGTCTATAGTTGGCAAGGAGATTGCTGCTGAAGGATGAGGACCCGCCCTAGGCTTTTTGAATGTCAAGCTAGATATAGACATTCAAAAAGCTTGAGGAGGAATTGATCTTAAGTTATGTGGTTTTCTATAAGCACCATAAGTTTAGATTAGAAGTGAACAGAAATATTTTTGCCCTTTGGTTTGGGCGGGAGGTCGAATCTCAGACCAGGTTCTGCCATTTTAAAATCATTCTGGGTATGCAAAACTTCTGTTCTGCTGGGTATAGACTGGTTGTGTGCACCAAACTTCTGTTCTGTTATGGATATAGACTTGTTTCTGATCACTGTTACTGGCAAAAGTGTAACGTCTGTAGCTGGCCTCAAGCTGTTGTCACCTCCTACTTCCATTCCTGCAATGCACTCTCTTAGAAATAAAGGTAGGTTTCTGAAAGAAAAAGCAAGGCATCTGGCTTGGAATCTAGCAGCCCACCGCTCTCCCACACAAACTGCTGTGGACATGCTACTCCAGGGCTCTGGACATTACACTGGTTGATTATTCAATACCAGATTAGATTCAGAGTCCTGATTTTTATCTTCAAAGCCCGAAATAAGATGAGAACTGCACTGCTTCAGAGACACCCTCTCACATCAGCACTGTTCATCAAGGACAATGGAACTGTCTAAACTAGCATGAAGCTTGAATGAGTTTGGGACAGGGTGCTCTCAGCAGCTATATCATTGTTATGGCATTGATTTATCTTTTTTTCCCCAAGAATTGAGAGTATGGATAGAGCTTGTATTATTCAGGACTAAATGCAAAACCCCATTTTCTTGGCTTAGTTATCACTTTCCCCTATACCTCAAAACCTCACAATAAAAAAAAAATGTTTCTAAAATTCCCAACATACACAAGTGGATAGAAGAGATGATGCAGGAACTGCTTATTTATATAATCTTTACAAGGTGTTCAGGTACCATGGTGATGAGTAAAGAATAATATCTTGACAGACTTTACAGTCTGCGTCACAGTCATGTATATTTTACTGTTCACCCTTTGCCACTAAGTCTCTTTCAAACTAATTACTTCCTAGCTGCCTTCCTCCCAGTAATATCCAGGTTTTGGGGGACTGCCCTGCATTTTTCTAAACTGAATCTCATTTTGTTATTTCTAGCCATGTTACTATCGCTTTGGGCCCAGTAATGTGTGCATCACCTCCCCATCCCACTTCTGAATATTATTAACATAACATTTATTCTGTCTCTGAGATTGTTAATGATGATATTTAAATACTAGAGTCAATGCAGATCATTCTTGGGCCTGACTGGACACTGCCCATTGACAATTGACATTTCACCATATCATTACCCTTTGTTTATGGACCTTGAGGCAGTTTTTAAATCCAGGTGTCTTTGTGATATCCAAAACAATTTGAATTATTTTTGAGCAATATTTTCAAATGTTTCACTGAATATATTCCATCTTGTCACGTGCGCTCTTCATCTGCTAGTTTTGCAGTTCTATCTGATAGATTCATTTAAAATTCATCTTGCTGGGGCATAGGCAAGTTTATAAGACAGTAAATGACTGCTCATCCCATATTCTCGGGAAACTACCTTTCAGACAAATCTTTGTTGCCAGGAAGTCTATAAATTCAAGTCAAGAAGGGTTTGGTTTACATCAAGCCCCGGAGGTGATTCAGTCATTAAGGGAGATCACATCTTTTTTTGTTTGCCAGTTGCAGACTGCCTGCTGCCCTCTCTTGGGTCACAAGAGGATCCTCAGAGACCTTTTTCTTTTGCTTATTTTATGAAACTGATTGCTGAAATCAGCCAGTTAAATATCATTTCTACCCTATCGGGGAATCTTACAGGGATGTCTGATTCTTCTTTTTATTGGTGATTATGATAGAATTCATGGCAGCTACCATCAGGCAAATGAACAGCATAAAAGGGACATAGGATGTGGAAATAAGTAGTAGGGCATTGTTTTATATGGATTTTTTACTAATATATTTATCTAATCCCAGAGAAGTCTTGCATCAAGTTTTTGAAACACTCGGGGCATTAGGTAAATGCTTTGGACTAGCCATAAATTGGTGCAAAAAATGAATTATTCAGCATTACTAAAGATAGTTTTGTTATTGCAGGAAGCAGCCCGGTATGAAAAGCTCTTCAAGTGTAAAGAACCATGAAATATATATCACAACAGATGAAAATGCGTGACTTCAGCTATAAACTTTCTACTTACTGAAACATGTAAACTTCAGCAATTGGATACGCTCTCCCCTGATGCTCAATGGTTGGGTATAGGCGTTCAACGGTACATACGTGTGGAGAGATGCAATTCCCCCTGCACTTCTTACTGCCTTTTAGATAAGATATCTCTCATATCTACTGCATTTTAGCCCTTATCTTCTCAATTTCATTCACATAGTTGCATCTTTTTGTCAGGTTTCCAATGTATTTATGGTTTTCAAAATATCTCTTTTCGATCTTTCAGAGCTTTATTGTTTGCAAAGCACTCGAAATTCCTAGGTGGCTCTGGAAAAGTGCTAAAAAAAATTCCAGTGTGAGATAAAAGATGCTCTCATCGTCTCCAATTACAAAGAACAGAATGTCTTGCATTTGAAAGACTCACTCTATCCCAACTACATGGTTGGTCCCATAAA
This sequence comes from Crocodylus siamensis, assembly GCF_052110815.1. Lineage (NCBI taxonomy): Eukaryota > Metazoa > Chordata > Crocodylia > Crocodylidae > Crocodylus > Crocodylus siamensis. Next base: position 226,710,649 of record NC_143396.1, on the reverse strand, counting down.
AAAGATCATCCCAAGAAATCCGTGCCTCTCACATAATTTAAAGATCATCGTGGCTACACCATCGCTGTTACACTAGTAAATCACCAGACACATTCATTTCTTAACAATAATGAAAACGAACAATTAACAGTGAAGAGAAAACTGTCATCTTGAGTGTAATGTTTTGTAGTTATGCATCTAATGTGCTATAACTAATCACAGAAGTTGGCTTTTTAAATGCTTAAACTCCATGTTAAAATTCTTTTTTTAGGCCAGTTTTGGGGGATCTGTTTGACCAAACAACTTCCTATTTGAAAAAGAACAAGCAATATTACCCACTTTTCTGAATATTTCCCCATTATCATAGCTGCTATTCCTTTGTCTCTGACTTGATTTAGATGTACCCCAAGAAACCAGCTGGTTTGCTCAGAGATACCCACTGACTTTTAAGAATTTGTTCTACACTGGATATTGATTCCATACAAAGCCACTACATGCCAGAGACAAAGGAGGTAATAGTCCTTTGGATCACACATTGCCATGATGACCCTTGCAATGACGCACTGAATGGTGATCACTGCATTTTAAGTGAGAGGCATTTCAGTGAAGAACCACACAATATATTCCAAAGGGCATTGTCGACGCGCCCGTCAATGAATCCAATCGCTCAGTAGTCGGTGTATGGTTGTCCATTGATTCCAAGTTGGGGCGCCCTCACTCCGGGATGCCCGTGCCAGATCCGCCTGCCACGACTTTGATGATTCCTTGGTTCAGTGTGTTTCTATGACTCGTGCATGTCCGAAAGTGAGACCTCCAGTCTGAGATCCTTGAGGGCTCCTTCCTCCCCTACACCCTCACCCGGGCCTCCATGTACAAGTCCGGGTTGCCCTCCCAATCTCCCCTCGGGTGAGAGGGGAGGGGCAACGCCTCTAGTACAAAATACAAAGTTATTAACCCGCGAGCCGAACAGTCAGTTCCACCACGGGGCGTCTGACTCCGGGTCCCTTGTGCTTGCCGGTTCCCCTCAAGCCCCGCTCTCCTCTTTCAGGAGACCCTCGTCCCCCTGCTGGGGTCGGCCGTCTGCCCCCGTAGGGTCCTTGCCCTGTTTGGGCAGCTCCGCCTTCTGCCCCCAGCTCACTGTGCCCAAGGCCCGTAGCCCACTGCTACTGGCCAAGCAGCCTCCAGCTGGGGTGAGGTGCCCCCAGCCTTTACAATCGCCTCAAATGACTTTGGGGCTTGCCGCCCTTGGTGCCTTGCCCCTGCGGGGCCTTACCCTTTCCCCAGAATATGCGGGCAGGGCGCGTGTCGGCATGCCTCTGCCGCTCCGGGCTTCCGCCGGGGATCCACTCCCGTCCCGGCTCTTCCGGTCCGCCTCCTGTCTGCTCCGGTGTGGCTTTTGTACCCGCCAGCGCCGCCGCACACCTGGGAGGGTTAAGTGAGTCTCCTGCCCTGAGGGCCTGCGGGGGACTCGTACCCGTAGCCAGGCCCGCTCGGTGGCTTGCGTGCAGTGCTGGCCCCACCGCGCCTGCACTGCCTGTAGCATGCCCCACGCTCCGCAGCCACTGGCAATTTATTGCCACGGCGGCACCCACTTCGCTGCTCCCGGGGCTTCTCAGGGCTGGGGCTCTCTCACAGGCGTAACAACTAATTTCTAAATAGTGCTGTGCGAAAAAATGTGGATGGATATTTTATTGACCTATCTGCAAAGTTATTGAATTATTTTAGCTGGAAGAAAATGAAAAAACATTCAAAAGGAGTTCAGACATTTAGTTTTGTCCTTTTTGAAGCAAAGGTTTTGGTTTTCCATTGTAGAACCATGTGCTGTTTAGAAATCTGTCTATTTAGATCTGTTTAGCAATCTATTTTAAAAAGCGGGGAAAAAAATTTCCCAAAAATATTTTGTTGTTTCAGCCATGTGGGAGCTCGATGCCGAATTATATAGGACTGAATTAAGCACAGGCTCAGACCTGTTCAATTTAAAACTTTTATTGTTTCACAAAGTCATAAACTAAAGGAGGTCTGTTGGTTCACGAGGTTCCCAAATCAAGCCCTTGCTCTCTAACCCGGAGGCTAGGTGCGGCTGCCTGATTCAGTAGTCTCAGAACTGGTCAACAGCTCATTTAAAAGGAGTCCCTTATCTTTTTTTAGGCAAAAGATACAAAACTGTCCCCATGGTGGAAGTGAGGCCTCTAACATAACTTTACTATTAGTTATATATGATAACACTTATACATATGCATTTCTAATTCTTACTTCTATTGGTTATTTAGTTAACTTATCTATATTATAATATCAGGTGATACGCTTTGTATTATAATCATTACGCTTCTTATGTTAATTCTTAATGACCTTTATATTTCTTATGGTAATTTTCTATAACCTAAATACATTATTCATCTATATGTTTTGCTGGGTTTTGCAGGGTTAAAATGTCAAAACTGACATAATATGCGGGGGGGGTTTCGTCATTGCGGTTTAGCCATGCAGTTTCCTATTCTTAACAATGTAAGCGGCATGTCTGCTATTTTTATCATTTGTTTAAAGGTCAGAAGTTCAGTATTTTCATCTAAGGGTCAGAAAGTGATTACCAGAATGTCAATCGCTGACTCCTCAACCTCCTTGAAGCATTCTGGGAGTTTTAGTGCATTATTTTTAATGCTAGGCCTTGCTTAGCATAAGCACTCTCTCACAAGCCGGTAAACTACAAAACAAATTATTTGTTCAGCTCAACTTACAAAAGAAGGAGAAAGGCCTGTAGCTTCTTGGACTGAAGCCAAGGGGAAAACATCAATTGTTTTTATGGAGAAAGGTATTTAACCTTAAAAATGTTGTTGCTTATAGTTAAATGATGACTGAGGAGACATGGCAGGGTATAAACACCAGGCAGGGAAAGGAACTGCTGTAGAATGGTGTAGAATTAAAATTCTAAAATTAATTTATTAAAGAAAATTGTGGGATATCACAAAAGACACCCTAGCAGTGAGAGCTGAGGAATTATCTCCAAAGCTGAAGTAATGGAACCTCTTACATTGGCACATTTATAATTAAGTTGAATAAAGCACTAATACATGTACGATAGCAAACAATCCTTCACTGACAGGGAGATGGACCAGATAAGTCTTTTCAATCTCTAGTTTCTGTGATCCAAATGTTTGCAAGATTAATTTATAAATAGCAAATTACAAGCATTTGAACAATGTCAAATAGAACTGAGATACTCTGGTAGCTTCTTTCAACATTGGCAATTAAAATACATTTTCCAAGACAGAGCTAAAGAGAATAAGTGAAACCTTAATAGTCAGTGGAGACTGCATCTCAGCCCATGCTAAATCTAATAAAATCCGTCTCAGGAACATGTAATCTTCCATCAAAACCGAACACAAAATGAATTTCTGAAATAAAGACAGCGTGGGGAGCAGATTCTAGGATTAGATAGGAAAGAACATGAATGAAGGAAAGTATGCAGTGATGAGATCAGTTTAGTTTACCATCTGACACAGTTAAAACATCATCCTTCTTAGAATTTGTATCCTAGGGAATTTCACAATGTTCACACCTATCCCAGAAACATAAGAAATATGTAATCAAATTGTGTTGGTCCCATACTTAATTGTTCTTATATTAGCATGGAGGAGCCTGGAAAGGATTGTCTTGTGGCTGAGTAGCTACACTGGGAGTCAAGGGGGCTAGTATCTATTACTGGTTTCGGCTCAAACTTCTTGTGTGATTCAATGCCTTTGTCTCAGTTTCCCTTACTATTTGATTGGGATAATGTTGAATCACTGTCGCTCACAGTGGAGGGTTAGGCACAATTAGGGTATTTTCTCATGTACTGCACCCTCCCCCCGACCCTTTCCTTCCTTCTCCCTCAAAGACCACAGACCCTGGTCTTGGAAAGCAGAATGTAGAAAAAATATTTTTCCGGAGTCATTTCAGAGAGAGAACTGCATGCATCCACATACTTTCCCTCAGATGACTCAAATAATTTATAGCCCATAAATAAGAATTAAACCTAAAAATAAAACTCTTCAGAGAAAAAAGTAGAGTCATAAGAGGTGTAGCCCAGGTGTACTTGGGTATATACTCCCCTCCTCCAGCTGAAGGGAACTGTTAGCTGGCAGGTGTGCTGTGGGGTGGGGACTGCAGACCGCTCAGTTTCCCTGCGTCCCTATAGAACCAGGCCAGGACAGTCAGGGGACTTAACTATATACACATTTATCCATGGATATAAACATATGTACAGCTCAACTTACAAAAGAAGGAGAAAGGCCTGTAGCTTCTCTTGCTGAAGCCAAAGGGAAAACGTCAGTTGTTTTTATGGAGAAAGGTATTTAACCTTAAAAACGTTGTTGCTTATAGCGTAGTTAAGTGATGACTGAGGAGACATGGCAGGGTATAAACACCGGGCAGGGAAAGGAACTGCTGTAGAATGGTGTAGAATTAAAATTCTAAAATTAATTTATTAAAGAAAATTGTGGGATATCACAAAAGATATATAATATCTAAACAAATAACATAAACAATACCCTCTGGGTAAATGCTATAAAACCTTATACCAGTGTTCCAGATACAGGTAAGTATCTGATATGAAACAGATAAACCTCAGAATAAACATAGATAGCCAACAGATAAACTGTAGCTAATTATTAGAGCTGTGCAAAGCTTCGACTTAATATTTGATCGCCGAATATTCGACATATTCGACCTTGAGAAGTGAAAGTCGAGTCAAATAGCAGCTGGTCGAATAGCTGTCGAATCGAATACCGGAAGTTAAATATTAACAGTGCAAGTCAAATATTAACAGCACAGGTCGAATATTTGACTTGCCTATACTGGATTCCTGGGGGGGGAGAAAGGAGGAAGGAGTGCTTTCATGACTGACACGTGTGGCTGGCCAGTGACCTGTCAGCATTCTCTGAGGTCCCTTCCAATCCCAGTGCTCTGGGGGAGGGCCAGAGAAAATGCATAAAAGGCAGCAGTTTTTCAGCTCCCTGCTTTCTGCCTTGGGGTCCGTTTCTGAGCTGCTGGTGTTCTCCAGCACCTCTGCGTCAGACCACGACGGCTGCAAGCCCTGATCTTCAACAGATTCCCTGCTTGCAACACTAGCAACAGGGATTTCTGAGAACTTGATGCTTTTATTTTATAACTACTTTTCATATTAGTTTATGCTTATATTGGATAGGGTTAGTAGTAGCCTAGGATCTAGTCTATATATAGGAATTTAGTTATATATATATATTTTTTTATACATCATTCATTCTTTCCACCACACCAATGCTTCTCAATGTATTATCTACACACACAAACACATTTACATAACATCCAGAAATCTAATCCACAGCGCACAGAAATCTAATCTGTGGCCATGCTGGCCAGCCTGCAGGAAGGGGAGCAAGGGGGGTTGCAAGCAGGAGAGCTGCAGTTTCTCCCCCCACCAAACTCAGACGCAGCCTCTTTCCTCCCACTACAAGGGATGAGGCTGCTACAAGCAGTAAAGAGAGGGGAGCAGCAGTGCCACCAGAGCCACTGCCTGTGCCTGAGACTCTCTCATGTCCAGACACAGCAGCCACAACCTCTCCCACCATAACTGCCACCAGCACAGCAGCGCACTCCACCCCTGTGTCACTGCCTATGCCGAGCCTTCCCGCGCCAGAAGAAGAGCTGGTGCTGGATCTGGATCTCAGTGCCCTGGCAAGGAGGGGGAATCAGTCGAGTTTGTGCTCGACTCCCCTCAGGCCTTTTCCTTTCAAGCCACGAGGTCTTTCCCAGAAGGCACTTCAGAAGCTGCCTCTGTACAGGTGAAGGCAAGTGGCTCAGCTGACTCTGCTCTTTCTCTTGCTGTGCCTCTGACTGCTGAAGAGGGGGAGAGTTCAGCAGCATCCACAGATGCACCCGCACACCAGAGGGAAAGGCCTAGTACTAGCATGGTCTGGGATCATTATGGGCTGGCAGATGATCCCGCGCTTGCTATCTGTGTGCACTGCTGAGCCAAAATCAGCCGGGGCAAGGGAACAAAGTGCATGACCACCTCAGGGATGCTGAATCATCTCCGCAGGTACCACCCCTTTGCCACAGGAACGGCCCCGCTCACTCCACAGCCCCCATCCCCCCACAGCAGAGGCAGGGCACCCTGGAACATGGGGGCAAAAGGGACCAGTTGCAAATGCGAGCAAGGTCACCGAGACCATTGGGGAGGTGCTTGCTCTGGATGGCCAGCCCTTGACCTTTGTTGAGCGGCCAGGGTTCAGGTGGCTCCTGGCACTGCTGGCTCCATCCTACCAGGTGCCCGCACGCACCGCCTTCAGGATGGTGGTGCCCCCCCTATACGAAGCACGCAGGGAGCACTTGCGGGAGGAGCTGCACAAGGCAGGTCCGCAGGTGACCATACACTTCACCTCGGACATCTGGAGCAGCCGGGGTGGAGATCATGCGTACCTCTCCCTCACACGGCACTGGTGTGGCCAGTCAGGCCATCGGTGGGCTCTCCTTCACGCCAAGGTGATGGATGAGTCTCACACAGCAGCAGAGATAAGGGGCCCATGAACCGCATGGTGCAGGGGTGGCTGGGTGTTGGGCACCCACGGCTTCATGGTCACCGACAATGGGGCCAATATGATCAAGGCAGTCCGTGATGCCAACTTTGCTGGTATTTGCTGTGTGGCACACAATTTACATCTGATTGTGAGGGATGCCTTGGAGGGGGACAGGGCTGCTGGTGATGGCGCCAGCAACACCAGCAGGCTTGTTTCCAGATGCAGGAAGGTGGCAGGCTACTTCCACCGGCGCATCAAGGAGGGCAAGATGCTGTGGGACAAACAAGCAGAGCTAAATGTCCCGCAGAGCAGAATCATGCAGGATGTGGAGATCGGTGGCACTCCACATACCTGATGCTCGAGAGGCTGGTGGAGCAACAGAAGGCCATCCATGAGCTGGCCTTGCTTGGGGAGATTGGGATCAGCAGCCCCCTGACCAAAGCTGAGTGGGATGCCATCTCCCGGATCTTGCTGGTCCTCAAGCCCTTCCTCGAGGCCACTGAGACCCTCAGTGCTGCTGATGCCTTCCTCAGCCAGGTGGTCCCTATAGTGAAGGAGCTCTGCAGCCAAGTGGAGAGCTTCCTGGGGGCCAGTGTTCCTGGCTGGGGCAGGCGGCTTTTACCAGATGTGCAGGCACTGGTGAGGCAGCTGAAGGAGGGCCTTAGGAAAAGGCTTGAACCCTTGGGGTCCAACACAGTGCATACGCTGGCCGCCATCTGTGACCCAAGGGTGAAGGGCATCATATGTGGCAGCGAGACAGAGTCACTGGAGGAAGGTACTTATTAAGAAAGTGATGGAGGTGGAGTGGCGGAGGCAGGGGGAAGTGAGACAGGGGGATCCACTGCCTGAGCCCAGCCTGCCATCCATGAGCCAGTCTTCCCCTCCACCACAGGCACTGCCAATAGGGGCTAAGGCCATGGCAAACACTGGGGGGTCCAGACCCCAGGATCAGGCAGACAGCCCTCACACCGTGGTGTCTGCCTATCCTGCCGAGCCTGTGGAGCCCCTGGACTGCGACCCCTTGGCCCACTGGGCAACCTGCAGCCCGATGTGGCCGGATCTGGCCACAGTTGCCCGGGAATACCTGTCCTGTCCACCGACCAGTGTGCCAAGCAAGAGGGTGTTCAGCATGGCTGTGGATGTTGTGACACCCCACCGCACCTCCTTGGACCCTGGTTTGATGGAGCAGCTGGTGTTCCTCAAGGTGAACCTCCCGCTGCTGGGGGTCCCTAAGCGCCAGGTGCAGATGGAATGAATGCCGCCTTCCTTGCTTCATTTGGATCACGAGTTTTGTCTGTCAGCAGCCTAAGGTGCAGTTTCCCCCAACCCCTGCACCTATCACTGTGAAAGTTGGCAGGCTTTGTGGGCTCCTCAGGGGCTAGCAAGCCTGCAGTTTTGAGCTCCCTGTGGCTTTGCGTGTAGAAGTTACAGGCGGTTTGCTCTCATGAATTTGGGGTGCAGTTTCTCTGCACCCCCTGAATCTATCTTATTGAAACTTGGCACACTGTGGGCTTCTCAGGAGCTACCATTTCTGCAGGTTTCATCAAGATCAGACAAGAAATGCCAAAGTTATAGCCTGCTTCAACCTTCCCCATTATAGCCTATGGGGAAGTCTAAGGAGCTTGAATATTTGACTGAGGTTTGACCTCGAGTGAAAGCGGACCCGCTTTGACTCAAAGCGGATGGCAAATTGAAGTGGGACCTGGTTTAATATTTGATATGCCTGTTGAATTGAATATTACCTGCTCTGCACAGCCCTAATAATTATGGGTGAACAATAAATAAGCCACAAATAAATACAAATAAACAACAGGTAAAATAAAAGCAAAAGGGGGGTCCCAGCAGAGCCCGAGGACTCTACTCATCTACTAATTTGTAAATATGAGAGTTCACAAAATATAAGGCACAACATCACACCACTTATGGCATGGGAATCTCAAAGATAAACTTAATCCCAATGCCCTGGGGCTTTTTCCCAAACCCTTCAAGGAAGCTGGTAACTTCAGGGGGACCCTCCCAGTGGGACCTCCACATTCAGGAGCCCTTAACTAACCAGTGGGGACTCCCCCTTCCCTGTGGGAATCCTTTTTTCCCTGCAACTCATGGCTCCCAGCCTGGAGGGTGGCCCTTGTCCTCTGCGGCAAGCTGCTCTCTTGCCTGTGGTGGGCTTTGGGGGGTCGCTGTTCCCTGGAACCAGGCTCTGCTATGCAGGGCCTCTGGAGCCTCTGGCTCAGCCCTATCTGCTGGCTTAGTAGCCTGAGCACCATCTGGCTTCCTGGACTCAGCCTTTTGCTATGGGTTGGAGGCCTGGGCTGCATCATGCAGCACTGGGCTTGGTCCACTCCTGGACCCTCTGTGCAGCACCTCCTGCACCAAGCTCCCAGCCTCATGCTGGGGGGTTGGGAATCTAAGCCACCCAAGTTCTCCAAAGATCCTGCTCCATGCACCAGTCTGTGCACCATGTCTCTGGCCACGTGCCAGAGGTTGCAGACCCGAGCCACCTCATGCAGCTCCCAGAGTCTGGGCACCAGGCACCATGCACCGTGCTGTGCACCAAAAGCCTAGCTGCTGGAGCCGTCTGCCGTTCCCCACCGACAGAAGTCTTCCGGGGCACTTACAAGCTACTGCTTCACCCTGCTTTGCAGCTATCCTCAGCTCTTCTAAGACCCGCTCTTCTCTCTTCTTTGTCCTGGATGTGTCTGCCTCGTGCTGGACGCACAGCTCCTTTTCAAACTAGACATTTCAAACTAGATGGAAGAAAATATTGTGGGGAACAATTCTGTACGAGCCCAGGATGTACGTCCACACACACACAATGACACAGGAATTTGTGGTTAGCAACAAAAAGCCTCCACAAAGACACACACTTGCTGATTTTCTTTGCAGTGATCATTTTGTCTGCAGTATTCCAGGTGGATTATTCTGGTTGAAACACTTAAGGTAGTAATGACAATGTTCTTTGTTGAACTGTCAAGGTTGAAGGCTTAAAAATAGATACATATTTTTTCCTGTATTTTGATATTCTTTTTACTTCCACTGTTCACTCATACCACTGATCATCTCTCCCTGCTAAACCTGCTTTCTTAAACAACTGATTACAACTAAATATTGCTTAATTTTTACATTTCAAATCACACAGTCTGGCCTTCTCTTGCCTCTCTGAGTATTTGTGAAAGGCAATTTAAAGCAAAAGTTTCTGTTAAGTGAGGTCAGAAGAAATCCATCTCAGTTTTCATCTTGATGTGTTTTTGAATGTCACCTTTACACTTAGATCTTCTTGCAAAAAATCAGGGTTCCCCACTGGTATTCAAAGGCCTCAGCGGGTTCCTTTTTTATATAATATCTGTCCCTTTAGGCAAGCTTTCATTCAAAGAAACTTTGAATATTTCTGAGAGAAGAAACACAACACATGCTGTAAAGCAGATGTCAACTTCATCTATTGTCAGAGTCATGAATCCCTTTCCGTTTTGTAAAAATTGGGCTTTCAACACCACAGAAGGTGCTGGTAGACATGCAGCTTCTCACTGTAACTCACTGTAACTCGTGGCACTTCACAGGAAGCGCCATGAGTTACAGCATTTCTCCCAACCCAACAGACATTTGTTGTTGGGTTCAGGGGGCTGGGGGATCGAGCTCCAGTTTGGAGCAGTTGCATGTCTGCAGCCACTCTCCCATCCCTGTGCTGTCTTCAGATGGGAGATGAATGAAGGGAGGAGAGAGAGGTCAGTTTGGGGTTTGCCCAGCTTGCGCTGAAGGGTGGGGCAGGTGGATGGGAGCCCCCCACCTGCTCCTAGCAAATTCTGACAAAAGTTAATGAAGGTGCTCTACTTTGGAGCACCTTTGTCTGAATCCTCATGTAATGAGGGTTCAGATTGTTACATGACTAGGCACTTTTAAAGTGCTCTGCAGCCTTGTACTTCTGTAAGAGCACAGCCATAGAGCACTTTCAAGGGGGCAATCACACAACAAACATAACTTCTGTCTGCACCCTAAGGCTCCTGACTAAAGAAAATGCAAGCCTTTTGAAAAAAGGAAACCCAGAAGATCTCTCTCTACTGGTCCTCCGTCCCTTTTAAGTCATCAGGACAATGTGACAACTTCCAATTATAGTTTCATAGTTATGTGCAAAAATACTTAGTGAAACAATCTGACCAAACAGTCAAATATCCATTTAGAACTTTATAATGAAGGATTCATGTTTTTTGTTTGGAAATCACAATGAGTGTAAGTGTGGTAGGACTTTGTGGCACAGTGACCCTTCTAAATAGAATGCCTGGTCTATTTTGCCTCTATGCCCTTTTCATTTAAACACTTCCTAAAAGCCAATTTCTTTCATGGCTCCTGCAGTAAGTGTGTCTGCAAATATTCACTGTTCTAGTTGCTGCCTATATTTTTTGTACATATGTCAATCTGTTTGGATCACCAAGCCTGCACAAGCCTGCGCTACATAAGCATGTTACCAGTGCTTGTAACAGGGATGCTTCTTCATCCTGACTTGTCCTCATTCTGTCATAATCTCTTGCAATGCCACATGAACAAAGCAGTATGGAAGCACATCGAGACAGAGGACAATTCTTCCTGTGGCAGTGTTCCCTTTCCTGATTTGGGGGTATTATAACACCAATGCAGTGATTGGTGCCTAGAATGATTTAAGACACTGACAGACAGATGTGGGAACTACTCTTATCACATGTATGTGTGATCTTCTTGGCTTCACTTTACTCCTCCTCCTAACCTCTCCTTGTATTGCCACCCTCCTGTTGTTATATGCTCTTTGGGACAAAGTATATTTATATTTTATATTTATTTTATTACCTGTTTTGTAAAGAACTATGCACATTCAGAGCACTTCCGCAGGTATAAAGCAGTGTAGCTCAGTTGAAGTTTAATAATCCAGCCTTATATATATAAATAGTACATAAGCATAGGCACATGTTGAATGGAAATATCAAGTTGAATGGAAATCTAACTACCATTATTACTGACACCAAGGCAGCTAACTGCACATAACAGGACACGAGGAATGAAGAGCATAGAGCTGCTGATTAAACAAATAAAATTGCTCTGATGAGCAAAGCAGCGCCAGTGCTTCCATCAGCAGTTCATCTTCAGCAGCCTCTCAACATACAAGTAAACAGATGCCAGATGCCCCCAAAGCAATTCTGTGACACCAAGAAATAGTCAAGTGATGGATGGGTATCTAAAGTATTTAAAAAAAATCAATGTGTTTGTACCATTTGAGCACAGAAAGGGAAATGTATCTATAGAGAAAACAGCCAGCTGCACTAGATGCTCTGGCAGTCCTGCCTGCTTTCTACATACTGTGGTTAATCAACACCGTTTTAGCAAAGGTCATGACAGGTTGAATAGACCCATTTTATTAATTTCATCACTGGCCAAAGGGCCAAGATTCTCAGAACTAGATCTATTTTTTGGAGTGGCTATGGCTCTCCCTCTAGCTCCTGGAAATTCACACTTCAGTGGGTCACTGTGTGGAAGATTTTTAAATCTGATGGTGTTATGGGTGAAAGCAGACAGCAATAAATCACAGGCTCTTGATTCTGAACATCTACTGTTTTCAAATAAGAAGGTATATCCTCCTCCTTTCCTGAGTAAAATAATGCTTTGGAAACCCTCAAAAGAAGCTGTGTTAATATACCTCTGGGCTCACCTATATCACCCCAGGATCCCAGAGTTCCTCCAGCCCTCAGCTGCTGTACACCTGCTTACAGCAGTGCTGGATACCCTCTTCAGCACAGATCCACAGTCATATCTGAGCGTGTGCTTTGTTGCAAAGTAGATAGGTGCCCCATAAATACACAGATTTTGATTATGAAATTTTCAATGGACTAGAGGCTAGTGTTTTAACTCCATGCTCAAGCATTACAGGGGCCTTCTCACAAGACCTATTGCCAAAAGATTTTATTTTATTATCAATGCTTTATAAATATTCATTTGTCAGGAAGTTTGAGTAGCATTAGGTGTAACATCAAACCAACTGTTACTCTTCTCTCCTTTAAATTATAGGCTCTTTAGACTAACTGTAAAAAAAAATCAGTATTAACTATTCCTCCAGGAATTTTGAAAGGTCTCTTAGGATCCAGATATAAAACCAATGGATGCAGTCTTTATTATTGCCCTTTCATGGTTGTCATTACCTCAATTTAGAGTAGCAGAACTATTTTTGGTATTGGCAAGAAGAGCTACTTTTTCATTTACTATGCACATGAAGTTCACAGAGGTAAATAAATCATCACCTTGCTGACTAGCTCCCAGGAGAGACAGCTGGAACAGTTGTGAAATTCTATCTTCAGCATTTTTCCACTGGAAAACTTCACTCCAGCTTCCTAACTAGCTCTCACCTTGATAGAAAAGAACTAAAAACTCTCATGTAATAGAAAAATGAAAATCATTCAGACTCATGTATTAAAAATATTGATATCCAGTAGAAAAAGACAACACAGCTTACATCTTGCTGGTGTTTCTCCTCCTCTGGGTAATTTTATTTTATTATTAAGCATATTAGCAACAATATATGAACTTTTGCCACATTGTGGCCCTGATTCAAAGCACTTGAGCTTGTTCAGAAGTCCATCCATATCTAGCTACCTCCCCAGGCACTGAATGAGCTCACTACACCCCCGCATTGCCTACAAACATGCTACATTAAGCTAACAAGATTGAGGCTGCAAAGTCAAGTATTCCGAAGCTTGGAAAGGACAGATCAATACTTTCCCAGTCAGTCCTGTTTCTGGCCCCCCAGTGTGCCTGCCAGTTACTATTAACTGGGTATGGCTTTTGCGTAAAAAGAGGACTATAATGCATGTGCAGAAGGAAGCTGAGTGAAGAACTGCAAGCCTGCAACGTGCTGGTATAGCCTGTGACTGCTTGACCTGTGAGACTAACAACATTACCTGGCAGCAACAGCAGCAGAGGTTTGGTGTGTTGGGAGATTACTAAATTCATGCACTGAACCTGTGTCCAGGAAAAGGGGGAAAATTTTGCCCATCAGCTGCTTTGGCAGGCTCCAGGGTTTTCCAAGTACAGCATGTGCTGCTTCTTCTTTAGGGTGACGTCAACCCAGCGTGTTTGGCTAGGTGGGCCACCATATTCTTCCTGACCGGCATGAGACAGATCAGGGAAATGGTGTTTTTAACCATATTGGGGTAAACTGAATGGACTTTCATGGGGCAAACAAAAGGCAAAATTATAGCATGTACAATATCAAAACTCAGCTGCAAATAGCATGGGTGTGAGAACTTCTCAAGGAAAAAGTCGCAGGAAACTTTTACAATGGAAAGTGTTAGGCAGCCTAAATAGAGAGGATGGGATCCCCCCTCACCATAATCACATTTATTCTTGAAACGTTATTAAAGTGAGTCTGATTAAAGTTTGTACAAGCCACCAGTAAAAAAAAGCATTTTATTAGAAGCATTTTGAAACTGTATTATACTTATTTAATAAAAAATGCTTAAAGAATGTGACAGTTATTTAGCAAGGCACTCAACAGATTGGGAATGCCAAAGCCAAGGTTGCTTACACTCACTTAACTTGGCTTCTTTGTGCGTATATAAGTTCATACTCTTTAAACACAGTTACATACCTCCTTTTTCTGCAACACTCCTGCCTCATTTGTTGTATGGTTCACAGTGAATGAAGCTGTTTAATCAGTATTTTTATCCAAATTCTTTTTTGCAGGGCTGCACAATCCAAACTGCACAATGAGTGAAGCTGGGAGTCTTGTAGAAAAGAAGGAATATGAACTTACTTAAGGAAGCACTATGGGAATTCATGTGACCAGCAGTTAAAATGAAGGGGCAACACTAATTTTGTAATGTCCTTACTGTTGAGTGCTTCACTTTGGAAACTTCACTGCTTCAATATAGATTTTTAGTGTAAAATCTTCTAGGTTTGTTTTAAAAAAAGAGAAAAGAAACTGACTCCAGGGAACAACTCTGCAGCCCAATTTGTTCATAAAACTTGAGTCAGAGGCATATTCACAATCGAGGGACTCTCACCTCATCTCAGAGTGCACTGCTATGCCCCCTTTTCCCCTTTTGCTGCACACACAATGGTATGCCCTAGACACTCACCTGCTGTGTTTTAGAAATACTTTCAGGTACATGAGGCATCACAGATGTTTCCTTCTACTGTGTTCAGAGTTAAACGAGTAAATTACACTTGCTTTATTCATAAAGGAAAGCCTATTGAAATCAATGCAGCAAGATGGGGACCAAGATCTTTAAAGCTGGGTACAAGGGTTAAGGGTACAGTTTTTTACCCTTTCCTCACACATCACAACCTTCTGGAAATAAATCAAAATGAGGAAGCTGACTAAGATGCTGGGAAAAGGTGAAAGAAAATTTCAGTGCCCATTCTACCAGCTTTACCTGCCTGCATGTCTGTCAACAGAATGCATAAACTATTCAAGCCTTCCATGCTTGGGCTGCCCAGAGGATTGTGGATTTGATTCACATCTCTAAATGTGGCTAGATTGTACCACAGTTCATGGCCTCACAAAATCTCAGACACATAAACCTTTTCAAAGTTAGGCATGGGCAACTGTGTGGATCCATTTTTGTACCCTGAACTTCTGCATGCAAATGAGGTATTTGCACACTGCACAGACTAGTTAAGTATGCATTTGGTCATAAGAATATACTAATTTAAGACTAGTCAGGTGTTTCAATAGTATGTGTGTGAGAGTGAGAGAAAGAGAAAAGTGATCAGATAGTCCTACTTTGAAAGTCTGAACCTAATTATAGTATTTGTTATTTAAGCACTAATAGTTTTTATTAAATGTTATCCTAAAGAACAAAAGAGTGGGTAACTATAGCCTTTAAACTTTAAACAGTAGGGTGCAACAACATACACTGTACATGAATTCTGACTGATGGTTCCTGTTCTGCACTTGTAGTATAGCTCCGTAGTGCATGTAATAAGTACTTCTCACAAAAGGTCACACTTCAGCTCTGAGGTAGGCATGTCAGTTCAAAATGTGTGAGTGAAACGAGCAGCACATTAACTTCTTTTCTGCTTATCATGCTCTAAAAATATATAAATGGCTGGAAGATAGCAGATAGCTGAGGACCCTCTTTTATCTGTTTAGCTCCAGGCTGTTTTGGCAGCCAGGGATGTCCCAGTTAGGCTTCGTGATGGGGTTGGTGGTCTTACCATGCCAGTTCCTGTAGTCAAGCTGCTTGAGGTTTCCTGCTTGAGGCTTCTAGATCTTGTTGCACTTACATCAACCATTTTTTTCTTTTAATTTTGGGTAGCCCAAGACTCCCTTGGGACATAGCACAAAAGGAATGCAAGAGAGTCACCTGACTCACTGGGGTGTTCAGGAGCTCCTGTTCAGTTTTGTGAGAATGATCTTGGTAACGAAGAAAATGAATTAGTACACCCCCTAACACATGCCTGAAGAAGGGTGTTTATGCCCCAAAGCTTGCAAAGAACATTTTTTCCATCTATTTAGTTGGTCTAATAAAAGTTATCATGTCTATCCAAAGAACCTTGTCTGCCAGATCCCCTACTGCCACTCATTTCACCAAAACTCTTCTCCCTATCCTACCCAGGCAAAAGATTTCTGAACCAAATGCCCTCCAAACATTTTCATGAGGTGTCAGCAGCTTTTTGAAGGCTCTAGGATGGAAAAGGGTATCTTGGTATAAAAGGGCAGCTGAGCCATCTGTAAAATTGAAAAGCTGTTTGTAACACTCCATGCTCTGACTTTACGTGGAAGCTTTGTCTGGACCTTTCCATCAGATGCCATCTGCTGCTGTTCTTTCCATGTGCCTATGATGAATTATGAACACTTAGATCATGATGTGTGTTCAGTGACTTACCAGTAACAGGTGATACTTTCTACCTGGACAAGGGAGAAGAGATTGATGTCGTATATCTTGACTTCAAAAAAGCCTTTGATCTGGTATCCCGTGATCACCTCTTGGCAAAACTGGCCAATTGTGGCCTTGGGTCCACCATGATCCGCTGTCTGGGAAATTGGCTCCATGGTCGGACCCAGAAGGTAGTAATTAATGGAAGTCAAACATCATGGTGCCCTGTGACCAGTGGGGTCCCTCAAGGCTCTGTCCTTGGACCTGTATTGTTCAACATCTTCATTAATGATGTGGACACTGGAGTCAGAAGTGGACTGGCCAAGTTCACCAATGACACCAAACTTTGGGGCAAAGCATCCACACCAGAAGACAGGATGATCCAGACTGACCTGGACAGGCTCAGCAAGCAAATGGGTGGACGAGAACATGATGGTGTTTAACACTGAAAAATGCAAGGTTTTCAACCTTGGGAAGAAAAACCTGCAGCATCCTTATAGGCTCGGCAGTGCTACACTGGCTAGCACTACAGAAGAAAGAGACTTGGGGGTCATCATTGACCACAAGATAAACATGAGCCTGCAATGCGATGCTGCAGCTAGTAAAGCGACCAAAACGCTGGCTTGCATCCATAGATGCAACTCAAGCAAATCCCGGGACGTCATTCTCCCCTTGTACTCGGCCTTGGTGAGGCCGCAGCTAGAGTACTGCGTCCAGTTTTGGGCCCCGCAATTCAAAAGGATGTGGAGAAGCTTGAGAGAGTCCAGAGGAGAGCCACATGCATGATTGGAGGTCAGGAAAACAGACCTTACGACGACAGGCTGAGAGCCATGGGGCTCTTTAGCCTGGAAAAGTAGAGGTTCAGGGGTGATCTGATGGCCACCTATAAGTTTATCAGGGGTGACCACCAGGATCTGGGGGAACGTCTGTTCACCAGAGCGCCCCAAGGGATGACGAGGTTGAATGGTCATAAACTACTGCAAGACCATTTCAGGCTGGACATAAGGAAGAATTTCTTTACTGTCTGAGCCCCCAAGGTCTGGAACAGCCTGCCATTAGAGGTGGTTCAAGCACTTACATTGAACACCTTCAGGAGTAAATTGGATGCTTATCTTGCTGGGATCCCATGACTCCAGCTGACCTCCTGCCCTTTGGGCGGGGGCTGGACTCGATGATCTTCCAAGGTCGCTTCCAGCCCTAATGTCTATGAAATCTATGAAATCTTAATATAATTTAAATGAGTGGCAAGACACAAGTCCATCTGGTGCTATCAGGAACAGAGATAGGGTGTTACTAAGGAGAGGCAGAAATCAGTTTTTTCAAAGTATTTTGGCACCCAAAGAGCCAAAGGACTGTTTAGTGGGATTTTGAAAAGTGCCTCAGTGTCTATTGGGACTTAGGTGCTGAAGAAGTGTTGAAAATTCTTGCTAGGAGCTTATCTGTGTCTTTAGGCATCTAATCACTTTAAAAATGATGCCTATAAATCTAAGAGGGTCTGAGACTGAGAGATTTTGGCATGCCCTGTCTGCTGGTGCAGGAGAAACTGCTCCAAATAACACCAGTAGAAAAAAGTGTAACCAGCAGAGAAAAACTTTTCTCCATCTCCTCATATCAGAGAAGAGATTATGGACTATTTCCAAAAAGCTGCTACAAAACTCATACAGTTTTAAGACAGCCCATAGAGCACCTGTAATTCAATTTAAGCCATGTTTAGAATAACAGTATAGTTTTGGAATAATCTTTTGGCTTGTACTTGTGTCTCCTTATTGCAATAAATCTCTAAATTCAGTCTTTTTCCACAAGCAACTATTGCAGCCCTTCAGACAATTCTCGTGCTGTAGTCTAATTTGGTAGAAGTCTAAATCCACTTAATAACCAAGCTGGCAACTAAATAGCAATGACAATGCATGTCAAGTGATTTTTTAACACAGACGAGTATTTACAGTTTATAGCTTTTGTACACTCTTAAGTAGCTTAATTAGCAATATAATTTCTTGTGGGAACAGAGTAGAATTACAATTATAGGCCTCCATGGTAGAAAACAAGGGGCAACAAGAGGGGAGGGGGAAGAGAGAGAGAGAAAGAGAGAGACAAATACAGGCATGCATACCAAACTATTTCTCTGCAGGTGGCATAATGAGGAAATGGCACTGAGCTAATGTGGGCATATGGAACTATTCATAGTCATGTTTATAAAGGAATTGTGAGTCATTACATGTTCAGCTTCAGGAAAGATGCCTGCTTTGCATAAGAAGAAATCTCATACATGTTGTAATGAGGTGGCTAGTGTCTGTACTGGTGGTACAAGAAGGGACCTGTCTTTTTGAAGAAGGAGGATCTGAGGAATATCCCCACTCTGTCTGCAAAATTTGAATGGCTACAGTTGTTCATAGTATGGTAGAACCCAAATGCTCCACGGTGCTTGGTGCTACCCACACTAGATCTGGAGGATAAAGGACTTGCAAAGTAATTTAAGGCAATGTACAAAGTTGTCATAGCAAACAATAGAAGGGTAGTGGTGCAGGGAAGGAAGATGGAGGGGAAAAGGAACACGGCTTCCAGCATGCACAGTTAGGGGTTCTGAAACACAGGGAAGCTTCTTTCCCTTCACAAATGTAAAAAATAAATATTGTCAGCTTTCCCTGATGGCAGATGCAGTGTTTATGGCATTAGCTGGCTGATTTTTTAAAAACAGAACAGCAAAAGCATATCTTGCGGGGTTGTCAGTGACTCTATGGAACTGCTCAAGGAGAGTGTGCCATGTAGAAGAGGTCACGTGGAAGATGAATGGAGGTGTTTGTGTGAGGAGAATGGCACAGCAAATGTAGGAGATGGAGGGTGATCCATCAACGCAGAGAACAGCTCTGGCACAGCAGAAGTTTTCAGGGCCTAGGGACAGACATTCAAAAAGCCTGAGCCTGAATTTATTCAATCTTTGCAGGTTAGTCTAACCTAGCTAGGCTGAACCAGTTTGTAACCAGACAGACATTCTCTCTGGACTGATAGCATTCTGGCATGTGCCTACAGTATCTCAGGCTAGTGCCAGGGTGCGCTAGAGCAGCCCTACCTTCCCTTCTACAGTACTGAGCTGTGGGGAGGCATGGGTAGGCCCTGGCAGGAGGCTCTGATTAGCGAGGGGTATAATGCCAAACCCTGCCTACACCCTTCCAGGCTTTTCCCCGCTGGCTGCTCAAGGGGCAGGAGTGTTGCCAGACCCCAGACCCCTGCTAACACTCCGAGGCAAGGAGGTGTGCGCTGCATGGATCTTTCGATGATACGGAGCTTTTCAGTCTCCTTCTCCCTGCTTCTTTATACTGTCTCCAGCAAACTGCCAGGCAAGCAAGCCAACAGGGAGCTGATAATTGTGTTTATCACCTCATCAGCAAAACAATAGCCTCTATCCATTAGTTCAAACCCTTCTCAAACAGCTTACCAGCTGACCTGCTGATTAGCTCCAAAAAGCCCTAAGAGTCACTGTTCTGTCTGTCCATCCCAGTGAAATTGGAGGCGCACACAGACACCTCTCGGCATTAGCTAGCATACCACATGCCTAGGGTCCATGGGGCTGGGGTCTGTGCTGTGGGAGATGAGAGGGAGGAAGGAAGGGATCCCTGCTTCATTAGCGAGCAGCGAGGGGGAGTGGTGCGGGGCAGGGAGGAGCCAGGCAGACCCTGCTGTACCTTCAGTCTCTGCTGGATCTGCAGCCAGGAAGCAGAGGGGAAGGGCCAGCCCTGCTGTGGAGCAGAGAGCCCCATCCAGCTGGGGGAGTCTGGTTTATCTTAAACCAGCAGGGTGTCTGGGACAGACATTGCATAAACGGTTCGAGCCATATCAGTTAAGTCTGATACTACATTCAACCAGGTTTATCTCAAACCAGTTTCAGCCATTTTCAAACTGGTTTATGTGCACCAAACATCTGTTCTGTTACAGGTTTAAAGCAGTTTCTGATCACTTAATGTGTAACATCTGTCTCTAGCCAGGCTGTGGACAGACATAGCAGTTATATTGGTGACACATAATAGCACTAGATATAATTGTTACCTCTGCTTGCTCATTATAGTGGTATAGGTGGAAGAAAACTGTGTCAGCTTTAATACTGCCTCATTCTGGGATAATCTTACAGGTATTTAACTTATTCATACCCTGTGGGAGCAGTCAGACATAACAGTTGCATCAGAACAGCTAGCACATGCTTCCACATGGACACTCCCTCTCTGTTTTTCAAGAGGTCAAGTTACATCTAGCCATAGACTACCATGGCCATAAAACCTTTATGTGGGTATCACAAAGCTGGCATATCATGTCTCAGCATGATGTTGCCTTATACTGCATAGACATACATGCCATAGGTCCTGCTTTCTTCACTTGGACCAGTATAGCTAAAGTCTCCGTGAGACCCCTTTTCTAAGTTTCCCCCTGCAAACTGGTGAGGTTTTCCTGTCCCTCTGCACCAACCTGCTAATTTAGTCAGCTCTTTTCTTCTTAAGCAAGTATGGTCAAACTGCCATGTCTAGACATTTTGTGTAATTGCCTTGCCTGACTGATAACAGGATGCTGCTAATTTGACAAGAATGTGTCAGGAAATGGCAGCTCTGACTCTCTTTTGTTTTAGCCAGGTTGATGGGCTTTTGAACTTCACACATCTCTCTCTCTCTCTCAAAAGGAAGTTTGTCTCTGGGGATCTGATATTTTTACATTCTCTTCCTCACCTTCCCATCTGCTGAATCTTGAATGAACATTTTAGCTCAGGTTGGGTTTTTTTCAACAAGTCCTATTTCTGATTCAAATACCATCACAGATAATACGACATAGACTACAGTATTGATATCTGACATGTTGCATAGTTACATCACTCCTGTGCTGGTGGCTTTATATCCAAACATCATAAAGCACATTCACTGAAGAGTAATTGTACAAAAAAGGTTCAGGCATCAACGTTCCACTTTGGATTTGGGGATCCAGTGGTATTATGCACAGTATTTTAGCTCAACCTATTTTACAGGAAGGGTTACATTTATACAATTCAAAACTTGGGCCTGGTTTGAATGTGCAACACCTCAGAATTTGGCGTTGATCACGTTCAGAGCTTTAATTTTGGTTGATTTCTAGTTTTATGTTGAATTACAGCCATTCAATTTTACTTTTTCCCCCTTTCTTGATTAAAAAAAGATACAAAAGACAAAAAAGGACACAAAGGTAAATCTGCAGCTTCCACCTACTTTAGTACCAAAAGGACTGTTAGAACTTTTAGAGCAGCTTTATATACACTAATGACTTCAAAAAACCCCCTCCCACAATGCAGATAAAAATGCTTCCATCTTCTTTGCAGATATGTAAATGGTAGATATGTTAAAGTAATTTACACAAAATCACTCAGTAACAGAGTTTAGAGTAGAACCCAGGGGCTGGTACACATGATGAAAACTGCCCATTTGTGTGATCTAATTGTGACACATTGTACTAATGTGCAGGTTTTTTGCGATTTAAATGAGTTTGTCATGCTTCAAAATAAACCACATCTCAACGTATTTTAGTTTCCAAGAACACAAATTGCAATGATTCATCCAATAATCCATCACACATGTTAATTCACTGAATGGCGTGTAATGAGCCCTTTTGTCCACCAGATGCTACTACAAATTTTGTGTAGTGAACCCCTTTGTCCATCGGATGTCGTTTCCGATTGCAGGTACTTGTGTGTGGTTTGCAGGTATTTGTGTGTGTTGCATGTTTTTGGATGCCAGGTGTAGCTGCACAGCCCAACGTGAATCAATCTTCTGCTCCCTTTTACTAGTATGTTATTAAAGAATTGTTATTTGTATGTGCTCCCTTATCTGGGATACTGTAGTGCATGTTGTTAATTAATAACCACTCGGCTGCTTTATTTGGGCTGCTGAGAGTGATTTCATTTCCCGTTAAAAGAAACAAGCAGGCATCTAGTCCCAGGTCCGCAAGTTCTAGCCTGGTTAATGCAAGGAATATAAAACCGCTTGGGCATCTTAGGCACCCAGGAGTGGCAGATCATGGCCACCCAATCCTAGCACTTCAGGCAGCAGACAGCCCTGAGAAGTGGCCACTGCCGCCTCTGCCAGCATGGGCATGGGCAGGACGGGGATTTACTAGGTTTTCCAGTTTTACCCACCCTTCTACGGGCCTCTGCTGTTGATTTGGCAGTGAGGCAAACAAAGCCAGGCACCTTGGCTTGAGTTTCTGCTAATCGCCAGCACTGAAAGAAACCTGTGCCCGTCAAGCTTATGCAAATCCCTCCCTTGTCCCGTACACACATGGAACATGAAGGCAAGCAAATAGAAAATCTTTATTTACATAATTAAACACAATTGATATACATATTAATTTACATAATTTAAAATTCCCCCCAAAACAGCATTTACAAGGTAATAATAAGCAATAAGCAATAATCAACAACTTCTATAACAGATAAGCAATAATAATTTCTAAGTTTCTGAGCTTGACTGCCATTCTCTCCCCCTTGGCCTGGGAATGCCTCCTGCCACAGTGCCCCAGATAAGAAGCAGCCACTGGTGAGATGTACCTGTCTGGCAATCTTGCACAGCCACACCATGCAGCTGTTGATGGCACTTATGATCTATCTGTCTGGGCATCATTAACAGCCTGCCTATCTGGCCTATGTCTGCTCAGCAGTGGTGTACCAAGTGGAGCTGAAAATCAAGAAATACAGGAAACAGTCTTTTTTGAGAGCTCTGTACTCAGCAAATCTTGTGAGCGAATAAGAAGCAGTTGGGCAAAAATAACAGAAGAGTTTGTCTGGCCGAGAGTTGCAGGCCCTGAGTGGGCAAACAATTGCCTAGTCCACTGCTGTGGGGAACTGCCCACTTCACAGGGTCTTAAAGTGGCTGCCAACGCAACACTCCCTGCCCATTTACAGTCCTCCCTGCTGTGTAGGTTGTCATTTCAGGTGATTTAAACCTCCCTGCAGGAAAAAGTACTGCCCACTAACTCATGGAGCCAGTCTTTAAGTTGGCAGTGTGACAGTGAAGTGGCGCCTCCCAATCCAATGCCAGCCTTCCCCTCCTGGCAGTCTCAGGGGAACAGGGACTCCCCCAATGCCTGCTGGCCTGACTAGTTTGTGCCACTAGATGTCAGTTCAGGTGAACAGGTTGACTTAGGGCCTGGGTCCCCAGAGTGGCTGGACCCTCTCACATCCCTCAGGTGTGGAGATTCATACCAAGTTGGAGGTGGGTCTTCTGTCCTCCTTGGAGGAATCCCACAGTGTCATTACTGGTACCCTGCCACTATCTTCCTTGCTTGAGCCAGCTCAAGTCACAGCCATGGTCAGCGAGGTCTCTGGAGCAGAGGATGGCATGGAGACCTCTGTGTCCATTCAGGGATGTCTGAGTACCTCCATTAGCAGATGGAGGTACCTATAATGTGAACATTACGCACTGGGGTGCCCTTCCGCTGTGCTCTTGCAACATCTCTGCAGAAAGCAGCCTGCAGAATCTTGGCCTTGATCTGGCAGCTGGGCTGCCATCTTGTTGTGCCCCTACTCAGCAAATCTCCTGGATACATCAAGGTATATGTGCCAGTTCAGTCCGTGGGCTGTTGACAAACTGGCACAATACTTCAGGGTCCCCCAGCACCTGCACCAAACTCTTGGCTCTTGGTTTCTGTGTAGGACCAAGTGGTCAATAATAGTCCTATGGGCCCTGCCCCGGTCTGTTCTCTCTCCCCAGTGTCAGACATCTTGGATCAATATAAGGGGTACCTGGGGATCTGTGCCCTCAATTTATAAGTCTTGAGGTGACCAGGTCCAGGGAAGTTCCCCACCCCAACCCTCTTTTTGGTGCTACAAAGTTTGGACACCAGACATGCTGGCACCATGCTTGCAACTTTGTACTCTTATGGGCATACTTGTTCTGGACACTTTTTTTGCATTTTTTGGCGCCACATATATCTGCAAGGTGTAGCTAATCAGTGAGCCATGTACTGATGGCTAGGCCTATGATGGGTGCCCACATGGTCCTTTTTGGAGCATGGCACAACAGTGAACTACCCACCAGTGACCCATATGTCAAGACACTGGTCCCTGCTCAGAGTTTCTTACATGGCCAATGAGGAAATGAATACTGACAGAACTGACCTGCTATTCATAAAGCAGGGCACGTAATACTCAAGTGAGCTCATAGCAAGCTGCTTGCCTGTTTAATGAAAACTGCCAGCAAATAAACGGTGCTGGGGGGGTAAAATTACACTGTGCTAAGTATAATGGCTCAAATAAGGATCTGTCTATTTGGCTGTGATTATGGCTGCAAATCTTTTTGGGCCACACAACACTATGCCTCTGTTGACACCAGGGGAATCTCCTGGACATCCCTGACCAGAGTCTTGCTTGTCACAAAGTGTGCATGTGGTGCCAGCTTTCAACTGCCACCCCCCCCAGCCATGTCATTAATTAGGTTGGTGGATTTATTCATGCCCATGGTTCTATGCATTAATCTGACACTGGCACAGAATTAATAACTGCTTTGCTGCTTTAAGTGGGCTGCTGAGAGTGGTTTCATTTGCCATTTAAAGCAGTATGGGGTTGTTCGATTCCAGGATTGCAGGTTCTAGCATGCAGGCATCATAACAGTTTTTTCTGGTGTGCAAGCCTTCCCCCCCCCCACAACCTCCCACCCATGCTTTAGTTTTACCAGGCAGACTTTTCATGGTTTACCCTGGTGACTGAGGCTTCAGGTACAAGCCAGACCTAAGGCTTGTGCCTGGCCCAATGCCAGGGAAGGGACAGGCAGTGTCCCAGACAGTCAGGAGGTCGGTAGTCAGCAGGGGCCGGCAGGAGCAGTTTCTGGATCATGGGTCATAGTGTCTGGGTCACTGAGTTTGGCAAAGGTTCTTTTCCTTACTGTGACTCCCCAGAACCCCCTGCACCATGGCACCAAGCCATTCAGAACATGCCGCTCACTGGCTCCAGCATAACTTGCAACAGTTGCAGAAAGTTTCTTTGCAGAGCATAGCTCCCCAGACTTTGCCCATAACTAGCCACAGCTGAATTTGCATTTATTCACTCCCACAGAAACCCAACACCGTGTATTCACCTGGGGCAATTTACTTCGCTTTAACAGAAACCCAACAAGTGGTATTCTGTGACCACAGCAGGACCATTAAATGATTCCAGCCTTTATGGACTAGTGGGTCAGTTCTGTCAGGCATTCATTTCCTCACCAGCTATGTCAGCACTAAATGAAGAAGGGATTAGGATGGCATTATGGGGCAAGATACCTCTTGGCAAGATCTTTCTTACCTACCTGGCCCACCTGCACCACCCTGGCCACCCCTTGTTCCCATAAAAACAGCACACAGACAGGCATGACAATGTTCACAACTTTATTTAGTTCTCATAGGACTGGCCACGGAGGCCCCCAACCACACGAGTGGCCCTCCTCTGGACCCTCTCCAGGTTTTCCATGTCCCTCTTGAAGTGCGGCACCCAGAACTGGACACAGTACTCCAGCTGTGGCCTGACCAGGACCACACAGAGGGGGAGCAAGACCTCTCTGGACCTGTTAGTGATGCCCCTGTTGATGCATGACAGGTTGCAGTTGGCTCTGCCTATTGCTTCATCGCATTGGCTACTCATATTCATCCTGGAGTCATTCATGCCTCTGTGCTGCCAAGAGGGTGAGCCCCTAACCTATAACCATAATGCTGGTTCCCTCTCCCCAGGTGCAGCACCCTGCACTTGTCCTTGTTGAGCTGCATCCTGTTCAGATCCGCCCACTTCTTCAACCCATCTAGGTCTGCCTGGATGTGGTCCTTGCCTGCTGGTGTATTCACTTTACCCCACAGCTTGGTGTCATCAGTGAACTTGAACAGGGTGCTCTCCACACCCTTGTTCAGGTCGCTAATGAAGATGTTGAACAGCACCGGCCCAAGGACTGAGCCCTGGGGGACTCCGCTCCCCACACCCTCCCAGGTCGACATCGACCCGTCCACCACCACCCTCTGGGTGCGCCTTTGGAGCCAGAATGTACATGTGACCATGCATTCGTCAATGCTGCAGTCCCTCAGCTTGCCCACCAGAATTGGGTGGGACACTGTGTCGAAGGCCTTCTGGAAGTCCAAGAAGATGACATCGACTTCCTCCTTCACATCTAAGCTCTTTGTTACCTGGTCATAGAAAGAGACCAGGTTGGTCAGGCAGGCAGGATCGGCCTGGCACAAAACCATGTTGGTTACCCCTCAATATCACTTCCCCTGCAGGGCTCTCACAAATGTGGCCCTTAATAATTTTTCCAAGACCTTTTCCAGGATAGAAGTGAGGGTGACTGGCCTGTAGTTGCCAGGCTCTTCCTTCCTCCCCTTCTTGAAAATAGGGACCACATTGGCCCTTTTCCAGTCATCAGGGACTTGGCCGGAGAACCAGGAGTCCTCAAACAGTTGTGCTAATGGCTCCGCAATGACACCAGCCAATTCCCTCAGCACCCACGGATGAAGGTCATCCGGGCCCGCTGATTTGGACACATCTAAGCCCTCCAGGTAATCCTTAACTAGGTCTGAACTAACAGTCGGGGGACTCGCATCCTTCCTGGGCCTCTCTATGCTGTCACCCGAGAGCACCCTATTGTCAGTGGACAGGAACACGGAGGCAAAGAACCTGTTAAAGAGTTCTGCCTCTCTTGCGTGTCCATCACCAACTTCCCTGCCCTGCCTCGTAGGGGTCCAATGTTACCCTGAGACTTCTTCTTGCTACCTCTATACTTGAAGAAGGACTTTTTGTTATCCTTAATCCCAGAAGCTAATCTAAGCTCCAGTGCTGCTTTATCCTCCCTTACCAAATCCCTACAAGCTTGGGTCAGGAAGATGTACTCCTCCTTGGTCCCTGCCCCCTGCTTCCACCACCAGAATGCCTTTTTCTTTGCCCTCAGGCCAGCCTGGATATCTGCGCTCAGCCATGAAGGTTTCTTGGACCCTTTTCCCGCCTTCCTGCACAGTGGAATTGTGTCCTGCTGCGCCCCAAGGAAAGCCTCCTTGAGGAAGGACCACCTTTCCTGGACCCCCATACTAGCTACACCCTAGGCTCCAAGTGCCTCCCTGACTACTGCCCTGAGCACATCGAAGTTGACTTTCCTAAAGTCAATCATTTGGGCTGTGCTAGTTACCCTCCCCACCTTTCTCTGAATAGCAAACTGGTTCATTTCATGATCACTGTCCCCTAGCCTCCCTTGTACTAGCACATCCCCCAGCAGGTCGTCCCCAGAGGCTAACACCAGATCCAGATGGTGTTTTCCCTAGTGGGGATGAGAATCTCCTGCACGGGGTGTAGGTCCTGTATGCACGTCAGGAACCTTCATGAGTGGCTAGACCTGGCCGACTGCTCCTCCCAGTTGATGTCAGGGTAATTCATATCACCCATGACCACAACATCCTTTGCATGCACGGCCTCCCCAAGCTGCCTGGAAAATTCCAGATCCAGCTCTTCCTCCTGATGTGGTGGCCTGTAGTAAACCCATACCACCAGGTCCCTCTCCCCCCGCCCTCCTTGAAGTTTGACCCACAGGGTCTCAGTTAAGCCTTCCTCTGGTCCCATTTGGAAGGTAGAACTGGTATACTGTTCCCCAACATAGAGCTAAGGGTCCCAAATGGGGAACTCAGGTGTGCCCAAGGCACCAGAAAGATCATTATCAGGAGGGCATAATGCAGGGGCAAGCAATTATTTTGGGCGGAGGGCCACTTACTGAGTTTTGGTAAGCCATCGGGGGCTGCATGACTGGCAGCCCAGAGCAGATAAATATAAATTTTCTAAATTTTTTAGGGTCCCCACAGGCCAGATAGAATGGTCTGGAGGGCCACATCCAGCCCCCAGGCCACATTTTTCCCACCCCTGGATGGCCCAGGCACCCCTCAGCCTGCACAAACATTTCATTGTGCACCACCCTGGGCACACACAGTAGGGGCATGCTTGGGGTACAGTAGCATTGTGGGGGGGGGGACTGGCCCCAGGTCACCTCCCTGGATACGCCCCCCACAAAGTGGATGGCAGCTGTGCGGCTAGCCCCTTGCACTAGTTGTCTTGCAGACCCACATGTCCTGAGCCCAGGCACCAAGGGCTGCACAGCAATGGAGCAAAGCATTTTGCCTGTATGGGTGCGGGATGAGGGGAGGGTAGAAGGGTTTGGAGTGGCAGCAGCAGGTCCCTGCAGCCAGCACCCAGTGGCCCACTGGCCACAGGGGACCAAGCGGGGATGGGGCTCATCCAGCAGCCACCTGTCCATGGGTCTGCCTGGTTGACTAACCATTCTCACTGGGCACCCCCATGGACAGCTGAGCCCCAATCTGAGGCAAGGCAGTGCACAGCCTGGTGCAGAGCATCATATCTCTGCAATGTTGCAAAGTTTTACAAAAGGCTTCTGTCTCTTGCCTGTGCAGAGCCAACATCTGTATGCAGGGGAGAGTCCAGCTCAGGGTCCCAAACACTTCAAGGTTCCATACAAAGAGGCAGGGTGTGGGGTGGCCCAAAAAGTCTTTCCATCACAGGCCAAAAGCCAGTTCCTTTTTAAAGCACATATATTTAAATGGTGTCAATGATGTTTAACATATCAATTGTGTTTAATTATATAAATAAAAGTTTCTATGTGCTTGACTTCATGTTCTATGTGTGTACAGGGCAAGGGGAGGGATTTGCATAAGCTTGATGGGCTTTTCTTTCAACATGGGCAATTAGCAGATACTCAAGCCAGACTACCTGACTTTGTTTTCATCACTGCCAAATCAACAGCAGTTGACAGAGGGACCCATAGAAGGGCTGGTAAAACCAGAAAACCTAGTAAAACTGTAGGTTGGGTTTAGGTGGGGGGAGGGCCCAAAATAAATGTGGTAGCATGGCCCTGGTGGCCACCCTGGCCATGGCCATGCTGGGTGGGCAGTGGTGTTCTTACTGGCAGTGGCAGCAGATTGGTGGCGCTGCCTAATGCCAAGCCAGGAGAACCTATGGGTCTGACTCTACTGTCAGCTCGTGCCCACAAAAATTAAAATGTTATGATGCCTGCAAGCTAGAGAACTGTAGTTTCGGCAGCTGCTTCCTGGGACTGTCTGCTGCCTGGAGTGCTGGGACTGGGCAGCTGCAATTTGCTTTTAACTGGGAAATGAATCCACTCCTGGGTACCTAAGTGAGGTGCCCAAGTGGCTTCATAGTCTTTGCATTAAGCAGGGGTGAATTATGGGCCAATGGTGCCCCTGGCAATGAAGACACCCCTTGGGGAGCTGGGGTGGCACGGCCCAGGTGGGCATCCTGGCCAGACCCATGTGCGTCAGGCATGGGAATCCCTACAGGTACTGCCAGCTTTCTGGGGATTTCTGCTGCCAGAAGGCACCATGGATGGCTCCCATGCCCTGCCATCTGCAGTCAGCTCCCAGCACCAGTACCATTAAAAAAATATAGGACAACACCATCCTTCCCCACTGGTGCTGGCAGAGGGGCATTCTAGCATCCAGGGGCAGGGTCCCCCCAAACTCTCTCCCACCATATACCAAGGTACCAAGATGCCCTCAATTCTAGGCAAATACCCTCCACCCTCAATCCAGAGGTGGGCCAGTCCTTTTTCATTACTGCAATGTGTCTAAAGCAAACCGGGATATCTTTGGCTTGGCTTACATCCCCCATCCGCCAAAACCACTCATGTACAACCCTTCCCATTACAGCAAGCAGACATGGATGAAAATTCCTTTCAATTTAACAAAAGCATTTACTTTATTGATAGTAACCTAAGCAGACCCAAAATAACACAGGATGCCCACTTCCTGATTTCCTAAGGAAGCAGCAGCATTACCCAGTAAGAACCCCTCTCTGGTCATATGCTCTTCTTTTACAGCCATGCACCCTCTGTCTGACCCTCCCATTCTTCCCTAAAGCATCATGCTGCTCTCTTGGTCCTAATAAAGATGGAGCGCCCCTTGCTCACAGCTGCAGTGGATATCCCAGAGGGTATTACTATGTGGGGCAGATCAGAGACAGCAGCCTCACTGAGGGTCACCTCATGGATAAAGGAAAGCTTACAGGATCTTGCATGATTGATCCCAGGGGAGCGGGGTGGGGAGTAGCTTACAATTTGGGGCCATGGCCTAATGATCTCCTCTCTAAACACTGACTCTGAGTGGCAGCTCTCCTCAAGATTAGCATGGCACCATACGGCCAGTCAGAATTTGTTTGTACTGTCCATGAAGCAAGACTCATTCCACCACACCCCGCATCAATCGGTGCCTGACACTAAGCCTCCCTGGACCTGGGGAGTCCTGGGCCCAGGAGAGTGCCATTTGTTGGTAACAGCAAATGAAAACACTCCTGGGCACCCATGTTAGGCAGCCAAGCAGTTGTTAATTCCTTGCATGAAACAGGGGTGGATTATAGCCTAATGGGGCTCCTAGGGAGTCAGGGCAGCATGGCCCAGACAGATACCCTGGCCAGGGCCATGCAGGACAGGTGCAGATGTCTGTGCAGGTGGTGGCAGCTTGCTGTGGCTGTCTACTGCCAAGCCAGGAAAATCCCAGGGCTGTGGGGTGGCGTGGGGGAGGAGGAGGCAGGTCTTTCCTCTGCATGGCAGCAGTTTAAAAATATATGTTAAAAAGTAATGAAATTAATTAAATGACAATTAAATTTATTAAATTAATGAAATAATAAGTTTCAGTCAGCTGTACGTATCAGCGAACTGTGAACTACGCGTCACTGACTGGTCTGTAGCAAGAAACAGCGATTTGGTGGTGCCCCTGCTGTAATTCAGTACCAGAAATCAGTGGGGTGGATTGTTATGTGGTGCTCCCTGCAGTAATCTACTGTGAACAACACACTGAGATGTATTTGATGTAGTGCTGTCACTTGTACACAGTGACAGAACAAATTAAAACACACCATGTCAATTTGGGGGGCATAGAATAAACCAGTTTAAATTTCGCGAGGACTAAATTACCATCACATGTACAAGTGCTCCAGGATTCCAGAGTTCCAGTTCCTAGCTTTAACACTGCACAAACACCCTCTCCCACCATTTCTACTCTGCTCTATAGATGATTTGCCAGTTAACTAAGTCCAAACTAATTTTCAGCAATTCTCTTTCAAGCAGTTATGACTTCGAAATGGCCATCTATAATTGCCTGCACAATGAAGGGATGATTTCACATTGCAATAGCATAGCTATCATTTTCATCTTTAGAACTTTTTGCTTAAGCTATTGAGGAAAATATTTCTTAACAAAAAGTGGAAAGTCTGTGTATATAACAGACACACAGAAACACTAAAATTATGCTGGGGGAGGGAAGGGGATATTTTGAAAGGTGACCTTTAAAAGGCTATTTAATAAATTGAAATTTCGTAAAGCTCAGAAATGTGCCGAGTGACCCAACTAACCAAGCTGTGAGAGGTACTGAGGCAGGAACAAATTATAGCTAATATTTCTTCACCCCTTCCACCATCTCCCATGCACCCCTGAAATCCTCTGACAGTTCCTGGCTGCTAAAGACATCTCAGAAGACTTTACTGAAGGTCTCATTCAATGACATAATTGAAACCAGATGGAATGGTGGTATTTGTGTCACAAAACTGTACATTCTAGGATATCTTCTGCAACGAAGGAAGTGCCAGAGGATTACACAGTAGCAAATCAACAACTGTTACAGAGATTAATTATAACTCACTTCTGTCTGAATGCCCTTCATGGCTAGGTTAGTGAGGACTGTCAGCACATATTTCTGACCATCACTTGCTTTTCACTTCAAACTTTGCAGCTGACCTTTAACAAAATACATAAAAAATGCCTGCAAACACTTTGTGGGAAGCAATAACTGAATGTTCTGACCCAAGTTCTGGGGCAAAGTCAGGATTTTAAATGCAGCATTATTCCCACATACCAAGTTGTGCATCCCTGTCTGATGTGGTGACTAGTGAGCATGTGTCACCAGTGCCCTCTACAGGATGGCTAAATGCCAAGAAGAGATTCTCCTTTAGCTCCAATGAGAGAGGCCTGCATTCCTGGGAAAATCAGACTGGCCACATTTTCAAAATACATAACTGGCATATCTGTGGTGAGGGTGGCAATACTGGAGGTGTCCAAGTAGCCCATAGATAGATAAAAGCTGCATAGTGAGTCTCCTGTTTCAAAAAAATGTAAGTACTAAATAGAAGACTCAGAACTATATCTTATGGATCTGTAAAATTAGTTTATTTTCTAACTTAACTTATCTTTAACCATTAGGATATTCATTTCTAAATACTTAATTGAATAATATAACAACTTGGCACTACGTGACATTTTTCACCTGAGAATCTCTATATGCTTGGTAAACATGGGAGCAGATCCTCAGCTGCTAGAAACTGAGAAGTTTCATAAGCCCCTTCCTCATAGATCAGCATTTTCCTCCTTAGTTTTAAAACAAGAAAACAGCCACAACAGAAAATTGTTGAGAGATCACACAACAACAGTAGAGCTGAAAACAGACTCCTAAGCTCCTGACTCTTAGCCCCCTGTTCTAACTGCTTTCTCTCCACATAAGGAAGGACACCAGTATGAAACAGCAAAAGGAATATTTTTCCCTGGTGCTTTACGCATTGACAATTCTTTGGCTGTTGTGGGGAGTAAAAAGAATAGTTTGGCCTTGGCACACAAGTATAGGAAGGACTGTTTTTCCCAGGTTTCCTGTAAAATTTGTACATATTTACATTACTCATTTATAGTCTGAGATCTCATACAGCCTTGCAATTCCATTTCAATGCACCAGCGAAAGTTATTATTATTATTGTTCACATTTAGGGAATTTATTTTCTGTAAGAAAAACTGTTTGTATCTAAAGCAATTGAAGAATCATGTGTTATAATGTGCAGAAGAATTTATCACTGCTGCCAATGTTGAATTCAGAGCCATTTCTTCATTACACAGGTCACTTCTGTTCATTATTATACATGAGAGAGATTTTAAAATGCAAAGTGAGGGGCTGGAGAGTAGAGTAGAATGTGCCTCTGACAAACAGTCATTCATGATACAGTATCTACTTTCCAGTATAGAGAATTCTTCACAGACAGAGTCCTGCAATATCTGGTTAAACAGTAAAGCTGGAACCAGTGGCGAGGCCTACACATTGAAGAATTTCACCTAATCAGTTGGTGAACTGATGCTACTTGCTTGCTTGCTAGCTGTTTCGAAGTGGCTTTATTACCATCTCTTACACTGGGAGATACTGAGCTATACAATTTGATAAAGGATCGAACTTACTGATGCGCAAAGATGACATGTAAGTGTTGACGGTGGGGAGGCACAACTCCAAGCCACTACCGCTGCCCTTGCTGCTGCCAGGCCTTAGTTCCAGCCAGGCTGCAGCCCCACACTCCACCATTGGCACAAACATCTGAGGGGGCACATACCCCCCATGCACTCCCCGCCATGCACTGCCTATGCTGGTGAACCTGTCTGCCATCCTTGCTATCCAAACACAAACTCCACAATGATAGCTACTTCAGAGACTGCAGTCTCCACATCTGCAGAAGTATCACCTGCACCTCAGCATATCAATTAGACTCAGTTGTCCAAAACTTTGACATGCAAAAGGCAGTGCTTCTAGTCAATACTGAGACGTTTCTTACCACCTGATTGTCTTAAATTACCACAAAAAGAACTTGGTCTGGTAACAGAAACAGAAAAGTAAGACTGGAAAGAACGTCAGGATCATCCATTGTGACCACCTGCTCAAAGTTGGATCATTCATGTCCCAACCCAGATAAACCTTTGTCTAACTTGCTCTTTAAAAAAATTCCAAAAAAGGAGATTTCAAACCCTTCTAGGTAATCTGTTCAGATGCTTAGCCACCCTCATACTGAGAGAGGTTTTCCTAATAGTTAACTTAAATTTCCCTTCTTGCACTTTAAGATCATTACTTCTTGTCCTATCACCTGCAGCCACAAGAAAGAGTTTACTACCATCCTCTTCAAATATACAAAGACTGTTATCAGATTTCCCCCTGCCCTCCAATTTTCTCTGGATTAAATAATCCCAGTAGTTTGAGCGTTTTCTTTAAAAACTGTATTTTCTTCACCTTTATCATTTTAGTGCTCTTTGCTAGATTCTTTCCAAAGTTCCCAAAACTTTGGGCACTTTTAGGTAAGTGGGACCCCACCAGTCCCAAACAGAGCAGAGGAAGCACTTCCTTTGACTAACAAGCCCAGTATGCTACTGTCCGTTTGTGTAGCAAGAGCAGACTATTGACTCATATTCAGCTTGCAGCCCACTATAACCACTAGGTTTCATAGATTTTATAGACATTAGGGCTGGAAGGGACCTCGGAAGATCATCAAGTCCAGCCCCCTGCCCAAAGGGCAGGAAGTCAGCTGGGGTCATAGGATCCCAACAAGATAAGCATCCAATTTGCTCTTGAAGGTGTTCAATGTAGGTGCTTGAACCACCTCCGCTGGCAGGCTGTTCCAGACCTTGGGGGCTCAGACAGTACAGAAATCCTTCCTTGTATCCAGCCTGAAATTGTCTTGCAGTAGTTTATAACTGTTCAACCTTTTCATCTCTTGGGGTGCTCTGGTGAACAAATGTTCCCCCAGATCCTGGTGGTCACCCCCGATAAACTTATAGGTGGCCATTGAGCCTGCGCTTTTCCAGGCTAAAGAGTCCCATGGCCCTCAGCCTGTTGTCATAAGGTCTGTTTTCCTGACCTCTGATCATGCACGTGACTCTCCTCTGGACTCTCTCAAGCTTCTCCGCATCCTTTTTGAATTGTGGAGCCCAAAACTGGAAGCAGTACTTCAGCTGCGGCCTCACTAAGGCTGAGTACAAGGGGAGAACGACATCCCGGGATTTGCTTGAGTTGCATCTATGGATGCAAGCCAGCGTTTTGGTCGCTTTACTAGCTGCAGCATTGCATTGCAGGCTCATGTTTATCTTGTGGTCAATGATGACCCCCAAGTCTCTTTCTTCCGTAGTGCTAGCCAGTGTAGCACTGCCGAGCCTATAAGGATGCTGCAGGTTTTTCTTCCCAAGGTGAAGAAGCTTGCATTTTTCAGTGTTAAACACCATCAGGTTCTCATCCACCCATTTGCTGAGCCTGTCCAGGTCAGCCTGGATCACTCGCCTGTCTTCTGGTGTGGATGCTTTGCCCCAAAGTTTGGTGTCATCGGCGAACTTGACCAGTCTGCTTCTGACTCCAATGTCCACATCATTAATGAAAATGTTGAACAGTATGGGTCCAAGGACAGAGCCTTGAGGGACCCCACTGGTCACAGGGCACCACAATGAGTGACTGCCATCAGTTACTACTCTCTGGGTCTGACCATGGAGCCAATTTCCCAGCCAGCTGATTGTAGTGGACCCAAGGCCAGAATTAGCCAGTTTCACCAAGAGGTGATCATGGGATACCAGATCAAAAGCTTTTTTGAAGTCAAGATATATGCTATCAATCTCTTCTCCCTTGTCCAGGTGATAGGTCACCTGGTCATAGAAGGAAATGAGATCGGTCAAGCAAGACCTACCAGCAACAAACCCGTACTGCCTATCCCTCAGGATATTGGCATTGGCCAGTCCATTAAGGATGGCCTCTTTAATAAACTTTTCTAAGATCTTCCCCGGGATAGAGGTCAGGCTGATGGGCCTATAGTTAGCCGGATCCACTTTCTTCCTTTTCTTGAAGATCGGCACCACATTGGCCTTCTTCCAAGTCTTTGGGCACTATACCAGAGCACCAGGAGTTTTCAAAGACCCATGCCAGAGGCTGGGCTATGATGCTCGCCAGCTCCTTGAGTACCCTGGGGTGTAGATGGTCAGGGCCAGCTGACTTGAAGGTATCCAGCTTCTCAAGGTGTTGTTTCATGAGGTCAGCATTAATCGGGGGCAGGGGATCTCCCTCACCCGGACATCCCTGTACCCTAGTGGGCATGGGTGTCCCATGGGACAGATGAAAGACCGAAAAGGTTCTTTTCTACGGCCTAGCCAGTCATTCCCCGGTGTGTATTTGTGTACATGATTGTTGTGTCCTAAATGCAAGATTTTGTACTTGTCCTTATTGAACTTCATTTGCTTAATTTCAGAATATTTTTCCACTTTATTAAGCCATGCTGACTCTATTCAACTTGTTATTATCTACAAATTTGTCAGCTGTCCACTAAATTCTATCCCCTAAACCATTAGTGAGGATATTAAACAGTGCCAGATCCAGGACAGACCCTTGATAACTTCTCCCACTTTGACATATAGCCATTGATGACTACTCTTTGAACATGATGATAAAACCAGTTACATATCCACTTCACAATAAATTTTGTTTAGACTCTCTTTCCTTAACTTACTATTGAGAATGTCATGGGGAAGAGTGTCAAATGTTTTGCTTAAGTCTAGGTATATCATATCCACTACTCTCTCCCCTCCATCCACAATGCCAGTCACTGTATCACAGAAGAAAATAAATTTGGACAAGTACAAGCTTCCCTTGAGGTATCCATGTTGGCTGTCCCATATCACTTTCTTATCCTATAGGTGCTTAAAAATAGATACCTTGATACCATACTCCATAATATTTCTGGGTATCAAGGTCAGACTGACTGATCCATCATTCCTTGGCTCCTCCTCCCTCTCTTCCTGAAATATTGGCAATATATTTGCCTTTTTTCCAGTTATCTGGGACCTCCCTTGACCACCATAAGTTCTCAAGGAGAACAGCCAATGGCTGTGCAATTACCTCTGCCAATTCCTTAAGTACTCTAGAATGAATCTTACACAGTCTTGCTAATTTGAAAATATCCTGCTTGTTTATATTATCTCTAACCTGTTCTACCCCTACTCTAGGCTACACATCCCCTACTCTCATCCCCCATCCTTGCTGCCAGCTGCACTCATCATCTGATAACCAAGCTTATTCATGAAGGCTAAAGAAAAAACCCCAAACAAATGAACACTGAACACTTCAGGCTTGTGCACATAATCTGTTACTAGATTCTTTTCCCTTATGCACTAAGGGGTCTACATTTTCCTTGGTCTTCCTCTTCTGACAAACTTACAAAATGTCTTTGTTGCTTGCTACATCCTTTGCTAGCTGTATCTCAGTTTGTGCCTTGGCCTTCCTGATTTTCTTCTTGTGCTATGCTTTTATATGTAACTCAGTACAACCAAGTTTCCATTTGTTGTAAGATCCCTTTTGGAGTTTCAGCTCATTGAAGACTTGAATGTTAGCCAGGCTGGTTTCCTGCTATACAATACTTCATAACCTTTCTTGATATCAAAATGGCTCGACCTAGCATCCTTAATATGGACTCCTTAAAGGTACATCCAGCTCTCCTGGACTCCTTTTCTCCTCAGACTTGCCTCCCCTGGGATCTTGTCCACCAGATCCCTGAATCTGTTAAAGCCTCCTTCCTTTCTTTCCTTAGGATATTGAACTTTATCATTTCCCAGTCATTGTCACCCAAGTTGCCTTTCACTATCTCATTCTCAGTCTGTTCTTCCCTATTCATAAGCAACAAACTGAGAAGAGCTTCCTGCCTAGTTGGCTTCTCAACCATTTCTGCCAAAAAGTATCCCTGACATGCTCCAAAAACTTGCTGAACTGCCTGTGCTTTGTTCATAGATTTCATAGACATTAGGGCTGGAAGGGACCTCGGAAGATCAACAAGTCCAGCCCCCTGCCCCAGGGGCAGAAAGTCAGCAGGGTAAACATCCAGATGTTATTACCCTTCCAGCAGATATCATGGAACTGAGAATTCACACAGAGCAAATCAGACCTCAAATTTCTATCATGGCCACCTGCTTGTAAGCAGGAGACAAGAATGTTGGAGGAAGTGAATAGGAGCTCTTGGTAGAAGAGGAGAGAGTCATCACAGCTCTAATGGCTCTTGCAGAAAGGAAGTAGTCCACGGAAAATTTGTTCCAACCTTTGGGTGAAATTTGCAGGCAACATCTTACTATGAATGAGGCCACCTATATTGTAAAAAATTATTAATGAAGAAGCCAGAACAACCATGTCTACTGCTCGCCTGGTCATTTGTTTCTCCCTTTGACCAAAGTGGCGTCCGCCAACCTTGTGTGCTACGTTGTTTGCAATGAAAGGCAATGCTTCTCTCTAACTATACAGGGTATGTCCATACTGGAGTGCAAAGTTGTGGCTGCAGCTCACATAGGCATTTTGGAGCTAGTTTTGAACTGCCTGGCTTGAAGAGCAGTGTAGCTACAGTGGGCTTCAGCTGCTGAATCCATAGCTTGCGCCACAAATGTGCTTGTTCAACTCCAGCTGAATCCCTTGCTGCCTGCTATCAATACCTGAGCTATCCAATGCAAAGCTAGTTTGAATACATATCTATGGGCTGTAATCATACCTTTGCACTGCAATGCAGGCTAGTAAAGGTGTTTTTCGTGAGGGACCTTGCATCCCACAAGAGGTAGGAGAGGTTGTTACCTTATGTGGATGCACCTGCCAACCATTGCTCCAAAGGAGTCTCCAAACCCTCCTCCAATTTATTTAAAATGGAAACTGTAGGGAGCTGCACTGCAGTCTTCAACAGCAAGAGGAAATTACTTGATCAGAACTGGCAAGTTAAGCCAGGAAATAACAAAGTGAGATATTTGAAAACAAATTAAAAGCTCCATTGCTCTGAATTGGGCAACTGGGCAATGCCTGAGGTCTGGTGACAGGAAATGTGACTTAATTTGTGTCAAGAGAGGAAGAACACACACAGGAAACAGAGTCTCTCCCTCTCCCCCTTCAAGCACCCATTTCTAGAGGAGTTTTCCAAGCACAGATATTATTCAAAGATGCCCAGGAAGCCCTTCTGAGGCACACACAAGCATGTTCTCTGGGCTTGATCCAGCAGGCAGTGATGGAAAATTCTAGATTCACTCAGGTAACAAACCAGAAATGCAAAGAAGTGATAAGATGTATAATAAAAGTGAACAAATTAGACTTACCACCACAAGAGGACAAGTTCCCTTAAGTACAGCCTGCAGATAGAGGTGCTATTTTCTTACCTCTCTGTTTATTGATACAGTTATTTTTAGTCATAAACTAGCCATCCAAGACATATGCACATGCAATCTTTTAAAGAGCATTCTCCAGGGTCCAGTGATTGAGTAGCTGGCTGCAGAGCCCACTTCTCCAGGGAAATTAAACAGCCAACAAACAATAACAACAATGCTGAACAGTTACTTTGTATGAAAAAAGCCAAGATCTCAAAACACTTTATCAGGATGGGTAAACACTATCAGCCCCATTTTATTGGCAGAGAAAACTGAGATACTGACATGTTTCCATGAATCTAAACCACTGGTTTTCAACCTTTTTTCCTTTGTGGACTCCTAAAAAAATGTGAATAGAGGTGCAGACCCCTTTGGAAATGTTGAACAGAGATGTGGGGCCCTTTGAATTGTAAGTGTGGGTATTCACATACTTTTGATTGATCATAGTCATCTTTCACAGACCCTGTAGACGTAATCTGCAGATCATTAGGGGTCTGCAGACCACACATTGAAAACCACTGATCTAAAGTAACCAACTGATGAAATGTTCTGGGATTTAACTTTAATCAATCCAGAAAGTATGGGGTAGGAAGAAGAGGAGAAAGGGTTCCAACTAGGCTGGGTACAAACATGTTCATTTTAACTATAGAGAAAGAAACAAATCCACTTTCAGTTGCCTTTGTCAGCAAGATGTACAAAGGATATTTTGAAGGAAAAAATACACTATTAATAACAAACAAGATCCGAGGAAATACGACACAAGAAGGGAAAGATGTACTTTGTAATTGCTCCTAATACATCAGGGTGCTTGCTCTTCTGAAGAAATATGTTGTTTTATAATAATTCAGGAGGGACAAGTTGCTAAGAATCTTTCTTTCCTCATCACTGAATTAATATGCTTGCAATTGCTCAGGCAGCAAGAGAGGCTTAGAACATAGTAGGCTTTCTCTCGGTGGGTGTAGGTAATAATAAGGACTAATCACTCAGAGCTCTGGTAAATATGAAATGTACAAGAAGCGAGAAATTAATGTACCATGGCAGTTGCATTGTGAAAAGGAGGAGGAACATAAAACAGATCTGATCCAAAACCTGTTGCCTTAGTGAATGAAGAAGAGGAGTTTCAGAGATTTCATAGACATTAGGGCTTGAAGGGATCTCGCAAGATTACCAGGTCCAGCCCCCTGCCCAAGGGGCAGGAAGTCAGCTAGGGTCGAAGGATCCCATCAAGATAAGTGTCCAAATGTTTCTTGAAAGCATCCAGAGTAGGTGCTTGAACCACCTCTGGGAGGAGTCTGTTCTAGGCCTTGGGGGCTTAAACAGTAAAATTGAACCATTTCTGTTGCAGGAGAATTTCATTTCAAATTCTTCTTCGCATCCTTAAAATAGCTTTGAGTGCTTGGAAACTGCAACATTGATAGGATTGGAAGACGATTTTTAAAAAAATACCCTTGTTTGAAAAATATGAGTATCTTTTTATTTAATCTATTTTTTAAATAACTTTTATCCACAGCTATCTGTTCTTCAAGATATTAAGAAAGGGTGTGTGTGTATACTTATACCCATGTGCCTACACACATTAGTGTGCATATATGCACACATGAAAGGGTTCTGAGTTTCAACAGTATGATGAAATATTTTGACAGCTTGTATGAGATTGGCTGTGATGAAAGTGATTGTAGAAATATGATGTCTTTTTTTGCTGTGGTGTACCTTTCGGTGTGGAAGAACTTGGCCTGCAGGCAGAGGGAGCTGCCATGTTATTCTCAATATCATCATTTTCTGTGGCCCAAGATATGGGCAGGGATGCTGCTCTCTAATGGGCATGCCAGAAAAATCTTTTCCTGATTTTTTTAAGCAGAAGAAAAAAATCATTCAGAACAACAGCACTTTATGTTGTGCCTGGGATACATTACAAGGGTGGCATAGTAATCACCAGGTTCAATAAACACAGGCACATGTGAATGAGAAGATCTAAATAATTAGCTTTACTGTGGAGCAGTAGGCAATCACTTCTCTCTAACCAACTAGCCTGAGGGACCATCTCTCAATCCCCTTACGTAGAAGGCAACAGAATTTGGGAGTCTCTCTAAATTATAACTTCTATCACTACATCTTCTCTCTTAACAATTAATACAAAAAACCAATTAACACCTCTCTACAGGAGGAGAGGTCACTAGCACTTTACCACTCACTTTCCTATTCCTCCTTTTCTGCAACTTTTTAACAATTTTCTGTTAGTTTTCCATGAGGTCTCACTTTCCTCCTGGACCGACAGAGTATCAGATCCAGCTTCCAGTTTGGTTTTTGGTGGGAAACTTTTCTTCCACGTCTTGAATGACTCTAGTGCTTATACTGAGATGTGACCGACTTTCACATAGCACCAAGTTCATTACCTAGAAACCCTGGAGGCTGATCTCCTTCTGCGTGATAGTATTATTTGCATTTGTGTCATAGGTGCATTACTTCTTATGTTTGCTTATGTTCTGGAACAATAGGTTTTTTCAAGGAAAACTGTCCAGATTTGGGACATGATAGCCAAGAGGATCAGTAGAAGGCATCAAAATGGTATCTTCTTATATTGTAAGCACACGTTTATTAGATTCCATTTCTCACGAGCTGCCAAACCAAAACCTGATGTCATCTCCCTAGGTACCACAATGATAGGAGTTTGTATACTCTTTTTATAATCGATGCTAGTGATGCGTCTCCCTTTCACAGATATAGTTCTTCCTGAATAGCCAGTTATTTTGATGTTTGCTAGACTCATTTTTGTTTCAGTTTTAATTTTCTATATTCATATTAACCTGAACTTGTATCCAACTTAAATGAAATCATTGTTCCTTGCATTTCCACTGACAAAATCCAGTCCCTCTCTCAGTTTTGTAGATACTACCATATCTACAGAACATTCTTCTGGTATATTCTCAGTTGTATGTACTTGAGGTTTTTGTGTTTGGGAAGTGCAGTACCTGGCAAAATGGTTCTTTTTGTTACATTTAAAACACCTTTCCAAATTTAACCCAAGGTTTGGCACCATGTTGCCTTCCACATTTAGTACACATCTGATTATTT
This sequence comes from Crocodylus siamensis, assembly GCF_052110815.1. Lineage (NCBI taxonomy): Eukaryota > Metazoa > Chordata > Crocodylia > Crocodylidae > Crocodylus > Crocodylus siamensis. Next base: position 226,668,268 of record NC_143396.1, on the reverse strand, counting down.
GCTTTCTCCCCCTTTGCATTCTCCTTGCCAATAGAAAAATCCATCCTGTGCAGTGGTTTCTTACCAGTGGAAAATTCCATCCAGTGAGGTGGCTTTTTCTAGCCACGTTCTTTCATGCCTACTGCATGGATGACCCTTTTTTTGTGTATTCAGGTCTTCAGCCTGGTCCTTCCCTGGTTTGGGATAGTTTCAGATCCCAAACATTTGGACAGTCCTTCCAGGGACAAGTCTTCCTTATGCAATAGCCTTTCTTGTAATTTGGCATCTGCAATGCTACGAATAATCTCATCTCCAATCACAGATTCTGTCAAGTTCCCAAAAGTACTTACTCTGTCTTCTTAGTTTAGTAACATACCTATCTATACTTTCTGCTGATGTTTGTTTGAACATTAAAAAAAAATCTATTTTTCAAGAGTCTTGTTCTTTTTGGCTTGCAGTACTCCTCAAAATTGGACAATATTTTACTGAATTTTATCTTTTGACTTCATAGATTTCATAGACATTAGGGCTGGAAGGGACCTCGGGAGATCATCGAGTCCAGCCCCCTGCCCAAAGGGCAGGAAGTCAGCTGGGGTCATAGGATCCCAGCAAGATAAGCATCCAATTTACTCTTGAAGGTGTTCAATGTAGGCGCTTGAACCACCTCCGCTGGCAGACTGTTCCAGACCTTGGGGGCTCGGACAGTAAAGAAATTCTTCCTTATGTCCAGCCTGAAACGGTCTTGCAGGAGTTTGTGACCGTTCAACCTCGTCATCCCTTGGGGCGCTCTGGTGAACAGATGTTCCCCCAGATCCTGGTGGTCACCCCTGATAAACTTGTAGGTGGCCATCAGATCACCCCTGAGCCTACGCTTTTCCAGGCTAAAGAGTCCCATGTCTCTCAGCCTGTCATCGTAAGATCTGTTTTCCTGACCTCTGATCATGCACGTGGCTCTCCTCTGGACTCTCTCAAGCTTCTCCACATCCTTTTTGAATTGCGGGGCCCAAAACTGGACGCAGTACTCCAGCTGCGGCCTCACCAAGGCCGAGTACAAGGGGAGAATGACGTCCCGGGATTTGCTCGAGAAGCATCTATGGATGCACGCCAGCATTTTGGTCGCTTTACTAGCCGCAGCATCGCATTGCAGGCTCATGTTTAACTTGTGGTCAATGATGACCCCCAAGTCTTTTTCTTCTGTAGTGCTAACCAACGTAGCACTGCCGAGCCTATAAGGGTGCTGCAGGTTTTTCCTCCCAAGGTGGAGAACCTTGCATTTTTCGGTGTTAAACACCATGAGGTTCTCGTCCGCCCATTTGCTGAGCTTGTCCAGGTCAGCCTGGATCACCCGCCTATCTTTCGGCGTGGATGCTTTGCCCCAAAGTTTGGTGTCATCGGCGAACTTGGCCAGTCCACTCCTGACTCCAATGTCCAATGTTTTTTTAAAAGGTAAAGATGATCTGCAAGAAGATTGGGGATACGACTGTCATTTTTTTCCTTCTTCTGCCCTTGTGGATGCTAGGGTACCACACAAACCTTTGTCTGAACACTCTTCAGTTCTCTGCTATGCTGCCTGACACCAGAAGGAGGTTGCAAAAATTCCATAACTAGCTGTCTGTTTACTTAGACTATTCTGTGCAGGAAGATCACTTACAATAGCGCTTGCCCTTCTACATGGCTGCATTGCTCCTCTTGCTCTCATTTTCCAACTTCTGTTTCAGTTTAGAACTCAAATTCTTTCATATTCTCTCATTTGCCAATCCCAACACTGCATAGTGATCACTGGGTTCAAAAAACAAGGATACGTGAATGAGAAGAACTAAACAATGAACTTTATTGTGGAGCAACAGGCAACCTCTGAAGACCATTGGTCCCTCTTTAACTAACTAACCTAACAGGGATCATCACTGAATTCCAAATTTCTAGCCTTTTAAGTAAGGGAGTATATCTACATCGTGGATGGGCAATCATTTGTGCCTGAAGGACACACAGGAAGTGTGATCAGCTGTTGTGGATAGGGCCAGCTCCCCCCACCTCCCAGCAACTCACCAAAACTCCCTATGGAGCTTTGCACTGGCGGGGAGCAATGTTTCGGGGTGAGTCAGGCAGGTGAGACAAGGATCATGGGACCAGGTTGCAGGGCTGAGCTGTGATCTGCTCCCTGCAAATCGTGCCCTGTGGAGAAGGCATATACAAGTGTGGGGGGAGGCTGCCTGGGCCTGGGAGCCAGCCAGGGGTGAGGGCAAGGAGGTAGAAGTGGGGGACAAGTGCAGCAGAGCTCGCTCTGGCGCTGCAGTCTGCAGCTGCCCCCCACAATACTCCGCATGGGACCAAGCCCTGCCCAGGGCAGCCCATACTAGACTTCCACCCATGCCTGCCAGCCAGGCCCCAGCTGGCGCACAGCTTTTGGTGGGGCTGTTGCTGGAGCAGCTACAGCCAACTGGGTGCTACTTTGCTCCCCTTACTTCCAGTCAGTTGGTGAGCCAGATCCAGCCTGTAGGCCATATTTTGCCCACCCCGATCTACATTACAACTTCTATCACTACAGGAGGAGCCGTGGTAGGTTAGCATTTTCTAGACATACCTGGAGTTCCCAGAACTTAAAGCATACAACTACATTGTATTATGTGGGATACTGGGTCCCCCACTGAGAAATAAGCCAGAGGGAGTTTAACACAAAGGTCAAGTATGTGCCTAGCTCCCTGCTGAGATATCTGCTCCACAAACTTATGAGTGTGAGCACGTACTGAATGACCAAGAATAGGCAGAGCTCATACCTCGGTAGTGTCTGGTCTCACTGAGGACATGGTGTAGGCACAGACTTGAAGCTATTTACAGGGAGAGAATATGTCATTGTTATGGAGCATTTTGTGAGATCAAATCACATTTTAACAGTGCTTTTCTAAACTGCAAAAGACAACAGAGTTAATAAGGAAAATGCAGAAGAGCAGTGCTCCCCCCACTTGCCTCCTGTCTCTGTCAAGAAGTTGAGGAGGAGGTTGTTTCTCTTCCCTCACATATCCTTTTCCTGATTCTCTTTCTTGCCTATTTTTCCTTCTCATGTGATTTGTCTCTGCTCCTCTCTTTGCACTCTCTCTCATGGACACAGGGTAAATAGCAATCAAAGAGTGCTGTTGTTTGTTATAGTAACTTGCAAAGGGCAGGGGGAAAGAGTAGCTTTTGCTTTTTCTTTTTCATACAAGTAGATATTTTTTTTTAACTCAGCTTCTGCTCACTTTACTCATTAGAAATCTGAGGGGTTTTTTCCTCCCTTCCCTGGAAAAAGCTGCAAGCTACTGAGAAGTGGCAAGGTTCTAAGAGGGAAGCTGTAGTGCTGCAAATTCTAGTTGATTATCACAGGAGATTTTCTGGTACTAAGGTCAAGTGGTCTAGCGAGGTTCATGATATTAAGATAGACTTAAGACAGAGATTTAGGAGCATTTGCCTGCTTGCTTCTCAGATCAGAGTGGACATTAATAGATCAATAATTTCTCCGAGTAGAGAGCAAGACCCAGCTTATTTTCTACTTGGGGGGCAGATCCAGAGGGGGTCCAGTAGCATGGCCACCCCCCTCTTTCTGACTCTGCAGCAGAAGCAATATCTAGGGACTTGACATCCATGAAGAAGGTAAGAAGTGCATGCAGGGGTGGCTGGTTCCCTGGGTGTTCCCTGACAGCCTGTGGTGTGGGGAGGGGGAACCTGCCCACCCACCACCGCTGTCCCAGCCTGGAGCAGCTCTGGATCTCCCCCTCGAGGTGGAGGCAGGGGGAAGGGATGTGCCTCTGAGCACAGAGGGGAAGGGGGTGGGATTCTTACCTGCTCTGGGGACTTCAAGTCCCCGACTGCTGTTCCTGTGACATGGTCTGCTGGCCCATGTCAGGGTTTGGTGGGGGAAGAGGAGGAGGTTGGCGGTTTCTCTTTGCATCATCTGCGTTATTTCAATGCCCAAGAGCATGAGCTCCATTTTCTTCCTTTGTGACTGCTCAGGAAAGCCATCCCCACCCAACTCTATCGCTCTGGCTCACTCTTGGGATGAAATCAGCAATTCCTCTTTTGCCTTTTTGCCCTGATGTGGATGTTTGCCAGCATCTCTCTGGCTGATTATCTCCAGACACATTGCGCTGTCCCTATAGACTGATTTGCACCACTTACCTCATAAAACCTGAGCTTTACTAATGGTGAGGACATTAATGAAACTGAACCAACGCACCTTCTCCACTGATTTTTCTCTTTCTGTATCTGACAGGGTGATAACCATGCTTGTCAACCTGTGCATTTGATACCAATCCCCCAGGGCTCTCATGCTGAGCTCAGCATGGAAGGGTGATATCCTGGGTGGATGGGGGCAGAGAGAAGAGTGAGTAGGAAGAAACTTGAGAAAGAGGGAATGGAGGTGACATCTATTGTGAGATTTGATACAGCAAGGAATAAAGCTTTAAGGGGACCACCTTGGGTATGGTGGGAGGAGAGATGCTTCTATCTCTGCCCAACATAGCAGATAGCAGTTGGTACCCAGGAATAATGGTTTTCATCTCCCTGTGCTGTTGCATGGTAATACAGCACATCATACTGACTGGGAAAGGTCATCTCTGTTGCATTTTCATTCTGGATGCTGGTCACGTTCCACTCCACAGCACTGGGGCTGCCTGTATGAGGTTCATGTGTCAAGCCCAAAGCTGCCACTTCATACAGTTCTTGGCCACCATGACAAAACTCCATTTTTTGGACCCCATCACACACTATAGGGGCTAATGAGTTTTTTTCTGGGAGATTTCTGGGTGTTTGTTTATGCTGTACAGGAACTAGGAACTTGCTATTTTATTTTAAATGTATCACAAGCAGAATACGGAAGGAAAACTCCCATTGAGTAAACAGGAAGAAAGGAAGGAGTGAAACCAGGCTCCAGGCAGGAATATTCAGAACCACCTCATTAACCCAATGAAGGTCACTTTACCACAGCTCTGTTGTCTTGGGTGCTTTGTGGAGAATACTACATCATTTGCTGCGGGCAATCGGCTAAAATTTAAGGTCTTTCAGCCAGTTCAAAGGAGAAAATTGTGATGGAGTTAAATAAACGCCAACACAGTCCTATTTATTTAACAAGAATGCACCACGCTCCATGTCCTTGAACGCAGGAAGGGGCAGCCCATACAAGAGGTTCCTTCTGTATAGCTCCAAACCGCCTTCACTCGATATCCAACTGAAAAACCTTCTTCACACTTTTTCTTTGTCATATTACCAGTGACTTTCTGGCTGTACCTGAGAATTTTCTCAGCCTATGAGTCTCTTTGTCCTGTTTATCTCCTCTGCTACGCATACTGACACTTCAACACAAAACATCACCTTGTGTAGGCCTCCATGCATATAGCTCCAGTATTTCTGAGAAGCTGCCATTTCCCTTGTTGACCGGTGGCTTTGTTTTACTTTAACGTGTCCCATTGTTTCTTACCTTTGTCCCAAATGAGCTTAGTAGCTAAGCCTATGACCACATGCATCCAAAACACCAGTCTGGGGATCAGTGGGGGCATCACTTGCCAAACCACTTCTTTATGCTATAGAACATCTTCTCTAGCCCCTTGGCTCCTAGTACTTCTCTGCTAGAGCTCTTTACTTTCATGTGGCTTCTGGGACCAGCTCCAGGAGTTCCCCATTGTCTTCATATGCTCAGAAAGCATCTAGTCGACGCCTGCATTGTGGCAACTCTTCAGCCACCACTGAATAAGCAGCTCCCCAGTGAGAGCTAGCAAGTCCCAAGCCTTTGAAGAGGGGCCTGCAGAAGCACATGGGAGCACTCACTATTCTGATGTCAAAAGGGGATTCTTGGCTGCCTGTCAGAATTTACATGGACAAGTAATTGCTACGGTTCAAATTACACTTTAACTCTCGGGGGAGTCTGCCAAAAAAATTGGGCCGTCCATTACAATGCCCTAATAAAATTGGAGGAACTCCCCCCCTCCTCCCCGGTTATTTTCAGATCCTACAGGGGAATCTCATCTCTGTAATTCAAACCCTGGTAAGATCTGCTTATGATGAACCTGAAGCAGGGGAGTGCACATGGGCACACCGAGAGCTCAGTCCATGTGTAAAACAGTGCAATATGGGATAGTAGCAGGCAGGCGGCTAGAAACAGAACAACTAGAAATGCACCTACACAAACCCTAAAGCAAACAAACTCACTGCAAAGTGGAGTTACTCCTGGTCTGAGGAAGCTGACTTACTGCAGCCTGAGAAGCACAACACTTTGGTTTGGAGCCAGACAGTGCGAAGACATGAGACACTGAAAGAATAGCTACTCTGGTGTAGCATTTTTGTGCAGAAAAGGTCCTCCCAAAATCCACTCTGTGTGAAGAAAGCTTTTGCGCAGATCTGGGCACTAACAGGGACTTTTGCATGGTTCAAAGGGAAATGGTCTCTATACAAACTTGCACAGAGGGTTTCCAGCAGAAGGCCACTGATTAAAAAGCAAGTAGTCATGGCCAACAGATGATAACTGCATGGCTACTCAACCAGGAACACTGTGAAGCACATGTGACAATGAATGAGTGGAATGGCAAGTCCCCTCCAGTTTCCATCCTAGGAAGACTTGAAGTAAGATGAGAGTAGTTCAGTCTTCCCAGCTAAGACTGCCAATAGGATTCCCAGCATGTTAAAGACTAGACCTGTTCCTACACTCACCATTAGAAGAAATATCTACCCCACCACCAGAGTGGAGCGGACTGTAGAGGGTCTTGCTTTCTACTGTAGTGAGTGGCAGAGTCATTCTCTTCCTTGAATTTCAAGCGTACTTTTAACAACCACTTCCTGTCCTTGCAGCAGCAGGACAACGGTGGTTCCCTTGTACCCATCTTGATATGTGGGAGGCAAGGGTGTTCTTGGTGTTTCTGAGCAATGTGACAGGCGCTTGTGTGACAGGGCTGTTTATGCAGTTTTAGGGATAGGTTAGACAAGCACTTGTAGAGGATGCTTTAGCTAGGGATGATCCTGCCTGAGCAGGAGGTTGAACTAGTGGGTTCCCTGAGGTCTCCTCCTGTCCTATTCTTCTATGATTCTGTGACTTCTACCACTCGGACTAGATCTGATCATGACCCGAACACCAAAAACATCCCTTGGCCTGTACCACCAATCTGAACCACCAAGCCTGGGTGTTCCTCCTTTTCTCTTTTACATGCTGACAACTTAAACTAGGTCCTTAGGTGTTCCAGGGTTTTTGCCACTGTCCCAAGACTGAACATATGTGGCAGCTCTTTGCTATCAGTCAGAAAAAAAAATCTTAACGTAATACAACCTAAGAGTTTATCTAGTCTATGCAAAACAAGTTGCTCTGCCTTGCTGCTAAAAGTTTCACAGCCACTCAGCTCATGAAGCATTAAAAATGACAGCTTGACAATTATTGGCTGTTATGGATAACAGCAGGAAGGAAGGAAGGAGTGAGGACAGGGTGAGGTAACATGTCCTCAGTGTGCCTATGTGGTACTTCTCCAAGAAGCTTTGACATTGGCATTGATATGAGCAGACCAAGCCGTGGGTGGTTTGAGCTGGTTGCTCGAAGTGTGCTGTATGGAGACTTCTTCAGTGAGCTTATCCATAGATAGCCTGAAACCATAGCCCTGGGCAGAAATAAAGCACTATATCCATCTAGTACAGGACTGACCCTAAAACCTAGTAATGACAAATTAAATGTGAACACCATTATCAATCCCACTGTTTAGTTGAGCAGAACAGTTTGGGCATTTGGACAAAGTGGTCCTACTAGATAAAACATCTTATCCTGGGATACAAAATCTACACAAGCAGAAAAATCAAGTGGGAGTTTGGTTTTAAACTATTGCCATATTGATGTCAGTCAAAAATACTGCCTGCCTTAATACTCCTTTCTGAGTTTGCGGTCACTGAATCAATCCCACACCAAAAAAAACAACCCACCTAAAAGTCCCCCAGAGCTCTCCCTGCCAAGAGCACTGTTTTCCCGTTGTTGGAAAGCACAGTATTTACACTGCAGGAAACTGAAGCATGGGCAGATTAGGTCAAGGCAACTGTCAGGCCACGTATGGATTACCCATCACATTGCTCCACAAAGACCAAATGCATCATCATCACCTTTCCAGCACCAGGTTTCCAAGTGTGGCTCTCAGTACAACTAGCACTTTCAGGGCTGGGGAAAAGGAAACCAAACAGGTGAATGTGTCAGAAGAAGCCAATTGCATTGGTTGGACTATTGGACATTAGGGATCAGTCGAACAGACATCCGAGCAAGGCCTCCAATCCAAAGAGAAATCCTTCTTCTCCGTGATGTGTTCTTGCTGCCATCTGCTGGCAAGATTCTAGTTTTTAAATATCTACCTAAGCAAGGGAAAGTACACATGGTCAGACGGTTCACAGATCAGCAGAGATCAGTCAGGCTCACCTGCAGGTACAGGCAGGGTTGGGTTAATCCTGTAGTGGGCCCCAGGCTGGTCAAGACCCCCCTCTGCACCCCGGTGCTGCCGCCTACGGGGAGCAGGGCTGGAGCCACCGCTAGGAAGCAGCTGCTGCGGCAGTGAGACCAGTGGGGTAGAAGGGAAGGGAAGGGAGGCGGACAGGGCCATTTGTGCCGCTGCCACAGAAGGAAGGACTGGGACCCCCACACAGCTCAGGGCCCTAGGTATGTGCCCAATTTGCCTTTGTGTCAATCTGGTGCTGGGGACACGGCTCCAATACAAGTTAGGTTTGAAAGGATGGTGACATATCAGCATGTTTGGGGGCAGGGGAATGCAGCATGGTTCAAAGGGAAAAGGTAGTGGCTTCTTCTGCACTTGTCTTGGAGCACATGCCTTGAGCTCACGCTACTGTAAACACACCATGTAAGCTGCCACGGTGCCCATGCAATATATTGCATGCCAAGTGCAAAATGAATGTGTCACATACTATTAGTAGCCCGATGGGCCCCCGATCCATCTCAGGATTTTAGCTTTCCAAACCTCAGAGCACCTGCAAGCAGCCATCGCTGGATTAAAGCATTAGTGTGCCAGAGAGAGCTATTCTTTGCCTCAAAGCTGAAAGAAATCTTGGCCCCAGAGGTGTTACATATGCAATGGCCCTGTCCAGACCAGGGACAGGGCCCAGGTGGCATTGCTCCCCCCATCCTCCTGCTCAGCAAGATAACCGTCCCATTTGGTGCCTTGCTGGACTCTGAAATAAGAAGGCTTTAAAGACATAGCACTAGTCTGAGCACAGCTAGAAGCCTCTGCCCCAACCCTCCCACATGCGTGCAGTAATTTCTCCCTCTGCATCTCATTTCAACTATTGACTGTTAGAAAATGAGGTAAGTTAAAGTTAACAGGAGGCAAAGTCAGGTAGCCAGGTACAGAAGAAGGGTAGACAGGCTGGCTGTGGTGGGGATATGAGGCTTCAGTAAGCTGGAGGTCACCAAGTCCCCCATTTAAACAGACCCAAAGGAAACTCCCCATTGGGGCTGCAGCTGGAATAGGACTGGCTGGGCAGAGGGAACCAGCAGAAGAGGGTACCAGTCACACAGCTGAAAGCAGATAGGGAAGGAGCCTGAAAGCCAGGAGTAGCATCAAATGGTTTGAGAGACGAAACATGGAGGTGAAGGCTTCAGTCATTCAAAGGTTTGTGCAAAACCCTTGTGGCTATAAGCACAATGCTTTCCCTAAGCCATTCATTTGTGGATATTATCCAAGAAGTCTAGTGACTTAGAGGGACTCAAGGCCATTTACAGGAGCCCGGGCAGAGCTTGGCTGTCACACTGCAGCTCGTCTAGACGAATTATGTTCTAAGTTAGTCTCAAACACTTTACTGGGCATGGAAGCACTGCAGCTCTGCAACAGCAGCCAGTCCTCTCTCAGGCTCCATGTTTCTGATGCACTGATAACACTTCATGTTCTTGGATCTTTTACATAATGCCCATTTCCTAAATAAGTTTTTTAGGGTAATTAGGCTTTGTCTACATGGCCGAGACCAAGGTTTTATTAATTACTTGACTTGTACTGCAATGGCTCATAGGAGCTTTAGCAATGGGCGAGGGACCTATTGGGATATTGTGCACACAAACAGAAAAAAAATTCTTACCTCCGAGACAAACAAACAAGCACAGAAGGAAGCTAAACCAAGCCCAGCATCTCTCAAACAGAATGAGCAGCCACATGCAATTTAACTGCTGCCACTGTTTATGTAGACAAGGCCTTACACACTGAAGTGCGTGTGTGAGTGGGGGTGTGGGTGCGTGGGGGTGTGGGGGTGGTGGTGTTACAGGGGTTGATGCAGGAAGTCAAGACCCCTGGCCAACCCTGTGCTTCAAACGGAGAGACGATGACAGGCTGGCAGCTCAGGGCAGGGCTCTCACCTAAGGTGACCACCTTTTTAAATCAGAAAGGTGGGACACATGCCTGCCTTCCCACCCCGTTCCCTGGCAGCATGGCCAGAGCGGAGCCAAGTGGGGCAGAGGCAGATGCAGGCTGCCTGCTGCAGGCTTGTGACTCCCTGCCCTGCTGCCTTCCCCCAGGAGCCTTGCACCAGCAGCAGGGGGCACAACACCATAATGCTGCTGCCAGGCACCCAGGGAGCATGTGGCCAGCACAAGGCTTTTGGGGGAAGGGCAGGAGGTAGAGGAGCCCTGAGCCCACAGAGGGCTGCCCACATCTGCCCGTGCCCTAGATACTAATCTGGGGCCATATGCCCCCCCCAAGAGAGTGCACGTAGTAGCTGCCCTCCTCCGCACCCCCCTGGACAAGCTGCCTGCCTGTGGCTCTGTCCTGCTCCCCACCCCGTCCCTGGGGCCCCATGCACTGCCCTGGCTGGCCAGCACCCCCAGCCCCATTCTCCCTCACCATGGGGGCCTCAATCTGCTCCTCCCACCTGTGCCTCCCATTGACTTACCTGCAGGGAGGTGCTCTCTACACTGCCAAGCTCTTTCCTAGTCACATGCATGTGTGTGGGTGTATGCATGCATGTGGCACCTCCTGTGTCCCACTCCTGGCAGCCCCAAGCAGCTTCTTGCAGGCTGGGATGCTGCCAGCCCAGAAGGGAAAACCCAGATTCCTGCACAATGCAACAAATCCCGTCCTGGAGTCATGCAGCTGGGGACTGGGACTTGATAATCCCATCCCAGGACTGCCCTGTCCAATTAGGGATGGGTGGTCACCCCACTCTGATCTCAGGCAGGGGGAGGCATTGCCTTTCACTCTCAGCTGCCCTTTCCCCATGTCCTGAGCAAGTACACCAAGCTCAAGCACAGGCTGGGTCCAGTGTTGGGAGTCCTCCTTCCTTCCTCTTTGATAGCTCCCAGCTTCAGAGCTTGACCTCTTTGGCAAGAAAGGAAAGGCCCCAGGAATGCCCTGGTCTCAACTCAACAGGCTAGACAGGCTCTCTCCATAGCAGAAATTTCTGCAAGGAGCAGCTGATGAATGATACGACTTGCCCTCTTCCTGTGGCAAAAGCTTCCCATGTCTATCCAGAAGGCACAGACAAGGAACTGCTTGAAGCCAGAGTCCAGTTTGTAACTGCTAGAGGTGGTATGTAACCATAGGCTAGGTTGAGGGCTATGGCAGGTAGGATTAGGGTTGAAGAAGGGGAGGGAAATGAGAGGAGGGCACAGAGGGGAACAGACGGGATACTGAGAGTGTTGGGGCCCAGGATTCTTACCTGATTCAGGGACTTAAAAAATCCCTGGCTGCTGACCGCATGGAGTAATCTGCCTGCCTTGCCCCAGAGGGGAGGTGAGATGAGGCTGTGAGCAGAGTGCAGCCACCTCTGCAGCACCCGTTGCTGCTCCACAGCCCCCTTTACAAAATCCTGGAACCGCCTGTGAACCTTCTCCTACGTGTTGTTTAATTGGCAGCAGCTCTTGGCTGTTCAGTCAAAAGCTAGTGCCAGTTCCACAGTAGCTGTGAAAAGGTTAAAACTATAGCTGCTGAAGAGCAAAATCCACCCCCACCCCCTGTGTTGTATGGGAGGGAAAAGCAGCAGTGACAGCCACTTGACTATGTCCTCTATGCTCTTACTCTGGGCAGAAAAAACAGTTTAGGACATGCATCCCAATTTTGAAGGGGAAATGTTGGGAAAAAGGCAGGCGTGGTACATGAGTAAATACAGTCCTTGTATTTTCAGGACAGGGTTATTTTAATGTGATCCTTCGAAAAGGGGAAATTGGCCAGAGGAAATTGCCTGTTGGAAGGGCTGTGCCTTTTTAAAGTTACAAACAAATGGAGCCTTATTGGTTGTAAGCTTACTTCAGAACAGCCTTTATAAAAACAATTTAAATCAGACATGAGGCCATTGGGTAGCATGGTTAGGGAAACGATGCAAAAAGCTGAACTGCTGCAACTTTCCTCCTACTCCAGACTAAGGTCTTGACATCCATCTGCTGTGGCTGTACTATCCTCAACCACAAATTAAGGCTGTCTTTGAAGAATTTCCCCAGATCTGTTCTACCTCATTAGCTGCATCAAACTATTGGAAGCCTCCATCCAGTTAATGCCCAACAAAGTGCAAAAATGAAGTTTATTTCCTACCTATGGGGAGTTTTTACCATCTTGCACCATCTACACTTTTCCCAGAGCCTGACAAAGGGACTTTGATCCCAAAAGCTTGCAGAAAAGGACAATTTTCTTGCCATTTTCCAGTTGGTCTAATAAAAGGTATCATTTTGGAACCAAGAGTTCTAGTTTTTTGTATGTCTTTCTGTCTCAGACCAACATGGCTACCAAGTACAACCCTGCACTTCTGGTAGTGAACTTCTAGGTACCAAAGATGAGGCTTTATGGAAGCTTCCTAGCGATCTGGAGTTGGACAGAAGGAAAAAATAATGTTTCTGAATAAGGAGGGAGGCGGGTTGTCTTAGCCACAGCACCAGCTGAGGTCAGAGTTGAAACCATGAGCTGCTGTGACCCACCCAAACAGAGGGAACACCTGCAAGGGAAAGATGAGCTGGAACCAAGGACACGCAAGCAGAGTGTTTGTCAGATGATCTTGTTTTTAGTACTTTTCAAGTAATCAAGCAGCTCCCCCATCTGCAGCGGTCAGAGCATAACCCCCGCCTGCCCTCGATGAGCTCACTATGCCTTTGGAAAGTGCAAAGCCTTCTTGCTTGCTTACACCTGCCAGATGACTCCTGAACAAGAGTTGTACTGTGATCCATACTGCATGATCATGGAGCAGGATTCCAGGAAGGGGCTTGCTTATGCAACAAGAAGGGAAGGAGGGACAGAAGCATCCATGGAGCAGATCCCTTAACCTTTCCCACACCTTTCAGTATGTGGCTATTTTCCCAAATCTTCCCTGAACCCTCTCCAGATTTTCAACTGTTGAATTATAACTATTGCCCCAGTGCCAAATACCAAGGCAGTATATCAACCAACATCCTTCTACTGGCTGTTCCTTCTCGCGTATCCAACAACTGCATTATCAACCAGGGCCCCACAAGATCCTTTGAAGGCTGCTCAGTATAAGTACCATTAGGTGCATAAATACATACGCGTTTCACAAGATGAACCCAGAGATTTCAAATAGCAATTTATAGTGTCAAAAACACCCTGACCTGCAGTGGCCTTTCTGATTCCTTCGAAAGTGAACAATTGCTCTATTGTTATTTCATAGTCAAGAACCAAGTGCAGGCTAAGAGTTGGCATTTTCACAAGAGATGCCTTGAGTCTAACAAGGTTGAAAACCATGGTATTAAACCTTTGTTCCCCGGTATTGCACCAGGAGCTCATGCTTAACTGATTATCTAACATAATACCCTTCTTTTCAGAGTCACTTTCCCAGGATACAGACCCTGTCTTCTGATTCGGTATGGATAGCCTGCATTTGGCTGTATTGAAGCGGACAATGCTTGCTTATGTCTAATTTACCCAGTGCTCCAGCACACATCTTGGCGACCCGTCTTCATTCTTTACAATACCCCAAATCCATGTAATCTGCAAACTATCAATTCTGGGCCATTGATACAAACCTTGGGCCAAGAAAAAAACCCAAAAACAAAATAAAAAAACCGAACCAGTCCCTGCAGTTCCCCACTACAAATATACCAGTGTGATGATAGTTCCCTGCTTGTAGTTACAGTGACACCAATTAACCATTAAGCCATTCAGTGTGTACTGTGTCAATACTGCACTGGGCAATCCAACACTTTATGAAAGTTATTACAGCAGTATTAACTTTAATTAAGTTGGAATCTCGCATAAAAACATCCTGAACCATAAGCAATAAACTCATGCTGATTGACATTAATGATGTTGTCTACCTTGACCAATCAAACCCTCCCTTAGCCACTCCATTTGGTCAGAGATTGCTATCAATTGACAGGCCTATGTTAACCATGTCACCCCACTCAGCTGCACCTGTGCGATGCGACAGCTGCCGTGTGGGTGCCAAGCAGGGGTGGGGGCAACCTCCGCTGCTCTGCACTGTGTGGGGGGGCTCTGCCACAAGCCCTCAGAGGCCCTGGATTGCCACTGCTACAGCCAGTGAATGCAGGGCTTTTTTTTTTTTTTTTTGGTGCTGGGAGGCTGGAGCCAGGCAGGGAATAGGGCCAGGCAGGGCAGCCATGGGGGCTTTTCCCATGGCTTCCCCCACCCGTGGAGAGGCAGGCACAGCCAGAAAAGCCGTGGGAGAACCTGCAGCCGCCACCTGGCTGTGCCTGCCACTCCCTGGCCGATCCGAATCTCCCCAAATCGATTCGGAGGCTTTGGATTCAATTCAGACCGTTTAACGGGTCTCCTGATTTGATCCGGAGATTTGGCTGCCAAAATCGGGCCGGATCTCCTCTGAATCAAATCAAGGAGCAAAGCTCCGCACAGCCTTAATCTTCACCGATTAAGATCAAGCTTAGGCACCTCTAATCAAAGGGCTTCCATGCTTGCTGTGACAAACATTTTTACCCTTCAGGGGACAGTATAAATCCCAGATATAACACCAGGGTGCTGGGGTAAAGGGTTTTGGAGTTCCACTTAACTTTCCCTTTTGGGGTCTACTTTTGGCTAACAGTTGCAAAGTTTGGTATTAACATACATATGTCCAAAAATCACAGTGATCAATAGGATTTAAAATTAAACTCTATAAACAGAACCAGCATGTCTTCTAAGGCTATATAAACAGATCTCTCTGAAGTGGGATCAGCAGTGCTGGGATGTGTCAGCACTGCTGATCTGCTTCAGTGGCATCTACAGACTCATTGGGCCCTTTGTCCCATAGGGATGAACCTCTGCTGCTCCCAGGGATTCAGGAACCTGATCCTGTGGGACAACAGCCCTGGATGCTGTGCCCTGACTTAGGGCATGTTTGCAAACAGAGGAACCCTTATGGGGGTTCTTCTGCTTGCAGACATGCCCCTGAGTCAGGACGAAGGAGTTAGATACATGTACCATAGAGCTCCCCTGCAGGGGCCTGATATGTGTGCTGCAGGAACCCCCTGCAGGGGGATTCCTATAGTACACAATAAGCAAAACACCATCCTTCCATTTAAGGTGTCATAAGCTGTGACCATCTTTGGTCAGGGCAACATTTTTGGGTTCTTGGAGTGCAACAAGGGGCTTGGATATCTGCTTACTTGCAATTTGTGCCACCATAATATATATATATTTTTTTTACAGCCTCACAAGGGTGATGTCTGCTTGCACCTTAAAGTCTCCCTCCATACAGCCTGTATTAAGGAGCAGCAGCAGTTGGGGAAACTTGACTAACAAATACTTCATATTTTGAAGTTCTCAGCTGTCACGTAAGAGAAATGGAGAGGAGAGTCCTTCATAAAAGGGAACAGGAGTGATGTACTAAGGTGCAACTTTAAGAATAGTGCTTCTTAGTCACTTGTGAGATTGGCACACTGTGTGAGGGGAAGTGAAAAACTCAATAAATGACAATAGCACAAGTGGAAAAAAATTTATTTCTCAGTGTTTCTTCACTGTCAATACTGTCCTTTTGATGCAACATGTTGCAAAAAAATCTTAGCTTTTTCCATTTTACACAGCTACAATATTTACAGGCTGTTTCCAATAACACGCGCAGACACATACACACTCACAGACACACGCAAGTACATATATCCCTATCCCTGGCAAGATATCCATATGCTGGTAGAGGCAATGTATACTTCCTGTAGCCCAGTGAAAACCCTTCCTGTGATTCTTGCAGCTTACGCTTTATTCCCCTCTCCCTCTATGTCCCAATCAGCAGCATATTGGTAGGCCTACTTAGGGTCCTTTTGGAATAAGTTTATATACTCAGTTTAAATGATCTCAGTCTATCAGGTCCTGGGCTGAATGAATGTTCTGGGGGGTTATATATTCCAAAACTGTACAAAATAGAAATCATTAGCTTTGTTGGTATTCAAAGGTTTGTGACTATGAGTGATGTATGCCTGTCTGCTCTCAGATTCTTTTGGAGCAGCCATCTTGGATCACCTTTTTGGAAATATGCATAATGCTGGATTGAAACAAACCATGTACACTATCTTCCATCCAGGTTTTATGTACCCACTGTTTTACTAAGGCACATCTTAATTATCACTACAAGTTCTTATCCTGTCCAGCTTCACTGAGTGAAATGCATTAGGTTATCAAATTGCTGAGTAATGCTGGACAACAAGGAAAGAGTAGAAGCCTATATAATAGGTATAAAATCCCCTTAATAAAATTAAGTACATAATTCCTATGGTGGTTTAACCCAATGCTCAATAAGGTATTTGCATATTTTGAAGGATTACATTATTCACTGTAATAAATCCAAGTTGTTCCACTGTTTTGTGGATGAAGAGTCCTTGAAATTAAGAATGTTCTTTAGAAATAGTTTTTCTGTATTGACACTCCTGGGTCACCAGGTCTTATACAGGTGGCATCAAGGAAATGTTTCGCAGTTTGATTAGGTAATACTTCCCCCACCCTCAAGAGGTGAAACTTTTAGGACACACGCCACAAAATGCCAACAGTATGGATGCCACACCATACCTCATTTCAGCTCATGATTCACCCAGGCTCTGTCCTAAGAGTTCACTGCTTCTCAAAGGGGAAGCAAGACAGCATGGGAGGACTGACAAACCGCAAAGCCAATATGAAAATCGAATGAAGGTCTATAAATGCTGAGTATCCCACTGGACTGGATATAGAATCACAAAGAAATACAATAGCTTCTTTAAAAAAACAGAACAAAAAAACAACCCGTCTTCCCCCAACCTTACTGTGAAAACCTTTGGTATTTATCACATCCTAAGAGATATCCCAGTTTCATCACTCTGCAATGTTGCAGATACCAGAAGTGACACACAATTTCAGGTATCATCATTGGTATCTCATATCCATTCTGGAATGTCTTTAGTAAAAAAAGGAAACACCAAAAGGTTTAACAGCTGGGAGTGGGAGGGGAGGAAGGGATATACAAATTAAACAAATTGTGTTTTGCTTCTCAATGCTCCCATCACCTGCTTAGTGGGACATTCAGCACAGTTCTGTACTTGCATATTTGCAAGTCAACAGTAAGCTTTTATGCATGTATCCATAGATACCACCTTTAGAGAAACCTCCTTACAAAAACAAGGTAGATTAGAATCCACCTGGAGGATAAAAACCTAGTCTTAACTGGAATGTGAGTACAACAGAATGCTAGCAGCATACAATGCTCCCAGAGTGTAAAGAAAGCACACTTCTATGAGGCTGAAGGTCCCACTATGGGCTGAAGACATTTCAGCATTCTCTTCTGAAGTCTTGGCCAATTTTATGGAAACCACCTGGAAAACATTTACCCGTGCCACTTCCAACAGAAGATTCTTCTGCATCGAGATCAAATCCCAGTTCATTATACCAACATGGAATGAAAACAGAACATTCTCCACTTAAATGCTTTTTGGAACATGGACAGACCTAACAAGTTAAGAGATAGAATTAATATTAGATGGGTTTCATCTCCTCTCTCTCAGTGAAAGGGACAGAGCCTGTAAATTTGTACAGACTAATAGTCAAATGTAACTTTCAGAATTTAAGGATTCTCTATCCAAGTAACTGGCCTAAGGAATGGTAAGCAAAATTTCCAAAATTTTCCAAAATCTCACAGAAGAGTGAAATGGCAATTAGCCAACCTTCCACTGAGCACTCCTGGGACAGGTGAATACTTTAGTCTTCTAAAGCCTTAATCCAACTCTGGCCAAGAAATATTTATATAGCATTTTATGCATCCTCAAGCCGCTTCCCATGATGTTCACTACTAATGACAGGAGAATTAGAAAAAAAGGCTGCACATCAAATTCAGCTCTAATGTATTTGAAGCACTGCTTCCATTAGGCTCTGGTATTAGAAAATGACATCTATGTACTTGCTTCATTGTTTAAATTATTTGATTATCTGGAGGCTTTGGAAGAACAAAGAGTTCTTATAAGTGATATATCTAACCCGTGGCCTGTTTCTAGAGAGGTTGCTTATTCCTCATAACCTCTGTGAAACAACATTCTAAGTCATAAAGAAAATGCATTTTGTAGCTACCAGAAGGGGAAGGACATAGAGGCTAGGCCATTTATGTAGCTTCAACACAAAGCAAACACATTTTCTTCAGTCTTGACAGCAAAAACTACCAATGGAGTCACCTACTGAAATGATGTTTTCAGATAGGTAAGAGATGAATTTAATTACATTGTAATGTGCCCAAGTGATAAGCTATTTGGAAAAGCAAAAAATATTTCCAAGGTGGTACACCAAGAATTGTGTGTTGATGCTAAGATCAAATGTGACTGCATATGCAGAAACTGCACAATATGCAACTGTAAAACGCACAGTACTTAGTACAGGCTTTGCAGTGTACAATGTAAGCAGAACCCTCATACAAAGCACTGTGAACAGTAATCATTAACTGGACACCAGGCATGGGAAGGGGGGCTTTCACAGTTCCAAAAAATCTGGTGACTTGGGTCATCATTTCAGTAATTCTTTGTGGTAGGCAATTGCTTTCCATACTTTCCACATCCCATATAACTTCACTATTGCAAGTATGTATGTAGTGGAACTAGACTTCACTGTTGGCAGAAAAACTAATGCAACATATGCCTGACAACCGGCTATAAAAGTCTCTCCAGTTACATTACTTAGGAAGAAGTAGAGGTGATCTGGAAGAGAAAGATGGCTGCTCCCAAAAGCTAGGACTGTGTGCAGAGCCCTATGTAATTACAGATCAGAAACAGGAAACAATCACGACATGTAAATTTCTCTCATGGATTAAGAGAAGCGAGTCATAGGAGCTGCAAGTTAAACTGCAGTTTTCCCCTCACACTCCAGGATAAACTCGAGTTACTTGTTTCCCTGAATATAAACATTTAAAAAACACAGTAAAACCTAGGATATGCAACACATGAATAATTCAACTTCACAGTTATAAATACTCAAATTACACTTACATAGAATATATAATCACGGAAAATAAAATTCAAGTCATAGAAAAGAATGAAGACTATAGGGGAATAAAAGGCGAAATGGTAAAAGTGATATAACAGTTCAGGGCTGTGCCTCCTATATAAGCTCCTTAAAAAAAAAAAGAAAAAAAAGTCAAGTTAGTTAACTGAACTGAATGTGGAAATTTTCAAGATCCCACAAAGTAGTTGTGGAGCATGGATCCCTACCTCCCTCAGAAAGGCAAGTGTCTCTTCCAGAGATGAGCCACTGAGATAATTTAGCTGGCTCTGGGTACAATAGCCAAGGCTGTGTAAAGGAAGGAGAAGGATTCAACAAGTACATTGGGGTCCACTTTAAAGCTGGATATGTTGTACAAAGCGGATATACCACCACCAAAATAGCATCTATATAGTACAGGGATACTTGGGTGCATTACTAGATATTTGGTATTTTTCCATTTATTGTGAAAAGGATGCAACAAATGCACTTGTACAAATTACAGACTATTAAACCAAACAGAACCCATGGCACAGCCCTTACCATCAACACATATATGGAGAGGGAGGGGATTAATCCCAAAGGCAATTTAAATAATGGTACTTTATTTATATATATAAATAAATGTTCTGAGCAATCTCAGGTTTTTTGTTCTTAGTGCATCGCTGTAAAAAAATTAGTGCAGTTCTCTCATTAATGTTTTTAGCTCACAAGGAATAAGAATCTATACATCTGTTCAGTCTCTTCTTGTCATACATAAAACCTCTCTACTGCTTTACACCAAACTGAAGGTTTGTATGCTACTCCATTTCTTCAAAATAAGGTGAACAGACTCTACATACTGACAAAATATGGTAATTTTTTGGCAAAACAATTAGAAAAATGAGGTGCTCCAATTGTAGAATGGAAGTTTGCCGATTTAAAGCATTATGCAATGCATAAAACAAATTTTAAAAACAAAAGATATGTCTCAAATCTAACCTTCATGCAAGTGTTTCCTCAGCAGCTAATAACTTAAAGAAACCTGTTACGCTTGTGTATTTAGGGGGAAGGGACTTTTACAAGCCCTTTCTGTTTTTAAGTCATTTCCTACAACTGGACTGAAGTGTCGTGTCCTGGGAGCCTCTTCTCCTGACCCGTCCTCTTTTCTGACTCCTTGGAGAAGGGGAAGCTTAATTGTCAGTGGGACTCACACTTCGGCCCCAAGTTCGAGGACTCCAGTTTCAACCACAGCAACATACTTATCTTCAATCTGGACGAGCAGGATGGTTTTGTCTATGTGGGACCTACTACCTGGATCTCTGCTGCAAGGCACCCAGCGGTGAATCACCTGGAGAGGTAACCACAACCAAATAAAAAGGTCAGTCCCACACAGATGGCTGCCATTCAGCAGTGGCGAATCATGAACCTGTTGCATAGCAATATACAGGCACCAGCAAAGAATGCTATTCAACCCAGTCTCATTTTTCAATGCCAGCATAGTTCAAAAGAAGGTACATTCTTTTGCAAACCTTGCTAAAGCTGCTGCAATCTCTTTAAAAGTCTGTGAAGAACAGCTGTAAATAGCCTAAGCCACTTGAGAAACAAATGTTACTTTGTATACACAAGCCAAGCTAAGAATGGTTTATTTTGGGATAAGGGGTACACAAAAAACATGAGTTGCTTATTTTCCTGTGTTCCACCTAAATTTAACTATTTTCTTTTTTCTTCTAACTAAAACATTCAACTTCTCTAGATACAAATGCAAAGATAGTCTGCAGGTTGCATTTTATTGTACTTGTGTATCTGTACATCTTTAGCAGGAAGGAGAAAGGGTTTTCTATGCCATTCACCAAAATGAGATGTTTACAGAAGACTAATGGCTTTTAAAAAAAACATTCAATTTAAATATTTAAACTTTTAATTGTAAAGAAAAACTGGACTTCAGCAGGGAGGAGCTGCATTAACCCAAACCTGAACACATGTAGCCAGTGCAGTTAGCAAATAACCAAGGAAAAATATACACGTGGGGGATGTTGGCTATAATTACACTCCCATTGCAATGGAAAAGATTCCCAAATTATCCTGATGCACTGAAGTGTATGTACAACTGCAGTTTCAGTTGAGAAGTATGAAATACTGCACCCTTCCAATCCCAAGTGACTTTCTGAAATAAAGTTTCTTTCCTGAAGCTAGAATTGACAACCATTCCTTTAAATCAACTGCTAATGCGACTGCTTACAATGAGAAGATGCCACAGAAAGGGAAAGGATTTCAAATACACTGTCATTAACTGCCTGGGAAGCTTTCAGAAAGCACATGTTTTTATTTCTTCAGAGACATGTGCTTTTTGTAGCTGCCTTGCACAGTTTTCCATAAAAAGGGTATTATACTATATTCAGTAGAAAACAGAAGCACATTTAAGAAAAACGTGAATTATATGCAATGGTGAGAAATTCAAGGCCAAGTGGGAAATATCACCTTTAATTAACATCAGCTCTTGCTGAGCATATCTACTTTGACAGCCAATGTGCAGAACTCCTCAGAAAAGCTCAAAACAACTTCCTACAGTTTTTGGAAACACTACTAGTGAGCCAATCATAACCCACACACAAAGCTTCAAGCTGTGGGACATCTATCCCATGTCCCTTCTAAGTCCTTTCCTTATGCCCATTCTTTATTCTTATGTCTCCCCTCCTTCTGGAAGTAACAGCTGGTATGGCACTGTGAGCACTGCGCATGGTTATTTTTAGGCACTATATTGCTGTAGCAATGCACTATAAAATGGGGGAGCGTGTCACTACAGCAACGTAGCTGTGGTGTCACGGGTTTTGTCCACATAGCATCACATGCTATGACATGTAGATGCGTCTGCTATGGGTCATGCTTGTTGGTGGCTACATGGCACCGGGAGCCATGCTCTTGCAGATGAACTGTGTGTTGGAAGAGCAGAGATGATGCTCTAACTGGCGAGCTGCTTCGTAAGCCTACATTCCAGTATGCACACGTCTCCTCTGCCTGCCTGAATGCTGGACTACAACAACAGGAACAGAAAGGAAATGCAATGGCTTTATTAACAAAAGCCTGTTTTCCACTGGCAGCTGAAATGGAATACCCTCCTCTCAGGTGACGGAACATTACTTTCAACAGGGCTGTCCAACTTCTAAAGTGGCAAGAGGCTGCATGCCATGGGCACCCCCTAGTCCCAATGTACTTTTCATAGGCAGACACGCTTCTACCCTGTTGCACTGCATAAGTGGGGATTCCTCTACCACACTGCACCAGGTGCATGGGGCTAAGCATCCCCCAACAAATAGCACACACCTTCAGCTCTCTTGGCACCACTATGGTCATACACCACCACCCTACCCCACCCCCTGGGGCTGCGTCAGGCAATGAAAGCTAGGGGAGCCCTAAGATGTCAGCTGCTGCTGCAGCTGGAGTAGTAGGAGCAACAGCAGCTTGGTGACTGCATGTTGCCACCTTGCAGGTTACCAGTGGGACAGCCCCACCTCAGAAAAGAGTTGCTTACAGTATGGTCACAAAAGCAAGCAGCGTGCTCAAATTCATTAAACAAGTAAAATCCATTCAAACTTATTCTAACCTTCAAGCCCTCTTTTTAACCTTCCTCTATTCCCTTAACATCAAAACAGTACATGTTGCTATCCTCTGACTAGCAAGGCAAGCTAGTGCATTTCTGAAACAGTTGCCAAGCAACACTGGCCAATGATCAGTGTGCATGCTAAATTAGGCAATCAAATTGACATGCAACATCTCTGTTAGATAGTTTTTTTTACCGGAACAGCTAGTGGAGCAAATGGTAAAATGGCACTCTCTAAATCTTAATGCTTGTTTACATCTGCATTCTACTAACAGACCTTGCATAGGAGCCTACAGCTTTCATTTAAACATATGGGAACGTTTAGGGTAGACGGCTAAAAGCAAGAGGGATGGGGGTTGGGACAGTAGCAGGGTTCCCTCTAAGCTGTGCGATGTGCATGGCTGTGCAGGCACGCTCATGCTGCGCTGCCAGGCATGCCATGCAACTTAGAGGGAACTCTGGGCAGTAGTACTCAACCTCTGGGCCCCATGTGCTGGGATTGGGCCCTGGGGCCTTGTGGCATCCTGACATGCCAGGATAAGGTCCCATGCACCCAATCTAGCACACAGGGCCATTGCCTGCAGAGCCTCCCACAGGCCAGATGACGCAGGCCACGGATGTGGCCCATGAGACGGTGTAAACACCTCTGGTCTTAGAAGTTTTTCATTTCATTTTAATACTCTACCTAAGGTGTAAACAACCTTTTTGGCTGGAGCGCTGAAAAAACTGCAATGTCTATCCCGTAAGACACCGGATGGCATGCCAGAAACACAAAACCAGAGTGGGGGAGGTATGTGGCAGGACGCACTGCATTTTAATATAGTTAATAATCATAAAAGCTGCTTTTTTTTTTTCTTTTTTTTTATAGTAAATACCTGGTTTTCTAAAAGTTCTAAACCTGGTGATAATAAATAAAGCTTTATATACTACCTTTGTTGTTAAGCATGCTGTGATATGAGAGAGAGAGAGAGAACACCAGACACACATATACACCCAGAACCACATGAGAGCAAATGCAGAGAGCCAGACACGCACGCCGCTGGGCTACTGGACCGCAGGACAAAGTCCAACCCAATGATGCCCTGGGCCTGTGCCTCCCCCTGGAACTGGCTTCTGGGCTGCAGCATGGCCTGCCAAGACCCTGGCCTGGAGCCTGCCCATGAGCCAGCTACAGAGGCGGCACTAGGGGGGCCGATGGCCTCCTGAAAATTAGCCTTAGCCACCCTGTAGCCACCCCTCCCAGCACGGCTTCCACCTGCCAGCCCTGCACAGCTAAGCCTGCAAAGGTGCAGCACTCCTGGGTGATGGGTAGGCAGGCAGCGGCAGCCTGGGCGGTCCTGGAAGGGTGGCTATGGGGGGACTAAGGTGAATATTTGGGAGCCTTAGCCCTCCTCTCCACCCCCAATGGGCTCCAGAGCCCCAGCTGGGCTTTGTGCCAGCAGTTTGTGTGTGCACCCCTTGAACAGACAGTGGGGAAGGGGCCTGAGGCACTGCAACCCTGTCTCTTCCATTGCTGTCCACCTGGAGGCATGCGTGCATGCACTACCCCAGCCCCTCCCTCACCCTGTACCCTGAGGCACGCATTGCAGTTGCCACCAGCACGGAGCTGATGCCAGGGCTCTGGAGCACCAGCTCTGCGCTGGTGGCGATTGCATGTGCACCCCAGAGAGAATGGTGGGGGAGGGGCCTGGCGTTGCACTGCCTCAGGCCTCTCCACCGCCATCTGCCCAAGGTCACTGACACAAAGCCCGGCTAGGACTCTGAAGCCCACAAGGGCAGCACTTGTGGGAGCTTGCAGGGCCTATGGCCACCCCAAAATTCATCTTAGTCTGCCCCATAGCCACCCCTCCAGCACCACCATCACGTACCTGCCTTGCACAGATAAGCCTGGCTGCAGTGCAGTGCCTCCCCCCAACCCCACCACTGGGAAGAGGCTGGCGCCACCCCTGCAGCTGGCCCAGGCTCTGGGTAACTGCTGCCAGCCATGGAGCTTGGGATGCTCGCAGCAGGGCTTGCAGCCTCCCAGCCATCTGCTGGGAGCAGCCTGGGCTCCATGGCTAGCAGCAGCTACCCAGAGTCCAGACCAGCGGTGGCATGCCAAGCAAAATGGCCTTGTGCGCCATGCTCTGGCATGCGCACTGGGGGTTGCCGATCCCTGCTTTACTTCCTTTTGTAAGCTATTTTTTCTCTTATTGGAATACCACCTCTCCTCAGGAAAATGTGCAATGCTAGCAAAAAACAACAAAGTGTACGTATGCTCCAACAGCATAGCAAGATCATCAGCTGCATGCTGAATACAATTCTGGTGACTTGCTAGTACAGACATGGCCTTAGTCATTTTGTTATCTGAACAGCTAGAGCATGAGCATAAGAGACAACAGCAGTGATTCGAATAGGGTCCTTAATATCAGAATGCTCAGTTAAGTTCAATTTGTTAATGCTCCTACATGACCTACAGCAAGTTGCAATTTCTATCCCCTTCTATTCCTCCCTTCTCTTGAAGAACACAGACAGAACAGGGATCACCTTAACCACCTTTTAAAGCACTTCAAGATCCCTTGCTAGAAAATGTTGTAAGAATAAAGTACAGTATAGCTGCATATTTGGCTGCCGATTCCAATAATGTGTTTTGGCAAGGCAATTTCTGATAAATGCCAATGCCCAACACCCCCACCAAAACAAGTAAAAAAAAAGAAAAAGAAAAAAAAAAAGATGATTACAGGGACTTTTAAGCTTCTTGGAGATTATTGATTTTCTGGTCCCTAGAGAACTAAAAAGCCTGTTTTCCAGAGAGAAGTTCAATATTCAGCCCCTCTGCAAAAGCTTTTATACTGCTAATTCCCATCCAGCCATCAGCTGTTTCAGAGAGTTTACCATTACTCACAGGCTGAGATCAAAACTAATTATTCCATGGTGTACCACTAAATGACTATAATTGGGAAAAGGAACTTCCTACAAAGAAATAACCAAGACATCGCTGCAAAATGAATACTGGCTGGTAAATTCACTGTCAACATAGTTTAGGAAAAGAAAATGGAAGCTGGGTGAAGGGTACAGTAGTTTCTACCCAATGCACAGAAAAAGTTGTGTTCCTTTTTGCTGAGACATCAGATTCTCCATTCTGTCATCAGTTGAGTCTGAAGAAGTTTTACCCAAGTTGAACACAGATGTTTGTTCGAAGAAGAGCATATTTATGTTTGGAAGTGATGGCTGAACAGTACTTCAGCCTGACCTTTAATTAACAAAATCCTTTTAAGTGAACTAACAACCAAATGAAACTTACATGGCCTTCCATGCCTTCCTGAGGACTCCAGTCTTTCCAGCTGTTTCTCCCAGCTTTTAGCCGTATCACCTCATCTGGCCACTGCAGCTCCTTCCTCTTTGACATGTTAATCCCTTCCAGTACTTGGCTGGGATCCATTATCTACAGTGATAAGCAGAATTGATTTTCGGCTTTTATGAGTCATGGATTCATAAGGAACAGATACATCACAACCATCCTCTTGGCTGTTCCTCAAGAACTCTCTCTCTCAAAAAAGGACTGATTCTGCATCCACTGAAGTCATCAGCAAAGCTTTGACTGATTTCAGTACTACAGACTTAAGGGTAGGACTTAATAAATCATCAGGAAAAAAAGAAGCTCTATTTGACAGATGCCTAATAGGTGTTTTAAAATAAATAGGCTTTCTGGAAAAGGCCAGCAGGAAAGCAGTCCAATGAACAAGTGGAACCTATCACCATCACAGAGGGGTTGAAATTTACTGGCAACATTTATATGGGAGGCAGAGGAAAAATTCTGGGAGAAGCCAAAGTTTTGTAGAAACATTGGTGGGTCCTAACTGCTTTAAACTGCCCTCCAAACCTCTTCTGCAAATAAAAGCTATAAAGCTCAGACCTTAATTTGAGTTTTTTCAACACTTCAGCCAAAGTGGTTACACTAAAAGCCTAAGATCAGAAGTAGTTTACTACGTTAGGATGTCACCACCAGAAAAGCAAGTTGGGTATGGCCTTTGTCCAATTACCAACTTGTAAATTTCTCCCTGCAACATACTTTTAAGCAAACATATGGGCTTACTGACAGATAACCTAAACTACAAATTTATTTCTCCAATTTCTAGACTCCCAAAGTTGCTCCTGACACCTTAAGTCAATGGAGTACTGGCATCTGCTCAAAGACTTGGTGTGGGGCTACAGCCAATGAGCAAACACAAAGGAAAATGGAAGAGAAAGCATTTTTACAGTGACCTCTATGAAAAATTCTCAGTTTGAAAAAAAAATCAAGATTACACTAATTGTCAGCACTGCAAATGAAGCTATTTGACCTTTAATACCACCACTAAGACACTGCTAGCTAAACTTAATGGGTCCATTTTACTGTTAACATGTGAGAATCCAGTTGACTCTCAGTTTTGTGCTACAGTAAAGTATGTTTATGACCAGATACTACTAAGGACATGAAAAGGCCACATATACAATGCTCATGTTATTTTTCTAACCATAACTACACATACCTATATTCCAAAGCCCATATGGGGAAAGGAGGCAGAAGTTGTCTTACGTAGCTTTCACAACATAGGAAATAACAATGAAGGGAAAGGACTAAGGCAACTAATAGCTTAGTTTATTAACATTTCCTTCTGAATGATTCACCTGAATTCTGTAAATAACTTCATCTCTTTTGGCTTGCATGTGGCTTGCAGGGCTTGCATTACTGCCTGACTGTGCATCAGTCACGTTATTCCCTCCTTCTGTCCCCAGAAAGCCCACAAGGGCATGTTGTTTACAGGCTGGGATACTTTGGCTGGAACTGCTGGAAGAGGGTAGGCCATGCTGCACGCTGACAATGCCAGTCTGGCCAGCAGGTTCCATCTGGTTCACCATGGATAGGCGGGACTGGATGGATGATGGGAGATTGCGGAGGGATATCTGACTAGTGGAAGAGCGTCGGCAAGGCACAAAGCCTGTAGTGGATGTACGAAGGGATGAATGACGACTGCTGTAGCAGTAAGATGAATGGCTGGCAACTGAGGCACGGGCAGGGGAATGTCTGACAAGACTTGACTGCACAGAGTGAGAGCTGTGACTGGTGCCTAAAAATAAAAGATACAGAATCAGGAGAGCTTGACAGTTTCAGTATAAGCATCCCACACATGCTATTTTAGATGCTTACACAAGTGTTTTGGTGTCTAGACACAACTTTGACAGGAACATCAGAAATATCTACAGTACTTTAGATGCAAGATGCACAGATCTAACAGTGAAGCTTCTGAGTAGGCAAAGATCACCTTAAGAAATCACATCCACACTTCTAGCAATACAGGCATGCTTGATAAATGTAGATCCTATTCCTGAATTAACTAAAAAAAAAAAAAAAAGTCTTCCATGGTGAAGATTGGAGTCTCCCGTGCTGCCTTCTGTAATTCTGTATCAGGAATAATATGAATTGCAATATTTCAGAACACCAAATATTTCTAATCAGACACACTTACTTTAATTGTAGTAATTTCTGGAAATAGAAAGTGTACAGTTATATTTGCTCCTGTTTTTAACAAGTTTGGAAATATTAAAACTGATTTGAAGGTGGGAAGAAAAACAATCAAAATTTTAACTTTTATGTCTTATTAAAGGCATACCATTATCTTTCTTTTGGTACCATGATATTTCTCCACAATTACAGATATAATATTACTATGACTGAAATGACCCTGCCATAAGCAGAACTTGAACTAGATCCTCTGAGGCCCCATCCAGCTCTATTTTCTAGGATTCTGAGAGAAAATTTAGAAGGTAGCAATACACTAACCTGTAGAAAAATTCTGTTTTCCTAAAAAGTCAGCTAAAACGGTACCTAGGGAAGCACATATGCTTTAATGTTTAACTATATGCAATTCCTCACTAGATCACTAACTTGGATACGTCCTCAGAAGTTAACTGAAACTTTGCATAGCAGATGCTTTACTCATCATAGCAAACTTGCAATAGCTTAAGAAACAAAGACATGGTGATCACATAATTAAGGGGTGAGTATGCCTGGCATAGACAAACTGCGCTATAGTATACTGCTATGAAAACTCAGCTTTGCGTCCTTTATTGCATCCCCTACTGTTCTGGTCTTGGGCCATGTACAGGCATTACATTTCTACTGGGGGAAATTGCTGCTCTCCCAGTATAAACAAGGGAACAAGCATGCATCCAGTTTATCCTGGGGAAAAGAGGGCCCTTCTGGGATAAAGACCTGGAAGATCTCCCCTACAAAAGAAACCCTCTCGCAACAGTGAACACTTGTACGTTTCCCTCCCAATCTTGTCTGGGACAGGAGAGGAGCAGGAGTTGCTGCTCCCTGCCTCTTCCTCAAATTGGGGACTGCCTGGTTTAGAGAACAGGCTGGGGACTTTGCTCCAATTGTTCCCTCTACTTGGCATCTGGGGGCTATGGTCTTTGAATGTGCTAAGTGATGAAGAACTCCCCCGATATGGCACTAAGAGGAGCACACTGCATGGCTCCCTGGCTTAAGAGATGGGCAGGCAGCTTTGTCCTGCTACTCCAGCCTCCTGGTAATAGAAGGACTGGAGCTACTGCTCCTCATGCGTTCCCCAGACCAACCCCTGGTCTGGGGAAAGAGACAGAGAACAGGGGGCAACTGCAGTTTGAACGCCTGTACTGTTCCCTCCCCTGAAATGTTTCCCAGCAGTGGAAATTTCTAAAAAATTTCCCTTGCTAGACATGAACAACTGTTCAAGGCCTTGGTCCAGGGACTTCTCACGGTGCTAACCCAGGTCTGTGATTTTGGGATACAGCTCTATTTCCATTTAGAATTTACAACTCAGCTCTAGCCTAAAAGGTGCAAAGCAAGTTGTCCTAGAGAGGAAGCACTAACCTACGGTTCCATTACTTTACCTAGTGTCGGGGGGTGAGATATAACAGGAGGCTGGAGTCCTGCCGCAGGTCCCTGTCCCGTAACTATGCTCCCTCCACCTTGTGACACGCTGCTCTGAGTTGATTCATTGACAGTTGCGTTGTTACTTGTGCAGGAAGCTCCACCTCCAGCATCTGAATCTTCAATGTTTCCACCACTGTTGCAGCCAGCTCCACAGCCTTTCCTCAACCTGAAAATGCAATGAAAATCACCTGCATTAATGAGGAGACAATAATCATACAACCTGTGCATCAGGATTCAAAAGAAGGCCTTGCACTTTGCACGTAGAAAATTACTAAAAATTCAATCAACGTACTGAAAAATAAAAAATCAAAAGACTATGAAGTCTTTATCCAACCTCTACCCCAAGGGCAGTTACAAGCATGCTTTATTTTATTCTATATCATGCTTTCTAATTTTGTAGTTGTTTTTTTCAAGAATGTTTTTTTCTCTTGAAGATTCAGGCTATATATATATAGCTCTATATTTGAGAAATGTAATAGTGCCCTTTTAAAATTCTGGTCACATTAAGTAGAACAGCACATTTAAAAAAAATGCAGGAAGCTACTGGTTCTCCATTTGTAATTGTAACAGTTTATGCTGTCCCATTTCCCACAGCAGCTATGCACCTCTGATCTCTAGTGCCAAGGCTGTCCTTGTATTATATCTATACTGTATTTAAATGAACAAAAAATAAATGCTGGCATTTTTGTTGTTTTCTCCACTTATTACTTCAGCAACACTTTCACAGTTAAAAAACAGCAACTAGAGCATATTATGTTCCTTTGAAATGTATGGCATCTCTGCCAACATTTGAACATTCAAGTGGTGCGTTAATCAATTTGTTACATGGAACTAATAAACAGTTTTACTTTATTGCTCAGAGGATGAAGTCTGAGATGGACTGATTTACTTGTTCTTTGGCCCCTAGCATGACCTCTGTTTTTCTATCCCATTTAATCTTATCAAATCCTTTCCTTTATTTGCTTCCGAATCAAGGGTGTTGAATCATACTTGGCTGGCATCTAATGCTCTACTGTAGGAATGACAAGTTGCTGTACTACTGTGTCAAAGACTAGGACTGAGACAGGAAAAAATACTTCAGCTTGTGGTAAATACTCCAAGCACTTATCAGGAAGTAACCCCAATATCTTAATATGCTGCATTTTAATTTATGTACAATTATGCTACTCATAAAAGCCATGTAGTACAGTACAGTAACATTTAGAACTCATAGGGTGTTTTACACATTCAAAGTGCTGCATAAACATAAGCTTTATTCCTCCAAGGACTTTAATTTGTTGTGTAACTAAATGAAGAGCATCTCAGTTACAGTTTAAGGGACAACTCAAAGTTTTTCTTTGAATTGTCAATTAGAAAGTTCTTGGGACATTATTCACATGCTCTGCCAAAAAAATCCATGCTATAGTAGAAGCTGTGTGCTACAATTGTGCCAAAAAGAAAAATAATCCTGGGAGACAGTCATGTTGCTGTGACTGACTCTCTTAAACTATATTCTGCCAAAATAAACCCAACAACTGTGACAGGACAGACGTTTCTAAAGATCTGGATACTCTTGAAAGCTCATTTTCACAGCTCACCTATGCCATGTTGACACTATGAAGTTCCTGATATTTCCTAAACTGATAGCTCCCCCAAGCATCTCCTTAAGCTGATCATGGCTATCTGAATAAGAAGTAGTCAAAGGTGACACGTAGATTGGGTATCCAATGGGCTGATCACAAGATGAGTTGATCATATTCCTCAAAGCCTGCTTTGCATTTTGAATACTTCCTCTCTCTGGATTACGGTTGCGCAGAAAGACAAGTTCTTGCTGCTGTCCTGCCCAGAGGCCACGTACACATTCCTTATTTACCTGTATAAGAAAACAAAAAGCAAGAAAAAATGGACAACATATTATAAAATTAGGTAAGGACAGGCACAAGTGCCTATTCTATTGTGTACAGATGTGAACAAGGTTACAAACAGATGTTACATTTGTCTTGGGAAATGTAACAGATGTTACATTTGTCTGTGTGGAGGGATGTGGGGAGTCTGTGTGGGTAGGTATGGGGGGGAGGCTGTGGGTGTGGGGACTGCTTAAGAGTGGTGGGTCCCCTGCCCCCCACAGGGCAGAGCCCCCCACCCCAGCACATGGACTACCCTGCCTGCAGGGTCCTAGCACCCCACCCCACCCCGCTGGTTTCCAGCCCCCTGCTCATCTCCAGCCTTAGCTCCTGGAGATGAGCAGGAGATCGAACAGGAGGCTGGAGAGAGCAGGGGAAGTCTCCAGCTGATCTCCAGGAGCTTGTCTCCAGCCTCCTGCTCCTTCCCCTGTTCATCTCCAGGCTCCTGCTCATCTCCAGCCTTGGAGACAGAAAAGCAGCAGTACATTCCTAGGCTCACTAAAACCTGATTAAAAAGGAGATGTGTGTACATAACAATCCTGAGATATTTCTGTTCCAGGCTAAACACAGGCACGACTTGTCCACAGACAACTGTAAGGTCTGTTCCTGGCCTTAATATATACAAGCACTGTACTGTGGAAGAACTATGCTAAGAATTCAAGTTTCCCACTTCAAAGACATAAACAAATACAGGAAGGCAGGTGGGTCATTACAAACAAGTTGGATTTTGTTTTGAAGTGAGTGACAGCTTGATATATGTTATTTGAGACTTCTCCTATGCATCTTTATGGGGGCATACTTAGCAGATGATGAAGATCAGGGTGTGAATGAAACAGGCAAAAGAAGCATTCAAGAACAACACTTGGACAGAAGGAGGGGACTAAATAATACAAAGCTGATTGGATGTTATGGGGACCTTAAAGGGAAATTTAAATTTTGTCCAGTCATTTCAGCATGTAGCAACACAAGGGTCAGATTAAAACTACATTTATCATTGACATCTAAGCATACATAAAATTTAAGCCACTACCACAGCTGGTGCAAAGCCTCAGTATAACACTACTGCCTTCATACGACCAAGCTGACAATTGAAAGAGTTTTATGATAAGATGTTGTTCATTACTAAGTGACTAAATGAACAACAGTGCAAAATTTAATTTGATCCACTGGAATGAACAAAGGACTGCTAGAACTGTCACTAGATAGCTAAGGAATTATATTACATTATATGTTTTTCTTTTAATATTTATGGCAAGATCTATACTGACAACAAATCATGTAGTGGTGTCTTCACGTGGAGAGGCAAGCCATGATGTAGTCCCCAAGTCAAGCACTGGGCTGGGCTGAAGTAGCAGTTTCCTACAATTATTACAATAAATTCCAAAATACCATTAAGCCTCACATTTGGCCATTCCACTGGTAGTACCACAACAGTTTACCTTAATGACTCTGAAACTAAGATAGCGCTTGTTCAGCATAATGATTTTATATTCATTGGTTCCATCATCCATCACGTGGCGGAGGGCAAGCAGGGAGGGAGAATTGGAAAGAACAGCACTCCTCCATGCAGGGTCTCCTTCATGTGCTATAACCAGATTTTGCTCATGGGATGTTATGGCTTCATAGAGGATAGAAGGGTCATCATATTCATCTGGGGAAGTGAAGTGATCCTGAACCCAAGAAAGCAAGCATTATTTGAAAGAGTCAACTTTTCAGATGCTGACAAAAAAAAAAAAAGGTCTTATACCTCAAACACACAAACAGATCAATGCAGTGCACAAAATTACAGTGGTCAAAATACAGACTCACACCATTGTGCAATCTATCATTCTTTTCATTTTTTTTTAGTCTGGGAGTAGGTGGAATTACTGAGTTAACTGCTGGATTTTAAAACCTAATGTATTTTCCATCTACAAAATTCCTTCAGGCATGCTTTGGTAACATGTAAAATTCATTAATTCAAAAGGTCCCATTAAAACAAAACTTGTATATGCATATTGGTATGTATTTTTCTATTTCTAATTTTTATCTTATTCGTGGTCATATTTTTCAGCAACCTACAATTTGAAGAGCATTTCAGGATTTATACATTTTAGCTCTGCTACTTCAACAGTGGCTTTGTGTTGCTTTACTAG
This sequence comes from Crocodylus siamensis, assembly GCF_052110815.1. Lineage (NCBI taxonomy): Eukaryota > Metazoa > Chordata > Crocodylia > Crocodylidae > Crocodylus > Crocodylus siamensis. The sequence continues at coordinate 226,634,396 of NC_143396.1, read as the reverse complement.
AGTTATCTGCTGCATTACTCCTACGATTGATTATTTTATATTCACTCTGCTAAATTAAGAAATACCCATAATTCCTGGGACTGAGTGGACAAATGCAAGGTATTACACTTTGAGAAGAATAAATCAAAAACAAAACAAATATGAAGTGCATGACACCTAGCTGGATGGCAGCAGTATGGAAAAGGACTTGGGAGTGTTAGTAGATCACAGGCTCAATGAGTCTGTAGTGTGACGCAGCTGCACAAAAGGCAAATGCAGTTTTGCAATGCATCAGCAGAAGCACTGGGTGCAAGACACAGGAGGTGATAGTGCCATTCTACTCTGTGCTGGCTAGCCTCATCTAGAATACAGTGTATAGCTTGGGGCTCCACATTTTAAAATGGACATGGAGAAGTTGAGAGGATCCAGAGGCAAACAACAAAGACAAAGGACTTGGAAAACAAATCAAATTAGAAGAGCGCTGAAGGAGCTAGGCATGTTCAGCTTGTGGAAAAGGTACTTAAGAGGGGACATGACAGCAGTCTTCAAATACTTGAAGGGATGCCATAAAGAAGAGGGAAAGCACCTTTTCTCTCTTGCTGCATAGAGGAGGCCAATGGTGTGAAGCTGTAGCAAAGTAAGCTTAGACTGGATATCTGGAAAACTTTTTCACTATTAGAATAGTGAGGCAGTGGAACAGACTGCCTAGGGAAGTTGTGGCCTCTCCATTTCTGGAGGAGTTTGAGAAAACACTGGGCAGCCACTGGTTGGGCATGATCTAGGTGTAGCTACATGTATGTATTACTGCAGGTATTTCCCACATATCTGGGCTTTACTAGTTGCCCTCACCCTAACTTTCTGCTACATGTATCAGGGTGTCCTCAGAGGCATTGGGTGGGAATTATAGCCAAGGCTGGGGACTTTGGGATGTGTCAATGCTCTTGTTGGGATCAAAGTTGGATAGAGGTCCCTGGCTAGAGGGTCTTACCCCTCTGCTCAAGGTCAAACTGATCACCATATTTGGGGTCAGGAAGGGATTTTACCCCATGGTCACATTGGTAGAGACTGTGGGGATTTTTGCCTTCCTCTGTAGCAGAGGACACGGCTCTCTACCTGGGATTTCTTAAGCATAACTGACAATATTACACAGAAGCAGGATACTGCCTGCTATCATTCCCCTATTTTACCTGTGACAAAGGTAAAGGTGTTAGTTCTGCATTGTATCAGAGTTGACGGTAATCTGATGCAGAGCTTAGATTATGTATTTTATAGAATGTTTTGGACAGATGATTCTTCCTCAGGCAGGGGGTTGGAATAGATGATCTCTGGAGGTCCCGTCCAACTCACTTTTCTATGATGCTAATTACCACCAATATAAAAATAGCATATTTTGGGAAGCTTTCAGCTATTGCAGGGGGAAGGACTTTACCTTTTTTTTTTTTTTTTTAAGTTATTTAATTCTGTCATAATTTAGCTCTTTCTAATTTTCAGGATACAACAAAACAGTTTAGGGCTACAATACTCTTTTCTCCTGGGGTGCATATCAGCTGGAAGCTTAATGCATTTGCTAAATTCAGCCATTCTTTCCAAGTCCATAGACCCTTTTTCTTGCTTCACATTTGCCTCCAGCCATCTATTTCTAATTAATTTTCCAAATGCTGATCATATAAGTTACATTGTTCCTCACTCATAAACTTGCAAAAGATACAATGCATGAAAATGATATGATTACAGGATCAGTTTGTTTATCATTTATTAATTTTCCATTCCCACTCTCACAAACATTTTCCCCTCCCTATCTCCCGTTTCTCTCTGCTTGATTTCCCCCTCTCCCTAAGAAATCTCAGTGAAATGTATCTGATGGAGACATGTAACTGGCAAGAATTTTATGGCCAAGAATAGGTTTAAGCTGCAAACTGCAGTGCAGCAATACTGAAGCTAGTTTTGGAAACTCTACAATGCACTGCCAGGAGCACTGTAGATAATCCCTTTAAAAGAAGACAAGGCAGGAGGGCTGTGGATGATGGAGGGGGAAAATAAATTAATAACTACCTGGAAAGGCAAAGGTCCTACTCAGGCAAGTCAGTGGGCTTAATCATGACAAACATAATTTCATTTGGTTGGACAGAATGGAAGGGGTGCACAAACCTCTCTTTAAAAACATACTGTAGACATAGTTAGCCCTTTGTATCACTTTAAACACAATTTAAAGCTTACAAAGCCTTGCCCATATTGGCTATATTTAAAACTGGCCTCAAGCTTTGCAATTTAATCACTAGCATGGATAGCAATCAAAAGAACTATATATCAAATATATTACCTGATGCAGTTTAAGTGACATCCGTATTCCAGGAACTACCACTTTCCTCAGTAATTCCATGTCAGCAAAGATCCATTCATCTCGGATTGAAGAGATACGAAAGTCACCTTTAAACAGGGCATGTAGCCCATACAGGAAGGATTCCAAATTACTGTGGGTTTGGAGAAAAAAGCCCCAAATATTAACATAACTAATCAAAAACCTCTGTAAGCATAACCCCTTATTCAAGGGGCAGGCAATTATTTTGGCTGGAGGACCACTTAATGAGTTTTGGTGAGCTGTTGAGGGCTGCATGGGTAACCCCACCCCCTGGGACTGGAAGTGGCACCCCCGTGCCACCAGAAGTCCCTCCCCTTGTCCCCCCAAAATACTCCTTTTAGTAGGGATGGGTTGCCATCTTAGACCTAGACAAAAACCAAATCATATACTAAAAGCCAAACACCTACTAAAATATATTTCAATTTTATTACAAAAAATGTATGTCATGATGTGTGTGCATATGTACTGTATATAGGAGGAACTGCATAACTAAAAAATAAAGTCCCACTTTTATATTGAGAGAGACAGTGTGTGTGTGGGGGGGAGTGTGTATATGGTGGGGTGTGGGGGACTGAGAGGGTGTGGCTGTGGTGGGGGGATAGGGTATGCCGGGGTGCATGTATATGGGGGATTATAGGGGTAGGCATTGGTGTATGAGGTTTGTAGAGTGTGTGGGAGGGCGGGGGGTCTGGGGACCCTCAAAACACTTCCCCACATGGTGCACAGCCCCCACTGCCAGCAGCAGCAGCAGTCGGGGGTGATCAGGGAGCTCATGCCCTAGGTAGGCATTGGCGCCTGGCAGGGTGCAGTTCCAGCCAGTGCTGCATGAGGGGCTGAGGAGGACAACTTACCTCCATCACAAAGGCTCTGCACCACGCATCTGCAGCTCCTGCACTCACACTGGGGGAAGCCCCATGCAGGACTCTGCACCAGGGCCACACACTTCCAGTCGCTGCCACTTTCCCCACGGCACCTGTCACCGCTGCTTTTCCCTTGCTACTTCCCTTCCTTCCCTGCCCGCCGCTTCCCCCCTCCCACCCATTCTTATTTGATTCTCCACTCCCAGATGGAGGAAGGCTCCAGGGTCAGCAGGCCAGAAGCCTCTGCTAGGCAAAATCTTCCAGTTGGGGGCTGGGGGTGGGACAGGGCTGAGCAGGCCTTACTGCTGACACCTACCACCAGCTCTTCCTGGGTCCTGCTACTACTGGCACCTTGTTATCTTTGACAGGTAGCCATGGGAAGATGATAATGAATTTTCTAATTTTTGTAGGGGCCCCACAGGCTGGACAGAATGACCTGGTGGGCTGGCTTCAGCCGCCCACAGACTGGATTTTACCCACCCCTGCTTTATACAAATCTGCAGGTAATACTGATTTAGAACAGTGCTATTATATGTGAAGACATGCATACTTATGCTACTTTCCCATAAACCAGGGGTGAGCAATTATTTTGGGTGGAGGGCCGCTTACTGAGTTTTGGCCAGCCATCGAGGACCGCATGACAGGCAGCGCAGGGCAGATAAATATTAATTTTCTAAATTTTTTAGGGGCCCCACAGGCTGGATAGAATGGCCTGGTGGGCCACATCTGGCTCCCAGGACACATTTTGCCCACCCCTGCCATAAACGGTCTTGGTTAGGGGAGCAGCAAGCCTACACAAGAATGGAAGCCAAGTCACAACAGCATGTAGGCACTAAAAATATGTTAACATTTCCAATGGATGCATTGTAGTTATGGAGAACAGAGTTCAGAATGTATTATTCCAGTAGTTCCAAATCTGTGGTACGGGAACCACCCGTGGTCAGTAGTAACCGTAAACAGATTTATTATAATTACTTTCTATGACAAAAATTGGCTGGTGGTATTGAAGGTTATAGCATTTTAAATTGGTGGTGTGCAATCTGTCACAGTTTGGGAACTCCTGGATTATTCTATACTGAGGGATTTTCAAAGTAGATAACCCCAAACTGTCATGGCTCTGCCACACCTGGGATCTCCATGGAAATTGGCTGCAGTGATGCGGGCAGGGGCTGCTAGGAAATGGAGTCCAGCTGCTGTCCAGATCCCTCATTTTGTCCACCCCTATCTAGGGTAAAACTTTGAAGAAAAAACCTAATGTGATTTGGGACCTGTCATCCCATTTCCAGAAGTGACTTAGGCACTTGAGTCAAAGTCTCACGGTAAATCATGGAACTTAAATTTCTAAGGTACTTTGAAAATGGAACTTTGAAAAAAAATGCCAAAATATTACCTCTAGTTTATTAGCACTAGCATAAATGTACAATACACTAGAAGGAAATCCTTTGAATTCATTTAAAAAGAAACTATGGAAAAGTCATGGACCATGCAACTAACCTCAATGACATCACTAATTTCAGCAGGACCATATGTAAACACCATCTTTTATGAACTAACCTGACTGCTGAATTCCATTATGTGGCTCTAAGGAGTTATTCATCAGTTTTCATCTTATACTTGCCCTTTTACCCTCTAAATTGTACTTGGAGTCCAAGAGATGAGTAGCCTTCTGTTACTTTATGTCCTATATTTAAGCCATCAACTTGGGGTCTCCCCCAACAAAGCATACAACCAGATTTTACACTGATCTTCCATATCAGATTGAGGGTTGGTAGTTTGCAAAGGGTTAGGTGACTTGCCCAATATGCAGCTGAGTCCTAGCAAGGTTGACAGAGCAGAGCTGAAGGAGAACTACAGCATGCAGGCTGGCTGCACTGACAGGCCCTGGAGCAGGGAACCTTTAAAGTAGACAGCCTACAGAAGCAGCAGCTGCCAGGAGCCTAAGGTCCAGGGAAGGGACATGCTTTAGATTTTGATACATGTTTAACTTTATTTTTGAGCTTTTGAGGAAAACCATTAAGTACCATTTTTATTAATGAAACCATAAAGAAAAAGGGCCTAGATGTAAATCACTAGACATAGTGTATATCTCCCTGGATTGGGATGACAAGTCAACCTGTATGTGTAGCAGCAGCAGATTAGGTTGGAATCTGGCAGCACAGTGGAAGATACTACAGGGAGCAGAAAGTAAAGCAGCAGACTGGGTAAGGAGTACCAGGAAGGCAGCAAAGAAGCAGATCAAATTTGGGAAGGGGGTAAGAGTGACACTTGGGGTAATCCCCTAATGGACTATGCCATCTGTTTAATTTGGGGGCAGATAGAAAAGCACTACTTGTGTAAACCATTATCCATTATCCCTATCTAGATGCTCTTAGGCTCTTTGCCTTCTTAAGAAGAACATCATGTTACCTAGACATGTGATGAGAAGCCGTCCCCAATGCCCTCCGCCCCAGAACGCAAAGTCCATAACAAAGAGTCACCAGGGATGAGTCTTTACTTGCATCCAGTGGCTATAATAAAAACAAAATGGAAAAAAAGGAAGGTCAGGTAAAGTGAATGATATTACAGCAAAGTCTATCCTTCTGGAAAAAATGCTAAATAAAAAGACCAACATAAAAAGCTACAAGGGAAGGACGACAGAAATTCTAGTGCTTATGCAAAAGATAAATCTCTCCCTGATAAAAATCAAATTAGGTATTCTTTAAGTATCTTATAGATACTGTACAAACCTGATTAGAAAGACAAGTGTGCTGTTTGCCATTTGAATACATTGCACACTTACAGCATGCACACACCTTCTGTCATGCATACTACATACTTGTAAAATTCATCTCGGAGCACAAAAGATCAACTGTATCCATGATCATCACAGCAAAAGCCATTTTGATAGACCAGACATAAGTCACTTGCAAGTTTCAAATATGTATTTCTGAGTGGAAGGTGATGTGTATAGTATTTACAAAGAAGCAGTTCTGATGTACTATTTGTAATATTTATACAATTCTCTTGGTAGTAGACTATCACATATTCAAATTATTAAGTGCACTTTCCATCATCCCCAAAAAGTATTTGGAAAGTGACAATCACTTAATAAAAGACAAACAACATTCTTCATTATTTTCCATTAATCAGAAAAATGGTTCAAGTGTTACACTTCCTAGAAAAACCTCCTCCTACTTCCTAACTTCCAAAATAATTTCTCACTCTAAAGCCCCAGATGCTTCATTAAATGTTGCCCCTTTTTTCACCTGCATTCCTCACTATCCACAAACAACCATTTATACCAAGGGTGAGCAATCGTTTGGGCTGGAGAGCCACTTAGGGAGTTTTGGTGGGCTGTTGCAGGCCAGGTCAGCACTCCTGAACCCCCTAGCCCGCAACTGCTCACCACAACTCCTTAAGTGGCAGATTACTGGACCTGGGAGTGGATTGCGACCTCGCAATCCTGGCCCTGGCCCCAGGATTTCCATGAAGATTGACCCAGGATCCCTGTGGGCAGGGCACACAGCCAGCTGGATGGGATGGGGCTATGGCTGGGCTAGGAGTGGCATCTGGGAGCAGGATGGGCAGGTGAGGCGGGGATCTTGCAATGACAATGCAGGGTCAGGGCCTGGGCAGTTGTGATCCCCACTCTCTGCATGCCCCTGCCTGCAGAATGGGCACCCATTGCAGGGATGTGCGGGCAGCAAATCATAGCTCCACTCTGGACCCCTTCCTCACTCTATCACTGCCTTACAAACCTGGCCCTGGTCCCTCGCATTCCATTCCTGGACACTGCTCCCTGCCTGACCATGGCCCCATCCCATCTGCCTGGCTGAGCACACCTTGGCCAAGGGGGTCTCGGGATGGTCTCAATGGAGACACCACCCGCTCCATCCGGTACCCTTGGCAGTGGGTGTGGAGTGAATGGGCCAGGGTGCCCAGACAGCAGGGCTGGGTCTGGTGGAAAGAGCTGCCAGCAAGCAGAGTTCAACTACTGAGCTGCCCCAGCTCCTCTGCGCACCTGGGGGTGGTATAAGGCCCATGTGCCACAGCCATGTGCTTGGGCTGGCCAGGGTTAAGGAACCTGCCACAAATCAGATAAAATCCCTGGGCAAGCCAAATTTGGCCCATGGGATGTATTTTACTTGCCTCTGATTTCTACTAAAACACATCCAAGTACAGTATAACCTCATAAATCTGGATATAAAAAATCTGGAATTCTTGAAAATCTGGCACATCGGGGAGTAGTGGCGGCTGGTTCCGGAGCAGTGGAGGAGGAAGGTTGCAATGTGGCGGCTGCCGTTGCCATCCACCACCCCTACCCGCCCACTCGAGTTTTAAAAATCCAGAATTTTAAAATTTCCGGCAGATGCTCAGTCCCAAGCGTGCCAGATTTATGAGGTTATACTGTATTATGCAGGACAACTGTACTTACTTCAATCTACTGTGTATGCTTTTATTTGACCAAGAGAGATAAAAATACTTACAAACTGAAATAAAGAGAACAGGTATAATCATTAACCCACTAACCTAGCCCACAACAATACTTACTGTCGAATCAATTTTAAATCTAAATTTCAGTAGAGACTAAAATTGAACCCTGCAAGAAAATATATGCAAGAGACTTCTGGGAATCACAAATGGTTCTCTTGACTCAATCATGCCTACCTTTTCTCTTCGAGAGCAGCAGTACTCTATCCAGTTGAGGTAAATCACACAAAAGCTCTCTCGGGAGATACCTGCTAGACGATGGTCATAATCCTCATCAATATTAGGATTAAATGTAGGATCTACATCAACATAGTTGCGGTCTGCACACAGCCTTAGTCCTTCCTGCATTGTCTCATTAGCCAACCATTCCTCTAGCTTGGGGGAAGCTGTGACATAATAGATAATGCCCTGAAACGAACAGAAGTTTAAGATACATAGATCAGCACAGGAAACAGTAAATCTCCATTTCACTTGCATAAATCTTGGATGGAAATGTAATGCATTAGCATACCATATTTAAGCAATGCATAAGAGGAATAAATTCAACTGCCATTGGAGAAGTGGTATAAATACATTTGTTTATTAGATTATCTAGTTTGCCATCTATGGCAATCTAAATATTTGATTGAGTACATGGGAAATTTTATCTGGCAAATACAGGGGATTAAATAGTCAGTTTCTATAGAGTATAAACTTTTAAATTAATGAATGAGGGAGGAAGGGACTATTCAACCTTAGGTGGGAACTGAATGTCTAGCAAGTATTTTAAGCTCTGAGTTTGGTGAAAGGTTATAAAGACCATGTAGGAGTCTATAAAAGGATCTTTTCAGGTCATCTTTGAAGGTTGGTTCTTGGTGGTCACTGAAGACCCTCTTGCCCTTTTTCCAGGGGTGGAGAATTGGTCAATATTTTCTTTTCCTGTAATGAAGTCTTGCTCATGATGATGGACTTCTGCCCCTTGCACCAAATCTTAGAGGTGACTGCATTTCAAAGGTGCTGTCATGCAATTTATGAAGGACTATGATATTCTTGAAGATAAAGAAAAAGTAATTTCCTAACAATACAAAAATTAGTCTTCAGTAAATATAAAGGCAGAAGGCAGTGCAGAGTGGTGTTTAACCAGCATTACAGAGGCCAAATCAACAGGAAGGAAGATTCTTCTTTGTTTGTTGTAATGGGGAAGGAGCAAATGCAACCTCTCTCTTTCTTCAACATTGTCCCAACTAAATTTGGATTCCAGACTACCCATAATTGAAGTGTAAATAATCATCTTCTACCCTCAAAATTTCCACCAACTGTACAGTAGATATATTGTTCATTCTTTGTCCCACACTATAATGCAATTTTGCTGCATAAATGTAGAAACAACTACTATTTTTACAAATATATGAATGTCCTATGGTGAAATAATTCACTTATATGTAGTGTGAGCTAAGCTGCTAAGAATTTTGGGCTGTTACAAAAATGTGATAGTAAGCTATCAGCTGAAGTGAAGAAAAGTATCTATGAGACTTGAGTGCTGTCATTCCTACCTTTTGGTTCAGAAACGTGGACTACATATACTAGGCATATCAAGAGACTGATACAGCTTCCACATGGGATGTCTGCATAAGATCCTGAAAATAAAGTGGAAGGCAGAATACCAAACAGACGTACTGAATGCACAAGGCTGACACACTTAGAAACCCCTATCAAGAGGAGGAGGTTGTGATAGATTGGCCATGTCAGGAGAATGCGAGAAGACGGTATTCCCCAAGAATACTTTGTATAGTGAAATTTAAAATGGCTCTAGCAAGTGAATTCACCCTCTAAGGCGGTACTACAATCTATGCAAAAATTATATGAAACTGTTCAAAATCAGTGTAGAAAGCTAGGAAGAATGTGCAGAATCCCATCCAATCCAGAGGGAACACCTGACATTGGGTGCAGCTTAAAATGAACTTGCTTCAATCTAGAGGATGGAAGCAAAGCGAGAAAGAAGAAAGCAGCATGCTGTATGCTTGGCCTCCACCTCAGACAACACATGGATCTATGAAACTTGTAAACAAACTGTATTGCTCTCAAATTGGGTTCGTCAGACAGATTCATCAAGCAACTAACTGGACCTCTTAAGTGTACATCACAATCCAGATGACTGATGGCTGCCTACTAAAATTGTAGTCTGAGTTGCATTTCACAATCCTCATGGTAAAAAACACACATATAATTTTTTGAAAGCATTACAGTTCATGCTTTCAAATTCAGCAGAGTAACATTACGCTGAAGGACAGATGGACTCTTATATAACTGCAGAATAATACCTTGACATAGTAAGTGGTGAGAATTTTCCGAAGATCAAAGACTTGAAGCATGGAAGCAGCACTGTTGTCCGTGATGCTGTAGCCCTCCAGAACATATTTTGTCACTAGCACCTCCCAAGCCAGCCATCGTTGGCCAAAGGCCGCATTGAAAGAAAGCATATGAGGAAGGTGACCAGGTTCACAGCAACAAAAGCCTTCATCCTCTTCTACCCCTTCAGTAATAGCCTCTACTTCACGCTGCTGACAGTAAGTTCCTTGGGAGAAAGGAAAGAAGAAACAAACAAAGGGACATTTAGGGAACTAATCTCAAACTGTTTGATATTTAAAAACGGTTGATGCCAAAAAAGTAATAAAAGTACATTTCTGTTAACAGCTGGTAAACAATTATAACTAACTCTTAACTAAACAAAAGACACGAACTGCTTGGTTCTAATTTGTCATGCTAAGAACAAACAAGCTAATCAGTTATAAGGAAAAAGGCTGTTGTCAATCACTGTTACACCAAGAGGAAAAGAAAAACCTGGTAGCAATTTGAGAAGCCTGGTTTTCCTCACTTGGGTAACAGAACATAGGTGTCAAACTCACCTTATGTCCAGGGATAGATCCAGATCACAGGGCTCCTTGCAGGCCAGACGCAGCCCAGGGCATGCAGTGAAGGCACTTCTAGATGGCAGGGCAAGAGTGCAGGCCAAGCCAAATAATGACAGCGGTGGTGGCAATGGACCCAGCAGCCACAAGGTGACCAGAGTTGTATCAGCCCTTGCTCAACCTCCTGCTACTGAGGGCCATGTCCATCAGGGCTCAATGACCCAGAATTCTGTGAAAAAACCCTTCCCCTAGCCTCCCCTCTTCTCCTTCCCCAACTTCTAGTAGCACCACAGGCCTGGCTGTATGTTCAACCTATAACAGAAGATACAGCAAGAGCCAACTCTGTAAGTTGATCTAAAACAGTTAAGCTGTAAAACTCTTACCTCTGAATTCAAGCCCCCTCAACTGGAAGGTCACCAGGCCATTTCCTATCTCTATAAGGTGTACTAGTGCATTGAGGTAGTCAGATGCTAGGATGAAGCAGTCTCCAGTGCTGTAGTTTCCCCACCGTCCAAGCAGAAGGTCACCACACAGGCTGTGCTGAAGGGAACGGGTTAAATGCTCATAGAAGATTGAATTCAGGTTGTTATCATCTGAACCTACAGGAAGATTGAATTCAGGTTATCGTCATCCTCATCATCTGAACCTAAAGGAAAAATCCAGGCCAATCAAAACCTGCACTTTACAATTACTCAATGGCAATGTTGTTTCAAAAAGGCCAATTTCTATTTTTTGGAGGCAACTATTCAGAATTGATGCCAGGTACAGTTTAACAATCTGACAGGTTGATCAGATTCCCATCCAACTAAACCAAAAGATTAATTCCTCTGGTCAGCAAGTTACTCAAGGGAAAGTCACTTGCAAAAAAGTTGAGAAACACCACTTTAGACACATAGGTACAGAAAGAGCCACATTAATGGCCAGATGCAACATGTTACAATGCCACCATTCTAATGCCACCTAGGTATGTTTAAACAAATGCTTCATTCTCCTCTTGGCTGTGTTCAGAGCAGTCAGCTCTGGGGTGCTGCTAGAACAAGTGAAGGAAAAAGTAGGTAGATATGGGAAATGAGAACCATAAGAAGAATGGCAAGAAAGAGCAAAGAGTAACCAAGTTAATCATAATGGAACGACAGGAAGGAAAAAGAGGGGAGAGGAAAATGGATGCCAGAAATATACAAAAATAGACAAGTTGAACAAGACTGGTTCTACATTTTACAACTCTGTGGCTTAGAAGGGTTAAGGATGGAACTCTCAAAAGCTTGTCCTTTATCAAAAGACTGGTGTTCCAATTTCTATCAGTTGGTTTGTCTTGCTCCCCTCCCCATCCCAAATAAAATGCAAATAGCGTGTTCTCTTCCTTGAGTGTGATAAACTAATGCCATATGTTGCATACACAAAAATAAAAAGTCCTAAAGATTAAGATGGCAGTTGGCAACCTTGTTAGGCTGCAGGCAAAAATGACCCAGCTTGGGTTAGAGATGGGAGGGCACCAGGACCCAGACACCACTGCCACTTTTCCCTGTGGTGGCACAGGAGAAGTGCCTGCCCATTTCCTGCTCCTGCTGAAGCTCCATGCCACTAAATTTTGCTGAAGTCTCACATCTACAGACTGGATCAAATGGTGTGCCATAGATTGCTGATCCCTGAATTAAATAATGGCTATATCCTCTGCAGTTAAAAGAATTTATAGCCAAGATGGTAAGTAGTTTTGTTCTAGATGGGAGAGAAGAAATTTTGGCACCAAACTCCCTTCAAGATTAACCGGAAAAGCTAAATATTTTTCCAAAAAAATATTTTAGAGATCTTTGTGTGTGAATAATGAATTTAAGTCATTAAAGGAGACTGGATAGGCACCTGGTTGGGGTCTTATGACCCCGCCCGCCCCCAGTGCTCCTTCCTGCCCATGGCAGGGGGTCAGACTAGACGATCTGTCTAGGTCCCTTTGGACTCTATGATTCTATTATTCTAAGTCAAACACTTTAAAAGCAACTCATTATAAGATGAGCTACTGTGCACAAGTCCTACAGTTATTTAACATTCAGCACAGCCATAGGTTAATCCAGGGGCGGGCAATTATTTTGGGTGGACGGCCGCTTACCCAGTTTTGGCAGGCTGTCGAGGGCCGCATGGATAGCCCCGCCCCTTGACAGGTGCCCCACCGCCTAGTCACCATCTTGGGACCAATGTCCCAGGGCCAGCACCAGTGGGGCCCAGGGTGGGACACAGGCCAGCAGGGTTCTGTGGAGCCAGGCTGGCCTGCACCAGCAGGGAGAGGGGAGCTGGCCTGGCTTCATAGAGCCCCTGCGCTCTTGCCACCCTGCTCTGGGCCCCACCAGCACTGGCCCTGGGACACCAGTGAGGGCCCTGTGCTCCCACCGGCTCCCCGCTTGCTCACATCCAGTGTCCCTCAGCCCCATGGTACAGGCGGGGGGCAGCGTACAGCCCCGAACCCCTGCTTGTCAGCATGGAAGAAGCTGGTGCTGAGTGTGGGGAAAAGCGGCCCCTCTCCTGCCCTGTGGCTGGCACCCCACACTGCAGGCGCTTGCAGCCCATGTAGGACTGTCTGGAGCAGGCACAGGTAGCCTTATGCACGCTGCAGGTGGCTGCAGCACAGGGTGCTGGCCATGGGGCAGGTGAGGGGCTGCTTTTTCCCCACACTCAGAACCAGCATGTAACCTGCCCCACTGCCAGCCTGGCAGTGGGGCCAGGTTACAAGCTGGTGCTGAGCATGGGAGAGGGAGGGAGAAAGCAGCCACTCCCTGCCCCACGCCCAGCTCCCCATGCTCCAGCTGCTCGCAGCCTGCCTGGGGCTGCCTGAGCCTGCTCTAGACAGCCCTGTGTGGGCTGCGAGCGCCTGCAGCTCAGGGCACTAGCCATGGGGTGGGCGAGGGGGCCGCTCTTCTCCATGCATGGAAGGAGCCCAGGGAAAAGCTGAGCACGGGGGAAAGTGGCTCCTCCACCGCCCCATGCTGCAGGTGCTCACAGCCTGCATGGGGCTGTCTGGAGCTGGCACAGGCAGCCCCATGTGGGCTGTAAGCAGCTGCAGTGCGGGGCACCAGGCATAGGCAGGGTAGGGAGGGGTTGCTTCCCCATCCCACGCTCCTTCCTTGCCTGGGGTCCTCCACCCCTTACCTGAGCTTCCCATGACAGGGCAGCCACGTGCTCCCAGCCCAGAAACTCCAGCTGGGGGCCAGGGCAAGGCTGGTCAGGCCCCACTGCTGTTGGAGCCCAACAGACTTCCCCTGGGTCCTACTGCCCTTGGTTCCTGTCATTTTTGACAAGGAACCAAGGGCAGAAAAATATTAATTTTCTACATTTTTTTAGGGGCACCATGGGCCGGATAGAATGGCCTCATGGGCTGTATTTTGCCCACCCCTGGGTTAATCTAACCTTCTCATGCAAACTTTTGTCACAAAAATTATGAAGGTGAAAGGAGTGGATGTTTCCCTTTCATGTTATTTACACACACACACGCAGAGAACTTTTGAAACATTTTCAGCAAACAATTAGAGTATTACCTGGATTTCTATCAAGTTGGGAAGCCAGTCTTGTGTTTGAATGGTCCACACGTTTTGTGCTGAAGACAACAAAATGAAACATTCTTAACGTAGTTATTCATAGTATAAAAAAATATAGGGTAATGAAGCTGCAGACAATGTAGTGAGGAAAATATTTCCATCTTTGCTGGTAGTTGATTCTACTTTGAATCTAACATTTTGCCACTGTTTGTAACAACTTCATTCAGTTAGAGTACTGAAAGGATCTATAAGTAAAGCCCTCTCAATTTACCAACAGAAAATAGTAAGGATACAATGCCGTCAAAGTTCTGCTTGATATTTTAGCTGTGTCACTTGCATAGTTAATGAAACCAGCAAAGCTAAAACCCACGCTGACTATACACTGAAAATTTAATTTACAGTATGATACTAGGAGTTAAGATGCACAAGTGACATTCATCTAGAAAGGTATAATTTTTATTAGCTGAAAATAACACCCACATTTCTACCTGAAGGCTAGAAGGCAAGGTGTATTCAAACTGCTGTATTCTGAGAAGATGCTAAAACTAACACCAGGGCCTCATAGTTAGTTTCACGTGAAATGCATCTGGTTTGCACAAAATTCTTTCCTCCTAAATGACAGTATGGAAACCTCACCCTGGCATCTGAAAGTCGAGCTAGATTCTTTTTGGCTTAAAAGCACCCAAGAGCAGGTATAGATTATACAGATCAGTGTCCTTCCTCAGCTACTTGTAACCCTCCTGTTTCATGTAAGGAGTGGTTTAACAAAAAGTATCATCTAATCTGGGGAATCTTTTACTCAGGATGGTGATACATAAGCCAAGAAGAAACCACACTGACTTTAAAAGATATCACAGTAAGTTGTGACATGAGGGAACTTACTGGGACATTAAGGGGAAAAAAATGTTTTGACCTGTAAAATGAGGTGTTAAATTGAGTCATCACTCATCAGTATAAACAAGCAAGCCCTAAATACCCCTTACATAAGAAAGCACCTTTCAGATTCCAATTACACGTTAAAATACTGACATTTTAGAGATTTTGTATGCAATTAAAAATATGAGAAGAATAAAATATAAATACCATCAGCTTTCATAGAAAAAAAAATCAGCAGAAAAAACAAAACACACCCACTACACCATTTCAGAAAAACAACATACTTTTTGCAAATATTAAAAGCCATGAACCAATTCTCTTGAAAATAACCATATCACCCAGAAATACACACACATTTGGTCACAGCTTTCATTAAGAAGCCATCTCTGCTGTGTTTAGTAATGGTCTAATTTCACCCACTTGTAGTCTCTCTCCCAGAATTTGACAGGTCTGGCGTACGAAGTGATGAATATTGCACTTCCCAGGAAAGGGTTGAGTGGAGTGGAGAAGAAAGCTGATACAGCTGCTTGGACAAACAACATTGCAGAATCTGTGCCATGACAGGGTTAAGGAAACAAAGACAAACCCTGGTACTTTTTACAAACAGAAAAAAAACAGGATCCCCAGGACCTCTCATGTAATGCATACTTTATCCCAGGGCAGCCTACCAAATACCAGCTTCTCTTGAAGATACTTCAACTTTGGAACTTAAGATTATGGTTGTTGGGGCGGAAAAAAGCTTGGAGACTGGCTTACCACTTTTCCAGTGAAATAACATGGAAATCTAATCTAAAACTTTTCTGTAATAGAACTATTCTAAGTCTTACTGGCACATCAAGACAGCAGGTAGATTTAGTTTTTTCATCCACAATCACCGGGCAGGGAAAGATATCCATTAGGTTTAGCACATGACAACTATCAGAACAAAGCATTTATAAGTTTAAAATCTAGACAGCTGTCAACACATTTAGATTTTTTTCAAAGGATACGTGGCACAGCAAATGGCTGGGCAAAAGCATGGAAAGCAGAACCCCATGTGATTTGCCAAGGTGCAATGTAAGTATACACAAATCTCAGCTTATAAAAGAGTTCCCAAAGCTAGAAAAAGGCACAAGAAAAAAACTACGTAACCATTTAGCTGTCACAAAAAATAAGCCATTTATAATATAACACTGTAAAATAGTGTGCACGTGTAGGCGCGCACGCGCACACACACACACTCCCTCCCTCTTGACTTTGTAGAATGGTATATACAGTCTAAGCCACTAAGATAGGTTAGTTTGGCAATCAGACAGTTGCCTGACATGTGGGCTGGGCTAGAAGGATGAACTGCCCATCTCAACTGCTGTGCTATATAAATACATATATGAAATCACCAAAGGAAGCAGGGACTAATTTGCAATTTTTTTTCTACACATGTATCACAATGAAAGCATGCAGCTGTAACAGTTGCACCACTGCAGTTTGTACCAGAATAATTTGGTATTGAAACAACCAACCTGAAAGGAATGAGAACAGGTTGGGCAAAGGCAAGTCACACTGAGTAATAAGTAGGTTTGGCGGAGTTTAGTTTTATTTTTTAAATAATTAATTTAAACGGATAATATCAAGTTTTATTTTTAAGCATTTGTTTTGATTTGATCCATTTAGAATTTCAGGATTGTGAGAAAGTAGGGGTGCATGTGCATGCGCATACACACGCACTTCCTCCTGCAGCCCAGCACACAGCAGGTGCAGGGGAAGTTGCTGTGCTGCCAGGCTGTCAGCCTACTGTCCGGCCCCCCTGCCAAGTCCGGTAATAAGCTTTAACCGTTTTGTGAAAAGCTAAGGGCATGCTAGCCTAAACAAACTTTCAGGGAACATTAAAACTGACTTGAGCATTGCACTTAACACTTTAAAAAAATCAAAAGGATCAAGCAAATGGCTAGTGCCATTTGCATGGTTTAAATATCTTACCACTTTACCCAGAGGCATCTTACATGGTTTCCACTGTATTTACCAATACAATACTGTGGTAACATTTTAGAAGACTTCTCTTATAAAGGCATGGAACAATCACTAGTTTAATAAGTAAATATTAAACCAACCTTAAAATAGTAAAACTTAGTTGGTAGGGGGGAAGAATAGGGGTGAAAGATGAGAGGTAATCAATAAAAAGGGAGCAAAGTAGTGAGCCTAAAAAGAGTTTGGATCTGCAAAGTGGTTCAACACCGACATGCCTCACACAGCTAATTCCTAGGATTAAAAGGGTTTTAATTGTTTTTTTCTCTTTTGACCTTAGTAGTTCATTTTCAATGCTTGGAAAGCTTACTAGTCCTGAAAGCATTTGCATTCATCAGCCAGTGTTTCTATTCTGACAATGGCAAGATGCTGCAACTTAAAAAACCCCACAAAATACATTTTGCTTCAGTGGTCTAAAACACTGATGAGACTGTCACATGCCAAGATAAAAAAGGCCTCCAATAATAAGTATGCAATGATTTACTAGTAGGACTTATGATATGTAAGAGTTCATTATGGGGATTTTCATTCTCTGAATTCATAAACATAACTACCTGAAACACCCAGGTTTTTCAGAGCGTATTTGTGTTAAGTTACCTTGCTGAAGAGTATAGACATGAAGAAGAGGTCTAACAGCATGGTCTCAGAGAAACTTTTGTAGTCAAATGTAAAGAAGAGCACTGTGAAAACAACTGTGACATACTGACAGGTTGGACTACTGAAAGAGGAACGCAGCAACTTCAAGCCAGCTATGGTGATCATTAATGCACCCAACCTACAGAAGAGATTTAGAAAAGAAAGTTATTTCATCTGCTGCCTGAAAGGACTGCATTGGAACAAGCAGTTCAATCACTACTTATACACAATAAATGTATTGTGAACCCTTCAGAATTTTTAGATAACTACCACAGTCATTCCTTTAATGATCTCCACTCAATTGACATTTAAAGAATACACTATTACAGCACCATCTGGAAAACAATCTCCCTGAGAAAGAGTTTAAAACCTATGTATGATAGCAAGTGGATCTGTATTGTTATGAACAGTAACGTACACTCTTTCTGAATACTGCATGAGACCTGATCAGTGAGGAAAAATTACTGTATACTGGGTTATTAATACGTTTTACCTTACTGTATTGTTCTACCTTACACTGGGGGTAGTAGAACTTTTATGACACTTACAAAAGTTTCAGTTCAATGGGCCCTATGTACAAAAACTACACAGTGGCTTTCCAGATGAGAATCTCTCACTTATTGTAAGTCCATAGGAGAATCCACTAGCTTTCAGAACCTAACCTCCATCAACCTTCAAACCTCATTTTGCAAGGCTGTTTGTAAAGAGATGAATAGGTAATGAACACTTTTAAAAAGAGACTTAAATTGGGGCAGTTTGTATGCCAGAGCTGCTCAGGGAGACTGACAAACTGAGGCACATGTCTATCTAAAAGTTAGGTCTTCCTAGATTCTGGGTATGGTAAAATGTAGGGAAGAACTAAAATGTGCAAATAATCTTTTAGTATTTTTGTTCTAAAAAATTAAAAATGCTCCACTTTAGGAAGGCTTCTTGGTCTTTGTTCTTGGAAAGCAGAAGCACAGAACAGCAAGGTCTGAGCTTTAGTCAGACTTGCTGGAGTAACATGGCCTCAGCTGGAGTGGGAGAATCATGTAATGCTATCTGGAGTCAGGTGATAGCTGTAAATTTCAGACCTAGGAGGGGTAAATAACAAGATCCAGAAACAGAGTCAGAGACCTGGCAACTGGTCCAGTAACCAACATGATTTGGGTCTTAAGAATACAAGGGACAGAATATCATGAGCAAACAGTTGGGGGACAATCCTACTTCAGGAGGCCTAGGCTGCATAATCATGTAATAAAACTTCTCTCTCAACTTCTACAGTTCAACAGTTCACAGACAGAAAATGCTGGATACCATCTGGGCGATTCCTTTTGTTAAACCCAGAAACTTAATTGTATGATTATGCATTTAACATGGAAATATTCTGTTCAGTTTAAATAAATTTAGTGATTCATTCAAGGAAGATTTTACAATGAAAGCAGTAAGAATTAGTTTTCATTCCCAGCTTCTAGCACTACTAACATTTCCAATGAGGCTATAATTTATAGCCACTTTACCCATTTCCTTCTACTATACTGTATGTTACTCAGGTTACTGACCACCTTTCTACTTACTCAGTATCCAGTTTCTTTGGAGTAGCAATAGTCTTGGCACTGCTGCTGAGCTCATTGAGGACTATCAGTGGATAGATAATATTCTTCTCCACAAAAAGAAGCCAAATGTGAAGTTTTTCAAACCACATTACATGTGCTGCATCTAATAGGATTGCAAAAATAGGAGACCACAGATCAGAGAGAGAGAGAGAGACTAACTAGAACAGGACATTGGCAATCAGATGCAGTTTATTTCAGCTCTGGAACAGTTCTTTTCTGGCAATTGTTGGATGGCCGAAATAAACATTCAGTAAGTTTTAGCAGTAATGCAAAATTTACTCCCATATAACTGCAAACCAGCAGCTGCTTCTGGCAGTTTATAAGAGGACCCAAGCACTAATTTGGATTCTCAGATTGAGTTGGACTAAGTCACACTGGTGGGAAATTTGCAATAATTTAGTTATGTACAAAGTTTAGAATTTGGAATTTTCTTAACTACATAATTAGAGTAACTACAAATTGATAAAGGCTATTTCTATTGATATTGATCAAGTTAATGTTTTGATTATGCATTTTGAAAAATTTTAGGACAATCATATTTGTACTGAAAAATAAAACTGACCTAGATAACCCTTAAAGGCCTTTCTTATAGATGGCAGTTTCTTAGGCGTCAGCAGTCCAGCCCTACTTGAGTCGGAAATATAAGCTTTTGTAGGTGACAGCATCCGTCGAAGTAGGTTGTCACCTACAAAAGCTTACGGCTCTCTGAATGAATTGGTCTCTGAAGTTCCACCCTACCCTGCCTGACTTCAGATTAACAAAGCTAACCGCCTCTCAGATTCTTATAAAATGCACCAAACAACCAGCCTACAAGAACTTACATATCTTGCCAGTATAAAACTTGACACATGGCAGCCTCTTAACTTTCGACTTTCTTGTACACACTGACCCATCATCAGCCCAGGCTTGTGCCAGTTTTCAGTTATGCTCCTCAAGTGCATCTGGCCGACTGGGAAAAGGCAGCAATACTGTAAGTTGGCACTAAGCTCTTCATCACCAAGGCCTGCTAGTGTCCATAACAGTAAGAGGTAGCAGGTATTAAAATCAGAGGGGTAGGTTTAAGATAGCAATGACATACAAAATGAAGCACATCCAATTGTAATTTATGGTGCTCCAGAAGAACTTGGGACTAACCAGCTGCCACTCCTGAAGCAGAACCCCTCAGGGATGACCGACAATGACCTGCCTTAACTTCAGATGAATTGTTCCTGCAAGGGCCCAGATGGCATAACATTAGGACCTATAGTATTTTACATTACTGTATTTTATATTACAGGTTATTATATTTTACATGTTAAATATGGCTTCAGTTCTGCCTGTGCATAATGGAAATACTACCACGTATATCCATATTAAAAACATGTCAATGGGCCTGAATGCAACTGCTTCTGTTTTGTTTTGGGCTTTTTTTTAAAAATCTGTGTGCATTTCAAGTCTCAGTCATAACACTGCATTTAAGTTTATTTTTTCCCCTTTCAACTTTTCTTTCAAAGATCACTTGTATCCATTTGAATGTGTAACCACTAAAATAATATAAACTTGTAGTTATTAGACCCAGGCTGAGACTGCAATTTACTCTGGCAAACTGAGTGCTACGTGGAAGACAACTACATTTTCATCCAAAGGAAAGAAGTCTTTAGACTCAAATCTGACAGGCCTCAGAAACAAGATGTAATAACATTCTGTTTCTTCATCTTCGTTATTACTCAGCAACCTACTAACTCCTATTTATAGGTCTTCGATTGTGTTACAGAAACTTCGCAGTTCTCATTCGATGCTAAAGATAGCAGCATTAGATGGGGTAGGGGGGGTTGTTTGTTTTGGGTTTTTTGGCAATATAAGACTTGGCTAAGGCTAAAAATGGCAATCTGTTCTATGCAAATTTCTGTTCTTAAAAAAAAACCCTCTTACTTGACTGTTTGGAACACAGGTTCTGAATATAGAATTGCGTAGTTCTCAGATATATTTTGGTCAGCACAATTTAGCCATAAAATAGGGACTAGAAAGCAGAGAAAACCTGGGGTTCTATGCTGACTTTACCATGGGCTTGCCATGTAATCTTGCTGAAAATACTTGGACACTGATCTGGAAACCCAATTCGCATAGGCAGTTAGGACAAATAACCTCTATACAAATATTTCATAATGCAGAGTACACAAAGCTCCTCGGGGAAGTGGGGAGTGGCAGCACATTTACAATAACACAGATTGAATCCCAGGACTGTGGCCTTAGACTATTTTCCCCAATTGTAAACTGAAATAATATTTTTACCTTCCTCTATGAAGGTCTTGAGGTCCTTACAAGAATGAGCTATTGCATGTAAATATTTCAATACAAGTGCTTTTTATAAAGGGTTTTTGTTAATGGGGTAAAACCTCCACTGCATTTTGTAACTTCTAGGTGAAAAAGTTATTTTAAAAAAAAAAAATTGTTTTCCAGGGAAGTTTCACTAATTAAAAAAGTAAATGGGTGTACATTTCTTTAGATTTGTATAACAAGCTATATATATATATATATATATATATATATATATATATATATCCCTGAGCACACAAACATGAAACAATGGGTGCTCCTGAACACATTGACAGAACTGTTGCATTGTAGTATTTTTCTATTTTTAGAAGCTTATCTTTTATCTCCAGTGAAAACCAGTAGTATTTAATAAGGACCAAAAGCCCAGTAAGCAGAAAGCTAAAATATCTAATCCAGTAAAACCGCTAAAAAACAAACACAACCCCAAACAGGAGACAAATGGAACTGATTTTGCCAAAACGAATCATGAGAAGTTTTTTTCAGCACAAATTTGTGAACTCCTGAAAGCAGATTTACTGAAATTGCCTTCATTATTAATGAAAGCTTGTCTAATGAGGCACAGTCATTATTACTATTATTACTATAGAAAAATAAATGCTACAGGATCAAGCAAGGCATGCTTATCTAGAAAACACTAGAAATTAGAAACCCCAAAACGTTCAAGTAAAGATGCAAGGCAAAGAGAGTTGAAGTAAATTAATGGTTAATATAAAGCTGCCAAACCATTAACATACATTAAAAAAAAAATACTGTTGATACTTACTGCGGACTTCAAATTGATAATACTCCTTTGTTTTCAACAGTGGGTGGGAGAAACAGTGCCAGGGAAGCTGCTTTCGGAACTGAGGCAGCACATAATGGGTTACAAAACCTACCGAGCCCACCAAAGCGTAGAGAACGTAGCTCAGAACAGGCTAAAGAAAAGTTGAATAAGAAAAGAAAGATTTGAGCCTTATAAAACAAGGGTAACATAACGGCTAATAACTTTGTACCTCCATAGCACTCATACAACAGCCCCCTTTCACAGCACACCTGGAACACAGTTTCTCATGATAAAGGGAGAAATATGATGCCACTGTTAAGAATATAAAATAAAGGATGCAGTAGTTGGCAACATTTTAGGAGACAGGTCGCTGCCACCGAATTTCCAACCCAGCAGCTCCTTTCCCTGCTGCCAAATTGCCACCAACATTCTGGCTTCATAGCCCGGATCTGGCCCACAGGCCATAAGTTGCCAACCACTGCTTTAGAAGACAACAACTTTAAGCTAGACAGACTACCCTATCTTTTAATGTTTCCTGGAGCTGGGTTGCTATCTTTTGTTCTACAACAGGGATAGCAAATCTTTTCTGGCTGTGGACCTGCATGTCCCACTGTTGCTTGTCCCAGCAGCAGCTCAGGGAGAGTTCCCACAGAAAGCACCCCCTGCTACTGCTGAAGCCCCATGTCCATGGGCCAGAATCAAAGGTTCCTTGGGCAAGATCTGGCTCGCAGCCCACAAGTAGCTGACCCTTGTTCCATAGTACTTCTGACCTTCTTTCATGGTTTTGATTCTTCTGCATTTCATCACTAGACTGGTAAAGCTACTATGCTCCCAAGGCCTGCACTTGATTTAGACTGGAAAAGTAAATCAAAGATTCTGATCATTTCAAGAAGCCATCACCCAGTGTTTGGTATCTGTGTCAAAATCTGCCGCACCATATTTGCTCAAACAATGTAATAATATTAAAATAAGATAACATACTTCCACCAGGCCTCTTCTGAAATAGAACCATTTTAGAAAGATTTCTCCAGCTACTGTGGAAGATATAGCTGCCCTGACATATAAATACAAAATCCTACAACTCAACACCTATCAAGTTGAAAGTATATGTGCTTTAAAAATATTCTGAAACATCAGGTAATAATAGGTATGCTAACAGGAAGAACATCACAGAAATTAACCTTAAGGAAGGTCTTCTGGCCTCATGAGGAGGGGAAAGACAGAATGAAAGGAGGAAAAGGGACTGTGTCCACTTGTAGCTTAATCACAATAGGAGGGGGAGGATCCAGCCCCTCAAGAATGAGGGTAACAGAGCCTTAAAACCATTTCACAGGTATAATTTCTTCCCCCTCCACAAAAAGCCTGAAAGAAGGGCATGGTGTCAGACAGGTAGAAAAACCTGTATGGACACAGTGAAGGGATGGGGGGGTGGGAAGGAGTAAGGAGAAATGGATGGTTTGGAGAAGTGAAGCTAGGGCTGACATCTGAAGCTCTTCAGGAAAGGCAGTACAGGTTTCCCTTGATTTATGTGTTCCTTATATGCAAATTCGCTCTTATGCGATGAGCATGTTTAGACCTATAATTTGTTATATGCGAGGTAAATTCGCTCTTATGCGATCAGCATAGATGCCTCCCCAGCCCAAGCAGGTAAGTCTGTGGGGGGAGGGGAAAGGACCAGGAACAGCTGGCATCAGCTACCTGCAGCCACTGAGCTGCACCATGCTCTGCCTGTCCCCTTGCACCTGGGCATACCCCAGCTCCTGGACTGCTCTGTGCCATGGTGCAAGCAGCTGGTGTCAGCTGCTTCCAGGGCCACTCCCTGAGTTCAGACAAGCAGAGCCCCGCACAGTGTGGGACAGAGCACTCATGCCAGACCTGGCTGCAGTGGCCCCAGGAGCATCCCAGGAGCAAAGGTGAGTGGAGACAGGGACAAATTTTTATCTCCTGCTTTGAAAGAAACAGAGCATGGTGTAGCCCAGTGGCCGCAGGCCAGGGCTGGGGTGAGTGCCGCTCTATTCCCTCTGCTTTGCTGCCTTGTGCAGCTCTGGGAGCAGCACCCCTCCCCTTGCCCTTTCCCTAGTCCCATCTTCACTCCATCCCTCTCTCACCACCATGGGAATTTATCCCTATTTCTTACATTGTAAAGTGGGCTCGCTTTATGTGAATTTAATTTATGCGCCATTCTCTGGGAACGCATGTGCAGCTGAAAATCGAGGGAAACCTGTATTCATTTTGTTTGAGCAACACTTAATGCATATTAAGCCCCCAAACACAAATGAGGCCTTTGGACACTATTCTTAGAAAAATAGTTATATAGTAGGATGTGCAAAAATTTATTTTCAAGAAAGGAGAAAAGTACAATTTAAAACAGCTTACCTGCAGGACTGTGAAAACTGTACTGACATGAATTGCAAAGTAGAGTACACCAATGACTACGCACACAATCAGGTCAGATTGCAACCGTTCACTCTGTTGAACAAAAAAACAGTTTGAGCATGCACATTTTGGTACCTCCTTCCGCAATCTCTGCCTACCTCTAAGTGATTTCAGTTGCTATTTTTACAGAAGCTCAGTGCTACCTAACTGCACCCACTGATGTCAATGAAAATTTTTATCTACTGCTTTGAAAGAAACAGAGTTGAACTAAAACAGTGCCAACTACCAGTAAAGGACTGCCACAAAAACAGAAAAAGTATGCATGATTACCCTTATTCAGTGGACTTTGGCCAACAGCATTTATTCAAATAACTTAATTCAAAACATATTTATTTGATGTTGTAAAGATAAATTAATGAACAAAGTATACACTTTTTCATCCTAACCTGTGATGAACTGTATAGACCTTACGTGACAGCACCTCAGACATGACCTCCCATTTGTGCCAAGGAGCCAGTTGAAAACAACTACAACCCAGGCAGAATGGGGCAGGAAATGGAGAACACTGCAGACACTTGGAAACTATAAGGTTGGAAGAAGATGCAGGAAGAGTAAATGCGGGGAAAGAAATGGAAACAGGTAAGGTCAGAAGCACTGAGATATCACAGAAGGAAGTCTTCTGTTGCTCTGGAACACAGAAAAGTACATGCCTTCACTCCCCTATTTCTGCTTTCCTGCAGTAAAAATGATGGCCTTGGAAGTAAAGAACCAATGATTACTGAGCCCCAAACTAGGGAGGGGCCTAAAGCTAGGCACACAGACACTTGAGGTTAAGTCTAAACTTAGTTATTCCAAGAGGAGTTAGATGCAAAGAAATGGGCAGGGGCAATAAAAGAGCTGTATACCGGGTCTGGCCACAAAGGAATGCTGCAGATGGTGAGTCTTGCAACGCAACTGACAGTTCTTCCCCAAGTTTAAAATCCTACTGCCCTGTGTGTATGTGCGCGCACGCACACATTGCAGAATTTTCAGGTCAGAAGGGCACACATTATGATAATCTAGTCCAGTGATTCTCAACTGTGTTAGATTCACGAAATTCCTCAGAAAACGCCAGCTCTTAACTTTCACTCTGTCCTTGACAACAGCAAAATAATACAGTAAATCTTCTGGGAGAAATAACTCAGAAAGACCACAACAGGTGCTATTTGAAATCTGTTGGTTTGTCCCGTGAATCATATGTAGGTGTTTGTTTATTTAACAGTACTAATAGCGTGTGGCGTACCATGGGACCCTTGGGAGGATCTCTCAGCATTCTGATTGAGAATCCCTTATCTAGTCAGGCTTGTGCATAACCCAGGCAAAATAATTTCACTTAGTAAATCCTGCCGTAAGGCTAGTAACTCCGAAAACAATACAAGAGAATTTAATTTAAAGCTTTGAAGCAAAAGAAAAAAAAAGAAACTACTATCATCTTAAACAAGTTCTTGAATTAGTTAATTATCCTCTTTATTAAAACAAAAAAAACCCTTCATTTCTATTCTGAATGTTTAGCATCAGCATTCAGGCACTGGATCTTATCAGGCCTCTGCTTTCCAGAATAGCGACCTGCTCTAGCAGAAGTTTTTTCCCCTTTAGGCAGGTAGTTTCAGAACCCTTACCCTTTTTATTAGATAACCTAAATTGACAAAGCAGCTGTTGTTGTACTGTTTTATGAAAAAGCACAATAACTGAACATTGCCGTTGGCTTAAGCATTTACAATAGAATTATGTTTGGCAACCAATGTAATGAAGTCAAGGAAACAGGCTCCACTGTCACTAAAAGCAATTCAATCTTCATTTAAAAAAAAAAAATTTAGTTGCAGTTGCTGGGCTGGGCTGGACTTAAAGTACCATTAGATTTAATAGGTATATATATGACACTATGAAAGCCAGTGTATTTAGTCAAATCCAAAATGACTTTGAATTTAAGATAACCCCCAATAATTAGATTCTACACATGGAATGTATGTATTTGCTATAATTTTCCATGCAAAGAATCTAATTTATTGGATCGGATTGGATCAGTGACTTGGACGAGGGGGTAAAAAGCACCCTGTTCAAATCTGCTGATGACACTAAGATGTTGGGGGATGTGGGCACACTAGAAGGGAGGAATAGGCTGCAATCGGACCTAGACAGGTTACAAGGGTGGGCGGATGAGAATAGGATGGGATTCGACACCAACAAGTGCAAAGTGATGCACCTAGGGAAGAACAACTGGCACCATACCTACAGGTTGGGGAACTCCCGTCTTGTCAGTACAGAGGCAGAAAAGGATCTTGGAGTCATCATTGACTTCAAGATGAACATGGGCCAGCAGTGTGGGGATGCAGTCAGGAAGGCCAACCATACCTTGTCATGCATCCACAGATGCATCTCAAGCAGGTCCAAGGAGGTGATACTCCCCCTCTATGCAGCACTGGTCAGGCTGCAGCTGCAGTACTGCATCCAGTTCTGGGCACCGCACTTCAAGAGGGATGTGGACAACATGGAGAGGGTCCAAAGGAGGGCCACGCACATGATCAGGGGGCAGCAGGGCAGGCCCTATGAGGAGAGGCTACAGGACCTGAAACTGTTCAGTCTCCACAAGAGAAGGCTGAGGGGGGATCTAGTGGCCTGTTACAAACTAGTCAGAGGGGACCAGCAGGCATTGGGGGAGTCCTTGTTCCCCCCCAGCACTACCAGGAGTGACTAGGAATAAAGGTCACAAGCTGGCAGAGGGTAGATTCAGGCTAGATATCAGGAGGCGCTACTTCACTGTCAGGGAGGCTAGGATCTGGAACCAACTTCCAAGAGAAGTGGCGCTGGCTCCTACCCTGGGGGTCTTTAAGAGGAGACTAGATGTACACCTTGCTGGGGTCGTTTGACCCCAGTACTCTTTCCTGTCATGGCAGGGGGTCGGACTAGATGATCCACTCAGGTCCCTTCCGACCTTAGAAACTATGAAACTATGGAAGGCCATCTTAAATTCATTCTCCCTCCCACACCACTAACCTCAGAGTTGTGGTTCCAGTGCCAACTCCAGCTTAGAGCACGGAGTGCATGTTGGCCCCAACCTCCACTGGCCAGGCAGAGGTGGCTGCGGTGGCAACAGCTCCAGGATGGGTTGGGGGCTGCTGATTCCTGACTGGGTGGGGACTGGAGCGGGTATGTGCTCCGTATACCAAGCTAGAGCTGGGATTCAGGGTAAGCAGCAGGGGCAGCACTGGGCATAGAAGGGGAAGAGGGGGGCAACGGCATGAAGCAGGGAGTGGGAGGGTGTGGGACACAGGGTGCCAGCTGTGGCTCTGGACTCCAAGCCTGGAAGCCAGAGATGGAACTTCAATTGCAGAAGCTGCCTGCCCTGCTTGTTGCCTTTTACATGAATCTAAGGTGAGGGGCTCTTCTCCCCAGGTTGAACAGGGGGAAAAAAAAAACAAACTCTTCTTAGATTTGAGTGAAAATACGAGTCATACAAAACCATAAATTATCCTTCACTGATCTATTTGGACATTCTACCTTAAATTACCTTCTTTTTTTTTTTAAAACTTACAACGAACTTTGGAGGGCAAAAGAAAGGTCACACTCTTAATACTGCATATTTTCAGATAGGTGTATGGACAAAGAAACAGCATCATTTCAGTATGATCAGTTACCAAAGCAACACACAAAGTTTACAGATCTAGAACAATTAATCACAAATATAATTTCCTTCCATGTGTTATCTATATCTCCAATGAAAAGTTTTTAATTTCTTTTGAAATTCAGCCTATACTGAATTCTTGATGCACTTCAAAGAATCAAGAGCTGCACTTTTAAGTGTTTTGGGCTACATTTTTACTTAATTAACATTTGAGTGTAAATTACTGTGCAAATGTACACAGAATTCTTCATGCTTGATGAGTTGCTAACTGCCAAAGTATATATGCAAATTAAATCTGCCTTCTAAAGAATAAATTTTCAACACAAATACCTAGTAGTGATAACTCAGGCCTTAAATGAATTATTTCACTTGAAATTCCTGTGAACAGAGCCCTAAAAGTCTTGAAGTTAAATAAAAGTTAGTGGGACTCTAATGCCATATGGCCTTAATCTCCCCCTCCCTTAAATGTCAGCCATGCCACACCACACCAATGAATATATATGAGCCTAACAAATGCAAATTAACTTAATGCCAGACCAAAAGATGCAATAGCAGCTGAGACTGATCAAATGCTCAGGCTGATTTATACGAAAAGCCAACTTACCACTGAATTTCTAAGTTTTTCAGGTAAAGGATCTTTCACTTCAGAGAGAGGATCCTCTGGGTTCTTGTCTTCAGAATTAGGAAAAATTTTTGATTGTACTAAAGAACTAAAAAAAAAATAAAGAGAGAATCCACTGAAAAAATATACATTTCATGGGAAAGGTTTATAAGTAGTAAAAAATAGGCCTATTACTAATTAACAGGATTCCTGTCCATCTGTTAATCTGCTTTTTCACTGCTTTGTAAAGTAGTTTAAATAAATCTCAATCACTATATAAAAGTAAATTTACATGAATGGGCATAACAGCCATCATTAAGAGATATTTTCTACTCTGGCATCAATATGGGTTAACAGTACAAAAAAGGCTTTAAAAACCAGGTCTCCCATATCCCAGGTGAGAATGCTAACCACTGAAACAAAGACAGACAGACAAACAGACTTAATTACCCAGCAGGTTTCATTCAGGTTAGGCATGTTCTCTGCATGCATACAGAACTGAGCCCCACTGCTGAGACAGGTTACTGGGTACCCAGTTCAAAAATCCTACTTGAAACTTCTAGGGCTTCAAGCTTGAGCTAATACTCTGATCATCTTATTAGCTACCAAGTGGTATCATCACTGAGACAGTTCTGCAAACACCCAGCAGCAGAAACATATGGTGCCGACAGGACAGCAGCAAAGTGGTAATTCTGTCAATATGAGAGGCAAGGATTTTGAGGGTAGTATTTTTTATTGGACCAAATGTATAGTTGGGATTGATTTAGACAAGCTTTTGAGTGCAAGGGATACTTCTTCAGGTCTGACAGGAACAAAGTTATTAGTGCTTAAATGGTGGACTTGGACACCTAAGTGACTGACCTAAGGCCAAAAAGGAAGCTTATAGATGAGTAAAGAACCAAGCCTGTGGGTTTGGAGATCCCATCAACATCTCTATCCACTGAGCAAGCTTTCCCCCTCCTCCCCACAGTGCAAATGCAACATTATTTTGAATATTATAGTTGGTTTTTTTATTAATGATCACGATGGACCTCTTGTAAGAGTTAGCCACTTACAAAAGTACAGAAGGGTCACTACTTTGTCTGCTGAGATGATACGATATTGCCACTAACAAACCACAGAATATTGAGAAGAGAACAGGTATATGTTGGCCATCCCAAGAATCCTGGGGAGAGAAGAATAAAAAGTTTAACAGAGACAAGAACACATACAATCAATATCACATAAGAAAAATGTATAGTCATAAGAAAGGGAAAAAAAAGAACTTTATAGTTCAGTGAAAGTCATAAGTCTTTAAAAACAATTAACATATTTGCCCATTGTTTAATATATAAATTAAAGCTGTTCATCCATTTGAAAAACATTTGAAAACTTGATTTCACTCTTGTTCAATTTAATGGAAGAATCTTCTACTAGCTCTGTAAGTGCAGGATGAAACCCTACACACATTACATGGCATGTCAGAATGACTAAGCAGATACAAGTTAATTGTTTAACCATATCAATTATCTCTGATTAACACGTACTTCATATTTTAAACATGCCTATACCCTTTGTATCCAAATGATGAATACTATATAAGAACACTACAATAAACTGATGTTCCTATTCACATTGTAACATTTCCTAAGTTCAAAACTAATTAGCATGAAATACGCATTTGTTTAGAAGGTAGGAATATGACTGGTTAATATTTAAGTTATAAGTGCCATACAGTAGGATGTTATTTAACTATGTTTAAATGTTCAGCTATTTTCTCTATATCATATAGTATTTACTGCATACTCCATGGCAGTAATCCCCTATAAAAATGATTCAAAATGTAGTTCTATGCTGAAAACTGCCTAATTCTTTCCTAATATTTCCTGACTATAAATATTTTTTATTCCATAAGCTGTGTTAAACTGGAGACATAAGACTGAGAGAACAAAATTATTTGCTAAATATTGTATTTCAACAGATTTGTT
The DNA here is from genome assembly GCF_052110815.1 of Crocodylus siamensis. Taxonomy (NCBI): domain Eukaryota; kingdom Metazoa; phylum Chordata; order Crocodylia; family Crocodylidae; genus Crocodylus; species Crocodylus siamensis. The sequence continues at coordinate 226,603,527 of NC_143396.1, read as the reverse complement.
TATCAAGATCTATTCAGTTACATCTGTCCAAAATGACTGGAAGCTAACAGGGCTCTATAGGTGGCACTACAGGTATAATTTGGCTAGCAATCTTTTACTACCTGTGACATTCAGAGAGATGGAAAGAAGATAGTTTAATTCAGAGCTAAGGTTGAGTCTGTGGGACTAGCCATTACAAAAAAAAATTACTAGCAAATTGATCTTATGAGCTCTAAGAATCATTGGCACATACCACACAACATGGGACTTATAATGCCACTTTGAACACAGTCACCTTTCAAAACTGAATTGCATTTTAAGCAAGGTAACGTTTTTGCTTACTCCCTTAAGTGGACTGGCTGCCTCAACTTTTTTCATGTATATATGCCACCATGCTTTGGTAGCACAAACTATTCCCAGCATTCTTTCAGACAAACAAACATTAACTGGCAGTATCTCATGTCTAGTTTGCTGCTCTGAAAGCGAATTTTCATAATTTAGCCTTTTGAATGGCTAAGGAAAATATCAACACACAACGTGCAAATCAAGTGCTATGTGCCTCCTATGAGTACCAACAGTGCACAAAGTAACTGAAGAGAAGTAGAGAAAGCTTCATAAAGAACAAGTGCATATTACAGTTGTATGCATTCCTGAAATAAAACAAACCACTTCAGAAAGAGAGGGTGCAATTCTCTGTTGTCTTGCATGTTTTATAGTTATTTACTCCTCAACAAAGCAAGGAAAACTTTACCAATTCAGAGCAGTAATTCTATGTCTGTTTTGCACAAATGCAAGTATGTACCCAAGTGAAAGACAGCAGAAAAGTAAACCAAAACACACCTGTATATTGTATATGAATACTGCTTACCTTCAAAGCGCCATAACACAATCCATATAATAATGCTACTGCTACAATACTACAGATAAAACTGTAAAGTGCTGCAAGCAGGCTTGTGGTAGCTGGATGTCAAGAAAAAGAGAGAAAGATTAAATAGACAAAATGAAAGACCGTAAATTACTTTATAAAGTTGTCGTTAAAAAAGCGTGATAGTTTGTGATACCCTTGAAGAGACATTAGAACAATCTTACTAATAAAATCGTTTTGAAAATATTTTTCCTAAGTGAGCCTAACTTACTTGGCTGTGTTTACCTTTATTTATTCAATACTATTACCATGGGAATAGTTAATTCCTGTTGCTGGAAAGGCAAAAGAAAAAAACTCACATTTTGTCAGTCCTGAATGAACACTAGCCTTAGTTTTCACCGATGTGGCAAAGGATCTTGTACCTCTCATTAAAACAATTTAGAATCAAAAGGCCAGACATTAAAAGTCTGTCTTGTAACCAGATTTTTAAAACTATACTCTTAATTTGATCTGAAATACTGTGGCTATAGCCTGATCTACTGAATAGTTTTATCACTGACAAAAAATTTTTACTCACCATTGCCACCGAAGACATGTATATCCAGCTGTTCACAGAGATACATTACAAAAGTATTCACCTGAGGCAGGAGACCAATGAAGAATACTATAGGGAAACACAGCGTAAACACTGTAGGAAAAAGGAAAGGCCAGAAGAGTGAGTATGAAATATCTTTAATACTTTTCAGTTTCTTTATACTTTTGTTGTATTGAGAAGTGTACTACCCTACATTCCTATGGCTGTTCTACTTTATTTTCCCTCTAAAAATATATTTATGATTTTTTTTATTTTTACTGAAAACTGTGTAGGCTATTTAACATGAGTTGACTTTTGTATCATAAGCTTTCTGATTTTACATAATAAGAATCACCCACAAAAGTCCTCAGGTATCAGATGCGTAAGTTAAGGCTCCCATGTTGCCAATTCATTCTTCTTATAACATGACAGGGGGAGTATGTCTCTCTACTGACAGAAGTGGGCCAGCATTTCACTCTGGTAGTGGCATGTCGGAGCAGCCTCCCTGCTACAGGCACCCAATACATCTTATATCCTCCATTATAAGGATTAAAATTTCATACTCTGTCTTCAAATTCAGGGATTTTGACCCATTCAAAGGATCCAAGGTCCCTCAATCTAAACATCTTAGCCTGAAAAGTTATTAAAAATTCCCAGCAGTGCAATAAATGCAGATGACTTGCTAGGCCAAATTGCAGCAAAAAGATCTGACCACATTCCCTAAAATACTAATCCTGTAGATAGCCACTGTCACTAAGGCTAGTACACTCCACTTGAGGTTCAGGACTACACCACTGCTCAAAGAAGTCAATCCCTTCTTTCATCATTGCATGCTGTGGCTTGTCTATCTGGTGCCCATAATTCCTAGCAGTCTGCTGGTACACTACTCTGTACAAGGAGAAATTTATTAGGTCCACAAAACAATTTTTTTTTAAAGTAGGCTGAGCTTTCAGCAACTGCACTCCAGTTGCCCATACAGCAGCTGATTAGGCATGTGCTCACTGTCCATGCATGACACTGAAGCCCAGAAGGGCTACCTCATCATTAGGGCTCTCCAGAAATCACGATTTTGCAAAAATTGTAAAATTGGGCTATGCCCACGAAACTTGCAAAAAGAAAAAACACCTTACTGCAAATAAAATGCTGACTCCCCAATGAAGACAGCAGTTCCCATGATGCTGTGGCCTGGCTGCACAGCCCACTGGAGAAGTGGGGGAAAGGGAGAATGGGGGCTGCTGGCATGAAAGGGAGCCCAAGACAGCTCCTGCCTTTGCCCCTCATTGGCTAAGGGCTGCCTGTCATGCAACCCCACCTCTCTTCATCAACAAGCAGACAGGTGGGGCCACATGACAGGCAGCTGTTGCAACCCAGTGGTAAGGGGTGGGGCTATGGGGCCCCTTGGCTAGAGGGGTGAGGCACTCTGATCTCCCCACAAAATCCACCAGCTGGTTCCTTGAATTAGGCAGACCCCTACCCACTATTATTGAGGTTGTAACAAGTGACTCTTTACAGCACCACAGCACTACTTTTGTCCAACAATTTGACCCTCACAGAAATAAAAGAAATGTTGATAGACTTTCTTCAGCTGTTTGAAGCAAGATGTCCAAGAAAATCAATACCTCAGGTCAGATGTCCAACTTGCCCACTCATTGAGCAAAACAATTAGAATCCCAGCTTTATAAATCTTGACCCTAACTCCTTATTGCCTCCAAACCTGCCTGGCCAATTTGCCAAAAGCTGCATTTGCATTCAAAATGTTGGAAACAACTCCCACATTGATATTAATAAACCCATATGTCAGCATATTGCCCAAAGAAGCAGAACTCATGAGTCACAAAGTGACTGTTCAGTATACACTGAAAATGGTATGCAACTCTTTCTGTGGGCTGGCAGACATATCATTTGGCAGTCTTTGTTAAACTAACCACAAATCTAAGAAGGTCTGCAACCTCCACAAAGGGGCAAACCCACGCCTGCAAGTCCTATTTGAATGCACCACTGCAGTGTCATTCACACAGCAACTTGTAAAGCAGTTATGCAGTGACTTTCAATCATCTTCACAACCTGGCACAGCTGAACAATGTTCCAAAGTGAGGAATCTTGATACTGTACCAACTGGATTGTCACCAACTGCCTTCTCCCAAAGTACTATATGGAACAACATGAATAAAATACTAATTCAAAAATGCAGTCTGTTTTCATTTCCTTAGAGGGAGAAAGAACCCAGGTAGGTCAGTGCCAAGGCCCAATCCTGGTACATGGGGTTCAATCCAACCTGAGGACTGGACCTGTACCACAGCTGAGCCACAAAGCCCAGAGCTTGCACACCACTGGTTTAGATCCAAGACAGAGAGGTACTAAAGGCTTCATCAACCAAGAAAAGGCAGCACCATTTGATAAAGCACATAGAACTTTAAAGATATTTGTAATAATTGCTTAGGAAGTACATATGCATTTAAAAGCATCACACTAGTACCAGGATTTACATTATTTACTCAATTCAAAAGCAAGCTGCCCGCCCCCCTACTGCCTTCCAGGTTCCTGACAAATTTAAGATGATCCTCCAATAATTAGATTCTATACACAGAAAATTATAACAAGGTTATACATTTTTCATATACAGAAAATAATTATGGAGGGCTGCCTTAAATTTAAGGTCATCTTGGATTCGGGTAAATGTGGTATTTGTGCACAACAAATACACACTGCATGGCTTAGTACGAGACTATGTGGGGAGGGCAGAAGAAATTAAAAAGCCGATTTAAGACACTACTACTGAAGTGCTTTAAAAGTTAGGTAAAAGATGGAGAGCAACTAACAATTGTATCAATTCTTTTAAAAGCATGTTAATTTATGAAGTCACTATTTATGCAAGATTTTGTGCAGAAAAGTACCCTTTAAAAGTATACTTGCAGAAGTAGATCATCTAAGAGAGGTAAAATGCTTTTCCTTTAGATCACTTTGCTTGCACACCACTAACAGAAAATAGCACACCAACTTACATTATGAATAGACAGCATTGCTGTGACCAGACTTGATAGGAAAAGAAGATTTCACCCTAGATTCCCTGGTGTGAGAAGCAAGAAGGGGCTTTGCCCCACTGGTTACCTGTTGAGCAACAGGAATCAAGCACAGGGAGCAGCTCTGCCCCTAGCCTACTTCTCCTTGGCCCCCTACCCAATGTCCTACTGATCAGCTGAGCAGAAGGGGCAGCCATTTAACAAGCTTGAATATGTGCATGCTTCTGGTTTCTACTGGGAGAACAGCAATTCTCCTGGAAGAAACTAAATGTCTGCACACAGCCCTAGCTGGAATAGGGGAATTGGGAAATTCTACCTTGAAGCATGTACGGGATAAACTCCTAAGAGCAGAAGTGAAAGCACCAGAGACTAGGAAGACAGAAGTGCACCCAAGCTTATTTACTATACCACCATTTTGCTTTGTAGAACCAATCAGCTTATGAAAGCAAAATTTTTACTTTCCAAGTCTTTCTTATGAACAGCAACAAGCCTAGGAGTGCTTTCTGCAACAGAAACAAAATACACTGGGGCCAAACTATGATCTTGCAACAATCCAGGACAGAAAAAAGCATTAAAAACTGACAGAATAAAAGCCTAAAATGTCTCCACTCTGGGGGAACAAACAGCTATAACCAGATGAACACGACCCAAATTACTGGAAGTCAAAATATGACAAAAGTCACTCACCTATAATTAAGTCCCTGGCTGACAACAGCAGCAATGGGTTGGTGAAAGCCATTCCATACAACCTGAACCTTGTTGTAGAAGTGCTTCTGCTGCCATAATCCAACAGCCAAATAAGACCGCAACACAAACAGAAGTAAACAGGCCTACTATAGGCTATGATACGGTTGTGACCCTGAAACCAAGAGAACAGCTTGTTTTACTATTAATTAAAAATTGGCTTTTTACTTTTCTAACAATAAAAATGATTTTGACTACAATTTTTTAACTTCTGTTGCTCCTTTTCTTTAAATCATCTCCCACAACTTGCCAACATCTCTTACTGTATACTCAAAGATATTAAACTCCCAACGGATTATTTTATACTGCTTAGAAGTCATATAAACATATGGCTCCAATATAGAAAGCATAAAAAGCCCCTCTAGATCAGGGACAGATTTATTTTACCCTTCCACAACATCTTTTAACTATGTTCCTTATTTTACTATTAACCACACCAAACCCTCTAAAAAAAAGCCCCCAAAACAAACAAAAATACACAAATCCACCTATGCTCTAAAGTTTTTTTCGAAGCAGTACAAAATAATTATTGATTTTGATTAGGTGCGTGACAAATTAAAGTGTATTTTGCATTTATTGATCAGATATCACTCCTGCTAAAAACAGTATATTGACACACCTCAAAAGAAACTCTCAGCAATCACCAGTTCCAGTATGTTAAGCAACTTCCTTTAGTGGATTCCTATCTGGGTTAGGTAACTAAAAACAGCCACACAGAGCAATAAAATTACTCTGTGTAAGAAAATAACTATACTGGTAAAAACACACCCTTGCCAATATATCTGCTCTACTAGCAGGATGTTTAGTGTTCATACAATGTCAGAGTTCACATAGCTCTTATCCTTGATTGGGGTAAGTATGCAGCGCACAGCTCCTTTAACACAGAAATTCTCATCCTATACACACTGACAAAGGATGCCTCATCCATGACATACAAAGCATCAGTCCTCAGTAGTAGAAGTATAGGCCAAAATGGCACATTCACCAACTTACGTGTCGAGGGGAAGAAGAATCAGGCTGAACACTCTGAAAGTAAAATGGAAAGAAGAATATTGTTATTTACAAAGTGCATAAAACTGCAACTTTAAATTCAAAAAAAGAAATCAAATTTATTATTTAAAAATAGACCTTTTAAATGTCAGTGGGATAAGGAAAGGCCTCAGTTAACCATAATTTATTACAATAGTTTATATTAAAAAGCTGTTAAGCAGTGAGTGTTTGCTGCCACAGTTTTCAGGAAATTCAGACCACTAGCCATTTGTAAGTAACTGATTAAGGACCAGGAATCAGAGTTTACTGAAACAGACAAAAAGCTTTTGATAACAGCACACTCTTTTGCAGGTACAGACAGCGTCTTCATTTCAACAAGTTCAGTTCAGTGATTAATTCAATTAATTCAGAGATGTTTTTAAACATGAATGACTAGTAGACAAAATAATAGCTTTTACTGTCCATAACTATAATTATGGAATTCAAATGAAGATGGAAATTAAGATACCTTAAGGAGCGAGTATTGACAGCTGGCTATCACCAGGCAGAACTGGAAGACCCAGATATCCTTGAAGAAGCCCTCTATAAGGAGTATAGAGCCCAGGAAGGCAACCAAAATAGCTAGGACAACGGCCAACACATTTTCAAGAATCTCCCGATTCCTGTGGAAGAAGAGGTATAGTGTAAAACATCTAGATATCTTCAGAAGAGGTCAGGTGGATATCCGAAATCTAGTGCTTAAGGCTAGCAAGTAAAAAGTAATACTGTGTATGAAAGTGAAGTGTCAAAGTAGGCTTAAATGTACATTTGGTAAACCATAGCAAAATATCAGCCAAGTTGAGACACAAATTGCTATGATTTAAGTGAAAGATGACGGCAATTCAGCATGTTATGAAACTGGATCTTTCAGATGCTTTTTTCCAAGGTAGTCACAGGTTCTGATGTGGAATGCGGGAGGAACTGACCAACTCTCTGTTACAATGTGCAAATGTAACAGATCACTTTGAGGTCATTTCTGTTCTTCCCTCTCCCACTGCTGTCATCTAAAGCAAAAGTTTCTCTCTCTCTCTTTCTCTCTTTTTAAAGCACTTCATCAACTGTATGCATGTGACCCCTCACATTTTAGAGCATTTTCAAGGCACCTGCAGTGCTTCAAATGTTAGTCTGTCCAGACTAAAATGCTGGCCTGTAATATGTATGGATCTTTCAGAATTCTAAAAAAGTCATGATGATCATATTAGGGAAAGAGAAACTACACACACACACACACGACATCCTAGCTGCACTGACATAAGTCATATATTTAACAGGATTTTGTAGTGAAGAAGTTGAAAATACACTTACAGATTTGAATTAAGCCTCCCAAACTGGATTAAATAAAACACAACAGCAATAAGTGTTTACATTCTTAAAACTGTCCAGACAACCTTACTGAAGAAAATTTACTGTTGAAGTATAAATACACTAAACACACTCAGAGGCTATTATGAGGGTTTCATACCCTCTTTATTACAACATATAACATGCAACAAGAAGCAGATATGCCATGTGACAATTTCAAGCCAGAGAAAAAACCCCTTGAGGTTGAAATTAGATAAATCTTGTTTTTTACCTGCTGAAAACATACAAGTGGGTTTCAGTTAGCAACCACCTTCTGGACTGTTTTTTAAAGTTAATATAATATTTGGGACACTGCTGCATTTTGGGCCTTACAGCAAGATACACAACAGCAGTTTCCTTGTTTTTAATTCTCAAAGAACTCATCAGCTTGATTTGATACAATCAGAGTAATTAACTTAAGGAGTTTTCCAAGCTAGTGCTAGTGGTGGGTGGGTTAGCTCTCATGTCAGAACAGTAAACTGTTTTGTTCTATTTGCAGCAAGCCATAAAAGTTTTCAGGGTTGCTCACGGGGTCCTCCAGTTATATTATATGGTATAATCATTCATAGTTCAGTTGCAACTCTAAATTTCTGAATCCTTAAGCTGCAGTCTGGTAATGGAGGAAGATCTCACCTATCAAACAAAGCCAAGAGGGTTAGCCGATCAAAATTGATGCTGATCCACAGCTTGGGCAGGATCCAAAAGCGATAGTATTGTTTAACTTTCTGGTTTGCTTCCTCTTGAGGTTGCATGTGGTCCTGTAGGTCAGGGCTTAAATCAATGTCTTGCTGCTCCAGTAGATCTGTATCTATGGTTAACAGCCTGTTCAACCTGATCTGAGGAAGAGAAAGCTAAAAGAAAGTCAGTATTACAAGTACCATCATGTTTTAATTATATATTCTACTAAAACTCATTGCAAGATTAAGCAGTTTGGGTTTTGAAGGGTTATTTCCTTCTTATTGCTACCTTGGCAGACAAGGTTCTTTGGGTGAGTCTAATAACTTCTATTAGACCAACTTAAATAGTGTGTGTGTGGGGGGGGGGGGGAATAGTAAGCTTTAGGTTTAAGAACCCTTTGTCAGGCTGAGGAAGTCTGTAGTTGGTGTGTGCTTTTTCTGGATGGAATGAATAGTAAAGAAGCCAGAAGCTGGGCTGACCAAAGAAGCCTCTGGCTTCTTTACTATTCATTCCATTCAGGAAGAGCGCATACTCATTACAGAGACTTCCTCAGCCTGACAAAGGGTTTTTAAACCTGAAAGCTTGCTAATTATTTTCCCCCCAACTATTTAAGTTGGTCTAATAAAAGATATCAGATTCACCCAAAGAACCTCTTCTGCCTATGTCCTTAGACCAACATGGCTACAATCTAAACCCTTATTGCTACCTTTGAATTTTTCACTTAAGCTTTGCCTGCCTTTACAGCAACATGTAAATGGCACCAGTAGAGTTGTAGGTAAGAAAGTTTGGTATTTTATTATCCACTTTAGTTTTAACTGAAGCATGAATGTGTCTGCTAAACAAATTATTCCATTTACATTGAAAACTTCAAATTTGAAGACAAGTAAAGTGATGAGACAAGCAAGAGTAATACTTGCTACAAGTTAGGTCTTATTCTGATTTTAAAAGATGGCTACACATTGGCATCTCTCATGTAGTCCATTCTTTTACAAGTACACCCATACTCAATAACTGATTTTAGCAAGACAAAGCAGCCTGTGCACGTATTGATGATCAGATTTATGCACAATGCATTTGACCTCGCTAATCAAGCATTATCCAAAATGTTTCTTATTAAAGATTAAAAGATTAAAGTTTGATAAAAAATGAGTTAAAAAAGCATGAATTACAAAAACTCTCTGCCCAACTAAGTATTTAAGTCTTCTTAAGAGACCAATCAGCATTTTAATGAGATCCCAGTTATTAGCTTACACTGTAAGCTGGAAGAAAATTAATGAAAATTCTCTAGCCATACAAATAGCAAAACAGCACCCAATAGTTGGTGAGAATTCTCTTCTGAAAGGGAAGTTACAGTACTTCTAGCATATACCAATATTGGGTTGAAATGATTATATCACCGATGAAGGACAGTTTCTCACTTTGACCTGGACTTCAAAACGCAACCCTCCCTCCACGTTTGAGTATCACTTGCAGCTTAATAAGTTTCACCATCATTTCACTGCTGTTTGCTTGAGTCAAAGCCCTGGTTATTTGTAGGGTTTGAAAAATACAAGAATGGTGAATCTCTAAAGTAAGTACATAGATATTCTTGGGCAGGTTTATGCATCACACAAAACAGAAAACTGCTGACTTTTTTGCACAGATACTATACGCTGAATGACTGGTTGGGTCTATGCCTTTACACAAGCATGTCACTGCCTATGTTCTAAGCCAGTGGTTCTCAATCGTTTTACACTCAAGGCACCCCTTGACAGATGCAAGGCACCCCTTGGAAAATACTAGTTCCTAGTTTTTACCTGTTTTCTGACTACAGAAAAACAACAGAGCAATTCTTCTGTTGCAAAGAACTCAGAAAGACCACAACAGGTCAGAATGTTTTTTAACAGCATGGATTGCTATTTGATATCTCTGGATTTATTTTTATCTGTTTGTATACCTACCAGTGCTAACACTGAGAGACACCCCACAGCACTCTTGAAAGGACCTCAATGCAACTCAGGGTACCAGGGCACCCTGGTTGAGAACTACTAATTTAAGCTTTTCACAAGAGATCTGATTTGCAGGGGTGTATACACCTTTTTAATCAAGGAAAATATAAATGATTGCATTTACTTTAGGCACTACAGAAGAAAGGCTCAGAAATGTATACCTCCTGTGCTCTTACAGAGCACAGTCCTACATTCTCCAAGTGAGCTCTGAGGTTTCTCAGGAAATCCCTAAAATCTCATATACTGTAAGGTCAAATTACACAAAGTGAAGATCTTCCTAAAGAATCAGTTGCAGATTTTGAAGCGCTACATTATTTGTATGGACATGCACGGCTTCAGAATTCGTTTGTCCAAGTGCACGTGGATAACCATAGCTTTAGAATGTGAGCACGGTGGTGGGATGGTACAGTGGCAGTGAAGACTGCAACAACAAACAAGGGTTTCTTTCCACTTGAGCCAAATTAAAAGGCTGCTTTTTCTAAACTTTAACAATAAGTATGTTGGATCAGTGCTCTAAAAATTTGTTGCTTTTTGCCCATTTGCATGCTTTACATAGGAACAAAATAAAATAAACTTACTAGATCATGTGGGTAAAAGCGAACTGAGGTAGAACTCGATACATGAGAGTCCGTGTCACTATAAGAACAGGGAAAGACTTCATATTATAAAATTAGACTGGATTTCAACACGCCATTCCAGTTTATTAAAACCCCTGATGTTCTATCTTTATTAAATGTAGCATCAATGTTTTAGCATATGAACCTTTTTTTGAAAACGTTCTTAGACTATACTTTTTTATACTAAATGAAAGTAACTGCTTTAAAACGTCTGTCATGTAAACCTAAAATCTTAATCTATGCATTATATTGCAAAGAGCTTGCAAATAACATTATCTTCTATAGTCGAACAATAAAGATGCTCTGCTCATCTAACTCTCCTATTAAAACATCAGGACTTAACTGCAGCTCACCAGAGGTCCCTGGATTGGCTGGTGAGTGTTACCATGAATGAAATCATCCTGTCTTGTGTTGCATAAATTTTGAAACTGAACAGCCCTTGAAAGGAGATGTGTACTACATACCTCTTGGTTAAAGTCTGAACATACTGTATCTGTAGTTAGCTCTCCAGGTAAGAGAAATCTGTGGACTTTTGTTCCTATATTCAACTCTCCCTTATTTCTCCTACAAGCTGCTGCTCATTACTTTATAACTGGGGTAAAATTTTTGAAGCTGAATAAAGTATCTTTGGAGTCTAAGTGAAAGTAACTTCTGAAAATAAAATTGGGGGTTTTGAGGGGCAAAAGGTACCCTTAATTTCCAGTCAGGAATGCAACATTATCCTTCCATTTATGCATATTATGGACAAGGACTGGTTCCATTTGATAGATTCCAATATCAACCCATCGTTTCTTGCAGCAAAGCTAAATCAGCAGCAAGAACATTTTAAAATGTAAGTTTAGCATGTGCTGTTATGTTAGAATTACACAAAGGTTAAAGGAGCTTCTTTCCCTCACCTTGAGTTACAAGATACCTTGATTCTGGATTTTATTTGATGTTCATAGGGTCTTTTAAGAGAAAGCAACAATCTGATTATCCACGTTTTCAGTTTGTGCTGTGACTAGTACAGGCAGCTTCTGAATATTAGTCTTTCTTTATCCCTTATTGTCTAGACAAGCTACAAAATAGTTTATAGTTGACTTAAAATGTAGAATAAGTCATTCTGGCAGAAGAGTCTCTTAAAGAAAGGTTCCCTAGAAGCTGAGAAAACTTGAAAAAACTGTCTCTTAGTAAGAAACACTAGAAGTAGATTTTTCTTTTCTTTTTTTTTTTTGTTTTATTTGCCATTGACTGCAGGTCTAGGCTACTGCTCTAGCAAGGTAGTATCATCAACATAGGTATAATATACTTCCTGTCAGTGAAACAACGGACAAAAAATACACTGTTTCCAAGATTCTCCCTCTGAATTCAGTAGCACCATGAAAGAAGATTGAGGTATTCATAATTTGAGTGATAGCAGGTACTTGGAAGAATACCAGTAATACTTTCCAGTTAACAAACCTACTGTATCTGAACTCACTCTCCACCCTCTTTTACTACAGTTGATGAGATTCTGTCATATGCTAGTCATATATTAACAGTTTTTCAATCTGTTAATTGACTGTAAAATTGCAGAATCCTGTTAATTACCATTACTACTGGATGATGTTTCTACTGTTTATTTTCTGTGCAGAGCAGCTAACCAAAAAAATAATTTACTAATTAATTCACTAATTCAAGAGTCAGAAAATTTACCCTATTTTATGCTTTATACGTGTATGGCGATTTTGGTGCTGTTCAGAGGGAAATGCTTAAAGCCTCTCAGAAGTGAGACTGCTACTACATGCAGAACTCAGAAGGCTAGAGTTAATGCCTCAATTAGATAAAAATCAGTCCATTTTGTTCCCCAGGCAAAACCTACCCTGTCCTTCACAACTGTAAGGAGCCCTATTAGGGAAGTCACTACTCTCAGAACAAGCAAGGGGTAGGGCTAGGATATGGCAGGATCTCACACAAAGGATACAGAGCTGCATGACAAAACTTAGTTCTACAGGCTGTCCCTGCACACTACTTCACAAGTCTCTAGAGCCATTATTACATGAATCCTATGCAGTTACTCCACCCAGTTTTTCTGCATTGAAGTGACTTATTTTTTTTGAAGGCAAAGGGGAAGTGGAAAGAGAGATGAAAGGTGAAGGATGCAGAGTCTCCCCCCAGCCCAAAACATAGCTGCTCAGTCCATAGCCTGGTTATTTGGTCTAGGTATAGGTCAGTCTTTCAGCCTCAGATGCCTTTCACTTATCTACACTTTTCTGGATTATCTACATACTTAAAGGACAAAACAACTAAAAGTTCATTTTGCAATCATAATGGCCAGGAATTTATTTAACAGTTTACATTCTGCACAAGTTGATAGTTAGGGTCCCCCAAAAAGTAAGGTTTCCTACAGGCCACAGAGTAGATTTGTCACACCCTGACTGAGAGCAGTTACTATATATTTGGGTGTCTGTAAGAGACATTTTTCCAATTTTGCAAAAAATTTTCAGCACTAAAGTTATAAATAACATATTTATGGTTTATACATAATCTTGTATATAGACACACACACACACCTTTTACTTGAGGCTTTTTATAACCCATACTAAATGCTCTTTTTACTATTAAATACTTATGACTAAGGTTGCAGATTAGACAAAAATCATCACTATTGACTGGCCTTCACACACACCAGATGTTGGATGCTCTTCTTGCAGCTGGCTCAAAATTCACAAGTGACATGTCGCAGCCCCCTGTCTCGTAGAGTGTAGAACTGAACTTACCTGTTAGAGAAAAGGTCAAGAAAAACATCATATTTCCTTAATTTAAATCACAGGGGCACTGATTTCTATACAATAACATAATAGTGGGCATGATGTAAATGTATACCCCTAACCAACAGGTCAGCATAAACAAAAATTATTAGTACTACTAATAAAAAGAAAAATCAAATAAAGATTAAAGGTTAAAATGCTCAGAATTATCTTTCAATTAGAAGTGATGTCATTTATATCGGTTTACATGATACTTACATGATACATACACTGCCACAAATGCACTGAATTAATTTTATTGGTTATTTTTGTATGCATAATAAACTGTTTTAGAAATATAAGAAAACCCATGTGAGAATAAACCCAGCAGAGGCACCAAGACAGTTTCCTTCACCCCACTCCCTTCAAGGAAATAAAGAGTTGAATTATGTGAAGTGGTAAACAGTGGTGTTTCAAAGAAAAGACACAAGACTGCAGATGATATGACCACGTAGAACTCAAATGAATCACCTATGGATTGGTAACTGGCAACCATAATAAATTAACTATAGCAGAAACTGCACAGGGGGCCAGAACAGAAAGCTCTGAAAGCCAATTTTCTGTTCAAAAAGAAAAAAAATTAGAGAGGAGAAATACAGTTTCTTTGTCAGTTATACATTTGTCCATTTTAGTTTCTGGAAAAAGAAGAGCAGAGATATTTGCAGTGGAGGAATTACCAAAGGTCAGAGAGCAAAAGTGGGATGTTACATTACCGGGAACTACAGGGACACCATTAACTAGGTATCATTAGCCTGAAAAGACATTCTTTTTGAACCAGATAGCTATGGATGAGGTAAAGCCTATTCTTAAATATAAAACAGGTGGAGGGGGGAGTGGCAGCGGAAAAATCAAGCCTGAACAATAAAATCACCTTCCCTGCAGAATACCTATTCTTATTACGATCTTCTCTCAACAAAAGCTTGGATACAAAAAAAGCTATCCCCTACTAGTTTGCTTTGAAGATCACATTCAGGTTATTTCAGTCCAGAGAATGAGAAACGAATTAAGTTGAAATTTTTCCATGGAAAATGTCCTGATAACAGCTCCTTCTGTGCAGTATAGCACATAAAAAGGCAGTGGATACTTGATCTAGAACAGTTGTGATGGTTCATGGATTTAAGGAGCATTTAAAACCAAAAACAGCATTATAAATTCCTTTTAGCTTAGTCTCTTTTGCCTTTACTGATGTTTAGGAGCTCCAGTAAGTAGCTGTTTCTCTTAGGATTATCATAAAGCCTTTTCACTTCCCTCTTCTATGGGCACACTAATACCTGCATGCCTCTTCTGTTTTCTTTTGTTTCTACTGTTACTAGATCTCATACTCCAACTCCTCTTATTCAGGCTAGGTAGTGGGGAAAGAGGACAGAGTTTACAATTGAGACCCCATGGAAAAGTCTAAGGAAGTAAGATGGAAAATACAACTGGATGGTCAACAAAAACTGAAATCAAGAGTGCTTTTTTACCTTCATAAAAGCAACAAAAACTCACCATCTGTTACAGCAGATTTAAGTGCTACTTGTAACAACTGTAGTTACAACTTTTTCATCTAGAAGTATGATTTTCAAGCTACTGACCATTTATGGGAAACGGAAGATAAGGGTATGATCTGGCCATGTGTCCAACACATTTACTCAGGTTGGAAGTTGGATATATACTTTGATTTTGGGACAGCAGAAAGAAGCGGGGGAGGGAGGTTATTCTAGAGTCATAGCCAAAAGCTGACTACATGAAACAGGTAGCTCACCCTCGGTCAAAACTGGTTTTAACCCTTTCACAGCCACTGCCAAAGTGGCTGCTCAACCAAAAGCTGCTGTCAATTTGGCAGTGGCTGAGAGAGGGTTAAAACTGTCAGTGCCTTTTTGGATATTTAAGATCTCAGTTAAGTGCTGAAGGCACTCTGTTGCACAATGTAATATACAATTATGCTACTGGAGCAAAATTTAATTTGAATTAAAGCTCCAGAGAAAAATCTCCTCTATCATAATGGGTTTGCCCCAACTATACTTGTTTCATAATTACGTCAGTACAAAGATGTCAGCAGTTTGAACAAATGCAAACATCACACAACGTGCTTAACATTCTATTCAGAAGACCATTATTCATGATCAATAAAACACATATTACACACAAGTTATCTTTAAAAGGAACAGGTGGGTAAGCTTTAGTAGTTCTGTTGTTGATGCTTTTGCATTGGTGATCAGAGAACCTGTTTAAGAAACTCTGTTTAAAAAACAAATAGAGTCAATCCTGGAAATAGAATGAAAAGTGAATAGTCACCTAATGGGCTTCTCCTTGAAATGAATTTAGATCATGTTTAATATAATGTTTATATTGCAAAGATAAGTTTCCCCTGGACAGCAGAGAACTTTGACATAATAGTACCATCTTGTTAAATGGTTTCTCTCAGGAGAGTTACAAGTACAGAAGAACCTAATATAATAATGCCTCATACTTGGAAATGTGCACCCTTCCCTCACCCCAGTTCCCCTCCAAACCTATCATAATCCAGTAATGCAAATACAGAATATTATAATCAGTTCGAGACCATGACAGGATAATACATTACCTGCAAATACAGATGTGACAAATAATGAAAAAAGACAAAATAGGATATCCTATTTGGATATGAAGTACAAAATGAACTCAAATTTTGCCAAGATGTTGGCAATGCTTCAACACTTCTGCTGAAAATGACTTCCTTTCCTAGTGGAGGTTAACCCACATACAAGAAAAATGTGGCTTTAAGACTCTAGTGTTGGCATATTCTTGGTTAGAGTTTGAAACTCATTTTCCAAAAAACTCTTGAAATTATCTAAAGCAAGGAAGACTACAATACTACAAGAATTGGTTTGAATTAAATGCATTTTCAGCTTTCCTGCTTCTTTAAAAAAAACAAACAAAAAAAACCCCCCAAAAAGGACTCAGTCTTAGCACAATCAGAGCATATGTTCAGAAAGTCCAGGGCAGCTCAGTGATAGATTAAGGTCATGTGATCTTTACAGTGGAATGTAGGAACAATGAGACTGTGGCTATTTTTTTATGTTCCACTACCAAGTTTTCATCAAAAGATGCCAAGTCAGACATAAGTCTACATTTTTATTTTTAGACATGGCTAACTACAAATAAATGTTTAATGTTTACACCTCAATAATACATTTCTTTCTCCCCACCTCTTTCCACAACATTCTCTTTGAAAGTAAAGTTTTTTTTTTTAATTTGTCTTGTCGCATTGAAATAGTTAAAGCATTGAAGGCATGTATGATTTGACAGTGATTTTACAGGCCTGAAATTTTCTGAGGCAAAACTGAAATGAGATTATTTACTCTTGAAAATAAAAGGTCAGGAATTTTTCATTTATACTTTCAAATTCTCATTATGTTCATTTATCAAGTAATGGTTTTAATCAGTATAACAGCAATGATTTGAAGGAAATTATAACAAAAAACAACCCCAAACAAACCAACACCATAAATGTCAGTATTACAGCACACACTAAAATTTGTATTTGTAGGATAAGCACAGACCCAGTAACAGGTGGCTACAGGGAAACAAACAGTAACTGTTTTACCCAAAGGAGGATCTGTGAATCTTGGAGACTTACTGTTTAAAAAAAAATCCAGAACACTTTGACTACTAACAGTTTTCTACCTATTTAGAGAAGCCCTGAAAGTAAAAGGCAGATAACCAATAAGTGATTCTCAGGCACAAATTAAGACTACACCTTCAAACTCAGATGTTAAAGATGATGTGAATACCTGCATTTTTTTGCCCCAATGACCATGGAATATCATGTCACTGTTAAAAGAGAACAGGGCTGGTTTGACTCATCCCAGGAAGAAAAAGTTTCACCAGCCCCCATGGCCCATGCTAGGAAAGGACTTGACACAGATGTCAGGCCAAAAGGTTCCTACCTATTGTCCCAAGAGGTTCCCTTCTAGCGTAACATTCACATTTTCTATTAATTAAACGACAGTTTACCTTGTTCTCAACCTCTCAGGGTTTGGTCTTGCAAAATGTAGATCTGTTGAATGACTTGGACAATCAACCATGTTAGTCTACACCAGTGGTGCCCAACCTTTTCTGCCTAGCAGACCAGATTGGCCAGTGCTTTTGATTTGGTGCAGGTATGGTGGACAACAGCTGGCCGCATGGAAGTGTGTGTGGGGGCAGGGGGGAGAAGGATGAGGAGGGTGCATGCATGACCCAGCCTCTGCCAAAAGGAAGGTGGTCTGGGGATTTGGCAGTGGGGAAATGGCCACCACTTTCCACTGCCAAATTTCTGGACCAATGGGGAACCCTGCAGGCCAGATGCGATGGCTCTGCAGAGTGCATTTAGCCCACAAGCTGGAGGTTGAGCACCTCTGGTCTACACTAGCATCAGAATACATTTGAATATATTAGTTAATACTTTCCTACACCATTTCTTTAAGTCCTAAACAAGACAAAGTAAAAGAAGTCAGTGGAACTGAAAACACTTGTCCTGTGCAAGATTAGATTTTAAGAACACAACACTTGATCTGAGCCCACAAGAAGCATTTTCAAAGGACAACTTACTTTTCTCTTATCCTTATCTGTCACTTGTGAGGTTTATAAATTATTTATCAAAGTTTATAAATTGTGGCAGTGTCACCCAATTAAGGTGGTCCTTTTGACTGCACTGATTTGATTGAAAGATTGGAGGGTTACTACTTTGAGAATAATAAAGAACCTCCATAACAAATAAGGGTGATATTTTCCAAAGGTAGAAGCAGTGATTCAGCACCACTTCTGTCTATCTCCACCCCAAATCCTGCAAATTAATCATTTTATTCTTTTACACATGTCTGAGAACTGATTCAGATTTACGCTTCAGATGAGTTATTAGAAGAGTTTACAGGTAGTATTGAACAGGCTGATCTTCAATAGGACCTTGCAAAAGTAGATCTCAAAAACAAATCCTAAATGTTAGAAATAAGAGAAAAGACATAAAAACTGATTTGCCAAAGGTTACTAAACTCTAGCAGTCTAGAATAAAACCAAATAAGGATGTGCCTAGACCAAAAGACCAGCCCTTTTCCAGGTTAAAAAAAAAAAAAAAAAAATCACCTGGCTGAAATTAAGAACTGTTAACAAGCTTCTCATTCAAGTTCTGAATATTAAGCAATCACTCAAATAATTTAGTACTCTTCCTTAGTAAGCTACTTTACATATACCCTTTGTGACCCTTTGTGTCTGCTTCAGAAAAATCTACATGACATCTACTAGCCAAGACTTCGCCTACTAACCAAAGTGCAAGATACTGATACTGCCAGGCTATGGCCCAAGAGTTGTCACTCCCATTCAAGGCAAATCAGTACTTTTTCCTTGACTGGATTCATTCCGAATTAATACCGTTTGTTTCTGCACTTGTCTTACCTCACGATGTTTTTCTTCTCCCCACCCCTTTTCTATGTTGCCTTCTGTTACTGTCTAACTTTGCATCTTGTGCTACCTCAAACTCCCTCTCCTTAAAAAAAAATCTCTTATTCTGACATAACAGTAAAGAGCCATATTCATTCTTCCACCTCAGACTTGGAGGTTAAGAGACACCCAATAGAAAAAATGTTCTAAATCTGTAACTACCACTAAAGTGAATTAGCTGCATACAAATATTAAAGACTCATCCTGCTATCCCCACTCCCTATGCAGACACCTAACTGAGAAATCAACCTTATCTTTCTCAATATGAAAAAGGAGAGAATACAGGCTGAGCCCACCTTTTGTATCGCATGCAACTAGAAAGAAGTCTGAAGTGCCTCGCTCATCCTATCAATTGCCAAAAGTACAATTATGCTCTCCCGCTTCACCCCACATCCCTTCTAGCTTTCTAACTGTAGAGATGTTCTTAACAAATATACCTTTTCCTCAGTTTTCTAGCTGTTTTAAATGGGGACTCACTTCTCCATATCTTTCCCCAACCTCTATTCATGAGCAGTCTTCCTCTGTTGATTTCATTCTGATGTAACATGCAAAAGTCAAAGTCAACTGGCTAGCCGTCTGGAAACTGCCACAAATTTTAAAGTGGTGGTTTTAAAGTAAATTTTGTAAGAGTGCATTTCCAACTTCTGTAGTTAGTTTTAAAGAGCACTGTTCCAGAAATGCAACCTAATGCTTGCAGTTTTTTTGAACCACACCACAACAACCCACGACTTTCTCTCATCTGCATTGTGTCAAATAAGGTATTGTCCGTTTGTCTCTTAATATTGTAATATTAGTATAATCTAAAACAAATATTATACATTTTGTTTTGGGCTGGCCTATGATTTTATATAACTGCACTCCATCTATGAGACTAGGAGCTCCTAAAAATAATCAGCGGTCAGTTATAAATGTTACTGTTAGAGGTGCTCTTCTTCAATCTCTCAGCTATGGTTTCTGCCTAGCAAAGTAAAAGTCCCAATGTTGATCCTGAAAATCGTAAGCAGCTGTTCAGACACTCTACTTAGGAGGAGGTTAAAGCAAGAATCCCTCTCAAAAACATCTTGGTTTCCATTTCTACCTCTGACTTACTGTATCAGCTTGGGAAAGCCATTTAATGTTACTGTCTCTCAGGTTCCACACCAACGACTATTTTGCTGACCTCCGAACTGTTAAGAGTGCTAGCCAATATTTAAAAAGTGCTTTGAGATCTTCAGAGAAAATGCACTATACGAAGGCACTACAGGCCCACTTATGAAAATGGAATTAAGGGGAAAAAGAAGCATTTCAAACTGTTCAGTTACATAGGTATCTTCTTGATTATAGTCTCAAATGCTTTAGAAGCAGCAGCACAAGAGTCAAATAATTTAAGATTCTACAAGAAAATCTCAAACCACAAATATTAAAGATGTTGTATTTAAGTTATTGAGTTTTTAAAAATATAACCTAAAATAGCGGACATATTTAATTTACTATACTCAGCCCTCCATAACAGGAATGTCCAGTGACTTAATGAAACCTCCATCACCCCCAATGAATAGGAATTCTTTGGCACCTAACAAAAATGCTTTTGGACCTGTAAATTTCAAATGCTCATCCTGGACCAGAATATAATTTCTATCCCTGCAACTCTATGAACACTAGGAAACCACTAGGAGAGACCAAAATGGCTGTCTAGTATTTTCTCATAAATGAAGCTTACATACTAGAACCATCTTACTGTTCAGATCATAAAAGATCCTGCATTATTGGCATTCATTTCAAGCCATTTTAAAATATTTTCCATTTTGCCTTTGCTAAAAATGTAGGCAGATAGATGATGGGGAATACTGAGGAACCAACCAGAAGTATTTCCTTCGAAGAAATGCACCCACATGCTTCTAAAAGGAGATTAAATTTAACTGAATATTATTAGTACATTATTACCCATAAATCTGCTGCATTAAAACTTCCATGTCACCAAGGTTACATAAGGCCTGCATACCAAGTTCATCGTGCAAACTGCTACCGCCTACAGCAGATGCATTGTCATGTGATGCTTCTAAGTGGACACTCCCATTTCTCACCAGCAAGGAGGCGCTAGCGCTGAGCACAGCTGCCTGGGAAGGGGGGCGGGACTGGACTTTGACCTGGGTTGTGGACTGCTGGCCTTGCTGACCATCTTGAAGGCTACGAAAAAACATGGATTGGGGAAACATTACTGGGAAGAATCCAAAAATAGCTAAAAGTGAAATTACATAAATTAACAAAAGGACATAGTTAAGATAAAAAACAGCAAACAAAAGCCATGTGTAATTAGGGTTATGACAACCCAGGAGTTGTCATACCGACAAGTTACCCAAGTCAACTCATTCACAAAGCCCTCCACTGCATCCTTTAATAAAATAAATAAATAAATAAATAAATAAATCAGTCCTGTTACCTTTTAAATTGTCCCTTAGTCCTCCTTCTCCCTCACCAGTCCCCTAAAGATTTGTGCAGTTGTGGATGAAGTAACTAAGTAGCAGAGATCAGTTAACTTTATTTTTTTTAGGTTGAATTTTTCTAAACCAGATTACCTTGGAAGCATTCAACTAGGGCAGTTTGTACCCCAGTACTGCTACAGAGTACTGCATGCCAAGAAACAAGTTTAAAATAAATAAATAAAAATTTCAACCCCATTTTGAATAATTTTATAGCTTAGCTGATGATTGCACCCTTCAAAAGCTTGAATCTGTTTATTTCCTCTTTTATATTCCATTCTCATTCCTGTACTACTCAATAAACAATACTAATTATTCAACAAAAATAGCTTGGAAAGGAGAAAAAGACAGAAAGCAAAGCCAGGAGCATTGCTGATTACAGCAAGTCATAGCTTCTAAGTCTTCTAAAACAAGCCTTTTTAGTGTTAAAGGTGGCAAAATCCCACAAGTGTTTTAAAAAGGTCTTTAATCACATCTACTCTGCGTGTTTTTATTTTCCTTCTGGGCTGGGAAACTATACAGTGCATAATCGTAACATGTAGAATATACTTTTCCTGTGATCAAATATCTTCTTAGAGAGGTCTTGTTATGTTGTATATTCTGAGGTTTCTGTTGTGCAATGCAATATGCCTGACATAACACTGAGTCAAATTATAGTGACAGAATGTATTTAGAGCATCTGCTTTTCAGTTCTCTTTTTACAGGACCACTGGGGGAAAAAGCCACAAGATTATGAACTCAGAACATGTGTTCAGAGAAAGTTAATACAAAATAAAGCAGACATGCACACAAAACATGAAGAAAGCCATCTTGAGAGTCACTATTACTTTATTCTAAGGTATTGGGGTTTCAATGTTACTTCACTGTTTTGCTACTATAGACCAGGCTCTCAGGGAGCTACCTGGCAACAGGGGTGCTTAGGGAGCAAGATTCAAAAGATGCAGTATCCCTTAAGGTGCTTCACCATCTCACTTGAGGATTCTTATCCAGCAGAGATGTGATGCAAACCTGAACAGCTGGTAGTTACTGGAACAATTTTTTCTTCAGTAACATTAAGTTGTTCCTACTCTAGCTATCAGACTATTCTGTCAGACAAAAGCAGCAGCAAACACTATAAGCAGCCACTTGCATGAATATCCAGAAGAGGATTCATCTAATCTATAAAATAATTCTAAGTACAAAAAGCTGTATGAACCATTGCTATTAAAATTACTAAATGTAAATACTCAAATCAAATGTCAGACCCAAATGTGGATACTAAGAACTGCATTAAAGTGTTAGCGTGCACTATGTTTGAGGTGCTGTATTTATTTCTGACAGTTACCAGATAGTGTGGAAACAGTCTAGTGGGCTTGTTTAGCTTTAGTTATGGAACTTTTTTTTTTTTTTTTAATTATGCAACTAGAACATACCTAGTTTAAAAAACAAGTCTCAATTTACTACATAAGATTTAATTTGAAAGCCCTCTGGGGTTCACTAAATGCACAGTTACTCAATGTCACCAGTCTGTGTTAACAGAATATTTGACCAAAGCAGAGGCACCTTTATTAGAAATATAGAAAATATTAAGTAGAATTGAACAGGCCTTTTAAAGATCACCTGTGACAGCTACTGTATTTACTTGAATATAAAAGGACACCCCCCCCAATAATTAGATTCTATATATGAAAAAAAAATGTGTAAATGTTATAATTTCACAGGTATAGAATCTAATTACAGGAGATTTGCCTTGAATTTTCCTGCCACTGCTACAACAGAAAAAATAAATCTAGGGGGTTAGGTTCTTTTGCCCCCAACAATTTCTCCCTCCCTCCTTACTTATTAGACCCCTGCTCTCCCTGAACACATAGAAGAAAGGGGCAAAACTTGCATATAGGCAAATTACCCATAGACTTAGTTCATCTAAGGCACTGTTCCTTTTTTAAACTGCTGCAAGTTTTAGTACAAGTACTCCATAATCACACTTTTAAGTAGCATTTTGGTACTTACTTATCTGCAGTAGAAACTATACTTTTTATTTTTATTTAATAAAATGTTGTTTCCAGGGCCAAATCAGTTCCAAGTTTGCATGTCACTAACACAAGCAGATATCCTACCAGCCAGACTCAGTCTGGGGCTTCAGATACTCTCAGATTCATCACAGGCATCCTATGTGCAAGGCCCAAGCCTGGAGGCTTTGGAGTTCAGATAGGGGCAAGCAAGAGTAGGGGCTAAGTCAAAGGCTGAAGAAACAAGCTAGGGTGAAAGCCCCAAAGCAATCCCACATAACTATGAATTGTGTAGTCGAGAGACCCTTGCATTTAGAAGCATTTGTAGACTTTCACAGGGGTCAGTATGCCTGCAGTGCAACGGAGAGTCCTTCACCCTCCAGCTACACTTGTCATTCAAGGCCAAGATAATGATCATGGCATCTCCCCTACCAGATAAATATATATACAATACAAACTATACATGATATAGTCAAAGCCAAAAGCTCATGATTCATTATACAATTCATTGGGCTGGGGCCCCAGCAGAGTCAACAGCATTTCAAGCCATGGTGACCCAACAGCTAAGCACTGCTCAGTATGTGCATGTACTCCAGGTACTCCATGGCCCCAGAAGGATCCATATGCTAATTAATTACCTGTCCCTACCCCCCCCCACACTCATGACTGAACCAAGTGTTCTTGTCATGAGTCCTGGGATCCTCCAAAACTTTATATGCAGATGGCACAGGACAACCTTATCTGGGCTCCACCTCATGGAGGGTGGGACTACCTAGTCACATGAAACAGGCTGAAAGAGGGGGGCAACAGGGGGATTCTGAGTGAACCACTTGCAGCCCCACTTGGTGATGTTTGTCAGATATTTAAGGCTGGTAAAGAAACAGAAAACATTGGAAATGGGAAAGGGTCCAGCTCAGCTGTAGGAGTGAAGAGGAAGTAAATGTATGCAGTGTAGTGGCTTACCATAACTTGAAAAAGAGAGTCTGTGTTGAAGGGGGATAAGCGCAATGGGCACTACCATGTGTCTCCTTCAAATGGGCTGCACTAACCTATCCCTGTGGTAGGTTCCAATTAGTATGTTTACCCCATATGGGTCACACATTTTATAGTCATGCACAATGTTCGCTACTTTTAATTAACTTTGTAGTTGGTTTCTATTACTGACCACATGCTGCTTTTGGCAGCAGTTTAATGACAGATAATGTATTTAATGAGGTTGCCTTGTATGCGATTATAAGACAAGGGGCTTGTCCCCCCAGTGATGATGGGGGAGGGAAACATCTTTTGTATTTGAGTAAATATGGTAAATTTTATGGTACAGCCAAGACATGAGGAGAAAAAAAGTGTCATTGGTAAGAGTATTAAATTAAAGCAGTTTCAGGGCAACTACAGGTTAACTAATTATGTAAAAGTTTAAAGCAGGAAGCAGTAGAGATGATTAATATTAAGAACTAGACAGAAATTTGTTTATGCTATTAACCTATATAAAGAAATGCTTGGTATGTGCACTGAGTCAATAAAGTCCATTCATAATGGATTAAATCCCCATATGTCTCTACATTTTTCATTACACTCTAGTCTATTCTCTGCGTACATGCATGCACTTTAAATGTCTTTCCTCTCTTCAGTAGGCATACAACTCCCAGTAACACTAAGGTACCCACACAAAGGGAGAATCCATTTTTCAGGATAGTTCTACAGAAATTTAAAGAATTGCTAGTTTGTACAAATTCCACTTGAAATACAAAACACAACCAGCAACCCTCTTCCTGTAAAGTTACGGTCTCGTGTGACAAAGTTTGTGTTTATATCTGGCTCCCAGTCAGCCAAAGACATTTAATAATTGGGGTTCCCATCCAGCATCACAATTATCTTCAGTCATTTGACTTTGCATGTATTTAAGCCTATTTATATTTAGTCATGATGACATGCTTCTTTATAGACATTCAGAGATCTAAGATACTAGATGCAGAGTTGTTTTTTGTTTAGTTTAAACGGGACATCTTTTATAAATAACAAAATGGGATGGGCAAAAATGATGCATGTGGAAGACAATTTACTTGGCCAGAAATTTTCTACTTCTTTTATGTATCCTTTTGTGTTCGTATTATGTGAAGATTACTTTCTTTAAAGTTCAGTTCTCTCAGGAATGCTCACGTTCATCTTTAGGCCATGGAAGATTTAGTGCTTCCATTAGTTCGTGAAATGAGTGTAACCCCGAGTTTTAAGCACTTCAAAGCCTCCCCAATTTGCTCCATGCAGTCCAATGGAGAATCACATTGTCCTCTGGCTGATATGAAATTAATAGTGCTCTGATTAGCCTATATGATCTCTTAAAGACCAAAAGACAGAGTTACTCTTATGCTCAAATCAGAAGAGTAGAGAACACATAGTAACTAAATACAGAGCAGAGTAAACAGAGGTGACTAAAGAGAATGTGGAGTTGCAACCTCTCTCACTAACAAGTTGTTCAAATTTTTTATTTTTTTCAAATAATCAAATATCAGTAAGAAAGATACATTGTTAGATGATGTAAAAACCCTAAAGAAACTAATTAAGTATAACAATATAGAATGCTAGGCAATAAATACTTCACTAACTTATATCCTTTATAAGTCAGAATTCAACCTTTCACCACATACCAATCTGATCTAATTCTAGTAATACAAGCTTCTCTCTGATTAATTAAAATTTATTTTCAACATGGGAAGGAAACATACACATTTCTAAGCAAACCTTCCCTTTTGCCTCAAAAATAGAAAAACAGATGCCTCATGTGAAGGTAGCACCTCATTATTTAATATTTTAGAAACAAGTCTTTGACTGCTTCACTGTTGCCATCATAAAGAGATAACCATTGTTTTTACCTCCATACATGCACCCACCCCTCTTTTAGCTAAAACAATATTAAACATTTCAGCAATGTATTTAGTCAGTTTTTGTACTTTTATATAACTTGACTGCTCCTAATACTAGATGCTTAGAATGTTAGGGGGAATGGTTAAGAATACACCAATATAAACTCCTATATTTCAAGAGTATTTGGCAGCTAAATGGAAGAAGTAATGCAAGTACAGTATATGTATAGTCCACCAAATGTATTGCTGGTGCATATGGAGTGCCACACATAAAAGATTTTATTACATGTAAATTAAAATTGTGCTATTTTATGAGAGACCTTTTTGTCAGGATTGACTGCTGGTCTCTTGTTCAGTGACCTGCCTATACTAAGATTTAGAGCTTTTTCTGGATGACCTGTTTACATTAAGCTTTACTGTTGTAGATACCTACCCCTTTATAGCCTCTGAGAAACAATGACGACACTTTTCCCCCAAAGGGCAAGAGGGAAATAGGAAGAGAAGAATTGATTATTTAACAATATTTTTCTTGCTTGAAAGATTTGACAAAAAAACTAAAATGAAACACTTCTGAGGCATTTTAAGTTTCATTCATTCATTATTATGTGGATGACCTGAAACCAAGGATAACAAGTTAGAGATAAGCTATCCTGGTCCCTTTGAAAACAGTGCTATGTACACATGCACAATTCAACAAACTCACAGTGACATGCAGTGGCAGCCCAAAAAGATTAAGGGTTGGAAGGAAAAAGGAAGAGTTTGTCTGTGAACACCGGTGGGTGTGGGGAAAAGGTGTTTGCTGCATGCATGCTAAATATGGTGGAACATTCAGATACCGTACCTGAGGGGTGATCCGATGAGCAAGGTAGGAGGGGTGGGGTTACTCCCTGCATTGTGCCGGCGCCGGACTGCCTGACGCCTAAATGTGCTGCGTTCACGGCGAAATGTGACAGTCTCCTCACTGGTTTGTACTGCTGCATCAAGACAGACTTTAGGTCAAATAAGAACCCATCCCAGATATGAACACAGCAACTTAAGATGTTTTTCTTTGCCCTGGCCCAAGTTAACGGACTTGACTTGGAGCAATAAAAACAGTTTTTGCATGGTGCTCAGATAACTTGGAGCCTCATATTTTGGCTTAAATAGGAACATAAAGCACAATCTTTATTAGAGACATACATTTACATTGCCTTTACAGATGCACCTTATCATATTCCACCCCCACAATCAAGTAAGTCAGGATTCAAAATTGAAGTAGTAAAACCTATATTCCCTTTGAGTCCTTCCAACTTTACAGGGCAGAGACTTGTAATTTGAAGAGTTTACTCAAAACCAGTTTTATCAGACTGTTTATTAATGCTGCCCAGAATTTTCATGATTAAAAAAAATTGAGGGTTTTTTAAATACAATTTTGCCTGTTCAAGCCAAATTTTCCATGCCAAGAATCTTCTTCTGGCTAATTTTTTTTTGGGTGGAACACTTCAACTAAAACAGTTTGTTTATTTCCAAGAACAAGGATAACGAACTTTTTAAAACAAACTAACAAACAAACAAGCACCAAAATAATCCTTTTAAAAACCCCACCAGTGATCTTATATTTTTAAAAGTTATATTCCCATCATACTTTGGAGCAGGGAATTGGTTTGGCAATGCATTGGTCTTTGTACCACCTTCATGAAAAAATAGCCAAATGTGGTCCACTTATAAGCCTCTGGAGGGGAGGAAATCAGCTAGCACATGTTCAGCAGGCATTTGTTTTTTAGCAGCTAAATTATCTGACAATACTATCTGTAGCAGCACCCTGAATTTAAGGCTGAGCAGGACTGTTTCTTCAAGTGCAGCTCTGTATTGATGCATTTTGATGCTCTCAAATAGGGCCCAGACCATGGGCAGGAGGAAGCTGTCCTATTTAAATATAAAATTGATGAAAGCAGGAGTGGATAAGCATGAGAAGGAAAAAGGCTAGGCAAAGACTTGGAAGTGAAGTGAAAAAACATCCAAGGAGGAGTCAAGCATGCAAGGGAAGAAAGTGACCAGCAATCTGGAGGGGTGTGCCCAGGATTTGCTGTGGAAAGAAATGAATGAGAAACCTGAGCAGTGGCTACAGCTATATCAAGGAGCAAAAGGGAAGAAAAGACAGGACTTGAGCCCAGAGTTTTTACAGGACTCAAATGAAAGAATCACAGGAAGAAATCACGAACTGCCACAAAACACATTTCCCTCCAGAGCTTGGAATGAACCCAAGATTCCCGAGTCTCATCATTCTTTTGCTGCCAAATAGCCATGAAACCCACCACCAAAGCGTCTCATCCACCTCCAGTGATAGGAAAACAACCAATGATTGCTCTAGGTTACTCCACTTAAGTGGCAGAGTTTGAGCAGTGAAACTAGATGTTCCAATAACATAAATGAACCATATGGTGTAAATTAAATGCCAAATAATGGAATTTGTTTGAAGCCTACTTTTTAAAAGCTTATGAACCTTTATGAAAGAGTTGCATTAAAAGAATTCTAAGGTTGCAAAATCAACCTCAAAAAATGCCAGAATGCAGGTAGTCTTTGGCACCTTAATTTTGTCCATTTGGTGCAAATACACTAACACAACTATATTTTACACAAGAACCCCATTTTCATTCAGTGCACAAGATAGATGGTACTCACTCAATGACTATTTCAATACTGTTTCTTCTGCTTTTCAGTGCATTTCATGCCTTATTTACTACATATTATTTAAAATTATTCTGCTTTGAGAACAGAATTATTAAAATTCTCATAGATTCTTCTATGGAACTCATGACTAGTATTTGTCAAGCGCTGAGGTACTAGTGAACGCACTTCAAAACACCTCTTGGAGATGAGGTTGTATTATCTCATAATTTTGAAGAGACATTAAGACACAGAAAGGTCAAAACCATCCACTGACTTCAGGTACCCAATCTGAGATGCCTAGAACTTTGCATTTTCAGAGCAAAGAATGCTCTGGATATGCACCGTGTTGCATATGACACATTCTAATCCCAGCTCCCAATGCCTTCAGTTAGAGATGAATCATTTTTTGCTAAATCAAACCTCAGGTTTTCAAGTCAGACACTCAAGAAAACGAGTAATAACCTACAAAGCAACTTGACTAGCCTCACATAACAGCTCTGCAGCCAGGGCAGCATTCACATCCAGTTCTCTAGAGCCATATTCCCTTCCTGTGAGACAGTTTGTTTCTGCCATCCCCCCCACCTTGTATACGCTGCACTTTTCATCATCTGCAACAAATCAGCAGAAACATACGGTGTACTGCCTGAGACAGAAAAAAACATATATGACCGCATAATTAGACTACCATAACCTATACAGACACGGCTGAACTGCCACTTCTTTGACAGTTTATAAATGCAGGATTCTGAACATGTCTATGTAACATCTGAACCTCTTTAAGCTGCTACTAGACCAATCAACTGGTTTGTCTGAAAGGCATTAACTGCTAATTCTTTTGATGGCAGGAGCAACAGCTTATTAAATACAAGGCCTTAACTTGAAGTCACAGTCAAACCACTGAACAGTTATGAATCAGCAGATGGAATATTTTATTGAACTAGATGTTAAACGTTGCAATTAAGGAGCTCAATCCAACAAACCAGAAATGCAGAAAGAATTGTCACAGTTTAAAATGGAAGTTAAACCAGTTTTAAAATAAATTATTTAAAGCCATACTGAAGAAGTTCAGCCCCAGATTTTAAAAGACATTCCAAACACTGCATGTGGCTCAAAGTGTTAAGTTTAAAAAGGGGTGTATTTGTTTATCTGAACCTATCCTTATTTGGGTATGTGGAGAAACTGGAATAAGATTAACCCTGAGGAAAGTTCCTGCCATTGAAAAAACTCCAAGTCCCTATTATGCTCTCGGGGTGGTTTAACCTTAAGGGAGACAGATATACTTTAAAATGTCAGTTTCCTTTCGGGTTTGCAAAGTAACTTTTTGTTGCTGTTGTTAAAAAATCAGTATTTCATAGAATCATTATGTATTTTGACCAATACCAATTCTTAATTTTGTCTGAGCATACAAGAATATTGTTTATTAAGGAATACAATAGCTCTCACCTCTTTGAATTATTTATGTATTTCTACACTAAGAATATATTTCACATATACAGAAGGTGGAGTTTATTTGTTTCTGTAAATGTCAAGATTGCATGTAGTGTTAAGGTTGTCATGACTATCCTAAAACCTACTTCATTAGCTCTAACTCCACTTTTAAATTTTTACAGGCAATGCCCAGGGATCACAAAGTCATTTGCAACACACCATAATCCTTGGCTCTTAATTGCTGAAATTCTGTCTGAACACAAACACAGCCTTCAAATTTTGTTAAGTGGCTTCTACCCATGCAGCAACAATTGGCAGCAGCACAATCACTGGAACTGTCCATTTAAAGAGTTATGAACACAACTATAATACCATATATGTGGAAGCCTCTGTTGCCAGCATAATGGATGAAAGTTTATTCTAAGGCAGCAATTTTCAACCTTTTTTCATTTGCGGTCCCCTAATACATTTTGAATGGAGGTGCAGACCCCTCTGAATTATAACTTTGGGTATTTACATACTTTTGATTGGTCAGTCATATTTCACAGACCACTTAGACAGTTTGTGGATCCCCGGGGGCCTTCAAACCACAGGTTGAAAACCACTGTTCTAAATAAAATAATTTCTGCAGAATTTAATAGCTTTAACTCCCCTACCACAAGCATGGTAATTATTACTTGATCAAATAAAAACAAGCAGCCGATCCATACTGATGGAATAAGTGAACATTAGCCGAACAATCCCGTCTACTGCACCTATATTTCTAACCCCATTCTTCTTTCCTTTCAGACACACAGCTAAGAAGCATTAGCTATGTAATATTCTATAAAATACATATATTTAATTGTGCAACAAAGCCTGGAATTATTATAAAGGCTTACTAAGATTTGTTCATATATTTTATATAACCATATTCTGTAAGAAAACGCTAACTTAAAGCATGAATCATTTATTCTCTTTTGCAATAGAGTATCTACAGATTTGGTACTTGAGAATAATACTTATAAGTGTGACAAGCATCTGACATCATAGTGCAGGGAATTCTGTTGCACTTCTTACATACACTGTCACTGCTTCCTATCCAAAATTAAACGTCAGAAATGAAAATGGAATTGGTGAAAACAATGTACACTATTTTTACTTTAAAAGGTTCAATTCAATTTTTGCTAAGGAAGTGCTGAAATTAGTTCTGAAGTCAGTGCAGTAGTTTGGTGAACTCTAGTAGTGAAAATATTCTGCTAAGAGTAAGCAAGACACTAGGGACAAAATGTAAAACATTTAAAAGACCAAGACAAGGTTCTTTGGATGAATCTGATATCTTTTATTAGACCAACTTAAATACTTGGGAAAAAAATTTTAAGCAAGCTTTCGGGTTCAAAAACCCTTAATCAGGCTGAGGGAGTTTTAGCAGTTAGTGTGCACTCCTCCTGGATGGAATGAAAAGTAAAGAAGCCAGAGGCTGTGCTGGTATGCATACAAGATAGGCAGTCAGTGAAGATGTAGACTGAGGAGTCAATGGGTGAGAGACAGGCTCTTTCAGGATTTGTGTCTCATCCATTGACTCCTCAGTCTACACCTTCACTGACTACCTGTCTTCTATGCATACCAGCCCAGGCTCTGACTTCTTTACTTTTCATTCCATCCAGGAAAAGCACACACCAGCTGCTGAAACTTCCTCAGCCTAACCATCTTTTTACAAAGATCAGTTCAATCCACTGCAAAGCTATAACAGTTTAGACTAGAACAGAGGTTCTGCCCCCTAAAGTTCATTCTTGAATCCAACTACAAAGTTTGACATCAAAGGAAAGAATAATTTTGCTTGATAGAAACAATCAAAGATTCTAGAAATGAATTTTTGTTCTGTTAGCCATAGGAGAGAGCGCATTCAAGTGAAATGAGTGTTGTGGCTGATCTCAACAACAAAAACAGTGTTAAGAGGAGGATGAATCGTGTCAAATGAAGTCACTAAAACAGTTTGAGGGGCAAAATGTCACCTAGTACTGAATAATTATGACTATCAAAATCTGCTTTGACTACTGAACCAAATATTTGAAATCAGGTGGACATTTTTTTTTGTATTGATGCCGAAAACTGAACAGTGGGCCTTCTTTGTTGTTTCACTTCACATGTCGCAGAGTTAACATGTTACTTGAAAGAACATTATAAAACTCAAACTTCTACACTCCTACGTAGGGACCGATAATAGAATATCCAGATTTTTTTTTGATTTTTTTTTAAGGTTAGGGACTCTCATAATAACTTAGTCGAATGTCCTCCTTAAACATAGGACTATACAACTTCTCTCAGTAATATGGGCAATTTTTGTAAAATATTAATGCTGAAAGCATAGGTGACTGGTGGGGAGACACAGGGGGCCACGTGCCCCCCCGACAGGGCCTTCCCCACCACCACCGGCTTCTGGGGGTGCTCGCAAACCCTGTCCCCAATGCTGCCAGCAGCTTCCGGGGGTGCTCGCAAGCCCCATTCCCATGCCCAGCTTCTGTGGGTGCTCACAAGCCCTGTCCCTGCCACCAACACTGCCAGCAGCTTCTGCGGGTGCTCACAAGCCCTGTCCCCATCCCTGGCTTCTATGGATGCTAACGATCCCTGTCCCCACTGCCAACAGCTTTTGCTGGTGTTCGCAAGCCCCATCCCCACCACCACTGCTGGCTTCTGTGGGTGCTCGCAAGCCTCATCCCTGCCGCCAACACCATTGGCAGCTTCTGTGGGTGCCCTCCCAGACTCAGGAGGTACCAGTTGCCCATGGCTGAAGATATAGTTTTGATACCCAATGCTGTTTTTGCACATTTTTGACCCTAGGTTGATGGATCATAAGAAAAAAAAAGATCAGGAATTCACAGAAGACTGCCTTTTCCCTGGTGGCAACTTCTAGATCTTGAGGGCTTTTGTTATTAATACAATATTTTCTACAGTTCTCCAGCTCGAAGTCATATTTAATACAAATTAACTACATTCTATATAGCAAAAATTTGAAGTTAACACCTAAGTTACATCCCAGAGATGCATCCGTCAGTAACTGGCAAAGACCAGCGTGCATTCCTTTTATTAACATCAAGAGTTGTTTTTAGGAACAGAAAATCTAAACACATCTGAGGCTCATGAAGGAAGTTTAATTGTAGTCAGGTATGATCAAGAAAGATCAAGCTCAGTATAAATTAAAATACCAAAATACTAGTGAAGAATCCAACACCTAGCTCTAAAATATAACCATGCCCTATAGTTTCTGAGAATTAAAAAAGTTCACAAGTGTACTTTTTACATAGATAAAAACAGTTGAAAGAAGTTTCCAGACAAGCACCTCACTTCTATAGTCATTGTGGAGGTTTTAAAAAGGATCGCGTATGTTGTTTTTTTGGAAGCTTGAAATCTCTTTGGCTTAAGTCCAATCGAGGTGAGTTAGTCTCAGAAAAAAATCTCCCCAATGAGAGTAAGGAGAAAGTTTTTCATATTTTTTAAGCTTATGTATCCCATGCATTTCCCTCCCCCTCATCCTCCCAAGTACCCTTGGGCCATGTCGTTCATCTCTGTGGAATACTGGGTAGCACACTAAGTACAGACAGTATCCATAAGGAAAATTTCTTTTTTACTACCAATAAAAATTCTGGATTTCTGGTTGGGAACTACACTACACTGAACAGTCAGCACCTACCCTTTCAAGTCTAACAAGGTTTTTTAGTTATATACATTTCACTTCTTACTGTACTTGCTCTAGCAGGATCCTACCATGCCAACATCAGCCCAGAAGCCAAACTGAAGACTATTCAGGATCTGCAGCAATAAGATACAAGTTAAAGCATCACAAATCCTGCAACTGGACATTCAGGGCTGGAAAGAACATTAAGCAGTTTCAGTACATCAAAAGACTAAAGTCTCTGCACAACCGTAATTTCATCTGTAAGGAACAGAACTCTATCCTGGTAAACAAGCCATCTGGAAAAACACCCATATTATCCACACAAAGTGGTGTGCTTTCTAACAGCATGAGTTCAACTATATGGTGGGAGACATATTAAGAAACAACTCTTTCAGTTCACACACAGTCAGATATCTGCTGCTGCCACCATTAATAATAGCAGGAGCCAGGAAAGTACCATCAAGGGTGAAGTGGCTACTTAGGAAGATGAAGTGCCTGAATAAGCATACCCCTTTTTGGCAGCCTTTTACAACAGCTGGTCTAAAGGGAACCCATCCCAACTTACGCTTTCAACTGTTGCTGCACACCTTACTTGTCTTTCATTATATCTGAATAAAGCCACAGAAAAAAAAAGTGTTAACACTGAAAAGTCCCCATGACCGTTATCACGTAAAACTGGCACAGCTAAGAACAGAATCCACCTTTTCTTGGCCCCAGTACAGTACCTTAAACAAACAAAATCCTCCATGCAACTTCTCCTGCTGCCTCAAGTACACAAATAAATTAAATGAAGTATTCTGTATAGAACAATGCAAACACACAAGTAAGCTAAAAAGTTACAGTTGTAAGTATGCCCCCAATTCTGATTTTTCAGTCCATCATTCATTTCCTAGAAGCAAGCTCCATCACATAGAATCATATTAAACCTCACACAGACCAGGAAGGTTAAACCCAAGGCCATCAGGTATAAATCACCCTTTAAAATATTGGTTAAATTAATAACTCATGGCAGCAGCAGACTACTGCAGCCCATAGAGGAGGCACTACAGGCAGGGAAGGGGAGAAGTGACACCTACAAGTAGTGCACATAAGTAGAGAATGGTGGAAATCAGGAATCCTGAGTTCTGTTCTTTATTGAGAAAGCAATGTGCATACTAGTTGAAAGTATTACAGTCAGGCATACACACAATGACATATCCAGCCTGAAAAGTACAACCAGACTCATCTGACAATAACAGAAAGGCTCCTAGTACCAACTCTCAAAATATGACCTATGATGACCCGACAGTCAGGCAAAAGGTAGGGTAACTAGTCATACTATCTATACTTAGTACTTCCTTTGCTTAATAAAGTTTACTCGGAACATGGTTTTGCATTTAATATGATTTCCCCTTGCATGTTCTGCATATTTAAAGAATTTTCGTATGCATTTTGTTGAATTTCAGTTGGTTGCCAAATGAAGCTTAACAAATCACAAGCCAAAAGTTATTTAATATAAAAAAAAATTTGCCATTTTCTAAAATAATAAAAAAAATGCAAAAATTCAGAACCTGAATACACAATTACGCTACAAAACTGCATTAAAAAGTGTGTAATAGATATAGTGTAACCTGCTACTTAGAAAAGGAACACCACATTTAGTGTAAAGTCTGTATCTGCTTGCAAAAACAGTTCAATTTCACCAACCAGTGAAAGCAAATCTTTAAAGGAAAGCACATATATAAACAGATTACAACTAATGATTTAAAATTACTTAGAAACAGACTGGCTTGATTACAATCCAACTGAGGGACTTACATAATAGTTTTTATAATGCATCTACTAAAACATCCTGAAGTTTCTAAGAATTATGCATGATAGTTTCCTGAAAAAAAATTTATTCCACCTTGTTCATAATTCTCCATCAGAGCTTTTTTAATGGAAGAAGATTAGGCAACAAATCAGTTTTTAGTTTAACTACAAATGATCACAAATCTAATTTCATTTGTTAGGTACAAATACAATATATTCCTGACTAGTACATATATATATTACACATACTTAGCACTTCTGAAAGGAAAATTCCCAAAGCTGAAATCACATTAGAAAACTTAGCGATGAAAAAATTAACATTTTAACTAATAATATAGTGTTCCCCGCCCCCCACACATATACACACCATGACCCTGCCCTTCTGCCACCACCTCCCCACCACCAAAAAAAAAGCGGGGGGGAACTCAAGGAACACTGATCAGAAACCTTTATGGTTAAGAGGTGAGAAGACAAAAATTAATAATAAATAGATATATACACACAAGAAGAAAAAAGTTAACAACAAACATAAATCAGCAGAAGTAAATGTAAACATTTAATAAGAAAACTGTATGGTTATCAATTAAAACAATGATAAAATGAATTGACAGTAAAAATGGGTTCTTTAAATGCATCAGGAAAAAATAAAAAACAAATAATTATATTGGTGTGGTTCTAGAACAGGATTGTAACAGAGTGCTGACAGTGCTTTACCAGAAGAGGAATCGCATCAGTTTGACCCAGCATCAGCACAGATCACCCGCTTCAGCTGGGTTTTTTGGAACCTATCCAATAGCTGATCGAATCAGCTATTACATAAAACCACCAAAAAGCCCTGCTGAAGCACGCAAGCTATACAGGTGTTGGGGAGCCAGGTCAAACTGATGTAATTCCTCTTCTGGGCATGCACTGTACTTGGTGCAGAGGCGCACAGAACTGAAAATAAAGTGCTGTTGGGAGGGGGGGTGTTCCCCCCATGTCTGTAAGCATCCATAATGACCATGAAGCAGAGCTACTTGTCATTTCTGTTTCATTTTCAGGAAGAAGTAGGATGACACACATTTCCTAGAATCCTACAGAAATAATTTCTATTCAGTAAGCAGAGAATGTATTAAATACTTAATATTCAACATTTTTAAATCTGCAGTAACCTGTATCCAAGAACTGGCTGAGGAAACAGGAGTCTCTGCTGTTGACTAATGCATCCTGGAATTCCAGGACATACTCTTTAGGAAATGGGGGGGGGGGAACCAAACAACCCCCCCCCAACTATGCTAATACTTCAAAAAGAGCAATTAAATTAATCTGATAATCAGAGGTCAGGTATTAAAAAAAAAACCTAGTGCAGAACAAAATTTTGGAAAGGGTGAGATAGGGCACAATCAGTGAAGAATTTAAGTATTAAAACAGAACAAGTAGCAATGAACATGGCTTTAAGGAAAAAAAGGTTCTAAAATAAACTTGATATAATTTCATGTGAAATTGCAGTTATATGTAATTGCAATTGACAGCAGATCAGCATTCATGTCATGCCAACTATCCGTATCTGGTCCACACCAGGGAAACTAACAATCCTCCTTGCAAACCAAATTCTGAAAACTTTGAAGAATTCCTGTGTTACTGCCACCAACCACCCAGATGTGCAATCCTATGGTATTCATACCATTGGGCCTGCACTCTCAATCTTACAGCTTAATCTTGGGGGCTGTCAGTTGCCAAACAAAGACTAATCAGTGTTCTTGCTCACTGACTTGCTGTCAACACTGTGTGCCTACAGGAGACACACATTTCACCTGCTGAAGCCGGATGCTACAAAATTGGATGATTTGACTTGCTGTCTTACACTCCACATCCAAAGCATGGCTGAGCCACATATGTCCAGTCTGACACCACGGACACAGTACAGTTGACATCCACTGATCTCTGCGACGTCATCCAGGTTGGTGGTCATCAGGTTGCAAACACTTACAAGCCTCCCAAAATCAACTGGGACCAACACGTTTTACAGACTCCAGTTCCTCCAGCCATCTATGTTGGAGACTTTAAAAGCCACCACATGGACTGGGGCTACACAGATGTGGATGTGAACAGTGAACAACTTGCAAGCTGGGCCTCACAGTCTCTTGCATTTTGCCAGGACTTCGATGACTTCTTGCCCAACTTCCAACTAGGAAGGCCAACTGGGAGAAGTACAGCAAGGTACTGGAACAAAGCATCATGACAATACCAACCCAAAGTATTCCAGTGGAGGAGGCCTACAGAAGTCTCTGCAGTGCCATTTATAAAGCAGCCCATTGGGCAATTACACATGGCAGCTGCCCAGTCTATACTCCCTGCCTCAACCCAGAGTGTGCCACACTGCTAAAGCAGTCTAAGTCATCTGGTGACCCAGACTTGACCAATCACTTGACCAAATCATTGCAAGCAGCTCACCAAGCTAGATGGGAGGAAATGACCAAGAAGCTAGACTTAACCCATTCCAGCTGGAGGTGTTGGAGTCTACTTGATCATCTTGGAGCAGCTCATCAGCCATCAATACTGAGTCACCCTCCCATGGAGCCCAAACAAGTACCCAGCCACCTACTTCACGTAGCAGAGCACTGCTGGAAAAGGGAGTGAAAAGCCACCTTCAAAAACGAATGGAAAACTTTCCACCAGACGTACCAAACCAGAACCTATCTAGAACCCTTCACAGTTCTTCACCTTAACAAGATTTTAGACAGCATCAACTCTGGTACTGCCCCAAGCTATAACATCTCCTGTACTGCCCCAGGCAATGACATCTCCCCCGAGTTCCTGAGGCATCTCAGCCCATGCTTGTCCCCACCCCGAATCTCAGCCCACATGCTTCAATTCTTTACAAGGGTCACATGCAAGGGAATGCTGCCGAAGATCTGGAGCACGTAAAAAGTTACTGGCCTCCCAAAACTGAGAAAAGATCCAACCCAGGTGTCAAGCTACTGCCTGATATCATGGCTGTCTGTCTATTTTAAAGTCCTGGAGCACCTGATTCTATACTTCATGCTCCCAGAGATGGAGAACATCCTGAGTATCGATCAAGCAGGTTTCCAACAAGGTCGAAGTATGCGTGACCAAGTACTTGCACTAACACCATTCATTGAAAATGGTTTTCAAAGGACGCTCAAGACAGGCACTGTTATCCTTGACCTTGCAGCAGTTTATGATACTGTTTGGCACACTGGTCTGCTTGTAAATATAGCAAAGGTCATACCTGCATGGGTGACTGACACTGTCTAACTGCTCCTTCACAACAGACAGTTCAGGGTACACATCGGTAAGACAACAAGTACTTGGAGAAGACAGACCAACGGGCTGCCTCAGGGATCTGTGCTTGCTCCAACCTTGTACAACTTCTACACCAATGAACTGTCACAAACCCA
Source organism: Crocodylus siamensis (assembly GCF_052110815.1). NCBI lineage: Eukaryota > Metazoa > Chordata > Crocodylia > Crocodylidae > Crocodylus > Crocodylus siamensis. The sequence goes on along the minus strand of NC_143396.1, from coordinate 226,564,256 downwards.
GTTGTAGAAATTCAACTATGCTGACAACATTTATGTGGGTTCCAGGCCCGGACTTTCTCGGAGATAAAACACACTCTGAACAGTGATGCTGCAAAGCACGTTGACTACTGCAAGACTAGGCACCTGCAGCCAAGCATCAACAAGACAATTTCCAGCATTTTCCACCTACATAATGCCAGTGCTGCCTGGGAGCTGAACATCTACCTGAATGCTCAGAGACTGAGGCACAAGGCACAACCTGTCTACCTGGATGTGACACTAGACCGAACACTGAGCTGCCATGAACACTTGAAAAAGACAGCAATGAAAGTTAAGACATGCAACAAGCTCTTTAACGAGATGGCTGGGTCATCATGGGGCACAAAAGCCTCAAGCCTAAGGCTGTCAGCTCTTCCCATCTTGTACTGTGTGGAGCCAGTCTGGAACTGGTCATCACAGACCAAACTCTATGAGCAGCAACATTAGATGATGTACATCAAAGAAACGCTTCCACTAACCCTTCTACCATGGCTCTGAGTCCTGAGCAACACTGCTCCTCCTCATATGCGATAGCATGTTGCAACTAGCAAGCAATTAGAAAAGATCTATATCAATGCAAGCCTGCCGCTGTACAATAATCTCTTAAACAACCTGATGCACGTCTACTATCATGACACCCACGTGTACCAGGACTGCACGGCAGAGATGCTCCAATGTGACAAATGGAAGTCAACATTACCACCAAAAAAGTTTCTCATCACAGATCCTATACTCTGGCCACCTGGCTTCAACCTGCAATACCATCAGTGGGCCTTGCTGAATAGGTTCTGGATAGGGCAAGGTCTGTGAAACTGATTAATTAACTGGTGAGTCAACAAATGTTATTAGTTGTATTGTGAGGAATCTTCATTCAATTAGGTATGTGTGGAACCTAAATACCTATATATTCTTAGTCTCACACTATTCAGTAACTTTGATCTACTTCCAGTTCATTGACAAAGTCATTGATGATAAAATCTGCTGACAACCAAAGCTGAAAGAGTGTCAAATAATAAAGGGAACAAGTAGACCATATCCAGATCACTTGATAATACATCAGGTGAAATATGGCCCACAGGCCAGATGCAGCCCGCCAGGCCCCTAAAAAATTTAGCAAATTAATATTAATCTGCCCCTGGCTACCCATCACGTGGCCCTTGATGGCTTGCCAAAACTCAGTAAGCAGTCCTCCACCCAAAATAACTGCCCACCCCTGTAATATATGCTCATCAGAATATAACATTTGTTCTAAATATAACTAATACAAACTTGCACGTCTAATAACAAACAGCATAAATCACACAAGATGAGGGAATACATCCTGGAAAGCATTTACTCTGAAAAAGATGGAGGTCACGGAAAATAACTAAATGGACATGAGCTTGAAATGCAATGCTGTAGCAGAAAAAGGTTAATGCAATTCCTGGATGTATAAACAATGATGGCATATAACCTCTGCATTAGTAAGACCAACACAGAAATCCAGTTCTGGTGTCCATACTTCAGAAAGGATGCTCATAGACTGGAATGATTCAGGAGACTACAAGAGTGATTTGAAGACCTGAAAACATGCTTTCTGGTATCAGATTAAAGCAAATCAGTCTACTTAGTATACGTAAAGAGAAGTTAATGTGTTTCAAAAGGATAAGACATTTCTGAAAGGAGAAGGCTCTCACTCAAGAAAAGTAAGATCATAATGAGACCTAATAATTAGAAGCTGAAGCTAGGTGGATCCAGACTAGAACTAAACAGACTTTTTTTTTTTTAACATTTCAGATAATTAACAACCGAAATAATTACTTAAGAATATGGTGGATTCGCCACCACTCTGAATCTTTAAATCAAGACTAGATGTCTTTTTAACAGATAAGCTATACAGATCAAACAGAAGTTGTGTGGTTGATGCAGAAATGTTGATGAAAACATCCCAGAGCTGTAGTTGACTGAATGTGACAGGTAGGTAAAGGAAGAAGAGCACAGAAGGATAAAAATCTGAATTCAAGGAAGACATAATAACAGCTGACTAGGTGGATGGAGATGGAAGGGTGGCCCAGATGGTATAATGAGTGCCATAAAGAACTAACATTTCCATCTATGGCCTGGGTCAAATGCATTGTAGCACAATGCCCTTCGCAATCCTATTTGGAATTGCCAGTTAAGCGGACTAGGCAGCTGGGTCTCCATACCTACAAATACAAAACTTGAAATTTAATCATCTTCCCCACCATGTGAATTTGCTCTTCTCGTCAAACTGGCTAACTGAACAATTTACCTAGCTCATATGCAGTACACAGCAACTGTAAGATTTTATATTAAATTATTTTCTTTTGTGTGTGTGCCCTCTTTATAATAGGGCCTTCCAGTTGGCAACCTGTTTTGGCTCTTAATCCACTACCCCTTCCACAAAATAAACATAATTAGCATACATGCAAAAATCCTGGCAAGTTCACTGTGTCAAGTGAGATAATATATATCTGTCATTTCTCGCCCATCAGAAAACATTCTAAATGGTTGTCATTAGCACAGGCAAAACTGAAATGAAAATTAAATAGTTTTGTCAAGAACAAGCAATTACTAATCAGAACAGCAACTACATACAGAAACCCTGTTAATTAATCAGTTCTGCTTCCAGTAGGCATACCAAGTCAAAGATGCTTATTCCTACACTGACAAGTACGGTCTTACTGTGTTTTAATCAGGCAGAAGGCAGTGCAGAGTGGCACCTTAAAGACCAACTCATTCAAAAAGGCATACACTTTCACAGACTACAGCCTACTTCATCAGATGCCATGATGAAGCAGGCTGTAGTCCAGGGGCGGGTAATTATTTGGGCCCAAGAGCTACATAGGGCATTTTGATGAACCATCATGGGCTGGGTCAGCAACCTCCCCCCTCCACAACAACTCACCAAAACTCCCTATAGGGCTTTGGGTGAGCAGAGAGCACTGTTCCCGAGCGTGACAGGCATGATCCACTCCCTGCACACCCTGCCCTGGGTATGGAAGTGGGAGGAAGAGGTATGTGTACATGTGGAGGGAGGCCAGGGGGAGGTCTGCCTAGGAGCCAGTGGTAGGGTGAGGGAAGGGAGAGGGAAGTGGGTAGCACATGCAGCAGAGCTTGCCTGTTCCATGGCTACCCCCACAGTGCTCTCCATCGGACCAAGGCCCACAAAAGACAGCTTGTGCTGTGCTCCTGCGCACAACTGCTGGCCTCGGCTAGCGCACAGCTTCTGGCAGGACTGTTCCCAATGTAGCTGCAGCTGACCTGACTCACATGGTCACTGGGAGGTAAGGGGAGCACCCAGCTGGCTGCAGCTGCACTGGGAACAGCCCCACCAGAACCTGTGTGAAGCTGGTCAGAGCCCAGGCCAGTGGGACTGTTCTGCTCCCTGTACCTCCAGCTACGGCTGTGGCTACTGCTCCTGCCCCATCACACCACCCCAGGTGGACAGGCAGGGGGAAGCTTCAGCTGGGCTCCCAGCTGCTTTCCATCCACTCCACCCACCCACAGGTGGCTGCTCATTGCACCTGATGGGCAGAGCACATGGAAGGTAGCCAGAAGCTGGAGGTAACGGAAACTGAACAGCCCAGCCAGCCTGGGCCCTGGCCAGCACGCACAGCTTCTGGTGGGGCTGTTCCTAGTGTGGCCGCAGCTGCCCACATACTGCTCTACTCCTCTTGCCTCCAGAGGCAGCTCCTCCTGCTGCACCGCTCCTGGTGGGTTGGGGGGGAAGCTTCCGTCGAAGAGGAAGGGAGCAGAACAGCATCTGTCCAGTTGCAGCCGCACTAGAAACAGCCCTGCCAGAAGTTTCATCAGGGCCTGGGCCAATAAGAGTGCAGCATGGGCTGTCCCAGCAGGAGCAGATGGAGCTTGGCCCCACATGGAACACCATGGGGGAAGCTGCGGGCTAGATCCAGTCAGTTAGCAGGCTGGATTGAGCTCATGGGTCATATTTTGCCTACCCTGGTTTAAGATTTGAGAGCTTATATTTTTCTAAACAATTTAGTCTTTAAGGTGCCACTCTGCCCCAATTTCTGCTTAGCTTCAGATTTGCATTGCTCTGAATCTTTATGTTTCCATCAGTGTTGATTCTGCAGAATTAGCATTGAAATAGCAAGACAGATGTTTTTCTGGCTTGTATTTTAATGATGTCCAACTAAAATCAATTTGCAAAATGTTATCAGTGGTAACAGGCAGACTAGACAGTTCAAAAAAGAACCATCACATCTTAAAGTCAATCAAGTTTGATCAATAATCAACTGGGAGTGTACAAACATCACTTTTATAGTTATTTTTTCAGAAAGTAAATGCATTTAAAAAATAAAGCTTAAACCAAAGGCAGGAAGGGAATACTATTAGCTGTATCTTGTCTTCCCAGCTCGGTAAAATTCTTCTTTTCACGATGAAGGATTAAACTACATTCTACTATTTCAAGGAAAGTAAATATTTGCTCTAAACTCAATTGCAATTTCTTCAAAGTATTTATAGTCTTCTATTCATACACACAATTATAGTTTTCTTGATTTCAACAGGATAAACATTTCAGATATTAAATCAAAATTAAACGGAACCTAGACATTAGTAGAAACAATTAACTAGGGAAGGACCTGAAAATTTTTACTTCAGGACCCACTTTTTTCCATAACCATAAGCTTTCCAGTTTAAACACAATCAACTTGTCAAGATGACCAATGAAAGTGCAGAAGCTGAACCATATGATCAACTGATACTGATAAAAGTAGGCGACAACGATCCAGTAGCTGACATGGACAGCAGCATCCAGCGTGTAAGTCTGTGGGAAGGGCAGATCAAGGCCCCCATGGTGAGGGAGGGAATGGGGCAGAGGCAGGTGCTGCTGAGCAGGGTGGGGTGTGAGACAGAGCCACAAGCAGCTTGTTTGTTCGGGGGCAGCTCCCTGCTGCTGCATGAATCTCCAGGGTAGGCACGGGGGGCATGTACCCACCCCCGGATTAGAGCACGGAGCAGAAATGGATGCATGCTGCGGGCTCAGGACCAGGGGCTGCACTGGCCTATTCCCAGTGGAGGCTAGGCCAGGGCTGCACTTGGGGTGGGCAGGGGGGCTATGGCAAATTTTGCAGTGGCTATAGCCTACCACATAGCCCCTCCCTCCCAACACCACCTCTGCCCACAGCCCTGGTCCAGCCCTTCCTCCCAATGCCACCTCTGCCCACAGCCCTGGTCCAGCCCCCTCCACCCCCTGACCCTGAGTCCACAGTCAACCCTCACCCCATGAACAAATTCAGTAGCAACCCCTATACACGTTCCTGCTGCAACAAATAATTCAAAGTTTATACCCTATGTCATGCCAACTTGCAGTAAGCCAAACAATTATTTTAGCAGCAATAGGGAGCCACTTTCTTCTCACTGGTACAGGAAGGACTGTGTGTTCTCATAATGAAGAAAATATAAAGAATACTAATCCTGATGTAAACGGCTATATGCAACCAACTCAGTAACAATGACACGGCTGAATCAAAAATCAATCAAATTCCTAGGAGAATTTAGTTTAGACTGTCATGTGAAAAAGCAGATCAACACAATGGTAGATATTTTAGTGCAACGTGAAGTCGTGGTACACAATTCCAACTAACAGGTACAATAGTACAAAAAACTGCACAATTAAAAATACACAATTTTATATAGGATTCTGCCCTGCCAGATAAAATGAAGCAGGTTAATCCTCAGTCAGAACAGTGCAACTCAAAGGCACAGCGCTTGTTAAAATAACGAATGTCAGTAATGGACTTCAATATTTTACAATTAGATTGTGATAGGTCCTTGCACTTAATCCTCTAAAACTTTTGTTTCTTGCAAAACAAAGGACCTCCACAGAACAGCTTTCCTTTTTGTCCAGTTAAACTCTAACAAGAAGATGAAGATGTCAGAAGCGTTATTTAGGCTACAAGTCAAAGACGAAATAATCACGAATACAATTTCAGCAGCAAAACCTCATAACATTATACCACTAGGTGGTTACTTACCTCCACTTGCTGGTTCTTGCTCTTCCCCTTCAGGGAATGTAGCCTGGCTTGGTAAGCTATTCCTAGAACGAGTGACTGACTCGAGATGTGAAGCCCTTCCCAACAGAGATAGCTCATCTAGCACCTCTCCCTCTTTGGCTTCCAAATCTGATTTTGAAGTGGTTAACTGTTTTATGCTACCTGGTGCCATCAAGCTATTTGGGTCATTTAAACAGGCCACAGTACTACTGTCCAGGCTTAATACTCTGGCACGGTTCTTGGCACTGTTTGTGCCAGAAGTCCGACGTGTTGAACGTTTTTTGCTAATTCCTTCAGACCCTAAGTGAGCTTTGTGTGTGTTTTCAGAGTCTGTGCTTCCCCGTTCTTTAGCCATGTATTTGGTCTTTAGAGCACTGTATTTTCCCTCAGGAGACTGACATGAATGGGAGGTGGTGCTGGAAGAGCTATCACTGCTGAACTGGTGGGCTGATTGCATGCTTGAGGTCCTGCTCAAGTCACTTTGATCACTCGAGTCCTCATCATGACAAAATACAGCACTGTGGGGTTTAGTACCAGATACACCTCGAAAGGAAACATATTCCCTATGGCGACTTGAGTCAAAACTACTAGCCCGCTTTTTTCCTGTCCGTCTCCTGCTGGATTTATGAGTAGAGGCTGTCCGGTGAATTAAACTAGATGATTTGGGTCGTACATCTCCTTCCTTTTGTTTCCCACCTATTTCTTTACAAGTTCTCGAGTCCACCAAGATAGCTACTTTTTCAGACTGCTCATCTTTTTTTTCAGTAGCTTTCCCAGGGGGCTTTTCTACTTGTGTAGTCAGTTCATTGGCATGTGGGTTCTTATTGGCCTCTTCTGAAGCAGAGGCACTAAGACCCCTTTGACTGTGCATCTCATCAGATGTGTTAGAACCATTTGCCTCCTGAACACCACTATTAGTGCTCACTTCCACAGCTGTCCTTTCACTACTAGTCCTTTTGTCAGTAGCAGAGCTACTTTCGTCCTCCGAGTCAACACAAGAGTCCTTTTTCTTGATGCCGTTCTCTTCTCTAGGACACTCTTCCTCATGCTCTGACAACACACTTTCTATATGAGTCGAGCTAGTCTGCTCACTTTTGTAGCTGCTAACAGTACTGTTAGTATCACGATCAGTTCCACTACAGTAGCTTTCTGTTGAACCACTGCTCCTAGTGCTTAGGCTTCTCAGACTGTCTATACTTTTGTCTGTTTTCAAGGATTTAGTCTTTCCATTCTTGGCCACTTGCTGCGGACTGCTACTTTTCAAAATGTCATCCAACTGAAAGACTCCTGGTATACAAGAGTTCTCAACTAACGATTCTTTGGATCCAGAATGAGGTTTGGAAGCTTCTAATTCACTGACTGGATCTAGCCCTCGTCTTTGCTGATAAAGAGGGAAGTCATTTAGAGAAGCATCTGGAAAAGCAACAGCAGAGCTAGAGGTCCTTGGCACACCCCGTGGTCTATGATCTTTTCTATTATAGGAGTGTGAATGTAAAGGTACAAGAGAAGCCACTTCCATATCACATGCATTAGACATGGACTGATCCAAATGATGGCTGTTTGAGAGGCACACTTTGTCACTATTTTCCCTTAGCAAATCCTGTCCAGAAGATAACGAGGGCTGGATGGAGACAAAGGAGTCATTGGACATCAGACGAAAGAGCTTCCGATCAGCTGCCAGATCTGCATAAGTACACATTTGGAAATGTTTAAGTCAGCAGGTCACACAGGTTTATTTTACAACTTATTTTATAACATCATTTAAATCAAGTATAAAAATAGGTCTGTGGCAAGTCAGTTCATAGATACTGTTTACCAGATTACTGCTAACTGTTTTCCCAGAATATGAGATACTCAAGCCTTACAAATTGAACACATATAGTGTCTATATTGCAGACTGCATCCAAGTACAAAAAGGTATCTAGCCATTAGGAGCACGAGAACTCCTGCATATGCTAATTTAATCTGTGGAAGACAGCACAAAGGGGTAAGTTTCTCTGGTAAGTAAGCAAAGCAGTTAATTAGTCCATTGTCCCCCATGATATCGTAACTGAGATAGCTTGTTTAAAAGACAAATTGTGCATCTCGATGTTATGCTTCAGTCTGAAGTAATCACAAAGCCTGCAAGAGTTTTTGAGAAGAAAGGGAACAGCAGAAAATACAGTGACTGATCAACACCCTTTGGAGGATGTTGGAGCATAGAATATGCATCCAAAGGGTGAATATGTGCATTATCCATCAAAGTGGTTTACAGGAATGAAAACGTCTGTGCATACACATATCCATACATACAGAAAAGAATCCAAGATGCTGTTTAATTTGTAGATGAAATGAAAGATACTATTTTTTATTTATTAATATTATTTAACAGGAATGAAAAGAAATTATGAAGTTCTCAGAACTATTCTACGAATAACCCTCCAGTAATGTAACAAACTATTAAAACTTAATTTACTTTTACTAACATGGCACCCCTGTTTAGCAAGCACAGACTATAATGGCAGTCTAAAAAGTGATAACAAGAAGTCTCACCTTGTTCTTCACTTCCTTCTTTACACAGGCTAGAACTCTGGCCAAGACTTAAACTGATATCATCAGAAGTCTTCGCAGTGTCAGTATCTCCTTAATACACAAAATAGTAGTATATTAATGCTCAATAGTAAGTTGGTAAATCTAGTGAGGTAAAATTGCATTGTAAAGCTATTCTTTCTAATTAACATGCTTAGTGATACCATGAGACAGGGCAGGGCCAATCTGCAGTGTGTGCTCAATACAGTACCTGCATTAGATCGGCCCTGCACACTGGATCTGGGGTCCACCCACCTTGAGCCTACAGACAGGCCACCCATACCAAATCCAGTGCATAGGGCTAGTCTGGAGTGAGTGCATACTGCATAGGGTGCACAGGACTGGGGTTGGACCCAGCACAACCCCGGTGTGCATAGCCAGTCCAGGGCACATGCTGCAGGCAGCACCTGCACCAAACCAGCACCTGGATCTGGCACGTGAGGCCAGCTTGTGGGCCTAAACTGGCCTGCAAACTGGCTCCTTGCCCCCTTTCAGCCAACAAGCCAAATAAATTTGACACCCCTGCCGTAAGATTCAAAACCTATACTCTGATTGACAGTAAACTGTGCTCTTTTATAAGAACTATAAGAAGAAACATTGCTTATTTTGAAAAGCAACTTTCAGATCAATGAAAAAAGCAGAAAGTGTGCTACAACTTTCCTGAAGTCTTGTTTATACTGAAATTTGTTAGCTACTGGAGTAAAACATAACTATGGTGCACTGGTATAAAATATGACTTAGACTGACATAAGTCACAGTTACCAGAACTACACAGCTCCTCTGTTCAGAGACTAATGACAATAGTTGTTAAAAGCCTCACTACAGATAAGCTTATAGCTATAAAGGTCATTGAGAAGGTTGTATATACAGCAGTGATACTAGCCTGTCAGATTTCCCCACAGTTTACGTAACCGAAGATCTAGAACAGTAAATAAAACAGGACAGGGGACAAAACTCCTTGGACCCCCTTATTAATTAAAGGTGCACCAATACAAGGAAAACTGACATTATCAGCAATCAGCTTTTTTTTTTTAAACTGATGTGTCCAATACTGTCATCAATAAATGCCATATGCATGCACATAGCCGCAGCACACATACAGCCATGAATGCAGCCCAGCAGCTTGGAGACTAGCATCTGTCCGGTAAATCTGTGGGAAGGGAAGGGAAGGGAAGTAGGGGGCAGATTAAGGGAGGAAGGGAGTGCGGCTGGGGCAGGAGCAGACACCACCTAGCCAGAATGGGGTGGGGCACTGGACACGGGACACAGCCACGGTTTGTCCAGAAGGTAGGGGGAGGGGCTCTCGCCAGTGTGCACCAGTGGGGGAGGTATGGGGGGGCATGTGCCCCCCAGATCTGTGCACAAGGGTGGACTGAGCCAGGGCTGCACTCAGGGTGGGTGGGGTGGGCAGCGATGGTGCTGGGAGCAGGGGCTATGGTGAATTTTGGGGTGACCATAGCCCAACCCATATGCCCCCCTTCCAGGGCCGCTGACACCTACCAAAAGGGTAGAGTGCAACCTGGGCCCAGCCCCCACTCCAGAAAGAGCCCAGCACAGCCCTCAGCCATGAGCATGCAGCAGCAGCCCTCCCTCCGTGCACAGATCTGGGGGGCATGTGCCCCCCCATACCTTTCCCAAGGGTGCATGCTACCATGGGAACGTCTCCCTGTGGCCCCCGGACAAGCCATGGCTCCGTCCCATGCCCTACAACACCCTGACTGTGCAGCCTCTACCCTACTCCCTCTCTCACTGCAGGGGCCTTGATCTGCTCTCCCATGCCCCTTCCCCACAACAGACTTACCAGACGAACACTGTTCTCCAAGTTCCTGGGCTGTATATCTGCAATTGGATCTGTTTCAGCTGATATGGCTGGTTAATAATCGGCCATCAATATCGGCCCAAGAAATCTTTATCAGTGCATCCCTATTATTTGTATTACAAATGTTGTATACTTAAGGAAGGCACCTGCCATTTCCCATACTGAAAACCCATTTCTTTCTTACAGCACAATACTTCCCCTCCCCTTAGTTGCTGAGGTGACGGGAAAATGTACTTTAGTCAGATCCCCTGTTCCACATATTTAGTGGAAGTCAAAAGTACAAGCTGTTTTGGGGAACTGAGGAAAAAAAGATTTACATGTTTTCCTCTCACGACAATATTTAAAATAGATCTATAGATAGACACAAATAGATACATACACATATCTAGATCTCTCTTTTCTGCACTTGTAATTCCAACTCCCATGAAGCACTCAGAATTCCTCTAGTCAGACAGGTTTATACTTGCCCCATTTGTTATATTCTTATACATCTTATCAGAGGTGCACCAATACATCGGTCCGATATCGGGTAAGTACTGATATAAAGAAAATTGTCTACATCAGATATTGGCCCAATGGGGCCAATAATTTGGTTGATAGCATGGACAGCTGCCTCTGGCTGGTAAGTCAGAAGTAGAGGTGGGGGGCAAATTAATGCCCCCTGTGGTGAGGGAAGGGACAAGGGCAGGCACTGCCCAGCCGGGGCAGGAGAGGCAGAGGCATGGCTCGTGGGGTGGGGGGCAGCTCCCAATGTTGCTTGCACCCTGGAAGGGGGGGGGGCATGTGCCCCCAAATCTGCATGGCGCGGGGCAGGCTGCAGCTGCAGGATGGAGCTGGAGCTGGCACTGCACAGGGCTGTTCTCGCCAGGGGCTGGGCTTGAAGTGGGCTCCGGTGGCGCTGGGAGGAGGCTGGAGCCACCCCAAAATTTGCCACAGCTATGCTCCCAGCCCCATGCCACCGCCTGGCACAGCCCCGGCTAAACACCCCACCTCCACCCAAGCTCTGGGAAAAGTCAAGGCTGTGCCGGGCAGTGACATGGGGTTGGGAGTGGAGCTGTGGCAAAATCTGGGGTGGCTACAGCCTCCTCCCAGCACCGCCAGAGCCCACTCTGAGCCCAGCCCCCATCAAGAAAAGCCCTGTGCAACACCAGCTCTGGCTCCACTCCGCAGCTGCAGCCTGCCCCACCCTGCACAGATCCAGGGGCACATGCCCTCCTGCCCCTGCCCTCCCAGGGTGCAAGCAGGAGCAGGAGCTGCCCCTACACCATAAGCTGCACCTCCATCCTGTACTTCCCCGCTCTGGCTGGGCAGCACCTGTCACTGCCCCCTCCCTCACCATGGGGGGAGGTGTTTATCTGCCCCCACACACACCTCTTCCCTCCCCTTTCACCACACCAGACTTACCACCTGATGGTAGCAGCTATACTGGATATCATATCAGTTATTGGCTGATATGCCTCCTTAAATATTAGCTATCAGTATCGGCTGCAAAAATCTCTATCAGTGCACCCCTACATCTTATACACCTTCTTATTTCAATGTTTTGTTCTTTTTTGTCTTTTACTGTAAGCCACTATTAACCTTTTTTGACAACAGCAGGCTGACAGGTAAGGTAGTATAAAGAACTGAAGTCACCACACTGATAGCAACACACCGACTTGAAAATGCTACTGCAGGACAATCTTCAAAGTGGTCGGAATCTTACCTTTCATGGTTGCTGCTGTTCCAAGACGAGACAATCCAGATCCAATCTAGAAACAGGGCATTAAAAAAGTGCCTTTTCATACTGCTATAATGCATGTATTACATGTATTACCTGGACATATCAGGGATATTTTCAAAGGCATAAATAGGACATTTAATAGAAGCTGACAATACCAAGGGAAATGCACAAGAGTCCTTTGCGCTTTTAACATTTTCTTCTGTAAACAAGAATGACAAGACATCTTGTTCATTCAGTTAAAGTCATCACTAAGTGGGATTATTTTATATATTCCCACTGAGTGCAGAAATTGTAATATTTTAAATGTGCAAACTTTTAACCTGGCAGTTTCCCATTAAAGTCATTCAGTATGGAAGTAAACCCCAACAGGTTGCCCATTAATAACTATTTTAGCAAGGCTGAAAAGTAAACTGCAGTTGTTGAATGACTGCAATCTCTCTCTCAACAGACCAGCAGCACACTCGTGTTTGGTTATGCACTAACCAAAGGCAGCTATTATTTGATTAGCCTGTCAACCTATAAGATGTTCTTGTGCTAGCCTCCATTCCCTATTACCTGATGTCAACCTTCATGCAAAGAACTTAAAGGGAGAGGGGAGGGGCATAGAAATTAAACAGCTGCTTTTTAGTCCTAGAAAAACAAAACCCACTACCCAAGACACAGAAAGAGTCCAGTCAGCAGACTTGAAATTAAAATGTGTTTAGTAGATGTTGCAGAATACAATCTTTTATTCAACACCCAACTCACGCAGTTTGTTACTTTCTTTCCACATACTTATTTTAGACTACCCTGTTAATTGCCTACCTGTCAACTGGAAGAAATCCTATAATTCAATGTTGAAAATAACTGAACAAAGCTAATATACATCTATGTCTTTATTTGGTATTTGTTACCCTACTTAAACTATTAAGATTAGGTCAGGATCTGAAGAAAGCCAGATATTGTTGCCTATCCTTAGTCACCTAAGCCAGATATAGTTGCCATTTAAACTAATATTTGATATCAGAATGTACTCTTTCAACTGTAAGATCTGAAATCTCACTTTACATAAAAGTTGCAAGAAGGTACATAATGCACTATCTTAAATAATTAATGTGGTTAAAGCTGACCTTTTATTGGTTTTGATAAAAACCCTACACAAACACAAAAGATCTGCCTTTTCACTCAGCACTAAAGGAAAGAAAGCTCAAATATATGTCAATGTTTTAATATTTCAAGTAAAAAAGCTACGTAGCAACTTTGGTTGGGGAAAAAATGAACACAGGAATTCACTTGAGTAGAATTGTGCAAATGCTTACGCAAGATGTACTGCTTTGAAAAGGAAACTACCAAGGGTAGGCAGTCAAACTTTAACACTGAGGAGCACATGGAAAGAATTCAAACAAAGCATCACCGCCAAACCACAGTAAGACTGGCTGGCGGTCTTTTGTGCCCTTCTAGAATGGTGAGTTCAGTGACACAAATCTCTGAAAAATCAGCAATTGCATGGATGCACAAGCTTCTCTCTGTTCTCCTGGAGCTGGCAAAGCTCCCAGGGAATTATCGTTACGCACACCAGCTGAATTCATCATGTTAAGTGTAACTTCACTGAAAGGTGGAAGAATTAGTTGAAGGAGCCTGGCAGAGCTTAACTGTGATACAAGGCAATCTGGGGGGGGTTTCCTACTGGAGGGTTCAGGATCTCCCAGTGAGAGCTTACAGGGAAAGACCTGCACATGTATCTGGAGGAATCCAGAAAACCTCATTTCAACAGAGCTTTGAATCAGCCTCTTTTCTGGCCATAGGCCACCCACTCCCCAGCCACAGCTGCCCTAAACCTCTTCAACCAACCCATCCCCTTAATCCCTTCACCTCAATCTTTTTCCCAGAGAAAACTATTGCTTGTCATTTGTGTTCTTTAGAAAAAATAGCTTGAATGTGTTCTGAATGATCTGCTATACTGAGAATACATTCTGGCCCCCCCATCCCACCCCAAACAAAAGCACATTTGACAGGTGAATTGCATACTATGCCTACAGTTATTTCTCGGATTTTTGACAAAGCTACTTCAAATTTAGAGCATCTGGGTCAGGTTCAATGGTCAGATTATACAACTACAAGTACCCATGTCATACGTAAACTGACTGTTTGGAAATTTTCTTGATTAGTTTTCCTGCATATAAGTACTGTAATTTGTTTGGTTGCATGAGTTTCTTCCAGCAACTAACCCAGAGACCCTAATTCTCCCTTTAACAATACCACTTCTCCAAATAGGCTACAGGTGTCAGACATTAGCTGACTCATATGCCAGACAACTGATACTAGTACAGGGACCATCCCAAGCCAGCCTGAGCTCCAAGCAGATGCAGAAAACACTGGTATACTGACTTTATGAAATGGTTTGTGGGAGCACTCTCTCAGGAATCCCTTGCTCAAATAAGCCCAAACTTGGATCAACAACTCCACCATGCATGCTCCCACAAGGCAAGACAAAATAAGTAAAATGAATTCTAAGATACCTGGTCAGACCTTTAAACTATGTCTTCTCAACCTTATTTTGGTCATGAGACAGAGAGTGCATTCAGACAAGCCCACACATGCCTCTTGCAGCATCTCAAATGCCCCAGCCCCCTGATCCCTGCCCCACCCCCCGCCTGCTCCCCAAGCCCATCACTGCCCCACCTAGCCCCATCCCCCCACTCCATCCGCCCCTGGAAATTAAAAAAGCCCCAGCACTTACCAGCAGTTCCAGCTGCAGCTGGGGTCACTGAGGCCCCACAGCACAGCACGGGGCAGGGTGACAACCCCAGCAGCCCCAGCTGCCCCCCACTGTCCTGTGCTGCCAGGAGGCCCCAGAGCCCCTGCTCTTGGGGTGAGCTTTTTTTCCCCCTCCTTTTTGGTCTTTTTTTTTTTTTTTTTAAGTGCCATGGGGGGGCAGCCATTGGGGAGGCTGGGGGAGTAAGCAGGGGTGGGGCATGTGGGCCCTGCAGGGGCCATTTGGCCCCCTGTTGGGGGGTTGTAGCCCCTGGGGGGAATAGCAAAGTCCAATGGCTCATGCAGGGGGGGCTCCCCACACCAGCTCCACACGTGAGGGGTGGCGTAAGGGCAGCACCACTGTGAAGCCCCTGGCCCAGGGCTGGCCCTTGCAGCCTGGCTCATTCCAGCCCCATCAGTGCAGTGCCCTGGGAGCTGAGAGCCATGAAGCCACCCCACAACAGCACCCACCGCTCAAGGCAGCTGGTGCCCATGCTTCTGGAGCTGCAGCTGCCCTGGGAGCGGTGCAACAACATGTGTGTTCTACTGCTGAGTGGGCAGGGGGTGCAGAGCAGCCCAGTGGTGCTGCTCCTGGGACACCTGCAGCCAGGCGCAAAGAGTAACAGCAGCCACCAATGCCAAGCTGCAACCCTGGCTGTGTCTGCACCCTTCCCCATCCTTCCTGCAGCTTCCCAGAGCCCGTGGCCCCATGTGTTTTTTGGGGGGAGAGGTAGGGTGGCTGACCAGTAGAAATGGGTCTGGGTGTCAGCACAACTAAGATCTTGGAACCAATCCCTATTTGTTACATTGTAAAGTGGGTTCCCTTTATGCAAATTCAAGTTATACACCATTTTTCAGGAATGCATATACAACATAAAGCGAGGAAAACCTGTACTGCTAGGAGCATGGTTGTACCCTGCTGCTAGAAATCTGTCTCATTTTGTCTCCATGTCCAAATTTGCTCACTGAATCCCATACACCACTATCAGCAAGGTCAAGAAGTCCCATTCCAGGCATAGCAATCAAGTCTTCTGTAAACATCCCAAAATATACTTACAAACTGAACACCTGAAGCCTCATATTAAAACTTCAATCTTTATTTTCCAAGTCCAGGATCACCCCTATCCAGTCATTTAATCATTTCCATGAACTTTTCCATCTTTAAACAGGATTTCTTCCCCCCCCCACCATTTGGAATTCTGCTCTCCAACTTCACCCCACTAGCATGTGGAAAGCTTCTTTAATTTACAGTGTGCATGGCATGAGTATTCAAAACCAAATGTATACCCACTTTATCCTGTACATTTTATTCCTCAACTTAAATAGTTCTTTTCCCTCTTTTATGCTTGCATTCCCATGTATTTCAAGCATAATCATATCCCTTTTCAACATGTTTTGCTCAACTAAACAAGTGAAACAATCTCCTCTCAAATTCTTCATTCCCTCTTCTCTGCACCTGTTTTAGTCTGAATTCCTCATTTTAACCCAAATGACCTAAGCTGTACAACATGTTCTAAAGGAGGTCTTAGCAATGGCTCATACAAAAAGTACTAATACTTCATTCTCTCTACTAAAAATACCTTCTTACCCTATACAATACAGAATTGCATTGTAGCAGAAAACCAGACCCATTATCATTACAATGCAGGAACATTTGCAGCTGAAGACAAGAAGAATGGTCCAAAGCACCATTTTTTTTTTACTTTATCGTACTAAAAAGTCTTAAGCTAAGTCACATGGCTGTCAGCTGTTTTCTTCTGTGAAGCCTTAAGTACTTTGGCTGAACCTGCAGAATTGGTGCACTGGCAACTGAAAAAAAGTATTTCCTCTTTCCACATTTAGGCCATAGTTTAAACAGGACTCAGGTGTTTACTGAGTAGATAGGTCAGCAGAGGTTAGTTTGAAATCAGGCAGAAGGCAGGGCAGGATGACACCTTAGAGACTAACTAATTCAGAGAGGTATGAGTATTGGTAGGCAAAAGACCCACTTCTTCAGATGCCTACTTATATCATCATAGATGGATAATGCTCATGCCTCTCTGACCCAGCTAGTCTCTAAAGGTGCCAACCAGCCCTACCTTCTGCCTGTCAGGTGTTTAATACATCTTTGTCTTCTTAACACTACAGCTTCCATCACTGAGAAATATCAACTCCAATTATGCCAGTAAGGGGAGCCCTTAATCCCCTTCCTCCTCCCATTTACTTTAGCATAGGTGTGTCAAACTTACCTTGCACCTCAGGTCAGATTCAGACCTGAAGGGAAATCATTGCTGCAGCAGATATGGCCCGAGGCACAAGGTGAGCATGACCCTGTGCAGATATGGCCCAAGGCACAAAGTGAGCATGACCCTATGCTCAGTAACAACTAACAAGAGATCTTATAAGTTCTGTTATACAAGTAACATACAAACAATCTTATATAGAAAACCTGCAAGCATAGACATTTACTGGAGGAGAGGGTTTAAAACAAAGAAGCATACTTCCAGCTACCAGGGAATACCATAAGTGCGTAATGCAGCTACATTAAACACCAAGGAATTATTTTTATTTTACCCCTTCCAAACAAGCTACAACCCATAACTGGGGCTCTGGAACAGGCCTTCTAGAAGCAAATAAATTTAGCATCTTTCCAGGTGCACCAAATTTTCTTAGCAATCTTGACTAAAGTGTAACACAGTACTATCATCAAGAGTAAATGTCTATGAAAAATCCAGTCAGCATGACAAGAAACAGCCACACAAAGGCAGCAATGCAGGCATTCACTAAGATTAAACAGCAGCTTCTCCATAACAACACTATGTAAATGACCAAGAGGGTTAAATTGAACATCCAAGCATTAGGCAGGAAGTATCAAAACAAAATAAGACAAAGTAAACAAACTAAAAACAAAAAAGCAAGCAAGCAAACAAACAAAAACCAAACCATCAAGTCAACCAAAAACCCCATAGTGAGAAATGGTAAAAGCTAATGAAGTAGTAAGGAAAGAAACACATTAGATCATAAGCCATAATGCACTGAAGAAATAATTTAAAATGACAAAGTAAAGAGAAAACCCACAAAGAACAAGGCCAGAGTGTGCTGAGGCTTTTATTTTAATGGCTCACAGGAAACAGCAGAGGTAGTGACCAGAGCTCAAACAGGGTAGCTCCATGCCCTGAAACCTCACAAGGGCAGCACTCGCTGTCACCTTGCTGCTGGCACAGCCCATCACCAGCTGCAGCAGCAGCTATTTTTGCCCTCCTCCACCTCCCCCAAGGGCAGGACTTGGGGTTAGTGCCCCAGTCATCACTCCTACCCCCACCTAGTTACATTATGGTGGTGATGCAGTAACAACAGCTGGAAGAGCTCTAATACCTACCTGGTTGTTTGGATCTACTCCAGCATAAGAATTGCGAGAACTGCAACCAACAGGGGGGGTGGCTTCTCGGATGAACTCTGACATTTCAATCCCTCCACCAGGGTCACTTAAAAAAAAAAAGTTGAAAACAGAACATATTTTTAAAACCATTATTCCCATTACTACCAATAATTCAAAGAGATAACAATTTCAAACCTTAATTCAATGCACTTGAATCAGTTCTCACACGTGACTGGAAGGCGTATGAGAAACATTCATTTTGTAGGGTTTCTACTTTCTTTTCAGATATGGAAAGTTCATCTAAATTGAATACTCATCAGGTTGATGCTGAAGAAATTAACACAAAATGCTGTTTTGCCTGTATGCTGACAGAAGCAGCCATGAAGCAATTTCCCAGTCATTAGGGAATTTCTAAGGCCACTGTGGAGAATCAGTAGATTAAGAGAAAGTTTTATTTTTACTACCTCATACACACTTCATCTGTCCTTCAGGTTATCCAATTAATACTACTTTGCCTGATTCCAGGAATCAAATCAAAGGAGGAAATCCACAGGAAATGCAACAATGGTAGACATAAGGCTCCTTGAAGAAACACCAGAAGAGCCTAAATTGAGAAATATACCCCATCTATCTCCATCTAGTTGAGAATGAAGTTGAACGAGTGGCTGGACACTACCCAGAGTAGCAGTGAAAACTGAGATAGGTTCAACATGCTTGGTCCAGAATGAGATGTTTTCTTTGCCACAGAATGTTAGCTGGGCTCAGAAGAACTTACACAACTGGCAAAAAAGAAGTTTAAGATGCAAGGCCTTTATTGCTCTATATTCTTTGAATAATAAACAAACATGCTTTCTGTCTTTGCCTGTATAATCACAGGGTCCTGAAGGGCACCTATTACACATACCAAAACTAAACAGGATAGGTATCATTAACTCAACAGCAACATGGAGAAGGGTGTAGTCCAGAGATCTAATCTAGGAAAACAGGACTATGTTGTTCCTTCCAGTTTGAGTTGCAAGAAACCCATGAGGAAGCAATGGAGAGGACTAAATAAGCCGAAGTGAGATTTGCCCTGTAGACAGTCACATACTAGGAAGGTGCAAACACAATGTATTCTGGCTACATTACACTGCTGCAATGGCTCATTGAGACCATGGAATGCAGTCCATGGAGGCATTTTAATTTATCCTCAAGACTAGAATGGTCCCCAGGCACATCATGAGCTAACCCTCTTGTAACTGTAAGAGAGAGAAAAGCTTGGCAGGATAGGAATGAGGGCAAAAACATTTAAGGCAGAATACACTAGTCTCCTAAAAATATGAGCTGGTGAGATAATTATGTTCTGTCTCCAAGGGTTTGAATAAGAATTGAACATAGCGACCATTTTGTTACGACTCAGCAGTGAGAAATGTACAAGCTCTTATTGCTCCATATAGCAGCAGTTAACATTTCCCAAGCTGCTATACTCCTGTTAATACCAATGCTGGGACAGTGCCAGGAAAATTAAAAAGTAAAACATTGAATTCTACCTCATGAACTTCACCAGCTTTAGCCAAATGGCAAATATTCCTCATATAAATGTTTTTGGAAATTTATGT
Source organism: Crocodylus siamensis (assembly GCF_052110815.1). Classification (NCBI taxonomy): domain Eukaryota; kingdom Metazoa; phylum Chordata; order Crocodylia; family Crocodylidae; genus Crocodylus; species Crocodylus siamensis. The sequence continues at coordinate 226,544,419 of NC_143396.1, read as the reverse complement.
ACAGAACAACTTACAAGAGTTTAAGCATTTCCTAGTTAACTGATTTTGTCTATGTTACAGTTGCAGTTTTACTGATATTAAAAAATGACCCTGACGACTATACAACTCCCTTTGCCCCCATCAAAGAGGCTACTTACAAATGCAACATGCAATTAAGCAGTCTTCATTAGTTCACCAGACATCTCAAAGTGTGACTTTTCAGATATTAGGTTGACTGAATTTAGCACAGCTTTTAAAAAGTGAATTAAAAATAGCTGCATGAGAAAGTTTACTCTACTAGATCCCCCCATAAGAGTTGTTCAAGAGCTACTGTACAGACTGTAGAAAAACCTGTTAAAGAATTGCTTGAGCTAAAAGATTAACTGAGGCTAGGAAAAATATCAGGTTGAAATGAGCAGACAAAAATGGACTTCTCAACTTAACTGCTGTCTCATAATGGATTTCAAAAGTCCTCAAAACTAAGACCTTCAATTTTACAGCCAATTATATTTTTACACTTGTGGTGTAATTTTAAATAGTGCAGCAATCAGTTCTTTCCACTTTATTTGCTGAGTTACAAGTATGTGAGATTAATAAATTCCCTCCTTCTCTGACTCTTTGTTTGGTCTCTGTGCCAAGGAAACTGAAAATGGTACTATCAGTACATGCATATCTAGGATACTAGAATTTCAGGATTAAAAAACAAGCCCATTATACTTTTGATAAATTAAACAGCATTTAGCATTTTAAATATTTTGCTGACATTTGCCACCCTTAATTCATGACAAATACTGAGTTCAAGCAGGGATAGTATAGTAGGGCACAGTTTCATGGTTAGTAGGGTCAGAAGGGACCTAAGCAGATCATCAAGTCCAACCCCCTGCCATGGCAGGAAAGAGTACTGGGATCAAACAACCCCAGCAAGGTGATTGTCAAGCCTCCTCTTAAAGACCCCCAGGGTAGGAGCCAGCACCACTTCGCTTGGAAGTTGGTTCCAGATCCCGGCTGCCCTGACAGTGAAGTAGCACCTCCTGATGTCCAATCTGAATTTACCCTCTGCCAGCTTGCGACCATTATTTTTAAACACTCCTGGTAGCACTTGGGGAAACAGGGACTCCCCCAGTGCCTGCTGGTCCCCTCTGACTAGTTTGTAACAGGCCACTAGATCCCCCCTCAGCCTTCTCTTTTGGAGGCTGAAGAGGTCCCATAGCCTCTCCCTGTAGGGCCTGTCCGGCTGCCCCCTGATCATGTGAGTGGCCCTCCTCTGGACTCTCCATGTTGTCCACATCCCTCTTGAAGTGCAGTGCCCAGAACTGGATGCAGTACTCCAGCTGCGGCCTGACCAGTGTGGCATAGAGGGGGACTATCACCTCCCTGACCCTGCTTGAGATGCATCTGTAGATGACAGACCTCCCAACCAGGGAGAAGAGCTTGACCAGGAATTCTTGGGTCAGCTCACAGAGGTAGTGAAGGCTAAGGATGTGGTTGTCATGGGGGGCCTGAATTTCCCGGACATCTGCTGGGAAGAGCAGTCAGCCAGGTCTGAACACTCACATAGGTTCTTGGCCAGAGTGCAGGACCTCCATCTAACCCAGGAGGTGCACAGCCCCACCAGGGGAGACGCCTTGTTGGACCTAGTGCTGGCCACGGGTGATGACCTGGTGAGGGGGCTGCGGGTGCTCGACCACCTGGGCGACAGCAATCATCACGTGCTGGAATTCACCATCCAGCGCAAGGTGGCAAAGGCATGCAGTAAGGCAGCGGCCCTAGATTTTAGGAGGGCAGACTTCAACAAGTTAAGGAGAATAGTTGGAGAAGCACTGAGGTCCCGGGGGGGAGGGGAGCCAGGTGTCCAAGGAGAGTGGTTGCTCCTTAAGGAGACGATCCTCCAAGCCCAAAGGAAGGTAATCCCAGTGAGGATCAAAGGGGGCAGGAGAGCACACAAGCCTCTGTGGCTCACCGAAAGAATCCGGGAATGTCTCCTTGCTAAAAAGGAGGCTTATACCTAGTGGAAAGAAGGGGTCATCACCAGGGAGGACTATTCTGTAGTTGCTCGGGGATGTAGGGGGGCAGTTAGGAAGGCTAAGGCAGAGATGGAACTGGGACTAGCTTCCCAGATTAAGGACAATAAGAAGTCTTTTTTTTAAATACGTAGGGGGTAAAAAGAAGGTCCCGGGTAATGTGGGGCCCTTGCAGGACGACATGGGTAACTTGGTCGTCACACCAGACGGCAAAGCTAACATGTTTAATGATTTCTTTGCCTCCGTCTTCCTAAGTAGGGACCAGAACAGCCACCTCCCTGCTGGGCCCCCCTCGGGCACCAGGGGAGCCACACCTGGGCCATGGGTTAGTGAGGATTTGGTTAGGGAGCTTCTGGAGCGGTTGGATGTATTCAAGTCAGCCGGCCCGGATGATCTCCACCCTAGAGTTCTAAAGGAACTGGCTGAGGTCATTGCAAGTCCCCTGGCAACTTTATGAGCGCTCGTGGTGATCTGGTGAGGTACCGGAGGACTGGAAGAGGGCCAACGTGGTCCCCATCTTCAAAAAAGGCAGGAAGGAGGACCTGGGAAACTATAGGCCGGTTAGTCTTACCTCGATCCTAGGCAAGCTGTTCGAGAAAATTATGCTGGCACACATCCAGGAGGGGCCAGCAGGGGACTGCATGCTTAGGGGCAACCAACATGGGTTCATCAGTGGCAGGTCCTGTCAGACCAACCTGGTGGCCTTTTACGATCAAATCACCAGATCATTAGATGCAGGGGTAGCAGTGGATATAATCTTCCTGGACTTCCGGAAGGCATTTGACACTGTCTCTCACCCCGTTCTCATTAAGAAACTGGGGGGCTGTGGTGTAGACACCCACACAGTCAGATGGGTCGCCAACTGGCTGGAGGGCCGCACCCAGAGGGTGGTAGTGGATGGGTCCTTCTCAACCTGGAAGGATGCGGGCAGTGGGGTTCCACAGGGCTTGGTCCTCGGGCCCACGCTGTTCAACATCTTCATCAGTGATTTGGATGAGGGAGTAAAAAGCACCCTGTTCAAATTTTCTGATGACACTAAGATGTGGGGGGACATGGGCACACTGGAAGGATGCAACAGGCTACAATCAGACCTAGACAGGTTATAAGGGTGGGCGGACAAGAATAGGATGGGTTTCAACACAGACAAGTGCAAGGTGATGCACCTCGGGAGGAACAACCGGCACCATACCTACAGGTTGGGGAACACCCCTCTTATCAGCACAGAGGCGGAAAGGGATCTGGGGGTCATCATTGACTCCAAGATGAATCTGGGCCACCAGTATGGAGAGGCAGTCAGGAAGGCCAACCGCACCTTGGCATGCATCCACAGATGCATCTCAAGCAGGTCCAAGGAGGTGATCCTCCCCCTCTATGCAGCACTGGTCAGGCCGCAGCTGGAGTATTGCGTCCAGTTCTGGGCGCCACACTTCAAGAGAGATGTCGACAGCATGGAGAGGGTCCAGAGGAGGGCCACTCGTATGATCAGGGGACAACAGGGCAGGCCCTATGAGGACAGGCTGCGGGACCTGAACCTGTTCAGCCTCCAAAAGAGAAGGCTGAGGGGGGATCTTGTGGCCTGTTATAAACTAGTCAGGGGGGATCAACAGGCATTGGGGAAGTCACTGTTTCCCCAAGCACCGCCAGGAGTGACCAGGATTAACGGTCACAAGCTGGCAGAGGGTAGGTTTAGGTTAGATATCAGGAGGCGCTACTTCACAGTCAGGGCGGTTAGGGTCTGGAACCAGCTTCCAAGAGAAGTGGTGCTGGCCCCTACCCTGGGGGTGTTTAAGAGGAGGTTAGATGAACATCTTGCTGGGGTCGTTTGACCCCAGTATTCTTTCCTGCCATGGCAGGGGGTCGGACTAGATGATCTGCTCAGGTCCCTTCCGACCCTAGAAACTATGAAACTATGCGTGACAAGGTGCGGTTGGCCTTCCTGACTGCATCCCCACACAGCCGGCCCGTGTTCATCTTGGCATCAATGATGACTCCAAGAACCTTTTCTGCCTCTGTACTGACGAGAAGGGAGTTCCCCAGCCTGCAGGTATGCTGCTGGTTGTTCTTCCCCAGGTGCATCGCTTTGCACTTGTCAGCGTTGAATCCCATCCTATTCTCGTCTGCCCACCTTGTAACCTATCTAGGTCCGATTGTAGCCTATTCCTTCCTTCTAACATGCCCACATCCCCCCACATCTTAGTGTCATCAACAAATTTGAACAGGGTGCTTTTTACCCCCTCGTCCAAGTCACTGATGAAGATGTTGAACAGTGCAGGCCAGAGGACCGAGCCCTGGGGGACCCCACTACCCACATCCCTCCAGGTCGAAAATGACCCGTCCACCACCACTCTCTGGGTGTGGTCCTCCAGCCAGTTAGTGACCCATTTGACTCTGTAGGTGTCAACACTCAGTCCCCCAGTTGTTTCTTAATGAGAACAGGGTGACAGACAGTGTTGAAGGCCTTCTGAAAGTCCAGAAAGACTATATCCACTGCTACCCCTGCATCTAAGGATTTGGTGACCTGGTCATAGAAGGCCAGCAGGCTAGTCTGACAGGACCTGCCTCTAATGAACCTGTGTTGGTTGCCCCTAAGTATAAACTCCCCCGCTGGCCCCTCGTGGACATGTGCCAGAATAATTCTCTCAAAAAGCTTACCCAGGATCAAGGTAAGACTAACTGCATGACTACTGCAGTCCAAATAAACATGAAAGCTTAGTAGGCAGCCCTTGCATTATACATGTTATATAATAAACTACTTATTTAGAAAACTTTTTAATAGGTTCTAATCTGGGTTTGCAGTTTTCAGTAAGTTTTTATGAATGTGAAATCCACCATTAAAGATAAGGATTTTAGCAGTTAATTTTTGGCATTTCTGGCATAACTATATGTCAAGGGAGAGCCTAAATACTTTGGTGGCTTGTGTCCTAGAAATAAGATCTGGCTCATCAGAACTTGAAGCTAAGCCAACTAGAAATATGTTCTAGTCTCTAAAAACTGGAGAGTGGAAGACAAACACTGCTATGTAAGCTAATTTCTTCTTATAATGGCATACTGCATTGCCTGAATAAAAGGCTTTTGAGGCCACTGAAAGACTTTAGTATACTGCTATTGTAACATAGCCACAAGGCAGACAGTTGGAAAGCAACATGTAAACTCTTTTAGTAGTGAGATCTCTAACTGTTGCTCCACAGATCATGGAGCAACCTGAGCTCCAGTGAACAGCGTTGAAGATTTCTTAGGGCAGGTATTCCCAATTGATTGCTTCAATATTCTAGAAATATTCTCTGTTCAATAACCAAACTTGTGGGGCTTTGAGACTTGGATATTAGAACTAACTCAAATATAGGCAGTCCTCAGATTTACAACACAATTGGTTCCTGAAAACCAATGCCCCAGCTGACCTCAGAAATCATGATCCTGCCAGATCTGCAGCCCCACAGATCCCCTGAAACCTGCTTGTGGCCCCTCAGGGGGCCACATGCAGACTATCAGTTGAGAACCTCTGCTCTAAAGAATCTGCTGCACCATCCAGTTTGGTGTTATCCACACATTTTCTAAGTGTACAGGAGACTAGGTTTCTGGATGGGGGTTGGGCCATATCCCCCCTTTCTCCCTGTTGGGACTCAGCCACACCTTCCCCACATGGGGCCTGGGTTGCAGCCCAGCCACATTCCCTTCTCCCCCATCCCCCCACCACTCCTTATAGGTTTGGGCCATGTCCCATTCCTTCTACATAGGTCAAGCTCCTTTCACCTGCAAGGCTGTGTTGGGGCCAACTGGCCCTCCACTCCAAGTGCCCAAATGGTGCCTGCCTAGGCACTGGATTATGAACACTAGCTGGATCTGGCCTACAGATGAACCAATCATTCCTACTCGGGCCTGCAGGGCAAAAAGGTTGAGCACCGCTATATAAGGGACCTTTTGTTCTGGGCTTTACTTGGCAGGATTAAGCCACAGAACAGGCAAAGTGCCTTCAACTTAGAGACAGCCCTCTCAACTAGTAAAGGCGGCAAGGAAGAATGGTATGGGTAAATACTAGTAGGTAAGGGAAAAAGTCATAAATGCCTATAAATTGTTTCCCAGTTTGAAGGCCATACTAGGTTTTAAAAAGAATTGTAATTACATTGCAACTCCAAGTACAGACTGTGTAATGGGATATGCACAGCTTGCTTATTTTGAACTTTCTGAAACATCAAAAGAAATGCTTTGCACCAATCTGCACTGCAATTTCATGTCACTGCATCAGCCTCTAGGCTTGAGGATGTTACAGTCAAGGCACCCAAGGCAAGCCTAACCATTTTAGCTTAAGATGATGGTTTTCAAAGAGAGGTATGGGGCAATTTTCCCAGAGGTACATGCCTAATTTTTAATAAGGAGGGTGAGGATTCTGATTCTGAAAATGCAACCAATGTGCATAACACAGGTAGTTCAATTTGCAATAACAAGCTTTGAACACATTCTCTGCAGTACCACTTGTAATCTTATGCCTATTCTGTTACTTCTGTTCTGTTATTGCTTAAGTTTATTTTTTTTTCTTGCAGCTCAGCACTGCAAATGGTGCTCCAAGAGGTAAAACCCTTCTCTCTTCCTTGTATACCACTGCTGTCTATCTGCAGCCAGATATTTCCCGATGTCTGTTAGTATCCTGTTCTGAACTAGATGGAACATCAAAAGGTCCACAATATGCTTTTTGGCTGGCCACACTTCCACTGACTTCATTTCAGTTCTCCATATAGTAGCTTCCTAAGTACACGCCCATTAGTTTTTGGCTAGCCTGTCATGCACAACAGTACTGCCCTTCATTATCAATGCTGCAATAACCAGCTCATTGCAGGACTTCTAAATTGGCTGACGAAATCCTGTGACCCACAAGCAGGTATGGAAGAAGTGTTGGTGGTCTCTCTCCAACAGTCAGAAATGTCAGTGGTGTCCAGGTTCCACACCCATAAAGCAAATGAACAAGAGCCACAGAATAATAAACCTTAGCTTTCATGGAGGCCTTCTTTCATAGAGTCCAGACCTGCCTAGTCTGTTTGCCAAAAGCTGCATTTGTTTTCAGGGTATAACAACTCCTTCATCAACACTAAATCAATCTGTTAGCACACTGACCAGGCATAAAAGCTCAGTTACAGGATATCACTTTCCATAGGCATATAGTGCAGACAGACTGGAACTCTATCCAGTGGCAATCAGTACATAACCATAAACTAACTGCAAGTTCTAGAGGTATTTGCACCCAACCCTGTACAAACAGCAAAACAACACTTGTAAGTTTTATTTGGACTGAGCCACTAATGCTGTCACCCACAAAGAGTAAACCGCAAAGCAACTGCAAAGTAGCTGTGGGGCAAATGTCAACGTTGTTTGTAATTTTACATGATTGTACAGTGTTCCAGAAGTGAAGAATATTGCAAGTGATTCCTCCAAAAATGCGGCATAAACAGAGTAAACAAAATTGGATCTGGTTTCACTCTAACAAAGACAGAAAAAGGTTTGGGCAGCTTGAAGGAACACATGGCAGAATAAGGATTGGCACTTATCATAGAATCACAGAAGTAGGGTCGGAAGGGACCTTGTAGATCTTCAAGTCCGACCCCCCGCCTGGGCAGGAGAAAAGACTGGACTCAAATGAGTCCAGCCAGGTAGTCATCAAGCCTCTTCTTAAAGATCCCCAGGGTAGGAGCCAGCACCACTTCCCTAGGAAGTTGGTTCCAGCTCCTAGCTGCCCTAACTGTGAAGTAGTTCTTGCGGATGTCTAATCTAAACCTACTCTCTAATAATTTGTGTCCATTGTTCCTTGTCATGCCAGGGGGCGCTAGGGGAAACAGTGTCTCCCCTAAACCCTTCTGGTCCCCCCTAGTGAGTTTATAGACAGTCACCAGGTCCCCCCTCAGCCTTCTCTTGTGAAGGCTGAACAGGTTTAAGTCCCGTAGTCTTTCAATGTAGGGTCTGCCCTGTAGTCCCCAGATCATGCAGGTGGCCCTCCTCTGGACCCTTTCAATGTTGTCCACATCCCTCCTGAAATGGGGTGCACACAACTGGATGCAGTACTCCAGCTGTGGCCTGACCAGTGTTGCATAGAGGGGGAGGATCACCCCCCTGGCTCTACTTGAGATGCACCTGTGGATGCACTTATCTGATGCAGGAACACAAAGAGCTTCTCAGGAGACCCAAGGCTTCCCAGCAGGCTCTAAACAGCTGGACTGATTGTTGTACCTCGAATTTTCTTGATGTCAATGAAAGATACGGAGACTACAATGCTTATCATGATTGCTCTCTTTGATCTGTCACACAACAAAAATCATGTCCACCATTCCCCAATCATGCTCTAAAGCTATCCTGGGACTCTAGGAGCTTGCCACTTAACATGAGTAAAAGAACAGAAGCCAAGGAGTGTCCAAGCCAGTATTTTATTTAATAGTTACAATGCATGCCTCTTCCCCCTTGTAAATCTTAACTAAGGTCACATATTTGATCTCGAGGGACAACACCCTCCTCCCAGGTTTGAAAGAAAGGCTTTGTAGATAGACCGTGTCACGACTATGAACCCTAGCCTAGAGGTTTCTTTTCACTTGTTACTGACCTTTTTGATGGACAGGCCTGTGTCCTTCAGTCACCCAAAAAACTATGCTGGGAAGAGCTTAAGCTGCTAGTAGGGCCACCTATGTTGGACAGATCTGGAAGCAGAGGTAATCAATCCACAACAGTAGAGTCTATTTTTTTCATAGGGTGGCTATCTGTAGCAATTGCCAATGGGGCCAATGTCTTCCAAATGGTTAAAAACCATCATGTCAATGGCAAGACAACAGATGAGCCCACACATGGAAGTCACTCATGGTAAAAGTGACAGACAAACCTGTTTGAGTTAATGACATCTAAGGTACTAACTAGGGATTGGCAACTCCCAGTACGTGTGACCATTTTCCTCAGCCTGCCACAGCTGGCCCAAGCTCCAAGCAGCTGACACCAGCCATGGAACCTGGGCTGCTGGCAGCAAGCGGCCAAGAGGCTGTAAAAGCAGCTGGCCTGCCACCTGCTGCAGCTGCCCATAGCCTGGGCCAGCTGTGGTAGGCAGCCAGGAGGCTGCAAACAGCTGTGCTGGGCTCTGCAGCCCTGGCACCAGTTCTGTGGCTGCACATGTGCTTCTGGATGAGCAGTGGGGGAGAGGCTAGGGTTGCATTGCCCCCAGGCCCCTTCGTAGCTGTACACCTGGAGGTGCATGCACAGCCACCACCACGACGGAGCTAACACTGGAACCGTGGAGCCCTGTGCAACTGTTTGCAGCTTCCTGACTGCCTGCCACACCAAACTCTGGTACCCTGGCACTGGCTCCATGGCAGCAGCAGATGCATGCACGCCTCAGCACATGGCAAGGAAGGGGTCAGGGCAGCACAACCCCAGCCCTTTCTCTGCTGTCCACCTGGCAGCGCATATACAGTCACTGCCAGCAATAAGGATCTGGCCCCTCATGACTCCCCCACTTCTGGCTGCCAAATCAAGGTGTGGGCGAAGGTCGGGTTGTTTTTGGCACTCTGGCCAGAAATGTTGCCAACCTCTGCACTAGCACAATGGAGTGCAGTTCTCTTGTAACAGGGAGCTTTGATGCCCACCGCTACAAAACAGTCATGTTTAGCCATGTTAGTCTGAAGTCAAATACAAGGCAAGGTAGATTTGCACTCAACTAACGAAAGTAGATTTTTTTTTTTTTATATATATATATGAAAAGCTATGAACAGTAAATGATGAAGTAAGCTTCTGCTCACAAAAGCTTGTGTTGCTGATCCATTCTTAAGTGTTGGGGGGTTTTTAAACAGGTTCGAATTACACAATCAATAAGGATATATTGGGTTTTTTTGGGGAGAATTAAGGAACAGCCAGCTTTCTCTTAGTCCTAGCCCATAGGGTGTACTGACCAAACTAATGAAAGATATAGGTTTCAACAGGCCAGTAGTCCTCTGGCTTTATAAGCTAGAAGCACCCTTCCGTAACTTTTGTGAAACAAGAGGCACCCCACTTCAAAAGTGGATTCATTTATGACAGTGATTACCTGCTTGAAGAGGGGCGAGGAAGGAGAAGTAGCTAGCAGGGAAGAGTATGTTCTGCAATGTGTAGGAGGAAGAGGAACAGCTAGTAGGGAAGAGCGTGCACTTATTCCCCTCATCTCCTCACTCCCTAGCACCTTCAAAGGCTGCCAAAGAACCAGCTAAGTCACCACAGTTGAGAATCACTGGAATAAGGCACTGTTTATTCTGATCTTGAACTACCACCAGAAAGAGTTCCCCCAACACACACAGCATATTCACTGCTCTTAAAGAAGTGCAGCTATAGAGGTTTGCAGTAGCAATTCTTAACCACTTCAACTTACTTAGTCATATGCTTCTAGGATCCATTTTTAATTCCACTCCCCCTTCAAGCATACCCCCACACCAAAATTATATACAACAAAGACGACACTCAAGTCATGCACAACTACCTCACAAAAGAATCCATAGGATTCTCTAGAATTCACTAAAATGGTCTATTTCTAGGTTTCACATACATATTTTGCTAGCCTCACTACACCAGAGTGGGCAAAATATGACCCACCAAATGATTTAATCTGGCCTGCGGCAGGTCTCTTGGCCCTGCCTAGCACAGGTACAGGAGGCAGCGGCATGTGTGGCTGGTCCCACCAGGCCTGGGGACAGAGATGCCACTTGGCACTACCCACCTTATCCCCACATACAGCTCTGGGGCACGCTGGGAGTTGTCTCCAGGGCCAGGCAGCAGCAGTGCAGGAGTCAGACTTAGCTTCCCAGCAGCCCCTGCTGCTGCTAGTCAGGAGCAGGTGCATGCCCCACTGCTGCCAGACAGACCGGCCCAGCCCTCCTGGGATCGCAAAGCAGTGACAACCTGGGGCCCAGTCCCAGGGCAGAGCCATGATCTGCTCTATGCATGTCCCTGCATTGGGCAATGGAATCACAGGACAGGGAACTGGCACCCATCACAGAGATGAACGAGGAGTGGATCATGGCTCTGCCCTGGGACCTGGCTCTGTGCTGTCACTGCCCTGTGATCCCAGCCACCCATCCTGCTCCCAGACACTGTTCCCTGCCTTCCCATGGCCCCATCCCATCTGGCCAGCCGTGGGCACCCTGCCCACTGAGGTCCTGGGCTGGTCTCCATGGAGACCCTGCTCACCCACTCCATTCAGTGGCCCTAGAGATAGGTGCAGGGTGGACAGGCCTGGGGCCAAATAGGATAAACTGGCATCTTCCTAGCCACCACCCCCCTCACCAGGAGGTATAAACAGCTGACAGGGGACCTAAGCCAGGTCAGCACCTCCCCCACCTCCTTCCAGCTCTCAAGAACTCACCAAAACTCCTTAAGTGGCCCCCCCAGTCAAAATAAAATATAGATGTTCCTTTAAAAACAAAAGGATTCAAATGTTATTTGTCTTTGGGGTCTCAAAAAAATTAACTGTGTGGTGGAGATGAAGGAGACTTCAATGAAGCTCATAACACTTGCATAGTCTTTTGCTGTGTTGGCCTTGACAAACACTCAAATACTTTTCCTTTTTCCTCTGATGGTTTTGTCCAGGCAATGGTGATACAAATAGGTTATCAATAACATCTAGACCTAAGAAAAAGAAAAATCTTTTCTTCTGCATGGTCTCTGACTTTAGCATTACCATTCCTGATATGCCCTTCCCTATGGACCATCTTTGTGGGTTTGGGGCCCAATTAGACTATTCCACATATACTGGATAATCAAAGTAGTCCAGTTCTCCACAGAAGGCAAACTTTAAGCATCAGGTCATAAGGCTCTGTTTCAGTACCAACAGACCCTTCATTTCCCAAAACTCTGCAAAACTGACCATAAAGCACATACTTTTCATAGAATCACAGGACTGAATGGGACCTCTCAAGGGTCATCTAATTTACCACCCTGGACAAAGGATATGCTGTCTTTAGGCCATCCCAAACAACAGCTCATCCAGCTCCTTGAGAACCACCAATGAAAACCAGCAACTTCCATAACCAGATGCTCCACTGCCCTACTATTCTGACAGTCAAGAAATTTCCCACCCCCCTTAGACTTAATCAAAATCAGTTTTTCTGTAATTTAAACATATCTGTTTATGTCCTGCCCTCAAGGCAAGCAAAAACACTTATTCTCATTCTTCTACAGCCTTTCACATATCTGAAAACTGCTGCCATATTCTGACCCCCGCCCCAACCTTTAATCTTCTTTTCCCAAAGCTGAACATAACTAGTTCTCTTTTGACACACAGCTTGCATTTTAACCCTTTCATCTTTGTCACTTGCCTCTGGACCCTCTTCAATTTAGCTGCATCCTTCTTAGAATGAAAAGCCCAGAACTCTACTTCACATTCCAGCTGAGATCTAACCAGTGCCAAGGAAATCAACTCCCATATTCTACATATTACACTCCTGTTAATACAGCTCAGAATTATATATATAAAAACAGCATCATGTTGCTGACTCATGTTCTGTCTGTGATCTACCAAAACCCCCAGATGCTTCTCAGCAATGCTACTGCCTAGGCAACCATCTCCCATTCCATATTTATGCATTTGATTCCCCTCCCCTCCAATTTGCTCAATAAGATTTGCCTTTGGCAAATTCCAAAAATGCAAGACAGAATGAGGGGTCTTTATAGACAAAGTTGTAATAGTCAGTGCTGATAGAAGGAGAAACCACATGAGCCACTGTTGACCAGAGAGCTATAACATCAAACATCCTGAGGTGAACAGTTCCAAAGGAACAAATTACAGAACACTTGCTAATGTTTATACAATCAAACGATGCATGTGTTTATTCATTCAATATTTCCAAGAAAAACATACCCAATGCACCCAGGTTAAAAAAAGGAAAAGCTTTGATAATTTCAGCAACTTTGTGAAGAGCCATCTATATGATTTGTGAGCCCCAGTCCAAGTATCACTGAAAAACTGATCACATAAGTAATTGAAACTCTCTTACCTGGGCCCATTGCTATCCTTTCTCCTGGTGGATGCACTGCCTTGTCCTGACTTTGCTCCTTTGTCCATACGTTCATTGGCATTCCTCTCTACAATCTCCCCCTCATCCAGCGCTCTATGCAATCGGTAGTTCACCATCTTCAGAACAATGAAGAGAGCTGCTATCACTGGACAATAGACTGCTACTATCACCATGGAAGAAGGAAGGGCCTTTCAAAAGAAAAAAAGAAAAAGAAAATGAAGCAGGCAGACAAGCTTTTAGACACTAATACTTCCAAGCACATATACAATTGGTTAGAATTAGCAGCTTTTGTTGTGTATTGAAAAAGCAGACAATTTCCCAAAACAAACATAAGAAAATTTATGTAAAATAGCAACATGTATGACTTGTTCGGGGGCGGGGGAGAAAGAGGGGGAGCGAGAAGCCATGTTAGGCAGAAAGAAAAAGCAGGTGGCACCTTATAGCTTATAGGCCAACTCATTCTGAGAGGCATAAGCTTCTGCAGGCTACAGTCTACTTCATCAAATGCATCTGACAGAGTAGACTATAGCTTAAGGAAGATCATGCCTCTCTGACTGAGTTAATCTATAAAGGTGCCACTGCCCCCTGCCTTGTTCCAGTTAGTTGTGTCAAACCTAATACAGTTCTAAGGCAAGGGAAAACAAAGAAGGCATAACTGGACCATGCTAGAAAACACAGCATACAGAGCAGCACACTGTGCTGACACAAAGAACTACATTAAGAAGCCCAAATAACTCTTCTACATTTGTTACATGGTGAGCATCATGCACATATAAAGGTAGTAGAGATGGATCTTTGGAAGCATGCCATTCCCATACCACACTTAGCCCTTCTACCCAGCTGTAATCAAAAACACCAAAAAGAAGGACCAAGCATACCAACAGTAAACATGAAGCACTAAATAAAATGACTTGAAGACTAAGAAGCAAGGTGCCACCATGAGTTTGTTTTGGGGGGGGGGGGGGGTTTGTTTGTTTTTTTTTTTAAATTTAGATCAGTGATTCTCAGCCAGGGTGCAATGGCACCCTGGGGTATCTTGAGATATACTTTCAAAAGTATTGCAGTATGCCATAAAACGCTGGCACTGATTAGGTTTGCAAACATGCTTCACAAGATAAACCCAGAGACTTCAAATATTAATTCACAGCTGCAGTCTTCCTGAGCTCTTTGCAACAGAAAAACTGTTCTATTAATTTTTTGGTAGTCAATAGAGAGTGAAAACTGAGTGCCCTCAAGTCTAAAAAAGTCAAAAACTACTGATCTAGATGGTCTTAGACTTGATTTGTCATCTTAAGAGCTACTCCCACATAATAATCACCCAAGCCAAACATGTTTTTCTTGCCCATGCAAAAAGATTCACTTGTTGATGTCATATGACCTAGACATCTGAGCCTCACCCAGAGCTAATCTAGAAGATTGCATGCTACAATTTGATACAAAAATAGCAACACAACAAAGGTGACCTGCAAAGGATTGTTTAAGTGAGCTCACACCCCATCCTTTTTAATATGGAGGAAAATAACTCAGAAATGTACTAGCTTGATTTAACCTTGGAAGTACCAAAAAGTATCAGAGCTTCAGAGTTTGCTAAAAAGACCTCAGGAATTTGTTTTAAACTCTGACACTTCAATAGAGGGGCAAAAGTACTAAATCTTTAACCAGCTCCATTTACCCAAACTGTTAATCTCTGATAATCAAACAATTTAGAGACTGACGGGCAAATCTGTCCTCTTCCCAACTGCTTATCTTCACTCTTGGCCCTTTTCATTATTACCCAAGTCAACAGAATCTTTCAGCCTGAAGGAGGCCTCAGTGACTAACCAAGCTATATAACAGGTAAAAACCAAAACATCCCTACCCCCAGAGCAGCATGAAATGCAAAAGTCCAGCTTTTCTCTCTGTACAAGGTGCCTCTGCACCATTTACATCATAGTTGCTGTGGGCAAGTTCTACAACACTAAACCAAAGGTGTTAAACTTATCCAGCCCAAAAGATCAAATGAGCGGTGTGGGGCTGATCTACCACGTCACACCATTGCCATACCTGTACTAACCTTTTAGTCTTTTCAGACTGCAACCACCTCTGTGTTATCCTTTAGTCATAACTTCTTATTAGCAGGATGATTAAAAAATTCTCATCTCATTTTACATGTTATACACTTCAAAACCTATGTTTTTGGTAAGTACACAATGACAAAGTCAAGGAATTCTCATCATCACAACAGGAGCCAGCAAAGCTCCCAGACTTCCCACAACTGGGAACTGTCCAGTTTGGTGAACAGGCAAGGAGCAATGGCTGCTGCTTCTCTCACCCCGCAGTTTACAGGACAGGCAAGAGGGGGTGAAACTGGCTTCCACATCTTCTCAAGGTGAGCATAACCCAGTCTCAGGAAGGTAGAGAGCCTTTCCCCTGGCTCCATTCCTCTTGGTTCCCAGGAGGATGTAAAGTAGGGGAAAGTGTAGAGACTTTCAGTCTCCCAGAAGGAGCAATTTAATCCTGGTTGTTAAATATGGCCACTCCAGTTCGTTCCCTCTCACCTGGAGTGGCCATATTTGCACCAGGAGAAAAAACCTGAACATCTGTGCACTTTCAGTTTCTACCAGCAGAATGGTGATTGTCCCAATAGAAACTGTACATATATACCCAGTCTATCTTTAAACACTGAATGAAAGAGCAGGACTGAAGGTTATAAACTAGAAAACTTTCAGACACGTGCTGGATAATATCAACTGTACGACACATTTTACCTCACCTTCCTTTAAAAGAAAGTGCTACACATACAGCAAACAACAAATGGTAGTGCTCATTTCCAAATGTAGTTTAAAAGTACTCCTTACTAACTCATGACTTGTGTGGATGGGAATGGGTGGGGGAAGGGAGGATGTGACAAATATTGTACTGATCCTGGGGATCCATGAATAGATGCCATGTACTATAAATATTTACTTTCTCATTATTTTAAAGCAAGCAGGGTGCCCAATGTTTTGCCCTGTTGTCTCTAGCAAAGAAACAGGGAAAAACAAGCAACTCTGTAATACGGCATTCAGAAGGGAGACTGCTTGTTACCATTCCTTCACAAACTCATTAAAAAAGATTAGTCTCTTAAAGCTGTCTTGAAGAAAAGTAATACAGTTTTTAAGTCAACTCCTACAATGTAGTTAAATGGGAATGGGTACTTATAGGCTAAACTACACCATGTGTAATTTAAAGCAGGACTTCACTCATCAATTCACCTGAGAGGGAATCAAAAAGTATTCTACAAAGATATCAAATGATCCACTGTTATGCACTCAAAAACCAAGATAATACTAGATTGAAGATGAGGGCAGCCTAGTGTGCAATTCTTCTAAAAGATGAGACTTTTTCCCCACCTACTTTAGGTCCTTACCTGATGCATTCTTCTGTGTGCCTACAGAGCTTCTATCAACACAGTCCTCTCCAGTGCACTCTTTTTATGTCCTTGGTCCCACCGGCCAAAGGCAAATAAAAAAAAATAGCCCAAAAAGCTGGGTCCCAACATTAATGTTTATTATGGACCCATATGCAAGATGCTCAACTTGCATACCTTGTTTTCCTTTCCTTTTCATGAAAAGACCGAAGTAGACTACGAATATAACAAAGTTAGTTTCCTGCTCGACTTGTGCATAACAATTTTAAAAGAAAATACCTTTCAAGAAGGTGAATTAGTTTTGCTTCTTTTCCTGAAATACCTTCCTTTCTCTGTATGGTGTGTTTCGGTTTTAAAAACAAAAAGAGCTTAAACAAGAGAACAAAATAACTTACAAAACCAAGAATTGTGTGTGCCATTAAATAGAATAGCCTTTCAATGGCCGCCAGCTGACAAGCAGATTCATCGGGCACCTGACTAGACCTCTTATGTGTACACCACGATCCAGAGAATCAACGGTTGCCAACTCAAGAGGAACATAACTGAGTCACAGATAGAAGTTTTTTAGTGTCCTGAAAGCAACACTTTTGAGGCCAGCTATAAAAAATGGTTGAGAGAAAGAAGTAATCAGAATCACAGAATTTCAATGGACCTCTAGGGTCATCTAGTGATTCCTAGTCCAGTAAGTTGTATGAACACAGGATGTGCTAATTCCTAAAACATGCTAAACAAATGCTTCCTGTTTCTGAAAATTTTCAGCTACAAAAATTCTACAACATTCCTCGGTAGTCTGTTCCATTGTCCCACTGTCCTGATGCTCAGGAAGTTTTCAGAGATTCAATCTAAATCTGCTTTGCTAGAATTTAACCCCATTGCTTTGTCCCCTGTCATCTGAAGCAAGAGAACAGTTGTTCCCCCTCTTCTTTACAGCAGCCATTCAGCTATTTCAAAACTGCTATCATGTTTCTCCCCACTCCAGTCTTTTTCTCTAAAGGAAATGCATCTAGTTCCCTGAACCCATTCTCATACCGATTGCATTCCAACTCCAGCAACATTTGTTGTTTGGTTTTGCATCTAGTTTCCCTACATCATTCCCAAAATGCTGAGCCCAGAATGGTCCACAACACTCCAGCTGAGGCCTACCCCGTGCCAAGTACAGTGGTACTACCACCTCCCCTGTTCTGCATACCATGCTGTTTAATGCAGTTCAAAATTGCAACTGGGGGTGTGGGGGGGTTGTGTAGCTGAATCATGTTGCTGACTCATGCTGAGCTTGTAATCCATCGGAAACCACAGATCCTTTTCATCAGGTACTACTGCCCATCATCTCCCATTCTGGTTTTGTATTTTCTTTTCTAGGTGCACCCCCATACTCCAAGATGAATGACTTACATTTGTCTCTGTTGCAGATCATTCGGTTGTCCACAGCTCAGTTCTACAAAATATCAACTGCCCTTCGAAGTATTTACAATCCTTCTCATTTTGACCAAGAAGTTCTCTGCTCCTGCATTCAAGTACCTCCTCCAACTCAGTAATTGGGACAAGCACAACCCCATAAGTACTTCTAGTCCCTCCAGATCTGAAGAGGTCTCTGCAGTATTCTCTTAAAAAAAAAATCACTGTATTTATTTGCATACCTCATGCTCCCCATAAGACATGCACCCTGCGTTAGGAAGGTGGAATCAAGGGAAAAAAATTATTTTAACCAAACTATTTTTGTACAAAACATACAGCCCAACTTTCAATGGCTAATTTTAAAGGGGAAAGGCAAGTGTGGTATATGAATAAATAAAGTACAACTTGAATATTTCACACTCCCCATTTAATATATAGTTAAGCACTCCCAACTCTCTAGCAAATAATCTGTCATACTGACTGCTCTTTTGCATATCCAGTGAAAGCAGGTGAAGTTAGGGTAGTCAGAACTTCATACCAACAGACAATCAGGTAAACAGATACAAGCTTTTCTTATTTATGTACTATACAATAATTATACTGATTCCACAAGAATAAAAAGGTTTCAATTAGAGCAAGATGTGGTATAATTTCTTTCTAAGCATTCAAGGCGGAATAAACAGGAGACTAAATTAGTATCTTTTAAATTTTTCTAAATAGCTATACTCTTCACTTGTACATCAAGTTAGCATTTTATGGATGGGAAACAGGAGTTCTCACGTCTTCAGTCTAATGTTAGAAATGTTAAGCTAGTTTTTCCTTAAAAACAACCAACCTAAATTAAATTACTGCTATCATAACCATCATGAGACTTCTATCAAGGTAAACCACCTTGTGGATGTCAGGGTTTTTGTTTAGTTATAGCACAGGATCTCACACACTGTGATACTGTAACCCCGTAAAATAATATAAAATGTAAGCGATTCCCCCATGATTAATGCTATTGATTAAAGCCAGGGGTTTTCAACCTTTTTTGGTTGGTGCTCCCCAGTAGCCAGTCGAGAAGTCCCACGGCTGGTCAATGAGCAGCTGGGGGGGATCCCCTGTGTGGCCATGTGGAGCACAGCAGCAAAACTGGAAGTGCTGGAAAGGGAAGGGAAGGGAAGGGAAGTTTGCGACCTCCTTTTAAGTTGCCCACAATCCACCAGGGGGTCACAACCCACAGTTTGAGATCCCCTGAGTTACAGTAAATAGTTTAGCAAGTATCTTTCTATCAAGCGTATCCCTGACTTCCCAAAAAAAGTTTTGGAAGCCCTTGAAAAACTTTGCTAGTGCATGCACAAGACTTATGCCAATTTCTGCTTAAGTAGACCCAGAAAGATCAGTCAAAGGAATAAAAGTCTTAGCATCAGGATCCAAAGGGAAACATACTTAGTTTTCTTTTCTGAATGAAGGAACAACCAATTTAAGCATTTATAGCACCCGATAACACTAAACATTTTCAGCGAGGAAGAAAGATCCAAACTGGAATGAGATGACGATAAAGACTCCTATTTCAACACAAACTATTAGTAATAAATACACTCTATTTTTGTTTCTGATAAAGCACAGAGGCTGCTGATCACGTGTAACTTGTAGCTATTACACAAGGCAATTCTTAAAATATGCATTATACTATTATGTATAAATGACTACCTAATATTAATTAAAGCCATGCTTGATAGATCAACATGGCAAAATTCTTCTTGCACACAAGCTACACTTGCCCCTTAATTCTGATCTACAAAAATACCTGTTACTTTAAGCTCTTCCCAAAAAGGCTGACTGACATGTACCTCCAATGCTACAAACACCCTACTTGGGTCCATCTCCAGAGTAACCCTCAGATTTCTGACTGGCATCTAAACATCTGGGAAGACTAGAGATGTAAAGGTATAGGGTGGGGGAGAAATTTTTCAGGGGAAGGAGTAAGAAAAAAAATTTGAAGTTTTTCTAGGATGTTTATACTTCAGCAAGAACATTCTTTAAGTCAGGTGCACTAAAGATCCAGTCTTCACGACAGATCCAGCCTGAAAAGCCACATCATCTGGCCCCTTGGTGCTGGCCCTGGGTCTGACACCCACAGGCCACATGCAGAGCACGCTGGACTAGCACCATGCATGGGGCTCAGGAACCATACCAGGACCCCTCCCCTCCCCTTAACCTCATTTCAGATCTGTCAGCCACATGCCAGGCAGGATGGGACAGAGCAGGTGGTAGCTCCAGCATCTAGCCTCCAGAACCCAGCTCCAGCCTGTGGGATCAACTGAGTTCGATATTCCTGCTTTAAATGATCAGTAAATGTCATTTAGAAGATAAAGTCAGAAGGAAGCTGCTTCAACAGAGGGCTGTTCAGCATCTAGGTTTCTGAGTTATGATGATCATGCAATAGTACCCCTTTAACAGTCTTGCCATGAAAACACTATCCTACATTAAACTACATTTACATGACCCACACATGGCCATTGGTGTATATTAAGTGGTGCTCAACCTTTTGGCTCTGTGGGCCAAGAGTGGCGTGGGCCCAGCCCCATGTATTGCCTCCACCCGGCTCCACATGCTACCTCCACCTGCATTTAGTGAGAGGTCCAAAAGGCCCTATGACAAGATGACCTGGGGTCAGATCTGGCCCACAGGTTGAGCACCCCTGGTGTATATAACCCACCATTACCTGAACTGAAGTTAATTAATGAAACGTAACCAACCATGACAGACATGAATACATTCTGTAAACATGTGCCACACTTCAAAATAATGGGTCAAATCCTGGTACTACTGAAAGTCAGTGGCAAGATTTCCATTAATTATGCCTTATCATGTTTCACCCCATTTTGTGTTGCACATCTAGGGAAGAAGGGTTACACTAATTTAGAGTTTCCTTTTACCGAATTAAACCTGTATATTATAGCATTCATCTCAGGAGCTAGGAATCTTTAAGCTATACTCTTGGTTCAGTCAATAACCTACTGCATGATTCTGGACAAGTTGCATTTCATTTTGTATTCTAGTTTCCCCCACCCTTTCCCCAACTTCTTTAAATTATTAAAAAAAACCCCAAAAAACCCTCTTTTCAGTGCAAGAACTGTTACATAGTAGATATATAGCTCAACTAACAAATGGGGCCTTGCTATTAGTTGCAACTTCTGTATGTAATTTATAGCTGTGCTTAGAAGTTTTGCATTAAATTAAGCTGCCAAGCAAAATGTTTGAAAGTTCAGAAATTACACATTTATGATTGCTCATGCAATATTAAATTTCTACTCCTCTGTTCATCCAGCTGCACCCTGACTGAAAAGAATCCTAAAGAAGAAACAATATATTTTCATGCAATTGGAGATTATGCTAAGAAGGCTTGTCCTAGTTCAGCCATACATTAAATCTGATATTTCACAGCTTTCCAATGCTTGAGTTTGGGTTTTACATGTAAAAACTAAACCACAAATATTATTTAAATTGCAATTTTCTTTTAAAATTTAAAAAATAGATTATTAACTAATGTATAGCCTATCATTAGTAGTTTTCTGGCTCCTGCACTTTCACTTGGGCACAGGGGACCCACCTTTTCTCTTTCAGGAGTCAGAAAAGCTCCTGACCATGCACCCACTGCCTGACTTCAAACTAAACACAGCTACCCACCTCACTGCCCACGGGGGAGTAGGACTGCTGCAGAGGCCAACCAGGCTCTCCTCCTCCACACACCCATGTAAGTATGGTATTACTGCCTCAAGCAATACCCCCAAAAAGGTGACAAGTGGCATGCAGGATCTAAGAAGCAAGACCCCACAAAATCAATACTAATCCAAGTCTATTTGCTGCCTCATTTGTAGGTATTTGAAGTGACCACGTCTCTGCATCTCTAGAAACAGAAACTGCTAACAGCCAATGTTAAGAAGTGACAGAGAGAATTTGGGGTACAGTTCTTAGGTACCAGAGCTGTATTTGAACAACAAAACACAAGCCAATCACTACAAAATAAATTCTTAAAATGCCTTATCCTTAACTCCCAGAGATCAAGCTGCCTCAACACTTTGGATAACACTTTATTACTGCAGGGTATTTTGGAAACAATTACCTATTACTGCTACATCAATACAGTAAAACTAGTAATAATTTGTTCCTAAAATTCCCTACAGTGTGGAAGGCCTCAATGGTTAAAGAAGTTAAACAAAGAATTCAGGTACTAGGAGCCCTTAGGGTTTTTAAATTATGAAAGCTGGATCCCAGTAATCATAAGTTTGCAGCTAGTTTAGAAATCCCCTTCTACACATTACGAACCACATTCTAAAAAAGTAATCTGGCTTCCTCCAAAGATAAGCAACAAATGTTGCTTAATCGTGCAATTCCTGCGATGGCACAGTCCTTGAATGCCAACAATAAACAATGGTTTGAGAAAGAGACATTAAGGAATAAGATGACCACAGTGGGTCTGCCTGTTTGGTTTATGTCTAGACAACACAAACAGCAAAGGGTGGAAAGAGGAACAACAGCCAAACATGATTCAATCTGCTTTAACTTGTGACTAATCTTCCTACTTATTCTCAGGAAAGCTGGCACTTGCTGTTGCATCTTTAGCTTGTCCAAGGCTATGAAGCAAGAGAATATTTCTCTAATGACCTCAAAAAAACAGCTTGTTTTTTTCCTCTGGATTTCCCTCCTCCCAGTTTCCCCTGCCTCCGCCCCTCCACCCTTGATGCCACAGCACATAGCAACAGACTAACAAAAAGAATACTTAAGTTTATTCCAATGCAAAGGCTCTTAATAAATAAATCACTACTAGTCTGTCCCACCATTAGACAGAAGTGACACTCTGGGTCTAAAAGTTCTTAGGGAAAATAAGGCAGACATGGTTCTTTGGGTAAATAAGGAAATAAAATAGGGAAAATAAGACACGTACAGGATGGAAAGAAATCTATTCTGTTTCCTGCATGCACAGTATTTTGCAGCTCATCACAAAGTTTATGGTTAGTCCTCTCAGCAGGACACTATAATTTAGTGTCACGTTGTATATCCTAACTGGATATACAAAAATTACCATAAAAAATTCAGACCAGCACATGCTCTATTAAACTATACTTCAGGAGGAGACCCTAATGATCTTCTTGCCCCCTGACACAATCTTCCCCTGGCCAGAAAGTCCCCCCTCCCCCACAATCTTTACATAAATATGCATTTAATTAGAAACCGGGTGCAACTGCTCATCTACTGCATGTACTGTAACTCTCCCCCTCAAGAAAGGGGCTATTGGGCATTCCTGCTTCCTTGCTAGTAGTTTATTACCACTTCCAAAGTATATTACACTGCAGAAGAGATGGTAAACTTGCAAGGTTTTGTTCTTAACCTCTTACATTTTTCCTCAACCCCAAGCATTTCATAACATTTTCCAATTACTTACATTAAGACTACCCTCTTCCTCCCAAACTACCTTACTTATTAATTAAAGCAGCAGCCTGGCCTATGAGTTTTGGATCTCCTGCAGTTGGAAATGCTTGCAGAGCAATTCCCTGAGGACTTGCTCACTAATCCACATACATTTTTTACAAGTCAGCTGATGCTTTAAGTTGTCAAATCATCTGGATCTGGTGGGCTTGTGAATTAGATTAGACTACGACAATCTGAGACTGATCGCATCATTCCTAGAATGACTGCATTGTACTACTGCTGAGAAATTTGTCAGCTGAAAAATTAATTTCCTTTTCATGGATGACATACTAGTTAGAACATGATGCTGAAAAACAGAAGTGAATAATGTGTAACGGAAAGGTACCCACCAGTCCTTCCCCCTGCAGATAATTATACTGAAATGCAGAAATCTTTTAAAACAGGAGAAAAGCATGTGCACGCACAGGCATGTAAACAGAGTGGACAAGATGCATGTAGGAAATTTTTTTTAAAAAAATGGTTTCTGGATTTGAAAAGAATCAGTTTGTCAAAGCCCTAATGTCAAGCAAGATGCCAAGTGTGAAAGACACCTTTAGTAGCCAGTTACGTTTCTCCAGAACCTGCCCCTCCACCCAAATGGTCTCAAGTTATCAAAACCCTTCTCTTGCTGCTAAAACACAAGCTGGACATAAGAACGACAGCTGGCACACTGCCAAGTGACAGGTCAATGGCCCTTAGGCTAACCCCCCCGAAATAGACTCTCTATTCTCAAAAAGCAGCCAATTCTGGGTGATAAGAAGGGGCAGGACAGGCACTTCCGGCTCAGCCCAAGAAACCCGTGGCCACATCAGGCAGGGACCAAAAGCTGTGGCAAACACAACAGACTCCTATGCAGCTCTCTGTCAACATGGCTGGGAGCAGCGTTTCTCAACCCAGGGGTCACAACCCCAAAGTGGGTCTCAAGAGTATATGAAAAGGTTGTGAACAGACTTTAAAAATGGAGTCCCCTTTAAAGAAGAAAAACGTGGGAAACCGCAGCTTTTCCCTTGCAGCCTGGCAGAGTTACAGCCTGTGAGGGGCTGCCTGGGGCCTCCCAATGCTCGCCCAGCCCACACACTGGGGACAGGGGCAATGGAGCCAGACTGGCCACGGATATTTACAAATCGGTCCTGGTCCCAGAAGGGTTGGGAACCCCCGTCAGAACAGCAGGCAGGGGAGGGCAGCCCCTCACCCCGCTCCCCAGGCAGACCCGCCGGGATGCAGTGGCTGCTACAAGGTCAGCCAAGGGGGCTGGACGCGGCCGCGACTCCCCCCGGGCTCCTGGGCCCCAGGCCCGCTGCCGGCGACACCCGGGCGCTTGCTCGGAGCGGCGAAGGCCCGAGCTGGCGCTCACCATGTAGAGGGTGAAGGGGAAGCCGAGCAGGAAGAGCCACAGGTAGAGGTGCAGCGCGTTGACGCCCGCGCCCTGGTGCGGGTCCTGGTACCAGCCGCCGCTCAGCGCCGCCCACACGCCCTGGCGCAGGATCTGCAGCACCTGGGAGCCCATGGCGGCCCCGCGCCGCGCCCCGCCGCCACCCGCTCTACCCGCCCGGCCGCGGCCGCCCGCCGCCCCTCCGCCCCGCCGGCGCCGCCATCTTGCGCCCGGGCCCGGCCGCCCCCGGCCGCCGCCGCCGGACCGGCAGCCTCTGCGGCAGCACCGCTCCCCCCCCCGCTCCCCGCTGGCCGGAGGCGACAAGCGGCCCCGCCGGAAAGAGCGGCGTCCCCCGCCCCCCCCGTCCGGGGCCGCGCGGGAGCCCCCTGGCGGCTCGGCGGCCAAGGGGAGGGCGTGCCGCGGCGGCGGCAAGCGGCCCCGGCCCCGCCTGGAGCTGCGGGGGCTGTCCGCCCGGGGGCGGGGACCGGCTCTGGCACCAGCGCCCCGCGGAGCTGAGGGGCCGGGGCTGTGCGGCACCCTCACAGATACGGCCCCCTACGACAGCACAGCGCTGCTACTGCAACACGTCTCACACGCGCGCACGCAGCCAGCCAAAGACACAGCCAAAACGAGAGAGAGACACACACATGCACACCCAAAGAGAGAGACGCGCAAGGAGAGATGCGCACAGACATCCAGAGACACGCCCAGAGACACACACACAGAGCCAAAAAACGAGCGTGAGACAGAGAGAAACCCACACACAGCCAAAGTGACAGGCACACACATGCACATGGCCAGACAGACAGACACTGGCACACCCAGAGAGAGACACGTGCCTGGAGATGCACACGTGTGTATGCGCACCCAAAGACACACACACACACACACACACACACACACACACACACACACACACACAGCTCTGGGTTCTGCTTCTCCAACCTCCTGGCTAGAAAAACCTCCAGCTCTCACGTGCCGGCCTGACACCCGCCAGGCCCCTGCTACACGTTCCATGTATCACACAATAAATGTAGACCAGCCACTCACATCAAGTAATTATGCCATAAATAAGTGACTATCCAGCTATGAAAAGGAGCCAACCAGCTATGGAGTTAGTGCTTGAAAATGTGTAACAACTCTAGAAACAACTGGGATCTATCCAGGTTTAATCTGAATAGAGAGCTGGGTCCCTAAACTCATACCAGTGCTTTCAGCATGTTTCTCTAATCACTGGCTCCCAGCAGCACTGTAAAAAGTACAGTGGTCTTGTCCAGCAAAATCCAGACTCACTGTAGACAGAAGCCAAAGAGAGATGGAGAGAGAAGAAAAAAAATAAGGAGAGAAAAGGAACATAAATAGGGGAGAGAGAACAGAGGCCCAAAGCTCATTTCAGTTGTTCTGGACTTATCTGCATCCAGCTGAAAATGTTATCCAAGTCCCTCTCTCTGGCCTGGTCTGGGTAAACTGAGTTCCAAGATGAAACAGGCCAACAATTTCCATGTGAATTCTGTGGGCCCCAGAAATAGAGGTCATAGCAGCCGTAGTGATGAAGCTAACTTCTTTCCAGTCCTTGACTAATTTCTGTTTCAGATGAGCTACCTTCAAGAAGAAATGGCATCATAGTCTCATCAACATCCACCAAACTGTTGATTGGCTGTTTCCTCTCA
This sequence comes from Crocodylus siamensis, assembly GCF_052110815.1. Classification (NCBI taxonomy): domain Eukaryota; kingdom Metazoa; phylum Chordata; order Crocodylia; family Crocodylidae; genus Crocodylus; species Crocodylus siamensis. The sequence goes on along the minus strand of NC_143396.1, from coordinate 226,518,134 downwards.
CTTCCAGAATCTTTCAGCTCATTTTCATGTCAATGCATCACTTTACCAGGACCCTTGAAGACCCCTTATCGTGATATTTTAAACCTCAAGACTTGAACATATCACTATCCCCAGCTTTTGTACAAGAGATTCAGCACTAACAACGCTGATGTTTGTGTCACAAAAATCTCATGCAGTATTTTCTTGAAATCCCAATGCCTAGTCATGTCTATAGTGCAAAATCTCCACTGTTAAAAATGACCTAATGGTTGCAGAAAAGACATGACTCCAATGCACCCCAAAAGACTAAAAAAAACAAGGAAATTGGGAAAAAAATCAAGACTGGTTATGGGGCTGACTTGAAGGAGTTGAGTACTTTCTTTCCAACAGTACTGCTGAACCAAAAAGAAGCATGTATCCATTGCAGCCCTTTGAATGACTACTGTTGCTGCTTTCAAACTACATTTTTAATTAAATCTGAGTCAGAGAAAGACATCTTGAAATGTATCACATAATGTAGAATCAAGCTCAAAACTGTCAATAGCACCCCGCAAGATCATGAGGATATCTTACGCGTGGTGGGATCCATCTGCTGATTCTTGTAGAGTAGTTCACACACATGCAGTTTCTTATCAGATGACTGTGTGGGGATGGTTAGGCAGAACCTTGAATAGGTATCTGGCTACTGGAGACAGAAACATTTAAATAGTAGTTACAAGAAGTCTTCACAAATAGTTTTACCATCATGGAGCATAAGCTGAAGCAAAAGCATATTCTGAGCACCGGAAAAGAGAAGCAACTATACCTGTGATTTTCAATCACGGCCCCAGCTAAAGATGAAATTTTTATATTACTTTTTTTTCACTGAATAATTATAATATGTAACATGAACACAGCTGTGTCCCAGACTGTGCCCTGAGGCAACCGGAGGCTGGGTCCTCCACACTGGGTCCTCCTCTGTGGTTGGCCCCTTGCCCTGGTGCTGAACATGCGGCCTTCCCGAGCAGGGGAGGCCACTTATTCAGCACCAGGGCTCCAGTGCCCATGAGTAAGGGACTGGGGGGCTGGAAGAGTGGGGAGGGGACCATGGGGGGACCCCTGCTGGTCCCACCCACTGTCCCAGACCCCCCAATCCCTGCCCTGCCTGGCCTTATCCCCTGCCAGCCCCCCAACCCCCCCCAATCACTTCCTTGGCCGGGCCTGACCCCCACCTGCCCCCCAGCCCCACCCAAAACCTGCCCTGCCCAGCCCCATCCCCCCCATCCCTGCCCCCCCCACCCCAGCATCCCTATAGCTTAAAAACAAAACCCAAAAAAAACACTGGCATTTACCAGCAGTTCAGCTCTAAAATTAAGGTGCCTGGGCTTGGGGGACAACCATGGGGGCCTAGGTGTGCAAGTGGGGCTGGTTAGGGCAGCCACTGGGGGAGTCTGAGGGAGTGGGGGCATGGGGCAGCCATTGGGGGGGCTGCAGCAGCTGGCGGGGGATGGAGCCAGGTGGGGCAGCAATCAGGGGGCTGGGGTGGGGCATGTGGGCCTTGCAGGGGGGAGTGGTCCCTGTTCGGGGGCCGTAACCCCTGTTGGGGGATCATAGCTCATGGGGGGGCTATAGCCCCTGTGGGCAGCAAAATATTCATGGATTCATGAATATGTATTTAGAGTTCACTTTATTATTATGATAAGAGACTTGCTTTAACACTGTAGATATATCAATAAAACACTGTCCAACTGATAGCTGTCTCTGTCTCACTTCACCCTCTCTCTTTCTTTATAGTGGTCTTTTGCTTTACTTGTGGAAGAACATGGATTTTGAGGTATTTTACAGAGTGATTTCAGGATTTTTTTTTTTTAAATCAGGGATTTTTCAGTTTTCCAATAGGGAACACCACAGTTCCTGCTAGGGAGGCCAGTGGCAGGACCCTGCCTGCTCCGAGCTAACACCTTGGACCCAGCTGACCATGGCTGACCTCCTAGCCAAATGGGGCCAGAGGACATGCTTTGACAGTTCAAAGCAGGCCACCACACCTGGAACATCTTCCAGATGATAGCTGCCCAGATGGCCGGGCAGGGGGCACACATGGCAGCAGCGCTACACAGAGGCTAACTCTGCAGCCACAGTCCACTGGCAGCTGGCCCAGAGGAGCAGATGCCTGTACTGGCTGTGCAGTCCCCATCCAGGTCTGGCAGGTGTGCAGTAGGCCACAGCCAAGTTGCAGCCTCCACTGCCAGACTGCTGCAGTGGGTAGAGGGTGCAGGGAACTCTCAGGGCTGCTTCAGCAGTCCAGCTGGCACAAGAGGTAGTTTCCTCAGGTACCAATTGACTTGGCCCCAGAAGCTCCTGAGAGCAAGTAGCCCTGAGCTATTTGCCAGGGCAGCTTTTTATATTGCTAGGGACAGCACAGGTGCTGGCTCCGCGCTCTAGGTCTCCCTGGCTGCAGATCCAGGAGGAGCCAGGCAGGGTTATTTTGCCCCAAGTGGCACAGTTTGCTCCACAACAAAGTGCATGTCCAAGCACGTGTGCTGAGGCAAAAAGCCCCAACTCAAATTTGTACCGCTTCTATTTGACCTGCTGTAAGCGCACATGCTTGCATATGTGGACACACCCCAGGAGGTCATCTAGTACAAACCCCTGCTCAGCGCAGGATCATCATCCCCAACCAGATCATCACAGATGAAGCTTTGTCTAGCTGGGCCTTAAAAACCTACAACCTGTTCCAGTGTTTTACTACCCTCTTAGTGAGAAAATTCTTCCTAATATCTAACCTAAACTTCCCTTGCTGACAACTTGAGACCATTGATCTTCATTGTCATCTGCCACCACTGAAAACAGTCTAGCTTCATCCTCTTTCAAACCCTCCCTCATATAGTTGAAGGCTGCTATTAACCCCCCTACCCCCATCTTCTCTTCTCTAGACTAAATAAGCCCAGTTTCCTCAGCCTCTCCTCATAAATCAGTGCCCCAGCCCCAAACCATTTTTGTTGCCCTCAGTGATCTTTTGAAGGAGCATTGGTTATCATTTACTGTAAAAAGTTATGAAAAAAATGAAATGTGTGTAGTTGGGTGGTGGCTTCCTTACCTAATGCTCAAAGAACAAAAACAGGAGAACAAGTTTGTATGGAATAATCAAGAAAATCTTTCTGGAGTGAAAGCCAAATGTGAAAAATGTAAACCAGTTAAAAAAATACAGGTACATATGATTAAATATCAGGACATTTCCCCCTTGTCCTTGATTACAATATTTACCAAAATAAAGCTACATGTAATGTTTTATAACATTATGCTTTATACTGACTACTGGGATCCTATAATGATCATAGTCAAGAAATTTAATTTCTACAGTGCCTCTGCTGCTGGTGTGTTAAGAAGCTGCATCACAGCTTTAAAAAAAAAAAAAAAGAAAGATAAAAATCATTAGTAAGGAGTCCGTGAACTATGCCAAGTTCTTTTAAAAGCCTTTATGCTTTCACATCAATTTTAGGAGACAATAGTCATGTAACCCATGCAGATTGTCTTGAACTTAAACTATCATTTTAAGATTATCCCACATGGGTGATATCAGATATCATGAAAACCATGACAGCCCTCGTCTTCTGCACCAGCCCTGACCATGGAAGTTACTCGTCCAGCTACGAACTATTTTGAGGATGGAGTTGTGTTCAATTAAAGAAACTGCTGAAAAGTCATTGTGAATACAGACAAGATGAAAATACAGGATAGTAAGGTACTATAAGTGATATGATATCCAGTTACGATAAAAACTTTGCGGTAACTGTTACAAGGTAACCCATTGAGTTAATTTAAAAAAAATCCACCATACCCAACTCTGAGCCTAATCTGCATATAAAATGAACTGCTTCTAACAGGAGATTTTACTTGCACGTTCAACTCTGCTATGAAATTAAAATTGTCATTTCTACCTAGAAGAACTTTTATAACCTTTTCTCCTATGCCTGAAGAAGGGTGTTTGTGCCCAAAAGCTTGCAATTAATATTTTTTGTGCAAAAATCTAGTTAGTCTAATAAAATATATCACCTCTACCACAAGTTCTGATTCCTTTTGCCCCTAGATCAATGTGGCTACAACCTGGATAGATGACCATACCCTACTTGATTTCTTGGGAAGGAATAACAGCACTGTCCCTAAGCATACACAAACTGCAGCTAATGGATACCAAGACATATATCCTGTACAATGAAATCAACTTGTTGAACCCCTTGCAATCCACCCTGCAGCTCTCTTTTACCATTGTTTCTAAAGGGTACATTTGTCCTCCATCTAAGGATCTCAGATTAATTTATCCACTCAACATCTGTGAGGTAGCTGTTATCCTCACTCTATGGCAGAACTGTGAAGAAACAGTCAAGAAAATGCATAACACTTGCAAACATATTTAGGGTACAGAGAGCATGAACATATTGACTAGTTAGAAGTCCACATACTATCTCAATGGATGCCTTATATTTACTTATGGTAACACTGAGGCATACAGAACAAAACTTAGGTAACTTGCTTAAGGTAACATAGCAAATCTATGGTAGTGCTAGGAACAAAGCTCAGCAAGCCTGTGCTATAACTAGATAGCAGTTCTTCCTATCAATTCATTGGACAAGTCAAGTGAAATAACTGTTAGAGTGGTTCTTTTCACATTCCTGCCACAGTTGCACAGACAAGCACCCTGCATCGTGGAATGAGGGGTTTTCCCCCCCATCATATAGACTGAGGCTCTTCAGTATCAAATTACTGTTATAACATTTGTTAATATATATTAAACATACTAAAAAAATGGTTGTTTTGAGTTCAATTTAGCCTTAATTTTGGAAATTTGTAACAACTTACAACAAAACTTTTATTTCACCCCATACACTTTGATCTGCCAGAATGTGGCCTTTGCCAGGGTGGGAGGGTAGGGGGAGGTACGAAAAACAAGCAAACAAAACTCAGTAACAACAACAACAACAACAACAACATAGTTTCAGGGGCATAGGTTGTAGCCATGATGGTCTAAGGACATAGGCAGACAAGGTTCTTTGGGTAAATCTGATATCTTTTATTAGACCAACTCAAATAGTTGGAAAAATTCTTCTTCACAAGCTTTCAGGTACAATTACCTTTTGTAAGGCAGAGGAAGCATCTGCAGATGGTCTGTGCTCTTCCTGAATGGAGTAGTAAAGCAGCCAGAGGCTAGTATGTATGCCAGTCAGTTAAAATGTAAATTAGGTTGGTCAGTAGGTGAGAGACAGGTCAGTGGGTGGGGGGTGGGAAGGGAAATGAAGTAGTACAGCTACATTAATTCCCCTTCCCCCTCACCTGTCTCTCACCCAGTGACAAACCCCATTTACATTTTAACTAACTGGCTTTCTTGCCTACAGTATTGGCCTCTGGCTGCTTTACTACTCCATCTAGGAAGAGCACAGACCATCTGCGGATGCTTCCTCTGCCCAGTGAAGGGTAATTGTACCCAAAAGCTTGCAAAGAAGAATGTTTCCAACTATTTGAGTTGGTCTAATAAAAGATATCTTATTTATCCAAATAACCTTGTCTGCCTATAATAATACAGTGTGATAGGAGATGCAGCATAGAGCTCTATGTACAAAATCCACAGAGATTAACTTTTTGCAATTTCTTGAATGAATTTAGTATTACAAGAGCACAAAATTAAATCACAATCATTATTTAAAACAATATGCTGTAGTATGCTAGAGAGTTTCTGTTTTGCAAGAGTGCTGCTATGATGTACTTTGCATTGCTATTGGCATTTAATTTACATAAAGAAAGAAGAGCTCCCTCTATTGTGCAGTTTTTTGGGGGAGCTATCAAATGCTATGTTTTCTTAAGACAGTAAGAGATGCATATTAGAACCAATGAAAATGTAAGTTAGACAAATATAGACAATTTGGAAGAAAGATGCAACAAGAACAAATCATTAATTGTTTCATCTGTTGCCAGGCAAGCCTTATTAGTCATCAGCAACTGAGGTTACAGTAAAGCAACTTTTGAGGAACTGATAAAAGCTGTCACAGCAATTAGTTGCAAAATTTGTTTACAACATAACATTTTGCTACAGAAGTGTTACTTCTGGCTCATGACTCTTAAATCAATCACAAGCCAATAACTGTTGTTCACAGTATCAACAATAGCAAGCTAGAATGATGTACAGAAATAAATGCCATATGTCATCTTCAAAATAAACTACTAACAATCCTTTTCAACATCTCTGTAACAACAAACAAAATGTTATTACTATTATACAGATGTAGAAATTGAAACACAGGCATCTGGTGATTTGCCAAAGATCACAGTTTGTACTCAGAAATGCCTGGCTTCCAGTACAGTGTTAGCTAGCTCATTTGGTTCTGTTGTAATCCTATAGATTGTGTGATACATCCCAGCAGATTATGCATCCAGGGGAATGAACATGGAAGTACTGGATCTAGAAATCATGAGTCTACACTACTTTAGCTAAAGAACCAGTGGTGGAACTAAAACACAGTGATAGACTCAAATTTCTACATATAGTCCAGCTGCCAGAGCTTGGGGGAAAAGTATGAAATAAGGATTATATCTCTGGCCAAATTCAGTGCAGAGACTTTCAGCCAGAGAGCACATACAAGTCTACATTTGATGACAGCCTGAGATGAGTAATTTAATTCCTAGTCCTTTCATTCTCTCTCCCTTTTAGCATGGGAAAGAAATACTGTTCCACTTTTAAAAAACGAACAAACAAAAAAGCCAAACCAAAAATAACCACCAAAAAAACCACACCTTCCCTTCCCACCTTGACTAAACTATGAAGACTTCAAAATTTCTCCTGAAGAAGTTCAGAATGAATACTGATTTAACTTAAAAAGAAGCATCAGGATACATTGCTCCTGAGAGCAGATCTCATTACTCTGTGCAACATTAAGTTAACATCTGCTTATCCACCTTCACATTCTGTATATCAGTATACGTAGCTACCTAACAAGGAACATGGAGTTAGAAATGGGGGGGGAGGTACAAAGAAGGTTTTGGAGTCTTGTCTCCTCTAAATTAGTTTCTGAGATACAAAATATTATGTAAATATATGGCAGGCTTGTGTGTGCCGCACATATGATTTTACCATCATATGGCCTACATGAGAGGAGCCAGAGTAGCACTGAGTTCCAGTAAAAATCAATTATTCAGGGTGATTCATTTGCTGACCTTTAATCAGGCATTTTAATATCATATGCATTATGCTACTGGCTGTTACCAGAAGATATCCAGAGAAACAATAAGCTATCACAAGGCAAAATGCAAATTCTACTATGCATGTCCTAACTTGAGTACCTCAGCTTCCAAGAAATGACACACTCAAAAAGACTGATCAATAAACAGACTCAGAGGCATATATTTCTTTTATAGGTGTTGAGCCTAAAGGTAACCATTTCTTCCAATTTGGTCTATGCATTCAGATATAAAGATTTATTTATTTATTTATTTTTACAAATTCTTAAATAGCACCATCATGTGATTCCCAGCAGTGTATTCAACTTGTGTGTGTACCAGATAAGTATATAATTCACTGAACTCAGGGGTGGGCAATTATTTGGGCTGAAGGACCACTTAGGGAATTTTGGTTAGCTGCCATGGGCCAGATAAGCAGCTCCTCCCCTTCCATTCCCCCCAGCTCCCTAAGTGACTCTGCCCCAGATCCCAGCTCTGTGATTTCACTGCTGGGCTCTTGGGATGGTGACAACATAGGACCAGGACAGAGCCACAAGCTCCTCCTGGCATGCCCCTGCCCGCAGAACTGGTACCCATCACAGGGATGTGTGCATGGCAGATCATGGCTTTGCCCTGGCCTGTGACCCTACACTGTCATCACTCCAAAATCCCAGCCGCTGCTCCCATGACTCCATCTCATCCACCCAGCTGAGCGCATACCGTCTGTGCTGGTCCCAGCCTGGTCTCCATGGAGATCCCACCCACCCTCTCCAGCTGGTGCCTCGAGCAATAGGTGCAAGGTGGGCAGGCCAAGGTGCCTGAGCAGTGGGGCTGGGGCTGGCAGCAGCAGTGACACTAGCAGTGGTTGCTGGAAGGAGCCACTGCTCCTGGGGCTGACAGAAGTGGAATCTAGCCGCTGCACTGCCCCCAGCCCAATGTGCACCCGAGGGCAGTGGGACCAGATGTTATGTGCCACTCCAAACTGTCCACAGCACCTGAACTGGGAAGGGTTGAGGGACCCACTGCAGGCCAGATAAAATCCCTTGGCAGACCAGGTCTGGTCCCCAGGCCGTATTTTGACCACTCCTGACCTGCTCCACCAGGCTTTAAACTAAGCCCACTGGGGGATGGGGGGACTACTGCCACTGCTGGCCCGCTGAGCAACCCTTGCAAAGCCAGCAGACCAAGGCACCTAAGGGAGCCCACCCCTGCCCTAGCCCTGGCACAATCTGTGGGCAAGGCAAGAGCCCCTAAGGGCACACTTGCCTGCCTGTACACTAATGCCAGGAGCCTGGGCAACAAGCAGGAGGAGCTCATCCTCCTGCTCAGTGCAAAGAATTATGATGTCATTGGGATAATGGAGACCTGGTGGGACTCCACCCATGACTGGACCACAGGTATAGAGGGCTATACCCTGTACAGGAGGGATCGTGTTGACAAAAGGGGTGGTGGTGTAGCTCTCTATGTGAAGGAAAGCTACATGTCCCTGCAAGCTGATGTTGGCAACTGGCATGGACAGCTAGAGACCCTCTGGGTAAAAATTCATGGGGAATATGGCACAGGGGACACAACGGTGGGAGTCTACTACAGACCTCCCACCCAAAGTCCTGAGCTTGACCAGGAGTTCGCCCGGGAACTGACTGAGGCCGCTTGCTCCAGGACCTTGGTCGTCATGGGTGACTTCAATTACCCGGACATCTCGCGGGAAGATCACTCAGCAAAATCCGAGCGGTCGCAAAGCTTTCTCTTGTACGTGGATGACCTCTACCTGACTCAAGAAGTCTATGGGCCAACGAGAGGCAAAGCGCTGCTCAACCTGGTACTGGCTACGGGGGACGACCTAATCGGCGACCTAGTGATCGATGGGAAGCTGGGTGACAGCGACCACGAGCTGATCACCTTCACCATCCGCCGTAAAGCTGGCAAGTCAGTCAGCAACACAGAAGTCCTTGACTTCAGAAAAGCCGACTTTGACAAGCTCAAGAGGCTTGTCGGTCAGGCCCTCAGGGACCATGACCCCAGGGAGATGGGGGTTCAAGAAGAGTGGTTGCTTCTCAAGGAAGCAATCCTCAATGCACAAGCTAAATCTATTCCAACATGGAGGAAAGGCAGCAAGAAGGCATAGCAGCCCTCCTGGCTCTCCAGGGACCTAGCAGACCGCCTGCGGCTAAAAAGGAAAGCCTACAAAGGAGGACGGGATTCACCTCCAAGGAGGGTTATTCTGCACTGGTCCGGTCCTGCAGGGAGCAAACCAGGAAAGCCAAGGCTGCAACTGAACTCCAACTAGCTTCAAGCATCAAGGACAACAAAAAGTCCTTTTTCAGATATGTGGGGAGCCGGAGGAAAAGCAAGGGCAATGTTGGACCCCTGCTAAACCAGATGGGGCAACTGACAACTGACGCCCAGGAAAAAGCCAACCTATTAAATAGGTACTTTGCGTCAGTCTTTCATCAGTCCCATGGGACGCCCATGCCTGCTATGGGACAGGGAGATCCGGGTGTTGGGGATCCCCTACCCTCCATAAATGCTGACCTCGTGAAGGAACACCTTGAGAAGCTGGATACCTTCAAGTCAGCTGGCCCTGACAATCTGCACCCCAGGGTACTCAAGGAGCTGGCGAGCGTCATAGCCCAGCCCCCGGCACGGATCTTTGAAAACTCCTGGCGCTCTGGTGTAGTGCCCAAAGACTGGAAGAAGGCCAATGTGGTGCCAATCTTCAAGAAAGGGAGGAGAGTGGATCCGGCTAACTACAGGCCCATTAGCCTGACTTCTATCCTGGGGAAGATCTTAGAAACGTTTATTAAGGAGGCCATCTTTGATGGACTGGCCCAGGCTAACATCCTAAGGGATAGCCAGCATGGGTTTGTTGCGGGTAGGTCTTGTTTGACCAATCTCATTTCCTTCTATGACCAGGTGACCTATCACCTGGACGAGGGAGATGAGATTGATGTCATATATCTTGACTTCAAAAAAGCTTTTGATCTGGTATCCCATGATCACCTCTTGGCCAAACTGGCCAGTTGTAGCCTTGGCTCCACCACGATCCACTGGCTGGGAAATTAGCTCCGTGGTCGGACCCAGAGGGTTGTAATTGATGGCAGTCACTCATCGTGGTGCCCTGTGACCAGTGGGATCCCTCAAGGCTCTGTCATGGGACCCATACTGTTCAACATCTTCATTAATGATGTGGACATTGGAGTCAGGAGTGGACTGGCAAAGTTCGCCGATGACACCAAACTTTGGGGCAAAGCATCCACGCCAGAAGATAGGCGGGTGATCCAGGCTGACCTGGACAAGCTCAGCAAATGGGCAGACGAGAACCTGATGATGTTTAACACCGAAAAATGCAAGGTTCTCCACCTTGGGAGGAAAAACCTGCAGCATCCTTATAGGCTCGGCAGTGCTACGTTGGATAGCACTACAGAACAAAGAGACTTGGGGTCATCATTGACCACAAGATGAACATGAGCCTGCAATGCAATGCTGCAGCTAATAAAGTGACCAAAATGCTGGCTTGCATCCATAGATGCTTCTCGAGCAAATCCCGGGATGTCATTCTCCCCTTGTACTCGGCCTTGGTGAGGCCGCAGCTGGAGTACTGTGTCCAGTTTTGGGCTCCACAATTCAAAAAGGATGTGGAGAAGCTTGAGAGAGTCCAGAGGAGAGCCACGCGCATGATCAGAGGTCAGGAAAACAGATCTTATGATGATTGGCTGAGAGACATGGGACTCTTTAGCTTGGAAAAGCGCAGGCTCAGGGGTGATCTGATGGCCACCTATAAGTTTATCGGGGTGACCACCAGGATCTGGGGGAATGTCTGTTCACCAGAGCGCCCCAAGGGATGACTAGGTCGAACGGTCACAAACTCCTGCAAGACCATTTCAGGCTGGACATAAGGAAGAATTTCTTTACTGTCCGAGCCCCCAAGGTCTGAAACAGTCTGCCAGCGAAGGTGGTTCAAGCACCTACATTGAACACCTTCAAGAGTAAATTGGATGCTTATCTTGCTGGGATCCTATGACCCCAGCTGACTTCCTGCCCTTTGGGCAGGGGGCTGGACTCGATGATCTCTCAAGGTCCCTTCCAGCCCTGATGTCTATGAAATCTATGAAACTGCATAACGTATTGCCAGACCCAGTTTAATGCATATTGGTTACATTGGAACAGAGTCTTTTAGCACCACTGTCTACTTTGTAACTTATCTGTACTTTGGTTAGCTGCATATTAACTGTATCTGTATCTGTCTACTACCCAACCAACTGTACTCCCTTTAAGTAGACCAGGAAGAGTGACTAGAAAGCAGCTGTCTACAGGTTGGTATTGGAAGCCTTGAAAATGATAAACTAATCAAGTTCACCACTGCTGTTTAAGGCTTCTCATAGTAACCCCAACCTGACTATTAGGAGCCTTGAAAATGAAGAGTGCAGTGAGTCTTGGGGCTGCTAATACCACAGCGATGGCAACATTATGTGCTTATTATTTGTTAGATTTATATGCTTCCCTTTCCACCCTTTACATTATGTTCAGGTAAGTTCATACTGCAGGTAAAAGCCAGCCCTGAGGCTATTCAATTAAATGGAAAATACTGTAATACTTCTCTACTACTAGTTGGAGGTCAAACTTCAGGAGAACCATCCAGGGAAATCACTTGACAATGTTTTAGAAACACAGAGCAGCAGAGAGAAGGAAAAAAAACCTGAGATCAATCTAAAGTATTGTTTCTGACAATATATGCATACAGGCAAAGCAGAGTCAATGTCAACTGCTGTGTTCTTCTGGGGAGCAGTGCCTGCAAGCAACTGGAGCCATACCTCTTAACAAGTAACAAGCAATGAAGAGCATGACAAATTAATAAGATGTGGAAAATCTGTCATGGCACAAAGCACAGCAAAACTAATAGGCACTATATGACTACAAAGCCTGTTTGAAGTGTATTTTCAGTCACAGGAATGTAGGAAGATTGGAAGGGATTTCAAAAGGTTATCCAAGTCATCCCCAACTGATGTTTGTTTCATCTATTCTCAAAATTCTCCAGATACAGGAATTCTAGAACTTTTAAGTAATCTATTCCACTGCTTAATTAGTCTTATAATTAAAATACTTTTCATATGACTGAACCTAAGTCTCTTCTGAAAAAGGCTTTATAGGCTATACAGCATATTGATCATTATCCTCTTTATAGGTCTTCCAATATGTAAATGATTATTTCTCCTACTATCCAGTTTTGTTCTTTTCTAGAAGAATTAAACCCAATTCCTTCAACCTTCCTTCATAGGTCATGCTTTCTAAACCTGTTCTCATTCTTGTTGCTCTATTTTAGACTCTCCAATACAATTTAATGTTGCACTGTAGCAACATTAAATAACAAAGTAGATAGTGGTGCTAAATAACAACAGATGGGTGAGCAGGACACAGGCCTCAAGTGCCACCTGGGGGCAGGGGAGGGCACCCTACCCTCCCATCCTCCTCTTCCCTCTACATTCTGCACCTTTCCTGCAGTGGCTCCAGATCCAAGTCTGGCTGTAGCAGTGGGACTGTTGGACAAGTGATGGTGGCAAATGTTGCAGGACAAACAGCCAGAGGTTTGCTGCTGCTGGGGAAGATGTCACCTTTTGCCACCAAAAACCAGTGGGTTTTTTTGGCTGCATAACATGTATTCATGGGGAGAAAAGGAGGTGACATCTCCCAGAGCAGAAGTGAACCTCTGGGCTGCTCCTCCATTACCACCACTGCTTTGTCCTCCCTACTGCCAGAGCCAGAGACTAGAAGGTGCAGGATGCAGAGGAGTACAGTATTGCCCTGGCCACCGTAGTAGCCAGTTATACCTCTGTTTCATTTATGTGAAAGTATGGTGTTCCAAAATGGACAACATGTTCCAACTCAGCTCTCACCAATGGTGAGTGGACTGGAATAATTAACTTGTGCATCTTGCAAACCACCCTACTGATATATTCAAGATTGACATTTTCATCATAGTGTGATTAAATAACCTTTAAAAAAAAAAGTTGCTATCATCATTGACAGATAACTGTTTTTAAACCAAAAAAGCCTTGTTCTATTCCTGGCTTTGAGATGGATTGTAATCCAGTGATTAGCAACACCATAGCTAGTCAGTTGGCATATTAATTCTAATACAGTGAGGGTACTTGAATGAGACTTGGATCAGTCACATAAAGGTGCTAGGTTCTCTTCCCAGCTTTTGTGTAATAAAAGCAATGATATTATATTTTATTCCAGGTCGGGGTATAAGGCCTGGTTCAATAGTAAAGGTAGCAGAGTACACATAGATATAAACAACAGGCTGTAGAAGTGAAGCATAGCGATCAAGTTGTCACTCACTAGACACCCAACCCAATGCCTCTTCCCCCAGGGAAGAAACATTATTCCTATTTTATCATCTATTATTCAGAAATGAAGGTGTCTTAAACCATTATAGCTCACTCACTCTCTGAACCAAAATAAGCTCTACTGGCATAAACATAGACATTTATCACAGTATCATTGCATTTACATTTTGGGGTCTGCCATTTTAATTTACTGGCACAACTTGGGGGTGGTGATGGGAGCAACCAACCACCCCAGGCACTAACTTGGGAGGGGGTAAAAGAAAAGGCTGCTGCCAGCAGCTGCATGTTTGCAACCACAACACCATAGTAATTGGAAGTCGCTGCTTCCACTTTGCCCATTCCTGTACCTGGACCCATCCTTACACTGCTGTATTAAACTACACAAATATGATTAAAGTAGTAAAACATTATATTTTAGACAAGCCCCAAAACCAAGAAGGGTAACCACATGGCATAATACTTGGTAACCAGACTTGATGCAAAAGGAGCAACCGAACAAAGACTAGGAGAAGGAAAAGAGCTGATTTCCCTCTTTCTTCAGCTAGCTGCCATTAACTTTAGCAATTTAGCATGAAACACCTTTAGAAAGGATGAGTACAAAGAGTGTACTTGCATCTTTAAGCACAGATCCAGACTGGACCATATCTGAGCTTCTTAACTAGACCTTAAAGATAGGCATTCTTTGTAGACTACATTACTCTAAAGCTGTAACTTTCATTCGCTCATTCTGCTGTGGAGACAGTTATGTAAGCAAAACTTCTTCAGTATATAAAAACTTAATTGCCAGAAGCACTGATAACTGAAGTTTTATTAGCTTGCTATGTGAATAATGCAAAGCTCTTGCTAACTTAAGACTATTGGCTTTTTCCCCTAATGATGACGCTGTTGAAAGAAATGCAGTGTAATGCATTACCTGCCCTTAGGTTGATTTTATAATACAGTACATGATTTGCCTTTATGAACTGTGTTGTAATGTGATTTATTCTTTCATTATACTACTAGCAGCATTCAAAGGATAATTTATTTTATTTAAAGGGTGGAGTCTAGTGTGCTTTGACTTGAGTTATTACACAGGAACAATAATCAATCTGGATTTATTGTTGAACAGTCATTCTTCTGATAAATGTGTCAAATGTTTTGGTATGTTTACTTCAGTTTCCAAATTACTTCTGGAACTAAAACTGTCATACACTACTATGAGTTATAACCTGCTCAATTCTCGGTTTACCATGTATCAGCATAATTTGTTCTAGCTGGTTTGGCTACGAGTATTTATAGACCTGCTCTGGGAGGTGAGAAAGGAGGAGGAGGGGGCTGCACTTTAATTAGCATAGCTCTGAGAGCTGTGCTAATTAAAAGCTCATCGAATGAGCTTTAGTTTAAAGCGCCCTCCCGCCATTTTTCAGCATGGGGATGGTGATACATGTGATGCTTGAGTCTGCTGGAGCACAATAATTACCACACTCCAGCAGACTCAATTGAGACTGCTCTGATGCGCTGTAATTACATTGCATCAGAGAAGTCCCCCTGCACATGTCAGGGAGCATTATGTGTCTAAACTATGCAATTCTGCTTCCTCTGGGCTGGTGACAGTAGCAATGAAAAAAAAAATCTTAAGACATAATAGTCCATATGCACATCTGCCTTACAAGATCAGCAATCCTCAGCCAGGCTGCTGTGACCCCTTGGGGTACCTTAAGATCCTTTCAGGGGTGCCAAATAATGCTGCACCATGCAGCATTATTAGATGTATAAACATGCCACACAAGATAAATCCAGAGATTTCAAATACAAATCCCTAGTGTCAAACCATTCTGATTTGTCATGGTCTTTCTGAGATCTTTGCAACAGAAGAATTGTTCTGTTTGTTTGTTTTTTTATTGACTACAGAAAAGAGTGAAAGCTAAAAGCTGATATTTTCCAATGGGTGCCTTGAATCTAAAAAGGTGGAGAACCACTGTAGTAGGTGTGTAACCAAATCTCATACATGGGTACCCTTCTAGAGCTAACTCCTAGGGCTGTGTGAAATTTCATCGGCTGTTTCAATTCAATTCTATTTCGACACATTTCAAGCTCAAAACAGCAAAATTGAATTGAAACGAAGGGCTTCAAAACAAAATGAGTCTAGTCAAAGTGTTTCTGAGTTCTTTGCAACAGAATTGCTCTGCATATATTAGGCACTTATAAGTTACAGATATTCAGGCCTTTATTGTCCTTGAACCAACTGGAAAGGACAATGTATTTCATTTATGCTAAACTAGTTTTGAGATTGCAGCATACTCTAGAATTTAGTGTGTTGCAAAACCTATTGAAGGAATGACTCTCTTGATGCTCAAAACAAGAACTTTGTACTTGGGAGTAATTAGTACAAATAAACTGTCTGTTTGCAGAGTTTGGGATACTGTGGTCAAAACACAGGTAATGGGTGGTTAAAAAAGACTTAAGGGAGGTACAGAAACTTCCATTAATCTGTACACTGAAACAGGTGACCTATTAATATAGGTATATTTGAGCTTCCATTTCACCTCTCCCCTAAAGGCAAGCGTGTCTTCTCTTCCAGGCTGGCTGATCTCATATAGCATGCTTTAAACTAGCTTCACCAGGGGATGGGGCCACAGGGCGACATGAGAACACTTCCCAGTCAAGACAGGTGACGAGCACAAAAAGTACCCAGGTAAGTGACAGGGGTCCAGAAAGCCCTGGGATTGGGTGGAGGGGGGTGCGTGCACCCATAGCTGGCCTTAAATGCCTCTACACTAATGCTCATAGCATGGGGAATAAGCAGGAAGAACTTGCCCTTCTGCTAACATAAACCCGGATGTGAGGGGGCTAAGACCCCACAGGGCCCGGCCCGAAGGAAGGACCCTGGAATTCCGCCCCGCTTCCGGGTTAGGACCCGGAAGCCCAGCGGGGAACCTAATGTGGGCCGGAACCTGAACCGCGCCGGCGCGGGACCGGCACGGGAAGATAAAAATGAGATGCTTACCTGCAGCAGAGGAGGGCGGCTCCACCCGGAGCTCACTCCAGGAGCGGCCGGGAGACGCGAGGTGAGGTCGGGAGACGTGCGGCGGGAGCCGGCGGCGGCGGAACCAGGAGCAGCAGAACCGCGGACGGTGAGTCAGGGAGCGGCTGAGCCGGGAGTCCCGCGGCAGGGACCGGCGGCGGCACGGCTGCTACCGGCGGACCCGGGAGCACCGCGGCGGGCACGGGCAGCGGAGCAGCCGGCAGAGGCAGAGTCGGGAGCCCCGCAGCAGGGGCCAACCGCGGAGCAGCCGCCAGAGACGGAGCGGAGGGCCTCGTGGCAAGAGGCAGCGGCAGCTTCCCAGAGGAGTGTGAAGCCCCACGCGAACCTAGACGGAGCCCTAGCGCAGGGCATTGCTGAGACAGTGGCGGCAGGAAGGCGCGAGGAAGGGAAGGTAACGCGGACCCCGGCGGCAGCCGGGGTGGGAGCCACCGACCGGGGAACCTTCCTGCAGAGACTGCGGGACACGTGGTCGCGCGGGACCACCCGTGGGCGAGCAAGGCCGCCCGTGGAAACCCCGTTGGACGGGAGACATACGTGCGGGGTTCGGGACAACCCCAGACTTTAGGAGCCAGCGGCCCCAGGGGGACTAGGAGCTGCAGGAACACCTGTGAGGGTCCGGACGGGGAAGACCCCCCTTTCCCCCCCCGGACTGGGACTCTACTGAGTGAGCCCCTCACGGAGGCTCACCCCGGAGGACCGGGCGAGGGTGTAGGGGAGGAGGAGCCCTCAGGACCCCTGGACTTTGGAGGTACTGTACTCCCATGTGGACTGCCCGCTTCCCGACACAGGTGAACCCATAATTTCTATCAAGTCGTGGCAGGAGAGAGCGGAGAAGTAGACGGTCCTCTGAGTACCCCCCCCCCTCTCCAGGGGACATCCAGGATTCGGGGTCCCACGGCACGTGGTACACCCCAATCCTTACAACTGGTGCATTGGCCGGGAACCAAACCCGGCCTAGCTTGGAAGGCACTACCATATTATGGAGCTCCCTACAAGCGCGGACGTGACGCAGCAGACGCTGCATCTAGTGGCCCAGCTGCTGCAGCAACAGCAGCAGACAGCTTTAAGACAAGTGAGTGTACAGGAGCATTGGCTCCAACAGCAGCAGACGCGGGCTGGTCCGTATGGTGGGGAGATGAACCTGCCCCGCATGAGTCGGGATGACGATGCCGAAGCATTCATCGAAACCTTCGAGAGAGCGGCTCTCGCGGCGGGCCTAGATCGGACAAAATGGGCCAGTAGGCTTGGGGTCCTGCTAACCGGCCCCGCGCAGGCAGCCTACCGAGCCCTGACCCGAGCGGAAGCCAGCGACTACGAGCGGGTAAAGGCGGAGATCCTACAACGCCTTGACATCACCCCGGAAAAACACCGGCAGGCGTTCCGCGGAAACAAGATTAAAGAACAAAAGAGCCCCAAGCTGCTGTGGCACAGTCTTAAGGACGAAGTGATGAAGTGGCTGCGGCCGGCGGAATCCACGAAAGAGGAAATCTGTGATCGAGTCCTGCTGGAGCAGTTTTTGACCGATCTGGAGGACGACACCCAGCAATGGGTGAGGTGTCATGGCCCCAAGACCTCCCTACAAGCACTCCAACTGGCGGAGCAGTATACGTCCGCCCAAGTGGGTCGGCGCTCAGGCCGGGGAAAGCCGCGAGTTGAAGACCTTCCCCGAAAGGCCCGGGGAGGTAAGGCGGAGAAGGCCTCAGGGAATCCCGGGGATAAGTGTTTTCGCTGCGGTGGCAGGGGGCACTTCGCCCGGTCCTGCCCGACCGAAGTTGAGTATTCCCCCAGGAAAGGAGCCCCACACCCCAGGGACAACAAGGGAGCGGGGGAGGATACTCGGGGGGAACCCATGGACTGTGGGGTCGGCAGCAGGGAAGACCATGGTCTCAGTCCCCTGCCGCGGATGAAGGCCTGGGTGGGGCAGCGACCGCTCATGGCGGTGATCGATACTGGATGCGCGCAGACCCTAGTCAGGCCATCACTGGTGGAATGGAGACGAGCCCCACGTTGCGCCGGAATCCACCTAGTCTGCCTGCACAACCAGAAGACGTATTTCGAGCGACGGATATTAGAGGTCCGGCTACATGGAATTTCTAGACGTCTGCCCGTAGGGTTGAAAGAGGATATTCTGCACCCCATGATCGTGGGACGGGACTGGCCAGAAATATACGAGGTGCTGGCTGCCCTACAGCCTCGAAAGGAACCCCCGCAGGGCCTAGCCGGCGAGGAACCTGAGCTGCCTTGGCCGGACGAGCTGGAGGGCCTGGCGAGTAGTGACCAGTTCCGGGAGGCGCAGGAGGAGGACGTGGAGCTGAGACCCTTCCAGGAGGAAGCGCGTCAACGAGAACGCCAACCGGTAAGCCCCATGACCGAGCGCGAGCAGGGCCCCAGGGTCGAGTTAAAGCAAGGCCTCCTTTATCGGGTTAAGCCCGACCCTCGGTCAGGGCGGGAGGGACATCAACTTTTAATCCCCGGCTGCTACCGCACGCCCTTGTTACAACTAGCCCATGGGAACCCCATGGGAGGCCATTTGGGGAAAAGGAAAACAGAAGCCAAGCTGATCCGCTGGTGCTTCTGGCCTCACCTATATGAGGATGTGGAGCGCTTCTGTAAAGAATGTCGTTCTTGCCAGCTAGTAAGCACTCACAAACCCCCGCGGGCCCCCCTTCAAGTGATGCCCGTGATACGGGAGCCATTCACTAGGGTGGCACTCGACGTGGTGGGTCCTCTACCACGGAGCAGTGCGGGGCACCGGTTCCTATTGGTGCTCATCGACTACACCACCCGGTATCCGGAAGCGATTCCCTTACGGACAGTGACAGGCTCTAAGGTGGCCGAGGAGCTTATGAAGTGGGTTGCCCGCTTCGGGATCCCACGAGAAATTGTGACAGACCAGGGGAAGAACTTTATGTCAGCCGTAATGGCGGCCATGTGCGAGGTGCTCCACGTTACGCACCTAAAGACGTCAATTTATCACCCCCAAACGAATGGCTTGGTCGAGCGTTTCAACGCGACACTAAAAGGGATGCTCCGGCGCTGCACCCAGGAAAATCCAGCTCGGTGGGATTTGCTGGTACCGCCACTGCTGTTCGCAGTGCGGGATGCCCCGCAGGCCTCCACAGGCTACTCCCCTTTCAGCTTGGTCTTTGGACACCAGCCCCGAAGCCTGCTGGACATCCTAAGGGAGAGTTGGGAAAGCGGCGCACGAAGGGGGCACCAGGTGGCGGAATACGCGCAAGAGCTGCAAGACCGACTACACCAGGCCCAGAGGGCGGCCCACGGTAACCTCGAGCAGGCCCAGAACAGCAAAAGGACCGATACGATCACGGAACCCGACTGAGAGAGTTACAACCCGGACAGAAGGTGCTGGTGATGCTGCCCAGCTCTCATAGTAAGTTCGAGACACGATGGCAGGGGCCGGCCCGGGTCGTTAGGCGAACGGGCCCGGTCAATTATGAGGTCCGAAGGGAAGGCCATCCGCGGGCATCCCAAGTCCTACATATCAACCTACTAAAGGAATGGCAGGAGCCGCATGGGCTCCTAGTGGAAATGGACCGAGAACCGGTAGACGGGGAGTGTCAAGAAGAGGAGGCTGGGCCGAAAACCTGGAACGAGGGAACATTAGGGGAGAAGACGTTCCTGTCCCCTTCCCAACAGAAGGAATTACAGCAACTGATCGTGGAATTTAGGGATGTGTTCTCAGATACCCCAGGGAGGGCCAGGGGCGTGGAGCATAGGATTCTGACGCCCCCGGGCCAGATTGCCAGGGAGAAGTGGCGGCGCATTCCTTTTCACCGGCGCCAACCAATTAAGGAAGAACTTGATGGGATGCTAGCCCAAGGTATCATCACGCCCTCTCGCAGTCCCTGGCGAAGCCCCTTAGTAGCAGTGACGAAGCCGGACGGCAGCCTAAGGCTGTGCGTTGACTTCCGAAAAGTGAATGCCATCACCCAGTTTGACGCCTTCCCCATGCCCCAGATAAGTGAGCTGGTAGAGCGTATCGGGCAAGCAAATTACATCTCCACGCTGGATTTAGCCAAAGGGTATTGGCAGATTCCCCTTCGAAGGGAAGATCAACCTAAAACAGCCTTTGGGACTCCTTGGGGCCTTTACGAGTTCAAACGCATGCCGTTCGGCCTGAACGGGGCCGCCGCGACCTTTCAAAGATTAATTGATTGGATGCTAGCACCCCACCAGGAATATGCCGCAGCCTACCTCGATGACATCGTGATCTTCACCAAGACATGGGAGCAACATCTTCAGGCCCTGCGACAGGTCCTGCAAGAACTACGAGGTAAGGGCCTGACAGCCAATCCAAAGAAATGTGCCCTTGGAAAATCTGAGACCAAATATCTCGGCTTCCAAGTGGGTAAAGGGCTGGTAAGACCTCTACAAGATAAGGTGGCGGTACTGAGGGACTACGAAGCCCCGGCAACCAAGCGACAGATGCGAGCCTTTTTGGGACTCGCCAGCTATTACCGGCGGTTCATCCCCCGGTTTGCGGAGCTGGCGAACCCATTAGTCGATACCACCAAAGGGAAGGAACCACCGCGCATCAGGTGGACCCCAGAGAGACTCGAGGCATTCCAGACGCTCCGGCAAGCTTTGTGCCGAGGCGTGGTACTTCATACCCCGGACTTTAACACTCCCTTTATCTTACAGACGGATGCCTCGGCGTATGCCCTGGGAGCAGTTCTCGCCCAGGAAGTGGATGGGATCGAACGCCCGGTGGCATTCGCCAGCCGCCGTTTAAACGACCACGAACAAAGGTACTCGACAATCGAACGGGAGTGCCTCGCAATTCGCTGGGGAATAGACTATTTTCGATATTACCTATTAGGCCGCGAATTCCGGTTAATAACTGATCATGCCCCGCTACGGTGGCTTAACTCGGCTAAAACCGAGAATGCCCGGATAATGCGGTGGGCACTGGCTCTCCAGCCATATCAGTTTAAAATCGGATATAAGCCCGGTCGTAGTAACACCGTAGCAGACTTCTTGTCCCGGTGGGGAGAGAGAGAAAACCCATACGAGCCCTCGTTAAAACCTCGGGCGGGCGAAGGAGATTCCCCGGAGGGCGAATGTCCCACAAAAAGGGGATCGCCTAGCGGCGTCTCGAGGGGTGGGGTGTGTGA
Source organism: Crocodylus siamensis (assembly GCF_052110815.1). Classification (NCBI taxonomy): domain Eukaryota; kingdom Metazoa; phylum Chordata; order Crocodylia; family Crocodylidae; genus Crocodylus; species Crocodylus siamensis. The sequence continues at coordinate 226,496,463 of NC_143396.1, read as the reverse complement.
GGGGGCTAAGACCCCACAGGGCCCGGCCCGAAGGAAGGACCCTGGAATTCCGCCCCGCTTCTGGGTTAGGACCCGGAAGCCCAGCGGGGAACCTAATGTGGGCCGGAACCTGAACCGCGCCGGCGCGGGACCGGCACGGGAAGATAAAAATGAGATGCTTACCTGCAGCAGAGGAGGGCGGCTCCACCCGGAGCTCACTCCAGGAGCGGCCGGGAGACGCGAGGTGAGGTCGGGAGACGTGTGGCGGGAGCCGGCGGCGGCGGAACCAGGAGCAGCAGAACCGCGGACGGTGAGTCAGGGAGCGGCTGAGCCGGGAGTCCCGCGGCAGGGACCGGCGGCGGCACGGCTGCTACCGGCGGACCCGGGAGCACCGCGGCGGGCACGGGCAGCGGAGCAGCCGGCAGAGGCAGAGTCGGGAGCCCCGCAGCAGGGGCCAACCGCGGAGCAGCCGCCAGAGACGGAGCGGAGGGCCTCGTGGCAAGAGGCAGCGGCAGCTTCCCAGAGGAGTGTGAAGCCCCACGCGAACCTAGACGGAGCCCTAGCGCAGGGCATTGCTGAGACAGTGGCGGCAGGAAGGCGCGAGGAAGGGAAGGTAACGCGGACCCCGGCGGCAGCCGGGGTGGGAGCCACCGACCGGGGAACCTTCCTGCAGAGACTGCGGGACACGTGGTCGCGCGGGACCACCCGTGGGCGAGCAAGGCCGCCCGTGGAAACCCCGTTGGACGGGAGACATACGTGCGGGGTTCGGGACAACCCCAGACTTTAGGAGCCAGCGGCCCCAGGGGGACTAGGAGCTGCAGGAACACCTGTGAGGGTCCGGACGGGGAAGACCCCCCTTTCCCCCCCCGGACTGGGACTCTACTGAGTGAGCCCCTCACGGAGGCTCACCCCGGAGGACCGGGCGAGGGTGTAGGGGAGGAGGAGCCCTCAGGACCCCTGGACTTTGGAGGTACTGTACTCCCATGTGGACTGCCCGCTTCCCGACACAGGTGAACCCATAATTTCTATCAAGTCGTGGCAGGCGAGAGCGGAGAAGTAGACGGTCCTCTGAGTACCCCCCCCCCCTCTCCAGGGGACATCCAGGATTCGGGGTCCCACGGCACGTGGTACACCCCAATCCTTACACCGGACATAGTGGGACTCACTGAAACCCGGTGGCATTTAACCCATAACTGGGCAGTAAACATCAAGGGCTACAGACTGTACAGGTGGGATAGAATGGGGAGGAAAAGTGGGGGTGTGGTGCTCTACGTCAAAGGGCAATACACATCAAACAGCACTGGGTCAGAGAAGGGGCAGGCTGAAGCTCTCGGTTAAAATACAAGGGACTCGTGGGGAAAGGGACTTAACAGTGGGTATCTACTACTGACCACCCAACCAGGGGGACAAGCTGGACCACGAATTCTCAGGTCAGCTTGCGGAGGCAGTTAAGTCAAGGGACATGGTCATCATGGGTAACTTAAACTACCCAGACACCTGTTTGGAGGAGCAGTCAGCCAGGTCTGACTGCTCATGTAGGTTCCTAGCCGACATACAGGACCTCCACCTAACCCAGGAGGGTGAACAGTCCTACCAAGGGAAATGCCTTGCTGGATCTGGTCCTGGCCACAGGCAATGACCTGGTGAGGGGACTGCGGGTTCTCAACCACCTGGACAATAGCAATCATTGCCTACGGGAATTCACCATCCAGCACAGGGTGTAAAAGGCCTGCAGCAAGGCAGCAGCCCTTGACTTCAGGAGGGCCGATTTCAATGAGTTAAGGAGGTTAGCTGGGGAGGCACTGAGGTCCCAGGGGAGTTGGGAGTCCAAGATGAGTGGTCATTCCTTAAGCAGATGATCCTCCGAGCCCAAAGTGTGACAGTCCCAACAGAAATCAAAGGGGGCAAGAGTGCTCAAAAGCCCCCATGGCTCACCAAAGGCATTCAGGAATGCCTGAAAGCTAAAAAGGAGGCGTACACCTGGTGGAAGGGAGGGGCCATCACCAAGGAGGATTATACCTCCATTGCTTGAGACTGTAGGGGGCTGTTAGGAAAGCTAAGGTGGAGACAGAACTAGGACTAGTGACCAGGATCAAAGATAAAAAGTAGTCCTTTTTTAAATACATAGGGAGTCAAAAGAAGGCACTGGGTAATGTGGGGCCCTGCAGGACATGCTTGGCAATCTGATGGTTGCACCAGATGATAAAGCTGACCTCTTTAACAAATTCTTTGCCTCTGTTTTTCTGAGCAGGGACCGGGACTTCCCCCACGCTGGGATTCCAGACGGATTCAGGAGAGGCACTGCCAGGCCTAGGGTCAGAGAGGACCTAGTTAGGGAACTCTGGTGGGGCTGGATGTGTTCAAATCAGCAGGTCCAGATGATCTCCACTCTCAGGGTGCTGAGGGAACTGGCAGAGGTCATTGTGGGACCACTGGCATGGCTTTACGAGCACTCGTAGTGCTCTGGCCAGGTGCCAGAGGACTGGAAGAGGGCCAATGTAGTCCCCATTTCCAAAAAAGGGAGGAGGGAGACCCCAGGAAACTATAGGCCTGTTAGTCTTACCTCGGTCCTGGGGAAGCTCTTTGAGAAAATTATCCAGGAGCACATCTGCGAGGGACCAGCAGGGGAGATTATGCTTAGGGGCAACCAACATGGGTTCATTAGAGGCAGGTCCTGCCAGACCAACCTGGTTGCCTTCTATGACTAGGTCACAAAATCCTTAGATGCAGATGTTGTGATGGACATAGTCTTTCTGGACTTTAGGAAGGCGTTTGACACTGTCTCTCATCCCATTCCCATTAAAAAATTAGGTGACTGTGGTGTCAATGCCTATGCCATCAAATGGGTTGCAAATTGGCTTGGAGGGCCACACCCAGAGAGTGGTGGTGGACAGGTCATTTTCGACCTGGAGGGATGTGGGTAGTGGGATCCCCCAGGGCTCGGTCCTCAGGCCCACACTGTTCAACATCTTCATCAGCGACTTGGATGAGGGCGTGAAAAGCACTTTGTTCAAATTCGCAGATGACCCTAAGATATGGGGAGAGGTGGCCACACTAGAAGGGAGGGACGGGCTACAAGTATACCTGGACAGGTTACAGGGGTGGACGGATGAGAATAGGATGGGATTCAATACTGACAAGTGGAAGGTGATGCACCTGGGGAGAAAGAACCAGCAGCATATCTACAGGCTGGGGAACTCCCTTCCTGTCAGTGCAGAGGCAGAAAAGGATCTTGGAGTCATTATTGATTCCAAGATGAACATGGGCCACCGATGTAAGGATGTGGTCAGTAAGTCTAACTGCACCTTGTCATGCATCCACAGATGCACCACTTCTCAGGTCCCTTCTGACCCTACCACCTATGAAACTATTTGGGGGAAAAAATCTCACATGCGAAATAACTGCTGTATCTTCACTTCAGAGTAACATGCCTTCTTTGGACAAGTTCTATCTTTGTCCTTTACTAATCAATTAATTGATTGTGCTGGGCTATCTGGAGTTCTGAGTATTTTCAATACTGATTCTTGACTGTAGTCAAGTTATATATTGGCTATAGGTAGGGACTCACCTAAATCACAGTTTTGCAAATTTCACAGAAACTGCAAAAAACAGCGCTGTCCACAATTGCTAGGAAATCCAGAATTGATTTCATGGGAAATTGCAGCCAATCAAAAAAAAAAAGTGGTAGTAAGTAGACTGAGTGAAAGCACTCTCTGCCAATCAGCAGTGAGGGGCCAGGATCCTTTTGCCAATCAGTGGCAAGGGGTGGGGCTGCCACAAACCATCTGCAAAACTGGCTCTGTGCACTGCAAGCAGGCTGCAGAAAACCCTTTGTTTTGCTGATACTTGGGTAAATCCTTAGCTATAGGGCAATACTGAACATTTGTTTAAACAGTAGTAACAGGCTTGGTACTTCTTACAAAGTCCATCACACAGATTTGCAAAGGAGATTTGTGGGGTGGGATTTCCCTTTCTTCTCCCAGTTTTTTTCTTCCTGCTTCTCTTCTGCCACACATTCATGTTTCAGGTCCTGTTTACTCTCTTTCCTTGAGGAATGCATAACTCTTGGAAACAGTTATTAGATTACGGCTACTAGAAGACACAAAAAATGTTCCATTCAATTAACTGTAAGGGGAAACAATTTTTCTAAACTTCTTTTCTTTTTGAGAGAGGGGATGTTAATATTCATGTAACCCAAACACAAACAAATACCTCCACTCATTCAATTAAAGTTGTGGTCCTGACTTTTTAGGTGAATGCAAGCAAGCAAACCTTCATGCCTTCACAGAGACTTTGAATATACATTGAACTCATTGATTTGGAACAAGGAGAAAACTGGTCTTTTCTAAAGTTGAGAACAAGCAGCTTCATTTTTCCTTTTGTTGCTTATTTTAATTAATTGCCATTCATTCTTGGGACAAGCTGTTTGTGAATGAGGGCTATGCTGAACCTGCCTCAAATGTGAGATCTATTTTCACCCACGTGCAATGGATCATAAATCAATGGAAACAAACTCAATTTTTTTTCTTTGCAGTTAATGACCCTTCTGTGGGATGTCAGGGTGACTTGCATTCACTCACATAAAGCAGCTTCTTCCATTTCACAACAAACTAACCAATTAGAGTTTACACCTTCAGTTCCCAAGACCTCAAGACTCCCCAGTTAAAATCTAACTCGTTAATCTCTGTTCCCTTTCCCTTTTCATCTAGGAACTATTATTATTAAACCCACTGCCTAAGCCCTCAGTCTTATTACCTTAACCTTTTCCAGTGGTATGGGTATGGCTGCCAGAGGAAGAAACTAATTAATTCACTACCAAACTATTGTAAGGTCTCTGCAGTCCATCATGGAGAATTTTAAGATAATCTTCCATCTTTTATCTAAAACTATCAGTAGATTTTTCACAGGAAGATTGCGATGCTATTTCTAACCATTCGCTTTTGCACTTTAGGATCCAGTTCTACCAATGTTTCTACAAAGAAAATTCTTACACTTGTACAAAGGTGGAGTAACTTATAGGATTCCATACAACATCAGGTTTCTGACTGCATGCAGCCAGCTGCAGGATTGGAGCTTTACTATCCACTGAGAGAATATGAGAATTTCCTAAAAACCACTGAGATAAAACATGATAAACAGGTTTAATTTCTTATTTAAACACTGATATGGAACCATTTTAACAGCATCTGCATAATGCATTGTAAGGCACAGAAATACTAGCATATTTCCAGCAACAATGATTCATACCATTAGGAAAAAATCTTCATTAAAACCATAATTCAAAGTTATAGCTTCATGGTGGTTGTCAATATTCTTGGGTACATTAGAAAATCCACTCCCTCCCCAAATTTGAAAGGCTCTCTCTCAAAATTTCTCTCTTGAATGTTTTTAAAGCACTTCTATTCTATTCAACCTCTATTCTCAGCCCCTAATTTTAACTGGTTCTTTGTTAGCCCTGACCCTATATAATAATCCTTTAAACTGATCCATGTGGACTTCTTCTGGTTTTCATGGGGCTCTGTGCAGGCAAAAAGATCTACTTGAGCAGATTATCTTGCAAGCCCTGGGGTCTAAGTATAGCTCAGACATCTGTTTCACTGGAGAAGAGGGAACCAGAAAGTTTATGTTGCTCAAATACTTTCTTCCCACGGAGTCTCAAGGGCTTTACAATATGCACAGAGAGGGTCTATCACTGAATGTAAACAAGGATGTCACTGTCTCTCATAAAATGTATACCACTTACTTAGGATAAGGAGTGGAATATAATTTCTACATTTGCTATTGCTGAGAGAATTTGAGAAGGCAAATGCAATTCATTGCATTGGGATGGACACACATGACACCAAGATTAGCACCTCAAACTGAAGAAACGTATTATGGAATCTCAGTTTTGTGCCTTTTCTGAAAGGTTTTATCTCCAGCCACACATTATTCCAGCATTGATCATCTAGTCAGAACTTCTGAAGGAGGAATGCTGCATGTAAAACCATTAAGGACCAGGTCCTATGATATGCTACATCCTTCAACTCACACTTGCAAAAGGCACACCCCTCCCCAACACAAAATCTGACTTTAGCACTCTCTCTTGTATCAGCTCAGCCTCTTCTCTGGAGGTTTTGCAGTTAAGTACTGCCTTGAGTCTATAGCAAACCTGCTTAAGCTTGAAAGATGTGATGAAATCATACCCCCAAAACGTTATAACTACTGCGTTTATAGTACAATCTGGCAAAGCCTAGAGATGTAGTAGATAGCTTGCATAAACTAAAACTGAGATGATTAATTTAGGCAGAGCATCCCAGGAATGTTGTCACTGTGTGTTACATTTACAGAAAGTTGGATTTCACTAACCATTCTTAAGAACCTTTTTTTTTATTAAATCCCATACCAAGTACAATACAGGTACAATTGTATCCTAGCATCAACTCAAACTGTCTCAGATAACCTCCCTTTTTCCCCTTCGTAAGAAAGAGGTACTTAATAAAATAAATCATAGTCCTGCATCCACACCAGTGCCTGGAGTAAATTAACTAATCAGGCATAAGCACAGCAGAATAAGAACAGCCTGAGGGAGGTGTGAAAAGAGCTTTATTAGGTAGGACATATGGATCATAAAGAAAGGGCTCTTGGAATGCAACTGGAGGTGGCATAATTAATTTTCAGAAGAACAGCAACTGCATAGCTCTTCTGCATCCCCTGCTGGTTAAATATATTACCTTTCAGAAAGCATTTTTTTTTATTTTGTCCTCTTGAGGTACCATTTCATATTAGACTGAATAAGGAGGAACTCCCCAAAAGAAAAACCAAAATATATCATATACACGCATATTTACATATCTCCCCCAACATATATGTATTCACACATATATGCATAAATATATGGTAAATTTTGAAATAACTGTGGAATTAGAGTGATCCCAGTCCATAAGGGATTTTAAAAGATTACCTAAGACCATTCTACTGCACCAAGGTGAGATTCAGTACATCAAACCCATCCCCAATAAATGTTTATCCATCTTCTTCCTAAAAACTCCTATTATGTGAATTATATGACTTCCCCAAGCAATGTTCTAGTGCCTAATTATCCATATAGCTAGAAAATTTTCCTAATATCCAACCTACATCTTCTTTGCTACTAATTAAGTTGATTACCTGACCAGGAGAGCAATTGATGGACCATTCCTCTATCAGTCTTTCAAAAAAAACCAACCACCTTATTATGTTTGCCCCATTGCCCTTGTCTCTTTCCTAGAAGAAAGAGAGACAATTCTTTTAATCTTGTCTTGTTTTCCAGATCTCTTCTAATTGCTGTTCTCTTTATGATTTGTTCACATCTTTAAGTGTTGCCAGAAACTAGACACAATGGAATCATTACATCCTCTGGCTTACTTGCAACACTGTTGTTAATTCAGCCCAGAAAAATAAGATGCGCCTTTTTGCAACACTGTTGACCCATGTTTAGTTTATCTTGTACTATAAACCCAAATTCTTCCTTAATGGTATTTGCACCTAGCCAGTTACTTCCCATTTTATATTTCTTCTTTTGATTGCTCTTTCTAAATGAAATGCTTTGCATTTGTGCATCATTTTTCAGCTGATATATTTTTGCTATTTAATGCAGTGGGAGCCAACCTCGTTAGCCGGCATATTGCAAGGTAAGCCCTGCCCCCTCCCCAAGTGCTACTTCTTTTCCTGATCTATTACTATGCCTTCTCTCCTCCCTGCCCTCTCTGCTGCTGTTCTCTCTGCTCCCTGCCAGATCTACCACCTAACAAACAAAGCAGCTGTGTGCGCCACTTGTAGCACATGAACTATGGGCTGGTCCTGATTTAGCATATGGCTCTCTAATGATTTTGTTATATTTCCCTGCATATATCAGACAGATGGGTATACTACTATATTTACTCACACACAATATGCACTTCTGCATCCCCTGGCAATTGACCATACAAAATGGAGGTGTGTGTCTTAAGTGGTAAAGGTGATTTTGTTTCACTGGAATAGAAGCATACAGACATCATGCTCTAATGACCGCTAAGCTGGCTGCCACTTGACTCTACCCTAGCAAGCAGGAATGGAGTCCCGTGTTAAGTCTCGTACAGCTGTAGCTATTAGATAAGCACTGTAGCTTGTGCATGAAGCAGCAACTGCATTGGCTCAGGGTAAGCATGCTGCATGCAATCTAGTATCTTGATGAGGCTTGTGGTGTGTACACAACAGTTTATTATTTAATGGAACTTATGTAAATAACTATTTACAGTAAAGAAGTAAAACAGTCTTGTTACCTCCCTTGCAAGGATCTGGGGCCTAGCTTTGTTGCTGTCTTGCCACACCAAGAAGTTCCTGCTGCCACACGCAGACTGTCTCCTGGCAAACCACACTTCCTGGACACTGTTTTCAGGAGGACTTACTTTATGTCACAGATACATACACAATCAAAATGGAGCAAAGTACAGAGGCAATGGGTGAAGGGGAGAACCAATGAGACTAATACTACAACCTAGCTCTTATATAGCAATTTTTATCCACAGATCTCAACACACTTTATAAAAGACATATCAGTAGTTCTATTTTATAGGTGTGGAAGCTGAGAAACAGAGGTGGAGTAATTTGCCCATGGTTACTGAATAAACTAGCTGCAGAGTAAGGAACACAACAGAAACAAAACCTCCTAAGTCCCAGTCCAGTATCCTATCCATTAAATCTTTTATGCTAAATCATCTCATCCATATTGTCAGAGCTTCTGAAAGGTCAAAAATATCTAAACTCCAGGAGTGGGTATTTCTTTGGTTGAGATAAATCAGTGGTCCTAGCCTCAGACAATTCCTTCCCAAGCTATATTTATTTACAGCATGATACTATTCTTGGTATTGTTCAACTGGGAACAAAATGTTTAAAAACAAAGACCACAGCAAAATCTGAAGTTCAGAGAATGACAAAGCAGCTTTATTCAAACCTTTTACCAAGCAACAAGTTCTCCCATAAACACTATGATGACTACTGGATTAATCACCTTCCATGTTAAAGCCCACAGACAAGGCTCTAAAAAAAAAAAAATCTCCCTGAGTATTCTCACACAGAGATCTTGCCTGATCCTTTTCCCTGGAGTTAGGTTCTATCCTTTGCAGAACAAGTTGTAACTCCAGCCTTCAACCTGACTGATCCTCAGTAGTCAATAGGGATAACTGCAAGAAGTCAGGGTTGTTTGTGGGCAAGACTCTTTAGATGTCTGCACCTGTTTTGCCTCCCTCCCATATTGAAAATGTGTATCATGTATTTGCTTCATAGGTATATTAATCAGAAGGGAGAAGCATAGCCAGCCCCTTGGGAAATCCTGGAAGAAATTTGAACCAAAACTAAAATTAAAAAGTAACAGATTAATAAAGATAAATGGGGTCAGCTATAACCAGTCTGATGCTGACATGAGTTGCATGGAATTATAACTGTATCCAAAGAAGAAATATAAAACCACTCACTGCACAAGCTTTCCCAGGATAAAGAGGATTGTGGAATGGCCTGGAAACACTTTATAGAGATAAGCAATGGAAATGAACTAACATTAAAAATATCCCTCCCAAAAACAACAAAACAAAAGCAAAACAACCCCTCCCCCCGCCCCCACAAATGGCTTCAAATCAAAATTTGGGTAGAACTGGCAGCCCTTTTGGATAGAGTTACTCTCTGCTTTGTTTATGGAGCCCATGTATTCCAATAATGTTTGCACCAGAAGTCCACAGGCAGACTGTGACATGACAGGCAACCCTTGAACCACAGAAAGTTGTTTTGCAATACAAAATATATTTCCAAGATTTAATTAAACACTGCATGTTATACAAAACCATGTGGAAAATAACCGTTATACGACAACAGGACAGTCAAGCACAGGGTGGTCAAAATGTTTTGTCATTTGGATTTATGTTTCGAATCTCTGCACATGTTTCTGCTTCATCTTTTTGTCAGAGTCAATCCAAGCTAAATGCTTTCTCTTTAAACACTCATGTCAAATGATACAAATATATGTAAAAGAGAACCTTCTTGGCTTCCTACTATAGAATTAACACTGCATATTAGACTGCTCTGTGATCTGTACATCAACTGGGGCTTCCATGATGACATAAATCTCATATTCTAATCCTCTCCTGATTCTATATATTTAACATCTTAACACATAGCTCTGTAAAGTTTTGAAATACCATAGGTACTTAATTTGCCAGGTTTTGTTCATGTTTACCAGAAAATCCCCTCCCATCATTGAACAAGTTTAATGATATAGTAAGACATTTTATTCTCCTGAGAGAGAAACTCATCAAGGGTGTAAGGGATTAATTAGCAAGAGAATGACAGAAATCTCAGAAAACTCCATCAAATTCATTTAGCACGGCCCCCAACTCCAGCTTCAAGATAATTTGGGAGGGAAAATAGCTGTGCAGGCAGAATGCAAGGTCCATAAATCCCCCAAAACAAAGAGGTACTGCTTTATAAAAGGGCTCTATTTCCATTATGATACTGGCCTTTTCTTCCTAACTACCAATACATCACTCAAGAGCCATGTTTCAACAGTTTGTTTGTTTTTGCCTGTACAATCCTTTCTTCTTGCAGATAGAGGTATATAATTACAGACAAGAGATGTAGCTACTGGGAATGAGCTAGGAATTCTAGTGTAGATATATATTTGGAGACTCAGAGAGCTCCGTCATCTATTTTAGGCAGTGGCTGATCTGGGAATACAACCCAAGACACATGATGTGTCAAAATAAGATCAATTCAAATTTCAGAAAAAATGTGCAACATGAATGGCAAACATAGCCTTCCCAAATACTTGGGCTTCAGTAATTAAACCAATATTCTAGGAACATACATACTGTCACTAACCAGTGCTCTTTCTACTCCATTTACTCAACAATATGCACTTTATTCCCCGCTCCCCACAACTCCCCACCACCACCCCTCCAAAAAAAACCACCTCCAGATTCTTTCTATTATTTTTTCCTTCCACGGCTATGTTTTCATCATGCAGAAAATAAAATAATGGAACATAGGAGAGTGTCAAAGCTCCTGCTTTTTTAAGGGAAACAGGAAAGGCTAATAATGGTTTGAGGAACTGGAAAACAAATAAGTCTTCTGTAGACTACAATTCTTTCACATAACTTAAGAAAAATAATAAGCTTTGAGGTCTGTTGGAATAGTGCGTGGCTCCAGCAGGTCCAAAAATAGCCTGGGAGATTTTCTTAATTGTTACCACTGAACTTGGAAAAAACAAAAACAAAACAAAACAAAAATGTATTGAAAAGGCTATATCTGAGGAAAGGGAAATAAATACCTGATCTGATATAGACAATAATATGCAGCTCCATTCTATGAGTGTATAGTGTTAGGACTGCATGATCACACAAGCGGTACCTGCTACCAGCAACATAAAGGAAGAACTCAAGATCTTCTACTACTCCTAACAACCTGGACTGTGCAATCATGGGCAGAACTAGGATTTTAAAATGAGAGGGTGCAGGCGCTGTGGTACATCATCACAAATATAACTCACCACATTTTTTTCCAGTTTACAGGAAACTAGAAGCTTTACAAATATCCGAGGGTCTTACGGATATTCCGTTCAAGATTGAAGCAAAAACAAATATATCCTTATTGGAACATGCATTAGCTTGCTATATCATATATTATGCATAAAAACACAACAAACTAGGCAAAAATAACCAAAGGTGTGGTTTTATTAATCCCGTAGTCATTGTAATTAAACATATCTCTCTTTCAGATTTGTAAAATAAACTGCTTTCTTGAGCAGTTTGGCTAGGGACAGAAGTTACACATACACTGATTTAAGTAATCAGAAACTATTTTAAACCTGTAACAGAACAGGAGTTCAGTGCGCATAAACCAATTTCAAAATGGCTGAAACTGGTTTAAGATAAGCCTGACTGAATGTAGTATCAGACTTAATTGATTTGGGTCAAATCAGTTTATGAAACTTCTGTCCCAGACCCAGAGACGACCTGAGCAGAGTGCAGGGCCTGGGGCAAATCAGCCTGTGCAGGGCCCCACCCCTAGATGCGAGGAAGCCAGCGGTGGATTTGGGTTGTGGGGGAGGGGACAAGAGGGTGGTGGTGGTGAGCAGCTAGCCACGAAGCCAGCAGCAGTGTAGAATCACCGCAGCCACTCTGCCTGACTCCATGGGGCTCCCCAAAGCACAGGGCCCAGGGTGATTCACCTTCCCCTAGGGATGGCCCTGACCAGACCCCTTCCTGGTTCAAATTACATTACAGTCCCCCAACATGCCTGCATGCTTTCCAGCTGGGCTGTTATGTCTGCTCCAGCAGAGAAGGGTTGGTGGGGAGGAGGCAGCTACTACTCCTGCCCCCGCCCCCAAGACAAACCTCAGCTGGCGGTCTGGGGCCAGGGAAGAGGGTTATAGCCCACTTCTCCCAAAGTACGGAGCTGCCCTACCCTGCTAGTCTTACTGAGATTTGCTGCTGGTTGTGACTGTGGACTACAAATCCCAGAGGCACTTGGAAGCAGGAAGAGGAAGTGAACGTACAGCCCATGCTGGCTACATACTAGAGAGCCACACTTTAGCGCCCCTCAGCTTCTGTCCTGAGCCACTGTGGGCATGTGACTTCATTCTGTGAATCAAAAGTAAATGTATGTCCACTTGTTTCTCAGTTTAATCTCTGCAGCTTAGACTAACCTGCAAAGACTGAATCAATTTAGCCTCGGGCTTTTTGACTGTCTGTACTTAGCCTTTGACAATTTATCCCATGCATCACTGAAATTTCTTTCTGCATCTGAGTTACCATTTCCTTAACTGAGTTAATCTTTTTAGCAAGAGTTAAAAACAGTCTTCAGCATTGTAAAATAGGAGCTCAATAACAGGAGCAGCTACCAGACGGCAGAACTGCAGAAGAACTCTAGCTTAATTAGTGGAACATCAAAACTGTAACCCTCCTGGGTTTTACCAAAAAGGAAGAAACAAAGTCTCTCTCCATTCACCCACCATGACTTGATGAAAACAAATATATGAAAACAGAGGCTCCAATAATGGGTTGTCACTATTCCTTTAAGACAGGGATTTTCCTTTTTGGCATATTTCTTGGGGCTTCACCTTCCCGACATCCCTTCCATATGCCAACTGTGTTGTTAACCAAGTAGGATTTCACATTGTGAGATCAGTGTTGTTACCTGCAGCCTTCAGTAATTGGCCATATGCAGGATAAATCTAAATCATAAGTGTAAATAACTTGGCTTTTCATCTTTAAAGCCACATTAATGTTCCTGAATCTAGAGTGATAATGTTATCGGCAAAGTCCAATAATCCCATGCCACTCTCAAATTGGATATATTTTAACTAAGCATTGACATATACTAGTATGCTTCCAGCTTCTCTGATCCTTAAGCACAAAAAAGAAACACATAAAAAATATACTAATCATCTTGCAGCACCCTATGTATGGCACCATGCAAAGTTCAGACTCATGCAACTACTTCAGATCACTGCCAACAAGTCTGAGGTCCTGCAGTCATCTAGACTCCTCAGGCTTGTCCACCCTGTGAGTGAGAACTCCTCTGAGTCCTCCTTTGACAAGTTCCCCCAGTCAAACTCCAGAGCATCTTGCTTCTCAGCTTACTGGAGCATGGGGCTTTCCCAGTGATCTCTGCCCAACTCAGCAGCATGGGCTTAGATCTGGGTTGGGGCATGGAGGCTCTTGAAGCTGTCTCCATCCCACTCTGGTTCTCAACAGTCTTTTGCCACCTCCAGCACCCAGCTTCCCTGTGCTGCTGTGCACAGGGAGTACATGCTTTTAAAACGGCGTGGTGGCGGTGCATGCTGCTCTTGTTTCTCCACTCCAGGTTCTGTGGGTAAATTTAACTTGTCAACACTCCTTCCCAGGCAATTATTCTTCATGGTTTGGGGCCAATTTGGGGCTGATAAATATTAAACATGACAAAAGGGATCTCGCACACTCTTACTTCCGGCATGGACAGACAGTACATTTATGGCAGGGAAATCAGCATCACACCAGCGTAAAAAAAAGTAAAAGAGATGATGCAAACACTGAAACTGGGTTAAACCAGTGAAGAATCACTATGGAAAGAAGCAAGGGTAAAATACTACCAATATAAATTACACTGGTTTAGGTACTATCTGTTCATGGCCATTCTGGGGTAACTGTTCACTAAAAGACAAACCTGCTTCTCAGTCACCTGTTGGCAAAGTACAGTAATAGCCCCAGGATAGCTGCACATCTGTCCCTTCCTAATCTCAGTTATTTTACATCCATGTACAATGGTATAAATTATACAGAAAGATGTATTGGTTTGAGTACCTAGGATTCTAGGGAATACAAATCAAGCAATCAGTTGCTGATTTTTAGAAATATGTGGCCAGGCAGTCTGTGGTTTTCCTTAGACATTTTAGTAACCATTTATGTAAGGATCATACAACACACTTGAAAAGGTCTGAGATTCCATCCTGCAGCTTCCAGTAACTTAGGCTGAGACATAGGGAGTCCTCATGTGGTAACGGTAGGTACTGAATGCTAACAAAATAAGGGAGACAAAGAAGAAATACCATGTTCAAGAGAAAGAAATGTACCTTTTTGATTCACTGCAAAAGTGTTTTCTTCTAATCAGTCTAAAATGGCACTAGAAAAAATCTGAACAAAAACAGGGAGATGTGAGTATGGAATACTGGGAGAGCTTTCAGGAAGATTTCTAATCCAAATGATTGCCAACTCTATGAAGGAGTCAATTCTCAGAAACTCAGAGGTGGCAGGGCTGCAGATTAACTGAAAAAAAGCAGTCTGAAAAATGAAAGCTTACTACAAATGTGAACATTAAGGATAAATCTAATTATAGTACACTTTCATTAAGTATAAAGCCTATGGGATATTATATAAAGCACACATTTAATTATTACTATTAATGTTGTACCAAAGAGTCACAATTGTGAATGAGAATTCCTTTGTGCTAGCCACGGTATCAACACAGAACACAAAGATAGTCCTTGCTCTAAAAAGCCCAATACATAAGGCAAGAGGCATACAGACAGGACAACACAAGGAAACAGTGAGTCAGTATGATTAACAGTGAACTCAGTATATCAGCGCTACAACTCTTCTAAAGTTTTTTGTTGTTGTTCATTTTTTGTCATGGCAGAGGAGACTTCTGGTGAGGGAACTGAAGGAGGATAATGAAGAACAGATGTTTATAGGGAATTACTCCTGAATATGAGGGACTATAAGTGGAAAACCACAAAGGTTTGCATTTGAAAATATACAGATGGACAAGAGAGACTGGTATCCTGAACTGATCAGAGGCAAGTAGTAAACTTCTTGATACTAAAGGAGAAGGGATAAGTCAGGTGACAAGAGACCGTCAGAGACCTTGAAAGTGAAGAAAAGTAGCTCAGTTTTGATGTACTCGATGAAAAAGGAATGTGATGAGAAGTGTCACATGATCAAAGTGAATAGTTAGGAAAACAAACTTCCAGCAAAACTCTGAAGTGATATCAGCATGGCACAGCTGCATTTGTTAAGACCAAAGGAAAGGATGCTGAAGTAAATGAAAGGATAAATCTGGATAAGAGTTGTAGCTGTGTATATTAGTAGGGAAGCCTGTATCTTACAGTTGCCATACAGAAAGAACCTATAAGACTTAATCTGAACATGAAAACTTAGATAGAAATCAAAGGCAAAAATTACACTAAAATTTTAGTGACAGCTAGGATTGTGGGGTTGTCCACAGTGATTGAGAAGGAACTTGTTTAGTGGGCAGATTTACAGCTCTGTTGAACCTGAACTGATGGCTCAACATCCATAATGAGATCTCAGATTGAAAGGCTGAGATTTCAGGTTGGATGGAAGGGGAGACACCTCTGCAGTACAGAGGTAGACCTCTGAATTGTTGGTTTGGTTGTGGATAAGCTTATCTAGAGATTAGATGAAAAGAAGAAAAGAAGGGGATCAAGAGAAGAGCTCTGTGGGATCCTTGGATTTACTTACATTTTTATATGCAGTATCACTACAGTAAAATCTCTGTTATCTGGCATTTAACTAACCAGAACACTCTATTAACCAGAATTTCAGCGATGGGATGCACGCAGCACCACACTGCTTTGCTGCCTGCTGCACCGCTTTCAGCGGCAGGACACACGCTGTAGTGTTAAGTGTACTGTACTTTTAAGCGATCTACGTGTATGCCAGGCACTGCCAATAGTGTAGTACATGTAACTTTAGTGTACTGTATTGTATATCACTGCCTTAGGATTCCTCTTCACTCCGGTATTGTTTTACTACTATTTGATTGGTGAGTACCTGTATATTATTTTATTCTTTATACAGTATGTTATACTATAATATATTGTACACTAATTCTTTGAAAATTTGCACCACAAGTATGGCACTTACTTCCTTGCTAGGTATACTCTCAGATACCCAGAATTTTTAGATAACCAGCACCCCCCATTCCCTACTCATGCCAGATAACAGAGATTCTACTGTATTTCACTTCTATGGTGTCACCTGAGAAGCTCAAAATGCTTAAAGCTAGTTAGACAAGGTTCTTTGGGAAAATCTGATATATTTTATTAGACCAACTCAAATTATTGGTAAAATTCTTCTTTGCAAGCTTTTGGGTACAAATACCCTTTGTCAGGCTGAGGAAGCATCTGCAGCTGGTGTGTGCTCTTCCTGGATGGAATGAATAGTAAAGAAGCCAGAGGCTGGTGTGCATGCAAGACAGGCAGTCAGTGAATATGTAAACAAAGGAGTCAGTGGGTGAGAGATGGGGTGGGGGGAGGTGGAAAGGGAATGAATGTACCTTGAAACTCAAAACTATCATCAAAACATTTCCATAAGAACAACAAGAAAAACTACAGACCTTGATCTCCAGTACCTAACCCAGGGACTTTATCCTTGCACACAACTTCACTGTCAATAACCAACACTTTCTCCAGACCATGGGCACCAAAATGGCCCCACAATATACCAACCTTTTTATGAGTCTGCACCATAAAGCTATTGCTATACTTAAGATATATCAATGACACCATCCTTTGGACTGAAAACCTGCAATCTCTGATTGAGTTCCATCAGAAATTCAATGATCATCACCTCCATCATACTACCTTTTGAATACTCCAGTACCAAAATCTCCTTTTTAGACATAATGATCACTATCCAGAATGGTAAAAAACAGACTACAATATACATAAAACCCAAGGACCAACCAACATACATTGCTGGTTCTATGCAGCTATCGCCCTAAACACACCAAGAAAGCTGTAATATACAGCCAAGCCCTCAGAAACCACAAAATTTGCACTGAGGAGAACACCCGTGACTGAGATTTGTGAGGTAACAAAAAGGCTTTCAACTCAACAACTTCTGGACACTCCTCCAGAGAGATAGACTGCACTTTTGAAAAAGCCACCTAGATACCACATGAGGCATTGCTGCAGTACAGAAGGAAAACCTCCATCAATCGCACACCACTGGTTATGACATATCACTCCAACCTGGAACCTATACAGAAAAGCCTCAAACAATTGCAGCTCATACTAGAAGAAGACCCAATTCTTAAAGAGATCTTCCCAGAACCACCTATCCTAGCCTTCAAACAAGTACCAAACCTCATTAACCTCATCACCAGAAGCAAATTTCCTAAAGCCCAAAACACACCAAATAGATCCATGCCATGACAAGAAATGTAAACCTGACAACATATCTCCACCACCCCCACATTTACTACACCCCACAACAGAACCATCAGCATTCCTGGATATTATAGCTGCACCTCCAGAAATGTAATATATCTCACACAAAGCATTAAATGTCCTGATGAGCAATATGTAGGAGAGACCAGACAACAACTGTGTGCTAGAATGCACACTGGAAATCTATCAAAGACAAGAATACTCAATTACCTGTGGGGGCACATTTCTCACAAGAAAACCACTCCCTCTCCAATCTCTCAGTTCTAATCCCCAAAGGGAATTTACAAAACACCTTTCACAGACGAACCTACGAACTTCACTCCATCAACCTACTGGATACAAAAAATCATGGACTAAATATAGACATTGGATTTATGACACATTATAACCACCTAACATCAGACTCCCCAGGTACCTCTCCACTATTTACCATCTACATCCATTCTCCTTCCTACTCCCACCCACCTGTCTCTCACCCACTGACTCCTCAATTTACATCTTCATTGAGCAGCTTTCTTGCATGCATACCAGCCTCTGGCTTCTTTTCTATTCACTTCATCCAGGAAGAGCACACGCCAACTGCAGATTCTTCCTCAGCTTGATGAAGAGTATTTGCACCCAAAAGCTTGCAAATAAAATTTTTTCCAACTATACGAGATGGTTTAATAAAAGATATCAGATTTACTCAAAGAACCTTTTCTGCCTATGTCCTTAAACCAACATGGCTACAACCTATACCCCTAAAGCAAGTTAATGAGGTAAGCCTTACAACCTCCTGTTGGGGCAACTATTATCCCTTTTCTTACAGATAAGGTAGAGGTTACACGATTCAAAGATTCTTCCAAGACACCTGTGATAGAGCTGAAACACTCAGTTCCCCTGAGTCCCAATTTATTTCTGATGAGACCATTAAACCTTCCTATAAAATGATGCAATATAAAACTCTGCCACAAAGACATCACATCAAAAGAAAATGTAGAACTTTTCCCTGAGGCTACTGATTATACACCATCTATCATAACATCAGGTCAAGTCTGGTCTTAGTTACAAACTACTGGAAATGCTATACCATATGCAGTCATTACATTTAGCAAGTAAATTCCAATACAAGATATATATTGTGCCACTGTAATCTTATCAATATAAAGCAGCAGTTCAAATGAGACTCTCTAGTTTCCCAGGTCTGGAGTTCTGAATCATTTTGTCCTACCATCTAAGCTACAGAATATCAGACGGTTTTGTGCAGGGAAAGTGAGGAAAACTTGCTTAATTCAGTTGGGGTGGAGGGGAGGACATTTAGCTGGGCACATACTAAATTTCCAGGAATTAAAGGATTAGCTTTTTACTCACTTTTCATCAACTCTCTTTTCCCTCATTCTTTCCCTGCTGCAGTCAAAAGGCTTCATTCTTCTGCTGCCCTAATTGGGACCTGTGAGAATATCAATGCCAATTAGCTATAACTCCTGCCAGTTAGTTGATCTCTGCTTCACTAATAACAATGATCATAATAAGCACTAGAAGGTTACTGTAAATGTCATGCTATGTATTGACATTCCAGAGCAGGCTTGAAGCTAAAGCTTCAAGGCCCTAAGACAGACACTGCAGCTACTCAGCATGTGACATTTCTTCAGCATACAGATAAGAAATCAGTTATGTCTGATTATAGATCCTCCTCCACAGAGAAAACTGCAATATATTTTTAAATTTTCTTCTTATTACCCATTTCTGAAAAAACAGTGCAGTGTACCTTCTGCTACAAATAATACAGACAACAACATATTTAGTAAATAGGAGACATTTATCAGGTTTTTTTCAGTCTTCACCTGGCAACACAATATGTTAAACTAGGTTTGTGTAGGCAAGTGAAACTGGGGAAACAACATCACAAAAAATATTTAAACACATATGAAACGGTCTCACTATAACATTTTTTCTATATTTATCCAATGCAGCACAGTCTGACATTTGGATTTTCAGAGTCATGCTAGGTTTTTATGAAGCTTGTTAAAAAACATTAACTTAATTCCATGTTTTAATCACCCTAGGCACCAGTTAGTTGTTTACTTCTGATTTAGAATTTGATCCTGTCCTACCAAGTCAGCAGAAGGTTTGCCACCAATTTCAGTAACAAGAGGACTGAGTCCATAGAGAATACATGACAGTGTGGAATAATAGGGCATAAAGGTTTTACTTTCATGAACTTGAGATGAGTGCATTGCTTGTGAGTGAATTATGTAGGCCATCCCTAAAATCACCATTAAAACTATCGCACATGAACTCTGCATGGTACAGAAAAAAATACTTCATAAATCATAAAATCTAAGAAAAGTAGGGCTGGAAGGCCTCCAGAGGTCATCTAGTTCAATCCCCTGCCTGTGGTAAGATCATCCCTATCCAAACCCATTGTCTAACCTATTAATAAAACTACACAGTCAACCTCGACACCAACATTTGAAAGAGTTTTAGATTTTCTTTCATTTCTCTCCAATTGTAAAGTCATGTGCTTTGTTACCATGAAACTGATTTCATAGGGCTCAGAAAAAGCCATAAAATCATCTACGAAAGACTTAACATTACTTTATATACATAAAAATGTCACCATTTCAAACTCTATCATCTGAGGCCTTCCAAAGTAGAAGCTAAAAATCTCCCCTTTCCCAACTGTATTACTCTCCAATTTGCAGCACTGATAGGAAGGAGGGTATTATTTATAGACAGAAAGCCAAACACAAGTGTGACTCTTACTTCTCTAGGGCCTCTAGCTGGTGCAATTTTGAAAGAAAACTCCTCATGTTGAAGAAGGACAGGTTGATTTTTAAAAATGGCTTTTTGAAAAAGTGTTCTGAAACTGTCAGAACATCTGAATAAGTGTTGGGAAGATTAATTAGCAGGCAGATAAGTAGGTCAAAGTTCCTGATTACTTCATATATGTGTAATGTGTGAACACACACACACATGTCAAACAGGGTTAAATTCTCTTCAGTTACCATTGTGAAAGCTATACCACAGAAATTGGTAGGATGCAAATTAAACAAGTATTTGGTCAATAGCCCCTAGTCCCTTAGCACAAAATATCAAACTGCAAGCATCATGCTGAACATTTGATTCCCAAGATTATCGTGAACTGATGCATCAAAATATATAGCGCAGTATCTAGTGAAAACTCTATTGACAGATACTCTGTCAGAACATGACATAGGTGTCTCAAAAGTCTTTGATTTCCTCTGATTTCCCAGGTCCATTCCTACACTTTATTCTGCCATGGTTAACTTCTGAGAGGTATTGAATATTTGCTATTCCCATTGAGACTGACACTGAAGCAGGTGCTGAGCTTCCTTATTTCTGGGAGGCAGATCCTCAGCTGGTATAAACTTTCTTAGCTCATAGGTGCCCCTGGGAGCTTTGCCACTAAGTTAAATGGGAAGAGGACCAGGTCCAATTATTGTTGGCAGCCACTCAGCACTGTGTAGGATTGGGCCCCATCTACAGGTTTAGCCTTCGAGTCATAATCGTTTCAGATCTTGCAAGAGCTTTAACAATGCAGTGTACTGTATTGTCACATATACACAATCAGAGTTCACCTCAAACCACGTAGAAAAACAAAGTGGAGAAAAAATGAACAGAAAATATAAAACCATTGGAATATAAAGGGCAAACCACTCAAAACACAGTTATATCAGTTTAACAAATGGGTCGCCAACTGGCTGGAGGGCCGCACCCAGAGGGTGGTAGTGGATGGGTCCTTCTCAACCTGGAAGGATGCGGGCAGTGGGGTTCTGCAGGGCTCGGTCCTCGGGCCCGCACTGTTCAACATCTTCATCAGTGACTTGGACGAGGGGGTAAAAAGCACCCTGTTCAAATTTGCTGATGACACTAAGATGGGGGGGACGTGGGTACATTGGAAGGATGCAACAGGCTACAATCAGACCTAGACAGGTTACAAGGGTGGGCGGACGAGAATAGGATGGGTTTCAACACAGACAAGTGCAAGGTGATGCACCTCGGGAGGAACTGGCACCATACCTACAGGTTAGGGAACTCCCCTCTTGTCAGCATGGAGGCAGAAAAGGATCTTGGGGTCATCATTGACTCCAAGATGAACATGGGCCGGCAGTGTAGGGAGGCAGTTAGGAAGGCCAACCGCACCTTGTCATGCATCCACAGATGCATCTCGAGCAGGTCCAAAGAGGTGATCCTCCTCCCCCATGCGGCACTGGTCAGGCTGCAGCTGGAGTACTGCTACTGTTGTGGGAAGAGGTTCTCACACTCAGAGCTCCAACAAGGAATGTATGTCTCCCTGTAGCCACACAGAAGTTTGTTCTTTGTGGTTGTGATGAGAAGGGCTGCAAAGTGGCCATGCTGCTTTTGTGTTGTGGGGGGATTCCACCTCACCACCTGTTTTGACTACATAACAGGGATTTTGATCCCACTGTGGATGATGACTGGCTGTGTGGAAAGTGAGAAAGCACATTTCTAGATGCAGAGAGGAGTACCATCCCTGTTGGTATGACGTAATTGGATTTGCTTAACATCCTGACAGTTGGTCGAAACAGAGGTGAGGTCTGGATTATAGTCCTGTCCCCACCTTGCAAGAAATGGATCGAGTGTATGGAATCGTTGGATTTCACGCGTTGAAGCCTCTGAGCCTAGAACCACCCGAGAAAGCTTGGGGCAACTAACCCTGCAGAAGTTGTGAACGCACAGGTCAAAAAGGATGCCGTCACTACAAAGCTGGCCATGAATTCAAAGGGACCACTTGACAAGCATTATAAGCAGGACATCAGGCAGCAACAGAAGGAGTCAATAGCCAGCTGTGTAGAGTCCTTCAAACTCTCAGACAGTTTCTCTACCAAGGAACTTAGGGCTGGTCTGTCTGCAACAAAAAGAGGGAAGGTTGCAGGGAAAAATGGAGTCCCTTCAGATTTCCTCCATTATCCTGGATCAATGGATCAAAGGTGGCTTCTGCGCCTATATTCAAACATGTTGGAGAGTGGTCAAATCCCTCGAATCTGACGTGAAGCAACAGTTATTGCTCTGCTGAAACCAGGAAAATCAGGCAGCAATCCCAGGACCTACCAGCCAATATATTTCATAGACTTTAGGGCTGTAAGGGACCTTGCAAGATCATTGGGTCCAATATCATTGCTTTGTACAATGTACATATCATTGAAGCAGCTCATCCTTCAAAGGATTAGCCTGATTGCCACAGCATCCATCCCACATTTTATGCTGCACTGAAGCTGCTGTAACCAAGTGCTTGCCCTCACCACAAACATCAAGACTGACTTCTAGTGCAACATTAAGACTGGCACTGCATTCATTACCTTTCCTCAGCATATGATACTGTTTGGAAGTACAGTCTGTTTGCTAAAACTGTTGTGTCACGTCCTGTGCACCAGACTGGTCTGCCTTTTGAGGACATTTCTGGGCAACTGATGGACACGTATCTACCCCCGAGAGAAAGTGAGCAGACCAAGGACTCTAAATAACAGCCTCCTGCAGAGAAGCGTTCTTGCCCTGACTCTCTTCGACATTCATATAAGCAATATGCTTTCTACCTCTTTGAGGATGTTTGCATATGCCGATGACCTGACACTAACCACATAGGCAAGGACCTTCAAAGGGATTGAAGACCCATGGACATTAGACCTGTCAATAATGGCAGAATATTTTTGCAAGTGGAGGCTGTGACCAAATCCAACTAAATTCATCATCTCAGTGGCCACATAGCACATGATCTTCTCAATGACACTTTTTGCATAGAAAAAATTAGAACATGATCCAACTCTGTCCTACCTATGTGTGACACTTGACGACACCTTAATCTTTCATAATCATTTTTGAAAAATAGCTGTGAAGATTACAAGTTGGTTGAACATAGTGTAAAAACTCCCTGGAATGAGCTGGGGTGCCACCCCATGAGTACTCTGCATCTTTGCTATGGCACTGATCTTCTCAATGGCCAAGTACTGTGCACCTGCCTGGGCTGCTAGCACTCATATCAAATGCATGGATATCCAGTTAATTTCTACAATGCATGCCATCACTGGAACCCTGAAATCTATACCAATTCAGTGGTTACCAGTGCTAGCTAATATTGCTCCTCCAGATATTCGCTGCGACGAAGCTACATGCAGACGGGTTGTCCACATGAATGACAACCCAGACCTCCCCATCCATAGAGATTTAAAGAACCTCTCAGCTCATTGCTTGGTTTCCCAGAAACTTTTGTGGACATGTGTACAAGCCCTTGTAGGACATGATAGTGCAGTAGCTTGGAGAAAAGCGTGGAATGAAGCCACCATCAGAATAAACATGTAATTTTCAATCTAACAATAAAGCCTCCTGGTTTTGACCTTCTGCAAAAAACATGAAAGGTTCTAAATCAGATTTGAATCAGTCATGGCCACTGCAGTCACTTGATGCACAAATGGTGTATTAGGAGTTCTCCAAAAAGTGACTGTGACAATTCCGATTAAACTATGGGCCACATAACATTCTGCCCTCTATACGAATTTGACAGTGGCACTGCAGATATACATTCCCTTTCCTCAAGAGCATTAGACTGGTTAACTAACTTTAAACTGGACTTATAATTTTTGCTCCAAGTCAGCCATACGAAAGAAAAAGAAGTATTTACATGCTGCTGACCCTAAATTCCTCAGCAATAATTCATCATGCTATTATTCTTCACATCCTTTGCTAAATTGTTTTAAAGCACTGCTTATGTGATAACCTACAGTTTGTGTGTTCCACTGTAAGGCTGGCTGCACTCCACTGCCAGGTGAAACAATACTGATAAATGTGATCTGTTGCACTTTGGAGCTGAATAACCACATATAAATAGAATTTATCACAATTAGCTTCAGAACACAGGACAAAGTAACAGAGTAATACCTCTGTTAGAGATATTGCTCCTAGTGCCGTATTAATCCTCTTGTAAAAGTTTTGCTGCTTTTTGTTTTGTACTTGGAAGCTACTAACATTCTAAGTTCCTTGTGGTGCATATGAAAGTGTATTGTGACTTATAATAGTGTCCATGGAATCACTGCCATGTAAAATAAACAGACAACAAACAAAAACTAGACTTAAAAATCAAGTCTGCCTGTAAAACTTGCTTCAGTTTCCCAGATTTTTACCAGGGAAACCTGTACCAGGATTCTCATTAGCCAGAGGTTTCAGCATCTTGCTTTTCCAGGTCACCTGTTTTTATGAAGAAAAATTAATTCTTTTCCTCAATCATCTGGGAGATCAGCAGACATAATGTATCAGGCAGATTGAAGCTCTCTCTCTCTCTCACTGAATCCAATTCTAGGATGCAAATCTTCAGCCTCCCTCTAAGCTATAACACCTATTTGTTAATGCGGCTTCTATGTCTATGGAAGCTGACTTAATTACACGTACTCCTCACTTAAAGTCATCCTGGTTAACATTGTTTCATTATTATGTCGCTGATCTATTAGAGAACATACTTGTTTGAAGTCGCACAATGTTTGCTTATAATGTTGTTTGGCTGCCACTTGCTAGCAGGTAACTACTATAACGTAATTGGATTTGCTTAACATCCTTTGACTTCAGGTCATATCTTTCAAGAACATAATTACCACATTAAGCAAGGAGCAGCTGTATGTTGGCAACCAGGGCCGGACACAGGCGTGGGTGAACTGGGCAGCTGCCCAGGGCCCAGACAGAAAGGGGGCCCAAAAATGGTGAAAATAAGGATTATTATTATCTATCTTTGACGAATGGGGGCCCATACTAAACATTTGCCCAGGACAACCAGGAATCTAGGTACTGTGCTGTTAGCAACCTATTGTCTACATTTTCTCCCTCCCCAGCATAGATGCACTTTATTGGTAAGAGTCTTCCCATCAGTATAGCTTATGTTGTTCATTTAGATACTTTAACTATCCTGGCAAAATAAGTTATTTTACCAGTATAAGCTCTATCTCTTCACTGTAACTACAGCCTTTAGACATCTTTGAAGGGGGAGAAGAACACTTATTGCTACTCAATAATGTATAATTTAAGCTGTATTATAAATTACTATACAATTGCAAAAGAATGTCCTGTATTAAGTAATTGTCCCTCCCTCTCCTCATTTCTTTTCTCCTGTTTTTGGAGAGCTGTACTTTTATCCACAGCCACTGTAAGGTGAGCTGTGGGAATACAATGCTGCTAGTGAAAATTTTACCATTTTGTGTCGCTTTCCATTTCCTGCCACTTCCAGAAAGGTTTCATGATTCTGTTCTATCCCAGGTCAAAGCAAGTGGTAGCATGCAGCTCCGGGGTTTTTGAACTTAAGGCTAGCCCTAGAACTACAGCTTGGCAAAGCAACACACTGTCACTGAGACACTAGGATTATTAAAGAGAAATGCAACAAATGCATAAAACTGGCAAACAACTGTTTGCAGTTTTAGGACCAGAGATGAGCCTGAACCAAAACCCTGGTGCCAAACCTCCACAATTTTGCAGCAGTTTTCAACCAAACCAGACTGATACCAGTGCACTGCAGCTTAGGCCATCTTTTTAGGAAAGGTTACCTAAATCCCAGCTCTTGGGAACACTGGATCGAAATACAGACGCTGTTTAAAACCTAATTCCTCCTCCCGTCTTCTGCTTGAATAACTAACTTTGCAGACTGATGACAAAACAGGATTAGATGATAAATACTATAGTACTATATCTAGATGATGTTTTTGGCAGAAAATCTTACAGAGTTTCAAAATCTTCCCTGTTCCTAACCTGACAGCAAGTAACAACACACTACAACATTTCTTCATTTCCAGGACTGCATGTACTCAATTTCTAATAGTATTTCCTGCTATCAGTTTGCCAATCTAAACTTCATAGTGACTGAAAGTAATTCTTGGAATTAATACAATCTCTCTTTCAAAAAAAAAAAAAAAATCAATGAATTGTTTAAAAAAAAAAGTAAAAATATCCCTTAAATCTGGACCTGAACAATTTTTTTTCAATTCCACAAGGTGGCAGACTTGCTGTTTCATACAGGAGATGACTAAGTGCATGAAAGGAGTAATCTTGCTACCATTTGATTTTAGAACCATCATTCTACCATTTTTTACAGCCCTGCAAACTGTTTTTAATCTTTTACTGCACTTGCTTTTTCCTCAGACCTGAAGAAGGATGCATTGCATTCAAAAGCTTACCTAAATCTATCCCAACAATGGAGTTGGTCCAATAAAAGATATCACCTATGAAAAGTCCTTGCCTTTCTACCATTACATTTTGATCATCAGTAACACATCTTTCAATTTTTAAACCTCCAACACTCAAAATAGGTGACTACAGGATGGAATGTTTGTATCTTGTACATGTCACTATACTTCAGTGATTATAATGTTTTTCCTACAAAACTCCTTTAAAAGGCAGTTCTCTCACTGAGTGAATGAAAGAAACCGGGTCAAACAGTTGGAAGTATATTATATCCAAGTCTAAAATGCCACCTCTCACATAGCACAACAGTAAGACTAAACTTCCAGACCTTCAGATCCCCTGCCTATTTTCGTATCATTTGAGCTACAGGAGTAACTATACAGTAAAAGCTGTGTTATCTGGCACTTTACCATCTGGAATGCTCTATTAACCGGCATCCGGCATCTTATGTATCACTTGCCAATCGACATGGCAAAAGCAAAACTGCAAGCCTCACTTCTTCCTCTTGGACCACGGTTCAGGGTAAAGCAGTCTGCACAGGCCCCCCGCACTCTGTCCCCTGGCACACTGATGCCAGGGAGCGAAAGCCCTGGCACACCAGATGCAGTAGGAAGGGTGGCAGTTCAAACAGGCAAAGATGCCTGCAACCCACTGGGCTGGAGATAAGTATAACTCTTAGATAGCTAGCATATTTGATTAACTGGCATCCCCCATTTCCCATGGATGCCAGCTAACAGCGCTCTTTACTGTATTCCTTTTTTTTTTTTTTTTTTTAAACACTAACCGCAAGAGACAGACCGGACAAATACTTTGCCCATAGGTTAGTCAGCTATTTGCTAGACAACAGAAAAAGTGCTGGAAAGCTGGAGTCCTGGACTCTACCCCTAACTGGCAACAGAGAAAATGATACAAGATCTAGAGCCTGGATAAACAAAACTCATAGGTATGACACGTTCAATGTGAAAAGCAACAATTCTACATGCATCTGACTTGGATGTATTGTATTAGACCTAAACGCTGTTTCCCAGCTCCCCTGGAAGTAATTTCATGCAATCTGCCTGCTAATTTATTTGCAAAATAAGAAAACTTCATTATCCCTGCTAAAATAGAAATCCCACTGCATTATAAGTGCAGTGGTACTACCACAATATAAGCAACAACACAGCAGGGAATAAGAACTCAATTGGAAGTTCAGCACCCAAATTGCTAGGGCCTAGCTTTTTTGTTGACTCACCTTGTTAGCAGGCAGCAGGTACATAGAGTGGACAATGAAGGTCGGCAAACTGAATGTAGCAGCTGTTGTTCATTAACTTTCCCTTTGCTAGAAAAAGGTAAGTCGTCTTTTAGGAGGAGGCTTTTGAAAGAAACCCAGTCTTGGTGGGGGACATTTAGCTAATTTTATATTCATGTTTTTTAGTCCTTTCATAAACCTGAACATAGAATCATAGAACATTAGGACTGGAAGGAACCTCAGGAGGTCATCTAGTCCAACCCCCACTCAAAGCAGGACCACCCCCAACTAGGGCTTTGTCAAGCCAGGCCTTAAAACCCCTACAGTTTTTAAGAGCAGAGTAATTACTTACACTAAGAAACTACATGCTGTGGTAAGGACAAGGGCTTTGACTTTTCACCGGAAACTAATTCACTATTGGCTTCAAATAGGAACCTGATTTGGCCCTTCATAAAGACTGGAAAGAACAAGTTCAAAAATCTCTTACTAACTTCAAGGGAACCAAGCATGGATCCTTCCTACAGGTCAGCCCCAGCCCTTGGGATCCAGACCAGCTGCAGAGATAAAAGTCCCCACCAAAAAAAAGTTAAGAGCTATAAAACCATAGACCTATGTGGCCACAAACTGAAACTATGCTCATTAATCCCTTCTTACAGAAGTAGTAGCAGGGGAGCCTTGACATCCACTTCAAATTGCAAGCTGGGAAGCAGGGTAGGTCAGCAGAGGAGCCTGCCTGTAAACACAGAGGGAACAGAGTGTAAGGGCCAAGCTACACATTCAAATTAAAGCTGGTTAGAAACCAGCTGGAGCCCTTACACATTTGCAAGCACTAACTTTGTAGCTGGTTGGCTCCTTTTTGTACATAAGAAGTCATTTTTATGGCATGATAATGATGTATACCAGGCCTGTTTATTGTGCAGCTGACCAGTTAATTGTTTTTTTGGTTACAGCATGCTGATCTAAGGACATAGGCAGGCTCAGTTGGCCAAATAAGAGATCACATTTACCCAAACAAGCTTGCCTGCCCATTAATTGGGTGACAGAACATGTGGCAGGGGCAAGACCAGCATTGCCAGGTCTTAAATATGATATCATATTGGAAGCTCAAAATAATCTTATCTGCTGAAAAACTATGGTACTTTGAAAAAAATATGCAAATAAGTATGTAAATAAGTATTTGAGTAAGTCATCATCTTTATTTTCTATTGCTCACTGCAGCCAGCAAGAACGAGGTCATTAAAGTGGAAGCATTTCATTATTTTGAGGCGAGTAGTCATAAGAAAGTGCTGAGAGCAATCCCAAAAGTCGGTGAAGCCTCCCTGGAAGTGATTTGGGTTTTGCATGCGCTGCATCAACGAGCTGCCTTAAAAATTATGGCACATTTTGAACGCTTCTACTATTACTGATGGCACATCCTACAAGGGCTGAAGTGACGGAGCTTCAGTCTGGATGGAGCTGCAACCCTGGACACAGAGCCATGCAGGTCCCACCTCTGCTCCGTGACCCCCTGCTCATGGGCGCACAACTCCCTCGTTCCTTCCCGCAGCAGGTGCGCGCGGCTCGGCCAGGTCCGGGCACGGTGCAGTTGGGCACTGTTTCACCTCCCCTCGACCAATGGCAAACTAAAAGACATCCTTTGCTGTGCCGCTCGCCCAATGACGGCGAAGCGCTTATCCCCTCCCCACCCCCAACCTGGGGGCTCGCTAGTCGCCAACGCAAGGAACAGCGCGGGAAGGGGAGGGTCTTTTTCCGCTCAGGGGGCGGGGCCTCGGACAAGGCACCGCTGGCCAATGAGAAAGGAGCGCTGACGGGGCGGGGGCCACTTGGGAGGCCGCCGGTGAGAGCGAGCGAGCCTGGAGGGGGCGGGACCGTCCCCGCGGTAGGGGGCGTGGCCAAAGTGGGGCGAGGCTCTGCAATCAGATAGTGCAGGGCGGTGAGGGACGGCGTGGGCAGCCAATGAGGAGGAGACGAAGGCGGGGTGCAGTCGCCGCCCCACCTCCCTCGGCACGTCAGG
Source organism: Crocodylus siamensis (assembly GCF_052110815.1). NCBI lineage: Eukaryota > Metazoa > Chordata > Crocodylia > Crocodylidae > Crocodylus > Crocodylus siamensis. The sequence continues at coordinate 226,466,343 of NC_143396.1, read as the reverse complement.
TGGCTCGGGATGCGCGGCGGCGCCTAGGCGGCGCTTGGTGCTGCGCCCCCCCCAGCCGGCTCGCGCGGGGCTCAGGCGCCCCGCGGCCCCGGGAGGCGCCCCCGAGCCCGGCTGCATGAACAATAGGCGGCGGCGCCCGGCTGCAGCGGCTCCGGCGGCCGCGCGCCCTATGGAGCAGCCGCTCTATGGAGCCCTGGGCAGCGCACAGCCCGCCGGCCGGGGCCGGGGCCGCGGCCGAGGCGGAGGCGGAGGCGGAGGCGGGCGCGGGGGAGGACGAGGGCGGCGGCGCGGGGCCGCTGTGGACGGCCGTGTTCGAGTACGAGGCGTGCGGCGAGGACGAGCTGAGCCTGCGGCCGGGCGACGTGGTGCAGGTGCTGTCCCGGGACTCGCACGTGTCCGGCGACGAGGGCTGGTGGACGGGCCAGATCGACCAGCGCGTCGGCATCTTCCCCAGTAACTACGTGAGCAGCAGCAGCCTCCACCGCCACGGCGCCGACCCGGAGCTGCGGCCCCGCTACCCGCCGCCCCCTGCCATCCAGCGTAAGGGGTTGGGGGGGTCTCCCTCTGCCCTGATCCCCTCCTCCCCACCTCGGCTCCTGGCTCGGGTGCCTCCAGGTCACAGGGGTGATCTTGGGGTGACCTTAGGCTCCTGGGGGCATCGGAGCTGGGATTCGGCCTGTCGCTGGCACCCAGCAATAATTGCACTGGGGATCTCAGCGGTGCAGAGCCAGCGGGATAATTGGTGGTGGGTGCCATGGCTCCCGGGCTGCCCCCACTGCTCCTTCCATCCCTGGAGCTGCTAGGCCATCCCCACTGCCCCCTGCATCCCACCTCACCTTCCTTTTTGCCCCAGGCACTCTGCTTCCTTCTCCACCTCATCCTCCAGTTCTGTCTCTTGTGTTGACAATGTTATAAATAGGCAGATGAGTAAAGGAAGAGCTTGCTTTGGTGGGAATAGCCTAGATTGCTACAGTGCCTGTGAATTAGCTTCTGTGTCCCTCAGCTTTTGCTCTGGCAACTCATGTCAAGAACAGGATACATTGATGTGTCGTGAGTAAAGGCACAGGGCTTTGCAGGCCCCGTGGGTGTTTCTGCCAGCATGCCCCAGGTGGGGGAGCACTGGGAGCACACCAGTTAATTCATACTGGAAATGTTAGTGCACTGTTAATGCTTGCTCCATTGGGTCTTTCATCCCACCTGACTTTAAAGGTGTTAACAGTGAAGTGTCTGTCTGTGCTGACTTGTGTTACCAACCTACTTTTTATCACTTGACATGCCTAAGATCACATTCTGCCCTAAAAACCTACCACGCTACTGTTGAAGTCAGTTGCTTGGGTCCAGTTATGTAAGGGCCCCTGCCTCGTGGCCCTTTGGAAGCTCGTTGACTTGAATGGCACTTTGAAGGTGCTGGTATAGATCTCACTGCAGGTTTGTGGCCTTTATTGACTTTGTAGTGTAAAGCCATTTCAGCCTCTCTCAACCAATTAACTGCTGGCTCCAGCTGTGAAAAGCAAAATATTCCAGAATGTTGCTGCCAGGTCATGTGTCTGCTGTTCTCCCTGGCTTTTAGTTCATGGTCAGAAATCAAAGCTAGCAATAGAAAGTTCTTTTTAAAAACCTACTTTTGGTTGAGGAAAGTCTTGCATGTGTGAGACTGTTCTGTAGAAAAGGAATAAGAGCTGTGTTGCATCTGCTATTATAGGCAGGCATGCACCTTCAAAGAGGATAACAAAATGACTTTCATTATGCCCATGTGTACCCAAAAGCACATAGGTGGGATTAAATACTGCTTCCTTTTGCCTATGGGAGAGTCCAGGCTTTATTAGCATGAAAGGGCTAACACTGTTCAGATCCTGAAAGCTGAGTGACTCTGCTTTCATCTCCTGAGACACTGGCTTAGTCTTCTTGTCAAGGGTGGAGGAAGAACCATGCAGTAAGTAGTATGTTATGTGTGTTTGAGGGAGATTCCAGAGAGAGAAGCCCTTTCCAGGTCCTAGAGCCATTTCTGCTTCTGAGATGCTGCAAAAGTCCTGGTGCCCTAATCAGTACCCCTCTTTTTTTTTTTAATGGAAATTTATGTAGCAATGGATCTCCAACTCCTCTCCTCTTACTGTGCATGCTGGTGCCCAGAGAGCTGTTGTGGAATATACTCCTTTCAGTAGCTCTGAATCATGTCCATCCATTTATATAACACCACTTCATTGCCATTGCTATCTGGAGTCTCTTTACACTTGCTGATGTTGGGCCAAGATTTGTTTCTGGGTATTAGATTTTTTTTATGCTGCAGTAGCTTACTACCAGGAAGTGATGCAATTTGATCAGGCTGCGTGGGATCATTTGTGAGAACAGTAGCTACCTTTGAATTAGGTTTGAAGGTTCACCTGTGATAGAAGTTTTCCTTTAGACTCCTGTGTTAGAAGGTAATCATTTCCCCTTGGTGTTGCTGGCATTGTATGGGTATCCAGAGAGTTAATTATCTGGTTGCCTTTGTCCGTGTCTGTGCCACTTCCTTGCTGAGTTTGTGCCACAGAGGTCCTGGGCTCTTTGGGAACTCTGGGAAATGTTCTGTGATAGTCTATGTCCACTTATGTTGCTATGTGAATAGTGAACTCTCTTGTGTTGGGAACATGGAGTGGCAACATTATCAATAGGCAAATAAGTAAAGAGAGCTTATTTTAGTTGGAATAGCCTGGACAGTAGTAGGCAGTATCCTCTACCACGTGACCTTTGTGCTTCAATCTTAATTTGGAGAAACTGCCTAAAGAAGTGAGCTCAGAACCTGAACTATTCTTTCCCTTACTTTATGGTGTTGTTCTTGATAGCTGTCAACATAGGTGCTGGTTTCAGTCCTATGAACCATTATCCATTAGGAGTTGAACCAAGCAATTGGTTTTACATAGGGTAATAAACATACATCAGGTGGTATAACTAGTCTGTCACTGTTGGTCTGGGCTGAGTTTAAACCAGTGACTTGCAGGCTCTATTATGTGTTACCAACCCCGGTAGGAATCAATATCTCTTTCATCAACTTCATTTTAATTTATTTCTGTTTTAATTCTCTTACTGCCTTGGGAATTATATATGGTTAAAAGGTGCTAATGTTTCACTTCACTTTTACAGTTAGCTAGAATGTATCTCCATCAAGCTAAATATTAAATTAAAAGTTATGTTAGTACCTCTAGCAAAGTTTCTTTCATGAGTAGCTTTTATTCACTTGTTCAGTGATGTGTGCTAATTAAAACCAACCCAGTGGTCTTTTTAAGTGTCATTGTGAAAGATGAACATCTAGTCAAACATGATTTTCCTTTTTTGGCTAATTTCTTCCAAAGGTTGTCTCTGTTCTCAGAATGAAACATGATACAAATGTGGCAGTTTCTGTCTTTTCACGCCCTTGCAGAGAATCTGTCAAACTCTAGATTTTTTTTAATAGCTGCTGTCTGCCTCTTGTCCATAGTAGTGTCTTCTATCTTGCTTGTGTATTTTCTCTTTTTTTGTGTGTGTTATGTAGAATACATGGACATGGAGAGTGTGGGGTTTTTTTGTTTTTGTTTTTTAAATGAAGGTAGAACTGCAGGAATTTTTTTCCTTCACTCCTGCTAATCAAATAAAATGCATTCCTTGAGGAGCTGTCCATTCAGCACCCATGGGTCAGAACCATCCTTTTTTATTGGAACGTAGGAGTATATGTTGGTATCCAAATTGCCTGATCGGTTTCTTTGACCAGTTAATATCAGAGCCAGTTTGAATGAATTATTCCTTTCTCCGGCTGTTTTGAACCCATCAACCAAATCACTTATGAAAAAATCCTACCATCAGTATCACCACTAGCACTTTCAGTAAGTTGAACTTTTGATTCTGTAAAGCTGATGTTATAGTACCATATCTACTGGTACTGTATGTTTTTGTTTGGCTTTCTCTCATTAAATTGGGCTATGGGAACGTTATGCCTTTCCTGGAATTTCAGTTGTAAAAAAGTGGTGGTAGAGGGCAACTATTCTGTTTTGGATTTTCTTTCAGGAAGAAGTGCCAGGGTAGTAGTGAGCTACTGCATGGCTATTAGAAGTACATCTTGCATGCTTGTAGTGATAACATAGGCCCTGATCAGTGTTTTTTTTCCCCTTGTTGTATGCTTGATTTAATTTAGAGGCGTCAGGATACAAAACTATGGCTTTTTTACTTGCATGTAAATCAGTGCTAGAATATCACAGAGCCATTACCATTTCAGAACTATGATAACCTCTCTGTGATTATAAGAAAGACCCTGTAAACTCCAGTTTCCTCATCCTGTTTTAAAGGGTTGCCAGGTAGAGATGGTCTACACAAGTGCTTTTCAATATCTGAGTGGCTGGGGGCCTTATGTCACATGGCAACTTCCCCCACTGATTCAGCATGCCAGTGCTGCTGTACCACATGATTCCTTCTGCCATGCTGCATGGTGGGCACCCTGTTGTACTGTGACGGTGCCCCTGTGCTGCACTATGCCATGTAAAGTCCCCCTGAGCCACCTTACCACAGGCTCCTTCAGCCCTACAGTGTGGCTCCTAGGAATGGTTGCAGGAAGCCTAAGCTGGAGGAGGAATGGGGACCCCAGAGACTCAAGTGGTAGCAGCTGCTGGAACAGCGGGGGAAGTGGCATCCAGACTAGGAGCTTGGGGCCACAGGGTACTTCCTTGGGTTATGTGGTCTGTGGGCAATCCTTGATCTACACCTTTGCAGTGATAGACAAATATAGCTTGGGCTTTCTCTTCAAGCCTTTATTTTTCTGGACTGTGAAGTATCCTTCCATCATCTTTTGGCAAAGTTGCAGGAAGCAAACTAGAAGGTTGCATGGGGTGAGAAGGACAGTAGGAAGAAGATCTTGTGTGCAAGAGTTGGGAGCATTGTTTCTGGTGCATTGGCAGAAATTTGCTGAGGAAGTTTGCAGCATATTTGTATTATGGTTGTATCTAATCCATGTTTTGTTAATTAGTTTTTTGACAGACTTAAGTCAAGCCAAACTGAAAACAAATCTAATTTCTGGGCTTTTAAAATTCTAGTTTCACTTGATAGTCACTAAACTTAGAGCTAACATGTGGAAGTGCTTGCAGTTATGGGGATCAGGGGAAGTTCTTACTAGCCTCATATGATTGTGCTACTGCCTGAACTCTATCCAGCTTTGGGATCTTTTCAGGTAGGAACCTCTATAAACAAAATTTTAGTTATGTTTTCTTTCCTCAGGTCCTCCTACCCTTCCACTCTGTGGTCAATTTCTTTTGAATTTAGTTTTGTGTGCCTAGCTGCTGCTGGACCAGCCTAGAATAATGCAGGGTTGTGAATACATGCCCACTAAAAGCAGGTCTGCTTTCTTTTCTACAATGGATCTAAGGAAAAGGATTTGACTCAAGTTAGTTAATGGCAAACTTGGTATTCCATTTCCTCTGAAGTTTTCTGATGTGGAATTTCAAATACTGGAAAACGTTAATGCTCTATAATACATATGTCTTTTTAAATCCTTTACTTTCTTTATAGCAATAATTGGTAATCTGTATAGCTGTGGGTAGATAGCATCAGTTGAGTCCTACTGGGAATGGGACCCACCAGTAGTGCAGAGCAGGTGAAGTCAAGTCATGTTCACAGGTACATGATGTGTGTAGGGTTTTTTGTTTAATATACAATATACTAGCCATCATGCAACACTCCTTTTGACCATCTATAAGCATAAACTGTGCATTGTTGTAGTGGCTTCTTCTTCCCCCTGGCCTACCCCCCTCACCCCACCACCTCTTGGGCTCCAGATGCTGGTTTATCTGCTAAATTAAGTTTTGGGAATCTGTGAATTATTGGGCAATCCCATGTAACCACCAGTCTACTGAGGTAGTTTATAAAATTTAAGGTATTGGGTAAACTTAAAAATTATGACACACTGCTTTTCTAATTATTTCTGTCTGCTTTTTTAAATTATTTCTGTTAAAGTTTTGCTAAGTATTCATCCAAACATAACTTTTCCCATTACCAACTCTGCATAGTGTAAATATATCTGTTTGTCACTTAATCCTGAGTAAAATCAGAACTTGGTTGACAATTTTGCTGATGTACAAGACAGCCTTGCAAAACTATGGAATTGTGGGAGAGCAAACTGGAGTCTAACAGGAATGAAATCACATCTGTGGCAATTGAAAAGTAAATGGGCTCAATGATCAAATGCAAGAAAAAGAGCTTTTTTTTTCATTTGTTTTTCACCTTACAAGTCAGTGTTATAATCAATGTATATTAGGTCCCCAGTATGTGACAGGAATGTAACCTTTGCCCTCTCTCTGCCCCTGCCACTCATGATATGTAATTGACATCAACAAATAGACTGTATCCTATGATATAATGTAGATATCTTACCAGCAGTGTATCACACACTTCTCAGGTGAAGTCCAGTGAAACTCATATGAAAATGGAATATACTTTCACCAAAGTGTACAAAATGGTTTTGAAAAAGAAATTGCCAAACCCTTGATGGTTTCTTAGTTAGCAGCGAGGATACACAAAGCTGTCTTCTCATTCAGATTGTTTAGGGGTGATTCTAATGAACACTTCATTTATGGCTTCTAATATGGGTTTACTTACTTTGTAAGAGTGTCATTAGGCATCACAGATTTTTATAATGCAGTTCTGGTGGAGGCTGAATAATCTTTCCCAATAATTTTAAAATGTATTTTTTTCCCTTCTTTCTCTCTCTCTCTCTCTCTCTCTCTCCCCCACACACACCTTTTTCTAGTACTGGAGATTGACTTCTCAGAGCTGGTTTTGGAAGAAATCATCGGGATCGGAGGCTTTGGAAAAGTCTATCGAGCTATTTGGGGAGGCGATGAGGTTGCTGTCAAGGCAGCTCGCTATGACCCTGATGAGGACATCAGTGTGACCATTGAGAATGTCCGCCAAGAGGCCAAGCTCTTTGCCATGTTAAAGCATCCCAACATCATTGCCCTCAGGGGGGTGTGTCTGAGGGAGCCCAACCTCTGCTTGATCATGGAATTTGCCCGTGGAGGGTCACTAAATAGGGTGCTGTCAGGTAAAAGGATTCCCCCAGACATACTAGTGAACTGGGCTGTCCAGATTGCCAGAGGAATGAACTACTTGCACGATGAAGCAATTGTTTCTGTTATCCACCGTGACCTCAAGTCCAGCAACAGTAAGTACTATACTTTGAGAGGTCAGCATATTGAGATGGGGTTTCGGAGGGAAGTATCAGTCTAAGATCCTTTGTGAACCACTGTATCTTCTAATGCAATTCCCAGATCAAGTGTTACAAGGAAGTTTAGTTCTTGTCAAGATGGCAATAAATCTGTTATAGAATATAGAATTATTTTCCAGAGGGAATGTGTGAACAGCTTTGCTTTGCATGTGTCTATGAAGTTGGCTGCATGCAGTAAATTTGCAAAATCCTCCAATAGTTTGAGGCTTGGAGTGTGGTGTGTTTCGGTAGTACTTTAAGGTAATTTAATGTGTATACTATAGTTATGCCAACTTAAGTGAATATTTATTGTTACATCGGTCTATAACAGTGTGTAGAAAAGTCCCACTGAACTTAAAATGCCAATGAACCCTTCCTCTCATTGTTAGGATAATGAGTCTAGTTAAACCTAAGGGAAGTGTTCCTCAGATTAAATAAATTTTGGGTAAACATTGCTATACTGAATCAAACCTGTATTCCATTTAGTCCAGTGTTGCATCACATTTGACAACTGTGGGAAAAACTGCCCTCAGCCTCAAGTTTCCTGATACCTCATCAGGGCTAACTTCGACTGCAGTATTAGTTTAAGCATAACTTTGAGTATTGCTTATGATTCTCCTGCACTTTCAGGTTTCTAACTTGAATTTAGGGCTGCTTTAATTTAAACTTGAGCTAGCGTGTCTTTTGAGGGATGTGTGCAGAAGTTTGAGTGCTGCTCATTCTGGAATTAGCAATGCTTTGCAGCTCTTTTGTAGTGTTGCTGCTCTTCCTCATGCTAATGCTGCAGCAAAGAGTACTTCATAGTTAGTTTTAGGTTTAAGCTTGGAATGTTTCTTCCAGGATCTGTTAACATCAACTATAACACTAGATGGTCTCTTTATAAAGAATCCATTTTGGACTCTTTCTTTTTTTGCCTCCGTGAAATGCCATAGTAATGAGTTATACAGCTAAATTAATAATTGTATGACAAAGTGTTTTGTTTTTTATTATTGTCACCAAACAAATTGCTCTGAATTTGCCCTTGGTCCAGTGTTTTGAGACATGGAGAAAAGAATTTCTTAATTTGTCTTCTCTACTGTTGATTATTTTATATATTGCTATTGTCCCCCCATTTTTCTCTCTCTTCTAAGGTAGACAATTTTAATTTTTATAGTAAAAATATTCCCTTGTCTTGGTGGACATGTTTAGCATGTATTTCATGTTTTTAGCCTGGTGCTTACTAATCTTTTCTTTGGTGATGGTTTTCCCCAATTAAAAAGGGGAAAAAAACCCATCATTGGCTTATAACACAAGGAAACAATGAAACTTCATCACTCAATATTTGCAAAACACTTATGACAATTCAAAAGTTCAAAAGAGCATAAAAAGCATAGACTCTTCCCCCCGCACATGCCTTTTTGCTTTACCTTTAATTTGCTCAGTCTAAAATATACTTAAAGCATTTCTAGATATACAAGAATGGAAGCACCTCAACCATGCATGGACAGCTACCTAGCTAGAGGGACAGAAAAGCAAAATGTCATAGTCTAACTGGACCCAGTTAGATATCATCCATATTGTGAACAGCAAGAATAAATGTTTCCTGTCAAAATAAATCAATGGTGTTTAACTTCTATTCCACTGTAGATTAAGTTATTCAAGCTAAGGAGTTTGCTGTGTATGTTGTTACAATCCACCCTCTCTTTTGGAAGAAAGCAACATGTGAGAAAAAGAGAAGGACAGAGTGGGGATATTTGAGCAAGGCTATGGACAGTGGAAGGCTATGAAAAGCGATGAAAGTGTCATCACTGAGAGCAGAGAGGCTAAGAATTCATTAATACATAGTAGTTACTGCACATTTAGCTTAGGACTTGCTTAACGAAGTACTAAATGTTCAGTAACTACAGTTACTGTGCAGTACACAGGGTTTTTTTGTAATGTTTACTGCACAGTAGCCTAATAACACTGTGCAGTAGCATATTAGCACAGTTTTTGACTGGCATGCTACTGGGCAGTGTTATTAGGCTACTGCTCAGTAAGCATCTTGTGTAGATGCGCCCAGTGTTTAGCCATGGCACATGGTCCTGCTGAGAAAAATTCCATTAAAGACTGGAAGTGCTAAGGATATCTTCAGAAGGAGTAGGGAAATGCCAGGGAAGGGAATTTCTGTTGTAACCCAGCAAGAACAGCAGACAGTAGTAACACAGCTGTAAAACAAGCAAAATGTTGGGCAAGGAGTTTTGGTTTGTTTCAAGTAAGCAGGTTTTATTTGTTTCCCTCCAGTTTAGATGTACAAAAAACTGTAAGAGTGGTAATGCAGATAAAGCCTTGGCACTTACTGTTTATAGAAGCTTGTGTGCTTATTTTCTAACTTATCTATCCAAATAGAAACTGTTCTTTGTATGGTGTGAATTAGGGTTGCTGGTTATGTTAAGAATTTGCTTGCATGTGTACTCTGCTGTCTGGATATGTAAATAAAATGCTTATTCCCAGAAGTATTTGGCATCAAAGACATAAGTCAGATTGGTGACTTTATTGCAAATCTGTGATATTTTCTTCACTCAGTGATACATACATGATTTTGTGAAGATTGCACCTTTAGGAAGAATTCATATTTGAGTAAGTAGTGTGGGCTCTTTGTAAGTACTGTGGGCTCTTTTAAAAATTAAGAGGTTTAGAAACTTAAACCTCTCCAGCCCTGTGGGCCAGATGATGGTGCAGGGCCAGTTTGTGGGCCAGATTGGACCCCACACACCAGGATGGGGCCTGTGTGCCTGGATTGGGCCCTATGTGGGCTCATCTGACCACTGTGTCCTGGGAGTGGGTCCTGCACTGCCTCTGCCCACTCCCTTTTGTCAGGATTGGGGCCCTGTGTCATGTCTGGTCCCAGGACCATTGACCATCCTCCCCTCCTTCCCACATTGTCCTGGCTTAGAATATTGGCAAATCTTTTCTTTGGAAGCATAGTTGGTAAGTACTGGAGAGACTGTCTTTCAGAATAGGAGTGTTATTCTGTGCCCTGTAAAGGTTTTGAGAAGATTGGATTTTGACTTCTTTGGGAATATAATTCCATCTTGAAGGGGGCCTGAATTTACAGGTTCCAGGAGCTGTCCAGTCCTGAATATGTTGGCTGTTCATTTGGAGCCTGCAAAATAGATTTTAACCACCCTCCATGCTCCTTAGCAAACAGGGTAGACACCATTCCTTATTTTTACTTCCCATATAGGAAAGCTCCATTTCTCCCCTACATTTTCCTTCCCCATTCCATTGTCTTAACTTTTTGAAACTTGACCTTCTTGGATACATATCTGGTGAGAAGAGGAAAAGCGCTCTGTAACACTGATGCCCATTTTAAGTAGCTTTCACCTGACAGATGACTGCTTTGTAAACTATGTTATAAAGCAAGCCTAATCTTTTATGGGCATCATTTTTTGAGTTTGGGCTACATTTTGGAGACATGTTAAAGTTCTGCTGCCAAGCTACTTCTGGCTCATCTGCAGTAGGTCAGACTTGAAATCTACTTTGCCAGCTTCCACTTTTTCTTTCATTTGGATGAATGTGCTCATTGGTTAACAACAACAGCTTTAATACAACTTATGTCTGCACATGGAAGGGAGAACATAATCCATTGTCTCCTTAGGAGAAAAGTCAGGATGGATGTTTTGGTCTGGTATGTGAAGAGATGTGGTTCCTCTTTGTGTACTGCATCTTGTTCCAAAGAGGTTCAGAATTTACCCAGAATAAGGAATTAAAAATTGCTACTTACCACTCCTGACTTCTACCCCTTCTCTGTTTCTACTGGAATATTGAAATTAGCATGGCTGCTTTTGTTTATTTCTCTATTTGTACATCAGCCTTCAAGATGCAAACACAGCTCGAGGAATAATGCCAGTTAAGTGGTGCTGCAGAGAGGCAGCAGGGGATACTAGCGCTTGTTTGACTGTTTCAGCAAAGTGTGGCTTTCTTTGCAATGCATTGTGGGATGTTCTTTCCAGATGCATCTCAGCCAAGATATTAAAGCACTTCACAAAAGTCACTATCTTCTTTTTAGAAAGTAGGACTAAAGCACAGAGGTTAAGCACATGATCAAGGTCATGCAGTGGGACAGAATGAGAGAGAGCCTGAATATTGTGACTCAGACCTGTGTGTTCATCAGGAGATATTTTCTTTTCAATTCTTGAATCCAAAAGAAATTCCTCCCTACTTTATTTTTAAAGCATCAAACTAAGTCTGAAATCCCATCTTCAAAACTGCAGCTTTCAGAAGACTTCCCACAATTGTCAAATCTATGTGTATTTCATGTATAGAATGTCTCTTTCCCGAAATTTCCAAATAAAACTGACTGTCACTCAGAACATCTGTCCCAGCAATTTAAAACATTCCATAAATAAAAAAGATGCTGAGAATAGAAACTTTATTTCTAGGTAAGTAGTTCAAATACAGCCCAAGGGTACCAAGAATGAAATTTGCTGCTCTCTGAGGGTCTATACAAAATAGTAGTCTAAATCAGTGTTCCAGGTTTCTGGTGTTAGCTTGACACATTGACCCTTTTGCTGATAGCCTTGGCACAGGGAAAAAGTAACGAATAGAAGTGGAAATCATATCATCACCCAGCCATTCTACAGATGGCTCCATTCAGGGCATGATTAAGACTCATTGGTAGACCAATGTGGAGGTCTGCATTGTCACTTCCTGTTTACATAAACAGCTGAATAAACTTTCCCAGGCTTCTGATGAAAGATGCCAGAACACCATTGATCCCTGCTGTCAATACACCTTAAAAAATCAGTGTTTTTATACAAGGAGAGGCTATTTGATGGTTTTACATGGCCATCTGAGTCTGTGCTTCTGATCTCAATCTGTCACCCAAAAGTAGGGGAAGAGATAGGAATGTTAACTTCTATCCAGTAAGTCTGGGTGGTTAGAGTATACCTCTTGCAGATCCTGTGGGTGCACGGGGATGACTCATCAGTTCTGGCTCAGTTCATAAAGCTGAGTATAACTTTTGAACTGTGGTTGAAATCATGGGAGAAACTTTTAGATATGTCTGATCATCATGAAAAATGTTGTAGACAGGCTTTTCTGTGTGCTGTGGCATGGTGGAGATTGCCATTATCTGTTTACTTGGTTCATCCATGCATGGTATCATATCATTAATAATATGCAGGGTACGATGGTCTTTCTTCTATGCTCTGCTCTATTGGAAGAAGTATTTACTGTCCACACTGTGATCAATAAATCAGTTGCAATATGGATTATGAGGAATGTTATCCTTGTCTGCATGCAGGGATGTGTTTAAGAAATGCCAGCAAATAGGAAAAGTTTCACTCAGGGCCTTCACCTTGGCTATTCCTTTGTTTATTCTCCTTTGATTGTCTAAACTAGTGGCACTTCTTGTGCCTCTGAGACAAGTTTTCAGTATTACTGTTTTGGAAGAGTAATGTCTTAATTAGGGGTGCACTGATAGATTTTGGGAGCTGATATCAATAGCTGATTTTTAAGGAGATGACATATCAACTGATACCAATCTGATTTCCAGTTAATCTCTGTGTAGCTGGTAAGTCTATTGTGGTGGATGGAGAGGGGAGCAGATCAGCACCCCTGTGGTGAGGAAGGCAGTGGGGCAGGGGCAGGCACTGCCCAGATGGGGTGGGGTGGGGCACGGGTTAGAGCCACGGCTCGTCTGTGACGGGTGCGGTGGCTCCCACTGCTGTGCACACCTTGGGAGGGTGTGGGGGGATGTATGTGCCCTGGATCTGTCTGGGGGTAGGAGGTGGGGAGCTTCATCTGCAGGCTGCACCTGTGCCAGGCTCTTTCTGGGCATGGAGGCTGCACTTGGGGCTGTGCCCCTGGCATGTGGGGGTTGCACTTGGGGCAGGCGACAGTGGCCCTGGGAGGGGTTTTTTTGGGGGGGGGGGCTGCAGCCACCCCAAATTTTGCTATAGCCCCCTTCCAGTGCTCCCACTGCCTGCTCTGAGCACAGCCCCCATGTGCCAGGAGCACAGCTCCCATGCTCCAGAAAGAGCCCAGTGCAGCCCCAGCCTGGCTGGGCACTGCTTGTCTCAGCCCCACTCCCTCCCTCACCGCAGGGGCCTTGATCTTGCCCCCATGCCCCTTCCCTCCCTGTCTACCACAACAGACTTTATCAGCTGCATGCAGTTCTCCAAGCTGTTGGGCTGTGCTCCTCACTGCCTATGTACTGCACTGCATTCATGGTCGTTTAGTGGCCGTGTTACAGCCACATCAGGCCGATTTCTGATGCACTCAATTCTAATATAATAAAAGGCTTTGTCTCTCTGTCGGTCTGTAATGCTTCTGGCCAACTGTGCATGCACCTCCGAGGGGGCAGGCAGCAATTGGCTAGGTGGCCTGGGCTGTGGAGGCCGAAGTTTGTGCCACTACTGGGGAAGTTTGGCAGCGGAGAACACACCCTGGCAACCTGAGCAGAAGGGCTTCCCCCTTGCCTTCCTGCCTGAGGGTAAAGGTGGGGATCAAGGTGGTAGCCTGGTCCAGACGTCCCCCCAGAACAGCTGGCAGGAAGGGGGAGGCAGCAGGAAGGGAGGGAGGCAGGTGGATGTGGGCCAAGTGGAGCTGGAGGAGGGGTGCAGTGGGGGTCATACCTGAAGCGGGGTGGGGTGCAGCAGGGTCAGACCTGTGGCAGTGCGGGGGAGCGGGGCTGGATCAGAGGTGGGGAGGGGAGCAGGGTCAGATCTGAAGCACCGGGAGGGGGTAGAGGTAGAGCAGGGCCGACAAGGAATGGGGGGAGGAGGGGGAGCGGGGGCCCTAACGCGGGGCTTTGTCCCTACCCAACCCCCTCCCCCCATCATTCTTGATGGGCAATTTGCTGGTTTTCTTTATATCAGTGCTGATCCGATATTGGACCAATGTATCAGTGCACCTCTAGTCTTAATATAGTAGCTTTCCCATGATCCAGGGGATGTTAACTCAATTTTGAAAACTGTTCTGGTTAAATATTAAAATGCTAATTCGTATGTCGGCTATAAATTTTATATTCCAAATGCAGAGTCCATCTGGGGTAGTTCTATACTTGTACAAATAATTTGAGTAAAACTAACTAACGATAAAACAAAATTGAACAAACAGAAGGTCTGATTTCTCTGAGCAAAAATAAAATCCTCTTGTGGAAGGTCCATTATTCCTTTCATATTAAAGTTGTATTTTCAAGCCTATCTTATTTTTTATGTAGTAGTTACTTTTGTAACACCTTTCCTCATTGAATCTCAATACCCTCCATACTTAAGTCTCACAATAGTATGCAATGCAAAAGTGCCAGTTGACAGATGTGAAAATAGGGCCAGAAACTAACTGACTTGACTAAGATCACCCAGAAAGTTTATCTGTTTATATGCTCATTCACTATCCGAACAATTGTGGCAGAACAGGGGGCAGCATACGTCCTTGGTCTCCTGAATTTTCTTTGCAGAGAAGGTTTTCACAGGGTTTTTATTGTTCTAACACTGGCATTAAGTTGAATTTGGAAGTTTTCTGCCAGTAGTTTTCTTTGTTTGTGCATTACCAAACAAATCCTTTTAACACTTAAACACATGGAAATGGGATGTGGGCAGTGGGGTTCTGCAGGGCTCGGTCCTCTGGCCTGCACTGTTCAACATCTTCATCAGTGACTTGGACGAGGGGGTAAAAAGCACCCTGTTCAAATTTGCTGATGACACTAAGATGTGGGGGGATGTGGGCATGTTAGAAGGAAGGAATAGGCTACAATCAGACCTAGACAGGTTACAGGGGTGGGCAGATAAGAATAAGATGGGATTCAACACCAACAAGTGCAAGGTGATGCAACTGGGGAGGAAGAACAAGCACCGTACCTACAGGCTGGGGAACTCCCTTCTCATCAGTACAGAGGCAGAAAAAGATCTTGGAGTCACCACTGATGCCAAGATGAACATGAGCTGGCAGTGTGGGGATGCAGTCAGGAAGGCCAACCACACCTTGTCATGCATCCACAGGTGCATCTCGAGCAGGTCCAAGGAGGTGATCCTCCCCCTCTATGCAGCACTGGTCAGGCTGCAGCTGGAGTACCGCGTTCAGTTCTGGGTGCCACACTTCAGGAGGGATGCGGACAACATGGAGAGGGTCCAGAGGAGAGCCACTTGCGTGATCAGGGGGCAGCAGGGCAGGCCCTACAAGGACAGGCTACAGGACCTGAACCTATTCAGCCTCCGCAAGAGAAGGCTGGGGGGGGGGCAGGGATCTAGTGGCCTGTTACAAACTAGTCAGAGGGGACCAGCAGGCATTGGGGGGAGTCCCTGTTCCCCCAAGCACTACCAGGAGTGACTAGGAATAAAGGTCACAAGCTGGCAGAGGGTAAATTCAGGCTAGACATCAGGAGGCGCTACTTCACGGTCAGGGCGGCTAGGATCTGGAACCAACTTCCAAGCGAAGTGGTGCTGGCTCCTATCCTGGGGGTCTTTAAGAGGAGGCTAGGGGTCGTTTGATCCCAGTAGTCTTTCCTGCAATGGCAGGGGTTTGGACTCGATGATCTGGTCAGGTCCCTTCTTACCCTATCAACTATGAAACTATGAAATGGGAAACAACTGGAAAAATCTACAGATTAGAGGAAACTTTCATTCTTATAGTCGTTTCCCTGTCGGCCAAGCTCTCTGAAATTGGATACATTTATCATGGATGAGGAAGTCAACTTTAGGTGGTAGTTCCCATATTTGTGGAAGGTGCATCTTCTCAGAACAAGAAAAGCATCCACAGAATAGGGAAGCTATTTCTGTTTGATTACATTCTATTTGATTGTGTTCTAAGGGCACAGAGCATGATTTGGCTTCTCACTCCTGGAGTCATCTTTATTCCTTAGTTTAATATTTATCTAAGTTGCACTGATTCACTCTGGTAGGTTTTTTGGAAAGCAGACTGGGTTTCTCAGTATTGCCAAATTAATAATGATGAAGCAGTGATAAACTAAATCTATCTAAAGTCTCTAGGCCAGACTCTTGACAAACAGACAGAGATAGGAAATAGATGGAAGAAGCAGAAAGAAGGTAAGGGGGAAAAAATAATTCATTAAAGCAAGGGTTTTCAACCTTTTTTAATAAGTGAACCCCAGGCAGCCGGACATGGAGCGGGGGAGGAGGGGAGAAGGGGAGCATGTTACGCAGCTGGACATAGAATGATGGCAGCCACTGCTTACCGCTGCCATGTGCGAACTTCCCCCAGCTGGGTGGCACCTGTGCAGCCCACAGAGGGGCACTACTGCCCTCTCCTGGCCCCAGCCCTGCTCCTAGGACGCGGCAGTATGGGGTTGTGGGTGGCAGCGCTTCATCACCACCCACCCGCATGTACCCCTTAGGTGGTGGGCAATTATTTCAGGCATAGAGCTGCTTATTTATTTTTGGCAAGCTGTTGAGGGCTGCATTGGTAGCCCCACTCCTTGACAGGTGCCTTGCCCCTGGTCACCATCTTGTGACTGGAAATTCTGCCTCTAACCCCTGACCTTTGCTACCAGGAGTCCCTCCCCTTGCCCCCGGAAAAATGCCTTTCAACAAGGGGTTTTGCTATCTTAGAACCAGAAAAATACCAAATCTATAGGCTAAAAATCAAACATCTACACTATTCGTTAATTTGAGTTTAAACATAGTTTTGTCCTGATTTACATGCGTTTGTGTAGTGCACAATATCTTAAAATAAAGTCTTACGCTTGTATATTGTCGAGGGGTTGGGTGGCATGGGGGAGTGGGTATAGGTTTGTTGGGGGCTGTTGTTACTTCTGCCCAGTAACTGGCCACTACGGCACATGGAGTGATGGCAGTGCATGGTGAAGGGCAGCAACCATAGGTTTGTTGTTGTTGCTGGTGAAGATGTTCCCTTCTTTTTTCACCAATGGCATGCGTGTAAAATGGCCAAAAAAGACCAGCTTTCAGCAGCAAAAAAGGGTGGTGACAGCACAGCATTGGACAGACTGCTTATCTGCTCTCCCTGCTGCAGGAGCTGGTGCAGGGGTATGGGAGACAGGAGGGGAGGTGCCCTCCCCCACTCCATTCCAGTACTTCTAGTAGCGTCTGAGACTCATGCCTCACTTGTTCCCTTATATTATTGATGTGGTGCAGCACAGTAGCCCAGGCTTCTGTTTATTGTGTTAACAACTAGAAACTCATGCTTCCTGTTGTTTCTGGACTCCAGAAGTCAGTCAGTGAGCAATTCAGTTACCAGCATTTAAAGAATTGTAAGAGAAACACTATGTTAAATGTGTCTAGTGGCCTAATTTTCTGAGATGTGAGGGCAGTTTTAGCTTTGTTAATCTGAGATCTCATTGGGGTGTAATAGAGAGATTGTGGAATGCTGTCAGTCACCAGTATAAAGCTAGAGTTTACAGAGCTAGATAGATATCACAGAGACAACTGGGAGGGTTATATTTCAATTATCTCATTGCTATTAAGAAAACACCCCTTGCACAGTGTTACTTTAATTTTAAAATATGGGTTTATGACACTATTCTGGATGTCACCGTGTGATAACTGGTTGGTATATGATGAACTAATGACAACTGTCATTTAGTGGAGCAGTGAGACACAAGGACACATGGAAATAGTGCTGTGGGGTAGGGGCCAAATGACCCTTCCAGCTATTCTCTCTTCCTATATTCTGAGTACCCTTGTTGATTCTCTTGAACCAACATGTTATTTATGTGCTTGTGTGAAAGACTGAGCGGGTAGGGAGAAGAGAGAGGAAAAATCCATTCCATTGTATCGGGATGCTTTTTGCTTCCCAGAATCCACTGTTTTTCTTTGGTAATAGATGGGAGTGAGGAGAGGTAATCTTATCAGATTGTTGCTTACTCTCTGCTTTGGGATTCATCAGTATCCTCTGTAGTGCATATCTTTGAGAAAAGAGTGGGGAATTTATATGTCTGTTGGCTGTAGTTTGGTCCGCTGTGGAAATTTTACAAAGCCTCTTCATAGGCATTTTGCTTAATGGAATGAAGTGTACTGCTTTTGCTGTTTTATAGTTTGTACTAAAATATAACCTTGACTTTTTAAAACCAAGTTTTTGAGTGGCTTTTACAATTCCACAATTACCATAGAGGCTGCCTTTGGTGAAAGAACCCAAATACAGTGACCTTATACTACAGATAATTAGAGAGACTATACAGTAGAAAAGCATGTTTAAAAAAAACAAAAAGCAACAATTTTATCTTGACTTCACCTTTATACTTCAATCTTGAGTCGGTTCCTTCTGAAGCTGCTATGTCATAGTGTATATAGATGCCATTGTAATAAGCCTGTAAAACTATTACCATCATAAAATCTCCTAAGAGAGATGATTAATGAAATATCATTCATGTGTTTCCACTTTCATATTCAGTTCTTTTGCCTGGCTTTTGCTATCTCAATTCCTATCTGTATCTTTACAATATCTTTATAGTATCTGTGCTTTTGAATTATTATGGTTTGGGGGGAGTTTTGAGCTTCTGGATTGTAATTATTTTCCATGAAGCACTTAACTGATTATGAAGAGTAGGCTAATCTGAGCCTAAACATGAAGGATGTTCCAAAGCAACCAGGTGCCTGGGATTCAGTCTGAACCACGCATGAGCGACTCTTTCTTTTTTTTTTTTCCTCTGGAAAGTTGAATATTAAGTTGAGATGTATTTTGTACCAGACTGGTTGTTGGACTACTTTTTAGCTTGGCTAGGTGAAAGGGATCAAATCTAAATATATCATGGCTCTAGATGCCTTCCATCCCCCATTTATGCATTAGCTCTTTAGTGTTACTATGCAGTACAGCTTAAAATCCAAGAACTGCTGTGCTGTCACATCAATCACATCCTTCAGGTTGATAGAACAGGACAGTTGGCTAGCTTCATGGCTTTCTGGACTCTCACACACCTGATAATTAAAATGCTTTTGCCTCCATGATGAAGGCAGACTTTTTTTCCTTTTTTAATATTGCTGAAGAGGTTGAGTGGAGAAGAGTATCTGCTAGCTGACTCAGTGCTCACACTGTGTTTTTTTCTTTCCAACTTGAGGAATTTAGAAGGTGTTCAGTTAAATTCAGGCTGTAGCAATGCTTAACCTTTTGGTCTAAATTCACATGTGGTGAAAAATACAGGTCTACTGAAACCAATGGCATAGTATGGGTGAAGGGAGTGTTGAAGGCGTCTTCTCCTCTAATGATAGAGCATCCATGTAGCATGCATGGATAAGCCCAAACCTGGTTTAGGTCCAAGCCTGGTAATCACTTTTTATACTTTAAAGAATCTTTCTAAATGCAGGATCACAGAGAATAAATTGTTCAAAAAGGTCATTTAGATATTTCTGAAGCAAAATTATGCATGGTGATTGTCAAATGAGCTTTAGTTCAAGTGCCCCTGCTGCCATTTTTAAGCACAGGTACACTGAGGCTAGGGACAGATATTACACATAACAGGTTTAAGTGATCAGAAACTGGTTTAAACCTGTAACAAAACAGATGTTCAGTGCACATAAACCAGTTTGAAAATGGCTGAAACCTGTTTGAGTGTCACAGGGTGGGGACCCAGGAGCGGCCGTGATCTCTCCTGGCGCCCCCTACTGTGCCAAGTTGGCAATCAAGCTCCCTCCTTCTCCCCCGCCACATCTTTGATCAAAGTATTATAAGGGAGGCTGCCTTTATTTGTCCCCTTGGACACGGTGCTCTTATTTATCATGGCCCCTGTTCTGTATAGATGGATTTTGGTGCACCCAGCCTTATGGGCTATGCGTGGCTCCTACCACCCCTTATACCACACCCCAAGCCTCTCAGATGTACCGGATGTTGTTGAGTCAGTTACTATAGCCTGCGCCCTTGCGGGCACCCTCCAGGCTAGTCTTCTCCTGGCAGCCCCCACCGGGGCCCTTCTCTGCGCCCTCGCCCTCCCTGGGGCTTCTCTCAGTACGCTCGCCCTCCCTGGGGCTTCTCTCAGTACGCTTGCCCTCCCTGGGGCTTTGCTCACGCGATTCCTGCCCGCACTGGGGCCTGTGTGTGCCCTCCCTGGGGCTTCTATTCTTGTGCGCCCCCTCTGGGGGCTTCTGTTCTCGTGCTCACGCCTGCACTGGGGGTCTTGCTTGCGCGATTCCCCGCCTGCCCTGGGGGCCTTGCTCGCGTGAGTCCCCACAGTCGAGGCTCAGGTGGCCGTAGCCGTGCCTGGTCTCCAGACCCCCTTTCCGGGTCTTGCACCCCACTGGGGCTTCTCGCCTGCACCCACACTGGGCTCCTCCCGATACAGCCCACACTGGGGCCGGGGTCGGGACACACCAAAACACAGCGCCCTCTCCAAAATCAGGAACCCCCACGCTACTGGGGAGCTCCCATGAGGCCTCCTGCAACCCCTACAGCCTCACCCAGTCCTCTGGTATAACAACAAACAAAACCATCAGCCAGTCGGCCCCAACTCAAACTCAAGCCTCCTGGCTAAAACGTAAACCCTAAGCCCTCTGGCTAATCATCATTTCCATCCCTGCCAGGGGCTCCTCTGCCTGGTATCCTCACCCAGAAGCTGCTCAGGCCATCAGGCTCCTCAACTCGGCCTGCTCCTGCAGAGCTCCATCCCCCTCAACTGCCAGAGGGGAACTGCCTACAGCCTCAGCCTGGGCTGTTTATATAGGCCAGGCCCTGCCCCCTTCTGGTCAGCTGACTCTTGTGGTTGCCCTAGCAACCAACGCCTGACCTTCTCTAGGAGCAGGCACTTCAGTGCACTGCAACATTGAGATAAACCTGACTGAATGTAGTATCAGCTTAACTGATTTGAGTCAAACTGGTTTACGTAATGTCTGTCCCAGACTCCTTCCTGGTTTAACTTAAACCAGAGTCCCCCAGTATTCCAGTTGCCTTTCAGCTCTGGGTGGTGCTCTCTGCTCCAGAGGAGTGGGCTGGTCCCTCCCCTCTGCTCCCTGGCTGGAGCTCCGGCAGAGATGGCAGGCACAGCAGGAGCTTCCTGGCTTACCTGGGCCCTGCCCGCCTACTTCCCACTCCCTGCTCAAGCAATGATTTTCCCCCTCCCCTCTCCCACAGCACTGACCATAGCCAGCATGTGGTATGCTAGCTAATGCTGAGAGGTGTCTGTGTAAGGCAGACAGGACAGTGTCCGCTTAGGGCTTTTTGGAGCTAATCAACAGGTCAGTTGATAATGTCCCTCTGTTCCCTCCTTGGAAAAAGTTGTTTAAGAAGAGCTTGAACTAATGAGAGAGGCTTTTGTTTTCTTGATGATGTGTTATCAACTCCCTGCTGAGGAGGAGTTGTTAAGTGCTGTGGGCTGGTCAGGAGTAAGGAGGGGGTGGATGACCCCTCCCTAATTGGAGCTGCCTGCCACGGCCTGGTCTTGCTCCCCCTCAGCTCAGTTCTGTAGAAGGGAAGGGAGGGCTACTTTAGTGCCCCCTGGCTTCTGGCCTGAGACACTGCAGGCATGTGCCTGCATTTCTCAGTCCAGAGAGGATGTCTGTCTCATTACAAACTGATTCAGCCTAGCCAGGTTAGACTAACCTGCAAAAATTAAATCAATTCAGGCTCAGGCTTTTTTAATGTCTGTCCCTAGCCTGATGCACAAGACACAGGAGGCTGCTGGAACATGACAGCTGCTGTGCACCAGCCAACTTGGTTAATCAAGTCTGCTCTGATGCGTTAGAATTCCACTGTGTTGGAGCAGCCTCCATGCTTGTTTGGGTCTTGGCTCCCTTGTCTGGGTCTCTATATCTCCTTCTCCCCTTCAACTTTGTAACTCCATTTTAACATTCTGATATTATAAAAGCCTTTATTTGTCTGCCTGTCTGCCCATAATGCTTTATTCGCACTTTGATTGGCTGACAAAAACAACCAATCAGAGTGTGAATACAGCATTTAGACAGGAGGTGGCAGCATGACGGAGTGCTGCCATGATGGTGGGGGCACAGGGGATGGAGCACAACTGGCCTCACTCCCCCTGCCCTGCTTCCTGGAGGCAGCAGCACTGGAGCAGACAGAAGAGGGGGGCCATTGCCAGCACTACTGACCTCACTCCCTCCCTCTCCCATGCTGCTCCCTCTTGATGTCTGGTGGGCCCAGCCCCAAAACAATGGTGGGGAGGTGCAGGGAGTAGTGAGCCCAGGCTTATAACAGTGGCAGGGAGGGTGTGGGGCCAGGCCCAGCCCTGCAGTGGAGTGGGGGAAAGGGGGAGTGGGCCTGGCCCCAAAGGGGGGGTGGAGCTGGCCACAGGCCTCTGTCCCCACCCACACCCTCCCACCTGTCATTCTTGACAGGCAATTGGCTAGTTCATCGCTAATAAAGTTATTTCTGTTCTTAACAGTTTCTTAAAAGTTCTAGGTCATCTGGCCAGTTTTCCAGTTCTGGAACCACTTTCAGAAGAGTCATCTCAGCTTGCCTATGTTTTATGTAATCTGAAAGGGAGGTGCCCTTTATTGTATGGTGTTCTCTTGTGTTGGATGTTAAGAAACTTCCTTGCAAACCATAGAAAATACTGTAATAGACTAGCTCAGTGTTTAGCAGCTTCAGCTTTCTATGTGGTTTCTCAGTCCTCTCTTGTTCCATCTGACTTGTTGCTGGAGAAAACCATCTCTTCACTTACTCCAATGCAAACTTGTAGTACAGTTTTTTCATCCTAGTTGTAGTTCTAAGCCCAGAGCACATACCCTTGGCATTGAGGGAAAACACAAAGTGCTCCCCTTGTCCCACTTAACTCCAAGGATTTCCAAAGACAAAGAAGGCAGAAGTGATTCTACTTCATTCCTTGTAGCTGTACTCTGTTTCCTCAGC
This sequence comes from Crocodylus siamensis, assembly GCF_052110815.1. Taxonomy (NCBI): domain Eukaryota; kingdom Metazoa; phylum Chordata; order Crocodylia; family Crocodylidae; genus Crocodylus; species Crocodylus siamensis. The sequence continues at coordinate 226,443,413 of NC_143396.1, read as the reverse complement.
ATGCATCCTGGAACCTCCAAACAACACCTCTTCTTCCAGGTCAGTTTTCTCAGGGACCTACTCTCTTAATTTTCCAATAAATTTTAAATAGATGACTATTTCCAATCAGGTCATGTTTCAGTTCCCTGCTGAAATCTATCTTGAGTGCTTTGAATTTTCTGCATATAATCATTTTATTTGCTTTCCATTGCACTGTGAGTCATTGTACTTTCTGGATATTAAAAAGGCATGCAAGTTTTCTTATTTTACCAGAATGCTTTGAAAGTGCACTAAACTTATGTTCTGAAGGCTGCAATAAAAATGAAGTAGCCTGTAAAACTGATGTTCTTGAGCTAGGCATTGTTTGCATGCCTGATTGTTTGGTCAGCTTGGTCATTTATGGCATAAGATTATTGAAACCATGTTGCAGCATTACTGGGTCTGACTTAGAGGTGCACCGATACATTAGTCTGATATGAGATCAGCACTGATATAAAGAAAATTGACTGTATCAGAAATTGGCCTGAAGTAGCTGATAATTTGGCCAATAAATGCTCATGTGTGCATGTAGCTATAGCATGCAGGCAGCAAGGAGCACAGCCCGGAAGCTTGAAGAGCTGCATGCAGCTGGTACATCTGGTGTGGTGGAAGGGAGGGGGGAGGGAAGGGTGTAATGGGGCAGATCAACACCCCCTGTGGTGAGAGAGGGAGTGGAGCTGGAGTAGGCGCTTCCCAGCTGGGATGGGGCAGACATGGGATGGAGCCATGGCTCATCTGGGAGAGGATAGGCTCCTGTCACTGCACGCTGCTCATCTGTGGCACATCTGGTGATACCCACCACTGCTCCTGCTGCTCGTCTGGGAGGACATGGTGAGGTGGGGGGTGTGCCCCTGGATCTGTACAGGCTAGGTGGGCTGCAGCTGCAGGCTGGGTCCAGGGCCTGTGCAGTGCTTGGAGCAGGTGGCGGTGGCTCTGGGAGAGGGGCTACTGGGGGGCTCTAACCACCGCAGATTTTACCACAGCCCCTCCGCAGCCCCTTCCAGTGCCACCTCCACCCTGCTCTGCCCCGTGCAGATCCAGGGGCACATGTGCTCCTGGATGAGTGGTGGGAGCAGAGGCAGGAGCCACCAGACAGTTGGCACACAGCGGTGGGATCTGTGCCCCCCCCCCCGCCCTTTCGAAGAGCTGTGCCTGCCCTGCTGGATCCATACTGTGCCTGCCCTGCCGGCAGGGCAGTGCCTACCTCAGCCCAGCTCCGCTTCCTCCCTTACCATGGGTAGGCATTGATCTGCCTCCTATGCCCCTTCCCTCCCCCTCCCCTTTCACCACAACAGATTTACTAGCTGGACTCTGCTATATCAGAAATCAGATGGGTATTGACCAATATGCCTCCTTAAAAATTGGCTCTCTGTATTGGCCTCCAAAATATCTATCAGTGTATCCCTAGTTTGACTGTTGCTGAGCCATTTGTATTGGAAACCTGCATAATGCTAAAATATTCAAATGGCCAGAATTTCACTCAGAAGTGTCACCAAGCATATTGTCTACCTGCACCGAATGTTTCAATTGTTTGCATGAAGGGAAACTTATTTCATAGGTTTAATAGACATTAGGGCTGGAAGGAACCTCAGAAGATCACAGAAGTCAGCTGGGGTCAAAGGATCCCAGCAAGATAAATGTCCAAATGCCTCTTAAAGGAGTCCAGAGTAGGTGCCTGCACCACCTCTGGAGGCAGTGTATTCCAGGCTTTGGGGGCTCGGACAGTAAAGAAGTTTTTCCTTATGTCCAGCCTGAAACTGTCTTGGAGGAGTTTGTGACTTTGACCTTGTTATCCCTTGGGGCACTCTGGTGAACAGGCATTCCCCCAGATCCTGATGCTCACCCCTTATATACTTATAGGCAGCCACCAGGTCCCCCCTGAGCCTGTGCTTTTCCAGGCTGAAGAGTTCCATGGCTCTCAGCTTCTCATAATAAAGCCTGTTCTCCTGCCCTCTGATCATGTGCATGTCTTTCTTCTCAATTCTCTCAAACTTCTCCACATCCTTTTTAAATTGTAGAGCCCAGAATTGGATGCAGTACTCCAGCTGTTGCCACACCAAAGCCAAGTACAGCGGGAGGATGACATCCTGGGATTTGCTTGAGAAGCGTCTGTGGATGCAAGCCAGAGTGTTGCTCACTTTACCAGTTGTGACATTGCATTGGTGGCTCATATTCATCTTGTAGCCAATCATGACTCCCAAGTCCCATTTGGCTGTGGTGCTAGCAAGCGTAGCACTGGCAAGCCTATAAGCGTGCTGCAGGTTTTTTCCCCCAGGGTGGAGTACCTTGCATTTTTCAGTGTTGAATGCCATCAGGTTTTTGTTCATCCATTTTCTGAGCCTGTCTAGGTCAGCCTGGATCACCATCCTGTCCTCAGGTGTGGATTCTTTACCCCAGAGTTTGGTGTCATCAGAGAATTTGGCCAGTCCACTTCTGATGCCAATGTCCACGTCCTTAATAAAGACGGAGCCTTGGGGGACCCCACTGGTCATGACGCACCACAACGAATTACTTCTGTTGACTTCCATTCTCTGGGTCTGACCTCAGAGCCAATTCCCCAGCCGTTGGACTGTGATACAGCCCAGGCCGCAGTTCACCAGTTTTTCCATGAGATGATCATGGGACACCAGATCAAAGGCTTTTTTAAAATCAAGATATATGACGTCAATCTCTTCTCCTGTATCCAATTGATAGATCACCTGGTCATAGAAAGAGATGAAACTGGTCAGGCAAGACCTACCGGCAACAAACCCATGCTAGCTATCCCTCAGGATGTTGCCATCAGCCAGTTTGTCAAGAATGGTCTCTTTGATAATTTTTTCCAAGATCTTCCTTGGGGCAGAGGTCAGGCTGATAGGCCTGTAGTTTCCTGGATCTACTTTCCTCCCTTTCTTGAAGATAGGCACCATGTTGGCCTTCTTCCAGTCTTCGGGCACTTCACCTGAGTGCCATGAATTCTCGAAGATCTGTACGAGTGGTTGAGCTATGATGCTTGCCGGTTCCTTAAGTACCCTGGGGTATAAACTGTCTGAGCCAGGTGACTTGAAGGTGTCCAGCCTCTCAAGATGTTTCTTCACACGGGCTACATTGATGAAGGGTAACAATTCTCTCTCACCCTGGCTGTCCCATACTGTGTTGAGCAGGGCCATCCCTTGGGGCTGGTGAAAAACCAATTCAAAATACTCATTAAGCAGGTTGGCTTTTTCCTGGGCGTTGGTTGTCAGTTGACCCATATGGTTTAGCAGGGGTCCAATGTTACCCTTACTTTTCCTCCAACTCTCCACATATCTAAAAAAGGACTTTTTATTGTCTTTGATATGTGTAGCCAGTTGGAGTTCAGTCGCAGCCTTGGCTTTCCTGGTTTGCTCCCTACAGGTCCAGACCAGTGCAGAATACTCTTCCTTTGAGGTGGATCCTGTCTTCCATCCTTTTATAGGTCTTTCTTTTGAGATTCAAGAGGTCCACAAGTTCCATGCAGAGTCAAGGGGACAGTTGTGCCCTTTTGCCACCTTTCCTCTGAGATGGGATAGACATTGCTTGTGCCCTTGAGGAGCAGCCACCTGTCCTGAACTCCCCTCCCTTTTGGGGTGTGGTCCCGTAGGGCCTCACCAACAAGCCTCCTGAGCTCATCACAGTCAGCTTTCCTGAAGTCGAGTTGCCAGCTTAGAGTGAATGCTGAAGGTGATCAGCTCATGGTCACTGTCTCGCAGCTTCCCTTCAGTCATTAGGTCGCTGATTAGATCATCCCCTGTTGTCAGTACCATGTCAAGCAGCGCTTTGCCTCTTGTCAGTCCATAGACTTCTTGAGTCAGAGAGAGCTCATCCACACACGTGAGGAAGCTTTGCAACCGTTCAGATTTGGTTGAGTGCTCTTCCCACAAGATGTCTGGGTAGTGGAAGTCTCCTGTGACAACCATGCACCAGGAGACTTCAGCCTCAGCCAGTTCTTTGGCGAATTCTTGGTTGAGCTCTTGATCCCGATTAGGAGGTCTGTAATAGACTCCTACCACTTTGTCTACATGATCTCTCCTGTACAAGGTAAAGCCATTTATACTTGTGGTCCAGTCATAGGCGGAGTCCCACCAGGTCTCCAATATCCTTATGAGATCGTAGTCATTCTTATTTAGCAGGAGGACTGGTTCCTCCTGTTTGTTCCCCAAGCTCGTGGCATTGGTGTACAGGCATGTAAATGTCCCATTGGAGGCCCTAGTCTTCCCTACACATAGTTCTGGGGCTGGGGTAGGAGTGGGTGCCCTTGAGTACCTTAGCCTGCTGGATTTGCAAAAGCTGCCCAGTGGGCTTGCTGTGGCAGTAGTCCCCCCATCCCCCAGCAGGCTTAGTTTAAAGCCCAGTTGAGCAGGTCAGCCAGTCTGGCTGAGAAGAGCCTCCTCCCCAGTGCAGTGGGGTGGAGGCCGTCTCTTCCCAGCAGACCACTGCCACTTACCAAAGAGTAGACTGTGATCATGGAAATTGAAGCCTTCACGATGACACCAGCGCCGCATTCTTTGTTTAACTACCTCAGTCCTCCTCTCCCTCCTTAGCCCATAGCCCTCGGGAGGATTGAGGAGAACACCACCTGTGCCCCCTAAGCCCCGCTCCCAAAGCCCTGTAACCTCTCATGACCTGGCTGGGATTGCTCCAAGCCATGTCATTCATGCCCACATGGATAAGGGATATAGGGTGGTCGTTGGTGGCCCAAATGAGCTTTGGGATCCTTTGGCTACGTCCCAGATATGGACTCCTGGGAAGCAGCAGACCTCCTAGACTAAGGGGTCAGGGAGGCAGATTGCACCCTTGGTCCCCCTCAGGAGGGAGTCTCCCACAATGACCATTCTGCGTGTGGCCTTAGAGAGAACAGGGATGGTAGCTGTGAGTAAGCCTCCATTGTCTGCAGGAGCTGGCAGCTCTGCAGGCTCTACTGGGGCTGCAAGAGGTTCACACCTGTTGCAAAGCTCCAGAGGGGAGGGGACCCTGGTGCAGCAGGCTTGGAGACTGTTGACCACCTTGGTCCAACCCCCTGGCTGAACAGTATGGGAGATCCTTGAGTCCTCCCTTGTCCTGGAAGGTGACCTTAATCTACCCTCAGCCTCCAGGGGGTGAAGGGCCTGGCAGTAGGAGTCTATCTCCTGCTTGCTATCCCTGATGGCATGCAGTCTCTGGACTGTGGCCTGGAGCTCCTCTATCTGGCACCCCAGAGACTCCAAAGTGGGGCAAACCTCACAAGGGGAGGTGGCCATGCCAGGCAGCCCCCGTAGCCAAGAGCCAGAGGCTCCGTGTACGTGGAGCCTGGAACCATGGGTTCTGTCTGGGTGGAGACCTCCGAAGTGCCAGAGGGGGATGGCTCAGTTGCGCGTGCTGGCTGGGACCAGGTGCCTGGCTCCCTGGGGACTGGGCCAAGTAGGGGCAGAGGGGTGGGGGCGTGTCCCTCCTTGGCTCCACTCAGCTGTCCTGCAGCTGACTGGGTTGAGGTCCCTTCCTGCCCTGCCATGGGCCCCACTTACCTCCGGCTGCACTGGGGGTCCGGGTCAGGGTCCCGCTGGGGGGTCCTAGGGGTCCCTGGGCTCAACAGGGGTGTGATGGGCTTTCGCCCATGTGTCTCTCACTGAAGCCGGGGCAAACTTGCAAAAGGGAGAATCGCTCACTGGTAATTCTCTTAGCTTCTCCCCACCACCCCATGCTTTTCACTCATATGTCCTGACTAAATTTCATAGCATCCTTTTTCTCCCCCTCCCTGGTATTTTCAAATTATCTAAATGGGAGAAAGTAGGCAAATTGATGCTTAAATTGCCATCTGACAAGGCTTTTCTCATCTTCCTTTGTACCTATGGCCTCAATGTGCTATTCTACTTGCGGGATAGGATAAGATATCTACAAGGAAGTGCTTAATGTTCCTATCTGCAGTGAGTGTTCAACCTCAGCAATAATTTTACATACTCTGCCTGTCAAAAAGGGTCAATGTTAGCCTTCCTTTCTTTGTAATCTCTTGTCCTCATTACTGTATGTCCATTGTTTACAACAATAGCCACACTGAGTCAGATACGCACAGCTGAGCAGAGGCCTATGGCACTGCCCAAAACACAAATCCCTTGCTGAGCTCCCATGTCAGTTGAGTTTCACTAGAATGATCTGTTTAGGGGTACTATGAATGCCAGCTGCAGAAAAAGCATGTTAGTGTTTTGGCATGAAACTTTTGAGGTGAAGAGCATTTAGGCAGGTAAGTTGGAAAATCTCTGGTCCAAGAATCCAGCCTGGGACCCAAGTTAATACTCTAATACTATATCACTTGGATATCATTATTGGTCTGTTTTTTTCCTCATACTTCACATTCTTGAAATGGATAAATTGTGAAGGCTGCTTCTGGGAAGTGCAGGGTTGAACTCTGCAACATTTCTAAGTACCTTTTCTCACTCAGGTGGCACAAAATTTTTAAGACCCGGGTAGACAAAACTTTGGCTGGGATGGTAGATTTGGTAATAGACCTGCTTTGAGCAGGGGGTTAGATTAGATGACCTCCTGAGGTCTCTTCTAACCCTAATTTCTATAATTCTGTGACTATATGCATACTACCATCAAGATTCCATTTATGGCTTCCCCCCTTCTTGATGTATGATCTTTCAGTAATGGGAAGAAGAGAAGACTAATTTCATAGCATTGTGATGGGATGATATATATATATATTTTTAATAGCCCATCAAATCCTTCAAAATCCTCTCTATCCACCTTGTGCTTGTACATGTTGGGTAGGGTTTAGTAGAAGAATCTTTAACCAGTATTCTCTTTGATACCTAGCAACCAAAAAAACCTGTGTTTTCCAGAGCACCACAACTTCCCATTTCAGGGGTGTATTAGAAATACTTTAGACATGATCATCTCCTTTTGATGGGTACAAAAGGCTAGTCAGGAGAAAAATTCAAAATACAGTTTGTAGCAGTTATGCCCTAGTAACCATCCAATACAGTTCACTTTAACACAGATTCTACACCCTATCATCTATTTTAAGAGACTCTCTAGATCTGAAGTATTTAAAGCAGGGAAAGATTTGTAACCCTTTTTATCACAGACAGTGGACCAAATCCTTTACTTTTTCCCCAGAAGGAAACGCACATTTATGCATTATTCTCTTCCCCTCCCCACAACAGATCTGAATCCCTCTCTTGTACAATTCTGACTACATCTGCTCTAGTTTGGAGCAGAGGAGTTGGAAGGCTGTTAGGGTTGGAGGAAGATGCAGAAGCTGAGGGGAAGGATCCGCAAGCTTATGGGAAGGAAAATGGTTTTGAATTCTTAGGCTTCTGATGAAGGATTTCAAGCCTGATCAGCCCCATTTCTCCTCGAGCCAAAAAAAAAAAAATTAGTAAAAAAAGAAAATATTTCTGTTTTCCTACTCAACCTCAGAACTTTCTGGCTTATACAAGGTGGCCAATGCCTATTTTTGCTCCTCCCCAGGCAAAAAAAAGTTATCTTCTCTGTTTTTCAGTGCCTGTCCTTCTTGTCTGTAGCTTGTGCTTCCCAAAGTTTCTGAATAGCCATCATGAAACTGAATAATATCCTTCATTCCATGCTGCTTGGCAAAACTGAGCTACAAATGTCCCAGTTGCCATGTCTGAGTAGAAAAGTTATTTTAAGGTTAAGCTATACAAAGATCTGTGAGGCAACAAAGTCTAGTGACTGATGGTGATAGAGTTCTAACTCCAACAGTGACAGTATGGTTTTGGGCAAATAGCCTTCTGTAAGTGCTAAGTGTTTTTGTTCCCCATAGCATGGTCAAGTTAAGTGGTTAAATTTTTTAAAGTTGCCTACTTCCACTCTGCAGCTGTGTTGTTAATCTCATTTCTTTGCCTTCCAAGTATGTCTTACTTCATGCACTTTTCAGATGTGTAGATGTGAAATGCATCTCCTGTCTCCCAGAAGCTTTGCCAGCACTCAAAATGTTAATAAGAAAAGTATCCCAGTCTGTATAAAACCATTTTCACTCTCCTAGATTTTGCTATTTCTCATTCTTCTTATTGTATGCTCTCTGCTGACCTCATGGACTGCACTGTGGAGTTTTTTGTTGTTTTATTTTGATGCTTGCCAGCAACTCCCAGTTAGATGGCAGTTTGAGCTTCATTAGCTAATGTTTTTTTTGGTTTTTGTGCCAAACTTTTAAAGAACATCACAGACAGGTAGATGAGCTATAGTGACTTTGCAAGCTGGAGGATGCCAGAGACTGGCTGCCTTGTAGGACTTTATTGCAGTTGCTCTCCTGCCTCTGAGAGAATGTACATTCCAGGCAGAGGAGCTGGGAATGCTGATCAAGCTGTTCCCATGAACTCTGCGTGGGTGGTGCTGTGGAGGAATGGGGATTCAATTGTCAAGCAGTGTGGTACTATTATGAAGTACATGCTGTCCTTGATGCACAGGTGTGCTTGAAAATAGTGTTGTTTAATAGTTCTTGTGAGAAATACAAGGATTTACATTTGCAATATAGTGGTATTGTACATAATTTTAGTTATTTCCAGCTGCTTCATTTTCCCCAGAAACATGGTGAGTGAGGATAGGTGGAGAGACTGTTTCTAGTAACCATGTCACTGTAATTTTTAAAAGTACTTTATGATTGGGACACTAATTCTAATACTGTTCCTAACATAAAATAACACTTCTATTGCTTGCTTTCAGTAAAATTTGGAAAAGATTTAAATGATAAATTTAAAAGAGAGAGAACACTTAGGTACTTGATCAGACCTTACTGCAGGGTAGGATTGCTTGCCTTCTTTTTTTCCCACCCCCAATAGTGTTTACAGTTAGCTGGTGTATATAATATACATGTATTATAGCCCTAGGTGCATTGTTAGTAAGTTCTTTTTTTTTTTTCTCTGAAGCAGAAACAGCCTTTAGCTGGTAAAAGTCAGATGGGACAGATTGGGGCCACTGCTGATGGGGGTTGACAAATGCCTCCCTCTGGGAAGGCAGGGTACTGGACATCCTTAAGCTTGTGACTGTTCAGCCCCTATTCAAGAAACCATCACTTAATACTGACTCCTCAGCTGGTTTTTACCTTATCTCCAACCTCTCTTTTTGGAGAAGGTCATTGAATAGGTGGTCACCTGACAGATCCAGGTGTATCTGGATGTCATCTGATTCCTGGACCCTTCTCAGTCAGGCTTTCATCCTGGGGATAGGACAGAGATTGTGCTTGTGGCCTTGGTTAATGATCTTCACCTGGAGATTGACAGGGGAAATTGTACCCTGCTGATCTTACTATATCTTTCGATGGCTTTTGATACAGTTTACCATGAGATGCTGATGAAGTGTTTATATGTCCTGCTGGTTATTTGCAAGACCACTTTGAATTTGTCCCTCCCTTTCCTAGCAGGGAGAACCTAGAGGGTGATGATGGATTAGTACTCAGCATCCCTTCAGGGGCTTTTCTGTGGGGTCCTGCAGAGGTCCATCTTGTTGCTCCTCCTGTTCAATATGTATATGAGGGTGCTTAGCTGTCATGGGATCTGGAGAGCAGGAATCTTTGCAGGCCAGTCTGCTTCCAGTTATTTTTATGAATGGGAAATAATTTCCCATGGGAAATTAAGCAGCTTGTCATGCTAGTGGTTTCTGGTCATACCTGCTTCAGCTCCTTCTAGCAGCCTTGTAGTTTGTAGCTCTCCAAAAACAAAAGAATTATATATATGAATGATTATTTATATGCCACCTTTCCTAAGAACAGTTTAAGAACAAAATGAGTGATAAAACAGGAAAGTGAACAGGAGTACAGACAAACTTAGAAAGCAAGTAGAAGTAGCACAAAGTAGAACCCCCTGAACAGTATCCCAGACTGGCTTTGTCTGCTGAATGTCTGCCCAAACAGAAATGTCTTACAGACTTTCTGAAAGATATTCAGGTCTGGCTGTGGTGGGCCTCAAGGAAAAGGAAGTTCTTGAGCTGAGGAACAACTGCTGAGAATCACCTCTTATGTTTTTTTGCCAAGGAGACAGGGCACATTGACAGTACTGACAGACCTGAAGGATTGCAATGGGGAATAAGGAAGACCGTGATCCTTTAGGTACATAGGGCCCAGATCATTTAAGGCCTTATAGGTCAAAATCAGCTCCTTGAATTTTGTCTGGAAAACTATGACAAGCCAGTGCAGACTCTGGAGCACTAGAGCTATGTGCTGTACCAGTAAGCAAGGAGTAAATTTATCACATAAAGCTAGGTTAGGGAATTTCCTTACTTCTGAAAGGATTATCAAGCTTTCAGTACATCTGCTTTGTAGCCAAACTGTCAAGAAGAACAGTGATAAATGATAATATAAATAAGCTACTGTTTCTATAGTGCACCATAAATAAATACCCAAACAGAAAGTGAAAATTAAAACAAGCAAAGAAACAGGTAGCAATACTTGTAGTCTGGTATGGAAAAAGTTTACTGTGATGCAGAGTGAATTGGAGAGGGGACTAGACCTGACTAGTGGTTGTAGGAAGGCATCCCTCTCTACCTAACCTTCCATTCTTCCAAGAAGTCCTTTCATCTTTTCACTTACACCTTTATAAACTCTGAATTAAGTTGCAGCCTAATTACTAATTATTCATGGATCTGGACCACAACAAGATTCTCAGCTTGAATGTTGTGACACTTGCAATTTGAGCACAACAGTTCAGGCCATGCCAAGAGTTCAAGGTACAGCAGAGCCTTCTGACAGAAAAGGCACTCTCCACTCTTGCAAATGCAGCTGCTTTGTGAATGGTGAGGTAGAGAGAAAATTCTCCCCTTCTAGTCATTAGGCAGGGGAGAAATTTTATTGCATGTGAGATGTTTAGTGCATTGAGTAAGGTGCAACTGAACCAGAAAGAAAGAGACTTTAACTGCTGGAGAGTCTCAGGTTATAGCAAAGAAATTTAAAAGGACCACTGTCAATCCAGAGAAGAGTTTTTAGATCCACAGCAACACTGTTGTCATAGGTCCTTCTCAAACCCAGCCACTGAAGCCAAAACTCCAGTCTGTTGCCTGCCACCACCTGATGCGATTTAAAATTCCAGCAGGAAACATAAGGCAGACTTTCTACCACTAGTCATAAAGGTATCATTATGTTCTGCAAAGCCATAAGCAGACAAAGTTGTCATCGAGCATGCCAACCTTACTCCCTTGGCTATAGAGGAAAAGGGACTCAGTGGGAAGCAATCCTGAAGTGTCCAAATCGCACTGAACCTACTGCCATAGAGAAGAAAGAAACCAGTACAAGAACAGGTAGAAAATTCCTCCCTGTCTCACCTCATTACAAAAGTAAAGTGAATAGTTAGCAAAATCTGGTTACTTACCGTTTCCTTTTTTGATCCCGTTGCCTAAAGAAGAGATTGGTCCTGTGTGTGAACTGCAGTTCTGATTTGGAAACAGCCCCTTGATTTGCATCTGCTGACTCTAATCACCTGCAAAGGAAAAAAAGAGAGAAAAAAAAGGTGGGAGTGGGGAAAGAGGAACATATCAAATGGCTTATTCAGAGTAAAAATATCTTTTCACTAGCATATTAGCTCCCTACGTCATGTGTGGCTTTCTCTTATAAAATAATTGCAGTCTTAGGGCCTGGACAGATACAACATTTGAAGTGTTTCAGATGTGAAGTGGATAGAAGTACGTGGCCTATGAAGTGCTTCAAAAATATTCCTGGAAGAAACAGCAACTACTTTGAAATGCTTCCTGTTACATGTGCCTACCTGTTCTACAAAGTGTGGCAGGGGGGTTGGATGGTCCTCTGGCCTCTTACAGCACTTTGTTCCCTCTATGCTCCATGGTTGGAGGCAGATGGGTGGGGGGGAACACAAGCAATCTCTTGTGTGCTTAGCTGTCATGGGATCTGGAGAGCAGGAATCTTTGCAGGCCTGTCTGCTTCCAGCTATTTTTGTGAGTGGGAAATAATTTCATAGCAGACTAGATACATTTTAAGTAATTTATATCTTAATATCATCATTGCAGTAAAGTTAAAGAAATCTGGGTCTAATGTACTAGCTGAGTACCATAACTAGCTAAAAATTCTTTTCTATTATTTTTACAGGCTTAGGGAATGTTGAAAGGAATTTGTTCATGGCTTTATTCTAGTTGGTATCGTTAATGACTTGGAATCTGCTCAAAGCTGGAAAGGGCTGTGTAAATATTTGCACAGTGTGTAAAACAGAGTATGTTGATATACTGGATAATTAATCTAATATGTAACACAGTGAATAAACCTCTGTAGTAGTTCTTCGGATAGGCAGTGATCATAAACTATGCAGCAGTTCCAAAGGTAGCATTAATAGTTAATACATTCAGTCAGCACTCATGTACTGGATTTAAAAGAAACCCCAAATATCAGAATAGGCTTTTATTAGGTGTTTCAAAGGCAATGTCCCATGATGCATAGTAGAGGTTAAGCTCCAGTTTCCAGTGTGTGCTTTATTTTGGTCTGTTTACATGCATAGTGTCAAATTGAAAAGCAGCGAACAGTTCAACAACAAAAAAACAAAAACTGAAAAAAATATCTACAGGTTGGGCAAGGGTCAATGGACCTGAGAAAATTAAAGGAAGGAGAGAGAAAGAGAGAGAGGCATTTACTAAAAAAGGCTAGGACTGATTAGGGTAATCAGTAACAGATGTAAAGCTGACATGGCAGATGATGGCATATGTTGCAAGTGAAACAAGTTAGATTACATAGAAGAAAAATTTAACAAATTAAAATGCTTGTAATATTTATATTGGAATATTTAATACTATCTTATGGAAAGATGTTCAAAGGAATGTTTCCTCAACTGCATTAAACCACTTTGTTAATTACAGCAACAAAGAAGAAATTGATCTTGATATAGGTGTATTAAGGGTCATTTGTGAAAGTAGGTGGAGTTTTACATACAAATGGATACATACAATTTTACTAATATACAAAGGTCCAGGTATGTCTATAACTGGTCAGTTGTTCAGTTAACCCATGGAAATAGTGTAGAAACAGCAAAAATGTTGCTGCCTAATATCAATACTGGCAGGAGTCCAGAAAGACTTATATGGTGCTGAGGAATGGGCAAGAAGGAGCAGACTTTACTTGCACTAGTACATGTATGGGATCTGTGGGCTCTTTGGGGGAGGTTACCTTTGCTTGACATTGAGAAATTGAGTTCTACCAGGTCTACTGTTTCTCTTTAGCAGCCTTCCTAGCAGGAACACCAAAGGCAAAAAAAACAAAGGAGTGGAACCTGGAGCTACATTATCAGCACTTTGGCTTCCCTCCTTGCCAGATGAAGTATTATCTTCAAAATTAGTACTAGGACTGGTTGACTTTTAAATGTTTTTCCAGGAACTTCTTATGCTGAAACTCTGAGACTTTGATCATCTCAGAAAAGCTCCTCAAATTATTTGACACCTTTTTAACTTCTAGTGCTGCCCATTAACAAAGGGTTACCAGACTTGTGAAAACTGAGGCAGATAGTGGCCACAGTAACACCAACTGGAAAATGCGTTTGAAGGTGCATGGTATCTTCTGCAAGATATTGTTTTCCAAGGGTTTTGTTTTTTGTTGTTTAATTGTTCCTGCTGTATTTTTCAGTTTGGCACTATGCATGTAAACAGACCAAAATAAAGTGTGCTCTGGAAATTAGAGCTTAATCTGTACTATACACAGCCATAGGTTTTGGCTACATACTTGTCTTGAGTCTGCAAGGGAAGTTGAAGTCAGAGATGACCCTAGATGGATGGACCCATTGTGAAGATGTTCCCTTGGCATTTCTACTACAACTGTACTGGCTAACTGCCACACCCTTCCAGCTGAGTATGACTAATGCAGAATAGAGTTGTCAAGTTCTCTCATGACAGTAAAGAAGGACTCAGGGACATAACTAAGGAAATCCAGATGGTGACCAAGAGACACTTGCAGGCTGAAATGGAAATTTTGAGTACTGTAGGTCCAAGAACAGGGCATCCAAAGAGATATCTTTTAAGGACTTTCTTTCCCCTTAGGGCTTAATGAGAGGACTGGAAGTACCTTACATTTACCAGATGACTGATGAACTCATGTGCTCTGAGGATTTACATCTATCCTTTGCTATCATAAGCCTTGCCATCCTTAGCATAAACTGAGACAATACATGCTGTCAGTCTACTTTATATATACAGTATTTTATACCAAAAGTATATAAGAAATAAGTATGACAGCTGCCCTCTTCCCTGGTAATGTAGTGTGCTCCTTTGACACAGTAGCAGGTTGGATAAGATGGTTGACCTGCACCAGACCTTTGTCCGTTTCCCCCACACATTACACACATTACTATTAGACAGATGGATATTATTACCTTGTCTAGTTCCTCCCTCTATCCTATGCCTCCCTCTTTTCCCTATCCTTTGTAATGGACTCTTCTCATATTACAGAAGTGACCTTGTTGTTTCATCCACAAGACATGGAGAATGTTCCTTGGGTATATATGGAAAGCTCCAAATACTTCATCCTTTTGAAAAAAGGAAAGAGAGGATCTTTATCCTAACCAGAATTGGGGACGTTCAACAAATGTGTACTTAAATAATTTCATCTCTTCAAATGCAACACTGGCTTGTGACTTCTGTATTTTGTCTGGCTCATAGAAAGAGCCTGCAATATAGGGTAGTTACCAGTCATTCCCAATACAAGATTCCATGCTTTTATATTTTTCTTGGTACCAAGAGTTAACCAGGTTGCCAGCAAACGATGATTGGACATCTAATCCATGTTGACTTGTATCTGAATAACTGTCTGGTTGATCTGAGGTAGGTCTCGATAGGAAGTACTCAAGCAGCTTTTGATCACATTTTCTTTCTCTGTTTTCCCAACTAGGACTTCTTGTAAAGTATGATAAATTGTTTCTTGTATTCATCAGGAAGATTTTACCTGCCAGAGGACAAGTTTCAATCCCTTCAGTTTGGTATATGGCCTTCATACAAAATGGAGGAATATGAACTTGTCTAGGGCTATTAGACTACATGTTGGATGTACATACATGCTGTTTACTAGGTCTTGCTGACAGATTTCTCTGTATTGGTTGCTGGGGCCAGTGCACTCTCCATCTAGGCATTATGAGTCAAAGAAAAAGACCCAGTCTTGCCCTGGGTCTTGAGAGCTCACTTGGCGGCTAGATCAAATGAATGTGAGAGGCAGTGGACATTCTCCTTTACAGTGATTCTTATAAGAAACATACCAGAAACAGGCTGGAGTGCCTACCTGAACCACAGTTAAATGCAAGGCATGTGATCTGCAAACACTATGATCATGATGCTACACGTGAACAGTCTGGAACCAAGTAACTTCATAACATTCCTGCTTACTCTGTAGAAGTCTGAGGTGCGAAACTTGACTAGTGGACATTGCCAATGCGTATTATAGACAAACAAGGATGTGTGGGTCATCTATTTCTTTGCCTGGAACACACCAAATTCTGGAAGTGGGGACATGACTGGTTTGACTGTGTTTTGTTTTTTTAGAGATTAAAATAATCTAGTGCACTTTCCAAACAGAAATATAGTAGTCATTTTGGGTAGTCTCTGTGGAAATCCACCCTAGACTCAATATCCCATTACCAAGGGAGTCATCCTATAAACTTGCTTGACATGGGACAGTGCCACATGCTGAATTTCTGCTCTAAGGGAGGCATGAGCCCTCTGCTGAGTGCTTTTCTTCAATATTCTCTATATTTCTATACTCTTGCCTACCCATCCCCAGTCCCCCCAGTATAATACCATGTTTACTCAAATAGAAGGTGACCCTGATTTTAAGACAGCCCAACACAATTAGATTCTAGATATGGAAAATGTATACATTTGCTATAATTTCTAGGTATAGTATCTAATTATTGGAGGTTTGCCTTGAATTTGTCCCCTTCCCACCGCTACAGCAGGGAAACTAAAGCTGTGGTGTCAGGTAGCCCCTTTCCTCTCTGCTTCCACAACAACTTTTTCCCCTGGCAGCCCTTCCCTCCCTTTCTTTACTGTCAGACCCTGCTCTCCCTAAGTACATGGAAGTGAGGAGCAAATTTGAAAACAATAGCATTGAAATTAAACATGGCTGTAGCAATTTGCTAATAGTATCCATGCATTTAGTTTATGCAAAATTGATGCATTACCCTTTTTCTTTCTTTCTTTTTTTGAAACTGCTGCCAGTGTTACCACAGGTACTCCATAAACATGCTTTTGAGTAGCACTTCGACACCTGCTTATCCATAGTACAAAATATGCATGATATTAGTTCAGTTTACCACATAGTTCATTGGGCTGAGACTTACCAGAGTCAACAACATTTCAAGCCATGGTGACCCCACAGTTCAGCACTGCTCAGTATAAGTGTGTACTCCAGATAAGAGATCCCCCTAAGAGGATCCACATGGTAATACTAATTAGCCCTCAGTCATGACTGGAATCTGGTGTTCTTGTCACAAGTCCTGGGATTTTCCAAGGTTTATATGTAGATGAGGTGCAGGGCAGCTTGATATGGCTTCACCTCGTGAAGGGCAGGGCCACACCAATTTTATGTGGCAGGCTGAGAGAGGAGGTGACAGGGATTCTGGGTGAACTGTTTGGGGCCTCGTTTCTTGAAGTTTGCCTTCCAATAAAGGCTGCTGAAGAAACAGAAATCTTTGGAAATGGGAAAGAAAGGCACAGCTCAACTGTAGAAGTGAAGAGGAAATAAAAAAGTATGCAGTGTTGTGGCTCACCATGATTTGAGAAAGAGTTGCTGCTGTGGGTGACTGCACTTAATACTTACTTGGCAAGGGAAGCAGTGTGACTATGTAGGCGGGCTCCCCAGGGCAGGTGATTGTCTCTGATATGTCCTCCATAAGAGGTCTATATTGAGGAGATTCTTTTTGGTGTTAGGTGGTGGAACCAGAGCTTGCTCCATCCACTCCATGCATTGACCTGGTATTACAGTGCTTCCAGGACCGGTGCAGGGAAAAAAAAAGGTTCCTATCAGCATGTTTCCCAATGTGGGCAATTTGTCTTATAGTCATGCTCAGCGCTGGTTGTATTTAATCAGCTTCATAATTGGTTTCCATTTCTGAGCGCATGCTGCTTTTGGCAACAGCTTAATGATAGACAGTGTATTTAGTGAGATTATTTTGTATGCAATTATAAGATAAGGGGCCTTTTATTCTTCATGCCAGTTGAGGGGGAGTGGGGAATTTGTCCCATATTCAAGTAAATATAGTATTCATGATGTGACAGGGCAAGACCTTGATCCTTAGGACAGTGCAGTACTGGCTGGAATGACTCTGGCTATCAGATCCATTGCAGATTCCTTAGAAGCCTCTATGCATCTTTTGATCTGCCTGGGCATGGTCTCACAAACCACCCTAAAATAATAAGCCCAATAATCCCTGAATTTGATGGCCTGGATTTTGGATGGCTGAGGAAAATGAGATTTGCTTCCTACAAGGACAGTCAGTTCTTACATAGAGCAGGAATTTGATTCCTTCAAATAGAAAAGGGCCTCAGTTTTAGAAACTTCAAAAAATATTGTTCCTGTGGAAGTTCTAGTACTAGAAATCTAAGACTAACCCCACATTTTCAGGAGCAGGATTTAAAGCATAACTTTTTTAAAGTCCACTTTGCTGCAGTATCATATAGGACTTCAAGTCATCCTTATAAAACTCAAATACCTTTTTTTGAATGAATGTCACTGTGTTCAGTACACTGCTTCACAAGCAAGATGGCTTTTCTTGTGATCATGACATCATCATGGGCAGTTGGTGAGCTCTAAGCAGTTAAGGCAGGACAGTCCTGCATAGTTTTCTTCATGGACAAGGAAATTATGAAATATACCAGATATTTTGACCTAAGGTGATTGGTGGTTTTAGAATTCCACCCAAACTAATTCATTACCATGCTAAGTTTTCTGAAATAGAAAATAGTGAAGGTTCTTTTCTTCCATGTTCTGAATCTCTCTCAAACAATAGTGCTCAGTTTTTTGGCCTTGTGGTCCACAAGTATCGCTTGGGGCTGGTCCACAGACCAGATAGAACTCCATGTACTAGGATCAGGCCCTGGGGCCTGACACTGGCCTCCCACACTGGGATTGGGTCTTGGGCCTGGTGCTGCCTCCATGTGCCAAGATGGGGCCCTGGGATCAGGCACCTGATCCAGCACACAGAGCCCAGGTCTGGAACCTTGGCAGGAGGGGAGTGGTGCTATCACTCCCCCATCACCAAATATCTGGACCCAGGGAGAGCCTCACAGGCCACATGACATGGTGCTGTGGGCCAGATGTGGCCCACAGACTGGGGGTTGAGCACACCTGCTCTAGACCCTTGTTCAAACATTAAAAGTATTCAGCCTTTTATATGCAGGTAGAGAGCCTTTTTTCTCACATCTGGTGCTTCTAAAGAGCAAGCTCTTTCTTTGAAAAGAATCTGAACGTGAATCACATAGCTTATTTCCACCTTCTGTCAGATAGCTGACAGACCTCTTTCTCTAACTATGTAAGGCACATTCTTGCTAGAGTACAGGCAATGTATTTTACCTACTTAAAAAATGTGCCAGGCTAAGAACTGCTCATCGTACTTTTATTAATCCATTATGCACTTAATTATAGCAGTCAGGTCAGATGCTGGCTTTAGGGACAACAATACTGCATTCTGTACTCCCACCATCAAGGAAGAGCACTGTGTGTCATTCATCTACTTTGGAATCCACTTTGATATGTGCTTAGAGAAGAAAGTACAGTTACTCTATGGGAACTATGGTTCTTTGAGACGGTGTAGTGTTAATCCCATGACTTGCCCTTCATTCCTGTTTTCAGAAATTCTCAGCAACACGGACTTTCAATTGAGAGAACTGAGGGTGAGCTATAGCTGCTTCCAACTTTTATGCTTTCATACAGCAGTTCAAGTAGATGTTGCTAGTCGAGAAAAATCTGATCTTACATATGGGGTTTGTGTATGCTTACAGTTGAATGCATACAAAATATATCTCTAAGAAGAATGATTCATACCTAATGATATTTACTACTGCATCTTCCTGAAAAGCAGATGAAGGTCAAAAGATTTCAAACTTCTACTACTACTTCCAGTGAAAAATCTTTGCCTCGAGCATGTTACATGCAAACTTATTTATCAGTTTGAACTTTAATAAATACTTGGAATGGGATATTAGCTTTAAAATAATTAGCGGGTAAGTAAGGCCAAAACTGTCTGTAGTGTGCCTCTGTGTGGTATTGAGTGTCTTCAGTTCCTTGTGAATTTAGCAAGTTTATAAGCATGCTTGGAAGCTGGCATGGACAGGCCCTTAGTTAAGGAAGTCTGTGAATTAACTGTATTTGCTTGATATGATAAATATGGAAGTGTGTCTGTGAGTGGGATAGTTGCTCTTATCCCCATCTCTCCTTTAGACTTGCCTGTCACGACTTGAATGAAAGAGAAAAGAAAGGAAATTACTGCTTTTTCATGGTTCTTGGATAGAATAATGCCACTTTGGTGTCAATTGCTCATGGTGTATGTTTTATTTCCAGTTTAACAGTGGTGAGATAACAGAGCCCTTGCCAACTGCTTCACTGGCAAAAGTAATTGGAGTTACAATCAGGGACTACTCGGACTAGTTACTTAATAAGGATTCCTTGCCACTAATTATCTCATTAGCAGCATACACTCTGCATTCTTCATTCTCTGTGGGTGCACAATCCTGAGAGTAATCTCTAGCTACTCTCCCTCACAATCTGTTATATTGCTCCCAAATCCCACAATCCCACTGGATTTCAGACTTGGGGTTTACCCCAATCTCCCCCGTTCTTCCCTTAAGGGGTAACGATCCCTTCTTCATAGAAGTCCTGGCAGATCCGCCACCTGGCATCTCCACTTTTCCCCATACTCACTGGCACAGCGGGGTTTACTGGCAAGAGAATCTTTTTTGCTGCTGCCCTGCCACATCCCTCAGGGATCTGACACCCGACAGGATTCTTGGCAAAGCGATCCTTTTCCCCACCAACTTGCCACGTACCTCAGGGCTTCACTTCTCCCAGAGTCCGTCCAGATAGCCGGTAAGTCGTCTTCTTTCTCTCCAGAAGTCCATCCCTCCTTATTTCTTCTTCTTGTGCCCGAAGGCAATCAGTCCGTCTCCCGCCGCTGGTTTTATGCCTCACTCAGCAGGCTTGTCATGTCCCAGATGTGTAACTCCCCCTACCTGGCCGAGCTTACCATTAGGTCAGTTTGACCTGATCTTCTAAGTAACAGGGCTCTTGTCTGAGTCCCTGTTACAGTGTCATTAGATTTAACTTTCTAAGTCACTAGGTGAGATGCTGGGCCAACAAGTAGCTTGGACAGTTGTTACTTCCTATTGCCATTTAGGCTTACCAGTACTGAATCAAGACATTTTTGTAATAGTTGATGTTTCCATGCTTGCATGGAAGGGTCTGATAACACTGTAAAGCTATTCTTATCATTAATATGGAAAATGAAAATAAAGGTAAGGAGATAGATCAAGCAGAAAATATGATATAATTGGAAAAGGAACCTATATTTATATATATATTCCAATATATATAAAGCAGCATTTTCCTTGTTTTTTTCTTTCTTTCTTTTTTACAGTACAAGAGCATCAACTTGGTTTTGGTTTTAATTCTTTCTTCCATATATTTAACTTAGTAAATATTTGTGCCCTGGAAGGTTACAGTAAAGTTATCTACAAAACATAAAAGTTTTTGATGGCTAATTTCTCTGCAGGATCAGTCTGTCCACCAGTCCCTTAGAACTGTGGTTTTCAAACTGTTCTGTGGCACCCTGGGATTTCATGATAGATCATCAGGGGCTCTACAAAGAGATTAGTGATAATGGTGGAGTGGGCCAGGAGCCAGTATCCTGCCATTGTGGGACCAGGATGCCTGGCTCTGCGTTAGTCTTTCAGATAGGGTTAAGGGTTCAGCAGCAGAAGTGATGCAAAAGGGTTGCACGGCTCTAGGAAGTTTGAAAACCACTGCCTTAGTGTTCCCATGCACTGAATGGATTGTTTATCCACCGTTCACACAGAGCAACTGTGTACGCTTTATCCTAGATCTGCAGGGAATAAGGTCTTTGCTCGCAAGCTTTTGTTTCTGGCTCCGGTGCAGGTGAACAAGAGAGCTGAGAGTAGGGAGCATTCCTTGTGCCTTATTGTTCCTGTTGGCTTCTGGATGATATGGAAAGGAAAGCTGCCTGACTCCTACTTCTGACTTAATTAGCCCAGGAGATTTGGTGGGAATCAATTTGGAGCAAAGGATGAGTGGTGAGAAGACTGGGATTAGATTAAGACCTGGGCAGGAGGGGTGGAAAACTGCATTGTGGAGGCTGAAGGAGGTTGATTGTGTGCGTAACAGGAAGTTTGATAAGAGGATGGGGATGGTGATTGGAAATCGGAGTTGTGGGGTTGGGGATTGGGACTAGGTGAGGAATTTGGGATTTGAATAAGGGAATGGGGATGATGGGACACAGTTGGGTTGAAGCGGAAGCTGAGTGGAAATGGGAGTAAAAGACTTTTTCTCCTGCAGAGTATGCTCCTTCCAAAATCCAAAATAGAACTTAGGGGTTGTGAGTCTTGATCTTTTGCTGTTGGTAAAAAGCTGTGGTGCCCACTGGTGACATGCTTGTCTCATTGACTTCTAGTAGCAGTTTATGTACAAAATAGTAACTTAGTACAACATCAGTTGCTCACTTTAAGCAGTAGAGGTCTCCCCTACGAACCAATATATTCCAACCCAACTGATGAACCTTGTGCATGTGGGTATATTGCATGCAGCCAGAGGTGTAGCGAGCTCACTGAACTCCCTCTCCTCCATTACGGATGGACACACTGGGAGCAGAGCTGTGCGTGCTTTGGCAAAGACTCCAGGAGCAGGTGGACAGGTGCAGAAAAGAGGGGAGTAGTACTATTCTGCTTGCTTCACTAATCCCTTGTCCTCCAGATACAGTTTTTGGTGTGGCACTATGCTGCTTGGATCCTGTAGCTAGGAAGGGGCAATGCAGGGCTTCCCCTGCCACGGTGAAGACTCCCAGCATAGGAAATTCTGAGGCCCATTCATAGCTGGTGTTGGGGGCAGCTGGCTTGCTCATCCTCCCCTGGTTACGCTGCTGCATGCGGCGGAATTTGTTTGAGGTTTTTCAGTCATGTGTCTGAAAAACAAGGATGTTTTATCATAAAACCTACTGACTTTGCAGCCTTGATATTCTTTTAACTTTGATTAAATCTTAAGCCTATAAACTATCTCACCATCCACATCTGCAGTTCATCTTTTGCTTTTAATATTCTAAAGCCTTTGACCTCCCTTTTCACAGCAGCCTGTATGGAGAGAGCTGGAATTGTTGCAAGTGTTAATAAGCAAGACATCTCTTTTTGGGAAGAGAAGGGGTTTTGCCTAGACTATGCTGAAGCAGGCTGATGGTGACTGATAACTAACATATGCTGAATGTTTCTGCTGAGTCAGCTCTCCCTGTTCTCAAAGTGCCTGAAACCTATACCTAGTATCTTAGCTGACAACCAGGTCCTTCTTTAAAAATGGGAGAGTAAAAGAGTTTTATACCTCAACACTGCCATTGTTTTCCTATGTCTAGTTTTCATCCTGGTTCTGTTGAATTAATAGTCTGGCAGGGGACAAATTTCCTGTTAATAGATTGTTCATATTTGTAATGGGTGGGTGGGTGCATTTGCCCCATGTGAGTGTTCCCAGTCTAGGTTTTATTAGACAACCCTTAAGAAAATCACCGTTTCTGGGAAGGCTTAGAAGCTTTCTGTCTCGTGTTTCACTGAAATCATCTCCTTGTTCTTGATTGCTTTCTAAGTTTACTGAACAGTGCTATAAAATGATGGAAAGATGCATTTATAACAGCTTTGTGGTTATCCCAGGTATAAATGACCTGGGATAGGCAAATTGTTGCTCATTTGTATTGTCCTGTCGCCTAGGGAGCTTAACTGAGGCATAACAGCCAGAGTCTGCACCCTGGGCAGCAGTGATGGTGGCAGGAGCTGGGCTGGATGCTGCAGCTATGGCTGTGCCAGCTGACCTGGCAGTGATAGCAGCTGCTGTTCTTGCCCTCTCTCTCCAACTCCAGGTGGGCACTTACAGAGTGCCCTGGTGGCCCATTCTTCGTTATGCACCTGGACCTCAGTTATAGGCTAGAACCAAATTGCGTTAGGCAGTTTAAACACAGAATAAAAAGATGGTCCCTTCTGAAGACAGCTTAAAATCAATGTATCAGAGAGCATGTAGGTGTTGATAAAGGAAAACAAAGAAACCATGAGACAGTATTGGTCAGGATTATAGGTAGTGGTTGTAGTGTATATATATTAGCAGTCTGTTAAATTTTTTGTACACAACGCAGTAAAGGAGAGTAAGTATTACGGATGTCTACAGGGAGCTCCTTCCAAGGATGAAGGACAATGTGGGTGGGCTATGGACACTGGCATCATAAGCTAATTGGAGGTAGGGTCAGTCTTTCTATACTAAATTTGCTAAATAGGCTGAAGACGGCCTGTGAAGGGATTCAGGGTTACTTTACTTTGTAAAATTTGGTGATTTGGATTTGGCCTGTAGGAACATGAAGCTGAGCAATCATAGGGAGGAAGGAAAGAGTCATATAGTGACTTGTATGTGAAAATGGAAACAGGAACCGGAGATCTGAGCATAGGCTGAAATTTTACGCTGTCCTCTCTTGCATTTATTCTGGCATTTCATTATCTTTTCTATGTGAAAAAAAGAAAACTACTTGAACATAAAGTCTCAGTACTGATTTTTTTTGTTAAACTCAAATTGAGGTAACTTTCCGAATCCTCTGCAAACTAAGCAACAGGATTAAGATGACTTGCAGGCTGAGTGGGTTATATATCCTGACAATGATGCCCACTTCTCCCTTGTGGCTGTAGAGGTGACTAGGACAAGAATGTGATCCTCTTTGTAAAGAGCCTGCCCATTGTTCTGCTTGCAGCAAGGGATCATTAAGCTCTTTTGCAGAGGTTTGCAATATTGCTTAACAAAACAGTGTGATTTTTTTCCATTTCAAAATTCCACTTTACTTCTGTTTTTTAAAGCTGATATATAACTGGATTCAAATTTCAAGTAGTTAGACTGTTTTGACTATTTCCTGAGGGAATGGTGGCTCCCATGAAAAATGAACCCAGACAGATGTCCTGAAATGTACTTGCTTCTTTGTGAGGATCCATAAGAGATCTGTGGATGTATCTTTGAGATCTTTTTTCCATTGGTAATGATCATTCAGGTGGTAAGCTATTTACTTTTGTTACCTCAATTTATGTTAGCTGAGAGAGAGGCACTGCTTGGGGATACCAAGGAGAAAAACTTACCACAATTTCTTGGGAATGCCTCAGTCGCTGCTACTACTACTACTAATGGTGACTTCAGTGATATGTGTTTCCAACCTCAGCAGGACAAATTGAACATTTAGTTCCACACTAGCTAGCTTTATTTCATGCCCATCAACAAGTGAGAAAGGACACTTCACTGCTGTTCAGTTTCAAGCCTTTGCCTTCAGTGAAACCCAAGGTGAAAGAGAGGGGTGGAGCAGCACTTTATTAAGCCTTCAGAGCCTCCTCCTACTCGCTGGAGTCAGGAGGGAAATGGAGCATTTGGCAACATTAGTAAGTGACTTGTTGGAGTTTATTCCTTAGCTCTGACTACCGGAAATAGAACTGATCAAAAAGATCTTTGACAGAGCTGTATTCCATTGCAAAGAATCAGTTTCATTGAAATTGAAGTGATTTGTGGGACGTCTGACTTCATGACGTTTTTAGGAAAAAGCCATTTTTTTTGGTTCGACTTCATTATAATAATATATATAATTTAAATAATTTTCATTTAATGAAAAATGTCAAAATGAACAAAAGTACAATGTCAAAACAAAACACTGATTTTTCTCAATCAGTATTTAAAGACTTTTTTCATGGGAAATTGAAAATTTGCCTTAGTTTTAATTCAGAACTTTTATTTATTTATTAATTTATTTTGGTTCTAAGCTAGCAGTCCTCCAGAACTTTTTGTAGTTCCATTAGAAATTCTTCACTGCTCCAGGACAGAGCAGAGAGACGATGACACTTGTATGTATGTGCCTAAATTCCATTCACAAGCTACTGTCTTCCAAACGCTGCCCTTTTGGGGGACCACTGCTCAGGATCATGTACTCTTGGGGGCTTGAGTGAAATACTATAAGTAATGAAATAACCAAGCAAATCTGGAGAGTTGCTTTATAGTGTATGGTGGCTTTGGCTCCAAGGTGTTTGTAAAGTTCCAAGAGCAGAAGCAATCCAGCTAGAAGCGTCTACTGTCTCCCTATTAGAGGGTCACCATCCCAGGACCTACTTTAAAATGAAAATCAGAGTTATTTGTTGGCCCCTCCTGTGCAAGTACTTTGTTACTAATATGATGTTTTCCCAAACAAATAGCCCTCTAGCACCAACACTTCTTGAACTTCTGCAGAATATGAAAGAAACTTCTTCCTGTCTTCAGAAAAGGCATGACGTAAGCAACAGTCTAAAAATTTTTCTCTCATTACTAGGATTATCTTGGTTCCCCACTCAGGAGCTGACCACAATTTCTAGAGAATGTGCCATTACAAAATGAATTTGAATTTATGCCTGGAGGAAAAAAACCTTTGAAAAGCTCATAACAGTGATGTTCTACTTTTAACCATGCTGTTAGCTAATAAGAAATACAGAAGCAATGTATGGTAGTTTCTGTCCCACTGAGCCTGTTCTTCATTTGTGGCTTCATCCTTGGCCTCTACACAATCTGCAATTTGGATATCGGTGAGATGGAAAAGTATACTTATCCCATTGCAAACTAGTCCCACACATGAAGGGAGTCTAAAGCATACAGAAGAAATGATCCACCAAAAATATGACTTTCATTTAGTTGAATAAGTTCTATAAGTGAGAACTTGCCCTTTGCCAAGAGAGAGATCAATTGACGGATCCAGGGATGGGGCAAGAGATTGCATCCTCTCCACTTAGGCTGGGCTGTACATGTATGGTGAACTCTGAGCTCTTTGCCTGGTCAATGCAGGTTTCTGCCAGAGCTCTTCATGAGCAGTGAGCTTTTGACTCCCCAGCTAATTGGGGCTGGGGCTAGTTGGAGCTCCAGGTTTCAGGCAACTTGGGCCCAGGTAGTAAACACTGCCACTCTTCACCATTCCTTCCCATTCCCACTGAATTCATCAGCAGGGGAGAGGAGGAGATAAGTGGCTTCAGTAGCAATCGCCCTCTGGGCAGACCCCCCTAGTGCCCAAAACTTGTGCAACACAGTCAAAAGGGGTAAGACTGCATCACTGCACCCCTTTTGGGTACGCCCCTGAAGAGATCTAATTTTCAGTTAGCTCAGCTAAGTCTTACCTCTCCCCCCACACCCTCTTTTTTAACACACCTGCTTATAATGACCTTGCTCCAAATATGTACTGCAGTTATAAACTAGGCATCATCAGAAGTTGTGCTTCTTTCTTTAATGTGGCTACAATTAGTTGTGGAATAATCCTATTTGAGTGATTATCTGCTTGTATTTAATTCTCTCTCTCCTACTATTCTTTTTGACAATATAGACCTAACTTTCTTAGGAGCTAATATAAACACGTTAATAAATATTAATAATTAATAGGGCTGTCAGATAATCACAGTTAACATGCACAATGAACACATTAATTGGTTCTTGCATTAATTATTAATGTATTTTAATGCGTTCATTGCGCATGTGGTTTTGGAGCTCCACTCTGCCATCTCTGGCCAGCAGTGGCAGTGCAAAGGACTGCAGAGCAGCCCAAGCATGGGCACCAACTGGCTGCAGCAGGAGGAGACAGGGTGCACACGCGCACACGAGAAGCTGCAGGCTGCATGCTGCATGTAGAACACCGCTGCGCTGGTAAGTTAGTGGAGGGGAAAGGGTAGGGGGGACAGAAGAGGTTGGGGTGGGGGAGAGTTAGATTGAGGCCCTCATAGTGAGGGAGGGAATGGAGCAGGGGCAAGCACTGGGGTGAATGGGGGGCCGTGGTGGGTTGTGGGATAGACCTGCAGGTGGCTTGTCCGGGGGTGCGGAGCGGGGATGACTCCCCTCTGCTGTGTTCACCCCTGGGGGAGGTATGGGGGGCATGTACCCCCTGGGTTTGTGCATGGAACAGAGGTGGACTGCCTGCTGCAGGCTGGGACTCTGTGCCCTTTAGCCTTTGCCCCAGGAGCTGCACGCTGGCTGTGCCATGCGTCCCCTGCCTGCCTGGTGGTAGGAGGTACAACACGGTGTCACACAGCTCCCGGGGAAAAGGCATCAGGGTGCAGAGCCTCAGCCCGCAGTGGGCAGCCTGCCTCCACCCTGTGCACAAATCCAGAGGGCATATGCTCCCCCACACCTCCCCCAGGGGTGCACACAGCCTTGGACCAGGCACTCATAGCTCCAT
The DNA here is from genome assembly GCF_052110815.1 of Crocodylus siamensis. Taxonomy (NCBI): domain Eukaryota; kingdom Metazoa; phylum Chordata; order Crocodylia; family Crocodylidae; genus Crocodylus; species Crocodylus siamensis. The sequence continues at coordinate 226,416,033 of NC_143396.1, read as the reverse complement.
CCCACAACCCGCTCCAGGCCCCAGGTTCCCATTCACCCCAGCATCTGCTCCTCCCCCTCCACAGACTTACCTGCTGTGTGTGTGTGTGTCTGTCTGTCTGCCTCTCACTTCCAAGCCACAGCCCCCACAGCCCTGCTGCACATAATTGTGAGTTTTTAGCTGTGTGATTAAAATCATGATTAATTGCGACTTATTTTTTAAATCACGCAACTAATCATTTGACAGTCCTAATAATGAATAAATATAGATGTATAATGACAACATTTTCATACTCAGGAATGGACTGGGGTGGGGGAATTGTTCAGTTGTACCACCCTTTGTTTCCTAATCCCCTCACAGTTTAAATGCAACTCCCTGACAGCAATAACATTTCTATTCAGGCAGCAGTGAGTGAGTTAGTTGACTTCATGGCTCACTGTAATCTACCTCTGTGGTTTTCAAACTTCCTGAAGTCACAGAATGGTTTCTTATCTCTTCTTCTGCTGTGGAACCCCTACCTTGGCTCCATGGGCTGTGTGAGCTGACATGGAGCCAGGCATCCCAGTCCAGGAATGGCAGCGCATCGCCTCCCAGTCCACTTTAATCTCTTTATGGAACCCTGACGATCTGTTGTGGAACCTCAGGGATCCATGGAACACGGTCTAAAAGCACTGAAATACCTGATTCCTTCAAAACCCTTTGTTCCACAGGTGGTTTTGATAATCCATTAATCAAACTTCTCTTTCTCCTGCAATTTTGCTGTTTCTTAGCTGCTTCTGGTAATCTAACTCCTATTTCAGTTCTCTGCAGACTGATTTTAAGTTTAGCTAAAAACATTGACTCAGCTGTGGAAGTAACTTTCAGTGACTCACTGGATGCATTTTCAAGATGCTTAGGAAGGCTAGATTTTGTTTTATGAATCTGAAAATGAATATACATTTTATCCTACTGATTATACTAATGAAACAACATCTTTTGATAATTTTTGTCTAGTTTATTGTGTTTGTATATATAATACATGATATAGCAAATTAAGTTCCAGTTAACTTGTATTTATTTTTCTTTGATCTTAAACTGAATAATATAGTCTTAGGCACTTGGCATATTAGTAAAGTCTCTAGTTTTTTTTTAACTGGAGAAACATGTCAAAATCCTAGATCTGCCCATGCTCATACCTTACCACTGTCTGCTACAGTATGGTATGATTCATTGCTGGACAGACTGATAATGCAGATTTGTTTTTCTTGATTCTTTTTTTTTGAATGACCAAAAAAAAGGTCTTAGCCTCTTGCCCCCTGCAACTACAGCAACTTTGTGACTAGCAGCATACTTTTGCCTCATCTTCCATTGTTCTCTTTTACATCATTGCACCAGCACAAAGGGGCTGTTAAGATGCTACCAAGGCAGAGTAGAAATGTTTGGCATCTGTTTAGCGCTGATGTAAATGACAGCAGTAGTGGCAGAGCAAGAGAGCACAAACAAGGATTCTTGTATATTGTAGCAAGCTGAGCGTAATTCTTTAGCAGCAACTCTTTTTTTTTACTGCCTTTGTAATCAAGTAGAAACTTTGGCAGCTTAAGTTAAAATACAAATCAAAATGCTTTAAAATAATTGTGTAAATAAATAATATTGAATACGACGGGGACTGTATTGACTATATTAAATCTGGATTAGCTTTTACCATTCACAAACTTTCCATTTTCAAATGGTATATATTTATATTGCCACTGATGCCTAATCACAGCTCAGATGTTGCCAGAAAAAAAAGAAGGGTTTGGCTCTTAGGATTGGCACCTGAGAGGTCATGGAAGTTGGTTTCAAATTGTAGAATGACCACTTTAGCTGGATTTTTGGACTAAACTGATTAACAGTGACACATTTAATATTATCTGTTAAATTTGTTATCTTTAAATTTCAGAGTTAACTTGCTGAGATGAATAGAGTGGTTCAAACTTGTCAAGGTATTATTTTGAGGTATCTGCAGACTTGAAAAGGCACTGCACTGATTTACATTCAGTTGGCTTTTAAGATTTTATTTGCCAGCATTATAAGTAAAAACCTTAAGATTCTGGAGCACAGTTTCATGTAAAGGATGGAATCAGTATCAAATTCTATAGAATATGGTAGGCCCTACCCAGAGCTAATGGTGAAAATGCACTTGAGATATATGATGCTTTCAACTTGATTATGTAATTAATTGTATTACAGCTTTACCCTAGTCGTGCACTTGAAGTGTTAACTGGTTGTAGTCCTGTTGTTTCATTCTTTACCTTTGTTCCATCTTGGCACTCCACTGTGATGCATTAGATGTAGCATATCTACTCAGCCAAACTGTAACTATTACTTTTAAAAGCTTGAGGCTCCCAATAATAGGACATTTAAAGGGCCTGATTTTGAGAGAGTGCAGAGCATCTGTTTTCTCTAAAGTAACAGAGGCTTCTCTAAAATGTCTCAAGTTGGGCATCTAAGATTGAAGCAGTTATGATCACTAATTGCATTTGAAAATCTTAACTTTAATATCAGAATGTATATTCCACTCCAGCATATTAATTATAATCATGTGTCCACATTTATGGTCATCTCTGATAAGAAACTGTTCTAACCCATTCAATAAAGGTGCAATGATTGGTTTACTTAGAAAAGATTAATTAGGATGGTGCATATCACACCTACCCTTTCTTTGGATTTCTAGAAGCTACAGTGGTTCACTCCCCTTCCTCAGAGGATTGCTTTGTAGAACAATGCTACAGTACATACTATACTAAACTGTTATGCTGAGTTTACGTGTTCCTTGGATAGCTTAAATAGAAGTTTTAAAAAAATCAAGGTCCCTGCATCTCTAGCACCCCAGAAGTGAATGTTAGACACTAACTGATTATTCTGACTTGTGCTATAGGTCCTTTCTGAAGTTTTTGTTCAGTTTTGCTCACGTAGAACAGTAGATTTATCTACATGAGAGTTTACTTAAGGTCTGAATAAAAATTGAGCAAGTATTTCAGGTTGGGGCCCTTTCCATGCCTAACAACCTGGTTTTTATATTTTGGCTATATTCACTGTTTATTAGTAAGAAGACAGCTGTTCATTCCTCAACAGATTAATACAGCAATTCAAGACCTCTTAAAAATCATGATGATAATGTGTTGAGTGACAGGCTGCAAGTCAAGGCAAGATTTAAAGTTGGGAAATGGCTTCTCTTCGCAGGAAGACTTTTTTTTTCCTTCTTTTTTGAATAAATCCTAGCCACGTGATGCATGCCTTTCACTTTTTTCCCCCCCCTCTCCTCTAGTATTGATACTCGAGAAGGTGGAAAATGGAGATCTGAGCAACAAGATACTGAAGATCACTGATTTCGGCCTGGCCAGAGAATGGCATAAAACCACCAAAATGAGTGCTGCTGGGACATATGCCTGGATGGCTCCTGAGGTCATCCGCTCATCCATGTTCTCCAAAGGCAGTGATGTGTGGAGGTACTGATTTGGCACTAAGTACTTGGATAGTAAATGTTAACTGGAACTCCCAGATGCACTGGACTGTGCTTAATGAAACACCAGGGATGGCTAACTGAATACCACAGTTCCTGATTTAGTAGAGCTTTTATGTTTCCTGGCTTTCCACCCTTCCATATCCTTATCTGTCTTTGAGCTTGGGAATCCAGAATGTGATCTGTACAAAGTAGCGAGGTCCTGCATCCTCCAAATCCTTGTTCCTTCAAGGATTTCAGCTTACCCCTTCCATGCCTTTCTTCTAAGCTTTCTATGACCCTCACCACTCCTATAGTACCAAGATCACGCCCCATTCAGTTATTTGGTTAACTACTGCCTTTTTAATATGACAGAAGACTGGAGTGTTATACAGTTGTGATTAACTAAAGGCCCCAAGATTTTGTAAGAGTAAAGGAGTCAGCTTCAAGTTATTCCAGTTCTGGTATTTACATTCTACCTACCCAAATTTTCCTTGAAGTTTCACCAGAGCATAGTATTCCACATTTCCTTTCCTAAATCTGTGTAAGGTTTCATACTTTCAGTAATCAAATTAGATGTTAACTATTGATTATGGGTGAAACTAAGACTTTGATCTCTCATAACTCTTATTAAAGCACTTTGATTGTTTTAAATGGAAGCCATTATGGGCAAAGTAAATGAATTTAAGAAAGTCAGGTAAATTTACTGGGAGAATGAATAAATCTAGAGTCTAGTAGATTGCTTCAAAATGATAGAAAGTGATATAGGGTTACCACTTACAGATACTGCACAAGATTTGCTCTTGACTGCACAAGGCTGAATGGCTTTAACTTTGTTTACTAGATAAGCATTTACTGCTGTTATGGTTGTACAGTTGGTCTTCAAGAGTTGCAGCTGGAGCAGTTCAAATGGGCAGTGATCCACTTTTTTCTCTCAAATACAATAGTGCATGATTTTAAAAAGATGGACTTTGAGTGTAATTTTGCTGGAGAGAGGTATATTGAAATTCTAACATTGCTATTGCTGGGCATTCTTGTTTTAAAGTTTTCCAGCTATTTGCAATCTATTGGTAACTAGGGCTGTGTGAAGCTTCAGGTGTTGATTCGATTTGGAGGAGATTTTTTGGCCTGATTCATTGGTCAAATCTCCGAATCGAATCAGGAGAATAAAAGGGTCTGAATCAATTCAAAGCTCTCCGAATCAGTTCAGAGAGATTTGGGCAGTCCCTGCTCACCGCCACAGGAAGCTGGACATGGACTCCGTGCTGGTAAGTAGGGAGCGGGGGAGTGGGTTGGAGGAGGGGGGGAGGGAAATGGGGGAACCCCTGTTGGGCCCCATCCCCTGCCTCCTTCCCCAGCCCCCTTGAGTGCCCCCCAACTCTTGCCTGCTCTCCCAGCCCTGTCAATGACTGTCCCGCCCAGCCCCAGCATCCTGACTCTTTAAAAAAAAAAAAAAAAAAGCCTCACACTCACTGGCTCCTGCCAGGCAGGGGAGAGAAGCCCACTTCCCCCTACTGCCCCATCCTAGATGGGTGGCTCTGCCACAAGCCCCCATCCCCTGCCCGCTCTCCCAGCCCTATCAATGGCTGCCTGGGCCCAGCCTCCCAGCTCTTTTTAAAAAAAAAAAAAAAAAAGAAAAAAAGCCCTGCACTTGCCAGCAGCTGCATCAGCTGTCAGGGATTCTGGGGGGGCAGCACAGGGCAGTGGAGGGCAGCAGGGATTGCTTCTCCACCTGGCAGCACTGGGTAAGTGAGGAGCTTTAAAAAAAAGAAGTGCTGGGATGCTGGGGCTGGGCGGGCCAGCCATTGACGGTGCTGGGAGAGCAGGCGGGGGATGAGGCCTGTTTAATTCGGAGACTTAATGGCAGCCAAATCTCTGAATTGGATTCGGCTGAATCAGTTTGAGACAGTGATTCAAATCACCAAATCAAATCACTGTCCCCCGCATTGGCTGAATCTGAATCCAAAGCGAATACTAGCTGCTTCTCATGGGCCTATTGGCAACTGTCTTTGCTACATATTGTGAACTAACATCTATAGTTTTGTGGCTACTTTAGAAGACAGAGAGGACCCTGTTTTATTCAAGGGTGGGAGAATGGTCCAGCTGTTAAAGCAGGGAACTGGGGAGAGATGTCCAAAAAACATGCTCTATTGTTTTGAGGGATGAATTTGTGGTCTTAGACATTGCAGCAGTCATTGTTAAAGCCCAGGGCCTTCATCATCAGATTAAAAACTACTACCCCTTGAGGTAACAGAGCAATTCTATTAGCTGTAAGTAAGCAGTGGGCTCTTATCCTGGGTGTAGTCTAAGCAAGAAAAAAACAGAACGAGTGCATACAATTTTCCAGTGTTCAAGAATACTTCATTTCGTACATATCACTTTAACTTTGTGCTTTAGTTTCTTCCTGTATAACAGGATGTTTTGAAGCTTAATGCTTCTCAGCTGAGGTCTTTTTGCCTCAGTGTAACTCCACTGATGCCAGCCTTTAGAACGGATAGGGTGCACTAGTATTAAATGACTGGCAGCAGCAGCACGATTCATCCTAGTTTCAATACAGGGAAAGTTATGCTGGGGCATGCCAATGCTACAGGTTTCCATCTATTCAAAGCCAAAGCTACTGCTACACTTGTACAGAAAAATCTCAGTGTCGTCTAGGCCTTAATGTGTGTAAAGCACTTTGAGAGCCCCTAATAATTTTGGGAAACATTATTCTCCTTCATGAAACTCCCCTTCCCATTTTATTTGGTTCATATACCTTGGCTTTAGTGCCTTTTCTCCTAAGAACAAGATGTCTTTCTTTTAAGGCTGTCAGTAATGTTCTTTAATTGGAAGAGGTTGTTAGTGTTATAAGAACTGTGATGTGCTGTATCTCTACAGGCTATGAATATTTTGTTTTTCTGTGGTGTTCTTAATCCTTGATCAGAACTGAAATATGTTTGACAGTGTGTGGTGGAGTTGGACATTGGGACATGGCCATGTGGCGTTTGAGATGGATGTACAGAGGGAGAAGTATCTCCCAAGGCAGTGTTTGTCAGTGCCACATTTGAAAGCATTAAGCTTTTCAAAAACAGGTGTAGATGCATTTAAAGAATCCTGTTGCTACCCAAGCATGCAGCTGAAATCTCTGACAGGATAACCTTTCTTTATCCTATTAGACTTGCCCCTCCCTTGTCCACCCCAGGCTCTTGACTAATGACTGTCAAATTGGTGACTGGTGAGTTCAGTTTGACTAATTAACAACCCTTCAATTAATCTGTGCAGCTTCACAAAATCAGCTGTGTGCTTCTCTTAAGATTCTATCATTTCCTTAAAAGGTCTTAGTTTAATGGGGACACCTGGTCTTTTGACAGATCTTACCCAGCTTGTGTCCTTTGATAAATACATAGGCAGTACTTGGAGAAGACTGGAAGGGACTTCTTAAGTCATCAAATCTTCTACTTTGTTATCATAGGCAACCACATCATTTAATCCCTTTCATAAATGTATTAAGAGCCATCTTAAAACAAGCTAGATTTCTTGGCCCTGCTGCTCCTACAGTTGGATGGGAGTTCCTGAACCTACTGCAATGTTCTCACAAAGTGGTTTCTGCTACTAGTGCCCCAGTTAGTCTTGCTGGTAGTAACAGTACTTTGCACTTAACACAAATGCCTTACTCTTATTTGTGCTGTGATATACTGTGGAGCCCTAGTTCTAGACCAAGGCCCCACGCTGGTATTGTGCACACATATGCATGCATACCTCCCATAGTATAGGGGGAGCCCTACTCTCAAAAAACATTGTCCCTTCATCAGTAAAAGCTCAGAATCCTTATAAAGTTAGGGTGATGTTGCAGCTGTGACGGTCAAGGGAAAATGCAAGAGGCAAGGATTTTTGCGGGTGATATTTTTTTTTTACTACACCCACTGTAGAGATGCTTAATTCTAATAATATCCTTGTGAGTTAAGTGGGTATTTATTTCAATTTTACAGAGGGTACAAATGAAGCACAGAGGTTACAACTTGCATATGTACTGCAGTAAATCAGCATCACTGAAGTATACAGCTTGGCTCTGAGTCCTTTAATTGCTTAACTGTGCTTTTGCCACCCACGATCCTAAAAACTTGGAAAATGAATATCTACATCCTCTTGTGGGAGTAATTTCTGCCACTAATATAATACTTTCTGCTAATGATATAATGATTTGTGCTTTTATAGCAACTTTCATGTGTAGCCATGTGTCAGGTAAGTATGAATATGATGTGTAGCAGATTACTTCAGCTTTTTACCTTTGCCTTATAGAATCTTACCACAATTTGCCTCTCTGAATAAGGGTCCTCTCCACTAGCTACTGGAACTCTCACAACTATATTTAGGAACCATTCAAAACTGGATTTTTTTGGAGGGATAGGGGAATTTCAGAGTAAACACATTCTATAGAGATTTAGCTTTCATCAGTGATAAGTGCAAGAACAGTAGGCACTATTGAGTGTAGCAAGGCTTCTTCTGTTTGGAAATGAAGGGAGCAAGCAAGGGTTGGCTCATGGAAATTTCTGATAACTGTGTATCCCACTCTTTGAAATACACATATGTATGTATAATTTAAAAATTTTTTTTACAAGAAATACACTCTTTTACCATGCCATGCAATTACCATCATATCTTAATTGATATTTCCTGAGCTCTTACTTTTAAATAGTCATAAGATACTTGCCCAGAATCCAAGCACCAATTAGCTACCCAGTATTTAAATTTTTTATCTGTATGAGAAAAAAATAGTGGAATCACTTAGAATTTCTGAGTTAGTAGATCTAGATGATTTGGGTTTATGTATGGGATGTTGAGACAGTTGTCTTCAGGGTGTCCAAGTTGGTTATGGCTGAAAATAGTTGCCATCTATGGACTATGAATGACCTACATGAAATGAATCAGTAGTACCAGGTCAGTTGCCAGTGGTTAGGCGTTTACTGGTGGAGGGTGGTTTGGGGGAATATTGCACTGTATCTGTTTATTCCACACATGTTTTATCGATAAATAGATAGTCCAATACCATTCATAGCACTAAGTTATAATCTGTATTTGTATAAATTGAGGCTCTTTATAGAGGTAAAATATTTTTATTTCTAGGGAGGTAGAAAAACTAAGCTTCAAAACACTGTATTCCTTTTGCCTAACTTGGCTGTCAAAGTCCCTCCTGTAGGGAGGGAAAATTAGTTTGAGGAAGTAGTTCCTTTTTCATGTGAAATGGTGACTGTTGAGGGGTGCAGAAAAGGAAGCTGGAGTATTAATAACATTTAAAGAAAGAGGGAGAAGGGAAATTAGTGTCTGAAATCCACTGAGTAGGATTGAATTTGATGTTAAATGGCTTAAAGGATTAGTGGATCACTAGGACATTGTTAATTATTCATACAAGTGTCAGTTGACTTGGTTGTATAGTCAGTATCACATGGCTGCCATTGTAATTAAAATCCAAACAATACTATGGAATGCAGTATAAATAAATGGGGTTTTCCCCTTCTTTCTCCTTCTTTTTAAGGATGGGGAGGCCCATTTGATTTTTTTTTTAATTCATGGTGTGTTAACTACTTCTGGCTCTGGCTTCTGCTTTATCATCAGCTTTCTTCAGAGGATTTGGAAGGTAATCTTTCCAGAGTCTCTCAGTATTGCTGCCTCATCACCAGTTATAAGAGTAGTTGTTTAACTCCAAAGCAGCTTCCCTTGCTAGACAGACACTGAGCATGTTGCCTCTCTGGCATTCTCAGCACCTTGAGGAAAAGATGGAGATGGGATTGGAACCATAAATCATAACCGTGTTTCTTGCAAGTATTTAAATTGAGTCTGCACTTACTAGAATCCCAAATGTCTCTCACCTACTTTTTTTTTTTTTAATTTCCCACCAAAAGAAGTGTCCTACTTGTCTATAGGACTTTCCTGACAGCACTGGTAGGAGCAGCTACAGAAGTGTAAGGCTGTTGAAGTCTTAGTAAGTTTCCCTCTGGTTGTCCTCGTGGGTGAAAGAGGTGTTATGTGGAGTAGTATATCAGTGATCTGTTTCTGCTCCTTCCGGAATTGCTCCTGCAGGGAAACTAGAGAATCAGATTACTTCTTTTTATTAGTATTAAGAGACACAAAGGGGCATTCTGTCTTTAACCTCTGTATTTCTGGCTTGTAAAATTGCATGACCTGATACAGTTATATTAATCATATCAGCTCTGATATAGACATCCTGATGGAAGTTGTTAAATGTCTGTGTTATATCATGCCTCTTATCATGTCTACTTTGTTTACTAAATATTTCAGTGGTGAATGAAATAATACTGAGAGTTCGCAAAATATTTTAGAGTACTTCTGACTCAATATCTATTTATTAAATGTCTATGCCATCCTGTCCAGAAAAGGCTTGGGACTACTCATGTTCAAAGGTTTTAGCATAGTAGGACCTAATTATCATACGTTTTCTAGTGTATCCAGTGAAGTACAAACCAATTTTGTGACTCATCTGACAGAGAAATATGTCTACCTGGTTCAAGAAATACCACGTTACTGCAGACATGTATACCAGCTGTTCTGAGGGTCAGCTCAGGGATAAGGTTTTATTGTCAAGCCTTTCCTTAACTACAGCAGGGGATAAAAGCTCCACTTCAAGAAATGAAACTACTAAATTAAGTACTTGATTTGATGTGTCAGTATGATGCTGAAAATACCTGTTTCAGGGATACTTCACGCTATGGTAGGGACAAGCAAAATACGGCTTGCAGGCCAGATCCAGCCCCCCAAGCACTTTCATCCAGCGCGTGGCATCCCCTAATGAATTATGCCTCACCCACCCAGCCCTTCCACCCACAAGGGTAGGAATGAGGCGCCCTCATATAGACACAGCCCCAAACTTGCCCTATTGCGCCTCACTCCTACCCTCGTAGATAAAAGGGCACAGCCCAGCCAGGACACGGCTTCTGGGGAGGGCTGGTGCTGCCACTACTGCAGCCCCTGGGGACCTGCTCCACTTCCCAGGTCTCCTGCTGGCTCCAGGCAGCAAGTAAGGAAGCAGTGGGGGGTGGAGCTGCATCTGAGCAGGAGCATGGGGCTGGGGCTGGTGGCAGTGTGAAGCCCATGTCTCAGAGGATGCCGGCAGCATGGAGCTTGGCTAGGCAGCATGTGGGTTTGGGGGGTGTGGGGGCTCCCCCGACACTCTCCCCCCTGGTGCACAGCCCTGGCAGGTGGTGGTGGCGGCAGCAGCAGGCAGGGCACTCAGGACACAAGTGCCAGGCAGGGCACAGTTCTGACCAGCGCTGCACATTGCAGTGAGGGGTGCAGCCTTCACCCGACCATCTGTATCACCGGCACTTCCTGCCACTCATGGGCAGGTCCTGCACTCTCCAGGCATGTGAAGGAAGCTCCAGGTACTAGAGCCTGCTACCTTCCCTGCCGGACTGTGCCACAGGGGAGGGAAGCCCCAGGTGCCTTCCCATGTGGGGTGGGGAAGGCAGCTAGCCCCAGCATGTAGGATTTCCCTCCTGTGCCTGGAGAGTGCAGGGGCTGCCCGTGAGTGGCAGGGAGTGCCAGCAATAGGTGGCTGGGTGGAAACTGTGCTCCTCTCTGCAATGTGCAGTACTGGTCAGAGCTGTCTCCCACCAGGTGCCTGTGCCATGAGCACCCCTGCTAGCTGTTGCAGCACCATGGGGGGAATCTGGGAGGTCCCCACACACCCTGGCCCAGCAACCCTCCACATATACACAACCCTCAATATAACAAATGCCTGTAACAATCCACCCATACACCCTCATACCCTACCATACACACCCCACCACACGCATGCCCCACCATACAGATACCCCCCAATATACAAGACTAAGAATTTATCTTTGAGTTATTATGCAATCAGACCTCTATATACAGTAAACAAATGCAAATCATGACAAAAATATTTTTCATAATAAACTTTAAAAACATTATAGTAGCCTTTTTACTTTTAGTGTATGGTTTTTTTTTCCTGATTCTAAGATGGCAACCCTCCCTGGAGTATCTTCAGGGGCAAGGGGAAGGACTTCTGGTAGCAAAGGTCAGGGGTTAGGGGTAGGACTTCCAGTCCCGAGATGGTGACAAGGCGTCAGGGCATCCATCAAGGAGCAGGGCTACCCATGCAGCCCTTGACTGCTCAACAAAACTCATTAAGTGGCCCTCCACCCAAAATAATTGTCCGCCCCTGCCCTATGCTAATATCATAAGTGGTAGCTATGTTCAATAAAAAAAGGAAGAGGGAGGACCCGGGCTACTATAGGCCCGTTAGTCTTACTTTGATCTTGGAAGCTCTTTGAGAAGATTATCAAGGAGAACATCTGTGAAGGGCCAGCAGCAGGGATGGTGCTCAAGGGCAACCAGCATGGTTTCATTAGGGGCAGGTCCTGTCAGACCAACCAGATTGCCTTGTACAATCAGGTCACAAAATCACTGGATATAGGGGTCACGGTGGATGTAGTTTTCTGGACTTCAGGAAGGCCTTTGACACTGCCTCCCAACCCATTCTCATTAAAAAACTAGGTGACTGCGGCACTGATGCCTACACAGTCAGATGGATTGCAAATTGGCTGAGTGGCTGCACTCAGAGAGTGGTGGTGGATGGGTCATTTTCAACCAATGCGATGCTGCGGCTAGTAAAGCGACCAAAATGCTGGCGTGCATCCATAGATGCTTCTCGAGCAAATCCCGGGACGTCATCCTCCCCTTGTACTCGGCCTTGGTGAAGCCGCAGCTGGAGTACTGCATCCAGTTTTGGGCTCCACAATTCAAAAAGGATGTGGAGAAGCTTGAGAGAGTCCAGAGGAGAGCCACGCGCATGATCAGAGGTCAGGAAAACAGATCTTACGATGACAGGCTGAGAGCCATGGGACTCTTTAGCCTGGAAAAGCGTAGGCTCAGGGGTGATCTGATGGCCACCTATAAGTTTATCAGGGGTGACCACCAGGATCTGGGGGAATGTCTGTTCACCGAAGCGCCCCAAGGGATGACGAGGTCGAACGGTCACAAACTCCTGCAAGACCATTTCAGGCTGGACATAAGGAAGAATTTCTTTACTGTCCGAGCTCCCAAGGTCTGGAACAGTCTGCCAGCGGAGGTGGTTCAAGCACCTACAATGAACACCTTCAAGAGTAAATTGGATGCTTATCTTGCTGGGTTCCTATGACCCCAGCTGACTTCCTGCCCTTTGGGCAGGGGGCTGGACTTGATGATCTCCCGAGGTCCCTTCCAGCCCTAATGTCTATGAAATCTATGAACCTGGAGGGAAATGGGCAGTAGGGTCCCCAGGGCTCGGTCCTTGGGCCCTCACTGTTCAATTTCTTTATTAGCGACTTGGACAACAGAGTGAAGGGCAGCCTGTTTAATTTGGCAGATGACACCAAGATTTGGGGTGAGGTGGGCATGCTACAAGGGAAGGACAGATTACAGCAGGACCTAGACAGGTTACAGGGGTGGGCAGATAGGATTCAATATTGACAAATGCAGGGTGCTGTACTTGGGCAGTAGGAACCAGCAGCATACCTATAGGCTGGGGAACTCCCTTCTTGAAAGCATGGTGGCAGAAAGAGATCTTGGAGTCATTATTGACTCCAAGTTGAACACGGGCTGACAATGCAAGAACACGGTCAGTAGGGCTAACCGTACCTTGTCGTACATCCACAGATGCATCACAAGCAGGACCAAGGAGGTGATCCTTCCCCTGTGTTTGACACTGGTCAGTCCACAGCTGGAGTACTGTGTCCAGTTCTGGGCGCCGCACTTCAGGAGGGATGTGGACAGCACTGAGAGGGTCCAGAGGAGGGCCAGTCACATGATCCGGGCACAGCAGGGCAGACCCTATGGGGAGAGGCTATGGGACCTTAACCTGTTCAGCCTTCACAAGAGAAGGTTGAGAGGGGACCTGGTGGCCATCTATAAACCTATTAGCGGGGGACCAGCGGGGAATGGGAGAGACCTTGTTCCCCTGAGTGCCTCCTGGAGTAACAAGGAATAATGGCCACAAGTTGTTAGAGACTAGGTTCAAACTAGACATCAGGAAGCGCCACTTCACAGTCAGGGGGGCTAGGAACTGGAACCAACTTTCAAGGGAAGTGGTGATGGCTCCTACCCTGGGGGTCTTTAAGAGAAGGCTCAACGTTTACCTGGCTGGGGTCATTTGAGCCTAGTTTTCTCTCCTGTCCAGGGCATGGGGTTGGACTAGAAGATCTACAAGGTCCCTTCCGACCCTACATCTATGAATATCTGAATACCCAGTACAGCAGCTGACAGTTCAAATGTCTGATATCCCACATTCCTTCCAAGTCTGGAATTTACTTCCGTCTACTATTTTATTTGCTTTTACAGGTATACTACAGATAATGTAGTATGTTTTTCTGTTGCTAGCTCATGGTTCCCTGCAGGAGTATTTCCATCAAATTAGAATTTTTTTTAAAGACTACAGTGCTAGTCATAGTCATGTGTTTCCGTGACTTCTCTTAATTTAGCATGGAAAATATAGACCTGGACAATATCTAAATAAAACTTACTCATACGCACATGTTTTTTACTTTCTCTCTTAAAAATAAACTCATATTTATGTAAGATCCCATATCATCCTATTTCAGCATGAAATTTCCTACCCTGACTACCAGAGATTATACTGGCATCTTTCAGGTAGTTTCCCTGATAGCAAAGAGCAAACTTTTTGCAGGAAAAGATGACAGAGGGCTTTTATTTCCAGTAGAACACCTTGAGGTGTCATTATTGATTTCTAAGACTGCAGAATTATTGACAAGTGCTTGACATCCTCCATTCCCTATTGACATTTTCAGCATTCATGAAAGCCTTCAGTAAAGGATCATATTAATAGACATTTTTCCTCTATGCCTTTTTGGAATTTTTATCAAAGATATTATTATTTTATCAAAGTATTAAAATTGAAATGGTGGAATGTCAGTTTACTTGTACTTTAGATATAAATACAAAGCATCCAGCAGGCACTCTAGATGCCACCATACATACTGCTAGCTCCCAAAAGTACAATTTTGTTAAAGCATAATTTCAAATAGAAATTCAGGTGGTTCTGATGGCTTGTAACATAGAACAGTAAAGTTCTGTCATCTCTCAAGGAACCAAGACCCACCTGAAATTGAAAAGAAAATTGCAATAGAATTTAGTCTTACAAATTTTGTGAACTAAAATCATGACCGTGTTTGCAGACCACAATGTTCTTCCTTCAGAGCAAAAGTTAAAACTACTGTTATTTGATTTAGTCATCCTGCATGAATAAAGGCCACAAAACCCCCCATTTTCATAGAAGTAGGGTCGGAAGGGACCTTGTAGATCTTCCAGTCCGACCCCTTGCCTGGGCAGGAGAAAAAACTGGGCTCAGATGATCCCAGCTAGGTAGGCAACAAGCCTCCTCTTAAAGACCCCCAGGGTAGGAGCTAGCACTTCCCCTGGAAGCTGGTTCCAGATCCTAGCCACCCTAACTGTGATGTAGTTCTTACGGATGTCTAATCTAAACCTACTCTCCAACAACTTATGGCCGTTATTCCTTGTTATGCCAGGGGGCGCTAGGGGAACTGGTGACTCTCCCAAACCCTTCTGGTCCCCCCTAGTGAGTTTATAGATGGTCACAAGGTCCCCCCTCAGCCTTCTCTTGTGAAGGCTGAACAGGTTCAGGTCCCGCAGTCTCTCATTGTAGGGTCTGACCTGCTCTCCCCGGATCATGCGGGTGGCCCTCCTCTGGACCCTCTCAACGTTGTCCACATCCCTCCTGAAGTGGGGCGCACAGAACTGGACACAGTACTCCAGCTGTGGCCTGACCAGTGTTTCATAGAGGGGGAGGATCACCTCCTTGTCCCTGCTAGAGATGCACCTGTGGATGCATGACAAAGTGCGGTTAGCCGTGCCAACCATGACCTCGCATTGTCAGCTCATGTTCATCTTGGAGTCAATAATGACTCCAAGATCCCTTTCTGCTTCCCTGCTTTCAAGAAGTGTGTTTCCCATCTTATAGGTGTGCTGCTGGTTACTACTGCCCAAGTGTAGCACCCTGCACTTCTCAGTATTGAAGCGCATCCTGTTTTTGCTAGCCCACCTCTGCAACCTATCCAAGTCTTGCTGCAGTCTTTCTCTCCCTACTAGTGTCCTCACCTCACTCCAAATTTTGGTATCATCAGCGAATTTAAACAGGGTGCTTTTCACCCCGTCATCCAAATCGCTGATAAAGAGATTGAACAGGTCGGGCCCAACGACCGAGCCCTGGGGGACTCCGCTGCCCACTTCTCCCCAGGGTGAATATGACCCATCCACCACCACCTGAGTGCGACCCTTCAGCCAATCTGCAATTCATCTGACTGTGTAGGCATCAATGCCACAGTCGCCCAATTTTTTAATGTGGATGGGGTGGGAGACGGTGTCAAAGGCCTTGCTGAAGTCCAGAAAGAATTCATCCATGGCAACACCTGCATCCAATGCTTTTGTGATCATAAAAGGCAATCAGGTTGGTCTGAAATGACCTGCCCCTAATGAAACCATGCTGGTTGCCCTTTAGCATCATCTCTGAGGCTGGCCCATTGCAGATGTGCTCCATGATGATCTTCTCAAAGAGTTTCCCTAGGATTGAGGTAAGACTGATAGTTGCCTGGGTCCTCCCTTCTCCCTTTTTTAAAGATGGGGACCACATTGGCAATCATCTGGCACCTGGCCCAAGCACCATGAGCATTCATAAAGCTGTGGCAAGGGCCCTGGAATAACCCCTGCTAGGTCCCTCCACACCCTGGGGTGGAGAGCATCTGGACCCACTGATTTGAACATGTCCAGCCCCTCCAGAAGCTCTCTAATCCAGTCCTCCCCAACCTGGGGTCTGGAGGCGTTCCCCTCGAGTCCGTCTTGCATCACAGTGGGGAAGTCCCGGTGCCTGCCCAAGAAAACAGAAGTGAAAAATTGGTTAAAGAGGTCTGCTTTCTCCTCTGGTGCAACCACCAGATTGCCCAGAGGATCTTGCAGGGACCCCACATTTCCCAGTGCATTCTTCATCTTCCCTATATATTTGAAAAAGGACTTTTTGTTATCTTTGATTTTGGACACTAGTCCTCACTCTAGGTCTGCCTTAGCTTTCCTGACAGCCCCCCTACAGGCCCGAGCGGAGGAGGTATACTCCTCTTTGGAAATAGCACCCCCACTTCCACCGGGTGTATGCCACCTTTTTGGCAATTAGGCATTCCTGTACACCGTTGGTGAGCCAGGGGGGCTTTTGGGCCCTCTTGCCCCCCTTGCTTTTTGTTGCGATGGTCACCCCTTGGGCCCTGAGTATCGTCTCCTTGAGGAATGACCACTCATCTTGGGCGCTGAGTTCCCCTGCCATTGAGAATCCCAGCGCCTCTCCCACTAATCTCAACTCGTTGAAGTCGGCCCTCTTGAAGTCTAGGGCTACCGCCTTGCTGCTGGCCCTTGACACCCTGTGCTAGATGGTGAATTCCAGCAAGCGATGATCACTATCCCCCAGGTGGTCAAAGACCTGGAGGCTCCTTACCAGGTCATTGCCTGTGGCAAGGACCAGGTCCAACAGGGCATTTCCTCTGGTGGGACTGTGCACCTCCTGAATTAAGTGGAGGTCCTGTATCTTCAAAAAAGGGAAGAGAGAGGACCCGGGCAACTACAGGCCCGTCAGTCTTACCTCAATCCTAGGGAAACTCTTTGAGAAGATCCTCAAGGAGCACATCTGTCATGGGCTGGCTTCAGGGATGATGCTCAAGGGCAACCAGCACGGTTTCATTAGGGGCAGGTCATGTCAGACCAACCTGATTGCCTTTTATGATCAGGTCACAAAGGCAATGAATGCAGGTTTCGCCATGGACGTAGTCTTTCTAGACTTCAGCAAGGCCTTTGACACCGTCTCCCACCCCATCCTCATTAAAAAACTAGGCGACTGTGGCATTGATGCCTACACAGTCAGATGGATTGCAGATTGGCTCAAGGGTTGTACTCAGAGGGTGGTGGTGGACGGGCCATATTCGCCCTGGGGAGAAGTGGGCAGCGGAGTCCCCCAGGGCTCAGTCCTTGGGCCTGCACTGTTCAATTTCTTCATCAGCGATTTGGATGACGGGGTGAAAAGCACCCTGTTTAAATTCACTGATGATACCAAAATTTGGGTGAGGTGAGCACACTAGTAGGGAGAGAGAGACTGCAGCAAGGTCTGGATAGGTTACAGGGGTGGGCTAACATAAACAGGATGCGCTTCAATACTGACAAGTTCAGGGTGCTGCACTTGGGCAGTAGAAACCAGCAGCACACTTATAGAATGGGAAACTCCCTTCTTGAGAGCACAGAGGCAGAAAGGGATCTTGGAGTCATAATTGACTCCACGATGAACATGGGCCAACAATACGAGGTCATGGTTGGCACGGCTAACCGCACTTTGTCATGCATCCACAGGTGCATCTCTAGCAGGGACAAGGAGGTGATCCTCCCCCTCTATGAAACACTGGTCAGGCCACAGCTGGAGTACTGTGTCCAGTTCTGTGCGCCCCACTTCAGGAGGGATGTGGACAACGTTGAGAGGGTCCAGAGGAGGGCCACCCGCATGATCCGGGGAGAGCAGGTCAGACCCTACAATGAGAGACTGCGGGACCTGAACCTGTTCAGCCTTCACAAGAGAAGGTTGAGGGGGGACCTTGTGACCATCTATAAACTCACTAGGGGGGACCAGAAGGGTTTGGGAGGGTCACTGGTTCCCCTAGCAGCCCCTGGCATAACAAGGAATAATGGACACAAGTTATTGGAGAGTAGGTTTAGATTAGACATCCACAAGAACTACTTCACAGTTAGGGTGGCTAGGAGCTGGAACCAGCTTCCAGGGGAAGTGGTGCTGGCTCCTACCCTGGGGGTCTTTAACAAGAAGCTTGATGCCTACCTGGCTGGACTCATCTGAGTCCAGTTTTTCTCCTGTCCAGGCAAGGGGTCGGACTGGAAGATCTACAAGGTCCCTTCCGACCCTTCTTCTGTGATTCTATGATCTCGGCCAGGAACCTCCTGGAACGGTGTGACCTGGCTGACTGTTCCTCCCAGCAGATGTCCGGGTAATTTAAATCACCCATGACAACTACATCCCTTGCCTTAAGTGCCTCTGTGAGCTGGCCTGAAAATTCCTGGTCCAGCTCCTCCTCTTGATAGGGGGGGGTCTGTAGTAGACTCCCACCATTAGATCCCTCTCCTCATGGCCCCCTTGTATCTTGTATTTTCTTTTGGGGCTGGGATGGGAATATGTAGACATCCATGAAGGTATGAATAATACATCATTTGGATGATGTGTGAAGACTGAACATGGTAAAATACTTGGACAGACTAAATTCTATTAAAGATAAAGGTATTAACTTCTCATCACTTGCTCCCGTCTTTGTACAGATCCATATAAATAACTGTGCTGCATGCTCTGTTTTTGCAACATTTGGATGGGAAAATGATCATCTTGCTCCTTTTTTTTTTTTTTAAAGTATCCTCACATTAGAGTTAAAAAATTGTAATATTTTGATTGT
The DNA here is from genome assembly GCF_052110815.1 of Crocodylus siamensis. NCBI lineage: Eukaryota > Metazoa > Chordata > Crocodylia > Crocodylidae > Crocodylus > Crocodylus siamensis. Next base: position 226,397,082 of record NC_143396.1, on the reverse strand, counting down.
TAATTTAAAAAGAAATAAGTTTAAATTGTTGCTTGGTTGATTTGTGCTTTTAAATCTCTTAACAAATCAAGAGTCCTGCCTGGAAAAAAAGGTTATCAAATAAGACCTTTATATTCAGTGAATCAAGAGATGCTATGTTGTAGAGATTAGTACTGGCTATACTGCATAGTTCTAAGGTGATCATAGAAAACTTGGGTTGGAAGTGACCCCAGGAGGTCATCTAATCCTAACCCCTGTTTAAAACAGGACCATCACTAGATCATCCCAGCCAAGGCTTTGTCTAGCTGGGTCTTAAAAACTTCCAAGGATGGAGCTTCCACCACCTCTCTGGGTAACCTTTTCTAGTGCTTTACTACCCTCCTTGTGAGAGAGGTTTACCTAATATCTAACCTAAACTTCCCTTGCTGCAACTTGTGACCGTTGGTCCTTGTTCTGTCATCTGCCGCCACTGAGAACAGTCTAGCTCAGTGATGGGCAAAATAGTGGATCAGGCCGGCAGCTGGACTCCATTTCCCAGCAGCCCCTTCTTGCGTCGCTGTGGCCAGTTTCCCTGGAGACCCCCTCACTTCCATGTGTTCAGGGAGAACAAGGTGAGACAGCAAAGGGAGTGGGAAGGGGCTGCAGAAAGATGGGGTTGTGGGGGCAGAGAGGGCAGCGGTCAAAGAGGCCAGATTTATTTCCCCAGCTGTAGCTGTGGGAGGGGGACAAATTCAAGGCAAACATCCAATAATTAGATTCCGTACCTGGAAAATTATAACATGTATACATTTTCCATATATAGTCTAATTATTGGACGATCATATAATCAGGGTTGTCTTACATTCGCGTAAATATGGTAATCTGTTTTGAGCTATCCAGTATTATAATCACAATGTTTCTCTGCATTAATCCATCCTAAGTTGTTTGAAGGCTAAGATACTCATAGATTTCATAGATTTTCATAGACATTAGGGCTGGAAGGGACCTCGGGAGATCATCGAGTCCAGCCCCCTGCCCAAAGGGCAGGAAGTCAGCTGGGGTCATAGGATCCCAGCAAGATAAGCATCCAATTTACTCTTGAAGGTGTTCAATGTAGGTGCTTGAACCACCTCCGCTGGCAGACTGTTCCAGACCTTGGGAGCTCGGACAGTAAAGAAATTCTTCCTTATGTCCAGCCTGAAACGGTCTTGCAGGAGTTTGTGACCGTTCGACCTCGTCATCCCTTGGGGCGCTCCAGTGAACAGACGTTCCCCCAGATCCTGGTGGTCACCCCTGATAAACTTATAGGTGGCCATCAGATCATCCCTGAGCCTACGCTTTTCCAGGCTAAAGAGTCCCATGTCTCTCAGCCTGTCATCGTAAGATCTGTTTTCCTGACCTCTGATTATGTGCGTGGCTCTCCTCTGGACTCTCTCAAGTTTCTCCACATCCTTTTTGAATTGTGGAGCCCAAAACTGGATGCAGTACTCCAGCTGCGGCCTCACCAAGGCCGAGTACAAAGGGAGAATGATGTCCCGGGATTTGCTCGAGAAGCATCTATGGATGCAAGCCAGCGTTTTGGTCGCTTTACTAGCCGCAGCATCGCATTGCAGGCTCATGTTCATCTTGTGGTCAATGATGACCCCCAAGTCTCTTTCTTCTGTAGTGCTATCCAACATAGCACTGCCGAGCCTATAAGGATGCTGCAGGTTTTTCCTCCCAAGGTGGAGAACCTTGCATTTATTGGTGTTAAACACCATCAGGTTCTCGTCTGCCCATTTGCTGAGCTTGTCCAGGTCAGCCTGGATCACCCGCCTATCTTCTGGCGTGGATGCTTTGCCCCAAAGTTTGGTGTCATCGGCGAACTTTGCCAGTCCACTCCTGACTCCAATGTCCACATCATTAATGAAGATGTTGAACAGGATGGGTCCCAGGACAGAGCCATGAGGGACCCCACTTGTCACAGGGCACCACGATGAGTGACTGCCATCGATTACAACCCTCTGGGTCCGACCACGGAGCCAGTTTCCCAGCCAGCGGATCGTGGTGGAGCCAAGGCCACAACTGGCCAGTTTGGCCAAGAGGTGATCATGGGTCAAAGGCTTTTTTGAAGTCAAGATACATGACATCAATCTCTTCTCCCTTGTCCAGGTGATAGGTCACCTGGTCATAGAAGGAAATGAGATTGGTCAAACAAGACCTACCCGCAACAAACCCATGCTGGCTATCCCTTAGGATGTTAGCCTGGGCCAGTCCATCAAAGATGGCCTCCTTAATAAACTTTTCTAAGATCTTCCCCAGGATAGAAGTCAGGCTAATGGGCCTGTAGTTAGCCGGATCCACTCTCCTCCCTTTCTTGAAGATCAGCACCACATTGGCCTTCTTCCAGTCTTCGGGCACTACACCAGAGCGCCAGGAGCTTTCAAAGATCCGTGCCAGGGGCTGAGCTATGACGCTCGCCAGCTCCTTGAGTACCCTGGGGTGCAGATTGTCAGGGCCAGCTGACTTGAAGGTATCCAGCTTCTCAAGGTGTTCCTTCACGAGGTCAGCATTTATGGAGGGTAGGGGATCCCCATCACCCGGATCTCCCTGTCCCATAGCAGGCTTGGGCGTCCCACGGGACTGATGAAAGACTGACGCAAAGTACCTATTTAATAGGTTGGCTTTTTCCTGGGCGTCAGTTGTCAGTTGCCCCATCTGGTTTAGCAGGGATCCAACATTGCCCTTGCTTTTCCTCCGGCTCCCCACATATCTGAAAAAGGACTTTTTGCTGTCCTTGATGCTTGAAGCTAGTTGGAGTTCAGTTGCAGCCTTGGCTTTCCTGGTTTGCTCCCTGCAGGACTGGACCAGTGCAGAACAATCCTCCTTGGAGGTGAATCCTGTCCTCCATCCTTTGTAGGCTTTCCTTTTTAGCCGCAGGAGGTCCGCTAGGTCCCTGGAGAGCCGGGGGACTGCTGTGCCTTCTTGCTGCCTTTCCTCCATGTTGGAATAGATTTAGCTTGTGCATTGAGGATCACTTCCTTGAGAAGCAACCACTCTTCTTGAACTCCCATCTCCCTGGGGTCACGGTCCCTACGGGCCTGACCGACAAGCCTCTTGAGCTTGTCAAAGTCGGCTTTTCTGAAGTCAAGGACTTCTGTGTTGCTGACTGACTTGCCAGCTTTACGGCGGATGGTGAAGGTGATCAGCTCGTGGTCGCTGTCACCCAGCTTCCCATCGATCACTAGGTCACCAATTAGGTCGTCCCCCGTAGCCAGTACCAGGTCGAGCAGCACTTTGCCTCTCGTTGGCCCAGTCAGTTCAGATGAACAATTTTAGCTGCTTTTTCTGTATATTTGTTTATTTATTTATTTAGAATGGTAACGCTTGACCTTCTTAGTACTCTGTTTCTGGCCCCAGGCAAAGCTTGAAAGCTCATAGGTACATAAAATTTTGTATCCAAAGGTTTGGCCTTGCGTCTTTCCAAGCCAGGCACTGATGATTAATAACAGATTCTTTATTTTTGTTGACTTCAGGATTCAAGAGTAAGGATCTTTTTAGCCAAGATTAATCCAGGAAACTCACAGAGACCATGTATGTTCAAAGATTCTATTTATAGCAGCTCATCTCCACTGCTAAACAAATTAACATTGCAAAATTATGGATGGAAGGAGTGGTTGGTGCTTTCCATATGGTCTGATACCTTCCCACTGAGGCTATTTTATGTCTTGAACTACCAGTCAGTTAAGCCAAGCTATCTGTCAGCTATTTTGCCAATATAAAACCCTAAGTACTGGGAATTAATCGCCTTGCATCAAATGCCATTTCCACCTTCTCTTCTACCCCATTCCAGATCTATCAGAGACCCTCTCCTCCATGCTTGCTGTGGGATAGATTAATAATACTGTTAAGTTACACTCCGAATGAAGAACCTTGTTGTAACATGCACTGAAGGTGCATGTGATGTGTATAAATTTATCTTAGCAAAAATTATACTTAAATATTTTGTAGATTTTAGAAAAATCAACTGATTCCCCTCCCAAAAATGTAAAATTAAGAATAGGAATTATAACCCTTCAACCCTCAAATTACTTGATTTTTTTAAAGTCAAATTTAGCAAAAAAACCTACCTCTGTCCCCCAAATTATGTGGTTTGTCTACAGACGTGCCTGTGTTAGTTGCTTTCAGTTTTTGATCTGGGTTTGTTGCAATGATTTAAATTGTCATATTTATTTAGTATACTTTGTAAGACAATCTTGGTTAAATAAATGTCTCATGCTGTATTTTATTTGAAGATCAATAGAGGGATTATTAAAGCTAAATACTTATTCTGTCTTTGTCTCTCGACTCATAGTTATGGTGTGCTGCTTTGGGAACTGCTAACAGGAGAAGTACCCTTCCGAGGAATCGATGGTCTAGCAGTAGCATATGGTGTTGCCATGAATAAACTCGCCCTTCCAATCCCTTCCACGTGCCCAGAACCTTTTGCCAAACTCATGGAAGGTAAGACTAGATAGGAGCAAGGAAGACGGTATATATATTATTTCTCATACACTTCTGATCACAGAATCTAGATGGCTTTAATGAGCGAAGCATGCTTTTGCGGAAGTGAGACTAACAAACTGCCATGACTACTGTAAAGCCAATAGGCTTCAGAAATGAAAGCTGCTTTAACAGGAGCATTTATGAAGAGCATAGGGAGCTCTTGTTGTCTTTTTAGTCTTCATTGTATTTGAACAATGGAGGTGAATTCACACCAAAACTCTACATCTAAATTTAGAGATGATTGAAATCATATTCTGGTTCTGCATTTTTACCTCAAGCTCATCTGGTTATTAGCGTCAAAATCTGAACCCATACTATGTGCATATAAGCTATTTTTTCTGCTGGCTATTGGAATCGTGTGTGTGTGTGTGTGTGTGTGTGTGTGCGCGCGCTTTAGACGGCCTGGCTACCATGCAACAGCTGGTGACTACTGAGCATGCATGGTTATGATGTCCACACAGACTTTTTAATTTGTATCCAATTATCAGAATTGCCAGTTATTAAAAGCAAACCTGCTTTGCACCGTGATTCTAATTAGCAATGAACACTGCACCCTAAACACCAAGAGCACCTTATAACCTGCTACAAATAAAATCACGGAAGATGAGGGTACTGCTAATGCCTTGTCACTGCAGTGACAGGGAAATAGTTGATTTATGTTCGTTGATAGGGTAGTACTCACTTTTTCAGAAGAGATTTTAAACATGGCTATATCACAGAAAGCTTCATAGGCTCAATCAGACATTGATTTTCTTTTTTGCATAATCCATGTCCAAAGATAAATTACATTTATTAATAAAAGTACCAAATGCAGTCATAGGAGCTAATGAACCATTATAGTTTTAACAATGAACTAATGAATTACCTTGTGGAGCATAAAGGAGGTAATTGACCCTCTCTCTTTCTAGCTCTTTGTATGTCCCCTGAGCCAGTTGATCTGACCTGTTTCCTAATACTTTGTCAATAGAATGTTTTGTCTTTTTTTTTTGCTGCAGTGTCTTTATAACTGAGGGTCTCAACATCTTTTCCCATATTAAAGAATTAAACCTTGTGATCTTCTTAGAGTCTGCCATTAGTACTTTACTTCTCACTTTACAGAAAAGGAAACTGAGGCGTAGAATAACAGTGACATGATCAGGATTTTGCAGTGAGTTTGTGACAGGGTTGGTAAATTTGGCTGATGTGGTCTGACTCCCATAATTATCCTTTGATATAGGTCAGGGGTAGGTGATCTTTTCTGGCTGTGGGCCAGAATGACTCACTGTGGATCAGGGGCAAGTGCTGGGACCCATCCACAGCCCATATTTGTCTCTGCAGCAGTACTGGGAAAGCACCCATAGCTGAAGCACTCCACCCTGCTGAATGCTACCGACACCCCACATCTCTGGGCCACGTTCCATGGTTCTACAAGCCAGATCCAGCCCAGAGTCTGTAGGTTGCCAACCCCTGAGATAGATTATAAGATTCAATTAAAAGTCTAAAATTCTGGCAGTCTTTTCCTAAAACACTGATCCATAAGATCACTAACCCCCAGGTAGCTAAAGGTCCAACATACAGATTTACTCTACTATAAATATATAACCTTCAGTAACCATCTTATTATGAAACTGGGAACACCTTGGCAGATGGATGTATATCGTGCTGGGGGCTAGTGTAAATATATGCTGAAAGCCAGTAAGGATGAAACAGGGCAGTTTGTTCACAGATCCCTTCATGAGAGGCATAAGAGAACACTATGAAACAAAGGGCATTCTGTCTGACTACTATATAAGCATACAGCACAAACAGCATGATGCAGTAAACTCTGTCAAAAAGAGCTACTGATATGACAGTGAACAGCTGTTTTCAGTGCAGTTCACAATGGCAAGGCTTCCAAAAAGAAGTAATTCAGTGTTTCTTAAAATAAAGCAACATGAATGTTGATGAGGTTGGAAATAGCATCTTCTAAAACTGTGGAGGGTTATGTAAAAGCATATACCTAATTTGAACCCCCAAACATGGAGTGATTGTCCATTCCACTTTTGAATGCCTATCTTTATATGGGAGGGAGGGGGGGGAGGAGGAAGGATTAAAAGGGATTAAAGCAAAACAATTCTTGTTTTTCCCCTTCACCAAAACTGTTTACCAAAAATGCCATTTCTGTTCATGGTGAACTCTAGTTCCCCGAGTGTTGATTTTGCTTTTGAATTACTGCTCTGGTGGCCTTTGCTGAGGTGGCAAAGCTGAACTTGCCCTCTTCATAGAAAAGATTTGTATATTACAACTGTCCTCATTAGAGGAAATAATAGCAGATCTAGGCCTGGGAAAATAAATGCTATAGGCCACCTGCATAGTTATCCTTTTTAGTCATTCATGCGTTTGGCTGATTGCAGCACTTTGTTTTATGCTGGGTCATGTTTTCTTTGCCATGCTTAAAACCTGGGGTAGAAGGACAGGGATTATGCTACTGAAAAATCTATCTGTATTGCCTATTGCCACTAATTGGTCAGCAGCAGGGTTTCTCCAAAGCATTTCTAAACATTTTTATATAGGAGAAGCAACTTGGAAGTCATAAAAACTGTTTTTCCTTCTTGTGTCATTGTTAGGATTGGATCAGATTTTGAGATAACAACATCATGATGCACGCAATCTCAGAATCCTGAACAAAGAATCCCAATAGTATCAAAATCAGGATGGTTAAATCATGCAAAATGAAAATCCTAAAGAATCAAATGTGTAAAGATATCCGAGCTCAAGTTCATCCATACAGTGATTCATGCAGGTGACATTTACGGCAAGGATAAATTTGGCCAATGGTATCCTGTGAATCCAAAGGGAATTTTTGAAATAATACTTTATTCCAGAAATATCTTATAAATAATTTTTAAGAATGTCCTACAAATATTCTTAACTCCTTTTGGCTATGCAATAGGCTGTGTTTCAGCCCCACCAGCTACTGGTTAGAAGGGATGTTTGGTTATATAGATACAGGCCCTTTATATTACAGCCTTGTTATTTGGGTGGATGAAGTTGTTTCTCTAAGTTTCTGGATAGGCATTTCTTATCTAATTGATTATCAGATTCTGGCGTGCAGGAGTTCTGCAGGAGTTCTGCAGTAGTCAAAAGAATAGGATACAATTTAGGCAAAAGAAACCTATAAAGGGGAGCACTAGGAAATAATACACAGTGATAAATTGACATCTGTTGAAGGTAGACATAAGGGTGAGGTGAAGCAGTTGAATAGCTAGGTTTCACTTCTTAAGACTTTCCAAAGCTGCCATTTAACAAGTGTAGTTTTTTAGTATGCTCTTCATACTTTTATAACTTGGAATTCCATTAAACCTGATTTTCTAGCTAACAGTTTCTGGCCCCCGTGTGGGCTAATCCAGGGTTTTTTAAGTGTGGTATGGGTGTAGTGCTGCAGAGGTTGTTTTACTCCCACATTCCCAAGTTACACCCTCTACTGGCGCAGGTAGACCACACTGTGGGAGCAGCAGCTGGGGACTTTTTAAAGTCCCTGCATTGGATAGGAATCCCCCTCCCTTTGCTCTTGGTATTCCCCGCCTCTTTCCCTCTGTGCATGGCCCCTTCTCTCCCACTCACCACTGCTGCTGTTCCATGCCTCCAGAGCCACTTCTGCACCACTTCAGCTAGGTTGCACAGGGAGCTGGGCTTAGCCAGGGGCAACAGGGGCAGTGACAGTCAGGCTTCCTGTCCTTGAGCCCACTGCCAGGCTGGCAGAGAGCGCTGTGGGAGCTGGGCAGGGTGGAAGAACCTGCCTACAGCCCCTGGCTGAGCCCAGCTCCTTCTGCTACCTAACTGGAGTGGTGCAGGAGGTGATCTGGAGCCTCCTTCATACCCAGATCAACTAGGGACAGCAGCAGTGGCAGGAGGAGGAGTAGGGAATGGGAAGGGAAAGGAGGTGCCGCTAACGGTGGAGGAGAATGGGGGTGTGTGCAAATTCTTACCACTGAAGCACAAAGAACTGTGAGATATGCTTCAGATATTCCAGAGACATACATGTGAGAATAAAGCACCAGTGAGTATCTGGTAACTTGTGCACTCCTTTGCAGTGTAGCCAGAGATACTCAGGCTAACCTAAGTTCTACTTTTTAGATGAGTTAACTATAAAAACATAGTGTTAAGAGCTATATGCAAAAGAAATTTGCACTAGCTGGGCTGATGCCGCTCCTACTCATCAAACAGTGAAATGCATAAGCATTTACAATTTAAACTAAAGCATTTAGAAAATGTATGCAATGTTTTTAACAGATTTGGAAATGTAGTTTTCGATAAAAAACAGGTCAGTCTCATTTATTTCATGTACCTACTGTCTAAACAGTTCATGGCCTAATTGTGCTAGATAAAGGGCAAGTGTGAAAATGAAGAGGCAGGGTAACATAAATAATAGGAAGTATTTATTTTCCCTACTTGCATCATCTCAACCCTCATTATTAATTCTGGTATTCAACATTTGTCTGCCTTTGTCTTGTTCTAGATTGTTGGAACTCTGACCCACACTCACGGCCATCTTTTGCCAATATCTTAGACCAACTCACCACCATAGAGGAGTCTGGCTTCTTTGAAATGCCCAAAGATTCTTTCCACTCCTTGCAAGAAGACTGGAAACATGAGATCCAAGAGATGTTTGACCAACTTAGGGCCAAAGAAAAGGTAAACAGGGGAATACATTCCCCACAGGCTATTTTGGTCTGTAATCTTGTCCAATTTTACAGCCTAAGTATACTTTATCTGATGTTTTCTTGAAAGTTTTAATATGTGTCTATAGCTGCTTAACTACAAAGAAAACAGACGGAAGTGTTTTATGTTTTATTTATAACCTAAATTCTGTTGATTTTTAACACCAAAATGAAACTCCAGTTACCTATTGAGCAGAATGTCTTCATGAAAGTTCTGTTCCATTGTTTTATATGTCAATCAGCAGTGAACTAATTAATAATCCTGATAAACTATTGTTAGGATTCGGCGTTAATATCCAGGTAAAATGGAAGAGGTGCATCATACCTCTCCATTATTTCATACCATCTTCAAACTCGAGCAAACATCACGGTATTGGTTAGGCCACATTCATGCTTCAATCCTGGAATCACAAGCATAAGGGTCAGACTTTAATTTAAAGCATAAAAACTGGAGCACAGTGTCGCTAGCTCAGTTTGATTCTACTTATGGAATGAGGCTTAAAATCACAGAATTACAGAAAATTAGGGTTGGAAAGGACCTCAGGAGGTTATCTAGTTCAACCCCTTGGACCATCCCCAGCTGTAAAAAGCGGGACCGTCCGCAACTGGATCATCCCAGCCAAGGTTTTTTCTAGCCGGGTCTTAAAAACCTGCAAGGATGGAGAGTCCACGATCTCTCTGGGTAACTTGTTCCAGTATTTTACTACCCTCCTAGTGAGAAAGTTTTCCTAATATCTAACCTAAACTTCCCTTGCTGCAACTTGAGACCATTGCCCCTTGTTCTCTCATCTGCCACCACAGGACAGTCTAGTTCAATCCTTTTTGGAACCCCCCTTTGGGTAGTTGAAGGTTGCTATTAAATCCCCTCTCAGTCTTCTCTTCTCCAGATTAAATAAGCCCAGTTCCCTCAGTTTTTCCTCATAAGACATGTGTCCCAGTCCCCTCACCATTTTTGTTGCCCTCTTCTGGACTCTCTTCAATTTGTCTACATCCTTTCTGTGATGAGGAGCCCAAAATTGGACACACTGCTCTAGATGTGTGGCCTCACCAGTGCTGAATAGAGGGAAATAATCACTTCCCTTGATCTGCTGGCAGTGCCTCTGCTAATGCAGCCTAGTATGCCATTAGCTTTCTTTGCAACAAGAGCACACTGTTGGCTCATATTTAGCTTACTGTCCACTGTAACTCCCAGGTCCTTTTCTGCAGAGCTGCTGTTTATCCAGTCAGTCCCCAGCCTGTACTGGTGCATGGGATTGTTCTGTCCTACTTGCAGGACTTTGCACTTCTCCTTACTGAAGGTCATGAGATTTCTTTTGGTCCAATCCTCCAATTTGTCAAGGTCTCTCTGAATCCTAGTCCTACCTTCCAGTATATCTACTACTCCCCCTGCTTGCTGTCATTTGGAAACTTGCTAAGGGTGCACTCTATCCCACCTTCCAGGTCATAGATGAAAATATTGAACAAAACTGGCCCCAGGACTGACCTCTGGGACACGCCACTTGATACCGGCTGCCAACTAAACATTGAGACATTGACCAGTACCCTCTGACCCTGATGATCCAGCCAGTTTTCTGTCTACCTTACAGTCCATTCATCCAGCCCATATTTCCTTTGCTTTCTTGTGAGAATGTTGGGGAGACCATATCAAAAGCCTTGCTAAAGTTGAGGTATATCGCATCTACTGGGCTCCCCACATTCACAAAGCCAGTCATCTCATCACAGAAAGCAATCAGGTTGATAAGGCATGACTTGCCCTTGTTGAATCTATAGTCTCTGTTCCTAATCGCCTTCTCCTCCTCCAAGTGCTTAGACACAGCTTCCGTCCTTATATATAAATTAGAACCTTTCCAAATGTCTGTATATGTATGTTTTAAATTTTTCTTAACCTAGTCATGCCAGTGAAAGTATTTACCTCTCTGTTGCAGATCATATTAGTTTCTTACTGGACTGATTTAGTTAGTACCACACTAGGCTTTTTTGTAGGGCTGTTCTAGGCTTTTTTGTGAGGTGGTCATGTGAGCTTGAAATATACTAGATTTGACCACAACCACTGTATGGCCTACTGTGTTAGTGATGAAAATGTGACACACAGAGTCTTTAAACTTTTGTCTTTCTAGTCTGTGGAAAGAGTCTTATGTTGTAAGAGCAGCAATAAAGACAAAAAAGGGAATAACCATTGGAGAAACCAGAAGAAGTTTGGGTAGAAGCAGCTGTATCCTCATATGCCCTCTCCTCATAGCTGGAACTCTGTAACTGAAACTGAAGATTGGTCAGAGAAACGAAAAGCACAGATGCTTTGGGTTTCCCACCCTATACTTTTTATTTTGTCTCTGCCACAGCTGAAATGATCAAAACAGTTGCCCCGTTTGTCCCTCCACCCTCTCAGTAATTTTCCTGGAACACACCAGCAGCCTTTCATAATTGTAAGGAAGCTAGTGGGTGATTGTGGGTAGCAGCAGTCAGATATAGAAACAGTCTTGGGGGATAGCAAGTAAACTGCAGTTGGAAATGAAGTCAGCACAGGGCTAGAAGGATGGGGAATATTAGTGCCCAATGCCTGGAGTTCAATGAATAGGGCTGAAGTCTTTTTCCTTTATACCTGCTGTGGAAAGAAAGCATGACCTGAAGATACTCTGATACTGCCCTTGGGGAACGTCTGCATACAATGTTCAATTTTTAAAAAGAGAGAAGGAAGGCAATGGAATGATTCCAGAATATTACCCTAATTATGGTTAAGGGAGCAATGAGTTTGCCTAAAACTAAACTGGCATTTAAAAATCAACTTGTTTTAGGAGCAAAAGTTAGATTTAAGAAGTAGGAAACAAAAGGAGTTTTAAATAAACAAACAAACAAAAATCTTAATTTGAATAGAATTGCCTTCAGGATTTTGTTGTTTAATTAACTGTCTTCCTATAGGCCTCTTGCTTCAGTGCTGTGTTGTCCCTCAGTACAACAATGTCAGAATAGTACAGGAAAACCAGAAAGCTACCCTGTCCAGAAGCAGAAAAGGAAAGAGGTTGTAGTCTGATTTTTATCAGTGTCCAAGTGAGTGATGATGAGCAAACAACAAGCGAGCAACATTGATGATAAAGAAAAAATAATTTATATATACAGGCAAGGATTTTTGTGAGTGATGTATTTTTTTGGACAAACTGCATGGTTGGGATAGATAAATGTATGGGTTTTTACATTTTATTACATTGGTAATTTCTTTGAAGCAGGGACTGTCTAACTAGGCATAGTTCACTGTGTTAGAAATGTGACACTCCCCAAGTATAGCCTCTGGGTACTACCATTACATGAGTAATAGTAACATTTCTCTGCAACATTAAGGAAAAATACTATATTAAGACTATTTCCCTTTTAAATAAAGTGTATCAAACTGTATCACAGAAAACAGTGAAGTTACAAAAATCTGTTTCAAGAAACCTACTTAACAGAATGCTTTCAGATTGTAAGGAGTTTAACTTTAATCTCTCCAAATTTTACCTCCTGGAGTGAAATTGACCGACTGTAGTTACATACTCTGGTTTCTGAATGTGTTTGTCTTGTGATAGGAAGGAAGGAGTGCAGTGAGAAGAGCAGTGGATTTTGAAATCTCTATTAATTACTTTCCGTCAAATCACTTAATCGGCAAGGAAAAGGTTGAAAAGTTCATTTTAACTTCTGTATGTGTACAGGAGTATACTTCTGGCACAGATTGGTAGGAATGACCTCAGTTTAAAGGGGGCTTAAAAAAAAAAGACAGAACAAACACTCCCTTCCCTTGATTATTTTTTTTTTTATTTGTGGTATAGCTGATTTCCTAGATCTTATGTGGCCTGAGATAGCATTATTTTTAGACTTTTTTGAAACTCCTTATGAAATAAATGCAGATGCTGATTTGGGCAGGAGAACAAGTAGATGGATATACTGACAAATCAGCTCCCCTTTCCTTGGTCTCCTTCCCTGTCACCTCTGTCTGTCTTCCTTGATTTCTAGATGTTTCTAGGTTTATCTCCCTCTTCTTCCCTGATTTGGAAAATCTGAACGTACTATCATTTTGCAGACAATTTATTTTACTGAGACTTATTCTCTGACACCTTTAAGGTCATGATGCTAGTCAGACTTGAAAGGTCAGGTCAGATATCCAGTCCTACAGTCAGCCTCAGGCTTAAGAGACAGAGCAGGCTCATGTCTGAAACATACTCTAGTCTTCAATTTTCTTTGTTTCTTGAAAGATTTTTCTCTAATTTAAGCATTTGTAATGTAACAAGAGCTTTATCTGAAGTGTTTTATACTAGTTGAAAGGAACGCTGATTCGTAGCCTGTCAAAGATAGAATTTTGTCTCATTTTAAATAAATGTATTGCTGTTGGAAAGATGCCTGGCTGACCCCTCTAGAAACAGAAGCCTTCTGATCAGTCGCTGGCTGATGTGTCTGGTCAGCAGTAGAACAAGCTTTTCCCACACTGCCCAACCAGAGAGTGGACAACCTGCACTGGAAGGAGAATTTTGAAGGGGGCAGAGGGAAGTTCAGTCTTTGCATCACTTCACTCTGGGCCTGTGAACAAGGGTACAGAAATGAGGTAGATACAAACCACTGTCAGTTTTGTTTGCCCTCAAAGGTATATTGATCTGAGCCAGAATGCCTGATTGTAGCCTATCAATTTTTTCCTCCTCTTCTTCCCTCATCTCCCTGCAGGAGCTACGTACATGGGAGGAGGAGCTGACCCGTGCTGCAGTCCAGCAAAAGAACCATGAGGAGCTGTTGCGGCGGCGGGAGCAGGAGCTAGCAGAACGTGAAATCGACATCCTGGAAAGAGAGCTCAACATCATCATCCACCAGTTGTGCCAGGAGAAGCCTCGGGTGAAGAAACGCATGGGAAAGTTCAAGAAGCACCGACTCAAGCTGAAGGATGGCAATCATATCAGCCTCCCTTCAGGTCAGTGGTGCTGCAGTGCCAGATGGGTGCTACTGAACTGGCCAGTGAATCTGAGATCTCCTTTATGCCTATGGCTTTTGTGTTAAATGCTGCTGGTCACCTGATGTGCTCTGAGAAATTCCAACCCCCTTGGCATCAAAGAATTAAAGGCCAGTGGCTACAGAAAAGTTTGGAAAATGGCAGCAAGAGGATACAGTGAATAACACTGCCGAGAGGTCCAAAGTGAAAAATGCACCTGGAAAAACATGTGACATGCTAGAGAATGTTACCCTTTGCGTGGTCCCAAGCCAGATGGTGGTATCAAGGAGGTTTGCTGTAAAAAGCAAGATCTCATCATGGCAACAATCAGTACTGCAATATTCCAAATGCTCTATTTTGTTAAGGAAAATACTTGAAAACGGTGGCAACATACTCTGGAATAGTCTTAGAGTTAAATAAAGATGATTTTAAATGTACATAGGATCACAAGAGCTGCCATTGCCCTACTGTTTGTGGAAACTTAGATTTGGAAATTACCTTGCAACTCTAAGGGTCGCCTCAGGCAGTTAAAGAAGATGAACTACTAATGAATGTTTGTACAGAAATTAAGGTAGACTTAGATTTTAGTTCTATTCTTTCAGGATAGATGAAAATTAGGGCTATGCGAAGCTTCGGTCCCTGACTTGATTCAACGGAGATTCAGCCCGTTTCGGTGGCTGAATCTCCAAATCGAATCAGGAGACCCTTTAATCTCTCCAAATTGAATCAGAACTCTCCAAATCAGTTCGGACATAGAGACAGCTTTAAATGTTTTTTCTACATAACTCTAGGTTGGGGCTTATGAATGCTGTGATGCTGGGGCACATGGAGTGTCCTACAGAAGTATGGGGGGCTCCCAAGCACACTTAGCAGCAGACCTGGAAGTGGATGAGAAGCATTTATTGTCCACTTCTTGGTCCTCCAGGCAGCACGCTGGGGGGCCCCCTGCACCCCTCCAGCTTGGTGGCTGGTGCCTCCTAGGTCTGGGGGGGCACCCGGGATCCCCCTGTGGCTGATCGCTGAGCCAGGGGGGAGCACAAGGGGGAACCCCCAATGCGCTCCCTGGCAGACCTGGAAGTGAATGGGAAGTACTTCCGGTCTGCTTCTGGGTTTGCTGCTGAGCACATGGAGAGCCCCCCCCTCACTCCTGTGGGATGCTCCATCTGCCCCAGCATTGCAGCGATCACGAGCCACATCTGGTACCTCAATGTATGTAGAAAAAAACTTTTAAATATGTGACTGTGTCCAAATCACTGATTCTCCAAATCAGCATTGAATCTTCAGATTTGGATTTGGCCGAATTGAATCAGGGACAGTGATCCAAATCAAAGAATTGAATCACTGTCCCTGATTCAGCCTGCATCTGAATCCGAATGGAATAGGGCCGGCTTCGCACACTTCTAACGAAAGTGTAATACAATCGGTCAGCAACTGGAGACAGTTACGAGAGCAAGATGGTTGTCAAATATAAGTAACGCATCCACAATGAGAGGTGTGGGTACTATATGTGTGACTAGACTGGACAGGTCAAAGTTGGCAAGAAACTGAAAACTATGTTTATTCCTGTTTAATTTGCCCAGGGTTTTTGGCTTTTTGAAATGTTTCTTAACACACACTGCACTATTTTCTATGTCGCCTAAGGTAGTTGTGGAGAGTACTTTTAGTTTATATTACTTGTTAATAGTACTCTCTTTAGGGTTTTACATATTTGTTGCTGGAGTTTTTGCTTGTCCTATAAGGCTTTTTGGGAAATAAAATGACAAGGTTTTCACTTTCAAAAACAGATACAGGAGTAGTGTTATTGATGTAGTTGTGATGGTCCGGGGAGATGAAAGAAGTAACATTTGTGAGGTGAGATAATATCTTTCATTGGATCAACTCATATTGTTGGGGCAGATAGGAGACAAGCTTTCAGGCTTATATGTAGACATAAAATTTAGCCACCTGATAGACATATGTTTCCGTACATAAGCTTGTATGATGTATATCAGGTGGCATAATTACAAACTTGGGGACTGAAAAGATTGGATGGTTGTGTACTTGAAAAAATACACTTCTACCTATGAGCTGAGAATTAGATCTCTGAAGCTGTTGTCATTTTTCAAAGATACTACCAAAAATGAAATACTTTGGAGGGTTTTTTGCTTGTTTATTTCATTAATATTTTAACCTATTTGTGTGCATGTGTGTGTTCAAACAGATTTCCAGCATAAATTCACCGTGCAAGCATCTCCAACCATGGACAAAAGGAAAAGCTTGATCAGTAGCTGCTCCAGTCCCCCGGCTAGTCCTACCATCATTCCCAGGCTCCGGGCCATCCAGTGTAAGGAGTTTGCTATAATCATTAAACCTGGAGAATTTACAATATGTTCAGCAGCAGTAAAGTCCTGGGGTGCTGCCTTAGGGCAAGACCTGTATAAGCCTTCCTAAATGAGGCTGCCTCATGATATATGGGAATGAGGTGGAAAAAAAGGGTTGTTTATTTCCCTTAAGGACTGAACTTTCCTTACTCATGTTCCTGAGAGCTTGCTAATTGATCACATTGGAAAAGTATTCCTATGGGAAACAAAATATTTGTTATAGCTAAACTTACAGATTTGGTCTGTGACTTCAGACAGGTTTTCTGGAGTGGACAGGCTGCTTGGCTGAAAGAGAAATTTGTTTGGTAGATAGCATGCAAGAAAATAATGGTAATTGATATGGGAATGGGATTTCCAAATAAGCAGTCAGGAAATGAAGAAAATCTGAGTTAATGAGCAATATGGCTTAGTGGCTGGTATGGGTTTGAGCTTCCAAGGCTTATGTACAGGCCACAATTTTTGCCCTTTGATACACTGCAACTGCATGTCTGTTTGCACAAGTGGAATTTCCTAATGCTTTGAAAGTCTTTCTTGTGCATTAAACTAAAACTCCTTGGATGTAGTTTAGTTTGGCTTGCCAGGAATGAAATCATCTCGTTCATGGATTCATTGCATGCAAACACAAAGGCACTCAAGACATGTAGTGAGCCTCTTTGTCTACCAGATAGTGATGTGACTTTTTTGTAGTTCATCCTTTTGAATTGGTTTCACTTTCAAATTACTTCTGGTTTTTTCTTTTTTTTTTCTTGTGTGATTTGCCAGCTCCCTGCTGCCACAGCTGCATAGCAGGACACGGGCATGGAGTGAGTGGAGGGTCCTAGGCCAGGGGGTAGGGAACAGTGCTGGAGTGTCCCACTCTCCTGCAGCATTGGCCAGGGACCCACCTTAATTTGTTTTAAAACCTAGTGTATATAAACACAGATGTGATGCTCCAAGGCTTATTTCATTTGAAAACCTAGTGTGTGTAAACACAGGTGCAATGCCCATTTAACTTTTATAAACCTATTTAATTTAATGAGGATTAAAACCTATGGTGTGTACAGGTACCTTTAGTTGTGTATATTAGTAGTTTCCAAGGAGATATTGAGGATTAAATAGGATGTGAAGATCTGCCTTGTTCTCATTTCTAGAGGTATCGTTTTTGATTCAGAGTTGAAGCATGGTAGAAGGACAGTATGCAGAGAATTTACGTGGCTGTTGCCTTTGCCATATTGTTTTTGGGTCTGTGCTTTATTTTCTACTCTGCTACAGATTTCTTGTCACCATACGCAAGTTGTATAATCTTTCTGTCCCTGATTTTCCCCCTCTAAAAATGTAGTAATAACACTTACTTGCCTGACATGGGTGTTGTGATGCTAGAATGTGTGATACTAAGTCTCACATGCTGGTGTGCATTTCACGTTCTTCAGGTAGATGGTTAAGTAGTAAGTTTAATCATGAATTTCCTTGAAAACTATAGCATTTTGCCTTGCTCCTCTTCTCACCTATGCTGAAAGAATGCTGCATTGCAATTCAGAAAGCATACACAGCATCTTGGGGGGTTTTTTCTGCCCCGTATGCCCACATTTCTTCTCTTATTGGTTTCTATAGTGACACCTTGCGAAAGCAGTAAAACCTGGGGGCGCAGCTCTGTCCTTCAGAAGGAGGAAGGAGAGGAGGAAGAGAAGAGAGGCCATAAAAAGAAAGGCCGCACGTGGGGACCAAGTTCCCTTTGTCACAAGGAGTTAGCTGCAGGAGAAGATGGGTAAGTGGGAGAAGGTAAAGTCTTCCAACCATTAAAACTGCTGAGAGAACTTCTCAGGAAGGCTGCCTGGCAGAAATCCTGCCCACTGGCCTGCAGGCCTACTGTACTTTTGAGATGGCATGTTTATTCATAGTGTCATAGACATTAGAGAGAGAAGAAAATATGTAAAGTAGCACACACTCCATCTTCAGGGTTTCTGTGCAGGACCATTCCCTCTGGTAAGGTTTCCAGTGCTTTGTTCATTCTAGTTTTAAACAATGAGGCATCTTCTATATAACTTTGGAAAACTGTTTCACAAGTAGTAACTTGTGGATGTTGTCTAATTTCTCTTGGTATTGAACCTTAACTTTCTGTAGGGAATTATTATCCAATTTCTGAATATGCCTTGTTTCTCGTCCTCCTTCATTTATATACTCTTCATATACTTATTTTCTTCTGTTATGTGATGTTATTAAATAGAGCCTGGAACAACCACACAGAGGCTTCTTTTCAGCCTTTAAAAAGTATGCATATTCTTTCAGTAAATGAATCCTTGGGGGAACTTTCTTGCAGAAATGATGTTGACTCTTACTCTTTAGCTACAGTCTTCTGTAAGTATTGTGTACCTGGATCTTAACCTTGGCACTGTTACAGTGCTGCTTCAAAGCTTAGAGTATATTTTTAATTACATGATTAAAAGAAAGGAGGGGCCGGCCATATGTTTCATAAGTTGGGAGGCCTTCACGTTTAGATTGCTAGTTCAAATGCAGCCCAGATTGGTAGAGGGGAAAATATCACAGGATATAGCTCACCTATAATTAATCTGTCTGTCTGTCAAATCTTTGTGTTAGAGCAGGGGTGGGCAAAATGGCAGATCCAGCCAGTGGCCGGATTCCCAGCTGGGCTGGGATCTTTCCATAGTGAATGCGTTGTCTAGAGCCAGGGCATAGTTGTGATCTGGAGCCTGCATGCTCCAGGCAGGGGCATGCAGGCTGTGGGTTGTGGCTGTGCCCCGACTCTGGACCATGCTGGTACCCCTGCAAGGAGCCAGGGCTTCAGAAGGGTAAAGAATCACACTGTCTTTCCATGACTGGCTTTATATAAATTTGAATTAAACAGGAACATTACTGATGATGTTGAATTTCACTGTAATACATCATCATATAAACTCAGTGCTTTTTCCTTTGTGGAAAAAGTTACAGGTGTGATGGAGGAAGTAAGGTTCAAGATGCACTGGCAGAAAGTAGGGGGGTAGGGGGGTGGAGGGAGGGGGTTGGCAACTGGAACAGCAAGAATGTTACTAGCCAGGATTAATGGGCAGTGGCACAATCCTGTGGGCAAAGCTTGCAGAGTACTTTTCAGTTTCTTTCTGGCCTTCCTCAAGCAAACCTCAAGATTTGTGCCAAAATAAATAACTAAAAAGATAATACCAATGATGGGCAACGTGTAATTTGAGTCAGTACAGCTTATTGCAGCCCTCTTCCCCCTGAATAGTCTGTCAGTCTGGGATACTCTGAGAGCAGCAGCAACTCATCATATATGCATTGCCCAGTCAGCAAAACAATCATTATTTTCTAGATCTTGCTCTGCATGATGCCATGACCTTACTGAATCCATGTGGAAAGATATGAACAGGCAGACAACATCTCAGTTTTAAAGTGAACAGGTAAAATTAACTTCACTTTAAGGAACTGACCTGCCCTATCCTTTCATGTGGTTTTGCAGTGGTAAGGGTAGAAAAGGTGGATAGTCTCTCTAATTTCCAGCAAAAGGCCTAGGCACTTACAACATTTCCCTCCCCATGGATTTAAATACAAGTGAAAGATGTTGTTATATTACCATATATACCCAAATACAAGGATGACAAGGTGATCTCCCCAATAATTAGATTCTACATATGGCAAATTTATAAATTTATTTTAATTTTCCACATATGGAATCTAATTATTGGACGATCTTGTTAAATTTGTCTCTCCCCATTACTGCAGGTGGTGGGGAAGAGGTGATGAGGGGGCAGTAATGGGGCTGGCAGTGGGGGACAGGTTGTGGGACGCAATAGAAGGTAGAACATGATAGGGCATGTGGGGGATAGTAAGGAGCAGGCAGTGAGAGAGGCAGGCAGCTTGCCCCCTGCTACCTGTCCCCACCCATCCACTTACTCCCCTGTTACAGAGAAGAGGGGGCCAGGGGAGGAAAGGCAGCAGGGTTCCTTTAAGACCAGAACCATTGTAGCTTAGAAAAGGGAATGATTGCCTGCTGTAAGGAGGGACCCAGCCAAAATAGCGGGGGATGGAAAAGACACAGGCCGTCAACAGACGCCCCAGCTGGACAGGAGCAGGGCAAGCAGCTGGCAGTAGAGAAGGGAAGCAGAGACCTGGAGAAAGGATGTGGCCAGGCCAGGGGCTTACACTTGCAGAGCTGGGAGAAGAGATCAAGAGATTGAGCATACCTGCACCTCGGGAGTGGGAAGCCCAGTCAGGTGTCCATGTGGGTGGGGCTGTGTGATACAACTCTGCCCAGGCCAGAGGAAGATGAGTGGCCATGGAGGCGGAGGGAGACAGAGCCCCGCAGAGAGGCAAGGGCAGAAACCCATCCAGCCAGGAGAGCTGATGCCTGAAAGGAAGCACTTCTGTGAACCCAGAGCAGAGGAACAAGCACCCACAAAATACTGAGAACTTTCTTTTCTTTTTTTGCCTTTTTTGTGGGGTCTTGGAAGGTCCTAGGAAGGGGGTACAAAAAACTGAAAGGTGGTTTTATGTTCACCTTTGAGGAGCCCTGAGTGTTGGCTGAGTGTGCCCAGAGTAAGAACTGGTGACACCAGAGGAGCCCAGGAAGGTGGAGCACAGCCAGGGCCACAGGCTCTTGAGAGCCCAGTGTGGGTCTGTTGGCTGCTCTTTTTTCTTATCCCTTTTTTTCCTGCCCATGACAATAGTAACACCCAATGGACCATGGTGGCAGCAAGGGCAGGCAAGGAGGCCACAGAACATCAGACCCAGCACACACACATTTTTTTTGTGTTTCCTTTTTTTTTGGACTTACCTTTAAGTTTTTGGGGGCTCAGAGACCAGAACTTGGACTCTCGGAGCCTAGACAAAAAGGAGGAGGACTAAGATGGACTACAGCCCAGCAGGGCTGGTGATCCACCCCCTTGCAATAAGGGCAGGGACAAGAGAAAGAGAGAAGAGGCAAAGCCCTATGCAGCCTTATCAGACTCAGGGCTGGGGGACAGGATAGGGAGATAAGATTCTTTAAAGACAGCCTGTCAAAAAATATTTCAATTAACATAAAGGCATGGCTGGTGAGAAAAAGAAAGGGGGTCAGGATAGGGGGCCAGAAAAGGTGGCTGGGTACTGCTCCACCAAATGGGGTGCCTGGTTGTGTCCACAGGAGCTCCTTACTACACCCCCACTTTGCCTGCTTCCCCCACCCCCACAGCCTTAGACTGCCCCAGTTCGTCACTCCCCTGTTCTCCCTTTCTCCATGCCGTTTCTGCCACCCAAAGCCTCAGGTCACCCCCCCCCTTCTTCCTATCCCTGTTTACCCCCTACTCATTCCCCCCAGCTGCTACAGAATGGGACTGGAGCAGCAGTGCCAGCTCTGTGCTGCTGCTATGGGGCCAGGCTGCAGCCACAGAGCCAGGCTACAGCAGTGCTCCATGCCCCAGGCTGCAGCAGGTATGGAGTCTCCCAATGGGGGAGCAAAGGTAAGGAGTGCAGCAGAGGGGGAGAGAGAGGGATAAGTGGCAGGGGAAGAGGGGGTGAGACTAGGGGATTTGGGGAAGGAGTGGCAGGGCATGCAGAGGCAGCAGGGGAGGCAGGCTGCAGCTTCAGCGGTGGCTCCAGTTTTAGCTGCAGCAGCTTCCTGTCCCTGTTGCTGCCTCCCTACCCCAATGCTCGATTGCAAGGCAAGGGGCTTTTTCCCCCATGTTAAATGAGTGAGCAAAAGCCTTGTCTTTTATAGAGTAAATACAGATACTCCGGAAAATGAATTCCTTTATTTACAGAGACGGCATGGATAGTGACTGGAAACTACCTCCCCACTGCCTTATCAATGTGTTTCAAGATGGTCATTACAAGAGAATGTAGTTTAGTCTCTGTGGACCATTTGATCTTTGGTCCTTCTGTAGGGACAGTGGGAACATTTCTCTTCCAAGGATTTGACAAGGATTTTTTGGTGATATCTTTTAGTGGACCAACTGCATATTTGGGATAAAGTCAGATAAGCTTTCAAATGTGTTCATTCATACACTGGATCAATAAAATGGTATCACCTCCAAAAACATTGCATCTCAATTCCTGGACCATCATGGCTACAATTTCACTGTAACACGGGGGCAGACATAGTCCGGTCCGGGGGCCAGATCCAGCCAGCAGTAGACTCCATTTCCAGGCAGTCCCGGCCTGCTTAGTGGGGCTAGTTTCCATGGAGACCCCAGAAGCAGTTGCGCTGTGATAGCATGGGGCCAGGGTTTCCATGGAGACCTTTGCCCTTCTAAAGCTTGTCTACAGCTTCCAGTGATATGCAACATTCAGTAACAACAGGTTGATAAACTGAACCATCAGCAACAGATGAAGGCTGACTGTATCTTCGACCAGTGTCATGACATTTTTGCTGTGATACTGTGATAATTAATCTAGAAGTATTTTGGAAGCCCATTGGGCACCTCTACACAGCTGCAGAGGCTGTTCTGACATGCTGAGATTCCAGCGTGTTGGAGCAAACTCGATTAATAGTCTGCTGAAGCGTGGCAATTGCCATGCTCCAGTAACCTCCTGCGTCTTGTGTATCAGTGTCCCCATGCTTAAAAAACGCAGTGGGGCCCTTGAACTAAAGCCTGTCAAACAAGCCATTTTTAAGTATGGGGCCACTGATACAGAAGATGCAGTGGCACTTTAATTAGAGCAACTCTTGGAGCCGCTGTAGTTAAAGTGCCACCTCTCCCACTCCTGGAGCATGTGTAAAAGTGCCCTTCATTTCTTGCATGTGAAATACTCCCCTATCCCTTTCAGACCCAAATCAGAGAAAACACTGACACGGGCTTAGTCTGGTGATACAAGTGGTATGGGAAATTTTGTTTTTGCCTGAAGATAGATATTTTACATCAGCATTTGGGTTAGTGTTTATGATTTTAATGTAGTGTTGTACTAAAGGTAACATGCATGGATTGGTAGCCACAGGCTTCTGAGCCGTCATCTCTTCAGATCTCATGAGCCAAGAAGGGCTGAGCCTGATTAGTAGAAAATTGGTGCCATAGGAAGTGCCACTGGAGATTCAGTAACAGGCTGTCTTCTATTTGAGTCAGGACTGTATTAATGCTTCAGCATAGCGTGAAGGGACAGCATGCTCTTGGAGAAGCCCTCTACAGATGAAAGGTTACTTAAGGATTTAATTATACTTTGGCAATTTGCTGACAAAATGAAGTATCATCAACTCTCAAATCCCTAGGAAATGGCAGTAGGCTTTTTGTTGGGGAAGGTGGATGAGGAGAAAAAACTTACTAACTCTAGTATCTAACTCAATAAACACAAGGACACCCTGCCGATTAATCAGCCCAAATTGGACTACTGAAAAATCCACAGCTTTCCAAATGAATAGTTAATACTGTTAGGGTGAACCGGTAGCTTGGCTTTTAGTGCTTTCAAGTATGACTCCAGTTGTTCTTACCTCAAGCAGAGTATAACTGATTCAGTGTTGTGCTGTAAGAGTGGAAGATGTATATTGAATGGCTTTCAAGTGCACCCTACTGGCCTTTGTAATGTACAGCATTCTCCTTGTTAGTCTTGCAAGAACATTTGGTTGCAGTGGTTCTGATTGAGGGGAAAGAAGAATGAATGGTGAAGAATGAAAGGATGAGAAGATAATCTTATGACCCCATGTCAAATTTAGCAGTCATAGAATTATACAGACCTCTCCTCATCTTGACCTTCGAAGTGAAACTCTCTTTGTTAGTGCCATTGAACCTTCATTCTATGCTTTTTTTGTGAGGGGAAACACTGTCTAGCAAGATGCCATAGAGAAGCAGAAATTGATATCCTGCTATGTCATGAAGGACATCTGAAGATACCCTTTTAATCGTTATGGATATTTTGCTTTAAAGAGAAGTTGAGCGTACATTGTGCATTGTTCACCATGTATGCTTTTTACTAACTGCACATTGACAATCTAACCCACATTTTTACAGTTTGAGAGAGAGAGAAAAACCTCCTAATTGTCATTTATGTATGTCGTTAGAGACCTTTTCATTTAACCTTAGGGTGAGCACAGTGCCACTGCTCTTTCCTTGCAGTTACCACCTGTATCCGCCTTTTATTGGTCTCCTTTTCTGTGGGACTTTTTCTAGAAATTTATGTCTGGGACACTTAAATGTAACTAAAGTTACAAGGATATGGTTGCCACATAACTACAGAGCATGTTGGATGAATGAAGCATGACACAAAATTTTGCCTTTTTACAGATGGCCAGGCCACACCCTTCTTATCAAGTTATATTGAGGTCTTCCATTGGAAAGTAAGAGTCAGTGCTATGCAGGCTGGATATAAGTGCAGGATACTATATAGCACACATTTTAGAATGATTAATGTAGGGAAAATGATGATCTCTCAAAACAAATGAGATTGGTACAGGCTGCTTTTAGTGCAACTTAAAACACATTCCTGTGCATTGGAGATATTAATGGCTTCAGGGTAATACAGATCGACTTTTATTAGTAAATGTTTAGGATTGTGAATCCAAAAAAAGATGACAAAGCCTGTAGGGAAATGCATATCGCCCGAGTGAGGCACTAACATTAGGGGGATGGGGGTGAGGAGGGGAACACAACTAGGTTACAAAGAGATACAATGTTAGCCAACTAAGCCCAGGGTGGGGGGAGGCGGAGGAGGAAAGGGAGGGAGGGGGTTCGTGACGCTGAGAGAGAAAGAGGATGGATGCACACAAACCCATTACAATGGTCCGCAATGGTGGAGGAAGTGGTTCAAAGAAAGTGTCTCAGTCCATATAGAGTCTCATTGTGGGGGTCCTCTCTTGGTGGAGCATGGTCATCCGTTGCTGAAGAATCCTCTCAAGGTTAAAGTCCATCTGGTGCAGAGGTGGGATTCAGGCGGTCCCCTCTAGATCTGGTCTGGCGGCGATTCATCTCATGGGGTTGGAATACTGGTGGTGGCCCATGATATGTTCCATGTAGATGTCACAGGAGCAACAGATGGTGTCAGACACCATGAGGCAGTGCATCCGCTTGGTGTAGTGGTGGAAGATGTGGCAGGAACGCAGGATGCTCTCGTTGCTGGGGTCCCAGGCTCCAAGCATTCCCACGATGAGCGTGTCAACCGTCACATTGTAGCCACGGCACCTCAGGATGTTGGCCAGCAGGGAGTACTTCTCTGGCTTGCAAGCCTGGGCGTCCATGACAGCTTGGCGCCGGTTCTCAGAGGGGATGGTTACATCCATGATCACAACCTTCTTGGCCTCTTCATTCATGATGGCGATGTCAGGTCACATCTGCCTCTCACAGCCCGAGACAGTGTGTGTGGTTCATGGAGATCTCCCCTGCTGTGGTCAGGATGGCCCTCACCAGACGGTCCTGGACAGCATTGTGGCGGAGCTGCCAGGCTCTGGTGTGCGGCTTGCAGCTGCACAGCGTGTGGGGGAGGGTCTCTACTGCATAGCTGCACCGTCGGCATCTCTTGTCCCAGTGGCCGAAGCAGACGGCCCTGTTGAGAGGCAGGCAGTTGAGGCGGGCATGGTGGAGGAAGTGCCAGTCCGCAAAGCATGTGAAGTTCCCACTGGACACGAAGTGATTTCATGGTTTCTAGGGTCGGAAGGGACCTGAGCAGATCATCTAGTCCGATCCCCTGCCATGGCAGGAATGAATATTGGGGTCAAATGACCCCAGCAAGATGTTCATCTAACCTCCTCTTAAAAACCACCAGGGTAGGAGCCTGCACCACTTCTCTTGGAAGTTGGTTCCAGACCCTAGCTGCCCTGACCGTGAAGTAGCACCTCCTGATGTGCTGGAGTCCCACTTCGAGGTGACATCAAAGACTTTGCCTTGGTCAGGTTTGGCCCTCAGGTCATTGGCGTACTTGTTTTGGACAACGTCCTTCAGGAACCTCTCCAGAAAGGTCCTCGTGCGGGGCATCAAGGTGATGCAGTCGGCATGTGGGGCTGGTTGCAGGGAGACTCGCAGCTCCCGGCACTCCTCAGTCCAGGTCCAGGCACAGCTGATGAGTTTCCTGAGGCGGCACGTGGCAGTGTGGGCTCGGCTCCACAGTGAGGCAAAGTGTCTGCCATCTCTGCCGAACTCGCCCTCCAACGAGCCACTGAGGAAGGTGGCCAAGTTGTGTCCTGTCGGCTGTCTCGAGATCCTCTTGCGGGTGGTCTCCTCGAGGGCGCTGGCAGTGATGATACTTACTGTGGCGTCCAGGCAGGTCAGGAGGTGGAAGGCGTGGGTGACCACTGCGATGTCGCAGAGGTCTCCCATGTGGGGGACATTGGCACCTCCCTGCCGGTGGGGGATGTTCAGGACTTCATTGTTTGCCCTTAGTGGCAGGTGCAGCCATTTCTTGAGCAGCCACCAGATCTCGGCATCCGCCTTCTTGAGGGAGGATCTTGGGGACTGCTGAGCCTCTCAGGATAAACGCAACACAGTGCATGAGGAAGGTGTTCACCACGTCTCTCTTCTGCCAGGGGGCCAGCAGGGGCGAGTCCAGTTTGTGGGTGTCCTGCACAATCCTGTTGATGGTCTCTTCCGGCGTCTGCTTGGCCTGGTGGCCGGTGGGCATCCCCAGGTGGCAGTAGGCCTTGCTGTCACGCAGGTGCGTCATCACCTGGCCCTTGATTGTGAGGGTGGAGTCCAGGACACAGCTCTTCTGCCTGCTGTTGATGTGCAGGGAGGTGCACTTGGCGACGTTGAAGCGCAGGCCCATCCACCTGGCCACCTCAGACATCATGTCCAGCATCTGCTTCAGCTGGGTGGTGTCGGGGGCGAGGAGAACAATGTCATTGGCGTAGGCCAGGATGCTCAACTTCTGGCTGTACAGGTTGAGCCCGCCAGGGCTGCCTGCCACGGCCCAAAGGAGTGGTTCCATGGCTAAATTGAAGATGATGGGGCTGAGGGGGCAGCCTGTCTCACCACCAACTGGATGGGGATCTCCATGGTCTCTCTGTTGGTGGTGCAGATGGTCATGGTGCATCCATGGTAGAGCTTCTGCACTAAGTCGATGACACCGTCTGGTAGGCCCAGCTTGCGGAGGGTGCCGAAGATGTGGTGGTGGGGTACGGAGCTGAAGACACTGGAGATGTCCAGCCACGGCACACTGCTTCCTCGTCCTCCGTGCGTTGTCCAGGGCTATCTGGAGGGCAAAGTTATGCTCATAGCAGCCCTCCATTGACATGAAGCCCTTCTGGCTCCGACTGACAGCCCCGTTGGTCACTACCTAGTCAGTGATGCGGGCTGCTAGGCAGCTGGCGTACAGCTTGGTGATGGTGGAGCATAGGGCAATCGGTCTCCAGTTGCCCAGGTCGGTCAGGTCTCCCTTCTTGTGGATGAGGACTGTCATGGCCCTCTTCCAGATGGCGTGCATGTGCTGGAACTCTTAGCACCTGTTGAACAGAAAGAACAAGGCAGCCTGGGTTGCATTTTTTGAGGAGACTGTACGTGATACCGTCCCTGCCAGGGGCGGTGTCCCTGGTCCTCTTGAGGCAGGCTTCCACTTCCTGTGGTATGAAGGCATCCTCGAACCCCTCTGCCAGGGGGATGGGGGTCAGCGCTTCGACAGTCACAGGGCACGGGACAGCGGCTTCTGCTGGGGGGTTGAAGACCCTGCTGAAATAATTAAACAGAGTCTCCTGGGGAACCTGGCAGAAGCCAAGGGTCCCTCCAGGATCTCTCTCACCACCTTGGGACGGTTGGCCCAGTGCAGCTTCTGGATCCGGGAGGCTGCCGCTGGGTCATAGCGCTGGCGCCTGGGTCGCCTCTGTGGCTGCAGTCTGTGCTCTCATCGTGTCATCAGTCCATTGCTGTTGCCCCTCTGGGGTTGGCTGGGCCAGGCGGCTGCCGAGAGCTCCTCTGTGAGCTGGGCCACTGAAGCCTCAAAGGCCTCGTGGGTGGTAGTCTGGGAGAGCTCCTCCAGCCAGAGGGTTTGCCATGGGGTGGGCATCCTCTGCTGTGGAGAGGGCTCTGCACCTGGAGATCCTGGCACACTTGGGAGCTGGGAAGCTCCCAGCAGCTCGGTTCCTCTGGGTGGCTCTGGGATCCTCAGTGGATCAGGAGCATCGGATGGCTGCGGGGGTCTGGGAGGAGGGCTGCCTGGTCGGGGTGTCACGTTTGGTCGAGGATCCCTGGGCGTAGACCTGCATGGTGGCGTCCCTGGGGCAGGCCCCTCCGTCAGGGTGTCCCTGGAGGTCTGGTTCAGTGTGGTTGTTGGCTGGGTGGTCGGTCTGGTGGGTCTTCGCACCGTGGCCTGGGTCTGACGGTCCGGGGCGGTGGACCTCACCAGCGTGCCAGGTCTCCTCTTGGCTCCGTGGCCTTTGCATCCCTTGTGGTGGTTCTTCAGGAGCTTCAGGGCCTTGTATTTGGTGCTGCAGAGGGCACAATAGAATGCTAGGTGCACCTGGTGGAAGCTCCGTCTTTTCATCAATTAAACTGATAAGAATAGATGGACTTTTATTAGTAAATGTTTAGATTGTGAATCCAAAAAAGGTGACAAAGCTGGTAGGGAAATGCATATCGCACAAGCGAGAGACTGGCATTAGAGGGATGGGGGTGAGGAGGGGAATGTAACTAGGTTACAGGAGATACAGTGGTAGCCAACTAAGCCCGGGGTGATCTGAGCCTTCAAGAGGCTGAGAAGACTAACTACAGTTAGTCTGATTTACATGCAGCAGCAAATATAGACTTGTAACTTTGCTTCAATAATGCAATCTTCTGTTCAGTGACGAGGAGAGGGCATTCTAGTTAGCTGGAGATTAAATAAAGTGTGCACACCTGCACAAGAAAATCTATAATACTAATATTTTCAAAATCCTGGAATAGAATTGCTGTAGAAGTGCCCTGTGTCTATAGCAATAATTGAACCTCATGAGAACTCAGAGATGTAGGTCATTATCCCCAGTCCCATTTTGGAGAAATTAGCACGGAAAGGTTATGTCACTTCCCCAAGATCATACAGGTCAGCAACAGAACTGGGTACACACCAGCTTTACCAACTCATTCAATAACTATTAAGATACTTTTCCCAGGCCCAGGTAAGGTCAGATAATGACATTCTGTGTTATTTATGGGTTCAGCTGAGGAGCCATAATTAGCTTTCAGGAACAAGTTGGTGTTCATTCATAAATAAATTAAAAGAGAGGGATAACTAGGAGACACCTCCATAATGCAACTGTTTGGAGCCATTGCTTCTGACCCACTGCTAACAGTCAGTTCTACCCAACCATCATAGGAGTCTCTTAAAAGGTCACAATCCTTAGACTTGTAATACAGTGAGGCTGCTGAGCTTGATGTATGACAGTGACTAGATTTCTTCTTTCAGTGTATGATTTGCCTTGCTATGTCATAGCTTTCCACCAAAGCTGTGATGGGTTTATTTAATGGTGTGGAAAGAGCTGTTTCAGATATCTAAGACCAGATAACAAAGCAGTTAATGGGTGGCCGTACCCTTCCTGACTGCTGGCATGCCAAAAAGTGTTGTTAGTCAAGGTACTGACATTTGTACTGACTAGACAGTTGCGCAAGGAGGTAACCACTGAGCATCAGCATATATAGGTGGACAAAAGGGCTGGGCTTAAGCCACAAAAAGTTCAGTTTCAGAAATTCCCCCAAGTAGGTTATTTTGAGTTAGTTTCCCCAGGTAAAATTAGTTCTGCCCATAGGCAAGAGAAAATAAGTTGCAGGTTGTAAGGTTGCATTGGCTATTCTCATGTTAACGTAATCATTCCAGGGTGTACCATGTTTCATAGTTAGTAGGGTCAGAAGGGACCTGAGCAGATCATCAAGTCCGACCCGCTGCCATGGCAGGAAAGAGTACTGGGGTCAAACGACCCCAGCAAGGTGTTCATCTAACCTCCTCTTAAACACCCCCAGGGTGTTTAGCCTCTTGGAAGTTGGTTCCAGATCCTAGCTGCCCTGACAGTGAAGTAGCACCTCCTGATATCTAGTCTGAATCTACCCTCTGCCAGCTTGTGACCATTATTTCTTGTCACTCCTGGTAGTGCTTGGGGGAACAGGGACTCCCCCAATGCCTGCTGGTCCCCTCTAACTAGTTTGTAACAGGCCACTAGATCCCCCCTCAGCCTTCTCTTGCGGAGGCTGAACAGGTTCAGGTCCTGTAGCCTGTCCTTGTAGGGCCTGCCCTGCTGCCCCCTGATCATGTGAGTGGCCCTCCTCTGGCCCCTCTCCACATTGTCCACATCCCTCTTGAAATACGGCGCCCAGAACTAGACGCAGTACTCCAGCTGTGGCCTGACCAGTGTCGCATAGAAGGGGGAGGATTACCTCCTTGGATCTGCTTGAGATGTGTCTGTGGATGCGTGACAAGGTGCGGCTGGCCTTCCTGACTGCTGGCTCATGTTCATCTTGGAATCAATGATGACTCCAAGAACCTTTTCTACCTCTGCACCAACGAGAAGGGAGTTCCCCAGCCTGTAGGTATGCTCCTGGTTCTTCCTCCCCAGGTGCATCACCTTGCACTTGTCAGTGTTGAATCCCATCCTATTCTTATCCGCCCACCCCTGTTACCTGTCTAGGTCCGATTGCAGCCTATTCCTCCCTTCTAGTGTGCCCACATCCCGCCACATCTTAGTGTCATCTACAAATTTGAACAGGGTGCTTTTTACCCCCTTGTCCAAGTCACTGATGACGATGTTGAACAGTGCGGGCCTGAGGACCGAGCCCTGGGGAACCCCACTGCCCACATCCCTCCAGGTCGAAAATGACCCGTCCACCACCACTCTCTGGGTGCAACCCTCCAGCCAGTTGGCGACCCATTTGACTCTGTAGGTGTCAACACCACAGTCCCCCAGTTTTTTAATGAGAATGGGGTGAGAGACAGTGTTGAAGGCCTTCCTAAAGTTCAGAAAGGCTACGTCCACTGCTACCCCTGCATTTAAGGATTTGGTGACCTGGTCGTAGAAGGCCACCAGGTTGGTCTGACAGGACCTGCCGCTAATGAACCTGTGTTGGTTGCCCCTAAGCATAATCTCTCCTGCTGGCCCCTCGTGGGTGTGTGCCAGGATAATTCTCTCAAAAAGCTTACCCAGGATTGAGGTAAGACTAACTGGCCTATAGTTTTCCAGGTCCTCCTTCCTCCTTTTTTTGAAGATGGGAACCATATTGGCTCCTCTTCCAGTCCTCTGGCACCACACCAGAGCACCATGAGTGCTTGTAAAGCCGTGCCAGGGGTCCCGCAGTGACCTCAGGTCTATATATATAACTACTACTACCATTAAATAGTTGCTTTAAAACTATGTTTAGGGGGAAATTTTTAAATGGACAAAGAAGTCATGACTTGACACATCCTATTTCATGCCAGTGATTTTCTGTATTGCCTTGTGTTTTGCATTGAAATATTCTTGGTGACAATTCATTTTTTTTATTCACAGTTTATCATCACACCTACTATGAAATAACAACAACAAGCATTTTAGTAAGAGACCTGAAAGTTTTGCTTAGTTTCTCTAGCTTCCATCCTTCAAAAATGGTACTTTGTAACTTTCTGCCTCAATAAAGAGCTCTAGCTCACAGCAGAGGTCCCTGTGCCTGCCATGTTGTAGTACATTAGGAGAGACCCTTTCTGTGTTTTTCTTTATTAGAAATATATTATTGTAAAATGTCTGGCTGAGGAAGACATTATCTTGATCTAAACTGATATGGAGGGTCCCATACTCACAGCTCAAAATGGAGTAGCACTAAATGTAAACACAGAAGAAAAGGGAAGTTTCTTATGGGTGCTGTATTTTTCCTGTCTTTCTTTTCCAGCCTGAAGGCTCTAGTGGAAGGATACAAGCAGTGGTCATCCAGTGCCCCAAACCTTGGGAAGGTCCAGAGAACAGCAGCTGCCTTTCCAGGATTCACAAGCCTAGCTGAGATGGGTAAGAGCGAGTCACCTTCACCACTGCCTCTGCACACATTTGAGTGAGCCTCTCTGTTCCTCCCCAGGATTTCTTCATTTTGGTGACTTTTCTATTTCACTGTATTTCTATAAGTAGCTTTCCTTCTCCTTTTGGATATTCTGTATGTGTTCATCCCTCACTTTCTGCTACTGCTGCTCACAGAGTCTCTCCAAGCCTCTCAGCTGTCATGCTGTTCTCTGTGGAAGCTCTGAACTTCTTACACTTAGTGTGATCTTCCCTGGTAAAAATATTGATAATTGATGTTGGAATTTTGGAATTGATATGGGAGCATGGCAGCATGGGGACTGACTATACTTTTACTTACCAGAAATATTGTAGGAGGGCTCCTTATCGTTTCTCCCTTTTCTGGCCATGTCCTTATGTGTTGTTCAGTTCCAGCTGGGATGAGAATTATGTGACTCATCTGGTCTTCATTTTTGCAGTGATTTTTAGCTTGCATCAGCTTTGAGAGTTTAAATCCAGCTACATGCCATCTTTGATTAGCTATGTTAGAGAGAAGAAACTATTGGCATTTGGCTATGGTTGTACAATTGGTGCTTTAGATGAGATTGCAATGCATACGAAGGAGAAAGAATCAGAGCAAAAACACCATTTATGTTTATAAGACATTTTGTAATTATCCCATATTCTTCAGTGAAAAAGTTATGCCAGTCTAAAACACACTTTCCATTTGCTTTGCAGAAGATGAAGACAACGAATGTGCTAATGGAGAGAGCAAAGTGCACCACTCGCCTGGGCCCAGCCCATCATACCTCTGCATCCCATTCCAGAAGAACGAAGACTGGGATGGCCCATCTAGTGATGCCAATGAGGAATCCACACCTGTGAACTCTGCCACAAGCACCCCCCAGCTCACCCCCACAAACAGCCTCAAACGGGGTGGCTCTCAGCATAAGCGGTATGAGGTTGCCTTGCTTGGCTGTGGGGCAGTACTGGCTGCTGCAGGGCTAGGCTTTGACCTGCTGGAAGCAGGCAAGTGTCAGTTGCTGACTGAGGAGGAACCAGAACCACTCAAGGAGGAGAAGAAGAAGCGGGAAAGTATTTTCCAGCGGGCTGGACGCCCACGCAGGAGCACCAGCCCACCTTCCCGGAAGCTGTTCAAGAAGGATGAGCCCATGTTATTGCTGGGCGAGCCATCCACCTCCCTGACCCTTCTTTCCCTGTCTTCTATTTCTGAATGTAACTCTACCCGGTCCCTACTGCGTTCAGACAGTGATGAGATTGTGGTATATGAAATGCCTGTCAGCCCTGTGACAGTCAAGGCTCCTTTACCAGTAATTAGCAACCCACTGGTCAATGTCCAGATTGAGAGGTTCAAGCAAGACCGTAACCAGTCTCTGACTCCAACGCATGTGACTCTTTCTTCCCATACCCAGCAAGGACACAGGCGGACTCCCTCTGATGGAGCCATCAGAGCAGCTGGACTGGTTGCCAATGGGTGCCCTGCTAATGGATGCCCTTCCAGTAACTGTTTAACAGGAGCATTGGGAGTAGGTAAGTTTCTTATATTTTTCTTTGCTATCATTAGGATAAGTGCCAGACAAAGTAAACAAATTAATATTCTGTTAGTACAGCACCTAGCACAATGGCTGGTCCATGCCAAGGACCCTTAAGTGCAATCTTTACATAAAAAATTAATTGAAATACACTGATTGCTTCCCATGCAATATTGCCACTGACTCCCTATGAGACTTTGGGGAAGTTGCATGAGTTCTCTGTGTCTTAGCTTGCTGTTTTTAGGCAAAAAGTAGTTGGCAAAGAAATGTTTCTCGTATTTGTTCCCAAGGATTCCACTTCTGCCACAAGTGTTCAGTTATCTCACTCTTGCACCTTCAGTCCAACCTTTAGTCTAGAACAGTGGTGCCCAACCGTTTTGCCCAGCAGGACTGATTGGTAGTACCCAGTCTGCCCATGTGCCAGATCCAGCTTGTGCTCCTGATCGAGTGTGGGCACCATCTGGCTGTACAGAGGTTGGGGGTGAGGGGGATGCAGGCTGGGCTCAACACAGCCCTGCAGGGGATTGGAGCATGGCCTGGCCCTTTGGAGAGGAAAGGAAAGGGGGCATGGCCTGGCATGGGGTGGGAAAGGGGATGTGGCTAGGCCCCAACCTGGCCCCATGAGGGGAAGGAGGCATGGGCACCAGTGGGAGGGAAGGAGGCATGGCTCAGCCCTGCAGGGGAAGGAGATATGGCCCATCTCTGCTGGGGAAGGAGGCATGGCCCAGCCCCAACCCCACAGGGAGGGAAGGGATGTGGCCCAGTCCTGTGAGGAAAGCGGTGTGTGGCCAGTCTCTAGCTGGTCCTGCAAGGGAAGTGGTATGGCTAGGCCCCCAACAGGAGTAAAGAAGGCACATCCAGGATCCAACCCAGCCCCGCAGGGGGAAGGGAGCATGGCCCAAGCCCAACAGGAGGGAAGAAGTCATGGCTTGGCCCTGCAAGGAGGGGGGCATGGTCAGGCCCCAACCCCGCCCCACAAGGAGGGAAGCGGGGGCATGCGCGGGCCCTGATCCAGAAGCAGAACCATGGCTCAGCCCCGTGGGGGAAGGAAGCATAGCGTGACTCTGACCTGTCATGCAGGTATTGGGGTTTGGGGATTTGGCGGGGGGAGGGTGGCCATAATTATCGACACCACTCCCCTGCTGCCAAATATTTTGACCTATGGGGAGCCCTGCCGGCCAGATGCAGTGACTTTGTGGGCCACAGGTTGAACATCCCTAGTCTAGAATCCAGAGAAGAACAGGCCTGAGGCTGTTTTTGAAATGTGCCAATTCCACTTCTATATCTTCATTGGTCAGAAGGATCATGCTGAGCATTGCAAGATTTTCTGTTCCTCCAGTCCTTCATTGGCCTCCACAATATACCCAAAATATCAGTTCAGGAAGAAAGACTAGGATTGAGAGTTGTACTCTGATTTGATGACTGATAACTCAATCTTATGCTGGGACACAATGAATACATCTATAACATAGCACTCCATGCCAGTGTAACTTATAGAAATCCAGTATGCAGTTGCCCCTGGAAGAATTCAAAGGGGAAATTAGACTTTCTGGGCTCTTTTACATGTGCTCTGACACATTTTGACTAGAAAGTCCTAATCACGTGTATAGGTGTCCTGTGTTTGCATTTTTACTCCTAATCAGAATGCTCAAGCATGCTGAAGTGTTCCTGCATTTCAAAATGGCAGGGGGAGCACTTCAACTGCAGCTCATTGAATGAGCTTTAGTTATAGCACCCCCACCACCATTTTGAAAGGCAGAGAGCTAAATACACGAGACCCTGCGGGCATTTTAATTAGAGTGGCTCCTGAGAGCTGCTGTAATTCAAACACCCCACTCCCCACACCAGAGCATGTGTATAGGTGCCCTGTGTTTCCATTTTTACTCTAGGGTAACCCTTGGGTCTGCAAAAAGGCATTTTCAATGTTTCTGCCATCTAGTGGTCAGGTTTTGTAATAGTGCCTACTGGAGTGGATATCTGGGAGAGCTGATGGCTTCTCTGCTCAGAATGCCGGACTACAAAACTGCTATAAGTTATACACCAAAGTTCATGTGTTGAGGCTAAGCCCTAAGTTTTTCCTATGCAGATAGGTTAAGGGTCTGGCAGTGTGCAGTTTTTTTTCTGTTGAACTATAGTCAGTAATGAGACATGGGTTATTGCAATCATTCATGTTTATAAAAACAGTCCTTGTGGAAAATTAAAAGGTAAATTAAAAAAGAAGAATCAGATAGAGAAGCATGTGTGGATGTGGAATTTTTGAATTTCTGAGATTTTAATGAATAGTGAAGTAGTCTTGGAAAGAAAAGTGTTGACTAAGGTATTGAAAGGGTTCATCAGTTAATATAAGGATACATAAGCTCCTTGTAACGCATGTGAGACACCCAGTATGATGCCTGCCTCTCTTGAGGTGATACAAGCTATTTAAAGGGAAGAGTAGCCACTTGGAAGGATCCTGGGTATACCCCACCACATCTGTGAGACGATGGCTGCATCCTCATTACCCATCTCATTGTGTTGAACTACCCTAGGTGGATCCAACACTTATCAAATGATGTGTAACGCCATTTAAGTCTGCTGTTTCTATCCCTCCTTCCTTTTCAGTTGTAGGTCGTCAGACTATAGATTCTGAAACCAAAGTCTCTGTCCAGCATCACATCTTTCTAGACAACAGAAATGCACATTGGCCACTGCCCTTCAAAAATGTGGATTGGGTACTGGAGAGAAGAATGACTGCAGACATTGTGAAGGGGAGCTTCTTGTAGCCTGCACTGCACGTTTTTGTACAAAGACATGTCAAACTATACAATTTCTCTTCATTTGGTACACTGATAGGAGTATGCATTACCAGTTGGGCACCCTGTCTTTAAAACTCCTGCAACATTTTTTAATATTTTGGATTAGCTAGTTGGAGAACTTCATTTACTGATAAATAAAATCTGTTTTGGGATGCTTGGCCGTATACATCATCATTATGACGAGAGATTACATTGATTATAATCTGTAGAGAAACTGTAGAGTGAAACAGCCAAAAGTCCGGAAATGACAGAGATTACTCCCTTAACCTTTGTGCTCTGCTCATAATCTGGCAGTGAAGCAAATGCATCTCATTAGCCTGTCGCAAGCTGTACAGAAGCCAAGAGACTGATCCCTCATTTCAAAATAATACAGCGTTAAAGCTTAAAGTTCAGTGGATTTCGAATTTTGAGTGCAAACCTTCTGTTTTTAGATATTCATTTACTTTCTACATACAGTAAAATCAGATGAGCTGGAGTCATTTATTTGCTGCAACTAATTCATGTTTCTGCTGTCTTTCTCTCTTTTGGATAGGAGCATTAAAAACCCCCAGTCCTAGCCGAGATCGTAATGAGGTTCCCCGTCTGCCAGACCCCAACCTTGTCTTTCCTCCAACCCCAAGACGCTGGAATGCACAGGAGGACTCTACGCTGGAAAGACCCAAGACTTTGGAGTTCCTGCCCAGACCACGTCCTTCAGCCAATCGGCAGCGGCTTGACCCCTGGTGGTTTGTGTCACCCAGCCATGCCAGGGGTGAATCCTCTGCCAATAGTTCAAGTACTGATACCCCAAGCAACCTGGACTCCTGTTTTGCCAGTAGTAGCAGCACTGTAGAGGAGAGGCCAGGACTTCCTGCTCTGCTTCCTTTCCAGGTGGGTCTTTCTGTAGAGGAGCGAACACTGTTGGACATAGACGCTGAGGGGCAGAGCCAGGACAGCACTATTCCGCTATGCAGAGGTGAACTTGACACACATAACACTGCAGCATATGAACTCAAACAAGAGTTCTGGTCTTAGCATGAAATCCATTAGGGGGCGGTAAGCCCCTTTAGATTCAATTCTACTTTTTGCACTGAGAATGCACTTTGAAGACAGATGAAGTGGAGGGATGCTACTGAGATCATATCATGGTGCTGCCTCTACTGAAAATGTGTTGTCTCGTTGCCCGATTTATGTCTGAAGTTCAATGTAACTTGGCAACTCAAAGCTGCTGACTTTTGCCGTGGGGTTTTTCTGTAGTCTTCCTTGTTTTTTGTTGCAGTTTGAAACTGCAGTAAGCAAAAATTATCCAATCAAAGTCTTTGTTTATTGTCCATGTAGAACTTGATACATGCAGTATATCAGAACCCCACTATGAACTGGTATTTTGAAAACCCAAGTATTACACCACAGCAGATGCCAGTGTTTGATGTTTTCCCCAGGCTCGTCAGGAGGGACAAATGGTAAATATTTGGAGAGGTCACCTTCACTGAAACTTATTCTTACTGCTGGGTTGCTCTAGGAATCACCACTCCCCTGCTGCTGGAACACAGTACCTGGCCTGTGTGCGCTCACAGGCATTGATTCATGCAGACAGATACAAGATGCACCCCTGCTTTGATAGCAGTGAAGAGGGTATGGCATGGTTGATTGTCCCCACTTTCTTATTGTTTAAGATTTAGTTCCAGAGACCGCCATCTTTCTCCATATCCAAGGTTCATATTCAAGCTCTGCCCCAACCTGGGAAGAGTGCTGAAGGACTTTCCTTCTTAAGATGTGCTGGGTTGCAGAAACAAGTTGTTGTATCTGTTGCCTTGCACCTTCCTCCCTAGCCCTTTTTTAATTTTCTCCTGTTTTACAAGGGAGTGGCCCCATGGCTTAATACCCCACACTGTTTTGATGCACAGTTTGACCCTTATTTCGAACGTGTAAATTGAAGGCAACGTTGTCTAATGGTTGGCTCATAGCAATGGCAATTGGAACTTCTAGGTTCTATTTTAGTTCAGTGCCTCACCATGTAACTTTGGGCAAATCATTTAACCTGTTCCTTCCTAGTTTTCCCCATTTTTAAGTAACACTGATTAATACCTACCTCACAGGCTGGGGGGTTGAGGCATTTATGATGTATACATAGTAGTTGAGTACTTGGATGGAAGGCACCATGACTTTACTAGGGATTATAAATCATAAAACATTTATTGCTGTTAAATGTCTAGGAAGACTTCTAGCTTCATAGTAATAGAAATCCCTATCCTGGAGTAGATCACAAAACTAAGGTGTGTCTATGTTTGCAATTCTCTTTATCCTTAGTGTATAAGGGACAAAGGGTTTTTTTTTTTACAACCATTTCATGAACCCTTGCTAGTAGCAAAACTGCTTGCTCCTGTCTGTCATTGCATGCTCCATTGTTAACATCAGTGCTCTTGCCCCCATTGCTGCTACTGGGTAAATAGTATGCAAGGATAGACAAGACCTTAGAGTTTAGGGATAAGGTATTTATTTTAAAAAAGGAACTCTGAAGTTTTGGCACTTACTGTGTTCAATGGGTACAGACTAATCTTTTCAGTTTTGCAAGCATTCCCTCTGCCTCATCTCAACTCATCTCTGTCCATCTTTGTTTTTTTTGCTTTGGAGACTATAAAAAAAGAAACCATATAATTAATTTCAGTTACTCTGTAGAAACAAACTGAAGGTTTCTAATAGGAAGCTGTGCAAAAAGGGTAGTGACTGGAGGTTAAAATGATCCATTTTGTGATCTCTCCTGAAGAAGTTACATCCATCAGAAGAGGATGAGTTGTCCACCTGAAGTATAATACCAGTCATTTAAAAAGTTGCAGAGCAAAAAGTCTAGAAAGGAACATTGTCCCAAAAATCATCTATGTTGCTATCCAGGTAGATGATATAATGGGATATTGCATCTCTTAGCTATTGGCTCAACTCAGCCCAGGTTTGTAGAGAGAAAATTATTTGAGCTGATAATTGACTGGCCTTTGTGAAGTGAGCTAAAGAGTCATTGTCCAATACTTAGTAAGCCAAAGTCTATAAATACATAGAAAACACAAATTAATTTATTCTAATATATTCTAATGTATTGCATTGCCTCCTTATGGTGGCTAAAGTTTGAATGGGCCATGGAGAGGGAACTTCCTGTACCCCAGAAGGTAATTGTTCCTTGGTGAAGATGGTGTGCAGTTTTCTTGTTAATCAAAGGTAGCCAGCACTCTCAATAGGGCATCTGTCATTAGCACTAACTGTATGATTTTACAGAAAAAGGAGTTGGGAAGGATAGATGAAGGTGCATCAAGGATCAGATCAAATGTCTTCACCCTGGAGAGTCATTTTTAACATGCTGCCACAGTGAATGCCTCATCCTGACAATGCTAGTAAGTCAGGAATGTAATCTTCAGGGCCTGCTGTCATTGGAGTCAGTGGGCACAGTTCAAGCCTGAAGGCCACAAGAAAAGGTATCTTATTTAAGCCAAGGTCCTAACTTTGTTCCTGTTCCCTAATCTTTTCATATCCCTCTCTTTCTCTCATTCTCAATTAATTTATTTCCTCTGCTAATCTGCTCTTTCTCCCACTTGCTAGTAGCTGGGGTGCCCCAGATCTCCAGGGTATGCTTCACTGCCATTCATTAGATGCTAAACTGCTGGAAAAACACCAATCCCCAGTAATATTTCTGATCATGATTTTCTGCATTTTGCAGAGTGAGTTTGTTCTCAGTATTAAAAGTAGCAGAGTAGTACTGTATCACCGTAATAGTGTTGTTGAAGACTGAGAGAGAGAGGCAGAGCATCTTTATAGAAAACTGCTGTTCTTATAAATATATTAGTTCTTTGGTATTTGAGTAATACACATGCTGCAGGCCAAGCAAAGGAGGGGAAAGACCACAATTAATTTCCCCTCAGCCATAAAAAAAAATGATGCCAAAAGACTGGAGTAAAAAATTGTTCAGGTGTAAAATGTTGTGGAGTCCAGGAAGGAGAAAAGGAAAATTTTGATGTTTCCCATAGCAGCAGCAAGTGCTGCAAAGAATGTTTCCAAGAATCTCCCCTCCACTTTTTTTAATTGTCATGTAGGAATTGATTGACATTTTCAAAGCATCTTCTGTGTTTTGTTTTGTTTTTGTGAATCTCATGCACTTTTTCTCTTTCCTTACACACACTCACTATTTTATAGCATTATAATATATGAAATTGGAGATGTGGGTTGCTGAATTAAGAACTGGAAGAACTCCATCACCCTGTTGTATCGCCCTGAAGTTTTTTGTTGTCCATTGTTCAGGTTGTTGATTCCCTACACTTCAGAAGGAAGTACCAAATGCTAAGAACCACAAGGAGACAGGAAGGCAGAGGCAATTTTTATGTTTTTCTTTTACCTTTCATTTTTTCTGCACAAATTAAAAACCCAATATTGTGTTAGTAAATGAAGAAAAACACTGATCCTGGTCTTACACTGTTCTAAAAATAATTGATTTCCTTCCCCATTAAAAGTGTAACTCACTTTTAATAATATTAAGAACTGACCACAAATTAATTGCTTGATTGCAAAATAAACATGAAGTGGGGAACATATACTCATACAAGTGTATTTGGAAGCACACACAAGTGTGTATGCGCCTGCATGTGTGAAAAACAAGCGAACGCATTTCATCATAGCAGATAATTGTCAGAGTTTATCATAAATCTTCAACACGCAGAATACCCTTTTAAATACAGACTTACAGTATTGTAGTAGAACAGGAGTGACCAATTCAAACTTTACTGAGGGTCACTTACAAGATATGCTTCCCAAGGGAGATTGCCACTAGTGAGAATGTAAGCCCGCAGCACAGTTGCAAGCGGGGAAACTAGACCACGTCAGGGTTTGTGGAAATTTATGAATCCTCATTGTGAGGACACTGAGGTGATAAAGAGTAATTTGACTTGCTGTTTTGCTTTTTAAATCCTTTCTGTTTTTGAACGGCAACAAATGAGTGATGTAATAAAGATTTATGGTGGGCCCTTGGATGGCCATGGTGGGCAATATGCTGTCCCCCACCCATACTAGAATTAATTAAAACATGTATTGTTGCTCTAATGTTCTTCAGTGTTTGGGGTCATTACTGTACAATATTGGAGCTTGTTAGTAAGAAGAACATTTTCACAAAAGTGTAGGTGTTGGTGGGGAGGCGGGGGGAGGCCATTGACATTTTCCTGCAGTCCCAAGTATCCAGCAGTCTCAGCTCTTATTTTTTCACTTTGTGTATTTTATGAAACTGGGAGACTAAATGCGGTTGATTTTAAGTGTTGTAGTAATATGCTATGTGCTGCGGTTGCAGTGTACTTTAACTTCTGTCTTCTCTTGTGTTCAGCTGTTCTCAGCAGTCTTGCCAGTCCTGTGAGAGATGAGTGTGACTTTTTAGAAAACAAATTATATCTACTTTATTTTTATTTAAAAAAAAAAAAAAGTCAGTCACAGGCTGTCTATGGTTTTCTGCAGTGACCAGAAAACCATAATGCTTTCTTAGAAGCTCTGTAATAAGATTTCCCTTTTTTTCCTTCTCTGGGGAATCTTTGCCACAGCTGCTCTGGGTATAGATAAGAGAAGCTCAGCTCTCAGAACAGGGAAGAGATTTCTCATCATCTTTTGGTCCCAAATGCATTACTTTTCTACTGAGTGTGGATTCCTTGGGCTAATTTGTGTGCTCCAAAGAGCACATGCTGTGTGTTTTAGGTGCATCCTGCATCTCAAGGTATTTTTTTTATTTCACACACCTGTTGTCTAGGTTTTTATTTTTGAAAGGACTTACACTGGTTTTCAGTACTGTGTGTAATTTTAAGCATGTCGGATCCAATACTTGCCTTGTAGATATTATACTTTCTTATTTACTGAACAGTGCACATAATCTTCTCTGTGACTGTGGTGAGAGTTTCTCATTTCAGTGTGTGTGTGTGTGTGTGTGTGTGTGTGTATATGTGTGTGTATATATATATATATATATATACACATACACACACACACACAGTCATGCCACTGAAATGAGAAATATATATATATATCCCTCATCTTCATGTGTTTGTTTGTTATTATTTATTGGTATTAGGATAATCCTTTGGGGCCCAAAACGGGTATGGGGTAACTCTGCAAGCTCGTAATAGATAACCCCTACATCTGAAGACATTCCCGAGTAGGGATTTTTGAAAAGGAAAGGGAGGTAGGAAAAACATAGAGGTGAGATAAAGGAAGACAAATTAACAAGGAAATGATCATGTTTGCTATTATAAGAAGCAGGTGGAAGTTACCGATTACTTTCTAGTTTGTGGCAAAGCTGTATCTTTAAAGAGAGTTAGGTGGGGTTTTTTTTGCTTTCTCATATATAGGGCTCAGTGCAAGAAACAAAAGTGGGTTGGATGAAAACTGCACTAGTGAGCAACAGAGTAGTATGGGCTATAAAGCAGAGATAGAAAAACATTATATTTGGTCTCAGATATTTTGCATTATAGACTTGAATAAAACAGAATGTATGTGCTTATGTTAGGATTTAAGTTGCTTTTGCCATTACTAGAGCCTCAAAATTATCATGGTTTTTAACCATGTAACTCACTTTTAATAATATTAAGAACTGACCCAAAATTAATTGCTTGATTGCAAAATAAGCATGAAGTGGGGTACATATACTTATATAAGTGTATTTGGAAACACAAGAGTATGTGTGTACATGCATGTGTGTAAAAAAAAAAAAACAAACTCATTTCATCACAGCAAATAATTGCCAGAGTTTATCATAAACGTTCAACACATAGAATACGCTTTTATTACAGATTCAGCTCTTTCTGGGGGAGCTGATTACCCTTAGTCCTACCATCTGTGATGATAATTATTGCTGTTCACAATGAAGATACATAAATGTACAGGTTAAAACAATGCTAGCCGGCTAACTTCTAACCAGAACTTCACACAGCCATGAACACATTTTCTGCATACAATACTAGTCTCTTAATCTACCTAATGTTTTTGTCACTGTAGTATCTGAGTGCCCACAATTAGCAGGTGGCCCAGTTCAGCAACCATTAGGAAGGTATGGTGTATTATGTATGCACAAAACACTGGATTTATAATGGTGGTTTGAAGTGGACTTTTGTTTAATTTCACCTATTTCAGTTGCAGTTGGTGGGTCACCTGGACAAATAGGAAATTGGAATCTAAATCATGTCCATAGGGGGACACTGTTAGGCCTGCTTCCTTTGACGCTTTGTAAAATAGTCTAATGCTAGGACATATCCCTACAACCCAGAAATGCTTTTTTAAGGTTTTGTCTACATTAGGCTGTTAGTTTCCAGTACAGCTGCACTCAGACAAACTGTACTCCACACACTTTGCACCTATACAGCATGATTTTGCAGTGCTGTACTCATGCTAATTTTAAGCACTGGTTGCTAAGATGTGAGCAAGGACTGGCCTTAGTGTTCTCTGTATATAGCATTTGGGAATGGTGTGCACCTCCTCTTCCATAGCTCAGCTTGTTTATCTGCAGAGATTTTAATCTCCTATTTAGGACCTTCCCAAGAACAGATTTATTTGCTTCTCATCTCGAGGCAGAAAGAAGAGGGAGCTGGGCCCTAGGGGGAGAAAAATGCCCCAGCTATGTCCTGATGCCTCCCTAAGTCTGTGACTTTGCAGCAAGGGTCAGAATTAGTTTTTGGGGTGTGCTGATATTTCTCCTGGCTCCAGTTACAAAGTAAACTCCACAGACCTAAAACATGTTTGTCAGCACATGTTCAGAATAGTTGCATGCATTTTCTCAGATCCTTGTGTTTTGTTTAATGGTTCCTCAAAAATATCCAAAATACCTATGACTTCTGAACATTTCTCGCTGGGGTTCCTAGGCCCCATGAGCTATTTGAACTTACCTTCGTCTTTGAAGGGCTCCTTAGCTACTTAATTCTGGCTCCTTATTTGTGAAGAAATACAAAATATTCCCAATCTTGGTCTCTTCAGATCCAAAGTGAGCTGTTGCACACAGTAATTTGTGTACAAGACCCTTCTTTTTCATGTGTATTTATGAGCAGCAAATAGCTAATGCTTTAAGTATGAGCAGTGTTGCCTTTTGCATCTGGATGGTGCAGGTAATACTTCTCAGAACTTCTTCCCCCCCCCCTCCCCAAGCTCTGCAAACACAGGTGAGATGCTGCTACATCACTTATGCCCCAGACCTGTTTTCAAAGCTATCTTGGTAGCCATAACTTATAGAACATTTTTGAATGATAGGGTCTGGGGATAAAGCAGCTTCATGAAAGAGGTTAGCTAGTACACCAAGCCAACATGTGGTAGCTGAATTTGAACCATGCTTTTCCAAGTGAAAGGCATTCTTCTTAAAATGGGTTCCTGCAGGAAGATATGTACAACCCCTGAC
The DNA here is from genome assembly GCF_052110815.1 of Crocodylus siamensis. Taxonomy (NCBI): domain Eukaryota; kingdom Metazoa; phylum Chordata; order Crocodylia; family Crocodylidae; genus Crocodylus; species Crocodylus siamensis. Next base: position 226,352,104 of record NC_143396.1, on the reverse strand, counting down.
ATCAATAGACACCACTGCCCTTTGGGACTGGTAGCCTTATTTAAGGGCTGAAATACATATTGCAGTTGTAATTGATCCAGAAATTAACAGTATTTCATTCTTGGGGTCGGGATGAGTATTCCAAGACAGGCCCTGGTTTGGCTGAGCATCAAGAAGACTAAGCCTGCTTACCTGTGGATTTATATAGTATAGTTTATGGCAGCAGCAGACAATTTTTCCTGTCAGAGACACCATCCCAATAACAAATCATTTGAAGTGGGGAACATCCAGGTAAAAAGCTGATTTAGAAGACAGTCATTCCTCTGATTTTTGGTTACTAACTGTCTGTATAGACACAAAGGTAGTCAGTGGGCCCTGATCCAATAAAACACTTAAGCACATGTTTAAATCTGTCCCCATTGAGCAAAACATTTAAGCACACACTTTAGTCTTATTGAAGTCTGTGGAAGTTAAGTGTATGCAGTAGCTTAGGGTTGCAGCCAGGCACCTGGGGCACAGAGACTGGTGACTTCTGGTTGCTGCATGATTGCAGTTGCAATTGCTCCTTATTCTCCCCTCTCAGCCCCCTCCCCACGTGCCCACCCTGAAACCTGACCAGGTCTGTAGGAGACGAAAGCTCAACTTTTGGACACCCAAATGTTTAGAAGCTTGTCCTCTTATACAGGATAGCAGTACAGGACCAGACTGCCTTGCTTTGACAAGTATAATGGTAAGGTAGCCACACATGCCCTAGGAAGGTGGCTCCTTTCTTCACTTCCTAGCTTGTTTGTGGTGATTTTAGTGACCTGCTGATACCCCTTTAGCTGCTAGTGCTTACTGTAAACAGGATTTTCTGGAAGTGATGGTTTCTCTTGCCAGAACAGGAGACACTACTTCTGTGCCAGCGGGTTGTGAGCAGTGAAGCATTGGGTGTACACTTCTTTCTCTGTGTAAGTGTCAACAGCCCTGAGACTTTGGCTCAGGTTTTTTTTTCTCCCTGTGCAAAAAAACCACTTGTCCTGGCTATCAAGGATAGGACTGATAAGCTCAGCAACATTCATTATCTGCTGGTCAGATGTTAATCAGGTTCTTGTGTCCCCTTTTCAATTCCTCTGCTGCTGGTCCAGCTCATTATTATCTGGGCTGTTGCATATTATTTCCATTCATATGTAAAGATGGGCCTGGTGCAACTGAAATGTTTTGCTTGACTTCACTGTTGAATAGCTTTATGTGTAAAGCAAAGTTTCTGTACCTTATATGTAGAGTATGAGTGTTTATGAGATGAGGGTTTGTCAGAGAAATTACTTGTCCTTTTTAAGTACTGTTTCTTCTGTGCTTTGAGACTTCATTTCCTGCTTAGCCAGGGAATATATTTCCCCTCAACTCCCCCTTTTTATGAAGAACATCTCTTCATTTTGCCTCATCTCTTGACTGCAGGTTTGCTCTTGCTTCTGTTAAAGTCAACAGCAAAAATCTTAGTGACCTGATTCTGCTCTGATACAGTGCTCTGGAGTAAAGTCATTAAACTGGAGTGAACAGAACAGAATCAGGCAAAGAGATTTCAGTTCTGTAAGACTGTGCTTCTGTGTCCAGCTGTTTGAGATGAGAACTTTTTTTCCCCCTCCTGTTGGAGACAATGGGAATGGAGGAACCTGGACACCCTTCTCTCTGCAGTTTGAAGACTTCACTGTGGGTTTCTCTCACACCCAGGATCTTCACTAATTTGTCACTGGGAGAGGCCTTTTGCCCAAAGTCCATGATACATTTTGCAGCAGCAAAGCAATGAAAACTGCAAATGGGAATTTCCCCACAGAGTTAAATAAAATAATTGAGGCCACCAAATTTTCATTTTGTGTGTAATAATACCATATTCAATTAAGCGATTTGTGGGAGCCCTCCTTTAGCTTCTAATCAACAGTGAGTCTAGGGGAAAATTAGCCTGGATTTATTTTTTAAACAGCTTTATTTGTGACACAGCTGTTGCCTCTGATCCTTTGGGGCTTAAAAAATAGTTAAATTATATTAATGTCTAGTTTGTTTCACTGTAGCTAACACATCAACCAATTACTCTTGTGCATAATCTACTGTATCTCTTTTCTCTGTTCCATGTCAATGTATTATGTGTATCTTGGATTATGATTCTTTTTTGTCTTAAGTTATTCTATGTTATAGAACAATATTTAAATGAAGCAAAGAGCTGATTAAAGTTGATGAGTTATTTTGTTTTTCTCTTTGCTTTCTTTTGGATGTACTGTAAATTGTAAACCAAGGATGCCAAGCAGGCTTGGTTCAATGGCTAAAATTATTGTATTACAGTGTAATGCTGATCTAGGCCTTGTCTCAACACTAGAGCACACAGACTTGAATAAAACTGTTACAAGAGTCCTTGATTTTAGGTTTGAGTTTTTGTTTCAGTTTTTCAAATAGTTTTGAATAGGCTTTTGGAATTGATGACAGTAGACAACTGACAGTGCTGGATTGAAGCCTAGCAATGTCTGTACAAGCTCACATACATACCTCTGCCAGTACATCTCAAATATGACCTGCAATTCTCCCTGCTGTTCTGCTGTTGGCCTCTCTCAGAGCTCTGTAAATCCAATGCATTACAATCCCAACATTCAAAACTCATCTGCTAACCCAGCCTTTAGCTACCTTTTGATCAAATCGTTTAGCTGTATGGTGTTTTTACTAAAGCAAATGTTCATGCAGTACTAGGCTAGGTTCATCCTACTCTTCATTCTACTTATGACCCAAGTCAAAATATAAATCTAATAGATGTCCAAAACTTGAAAGGCTAATGCAGCTACCCACTTTAAACAGGATGACAAATAGCCTTTTAAATTCACTTTAACAAATGTATTTTGAATTCATGCCATTTCACTGAGCCTGTCAGAAACTGCTAGTGCACAGCAACCTTTCAAGAACCTATGTCATTTGCTATCTCATAGTGCAAGAGCCAAAGTAATGTGGTTTTGATTCCAGGTTTATGCCTTGGTTTGCAGGCTGGCAGCTTGCTCGACTGAAAGGAAGCATTTCATACAACTTTCTTCCTCAGTTTAATTCATGGAGATGCACTGATATGTCTTGTAGACAGTCCTATTTCCCAAACCCCTAAAGCAAAAGTGTATTTCCATAGTGTTAGGAGTGCAATAAAAAAGAGAACTGAAAAATCTTCAAACTATACAAATAGGGATGCACAGTAGCCAAGTAATGCATAAAGAGATTTACTGCTTAGCTCAATAATGGAGAAGGTAGTACTGCTCACATTTTTTGTTGAAGCTGGTGGATTTTTAGACAGAAAAGTGGCTTGTGTATAAAACTGAAATGTATATAATGTATTGTAGCCATGTATCTGCTATGAAGCACTATCAGCAGTCCCCAGGAAGAGCCTTGGACCATCATGGGAGATGTAATCCTAATAAGGAATACAGATTGTAGAGAAAAATGGAGTGAGACTCGCACAGACTGTAGAAGCAAAAATAGGGACTGTAGCAGCAAAAATCTGAATTTTAAAGTGAAGATAAAAATTTGTCCAGGTCTGTAGAAGGCAAAAGCTATTACTGAGTGCACACTACAGATAAAAGCCTGAGTTCAGTGGAGATACCAAGTTACATACAGAATTAGTACCCTAGGGCAGTGCTTCTCAGCCTTTTTGATTTCACAGCCCATCTTAAGCTCCAGAACTAGAACCACTATAGGGCTAGGTACAGACATTCAAAACCCCTAAGGCAGGATCAATCTGAGTTGCACAGTTTTATGTAAGCAATGTAGTTTAGATCAATAGTGAACAGAACAAACATTCACCCTTTGGTGGGAGGGGCACATTTTAGACCAGGTTCCACCATTTTTAAATCAGTCTGTGTTTACCAAACTTCTGTTTTGCTATAGACCAGTTTCCAATCCCTTATACTGGTAAAAATGTAATATCTGTACCTGGCCTAGCAGCTATGAGTACAATACTATGTTTGCAGTTGGCCAGGGGTTGTCAACCAGGGGTACACTTCTCCCTGAGGGTACTTCGAAAGGTATGCGGGGGTGGGTGGGGATGGAGTGCTGCTGCTCTGCACCTCTGCCTTGCAGGAGCAGGGCTGGGGTGGGGTGAAAGCAGGGCCACGCAGATGTGCACAGAAGTTGCACTGCTGCCACTTTACCACTTGCCATGCCCCTGCTCCACATCTGGCTGCTCACAATGCCCCTCCCCCTGTTCTGCGTCTGGCTGCTTGCCACTCCCTCCTCCTCCCCACCCCCACCCCGCATCTGGCCACTCGCCCCCCCCGCGCCCCCCAGGTGTACACTTATTAAAAAGAGGGCTGCCAGGGGTACCCTGATTAAAAAAGGTTTAAAACCCCTGCACTAGGCAATGCAATGCAGTTACCCAAGCTAGCTCTGCATATGATAGCTTCCAAACAGAAAGTAGTGTGGCTAGGATAGTGTCACTGTGCTTGGCCTAATTAGCATTATCTAAGCTTGTGAAGCATACAAAACAGCAGTGTGTGAGCATAATGCTATCTGACACTGTGGAAACACTTGAAGGTGAGATCAGCTGACATTCCCCCACCTTGCGCCATATCAATCCTTGCAGCTCACCTGTGGCACCACTGCAGCCCACCAACACAAAAGCATGGTCCTTGTGGGATACTTTGTGGCTGAGCAATAAATGTATTTTTGCATGTATACCAGGGAGGTGCTCCAGAGCTCAGTTCTTCCATACATGGTGCTTTGGCTATATTCTGGACAGGATCAGGAAAAGATTTTCCTTTGCTTCTTTGGTGGCTTTTACATCTTCAGAACAGCCAGCAGCTGGTGCATGCTAGACTAATGTTTTTAATTGTTCATTTAAAAGAATACCACATTCCTTTGAGAAACTCTTCAGTAGCCTTTCCAAGTCTAAGAAGATTAAGGAGAAAGAGCCTAGACTTACTCCTCTGATATACACTCAGCTAATAACATAACACTAATCTGCTTTTCAATGAAATTTTGACATGTTTAACCCTTTTTACATGTGGAGGGAGGCTAGAAAGACTGTCTCAATGCAGTATCCACTGTGCCTAGGAAAAAAATAATAGTGGCATGATATGTTTGCTTGAAAGATCTTGTGGCTGTGTAAGCTGATATCAGTTTTAGGGAGTTTATAGGCTTTAGAAAAGCACTGGAGTGAATTAAGCTGAACAAGTGTTACAATAGCTCAACCAAGGCTCACTCACAGGCATGGCCAGTTTAAAGTTAGCTACAAGCTAACTGTCATTTTCCCTACTGCCACAGGTAGAACTACTGTTGCAAGCAGTGATGCAAATGTCTCATTAAGAATATAGAAATCAGGACATTTATTTGAAGACAGAGTAGATTTGGACCTTACAGACTGCGTGTGTGCATGCATATACGTTTACGCAGATATGAAAAGCTTTCATGGACTAGGATTTACCTCATCAGATGCTGTGAAAGGATGTGTAAAGAGCAGTGCATAAAGCCAGTCTCAACTTCTTACAAAACTGGATATTATGCCAACAGGTCCTCTGTGAGATTTTCTCCTGGCTTCTGTTTGACTGTGAAACTCTTGTCATAGTATTCTTGGCACTTTTGGTCCTGGATAGATTGGAGAAAATCAGAACTAGGAAGCTAGAATCCAGAAGGTTACCTCAATATTTTCCGAGCCTGCAAGATGTTTGGTCTTACGTTTTTTGGTAAGGCTTTGATAAAATATTCCTTTTATCACAATGATTTGTTCCTTCTCTGCCATGGATTGGCTTGTCAACCAGAGCAGAAAGGTATTGGAATCTTGGAAGACATTCCAGTAATAATGTGCTGCAGGATGAAGCAGTGAGGTCACAGAGGAAGATATGTTCCTGCATTTTTATGTATATATAATACACTTGAGAGATTCTGCATTTTCTGATGGAAGCTTGCTATTATGTTCCGACACATTGAGTGCCTCTTAGAACTGCTTAATCTGGATCCTTATTATATGGCCCGTGATTTACTTCAGTTAAGTCCTTATTAATTAATAAGGAGCAAATTCATCAACAAAATATGCAAACAGAATGCAAAAAGATGGGATTGACTGATGGCGTTCCAATTTAGAGATACATGATCCTCTTATTTAATATAACCTGAGCTCTGCTTTGTGACTGTAGAATTGCAAAAATTGCTGTGGAATTTATCCCTCACCACAAAAGCTATTCTCTGGCTGCTTAATTTTAATTTTAAAATAAAGCATTTAGCCCATTTGTTTGGCAAGATCATTTTAAACATGTAAATGCAAACCAGTAGTGTGGCCTGAGGCTGCAGACAATCTGTACTACTAGCTCCACTAGTTAAGAGGGTTCTGTGCATCCCACTTTGAGGGCTTGTGAACTCTGAGTCCAAGGCTGTGGAATCTGTCATGTTTCAAGGGTGCTGTTGAGTTTAGCTGCAAACTGATGTTTTGTGTCCTTGCTTGTTGGGACCTGCCTCTGGCTTCTGGCTTTTCCTACAATTAGCAGTTAATTGGATTACAAAACATGTTCCCTGCAGTGTTCTTTAGAGCCAGCAGGAATCAAGGAGCTAAAGTGGTGCCCCACTTGCAGCCAACGAGTGTGAGGAGCCACAAATGTTAACCTTGTCAATTCAGCAGTGATGCTACAGCAGCTTATGCATTTGTGGGGCAGTTGATGGGCTTAACTCAGCCAGTGGCTCTTTTCTTCCTGGGTGAAGTTGCCGGGGCAGCACTATGGAAACAGAAGCCAGAGTGCTGACAAGCATGACCAAAACCCCATCCTCAAAATAGTTATAGATTAGTTTTGCATCACTGAGTATTCTCCAAATATGAGCCCTGTCTCTATGCACCTGGGTTGGTTTAGGGTAGGGGTCAGGCTATACTGAACAGTAATGAAGTATAGTTTGTGATATTAGAACAAATTAGTGTTACCATGGAATTTAAGATTTTATGGTAAATTCCATGGTAACACTATTTGCTGCAGATTTGGGGAGTTGTTGCCATGAACTTTGATCCCACTGTGTCTCTGAGTATGAATGGCTCTGAACCTGTGCGTCAACGTTATCCCTATCTAATGCAGAGAATGCAGTGGAAACGAGGCCACTTACCATATGACAGGAGGTTTAAATGTGGGGGCTTGTTGCATAATTTAGGCAGCAGAGCTTCACTAAATTATGTATCAAATTAGAAATGATACAGCAGAGATCAGGAGTGGAAAGCTCTTCTCCCAGGAGTTCTGGGGTAAGTATAGACATTCAAAAAGCCGAAGCCTGAATGATTCAATCTTTGCAGGTTACTCTAACCTATGTAGATTGAACCAGTTTGCAAGTGGATGGACATTCACTTTTGATTCTGGAAATGTAGCCACATCCCTGCAGTGGCTCTGGCCAGAAGCTGGGGGGCGCTAGAGCAAGCCCTCCCATGCCTTCTGCAGCAGTTGCAAGCCTGGAGGGAAGCTGAGCTGGTGGGGAAGGGCCATGCCCAGACCCAGACCCAGACCCAGACCCAGACCCAGGCACTGAGTATGAATGGGGAGGGGTTTAAACCCTCATCCTGGCCTGCAGGGCCCTGAGCTAGGGTGTGCCTGGAGGGGGAAGAAGGAATGAGCCCTTGCCAGGTTTGTCTCTGGGGACATGGCCAGACACTGGCCTGGCAAAGTCAGGGAGGGAGGGGCATTAAACCACTGTCTCCCCTCTCTCCCAGTGGCACAGGGACCTCAGCCAGAGATTGCCCGGCTTTCTGCCCCACTGGCTGCTTGCACGGTGGGGTGCATGGCCAGAGCCAGCCTGGGCCAGTTCTGGCTGGGGTTGTGCTTCCTACAGTGTGAGCTAGCGGCGAGGAGGGGGAAAAGAGGAAGGGGGAAGTGGGAGCTGGGCAGACGCTGGCTAGGTCCCTGTGCCACTGGGAGAGAAGAGGGATGGGGGGGGGGTTTAGTCCTCCTCTGTCCTCTTCCCCCCTTTCACCTGAGGCTGCTGCCTGGGTGGGCTGTGGTCATGCCTCCTGCTTTTAGAGTGGTGAGCAGGGGGGAGAGCCAGGCAGATCCAGGCTAGGGTCCCATGCGAGTGGGAGAGGGGAGACAGGGGGTTGAATCCCCCTTCCTTCCCCTGAGCATGCTGGCCCATGCCCCCTGCTCCCTCCCTTCCATTCAAGCTGGGAAAAGTCTTGCAGGGGCTGCTCCACCAGGCAGATTGTGCTGTGCCAGCTGGGTTTCCCACCCCCACCCCCTTGTCAGCCTAGCCCTCTGGCTAGGAAGCAGAGGGGCAGGGCCAACCCTGCTCTGCTTGAGCAGACAGCCCAACCCAGGGCTGCAAAGTATGCTGGGGCACTGTGATTTAACTTGAACAAGGAAGGGATCTGGGACAGAAGTTGCATAAACCGATTTGACCTAAATCTGTTAAGCCTGATTATGTATTCAACCAGGTTTATTTTAAATAAGTTTTGGCCATTTTGAAACCAGTTTATATGCACTGAACTTCTGTTCTGTTACAGGTGTAAACCAGTTTCTGATACTTTAACTGGTTTATGTGTAACTTCTGTCCCTAGCCCAGGCTGTAGATTAACATAACAAATGTGGCTCCATGTAAACCTCTCCTTCTCCTTATGCTTCAGCCCCTGCTCTTTCAGCCAGGCCCAGTTTCCCATCCTAAACCTACAGAACTAGTTGCTTTCAAAAACTGCATGTTTCTCACCAACACGGCCAGAATTATAAAACTCACGAAATACCTCCTGCCTGAGAAGCCTGAGTAGGCAAGTGATTGTTCCCATCTTCTGTCTGCAAGGATCTTCCTCTTGTTCCCTCCCACTTCCGCCCTGGTAAGGCAGTAGTGTGAAAGCAAAAACAAAATCTCTGAGAAAGCTAGCGTCAGGAAAGAGGTAAGCAGGATGGTTAAATGGGAAGAGCAGAAGATTCTCTTGTAATGGAGGAATATTTTGGTGTTCAGCAGGATGAGCAAGGGGCCACCTAAACAAGACAATAGGAAATGCTGCAAAGGGTGGTGTGTCTGATATCTCACTGGATTTAGGTGACTATTAGGCCTGTGCAAAGTGGCTAGTATTTGCTTCGGATTCAGCCGATTCAGGGGACAGTGATTCAATTCGGTGATTTGAATTACAGTCCTGATTCAATTTGGCCAAATCAGCAGGGCCAGGCCCATCCCCTGCCTCTCTGCCAGCCTGGCAATGGTTGCCCCAGCTCCTGACACTTGTATATTAAAAAAAAACCAAAAAAAAAAACCCTGTATCACTGGATGCTGCCAAGCAGGGGGCAATCCCTGCCACCCCCTGCTGCCCCACACTGCATGGGGGGCTCTACATGAGCCCTTCACCCCCTGTGCTCCCTTGGCCCCACTCATGGGTGCCCAGGCCAGGTCAGGTCTGGCCCTTCAAGAAAAAAACTGAAAAAACACCGGGACTCACCGCTTCTGCCAGTGGGGGGTGATCTCCACTGCCTCCCACTGTCCCATGCCATGTGGGGGGCTCTGCATGAGCCCCCAGAGCCCTGAGGCTACACCAGGAGCAGTGAGTCCTGGGGTTTGTCTCGCCTTTTTTTTTCCTGCCCTGAATATAACCTTATTGTGCTGGCCTGGGCGAGGCACTTGTGGAGGGGCTGGGGGAGAAGGGGGGGTCAGGGGGCTTGTGGCAGAGCCCCCTATGCAGCGTGGGGGGCAGCATGGATGGCCCACCCCATTCAGCAGCACCCGTGAGCACTAGGGCTTTTCTTTAAAGTACCGAGCTGGGGCAGGGGACTGGGGGAGCAGGAGGGGGTTGGCGGGGCTGGCAGGGGTCTGCCCATGGTCCTCTCCCCCTCCCTTTCCCCTAGCCCCCCTTCCCTCTCCCCTAGTACTTACCAGCTCAGAGTATGCTGCAGCTCCCTGCTGCAGCCCCCGGGAACTGCCTGAATCATCAATGCTCTCCAAATCTTTTCCAAAGATTTGGAGAACTTTGAATCAATTTGGACCTTTAAATTGGTCCCCTGATTAGATTTGGATTCAGAGATTCGGCCACCAAATTGGGCCAGATCTCCTCCAAATCAAACACCACCCAAAGCTTCGCACAGCCCTAGTGACTATTAAGTTTAGGATTCACAGGACTGGAGTGCTTTTTTCTTATAACACAGCCAGTAGTGACAAAGTTCCCTTTTATATAACAGTGTGGTGGTTAGAGCTCAGATAATGGGAGTCAAAGACTGCTTGTGTATTTTGTATTAATCAAGTAAAATGCATAGAGCATGTATGGAGCAGAGACCAGAATCCCAGGAAAGTGTCCTCATCGCTGAGCTATAAAACCATGTCCCCCACCCCTTGCTTGTTCTTGATCTCACATTTTGAATTTTGCATTCTTGTTTACACACAGGTCCAGCTTCAGGAGGGCTGCATGATATCCCCTACCCAGAGCAGGATGTAGGGCAGGGATTAAGGCACTCCCTTGAAAGGTGAGAGATGGGGTTGAATTCTCTCAAGCTAAGGAGGGCCTAGACTCCTGGCCTCCTGTACCACCTCCCAGCCCTGTGGCGCCCCTCCTGTTTGGTGCTGAACTCAGTGCAGGTGAGTGTTAGGTATGGTTGGCTCCTCACAGGTCTTGGGCACAGGCATCAAGTCTGTGAATCCCAGTCAACCTTAGATTTAAGTGCTTAAGTGCTTCATCCCATCCAAGATGTCAGTGCTGTCAAAGCAGTTTGTTGGATTTGCTGCTGTTGTTGTTGTGGATCTTCTATATTTACACTTAAGCACCTAACTTAGGTCCAAGGAGGTGATCCGCAGTCTTTCAATGTAGGGTCTGCCCTGTAGTCCCCAGATCATGCGGGTGGCCCTCCCCCTTTATGTGACACAGTTGGAGTACTGTGTCCAGTTCTGGGCGCCATATTTCAGAAGGGATGTGGACAGCATTAAGAGGGTTTAGAGGAGGGCCACTCGCATGATCAGGGGGCAGCAGGGCAGACCCTACGAGTGGAGTCTACGGGACCTGAACCTGTTCAGCCTCCACAAGAGAAGGCTGAGAGGGGGTCTGGTGGCCATCTACAAATTGGCCAAGGGGGACCAGCAGGCACTGGGGGAGTCCCTGTTCCCCTGAGCACTACCAGGAATAATGAGGAATAATGGCCACAAGTTGACAGAGACTAGATTCAGGCTAGATATCAGGAGGCACTACTTCACAGTCAGGGCAGCTAGGAGCTGGAACCAACTTCCGAGGCAAGTGGTGCTAGCTCCTACTCTGGGGGTCTTCAAAAGGAGGCTAGACAATCACCTAGCCAGGGTCATCTGACCCCAGCACTTGTTCCTGCCATGGCAGGGGGTCGGACTTGATGATCTGCTTAGGTCCCTTCTGACCCTACTTCTATGAAACTATGAAACTAAGAACAGTAGTGGTGTTTAGTATGTGATGGGCTAGCTGGCAGTGACCTGGCCCAAGGGTTTTGAAAGGGCAAAACATGACTGGAGAATTTGGGATTCCCTTTCCTCACCAATCTGGTAATGATTTGGCCCAGGGGTTTTGAAGTGGTAAAAGAAGATTGGAGGATTGGAGGACTTGGGATCCCCTTTCTGCACCAGAGACTCACTCCCCCCCCCATGTCCCCTGATTGGCCCCTTGGGTCACCTGGAGAGGGATAAAAGGGGTGGCATGGGCTGACTTAGGAGAAACCAGCGAGGGACAACAAGGAAGGAGCTTCACAGAGCTGAGCCAGTGGGGTAGGAGCAGTGCCCCAGAAGAGCCTGAAAGAGCAGGACCTGCAGGCAGCAGTGGGACCCTTGGCAGCATAGCATGCAGCCAGCAGGAGAGGCTCCCCACTGGGCTCCAGGATCCCCAAGGAGAGCCTGCAGCCAGCAGGAGATGTTCCCCTTCACTCCAGCAAGGATCTGAGCAGTGACCTGAGAGGTTCCCGGCTCTGCTCCAGCTCCTCCGATTGGAGGCCAGGCAGCTTGATGTGAGACCAGGGCTCTGGGAAGGTCAAGACCCCTAGTATTGATACAGTGCCACCAGTGGTGGCTGTGACAGTGTTCCTACCTACCACGTGGGAGATCTGAGTTCAAATCCCAGCTGAGGTGACTTGGGGTGAGTGAGCTAACAAGAGCCTAATCTTCTTGAAGTGGAAAGGGGCCATTGTGTCTTTCTCCCCCTCCAAGTACCAAGGCCTTATATTTCCTTGACATTTTGTATTTTGTGCCTTTTTTATATTTCACCAACCTGTATTGTTTGTTCTGCTGTTTGTGTTTTATATTTTGTTAACCCTGTTTTTTTGTCAATGATTGTAAGTGTCTAATGGGGTGACGATGGAGTGAAATGCAACCTGTTTAAATTCACTGATGATACCAAAATTTCGGGTGAGGTGAGCACGCTAGTAGGGAGGGAAACACTGCAACAAGACCTGGATAGGTTACAGGAGTGGGCTAACATAAACAGGATGCGTTTCAATACTGACAAGTGCAGGGTGCTGCACTTAGGCAGTAGAAACCAGCAGCACACTTATAGAATGGGAAACTCCCTTCTTGAGAGCACGGAGGCAGAAAGGGATCTTGGAGTCATTATTGACTCCAAGATGAACATGGGCCGACAATGCAAGGTCACGGCTGGCAGGGCTAACCGGACCTTGTCGAGCATCCACAGGTGCATCTCAAGTAGAGCCAGGGAGGTGATCCTCCCCCTCTATGCGACACTGGTCAGGCCACAGCTGGAGTACTGCATCCAGTTTTGGGCGCCACACTTCAGGAGGGATGTGGACAACATTGAAAGGGTCCAGAGGAGGGCCCCCCGCATGGTCTGGGGACAACAGGGCAGACCCTACGTTGAAAGACTGCGGGAACTAAACCTGTTCAGCCTTCACAAGAGAAGACTGAGGGGGGACCTGGTGACTGTCTATAAACTCACTAGGGGGGACCAGAAGGGTTTAGGGGAGACACTGTTTCCCCTAGCGCCCCCTGGCATGACAAGGAACAATGGACACAAATTATTAAAGAGTAGATTTAGATTTGACATCTGCAAGGACTACTTCACAGTTAGGGTGGCTAGGAGCTGGAACCAACTTCCTAGGGAAGTGGTGCTGGCTCCTACCCTGGGGATCTTTAAGAAGAGGCTTGATGACTACCTGTCTGGACTCATTTGAGTCCAGTCTTTTCTCCCGCCCAGGCGGGGGTCAGACTGGAAGATCTTCAAGGTCCCTTCCAACCCTTCTTCTGTGATTCTACGATTCTATGAACCTTTGAATCCTGCCCCCTTGGGGCATTGTAGTGTCCACTATACCCTCTGATTTATGCCTGTTATGTTCCCAGTATTAAAAGGTATATGGTTAAGTCCCCATTGGTGTAGAGGAAGGAGAGTCCCTACACCTCCCACAGCACTTGTGCGCTTACTTTGATCCCTTCGATTGGAGAGGGGGTACCTCTTGGAGTACCACCCGGGTTACAAGTAAATGAGAGTGACTACAAGGATACAAGCCATGGCTGAGGATCCATGAAGATTTTTGAAAACACCATAAACAATGTTGATTTGAATGTCTTGAAAAATGGATGTTTCCAATGTAAACATAAAGTATAATCAATTCTCTCTCCTCTATACTGAATTCTGTTGTTTGGAAATGTGAAAACAATGTAATCATTTGTTTTTGCACACATGCTGAGTTAATGAATAGTTGTTGTCTTTTCCCTCCCAGTTTCAATGCTGGCTAGAACAAACAGCACAAAAATAGGCAGGAACTATCTGGGAATTTGGTAGACATCACTTTAAGAGACTAGACAGATGAAACAAATCAAGACCCTTATCTGGCAACATCTTTTGCAGATGCTTAATTTTATGTGCCGTGAGTAATTTCTTTGACTTCAATGGGACTACCCACAGAGTAGAAAATTAAGCCCACATGTAAGTCATTGAAGTATCAAGGCTCAGGAAAGATTAGTGGGAAAGGATGTTAACTGCTCTTCATCAGTCTACCAGAGAAGCAATATTAAATTAATTACAGATGAAGGACATGATCTTGTGAACTTTACATATCAGGGAGTTTATAGGCATGCTCCAGATGAGTAGGATCATGGACTAAATTATTACACAGTTTTAATTGAATCCCACCTATGGTTTTGAATACAGGATTACAGCTCAAAGATAACTGAGCTACAGTCTACACAGTGGTTCTCAACCTTTTTTAGACTTGAGGCACCACGTAGAAAATGTCAGCTCTTAGCTCTCACTCATTTCTTGGCTATAGGGGAAAAAAGCAATTATTTTGAGGGAAAGAACTCAGACCTCAACAGGTCAGAATACTATGAAATTCCTGTTTGAAATCTCAGGGTTTATTTTGTGAATTTTGTGTAGGTGTTTGCACATCTAGTGTTGCATGGCACTTGATGATACCCATAAAAGGATCACAAGGCATGCTAGAGTGCTGCAGCACCCAGGTTGAAAATCACTAATCTAGGGGGTTAAAGGTATGAGGCATAATTCTTGACATGAATCATTCCACTGAAGTTAATGGGGAACTACTTGGATGACTAGCAAAACAGGATTTGCCTTATTATACATCTTATATGGTGGTATAAGTTTGTCATTAAATTATCATGCTATCAAGCATGTTCTATGTTCTCATGAAATATGGAAGGACAGATGACATGGTAATCTGGTTTTGGTAACATGACCAGGTAACAAAGAGCTTAGATGTGAAGGAGGAAGTCGATGTCATCTTCTTGGACTTCCAGAAGGCCTTCGACCCAGTGTCCCACCCAATTCTGGTGGGCAAGCTGAGGGACTGTGGCATTGACGAATGCACAGTCACATGGGTGGCAAACTGGCTCCAGGGATGCACCCAGACGGTGGTGGTGGACGGGTCGATGTCGACCTGGGAGGGTGTGGGCAGCAGAGTCCTTCAGGGCTCAGTCCTAGGGCCGGTGCTGTTCAACATCTTCATTAGCGACCTGGACGAGGGTGTGGAGAGCACCCTGTTCAAGTTTGCTGATGACACCAAGCTGTGGGGTAAAGTGAATACACCAGCAGGCAGGGACCACCTCCAGGCAGACCTGGATAGGTTAGAGAAGTGGGCAGATCTGAACAGGATATGGTTCAACAAGGACAAGTGCAGGGTGCTGCACCTGGGGAGAGGGAACCAGCATTATGGTTATAGGTAGCACAGAGGCAGAGAGGGATCTTGGAGTCAGGATTGACTCCAGGATGAATACGAGTCGCCAGTGCAACAAAGCAATAGGCAGAGCCAACCGCACCCTGTCATGCATTAACAGGGGCATCACTAACAGGTCCAGAGAGGTCTTGCTCCCCCTCTATACGGCGCCAATCAGGCAGCAGCTGGAGCACTGTGTCCAGTTCTGGGTGCTGCACTTGAAGAAGGACATGGAGAACCTGGAGAGGGTCCAGAGGAGGGCCACTCGTATGGTTGGGGGCCTCCGTGGCCAGCCCTATGAGAAGAGGCTGAGGGACCTGAATCTCTTCAGTCTCCGCAAGAGGAGACTGAAGGGGGATCTTGTGTCTGCCTACAACCTTATCAGGGGCCACCAGCAGGGACTCGGGGAAAGTCTGTTCACCAGGGTCCCCCTTGGAGTCACCAGGAACAATGGCCACAAGCTGACGGAGGATAGGTTTAGGTTAGACATTAGGAAGAACTACTTCACTCTAAGGGTGGCCAGAGCCTGGAATAGGCTTCCCAGAGAGGTGGTGCTCTCACCTTCCCTGGAGATCTTCAAGAGGAGACTGGATAGGTACCTGGCTGGGGTCTTATGACCCCTCCCACCCCCAGTGCTCCTTCCTGCCCATGGTGGGGGTCGGACTACATGATCTGTCTAGGTCCCTCCCCACTCACTGATTCTGTGATTCTAACATTTGCACCCTTGTTCCATGGGCATAAAGCGCTCCTGCCTAGTAGGATTTTATGCTCACTATGTCCAAGTGTAATTATGCCTATGCAAGGGTGCAAGGCAGAAATCTGCTGTGAAGCTCCAGAACTGCATGGTACACCATCACTTGCTGCCATTAGGGTGTTCTCCAGGTGGTTGGAGCGCTGCCCTGAAGGTTATAGAGGCCAGCAATGCATTTGTTTTTCAGCTGTATGGAGGATCTCACACTGCACCAAGAGCTCTGGCATGACCTGGAGAGCAAGGACAAAATAAGGAATGAGGTCTCTGAATGGCTAATTTGGGTGAGCCTTCCAAAGCAGCCCCCCCTTCTCACACTTGCTCTGTTCATATAGATGCAGCCAACAGGTGAGGGGAGTTTCTGAGCTGAGAGAGGGATGGAGGATTTTCCAGAGACTGGGACCACATGGGACAGGGTGGCTTCTGAAGCTGTGTCTAAAGAAGCTAGGATGCAGGGAGAAGAGCTGTGAAGCTTTTCTAAACCTTGACCTGGTGCTTGCATGCGGAGGCTGGGAGGGGTTGTGATCCAGGCTGGGAAAGCACAAAGGCAGGGAAGAGCCTGCAGACCTGAGAAGAGGGAGACTTGAAGTTGGTGGGAACCCTGAAAGGACTTGGGGCCAGGAGGAGAAGAGATGAGGCTGACAGTCCTAGTTGTGGGCTGGAGACTGAGGAATGACTGCAAGTGAAGGGGGAACTGGTGGTAAGTGAGCTGGAGGGTGAGGCAGTGAGAAAGGGCTGGGTTGAGAGAGTAGTAAAGTGGCCAGAGAGGGCTAAATTCTTGCTTCCTTGTGTCAGGTCTGCAGCAGCAGTGGGAAGGGAAATGAGACCAGATGGAGAGCAGCCCCACAAGTTGCTTTGGATGCCAGCCAACCCTGTCGAATGCTTAACAAGGTGAGTGCCTTTGCTTGTGGACCTGGTTGTCCCACTGCAGCTTCTTTGTAGAAAACAACAAAAAAATGCTGGTACTGTCAGGCCTTTGCAGCCAGTCTTGGTAGCAGTGTTTTAATTTTTGCTTCTTGTTTACGATGCTTTTGCCCTCATCTGCCTTTTTGTGCACATGTTTCTGTGGTAGTTCCTAGAGTATCCTCAGAGTTGACATCCTGCTGTAATTTGAATTACAGGGTTATTCAATGTAGAAAAACAAATTTCTTCTTTGGAAATGTGACACCAACAATGGTGACATTGACATGGCAAACTAAGTTACACACAGGCATGAGTACATGCCTTTATTCATTTGTAGAAGACATTTTCCTAAGACTAAACGTGCTACAATATCAGTCAATAAAACAAAACTGGGTACAAACATGCCGAGTGAAAGATTGGTGTCATGCTGCCTTTTCAGTCCATAGCAATGAGTTTGTTTCTCTTGGGATCCCTGTGTAGTTTGTTTAGCCATCTCTAAGAGGGGATCTTGCTTTAAATCTCTTCTTAATTATGATTTTAGGTTGTCTCTCTAATTCAGTGCTTTGTCACTGCAATAAAATTAAAATGAAGAAATTGTGGCTGAAGATATGGCACTAAGTATTTTGCTTGGGGCCTAAAATACATCTTTTACCTGAGCTAATATCTATAGCTGTCACCCACTGGCTCTCCCCATCTTTTATACCATAATTAATTTTTAAACTCCAACCTTTCCCTCTGATCAGAAAGCCTTTGCTGTGATATTCTGAAAGGATACCTCACTACAGGGTGACTGCATTTCCTAATTGATTTTTCTAGTCACTTGCTGCCCTCATATTGGGAAAGCCTAATAAGCTTTTAGTTAGTCTGGGGCCCATTCCTGTAACTCCACATCCACTTTCCCAGTAACAGTTGCACTTATGCAAATTCTGGAAAGAGAAGAGGTAACAGTTTCTTCCCCAACTGTGCTTTTTGCCTCTTTGGCTGCAGGGGACTGAGGAAGAACTGTAAGTTTTATATTGCAATGAGGGAAATTTAGGCTGGATAACAGGAAGAATTTTCTCACTAAGAAGGTGTTGAAGCACTAGATCAGACTGCCTAGAGAGGTGATGGAATCCCACTCCTAGGAAGATGTTAAGATCAGGCTAGCTAAGCACTCAAGTGAGATGGTTTATGCAGGAATGATCCTCTCAAGTATTGGTCTAGGTGACTTCCTGAGGTCCCCTCCAGCCTTATTTTTCAATAATTATATTACATATCATCATCTAAAAGAAAAAGGCACACATGAGCAAAGGACTTTTGTTAGCTGTTTGTTTTTAGTGAAGGTGTCTGTGTGTTGGAAAGAGAGAGAAGATCAAAGCAGCTGAGAGAAGCAGCAAAGTTGTACCAGGCATAGACTGAACATACTGGGAGCACAGTCTTGAGAAATACTTGGTGTGTGATATTTGGGATGGGTACGTTTCCCTGGCTGAGGTCATCTGAGCCCAGCTTTCTCTCCTGCCCACGGCAGAGAGTTGGACTAGAAGATCTACAAGGTCCCTTCTGACCCTACATCTATGAGCTAGCAGAAAGGGACTTGGAGCTTTCCACAAAGAAAGAACTGCCAGCAGTGTGCTTGTTGAAAAGAAGCAAGGTTGCACTGCAGAAATATCTATCATCAATTTCTTCTAATGGAAACAATTGTCAATATTGCCAAAAATCTAGCTACCATAAAGAACAGCACTAATCAAAAAAAGAACATGTGGGGACTCTGTCCTCAAGGAGAGAAAGTACGATTTGGCAGTATTGCCACATCACAATGGAAAAAGTGATGGCAATACTTATTGAAATCTAAAGGAAAAAAAATAAAACAAGTGCTAGATGTGTCCCAAAAGGAACTAAAGATGCGATACAAAGTCATCAGAAAGAAAATCTGTGTTGGAGCAATAGCTACGAAGTGCCTGGACAGTCTGCAAAGCCCACCTACAAAGCTGCCAGTTTGGACTGGATAGATGGATCTGTGAAGGGACCAATGAGTGGACTGCCAGAGATCAAAGAGGGGAAGGTCACTTATCTGACAAGCAATCTGTCTCCTGGCACTGCCTGTCAAGGCCAAGAGTACGTTTGACACTATGTCAATAAAAGAAAGTACAGTGGATTAAAGTACTGGACTTCTTTGTGGACCAGAGTTCCTGCCCTCAGTAATATACAAATATATTTTTGGAGAGGATGAGAACAGGGCATCCATGAGGTTTATAGCTCGTAGGCATAATTTATGTCAGAAACTACCACCTCTCTATCCCCTCGGCTCCAACATAGTTTTGCTATGCCAGTACAGAATCATGAGGAAGCCAGGAGTGGATTAGCAGAGACACTATGCCTTAAAATAAAGGGCTGTATATCAGTAAAGAGGTCAGGGGGAGGGACATGGCTGAGGATTCAGGTGCTGTGGCTGAATGGAGGGCTGCAGACTTAGTGAAGATGTCGTAAATTGAGACCAAAGAAGCCTGGCCCAGTCATACAAGGGCTTAAGACTGGAATGGTTTGTTTTCATGTGACAAAATTGCAGAATTGTGAGAAATGCCTCACAGATGTGTGGGAGACTTGGAGCCGAAACAGTCTGACGCTACTGCAGGCACCAACAGACACTGGGGCGAGGCAACAAATCAATATAGAAGTGAATTTGCTGAATGAAAACAGGTTTTGTTTATTGTAACATCAGCATCAGGACCAGGTTAGAGGTGAGTGAGAGAAAGTGATAATTACACGTTAAAAGGAGAGACAGTTCTCAGTGTATTGCCAAGCCTGCTATGCAGTTTGCTATGCAGTGTAACACTCATACACACCACCTTCCTCACCTCTGTCATCAGATTTCCAAGATGAAGCTGAAAGAGGAAAAAGTGTGTGTGTGTGTATGTGTATGGCATCTACAGAAAACAATGAGAAAAATCAGGAACTGATTTTTTGTTTCTTGGACACAGTAGGTGCTGAAAAAAGTAACATTTTGTTGCGTGATTGGCCACTGAAAGTGCTCTACAGCCATGAACTGACAGAAGTGCCTGATTGCAGAGCACTTTAAAAAGTGCCCAATTGCACAGCAAATGAACTTTTATTACACGAGTGTTCAGAAGAAGGTGCTCCACAGTGGAACATCATCATTAACTTCTGTTAATACGTGGAATATAGGTCAACTTCATACCCAGGGCCTATGAGCAAGATTTTTTTGACACCAGAGGTCTTGGAAGGCCACAGGACTGCCAGGATAGCTTGGTTAAGCTAATAAAGGGTGCCAGCCAAGCTAGTGCCCCAGCAGCCAGGGTCAGTTCTTATTCAACATGGCACTGAGAATCTGGCTTGGATATGAGGTCTGATAGCAAAGGCAGAGCAGCTCCCATTCTTGTACTTCAGGATACTTTATCTGTGCAGGGAGAGCACTAAGAGGCTTGCAGGTTGGTTCAATGTTAAATATCCAGCACTGGTGTAAAATTCAAATCATGCTTCCTCAGCGCAGCTCCCAGGGCTGGATGACTCAGATTCTGATGTGTGTCATGTTCAAGAACTCTAGAAGGACAAAATTGCTGCAAAGGCTGTTTAGTTTTCTTCTGCTCATCCTGTCTCCAGCATGTCACTGAGACATACATTGTGTGGGTGCTGCTTTGCCGTCACAGAGTGGTGTCCCTACACTGTTAAGGCTAAGGTAAATTGGGTACACGGGTCACTTGGATGAATCTGGTCCAGATGAAGGTGGTAATCAGAAGTTGTCCTCCGCCAGGTGTGTTGTAAGGAGTTTGTTTCAGCATGGCTTCCAGGGCATCGTGGCACAAAAGCCACCACAATGTTTGACAGTAATTGTTAGACCTGGCAGGCAGGGAAGGGCATTTTATTTGAGTGTTAAAGCTGGGGGAAAATAGGGTCCTGATCTCTTCACCCAGCTATGCCACACAATTTGCTCTGTGATTCCTTTGTCCCTCTGCTTACTTTCCTGCAAAAAAAGGATAATGCTATTCCTTCTAGAAGGTCTCTTGAGGGCTAATGAATGATTCAGAAAGCACTTTTCAACCCTTGGATGAAAGGTGTTTTGCAGGGGCAACAATTATTCTAACTGCCCCTCTTTGCTGGTAACTTAAGCACGAAGTTAAGGGTAAAGACTGAACTCTGTTCTCCCTGTGGCCATGCAGCCAGCACTGAGAACTGAGGCGCATGAGCAGGGTAGCATTGACTGTGTCTGCACTGCTGCAGCACATGTTAAGTGCATTCTGGGGAGAGAGAGTTTCCTGTCGGGACTGTCAGCCAGCAAGTTCAACACAAAAGGAAAAAACAAAACCCGATGGCGCAAAAGGCAGTTAAATTGCTCTGTCCCTCCCACAGGGTCCCTGGCTAAGAGCACAGCTTGCTTTGTGAGCTGTATCTAGGACCATCTGACAGAGGATGGGAGTTGTTTTAGGCTCGGTGAGTGCATCTACACATTCTCTACTGCTGACTAATTAGCTCGCAAGTAAAGTGTCACCATCTATATGTGTGCTTTTATTAGGATGCAGTAAAGTAATTAATTCTGCTGTAGGATAGTACTGTCTGGGGCAAGTCATTTAGTGCAGGCAGAGTCATTTAGTGTTCTAAAACACATGTGTAGATGGCAACTGGGGCTAGCTGGGGCACGAGGGTGCTATAGTGTGGGGCTGCCTGCCAGCTAGCCCTGCGCTGTAGCACCCTCTTGCCTCAGTGAGCCCCAATGCCACCACCTAGAGCCTGGGAATGACCACCCCGGACCTCCTGCCAGTCCGGGGCTGCTCTACCCCAGCTCAAATTGCTGTGATTCTGGGCACATATGTAAATGCTGCTACTGGGAGCAGGTGATACTGGCACAAGCTGCACCGGAGTTTATTCAGTTGTGATAATTGCACATGTAGATGCACCCAGTGGGTTTTTTTCTTCCTTTTTTACAGAGGTGTGATGCTGCTCCTCCCCTCCCTTTCCCCCTTTAATATACATTTCCTTTTTTTTAAAAAAAAAAATATATATATATTTTCCCCTGCATAATTATTAGCAATGCAAAGTGAATACGTCTGTCGGTCAGAATGTGGTTCTGATTCAATGAAAATCAAAGCAAGGGGGACAAGCTACTATTCATAGGTCATAAATCATGAGGAAACATCTATGCTGTTGAAACACGTGGTCTCCCAAGCACCCTTTGCCCATTATCTGTGTGTGTCTTGCCCCCAGGCTGGCAATTTATAACCAAAGATCCGGCAGTTTTGTGATATTCCCCCTTTATGTGCTATATCTCAGAGAGGAGTTTACCTTAATTGAGTAACCTGCAGAATGTCAGAGCTTCTGCAACAGTGTGCAGACTGATAAGGGAGGTAAAAACAAGAATGAAGCACAAATATGCTTGTCTCCCTGATGTCTATGGCTGATAAAGGGACCAGCTGCTATTTTGTGATCTTTCCTTGAAGGTCTCCATGTGCCTTTCAGGCAGCCGGAAGATAAAAGAGTTTGTCTGTGTCAAGGGTCACTGAATATCCAGGGCTTTCATCTAGACTTTGTGTCTTGATTCTGTAAAGATCTGGGCTCTACAGACCAGCAGGGAGAGATCGTTATCGAGAAAAATCAACACTGCCGCATGGACTCTGTCACTCCACAGGGAACTGCAGTTACCAGGCCCACGAAAGACCTGTGTACACTACCTTTGTAAGGGGACTGCTGTCTTGTATCACCTCGTGTGCAAGTAGCAGGCTTTGCATGTGCCAGCTCCTTTCCTCACAAGGCAATGTTGAAAGGGGATGGGGTGTTTAACTTAGGATAAGGGTCCCTGGTGCTCCCTGTCCTATTTGTCATTTTATTTGGTTTTATTGGCTGCTTCTGTGGGCAGCTTGTCCATTCCGAGGGAGCCGATGCACAGAGGCATCTATCCCTGAAAGTGACCATTGGAGAAAAATAGCTAAAAGATGGGATGAGATGTTTCATGGACATTTGGCCCTGGGAAATACAGACCAACTTTATCCTTCTGTCTTGTAACACCCTGTATCCAAGTGTTTTAAGGGACTTTGCAAACACTGGTTAATTTTCCTAGTACCCCTGAGACGGGTTATTGTTGTACTTCTGTTTATAAACTGAAAAACTAGGGTATAGAAAGATCACCAACTTGCACCTTCAGAAAAGCATTGAAGAGATCTGGGACTAGAGAACATAGGAGCCCTGCTTCTGAATTCCCTGTTTTGATCACCATTCTGGCTTCAGGTCTTGCATGCATGCTTTTATTTGATGTATACATTAGTGAAGCCTCTTATAGAGTTAGATTCAGTTGTTAGCATAGATAATGATATTAAAATAAAATGGCTGAACATCTCTTCGGATCTACAGAGAAACATCTGAGACTCGAGTAAGAGCAGCAGTACCCGGAAAATAAGGGCCATTGTAGCTGGGTGCTGAGTGAGCAATGCACCAAAAGAAACTGTAATAGCTCATTAGGCAAAAGAAAGGCTTTTGGAAGCAGGAACTCTCTTCTTTTGTTTGTTTTTTGTTTTAATAGTTTCCTGAAAACATTTTGGTGCACCCAGAACACCACAGGACCTGTTTGTTGTGAATATCATGAGGAAGAAGTTAAAATGGAGATGATTAAGGACTGGATAGGTCTGGAAAGGTGAAAGTATTTCTTGTGGTCAAAGTCTGCAGTTTCCACCTAAATTTAAGCTGCTGATGGGACAGTGGTTCTCAATCTTTTTTAGCCTTGAGGCACTGCTTGGAAAATGCCAGGTCTTAGTTTTCACACATTGTTTGCCTACAGAAAAATTATAGAGCAGTTTTTCTATTGCAAATAACTCTAACTACAGCTGTGGCTTTCTGCTTGAAGTCTCTGGGTTGATCTTGTGAGTCATGTGGGTAAACCTAATGGTACTAACATTGTGTGGCACCCTTGAAAGGATTTCAAGGCACCCTGGTTGAGAATCATTGTGACATAGTGTCACAAATAGACATGGCATACCTATAGGTGAGTGACTGTTAACATCTTGTGGGCCAACGATGATATTAGACGCAACACAACAAGTAGGGCCTCCAGGTACTACTTTGGGACAAATCATAAATAATGTAAATTAGGTGCCATTAATGAGATGGATACACTGTGAGGTAGAGAGAGGTCTAGCTGGGTCAGGTAAGACTCAGGTGGGAGGGAATACCAGGTGCTCTGGATGAGAGAGTATATTTGCAGCACAAGCCCCATAGGCTGGAGAAACAAGCAAGGGTCAATCACCTGAGATTTTTGTGAGGACAAATAAAAAGTGAATGAATGCATTTGCACTGCAGTGTATTTACTGTGTGCAGTCATTTCTCCCAGATACTGTCCACCCTCTGGCATTCTTCACAGGCATTGTGGGGGGTGCAGTTTCTATGAAAGATGTGTTTCTACATAAAACTGTATTGATTCATAATGGAAGGAATAAGCAAAGGCCTGTTGAGAAAGGGGTAAAATACTGGAAGAACTGCTGAGCCCTGAAGATGGATCTTGAGGTAAAGCAAGTAGGTCTGAAATAACAAAGCAAGTCTGTAACAAAATAGAAAGGGGGAAGTACTAGGGCTGTGCAAACTCTGGATAGTGATTCAATTCAGAGGAGGTTTGGCCTGATTCGGTGGCCAAATCTCCAAATCCGAATCAAATCAGGGGACCAATTAAAAGGTCCAAATCAATTTTGAAGTTCTCTGAATGTTCAGAAAGATAAGTGGGACGGGGGGACCATGGGGTACCCCTGCCTGCTCCCTCAGCCCCTCCCCCCCTTCACGACTGCTTGCCCACCACAGCTCTGGCCCTTTAAGAAAAAAAAAAGAGAAAAACCCCAGGACTCACCAGGTCCTGCAGCTGCCTTGGGACTTCAGGGGGCTTGTGGAAGAGCCCCCCCATGTGGCACTGGGTGGTGGGGGACAGTAAGGATTGGCCCCTACGGCGCAGGAATGGTGAGTCTGGGGCTTTTCTTGTTTTGTTTCTTTTTTCTTTTCCTTAAAGGTCCGGAGCTGGGGCAGGTGGGGCAACCATGGAGCAGGACTGGGGCAGTGGGGGGAGGGTTGGAGGGCTCGTGCAGAGCCCCCCACACAGCATGGAGTAGTGGGGGGCAGCAGGGATCGCCCCCCCCACCTGGCAGCACCCAGTGAGTAGGGGCTTTTTTTTCCCCAAAGTGCCGGGAGCTGGGGCAGGCAGGGCAGCCATCGCCAGGCGGGGGGAGGAAGGTGGCGGTGGGATGGGCCTGGGTGATTCTGAGATTCGGCAGCAGCTGAATCTCTGAATCAGATTCAGCCAAATCTATTTAGGACAGTGATTTAAATCCCCAAATTGAATCACTGTCCCCTGAATTGGCCAAATGCGAAGCGAATGCTAGCCGCTTCACACAGGCCTAGGAAGTACCCCCTGGCATGGCAGTGACAGAGTGACTATTTTTGTCAGTCCCCAAAATATAATTCCATTCTCCTTGAACTGGTTACCACCTAGTTCCTTTACTTTAGGTGTGGCTCAGGGCATGTAGGTGAATGAAGACAGACACAGGAATGGATTTTAGTGACAGGCTGCAACTATATGAACTCAATCTGCCAAGCATTTAAGTGGGTCTGATGTGGGTTTATGGATCCCACCCTATAAGCAATAACTTGAGGTTGCCTCTCTTCAGCCTGTCCCTAGGATTCTGATCTGTGTCTTTTCCTTCTCTCTGCCTTTTCCCATAGGCACAGTGGCTACCGGTGGCATCCTAGACCTTTTATTATGGGACCTAGTCCCTTGGTGCTTTTATCCATGCTGGACCCTGACTGCAAGCTGTGACTAGATTAACATTCCCTACAAATTATAAATAGCTGTTTGCAGGCCCCACTAATAAAAACCTGGCTGTACCTCCATGATGCTGTGGAGAAGGTGAAAGACCCCAGCTGGATTCATCTTTGCTTATTTGGTCCCAGTGAGGAAGAATTTTTTTCCAGGCTCCAAAATGGGTGTGAATGATTAGACCCATAGCATTTCAGAAACCTTAGTTTCTATATTCCTGTTACAGTGAGGAGGCTCCTAACGACCCAAGAAGAAGCTTAAGTTAAAGGAAGTAAAGTCAGCTACTAACTCCCTCTTTGGGCAGTGGGAGGCAGAGACCTCCTGCAAGAGAAAGCATCCTTTCTTGCATTCCCTAGCCTACCACATAAAGGGATGATAACAAGTTTTGGAAAGGAAAGGACAAGGGTGATGGGAGTGTCTGGAATGGAGCAGAATGACTGAGGGCAGCTAGACTGTGCTGCAGCTAGAGAAAGGACTATGTGAACAGGATAGGCACCAAGGTCAGAGCAGGAACTAGAGTTTAGCAAATTAATGCTATTGGTTATAAACTAAGAACAGAGAGAAGAGTGTGAGTAGGAATGAAGCTGGGTGTGGAATAGCTGTCACTAGAGATACTGGTGGCAGGATTGAGCAGCTATTATTCAGGAACTGCTCTTTTTGAATGGAGTGGGGGTTGGGCCTCTGGAGACTGCTATCAGTTCCTGATAATTCTACAGTACTAATTCAGTTTAACTTTCAGACAGTAGGAGGTGGTACATCTGCAGGAAAGCTGGAAGAGAAATGAACAATTTGAAATCAGTTACAGCAGAATTAACTAACAGCATAACTCAAAGCCAGGAGTTAGCAATTATTTTTTTACAGTGGGGGGTACCCCTTTAATGGAGCTTAGCTCTGAGCAATGAGCATGGGCTGCTTTCAGCTCCACCCACGCTACCAGAGCTAGAGCCATGGTGTCTACTCCTTGTCCCTGCAGTACCACTGCCTCTGCTTCTCCTAGATGCTCAGGCAAAGCTCCAGCAGGCTTCAGGGCCTGGATCAGGCCTGCAGACTGTGGCTTGCCAACCCTCGCTTCAAACAATATTAAAACAATATTCAGCTTTAGCTGAAATGTAAATTATTTTTTTATATATAACAAAATTCTTTGCCTGTATTCCTGGTAACATTAGTATTGTTAGTAATACTGATTTATTAAGGCAAATATTTGTGTTGTTTATTTGATCTAGAGCAAGTAATTTAGCGTGAAGAAACTGTGGATGCTGTCTGGGAATATGGAAAAAACGAACAAATTGCATGCTCAAAACTAAGACATGTGACTTCTGGGTGGGGGGAAGAAGGGGGAGACATGACACATTTATGCTGATGTAGTTTGCAGTGGTTTTGTACACAAGTATAAATTGCACCAGTGGTCAGAGCAGACATGAATAGTTCATTCCAATACTGCAGATAGCAGGCTGCAATTACTATACCTCACCACTGTGTGGCAGGGAAGCTAGTCACTGCCTGTTTGCACTGAGCAAAAGGTTTCACTGAAGTAAGCCGCAGATGCACAGCATGTACGTTGGGCGTATTTTACATCAGGGTATCTTCATCCCAAATTCTTTCAAAGAGATTGGGCAAAATTATCCTGGAATAGGGGTTTGTGGTGTTTGTCCAGCGCTTGATGACACTGATGCAAACATGCGATTCTCTGAGCCACCGATTTTTTTTTCTTCCAACTGGGGTGCCGTGCAGTCCTAGCAAGGATGCTGCAGGGTGCCATGCAATGTTAGCACCGTTAGCATGCAAGCATGATTCGCCAGAAAAACCCAGAGCTCTCAAACAAGAGCCCCTACTGAGGCAGCTCACAACGGGGCAGAGTGTTTGTAAGAGTTCTTTGCAACAGAATAATTTTTTCTAGTATTTTTCTGCACTCAAAAAAACAAATGAAAACTAAGAGCTGATATTTTCCTAGGGGCTAAAGGAAGGGTGCCTCAATCCTTAAAAGGGGAAGAAGCACTGATCTAGACTCTAAAAGCAGAAAGTCTTAATGAGAAAGCATGTGTCCTTTCTGTAACATGCTGCAGCAGTTTGCCCCCACAAAAAGAATCTCCTACAAGTTCATTAAGATGTTACAGATAGAGTACTCAACAAGGTAAGGTACTAGTTGCCACCCACACCCCCTAGCATAGATAGTGAACACTAGACTTCTGAAAAGCTTTGTTTTAATAGGAGGCATGTAAATAACATAGATGACTCAATAAATCCAATGGTGTCCTTTTAAAGAAGTACCTCTGACTCTGCGAAGGGGATACTAACTCTGCATTACAAGTCACTTGAAACTGTGAAGGACTTTGCTTTGTAGGAAGGGAAGGACTTTGACCTTGTAGGAAAAATATGAGGACATGAACAAAAACACCATCTTGGGAAAGGAGCTGTTTTGCTTTGCAGTCCTTGGCCATTCCCACTGCAGCCCAGAGGCTCAAGTTATGGTCAAATGTATTCTTTTTATTACAACAGATGACACAGTTTTCAGCAGACATTCAATTATTATATGAAATAGATGGTTGAGCAGAAGGGGAAAGCTTCCCTTTTGGACAAAGCTGCTGTTCACTAGGGCCTTTTGCAACCAGCACACTTACTTGGAATTGCTGGCTGCTTCGATTTGTCGGCTGCCTTTATGATCTACTTCAGAACATCAAAGCATCTTGAAAATACCCAGAGGGGCTTAGGTAGGCCAGGCCTGTGTATGAATCCCATTCTTCCCCATTCTGTGAACTGTGCTGAAATCCATAGTCAGCTTTGCTTAGGTTGACTCTGACATAAGACTACAATCCTTAACCAACCGTAATATAGGTAAATAACATTCTCCCCATGCTGTCCTTATTAGGATCCCTGGCAAAGGCACTGCAGCCTGCCATATTTATCCTTTATCAATGATTTCTGAATGAATTTGGCCATTTTTACAAATAACAAGAATTTCTACCTGCCTTGACTGCCAGCTTGTCAGCTCACAATGGGGGTCAGTAGGCTGGGTTTGTTCTCAGCCAGAGGCAGTGCATCTCTACTCTAGCACAAGTTGCAGTCTCAACACCTGCTCTTCGGATTCCCTTAAAAATACCCTGTAGCTTCTTAAACAGACTGTGGGTTTCTCTGTAACTTCCTGGGCTTTGTCTCCCCCAAAGTCTGTAATATAAAATCCAAACTCCAGTTTTCTCCACGTAACAGCCAAGCAGAGACCATAACCCTTTAACCCACTGGGTATTTTAAGGGAAGTTAGTAAATGGAGAGATTGAGCCTTTCTTGAACAATGTAGTCGCTATATCTGTTTTATCTGGGGTCTGGAAGTTTCTGACCTAATGTACTGGTATCCTTCCTGCAGGATTTTTAAGGCAGTGGCAGGCTTGTGGCAAGAATAGATCCAGTGAGGGTGGACAGGGAAGGAAAGAGCTGCCTGACAGGGATCGAGTTTAGCCTAAGGAGTCAACTGTAATTTGTGTGTCATGATCTGACTTCAAAAGAAAAGGTATTTTATACAAAAGTTTATGGGAAGGAGTTGCATGGTGACTGGGAGCTCTCCTTTTCAGCAGCTACTGTCTGCCACTGAGACCCAGGCATCTCTCATGTGCCAAAAGACCATGGGATACTATAAGCCCCCCTTAATAAGATAGGTCACTGGGAACACATCTAATAATTCTGGGGGACAAATAAAGAGAAAACGGGAAAGGGAGTGAGGTCATAGGTTAATAACAAAGGATCCAGAAAGGGATACTGAGCAGAGCACACCAGCCAGTGCCCACTACCCTCAAACGAGTTGAGGGAGCCTGTGGACGCCCACCAGTGAAACTGCCTGGAGATGTGAGCAGAGGAGTGAAAGGAAGATGGCCCGACCCTTGCCTGGGTTTCTCCTGCCCACAGCCTCCTTTCTGGTCTTGGAGATGGCTAGTTTGGTCAGAATCAGGAGGAGGGTTGACCAGGAGGCCCCGGGGCTTGGTGGGGCCATGGATGGTGAATGCATAACAAAAAAGGTACAAGGAGAAATGCATCCAGAATCTCAAGGTAGGCATGCCCCAGAGTCTCCCTGTGACAAGAGGGGCAGGTGTTGGGAGGTGTCCATAAAGTGTGCCAGATCACAAAGCCATCACTATTTGCATGCAAAGAGCCACCAGCTGAGGTCCCTGGTGGCTCTTGAGATCAGGGTGGTGTACAGACTTGTCCACTGGAAACCCTCACCTTTGCCTACAGTGTCCCACCACTTGTTATCTGAGCAGAACATGAGGACAGGATGATGGAGAGTGCGGAGCATGAGCATGTAGATCTGGCAATGATGGGCTGTTCAGAGATGGGTCGGCTTGGTATCTGACAGCCTGCTGAGATGGCGTGGCAGGGAGTGTTGGGAGGTCTAGAGCCAGTGGTCCCAAAACTAGTTCCAGAGGGCTGTGGGATACTGATGGGCAGGAACTGCCCTTCCATAGGACCTGGTCAATATAGGCGAGGGCAGTGGGTGGCAGGCAAGCCTTTATCTCCTGGGGTAAGTAGCAAGGATCATGAAGCATGGTCAGCTCCTTGCACTGGGCCAGCACACACGGATCCAGCCACCCCGACTGGACTAGTCCAGGAGGTTTTTGATGCAAGTGGTGTTGGCCAGGACACCTCTAGGGCACCTCTGTTGCTGGCACCACCAGCTGGGGGTTATTCAGCAGGGGTTAGGTGAGGACGTCCTGGGGACCTGGACGTGGAGGTCTCCAGGCACTGAGAAGGTCCTGATGGAAATCTGGCAGATCCTCCACGTCGTGCTTGGGGAAATCTTGCAGATAGAAGAGCTGCCGGTTGTATCAGAACCCTCTGAGGCAGTGGAGGAAGGCATGGCTGATCAGGCACCAGGCCACCTGGCTATAGACCCTACAGAGGCTACTGTACAGTGTGGGAAGGACAGTGGAAGGTATAGACCAGGCTGTGGAGGCAGACTAGGCCTTACCCACCCTCCTGTAAGGGGAGATTCAGGATACCTGCAGAGACCCAGTGCTATCCTGGCTAGTAGAAACCCAGCACCTGTCTCTGGAAACTGGCCAGGACCTCTGAGACCATGGCCAGGGTGTTGAAACTGCCAGAGCATGGACAGGACCAGCTGGTTAATGACTAGCACCCTCCTGTGGTGTGAGAGATGCTGCAGCAGACCTACTCATACCTGCAGCCACTCAGACACCCTCACCTCTAGCTGGTGCCAGCTCTCTGGCAGGGAGGGGTGATTGGGGGACATGTAGACCCCCAAATAGAGCACTGAGCCTGTGCTTCATTGGATGTTTTGGAATACAGGTGGAAGCAAGCCCACCTGTCACCCACCATCAGGCTAGATCTTTTGACCCAGTTGACCCAGACAGAAGAGGCTGCTGAGTAAATGGATTGGCAGGTGGCCTGGGTCCTGGAAAGTGAGGAGCACATCATTGGCATATGCTAACAGGACCATCCTCATGGATACCTTCTTGAACACCAGCCTTGCCACCCACTTGCACAGGAGGCAGAGGAACAGCTCAGGTGCAATGGTGTAGAGCTGGTCTGACAGCTGGCAAACTCGATGGACTCTTTGCCTGAACAAGATGGACTCCATCAACATCCAGTTAAGCTTGATCAACATCCAGCTGAGCTCTGCAGGGGTGTACAGCACTTGGAGAAATCTCACATAGCGGGGACCAAAGTGGAATGCCCTTGGCATGCCTGTGAGGTACCCATGACCCACCCTGTCAAACGCCTCTACCTGGTTGAAGGACATGAGGGCTAATGACAGGCCATCCCTGAAAGCAACCTTAAGGAGGTCCAACACCAGGTACAAGTTAAAAATGTACTGACCTGGCACCATGTACATCCAGTCGGGGTGAATCAGGTCTGCTTGCACAGACTTCAGGTGCAGACTTTCACTATGACCTTATAGTCTTTGCAGAGGAGAGAAGCTGGGTGCCAGTTCTGCAGGTCACAGGGAGGGTCCCCCTTCGGCAGCAGGTTCAGAATATACAGGGGCATAGATTGACCAGGTTGAGAATGAGCCCCTGTATTTGAACCCAGAAATGGAGCAGGCAGTCCAGCACCACCTCAGTGGCAAGAAGGACTTCCAGTTGCAGGCTCGGGAGGAACAAGGTAGCCACCCCACAGGATCCCTCTGTGTAGTGATTTCATAGATTTCATAGACATTAGGGCTGGAAGGGACCTCGGAAGATCATCGAGTCCAGCCCCCTGCCCAAAGGGCAGGAAGTCAGCTGGGGTCATAGGATCCCAGCACGATAAGCATCCAATTTGCTCTTGAAGGTGTTCAGTGTAGGTGCTTGAACCACCTCCGATGGCAGGCTGTTCCAGACCTTGGGGGCTCAGACAGTAAAGAAATTCTTCCTTATGTCCAGCCTGAAACGGTCTCCTGGTAGTTTATGACCGTTTGACCTCGTCATCCCTTGGGGCGCTCTGGTGAACAGATGTTCCCCCAGATCCTGGTGGTCACCCCTGATAAACTTATAGGTGGCCATCAGATCACCCCTGAGGCTGCGCTTTTCCAAACTAAAGAGTCCCATGTCTCTCAGCCTATCATCATAAGGTCTGCTTTCCTGACCTCTGATCATGCGCGTGGCTCTCCTCTGCACTCTCTCAAGCTTCTCCACATCCTTTTTGAATTGTGGAGCCCAAAACTGTACTCCAGCTGTGGCCTCACCAAGGCCTAGTACACGGGGAGAATGATGTCCCGGGATTTGCTTGGGAAGCACCTATGGATGCAAGCCAGCATTTTGGTTCACTTTAGTAGCCACAGCATCACATTGGAGGCTCATGTTCATCTTGTGGTCAATGATGACCCCTAAGTCTCTTTCTTCCACAGGGCTAGCCAGCGTAGCACTGCCGAGCTTATAAGGATGCTGCAGGTTTTTCTTCCCAAGGTGAAGAAGCTTGCATTTTTCAGTGTTAAACACCATTGTGTTCTCATCTGCCCATTTCATAGTTTCATAGCTTCTAGGGTCGGAAGGGACCTGAGTGGATCATCTAGTCCGACCCCCGCCATGGCAGGAAAGAATACTGGGGTCAAACGACCCCAGCAAGATGTTCATCCAACCTCCTCTTAAACACCCCCAGGGTAGGAGCCTGCACCACTTCTCTTGGAAGTTGGTTCCAGACCCTAGCCGCCCTGACTGTGAAGTAGCACCTCCTGATAGCTAACCTAAACCTACACACTGCCAGCTTGTGACCATTATTCCTGGTCACTCCTGGCAGTGCTCGGGGGAACAGTGACTCCCCCAGTGCCTGATGATCCCCCCTGACTAGTTTCTAACAGGCCAGAAGATCCCCCCAGCCTTCTCTTTTGGAGGCTGAACAGGTTCAGGTCCCGTAGCCTCTCCTCATAGGGCCTGCCCTGTTGTCCCCTGATCATGCGAGTGGCTCTCCTCTGGACCTTCTCCATGCTGTCGACATCCCTCTTGAAGTGCGGCACCCAGAACTGGATGCAGTACTCCAGCTGTGACCTGACCAGTGCCACATAGAGGGGGAGGATCACCTCCTTGGACCTGCTCGAGATGCATCTGTGGATGCATGCCAAGGTGCGGTTGGCCTTCCTGACTGCCTCTCCACACTGCCGGACCATGTTCATCTTGGAGTCAATGATGACCCCAAGATCCTTTTCCGCCTCTGTGCTGACAAGAAGGGAGTTCCCTAACCTGTAGGTATGGTGCCGGTTGTTCCTCCCAAGGTGCATCACCTTGCACTTGCCTGTGTTGAAACCCATCCTATTCTCGTCCACCCACCCTTGTAACCTGTCTAGGTCTGATTGTAGCCTGTTGCATCCTTCCAGTGTGCCCACGTCCCCCCACAGCATCATCAGCAAATTTGAACAGGGTGCTTTTTACCCCCTCATCCAAATCACTGATGAAGATGTTGAACAGTGCGGGCCCGAGGACCGAGCCCTGCAGAACCCCACTGCCCACGTCCTTCCAGGTTGAGAAGGACCCATCCACCACCACCCTCTGGGTGCGGCCCTCCAGCCAGTTGGTGACCCATTTGACTGTGTGGGTGTCTACACCACAGCCCCCCAGTTTCTTAATGAGAACGGGGTGAGAGACAGTGTCAAATGCCTTCCGGAAGTCCAGGAAGATTATATCCATTGCTACCCCTGCATCTAATGATCTGGTGATCTGATCGTAAAAGGCCACCAGGTTGGTCTGACAGGACCTGCCACTGATGAACCCATGTTGGTTGCCCCTAAGCATGCAGTCCCCTGCTGGCCCCTCCTGGATGTGTGCCAGCATAATTTTCTCGAACAGCTTGCCTAGGATCGAGGTAAGACTAACCGGCCTATAGTTTCCCGGGTCCTCCTTCCTGCCTTTTTTGAAGATGGGGACCACGTTGGCCCTCTTCCAGTCCTCTGGTACCTCACCAGAGCACCACGAGTGCTCGTAAAGTCATGCCAGGGGACTTGCAATGACCTCGGCCAGTTCCTTTAGAACTCTAGGGTGGAGATCTTCCGGACTGGCTGACTTGAATACATCCAACCCCTCCAGAAGCTCCCTAACTAAATCCTTGCTAACCTGTGGCCCAGGTGTGCCTCCCCCGGGGCCGAGCGGGGCCCAGCAGGGAGGTGGCTGTTCTGGTCCCTACTTAGGAAGACGGAGGCAAAGAAATTGTTAAACATGTTAGCTTTGCCGTCTGGTGTGATGACCAAGTTTCCCATGGCATCCTGCAAGGGCCCCACATTACCCGGGACCTTCTTTTTACCCCCTACATATTTAAAAAAGGACTCCTTATTGTCCTTAATCTGGGAAGCTAGTCCCAGTTCCATCTCTGCCTTGGCCTTCCTAACTACCCCACTACATCCCTGAGCAACTACAGAATAGTTCTCCCTGGTGATGACCCCTTCTTTCCATTGGGTGTAAGCCTCCTTTTTAGCAAGGAGACATTCCTGGATGCTTTTGGTGAGCCACGGAGGCTTGTGTGCTCTCCTGCTCCCTTTGATCCTCGTTGGGATTACCTTCCTTTGGGCTTGGAGGATTGTCTCCTTAAGGAGCGACCACTCTCCTTGGACACCTGGCTCCTCTCCCCTCCGGGACCTCAGCACTTCTCCAACTATCCTCCTTAGCTTGTTGAAGTCTGCCCTCCTAAAATCTAGGGCCGCTGCCTTACTGCATGCCTTTGCTACCTTGCGCTGGATAGTGAATTCCAGCAGGCGATGATCACTGTCGCCCAGGTGGTCGAGCACCCGCAGCCCCCTCACCAGGTCATCACCTGTGGCCAGCCCTAGGTCCAACAAGGCGTCCCCCCTGGTGGGGCTGTGCACCTCCTGGGTTAGATGGAGGTCCTGCACTCTGGCCAAGAACCTATGTGAGCGTTCAGACCTGGCTGACTGTTCTTCCCAGTAGATGTCCGGGAAATTCAGGTCCCCCATGACTACCACATCCTTAGCCTTCACTACCTCTGTGAGCTGACCCAAGAATTCCCGGTCAAGCTCTTCTCCCTGGTTGGGAGGTCTGTAGTAGACTCCCACCGTTAAGTCCCTTTCCCCTCGACTGCCTTGTACTCTAACCCAAAGCACTTCAGAGTGCCCCTCCCCTGACTCCTTGCTAATTAACGAGGATGTGTATTCCTCCTTAATATAGAGTGCCACGCCCCCACCTCTCTTTCCTATCCTGTCCCTCCTGTACAGCCTATAGCCCTTGACATTCACCGCCCAATCATGCATTGCGTCCCACCACGTTTCCGTAATCCCCACTATGTCCGGGCTGGTGTCAGCCAGCAGGAGGGTGAGTTCCTCCTGCTTGTTGCCCATACTACGAGCATTTGTGTAGAGGCATTTGAGGCCTCCTGTGGGTGTGTATACTGACCCCCTAGTCCCAGCGTTACCCTGGCCCCAATCTCTTACCTGTTTATTCGCTTTGCTCGTTGGTCTGGGCTGGGCTGTAGTTGTGGGTGCTGTTTGGTCTGGCAGTCTGATGTTTCCTCCGCCCTCATCTTCCCCTTCCCCCGACGAGCCTAGTTTAAAGCCCACCAGAGGAGGTCCGCCAACCTAGAAGAGAACACATGCTTACCTTTAGGGGAAAGGTGGAGCCCATCCCATCCCAGCATGTCTTTCATTGTGATGTGCCGGTCGTGGCTGAGTAAGCCAAAGCCCTCCTCGAAATACCATTCCTGTAGCCGCCAGTTGGTCTCCGCGATGCACATTTCATGCCATCTGCCTCGTCCACTCACTGGCAGAATAGAAGAGAAAACCACCTGTGCACCCATCTCCTTTAGCACGCATCTGCTAAGCCTGTCCAGGTCAGCCTGGATCACCTGCCTGTCTTCTGGTGTGGATGCTTTGCCCCAAAGTTCGGTGTCATTGGTGAACTTGGCCAGTCCGCTCCTGACTCCAATGTCCACATCATTAATGAAGATGTTGAACAATACGGGTCCAAAGACAGAGCCTTGGGGGACCCCACTGGTCACAGGACACCATGATGAGTGACTGCCATCAATTACTACCAACCACGAAGTCAGTTTCCCAGCCAGTGGATCATGGTGGACCCAAGGCCACAATTGGCCAGTTTCGCCAAGAGGTGATCATGGTTTACCAGACTGAAGTCTTTTCTGAAGTCAAGATATATAATATCAATCTTTTCTCCCTTGTCTCAGTGATAGGTCACCTGGTCATGGAAGGAAATGAGATTGGTCAAGCAAGACCTACCTGCAACAAACCCGTGCTGGCTATCCCTCAGGATGTTGGTGTCGGACAGTCCATTAAGGATGGCCTCTTTAATAAACTTTTCTAAGATCTTCCCTGGGAAAGAAGTCAGGCTGATGGGCCTGGAGTTAGCCTGTAGGCACCACATTGGCCTTCTTCCAGTTTTTGGGCACTACACCAGAGCGCCAGGAGTTCTCGAAGATCCGTGCCAGGGCCTAGGCTATGATGCTCACCACCTCCTTGAGTACCCTGGGGTGTAGATTGTCAGGGCCGGCTGACTTGAAGGTATCCAGCTTCAAAGCCAACCTATTAAATGGGTACTTTGCGTCAGTCTTTCATCAGTCCCATGGGACGGCCATGGCCGCTACAGGACAGGGAGGTCCGGGTGAGGGAGATTCCCTGCCCTCCATAAATGCTGACCTCACCCGGACCTCCCTGTCCTGTAGCAGCCATGGCCGTCCCATGGGACTGATGAAAGACTGACGCAAAGTACCCATTTAATAGGTTGGCTTTTTCCTGGGCATCAGTTGTCAGTTGCCCCATCTGGTTCAGCAGGGGTCCAATGTTGCCCTTGCTTTTCCTCTGGCTCCCCACATATCTGAAAAAGGACTTTTTATTGTCCTTGATGCTTGAAGCTAGTTGGAGTTCAGTTGCAGCCTTTGCTTTCCTGGTTTGCTCCCTGCCGGACCGGACCAGTGCAGAATAATCCTCCTTGGAGGTGAATCCCATCCTCCATCCTTTGTAGGCCTTTCTTCTTAGCCTCAGGAGGTCTGCTAGGTCCCTGGAGAGCCAGGGGAGCTGCTGTGCCTTCTTGCTGCCTTTCCTCCAAGATGGAATAGACTTAGCTTGTGCATTGAGGATTGCTCCTTTGAGGAGCAACCACCCTTCTTGAACTCCCCTTCCCCTGGGGTCGTGGTCCCTTAAGGTCTCACTGACAAGCCTCCTGAGCTTGTCAAAGTCGGCTTTTCTGAAGTCAAGGACTTCCGTGTTGCTGACTGACTCGCCAGCTTTACAGCGGATGGTGAAGGTGATCAGCTTGTGGTCGCTGTCACCGAGCTTCCCATCGATAACTAGGTCGCTGATTAGGTCATCCCCTGTAGCCAGTACCAGGTCAAGCAGCACTTTGCCTCTCGTTGGCCCATAGACTTCTTGAGTCAGGTAGAGGTCATCCATGCATGAGAGGAAGCTTTGCAACCGCTGGGATTTTGCTGAGTGATCCTCCCACAAGATGTCCGGGTAATTGAAGTCACCCATGACAACCATGGTCCTGGAGCATGTGGCCTCAGCCAGTTCCCAGGTGAACTCCTGGTCAAGCTCAGGACTTTGGGTGGGAGGTCTGTAGTAGTCTCACACCGTTGTGTCCCCTGTGTCGTGTTCCCCATGGATTTTAACCCAGAGGGTCTCAAGTCATCCACTCTGGTCACCAATATCAGCTTGCAGGGATGCGTAGCTTTCCTTAACATAGAGAGCTACACCCCTGCCACTTTTATCTACACAATCCCTCCTGTATCAGGTATAGCCATCTATACCCGAGGTCCAGTCATGGGTGGAGTCCCACCAGGTCTCCGTTATCCCTATGACATCATAATTATTTGCATTAAGCAGGAGGATGAGCTCCTCCTGCTTATTTCCCAAGCTCCTGGCATTTGTGTACAGGCAGGCAAGTGTCCCCTTGGGGGCTCTTGCCTTGCCCACAGATTGTACCAGGGCTGGGGCAGGGGTGGGCTCCCTTAAGTGTCTTGGCCTGCTGGCTTTGCAAGGGTTGCTCAGTGGGCCAGCAGTGGCAGTAGTCCCCCCGTCCCCCAGTGGGCTTAGTTTAAAGCCCAGTGGAGCAGGTCAGCCAGTCTGGCTGAGAAGAGCCTCCTCTCCAGGGGAGAGAGGTGGGAGGCCATCTCTTCCCAGCAGCTCACTGCCTCTCTCGCCAAAGAGTGGGCTGTGGTCATGGAAGCCAAAGCCTTCCCTATGACACCAGCGCCGCAGTCTTTGGTTCAGTATGTGGATCCTCCTCCCATACCCCGAGACTGGGAGGATCGACGAGAACACCACCTGTGCCCCCAGACCCTTTAGCCCCGCTCCCAAATCCCTGTAGCGCCTCATGACCTGGTTGGGAGTGCTCTGAGCCATGTCATTGGTGCCCACATGAATACAGAGCATGGGATGGTGGTCTGTGGGCTGGAGGAGCTTAGGGATCCTCTCCGCAATGTCCCGAAAGCGGGCCCCCAGGAAGCAGCAGGCTTCCCAGACTAAGGGATCTGGGTGGCAGATTGCACCCTCAGTCCCCCTCAGGATGGAGTCTCCCACAACAAACACCTTACATTTTGTCTTGGGGAAGTGGTTGAAGTAGATCATGTCTCCTCACTCCAGCTATCAATTGGCTTTGGCAGGTGGAGTTGTGTGGGTCTCTCACAGAAAAACCACAGAGAACTCTCCCTCCCAGAGGAAGGAGAGTACCCGGCACCTACAGAGATGTCTTGCAACTGTGCACATTGATGGTCACCACAGTGATGGATTTTATTGGTGGGAGGGTATCAGTAGGCTTTTGCAGAAGACCACAACAGCTGAAGGCCCCATCAGCAATCCCACCACTGTTTCATAGGTGTAGAGGGCATTGTGGAAGCTGAGAGTCCACTAGAAGTTCCTGGTATTGCTCCATTTATGCCCCTTGCCTTCCCCACCAGAACCCTCACTGTGCTGAGGACTCGGTGGAAATCCACCCCCCCCATCCCCCAGCAGTCCTGGGTGAGCTGCACCTTCTCAGATCATGGCATGCTCTCCAAGAACTGGAGCAGCTTCTCCCTGAGTACTACTGGGACTAAGGAGTCTGCAGGCTCTGTGTAGCCCACAGGATGACTCCTGGTCATCCTTTTGGTTGTGTGTCTTGGCAGGCTCCTCCTGGCTGCCCCCGTGGAGCACCACCTGAACCGCCTTGTCCACTATATTTCCCCCCACGCCCTCTGCAACAGTGAGGGAGGGCGAGTTGCAGCCCCCTGGGGTGGGGAGGGAGCAGCAGGACAAACAGCAGAGGACACTGTTCAGGGTCCCCTTGAGGGTTGTTTTTTGCTTTCAGTGAGGGACCCTGCTTCTTCCCACTCTGTGATGGGGTCTGTGGCAGGGGTGGGTTCAATGGGGGTCAGAGAAGATGGTTCATGCACTTGGGTGGTGATGGTCCCCTCCCTGGGGGCCTTGGGAAGGGACTTCTCCCCATCATGGCCCACTGGCATGAGCCCCAGGGCTCCCACCTCCACCAGATAGTTAGAAGAGGAAAGCTTCACTGCTTTACCCACCCCAGGGATGGCTGAGGCAGGGCCTCAGTATCTGCGATGGTGGGTGGCAGGTCATGGCTGGCTGTTGCGGGTCTCCTCCATGGGCTTTTCTACAGCAGGGAGGCTGCGCCATCCTGGGTCCTCCTCTGTGGTGGTACCAGCTAACTGGTTGAGGGGGTTGAGATTCCTGGCATTGCTCAGGTGGTGGTGGGCGTGACCTCAATGTCAGCTCCTCTCTAGTGGTAGGTGGAGGGCCTCCTCCATATTGGGCTCAAGCTGTGCTTGGAGCTTGTGTTTGATTTTGCTCTGAGCAGCAGATCACCACCCACATGGGACCAGTACCCACCCAGCTTTGGGGTGGGCCAGGGAGGATTTGCCCTTCAGTGCTGGGAGCAGTGTGGAGCTAGCATGGGGGGGCAGGATGGTGGGGGCAGATGTACCCCCCCCGGGTTCCTGCTAGTGGCTGTGGTGCAGGGTCCCCTGAGCTTGTGGGGTGGATGGATGCTGGGACCAGGATGCCAGGGGTCCTGGTAGCAGTGGCACCCCTCTCTTTGGTGGGGGGCTGTGGTGTACCCCATTGGTGGAAAGGGCATTCATCTCCCCCACTGTGTAGAAGTCATTATGGGGGGACCCTTGGAAGGAGATCATAAAGGCCCCCCTACCTCCACCCCTACCCCCAACCGGATGGCTGAAGGATTGGGGTCCTGGCACCCTAGTGGCAAGGTGGTGAACTGGGAGAGGACTCTCCGCAGGCCTTGAAGGAATGGCATGAGGGCTGAGTTCGGGAGGTAGGGGGACAGGACTGAGGACCACCTGGGCCCCAGCTCCTTGAGGGGCTTGAGGGGAACAAGCTTGCCCCCCCCCACTGCAAGCACTTTCTCCATGCCTTCTGAGTAGCAGCCTCTGTGGCAAGGAGGAAGGGCCCCCCACTGCCTGAGCGAGCACCCGCGTGGATGTTTCAAAGGTGGGGAGTGTCTTCTTTGGGCATATAACAGCACACCTTGTGGCACCTGATCACGGGGGACCGGGGGGTGTGCTAATTGCCTGAGACGGCGTGGGCAGAGGCAGTGGAAACCCAGTCTCTAAAGCTGCAAGTTTTCTTGCAGCTGCCTGCGCATAGCTCCAGCTGCTGGGCTGAGCAGCAGGGTTGCAGAGCTGAAGGAAAGCTGAGTGGTCAAGGCATTGCTAACAAGTTGCTGCTGGTCCTTGCAGATGTTACTAGTTTGTTTTTGCCAGGCTCTTTCCCCTTCCCACCCACTATGGAGGAGAAGCATGAGAAGCCCTTGCCTTTGCCCCTGCCCTGGTTGAATTTGGGAGGGTCTCCAGGGGAGACTAGCCAGGAAGAGCCCCCTGGCCCTGCAAGGTCTCCACTTTCAGGCATCCCCCTTAGGGGGCTCTTGCCATGCCATGGGAGGCTAGATGGGAAGGGGTGGGAGACAGGAGTCCATAGCTCCTGGGTGAGAGAAGGTGACTTGCTGCAGGGGCATCCAGGACACCTTCTTTGGCTGCACTGGGTGGGGAGCTGTGAGAGGGGGTGGTGTGTGTATTGAGGGGCTGGGGGGTAAACACAGAAATGCACACAAGGACACACAAGAGAGAGGGGGAGCCATGCTGTTGGCTTACTCAGCTGAACACAAAACACTGGGAGAGGATGAGTGGAGCACAGGACTCGCCACAGGAGGGTAAACACAGGGGCTGCTGCCAGAGCAGCTAGCAGAAGTAGACTGTGTTTGCTGGTGAAGGGGCCCCACTGGCATTGTGGAGTCCCTGCTTGCTGCAGGTGACCACAGCAGCAAGTGATGGCTGGTAGATAGTGGCTGGTAGGTGAAGCAAGAAGCCTCCTGTCCCCCTGGCAGTGGGCTGGGCTGTAAGTCCAGATGAAGGTGGTGGTGGTGGTGGGGAAAGCAGGAGCCTATGGCAGCTCTGCAGACACCCTGCTGCTGCCTGGCCCAGCAGCACCAGGAGAAAGTGCTGGTGCCTCCCTGGAGGCACAAGATGGACCTGTGATCTGACCCAGTAAATGCCAATTCCTATGTTTTTATGAGAGATATGGAGGTCTGTGGACATTAGAGATTCCCCAGTGTACTGGGAAGCCTAGGGGAAGAAACAGTGGGTCAGAATAGCTTGAATGGAGTCACCGTGGTCATTTAAGGTATTTCTTGGAAGCTAAATACAAACAGATTTTTCATCACATTTATATTTGTGTGTGTTTATGAATCTGAAATATTCCTGTTTATGAGGAAGTGTTGGCACATTTTTTAAAAAATGCACAGAAAAGTCACTGTTTATATTCAGCCTACAATGTTTTATTTGCTTCTGTTGCTGAGACAGTGTATGTTGACTAACAAATCCTCCATCCTTTGTAAACTGTGTCAAGAACACCTTGGCAGTGCTGTGACACAAGCAGGCTGCATGACTTGTGAACCATTTAAAATATGGGTTGGAAAACTATGGCATCAAGTGCCAGAAAATGAAACCTTTGCAGTGTTCCTAGAACGCCAGTACAGGCAATGGAGCAATGGCCTGCAGTGTTTATAGTCTGGAAAAGAGTGCAAAAATGCCAGCACTGACTTCCGTATATGTTCTTTACTTATGGTTCTTCCAGATCATATTTACTCTACTTACAAGAAAAAAATCATTTTTTCCCCTCCCCACAACCCAGTTTGTCCAATCTACCATCAACTATTTGTTCAGTCTGCCTCTTAGTCTGAAGACTGTAATAAAGTTTCTGTCGGTGGGGCTTAGATAACAGAGTTGTTGATGATCCTGAATGAGGGTCTCCGGAAACTATATGTTAATTTGCTGCATCATTGAGTCTCCCTTTCCTCCTCTGCTGCTGTTGTACTTCTTTTAGCCAGCACTTCCTGGAGAGATCTCCAGATTTGTTCCCTTTTAAACGCTTTTGTGACTAACTGCAAGCGGATGGGCATTTATCCTGCAGAGCAAAGTCATGGCTGGGCCTATGCCTTAGGTTCCTCTGATACCTAACCCTTTCTTTAGTGAAGTAAATAATGAGACACTTCTTCAGCTCTGAT
Source organism: Crocodylus siamensis (assembly GCF_052110815.1). Taxonomy (NCBI): domain Eukaryota; kingdom Metazoa; phylum Chordata; order Crocodylia; family Crocodylidae; genus Crocodylus; species Crocodylus siamensis. Next base: position 226,309,678 of record NC_143396.1, on the reverse strand, counting down.
TAAGCATCTAGTCCTTTTTTAAATGACAGAAGATCGATACTATTATCAAATCCATTGCATTGACCCCAGCACTTCAGCTGTGCTCAGTGTATAGTACCGGGAGAGGGGTTTGGTTTATTATACAGACCTACACCTTCATTTTGTGGCTACACTATTTACAGCTTCCTTGCATCTCCCTGTCGTATTCACATCAAGTGTGGCTGAGTGGGCAAAGTGCCAAGAAATAGGGTTGATGACCTTTCACCCTTGTATCTCTGCTTCAAATAACAGCTCAGGACAGTAGTAACTGGAAGTTGTATTTTCTGTTGTCTTTTTCCCTGGGAGCCTATGTGAAATGATTTTAGATTGGGGTGGATAAAATATAGCCTGTGGGCCAGATCCAGCCCAGTGTGGGATTCTGTCCAACCTGTGGTGGGGTCCCATGGTCCTTCCTGGCCCAGGCACAGGGGCCAGCCTGGGCCATGGTACATGTAGCTGGTCCCACCACCCCTGCGCATGCAATAGAGCTGGGGCAATGCAGCAACTGGACTCCCATTTCCCAGGACCCGCACGGACAGGGTGCTCGGCTGAGTGGCTGGGATGGGGCCAGCAGGTGGGGAGTGGTGTCCGGGAATGAGACAGGTAGGTGGGGCCAGGGAGACCCTAGGATTTGGGGGCAGTGACAGTGTTGGGCCAGGACCTGGGGCAGAGCTGTGGTCCACTGCCCACATGCCCCTGCGATGGGCACCGGTTCTTCAGGCAGGGTGTGCAGGGAGCAGATTGCGACTCAGCCCCAGCCCCGGCCCTGGCCCCACCTTGTCACTGCCCCAAGATCCCAGACCTGGCTCCACCCACCCGCCCACCCCAGATCCTTCCTATCAACCCGGCCGCACGCCCTGCCCTGCCTGCCTGCTCAGCTCCCAGCCAGTCTCCACAGAGACCCCTGGATCATGGGGCAACGACAGTGTGAGGCTGGGGCACAGCCCTAGTTTGGTGGGTGGGGATGTATGAGGAGTAACAGAAATGAAAAGAAATGATAACTTGCTTTGTGTGTTGCTGTAAGACAAGGAGGGAGAAAAGTGCATACAGTGGGCAGTGATTTCCCCCCCCGAGAAATGCATAATAGCCTTAGTTGATTAAAACTGTTGGCATCAAAAGGAGGGCAGGGAGAAGGCACGTTCTCTGCTGATTAGAGAGGGCAATTGGAAGCCAGAATTTTGGAGTTCTTTTCCAGGGGCTGACTCATATGTCAGCCCCTGGGCAAATCACTTTGTCTTTCTGTTCATCGGTTCACCCATCTGCAAAATAGGGATGAAAATGCCTACCTTGCAGTGATGTTGGGAAGGTGTAATTAGCCTATAACATGCTTTGAGATCTCAGAGGAAGGAGGTTAGCGGAGGGCAAAGTGTTATTGTTACGATGACTACGAAGTATGAAAACAGAAAACGCATTCATCTGGCAGTATCTTCTTGGCTATGACCTCACCATCAGCCAATCTGAGAACTCCATCTGTATCCTGCTTTTTGTAGCCACTTTGTAATTATGTTTCATTGTACAGCAGTTCTGTTCAACAACTTGTTGGCTGTTTGTCACATCAAATGAATTATTCAGCAGCAGACTGTGTTCGTGTCTTTAACAACAACAATACCTCATGTTCTTATAGTGCCTTCAAAAGTGTGTAGCAAACATTCATTAAACCCTTTCAACACCCCTGCAGAGTAGGCTGGCATTGTATCCAATCTATTGAATCTATGTACAAGAAAGCCCAAGGCCATAAAAATTCATTGGCATATGTTAGGTCACATCACAAGTCAGTAGTGGAGCTAGAAAGAAGGTCTATATTTCTTAACTCCTACTGCCTGAGACAACAATTCCAAGTCTTAAACTTCCCTTTTCCAGTTACCTTTCGTGTCAATGGCCAGGTATTATAAAATGATGTAGTTTCAGTTGAACTCAAAGGCAGTTGTACCTCTGATCCTTTATCACATGCCCCAAGACAAATTTGTGGATCAGAGGAGATCAAATTTGTGGATCAGAGGAGATCACAGATGAACAGTACTTGGGTGAACCTGAATTCCAGCAAGGCATTCAGTTTGTGATGGTGGGAAGAGGAAAATGTGATTGAAGAGTGTGTGGTCATGTGCTCACTGGTTGAAGTTTCTTGCCCACAATGTTCCAATTCGCTCTATAGGTCGGGGGTGTTTCCTCATGCCCCGTTCTTGTATAACAGCATCTGTGAGCAATGCTTTGTACCTCTGTATGTGCTAGTTGCTTCTGGGACACTCCAAAACTTGTGGGCAATGACCTGCCCTCAGTTATTCACATCTTTGTCAACTTCATGTACCACAACAATATGATATATCTGAGCATGGAGCCTGTGGTGCTTAGACACTCCAGCAAGACAGCACAATACAGAGCAGCAATTTTACAACCCTAGCTCCTATGAGCATATCAGACCTGTCCTCTTTGCTCTATACTGGTTTGCCTCAGAATATCTAGCCAGAATCATGGTCTTGATTTTGTCTACAAGGTGCCCAAAGGCCTAAACCCCACAATTTTCCACTTCCCACGAAGGGGCATTGTTTTGCTCTTTGCCATTCATTTGCTAGAAAAGGAATGCCTATTAAACAAAAAACCTCTTCACTGCACGTGCTCCTTCTCCCATGATGACCAAACACCTGACTACATTAACCGCATCTCAGTGTAGCCCCTGGAGCACCTTGCAGTAGTCCATTTGGTGAATGCAGGATACGAATCTATATGAAAGAAAATAATAACCCCAAATGTCTCATGCCAAACCCAAGCACAATCTTGAATTAATCTTTATTGAGGCTTGGAAAACTTTGGCTATTTGTTGTTGTTTTTTTCCCCCTTCTCCTTCCCACTCTTCTACCCTCTTCTATTAATTTTCATTTACACTGGGCTGCTTCTCAGTTTAGTACAAAGCTGGAAGCAGAAGTATAAGATGCTGATATCCATATACCCTAAGCTTTGGGGAAGAGGCTGGATATCTAGATCCAAATGTTGTGGCTTGCGCCATCCCTAATCTTTACTAAAAAAAAGTACATTTGATGCAACCTCTGCCTGTCTATCCCACTAGACATGTTGGGGTCAGATCACGCACAGAGTTCATCCTAAGACAGCATGAAATAAGCAAGATGTGAGTCATGGATTATCATGCCATCTTGCATTTATTGTTATATTTTACTTATGAGCTTAATCACCCTAGTTGTACTGGGTGTTCCAAGTATGTGTGATTCCGCTGGATAATCTGCAAGGTAGAAGCAGTGTCTGCACCTGGTGAAATTTAGCTGCTGTACTTCTGCGGGAAGCGCCCATCAGCTCTCAAAGGCATGTCAAGTTGCATCCTGCTCAGCCATTGTAAGTGGTGCAAAACCCTTTTAAACATGGATCTTATTACAAGGAGACATAGAGCAGAACAAATCCTATTGATTTTTTCCCCACACCCAGAAACTACCACTTTCCTCCAGAGTCCAACCTTTTGTCTTGTAATTTGACTCTTTAGATACAAGACTCTATAAAATGTACAAAAATGTAGATTTCTTCCTTGCGCAGATTACGAATTGTACCTGCTGTCTCGGAAGCAGGAAAAATTCTAATTGCTTCATGCTTCAGTCGCTGGAGGAGGGGGGAGCGGGGAGTAACTTAATATGACTCATGCATCATGAACAGAATTATCAAGCTCCTGAAGGGAGATTCTGCAGTAGTGACAGGGGAAAAGGAAAGGACCCAGCATGACTTTCAGATCCTAGAGTGAGTTGCATCCTGCTACTTGTAAACTGAGCATATTTGATTTGGAATCCCTTAGATGCAATAATTACAGAATTCTGTAATTCTGTTTTTGGAGTCCCCTTTTGGTATGTACTGCACCTCTATTCCCTCTGATACTGGAGTGAAAGATGATTGTGTCCCAGATAACTGAAAATGAGAGTGATTAAACCTTCCTGAGGATGTTTTTATAGGCTCACTTGCTGAAAGTGAACTTGTTTTCTGAATCATGGGATTCCTTGCTTCCCCCCATATTGATTCCAGTTTAGGTGTGCTTGCTTACTTTAACTGGTGGTGGCACACACACACACAAATACAGATATGAGAGTCAAGCTGCAGTTCTACTCTTTTTTACATCTTTGCAAGTTCCTTTTTTTTGGTCTTGGAAAGAATTTTCCCTGTGCCAGGGCCTAAATGGAGTTGAGCTTGCTCTCCTATTACTTTTGTTCCACAGGCAAACAGATATGACTGTGATGTCTCTTGCTAAGAGCCCTGCCTTGCTGGAATGGATACCTAGGTACAGGCCTTATGATGTCACCAGCTCAGAAACTCTCAAGCTTGCTGGTCCATCACCCCAGTGACTGGAACTGGTTGGTTATTTTGCTGGGCTGAGTTCACTGCTGTGCATTTGTGGAGTTACTGCTTCAACACCTTGGCTAGGGACAGAAGTTACATATAAACTGAATTAAGTGATCAGAAACTGGTTTAAACCTGTAACAGAACAGAAGTTCAGTGCACATAAACCAGTTTGAAAATGGCCAAAACTGGTTTAAGATAAAGCCAGCTGAATGTAGCATCAGACTTGACTGATTGAGGTCAAACCAGTTTATGGAACTTCTGTCCCAGACCCCTTCCTGGTTTAAATTAAATCAGAGCCCCACCCCCCAATCCCAGCATACTTTGCAGCCTTGGGCTGTGCTGTGCTCTCTACTTCAGAGAGCAGGGCTGGCCTCACTTCTCTGCTCTCTAGCCAGAGCAGGGGCAGGGGCATGGCTAGACGCTGCCCAGCATGGCCCCCTGAGGCAAAGTGGGCAGGGAGGAGGTTTATTTTACCCTCCCTTCCCTCTTCCCCTGAGGGACCCCAGCCAGGGTCTGCCTGGATGGGGATGAACGGCGGAGCTGGAAGCCAGGGCTGGCAGACTCTAGCTGTGGCCCCCCAGGGAAAGAAAGAGGGAATAAACCCCCTCCCTGCCCCCTTCACCTTAGAGGACCATGCCAGGCCAGCATCTGGCTATACCCCCCCCACCCCCTGCTGCTGGAATGGCGAGGGGGAAGGGACCCTGACAGGGGCTGCTGCACCCTGGCCAGGCAGACCCCAGCTGGGGTTCCCTGGAGGGGGAGAGAATAAACCCCCTGCCTGCCCCCTTCACCTTGGGGGGCCATGCAAGCTGGCATCTGGCTATACCCCCGACTGCCTTGTGAGGGGGGGTTGCAGGAGAGGTGCAAAGTATGCTGGGAGACTGCAAGTTAACTTGAATTTGGAAGGGATCTGGGACAGAAGTTCAATAAACCGATTTAACCTAAATAAGTTAAGCCTGATAACTACATCTGTCCAGTTTACTTTAAATCAGTTTTGGCCATTTTGAAAGTGGTTTATGTGCACTGAACTTCTGTTGTGTTACAGATTTGAACCAGTTTCCAATCATTTATCCCAGTTTACATGTAATTTCTGTCCCTGGTCCTTCAGCCTTCTGTGTAGTCACTTGTTCAGCCCATGGAGCTTGCTAGCCTGAATCCAGACACCGGAAATTATTGCCTAAGTAACTCTAGTTTTCTGGGCTTATGTTATGGCACAGGCTAGTGAGATCAGTAGCTCAGAGTCTTCATCTAGGATTTTCAGCACAAGCATTCCAAAAATCATGAGTGAAACCTAGAAACCATGACCCTTATTTTTTCTGAGGGGGAGAATATTTTTTTAATTTGTCTTCTGACTTAGGAGCACTTAAGGATCTTGCTGTTCAGATTTTAGTCTGCAGGCCATGAGGAACAGAAACAAGACTTTTTTGCAGAGTAACAATCTTTATTCTTGCAACAAAGCACCAACTATTGAGAGACTCATGAAACTGAATTGGCAACGCTGATATGCAGTGGCTACACCACTGTCTCATTTAGCTGATGATCTGAACCAGGGCCCTGTGAAATGGCTCTGCTTATTTCAAGATGTGAGCCTGTGTGAGCTCCCTGGCTCAACAGAGAGAGCTTGTCAGTTTGTAGCGAAGACCTAGAGATGGGATTCTGGACTAAAGAACTGTTTGGTCTGCTCTGATTCATTCCTGTGAATATGCACAGGGAGAAGCTCCAGTGTATAAGAAGGTGCCATTTATATACACTCATTTTTCTGATTAGAATCTCACTTTGAATCCTTTCTGATAGGAATAAGAAGCAGTGTTATTTTTGTCTCCTGCAGCAAGATAAACTGTAAGCTAATGTTTTGGTGCTGAATTAAGTGGAGAAATACTGCTAGCTCTGTACTTCCATGAGGTTTTCCCAAATAGCTGACTGTACAATCTGTCCAGCCAGCTGACTTTCCCAGAGCCCATTTGGAATTGTAGCAACCTGTCTGTCTTCTATTGTCAGAACCTAGTGAGGAATAAGACTGGCTGACACATCAGTTGCAGTCCATCCACCATTGCTTGAAAAAAGAGAAAACCTTTGTGCTCAGCCTCTATTTTCCAATTGCAGATCCCCCAGCTGTCTTTGCTAAGCAAAGCCATAGAGGAGCTGTGCTGATGTGTTTTGCTTCTGGATAATCTGAATTTTAAAAAATCTAGCAATTAAACATGCAGATTAAGTGCATTTTAATACTGATGTTGTATGTCTCTCCAGTGGCAGACCTGGAGATGCACCCTGTTTCTGTCTAGAGTAAGAGATACAGATTCTTCTGCAGAAGGGGAGCAGAGTGGAGCTATCCCATGAGTTTGAATTGCTGTTGGAGGGGCATCAGATCAGTCCCTGGCAGATGGGAATTCTTGTCACCAAAGTTTTGCCCTTCCATAGTTTGCCATCAAAGCAGAGCTCAGGAGAAGCATCAAGAATTTTAATTAATTGAAGAGACTAATCTGTTGTCACCCCTAGAAACTGGACTGGGACACACCAACTCCCTTCATGTAGATGGCAAAACAATCACCCACTGCTGACTGCCACGTGTTATAGATAGGCATGCTTGTCTGTCTGTCAATGGGATAGAAGTCAGAGGAGCTGCAAGAGCATGTGAGTAACAAAGACAAAGCTTAAAGTTGGTTCAAGGCTCAGCTGCTTATACAGATTGGGTAGAAGGAACATAGGAATGGCAAGGACCTCCTGGGTCATGCCCTTGTAAGAGTCAGCCTCAATGATGTCTTATGAATCTTTTCATAAACTGCACAACCCTCATTTTTGTTCTGTACACACCTACATCTTCTCCATCCCTAAACCAAATCAGAAATGCCCTTTCCAGACCCAATTACCCTTAGCTCCCTTTTCTCAATACTTCTTCCTTCTCCCAGCAGCAGAAGGTTGAGACCAACCCACTCCTGTCCCAGTTCTCATGAATGTGCTGTAGCATGTCCTCTGGGAGGAACCATAGCAGCCTTGTCCCTACATTTAGCTTCCCTTTCTGCATGCTGCATGGGAAGCTGCTGTCTCATTATTCCCTCCTGGACCTTCAGGGGACATGAAACTAGCTGCATGACAACCCATGCCCCTGAGTGCTGCCTAGCTTAATGGCTAGAAGCCCTTTCCTGGAAACAGCAGGTGACAGCCATCCCTTTACAATGCTAACATAGTCCACTCCTCTACCCTGATTTTCCTCTCTCATGGTCTATTTCTCTCGGTACCTTTCATATCAAATCCCTTTCTTCCCTAGAGGGACTCTCAGGACATCCCTACTTCCATGAGCCTTCTCCCCCTGGTCCCCCCCAGGCTTTCAGAACATCAAATAGTTTCTGGTTTTTCTTTTTCTTCTCATTCTCTGTAGACCAGGGGTGCTTAACCCCCAGCCAGTGGCCCAGATCCAGCCTCTGGCACAGTGTCATCCAGCCTGCAGGCTCCCTATGTGCCTCTGTAGTAGACTGGGCCCCTCACCGCCCTGCATACCCAGTCCCAGAAATGAGGGGTGCCTTGGTCCTCTCAAGGGTGCTGCATGGTGTTTTGCCATCTACATGAAGTGAGTTGGTGTCCCACTCCAGTTCCTAGGAGTGGGAACAGATTAATCTCTTCAATTTATTAAAAATCCTTGATGCTTCTCCTGAGCTGGCTGGCTCCTCCACTCTGTTTTGATGGCAAACTATGGGAGGGCAACACTTTGGTGACAAGAAATTAGCACTGTTAATTTTACAAGCACGAGTCACAAGAGTCATACCTTTACTTCTGTTTTTGTACTTTGAACGTATTCTGTCCAGTGCACTCCACAGCTGGAAGAGGCAGACAGCAAAGTAAAAGGTGACCTTAATTCCTAATGAAATCAATGGGAGTCAAGCCTGAGTATCACCTTACATTACAGAGCCAGATGCTGTCAGCTAAAGAAGGAACCAGCTTCCTTATCCATCTTTTATCTTGCCTGGACATCTTCCCTCCCCTCCCCTTCTCTCCCTTCCCCTTCCCAACCAAACTAGATTTTTGCTTGCATTTGGCTAGCAAATGACAGGTAATTTCCAGCCTGTGCACAGTGCATGCAAATGGTGAATGTTCCTAGACTGGAATTTATGCCTGCCTGGCAGGTCAGCTACAGTAGATGAAGTCCATTTAATGTTCTCCAGCAAATATAAATAACAAGTGCCTGGTTGTTGTGTGGCGTTAAAAACCTCCATGTCCTCCTAGTTAGACTAGGGATTTTGTTCTTGTCACTGTTTAAGACCCTGTCTTGCCTGGCAGAGAGAGAGGTATTTTCTGCTGTACTGACATCTACCCAGTATTTTAGAGTGAGTGAGGTTTTTATCACACTACTGATATTTTATCATTGCTTACAGATCTTTCCCTCTCCTCCTCTTCCCCTCCCCACCCTCGTATTAGGTGAGAGGGGGATGCTTTATCTATAAAGAAATGGGACCTGACACATTCAATCATATCTGCAATGTCTTCCCCTCCCCCCACCTCAATATAAATAGAGATGATTTTGTATACTTTCTCTCAATGCCAGAGAAAACAATTGTGCTTGTTGCATGTAAATGTAATCTGCCGTTTCAGCAACCCAAACATTTTGGCACTGGCTAGGACAGGACTGTGCAGAGCACAGCTTGCAAGGCACGTGGGCTCCTGGGAAGTTTGAAAGCAGCCCCTGAGGAAAGAAAAGCAGTTGACTCAAGTATTCTTTTTCTTGCCATCAGTTTGCAGTTTCCTGTTTTTGTTTTTCTTCAGTTCCTCTTTATGTATTCTAGATGTCATGATGACAAATCCCAGCTCAGGGGCTGCCTGCAGATCAGACTCTGGGGCATGCACATTTCCAACATTTTGTGTCCTGCAAGCTCTTGCCTACACTAGGATTTTGATTTGTGGCTGGAAGAGTGAGGATGTCTGGCCACCCCTGGGCTAGTGCGCAAGTTGGAATGGACAGTCAACACAAAGTGAGGTTCAGTTTGCTGTCAAAGCTGAGCAAGGTAAACCATCAATGAAGAACATAGGTGGATTTCCAGCCCTTACCTTTGAGCCTCACCATGCAAGGAACTGCCTCATTATATTTTCACATCATGCCATTTTATAGAGTTCATAGATTTTATAGACATTAAGGCTGGAAGGGACCTCACGGGTCAAATGATCCCAGCAAGAGAGGCATCCAAGTGTTTCTTAAAGGAGTCCAGAGTAGGTGCTTGCACTGCCTCGGGGGGTGGAGTCCATTCCAGGCCCTGGGGACTCAGACAGTAAAGAAGTTTTTCCTCATGTCCAACCTAAAATGGTCTTCCAAGAGTTTGTGACCATTTTGTTTTCTTCCCTCTCTTCCTCTTCCCACCCTCGCTGTTCTCTGTTCTGTGCATTTTTTCTTTTCTGACCAGGGTTCATGTTTGATACCCCCCACCAACCCATTTTTCCTTCTTTCCCTTTCCCCTCTTTATTACCCTTCTCAAGGTGTGGCTGTATCTAGTGTGGCTGCATGGGGCCAATGCATATGGAAATTCATAGCTGAGTTTGGAAATGCAGAAACAAGATACTTAGCTCAGTGAGATGTCTTCCTGTGTCTGCAACCCTGTATATATAGCAGGTGCATTAGTAGACCCCACGGGAATAAAAGGAAAGAAGCAGGATGCTTTTGATGAATCCTCTTCTGCTTTACCTGAAGCTGTGAAGGATGGGGCAACTTCTCTACCCCGGTGCCCCTCTCTTCTCCCTTGCACCCTTGTCTTGCCCGTGCACATACACATGTGACCCTCCTCCCCACCCACAGCCTTTCTCTGCCTCATACATAAGAGGTAAAAGACAGTGCCAGAAATGATGGAGACAAAGGAGCAGGTTAAAGTGATTTCAGTTTTAATTCCAGTTTATATTATCAGTAATCTAGATCACTGTTTGTTTTTTAAATATGAGTTTTATCTTGACAGAGTCCTTTGTATGACATTTTCTATCATCTCCATGCCCAGATTTTGCATTTCTGATGTTGAGTTTTCACAGTAGTAAATACCAGGTCTGCATGGGACTGAGGTAAATTGGGTCTAACATGACTTATGTACAACTTCTTGTGAGGCATGACTGTGAAATGTGCATCTGACAAGACACAAGGCAATAGAGACTTGGCTAAGCTCAGCTCCCAAGGACAATGCAGGGTGGTGCAGGGAGTGATGCTGGTGAGTCACTCTTCCCTCTGAGTCAATGTTTCTAGCTTGGTGTTAAGGGCATAAAATTGTTTTGAGAGTAGGAGATTTCAGAAGAGCAGCAAAGCTGAGGTCCTGAGTGCTTGTGGTCCATAATGAGTCAGTGGTGCCTTTTGCATGTCAGTGTCCTAGCTACATTCCATCTCAGTCAATCATATTCTGCCTCCAAAAATACCCTGCGCTACTTTGGCAATCTATACTATACCTCATTTCCTTATCAATAGTGATTTGCTGTTGGGGGTGGAGGGGGATGTCTGGGAAGTGCAAAATGCCAAAAAGACTAAGGAGATTACAGAAAAGCAGGGAGGATGCAGGAGGTTCTGAGAGACCATTATTGCAGTTACCATTATTTTTAAAGCTTTGCTGATGATCAAGGACAGTAGAAATCTGTGGACACTTTGTACAGTCTTTCTCTCTTACAAAGCAGTCTCACTTCTTAGTGCAATGGTCAAAGTCTTGGCCAGATTTCAAGCACAAGGAGCAAGCAATTACCTGCCCTTCTCATAATTTGCTTACCCTGATCTACAACCAGCAGAGTTGCTTTGCTGCATTGGAATGAAGAAAAAAAGCAGGTTCCCATGCTCATCCACATTCTTTGTGAGGCTCTGCCCTAACCTACCACGTGCTGTGGATATAGGGAATCCAGAGGCCCTGCCTCCTTACCCCAGTGTTTAGTGGAAAAGCCAAGTGAGGGAAAGAGCATTACTGTGTCACTTACTCGCCACCCTTCTCCTCCCCCGCCCAATCTCCTCCCCACGCCCCACAAAACCTATGCAACGCACAGCAGAATTTTTCACTAAGCCAGCAAATGTGAACAACTACATGTGGGACTGCAGCCAGTTAATGTGGTATATGGTTAATGCATTCTTTGCTTCTCTGTCACAAACATTACTGCTAGGGACCTACTCAAATTGCAGTTTTGCAATTTTTGCCGAAACTGGAAAAAACAGGAGTTTCTGCGAACTCTGCAAAATATGGCAGTTTCCACAATTTTGCGTAGGATTGCCAACAGAAAAAAATTGTACTAAAAATAAAATTCTGGTTCCCCAGTGGCAGCCAGCAGCCGTTGCAGCCTGACCTTGCAATCCACTGGGGCAGGGGAGCAGCCAAGATGGCAGCCGCTCCCTCTTTTTCCGATTGGCTGAGAAGGCTGCCTTTCATGCAGTCCCACCCCTCTCTACCAATCAGCAGCAAGGGGTAAGGCTGCATGAAAGGCAGCCCTCCTGGCCAGTCAGCAGTAAGGGGCAAGGCCCTACTACAGTAAGGCCATAAAATGGTGGCTGGTACCATGATGGGTTTGCAAAATCAGCTGTCTGTTAGCTTGATTTGGGTAGATCCCTAATTATTGCAGTAAACTAGTGTGCTGCTCAATGCCTTCTGCTGGAGGGAATGTGAAATGCTCAGCTGTGACGTGGTGAAGTTACACATTACACTTAGGGCACTTAAAACATGAACGTCCACACTTAAATCTCATTAACCCATGCTAACTGCCCTCTGAGTGTTTCAAAGTTATGCCACTTCAGGGGAAGGTTAACTGGGCAATGCAACCTAGCTTATGTTAAGATAACTTTGGTTGGCTCCACAGATATAAAGTGAACAATCTGCAGTCCTCCAGCATCCCAGGATGCACTGTTCCCAGCCCCCTTCCTCCTCCACAAGAGCAGGGATAGAGCCCAGATGTCCTGGCTCCCAGCCATGCCCCTGCTTGCTATCTCTCCCATGGCAATTCAGAGCTATGCAGGCAAAAAAATGTCATTAACTCTTAACGTGCATATTCAAACTTTAACACTGTTTAATGTTCCATGGATTTAGTGTGGTCTAAGAGTAACGTGTAATTTCATCCTTAATGAGCCTCTTTTGGCCAAAGTGGTGGGGGCCTCTGGTTTTGCAGGATAAGGTTTTGAAGTTTTTTCCCTGCTGTATCTATGGGACCTGAATAGCTCTGCAGTGCAGTGACAGCTGTGAAGTCCTCAGTAACCATGGACTTGTGAGTATATTCTCATCAGGCACCTAAGAGGGCACCTTCCTCTTCTCTGAAAATATATAATCCAAGCAAAATGAACCCTCTTTTCATCACCACTATCCAGGTAGGGATGTAGCTGCAGATGCTAACGTGACAGAGCTGATATGACCTGCAAAATTTCAAAACCAAGGAACCCTAAAAAAAATTAACTCTGGCCAACCTGTGAGACTCCTCTAATATCAGTGACACAATATGAGCCACATACACTGATCCTGAAGTAGTATTACTATCTTTGTTAATTTACTGTGGGGCTGTGGAAGAGCAAGTGGCAGAAAGCAGCACCCCAGAACCGCGCTCTGCTCTCCCACCCATCCTCTTACTCATTAAAATTAGGATTGACCAGCACTCCAAGCTACACCATGTAGCATGAAATTACTAACAGGAATCTATTAATAATGTGAATGTTTCTCTGTATATGTGCATGTACGTGGAAAAGTCAGGAAGAAGCAGGGTAGAGATGTGCTCAGTAGTTCCCATGTAAGGCTGATTTGATTCCCTTCAAAAACAAAAATAGGGAACTACCACTAGCTACAACTAGAACTTTAAATATGGAGCACGAAGTAGAAACAAAACCTCTTGGCATGTCACTTTCCCCACCTCTACCTCTAAGCTACCTATGTGAACGCTTAGGAAAGGAGGTTTTAGGCAGTGGAAAGGGATGGAGGTACTGGAGGAGGCAGAATGTATCTACCCTCATGGGAGGCTGGTTGAGACTCTGGAGTTATTCCCTTCAGTCCTTGGGTTCTTGAGTGGTCAAGACCTTGGCTTCACATCTCATCTGAAAAGCAAGGACTCCTTTTTAATTGAATGATGAAGTGCTCCTCACATAAGCCCCTCTGTCTACTGCAATGACTTTCATGTGTTGGTGAAAATCTGGCAGCCTGTCCATATCTATATTTCTCTCTTGTATGTTTTGAAAAAGAACTATGATGAAGGAAGGAAGTCTCCCCCTCTGCTGCCCCCACAGCTGGAAAATTGCCTCTAATCTCATTGTCCTTTTTCCTGCTGTGTTTCCTGCCAATTAAAGCTGGGTCTTATTATCTAGCCACAAATAATCTGGCTAGGCCTTTGGTCTCGTCTCTTTCCGGCTTAACTTGCTCTGTATTTAGGCTCAGCTGTTTGGGCTGTTCCCCACCAGCTTGGTTTTCTCAACTGCTGTTCTTGCTACCTCCCTCAGAGACCTTGGTTTGCTTTCTGTCTCTTTCCTGGCTCTGTCTGACATCTGCCCCCCACCATATAGGACAGCAGAGTTACAGAATTAGTACGCTGCCTACAAATAGGTCTGCCTCAAAGGAGCTGGTATTGTGCGTGTAAGAGTGAGTGTGTGCACTCCACCTCCACTGGTTTTAGGTCAGGGTGTCAATCAGAGGATCAAACCCACTCCTCGTAGTCATTAAAGTGGCCAATTCACGTGCCCACACCATACATGCACATTGCCTGTGCTTACCTGCAGCATCCATCCAGGAACCGTAGGGAGCACACACTCACTTCTGGATCCAGTGCAAAACTGTTCTTGGTGTTTGCTTCCTGTGAAGCACTTGGGGGGTGGGGGCGAGCAGGATAGGTTATCTATGCTAGGAAGCATGCCGCACTTGATCAGGGGAAGTGTGTGAAGTAAGGAGGTGCATTTGATCTGGTGTATCATCAGGATCTCATGTAGGGCATATGTGGTTTATGTACCTTCCTGGGCCTGGGTTCTTGCCTTGTGCATTTGTAAAGTGCATGCACTTGTGACACTGTGATCTTGGGATATGGGTGGTGTGTTCTGGCAGCCCTCCAAACCACAAAGTTGCTATGCCACTTGACGGGCCACTAAGAATTCATACTACTGATACAACCCCCTCTTTCACAGCGACTTGTCGCTTTAAGACATTTCCCATGTGAAAAATCCAGGTTATCCCCAAACTATGAGACTTAGTAACATTCTCAAAGAGACTGAATCTGTACTGGCTCTTCTGGAGGGTCACCTAAATTGACCCTCCATGCTGTTTGTCCAGAAAATGCAACAGAGGTCACAGATTGGGTTTGGAAACTGGAGACTACTGTCTACATAAACTGCATCAGCTGTGAGTGCAGTGCACTGTACTTGACTGTACTTAGCTGAACCAAAGGACAAGTGAAGCATTCCTGGACACAAGCTCAGCTCCACACTGATAGTGGGGAGACAATAGACAGTTCATGTTCAGCCCTGTAACTGAAAGCTGTGACTGCTGCCTGCTAATCCATTTGGAGCAATTTGTGGAGAGGAAGAAAGGTTATTTCCTAGTGGACACATGTTCACATCACTAAGTGACAGTTTCAGCAGAGGGACCCAGGATGGGTGAACCATGGAAACACAACTCCCCAATGACACCTAGAGGTGTTCAGAGACCAGTTTGGACTGATGCTACCTGTTCTGTGAATTAACTGGTTATCAGGCCCCTGGCTACTGATCCCGTACATTCGCAGCACTACGTTTCCCTAAAAAGAAAGACTGGAAGCACCGACACACAAGCCAGAGAGATTGCAACCTCAATCCAGTGTACTAATAATACTCGGCACTGTACATTACATAATGTTACTGACAAACGTTAACTAATAAATCCTCACAACACCCCTGCGAGGTAGGGAAGTATTACCCCCATGATACAGATGGGGAAACTGAGGCACAGAGAGGCTAAGTGACTTGCCAAAGGCCACACAGCAAGGCAATGGCAGAGCCAAGATAAGAATTTAGGAATTCCTGGCTCCCAGCCCCATGCTGACTCCACTACACCATGCTGCCTCTCTGGACGATAGGAACCTAAGAGTCCCTTCCAGAAGTGATGCCTGGAATTGTTGCCCATTAAAGAACTGTCACTTACATTTGGATAATTATTCCAGAGTTTTCCCCATACTGTACAGTGCACTGTCATGGTACTGGCAGAGTTCCAGGGCACCCCAGCACCTCTTTCTCCAGCACGGGTGCTGTTTAGGAGTATTACAGGATGCTGTGTGCTTTCAGTAAAAGGATGGTTAGAACAGGTTTCACTGACCCTGGATCTGTAGCACATGAACTCTTACCGGGTGGAAGGCAGAGAGAAACACTGATGGTAAAAGAGGAGTCTGCTGCCTCTCACGAAGTGGCCAACAGCTTTCCTGGGTTTCTGGTTCTATAGAATTCCAGTGATAGCTACCGGGAGAAACGATGCATCTCCTGTTCCTCAGTTGGTAGGTAGTCGACTCAGGGATGCTTCTTGTAGTGCAGAATCACAGCCAGCAGTCAGCTCCAGGCTTCTATCACCTACCCCACATTCTTGCCACTGGCCTGGAACAAAGCTGGTTGCAGCCATTGTGCTCTCCCACCAAGGGGATCAGGTTATTACCATTGTGCTGGCAAGCAGCCAAATCCATTGTCTGAGTTTCTTCTTTTAAAACAGGATTAAATTAAGAACAAGGATGGGGAATATGGATGGATGGTGAGAAAGGGGGTAGGGTAGAGCAAATGGAAAAAATCCAGCCAATGGGCATCTGGGAGGAAATGTCCCTCTTGGGCACTTTCACTGAAGCCAGGTTCCTTTTCACAAGGCTTCTTTCTCTCTCTGGGAACATCTGCTAAGCTTCATCTCTGTCAGCTGGATATACCGTATGACATTGGTATCTGCAGGGAAAGAGAACACACACTGATTATAACTCTCCATGAGAAACCTGTTAACAGCTTTGTATTAGGAGCACAATGGGGTGCACTGTACTACCAGTCACAGGAAGTGCCTGCTGGACAAGGCCTCTGGGCCAACATCTTGTTGTCTGTGTGGAACCAAAGTTCCCTTTGTGCTTGTCATTCTTTCTGTTCAAACCCTTCTCCAAACCGTGGTCAGCTTTTGTCCTGACTGCTGTGATCTGCCCACTAGGCTACCTACAAGTCCCCACCTTCTCAGTCCGCTCCATCCAAAAATCTACTCATCCTCTCCTGATGGTTTGATACAGTCCCTCCACTGACTTCCTGTTTCAGGTTTTTCACTTTCCATTACACAGTCCTAAAAAAAACTTGCCTAAAGCTACATTGCTATTCCTATTTCTTTCCTCTTCCCCTGGCCCCCTGTACCTCTTATTTTCTGCTCCTGGCTTCTCACTCACTGCCATGGTGCAGCTGGGCTTAAAAGAACATCCTTCTTTTTGTCTAGTAAGTCTTTACTAAAAAGACCTTGCTCACACCTTCAAACCTATTTTGGGGAATATTTCCTGCCTCCCTCCTCTTTCTGTCATATTTCACATACCCTGTGCTACTCTTATCTACGTTGCACTGTCTATTTGGAAGAATAATAGAAGGACAGCATGAGGAATCTGGTGCTTCTGCTGTCTATGTTATACTGCTTTGTGGATAAAGCACAGCTGTCTCTTGGGCTGTTAATCTAATATATTTTTTGCTGGCAAATGCATGTGAAGAAACAGAATTAAGCCTGAACTGAAATCCTGATCTCAACATCCTCAAACACTACAGAAGTTCACACGAGGGCCCAGATCTGAATTTTGCAGGCTGGGCACACCTCTAAAAGAAGCAAGGTACGTGTAGTGCACATGACCTCCAAATAATGGAAGTGGCATGATAATGAAGTCTTTGTCTCCCCCACACCACCAGCCTCAATAAAAGTATCTATATTCTGTGCTGCTCTAGAGCTGATGGGTTATGGCCTGTATGAGCCTTCCAGTGACACACAATTCACAGCTTGACTGTCTTCCCTGTGAAGGTGAGAAGTGATAATTGAGTAGGCATGTTAGGAAATCGCACCTGCCCAGGCCTGTAAGGACTGGATGCTTGATGAATGGGTGGAGGCGGAGTTCAGTGTAGAATCCGGTAATTGGAGGCCTCATCAGCCTGACAGGTAAGAGAGCTAGTAACTCAGTGCAAATTCACCCACATGGAAAATTTCTCAAATGCCTCCCCTCCACCACAGGTGCCAGAGGCCGAACAGGATCTAGCCAGGAATGCGACTAGCGAAACAGCTTCCGTGGGTTAGCTGGGAGTCTTGCAAGTGAGTCTTGCCACATCTTCTCTCCAGGTCATAGTTTTATGAAAGAAAACCATAAACAACAGCTCGTTTACCAAGCAAAGGGAACTATTGCTTCTCAATCTGAGCCTTTGCCTTTCCACTACATAATTCTATTTTGCTCACTTCTAGTTCCCCCTACTGAAGGACTGCAAAGCAGTGTATAAATATGAATGAACAGAGGCTCTTTACACCTCTGTGAGGCAAGAAGTGATTACTAGCCCCATCTTCTAGATGGGGAATGTTGGGTACAGAGAACTGAAGGGAATGTTGTTGTGTCCTGGCTGGGCTATTCTGGAGCATGCTACCTGCTCACACATACGTGCTCCAAACCCTAAAATGCACCAGTGAAGATGCTCTGGAACATCCTTTTGCAGCTGTTTTCAAGTCCTCAGTCTCTGCAGTGCTTGACAGCTGTCTCATAGGCATGTTTCCAGGTTGGCAGGGCATGTCATGAACATCCTAGCTGGGGCATACCACTGCTATGGTACAGACATTCCCGTTAAGTGACTCAGCTGAGGTCATGTATAAGTCATCAGTGATGCTTGGACTAGTATGTAAAGCTTCTTTCTGGCCTTTGAAGAAGAATTCATTGCTTTCCCTGGGCTTTGGCTTAGAGATCCTGGTAGCTAGTCCATTATGCTAGCAAGACTGTGCCCCAGTTTTGATTCCTAGTATGTCTAGATCAGCACTGTCCAACTGGCAGCATGTGGACTGCATCTGGTCTATGAGGGATTAATATGTAGACCTTAGGCTCTTGCCTAGCTGTCAGTCCTTCCATTGCTCCTGCTGTTGTGTTGGAGTCTCTGGGGCACTACAGCATGGTGGGAAAGGGCCTGACAAGCCTGCTGCCTGGGTGATGGTGGGGGAAAGGCTCCATGTGTGGTACAGGGGCTTGCACTACCCATGCAGCAGCAGCAGCAGTGGTGGAGGACATGAGAGACCATGTAGTAACAGCAGATGGAGTGGTTCATGCTGGTTGTACTAAGGGGCTCTTTTGTGGATGGGACGGGGGGAGCTTATGTTATGCATGCAGTGGCATCAAAGAGGATGGTTCATGCTGCCGGCATGGGGCGTGACGACAACTTGCGCTTCCTGCTCAGCAGCAAAAGGTAGGGGTGTGTGTGCGCGAGATGTCACAATCCCTGTGCAGCACACCAGGAAGGCTTGTGGTGCCCACAGAGTGGGGTCACAGGAAGCTCCCACAGTATGCCGCCCATGTGGTGTGCAGTCCCAGGATCTGGAACTGGTCGTGGCACATGGCCCCTGGCCACTTGGGAGCTGGAAAGCCCTGGTTTAGATCACAAAGATAGGGTATGGCTGTCTTTGGTGTGCGGTGGGTGGGGAGAGCTCATGCTACTGGGGTTTAGTCTAAGTAGTTTCCTAAAGTAAGAGGGAGAATGTGGGAGTTGGACTTATGCATGGGCAGATCTAGAATTCTGAAAAGGGGGGTGCAGCATCATCACATATAACATAATGTTTTTCCTCAGTTAAAGAGAAACTAGAGGCTTTCTTGGTGAAGCACTGGAATGGGTCAACTAGAAGAGTGGTAGAGCCTCCATCCTTGGAGGTTTTTAAGACCCAGCTAGACTATTCCTTGGCTGGGAATAGTGGGGATGGTCCTGCTTTGAGCAGGGGGTTGAACTAGATGACCTCCTGAGGTCCCTTCCAACCCTAATTTTCTATGATTCTATGAATAATATGTTAGGGGCCTAGCACTATATTACTGAGTATAAGATCAAAGCAAAAACAAGTATCACTAAGCAAAAATCGTCAAAATAGTTGAAAGGTATTGTTTTGTTAGTCCTGTAGTCCTTATGATTAAATGTACATCTCTTATTCAAATTGGTAAAACAAAAGCTAGTCTTCCCAAACATCTTGACGGTGCCTCCAGTACTTCACTGTCAGTCATTCTACACCTGAGTTAATATTATTACACCTCAGTTAAGGTTTTTAGCTAAAGCTAGAAACAGTTTGCACGGTTGTGAAATAGGAGAGAGACATTACTGGGAATGGCTAACAGCAAAAAATGCAGAAGAAAGGATAGTTTGAAGAGTGGAACATCAAGACTATTAAAAAGGAAAGGGGATCATTAACAACTATGGAGTGAAGAGACATTATCAGGAATTGGGTAGATTATAATGAGCCACGGACAAAATTGAGTCCCTCAGCACTGCCTGAATAGAAATGCCACTGCCCCTCCCTCTTCCCCAGGCAGTTGGTTTTAGAGTTTGGGTACAACAGGAATCAGAGGGGGTGCAACTGCACCCCTGCCATCCCCCCCAGACCCACTCCTGGACTTACATAGCCAAACAACTGGTGTTCAGTGTCAATACATCAAGCTTGGGTTCCATCCTCTGTCCCAATCCCTATATGTTCGACTAGAAAGACACACATAGGAATAACCTGAACAAAAGTTTCGGCCAGGCTGAGGATCACAAGGCAAACCTTTTGCTGCTTCAAAGTGTAAAGTGCTTTCAGCCTTGTTTCATTCTATCCCAGCCTCTGATCATGGAGATTACGAAATGCTGCAGATCGTTTGTGTGCTCCTATAGCTTCATAGTAGCTAGGGTCAGGAGGGACCTGAACAGATCATCTAGCCTGACCCCCTGCCACAGGCAGGAATGAATGCTGCATTCATAAGACCCCAGACAGGTGATCATCCAACCTCCTCTTGAATTTGCCCAAGGTAGGGGTGAGGACCACTTCCCTGGGAAGTTAGTTCCAGATTTTGGCCACCCTAACTGTAAAAAATTGCCTTCTGATCTCTAACCTAAATCTATTCTCCATCAGCTTATTACCATTGTTCCTCATCATCCCAGGTGGTGCTGGGGAGAAAAGGGCTCTACCTATTTGCTGTTGATCTCCCCTGATGAGTTTGTAGGCAGCCACCAGGTCCCCGCTCAGCCTCCTCTTCCCGAGGCTGAACAGGTTCAGGTCCCTCAGTCTCTCCTCATAGGGCCTGTCCTGCTGCCCTCTTACCAAGCGGGTGGCCCTCCTCTGAACCCTCTCAGGCTGGCCATGTCCTTTTTAAAGTGCGGCGCCCAGTACTGGACACAGTACTCCAACTGCGGCCTGACCAGTGTTGCATAGAGGAGGAATATCACCTCTCTGGACCAGCTTGAGATGGCATTCTGGCATTGGCGGCTCATGTTCCTCTTGGAGTCAATAATGACTCCAAGATCCCATTCTGCCTTTCTGCTTTCTAGAGGGGAACTCCCCAGCCTGTATGTATGCTGTGGATTCCTTCTCCCAAGGTGCAGCACCCTGCATTTGTCTATGTTGAACCCCAACCTATTCTCATCTGCCCACTTTTGTAGTCTATCTAAATCTATTTGCAGCCTCTCTCTCCCTTCAAGCATGTCCACTTCGCCCCACATCTTAGTGTCATCAGCAAACTTGGACAGCGTGTTTTCCACCCCCTAATCCAAGTCGCTGATGAAGATGTTAAACAGTGCGGGCCTGAGGACCGAACCATGGGGTACCCCACTCCTCACATCTTGCCAGGTTGAGTACAACCTGTCCACCACTACTCTCTGGGTGCACCCCATCAGCCAAATTTTTACCCATCCAACTGTGTAGGCATCAATGCCACAGTCACTTAATTGATTGATGAGGATGGGGAGAGAGACGGTGTCAAAGGCCTTCTTGAAGTCTAGAAAGACTATGTCCACAGCAACACCACTATCCAAGGATTTAGTCACTTGGTCATAAAAGGCAATCAGGTTGGTCAGGCAGGACCTGCCTTTGATGAACCCATGCTGATTGCCCCTGAGCATGATCTCCCCTGCTGGCCCTTCACAAATGTCCTCCTTGATGATTCTCTCCAAGATCTTCCCGAGCACTGAGGTGAGGCTTACAGGCCTATAGTTTCCGGGTCCTCCTTCTTCCCTTTCTTGAAAACTGGGACCCTTTTAACCAGTTTCCAATCCCCCAGCACCTGGCCAGATGACCATAAATGCTCATACAGCCAGGCCAAGGGCTCCGCGATGACCCCTGCCAGCTCCCTCAACATCCTTTTTCCTCTCTTTTTCCAATTTTTCTGTGAATAAAGGGTGTTATCCAACTACCTTTTCAGCTCTTTTTGTGATTGAAGGTGGAGAACAGGGGAAAGAAAAACAGACAGACCAAGCCCAGCTGTGCTAACCTTCTAACAGACAATAAACAGTCTCAAGAGATTTGCTGTGCTGACAAGTCTTTAGAATGGTGAAATCCTGTGCGACTGAATTCCTGTTTGCCATTTACAATTTGCTCATGGAGAGTAATTTCCAGCAACTTGTGCCTAAGGCATCTCTTTTTAGAGAAAGGGATTGCACAAAGCAAAACCAAATAATGCTCTAATATGGTTTGCCAGTGTTAATGAACTGAGCCTTGTGGTGCTCTATAAGGAGAGGAAAAAACAACTATTTCTATTTTACAGATAGAGATATCTAGACTAGAGAAGTTATATGACTTGCCCAAGACATAGTAAGTACAGCAGGGCTGGGATTAGAAGTGATGTGTCCCCCATTGCTTTAATAACTCATGCCCCCTTCCTACCTTATCCTCCCCCAGACTTTCAATTATCAGAAATAACCTCTCCCCAAAATGATGTAAAATATCACAGTAACAGTAGATATGGGTCTGTGTTGTGGAGTTCTGATCCAGAGTTGTCCTTTCCCTAAAAATTTAGTCCTTTCTTTGATTGTTTCTAAATAGTTTTGCTGTGAGTTGTCTTGTTTGATGTTGTTGCTATGGAATATTTTATAATTTGTGTTTATAAAGAGATGATGGAAAGCAGATCAGCTAATACCACATGGTATAAAATGCAGAGAAATGCATACAAGAAAATTAGGGGGGAAACTGTTTTGGATACATTAAAGCTTCATTAAAAACTGACTTTTGATCCAACTTGAACCTCAAGAAGGATGAGGATAATTTGTTTTAATTTTCCCCCTAACTAGTCTTCATTTACATGTTTCTGCATTTACCAGTTCTGACTGGTTTGAAAGTAGGAAGTGCAAATAGGAAACAAAACGAGCGAAAATGTGCTCTTGAGCACACCAGTTAAACAGTTGTGGAGAGCACAGGGACATTGAAACAATGCTCCAAGCTTTGGTGACAGAAACAGAAGAATATCTTCTGGGAAAGGGATGGCCATCTGACCACAGCAGTCATTCACGTTGTAGGAGGTATATTTATATATTCCCACTAGCCTTTGCTGAGGTGACCATGTCCTCAACCTAGCTGGGCCCAACTTCTCTGGGGACTCAAACACTGCCAGGTATGCTACACAGCTTTCCTCTTCTCCTTTTGTTCCTGGAGCTCTGACTGCAGTACTCTGACAGGACCCAACTCCATTTCCATGCTCATGCTAAGAGTCGCTCTCTGGTACTCTCTATCTACATGACATATATTTCACTTTCCACTTACCACCATTTCATTCCACTTCCCTTTAATCATTATAACTTCACCTTCATTTGCACAGCATTTATAAGGAAAACTTGAGGTTTAATCTCCATGCTACATGGTTTCTTTCTGTCTTGATATAAAAGCTTCACACATTTGTAACCCAGTCCAAAGAACAGTCAAAGCCAACATCAGTATGTCATGAATAACAGAACTAGAATGATAAAGCTGTCCCCTGAGTCACTAAAGCAAATAGTGCCAGATATGCAACATCCTGTGTTTTGTTTTATTTTTATTTGGAAATATAAACAACACAATCTTTGTATTGCTTCTGTGCTGCCCTCTGATTCTGACCAGTTTATAATGTTCAAGCAAATGTTTAGGCCCATTTGATCATGAAACGACCATAACATCAGAAAATGAAACAATTTGTTATTAGGCAAATGGGCCATGGGTTCCTGAACATTTTTCCACCATTTCCTTCTGAAGGAAAAGAGAAGTTGGAACCCCCTCTATAACAGTAAACTTTCAGCAATACCACCATCTTCCATGCTCTTTTATAGTGGTCAGAACTTACCACCTTCAAGCACTGTCACTGCAAAGCTATGTGCTACCAGAAGTCCTTGAAAGGCAATATAACTAAAGATACTGTGAGCCCTATTCTGCTGTGGTGAAATAAATGATGCTAAACCAGGGATGGATTCAGTCCAGTGAAAAGAAACATAAAAGCTGTCAGAGATGCTCTTGAGACTTTTCTTTGGCCTTATTCAGTACCTGTTGGCTGTCGGGACCTTGCTTCTTTCAAGTAGTACAGCGCCTTGTTGAAGTCACCCAGGTGGTAGAATGCTACGCCCGATCGATAGAGTGCCTTGAAGTTCTCTCCTTCTTTCTTAAGTACTTTGAGGCAGTACTCCTTGACTCGCTCATAATTCACCAACTCTGCCTGGAGCAGACATGCTGCAAGAGAGGAGAACAGGGAAAGAGAAATGAACAGGGACTGTTAGAAATTTACTTCTTCCTCTTCCTGTGGTGCAAGGAAAATAAAGATTTAGGTAGGGCTATACATCTGAAGAAGAGTTTAAGTGTGAATTCCAGCTTTTCACAATACCTAATCTGAAACAAAGGTTTTATGTCTGGAATTTCAATGATGGTAAACTGTGTTTGGTTTAGCAAGGGTGGAAGGATTTGAGTAACTCTCCAAATCTCCATCTTATTGATAGTATCCGAACCAAAAACAACACTTTGTAAACCAAAAGCAATGCTGAGCATTTGCAATAAAGTGCATAAAAGCGTAACAGTAAGTTAGACCCGTTGTTATACTCGAAACAATGCAAGGTTACAGGCAATGTTTTGACAGTGTTGTTGATTATTAGGAGTTTAGAGCTGTGCCTCATTAAGCAACACAGTCATCCCTGCTTTACTAGAATATTGGTACCATATTTACTCAAATATAAGACGACTCCCAAATAATTAGACTTTCTATATCTGGAAAATTATAATTTTCCATATATAATTTAATTATTGGAGGTTTGCCTTGAATTTGTCCTCTCCTACTGCTACAGCAAGGAAAATAAATCTGGAAGATCAGGTAGCTCCTTTGTGCTCTGCCTCCTCCCAACTTCTTCCCCGCTCTTATAGTTCGACACTGCTCACCCTGAGCACAAGGGGCAAATTTGAAAACACTGACCTTGAAATAAACTTACCTATATTAATTTGCATATAGGCAATTTACTACAGGTACTTATAGATTTAACTCAGACAGAATTGATGTATTTTACCTTTATTGAAACTGCTGCAAGTTTTAGCACAAGCAGTCAATAAACACACATACAGGGCAGACTATGCATAGTATTAATTCAAAGCCAAAGGCTCACAATTTACCATACAAGTCATAGGGCTGGGCCCCCCAAAGTCTACAGTTTCATGACATGGTAACCCTACAGCTCAGCACTGCTCAGTATGTGTGTGTACTCCAGATATCCCTCACAAAAGATCCATGTGATAATTACCCACCATCACACACATGACTGGAACTGGGTGTTCTTGACATGAGTCCTGGGATCCTCCAAAAATGTATATGCAGATGAGGCACAGGGCAATCGGGTCTGGCTCTACCTCATGGGGGGAGGGCACACTAATCATATGTGACAAGCTAAGAGAGGCAGTGAGAGAGGGTTCTGGGCAAACAGTTTGGGGCCCCACTTGGTGATGTTTGTGAGACATCTAAGGCTGGTGAAGAAAAAGGAATCATTGGAAACGGGAAAGAAAAGTGCAACTCAGCTGGAGAAGTAAAAGGGAAGTCAAAATCTATGCAATATAGTAACTTACCACGACTATAAAAATATTTCATTGTAGTGGCTCACCATGACTTGAAAAGGAATTGGCTCTGAGGGGAACTGCATGCAATGAGCACTACCATATATCTTATTCAGGTAAGCTGAATTAACCTGTTCTTGTATGTTTGCTCAATATGAAATTTTGTGAAAGTGAGTTTGTATTAACTTTGTGAAACCTCAGGTGGGTTTTGTTTCTTTTTGTTTTTCTTAATGTGTTTGATAGTGTCAGTTTTTCTAATAAAATGTTTATAATTAAAAAAAAAATGTTTGCTCAATATGGGCAATACATTTTGTAGTTATGCTCAGTGCTGACTGCATTTAATCAATTTCAGAGTTGGTTTCTATTACTCAACACATAGTGTTCTGGCAGCAGTTTAATGATAGACAGTGTATTTAATGAGATTTCCTTGTATGTGTATATATAAAATGAGAAACTTTATCCTTCACGCTGATTGGGGAAAAAATACTCATCTTGTGTTTGAGTAAATATGGCATTTAATTTAAAAGCAAATTTAATTTCAGCATTTCTGAAAACATATTGCTTGTGTGCAGGATCAATGACAGTCAGAGTTGATGTTTAAATCTAACGACTGCAGTCTTCTGAGGAAAGACCCACATTTAGAGCCTCCACACTCAGATGCCTCTGCAAGTAGTACCAGCAATGCCTGGAGGAAAGAGTAACTTTGAATTCCTCCCTCCAAGACTGACAGAGCACCACACCAGCCCTGCAGTGCTTGGGAAGGCAGATTCTTGGCATGCCTTCTAGAGATGGTTGACAGTTTTTGACAGATTTTCTTTTCCAGTGCAATATGGGGTTTCATTTTTTTCCCCAGAGAAAAAATTCCAACTTTTTTAGAATTAAATTTTCTAAATTTGTTAAAAAAAATTTAAAAATGAAACATTTAAATTGTCAAAAAATCTATTCACACATTTTTAATTTGGAATTTTCGTTCTTGTGAGAATTTTTTTATATACACTCTAAGTTATCATACTATTTTTGGGATGAAAGATGTCACAATAAAATTTTCCTGTGGGATAGAAACTTGTTATCTACACAATACTAGTTTTTCCCCTTTCCATAGTACTGAGACAGCAGGAAAAAATGGAGCCATGGATCCCCTTTCTTCCTCTATTAGCAGCAGTGCTAGAAGATGGAAGGGGAGCAGCGAGGCTCCCCTCATTGGGAGGGTAGGAGAAGAGCCCTAGCACCCTTTCCCTCACTGAACACAAAGCAGGGATGTCTCCTTAAGCAGTGGGCCAGTCTTTTGTTGTCTGTGTACAGTACCTAACAGTGGCACACATGGCCGTGCAAGCCTGAAGCCTCGGAGAGATGGTATCAGTGGTTAGAATAAAAGACTGTCCATGGTTCCTTGCTCCTGTTCCTTAATTATCTGCTGATTCACTGTGATCTCTCTGTGCCTCATTTTACCTGCCAGTGAAGGCAAGTATAAACTCAAACATGCAAATATTTACTTATAAATGGGTGGCTTAATTAGCTACCAGAGGCCACACATACAACCTTTATTTAGCAAATAATCAGTGGGACTACTGGTAGAAATAAGGACAGTGGTCATCCCCATGGCTTGCACCTACAGACTCTCCTTTTGAAAGGTGCCTCTAACATAAAAGAGCTCCATACTAGGAGCTTCACTGACTGACTTTTATTCTATACAAATAGGTGCTGTTACTAAGCAGAAGCACAATGTATTTCAAAAGGACCAGCCATCAGCTGTTTGATTAGTCACTTTAAAAAAATGTATTTCTAAAAACTCAAAGGCATTTCCTTACCTATTTTTTTCCTTTCCTATTTATCAGTCAATGATGTTTTTTCTTCCTGCAGTTCTAACGAGGCTTGAAATGAATGTGCTTTGTTTGCCTTTATTTTTAAAGCTGCTTATATAAAAATGGTTGTGTGAATTTAATGCTGGCTTGACAGCCGTGAAGACTGGAGTCCTCTATTTAGTCCCTGAATAGGTTTAGCTATTGAACTAGTTTCCTATAAATTGCCCATCTAACAGCCCCTCTCCTGTTCTGACAAAACCATCTCTCAAAGTGGATGAAAGGGGATTTTAGTTTTCCTGATCTGTTCACTCCTGATCTGTTCACTCTCCAGCTATAGTAAAAGAAGCAACTACCTCATTTACATTATCTCAATAAATCTGTAACAAACTTGCTCTGGATCTATTTTTTCCAACTGCCAGATCTGCAAATTCTCCTTGAATTCTGGATGTCCAGCTTGTTTTTTTCTGTTGAAAGATTCTGTAAACCAAACTTAGTGGCTTAGTGGAGAAGTTGTTTCTGCCTGCCTGAGGATGGACAGGCACTTATTTATCTCAGCAAAATGACATGGGTATGCAAGAAACAGCTATGCTGAGCATGACATGGCCATTTTGACAGACACCCTTTTCTAACTATATCTGCACATTTAAGAGTTCCTTTTAACTATTTAGCAGCACCAATTCTTGGTTTTCAGTTTAACAGAATTAATTTAAGCCAGCAGATGTGACTGTGGATAAGATTAAACAACAATGCAAATCTGAAGTTGTTGATAATACATCTTTTTTAAATAGAAGTGTGCTTCCAGCCCAGGAAAGCTTATCCTTTTCCTTTTTTTGTAATTTGGTCAGGGAAGGGTGGTGTTTCAAGAGTTGTTGTTCTTCCCAAATAGATGTGTAGCTCTCTGCCTGGGAACATTTTGTTTACAGTATCATGAAGATTTCATCACCTTTGTACTCTCTGTAGAATAGGCCCCCAGTGAGACCTTGGGTGTCTTCTCAAGAAGCCCAAATGAGGGTCAGGTTATACAGCCTTTTCTTCCTTTCCTTTGAAATCAAGCTGAACTTGACTGTACACAACATCTTTTGTAATCATTCTTAGACAGCCAAAAGAACGTATTGTTCTGAAGAGGCAATAGCACAGCTGCCTTTTCTCACAAAACTCACTGTCATCTTAATAAGGATCCAGTGGTCGTGATCCTTCAGCTCAGCTTTATAGAATCTTTTTACACATGGTTTAACAGCCCATTATGGTTAGGTGGGATTCTCCCCTCTGGTACTGGCATGCAGTGTCAACTTAAACACTATAACCTCTCATCTCTAAAATTTCACATCTCACGGGGTGATTGAGAGCCTATATTCATCATTTATATTGTGTTTTGAATACATTAAATAAAATGCACTATAGAAGGGCACAATGTTCCTTTTAGCTGAAATCTCCAGGGGATGTCTCCTCCCCATCTACCTTTGAAGTTGAATGTTACTGTCAAAGTGAAGCTGGCTTAGAGTCACGCTGTTTTGGCTCACTGACAAAGTATTTAGGCTGGGTTTCTATCCCTGAGTTGTCTATACAAGTTCCATCAGATACAGCAACTTTGGCAGCAATTTGGTGAGCGTGTCCTTACAACCCAGTTGTCTAATTCGCTTCAGAACAAGCCTAGTGGACAACATGGATCTGGACCATACTATTGCTGCTAATTGCTGTTGGAAATGATAGGAAGGTCAAAAAAAAGTGACTGGTAGGTGGGGCTTTCTTGAATTTTACTCTGACAAAAAACCCCTATAGATTTTAAGGCCAGAAAGAACACATGTGAGACTCATTTGGCCTCCTTCGTCGTATTGACCGTAAGTCTATGGTGAATATATTTCTGAACTACAAGATGTCATTTAGAAAAGACAACTAGCAGTAATTTTAAAATAAAGAGATTGCAAAATCATCACATGCCTGGGTAAGTTGTTCCAATGGTTAATTATCTGAACTGGTTTGGGTTTTTTTTTAAAAAGGTACCCCAATTTCTAGTCTGATTTTTGTTTAAACTCACACTTCCAACCACAAGACCTTATTAAATCTTTGCCTGATAGCCTGAAAAGCCTGTTATCAATGTTGTGCTCCTCGCATATGTACCAACAGACTGTGCTCAAGTCACTTCTGAACCGTAACCTTGATAAATTAAACAGGCTGAGCTTCTGGGGGCTTTCGCTTGTATGGCGCATTATCGTCCAATCCTTTAATCACTCTTGTGGCTCTTTCTTGAACCCTAAAACTTAAAGTTCATCTGAGAAACAGAGTCTTCTTTGTTTCATCTGGTTTTCAAGAAAGATCTTCCCAACAGCCTTGAAGAACTAGCCAGTTTATTAAAGCATTCTAGTTTGGCCCATGTTTGTGAATTTGGGTAAACCCTGGCTTGAGATAACTTAGATTTCATTACAAAGCCTAAGGGCATGAGAGCTTCA
Organism: Crocodylus siamensis; assembly: GCF_052110815.1. NCBI lineage: Eukaryota > Metazoa > Chordata > Crocodylia > Crocodylidae > Crocodylus > Crocodylus siamensis. The sequence continues at coordinate 226,280,149 of NC_143396.1, read as the reverse complement.
ACATGGAGCTTTTGCACAATTTTGTTGCAAGACCTTGTCTATGTGGGGGTTCTCAGTGGTGAAGTTGCACTACGACAAACCTCCAGATACAATTTATATTAATAGCTAAAATCCCAGTGTAAACAAGGCCTAAAATCTACCCACATTTACGGAATATTAAATGGAATGGGGAAAATTATCTGGAAATGGAGTCAGCATATCTTTACCCACTGAAGCTAGTGTGTCTGGCTAATATTTTGTCCTGAAGGATATCCTGAGTCACAAGTTTGTTTCTCACAAATGTCAGGGGAGTTTAACTCAGCCCATTGCTAAATGGTGGAGCTGGTAGTTACTAAGACTGCTTAAAACAGCCCATTGCAACGCCCTAATTTCAGTCATGTATAGCCATGTCAAATTGTAAACACTTGGGCTCAAATTTCCCTACACTTACAGTTCTTGGCAGCTGCAGGCTGTGCTGGGTCCAGGAACCTAAACTGAAGGCGCAGACAGAAATTACATTTGTTGTCTGATTGCCCTTTGAAAGTGCTCTACAGGCATGCCCCAACAGAAAAGCATGGTTGCAGAATGCTCCAATTGCATGACAAAATTAACCCTCATTATCTGAGGGTTCAAATGAAGGTGCTCCAAAGTGGAATGCCTTCATTAACTTGTCTGCTCTGGTGTTGTCTCAGGATGGGAGGGGGAGAAGGCAGGGGAGGGAAATCTGTTCTGGGGTTTGCCTAACCATGCTGGAGGAGGGGATGGGTGGATTGGAGCTCCCCAAGCTGGAGGGCTCCAATCCACCCAACCCCTCAACCCAGTGCAGGCTACGGAAACCTGAGGACCAAGAGCTAATTAGGTGTCTGAGGAAGACTCTGAGTTGGGAGGGGACTTATTTAATGAGGAGCCAGAAGGAAGAGATAGGCTTAGGAGTTCCAAAGCTAAGACACCAGGGAAGTAGCTGAGGTAGAAAAGGGCAAAACAACTAGACAAGCAGCCTGGGGAACAAGTGTAAGAGCCAGAGGGGGTGGGGAATCAGGCCAGGGAGTCCTGGAATAATTAGTATGCAATAATATGATTTATAAATTATTATATTACATATGCAAAAGCAGGCAAGTTAAAGTTGTACACGTTCTAATTTAGGCATTCCCTAACTTTTGAGTTTTGCAACTGTAATGGGTTCTTGAATGCAACATGAGAGAGGGGCAACAGCTGTGAAACTTAGATCCAAGCTATCCTAAAGTTCAGGTTAATTAGAATCACAGTTTTGTTCTGGGTATATCTTTAGTGTGTCTGCTTACATACAAATGGTACTGCTGAACTTTAAACCTACTGTTTCCCTCTGAGTTCTTCAATACACATCCACCATTTTAGTGAAAAAAGAGCTGCAAGATGAAAAGGAGTTTGAGAAACCTGTACACAAAGGGGACAGAACAGATGCTGTATCAAATCCTCCTCTCCTCCAAACGCCACACATGCTGTGCATTTCCAACATGCTACCCAATGTTTCTCAAAGGATGATGATTACAAGTGCCCTTAGAGAGAAAAACACATGCTATCACACTCCAGATCTGATCCAATCATTAAGATCTAAAGAATTTCCAAATAATCTGTCCTCCAAGAAGTACTCCTCTTCTTCGACAGCTCCAGCTTGCAAACAAAGGGGTTTTTCTGGCTCCCTACTGGTAAAATGCTAATTATAATCAGCTTGATAATGTCAAGCCATAATCTGACCAGCTGGCTACCAGCATTTGGACCACCGTAATGGGATGAGTAGGAAAAACCAAAAGTGACTGGTCAACTTTTCAATTAGGCCAGGGACAGACATTACACACAGAGTGGTTAAAGTGATCAGAAACTGGTTTAAATCTGTAATGGAACAGCCATTCAGTGCACATAACCCAGTCTGAAAATGGCTGAAACCGATTTGAGATAAACCTCGTTGAATGTAGTATCAGACTTGATTGATTTGGCTCAAACCCATTAATACATTGTCTGTCTCGGACCCTTTGCTGGTTTGAGATAAACCAGAGACCCCCCAGCATCCCAGCATACTCTCTGGGCTGGACTCTGCTCCAGCCCAGCCAGGTTGGCGCCGCCCCCCTGATCCGCAGCCCACGCAGGGACCGGCAGGGGTGGGGGTCTGGCTGGGGAGGGGCCAGGTCTGCCCGCATTCCCCCCTCGCTGCTGCAGCAGGCGGGTATCATGGCCCCTGAGGCAGAGGAGGGCAGGAAGTAGAGTTAGTTTCCCCTCTACCCAACTGGCAGCTGGGTGGCTCCTTGCCCAGAGTAGGCCCCTGGCTGTCCCCTCTGCCAGAGGCCGGAAGAATAACCTCCTTCCTTGGAGGGGGCTTGTTCCAAGCACAAAGAGGCCATTTGCACCACAGCCGGGTCTGATATGACTGTATGATAGAACAGGTCCCCCTCTCTAGGAACTGCCTAATGTAAACAGAGGTGTGGATCCACCTGTGTTTTGGGAGACCCCAGGTAGCCTCTTCTTCCTCTCAGCCTCACTCACCATCCTCAGGACAGATTCTGTCTGTCCCTCTCACCTCAGCTTCCCTGGACAGACCCTAGGATGGACTCTTGCCCGTAAGTCCTTGACACTAGTGTCACCTGAGGTAACGCAGATCAAACGCTACTTGGCTAGGTTGCCTCTGCCTCTCCATCTGGGCTCTTTCAGACAGATCCAATCACAAGGATCCTGCTGCCTCAGAAGATGAATGCAGCAGATTCACAGATGTCTGTGATCACATGTGGAACCTCATCCTTATGAAAGGGAGCGCCACTTCACGGAGAAAATAACTAGGGTTGCTGGCACAACTGCCACCATTCAGGAGAGGAGACAAGGCCAGGGAAGCATATAGGACCAGCCAGATCACACTACTGGCTATTACAGGAGCTGACGGCTCTCCCTATGTCAGGCGCTGGTGCTGGCAGCTAGCCTAGGGCTCTGCCTCCCATTCTGGAGTTTTGGCATGCACGGGAGACGCAGGCAGAGAAAAATGGTCCCATGCTATCAGCAGAGTCCTTGCAAAACACCTGGAAGTCTGCCTGGGTGGCATTTCCATCATCTGTTCCAGACAACATAACAGCAGCCTCTGCCTCATCCAGTAAGTAGATGACTTAGTCTGTCAAAAACTCCCTATTTATAATGTTTTGGAGGTGGGGAGAGAGCCCAGTTTGGGCTCTGCAGTTGGGAGGTGATTCACAGTCTCCCTTAGCTGCTCTCTCCCAAACCTGCCTTCCTATCTGCCTTCAGCTCTGCCCATTTGCTTTCCCTCTTTCTCACTTGTCTTTTTGTGTCTGCACTCACCCATTTTCTTGTCTGCATTTTTCCATTCCCTCTTTTGTTACAAGCCGTTTCCATCCCTCTTCTTCACTCAGTCCTATCACTTCAATTCTGCCATCTCTGCTGATGTTTGTTTTCTTGCCTGTTCCCAGCCTCTGGCTGTACGAAGTGCTGTTCTCTGCCTGTTCTTACAGAGGCAGCTGGGAGCACTGCAGGCTGCAGCAATATTTAGATCTAGGGAGGACAGATTAGTGGCAGTGGCCTATCAGTTCCCCACAAGAGGGAGGAGGAACACTGTACCAGCTCCCTATAACTGTCTGGCCTTAGCAGGTTGGGAATCCTTACTGTTAAGTGTCACCCACCTGCAAAAAATCAGCTTCTGAACAGCTTTCAGAAATGTCACCCTCTCCCTATTACTGCAGTTATGAATGGTGCTTATGTCTGCCTGACAGCTGCTATTTTCTAGCTAACTCATGACAGGAAGGTCTGTTTAAAGCTGTAGTCTGAGAAGAGGAGCTTGGCATTTGAATATAAATGCCTTTAACTTATAGCAGCTATGAAAGTTTCCTGCCTTTTCCATGCATTTAGATGCTGCACTATATTTCTTGCATCTCAAACTCTTATCAAGCTTCCAAGAGGGCAGTGTCCCCTTTGATTGTTAGTCACCCCTATTGTAAAGTTATTTTTAAGATGCTTCAAGTTCTGGTGATCTAGGCTTTTTCAGATTGGCTACTGTGATCAGAAGCTCACTTATATAATGCCGCAGTTTTTCTTATAGAAGAGACTGAAACTGATGATGGAAGATTCCCCTGTAGAAGTTTGTCTTTGGTTCTGAGGGCTTCCATGTGCCCGTGAACTCTTGGAGCAGAACAATGACTGCATTAGTCTACTGGTTCCTGTACTTCCTTGTCCTTCAGAAGTCAACGGAAGTGGCCTAATTGAATTTTCAGTATGGGGACAGCTGAAAGAGTGCTCAGTCACTGGTGGAGGTCAGACAACCGAAGAGGTATGCAAAGTCAGAAATCTCCCTCTAATTCTGCAGTTTCCAAACTGTTACTGGTCACAGACCTGCCTACAAGGGGGATTACTTTGGGACAACCCATATACACAGTTACTATTCCCATGCCTGCAATTAACCAGGCAGAGGGAGCAGGGTGAGGTTTACTTCACCTACTTCACTTACTTCAGTTACTCTATAGTAATCGTCTCTTGGTAAGGTTCTTTGCCTACTTTTACCCCAGTTTAATCCTGAATGAAACAGAGCCAAGGGTGAATCTAGGATTTTGAAAAAAAAAGGGTGCAGGTGGTGTGGTGCATCATCACCAGGGATCCTGGGTTTCTTCTACTAAAAACTGCAAATTCTCTGATTAAAATCTAAAATCCATGATAAAAATTAAAGGCCCCTCCCCAGCTGCTGGTGCCCCGCACTCCCCCCCCCCACAGTCTCAACAGCCCTCCTGATGCCCCTCACAACAGCCCCCAGACATGCAGACACAGACACTAACACCCACCCCAGGAGGTAAGTGTGTGTGTGGGGGGAAGGGGCTGGGGGGTAGATCAAGAAGGGGGGGAGTGTGCCCCTGTGCCCACTCCAAGGAGCAGGGCCAGGGGGTGAGGGCAGGGGTGCCATTCTGTTGGCCACACACATGCTGGCCAGCCTGACAGAAGGTTCACCGCCTGCAAGCCCCCCTACTGCCGATCCCTCGCCATGGCTTCAGAGTTTGCCAGAGAGTTGTGCTCCGGCTGCATGCCAGCCTCCCTCCCCCGCCTCTCCTGGGCAGGCGACTGGGCGGCACGTGTGTGGCCTACACATGGTGGGTACCACCACACTGTGCCCCGCATCGCTGAACTGCAAAGCCCCCTCTGCCCTCACCTCCTGGCCCTGCTCCCAGCTGCTGTGTGCCACCTGGGGCTGGCAGCACCCCCGACTCCCTCAGCCCCCAACCATCTTCCCCTGCCCTGCCCCACAGCCCCACTTACCTCTATGCTCCAGGGGCAAAGGGCAAGTCTGAGCATGAGCCCAGCTGGCTGCCTCAGAGGCTCAGGCTCTGCCCTGGCTCCTCTCCCTCCCGCTCTGGCCAGGACTGGGGGTTTCCTGCCCCTTTTGCAAATGGCTCTTGCAGGCTGGAGCTGTGCCAGCCTATAAGAGCTCTTTGCAAAAGCAGAGAATCCATGGATTTCTCCGCTAAAAAGAGAAATCTGCGTTTTCTCTGATAAAAACAGGGAATCTGTGGTTTTCTCCATTTTTCCATAGGAAACAGAAAACCCGGATCCCTGGTCATCACATATAATACAACACATATTTTATCCAGGTTAAAAAAAAAAAGTTAAAATCTGTATTTGTATGCTAGGGGCCTAGGGCCATATTGTTCCGTTTAAGTTTGAAGCAAAAACAAATATAAATTTATTGGCATGTGCAGCTCTGATGATTTGATATATCATATATTATGTATAAGAAACACAACAAGCCAGGCAAAAAATAATCAAAAGATATTATTTCTTTAGTATTACTAATTCTAGTGACTACAGGACATCTTTCAGCATAAAACAAAATCTAATGTCCTGAACATCTTGACAGTGCATCCAATGTTTCACTGACAATTATTTTCATACCTGAGTTGATGTTCGCTTGAGTTAGCATTTCCACACTTGAATGTTTTTAGTTAGAGAAAAACAGTTTGCAGGGCTGTGAAATAGGAGCAACATTAAGAGGAGAAGCTAATAGAGAGCAGAACTGCAGAAGAATGATAGCCTGACTAGTGGGACACCACGACCATTAAAAAGAGAGAGTTGTGGAATGAAGAATTTCAAAGGAATCAGGTAGGTTCTAAGGAGCCATGAAGTCAAGTGACTACCTCACTGTTGCCTGAATAGAAATGCTCCTAATATTGCCAAGTGGTTGGTTTTAAACTTTGGGTGGACTGGGAATCTATGGGTGAGGGATGCAAGTGCATCACCCCATCTCTGGATCTTCCCCTGAACAGAACTAAGTGATCTTGCTTTGGCTTTCATTTACTGTGGGGTAAGAGCAGGCACAAGGACAGTTACCATAGAATAGCCGGGGAGTGGTAAAAATCTGCCCCAAGTTAATTTTGAGCACTTGGGAAAATTAGGGGTTTACACCACCACTGAGGTCAAGACTTCTCATCTGGCAATTGCTGTTCTAACTGTGCAACAATAAATCCTTAGTCTAACAAAATAAAAGTAAGATGAACATAGAAGTGGATGCCTGTAATCCAGTGGTGCTCAACCTTTTTGCCTAGTCCATCTGCAGGCTGGATCTGGCTGGTGGTTCTGGTGCCAGGGTGACACAGCAAAGTCCTATCTGGCTGTGCAGACTGGGGTAGGGGGGCAGCCCAGCCCTGATCCTGCTGCACAGTGGAAGGGGGTTAGCCTAGCCCCAACCTAGCCCTGCAGGGGAGAAGAGGGCATAGGCCAGCTCTGATCCAGCCATGCAACAGGAGAGAGCGTGATTTCAGCTTCAACCTAGCCATCCAGAGAGAAGTGGGCATGGCCCAGCTCTACAAGGAGAAATGGGATGTAGCTTGACTCCAATCCGCTGCATGGGGCTTGGGAATTTGGCACTAAAGAGGGATGGCAATATTAATTGCCACTGCTTCCCTGCTGCCAAATTTCCCAACCCATGCGGAGCCTCATGGGCTGGACACCACGGCTCCTTGGGCCAGAGGTTGAGCACCCCTGCTCTAAATCAAACCCCTTTGGGTTTCATGGGAAGAGGGTTCAGGAATCCAATGACTTGCACAGAGGGTCAATAGCAGAACCCAGTTCTCTAATCACTGGACCATGCTACCTCCAGCATTAGTCTCATCTGCAACCAGGCTAAAATGGGAGTTTCTTTTGTTTGCTTTGTTCAAGATTGTTGTTGTTAGTCTAGCAGGTTAAATTCTCCTGAGGGATTCCTCTTCTCTGACTTCATTTATAATTATCCTAGTAATCTCTGACCTAGCTTTTATCTTTTAAAATCAATACTCATCTGGTCCAGCTGCCTGTATTTTACCTTCTGAATATACCATTACATTTACTACTGATTCCCCTGCCCCTTCACAGTTGTTTTTCTTTATTAAGGTTTTTCTTCTTCCCATATTGCATTCTTCTCCCTGTATAGCTCTTGACTGATCTCACATCATCCTTTCTTGTTGTTTACCCTACCAAGGCCATTCAGATTTTCTTTTTCTCATTAATTCCTGCAAAACCAGCTGTGGAGCCCAAGTCTGCTGTCATTTTTGCAGATAAACTGTAGGAGATCAGCAAGCTTCTTTGTAGAACAGGAAGGACTTACATTCAAATGGTGGGGTAAGAGCCAAATAACTGGTACTTAGAGTCCAAAGATTGACATTGCTGAAACTAAAAGTTCCTCACTGTTCTCATTTATTTGGGTCAACACAGAAAAGTCTTGGCAATAGGGTTCTGAAAAACAGGTATGATTGGGCAAATTGCCTCTATGAGTACATCCTGCTTATACAGTGCTTGGGATCCTTCCCACTGAAGGTGCTGTACAGCTGGAGCAGCAAAGATATCCAAATGAGTGTCATAAATGAAAGACAGTTACGACAAGAGGACAGGGCTCGTTGTAAGTAAAGAATAGGATCTGAAGGAAGTAACAGACCAGAACTGTTCCTTTTGTCCCAGATAAAGGCACTGACAGAATCAGCCACACTATTCTTAACTCAAGACTAGATTATTGCAGTTGAGACTGTTCTGAGGTGATAAAAAAGCCTCAACATTTCCCAGAAAACAAAAGAAGACTTAAACAGAATGCTCTCTAAATTATGGTAGCCCCCTGGACATGCTCTACAGAAGATGGTCGCTCTAGAAGCTGATGTGGTTAACTATCAGCCACATCAGCTGGAGATGGACAGGCCTAAACAATCTCAGCTGAGAGTTCCCTACACTCTTCTGTATTACAAAGGAACTGAGCTACCATCAAAAACAAACAACCCACTGGGAGCATTTATTCTACACACACAATTAATTCACCCAAATTTTCTGCGTAGAAAATTCAGGCTCATTAATGCTTTCCTGGGCGCATGTGTAGATGTGCACTCTTGTTGAGAGCAAATTGCACCTGACAAGTCTGCCCCTCTGCAGCAAAGTCTGCTCCAGGATCCCCCAGGGGCTGGCAGGAGGCACAGGGTCTGGTCCCAATTCCCACCTGGCTGGGAAAGCTGTTCTAGCTGCAGGGACTGCTGTCCCCCCACCATGTGGGGATCGTCCTTACTGCTGACACAGCTCTCCTGGCCACGTAGGGATCAGGACCCATCCTGATCCCCATGTGGCAGGGAGACAGCTACCCTTGTACCTGGAACAGCTCCCCCTACATACAGATTTATCCAGGCAACTTTGGGCTCCCTGCTGTGTGGGCTGACTGGGAGCAAATTGCTGCCAGTCAGCATTTACATATGAACTACTGCACATTAACTAATGCGCCATTTATCTAGTACTTGTATGTATTGGTACTAGCAAATGGTGCATTACATTAATTTAATGCACAGTAAGTTCTGCATAAGCATAGATGGTGATTTAATAGATTTCATAGACATTAGGGCTGGAAGGGACCTCGGGAGATCATCGAGTCCAGCCCCCTGCCCAAAGGGCAGGAAGTCAGCTGGGGTCATAGGATCCCAGCAAGATAAGCATCCAATTTACTCTTGAAGGTGTTCAATGTAGGTGCTTGAACCACCTCCGCTGGCAGACTGTTCCAGACCTTGGGGGCTCGGACAGTAAAGAAATTCTTCCTGAAACGGTCTTGCAAGAGTTTGTGACCGTTCGACCTCGTCATCCCTAGGGGCGTGTGATGCTTTACTGTGTATTATGCACAGTAAAGCATCTTGTGTAGATGCCCCTACTGAAGACAAACATGATGTTTCATGATAACTTTGGCTTGAACTATGCAGGTGAACAAGTCAATCCTTTGTCTAGACTTATATCCTGTCTATGATACTAGTTAGGGCTGCTTGCTTCAGGTAAAGATTTTTGCCCATTTTAAACAACCTAGAAAACATGACAAAGTACAGTACTCTTGCCATGTGCTGCTGGAGGTAGAGGCAGTGAGGAAGTCTGCCTGCTTGCTGACTCCAACAGGTAACCAGTTTACAACTAGAAGCATGAGGATTGGTGACCCTGGCAAAACTGCTGCTTGAAATAAAAGTTTTCTACAGATATTAGGTACATAGAAATTGCTGTACAAATCCAGACTGACAGGCCACTAAGATACTGTATGTTCTTGCCTACCAGACTCCCCCAAATAAGACACACATTTTGTTTTTGAGAAGGCAAAATAAAGGGAAAAAAATTGCAGTTATACAGCAGGGATAGAACTTAATTTTCAGCTCATTCACCCTTTCTTTTTCAGACAAAAGTTACAATTTGAATCCTTTCACAGTTGAATTGTCAGCAGCTCTTAACTGCTCAGCCAAAACTGAAACACTAACTACTGCTGCAGACTGGACCCCCTAAGAAGATTTAGGATTTTGAAGAGTCTACAGTCTACAAGGTTGTGAAACAAGAGACCAGGAACAGCTAAACTGCACATTTTTCAGCAAAACTCCTGAAGAAAAGATAAACTAGATTAGTGGATTATCAAGACCATTAACAAGAAAAGTAGAGCATTAATACCTGTTGAGTGAAGACCAGTTAGCAGGAATCAGGTAGATGATAATAAGCCATAAACTCAAATGACCCCCTCAGCACTGCCTTAATAGAAATGCCAGTGCTGCTATTCTGGGCAGAAAATAAGGTTCTCTGCTTAAGACATACATCCCAATTTTGAAAGGCTAATTTTTGGGGAGAGCTACGTAAGTATGCAAGTAAATACAGTAAGAGCCTACCTCTGACAGTAACCAGTTATGTCCAGAGAAATTCCTATATGACCTGAATAAGGAGGTTAGTAGAAGAACTGTAAGATGGGTATGGACTAGAGGAGATAACAGGTTTTGTTGAAAGGCTGGAGATTATAGCGGAATACCTCAAGGACTGGTCTTGGGACTAGTTTTACATAATATTTTCATTAACAACCTATGCATAAAAAGTAGCAATATGTTGATGAAATTGAATAATGGCACAAAGTTAGGCAGTAGCATCAATTCAGAGGAGGATTAAGCTATTGTACAGAAAGAAGTGATCTTTGAGACCGGAGTTAACAGAAATAGGATGAATTCAGTAGTACAAAATGCAAGGTCAAATACTTGGCAATTAATAACAGGAATTTCTGCAGTGAACTGGGAACATTTTTAGAAAGAAACAATTGAGGAAGAGAAGGACCTTGGAGTCCTAGCGGATCAAAAGAGGGCTAAAAGCTATCAAAGTGATGTGTCTATGAAAATGGCAAATGCAATCCTTGGCCATACCAATCAAGGTATTTCCTGTAGAGACTGCAATAAAGCTTCCTTATACATGTACAAGGTGCAAGCATGACCTCCACTGCAATACTGCATATAAATCTGGTCACCCATGTTCCAGAAAGATGAATTCAAAGCAGAGAAGAGATGATCCTGTAACGGAAAGCTTATCATACAAATAGAGACTAAAATAGCTTGGCTTGTTTAGCTTAGCAAAACAGCGACTGAAAAGGGATATGCGTACTCTCCATAAATACATCAGGGGCATAAGCATCTGGGAGGGAAAAGAACTATTTGAGCTAAACAGCAATGCTGACACAAGAGCAAATAAAAGTACGAAGTGGCCATGAATAAATTTAGGCTAAAATTAGAAGACAGGCTCTAACCAGCAGAGCAGTCAGGTTATAGACAACCTTACAAAGCGAGTAGATGGGGCAACCTCACCCTGCCCCTCTACCCCCTAGAAGGAGCAGTTTCTGAAAGGGATTTGTGACTGTTGCCTGCAATAGGAGGAGACTGGTTTTGATAGTTCAAAGTAGATGGAGACGGTTCAAAGTAAATATACAAGAAGCGAGTTAATTAACAGCTTTGGAAATAATCTGCCAACAGCCACTTATCTTCACCCTAGTGTCCAAAGTTTGTGTGTATTTGATATGGGAAGTTTCTTCCTAACCCAAAGAAAAATCAAACTGATCTTGAATCGCAGAAGTTTAATATCCCTGGTACAAACTATTACTCCATCTAATATAACTGTGAATGCTGCAAGTCATAACTGTCAAACTTTTCTAGAAATTACTTGATATTTGTGTCCATGAGTTCCACAAGTTAACTATGCCTTGGTTTAAACAAGTATTTTCTTTTACTATTTTTATTTGTATTAAAGTTTAAAGGATGTTATAACATATTATTAATGCTAGGAATTGGGACAGTTCTGTCCTTTCCTCCAACTATATCACAGCACTTAGGGATGGGGAGTATACACATAAAAGAATATCAGTGTTTCTTCTTTGTTTCCTAGCTGGTAGCTCTGGTTTCCTCAGAGCATGGTCTTGAGCACTTAATCACTGCAAATCACTTGAGGATAATCATCAAGGATTTGAATTATAGTGGCATTAAAAAAAAGAAGCATCTAAGTAGATGTTGAAGCTTAATTCTCTACTGCACCATTTCACACAAGAATCATGACTTCGTACTTGGGGCACTGGTTTCAGTTTTAAAGTATTAAGGGAAGGGGAGCAAAAGTGTCCTTTCAGGGCCATGACAGGCCTGTTGCCTTCCATGGTTCCATTCCTGCAGCAAGGGAGATTTCATAGACATTTGGGCCAGAAGGGACCCCAAAGGGTCACTGAGTCCAGCCTCCTGCCCCAGGGGCAAGAAGTTAGCAGGGATCATAGGATCCCAGCAAGATAAACATCCAAATGCAGCTTGAAAGTGGGTGCTTGAACCACCTCCGGCGGCAGTCTATTTCAAACCTTGGGGGCTCAGACAGTAAAGAAGTTCTTCCTTATGTCCGGTCTGAATTGGCTGCGACGGAGTTTGTGACCATTTGATCTTGTCATCACTTGGGGCGCTATGGTGAACAGACGTTCCCCCAAATCATGGTGGCCATGAGCCACATGGTGCAGGGGTGGCTCGTTGGACAGGGCAAGCTCACTTGCAGGTTCATGGTCACTGACAACAGGGCCAATGTAGTCAAGGTGGTCTGTGATGTCAACTTTGTTGGCATCCACTATGTGGCACACAAGTTCCACCTCATAGTCAGGGATGCCTTGGAGGGGGACAGGGCTGCTGGTGATGGTGCTGTCACAACCGGGCAGCTCATTTAAAGATGCAGGAAGGTGGCAGGCTACTTCCACTGAAGCATCAAGGGAGGCAAGATGCTGTGGGACAAACAGGCAGAGCTGAGGATCCCACAGCACAAAAATCAACAGTATGTGGAGACTCAGTGGAGCTTCACATACTTGATGCTCAAAAGGCTGGTCAAGCAACAGAAGGCCATCCATGATATGGCCTTGCTCGGGGAGTTTGGGATCAGTGGCTCCCTTAACAAAACGGAATGGGATACCAGCTCCCAGATCCTGGTGGTCCTCAAGCTATTCCTTGAGGCCACCAAGACACTCAGTGCTAGTGATGCCCTCCTTAGCCAGGTGATCCCTGTAGCGAAGGAGCTTGAGAACAAAATGGAGAAGGTTCAGGGGTTCAATATTCTTGGCCTGGGCAAGCTCCTGTCACCAGAGGTGAATGCATTGGTGAAGCGGCTGAAGGACGGCATCAAAAAAATGGCTGGATCCATTGCGATCCAGTATGGTCCATGTGCTGGCAGCCCTTGTGTGACCCGAGGGTGAAGGGGAGTGTGTGTGCCAGCAAAGCCCTTGATCACTTGATGAAGCTGTTAGTGAACAGAGTCAGCGAGGCAGAAGGGCAGAGGCGGGGGGACGTGGAAGAGGGGGATCCACTTTCCCATGCCAGCACTCCCAGCACCAGCCAGTCTCCTCCACAACAGACACTGCCAAGGTGGGCCAAGGGCATGGCTTCAATGGTGGGGTCCAGAGGCACCAGGCCCCAGCCTCAGGCACGTAGCACAGAGGCTTCGGTGGCTACCTATCTTGCTGAGGACGTGGAGTCACTGGACTGAGACCTGTTGGCCTATTGGGGAACCTGCAGCCAGATGTGGCAGGATCTGGCCACAGTTGCCTGGGAACACCTGTCCTGTCCACCAACCAGTGTTCAAAGTGAGAGGGTGTTCAGCATTGCTGGGGATGTTGCAACATCCCACCGCACCTCCTTGGATCCCCATTTGGTGGAGCAGCTAATGTTCCTCAAGGTGAATTTCCTGCTGTGAGGGTTCCACCTGCAGATGGAGTGAGTGCCACACTCCGCACCTATTTGCTTTTTTAATTTTCTTTGACAACCATGTAATGCCCCACTGTCAGAGCTAGAGATGGCAATTTAGTTTATCACCAGCCACCAGAGGAAGAAAATCTCCCTGCTGATCTCCCATGCCAGAATGAACTTGGAGGTATGAGGTGGGGCTATGGGGAAGGAGGAGACCCCAGGTCCTGGGCATGACCTAAAACTGCACGCCGCCAGGGTTAGGAGGCCTGATGGAACTGCTGGTGGCACAGCAGCTTCCAAGAAATATCAGGACTGCAGACCTCCCTGGTGAAAGGTGGGTAGGAGGTGCCTTATAACCTCCAGCCACCACATGCACACAGTCCTGGCTAGGGAAAGCCCAGACCTGTAATATATTTGAGAGACCTGAGGCTTACTGGTTGCAGTAGAATTGTGAGGCTCCAGGTGAGCTTAGCTGCCTGGGATGCCATCTGTGAGGCATGGGCTGCAGTGTAAGGAAGGTATGTCACCCCTAGACATCAGCGGCCTAAAAGGGCATCCTTCTGCCTTGGTAACATCTGAATCAGTTTTCCATCAAAGCGTGGCAGGATAAAGAGGGGTGGGCGGTTGGCCCAGAAACAGATGGGCGGACTGAGATCTCACTCATACTGGGTGAGATCTTGCCCCCCTCTCTTCCTGGATGGAATGAATAGTGAAGAAGCCAGAGGCTGGTATGCATGCAAGAAAACCAGTTACTGAAAATATAAACTGAGGTGTCGGGGGCAAGGGACAGGCTTGGGGTGGGGCAGGGGGATGTAGCAGGTAAAAGTGTAGAGGTACCTGGGGAGTCAGATGTTGGGCAGGTTATCGTGCGTCATAAATCCAATGTCTGTCTATATTGAGTCCATGAGTTTCTGTATCTAGGAGGCTGATGAAGTGAAGTCCATAGGCTAGTCTGTGAAAAGTAGTTTGTAAATTCCCTTTGAATCCCTGAATCAAATCACTGTCTTCCAAACTCGCCAAACCCAATACTTCCCTATTCACACAGGCCTAGTAGTGGACAGAAGAGTCATCTTCCTTTGAAGAGAAACAAAGGCTATACAGTATGAGCTTCCTCCTTTTCTCTTCAGGAGCAGCAACTAGTCTGTCTCCCCCTTGAGAGACAAATGCCAGTAGCAAGGAATGCTCTATTCTGCTACCAGGACTGGGTGGCAATACTGCTGCCTAGACCAAAAAGTTTGGAACTTCAGGTTGGCAAAGACCATGTGCAGAGATGCTCTAGCTGGGCTGAAACTGTAGCCACAAAAGGCAACAAGTCTCAGAACCACACCAAATGGGTACAGACCTCCTTCTACTTCTTCATCACGTTTTACTAAGCAGTGTTAGAAGACCCTGTGCTTTAGGAGGCTCAGGTAACATGTTCTCCCTTTAGACTTTCTGCAGACAGCAAATTATCCATCTACTAAGGCTGAGCCTAGGTGGTCAAAGTGGACTAAGGCAACGCAACTGACATGGTTCAGTCAGGCTGTAAGGGATGCTAGTAACCAGTCTGCTCCAAAACCTCCAAAATAAAACTCTGAGGAAAATTTGCTGAGTGAAAGGTTGTTCTCTGCTTGCTGAACCAGCTGCTCCTCTTGGCCAGTTCTCTGGGGAAACTAGATCAATGGCTGGATTAGCAGAGTTGTGCTGCGTGCATGAGGCAAGAGGGGTTGCTGTTGTCATTAAGAGTATACAATGTTCCAAGTGACAGTCCCCTCATAACTGTCTGTGGGCAAATGCAAGAGATGCAGCCGGGATACAGGGAAGGGATTGTTAACCAGTGGCTGGGAAAACATCAGCCTTCAGAGGGCAGAGTTATAATGCGCCGGACACAGATCCTGGTACAGGAAAACAATTGAAGCATACTTGTTATTTTTCAAAGATGTTTTGTTTTCCAAAGGGCTCCTGCTGCTTTGTCTCTGCTTGTAGGAAAGCCATAGGATATTGTCCCTGTGACGACATAATGACTTCCATGGCAACAGACTGTTGGCACAAAGATAGGATTTAAACTACACTCTAAGGATGGGAAAAAAAAGAAAACCTTAGACTATGAGAGGCAAGGGAGAAAGCTTCCTAGCAGCCACCCAAGACCTTCATTGCAAAGAAGAGCCTAGATGCCCATAGAAGCAGGTGAATATGAGCGGGAAGAGATTGCACCTAGTGTGCAGCTAGCTGTCTAGCAATCACCAGCTCCCTAGATCCTCAGTGAGCTATTAAGCTGTTTAAGAACTGCTCATCTGTAACAAATCTCCACATAGTTGCACAGATGCCACTGTAGTTACTGCCACAAGGCTGGTGCATAGTAGTAAACAGGAGAAGGGCACCGAGACATTAAGAACACGGGGCTGGAAGGGAGTTCTTGAGGCCATCAGGTTCAGTCTTCTGCTATTGCAGGATCATCATATGATCCCATTCATAAACTGACCAAATTTCAGTCCCTATTCTAGTAACCATGACTGCAGGTGATGAGGGTCCGGGTGAGCACTTCAATTATGTTCACAGGATGAAGACCATATTTTAGAAACATTGTGGAAATGGCAAGATTTGGACACAGCCTTAGTATGTGGGGTGAGGATAGGGAGACAGTAATGAAAACCACCCAGCCTCAGGAGGATGCTAAAGGAGCGATCAGGAAGCCAGTTTTCACTGTGTTAAATTTACTGCGAAGCCTCCAGCGTGAGCCACAGGAACGAACAGGCTATTCAAGAATTATTTGTCATACCTATCATATTCATGTGCATACAATGAAAACATTTGGAAAACCTCTGTATTAGGTTCTGGAGTAGCCACCCACATAAGCTGGAACCAAACAGAAATAAACAGGGGAGTATCATCCACCTCTGTGTCCTTCTCAACTACAACATTCTGAAACAGCAGCAAAGACAACTGGCCAACTACATTTTCTGCCTAGATGGTCCCTCCACCTTGTGTAAAATTAATTTAATTGTGAAGTTTTCCCTTTATTAAGCTTTCTTTTTTTCCCCTAAATTCCAATACTCCACTTGTTTGGAGACTGAGAACTCGTCTCGATATAAAATTCAGCGACAACTGGCATATTTTACAATGGGGCCAGTTCACAAGTGAACAAACAGGCTGTTCAAGCAGGGAGATGTTTTGGTATTTACAGTTGGGAGAAGCTGAACGCTCAGAAAGGCATGGTTCAAGCACAAGACGCAGTCAGGAATTCCTGAGCACATCCTCTTCCCTTTGAGCTCTCAGTCTACTTTCTGTACTTATTGTGTGGTGTTTACATTGTATTTATTTCATTAACCCCATGCATCAGGTCTTCTGTTAGCTGATTCTAGGAGCCAAGAAGGATTTTTTTTCCCCACCACTGAGGCATCACTTGGCTCCTGTGTTTATACCCCCACCCCCTTCCTCTGAAGCATCAAAGATTGACTATAGCTCAGGTTAGGAAACTGGGTGGGGTGATCTGGTGCTCCTCATGATCCAAGAAACCTCTCAGGTGCTTGGCTGTTGAGGCTCAGTTAGAGTTACCCCAATGGCCAGATATGAGGTCAGGGAAGAATTGTCCCTCGTGTCCTTTTGCTTGGGAATTTTTCTCCTTCCTTGGTAGTGTGGGGCAGGGTTCATTTCCTAGGATCATCTGGACATGCTTCACCTCACACCACTCCTACCATTGCACAGGTGGTGCCCATGGTTTCCTGTTCTCTTCCTGTGGCATGTAGTAGCTTTTGAGACTTTTGGTCTTTTGTATTGCTTGTTTATTTGGAATTGCAGGTGCTTTCTGTCTTGTGGTGTGCAGAGGAGGCCTGGTGGATGTTCCACTGGATCTTTCTGGATTTAATGTTCATTATCATGGTTACTTGCGATTGTTGGAGGACTAGACTTTGTGAGTCAGATGGTTCCTTTCTGTTCTATGTTTCCTTTGCACCTCAGCCACTGATCTGCTGTATGACCTTGGGCAAGTCATGTAACCACCCTATGCCTCAGTTCCCATCACTGTGAGGGAGCTGAGGCTGGAGCAGCACCTTGTACAGCTGGAGCAGCTGAACTGTGAGTGGTTTGAGAGGGGGGCACTGGTTTGGGATAGTCTGGAGGGGTGGAGTGGGGAGCAGGATAGAAGGGGTCATTGCAGAGGGGTCTCCCCTGGGGCTCAGATGGGGTTGTGAATGTTGGTCAGGATGCAGGGTCATGGTTGGCAGGGGGCTTGCTTGTGAGGGGGGCAGTGGTTTGGGGGGTGGTCAGAGCTCTTGGGGTGTTATTTGGGGAGTCCTGTCTATGGGTGGTTGTTTGCTGGAAGCCACTCTGAACTTCATGGAGAGGGCAGAATAGAAATCTTAAATAAAAAAAGATTTGTAATGTGGCAGGGCACTGTGAGTGCCTGCCACTTTAAGGGCCTGAAGCCAGCAGCCGGCAGGTGCCTGATGAAGGCAGCCATTTTGGATTCAGGACTGCCCATATAAACAGGGCACTGCGGTGCCTGGGAGGTCAGCCAGCAACATTGCCTGGCTGCAGGTATCATCTGGAGGTAAGGGAGGAGCTGTAGGGGATGGCCAGGAGGCTCCTGGGCCTGGGTGTGACCTAAAACTGCACCCTGCTGGGACTGGGTGTCCTAGTGGGGCTCAGTGGTGTGGGAGCCCCCAGGAAATGCCAGGCCAGTTACCACCCTGGTGAAAGTGGGTCAGGGTGCCTTAACCCCTAGCCCCCACAACTGGGTGGGTTATCCCCTTTGTAGGGTCTGGAGGGTGGACCCCCCCTGAAAGAGAGTGAGGCCATTGATCAACCTGTCTTGACATCCCCCAACTGGCTTCTGCTGGGGCCAGGACTGGAAGGGTCAAAGGGCTGGGGGCCCACCACGAGGAATGCCCAAGAGCCAAGGGCCTGGGGTTCCAACTGCCCTGGAGGTGGAGTAGGGCTAGTGAGCCAAAGGTCCTGGGGGGACCACACCCATAAGGAGGAAGCAGCTCAGGGAGCTATGCTGCCCAGGATGAAGGCAAAATAGGCTGCCTGAATGGAGGGATCTAAGTGGGGTTCATCTAGTAGGATTTTGGGGTCCAGTGTGGGGGCTGGTGATATAGATAACAACTGGATGCCATCTGTGAGGCTTGGGCTGCAGTGTAGGGGAGGAACAGAGCCACAGATAGTACCCCCTGAAATCAGGGCAAGAAATGGGTAGCCTCCTGCTTAATCAACATCAATTAAATAATTAACAATATGGTGTGGTGGGTCCCAGGAAAATCGGCCCTGAGAAGGTCCCCTGTTACCTGTACCCTGGCATGATATTTCTGTCACATGGGGAGCAATCAGCTAGTGACTGTAAAGTGCTTTGGAGATAGAGACAGCTCCGCTATCTTGCACGCAGAGAGCTTGCTTTATGGCTTCCAGCACTATTTAAAAAACCCTTAGCTTGTACATTTAAAAACAAACAGGAATATGGGGTACAACACAAAACCACAAAAACAGTGATCTCACTTTATCTCTAGCTATTGCTAATGCTGCCTCTTTTGGTATTATTATACAGCTACACATAAGAGAAGAAGCAAAGGGTGGCAAAATATCAACTTCCCCTTGCTTTTCTTTTCCTCCTATTGTGTACCCCATCAACTGCCATTTTAAAGCTGAAGGTGAAGAGTCCCAGCACAACCCAATGAGGGCTGTTTTCAGTCCAGGACAAAGGTGTCTGATGGGGAATACTGAATTCCCCACTAGCAGCCCCGTAGTGTAGTGTGGTATCAACTGAGGCACGAGGATGTAGAAGTCTGTTGCAACTCATTAGGGTATGGTTGCTGCAGGAAATGCCAGGACAGAAGTTCAGAGGAGGGTATAGTGCCATTGACAGGAGGGAAAAAAGCTACCAGGAATCCTCCTCAGTAAATGTTTCCATACAGCTCTCAAGGCAAGAGAACAATCAATAATAAATCCTGAGCAGCAAGTTAATCACTGCCCACTGGTTTCTTTCACACCTTCTGCTTGCCATCTCTCACTTAACTTCCTCATGAGGGTCTCGTGCTTCTGCCCCATTACTTCATACTTTGTCTGACCGTTCCCCAGTCTCTTGACTAGTACAGGCACTGCTCCAAGCAAAGAGTTAACTTGGAAGTCCTGTTTAGATAATGCTGATACAGGACATTGCAGGGAGAGAGGCCGCTAGGCAGTGAACAGGTTGCAGGGGCATCTGTGGTTTCTCTCAAAGAGAATTGTGGGAGGGAGCAAAAGAATTGAAGCCAGTTTCCAGAAAGACACTGAATCCCAGGAATACCCATATCTGCTACAGAGAGAAATGCTTCAGGGCTATATATCCTCTCCAAAGCTTATCCAGAACATGTGTACTCTATGAGAAATGCAGCATGTTGACAACTGGCTGGGGGAAGTATGCCCACACCCAGATTTGGCAGCATTGTTTATCCTATCCTTTCAATGTGTGTGAAATTCCATCTACCTAAGAGAACTCCCACTTCCCCCCCTCCCTGCAAAAAAAAATTGTGCATAAATGATTTACAGCAATTGTTCCCAACACTGCCTCTTCCAACAGCAAAACAGCAGTTTTGGGGGCTATTATTTAAATATTTTCAGTGCCTAACCAGCCATTTCAGTTCAACTGCAGCCTTGCCTACATTACAGAGTTGCTGCCACTGTAGCTACAGCTATAGATTGCAGTGCTATAGCAGCTGCATTCCCTGGTGTAGAGGCAGCTGCCAGAAAGAGGTTTTTCTGCTCCCGGAGAAGCTACCTTCTGGCAGCAGAGCTGAAGCTGCACTCAGGACTTCACTGGCAGAACCATGTTGGCTACAGGGTGTGATCTTTTTACATTCTTGTGCCATTTAGCTCTGTGGGCAGAACCTTGTAAACCAAGCCTTAGTTCATTGCCTGCTAACAGGAGACCCACCTTAAGGTGTCATTGTACCAGGTCTCATGAATCTGAGGCATTCAGATTTTGTTATTATGTGGACCATACCTAACTAGAGACTCTCATGGACAATAATTGTACAGACCCCATTCCCCATCTTGTTCACACCACAGACCACCCCATTTTCTGTGACAATGACATGACACCCTTGGAAATTCTTTTAACATTTACTGAGAAGCTGGCAGCAAGATCTGCATCAGGCAGCTAGCCAAGTCATCTTCAATCACCAGCAAGGGCAGTGCGAGCTACTGATAGTCTATGGACCACAGGTTGAAAACTGCTGTTATAATCACAGCAGGATTAGGCCCACTCACCTTTTGGAAAGGACTCCTTTTGAGGAAACCTAAAAAGGGGTACTCACATTTAAGCTAGGAGCTCTCTAGATGCTAACAGATGCATCTTAACACCCCTCCTTATGCCCCATTTATTTCAGTGACAATGTACTACTGATGCACAGAAGCTGCAGAATCTAAAGCCTTAAATCAGCAATGAGCCAAATCCCAGTGAGGTACTAGGGGCTTTCTATGTTGTTAACAATGTCGTACTTTGAATGAGGTGTAAAGCTGATGACCTGACCCCTTCAGGGTTGTGAGAGATCCTGAGATTCTTTTTGCAGAGGTTGTGATTCTAATCTTGGCATTCTGGCTCAACTGCATCTTGGATCATTACACTCTTTAATACTTTGCAGTTACAGTTTCCTCCAACTGAGGCTTCCATAGTGCTTTGCACACAGTTTAACTAAGATATAAACATTACTACATTTAATTGAAACAAAAATTGAAATTCTTGTTATTACCCTTGAGAGATGGTAAGTAGAGATGGGGACACCAAGGTTCAGGGAAACTGAATGACTTTCAATACAGACACACGACATGCTCACTCCAGCGTAAACCTATATTTTACTTTGCAATAAATTTAGTAGTAGTAACGAACAGACCCACTATTGTAATATCTGGCCGCTGAGCAGTGGGGAGCTAGTTAGTAGGGGTGCACAAAGCAGGCAGTATTTGATTTGGATTTGGGCTGATTCAGGGGACTGATTCAATTTGCTCATTCAGATCTGAAGATTCAGTTTGATTCAGAGAATCAGCAATTCGGCCATAGACATGGCTTTATATGGTTTTTTTCTATGTACCTCAAGGTACTAGGAGCATCCCATAGAAGTGTGTGTGCGGGGGGTCCACTACCCCCCCACACCCCCTAGCTCGGCAAGTGGCTGCAGGGGGATCCCGGGTGCTTCCCCAGACCCAGGAGGCACCAGTTGCCAAGTGGGGGGCCTCCCCGCACGCTCCATGGTAGATCCGGAAGTGGACTGGAATGAATTCTGGTCCACTTCTGGATCTGCTGCTGAGTATGCAGGGGAACCCCTGCGCTTCCATGGGACGCTCCATCCGCCCCACCATCTCCGCATTCACAAGCTATGTCTAGTACCTCAAGGTACATAGAAAAAACATATAAAGCTGTGTCTATGGCCGAATTGTCGAGTCTCTCTGAATCAAATCGGAGGCTTCTGATTCAATTTGGAGAAATTAATGGGTCTCCTGATTCGAATTGGATTCAGAGATTCGGCCGCTGAATCGGGCCAAATCTCCTCCAAATCGAATCAGCAACCAAATCTTTGCACAGCCCTACTGGTCAGCACTGAGCAAAGGTCCACTCTGGTATGAAGTTGGTAATAACAACACACGTGAAATGCATATCAGTAAATTTCTCCAGATTAAATTTACCGTTGATTTCCTCAGAAGTAACTTTTATACTGAAGAACAGCATTTCCTCTGGAGTTATGGCTGTGTATCATAAGTGTGCTCCACCCTTCCTCCAGAGTGAACTGAGAAATACTCCAGAGTAAATGGGTCAGAGATGCATACTCTTAACAAGGGAACAGAGCCAGTTAATAGCAGATCCATGATTAAATCCCAGAGCTCCTGACTTCTGGTACCACAGCTAATTCACAAGTCACTCTACTTTGCTTCTCCTGCCCACATCTGACTCTAGGATTTCTTTTACCTCGTGCAAGATAAGACAGGTTTGCTTATCAGTTTCACATTCATACCAAATCTTAAAACTATGCTAAAGGTCAAGATTAAAGAACCTCCTGAGCCTAGCAACCCATTAGTCTAGTGTGGTTAAAACACTAGTTTCCAGAGCCAAAGGCACACAAGGGCATCACGTGGTTAGCAATAGAAATGGCTGCCACTGACTCCCCAGCCTAAAAGACCAGGTACCCATTTAAAGATGGGTTGACTGGGGAGCAAGAGTCTGGAGTGTGGCTCAAGCTGATATCTCCTCTGGAGCCATATGTATCTGATCTGTCATCACACCTGCTAAAAATATGCTACTACTAGCATGTTGCTGCTTAAAGAGGAACTAGGACCGATACCAACCTCCAGAGCAGGAACAGGCCTCCGCCATCATTGTAAACTGTTATTCAGCTATTGGCAGGGTTGGGTATTGCATTCCATACTGTCAGTGGCTGTGTGTGTGAAGAGAGAGGGGTCCCTGTTTGCAGATCATAAACACTTTGGATCTTTACCAGCAACAAGGAACAGGACAGTAAGGGAATTAATGACATCTGAGTTCAAAAAGAACTCCTGTTGTTGCATACATTTTTCATACATTTTATCTTTTTAAACCTAAACTATTCCCCTGGGAAAGCTCAGCTGTAGTGCAGCTTCAGGATGCCACCGTGTTTCCTAGTCTTTATTTTCATGTGGGCTAACAAGGTAAAAGGAGGTCAAGTGACTTGCTCAAGGTTGCAGACAGGCAGTGAGTCATAATGAAATGTTTTCTACAAGCTGTTTGCCCTGTAATCATATGTTTATTCTACAGGGCTATATGTTGTCAGTACCATTTCTTTTTGTCTGTACTAGCAGTTTCAAGAAGCCTAGGCGCTCTCATGAAATTTATGAAAAACTGAGTAAAAAGAGAGGTCTTAGGTCTTCTGGGAGGCCTTTTTCGGTAATTCAGCACAGTATTACTGCTCCAGGTAGCAGTGCCCTCAAGCATGCCATGCTGCTTTGTATGGTCCAGAACCAAAAGAAGCATACTGTAGTCTGACACCGCAGGCAAATTAATTAGCACTGCTGCATGATGGTACCACTCAGCCTACCCCCATGCTAATTAGCTAGACTATAATGCTACAAAAATGCAGCTACACTGCTTTTGGTACAGGAGACGCCTGCATGAAGCAGTGCTGCACCGTGGCCTAGCATAATAAATTTGCCATATGAATATACCTTAAACCCCACCTTGGAAAGAAAAAAATACATGAGCCCCTTTACAGCCTCACACACTTTAAGTTGTAGCACAGCTAGTATCCGAGTGCAAAAGATACCAGTATTAGCATTACTGCCAACTGCAAGCATCCAAATCAGGTTATGCCTACTGAAATCATAAGCGATTTAAAACTTGTAAGTTTAAAGATAATAAACCTGGAATTTTTTCCTCCCTTTTTAGCTTTAGAGATTATGCTTTTCAGCTTTTCAAAACAATCGTGGAATATTTTAAACCTGGATTGTCATGAGATCACATGATTCCAAAAGCAGGGGCTTTCAGGAAAACACTAGGTACTATGAAATGCATAATAACATTAGTAACTCTGTAGTCGGGTTCACAGGTTGCTAGTTAATGATGCTCTTCAAGTCGAGCAGAACTATACTGACACCCAGGTGTGTGCCTGGATTTACATACTGCAAAACAACAAATGGACTGAAAATAGATCACTCTTTGTCTATTTTCATATTCATCAAAAAAACAGCCCAATTTACTAAAAGGGAGTCAACTCAGTGAGTACTGCATGTTCATGTGCATAGCATTCACCCGCTGGATCACATATAATCCCCCTTGCGGATGTATGCATTTCTTGCCTACTTATCTGGTTATTGGCATACCTCCCACAAGCTTCCTGCCTGGTACACAGTCTCCCTAAAAGCTCAAATATATGGTGCAGTCTGTCTCTCGGAAACATGAAAAATGCAGTGGCCACATGAAAAAATGACAGTGTAAAAGCAGGAAGAATTTGCCCAAGGCTCAGCTGAGTGGAATGACTGAAGGGATTGAAAAAGCCTGATAATAAGGATACTTAGATGATAGTAGCTGAAGTTACTGGTATATAATATGCCAGAGTTAATTACCAAGCTTCCTTATTTAGAATCAGTGCCTTTTTGTTGTTATGATCCAAGTATGATGTACTTATTGACTCTGAATTTTTAAACACACGATTCTAGGTGCCCCTCAGAAGCAGAGGATAATAAAGTTCCTCACATCTACACCCCTAACACTGATTTCTGCCTGAACGGCCTGCATCCCACTGGTGCTTCTCTGCTAGAGCCCACCGTGTAAATTATTCAGCGGTTTCCGGTGGACTTTGGCATTACATAATGAAATCCTATTGCTGCATCTCTTGTTCTTTTCAATAGAGATTCTTTTAGTAACGTGTTCTAATCATAATGGCAGTTTTGGGCCAGTTCCCCTCCCCCTTGCTCTTGGGCAGTGAGACTCCTACACAAATTTGACCTTTGGAACGAGATTTTTATAGGAGTAGCCCTACAGTTTTGGTCCAGCTGCAGAATCCTTTTACTTTGATATGATGTGCATTTTCAGTGCTTGCATTTTAAAACATGACATCAGGCCAATATGAAATCATGTATTTCAAAGCCAAATTCTGTTCTCTATCCAATGTATAACTTCCGACCTCAAAACACAAGGGCAAGAGTTGTCCATGTGTAACAAAGTATGATTCAAATCAGGGTAGCAGCCTCTCTACCTGTGATTCTAGGGTTAATTAATACTCCTCTCCCCTGGTGCTGAAACTATTTAAATCTAGGTAAAATCTGTTTCAATGTAGGTTAAAGTAAATGTGCATGTTCTCCTATTATTTGATTGCCACTGCTTATAAGATACAACAGAATCAGCAGGGGATTTTAAAAAAATCCCAAAGCAAACGAGAAACACCAAACAAACTGGACAACTATTGTTATGAGCAATAACTATGTCAGCACAAATGTAAACATTTCTAGCAAGTGGAACTTGTGCACTCAGCAGAAACAGCAACAACAAAAAGGAAAGGGAACACCATTCCTCTCTCCAAATCTCATTTGCCTTAAAGATGCATGTATGATTTGTATATGAGGTATTCTGCCAGGAATTTTATTAAAACTAGGGAGCACTTTAAAGGATATTAAGTTACACTCTGATCTAGTTGGGGATGGTCCTGCTTTGAGCAGGGTTTGGACTAGATGGCCTCCTGAGGTCCCTTCCAAACCCTAAATTTCTCTGATTCATGGTATCACGGATCCTTTGTGTAACACTGTCAATTTAAAGCAGCCTTGCAAATAGAGTGGATTTTAAAACACATCAACCCAGTTCTTTATGAGAGGCAAAACTACACCTAGGTAATTAAAGTATTATAGTGGCACCTTCCTCTCCCTGAGCATCAGTGAAATAGTTATTTGAAGGAGCCATATTATATCCATTTGGATGATGTGTTAAGTAGAGGCCTGAACAGTGCCTGCCCTTGATACCATGCTAAACAACGCTACTGATTTCAGAGAGCGATGGTGGGTGTTTACACGAGACCAGAACCAGGGCTGGCAATCTTAAACCCTACTCTCCCCCTTGCCTCCCTCCAGGAGAAGCCAAGCCAACCAACTCCACCTAGACATGCCAAGAGCAGAGCGGTGGTAATGGCCAACATGCCATCTGGCTGTGATCAGATTTAGGCCAAGGATAGGAGAAAAGAAGCCAGCAGATGCCAGGCTGGAAAGAAGCAGAGCCTGTCGCCGCGAACGGAAAGAATGGCTCACCCGCCCTCCTCCTCTGCCTGCGCTCTAAGAGGGGGCAAAACAGCCAGGCTCCGGGTGCCAGCGCGCCCCTCCCGGCTCCCCTAGCCGAGGCTGCTGCTAAGTCCAGAGGAGCTCTGCCTGCCTCCAGACTGCAGCATCCCATCAAGTAGCGTAACCCTCCCCCCCCATGCGGTACTCCTGCAAGACAGATGGAGGGCGCAAAGTGGGACGCAGCCAGCGGGGCCCCCCGGCTGCCCGCGCTCCTGCTGAGGGGCAAGGCCCGGCCCCCACCCCGCCGCCAGCCCCCCGCTTCCCCCGGCGGGCGCAGGGGCTGGCGGCGGCCGCACGGGGGGATGCTGCAGGGTGCTGCCCCACTGCGGCGGGGGGGGGGGGTGCGGGGCGGCCCTGCGGGGGTCCTCCCCATCGCCCCGCGCCGCGCCGCAGCCTCGCCCACCTGCCAGGCTGTTGTAGCAGTCGATCTCGATGGTCTCCACCAGCCGCCGCTGCTCGGCGCTGAGGCCGGGCGGGCCGGCGGCGGGGCCGGGCTCGTCGCGGGGCGGCGGCAACCCCTTGAGCTCGAGCAGGGCGCGGTGGTACTTGCCGATGGCCTCGCGGAATTTCTTGTCCTTGTAGCACTGCGCCCCTTGGCCCTTGAAGTCCAGCGCGCGCTGGATCAGCTCGGCCGGCTCGGCCCCCGCCGCCCGCTGCGCCGCCTGCTGCGGAGGGGCCCCGCCGCCCGCGTTCAGCTTCCCCGCCGCCGGGCCCGGCCTCTCCATGCCCCCGGCCGCCCGCCCGCCGCCCGCTACAGCCGGGCCAGCGCTCGGCCGCCGCCGCCGCCGCCGCCCTGCCCCGCGCCCATCCCCGCCTCCGCCGCCCCGCCCCGCCCCGCCCCGCGTCCCTGCTCTCCCGCAGCAGCCGCCGCCTCCTCCTTCCCTCCCCGCTGCCCTCCCGCCCCCACCCTTCAGGATGCAGACACCCCCCCCAACCCTTGTGTGGGTGCCTGCTCCCTTGGTCCCCTCATGCCTTTGCCAGAGGCTGAAGTGGGGTCCCTTATTCCTGGTGCCCAGCTCCTTCGCAGCTCGTCTATTCCAATCCAGTCACCAAACTGACTAACACCAGGAATGAAAGGGACCTGGGGGTAATAAGAAACCACAGTATGACTATGAGCCAGCAGTGCCAGCAGGGCAAATAATACTCTGGCGTGCATCAATCGAGGCGTCTCCAGCAAAACCGAGGAGGTGATTCGTCTGCCCGGGTGAGACTGCGGCTGGAGTACCGCGTCCAGTTCTGGGCACCGCACCTCAACAGGGACGTGGGCGAGCTTGAGAGAGCCCAGAGAAGGGCCACCCATACGATCAGAGACTTGCATGGCAAGCCCTACGAGGAAGGGCTGAGGGACCTGGGACTCTTCAGCCTGAGGAAAAGGCGGCTGAGAGGGAACCTGGTAGCAGCTTACCGCTACACTAGGGGAGTACCTCGCGGGCTTGGTGAGCAACTGCTCACCAGGGCACCTGAAGGGAGAACCAGGAGTAATGGCCACAAACTCCTGGAAGACCATTTCAGGCTCAACATTAGGAAAAACTTCTTTATAGTTAGGGTATCTAGACTGTGGAATAAGCCCCCTCCAGAGGTGGTGCAGTTGCCTACACTGGAAATCTTCAAGAGGAGACTGGAGGGTCACCTTGCTGGGGTCACCTGACCCCAGTTATCTTTCCTGCTTGGTGCTTCCAGCCCCTTACAATCTATGAACCTATTAATCTTTACCCAATGCAAGCTTGTTATTCATGACACATTAATTACTAAACATACATAGCTGATGACACCTCTCTCTTTAGAATGTGTCATTCATGAATTATACGATTTTATTGGGTATAGTTTGGCTTTGAAAAAGGAACTGGGACTAAGGACCCGACTTCAGCCTCATTTCCTCCAGCCCCTACCTGCTCCAGCGCCCTCTCCCGCCAGGTTCCCCCTGCCCTCCTTGCTGCAGGCACTTCCTCCCCCCACCCTTTCCTCCGGCAGCAAGTTAAGTGCAGCTGCCTGATTTGTGTGTGTGTGTGTGTGTAGGCAGGCACAGGGGAAGCAGACAGATTTCCCCTCTCTGCAGCAGCACTCACACTGCAGGGCTGCATTTTCCTGTGAGTTAGGTTATTCTCTGCTCCAGTATGCATCCAAATGGAAAGGTTTGGGGGTCGCCATGCTCCCCACTCTTTGTTAGTTGGCTGCAGCACTCCAAAGTTATCCTGGTAGGAACAAAGGGAAAATTGTCCCCAAGCTGAGGGTTGACCCTTGGTTTGCTCAGGGGAACATAATCTCTGCATGTATCATGTAAACAATTAGCTGTCTTTTTATGTGCTTCTCATCCAGTACTGCCAAGCCTGGGCATTCAAAAATCCATGAATTGGGTTCTCAAATCATGAGATTTTTAAAAAACTCAGCATGTTTAAAAAAAAATCTAGGGGGCTTTTACTCATGTTGTGATTTCTGTGCATTTGCAGTGCCCTAACATCACACGTTCAAGCTTTTTTTTCTGCAAGCCTGAAGGCTAGGGACAACTCAGAGTTCTCCATCACCACTTGACTCCATGGGCTGGGGGTTGTTGGGGAAAATACACACAGTCAGGGGGACCAGCTTTCAGCATTATGGGTATTTTATTTAACTCTAAATGGGTATCTAGGAGCAGGCATAAAAGTGTTGGCTGAAGAATGTGAGATCCAGAAATCAGAGATGGGCAGTGTATATTTGGGGAACCTGGAGATGGACTCTGTGTGTGACGTTAGAGAAGGATTTTGTATGCAAAACATAGACATTAAGGATGGAAAATTTCTATTGAGTCACACTGAGGCTGTCCAATGTCCATGCTGTCTGTTATAAGTGACTCAAGCAATCTCTTCTTAGATATCTTTCATTGCATTTTAAAGAATTATACATAACCCAGGGTATGCCAGTGAATTTAGTGGCGCTGCCTAGGAAAAGAAGATGATTGTGCTGAAATATCAGTCACCTCACTAGAAAGGGTTGCAGAAGAGTCAAAAGAGGGACTGCTGCATTTTGGGGGTGGTGGGAGAAGAGTAAACCAGGGTCCAGTTGGTACCTCCTTATCCCCTCAAAACCTCCCACATCCAGAAGTGTACAGGGGAGACCCCAATACACTGGAACCCAAGGACCCAAGCAGTGCCTTCCCTTCTTCTTTGGCTTATCATTTGGCTTTGAACAAAATACAGCAGAGAAGCCAGCCAGACCTTAGCCAACAGGAACAGTTGTGGGAGTTGGGACCTCTGGGCATCCTGAAAACTCCCATTCATTTTGAGTGGACTTCCCCTGCCTTGTACTCACTGGCTTTCAGCTCCAGCCCCATTCCTTCCGCAGAATCTTCTCACCTTAGTCTCACTCAAGAGCTGCCCCTCTAATCCTCTTCTAGCCTGCCCAGTCCCCCTTTTCCTCCTCTTCCTTTCATTTCTATTTCCTTTTTTCCTCATTTAGCATATCCTAAGTAAACCCACCAAGGGGAAAAAAAGGCGTGGAACAAACATGTTTTCTACCATCACACAGTTGATTCTGCATGTGTGCTACACTCTTACCCACATCTGATCTGTTTAGACTGCAAGAAATTGGGGGCAGGGGTTGCTTATTACTTCGGGCTTGTATGGAGCCTGCCCGCCCTAGAAAAAATGGGTTGGTTGGTCCTCATTTGCTATGACAGCAGTATCCACATTTTCTTTGCAAAGAACATAGAGCTCACTGTTCACAACAGCAAGATAGCTATTTCCATCATTTCTTGAGGGAAGCAAGGCAGCATATCACACACTTTTTGAACATGGCTGGGTTTACTAGTGTAGATAAAAATAGATAAAGCCAGGAGAGGATGATAAAGTAGAAGGAAGATGGAAAGTAAGGCCATGGAGAGATCAAAACTGCCGGTATTCAAGCCACTAGCTTGTCAGCATTAATAAATGGTAATAACTTTGAATCACAATTCAAATGCAAACCTTTTGAAAACTAGAAAGCCTCCTTGCAACGTATCACAGAAAAATATAATGAAAAATGGAAAATAGGTCCATGTGAACTTTTCAAAAAAGAAACAGCTTCAGAATGTCAATTATTTTGTGAAATGATTTTCCTGATCTTTGTCTGAGTGTACTAATGACAGTCTTGTAATATTAAGCCAGTTTCAGCACCATGGACTAGGCAGCAGTTTAATTTCAAAATCTGTGCTATGAAAGGCCTTCGCTGCTAACGGGGCCTCACTAGACCACTGCCGGAAAGTACAAAAGGCTGAAGATTGTCTTAAGAAGGATTCTATTTTCTTAGGAAATGTTACTAGATAGATGGCTGCTGCCAGTGCTGGGGCAAAAGTGACCTGGTCAACAGTACTGACAGGGGGTTTTGCAAATTATCGAATATAGTGAGGTCTGAAAAATAGCTAAAAGGATATTCAGCACACAGGTATGGTAACTTAAAGATATATATCCATCCCTCTCTTCCACACCCACAGCCCTGATAAGGAAACATGGGGTAGCTCAATATATCAGTTCCAAGATTTATATTTTTTAATTCTACCAGATCTGTCCAAATTCTCCTGGTGTTGGCTTGCTAGTGGATGCAGTAAGGTGTGTCATACTGTGTGAAACCTTGTTCGCACAAGAAGGGAAGGAGCTCTATGATCATGATTTTCCATTTAGTGGGTCCCTTTGAATAGAAATGGGTTAAATGTAGGCTACCTCAGCATACAAGCTGCATTATTAGACTTTGAGTTAGAGAATATAAATCTGTCATCAGATATGTGTAGGATGGTTTAGCATAGGACTAGCAAAATCTTGTTAACTCTCTCCCCCTAGGAAGATGCTAAATATTTTGTTGATTTTTAGCAAAATATGTCAGGATGATGTGAAATGGAGGCTGTAGGAACATTGCAGCAGAATGTTACTGTTAAAAAAAAATGCATATGGCTCCTGACAGAGAATGTGAGAACCTGTCACCTTCTCAAGTCAGAAGGGATTTGTACCTAACATAGGGCTCAGGTTGCACTTAATTATTTATGAGAGCTGACGTGGTATCCAGATCCTCAGGTATCTGAGCAGTACATGAGCCCAGCAAAAAGTCCAGTGATCAAAATTAGATTTCACACAGCTTTGTGACATGCGGCACCTCTGATTATGTGCAGTTTTCTTTTTCTTTTTGGAACCTGACAGAAGTCCAAAAGCATCCAGCAGTAAGAGTCAGTCAAGAGGTGTTGCACTGATACTCTGGGTTGGGGAAAAAAATACCATTCACGTCTAATAACACTTGGTTGCAATCATTATTCACATCTTTAATGCCATCTCACAGAGCCCTGGTACTTTCTGATATTGGCTGTCATATCTATCTCTTATCTGTTTCTGAATTTTTGTCTGTAGAGATGTGTCTATTTGTCTGTCTCTGTATCAGCCTCGGCATGCCTCTCTGTCTGTCTGTCTGAATGCCCCTGGGTGTCTGGAAGTGATTGGGTGTGCTTGGCTTTCCTCTTTTAGATTTAAATTTCCCTAAAACCTGCCAAAAGTATGTATTTGCATTGCTTAATTGCTAACCTAAGCTGTGGAGCTCTGGTCATATCTTTGTGAAATGATTTGGTAATCTACTCCAATTATATTATAACTTTCTGTTCTGCCAGTTTACCTAGAAGGTATTCCAGCTCTGCTGCTGTGGGCTTTTTCCATCTCTGAAAATTTTGAATTGTTTGCATTTGAGAAGTGTGCTAGTAGGGAGAGCTTTTAAAAATAATTAAAAAAATTATCAAACAAATATTAGTGACATTTTCAGACATCTCTCTATCTTTGTATCACTCTTTGATTATGTATGGTTATCAATACAGTTAAGAATAGCATGGATTTGCTGAAGGCATGTCATGCTGAATGGGCTTCTGAGGAAGACTTAAGGATATGGGACTTAAATGGGGTTGTTACTGTGCTTTCTGTCTTGATGTGAGTTTTTCTCAGTGCGATGTGCTATTGAGCAATATTTTTTTTTACCAACTGTGACTTTAAGGATAGCTAGGAGGCTCAGGCTTATATACATTTAGAAATGGAAATGAATTATTAATAAGGTGCATGCCCTGTGAACTTGATCCTGCTTTCCTAGTGCACTCAAAGCTCATTGTCTTTGATGGTTTTTTTGGGTGTGGAAGCAATGCACAATCAACACTTCTTTGAATAACCAGAAAGGAAAACTAGAAGCTGTGCCTCTTTCCAAATGGGCCAAGAATGATTATGATGGACATGATTCCACCCCTCTTGAGGGGGGATGGCTTCACTGCTGAGTTCCCTCAGTTGTATCCAAATCCCCCAGTTGTGTCCAAATTCTAGCACACTCACCTGCTGGTGCTACTGTCTGCCAGCAGTCTGGTTAATCATCCATTATATATTTCCAAATCATATATAAGCACTTCATATTGCCATGGAATTTGTGATTAAGGCAAAAGACAAACTTAAGGGAAGAGAAGCAGAGAAACATCTTGGAAATCCCTGGCCTGTGTCTTAACTGTGTATAATTGTACCTGAGGAAGGGGAGAATGAAGGTGGATTCATAAGCAGGAAGAATTAATACAGCTTTAATACAAATTCATTTTTCTTCTTAAGATTTTTTTTTAGCCAATGATTTATGTTTATACGTGGTATTTGTTATTTACAAGTGCCGACCAAATAGCAGACAGTTCTCAGCCCATGGCATACTCTAAAATTGTTTGCTTTGCCTATTCGTTGCTTGTGTTATATAGTTGGTTTAAGTCATGTAACACTGTCTGATTGGACAACTGAAAACATTTAAACAGAGGCACCACAACATCCACAGGAATAGCGAATAATCAGTAATGAATAGTGAATATCAGTGTGTTTGCAGGCAAATATGAGCATGTGTATGACAGTCATTACCAAGATATTTGTATGATCAAAATTTTATTCACATAAATGTTTGCCAATAAAAAATCATCAGAAAGACATGCTTAAGCAGAATAGCTGTTGAGAATTCAAAGGAATAGAAAAATAGAACTGGGGACAATATTTTATCAGTCTTTCCGTCTTATAAGTATAATGACAAGGGACTAAACACTGGACTTAGCTGTGGAGGCCAAAGGAATCGCAACAGGCCAGCAGAGAAGTAGTTTAGTATAGCTCACAATATTTTTCTTTGCAGTTTAATTAAAAAGCAGGGCTTGCTGTTAGCAGAAGGATCCAGTCAAACTGGAGGATGGAAAGGAGTGCTGCTGACAGATGAAGTTTGATAAACACTTTTAATCTTTCTAAAATCTGTTGTTGACACAGTCCATCTGGAGGCTGCAGTTATAATCTATCACACCGTCTCTCTATTCCGGAAAGGATCTTGCACTTTATCCACTCTGGGCATGAAGAGAGGACAGCAATGACTGCTCTGCAGTGTGTGAAAAGTGTAGGTAGAAGAAAATCACCTTCCTTATCAAGCAGATTTGAAACTTGCAAAATAGACCCTCCTGTGTGTTTCTGATCTAGTTCCTGATGGTTCCTGATTCCTAATCTAACTCCTGATGACTACCATCATCTCTGTGCAGCTGGAAGCTGAATTACAGCACAAAATTAAAACGATCATATGATTCAGCAGCTTGCATCAGTAACCACAAGTCTTGCATTTCTAATGTTCAACATTAAGGTACCAGCCAGTGACCAGTGCTAGTGAGGTATATGAAATCAATGTGTATACCAACAGTAATAATGCCTAGCACTTATATAATGTTTTTCATCTTCATGGTGTTATAAATAATCCTTATGACTGCATTGCGGGATATGTAGGTAAAGCATCATTTTCCACAAAACAAGTGTCAACTCCATTTCTCCAGAGTACTGATTCTGGCTATTTTTATTTATCTTCCTTCTTGATTATTGGTAGGAATGGGCCAAGGTCAGAAACTTCATCCAAGCCCTGTAAATTTGGAGAGAGTCTGGATCTCAGTTTTGGGGCTCAGCCCTATCTCTGTTTATGAAATGAAAAGTGAAGGAAGAGAGCAAATTTGAGACCTTCTGCTTCTAATTTCCTGATTTGTGCTACACTCAAAGCAAGCTGCACAGTTACTTAGATCTGAACTCACAGCTGGATAGCAGGTGCAGGCTCTGAGCACTAATTTTACAGAGCAAATGAAATCATACCTGCCAGAAAAGAGGCTGCCCTTTTGAAAATGTGTCCCATAATAAACAAAGGAGGCCTTAAAGAGTCGGGGCATGAAACTCTGTGCTGGTTTACCAGCTCTGTCTTGCTGGTCCCTGTGAAAGCTAAGACTTGTGTAAATTCCTTAGCTCATGGCATCTATCTTGGTGGTCTGATGTCATGGGGCCTCTCTGTGAAGCCTCTAGCTGAGTAATTTTAGCATGTTTGACTGATGGCAAAATCCAGGACTATGAAGATTACTTGCTAGTGTAACAGATATGGCTTGCTGGGATAAGGTCAAAGGTCAGGCCTCTTTTGTGATCATGTCAGGTTTCCCAAGCTGGTGGTTGGATGAGAGACCTCCAAGGAAAGCAAGTTATTTCAGGAAGTGTTGCTGATGGTTCAGCAAATATCACAGTTTCTTAAAGTCAGTACTGAACCAATTCATCTGTAGGATGACAGGGTCACTGTTCAGCTGCCATCTTCAGAAGACAGATGAGACTGAAGTCATTGTTACTTCTTTGTACTTATATTATAGATGCAAGTATAAATACCCTAGTCAAATTTTAATGTAGGTGTATTTCTCCTGCATTTTCAAATGGATACAATATTTATTCTCCCCTTCTCATCCCAAATTGTTGAGCAGCATCACAGTAAACAGCTAAGCGATACCATACTTTACCCTAGAGATAGATCGATTGAGAATCATGGGATTCCTTTAAGTAGCTTGAACAATCAGTGTGTTTGTACATGCTTTGTGACACACTTGGGTGAAAGCTCTAGTATAAATTTAAGTCCTTTAAGATCATTTATATGTCAGAGGGGAATTCTAAATGTGAGCTCCATATTTATAAGAGAAAAATAGAGACATTGCTCTGGACACCATTCAAGCTCAGAAGGAAAATCACTGCCTACTACATTATTATCACCCATCTTCCTGCACCACAGTGAGTTTTTTGGAGGCCATTCAGTACAAGTTTTGACCTGACCAAAACTTGTGAGGTCTGATAAACTCACAACTAAAAGCACCATCTGTGCATAGTCCTCCTAACACAAGCCCAGCAATGCATAAATGATACTCTTAGCTTTGTTCTTTTGTTCCAAAAAGGATTCTGGTCCTAATCCAAGAAGCTTGTCAGACCATGCCTCCCCTCCCAAAGCACTGCAGAGATGGATGTTGGCCAATCAGCCTGATATGAGTATAACTTTATGTATGCCAGGGGCTTTAGTGAACCTTAAGCAAAGAAACAATATTGCTGCATCCTGCGAAGAGATGAGAGATTCTATTGTGCTTGTTTGTCCTTGGTTTACAAAAGCCTGTCAGATACATTTAAAGGGAGCTAATGATAATAGTAAGATGCTATATATATGTGGGATGCAAAATTAGTGACCTGTGGATATTATCAATATCTACTCAGGCCCTTCTGGAAATTGCACTGTGGAAAATTAGGTTTGTTCAATGATTTCTACAATGCAGTGCACCTACAGTTTGTTTTCTCAAATGTACTTTTTTCTCTATAAGTTATCAAGCATGGCATACATTAACAGTAATGCCCTGAGGAAAATCTGAATAGCAGCCATTATGGCCCTAGTTCTCTGAGCACAGCATAAAGCTGTGTATGCAGGAGAATCCATCACCAGAACCGCCAAGATAATTTCTGAGCCCTGGGCAGCAATGTGTGCAAGGCCTTGGAATCTTGCAGCTTAGGAAAGGAAGGTTTCCCATCAGAAAGGAGCCTTTGATTGCATTTCTAGCTTTTGAGCTTTCCCTACTGCCTTCCTTTTCCTTGTTGCAGCCTCAGGCCTCTTTTCCATGATTTCCTCAGCCACCTACTGCTCCCCAGAGTTGCTTGAAATTTTCTTAGCATTCCTAACTTTCCCCTGTCCTGCTTTGTTTTCCTGTTCCATTCTTCACTGCATTTTATACTCCCCAAAGTCTCTCCCAAATTTACTACTGGCCCTTCTCCAAAATCCCTGACTCTCCTTTGCTCTTCAGTACTCACTGATATGTCACCAGTCCTCATCTCTGCATTACAAATCATTCCTGTTTGCCACCAAAGTCATCTGCGGTATGGTGGGATGCAAAAAACACTCCCAAATTATCAGCGTTGCCCATATGAAAGCTTGGTCCATTCAAATTCCATTCTTCCCATAAAGCCCCTGACAAATGCAACAAATGCAAGTGATGAATGCACACAGACATTATAGTCGCCTGCATACAGTATTGGGGATAAAACCAAGACTTTCAGTTACTAAAGTGTATACTCACTACTTCTACAAATGGCAGCTTCCACTGTTGATTATTAACAATATGGCACTTATCCTGAGTAGTGCGCAAAAGCCAAAGGTATAACACATTGTAGCCAATGTGGTCAACATCTGATATTAAGGAAAGAAGTAGGAACACAGAGAAATTATTATATTTACTTCTATCCCACGGATACCTTTTTCCAAAAAAATTGGCCCATCAAAATCAGAGTGTGTCTTAAGCAGGGAAACTGATTGTCTACCCAAAATAGAAGCATGTTACCTTGATTCCTACGCCACCAGGCAGCAGCAGTAACATTTCTGTTCAGGCAGCTGAGGGGGATCAGTTGACTTAATGGTTCTTTGTTCTTCCTCCGCAGGTGTTAATGACCATCTCTTCTTCATAATCATCTTGATGTTCCATAAATCAAGCTAACCTTTCTTCTGTCAACTTTGCTATCTACTAGCTACTCCCAGTTTTTCTTTTCCTATTTAACAGCACTATCAATTATTTTTATTTCTTTTCGCATACGGTGACCAGTATTCAGCCATAACTAAGGGTACAGCTTTTGTCTGAGCAGGATTAGGCTCTGTTCCTGTACCATGCAGTCATAATTCTGGAAAAAATATCTTCTTCTTCATTCTGTCTTCCCCAAAACATCATGTAATCAGAACATGCTAGTTAAAGAAATTACAGAGCAGTATTTACATCTGCATGAAAATCAGAATGGTGGGATGCTGAAACGATTCCCCTCCCCCAGACCTACACCTGCCCCATAGGACTGAGGTCTGATAAACATAGAAAGTAAAGAAAGTGTCTCAGAAGAACAAAGTGAGCTGCTATTATGTGTGTGAGGCTGCAGTTTTCCTTATCTTGAATGATAGTGCCTAGTTTTCTATTTTAGTGCTGCAACAGAGCTGTTCCTGCTTCATTAATTTATATTTAATACTATTAATGCAGAAAGCAGTTAAAAGAGACAATAGTCCTTTAGTCATGTTATACATCAGCTTAAGAGATCAAGAAAACATTTTTTTCCATTCTATTATACTTTTCTTTAAGTAATGTGTTGTAGCAAGAAGAAAAGGGAGATAAAGGACTGTATCAGCAGAAAAGAAAGTATGTCCCCTGATGTGCTTTGCAAAGTGTGGATGTCACTGGGGTTGAGAACTAGAGGAAGGAGGTTCCAGAGGCAGGTGATGGAGAGAAGGCTCTTAAACCAGCAGTGGTGAGATCATAGAAAGGAACAAAGGTGAAGTAGGAAGGGAAGATAGTGAAGCAAGAGGGATGATGGGCTAAAGTGTGTTGAAGCTAGTCTGTAGAAAATATAAATGGTAATTTTGAACTGGCTTGTCAAATGGATTGGGAGCCAGCTGGTGCTATTGCCAATGTGACTGTGTTTACTGGAAGTGGTAAGTGGATTCTAGGCAAAAGACTGCTTCAGGGCATGTGGGTGTCTGTAAGAGGGATAGGGAGAGACCACAGAGTTCCAAGACAGAAAGCAAGAGGAGATAAAGACACTTTTCAACAGCAGCGAG
Source organism: Crocodylus siamensis (assembly GCF_052110815.1). NCBI lineage: Eukaryota > Metazoa > Chordata > Crocodylia > Crocodylidae > Crocodylus > Crocodylus siamensis. Next base: position 226,242,065 of record NC_143396.1, on the reverse strand, counting down.
GTCCATGCCATGGCATACATGAGCAAAATGTTCAGCAACCTCTTATTCTTAACTTGGAATAAATCTACAAGGTGAGATTTGAAACCTAGTGTGGGTTTCTCTATGTAAGCCAATAAATCCTATACCAAGAACAGTGGCTCACCATAATCAAAGTCATAGCTGGCCTGACCAGAAAAGAATGAGACCAGAGAAAGAAGGATGTCTGAACCATGACTGTTTCCAGTGGCATTTGAACTAATCAAATAATTATTCACAGTGGTATACCCACAGTTTCAATCAGCCTGACTTGGGCAGTCCCAGTGAAGAAGTAGAGCTTGAGAAGAGCATTTGTTTCCTAAAATAAGTCAAAGAACTCGGGAGGCTGGGCAGATCTGAAATTGTTTTTATGGAAAAGGTAGTGTTGGAGTGATGTTCTATGGAAAAGGTCTTCTAGTATGAGTTAGTGCAGTGGTAAAAGTAGAGCATGATTATTGCTCTTGTTCAAAAAAAAAAAAGAGAAATCTTTCCTTTGGTTTATCATCTATGTGCTTGATTACAGTTGTAGTATATGGAACCATTTAGACTGATCATACAGTAAAGGTTTGATCCTGCTGTCACTGAAATCAGTGAGCCCCACATTTTTTTAAAGCTGAACTTGCAGAATCCTTGAGGCATAAATGTAAAAGTCTGTTCATACATCACTAATGTGTGCACATGTATGTGTCATACTCTGGGGAACTACTTGAAAACTTGACAGCTTTACTGGTTTTCCTTGTGTAGATAATACATTTAGCAACTTTCTTGCAGGTCTGCATAGAAACTCAATCAATCTACTGTTTTTTCTCCTGCCAGAATCAAGCACTTTGTGTGTGAGGAATGCATTTGAAGCCAAAGAGTGATCTAGCAAATAGCCTGAAGATTAAAATGTTTTCTATCCACCTTCTATTCATCTCATTTTTCTCAGAATGTAGATTAAAAACATGTAGACTCATTGTACTCTTTCTCACAGGAAGAAGTGTAAATGGAAAAGTTCCTCCTCCCTCTTTTTTAATATTCACATTTCTTAGATTTCTCATCCAAAAGTGAGGAATCAAAAAAATCTATTCTCTTTTGGTTCAGCTTTGTTTTAGCAACAGTTTTTGCTATTTGACTTCAAGTTTGAAATTTGTTATCAGAGTTTCTTAGGGGCTACATTGCTATTCAGATTCCTTGAAGTCAAATAGCAAAAACTGTTGCTAAAACAAAACTGAATCAAAAGAGAATAGATTTTTCTGATTCCTCCCTTTTTAAGTATACACCATAAGTCATTATTACCACTTTGAATATCAGCTCAGTATCACTGAAATCTACTTAACATTGTGCATTTCCTATTCATAGATTTTATGGTTACAGTATAGCATCATAATCATCTGGTCTGACCTCCTGAATAGCCCTTCATAGAACCTCACCCAGTAATCTCTGAATCAAACTCTTAATTTCTTTTTTGAGGTATGGAATATTTTTAGAAAGACATCTGGTCTTAGTTTAAAGACTTCAAATGGTGGAAAATCCACAACATTTCTTGGTAACTTGTTCCAGTACTTAATTATCCTTGACTAGTGCCCCCTTTTTAGTTTGAATTTATCTAGTTCCAACTTCCACCCATCTCACCCAGACTTACTTATGGAATAGAAAGCTCCTCATTAATAACTGTAAGACATGAATATGTCATTCTGCTTCCTTCCATGTACAGACCAGGAATACTTATTAAATACTTCTACTTTTCTTTTGACACATGCAGGATTAATTAGGTGAGACATAGGGAAGTAATTCAGGCATTTCTCCACAGAGCATCCTCTTAAGATTTGTCACTATGACAATGATATGATATTGGGACTGTGACCTGGCTTTAGCTATACATGGCATTTATCAGACTACAGGAGTCCCATTGTTGCAATTATCTCCAATCATTAGTGTTTTGGTAATGCATAAATATAAAATGGGAAGGAATATGCTACTGATGCCTTGTGCATTAATTTATGTAAATATATGAACATATAAGAAGATTTTCCACCTATTTTATGTGAGGGAACATTTGTGGATAAGGACTCTCAGATTGTACTGTTACCTTCCATTATAAATTTATGGATATTGTTTATTTTAAAATTATTGCCTTCACATTGACCTCATATCTAGCAATGCTCATCGAAGAGCACCAGGGCTCAGAAATGTAAACTGTTAGCCATGCTGGTCCTTGTTAGCCAGACCACTTGGGTTACATTTTGATACCTCAGGGACAGTGGGAATTAGGCCAGCCTGCTGGGAATTATGGGCTATAATTTTTGCTTGCTATTCTAGTTAACATGTCATTTGCTTTATTGATAAGTCTTTCCCTTTTGCCTATAGGGCTTTTTTACAAGTAGCTTATACATTTCACAAGGTATTCCTAAGGTATGCTTAAGGTATTGCGTGAGCAACATTAAAATTATTCTTGGGGAAAGGGAAATGTCCACTAGGCACAGGAGCTCCTGAGAACTGTGAAAAAACTCCCAGCTAGTTGATGACAAAAAATATGTTTGCCAGTGAATACATGGACCACAAATATGATCAATACCAAAACAACAGCTTCTACGATCAGTTAATACTGATCTCTGTTATAGGGCAGAAGCAATGACCTTTGTAACTCTGATCCAGGCCAGGTGACAGAAGCCAAGATTTAAGTTCCTTTTCTTTCCAACACTCCTTTGTATCCCAACCTTATGAATACCAACCTCAAAGGACCTTATGCCACTTAGAGGAAGAGGAATTACATCAGTTTAATATCCTAGTCACTTCTGTTACAGAAAGTTAAGGACTAGGGCTGGTTTGAAAGAGAGTCAGCTGAGAGAGAACCAATAGAAATCAAGTGCCACGTACAATCTTTTCTGCTCAGTCAGCAACAAAACTCAGCTGGGCTGCAGAAAACTAATCCATACAGTTTGGAAATATGGTTCTTTATCTAACCTAGGCATCAAAATGTTTTATGTATAAGAAAAAGCATCAAGGATTTAAAGAAATTAATTGAATTTTCCATAGAGGGGCTAAAAGCAAATAGATTTAGAATAAATAAATCTGTAGCAGGTATAAAAGATAGGGAGGCATATTAATTTTATCAAATTAAAAACAACCTAAAAGGAGGAGGGGGTAAATGATTCCATCTTTCAATATTCACTTCTATAGTTGTTCATACCAGAGTAATATTCAGTTTATAATCTATAGATAAATCTGAGGAGACCATTACACTAAGTGATTTGATCTGACATAAGGGTCATTTGAAATGAGAGACGTGTAAGACTGAGGGGCAAAAAAATCCCAGAAGTCATGATATATGACTTATTAATTATTCTAGCCTGAAACATGGTTTGAAATGGTCAGGTATTCTTTTCAGATTTAGGTGTGGTGATGTGGGACCTAGCACAAGAGACGCATGTCACAGATGTATGGTGCTCCTCTGTTTCCCCTTTCAGAACATCCAGCCTGATCAATTGGTCACATCCATAACTCACTTGAAAGGGAAGGATGAAAATGGGAACTCCAACCTTGGCCCAGGACTCCAGTGAGAAGCATGGGAGGGTCTCGTTTTGACTATAGCTCTGGTAAGTGGAAACCCATTTAGCAAAACCATCCTTAAATCCAAATCTTTTTATAGCTTAGAATAGCAAAGGCCATTTGTCATGAATGAATGCCTTGGCTGCAACTACTGAGATGAAACAAGTGCCAATGGTATATTTTTGGGCATGATGAACTAGAATGAAGAACTTTGCAAGGTTCCCTGCAGCTCTTTCTCATTACAAACCCTGGGTCAGTTACATAAAGAAGTTTTCTGTTTTTCAATTAGATGGTATAATCAACATGCAAATAGAGCTCTTAGCTGTGTGCTTCTATTTTAGCTTTTATTCCTGTATTGGGCAGGAGGAATAACCTGCAGTAATGCCATTATTGGTACAGGATCAAATTTCCTTGTGCTCCCTGCACTGCTTGTCACTTAGTTACTTGTGTTTTTCACACAACCCTCTGACCCCCTGTGGAACAGCATCAGACCTGAAGCTTAATAATATATTTTATTCTGGGTGGGTGGAGTTTACTTTGGACAGAATCATAGGATTTACAGCTTGTCTGCATTTGTTTTCCACTTTTCCTAGTAGCCGTATTTAGCACTAGATTAGGATAGCATTTAAGTTTCTCCAGTAAATTATCTTTAATACAGCTTTCTTGTTGCAGTTGATTCTAAAAAGCATCACATGCATACAGGAAAGCTGGGCATGAACCCAGACCTCTGACCCAAACACTCCCACTCTGGTAGCTAGTATATTCTTTTTGTCTGCTGGTACTTCCCATTTTATATTTTTCCCTTTTATGAATGAGAATATTTCAAACCAAAGGAAAAAATCCAGATGCACAGAAGATGAATTTTTATTTGTCTGAATGAATAAGGGCCTAAGTGTTCCTCATTTCATTCCCCATTACGTCTATAGAATAATGGGACTGATTTTTGCCGGATGTGCAGCTATCATAGCACATTTTGTAAGGAGCTGCATACAGACCGACTAATGTGATGTGCAAAGCAGAGAGGTAGGCGAGCTATGCAGCTTTTAATTATGCAGATGAGACTCTTTGCATAAGAGCAGGTTAGTTATTTACTTGGAACAAATCATGCTTCTCTGTGCTGGAAGCCTAATTAATTTAACTTAGGGTTTTTTTTCTCCCAGGGCTCCTTCTGTACAGTGCTAGGCAACTGGCCCCATCTGGACTGGGGAAGAGACTGCTGCTAAATGGAGCTTCCCTGATGTGTGTAATGCATTGGAATGCACCCATCTGTATCCCACTGGCCTCATCTCCACCTCCCAAACTGGACTGTTACCAGCATTGCTTGTGGTGGGGGGAGTATTACTACCTCTGCCCCTCTGGGATCTAGAGACTGATGAGGCAAGGGTATTAGTATAGCCTCACACACTGTACAGGAGGGGATGAAATACCAGGCTTGATCATATGACACTTATGCGAGCAGTGTAGCAGTCACAAAAAGTGAACATTATCCCCTGCCTTGGGCAGCATTGGGACTGGAGTGGTGCTGAACCAGTTGGTCCTAATCTGGGGAAAAACCCAGAAGTGGTGAAAAACTGCACAATTTATTTTTGTCAAGGGAAGTTGTTCTTTCTGTAAAGAAAAAAGAAGAGACAGATACATCATTCCCAAAAGTGGAGCTCCACCATGATCTGTAGGCCAGAATGATTTGGGTAGACTCTTCTCCGTTGACTGCAGGCCCTGGCATGGTCCTTCCTATACAGAGGAGTTCTACAGGTTGAGGTAGGTCTATACAGGAGTTGGAGGTATTAATTTTTGCAAAGATTTCTAGCAGGTTTTATGGTGAAGCATTATTTGTCTTATAGCTGGTTTCACCTTGATTCATGGTCTAACCTGTGCCCCAGCTCCTGGGTGAAAAGGAGGATGCACCTCTTCCTAGCCAGGTAGACAGGGCCCAGCTAAATCTTCTCTCTAAACATGGTTTGCATGGACAAAGGAGACAAAAATCCCTTTTAACTTCTTGAACTGCTAGTTTTCCAGGACATTTTTTAGCATTCTGCCTTACATTCCATCTTTGCTTATATATGCGTTTTCTCCCAAAGCAGGCCACCTTGCATCACAAATTTTGAACAGCTGGTAAATCAAGCTTTGACTGTGCAGCTTTCTCTTGCAGGAATGTGCAGTTTCTGTTTAGCAGATATGATTGTTTTACTGGTGTAAGCTTTCTCCTGCCCTACCACCTTAGGCTGTCTAATCCCCAACTACTAATTCATTCTCTTGCTGAAGCTAAGGGCCCTGGAAAGTCTATGGAAGTGAAGAGCTGAAGCTGCCTCAGGGCCTAGGACTAAAGACAGAAGGTCAGAGTAAGAGACCTATCTAACATTCAGTTTTGTTTTCAGCGTAACATAATTTGCACAGATATTTGACTTCTAAGCATCACGTCTTGACAATTGAATACATGATCTATGATTTGTTCTGAAGTATTGAACTGGTTGTTTCATAAGGACAGAAGAAGATGCTGTTGCATTGTAACAGGTTTTACTTAGAGGGCAAGAGAGTGTGTAAGGTGGCAGTTTGGAGGAGTATGTGGTGAAAGGAGAGCAAAAAGGGATAGGTGCAGAGTTGGAGGAGCAGAGGAGCCTGAGTAGGATGTGCAGAGTTGGGAACTGTAGGGAGCTGGTGAGTGAGGGGTAGGCTTCCAGTGTCTGGAAGAACTTGTGGGCTGAGGAAGTAGGATGAGCAGCACTTACCACAGAGGCAGGAGGGCCACTTTTTAAAGCGTTTTTAGCTGGAGGGCCACTTAACAAATTTTGGTAAGCTGTTGAGGGCTACAAGGGTAACCCTGCCCCTTGATGAGTGCTCTGACCCTGCTCTCCATCTTGGGACCAGAAGTTCCACCTCTAACCCCTCATCTGTGCCACTGGAAGCCCCTTCCCTTGCCCTGGAAGTACTCCCTTTGAGAGGGAGGGTGCTGCTATCTTGAAACTGAAAAAAAACCCTTGCTGCTCAGCTGCTGGGTCCTGCCACCAGTTCCTCCTGAGTCCTACTGCCGTGGAGCCTTATCATCTTTGACTGGCAACCATGTACAGATAATAATTAATTTTCTAAATTTTTAGGGGCCCTGTGGACCAGATAGAATGGCCTGGGAGACCAGATCTGGGGTAGGCAGTATTTTGTCTACCCCTGACTTATCAGGAAGCAGAGGAATGTGGGGGCTGGGAGATCTTGTGATCTAGGAGAACATGGGAATGAAAGGGATTCAGGAAAATACAGTGGTAAAGAAGAATTTGAGAGGCTGAGAAGGGGCTTGATTTTCTTCTGGGCTTTAAGATAACGAGTGTCATGTTTTCAGCCCCACCTATCCCATGCCATGGATTCCCATCTTTGCAGTCATCTTCCATGTGGCTGTAATGGAGGGAATGAGGGAGCTCAGGGGTCAACATGAAAGGGGACGTGATTAAAGTCTTCTGCACAACCACTTGTGCAATCTTTTGTTACTTTTAACAGGAAAAAGCATTAAAAATGTTTCTAATCTACCTCAGTGACAATGACTAGGCTCTAATCAATGTTTTGGCCACTAGACCATCTTCAAGAGAACATGCGATGGTGGCACAGATGGAGAAAAATGATACTACTGGGGATATGAATGATGGCTCTTATTAGAAAAAAAATGTAAAATTACTGAAAGGGAAGGAAAGGGGTTAGAGTTACCAGGCAACCAGCACTAGTAAAGAGTAACATGAAAGGACAGCAAGCAAGAAGCCCTCCAATCAATGAACTGTCTGGACAATTAGGTGTGTGAGAAAGTGATGAAGCGAGAGTATTAACATTTCATAGGAGGTTAGAAAATCTGTTTTAAGTGAGTAGAAGGTGCTGGAGAACAGACAAGTTATTTGATTAAAGGTTCACAGTCTAGATTAAAATGCTTCATTAAAAGAAAATCCCATGCCTTAACCATACCTTAGAGTATTTAAATAAAAAAAAAAGTTTTAAATATTTCCTTTAAGTTTCCACTGTTGATGTTGTTTTGCTTCATTTTGCAGTTCATTCATGCTGAACAATGACAGTAAGATCCTTCATTTTCTCTTCCTGCCTCTAGTCAGTGTTGCTGTTTTTTTCACAATCCCGTAAGGCTGAATTTAGCTAGCAACACAAGACTGCTTCTATGTATACAGTGTATATAAAACATACAATGTATAAAAAAGATGTTATTGGAATATAGAATATGGACCACAGCTGGCCCCAGGTAATTGCTACTTACAAAAAGAATGAACAGTTAGCAAATGTAATAGATGGGTAAGATTCAGGACTCTAAGGAGCTGGTACAGACATAGACACAAAAAATAATATGCTATTTTGTAGTATCTTCCATCCAAGGACTTCAATATGCTTTAAAGATAATAGTCCATTAAGAGTTATGGTCTGTTTGTGAGGGCAGAGGACTCTGGGGATTTGAAATGGTAAATACAAAGCTGTTCACTTAGATCCTTGGTTCAAATCCATTGATAAAGACCAAAAAAAATGATGATAGATATCAACTAGGGCTATGTGAAGCTTTGGTCACTGATTCAATTTGGCATAGATTCAGCCCGATTTGGTGGCCGAATCTCCAAATCTGAATTGAATCAGGGGACCCTTTAATCTCTCCAAATTGAATCAGAACCCTCTGAATCGATTTGGAGAGATTCAGAAGATTTGGACATTCACACACAGACACGGCTTTAAATGATTTTTCTACATACCTCTGCATAGCAGGAGCTTGTGAATGCTGTGATGATAGGGAAGATGCACCATCCCACAGGGTTGTGGGGGGCTCCCCAGTGCTATTGGCAGCAGACCCAGAAGTGGACCAGAAGCACTTTCAGTCCACTTCCGGGTCTGCTGTGGAGCATGCCGGGGGGCCCCCCTTACTCCCCCGCTCAGTGACGGTGCCTCCTGGGTCTGGGGAGCCACCTGGGGTCCCACTGTGGCTGATCACAGAGCTGGGGGGGGGCACATGGGGCCCCCGCGTGCTCCCTGGTGGACCCGGAAGGACTGGAAGTACTTCTGGTCCACTTCCAGGTTCACCGCCAAGCATGCAGGAGCCCCTCACTGTGCTCCTGTGGGACGCTCCATCCACCCCAGCATTGCAACATTCACAAGCCACACCTGGTACCTTGAGGTATGTAGAAAAAACATTTAAAGCTGCGTTTATGGCCAAATCACTGATTCTCTGAATCAGCATTCAATCTTCAGATTTGGATTCGTCTGAATCGATTTGAGGACAGTGATCCAAATCAATGAATTGAATCACTGTCCCCAATTTGGGCCAAATCTGAGTTGAATATGGCCCGTATTGCACACCCCTAATATCAACACTTTTCCATGCTAGAGCTTAAGAGACTTAGGTCTTTGGGAGATCATTTGGAATGGTGTTACAGGACAGAGGCATACAAGATTCTTTGGGTAAAAGTGATATCTTTTATTAGATTAACTAAATAGTTGCAAGTTGTCGGGCACAAACACCCTTATTTAGGTATAGGGAGAGTCTGCTGTTTTGTGTTCTCCTGGGTGGAATAGAAGCCAAAATATGCAAAATGCAAGTCTGTGAAAATGCAAATATGTGTCAGTGAGTATCAGAGGCGATTGGAGACAATAGGTATGAGACAGGTAGGTGGGTGGGGCGGAAAGTGGGGAATGTTGACCTGGTAATAGAACGTAACTGGTAAAATGTAGAGAGGTTACCTGGGGTTATGGGATGGCAGGCAGGTTATAATGTGCCATAAATCCAAAGTCTATATTTAGTCCATGGTTTTTTGTATCCAGTAGATTTATGAAGTGAAGTTCATAGGCTCATCTACAAAAGGTGTTTTGTAAATTCCCTTTGAGGATTAGAACTGAGAGACTGGAGAGAGTGGTTGTCTTGTGAGAAGTGTGCATCCACAGGTAATTGTACAGAATAGAGTGACTCTGAGGGAGTCTTTATGAGTGCCTGTATTGACTTTCATCCATGTGTTTCATTAACCATTGCAACAGAAATGGAACTCCCCATTGATAGAACTAGTTTTATCATTAATATTTAGTGGCATGTATTATATAAATGTACACTGCATTGCCGTTTGTATACCACTTGATGTTGCAATGGGATGAAGAGAATAGAATACAAGGAACAGTGCCAATTTCTGTTTGGGATCAGATATCAGGAAGAGAAATTCCTACTTGCATGTTGGCTATTGAGTGCTTTGGAATCCTTTGTGATAGAAGGGGCTACATTGAGCATCAGAAAACCAACATTAAACAAGGCTGGAAGTCTGACAAACTCACCAAATCCAGAAAAAAAAAATCTCTGTTTGTATCTCAAGTCTCCTGTCCATTGTTTACAATGATGTGTGATTTCTAATCTTTGCCTGGTGTTGCCCATTATTTTTCATACTAATCAGTAGGGCTGCACAAAATTTCGCTGGCCATTTTGTTTTGACATTGTTTTGATTCATTTCAAGGTTGAAACAGCAAAATCAAAATGAAACAAAGGGCATGGAAACAGCCTTGAAACAAAATGAGGCTAGTCGAAACATTTCAAAAGTCAAAATGGTTTGACCATAGTGCTGGGCATGGGTAATCAGCCCAGCTGGGCTGGCTTCCCATCCTCCACACTAGATCATGCCACGCTAGATTGCTGACTCCCCACCCTGGCATGATCTAGCACAGGGGATTGGAAGTTGGCCCAGCTGGGCTGACTTCCCATCCCCAGCTGATCTAGAGAAACATTGAAACAGTCAAAACAGTCTTACTGTTTCGACGAAGCAAAACAGAACAGCTGTTTTGAATCAAAATGAAATTTGATACAAAACACTGTTCCATCAAAACCTCAAAACTCAAGGAGAAATGGAACAGTGCTATTTCACACAGCCCTACTAATCAGTTCTTCAAGACATATTTTATTTTGTGGTATCATGTTTTTCTAAAGCCAGAAGAGAAGGGTTTCAAGGAACATTTTTCCAGCACCATTTACTGTAAATCCAGTAGTAAACCTCTCATATTTCATAAGTAATTCAAGCCTTGCATTCTGCATTAGCATAGGAAGTCTGATCTCTCAGCAATTTACTTTAGAACAATACTTGTGGGGGACTGGAATTATGAGATGGAGTTTCTGGCTATTAGGTTGCCAGTTCTAATACAGCATATATTGTTAGCGTCCAAAAAAGGTTGTTATGATCCTAGAGTTGTTCAGTAATGTCTGAAATGAGTTGGAAGTTGTCCAGTGCTTAATGACAGATGTTTGATACCACAAAGAAAAACTACCACTAGCCTGGTATTAACTGGCTTCTTTGCTGTCAGTCTCAGCAGACCAGTGTTGGAGCCGAGTTTTCTTTTCATTCCAAGAGGTAGTGCTTTTGAGTTACAATTTATGGTACATATATACACTTGCATACCACAGCCCATGATGCTTCTGTTCTGCAGGCTGAAGGGTATCAACACTGTACTTTTTAAAGTCTGTGAGATTTTTAAAGCAAGAATGGTTTCCTTTTATTATATGGGAATACAGTACCTACATAATGCTGTTGTAATGGTTGCTTCTGTGCTCTGTGATAATACAACTAAACAATAATAATAATTTCACCAGAAAAATTCTTTAAAAGCATCCCAAAACCAGGAATCCTGCAGAATCTCAAACTTTCTCTAATTATTTTATTTGAGATTGAAACAAAACCAAACATAGTTTTGTGAAGTGTAGGCTTTTTAGTTCTCAAGACCAATAGAACAATGACCTTTTCATCACATTTCTACCCCAACTCAAACCTCCCATCTGGAAAAATTAAATATCAGCTCTCCTGAGGACCCTCTTCTTTTCCAAAAACAGAGTGAAAAGGCAGGTCTTTAATTTTGTGTTCAAGGATGAAAATAACACTGGGTGAACTATTCTTCCCAACATAACATAGGATAGGTTATGCTCACCATGTAACTTATGATTTACTGTAATCCATCAGGCATCATTACTTCCCGTACAGAAGTCTTTACTCTTCAGTCAGTCATTCATCCAAAGAAATGCTTACTCCAAAAAGGTGAAGAGTCAGCAGAAAATGTGGACAACATGAATATTTTAAATGGAGGTTGAGTTCACATTGCCTGATGGGGAGAAATGTTTTGTCCAAAAATAGAATGAGATGAGATATTAGTAATGCTTTGGGATGATAACTGTTATAATTTTGGCTTTTATCATTTCTAAAGAATCTGATCATGAGATATTTACAGATCTCTTTTAGAACAGTGCTGTATAAGGGTAATATTTGGAAACCTGTGCTTTGTACAATGTTAAATGTTGTATTTGCCAAGAAACAGTACGCCTAACAGTCATAGGCAATGAGTAGATGCATGACGTGTGTGTGCATGTGCACACACACTAGCATACACATTTGAATGTGTATAAAGCGCTCCAAAAGCAGTTATAATGGAGATTTAAGATTATCTCCGCAATTTTAATTTGGCCTCTTGTACATATGATAGTCTGATGCGCTCCCATTCTAGTTTTTTTCCGATAGATTCATGTCTTTTTTGTGTATACAATCAAAAGTGACTACTTAATGGGCAGGGAATTTTGCATCTTCTAATTGTTCAGTTTATTTACTGAATAACATTCAAATTCTGCTCTGAAGACAGAATTATGAATTTCCTCTTAGATCTTTCTCTGGTGCTTGTCACTAGTACCTGAATACTTTACAGCATAAACAGTATATTTATGTTCACAGCAATTCTGCAAAATGGGGGTTTGGATTATCTCCCTTTTATGGATGGGGAGCTGAGGCACAGAGAAGTCACAGTCAAATGTATCTAACTTGGGGTGCCCCATCTGAGATGCTTAAAACCTGATTTTTCAGGGTATATAGCATTAACATACATTAAAGCAGCCCCTGTTGACTTCAGTTGCAGTTCTGAATGCTCTACACTTCTGCAAATCACCCCAGGGCTTCAAGTCAAGCATGAGAAAATTGATTACTGCACCTGTGAAGAGCTTGGTTTAAGCAACTATAGTTACGTAACATCGGGACTCTGGGGCAGAGAGAGAGAGAATCAAATTTTCCAAGGCAAAGTTCAGCTGCCTTATGCTGAGACCATCTTTTTATATCCTGCAGTCCCTTGCCTCATTTACTGTGCACCTGACTTCTGCAACAAAGCAAGCAAGGGCCATGCATCCTATGGATTGAATGAAACAGGAATCTTAAAGAAAAATAGTTTGTGATTTAATTAAAGATTGTATCCTAATACTTGTGTTCCAGGGTTGAATAAAGGTTGAAATCTTCATGTTGGTATTTCCTCATGTTGAGTTTTTTGGAACCTCGAAGGTGTTATTTTAATGCAGTGGTTTTCAACCTGTGCTCTGGAAGTCTACAGACTATGTCTAAGGGGTCCGCAAAAGATTATGATCAATCAAAAGTATGTGAATGCCCATGCTTATAATTCAAAGGGGTCTGCACCTCCATTTAAAATGTTTTAGGGGGTTGCAAATGAAAAAAGGTTGAAAACCATTGTTCTAATGTAATCCTTTCCTAGATTTTAAAAAAAAGTGATTGAAGGAACAGAAATTCTTTCATTTAGCATCACACTGACACCCCAGTGGTTTATTGCCACCCAAACTCTGCCACTTGGACTACTGGAATAGCTAATAGGGCTGTGTGAAATGTCATCACGAGTATGTTTCAACACTGTTTTGACCTGTTTCAAGGTCAAAACAGAAAAATCAAAATGGAACAGATATAGTCAAAACAGCCTCAACAAAATGAGACAAGTCAAAAAATGTTGCCATTTCAACACTGTTTTGATGTTTTGCCCATAGGCTATAATGGGGAAGGACAAAACAGCCTATACATTTGTCATTTCTGGCTTGATTTGGATGAAACCGGCAGAAATGGTAGCTCCTTCTGAGGGCATGAAGCCTGCAAAATTTAAAAAAGATAGGTGTAGGGGCTTCAGGGAAACTGTACCCCCAAATCTTAAAAGAAAAACTCATGTCATGTGTATGTGTTAAGCCATAGTGGGGTCAAAACTGAAGACGTGCTAGCTCCTGCACAGGCCACAAAGCCTGCCAGGTTTCAAGGAGACAGGTGCAGGGGCTTGGGGGGAACTGTACCTCAATCTGCAAATAAGCATGGGTCATGACATGGGTGACAGTGTGTTTGTTAAGGCACAGCACGGTGAAAGCTGCAGGCCTGCTAGCCCCTGTTGAGGCCACAAAGCCTGGCAGCTGTCAAGGAGATAGGTGCAGGGGAAGTCCGGGTTCTGGGGCCCTGCACCTCTAGCTGCTGACAGGCAAAACTTTTGTCATGGGTGCTTGGGCAACTGTCTGTCCTGGGGCACAGGGAGAGGGGAGGAACTACTGCAGGCTTGGCTGCTACGCTCTGCTGCGGCCACAAAGCCTGCCGGCTGTTAAGGAGATAGGTGCAGGGGGGTTCTGGGCCCTGCACCCCTAGCTGCTGACAAGGAAAACTCCTGATGTGGGTGCTTATGTAACTGACTGTATCTGTCTTGGGGCAAAAGCAGTTCCCAGCTCTGTATTGATTCTTTCCTCTCTTTAGTCTGTAGTTTTGTAGGTGTTAATCCTTGCTTATTAACTACTGTGTACTGAGCTGGTTCCTTAGTGACTCATGATTGATTGCGTAACACAGTAGCTAGCTAAGATAATGAGTTAATGAGCAACTTGGCAGGCTTCATGCCCTCAGAAGGAGCTACCATTCCTGCAAGTTTCATCCAAATCAAGTCATAAGGTTAGATGAACATCTTGCTGGGGTCATTTGACCCCAGTATTCTTTCCTGCCGTGGCAGGGGGTCGGACTAGATGATCTGCTCAGGTCCCTTCCAACCCTACAAACTATGAAACTATGAAACTATAAATGACAAAGTTATAGGCTGTTTTGTCCTCCCCCATTATATCCAGGGTGTTGAGGGAATTGGCAGGGGTTATTGCGGGGCTTTATGAGCACTCATGGTGCTCTGGCCAGGTGTCGGATGACTGGAAGAGGGCCAATATGATCCCCATCTTTAAAAAAGGGAGGAAGGAGGACCTGGGCAACTATAGGTCCGTTAGTCTTACATCAATCCTGGGGAAGCTCTTTGAGAAGATTATCAAGGAGCACATCTGTGAAGAGCCAACAGTGGGGATGATGCTCAGGGGTAACCGGCATGGTTTCATTAGGGGTAGTTCCTGTCAGACCAACTTGATTGCCTTCTACGATCAGGTCACAAAATCCTTGGATGCAGGTGTCACAATGGATGTAGTCTTTCTGGACTTCAGGAAGGCCTTTGACACTGTCTCCCACCCCAGTCTCATTTAAAAGCTAGGTGACTGTGGCATTGATACCTAAACAGTCAGATGGTTTGCAAATTTGCTGAGGGGCCACACGCAGAGGGTGGTGGTGGACAGGTCATTTTTGACCTGGAGGGATGTGAGTAGTGGGGTCCCCCAGTGCTCAGTCTTTGGGCCTGTGCTGTTCAATTGCTTTATTAGCAACTTGGAGGAGGGGCTGAAAAGCACCCTGTTTAAATTCACAGATGACACCAAGATTTGGGGCAAGGTGGGCAAGCTAGAAGGGAGGGATGGGATATAACTGGACCTGGACAGGTTACAGGGGTGGGCGAATGAGAACAGGATGGGATTCAATACGGATATCTGAAAGAGATGTCCATTTAACTCTAATGAGGACTAAAGAAACAATATCTATTGATTAGTTTTGCCTAGTTTGTTACGATTTTATACATAATAATACTAACAGGCAACTATAGGCCCCTTAGTTTTACTTCAGTCCTGGGAAAGCTCTTTAAGAAAATTATTCAGGAGCACATCTGTGAGGAACCAGCGGGAGGTGGGGAGGAGGTGATGCTCGGCAACCAGCATGGGTTTATTAGGGGGCAGGTCCTGTCAGACCAACTTGATTGCTTTCTATGATCAGGTCACAAAATCATTGGACGCAGGTGTCACAATGGATGTAGTCTTTCTGGACTTCAGGAAGGCCTTTGACACTGTCTCCCACCCCAGTCTCATTTAAAAGCTAGGTGACTGTGGCATTGATGCCTACGCAGTCAGATGGTTTGCAAATTGGCTAGGGGGCTGCACCCACAGAGTGGTGGTGGACGGGTCATATTTGACCTGGAGGGATGTGGGCAGTGGAGTCCCCCAGGGCTCGGTCCTGGGGTCTGCACTGTTCAATTTCTTTATTAGTGACTTGGATGAGGGGGTGAAAAGCACCCTGTTTAAATTCACAGATGACACCAAGATTTGGGGCAAGGTGGGCATGCTAGAAGGGAAGGACAGGATATAACTGGACCTGGACAGGTTACAGGGGTGGGCGAATGAGAATAGGATGGGATTCAATACGGATAAGTGCAGGGGGCTGCACTTGGGCAGCATACCTACAGGCTGGGGAACTCCCTTCTTGAAAGCACAGTGACAGAGTGAGATCTTGGAGTTGTTAGAAATGGAGTATTGTTAGAAATGCACAGCTTGCATCTTGCACCTGATAAGAAAGAAACACTGCCAAGGACTTTGTTCCTTGCCCAGCCTTGCCACAGCTTTTCTTATACTAAATCGCAGACTCTCCCCCAGCTTCTCCCTAGCCTTTCTCATACAGATTACAGAAGCTGGAATTCAACTGACTGTGTCCTTGAAAGGGTGGGGGTTGAACTCTTGGTGACCTATAGTAGTCTCTGAGCATGCTTAATTAGATGATGCATATTTACCTCTCCGCCTTGCATACTTAAGTAGTTAATTATACTATACATGCGATGTATGTAGTGATGTAACCACATGTATGCTTGTATGAAATGGAAGTGAGCTGTAAGAGTTCCTGTTTCTGCACACGTGCCCAGGAGGAAAAAGATAAATACAGCCTGCAAAATTTCTTGGTGGGTTCAGAGTAATCTGAGTTTTTGACTCTGCTCTGACCCTATTTGCAAATACACCTTTTGTGCCATCTAATGAGTGTGTGTCTGTGATTTTGGTGGCCTCCAGAGAAACGAACCGCTTTAAGCATCAATCTGGCACCGGCAGATGGGACGTCTCTGAATCACCTCGGGGCTCAGTGACAAGATCGTCTCTGCCACCACGGGGAGTGCGCACCAAGCCGCCTTTTTGGGCTCACCCAGGGGGTTTCAGACATGAGTCGGGGTACCCGAGAGATTTAAGGCTCCTGTGCAAAATTTTTGCTTTCTGAGGACGCCAGACACACATTCTGGCATTCTAATCGAGATCTCTGGGGTATCTGAGTGAGTATATGAATTCCCTTGCCCAATTTGGTCTGGATCCGGGAACAAAGACGCGTTCGATTTGGTTTAATACTGGGAAATTTTCGGCCTGGTATATGCAAACCGTCTGTAACTAGGATCTTTTGGTATTTGGTGTGCGTTGGATGCACTTTTGTGGGCATATGGGTGCGGGTCGCTCCCGTGTAGAAAACTCAGATACGCCTTTAAGTTATATATTACAAAACTTCAGTAAATTTGCAAAGCAGGCAGATTATGGAGTGAAGATGAAAAAGGGTGATTTAATTAAGTTTTGTCAACTCGAGTGGCCAACATTTGGGGTCCACTGGACCCCGAAAGGATCCTTTGTAGTAAAAGAAGTGATAGCTATCCATGAAATAGTTATGCAGAACGGATATTGGAATAAATTTCCTTATATCGATTGTTGGTTGTGGGTGGTTCAAAATCAGCTACCTTGGATTAAGAAATGCTTAGTAAAGTCTCATGTGATGGTTGTTAAAGGAAAGACTCAAGGAGGACCGCCTGTACTCCCTGAGTCTAATGAGGGGGGGAATTCTGAATTGGCTGAGTATCGGACCCGCTCTCCCGTCACCCTGTCAGGTAGCGAGGATGAATCAGACACCACCTCGGGATCCAGTCCCTCTGCACCACCGCTCCCTCCCTCAGGGAAACCACCACCGGCGTATCAAAGCATACCTAATGATTCAGAGCGTGTGCCTCAGCCAAGTGCCCCATCTGAATCAGGGAATAAGGGCTATTATTTGCACAAGACTGTAGAATCACAGCCGGTGCTGAATTGCCCGATGCGAGAGGTTATCGGAGAGGGGGGCAATGCAACTTTTGTCTACACCCCATTTAGTACTTCAGATTTATTTAACTGAAAGAATCAGAGACCCTCTTTTTGTGAAGACCCTGAAAAGATGAGGGACCTGTTTCGATCTATTGGACAAACCCATCGACCCACTTGGGCTGATGCCCAGATGATGCTCCAAATCCTCCTGACCCCAGAGGAGAGGAGATTAGTGTTGGGGACGGCAGAGCGCATTGCAGCAGCCAGGGTAGAAGCGGAGGGAGCTGCTGGTCATACCTTGCGTGATACCTGCCCTGTTGAGGAACCGAGATGGGATAATCATACTGCAGAAGGAAGAGAGCTGAGTGCACAGTATCTGGGGATTATAGCGGAAGCAATGGGGAAGGCAGTGCCTCGGGTTACTAATCTGTCTAAATTGTATGAAGTGAGACAGGGAAGAGAAGAGGATCCCTCAGCTTTCCTCAGGAGGCGGTATGAGGCGTTCCGCAGGTTTTCAGACCTAGATCCAGAAGCCCCAGATAATCAACGCATGGTAAATCTTATGTTTATTGGTCAATCTGCTGCTGATATTCGTAAGAAGTTACAGAAAACTGAGGGAGGTGCTGGGAAACCGATTTCAGAGCTGGTAGAAATTGCATATAAGGTATATGGGAATCGTGAGCGTAGTGCAGGAGCGCAAGGAGGATAAAAAGGCTCAGCGACAGATGGCAGCGCTGGCAGCTGCTATAACTGGAGGTAACCCTGGAAAGGCTGGGATGCAGAAAGGGAAAGGAGAAAGAGTTGGAGCAGACGTTTGTGCTTACTGCAGGGAGAAAGGACACTGGAAGAGGGAATGCCCAAAGTTAAAGGAGAAGAGAGAGGGTGAACCAAGAGGTCACCTCATACGGGCAGAGGAAAAGGGTGAGGACACAGAATGAAGGGGACGGGGATCTAAGACCACTACCCTTTGGGCTGGAGCCCGAGAAGATCCCATGGTAACCATTAGGGTTGGTGGCAAAAACTTTGAAGCCTTGGTGGATACTGGGGCTACATTTTCAATGATTCCAGAAACCCCCCGCCTGTGCAGGAACTAGTGAATAGCATGTACTTGTGGAAGGGATTGAGGGAACGCAATCCCGACTCCCTGTTTGTAAGCCACTTCTCACCAAAGTGGGGGACCATTTGCTTGAGCACTCCTTTGTATATTCTCCAAGTTGCCCAGTTGCACTACTTGGGCGGGACCTACTCACAAAATTGCAAGCTGAGATATTTTTCAGAGACGACCAGATGGTGGTCCAGCTACCTGTCAAGCAGAGCTCGAACTATCAGATGGCTCTCCTGGAGGACCGACGCCCTGTAGTAAGTTCTGAAGATCACATGACTGGAGTAGACCCCTCGGTATGGGCTGATGGAACCCCTGCGCGAGCTAAGTTCGTCTCCCCGGTAAGGATCATACTCAAGGATGGGGAGGGGCCTGTTCGGGTAAAGCAGTATCCACTCAGCCGAGCAGCCAGAGCTGGACTCAAGCCGTTAATAGAGAAATACAAGAGGTCCGGATGGCTAGTGGAAGGGTCCTCACCATATAATACCCTCATTCTTGGAGTGCCGAAGGCAGATGGGGTCTCATACAGACTGGTCCAAGACCTGCGAGCAGTAAATAAGAATTTCCTTTTAGACCATCCTGTAGTCCCGAACCCACGCACGATTTTGACACAAGTACCAGGGGAAGCTGAAATATTTTCAGTGCTAGATTTGAAAGATGCTTTCTTCTCCATTCCCCTTCACCGAGAGAGTCAAAAATTGTTTGCTTTTGAATGGGAGGATCCAGATACTTTCCATAAAGCCCAACTCATGTGGACAGTTCTTCCACAAGGATTCATAGCAGCCCTCCATATTTTCGGACTTGCCCTTCAGAAGGACTTGGAGGAGTGGAAGGGATCACACCCCGCAGTGACTCTCCTCCAGTATGTGGATGACCTGCTAGTTGCAAGCCCAAACTTGCAACTCTGCGAGGAAGCCACCAGGTCACTGCTAAACACTCTAGGGGAAAAAGGATATAAAGTCTCTAGAGAGAAGGCCCAAATATGTCAGCCTCAAGTTACATTTTTGGGATATAAGCTCTCAAAAGGAGTCAGAGCCCTGAGTGCGGATCGCATACAGGCAATCCAAGGTCTAACCTCACCTAAGTTACCCAAGGAGCTGCGGGCATTCCTAGGGCTAACTGGATTCTGTCAACTATGGATACCAGACTATGGTGGAAAGGCTAGACCACTGTATGACTCACTAACTAAGGAGAGTCTCACTAAGTGGAAATGGAATAAAGAAATGCAGCATGCCTTTGATCTGCTTAAGGCAGCATTAACCCAGCCCCCTGCACTGGCCATCCCAAATAGTAAAAAGCCATATCAACTGTATGTTCATGAGAATCGAGGGGTCGCATCCGGGGTGCTGACACAGCCATCAGGCCCGACCTGGAGACCCGTGGGATATTACTCAAAGGATCTAGATCCAGTTGCACTCGGGTGGCCAGCCTGTCTTCAGGCTGTGACAGCCACAGCAGTGGTTGTTGAAGAAGCCCAGAAGATAGTCATGGGTGCGGACATGGAAATACACACCCCACATGGAGTTCCCCAGATTCTAGGGACTGAGGGAGGAAAGTTTCTCAACCCCTCCAGACAATCACGGTATGAGAGATTTTTGCTCTCTAATCCAGGACTTACTTTCAAACATACTACAGCCTTGAACCCTGCAACCTTGCTGCCGGAGCCAGGGAAACCAACGCATGACTGCCTTGAGGTCCTGAATCAAACCACACAGGTGCGGCCTGATCTTGCTGAGGACCCAATTGAAGACCCAGATGCTGAATACTTCATAGACGGCTCCAGCTCTGTCATCGATGGAAAAAGACGAACAGGATGTGCAGTGGTAACCTTGGATAAGGTAGTATGGAGGGAGTCATTGCCAAGCTCATGGTCGGCACAGGCCGCAGAACTCACTGCACTCACCTGAGCATTACAGCTGGGGACAGGCCAGCGGGTTAATGTATATACTGATTCTCGCTATGCTTTTTCTACGGTCCATGCGCACGGAAAGAAAGGGGTTTCATTACGGCTTCTGGGAATAAAATTGCTAACGGCTCACAGATTATCAAGCTACTAGAGGCACTCCACCAGCCTAGAGAGGTAGCAGTCATTCATGTGCGGGCCCATGGGAAGGCTGCTGAGGAAAAGCATAAGCTTGGAAACGCAAAGGCTGATGCGGCAGCAAAGGAAGCCGCATTTATTGGTGGAGAAGCGGAGGAAGTATCCAGGCAGGCCTTGTCCCATGCCATATGGCCATACGTCTGGGATTTAGTCCCGCAGTATTCCCCTGAAGAAGATAAATTTGCACAGAAAGCTTGTGCAGAAAAGAACTCCCAGGGGTGGTGGATAGTACCGGGAGGAAAGGTCATGATACCCAGGCCATTACTTCAAAAAGTGCTGCATCAGCTTCATGCAAGAACCCATATGGGAGGCTTGGCTATGGGTGATCTAGTGATCCGCCAAGCAGTAGCCCCAGGGCTATATGTAGAAGCTCAGCGCATTGCTACCAGGTGCATCACATGCCAGAAAGTAAACCCTCGAAGGAAACCCCCTGTGCCAATGGGAGGTAGACCCCGGGGCAGCATACCCTGGACAAGCATGGCAGATTGATTTTGCTGAGCTCCCACGGTCCGGACATCATGGGTTTTTACTTGTCATGGTAGACCAGCTCTCTGGTTGGGTCGAGGCATGGCCCACCAGGACTGCCACTGCGGCCACAGTAGTGACGTATTTGTTGCAGGAGATCATTCCCCGGTATTCTCTGCCTGAGTCCATCGAGTCGGATCAAGGACAACACTTTGTGGGAAAGGTAGTTCAAGAAGTCGCACAAGCTCTCAAGATCACTTGGAAACTACACACACCATGGAGACCACAGAGTTCAGGACAAGTGGAACGCATGAATAGGATCTTTAAAGACTCTCTACTCACCAAAATCTGTATTGAAGCACGCCTTAAGTGGCCTCAAGCATTGCCGCTAGCTCTTACTTGCATTCGAAACACTCCCCGACGGGGCATTAAATTAACCCCATATGAAATTATGTTTGGCAAGCCTCCTCGAGTCTTACCCCCTGGGATGCGAGAAAATGTAACTTTTGAATTAGGTAATAGTGAGCTTCATATGTACGTTATTGCTTTGCAGTCTGTCTTGTCTTCTCTTCACAGGTATGCAGCCTCCTTTCAGCGTCTGCCTTTAGACGTACCGGTACATGACTTCTGCCCGGGAGACTGGGTCTTGGTGCAGCGGTGGAAAAAGGAACCTTTGACTGAGAGGTGGAGTGGCCCTTTCCAGGTACTTCTAACAACCCACACCGCTGTAAAGATTGCTAGCCATGACTGTTGGATACACCATACCCGTGTGAAACGACATCCACGAGCGTCAGAGGACACCAACTCCCAGGACGAACTCACTCCAGAAGATGAGTCGTCCTCGGAACAAGAAGCCAGCAAGTGGAGCTGTGAACCCACTGGTGATCTCCAAGTGCGCCTGAGACGGCTTAATCAAAGGTCAGAAAATTAGACAAGAAAGTAAAAAGAAAAAGTTTAGACTGTATTTGATCTCAAGAAAGAGAGAATATGGTGGGAATCTTAATATGCTTTGTTATCTATGTAGTAAGAGAAGCAGGATTGAGCAGCCCTAGCTGCCAGCCTATATCCCCGCTTCCCCCAATTGCTCCCCCAGGGACAAATTTGTATGTTGACATGATGGAAAGAATTGCAGGTACCTTTAATCTCACCAACTGCTGGGCCTGTAGGGGACTCCAAGAGGCCGGAGAACAGTGGCCTTGGAAGGCTTTTCCTTTGGCCCCAAAATGGTTGGTAAGTGATAAGGCGGATGTTAAGAGTACTGGTCAAGAATGGGATGAGACCCACAGCTGGGATCTTTCCCAAGTGGCATTAGGAGAGTACTGTATTAGCAATAATGGTACAGGGAGGAGTTTGGGACATAGCCAGCGTACATGGACATTGAAATGGGTCCAAACATGCACTACCTGTTATGCGCTTAATTGCAGCAAGTATGCAGGTCAATGGAATTCTACTGCTGTTAAGCTCCCAAACTCCACGTGGATGAAATGTAACCCATCCACTCCACAATCATCCCCGTATGATGAAGACACCTGCTTCGAAAAGGTCAGAAGGGCAAGAGTATCACGTTTCGATCCTAACATTACAAAATGTCAGGCATATAATGAGACCCGAAGTGAACGATTCATACCTTACTTCTATAATTGGCAATGGGAGCACCCGAATGGCATGA
This sequence comes from Crocodylus siamensis, assembly GCF_052110815.1. Classification (NCBI taxonomy): domain Eukaryota; kingdom Metazoa; phylum Chordata; order Crocodylia; family Crocodylidae; genus Crocodylus; species Crocodylus siamensis. The sequence goes on along the minus strand of NC_143396.1, from coordinate 226,219,186 downwards.
TGGCTTGCTTTAATAGATATTGGAGTGCCTCAAATGACAGAAATGAAATAACCGAGTGCGAGTATAGGGATAAAGATGGAGTATGGAGATGTCAGCTTAAACCGAGTGACCATTACACCGGCCCTTTAGGGCATAGGGACAACAAATACTATCCCCCTCTTTTCTGGTGGAACTGTGACCCCCTGGCCTTGGGAGGGGAGAACAGGGCCTTAAAAGGACATTATTGGATTTGCGGAAGGCAAGCCTATACGGTACTGCCACAAAGGTGGACAGGAACCTGCTATATTGGGGTAATTGTACCAGCTTTCTTTTTGCTACCATCTGAGGTTGGAAATAAGTTGGGAGTCTCTTTGTATGATGATTGGAAAAGGACCAAGAGAAGTATTGATGTAAGTTTGACACGGGGTGGCTCCCAGAAGTGGAAGGAGGATGAGTGGCCCCCTCAAAGGATTATTGAGTATTACGGACCAGCTACATGGGCTAATGATGGGAGTTGGGGATACCGGACACCAATATACATGCTAAATAGAATCATCAGGTTGCAGGCAGTCTTGGAAATAATTACTAACCAAACTGCCACTGCTCTCGAGTTACTGGCCCGACAGAGTTCTCAGATGAGAGAAGCCATATACCAAAATTGAATGGCCTTAGACTATTTACTTGCAGAGGATGGCGGAGTCTGCGGAAAGTTCAACCTTTCTAATTGTTGTCTCCAAATAGATGATAACGGAAAAGCAGTCTTAGAGATTGCCAAAGAGATTAGGAAAATAGCCCATGTACCAATACAAATGTGGGAAAACACATGAGATAAAGACTGGTGGTCTAATCTACTTGGAGGACCCTGGTGGAAGAAAGTAGGGTTTGTATTTTTGTGTGCTCTGACTGGTTTGATTTTTATTCCTTGCCTTACTCCCTGTCTCACTAGATTGATAACCACCACAGTTGAAGGGATGCAAGTTGCAGCAGTCCCCCTCAAAGCGCAGACTGTAGCAAAAGTCATGGTACTCAGAAAAATTCCTCGTAATTATCTTGATCTGCCTAAATGAAAATGGGGAGCAGAAAGCATCTTGAGGGGGGAATATTGTTAGAAATGGAGTATTGTTAGAAATGCACAGCTTGCATCTTGCACCTGATAAGAAAGAAACACTGCCAAGGACTTTGTTCCTTGCCCAGCCTTGCCACAGCTTTTCTTATACTAAATCGCAGACTCTCCCCCAGCTTCTCCCTAGCCTTTCTCATACAGATTACAGAAGCTGGAATTCAACTGACTGTGCCCTTGAAAGGGGGGCCGGGGTTGAACTCTTGGTGACCTATAGTAGTCTCTGAGCATGCTTAATTAGCTGATGCATATTTACCTCTCTGCCCTGCATAGTTAAGTAGTTAATTATACTATACATGCGATGTATGTAGTGATGTAACCACATGTATGCTTGTATGAAACAGAAGTGAGCTTTAAGAGTTCCTGTTTCTGCACACGTGCCCAGGAGGAAAAAGATAAATACAGCCTGCAAAATTCCTTGGTGGGTTCAGAGTAATCTGAGTTTTTGACTCTGCTCTGACCCTATTTGCAAATACACCTTTTGTGCCATCTAATGAGTGTGTGTCTGTGATTTTGGTGGCCTCCAGAGAAATGAACCGCTTTAAGCATCAGAGTCATTATCAATTCCAAGAAGCACACGGGCTGCCAATGCGAGGACATGGTCAGTAAGGCTAACCGCACCTAGTCATGTATCCACAGATGCATCTCGAGCAGGTCCAAGGAGGTGATCCTCCCCCTCTTTGCAACACTGGTCAAGCCACAGTTGGAGTATTGCATCCAGTTCTGGGCACTGCACTTCAGGAGGGATGTGGACAGCATCAAGAAGGTCCAGAGGAGGGCCACTCGTATGGTCGGGGCAGCAGGGCAGACCCTATGAGGAGAAGCTACGGGTCCTGAATCTGTTCAGCCTTCACAAGAGAAGGCTGAGAGGGGATCTAGTGGCTGTCTATAAACTTAACAGGGGAGACAAGAGGGGAATGGGTGAGACCAGGAGTAACTAGGAATAATGGCCACAAGTTGTTTGAGAGTAGGTTCAGGCTAGACATCAGGAGGCACTACTTCACAGTTAGGGTGGCTAGGATATGGAACCAGCTTCCAAGTGAAGGGGTCTTGAGGGTCATCTTGTCCAACTTCTTTCATGAATGTAGGAATGCTACTCCTAAATCATCCTTGGCCAGTGCTTACCCAGCCTCTTTTGGAAAAATTCCAGTTAAAAAGATTCCACAACTTTCCTGGGCAATTTATTCTACTGCCTCACTGTTCTAGCAATCTTCTTGGTCTGTGGCACACCCACCGTGCCAGATTTACACCTCTGCTACCACCATGTTGCCAACTTTGACTATTAGGGTCACACAGCAGTCCCCATTCCATACCCTATTTCTACAGGACATGCTTTGTCCCAAGTTTCAGGTATTCATAAGGGGAACAAATGTATAAATGTGTACCCTGACTAAAACACTATGGAAATCTGCTCCTTGAAAATTAGCTATTAGCTGGCTTTTTCAGAAATTATTTTTCACACCCTTAAAGTACAGTTGGCTCTTTTAGTTACAGCCCAAAAGAACCCTATAACTTGTCCTGTGCTTCTGGTATTTGATATGATGCACAGAGTCATCAGATCTCAACCTTTACTGATCTTAATATAAGATCCCTCAAACCAGTGCACAGTGTTTTTTGTCATGCTCCAGATCCCAGAATCATCTGATTCCATGAGAATCCTAACTTTGTATTTTAAAAATAAGTTAATGGAAAGATGGTTTTGCCTTCCCTAAAGACTCCATCACCAGAAGGCATATAAGGACCCAAATCTATTATTTAAAAAGCCTCATTATGTTTAATTCACTCATTATTTTGGGGGCTGTTCATGACTGGAAAGGTTAGGACTGACAGTAACAAGAGCACTGTCTGCCAGGCCCTGTTATACCCATGGCTTACATGCAAAGTATGGAAGAGGGTGATAAGAATTTGCTCCATTTTATGCCAAATAGGGGCAACCCCAGATTTCTCAGCAAGATACAGCTCTTTCTCCTCCTCTACAAGAAACCTGTTGAGAGAGGCTCAGCCTCCACTTCTCTTCCCTTGCCATTATCCTCTGAGTGTGAATACAAACTGTTTTATATGACCTTAAACTAGTTTAAAAATCCCACGAGCAGATGATACACAGCTCTAAAGTAGTAGATCCACATCCAATCCATAGAATTTACCTTAACAGTCAGGGGTATCTATATTGATATAGAACTGGTTTTGTCTATGTCCCTCTTCCAATTGGGGTGATCGGTCAGACCAGCCAAATCCCATGCTGCTTTCTGGCCCACATGTAAAAGAGCTGCTCTGGCCTCCCTTCTGACCTTAACTGCTCTGAGGTTGGAGCTCTGAAGTTGCCTGCGACTCAGCCCTTCATAAATCAGGCATGAAGGCACAACATCACCATTTTGTATTGGCCCTCCCTCCTTCCATTTCAGTACATTCAACTTCTCAGCCAGCATACCAGCATGTCAGGTGCTTCCTATGGCTTAACCAGCTCAATCTGTGAGGAGCTCTGCAACGCCATCATATAGTGAGGGAAAGAAGCTGTTCAGCAGGCCCTTCACAAAACACATTACAATGCCATTGTGGTGCCGATGGCTGCCCACCTGCAGTAGCCAGTGGTGTAGGGCCAGGATCAAACACCACAAATACCATTACAGAGGTAGGGGACACCAACCATTGCTCAGGCATCAGGTTAGCCATACATGCCTTCTGCAAGGAACTTTCCAGGGTCCTTGCCAACACTGACAACTTCAAGCTGCATTTTGTCACCAACTGTGGGTGAGACTGAATGCATGGATGTGGACAGGTGAAAGGAGGTCCAGGGCAAGGACAGAAAGCTTCCCAGTGAAACCCAATCCCTCTGGGATGCAGGATGATGTGGCAGTCCCCAGCAAAACAAAGACAGCTGGCATGAGACCGAGATTCCAGAGTTGCCATCTGACAACCAGTGCTACAGTGCTCCCCCCATCCCTCAGCCTGGGCTTGTAGAGGTGACAGACTCACAAGCATCCCAGGCACTGGAAGACTCCATAGCTCCAGAACTCACTACCCCAGTCTTCCCCCACCACACTGATCAGTCGCTGACAAAAACTTGATGTAACAGGGTCCTGCTCCAGGGGTGGCAGTGATGCCCCTGGAGTTCCCTCAGCTCTTGTCAACCTTGTCGCTCTGTTAGGGCAATCTCCCCTTCTCAATTGCCACACTTTGATGAAATGATATTTCAGAAAAAGCCCCAGGGCTTTCCAAGTCGAATCTTGCCATGAGTGCTATTGTTGCTGCTCATCATCTTAAGGGCAATTATATGGGCTCCGTTCTCCCCAATACCCATGCCCATGCCTCACTGTTCTCACTTGTTCCTCCCTCTCTGAGCTGTTCCTAACCCCTCGCAGGCTATAGCCCCCCTGACCCTGCTGGCATGCACTCCTCCTGGGCACAAGCCCCTGGCCCCAGTCCTTGCCCCTCCTGGGCTACAGGCTTCTTGGCTCCCTTAGTCTGTGGCTGTGAAATCTGGTCTTTGGCTCTTCTCTCTAGGCCCTGGGCCCACTTCTAGGCCAGTTGAGACTTACAGGCTCCCCTGGCTCTGCCATTCTCTGGCTATGGCCCTCCTTGGTCTTTGGCCTTTATCTCTGGGTCCTGGTCCCACTCCTGGGCCAGTGAGACCTCCAGGCTCTCTACCTTGCTTACACTTGCCCCTCCTGGGCTCTGGCCTCAGTCCCAGCAACTGAGCCTCCCAGCTCAGACCTACATTCTTGGCCCCACCTCTGGGCTTGGGCCCTTTCACTGTGTCAGCACTTCCAACTCCACCCCTGCTGAGCTACAGGCTCTTGATCCTGCTTACTTGACCCCTCCTGGGCTCAAGCTGTCTCCCCCTTGAACCCCAGGCCCACTATTGCACATTCCTAGGCCTCTTTGCTCCCAGGCCTGTTGGGACCTCCTCCCCTTGGACCCTTCCTCAAACCTCCAGAGTTGCTTACCCCAGCTCAGATACTACCAAGAAACCCTGCTGTAGCCCTGGTACACAAGAGCTCCTCTCCAGGGCTCACAGGGCTAGACTCACTGACCAGCCTAGGCCCCGGGCTTATATGCTTTAAACCTGGCCCCGTTATGGCCAGGTGACTTTCTAATCAATCCCTGCCACACCTGCAGGCTGCTTCACATCCCACCTGCCTTCTCTTAAAGTAGCAGGAGCACCAAGCTTCCTGCTACACCTGCGCAGTAAAATCTGAGAGATGCATACTTACCATCACTAATGCTTCCACTGGGAAGATACACTGGCAAAGTCACCACAGGAATTTCTGTGAATGTTAGATCTTTCTGAAGCTAAAGTTAGAACAATGAAATCTTGTTACATTTCTATCCTTCCAAGCTGGACACCTGCAGCTACAAGGACCTCACACATGCACAGTGCAGGGTGAGCATGAAGGGGGAGGTCAAAGAGGAAGCTGCTGGGATAGCAGGCCACTCACCCAAGAGGAGAGCTGTAGTGGTGGAGGAGTGATGCCCCATGGTGGAATTCCACCTGCTACGGTGGGGCATTGCCCAGACCAGGTGGCTTGCTAAACATCAGTCTCAAAGGTCACTGAATGGATGAGGAAGGTCATGGTGGTAATAGAATCTTTTTGTGAATGGAGAGCAGATATTGCTGGGCCCCTGGACCCACCAGACTGAACATAAGTGGGAGGAATCTGGCCTTCCCTCCCATCTATGACATTTCCCCGCTAGCCCGTAGCATTTCTCCATTCAACCTCATAACGCCTTCAAGGATGCAGGAAGAATGCTCAAATGTCAGATGTCTTCCTCATGACCTCATTTACTCGGGGCGGTAGCAAGCACTATGCATTCACTCCCATCCCTCCTCAGGAGACAGAAATACTTCCAGAGAAGAGATTCCTTTTTACCCCTCAAACCTCCAGAGGTGGCACAGGGGTGGGCAGCAGCACTAAACTCTGAATGCATCCAATTCCCTATTTGCCCGGCTCCCCCAGCCTTCCCAGGAATGTAAACAGTTTTCCCCCTGACCCTTTTTTCAATAAGAAGGTACTTCCTTTTTCTAGTTTGAAATGTTTACTTGTTAATTTGATTGTTATATAAAAACATCTTGTTTTTTTAGTGGGCTTTATTGTCTCTGGCCCCTAACAACACACATTACAAAAGGGTAGGCCCTGCATCACACCTGTAACCCCAGTCCCTGTGCAAAGTAGTTAGCTAAGGTCTCCCTGACAAGGTTCCCTTGCTGATTGTGATTCACAAGGGGTGCTGGCTCTGGCTGTTCATAGCGCTGGGAAAGCCTCTCTGCCTCTGCGGCCCACCCAACCCCCAGTGGTTCACCCCTTGTCTCACAGATGTTGTGTAGGACACAACAAGCCATCACCATATTTGGCAGGTAACGTTCTGAGGCGTCCAGCCGGACATTGAGGGTTCTCCACCTAGTTTTGAGGCGTTTGAAGGCACACTCAACAGTCATCAACCGGCAGTTGCTTAGCTGGAAGTTGAAAAGTTCTTTCCTTGGGTCCAGGTGCCCTGTGTATGGCTTCATGAGCCATGGAAGGAGTGGGTAGGCTGGGTCACCAATGATCAGTGGGGGGACGGTCACTCCATTGATTTCAATGCTGGAAGCGCCATGGGCAAATGCTCCCCGCCTCATCAGCGGAACAAGGCTGGAGTTGCGGAAGACCCTGGCATCATGCACCTTGCCAGCACATCCAGTAGTGACGTGTGTGAATCTCCCACGATGGTCCACAACACCCTGCAGCACTATGGAGAAATAGCCCTTTTTGTTTATGTACTCCGAGCTACGGTGGGGAGGACAGAGGATTGGGATGTGTGTGCCATCAATTGCACCAATACAATTTGGGAAACCCATATAGGCAAATCCATCAATGACCTCCTGGGGGTCGGATAGTCTGAGGAAGCGTGGGCCTAGCACTTTCTTGATGGCTGCACATACCTCCCGAACGGCAGAGCCAGCGGTGGATTTGCCCACACCAAACTGGTTGGATACAGATCGGTGGCAATTGGGGTTTGCCAGTTTCCAAATAGCGATGGCCACCCGCTTCTCCACGGTCAGGGGCAGTCGCATATTGGTGGTCCGCCTCCACAGCTCTGGGGTCAACTCCATACAGATCTCCAAGAATGTGGCCTTTGTCATCCGGAAGTTCTCAAGCCAGTGCCGGTCATCCCATGTCTGCAGCACGACCCTCTCCCACCAGTCCCCACTTTTCTCCCGTACCCAGAACTGGCGGTAGACAGTCTGGAGGTGGTCCCAAAGCAGGCCATCCTGATTCGTGTCCCGGATGTCCTCATCCTCTGGTAGCTCACAGTCACCAGCTGACAGGAGGCCACACAGCTCTACCCTGTGCCTTGTGAGGGCTTCAACTGCTGTCGCCTCCCGGGAGCAGGTCCGGAAGAACAGCTCGCACAGCTGGGCCGTCAGGCTAGTGAGGGTCACTAGGAGGTGGCGGACGCGGCGCTGTGAGGCCAGGAACAGTGCCATCACCTGGCGGCGCTGCCCATTCAGCGCCTGCACTAGCTCCAGCCGGGACGCGTCCATGGTGGGCAGTATCCTGCTGCTGGCACTGTCAGGGCCAACCAGGCTGTAGGTGGTCACTCAGCAAATTACCAGGGGCAGGCTGGGGTCACACCAGGTAGCAGTTGCAGTCTGGGTCTTCAGGCCAAGGGTTGAGGCAGCATTGTGGCTGGGGAGGAAGGTAGATCAGAGCCAGGAAGTCCAAACAGAGCAAGGAAAGGGACCGAGGTGACGCTGGGATCAGGCAGGAGCAAACAGGAGCAGGGCTGGAGCAAGGCAGAGGTCCAAGGAGCACACACGTGAGCGACGGTGCCGAGACAAGTCCCACAGGAAGCAGGAGGCGTCTTACAGCCCTCCTGTCAGGGCCCAGGAGCTTCCGGTTTCCTCCTGGTCACCTGCCTCTTCCTTAATGGCCTCATGGGAGAAACCAGGCTAAGCTGAGACTGGTGTCTGAGCCGCAGAGTGGTGGTGCCGAGGTCCCAGCCTCCATCTGCTGGCCTGGCTGCCCTGGGCCCCAATCCCTGTCACCCTAACGGGTGCCCGTGGCCTAGTCGTCCTGCTGGGCTTGTGGCAGCATGTGGGCAGGCTGGTGGCTCCTCGGAGCTCAGCCCTGCGGGCCAGGCCGCGATGCCCAAGTGAGGCCGGGGAGGGGAGACCTAGGGGGCCTTGCCCCCCTGCTCTGCCCTGCAGGGGTGCAGTCAGGGCCCCCCAGGGGAGCAGCAGGCAGGGGCCCCGGGGCAGGGGCTGCCCGTGTGCCTGCTCCTGGCCCGGGACAGTTTTACCCCGAAACAAGCTCCCCCGCTCGCTACCCCGCTTCACGGGCTCGTCTGTCCGCAGCACATCAGGTGACTCCTCCAGCCCCCACCCCCTCCCCTCCGTGGCGGGCCCGCTCTAGCCCTCCTCTCGCTGGTGCAGCGACGCTCTACCTCACTTCCGGCTCTCCACGGCTCTCCCCAGTGAGGGCGGCTCCCTGCGCTGGGCGGAAGCGCAGCGGCCTCATGGCGGCGGTGGATATCCGAGGTGGGGCCCGGGGCTGGGTGCGGCCGCGGCGGGGGGTGGCCTGGGGAGTGGGGGCTTCACAACCCCCTGGGACTGCTCACCCAGGGGGTGGGGGCCTCTGTCCTTGGAGGTGTTTAAGACCCGGGCAGACAAAGCCACGGCCGGAGTGATCTGGTTGGGGCTAGTCCTGCTGTGGGCAGGGGGTCCGACCGGTCCAGTGGTTCTCAACCTGTTTTGTACCCATTGTGGGACCCGTTTGTAAACATGGATGGCCAGCCCTCATCACTCCCGCCCCACTGCCCCCAGCCTCCCGGATGGAGCTCTGCGAGCCTGCAAGGGAAATGCCGCCCGTCTTCCCTTTAAAGGAGAATCCATTTTTAAAGTTTGTTCACGACTCTTTCGTATATTGCGACCCACTTTTGGGTCATGACCCATGGGTTGAGAGAGGCTGGAGTAGGTGCTTCTCTATTGATTTTGTGCCTGAAGAATCCCAGTTCCCTCGGTGTCTCCTCACAAATCCTATTCCCAAGCCCTCAAACCATTTCCATTGCCCTCCGCTGGCCCCTCTCTCCAATTTGTCCTCATCCTTTCTGTAGTGGGGGACCCAAAGCCAGACACAGGACAAGAAGAGATTTTTAGGGCATCCTGGTGGTAGACATGGTCTGAACTGAGATTAACACTGCAACATGAGTTATTTGAAGGAAGAGATCCTAAGTGTCATGCATTGGCTCACAGAGGATGTCCCTTGTGCAAGTTGCCACTGGAAAGGAGATGGAGTGGGGACTTGGAGAGATGCAGACGCACAGGTGATTTGAGGAACATGTTGGTGAGGTCATGGCAGGACAGACTAAGAGCTAGTGGCAGCTAAAAATGGGAGGCAAAATTGTGACGAGCTATGAAGGTTAGGGCCAGACGTTTGTTGAGGCAGTGGAAGAGTTGAGCTAGTGAAATGATGGTTGGGGATGGCAACACCAAAATAGTGGATCAGAGATAAAAGATCTTTAGCAATAGTTTCTGTGGATCTGAGTGAGGCAACATGGGTGTTTGGGAAGACAGGCAAAAGCAGAGAGCCCCAAGATAGAAGGGTAATTCTGGGAGTAGAGAGAGAAGGTGGGATATTGATAATATTTTAGAAAGAGAAGTAGCAAGACTTGGATAAGCTCTGCAGAGGTGTAGCACTGCACAACAGTTGCAAGGCACAGAGGTAGAGGTAACTTATGGTTGCTGCAACTATTGCCAGGTAGCTGCCCTAGCAGCCACTCCTCCTCTCCCTGCCTCTCACAAGTTGGTGCCTGCGATGGCTGCCCCAGCCCTGCTGCCCTCATTATACCACAGAAGCTCTGAAAAGTGGGGTTGAGAGACACTACAGGTTGTAGAGCTAAGTGACTGGGAGGACTCTGGTGCCAGTGATAGAGCAAGTGACATGGAGGGAAGGTTTGGGAACGGAGACCGCTTAGGCTGTTCCACTGCACTTCCACCCCCACCCAGCCCTGGGATTTTTTGAGCTTCCTGTTTTGCTTTGAACTTTAGTGCATTTCATTGTGCCATTTGTGTCTCCCATTAGACTTTGATGGAGGCAATTGATAACTAAGTTCATTCCTCAAACTCCGTTTAAATGCATTGAGCAAGATTGTCCTTTTAGAAGGGCAAAATAGTACATGATTTGACATACAGACTAAATGAAGATGCTTCTTTCTGAATAGGTGCAACTAATATACTTAGGTAGGGTAGTGATGCACCTCAGAATGAGAGACGGAAGTTTTTGAGTAAAACTGATGCGAGCTTTTGCTGATGAAAGCTTATGCATCTCTGATTCAATTAGTCTATGAGGTGCACCTTGCCTGACTTCAGATTAACATCCTTACTACCTCTTTCTAATTATATTGGTATTTTGGTGATCTTTTTTGTGCTCCCTCTTTTTTTTCTGGAGGATGGCTGACAAAGTAGGCTACTGCCTATGAAAGCTTATGCATTTCTGAATGAATTAGTCAATAAGGTGCCATCCTGCCCTGCCTCTTGTAGATTAAGAGATTTTTAAAAAGGAGAAACGTTCATATTTCTTGAAATATGGATATTGTTTGCCTTTTTTTCAGTTCGTAGTCAAAAGAGACTGACAGCTCTGAGATTGACACTGTAACATGAATTATTTACAGGTGTATTTCTGTTGCATTACTTATGGTTTGCTGTGCACCTGAGTTTACTTTCTTTTAGGTATAGTTAATAATGTGCTCATTATGTATTCAGTCCCCAGTTGTGGATAATTCTGCATTCCTTGCGCATTTGAAGCTTCCATAGAAGTCAAAACATATTTTAGTGGAATGACTGTAGTATGAGTCTGGAATGTGCAAATAATGCAGGAGCAGGCCTGTGGTGTTCATCTTACAAGGTGGTTTCAGCCGTGCTCACAGCTGTTTCAGTCACTTTTCCACCCTGTCCCCTCTGGAAAAATGGATGCCTTATTATTTTATTTCCTTCTTTCCCAGGTCTTGAGAATTTCATTCATTGCCAGTGTGGCTTCAAGTAGTTGGGAACTTCTAGATGCTTTACATTTTGCATAGCAATGGAAAACTACTAAACATTAGCAAATCATGATTTGAATTCAGATTTTATTTATGCCACATTTTTTTGTCTTGCATTTAACTGGTTGCTTATGTATGTAGACCACACAATAGCTGCTGTGCTGCTGCACTCTACAGTCATTGCCATGTGGTGGGAAAATGCAGGGATTTCAGCATTTCTATTGTGACATACCTAGGATATTAGCAATTTGTCTCATAGAGTTCCTTTCACTTAAATAACTTGCTGTGCTTTGTGTAACCAGTGAAGACTTAAAAGTTGTAGATAGATCACTGTTTTACCCAGTGAACTGTGGAGATGCTAAAACCTTGCAGCAAGTCAGGGGCAGAGCCAGGTTTAAAATCTCTTATTCTATAATTGCTGGGAACATATACATCAATGTCTGTATTGCTCTAGTAATTATAATAATGTTAAAGGGAAGAGAAGAGTAGGGCACCCTAAATTGTGCTACTGCAAGCAGAATATGAAGGCTTTTGGAATTGATGCAGACCTTTGGGAGGCCTTAGCAGGAGACAGGACAGTGTGGCACTCCCTTCTCAATCATGGAGTCCAACATCACGGTGAGAAATGGTCACTCACATTACAACAGAAATGTGACCAGTTGGTACAGTCACCCCTAATGTCATGTACAACCTGTGACCACTGTAGCAGGACCAGCAAGTCTAGCATTGGTCTTTGCAGCCATAAGAGAAGATGCACCACCAATCAGAAGAATAACTGCAATATCCACCATTACTCATTGATGAACAGATGTCATATAGATAAATATTAAGGACTCCCATTCTGACTGTACTGCAGTCATTATTTTGCCGTTGGTTTCAGTGCAGGCAAGATCTTGTCCTGACTAATTGATTCCTGCAAATTTTCACCTATCGTCAGTGACATGATTTCCTCCTGGAATCCATTTTCACAAGATATACGTGTATGCCTAAGTCTGGCCACGTTTATAAAACATGGCATCTTGTCTCCCAGGCTTTTCAATGACTGGCTCTAACTTTAGACAATCTGTTTACTTAGATTCAAACAGAGAGAGGTGCTTTGTCCACCTCTCTTCCACTAACAAATGCTACAGCTTATATTTTAGTCCATGCATGATGTAACCTGCTAGTACTGTTTTTCTCTACTAACATTCCTGAGAACTAAAGGTATCTGTGTGATTACCGTATCTTCATGTATTAGCTGAAGATGAAAGAAATAGAAAATATTATGTGGAGTGAAACATTTCTAAATAGGGAAACATTTACAGAATATACTTATGAGATATGCTAGTAAGAGAGCTGCTTGGAAAAATGCTTGGGAGAGGGTGGCAGAGGAGGTTGGTCAAAATTCTGAATATAGTGATATGCATACATTGTCTTTTGAAAATGTGTGTGTGGAGGGGTGCCAAGTTCTACTGAGTAGGTCCTTTCAGGAATCTGTAATTGTTCTGCCCTTCTTCCCAGATAACCTCCTAGGGATTTCTTGGGTTGACAGTTCCTGGATTCCAATATTAAACAATGGAAGCGTGTTGGACTACTTCTCGGAGCGGAGTAATCCATTCTATGACCGGACATGTAACAATGAAGTAGTCAAAATGCAACGGCTGACATTGGAGCACTTGAAGTAAGCTTCTGTAAAGAGTGGTGAAGTGGTGGAGAAGTTGAACTGTATTTTCTCTCCTTTCTGGTTGAGCTTTGTCCTGTACTTTTTTGGATGCTGGTGGTATCCTGGTGAAACTCCTGGGAGACATGGCAGCTATGTGCAAAGGGGTCTTGGCGCATCCATATTGGGAGATGTGAAAAAGTCTGTTTGCTGGAAAGCTATTTTTTTTTTCTCCTAGGAAATTGACAAGGATGTCCAGGAACAATGATATAGCCGTGTTTTGCAATTGGATGTTATATTTTTTGTAAGATAAACAGAATCTAAGTTAGCTACTTCAAGCTTGTCTATAGAAATATAAATAAGTATGTATATGCTATATATCACTTAATGTGGTAGTTCCCACTAACCTGAATTAGGCATCATTATTAGAATAGCTCTTCACATGGCTGCTATAACTTTTTTTAAATTCAGGCCACAAAGGAGATGAGCTGCATAGGCAACTAGTCACAAGTGGCTATTTATCAACATTGTGCAATTTTCTTGCTTTGGGAGAGAGCCCAGGCAGAAGTAGCTGGTATGAAGCTGCAGGCACAAGTGAAGTTCTTTGACCACTGTTTGTGGATCAAAAAATGGAACAGCAGGGATCACGTAGATTAGGCAAGATGCTCATTGGCAAAGTGATGTTCATTTACTGTGATTGGGAAGGAGCTTTTGTGTATCCCCTTGCACACATTCTGGTCAGTACCATTGGTCCTTGGCTCCCAAATGTAAGCATCATCTGTAGCTAGCTATAGTTTCCATTTGTTTATTCTTCTGTTAACCAGTTTGCCAAGAGATTGAGCTCAGGATTTCTTAACATTCTTTGAGCCCAAAGCTAGGTTTTGATGTTTAGCCTGGAAAGATTTAATGGCATGAAAGATCTCATAGCCCGTCACAGTTTCCAGGCCTTGTAACATCTCAGTGAGTTTTCACATCCTATATATTCACTCTCAGATGACTAAATATATTTATTCTGGTCACTTGCCTTTCAGTCAGATGATTGGAGTGGAGTATATCCTCCTTCATGCTCAAGAGCCCATTCTCTTCATTATTCGAAAGCAGCAAAGACAGTCTCCTACACAAGGTAAGGTTGCTCACAGTTTCTGTCTCTGATTACAGTTAGTCTTTTTTGGTTATATTTCTGCTCTGTATGTGTGTTCATATGATTCCCCTCATCTTAAATATCTTTAAATCTAGCTTTTTATTTGAGAGAGAGTATGATACATCTAATGCTGTTCAAAAATACTCTGTCAGCGCAACTCAAATTTAATGTTGCCCCAGAGGTGGGGTGGTCTGCACTCTGATACTAGCTTGGGATTGCCCTCTTGTGGCAAAATGCTTATAATGCAGAGAGAAGGTGCTGCTTTGCAGTATATTTTCCTGTGGGCAGCTGGTACTTATTAGTATGCGCTATGCTCTATTCCTGTGCTATGCTATGCTATACATAAGACTCTTGGTTTAAATAGCTAAACATAAGGCTTATTTTGTGCTTGCATGAGGTTGACTAGTACAAATTGAATTTAATGGTAATCATTTCTGAGTGGTTACCATGCTGTCTGGAAACCCTTGCTTTCCATGGATTAGAGTGAGGGGAACATTTGTAATGCTAGTTGCATAATTGCGTTTTTATTCTGCAGGTTTACCACCTTGAACTGTGATCTGTCAGACTGAACATGCTAAGTAGGGCCATATAAACATGGGAGTAGGAAACTTTCCAGGAAAAAACAGGTTACTACAGATTTGAGTGTTGGTGATGTAGCAAGTGACAGAGTTCAACTTGAGTCAGTACTGAACCAGCACTCCATTGCGATGTTAGATGGCATTGAGGTATTGGAGATTGTGTAGATATAAAAACTAACCTTTCAGGTTATTAAAGAATCCCATGGCATCCTAAGCAAGAGGAAAGAATTTACCTGCACCTTGCCAAAGGTCCACGTGAAATAACTGCATTCCCCTCTCTACCCCCACCCCCGGCCCCAGTCACATAGAGTTGGATTTTGTATTTCTTGTTCTAAATTTGCTTGTAGTAATCTTCTGATAGTTAACTGCAGGGTGAACTGTGTTCTGCATTTACTATACATAATCTGTAAATCACTTTGGGATCATTTAGAATAAATGTTTTGGGAATGAAATATACAGGCAAGGTAAAAAGCCTTGGCCGCCCAGGGGTGGGGAGTGGAATGATGCATGTCGCTCGGGCATCTCATCAGTTTCTTCAGATGAATGCTTTTGCCCCATTTTCTGAGACCTCTACAGCTCCTCCTCCTTCATTTGAAGAAACCAACAAGATGACAGGGACAGGTGTTTAAAATGCTCCTATCCCAGCAAAAACCAGATGTATGGTTACGTTAGAACCTCTACTATGTCTCAAGGCAGCTTGTTCCAGTGCTTTACCTCCCTCACACTGAGACGTTTCTTCCTAATCCAATCTAATTTTCATTTGTTTCAACTTCAGATCCTTCCTACTTATCCTATCCCCTGTGTATCTTCCCATGGAGAATAGTCAGGCACCCTTCTCTTTCTATATGGTATCACATTCCCTCTCAGTTTTATCTTCTCCAGACTAAATGACTAGTTCTTTCTAACTTTCTTTGTAAAACATGTTTCCTGGACATGTATCCATTATCCTAGTTGGGACTGCAGTGGTTCGTGTCTGTACCAGCACTGTCAGTCTCAATGCATGTGATGACTTTCATCTCCCAGGTAAGTCTAGACTCTCCAAACTAGCTCTGGGGGATTAATTACCAATAAAAAGGAATAAAATGCGTCTGTTCCAGAGCAAGCAGAAATTAGACTCCTCCCTTTGCTACAATTTAGCTGATTCTTGGGCCACAGAGTTGTTTTCACTTATGACCTGAAAAGGAAACTTTGCAGAGTGTTTCTGTCAGACAGATCTGTGAATAAAAATCAAGGGAGTAGCTTTAGAGACTTAGAGCTGCAACCTTGTCCTTCGTGGCTTTAAAAGTTTAATTACTCCTTATTAGAACAGCACTAAGCTGGCTGGGAAACTGGCTCCGTGGTTGGACCCAGAGGGTTGTAATCGATGGCAGTCACTTCTCGTGGTGCCCTGTGACCAGTGGGGTCCCTCAAGGCTCTGTCCTGGGACCCATCCTGTTCAACATCTTCATTAATGATGTGGACATTGGAGTCAGGAGTGGACTGGCCAAGTTCGCCGATGACACCAAACTTTGGGCAAAGCATCCACGCCAGAGGACAAGCGGGTGATCCAGGCTGACCTGGACAAGCTCAGCAAATGGGCAGACAAGAACCTGATGGTGTTTAACATCGAAAAATGCAAGGTTCTCCACCTTGGGAGGAAAAACCTGC
Source organism: Crocodylus siamensis (assembly GCF_052110815.1). Taxonomy (NCBI): domain Eukaryota; kingdom Metazoa; phylum Chordata; order Crocodylia; family Crocodylidae; genus Crocodylus; species Crocodylus siamensis. Next base: position 226,203,068 of record NC_143396.1, on the reverse strand, counting down.
AGCATCCTTATAGGCTCAGCAGTGCTACGTTGGATAGCACTACAGAAGAAAGAGACTTGGGGGGTCATCATTGACCACAAGATGAACATGAGCCTGCAATGCGATGCTGCGGCTAGAAAAGCGACCAAAATGCTGGCGTGCATCCATAGATGCTTCTCGAGCAAATCCCGGGACGTCATTCTCCCCTTGTACTCGGCCTTGGTGAGGCCGCAGCTAGAGTACTGCGTCCAGTTTTGGGCTCCACAATTCAAAAAGGATGTGGAGAAGCTTGAGAGAATCCAGAGGAGAGTCACGTGCATGATCAGAGGTCAGGAAAACAGATCTTACGATGACAGGCTGAGAGCCATGGGACTCTTTAGCCTGGAAAAGCGCAGGCTCAGGGGTGATCTGATGGCCACCTATAAGTTTATCAAGGGTGACCACCAGGATCTGGGGGAACGTCTGTTCACCAGAGCGCCCCAAGGGATGACGAGGTTGAACGGTCACAAACTCCTGCAAGACCGTTTCAGGCTGGACATAAGGAAGAATTTCTTTACTGTCTGAGCCCCCAAGGTCTGGAACAGTCTGCCAGCGGAGGTGGTTCAAGCACCTACATTGAACACCTTCAAGAGTAAATTTGGATGCTTATATTGCTGGGATCCTATGACCCCAGCTGACTTCCTGCCCTTTGGGCAGGGGGCTGGACTCAATGATCTCCCGAGGTCCCTTCCAGCCCTAATGTCTATGAAAAAATATAAAATGGGAAGCCCTAATAACATGTGCTGCTGTTCTGTAGAAAATGACAGTGCTTTGCTGCTTAGTTTTTGGGAAGGGAAGGCTGGGAATCTCTTTTTCTTTCTCACTAGCTTACATTGGGTAAACGTTTGTCCATGCTGGAATAGCAGTGGAGGCCAGAGGGCAGGTTCCTTTCCTGTGGCTGCCTCCAGAGCAGTATCTGAGCAAAGCTGGATGCGACATCTGTGAGGGTGCACTGAGGAGGAGCTTTTGCCCTTAAACACATTGGGGCAACTGTTGGCATTGAATTTATGACCCAGATACCTTGTTCCGGGCAAACCCAAACCCTCAGACCAACCACAACCTTTTTATTTGATGATACAGGCAGTCCTCAGACTTACGACACAATTGGTTCCTGAAAGCCCCCCTGTCTCAAGTAGAAACTTTGTAACTCGGAACTGATTTTCCCATAGGAAACAATGTTATGAATGGATTCCTGAACCAAGGCCCAATACCCTATTTTCACCAAAGATAGCCCAGAATTTTGTACTCAGTAAATTATAGATGAGTAATATAGCTACATTAATGTATTTATATTGTAAATAGCAATCATTGATTTGAAAGGACTTCTTTGCTGGACTTTTTGAAGGGCTCTTGGTTGGACTTTTTGAAGGGATCTTGGCTGCAGGTTTTTTTGGAGTATTGTCTGCTTTCTTAAAGAAAGCGTCCAAGGAAGTTTGGACAGGTGTTCTCCAGGGAGATGGATGACACCGCAAACTTGTTCGCTTATGTGGTGTTGCATTGTAAAGTCGAAACTGACATCATAAAGTTGAAATGGCGTCAATTTATAAACATTGTAACTTGAAACGTTGCAAGTCAAGGACTGCCTGTAGGCAAATTTTATTGATACACAATGATAGCAGATAAAAATAATGCAAGCAAGGCAAACAAAATACACCCCCCCCTCCCATTTTATATCTACCGGTCCTAGGGTGGTCACCAGGGTGGATAAAAATCAACATTTTTTTTTGAAAGGTCGGATTTTTTTTTATGTAAACTGGATTTTTTTTATTTAATCGGAATTTTTATTTTTTGTTGAGATGCTTTTAAAAAAAACAACAAACTTATACAGGAAGTCTTCAACTTACATTTTGTTACAGAGTTTTGCACTTACAATGTTATAAATTGACACCGTTTTAACTTTTTGATGTCATTTTTTGACTTTACAACTGCTTGTAAATTGGTTCCAAGTTACAACGTTTTGACTTAAGTGTTACGAATTACACTGTTAAAGCCACGTGCAGTTCACTCTAGGCTGGGGCAATGATCACTCAGAGCACATATCCAAAGTCAGATACAGAATCTTTATTTGCTGCAATGAGGTGCCTCTGAGGAGGGACCCCGCCTACCAGTTATAATACTATTTTATACCTTGTTAGTACATCAGAATTAGTTCGTGATTAGCTCGTGCTTGTAAGAATACCCAATCATCTACTAACTAAATTACTATTCTATCCAATCAAGTGATAGTGTGCGCGTGAACACCAAAGTTTAACTCTCGTGACTGCATGTTTTATATATTCTTGCCAAGTAGTCTGGTTGAAAGAAAACAATTTTTGTACTGCTTTCGAGGTTTTTCTGTTGACGAGGCTCCTCTGTTGAGTGGATTCAGCTAGTTTCATATCTTATTAGTAACGCTTTACACAGCACTTCTTTTCTCACCCATCTAGTATGTGCTGTGTCTGCTTCTATGTATTGAGGTTAAAGGTAAAAGAAATGGCCTTACTTCTATATTGCAAAATCCACACACACAACATTAAGACATGGTTTTCAAGACATGGTTTTCAGGAACCAATTGTGTTGTAAGTCTGAGGACTGCCTGTATAAAGATAGTTTTAATTTAAGATGTAGTTTCATAGTTTTTGGGGTCGGAAGGGACCTGAGCAGATCATCGAGTCTGACTCCCTGCCATGGCAAGAAAGACCCCAGTAAGGGGTACATCTAGCCTCCTCTTAAAGACCCCCCAGGGTAGGAGCCAGCACCACTTCTCTTGGAAGTTCGTTCCAGATCCTAGCTGCCCTGACTGTGAAGTAGCACCTCCTGATATCTAACCTAAACCTACCCTCTGCCAGCTTGTGACCGTTATTCCTGGTCACTCCTGGTAGTGCTTGGGGGAACAGGGACTTCCCCAATGCCCGCTGGTCCCCTCTGACTAGTTTGTAACAGGCCACTAGATCCCCCTCAGCCTTCTCTTGTGGAGGCTGAACAGGTTCAAGTCCCATAGCCTCTCCTCATAGGCCCCCGATCATGCGAGTGGCCCTCCTCTGGACCCTTTCCATGTTGTCCACATCCCTCTTGAAGTGCGGTGTCCAGAACTAGACGCAGTACTCCAGCTGTGGCCTGACCAGTGCTGCATAGAGGGGAAGTATCACTTCCTTGGACCTGCTTGAGATGCTAAAGCTCAAAGATATCATCATGAAATAGGGATTATAACTTCTAATTATATACTGTTTAAGACAATATTGCTGGATAAAGTATATGAGAGAGAAATTGTACAGTGTGCAAAAAGTCTAGAGGGGAAGATTGTTAACCTGAGTCTTGATGGGTGGAGCAATGTCCACAATGATCCAGTAATATGTGCTTGTGTGACAACAGAAGAAGAGACTGTCTACCTTACAGAAACAATTGATACATCAGGAAATGCACCCACAGCAGAATACTTGCAAGTATTAGCTACTAACATGTTTGCTCACTTGATGCACTTCTTAGCCAAAGGTTTCAGTGTTCCAGAAATAAAGGCTAATGTTGAAATTTCAAAATACTTCTCTAACAACCACTTTGCAGTAGCTGCTCTGAAGAAAGCAGGAGGAACCAAGCTGACTCTCTTAGAAGATGCGTAATGTAACTCAGTAGTGGACTGTTTTGAACAATATATTGAGAACTCGCCTAATCTGATGACTATTTGTGAACAAAATTGTGACCAAATAGATGGAACTGACACAGCCAGAGTTCTCAAATTTGGGCTAAAGTGAAATGTAGAACATATGCTGGCTATCTTGAAGCCTGTTTCTGTAGCCTTGAATGACATGCAGGGAAATTGCTATTTTATTGCTGATGCTGTTAAAATTTGGAAGGAACTGAGTGAGGCCTTGAAAAGACAAATACACAATGACAGAGTTAAATTACAGGCATTAAAAAAACAAATGGATCAAGCACTATCTCCAGTTCATTTTCTTGCCAGTATTCTCAATACCCGGTACCAGGGTCAATCCTTATCTACTGAAGAAGAGGAGTTAGCTATGACATGGGCATCCAACAATCATCCCTCCATAATACCAACTACAATAAAGTTCGGGCCTAAGGGTGAACTGTTTAAAAATATATATGTTTGCTGATGAGATTTCAAACAAAGTCACATCAGTGAACTGGTGGAAGTCACTTAAGCACAAGGATCCCCCTGAGTGTGGCAGTGCACCCCCTGCAAAAAGCATGGCGGTGTACCCCCTGTGGGCAGTCAGCAGTCGCTGCTTACCACCCTGCTGCCAACACTGCTGGTGGCGTCTGAGGGTGGTCTGCGATCTCCACTGGTCACTGCTGCCGCTGCTGCTGCTGGTGGCTGCAGGTGGTTGCCAACCCGTGGTCGGTGCTTGCCACCTCCCCCCTGCTGGCAATGGTGTCTGCAGGAGGTCCCCCACTTACCACAGCCGTGCTCCCGCTGCTGCTGCCATGCCCCCACAGCCACTGGGGGCACGTGCTGTTCATGTATATAACCCAGTATTTTAAGTTTCTCATGTTAACCTGGCTGAAATAATCTATTTAACTTTTATTAAAAACACATCTCACAGAACTAAAATAGTTAAAAATTCAAAAATACATGTACTTGTTTTGTTAAAATAATTATACATGTTTGTTGTTGAAGAAAAATATCCAGAATACATAAGAATGTTGTTTTACTAAAAACAATTTAAATATCATAATTCAGCTTTCTGATGTTGCTGCAAAATAAATATGCAAAAATATCAAAATAAATCACTGCTTTAAAATGTATAGGGTGTACCTTCTAAAAATTAAACCTACATCTATCTCTGAGTTTTGAGTAATATGTATTAAGGTTATATCAAATAGCAAGAATGCACTTTTTGTAGAAAGCATTGATTAAATTGAAGCTTCCTGACTAGTGGTTTAAATCATAATTTAAATTGATTTGATTTAAATCAGATCCACCCTGGTGGTCACAAAGGGAAGGTATGTCTTGGCCATTTTGCAAGTTTTACCCTGTGGTTTTCTTTTGAACGTTAGATGTCAGTAGCCGGGAGGTCAAGGGCAGAGGCCCAACCCCCACCAGTGGAGTGGGTGAGATTGGTTGGTGGTTCTCCCTTTGTTCATGGTGGCCTTGGGTTTCCCCCTCAGGGACCCTTTTTGCTTGTCTGAAATCCCTTCTTTTGTATTCTTTTCCTCCTCTGATGACTTTTTTATTTCCAGGCATTGCTGATTGGTTTCTCCATGGAAAACCATATTGTCCGCTTTCTGTATCAGGATATTCTTTTGTTTCCACAAACCCATTACATGAACACATTTGAATTTGGTCATTTACCAGTATTTTAATTTGGTTTGCTCACCAAAACCAGAAATTCCAAGGGCTCTGCAGCTGGTCACTGGGACCTAGCCAATGAGGCAGAGTCCCTTATCTCATATTATGGAACGGTATGGTACATGTCTTTAATATCCCAGCCTGTGTATGCCCACTTGTCTGTTGGCCTTAGACACAGTGTCTGCTGTTACCAGACGCAGTGGGCCTTGAAGGAAACTTTGTCACAATCAGGCTTTTAGAAACCAATTAAACCTTGCTATTCCCCTGAACCATTGTTCTAATCCAATATCTACTTTACCTGTAAACTAGTTCCTAAAAGCAAACCTCTGAATATTATTTTCTAGCCATAAATCCCTTTCTTGAAGGTCTTTCACCTTCACATTATAAACGGAGCATAATTGAGGGAAATACCTGGAATGTTTATTGGGGTTGCAGGGAAGACCTCCACCAGTCATTCTGGGAAAAGCATGATGGTATTTGTGATCAGGGGCTTCAATGGGCTGGATATTGTGATGAACCCTTAACTGTTGTCCAAATGTTGCCTATGCCCACTTTGACTTGTTTTTTGCCTTGGCATGTCCTAACCCAGCAGATGAGTTTTAGCCAGTTAAGTTTAAACAGACCTTTTATGCTGGGGCTGGGGAATGTATGGCCCGAGATGCCATTAAACCTTTTGCTCGGCATTCCAGGTAGCATTCCACTCAGCAATTAGTAGTTCATCTCATTGTCAAGATGGCTGTTTAGATCAGGGAAGCATTCCTTGGTTAGAATCTTTGGGGACTGGACATGTTCCTAGTAATTTTACCTCTCCTGTACAACCAGATGCTTGGTGCTATTATAGCACTACCAATGCCCCTATGTCCTGCAAGAACCTGTAGAAATGCCAAGGGTTAGACCCTTTCTGTGCAAACTACATGCCTGGTTTTCATCAGGATGCCACCATTTTACTCCCTGTTCTAGATCTTCTCACAAATTTTGGAAATTAGTGAAGCCACACTGCATTACTGTTTTACTATAAAATGTTTAAAATACATATTTAGCACAAGCAAAATAAAACAAACAAAAGGATGAAAATAAAAGCAAATGGCTAATTCAGCCTTTTTTGATTTTTGGCACGACTGAACGTTGAGGCCCCAGAAGTGATGTTTCATATGATGCAACATTTTTGTAGCCACTTTGCAGATATTTCATAGCCTATTATGAAGTTCTGCTTTACATTTTATTGTCTAGCATAGCTAATATTATAACCACATTACACAAGCACAGCCAGATAAGCAAGACAATTGAGTTCAATTTTTATGTTTATTTTTTGTACCAAACAACTTTTTGATGCTTTGGCAGTGGTTTACATCCTGCAAAACACAAAGACAAAAGGGAGACTAAACAACCCCCTTTAGATTAGTTCAGGTTACGGAATTATTTTTGCTACTGTTTGGCGTTGTTTACTATGGGCCCTGGCCCTTGTCATTTAGGCCTTTTTTTAAGTAGTATGGTACATTATTTGATTTTTTTACTTGTCATGCTTGAGAATGCAGTACGGGCCCCAATTGTTCATTCATTTATTTGTTAACACTTTAGGCTAAAAATCATCTGGAGATTCCCATCCTAGCAACTGGCAGAGGCTGATTTTTTTTTTAAGCAGGCTTTTTTTTTTTTTTTTTTAAGTGACAGGTGCTCCAAGCACCCTGCCACATGCTTTCTCTTCTGGGCCTCCACCAAGGGTTTTTTTTGTCAGGGTATGCTCCCCCTAGTCTTTTTTCATTAAAGGGTGACCCACAAGGCAGTGGGAGCTAACCTTTCCCTGGGGTGGCAACATGTGGCATTTTGTAGAGAATACCCCACCACAGATATTTTTACCACATTAACTGGTCCTAGGAGGGTGTAGTTTCCATGTTTTACCCAGGACTAATTTTCAGGCTTTTGTGCCCTGATCATTTTTACCCGTCATAGGCATTGTCTCTCCCTTATGGGTTCCCTGGCCCTTTTACACTTGGGCTGTGCCCACACAAGGACTGTTGGCCTATTCATTTTAAGACGCTGGCCCCACGTCGGGCCAGTTGAAATCTCAGGCTCCCCCAGCTCTGGCAGCTTTAGCTGTGGTCTTTTTCAACTTTTGTCCCTTCCTTACTCAGAGCTGTGCACACAGACCAAACAGATACTGTGTTCCTTGTTTACAGTTATCCCACTAGCTGATTACTACATTATTGCGGGCGTGATTTATCAGGCACCTGACTTGGGGTCCGTCATAAACTCCAGAGTGGTGAGTGTTTTTTATATGCATGTGTTTGGTATAAAGTTGTTCACATCTGTTTGTCTTTAAGCCTTTCCCTGGTCTGATTTAAGGTCTGGTTTGTTTGTTTTTTCCATTTTGGGAGAAGGGCCTATGCTGTATAAATAGGGACCTACGTAAATCACGGTTTCGGAGATTTTGCAGAAACTGAAAAAAACAGCATTATCCATGATCCCTGGGTAATCGGGCATTGGCTGCAACTTCTCACAAAATCAGCCAAAAACCAAAACATTAGTAATGACATAGACTGAGTGAAGGTGCTCTCTGCCAATCAGCAGCGAGGGGTGGGGCCACCAGGCCCCTCCACCAGTCAGTGTGGGGTGGGGCCACCATGGAATGCCTGTGAACTTGGCTGTGTGCACCACAAGTGGACCACAAAAAACCTTGTTATCTCATTGTGACTTGGGTAGATCCCTATCTAAAGAATGACCAGTTCTGTTTTTAAGAAACCTGATTAACAGTATTGCGTGCTGAATACCCTGTGTTTAGATGAAGATGGGATGTTTCTAGAAGAGTGTAGTAAGCTCTGATAGCTTATGATAGCTATGATGAGACAACTTGTTAGGGACAGAAAGAAAGAAATAAAAGTTAAAGCAGGACAGTCAGAGGGAGTGTCTCAGGTTAAAACTAAAAAATATGTTAAAATATGATTTTTTTGAGGATTTGCTAATAAAAACAAAATTGAACTGAAAGATGTTAAAATAGAATTTGCATTCCACTTAGTGCTGTTTGATTTATTCTGGCACTCTGCTTGACTAGAACATTGCAGCTAGACTGGTTGTTTTTGCCTCCTGCCTCTCATGCTATATATAGTATAGTGTTACAACAGTCCTACCAGATAGACAGATTCTCACCAGCTGTTCTCCAGGGGATAGATATACATAACAATTACACCATTTTAAAAGGGGGCTTGCCATGATTCAACTGAATCTGGCAGTAGCGTTTCATCTGTCTGCTCCCATTGCATGGGAGGTGGAAGTTAAATCTGTGCAGCTTACCTCTATATCAAACAGGGTTAGGTTACTGCAGCATAGGAGTAGACAGATGAAACAAGTACAGTGAATCAGAGGACACAGGCTCACAAGTTGTAAGTCCCCTTTCTCTTTAAAGCATAGATTCATAAATTATAGAGTCAGAAGGGACCCAGTGGATCATCGTGTCCAACCCCGTCCCTGGCAGGAAAGAAGACCAGGTCAGATGATCACAGCCAGGGGATTGTCAAGCCTCCTCTTTAAGACCTCCAAGTTAGGTGATAGGACCACCCCCCTTGGAAGCCCATTCCGGACTCTGGCCACCCTTATTGTAAAACATTTCTTCCCAATGTCTAACCTAAATCTTCTCTCTACTAGTTTGTGCCCATTATTCCTAATAACTCCCTGGGGCGCTCTGGTAAACAGCGCATCCCCATTTCCCTGCTGTCCTCCCCTGATAAATTTATAGGCTACTACAAGGTCACCCCTCAGCCATCTTTTGTATAGCCTGAAGAGATCCAGATCTCTCAACCTCTCCTCATAGGGTCGTTCACGGAGACCACAAATCATGCGAGTGGCCCTCCTCTGAACCCTCTCCAGATCCTCCGTATCCCTCTTGAAGAGCGGTGCCCAAAACTGGACACAGTGCTCCAACTGCAGCCTGACCAGTGCCGCATAGAGGGGGAGCATCACCTCTCTCGGTCTGTTGGTCATGCATCTGCTAATACACAACAAGGTGCGATTGGCTTTGTTGATGGCATCATTATACTGCTGGCTTATGTTCATCTTGGAGTCAAGTATGACTCCAAGATCTCTCTCAGCCTCAGCCGCTGTAGGTGTGCTGGGGATTCCTCCTTCCTAGGTGGAGTACCTTACATTTAGCTTTGTTGAATTGCATCCTATTACATTTCGCCCATTGATGTAACCTGTCCAGGTCAGCCTGTAACTGCTCCCTGCCCTCTGGTGAATTAACTTTGCCCCATAATTTGGTATCATCCGCGAACTTGGAGAAGGTGCTCATCACACCCTCATCCAAATCGCTGATGAAGATATATTAAATAATCGAAGGACCGAACCCTGCGGGACCTCACTGCCGACCTCCTTCCAGGCTGAGAATGACCCATCAACCACCACACTCTGGGTGCAGTCGCTAAGCCAGTTAGCCACCCACCTGACCATGTAGGCATCTACTTCACAGCCTATTAGCTTCCCTATGAGAATAGGATGCAAAACTGTGTCGAAGGCCTTCCTAAAATCCAGGTAGATGACAATGGCCTCCGCTCATGTGTCAAGGCAGTATGTGACGTGGTCATAAAAGGCTATAAGGTTTGTCAGGCAGGATCTACCTGTGACGAACCCGTGCATGTGATTATTTGTCTATCCACACCCTTGATCAGTATAAAAAAAACCCAAAATATTTGAATGTGTGTTTGTAAAAGTTTCCATTATAAACAAAACCTGATGTTTTGATGCCAAACTAACTGTTCCATGTTTCTTTCATACCTTTGATAATGTTATTCCATAAGAAACTTGAAAATTTTTGCTTGATAAATAGAAAAGCTATTTTAATAGCAGAACAATATTATTCCACAGTACAGTTCTTTGTTTATTTACCAACATATATTTAACATGCTGCTTTCAACGCCAGGCACTATATATGTGATAGAATCTTGGAATAGAGTTTCCTATTTGCTTATATTTATATACTATTTTGTTTAAACCCTGAACATTTCCTTATGCTGACTCCTTCTGAAAGCTCACTGCAGTGCATGGAATTCAGTCTGCTTTTGAAGAAGCCATGTCTTACTGCCGATATCACCCTTCCAAAGGCTACTGGTGGCATTTCAAAGATCAGGAAGAACGAGGTATGAAGCCCAGCCTTTCAGTCATGAAGCAGCTCTCCCTTTTTTTGAACTTTGAAGTAAAGTACCTCAAAAAATGCTTCTATAATTCCTGGTATATTCCCATTAGTATAGGCATGGAGAAGAGAAAGGAACATGGGGAGGGGTATAACTCATAAAGAAAAGGTGCGAGGCAAAACAGTAACAACACAGGTTGGAGGTCTGGTGTTGGCACTGTTCTTGTTCAGATGCCCCAGGCTGGGACTTCTTGGAAGTTGCAGGAAGTTCCAGTTCTCTGCCATTCATCAGCAGGGGTGAAACCTGTGGTCAAGGGAATGTCTAGTTCTGTAACAGGGAAAATAACTTGAGCCTAGGGGAGGGCTCAAGGATGTGATTGATTTTGTGTGATTGGACTTTAATTTGGACAAATGCCATACTAGTCTACCAAAAGGGAAAATGAATGACAAAATTAACTTACCACAAATAAAAGACTATAGTGGATTGTCCCTTCCAGCAGTAGACTGTCTCGTCTTTTTTTTATGATAGGTTAATTTTGTGGTTCATTTTCCCATTTGTGAAATAAGCTTCACAGGGAAAATGAGTCATGGATACATCTAGTTTTGTTGCAGCACATCATTTGTGCCACCGATCAGCAATGTCCCCTTCCTGTGTGCCACTTTGATCCCCTTCCACTGCCTCATCATAAAATCATAGAGAAGTAGGGCTGGAAGGGAACTCCAGAGGTCATGTAGTCCTGCCTGAGGCAGGATCATCCCTGTCCAAACCATCCTTATACAAGTCCACTGTCTAACCTCTTAGCAAAACTGCAGTCAATCCTGGCACAACACAAGACATAACACCATAACCTGCCGCAAGTAAAGCAAAAGGGCCACCGTGGAGTGGCCAACATCGTGCTGCTGTAAAAGTTGTTAAGATATGCTCAAGAGATCTTAGGTAAAGGGATATGCCGCCTCCTACAGAGGAAGGCAAGAACCCCAGTCTAACCAAAGGGTAAAATTCCTTCCTGATCCCAAATGTGATAGTCAGTCTGACTCCTGAGCGGAGGGACAAGACCAGGGGCGGGCAGATATTTTGGGCAGAGGGCCACTTACTGAGTTTTGGCAAGCCATCGAGGGCCACATTACAGGCAGCCAGGGGCAGATCAATATTGATTTAAATTTGTTAGGGGCCCTACAGTCTGGATAGATTGGACTGGCAGGCCCCATGCAGCCTGCGGGCTGCATTGTGCCCACCCCTGGGTAGATTCTAGCCAGCAACCTCCGGTTTTAAGTTTCAGCAGGAATAATGGCACACCCCAGTAACAATCCCCAGCCTTGGCTGGAGCCAGCACCCGGTGTGTCTGAGGAAGGCTTAAAAAACCCCTAAAATGTAGCAGTGGGGTAGAGAGGTGAAATTCCCTTCCAGCTCCATGTGGCAACCAGAAAAACCTAGAAACATGGGAAATATTCATAGTAGAATATAGGCATGGCTACAGCTAGATTATCCCCAACTAGTGGCTGTCCAACCTCTTCTTGAACCCCTCTAGTGATGGAGAACACCACTTCCCTAGGCAGTCTACTCCACTGCCTCACTGTTCTAACAGGAAAAGTTTTTTCCTGATATCCAATCAAAACCTACGTTGCTGCAACTTCAGGCCATTGGTCTGTGTCCTGCTCTGTGCAGAAGAAAGAAAAGATGTTTACCCTCTTTATAGCAGCACTTGAAGTATTTGAAACTGCTATCATGTCTCTTCTTATGCACCTTTTCCAGAAGCAGAAAATGGCTATTTTGTTCATCTTCTCTTTGTAATACTTGCCTTCCAAGCTCTTTATCATTTTTGTTTCCCCCTGAACCCTCTCTAACTTCTCCATGTCCTTTTTAAAATGTGCAACCCCAAACTGCACACAATACTCTAGATAAGGCCAGTGCAGAGTAGAGAGGTACTGTCACCTCCTGTGTCTTGCACCTAATATTTCTGTTGATATATCCCAAAACCACATTTGCCTTTTGGGCAGCTGCAACACACTGCAGACTCATACTGAGTCTGTGATCTACCAAGACTCACGGGCCGCATTACAGGAGATTCTTCTCCATGGTGCTGCCACCCACACAGGTGTCACCCATTTTGTATTTCTGATTCTATTTCCAAGTATAGCACCTTGCATTTGTCAGCACTGGATGTCATCCTGACAGCTCCAGCCCTGTTTTTCAGTCTGTCAGGATCCTTCTGAATTGCACTCTCATCCTCCAGCATGTCCTGTTACTCTATTTTCTGCTTTCTTCCCTGTGCTTCCTGCGTAATCTGCTACTTTGCTTCCTGTCCTATTTACCACTGAGCCCCCTGCTCCTTCCTTATCTCCCGCATGCCACATCTGGAGGTTGCCTGTGCTTTTGCGTCACCTGTACTGAAGGTTGTCCAGCTACATGAACATGGAAAACAGACTTTATACCTTTTGATGTGATGTTGCATTTCAACTATTGTGTATGACTTGCAGATAAAGCCAAGCCAAAGGCCAAGAAGAAAGAAGAACCAAGTTCTATTTTCCAGAGGCAGCGGGTGGATGCTTTGCTTCTTGACCTGAGACAAAAGTTTCCACCCAGATTTGTTCAGGTACTGTAATAGTAACTTGCACCCTCAGTGTTGCTTCAGCTGAAATGTTTGTACACATCCAAGCAGCTGAGGTGGATAGCTGGTGGGAGTTCACAGCTTTGTAAAACTGTAGCATTTATTTTTCAAAATTCCTGTTCTAAAAATGGGTACTATTAAGGTAGATTCTCTCCACCTAGTGCAGGAGAGACCCAAAAATATATTGTAGCATTGCCAAATTTCTTGGAAAAGTGACTACCCTGGAAGGCTGAGGGTGTACCCTATCTGCTATCCAAACCTGCTGCTGCCTCTGTTTTACCACTTCTTTAGCCAAAGAAAACTGGTAAAAGCAATGCCTTCACTTTGGTTTCTTACTTTGTGGACTGATAATATGAAACAGTTCCAGTTAGAAATTTCCAGCCTTCTACAAGCTCATTAGTTTGCATACCATTCATAGGTTCAGCAGTAAATTACACCCAAGAGTTCTGGCTCTGTCACTTGCTGCAGATAGCTCTACACCAGTGGTTTTCAACTTTTGGTCTCCGAATCCCCGGTGGAGTCGGTGGACCGTGTCTGGGGGAGGGGGTGACTTTGATCAATCAAACTTATGTAAATACACCACACTTAGAGTTCAAGTGGGTCTGCGCCTCCATTCAAAATTTCCAAAGGAGTCTGTGGTTCTGTCCATAATTTTCTAGGGGTCCACAAATGAAAAAAAGTTGAAAACTACTGCTCTAGACAGACATTTACCTCTGGCTAGCACAAAGGAACTTTTCCCCAGTAGACTTTGGTCTCATATGATAGTCTTTTACCCCAAACCTCTTGCCTGGAGGTTAAGGGATATTTTTGTGTTCAGCAGCTCGCACAGTCCTTTGCTTCTTTGAGTGTTGCCTTAAACACAATTGACTTGGGCTGTTCCTTCTATATATCAGTGTGCTCCAATCATGTGACCTTCTGCCTCCTTTCCTTCTTGGGGTGATGGGTTAATTGTAGCAGTTGAACCCCAACCTCTTTAAATGACTAGCTCATGCTCTGACACTATTTAAAAGTGTACTCACCCAACTTCTTCCATGATGACTGATGCTGCAAAAATGAATGGAGTTTTATTTTCTAGGTTTAAAAGTATATTTGCCCTTTGCAAGTAGAACTTCTGCGGTGCAGGTGGTATGTGTACAGCTGGACACAGAACACACAAATGTGAACTTTAAAATATAATTTTAAATCTAAAGTGGGTCCTGGGCACTTCTTGCAAACCAGAGCTTATTGATCTTATATTCTGAAAGAAATCCAGTGTCAGTAGATTTCTCTAAATAGTTATGAGAAATCGTAAACTTATTTAATCTCAAGAGGGTCCACTGGAGGGCCACTCATATGGTTAAGGGTTTAGAGGGCAAGCCCTATGAGAAGAGACTAAGGGACCTGGACCTCTTCAGCCTCTGCAAGAAAAGGCTGAGAGGTGATCTTGTGACCGCCTACAAATTCATTAGGGAGGCACAGCATGGAACCAGAGATGCTCTGTTCACCAGGGCACCTCTTGGGGTAACAAGGAGTGGAGCAATGATCACAAACTGACAGAAAGCAGAGTTAAGCTAGGTATCAGAAAAAGCTTCTTCATGGTAAGGGTGGCCAAATCTTGGATTGGGCTTCCAGGGGAGGTAGTGTTCTCTCCTGCCTTTGGGGTCTTTAAGAGAAGGCTGGACAGGCATCTGGCTGGGGTCATCTGACCCCAGCACTCTTTCCTGCCTACGCAGGGGGTCAGTCTCAATGATCTTTTGAGGTCCCTTTCAACTCTAGCATCTGTGAATCTTTCTTTGAGAAAGTTATGAGAAAACTTTCTTTCCTTTCCTACTCTGAGCATTGGCACATAGTATGTTAGAAGAAGCTGCATTTAATTTGTTGGGTAAGTCATTCCTATAAATAAGTCTGGGATCTTATGGAATGAAATGTCATATAGAGACATTTAGGTGCAACCTGGGTACTGCTAGCAGTAATGCTGCAGCAGCATGCAGTTTAGCATGGGCTGTACACATCTGTCCAGGACCTCACATATCTTCTTGTGTGACTATTCCACACTGAGCTGTGCCACCAGAGCTTTGCTACTGTTGGTGCCAGAACTATAATTAGTTCAGGTGTGTCTGAGTGTGTTGCACTTGCAGTCAGATTGCAATGTAGACTCAGCTAAGGGGTGGAAAAGGTAAACTGCAAGCTCCAGCCAGTCATGAGGCAGAGTTCTGTTTTGCCTATTGATCTGCTGACTTAGGCAGGCCTTTCACTGAGAATCAGTCTTCTGTGCCTCTGTACTTCCCCTGCTGACATTGTAGTAGCAATTACCAAACAGTGTTCCCAAATGATTCTAAAGTTATAACCAGCAGTGGAGCACAGATGAGAGAGGAAATGTACATAGTACATTTCTTATCTATAAAATACATATTTTAAAAGTCCACAGATCTGTTGTTTTCACATACTTTGCTGCTATTTTGTCTTCACACACAGTTACGCCTACTCCTAATTTTTAACTAATGATCGTAAAACATTTTGGAACACTAAGAGAAGCACAATAACCAATCAGATTCTAATCTGCTTCAAATGCAAACATTATTAGAAATGTTGCCGGAGAAAAATTGCAAAAAACATGGCATTTCCATCTAGCACACATCAGACAAGTAAGATTTTTCCCAGGCATATGCCTGACTCCTCCTAACAAGCAGTTCTGCTGGGTCCCAGTTGCAGGCTTACCACTTGGGCTAAAAGGGAAGAACAAGTTAAATGGACCTAACTCCTTTCCAGTTTACTCTTCTGTTTGTTGCAAAATATGTCTATCCTGGGATTTATAGGCTGTATGAGGCCTATTTTACAGGCAAGGAAAATACTAATTACAATTCTTTGTGTGTACATGCTATTAATTGTATGCATCTTTTTTAACTCAGTTAGTACTTTTTGAAGAAATGCTCTGTCACTTTTTTTTCCGGGTAATTAGTTTGATATCCGCCATTCCTCATTGGCATTCCCTGGCTTGTATCTTCATAGTGATAATATTCAACAGAAGCTAAAATTTTAGTCCGCCATAGCAAAGAATAATGATGATAAAAGTCTGGTTTATGATTCTTTTCTTTCTCTTCTTACAGCAAAAACCTGGAGAAAAGCCTGTCCCAAGTAAGAAATTTTGCATTATGCCTAGTTTTTAAAACATGAGAGCAAACTAGATTCAGGTTCCTTTCTAAGTCTTCACTAATTAATGGGTCATTCCTGCTGCCACCAAAATTGTCAAGAATTTTGCTATTGCCTGACTTTCAAGGAAAAAGATGAAAATTTACCTTTTTGCAGGTGCTACTAAAGGGCCATAATACATCCTGCCATAGTCATGAGCTTGCAGAAGACTCCTCTCTCTTAAGAGCTGTAGTGCTGAGACACCTTTGATCTAGGGTATTCTTTGGAGGCAATGGGAGTGGCCAGAGCTGTTCTGTATCGTGACAGCTTTGTCCTAGCAAGCTAGGAAAACCTCAAGGACTGCCTTTGTAGATTTGGACACAGGACTGGGGAGTAGATCTAGTCCAGGGGTGGGCAAAATGTGGCCCACAGGCTGGATTTGGCCCACCAACTGATTGTATCTGGCCCTCAGGTGGGTGGCTGTCACTATGGTGCTTCACATGGGGCTGAGCCCTGTCCCACTTCTGCCTGGGGCAGCCATTGATGCACTCCCACCCAGTCCTCGCCAGCAGGCACAGCTTGCCAGCAGTGCTGCTCTCTGTGTGGCTGCAGCTGCCTGGGTACTGGTTGGCCCCCTCTGTTTCTAGCAGCTCCTCCTGCCCCTGCTGCTCTAGGAAGTAGGTAGGGCAAAGACGTGAAGGCAGCCATGGTGATGCGTGCTGGGCATTACATGCCCAGCCAGGCATGGCTGCTTATTAAGTTAGGCAGGCAGAGTGGGTGAAAGTCCGCTGGTAGCTGGAGCCCCACATGCTGGGGCAGGAGCCCACTGGTTGCAGCTTTACCCCCTTCTGGCTGCCTGGCATGCATTCCCTGTGTTATGTGCTGCCAAGCACCCAGATAGCACTACTCTGGCTCCAGCCAGCACACACAGTTTCCTGGTGGGTTGCTGCAGCAGCTATCTGGCACGTGTGGGGTGGCTGTTGGCAGGAGCATGGTGCAGGCTGTCCCAGGCGGGGCTCAGCCCCTTGAGAAGATAACAGGGGCAGCTGTGGGCCAGATGGGGGTTAGGGGCGGACAGTAAGCACCTGCACTGCACTGTGCTGCTTGGGTGAGCTCTGCAAGCACCCCCTGTCCCCATTCCCTCTCCCCACCCTTGGTTGGCTTCCAGTGGTAGCATTAGATTTATGACCCAGATACTTTGTTCTGGGCAAACCAAAACTCTCAGACTGACCACAACCTCTCCATTCGATAATAGGCAAATTTTATTGATACACAGTGATAGCAGATAAGAATAATGCAAACAATTCTATGTCTACCAGTCCTAGAGCTGTCAGAGATTCAGGGTACATCTGGCCAGTAAGTGAGCTTCACCCTGAGGTTCTTTCTTGAATGTCAGATATCAACAGCCTGGAGGTTGAAGGCTGAGGCACCCTCCCCCTGTCCCCTACATGTGGTGGGTGAGACGGGCTGGTGGTATGCCCTCTGAGCTATTATTCTACATCTCTATATACACTACTCAAAATAACATGAATCAGGACAAAAACTATTTTTTAAATAAAATTTAAATATGGTAGGTGTTTGCTTTTTAGTAGATGATGCTTTTTTTTAATCTATAATGTGTTTAAATGATACCTTCTGAAAGATTTTGTGTGTGCAGCCCTTGACAGCTCACCATACTCGGCCCATCAGCCAAAATAATTGCCAACCCCTGAGCTAGTCTCTAGTAACTTTGGAATAGGAGAGGTACAAATCACATGTCTCCTGCCCCCACAGTCTCTGTACCAAGGCAGTCTTGCATCCAGCATATTAACTGCACAAGTACTGCTTGACTTCTGTTCTATCAATTTCCCCCCCTTTAAACAGCCTGAAAATATTTTGAAAGGACTGAAAATAATGTATTTGTGGTTTCTTTTTTTATTTCTTCAGTGGATCAGATCAAGAAGGAGCCAGAACCAGCCCCTGAAGCCATAAAGACAGAGGAGAAAGAGACTGCAAAGAATACCCAGCAGAGTGCTGGCACCAAAGGGCCCCCGGAGAAACGGATGAGACTCCAGTGAAGGGAGAGCCAGTTCCTTCCTAGGGGATTCAATACATGGGGAAGAATTTGCAAGAGGCTCTTGCTGCCCTTTGTTTGTGTTGGAACATTTTGGCAAAGACCATGAACTTTCAGGGTTTAAAGCCACTTATAAAAGTTTATCTCTGTAGAAACCTATCATTAAAGCTGTTGATAGCAGGGCTTGAGCTATCCCAGGAGACAATCCGTTTCCACCTTCTTTCCATTTTGGATTTTACCTTCTGTGACTGAATTTCATAGTAGGTGTGTTTTGCAACTTCTTTATGATCTGACTTCTTTGTGCGTTCCCTTCTAGCTCCTTTTTCTATGTAAGAAAAGAGGAACTCTTATTTTAAAAAAAACTGAGTTTTTGGCAAGCCCGCCTTTGACTATTGTACCAGGAAGTACCAATGATTTTCGTGCCCCTTCAATTCAGAGAATTTCAGCAGGATCACCAGTGCGTAACAAAAACTTGGTTGATTCATTCTAAGCTATGCAGAGTTGCTTTAAAATTGTCAGTTAAAGTGTCAATAACAGTAAGAGAACAAGACTCATGCAGAGTGGTTCAGAAGGGATGGGCTATAACGGGTGGCATGAGAGAATGATGTTTCAGTCACTACCTATAGCAAATCCTGTAAAGTAATACAAGCGCCCCTGATCTCCCTGCCCCCTGGAAGAACACTGGTAAGATTGCATAGCCAAACACTCTGTGGTTAGGAAATGCCACCATTAAGAATGCCTACTGAACTTTAATTTGGCCCCTCGAATGTCCCCATGATGATAGTCTTTAATTATATCATCACTTAACGTTTTTTTCTGTCAGTGTCTCATCTCTTGCAGTACGTACAATGAACAGCTCTCAATTCATGAGCACCAGTTGAATGTTTTGCTTCTTTCCTGATAGCTCCATGTGCAGTCCCATGTATTATTTGCTGTAAACTATCCCAACCCAACAGAATTTCTTATTTTTCTCATGAGTTTTCCTGTCACACTTTTTACTGTAGTATCTAAGTATATTATAGTATCTAGGTATATTTACATACCACCCCTATGAGATGACAGGGTGTAGGACCCATTTTGAGAAGGTGAATGCAAGGCACAGAGATTAAGGTTAAAGTAATTAATTAATTCTGAATATCTAACCTGAGACGTCTAGGACTTGTCTCTGTACCCGCCCCCCGAATGCACAGTATTCTGTAGCATTTTGTCTGTTTGCAGCACAATACCCCCTTGCCTTTAGCTCTGAGTGCTCAACACTTCTGCAGATCGGATCATAGGGCCTCAAGTCAGGCACCACAGAACAAGGAGCAAGTGATCAGTGGCTGTCCATGGAAGTTTGGTTTCAGTGAGTTGTCCAGCACAGCATAGCCATTCTGGTAGAGACAGGGATCCAGTCCAGTTCTTCAGGAGAGCATTCATTTGTCTTAACCAGAACACCATGCTTTCTCTTGTATTGCGCTGCCTCATTCCATTTTCCAACTTCTGTGACAAATGAGACGGGCCCTACAGTTTCCTGTGACTGTACTGTCCCTATTCATCCCTACAGCAGGTCCATGCTCTGCACTGGAAGAAGCAGTTTCCCTGTAATTACAGCCACATCTTTGTGCATATGCACAAGGGAACAGAATTTGGATTGCACTGGTGAAGCTGAGCTCTGGCATTTTCAGTTTTTTCCTTGTTTGCTTTTGCAGCCTTTAATGTGCTTGCCATGTCTTGCTTTTTGGAACTTTCTAGATTATCAAAAAGCAGACTGAAAAAACAGACGTGCTGCAGTGTGGCATCATCATAAATCTACAGTTACTGGAAGGCTTTGGCAACGTGTAGGGGGTGCATGCGCACCTGCTAAGCGTGATGGTACACCCCCTGGGAAAAGGCACTGCTGACACTGCCAGTGGCACCTGCAGGCGATCGCCGCTTGCCACCGTCCTTCCTCCCTCGCCACCAACACTGCTGGTGACGTCTATAGGTGGTCCGCGATCACCGCCGGCTGCTGCGGCCACTGCCGGCTGCATCTGCAGGTGGTCACTGACTGCTGGTCATTGCTTGCCAGCACTTCCCTCCTCTCCCCCCGACCCCCACCACCAACGGCGCTGTGGCTGCCTGTGGGAGCTTATTGCCACCGACAGCACTGCTGCCACCTGTGGGAGCTTGCCGTGCCCCTCCCCAGCGTCCAGGGGCACACGGCATTCATGTTGGAAGGAACTCTGCAGGATGCAGTAGTAGAGTACTTGATAGCACTAGTGCCCCTTTTATATGGGCAAGCTTTCGGAGCATGGTTGAACTATGTTTTGTTGGCAAGTACTTGTGAAACCAATGACACGGAGAGTGAGGCTTTGCAGGGGCTGCTCCAGGGCTAGTCACAAACCTTCCTGTTCCCACTCAGCTTAGCTGTTTCTGTGTGTTCTCATCCTTTCCCTGCTTACAGTGCCATTTTTCTCACCAGTGCCATTTTCCTCACCTCCCTCATCTGGACTGTCTTGCTCAACAAGGCCAGTCCCTGCCCCCGCTCCTTTCTCATGTAGTCTCTTCCTGGAGTCCCTGAATTTAATTTGTTTTCAAGTTTTGCTCATTTTCTGCCTCTTCCTTCCCTACCTTGAAGAGCATTAGTTAATTTGAAGACATTATTATTATTATGCCTGCAGCCTACTGACAGACACAGTCAGTATAAAGTCAGAAAAAAGTCCTTTTTAATGCTGGTTTGGGATTTATTTGGTAGTGGAGCAATTTTCCTGCCTGTGTATGCAGTATAAATACATTTTTCACATTTTTGTTTTATTTACCTGTTTTAGTTCTGATGTATGGAGTAGAATTGCTCTTGGCAGCTATTGTATCCTGCTGTACAATGTAAATTTTTGTATTGCATCAATACAAACAAATGACACCCCCTATCAAGCCTTTTGTATTCACTGCCAAATGAAGAAGTGGTTAATATTTGATTTGAAAACAGTACTGTAACGGATATTGGTCCAGGAGAAGGCATCCAGTTATCTGTTTGGAGATAACACATTATAGTATTGGGGTGTTGCCCCATGAATGACTTCGTGGTACCTACAGCAATTTAAGTAAATTAGGATGAAGGCTGGTTTGGTGCTTTGAGCTACCATGGGCTTACTGGATGGGATGAGCAGCCCCTTAATGAATGAAGCAAAATTAACGAGATAAAAGACATGTTCCCTTGCTCCCAGCTTGAATGAATTTTGTCGCCATAAAATTTGCATGAGTTAATTAATTTGTGAATTCTTTGTGTATTGTAGGACAGATCTTTTTTTCCATGGGAGTGATTATTAGATGGAAATGTGTGTAAGGGAAGGGGTTGTCTTCCAATAGTTTTGGTGTTTAGGCAAGTGAGCCTTTACTTCCATCATTGCTGTTATTACTGTGGCACAAAAGTTTATCTGGTATGAACTATTTGATTCCTTGCTTTTTTGAAGGGGGAGTATATTCTCCCTATAATAGCTAGAGACTTGAGGATTTCTATTTCTCTACCTGCCCCCAACTTTACATCACTTCTCTCTCAAACAAGGTCTCGTGTCACAGTTATCATTGTTATATCAGGACTGCCCCCTGAAGCTCATCAGTCTTGCCTACAGATTTTTTGGAATGGCTCAATTTAATTATGGCAAAAGGGTAATACTGGCATATCTCCAGGTTTCGTACTAGAACCCATGCTTAATATATTA
This sequence comes from Crocodylus siamensis, assembly GCF_052110815.1. Lineage (NCBI taxonomy): Eukaryota > Metazoa > Chordata > Crocodylia > Crocodylidae > Crocodylus > Crocodylus siamensis. Next base: position 226,181,194 of record NC_143396.1, on the reverse strand, counting down.
CTGATTTGGCAAGGGGATGAAAAGTGTGATGTAGCAACATTTTGAAGAGGAAACACGGTTATTCAGGTTAGTGAGACAGAGAGGGGACTCTGAAGGACTTCAGAGACCTAAAAAAGTAAAATGAATGGTCAGCATGTCAGCAGATGAAGTTCAGTCTTGATAAAGGAAAGACATTTTGGAGGGGAAAACATTAACTCCTCATATACTAAGCAAAAGTTCTAGATTATCAACAAGGAATGGGACCTGGGCATCAAAGAAAAGTTAGAACACGTAAGGAATATGATGTACAATAGTTCATAAAAGCCAGAGGAGGCCAGACATTACATAAAGTGTCTGGCCTCCTGGAATATTGTATGCCATGCTGGTCAATGGCTTCAAAGGTATAACATGGAAGTAGAGAGGTTGCAGAAAGGAGTAATAAAGGTGATTGGTAGCATGGGAAAAGTCTCCGAGGAAAAAATTCAAAAAGGACTGGGATCATGTTTTGCCTTAGACAAATGAGCAAGGGGATTTGATGCACATTTACAAAGTAATATATGCTGTGGAGAAGGAACCTGCCTGTTCTGTAACACAAGAGTGTTTTTCATCGAAACTGAAAGGGGTTAAATTCAAAATCAATGCTTAAACCTCCTGCTCCAGGGCTTCAGCTGGTCTCTGAAACAGTGATTGGAATTAATCCTAATGGGCAGACTAATTTGCATCCACCCCTTTCAGGGTTTTTACACTTTCCTTTAAAACAACTGCGACTGACCACTGTTAGAACGAGGACACAGGATGAAATAGACTTCAGGTTTGATCTACGTGGCGATGATGGCATGATAAAATTTAATGACGAAAGACAGTAGGCACTAAATATTGCAGTATCCATGGTTCCTTTTATCCAAGGAGCAAAGCACCGGGGGAGGTGCTGGATAAAGGCTGGGTACTGTGGAAGAAATCAAACTTCGTGTTGTGGTTGAATCAAAACTGACAGAGCCAGCTTTTCTTTATTTAGGGCTATACTGTGATCACAGGGAGAATTCCACACAGCAAGAGGAATCACCCACTTGTCTGTTTCAAAGGATTTCTCGAACTCTAAGTTTACAAGCATATTTATACTTAAGACAGAGAAAGAGAAAAAAAATACGACCTTGGAGAAACAAAATAATGGTAAATCACACATAGACATACAGACAGTTTACTTAAAGAAAACATCTGTGCACAGGGTAATATATCAAGACAAAATAAGGCATGCAGGATTCCTTATCTCAGAACATGTAACTGAAATAAGCAGTATCAGCACTTCTGGTCTCTGTTTTTCTAGCCAAGCAGGCCAGAAGCCTGACCAAATCCACTACCACAGTACACAACCAGTAAAACACTGGTTCGGAGACTGCTTTTATCCTTGTGCTTGCTTCCTTCCAGCCACAGTGTTGCCATTCTGATTCTTTACTGACTAAGTAAGGCGCATGCAGTCTTCATGAAAGAGATGGCACAGGGTACTCTTAATTTTATGTCCATCATCCTACATTTGGTAGGATCCTCCCCACAGTACCCTACTGAAGCTTGATCTGCCTGGGCAGGGGGAGGAACTCGAGTAACAATCCAGCTTTGTAGCCACAAAAGGACCAGGTAATAGTTTTAATTCAGAAGTCTGGTAATACTGATGGGTATGTCGGTAAGAATGTTACGTGCCCTGGACCAAAAAAATGTTCCTTTTTATAAACCCTCACAAGGTTTAAAACAGATAAATACACTTATGGTTAAAAACCAATGGGAAACTATCATTATTGTGGCTACTGTGGCAGCAAGGGGTCCAGGAACAGCGAGAGGTCTGCCAGGGGCAGCGAAGCATCTGCTAGCTGTGGCAAAGGGTCTGGGGTCTGCCAGTGAAGGTGGGGGCAGAAGGGGCAGTATGGGCAGTGAGCTGAGCTCACCACTAATGGCTGTGGCCAGAGGGGCCAAAGGGCCCCAAATTCTGTGACAGGTCACAGTTTCTGGTGGCCTGCCAGTAACCTGTTGGGTCAGATAGAGCAGCTCCATGGGCCAGATTTAAGACTGTTGCTATATGGTGTTTATAAAGTGTTCACATCTGCTCTGGTCTGGAGTGCTTAAAGGGAAAGCTGCAGATTTCAGACTAGCTTTTTAGCTGTTTTCTTGGCAGCTAAGTCACTTGGGGTGTTAGGCCAGATGAAACAGAAATATAAAGTATACATTTAACTAAGAGCCCAGACGTTAATCTGCCTGAATATTCATGAAAGGAGGGGATTCAGCCCCAGAGACACTGCTGTGTTAGGCCCAAGGGTTTCTGATATGAAGATGAAAGAAAAAATGCTGCTTGCAATATACTTTACAGATTAGTGTAGGCTTAGTCTGTGTGATTTCTGCTTCCCCCATCACTTCTGGGAATTCTCTGGGATCTCTTATATCTTCTTTGTTGTTCCAAAAACACCTCACATCTTAGCAACCATTTATCGACAAGGAAAATTAGGAGCCCTGCCTCTACAAACAGCTGGTACCTTTTACTGTTTGCCAAAGCAGCTTGCTTGAAATCAGGTAAGAGCTGCTGCTATTTGTCTCTCCCCTCTGTAAATGCAACCCAAGCAGCAACTGGATATGCACTTATGCTACTAGCATTGGTCACTTCCAGAGAGTAAACAAGGCAAAATGTTTTTCTTCCTATTTCCAGGCATGAGGATTTCCCATGGCATTGTCAAAAAATATGAATGCCATCTTTTGGGAGCGGAGAGGGATAACAGTAGAAGTTTATGTTTATTATCCCAGCCAACTAAGACACAAAATGGATGGATAATTTTGGGAAGGCAGAATAAAAAGACAATCAGTTTTGGTATTAAGCAGTAATTCTTCCTTAGACAGATGAAGTCTGAACAAAACTTTGACATGACCTACTCCCTGTCTTCATGCATGTATATTAGGAACATATTCAACATATGTATACTTTGCTTTCTACCAACCTAAAATAAAAGGTTTTCACAGTATGGTATGGTGATAAAGCTGATCATGGGCTAAATGTCTATGCTTCAGATGGAAGCATTTCTAAACAGAGGTACACTAAAACTACCTTTCAGGTCAGCAACAGCTGCCATACCACAGTGTGCTAGATCAATGTATTTTATGGCTTTCTGAAACATTTTCTTAGTTCGTTTCTATAATAACACAGAAACCAATCCCAAGAACACCAATACTGGTATTCCCACACTATAGATCCTGTTGACCTTCCTAGGCAGAGGGGCTCAATACTCCCTCCGTGTCCTTTATCTTGGCAGTATGGAGGAGCCCAGCCATAATCACAGTGGCAGTGTCTTTCACTTGCATTTTTCTCTGTTACGGCACTTGGTGCCACTACAGTTGTAATGCAGAGCGTTATACACTAAACTCTGAAAACATTAAAAATATATTTTCAGTTACTCTATTACAAGTACAGGCTGTAAAGGTGTGCTAGCCTAGGATAGGCTCTAGGAAAGTTGTGGCACCCCCTAGGGGCCACCCATAATCCTGCCCGCACTCCTGGTGCCCTGTATAACCTCTTCTTTTTATCTCTCCTGCCAAGTCTTGATGTTCTTTTGATATCAATTGCCCCTTAGTCCTCGAGTGCTCTTACTGACTTCTTATGCTCTCTGGGCCCTCTGCCCACTAGCCAGGACTCTACAGGCCTCCGCAAGTATTTTTTGTCCTGTGGTGGATCTACTTTGAGTCAGGGGTTACCACGTGTGACGCTATTGGCCATAAATAAACCTTAGGGCTTTTAATTGTGGTCTCTAGCCTCCTTCACAACGACACCCATGCTTTGCAAGCGTCACTGACAATATTTGCCTTTCTTTGTAGGTCTCAGCCCTCTTGGCTTTAGCCCACTGTTATGCTGGCTCAAGCCTCCAGCCCTGGCCCGCTTGTTCTGGCTTGGCTTTCTCAATCTCAGCCTCTTGTCATTGGTCACACAAGGTGTAAGACTCCCACCCCTCTTGGCCTCATGCTGTCTGCGTTTTACTCTCTGGGCCCTCGTCCCATGCGGCGTCCCAACACTCTGGGGTCCCTGACCCTAGCAAGGATGCTTTCAATCAATGCCAGCCCCCCCAGGGTCTCTCACCCTGACAAGGCTGCTTTTTCTTTGCTACAGCCCCAGAGTCCCTAACCCCTATAGGGGTCTCTGATGGGTGCCCCTCAGGCTTCCCTGGGTGGCCTCCTTACCACCCCTACAGCCATGATCCAGTCCTCCAGTTTAAAACTAGAACAAATACAAGCAGCTGCTAAAAGACTAAAAGCTAAAAGACTCCAAGCCCTCCTCAGGGTCACCATACAGCTGCCAAAGCCATCTCACCACTCACTGGCGCTCAGCTTCTGGAAGCATCTGACCTGGCCTGCAGCTTCATCTTCTTTTTAGAAGGTCTGTTTAAAGCAGCTATTTTCAATCGGGGTGCTGCAGCTGTCTGGGGTGTTATGACATCCTTTGAGGAGTGCTACATTGCCTGGCCCCTCTGAAAGGAGGCAAGCACTAAATCCTCCAGACGCTGGGTGCCCTATGCCTGCCCCAGTATCTCAGTGGCACTTCGCACAGTCCTTCCCATCAGCTCTGGAAGTATGGGAGAAGCAAGGGAATGAGCAGTGTGGAAAAGCAGCCCCATGCTCTGAGCAGCTTTGTCTGCTGTGGGTGGGCAACATGGAACCACACTCTTTCTGTCCAGCTGCTTCTCCTGACCCTCCCACGCTCCCAGAGCCAGTGGGAGGAAGCGCGGGGAAGAGTGTCTCTGTCTCTGGAGCACTGGCATTCGAGTCCCCAGAGGAGCAGCTGCAGCAACAGGGACCGTGCTTACCCCTGAAACGTAGAAAGGAGGGTCAGGAAGGGGGCAGACCATGGAAGAAGCAAGGCATGGGAGGGTCCTGCCTCTGCCACCCTCACCTGGCACTGGCCTCTGCACCAGTGGCCACTGTTACCCCCTGCTGTTTCCTGCAGACAGCTGCCTTCTTGAGGGGTGTAGTGAACCACCCTCAAGCTTCCCAATCTGCCCTGCCTAGCAGCCCCTGCCCACCCGGAGTGCTATGCACCATCCCCTGCCATGATCTCAGGGGTGGCCTGCCCACCCTGCCACCCCATAGGAGTCTTTCAAGCATGTCACTGGGTGTAAGAAGGGATGTGCTGTAAGAAACAGAGGTTTTTAAATGAGGTGCCACTAAATTGCAGAAAGTTAGAGGAATGCCTTGAGCCTTAAAAGGTTGAAAACCAGGGGTTTAAAGTAACTGTGTAACTGCTACTGGCCTTTGGATTTAAGAAAGGAATTTTATCAGAATTACTGACTAGATCCATCAAATTCCAGCACGGGGAGATAATGCCTCCAGCTGGGAGCAGTTCTTCAGGGACCTATACCCAACTTTCTCAACCAAGGCTAGCACAAGGCTCCAGCTTCAGTTCCCTGGGCACCATTGCTAAGTGTACAATAATTATTGTATTTGTACAATAATTTCAACCCTTGTATAATGTACAATATATAATATTAAAAACCTTTAAAACATACAACATTTTTGAGGCCGTTCATTAGTGCAGCTTATACAAAACCCAAGTCACAGACTTTTAACTAACTCTTGGGTTTGCTGTTAACCATTTTTTTACAACTGCTAGCCTCAAATGAAGAAATACTTCAACTTTGATGACCTGGTTCTCACCCACTCACTGGAGTGTTACAGAGAGCAATATACAGTAAATAAAAAGAAGAAGTATTTGCATATTTATCTGCATACTACTTTTTCAGTGTAGGATAGTTTTTCAGAATATACAATAATTTGAGCTTCCAATACGATCATTTCATATTTAAGACCTGGCAACGCTGTTCCTGAGTCAGCTCTGTAAAGCTGAGGCAAGCTCCTGCCCTTCAGCCCTTGTTAGGTATAGCTGCCCCAGTTGCAACTAATCAAGTCCTGCTGACCCCCAACCTCTTCCCTCTAATTGTTTTTGGGTTTGCTTTTAAGGAGCTCTTCTTGTGCAGCCTTGTTGTGCAGCCTACTGGTCTGTAATCTCTGAGCAGCTCCTGGCCTAGTGATGTCTCTGCCTTTCCTGGTTTCTGACCCTGCCTTTGGCTTGTTCCAGGATTTTAGCTTTTGATTTCCCCTGCAGATCTGTTCCCTGTAGGGTGACCACCTGTCCCTAATTGAGCAGGACAGTCCTAGAATGGGATCAACAAGTCCCAGTCCCAGGCTGCATGACTTCAGGACAGCGTTTGTCCCAGATTTGCAGCATCGTGCAATCCGGGTTTTCCCCTGCAGGCGGGCAACATTCCAGTCTGCAAGGGGCTGCTTGGGGCTGCCAGGAGCAGGACACAGGTGGTGCTATGTGCATGTGCATGTCTGCATGTACCTGCATGTATGCACATGGTCGGGAGCCTGGAAAGCAGCTCCCTGCAGGTAAGTCTATCAGGGGGTAGGGGGAGCAGACTGAGGCCCCTATAGTGAGGAAGGAAGTGGTGCAGGGGTTGGGGCTGGGGGCGCTGCCCAGTCAGGACGATGCATGGGGCTCTGGGGCTGGGGCAGGGAGCAGGACAGCCACGGGTGGTTTGTCCAGGAGGCACAGGGCAGGCAGGGGCGTGTGGCCAGTGTGGGCTCCCAGGGGAAGAACAGCAGGGCAAAGAGCCCTGAGCCCACAGTGGGCAGCCCGCATCCACCCCTGCCCCTCTTGGCTCTGATCCAGCTGCGCTACTGGGCATGAACGCCACATGGCCCCAGGGGCTAGGCTGCCATTGATGGTGAGAGTGTGGCGGTGGCAAGTGGTGAGCTCCGGCAGGCAGCCGCAGCACTTTCGGCAGTGGGGGGGGCGGGGCAGTGGTGAGTGCCAACCGGTGGCCACCTGCAGATGCCACTGGTAACATCAGCTAGTGGGGGACCACCCACAGACACCACCAGCAGTGTCAGCAGTGAGCGGTGGGGGGAGGGGTGGCAAGTAGCAACCACCTGCAGGTGCCATTGGCAGTGCCTTTTTGCAGGGGGTGCATCCACGTGCACTCCCTATGCGTCACCAATGCTGCTGGGGGAGGTGGGGGACAGGGGATGGGGGGGAAGGCAGGCAGGAAGTCTCACCTTCCAATTTGGAAAAGGTGGTCACCACTGGTGGTGCGTGGGCCGTGGCTGCCTGTGGGAGCTCCCTGCTCGCCACTGCCACACTTCCACCACCAACAGTGCTGCCACTGCCTGCGGGAGCTTGCCGTGCCTTGCCAGCCTCCAGGGGCTCATAGCATTCATGGTGGTCACCCTAGTTCCCTGGCTCCTGATCCTGGTTTGGCTTGCTCTAGAACTTTGCCCCATGGATTATCCTTTGGACTTGGTACCTAGGCTTCTGATTCCTGGTTTCTGATCCTTGCTTGGCATTCAGCTCCTGACTTGCAGCTTCTGACCCCTACCCCTGCAATCCCAGTTCCACGCCTAGCTCTACCCACTAGGCCAGCCAGCTTGGTGGACTATGATAACCAACGGCTTAATATAACGGGATGCAGGGAACTTATTCACAGCCCAGTTTATAACTGATACATTTGCTGAATGTTTGGAAGCTTGTTAGTTCAGCTGAAATCAAATGACACTTCAGAAGAACAAGATCATTTAATATCTCTTTTTTAAAGGTTTTATAAGACCTCCAAATGTTTGGATGGGCCAGTATGTTTTCCTTTTCATAGGAGCAACTCTTGGCAAGGTTGCACAAATATACCAGAAGGCCAAATTTTGTTTCTGGGGTCTTACAATATTGGGACCCAAATCTACAAATTTTCCATGCTCAGAACTGCCACTGTTGATAGATGTCATATGTACCTCCACAGGGCTCATCTCACTTCACTGCTGAGCAGATCACCACCCATTAATTCATTTATCCTTGAAGAATCACTGTTTAGTAAAGAAACATTATTTTTGATCATATTCATTCCTTTTATTTCTGTCCATCAGTGACACTGAGGCTGAATTCAACTAACTTGATTTCTGTGGTTTACAGTTTATCAAGCACTTGACATAAACCACTTGACTTATATCTCTGGGGTCTATGTCAGGACCTAGTCCTGAACCCCAGAGACCATGTACCAGCTCAGCTGTCCACCAAGCCACAGGTCACGAAGGAAGGCAGACTGGCAAGCAAAGGTGTCCTCTTGGGAAAAGGCCTTCTGCCATTGTCTCAAGATTGGATTCCCCCACAAGGCTTCCTGTTTCCTGGGGAAACTGCCTGGATAACAAGATGCCTGTTATCGTTGCACTGCTCTTCTAGAGTCGGGGCACAAAGGCAAGAAAACAGCTGTGACCACCGGGTGCTGGCCCTGCTCAGCCTTCAACCTCCACCACTGCCTTGCATCTTGGGTTGGTGGAGCATGGTTCTTGCACACATCTTACCTGGCTTGCTCCCTGACTTTGCTCTGTTTAGTGTTTTGGCCCTGTCTTGGACTGATTCTAGCACTGACCCTGTCTACCTCTGTGACCTCGGCTAATAGATTGAGCAAACTGCCAATCAGAGCGCCTATGCCTTGGTATGTGACAGTGTGAGAGGGGAAGTGACTTGTCTAAGTTAAACATGAAGCTGGTAGGAGGGCTAGGAGTCTAATTTAGTATTTATGTGCTTCTCCAAAATGTGTAGCCTCAAGGCACCCCCTCCAGAGCCTTCTGAAATTTAGCTGAACCCACTGAAGAAACAGTGAGCCAGAATCTAGCTGGTGGCAGGTGACGGGGAGGGAGAGGAGGGGAGGGGAGAGGGGGCCCCAACCACTTCATTCCACTGTGCCCTGCTTTGTGCATTGTCCCCTGCCCTGTATGTCAAGGATCAAGGACTGTCCCTGTTGCTGCAGCTATTCCTGCAACTCACAGGGCAATGAACAGAGCCACATGCAACCTTCCCTCTCTCTGGTTCCAGGAGAATGGGGACAACCTAGGCTGAAAAAATGGCCTGGCTGCCCCTCACATCCACTTGCTCATGGCAGAACATGGCACTGTGAGCACTGGGGAGGCTGATGTGGTGGCTACCAGGCCATGGGGAGGAGGAGGAGTGATGTGGTGGCTACCAGGCCATGGGGAGCTGTGGGTGCAGCTCATCAGGGTATGCCGGGTGCCAGCCACCAGTTGGGAGGAGGAGTGATCCCTTACCTCCTGGCACAGTGGCCAGGTGCTATGGTACCTGGGGGACCTTGCAGTACCCTGTGGTGCTGCAGCACTGGATTTGAGACACCCTGGGCTAGAACTTGTGACAAGGCCAGGGCTCTCTTCTGAAAATGTCTTCCTCTGAAGATTAACAGCCAAAATCAAACAAGGTGCAATGAGTAGTATAACAAACAAAAAGGGTGTGTATTACAAAATTAGCTGTAGGCACATTTTGTAGGGATTAGTGGGAACTTTTCAGCCTTTTTCTCTGCTTGTTGTCAGCTAACAGCATACCATCAACCACATAGTAGAAAAAGCTGCTGAGACTCACTTCCATGCACTGATTGCTAGAGATATTGATAAATTTGGATTTCACTCAGAGTGGAACAAAGATGCCTCCCCCAACTCTATTGACTTCAGTGATGTTATAGAAACAAAATTGTAAAGATATAAAAGAATCATTCCAGAATGCTTATTTGCAAATGCATCTCTAAACAACTTTGAATAAGAAAGACAACGAAATCCTCCTCTTAATTTCCATGCTCTGTAGTTCCTCAGTCCTTCCTGCTGAGAACTTAAAGCTTGATTCCCAAAGATAAACCATTAAACTTGATATGGTTTGGGTTTTGTTTCTTCAGTGGATCAGATAAAGAAGCCAGAACAACCCCAAGTAGCCGTAAATAGTTGTGGCCCCGTACACCTACAGGTCCACCTTCTCTGTTATGTCCCATCACAATCCCAAAGGTCAGCCAAGAGCAGTATGTCACCTCCGCTTGCCAAAACTGTGCGGGAGGTCATTCTCAATAGTTGCTCCACGGATCTGGAATTCCCTTCCCCTTGAGGCCTGCCAGAGCCCAAACCTGGTTTCCTTTCAGCAGCATTGTAAACCCTCCTATTTGGATAGGCATTCAGCAAACAAAACTAGGCTGAGATATTGCTCAGTGAGTCTCTGTTTTATATTGACATTCTAGTTCCTTTTTTAAGGTTGGGGGGTTTTTTTGTTCTCTTGCTGCAGTCCTGTTTTTAAAAAAATGTTGTGTCCTCTTACTGTAATAAGCCCTGATCTGTGTTTGGAAAGGCAGTACATAATTCATATAAATCAATAATAAATAAAGCCTTACAAAAAAAGAGACTGCAAGGATCACTCAGCAGGGTGCTGGCACTAAAGAGGCCGAAGACTTTGCAAGAGGTGCTTGCCGCCCCTTGTTCGTATTAGAACGTTATGACAAAGACCATGAACTTTCAGGGTTGAAAGCTCATTTTAACAGCTTTATCTCTGTAGAAACCTGTTATTAAAACTGTTGATGGCAAGGCTTGAGCTGTCCCAGGGGAGGATTCTTTCCATCTTGAATTTGAGCTTCTGTAAGGGCAAGACATTAGGGCTGTGAAACGGCACCGTTCCGTTTCGCCTTGAGTTTTGAAGTTTGGATGGAACAGTGTTTTGTATCGAATTTCATTTTGATTCAAAACAGCTGTTCCATTTTGCTTTGTCGAGACAGTAAGACTGTTTTGACTCTGTTTCGATGTTTTGCTAGATTGGGCCAGGGGTGGGGAATCAGCCCACCTGGGCTGATTCCCCATCCCCTGTGCTAGATTGGGCCAGGGCCGGCGAGTAGGCCCAGCTGGACTGACTTCTCATACCCAGCGCTATGGTCAAAACATTTTGACTTTCGAAACATTTCGACTAGCCTTGTTTTGTTTCAAGACTGTTTCCACACCCTTTGTTTCATTTCCATTGTGCTGTTTTGACCTCAAAATGAGTCAAAACAGTGTCAAAATGAAACAGCCAGCGAAATTTCACACAGCCCTACAAGACATCTATAGATGCAGAGTGAATCAGGAGGCATAGGCAACAAGAGCTGGTGAGAAAACAAAAGTGTTGCCCAAACCAGGTGCTTTGATCACTGGCTATGGCAATTCATTTAAAACAAGACACACATATGCATGCACACGATTAAACGAACATTGTTAAGGTTGCAAGGCCAAGCATTTTGGAGTTGGGAATGCCCACATTAAGAATGCCTGCTTCCTTTGTGCATATGTATACAATCATACAAGAGAAAGGGCTGGAAAGGACCTCAGGAGGTCATCAACTCCATCCCTTTACTGCAAGAAGGACCAGACCAGGTAAGCATTTTAACCTGTTCTTAAAAAGGTCTAAGGATGGTGACGAGAGGTATGCAAAATGGGCCCTATTCAATTTAGATTCAGATTCAGCCTGAATAGGGGACAATGATTCGATTCGTTGATTCAGATCACTGTCCCTGATTCCATTTGGCCGGATCCGAATCTGAAGATACGATGCTGATTTGGAAAATCAAAGATTCAGCCATAGACACAGCTTTAAATGTTTTTTCTACATACCTCTAGGTACCAGGCATGGCTCATGAATGCTGCGATGGTGGGGCAGATGGAGCATCCCACAGGAGTGGGGGAGGGAGGGGGACTCCCCATGTGCTTGGTGGCGAACCTGGAAGTGGACTGGAAGTACTTCTGGTCCACTTCTGGGTCTGCCAGGGAGCACGCAGGGGGCCCCCTTGCACTCCCTGGGTCAGCAATTAGCCATGAGGGGGCCCTGGGTGCCCCCCCAGACCCAGGAAGCACCAGTTGCCAAGCCAGGGGGGTGCAGGGAGGCCCCCAGCGTGCTCTCCAGCAGACCCGGAAGTGGACTGGAAGTGCTTCTGGTCCACTTCCAGCTCTGCTGCTGAGCGTGTTGGGGAGCCCCCTGTGCTCCTATGGGATGCTCCATGCACCCCAGCATCGCAGCACTCATGAGCCGCTTGGTACCTTGAGGTACGTAGAAAAAGCATTTAAGCTGTGTCTGTGTCTGAATTGCTGAATCTTTCTAAATCAATTTGGAGAGATTAAAGGGTCCTCTGATTTGATTCAGATTTGGAGATTCGGCCACCAAATCCGGCCAGATCGAATCGCAGCCCTAATGGTGACTCCACAGGAGATGGAGATTCCTTTGAGAGGCCTGTTTCAATGCTTAACCTCCCTCACAGTGAGAAAGCTCTTCTAAATATTAACCTAAATCTCCTTTGCTTCAATGAAAGACTATTGTGCCTTATCCTGTCCCCTGCAGAGAGCGAACGGCCTATTGCCATCTCCTTTAGGACCATCCTTGAGAGAGAATCACATTCCCTCAGCCTCCCCTCCTCCCCAGGCTACATCATCCCAGTTCCTTCAGCCTTTCTCATTAGATCATGTTTCCAAGACCTCTAGGTTTTTTACTTATTAATTTTTGCTGTCTCCTGGGCTCTTTCTGATTTGCCAACATTTTTTTGACATGGAGGGCCCAAAATTTTGTAGCTTCTTAAGAGACAGGTAATGGTCTTGACTCACAGGTCCAGTAAAAGTGATGTTTGTTTTTTTAGTAGGACTGTGGCATGCATGCTAGAAAATGGTCCCTTTTCATGTGTGTTCACAAAATTTAAAATAGGCAAATACATTTATAGTAAAGACTAATAGAAAACTATCAGTTTCTTAGTCAGAACTTTCAGTATGCCAGAAGTCAGGTTCACTAGTCAAGTTTTTCATGAAAACTTCTCAAATCTTATTACTTGCCATCTAAATATCACATCTTTACCAATGAAATATGGAAAATTTTAATATGAGCTTTCTCAAGTGGCATTAAATGAGATAGTACTGTCAAAGAGCTGCATGGCATCTATTCACTAGTCAGTAATGTGGTGGCTTTCTTCATGAGACTATATACAGCGTATCTCTTCATGGTGCTTATAAATGGTTTATCAGTGTGAGGTGTAAGGACCAAAAACACATACCTTTGAAATGATGTTACAAATAGTGAACTCCATGAAACAAGAGAAATGAAGAAGTAGCCCCAGCTCTGGCTTTGTAAGGCATTTTCAGTTTCCACATATAGTGAGCTCAGGTCATAGAGAAGACCTGCTGCCTATGCACATCTACTCTGTTGATGGCAATAATGAGAATGATTCAAACACATTTCTAAGCATATCAATGGTAAACTTGCTGTTTCAGTCAGGTGTGTTGCCCCCTGTGAAGCTTAGCAGGATGTGCTCTCAAGAATGAGCTTTTACTTGATAAAAGGGTTTGTCTTATGATTATTCTTCAAGAATGAGCTACTCATGGGCTCTTCCCAGCCTCTCCCTGCCCTGGAAGAATTCCCAAAGCACATGTTAGTCTCCAGTGAAGTTGAAAGTGGGTTTGTTCCAACTGAAACCGTGTCCCATGGGCTGGATTTCTTCCTGTGCCTCCACCATCCGGGCAAAGTTCCTGTCAGATCTGTGGCAGAGGACAGGCCCACGTGCTCTGGGTTGGGGCGGGATTTGAGGGTGATTGTACATCCATGCTGACAGCCGTAACAAGCACATATCCTCTGCAGCACTGTCTTGCGGGGACATTGAAGCCCAGGCACAGAGTGGGACTGGGGCATGCCAGGGCGTGGAGGCATGGGAAGGTGGCACTCCAACTTGGGACAGAGGAGGAATGAGCTCAGGGCGATAGACTGCTTCTACCCAACTGTGTCCCCTGCTCGGCCCCACCCCCCAAATCCCACCCCACACCGCCTGGTGTGTCCCACTTAGGTTCAACGTCTGTGCTTCTAATGAAAATATTTCTACTTTCAGAGGCACCATACAAGTGCTGTCCCAGTCAGCTATAGTTGCCATACCACAGTGTGCTTGATCAATGTATTTTATCACCTTCTGAAACATTTTCTTAGTACCTTTCTACAACATACACAGAGGCAAATCACAAGAATACCAACAGTGCTCAAGACTGGTATTCCTATATTATAGCTCCTGGTGACCATCTCTCTAGATGGGGGTGGTCCAGTATCAATGCTCCCTCCATGTCCTTTATCTTGACAGGATGGAGGTGCCCAGCCATATTCACAGTGGCAGTGTCTTTTACTATTGCATATTCCCCTGTTATGGCACTGGGTGAGGTAACAGTCATAATGTAAAACAGACACGCTGGTGCAGCTCTTGTTGAAACAAATCTTGTCATTACCACTTGGTGTGCCATCTCTAACTCATCCAATATCAGCTATGTCTACCCCCATGTGGTAGCCTGTACCCCAGCACCACGTGGTATTAATGGGAGGTTGAACAATGGTATTATGATTCCTCAAAGCAGGTAGTATTTTTACATTCTCACACTGGACCCTACCACATAAGGCATCTCCAACCTTACATTTCTTATATTTTCTAACATTGTCTACACCACAATTGCCAAAACGGTTTCCCGTTCAACATTCAATTCACTAAAACAACTAGTGGGGCAACCCTGGTCTGTTTGCCAAAGATAGCCTTGCCCTGCCTATAATAGGTAAAGCAGTTCCCACAACAGCAGTAGGCACCATCCTGACAGAGCACCATCTTGCACACAGAGCACACATCCTTCGGGCACCACTGGGATGGATGTTCCATTGCAGTACTCGGGCAGGTCACACTCATTAATACGTTTTCGGCAGAGCCTTCCCAGCGGAAGGGTCTGACACTTGCTACAGCATTCACCAAAAGCACAGGCTGTGCTCACACTTAGCGTGCAGTTGGCTTCACAGCAAGGATCTCTGCTGCATTCCTGCATTGAGCCACAGTCACACTCTTCCCCTTTTTCCACCATCTTTTTCCGCCGCAGTACTTCAACATGTAGACCGCCTCAGGTGCTGGAGCTTGCCGCAAGCTGTAGGCACCCTTGCTTTTATGAGCAGGAGTTATAGCTGCAGTTGCTGAACACATCAGAGGTGGCAACGGGTGAGGTAACGATGCACACTTTTCTGTGTCACGTGCAGTACTGCTTGTCACGGGGCATGCCATGCTGGTGGCTGAGCTGGTGAGCGAAGACGGTGGCAAAGAGGACCAAGTTGGAGGTGCTGAAGGACTCAATGGCTGTGGTCCATCTCTTGCTGCACACTTGGGATGGGTAGGCCAAGCCAGTGGCTCTGCCAAAGCGCTTGTCTATGAAGAGGTGCACAGCATCATGGAGAAGTCACGGGCGCAGTTCCTGCCACCACCGTATGGTGAAGTTTGCAAGGGCTACAACCGTTTTTGGTGATGACGAAGAGGTTGCTGTGTGTCCGGATCTTCATCCCCACAGGCCACACCCGGACACTCAGAAGCCTATACAGCACATCCGCCATGTTCAGTACATCCAGCACCTCTGCCAACACCTGTGTCACATTGCAGTGGTGGCACATGAAGTGTCCATTGTCCACCACGATGGCCACCTTGGCATGGCGTGTGTCCATCCACCAGCCCTGCCTCTCCAGTGCACCCCACTGGAGCTGGTGGGTCAGAGGCACCTGGTGTTGCAGCTCATCCTCCATCAGGCCACAGAGCAGGCGTGGAGCATCTTCCTCCTTCTCCATCTTATACAGCAGGTGCTGGAAGGTGGTGGAGTCTGGCAGGGGCTCAAGGCTGTAGGTGCCCCTCTGAAGCCACAGCAGCCCCCATAGCTCCACCCCCCCAGCAAGTGCTGAGCGCCACCAGTGAAGTGGGACTGCCTTGCCTTGCACATACCCCTCACCATGCCACGTAGCCAGCACCTGCGGTATTACCACCTCAGATGGGCCCTGCCTGCCCATGCCCAATGCTGCCAGCAGCAGTGGTGCCCCATGGGCCACCCCCATGGTGCCTACCAGCTGTGCCATGGTCCCCTGCAATGGTTCTGGCCTTTGTGACTGCGCATGGAATGGGTGGGGGCAGATTCCAGATCCCCCCCCAACACCCAGTGGCAGGGGGCGTGGCCATGGCTCACCCTGATGTTGGCAGCTGGTGGTGCCAGGCTTGGAGTGGGCCCAACAACAGCCAGGCAGGGTGACACTGGGTCAGCCCTGGGGTGCTTGTTGCATTGTCATGAGTCTTCTCACATCCCAGTGCCCCCACACCAGTGTCTCCCAAGGTCTCAGAGCCCTTCAGCCAGGCCCCCACAGCCGCATGAGGCTAGGGACTAGTTTGGGGGTTTGGGCTTTGCCTCTGCCCCCCACTCCCCCAGCCAGGAACTGGGGACCATTGGTCTTGGCTGGGGAGCCTGAAAGGACAACACCCCCCACAGAGCTGCCTGGTAGCACCTGAAATAGGACTGAACAGCATGAGGCACCACAGCCACAAAAATGGGTTTAGACACCCCACATCTCAGCTACCCCAGACACCAGTTCCTTTACACCTTAAACTTTAAGGCTTAAAGGCTTCCCAGTACTCAATACCAGAAACATGAGTCATCCCAGCTATCCAACACGTCACAGTATTTAAACACCTTCGCTATGAATGACCCCATATGGGAAACACGTCATGCATCAAATACCCTCAACTTTGTCCTCTGAACTATTGAAACACTCAGGAGCTTTTGGGTACAGTCTGTGTCTGAAAGATCCTCCTTGCGGAGTGGCTACTTGTCCAGTCCCAGGGGGAGATGAGTTTCCACCCAGTGCTGGTTGAGCTGTGTTGCCAGCTGCCTCTCAGGGCCTCTGCCTGGAGTTGCAGCTGCCTCTGGGGTTGGTGCACGGAGGTTGTGCCACTTGGGATATGCTGCTGCTGCTCTGAAAGTGCTGCTCAGGGGTTTCCTCTTGCTCCCAGGACAGGCCCTGGACATTGCTGCCCCTTGGTGTTTGCTGTTGTGGCTCTGAAACCGCTGCTGGGGTCTGTGTCCCTGCTCAGAATGGCCGACGCTCAGGGTTGGAGCTGCTTGGGGACACTGTCGCTTTGCTGCTTGGGGTCATGCTGACCCGTGTGCTGTGGATTCTCTGAAAGCACTTCTGGGAGCTGTATTGCCTCTCAAGATCACCGGTTTGTGGGTGCCACTATTAGGGTTTGCCACAGCTGCTGGCAAAGCCACAGCCGCTTGGGGTCTGTGCCACCTTGCGGGATCACTGCTGCTTCCAAAAGCTCTGCTGGGGTCTCTGCTACTTTGGCACTTGGGGTCAGTGCTGGGTTTGCCCACTCTGGGCTTTCAGCTCGAGGTCTCACTAGCAGTACAGCTGCAGCTGTGAGGATTTTACAAGCCTCAGTGAGAATGGAGACTCTGGACTGGAGTCTGCCCGAGCCCTCTGGAGTCTGTGAGAGCCCTTTGGACAGAAAGAAAGGGAAAAAAACCTGCAGTCTCCCTGCCACCCCCCTGCTGGCCTGGGCCCAGGTCACAGTTAGTGCCAACCTCCCAGGGATCCCAGTACAACTGTCTCCTGCATCCTATGTGGGCTTCCCAAATAAAATTGCTAGGAAGGGAGGTCTTGTGACACAGAGATCCAGCCAGTGACACAGAGATTTGAACCCCCACTTAGCCCCTAACATTAATTTTTTGGGGGTACAAATTGTCACAGACAGGCCGTTAACCCTTTGACCCTCCATACCATATGAGGGTATGCAAATTTTAGAACACATGCAGTCAATCACATAATGGCCCCTAGGAATCAGCAGGCTACCATTATTTCATCACTGACCTGGGCTTTTGATAGGAACTCTCCCAGGCGAAGAACTGCCCTCCTGGGGCCGGTAGGACAGGAGTGAGCTTAGGGCTGCTTCCACCCACCCACATCTCCCACATGGTCCCACTGCAGGCTTCTCCTGGCCCCGCCTGCACCCTCCTCTCCCAGTGTCTCTCCCTCGGTCCTGCTCGACTTGCCCGTTCCAGTTGAACAGAGATCCACTGCTGCCTGGGTCTGCCCATGCTCTCCAGCTGGTGGTAGGCAGGCTATGGGGGTGGGACGTGATGTGCCACTGTGGTTGTTACTGGTGCCACTGGTGCTGGTGGCTCTGGGTGCAGGGAGCAGCTTGTTGGGGGGTGCGGCCGGGCTGGGCCAGGCGGGCACCCCTCGCTATGAGGTGGTGATACCCCGGCAGCTGGCCCCACGGCGTGGCAAGAAGCTCCGTGAGATCTCATACATGCTGCAGCTACAGGGACGGGGCCGTGTGCTACGGCTGCAGCAGAAGGATGCCTTTGTGCCACAGCACTTCACCCTCTTCACCTATAGTGCTGGCGGTGTCCTACAGGCAGAGCAGCCCTTCCTGCAGAATGACTGCTTCTACCAGGGATATGTGCAGGGCAGCCCCACATCCATGGTGGTGCTCAGCACATGCTCAGGGGGGCTGCGAGGGCTGCTGCAGCTGCTGGGCAGCACCTATGGCCTTGAGCCTGTGCCAGGCTCCACCACCTTCCAGCACCTTCTGTATTGGTTGGAGGAGGGGATGAGTGTCCCTGGCATGCGCTGCGGCTTGACCAAGGAGGAGTTACAGCACCAGGAAGCACTGATCCCCGGCTTCAATGTCAGCTCCACAGTCAGGCAGGCAGCCAGGGAGGACTGGTGGACCCACACCCGCTATGCAAAGGTGGCCATCGTGGTGGATCACGAGCGATTTGTCCACTCCAACCACAACGAAACAAAGGTCATCAGGGAAGTGCTAGACATCGTCAACATGGCTGATTCACTGTATGCCCCCCTTGGTGTGAGAGTGCAGCCACTTGGGCTGGAGATCTGGACACAAAACAATCTGATAACAATTAGTGACTATATGAATGCTACACTTGATAATTTTAATAAATGGAGAAGACATGTGCTTAGGCAACGTCTCCCACATGATGCTGGTCACCTGTTTGTGCATAAGAATTTTGGATTTACGCTTGGACTAGCCTATCTTTCCCAAGTATGTGTTAATTATTGGGCATCAGGTGTTGAATCATTCACTACTTCTAACTTGTTCTCATTTACTCTAACTTTTGCTCATGAGCTGGGCCATAACCTTGGCATGCCGCATGATAAACAATACTGCACTTGTAACAGAAGCAGGTGCATCATGTATGAGTACCATGTCATCACAAATGCATTCAGCAACTGCAGTTATAATGCCTATTACAACCTAATGATGACACGTGCATACTGTCTGCAGGAAGCTGCAGCACCCGAGGCAGTCTATACTCTCAATTACTGTGGCAACAAGGTGGTGGAGACAGGAGAGGAATGTGACTGTGGCTCAGACCTGGCATGTGGCAGAGATCCTTGCTGTGAACCCAATTGCACATTGAGTGCGAGTGCAGCCTGTGCTTTTGGAGGTTGCTGCCAAGACTGTCAGATTCTTCTGGCAGGAACAGTATGCCGAGAACGTACTGATGAGTGTGATCTGCCTGAGTACTGCAATGGAACTTCTCAGTGGTGCCCGAAAAATGTGTATGTGCAAGATGGTGCTCCATGCCAGCATGGTGCCTACTGTTATCATGGAAACTGCTCTACTCATGATAAACTGTGCAAATCTATCTTTGGCAGTGAAGCAAGTGTTGCCGAACAAGGTTGCTTCAATGAACTGAATGCTCGAGGTGACCGGTTTGGCAACTGTGGTATGATTGGAGCTAATACATATATGAAATGTAGAGTTGAGGACACCTTATGCGGTAGGATCCAGTGTGAAAACGTGAGAAATCTACCTTCTTTGGAGAATCATAATACTATTGTTCAAACTCCCATTGATGGTAAACAGTGCTGGGGTATGGACTATCACTGGGGGATGGAGATACCTGATACTGGATCAGTTAGAGATGGCACGCCATGTGATAAGGACAAGATCTGTTTCAATAGGAGGTGCATCAGAGTGTCTGTTCTGCATTATGACTGTAACCTCACCCGGTGCCATAACAGAGGAATATGCAACAGTGAAAGACACTGCCACTGTGAATATGGCTGGGCTCCTCCATACTGTCAAAATAAAGGACTTGGAGGGAGCATTGATAGTGGACCCCCTCCAGCTATGGAAGTGACTACCAGGAACTTTGTTGTGGGAATAGCAGTAATGGGCACTATTGGTGTTCTTGTGATCGGCCTTGGTGTATATTACAGAAATGCCCTATCAGAATACTGCAGAAGGTTATTAGCCGGAATCCACCCAAAAAAGTAAGCTGTTGCTTCAGGGAATCAAAAGGAAATCCCCAGTAGCTAACTAAGACAACAGCTGCTAATATGCCAAAACCCAACATAGAGCATGTGAGGGGAAAGTGGGATTTTATGTAACATTAAATATAGGATATTACACACTGAACCCTGAAAACATGAAAGCATATGTTTTCAGTTATTTAATGACAATAAATGCACGCTATAAATGTATAGTCTTTTTTTTTTATTGAATCTTTATGGATTGGGCCCTGCAACAAAGGCAGTTAGGCTAATCCTATACACCTCAGTGTAGCCTCTTCCATTTACTACTTCCTCCAGATGTTAAATCCCTGAGTGCCCTGTGAGGTAGGAAAGAAATCCTATTTTGCAGATAGATAAAGAGATCTGTAGAGATGAAATAATTTGAACACAGCTACTCTCTCAGCTAAGATGATGTTCTGAAATACCATACAAAAAATAAAATATTAAGGAAGAAAAAAATAACTATTTCACTTCAGGAACTCAGTCAAATGTAGGAGGACAACTGGCGTTCCAGTAAGAGTGGATAGTTCTGCTTCCTAAGGTGGGGAGACCGTGACTTCTGCCAGGAGCAGCTTTTCAAAGGGAGATGCCAATGACTGTCAGACAGGAGAAGGGTTTTGGTGGGATGAGAGAAAATCACTCCCAACCCAATTCATAACAGATGTCTTTGTCGATGTTTTGAAGCTTGTTAGAAGCTTAGCTAATATTAACTCGACCTTTCACAAGAATGAGGGTTTTTTTCTGGAAATTTTGGAGACCTTCAATATTTGTTCGGCCATTGGTTGGAGTAACTCTCACTGAGGTTGCACAAATGTGACAGAGGGCAAAAATTTGGAGCAAAATCCTCACTTTATAGGATATTGTAGTACTGAGACCCGAAATTACAAATTCTTCATACTCAGAACTGCCACTGTGCTTGATAGATGTGTATATTTTACTAGCGGAGCAGGTCCCAACCCATTGATGGATTTATCCTCACAGAACTGTGGTAAGGAAACATACTGTGAATTTTCATTCCTTTACATTTATTTCTGGCCATCAGTTCAGCAACAACAATGGAATGGAATGAAGTTTGTTACTTATTCCACTTCTGTGGTCTACCATGTATCAAGCATTTGACCAGAACTACTTGGTTTACCAGTATACGGGGCCTGGAGTTGCTGGATTTTGTAAATTGTATCCCAGCACCAAGTTCAAAATGCAGATGCATACAGCCTGACAGGTGCATAGACTTCATTTCAGAGATAAATGAACAGAGACTCAGGGAGATGAAGAGGCTTATCCAAACGCCAGAAAAAGCAGGCAGTAGTATTAGGAGTTTAGTTTATTACTTTGACTACACTAGTGTCTAGAACCTTTGATCAGGTCAGTATTAAAAAAAAAAAGCTTCTTCAGAGGACAAATAACCTAGACCTAAGACAAGGTATAGTAACAAATAAATGGGCATGGATTACACGAGAAAAATGTGGATAATAAATACAAATAACTTGTTTGGAAACTATTGTATATGCACAATTCGTAGGAATTGGTGGTAGCTTTTCTTCAAGTTCTCCTTTACAGATTGAGGAACAGATCAGTAGGATGAATTCCAGTTTGCCACCAGCTTTGATGTTTTCAGCAAGTAGGATTTGACCAATCATGTACAAGGAACAAGTCCTGACACCCAGTTCTGTGCTCCCCTGTCTAGAGATATCTATAACTATGCATTTCACTTAGCAGGAAACAAATATTGCCCTCCTTTTATGTTGCTTAATGCCACTGAAGTACATATAGTTGTAGACATGTAGAAGAGGACATAATTTAGTCTAGGATACTTATTTGCACATGCAGCTATAAACAAAGTACTGTTTTCATTTCCAAACTCTCATGTTCCTCAGGTCAATGGTAGACTTTCAATTAATTTCACTCAATTTTGGATCAGGCCTGTAAAGTACCTACTATGAAAGCAGCTATATTTCTTGGACCATACAGGCTAAGATAACAATATACACTTAAGCTGAACTAACCTATATTTAACGAAATCTTTGTGCAGTAAGCTGTGCCATCTTTCTATGATTTGTTTTCAATAATACTAGGGCTTCTGATTTCACCATAGTAACAAGATGCTTTGGCAGGTTCTTTAGGGGCCCTACCACTGTTCTTTTACTATTTAAAAGTGCAAAGCTAATTTTAGCTCAAAGACCTACATCAGTCCTAATTTCCCTAGCCTTTCTTCAGTTTACTTGAATCTAGGCCATTTTTTTAAATGGCTGCCTAATGTTAGCATTTTACGTTTCATAGAATCAAAGGGTTGGGAAGGACCTCAAGGGTCATCTGATTCAACACTCTGCATGAATGCAGTAAGGCTATTCCTAAAAGTTTGTATTTAGTGAAGTAACCAACTGTCCCAAAATTTCCCAGTCAGTCCCTGTAACAGGGAGCCTAACCTTGTTAACTGCAATCAGAGGAGGGGCAGGAGTTTTGTATGCCTCAGGGGCCAATGGCTACAGCAGCTAGCCCCAGCAAGAACACAGACCCTGATGTTAGGGGCTGTTAAGGACCTTGGAAGGCACAGCAAGAACAGCCAAATTTTGTAAGACCAAGTCTAAGCAGCTGAATGGGGGGAGGAGGGAGAAGGCTGATTATCAAGCAAAGTGGAAACCCATATATTGCTGAAGAGCCAGTTGATAAGAAGGCATGGGGCTCTGGGGCATATAAAACCAAGACCAAAGATCTAGCAGGGGAGTCTGACCCTGCAGGCAGCATGGACACAATCTCCTGAAGGAGAGGGCTTCAGGAGATGGACTGGCTCATCATCTAAGTGGTTACCTAAGGCTGCAAAGACAATGACAATGGGAGCTTAAGGTGTGGGGTGAAGCACGCAGCCAAAGTGGCATGGCTTTTATCTGGAAAACAATTTGTTTGTGTTTATGTTCTGACAGTGCTTAAAACTGGAGTACCAGGTTGTGGCTGCAGGGGCACAGGAGGCAATGGGAGAGGTGCCTGAGAGGCATTCTCTGCTATTGGGGCTGTCAGGGAGGCACTGGGGTGCTCCCTGCCTGAGAATGAGGTAAGGCGAGCTGCCGGTTGCTGGGGCAACCAGGCAGGTCATGTGGCCAGAAGGTGGCAGGGCCGGGCCTTTATAAACAGCCCAGGCCAGAAGCTGACCAGCAGTTCCCTTCTGGCAGGAGCAGGAGCAGGAGCAGGAGCAGGAGCAGGAGCAGGAGCAGGAGCAGGAGCAGGAGCAGGAGCAGGAGCAGGAGCAGAGCTGAATTGGTAGTGGCAGCTTTGTGGTGCTGACTGCCTGTGATGATGCCAGGGATGAGAGCCCCTTGATGAAAGGTAGGGTTGGAGGCCCTGGTGGGGGGCTCAGTGTTTATGTTATGAGCAGGAGGCTCTGGGTATTATGTCGAAGCCAGGTGGCTTGTGTTGTGTTACAGTTACTCCGGAGGACCAGGTGAGGCTGTAGGGGAGTGAGGAGGCCTCATGGGGGTTCCTGGTGCCCATTAGGGGCACAGTGCCACAGTGGGCACAGCATAAGGAGTGCCAGGAGGGTGCTTGCTGAGTGGGGGTTGTAGCAGCGGGCGTGAGGGGCATGGCCCGGGCCCAGAGGGGGCAAGGCTGGTAACAGGCCGGTGGGTAGGAGCCTGGCCTAGGGGGCGCCAGGTGGGTGACGAGCCCAGGGTGCCAGAGGGAGAGCACCTGAGGGGTAGGGGACCGTACAACATCCCACGGAACAGCTGCGAGGCTTGGGGCATGCTAAAGGGGGGGTTTGGAGGCACGCATACCCCTTAAGGGAGGGATGCAGAGAGGCACCCCATTTGGAGTAGGGGCAAGAACACGCATACCGTTCACTAGGAGAACAAATATTCCCGCCAGTGGCTCTGCAATGGTGTCGGCCAGTGCCTTTCATAGTTTCATAGTTTCATAGTAGCTAGAGTCGGAAGGGACCTAGGTAGATCATCTAGTCCGACCCCCTGCCTTAGCAGGAAAGAGCACCGGGGTCAGATAACCCCGGCAAGGTGCTCATCTAACTTCCTTTTAAAAATCCCCAGGCTCGGAGCCTGCACCACTTCCCCTGGAAGCTGGTTCCAGGCCCTAGCCACCCTGACTGTGAAGTAGCGCCTCCTAATATCTAATCTAAACTTACCCTCCGCCAGTTTGTGACCGTTATTCCTGGTCACTCCTGGCAGCGCACGGGGGAACAGGGACTCCCCCAATACCTGCTGATCCCCCCTGACCAGTTTGTAGCAGGCCACAAGGTCCCCCCTTAGCCTTCTCTTGTGGAGGCTAAACAGGTTCAGGTCCCGTAGCCTCTCCTCATAAGGCCTGCCCTGCTGACCCCTGATCATACGAGTGGCCCTCCTCTGAACTCTTTCCATATTGTCCACGTCCCTCTTGAAGTGTGGCGCCCAGAACTGGACGCAGTACTCCAGCTGCGGCCTGACCAGTGCCGCATAGAGGGGGAGGATCACCTCCCTGGACCTGCTCGAGATGCATCTGTGGATGCATGATAGGGTACGATTGGCCTTCTTGACTGCCTCCCCACACTGCCGGCCCATGTTCATCGTGGAGTCAATGACGACTCCAAGATCCTTTTCCGTCTCCGTGCTGGCAAGAGGAGAGTTCCCCAACCTGTAAGTGTGGTGCCGGTTCTTCCTCCCCATGTGCAACACCTTGCACTTATCAGTGTTAAACCCCATCCTATTCTCATCCGCCCACCGTTGCAACCTGTCAAGGTCAGCTTGTAGCCTATTGCACCCTTCTAGTGCACCCACATCCCCCCACATCTTAGTGTCATCAGCAAACTTGAACAGGGTGCTTTCTACCCCCTCATCCAAGTCACTGATGAAGATGTTGAACAGTGCAGGCCCGAGGACCGAGCCCTGCGGAACCCCACTGCCCACATCCTTCCAGGTCGAGAAGAACCCATCCACTACCACCCTCTGGGTGCGGCCCTCCAACCAGTTGGCGACCCAATTGACCGTGTGGGCATCGACACCACAGTCTCTCAGCTTTTTGATGAGGACAGGGTGAGAGACAGTGTCGAAAGCCTTCCGGAAGTCCAAAAAGACTACATCCACAGCAACCCCTGCGTCTAATGATTTGGTGACCTGATCGTAAAAGGCCACCAGGTTGGTCTGACAAGACCTGCCACTGATAAACCCATGTTGGTTGCCCCTGAGCATGCATTCCCCCGCAAGGCCCTCCTGGATGTGTGCCAGGATAATTTTTTCAAAGAGCTTCCCCGGGATTGAGGTCAGACTAACTGGCCTGTAATTTCCCGGGTCCTCTTTTTTTCCCTTTTTGAAGATAGGGACCACATTGGCCCTCTTCCAGTCCTCCGGCACCTCGCCAGAGCACCACGAGTGCTCATAGAGCCGTGCCAGGGGTCCCGCAATGACCTCAGCCAGTTCCTGTAGAACCCTAGGGTGAAGATCGTCCGGACCAGCGGACTTGAACACGTCCAGCTTCTCCAGAAGTACCCTAACTAACTCCTCGCTAACCCTTGGCCCAGGCGTGTCTCTCTCGGGGCCCGAGGGGGGCCCAGCAGGGAGGTGGCTGAACTGGTCCCTACTTAGGAAGACAGAGGCAAAGAAATCGTTAAATATGTTAGCTTTGTCATCTGGCGTGATGACTAAGTTGCCCATCGTGTCCTGCAGGGGCCCCACATTACCCGGGACCCTCTTTTTACCCCCTATGTATTTGAGAAGGACTTCTTATTGTCCTTAATCCGGGAAGCTAGTCCTATCTCCAACTCTGCCTTGGCCCTCCTGACTGCCCCCCTACATCCTCGGGCGACTATAACATAGTCCTTCTTGGCGATGACCCCATCTCTCCATTGGGTATATGCCTCCCTTTTAGCAAGGAGACATTCCCGGATGCTCTTAGTGAGCCATGGGGGTTTATGTGCCCTCCTGCTCCCTTTGACCCTTGTTGGGATTACCTCCCTTTGGGCATGGAGGATCGTCTCCTTAAGGAGCAACCACTCCCCTTCGACATCTGATTCCCTTCCCCTCTGGGTCCTCAGCGCTTCCCCAACGATCCTCCTTAGCTTGTTGAAGTCAGCCCTCCTAAAGTCTAGGGCTGTTGCCTTGCTGCAGCCCTTTGCCACCTTACGCTGGATGGTGAATTCCAGCAAGCGATGATCACTGTCTCCCAGGTGGCCCATCACCCGCAGCCCCCTCACCAGGTCATCACCCGTGGCCAGCACTAGGTCCAACAAGGCGTCTCCCCTGGTGGGGCTGTGCACCTCCTGGGTTAGATGGAGGTCCTGCAGTCTGGCTAAGAACCGACGTGAGCGATCAGACTTGGCTGACTGCTCCTCCCAGCAGATGTCTGGGAAGTTTAGGTCCCCCATGATGACCACATCCTTAGCCCTCACTGCCTCTGTAAGCTGACCTAAGAATTCCAGGTCGAGCTCTTCTCCCTGGTTGGGAGGTCTATAGTAGACTCCCACCGTTAAGTCTCTCTCCCCTGGACTGCCTTTTACTCTAACCCAGAGCACCTCAGAGTGCCCCCCCTCTACCCCCATGCTAATTAACGAGGAAGTATATTCCTCCTTGATGTAGAGTGCTACTCCTCCACCTTTCCTTCCTATCCTGTCCTTCCTGTATAGCCTATAGCCCTTGACACTCACCGCCCAGTCATGCGATGAGTCCCACCACGTTTCTGTGATCCCTACTATGTCAGGGCTGGTGACAGCTAGGAGGAGGGCGAGTTCCTCCTGCTTCTTCCCCATACTTCGAGCATTCGTGTAGAGGCATTTGAGGCCTTCAGCGGTTGTGCCCACTGACCCCCTAGTCTCAGCAATGCCCCGTCCCCTATCGCTTACCTGTTTCTCCGTTTTGACCATTGTGTACTGCCTTCAGTACCCTAGGATGGAGCTCATCCGGGCCTGCCGACTTAAAGGCATCCAGTTCTTCCAAGTGACCCTGCACCACCTCAGGGTCCACGCATGGAAGTCCGGTGCCTTGCTGCTGCCTCCCTACACTCCCAGTGAGAGACTTGTCATGCCTCTCGCTTAGGAACACTGAGGCGAAGAACTCGTTGAGGAGTTCAGCCTTGTCCCCTCTGTCCGTCACCAATTGTTTCTGCCCATTTAGCAGGGGTCCTATTCCTCCCTGGGCCTTCCTTTTACTCCCTATATATCTAAAAAACAATTTCTTATTGTCTTTTACTTGGGTTGCCATCCTCAGCTCCATGGTAGCTTTGGCCTGTCTAACTGCCTCCCTACAAGCACGAGCAGAAGAGGTATATTCCTCTTTGGTGATCTCTCCCTGTTTCCACTTTTTATGTGCTCCCCTTTTGGCCCTTAGTCTGCCCTGGATTTCTCTGGTCAGCCAGGGAAGCCTCCTGGCCCCTTTCCCTCTTTTACCTCTCACGGGGATCGTCTCGCTTTGTGCTCGAAGGATAGTTTCCTTAAGGCACAGCCACCCTTCTTGGGCTCCCATCATTTCAAAACTACTACTCTGCAGTGCGTCCTTCACTAATCGCCTGAGTTCACTGAAATCAGCTTTCCTAAAGTCCAGCACGTTCACCCTACTAGTTACCTTACCCACTCAACGCCTTATGTTGAATTGTATTTTTAGATGATCACTGTCCCCCAGATGGCTACCGATCTGTAGGTCCCCTACTATGTCATCCCCCGTTGCCAATACCAGATCCAGTAAGGCATTCCCCCTAGTGGGACCATGTACCTCCTGCGTCAGGTGGAGGTCCTGTACACAGGTTAGAAACCTGTGTGAGCGGTGGGACTTTGCTGTCTGTGTCTCCCAGCAGATGTCCGGGTAGTTTAGGTCCCCCATGACCACCGCCTCTTTAGCTTTTATGGTCTCTGAGAGTTGCCTCAGGAGCCCCAAATCTATTTCTTCCCCTTGATGTGGGGGTCTGTAGCAGACCCCTACCACCAAATCCTTTTCTCCTTGCCCCCCATGTAGCCTAACCCACAGTCCTTCTACTTCCTCATCCTTTGATTCTGTCTTGATGAGGGTTGATGTATATTGCTCCTTAACATAGAGCGCAACCCCTCCCCCCTTTTTCCCCACCCTGTCCTTTCTGTACAATCTATAGCCCTCGATATGTACCGCCTAGTCATGGGATGAATCCCACCAGGTTTCCGTCAGCCCCACTAAGTCATAGGCGTTTAGTGCAACCAGGAGCGCTAGTTCATCCTGCTTGTTCCCCATGCTCCTAGCATTAGTATATAGGCACTTGAGCCCTGCGACTGGTGCCTTTGCTGCCCCCCCGCTCCAAGTCCCAAAGGGCTCTTTGTCTCTTACCTTCTCGTTCCTTACCTGTGCTGTATTGCTGTCCACCCCCTGTCTTTCATGTTCCCAAAGCTCTCTTTCTTCAGGCTGGGCTGTCCTTGTTGGTGCCACCTGGTTTGGTGGTCCACAGCTTCCCCCGCCCTCATCTTCCCCTCCCCCCGACGAGCCTAGTTTAAAGCCCGCCAGAGGAGATCCACCAACCTGTAAGAAAACACACGCTTACCTTTGGGGGACAGGTGAAGCCCATCCCAGCTGAGCATGTCCCTCGTTGTAATGTGTGGGTCATTGGCGCACAGGTCAAGTCCCGGAGGACTGGAAAAGGGGCCAATGTGGTTCCCATTTTCAAGAAGGGGAGGAAGGAGGACCCGGGCAACTATAGGCCAGTTACTCTCACCTCCATCCTTGGCAAAGTCTTTGAAAAAATTATCAAGGCTCACATTTGTGAGAGCCCGGCAGGGCAAGTTATGCTGAGGGGAAACCAGCACGGGTTCGTGGCAGGCAGATCGTGCCTGACCAATCTAGTCTCTTTTTATGACCAGGTCACAAAACGCCTCGACGCAGGAGGAGGGGTGGATGTCGTATACTTGGACTTCAGGAAGGCCTTTGATACGGTATCCCACCCCATACTGGTGAACAAGTTAAGGGGCTGTGACTTGGATGACTGCACAGTCTGGTGGGTGGAGAATTGGCTGGAGGGTCGCACCCAGAGAGTCGTGGTGGATGGGTCAGTTTCGACCTGGAAGGGTGTGGGCAGTGGGGTCCCGCAGGGCTCAGTTCTTGGACCGATACTCTTTAATGTCTTCATCAGCGACTTGGACGAGAGAGTGAAATGTACTCTGTCCAAGTTTGCAGATGACACTAAGCTATGGGGCGAAGTGGACACGCCGGAGGGCAGGGAGCAGCTGCAAGCAGACCTGGACAGGTTAGACAAGTGGGCAGAAAACAACAGAATGCAGTTCAACAAGGAGAAATGCAAAGTGCTGCATCTAGGGAGGAAAAATGTCCAGCACACCTACAGCCTAGGAAATGACCTGCTGGGTGGCACGGAAGTGGAAAGGGATCTTGGAGTCCTAGTGGACTCCAAGATGAACATGAGTCGGCAGTGTGACGAAACCATCAGAAAAGCCAATGGCACTTTATCGTGCATCAGCAGATGCATGACAAATAGGTCCAAGGAGGTGATACTTCCCCTCTATCGGGCGCTGGTCAGACCGCAGCTGGAGTACTGCGTGCAATTCTGGGCGCCGCACTTCACGAAGGATGCGGATAATCTGGAGAGGGTCCAGAGAAGGGCCACTCGTATGGTTAAGGGCCTGCAGGCCAAGCCCTATGAGGAGAGACTAGAGAAACTGGACCTTTTCAGCCTCCGCAAGAGAAGGTTGAGAGGCGACCTGGTGGCTGCCTATAAGTTCATCAGGGGGGCACAGAAGGGAATTGGTGAGTATTTATTCACCAAGGCCCCCCCGGGGGTTACAAGAAATAATGGCCACAAGCTAGAAGAGAGCAGATTTAGATTGGATATTAGGAGGAACTTCTTCACAGTTCGAGTGGCCAAGGTCTGGAACGGGCTCCCAAGGGAGGTGGTGCTCTCCCCTACCCTGGGGGTCTTCAAGCGAAGGTTAGATGTGTATCTAGCTGGGGTAATGTAGGCCCAGCACTCTTTCCTGCTTATGCAGGAGGTCGGACTCGATGATCTATTGAGGTCCCTTCCGACCCTAGCATCTATGAATCTATGAAAAGGCAGCCTCCCATTTAACCATTTAAGATCAAAGTCATGGTGGGCAAGATTCTGAGGGTGCTGAGTCCACTGTGAGTGACGGTAGGGGGCGCTAGGGAGTTCATGGCTGCTCCTAGGCCCCACTCCCTCACAGGGGCAGAGACCAGGGAGCTAAGGTCTGAGCTGGTGGACCTGGGTTTAAGGGTCTCAGCCAGATAAAGAGCTGAAGCTGGACAGGCAGAAGTCCGGAGGGCCCAGTGTTGATTTGGACATAGAGGTCTACCTTGAAGAGACCACTGAGGGTCATTTCTGAGGCATGGGTATGACTGGGGTTGGCTGGAGGTCATGATTAGCCCCTAAAGTGATTTAGGGCTTCTTGAAGAGGGAGTACACCTGTGGAGTGAGAAACAGAGGTAAAAGGCACCATCCCAGCATTTGCTGTTAACTTGTAGGCAACCTTTCCTTTATTTATGGCGGGCAAGAGAGGTGGTGGAGCAGGTCAGGGAACGTGGACAGGCCAGTCTGGCCACTAGAGGCACCAGACTCTGGGAAGAGCGAATACCTGAGTCTGTTGCAGTCCCCAAATTTGGGACCATGGGCCAGGGTCCCTAACTAGCCCCTTGAGCAAAACTTCTGAATTAGACTTAGATCAGATAAACCCTTTTTGCCCACTAAAGCCAGGTTTTGTCCTACTGCAGTGAATGCAGCTGTATTGCTTCCTATCTGGTAGAAAACCATGGGCTAATTAGCTTGTCTTCAGGTTTGGATAGGGTGGCCATCACAGAGGTCAGTCTGGTTGTCCTCTGTCCTCTATTGATATGAAACCAGATGCCTTTATGGCCTCTATTTTTCCCTTGAAGAGAAAATAGAGGACATAAAGATGCCAGGTTTTGTATCAATAGAGGACAGAGTAACAGAAAACTGGAATGTCCTCTATGATGGCCACCCTATCTGTAAGAGTTGGTCAGATAGGTACAGTGTATGTAGTGAAGCACTTTAAAAAACAGTCCGTTTTTTCAGGGGTACTGATCATGAGAGCAAATGGAAGCTGCAGGATAACTGACATTTTTGAATAGCTGTCTACTTATGTAGGTGCTTAAATATGGATTTGAAGGCCTAAATTTACTTGGGCGGGGGGGCATAGCTAGGGATGGGTGAGGGGGGCACCACTCCTGGGCACCAATTTAGAGGGAATGCTGCCAGAATGGTGGCTCTTGGGTACTCTTTGTTACAGCACCCAGGTTTTGGGACATCAGCAGCAGTGGGGCAGGCAAAATGTGTCCAAATCTTATTTCTTTCAAATGTTTCATCTTCAGATTTCTCAGTCTTTTATATGCATGAGACCAAATATACAACATTTCTCATGTATTTGCTCTGGGGTTTCTAAATAAAGGAAATCTCATCTTCTCTGACTAAAACACCAGTTTAAAAAAATTACAGTTCATATTACATGTAATACAATAGATGCTGAAAACCCCAAATGATATCAAGGCTCATTATTCCCAGTACCATCCACACCCAGAGGAAGAAATGCTCCCTGCTACAAAACCTTTGCAAGCTATTAAAGAAGGAAGAGAAAGAGTAGAAGAAAAGAATTATCACCACTCCCATCTTGCAGGTAAAGAGGGGAGACAGCGTGATTATGCCAGTAATTCTCTACCAGAGCCCTATGGCACAAACGTAATTCACAAGATAACCCCAGAGATTTTAAACACAAATTCATAATGTTAAATCATTCTGACCTGCTTTCTGGTCTTTGTGAGTTCTCTGAAACACAAGAATTGCTCTATTATTTTTCTCTAGTCAAAAAAACAAGAGAACTAAGAGCTGGCATTTTCTGGGGAGGGCCTCAAGTTTATTAAGGGAGGCTTTGAGTCTGAAAAAGCCAAGAACCATAGGATTAAACTGGGTGCATAATGGGTTTAGGTACTTAAATCTAGTCCAGGGGTCAGATCCGGCCGGTGGAGCTATGTCATCTGGCCTGCAGGGGCCACCATGGTCTGAAATTTGGTGGTCAGGGAACAGTGGAGAGTAATTGCAACTTCTCTGGTGCTAAATTTTTGGACCTGTGGAAAACCCCAGGGGCTGGATAGCATGCAGGATTAGTGTGCCCATTTGACCCAAGGCTCAATCTGAGCCCACAGGGGCTTGCTGGAGGTGGTTTGGGGCCCATTCCCGCAGAGTGGGGCTGAGTGGAGGCAGCTGGCCCAGGGAGGTGGTTTGGGGGCCTGGGAGGTTGTGTGGGGCCTCAAGAGGCTGAGGGAAATGGCATTGTGCTGAGGGAATCAGTGGGTGGCTGAAGGAGGCAGCATGGGGACACTGGGAGGCAGCATGATGTCCCATGGAGGTGGCATGAGGCTCAGATCTGGAGGTGGGCTGAACAGAAGTGGTGTGGGGTCTGATCCTCCCATGCAGGGTCAGATCCAGCTGACCTGCTGCACCAAAAGATTGAGTACTACTAGTCTTGTCTGTCCACCCCTGAAGGTACCTACCTCCAAGATTTAGATCTTTCAAGCCCCTCTTCAGCTAGAAGTGCCATAGAGACTATAGACAATCCCAGGGCTCTGACTGAAGCACGGGCCAGAATTGCAGGCTTTGTGCAGCATGCTAAAGCCTCCAAAGGAGTGTTGGTGTAATGCACCAAACCCTGCATCTTAGCACCTTGACCCCGGCCACTGGCTAGGTGGGTCTAGATACTCATCTGCGCTATGCATGGCTTGGGGCTGGGGGTGGAGGCCAGGGAGCAGACCAGGTTAGTTGCCTCTGCCCATCAAGACAGCACAGCAGGCAACCTTGAATTCATACCTTCCTAACTCCCAGCCACAGAGCCACTAAGCACACAAGGGAGAGGAGCTTGACCAGGAATTCTTAGGTCAGCTGACAGACGTAGTGAAGGCTAAAGATGTGGTAGTCATGGGGGACCTGAACTTCCTGGATATCTGCTGGGAGGAGCAGTCAGCCAGGTCTGACTGCTCACGTAGGTTCTTAGACAGAGTGCAAGACCCCCACCAGGGGGGATGCCTTGTTGGACCTAGTGCTGGCCACGGGTGATGACCTGGTGAGGGGGCTGCGGGTGCTCGACCACCTGGGCGACAGCGATCCTCGCCTGCTGGAATTTTACCATCCAGCGCAAGGTGGCAAGGGCATGCAGTAAGGCAGCAGCCCTAGATTTTAGGAGGGCAAACTTCAACGAGCTAAGGAGGATAGTTGGGGATGCGCTGAGGTCCCAGAGGGGAGGGGAGCCAGATGTCCAAGAAGAGTGGTTGCTCCTTAAGGGGGCAATCTTCCACGCACAAAGGAAGGTAATCCCAATGAGGATCAAAGGGAGCAGGAGAGCACACAAGCCTCCATGGCTCACCAAAAGCACCCGGGAATGTCTCCTTGCTAGAAAGGAGGCGTACACCCAATGGAAAGAAGGGTTCATCACCAGGGATGACTATTCTGCAGTTGCTTGGGATTGTAGGGGGGACAGTTAGGAAGGCCAAGGCAAAGATGGAATTGGGACTAGCTTCTCAGATTAAGGATAATAAGAAGTCCTTTTTTAAATACATAGGGGGCAAAAAGAAGTTCCCGGGTAACATAGGGCCCTTGCAGGATGCATTGGGAAATTTGGTCGTCACACCAGACGACAAAGCTAACATATTCAACTATTTCTTTGCCTCTGCCTTCCTAAGTAGGGACCAGAACAGCCACCTTCCTGCTGGGCCCCCCTTGGGCCCCAGGGGAGGCACACCTGGCCAAAGGTTAGCATGGAACTAGTTAGGGAGCTTCTGGAAGGCCTGGATGTGTTTAAGTCAGCTGGCCCGGACGATCTCCACCCTAGAGTCCTAAAGGAATTGGCTGAGGTCATTGCAGGACCCCTGGCACGGCTCTATGAGCACTTGTGGTGCTCTGGTGTGGTCCCAGAGGACTGGAAGAGGGCCAGTGTGGTTCCCGTCTTCAAAAAGGGGAGGAAGGAGGACCTAGGAAACTATAGGTCAGTCAGTCTTACCTTGATCCTAGGCAAGCTGTTTGAGAATTATGCTGGCACACATCCATGAGGGGCCAGCTGGGGACTGCATGCTTAGGGGCAACCAACACGGGTTCATCAGTAGCAGGTCCTGTCAGACCAACCTGGTGGCCTTCTATGATCAGATCACCAGATCATTAGATGCAGGGGTAGCAGTGGACATAGTCTTCCTGGACTTCCGGAAGGCATTCGACACTGTCTTTCACCCTGTTCTCATTAAGAAACTGGGGGGCTGTGGTGTCTACACCCATACAGTTGATTGGGTCGCCAACTGGCTGGAGGGTCGCACCCAGAGGGTGGTGGTGGATGGGTCCTTCTCAACCTGGAAGGACGTGGGCAGTGGGGTTCTGCAGGGCTCGGTCCTCGGGCCCGCACTGTTCAACATCTTCATCAGTGATTTGGACAAGGGGGTAAAAAGCACCCTGTTCAAATTTGCTGATGACACCAAGTTGTGGGGGGACGTGGGTACATTGGAAGGAAGCATCAGGCTTCAATCAGACCTAGACAGGCTACAAGGTGGGCAGATGTCTGTGTTGAATCCCATCCTATTCACAAGTGCAAGGTTATACACCTTGGGAGGAACAACCAGCACCATACCTACAGGTTGGGGAACTCCCCTCTTGTCAGCACGGAGGCGGAAAAGGATCTTGCAGTCATAATTGACTCCAAGATGAACATGGGCCGGCAGTGTGGGGAGGCAGTCAGGAAGGCCAACCGCACCTTGTCATGCTCCACAGATGCATCTCGAGCAGGTCCAGAGAGGTGATCCTCCCCCTCTATGCGGCACTGGTCAGGCCGCAGCTGGAGTACTGTGTCCAGTTCTGGGCGCCGCACTTCAAGAGGGATGTCGACAACATGGAGGGTCCAGAGGAGGGCCACTCGCATGATCAGGGGACAACAGGGCAGGCCCTATGAGGAGAGGCTGCGGGACCTGAACCTGTTCAGCCTCCAAAAGAAGGCTGAGGGGAGATCTAGTGGCCTGTTTATAAACTAGTCAGGGGGGGATCAGCAGGCATTGGGGAAGTCACTGTTCCCCCATGCACTGCCAGGAGTGACCAGGAATAATGGTCACAAGCTGGCAGAGGGTAGGTTTAGGTTAGATATCAGGAGGCGCTACTTCACAGTCAGGGCGGCTAGAGTCTGGAACCAACTTCCAAGAGAGGTGGCCCTGGCTCCTACCCTGGGGGTTTTTAAGAGGAGGTTGGATGAGCATCTTGCTGGGGTCGTTTGACCCCAGTATTATTTCCTGCCTCTCTTAGACTCCTCATGAGGTATGATGACCCCAGGGGTCACGGAGGCTCACAAATGAGGGGGAAACAATGGTTCAAACCTGAGAGGCATTGTGTCCTGCCAATAGAGGCCATGGGGAGCCTTGAACTCTTGTCTATTTGCCAGCCCTAGAGCTACCAAGCCCATAAATCAGGGTCCCTTACGATTTATGGCCTGAGGTATCTTGGCCATCCTCCAATTTAATTAAAAAAAAAAAAAAAAAGGCCACATTTTGGCTGGCCCTAGCCACCCACCTATATAGATACTCTCAGGGCTTGGATCGAAGTGTTAGAAATGGAATATTGTTAGAAATGCACAGCTTGCATCTTGCACCCAATAAGAAAGAAACACTGCCAAGGACTTTGTTCCTTTCCTAGCCTTGCCACAGCTTTTCTTATACTAAATCGCAGACTCTCCCCCAGCTTCTCCCTAGCCTTTCTCATACAGATTACAGAAGCTGGAATTCAACTGACCGTGCCCTTGAAAGGGCGGGGGTTGAACTCTTGGTGACCTATAGTAGTCTCTGAACATGCTTAATTAGCTGATGCATATTTACCTCTCTGCCCTGCATACTTAAGTAGTTAATTATACTATACATGCGATGTATGTAGTGATGTAACCACATGTATGCTTGTATGAAACGGAAGTGAGCTTTAAGAGTTCCTGTTTCTGCACACGTGCCCAGGAGGAAAAAGATAAATACAGCCTGCAAAATTCCTTGGTGGGTTCAGAGTAATCTGAGTTTTTGACTCTGCTCTGACCCTATTTGCAAATACACCTTTTGTGCCATCTAATGAGTGTGTGTCTGTGATTTTGGTGGCCTCCAGAGAAACGAACCGCTTTATGCATCAGAAGCATGGGCTGGAATAGGGGGCTTAGCACAATATGCTGAAACCCCCAAAGGGGTCCACAGACATCTGAGTTTCCTGCCTTAGGGCCCCCTTAGCACCTAAAGGTCTGCTTCTGGACATGACTCAAAACATCTAAGTCTTGAGGATGTTAAACAGCTAAATGCCGAAGCCTGGTAACTTAGGCCTGACAAAGTAGGTGTTCCCACACTTATGACCCCTTCAGGGCTTGATGCAATTGGTGTTTTCATGACATACCTGCTGAACTGGACCTTGAGCACAGTATAGGCCTAGGAGGAACAGCTCCATCCCCTTATCCAAGTACAATAAGGAACTTAAGGAGGGTCACTTCCAGTTCCTTTCTCTGCCTAAGGGGTATACAGAAACCTATATCTTTTGGTTAACATTAGGGACAGGAAAACTCATTTCCTTTCATTTCAGCTGGGCTCCCGTACAAAGTTTTAATGTGGTAGGTGAAAAACACAAGCCCTTGTTTTTGAGCAGCAAGTTCTATGAGGCACCAGTACTGCCCAGGTTCTAGGCTCACTTTTCTCTGTTGTGCCACAGGTTTTGTTGCTTCTTCCAGAAGTACTTTTAAACGAGCACCTTCACTGGTTGTGCGCAGGCCTTCTCAGAAGTCAAGAGGGGCCCAGGCCACTTCCATTTTTTGAGGCTCCCGGTATATTAAAAATATATTAATTCATAGTGCACTACAGGCAGTGTGGCCTGGTAATGGGACACGAGTTTAAAGTTGTATGATGAACATCTTCTTTCAATCCTGTCAGTGTATCTCTGTGTCTGTGTGTATAACCTCATTTGGAGATAAGGTCAAAAGTCTAAATTTGAGCCCCTCTGTGAATGAGAGGCCTGGACTAAATGGCCCTCCTGGGCCCACCCCACCCTCCCCATAGT
This sequence comes from Crocodylus siamensis, assembly GCF_052110815.1. Classification (NCBI taxonomy): domain Eukaryota; kingdom Metazoa; phylum Chordata; order Crocodylia; family Crocodylidae; genus Crocodylus; species Crocodylus siamensis. The sequence goes on along the minus strand of NC_143396.1, from coordinate 226,144,221 downwards.
CCCTGTTTGTGCGTCACAGGCTTCAATCAAATTAAAGGTGCAATGCATCAAATGCATTTGCTTGGGGAAATTTCATTTGCTTGCATTACATTAATTCACTTGGGGAAAATGATTTAATAGATTTCCCAGACATTAGGGCTGGAAGGGATCTTGGGAGATCAAGTCCAGCCCCCTGCCCAGGGGGCAGGAAATCAGCTGGGTTCACAGGATCCTAGCAAGATAAGCATCCAAATGCTTCTTAAAGGAGTCCAGAGGAGGTGCTTGCACCACCTCTGGAGGGAGCCTATTCCAGGCCTTGGGGGCTTGGACAGTAAAGAAGCTTTTCCTTATGATGATCGGAAGTAGTCAGACATATCAGCGGTGCCTGCTAGAACAGTTCAGAATTAGAAAAGCCACGATGAAACCTGAAATTTTACAAACTTTTTATTCTCTTCTGACATTGTACTTCCCCCCAAATCAATGAAATCCTATGGAGACAGAATAACAATATGAGGTTACAATATGCAAGTGATAGAAATGGGGCCTGGGGGGGAATTGATTGGGGTTAATTTACCACTCAAGCTAGAGGCCCTCTGTGGGGCTTGGTGTGTGTCAAGATGTTAATCTGCCCCGCGCAAGGTGCAGCGGGCAGCGAGAACAGAGCTGAGTGATGCGCGAGCCTACAGAAAACTACATCTCCCAGAGCTCCCAGCACTGCCTCCTCCCAGCCCGGCTTTCCGGTTTCGAGGCTGATGAAACTGAAAGTGCTGCAGCGGCATCTGCTTCAGGGAGGCTGTTTCACCTTCAACTGAGTAAGGAGCAGGGATCAGGTGGCAGGCAGAGCCTTAGAGCCATAAAGCATGAGCGGAGTCGAGTCTGGCCTCTCTGAGGAAATGATCAATCTCACCAGAGGACCTTCAGGTACAGAGTTAAAGTTGGGGGGGCGGGGGCTGGGCTGGATGCTTTGCCCATACTGAGATCAGGGCTGCAGCCTCCCCTGGCTCTGAGCACCTCCCTGGATTCAGGGCTGCCAGGAAAACCCCAGGCTGAGGCCTGCATAACCTCAGCCCTTGTTTCCAGCAGCAGAGACATTTGCAAAGACCTTCAGGATGGAAATGAAATCTCAGCAGGAGGCAGCAGTGAATACAAGCACTTGGAGCTCTCCTTTATGGCATGCTTGCAAGAATGCTCCCAGCCATGTGGCTTCTCGTGCTGCTGGGGAGGGGTTAACATTGCTCTGCGCTTGAAATTAGCGTGTGCCCCCTCTCCTCCCGCCCTGCTTCCTTACTCAGTGACATGACAGAAGCATTTGCAGTGAGGCTGCCTTGCTCTCTGGTTTGCAAATAAAAGATCTGCAATAAAATAATAGTTCTGACTGTGTGAGTGAGATGGAGAATGCAGCCGGATTGTTTTCCAAGACAATATACCTGTGTGCATATCCTGACCGTGTGCTTGTGTGCTTTTTAAAAGGAAGAACAACATGAGACTTAAAGTTAAACTGAAATCTGTTTTGTTTTTTTTTTTAAACTGCAGTGAAAGTCTAGGAGATAAAATTGCAAGAGAGAGCAAACCTGTGAGGGAAGTCCTGGTGAGGTGCACATGTGGGACTCCGTGCTACCACACAATTAATGAGGGGGAGGAGAGGAGGAAGCAGACAAGCTTCTTTGGGTAGATGTGATATCTTTTATTAGACGAACTAAATAGTTGGAAAGATTGCTCTTTGCAAGCTTTTGGGCACAAACACCCTTCTTAAGGCATAGGGAGAGTCTGGAGTTGTTAGGGATTGCTCTTGCCTTCCTGGAAGAAATGGGTAACAAGAAGAAATGGTTGCGTCTGCTGCTCTTTTGTTCTTGCTGGTCCCATGAGCCCCAGTCCACAAATTCATTTTAGTGAGAAGTAGGCCTCAGACATTTATGGGTGTTGGGTGCCTAAGTACTTTGTGGTTCTGGACCTTAGACTAGGGAGGGGAAATAAGTTGTCTGATGTGATTTGAAGCTCTACCTAGGGCCAAGTGTAGGCATATTATAACAATGCATGTTAACTGGTCATTACTGTAACAGACAAACTGAGTTATGCCCAGGCTCTTAACATAACTTTAGGCCTGCCCAGAACTAAGCAATTACATTGTACAGAGTGCCTTATAAGGCACTGGGAAAAGTGAGTGCTATGATCTGTACCTGGTTAGCCCATAGTTTCCCTAAAAGGAAAGGAGACCAAAAACAGAATAGGATTGGAGTACCTTATCTAAAAAGATAAGGTAAGAAACTTGAGGATTGGACAGTTTGAGATGAGAAAGTTACAAAAGTAGTGGACAAACAAAGAGACAGTGTGTGTTTGTGTTGCCACCCTGGGGAGACAGGAGCAGCCTTGGAAATCTTGCTTTGAGTAACAAGGAATCCAGAAACTAACATCCCGCACACCCAGCTGAGGATCTGAGGCCGGTGCCACCGAAGGTCGCTGCTGTAACGTCTAAGCAACCACTTGCCAGGTCATATTACAAGGATAATTATCTTGTAATAAGCCCTTGGGGTTACTAATAAAGTTTACTTGATACCAAATTGGGTGAGGGGCCGTGTCAATCCTTGGGGGTCTCTGGTAAAAGGAATCCTGTTGGCAACAATTGGTGAGTCAGCCAGGGGTCAGAGATGGATTGATGGTGTCAAGTTGGGAACTACAGCTGATGGGCAAAGGTAATCTTGTGGGGGTTTTTTGCAAAAGTAATCCTGGGGGCAACAATTATGGCTGCTGACACATGGGGGTGGGGAAAAAAGTATGCTTTGTCAGAAGAAGCAGCGCTTTTATAGCTCTTTTATTTAAAGCTGATTCAATCAGCTATTAAAGCGCCAAAAAATCTCTGCTAAAGTGCCTGATTTATACAGAGGTTGGGCAATCCAGGTCCAATGCACACAATGCCTCTTCTAGGTATGTGATGGGCTAGGTGTGGGGGTGTGCTGAGTGTAAAGTAAATACTGGTTTTTGACAGGTTTTTTACAGCTGTAAGCAGCCAGTGTGACCTCAGATCTCCCCATTTAAAAACTCCAGTGGTTTCCATCCTGTTGATCATAGCACTCCATTATATTTTCTTGTATCCTGGCCTATGCTGTAGTCACGCAAGGGCAGGCAATTATTTTGGGTAGAGGGCTGCTTACTGAGTTTTGGCAAGCCATTGAGGGCTGCATGATAGGCAGCCCAGGGCAGATTAATATTAATTTTCTAAATTTTTTAGGGGCCTCGTGGTCCAGATAAATTGGACTGGCAGGCCGCATGCAGCTTGCGGGCTGCATTTTGCCCATTCTTGGGCAAGACCCTCGAGCCAGGAACCTCCGGTTTTAAGTTTCAGCAGGAACATTGGCACACCCCAGTAACAATCCCCAGCCTTGGCTGGAGCCAGCACCCAGTGTGTCTGAGGAAGGCTTAAAAAAAAGCCCTAAAATGTAGCAGTAGGGTGGGCCGCATCTGGCCCCCGGGCCGCATTTTGCCCACCCCTGCTGTAGTGGCATCCTGTTGCTAAGGATAAAAGAATAGACTTGTCATTGCAGCATAGTTTTGTACTGAAAGCCAGTATAAGGAGCAGCAGATAGCTATAAAAACTGGTCTTTTCAAAAGGAATCCAAATTCCCCAAGAGTTGAAAGTTCTAACTTTTTTTATTTAAAGAAATTGGATGAAATGGATGCAATATGAATAGTGAATTGCAGATAAAATTCGATTCCTTGCCTTTTAGTAGAAGGACAAAAGATAAAGAACATTCCCACGATAAACAAGGGCCAGAATTTTCAAAAGCACTTACTACTACCAGCACTCAACTGAGAAGAGTTTGGGCTATTCTTGGTGATATTGAAGACCCACAGCTCTTACTGATGTCACCTGGGTGGCAGCTGCTGAGCATTTCTGAAACTGCTGAGCAGTCAAAATTTGTGGTTGCTTTAGAAAACGCTGACCAGAGTGGTGATGCCCTGCCCTTTGCCTGTGCTGTTTTGTAAGTTACTTAAATAGGTGCCTAAATGGCAATAAGTGACGATACTGTGAGTAGGAAGAGGAAAAGAAAGTGGGGAAGGACAGTGGAGAAAGTAGTCATCTGTCACTGTGGCAGTCAGGCCTCAGTTGGCAGCTCCTTCATGGAGCTCTATCCACAGGCATATACCTGGCATGCTTCATGGACACCTCTGATACTGGCCCTTTCTGCCAGCAGAGAGAGACCCTGGTGCATGCCTACCTTGAATGTGCCAGGGTGCAGCTCCTCTTCCAGCACCTCCTGGTGAGGTTTTGGCTACACTTCTCTCCACATTTTTTCTTTATGCACTCCCCATCCTTGGCCCCACCAAGTCCTGGAACCTCCTGGTCAACTTTTTCCTGGCTGTAGCTAAGCTCTCTATCTGTCTGACCAGGAAGGAGGCTCTGGCTGGGGGGGAACCCAAGTGACTCTGGGGCCATATTCCTGACTCTCACACATATGCGTCTCTGGGCAGAATTTCACTAGGTGCAGTCTACTGGTTGCTTGGATTTATTTGAGGGCCAGTGGGTGCTGGCTGGTATGTTCTCCTCAGTGGACTTTTTTGGAGCTCTCCTTATCAACCTTTGACCCCCCCCCCACTTCTGTCCCTGTTTTCTCTCTAGTTTTCTCAAGTATTATGTTGGGTCTCGGCCCACAGTTCCCTGTGGGCGAATCTACACATGCATTATGGTGCTTTGCCTAATGCACATTAGGCTGCCTTCATGTACAGTAAGGAATGCACACAGTTTTTAAGTGACACTTAATGCTCAGTCGCCTATTTTACTGCAGATTAATGTAATCACACTTTCTTACATGATGCTTTAATGCGCAGTAAAATAAGGTACTGCTCATTAAGGGACATGTGTAGACATGTCGTGTGTGTAACAAACAGGCTGTGGCAGTCAGGCCTTCAGGATTGTATATGCTTTGAAATTGACATGATTTATTATGTAATTAGAATGTTATAAGAACTGCATTCAGTTAATAACACATGCATTAAGTTGAGACTTGATCCAAAGACCTGCAAATTTAAGGGAAGTTCTGAATCTGGAACTACATTTTGTGACTCAGGGTTTAATGTTAATTAAGGTAAATACAAATGAAAACCTGCCAGACCTTCTGCTTGAGCTTAGCTGGTGGCCAGTTTTGGCTTCACCCTCATTTCCAGAGGCTGCAGTATCCACATCTCGGTGGTTGATGTAATTTTAGTTTCTGATGGTGAATCTTGTTCCAGTGGGTGCACCCCACCCACAAGAGACATTTACTGCGCAGTTGACTAATTAACTGCATAGTAAATGTCTCAGCATCTACACACACACCCATTTTAGGGCTTGCAAAACTAATAAACTCTGCAGCAGAGTAGAACTTGTATTTTTCAGGCAGCCAGGACAGCATCTACATGTGCACTGCTGTGCATTAAAAAAACTCTGTAGAAGGGTAGTACTGGTAAAATACTTGTATTCTACCAGTATTACCCTGCTGCAGAGTTTTTTATGTGCAGCAGCACATATGTAGATGCTGCCCTGGCTGGCTGGAGCCCCCAGGTGCTTCAGCACAAGGCCTGCAGCCCATGCACTGAGAAACCTGGGACCCAGTCAGCCCTCCACCCCACCGCACGTGGTGTGGGAGCAGTCAGTCAGCACACCCCTCCCGCCCCTGTCTCCATGTGTTGCCGAGCGGCTGCCTGGCACAGGGGCTGCCTCCAGGCTGGCTCCACTATGAAGCATCCTGTGCCCCAGCCAGCTGGAGCAGTGTATACACATGTCCTGCTGTACTCGAAAAAGCTTATTCGTGCATATTAATCATGTATGTAGACATGCCTAGTGAAAGGCACTGGCTTCAGAGCCTTGCATGCTTAATTCATCTAGTTATTCACAGTACAACACAGGTAGCAGCAAGCCAGAAACCCCCCACCAGATCTCTCCAGTGTGCTTGGCATCTGATCCTAAACAGGTTTAAACTGATAGCCTAAAATTGAAAGAGTTTGCGCATGCTGAATCATCCAGTCCTGTTCAGAGGAGCTGGGCTGCTTCTATGCCTGTACTGCTTTAGCAGTCTTAATTCTGGTTGCTCTTGGTGTTCAGTTATGCTAACTAAACTGCTGATAAAATTCTCATTTGCTGAATAGAGACCCCAGCTGACTGGTAACTATTCCCACACAGTTGAGAATATTCTGAGTTGAATTTTTTTGGTTTTATTTAGTCTTTTATCCCCTGGATCTGAAATATAATTATTTAGATCTCTGTGTTCTAGAGAACATAGTAGATACATTTAAAAAAATATTGGAAGCTAAATATGTACTAACTAATAGGGTGAAGGTACCATCAACTTGTCATAATAATTGAGCCCTTATCACATTGCTTATCATTCACTTCTGTGTCCAAAGAGCAAAGTACTGGTATTCTATATAGCAAAGTATAATCCTGTCTCTCAAACTGTACATTGACTGGTTTACAAACTCTTAAAAAGGGTACTGTGAAAAACATCTGTCAAAAAAATTGAGGAATGGCAAAAATATCTTCACCATGGTAGAAGAGTGTGTGCCTGGTGTTCACACTATTTTGTTGTTGTGAAATTCTCATTGAGCTGGTGAAAAGTCATGTTTTATGAAAAGACAGATTATTTTCTGGTTTTCTGCTGTTTGGGTTAATCTCCCTCTAAATCTGTAGCTGAATGGCTACCCTTGACCAAGCAAGGCAGAACTGTGAAACTTTTTTTGCTGGGCACAAGTGTTTTGTATGGATGACCCAGAAGAAACAGTTACTGTTATTCATTTCACACTCACCTTCACCCACCCACATCCCTCCTTCCCAAACTGCATCCAAAAGATAATGACTTTTCACAACATTATGAAATCTTATGAAAACCTTTATCTGGTTGTGACTGTTCCTGCTACAAAACAAGAGAGTAGGATTCCTTCATGTTTTTCTCTCTCCCCAGTAAATTTTCTATGGCACTGATCGCTTTGTTCCCAGACTATTAGTTTTATGGCACACACGTGTCAATTTGTTTTTCATTTTAACTGCCACAGAAAATGTAACCTTATTTAAAGCAGCTACTAGGGTACCAGAAATTCCAGTATCTCCTTCATTTTCCCTGCCTCCCCAACCCTGTATCCCCACAGTTTCTACTGCCAAGTCCACCCTCTCCACCATTTGTCTAAAATGGGCAAGAAGGAGCAGGAAGAATGATGGGTGGATGGGAGCTCTTCATGTTCCCCTGCTTTTCCACTGGAGATTGTACTATGTGAACTCCATAGCTCGCCCCTCTGCCCTTTGATATCCTAATACTAAACTAAAAAGGTACCACAAGCTGTGGCAAGCCACTTTTCTGGTTATAAGCTGCTTGTTCAGTGTCCTCTGTTCTCCACCCAATGCAGGCAGAGAGAGAGAGGTATTCAGCTGGTGAAGTGGGCGTTGGGGAGCAGGAAGCAGGAATTTATATCAGACCCATACTGCTGGTAGCTTCTGGGTGACAGGTTTCTATCAGAATATGCCTAATTCCTCCTTTCCTCCTTCCCTTTCTCAGCTGTTTTGGCAAAGTTTGACTTCACAAACTTCTTTCAGCTCAATCCCCCATCCTTATCATTTATTATTATTTATAAACCTGTTTCTTTGCATCTGTGATACAGAAGGGGCTCTAGCAACCCCTGTGTTTCAGCTTTCGAATTCAATCTGTTCTGGATTAGACTAAGCAAACAAGTCTTAATCTTCCAGGGAACTTTAATCCACCAGCTGGCTACAACCAGAATTTGATAATCAAGGTTTAAAAATCCCAAACCCTCTAAAAACCCTGCCTTAATGCGGATATATTTTCTGTGTCAATTTATGCAATGTTCTAGTTTGTTTTTCAAAACTTAGAGTTTTGTCTTCATCTCCTGTCATGTTTTTGGATTCCTGAGACGGCACCAAGTGCTCACTTCAAATATGAAATGGTTTTATTCAAGGAAATAAGCAATGCCCTAAAGCCTGATCTAAGTCATTAGATGTGGTTAAATACAGGGCTGGAAGCTGAGAAATCTGGGCTCTGTGAGACCTTGAAGAAGTCATGTCAAGTCATATTGTAAAATGCTTACTTGCCTCTCAAAAGTTGGTGTAGGTCTGATTCACTTTTGCTTGAAGGTCCACTGTGAGATATCAGTCATGTTTGTTTCCTTTAAGTAAAAAGTTATTGAGGAGAAAATTGTTCTGGCCAGTGAGGACTTGGAGTATGTACAGGGTTGTGTGCAGCTATGCTGGGAGTTGCAAGGTAGAGGAGGAGGCCGAGCACCATGCAGACTAGGGGTGGGCACAATGGCAAATCCAGCCATTGTGCCCACATCGCTTCAGCCAGCTGGACTCCATTTCCTAGCAGCCCCTGCCCACATCGCTTCAGCCAGCTTCCATGGAAACCCCAGCAGTGGTGGGGCCAGGGTTTCCATGGAGACTGGCTCCAGCAGCACTGGCAGGGTGTACAACTGGGTGGGAAGTTGCTCCGGGGCCAGGGTTGGGATTTTATGGCAGTAACAGCAGAGTTTGGAGCCAGGGCAGTGCCAAAATCTGCTGCCTGCACACCCTTGCCCAGGGCATATGGGTGGCAGATCGCAGCGGCTCCAGACCACGCTGCCACAAGATCCCAGCCCTGGAGCAGCTCCCTGCCCAGCTGCGCGCCTTGCCAGCCCTGATGAGGTTGATCTGGTGCCATGGAAACCCTGGCTCTGTTGCTGGTGGGGTCTCCATGGAAACCAGCTGCAGTGATGTAGGCAGGGACTGCTGGGAAATGGAGTCCACTGCAGGCTCAATCTGGCCTGTGGCCTGGATTTTGCCTGCCTCTGATATAGACTATTATTCCTGCCAGCCGCAAGAGTGGCTCAAATTGTGGTTAGCTGTCTTTCCTATCTCCCTTGTTTGATGTGCTCTGTCTCTTGCATGTCTCAGGGTTAGGCTTTAACATTGTTGGAGGGACGGATCAGCCATACTTGCCCAACGACAGTGGCATCTATGTCAGCCGGATCAAAGAAAATGGGGCTGCTGCTGTGGATGGCCGATTACAAGAGGGGGACAAAATTTTAGCGGTAAGCCCTTTTCTCCCATCCTCTTTTATACCTTGTCTCTCTTCTTACCTAGCAGTTCTGCGTCAGAGGTCTCCTGTTCAAAGCAGTTCATTGAGAAAAGTGGCTCAGTGCAATCCATTCTTTTTGCCAGTCATGGCAGTTTATTAATCTGTGCACTTTTGTTTCTGCCAGCTAATGCTAAACAGGAATATTCTTCGTGATTTTTCTTAGTGTATCCTATAGTGGATAGGTGGAACCTTTTCAGATTTGGGTTAGCTACGGACTTGTCTTTACTTGGATATGAAGTTGTGATCTCAAGGAGCTGTATTAACAAACTTATGAGACATGGCTTTACAGGCCATTATAGATAGGGAACAGCTCTGGGTAAGCTCAAGGGCAGTGAGTCTCAGCTCGGGTGTGCAAGATCTTTTGACGGGTGCCAGGAAGTCTGAGGAAATAAGTAGATAAGTGCAGGATCAAACTTGTCCCTGCCTGTCCAATTCCCCTTTCCCACTGCCTAGCCCCTCAGCAAGGAGGTGAGCACTGCAAGGAGCTAAAAATTAGTTTTTGAAACTGGGTGCCAGTCCATTCACAAAAGTTATAGAAGGGTGCCTCAAGTCCAAATAGGTTGAGAACCACTGCTCAAATTCATTTATGCCAGTTAACGTGCTGCCCTTTGCACCAAAGGTACTGGGAGGCTTACAATAGCAAATTTTAAACACAGACCTACTAAGCAATGTCTCAGCCTAGCTTTGTTTGCTAAATACTTCCCCAAGTAGGAAAGTCTCACAGTGCTTCCAAAACATGTCCGGGCTTGGACTCTGGTGGGTCTCAAGGAGGGGGTTCCAGAGCTGGAGAGTAATTACCAAGAATGACTTCCCATGTTTGTTACCAACCAGACTTGCAATAGCGATAGTACTTGCAGGAGGTTTCTCTCGGCTGAACTTGTGGGCTGCAGTGGGGCACAAGAGACAAGGCTGTCCTTTAAGTATGTATGGCCCAGAACATATAAGGCCTTGTAGGTCAAATCCAGTATCTTAGATTGTGCCAGAAAGCTATTGGAAACCAGTGCAGATGCTGGAGGATTGGAATTTTGTGCTCTTGGCACCCCACCCCCATCCAAAAGTAGGCTGTCATGTTTTCACCAACTGCAGCTTTCGGACATTTTTCAAAGGCAGCCCTATGTAAAGCGCACTGCAATAGTCTAGCCTTGAGATTATGAAGTCATGGATGAATCTGAAAGAGGGTTGCAACCTTCTCAGCAGATGGAATTGGTCAAAGGGGCTCCTAGCCACGGCTGCCACCTGAAGACCCAGGAGCACCCCAAGCTTGCAAACATGAGTGACAAGGGGAGGCTGAACCCCATCACTGATAGGTGTTCCAGTCCTCACCCAAGGCAAGTGGTTTGCCCACCACCATCACCTCAGTCTTGTCCAGATTCAGTTTCAGCTGGTTCTCCCCACATCCAGTGGGGAGACTCGGGGGCCAGGATCAGAAGGGAAGGAGAGGTGGAGCTGAGTGTCATCAGCATGCTGATGGCACTTCACTCGAAATCTCCACATAGTCTCACCCAGCAGCTTCATGTGAGAAGATAAAACCCTGGGCGACCCTATAGGAAGGGTCCTGAGGGGATGATAGACACTCACCCGTCACCATCCTCCGGACCCTCCCTACTAGTACCACTTATGATGAATTAAAAGGGTTTAAAATAACCAGACCTAAATTCTTTTCACACGTTGATATTATACTACTGTAATTCTGCGTAAATTTAATAGAGTTACTTGTGATTTATACTGATGTAAATGAGAAAAAACAGTCTCTTTATCTCCAGGTTGCTTTCCCATTTATGCTGGTCAGTGGAATAAAGATGATTACAGCACTAACTGCTTTGCTCAGGAGAATCTGAGCTTCCTATTGAGCCATAAAAGATTGAAGTGTAATACATCAAAAGTAATTTAGGTTCCTTCTCCTCAACAGAATTATGTAAAACAATGGCTTGGATGTTGTCTTCTAGTATTGTCAGTCATACAAAACTATCTGTTTTAACAAGCAGTGTTTTGCACAAGTATCTGCTGATAATCTATCATATGCACATTTTTAAAACTCATGTGTTAATCTTTCCTATATAAAGCATTTGCAGGCTCTATAAATAAATTAAGAGTGACTTGTGTAAGATGGAGTCTGACTATTGATCCAAAAAGTGATATGAAGTTAAAATGAGGGAAGCTGTATTACTTTATCCTGGCAGGATAATAATTTTGTGTGCATGTATTTGAAGCATGTAAATGCCAAAAAGAGGAGGAAGGGGTTAGTGTGATCTAAGAGCAATGGTACATAATGGGGCAAAAGAAATTTTAGGTGGAATATCAGAAAATATGTTCGATGTAACCTGGCTATGAAATGTTCTTCAGTGAGAAATAATGGATTTCTGTTATTGGAATAAGTTACTAGACAGGGTTGGACAGCACACGATTGTAGAGATCCATCTAGCTTTATTCCATGGGTTGCATTTGCATTTGTCTAGCCCAAGGGTGCTCAGCCCCCAGCCTGCAGGCCAAATACAGCTTGTGGAGCTATTGCATCTGGCCTACAGAGTTCCCCATGAGGAGGGAAATTTGGTGGCAGGGGAACGGTGGCCATTAATACCGTCACCTCTCACCCCCTTGCCAAACTCCCAGACCCCAAGGTCTGCTTTGCCAGTTGCAGCTGGGCTGTGCCTCCTCCCCTGCATCTGGATTGGGGCTGGCTCACACCCCTTTTTCCCCACAGAGCCAAGCCATGCTGCCTTTTTCCCCTTGGGGTCAAGCCATATCCTGTGAAGCTGGGATGTGGCTAGGCTGCCCCACGCCCCCCTCCCCATGGCCAGATGGTGCCCATCGCGTTGGCCCTGGTGCCAGATTGGGACCACCAGCAGGATCCAGCCCATGGACAGACAGAACACTGCCAATCCAACCCGCTGGGGGAAGGGTTGAGTATCCCTGGTCTAGCATGTTAATTAAAAATTATCTAGTGTTCATGCCTTATACTTAATAAAAGAGCATCATTATCCTATGATGACCAATAAAAGGTTCGAGGCAAGGCAACTGAAAATGAAAGCTTTTATTTTTGATTGCATGCTTGATCTGTTAGTAAATGATCATCCATTAAGCATGAATGTATCCTACAGTCAAGTATTTAGCAATACGTGTCTCAAATATCCATGCGCACATTTTTAAATGGGGCAAATGCTAACATGTCTAATTGATTTATCAAATCCTTAGTGCATATCTTTTTTACATCCTTAAAATGTTTTGTTTAAATTGCATCTCTCCTAAAAAAATATTTGAGAATTGGCCAGGACAGATTTACTATATCATATTCTGCTTTTGATTCTCTTTACAGAAATTTGCAATCTTCTTTTAGTTTTTTCCCCTTAAGACTTTTGTTTAGATACCTAACTTATACTGTGGCGGCACTACAAAGTCCACCAGTTATTAGAATCACAGCAGGCAGAACACCTCTGATTTTAATAAAGGAAGCAAAGTAAAAAGTCCATGCAGACGCCTGTTGAAAAACTTGACAGTTTTGATGCTTCATTAGATTTTATTCATTTATTACAATACAATTTAAACAATAAAAACTACAGGCCAGCAGACTTTGACATCTAACATTTACATCTGTTGCCTAAAATACTCATGTAAAATTTCCTGCCACTGTCATTTTTAGGAACTCTGAGACTTCCTTTTCTAACATATTTTTTTGTTGTACTCTGTTGTGCTGTCACCTTTGTTCTCAAGCCTATGTAAAACTAACGTCTGTACAGAAAGGCTGTCGCCTTGCTTCAGTTTTTTCACATTTTTCACAGACTAGATGTGCTTTTGGCTTGTGTTGCTCTTGGATCTTATCTTGCTTGCTGATTTCTGCAGTGACCATCAGTTCCTTTGTCAAAGGCCACCATTTTTTTAAAGGTTTGAAGTGGCCTTCTTCCAGATGGAGAATTGTTTTTTACTTCCTCACCTACATGAGTCATGTTGGCAATTCCTGCCTTGAAGTAATGACAGATGCTGTCAGCTTTAACAGTGTCCCAATGACTTTGTTTTTGAAGAGCCTTCAGAAGCGCTAGTTCTTGGACATGCTACAGCCAGTGCCTTGAGTTTAATTGATTATTGCAATTACTTTGTCACAAATATGTTAGTGTATGCTCTTGATGCTTTGTGTGATATCTTGATTGGGAATCTGTATGACTGAGGTAGTGTTGGCAGGAAAAATAGTAAATATTCTGCAATACAACATTTGACAGGTGCCCAGAAGAATTATCCAGCAACAGAACAATCTTCCAAACCTTTTTCACAAGTTCATGGTGCCTTTCATTTAGGAATTTCTCGAGGCTTGAGCTTGTCATCTGTACATTTTTGTTTGCTCTTTAGTCAATGGGTAGTGCTTACCCCATGAGAACATTGTGGAGTCTTGCTCTTCCTTCTGACTTACTAGGGTTTTGGGGTTTTTTAATGCCTAATATTGCAAATCAGAAGCACAGTAATGCCATCTTTCTGCTTCTTTCCACCATTAACAAGCATACATTTGAAAAGAAAAGTCTGATTTGTAGGGTGATCATACTTCCCATTTTTGCTAGGAATGTCCCGTTTTAAACATCTCTTTGCTATTCCACCTTAAACATCACACATGGTCGGAGGCATGAGTGTGGGATCATGCATTAGATCCAATTGCTTTTTATTGCTGGTGAATTGGCAAGAAGCAGGCACCCACGTCTGAGGCCGCAGGGACCATGTACAACCAGGACCCAGAGACCGCATCAACCATGGGATTCTGGGTCCCAGCTGTGCATGTGGCGCAGCCTGGACCCAGAGCCCCATCAGCTGTGGGATCTCTGGGTCCCAGCTGCATGTGAGGTGCAGCCAGGACCAAGAGCCCTGTGTGAGCCCAGAGATTTCATGCACCCCCAAGTCCATGGCGGCCACAATCCCTAGAGCTGCAGGCTTGCACCCCTGTGGTTGGAGCCCTGTCAGCTGATGGGCTTGCAGCTGCAAGGGAGGCCCTGCCACACTTGCAAATTAAAGCTCAATAGCAACCATCTATAAAGTTAGTACACATTTTCAATGTCTAACTGTATAGCTGGTTGGAGCATTGAGCATGTGTTAGCTACTTTGCACGTGTAGCTGGTCTCAAGGTAACTGCACAATTCACCAGTTAATTGCATGATACCTGCAATGTGCAGAGGGGACCTGTTTGGTCAAATTAACTCTTTTGTTCTTTTTTAGTGGGATCTGCGGGACTGATGTTTAAAAATGGAACTATCCTGGCAAAAAGGCATGACTTTCAATCCTCCTTCCCCTCCCATCTCCCTCTGTTCTCCCGTGCTCTGTACTTCCTCTCTACTCTCCAATACTCTCAGCTGATAACTGAGCTCAGAGACAATGGTGTCTCCTAGCTTGGAACTAGGGAAATATGATCACCTTAGTGATTAGACATTGCTTTGGAGAGGGAAAAAAAAGCTAGTTTCATCTGTGCTGAAAATCTTGTCAGCACAATACTCTTGCAGCAATTTGGGCAAAACCTGTGGCACCTTCTTTCCACTGACGTTGCATTGGCATTCTGCTTCTTCAGCATTCTGCCATGTCTTTCCTTTTACGTACTCAACTGTCAGTGGGCTTAAATTTAGTATAACCAGTCATTGTTGTCAGGCTTCTTGCCTTCTTGACAAGGATTCAGCAGGTGATTAATGCTTTGTGGTGTTCTGCATGTGTGAACCAAAGAGATTTCAGTCTCTTTTCCCCACTCTTGTGTTCATAGTTAGCATCGAGGTTCCCATGGTCAGTGTTTATTTGCTTTAAAACTTTGCTGAGAATCAAATGAGACATGCCTAACTTCCTTGCTGCCTCCTTTTGACAGCACTTTCTCAGCTTCTGGTTACTTCCTCAGTAGAGTTAAGCACTCTCAAAAAAAAAAAAAAAAAAAAAAAAAAAAAGATGTTAGCTGTGCATCACACATGCTCAGTAGTCACGGGTTGTTGTGTAGCAACTTAGTTGTACGGTGAACATGCTCAGACAGAGGCAGTTTGAACTGACTTGATTCTAGCAGAAGGCAGGGTAGATTTACACTTTACAGACTAACTAAACCATATGTTATATATGTATATATTTGGCGCACACACACACACACGCACACACACACACACACACACACACACACACACACACACACACACACACACACACACACACACACACACACACACACACACACACACACACACACACACACACACACACACCCCCATAAGCTTTTGTGAGCTTAAGGCCACTTTATCTGATGCTGCCATGAAAGCTTATGCTAATATATAATCTCTGATTTATGTAATCTACAAAGTGCAAATTTACACTGCCTTCTGCCTTGCTTCAGACTAACATAGCTAACCACCTGTCTCTTAATTCTAATGACCAGTGGGGAAAAGGCTTGGATGTATAGATTATAACTTAAGACTGATTCTTATAAGCAGCTGATTTGATAAAATGAGACACTCACAAGCAGTAGAACATGTGTGTAGTACAATGCTTCTCGTATTGGTTTTGGAGTTTTGATTCTAATATTTGGCCCTTTATTAAGCAACAGTGTAATAACCAAGAGACCTTGTAATATTAGCTGTGTCAGCTATATCTTTTTACCTTTTGGGTCCCTTAGGAAAATGAAAGACTCCACAAGAACCAATGTTGACAGAGCTAGTCCATTCTAACCTGGTTTTGCTCCCATGCAGCTTTCTCATCAGCTATCCTGTATGGGTTCACGTTTCTCATGCTTCATCTGAAGCCAAACATGAATATATTTGCAAAGTTGGAGGAAAAGTTTTCTGCTTTGCCAATAAGAAAAATGTCTTTCTAAATTGTTAATGTAAAAAACAGTTCAGGATCACTTGGATTAGCTTCTAAATTTTGTGCTTGTCCTGGGGGTTTGAATCAGAACAGGCACAGCACAGTCATTTGGACATGTAGCCCTTCCAAGGTGCATTGCTGCTTCTCTGCCACTAGGTGGCCAGCAAGAGCACACAGCCCAGCCAGCGTGTCCCAGGAATAACAGGAACCCGCAGGTGCACCCAGCCATGTCCTGGGACAAGCATTAGCATGTTTTATTCCACATACTTCAGAGGGACTTGAAGCAGGACAGTGGACATGAGTATCTGTTGGAGTCTCATATACTTGCCCTGCATTGTGCTTCATGTTCATTAGATCCTGTACCATCAGCCAAAAATAGCCTTTCCACCTGACGTTGCTTTATTTTTTCAAAAGGTAAAAATAATTCACAGTGGCACCTAGTTGTTTGAGGCACTCAAGTAAACCTGGGTAGGAGAAGCTGGGTAAGAAAGGTAGGCTCTTAAGCAGGTAATTCATAGCAGGAAGCATAATATAATTTAGGTAAAAGGCTTTGGATAAATATGATTGTATTGTCTATGTCCCTTTATCCACTCTGTGTATCAGAATAAAAGGTGAGACCAAGCTACAAAGCTCAGAACCAGCTCCAAACTCCTAATGGCTTGGCAATGTTTTGATCTGGGATTTTTGGTTGAGATCATTTCTCACAGGATCATATCAACAATTTAAACAATTTAATTGTTTAGTGACAGTGTGAATAGTACCCTCTTCCTTTCATTAGATTTCCCAGGTAGAATAATGTTGGCCACCTAAACTGTTTCCTGTTCCCTTGTCCAGTCTGTCCAAGAGTTGATTTCTGATCTCACAGCTACTGGTTCTTCCTTGTGTTCCTTTGTTAGATCAATGGCAGGGACCTGAAGGACTTGCAGCACCAGGAGGCTGTGGACTTTTTCAGGAATGCAGGCAATGACGTGTCTCTGAAGGTTCAGCACAGGGTATGTATAACAAGCTCTAAGGGGTGACCTGAATTCTTATGTATCCCTCCTTCCTCTTTCCTCTGTGGAAAAAAGAACAGAATTCCCAGGGATTCAATGTGAACAATGTGTGCAGGGTTTCCTTGGTTTGGGTTTTCTTAGGTTAATGAATGGCCCCTTCTAGGAGGCCCTCACCAAGTAACCAAGCACCGGCAGTATCTCTATATAATATTACTATTTTCTAGTAGCACTTGGGATGGGAGAGAGAGGGTTTGGAGTCTGTCCTCACCCTCTTCTGTTGTGTAAGAGACACACTGTTTCACGGTATGGGCAGATGAAATCCCAAGTCCCCTCCTACACCTAAATCTCCAGTTTTATGTTGTTGCTGGGTAGAAGAAAGCAAGATGTAGGGTGTCAACCACTTCTCTAAACATGTCAGTCTCAGCTAGGAGGCTAAAGACTGATGGGACCCTAGAAGAGAACACCTATAGGCCATCCCTTCATCTTAGGGGTGAGGCACATTTGCAAGGCAGTGTGGAGGAAGCTTATAGTGCTGGTATTTTTATACACTTGGTCTGGAGGTAAAGGGAAGGCATCTAGAAGCCACTGCTGTTAGTGTGGCCCTTCTCACAGTGCTAGAATTCATAATAGAAATGCTAACCCAACCTGAACCAGTGCTGGGGAAAGTCTTTGAAGAAATTTGTGGATAGGTCATGCTGAGATCCCCTCACCCTGTGCAAATATAAAAGGGAAGTCCAACATAGGCCTCTTCCTGGCAAATGAACATGTTGGAGATAATATATTGATGCCTAGAGAGGGAGTGTTTAATGCACATTTCCTAATTTGTGTATCACTACGCTCTGCTGCATGGGATTTAACCTGCTCCAGCTGTCCTCTCTGCATAGTCCCTTGCTTTATGCAGGGATATAAAAGCATTTAATGCTGTTTGTAGTTAATGGAAGGTTTTCTTTGGCAGAAGCTGTAGTGGTGCCTTTTGAAGCAGAGTTCCATGTTCTGGACCTCCTGTGCCTCAAATGTACAATACAAGTGGAAGGCATGTTGTACATGCTTACAGAAGCACTTATTCATTATCACATAGTATTGCTGTCTCTCCTGGAGTGAGGGACATCTCTCTAACACTGGTACTTTTTTCTCCATTATAGCTGCAGCCACAGAATGGCCCAGTGGGTCATAGAGGAGATGGAGAGCCAGGTGGTATTCCCTTAGCTGCCATTTTGGTGCCAGGTTTGGCACTAGCAGTGGCTGCAGTGTGGCTCTTCCTCAGATATCGACAGCGGATGTGAAAAGTTCACCCTCCAAAGATCTCTGCATATTTTCCACATCTATGATATAATTTAAAGAACAAGAATCAACTGTTTTTTTTCCTAGACTGACATCGGAAAGGGTTATTGCCTATCATAAAGTTGCTGCTGATGTTCACTATGTTTTTTTTTTTGTGCGATGGATAGAGTAGGATGAAAGTAAGAGATGAGTAGGATGATTGTGTGTAAAGTGGGATGTGCCATTTCTCCCTAATCCCATGGAAGTGTTGTGACCCTCTTTCTCTTGCACCCTGAATGTTCAAATACTTTCACTTATTCCCTATTTTAATATGTGACTTCTAGGTGGGGAGGGTTGGGAGGGCTGGGGGGTGTTTTTTAAAACAAAACTTTTATTTTAGAGTTCTTCTTGTTCTTTAAATTTTACAGCCAACAGTCCCTGTCCCTGCATCAAGGATGAAGAGAAACAATATGTTTTATTCCTTCCTTTTTGGGGGAGGAGGCGGGAGATGGGCTTGCTAACTAAATGCCTTAGAGAAATATGTACAGTCTTACCTGTGAATTCACAGATAAAGTTCTCAGTGCAGTTGCTAGTTAAAACAAATATGCAATGTCCATGTGTGTTGTACTGGCCCAGGAAAGGCAGGAGGTAGTATGGCAGAGTAGGAGAAGAGGAGAGCAACTGAGAGAGCTCCGGAGAGAAAAGCCAAAGAATTGCAAAAGGAGACTTTCTGCCAAGTCCTAGCATATTGGAAGAAGAGAGACCCCCAATGGGATCACAGATCTAATCAATGGAAAATGATGTCATGAAATAGAAGCTGCATGGGTTTCTAAAGCAGAGGTTAAGCAACAGTATGTTATTCCACAGAGCTACCTGAAGCACTTATCTTCCATGTTAAACAGAGAGAGGTTGTGTGCCTGAAGGAAGTGTCATATTACGTAGTATCTTTCTGTAATAGCAGCTGATTTGCTGTCTTCAGAATTCCTTCAAAGACTTTAAAATGAATTCAAAGACTTTATAGAGAGAAGTCATCCATAATATTGGTCCATACAGGCTACTGCTTGTTTGCAGAGGCTGTGATAAGGCTTCTGGGAGTGGAAAAGGAAGATGTACAATCATGACAGACATTCTGTTAGTACACTAAATGTTTTTGAGGAAGAACTGACAGATTTAGGAACAACAACGCATTTGCAAGAAGCACCCCATTACGTTCCATAAAAAAGAATACTGAAACTTGGAAGGGTGTTTAACAGGCTACTACTTCTATCATAATCTTAAGGGAGTGAGAGAACAAGGGCAACACCATTATTTCAACACAGAGTAAAGCTGGATTGTACTTATGGGAGCCAGGCAGAGGAGAATAGGCAGAGATGTGTCAGTGTCCCAGGGTGCTTTGATTCTTTTGGATGGGCTGTAGGACAAAGCACATCTAGATGCTGGGTGGAATCTCTCAAACACACTTCTTGAGACACGGTACCTGGAAGAAGAGCATGAACCAGAGTCAGATGATGATAGAATTTAGTAAATAAGACTGAAGGGGGAGACCATCTCTGTGGGAAGGGTGCAACTGACTTTCATCTGCAGGACTTCAACTCCTCACTATGATTGTTCTGTTTGAAATCTTCCCGCTGACCTGAATTCATTGGAGTGAAGCCTGTTTCTCTTATATCCAAGGAAGAACATTGTTTAGTACTTGTAAAAGAGAAGTGATATATGTCTGGTCTATATGATGCCAAAAAAATCAGATGCAATATATATTATGTAATATTATAAAAGCCTTAGTCTGTCTGTCTGTCCATAACACCTTATTCGCACTCTGACAGGCTGGCAAACAGCCAATCAGAGCGCTCCAAAAGCGTTTGGCCAGAAGATGGCGCAGCGGAGTGCTGCCATGACAGTGGGGACGCGGGGGCTAGCCTCGGCCCCCCCCGTCCCCTGCAGGCAGCAGTGACGGAGGAGGGTGGGGAGAGCAGGCCCAGCCCTGAAGTGGTAGGGGAGGGGGTGGGATTGGCCTGCCGAGGCAGTGGGTGGGGAGGATGTTGGGACCCGGCATGCCTGACCAGACAAGAAGCGCGGTGGGAAGGATGGAGCCGACAGGCCCCAACACAAGACAGTGGGGAGTGGGGGGGGGGGGGCACAGTGGTGGTGCCCCATTGCTACTGCACCCTGACAACTGCCCCAAAGGTGGCGGGGGCAGTGAGGAGTGGGGGAGCAGACCCTTTCTCCCCCTCCCCAACCAGACAAGAAGTGGGGGCAGGGCTAGATGTGGGACTCTGTGCCTGCCCACCATGGGGAGCGTGGTGCTGCTGCGCCGCACCACTGAAAGTCCCCAAGGAGTGGGGGGGGGCACAGTGATGGCACCCTGCCACCACCACTGGGCCCTGCCAACAGCTGGGAGGGGGAGGAGAGGAAGGGGGATGCGGACGCAGAACGTGGGGCTGGGGGGGAGTGGCATCAGCCCTGGCCCCGAAGAGAGACAGAGGAGCAGGGCCAGACCCAAAGTGCGTGGTGGGGGCTGGCCATGGGCCTTTGTCCCACTCCAGCCCCACCCCCCTTCATTCTTGACATTCATTTTCATCCTCTTTCCCTGCAGAGTTTGTTGTTACACTGTTGCATTCTAAATATTTGCATGCCTGTCTGGAGTTGTGCTTCTCCTGTTTTTAGCAGATGAAGGCCATGTGCTGTAAATACTCGACACTCTTCTAGCCATGTGAAGGATCTCAGAGTGCCAACACGGACATGCAGAAAGTACCACTCCAGAGAACAAATTGGTGCATGGTCAAGAGGAGCAGGCAAGGGAAAATTCTGCCCAAGGTCCCATGGGCGAACCTCTCTTCTTGATAAAAGTACTATGGGAATTTCAAAATGGGATGATCTGTGTTTGTGTGCAAGTGTGCCTACAGTTTCACGTGAACTGACATGATTGCCCATGGAAAACACTTAAATGTGATTACCCACAGACTACCTATTCAGCTTTTAGGATGTACAGCTGAGGGCAGTATATTGACATCTATGTCCAAGTAACCATTCCTTGAATGTGTAGCGTTGTGTGTCCAGGTAGAGCAGCTAGCACATCTGGTTATTAGACATCACTAGAACTTGATGCTGTAGTACAATAATGCAGCTTTTCCTGCTCACCCTCCCCACTCATCCCAATTGTAGAGTTTGAAGCAGGTATTATAATCACTTGTTAGTTCTCTGTATGTCATTCATAAAAGATGATGCAGCTAAAAGCAGATATTTGGGTTGGTAAACCTCTGGAGCTCCCACTTTTGCTGCTTCGTGAAACCCATTTTCTCTGGGGTACCTTGAGCCTCTGGAGGCTATACTAACATCAGAAGTCCATCCCAGGTGTATGTGGCCCATTATAATACAGCTAAGGAATCGTAGTTTCTGTAGCCAACACCATAAAAAGGGTGTAACAGGACTAGCATTGCATCCTTCCACCTTTGACCCTCCACAAATGACCCGGTGCCTATTTATAGTTGGGTTGACTGGGGGTAAACTAGAGCTCAAGTCCTGAGTGAGGCTTTAACTCACACATCTGGATGTGTAGTGACACATCTTGGCTGCTGTGCCACCGGGCCCCACCTGTAATGCTTGAGAAGGTCGACAGACTATTGGACAGTGTTGGAAACTTGAATCATCAGTTACTTCATAAAACAGGTACAGTATAGTTAGTACAAACTCTTTTCCCCTCCCCCTGCTCCATGTATACACACATATGTTAGCCATGCATGGAAGAATAATTTCTCAAAGGGGTGAGGGAAGGGGGGATAAGAGAAAATTCAGCTTCTTTTGTTCTTTTTCAGCCCTTGTCCTTGATTCTGAAACTGCCTGACACAGGTCTGAAGCAGCTGTGATGGGGGCTTCTGAGATGTGAATTCCCATTCACTGAAACGTAGAAGGAAACAAGCAATTTGTTTCACAATTGTCTACACAATGTAGAGATGGTGACTACATTAAATAGACTGGATAAGTGATTAGCTTGGGCAGTGAAAGACCAGGCAGGTGTAAAGATTCCTTGGGTGTTGTCTCCCCACAGAGGGAGCAGTTTGTGTGAAGTCATCCTCAAAAGACCAGACAGCAAGGAAGTGTGCAGAGGGGCTTTTACTCTCTCCCCATTGGTGTCATTTCTTGTGTCATTTAAGTGATCAGAGAAGACAGGAGTGGTGGGCAAGTTTGAACTTATATTTGTGTCATCTTCAACCAGCAAGAGTCACATGAAGTGCCCCTTCCCCTTTCGTCATACTTTAGTCTTCACTGAAGCTGTCCGTAAGCTGCTTATTTCTTGAGCATGGCATAAAACTATTGCAGGTTCCTTTGTGGGGCACTTCTAGGAACTGGTGTGCTGATTGTTTCTCTCTCGTACAGAGCTTCAGATGTCAGAAACAGTGTCTTGTAGGATTGCTGTTGGTGGGCTTCCTGTGCTCAAGGATGGCAGCATTTGGGTAAACTCCAAGCAATGATGTCAGGGTCAATCTTATTACCAGAAGTTCGGCAGAAATTACAGGGTCGGGCTGTATGGCTGCCAGGGGTCAGGATGAGGATCTTACAGTGTAGATGGTTGGTGGGCATGGGCTTGACATGCCCATAAGGTCCACTGTCTGTGTAGTCATACTACCCCCTCTTTCCACTCCCCACATTTTTGTTTAGTTTTTGGATTTTGATACTGTTCGGACACTGTTGCAAAGTGTATTGCTTGTTAAACAGGAAAAAATTGGTGGTTTATAGCAGACCCCCACCATGACATCACCCTAGTTGCTC
Organism: Crocodylus siamensis; assembly: GCF_052110815.1. Taxonomy (NCBI): domain Eukaryota; kingdom Metazoa; phylum Chordata; order Crocodylia; family Crocodylidae; genus Crocodylus; species Crocodylus siamensis. The sequence continues at coordinate 226,121,333 of NC_143396.1, read as the reverse complement.
TCTCCTCTAACCCAAACCTAGAGACTTTCAACAGACCTATCTCCAGTTTCATACTGGAGCTCTGAGCAATCATATGACTCTTTTACATAAAGTGCAACTCCTCCTCCTCTTCTCCCCTGCCTGTCCTTCCTGAACAGTTTATACCCATCCATAACAGTGCTCCAGTCATGCGAGCTCCCACCAAGTCTCTCTTATTCCAGTTACGTCATAGCTCTGAGGCTGTGTGAGGACTTCCAATTCTTCCTGCTCGTTTCCCAGACTCCATGCATTCATGTACAGGCACCTGAGGTAACTAGTTGGTTGCCCTGATTTTTCTGGAACCTGCCCTGTTGTCCCTTCCTGCTTCCTCTTCCTCCAGATCACCTGCTTACCTCAGGGCTTTGGTCTCCATTCCCCATCGAACCTAGTTTAAAGCCCTCCTCACTATGTTAGCGAGCCTGTCAGATCCTCTCTTTGTCAGGTGGATCCCATCTCTTCTCAGCAATCCTTCTTCTTGGAAGAACATCCCATGGTCAAAGAAGCCAAAGCTCTGCTGGTAACACCACTTGTGCAGCCAGGTATTGATCTGTAGGATGCACCTGTTCTGCCTGGGCCCTTTCCCTTGACTGGAAGCATCAAAGAGAACACAACCTGAGCCCCCATCCCCTTCATCCTTGCACCAGAGCCCTGTAGTCACTTTTCATTTGCTCAGGGTTTCCCTTAGCAGTGTCATTGGTGGCCACATAGATGAACAGCATGAAGTAGTAGTCAGAGGGCCAGATAAGTCTCGGTAATCCCTCAATGATATCTTGGATCTGGGCTTCAAGGAAGCAGCAGACTTCCTGAGACAACAGGTCAGGTTGGCAGATGGATCCCTCCATCCTTTGCAGAAGGGAGTTTCCAACCACCACCACCACCCATTGCTTCTTCTTGGTGGCAGTGGTCTTGATCTTTCCCACTTTTGGGAGGCCTTGCCTGTCCTCCTCCACCAATGGAACATGCTCCTCACCCTCTGTTGCTAGGGCTCCATATCTATTCTCTGGACTAACTGCTGCAGTTGGAGATTAAGATTTCTGCCAAGTTAATTGGTTTTCTTGTTTTTAAGGAGTCTACTTGTCCCTAACATATGCGGGTAGCCATTGGCAGGTGTCATTTGGTGCCAAAGTTACTGTCCTATGCCTATTTTACAATGTCTTTCCCTTTCCACATGGCTTATTTGTAGCCTTGTTTATCAGTTTTACTTCCTGTATTGTACATGTTTTCTCTACGTTTTCTGAGGAAGTGACTTAAAATATTTTTCTATTGGGTTTACATCTCCCATATGAAGTAAAGTATCTGAGCACCTACTGGAGGGGCAGGGATTTATCTGAGGATGAGAGCTGGGCATTGGGCCATTACATGGGCAAGTTGCTTAAGCTGTGTCTCAGATTTGCCATCTGTAAAATATAGATCATTCTTCTCTATCTAACAAGTGCATAGTATTATTTATGGCAAGCTTTTGCTAAGCCCTGCAATGTGAGAACTGGCTGGAGATGAACTTCTACCTACTTCACAACTCCTTACTCTCTCTACTCCTCCCCCTACTCCGAAAGTAAGTTGTGTTTGTGCCACTAGCTTCCATGATTTAATCACAAGTCTTGTGATTTCGAATGTATTTCTTGAAACCTCAGCTCTTGGTCTCAAGGAGCATATTAACATGCTTCTGTAGCAGTCCTGAGGGTGCTGCTTTCAAACATACTGCATCTATTCACTCCCACTCCACATGCACCAGTTCCAGAAATGAGGCAATAAAACCATTGTGAGGACAACCCTGCCACCACTCTTGCAATACCAGTTTTGATGGGGCATGTCCTCAGGGTGGCTTGACTGCCTTGTCTTCCTTATTGGCCTGTGCAGAGAACGAGCATCATCCTTGAGAGAGGTGCTCCTAATGGCACTAGAAATGTTATAGATGTCCCCAAACTGCTCTGTGAGAGTTTCAGCTTTAATTTGAAAAAGCCATGTGCTTTCTAGTCCCTGTGAGTTTAGGTGAGAGTTGCACAGCAGAACCTGTATAAGCAAATATAAACAAGGCTCTAAAACATCTTAAAGGCTTTAGGTTTACATAATAAGACTGCAGTAACATGAGCCTGATTAAAGCCTGTTTTCCACCAAGGCATCAGTCTTGATTTGAAGACATCAAGAAATGGAAAATCCATTTCCTGAGTAGTTTTGATCTAATGACCAATCACTCCTTTAGTTAAAAATGTGTGCCTGATTTCTGATTTGAATTTGCCTTGCCACATTTACTCAAATCCAAGATGAGGTTTTCTTCTCCCCCATTTAAAATGGGGGGGCGGGAAATGTGTTTATTTTGGATTTGAATACAGGGGAGGGGAGCAGGTGGTTGTTGTGGCTCCAACTCCAGCCTTGACCTGGGCTCACAGCCACTGCTCCTCAACCCCTCCCTCCCCCCATCCTCCTCAGCAAAATCAAAGTCATCTTGGTTTTAGGTAAATATGGTCATTTATTTTTCAGCTATTGGTTCTTGCTGTTTCTTCTTCTGAAAGGCAAAAGAGCCCTTTTGTACTCGGTACTTCCTTCCTGTAAAGGCTTTTATACATTATAATCAAGTCACCTCTCAACTGCTCTTTTTGATAATTTAAAAAGATTGAACTCTCTAAGACCCTCACTGCAAAGCATTTTCTCTAGCTCTCAGATAATTTTTTGGGTTCTTCTCTGCACTTCTCCAGTTTTTCAACCACCTTTCTGAAATGTGGATATTAAAACTATATGCAGAATTCTCTTATCAATCTCAGTAATACTTTTCACAGAAATGTATACATCCAGGGATTGTCTTGGCCTTTTTAGTTGCACCATCATATTAAGAAAGAATGCATATTGAGTTGCTTACCCACTTGGTCCTTTTAAGAGTCACTGCTTTCCTGTAGATATAGCCTGTATTTTCCCCTAGTTGTATGAGCTTGCAGTTAGATATATGAAAACATAATTTATTTGAACTGGCCAAGCTTATCAAGACATCCAGATTGTTCTTTCTACCATTTTGCCTTTACCTTTGTTTTATCACTCCACCAGTCCTCGTCAGCAACAAATTTTACCAGCCACAATTTTATGTTAACTTCCAGATCATTGATAAAAATGTTGGATAGTGTTGGGCGTAGTACCAGTCCATGTAATGGTGATTCTCCATTGGCTGTTTCTTCTTGAGATCTGTCAGTTAGCCAGTTCTAAATCCATTTAATGTATTTTTTATTGCTATAGTGCTCTCTTCTTTTTAATCAGAGCATCATGTGGCACTAACTCTATTACACTTTACTGTTAGTAACTGTATGCACTTTTCTTTACCAACCAAACTTGTAATCTCATCCAAAGTGAAATCAGGTTTGTTTGACAGGACCTGTTTTCCACATAACTATGTTACATGCCCTTAAATATATTCCAAATCCTTTAATTCTTTATTAATTTCTTCCTCTAAGAAAGCTTAGTTTCAGAAATTTGAGTTACTGCTTTGTAGGCCCTGGAACATCATGGGGAGCTGATTGAGTGCTCTCCTTAGTCTCCAGGAAACAGGACAGTGGGAGCCAAGGTTCTTCCTACAGAGATGCTATGGGGAAGGGGACCTAGGATGGGACCACTCCTCTCTAATAGCTATGGGGAGTGCAGCACTCAGAATGTAATTAGACAGATGGCAGGGCAGGGTGGCACCATGGGGCAAGGAACCGTAGAATGTTATTAATAAGGAGTGGTTTTGGAGTGTGGAGCTCACAGGCTAGTTTATGTATTAAAAGAGGGGAAATGACTTTGACAGAAAAAAGAAAAGAAAGGGAAGGGATTTGGGACAACTGGTGAGATGATTTTTAGAACTGGGAGACTCATATGTGTTTAGAAGAGAGTCTGAGGGATTGGAAACCACCTCCCCTTCCTTGATCTAAGTCACTCCCTTCTTTTTCCCTAAGCACATACTTTTAAAATCCATTCTCCAATTGTTCAAGCCCATTCACTCTCCTTTTCTTCACCTCTTTCATTTTCAGTCCTATTTTCCCTCCATTTGCTAATGCCAGGGAAGGCAAGATGGAGGTAGGTTGATGGTAGAGGGAGGAAGTGGGAACAGAGACACTGGCATCTATCTTCCACCACAGGGAAAATACCTAGCATTGACCCCTTAATGCCCTAAGTAACTGGACTTATTACTCATGCCAAAGGTGAGGAGTTGGAACCCCCATATCATCTGCAAGACTTGAGTGTACTTGTGTGCCAGCTTCTTTAGACTTTAATTCTACTGGTTCACTTTCTAGGGGATAGTGAAAAGGAGGTATTTCAGAGGACAATATTTCTATCTGTAGAGGGTGGGCTCAGAATATATTCAATCCCTGCAAGTGAACTTAGAGATGGACCAGCATGTTCATTTTAAGGGAATAATTGATTTTGGTTCTTCTGACTGGCTATTTCCTGTCTCTAACATCTCTCAGGTGTCCACTCTTCTTGCAGGGAACAGTGACAGTGTAGCATGCAGGGCTGGGAATGCCTATGGCTTGGGCTGCCTGTGAGGTGTGGTGTAGCAGGGAGCCTGCAGCCAGGGAGCAGAGTGAGGCCAGGCCACCTGTGTGTGTGGTGCAGTGAAAGAGGCAACTTTGCATATGCAGTTTTGTGGGGGTTGTGTGTATAGTACAGTGGGGAGCTGCCTGCAGTTTCTGGCTCTTGCAGTACTCTGCTTTGCTGGTGCAGCCCACAGGTGTGTGGCACCTGATGACATATAAGTTGAACAGCCCTGGTTTAAAATATGGCTTCTGCAGTCTCGAGTGGGGACTAGGTCTGTCCAGCTGTGTCAGTGATACATCAATCCTCTCATTTAATTAAGAAGAGTTTCTGACAGTTCCCTTTACAGTTTTTTTGTGGGGGGACAGGGAAGGTGTGATCAAACTGCTTACTTTCTGCTAACTGATTAAATAAGAAATTAATCAAATCATATTTGGATGGTCTATAAGCCATCACTTGTTATTCCTACAATAGTGATACACTTGGAGTAATTTTATGAGTCGCTGGGAAATCTGTTGAATGAGAACAAAACCCCAACAACTTAATTTGCAAGTTGCAGCCTGAAACCAGAAGGTAAAAAGCATCAACTGCTATGGCTACTGCTTCCAGCCAGAAGTAGTTTATTTTAATAGGCAATATTGGCAGCTTCAAATGCCATTTCAAGAGTCAATATTAAGTTGCTCAAAAAAGAATATTGAACACTTTCAGCAGTAGGATTATCCTCTGGTGCTATGGCTTTCGGTGCAGTGTAAAACTATGGATTTTATGTAAATTATGTGAGGGATTTGAAAAAGTAATAGTTGTAAAAGCACTGAGAGAGCATTTGGGAAGTGTGCTTTCCACTCCCATGACTGAACAAACTGATCTTAGTACTCTCAGCCTTGGGGGTCTAAAGAACCATGGTGTGAGACCTGTGTTTACTGAGAAATGCAGCCATGGGGTTACTACTGGGCTGGACACAACATTTTGGTTTCTTACTATGGTTCCTAGTTTTGGGCCCACCCACTAGAGAAAGGATGTGGACAAATTGGAGAGAGTTCAGCAGGGGGCAGAAAAGTGGCTTGAGGCTGGAGCACATGAATTATGATCAGAAGCTGAGGAAACTGATCTTATTTAGTCTGGAGTAGAGAAGACTGAGAGGAGATTTGATAGCAGCCTTTAACTACCTGAAGGATGATTGCAAAGAGGATGGAGCTAGACTGTTCTCAGAGATAGTAGATGACAGAACAAGGAGCAATAGTCTCAAGCTGCAGCAAGGGAAATTTAGGTTAGATATTAGGAAAAACTCTCACTAGGAATAAAGCACTGGAACAGGTTTTCCCAGAGAGGTTGTGGACCTTGCAGGTTTGTTAAGACCAGGCTAGATAGCTTTTTGAGTGGGATGATATAGTTAAAGGTAGTCCTGCTTTGAGCAGGGTTTTGGACTAGGTGACCTCCTGAGGTCCCTCCCAACCCAAATTTTCTATGATTTTATGATTCTGTGATTATTGTGTTTGGATAATATCAGTATGTTGAAGTGGCTACACTGATTTCATGAAGGAGCAGATACCACCCTTCCAATGTATAGACTTCATTTGTACAGAACTAAGGTGCTCTTGATGTAAAAATGATCAAGGATCAAAGGATTTCTTCTCAGCTGTCTGGGTTCTGATCTGGCTGAGGTTGTTCCTGACAATAATGATATCTAGCCTCTTAGCACTGAAGAGCTGAGCAGGACTTTAAGACACCACAATAAACAAGGATGGTACTACTGAAGATAAGCCAAGGTTAGCCTGCCCCAGAGAGGCAATCACACCAGAACAATGATGTGGTCCACAAGATGGTGGTGGATGACAGGTCAATAGTCAGGCACACCATGAAGGCAGTGAGCATCAGCCATGGATTGGTGCACAATAGGCCCAGTGAAGATGTGAGCATGAAAATGTGCCAGCAAAATAAGTGCTTAAAATGTTGAGTTCTGATTAGGAGAGAGCACAACTTGACAGTCCAAGGAGACTTTGGGGGCAGTTTCAAGCAAACCCAGAAAATTCATGAGCAGGATTATGATTTAGGATGTGACATGGGTTCACCCCTTTGATCCTGAAACAAGCAGAGAATGCAGTGGAAGGACACAATTTCCACCTCCCAAGAAATTAAAGGAGGTGGCATCATTTGGTAAGGTCATGGCCACAGTGTTTTGTGACTTTGGTCATCATAGAGGACATTTCGGTTTTCTGCTACTTTAGAAAAATAGAGGACATAAAGGCATCAGGTTTTGTATCAAGAGAGGACAGAGGACAACCGAACTCTATGATGGCCACCCTATTTGTGACAGTGGAGGAGTGATCATGACTGACTACCATCATAACCTCGTTTCCCAGGTTGCAGTGACCCTAGTGACCAAATGTGTTTCTGATATGTTTCCCCCTCCAGTTTATTTCCCTTGGACTTCTTCCTGTTTGCTAATTTAAAGGAAAACCTTTATGGGAAGAGTTTTCATGATGACAATGAGATGATTGCAGTAGTCAAGTAGTTTCTGACCACATAAGACAAGGACTTCCACAAGGTAAACCTAGCATAGCTTCAGTAGCCCTGGGCCAAGTGCACTTATATCAAGGGGGACAATCATGAATCAAAAAACTGTTAAATCAAATGGAGCTTCTTATTCTCGCAGGCTAGAAACTTTGTGAACGTCTCATATAAAGCTTCTTCCTTCCACTGCCACTCTTATTCTAATGCTTTTTTGCTTGGTATAAAGTAGATGAAGTGAGGCTGTGGGTCTGCACCTAGAGTTTCCACATAAATTTCAGCTGAATTATTGCTTACGCCAGTGATGTATGTACTTTTAGCCCTACTTTAGAGGGAGTGAAATCTGAAGCAGGAGAGGGTCAGGTATTTGCCAAGGTTGTGTGATGATGATTGTGTGTGAAACTGCAAGGAAACTCTGGAATGTATTTCTTAGCTTGTTCAACTGCCTTGCCTGTCTGCATACATAAGCCTGTGTACCCCCCATGAGGAAATGTTGTCCCATTTTATAACATGCATAACACCATCCCATGTCAATATTTTCAGGCAATTTTAACCTATGTGGAAAGGCTTGGCTAGTGTGCTCTTCAAGTTGCATATTGAGACTTAGTTTAGTTCACTTTAGTTTCCTTCATAGGCAGATCCAGGATTTTAAATGTGGGGATTGGGAACATCAACTGGCATGGCTTGCTCCCAGCCTCCCCACATCCCTCAGTCGGGTGGCCAGTATCACTGCTGTCCTGGCTGCTCCTGCCACACCAGAGCCTGTACATTCTATGCACTGATTACTGCATGTGCCGCTTGAAGGGAGAAAGGTCATCATAAGAAGAAATGAACTTTCTTTTACGCTACGCATGCACTGCTGCTGAAGGTATAATTGCAGCCTACATCAATTAGTCATACCCAGAGCAGCTTCACTCTAACTGTCTCCAGTCCTGATAGCTGTGGAGCCCCAGCAGCTTGGACTGCACAAACCGCCTCAGATTCTGGGTGTCTATTTGGTAGATGAGGCTAGTGCTATTACAACTTCACTTGCAATTGCTGTGTAAGCGTAAAGCTACCTCAGACTTCCTGATGTGTGTTGCAGTTACAGCTCCTGTTTGAAGCTTTAAACATGCAAAGGCCTTGCTAATTGGTAATGACAAGAAAGAAACCCCATTTCAACCACTATGTTTGTCTTAGAAATAGAAACTTAGTGTATCAACTCCCTAACACCTGTCACGCCAAAGAAGTACCTGGAATTGAATTGATAACATGTCATAGGTGACTGCTCTTCTTTGTCAACATTTTTTCAAGTATGCATTTTTTCAAGTAGGATTTCTTAAACAGTGTTATGGTACCCAGATGTGCCTTGAAACCTTTCATACATGTGCTGACTTCTTGTGAGTAGGCAATCATTGAACATAAGCCAAACTCCTAGGCAACAGCACAAAACCAATGTTGCATTCTCTGTTATGGTCAGTGATTTCTAAGTTCAGGAATAATGCTGTACAGCAAAACCTGTTGGAAGTGTCATGTCAGCTATGCCATTACTGCAAAAGGAAAAGCATTTCTTCACTTGGTAACTTGTTGTATTAAAAAAGTTGGAGGAAGATAAGGAATGGAGAATAAACTATGTGAAACTACCTTGCAGATGCTGGAGGAGCCCTGCTATTTATTCCCTGCTTGCAATACACAGTGCTGACATGAGAGAGATGCAGGTGAGATTTCACTAAGACAGAGTGTGCAGACTAGCTGGAATATTTCTTGTTGGCTGAGCTGATTCATCTAGACCATAAAATGCAGTAGTGTCTAAAAGAATGGGCACACATGTGGAGGAATGGAATGTTTTTGGTTGTACCTGCCATGCCTGTGAAGCTTTGCTTCAAAATCCTCTTGTCCTTACCATAACTGCTTTTGGACACAGAGGTGATGGGCACATTCGGACCATGCCTAAGGAAAATCCATCAATCACTTGACTAATTTACATTCAGGGGATAGAAAGGAATCCTCCTTTTCACCTCTTAAGAAATTGTAAAATAAAATGCACCCCTTCTTTGTAGAGTCTGTATTGGGCTGATCCATTATTTGGCAGAAAGACAACTAACTGAGAGGTAGAGGGAACAACTGCAAAATAGGGAACTGAAGTCAACTCTCCTCAAAGTTCAAATAGATGTGCTTGGGCTCAGGGCTGAGGTCACACCAGGCAGTCAACTGAAGTGAAACTTTAAAATACTAGGTCAATGACCTATTTCACCACCCATGAAAATAGTTCATATATACTGGTCATTTAGCAGCCAACAAATGGCTCCAGCACTGGGCCTTTGTTTGACTAACTACTGGTTTCTAGCCTTTGAGGTTCTCCTTTCACCAAACAGGAGGGTTCTTCTCTGAGACTGGACCCAGGGGAACTTGCCTTTGGCTTTTGGTCAGCTTTAAGTACTCACGGGCTCCTAAGAGAGGCATGCAATAAGAGAGGATAGACAGTTGGCCATGTCTTTTAGCATCTACCACTGGAAGCAAGTCCTGCCACAACAGGCAACGTTATGTATAGGGTCTGGAGAAAACCTTCAGACATGTTGCATCTGACAGAAGTACTTCTAGCTGTTTGCAGATCCTGCTTATCTACCAGGAAGGCTTTACACCCACCCACTGAAAGCCTAAAGCTTTTTGTTATTTACTGGAGCCAAATTATTTTTGGCAAAAACCCCTGGGTTTTTCATGGTTCAGAGGACAAAACTGGCCCTAGAATTGTGACTCAGAACAATTGTTAGGTTGCTATCAGGGATCTCTACAGCACTGGGAAATGAAATACAGCCAGCTTCCAGCTCTTGGTGATAGCCCACTGTTATTAAAAATACAAAGCTCTATTGTATGTTCAGAAAGTTAATGGGAAAGCCTATTCAACCATGGTGGGTATTTAAACAGCAGTGTCCCCATTAGAGAGAGCTACTGGTTGAAATCGCTAAGTGATAGTTTCAATAAGGCTATAGGCTTAACCGAAGGGAAAATTAAGTAATTAACTAGAAAACCTGATAAGAGACTTATGTATTTTTAGCTTGCCCACAGTTTGAGTGGTGTAGGCATATAAGCCCTAATTGTCATTTGTCCCCTTCTTGCTATGCTCCAATCTGTGTTGACTTTCAAGTTAACTGATTACTTAATAAAGAAACTGAACAGAATTAGTGAGCTGTGGAAATTCATCTTGCAGGCAGTGTTCGTCAATACACTGTGAAGCTTTCTGCTGAGAAGTTGTTCAGGCTCTGAATCCTGACTGCTAATTTTATTTAATAACTGAACACAGTCATTGCCAAACTGCTTACTTAAATCAAAAGAGTGATGGAGACATTTCTTCTCAGGGACAGTAGGATTCTTCTCTTTATAAAAATAATATGTGAAAAGAACCTACTCTTAAAGGGTGACACTAGCATATGTTGTTATGAAAGGCGGAGCTGCTGTACTAGATCAGAGCAGAGATCCTTCCCATCTGCCCCCCAGTCTACAAGTGACAAGTACTACCTACTGCACATATAAAGGGTTCTGCAATAGGTAGCTGGGGGACGTTCTTCTAATTGCCAGCCTTCCTTCTATTGGTTTCATAAAGATGGATCACTGTGTTTCTTCCAGCTATCTTAAAAGAAGCATGAGGTGTCTCTACCAACTTCAATATTTCACCCACCTACAGTATCTTTGTTGTTGAGTTTATTGCGGATTACATTTCTGACAACCTTCCAAAAATTCAGAAGCTTTTTGGGTATGACTTTAAATGGAAATCTTGTCTCAGGAAACGCAGAAACTGTTCCTGGTTGAGAGTGCTTGTCTTCCCCCTCATGAAGAAGAATTCCTGGTTCCCTACTTCTTCCCATATTCTATTCTCTGTGTTTTTGGTTGCTGAAGGAACTTGTAATGGTTGGAACTATTATTTTTCCTCTGACATTTTACTGTAGCTCAGAAGTATAGCAATCAAAAAAGTCCTCCTCTGAAAATCAGTCAGGTTTTATTAAATGCACTTTTAAAATAAGCTGTCAGCAATCACAGTGTGAAATCACAGGTATTTTTTGTGATTCTGACAGCCTCTGAGACTCTTGCAATCAAAGCCAGCTTTATTACTTGGCAGTGCCTGCAAAGATCCTGTAAACTGTGTTCTAATAATGTCACAGTGAGGGCAGTGGAAGACCTCTCATCCTCATAGCGAGTGCTTTGTCTGCACAGGTTACTTAATACAGCCATAACCATCCTATAGCAAAAGGGGGTTGGAATCTGTTACAGGTACTATATTCTGTTATAAATGCAGTGCATGAAGTAATTAGGTTTGATCTGGGTTCTCCTCCCCATCCCCAGGTTGTGCCAGCACTATCCCAAGTGTAGCGCAGGAGAGTATTTCAGAAGAGTGGCAATAATGTCTTTTATCCACAGCATGACCCCTCATCTTACTTGTCTCAAACTCTCCCACTTTCAAATATCAATATCATAGTAACAGGAAGGCGAGGAGGGAAATTAGCAGTTGGCAACCTTCTTACTGGGCAAGAAAGCAGGCTGGAGTCTCTACTGAATTCAGCCACACTGCACTGGAATTGATAACATTTGTATGGAGTACATTTTGAGTTCAGAGGGTAGCTGGATTTAATGATATGAGATATTACTCATGCTAAAGCCTCTATCAGTTCCAAACAATGTGGTGCATACAAATGCAAAGTGCCCACAACTGAGTTTTTAAATAAACTTCATTTACCTTCTTACTTAAAAAAAATAAGTCCATGGTCAAATCATAATATCAAAATGGACAAGTCTAAGCTGAACAACTTGGTCCTAGATAGCAATGAGGGTTCAGGCATTCTGGTTTGTTCTAATCTAAAGTGAGGCCCTAACTAGATCTAGGTCTGACCTTCCTAAAGTTGTCTTTATCTAGGAAAGCATTACATAAAGGAAGAGAGAGCACTTCATTGGAAAGCTGGATCTGGGTTTGAATTTCAAATGACACGAGAACTTGAAAGAATTTGGATATTTCTGTTTCTGACCTTGAGTTTAAGCACTCCTAAATGTGGGGAGCACTGGGATCCAATGTCCAGTCATGTGCCCATCTCCAGCTGCTAGATGTTTTTTCAGAAAGCATTAGGCTATAGCATTATTGGTTTGATTATTTGAAGGCATCTTCAGTTTCAGCTGATCCCAGTATTGACATTAAAAAATAGTTTTATAGTCAATCAGCTAATACTATGGAAATAGTAGTAGCAATTACTAATAGTGGAAAGAACTGAAAGTGTTGGTGGTGTTGAAAGAGTTTTACCAAAACTAGTAGGACAAATGCATTATTAATGGAATGCCTTGATTAAACAAATATTGCCTTATTTGATTTGAAGAAGTCACAGATTTCATAGATTTCATAGATTTCATTGACATCAGGGCTGGAAGGGACCTCGGGAGATCATCGACTCCAGCCCCCTGCCCAAAGGGCAGGAAGTCAGCTGGGGTCCGAGGATCCCAGCAAGATAAGCATCCAATTTACTCTTGAAGGTGTTCAATGTAGGTGCTTGAACCACCTCCAATGGCAGGCTTGGGGTCTCCAGACCTTGGGGTCTCAGACAGTAAAGAAATTCTTCCTTATGTCCAGCCTGAAATGGTCATGGAGAAGTTTATAACTGTTCAACCTCATCATCCCTTGGGGCGCTCTGGTGAACAATCGTTCCACCAGATCCTGGTGGACACCCCTGATAAACTTGTAGGTGGGCATCAGGTCACCCCTGAGCCTGTGCTTTTCCAGGCTGAAGACCATGGCTCTCATCCTGTCGTTGTAAGGTCTGCTTTCCTGCCCTCTGGTCATGCGCGTGGCTCTCCTCTGCACTGTCTCAAGCTTCTCCACATCCTTCTTGAATTGTGGAGCCCAAAACTGGACACAGTACTCCAGCTGTGGCCTCACCAAGTCCAAGTACAAGGGGAGAATGATGTCCCAGGATTTGCTTGAGAAGCATCTATGGATGCAAGCCAGCGTTTTGGTCGCTTTACTAGCCGCAGCATCGCATTGCAGGCTCATGTTCATCTTGTGGTCAGTGATGACCCCCAAGTCTCTTTCTTCTGTATTGCTATCCAACGTAGCACTGCCGAGCCTATAAGGATGCTGCAGGCTTTTCCTTGCATTTTTTGGTGTTAAACACCATCGTGTTCTCATCTGCCCATTTGCTGAGCCTGTCCAGGTCAGCCTGGATCACCCACCTGTCTTATGGTGTAGATGCTTTGCCCCAAAGTTTCGGCAAACTTGGCCAGTCCACTTCTGACTCCAATGTCCACATCATTAATGAAGATGTTGAACAATATGGGTCCAAGGACAGAGCCTTGGGGGACCCCACTGGTCACAGGGCCCATGACTTCTATCAACTACCACCCTCTGGGTCCGACCATGGAGCCAGTTTCCCAGCCATAGGATTGTGGTGGACCCAAGGCCACAATTGGCCAGTTTTGCCAAGAGGTGATCATGGGATACCAAATCAAAGGCTTTTCTGAAGTCAAGATATATGACATCAATCTCTTCTCCCTTGTCCAGGTGATAGGTCACCTGGTCATAAAAGGAAATGAGATTGGTCAAGCAAGACCTACCGGCAACAAACCTGTGCTGGCTATCCCTTAGGATGTTGGCATCAGCCAGTCCATTAAGGATGGCCTCTTTAATAAACTTTTCTAAGATCTTCCCCGGGATAGAAGTCAGGCTGATGAGCCTATAGTTAGCCAGATCCACGTTCTTCCCTTTCTTAAAGATAGGCACCACATTGGCCTTCTTCCAGTCTTCGGGTACTGGATCCGACAACCAATCTCTGTGCCCAACTTTAGGGAAGATGGGATTGAATGTGTTTTGGCTTTTGTGTGTCTAATGGACTTGAAACAGACCTCCAAATCCAAATACTTCCCAATTTGCATAATTTCAGATTTGAACTTCAAAGCTTAGAGATCATTTCTAATTAATAAGAATGGTTTGATGGGCTTCTGCATATGGCATTCTGAATAAAACTTTAGAATACTCGTGGCAGTCAAGTGATGTCTCTGCTGGAAGGGTGGTTGTTTTTAAGTCTCAGTTTTTATGAAGAACTTGGTGGGAGCCAAGTTCTCTTGAACATTTTGCTTACATTAGCTATTATGGGGAGGTGGGTCTGACTGAAAGGTCCTAATAAGCATTCTTGTGGCCAGCAAGTAGAAGGATGAAGTGGATCTTTCAGAGATTTCCTTCTGGCCTTTTGGCTATGAGTGGGGTTGATGCATGTTGTTGCACTACTATCTGAGAGAGATGCAGTGTGTTCCATGGACTCCCTTTTGTAGAGCCACTTCTTTATTTCTTTTGTGCCACCAAATTCACAGCTCCACACTGGGAGCCAGGAGCTGGGGCAGGGGACAGAGAGTGCACCAGTCCTGGTACCCATTGGCTTTTGGCTCCGGGGACAGCTGGGAGCAGCATGGCACCAAGACCAGGTACAGAGAGCTCCCTGTCCCCTGTGACCCCCTGCTACCTAGGCTAACCAAGAGCAAATTGGCTCCTGATCATAATCTACATGTGTTACTCTGTATTTGCAGGTACTAGCTAACTGCGCAGTAACCTAATTTACTGTGCAGTAATACTCCACACATGTAGGTGGTGATGATTTACCGTGCAGTCAACTAGTCTACTATGCAGTAAAGCATCTTGTGTAGATGTGCCCTTTCAATATATGAAAGGTGGGCTTTATATATTCTGAGGGGCTCATGAATGCGTTTAACCAACTGTAGAATATAACTCATTCCTCAATTCGTCATTAATTAACTGATCATCTCCTGAAAGGCACAATCACATACTGAAAGGATAAATACCCAGAGCAATGAAAATTGTGATACAGTTCAGGATTTAATTCTTTTGCTTGTTTCTTTACCGTGAGTATTTTAAGTGTTTCATGTTTTCTCTCTGGAGAAGTCTTTTGTAACTTATTTTAAAAGCTATGTATTACTGAGTTATACATCACCTGAGATGTTAAGGTGCTAAGTCTCTTTACCACTCTCTGAGAGGTCCTCTAGTTTCATTTTGGGCTTGATCTTGTACCTCTGAAGCCAGTGTGATTTTTGTCATTGAAGTTATGTGGTTCTAAATAGGGCACCTACATTTATAAAGCAAATAACCAGTAATCATGAAGAACAAAAGCTATTTTTAAGAATACAACTTTTTCATTGTATAGTGTTTTAAATCTGTAAATAAAATAAATATGAAAATAATCTTAAAAAAAAGAAAACTGTCATAAGCAGCAATAACTTAGCATCTTGAAGTGTTAATAAGTGTCTATAAGACGAATGACAGCTTCTATCTGATATGACATTTATTTTTCATTCCCGAGGAGACGGAGGATAAATCATGCATAGTTAAGGCACTTGTGACTTAGAAGTCTCCTCACGACTGAAGGTAAATGTCAAAGACAACGTGTTAGAACAAGATATTTTGTTTGGGATGTAGACCGATTCAGGAAATAGGCTTCTATTTTGGACACACACAAGTACACACATGCTCTGCTTGATTAATTTTATTGCTCCTTTTTTTGGGTCCCCACGCTGCTGGATATTGGCTACGCAGCAGGCCTGCTCATATATTTCTCACTACCATTAGGGTAAATGGCATCTTGTTGAGGGGTCACTCGAGGATATTTAGCCCTCTGTTAATAAACAAGTAGAAAAACACCGCTCTCATTTCACCTCCCAAAGTTCAGAGGCACACCGTGAGCTGTGTTAGAATTCAGCTGCCAAAAGCAAAGGGTTTGTGGGTGTCCTTGTTCTGTGCTTTCATTTAATTTGACATCCTATCATGGCTAATATTCTGCTCTTCCTTCAATGCTAAGAGTATGGTCCTGGCATGATTCCAACAGTGAATGTGAAGGAACAAAGGATGGTCCTGAATCAGATGCTAAGAGAAGGGTATCAGTCAGGTGTTGCTAAACAGTCTGACCTATTAGGCCAGTGATTCTCAAACAGAGTGCCACAGCACTTGGTGGTGCCTTGAGATCCTTTCAAGGGTGTTGTGGGGTACCACACAGTGTTAGCACTGTTAGGTATGCAAACATGTTGCATAAGATAAACTCAAATTTCAACTAGGAATCCATAGTGTTAAAAGCATCCTAACCTGTTGCAGTCCTGCTGAGTTCTTTGCAACAGAAGAATGACTCTATTCTTTTTCCACTGTTAAAAAACAAGCAAAAACTAAGAGCTGGCATTTTCTGAGGGAGTGCCTTAAGTCTAACAAAGTTGAGAGCTACTGTCTTATTGGATAGTTGAAAGGAGAGAGAGAAAGGGTTGGTTCTGGGATGGCAGCTTCCTTGGATGTGGTAAACCTGAAAGACTTATGTGTAGAGATTTTGCATCCCTTGTGCTCAGTAGGCTGCACATCTTTCACCACAGATAGTTCTTGTTCCTAGCAAAGGGCCAAAATGTACTTGGCCCCTGCATTGCTGCTACAGGCAGGGGCAGAGACAGGGAGCCTTCCCTCCCTTGGGAGGGAAGGACTTCATTTTAGTGTGTCCTTTGGGTGTGTAACCCTGTTAGGATTACTTTACAGTGGACTATCAGCCATGGGGGACTTACTTTGCTCTCACCCCATCTTCCCAGTTATAATCTCCCTAGGAAGGGTTACACATCTCTATTCCCAGGTGTCTGTTAGCCAAGGGATAGAATCTGTCAGTTTGAGCCTAGGCAGGGTAAAGAGCTGGGCAGCCTGTAAGCCTTACATGACCCCCTTTTGACAAATACAGACTTCCATGACATCTATGGGCTACCAAACTGCCCAGCTCACTTTTGTTACTATGCTGTGTGTACATGAGGGTCAGGAGCTGGCTCAACTGCATTTTTGTTATGCCATGACTTTTTGGTCTGGAGATGTGATTGTCTCTGCCATATGGGAACTTTTTTTTAGGTATCTATCTTATGTACTTGCAAAACATGAACTACTGTGACAGCGTCTGAGGCCCCTGACAGATGTTAAAACAATGGCATGATTGGGACTGAAGGAATTTTATGCTCCTTCCCAAACATCACACCTCCTGCTATGCCAGACCTGCATGGCAGGAGGTACAATGTTTGGGATGGGGCATAAAATTCCTCTGATCCTAATTGTATCACTACTGAGCCATCCCCAGACTGACTGGAAAGACTGGGCGGGGAGTGGCTCAGTCCCAAACCCAGAGCTGCCACTGGCAGGTTCCAGATCTGGGGCTGTCCAGGGTTGGTCCTCCAATCACCTGATTGTCAGATCTGCCCCACGACTCCCAGGTCAGGTTCAAGACCCAGGGCTGGGTCAGAGAATCACTTAATTGTTGACCCAGCCCTGGGAGAGCCCAGCTGGACACATGGTTTTTAGATGTCCCGAGGGACCGGCACCCTAGGACAAAAGGATTAGGAAGCCTCTTCGCCATCCCAGGGTCCCAGCGCCCTGATAAGTCTAAAACCTGCAACTTCAGCCTGGATCCCCTCAATCTGGCATTTTTAAATGCTTTGCCGGGGCTACAGGGGAGGTTGGAAAGGCTGCCAGGCCTCGGGGTTGCAAGGTTCCAGCCAAGGAACTTTAGCTGCCAGGAACCTGGCGTCGGGACCAGGGCTGTCCCAATCCTGATGCCAACCCTCGTTCACATGCTGATAATCAGCTGAATGTGGGTTGCCAGTGCTGATTATCAGCACTGGCACAAGGGTGCTACACATTCAGTTTATGGTGTCATATAAGTGAGCCACCAAGATGTTCTACATATTTTATGGAATATCTTTAGCTGGTTTGCTACTTTATGGCACCACAAATTGGTTGAACATTAACACTATTACTATTTATAGTGTGATTAACACATGAATCACATTGTAATTGTAATGTATGCCAGGCGTAAAGGACTGAGATGTAGGCAGCCTTGCCTAGTGGTTAGGCCACTGGGGCAGGAGTCAAACCACAGGCCCTGGGGATAGGAACCAGGGTCCAAGTAACCAGCTCCAATGGGCAATCCAGAGGCTAAGTCCAAAAGCAGTCCAGGTCAGAGCTCAGGAGGCAGCTGCCAAGTCTCCAGAACCAACGTGGAAATCTGCAGGCCAGAGCTCAGAAACAGAGCCAAATTAGAGTGAGGAACCAGGAAACCAGAAAGCACAGGAACCAGATGCTTTACCAAAGCAGACCTGAATCAGTACTGCTGGCTGGTCTGGAGGCTGTTGCCACAGGTGAGAATAAATGGGCAGACTGAGCTCCCAGGAGCCAGTCAGGAGGCCAGCAGGTCACCTAGCTAGGGCAGAGCTTGTCAGTCAGAGACCCAAGGCAGATATGGCTGCCTAGGCAATTAGCTTAGGCTGGGAGGTCTGCTAGGGTCCCTGACACCACAAACATCAGTGTGTTTATGTCTGGGATGGGCAAAGTCTGGCCTGGGGGCTGGATCCAGCTGGCAGTGGGCTCCATTTCCCAGATGCCTCTATGCATGACTGGGGCTCTCCATGTAGACCCCAACCACAGCTGCACAGTGAAAGCTCAAGGCTGGGGTTGCCATGGAGACCAGCCCCAGCCATATTGGCAGGGTGCATGGCAGAGCAGGGCAGGGGGCTGCTCCAGAGCAGCTGGGATCTTGCAATGAGGGAAGCTTTCTCTGAAGCTAGGGCAGAGTCATGATCTGTAGCCTGCATGCTCTGGGCAGGGGCATGCAGGCAGCGGATCACGACTCTGCCCCAACTCCAGACCAGGCTATCACCGCTGCAAGGAGCTGGGGCAGAGCCACAATCTGCTGCCTTCATGTCCCTGCCCAGAGTATGCAGCCTACAGATCGCGGCTCTGCCTTGGCTCCGGAACAAGCTACCCTCATCACAAGATCCCAGTGGCTCCAGAGCAGCCCCCTGCTCTGCTCTGCCATGCACCCTGTCAGCGTGGCTGGGGCTGGTCTCCATAGCAACCCCAGCCTTGAGCTTTCACAGCTGTGGTTGGGGTCTCCATGAAGAGGGGCCTCAGCCATGCAGGCAGGGGCTGTTGGGAAATGGAGTCTGGCTGCTAGCTGCATTGGCCATTTTGCCCACCCCTGGTTTACACTAACATCACTCTTAGGAGGTTGGGAAATACCATTATTTCTATTTTACAGGTAAGTAACTGAGGTCTCCCACTGGTTGCAAAATCTTTAGCTGACCAAGTAAATGGAAACTGAAAGGAGCATATTTTCAAAGAGCCTTAGAATGTTTTGAGCGAGGAAAGGATTTTTAGAGGGTGATAAGATCCCTTTCCAACTATACAGGTGGTCCAATCAAAGATATCACCCAAAATGATCCTTGTCTCTTGCATATTTCCTGGATCCATGTGGCTATCAACCCTACCTCAGCTTTTTTATAATTTGTCCAGCTGCCTCCCTGCTTACTTAAGTTCCTAAATAATCCTTTAAAACGTTTGCCTCAAATGAATTGGGCAAAGTAGGTGAACCACTGGGCCCTTCTTCCTTTCTAATTCATTATTTATAGATAAATCACATATTTGTAGAGTTGGCTGGGAAGTTGGGCCACCTTGTGGGGCAAGTATTTATCTTGAGGGAGGCATATAAGCGGGCAGTAAGGCTTTGGCTATGCTGAAAAAATGCCAGTTCACTGAAGGTACAGGCAAACAGACAAGCCTGGCTTATTTTGCACATTTGCTACTCCACATGTGAGACTGAAACAGGTACTGGTGGCAGGGTTGGGTCCTCAGGAGATTCTTGGTACCTGCACCAAGTGTTGTTATAAAGTGTGTGTCAGTGCCATCCTACTGTGAGAGACAACCTGTATATATGGGCTAACTACCACTTGAATGTGAAGTGTACGTAACTGAGGACAAAGAGCTCTATTTTCTTTGCAGAATCAAATCTGAATCACATGCAGGCTGTGGTTCTGGTCCCAGTTTAGTTTATTTGATTACTAAGGCATTTGGGTTGATTGTAACTATTCACTGTCATCAGCACTAGGTGCATCAGTGTAGAGATTAGCATTCAAGAGATGAAAGGCATCCACACATAAGGGCATCAAAAATAACACTGGATGGAAAGTGGCACTGTAACACATGATACATAGCAGAGGCAGCTACGTTCCGCATCAGAGTCCGCAGAGATTTAGCAAAATAAGTGCCCATAATGTACAGTGCTCCTCAGAAAATGGCTCATTTGATATTCTGAGGGGACTTTTGGGGCAGTTTCAAGCAAACCCAGGGAAATTCATGAGCAGGATTGTGACTCAGATTGAGATGTGGGTCCACCACTTTGATACTGAAACTAATAGCAGGTCATCCTGTGGAAGGACACAGTTTCCACCTCCCCAGAACTTCAAGGAGATGGCATCATTTGGTAAGGTCATGGCCACGGTGTTTTGGGAAAGCGAAGGAGAGACCATGACTGACCAGGAGTCAACAGGCAAAACTATCAATGAGGAGCACTGTGCTAGAGAACAGCTGTGCTTGAACAGCATGGGCTGTGCATGAGAGAAGCTGGTGAAAGCAAGAGCCATGGAAAGCTGACTTGTAGTGCTGCTTCTCCAGGATTTCATAGATTTCATAGACACAAGGGCTGGAAGGGACCTTGTGAGATCAGTGGGTCC
Source organism: Crocodylus siamensis (assembly GCF_052110815.1). Classification (NCBI taxonomy): domain Eukaryota; kingdom Metazoa; phylum Chordata; order Crocodylia; family Crocodylidae; genus Crocodylus; species Crocodylus siamensis. The sequence continues at coordinate 226,100,777 of NC_143396.1, read as the reverse complement.
AGCCCCCTGTCCAAAGGGCAGGAAGTTAGCTGGGGTCAGATGACCACAGCAAGATAAGCATCCAAACGCAACTTGAACGTGCCCAGAGTAGGTGCTTGCACCACTTCTGGGGGGAGTCTATTCCAGACTCTGGAGACTCGACGGTAAAGAAGTTTTTCCTTATGTCCCGTCTAAAACAGTCTTACAGTAGTTTATGGCCATTGGACCTTGTCTTCCCTAGATCCTAGAGACATTCTCCCAGATCCTGATGTACACCCCTGCTACACTTATAGGCTGCTTCCAAGTTCCCTCTGAGCCTACACTTTTCCAAGATGAGAAGTCCTGTGCCTCCCAGCCTCTCCTCATAAGGCCTGTTCTCTTGACCTCTGATCATGTGCATGGCTCTCCTCTGGACTCTCTCAAGGTTCTCCACATCCCTTTTGAAGTGTGGATCCCAGAATTGTCTGCAGTACTCCAGCTGCAGCCTTACCAAGGCTGAGTAAAGCAGGAGAATGACAGCTTGGGACTTGTTTGAGATGGGTTGATAGATGCAAGCCAGGGTTTTACTTGCTTTGCCAGCTGCAGCATCGTATTGGTGGCTCATATTCATCTTGTGGTCAGTCATGAGCCCCCAAGTCTCTTTTGGATGTAGTGCTAGTGAGTGAAGCACTGTTGAGCCTATAGGTATGGTATAGGTTCTTTTTCCTGAGGTGAAGCACCTTGGATTTCTCTATGTTGAAGGTCATCGGGTTTATATCTGCCCACCTTCCGAGTCTGTCCAAGTCAGCCTGAATCCTCAGCCTATCCCCCAGTGTAACCATGCTTCCCCATAGTTTGGTGTCATTTGCAAACTTAGCCAGTCTGCTTCTGACACCTGAATCCAGATCATTAATGAATATATTATATGAATGAGTACTGGACCAAGTACTGAATCCTGAGGGACACCACTGGTCACCATGCACCATGACAATGCATTCTCTCTCAGATCCCAGATTGAAGTTCTCACAGTGTCCCCACGCATTTCTGAGGTGCCACCCCATCCAGATATGGCTCCCTTGGATTTCTGTCTGTTGGCTGAGTTGAAGGAAGAGCTTTGTGGGAAGAGTTTCCATGATGACAATGCACTCCAGGATGATTGCAGCACTCCAGGAGCTTTTGGCCATACAGGATAAGGATTCCCACAACATGGGCCTAGTACAGCCTCAGCAAACCTGGACCAAGTACACTGATGTCAAGGGGACTATATTAAACACAGACAGTGTTTATTTCTTTGTCAGTTTATAACCCTTCATGCTTCTTGGTACTGTCTATATACTTGCTGAAGCCATTGACTGATACTACATTACCACAGAGTGCAGGAGAGAATTACCTCAGACCTGATTGCCATGTTTGAGAGTATTCTACTGTGTTTTGGATCCCAAAAAGCCATAAAAGATAGTATTTTGGAAACATTTGAATAAATGATGTCTCTCTTCTGTGGAGCATCTCTCCCCCTCCCCCCGCCCCCCATTAAATCCCCATGCTGGATTGTTGCTTGCGTTACAGATTTGTGTAAACTCAGTGGGGCAACAAGGTACAATTTATGCTCTCTTATATAGGAGGGTATTATTGCCTGCACTAAAAATTTGTCACTTATTCCAGCAGTTTAGAGCCAGGGACATGGCTGCCCAAGTATAGATCCCAAGTTCATACAAGGAAAGCCTGCTTTGAAAGTGAGTGCTTACCTTGAAGTGACCTTGACTGGTGCAAAACGTGTCTATCCTTATCTACACTGGGCATGAATATAACTGCATTGGCACACTTATATCAGTAGCTGGCTTGCAGTTGCTGTGAACAAGGCAAATTTCCAGTGTAGGCAAAGCCTGAGTGAGCATGTGTGCAGGAGAGAGTGAGATTATTTCTCAGATGCTGGGGAAATTTCCTTTGAACAAATGTCAAATTGAGAGCATTTTTAGAGCCAGGATTTTGTACCTCTCTTCTGACACCATGTATAACAGATGTAATAAACAAGAAGCTTTCAAAAATGGCATAGTTCAAGAAGAAAGAAAATGTGTGACCTATATCTGATTCCATTTGGGAACAAAACAGCAGCAGCCAACTTAACAAAACCAAATTCCATTAGCGTAGCAACATCTCCAGAGCCTATTTGCTCCCTGCCTTGAATACAAATATAGCGAAGCCCTCTTGTATTTATGTCTACTTTTACCATGCAGATGGCTGCATATGACAGAAAAAGCAAAGCAGAAATCTGCTTTTCTCATTAGTGCTAAAGCTGTTTTAATGGAGAAAGCAGAACTGAAGTATGTGCAGAGAGGGGGAAAATGGAGGGGTGATACTGCTTAAAGATAGAAGGATGAATTTGAACCTTTAATGATGAAAGAGGTCACAGGCTACAGCTCACTTTCTTCTCATATTGGAAGGGAGTAGAAGTCCAAGTGTAGATTGCATTTCACAATCAGTTTTGTTCTTTTAAATGACTAGAGCTGTCAATTTTGTGTCTAAAAGATTTGAATGAAATATCACTTTTTCATTAAAAGGGAAATGTATGCTGAAAAATGTCCATTTCCCACTAACATTTTTTAGTATGAGAGATTGGTATGGAGCTATCTGGGAAACAAAATTCTTTTTGCTTGAAAATGGTGGGGGTGGGGCGTCAGGGGGGGCAGGTTTGTTGGAGGAGCAGTTGGAAGTCAAAAATATGTTTGGTTTTGTTTGTTTGTTTTTGACTTAAACTTGCAAAGTGTTTTGGAGAATGTCACTGAAAATATTTTCCTTTCTTAAAAATAAAATCTTCATGGAAAAAAAGAACTCACAACCAAATCTAATAATGAGCTGAACTAAAATCCTTCCTCCAGATATTCCAGTTCTTGAGGATTGTTCAAAAACTTCACCTAGAGCCAAAATTTGCAGCTAGCTTTAATCTTTATAATGATCTGACCTCTTTTCCTGGACAAGGTGTTTAAGATCTAGCTCTGAATCCTGAGGCTGGAGCCTGTCTGTTCTAGTCACCTTCTACAGCATCCTACACCCCCAAAGAAACCTTACAGAACCCTGCAGGCAGACTTAATCCTTAATAAGCTTTGTTCCCAGGGAAGGATGAGGATGCCCAATGAAATTAAGTCATGTGCTTCCACTTAATTACTGTGGGATACAGAGTGAGGAGGTGCACCCTTCAATGCATGGAAAAATCTCCCCTCCCTCTTTCCCTTCTCCTATTTAGGTTGTATCAACTTCATTGGCTTGGTCACAGAACAGTCTCTTGGTGTTGGTAACAGGCCTGTATCTTGCAGATAGCAGAGCCCTGCATGGCTGAACTCAGTTGACTTGGAAATAATGCTCCCTAGGAAAACTTGAAGTCCCTGCCTTCTCATACAGCTAATAACACTTCCCCTTTGTGTAACATGTTAATTGTAGGATTCCTTGTCTTTCATTTAAAAGGGTGGGTCTCAACTACCAGTAGGCTTTATCTGTATTCGAAGACGGAGACTTCTTGGAATCACTGCCAAGACAGCCTAGTTTTTGCCTGCTACTGTTCATAGTACTGCAGCCAACAAAGCTCCCAGTGGAGTTTTCACTCCGGACTGTTGCCACTCTCCATTCATCTTCACATCCTTCTTTTAGTGGTGAGTGAATCAATCTGGGTCATACAATTTGCATCTTGCTCCAGCTGTTCCAAACACTTCTGCACTCCTGCGGATTCTTTTCCTACCAACGGGATTCATCCCTAGGGAAGATGTCAAAATTGCTGCCACTGCAGCCCCAGCTGCAGTTTCTGCTGTGGGAGAGTTCATTAGAGACCCCAGCTCCACTATTGCTACAGCTGTGCCTCTTGTCATCAGCACAGTATTTACTTATTGAGACCAGTTACAGCCAGCATGGTTGTTCGGTCCTAATGGCTTTTATCCAATAAGGTTTGAATTTGTTTTGTTGCTGGGTGTTGTACAATACCCAATCAATTGTCAGCACTGCACTGCTAGATATCTGTAACTGGCCCTAACTGGCGCCCAGCAAAAGAGCTAGAGGCTGAATAGAAATGAAGCCTGGCATAGAAGTATTAACTAGCAAGCACTGTACCCTGGGCAATGCACTGTTGGAGAGCGGGGGGCATGCTGAGTGCCACAGAGTGGTGACTGAGGGCAGGGGGGTTGTTCAGTCTTACTTGTCCTAGGGATACAAAGTCCCTACCTGCTACTGCCATGATGGTCTGCTCTCCCCAGGATGTTGCTGCTGTAGCACAGACTCCCCAAGGGGGCCACTATTCTGGTGCCACCTCTAAACTGGTGCCTTGCTCACCCATCCTTAGTTACACTACCAGCATGGCCTATCCTCTCATCTGAGATCAAGTGCACAAGTACCCTAGTGTGTTCACAGGCAGATCCCAGTTCTTATTCTCATCAGAGAGAAGATGTATGCAGATGCTTGCCTGTCTCTCTCTGTCCGAGTAAGAGAGCAAATTAACTTACTCTCTTACTCGGTAGTTCAGGGCAGACAAACTGCCAAGATCTGCTCACTATCTTCCTGAGCCCCTTTCTCTGTTTTGGACTCCCCATCTTAGTCCAAGGGAACAGCAAAGGGATCTTAATGGCTAGGCTGATAGAACCAAGAGACCCAGACTGGAAGAGAACAGACAGAACTCTAGATAGTGCAGGGGTGGCAAGGACAGACAGGGTTCATAACCTCTCTCTGCTGTGAATAGGGAGGGGATGTCTCCCCACACAGACCCTATGCACAAAGTAACAAGGAGGTGGTATCCTGGGGAGAAGAAACCAGTAGGAGCTATTTTTCATTCCAACCCTGGTCTATAGCAAGGCACACTAGTGAGGCAACACCAGGAAAGTCTAAACTACTATGGCTTGCTCTTTAATTGCTGTGTTAATACAGAGAACTTCTGGTTCCAGGTTCTGTCATGAATGGATATTTTCCCCACCAGTGAATTAACTCTTAAACACACTGGAATTATTTATAATGTTTACAATTAACACATTATAACCTGCAAGCATTGTCTGCTCCACCAATTTGCTTAAATGGCAGCTCATTCAAAACAATGAAAATCATTGAATTATTGAAAAGCCAGAACTATCATTGGAGAAACAGGGTTGCACTGAAAGCTCACCTCAGTTCAATATTACAGGTTACAAAAAAGGCTCACTTGGTCTTAAACACTGGGACATATACGTATAGGAAATGACCATACTTGAAAGGGAAAAACACTTCCCATCTCTCCACCTTTGGATACTTCAGGCTTAATGAGAAAGCTATCAGAAAGCAAAGGAGAAACTAGGGAGGGAGCAGAAGGATATAGTTCCTTGGGGGCATAGGACTTTCTGGAGAAGTATGCCTGGATGTTGTGAGCAAGAACACTGCCTCCTGCTGCTTGTTTCTGTTGCATTCAGGAAAATGAACTTTCTTCTCATTCTTTGGAAATAAACAGATTACTTGAACCATATCATCAAGGTCTTCTAATGGAAATGAGCTGCAAAGCCTCAGATACTGACTAGCTGCTCAGGCCAAGGGACATCATAAGGATAGGAAATGGGTTCTCAGAGAGGAACATTTTCATCAATGTTAACAAAAATCACCATACATCATCATGGCCATAAGTTATATCTCGAGGTGTGGAGTGCAGTAGTTTTAGTATTTTTGACAACTAAAATTAGGAATATGTCTCTTTGTATTTCTTGGGAGCAAGAAATCTCTAGCTTCTAGACAAGGATAGTCTTTCCCTGAGTAGAAGGTCAGACTAGATAACTTCCTGATGTTCCCTTCCAGCCCAACTTTTCTATGATTCTTCTGCTGTTTCTAGTTTGACTAATATAGGCCTGATTTTTAGACGTCCCTAGCACCCACAACACCAACTGAAGCCGATGGGAGTTGTGGGTGGTTAACATTTAATCCAAGCAGACTCCTACTAACTAGTCTTTCTGGATGCAAATTGCAAATTAACTCTATGTTGTCTTCATTGATGTTATATGGGTACAGACACAGGCAAGCTTAACCATTAGTGTGATTTGCTCTTCCTGTATCTGACAGTGTCCACTAAACTTGGTGTTAAGAACACAGCAAACTTGCCTCATTTATGCCCATCATAACAAACTAGTCCATTAGCCTACAGTGCCATCTAGCCTTCTCATCTTCTCCTTGTCTTTTGGAAGCTGATAAGGAAATGTAAATACTTAGGAGGAAGCACGTAAATCTGAAGAGATTCATAGAGGCTTTTCCCCTCTGTCATTAAAAATATAATTATTAGAACTAGTTACATTTTCACCAACATTTTGAGAAATGTTGACTGGCTAGTCTAGCTGAGAGAGAGGGAAACTAGAGAAATGCCCTTAAATTAAAACTTTTAATTTTTTTGACAAGTGTTAGTGGTTCTTGTAATCTGCAAGTCTAAGCAAGTAACAAGGAAGCAAACAATCTAATATATGGCTACAAGTTTTTATAGTTTAGGAATACAATTCACCCCCAAAGTAGCTTATGAAATATTGATATGCATCATGTTAAAAGCAGCCCTCATTGGCATGGAAATGAAGCTGTTAGTGGCTTACTGCAATACTTCACAGCCCTTCATAACAGTAACTGGAGAAAGACAATCTATCTGTGTTAAAGTACAGAAAGAATGTAGGGAGGCACAAGTAATTTTGCCAGGATACTGGGGTTAGCAACCCCTGCTACTGGGGAATGTGCAACAAGACCTCCAGTAAGAAGTAAAAAAAAGTGGATCAAATATGATCAAACAATCAACTGCTGTTCAGCATCGGTATTTAGGCTTCCCATGCATCTGCACTGGCTCTTGAATCCTTAATAGCAAAAAATTTATTTAATCATGGTGAATTCTTGATTATTTTTTTTGGGGGGGGGAATCTATGGAAATAGACACACACCTTTTACCTTATCACCATAATCTTTCTTCATTTACACTTGAAAGAGGTCAGTACACAACTCTTTACTGAGACACTAGCCAATGAAGGATAACCCTAGAGGTACCAACTTAGATGTAAACAGAAGAGACAAGAATAGGAATTGAGTATGCACTGCCACAGGCCACCTTTGTACAGTACTTTGTCTTTCAATTAGTTCTGCACTGCAAATTGACCTATTAGAAAACAGGTTGGCATCAAACAGCATTACAGATATTGTTCTGTATCAATTTAAACTTTCATTATAGTGGGCCCAACTGCTATGGGTGTATTATGCCATGCATATAACACACACTATTTTAATTTCCATTTTGTTCCTCACAGACCCCTCACTTGGATATTCTGGTTTAACTGCTTCTTCTGAATGATCTTCCTCTGGCCTCACCTACATGAAGTTACACTTAAGGCAAGATTAGCCAGTTAATCATGCCTTGCCTTTAATGGTCACCCAGCCACACATTTGTTCAATTAATGGCATGATAAAAAGAGGAATAAGCTACAAAGTTATTCCACAAAATGTGGAATAACTTTGTAGCTTCCTATGTGGCCAGGGGCCCCTGTGGCTGGGAGCCCTGTCAGCTGATTAGAGCTCCCAGGTGAGTGAGTACATGTGCATCCCCAAGCCTGGGAGTTCCCAGCTGACAGGTCTCTCAGCCACAGGAAGACCTGATGCATCCCCACAGCTTGCAGACCACAGCTGATATAATCTCCCAGTGCATCAGGTGCACCCCCGCAGCTGGAAGATGGCATCAACTGTGGTCTCCCAGCTATGGGGGTGCATGGGGTGGAGCCCTGTCAGCTGAGGGAGGGCTCCCAGCCAGGGGAGTTTGCTTCTTTCCAGGCAGGAAGAGTCCAGGATTGAGCTTCCCCTGCACTGGCAATAAGGTGTGATGGGGTCTGATCTGTGCTCCCACAGTCGCACCTCCTGTCATGTACATGTGGTATGGCAGGAGACATGAGTGTGTAGATTGTGCATTAGATCCCATTCTGCCTTTACCTGTATATGTCAAGGGACCCTTCCTAAGAGCAAACTTAGTTTAGAAAATTGCTGGTGTTCTTTGGGCTGGCAGAGAACAATGCATCAGCCAGCCAACAAAAACAATGCAAAAGGTTCAGTATGACCTTTCCTCTATCATGGATTATAATGTCTGTTAGAACTCCCATTATAAACCCTAGGTGGCACGCTGGGTTAATAAAAAAGCCATTTTGGGTCTTGTAAAGCCAGATGAGAGCTATATGCCTTGAGAGAGTGAATCAGCTCAAGGAGCTGGAAGATAAAAGCTTAATCTCCTTTATTGCTCCCAGCTGAACATTCTGTGTATAACTAAACAAATGCTGAAACACTCAGTTGTGAGGATTAAAACAATCCTTTCTTAGACCTACATAAATATCTCATTCCTTAGAACCAGGAGTGTGGCATGTATGTGTAGGAGGGATGTTGTCAGTAAAGTTAAGATGGGGACAATGAACCAATAAGATTTGACACAGACATACCTGCAGGTGGTGCTGGATAATAGATGAAAACAGTTTTTAGTTCCTGGAAAGGGTTTTCCTATACAACTAGGTACTCTGTAGTATGGTTATGGTCACAGGCAGCTTTTCAGTTCCTGATTGACTAGAGAGTGCAGGGTCTCAAAGAGTTCTAGCATAGTTTTAAAGAAATCACAGATGTGTGATTTTTTTTTTTTTTGCCAGCTAGATAATAATCAAACTGTTAGACCATAGGATGATAGTTAAGAAATAATTGGAAATGAATTACATTTATCTGAAACAAATAATTTGGGCCCAAAAGTGATTTTCAAGGAATGTTAAAGGAAAAATGGAATATTTGTAACATAATTACCTATCAGTGTTTCAGAGCTATAGGAATATCTTTCAAAATGCTAAAGAAGATCCATTGTAAGATTGTTTGTGCTAGTAAAACCCTTTTCCTCAAGGGTAAAGGGTAAACAACGCTAGAAATGGATTTCAAAATGCAAGAAAGCATCTAATGCTATAAAGATGTTATCATCTCCACTCTTACTTTAGATTGAGTTTACAAAGGGGGATTAGATGTGTTATTTGGATTGATGAAATTCTAACCGTGCCTCTTCAAGCCTTCATTTATATTTTTACTTAATAAGCAATAACCCAAGCCCTGGTAAATTTAGTACTAGCTCCCAGACTGCAGCAGTGGTATATGATCATGTCACTATATTGCTAAGATGATCATTTGATACATGAAATGGCCTATCTTTTAAAGCAGACACTGTTCTTTAAAGATCAGGAGGAAAGAGGATAGGGAAGAATTTGGTTATAAAGGTCTAGTAATATGCTTAGAAGAAGCAAGTAGGAATTATATGGAGATTAATGTAAATCTGGCTGGTACATCTGCAGAGTTCAAATTTGCAGTGGCTCCAGGAGAAGTTTCAAATATGTAGTCTCTGAAGGAGACAAAGATGGTTTTGTGGTTATCACAGTGACTGGTACTGCAGAGAGTTATGGTCACATCCCGAGAGCCCCACAGACTTGGCATATGATCCTGGGAAAATCACTTAACTTCTCTGTCTCAGTTCCCCATCTGTAAAGCAGGGATGATACTTCTTTCTTTCTCCCACCCTTTGTCTGTTTTGTCTATTTATATCACTAACTTTTAGATGAAAGGAACTGCCTTTTCCTGTCTGCTTGTACAGTACCTTGTAAAATAGGGCCCTGACTTTGTCTGGGGCCTTCAGATGCTATTACAACACAAATAATAAATAATCTGAAGATACTAGTATTGAAATACCCTCTAAAAATAAAACTGTTCATTCCCTGTAATAGTGTGAATTACCGTTACCACGTAATCCCTCTATCAATTACTTGTAATGGTTCCTTTAGAACCATTACAGTCTGTGGTGTGAATTCATATTAATAATAATGTTGAGAAATACTTACCACCCAGTCCTGAACACCAAAATGAATATGAATGTTCAGTATTTGCATGCTCATTTACAGATAAAACAAAATAATTACAGCCATTAATTTGTGCAGAGATATCAGGTTACAGTGTTCCCATTTTCAAAAGGAACAGATAAAAGCCTGAACTAGCAAACATTTTAAAGTCAGGGAAATGGAGCTGTAATGAAATAAAACCTGAACATCACAGTCTGGAATTACTTGCTGGAGGCTTTGACACAAATACTAATTCTGCCCCCTAGCCCACAGACATTCTCTTTCATTTAAATTTCAGTGATAAGTCACAAACTCCAACTATCCTTAATAAAGCCCTACGAACTGTAAAACCACTGAAAGAAGGCTGAAGCCAAACCCCACTCACTTTTAGGTACAAGCTGAAGACTGCAATATATGACCTATATAATATATCCCACTGCCTCCCTGAATGTTGCAACCCTGTTCTTTCCTTCCAAGATTGGCCAGAAATTTCATTCTCAAGCTTCAGGATAGCGATCTCTCTCTCTCTCTCTCTCTCTCTCTCTCTCTGTGTGTGTGTGTGTGTGTGTGTGTGTGTGTGTGTCTGTGTGTCTGTGTGTATGGATGGCTCAATAGGAAGTGAGTGTAAATCTCTCTCAGATAATCTAAATGAATCCTATGATATGCTGAGAGCCAAGCTACACAGCTCAAGAACCAATGAATGCTGTTGTAGATGGAATAAGAGAAACAACAAACACTTCACGTATTCCAAAACACCTGCCACTTTTGTCCACTACCTGATGTGGTTTCCAGTTTTTTTAATATTCTGGCTAATTTACTTTTAATGGGATAATGATAATAACTTTATGTGGGCAAAAGTACCGTGTAGAATCCAAAATGACAGGTTGTTGCAAAGAATAATGTATACCTGTGGAGAGGTATAACTGATACATCTTGAATCTTCAACTTGGCAGCCCAGAGAGAGCAAATTTTTGATGGCTATTGGTAACTAAGAACCGTATCCCCCTTGAAAGTTAATATGGATTAATACAATATGTTAATTTAATGTACAATTTTTGAATAGCTTCATGTGTAAACAGGCCCATAGAGACAATCTCCCATGTGGCTGTTACCATATAAGTGATTGTAGAATCTACTAAGAATGATCTGAGCAAGGCTTTGACTAGCCAAAATGTCAATGTTCCTTTTTCCCCCCCATCTATATTACTGATCAACTTTGATTAGGAATAACTGAATTTTGTGGTCTGATTCTTGTTGTTAGGAATAACTATTAGATGTTAACATTATTATTTATTAATAAACATCTTGCTCTTCCGTAACAATATTTGTTCATATCAGAGTGGTTTATGTATCAGGATACAGGAACTGAAGCACATAGGTTCAAATACAAATGACAAACCTGACTGACTAAAGTTAAATACAACCACAGTTGTCCTTTTGAAAAAAATTGGTACATCTGAAAAGCAGGCTGTCTGCACTTTTTGTGATATATATGAATGTAGGTGTTTAACTTCAGGCATAGACATATGAAAAGGTGGGCCTACATTACTCCCTCAAGGTGATACACTGGGCCAAAGGCAGGATGAAGGACAGAGTCCGGGTTTCTTCAGTTCCTGTCTTAGCTAGCCACGAGTCTTTTACCTTCTCAATATAATATATTAATACATCTGAAGTTTTTTTGCATTACTTTTGTATTATATTTGCTGGGCCAAAAGCAGATTCTGGTCTGAGCACAATTCCACTGACTTCCATCATTTGATTTAAATTTAACCTGAAGGCCACAGATTTGCATTAATTTAAGTCTGGTCTGAAACTGACCCATGCTTATCCTGATAGTATCTTAATCTCCTTCTGGTTGCTAATGAGACCATTTAGTACTCCTGACACAAATAAAAGGAAATGAACCCATAAAAAGTGCAGTCAATCCTTTATTACAATTTCAATCTACAAAAGCAAGGATCTTCAGTCTACAAAATTACATTTACTATGTCTCAGTACAACAAAGGTCTCTGACCAACAAATACACTTTCATACATTTGTTTCCCTAAAGGCAGCTAGTGAGGTTAAGGAAGGACATTTTTGCTTTGAAACTATTCCTCTTCTTTCTGAACCTAACTTTACTTAAAAATTAGAACCACTGTCTAAATTTAAAAAAATATTAAATCTTATGATCCTAAAATGTTTTTAGGATAAAATCTAATCACAGATTGCAAACCACTGGTCACTTTACTCTAAATTTATGTTTAATATTTTTAGGTATCTTCAGTATAATGTGCAGTTGATCCAAAGTCTCTTAATTTCAAAGCACTTTTGATTAGGCTCTGAGCAGCAGATACTCTGTATGTTAGATTAATTCATCAAGTAAACAGCATGGTGTGTTGATGAGCTAAATTACAAGACACCCAAACTTGGTAACACTAGGGACATGTTGCCAGTTTAGCAGAAGTCTGAGACTGTTCTTTGGGTCCCATCTTACAAGACGTTGAAGAAATGATGGTGCTTAGCACCTTGCAGGAATGGGCCCCTTAATTTAATAGAAATGCTACAAAAATAGGGCAGGAAGGAACATCGCTAGTCCATCAAGTCCAACCTTCTGCTCAACATAGATGTATTTGTGTCTCAAGTACTGGAGACAAATCTAACTTGCACTTATAAACCTCCAGTGATGCAGATCCTCCAACTCTCTTGGTAATCTGTTCCAGTGCTTAACCATTTTCGTAGTTAGGAAGTCCTTCATAATATCCAGCCTAAATTTCCTCTATTGCCTCATTACTTCTTGTCCTGTCCCCTGCGGACATGACAAATAGTTGAATAGCAACCATCCTCTTTTTATATTTTAAGATAGTTAGAAATTTCCCCTCAGTCTTTTTTCTTCTCCAGACTAAATATGCCTAATCTTTTCAACACATTTTTGTATGCCAGATGTTTTCTAGATGTTTAGTTATTTTTGCTTCTCTCCTTTGGATTCTTCACCACAGATGAAAGCCACAGACGCTCAATAAGAAGCGTCAGTGGCTTTGCAATTACCTCAGCCAAGTCCTTGAATATGCTAAGAGAAATCTCATTCAATCACTAGAACTAGGGGGCACCCTCTGAAATTAGTAGGTGACCAGTTTAAAACTAGCAATAGAAATTACTTTTTTATGTGTATAGTAAACTTGTGGAATTCATTGCCACAGGATGTTGAGGACACAGATAACATAGCCAGGTTCAAAAAGGGACTGGATGAATTAATGGATGATAGTTCTTTTAATGTCTATGAAACAGAAGGGTTGTTTCTTCAGAATGGAGATGTTTCTTCTGGCATCTCAGATGCAATAAATGGTGGATGTCAGGGAGAAAATTGAATAGAGTGGTGGTTTTCAACCCTTTTTCATTTGCGGATCGCTAAAAAATATTGAATGGAGGTGCAGACTCCTTTGGAAGCTTCTAATGGAGGTGTGGACCCCTTTGAATTGTAAATGTAGATATTGACATACTTTTGATTGATCTTAGCCATCTTTTGTGGACCCCTTAAACCAGTGGTTGCCAACCAGTGGATCTTGATCCACCAGTAGATCTTGAAGCCTCTTGAGGTAGATCATGGAGCCTCTTGGAGTTGATCTGGGGCTGGGGTGGGGGGCTGAGTGCCCGCATGCGTGCATGCATGTGCTCCAGCCCAGCACGTCAGTCCGTGGGGGAAGGAAGGGCTGGGGACTAGATCGAGCCCCCCACGGTGACGGACAGTGCCACAGAGGGGTAAGTTGAGTGGGGCCCTGGCCAAGTGGGACTTACCTGCTGGGGAGGTACACCCCCAAATAATTTTTTCTTCCTCTGCCTCAATCTGCCCCAACCCCTTTTCCTCCCCACAGACTAAGCTGCTGGGCAGGGGGAGGGTAGTGCTGGCGCACAGTAGATCTTGGGTTGCTTTTAAATGCCAGTGGTGATCTCCTACTTAAAAAGGGTTGGAGACCATTGCCTTAGACATAGTGCCTGGACTCCCACACATCTGTGGACCACAGGGTGAAAACCACTGAAACAGGATAGATGACTCTAGAGATATCCTGCCTGATGTTCTCCCACTTCTGACACTGGCAGAGAGGCCTATCTGATGCGCATGGAGTCATGGGCATGAGCCCACACAGGAACTGCTGCCCCCTCGCCCCTGTTGTGAGAGGGGGTCAGTCGCTGATTGTGTACCAGCTGATTCCAGGGGACAACAGAAGGGAAAACAGGGCTGGGAGTGGAGGGCGAAGGTTAATAACAAGTGCTCCAAGGACCACTCGATCAGCGTTTCCCAGCCAGCACGCCACGGCACAAAAGCGCACAGTCGGAAACGAACAGGTGCACCATGGATTTTTGCCACCGTGATGAGCTACGACAGGTAGGAGGATGGGGAAGGCCTTAACAGGTGAGCCATAGGCAATGTTTTATTAATGTAAGTGTGCCTGAGGCTGGGAAAGGTTGGGAAACACTGCCTGGCACTAGCTGGACCATTGCTGTGTCCCAGCGTGGCACCTTGCCTGTCCTCATGTCACCTGCCCCCGGCCAGCTTGCCTAAGGACTCTCTGCCCACTTCCAGGGGCCACTTCTCCGCTGCCAACTGTGGGAGAAAGGGACACTGGAGGGAGGAAGGGGGAAAAAGGGGCCCTGAAGACTGCTGCCGTCCTCAGCGGGCGCACGAGCCCCGCTCCGCACCCAGGACTGCCAGAGCCACTGCCCAGCGCCCGGCTCTGAGGGGAGCGGGGTGTGTGGGGGAGACGCCGCCTCCGCCTCCGCTTCCCCCTGCCCTGCGGCGGCTGCATCTCGGGGGCTGGGGGAAGAAGCCCGGAGAAGCCGGGCCGAGCGGCGCCCGTGGCCGAGGCCGGTGAGGCGGTCGAGAGGGAAGGGGCCGGGGCCGGGGCGGGGCGGGGCGGGGCGGGAGGCGGGCGCGGCGGCGGCGGCGGGCGGGCTTTCCCGCCATGGCCCTGGCGCCCGGCGCCGGCCGCGCTCGCTCGGGCCCCCTAGGGGGGCCGCTGCCCCGCGCCCCCTCAGCCCCGATGAGGCTCCCCGCAGCAGCCCCGGCGCGGCGCCGGCCCGCCCCTTGAGGCTGCGGGGCTGCTCGGGCTCCGCCGCCGCCAGCACCCGGGACAGCTCCGGCGGCGGCGGCGGCACCGCTGCCAGCCCCGCATGCCCCGCAGCGCCCCGCGCTCCGCCAGCCCCATGAGCGAGGAGCGAGCCGGGCTGAGCGGGCGGCCCGGAGCCGGCGGGTCGCGGCGGCTGCGGCTGCGGGGAAGCAGCGCGCCGCCGCCAGGGAGCTGAGGGCTCCGGGCCCCCGCGCCCGCCCCGCGGCCCGCCACCATGGCCAGCGAACCCGTGATTCTCAACGTGTACGACATGGTGAGTAGGAAACAATGCGGGCAGCGGGCGGCTGGGCTGGGGCCGGCTCCCGGGGCTGTTTGCAGCACGTCGCCCTGGTCCAGGGCAGCGCGGGGCCGAGCTCCGCTTGGGAATTGCCCGGGACCCAGCTAGGGGGCGAGGCGATGGCCTCCTGCCTCCCTACATCTCGATGCCCTTGACTTTCCAGGCTATGGGGCAGGGGGCTGAAGGGAGGAGGGAAGCCCCAAGTGGGGAAGGGAAAGCAGATTTAACAGCTCCAGGATGGGGTTTTGTCATCCTCGTCTGCCGGGAGTACTGAAGCTGAGGTGGGGGGGTTAGGAACAAAGCTGGCAGGACTAGCTGCTTTTCCTCTTAGGGGGAACCCTAATTAGTGGAGAAATACAGGGCTTGAGTGGATGCAGTCACTGGGCACTGGAAGAAGTGTTCTGCGTTCAGGGATCCTGCTGCCAAATAGTCCCCCGAAGTTCATAGCGTATGTAACGGTTCTCCCCTACCCGCCTTCTGGGGCGGGGAAGGGGATTATTTGCATTAAACCTGATAAAGCAAGCAGAATGCTTCAGTAAAAGCTGTGACACAAGCAAAAGACTGAAGAGGGCTTTGAAGGAACTGTTTTATTTCCGGGCCGCCAAGCCCGCATGAGAGCAGTACAGACAGCTCGGCTTTAAGGAATCAGCATTGGGTAGCACAGAGCCGGGTGACATTTAGCTGGTAATCTGTGTCTCCTGTTTTGTCTTTTATCAGCCGAGGATCAAAACATTTCTCAGGCCCACAAAATTTTTTAACCAACTTTACTGTGGCAAATATAACTTTATTAGGCCCAACAGCTGACTTGGCTATAAATAACCAATCTGGTATTTTAAGAATGTGTGGAGCGCCACTTAATTTTAATGTCATTCTGTGGTAATTAACATTAACTTTCCATGGGAAGTCCATGGAATATAAAGCCTTCACGTGCCAAATGAGTTATGATAAAATGGCTCATGAGAAACACTAACTATATTAATAATGGGCCACTATAAAGGCCAGCCTTTCATATACAGCAAAGATTAAGTGATTCTCTGTCAGGTGGGAACCTTTTCAGTGCTCTTGAAGATACAACAAGTGAAGCCTATTCAAACTGTAACACCTATATGAAGGGACACCCTGGACTGTTGTGATGTATGCAGTACACAGCCTTTTCTAAAGGTGTTATCTGCAACACTGACCACACAGGCACAAATTTACTCCTTCTCGAGTGCAGTCTTCACTAATTTATAGTCACTTGGTTGGCAGCTCAGAACAGTGGGTTGCTTGTGAAAACATAGGATGTGAACAGAATGTCCTGGAGAATGTCACATCAGCACCACTTCCATTTATTTCTTTGCATTGTTATTAAGGGAATCCCTGGAGAAGTGTCCTAGCTTGTCACACATGCAGGTCAAATCCTACTCTCTATCCTTCAGAAGGGTATAGCACTGGCAGTTGTTTAAGCATTCCCATGGTACTGCAATACTGGAATACCTCAAACCTGAACTTGAGGAATCGCTTCCCAAGCTGAGGGAAATCCAGTTTCCATGACCTAGTCGGTCTATGATTTTTCTTCTAGATGATCGATAAACATGACAGCCACTGACAGTTGTGTTTTTGTTGTTGTGGTGGGGACCCTTGTCCACAAGGAGCTGCACTACAGCCATCAGCTGAATCAAGATTGACTACATTTTGGTGTTTAGCAGCCAGTGAAAGTGTGTATATGTACTTATATGCCAGTCCCCTGTTACCCTTTAAATTAATGATGCTGTAGACAGATACCATTTTGTCTTCATATTGCATCTGTTTTCCTTACCATTGAGTCACCTACAATTCCCTTTTAACATTACAATTATTAGAGCTACAGGCTTTTGCCTGATGCTATGGTTTTGATGCCATAGAGTTTGGAATATAGTCATATCTGTACTTTACTACTTGGAGTGGGAGATTATAGGGAGGGGGGTAGGGAAACAATTGCACTTACATAAATACCTGTTATAAAAGTAGCCTTAATGAAAGAAAAAGACAGTTGGGGATACCAATTAACTGGAATTTAAAGCTCTTCTTTGCTGATGTGGAACATGACCTTGGTATGGCATCAGGGAGCACTTTAAGTACCGGAAAGCTTAGCCTTAGGGTATAAGTTCAATTAAGGACCCTCTCTGCAGATATAAAATATCCACTCTGTGTAGTCTTGTGTATTCAAAGATTATAGCCATTTATCTTTTACCCATTGGATATGTGGTGAGCCTCTTCAGAGAGAAATGCTTGTATTTAATGAACTATTTTGCACAAACAGCTGCTGTAGGTAGCCATGATCACAAGACTTACTCTCTCCAGCATAAAATAATTGTGCAGAAGTCCATCAGTATTGCCAAGCACTCAACTTACTATATCATTAAAAGCAATTCCATCTACCCACAACACAAACAGTGAATATAATGCATTTTGTCCATTGTTCATGAGCATACACAAAAAAGGAGAGAGAGAGAATTTTCCTGGTCAGACAGGATATTTCTAAAATGGAATAGATAGGTAACTCAATTTGGAGTTAAGAACAAGAATCAAAGAACAAGAATCCAGCCCTTGGCTCAAGGAGTGGATGGTGGGGCTCAGAACTTCTTGCCTGAAGGTGTCTAGATTTCATAGACATTAGGGCTAGAAGGGATACCGGGGGATCATCGAGTCCAGCCCCCTGCTCCAGGGGCAGGAAGTCAGCAGGGATCATAGGTCCCTGTCTATAGGATCCCAGTCTAATTTTGATTGAGTGCTGGTTTGAAGTCCCTGTGTGTGGAAGGATGCTTGGAGGTATGCATGATATGAGCTGGCCTGTGGAAGGTTTGATAGGTTTGCTTTGGGATAAGCAACAAAATCAGCATAGTGTCAATGAATATCAACAGACTTTATTGAACGTGAGACTGGTTGTAAACATATTAAAATGTTTAAATCTCTAACAGAATAAATAAAATGACATACCAAAGCAATTCAGTAACAAGCCATCAGTTTTGCACAGATTGGGGTCAACAGTCTGTTTTGTAATGTTTTCACTCAGTTACTGTTACATGGCACCTGTAGGTTGCTAACTTAAACAGTTCTTTATGCGTATCATTGGTCTCTTGCTTTGATCATCTTTAAATCTGTCACGATTCTCCACTGCCTTGCATCACATACAGCAAAATGTGCTATTCTCATCTGGTGGCATTTAACATCCACATTGTGTTGGTGTAAATGACTACCTGAAGTGCATATCAGTGGAGAATCAAGTCCAATATTTACAGTATATAAATAGCTGCGGTACTAGATCTTCTTGTTCAATGACAGCGTGGACTGAGTTGCCTACTGATGTCATTCAAGTTGCTTCTAATTCTCAAAAGAGTAAATGAGAAGCAAAGTCTGTTCCAGTGTATTTCAGACATACCTGATCTTACATTCTTCTTATGATTGCTCCCTTCAAAATGCTAGTCAGCATGTAATTATCTCATTTCAGAGAGCTGGTGACTTCTCCATGGTTTCCAGCTGTCCTTTAATCAATATTTTTTGTAATCTAAGTGTCTGACGGCCAGCACTTGGTAACAAGGGGCTGTCATTGTAAATTTATGCACATGCCTCTCCTGTTTAGCTGCTTTTAGAATGACAGTGTCTTTATCATGGTTCTTATATCACATGCCTCGCTCTGCAATTTTGGGAACACATGAATAGCAATGTGAACGTAGAAATCTTTTCTTCTCCATTGCAGTGATCAGGGCCTGAGATTTTTGCGCATGTGGTATTATTGTGGGAAGCATATGTTGAAGCAACAGTTGCATTCTAGTCTAAAGGTACTGACTTTTGTGGTCAGGCATGTTATATCTAAACATGAGTTCCAGGTGCACAACAGAGTTGCCAAAAAACTCCGTCTCCTGTACAATAGTCATACACTTGAGTCTTCCACTTCTTGTGCAACAAAACTGTTTTGAACCATTGCATTTGTGTACAGTAAGGCATTTTTTCAGGATGGGCCAAACCTTGACTTTGATAGTCAATGGAAAAGCAGGGAAGAAAGCAGAGCATTAAGGTGATGTGCCCATAATGGTCTATAGCAATGGTTCCCCAACTCTGACAGGTTGCAGACTACCAATTTAAAACAGGACAACCTTAAGTACCACTAGCAAATTTTTGCCATTGGTGGTATGCATACCACAGATTTGGAACCACTGATTTATGGTGTTGTGCTACTATACTTTGAACTACCTGCAGCTTCTTAAGGCTCTTGGTTTTATAGGCAAGTTTAAAATATAAAGACCTTCATTATTTTAAATCCATCATTCATGACAGGCAATTGGCCAGTACTGTAATAATCAGCAACCATGGCCAAGTCTGCACTTGAGGGGATGGGTACAATTTTTCTGGCCTACTGTAGGTTTAAAAAATAAAAACTATCTGCATAGCACTCCCCCCCCCCCCCCAACTTTGGCTACTTTGTTATAGTGTGGCAGTTCTTTTAAGGAGAATTAGACCTAGTCACACCTGTGGCTGATTAACCAGATGATGATGAAAGCCTGCAGGTTGTTTATTTGGGCAGAGCTGTAAAGAGGTTCTTTAGCTGGGAGTTTCTGGGGAGTGTAGGGGAAGTAGGGTAAGATTTTTTTAGGCAAGTGGCTTGTTGAGGGAAAATCTGTGGGTAGTAGATAGATTGTGAAGAAAGTCACAGGTTAGGAAGAAAGGATGGCTGATGGGCTGTCCTAGTTCAATGAGAGTAATTAAATCAGAGCCTTGAGAAAGGAACTGAACTGGATTTTGGATGCATTTTTGCTGTCTCTGTGATGGAAGAGACATGCTAGCACTCTACTCTCATTAAAGGGTCTGACTGCATACTAAGACTGTCTGCTGCTTTGATTATGTATCTATGGATGCTTCCAGTGAGGGATGATATTCCACAAGTGGCATATTCTTTTGAGCGCTTCTCTCTTTTTTGTGGGTGTGGGGGGTGAAGTGGAGGACTGTTCTTATCAGCACTCTAGTTCAGCCAACTTTTTGTGTGTGTAAAGGCTATTTTCAAATAAGCTCTTGAATAGCTGAGAGATGCTGCTGCTGTGTTTGTGAAGGTTATGTAGAACTGGTGTCATTTGTCTATTTCTGGCTTCTTAAATCTGTATTGTTCTGCAGTGTTCCCTACTAGCTTTCCTTGCATGTCAACAAGGGAGGACAGAACTTGAATCTTTCCTCTAGAACAAGGTGAGGGCTTGAGTAAAGGAGTAAGTGCCTATCATGCCTCTTTAGCTACAGTTTAGTGGGAAAGAGGAAAAAGCTTCATCCTTGAAGGGAAGATGACAGTCCCTGTAATTAGAATCTTATACATTGTTGGTTTGCAAGCCAGGAAGGTCTGGATCACATTTGTAGAGCTGCCTCAATTTTTCCCCCTGCATTCCTTATAGGACAACCTGGAAGTGGGATGAATTCAGAGAAATACAGTATTTCCAGGCTGTGCTTGGTATAGTTCTCTCTCTTCCAAGAGTTTGTCTTGAATGCAAGGTCTCTTCTATATCTATACACTAAACAACAGTCTTTAGCTCTAGGACTCAGTGCTGCAAAAAGCTATCAAAGTCAGTAGGGCAACTCAGGATCTCCAGCAAGTTGGTGGTACATCTATCCAAAGAACTGCTGGTGCAGTTCACTCTTCTATTTTCCCAGATTATTAGTCCTTCTTTTGGTGACCAAACTGCTTGTTCCCAAATTGTCACCCTGTTCTTGTCAGAGGGCCCTGATGTAGCAGCTTCTATGAAGCAGGAGATGAGGTGTTCTTTATTCTACTTCAGAGTTATGGCATAAGCATTTAAGGCATTCTTATCTGGGAACTGAGTTTCCTTCCTTTCTGTTTCTCTGGTCCCAAGAAAACCTTGGAGATCTTTGGGGTCAGTTGGGAGGGATGGAGGAGATACCATGCTGCTAAGGAATTGCTAGCACTGCTTAATGCATGATTGTTGAGACCCCTTAGTTAATCTATTCCATACCCTCATAGTAGAAATCATGTGACTGCCCTCCCTGGGCTTCCGGGGCAAGCTTTGTTGCTGCTTTCTGGAAGACTAAGTGGAAAATTTTGTTCTCAGGCTCTCATTTCATTCTTGCCTCCCTGTTTATTTGAAATACTCTATTGCCTTTAGAGCTTCATATCTGGCACATTTTAAACAAAAACTTAGATCTGCAGCTGCAACTACCTATAGAGTTGTGGCCAGTCTTCCGGGGTGCTTTCACATGTCTTTTAGTCTTGCATGAGGGAAAACCAGCTTTTGCTTTTTTGTGAGCAACTGAATGCGCTATCTGGTCTGGTGAAAATGTGGCATAACATGGAAGGTGCAGTGCCTTTCAAATGAGCACTGAAACCCCCTCTCCTGGTTTCTTCAGCAAATTGGGGTTAGACTGTGTATGAGTCAAGGTTTTCACTGAAGAAGTTAAAACTAACTCATGCTGCTGGAGACATAATAATGTGACTAGTTCAACTGAAGACTGTAAGATTGACAATTAGGCCTGCTGCTTTATTCTTTGTTTGTTCTGAGTAATACACAAAATGCCAAATATAAATTCCAGCCATTTAAAGAGAAATTCTCTGGCCAAATCACACAGTAAAGTGAATAATATTCTTTTAATTAACCAAGACTATAGCTGAGATCTGGTTAGTGTGCAGGCTGTGAAGAGCAGTACAACTAGGTAGGAAAACTAGGCTTTACTACTGCTTCTCCTCATCCAGGCCCTGCCTGCTAGTGTGGGATGAGGGAACAGGAACAGTAATTTTAACTGGGATAATCAAGCTAGTAGCAGGCAGGATGCTATCTATTATACATGAGTTTCCCTTATGAGAGAGGAGGATAAAGGGGAGTGGTGTGCCAGAGCAGAACATAAGCTGAAGTCCCTGTACACTGCATTGGTCCATTTCAAGCCTTGGATTAAAATGATGGCATGGCACTAGATAGCCCTCCTCCTTTCTATCATTTTGAGAGAGGAAATCAATTGGGAAATGTAAAGATAACAGCAGTTAAGATACTGAACTGCAGCTGAGTCCATCAGTTCAAGTAGAATGAAGAAAAAGAATGCTGGGCATCTGAGAGAAACCAATTAGAGGCCTAAAAGAATATGTGGCGTGGTCTGGATTAATGAGTCGAATAGTAAAATATGTCCATTTGTGCATAATAAATGGGATTTTTGTTGTCTTAGCAACTGCCTGGAAATGTGCCAGCCATTGGTGAAACAGTCCACCTTGATGCCATTAGGATGGGCTACCTGTCTACGGTGCATCTTGTTGCCTATATTTTTCCAGCACTGTCCTCCTTCAACTAACTGTCCTAAGCTTGTGCACTAAACATTTTCCATGCTGACCATACATCAACCAGCCAGCTTCACTGAGCATGCAGGGTTTGTCAATTCTATTGAAGAACTATATCAGGGAGTGCCACAGCCAAGTATTTGGTCAGCTCTATGTGCACTATGCATAGCCTCCTTCATGGTCACTAGGTAGCTACGTCAAAGTGTGGAGAGAATGGAAGGCATAGGCCTAGTAGTCTTCAGTGAAGCACCCCATAGCATGGTGTTTTTGTAGATTAGGTCCTCTTACCACTTTAAGTTGACTGAACAATCGAAAACTGGATCAAAGTAGTGATCTGAGGGGACTTTTAAGTCTCACCTTGCTGCCTGAAGCTTCCTCATTCACATAAGATCTGTGGTGTGGAATATCTTGCCTATTCCAGGAACTGCATTCTCAGGCAATGGAAAGATAGTTGTTCCAGACTTGCTCAAAACCGTAGATTTCTGTTTGAACCACATACAACTCAATGGTTTCTACTGAAGTCTACTTTGGGCTTAAGCTTATCCAAAAAGTTCGTATCTCAAAGCAAAATCATCTTAGTGTTTGACACTTCTGGCAGCGCTATTATTTGGATTCTGGCTTATATGGCTGTCATGTTTCCTAATGTCTTTCAAAAAAAATCTTTAAGTCTTTCCTAAAAATTTTAGTGAAATTGACGCTGATGAAAACTGATAAGTTGACAGTGTTGGAGAATGACCCTTCTTTATCCACCAGACACCTCATGAGCTGTGGCACTATACGTTTTGCCTGTTTTTTGCTTCAGCCCTGGCCTGAGAGAAATTCATTTATGGATGAGAGAGGAGTTCAGTCTCTCTGGCTCCTTCAGTCCTTCGCTTCTGTGCTGACCTTGCCTATAGGGGACAAATTGTATAAACAGTGGTATTTTAGTGATATGGATACCTGTCTGCTAGGACCTGAAACAAAGCTACGAGCCCCAGAAGAACAACTGGATCAACTTATTACCAGGGTAATGAATGTGTCATATCCAAGGGTTCTTGGATAACTGCTTTTGGTCAGTGGTGTTGTGGCCTGAACTTAAACTGGTGTTCTAGAGGTAAAAGCTTCTCTCCTATTAACAAAGCCCTTAATCATGAAGTTTTCCCTTTTATGGTTATTTTCAGTTCCTATTGCTTCTCTCAAATATTGGGATGGTTTAAGTGGCTGAATTGTGAGAGAATGTTGGAGGATGGGGTTGAAAGGGGTGGTCAGTTACCAAGATCTTTTTCTGTTCAGGGGGAACCAAAACAGTTTCTAGTTTTGACATCTTTGCATTAGTGAATTAACCTACATTGCTCAGGAATAAAAAAACAGCACTATCCTATGTAAAATTTGTGCCTTCTTGAGACTGATAAACCTATAGCAGGGTGAAACCAGATACCTTCCCTTCCTGCCTTTTTCAGGGCTTAACAAAACAAAGCATATAAATCAATGACATCCTTTCTTGTTATAGCTAGAAGTGTATGACTGTGGACATCATGGGCTGTCTCTTAAGACTGGAAAACTCATCAACTGCCAGCTGTAATTTAGGGTTCACTGCTAAAAAAACAAAGGTGTCTGGGGAAAGCAGTGATAATGTGTTATCCTGCGGTGCTTACCTTTCTGTGTCTGCTAAATTTCCATTTTTATGTGTATAGGTGCTACACATGCTGAAAGGCTTTCAGCCTATTTGGTAAGTAGCCTGGCTAGCCAGGTCAAAATACAGGTCATTTGCCAGTCACAAGTGAAATATTTGCCACTGAGAAGGCCTGAGCAGATCTGCACAGGGAAAAAGTCTGTTTGCCGTGACGTGCCTCAGTTATACAGCTTTTTGGCCTTTGGCCCTGGGCCTGCTGCTGTTTTCCTGCAGTCATACTAAAGACTCCCCTGGGAAATGTTGTTCCTTTCACCACTTTCTTTTTCTTTTTTTCCCCCAAGCCTTCTGTGGGCAGTTTTTATATTGGATATTGATGTTCTGGGAGGGGTGAAGCATTCTTTACAGTCCTAATTGCAGCTATAGGCTTTCCCATGTATGAATGGTTGGCGAGAACTGCTCTTGAAATGTTGTGCCTTTGGTCAGCAGAGAGACCTCCCTGGATTTGCAACTAAAGGAAAATCCATTGTTGTATACTGCCTAACTTGACTTTCCTGGGAAATAGCCTGTATCTTTTTTTGTTTGTTTGTTCTTTAGGATTACTTCCAATTCTTGGATAGAGAAATTGTATGCATTTGTTCCACCCATGAGGTGATGCTGTGAGGGATTGCATAAACAGCTGTCTATTCTTGGCATTTAAATAAAATCCCCTGTGTAGTACTGGAAAAGGTTACAACTGTACATGTCTCAAGCTGACTATTCTTCACCCACCCCGTACCTCGCCCCAGAGTCTGGTAGTACTTTGTAGTGTTCCCTTCCCCCCTGCTAGCCATTCATGTAATCTGGTGTTATGTTGTCTGCAAAAATGTAATGTGAAGATTTATTAGCCAAGACAGCAAGATGGCTAGTCTTCTATCTGGCAGCCACTTGAGAAGCAAAACACAACTACTTCAACTTACCTAGCTGAGTATCTGTCCTTCTGATGCACTAGCTTATACACATACACAATGTGGAGGTGAAAATGCTTAGGAACTGACTGGAACAGAAAAAAAGTCACCTATGTGGTTTTGATGAAAACCTAGAGAAATACAAAAAGGTTATGGATATAACTTTAGGTTTAATAATCCTGAATACCTTTGGTACCATAGGAAAAGAAAGCAAGTTTTCTTAATTATTTCAGTAGACTGTCCCTCATAACAGGGAACTGTGACTGCGACAGTGGGGTAGAGAGTTTGTGTGTTTGTGTTTTCTTCCCTGACTCTCAGTTGATTCTTGCTGAGGCTCTTGCTAATGCAAGTCACAAGGACCAGTGTTTTTTGTTTTCTCTTGGTCAAATTCTGGCTCTTCTTCCATTGGGTAGAGTGTTGCTAGTGGGGACAGAAAGCACTTGTCTATTGTGGTCTAACAGAACTAGACTCTCTCAGAGGAGCAGGAGAACAGTCCTGAGTAGCAGCTCTTTAAAACATGTGGCAGTGCAAGTGATCAGGATCAGGGCTGGATCTTCCCTGCTCTACCAAATTGGATTGGTCATGTGTCCTTGCTGTCTGCCTGGCTTTGTGGTGTTACTGGGAAAGCTAATGGTTTTCTGAACTTTGTTAATGGTAGTACTGTACCTGCACCTGCGTACAGTACGAGATGAAAAGGTAGAGGAGATGCTCTTTTATCCCTTTTCCTTTAGTCCCCGCCATAGTAACATCAATCTAAGCATCCTACTTTTCTTACTTACAAAGATACGTTTTAGAGAGGTACAAAAGTGGGGTAGAGAGGCCAAAGCCATACTATTATTATTTTTAAAGCCCACTGGAATGAAGTACCAGGACCGCGGATTCAAAGAAAGCTATATAACAAAATACATCACCCCCTTGCTGTATGTGCATGTCTGTAAGTAAAGTTCAGAATATGGCACTATGTGGATCCACTATGTAAATGTGGATTTACTTGGTAATTTATTTCAATGTGCAACTACACTTGCATTGCTGCTCCTCCTGTACGTTTTGGTGTAGTTGAAGTTGGTGTCAGATCAAATAAATCTAAGGAGATGAATATTCTTGAGGTTAATGTAAAGAAGAGTATCATAGTCTGTACTCATCAGCCACTTCAAAACTGCACTTGAACTTTAATTCTACCTCTCATGCATATCAGAACTTGAAGAGTGCTTCCAACTGTCTTTATTACTCGTCATGAGGTCTCGGAGGTGTCTCATTAAAACTGATTTTAAAGCCTATTAAACACATGAACATGACTGCCAATGCTGCATCTCTGTTAAGTGGCACAAATTGTAGGCACTATGAGGACAATTTAAATATCCAAAGAGGGGGAGATGGTGTACTTTCATTTATGCATGGTGGCAAAGAACCATAAACCAGCTCACTCCCTGCTAGGAAGAGACCAGTGCTGTCACCTTGGAGCCTTTACATAGCTACAGCACATATTGTTTCAAGACAGAACAATATGTTCTTGGGGTCACAACCTCTCCAGCCAGATATTGATCATCACAACATTCCTTTAAATATCATGTGTTATTACTGCCATAATGTACATGGTGTTCAACCAGTCTAATTGACTGAGTAGTAGAACATTCACTTGGATAACAAAAGCTAGTTTTTTAATGGGATGTTGAAAAAGGTGCCTGATCAACATGCTGAGGTGTTTCCAACTTGGGTATTTAGCTCCTAGAATGGAATCCCGTAGCATCTGATGAAGTAAACTGTGGTTCATGAAAACTTATGCATTACTGATTCTGTTAGTCTACAAGGTGCACCTCTACCCTGCCTTCTGCCATTTATTACACCTTGCAAAGTGGCCAGGCATAAAGAAGCCAGAGCACATGTTTCTCTCCTCCCACCTGCTTATCTCCTGCTCTTTTCTTTTTATGCTTCAAGGCACCTTTCAGTTGAGAATCACTACCCTAGATGCACCAAGCGTCCAGTTACCTGTATGCTCCTCTTTGTGTCTTATTGTGCATAAAGACATCCTGATAAATGGATGCTTATTTTTATGAGTGAGAACATAACAGAGCCATAGTGATTGGCATGTCATAAATGATCTTTCTCACATTTCCTCTCCAATCAAGCTGCTGTCATAATCAGAGATCATCCTTCATTTGTGTATAATGATAGATTGAGAAATGCCCTTTTTTCCTTCCTGCCACTGTTTCAAATAAAAATTGTTTGGTGACTGTTGTGGAATAGTACTAGTGTTTACCATCTGCATGGGAATCAAAGGCTGTTGATAGTGCTTTGCTTCAGTTCACATTGCACCACCAATGAAACATACCCCTGGACCTTAACCTCCAATGAAACTTCTAGCTCCAGTAATACACAGGTCTGTTGGGGAGCCAGAGACTCCTGAGTTTTAATTCTGGCTTCAACTGTGTCTGTCCCTTCTTTGACAAGTCACTAAATATCCCTATCTATAGAAATAGGACCTATATTTTTTTCCTGTCATAGGAGGAACAGTTGAAGGTTAGAATTGCTCGTGTGAATGCTGGCTATATAAACAACATATGTACCCTTACACAAATTCATGTAATTCCTTTATGGGTCAGAAATAACTGCCTGCCATGTAAGGCAGTAGTTCCTCTTTCCCCTCTCACTCTATTGTCCCTGAAGGCTCTATGAGGTATGCTTGTTTTCCAGTGTGCACCACTATTTCTGGTTGAGTGATAAAAGGAAGTATTCTTAATCAAACCTACTTCTAGGACCCAATCCTGCTCAATTTAATGAGAGCATAATTGGGTTCACAAATGCTACTTTGACTCTGAGACGGAAGCAAGCCCTCTGATTAGAAGTGGCTGCTCATTCTTTCAACTGGAGCAAATTCCCATCCCCCTATCAGCTGTGTATGAGACTGGGGACAGAAAGGCAGATATGCCTTCTTACTGAAGTGCTGTGTAGGATTCTATTTCCTGCTGGCAGTACTGCTTTAATTTCCTTCCCTAGAGCTTCCTTGAAAGAGTTTTTCTCCTATTTATATATTCAAGTAAGAAGTGTGGGGTGATACGTGTAAGTGCGTGGGGTTGTTTTGTTTTTCGTGGGGGAGAGAGGGAGGCAGCCCGTCCACTTTGCTCCTTGCTTTTATTGGCCTTTTGACCACATATGACAGGTGAAGTATTTAGCCGCAGCCTCCCTTTCTTTCATTAACAAACAGGCTCCCTTGGGGAAAACTGTTGGCTTTGTGACAGCTGAAATTTGATTTCAGAGGCAGTTTTTTACTTTGCCATGTAGTAAAGTGGTGAGGGAAGTGATTGGAAAAAGGAAATATTATTCAACTCTTTGCATATTTCATTTAATTTTAGAAGCAAAGTCAAAGAAAATATAATCCTATGAATGCAGATGTCATGCATGTATGTGTTGCATGCACATGCACAATCACAGAGTACCTGCTTTTATTGAAGTGGCAAACATTTTGAAACAATGCAGGCATGTTACTCTCTACGTAAGAGGCTGGATGGTTGAAGAATGCAATATGTAATGTAGCCTGCCTCTCTACACAGTAAAGTAGGCCAGGCTGACCTCTGTGCTGCTGCAGAGCTGAACTGTTATTGGTATCTGAGTTAGCTCATTTAAAATTAGCTTGGGTATCTCTATACTACACTACAGTCAGAGAAGTGATGTGTGGTATAGGCATTCCACAGTTATTTGATAAGCCCTCTCAACAAATGTTAAAAATTTTGAAGTGCTTGGAAACTATTATCTTTACAACACCCCCTTCCTGAGTGTTGGTGCCTACAAGAATTCTTTGTAAAATGTGAGCAGGGTTTACTTTTCCTAAAATGTGGCCAGTGGAGATGCTGCTAATTGGTGTCAGCCTTTTTGAGATTAACCTGGTGTCTAGTAGAGCAGTCCTCTAGGAAATGGAAGATCTGGACTTTAGGCTCTTCACAGTCTGAGGGGATTGCAAGCTGTATCTCCCATGTCCCAGAGTGTGAAGCATGCTCTGTTTTTTAAAAAAAATACTAGGGGGCTCTAGGCTTTGAATCCCAAGTGTCTTGTTTGTAGGTCTGACTTTTGTCACTAGCTCCTGAGAAGAGCAAGAGTTCAGACATACCTCTATGATTAGTGTATCCTATTTGCTCTCTCTAGGTAGTTCCCTATCCAAGATTTAAGTTGTTGTTTTTTGTTTTTTTTTTAATTTCCTTTCTGTTTAGCTCAGCCCATGCTCTTTATAGGCATCTAGGCCTGAGTTTTGGGTTCTGAGATAGGGGCTAGGCTCTTAGTACAGGTTCCCTCACCAACAACGCTTTTGCCAAACACAGTTTTGAGTATCCACACTTCAGAGAAAGGGGTGGGGGGTAGTACAGTCTGAAAATGCCCCCCACAGCCTCCCTGGCCCTGCTTATGGCACTTACTCTCCCAGCCCCCACAGCCTTGCTGGTACCCCTTACTCCCCCAGCCCTGCTGGTTTTGCCAACCACAGAGAACTTTCAGGAACCTAATCCCTGTGGTTAGCAAGGGAAACCTGTATTCAGATGCTTATGTCCTTTATTGCATCTTGTCCTAAGTAACTTATCCAAGGTCACAGAGGAAATCTTTGAACCAGGAATGGATCCATATCTCCTAATCTCCAGTTTGCTACTTTCTCCACCAAGCCATTGCTCCTTAGTGTGAACCTTAAGTACAGTCAAACTTACTTGGTAAGGTGTTTTGGAGGACTGTAAAAACCCTGGGTTTGGTGGCAGTAAGGAGAACTCCTGATGACTCCCAGAAAAGCTGCAGCAGCCTTACAAAGAAGAGTGTAATAGACAGTGGGAAGCAGGAGCACAGAGCCACAGAAAAATGTGAGCTGGTATGCTACCTTGTTTAATTTAATTTTGTGTGGTTATAGCCCATGGACTTACTGTTTATAGTTGACTGATAGACCAGTGGTTTGTGGTCGAGGCTGTAGGGGAGGAGAAGGCCTCATTAGCACCTTGGGGCACAGTCATAAAAGACCAAAGGGCTCGGTGCACTAGTGGGTGCAGCTATATAGGCCTAGTAGCCCAGAGCTGGCTGCAGGACTTTGAAGCCAGGTCCCAGTGGGTGGATCTTGGCTAGTAGCCTGAGCTATAAGAAAGGGCCAAACCTGAGGAGGCAGAAGACCCAACAACTTGGCATCCAGGGGCTCAGGGTGAAAGTGGGCCAGAAGGCCTGGTGCCATAGCAAGAGCAAAAGAAGGGCCATGGACCTAGAGAGTATTAAGGAGCTAGAGCCAAACCCTACCTGGTGGGTTTAGACTGTTAGGCCTAGCTATAGAAAGGGGGGCAAAGCCTGTGGTGGCTGAAAACCCCAACACAGAAGTACAATAGGCAGTCACCTGCTTGTAAGACCATCTAAACAATATTTACATCAAGACGTGGCAGAAGAGTAAAGGCAGGATACAAGACAAAAGACAGAAGTGAAGCATTAAGGGACTTCAAGGGTGCCCCTCATTGGCCACTAGAATGCTGCTGGGGAGGACAACCTGTTGCAGGGATGTAATGTTTTATCAGGTCCTACCACCTCCTTACTCTTTCTGTTGGACTTCAGATACCTCCCATTCCTGCAGCACAGGATGTAACACTGGGAAACGTCTTATTTCTCTGCTCTTTCTTCTTTGAAATTTCCATCTTGATGACATGTCCTCATTCAAAGGAACTTTCCTAGGCTTCTGTTGAGTACTTTGGCAACAGGATTTAGGAATGGTTCTTCCTATGCTTGTTACTTTTATAGAATGACTTCTGTAATGCACCCTTTGTGATTCAGTCTGAAGATAAGTCATATAATAATGACTGGCCCAGATCAGATGGGATAAGTGCCCAAGTTGTTTTCTTGGATTCTGTAGAATCGAAAGAACAGGAGATGTAGTTAAAATGGCAATTACTCCATTAGGTTTGCCTATCCATTTTGAGAAGTAACTAGACTGCAGTGTTGCATAGATTTAATTCAAGCAAAAATTGCCCATTATACTATGGAAGAAAGTGAATGTACAGATGTATTTTAGGCCATCCCTTAAGTTATTTAATTCACAAGATTATGTGAGTTCCTATTTAGTTTGGAAGATAATTAATTTGAAAATTGCTTCCCCCACTCTGCTCCACTTGTCAGAACAAAACACTCCCTAGAATGTTCATGCATAGACTTTGGAAACACTGCTCATGGTCCATTCCTTTATTGAGAAGGGAAAAAAGGCCACCCTCTATAGGCTCTAGCAGCCCAGAAGCATCTTTATGCAGAAGGTACCAGTCACCGTTATCAGTTTGGCAGGTGGTAGGTGGGGAGAAAAGTGATCCTGAGAACTGTGTGGGTGGTGAAAAAATTAATTCTAATGAACTGGAAGAGCAAATCCACAGCGGGCAGAGAGCTTTGGATTTCTGCCCTGCTGGATGTGGATAAATGCAAGAGAATCATTTTTGCATGCAAGAGCTAACTGGGCAATTACACCGTAATCTGAAAACCTTTGCTCAAACTGTATCCTGACTACTTGATGACTGGGATGGCTTCTTTCCCAGCTGCCCACAGACCATGCATGTTGCCTCTCTGAGGGGAACTCAGAATGAGTATTCTCCTTCCCTGCTCCTTTTTATTTTTCTGGGGGTATGTTCTGTTACTTTCTCCCTGGGGACCCAGCAGCTGTAATAGGGGGACTGTTGCCTAGAATGCCGTATTTTTGCATAGGCATAAGTTAAAAATACTTGATTGTCAATTGTCTCCTTTACAGTGTTTTCATTGCTCATCTTTGCTTTCACAGTGGAAGTGCTGATACATCTCTGGAGAGGCCATCCCTAACTATTTCTGGCCTACCAGAAGCCATGCAAGAGACTATGTCTTTGGAATATTCCCAAGTCACCTTTGCAGGTCCAAGCAGTTAGGAACATTTGGACAAGTATCCCAGAATGACACAATCAGTCAGAATGGGCTATTAAAACTTTTGGGCTTGTTAATCTCTAATTGTTAGATCCATATTATGTACTAGATTTTTTTTAACCTTTTATATCCCCATGCTTAGGCCAAAGCCTGCTGTAGTATCAAATGGCGTGCAGTTCCAGAATGTGTTAGTAACCTTTGGCATCCTCACAAGGCTGTACATTACGGAGACCTTCCTGCTCTGAAATAGTATGCATTCCCTTCATCACCTGAGTCACTTAAGAAGTACATTGTGTTTTCCTTCCTACTGCTCCACCTACCCCTGTATTCTCCCCTCAAACAAAGTGCTATATTCTGTATCATCACCATTCTGGTCTATGACCATGTATGAAACATTCCCCTGCATTTTCCAAACTTCTTCTTTTATTCTTTAGCATTGGCTTCACTGCTCTCATGTTTTACATCTGCCTCTGCCTGCCAAACTGAGCATAGAGGAGTCTCTGAATATTCTTTATCCTCTTGGGGTAGGGGGGATATGAAAGAGGTGTAAGTTGAAAGAGGCAACAAGATGACATTGGTTCCATTAGTCTCCACGTGGGCCAATACATCCCTGAATCCTAACACAACAACAAGATTAAGGAAGTCACAATTTGCCTAAGGGAGAAGAAGACTTGGTAAATAGCAGGTATTATGTATTCAGCAATCTCTTCATGTCTGGTTACTAAGAGACTTGTGAAGATGAAGGGGTAGGTCCAGCTGCTACACCTATTCTTGTTGGCTTCCAGCTCACATACAGGAGGGAAAAAGAAACACAAATACACTAGGAGTAATAAGGTGAACCAAACAGAGAAGAGGCAATTTGCTTCCCTTCTGCAATTATCTTTCCCAAGGAGACTGCTTTCTAAGCACATTAATTGTTGATAATGATGGGCTGTGTGTTTTCAATGGTTTCTCATCGCTGCTGAGAGAATACGTGGTTCTGCTGGGGGGTTGGTTATAAGAAAAATTGTGTATGCAAAGCAGTTTTGCCAAAACTAAAGCAATAACAATGCAGTTCTCAGAACTCTTAGACAGTAGTGGACCTAGTCTCAATTACATAGTGCAATTTGACAGTAAGTTCATTCAGTGGAGCTACCCAAATGATGGAAAAAGTAGTGTATGTAAGAGCAGACGAGCTGTCAAAGTCATTCTTGGTTGTACAACCTCTATGCATAGTTTCACCAGCAATAGCTGCTTCTCATCAGGTGGGCACTACATTAAAAAAAAGCAAAAAAGTTTTTATAGGGGTTTTCTATGGTTGTTACCTATGTATTCTACCAAATATGTATATGTACATGACAGACAAAGATGTATCTTTTCTCACAGGAGAAGATATTATGGTATGCAAAAATACCATGCTCTGTCTTTCCTATATAACTGTTATGTTGTAGTTTTATAGTAGTACTTCTGAGCCTCAATCATGAACCAGGACCCTGGTGTGTTATACAATGTGCAAACTAGAATAGGTGCAAACTCCTGCTTGTCCTTCATGTGCCATAGGGTATATAGATTATTTTCTCTGTATTAGAGGTGATTAGGTTGATCTATTAGAAGTCAGTGCCTGTGTATGTTATTGTTTTCCTTTCTCTGGAAGAGATTCTTTGAAGTATTAATAGGAAGAGCAATAATAAAAATTACATAAAACACCACCAATTTTGCATTTGATAACAACAGGAAAAAAGCTTTGAAGAAGATGAAATACAGCAATTTGGAGTCCTGGTCTTCATTATATGGTAATTCTGTTTATTGCCAGCACACATCTGTCTAATTCGGATAGAGTCAAATGTGTGGTGTGGGAACAGACTGATCACAGATCTGTCGTGGCATGTGCATGGCTCTCCTTGTGGGAGTGTGTCTACACCTTCTTGTGTAAAAATTTAAATAACAATCTTTCTTCCTTCCCCATCTACAGGATAAATAGCTCAATTTCATACCTGGGCTGTGTGTATTTGTGCTTGCTAGCTTGCTTGAGTGATTTTACTGAAGAAAAGTGGAGAGAAAGAAAGTTCTGCTGTTAGTTATCTCTTCTGGGAGTGAATCTGGATCCAGTCCTGGTGGTGATATGTGAAAGCCCTGTCTGCCGCACTTGGAAGCATCATCTGTTGGTTGGCCCTGGCACATAGCCAGTGAAATGCTTTTGATGTGGAAGATCTCAGGTATGGAAGGAGATCAGTGATCCCTGGTTAGCTAAGGCCCTCAGATGTCAGGACAAGAGACCATGGGGCGCCTGTGTGGAAGCTGGAGCACTAGAGTGATTAATGTGCCATGATCCATTCCTCGGCAAATTGGCTGCTGTATTCTGTGCCACCCAAAATTGGCCCTTTTTTCAAGGTGTGCAGCTTGCAGCTTCCCTCCCAGCTATGTGGTTGTGGTAATTTAAAGGTGAGAGAAGTCTTTAAAATCCTTTCCTTTACCTGTTACTACTGCTGAAGTCTTGCCAAGGTTCAATTTAGCTATCTGTTCTGCATGCAGGTGCTGATCTTGGCCTGGCATTGAAGGAACTGGCAGATGGTCCCGCTTACGCATCGTGATATGAATATCTGGCCAACTCCTGCCTTAAAATAAACAGGAACGGAGACATTTGCCATATATAATAGTTTTGATAGAGACAAACACTTTGCATAAATACGAAGATGTGAGAGGAAGCAAAATCTTTACCATGAAATCTGTATAGAAGACCACCTTATTAGGCAGATTCCAAACATCCCACTTCTATTAGGTGACCATCCCTTTAGGAATCAATTGGCCAAACCCTCAGGGGTCATTTCAGTCCTGTTTCTAAATATATACGCTTAGAAAATACATGGGGGCATGGCATGGAAATTTTATTGACAATGGTTAGAAATTACCACTGTGGGTAGCCTGGGAAGGAGTTACATAGGTTAGTTGCAATAATGTCCAAATGTTGGTCATGCAAACAGTGCTACATTTCTTTTTTAAAAAGAGCTCTTCTCTATTTCTGTCCTAAGCAAACAGCATGTATCACTTTTCTTTGCTCAATCCATTCTTAACCAGGTGGAAAATGCGTGTATGATTTTGTGAGTACTAGTACCTGGATCATGTATTTGAACATGTCCCCTCTACACAATTCTTCTCAAGAGAAGTGACATTTCCATGGCACAAGATGCTACTGATTTGTTGCCAGGCACTGTTGCTAAGCATGCTCTCTTTCAATGAGGGACGGGCCATTGAATGGCATTGCAGAACCACCCACGCAATATTGCTCATTAAATAAAGACGGTGGGAATCCTTGATGGGGAGAAAAATCCACCCCCACGCACACAGCAGAGTACAGCAAAATGCATCATAGTCATTAAAACACTCCAACAGTTTTTAATTTTTCCCAGCTACCATGACAAACTGCAGATATTAATCATTCTGTTACATCTTCATATGAAAAACCCACCTTAAGGTGATCTGTCAGCATTAAATTGTCAGTGTTAAATGGCAGCAATTAGAAATGATGGTTCAGGTTTCCAAAGATACTGTGTTTGATATTGCTTTCATCTTGTCTTCAGCTGAATGACCTGATGTCAAAGTGCTTGTCTTATACATGCTGCAGAGCTGTGCTTCTTGTAAACAACCCCTTCTGCACCCCCTGCAAAATTCTACAATTTTCATGGCTACTTCCCGTAATCATTTTTGGACTTTTTACAACATTTTTTAAAAATTAAATTTGTCTTGGGATTTGACCATACAAAAACCTTTTAATGGAGACATATTTCTCTTTTTGGAACCACCCAGCTAAATCAAAGTTTCTGTGTCTAGTCAAAACATTTTTCATGATGTGTGTCTTTGCCTAATGTATAATGTCTTTTAAGACTGTTAGTTATCAGCTCTTTTGGATGGTGGGCAAAGGGAAGAGGGGTAACATGTATTTGCGGATCATTTAGTGGATTTGTGCCTGGATGTTAAAGCAGGCTAAAATCCACTAAATCTCTCTCTTTTTTTTTTTCATCGCTACCACATTCTGACCCCTTCATTACTTGCTGTCCAGCTTGAAATTTTGAGGGGGTGTCTTATTTCAGTCCATTCATGTAGTACTTTGGAAGGAATGGAATGAAGGGTCATAGTATAAAAAAGGTTCTGGTCTCATGCTGCAGAAACACCTACTGCAATAGAAACTTGTAATAGTTGGGACTGTACATGACAGGAAATGGTGGTGGAAGAAAAAAGGAGAAGCTAACACGTGAGGGAATTGATGTGCCATTTATATCTTTCTAAGCTAAGCTTGTCAGAAAAACTCTATTGGTTACAGCCTCTAGAAACTTTCCACTAAACATGACAATTCATCTATGGCTGGGTTTTCCCTTCTACTCTAAAGTGATTTTCCTTTTCAGAAGCTTAGAGAAGGGTATTGATTTTTTTTTTTTTTTGGCAGAACTTAGTAAACTCTACCCAGTGGCAACAAGCCAATCTTCTCATAGTCACTGATGAAGCATTTTGAACGAGTACCACACAAGGCAGCACATGGAGTGTGGCTTTCTTAGTCATAGAAACACTGGAGAAGACAGACCTTCAAAATTCTTTCTGGGTTTACTTCCATTCTTGGCTTTGTTCAAGATTGTTGTGATCAATCCCTTGCAGAACTGCATGTACTCATGCCAAGAAAACTAAAGAGGATGAGAGTGTTCCATATGAGACTTAAGTGTTTGGCTTGGTTGTAATCTTACTAACAGTGGTACAAAACCAACATGAGAAGAGATCTAAGGTTTTTTTGTTGTGTCCTATACTGAATGCAGAAGCCTGGCTTCTGTCAAAATGTTGTTAGAGAGAGGTGTGCAGTCTTTGGGGATATAATGCTACCTTGGCTATGAGATTCTCTCTAACCCATGTTGCCATGTGGTCCTAAAGACAATGGTCAGTACAGAACTGATAGTTCTGGTCCATGGATTTTGATAATCCCTAGTGGCTGAACTGTATCTCAGTAAAAAGAAAAGCTTGCTTTAGCTCTGTTGAAAGTAGTAGGTCTCCCGCAGGGTGCTCTGAAAGTTTTGAAGTCACAAGAGGGAGTGTGAGAATCTAGCTGCTCATGGTGACCTGGAAAACCTTTGTTCGTTTTTTTCATGCTGCACTTGGACTTTCAAATATACTAGTTCAGGAATTAAAAAAATAAACAAATGAAAATTGAGGAGGGGTCACTTTCATTTTGAAACACTGGGAAGCCTCCTTGTTATGCATGAACTTAGTGATTAGAGCACTTGCCCAGCACATGGGAAGTGTAGGCTTAGCTTCTTCCCATCTTCTAGGAGAGTGCCCTAATCACTATGCTGTGGGTTATTCAGGAATGGGGAAGACATTCACATTCCCTACTGTTTTGAAGCTGTTGCATTTTCCATTCAATGTTTAATCATTTGCTGGGCCACAGTGGATGAAGGGGGTAGCAAAAGGAGCAGCGACATCCTGGGTTAGGAGGATGTGAACTTCTCTTAGGACAGCTCAGATAATCTGCCATAACATTCTGTCAAATCCATGTGATCTAAGTCAATGTTTTGGATTGTAAATCATGACAACAGAGCTTGGTTGACTGTTTAAGCCAGGGCTGTCCAACTGGTGGACCATGGGCTTCATTTGGCCCTTGAGGGGTTAGTGTGCAGCCTGCAGGCTCCTCCCTGCATTGCTGCTGTGGTGATGGTGGCAGAAGCAGCAAGAGGCAGGGGTGTTTGGGTCAGGACAGCATGCCCAGAGACAATCTGGTAAGCCCGCTGCCTGGGCAGCGGGCAGGGAAAACTTGGGCTGTTCTGGCAGCACCAGAGTGGGGAAGTGGGAGAAATGCTTGTGCTGCAGTGGTGGGAGGAGTGGGTCTTTTACATGGTGGAGAGGTGGAGTGGGCTTATGCTGCTCACACAGTGGGGATAGGGCATGCCTGTCCACAGCAGCAGGGGAGGACTTGTGCTGTGTGAAATTGGGGGCAGGGATTCTGCTGCTTTGGCAGGGGAGAGACTGGCAGTGGGTTGGTTTGTGTGCTGGTGGCCAGGAGAGGGAGGGGATTGTGCACAGCAGGGGTCCCAGGAGCCCACATAGCATGGGGCCCAGGGTCTGTGACCCAAGGGGCTTGCTGCCTCAGATGCTTTGAAGTTGGACGATGCTAGTTTAGAAAATCAGTGTGGGTGCATTAGATACTGCAGGCCATCCACTGCAGCCAACATCCTCTCCCTCCAGTTGTCTTGACTGGATTTTGTCACTGGATTTTGATGAGCAAGATTGGTAGTATGAGGTCAACTTGGCACAAATCTTCCTTGCTATAATCCAATTCATATGCAGGTGCATTTCACTCTGTACCATCAATATCCTTAATCTCTGTGCTGATAGGCAAGTATTTGAGCAGTAAGTATGGCTACTGTGGGAACTGTAATTGCAAACCTGCACATAGGCAGCTCAGGGTATAGGGTGGCTCTTCTGTGGATTGAAAGAGCAACAGAGCTCAGCAGCTGTGGATGTGGCTAACCAGACCTTTTTAGGATCACATCTTCAGCCTAAGCAAAGCACTGGAAAAAAAAATACTCTAACATTGTCTGCTTGGGTCAGCCAGCTACCACTGACAATTATTCCATTATAATGGTAAAAATAATAGGCAAATTACATTCATGTCTTCAAACACAGTGACCTGGAGCAGACAAATAAAATGGACAAAGATACGTATGATTGATCAGAATGAAGGATCACTTTGGTTGGTAGATTGGCCAGACATAGAAACCATATTTCAACACTAAGTAAAACTCATCTTACAGAGAAAGGTCAGTTTAGGGTGTCTCAGTTGGGCTACGTATGCTGTCTTCTCTGGAGCAACACAAACTCCAAAACAAAATTAGGAGCTGAAGCTATTTTTTTTCTTTTATTGCTAAACTAGATTGCTTGCTGAGTGGCATAAATGACAGCTTAATGAACATAAAATTACCATTTTATGGGAACTGTCATGCTCAGAGTGAGGTAGTTAGCTCTGCAGTCAGGCCAAAGACAGTGTAGATAATATGCACCTTGTAGACTAACTAAATTAGATGTATAAAGAGTAGAACCATGCTTCCATCATCAATACCTTTGTACCAACCATGACAAATCCAGCTAATACCAAAAACAAGTTCTTTGAAGACCTGGAATATCCTGTCTCTTGGGTATCAGCCAAGGACCATCTCATTACTACAGGTGATTTTAATGCCCATGTTG
This sequence comes from Crocodylus siamensis, assembly GCF_052110815.1. Lineage (NCBI taxonomy): Eukaryota > Metazoa > Chordata > Crocodylia > Crocodylidae > Crocodylus > Crocodylus siamensis. The sequence goes on along the minus strand of NC_143396.1, from coordinate 226,061,672 downwards.
GGTCAGGCAGTCAAACTTGGTAAGTTGGTATTGGCAAATATGGCATCAGAAAATGCAGCAGCAATGGCAGCAATGGGGAAGTGTGCTAAACACCATCTTATTGTGACAAATACCATCTTTTAGCTCCCAGCAGGAATGAAACTTCCTGGATATGCTCCAAATGGAACCTTAGCACTGTCAGGCAAAGATGTTAGGGGTCACTATGCTCATGAGAGGAATGATGTGTGGGACAGATCTTCACATCCATGCAAAGTTCAACAACCCTGTCCAACTGTTTGCAATCAGGATCTGAAAGGTAGGCTACATTAAGAATGGTAGGCTATTATTTGTGACTTGGCCACTGCCACAGACCACTGTCCCATCTGCAGCACACCAGCCCTCCCTGCTCTGTACCAGGACTGCTGTTGTGCCCTGTTTCTGCAGCTTCTGTTTATCGTTGTTACCAATGAGGTGAGGGAACAGCCTTTAGTGCAGAGGAGAGAGGGCTGGAGTCTTCCTGTGGGTTGCTGCACAGAGATCAGTGACAAACAGCAGAGGAATTCATGGAGCAAGGCAGAGAAAATGCCTTTAGTGTTTTATGCTGATGATCCTTACCACTGTGGATCAGGTCCAGCTCAGGGGTCATAAGTTACCAATTGCTAACTTACAATGTATCCAGGTCCAAACCTTCTGAAGAAGTTGAATGTCAATAGATGGAAGATTGATATTGCAAAATAAGAGTTATGTAAATCAGTGGAAACAACTACATCATTAATACAGCTTCTGGAGACATTGACACTGAGTGGAAGTATTTCAAGGATAATGCCTATAAAGCTGCTTTGAAAACTCTGGATCAACGGTTCAGAAATATCTATACTGGTGCAATTAGAGTGCTGAGGATATAAAGAGATTTGCTTAATGAGAAACTTCACCTGCATTACTGATAGAACATCAGCTTTCAATAATAATGTTTACTCTTCAGTCTAAGCAGAGCTGCTATGATACTTAGTGAAATAAGAAAGCAAAGTAATTACAGTCACAGTTGGACTGAAATGGTATACAAAAAAATCTGTGATGCTCACAATATTGGGGCCTCATCTGGATGTCTTCACCCTTGCTATGAATTCAGGTGGAGGAACACTCCTTACTGAAAAATATCAGATTCTAGAGAAGTAGGACTGATCACTGTAAAAACTTGCTCAGCAAGGAATACAGCATCAGCAATGAGGCTATTGACCAATTGCATCAGTATGCTATTAATTAAATTCTTGCCACTGAACTCGGTCTCTGAAAGATGGGAAAGGCAATTGCATTGCTTTCAAATGGTGGCTGGTTCTGATGCTGTTCTGGTTGAGGTCTGTATAGCTGGTGGGGACCAGCTGTACATGCAGTGTCTCAGAGAGCTCTCAATTGATTTGGCATAAAGTGGTCCCCCAAGAATATAAAGATGCTTCTCTTATCCACAGAGGTGTAATAGGGTGGGGCAAGCAGGGCCCAGCCCCAGACATCAGTTTGGAGTGGGTACCAGCTCACACACCAGCAGCCACAGCCAAGCAGGGTGCACAGAACTAACCCCAGCCCTGGCTGCAGCAAGGCAGTATGCAGGGAGCTGGCCTCTGCCCCACCCCCCAGCACCAGCAATGCAGTGTACAAGGAGCCAGTCCCAACAGCAACAGCTGCTGTCAGGTAAGACCTTCCTGTGTGCTTGCCACTGCTCAACTGCACCCCCACCCCGCTGCTCTCAGGGGCTTGGCACAGCACCCCCCAACCCTGCCCAGGGTGTAAAAGTAGTTTGTTATGTCTCTACTTGTGCACATGTATAAGGAGAAGGATAATTATTCTATATGTGATAATTCTGTGAGAATCTCATTAAAAATTGGAGAACTGTGGTTGCTGGCAAGATCCTTGCAAGAATCGTATTCAACTGCTTTCTTTTCTGTGCAGTTGGGACTTTGTTTTGTAGTTCAGAAGGGGCAGAGGAATGACAGGCATGATCTTTGCTGCACACCTGATGTGAGAGCAATGTAGAGAGCAGAATATTAACCTTTCTGTGCCTTTGATTTCTACAAAGGCATTTGATTGTCAGTATCAGCAAGTACCTATGGAAGGTCCTAGTGAATTGTCTGCCCTGACAGAGTCATTGTATTGGTTACACATTTTCATGATAGTAAGAATTTTGGAAGATGGGAAATGCTTCAGTCCATAACAAGTGGTGCCACTTTAGATGCCTAGGGGGCTTTGACCAGCTCCAATGCCCAAAGCATGTTGCTACCTCTAGGGTTAAGTGGCAGCTGAGCAGGGCTCTTGCCTGGGAGAGGAGTTCCTGAGTTCTGGTCTCTAGTCCAATTAATCAAACAGGCATCTAAACCTTGGAGCACAGACCAGGACACAGGACTTCTGTCTCACAGATAATTGAGATAACAACTAGGTTAGAGTCATACTCCATCTTTAGCCCTCTCTCTTTGGCCCAATCCATCTCTGTGTATTCCATGTGAGGTGGAACAGCTTCATTCAAAAGGGATGAGGCCATGGACAGGTATTGCATTTGTAGCATTACAAAAAGTGAACTTTTGGCCATTTGTTTGCCAGTTAGGAAGGAAGTTACATTTCAAGAAGATTATGCTGCCCTGGGCCAAGGGAGGCGACATTGGTTTCATTCTTTTGGACTACGTAGATAGTCACAAAAACACCAGCAGACTCTCCCTATGCCTGAAGAAGGGTGCTTGTGCCTAAAAGCTGGCAAAGAACAATTTTTCCAACTATTTAGTTGGTCTAATAAAAGATATGATTTACCCAAAGAACCTTGTGTAGATGGTCATTATGCATTTATTTGAACACTTTCCCTTTCAAAGGAGTTTTGTGCCCTTTTGATTGGCAGCACCCATGTATGGTTAGAATGTAGTCCTCTGGGTTCTGTCCCTGGCTTTTGGTCAGTACTGTAGCAAGGGGGAGGGGGGGCGAGTGGGGTGACCACTCTGGGTGCTGAAGCAAAGGGGCGCCAGCTGGGGCAGAGCATGGGATGGAACCACGAGAGGCTTGTTGGGGAGGGGGGGAGGGCAGCTCCCACTGCTGCGTGCACTCCCAGGTAAGCATGGGGTGGGGGATGTATGCCCCCCCAGATCTGTGCACCAGGTGAGGGGATTGTATTGTTTCCTACTTCACATATAGGGTGTGAGGCTTTAATGACTTAATACTTGCTTGTAAAGTGCTTTGAAAGCTTCAGAACACCGAACTAGAATCTCTAAGTGTTGTAAAATCACCTCCTCTGTGACTGAATCTAAAAGAACCAAAGGCTGACTCAGATTTTTTTAGTGAAGTATTTACCATGACCTCTGTCTTCTCTAGCCTGATTGCAAATTACCCTCAGTCTCATGGTATTTAAATATCTTTCCTTAAGTAGCATTTCTTGAATACCTTTCTTCTTAGCCTCATTGACCTCATTTCTCATTAGGGTCTCTTCCTCCTCCTTCTCTGGGGAAAGGTGACAAGCCTTGATGATGACGAACCTTTCTCTTTAATTCCTTAGCACTCTTTTCTTACTTTTTATGTCTCATTGTAGTAAGTAGTTCTATCTCTGATTTACCCATACTACCTAAGTTCTTCCATTTAGCTGTTGTCTTTCTGGCTCCCTCTGCTTTCACAGATGCTTCCTCATCTCCTCCCTGCCCCAGTGTAGCAATTCAGAGAGTCTTTCTACCAACTGGGGATGACTGTGACCTGTCTACAGCAGATCTACATCAACACACTCATACATAGTGAGCTTGGATAGTGCTAAAGTTGTAATATATATTCAGTCTGGCTCACAAAAATACTTATCAGGAGCATGAGTAGGTCGTAGGTTTTCCATTACTCTGAGCTATAAAACTCAGCTAGATGTCAATGGAATCGTAGAAGCACATTTTGCTGTCATAGGTAATAGCTGAGGAGGTGGAAGCTGGGGGCTTTTCTTGGAGGGGGAACCTGCCTTAAAAATGGAGAGTTGTGCTTATGGGTGGGAGCAGGACCCTATTGATAAGCTGACGGATTAATTGTAAAACAGACATCAGCTGACAGTAGCTATGAATAATTCAGTCTTTGGAGTCTGGTATCTGTATGCAGTGGAGTCACATCTAGTGATGGCAGGCAGGACCCATCAGCCAATGGAACTGCTAATCCTGCCCTGAAAAGGTTTACACTGTAGCTCCAGCACCCTTTAGTGAACATCATGACTTGTAGAAGAAAGTATTTTTCTCCACCCACTGCCTCGACCTCACAGACTTCCTGGTTCTCCTTCTTCTCCTGGATCTGTCTAGTTTCCATAGGTCTGTCCGGTGGAGCTAATTTCGACATATCTAATGTCTTTGCTGGGCTTGCTTTGTCATGGGATGACATTCATTGGACCACATCATTCACTTTCCTACAGTTGTCAAAAGTTCTAGAGAAAGGCACTAATTCCTTAAATGGGCAGTAATGTACCCAGCCAGTCAAGCAATGCTATAGAGTAGGGCTGTCGAACCGGTGGCCTGTGGGCTGCGTGTGGCCTGTGAGGGGTTAAGTTGCTGCCCCCAGGCTCTTGCCTAGCTGCTGTTCCTCCCATTGCTCTGACTGCAATAGCAGACTGAGACTCCAGGCCCTCCCCCATCTCCTCTGGCTTTTACTGCCTGACCACATCCCAAGGGGCAGGGCAGTATGGCACAGTGGAGCCAGGGTAGCTGAGAGTGGGCCTAGGGCTGCATGGGCATGCGATTACACAAGATGAGGGAGATGAGGGAGAGGGGTAGGAAATGCATGGTGCAGCAGTGGCTGAGGTTATGGATGCCCCCCATCGCCCCGCACAGCTATACTGTGCAGGTCAGGGAGCCCATGGCTCCCCCTAGTATAGCCTGTGGGTGTGTTAGATAGCCTTTCTGTAGAGGGTGAGTGGGAAAGAAAGTCTAGTCCTGATCTTTCCAGGTGATCAACCTGTGCATTTTGAAGCCTGGTGCTTGATTTACTCTTAGTATCTTGTATAAGCAAAAATGTTAGCTGTAACCATGAAACATTCCAGCTCCATTAGCCTGCTCCTATGCTCCCATGGCCTACAGTTCTACAGGATGATAACAATTTGGCAGAAAGCAGCAGTATTTCCTTTCATGTGATCTGAATGTACTGACCTTATATTTTTCATCTCATTATTAACCCTCATCCTTACCCTTCTTTGGACTATTACAGCCTGTGCTAAATCTCTCCTAAGATAGCCATTGACACAAGTGGCTGGAGATGGCTTTCAGTTCTATGTTTATAGGGTCTGGACTCGGGGATTTGAAGGAAGGCACTGATGGCATTGTTAATTATGAGTTAGACCTGTCCCTGTTTCTGGCTACAGAGATTTCCTTGGCAATGGGGCAAGCCCAGTTCTACCAGTGGGACAGGACGGGGGTAAGGGCAGTGTTGAGCTATAGTTTCTTTTCCTACTGCATTTTTAAAGCACCTAGGTATCACATTTTTTAAACTGCTGTTGTTCTGTATAGTGAGTGAACAGCTATAGTTTCCCTATTTTATTGATGTGGAAACTGAGGTAGAAAAAAAAAGTTAAGTGCCCAAGGATAGCTCAAGGAGTGGCTGATGGAGCCAGGAACAGAACATATGAATCCTATTTCTCAGGCTGTATTAGTAACAACTGCTTTTGTGATCAGAAGCATCTTGGATGACCTTCTGCAGTCTTGGCTCTCAGGATTAGGATGCCCTGCAGGAAAATTATTTCTGGGTTGATTCTCCACACAAATAGCTTGTTGTAATTCCTGGAAACCTCATGGTTTTCAGTGCATTTATCCTCATAGGACTCCTGTGAAATAAGGGGGTATTGCTGGGAGCCTATGCCTAAGCAAGACATGTAGAAACCCCCTTGTAACGCATGACTAGAATCAGATGCATAAGGAAGGGATAACTCAGAAACCAGTTGTGTGGGGAGATGCCTAACTGAGCCAGGTGTAAAAGGCAGAAGGAGCTTCAGTACTTGATGTGGAAAAGACGGGTGCCTGTCTCAGGCTAGAAAGGCACCTCCATGTGCAGATATACGATTCTGAAAAATGGGATGCAGATGATGTGGCACATCATCTCATATAATGCAACATATTCTTCTCCAGTTAAAAAGAAATGAGATGCTTTACTAACATGCTAGGGGCATAAAGCTATACTATTTCATTTAAAAATGAAGTAAAAACAAATACAACTTTATTGGAATGTGCATTAATTTGCATTATGCATAAAAACACAACAAATTAGACAAAAGTATTAAAATGCTGTTTCATTAGTCCTGTAGTCATTAGTGTTAAATACACATCTCTTTCAGATTCATAAAACAAAATCTAGACTTCTTGAGCATTTTAGCAGTGCAGCTAGTGTTTCACTGAAAGTTATTTCCACACCTGAATTGATGTTCACCAGAGTTGTTTTTTAACTAGAGTTAAAAACAGTTTGCAATGGTTTTAAATAGGAGGTACATTATTAGGAGCAGCTAACAGACAGCAGATTTGCCAGCAAAAGGATAGCTTAATTAGTGGAACATCAAGATAATTAAAAACGAGAGAGGGTTAACACCTGTGGAATATAGAGTTTAGAAGGAATTGGGTAGATGATAATGATGTCAGTTGATTCCCTCACTGCTGCCTGAATAGAAATGCTGCTACTGCTGGCAGGAAGTTGGTTTTAAACATTGGATAGATCAGGAACCATTCTCTTCCCCTCCCCACTCCCAGCCAGATCCTGGGCACCTCCCTCTGCCTGGGCTCTGGACTCATGAGCAATTCCTGGAGGTATGGGTTGGGTAGAAAGAAGGAGACATGCTAGAACAGCCAATACACTGGTGGCTGGAGCTCTCTTCTAGGTATGTGAATGACAAAGCATAAACATGCTTTGCCTGATCCAGATCGGGGATTTGAACCTGCATCCCATGGGAATGTCCTAATCACCAAGCTGTTGGTTATTCTGGGACCTGCTCTCTCTTCATCTCACCTACAAGAGACATTGGTATACCCACTGTGTATTGGGGAAGGATGACTCTGTTTTGGGTACTCACTTGGGATGTGAGAGATTGAAAGTAAAGCTCCTACTACAGGTTCAGTTAGATTAGAGGCTTGAACCAGGGGTGTGTGCTAATCCCAGCCTATTGGCTATTCCCAAGAGGACTGGACTGGACACACCTGTGTTCTTTGATCCCGAGATTAAGTGCAGCCAATATAGTACAGACATACATGATACATAGGCTGGAGTGTAACCCTTCAAGTGATGGATTAGTTTTGAAATTCAGGAGTATAATTAGCTTGGTTGGAAAGAAAGCAAGTGAGACAGACATAGCTATAGAGGACTTGGGTCTAGTTTGTTTGTTTCTAACATGTAAGTTCTTGAGGGAAAGCTGTTAGATACCTAAAGTGGCTTGCATCAGGCAACTCACATGTGTGACTTAATGAACACCAGCCAACAGCTCTGCATATTTTCACTCTCAGCCAGCTTCACCAGTTCACCACTGTGAAGGATGTTTTTGTAACTACCTGGGATGTCAAGATAATGATACTGTATCAGAGCTGAGATGGCTAAGTTCACATCACTGACCCATCCATCGTGCACCTGTGTGACTGAGAAAGTTGAATTCCTCTTTACTTTGGATTCAAAGGACTAAAATTGTTAGTGAATAATCTGCTAAGTCTCCTAACCTGTGTCAAATCCACCACTATATTACCCTGTACTTGCTGTAATATTGAAACAAAGGCAGAGGAAAGTATTTTTTCTCTTGAATCTGTCATTCCTATTTATTCTGTCCAAGGAGTTTCCATGTTACTTGTGTCAAGTTCCAGAGAGGAGGTTTGACACCTGCCTCTTTGCTAACATACACTAAATAAGAGGTTAGTGGTCAGGGGCTGATTTCCATCAGACTCTGGCTGTGGCATATTCTGCATGAAAGATCTAAGTGCCTACTGAAATCTACTCTATAGCAATCACTCCTCTTGTTCTACTCCCACTCTCATATATGTTAACGAGCAAGTATTCAGACCAACTGAGATTTGGGTACAGTGTGAACCTTCCGGTGCCAATCAATATAAAGTAAAACCTGTTCATGCCATTATTATTTCCTCTGCCTTATTATACAATATAATTACAGCCCACATAGAAAGCATAAGTCGGGGGTATCTCAGACAGCACGAATCCTTAATGGAGGGGGAAAGGAATGTTCTAAACTCATAATGCTTGTTCTGGAGAGCAGGGCATTGCAGTTCAGAAAGCATTTTGCAAACCAGTTCCTAGACACAGGAATGAAAATATGTGAGACCATTTAGTCCATCTCCCTGAAAGGCAAGACCATTTCCTAACCAGGGCATTTACTAGTCTTTTCTTGACTCCAGCTTTTAGTGCCATAAATACTTCCTTGACCTAAAACATCCTGCTCTAGGGGGGTTTCTTAGTATTCAAGCTAAAGTTTCCTCCTTTAAATGTCCTCATGGTACTCTTACTTGAATCCCTTTTTCTATCCTAAATAATAATTCTGCCATCATTCATGTGGGTGCCATTCAAATGTTTCCAAACTGTGGTCTTGGCTATTGCTTAGCCAAGAAATGTATTTCTCTCTTAAATTCATTCTTCAAAAGCCGAACCATTCCATTTCCCTGTTTGTTTTTGTTGTTCTTTTGAATTCCCTCCAGTCTGTCACTGTGTTTCTGGTTCAGCACAGTTCAGAGAATGTTAAGGTTTCATGAATAAGTAATCAAAAGTAAGGGTGAGGTTGCCTGTACAATGTTACCTGTAGGCCTTATGACAGGCCTCTTACATAGTCACCTATAGGGATAGGTTCTCAGTTGTGCCAGTTAACACCTTTACTATCTGTGCCTCTAACATGATTCTTCTGCAGGGTCATCTTTTTTTGCTGTTGACCCCTACCAGAAAAAAAAACTTTATCTGAGTCTATACAGCAGCCTCATGATTGAGACAAGAAATCAAGTGGAGCCAAACATGCGTTTTTATTATTTCTCATATTTCACAAGTAACATGCAACATATAAGTTTGTGGTAATGGTAGGATTTATAACAACTCAAGATGAGTTGTCAGTGAAAATATGAACAAGGATCTCCAGCACAAAAAATACCCCTTGAGTGGGAGGAGTACCTGCTTTAGCTGTGAGCAAGTAGCCGATTCTTGGCTTCCGTGTGAGCCAATAACTAATATGTGTTGCTCTGGCTCCTTTAGCTACATTGTGGAGCATGCCCTAGCAGAGAACACCTAGTTTAACAGCCCATGCCAGATAGTGAACTAAAGAGGTCTGAGATGAGGTAGTAGAACGATTCCCCTGAACAGCTCTAAGCCTCATCTAGTGGTTTCTCTGCTAATGTATACCTCCTAAATTAGCAAAATAGCATTCTGAAGGAGAGAGAGTAATGTGTACAGAGACTACACACTTTGTCCCATTATAAGGCTGATCATGACCTATCCCTTTTAAAAATGAAGCTTCAGTTTTTGTATTATTTATCTTCACATTTTTAGTAGTCTTATTGAAAAAATTAGAATTTACTCTGATTTTTTTTTAACTTAACAAATTGGTCATTTTTTTATATTAAAATTCATGAGTATCTTCTTTCCATACAGTATTGGTATTTCTCCGTCCTGTTATCTACCCAGTAAAATCTAATTACATCACAACATTCAAAACATAAGTAGATTTCTGACTGTCCTTAGGCAACCTTGTTGTTTTTTAATCTGCATATGATGGTTAGAAGCTATGGCAATAAACCCTTTATAAATGATGATAGATTAGATTTTGACATAAGCTCATCAACAGGCAGTTCCCAAGCATGGGAATAGCATAACATTTGAGAAATGTCACAAGCCTCTTACGAATCACTCACAAGAGATAATTAAGGAATCTATTTAGCCAGAGTATAAAAAGAAAAGATCTGCTGTAGATTAGAAACTGGCTAAAAGAAGGAAACCAAAATTAGTAGAATTGGCCTTCACAATTCACACAGCCTCTCAGTTCAGTGTAGTTGAGAACCATGAAGGTAAAAATGTCATTAAGTGCTAATATTGCCATGACTTATTTCTTTTCTTTTTTTAATGTTTATGTGATTTTGTGAGAGAAATACTCTTTATAAAGTGAAAACTTTTTTTCCAGGGGATTTCCTATTTTATTACAGAATGTAAATATAAAGGTTTAGGAGTTGGGCTTTGAGACTGGCTGACGTAGGTTAGAAGAACCAGCTGGGGAATTAAATCCCCTTTTTTCATCCAAAGTGCAGCCACAACAGATATGACTGTTTCACTAGTTTCCCTATCCTTTCTTTCTCACTATCTCTACTCCTGAGCCATCCCTTCCTTAATCAGCATTTATGAAAAATCACTGCATCCCCTGCACTAAGTCCTAAGGAAGTACTTCCTGTCTTCCCGCACTTGTACCATCTTTTCTGCCCCACTTCTATTGCTATAACCAGGTTTCTTGTTGCAAACTAAGGCTGTATAGAAAATAGCCCAGATTCAGCAATTGATAGCCAGTTATCAATATAGCCAGGGTTCAAATTACACTTTGACTCTTGGGAAGAGGTGAGAAGGGCGCTGCAAAAAATATTAAACCAGTCCATTAGAAGGAGAAATCTAATCCCCACCCCGGTTACGATTTTCAGATCTTACAGTGGGACTCTCATCTCTTATGCAGGGGCTCAGCCCGCTCCGAGCTCCCCCATAATTCACACCCTGAATATAACTGCAATCATGGTAAGGTATGAATATAGACAAGAACATGCAGAGGGGTGCTTCCACTGACTTGTTCAGGGTTTTTCTTTCAGGATCCTAATTTTTTAGAACATGTTTCTTGTTAACATATGTTTGTTGGTAAGGACCAATGTGTATGTGGGAGCAGGGAAGCACAAGGAAAACAAGGGAGTAATGATAGGGGAACTCGGGGCTTCTAGGTGCTAGAACTGGTTAACAGAAGACACGATTGAGAGAAAGTGACATCTTGAGCTAAACTTGTGAGAACATGTATATATATTTTTTGTGGATTTGTAGTTCATTCCAGGTGCACTTCTCAGTGCTCCCAATCCTTCAAAAATACAAAGCCTGTATAAGGAGCATTTCTCCATCCTAATATTAAAAAAGGTACATGGGCTGTGATGTGGAGATGTGAAAATGTGTTCCAAAGGCAAGTGCTTGCTGATGATGAGGTATCCCTACTTGATGTACCCTAATGTCAAGCTTCTTCCACCCGATGCTGAGGCACTAGAGCTGTTACAAATGTTTAATTCTTTTAAAATTGCAAAGGGTGTGCATATAGTGTACGTTATATGGTTTCCCATTCATTTCATTCAGTGCTCCCCCCTGGCTCAGTGATCAGCCACAGGGGGACCCCAGGTGCCCCCCCACCAGACCCAAGAGGCACCAGTCACCAAGCTGGAAGGATGCAGGGGGCCCCACGGCACACTCCCTGGCAGGCCCAGAAGTGGACCGGAAGTGCTTTTCATCCACTTTCCGGCCTGCTGCCGAGCACGCCGGTGAGCCCCCTGTGCTTTCGTAGGACAATCCACATGCCCCAGCATCACAGCATTCGTGAGCCCCTACTACCTAGAGGTATGCAGAAACACATTTAAAGCTGCCTCTATGTCTAAATCTTTCCAAATCTCTCCAAACCGATTCAGAGGGTTCCAGTTTGATTTGGAGAGATTAGAGGGCCTCCTGACTTGATTCGGAGATTCGGCCACTGAATCGGGCCAAATCTCCACCTAATCAAATCAGGGACTGAAGCTTCACACAGCCCTACTAGCCCTGGTTACAGTGTTGTGGGTATGAAGGAGAACTGATGTTTGTGTTAACCCTGTGTGCTCTTGCTGAAATTCACAGGAGTCCCAAGGTTTAAGCTGAGGAGTTGTACTGAGGGTGTCTTATTTCAATTTGTATAGAGTATTTTAGTTCATTGATTTGTGCCTTTGACAATTAGATTATTGATACCCTGTTCTGCTATTAACCTCATTCATATATTGACTGTTTTGTAAGTAATACACTGTATAAATAGTTAAACTGTATGCACACCAGTGTGTAGGGAAACCACAAGGAAAGCACTCCATGGAGAGGTGGCCCCAGCCTTAGGGGCTGGGTGGTTGACCAAGACTATTTGACACCCCAGAACCCTGAATCCAGATGTGGCTGGAGGTAGAACCATGGCTAGGGTTACATTATTATTATTATTATTATTATTATTATTATTATTATTATTTTGCTTTTTAACACTAGCTCCCACTGATGCTGCTGATAGTGGGCAATTTTAAAAACAGGCACATAGATTCAAAGATTTTAAGGCCTGAAGGGCCATGAGGTTATCTAGCCTGAGTTACTGTATAATTTCACTCTAGTTGTCTTTTCACTGAGCCCAATAACTTGCATTCGACTCGAGCAGAACTTTCAGAAAGACATCAAGTGTCAATCTGAAGGCACCAAAGATTCCAAATTCACCACTTTCTTCGGAAATTAAGAATAGACAAGGCCATTTTTTTATTTCTTGACCATGTCTTTTATCCATCTATATCTCTTTTCTGTTCTTATTCTGCCCAATTAGGTATCTACCCCACCTTCCAAATGGGTCAGAGAACATGTGATTTTTTTTTTGTTCCAACTGCTGTATCTCTTACAGCTATTCCTCTCTTGTTCCTCCTCTCCCAGCAGTATTAAGTCCTAGTATTTGGTTAAACTTGTTACTGTTAAATTAAACAACTATTTAGGATTAAAGCATGTAATAATTAATTTCTTTAAATACTAAATTTATTGCTGGTGAAGCATGCAAGACTGACAGCCCAGCAGACTGAAATCTTACCTGTTTATCCACAAACAAGTACAGCATGGACAGAAATGGTGCATGTGCTGGCCTACCAACCTGTCTCAAACAAAACTTGCATCATTCCTGTGAGGTGAGACCTGAGAAGGCAGTTCATTCTCCATGCACCTTCTTTAAAGAGAACAAGGGCTAGCTTAATAGCCCTGCCAAATACTATGCATGGTAGTGGTTTTATGTGGTGGACACATCTCCATTTAAACCTAGAATGAGGTCTGTGTTGTTCTCAAAGACCAAGGAGTCAAGCTTATAGAACGATAAAGCTTGTTTATTCTGACAGCAGTACCCTGCCTACAGTTCTGCTGTTCCCTCCTGCAATCCCTGGGCAAATGTAACAGTTTATACATATCACTCCTAAAGATATACACGCATCTTCCCCCTTTACATAACATATCCCCATGTAATACTAACATTGGCAGTTTAGTTCAACCCATAGTTAAAGCACATTTTAACAGGTCTTTATTAGTCTTTGTGTTGGCTTTTTAGCTCCAAGTGATCTCAGCTCTCTGCATTCTCAATCCTTATTGGTTCAGTTCTTGTTTGGTTTCCTTGTTCAGATGTCTCCTACTTCTGTGTCATTTTCAATCTCCTCTGTCATTTCTTGTTGCTTTCATGTTAGCTCTCTTTCCTTTGGTGAGTCTCGTGATGCTTCTTCTTTTCTCCCCTTTATGAGCTGCAAGTGTTGTCTGTTCCTTCTTAACACCTGTCCTTCTCATGTGACTATAGGATCTGGGAGCTACTTGATGGAAAACTAGTGCTTTTTGTTTCCACATTCATTCATCTGAAATAAGCATCATATCTTTGTTGTGCAGTTGTGGTAACTCCCTGGAACCCCGGTCACAGTACCATTTTTGTTTGAGTTTGTCAAGTTTTTTTCAATGTTTTCAAGTTTTGCTTTTCATTCTGATGAGCATCATCCATAACATTTGGCAGCCTGGTTTTGAGTTTCCTGTTAAACAGCACTTCTGCTGGAGACAATCCGTGTTTCATGGATGTTGCTCTGTAATTTAAGAGTGATGGGTAAACATCGGTGTGAATCTGTAGCTTTTTTCCAACAATTCCTCAACTATTTTACTTCAATTTCCACCAGACCATTGGATTGTGGGTATTTGTTTGCAAACTCTTTAAACTCAAGACAGTTGAATTGAGGTCCATTGCCTGTCCTCACAATTTATGGAATCCCATGTCTACCAGAGAACCATTTGATGTGAGTTATGACATACTTTGCAGTTGTGCTTCTGAGCAATGCAATTTGAGGTTAAGGAGAATAATAATTCAGTACTAGTACACAATTTTTTCCTACATGTATGCCCATTTGATACCACGGAGCTACGGCCTACACTATGACCACTATGGGTTCTTTTCCTTGCACTGATATGTATTTTAGGCATGCTGTACAAGCCTTTTACAGTATCTTCTATGTCATTATTTACATTGAGCCAATATAGAGCACCCCCTGCTGTCCTTTTGCAGTTTTCAATGCCCAGATGTCCCTCATGTTCAATGTGTCTTTCTTTAACATTGCTGGAATGAGTCGCGAGCCTTTGAACAAAATCCAGTACTGACAGATCTTCCTTGGACTGAGAGTAGGGGCTAGGTATATGTTTTCCAGGCCACAAATAGCTGTTATCACTTTTTGCAGTATGATGTCCTGAGCAGTAGCTTCTGCAATTAACCCATATTTTATCTGTGACAGGAATCACTGTTTTAATTAGATTAACATGTACTATGTCTGGGTCTGGAATTCTGTCATTTTCTGGTGTGTCATTTGCTCTGGACAATGTATCTGCAATAAGTAAATGCTTTCCTGAAGTGTACTCTGTCTATATCATACATTTGCAGTTGAAAGAAGTCTATAATCTGGGTGACATGTCTGCTAACCCTTTCTTTGCTATAGTTACCAAAAGTTTATGATCAATTTCAGCTACCAGAGGCTTCCCAAAGATGAACATGTAAAATTTCTTACAGCCATATACCAGAGATAACTTTCTCAATTTGTGCATATAAACACTCTGACTTAGTGTGTGCCCTAGATGCATATGTTACTGGTCTCCAACTATCCCCATGTTGCTCCAATGCCTTCTTTAGAACCATCTGTTAACAATTTAATGTGTCTTTTAGAGTCATAGTCTTTTTAGTACCAGAATTTTCACTATTTTTTCCTTTAAGGTTTTAAATTCGGCTTCATCTTCATGTTTCTATACCCACTGAGCATTCTTATGTAGGAGTGATCTAAGGTATTTGGTCTGCCCTGCTAAGTTAGGTAGCTATTTCCCTACAAAACTGATCATTCCCAGTACTCTTTGCACTCCTTCCTTATCCGTAGGAGGTGGTAATGACTTCAGCCGTTACAGGATCAATTTGTACCCCTTTCTCAGGGAGCTTTTCTCCCAGATATGTTATTTCTTTGATCCTGAATTTGCATTTTTGTTTGTTCAGTTTCAAACCTGATCTACAAACTATTTCTAGTGCCTTTCTTAGCCTCAAGTCATGTTCTTCCATAGTATTTCCCCAAACTAATACATCACCAATATAAACCATAGTTCCATCAAGATCTTCAAAATGTGTTGCACCTTTCTCTGAAATACTCCAGAAGCAGAACACAGTTCAAAGGGAAGCCTACGAAAGCAATACCTTCCAAAGCGCATATTGAAGGTATATAATCTAGTGCTTTTCTTTTCTAGGGGAACTTGCCAAAACCCAGAAGAGGCAGAAAGTTATAAAGGAGCTGACCTACAGGCAGGGAGCCTAAGGGAATGGAGAGGGAGGACAGACATTGGCCAGTCGGCTATCTAGCTGCCACTAGAGATTTACAGAGAGCACCATAATAAATCAATTCACTTTTACTTTGTGTGTGGGGTGATTGACTAACCTACATCTTGTTGGGGAATTTACTTTCTCATTTTTCCACCAAATCAAGGTGTGGCAGGCGAGTCCCCAGGGAGATAATTCATTAATCACTCGGCCACACCTGGTTAAATACACAAGGCTTGTACCTCAGGAAATCTGAGTATGAAGGTGACATAGGTCACAAATAAAGTGAGCCTTGGTATATCCTCCAATCTCTGGAAAGAACTTGCTAACATCAGCTGCGCAATCTAATTTGATGTTATACAACATGATAGTAAGATTCCTGTCCTGGAGCCCTAGGGGCAGAACAGTAAAGAGTAGAGGGACTAAGGCACATGGGAAGAAATGTGTGAGAGCCTTGGACTAGAACATTAGTGAATGCTGTACATTATGACTAAGTGTTGGCATACAATTGTAGAGAGGTTTGCTTTATACCTGCCAATAACCAGGGTAACTCTTCCTCTCCTCAACACCCAGTTTCACAAACATTGCATTTTTATGGAAGGTATGAAATAACTTTTTCATGTTTTCTGTTTTTCCTTTCTTAGACCTAAAGTACTGGCATGTGAGAGGAAAATCATATAGGGTGAAATCCTGCCTTTATTGAAATCAATGGGAGTTTTGCTGTTGATTTTAGTGGAGTCAGGAAGTCATTCACTGAATTTCTAATGTGGTATTTCCTGGTTTCCTTCTGTCTTCCTCTCTCATGGTCTCATATTTCACATGTGGATCGATATGGCCTAAGAAATGAATGTCAAGACATCACTTTAGCAATTCCTTGGTCAGCTTGTTGAATCAATCTGCTGCTGCCTCTAATAATGGATTTTTTGTTTTAGCCTTCATGTCACTTAATGGATTGTCCCATGCTTCTGGCATGGCAAATCAGTGTATCTGTGACTCTGCTTGTGCACTTAAATATAATCATCATATATTTGCATATTGCTCTCTCCACCACATCCTTCCCTCCCCCACACCAGTATCTTAACAAGTGGACTTCACAGAAGAGAACTAAGAGAGGCTGAGGTGGGGGAAATAATTCCAACCTGGTCCCTGTTGTGGAACAGCTTTGCATCAAATGAATTATAACTGGAATGTCAAACTCATCCAGCCCTGCAGGCCAGATGAGAGGCTTGGGGCCAGTTTGTGGGTTGGATTGGACCCACAGGCTAGCCCCACATACCAGAGCCAGTGTACGAGGCTGGTCCAACCTAGGTACCTCATGCAGTCCATGTCCCAGACAAGCCCTGCACACAGTTTGCAATGCATACCAGCCCCAGTTTGGGTCTCTCATGGAGTTAGCATAGTGTGTGCTACATGAAGTTCCCATGCTAGACTAGCCCTGCCTACTGACTTTGGTGGTATGAGGCTGGTCTGTGAGCTTGGCTCAGACCAGCCCAGGATCCATTGCACAGAGCTGGTCTGGCAGGGCACTGCATGCAGTGCATGCCCTGGACTGGCCCCGTGTGCTGTGCGTATTGCTGAATCTGGCTCCCATGTGGTGCAAGCACTCACTGCCTCCCAGAGCAGCTTCACTTGCAGCACATGGGACTGGGGCTGGCATGTGCCACATGTGATGCTCAATCTGAGACCTATGGGCCAAATTTTTGTAGGACTCCAAGGGATGTACCAGGCCCCAGGCCAGGTCTCTGACATGCAGAACTAGAGTAACAGGAGGACACCTGTGTGTCATCTCTATGGGAGAGATTAGAACTTTGCATCCCCTAATAGATCCCTTCCTAGTTTTCCTTCATCATGCAAATAATATCCCAGTCCATACAGTGGATCTATAAAGGCCATTCCATCCTAGTAAAGTAGGCTGGCAAAGGATTTGGCTTTTATTGTGATTTGGCTCCCAGTATACCTAACTCTAATGCCAAGCACAAACAGTAGCACAGACTGAGTGTTTCAGGGCTGACAGGTGTAGGCAGGACACAGGCTGGGAAGCAGAGAAAGAGGTTTTGTTGATTTTTCTGTAAGGCTGCAAGATAGGCAAAATTGTGTCCTAGTTGGACTTTCAGTTTTCTTCTGTCTCTGGAAACAAAAGGAGGATAGATGTGTTGGATAAATTAAGAATTGTCCTGAATGTTCTCCCAAAATTTAAACTGCCACGAGGTGCTTGAGAAGAACATAAGGATATAGGACTGGAAGAGACTTCCTGGGCTATCCAGTGCTGTCCTCAAATAAGACATCTCTGACTCTGCTCTGTAGAACCCAACCATTCCTGAATTTGTGATTGAACCCAGATTTGTATTTCAGACATACCTAAGTACGCTTTCAGTTTCTACTTCATCAGGGGTCAAATAAAAAGCTTGAATTGGAATGCCCCATATTTTTGTTTTGGCGGTGGATGCAGAGGGGGAGTCAGCATCCAGCTCTGGATCTAGGCTTGAACTTTGTAGCTCATGTCCCTCTCCATTTCTGGGAAGATTGAAATGGCTGGTTAGCTTTCCCTCTTCACTCTGGTCTTTATTGTTAGGTTTTTCTGTACATCCTAGTTCAAAAGGGGAGTGAGACAAAATGACCCAAGTCCATGCATGTGGATTTTACTGCCCCATTTTGCAAATGCTATGTAATTAAAGCATGAATTACACAAGTGGTCATAAGATCTGCTGATTTTATTCCCTGTCCCATTCATTTGACCCCAGGCAGATTTACAAAAGCTAATAACCCTGCCAATTGGCAGGTCAGTATTTGCTGACTCCAGTTGCTGATGTTATGCTCCAAATACAAACAGCTTGGAAAATGGGGCTGTCTTCTGTGTGCTCATACAAACCACATTTCAGGTCTGGCTTGGATTTTCTTCCAGCTCAGCAAAAGATTGACATGTTCAGTTAAGAGTGGCTGCCTCCAGAGAGATCTGGAGGGTTATGCCAAGGCACCAACAGGTGTTTGCTGCACGTTCAGTCACGCACAACCCTAAAGACAGCTCCTGTAGTTCTCTGGACGCAGGGGTGAAATGAGGACAGTAGCAGCCTTAATTCAGGGCTGTTCGGCTTTTGGCACTTGGTTGGAAAGTGCTGGGGACATTTTTGTATTTGAAGTAAACATGGACCCAAACCAAATAACCATTCTAATAACCCTACAAATCTGAGGCTTTTTAAAATATAAACTCAGGTTCAGCTTCTGCAAACAGATCCTGCTTCTATAATGGGCAGAAGAAAGACAGTGAGCCCCAAGTCCTGAATTTCTGGATTTTCAAAACCGTTATTTAAATATTGAGGTTTGAGCTTGTTTCTGATTTTAAAAATCTTCCCCTCCTTCCTGGTTCCTTATTCTTCCAACCACTGATATTGGCAAGGTCTGGGGTATTCTTCCAACCACTGGAGTTGGCATATTCTGGATGCATTGTTGCTCTGAGAGAGTCTCAGTCCAAGGTATAGACGAAACAGGGTGTGGACACAGGTACCCCTGGAACACTTTCAAAAAGTGAGATTTCAAAAGGGCAGCAGCTGTTATGTACTCATTCACACATAACAATTAGAACCATTCCAATTTAGCAAAACAGTCCCAGGTTTAATGAGGCTTCATCCAGGTTTAAAGACGGAGCTACTTGGTCACATTTGAATTGTTCTCAGCATGTTCACATATAACAATTAGAATGTACAAGCTGCTGCGCTTAAAAGGGTTCAAAATGTACATGCGTCCACACAGTGATCACACAAACTTGGACGCTGCAGTGAGGGACCCTCAAAAATGTCAAGAGGTCAGACTTTGTTCCAGTCCTTCCACAAAGCTTACTGGAACAAACTGAAGTTCAAGATGCCAGGCAACTGGGGAATAGGGTAAAGAGCAGAGGTCCTGAACTTGTGCCTCTTGAACAATGCATTGCCTCTGAGGCTCTCTGATGTTGCTTTCAGTCACTGGAAATTTTGCTTTATACAGCTATGTGTTTCTTCAGGTTGACAGGAAGAGCAAACTGTGACATTACCCTCGGTAATGTTACTTGCTCAAAATTTTTGCCTGTGGGCCTGAAGACTGAGGACTGCTAATATAAAGTATCTGAAATTAGCAGGGGCAGAAATTAAGGAGTGAGATCAGAGCAACAGAGATGTATAGAGTGGAACTCTATACTGTAGGATAGACCAACTGTAGGATGGGGCTGCTACTGGGAGCTGATACTTCCTATCTATAGAACTAACGTTTCTCTTCAAAGGAGGGGATGGTTACTACTATTGACACCAACAGGCACTGATAGTCCTTTACCCATCTCCAACCCTGTGCTGGTAGTCTTTCATTTCCACACAGCATGTGACATTCAGGTAAAATGTCCCTGCCTTTGATGAGAGAGATACTAGCTAATGGGAGAGGCGTTGGATGAGCTGTAGAGGTCACTGAAGCTTAAATTATTTGCTGGCTGCATTCTTGAAATGGAAACGTAAGTTTTAAGGCCAATGTTTTTACAGAACCAAAAGCATTCAGAGGTTTTGTGGAGGGGCAGTGAACTTGTGTTGCCAGAGAAGTGACTACTGAGGTGTTTGGAATTAGGGTTTTATGCTATTTGGATTGAGCCTTCAACCTCCAGTCACCTCTGGGATTTCACCTTGTATAACAAGGAAGCTGTGATTTGGATGGACTAATAACATTCATACAGAACAAATTTCCAGGTACTTTACAGACCTCAGACAGGCAGGGCAATCATCAAGATATAGGGAAATAGAATGCAGAAAGTGGATTAAAATATGTGGCTACCTGACCCACTGTTGCACACTCTGGCCACATAGACCCCGAAGATGAATGGAATACAATTCTGAGGTCCCTGGTTTCAAAAGCACAGATTCTCAAATACTTGAGCTAAAAGAGAATCTCCTGTACAGATCTATGGCACAGTGAGGTAGTGATTCATATACATCACACAATTTATTATAGTATTTTTCATTGAAAGTGACATATGATTGAGGACAATGATTGATTAGGCCTCACAGAGTTTAAAGAAACTGAGCATTAGGCCGGTGCGAAGAGGCTAGTATTCACTTCAGATTTGGCTGATTTGGGGGACAATGATTCAATTCAGTGATTTGAATCACTGTCCTGAATTGATTCGGCCAAATCTGATTCAGTGATTCGGCCACTGCCGAATTGGCCTTATCTCTGAATTGGACAAGCCCATCCTCCCCCCTGCCCCACCCAGCCCTAGCTCCCATCTCTTTACAAAAAAAAAAAAGCCCCTGCTCATTGGCTCCTTCCAGGCCCACTGCCTCCCGCTGCCCCATGCTGTGTGAAGGGCTCAGTCTTGAGCACTCATCCCATGCCTGCTCTCCCAGCTCCCAGAGCTTTTTTTTTTTTTTTTTTAAAGCCCCACTCTGGTTCCTGCCAGCTGGGGCAGCAATCCCCACTGCCCCACACTGCCCCACACTGCACGAGCCCCCAGAAACCCCAAAGCTGCTGCAGCAGCGAGTGGGGGCTTTATTAATTTTTTAAAAAAGAACCAGGAGCTGGGCCAGGCAAGGCAGCCATGGGGTGGGGGGAGGGGGACTGGGAGAGCAGGCAGAGGATGGGGGCCCATGGCAGAGCCCCCCACGAAGTGTGGGGCAGTGGGGTGCAGTGGAGAGCAATGGGGATCATCCCCCCTCCCTCCCTGCCTGGCTGCAGCCAGTGAATGGGGGCTCTTTAAAAAAAAAAAAAGCCAGAATGCTGAGGCCAGGCAGGGCAGCTATGGGGGGGAAGAGGAGGCGCTCAGAGGGGTTGGGGGAGCAGGCAGGGATAGGGCCTGGTGGGGGTCCCCCCATGGTTCTCTCCCTCTCTTTCAGCATCCCCCCCAGCCCCTACTCACCAGCACGGAGTCTGGGTCCAGCTCCCTGCGGCAGCGAGTGTTGACTGCCCAAATCTCTGAAGCTATCTGAATCTTTTCCAGCTTCAAATTAATTTGGACCTTTTTATTGGTTTCCTGCATCTCAGAGCAATATAAAATGTTGACCTGAACATCTGTTCTGCAAAATTCTTCCCTATGTAGTAAAAATACAAAGCATGCCACTAGATATGTGACAAGAAAACATCTCTGCCTCAGATGGGTTGCCATCTAAATAAGCCTGTCAATTAAACACCTGCCTTAATTTAAAAAAACCCAACAAAACAAACCTAAACTAAAATGGGGATATTTAACCTTAGCCCACCTACCAGCAGTTTTGCGAGGCTAAATACATTTGTGTTTATAAAATGCACTGAGATATCAAATGGAAGGTGGTATAAGTGAGGTGGGTTGGTAACTGGCTCAGCAGCTGATCCTAGCGAGTGCTAATTGATAGGGTGACCTCATCTGGAGGGCCGTCTCCAGTGGTGTTCCTCAGGGATCAGTGCTTGGGCCTGTGCTCTTTAACATCTTTATCAATGACCTGGATGAGGGAATGAAAAGTGCAATGAGTAACTTCGTGGATGACACCAAGCTGTGGAGACAAGCAGGCATGTCTGAGGATACAACAAAGATCCAGGATGATTTTGACAGGCTGGTCCTATGGGGTGAATGCAATCAGAGGTTCAACAGGGACAAGTGCCAAGTCTTTCATCTGGGAAGAATGAACCCTCACCATACCTATACAATGGGTGGTGGTCCGCTGGCTGGCACTGCATCTGAAAGGGACCTGGGGGTGACAATTGACCAGAGGATGAATATGAGCTGCCAGTGTGATGAAGTCGCCAACAGAGAAAATAGAACTCTGGCATACATCAGCAGATATGTTGCCAACAGATCCAGAAAGGTGCTTCTCCCCCTCTACTCAACATTAGTGGGCGCATCCAGATGAGCCCACACGTGCTTCTTTGTGCATCTCAAACCCCTTTGAGGTGCTGCAAGAGCCATGTGCAGGAATGAGAAAAAGTTCCCCAAGCTGCAAGTTTGCAGTGTGGATGCAAAATTAGACCCCTGGATATCCAAGGGTCAAAAAAACCCACACAGAAAAAAAGCAGGGCAGGACATGGTCCCAGACTGTGCCGTGAGGCAGCTGGAGGCTAGGTCCTCCATAGAGATGCTCTGACTGCCACAGCATCTCTATGGTTAGCCCTCTCCCTGGTGCAAGCAGGGAGCTGGATCCAGGCTCCACTGCCACTAAGTAAGGGGTCACAAGGCTGGAGAAGGGGGTAGGGGACCGGGGGGGGGGGGGCCCTGTCAGCCCTGTCCACTCCCCCAGCCCTTCCCCACCCATCCCCCCATCCCCCTGAGCCCCCCAATCCCTTCTGTGACCCCCTTCCCCAGCATCAGGGGAAAAAAACCCCCAAAATAAAACAACCCTGTCACTCACTGGAAGCTTAAGCTACCGTTGAACTCACTGGGGCCCCACACACACAATGCAGGGCAGGGTGACAGCCACAGCAGCCTGGGCCCTGCTGGGCCCCGCTGCCCTGTGCTGCCTGGTGGGGCTCTGGCAGGAGGCCCTGGAGGTCGCCCAGCCCCTGCTCGGTAAGTAAAGGCTTTTTTTTTTTTATGTGCCAGAGGCTGGAGTTGGGGGGGCAGCTATGGGGGGCTGGGAGTGCAAATGGGGGCTGGGGCTGGGCGGGGCAGCCATTGGGGGTCTGGGAGAGCAGAGGAGTTTGGCTAGGTGGGATAGCCATCGGGGGGGCTGCAGGAGCCAGCAGAGGATGAGGCCAGGTGGGGCAGCAATCCAGGGGGATGGAGGAGCAAGCAGGGGTGGGGCAGAGCATTTGGGCCCTGCAGGGGCCATAGCCCCTGAGGGGGGGGAGGGGGATATAGCCCCTGTGGGAGGCAGCCAAATATGTATTCATGTGTTCATGAATTCATGAAATGTGTATTTAGAGTTCACTATTATGATGGAGACACTGGTAGTCTTCCAAATTGCTTTAACACTGGAGATATATCAATAAAACATTGCCCAACTGATTGCTGTCTCTGTCTCACTCTCTTTATAGTGGTCTTTGTTTTAATTGTGGAGGATTTGGGGGTATTTTACAGAGTGACTTTGGGATTTTTTTATTGGGGTTTTTCAGTTTTCCAATAGGGAACACCAGATTTCCTGCTGGGAAGGCCAGTGATAGGACCCTGCCTGCTCAGAGCTGGCACCTTGGACCCAGATGGCTGTGGCTGACCTCCTGGCCCCAGTTGACAGTTCAAAGCAGGCCACCACACCCGAGACATCTTCTGGGCGATAGTTGCCCAGATGGTTGGGCAGGGGGCACACATGGCAGTAGTGCCGCACAAAGGCCAACTCTGCAGCCATAGCCCACTGGCAGCTAGCCCAGAGGGGAAGATGTCTCATCTGGGTCTGGCAGATATGCAGCAGATCACAGCCAGGCAGCAGCCCCCACTGCCAGACTGCTGCAGTGGGTAGAGGGTGCAGGAGACTCTCAGGGCTGCATCAGCAGTCCAGCTGGCACAAGGGGTAGTGTCCCCAGGTACCAATTGGCTGGGCCCCAGAAGCTGCTGAGAGCCAGTAGCCCTGAAGCTACTTGCCAGTGCAGCTTTTTGTACTGAAGGAGCCAGGACAGGGCAGCTTTCTATACTGCTGGGAACAGCACAGGTGCTGGCCCCAGGCTCTAGCTCCCTCTGGCTGCAGATCCGGGAGGAGCCAGGCAGGGTTATTTTGCCCCAAGTGGCACAATTTGCTTCACAACAAAGTGCATGTGTGAGCATGTGCGCTGAGGCAAAAAGCCCTGGCTCAAATATGTACCACTTCTATTTGAGCTGCTGCAAGTGCACATGCCTACATGTGTGGACATACCCAGTGAGGCCACAGCTGGAGTACTGTGTCCAGTTCTGGGCATCACACTTCAAGAAGTATGTGGACAAGCTAGAAAGGGTGCAGAGAGGGGCCACCCGCGTGATCAAGGACCTGGGGGATAGGTCCTATGAGGAAAGACTTTGGGACCTGGGTTTGTTCAGTCTAAGTAAAAGAAGGCTGATGGGTGACTTGATAGCCACCTACAAATATGTCAAGGTCGAGCAACAGGATCTGGGAGAGCAACTTTTCAGAAAAGCACCCCCTGGAAAGATAAGGGCCAATGGGCAGAAGCTAGTCAGCAAAAAGTTTAGTCTAGATATACAAAACTTCTTTTCTGCATGGGTAATCAAAATCTGGAACACACTTCCAGCAGAGGTGATGTAGTCGCCATCCCTGGAGGTATTCAGGATGAGGCTGGACAAGCACCTTGTTGAGCTCATTTGAGCCCATTACCTCCTGCCCATGGCAGGGGACTGGACTTGATGATCTTACAGGTCACTTCTGGTCTTTCTTTCTATGATGAAAAGCCCAACTCATTAAGATTAATTCAGTCTTAACAAACTTTTTAAAAACTCAGAGATAAACATGTACTTCTACATACTTACCGCAGCAGCTGCATCACTGTAGGTTCATGGCATATCATGCATGGCCCTGTTTAAACCCAAAGGAATGTCTCACATTGAGGTAGACTTGTTGGGATATAATTTCAACAAGGTGTGCAAGCACAGCTCTGCTATCTGACACTGATGGTGTTCTGTTTGTGGTGAACTGCAGCTTCTTTATTCTATGCTTGTTTCAGAGTGATTGCTAGGTTCCAGAGAGATAACTTTAAGCCAATGAGACTGTGATATATAATAGACCAAGGTTCTCTGTTTCTGCTCTGCTAATACTTCCATTTCCGGCTTTTTTTTACTTTAGTACTGGATAAATGAGTACACATCCACCTTGGGGATTGGAGTCTTCCACTCTGGGATCGAGATCTATGGCAGAGGTATGACCTTTTCCTTTTGATTACATCTGAAACTGGGAGTTTGTGCTATGCATCTTGTGATTATCCTTATGATGAAAAGGCATCCAGATTTATGGCTTTTAGGTTAAGGGTGCTTTGAATAAAAATTTAGCCAATTCTTTTTAGAGCTGAAAGAGTTAAAGAATGGCCTAGAACTTCTACTTACAAAGCTCTATTATGCACCCCAATTCCAGTACAGGAGCACAGTCTGCAGACTGTAAAGATACCCATACTTTTTGCAAAACTATCATAGGACATCAGGCAAGAGAGGACTGGGAATAATATGGGCTGGAGTTCTCCAAAAGCTGATAGGTGGACAGAGTTACTTTAAGAATAATACTGCTTTCCTTATCTTAATATATCTCCTAGCCCATTTTTAGAAGAAAGTCATTTCTTTGTCCTATTCTAAAACTTCTGTAGTTTCAGAAACTGTCCTTTTGAACCTGCAAACATTTGAGGAAAAGGAAATGTCAAAGTTTAAGCCTCTATGAGACTTTCAGTTTCATAAACCTCTGGAATGGCTTGAGTGGAAGGAGTGCTTTCCTAAGACTTGAACTATAGTAACCCTTACTATGCATATTAGCATAAAGAAGTCCCCCATTAATACTTGCAATGGTGAGTGAAGCTAAAATATTTATAAATCACTTACTTCAATGAAGAAGGCTCTACAAATAACTATTACAAAGCATTTTAAGTCTGATGAGTGTAATTCCTTAAAGGAATACATGAGTATGACTGATGTGTTTCCACCAATGTAATTTACATGTATTTTGTAACAGATGTTAATTTTGACAGAGTTAAGGAAGACAGACTTGCAACTATCTTAGGATAGCTGCAAAGCATCTAGCTAATGCGAATAGTTGAGCAAATGATGCCTTAGACCAATGCAGCTTTAGCCCTGTTTTTTCTAAGGATAACTCTAGCTTCAAACAACCAGCTAACCAGCTTCAAATAAGTTACATTGCTGAAGGGTTATATGTCATGAGTATACTCCACTATTTGCTGATGTATCCACCCCATATGAATGGGCATGCTATTGTGATGGAAGCATGGGAGCATTTATGATTCAACAGCATTGTGACTTTGGGTTCTCCCTGACAGACACCAATAAAAGATCTTTCAGAAGTTAGGCCTTCTTTCAGTAAGGAGCTTTCAGAATAATTACATTTCTCAGCTGCTTTGGGAACAAAGTAGTGTACAGTTAAAGAAGTCTGAACTAGTAAAAATGTAAATCACCAGGCAAGATAACAATGGAAATAACATGCAAGAAATAACAAAGGAAAATTTCAGAGGCAAAACCACTCTGAATTTTCTGGTTAGGATAGAATGTAAATAATAATAATAATGAGAGCAGAAACTTCCATGTTAGGTTGCTGAATTCATGGATAGGATTACAAGAGGGATGGAAGGGATTGCCAGAATGTAGGAGGCTGAGAGTTGTCCAACACATGGTCATGAATGCCTATAATATAATAAAAAATTATATTAGGAATTTAAGAGGAATCAAGGAGATGCATACATCTTTGGGCCAGATAAATTGCTTCAGACAGTTCAAAGCCACTACAAAAGTAAGGCTATATGTTAATGAGCCTTCTGTAAATAATTTAACTCAGACCACAGTCATTCAGATGGCTTCTATGAAAACTAGAAGTTGGGATGGTGTGCAACAAAAATTACCAGTTTAAAGGTGGAGAGGGAAGGGAGGCTGTATTCTATATACTGGATACAGCCAGGAGGAAGCCAAATGCACTGCTTTTGAAAGTGAAAAAAGACCTGGATATGATGGAGAGGAATGCTACAGTAAAAAGTAAAAAGGGTCAGTACTGAACACAACAGTGACGTTTCCCTGTAGTGGCAAAGGGTTGGGGGGTAAGTAGAACTATTTGCCTAAAGATGCTGATTGAAAAGGATCTTCTTTTCACCATCTCCAAGAAAATGAGTGCAACAGTTTCTTCTGAGAAATTTTGTTTTATATAGCTAGTAGCAAGCTGAAAAATCTGCTTGAAGCCATTAAGACAATATTACTCTCTGCTTCCTCCTATTTAGAATCACAAGCCCCTCAGAAATCTTACTAAGGAAAAGGAATGGGAGTCTCAAAGTGCTAGAGGAGCGGGTGGAGGGAAGTAAGGATACTGCTGCTAGGAAATAAGGCAAATGTAACTTCCAAGTGAGACAAGGTCTAAAGTCAATTGAGGCTGCTGGGTTAAAATTAAAAAGAGAAGTGTCTGCTACAACAAAACCCATCTATGGTTCTCTGTTATCAATAAACAGGATTGAAGATAGATCCAGAAAATGCCAAAGTTATAACCGAAATGCTACCACCTAAAAACGTACCAGAACTTTGAAGGATTCTTGGCAACTTGTTTTTGAAACAAATCCATACCTCGTTAGGTACTTAAAACAGGGTAGGTCTGGGCAAACCTCACGAACAAGTTTTTGAGGATCTAAAGAATCTGTCCACCACATCCCAGGTTCTGGCATTTTTAAAATGTATGCAAGTCTGCAGCTAGTTCCACCGATGGCAGCAGCTATTGATCGGGCACTAATTTAGTTACTTTTCGAGATGACTGGAAGATTGTAGCTTCTCATTCCAGATGGCTTTCAGACCCTGAAACCAAAACTGAAACAGAATTTTTGCATATGGGTCTATGAGATGATCCAGTGATATTTGCCAGATCTAGGCAATTTCATGCTCAAGACAGATCACAAACCACTCAGTTGTTTTAAAATAGAAGACAACCTAGAAAAGGTGTCCCTTTACATGGCAGTGATTCCTCATGTGGTGTATAACAACTACATTTATAGTCAAGTATGCACCAGGGAAACCCTTAGAGGTAGCCAAGAGATGCTCAAACTAAGTTTTCAGCCTTTCTTAATGGAGCTAAATGTCTATCCAGCCCTGATTAAACCACATGAGAGAAGGTATTGGGCACACCACGTGTTGTCACCAGACAAGAACCCACTACAAAAGAAAAAGATGGCTTCTTCAGCTGGCTGGATGAATGATTCAGTCAAGCCAGAGAACAGATTAGCTTAATGGAAGACACATTTCCTTGTTCAATTAAGGGGAAGGTAGCTTTCTGCATGTTATTTTTTTTACCAGTGTCATGTGACAAAGAAGTCTTAGAGGGCAGCAGTCCATCTTGAACTAAGTATCTTTTACAGTTTACTTGAGGTAGAGCATAGCATGTTGGGCTTCTCCATAGGCCTGACCTGCTTATTAAAGATGAATTGAGCTACGGTTAGTTTGGCTTTCAACATATTAGCGGAGAACTCTCTTACTTCTGATAAGCAGTCTATATATTGGCAACAGTTAGTTACTCCTGGCTCTATTAAAGAATTTTTAGGACCTTTCTTTTCTATTTATCAGTTCCAGTATCTATTCATATTGCTTGAAGAATCCTTTATCTTTACATAAGCAGTTACTATTACTTGAGTTCACTGTTTTTATTTGGGCAGGCACAGAGATGCCCACGAATGGTAAACTAATGTGGATAGAGTCAGCTCTAGAAGAGAGCTTGTGAGGGTATCCAAAGGCTGATAAGTACCAGTAACTGGACTAGGAAGATCAATTTTAGAGCTTGACTGAAACTGGCTTGGACCTAGATTCTAGTGCTGATGCAGAACTATACAGATTTTTCTTTGATATAGCCTTCATGTACTTGCTCACGGTCTCTTTCTTTCTTTGTCAGAGTTTGCCTATGGAGGGCACCCTTACCCTTTCAGTGGGATTTTCGAGATCACACCTGGCAGTGCGGTAGAGCTTGGCGAGACCTTTAAGTTCAAGTAAGGGCTATTTTCTGCACACCCTTTCTTGTAGTCATCAGTGAGCCTACTTAAGGCCAGCCAGTCAGTACCATTCTCATTCTATTCCCATCGTCCCATTTCATGCTTCCATCCTCATGTGTTCCCATCTGGTCCTGATCCAAAGGCAGTTCAGCGGGGCTTCTTGAAAGGAAAGAGGTGTGTATGTTTGTGTGTATTGAAATGAAGGAGTGTGTGAAAGAGAACATGTTGGTAATGGTTTTTTTCTCCTATGTTTTAAAGTAAAATTTGAAATGCACCCAGTTGATTTCATTTGACTGTTTTGGTTTTTTTGTGCTCCAGTTTTGCCACTCAGCAAAATTCTAAGAATAGTGCATTACTAGCTACTGCAGAGCCAGTAGAAGGAGCACAAGAACCTCATGTGTTGCTTATGGATTCCACAAAAACTATCTTGCAAGTTTTCTCCTGTGTTTTTCTCCTCTGTCTATTGGCAGAATAGGGCAGATTACTTTTTAGAGTACTTCTGGGAGGATTTCAGTTGCCACATTGTAAAGTAATCAAGCTGATCATCTTTTAGAACAGAAGTTAATGAACTCTTAATGGAAAATGGACCCTTACACCCGTAGATAACTGATTCAGATTTGGCCAGGAAGAAATTGGATGAAGATCTTTGCTTTCTGAGAACTGTGGCCTGTTATGCCACATGATTTTTTCAGGGAGGCTTCTCAATCCAGTACTGACTATCAGGTATCTGCATCACCACCATAACTGGCCCATTTCGGGGCCAAAGGCTGAATGGATAGCAAACTACTCCTTGAGGCTCAAAGTTCAGTCAGTTTTTTCAGGTCCGTTTGTGGAGCAGCTCTCCGTGTTGTTGCTTGGGCTTCTTGGTCGAGAAATAGAAGACATTATCGCACAGTGCTAGCCATCAGGACCTCTTCACTACTTCTAAACAGACTTAAACTGATTTTTCCAAATTTTAAGTCTAACCTGCTTGCCAGTGCCTCCTTTTCTCTCACTTTTTGCCTGTCTCTGTCTCAGTCCTCTTCACTGTGTCTTCCCATATGTTTCCTGTTGCGTGTTTTTGTTTTTGTTTTTTTAACTAGAGAATCCATTGCCTTGGGCACCACAGACTTCACGGAAGAGGATGTGGATAAAATTATGGAGGAGCTGGGCAAGGAATACAAGGGCAATGCATACCATCTCATGCACAAGAATTGCAATCACTTCTCCGCTGCACTGGCAGAGGTTGGCACAGCTCTCTTTTTTTATTGTGACTTCAGAATCCATAGCACAACTCATGGGGAAACTGAGCCCAACAAAACCAATGCATTAGAGCAACTGACAAATCTATGATCCTTGCCCTTTTACCCTCCTTACAATGCTGTGACAGTCCTTTTCTGTACTTGAAGCTTTTAAAAGCACTGAGCCAGGATGGTAGTGAGTCAAAGCCAACAGGCTTATTGCTGGTAGGTATTGTTTTTATCACTATCTCATAATGCAAAAAAGAGATGAAGGTTGAAAAAGTGTAGTAGGGCAGGGGGTATCTGCACTTTGGCACGCTGCTCTGGTTAGTCAGCTGGACCCAGAAAGCCAGCCTAATCAAGTGCCCATAATTTTTAAAGACAGAATATGAATAACCCCAAGATTTGTGTATGTGTATGTCTTCTGTGATAAAGGAATAAAAATTGCTTATTTAACTTTAGCTGACAAACTTACAGCATGCAGGAGAAGGGTGGTGTTGGGGATGTTCTAAAATTACATTTAAAAGGAGATGCCTGTCACAGAGTCTGGCGCTCAGAAGTCAAGAGCTGCTAGCACTGTGATTACATATGCAACTATTAAAGTTTAAACTATCAGAGTTAAGAATGAATCAGTCCCCATAAGCATGTTCCTGGTGATGTAGTCTTTAATGACATGATCACATGCTACCTTTTTCACAGCACCCTTACCTCAATTAGTAATGGGTTTTTAGTTATTAAGTATTTCTTTTTATCTTCCATTTGAAGTATGCAGCCCCCAAGCCTCATTTAAAGCATAGCCAGGCTTCACAATGAAAAAATGGTTAATTTCCTCAAGGGTGTTTCCATGGTGTTCTTACAAATGTTAACTAATTTATCTTTACAGCATCCCTCTGAGAACGAGTGGCAGAATTATCCCTATTCTATAGATGAGGCATTTGATGCACAGAGATTAAGGCCAAAATGCTCAAAGACAGATGTTTGAGATGCCCGATTTCAGCTGTATAAAACCAGATTTTTTTAAGAGCACTTAATGAGAGCCGGGCTTGGAGCAAATAGACTTCCCTTACACTCAGTTCCTGAGTGCTCAGATCCTGTGGCCTCAAGTCAAGACCTCTGAACCCGAGGAGAACACAATTAGTAGCCATTCAAGGAAGTTTGGTTTTCAATGCAGTGTCCAGCTCTGTCTAGCAGTAGCATAATGTGGGCTGGGCAAGTGAGGTGCCAGCCCTGGGTGCCAACTTAGTGGCACCCCCAGAATGGAACCCCCCACAGGGAGTCTGTGCCAGCACCAGTAGTTCCAGCTAGCTGCAGAGGCGCTGTGCTTCTGCTGCAATGGCAGAGAGGTGGTGAGAAGGGAGAGGAAGGGGGTTGAGGCCCTGGAGCAGTTAGCACTTCTGCTTCTGCCTCCCATCCCCCAACTCTCGGCAACCCTCTCCTACTCAGTGGTACCTCTTTCCACATCACTCTCCAGAGGAGTTTGCCCAGGGTGCAAACTCTGTTTAGTTACACCTCTGTTTCTTAGCCATTCTGTGGTAGAGACAGAGATAAAATCATTCTACATTTTCTAATTTCTGCAGCAGCTGAGGCCAGGGACCTGCAGTCTCCTGTCACTATATGCAGTCCTGATTTCATCCATGGAGCAGAACAGGTCCTTTCTGTGCTTTGGATGAAGAAGGAGTGCTGTGGGGAAAAAAATCTGTATAATTCTATATATGCAATAAATGTTAGCACCTATGGCAGGTGTGGGCAAAATGTGGCCTGTGGGCTGGATGCGGTCCACTAGGCCACTCTATCCAGCATGCAGGGCCCCTAAAAAATTTAGAAAATTAATATTTAACTACCCCTGGATGCCTGTCATGCCACCCTCGATGGCTTGTCAAAGCTCAGTAAGCGGCCCTCTGCCAAACATAATTGCCCACCTCTGACTATTGTTAATCTGGAAAGGAACTGGGCAGGCTAGTAAGTAGGTGCATTGACGTCCCCAGACACGCAATGACTGTGGTTCAGCTTGTCTATTGAAGAAGAGATTATTCAGTATTCTTCCTTGTATGCATTTGATTTAAAATTAAAAAAAAGAAACATAACATTAGAGCTCAACTGAACTAAGTGTTAAGCAGTTCAATTACCAAAGCAACAAGTTAACAGCAATATTGAACTAAGTCATATCATCAGATTAATGCAACAGAATATCAGTAGTTTAATCCATGGAAAGGAATCTAATGAGATGTCTGTCTGATTACAGACATGAGAAAACTTTATCCACAGTAGTGCAATCAGAACTTGGTTGACTAAATATTTCTATATTGAAAACAAATTCTCACCTGCAAGCCAGAACTTCAAGGTTAATGGAAGTGTCCTTAATTTTTGCTGTTGTGTAGCAGTTCCTCCTCATTCTCCTCCTGCCATACCCAGCACAGGTAACAAAGGCCTTAAAAGAAGTAGAAGTTGGGTAAGTAGAAGTTTGACAACACGTATTAAATAATTTTCAAACTGACAGCTGAAAGTAGTTTTA
Source organism: Crocodylus siamensis (assembly GCF_052110815.1). Lineage (NCBI taxonomy): Eukaryota > Metazoa > Chordata > Crocodylia > Crocodylidae > Crocodylus > Crocodylus siamensis. The sequence goes on along the minus strand of NC_143396.1, from coordinate 226,028,827 downwards.
GCACTCTATATAGAACCTGGGAGATGCATTCATAAATATGAATTTCAGGCTGTTTAAACTTTCTTTCAGGTGTTTTCCTTGCAGGGACTTTACAACTACTTGCAATTGGGTGCATGAGGGTCATACATTTTTACACCCTAAAATAATCAAAAGGTGGGGGAGGCATAGAGGAGGGAGCATCTTTTGGTTAATTAAAAAAGAAAGTAAAAATTGAAAAAAGAAAAATAAGTTCTTTAAGATAACAGGCTTCATACTCTTCAGATTACATGGAATGGGAGCTGTGGTTACAGTAATGGAATGAGATGAGGAGGTAGGTTGTACTAAGCTTTGTGTCGGGAGAGCCTTTTGGGAAATGAGAGGTTCATGGAATACTGGAATAGCCAATTTGTTGTTGTCTTCCTGCACTATTTGGAAAAGTGGCTGGCTATGAATATTAGGAATTGTTGACCTGAAGAACTAAGCCTTCTATTTTATCCTTTATTTTTATGAGATTTTCACTTACTCTACCTTTTATGGCATTCCCTTCTGCAGTCTTCAGACAAATCAGGTGCGTAGTACACCTCAGATCTCAGCAGCTTGGTTCAATCAGGTGAGAGTTAGGTAATCATTAGGTCTAATGTGAGTTTAGGACAGCAGTGACAAAACCAGCAGGTTTTAAGAAATATTTGTTGTTGTGTCCCATGCACATTAGGAATTCATACTTCCAAAGTATCAAAAATGAGAGAGACCACTCTTCAGAAAATTAGACACTAACTATATCTGCAAAAACTTGTCCAGATTTGTTCAACTTATGATTATGAAAAAAAATCTCATTTCACACATGCTTAGTAGAGATAGGTTACTACATTTTTCTAAAGACTTCATCTGCTCTGAGCAGCTTGGGTTTACAGTGACTGAGCAAGATGTTCTCCCAAATTGCTCTATCTGGTGCTATCATAAGTGCTAACGGGAAAGATGCTTGCTTAGAAATTTGATGGAAATTCTTTGATTTTGTTTTAAAAAACCCCACCCTCCTCCACGCCAGAAAATTTGAGAAGCTCTTTTGAATACTGGAGGAAAGTGCAAGTTCCCAGTTAGGAGCAAATTTGGAATACGTTCAAAATTTTAAAAGCGGAAATGAGTATAAGAAAGTGAGATTCATACTGATGCTTAAAGCGGTTCGTTTCTCTGGAGGCCACCAAAATCACAGACACACACTCATTAGATGGCACAAAAGGTGTCTTTGCAAATAGGGTCAGAGCAGAGTCAAAAACTCAGATTACTCTGAACCCACCAAGGAATTTTGCAGGCTGTATTTATCTTTTTCCTCCTGGGCACGTGTGCAGAAACAGGAACTCTTACAGCTCACTTCCGTTTCATACAAGCATACATGTGGTTACATCACTACATACATTCCAGCTTCTGTAATCTGCATGAGAAAGGCTAGGGAGAAGCTGGGGGAGAGTCTGCGATTTAGTATAAGAAAAGCTGTGGCAAGGCTGGGCAAGGAACAAAGTCCTTGGCAGTGTTTCTTCCTTATCAGGTGCAAGATGCAAGCTGTGCATGTCTAACAATACTCCATTTCTCCATTTCTAACAATATTATGCAGAGCTCTGAGGAAAAAGAGAGGGTGAATTGTTATATCAAGATGAAGAAACACACAAACTTAACATTTCCTGGAACATAAAGGAACTGTCAGAGACTGAAAGACAGAGAAGACGACAGGACTTCTGTGGATTTTGACTTGAGTTAAGGGAGCACTGTTGATGGAAGAAAAATATCCATCTTTATGTATATTTTAGGGAAATGGGTGTATTTTAAACATTGAATTTGTTTTTTCAGAAATTGGATTTGTTAATAAATAAAGTTTTAAAAAACTGCTAATGGGGAGACTTCCTCTCCTGTGCTCTCAGTTTTCTTACTGTTAGGCCCAGGCAGCAAGGAAGAGAAGAATGGAAGCAGGCCACACTGCACTGTAGTGGGATGAGGAATGGAATAGGGAAGGGGAGCAAGGTTAGGGGTAAGTTGAAGGTGGGGGCAGATGTTGCTGAGGTGGGTTGAAGGAGGCTGAGAGTTTTTACTTACAGAGTAAGAAGGGATAGGAGCCGTGGTGGGAGTGGAATTGGACTGGGGGAGAAGGATGGAAGCCAGGGGAGGAGAAATTTGAGTCAAGAGAAGACACCAGAAAAGAAGAGGGGAAGAAATTGGGGTGGTGTGGACAGGAACTGAAGGGGACAGAGACAGGCTGGCAGAACAGGAGGAGAAAGGAAATATCCAGTGAGATTACAGTTTATGGTGCTCTCACAGCACCCAGAATCAGGAACAGAGCTAGGCAGTCAATGGCAACTATTTCTTCCAGCAGGAGATGAGATGGCCCAAAAGCCAGCTGGCAATTTAAGTATTAACAATAATTTACAAAAAGAAAGCTGGCAGGCCATAAGGTTCAGATGGATGGCCGTGCACTAGATGACTCTGCTGGCCTCCTTAATTTCCCTATTTGGCTGTGGCCCTATTAATTAGCCTCCATGCAGATGTTGTCCTGGTGGCTGATTGGCTGGAAGTTTGGAGGATGCCATCTGGTCACATGGATTGAGGGCCGACTCTGCCACAAGTTATGCAGACAGAGGTTGTGTTGTCATAGAGAAAGGACAAAAAGATATGTGAGATCAGTTCTCCTGTTGGAGGACTGGCTTGGTTCTGTGTACCATCTTGGTGAAAATGTGATTCTGATAACGGAGCAGGGCTTTTCCTGCACATGCATATATCAAAAACAGCAGAATTTTATCCTAAGTGACTCATTCATGTAGTGGAGGTAAGGCACGTGAGCTGAGAGGACTGGATTTGCAGGACTTAGTCTGGAAAGGCTTTTAGAGCCGCTGCTCTATTGATGCTTACCTCCCTACTGCCGAGCAGAGAAAATGGCATTTGCTTTGTCTGTTCTGATCAGAACCTGCCAAGAAAGAGTTGTGCAGAGGTAACCTGCACCTCCCCACTTCCCGTACTAACACAGCTCTATTGTATCTTGTTTGGGAACTGGCCCAGTATCTCTGCATGGTGCTGCCATCTATTGTATAGGCAGGCACTTGCAAGGTGCTGCATGCTAATTTGTGTTTAGATGAATGGAGGGGATGGGAATGCCTGAATCTGGAGGTTTTATTCCTATTGTCTTGTATGAATGGTATGTTAGATGGTGTATTTTGGGGGCAGAGACTGTATGGGTCAGGTCATGATGGAAGAGTTGTGTATTGGGAATGTTTGATGTAATCTTTGAAGCTGGCCTGCTTTGGGTCTATTTGGCTGTGTAGGAGACTTGGGAATGTTTGGAAGGCATGTGTTTCTGGGCAGGGCTGTGCAAATACTTGGTTTTTCAGTTTGGGAGCCAAATAACAAAAGTATAAAAACATCTCTCCACCCCTCTCCTACCCTATCACAATGATTTTTTTTCTTTCTGATTGACTGAAAAGATTTCTGTTTTCCCCATTAAATGAAAAAAAACCGAACATTTTGGCTTGGATTATTTAGTTTTAGGTTGTGTGCATGTATATTTTTAAACTTTTTAGTTATTATTAAATCAAGTTAAATTGCTAAGCAAACATATTTTAGGATGAAAAAAAGATAAAGGCTTTGGTTTGAAAATGTCAAAGCAAAATTATTTGGCTTTTTTCAAAAATATTTCCCCATTTCTGTTTCAGCCAAAACCACTCAGTAAATTTTATCTGAATTTGTCAATATTTTCAGTTACTTACAAACTGTATTTTTGAGGAGTATTTATTTGTCCAAGATATTTCACCCAGCTGTGGTTCTGAAGGTTTGCTTTTGCTTTTTCATATAATGTTTTTTACAATGGTGCTGAGGGTCAAACTGAGCATGGAGTCCCTTTGTGTTAGGGACATATATTGTGTTTGCAGTCTAAATAGGCAAGGAGAGCTAAGGATATGCCTGTACTGATAGATGGGGACAGGCTCACACCACTGTTAATACACATGCTATCTGAAAATCCTGTAGTCATGTTTTCCTGCAAGTTCTGTTTGATTTCCAGGTGTGAATATTACCTGCTGTACACCTCTTCAAATATGCCATTTACAGTGTGGTTTTAGTGTGGCCACATCCTATAGGGCACAAGTCTAGGAAGTCCTCCACTGACAGTCCCACAGTTCCTTTGTCTTCTGGTCCTTTTGCACATCATCTCCTTCCTCTGCTGCTCAGAAGCTGGACTGGGCTTTATAACTTTCTTTAGCATTTAGCCCATCATTCTTCTTCATTACTAGTGCAACTATCAGCAAAGCTCATACCTAATTGGGACTGCAATCTCCTCTTGTTTTGCCAGTTCCACCATGATCTCCTCACATACCACAAGCTGTTCAGATGACGTAGCTACATCCTGGTGAAAATAAGAAAACAGCAAGCATCCTGATTTCAGCAGTTGTAGTCAAGACACTGACTACTACCATGCTATTTTGTTGCAACTTGCTCAGCTTGGCCTTCACCAGGCTGAGTTGCAATGCTGGAAGCACAAGGAGTGAAATATGTGGACCAGGGAAGTCCCTCATGCCCCAATAACATGCTTCTGCTATGAGGTGCTAAATGAAGCACTTGCCAGTGCAACAAGCCTGTTGGCTTGCACAATCCTGTTCTTCAGGAAGGGGAGTCTTTGCCAAGCAGTCCCAGGATGCAACTTCTGTTATGGTACTTGAAGCCACAGAAATGCCGGAGCAACCACCCTTGATGCTTTTTGTGCAGCTGACATAGGACAGTTCTCTAAAGTTCTTTTCAAGAACGAACCCACAGATGTTGCTGCAGTGGAAATTTGCCATGGAGGCCCAGTAAGTGTTGCCATGCACATTTATTATTGTTCTGAAGAAATTTGAGTGGAGAAATTTAGTAGATGGCAAATGAAACCAGAGAGGATTTTGGCTTAATCACAGTCTGATCAGCTTCTGTTCAAGGCAGGAGTCATGGGAAGGGCTTACACAGTGGTTTGTTCTACCTGTTCTCCCCTCCCCCACCTGTCACTTCCTTGCTAACAGGGCCATTGAAAAACTCAAGCAAAGGCATATACATTTTGTAATATCGCCAAAACAGCGTGCCCACATGCGCTCCTGTTGACTTCCAGGAGCCATTACAAAGTCTTATAGTTGGTTTCTAATACATTTTTTATGATTTGCATAAACAACGTATTTATGAATTAAAGTGTAATGAAAAGATTTGCCACAATGAAATTGCTAATTAGCCTACAGGGTGTTTATCTGTTAAATAGCAGTTGCTACTGCTGTGAATCACTGAAATCCTGCACTGTCCCTTTTAGTTCTTCTCTATGTAAGCTGTGCTGGGGGGGAGATAGGGAGTAGGGCTGTGCGAAATTTCACTGGCCATTTCATTTCAACACAGTTTTGACCAATTTTGAGGTTGAAACAGCAAAATTGGAATGAAACAAAGGCTGTCAAAATAGCCTCGAAACAAAAGGAGGCTAGTCGAAATGTTTCAGCCATAGGCTGGGGATGGGAAATCAGTCCAACTGGGCTGACTTTCCATTGTTAGATTGTGCTGGGGGCGGCAGCAGCCCAGCTGGACGGCTTCCCACCCCCCGCGCAATTTAGCGCAGGAGATGGGGAAGCAGCCCAGCTCAGCTCAGCTGGCTCCATCCCCAGCAAAATGTTGAAACAGCCTCTTTGTTTCGACAGAATGGAAGGGAACAGCTGTTTCGACTCAAAATTAAATTTGAAATGAAATGCTGTTCTGTTGAACCATTGAAATTCAAGGCGAAACAGAACGGTGCTGTTTCGCACAACCCTAGTACGGAGGGACTTTTTTGGTGGTACTTCTAAAATCCAGTCACAGTTTCCCTAGAGACAAATCTGCAAAGCTCTCAATGGCAAAGTCCAAATGATTCTTTTCCTTCCTCTGAAGGAGGTTCAGCGCTGATCAGAGTTGCAGGAACATCTGGAATCTGGTTCAGAGGCATAAACAATTTAACAGTATACTTCCTGTTCTTTACATGAACCTGGGAGGCAATGTTTCAGACTCCTCATGCAGCAGGACTTTGAGATGATCAGCAAGGTTAGTACTTACATTAGAAACCAACAGACCTCTCCCATTGATTATATATTGTGCAGCTATGAGGGCTCTAAAATGCTCCAGCACAAACTTGGAAGGGACAGGCCACTTTTTTCATTCAGGGACCTTCAAAATGTTTTCTGTCAATGGGGTGCCAAACCGAAAAGGCAACTCGGGAGCCCTGGCTACTGAAACAGGCTCTTCAGCCACTGGTTGGCCCTTTTAAAAAGAATCATAATTTCTCTCTCTTTCCCTCCCACGTGCACCCCTTCACTCACCATGATCTGATGTGTTGTTTCCTTCATAAATGTTCACCACCTACCTCTGGCCTGCTGGTCTCAAAGATGAGCAGGGATGTGACACCAAAATCAATCAGTTGTTGCTACCTCTGCCCTTGTAACACACGAGTGGGGTGTCCATTTCCAACAAAAATGTAATGGCCTCTCTGCACACAGGCATCTCTTGCAGGTGCCTGTGGGTTCAGGCAGCATGCAGGTGCTGCTGAAATGCAGCACGGATCCAAGTGAAGTCTTGATGCTGGTGTAGTCTTTCCAGATGTTGACCACAATTCAGTTATACTCCTCTGGTTAATTAACAGGGTGACAGGGGGACTGCAGTCAGACTAGCAGAACAGAGCTTACTTTAAGCAGTTCTGGCAGTTTGAAGCATTTCATTAGGAAAATGGGGGGTTATTGTTAGACTAGGAGCTATAAAACACCCTAAGCTTCTAGGTAGTAGAGGGAGGAGGAAGGAGGTACCATAAAACAGCAAAATGCAGGACTGGGAAACTGTGGAATTGAGGGTAGAAGTCTCCCTGGATGAATGCTCTGCAGCTCACAATACATTGTACCCACACTGCAAATCAGCTGTGTATAGAATAAATAGCAAACTGAGATGAGTGCATAGCTGAATGCAGAGCAGAGCTTGCAGGCTTGCCCCAGGATATGAGTAAGGGGGTATTAACCTGGAAAGGTCAGGTGGCTGGAGCATGAACGTAAACCTCAGCCCATGGATAACTATCAATGTAGACATCTACCCTAAGAGCATGTTGCTTGAGATAGTTGTGCTTAGGAGTGACAGGATGGGGGCATGTTCACATGGTGGAAGGGCAGAGTGTGAAGGTTCTCTGCTTAAGGTTCTTCGTAGTCTCATGTTAATATAATTTGTATAGCATGTTGGAAACATGACCTGTTGCCATGCCAGAGGCCTAGATTTAAAGTGTTTTGAAAAGCTTCAGTTGCTCAACCCATTCACAACCAGGGGATGATTCATTTGATTTCTGGCCAGTGACTTTCCCTGTTCCTAAAGTTCTCTGTTTTAGCTGATCTGTGGAGCCTTGTTCTGAACAGCATGACAACAGCTGCTACAGCATTTCCTGTGGAAAGGGCAGCCTGCAATGAAACAAGAAAAGTAAGTCCTCATAAATCAGTCCTGGCACTGAGAGAACTGGGATGATTCTAGGAAGCTGCTTATTCTCAAGTCAGCAATGGGCATGTTGTCACATTACAAAGATTAACCATCTTTTGACTAGATCAATTTGCTCAGCATGTAGGTGTGACCCACAAGGTGCCTGATCATCAGTGAAGAGTGACCGGTGAGTCCCTGGTACAATAACCTAGTGCCCCCTTTGCCCCATGTTGCTTTATCATCAATGACCCACCAGCCTGTTGCTGCTGCTCCAAACTGGCCCTTTGGATAGAAAGGTCATCCTCAAGCTGATGACCTTATTAATTAACAACAGGGCTGAGACGAACAAACTCATTTCACCTTAAAGGGCATTCATGTTAGAACTGTACTGCAGGGCTGATGTGACAGAAGAGCCAGTGCTATATTCAAGTATTGTCTCTGCTCTGATCTTGAAATGAGGAAATTATTTCTTTCTGATTAGTATGCGTAATTTATCTGAAGTGCCACAGAAAAGGTCACAACTTTCTGTATCTTGAAGTAGCCTCCCAGTCTGGAGTTTTTTTATCTGTCCTACCTTTTTGAAATAATGGGGCAAGCAGAAGAAGGTTCAGTCTGTTAGTTCAACTGGTCCAGGTCTTCTGGAACACAGCCAGAGCTGTTGGGCTAAGCATGGATCACATGTACCTTTGCGAAACAGGAAGGAACTGGAATCAATGAGAGAGGTGGACTTGTGGATGTGCAACTTATTCTGAGAGAGTACTGTGGTAAAGTAAGGTAAGAAAGGGTAACATATCCTGAACCACTTTTTGAATGACTATCTGACTCTTTTAAACCCAGGTAAATTGTTTAGAGAGACTGAACTTAAACCAAGTGTGCTAACTTCAGAGTTGAGCTTCCATGTAATGACTCTTTTTTAAATCTTTCTTTTTAAGACTGTCTGGATTTAAGTGATTTTAAAAAATCACCTGTGGAAAGAATGTCAGTCACAGAACTCTTTATTCTTGGAGCAGGAACAGATGATCAGGCAAGCTGAAAGGCTTCATTAGGGGCAGGGCAGGGGACCAAAGGGGCTGCCTTCTATCTGGAGGCATAACTGGGGAGTCCTGTGCCCTGGACAGCGTAGCACAAAGTGCAGGGGCAGTGTCTGGAGGTTTGCTGCTGCCAGGGAAGATGTCACCTCCTTTTTTGCCACTGAAATGTGTCCCAAGCAGCCATATACGGCACAGACAGAAGACCAGCTCCCTGTTGCAACTCATAGGCTTTGCAGGAAGTGCTAGGAGTTGAAATGATCCCTTGGAAGCAACAGAAGTTTGTTGTTGGGTCGGGGGGCTGGGGATTCCAGCTATTTGCTGTGAGCCTGCAGCCTGGTCTCCATAGCAGTGCCACTCCTCCCTCCCAGTCCTGACACTGTTTTCAGAATGGGAGGGGGGAAAGGGAGCAGAGGGAGCTCATTCTTGGGGTTCCTCAGTCAGTGCTGGAGGGTGGGGTAGGGTGGATGGATTGGAGCCGCTCCTCCCCCCACCTTGGGAGTGGGCGGGGGGTGCAGAGAGAAGTAACAATTTTCACTGGATTTGGTTCCAGAAAGCACTCTGTCTGTGACCAAAACAGAAGTGCACAGCTGCAGACTGTTTTAAAAGAGTCCAACCCCATGAGACTCTGAATCCGCATGCAAATTTGTAGTCAAAAAATGAATGAAAACTAAAAGCTGGCATTTTTGAGGGGTAACTCAAGTCTAATGAGGGATCTTGACCCTATTGAAGGGTGTCTTGATTCCAGAAGGTTTAGAACCACTGGGTTAATCAGACAATGTTAGTTTAATGTTAGTTAGTTTAGCTAACTAAGTAGATCTTAATTATCTGGAATCTTGTGTTATATCAATAAGGTTTGTTAAATGCCATTATTAAGTTGTTTGGCTAGAAAGCGAAGATGGGTATTAGGAACTGTTGCTTTAAAGGGCTTAGATTAGAAACAGGAAGTCTGGGGTGGGGTTGTAGAATTCCATGTTCTGTTATGTGGAGATAATTGAAACTAGTCACTGAACAGTATATCTCTTTCAAGCACCTGGGCTCAGAGCAATTAAAAACACCATAGCAGCCATTAACACTGTTCAGTATAAAACTAGTGTCTTTGAAATGCGTCGCTCTTCTGCCATTCCTATTATGAGATAACAAATCTAGTTTTATAGCAAACTTTATGCATGCTAAGAAATTCCTTTAATGTCTTCTGCTATGACTCTTGTAGCCTCACCTGTAGCATTGATCACATTTCTGAAAGGTGTGGGAGGCAAAGCTTGGGTTAAGGATAAGGAGACCTTGGGAACTAGTTCCCATTGTAATGTGGAGCTTGTGTATGAACATGGGTGCAGTTCTCTGTGCTGCAGTTTCTTTGTCTCTAGAGTGGGACTATTGACATTCCTTTCTGAGGAGGTTTTCAGGCTTAGTCAAGCACTGACATCCTTGGTTGGAAGCTCCGTGTTGAATATTCAGGAGGGTGTTTTGGAATGACAGTGTTCATTCCAAAATTAAGGCTGCCACTTCTGACAGTTCCTGAGGAGTGGGGCAGACTTAACTTCCTGTCTCTATGGTGGACCATTAACCCATTCCTGCCCTGCTCTAATGTTGGGTGTATACACTCCATTATAGGTTATTTATGTTTTCCCTTTTAGGACGAAGAGCACTATAAACATGGTTTAGCACAGTGATATTTAGCACAGTGGTTTAGGATAGTGATTCTCAACCAGGCTGCTGTGTGACACTATCCTTCTAAGGGTGCTGTACAGTATTAGCACCATTGGCTAAGCAAAGACACATTCTTCACAAGATAAACCCAGAGATTTTAAATATAACATTTTTCATAACATGAAAACCATTCTGACTTGTTGTGATCTTTCTGAGTTCGTTGCAATAGAAGAATTTCTCTATTATTTTTTCCATAGCTAAAAAACAAGTGAAAGCTAAGAGCTGGTCTTTTCTGAGGGGTACCTAGAGTTTCATGAGGGGTCTTTGAGTCTAAAAAGATCAAAAGCAACTGGCCTAGTAGTTGGAACATGAGACTGGGAAGCAGGATTCCTATGTTCCATTCTTGACGTTTTACAACTGACTTACTGGGTGATAGAGAACAAGTCAGCCCTACACACATATCCCAAACCCAGACACACACTAGAGGACACACTACAGTGTTGTCTTGGCGAGGCGGGGGGGCTTTATCAAGCATACCAGAAACGGAAGTCTTGAGAGCATGCATAAAGGTATGCATTGGAGTATCTTTACCATTGTATTTCCAGGTTCAGCTCTTGTATATTATGGTATAGACCTGTCCACAGACACCTAAGTTTGAGACAGGTATTATGACCTCAGGCATACCCTTCTGTTATTGGGTAGTGTACACGCGGCCCTATCATCCTGGCCCTCTACTCTCCCTTCCACATGCATACAATGCATATTGCAAATCTTATTCTGGGGTCTGGGGAACTCTGGCACTTCACTTAGGGCTGAGGTTTCTAATGTTAGAGCTGGGCAACTGAAAGTTAGGCATTGTTGCATTTACATCCCTTTGTAGATCTAGCCTTATATTATCTTAAGACCCACCTGAGCCTGGTTATCTTTTGGAAGCACTGCAAAACCTTTCTATTTGGGCCTGTTATTGGCAACCAAAGCTAGGCTGAAATGTTGTTTAGTGGGTTTCTGCTTTGTTTTGTTTATTTTAGCTGCCCTTGTAAATTGTTTCTCTTACTGTAAGCCACCTTGAGCCATTGTTAGCAAGGGTGGCACATAAATCACAAAGATAAATAAATAGTTTAATAACCTTCTCCCTGTCTCACTTCAACCTACTTGTAAAACTGAAAAAACCCGCTTCTCTTTCTCACTGCATGTTGTGAGGCTTAATTCATGTCTTCAAAGTATATCAGATCCCATGATGAAAGCTGCTTCAAGGGGTGAGATATCTGTACAGCCAATGATCTTGTAGTTGGTTGACACAGGAGAAGGAGAAAGTGTCCTAGTGCCTGGGTTAGTTCAGTTTAATCTAAAAGGCATACATAGGAAGGTAATGTAATGTCCTCAGTAGAACTGGTGTCTAGGGGTGAGTCAAAATTGGTCAGACCAGCTGCTGCTGAGATTTGCAGACAGAGAATTTTTCTGAGGCCTGGTTCAGCAGATTGGCAGAATGTCCCAGCCAGGGCACTCCTGGCTATGTTTCACCTAAGTGCTTCAAACCTGAAAATCTGTTGGTGAGGCTGCTCTAGGGTCATCCCCATCAGCCACTTTTAAGAACTGCAGGGACCATAGTCTCGAAGTGTGGCACATTTCTGGGTTTGGTGCATGTGAGTGGGAGCAGGTGGGTGACTGGGGTATACCTGGGAGTGTCAATGCCAGGATGTACTGCTGCCACAGTGTAACCACATCATGCTTTGATGCCATCAACCTGTAAAATGCTTGAGAATCTGAAGAAAAACATGTCCTGGAAGGCACTGCAACCTCTTAGCTATGATAGCTATAGGCTGTGGGGTGCTAAAGGAGGACTTTGGTGTACAAGGTACTGTGGCTGGCACTGTTAGGACTATCAGGATTAGGGGTCAGATTGGATCTTGCCTGTCTAGAACCCAGTGCAGTCATATAAATGGAATCTTAGCAGTTTTCTGGTGCTTCCTGATCCTAAATGGTTTCCAGATGGAGCTGTATCTAAATGAGGATTTCTCTCCCCTGCCTGCTGTCATTTTTGGTTAAGTTAGGTTGGTGGACTCATGAAGAGTAGAGTAGGTTAGAACCATTTAGGGCTGAGCTTAAGGTACATTCAGTGTTGACAGGCAGAGGTATGTTTTCATTTCTCTGGTGTAGTGGGTGCCAGGGTTTTCCTTCTGAATGGTATTTGAAGTCTTACTGTGGAAAGGGAATTTGTTTTACTGGCATGTAATGCATGTTGTTGATGGGTAGAGCTGCTCTGAAGAGCTGGCTGCAGGAACATGTGTGTTTCTCTCTTGCTGTCTGATTGTCCTTTCCCAACGAAGGCAGACTTGCTGATGTGTGTAGCACACTTACATCAGTGTCCTAATTTCCCTAAAACAGTTGGCTTTTCATCAAATTCTCTCTAAAAGCTAAGTTTGCTGCAAACAAACATAGCAACTTTTTAGCCATTAATAAATGGTTTGATCCCACAGACTTTCCAGGGCTATATAGTCAGAGCTTGCACTCTGATTGGGATAGTTGGTTAAAAAAAACAGGGAGACCTTGATAATCTGGAAGCCAAAGGACAGATGCGACAGTTTGGAAGTGAGGGTTTGTTTTTAAGGCATATGCAACCACTTTAGCATATTGTTATAGTCAAATAATATCCAGGATTTCTTCAGATAGTAATTACTCTTGATGTGCCCTGCAGTGGTGAAGCCTTCAGTACAGCTTAGTGGAAATGGCATTTTCCTGAAGAAAAGTTTATAAATTCTTCAGTTAATGGTTGGCAGGGTACAGAGATGCATGGGACTAAAAATGGGCAGCTGGAAGAAACAGCTATTAAGAAACAAACACCATTAGGAAGAATCTGTTTATTTAGTGCTTGTCCAGTGCCCATTTAAATGAATAGAAAATATTCCATCTAACTTTGGTGGATTTTGAATGCTGTTAACATGTATGGGGTACAGGCTGTATCTTTTGTCTGTTTTAAGTAACATGTATACCTACACCACTGTAGAGAACCTTAATATGATATTCTGCATTCATTAATTCCCCTATGGTTTTAATTGGCATGCATTTTCTGCAGTTTCTGCTGTAAATTTGTCTGTTTTTGTGGCAAACTGTCAAACAGCTACTGTATTTCATTCCAGATGTGGCTGCATTACAGTGGTATCATTACAATGGTATAATTAGGCTGCTTGTATAAACAATTCACTGTATTTCCCTGAATCCAAGATGACCCTGAATTTAAGATGATTCCCCTCCAATAATTAGGTTCTATACACACGTGGAAAATTCATATTTTTAAAATAAATGTATACATTTTCCATGTATAGACTCTAATTATTGGAGGGTGCCTTAAATTTGTCCCCCACCCCGCTACACACACATGGCTGCAGTGGGAAAAGCAGTAGCAGAGAGCAGGCAGTGGGGAAGGCAGTGAGGTGCAGATGGCGGGGGAGACCATGGAGGGCAGTTGGTGTGGGGGCATGCAGTGAGAGGCAGAGCAGCTTGACCGCTGCCCCTTGCCTCCACACACCGCTTGCTCCTGCCACAGCCTTAGGCCCAACACTTCTTCTTCCTCCATTTCCTGCCCCACTGAAGCCTCTGCCCACTGTCTTCCCCACCCCCTTTTGTCATTTACCCTTGCTCTGCTCTGGCAGGCTTTGGCTCTGCTCCACCCTGGGGCACAGAGACAAGCCTGGTAGTAGTGGCAGCTCTGGCCAAGCCCTGGAGCTGGGGTTAGAACTGCCATGCAGCTAGCGCCATTACTGGGCCAGGCTGGGCCTGGGATCTGTGTCCCAGGCTGGAGCACAGCCAGAGCCTACCACAGCAGAGCAAGGATAAGCAGCATGGGGGGGGGGCGGGCAGGGCAAATGAGGAGCCGGGGGGCAGAGCCGGCAGCAGGGGAGAGACCAGAGGAAGAGGCAGTGAACAGTGAGGGAGCCAAGGCTGAGAGGAGGGGCAGAGGTGGGAGAGGTCTGGGGGTGCAGGTAGTAGCTGTGGTTCAGAGCCACAGTCACTGCCTGCCCTGTCCCTACCTCTACCCAAATCCAAGATGAGGGGCTTCTCCCCACCATGTTAAAATGAGGGGAAATCCTTGTCTTGAATTTGAGTGAATATGTTAAGTTTATAAAGAATTTGGGAATGTCAAAGTTGTTATAGAAGTATAAGAGATTATTCTTTCATCATCACCAATCTTTCCACTCATAGGCTGGACCATGCAATTCTCTAATTCCAAGGAAAACAATTACTCGATTAATTGATTTTAGCAACTTCTACCCCTCCAAACTAACTCTGGAATACTACACCCAATCAATTCAGTTCTTAGACAGTACAGGGAAGATTTGCAATTGCCACATTGCTACCATGTTGTACTGGAAAACAACCAATTGCCATAGATACCTTCACACCACCAGCTTTCATCCTAAGTGTACCACTAAAGCCATTGTCTACAGCCAAGCTCTACATTATAAACTTATCTGCTCTGCTCCTACTGACTGGCATACAACTTAATCACAATATAATCTCAAAACTCTAGCTACTCAAATCAACAAAGTCAGACTCAGACCTCACTCTGATCTGCTACAATACCAACCTCAGGACAAAGACAAGAGAATCACTCTGGGTGTCACCTACAGCCCCTGGATTGAACACCTAAAATATATCATTAATGACCTCAAACCCTTCCTGGAAGGGTCTCAAAGTAGTTGTGGAGGAGAAACTGGTCCTGGCTTATAGACAGTCCCTTAAACTCAAACAGAGTCTGTCAAGCAACAGGCTACCTGATACCCAGCTTTGCTGAGGCACCACGTCTTGCAATGGACCTAAATGCTTTCTCTGGCACACCATCAGTATAAACCGCATCACCACTGGACTGAATAACTGAATAACAGTGGAGGTTCATTCATCTGAAACTCCACCAAGGCCACATATGCCATCATCTTCTTACAGCAGGGGTGGGCAAGTATCTGGGCCTGAGGGCCACAAAGGGCATTTTGATGCACTGTCACGGGCTGGGCCAGCACCCTAACCCTGCAACAACACACCAGAACTCCCCACGTACTGGGCAGGAGCCACCTGGCTGAAGCTTCCCCCTCCCCTGCCAGCACAGAATGGTGCAGCGCTGCAGGAGCAGCTGCTAGCAACTTCAGCTGGAGTTAAGGTGAGCAGAACAGCCCACAGGCCCAGGCTGCAGCCAGTGCACACAGCTTCTAGTGCGACTGTTCCCAGTGTCACTTCAGCTGGCCCAGTGCTGCTCTGCTCCCCTCACCTCCAGTGCTGACCCCTCCTCCCATTCCTGCCTCTGCTGCACTGCTCTGGGTAGGCGGGAAGCTTGAACCAGGTGGCTCCCACTGAAGGTGAAGGGAGCAGAGCAGCACCCAGACAGCTGCAGCTGCACTGGGAAAAAACTACGCTGCCTTCTACGTGATTAACTGACATAAATGACTTTCATAGAGACTTAGAATTGGAAGGAACAGGAGGTCATCGAGTTCAGCCCCCTGCTCAAAGCAGGACCATCCCCAACTAAATTATCCCAACCAAGGCTTTGATCTAAAGATCTTAAAAACCTCCAAGGATGGAGATTCCACAACCTCTCTAGGTAACTTGTTCCAGTGTTTTACTGTTCTCCTAGTAAGAAAGTTCTTCCTAATAACTAATCTAAACTTCCCTTGTGGAAACTTGAGACCATTGCTTCTTGTTCTGTCATCTGCCACCACTGTGAACAGTCTGTCTCCGTTCTCTTTGAAACCATCCTTCAGGTAGTTGAAGGCTTTATTAAATCCCCTCCTCCTTCCACTCAGTCTTCTCTTCTCCGGACTAAATAAGCCCAGTTCCTTCAGCCTGTCTTCAGAAGTTATGTGCCTCAGTCCCCTAAGCATTTCCATTGTACTCTGCTGGACTCTGATTTGTCCACATCCTTTCTGTAGTGAGAGCCCAAAACTGGACACAGTACTACAGATGTGGCCTCCCCCGTGCCAAATAGAGGGGAATAATCACTTCTCTCAATCTGCTGGCTCTTACTAATGCAGCTCAGTATACCGTTAACCTTCCTGGCAACAAGGGCACACTTCTGGCTCATAATCAGCTTACTGTCCACTGTAACCCCCAGGCCTTTTTCTTCAGAGCTGTTGCTTAGCCAGTCGGTCTCCAGCCTGTACCAGTGCATGGGACTGGTTTGTCCTAAGCTTAGGACTTTGTACTTGTCCTTACTGAACCTCATGAGATTTCTTTTGGCCCAATTCTCCAATTTGTCAAGGTCTTTTTCAATCCTAACTCTACTCTCCAGCCTATCTACTACTCCCTCCCAGTTGGCGTCACTCGCAAATCTGCTGAGGGCACACTCCATCCCATCTTCTAGGTCGTTGATGAAGAAATTGAACAAAGACTGCTCTGGGACCAACCCCGGGAGCACCCCACTTGATACCGGCTGCCAATTAGACATCGAGTCATTGATCACTACCTGTTGACCTCAGCGATCCAGGCAGTTTCCTGTCCGCCTTACAGTCCATCCATTCAACCTGTACTTCCTTAGCCTTTTTTGCAAGAATGTTGTTGGAGACTATCAGAAGTCCTGCTAAAGTCAAGGTATATCACATCCACTGCTCTCCCCACATCTGCAGAGCCAGTCATCTCATCACAGAAGGCAATCAGGTTGGTCAGGCATGACTTGCCCTTGGTGAATCCATCCTGACTGTTCTTAATCGCCTTCTTCTCCTCCAAGTGCTTTGAAATGGATTCCTTGAGGACCTGCTGCATGATTTTTCCAGGGAATCAGCTGAGGCCCAGCAGTCTGTAACTCCTCAGATCTTCCTTCTTCCCTTTCTTAAAGATGGGCATTATATTTGCCCTTTTCCAATTTCTAGGACCTCTCCCAATCTTCATAAGTTTTCAAAGATAATGGCCAAAGGCTCTGCGATCACATCTGCCAACTCCCTCAGCACCCTCAGGTGCATCCCATCTGGCCCCATAGATTTGTACATGTCCAGCTTTTCTAAATAGTCCCTAATCTGTTCTTTTGCTGCTCACCTCCTCCCCAAACTGTGCTGCTTGGTGCAGTAATCAGTAGCTGACCTTGCCTGTGAAGACTGAAGTATAAAAGGCATTGAGTACTTCAGTCTTTTCTGCATTTTGCTAATGCTTGGTCTGTCTTCCATCCACATCTGTCCCCATTTAAAGGTTAACAGCACAGGTTGGTAAGGAATTTGAAGCAAAAATAAAAAGCAAACCCTCTATAAAAACCCTCACATAACAAAAACCCTCTCAAAAAGAGGCCTATATCCTTAATTGGCATAAACAGCTAGTATTCCAGTGGTTAATGGAGCTAAGGCAGCTTATACTATTTGGCCCAAATTTTCCCAGTCATAACACTGAGAATGGCTTGTGTGTGCAATATCATGAAAATATGCAGTGCCATTTATCAGGTCCACACAACAAAGAGAAACCCAGTTCTTATAGCAAAATCCAGTTGTTAAGTAAGAAGTATCCTAAGTATAAACGAGCCTGCCACCTCTTTTCATTGTTTGTTTTTTGTTTTGTTTTTGCAGAAGTCTGACTATTTGTGTGAGGTAGCACATCTTTTCTCACTGAAAAACTGCTGGATGCTATCTCTTCTCTGCCCCTGTCCTAACTTCTCCAAACTTCTGCTTCTATGTAGAGAAGAGCTGTTGAGAAAAGAAAAAAATGGAGTGTCAGAGTCAGCTTTTTGGAAAGGAAATTGGTGAAGAGGGAATTGCTCATCACAGTACACAAAGGGATTGGCTTAGTTGTGTTTTGCATGGAAGCTACACTTCAAAGGGAGAATCTGAGACTTGTGTCTGTTCTGAACCACTAGGCCTGCAGCAGCACCTGTTAGGAAAAAAGAATGTCTCTTCGTTCCATTGCAATAACTTGAGTGAATTACAGTTGTTCATTCATTTGGTACAATATCCATTATTCCAATGTCACCAGTAATCCCAGTCTTAACGATACTGAGCCTTCCCCAACAGGCCATCTGTTATGAGGCCACTTGTTACCTACCTTGTTATCCTGCAGCTGCTTGCCCTATTTAACAATACAAGTCCCAAGGACTTCTGAGCAGAAAGAGCACTGTGATACTTCTGCCTTGCCTTACAACTAACCTGTAATGGTTTGACTCTTAATTTTGTTCGAGATATTGCCTCATCAGATTTGCAGCCGTTGAGCCTCTCAACTGGAGGGCTGGTTGTCTAGTTGAAGTAATACTAAACTACCCACGAATTTATAAGCCAGCTGTTCTAGGTGGCCCTCATCTTTCACCTTTAATCTTCTCTCCTCAGACTTCTCAGTACATTGACTCCTGTGTACATGTAGCTTCATCCTCTACCATGCAGCATAGAGATACAGCTGCCTCCTTCCTGAGCATTTTCATGAGTATGAACGTGGGTGTTACTGAGCCATTGTTTTTTCCAGCTTCTTCCCATTTCTAAACTGCTGCCTAGGTTTCTTTTGGCAGTCCAGATGTTCACTCTGCTTTACATGGGAAAAGGGCTATTCCAATGAGATTCCACATGGATGACACTGACCTAGGTTAGGCAGGGCACTAGGGCAACTAAAATGATTTCACAAAGGAATCCGGACATGTTAGATTGCTTTGCTTGAATTCTTTTTAAAGCTTCTCACCTTTTCCTCCCTTTGCTTTAGGATACTGATTTCTAGAACTCAACCCAGCTGCTGAGCTTATTCATCATCATTTGCCAGTCTCAGTCATTCTCTGCACACTGTAAGATGAAGGCCATTTCCAGCCTTGTTTCCTCCTTTTCTAAGGCTTGCATGCTTACGGCAATCTGTACCAAGCTTTATGGCATGTTGCCACCTAGTCAGTCTATTTTGTTGGTCCCTGTAGGCTAGTTTATATTTCCTAGTGTGGAAATACAGGTTTTTACACGGTAACTATAAAACAAATCCATCTTAATTAATTCTTCCACAAAAACTTTACTGAAGTGAAGCTATGGTCACAGGTGTATCTCAGTGGTTTTCAGTGCTTGCTCCCTTTCAAGTATTTTATTTAAAACAAGCCCATCAATGTAGTCAGGAAATATAGATGTAAAATTCCACTTCTCAAGACATCCAACCTCCATTAACTCAGGAATCCAGGGTCCTAATTTCTGTCTTTTGCAGACAGAGCATTAAAAGTAAGGCCCACTGAGCTTTAACATTATATTTTAATCTGTACCTGTCTGAATAGTAATAATTATGCCGCACAGGGATGGATCTGGAGTGGGTAGAATGGCACAGTTTCCCCTACATTTCAGTCAATGCCATAGGAGCAGCAGTCAGGGACTTTTTTGAAGTCCTGAAACAAGCAAGAATCAGCACTCCTCCCTTCTCCATGCTAAGTAGCATCTCCGCTTCCTTCCCCCACCCACTGTTGCTGTCCCCAGCCAACTTCAGGCTGGGCCAGCTCCAGAGCTGCTCATGCTCTGCTCGAGCTGCGCCCCACAGGGAACTACACTCAACTGGGGACTGTGGGTGGTCTCAAGTAGTTTCCTCCTCCCTGTTCAGTCTCCCAGGTGTTTCTTTCTGGCCCAGAGTTTGGCTCAGAGAGGAGGATCCCACCTGCCATGGCTGCTGTCCCCAACTGAGCCCTGCTCCCTATGCAGCCTGGCTGGAGCAGGGCAGGGACAGCTCTGCAGCCTCCTCCTCCTATCCCCAGGTCAGCTGGGGAGCACAGGGACAGCAGCAGTCATGGGTGGGGGGCAGGGGAATAGGAGGGGAAAGTAAGGAACATGTCAATGAGCATGAAGGGCATGAAAGATTCTTACCTGATTGGTAGACTTCAAAGGGAAAAAAAAGTACCTGCCTGCTGCTCCTGTGTGTCAGTCTGCTCACAATAGGCACCAACTTTTATTTTTGCCAGGGGAGGGGCCTAAGATGATGCTCCCCTCCCCCCCAGCAGCATGGCCAGAGCAGAGTCCAGTGAAGCCCATGGGGGGTGGATGTGGGCTGCCCGCTGCACCCCCTGCCCACACCGCAATAGCAGGGGGTACAACTCTGCACTGCTGCCCCCACTGTGATGTGGCCAGCATGGACTCTTTGGGGGAGGGCAGCAGGGCAGGGAACCCACAGCCCACATCCTCCCCTGTCCTACAAACAAATCTGGGGGGCACATGCCCCCATGCCCTCCTCCCTGAGTGCACGTAGTAGCAGGGAGCTGCCCGCCTCCGCCCCTTGGACAAACTGCCTGTGGCTCTGTCCCGCCTCTCACCTCAGCTCCAGGCCCCCATGCACTGTCCTGGTTGGGCAGTGCCACCAGGCCCAGCCCGTGCACACACACATGCCCATGGCACCCACTGTGTCCTGCTCCCTGCAGCCCCTTGCAGGCTGGAACTCTGCCAGCCTGCAAAGGGAAACCCACATTTTTCTGCATTTTTCCACAGTGAACAGACTTGGAACTCTGTGGATGATACTGGAAATCTGGGACAGATGTCCTGGAGGCATGCAAACCGGGACCAGGACCTGATGTTCCCATTTTGGGACTGTCCCACCCAATTATAGACAGGTGGTCACCTTACCTTCTTCCTGAGGGGGGCAAGGGCTTGGGTACTTATGTACTCAGCAGCTATGCTGCTCACACTCATGTGTCTGGAAATAGGAGCTGGGATGGCTGCAGTGCCAGTCACTGTTCTTGTACTCTCCTTAACTAAATCCTGGATCTGCCCATGGTGCCACATTGTTATCACACTATATTTTTTCTCTTTATGCGTGTGCTCCAGCAACATGGTATGAGCATGTGCAGTCTGTACATGGAGATGTGAGAGGTTTCCCAACACAGCTCAATTCTCAAGAAATGGCCAAATGATAGAGGGGCCCGATTCTGAAAGTTGGTTAAATCAGAGGGCTACCTGAACCAAGCAGCCTATTGGGCTGACACGAGCAGGCACACTAGTTACCCAAGGACCAGTGTAGCTAACATCACATTCAGCTGCTTTGTACTCTACAACAAGAACAACCAGGTTCACTTTAGAATGAGATCAACTGCAGGAAGCCTTCGGCATAAGTCCAAAGTAGGGTTTGAACTCAGGTCTTCTCATGAGTAGTAAGATGCTTTGACTGCACTGCTACCACCTTCTGGCAAGATGATGGAATACCACCACAGTACAGTAAGCTCTCAATTCCTTGAAGGAACCAGTTCTCAGAGCTTGATCCAAAACCCAGGGAAGTCTTTGGAGAGACTCCCATGGACTTCACTGGGCTGAAGAACAGGCCCTTGATAAGATGTGGAATGATTACCTACAGCACATTGTTTGTCCAATCAGAAATTTGTGAAATTCTGTGTGGTCATGTCTAAAGGCAGTTGCAAAGCTGCACTTTGACAGTAAGCTTTACCCAGAAAATGAACTCCTGCAGTGGATCAACTAAATAATATGTCTCTGATTTCTTCAAGCCTATGTATGGAGATAGTCGAGGTAAATTGGATGTCTTGTTTTTGGAATTTCTACATTTCCTAATGTTTCTAATGTTTGAGAATCAGAGGATGGCTTTTTAAAGAAAATCATACTGAAAAGGTAACCTGCACCTAAGCTTCAGACATGCCCTAGAGAGGGCTTATAAGCTTGTGGAGTCTCTGGCAAGCCAGGCTTAGACTTTCAGGAAGTAAGGCAGCTCAGGCTCATGGCTGTATCCATGCTCTATCCTCCAGCAGGTCTCCTAGACTTTTCAGGAGCAGGACATTCTTGCTATATATAGATTTACAGAGATCTGCACAAAGATGGGCTGAGTGAGAGCACAATCTCTTTTTTAAAGGTGCCTAGTGGTTAGAGCAAGCACCAGGACAGGAGGAGTTCTGCATTCCAGCCCTGCTCCAAGAACTGCTTATGTATTTTATTTAGTGACTTTTTAATGTTAAATGGCATTACTTAAGATGCTCAGAGGCTCTCTTTGTATCCTGCATTACTTGTAGGTTGAGCTGAAAGGCTGGTGTGGACTTGACAGCTCCCCCCAAATAGCACCCAAACTGTCAAAACCCATTTCTCACTTTTGGCTTCCGCCATGCATGTCTGAACTGTATTTCTACTAGACTACACAGATGACAGCTGGGTCACTTACAGCTCTTATCCATAGCCCCTGAAAGGACTTGGAGTTATGAGAAGAGCTCTTCTACTACAGACTACCCCTGACTGGTGGCTGTAAACACATGCAACTTCCACAAAAGTTCTGATCTGAAATGGGGGCAGAGCGTGCCCAGAAGAAGTAGCATGTTAGTTGCACCCAGCTTTCCCAATGTCTGTATAGATCGGGCACTTTAGTGGGGCTCTTTTGGCGGTTTTGTCTAATAGCTGATTGAATTGGCTTTAGCTGAAATGTTACGAATTACACTCGTAAGTCACGTGCAGTTTGCTCTAGGCTGGGGCAATGATCATGCAGAGCAAGTACCCAAAGTCAGATACAGAATTTTTTATTCGCAGCAGCGAGGTGCCTCCTATTAGATATAATTTTCTTTTATACCTTAGTTAGTACATTAGCATTAGCTCATGCTTGCGAAAATACCCAATCATTTACTAACTAAACTGCTACTCTATCCAATCAGGTGGCACTGTGTACGTGAACGCCGAAGTTTAACCCTTGTGACTGCATGCTCTATATACTCTTGCCAAGTAGTCTGCTTCACTAGAAGAACAGTCCTTGTACCTCTTTCAAGGTTCCTTGTTGACCGGATTCAGCTAGTTTCATATCTTATCAGTAGCCCTTACGCAGCACTTCTCCCTTCACCCGTCTAGTACGTGCTGTGTCCAATTCTACGTGTTGAGGTTAAAGGTAAAAGAAATGGCCTTACTTCTATATTGCAAAATCCACACACAACTAAAAGTACCAAAAAACCCCACTGAAGTGCCCAATCTATGCAGGCACCACAGAGCGGGGTTGAAGTAACACACTGCTGTTTCTAGTACAGGGTGGTTTTGTTTTATTTTGTTTTTTCCCCCCTCACATCTAGTAGCATCCATGGTGTAGTTTTAGACTTAATATTTGGCCTGGAGAGTTATGGCAAGTAAAGTTTTTATGGCTCTAGATGGAATTTGAATTCTTCTTCATTCATGAAGTTCCATTGGTTTAACCACAGTAGAAACAAGTTTTTCTTCATTACTTCTGAAGTGTTAAATACAACTGCTTCAACCACAACACACTGTTAAAAGGAAAGCTCAAACCTCAGAAGCTGTAGCATCTGAGTGGCCTTCTTCATAAAATGCTGAGAATCATATTCTGCCATAGAATAGCAACCAGACTGCATCTACATTGAAGAACGAGCATAGCATATCTCTTAGGAAAGAGGAACCTCGTAAGATTTCATCATTGCACTCAAGCTCCTTTGGTGATTGATGGCAAGGTGCCCATGTGTCCTTAAGTACTTTTTGGAGTCCCTCTTTGGTTTATTGATTCAGTCTGTTAAAAAAAAAAAAAGCTAATAAAAGCAAAAGGCAAAGCCCCTAACATCATTTCTACACAGCCATGAACAGGTCTTTGATCTCCAAAGAGAAGGGAATTGAACTTTAAGAGTGCTTGTACATGTGACACCATTACCATGTACACATGACAAAAATGGCACTTTGTTGGCTTAATGGTGTCACGCTGTACATGTGCAGGAGTTTTGGGAGTTAAATCAGTTTGCATCATTGCAAACTAAACTACATTGGGATGTAGTGTTTTCAATTTACCGGGGTATAGAATGCAACCCTAAGGACTAAACCTCTGTCATGTGTACAAGTGCCCCAAAACAGCAATGCCACTCCACACCACCCTCATGCTACTCTGCTTCTAGTGCTAAATTCTAAAACTCCACTTCTCTTTCTATTGTGTGAACAGTATTTTTTGAGTCCCTTAGGATATTCAATCTAGCACTTTTTACCAGAACTAAATCCACAGACACTCAAAAAAGTCTCCTTTATTTTGTATATTCACTTTCTCCAAAGGCAATGCCTGAACTGCTGAAAATGGAGAAGGCATTCTCCCTGAGTCCCATTGAGGATGAAGGTAACTGTGCCTGCATTTGGTAGTAATGGTAAAGACTGAAAGACATAGATGGGTACAAGATTTGCTTTTAAATAGGGCTGAGCTTAATATGTTTAATATGCATTGTGTTAACATTGTGGATACAGCTAAAAGAACTGGAAGTGCCTGCTGAGAGAATTTGTTCCCATGGTTCATGGATCACCTGTGGGCAGGTTCCTTCCTATCAACTATTCCTAAACCCTTGCTGTGGGGGTGATGGTATATGAGAAGTCATAGTAATAACAACTGAGTTTTTGGAAGGGAGCTATATCTATGACTCTTCAGTTGCTAAGCGGTTGTCAAAATTAATGTGTCAGAAACTACTACATCATTTGTATGATTTTGTCTGAGGTAAACAAAAGAGAACACGTTGTTGAGGTCAGAAATGACTACTGCCAAGCTGTAGTTTTCTGAGGAAGAGGGTGGATGTTTTCTAGTATTTTTTAGTAGCAAAGTAAGTTATTGAAAGAGCTTGGTCCTATTCACTTCCTAACCAATGTCTTTGTTTTTATACACTTATCTCTCAACTTTAAATGTATCTCTCAACTTTAAACTAGTGTGTGTTACATGTCAAAATAATTAAAATTCCTAATAAAAAATGCATTGATGTCATTTGTCTTATCTTGATATCCTAATGAAGTCTCCAGCCCAGAGATTTCTATTCATTTCCTTGTGCCCATTTTGCTTCTTGGAAAGGGCGTGGGCTGCTCTGGAGATATCTGGTTAGAGGGTTGTGCCCCTCTGCTCAGGGTCAGACTGATTGCCATATTTGGGGTCAGAAGGGATATTATCCATGGTTAGATTGATATGGACTTTGTGGGGTCTTACCTTCCTCTGTAGTGGGGTGCATGGCCCTCTTCCTGGGATCTCTTGAGTGTGTTTTAACAACCTTACAGTAGCAGGGCATGGGGGGGATGAAAGTAGCAGGTAAGTAGTGGAGAGGTACCTGGGGAGTCAGATGTCAGGCAGGTTTTAATGTGTCATAAATCCAATGTCTGTGCTAAGTCCATGATTCTTTTGTATCCAGGAGATTGATGAAGTGAAGTTTCCTTTGAGGATTAGAAATGAGAGATTGGAGAGGGAGTGGTTTTCTTGCAAGAAATGTGCCCCCATAGGTAATTGGGTATTTTTGTCCTTGATAGATTTTCGGTGTGTGTTCATTTTGGTGCGCAGTTGTTGTTTGGTCTCTCCTACATATATTCCATCAGGGCATTTGGTGCATTGGATGAGATATATTACATTTCTGGAGGTGCAGCTGTAAGATCCGGGAATGCTGATGGCTCTGTTGTGGGGTGTAGTGATTGTGGGGGTGGTGGAGAGGTGTTGGCAGGTTTTGCATTTCTTGTCATGGCATTGTCTGGATCCATTTGGTGTGTTCTGAGACACAGGAAGTTTACTTCTGGTGATAAGGTTAGTGAGATTTGGTGCTTGTTTGAAGGCTAGGATGGGTGGTTCTGAGAAGATCTCTTTAAGAACTGGGTCTCCTTCTAGTATGGGTTGCAGTTGATTGAGGATTTTCCATATGGGTTCAAGGGAGGGGTGATAGATTATAACTAGCTGTGTGTGATTTGTGCAGGTTTCTCTTCTGTACTGCAGCAGCTCTTCATGTGGTATCCAGGTGGCTCTTTCAAACATGCAGTCTATCTCTCTGGAGGAGTGTCCTTGTTGGGTGAAAGCCCTTTTAAGATTGGTGAGGTGGCAATCCCAGGTGTTCTCAGTGCAAATCTGATGGTATCTGAGGGCTTGGTTGTATATTACAGCTTTGTTGGTGTGTTTAGGGTGATTGCTGGTTCTGTGCAAATATGTGTGTTGATCTGTGAGTTTCTTGTATAACGTGGTCTGTATTTTACCATTTTGGATACTGATCATCATGGCTACAAAGGAGATGTTGGTGCTGGAGTATTCAAGAGATAATTGGATGAAGGGATGATGATTGTTGTATTTCTGGTGGAACTCAATCAGAAATTGCAGGCTTTCAGTCATATTGATGACATCTTCATCATTTGATCTTAA
Organism: Crocodylus siamensis; assembly: GCF_052110815.1. Lineage (NCBI taxonomy): Eukaryota > Metazoa > Chordata > Crocodylia > Crocodylidae > Crocodylus > Crocodylus siamensis. Next base: position 226,002,704 of record NC_143396.1, on the reverse strand, counting down.
GTACAGCAAGGGTTTGATGGTGCAGTCCTTCAGGAATTCTTCCAAGTGGCTTATATAAATGTTGGCATACAGAGGGGCCATGTTAGTGCCCATAGCTGTTCCCATCATCTGGAGGAAGTGTTGGTTATTAAAAGTGAAATTGTTTTGTGTGAGGATGAAGTGTATAAGGTCAGTAATATATTTGGGTGTTTACTCAGTTCATTAGACAGATTTTCAGACTGGAGGGAGGGGGAGTTGGGAAATCTGCACTTGGGTAAGGTACTGTATAGACAACCCTACAGCCAGGAATCTGTTTATCCATATAGAAGATACAGGAGGGGCACCACATTTGGAAGCTTCTCCCATATTGCTAAGGCAGCATGCTTTGGCTTGGCTGTAGGCAGGGAACGCTTCCAGGGTTGGGAGTAGTATTTTGCCTCTGTGCCTACTTTAGACTGCAAGCACCTTGGCACAGTGGCCATATTTCCTGTGTGTTGGTGTGGATCTGTACTTGTTAATGAAACTTAATACATTTTAGGGGTGAAATCCTGATGCCTCTGAAGTCACCTGGTTTCCCCTTAAATGACTGTCTTAAAATGCCACTTCTTTGCCTATCAAATGCAATGTTTATTGTGGTGAGGACTTCTGTCTCCAGTCAGAACTAGACTGACTTAGAGGCTACCAAATGCTAATGTGTACTGAATATAAATTTATCAAATTTGAATGCTATAGAAAAGATGCTTATCATGCTAACCATCCTCTGAGCCTTCCCATCCCATCATATTAGAAATTATATAATTAGAGAAATAAACCGTAGGAGTACATGAGCCACAAGAATATACACAAAACAATGACCCACACATACTATATGCACGAAACAAGACATTTGTGTTTGCTGTTTTCTATTTCCTATTTCAGTGATTTATTTTAAGAACTACCATCCTGGGAAAGTGGAGAAAAGCATTCAAAGGTGCTGTAGTACAAATCTACTTTGTGGTTTAGTCCACTTGACTGTACCAGCATTGTACAGAGTGGTGATCGGAGGGAATAATTTTTCCTGAGTTGCTATCCACCTGGTCTGGGCCAAATCACAGATTAATCAAGCTTGGCTCAACATCAGTCTAAATCTCTTGAAAACGTTACACATTGAAAATGGAATTCAAATACCTTCACCCCTATTCTAGGAGCTAACAACCCTTTTGATCCATAAACCTAAAGAACAAGGCTTCAAAGTATCTGAGGCAATGCACGGCTGCGAGTAGGTTCCCCCACCTTCCTCAGGCACGCTGATTGAAGAACAAGAGGGGCTGACCATAAAAACCTGTGTATTTGCCAAGGCTATCATAACACACAGACTATCTTGGTGGAATTTAAGGTTGGGTCTGATATCAAAAGGTATGTCTATGGAATGAAATAAGAATATTTTGAGCAATCAGGAATCCAGACTGGTAAGGAGGTGGGGGAGATCTTTTTAACAGAAGCACAATACATGTTTTAGTACTAGTAAACTTATTCTTTTTCTGCTTTGCTCCACAGATCCTGTGTGGGAAGGAGATACCCCGTTGGGTGAACCGCCTGGCTTATTTCAGCTCATGCATCCCCTTTCTCCAGAGTTGCCTCCCAAAGGAGTGGCTGACCCCTGCAGCCTTGCAGAGCCATATCAGCCTCGGTCTCCACAAGGAAGAGCAGGGAGACACAACAGATGAGGAGTCCCCATCCACTTCTGCAGCTGCCTCAGCCTCAGGCACCTCAAGAACCTGTAGACATACACGGGTCTAAGTTGTGCCCTCAAATGCCATTTCCCCTCTCTCTCTCCCCCTCTCTCTTCTCCCTCCCCACCCCACTCTTTCTGGGTCTCTTCAAATTCATTCTTACCTACCCTTTCTCATGCCTTCTATCTTTTCCTTCTCCCAAAACTATTGAGGAAACCCCATTTAATGAGACAATGAACGCTTGTTCCTTTCTCTGAGGGCTGCCACTGTGGTTCCTTGGCAAAATGACTTTCAGCCCCAGTATTGTGCTGAACACTGTGGTGGCTCCCGGGATTCTTTGATCCACAGAGAACTGCAGACTCTGAGGCATGAAAGGATGGATTTAAGGGGACTATTGGGAGGCACCATACTGTGAAGTTCCCTGGCTGGAACTGTTTTTATTCTTTTATCTTCTCTCTCCTGCCTGTAAACCTCCTCTCCAGTTCCACTGAGGTTGTCCTTCCTCCACCACGTACCTCCTGTCTCTACCAAACAAAGGAAGCAGAGCCTGAGCTTGACTTTCTCATCTCCAAGACCAGCAACAAGCTCCAACCAATTTCCCCTTTTTTACCAGGTTTCTAAATCATTTGAACAACAAATGAAACATGCTGCTGTTCCACGATCACCAGTTTTCTGTATTGGAATTTAATAAGAGCTCAAAGGACTTTCCTGCCCTCAACAACAATAACAAAATTACCTTGGAAAATGAATGTGTAGCAGTGGCTTTTGCTTGGATCAGAAAAGGCATGGAGCTAATGCTCAGAGGCAGCTACTCAGTAGGCTCAGGGGTGACCTTAGGTACATTGGTGCTCTTAGGCAAAAGGATTTTAATTTTCCTCCCTAGCTCAGCACTTTCATATCTCTGGGTTCCTCTCTCCCTTCCCTCATATGGGCCCAAGAAATTTGTTTTCTGACTAGGTAATCAGCTATGCTGTACACTGGGGATGGATTTCTGGATCCAAGAGGGTAATAAGAGAGACTCTCCTGGGTAAATCACTATTTCCTGCAGCCTTTTTTCCTAGTCATGGACTCAAATGTAGCTTCCTAGGCAGCCACTTACCCAGCCTACATTTTAAGGTAAATGAAAAAGTGAAAAAGCACTGAAAAAGATACAATCTATCTAGATGGAGAATGAATCCAAAGAGTGTACATCTGTTTACACCCCTTCCCCATTCAAAGGCTGTCTTTAATTGGAAAGCAGCTTGGGAACCATCAAGAAGCACTGAGTAGCCTGTGCCATACAGAGCTCTATGGTATCTCCTGTTACCCAGCACCATTGTATTTCAGTCATTTGGGATGGAAGAAGCATGAGGCTGGTCAATCAGCTTCTCCAGCATTGGCCCACAGATGTCTGAAGCCCCTGTGATGGTTTCGGTGGTTGGGGTGGGGGTGGGTAGGAGAACAGAACAAGTGTGCTCATTCCTTTATTCAATCTCTGAACCATGAGTTTTGATTAGAGAGTATAGTAGGGTGGAGAATGAGAATCCAGGTCGCTTTTTTACCACGAGCAGCTGCTATTGGCTATACGGAAGAGAAAGATAAAAGACTGTGATCAAGTGTCTGTAATGCATTGTCTTAGAGCCCGTTTTTTAAGAGCTGTGCAGCAGGAGCTTCTGTCGGTGTTTAGCATCTGTGAAGAACCAGCCCTCAGTACGGGTGACTACTTTGTTTAGTAACCAAAGTGAGAATAGGATCCTGCTACTCTCACCCAGTTTATGCAGTATTCCTGTAGCTAAAGTTGAGAAAGTCTTGTGCTTTGGAGTTTGCAAGTGTTATGTTCCATCGTCGCTGATGTACATGATGTCAGTACATATGAGACCTTTGTTTATTCTGTGCACACACACAAATGTGTGTGCAAGTGCATGTGTGTATGCACGTACCCAGAGATTATAGAGTACTGAGAGCCCTGTGAAGAGCCTGGGGCTATTGTTAGGAAGAGCTGCTGGATTCTTGTTGGGGCAGGGGACTCTAGGGGGTTTTGATAGGTAGAAATTCAGTCCTTGGAGCATAATCAAACTCTGCTCTCCCTGGGCAGTGTTGCACATTTGTACAAAGAAACCTTTAAGACATGCCTTTAATTTTTTCATAATGTGTACAAAGTGCTGCAGTTCCTAGTGCTTTTGCCCAGAACCAAAGTCACATTCTTTATTAAACTTGGCTGCCCACAGCTACTACCCAGTCAGTGCTGCATTATAGATTATTCTGAAGCTTCTGGTGTAGCCATTCTCTGTTACCATGGGGTTCCCCAGGTGGGTGCCTAGATCCAGCACCACCGTCTCTGTGAAGCTTGTTAAGATTGGTATTATACTCTCCATTATTCTGAAGCTGCTGGAGTTGCTGCCCAGAAACATCATTACACAATGCAGCACTACATCCCCTGTTCCCCTACCATCACTGGTATTGCTGCTGAAAATCAGGAGTGCAATCTCCATTTCTCTGAAGTTCCCAGGGTTTCTGCGAGCAACCAGCATTTTGTTACGTGCAGGCACTTTTAAAACATGTCTTTAGGTCCTGCCCTGGAGGAAAGCAAGTGGAGGTTCTCCTAGAGCTTTTGTTTGGAGGGGGGAAAATGTAGTTACACTAATAACAAACAATGCCTGACCTGATGACAATGAGCCATCACCCTATCCTTCCATCTTGTGTCTGAGCTTAGAATAAAACATTGTACCAGACATCCACAGTAGAATCAGGTCTCCAGTGGCAAACATTTCACTAGGGAAGCACTCTCTTTAAATATTTAATGAAATAACATTAATAAACGGCTGCATTTTCATCCAGGCAAGCTGCGTTCCTCCTCAATTCAAGTCCTGGGGATAGGACACATGTTTGAGGTCTTGGGACTTTCCTTTGGTGCAAGCGGCTAGCATTATAAAAAGAGGAATTTGGAGGGGCTTTTCTGTAATGAGGGGGAAGAAAAACAAAACTTTTCTTTGGCTGATTTGTAGCTCAGAATGTGTTACTGTCCTCAAGAGAGCTGCTGACCTCCACTCTCTGTCCAAGACGACAGACCACCATCAATCAACAAGAATAAAGGGACACTGTGGAAATAAGAAGTATATTAATAATAGCTTTATCTGTGTAATTAACAGCATTTTAGATTATTAAAACTGATGGAGTTTTTAAAATCTAATTTACTGTTCTTCTATGGTGAAGTTTGTTTGTTGTGGGCACTATCCTTACCTTTCAGAGAGTGAAATTAGGCTGGTTGGTGTGTCACTTTCTGTTTCTAATTGCTTTCACTTTCTGTTTTTCCTGTATGCCTTGCTGCTGCTTTTTTGGGTTCCTAACACTGGGTGGAGTTTTGAAGACAAGCAATTTTCACTGAAGTACATGGAGATATTTGGAAGTGGGTAGAGGGAATAGAATATGTTTCATTGCCCCTTGTCCCATTATTTATTTTTTAAATTCTATAACTTTAATGTTGGGACCTAAATACCTTGAGATTCCCCTTTCAGATAGGGGGAGGAACTATCACTGCACTTGGGCACCAGCAGCTGCAGGTGATTTCTCTTACAGAGGATCTAGACCGGCACAGATGAGATAGTGGGAGTTAAAGGTGAGGTTAAACTAATGCTAGAATAATAATATTTGTGATTTGTGCAAACATACGTTTCCTTTAGGGAGAGTCCAGGAAAGAAGAAAAGAGTTAAGTTGTAAACAGAATCTTCTCTCAATAGCATTTCAATAATGCCAGTTCTTCTGATCTGGGGAGACTTTTCTTTTGGGAGGCACCTGGCCATTTCTCTATACGGAATTCAAGAATGGAGAAACTTGGAGTTCTCAAACACTTAGAGGACATAGAAAGAAACAACTCTGCTTTTACAGCCTGTTATTTCCTGAATTTTGTGCCAGTGTGTTGGGACAGTACTGTACAGTGAAAAGTGACACAGAGAGGCTGGTTTCAGAGGTGCTGAGGATGTGTACCTCTCACTATTTTCCATTGGGGTGGTGAGTGCTGAAGGATTCTGAAAATCAGGTCCATATTGCCTTTGCATAGTTGGCAAGTTCTAGAAACAGCAGCGCTTGTGAGGACAACAGTTCCAGCCAAGCAGATGTGTAGCATTTACAGTAAGTACCTCAATGACCATGCAGTTTCAAGACATTAGTCTGCTAAAGAATTGCTAATACTAGAGATGGATGTATAAGCCATCCAAGGTATGGCAGCATTGTTTCCTACAGGATGATCACCAGGGGATTGTCTGGTTTAAAGAACCCAAGCAAAGTGACTTCTATCATTTCCCATGGGCACTATTCAATCTGTCTTGTTGTCAGTGCTTTTGCTATTCAGACTAAGTTTTTCTTGTGCTCACTTTCAACCCATCACTTCTAGTGATGCTGTTTAGCAGTTCCCAATTTTCTCCCTCTCTACCTTAGTGTTTATAATCTGCAAATCGGTTCAATCATTCAATTAGACTAGGAACTATTTCTAGGATAATGTGGTGACCACAAAATCAAAATAACACTTAGCATTGCTTTTCAGTGTAGTATGTATCATAATCCATGCTTTGTTCAGGAAAATTAAGAGTTCTGCACTTCCACCACGTTCCTGACTTGGCTAAGAGAGAGGACTACTTCAATTCATTCAGTGAATTGCAGCACTGTTTCTTGTGGTTAATGTTCCCTTAGTGATTCAAGACCCTTCCACTGTAATTTTATATAGTTCCACTGAGGGATATGGCATTTAGCAGGCACATAAGATGAGGGGCAAAATTTAGCTCTGGCATAGTAACTTCCTGTCATGCTGTTACTTATTAGTACTCTCTTCTTTGCTTTGTCAGGTGCTAGATTTGTTTGGGGCCCTACATATGGGACACTACATTCTCCAATTGAAATTTAGATTAACTTCTTGGGGTCTGTAAATTATGGTGGATGCTGCCACACCATCCTCCTGGCTTCCATGGTCTGACGAGCAGCTTCGGAGCCTCCTACTCCTTTCAAGCATATCAGCTTATTGCCCCAAGCTGGCAGCCTTTTCCTTTCAGCAGCCTCATCCCTACTCCATCCCTCTGTGTCAATGTCTTCCAAGTGTCACACTTGGCATTTTAATTAGCTGATGAAGTGAAGCAGGGAAATAATGATTTGGCATTGCTGTGATACTGTCCAGGTGTTCAGAAGATGCTGGTCTGACTTCTCATTGAAATGCTTTGTAAGAGACTGGTCAGCCTTCCAATTTTAACTGATCTTTTTCAAACCCATTGGGCATGTCCCCACGAGCAGGAACAAGTATTCCCCTGAGCAACTAACAGTGATACATATTTGTGGAACATAGCAAGTTGTCCTGGGCTGAGTAGAGGAAGCTGGGGCCAGCACCTGGGGTTCTGGGGGTCTCCTGGGGCTCTAGTGGCAGTGATCCAGATGCACGGAGCCTGGCCAACAACTGGAGCATGGCATGGGCAGGCCACGCTCCAGTTTCAGGTGGAGCACACTGCCGCCATGAGTGCCACCCTGCTTTTTTCTGGTGTTTTTTTGACACCAGGATTTCCCAGTGTCAAAAAACACCACTGCACTGCAAAATAGCAGTTCAGCACACAACTGCAGGTGCAGTATGTTCAGTTTGTAGAGCTAGAAACATGTCTATGATCTGGCTCAAGCTGGACGTGTGCGCTCATCTAGACATACCCATTGACATACAGTGAATTCCATTGCTGTTGTAGCAGACACACCACAATCATGATCCTGGGAAGAGCTGCTGTTTTTCCAATGCCTTTGGACAATTCAATTGGATGTGTGGCATTTGCATTAGGTGTTAAGGGTTGTGTGCAAATGCACAAGTAATTATTAAGAGAAATGATGTATTTGTGGTTCTTAATGTGAAATAAGCTCTGTACTTTGCCAAAATAAGAGGCCATATTTATTTTTGGGGCAGCTGTAACAATTACAAATCTATTATTTCTATTCCTTGCCCATGTGTTGACCAGCGTAGGATAAAAAGGAAAAACACTGGCAACAGCTGGAGCTGGAGGGCTGCACAAATAAAGGAGCTTTGGTGGAAAGTTCCAGGAGACATTTTGCCCTCAGGGACAAGTGTGGTTTACCTACAAAAGCCTGTTGGGCCTGCATGCACATAGTTTAACGCTGTCTTTGGCCAACTACTTAAATCCCTTTCATATCATTAACTAGATCTTTGACTGAGGAAGGTCAAGTTCTGAACATCAAATGAGGGACTAACAATGCAGATTTCAGGATTGAACAGTGCAAGCGGGATCTTTGAAAGTTTCTTCCCCCATTGCACAACAGTTCTGAACTCTGCCATTTTCTGATCTTCCAGTTCTGCCTCCCCCAGCCTGTGCAACTGCACCTCAGTCTTTAGTCGCATTGCCTAATGTAAGAGTGATGTAGCCATGATGATCCAGAAATTATGTAAGAGGCAAGTCTTTGTTAGGGCGATACTTTTTATTGGACCAACTATATAGTTGGGATAAAGTCAGGCAAGCTTTTGAATATAAGCTGTTGCTTCTCACTATGCTGTGCCAGGCTTCCTGTGACCAAAGACCTGACAAAGAATGTCTTGCATTCAAAAGCTTGTCTAACTTTAACTTTATGCCAGGTGCATAGTTGGTTCAATAAAAGATATCACTCTAAGAAAGCCTTTCATGTTGCATCACCTACGCATTGCATCATGCTCCTGAGCTTCATTTTTATCAGCATATCTTGGTCCTGACCTGCAGTACCCTCTGCTGGTTCAACCTGAAGTTAGACCACAAATTCTACCAAACTGCAGGAATGATTTCCGGCGGTGGGGGAGAAGAGACTTGGGGAGAAACTAAATTAATTTCATCTGTGAGCTAGTCAGTATTTGAGCACAGTTTTCCAGCTCTGCATTTGAACGCCACATTGCCATGCTCGAGTCCTGCTATCGGACGTTTCCTACAAAGCACAAAGGAAAGTTTAATGAAAAAGTGTAATATTCTGTGTCACATACACATGTATAACCTTCCTTTCTTCTTCAATGGCATAAAACAGACAATTGGAGGGATGTTATTATTAACCACATGTATGGGCACGACATGTTTCACCTGGAGCTCATTACACAGCATGTATGCACAGTGCAGAATCATGTCCGGGTTCCAGACTGCCAGACCTTCGAAGTCACCAAGGCTGAAGCGGACAATCCTCATTTCACCAGACACCCTGTCTCACTGGGGAATGCAATAGGGTTGTCATTACTGCAAGGATAGCTGTAGCCACTATCACAGTTCTCAGAGGAATATTCTTCATTATGTATTGAACAAGTCTCCCCCTCCCACCCTGCAATTACTTAAGGAATCATTGCAGGCTTGGCAGAAATGGTCCCATGTGGAGCACATGCTGGGTAGGAGGAAACATCTCTTTCTTTCATCTTTGAGATTCTTGAATTTCCTTGAGGGGATTCTCTGTGACAAACCATCTGTCCATTTAGTGGCACCAAGGCCCTCCTCAGCCTCAGGGTTACATAGACAACATCACTCACTTTCTCTCTCTCTCTTTCTGCCAACCCCAAAGGAGCCTTTAACTTCCAGCAAACTGCCTTGATTTCTAACAGGAATTTTACCTGGGTCAAAATTACAGGTTCAGACCTCAGTGAAGGCCCTTCATTCTATCAGTGGTCAATAATATTAGATATGCCTCAGCTATCTAATAATAATATTAGATAGGCCACAGCTTTACTGTTGATTGTACCATACTTGGATGCCTTCAGATTTCCTTTGTCTCCTGAAATACAGAATAGCAGTGAATTGTCTCTATATTACTATTGTTATCAGTGACTATTGTTGCTTTATTATTACTAGCATTATGATAATGCCTCAGAGCTCTATTATGGATCAGAACTTCACTGTGCAAGGTGCTGTAAAAAAAATAACAAGGTGGTCCCTGCCCCAAAGAGTTTCTAATCTAAGCTAGGGCTCGTCCTAGCCTAAGAGTATTGAACTCACTGAGCCACAGGGCCAGTCTGGATGGACCCTGTGGACCTAGTCAAAATTAGTTCTGGAGCCAGTGTACAAGGCCAGTCTGGTGGGATATCACATACAGTGTATGCCCTGGATCAGTCTCATGTGCTGCATGCAGTGTGTACTTGTGCCTGGTTCAGCCCTGAATACTGGCCTTAAACTAAAGCTCATGTTGCAAGTGGCACATGGGGCCAGTACAGGGCACGCAATGCAGATGGTGCTTGCACTGGCATGCAGGGACAGTCTGGGGGCCCAGTCTGGACCCAGAGCCTATATGCAGGGCTGAGCTGGTGCAAGTGCTGCATGCAATGAGCGGGGCCAGGGCTGGGGCCAGCATTGGTCAGTGCTAGGGTTCCATGGGCTGGATCTGACCTGCAGGCTGGATCTTTGACACCCCCAATCTAAGCAAAAGCTGAGAATTTCAGAGCAGACAGACAACTAAAGAAAGAAATGTAAGGGAAGCAATCCTAGATGGCTTAAATCATTAGTGTGTGCAGAACAACTTCATTCAAACACCTTAGTCACAGTTATATCAAGCAGCAGAAAAATCTGTGAAATATTCAGTGGCCTTATTTAATCAATAGCTTCAACTAATTTAGAGAGCTACTACTGTACCACTAGCAGCTTCCAGCTCTCACAGCTCCAGGCACACTAAGATTATCCAGTTGTAGCAGCTGAATTAGGCAAAATGTCCGACTTGCTTGTTGAGCTTAAATTAAATATTTTGTATTGATTTATTTCAGAATGTGGTTATGCCTTGTCTGGGCAGATACAGGAAAGAGTTTATATTCAGGGCCAAATGCACCACACAAATCTTTTTTTCTTTTATCCTTTTTCTTTCTAAACATGAGCCCAGACGCATGTTCTTTCTAAACAGGAGCTCTTTTTCCCAGTCTTGCCCAAATGAAATGTAGACAGGCAAGTCTCAAGATAAAAGTGAGACTTAATTCAAGATGAGCATAACCTACAAAACTCTGCCTGGATCAACACAGTCCCAAGACTGAGGCTTTCCTCATTATGGGATGGCAGGCCTAGATCTGAGCTTTTTCAGAATTTTACAACCATTTGTAAAGCGCTGATTCAGAGCTTTCAGTCCCAATTGTCCAGCATGAGGGAGGTTTGTTTGATTTATTAAGGAGAGAAGGACTGGATGTAATCTGAATGGATTGGGTATATTTTTATATTTGAATCCGGAGTTTTAGTGTAACTTTATCTTAGTCTCTCTCAGTAAGGCATAGAAGGGAAGACAGCAGAGACTCCCTATGCCTGAAGAAGGGGGATTGCACCTGAAAGCTTGCTAACAACTTTTCCCCAACTACTCAGTTGGTCTAATAAAAGATGTCACATCTACTCAAAGATCCTTGCCTGTAAATAGTTATAGCATTGAGTCTGCACTATGAGGTAAACTGCAGTTTTGTAATTGGTCAGAAATGCAATTGTTTTACCAAGTTACAAATCAGGTGGGTAAGTTTGTGTACAGAGCAAATTTCAGAGAACTGCAGAGAAGCCGGGGCTGGAAGGGATCTCCAGGGACCATCGAGTCCAACCCTGTCTGAGGCAGGATCATCCCTGTCCAAACCATCCTAGTTCTGCCAGCGTCACCTCGATGGCAAGGCAGTACCTACTTTGCAGCCTGCGTCTGTATTGGTGCATCCTGGGAAATCAAGGTCACTGCTCTATGGTGATTCAGAAAGGGGAGAAAGGGTCAGATGCCTCAAACCTGGCCCTGCAGAGGTGGGTGTCACAGAGTGGGGAGCACTGGCAGGAAAGGCGATTGTCGCAGCCAGTCCCACCTGGGAGGTGGGGCTCTTCCGCACGTAGCAAGGCAGCCACGTGCTGGCGATGGTTGCTGAAAGGCAGCCCCACGCCAGGACAACGCTGCAACACGAGCTGCCGTAGCTGCAACAACTGAACCACAGAGCAGCGCTTCTCAACCCGTTTTTGACCTGTGGCCCGCCTCGGACAGCGCCAGGCGTGACGCTCATGCTGGCTTTTTTGACCCCGGGGAAATGAAAGGGCCCTGCTCCCCTTGCAGCGGAGCCCGGACAGGGACCAGGGATGAGTCGTTACACGTTTTGGGGCACTGACTTAATAGCTGCTGGGCTCTTTTTATATAGTGGGGCAGTCATTTTTATCGCGGGGTAATTGCTGGGCATGTGTCCGGCCTAAATGTGCTGCGCGACTCACCAGCAAGCTGTATCAGCCACCTAACGCGCAGCAAGCGCCACGGTACCACTCCGGCACGCGCGGGCGCCGCCCGCCCCCTAGCGGCTGAACAGCGCGCAGACTCCGCCCCCTGCCCGCCGCGCGAGCGGAGAGTGCATGCGCCAGGCCCGGCCCCGCCCCACCCTGCACTGCGGGCGCACCGGAACCGAGGTGCTCGGGGCCGTTGTGCCGGGCCGGGTTCGTGTACGTGACGGACCGCCTAACCCGGAAGAGCTGGCAGGTGGAAGGGTCCGGCCGCAGCATGGCGTGGCTGCGGCGGAATATTACGCTGCGCTATGGCATCCCCATGGTGGTGAGCATCGGCGGGGGCGGCCTGCCTTGCGTCACGGGAGGGGCGGGGCCTGCGGGCCTGTTTCCGGGGCAACCGTGGGGCCGTGCGCACCTCCCTCTCCCTACCCCCTACTGGGCTCTCCCCCCACATGCCCTAGGGGCTGGGCAGGCGTGGAGTCACAGAGCTGGGAGCGGTGGGGCTCAAGGGCCCTCGGGAGGTCACCTAAGGGCGCTCCTGTCGCACATTATGTATATGGCACCATTGGTCTGTCACATGTTAAGGTATATGGTGCCATTGGTCAGTCAAGTGCAATAAACTGAGATGCAGCCAGAGGTGCTGAGCAGTGATATCCCAGGACTAAAATGACTGCCTAGCTGTCAAGAGCGCCAGCACCGCAGCCGTAGCGCTTGGACCGGCAAAGCATCTCTGCAGCCAGTCATTGTCCCGCTCTGCTTTGAACATGCAGTCGGGCCCCTAGTCCCACCAGCTGTCTGAGGCAGAATCATCCTCTTCCAAAGCACCCTGCACAAATCTAGTGTGGGGCCTCCAGCAGAGCTGCGTGATCATCCCCAGCGCGGCATCACATGTACACCCTCGCCTGCCACGGGGAAGGGGAGGCACAATGTCCTGCTGCCAGCGTTGTTACTATACACCCAGGCTCCCTGCTGCAGAGGAAGGTAGAATCCCCTTAGTCCTTCCCAATCTGAACCTGGGGTAAACTTCCTTTCTGACCCTATGTACAGCGATAGGTTGAATCCTGAGCGGTGGGGCAGGACTCTCCAGTCAGGAACCTGTGGGTTTAGGTCCCAGCAGAAGTGTTGGCACAGCCCAGTCAGAGTCGCCAGCCTTGGATGCAGCCAGCACCCAGTGCCTGTGAGGGAGACTTAAAAGTATCCCTGACACATGTAGCAGCTTTGCAGAGGAGAGGGAAGGGGTTGAATTTCCTCCTGGCTTCTTGTGGCAACCAGCAAAGTGCAGAAGCATGAGGAATACCCATAGTAGAACACAGACATGGCTACACCTAGATCATCTCTGACCGTTCCTGGTCACCTCTGACCAGTGGCTCTTCTTCAAGGGGCCCTTGTACTGCTCTGGTGACCCAGATGCTGCACCGGACCAGCCCCTTACTCGGTGCCTGATGTACCTGCTGGCTACAGCACTTGCTGGAGCCGATTTTGGGCTGTGCCTCTTGTGGCATTTGTTTGGGCCAGCATCCTGGGAAGATGCTGCATGTGCTGGATCAGGCATGTGAGTAGAGTGGTCCTTGGGCCTGATCTCTAGATGGTCTGTTTCATTGCCTCACTGTTCTAACAGTGAAGAATTTTTTTCAGGATATTCAATCTAAGCCTACTTTGCTGCAACTTTTGGCCATTAGTATGTGTCCTGTTCTCTGCAAAAAGAGAGACAAGGTGTTTTCCATCTTCTTTATGGCAGCTGTTCAAGTATTTTAAGACTGCTATCATGTCCCCCTTAAGTACTTTTTCCACAAGCTGAGCATGTCTGTTTTGTACAGCATATTTTTGTAATGCTTGCCTTCCAAGCCCTTTGTCATTTTTGTCAACTGCCTCTGAACCCTCTGTAACTTTTCCATGTCCTTTTTAAAATGTGGAGCCCAAAACTGCACGCGATATTCTGGATGAGGCCTAACCAGTGCCAAGTAGAGAGGCACTGTCACTACCTGTGTCTTGCACCTAATGCTTCTGTTGATGCATCCCAAAACCTCATTCACTTTTTGTGCAGCTACATCACACTGCAGACTTGTATATTAAGTCTGTGATACACCAAGAGTCCCAGATCCTTCTCTGTAGTGCTGCCATCTAGTGAGGTGTCACCTATTTTGTACTTCTGTTTTTGATTATTCTCCATGAGGAATAGCATCTTGCACCTGTCATTATTGACCTTCGTCCTGTTAGCTCCAGCCCAGTTTTCCAATATGTCAGGATCCTTCTGAATTGCACTTCCATGCTCTAGCATGTTCAGAATCCTTCCCAGTTTCATGTTATCTACACATTTACTCAAGAAGGTTTCTAGGTCAGCATTCAGATCCCTCATATACATATTGAACAGCGCTGGGACAGACCCATATGGGACTCTGCTCAAAACCTCTTGACATTCTGACATGGATCCATTTATAATTACACTTTGCTTGCAGTTATTGAGGCAGTTGTGTATCGACTTTATAGTAGTTTTGTGCAGCCCATGTAGAAGGTCATGTGGAACTTTGCCAAAAGCCTTGCTGAACTCCAGATAGACTACGTCCCTAGCATTCCCTTCATCCACCTAAGTAGTTACTTTGTAAGAGGAGGAGATCAGATTTGTTTGGCATGATTCATTGTTAGTAAATCCATGCTGGCTGCTTGTGATCAGCTTTTCGTCCTCCAGGTGCTTGCAAATGGACTTCCTTATGCTCCAATAACTTCTTGGGCACTTTCTTAGAAACCTAAGCGTTGTTAAATTAATCAGTTGAAAGGATAAATTGTGTAGACCAGGGGTGGCCAACCTGCAGGACACATGCCACAAGTGGCATGGGCAGCCTCTCTGTGTGGCACACAGCAGATTGGCCAGAGTAGCATATTTGGCAGAAAGAAGAGGGCAGGGAGCCAAAAGCTGAGCAGCTGGGGAAGGGTATCAGGGGTTGGGCCCTAGGGGTTGAAGATTGGAATGGCACTGGGGGCTTAATTTGTGGCATATGTGCCAGAAATTGGTCCTCACTGACGTAGACGAGTTCCTTCCAATCCTCATCATGGAGATTTGTGTGATTTCTTTTTCCTTGGCTTTTTTAGCTGCAGTTGAGCTGTGGCTCTGCAAAGACTTGTCTCACATCCTGCCTGTGCATTTAAATGGAGGAAGAAGGGGCTTTTGTTTCAGATGAGTTATGTACCAAAATTATAGATAACGCAACAGTTTAGTATAGTTGAGATCAGAGAAAGATCAATGAATGCCAGAGGGACCTAACAAAGTGATGCAGTTGGACAACATAAAGCTAAATAAAGTTCAGTAGAGGATTCTGTGTAATGCATAGTGGAAGAAATAATGGCTTTTTATACACACTGTTTTAAGTGTACACATAAGAAGATGGATTATGGTAACAATGTGAACAGTTTTATGGAAAGGCTTGTGCCCAGCTGTGGTTATAGAAGCAAACTGAACATTAAGGTGAGTGATGAATGGAACAGGCATTCATTCTGATAATTCTAATATTATAAAAGCTTTAGTCTGTATGTCTGTCTGTCTGTAATGCTTTTTTCGCATTCTGATTCGTTGTCTCGGCAGCCAATCACAATGCTTACTGAAACAACTACCGTATTTTTCGGACCATAAGACGCACCTAGTTTTTATGGCAGGAGAGACTATGTGTGTCTCTCCTGCCATGACGGGCTCCTCTGGGTCAATCCGCCACTCTCCGCTCGGGGTCCTGGGTCTGGCTGCTGCTGCTGTCCCTCTCTCCGCCGGGGCGGACAGCCCCCCCCGCCGGGTCCGCGCTCCCGCCTGGTGCGGAGCCGCCTGCAGGCTCCCCTCCTGGAGCCTCAGTCTCCGCGGCAGCGAGTCCCTCCTTCGGACTCCTGCCCCGTCTGTTCCGGCCGGCCATTTTTATTGCCGGCTCCTGGGCACCGGCACGGGCGCCGGCTTCCAGTGTAAACAAGCGGCGGATGTCCCGCTCGGGCTCCGCCGCCTCTGCGGGCAAGCTCCACCCCGTCTTCCCGGGACACGGCATAAACAAGCGGCGGGTGTCCCGCTCGGGCTCCGCCGCCTCCGCGGGCAAGCTCCGCCCCGTCTCCCCGGGACACACACCTTCGGACCATAAGACGCACCCTCGTTTTCACTCCACTTTTGGGGGCAAAAAAGTGCGTCTTATGGTCCGAAAAATACGGTAGTTAGAGTGCTCTGCACAGACAGAAGCATCACCGTGACGGTGGGGACTGAGGGACCGGAGGGGGAACAAGAGAAGCAGGCGGAGTGGGGAGCTGCTGGCCATGATAGGCAGGGCGGCCCCTTTGGGTAGATGAAAAACCAACACGAAGTACCCATTAAGCAGGTTGGCTTTGTCCTGGGTGTCGGCTGTCAGTTGTCCCATTTGGTTTAGCAGGGGTCCAGTGTTGCCCTTACTTTTCTTCCAAAAACCATTGGAAATAGAGGGGTCCATGGGAAGGCAAGCAAATACTAAAATCAAAGCACAGCTTCCTTGTGAGTATGTTAAAAAGGATTAACTACTTAAAGAAGTGGCAAAGATTTAAAAAAAAGGCAAAGATTTGATCGGACAGAAGTGTATATACACTAAAGAATGGTATCAAGAAGGTAAAGCAAGCACTCTTAGTTACTCTTTCTCACAATGACCATTTAGGAATTTCAAAGAGGTTAAAATACCAGCTGTAAAACTAATAGGAATATTGGACTGGAAAAGGCATCCAACATCAGGCCTAGTGCTATTGCAGTCAACTGTGTCATTTAATCAGTTTAATAAACTGATGAAGCTCCCTCTCATATTTACGTCTATTGTCCTCCTTCATTCTATGGAAAGACTCTTTCAAAACCTCACTCCTGATGATTAACTTCTAGCCTGATTTTCTTTGCTGACATTGTTCATTTATCAGCATTGTGTTTTTGTGTAGAAAGCTCTTTTCCCTCTCTGGTGCTTACCCTCCTGATGAATTCATAGACACCACTGCTACTACTTTCTGGATCCCAGTGAGTCTTAAGCAGGAGCTAGGTATTGATCTGCTCAGACTGGGGCAGTTCTGGGCATGCAGAAAAGATGCATGCAGGTGCCTCTGAAATTTGCAGGTCAGAGGGAGGTGCTTAGTAAGTTTGAGTGGCCAAAGGAACAGGGGTTTTTTGGGTTGCAGTCATGAACCTTAGTTTCCTTAAGTATGCCTATGTTACATTTGGGACACCTAAATCCGCCTTTGGATCTGAACTGTGATCCTTAGAGCTGTCAGCTTTTTCATGAGTAGTAGAGTTGCTTAAGCAGGGCTGGAGTGTTGTAGCTGTTATGGGCCAAGAAATGTCTGAGAGAAAAGGTTTTTTCATGATACCTTTTCGTGGACCAACAGTTGGGTATCAAGTGCCGTTTCTCAGGGCACAGGTCAAAGTTGGTTAAAAAATGTTAGCTGCCTGGAAGTGCATCTGATTTGTCCTTCATTTGACACCAAAGTGTGCGCCACTCTTTCTGAAGATCTCAAAGTGAAAAATACCAGGGTTGAAGCTGGTTAAGTATCTTTTTATACATACTGGGGGTGTCAAACACATTCTAAGGGCCATATCCAACCCATGGAGTGGTGTCAGCCAGCCTGCAGAGCTCTTACAGGGCCAAGAATACATGGCTGGGGCCTTCTGTTGAATTCTCAGGTACAGAGTCCTAATAGGCATATGTGTTAGTGGCAGGTAAGTGAGAAATGGCTGTGTTAATTCCCGCTGCTCAGCCCACTACTGCCACCAGACCTGGATCCTGCCCAGGAGCTTTATTGCAGTCCAGATTGATCCCTGTGGCCTGGATCCGGTCTGGGAGTAGAGATGAGTTTGACACCCATGATGTAGATTAAAAGCCTTTATTCAAAATTGTCTATTTGCCTCTTTTCAAGGTAAATTTTCAAGGATTTCCCCCCTGTCCTCCCTGCATTACCTAGGGTTTGTTGAGGGCTGTTATGGTATTAGGATTTCGAAGAGGTTTTCTGAGTTTGGTGATGTTTAAAACTTCAGATTGGTAATTGGCCTCTTTTGGTATGTCTGCAGAGCTCAGTGCTGTTTTATGTAGAAATACACAGGCTGGCTTCAGGACTAGCAGCAGCCTTAACATAACCTTCTGCCCAGGCTAATTAGGGTGGAGAAACAGGGCTGCATAGTCTGGGCAGAGTGGCGAGCTTACACAGCTCTGCAGCTTCTAATACTTGAACTGCCTTTTGTATCACTGCGTTGTGCTGCTTGAGAGTGCATTGCCTACACTGTAGTCTTCAGTAAGACATTCCCTACAGGGGGGAGTGTCTTCTTACCCATACCAGCAGACTGTAGAGTGGGAATTACTAAATCAATGGAATGACTAGGGATGAAATTCAATTTTTCCTCAAATCGGTGAGTTTCATTTTCTGTAAGTACAAACCTGACACATGATGTTATCAATGCGTGGCATAAAAAGGTATGCATGTGGGAGAGTGATGTAGCTTGGCATGAAACATTTAACAGCTTGAATGCTACAGGGTGTGTAGGCCTGAAGCAGTAGGATGGTAACATCTGTGTAGATGTTGGGATAAACTCCAGTGTCCTTGCAGATGTATCTTGTAAGACTTGCTGTTCTGAGAAGGAAAGTTATACTGCTCATGCAAGCAGGTACTCTACCTGTTTTTGTATTTTTTTCTGTCCATCTCTTTCCCTTTTCTCTCATGAAAGATGCAAGGAATACTTACCTTACCACCTGCAGCTTATCTGTAGGACAGTTGTGTGTCACGGACAGCCCCTACCACACTCCTGTGGAAACGGCCCTGCAGGTGGGGAACTTACCCAACTGGGACCGGACATGCAGCATGGCTCAGATGTTTGTGGGAGCATAGCTGCCAGCAATTCCAGGAGCACAAGAACCCATGCTTTGGGAAACTGGATCTGAATGGCTGGTAGCAAGAGGCTGGCAGTTTAAAGGGAGGATGCCAAGGAGAGTTCAGTATTTGGCATCCCCAGCAAGAAAACCTGATTGGAGGCTACAGGAGGGGGAAAACCCACAAAGAAGAAGCCCAGCGCACCAGACCCTCAGGATCTGTGGAGGCTGGGGCAAGCCCCGAGGACAGACTGATTTCTAGCCCCGGAAAGATAAGTTAATGGAGATAAGGAGAAGGGACAGAGATCCCATCCCCGCAGAAACCTGAGCTGATACCCCTGAGGAAGGAAGGAGTGGGAGAGAACAAAAGCAAACCGGTCTGCTGGCAGAACTGGAGTCCAAGGAGACTCCTGAAGCTGCCAGTAAAAAGAAACATGCGTCCTGGTAGTGAATGAAGAACCGAGCAGAGACATGCTGCCTGTGGCAGAGTAGACCCAGGAAAGGAAGAAGAAGCTTGAGGGAGGTACCTGTAAATTTTGAGTTATGAAGAAATAGAGGGAGAGAGGAACCCAGCTAAGGAGCACTACCTTTGATTTAAATCCTTATGCATTGAGGGGGAGAATAATAGAAGAAAAAAGGGGAGGGGAAGAACCACTTGCAGAAAGATTTGATTTAAAGTTGGGAGTGAAGCTGTCTCCAAGCCGCTGAAAAAGATAATTGAAGAGGTCAAAGGTGGAGGTCCTGAGACCTTCCGGGGAAGAAATCTGAGGGATTTAATGGAGATCATTTTTATTTGATTTGATGAGAGCGGTCATAGAGTAATGGGGCTGGTGAACAAAGAGAACAAGCTATTGCAAACTGAAGAATGGAGAGAGAGAGAGAGAGCAGAATAGTCTCCACTCACCACCATGAAGAACAGTACCATCCACCTGAGAGGATAGGGGCAGAGTATAGCAGAGGTTAGAGGTTGGAGCCCTGCAGAAAATCCACGATGGGATCAGACTGACTGGCAAGCCAGAACATTCATCCTCCTATACATACATTTTCCATCAAGACGTGGTAGGAAATTGTAGGAGCTATATTGTGGTCTGAATAACCTGGCGCAGTTCTGAAGTGAGAGAATATGACTCGCTTACAACTTCGTTCTCCATTTTGTCCTGTGAGAGGAGAAAAAGTGGGAGTTCTAGTTTAGAGTCCTTATTCCACAGTCAAGATTATCTTGCTGAAAAGAGGTGTGACTGTCAGTGTCTCATTCCTTTTGATATTTCCAGATGATCCTGTGCCAACAAAGCTATTTGGCACCAGTGCCAGTGGATCTGGCATCACATCATTCTTCTGAGACACAGAACGTGTAAGGTTACTTCTCCAATGTAATTAACACATTTAAAATGAATTGCAGGGGTTCTTTTCAGACAGATGCAGTTTGCGATTCCAAAGGATTTGGAGGATACATGCTTAGACTTAAACATTACAAGCAAATGACTGGTTTTTTTAAGTGAATGTTTGATAATCACCATCACCTACATTTGTGATACATGCCAAAACTTAAGTTCATGGCTCTGGGTTGTCCTGCTACAGCCAGTGACTTTCAAAGCACTTAAAGCTGTGTAAGCATTACAAAGACACATCTCTTGGTTCTGTTATCATCAGACACTATAGGAGAAAAGCAGAATCCTGAAGGTCTGAACTTGAGTCTTTGCAGGTAGATGGGCTGCATTTAAATGCTTGAATTCTGCCTTTTTATTTCATACACTGAAATGCACTCAGAAGTCCTGACCTGCAACATCCTGAAATGTTGCCTGTTTCACCTTGACAAAGTTAGGTTCTTCTGTCTCCTTTCCGCTCCTCTGTTTCTCCCTGTCCTTAGTAAAAATGCTTTGTAGAGGTACCTTGCAGGTGCACCCTCTTATTTTTCTAATCCTGCCTCGGACACTACATGTGCTGTGTATACTGATGTTTTGCCATTGGATATGCTTTTTTTGATTGGGACTCTTCCACTTGCCTATATCAGAGGTGGCCTACAGGCCAGATACGGCCTGTGGAGCCATATCATCTGGCCTGCAGCCTCACAGGTCAGATGATGTGGCTCCAGACTAGCCCTGTGCCTCTCTTCTGGCCCATGGAGCCAGATGAGATGTATGCTACTGACCTATATCACAGACAGGGAAGGAAGCAGAGTGCAAATTAGAAGGAACATACTAGCAGTATTTGAACAATATAATGGTCCTCACTACCGTCAAGGGAATGGCATTGGCTTACCAGGCTCCTGACAATGGGCTGTTTGCTTAGCTTAAGACACCTCTTTAGGACAGTTTGGTTTTGCATTTACTTTCATCTGTAGTTGAAAAGCAGGTCATGAGTTTCAGAAGGGTTTTTTAACTACATTCTGAAGTTGCCTTTGTGCCATGCTGTGTGTTTCATAGATTTCATAGACATTAGGGCTGGAAGGGACCTCAGAAGATCATTGAGTCCAGCCCCACAACCGAAGGGCAGGAAGTTAGCTGGGATCATAGGATCCCTGCAAGATAAGCATCCAAGAGGACAATGTCTTACTGCTTAATGGATTGAAGAGTTCACCATTTTTTCTAATACGTTTAAATAATAGGACACAGGAAGGTCTTTTATGAAATCAGTTAGGAGGAATTTTTGTTTGCATGAACTCTGTGAATTGTCTGATGCTGCAATTTATTCAGTCCTGTGATACTCTGAGCATATTGGATTTCCATTGACCTTGGTGGATCTGGCTTCAAGTGAAGAATGGAAACTCTGAAACTGAGTAAAGTTTTTGGTGGGGATAAAGAGACTTAAAAATTATCTCATTGTCTCATACCAGCTCCCAAACTATTACAACAAAAACCAATAGCATTTCATCCATTTCTTAATGCTGACCTATATTGTCTCTCTAACAGTTCCCAAAATGTGAGCTGCAGAACCGTTGAGGAAATTGCACTTATTGCCTTATGTGACTTTGTTGTTTACAATAAAATGTATCTTATGAAACATAGTGATTGAAATGAATAGGACTTCATATCTGCCCATGAGAACCAAATTCCAGCATCTCAGTTTTGTAGGCAAACCATTAGGTATATGTACTCGCATATTCATGCTGCATAGAAAGCATAAAAATAATGTAATGTTGCTGTCCTGTGATCAGTACTTCTAGGCATGGCTCTTCTACCCGAATGAGATGTGTGGAGACAGAGTCTCTGCTGCTTTTCTGCTTCTGCCCTTTGTTCAGCTGTGTTCATTTGAACCCACAATGTAGTGTGAAGCTGGTTCATGCAAGGCCATCATTGGAAGAGCTGGTGCCAAACTAGAGGCTTATGTATGTACATCTGAGTGGTGTGCCATGGGTTCTGGCTTGTATAGGCCTGGTACAAGTCTGGTAAATTAACACAGCTGCCCTAATTAGCTGACCTACAGTGTTTTTCCTTAGTCCTTCATTATTTCAGATCTGGAATTTTTGGATATTTTTCTTGGAACTAAGTGTCCTGTCCTTTTTTGGATTTACATGTTTTTCTCTTTTTTATTCCTGGCTGCCCTCTGTCAGTCTCTGCTCTTGTGGTAGGATGAGTGTTTGACGGAAAGGGGGAAGGAGACGGTTGCTGAAAGAGCCAATTCTCCAGGCTGGAATGAGCTTGCAACTCTGTTTTGAAATGCATGTATTGTATGGGTGAGTTTTTAAAGGTAATAGAATATTCCAGTCTGGCAGTCAAACTGAAGTTCTCTGTGTATTTTCAGAAGAGATACAGCCTCAATACCAGTAGCTTGGGCTTCCCCATTTTTGCTTCTCATCCTTTGAGCCATACATTATATTTCAAACCTCTTTAGGCAGGACCAGCTGCAGTAATAAGAGATTATTTCTGATTTGATAGTTCATTCAGGCTGCAGTCCCTGTCTTAACATGGCCATGCATTTGATGACAGAGAGAGGTGTGTGTTTTTTTTCCTGTGTTTCCTAATATAGTTATCAATCTCATGGTAACTGAATTGAAACTAACTTAAATCACATAGGTCCCCATCCTCAGTCAGAATGATACAACCTCTGTTCACAGTAAATCTTACCTACATTTGAAACCATGATTTCAGGGTAGCAGAAGTCGATAGAAAGGTGCAAGGTTCAGTCTTGTCAAGAACAGGGTAATGCTATTTTTGACATAAAGCTGCATTAGACTTACGACAGCAAACAGCTGCAGCTGCTGAGTGAAATTCCCTTGTCAGCTGACCAGTTCAAACACTGTATATAATGCAAAATGACAACAGTCTGGTTGAAAAAGCCTATTTTCACTAATGCTCACACTACAGAAAATATGGGTTGTTGCCTTTTCAGTGTTGTTCTGAGGTTGACTCCTACTAAATTTCTTTCCTGAACTTCCCAGCCCATTATGAAATGGATGTTTAATAAACTTCAGAAAGTTCGCCAATAGATAGGCCAGGGTATCCCAAGTGCCAGAGCTGTATTAAATGGCCTGCAGCCATTCATATAAATATGGCGATACTTCCTGCATTACTTAAAAATCCCATCTTGCACAGCTCTGTATTGTCCAAGTGACCTCTGGTTGCTTGAGTTGAAATAGAATTTTTTGTTCTGGGACCAGTGATGCCTGCAAAGTGCACTGCTCTATTCAAGACAAGATTCTTTTGGTAAATCTGATATCTTTTATTAAACCAACTCAGATAGTTGGATAAAATTATTCTTTGCAAGCTTTCAGGCACAAACACCTTTCGTCAGGCTGAGGAAGGGTGTTTGTGCCCGAAAGTTTGCAAAGAAGAATTTTTTCCAATTATTTTAGCTGGTCTGATAAAAGGTATCAGATTTACCAAAAGAACTGTGTCTGCCCAAGGCTACAGCCTATCCCCTTGCTCTATTCAAGGGTGTGTATGGAGAAGGCAGTAGCTATGATCTATTAAATTTTATACCAGACTTCTACCTTAGATATGCCTGAATGGCAGTGTTGGCTCTTTACCAGCTGTATTTTGTCTGTTTTTGAAACAGAATTTTATGCAAATCCTGTTCTGTGGTGTTTATGGTTGTGTAAGTATGGTGAAGAGAAATGTGACAGTGGCCTGAGAAGTCAGAAAGGTCAGAGAGGAGCAGGTTGTGATAGTAGCTAAGGAATAAGGTTTACCAGATTTACTAAACTTTGTTCAGGGCTGGCCCACCATTTTTGAGGCCCCCTGAAAAAAATAGTTTTGGGGGCCCCTGCCCTGAAGAAGCCAGCAACAGCAGGGGCAGGGGCAGGGAGGGAGGGGGCTGGCGAGCGGCTGGATATGAAGCCGGCGGTGGTGAGCAGCCGGACACAGGGGCGTAGGCAGAGGAAGAAAACAATATTTGTGGGGGCTGAGCGTGTGTGCACACATGTGCACACAGATGTCCCCCCCCATGGGAAAGTCTGAGGGGGGAGGGGAAAGGGCCAAGGGTAGGAGTGGCATTGAGTGGCGCTGCATTGCCCTGGCCACCTCCCATCCCCATCCCCGACTGCCTCCTGGCCCTGGCCACGCCAGTCTCAGCCCCGCCAGCCTCCCAGCCACATTGACTGGCTCTGCCAGTCTCATCTGCCTCCCTGCCCAGCACTTGCCTTAGCTGTCTTCCCACCCTGGCCCTGGCCACGCTCTGGCCAGGGGGACCCAAAGCCAGGGGCCAGGGTGGGGCCAGCCTTGGCTGCACTGCTGGACTGGAGGGGATGGAGCCCCAGGACCCCCACGCCTGCCCTTGTTATGCAAATAGCATAAATACCAACATAAATACCAGCTTGATGGCTCACCAAAAGCATCCAGGAACATCTCAAAGCCAAAAAGGAGGCATATACCCATTGGAAGGGAGGAGCCATCATCAAGGAGGATTATACCTCCATTGCTCGAGATTGTAGGGGGACTGTTAGGAAGGCCAAGGCAGAGATGGAACTGGGACTAGTGACCCAGATCAAGGATAACAAGAGGTTGTTTTTAAATACATAGGGGGTAAAAAGAAGGTACAAACTAATGTGGGGCCTCTGCAGGACATGCCTGGTAATCTGGTAGTAGCACCAGGCGACAAAGCTAATCTCTTTAACAGATTATTGTGTTCCATTTTTCTGAGCAGGGACAGGGACATCCCCTCCACTGGGAATCCAGATGGATCCAGGGGAGGTGCAGCCAGGCCCCAAACTGGTGAGGACCTAGTCAGGAAACTTCTGGAGGGACTAGACATGTTCGGATCAGCAGGTCCCAATGGTCTCCACTCCAGAGTGCTGAAGGAATTGGCAGAGATCATTGCGGGACCCCTGGCACAGCTTTATTAGCACTCATGGTGCTCTGGCAAGGTGCCAGAGGACTGGAAAAGAGCCAATGTGGTCCCCGTTTTCAAAAAAGACAGGAAAGAGGACCCAGGCAACTATAGGCCTGTTAGTCTTACCTCGGTCTTAGAGAAGCATTTTGAGAAAATTATCTGGGAGCACATCTGCAAGGGACTAGCAGGGGAGATTATGCTTAGAGGCAATCAACATGGGTTTATTAGAGGCAGGTCCTGTCAGCCAACATGGTTGCTTTCTACAACCAGGTCTCAAAAGCCTTGGACGCAGGTGTCACAGTGGATGTAGTCTTTCTGGACTTTAGGAAGGCCTTCGACATTGTCTCTCACCCCATCCTCATTAAAAAATTAGACGACTGTGGTGTCGATGCCTACACAGTCAGATGGGTTGCAAATTGGCTGGAGGGCCACACCCAGAGAGTGGTGGTGGACAGGTCATTTTTGACCTGGAGGGATGTGGGCAGTGGGGTTTCCCAGGGCTCGGTCTTTGGGCTCCCACTGTTCGATATCTTCATTGGCAACTTGGATGAGGGGATGAAAAGCACGTTGTTCAAGTTTTCATAGATTTCATAGACATCAGGGCTGGAAGGGACCTCGGAAGATCATCGAGTCCAGCCCCCTGCCCAAAGGGCAGGAAGTCAGCTGGGGTCATAGGAGCCCAGCAAGATAAGCATCCAATTTACTCTTGAAAGTGTTCAGTGTAGGTGCTTGAACCACCTCCGCTGGCAGACTGTTCCAGACCTTGGGGGCTCGGACAGTAAAGAAATTCTTCCTTATGTCCAGCCTGAAACGGTCTTGCAGGAGTTTGTGACCGTTCGACCTAGTCATCCCTTGGGGCGCTCTGGTGAACAGACGTTCCCCCAGATCCTGGTGTTCACCCCTGATAAACTTATAGGTGGCCATCAGATCACCCCTGAGCCTATGCTTTTCCAGGCTAAAGAGTCCCATGGCTCTCAGCCTGTCATCGTAAGATCTGTTTTCCTGACCTCTGATCATGCGCGTGGCTCTCCTCTGGACTCTCTCAAGCTTCTCCACATCCTTTTTGAATTGTGGAGCCCAAAACTGGACGCAGTACACCAGCTGCGGCCTCACCAAGGCCGAGTACAAGGGGAGGATGACGTCCCGGGATTTGCTCGAGAAGCATCTATGGATGCAAGCCAGCATTTTGGTCACTTGATTAGCCGCAGCAACGCATTGCAGGCTTATGTTCATCTTGTGGTCAATGATGACCCCCAAGTCTCTTTCTTCTGTAGTGCTATCCAACATAGCACTGCCGAGCCTATAAGGATGCTGCAGGTTTTTCCTCCCAGGGTGGAGAACCTTGCATTTTTTGGTGTTAAACACCATCAGGTTCTCGTGTGCCCATTTGCTGAGCTTGTCCAGGTCAGCCTGGATCACCCACCTATCTTCTGGCGTGGATGCTTTGCCCCAAAGTTTGGTGTCATCGGCGAACTTGGCCAGTCCACTCCTGACTCCAATGTCCACATCATTAATGAAGATGTTGAACAGTATGGGTCCAAGGACAGAGCCTTGAGGGACCCCACTGGTCACAGGGCACCACGATGAGTGACTGCCATCAATTACAACCCTCTGGGTCCGACCACGGAGCCAGTTTCCCAGCCAGCGGATCGTGGTGGAGCCAAGGCCACAGCTGGCCAGTTTGGTCAAGAGGTGATCATGGGATACCAGATCAAAAGCTTTTTTGAAGTCAAGATATATGACATCAATCTCTTCTCCCTCATCCAGGTGATAGGTCACCTGGTCATAGAAGGAAATGAGATTGGTCAAACAAGACCTACCCGCAACAAACCCGTGCTGGCTATCCCTTAGGATGTTAGCCTGGGCCAGTCCATCAAGGATGGCCTCCTTAATAAACTTTTCTAAGATCTTCCCCAGGATAGAAGTCAGGCTAATGGGCCTGTAGTCCACTCTCCTCCCTTTCTTGAAGATCGGCACCACATTGGCCTTCTTCCAGTCTTCGGGCACTACACCAGAGCGCCAGGAGTTTTCAAAGATCCATGCCAGGGGCTGGGCTATGATGCTCGCCAGCTCCTTGAGTACCCTGGGGTGCAGATTGTCAGGGCCAGCTGACTTGACAGTATCCAGCTTCTCAAGGTGTTCCTTGAGTTCTCAGATGACACTAAGATGTGAGGAGAAGTGGGTACGCTAGAAGAGAGGGACAGGTTACAGAGGTGGGCATATGAGAATAGGATGGGTTTCAATACTGACAAGTGCAGAGTATTGCACCTGAGGAGGAAGAACCAGCAGCCTACCTAGAGGCTGGGGAACTCCCTTCTTGTCAGCACAGAGGCAGAAAAGGATCTTGGAGTCGGTATTGATTCCAAGATGAACATGGTCTGCCAATGTGGGGATGTAGTCAGGAAGGCTAACCACACCTTGTCATGCATCCGTAGACGCATCACGAGCAGGTCCAAGGAGGCGATCCTCCCCCTCTGTGCAACATTGTTCAGCTGCAGTTGGAGTACTGCACCCAGTTTTGGGTGCCGCACTTCAGGGGGGATGTGGATAGCATCGAAAGGTTCTAGAGGAGGGCCACTTGCATGATCATGGGATAACAGGGTAGGCCTTATGAGGAGAGACTATGGACTGAACCTGTTCAACCTCTGCAAAAGAAGGCTGAGAGGGGATCTGGTGGCCACCTTCAAACTTGCCAAGGGGAACCAGCAGGCATGGGAGAGTCCCTGTTTCCCTGAGCACTACCGAAAGTTACAAGGAATAACGGCCGTAAGCTGACTGAGAGTAGATTCAGGCTAGATATCAGGAGGCACTACTTCACTGTCAGGGTGGCTAGGATCTGGAACCAACTCCCTAGGGAAGTGGTGCTCGCCTCTACCCTGGGGATCTTCAAAAGGATGCTAGACAGTCACCTTGCAGGAGGTTGGAATTGATGACCTGCTTAGGTCCCTTCTGACCCTACCAACTATGAAACTATGATGTTAGGTAAATAACGTGGAAATAGACTTTGCCTATTGCTTTTAAGCGTATGTATTTTCTTGAGTTTTGCATTGGCTTAAGAAACTCCATTTTGTATTGCTCTGTAGCTTGATATAAATGCTCAATCTTTTATTCTTTTGTATGCTGTATGGATGAGAGAGTGTTTGTGGAAAAGGAAAACACCAGCTGGCAACTGGGTGAAGGATGCAGACAGATAAAAGACCAAACAAGAAGAATCTGCCCCAGAACAGTGAGAGAACAATGGCAATCGACCTTCAAAAAAACCCACAGTGATAACCCAGCAAAATCCCAGAGGACTGGGTGAATCAACAAAGATATAAAAGATGGGGTGAGACGTATTGATTTTGGGTCTTGTTCTCCATGTCATCCTGGAGTATTGGTTCATCTGACAAGATGGACTGGCAGGAGCCCGGCTGCCACTCAGATGAACTTGGCTGGTCACTAAGTTGATCCAAGCACCAATAAGACTGGTAATGTATACCAGCGTAGAAAAAGAAATAGTGTATGAATGTGGTGTGTGTGTGTGTATTAAGCACTTAACGAATAAACATGACACTTTGCCGTATCCCCCTCATAAGGTCTCGCTGATTTGAGCAATTAACAATTTGTATAACACCCTGTCTTGCCCCGTGTCATCCCCAGCCGCTCCTCCAGAGGCACGGTGCTGGGCAGCTGTGTGGGGGAGAGCTCGTGGCCCCCTGATCTTTTCATGGGTGAGGGCGGGCCACAACTGCGAGCTGGACTTAACCTCTGCTCTGTGTCTCAACGCCTCGCTGCCACCATGTCGAAAGCAGAAGGTGTCGCCATGTGCCTCCTGTCACTGGGCGGTCCAGGCAATGAGGCATATAGTGACGTCCACTGTGTATGTTGCGATACAGAGCAAAGGCTGAGCCCGGCTCGCAGCTATGGCCCACCCACATCTGTGCAAAGACTGGGGGGCCACATGCCCTCCTTCCCTTGGCTGCCTGGCACCGTGCCTGTGGAGGAGCCACTAGTCTCTGATTGTCCCACGACCTGGCCAGGCCAGGCCCTAGTCATGGTGAATGGGGGCCGGGCTGAGTCGTGGGACAATCCCCGCAGTGCAGGACGGAGCGGGCTGGGGTAAGGGTGAATGATTCGCCCTTCCCCTACCCTACTTCCTCCTGCACTGTGGGGGTTGATCTGTCCTCCCCCAAGCCCATAGAAATAAAAAACCAGATTAAAAGAAACTTACCTGCCTGTGGCTGGGCCGGCTGCGAGTGCGCAGGGTAACTCAGCGTGCCTGTCCCTCCCCACCTGCTGTAGGACCCTGAAGCCGGGCTGCCCTAAGGCAATGCCTGCTGTTGCCTTGTGTTTGGGGGGGCTGAGCCCTGTTAGCCCCCCACTTCTGCTGCCTAATCACAGGGGGCCCCTTAGCTGCAGGGCCTTCTGTAGCCACAGGTTTTGCAGTATAGAACAGGCCAGCCCTGACTTTGTTTTTAGCTTGGTTCTGTGGTAGCAGGAGAGGGTATTGCTGATCTTTAAGTTCTGGTGTTTCTATAATGTAGTATGGATCCCTTCTTTTACTGGTGGTGATTTGCCAACCAAAAAAAGAAAAACCATAATTTTTTCCCCTTAACTTGTCATTATTTGAATAAATTATATAAGACACTTGACCAGTTTTCAAAAGAAGGCCTTTGACTAAATGAATGTTGCTTCCATCTCCTGCAGCCAAGAAAAAGTCCTGCATGAAAGGTCTGTCCTCTTTTTGTGGAGAGAATAACTGTCTCCCCCTGTTATCTGCTCTAAAGAAAGATGAGTATAAATAGGGATATGATGAGCAGGGGAAGATTTGTAAGGGAAGTTCAATCCTAAACCATTCTCTTATATCACTTTTATTCATAGGTAATAAAGGATGCAAAGATGGGGTGGACCACCTCATGTGTGTCTCTCTTAATTTTACTGAATGCAGTAGAGCTCACATAGCTCAAATGCTTAGGGTCCTTACATTTGCAAACTAGCTGCAGGTTAGATGCAGCTGCAGCAGATAGCTGCATAGGCCTGCTTATGTGTTCCAGCTGTGTATAGAAGTAGCGCTCTTTGAAGTTAAAGCCACAGCAATCAGCCGAGCAACTTCTCAGTTCAGCAGTCTGCTGTGAATGAAGCAAGTTATGAGCCACCCCAGATGAAAAAGTTGGTTTCTATTGTTTTGCCTTTGTTATTAGTGCAACTTACCTACATGGTAGTGCAACTTAGTGCTGGAAGTTTGTGACTCAAACATTTGTCAGTAATTCCTAGGCCTGTAGTCATAGTATCCCCTTTGATACCATATTTAGAGTTCACAAATGTTTACCATGTTCAGGGTTCACAAATGTTTATCATCTGATGGCTATTTGTTGTTTCCACTGAAATGAATGGCGAAACTGGTTGTCATTACACTTCCCATTGGCCTACTATTCTGATTACAAAACCATGACTACAGCCAGTGCTGTTGGTTTCACTTATCAGTGGTGACGTGTAGGAGGTACCCCCTGACAGGCTGTGCTCCCCGCTTAAGTGACAGGCAGGGGGGGCAGGCATGAGCACCAGTACCCCCGCTCTGTGGACACCCGCTGGAGAGTGGGAGCGCCGGATGAATCATCGCGGCCACTTCTGGGAGTCCCATAGCTGCTTCGCGGTTGGCACAATCAGCCGCAGGGGACTCTCCCTCCCCCGGTTGGCAAGATTGACTGCGGGGGAACCCCCCTCCCTGGCTGGCGTGACTCCCCTGACTAAGGTGGCACCAGTCACCCATGTCACTTATTAACAAAATGTAGCAGCCAAGGATTGAAAGGGCCATGGAGACTAATCTATCCTTAGAGGTAGGTCCCTCCAAGTCAGAGTTGAACCACCTCAGGTTTTTTGACAGGATGAGAAGCTTGCAATACTGCTGCCCAAACTGTACCTGGTCAGTGAGTAAATAAAGGACTTCAGTCTTTTTAGCTGTCAAGTGCATGTTTCTCACTGCTATTGAATTGTGCACACAACGGTTTTTGTTTTTTTCAAAAGGAAACCCCCAAAAGCTTTTAACTGTGATCTCTGTAAACAAAGAAGAAAATATTTAATTTGACTATTCTAGTTTTGCAGCTGCCTGGTGCATAGCTGGAGGCTTCTGCTTCAGCCGTCTTGGAGAAAGCTAGAAAATTATCATGTTCCCTCGCCAGTAATACATTTCATAACATTTTCCTGCTTTCTTCTCACCAGTGCATGATTTGAGTTGCCAGCACTGAATATTGTGATGTGATTAATTTAGGGATTTATGACAAAGGGAATGTAATTTTGTAATCTGGCTTTCACAATCGGTACTACAGCAGGAATGAGTTTCTCTAGCAACGGGGATGTTCTAATACAGCAAATTGCTAGGCGATGCCAGTGAAATTGCTTCTTGTTATTTTTCTAACCCAAGAGACCAAGGATGTTGCTTTAGATTTTGCAAGATAATGCAGAGAAGTTAGACTCTACAGCATGGCAGGGAGTTCTCCAGCCAGGGTGGCCCCTCAGTGAATGGCTCAATTTTGGTTGGTGACAAGCACCAATATTCTCCGTCTGAATCGCAGCCCTAGCAGTCAGCCTAATGAAGTCCCAATCTGACTGTAAAGCACACTTCCCAATGGAGAAGTGAACACACAGAATTTTCTAGCAAATGTTATTTAGAATTTAATGTCGATTTTTTTGCATTAAACCCTTGAAGTTGCTGAATATATGTGACAGATGGTGCTCTTATGTCACATCCTATCTTCCATTCTGTTTTGCAACATGTTAGTTTTCAGTGCATGCATAATTATATTAAGATATTGGGGTTTATTTCTGTGTATTCATTGAAACAAAGGAATAATTCAGTATGAGATATTTAATAAGATATTTTTGGTAACAGGGCTACTGGGCTGTTTCTGTAATAGTATAGGGAAATGCTATGTAAAGGACAAGCATTATTTTAAAAAGTGACTATTAGGTGTGAAAAAATTAGACGGTATCATTGTTGGATCCATGTGCTGGATGCAGAGGCATAGTAAGCTTATTGAGGAGGCACCAGCTGCCCATCCCTGGGGCCTGGGGTTGAGTGGGGCAAACAGAATGGTCCCCCCCAACTTGAGGAGCCTTTGCTGGATTATGGACAGCCGTGCACCCAGCATCTGTCTGTCTGTCTGTCTCTGTCTACATGCATGTACACGCAGACCCCCCCCTACACACACACATACACCCCCCCCCACTGCTGTGCATAATCCTGCAAAGGCTTCTGGAGTTGGGAGGCACCATTCTGTTTCCCCCACTCAACCCCAGCCTACAGGCATGGGCGACTGGTGCCTTCTGAGTTGGGGGGTAGGGGGGGGCACAATTTGTGGGCAGGCATAGGGGTGGGCCAAAAGCCCCATATCCACTCCTATACTTCTGTGACAATTAACTGAGTAACAGCAACATATCAAAGCATTCTGTCACAAGGCACTAAGGTGTTCCTGCTCCTTTAAGGGCAGAAACTGCCTAGAGAGAGGGCCCTAGGAGCCAGGCAGAACCCCTTCCCTGGTGCATGTTGCTGTGGCAGCAGGCTAATGACGGAATTAGCCTGCACCTGCACGCGGTCAGCTGAGCGGAAGAAGGCAGGGCCCTTGGCACATACAAGCCCCAGGGCTGGGACTGGAGGCTGTTCATTCCCCGGCAGTTGCCAGGAAAAGGAGCTCCTGCAGGGAAGAACTGCCCAGAGATGCTGTGACTGCCTGATGGGCTGCTTACAGGACTAATGGGACTCCAGGAGCTCATCAGGTACCCTGGGCTGTGAGGCACTTAATGCTTGGGGAGAAGTTTGCCTCTTTTACAGAGACAGAGTGTACCCTGCACTGTTTGTAATACGTTATAGCCCAGGGGCTCCTGTTTTGGTTGTTTGTATACCGATGGACCAGCATGAGGCTATTTGGGGAGGAGGAGGCCTCATTAGGGCCACAGTAAGCCCAGTGCCAGTGAGGTCATGGCTATAGAGTCACAGCAAGCTCAGCACCAGTGAGGGTGCAGCGATAGGGCTGCAGGGAGCCCAGTGCCAGAGAAGGCACTGCAACCGAGTGTGGAGACCCCAGTGCTGGAGAGGGCACCGCTGCAGGGGGTGTGGAGACCCCAGCTCTCGGGAGGGCACTGCTACAAGGGCCCAGGGCCTAGTGATGACAGGTGGCCAAGCTAGATTGAGGCCTCATAAAAAAGAACAGTGTTTAATTACCACCTATGGGGCATGGTAAAGGGGAGGTTTTGGAGCCACACATCTAGCCCATAAGGCTTGGGGTGTCCTGTGAGTCACCTACTGAAAGAAGGGCTCATTAAGGGGTCCAGTAACCTGCAGGCTTTAGGGGGGGTCCATCAGGACTGTGACTGAGCTGTAACTCAAGGGCAGCCTCCCTATTTATTATTTATACCAGCAAGACATGGCAGGTGAGATTAGAGGCACCCATAGGGCAAAGCCAGCTCGGTCACAAAGCCCTAGGGACATCACGGCCAGCCATGGGGACCCTGCATCGTAACAATTCACATAAGTCATTCTGTCTGCATGGGGCAAAGATTTGTGTGTTGGGTCAGGTGTTCCCTGGATCTCCCTGACCACTTTGCTGGTGCTGCTAGGGGTGGGCCATGGATCCACTAACAGGAACCCTGGCCCTCCTGGCAGCTGGACCACAGGGTCCTGGCTGTGCTTGTAGAGTTACATTCACAAATCAAATTCAAACCAAACCAAATAAAGAGCATGTACTTAGTTTCGTGCCCTGGGAAGCTGTCGAGACCTTTCTTCTCTTTGTGCTCTTCATCTGCATCATTGGGGGAGTGGGCAAAATACCTAGGAAACAAGGAAAACAGAGACTGAATTTGAGGCAGCGGCATGGTCCTTGCCACCCAGCAGCTGCTTTGACTGGCTGGTTCCACTGACTTGATGAGCAGCCAAAGCATGTAAAGGCTGCCATGCAACTGCCTGCTGTATCTTAAACTGACAGGACACTTAGCACTCCTGCCACAGACCCTGCCCCCCGCTTCACTTCTCATACTTAAGGAGTCAGCCCCCTGTTACTTTGCTAAAAGAATTGTAGGTGTTGGTCCTTTCTGCTGGCAAACTGTGCATTGATGTCAGGTATGCTGATAACTTGTTTTTCAATCTGTAGTATTCCCAGATTAGAAACACGAGCATCTGTCTTCGTAGTCCTCAGGTAAGTTTTCAGCTGCTGTAATGAAGTTCCCCCCCATGGGCCCATGTGGCCCAAAACGTTTCTTGGGAGCCAGCCCCACACGCTGCTCCCCACCTCCAACACATGGCCTGCTGGGCTGTGGGGTGGGGAGGGGACGGGACGGACAGACAGCACACTCTCTGCCCCTCCCTGGGCTGCCCCCTCCCACCAAGAGCCCCAGGCTTACCTTTCTCCAGAACAGCACCTCTGCTGGGGGATCGAACTCATCAGCGCACACTCTACAGGTAGGGAGGGGCCGTGCAGGAGATGGAAGTAGGGCAGTGCTCTGGTTGACCAGACTTGGGGAGGGGATGTGCCCCTCCCCCACCATACCTATGCCCCCCAGGTTTACTGGTTAGTGTTGTGCTGCCTGGTTCCTATGGCTAGGCCTCTGCCATAGCAAAGACTCCTGGCAGGAGGAATTCTGGTGCCCCCTCACAGCCAGCAGCCAGAGCTTGTGCCCCATTCACCTCACCATAGCTACACTACTGGCTGCATGTTTCAGAATAATTAGTGAGAGGGACAATTCACTGCATAATTATAACATTTTTTATTTCCTTTGCACTCGGTTGCATATAAAATATTATCAGTTTCCTTGCATTAAAAAGATAAAGTAAGCTTATTAACGCTTCTAGACTTAATTCAGTTTTCTTGGTGACTTGTCCACAGTATAATATATTTGGGTACAGTACTCTCAAAAGTAGGAACCAGCAGTCCACATACTTTTAAGACTGGGGTGAGGAGGAAGATGTATGCCTTCATTTTCATGTATGCTGAACTACCTCTTTTTACTGTTTTTCAGGGCATTTAATATGTCATTAATAGCTTTGTTAGGACATGATTATTAGCATTGTTACCAGCAAATGTTTAGACCTAATTGTCCCCATTAGGATAGGCCATGATTCTGCAAAGACTTAGACATGCACTTGAAATTTATGCTCTCTGATTAGCCCCACTAGAAAACATTATCCACATCTTACAAACAGGAAACTAGTAATAGGTAACTAAATATATGGCTGTTAATCTTCCTGTTGGAACCTTTAATTTTTCACTTGTCTCACTTTTGATTATTTTAACAGTTGCATTTTAATGTTTCATTAACACAATTTGTGCATTTATTTATTCCTGTAGCATTGGCTCCTTGCCATCATGGCAATCATAAATGTATCAATACCCTCTTGTCTTGTCTTCACTGGAAAATGCTGCTGTGTTTGAACCCAGTTGTGGAGAGCAAAGTTAGTTGATATAAGCTAATTTTAGCCTTTCTATTTAGTGTAAGCAGGACAAGTTAAGTTCAGGACCATGTCAACTAACCGTGATTAAACTCTGTTGCCTAACACAATGCTGAATAGCTTTGAAGTTGCTATGACACCTGGATGACACACCATCACCCATTCTAGAATTGGAAACATAAGTGTGACTACTTATGGTAAGATCTGGAAATTGAAAAATAAAATTAACCAGTTTTGATCACTTTTTGCACATTACACATCTTGGATATTAAACCAAACTTTAAATATTCTTTAGTTTAACAATATTAAGGCAGTGTTAGTAACACTAGGACAATAAAGGTTTGGGTCTGAACTGTGGGGGTGGGCCAGAATTAAATTATTTGTATCAGATGAGTTCTGGCCTTTCCAGTTCAGGGATGGTGGTGGTGATCTTGTGTTCTGAATAAACATATAAAGGAGTTTCCCAAATGTAAATTTATACCCAGTGCCAACCATTTGCAGCTGTGATTCACAACCATTGTGGGGTGCACCCTACACTTTGAGAAATGCTGATCTATATGCTGGGGACAGACATTACATGTAAACCGGTTTAAGTGAGCAGAAACTGGTTTAAACCAATAAGAGAACAGGCATTCAGTGCACGTAAACCAGTTTCAAAATGGCCGAAACTTGTTCGAGATAAACTTGGTTGAATGTAGTATCAGACTTAACTGATTTGGCTCAAACTGGTTTATGCAATGTCTGTCCCAGACCCCTTCCTGGTTTAAATTAAACCAGAGTTCCCCAGCATCCTGGCATGCTCTCTGGGCTGGGCTCTCTGCTCCAACCCAGCAGGGCTGGCCTTCCCCTCTACTCCCCAGACATAGCAGGGACAGGCAGCGGCAGGGTCTGGCCAAAGAGGAGTTTAATTGCCCCTTTCCAGTCCTACCAGCAGGAACCGGAGCCAGGTCTGCTGCATGCTCCCCCCTTGTTGCTGCAGCAGTGGGCCAGCATGGCCCCTTGGGCAGAGGGGTCACGCTTTAGGGCTATTCTCCCCCTCTACCTTTACTGCCCCTGGGGGTCTGCAGTTGGGTCTGCCCGCCCTGACCACCATCGCTGCCAAGCAGTGGAATAAGCCCCCTCCTGTCCCCTCTGCCAGATGCTAGAGGGAGGGGGAATAACTCTGTCCCTGCACCCGCCAAGGGGCCCTGCCAACTGGGGAGCTGGCTGGTAGGGGCTGGCTGGGGAGTGGCTTTCCCTGCCAGCTCAGAGGTGACAGCAGACCCTGAACCTGGCAGCCACCACTGCTCCCCCCCCAATGCCGTGTTCAACATCCGGGGCTGTAGCTGCATGGCTGGCCAGGGTTGGGGGCTGTTCTGTCCCCAGCTGCTGCTGCCATGGCCACACCTGCGCCACTCTGGGTGGGAGGGGTGGGAAGCTTCTGCCCCATGTGTGGAGCTCAGGTTTCAGCTCCTGGATGCCTTGGACGGTGGAAGGTGCCCAGGTGGAAGGCTTCAGTCTGGGGGCTGCAGCCAGAGCTCCATGTGCTGGGCTGAAGCTCCCCCCCACTGCCTCCCAGAACGGCTCAGGAGAAGGAATGGAGAGGGAGTAACTGCTACAGGTGAGGGGAAGCTGGCTTGGCCTGGCAGGGCTGTTATTATTAATAATCAGTTATTGGTATCAGCCCAAAAAATCTTTTATTGGTACACCCTTAGTTCCATGGTTATGATGCAGTCAAAGGGATGATGAAATAATATAGGGTTCAATATTGTTTTAGATGCAGCAAAGTAAAAATGTGCTGTTATTTCCTCTTGGTTGAAGAGTAGCTTCACAAGCTACAGAATATCAGCTGCTTCCCATTTAATAGGGGTTAGCTTATGAGGAATAGGCTAGCCGAAGGTCTTTGTGAAAGAGATGCAAACTGAACACATACAATATAGTACAGTTCAAGAGTTCATTGCTGGGTCAACTAATGCTTAATGAATATAACAAGACTAATTATTGTCTTTGACTGCTTTGACAATCAGGTATCAAGTACCTTTTTAGTATGGCTGTTTCAACCCTGTCACATCTGTATTTTATATAATATTAGTGTAGCTTCAGTCAGTTGACTATAGTATATGCTATACATTTTGTCAAAATAATTTTCTGTCTGTTGGCTAGAGCTTCAACTATAGGAAGTAAATCCTTGGTCTGTTAATTAATATAGTAACTTCATTTAAGAGGGTTGTTTTATGAAGATATGTCATTGCTTCTCTTAGTGGCAGTGTCGCAAATCTAGCC
Organism: Crocodylus siamensis; assembly: GCF_052110815.1. NCBI lineage: Eukaryota > Metazoa > Chordata > Crocodylia > Crocodylidae > Crocodylus > Crocodylus siamensis. Next base: position 225,965,080 of record NC_143396.1, on the reverse strand, counting down.
CAGTTGGGTTCATAATGATCTAGATCATTTTTAACTCAAGGAACTCCTTGATGCACTAAAGACAGCTTTGGAAAATGTCAGCTCTTAGTTTTCACTCATTTCTTGACTACAGAAAAATAGGGTAGTTCTGTTGCAAAGAACTCACAACACAACAGGTCAGAGCATGAAAGACTGGTGCCTCCCGGTTGGGGGGGCAAAATTTGTGGGCATCAGTGGAGTGGTGACCACCTACAAAAGCTGGTGGCGGGGGAGTGGGGTGTGACGATCAGTGACCCCCTGCAGAAACTGATGGTGAGTGGTGATTGGCGACCACCTGCAGAAGCCAGTGGCAGCGGTGAGCAGCAGTCGGCAACGGCCTGCAGAAGTCGGCGGTGAGCAGTGATCGGCAACTGCCAGCAGAAGCCGGCGGCAGCCAATCTCCGGGAGTGCATGTGCTCCCCTGTACCCTCCTTACACATCGCCTGTGGGTCAGAGTATTTTTAACACTGTGGATTCCTATTTGAAATCTTTGGGCTTATTTTGTGAATCCTATTTGCGCACCTAACAGTGCTAATAATGAGTGGCACTCCATGGCACTCTTGAAAGGATCTGAAGGCACCCCAAAGTGCTGCAGTACCCTGGATGAGAATTGCTGGTCTAGGTTCTGTATTACTACCATGTGAAGATCCTTGCACTGGCTTTGTGAAATAAGTTGTGATTCTAGGCCTTAGCTGCTAGGTGTCCATGACACAAAACTCACTACTATATTTGGGTCTCGTCATGCTCACTCGCAGTCTTATCAGAAAGACCAAGCCAGAATGGGACTGTGAAACCTTAAGTCCTGTAGAGCTTATTGCCACTGGCCAAGGATTACCTGTTTCTGTGAATACATGCAGGCAACCATTGCCATTTGTGGGGGATATGTTTCTGTGATCCCTGTGAATGGTGAAATCCAAGAATAGGGCACTGCATTCATGAACACAGTGCCCCCAGCGGCTGAGGAGCGACACGACTCCGGCCGCAATGGCAGGAGCGCGCAGCAGCAATGGTGGGAGCCCAACAGCGGCGGCGGGAGCCCGGTGGCCGCAAGCACAAAACTTCCAAGGAGCTCTGTTAAGTGTTTAAAGTGTATTTAAAATCCAGGTTTGGCATTCGCAAATATTTGAAACTGCAAATACCGAGGGTTTCCTGTAGAATACCCACGAATACCGAGGGTTTCCTGTAGAAGGATTCAGTCTGTAGTGCTACTGATCCAACACCTGTCAGCTTCTGAGGGGACATATAACTATTACTGTTTCTGTGGCAGACCTTCATTTTCCTGATGAAAAATGAAATACGACTGCACCTTTCAGAAGAAATACACTGTGAGAATTTTTTTAAACACAGCACATGCTGCTTTGTGGTATCCCTGAAATAATCTCAGGCGTAGCATGCCAATTAGGAAGGGCATGCTATTTAACTGCTCTATGTGGCACAACATAACAGCTGTGAGACTCAGAATATTGTTAAAGCTGTGTCATGAGCCTGATATATTTCAGTAGATCAGTCAGTATTGTATGGAAAACTGCCGCCACATTAATTGGAGAAGTAGTTGGCAGGGAAAGGAGTTAACAGTACAGGAGAGGAAGTAGAGAGATTTTTTTTTGCTCATGTCCTTACGGCCTCCTTTTTTTCCCCCTCTCCTTCCACTTCTTAGCCATGCATTGCCATGAATTCTGCTGGCAAGCCTTTTGTACATCTGCCAGTGGGCCTTTATAGAAAAGCAGGAATTTGTCAGGCTAGAGCAAGAGTCACTGATTCTTCTGTGTGGCAACTTAGGCAGGACTTAATGGTATGTATTAACAATATTTGATCTTTGTTTGCCAAGCTGTGGCAGGGCTCTGGGACACTGGAGTCATAAAAGTATTTTTGCACTTTGTGCATTTGTCTGCCATAAGAGATCATTTTATGATTTTCTTCATGTAGATGTGAGACGTTACCTTGCCAGTTTCTCCCTTTCTTATTTCTTTTCATAAACTTCAGCAGTATGGTGAAAAATTTAACAGCTAGGAGGTAATGAAGACACGGATACACTGGGTTTGATTTCTTCAGCTACCAGTAGTGTACAGTAGAACCATGGCTCCAACCTGCTACTTTGTTTCAGAACCTTATTAACTAGATCCTTTATGCACAGACATCAGAATAAGTCAGCTGGTTGCTTCTCACCATTTTCAAACTCAGATGGGGAAGTAATAAGTTTTGCAGTGAAGTTAAGGCCTCTCTGTTTATGATAAATCAAGAAACTATTTGAAAAAATGTATATGAAAATGGTGAGGACTGGAGTAGAGGGAATGGATTCTCAGTAAATATCAGCGCCATTACAGTCCTTTCCACATAGATGAGGAACTTTGTGAGAGCCATAGAGAGACTGAAGCGGACAACAGCTCTGATACCTGCTGTTCACCTTGAGGCCTGCCTTGTGGTAGATTGCAAAGCATCATAATATGTACGGTGCATTTGGTTAGTGTGGTGCTTTCTTGTCATAATCCATAGATAGTATTTTGCATTGTGCTGTGCCTCTAATAGTTGCTGCTACTCTGATTACTTTTTCTCTGTTTAATATTTCAGCTGCTTGTTACTGGAGGATCATTTGGTCTCCGTGAGTTTGCTCAGATTCGATATGATTATCAAAAACTCCATAGGAAGGTATGTTGTATTTTTGTTTGTTCACTTCCCTCTGTATCTGTTGAACACCACAGAACTGTGAGGCCTAGAGAAATGGTAGGGTTTGGGATGTGCTCAGCATGTGTCTGATACATGGTTGGGCTCATAGGCAGCACTGTAATGCAGATTATGATGGTGAAACTAAACTGTGTATAGCAATGATGTTGGAGAACATAAATACAAGAGTGCTTTAGCTTGAATGGCTGAACAGCAGCTCCTTGGATTGCCTGAGGAGTGGCAGAGAAAGTTTCTAAAAAAAAAAAAAAAAAATATGACTCAGCCAGAAGAATGAAGAGCCTGGACATTTGTTTCCCTGGGGAATGCCTGTGCCACATGCCTTCTGGTATGTGGCAGGTTACCCCACGTGGGGCAAGGGAGACCAGGGCCAGCACTGGGCTGGCCCTGGCAGCCTTACCTGGGGCCTCCCAGGGCTGCAGCAGTGGTGATCCTGTGGCTTGGAGCCTGGCCGGCAGCTAAAGGATGGCTCCAGCTGGCCAGGCTCCGGTTTTGGGCAGCTCATGGTTCCCCCATGTGCTGCTCTCTTTTTTTTTTTTTGTTTGTGCAGGTTTTTTTGACCTCGGGATCTCCTGGGGTCAACCCATCACCACCACCTTGCATCACAGAGAACAGCTGAATGTGCAGTATGTGGTGCCACCGACATGTCAGCGGTGCCACATACAGCACATCTCTGCTCATCTGCATGCGGCTCATAAGGGCATCCTTCTTCTTCCACCTTAAAACTTAAAATCTCTCAACTCGGAAGCAGCTAGCTCTGGAGTGATATATGGGACCTTTAAGCACTAATACTCTAGTTCTAATTCTGAACAGGTTGTAGTGATTGAGTATGCTCAAGTGCAATTGCCATCTTTTAATATTAGGTAGCCAGTATGAGATGACCTATAAGAAGCACCTACACACATACTGCTGCAAGTGGTGGTGGTGATTAAAAGAAAATGTACCACACAGTTAAAGTTGTCCTGAATCAGTGCCTCGGTTTAGTCCATGGATGTATTCGTTGGTGCTGCTGGGTGAGATTCTGTGCTGTACTCTTCAGAGAGATAAAAGGAGGAGTTTAAATAGCTAAAGTAGCTCCATGTTTGTGTCTTTTTCATCCTGGGATTGTTCTTGGGGCTGATGAGACTCATGCTGTAATGTAGACGAACATAGGGGCAGTTCTCGGGATGCAGCACTGTTCAGAATCTCTGCAGCATTGTGGGGCATACATTTGCCTCCAGCCCCATCCTCGGTATGCCCCCCAAGGCTTACACAGGGTTCTTGGAAGGTGGCCTTAGACCTGCCTTCCACATTTTCATCAAGGAATCTTTCTGGCCTGGGCTACTTGGGGTCCCTCGACACCACTCTAGCCCTTTAACCAAACATAAAGAGATCATAGGAAGACTGAAAAACTCATCTGCTGTGTTTATTTCATTCTTCATCCAGAGTCTGACATTTGGCTTATGTGTTGTCTTGTCTCTCTTCTTTCCATAAATTGCATTGAAACTTCCTAACTGCTTAACCCTGGGCTAACATAGATTGTATGACTAACTGCATGTTTTGGATTGTGTTAATATATACATAATAACTGTGTACTTAGATAGCTACCATGTGCAGGGTCCTGTATTGTTTTCCAACTCTACAAAGGCATGTAGTAATCATCATTTTTAAAATTGTCTCAATAAAGCTCTGAATGAGTTGTGTGGCCCAGAGAACAGGAGAGTGGTATACTTGTTTGTGAACAACCCTTTAACTAGACAGTGGTATAAGATGGCTCAGACAGAAAGCTTGCACACAGAAGACTTGTTTCATGAGATCAGAGATTCTAAGAGGGGGCAACTTGCTTCAGCTGAAGTCTGTATTACTTAAAGCAGCTGCATCTTTTAGCATTTTTTTCCGGTATAATTTTATGTAGAAATAGACAATAGTTAAACAGAACAATATAGTCTCTGCAGAGGGCTACAGACATAGACATTGTACTGGTTATAGACTGAACAGAACAGTGTTCTCCAGCAGTTTTTGTTTTTATGTCCATACAAATAGCTGTAAGAAACATTTTAGCTTAAATTAAGGCAGGGGCAAGAGATGAGAATTTATTTTAAACAATGAAAAGGAAACAATCCTGTTTTAGATAGAACACAAATTCTAAGCAAAGAACATTACATTTACATAATACAAAGCCTATTGAAAAGCCTGATGATCTATTTCATTTGTCAGGCATTAATGTATTTTGTATTGAAGCAGAATATGCTGTTGTTTTTATAGAGCCTACTTCTAGCACAAATCTTGATCAGAAGAACAAGGATAGGCACTCTTTTTGGTGGATGAGTGACTATCTACATATAGAAATAAATACAATAATTAGGATTTTTGTATTTTGGAATTATAATAAATTCCACCACTTTCAAATGAAGATCTCAGAACACTAGCAAAACATTTCAAATGATTTGAGTGTCAAAGTCTTTCTGTCACATTGGTCAGCATTATTTTACAGATTGGCAAATCGAAGGTGAGATCTTTGAAATTATTTTTTTCAGGTTTAGGCAGGGATTGAGAAAGAGTTGGGAATACAATCTAAGGCCCCCATTCTGCCCATCTTCAGCATGAAGGTGCATGTGGCCAGTGTACACTAAATGAGATGGGAGCATTGCCTAAAAGAGGGGTGCTCAACTCCTGGCCTGTGGGCCAGATCTCGCCCCCAGCAATGTCATCCAACCTGTGGAGCTCCCCACAGGTCCCAAAATTTGGTGGCAGGGGTGTGCAAGCATTGTTCCCCTACTGCCAGGTTTCTGGACCTGTGGGGAGCCTTGGGCCCTGCTGATCCCAGCATGCAGGGGCAGCCTGGACTGCTAGGGCCTAATTCTGGCATATGGAGCTGAGATAGGGTAGCACCATGTCCTCCCAGCATGTGGGGTTAGGAGGGGGCCCCAGAGTCCAATCTCAGCATGCAGAATCAGGGGGTGGCACCACGCCCTCCCTGTATATGGATCTGAGGGGAGATGGGTCCCAGAGCTTGAATTTCTATGTGTGGGGACAGGAGGAGGAGATTTCATAGACATTCAGGCCAGAAGGGACCCTTAGAGGATCATTGAGTCCAGCCCCCTGACCAGGGGCAGGAAGTCAGCAGGGATCATAGGATCCCAGCAAGATAAACATCTAAAAGTGTCTTGAAGGCGTTCAAAGTGCGTGGTTGAAACCGATCCTAATCCCAACAAGTGGAGCCAGCCAAGGCTGCGGAGGTCCTGATTTTGGTGTGTGGGGCTCAGTCTTCTCTGTAGACTGGCCCTATGGTACTCATTTGGGCTATGGGACCAACAGCTTGAGCACCACTGGGCTAGTAAGATCTGCAGTTTCTCTGTCCCTTTCCTTTGGGATGCATTCAAAATGGGGAAGCTACAATCTGTTCCATTTTGTGAGCTGCAAGCAACTTTAAATTATCTGGAACTCAAGTACTTAGATTATTCACATTCATTGAGTACATTGAAAAGTCCAGTCTATTTACCTGTTTGATGCTGGTTTTTGGGGTGTTTTTTGGTTTGTTTGTTTTTTTTGGGGGGGAGGGGCTTACTGAGGGCTATATTTAGAGGGCCTTAATCGTGGAAACAGCTTTTGTTTTGGTCTAAATAGAAATTGAGCAAGGACCTTAGTATTTAACCTCCAGGAAAAAAAAATCTCAGTCAGTGCAAGTCAGTTTTGCAATAAAAGCCTAAATATCAGAGCATTAAACAGAACTCTGTTGGGTTCCTAATTGTTTCATTTTCTGAGAAGGTTCATTGCAAAGGAAAATACCTTATAGGAAAAATAAATGTGCTTATACAAATAACCTGTAGCATTTAATGAGAATGAAACAAACAGCTTTGCTTAGAAAATATTGTAAAAATTGATAGATTTTATAGACTTCTTACACTTTTTTTTAATGTAAGCTGTAGAAATACAGGTTCCTGCTGTAGAATTCTGACAATTAGGTTTAAATTTAAAAATGTAGACAAATATTATCCTATAAAATTTCTGAAATCTTTTCCATAAGGACAGGGTTTTGAATTGAGAACTATATCATCATTTGTAGCCAGCCAAACCATAGCAAATACTTGCCTTTTCTGAAGATCAGACACAAGGTATCTTTCTGGAGTGTCCGATTGGCTTCTATTTCCTGCAGCGTGCAACGAGTGGGGGATGAAGTGATGAGCTATACTGCTGGAAGTCTTCAGCTCTTGTGGGAGTGTTAGTGCTTTGAATACATCAGCAGACTCTTCTGACCCACTGAATACTGTCTTCAACTCTGAAGGAAGTTTAATCTAGTTCTGTTTGGGTGAATGAATGATCACAAAGCAAGAGAGGTGGAATGGGTAAGGCTAAACAAGCAAAAATATGTAAGGCAAACCAAATCCTGAAGGCTATGGACAGTTATTGAGAAATAAGAATCTCTGAGTTTTTATGGCAGGAAGCAAAGCACCAGAGGTGCCGCCTGCAAGTATTTACCTACTGAGACACATATCCCCAAATTATTGTTACCGTACTCGCCCTTTCAGCATTTATAAAATAAGTAGTTCCTAATCTCTGCTTTGTACAGTGCAAAGTGTGTGCAAACTAGGTATAAAATGCTACCAGATGAGAAGTATATTGTTTAGTGTTTTAGATCTTTTATAGGTGTAAACAAATACCCAACTGACCGTGAAGGATCAAACTGCAATATTCACTTAACAAGTGTAAGCCTATTCTGTTATATGATACCCACCCTCAGTTGCCCTGCATTAAAGTGTGTGGCCTCAGTGTAGAACTCTGGAGATTAAAATCCAAATGGTGTACAGTGAATACAAATTAAGGCTTGACCTCTTCTTTTAGGACTTAATCTTTTGTGAGTATTAAAACTGCAAACCTAGAAAGATTACAAAGGGACACAACAAAAGCCTGTTCCCAGTATAGTGCAGCGACAGTGAAGTTGAGAAGGAAGCCATTAGTAAGTGAGCTTAGAGAGTAAACCCTCTTTTACACAGTGGAAGCAGATTGCTGTAATAAATTGCTGTAGGGGAATGTCAGGGATCTGAACCTACCAGCAAACCTTTGCAAACAGCGGAGTGATATTCAGCTGCTTGTGAGAGACAGCTTGTAGGCTTCTCCAGTGAATTAGTGTAGCTGTGGCCAACCAATTCTCATGTATTTATTGTGTGTGTCTTAGTAATTGGTATCTTAAAACTCCCTCTCATAATCATTTAATTAATATGAGGATTGCCTTTCCTAAAAGATCACAGTGCTATCCCTTATCATGAGCTGAAGAAAAGCTGGAAAATGTGGTGAATGAAGATTGTTTTGAAGACCTTATGTTCTGTATCGTCCTTCCAGAGCAAAGCAGATTAGGAAAAAAAAAAAAGATTAAAGAAATCAAAAGGCAGATACAAGGGCCTTATATTTCTTATAATATAAAATCGTATGTTTTTTTACCTGAGCTTATGTGGGGTTGGGTTTTTTCTTGACACAGCTGTGATATTTGTGTCTTTGGAGTTAGTGGTATTGCAATGTGTCTACCTTCAAAGTATATTTTAAGAAGGACATTTTGTGACCAAATGCTTGTCCAACAGATCTCTAAACTGTACGTTTGGTCCAATAAAAGATATAACAGAAAGACCTTTTGTCTCTAACATAGACATGGTCAATTTTAGGGCTTCAGTATGTTGTTATGGGTCCCTGGTATTGACCTTTAAGTTGGTTGTTGACACACAGCCGCCATTCCCATCCTATTCCTGCCCCACTCCCTCCCCCAGCCTGGCAGAATTTCAGTAACTTTCACTGATTTCAATAGAGTTTACTGGTATCTTGTTCATAAAACACTGGGTTCCTGGCCTCTGTTCTCAGCTCTGCCTCAGAGCTCTTTTATGAAATTATGTAGGCAGACAAAGTTCTTTGGGTAAATGTGATATCTTTTATTAAACCAACTAAATAGTCGGAAAAAAATAGTTCTTTGCAAACTTTTTTGAAAATTTATTTTATTTTTAAATTGAAAAAAAAAATTTTTTTTATTTTAATGTTATGAAATTACTTAATTCTGGGAGTCTCTATTTCCGTATCTGTAAAATGGAGTTAATAATGTTCTCTGACCTCATACTGGGGATTGGAGACTATTTAAATTAATTAACTTGTCTTTTTATTTGGAATGTTGGTGTAGCCGTGTTGGTCTAAGGACATAGGCAGACAAGGGTCTTTGGGCAGGTGTGATATCTTTTATTGGAGTAACTAAACATTTGGAAAAATTGTTTGTTGCAAGCTTTCGGGCACAAACTCTTCACCTATACCTGAAAAGGGGCATTTGTGCCCAAAAGCTTGCAAAGAACAATTTTTCCAAATGTTTAGTTAGTTTAATAAAAGATATCACATCTACCCAAAGAACTTTATCTTTTTATTTGGACGGCATTATTTTAGTGCAGGGCAAAATGCGGCCTGGGGGCCGGATGTGGCCCGCCAGGCCATTCTATCTCGCCCATGGGGCCCCTAAAAATTTAGAAAATTAATATTTATCTGCCCCTGGCTGCCTGTCATGTGGCCCTCAATGGCTTGCCAAAACTCAGTAAGTGGCCCTCTGCCCGAAATAATTGCCCGCTCCTGTTTTAGTTCAAATTATTTAAAAGAGAAATTGCCCTAGTGATCTCCATCCAAGTGGTGATTTGGGTTAGAAAGAGGAAGATCAGGAAAAAAATGTCAGCATGACACTGTCCAGTCCCTTCAACTTTGTAGATCAGGACTAGAGTTTAATCTAAATTTCTCTTAGATGTAAAATGTATTCAATCTCACATGCTTTAAAGGAAAAACTGAAGTGGGGAAAGTTTTGCTTCATAAGCTGCTGTTTGCTAATTATTCTGTACTGATTACCCATACAAAGTGTGACCTTCAAAGCCTCATCAGTTGCTTCACTTATGGCTGCCAAGAGTTTGGTCTTATAATCAGCATCAAGAAGACCAATATTATAAGCCAGAACATTGATTCATCACTAACAATCACAACAAGTGAAAATGTACTGGATATTGTAAATAAATTTATGTATCTTGGCTCCCTTGTTAGCAAGTATGTCACTTGAGGCTGAACTGAATACTCATGCTGGCAAAGCATCAGGTGTCATGAGCATGATGAGCAAATGAGTGTGGAACAACAAACTGACTGGTAAGACCATGGTCAAAGTATATCATGCTTGTGCCATCAATCCCCTTTTGTATGGCAGTGGACCACACAATTACCTGAGAAAAGCACCTCAACCGCTGCCATTTATGCTGTCTAGGAATTTCCTGGCAGAAACTCTATGCTGTGGTCTTTGAATGTGCTAACCTTCCCAGCATCCAGTCTCTTCTCAGTCAGCTTTGACTTGGTCATATGCAGAGAATGCAGTGGCTAGATACCCTAGGATGTCTTGTATAGGAGCTCCATAGGAGGAAGGCCATGTGGGCCTCCTTATCTCCATTTCAGGGATGTTTGCAAGAGGGTGAATATTGAACAAAATGACTGGGAGAAGATTGTTGAGGATGAGAGCTCTTGGAAACAGTCTATTATGCATAGAATGAAAGTTTTTAAAGGAAAGAAGAGCCCAACAGGTAGAGAAAAGAATAAACTACAGGAAGAACCCTGCACCACATTCAGGACTGTTCGATATAAATTTGACATGTGATAAGTGTGGAAGGGACTGTCATTCAACAGTTCAGCTCTACAGCCTCACTCGCAAATGTTTATAAACTGGTGCCTCACTCAGTGCAAATCTGTTGTCTCACAAGACAGACAGATACCTGTTGTCTCTTAGGGGAGCCCAGGATTCCAATCTAACATTTTCTCATTATCTTGCACAAATCACCCAAATGCCAACAGTGCCTTCCCAATTGGGTATGTGTACACTGCAGTCCAACAGCAGTTCTTGAAACACAGGTACTGCAGTGTAGACATGGCACTATAAAGTTAGGTAAATACCCCAGAGGTTAACTGATGTTGGGTGTTGTATTGGCATGGATATACTTCTTTCAGTACTTGAGCCAAGATGTTCAAGTCTATCTCAAATATGTCTTCAAATATTGCAGTCACATCTTGGACTGCACCCTGGCCACCCTTACATTCTATTGCAAGCTTTAGCTACTAGTTACTGTTTTTGCCATAGGTAGCCATACATATCTTCTGGATTCTCTCAATGGAGAAGTAGCATTCCCAGAAATGCATAGTGCTGAATAGGGCTGTGTGAAACTTCGCTGGCTGTTTTGTTTCAATGCTGTTTCGACTTGTTTTGAGCTTGAGGCTGTTTCGTTTCAACGCTGTTTCGACTCCTTTTGAGCTTGAGACAGTGAAACCGAAACAAAATGAAGGGCTTCAAAACAGCCTCAAAACAAAACAAGGCCAGTCTAAATGTTTTGAATTTCAAAGCAGCTGGCAGGGGAGAGCCAGGGCTGTGCTCTGAGCAGCCCTGCAGCTCCATGTGGCTCAGCCCCGTGGGAAGTGTAGCTGTGGCTATCCCTACCTTCTGGGATCAGCTCTGGTGTGCAGCCTGGGACAAATCAGCTCGAGTGCAGACCAGACACCACCCCGATCCCAAGGTGTGGTGGGTCCCCACACAAGCTGATTTTCCCTGAGCCAGTTGGAGGAGGGCGCGGTGTCTGGGGCAAATCAGCTCGTGCGGGGACCTGCCACTACCCCGATCCTGGGGCAGGCTGTATCCCCACACAAACTAATTTGCCCCAGGCCTGCCTGCCGTTGGCTCCAGGTGGCAGCACCAGCCTCCTGTGATCTGGGTGGCAGATCAGGGCATGAACCCCCGGGAGAAGTCCGGCACAGCTCCCACAACCCTCCTGGGGGGTGCAGGCGAGCCTCTGATCTGCCTATCGGATGACAGGAGGCCGGTGCTGTTGGCTGGGCGTAGCCCATGCCGGAAAGATCGGTGCTGCCTTTGGCCCCAGCCATCCGGCAGCAGATCAGAGGCTCACCTGCACCCCCAGGAAGGCTGTGAGGGCTATGCTGGACTGCTCTTGGAGGTGCAGGTCCTGATCTGCCTCTCAGATCACAGGAGACTGGTGCTTCTGCCTGGGGCCAGTGGCACCACCGATCTTCCTGGCGCTGGCTACAGGTGAAACATCAAAACAGCATCGAAACAGCCAAAGAGTTTCGACAAAACGAAATGAACAGTGCTTTCAAAATGAAATGAATCTTGAAATGAAACACTGTTCTGTCAAAACGGATGTCAAAGCACAATGATGCTGTTTCACACAGCCTTAGTGCTGCATATAAGTTAGTGTTTCATGTTTACTTTTTGGAAAAGTATGTGCATTTCCTACATATTCTTTTGTAATGCCTCCATAATTTTATTGGCTTTTCTATAAAGAAAATATGGAAATAAAGATAAGATATCACATTTCTAATTACAGATTCTCAACAATGCCGCATAAAACATTCCTCCCCCCTCCCACCCAGTTGTGGAGTTTTAGAATGTCAGCAAGTTATTGAGGTGTGAAATATGTTAGAGTGCATCAGTGTTTTGTAAACATTTAGGTTTTTCTGCCGACAGGAGGATTCCTAGCTGTAGTGCTAGCTATAACTAACTTTCTCCATGCCATCTTTGCTTGTTTGCTTGCTTTCAGAACTTCAGGTGTGTTAGAAAAGGCACGTTGCACATTTTTATGTGAAATGAAATTACAGAAGGTACAAGAATCTGGCTGCAGATGTTTCTCATCTACACATTTAGTAACCTAATGAATTATATTATCGTACCAATGGGTTATGACAAATTTATACAATTGGACTAGCTCATTGGATGATAATAGTATGTGGGAACTTTTTGTCTTTTAGATCAGTGATTGAAAACTGCTATAAATTTGTTGTTGCTCTTCCCAATGGATAGATATCCACATCTTAGAAACCACATCATATTGTGGGCAAATCTTGTGTGGCCAACATCTTGAATGATTCCCTTGCCTCTAGGAGTTTTATGTACTACAGGGTGTAAGTGGATGTTTAGTATTGATTGTTGAAGTTCACATTCTATAACTTGATTCTTTGAAGCTATTGACCTTATACACTTCTTCCATTCCTGCTTTATTTTTCCCTTCCCTTGCAGTCAGTAGTCTTCTGGGTTCTGTGGCCCCTCTCTGGCTCCCAGGGGTCTAGGTCTACCTTCTGGAGTTTACAGAGGCCATACTTCTTCACCAATGTAGATTCATTAAAATTAAATAGGATAATATTTTCACATTCCCCATGCATAGCTCTAATAACACAATCATAACAAAGATTCAGTTAGCGCTTGACTAAATCTACACTTTATTGATATATTCAGTGTTACTGAACATTCAATATTCTTTTGAGGGAACAATCAGCAAACTACTGTTGATGAAAAATAGAGAGATAGAAGTAGAGAAGCTCTTTGAATTAATCCATTATCTGTTGTTTTCTTCTCTCAAGCACATTGAGATTTTAGAAGGGAATTTTGCATTCTTGTCCATCCCATAATTTTATAGTAGGTAATTTAAAAGGATTCTCTGCATTTTTGTTTGAATTAAACTCCTTTGTGTGCAAGTGTATGTTTTTAAGGAAGATATCTGCTTTTTAAATTTGTCAGCAAGGGAACATAGAGTCACTGAAATGTCTGTCACTGAAATTTGAAGAATAATTAAGTCTTCTCATCTAGGCAAGCTTTATGTATTTAATTGGTTTTCAGCAAGCTAATCACAGTAAAGCTGTGTGGCAGGGGATTGATGATGATTACTGTTCTTTTTTTTTTTCTTCTCCTTAAGCAGGTCAGGTTAGCCTGAGTCTCAAGTCTAATGAAGACAAACTTTAGCTAATTTCCTTCTGTAAGTTGATTTTCAGAGACTAAATTCATTAATGAGCTTGGCTCCAAGTCATCCAAAAATTGAAAAAAAATGTTGTTTGGTGCTTTAAAAGGCTTGTGAGAAGCATAAATTTATGAGTGCTATAAAAAACCCAAAGCTTTGTCAGACATTCATTTGGATTTAATGAGAGAAGCATTTTACTGGATTAAAACAGACTTTGTTTTTGAGCATTACATGGCCTGTTTGGTAAAAGATTTTAAGTAGAGGGATACAAAGTACAAAAGTCTTGATCGTAATGGGAGGGAACCTGGTGCCCTTAAACTATCTGAGCTTCTATTGGCAGAAGGAGATTGGACCCCATTACCTCATTTTGACCATGAGTCTAAATCTTGCAAATTAGTCATTTTAGGCTTCCAACCTGGTATGGGATGAAAGGAGGTTTTTTGGTAGGCTGTATGTTAGTACTACCGGGTGTTTAAACATTAGCTGTTATGATTCGGTTCTATCTAAAAAAGACTGTGTGGATGGAAAGCTTTATTTACTCCCTCCCTCTTCTTTAAGGAGTCTGGGGCCCAGCTACTAATGCTGGAGTGACATTTTTCCACTGGGTCCTGCTGCTACTGCAACCTCCAACCCATTTTCCTTGCTTTTAGTGGCCTCAAATGGCAAACTCACTTTCTCTCTGGATACTTCTTTCATAAATTTTCCATGCTATGAGCGTAGCAGATTATAGGTCAGCCAAGGCAGTGTCCTACAAGTTGTAGTACATTAACTCCCCCAAATACCATTTGTTCCTCACTCTTCCTCCCCCCCCAACGCCCCCGAAACCATGCTGGTGGGGATAGGATTCAGGGACTCTTTGGGAAGCCAGCACTCTTTTTCTGCTACAAAAGGGAGTTTTGGTGTCAAGTGTATGTGGACTCATTGGCCATTGCCCCCATGAAGTAGGTACAGGGGCTGAGGCACTACAGGACAGTTTGGACAAAGGATTTTGTTTTCTTTCTGTTCTTGTGGTATTTGTGTGTGCCAAGCTTGACTACTAATGGATGCTGCAGTGGAAGTATTTTTCTTGCAGGGGCATGTGCATATAAGTGGAAAAGAACACCAGTGAAGAGAGGAAAATATGAGTCAGAACCACCTGGTCAGGTCTATTAAAACTGGAATGAAACTTTGATACATAAATGAAAAGACTAAAGTTTCTTATCAATACCTAAAATAGATGCAGTCATTCTGGACCATAGCCCTGTAATTAAACGGGTATATGATAATCCTGCAGGTGTGTGTGTGTGTGTATATATAAAAAATATATATATATATATATAAAAAAAAATTGATTGTAATGTGGGCTAGAGTTAAGGGGGTTGAGTAAACCTTAACTTGGCCATATGTTGTTTTCGCAGGTATGAAAGGAAACATTAACATTTTAAGGCTGTGCCAATGTATTTTTTGTCATTTAATTTAGAATATGTTGTTAATCATTTTGCATATGACTGAAGGTCCTACATAACAATCTTCAGGCTTGTCCTAATAATGCCCTTCATTGATTCTCTCTCTCATATTTACGATGAGTCTAGGGCTTGCCTTCATAAAACATCTGTGCAAGTTCTGCTGTAAGTAGAGGTTATTACACATAATGACAATTTTTCTTCCATCTTCCATGCATAGTTGTCAGAGAGCTTTATCAATATTGTTGGATGAAATATTGTAAGCCCTTGTAAGATACAGAAGTATTCTCTCTTCAGATAGGAAACAGCCCCAGAATAAATACAGGCTTTGTGGCTAGAGCCAGAAGGACTTAGGTACGTCATTTCCACCCAAATCTAAAATTGCAATCCTAAAGTTTAGTAGCTAACTAATCTCAAACAAAGTTAAGTTTTGTATCCTTGATTAAATTGTATACGATATGAGCAGTCATACCTGGTTGCTTGTAATCATGATATATTTCCAAAATTACTAGTATTTTCCCATTGCATTTGAAATGAACCACTAGCATGCAGTTTACCTCCAAATAAACTTTTGCCCAAGCATAATGGAATATTCAGTAACATTTTATTTGGCCTCCCTCAAGCACTTCTTGTTCTTAGTCTGTCCTCACACACTGGAACCTTCACCAGAATACCTCATTTGGCCGACCAGTGACAACAGCAGCAGATACCAGAAAGTAGCCCTCAGTGTTCAAAAGTATAAGGGCTCTAAATAGAGAGCTAGTGTACCAATCTCTAGAGTGTCAACTGTTTTTAAGAGTGATTGGTGTCTTATTGACCTTTCCTGACTGCTCCTTGTTCCTTGGGGGTTGGAATGGCTCTCAAGTAGACTGGGTTCTCATTTGGGTTCTGTGGTTGGCTGAAATACTGCAGAAATATGAAAAAGCAGAACTGAAAGTCATTGAAAACATAATGGCAAATGAGAGGTGAAAACAGAATGGTCTGTCTTCAAGTATCTGTCAGTATACCAGGCATTTACAGCTTCACTGATGATTCAGTAGGTGACACGTTCCCCCTGAGGTCCATGTTGAACCACTGCCCTGGCATGAGATGTCAGGCAATGCTAAATTGCTTCTTTTTGATAAGATGTAAAAATGTTACTTCTCTTTCATGATATTAAAGAGTCTTGAAGCTGATTTTTTGGTGGCTGGTGCAGTGTCACATCTCACCTCCCTAGTAAGTGGCCTGGAGAGGCTGAAACACTGTGGAACATGTCTTCTCTTTTCATTGAGGGTGGATGGTGGTGATGGGGTGGAGCCCCTAGCAGCAACTCTTTCTACCATATCCTTCCACTTTTAATCCCCAAGAGGGTGAAGAGGATTCAGAATGCCCCATAGATATTTAAGGCTTTTGAGTGAAGTCCTTTTTTGGTTCAAAACTCCCACTGAATTCAAGAGAAGTTAGTTAGGAATATTGGGATTTTGTGCTTGCAGGTAATGTGGTGGCAAGCATAGGGAGGATCAGCTCCCAGCAGGGCTCTTCTGTTGTGTTGTAATATTGTGTGCTGTAATATTACCATTTTTTAAAATACTGTAAGCATGATATTTGTTTCTTTGTATTATTTTCCTTTCATTCTTATATACATCAGTTTAAAAAACAAAACAAAACTGCACAATCCAAGCATGATCCAATTAATCAGAATACCTACTGGTAATATGTGGAGAAGTTGGAATTTTTACTATGTGAATTTAAATTATTTAACTCTAATCTGTTCCTTTTAGATAGATCCACTATTCCCATCAGATTGTTTTAGATATTCATAATATAAACATTATTTTAATTTAAAAAATAGTATTCAAAATACAGGCATAACTTTGGTAAGGGAATTATACTTCAATTTAAAAAGCACAAAGGACTATAAAAATGCAACATTTCATGAATTAACTAATTAGGTTCCACATTAACTAATTAGGTGTCATAACAGGTTTGTAATATAGAAACACTTTGAAGACAGAAAGCTTTATGTTAATACTAAGTATTGGAAAAATGGTGATTTTTTTTTTTCTGTTACTGAAAAACTTCACTAGATGTCAGTATAGAAGCCATTTTTACATAGACATTGTGCAGTTAACTTGGTAGATTGTGAGTTTTCTTATTTTTATAACAGGAGAAAAGTGAGCACCTTTTACAAAATGTCTAATTCTTGAAACACATACTAATTTAGGAAGGCAGAATTATAACTGGATTTTTTTTTGGCAAATTAATTGATTTTAAAAAAATACAGTTTTGAGCCAAATGGAGCCATTTATTGAATTCAGATTGAATTTAGCATATGTTCACAATTCAAAGAAAATTCAGAGTACTGGCAACCCTCGCTTAGCGCTCTTAATTGGTTCTGGAAAAACTGACCACTAAGCGAAACAGCGTTAGCGAAACCCATTTTTCCATAGAATTTAATGTAAAAAAATATAATTGTTTCCTGCGTTCCTGCCACCCCTGGCAAGGCACTGTCGGGCTCTGCCAGGGAAGGCATCGACTCCTCCTGGCCTCATTGTTCCACCAGCACGATGGCCCCTGCCAGCCCGCACCCGCTGGCCACCAGTGCACCTGTACGCTGCCTCAGCTGCCCCACCTGCAGGGCCTGAGTTGGGGAACCACCCGCCCAGGGATTAACAGTGAGTAGCAGGGCTCTGGCAGGTGAATGCGTGACCAGAGCAGAATGGGTCACGGACTACAACCTGGGGACGGAGGTGCTCCGCAGACTGGGCTCCACTGTGGCCTGGGGCGGAGGACACTGAACACGTATCCTTGAGCATTGGCTTGCATTGGCCCAGGCTCTGAACTCCTGCCAGCCCTGGCCCTGGGCACCAGCCCAGGCCCCATGCTTACGCCCCCAGCCTCCCCTTCTTGCCGCCACTGTCACTCCTCCCCGCCTGCCGGTTGCTCCAGCACCACATGCCAGAGCAGACAACGGGCTCCTGCCACCCTGCCCTGGGCCCCACTGGCCCAGGCTCCATGCTTACACTGCCCTGTCCGCTGTTTCTCCCCGCCACTTCTCTCCGCCTGCTACAGCACCATGTGCAGGAGTGGACCCTGGGCTCCTGCTACCCCACCCTCGGCCCTGCCGACTGCCACTCACCACTTCACTCGATGCCACCGCTGTTTCTCCCCATCCTGCTGCGCTGAGCATTATAACAAAACTGCTGAGCACTAAGTGAAACCAGGTAGGTATTTTTAATGAGTGCTACAGCAAAACTGCAGTAAGCGAAACCACATTCATCAGCCTGTAGGCAATATTTCTTCAGTGTTTACAGGACATTTTTATTTGCTTTGTTTTATTTCAATTTAAAAAGGTATACCAATAGAACTGTATGTTTCAGGTCTCCCTTTTTTAAAAATCTTTTTTGGTTTGGCTGAGAGAACTGGAAAATTTTTATAATGTTAACTTTGCATCAAACTAAAACTGTTTTTTAAAATGTAATATGTTGGTTCAGCCAGCAAACTGAACATTGCTCTAGCAACTATTTTTGTTATGTGTTTCAGCGTGTCACAGAAAATTACTATTTTAAGGTATCTATTCTTTGAAAACAAAATAACTTCCTTTTTAAGGAAGTTAAAATTTCCTGGTTCAGAAAACTGAATAATAAGAATTTTTTTAAAGTTTTTTTTAAACTTTCTGGGACTGTTTTTACCAGTGTTAATTAGAAAAGTCTTTAGGTTTCTCTCCCTTGGCACAAGGAGACAATTCTGCCACAGCTCTGTATAGGAACAAAGAGGCTAGGGACAGACATTACACGTAAACTGAATTAAGTAATCAGAAACTGGTTTAAACCTGTAACAGAACAGATGTTCAGTGCACATAAACCAGTTTCAAAATGGCTGAAACCATGGCTGAAACCAGTTTGAGATAAACCGGGTTGAATGTAGTATCATACTTAACTGATTTGACTCAAGCCAGTTTATGCAATGTCTGTCCCAGACCCCTTGCTGGTTTAAAATAAACCAGACATCCCCAGCATCCCGGCATGCTTTGTGGGCTGGGCAGGGCTCTCTGCTCCACAGCAGGGCTGGCCCCTCCCCTCTGCATTGAATGGAGCTCCAAAGACTGTGGGCTGCTTCCCTCCTCCCCTCACCACTCCCTGGTAAACATGAATCCCCCCCTCTTCCCTCTGCCTTGATGAGGAGGTGCCTATGTATTAGCTAGCAGACCACATGCTGGCTACAGTCCGTGCTGAATCAACAGGTAGAATCAACAAGTAGCTGGTAATTTCCCTTTGTTGTTTTCTTAATTGGGTGATAATTCCCTGCTGGGCTAATCAGAGCTCCTGTGGAGCCCGACCACACCCTCTCAGCTCCCTGCTGTGGAAGGAAAGGAGGGATGTCTTCCTGGCTTCTATCCTGGGCCATTGCGGGCTTTTACCTGTAGTTCTGGGATGTCTGTCTGGTTACAGAACTGATTAACCTAGTCAGGTTAGATTAACCTGCACATCTTGAATCAGTTCAGGCTCAGGCTTTTTGAAAGTCTGTCCCTAGCCAGGGAGTGAAAAGCTGACGTGTAGTCCATATGTAGTTATTCACTTCTTCCTGGAACTCCATCTAGGGGGGTGAGGTTGCTGCACACACCTTTCCAGATTCAGCTGACCCCATTCTTAAGAAAACATAGGAGTCTTTGCCCTCAGATCAACTCCTAGGCCTCAGGAAGAGTTAAGCAGGGGGAAAGTGTGCAGACATTCAGTCTCCCAGGAGAAACTCTCCCAGAGGGGATTTAACCCTGGTTGTTCCCATGTTATTTTTCTCTTGGAGGGGCCACTTTTGCTCTGGGAGAAAAGGCATGAACCTCTGTACACTTCTGTTTTCTACTGGGAGAATGGCAATTCTCTGGGTAGAAACTGAATATCTGTACTTGGCCTGAGCAGTGTTTGCACTCTGTACTCACCCTGGACTTGCACTGTATGCTTTAGTAGTAGCCAGGAACTAAAATACATATTTTACCATTAAATCTTGTAAAATTCTGCAAAATTATTTTGGACGAATGGCACCCAAAGGACTCTCTGTTTCCTGTTGCTTCCAATCTTTTCTGCATCAAATGTGTTCATTTTACAGACAACAAGATATTTTTCTCCATTAGAAATAATTTTGCTGCTGATGTACAAGAAGAAACGGAATTTTAGTTTGCTTTTATTTGCATTTACTCTGCAGCTTTTAACAGGAGTACAGACTTTAACATTTTGTCATTAATAGTTAGATATGACTCTGAACAGATAGTTTTGCATTCAGTTTTCAAAGTGGAACTGGACGTTATGTAGGTTGTTCTCCAGTCAAATGTTCTAGCAGTGTTAACCACATACCAGCATGATGGGCAGATTAGAAATGTATAGAAAACAATCCTGCAATTGTCAGACACAAAATTCACAGGAAAAATAGGTAAAAGAATTTTTAAAGAGGTTTGTTTAGATCAACAGGGAGTGACTGCAAATAAAACTGATATGGCAAGGTTGGTATTTAAGGACATAAAATCTTTTAGAACGAAACATCAATGAACTTTTCATAAATTATACCCACTTTGAGAAGAGAGGGAGAGAAAAGAGGAAGTTTTAAAACACTGCCTTAGATACTGTTTCTCTTTTCTGACCTGATACCCTGTGGGCTTGTAGTATAAATACTGTACTTCAGGCTATTTAAGTAGTTTGTAAAAGGATAGGTACAGCATAATAAAAAGGCTTTACTTAAGAAATTGCCTTTTAGTATTAAGGTGCTTATTTTGTTCCACTCCTATCTCACCCTCCTCACTGCTTTTATCATACCCGAGTCAGCAAATTCTGCAGCAGCAGAGTTCCAGAGTAAACTCCTTGCTATAGTTGAACAGCAGTCCACTTTTTGGCCCCAAGTAAACCACATGTTTCAGCTTATACTTTCTCTATATTGAAATAATCTGAAAGAACTCCAGGTCTCTTACCAAAAGAGGCAGGCTGAGCAACTTGTGCTTTTCTCAAGATGTTTAACACCACAATCTTGAGAAAATGTGATGCACATGGCCCGTTCTGTCTACCCCAGTGAGGTAATACACTGTCTGCAAGGGAGACAAGTGAATTTGAAGGGGCAAAAATGCAGGGAAAAGAGCCCAGAAATGCACAGCAAGTTGCTTCTTCTGTATCACTGAAAATACCATAAGAACAAGATATAGTAAAGCTCATGGAGTTTTGGCTTTGAAATATCGTTTCGGAGAGCTTGGTCCTCTTAAGTCTGATCTGGGAAATAGGGATTATATTTTAGGAAAAGTAACTAAATCACTAGTTTTAGGACAGAAACACCTTCTGCCAAACTTCTGGAAATGTTTGTTGAAAAGAAAGGTTTGCAAACCGTAGTTTTGAAGTACAGATATTTGAACAGTGCTTGCCAATCTCTGGGTGCAAAATGAACTAGTTTACCAGGCTGAGGTCTGGTCTAGATTATGGCTATTTGTGTTAAAGGAGCTGGTTACAGCATAGTAATCATCTGACATAGTTTCATTTTGTGGTACTGGTGGGACTTTAGCCTTACCCCCAAACTGTACTAAAGTCTAGTCTATCCCTGGACCCTTGACTTAAAATAGTACCTCTCAGATAAATTGCTACAGTTATTCCTAGAAGAGAGCACTGCTTCTATGAAAGTATGTTCTGAAAACCACAGTTCCAGGCCTGTGTTTATTGTTGATGACTGGGATGCTACTCTGAAAATTAGAAGGGAAAAAAGTCTCCCTCCTTTTTAAATGATAAATAGGACTGAGCTGCCAGTTTGCTTTGGATTCCTGCATCCAGTATGAAAAGATTTTGGAAAGCTATTTAGGTCATAGCTCTTGGGGAAAATTTAGTGGATTCACAAATTTCAGTCATCTGTCTAGGGCTATGTTATTTATTACGCCTGCGCGAAGCAGCTAGTATTTGCTTCGGATTCGGCTGATTCAGGGGACAGTGATTCGATTTGGTGATTTGAATCACTGTCCTGAATCGATTCAGCCAAATCTGATTCGGACGCCGCCATATCGGCTGAATTTCTGAATCAGACCCATCCCCCGCCCAACCCCAGCTCCCGGCTCTTTGGGGAAAAAAAGGCCTGGCATGCACCAGTTGCTGCCATGCGGGGGGGGGGGGTGATCCCCGGTGCCCCACGTCATCCCCGTCCACTTTCTGGGGTGGACAGGGCTGTCAGCCCCCCCCCATGACAGCCCTGTCTGCCCCAGCTCCTTGTTCTTCAAAAAAAAGAAAAAAAAAGTACAGATTCACTGGATGCTGCCAGGCAGTGGAGTGATCTCTGGTGCCCTGCGCTGCATGGGGGGCTCTGCCACAAGCCCCCAGAAGCTCCAAGGCCACTGCAAAAGCCACTGGGCCTTTTTTTTTTTTTTTGAAGAGCCAGGAGCTGGGGCAGGCGGGGCAGCCATGGGACAGGCTGGGAGAGCGGGCGGGGTTCAGGAGGCGCTCAGGGAGGCTGGGGGAGCAGGCAGGGAATGGGGCCTGGCAGGGGTTCCCCCATGGTCATCCCCCCCACCCCCTACTTACCAGCATGGAGTCAAGGTCTAGCTCCCTGCAGCAGCCAGCGGGGACTGCCCGAATCTCTGAAGTTCTCTGAATCTTTTCTGAATCGATTTGGACCTTTTAATTGGTCTCCTGATATGTTTCGGGTTCGGCTGCCGAATCGAGCCGAATCTCCTGCGAATTGAATCAGCACCCGAAGCTTCACACAGCCCTATTATGTATTACTAGACCAAAATGAGCCACTATGGTCACTGATGAATAACATAAAATTGTCAGCAAGGGAGTGTTTTTTGTGGCAGCAGATTTAGGTTTGTACCTATGCCAAACAGTTTGGTGTCACAAACAAAAATTTCCCTTGATATGAAAGTATGTAAAGAAGCCAGTTGTCTTAGTGGCAGCATGTTGCTGGCATCCCTGGGCTGACAGGGGCTGCAAGCAAAGAAATGGTCCACATTGTCCTTGAATGACAACCTTTTACCACCACTAAAATCCTGGCTGTTAGAAGGGGATTTATCAGCTTGCTCCATTTGCAACAGCCAAGCAAAAACTTGAAGCTAGATTGTGGAGACCAAATTTTTATGTGTATTTGGATACAAAAAGATGCAGATAACTGCTTACTGAGATTTTTCAAACACACTCTCAGTGATTTTTAAGCATTTTTGAACTCTTTCTTCCTTAGACACCTAAATGCCCTTGAAACATTTTCCCAGAATTGCTGCTAGGAGATTTGGGAAAATAAACTTGAAAAAAAAATGAAACGATAGGGAAGGAAGTGGTATTCCAGATAAATATGTTGCTCTTAAGTATCGCATCTTTCAGTATTTTTTGTACTTAAATAGTTGGAATGAGCCTGTGCCATTCCTGGCAAATAATGTTCATAATTTGAACAGGTCTTATCTGTGAACAGACATTTTAAAATAAATTTATCCCAAAAGAAATAACGTACAACTTCTTGAAAAAGGGGCGTGTGCACTAACAAGATTCAGACTATACGCAGCCATTTTTGGAGCCTCTCAGATAATCATATCTAAAGTTCACCATTTTCTCAGTAAGGTCTTTAACATGTAGTTAAGGCTACAGACAAAGAAAAGATATACAAGCAAAAATAATTATATCTTTAAATACTGTATTTAGGGTCAGAGCCTGCACTTTACAGGATCTTAAAGAAACTCTTTGAGGATTTGCCCAGCTTGAAAGAATCCTCCTTTAAAGTAGGCATAGTTGATTTTTCAGAGTACCCCGTCGTTCATTGATAGAATCCTTGTCTGCCACACCGGAGACCTGGGTTCAATTCCCAGATGCTTATATAAATACAGCCATGGGGACACCAAATGTCTGGACTCAGTCACACCTTTGGATTTTGTCTCGGTAACCTAAAGCAGGGATGGAAGTTCTGGGCAGCCTCCACTCCTCAAAAAAATCCAAAAAAATCCCTCCTGCCTAGGCATATGCATTGAAGGCCTGGGGAACCTCTCATGCATACATGATCCAGAAGGTTGCCAAAAACAAACTAAAGTTGATTTTCCTCTCAACCATCCCACCTAAGCAATAGTGCATGGGATATGTCTGTGGTGTTTCTGCCTTCTGACAATCCCTAAGTGGCAGAACAGCCCTTTGGAACCTGTTATCCCAGCTACTGTAATCAGAGCAGCCTCCCAAAAAGTTTGCTGGACAATCCTGGGATGAAGAGAGCAAAAGTGGCATAAAACCACCTTGGTGCATATGGCTTTTCTCAGCCAGGTGCTGAAAGGATGGAGCCAAGGACCTAACCCAGTTATTCTTAACCAGGGTGCCACAGCACTTAAGCGCCTTGAGATCCTGCCAAATTTGCCATGGGACACCATGTACCATTGGCACTGTTAGGTGTGCAAACATGGTTCACAAGATAAACTTAGAGATTTCAAATAGGAATCTGTAGCATTACAAACTTTCTGAGCTGTGGTCTGCCTGAGTTCGTTGCAATGGAAGAATTGCTCTGTTATTTTTCCATAATCAGAAAATGAATAAAAACAAAGAGCTGACTTTTCCAAAGGGTGCCTTGAGTCTCATAAGGGTAAGAACCACTGACCTACTCTTAGTTTATTTCATTAATTCCATATCAGATTTGCCCAGTCTGGAAACAAAATATACAGAATAGAACAGAAAATCACTTCCTTGACCAGCAAGCTGAGTTCTCTTAATACAACCCCATATGCTATTTGTCCGTTTTTCAGCAAGAGCACACTGCTGATTCATTTTCTTTTTATACTCCACTATAACCCCTATGTCCATCTCTGCAATTCTGCAGCCTAGCCAGTTGTTCTTCAGTCTATATTTGTGCATTTGTTCCATACCAAGAGAGTAGCAAACTGAGAAGAACTTCCTCCATAGTTGACTTCTCTACTGCCTGTAGCACAATGTTATGCCTAACACACTCCAGAAAGGTTGGACTGCCTATATGCTCTTGCATTACATTCTGAGCAGATGCCGTAGTTATTAAAGCCCTACATCAGCAAGTCCTTTGATGCAGATATTTCAGTTTATTGCTTGAAGAAAAATCTCATCCACTTCCTGCCTTGGTTTGGTGGTCTATAGCCAAATGTTGATCCCCAGGATGCATCTCTTCCTGCGTGGGTTTTTACCCTGGACTGGAAGGATTAACAGAAACTTGATCTGAGCCCCTGTCCCCTTCACCTTTGTACCCAGAGCCATTTAGTCACTTTTGATCCACCCAGGGTCACCCCTGTCAGTATAGTTAATGTTCACATGGGTTAGCAACATAAGGGCACTAGTCAGAGGGCTGAGCGAGTCTTGGCAACCCTTCCAAAACATCTTGGACTTGGGCTCCTGGCAGGTAGCAGACCTCCTGAGGCAACAGGTCCAGCCAGTAGATGGATGCTTCTGTGCCCTGCAGAAGAAAGACACCAAAGACACCAACAACTATCGCTATCTTGGTGGCAGCAGTCTCAGTCCTCTTAACTGTGGAGAGGCATGACTTGTCCTCTTTTACCAAAGGAGTAGGTTCTTTTTCTGAAGCCCTACTTCTCTTACTTTTTAACAGCTTCTCTGGCTGGCTCTCTGGCACAGACTTGGAGGTTTTCTTGCATATCATAGTAACTAAGTTGTCATGTTCATGGGTGCTTTTCAGCCTAGTCACCTCCTTGTGCAGCTTCCTTACCTGGTGCCTAAGAGAATCTATCAGAAGGCACCCCTCATACCTTCAACACTGTCCCTCCTAGCTGCCTTTGGCAGGAATGTGCAGGCCATATTCCCCACAAAGCCAAGCCAGAACCTGGGTGGAGTTTTGTAGGTCAGTGAGCTCCTCCAAACTACAGAGGTACAGGAAGAGGAGGAGCTGGAAGTGATGCCGTTGGTGTTTTGACTTCCAGCTGTTTCACTGCTGGATCCTAGAAATACCTCCTTTTCTCCTTACCTGAGGTTGCTAAGCAAGCTCACAGTGACGAAGTGCTAAAATGCAGCTGGGGCAAACCACCTGCAAACTCTCCCAGCGCCACTCACATCTTGTGTCAGTCAGATTTGGTCATCTTAGCCTTTCTGCCCAGGCAAGCAGTCTCCTTGTTCACACCACTATCAGCTGCATGGGCGACTGGTGTCTCCTGAGTCTTGGGGGGCACCAGCAGCTGGTTGCCAACTGGGGGCAGGGGACGTACTGCAGCAGCTGATCGCTGACCCTGCCAGCAGCAAAACCAGAAGTGCTGCCAGTGCTTCTCTTAGCGCCCGCACTCCCCGGCTCTGGCGCCAGCCTCGGGGGGGAGACAAGGGGTGGTACTGGCAGTTCTGCAGCCTAGCAGCAAGGGCACCACTTCTCTCAGTGCCCCCACCCCCCAGCTGGCGAGCCAGTCTCAGGGGGGCACGTGCCCCCCTCCGCCTCCTCTCTATGCGTTGCCACTTGATTCAACTACTAGGCTCAACAGCTGGGAACAATTCATTGCTCGCTGCTCCAAAATGGTGATCAAACTGAACTCAGACCATAAGGTCAAAACCAAGCAGGCACATCACTCACTAGCACTCACAAATCTCTCTCACAGAAAACAAAACCTTTTGCTTCTCTCCCAAGCCAGGAGTCTGTTCAAACTCCCCTGTTAACTGGCCTGTTGCTTGGATCCTGGTGTTGTTCTGTTCTTGTTTCTTGTATGCAGTCTCTCACAACATTTGAGTATGGCTGTTATGCCATTGATAATTGTACCAACTGCTGTACTAATGCTATGTGAACCTTCACTAGAGCAAAAATATGATCACTGTTTTTTCCCCTTCCTTTCTGTAATGTTGCAAGGTGAGGTATTGATGCTTGGTGTTATGGGATAGAAGTTTTGTAAAAGACTTCTTCCTTTGCCTGCTGTATTTGTTCTGAGAGGAACCTAGTTTAACTTTTCTGACTGGATCTTATGCTGAAACCCAAAGTCTTGCCACCTTAGGTTAACATGGACAGAATTGCTGAAGTCAAGTATACCTCAATTTTTTTGGGTTAGGTAAGCATGTAGAAGACTAAAAAGGAAAAAAGAGAATATTTACTTTATTGGCATTGTTGGGACATCTTGCCGAGATTAAAGCATTTGAAAGCCTGGATTCCTCTATCTCCCATGCATAGAGCTGCCAAGTGTCATGAGCTCTTCAGAAGCTGCACGCAGTCTGCGCTTAAACAGCATCTAGCCAACCACCCCTGTCATTTACTGAATAAAATTTGTTGTTTCTAGTAAAGAAGCATTTTTGTGCACCTGTCAGTGTGAATTAACAAAATAATATCTGCTTGAGCAATTTCAACTGGCTTCTTCAACAGCCCAGGCTCATTTTGGTCATCAGTGCTGTATAGAGCTTAGTTACTTAGAAATGTGCAGGACTTCTGCGTCTCAGGCTTGGATGCGCCTCTCCCCTCCCTTCTCCTTACAGCAGTGGAGGGGAATTAATACACAGGGAAGTGGGCTGAGGACAGAAGGGCCTGGAGGGGAGAAGGAGGAGCAGTAGCAACAGCAGCTCCACTGCATGTTTCCCCTGAGCTCACACAAGCTTAGCCATGTGAACACCATGCAGTGGGTAGGCATCCTAGAAATTAGTAGACTAAATCTTGAAAAAAGGGGGATATAGAAATGTTTTTCTTTTAACTGTTGAAACAAAAATAAACTTATATTTATGTTCCACCTGTGGCAAAATAAAAATGTTGATTTACTTGCATAGTATTCAGTGCCATGTTATCTGAGTGCTTTCCAATTACAGGAAGGAGCAACAAAGCAAGCAGATTGCCCCTCTCCTCCATCTGGAGGAGAAGCTAGAAAAATAGCAGTTTATTTCTCCTTTCAGTACTATATACAGACATTGTAGAATGCTATTGTGAGAATGCTAGACCTCCTGCCTAATTTGTTGCTCTGCTTTCTGCTCCCTGCCCTATTCTCCTTGCCCAATCTGTTGCTGTTTTCTGCTTTCTGCCCTGAACTCCCTGCCTGATCTGTTCTGTTTCTGCTTCCTGCCCTATCCGTCATTATGTTCCCTGCTCCCTCCCCAGCCTTCTGCGTGACACACACAGAGGCTACTCATGCTACTTGTGGCATGTGTGCTGCAGGTTGGCCATCCCATTCTAGTGTAACTCAGCTGTCATTGGAGGACATGGTCATTATAGGCATGTGTAGATGAAACAGGAGCCCTATGTTGAAGCAGTGGGTTTTAAAAAACACCACTTCAGTTTAGGGCTGATTAAACCCCCGTGTCATGCACACACCCCGCTGACTTACCTGCCTGTCTGGTGGGGAGGAGAGGATGAGCTGCTGGCAGGTGAAGTGGTCCCTGGTGCTTTCCTGTGTGGCAGAAGTGGACCACCTGCTGGTGGCACCTGCCCTCAGGCACCTGGCTCGGGTCGTCCTGGAGGGAAGCGCGTGGCCCCCACGCAGCTCAGGCAGGCAGGCAAGCTCCGGGGATGGGGGGTGGAATCAGGCTCACTGCTTTTCTTGGGTAAAGCCTGCTTTCCTGGGCTGCTGTCAGGCTGCCTGTAGGGCTTGCTGCAGAACCACAGAGCTGCACAGAGTCCGGTGCTTTGATCTGTGGGGGAGGAGTTTTAGTTTGCTGCGCCCCAAGTAATTTCAGGTGCGTTGTGCCCCCAAATTTCCTACAGCGACTGGAATTAATGTGCAGTACGCCGCCGAGGCATGCAAACACCGACCACCATTAAAGTGGTGCAGAAATATTTAACCCACTTCAAAGTGTCATGCATGCACGCCCCTTGTTTTGTATACACATGGCCTATGTCTCTGATAGCTAAGGCAAATACCACTGAAAACTTTGAATGTCAGGACACAGCCCTTGAATTTCACTCTGATAAGGAACCAATTCAAAAAATGATGCTAGGCAGATTGAGCTGCTGCATTTTGTACCACTTTACACTTTTTCTTTTTTTTAGGCTTGGTCTAATACCCAGCTGTAATGAGCTGCAGTCTTAGGCTAGGGACAGACATTAAAAAAGCTGGAGCCTGAACTTATTTAATTTTTGTGGGTTAGTCTAACCTGCGTAGATTGAACCAATTTGCCAGTGAACAGACATTTGCTTTTGACTCTGGAAATACAGTGGCTCAGGCCAGAAGCCAGGAGGCACTAGAGCAGCCCTTGGCTGCAGGGCCTGGAGAGCGTGGCCCTAGTGCAGCAGTAGCCTGGAGTGAACTGGCCAGGGAGGGGGTTTAATTCCCCCCTCCCTGTCCCACCAGAACGAACATGAGCCAGGGTCTGTCTGGTGCTCCGCCCTTACTGCTGCAGTGGCAGGAGCAAGGACACAGCTAGAGGCTGGTTGGCACAGCCCCCTTAGGCAAATGGGGCAGAAAAGGGTTTATTTCCCCCTTCCCTCTGGCATCTGATGAAGGAGGCAGGGAGGGGACTTATTCCGCCACTTGTCCCATGCAGGGAGCAATCAGCGGAGGCAGCAGTCGGGGCTAGCAGACCCCGGCTGCAGTCCCCTGGGGGCAGAGGAGAGAATAAGCCTCCTCATTGCCCCCTTCACCTCAGGGGGGCCATGTCAGCCAGCACCTGGCCATGCCTCTGCCCCTACCCCTGCCCCTGCCCCTGCCTCTGCAGCAGTGAGTCTGGCTTGGGAGCAGAGAGACAGGGCTAGCCCAGCCCAGCCAAGGGCTGCAGAACATGCTGGGATGCTAGGGGACTCTGGTTTAACTTAAACCAGGAAGGGGTCTGGGACAGACATTCATAATTTGAGTCAAATCAGTTCAGGCTGATACTACATTCAACCAGGTTTATCTCAAATCGGTTTCAGCCATTTTGAAACTGGTTTATGTGCAGTGAACTTATGGTATGTTACAGGTTTAAACCAGTTTCTGCTCACTTAAACCAGTTTATGTATAACTTCTGTCCCTAGCCTTAAGGTCACAAATAACCATGTTTCTGTGGTTAGCGCTGTCTCTGAGAGGAAGGGAACCATTCTTGTGGTCATTTACAGGTGGTAACAGGTATTTTTCACAGCACTGGCTCTCTGAACACCTTTAGGAATTGAGATGTGCAGGGGACTGTGCCCTGCAGGTTGTACACTGACCTTATAATCAAAGGGATTTATGCAAAGGGAATATTATTGAAAACAGAAGTTCCTCAGAGTACTTTCCTCCTCTTGTGTGTGCCACTTCTGTCACTCCTGGGTTAAGTATTAGCCAGCTGCACTTCATCCAAGTATTGATCTGCGCTAAGTGTTAGTATTATAGGGAGAGGGTACTGTTTACATCTGACGTGAAGATGTAGAACGAGGCATTGTCTGCATATTGATGACATTCTTTCAGTTCATGGTATCAGGTCAGTTCCTCCAATGTCTTTGTAAAACCTTGTGACTATCCTTCATATAGGACGGAGTTATGTTTCATATGGGATACAGCTTTGTGGGACTCAGAAGGAAAACACTGCAGGTGCAGCTGAATATCCCATTACATCTCTAGATAAGGCACAAGAGGAAAACTTTGAACCATATCCTTGGACATGTGCAGTTTCATGTTACCTGTTAGGACGATCAGTCTGACAATCAATAAGGGTGACTTCTAAATTTAAAAATGATAAAAAATGAAAAACAATTTAGCAATGGTAAAGGATGTACTGTTAACAGCACTGAAGTCCCCAAACCCCTCTCCTCCGATCTGAATCACAGCCTTGTTCATAATGCAGATATGAAACAGAGAACATATCCCCATAATTTCTCTTTTTCCTGACGTTGCTGTATTATTAAAACATTATGTTCTTGGCTCTTATGATTGCAAGGAGAACCTTAAAATGTGAACTGAATGTTTCTGACACAGTCATTTCTGCCTGAGTCTGAAGATAGCCTGAGTATCAGAAGCATAACCTGGATGTAGGGTCTCAGGATTCAGGAGTAAAAGGTGCAAACCTAGACGTCCACAAGCTGTTGGTCAGGCCAGGGGGTCCAAGGTGGGAACTAGGTACAGGGGGCCAAAGCAGGAGCAAGTCAGGAGGGCCCCATGTAGCAAGGCCTGTACCCCCTGGTGCTGGGATAAGCCCCCAGGGGAAGTAGGGGAACGATTTTGTAGCCCTCCCATCAAGGGTTTGTGGTTTCTATTGGTTCCCCCAGGTCACTTGGTGCTACAGCCCAGACATCGTCCTATGAAAATGGAAGATTCAGGTTTGAGTCTTTGGGGTCTTGACACTGGCAGTTTCCCTGAGAGGTGTGACCTGATCCTGTTAATCAGTGAAGACAAACAAAAAGGCCTGCACTGAAGGTGGAATAATCATATGGACAAATACAGACTGACAAACAATTAGCTAGACTGCAGTACTGTAGAAAAAGACCCTGGATTTATAGTGGATGATAGGATTTATAGTGGATGATAATCTGAATATGAGTCAGCAGCATACTTTTGCTGCAAAGAAAAATAAATAGCACAGTGGATTGTATTAACAGGACTGTCACTTATAAGTCAGACAAAGTGATTCTTCTGCTTTAGTGAGCCCTCACCTGGATAACTTTGTCCAGATTTGGCCACCATGCTTCAAGGAAGATATAGACAAAGTAGCAAATTGTCCATCAAGAATGATGGGGGGGCCGTGTGGATGGAGCTCAGCCTCCAGCCCTGCACCTCTGCTCCCCACGCCCTCATCCAGCCTGGCCCCCCTCCTTCAGGCGATACCTATTTTATAGATGGGGAACTGAGGCCCAGATCCTCTCTATTCAGCACCAAGCATGACTTACTCTTGGTGAATAAATCCATGTTCCGTATCACCAGGGATCCTGGTTTTGTCTGATTTTTAAAAAATTGCCAATTTTTGGTTAAAAAAAAAAGGAACCCCCCACATTCACATTTTTCCATGATTTAAATGAAACACTAATATAAAGGTATCTACGTATTAGTGGTGTTTCATTTTAATCACAGAAAAATGTGGATTTGGGGTTACTTTTTTTCAACCAAAAATTGGGGATTTTTTTAAATCGGAGAAAACCAGGATCCCTGCAGTGATCACCTTGTTCTCTTCTAGGTGCTTTACAATAAATTCCTTGGTTTGAAGGCTCAACTCCCAGTGATTTCGATGGCAGTTAAGAACCTATGCACCTTTGAAGAGTTGAAACCTAGACTTGCCCATGGTCACATAGGCTGCTTGTAGATGTTAAAAAATAAAACAAAACAAAACAAAATGGAGCTTTACTTTAAACTCAGCATACTTCCGTGCCAAGCCCAGCACATGCCCAGATGAGGCAGTGTGTTGGCCAGCTCACCCAACATCTGTATAGATGGGGTGCTGTAGTAGGGCTTTTTTGGTGTCTTTAATAACTGATTGACTCAGCTGTTAAGTTAAAGCACCAATAAGCCCTGCTGAAGCGCCCAGTCTGTAGACACCGCAAAGCTGGGTTAAAGTAATGCATTGCTTCTTCAAGTAAAATGTGTTTTTTGGGCTTTTTTAAATATCTACAAGTAGCCATAGTGTATTTACGGTGGGGCAAGACATGAAACCAAGTCATACATTGCTGAGACTTCTTTTCTAACTGGTGGGAATTTATTTTTAGTTTTGTAGCACTGACTACAAGGAAAGCATTCAAAGCTAATGGTGATTGTGGACATGTGACCCCTAGAAATTGAATTAGGTTAACTAGCTGTTTTCATACAGGTTGCTAAACAGTTACTTGGGAATAACTGCTTTTGATATGAACTGGATCACTTTTGGACTACAGCTCTATAAATGAAAGACTCAACACAGTACCAGTCCTCTTAAGCACCCAGGCCATTTATGTTAATGTATTTTAAGGATTAAAAATAGATGGGTAGAAAATATGGTCTCTGATATAATTGTGTGCTATTTAATTGATCAGACTAAAGAATGCAACTGAATAGTACGTGTTTGGGGAAGGAAAATGGTTTTTCTCCCAGGGGTACTCTGACCATGGGGAATGCCAACTGCTTTTCATTTCTTCTTCTACTCTCCAGCCATTGTTACCATTCTACTTTTGCAGGGGAAGAATGCATGTAGCTTTCTCCATGGGCTTGAGTGATGCAAAATTTAACTGCTATGGTTTGCTGGAGTTCATGTTCTTTGATTTGTTTTTGAGTGCCCAGATTCCACTATCTGCTAGCTGCTATCACCAGTTTTACTGGGTTTGAGGTCAAAACTAGGCAAATGCAACAAGTTTCTGTTGATTTCTACCTGTAACAAAATGAACAAAAAAAAAATTCAAATCTCACCAAAGTTTTGGCTTTGCAGACCAAAATGCACCGCATTTATCTTCAGAGCACACCCTTCTTGACCACTATAAACCTTAATATGGTAACCTAGTGTTTTTTCTTTCTCTTGACTGAGATTAAACAGGAAATTGGTCTGAAAATGTTTAGATTTTAAACATTGGGGGGCTGAAGCCAGAGCATTCCCAGCGAGGAGCTTTCTAATTTACAGTTTTCTTTCCTGGTTGTATAGCAAGAGCTGGAATCTGTTGAACTTTATTCTGAATTGTTCTGGCTGTTGTTACACTACACCCATCACCACTTTATCTGAGTTGATAATGCAGGAACTGATTCTTCTTCCAGTTTTTGTCTGAGAAGAGAGATCTCAAGGGTCAGTCAGCATTTCATTTGTTGGGGGTTTTTTGCACAGGGGGGCAAAGGGGAGAGTTCTTCTTTTTAAAAGAGATTTTGTTTCTTTAACATTTGAATGTATTTTATAAAAAAAAAATAACATTTGGGGTATCTTTCTTTTTTGTCTTACAGATGGATCCAGATTTGGAAGCAAAACTCAAAAAGAGTACCACACTGGAATCTGAATATGAGGTTCTCTATGCTTTTTTTTCTTAGGATTCATAGCCTTGTCTTGACTACCCTGGCTTATGGTGGGACATGTCTGCCCATAACTAAAATTAGATCAACCATCTGCCTTTGATCTCTGTGCTCCTGTAAAACCAGAGTTTTGCGGAAAAGATTCTGAACATTCAGTGTTTCTCCTTAAACACAGTCCTGCTTTGATGTCCTGTTGCCAAATACAGCCCTGCAAATGGAAGTTGGCTGTTTCTGTTACTGGTGTACAAAAGTAGAGTTAGTACTGAACTTTGTGTGTGTGTGTGTATGTGAACATTTACACTATGAATGTTGCAGTGAGCTCCATGTGATAATTGCAAAACCATGTTAGCTTCCTACTGAAACCACTGACTGATCCATCCATTACTACTGTGGCTTTCCAAGCCCCTGCAGCTTGCAAACAGCTCCTATTCCCTCTTCCCATCCCTAAAAAACTACATAGAGGATTTTTGCCTCCATTTCCTTCTAGAATTACACTACTTTGAATTGGGGGCCTCAGCCAGTGACAGGTTTAATGTCCAAAATTGCATACATCTTGAGAACTGGAAATCAGTGTGTTGTTCCCTGTGAGAGGAAATACACTATTCCCACACCTTTCCAGGGATAAAAGATTTTCAGGTCCAATCCTTTGCAAAATATCAGACCGTAACATTATGAAACTGATCTGTAGGAAAAGTATTTTAGACAATTTTTATAAGTTTTTTATCAAATGAATTAGATTCAGTTTTTAATTTACTCGACAATGGGCCTTTCTGTGCTCTGAAGGGAGGTGAAAGGGGGAAAGTTATTTGGATCTCTTTTTCATCCTGATGTTATTTGCAAGTGAAATTTCTATTATATGTTAAAGATTTGATTGTGCCTGCAAGTCTGCTACTTAGATGTTCATATGACTGGACTTTAATATCAAATCACTACATGGTGAATTTTCTCTGTGATGATAATACCTGTTCTTTTATGCTTCTGATATATGAAATCTCACACAGAGGTTTTCCTATCCCAGGAAATATTAAATTAAAAAAAATGGAAATAAATTTAGGGCATCATGCTGCTAACAAATAACTTTTGTCCTGTGATGTTCAGGAGCAGAAAGCTTCATTCTCTGAGTATCAATGAAAAATCCCAGTTGGAAATTCATAATTTACAAGTGCATTAATGCACAGTTCTGTTTGCCTTCTGGGAGCCTTTTGTCTTGTGCACTTCCACCTATGTATTGTAACTCTTCTCTGATTTATTTATGTGAAAGAACCACAGTGCAATGAAAAGAACAGTCTCTATCCTTTTAACTTAACACACAACCTCAAAACGAACTGTATGTGTTTTGATATGCTGCACTTTCTCCCTGCCAAGCTTAAGTAGATGGCTGAAGGACAATATTTAAACAGCCATAATTGCATTGACTTTTGTGAGGAAATCAATGGTAATAAAATAAAGGTGGCATAACGAAATGCTAAAAATGATTCCAGGTTATTCTTGTGAAGCTCATTCTTGCTGGAAAGTAGTGGCTAAAACATTCCTAATTTTTGTTTTAATCTAAAATGTAGATGAGCCTCAAACCACAGAATCTGTCCCAAATCCAATTTTCTCCCAAAGTTCAAGTCATGCAGATCTCATATGTCATTTTGGTTGTTATGAAGAGAGGGCTATTTTTATAAAGTGTGGATTGCCAATAGATATGTATGCTATCATAAATTAAGATGGATTCAGATCAGTTTGGGGTCTGTCTTAGCAATGCAAGTATAGTATCATCATACAGATACATTAGAAATATACACAGAAGTAAAACTTCAGTGTGGACCGTGACTTGCAAGGTGCCAGGCAATCTTACTACTTGCTGGGCATGTCTACACAAGCACATTTAATGCACGTTGGCCTGATTTAAGGTACATTAAGGGCAAATGCCTTAAAAATGGCGATTTAAGACTATTTGAGCCTAAATTTGTAGGTACTTTATGTAGGTATCAGATTTATGCATGGATAGTTAAATTGCAGTAGTGAATATGTAGATGCACTAATGCTCATGAACACAGTGTGTGTTCATTGACTTGGGACTAACTTTAGTCCCAAGGTTATCCCCAAGTTGGTCTGTACACCCACATTAATGGATGCATGCCTAAATCGCCTTAATGCACATTAGACTAAAAGCACGTGTAGACATGCTCACTGTCCTGAAATTTTAGAGAATCCAGCAGGTCTATGGAATCCAGCAGCACCTTTGGTAAGCATTTTGTTTAATTCTCTGGCCCAGCTGATAAAATTGTCTTTGATTCCTTGGTCATATCTCCTTTAGTAGAGTTATTTCCATCTTCCTGGCTCCTGTTGCATTTTTTTAATACTATTCCTGTGTCAGTCTAAAATATGGCTAGTATTGGAGTGATGTAGCTGCTATGGTCCAGGAAATATGAGAGAAGCAAGGATTTATTTTGGTGATGGCTTTTATGGGATCAAATGTATAGTTAGTATGGTTGCTCCAGTAAAAAAAAATGTCACCCTAAAAAATCCTTCTCTCTAAATTATGGCTACTAAAAAATCTTGGAATTTTGTATGTAGAATGACATGGAGGATTATTAGAATGCCTGTTATTAAAGACAGTAACAGCAAAATGCCAAAAGCTATTAAAAGGTTGCTTATGTTATTATGTAATGCCAGAGGTGAAGGATCTGATTTTACAGTCTCACTCTCCTAATGGCATTATTTTACACAGTTGTCGCTGTGGAGTCCCATTTGAATTTGAGTATCTGATGTGTGCAAACCTTCCACTGACATGAAGATTTTGATAATTTTTATTCTTGTGATAGAACTTTATATACGTAAGTCTTTAGAATCCCAAGACTTCCACTTAAAGTTTACCACTTCTTGGATCTCATCCTACAAGACAATGCAGTGAGTGGGGGGGATGACGTCTTTTATTGGGCCAATTGTATAGTTGGAAGAGATATTAGATAAGTTTTTGGGCACAAAGTGCCAAGACAACAACCTTTTTCATATAATGTTACATAAGATCATGACTCAGTATGAAAATGTTGAGTAGAGAGATTATCAAGTTATGACAGAGGCATACCTAGGAATTTTGGCACTTCATTTGAGGGTGCCAAGTGCTTACTTTTTAACACAGTGATGCAGCTGCTACAGTGGCAAGCTCTGCAGATATGGGCTGTTGCGGAGGCAGTGCCTGCTCTCAGGGCTGTCATTCTGGCACCCCATCTAACTTGACGCCCTGGAGCTGGTACTCTACCCGCCCACCTCTAGTGATGCTGTTGAGTTATGATTTCATATGAATAGATTCGTGCAAAGTCTATTTTTCCTTCCCCCTAACTTAGCTTAGTAAATGCTGTAGCCCTAAGCTGTGTAAGATTTAGTTTATTTCACAAAGGAACACTGTCGGTATTGACATTTTTTCAGACTGCAGCAATGGCCGTAATTTGTATGTGTAATTTATACCAAGATTCTAATCTCTCCTGTCTATCATTGGTTTCATTCATCGTGTGTTTTGAGACGTGCCACAGGAGTGATCAGCCTTTACACTTCCCCCATTGTCTGTGCATTCCTCAAACACGCTTACATGTTTTTATACACCTGGCCAGCTTTGTTGCTTCCATTTGTTTAATAAATCATCGCTTTTTCCACAGCTGGCACTGGTACTAATATGCGTGTAAATCCACTGCTCAGCTGGGCCATGTAGAACACATTGTAAAACCGACTATTTTGACTAAGGTCAAGGCAGAAGTCTGGAGCATTTTGTTTTACACGGGACATTAAAAAAATGAAGGAAGGAGCAGAATGATTTTCATGATTTGCACATTTTCCCTGTCAAATAATCTAATTTAAGCAGACAAAGACAGATTTCTTTATACTCATAATTTTCATTTCTTTCGTATCATTCATGCTCAAGCAATCTGAAATGCCTTGGAAGTTGAAAGGGCCAATGCAAGTTTTAATTGTAGTTCAGTCTGAAATTGTTTAGCTGTTAAAGTTGCAGATAAACTGTAGGATTGCTACAGCTGAAAGATATAGGAAGGAAAAATAGATTTTTTCAGAGTTTGTACTTCGTGCATTCAACAGTACTTTCTGTACCATCACTTTCATTGGTCCCTATGTGTATTCATTTAATTCTCTAAGAATAAAGTACATGTTAAATGAATTAAGAATGGACTACTCAACAAATCTCCTTTAGTAGTTGTCAGCAGGGAATCATCATTACGTGGGAGCTGTCTCTAATGGTGTTTTGCAGGGATCCGTACTAAGCCAGACATTATTCTACATTGTCATCAGTGGTCTGGAAGTAGATGTAAAATCACTGTTGATAAAATTTGCAAATGTTGGCACAGCGGTAAATAATGAGGAGAACAGGTCAGGCATACAGAGCAATCTGGATCACTTGGTAAGCTAGGTCCATTGAACAAAATGGACTTTAGAACAACCAAGTGATGCAAAGTTATACTAGGAAGAAGGAATATAGGTCATAGGACCCAGACCCTCATTCTGTGACTAGAAGGCTTTTACTTTGAAAAGGGTTTAGGGGGTATGGTGAACAAGCATCCCAACCTCAGCTCCCACTGCAGCGTTCAGTAAAAAGAGTCACTGTGATGCTCAGACATATAAACATGGGGGTAATGAGTAGGAACAGGGAAGTGATTTTATCTCTGGTTCTGGCCCCAGTAAGATCAATAATGGAGTCTTGCCTCCAATTCAAGGGTTCACATTTTAATCTGGAAGCTGAAAAATTAGGGTGCAGGAAAAAGCCATAAAAATTAGTTGAGGGTTAGAGAAAATGCTTTACAATGAGAGACTAAAGGGGCTTGATTTGTTTAATTTACCACAAAAGAAGATTGAGAGATGGCTTGATTGGAGTGTGTAAGTAGTTTCACAGGGAGAAAATGCTAGATAGCAAAGAACTCTTTAATAGAGAAAGGCATAACAGGAACCTGGATGCTGAAGGCAGACAAATTCAAATATGAAATTAGGTTAGAATTGTTAATTGGGTGATTAGTAATTGGAAGGGAAATAGATTATTTATGTCTTGATATCTTCAAGTCAGGACTGGATTCCTGTTTTGCAGTTATACGTTAGCCAAACAGAAATTATTGGGCTCAAAGCAGGGGAAATGGGAGAAATTAAACCCAATATTGACCCACTTTTTGTATAGGTTGATAGACCAAACAAAAGGACACATGAGGAAATATGACTGAACTCCACAGCTTCCTGGGAATCCCCCTCCCCAGAGCCCACAGAAATACAGGCCCCTACTCTGCACAGAGGAACAGAATCAGTTTTGCTGTATTTTTGCAGCGTTAGAAAGTGGCGAGATTTGTATGTGGGCAAGAAATGTTTAACCCTTTTCTTATCCTGTATTATTTCTAGCAGACATCTTAAAATGGTGTTTGACACTGTTCAGAGCAGATGAAGAAATTTTCATAGATTTCATAGACATTAGGGCTGGAAGGGACCTAGAAGATCATCAAGTCCAGCCCCCTGCCTGAAGGGCAGAAAGTCAGCTGGGGTCATAGGATCCCAGCAAGATAAGCATCCAGTTTACTCCTGAAGGTGTTCAGTGTCGGTGCTTGAACCACCTCCGATGGCAGGCTGTTCCAGACCTTGGGGGCTCGGACAGTAAAGAAATTCTTCCTTTATGTCCAGCCTGAAGCGGTCTTGTAGTAGTTTATGACCATTCGACCTCGTCATCGCTTGGGGCGCTCTGGTGAACAAATGTTTCTCCAGAAGCTGGTGGTCACCCTGATCAACTTATAGGTGGCCATCAGATCACCCCTGAGCCTGCGCTTTTCCAGGCTAAAGATCCCCATGGCTCTCAGCCTGTCGTCGTAAGGTCTGTTTTCCTGACCTCTGATCATGCGCATGGCTCTTCTCTGGACTCTCTCAAGCTTCTCCACATCCTTTTTGATATGGGAATGTGATTTATGACAGCCACTTCCTACACAAGGTGCTCTTGGGATGCAAGTGTACAGTACCACTCTTTTGAACCGACTTGGGGGATTGGCAGCTCAGTGGGATGGGGAAAAATGTTTGGCTTTAAGTAGCAATGCAACAATATTGTCAAATGCTGTGCAGGGTGTAATGCATTGGCACATTAGTCCGTATGAACACCAGACAAATGAATATTGTTAAACTCTTAACATCAAGGAGTTAGAATTTCCTGACAAGACCATTTTGATGCAGTTGTCAGCATGAGAGGGTTTTTGTTGGCTTGCTTTTCTCTAATAACCTATGGTAACTGTTAAGGGATGGGGTATAACATAGATTTGCTCCAGTATCTCAACTCTGAGGAAAAACATTGGCAAAACAATGCAAGCTATTTGTTACGGGATATAGATGCTAGGAGAATGTCCCTCTTACATAGCTGTTTTGGTGTTTACAGCCAATAGGAATGCAGTAAAAGATATTCTTTCCTGTTTGATCACTCTGCTCCTCTCATGCTGTTTTTCTCCTCTTTATCTGTACAGCTGTGAAATACCTCCCACTGGGCCATTAGGTTTCCTTCGTAACTGGGATACATATTCACAGTTCTGTTTCGGCATGCACTACAAATTTTCAGCCTGGACAGGCCTCCCATAGCTCTTTGCACTTCAGTTTCCTCTTCTGTAAAAGAGAGATAATAATTATGAATTTGTCATGAGGCTTCATGAGGTAATGTTTGTGCAGAACTTTGAGACTTACAGAACAAAGGTGATAAAAGAGCAGCAAAGTGGTATTAGTGTATCACAAACCAACACTATCTGTTAGTATGACAGGGAGCAGATTATAATTAGAACAGTTTCTGTGTCTATGTATTCTATTTGCTCAGTGGATGTACAGTATAATATCAGTCTCTGTACAGTGTATGCAAATTATCTCATTCCCCTCTCCAAAATCTTCAGATGTTAAGATTCAGGGCACAGGGAGAAGTCAGAGAATTACAAGAAGGTGGAGCTGGCCAGCAGTGTTGGCACAGGATCCTAGAAAGAGTTCTGGCAGGAGAGCCGTAGGAGAGGTAGGTAGGATTTTTTTCTTTATCTCATCTCACCTAAGCCTTTACTGCTGTGGTATGTTCTAACTGGGACGATAAAAGAAGTTCACTAGTAGAGAAAACAGCCGTATATATTAAGAATAGATTGGGTATGCCAACACATACTTAACACAGTTTTACTCCACATGGCTGCCAAGATACTAGTCACTGTCTGCAAAGACTGAACTGACCTAGAAGCCAACTAATGTAAGGTCTTCCTTGCACTATCCTGCCACATGACCTGTCTTTGTCTTGAACGTGTAAATCCATCATCCTATGAGCAAGATGTGCAAGAGCTGGGTCCAGGACATTCGCAGTAGCTGACCCTCACCTCTGGATTTCCTTACTTCTAGATATTCTTCATAAGACCCAGGTTGGCCTCATTCATTTCCATAAATACCTGCTCTGTTTCCTCATGTGCAAAATTACATCACATTGTTTGTCTCTATCCTTGATGCTAGGAGAGTTACTGGCTTCCAACAGAGAAATGAGAAGCAAAAATCCTAAGCCGTGTGTGTGTGTGTGTGTGTGTGTGTGTGTGTGTGTATGACTGACTGTACACACACACACACACTCTCTGCATCTGGAACTACTGTATTCAGGACCTCCTCTTTCTCCCCACACTTTCCACATGAAGCTTTCCATAATTGCGTGCCATCCATCCACTCTTTATGTTGTCTTGTTAGTATGCTAGAGGAGCTAACCAGCTGTTACTGTGTCTCTCTACCAGTTATCCCAGTCTCCAGAGGCCAGCAGAGGCTATCAACAGATGTAATAAGTATGCAGATTTAAAGGGGAGTGAGGTGGGATTTGCTGCTCATCAGGCTGATCTGTTTTAATTGTTCCATGTGTCTGTTCTACCCCTGAATTAAATAGAGGTAAGTTAGTGCAGTTTTTCTTGTTTACTGTAGCACAGAGCAGACACAACAGATTAGCTGAGGCACATTTACAAGCGTTAAGTCCCCTTTCCCCCATTTTAATTTGGTATAATTGTTTTGTCAGTCCATACTCAGAAAATAAAAAAGAAAAACTCTGGCATCCCTACATCACTCTTGAGTGATGAGGTACTGCTTTCAGCCTACACCAAGCAGTGCTAGAAGCCATTTCTTGTTCAGCTGCCTACACAATAATTTTAAGCACGCATTATACTAATGGGCCCCTGGGGGGTAGGGGTAGCACTAGTACTTTGGTATAAAATTACTTGCAGCTTAATTTTCAAGACAGTATATGGGGATTTAGCCACAGAACTAAATCTCTAGTCATCTCCTTCTGACTGCCCTTAAAGAGAACAAACCAGAGCAGCTAGTTTTGAAGGTTGCTGTCATTTCTGCAGCACTTTTTGTAGTTATGTCCTCCTACTGTGTTCAGTCTTAACTCTCTTGTGTGCGATCTCAATAGACATCGCTTTGAAAAGATACTCCAGTGAATCTCCATGCTAATAGATTGTTTGGCTATGTCTGCCTAAGAAACTATAGCTGCAGTGTTTTTTGAGATGAAACATGTTTGTTGCAACATGGTTTGTAATCTGTGTATCAGTGGTGGTTTATTAGTGCTCTGAGTGTATGTAGCACTTTGCAGTAGTACATTGGTGGCAAACAGTGCACCAATTCCTGTCCTCAAAAACTTACTGTCTGCCAGCAAGAGGAAAAACAGTACAAAACATACAAGACAGGGCTGGGGATTGGCCATTAGAGCTTGGATGTTGTGTAACAGTTAGTTGAAGGAAACTGAGGGGGGTTGGCCCACAGTGGTATGAAGGCTATATGAAATATTGGGACAGCATGGAAAATACTATAAGGCTGAAAGGGGCAAGGGAAGAAAGAAGATTTAAGTGGAATATCAGGAGTGGGAATGATTGTAGGTGTAGGCAAAATATATGTAAGGACATTGTTGAAGAGAAGTGAGAATTTTGATATAAAAAAGAAGAATAGCTGATGCGGGGATTCATGGATAGGAAAAATATAGTCACCATGGAAGGAAATAA
The DNA here is from genome assembly GCF_052110815.1 of Crocodylus siamensis. NCBI lineage: Eukaryota > Metazoa > Chordata > Crocodylia > Crocodylidae > Crocodylus > Crocodylus siamensis. Next base: position 225,922,449 of record NC_143396.1, on the reverse strand, counting down.
AAACCTGTTTTTAAAAAAAGCAAAAAACCTTCAAAGCATTTAATAGCCTTGATAATAGAATATACACATGTATACATAAGTAAGGCTGGAAGGGACCTTGAAATCATCTAGTCCAACCTGGGAAATATAAACTATAATGCATTTTTTTGCTAATATAGTTGTCTTAAAACCCCTGTTCTCACTGGGTGCTGAAACAGTTTTATCTAGAGCCAGAAGGGATGGGGGGCAGGAGACATGAGAGCTGTTATGACTCTGCCACAGCCTTGCTTTGTAGTTCTCTGCAGCTCACTTCATCTGTCTCTGCCTCATTTTACCCATATAAAAAACCCCATATCATTATTTACCTGCTGTGTAACGTGCTTTGAACTCAGCATTTAAATTATGCATAACAGCTGTTTTGGAACATGGTTGGACACGCTTATTGAGATCTGGCAGTGACCAAAAGGATCATACTTGCAATAAAGAATGTTCCACAGTGCTATTAGAATGGCACAGAGATTGCTTGCTTGTTTTGCTCCTCCCCCAGATTAATCCTACTGCTTTTCAGACTGAATACTAACATACTCTGGATTTAGTCTATTACCTTATCATGTCTGAAAAGACTTCAGTTTGTTGGGTGCCTGGTGAAAGACTTTAATGGTGGAAGAGTCCAGGTACTTCTAGGGTGCATATACATATGCTATTCAGGCAATGTGATAAACTATGGCATAGTTTGTGCTGAAGTCAGCTGCTCCCAGCCACAGCATCTACATATGTGCCCAGGACCACAGCAATTAGAGCTGGAGCAGAGCAGCCCCAGGCTGGCAGGGGGTGTCAGGGGTCAGTCTCAGGCCCCAGGTGGCAGAATTGGGCAGCAGAGGGGCCAGCAGGAGCCGTGAGTCTGGCCCCCATCTGACCAGGCATGATTAACATGCCCAGTCAGCATCTACACATGCTTTTTGGTGCAGTAAAGTACTCTGCTGTAGGTTAGTACTGTCAGGGTTAGTTTATGTAGGATTAGTTTACTGTACCCTAATACCAACACGTGTAGACTGTGATGCTTTACTGCGGAGCTCATTAGTCGGCACTGCAGTAAAGTACATGTGTAGATGCACACCTAGAAATGTTGTTTGTGAGAGTCCTCAGCACTCTTCCTTGAGAGTCAGTACAGAGCCAGTGCTTCATTGTGGTACTCAGTAGCACTGCAGTGTTAAGACTGCAGTCATAAAATTTCCACATAAAAAGCCAAGGCTCAGAACACTTTTCCTAGCAAAAGGTACTTAACCTATGATGACCTGACAAAGTTCAACTTGAGAAATAACTATTCTGCCTGCCAACATTACTTTGGAATTCCAGTTTTAAACATGCGCCTTGTTCTACTCTTGAAGTGAAAGCAGTGATGATTTGATTACAAAGCCCTTTTGAATGTTTCTAAATGAAAGGTGCAGTTTATTTGCAAGTTAAATGCTTGCAAATGCTGCCCAGAAATCAACCACCAAGAAGAATATCTTGGAAACTAGAGACTGGGGTTACCAGCCTTCTCAGATAAAAGGAGGTTTTTAGCTGCAGAAGAGACATACAAGGGTCCACATTTATTTTTCCCTAGACATTTGCCCAGCAATACAACCCAAAATGTGGGTATTGATGTCAGTTAATTTATAGTTGAAGGAATGTAAACTGTTCTGTTGCATCCAGCCAAAATCATAGTTACTGAGACGCAGTCTTTCTGTTTTGGGATTAAAAATTGGTAATCAAACTCCTGTAAGAGATACCAATGGAAAATCTTCATGAAAGTGTGGTTAAGAGACCGTGAACTAGAAATAATCTGTGAGATTGCTGTCTAAACTAACTCGGCTGGCCTGTAAGTAATAACAGTTCAGGAACTAAAAATGCACCTTACAGAAGCATGGACTGATTTTGTAAGCTGGTTCTAGTACGAGGTTTTTTGAAACTATGGGTAGATATTTGTGGTATTAAAGCCTTTCAGGACCTAGTCTTGGGCTATATTTGAGAGCTGTTCCTTGAGCCATACCTGGGTGTGGACAGATGTAATGCTTTGTCACTGTTCCCTTGATATGAGGATGACAGTCTTTCATAGAGATTTCGTAGACATTAGGGCTGGAAGGGACCTCAGAAGATCATCGAGTCCAGCCCACAGTCCCAGGGCCAGGAAGTTAGCACGTCTCATGGGATCCCAGCAAGATAAACATCCAAACGTCTCTTGAAGTCATTCAAAGTAGGTGCTTGAACCACCTCTGGTGGCAGTCTATTCCAAACCTTGGGGGCTTGGACAGTAAAGACGTTCTTCCTTATGTCCAGCCTGAAACGGTCATGGAGGAGTTTGTGACCGTTCGACCTTGTCATCCCTTGGGTCACTCGGGTGGACTGGTGTTCCCCCAGATCCTGGAGACAGGAAAGTCATTGGTGAGTTTGGAAATGACTGAAAAGGCTAATTTGAGGTCTGCATGTTGGACCACAGACACGACATACAGTTATAGAAAGAGGGAGTGAATCCTGGTGATGTTGGGTGACAGACTTCGTCTCTCCTATTTGCCTCCATAGTGGAACAAGTTTGTTTGAGATACTCGATGCCTTGTCATACTTCACAGCACCATTGAGAACAATTTAGTGCTTGAGTCTCCCAGGTATTGATGTTAATATCGCATTTCTTCTAATTGGCCTTCAAGGTATACTTGAACCTCCTCTTTGGCCCATCTCTAGAGCAGTGACCACTGGCAAGTTAGGAGTCTAGGACCGATTTTGGGAGACATTTGTCAGGCATCTTATGATGTGTCCTATCCAATGGAGCTGGTGCTGTATAAAAATAGCTTCGATGCTGGTGGTGTTTGCTTGAGCCAAAATGCTGGCATTTTTTCTTTTGTCCTTCCAAATGATATGAAAGATTTTCAGAAGACATTTGGAAGATGGTAATGTTCCAAGGTTTTCAGGTGTTTGTGATATGTTGTCCAAGTTTCACACGCATGCAACAGGGTAGGAATGGCAACAGCTTTGTAGATGAGAAGTTTAGCTTGGGTCCTGATGTCATGATCATTGAAAACACTGTTTTGGAGACATCCAAAGGCAGCACTGACAGATTTTATTTGGTGCTGAATATCAGCCCAAAGAGAATTAAATGCAAAGGCTGCTTACAGATGTAAAAAACCAAAAAAAATGGCACATTACTTTAAACTTGGTGCACCCCCATGCCAAGTCCAGCGCATGCCCAAAAGAGGCATCGTGTTAGTTGGACCCAGCTTGCCCAACATCTTTATATATCAGGTGATTCAGCAGGAGTTGTTTGGTGTTTTGAACTTATAGCTAATTGAGTCAGCTTTAGATAAAAATGCCAAAAAGCCCTGCTAAAGCACACAATCTATACAGATTTTGCAGACTGGGTCAAACTAATGCTCTGCCTCTTCTGGTAAAGTGTGTGGGTTTTTTCCCCCACATTTGTCAGCAACCAAAGAGTCTAGATGTACATACCACTTTAGACTGGTATAAAATTCCTGGAAAAACCAGGTGCTGTTTTGAGCTAGTCCTCCTTGAACCCGTTCAGCATTATGTGTGCGCACAGAGCATTCTGTGCCTAGTGTCTGGTCAGTCCTTCAGGCATCCCAAACTGCACTGCTCCTCAGCCCTCCAAACCCATGCAAGGCAGTGCTCTGGGATGCAATCTGGACTCTACTGCCCAAAGATCTATTTCCTACAGAGACCACAGTCTTTAGGGGTAGGAAAGCATAAAACCTGTGTCCATTTCGCTTCCCTGCTAGGAACCCTTAAATATTAAGTGTTCCTTGCCCTCTGTATTGCAGTCTTGCAGCCAGCCCTGCACTACAGGTTCTACCCTGCACACATATCGCTAGGCAATTGTTGGGAGTACAACAATTAGCAGTACCTTGCATTGAGTGTTGAGTGATATTGTAGCTGTGATTGTCCAGAAATTATGCGAGAGGCAAGGATTTCTTACGGTCATATCTTCTATTGGACAAACTATGTAGTTGGGATAAAGTCAAGCAAGCTTTTGAATGCAAAACACTCCTTCATCCAGTTAAAGTAGGAGTGGTTTTACTACTTTTGAATCATTCTCAGCATGTTCAGATTGCTACATCTGAATCCTTCTCAGCTCATTCATACATAACAATTAGGATGTACCAGCTGCTGCCCTCTTGAAACATTCCTGTTTTGAAAGGGCTTCATGTATTTATATGTTCACACCCTAAGAAACCAGCAGAAACTTATTTTTCAAAGCTGTTCAGTGGGGGAAAATATTCCTATATTTCCCTTTCTTCTTCAGCTCTTGGTGCCCCTCCTTTCTATTTTAGTTTAAAAGTCTGAGGGTATGTGTTTCTAATGCAGCAGTGCCTAGAAGGACTGATTGTGCTGGATATATATATACATAAAAAAAAAAAGATGTTCCATACCCAAATTGCTGTTAGTTTAAATAAAATAAGGTATATGTCTTTTCCATGGTGCCAGCCTAAGGAATTCAGGTGGCTGCTAGTGATCTCCATGGAGGGAAGTACTAAATTAGTCCATTTTCCCCTCCTTCCCATGAGCATTAAGGATTGGAAGTGTTCTACGCATGCAATTTAATGCTGTGTATATGTATTCCCTACTGTACTAACATATTCTGTCTGCAGTGTGCGTGGAGAGGGTGGGGAGACCAGAAAAGCTGTACAGCAAAAGGTTCTCAAGCCCCAGCACTTTCCCATCTTCCCCCTGCCAAAATGTCACACTACACATTATGCAGAGAGAGCCCAACTCAAGACCCAAAGCAAACCAGTTCCAAAATCGTAGTCTTGCTGGTTCTGCTGAAAGGGGCCTATAGTAGGGGGTTAGGATTTACCTCTAAAATCTTCAGTGAAAGATTAAAGTGGCAAAATCAGGCACCCAAGTCAGGAAATTCCTTAGCCCCATTATTTTGGCTAGGTTGCACATGATGTAAGGCTTAACGTACAACTTCATGAAGGAGAGCAATACTGCTTTCTAAGGGGCATAAACCAAATGTTCTTAATATGCAATGGCATGTACAGGTAATGGAATGAAGAATAAGGAATGCTGCATACCTCACTTTCCATCATACATGGTGTTTTGGTGTATAACACCCCCACTTCCAAAACAGAATGTGCTGTCATGACAGCATCTCCACCTTCCCCCACCCCACCCCACCCCACCCCACCCCTTTTCTAGTCCTTTGGAGGGCAATCCCTTGAGGGTCAGTCTGGGTTATGCACAGGGAAGGAGAGTCATGGGACCACTTGAGCTTCAATCCCTCTGCTTCCTGCTCTGAACTACAGGCTCTTACTGGTGTCTCCAAGCTCTTCTTCAAGATACAGATAGCTAATCTCAGTTAGACTGTATTTTCCTTACTTAGCGTCAGTGTCTAGGAGCACTGTCTTTAAGAGCCCCTTTGGGGGCAGGGATGACATGCTTTATACACCAGAAAATACGGTACAGTGTAAACTATAACTTTTGCAGTTTTAAATTCTACCCCCTGTGAAAAGGGGGGCCTGTGAAGTAACCAAGGTTATACCAAACTGCTGTGCAAGACCCCTGAGGTACTCCAGCTGATTGTTGCAGCTCTAACTTCAAATGGTTCTGCTTCTCCAAACAGCTGAGCAGCTTGTTTTTAATTCGGCAGCCTGCTGCAAACTAAGCTGGTTGTGAACCCACCTGGATATGGCATGATCTGGGTTATACTATAAATGTATTATAGCTTTATTGTGGTTAGAGTTTATTGAACTGTGAGGATTTGATCTCAAACCCAGCATTGTGTCAATGCTGTTATTTTTGCACTGAATTTTTCAGATGTTTTTGTTCAAAGACAGATGATAAACCAAAAGTAAATGACTCATAAAATTTACATGATAGGCCCTATACTTCTGCTGGTCTCTGGAAATATGCATGGATTTTGGAATGCACCTGGGTTTAGTGGTGATACCTTTGGCCAGTACAGTGGAAGGATACCCAACCCCATGTCCCAGCTGGAAGAATTCCAGTTCAGCCCTCTGAGTCCATTCTGATTGCCTATCATATCCTTTCCAGGTTACTTTAAAAGTGTAATTTTGCAGGTGTAATTGAGAGCACAAGGGGTGCTGTCTATTAAACAATTTGCTGATCAATAGCAATTTTCATCTAAGGGTCTTGGAGCACTTTGCAGACATTACCTAAGCTTTACAGCACCTATGTGAAGGAGGGAAGCACTGCTCCCACATTTCAAATGGGAAGGGTGATGCACAGGTTGATTAAGAGACATCAATGACTGGGGAAGCGCTTAAATATTTTTGTGGATCTGGCCTGAAGTAGCTGAGAAAGAACACACTGAGGGTGAAATCCTGGTTCCATTGAAATGAATTGTAACAGTTCCTTTGACCTGTTATCAGGATTTCACCCCAATATTTAGCAGAGCCAAGCAGAGAACCCAGATTTCTTGTCACTAAACCCTGTCCTCCAACCTCAAGACCATTTTTCCCTTGTTAAATAAAAAAAAATCCATACTTTAGACTTTGCATTCTCTTTCCTCACAAGTTTTTCAGCCCCTGTCAACTTATATTATATAATAACAACATAAAACCACAAAGAAACCCCCTCTGGTTAAAAAGAATTACTGTACGCAGCTTTCCAGTCCAAGCAGGATTAATCACAGATAATTAAATATAAAGTGATAACGCATAATCAGTTAACAAATGTTGTGGCAGCAAATTTTTACAAGGCAGAAATAAGAAAGGCAAAGATACTGGGTTGGGAAAGATTTCATGCAAAAAATAAGCTTCATTAGTGCAAAAACAAAGGGAAGATTTTAATCACATACAAGACAGCCAACTCAGTTAACCTTGACTCTCCACCCCTCCATATATGCATTGTGAGAGCAAATTAAAGTAATTTGATCCTCTCATGTACAGACTGGTTTGATGCATTGCTTTATTGCTCCTTTCACCCATGCAAATACTCTTCACTATCTAATTTCTTCTTTTTCTGAAAAGTTATATGGTTACCATAGTGATGGGTTGTAATTGCCCCTTTTGTAGGGACATACCAAAATTTGCATGGAAATTGCAATTTCAGGTGGACTCTGAAAAAGCGCAGGCTCTCTGAGAAAAAAACAAACAAACCCCAACATACCCCCATGCTCCAAGAGTACAGGACTTCCCGCACACTTTTCTCTGCTTGCTGGTAAGTTTGTTGGGGCAGGGGAGGTTTGCAGTGAGTCCACCATTTGGGGATGGCCCAAAACCATGACATAATTACCCTGATTAAGCCTGGGGAAGCCATTAATCTATGCTTAATAACGCATGGATTAATGGTTTTCCCGGGCTTAATCAGGGTAATTGAGCCGTGGTTTCAGGCCATGTGGCAATCTACAGGGTGGGATGGGACTGCTGGGGCCCCTTGGCCAATCAGAGGCATGGGGGGGAAAGGAGGGCCTGCCACGCTCAGCCCACAAAAATGGCAGCTGGCCCCAGGATCTGCCTGCAAAGTCAGTTGACTGCCTCCTTGAGTTCAGTAGATCCCTACACTTTCATTTTTGTGGCACTCATCATAGATCTTAATGAAATAAACCTCCAAATACCCCTTTATGACAGGGAAGACTTTATTTTCTCAATGTTATGAATGGAAAATTGAGGAAGAGAATGGCTAAAGCCAAAGTTGTCATTAGTGCCCCCTTTTTTGGCCAACTTGAATAAACTTGGCCAGATTTTATCGAGGTGCTGAAAAGTCGCATGAATTTTCCCCAGCTTCTGTTTGCTCACTGTGGTGTGGGAGGCCTGTCTTCTAGGAACAGTGCATGTAGCCTAAATCACTTTATTCAGGCCAGCTCCAACTAATGACATTTACCTTTCATCCAGTTGGGCCACATGACCCAGGAGTCCGAAAGCGAGCATCTCCATGTTGCATTGCATCCCTTTTGCCATTTGTTTCCCCTTATATTGCAGCAGGGGTGTTGAAGCAGAAAAATGTGGGGTGAGCAGTGAAATGTTCTTCTTTGAACCAGTTTCTGCTCTCAGCCTGTTTCTTTCTAGAGCTGTGGTTCTCAACTTTTTCAGAGTCAGGGCAGCTCTGCACAATTTTTCTGAATGTGGTTGAGAACCATATTTTTGTGCTGAATGTACCTCAGTGCTTCTCAGCTGGATGATTCTGCTTCCTGGTAAAACTGCCCCATGCACCTGCTGCACAGCTGGCCCAGGAAGAGCTGCTGTATGCATGTGCCCTCCTTCTGCATTAGGGCTCTCTGATCACCCTAAAGCTGGCAGAAAAGCAAGCTCGTGCTCTAGCTGTTCCCAGTCCAACAGAATGTTTCCCAGAAATGGGGAGGCAGGGCAGAGAAGCGTGCTGCATGCCCCTATTTCCTGAAGAAATGTGTAGGGTGGGGACTAAACTGGGTAGAGCTACAAGCCATGCCAGCTCTCCCTAATGCAAGATGAGTGCACACATGCCTCAACCCTGGGCAAATCATTTTTACCTAGCTGCTGCTGTGCCGGTGACAGTGCCTGTCATGGTATCCCTGCAGGAAGTCTTGCAGCACCCTGGTTGAGAACCACTGTCCTAGAGAGGGGCACATAGCCATGTTAATCTGAAGATCTGCAGAAGGCAGGACAGGGTGGCACCTTGCTTCTCTGAATGGGTTAGTCTATAAAGTCTTACTCCACTCTCTCGTCTGCCTAGTTTCCTTCTAGTCACAGCCTATGTCAGTCAAAGCCTTTTAAGAGGCAGTTTAGCTGATTTAGGGAGAGAATCGGTAGGCTTAATGGACTACACTAATATAATTTGAAACAACTAATTTTCAGTGTCCTTTGGGCTATTTGAGACGAGTAGCAAAAGTAGCGTCAGTCTGATCTGGTTAAATCTCATTGTGGCTGTAAACGATTGATTGTTCGAGGCATTGGATTTGAACCTAGATAGTTTTTACACCTTGAGGCTGCCAGTTTTTATAGATATCAAGTTAGTGGTGGTTTAAAGTAGTTTGCTTTCTATATGTGGAACGCTTGTGAAAATTGGTGGTCTCAGCTCAGGTGTTACAGTCAGGCATCTGCATTATAGCTAGGATTAACTGATATTCCTGTAGAAAGAACAGAAAATGATAGAACTTGGGGGAACAGGATTTTTCTCACCCAAAGGTGCCCCTATAGTGATCATGCAGCAATCTGAGGAAGGCTTGTAATTCTGCCTCCTGTGCTATATCTGTTCAGTAAACAGGAGGGAGACTTTTCTTCCATTAGTTTTCAGGATGGCACCAGTCAGAAGAAGTGAATCTACTTTAAAATATAGCAGTCAGAAGGCAGGGTAAGATAGCGCCTTAAAGACTAACTAATTCAGAGAACAATACGTTATTGTAAATGACAGCCTACTTGGTCAGATGCTATGAATGGACTTGCAGAGAGAAGGAATACTAAACAGAAGGGACTGAAGTAATTTAAATATAAAATATAGAGAAAAGGATGAGGAAAGGATAGGAGGGGGCACCGGGAGAGGCAAAAACAGGTTGAAGAGATCAAAAGGAATCAAAGCAGTTGATCCATTGAGGGACCTTGGGGTTATAAAAGCTAGTTCAGGTAATAGGATAAGAATTCAGAATCTCTGCTGAGACCACACTTATACAGTCCAGGCTGTGGATCATTTCTCATTCTGCAATTCTGCATATAAGTTTTTTAATTTCTGTTGTTTATGAACAACTACTCTGGGGTCATTGATAGATGTCCAGGGAGGTTAAAGTGTTCTGTCACAGGCTTGTGTGTCTTCTGGAATTGATGTCGGATTGGAATCCATGTATTCTTTTACGTAGGGTTCACCTTTTCCTGAAATATTGAAATACGTGTAAAATATAGCAGACATTTAAGAATTGCACTGTCGGTGCACAAACCCTTATTCTCTATTGCCTTGCATGTGGTGTAATCGTTAACCCTGTGCCAAGTCAGTGCAAAATATTTGCACCACTGTGTTGAGTAGGAGAGTTCTGGTTTTGCAGAGTTATCCCCCTATCCTACTCAGGTACTAATGGTTACTGTGAAGAACCAGATAATCAGAGCTTTCAGGTCCTCTTTCAAATCTGATATTTATCTATCTTAATTCAAAGCACCACACACTTAACAAAAATCTTTGATGACAACATTGATCTTGGAAAATCACTAGTCGTTCCAGAAGCGTGCCTGGACAGACACACATCCCTTCTCAGCTGCCAGCAGGTGCAGATTCTGCCACATGTCACTTAGAATATCAGTTACTACCATCGTGGATGTCACAGAATTGTAATGATCTCCATAAAATAACACACAAGCAAACAAACATATGGTATCCTTGGACTTGACTAGAACATGTGACTCCTTAAATTTTAATTGATAGAGATAAACTGAATTAGTAGGCTCACTGACTCTCTAATTTGACCCATTCAAATTGATTTAGATATCCCTTGAATGATAGTCCTATTAATAATTTAGAATGTTTTTTCAGGACCTCTGATATAACTACAGTTGGAACCATTGCTGCCAAAAGGTGTTCTTGCATTAATTTCTTCCAGTATGGCATTTATTTGAATGAACTTCCGCTGTAGAAAATTCTTTATCTTGAGATTGATCTTTGCAACAATTTTCTAACACTTCCCGTACAAATTAGTATAACCTTTGGTTCAAGACCATTCTCTATGAGGCATCTTACTTCTGTTGCTACTTTACACAGTCTATGGAGTCTTGATGTTTCAGTGCAAATATTTTAATTGCAGTAACTGTTCATCAAAAATAACTCTGAACATTTCCAGAGTTAAAGAACCAGATGTTAAGGGTAAGCGCATCTAAACCTACAGCTGCATCATACCTGATTTAATAAAATCAGGATGCTTTCCCTCTCAGAAAGCACAAGGCTCTTTTCAATGTTTTTCCTTGCATCTTCCATTTGATTCAGGTGTTGAATTCTGTCTTTGATAATTACAGTTGATGGCATTTAATACATGGTATGATGGGCCACCTTCTCTAAACTCCACCCCTCCTCTTCCCTGTGTCAATTCAGATCCCTTCCAGTTGAAATGAAGGGCCAGCTAATCATTATACGAATAAAGGAGCAAAGACAGTTTTCAGAAAATGCTCATGTTAACTCACTCTGCTACGTGAAAAATTCAGCTGCCTCCTACTTTGTGTCAGAAGTCTGGTGGGTCTATATATGTGTTGTCTTTGCAATCTTGTTTAATTTCTTTTGAAATCTGACTAATCTCATTGAGACTTCCTCAAGTTACAGAAGTGGCAAAAACATTCTGTGTGTCTGTACCGGGCCTGTCCTGCTAGAGCTGTTGAATTATTTTGTGATTGTTATTCTAGTCCCTCAGTGTTTGTCATTTGTTTGGATGATTCATTAATGGGCAAATTAGATCACAGGCTCAGGACAGGTGTTGTGCCTTCTGGCATATGTCTATGGCACTTGCTGAAATGAAATTCTCATTGTGAATAAGGCATTTGGGTCTCACAACAAAATATATGCTTTAGCTAAGAGGCAGTATTCTCTACTTTAGTAACACCTGGAATGCCCATACTCCCATCAGTGTGAAACTGTTGGGTAATGTTGCAAACTCCTTCGTAAGTTTGTTGGCAAAGGTCTGTAGTACTGGCTGTAAAGAGTTTCTGAGTTTGCACCTGATGGAAAACTATACTGCCATTCGTCAGCTGTCTTCACTCTAAAGACAGTGTGTGAGTAGGACTCATGGTTTTCAGTGGGAGAAGTGCCTGACCATAGCACTGTGAAAGAGTCTAGAATCTAACATCTCCACAATGAAGGGGAGAGAGTTGGAGGCAGAGAGGAGCAGTAATCCAGACTCAAGCTGGTGGGTGGGAAAAATTTTGGGGATAGGGCTGTATATTGTACTTCACAGCCATTCTTGCACATTAAAAGAAAGCAGGAGTCAGAAGAGCATGCCCCAAGTTGGTGGAAGTAACTTTGCATTAAAATGCAACTGCATTGAAATGTACTGGATATAGACAAGCTTTCCTTGGCTCCTTTTGAATGGGACCCAAACAGCTTTAATAACTAGACTGCAAAATGTATGTAGCTTCTCCATAGCTACAACTAAAGCGTCATGGGCCAATATGTTTCTACAGCCACATCCTTGGAGAATCAAAACATTCCTTTTATCTTCTGCAGCAGGTGTACCTTGCAGGTGAGGTCAGAAAAATAGCCATTTCTTCTCTGTTCCCAGTCACAGAACTGTATGAGGAACCCAACTGAGGGGCCAAAGTCTAGACATTCTTTGTCTAGTAGTACAAGCTGTGTGTTCCTTACCCCTATGAGGAACAGGGCGAGTGAGTTGGGAACATGGCCATGATGCCACTTCCCTTATCTGGGAAGATTCTAGGAAGTAATGCATACTTTTCTTTTAAACAAGAGTATTAGAGTACTTAGAGAAGGCATTGCTTTATTCCTAATGCTCCCAACTCTATAAATATGTCTTCCATAACAGGCCCATTCTGTATGGGCAGCATACCTCTTGCCATCAATCCCAAGGCTGTACCTTTTGCCTCCCACCCACCTCCTGAAATAAAGAATTTGGCTGGGGGAGTGTGTATGTGAATACAGAACTTGTTTATGTCATACTTAGTTGCTGTAATGTTCTCTTCCTTGAATACCAACAAGGAGTTGCAGTTATTGTCACACTGAATTATAACTTCTACTGGGATTATTTTACTACATGATAATTCTGAGTTCTTTTTTTCTTATGGCTGTAGAATTTCTTCTCACAGAATTTCATTTGGTCTCAGATGAAAGTTTAAGGGAAAAGATGAAAGCTAATAAAGGAAAGGATCATATCAAATTCCTTGTATAGAAAGCAAATGAATTTGAAAACTTCACCATATAAAGCACTGGAGTTCTCTCACTAACAGCATTTGTTTTCTATTGTTTATCTACAGAAAATGCAAAACTCTACCTTTGATGACTGGAAGAACATCAGAGGACCTCGTCCATGGGAAGACTCCATAACTGTCCAGGCACAACAGAAGGCTCTTAGTTCCAAGTCATCCTGACTGAGCCTGCTCACTCTGATATCCATGGGATCAAGGTCTCTTAATGGCAGTGACTGGACTTTTCAGTCTTTCAGTTCAGTGTCAAGGACAAACATGAGTGGGTGGAAGATAAGAGATATCATCAATGAACAATCCAAGTCAATGGATAAGTGATTCACTTACAATAAATCTGAGACCTATGGTGAAATAAAGAACTTTAGTGTGAGTTTTCAAAGACTGTGTATATTACATCTCAAAGATTAGTTCATTCTCCACTGGGGATGTCAGAGTCTCACTTCCATGGTAGTTTTCAGTGGCCACTGTTCAAAATTTTGATGACATCTAGCAACTCAACCTGTCAGTACCACAAGTTGTCACCCTAATGTGACAATGCCGCAGTCTAGACATGTGTGACCAGACGCATGCTGGCTCAGAGCTGCAGTATAATCTCAGGCTCAGGGCCTTTTCATTTTGGAATGACTCCACAGAATTATGAGCTGTTAGGGAACAGTGGACATGGTTTTGGATATGTAATGTTCTTTTGTTTTATTTCCAGCACCTTGCCTCTAGCAGCGTCAGCAGGTAATTGTTTTAATAATGTTCATTTAGCTGCAGTCAGATTTCTGTAATCATTTTATCAATATGCTGGTGCAGGCAGCAGTTTTCCTAGTGGAAAACCTCAGTTTAATTTGGCAGTTACTGTCCTTGAAGAGCATTGCTAGTTTTATGTGAACTAGCAAAATAGTAGAACCTTCTTCATCCAGTATGTGAGGTGCAGTTCTTCCTTCTAATATTGTAACATGCATGTATGTACAAATTTAAGGAGACAGTTTTAACCGGCTACTGTTTTAATCCTTTTTTTTGTGATGTTTTCTGCTTCCAGTGAATTTTTCAGCCAAAATGAATGTTTCTGTTTTGGTGCAACCTATTTATGAAACTCCCAGGGAGCTGGGTACTTGAGTATGGATCAACAGAAGATGCTACTTTCACAGCATTTACAGAGTCATACTGCAGTTCCCTCCCCTTCTCAAAGTGATGTGCCTGTTGCAACCTGAATGGCTTCCCTGGTACTGTCTACAGGCAGCCTCTCTCCCTCCATGCAGATTTTGCCTCAAAACTCACTTTTCCACTTTCTGTCCAACAGTGAGCTCTGCTCGCTCTTGTGCTCAACTAATAAAATTTACATTCATTCCAAATAGGAATTAACTGGATCCATGCTGCATGAAGTCAAACATCTTGTTTTTTATAGACTTCTTTGCTTTATGTCCTCCCCGACATGTCAGATTGTATCTAATCTGAATGTGATCTGAAACTGTTGTTCCTTTCTTTCCCTCCTCCTCCCCCCCTACACACACAAATTTTAGCAAAGTACAATATCCAAGAGAGAATAAAATGTTCAATACAGAGGCAAGAAAAGGAAAAAATATTTTAATAATAGATGCAGTTAATTAGAATATGGAGACATAAAAGACACGGACAGATGATCACCAGCCCCACAGTACACCAATGTATATTACACTGTGGTTTGTAAGAGAGGGATCAGGGGAGGCTGCTATTACTGGGCCTTTCCACTGGGTGGCAGAGCGGCAGATAATAACCTGGTTTTTCTGTTCACCTTAAGGACATTACAAATGGAGTGTGATTATTTTTCTCCTAGACCCCAGTTCACAACACAGCTCCACAGTTTGGTACAATTGGCATCACAGCGCAAGGGAGGTATTGTACTAGCACACCAAGTCTGGCATCTTAGTCACAGCTGGTACTATAATGGCAGGGGGAGCTGTAAGTCAGGGCTGAGTGATATTAGTAGAGGTTTTAGAGAAATCCTTTATGGTGGAGTTTAGCCAATCCAGTGGCAGGTCAGAATGACCCAGCTCAGACCCAGTAGAGGCTGGTGCTAGTACCTGGCCACTGCCACAGCTACTGCTTCTTCCTGCCACAGCTTCTCTCCACCACCCAGCTGCAGTTCAGCGTAGGTGAAGTACCTTGCCATGGTGTAGAGCAGTGCAGCCCATGCAACCTCTTTGCCCCCCACACTTCTTCTGCCACGGTCACCAAAGCTCCTGCGTTGTAGGCTGGATCTAATGGTTCTGTGGGCCATAGGTAACCAACCCCTGCCTTTTTGCGCCTTTCTGCACTTTGATTAGTTCTGGCCAGTGTTTTTAGTCCATTGTGTTCACGAGCATTGTTTTCAACCCAGG
Organism: Crocodylus siamensis; assembly: GCF_052110815.1. NCBI lineage: Eukaryota > Metazoa > Chordata > Crocodylia > Crocodylidae > Crocodylus > Crocodylus siamensis. The sequence goes on along the minus strand of NC_143396.1, from coordinate 225,907,292 downwards.
TTTTGGGAGGCAGTTTTTGCTATGTATTCTATGCTATTACTGTAAACATGCAGAGGTTGTCTAGAAACATGACTATATTGTGCCTGGAGACTGAGTATATCCTTCTTTGTGATGGGATGCAGGCATGTGGCCATCTTATGTGGCATGTTCCATTGGGAGAACCAAGAAGTCCTAGCCTTTTCTTAGACAGGAGCCTCTAACTATGCCTGTTACCAGCATGGTAGATACTCTTCCATGCTAACTGTGTTTGTAATAGGTGCTCATCAAAAGCATTGTCTCTCCTGCCACTAATGTAATTTGCTGTGTAAGTCTTTTGAGCATGCTAACACTTATTGAAGAGCAATGAGACAATTGGCCAGAGGGTCTCAAAGCATACAACTACAAACCCCATTGGGAAATGTGATAGTTATAGATACATGTATCAGCTAATTGTCATTGTGTGTGGTGGGGGGAATCCTCTTGTTGGTACTACAAAGATGCAATTTGATCTGTACCTTCCAGATGGGTTTCAAGCAGGTTATAAAAGACTCCATTCCTTTTTCAGGAAACTGAAACATGGAGAGGGTGATCTAATATTTTCAGAAGTGGCCTTTAATCATGAGTACCTTCAGTGTTGCATGTCCAACCGGAGACATGGTTTGACTTTTCTCACCCAACCTATACTAATGGAAGATGCAGGTGCATAGACTCTTAGCAGCTGAAATTGAACAACAAATATGGAGGTATCCAAGATTAAAAGTTACTTAAGTGCCTTGCCTATTGTTAATCATGGCTGAGGATGGATTGGAACTTACCTCCTCTCCTTGCTGTTCCCTGCTGTGGTCTCCATACCATGAGGTTTCACAGGATATTTATATGAGCTTGCATTAGTTGCTGAAAATGTGGGGATCAAATAATTTGTAACATTGGATTCTCCTTAGTTCTGTTTACATGCTTTTGTAGTTTTCACATTCTGTGATTGCATGGATCATTCACAAAAGAAACATACCAGCACAGGCCATAGGCTCAGCATGGGGTATTGATGAGTAGGGTGTTACATCTGTTGTCTCCTTTCACCCAGAGGGAAATGTTTCTGTGTAGCTTTGTCCCTTTTTTGCTGTGACATGATTCTGGAGATGTGCTCAACTGATCTTGTATATCACATTTTTATCGTTTGATCATTAATAGCAATACAAATATAAAGCTTTTTTTTCTTTTTTTCATAAGCCTCGGATGAAGAATCCAGTTCAGTAGGAGTTGATTTGTTAATGCTTAGATTGCAACTCAAATTGTCACAGACTGAGGAAAGAGAAACTGAGGCTGTGGCCAGGCTACCACACGTGGAAAAGTCGCTGCTACCAACACTGAATTCTAAATAACTCTGCAGCCTTAATTTCTATCTTTTCCTTAGGATTTAGTCCTTATGGAAGGTACTTGCTTTATATTCCTAGACAGATCAAAAGTTTATAGAAACAGAAGAGACACTCAGCATAGACTGGCATTGCAAACTGCCCCACAAACCCTATTAATATGCCTGAGAGCTGACCTGGTGAGATCACTTTACCAGCAAAAGGGTGGGTCAGGGTCCAGGCCCATTCAGTCCTTTGGTTTCTCCACTGATGCTACCAGTAATTATACAGACACTTACCCAGTAGTAACCAGACTGAGCCTCTCACTCCACACCTGTGACTGAGTTAAGTTTTTGTTGCGGCTAACTCAGACTGTATTTTCAACAGCTGACCTGTTAAAAATGAAAGGGTCTGTTCCCTATGACTTCAGTCCCTGAGTCATCTGGCCTCCACCCATCACAAATACAGTTGTCATTCCAGGCAACTGGAGAACATTCATGTAAGACCAAACTATCATCCCCTGCAGTTAGAAAGCAAAGCATAGCAGCCAGGCCTGTTAATGCCTCGTCTGATGTCAGATACTTCAATGAGGTTTACTTGGTGCAACCAGGAGAGGAATTTGACCTACTATTCTCTGCATCTTCACTCCTGCCCTTTTTACCTTTCCTACCTTAAGTCTTCTCTCATTTTATTATTGCATTGGATGTAATGTTCATTTCATAGGGATTTAGAGGAGCTGGCAGTTAAGCATGCAGGGTGTTTCCTTTTTGCTTTTTCTGTGTCTGTTTGAGAGCTTGCACACCAATTTGAGTAAGTGCATCTTGTGCATTGAGCTGTGGCTGGAAACAATGTTTTAATTATAGATGGTGTTTGAAATGAAAGGTTTAGAACCCTCTGTGCTGGTTTGCCTCAGGTCTTCAAGTTGGCAGACTAGAGCACATAATTACCATGAGCCTAAAAAGATAAAAATCCCATCCTAACAGAAGTGGAACCTTGGGACAGTTATTGGATGCTTCCCTTAACCTCACTACTTTGCAAGGGACAGATTTGCCTGCACATAACTGCTACTGCTCATGGAAAGCTTTGAAAACAATTCTGCTGGCATGTTGAAAGTAAGAAACCACTCTGGTTGTAGCCAGCACCTAAAATAAGCAGAGGATCACATCTCAACGTTAGGGAGATCAGCAAACCTCAAATGGTTCAGGGTTTGTATTTAAATTTGGTTGCTTATTTGAACTAACTTTTTGAGGATCCTTCCACAGTGCTTAAACTGTTCCTAAAATATTTTGGGAGAACTTAATAAATCCCTAGGTAGAAAAAAAAAAAGGCGTAGGAGTTTCAAAAAGCATGATGTTTGTTATTACCATCAATTTCAACATGGTTTGGTGACAATACCATGGAATCAAGGTGAAAACTTGCTAGTAAACAGTGAGGAGATAAGATAGAAATAATATGATCAACGAAAGTAGTTCCATTAAGAACTCTGAGCAGCAGTACAGCGTGCTAGCTGCAGTACCTGCAGAGATTGGGAGATCAGAAGATAATGAATTTCAATAATCAGGCTGAGAGAGACACTGATAAACACTTCTGTGGCCTTGTTATAAAGCAGAACAACATAATGAAAGGGATGAAAATAAGGTGAGAGATTTGAATTCAAAGAGATTTGAATACAAGGAATAAAGGAGACGGGGAAATACCAAGGTGCTCTTTGTTAGCCAAGGCTAAGGGAAAGTGTGGAGATTAAAAAAAAACTCACAAGCTAAAACTTGGTGAGGGGTACATGTATGCATGGACTGTACAACCAGCTTAAAACAATAAACACAGATGTGACTGTTTACCTCTGAAAAATGATAGGTTGATTTGTGGGTCTTCCGTCAACACTGACAAGTGCAAGGTGATGCACCTGGGGAGGAAGAACCAGCAGCATACCTACAGGCTGGGGAACTCCCTTCTCATCAGTACAGAGGCAGAAAAGGATCTTGGAGTCATTGATGCCAAGATGAACATGGGCCAGCAGTGTGGGGATGCAGTCAGGAAGGCCAACCGCACCTTGTCACGCATCCACAGATGCATCTCAAGCAGGTCCAGGGAGGTGATCCCCCGCTCTATGCGACGCTAGTCAGGCCGCAGCTGGAGTACTGCGTCCAGTTCTGGAGGCTGCACTTCAAGAGGAATGTGGACAACATGGAGAGGGTCCAGAGGAGGGCCACTCGCATGATCGGGGGCAGCAGGGGCAGTCCCTACGAGGAGAGGCTACGGGACCTGAACCTGTTCAGCCTCTACAAGAGAAGGCTGAGGGGGGATCTTGTGGCCTGTTGCAAACTAGTCAGGGGGGATCAGCAGGCATTGGGGGAGTCCCTGTTCCCCCGAGCACTACCAGGAGTGACCAGGAATAACATTCACAAGCTGGTAGAGAGTAGATTCAGGCTAGACATCAGGAGGTGTTACTTCACGGTCAGGGCGGCTAGGATCTGGAACCAACTTCCAAGCGAAGTGCTGGCTTCTACCCTGGGGGTCTTTAAGAGGAGGTTAGATGAACACCTTGCTGGGGTCGTTTAACCCCAGTACTCTTTCCTGCCAAGGCAGGGGGTCGGACTTGATGATCTGCTCAGGTCCCTTCCAACCCTGCTAACTATGAAACTATGAGACTGATTAAGGCGTAATAGGGATTAATTATGGAGAGAAAGCCTTGTAGATGCACATGAATATCATGGATTCAGCAATCTGGACCAGTGGCTTTTATTCACAGCCACCAGGCAACTTATTCCTACTTTTAGAAAGAACAGAATAGTATTAATGTACCAAGTGGGTGAGAGCAGAGCTGATTTCAGCCAGGGATCAGGCTGTAACATCTGTGGCCTGCCACACTCAACACTCATCGCACTAGCCATCCAGAACTTCACCATCATAAAGGCTCTGAGTCTTTTTGATAGGGTGGGATATAAATATAAAAAATAAACTGAATTAAAACTCAGTCTTTGCTCTGAAAGCACAAGCCATCCCTGCTTTACAACATGCCACATGCTGGGCATGTCTACACATGCACTTTAATACACAATAACCTATTTCAGGGGTTGTCAACCGGGAGGTACGTATACCTCTGGGGGTACTTGGATCAGTCCTAGGGTGTACATATGGGCGGGTGGGGATGGAGCACTGCTACCTCCCAGGAACAAGGGTAGACCGAGGGCAGTGGCGCCCCTCTGCAGGGTGGGAAAGCTTGCATATGGCAGCCACTGCCACCGCACACCAGTCCGGTGAGCTTCCCCGTCCCGCAGAGGACGCTGCTGCCCTTACCCCAACCCACTGAGCTTCCCCACCCCAGCCCTGCTCCTGGAAGGCAACAGCACTCCGTTCCCACCCACGCACCATCCCTGCCTCCCTGCTTGGCATCCAGCCACATGCTCCTCCCTACCCCTCCTCTTGACATCTGACTGCACACCACCACCCCGCCTCCGCTCAGTGTCTGGATGTCAGGTGTACTTAGACTAAAAATAGGTTAAAAACCCCTAGCCTATTTTATTGTGCATTAAAGCAGCATGTAATAATTCATGCAATTAACACTAATGTGCTGTAAAATAGGCTAAGCGTCACCAAAAAAGTGTGTGCTTGTGCTACTGCGCATTAGGGCAGCCTAATGTGCATTCATGCATGCACAGACATGCCCGTTTAGTGCTAGCATTCCATCCAATACAGGATAGTCTTCAACATGCTAACCAATACATTAAAGAATACCTAATATTGCTTTTCATGCATTATTACTTATTTTACAGGGGGTGAAAATAGAGGCCTACCCCAAAACTTTGCCACTTCTATGTAAAAGAAGGTACAAAAAAACCCAAACCCAACAAAATCCTAAAAGCCCATTTCTTTCAGTGAGGAACGAAAACCGGAAGAACTAGAATTAATACTTTTCACTATTTTTGCTCTTCATTTATATTTAATAACATTATTCCTTTTAACCTAAGCAGTTAATCGAAGTCCAAGGTCCCACGGGCTGTTCCTGTTCGAAGAAGAAATTGACAACAGAATTGGGTGTTTTCAAAGCAATTCTTGTTTCTTTACAAGGAGTGTACAAAGTACCTGTTATCAAAGATGAGATGAAGCTGAGAACAAAGAAACTAAGCTCTTTCAGCTAGCACTCATCCTAATGTGCTCTCTCTAGGCTTCTCAGAAGGCTATGGACTCAGGGTTTGTTCAAACTGTGCCTGGTTTTCTGCTCCTTTGCATTCCTGAGATGTTTCTCCTTCACACACATGTACACACAGGTCTCTGCTACAGTAATACATAGCCAGCTTGCTCTCCCACAAATCCCTGAGTTGTCCCCATATATTTTTTCTTTGTGTAGTGATATGTACTCAGAGTGGTGACTCCTGTTGGTTCATAAAGGGGTCTAACCATTTCTTATAGCTGTCTTCACATGAAGGATAAACGTTACACCCACCATTTTCAATGATAGTTCATTCAAACCACAACAGTGCCTGAGTCAGCTTGGGCAGGGAAGCCCTGTGCATGAACACATACTTGGGTAAACCACATTGCATCATTTTATAAAGCTGCACCCACATGAAGTAAATGTTTGCATTGCAGTTACTGCCGCTGCTCCAACCAGAAGAACATCATATGTGAGTGCAGCGTTTGTGAGCACACCTCTATTCCGAAGTACTGTAGGGGCTAGAAGGTTACTCTAATCAGTAATTAGATTATTTTAAGGTCAAAGGGACAGCATGTTAGCTCCCTGTGTAAATGTTGGCATCTGGCCAGGTGTTTCCTCTTTGCACCCAGATGCTCTAGGAGTCAACAATTATGTAGACCTGGTGATGAGAAGTCTACCATCCCACCACCATACCCCTTGGTCTCTCACCCATTTACTGCCTCAGTTTACATTTTCACTGACTGGTTTTCTTGCATGCGTACCGGCCTCTGGCTTCTATTCCATCCAGAAAGAGCACAGACCAACTGCAGATGCTTCCTCAGCCCGATGAAGGGTATTTGTAGCTGAAAGCTTGCAAAGAGAAATTTTTCTTACTATTTTAGTTGGTCCAATAAAATATACCTGATTTACCCAAAGAACCTTCTCTGCCTGTGTCCTTAGACCAACACGGCTACAACCTATACCCTTGAACAGTTTGGTAGGACACTCACAGCTTCTACCTGGTTAATCTTCTGCCATGCCTACTTGTCTTGCTCTGCACAGGTTGAGTTACAAGTTGCTGGGACTTTTCATGCTGAGGGAGCAGTGATAAACCTAGGAAATTGCCAGGAGCAGTCACAAAAACCAGGTCTGAAGGCACTTCTGTGAAGGAGGTGGTGAGACACTATATGGTCCTCTAGCAAAACTAGGGATTTGAAGGTGGCCCACAATCAGGGGAGGGACCAAAATTGTACTCCCAGCTACACTTAATACTTTGGACTCATCCTATTGCTGTGCTACCTCTGCAGCTTTAGGACACAGATTCCCAGGAAGCATGCTTTGCCATTTTGTGGTGTACAGCCAGTACTGGTCACCCTCATAGTCCTCTCCCACCTGGGCATGCTTATTTCTCAGTCCCAGGAAGAATGCTGCACAGACTGAAGTTGTTTAAACAAACATCCCTTCCAATTGTCTTTAGATCCAATTGCATGTGGAGAAAGGGAAGCTAAACTTTCTGCTGCTCCAGAAACCACTTCCAAAACTGCTTGGCAATATGGTAGTTGGCTTGCAAAGCTGCAGCCCTTCTGCAACAGCATGCTAGATACATTGACCAAAATGGCTGGGTATAGAGCACTCCCACATTCAGAATGATCTAGGAATGATCCTTGCAGATGGTGCCAACTACTTAAAAAGAAGTGGATCATGGGACTGGAAAAGAGGAACCAAGGGATTTTTAGACTAGGTGCCTTTCTGTACCTATCCCACCATGTCCTATGGAAACAGCCCCTCAGTACACGGCCATGGCAGCAGTACAAAGAATTGTGAGTCAGGTACCCATAGTACTAAGTGCCTACTTTGAGGGAAATTCTCCTTATATGCAAGCAGTGAACTGGAGAGAAGACAAGGCTTGCTGTTCATTTGGACCCATTTGCCCTGAAGTGGTTACACAAAAAAATTTCTGTTTCACAGTGGCATAAATCCTTGCATGTGAACAAGCCATCAGTGGGTAAGCCTCAATTTTCTTTCTTACACCAAGGTTCATTTTTTGATTGTTCTGCATGTACATCAAGTTGGGGGCTTCAGGTTGCAGCCCTGAGGGCAGCAGTAACTGCTTTAACCCCAAACCTTTTTCAAATGATTTTTGGTACATTAAAACATTTCTTTTTGAAATAGGTTTGTATTAAAAGCTTGATAGAATGTGTCCTTCAAAGGATCAGAGACAAGACCTAACTTCACAGACATCAAAGGCCAATCAATACAGTAATGTTTCAGTTTTTCTAACATTCTTCATCCTTCAGGCCTGCACGTCCCTCGCCCAATCATTGAAAAACAATAGTAGCACAGACTGAAGTTGGTGGGAGTGCTTACAAATCTTCATTTGTTTAGCAGTAAAATATTAGCACACATTTATGATTCTTCATAAGTACACAGTGTTCTTCAGTCCAGCATTTCCCCCCCAGATTTATAGTTGTAAGACAGAGGCAGGGAAAATATGCAGGCACCTTTTTGGTATCAGCCTAATAGGTTACCTTGCTGCTGCTTTCTCTTTTTTTCCTTCCTTTTTTTTGGCTGGTGGGGTAGGCGAGTCAGTAACTTTTAAAGCCTCTGCACAACTTGTGGTTCTGTGCCAGGCTGTCATTCAGTTACAATACCAATGGACCTTAAAGATATCTATCTATGCAATGTTTGTTTGCCCATCCTTTTGGAAAACCATTAGCATTTTTGACCAGCTCAATGGAGCTGCATCAGGAACCAGAAAGATGATCACGATTCTGGGACTGAAGTGGTTGAAAAGTAACAGTATTTTTCCACTGGACATATCGAAAAATCTCTCTTAAGTGTCCGGGGGGGGAGGGCGTAATTTTTCTTTCCACGAGAAACTGAAACTAAATAACCCAAACGTTTCTGATGTTTTATTCCTCCATTAATTTGTATTCCCCTTCACCCCTCCTCCCCCGCCCCCCCCGGAAAATAGAGTGAGGGAGGAAGGAGGGGGAAAAGCAATGAAGGGGTGAATGGAAAGCCAGTTTTGTCCAAAAAATGAGAGAGAGAGAGAAAGAAGCTAATTTTGTATTAAAGCGTTTGCAGAATTTGCCGTGAATTATATTTTAAACCAGCCATTTGCTGTCAAAACATTTTCAGTTGAATATATCTGTTCATGTCTACTGTGGTGTGAGGTTGGGAAAAGACAGCTGCCCATTTATTTAAATCAACTAATCAAAGGTTATTGCTCAGAGGTAGGTCTTCTCATCCCAAAAAGTTACCGTCAGCCTCTACAACATGGCAATGGTCAAACAATCGCTGTATTAATTTAAACAAAACCCCCATACACATTCTATCCCCAGATGAGATTTTTCCTCACCTCGAGGGACTAGACAGTCTTTCATACAGCCTGAATTGGACCTACCACATTTTCTTGATGAACATGTACATTTTTAGTCATGCTTCCCACAGACATGTAATTAGAATTGCGCCCCCCACCCCAGCCTGATTGTGGAGATGAAGGGAGATGTGTTAAAAGCAAACTGATAATGGCAAACTAGCTTCAACCTGAATTGGAAAGCAGCTACCTCTATTTACAGGCAACACATAAAGTAATAATATACAGTGCTGTGGGTGAGTATGAAAAGAAATCTAGACAATGTGGCCCAAGCCACAACGTCCAGTGATTGGAGAGGGAGCAAACAAGGACATGAATGAGGAAATACTGTGTCCTGCCAATTTAAAGACCCCCTGCAGAGACCATGTTTGTCGAATGTACAGGAAGTCTGGCTTTTTTCAAGTATGATGTTTTGCTTTCACTGTTTTTAAACCAAAGTTGATGTGCTTCAGCCTGGGGAAAAAAGTCAAACAAGCACAAAGTCCAAATGTCTTCTGTAACTGTAGCAAGGTGATCACTTTGCCATTGGCGCCTTGGTTTGTGGTTTGGGGCTGGGCGTGTGTAATTCTTAACCCTGCTGGGTTGGGGAAAAGGAGGAATGACAAGCCTTCCAGTTCTGATCCAGAATTCGGGTCAACTTTCCTGTTCATCTTCTGCATTCCCCTGCTCTAGTGTGTAAGCACTGTTCTTTCTCACTCTGTTATGTACATCCCAGCTCAAGCTCTTCTAATCCTGTAAATATGTATTTTCCCCCCTATTCCCACATAAAGCTACTAAAAGGTACTTCTCAGGAAGGCAAACAGGCTTAACTATTTTTCAGGCCTGGTGAGCCAAATCTGCATCAGATGTCAATCAGTACAGGCAGTCCTCGGACTTGCAACACAATTGGTTCCTGAAAACCGTGTCTTAAATCAAAACGTTGTAACTCGGAACCAATTTTCTCATAAGAAACAATGTTATAAATGGGGGATTGGTTCCTGAACCAAGGCCTGATACCCTATTTTCACTAAAAATACCCCAGAATTTTGTACTCGATCAATTATAGATGAGTAATATAGCTCCATTAATATATTTATATGGTAAATAGTAATCATATTGATTTGGAAGGACTTCTTTGAAGTGACTTTGCTGGACTTTTTGAAGGGCTCTTCATTGGACTTTTTGAAGGGCTCTTGACTGGGGTCTTCTCTGGAGTCTTGGCTGCAGGTTTTTCTGGAGTCTTGTCTACTTTCTTAAACGAAGTGTCTAAGGAAGTTTGGACAGATGTTCTCCAGGGAGATGAGTGACGCAGTGAACTTGTTCGCTGGCATGGTGTCGCATCAGATCAAGCGTTGGAAGTTGAAACTGGCATTGTAAAGTTGAAACGGTGTCAATTTAGAAACGTAAGTGCGAAAAATTGTAACTTGAAACGTAAGTCGAGGACTGTCTGTATTTGAAATCAACTGGTTAAAGTTGATGGCACTACACAAATCTTTATCAGCTGTAGTTCTGGCCTGTAATGCCTCTAAAAATTAGGGAACGTTTTGAAAAGACAATCATAGGGAATGTTGTTAAGCACTGTAACTTCTTTCTTGACTTTTTCTTTCAAAACATTCCAAAAAAGAACTTATCCTGGGATAACAAATTTTCTCTTGAAATTTAAAGAGGATCAGTTTCTTTTCTGGGAAGTTAGTTTCAAGGATTAAAGTATGGGCCAACGATGGAAATCTTGTTTTACTCCTCACTATTCCAAACAGGGACAAGCCAAAGCCACATCACTAGGGCCAAAATCCGCTTCCATGAAGTAAGATTTTTTTGCTTCAGATTCACATCTGACAAGCCAGAACTCAGGATCTGAGTATTTTTGTACTTGGAGACTTAAGATCTGAACCGATGTGAGGCAGTTCTTCAAGAGTCTGCCAAATGCATCACAAATGTCACATCAAAAGGTGCCCATTGACCGAAGTAGATATTCTTGGACCTAATGACTTTTTTCAATATGATCACAAGATAAGCACCGTACAATAAAGTCCTCCTCAGTGAGCACAATGTTTTGCCTCCCCAAAGAGTGCAAGCTGGTCATTACTCTTTGTGGATAGACACCCTTCTAAAGGTGCAGCATACAGAAACAGAGGTCCCATAGTTCCATAGTTCTACAGTGCAAATAAGTGATCTCCCCTAGATGCTTTAATTTGCAGAACTGGGAAGTAACCCAACACTTGATATGATCACTTTGTAATCCCAAAAAAGAGAAACTTCTGTATGTACATGGCAGCTCTGTTCTCTATGCTGCTTTTCTAGGCCTTGCCATATTATCTTAAAGGGATTTTCCTAAGAGATGGTCATTAAGTCTCTGAGTCAGTCAAAGTGGAACTGAATATGAAAAAAATTCTATTGAAAAAATATGGATTACTGTCTCCTGGGAACTAGTCGATGGTTGTTTCTATATTAATTTAAAAATGTCCTATAAAATCTTAGCTACCAAGAGCACATAACTTGTATTATACCCCTAAAACTACACTGTCCAAGCAATGTTGGATTCTTATTATCTATGTATCTACAGCATAGTGCTCTCTGTCATGTGTACAGAGGAAATTGAATGTATTTTCCTTTCTTTAAAAAAAGGAGATCTTCATCCAGTGCTGACTGACAGTTGCTAATACCTGTTCCAAAAGAAATTCTATCTGTGATTTAGTGACTTAACCGGCTGTCTTTTGTTGAACAGAGGACAACGGAACAAGATTTCAGCATAATGTAGCTTTTTTCCTATTCAGTGCATGAGTAAGGGTTGAAAGAAGAGGGGAAAAAGACCTACAATATCTGAGTTCTATATCCAATTTTTTTCAGCTTTTAAGAAAAGACATGAAATAAAGAGGGGGAAAAACGGGTAAATTAAAAGGGGTCAGCAGGCAGGTGAAAAGAAAAAATATACTTATAAAATGACAATAAGGGTGATGTGTCAAATGATGCCTCTGAGTTGAGCTGGGTGAAATTTGTTTCTGTCACAGATTTTGTTTCTATTTTGTTTGATTTAAATGTCACTTTTTTTTCCTTTCCCAAATCAGGATGTAAAGCCAGATCTCAACAATTTTTGTAAAATGACCATCTGGGAGGGGGAAAGGGTTAGGTCAACTCAAAATATTTCATTTAAATATTTTTGAAAAGTTCTATTTTATGCTTTGCCGCCTTTAATTTTTAATTCCTTAACTGCAATTAGCCTAAATTTTAAATGAAGTTATGAACCCCAATTGCATTTTTATTTAGAATTTATCAAAATTTCTCATTCTTAACCATTTCAAAACTTACTTTTCCAAAGGATTTAAAAAATTAGAAACTTATTAAAAGTGACCTTTTCCATGAACAGTTGTGAGTTCAGTGAGCCAGCATTTTCTAATAAAAATGTTGTTGAAAAAATTCCTGACCAACTCTGCTTTTCAGTTTCTTGCACTGGGTAAAAAACAGCATCTAATTAATGACTATTGAGACTACACAAAAATTGTACAGTTCCATAGCTCTGCTTACATGTGTGTTATAAGGTGTTTATGTGTACCATGAGTTTCGCTACTGGACATATTCTCTTTATAGGAATATACAGCTGAAAGAAACCTGTTGAGTCATTAAATCCATCTCCTGCTATTATAGGCAGCCATATCTCATAATCCTGTTTACAAAAGTATGAAGCTTCAACTTAAAACTAGTAAGGGTTTTTTATTCCCACTAGTCCTATTGAGAGGCTGTTGCAGAATCTTACAGCTCTGGTGGCTGGACATCTTATTCTAGTTTACCGCCTAAATTTTATTCATGGACCATTTATATCAACATCCCTTTTTTCTTTTGCCAGTGTTGTCCTGTAGCTTAAATGTTACAAGTTGAATTCTCAAATAATTTAACTTATTAAATGGAAAACAATATTTTGCTAGTCTTGCAAAGACTCCGCTCAGTGAGGTTTGTTTAAAATGCCAGATTTGGACTTCCCACTATTTTAAGTAATCTGCATAACAATAAATTTATGATCACAGTAGAAAAAAATGGGTCAGATCTTTGATTCAGTTGCAGTAATGTACTCCTGGAGTAATTCGTCCCTCCCCTTTTTGATGTATATTTTATCTCGTTTGGCTACCAGAAACCTTTTGTATTCATTGATTCTGCCAACACAGAGACTGGACTATGTACACTTAAATATATATTAGCTGGACTGGGAGCTTAGATCCTACCAATCTCAGTATGCCTGGGACATATCTCCTATGTTTTTCTTGTGAAACATCTTATATTCTAATGTGGGTTCTTATACAATAATAAAGAAAACCATGCCAGTTTTACTTTTTCGTAGTTTAGCACTCAGAATGGCTGAATGAAACCTGCCTATTTAAAAAAAAATCATCTTGGAGTGAATTGATTTGTTTTGGAATGTTCTGAGGCAGTTTAAACAGGGAATCATTACAGATTAGCTTTCTGCAACCTTTATTTCATAGATTTCATAGACATTAGGGCTGGAAGGGACCTTGGGAGATCATCGAGTCCAGCCCCCTGCCCAAAGGGCAGGAAGTCAGCTGGGGTCATAGGATCCCAGCAAGATAAGCATCCAATTCACTCTTGAAGGTGTTCAGTGTAGGTGCTTGAACCACTGAAGTCACTTTGGGAATGCTGAGACAATGGACCATAACAAGTTAGAATTTTTTTATCTTGTTGCATATTATAGTTTCATAGTGATTAGGGTCATAGTTTCATAGTTTCTATGGTCAGAATGGACCTAAGCAGATCATCAAGTCTGACCCCCGCCATGGCAGGAAAGAGTACTGGGGTCAAATGACCCCAGCAAGGTGTTCATCTAGCCTCCTCTTAAAGACCCCCAGGGTAGGAGCAAGCACCACTTCTCTTGGAAGTTGGTTCCAGATCCTAGCCACCCTGACAGTGAAGTAGCGCCTCCTGATATCTAGCCTGAATCTACCCTCTGCCAGCTTGTGACCATTATTCCTGGTCACTCCTGGCAGTGCACGGGGGAACAGGGACTCCCCCAATGCCTGCTGATCCCCCCCTGACTAGTTTATAACAGGCCACTAGATCCCCCCTCAGCCTTCTCTTGTGGAGACTGAACAGGTTCAGGTCCTGTAGCTTCTCCTCATAGGGCCTGCCCTGCTGCCCCCGATCATGCAAGTGGCCCTCCTCTGGACCCTCTCCATGTTGTCCACATCCCTCTTGAAGTGCAGTGCCCAGGACTGGATGCAGTACTCCAGCCGCGGCCTGACCAGTGCTGCATAGAGGGGGAGTATCACCTCCCTGGACCTGCTTGAGATGCATCTGTGGATGCATGACAAGGTGCGGTTGGCCTTCCTGACTGCATCCCCACACTGCCAGCCCGTGTTCATCTTGGCATCAGTTATGACTCCAAGATCCTTTTCTGCCTCTGCACTGACGAGAAGGGAGTTCCCCAGCCTGTAGGTATGCTGCTGGTTCTTCCTCTCCAGGTGCATCACCTTGCACTTGTCAGTGTTGAAACCCATCCTGTTCTCGTCCGCCCACCCCTGTTACCTGTCTAGGTCCGAATTCAACTTATTCCTCCCTTCTAGCGTACCCACATCCCCCCACATCTTGGTGTCATCAGCAAATTTTTACCCCCTCGTCCAAGTCACTGATGAAGATGTTGAACAGTGCAGGCCTGAGGACCGAGCCTTGGGGGACCCCACCACTCACATCCTCCAGGTTGCAAATAACCCATCCACCACCACTCTCTGGGTGTGGTCCTCCAGCCAGTTAGTGACCCATTTGACTGTGTATGTGTTGACAACCTAGTCCCACAGTTTTTTAATGAGAATGGGGTGAGAGACAGTGTCTAAGGCCTTCCTAAAGTCCAGAAAGACTATGTCCACTGCTACCCCTGCATCAAAGGATTTTGTAAGCTGGTCATAGAAGGCCACCGGCTTGGTCTGACAGGATCTGTCTCTAATGAACCCATGTTGGTTGCCCCTAAGAATAACCTCCCCTGCTGGCCCCTTGTGGACATGTGCCAGGATAATTCTCTCAAAAAGCTTACCCAGGATCAAGGTAAAACTAACTGGCCTATAGTTTCCTGGGTCCTCCTTCCTCCATTTTTTGAAGGTGGGAACCATGTTGGCTCCTCTTCCAGTCCTCTGGCACTACCCCAGAGCACCACGAGTGCTCATAAAACCATCCCAGGGGTCCCGCAATGATCTCAGCTAATTCCCTCAGCACTGGGGTGGAGATTGTCAGGACCAGCTGATTTAAATATGTCCAGTCCCTCCAGAAGTTCCCTGACTAGATCCTCCCTCACCCTTGGCCTAGGTGCACCTCCCCTGGGGCCTGAGGGGGGCCTGGTGCTGCGGCTGATCTGGTCCCTGCTCAGAAAAATGGAGGCAAAGAAGTTGTTAAATAGGTTAGCTTTGTCATCTGGTATGATGACCAGATTTCCTAGTGTGTCTTGCAGGAGCCCCACGTTACCTGGTATCTTCTTTTTGCCCCCTATGTATTTAAAAAAGGACTTCTTGTTGTCCTTGATTTGGGTAGCTAGTCCCAGTTCCAGCTCCGCCTTGGCCTTCCTGACTTCCCCCCTGCAGCCTCGATCAACCACAGTATAATCCTCCCTGGTGATGGCCTCTCCCTTCTATTGGGTGTACGCCTCCTTTTTAGCTAGGAGACGTTCCCGGATGCTTTTGGTGAGCCATGGGAGCTTTTGCGCCCTCCTGCCCCCTTTGATCTGTGTTGGGATTACCTCCCTTTGGGCTTGGAGGATCGTCTCCTTAAGGAGCGAACACTCTTCCTGGACACCCGACTCCCCTCCACTCTGGGACCTCAGTGCCTCCCTGGCTATTCTCCTTATCTCATTGAAATCCACCCTTCTGAAGTCCAGGGCTGCTGCCTTGCTGCAGGCCTTTGCCACCTTGCACTGGAGGGTGAATTCCACCAGGCAATGATCACTCTCACCCAGGTGGTTGAGCACCCGCAGACCCCTCACCAGGTCATCACCCATGGCCAGGACCAGATTCAACAAGGCATCTACCCTGGTAGGCCTGTGCTCCTCCTGGGTTAGGTGGAGGTCCTGTATCTGAGCTAGGAACCTACGTGAGCAGTCAGACCTGGCTGACTGCTCTTCCCAGCAGATGTCTGAAAAGTTCAGGTCACCCATGATGACCCCATCCTTTGACCTAACTACCTCCAGAGCTGACTTAAGAATTCCCGGTCTAGCTCTTCCCCTTGGTTGGGTGGTCTGTAGTAGACCCCCACCATTAAGTCTCTTTCCCTTCAACTTCCTCGTATTCTAACCCAGAGCACTTCAGTGTGCCGGAAGGGACCTAAACAGATCAGCAGGTCCCACCCCCTGCCCTGGGCAGGAATGGGTGCTGGGATCATAACACCCCAGCCATATATCTATCCAGCCTCCTCTTGAAGACCCCCAAGGTAGGAGAGAGCACCACCTCCCTTGGGAGTCTATTCCAGAGCCTGGCAGCCCTAATTGTAAAGTAATGTCTCCTGATGTCCAGCCTGAACCTTCTCTCTAACAATTTGTGGCTGCTATTCCTAGTAACCCCCGGTGGTGCCTGGGGGAACACAGGCTCATCCAATTTCCGCTGGTCCCCCCCCAGTGAGTTTGCAAATGGCCACGAGATCCCCTCTCAGTCTTCTCTTGTGGAGGCTGAATAGATTCAGGCCCTTCAGCCTCTCTTCGTAGAGCCTGACCTGACCATGTGAGTGGCCCTTCTCTGGACCCTCTCAAGATTAGTCATATCCCTCCTGAAGTGCGATGCCCAGAATGGGACACAGTATTCCAACTGTGGCCTGACCAATGCCACATAGAAGAGAAGGATCACCTCCCTGGACCTGCTTGTGATGCATCTGTAGATGGACAACAAAGTGCAGTTAGCCTTACTGACCACTTCCTCGCATTGGCAGCTCATATTCATCCTGGAATCAATAATGACTCCAAGATCCCTTTCTGCCACTGTATTGATAAGAAGGGTGTTCCCCAGCTATAGGTGTGTTGCTGGTTCCTCCTCCCTAGATGCAGTACTCTGCACTCGTCTGTGTTGAATTCCATCATATTCTCATCTGCCCACATCTGTAACCTGCCTAGATCTAGCTGGATTCTGTCCCTCCCCTCCAGCGTGCCCATCTTGCCCCACAACTTGGTATCATCAGCAGATTTGGACAGCATGATTTCCATGCCCACATCTGATATTATTTAAAATAGCTTAATTTAATAACTTTCAGCAATCCAGTCTAGCCAAACAGATTCCATTCTTCCTTTTCACTCATCTTTTCCCTGTGGTGAAACACTTACGAGAGAAAGCAGAAATGAAAAAGACTTACTATGCTCCCGTGATACTTCCTATGTAGGTACAAGATGCGATACTGTTCTCTAACAGCAGTTAGTAGCCGATACATTTTCGAACAGGCACCACACTTGATCTTGAATATGAAAGGTGGTATTTCCAGAGAAAGCCAGATTTACATATTAGTATCTAAAACTTACCTGTTTTCCCCTGACTTCCAGAGGGTTGACTCATTTAGTTATACCCTCTCTACATATATCTTACATCAGGCTCCCTTCTATTTATCCTGTGAATGGCAGATGTAGTTCTCCTCTGCTAGCAATAAAAGGAGACATGTAGGATTCTCTGTTGCCACCTAAGGTTAAGTATGTCATAATTTTTTTCTCCCTAATTGGATATTTTTCTTGATTGCTTTTAAAAGCGATACTGCTGATAAACAAAACCTATTTTAACTGTCAGGAGCTTCAAGCAGTTTTTCTGTACCTGCTTATCCAGGGCTAGCCAAAAAACCTTTGTGAAGACATATGCTGCCTTTGTGAAGACCTCCCTGATTGATTTAGAGATACCATGGTTTGGTTCCTTTAGTGGTAGACTGAGATGTCTCTGTGCCTTGTTCTCATTCCCCTGCAGTATTTTTGAAGGCTTCCACCTTGAAGTATGCATGAAGACTACACTTTCTATCTGCCAAGAGCAGCAGCAATGCAAACTAAATCATGGAAGCATGTATCCCCTCCCCCCCGCCTCCTCCCCGTCAAGGTCCCTAAAGCTACGCTATGTGGTTTACAAGCTACAGTCTGGCTTGTGTCGATTCAACATATATTTTTCTCTTAAGCTGATTTTTAAAAAATGAACTGAGTAGCTAGTGGAGGCTGCTGATCTGACAACCCCAGAGACTGCAGTCCCCTGTCTATCCAATCTCTAGTATGCCAAGATGTATCAACCATGACTTGAAGGGACAGTTTCCTGGGAGTGAGAGATGATACAGACACCAAATTTTATTTGCATAAATGAATTATCCATTTTAATTGCTCAGAAGAGTAATTGTGGGGGTGGGGTTTATTTTTATGTAAATAGATCTATTTGTCCAGTATGGACTCTGCTGAACCCATGCCATTATTTTCACATAGGCCAAGTAAAAGCTATCTATTAGGAATCAGTTTAAATCCCTGTAGGCCAGTGTTTGATGCAAATGCAGTGTCAGGCTCCACACCCTATTGCTCATCTTCTGAGCTTTTCCTCATAGGACGAGTAAGGCACTGCTATAAACTCTGTAAATCAGAGTGATATTGATTCAGACTTTTTTTCTTTCTTCTCTTGTTTCTGTTCTATTGATGGAGATGAGTTTGATGGTAACCTAAGCAGAGATGATCTTGAGTAAGTAGTAAATAATCATTAAAAAGTCAGGGCAGCTCAGCCCTATCTAGCTATAAAATCATAATCCTAATTTTGTCTACTGTCAGTAATCTTCCAGAGTTTCCTGTTCTAGAAGGTGATGGGTAGAGAAATTATATTTAGGTGTTTGCTTTTGGGAACTGGCTTGTAGGTAAAGTAAATATGGATTAGAATAATGATCCAGGGGAATGGCAAGGGTTAATTGGTTTCTAAAAGCTGTTTGCGACACAGTTTCCTTCAAGACCCACTGTGTCTGAAGCCATCAGACAGACAGTCTGGGAATTTGAAGACATGTACTACACTGTTCCATAACATGAACAGTGTAACCAAACAGAGATAAGGGAATCTGCAGCATTGGCACCAGGTCACGGTGCCCAACTGCACAGCCCTTGGGGTTTCTGGTTTTGGTAGACAGACCAAATTAAGACACCGGTAAATGACCAAATTAAGACGTATGTATGTGATGGGCTGGGGAAACAAAGGAATATGTTGACAGAACACAACGTGGACAGTATGATGACTACAGGGAGACAAATCAACAGCGCCTGGGAATGAAGAGCCATTAGAGGAGGAAAAGAATACAAAAGGGGGAATTTCAGAGCAGAAAAGGGCCCCTGAGAGGGGAACCCAAGGCCACCATGGACAGAGAGCATACCACCAACCTGTCTCACCCACCCCACTGAGCGGGGTGGGCTTTGGCCCTCAACCTCCAGGCTGCTGGCATCTGACATTCAAGAAAGAAGCACCGGGTGAAGCTCACATACTGGACAGACATACCTTCCCTCTGTGACTGTCCTAGGACTGGTAGATACAGAGTTTGGGGAGGGGGATATTTTGTTTGTCTTACGTCCATTATTCTTATCTGCTATCACTGTGTATCAATACATTTGCCAATTATTGAATGGAGAAGTCATGGTTAGTCTGAGAGTTTGGGTCTTCCCAGAACAAGATAGCCAGGTCATAAATCCAGTGCCAACAGAAAGATAACTAGTCTAGAAGGGATACAAATACTGTCAGCAGTAGTCCCACAATATATATATGGAATTAATCAGTCAGTCTGTAGATGACTGAAGAGTCCAATGTGAGAGTCACGTGTTCAAGTGCAGACACAGTAAATACTGTATATACTCAAATGCAAGACAAGATTTTTTCCTCCAGTCAGCATGGGGTGAAAACCCCCTCATATTATATTTGCATACAAGGAAACCGTATTAAATACATTGTCTATCATTAAACTGCTGTCAACTATGAAGTTGATTAAATACAACCAATACTTAGCAGGACTATAAAATAATGGTCTATGTTTGGCAAACATGCTGATGGGAACTCTTTTTTCGTGTGTTATTTTGGCCCTTCAAAAAGGATAGGAGGGAATGTTTCCTCCACAGGAAACTGGCACTAGACCTGGAGGTAATACAATATCATGTCAACACTGAAAAAGCCATAGCCAAACCTGACACCCTATCCTTGGTGCTAAAAATGCTTGATCTTAGCCAAAGTGCTGAGATTGGTAGCCAACACAGATACCAAGTACACCCCTGAAACAGAAAATCCCGAATCTTAGCCGATTTTGGATTTAAACTTCATTGCAGAACAACAAGGAAGTTTTTTTTTACCTCCCTGCCTGCCGACTGACACCTCCAGGGAAGGAATTCTACCTGATCAACACATCAGACAGCTACTCAACACAGCTCACAAAGACACTCTCATGGACCCAGAGGGACATCCTTCCATCTTCAGCTCCCTCTGTGCAAAAATGAAGTTTATTTCTTACCTATGGAGACTTTTCACCATCTTGTACCAACTACACTTTTCTCAGAGTCTGACCAAGGGACTTTGATCCCAAAAGCTTGCAGAAAAGGACAGTTTTCTGGCCATTTTCCAGGTGGTCTAAAAAAAGGTATCGCTTTGAGGGACAAACTTAAGGAGATGGGGGGCGCAGGTGGTATTCTCCTCTCTTCTCCCAGTGACTAGGCGGGGATGACGACACGAGGCCTGCATTGGTGAGGTCAACCAGCACAGTTAGTGCCGCCAGGCAGGCCTTGGGTTCTTTGATAATGACCCATGCTTTCAGGCGGGGGGCTTGCTGGGGCGGAAGGGCTTCACCTCTCTCCTAAATGCAAGCATATCTTCTCTTCCAGCTTGGCTGATCTTGTACGGCAAGCTTTAAACTAGCATTGCTAGGGGAGGGGGGCCTCAGGAAGACAAGGAGACACCACCCACGCAAGACAGGGACAAATGCAAGGAGTGCCCAGATAAGAAACAGGGGTCCAAACAGTCTCCCAAATCGGAGGGTGGCAAACGCAGCTAGGCATGGCCTTAAATGCCTATGTACCAGTGCTCGTAGTATAGGGAATAAGCAGGAGGAACTCGCCCTCAGAATAGCCAGTTCAGACCCAGACATAATAGGGCTTACAGAAACTTGGTGGGATTCATCCCACAACTGGGCAGTTAGCACTGGGGGCTGTAGGCCTACAGGCTTTACAGGTGGGATAGAGAAGGAAGGAAAGATGGGGGTGTGGCGCTTTATGTCAAGGCGCAATACACATTCTCTGCCAGCAAAATGGGGTCAGAGGGGCAAGCGGAAGTGCTCTGGGTCAAGAGACAAGGGGATTGTGGGGAAAGGGATCTAACAGTGGAGGTCTACTAGAGACCCCCCAACCAAGGGGAGGAGCTGGACCGGGAATTTTTGGGCCAGCCTGAAGATGTACTTAAGGCAAGGGATGTAGTTATCATGGGTGATTTAAATTACTCGGACATCTGCTCGGAGGAACAGTCAGCCAGGTTGGACTGTTCCAGGAGGTTCCTGGCCGAGATACAGACCTCCACTTAATTCAGGAGGTGCACAGTCCCACCAGAGGAAATGCCCTGTTGGACCTGGTCCTGGCCACAGGCAATGACCTGGTAAGGGGCCTCCAGGTCCTTGACCACCTGGGTGATAGCTATCATCGCTTGCTGGAATTCACCATCTAGCACAGGGTGTCAAGGGCCTGCAGCAAGGCAGTAGTCCTAGACTTCAAGAGGGCCAACTTCAACGAGTTGAGGAGATTAGTGGGAGAGGCGCTGGAGTTCTCGAGAGCAGGGGAGCTCAGTGCCCAAGATGAGTGGTCGTTCCTTAAAGAGACGATACTCTGGGCCCATGGGATGACCATCCCAACAAGAAGCAAGGGGGGGCAGGAGTGTCCATAAGCCCCCCTGGCTCACCAAGGGTGTATGGGAATGCCTGATTGCCAAAAAGGCAGCATACAACCGGTGGAAGGAGGATACTATCTCCAAAGAGGAGTATACCTCCTCTGCTCGGGCCTGTAGAGGGGCTGTCAGGAAAGCTAAGGCAGACATAGAGCTAGGACTTGCATCCAAAATCAAAGATAACAAAAAGTCCTTTTTTAAATATATAGGGAGGATGAAGAAAGCACCGGGAAATGTGGGGCCCCTGCAAGATCCTCTGGCCAATCTGGTGGTTGTGCCAGAGGAGAAAGCAGACCTCTTTATCCAA
The DNA here is from genome assembly GCF_052110815.1 of Crocodylus siamensis. Classification (NCBI taxonomy): domain Eukaryota; kingdom Metazoa; phylum Chordata; order Crocodylia; family Crocodylidae; genus Crocodylus; species Crocodylus siamensis. Next base: position 225,885,298 of record NC_143396.1, on the reverse strand, counting down.
TTCTTCACCTCCGTTTTCTTGGGCAGGGACCGGGACTTCCCCACCGTGATGCAAGACGGACTCAAGGGGAATGCCTCCAGACCTCAGGTTGGGGAGGACCGGGTTAGAGAGCTTCTGGAGGGACTGGATGTGATCAAATCAGCAGGTCCAGATGCTCTCCACCCCAGAGTGTTGAGGGAGCTAGCAGGGGTTATTGCAGGGCCCTTGGCATGGCTTTACAAGCACTCATGGTGCTCAGGCCAGGTGCCAGATGATTGCCTACGTGGTCCTCATCTTTAAAAAAGGGAGGAGGGAGGACCTGGGCAACTATAGGCCCATCAGTCTTAACTCAATCCTAGGGAAAGTCTTTGAGAAGATCATCATGGAGCACATCTGCAATGGGCTGGCCTCAGAGATGATGCTCAAGGGCAACCAGCATGATTTCATTAGGGGCAGGTCATGTCAGATCAACCTGATGCCTTTTATGATCAGGTCACAAAGGCAATACATGCAGGTGTCGCCATGGACATAGTCTTTCTGGACTTCAGCAAGGCCTTTGACACTGTCTCCCACCCCATCCTCATTAAAAAACTAGGTGACTGTGGCATTGATGCCTACACAGTCAGATGGATTGCAGATTGGCTGAAGGGTCGCACTCAGAGGGTGGTGATGGATGGGTCATATTCGACCTGGGGAGAAGTGGGCAGTGGAGTCCTCCAGGGCTCGGTCCTTGGGCCCGCCCTGTTCAATTTCTTCATCAGCGATTTGGACGATGGGGTGAAAAGCAACCTGTTTAAATTCGCTGATGATACCAAAATTTGGGGTGAGGTGAGCACGCTAGTAGGGAGGGAAGGACTGCAGCAAGACTTGGATAAGTTACAGGGGTGGGCTAGGAAAAACAGGATGCACTTCAGTACTGACAAGTGCAGGGTGCTGCACTTGGGCAATAGGAACCAGCAGCACACTTATAAGATGGGAAACTCCCTTCTTGAGAGCATGGAGGCAGAAAGGGATCTTGGAGTCATTACTGACTCCAAGATGAACATGGGCTGACAATGCGAGGTCACGGTTGGCAGGGCTAACCGGAACTTGTCATGCATCCCCAGGTGCGTCTCAAGCAGGGCCAAGGAGGTGATCCTCCCCCTCTATGCAACACTGGTCAGGCCACAGCTGGATTACTGTGTCCAGTTCTGTGCACCATACTTCAGGAGGGATGTGGACAACATTGAGAGGGTCCAGAGGAGGGCCACCCGCATGATCCGGGGGCAACAGGGCAGACCCTACAATGAAAGACTGCAGGACCTGAACTTGTTCAGCCTTCACAAGAGAAGGCTGAGGGGGGACCTGGTGACTGTCTATAAACTCACTAGGGGGGACCAGAAGGGTTTGGGAGAGACCTTGTTTCCCCCAGCACCCTCTGGCATAACAAGGAATAACGGCCACAAGTTGTTGGAGAGTAGGTTTAGATTAGACATCCGTAAGAACTACTTCACAGTTAGGGCGGCTAGGAGCTGGAACCAACTTCCAAGGGAAGTGCTGGCTCCTACCCTGGGGGTCTTTAAGAGGAGTCTTGATGCCTACCTAGTTGGGATCATTTGAACCCAGTTTTTTCTCCTGCCCTGGCAGGGGGTTGGACTTGAAGATCTACAAGGTCCCTTCCGACCCTACTTCTATGATTCTATGATTTTGGAACCAAGAGTTCTAGTTTTTTGTATGAGATTTTTTTTGTATATTTTTTTAAACATATGCCTAATATAGATATATAAAACACCAACTAGCATACCCTTCTTCACAAACTTTAAACCCGTCCCAAAAACCTCACACCTGAACACCTGTTATAGTAACCGCACCCGTCCACATTCCACTGTCTCTTGGTACTAGCCCCAGTTGAGAGCTTTAAACTCTCAGTTCATTCAGTGCCACTGTCGTTGTCATTGGTTGTTCCACTGCTGCTGTCATCATCGCTGTTGCTTGATCCAGTTGCCTCACTGTCTTCTTCACTATCACTGTTCACTTCCCCTCAAGGGGGTTCTTTGAAGAGCCTATGCCAGCTGTCCCTCTGGCAGGCGGAGTTGGCTGCATCCTCCCCATCCTCTCCTACCAGTTTCTGGTAGTGGGACTGGAGTTCACTCAGAACCATTTTAACACAGTCTGCAGCCTCAAGTTTTGTGTGCCTGTAACCAGGACACAGGGTGCTCCTGACGCAGGATGCACAGATTCATAGAAGTTTAGGGCAGGAAGGAACCTTGTGAAATCATTGGGTCCAACCCCCCTGCTCTGGGCAGGAAAGACTGTTGGGGCCAAATAACCCCAGCAAGGTGCATGTCCAGTCTTCTTTTGAAGATCTGCAGGGTAGGTGCCTGCACCACCCCTGCTGGGAGTCTATTTCAAAGTCTGGACACACAAACCATGAAGCAGTTTTTCTTTATATCCAGTCTGGAGCTTTCTTCTAGGAGTTTATGACCATTGCTCCTGGTTTTCCCCTGGGGCACTTTAGTAAATAGTTGTTCACCTAGCCCCTGATGCTCTCCCTTGATATATTTGTAAGCTGCCACCAAATCCCTCTGAAGTCTTCTCTTTTCTAGACTGAACAGTCCCATATCTGTCAGCCTTTCCTTGTATGGCTTGCTCTTTAGGCCTCTAATCATACAAGTGGCTTTTCTATGAACTCTCTCAAGCTTTTCCACATCCTTCTGAAGTGTGGCACCCAGAACTGGAAGCAGTACTCCAGCTGCAGACTCACCAATGCAGAGTAGAGTGAGAGAATAACTTCCTTAGTTTTACTTAAGATGCATTGGTTGATGCATGCCAGCATGTTGGTTGCTCTGCTAACTGTAGCATCACACTGGTGGCTCATATTCGTTTTATGGTCAATCATGACCCCCAGGTTCCTTTTGGATGTGGTGCTAGTAGGTGTGGCTGGTGAACTCAGGCTGATGGGGTGGTGGAGCATCCCATGGGAGTGGGGGGAGGCAGGGGCTTGCAGCCAGCTGACAATGGGGCAGGGAGTTTGCAGCCGGCTAGGAGTGGGGGGTGGGGGCAGCTTTTCCAGCCCCCCGCTACCGGCCGGAGTACCCAGCTGGCTGAAAATCCCCCCTCCCCCCCCGTGCCCACTTCTGGCTGAAACTCCCCTCCCCCCAGCCCACATCCCTCTACTGCCCCACCAGTCTGAGGTCACTAGCCACGCCTGGGTGCTAGCTAGAGTAGCACCACCAAGCCTATAAGTTTGTTGTGGATTTTTCCTCCAGCTGGAGCACTCATGGGACACCAAGGCAGAGGCCTTCCTAAAGTCCAGCAAATGATGTTGACCTCATCTCCCTTATCCAGGTGGTGAGTAACCTGGTCATTGAAGGAGATGAGGTTTGTCAGACATGACCTACCCATGACAAAATTGTGATGGCTGTCATTCAGAATTTTGCCTTCTACTAGCTTATTGCATATGGACTCCTTGAGAAATTTTTTGAGAATTATTCCTGGGACTGAGGTCATGCTGATTGGCCTGTAGTTCCCTGTGTCCTCTCTCCTCCCCTTCTTGAAGATGGGAACAACATTGGCCTTCTTTTAGTCTTCTGGGACCTCTCTTGAGTGCCATGAATTCTCAAAGAGATTCACCAGTGGTCCTGCGATGACTTTGGCTGGTTCGTTCAGCACTCTCAAATAGAGTTCATCCTCTCGTGTTGACTTATAGATATCCAGCTTCTCTAGCTGTTCTTTCACCAGCTCTACGTTAACTGTTGGAAGGTAATCATCTCTACTGTGACTACTCTGTGTCATATTTGCATTCAGCAGGCTATCACTCTTAGGCTGGTGGAATACAGATGAGAAGTACTTGTTCAGGAGTTCAGTTATCTCCTGGGTGTCGGTGATCAGATGTCCAGATGCATTGAGCAGTGGTCCCATGTTTCCACTATTTTTCCTCCTGTTGCCTACATACCTATAGAAGGACTTCTTATTGTCCCTGATTTTGGTTGCTAACCTGAATTCAGTCACTGCCTTTGCTTTTCTAATCTGCCCCCTGCAGGTAAGGTCACAGGGCAAGGGGGCTACTTGACCTCCATATTTATTTTCTTTGCTGTGGGGGACAAATTCAAGTCAAACCTTATGACTTGTTGCAATTAAATTCTATGCCTGGAAAATTATAATACATTTATACATTTTCCATATATAAAATCTAATTATGGCGGGGAGGGTGGGGGGCAGCATCTTATATTCAAGCAAATATAGTTGTCTGAGAAGGAAGGAGTACATCCTGGTAATGATGAGTCACAGCTCTTTCTCTTTGTTCCTCCTATCTATCTTTCTCTATGGAAGGCAAGTTTACTTGAAATGATTGATGCCTTGTTGTATATCACAATGCCATTGGGGATGATTCTGTGCTTAAGTCTCCCAGGTTCTGATGTTAATATCTCATTTCTTCAGATTGGCCTTCAAAGTGACCTTGAATCTCTTCATTTGCCTACTTCTAGAGTGTTGGCCCTTGGTGAGTTGGTAGTGTAGGCCTGTTTTGGGAGCCATTTGTCAGGCATCCTTATGAAACAGGATAGAGATGACAACAACCTGGTAGATCAGAAATTTGGTTTGTGTCCTGATGTCATGGTCTTCAAAGACACTATTTCAAAGATGTCTGGATAAAAGCTGCCAGTGCTGCCATTGGTTTTGAATATTAGTGTTTATGTTTACTTTTCTGGAAAAATAACTACCTAGGTAAGGGACATGCTCAGCATTCTCCAAGTATTGTCTTCTAATTATAACATGTGAAAGAGCAGCTGATTGTTTCAAGGCGGGTTGGTAAAGTATCTTAGGGCAGTGTTTCTCAACCTTTTTCCAGCCCAAGGCACCCTTATATTAATACAAATTTTCCACAGCATGCCTCATAGCAGTGGCAAAATTCCATGACACAGCTGTTCAGAGGCTTGTGAACTCTGCATCCCCTTCCCCGCCAACACATGCACAGTAGATGAATTTCCTTCTGCTTGATTGGCTTTCTGTCTCCCCCACTGCCAACACATGTGCAAGGCTTCTGTGAATATCTCATAGACGTTATTTGTTTGTGCTAGTCAGCTGGAGAAGTTTCTTCTCATTATTCCAAAATTCTCGTGGCATACCAGGGAGCTTTTTGCAGCACATGAGTTGAAAAGCACTGTTTTAGGGCATCTGTACATGTGCTCCAGGGTGGGGGTGAGGAAGATTTTAATTACAGCAGCTCTCAGGAGTCGCTGTAATTAAAAGACCTGCAGCATCTCAAGTATTCCATGTCCTGTGCTTCAAAACGGTGGTGGGGGTGCTTTAACTAAAGCTCGTTCGATGAGCTTTACTTAAAGCACTCCCACCGCCATTTTGAAATGTGGGGATGCTAAATACACATGACAGTGAGGCTGCTGGAGTATAACTAGAATGCATTGGAGCAGGTGTCCCACATATGTACAGTGCCTTTTCGTTTTTATGAAGGTGATAGTCCAAACATTTCATGTGCTTCACAGAAGCAATCAAGAGTGACCTGGAGCTCTTCAACTGAGTGAGCACACATGATATGTATTGAAGATCAGTAATGGTGATGTTAGTTAACTTGGATTTGGACCAGACCAGTTAATGTTAAAGAGATTTCCATCCATGCAATAGTGGATGCTAACTCCAGGTGGAAGTCTATCAGCAATAAGATGTGGACTAGATGGAAGAGAGTTTTGGTGCATTCATATATCCTTGCTTGATTCCAGTTCTAATAGTGAAGGGCTCTGTTTCTGAGCCACTACTTAGGATGGTTGCTGTCATGCTGTAAAGGAGTCTGATAATTGTAACAAATGTTGGCAAACATCCAGATCCCATCAGGATTTCCCCTCTTTGTTGATTAAATCAAAGGTCTGAGTAAGGTCAATGAAGACCATATAAAGATCTCAGTGTTGCTCGTGCCAATTCTGCATCTGTCTAGCAATAAAGTTCATATCTGTTGTACCTCTGAATGGTCAGAAACCACACTGGGACTGAGGTAGAATCTCCTCAGTGAGGAGAATGAGTCTATTGAGGGAAATATAGGTGATGATCCTCCCACCTATAGACAAGCAGGCAGTACCACAATAATTACTGCAATCCGATCTATCTCCTGTCTTGAATATGGTAAAAATTCTGGCATCTTTCAAGTCACTGGGAATCTGTTCATGTTTTCAGATTTTCACAAGAATGACTGTAGTTGGTGAGAGAGATTTTTCCACCTTGATTATAAATTTCAACTGGTATTCCATCAAGGCTACATGTTTTTGTTCTTCATCTGCTTAATGGCTTTCAAGGCTTCTTGATAAATTGGTGGATCTGCAAGGTAGTCCTTAATGAAGTATTGTGGGATGACTCAGGTGGAATGTCTTCAATATTAGAATCTTAGTTCAAGAGTTCTTGAAAGTATTTCTTCCAGCATGCATTGATAATGGAGCTGCCTTTTAAAAGGAATAGTTCATTCTTGGACCTTGGAAGGATGGCTCCTTGTGTACTTGGTCCATAGAGCTTTGGTTGCACTGAAGAAACTATGAATGTCATGGCTGCTGGCAAACTGTTGAATTTCTTTTGCTTTGTCCTCCCACTACTTGTTCTTTCCATCTTGAAATTTCCTCTGGGTCTCAGCTTTAATGAGGAAATAAATGTCTTGCTTTCTTTTTAGAATCCTATAGGGGTACAACTACATGAAATACTAATCTCTGGGTAAGGTGAATGTTCTAGCAGATCTTTTCTGACTTAAAGTGAATTTTGCTTAAAGACCTTCTTTTTAGCTAGATCACATGTAGCTTTTGCAACAAGGTTAGAACTATAGGTTTCAGAATATCATTAAAGTCAATGAAATGAGCAACACAGAGACGTCTTACATTAATAAGGATTGCAGTCTACATGGCACAGGGAGGTACAGTGTGTAAAGCAGACAGGCCATGCAATACTTATGCCCTAATGCTGCTCCATGTTTCTTGTACCATGTGAAGAAGCACTAGTGTTATACTGGAAAACTAGGTGTGGACCGGTGTGGGAAAAATACAGATCTGGCCTGCCAAGCAATTCTTCTACCCAGGTTGCAGGTACCCCTCTGAAGAAGAATTATCTCCAGCCCGTCACTTTGAAAGCCGGTGCCTCTCTGCTCTCTGTGGTTTGCACCAGCCCAGCTCCAAGTGCTACGTAGCCAACCCCCACTCCCTGGCCTGCCCTGCCTCCCAGCCCCAAGGCAGGGGGCACTGGAGAGAAGCTTCTGCCCCTAGGGAGAATCAAAGTCTAAGTGTGCTGGGCACTCATGTTTGGGGGAAGAGGGCTGGGAGTCATGGATGATCTGGGCCTGACTGGGCCCCACTGTGTGCTGCTATGTATGGCTGGTATAGCACCCTGGCCTTGCACCTGGGACTTGGGCCTGGGAGCCACAGGTGATCCATGCCTGTCCAAACCAGGTACTGACAGGGACACTAGGACTGCTAACAGACATGCTGTGACACCACAGGAGTCACACTGCTCCCCTCACAGCTGCTGTCCCCTGTGTGCCTGCCTTTTGTGTGCTGCTTCTACCTGCTGGTGTGCATGGTGGGCAAGCCACTGGCCTATCTGCCACTTCCAGCCTGCCCACTATGACTGGCAAGACTGTGGGCCCCTCCTGACTACCTGGCCAGGTTTCCTGACCACCTGAGTGGCAGCTATGGGAACAACTACATGACTGATAAAGGCAGGAGTAGGGACAAGAGCTGGGGTGCCCTGAGACATGCTGAAAGCGTTGTATTGCAGTAGCTGTAATTGCTTTATATTGCTATTTTTATAATGAATCGTGTTATGATTTATTTTTCATAATATTTTAATTAGTCATTATTTTTCTGTATCAAATATTAAATAACCATTGAATTAACCATCTACTTTAAATTCCCTATTGCTTAGCATAAGTATATCTGACCTGTTGGTCTCATGATTTTAGAACTTAAATTTAGTATAAGAAAAATGTTTATGTAAGGTCTGTGGTATGTCTGGCATTTTTGAAAAAAGGTAATGAAAGAATGAATGATGTATGTATGTGACAATGTGAAGGAAGACAGTCTTCTTGCAGCTGGTGAAAATAGACTTCTGTGGCTCGACAGTTAAAGGCTGCAGCCGTGTCACGTCAGCAGTTAAGGATTACCCAATACTAAATCATGCCTTCACCCTGATGGCTGAAAACTACAAGCAATGAGCCCCACAAAGATTGCAGGCTTCAAAGCCAAAATATCATGTCCTACCAATCCCAGCCTGCCAACGGGACAAGGAAGATGACCTTCGTGTCTGACTCAGAGGAATCCATGGCTTGTATGGACAGCTGTCACTATAAAGAATGAACACAAAGACAAGGCTTTGGGTTTGTCCACCTGCAAAAAGGAGTTTTGGGTGCATCCAACAAGACCTGACTCCATTCTTCGTGCTCAGTCTGGCTAGCCACTAGACTGACCTGAACATCTTTAAAACTTGGTAACCTTTGCAGGACTGCCTAACTATCTGTGTGTGTGCTTGTTTCTTTTGTTCGAATGAATGAATAAATGAGTATGTATAGGAATGAGTAAAGTAGATAAAAGGAATAAAGAACAATAAGATTATGTTTTATGTTCCAAATGTGGCGTTGTGCCTTATCCCCTAAGATTCCCACTTGTTTTTAATTCACACTGTATGCCCTGTGTGTACAACAAGAGCCCTGTGCACTTTGGCTCTGGCTGTACTGGTAGTCTTGGGGCAGAGATGTGAAAGGCGCCTGGGCAGCATCCTGCTGCCACATTGGGGGAGAAGTGATTCCTTGGCCTTTTATAGTAAAGACACATCCTGGCCCTGGTCCCTAGGCAGCAGCAGCCTGGGACAGGGGTCTCTGTGTGGGGCTGCTGGGCAGTGGGGGGTAATGCCTGGAGAGTTTCTCTGCTTGCCTATGGTCGCAGCCACCCCCAGAGTCTGATTGTTCAGGATTATGAATGAACTTGCAAGCTACAGCTGGACAGTGAAGCAAACTTTGAGGGGCTGGGATGCTCTGCTTGCCTCCCAAGCCTACGCTCCATAGCCATAGACATCCCTTTATTTTGAGTTATTAAGCAATTGCCTTGATATATAGTACTCAAAAAAACATAAATCAGGCAAAAATTATTTCTAAAAATAAAATTAAAATTGTTCATACTAGACATTTGATTTTTCTTGTATGATTTGGTTCTTATCTATAATGTTAAAATGGTATCTTCTGAAATATATTTTGAGTGTGGCCCTTTACTTGATTGGTTCAGTGCCATTCTCAGGGAGATTCAGTGCCCCTGAGACCCCCACTGATCAGTCTAAAGTGATGGAGCAGGTTGTTACAAGGGTCGTGCCCGTGCCAAATTATATATCTAAAAAACAAACATCTTATATACCAAATTATATTCTAAAAAGCAAATATCTATAACAGTCATTAATTTGATTAAAAAAGATATTTTGTCCTGATTTACATGTGTTTGTATAGTGTACACAGACATGATTGCACACTAGCTTAAAATGAAGTCTTACACTTGTAAACTGTGGGGATGTGAGTGACATGGGGGTGGGTATAGGTTTGTGGGGGTTTGTTGGTGTGTGAGTTTGTGGGAGAGTTTGTGGGAGGTGGGTATGGGGTGAGGGAGCATGTGGGGGTGTGTGGGTATGTGGGGTGTGGGTGGGTATGGGGTTTGTGGGGAGATTGTGGCTGGGCTGGGTGAGGGGGTGTGGGTTCAGGGAAAGCTGCCACAAGGAGACATTTCGGGGCAGGGTGGGGGAAGACTGGCCTTTCTCCTGACTCCTGTTGACTTCCTCTGGGTCCTATTGCCCATGGTTCCTGTCATCTTTGACAGGGAGCCCGGAGCAGATAAACATTAATTTTCTAAACTTCATAGGTACCCCATGGGCAGGCCATATTTTGCCTGCCCCTGTATTATGTAATCACTAGGGCTGTGTGAAATTTCACTGACAGTTTAATTTCAATGCTGTTTCAACTCATTTTGAGTTCGAAACAGCAAAATTGAAACAAAACAGAGAGCTTTGAAACAGCCTTGAAATGAGGCAAGTCAAAACATTTTGAAATTTTTGAAACGTTTTGAGTTCAAGCTGGGTTTGCCTGCAAGGAAACAGAAACTAAAGTAAGGAGAGGGACAGGGAAGGAGCAGAAAAGGACTGCTCTCATCATTGACTGTATAGTTGGCCAGTGACTGTCATCCTTTCCTGAGGTCTCTTCCAATCCCAGTGCTCTGGGGGAAGGATGGAAAAACCGCATAAAAGGCAGCATTGCTTGAACTGCTCTGCTTTCTGCCTTGGTGTCAGTTACTGAGCTGTGTGTTCCAGTTTTGCCTGTCAGCAGCTAGAGGTACAGGGCCCCGGAGCCCAGACTCCCCCTGCACCTATCTCCTTGACAGCTGGCAGGCTTCGTGGCCTCAGCGGGGCTAGCATACTTGCAGCTTTCACCCTGCTGCGGTTTAACACACACAGTGTCACCCATGTTATGAGTTTTGCTTGTCTGCAGCTTGAGGTGCAGTGTCCCCCAAACACCCTGCACCTATCTCCTTGAAACTTGACACGCTTCATTGCCTCAGCAGGGGCTAGCAAGCTTGCAGTTTTGACCCCACTGTGGCTTAGCATATATATGTGACATGAGTTTTTTGCTTTCAAGACTTTGAGGTACAGTTTCCCTGAAACTCTGGCACCTATCTCCTTGAAACATGGTAGGCTTCTTGCCCTCAGAAGGGGCTACCATTCCTGCATGTTTCATCCAAATCAGGCCAGAAATGACAAAGTTATAGGCTGTTTTGAGCTTCCCCATTATTGCCTATGGATGAAACGTCGAAACAGCAAAACTGCTTCGATGAAACAAAAGGGAACAGCAGTTTCGAATTGAAACAAAATTCGAAACAAAATGCTGTTCCATCAAAATGCAAGTTGAAATGGAATGGTGCCATTTCATACAGCCCTAGCAATCACTTCTATATACACAATGCAAATAAATACACACAAATCAGGATAAAAATATTTTATTAAAATTAAATTAAAATATGTTATTGAGGATGTTTGATTTTTAGTATATAATTTGTTGTTTTTTTTCAGGTTCCAAGATGGCAAATCCCCTTCCCAGAAGAAATACTTATTGGGGCAAGGGGAGGGACTTCCATTGGGGAGCAAATGTTGGGGTAGGGGGTAGGACTTCCAGTCTCAGGATGCCAACCAGGGGGCAGGGTGCTTGTCAAAGGGTGGGGGCACCCTTGCAGCCCTTGACGGCTCACCAAAACTAATGAAGCTGCCCTCCAGCCAAAATAATTGCCCGATTTTAGGACTTTGTCTCATTATTGTTTGCCTCCTAGCCTCTGGGCTAAGGTCAAGTACATCCTCTGCTTGGGGACTGCATCCTGCCCTGGCAGTGGGACAGGCTGAATGACCTGATAGTTCTTTTCTATCTTTAACTTCTATGATGCTTGGTCTTAAAGAAACCTGGCATCCTTCAGAAGTCAAGTCATCTTTAAAAAACCTCTCAGGTACTGCTGACATGCATTGGCCTGAATTGCTTCTATTTTAGTAGATTTTCCTGAGCTCCTTCTTCCTGTAGGGAAAGAAACTCTAATGCAACTAGAGTTCCCAGATTCTACAGACAGCAAACTTTACCTCTGCCTAAAACAGCAGCCCCTTTTAGTTTTTACTTTCTTTAATATTTGTGGGAAACAGAAAAAAAATAATTCTGGAAGAAGATGACAGAGGTAAATTTTCTGGGATCTTTATACCCAAACTCCAGTGAGATCCCCGTCTGACATTGTCAGGAGAAATGCTTAAAATAGCATTGTGATCTTATTTCCACATTTTCCTAGCCTGGCAAGAGGTGGAAGCTTCTTACCACAAATCAGGATCTTAGAGATATACTATAATTCTCAGTTGGGGCCTTTAATTACAGGGTCCATCCCAAGGTCTTGCCTATTTTGGCTTTTCTTTTGCACTGATGTAGTTGCACCAGCCAAACCTTCGGTATGGATGTCTTGCACTGGTGTGAGATGAGGTTCAGGCTTGTGCGATGTCTTTTGGTAAGTAGCATGGATGCAGTGCATCTACACTTGCAGTTTTCACCTGGGGTAAAGACTTTAACCTAATCGCATGGATGCAGATTTCCCCTGTTTAGACAAGCACCTAGGAACTTATGGAACAGGATATCATAGATTTTAAGGCTAGCAAGGACCATTAGATTTTTAAGCCTGACTTTCCATGTATCCCAGGCCATCAAGTGTCACCCAGTTATTCTTGTAATAAGCCAAATAATTTAAGCATGTCTTCTGGAAAGACATCTAGGCCTTGTCTATACACACGAGCATGACATTCTCCCAAGTCTCAATAGGTGCCCTTCTTGCAGAGGCTGCCCAAAGGATGCACTGAATCAACCTGTCTGCTAGGTGGTTTGGCCTTGCTCTCTCCAAGCTAGGCTGTGCCAGCCAGCTTCAAGTCACTTAGCAGAGTGATGTCTGGGGGAGGACTGTGCAGCAGTCCCCCCATTCCCGCTTCCCTCTCTTCCCCAAGCAGGCTGTACAAGGATGAAGGGGAATCTTTCAATGGAACAATCTCCAAGGAATTGTATTTGAAAGCTATGCACATGTATAGTCTAGAGCAATGGCAGTCAACCTTACATCCCCACTGGCTGAATAAGTGGCACAAAGTCAGTTCACAGGCAGGGTTAATCCATGGGCCAGATCTAGCAGGTGATCATGGGGCTGGTCTGCAGGCAAGATCCAGTATGTTGGCCTGGCCATGCGTACTGGATCTGGCCATGGAGAAACCCCACATGCTAGCCTGATCTGGTCATGGGGTGACCCTGCACACCAGTGTGAGCCACTTCATGGGGCCTTGTCACCTGGCTCATGGGTCTCCCCACAGGTCTGGAAATTTGGCATCGGGGGCAGGGGGGTGGCTGTGTTGTTTGCTATAGCTCTGGAAGCTGCAACAATTGATGCTGCCACTGGTTCCCCACCACCAAATATATGGGCCTGTGGGGAGCAACACTACCCATATGGCATCACTCTGCAGGCCAGATTTGGCCCATGGGCCAGAGGTTGAGCACCACTAGTCTAGGGAATTAAGAAATGGGAGGTTAAGTCTTAGTAACTAACTCTCCTTACATGCTCTTACAGGGATCTGACTCTTGTTTTAGTCATGTGGGGGTTTTGCCACACCAATTAAAGAAAATCAAAACAATCACTATGACAAATTTATTTTATTGGTAGTAAAAAAGAGAAAAACAAAGTGTAAATAATAAACTATGGTTCCTTCAGTTACTATCTTTACTATTTCCTTCTCTGCTGTTTTTTTAACAGAATTTTGGCAAGGGTTGATGAACAAAAACTGTTTATAGTTAGCCAGAATAATTTAATTTACAAGCTGGTGAATTTGGCTTGGTATGTCTTGGATCTTGGTGTACCATAAATCGGGGATAACTTGAGCAATGCAATTAATGGGCCAATTTTAACCAAGTTTTGTGCACTCAGAAAAAGTATTTAAACCAGTTTCTCAATAAAAAGCTATTCAAGGAGTGTTCTTGAGATGGGAAATTACTGAATGTGAAGAATTTAAAATTTAAATCTGGTTATTTCTCTCCATTTACCAAGGTTAGCTTATGTCTCCTTTCCAGGAGTGTCTATTCTAAGCACTGTGGTGTTGAACAGGAGAAGCTGTAAATACTTTAACACTTGCATTATCCCATTAGAATCATTAGAAGACAAAATTAAAACTAATTGGTTGGCAGTGTTTTATGAACTCTGTCTTGCACCTGATGCTGTGATTTCGGTGATGCTGTCATATTGCAGAAACAGTGCTAAGCCAGAAAGTGGCTCCTGTTTAGTTTTTCTTGCTGCCTTGCAGAGGTGTCATAAACAGGCTGTGCTGAGATGCTATTATAAGAACGCTGCATGGAAAGTGCTGCCGAATGTTGTAAACTTGAGCAATGTGAGGATAGTGTTCTGCTGGTTGTTCAGTTCAGAGAATTTTTATATTGTTCTGCTTTCATAATATGACTGAAGGAGGAAGGCACACACGCCACTTGCAAGGCTTGCCTGGATTCACAGTACCAGCTGCTGTCACCCTTTCATTGGCTCAGTGCCTTTCTGGGTTGTTTTTGGCACTGTCTTTTCCTCACAAATATGCAGTAGGTTGCTGCATACATAGCAGAGTGCTAATGGCCTTTGTTCTTGTTCTAGGAACTTGACAGAATATATTTAAAGTCAGAGTTTTAATGTTATGGGAGATCCCTTTTTCATTTTCTGAGCTGTCTTTCTGGTTTATTAGTGTTAAAATGGTACTTCATATGGGTTCAAACAGTCTTATTATCCAGAAAATATCTTTCAGCTTTCAAATAGCCTTTTAAAACTTAATTAATCCGTAGAGAGAAGTTTTAAACTGGAATAATCATTCTGATTTCCTCATAACAGTCATGGGAGACATGACCTGTCTCTCCCAACTAGGTAAATAAGTAACCTAAACATTGACTAATTAATTAATTAATTAACTCTCTATTAATACAAACATTTTATACTCAGATGACTTCTTACAAGTAACTAGTTAGCATCAACTGACCTCACAATATTTGTAAATGAAACAGTTCTTCACATAGCAATTGAGCTGGATTTTTTTTACAGGAGGTTTGCATTTAGATTTAAAAAATGTGTCTGAATGAACTTATTTAAGCATTAAAACAAAAGTATAAGCAAAGGTTTCAAGTGGAAAAGCATTGAGAAGTAATCCATATCTTTTGTAAAACATTTTCCAACCACTGATGGGTTTTTTAAATGATCAAGAATTAAGATTTTAGAGTACTTATCAAAGAAATTACTATATATAAAGACATTTCCAGCATATTTTGTCTAAGCTAAACCTTGAGGGTTTTTCTCACAAAGGGGGTTAAAGGTAAGTCCATCGTTATACTACACTTTTATGACTGAAATCAGATCCACACTCTTCTCTTTGTTCCTAAGCAGAATATTCTTACTTTTTTTAAGGTCAAGACACTTTCTAAAACAGAAATATTTTACACAGTCTGCTGCTTAAGATAAAATCTTTCCTATAACAACTAAGATCTTATCCTTGCCTGATGTGTCCTGGTTTTTGATAAACTATCTTGTTGATTTTTTTTTCTCCTTTTGACCCAGAGCTGTTTTATTCACAATCTACCATTTAAAGCATGTACAGCTTGCAATTAAAGCTTCTATTTTGAATAGTTTGAAGCCAAGCATGAATTATCATAACCAGCACTTGCATTCATCTTCCAAAACACAGCATGAAAACTGATATAAAAGTAAAAAGCAAAAGAAAATGGTAAAACCTGCACTTCAGAGTCTAAACTTGCCCATGCCCTGAAACCTCTGACTTTTGTAATGACCCAACCTTCTAAAAAACAAATTGTAATTGTATAATAGCCATTATGCGGTTCTCATCAGTACCGAGGTCTATCCCTTTATGGCTTTTTGACTTTGTGCACAGCCCAAGTTTTTAGCAGAATTGCATTGACATGCATATCTATATAGCATTTTGAACCTGAGGCATGCCAAGTCAATGCTGCTACTGTTATTTTTATTGTTAGTAAACCATTAATCTAAAACTGCTGTAATTAAATACATGGCTGAACTAAAAATGTGAAATGGTGATTGATCAATTAATTGAGTTGATTCCTAGATTGCTAAAATACTAAACAATCCAAAAAAGACCAGCTCATTGAAAGTAATGCAAAAAAACCTGCACTTATTCATTTTAGCAAAGCCAAGAGCGAGTTAGCTAGAAAATGTCCAAAGTACTGGTTTCACTGTGTTGTGTAGGAGGAGGGGACTGTGAGAGGAAGGAAGAGATCCTTTCCCCAAACTGCATTTTTAAGTAAATCAGTGTTTGTCGGGAAACAGGAAAGCTGGAAATTATATTCTGCAAGAGAGGGTGATTGGAACAAAAGCTAGTGTGTATTTTTAGCATCTCTTGTAATCATGTCACCTTTTCAAATTAAAGCATCAGTGCACTGGAGCAGAGGAACGGGGGAGAGGACACACTCTCCCGAGAGAAATGTCATGCCCAGGGTAGATGGACTGAGTCATATACCAGCTAGGCACAGTAATGGCACTAGCACAGGCCACTGCAGAGTTCCTTCCCCCTCACCCCCATCCAGAGCCTCCCCTCACCTTGTACAGATATCCCAGTAGATTTTTCACACCTGTGAAATCACTTGGGGGTGATATAAATAATGCCAGACCAGAACAAATACGTGTACAGGACCAACTGGGATGTTTTTCTCCATCCAAACACTCTGACCTACTGTACTATATGTGGGCACAACCCGAGGTTAGGCAGTCTCAACAGATTCAAATGATACAGCAATTAATTAACTCCATGACAGAATCTACTAAGTGGAATTCCTTTCTTTTATCTTCTTCCCTCAAAAGGCAGCTAAAAAATATTTTCTTAGTGTCTAGTGTAGTGCAGTTAATAATTAATACTTGTTTGCTGTTTGTCTTCAAATTGCCAGCAAGCATTTCTTCCATTTAATCTAAGATCAGTATTAAATTTGGAGAAATGGCTGATATCTGTGTTTCAGAGAGACAGTGAAAGGAGCCTGACTGTGCCATGGTATCCATGTTTGACCACAGGCATGGCATGGAGGACACCTCCATAGCCCCCAACCACAGAGTGCTGCAGTGAGATGCACAGCACTGGCTTTGTGCAGGCTACTTCCTCAGTGAGCTGTAGCTGGCTTGGTTTGGTGTTTGGCACACTCCCATAAGCTCAAGAGAGTTTGTTAGTGCATGGTGATACAGCTTCTGGTTGCCTGGGAGTTACTGTGAACTGAATAGACATGGCATGTCATGCTGAGACACTAGTACCACATTGGAGTAGTGGGAACATGCTCTAAACCAGGGGTCAGCAACCCCCAGCATGCATGCTAGAGTGTGGCACACGAAGACATTTTGCTTGGCATACATGCCTCTAGGCAGATGGTAGGGAAGGGGCTGGGGCTGTGCTGCCACAACAAGGATCAGGCCCCTTGTGGCTTCCCTGCCATCAGCCCAGAAGTGCACGTGCACCTGCCACTGGCTATGAGCTGGGCCAGGGCTCCATGGACCCTGGTGCAGCTGCTTGCAGCCTCCCTGCCACAGGCTCTGAGACAGGTGGCAGGGACCTGCCCAGAGTCCTGGCTGGCTGTGGCAGGCAGCCAGGAGGTTGCAAGCAGCTGCACCAGGGTCCACAGAGCCTTGCCCGGCTATTTGCTGGCAGCAGATACATGCACACAGTGGGGAAGAGGCCATGGTTGCAGCGCCACAACAAGAATCAGGCCCCTCGCGGTTCCCCTTCTGTCTGCCCCCTCAACATTGAACAAGTTGAGGTTGCGGGTGTTTTTGGCACTCTGCCCAAAAATGTTGGTGAACCCAAAAACATTGCTGAACCCTGCTCTAAACCTTTTTGTTTCCTCTCCAAAACAGAATCATAGAAAGTTAGGGTTGGAAGGGACCTCAGGAGGTCATCTAGTCCAACCCCCAGTTCAAAGCAGGAGAGTCCCCAACTAGATCATCCCAGCCAATAGAGGTGATGCTTATTCCCTACCCTTTGTCTCTTCTGTTTAACTTGTAAACTCTTCAGGGCAGGGCCTGTTTCTTTGAGTGTGTCCATGCACTGTTCCCATCACAATGGGCCTCCAGTACCAGGTGGAGAGAGTCCAGCCAAGGGCAACAAAAATGGTTAGGGGGCTGGGGCACATGACCTATGAGATGGCACTGGAGGAACTGGACTTAATTAGTTTAGAGAAGAGAAGGCAGAGAGAGTATTTAATAGTAGGCTTCAGCTACCTGAAGAGGGATTCAAAAGAGCTAAACTGGTCTCAGTGGTGGCAGATGACAGAATGAGGAGCAACTGTCTTAAGCTGCAGCAAGGGAAGTTTAGGTTAGATATGAGGAGAAATTTTCTCACTAGGAGGGTAGTAAAACACTGGAACAGTTACCCAAAGTGGACTCTCCATCACTGGAGGTTTATGAGACCCGGCTAGATAAAGCCTTGGCTGGGATAAACTAATTGGGGAGGGTTCTGCTTTGAGCAAAAGGTTGGACTAGATGACCCCCTGGGGTCCCTTCCAACCCTAACTTTTATGGGGCCCCTTGCCCTGGCTGTCATGTAAATTCATATAATAATAATAATTGATTATTACAATAGTCACTGATTATAATAGTTAATTAGTGGGCATTAACTAAGCCACTCAGAATCATTAATAGTTAATTAAGTTTAAAGACCATGTCTGTGTTAAGGGCATGGAAATGACTGTGGCCTGCCTTAGCCACAGTCTTGCAGAAGGGCTGGGAATAAGAAGCAGTGACTGAGGGGGGGTCGGAGGTGCAGTGAACAACTTAGAGTAAACTAAACTGTTGTAAGTATGCAGAAAGAAGACAGGAGAGGCTGTTGAAATGTAAAATTCCTGGAAGTGTGGTCTCCTTCACTTAACCCTCAGCTAGAGCAGCCAGTTCCCTAAGCAAAATTGTACCTGCCTTGGGAGGGAGGGCAGAGTTTATCTTTACTAGCACCCTGTAGGACAGGCTGTGAGAGTGTTGCCAGTGAACAAGGGAAAAAAAGGTGCCCTCTTGAACTCTATAGAAATCTGATCCTCAAGTTGGAAATGGCTGCTGAACACCAGCTGAAACAGCTCTGGCAGGGGTCTGCTGGCACCAGCTGCATGAATTAAATGAACTATTTTCTCTCATTTCTCAGCACTTTGCTCAGCTGGTGGCTGCTAGCAGCCTGCTGGGTGGGAAGTTCTCACTTCTCTGTGGGTTAAGTGGAAGGAGGAATACAATTTGATTAGGGTGG
The DNA here is from genome assembly GCF_052110815.1 of Crocodylus siamensis. Lineage (NCBI taxonomy): Eukaryota > Metazoa > Chordata > Crocodylia > Crocodylidae > Crocodylus > Crocodylus siamensis. The sequence continues at coordinate 225,866,509 of NC_143396.1, read as the reverse complement.
GTTTGACAGTGTGGGGGGCCCTGCCTGAGCCAAGGACCTCTTATTACAGCTGTTCTCTCTTCTTGTACTGCCTTCACCTTGGATCTGGATGCATGTTTGTAGAGAGCATGGTGCCCATGTGATGAATGTGCCATTAATGCTGTCACCATTTAACCAGCCTTAGGTGTTCATATGCCTCCCTATCTGGGTCTATGAAAAGTGCAGCAGTTGGATGGGCAGTTTCTGCCTGACCCTCCTCTACCCTCCACTTCTTCCCTTGAGCCATATATTAAATCTGTGCTTCACTGTATTGGCACAAGTAGAGGTGTGATGTCTTGCCAACTTGCTCTGCATGACTCCCATCTGGAAGGCTAATGAAGTTACAAATCAGGCTCTTTTTCCTCTTGTTTTCTTTTTTTGGAAATGCTGTTGTACTGAAGTTTTGCCTATGTGATGCAGTGAGACAGAGTGATAGAAAGAAGCTCAAGGATTATGTGCTGCTTTCAAGGTACTGGATTCCATCTTGCATTGCAGCTTTCCCCAAAATCTGTTGTGCAAAGTATCTGTTGTGCTGCAGATGCCACAGTTGGAAGCCCACTGGCAGGCAGCAAGGAGTTTAGAAGGAAAGAATGTGGGCTCTCAAAAAAACCCCAAACAGGCAACTAGTACTTATGCCCAGGGGTTGATCCAGGATTCGGCAAAGAGGGGTGTGGGACAGCCACCCTCACAGAAATGGTGGCTGCAGCCCCCACTCACAGGCTTTCCCCACTCACCCATGCAGTCCACTGTGGGAGCCTCTGGGGACTTTTTTTGAAGTCCCCAGAGCCTGTAAGACTCCACAACCCTTCCCCTCCATGCTCAAAGGCATATCTTCCCTTCCCTTCCTCCCTCCCTTGTCTGCCTCTGCTCCTTTCCCTGCTGTCTCAGTGTGGGGGGAAGCTTTGGGGGAAGCTTCAAAGCCACTTCAGCCATGCTGCGTGGGAACAGCAGCAGCGGCAGTGACAGCAACAGCAATGGACAAGGGGATGGGTGGTGTGGGATCTGGTGCATGTCCCAGCTTGTGGCCATGGTGCTGTGTGAGTCCCAGTGTAGAGGTACAGGGCTGCATGGGTCCAGACACAGCTGCCAGTGTGGAGGCACGGTGCATCAGGAATTCCTCAGGTCCCTTGCCTCTGGACTACCTCATGCCAGCATGGCAAGGAGGCGCAGAGCAGCAAGGGACCCAGTAAATCCCTGGGCAATGGGAAACTGTCACCCACTGTCCTGCATTGGGTCCCTGCCCTATACAGGACAATGAGCAATGCATGCTTCACCTGACAAAGTAGACCATCTATGGCAGGATGTGTTGTGTTCTGCCATAGCTGATCCACTCCACTAGGTGACCTCTGTTTCTACACTGAGACTCATGACCTTGAGTAATGTTGTCTCAAACCAGCTAGCCACTTGTTAATGATTTTTAGTATTTTAGGACTTAGTGTTTTTAGGGTTTAAGATATATGTCTTTGTGTTGCATTATTCTTTATTCACTTGCAGTATTTCATTGTTAAGATGTTCATAAAAGTTTCATTGTACTCATTCTTTTAGAAGACTTGTTTTTTGGGGGACAGGTGCTTCTCAAACTCTCCTTGGTCTCCACACCACCTCTGGGAGTCAACAGACTTGGGAAGCCAGCCATGAGTCCCTTGTTCCCAAATATTTCAGACTTCACAAAGGATTTGACATGTTCCTTCCTGTACATTAAGTAAAAAGACAATTAAACCAAGTTTTTTGTGGTTTTTTTAGGTAAGAGGAGTTTTTCTTTAGTTGTTTATGCTTGAGTGGAAACAAGGGCACTTGCATTGAAATCTGTGCACTCCTGGTGTCTGGATCTTAACCCAAAACTGCTGAGATCTTATTGTGTGGGGGTTTGTTGAGGAGACCAGCAATCTCTGATTTATTTGCTTTGAAACAAATGGTTTTATAGAGGGGTAGGAAATTGTGAACAGCTTGATACCTACAGCATTTCCTTTGTGATTCATTTGAAACAAAGTGATTCCTCTCCATGGTCTTTTTTTCTGGGGTTATCAATTTCTTATCTGAGCAGGCAAAAAATACATACATGAATTATTAAGGTTCTGAATTGTGCCTAGACACTGTAGTGATGTCTCATTCCTATGAAGCCAGCCAAAAGATCCCCACTATGGACCATAGTCCAGGGGATACACCCATTAAAGGGGCTAGTACTACTATTCTGCAGGCTGTAACATGTTAACTAAAAAGTTAAGTCACAATGTGAAAGAATTGGCTGCTGCCCACAAGCAAATCCAGGACTTGGAAACCCAACTCTTAAATTCACAGAAAGCGGCTAGCGAAGCTACCTGACACACAAAGCTCTCACAGCATTGCCTAAAAAGAGCTCAGGTTGCCAAAACCTTTGCAATGGAACAAGTGCAGTTACTAACCCAGGAGAACGTGGCATTTATTGACTACTTCACACAAGTAAATACTATAACTGAGATCTAATAAACACACTGCTGCAGTGTGGGTGAATGACAGTATTATGCCCCATGAAGTTCCAGGATAGGTATTCAGTGATGCCAGGATTACCAGGAAGAAACTGGTGCTGTGGTGTGGGGTGACTGCCACCACAGCTGTAACTCCTTTCTCTTGGGACTGGAATTTGTTTTTTTAAACACTTGAGGAACCTAGAAAGGAGGAAACCTATCACGAAATGTGATCAGTTGCTTGTGAAGGGGATTCACATTCACTTGACTCTTCTCTGGAACAGCTGACTCCAGCTCCAGTTTGTAGAAACACCGCTACTGAGTTTGTGGCTGTGCTTAGTATGTCTCTCTTTGGTAGCTCTCCTAAGGAAAAGACTTGCTTCCAGATTTCTCCAGACTCCTTGTGTGACCAGCTGCTTGCTAGTCAGGGTGAGGGTAGTCACTGTGGCTTTCCTTCATGAGATCTGCTGGTTTCTGCTTATGAAAGCACCTTGGCTCTGCAGCATGGTTGAGCTTCAGGTAACTCCTTTTTGATTCATTCTCTTTCCTTTGAACGGTGTTGTTATCACAGTTTTGCAAGCCTAGGTTGGGGAAGTAGCACACAGCCAGACTAAGGAGCAGTGCAGATGGGCACGGCCCCAGAAGGAGCAGTGAGGCAGTCTTGCTCAACTAGAGAACTCTTGGACCGCCCAGGACAAGAGCACAAACTGCTACACCTCTAGCATGAGTGCAATATACTCCCTGTCCACAATGCTGGCCTGCTTTCCTCGTTGATACAGAGCCGGACAGAGACTGGACTGTGTGCACTGTCCACACACCTCTCAAAAATCTGCCCCAAGCAGTGGTTGCTGTAACCAGAAAAAGCAACTGAACTTGGAATTACAAGCCCCCATGTTTTATTCTTATCCCTGTCACTGACCTACCATGTGACTTTGGGAAATCACTTTAGCTTTGTGTGCCACCATTTCTCTTTTGGCCTTTTTTTGGGTCATCATTAATTAAATTGTAAGTCTATCAGGGCAGGGACTGTCTTACTATGCTCTGGACCTTGCCAAGACTTCTCCATGTACTTACGGCATGAATTGCTAGTAATCCTATTGAAGTCCACAGCTCCACTCCCCCAAAGTCAAGTTGAGCTGGTTACAAATCTTCCATTGGAAAGGTTTTTAAGGGGGGAGATTTCAATTTTTCCCAAAAAATCAAATCAAATCTGACTTTTCATCAAAATAATGGCAGTGACAGCTCCCCACCCAGCTCGCAGCCTCTAGCCAATATTGCCTTTGCCTGTTAGGCAGGAAGTGCAATGGACCACAGCCTTGTGAGGAGGGATCTGTGTAACCATATCCAGCTGGTAGGTAGTCAGGGTGGTTGAGCATTACAACCCTTTGGCTGCCCAATGTCTTTGCTACCCTTTTGGCAACTGGGCTGGGGGAAAGCAAGGGAGGTTGAGCACTTTAGTGGAAGGCTTTTATCATATTTGCTTTTGGCCTGCAGGGATGAGGGGAAACTGATATGCTCTTTCCAGGCAAGTAGGTGGCTAAAGCAAAGGTGCTCAACCTCGGTGGCCACAGGCCAGATCTAGCTTCCAGGGCCATGTCATCTTTCCCACAAGGGTCCCAAGAGGTTCAGAAATTTAGCAGTGGGGACAGCATTCAGTGCCATAGCAACGAAGTTTGGTGCCTGGGGCAAAGTCCACAGAAGCAGCCTGCCCTCACCCTGCGCATAGATCCGGGGGGCCGCACGCTCCCCCATGCTTGCCCAGGAGTGCATGTAGTGGTGAGAGCCACCCTGCACCTGTCCCCACATCCCTCCAAATAAGCCACTTGTGGCTGTGTCTCATGTCCCGCCCGGCGCTTGTTGGTGCTCCTTCTCTTCGGCACCTGGGGTGGTCACCTTGCTTGCCCCTCATTCCTTCCTATGGCACTGGCAGAGATTAGCTTTGCCCCCACTTCCCCGCGGGGCCAGCACTGTGTGCTGAGTTGGGCCCACTATTTGAATCTGGTCTATGAATGGACCTGACACTGCTCATTCAGCCCCATGGGCCCAGAAAGTTGGTATCACTAGGCTACAGGGCAAATTGGGTGGGTAATTGTTTTTAAGTTAATCACATAAATGAAGAATATGAATTAAAAGCTAAATCTATACTATAGACATTGGACAGAACAGTTTGTGGGTCAGGGGTTTAAAGAGGTATATGAATAAGGCAGAGTGCCTTCCCCCGGTAAATAAGAGCAGCTCCACCCTGCTGTCCACCCCTGCCAGACTTGGAGGGGGAATCAAGGGAGATTGCTTTGTCCTTTTCTGGCCAAGCAGAGCAACCAAAAAAGAGAGAGATGATGCTCCTGAAGGGGGGCCACTCCCAGGTAAAAGCCAGTTTGGAGTTGTGGGTCACTGGGATGCTGCTCCATGTATGTAGTCATGAGGTATGATCCCTGTCTGACAGGACTCTCCAGGCAGAAGCCCAGAGCATTGATGCAAATGCACTGGCAAAGCTGTACTTTGACCATGCAGTATGTTTTACTTGGGTGGGTGATTTTACTTTACCAGGACAACAAACTGCTTTGTCAGTATACCTGTGTCCACACTAGGAGTTTATTGCTGGTGCAGCAAACCTGTCTTCCTATGCTGGTAAAATGTTCCCAGTCTAGACGGAACCAAAGAGGGGATACGTGACTTCTCCAGGTTTACGTTAGTCTGAGACAGAGCTGGGTTGAGATCCTGCATATCCTTATGCCTGCCTTTTTAGCGGGAAAGCTATCCTGGTTCAAGTTGGGTTTGGTGGGTTTACAGACTTCAAGTTAGGTCAATGTGTAGGTGTTGGACTGTTCTCTCTCCTATTTCCCAATCCTGTACGCCAACAACTACTACAACATATGTGTGTGTTGCTCTGCCTGAATACAATATTTAGTCTCCAGATGTGTGCGTCTTGGAAAGTGGCAAGATGGGTAGGTGTGGAAAACCCAGAGCATCTGGACCTTCAGGAACATGTTACTGATCTGAGATGTCATCACAAAATCTGTTAGCATTTCAGAAATCCAAAAATAGCAGAACTGATTCCTTTAAATTTTGCATGAATACAAGGCATAACTTCTGGATGCCCTCCAATCCCAGACCTTTCATCAAGGGATCCACTGCTAAGCTATATTTCTCTTTCACTCTAGGAATGTATTTAGAAAAAGCTGGCAAAGGCATTTCTCAGTCCAGCTGCTAGCTTGTCCATGTCACAAAAAATACCACCATAGTTGGATTTACTTGGCCTCTTTCTTAGTAAGCTCAGCACAAGGCCCAAGGATTGAGTGGGTGGGTCCTTTTGTACCCTACCTGCAGGTGGTCCCTCCAAATCAATACATGGGAAGGACAGTGCTGAAAACACTTGTAGCCTTTCTGCTAGTGTTGTACCTGCTGTAGCACCAACTGATAGCATGTTGTTCTGCTGTAAATACTTGTCAAGGAGGCCTCTAAGGCCTATGAACTCATTTCACAAGAGCATTAGAGAGGCAATTGGAACTGGATCTTTCCTGAGTAAGGTCAAATTTAAACAGGTAATGGTAAGAGAGGCCCTGCATCAATTAATAATCCCCTAAATTATCCTGCACCAAATGAAAGGTTTCAAAGGGTGATGTTGCCTATTCATCTTTCTCTAACTTCAGAAGTGCTACCTCTGATGTCCTTAGTCAAGAATTACAGCAACCTGGAGAAAAATATATTATCTTGACAAGAAAGAAGCCCTGTATAATAACTTGTTAGAAACTTCCTCACGCTGTTGCTTCAGGTCACCCCTCCTGTCTCTCTCTCATTATGTCTACATGACCCGTATTTGTAAAGACTGGTAATGCAGGTTAGAAGCTATTCAGAGTTTGTGTGATTTAAATCTGAGAGACAGGTTGTAGGGCTGCTTACCCTTTTCTTTTAATGACTCACACATCTCTCTTCAATGTCAATTTGCCAAAGCTCAGAGAAGACCATTTAATTTCTGCACATGGCTCTTCTGCAATATTTTCACAGTTTATTTGGGTGGGCACTTTGCTGCCTATTTTTGGGCCTCCTTGCCTTGCACCTTGGATTGTCATTTATTCCTTTGTGCCAAGTGCATACAATGTGGGCGTATCATGTTAATGGGCTGGAATTCATTACTGCCTCCACTCACTCACATTGTTGGGAACATTTTACATCCACTTGGCACTGATGTAAATGATGACACAAGGTGCAAGACAGCAGAGAATAAGTCCTTAGGGCTTTAACATCCTGCTTGCATCAGTGACTTGAGTTGTCTTGCTGTAATGTCTTTGAAGAAACAGCTAGTTGAATCTTGCGTTGCTGCTCTGATTTGTAGAAACATTTTACTTCAGAGGCTGCTTTCATCATTCAAACCCTAATCCACTTTCTTTAAGCTTTGGTGTCTTTGACTGAAAGGCCTTAATGGCAAAGTCCGTGAACTGTTATGCCAAATTGCAAAGTCAGTGAACTTTACAAAATTCACTTGATGGCCCCCTTCATCTTGGGCCTGGCCTGGATTACCACCTCCAGAAGGGGGTCGACATATAGGTGGGTCCAGGATTACAGCAAGCAAAGAGGTTGTGACTACACTTCCTTTGGCTGTGTGATGCATGTGAAGTGAGCTCTCTGAACTCACTGGTAGATCAGTACAGCTCCAAATGTGCCATGAGCAATTTTAGCTCACCAGCTGACTGGCACAGGCTGATGCAAGGCTCTGGAGACGGTGTGAACGCTTCCGCTTTTACTCTCCCTTCCTCCTGCATCCTCCCTGCTTCCACCGCCACTGAATTCAGCAGCAAGCAAAAAGAGAGGATGAGCAGGGTGGTGCTCAGTCCCTGGGCTTCAGAGCTGCATGAAAACAGGGACTCTGGCCAGAGCCCGCACCAAACATTAACTGGTGAACTCAGAGCTCATGACACCTACGGAGCTGCAGCAGGAGCCCACGTTGACATGCCGGTGAGCTCACTGTGCTTACATTGCAACTGAAAAGGGGTGAAGTTGGGCTGCTGTATCCCCTCCCCAGGATCCACTCTGGTTCTACATATTGTCTTTTGAATGAGAAGTCAGGAAAGGAGATCAAAATAATTAGAGGTTCATCCATACTGAGGCTAGAAAGTACCCTTACAATCATCTTGTCTGACCATCTTGCTGCCTAGTGTGGGTCCTAGACTTTTATCCCTGCATCAAGATCATCCCTTGTGGCTGATCTACAGCATGTCTCTAGAATGACATTCAATACTAATTTTAAAACCTGAAGTTAAGGAAAACCTACTGTATCCTTTGGCAAGTTGTTTCAGCAGCTACTTTCTCTGACTTATACATTTGCGTCTTGTTTCGGGTTCCAGCAGTTGGATCTTGTACCGCTGTCTGATGTGTAAAGAGCTTGGAATGTATCAAATACCTAACCTCTGTTTAGGTACTTAAAGACTATGGGTTGCATCCCCAGAAGCAGGGGCATATGGTTGTTGTGGGGAAAAAAGCAGTGGCACAAATTTATGCTACTGCTTGTTGCCCCGGCCACATCCCTGCACGTGTGATTAACACAGGGAAAAATGCTTCAGGTGAGGTAGGGGAGGTTGGGGCCAGCACCTGGGCTGGCCCTAGCATGTTTACCTGGGGTCCTGGAGGCCTCCTGGGGCAACAGTGTCAGCCATCTGGCAGCAGGAAACCTGGCCAGCAGCCAGAGCATGGCGCTGGCTGGCAAGGCTCCCAGCCTGGTGGCACACGCTCCTGCCACATGTGCTGTGCCCCCTTCTCCCCCCCCCCTTTTTTTTTGCAGTGTTGTTTTTCTTTGACACTGGTATTTTTCAGTGTCAAAAAAACCCACTGCACTGCAAATTTGCATTCTGGGGACTGGTGCATGTGCACCGCATGCAGTTTGCAGCACTGCAAACCACGCATGCACACTCATCTGGACATGCCCCAGGGTGCTGGTAGACATGTGGAAACACTACTTCAACGCACTGTAATTACAGCACATCAGGGCAGACTCAGTTAATCGAGCCTGCTGGAGTGTGCTAATTAGCATGCTCCAGCAACCTCCACATCTCTTGTATTCATTGGTAACTTCATTTTAACTATGTAGGTATGTCCTACAATTTCATCTAGATAACATGTTCTTCCTCTATGGCAGTGGTAGGCAACTATTTTGGCTGGTGGGCCACTTAAGGAGTATTGGTGAGCTATCAAGGACCACACACACAAAATCTTTCAGAAGATGTTATTTTAACAAATTATAGATAAAAAGCAAATCATATATTAATTTGTATATAAGCAAGTGGCTGCTCAACATGCTGGGTAACTGGAGTGTGTAGTAGGAAACCAGGAGCTGGAGCTGAAGCTGTAGTCCTGCATGCTGGGGCAGGAATTGCCCAGCTTCAGCTTCTCTCCTGCCTGGCTAGGGGTGTGATGCCCAGCATGCATCCCCACGGCTGCCGTTGCTTCCTGCTGCTACCTGCTGCCCAGAGCAGTGCACCAGGGGCAGGAGGAGGAACAGCCACTAGAAGTGTGGGGAGCTGAGTAATACCTGGGCAGCTGCAGCTGTATTGAGAGAAGCCCTGCTGGGAAGTTCTGAATGGCTGAGATTGGGGCCATCGGCGGGCAAGAGCAGGGGCAGGCTGCCCCTGCAGGAGGAGTAGGTGGGACTTGCCCCATGTGGAGTGATATGGATGCAGCTGCAGACCCTGCCCATGTGCTGGATCCTATCAGTTGGCGAGATGAATCTGCGGGCCATATTTTACGTACCCCTGTTCTACTGTTTAAAACAACTGTGTCGTGCCATGCGTGGTTAAACAGCTGATGTGTTCCATTCCAGAGAATGCTGTAGTCAGTGCTGGATGAAGTCTGTGTATGTCTAAGTTGGTAAAAAGCTGGTACTTTTTGCACAAAGGCAACTACACTAGTGTATATTTTCCCTATTATTGTGCACTTTTGCTTTTGGCTCAGAGGCACATATGTTTCTCCTTGTCCATTTGTTTGTGGTTGGCAAAGTATGTACAAGTTGCAACTGTAGTTGAATTATCTCACCTACAGTGCATCTTTGTATTTAAATATTAACAAATCACCTATCTGAATAAAAGGTTTTGGAGTAGGAATTGATTTTTAGCAATGCTGGAAGGAAATCCCCAGCCATCACAACTGGTTATAAATTTGATCTCTTCGTGCTAATCTAGCCATCAAAATATCTCTTGAAATGTCATTTCCATTGTATACACCCAGGAGCCCTTGCCCACACTGAGTAGTTCTCATCTTCACTCCAAAGATCTCAATAATGAACTTTGTCACTTCAATATTCTCCTTATTGTTCAATTTGCCCTGTGTAATAGAAAGGAATTTCAATTTTCCACAGAATTTAGCAATTTTATCTCCACGGTCTGAACACAGCACAATCCCAGTTCTTCTCCTTATGTATCTGCTTTCTTTGTATTCAAATCGGATGGTTCAAGGCTGTAAGTGTGTGCACAAGAGAGAAAGAAACAGCTGTTTGCAAAAATCACGTCCACCATATAGTTATTTAGAATCTAAATAACACCCTGCAGTGCCGCAATTATCTTTTATAGTGGCAGCTCCTCCTTTCTGATCTCTTATTATCAAACATTTCCTTTCATGGCCTACAGAAGAGCTGCCACATTGCCCTGATATTCCATTTACTCCATTATCCTCTTCCTTTTTTCTAAGGCTGTACCAAGCATATTAATGACGCTGAGTAATGACCTATACCCAACAGTAGCCTGTCCTGGCTAATTCAAAATGCATAAACCACTTTTAATGCATCCTTGTGTGCAGTGCTGCATCAGGAAAGCTTCTTCCTGATCCCTACTGGTGATCTTTTTATTCTGAGTCATGAGGATTGACAGCCTTGCCAATTTTCATTGTATCTTATTTATTTTTATTCTCAGGGGCCTAATACCTTGAATTGATGTCTTATAACTTGCTGGCTAAGTCTATATGAATGTGTGGGTGAGTGCTACTGCCCTCTCCTGGAAAGTTAAAGTGGTTCAGGTGTGTCTTCTTTGGACCTGATAGATAAGGGGTTGGGGTAAGACCTGGAGAGGTGTTTTGGACGCTTAAAATAGGACTTAGGCAGAATTCAGGGGCTTAAACTTAAAAAAAAGAGTTCATTCAACTGCTAGGGAGATCAGCTGGCTTCCAGTCCTTCTTTCAGGAATATTTCTTTTTTTATCTAATAACTGGGAGCAGGCTCTTTCTTGGTTGCTTTTCTTTTGCCCCTGTGGCTTTCATTCCTGGTTCCACAGTGGCCCAGCTTCAGAAGCAAAGGACTGTTATTCAAACTGTTTTGTAGCCTGATTGTCAGACCACTCTTCTGGGAGGCAGGAGTTGTGGATTTGGAAACCCCAGGCTGAGGTAGACATAGAGCCCAGGAGTCCCACTTCCTAGGCAAATGCTGTAAACATGTTATACAGATGGCCCCCACTGCATCCCAAATAGACCATGGTGCCTAATATACAGCCTAGAGCCTAGTGCCTGAGCTACTGAGAGGGCTGGGAATCAGCCACACCAGTGTGTGTAGAGTGTCCTACTGGCTAACTCCAGAAGGCTTCCTGCTCAGCATGCAGATTTTTGTGGAGTGCCTTGAGGATGTGCCTGAGGGAACATCTACACTGCATTTGCAGTGTGTTCCTGGCAGCAATGCTCCTGACTATGTCTTGTCCACCTGCTCTAGCTCCCAAGTAGCAAATACCAAACCTAGAGTGGCTACATACAGCAAATCCATCTCGGGGGATACTCCCACTAGGTGCAATCAAGCATGCCAGAGGCCAGTCTTAAGAGCAACTATAAGGCACACCCCCTGAATAGTTTCACGGCTGCATTTTCAGGTGTGGTGCATGTGAGCAGGAGCAGATGGACATGCTTGGCAGTGTCTGCAGCTTCTTCATGGACTGCAGAGGGAGCCTAGGTGCTTAGTTTCATTTTCTTGAATCATCCAGTTGGGGAGGCTTCTAATGTTGAAGCACTGCTGTATCCAACATGGAGATGCCTCAAGTGCCTCATGTGTACCTCTTCTTGTTTGGGAGATGCAGGCTGTAATTTTATCTTGTTACTGCTTTTGCCATGCTGTATTCATGTATATGCCTTATTCTTAGTTCAAATTTGCTAACAGCCCATGAACCAATGTATGACCTGAAAAAATGAGACGTTTAGGATATGTTTCTTGATATGCGATTAAAGGAACTGTGGCCTGATTTTCTTCTCTAGAGAAATTTTGCAAAAGCCAATGGAGTTACTTCAGGTGTAGCTCAGTGTAAAAGGATGTCTCTTCTTTGTACGGGTAGCTCAAGGTAGAACTACAGTATTGTCCTTCTCCTGATACCCTTGTATGTGTACCAGCCACTTGCTTGAGTCTGTTCTTCCCTCAAGCTAGGTGGCCTGCTGAAAAGAGGACTCAAGCTTGATGCTGGAGCTAGTTGTGAACTGAGGACTCAGCTGCTCTGTGCTGCTAACAAAACTCATGCTGTACAGCACACATGTTCAGCAGTGTGAGTGCTCTTGCTTGAGCTGGGCTTACTCAACAGGAGCTAATGTTAGTGTAAATACTCAGGCTCCTAAACTAGAACAGCAAGCCAGGTTATCAGTAGGTGGAAGCTGATGCATCTCCCCTGAAGTTAATGAAGCTGGGCTCATTTACATCAGCCAAGGATCTAATTTCTTATGTGCCAAATGCAACAAGTATGTAACCATGTTCGATTGCATAGACTTCCATAGGAACAATCCTGAAAAGAACTTGCTGGTATAGACGTCCACTGGAGTCTGGAGTCAAGGAGGTTGGAATTTGGACCACAGTTTTTAAAGTAAGCTCTGATACTTGATTCTGACAACATCTGAGTTCAAATGGGCTTAGCTGTAAGGCACAAAGATCAGGGAAGTGAAGAAAGGAGCTGTCCAAGCAGGATTCTCAGGCATCCTGGGCAGGCAACAAGGGTGGCCCAGAGCCTTAGTTTCCATGATAACCTAAAACACTTGCCACTTCTTGAGCTGATTCTCTCATACTCAAAGCTGATAGGGATCATTGATCCCCTTTACCCTCCTCAGATTTTCATAGATTCATTGATGTAGGGTCGGAAGGGACCTTGTAGATCTTGTAGTCTGACCCCCCCACCTGGGCAGGAAGAGAAAACCGGGCTCAAATGACCCTAGCCAGGTAAAAATCAAGCCTCCTCTTAAAGACCCCCACGGTAGAAGCCATCACCACTTCCCTTGGAAGTTGGTTCCAGATCCTAGCCACCCTGACTATGAAGTTGTGCCTTCTAATGTCTAGTCTAAACCTACTCTCTTACAACTTATGGCCGTTATTCCTTGTTACTCCAGGAGGCGCTTGGGGGAACAAGGTTTCTCCCATTCCCGCTGGTCCCCCCTGGTAAGTTTGTAGATGGCCATCAGGTCCCCTCTCAGCCTTCTCTTGTGAAGGCCAAACAGGTTAAGGTCCCATAGCCTCTCCTTATAGGGCCTGCCCTGCCGTCCCCGGATCATGCAGGTGGTCCTCCTCTGAACCCTCTCAATGCTGTCCACATCCCTCCTGAAGTGCGGCGCCCAGAGCTGGACACAGTACTCCAGCTGCGGCCTGACCAGTGTCAAACACAGGGGAAGGATCACCTCCTTGGCCCTGCTTGTGATGCATCTGTGGATGCATGACAAGGTACGGTTAGCCCTACTGACCGTGACCTCGCATTGTCAGCCCATTTTTATTTTGGAGTCAGTAATGATGATTGACTGTAACTGGTTCCACTCCAACTTCGATTTTGCCTGGGCAGCCTTGCCCTGCAGGACACAGCTTCAGTAATGAACAAACAAACATAGTCAACAAAGGATTAACTCACAGTGACCATCCTTCCTCAGACCTGGAAAAAAAACTTCCCCGCTTCCAGCTCAGGGCTACCTTCTTCACACCACCCTCTTGCTTTCTCTCTCCAAAGCTCCACCCCCAGGAGCTTTTAACTTCCTCTAGGCCAGGCACTGATTGCTGTCAGCTGCCCCCCCCCACCTCCACCCCTCTTCACCCCACTGAGCAGGCAGGCTGTTGTTACACAGATTGCCAATTGCTCAAAGCACAAGCGAGACTTTATAAAGGGGGATAAGGCAAGGTGCCGCGTTTATTGATTGCATGAGTTAGACATAGTGGTTTGGATACACCATTCATACAAACACACACCAATCATCATACACGTCATTACACACATGCATACACATACACAAAACAACCATTTCATCCACACATACACCAGATATATATTGAGCAATAGTTGCTCAATATCAGCTCAGGGTGGCCAACCTGGGCTTATTGAGTACATGATGATGATTTGAAGATAGCAGATTTGAAGATAATGGCTGGAGCAGGGTGAAGAGATGCATTTGTGCTCTGGTGAAACAGCAGTAGAGAAAGAGACTCACCCGACTTGGCATTTTCAAAGTGTTCTTTTATAGGGATTGGCATCCTCTGTTTCAGTGCTTTGGGGTTTTTCCATACCCACCCAGCTTCTGTTTTTGTGGTTGTTCTTTTGTCTTCAGCTTATCTTAGCCTTGGAGTGTTTTTGTTGCCCATATGGCAGAATTTCTTCTTCTGTTATCTCCTTTGTGCCTTCGAGCTTCAAAGGGATTCTTCAGCCATTTGTTAGTTGGTTACTGGCTGGTAACTTACATTTGGCGCTTTGTTGCTTACATAAACAGTTGAATCTTCTTCCGTCTCTATGCCATTCTCTCACCATTCACCCTTTTACACACACTGGTACATAAAGGCCACGTAGAGTTCATTCACTTAGTCAAGCAGAAGGATACAAAATGGAGTTTTCAAGTTTCTTACAGGACAAGACTGACATGGTTACATTTTACTATTATTACAGTCTAGGTTAACATCAGCTACATTAGTTCAGTTCATGCTACACTGTCACCTTTAACCACCGGCAACTGCACCCCTGAACCTTGCACCCAGTTATACTGACTCTGTTGGGAAATAAGAGTACTGAGATGAGGAGGAGAAAAGTTTTTCCCATGGCATGATACACAGAATGTGTATCCATGTGTCTGACTGAAATCTACCAGCTAGAGGAGGCCTCAGCCTTTGAGGATATAATAGAATTCTGCTCTTTGTCAGGATCCGTGCTTATTAATTATACTTACCATACTCAATCCAGGATGCTGCTAGCTTTGATGTCCCCTCAAACTCCTCTTTCTCCTGGTGCACATGCATTTTTCTCCCTAACAGAAAAGCAAACAAATTCAGAAAACTGTCTGAATGCTAGGAAAATGGCAGTCACCCCCCACACAGGCAGACCACACGTTGTCATGCTCCTAACTGGCAAGTTCTTGGGCTGCAATCCTGGCCTCTGCTTCTGGCAGGATGGTTCCTATTTGGAGAGCAAAATTTTACCTCATGGTCCAAATTTATCCCTAAAGCAAGCAGTGCACATATTTGTTTCTGCTTACTCCAGTATTGAATTTGGTCCTCTTTGTTCTTGGATCAGTTGCTTGATTGTACTGAAAGCACCAAAGAGGTGGATCAGTACAAGGCATATTGACTTCTCTGCAAGCTGTTAAAGCACACGTCTCCAGGAACTGTGCTCAGTTTGTGGATGAGCTGCCAAAAAGAAAGAAGAAGAAAAACAGATTTTAAACAGATTTGCTGCTGCTAGTAAAGCGACCAAAATGCTGGCTTGCATTCATAGATGCTTCTCAAGCAAATCCTGGGACGTCATTCTCCCCTTGTACTTGGCCTTGGTGAGGCCGCAGCTGGAGTGCTGTGTTCAGTTTTGGGCTCCACAATTCAAAAAGGATGTGGAGAAGCTTGAGAGAGTCCAGAGAAGAGCCATGCGCATGATCAGAGGTCAGGAAAATCGCAGGCTCAGGGGTGATCTAATGACCACCCATAAGTTTATCAGGGGTGACCACCAGGATCTGGGGGAACGTTTGTTCACCAGAGTACCCCAAGGGATGACTAGGTCGAATGGTCATAAACTACAGCAAGACCATTTCAGGCTGGACATAAGGAAGAATTTCTTTACTGTCCGAACCCCCCAGGTCTGGAACAGCCTGCCATCAGAGGTGGTTCAAGCCACCTACATTGAACACCTTCAAGAGCAAATTGGATGCTTATCTTGCTGGGATCCTATGACCCCAGCTGACTTCCTGCCCTTTGGGTGGGGGGCTGGACTCAATGATCTTCCGAGGTCCCTTCCAGCCCTAATATCTATGAAATCTATGAAAATGTGCCTTGACATCTCCTTGAGCCACTTCCAAGCCATGTTTCTTCCCATCAGTTGTTGTCTGTAAGATTTTATAATGAAAATTCACATGTAAATATAAATAGTTAAATGCAATTTTATTTATTGAATGTTTTGGAAAAAGCAGATAGCAGATAAGGGCACAGACAGACTGCTACATCCAAGTGATTCACTGCTTTGCCTTTTAGAAGCTTTGATTACATCAGTTTGTTGCATCAATATCTTGTCTCTCATTCCAGGCTGATGGCCCAGCATATGCAAAGAATGTCTCCACTGTGTTCTTTTCAGTTGGGGATGATGATTGATTTGTAGTGCACAGGGAGAATTTAATGCAGAAGTCAAAGTGTGGAAGGTAATGTAAATACCAGAAAGTTCAGACACTTGCCCAGCCTCTCAGGTCTGCAAAGCTGAACTGAAAATATGACTGCATTCCTTCCTGAGACATCTAGGACTTCATGTTTAGGATTGATAGTGTGAGGAGTAAAGCCTTTTTCTTAGTAGTCCAGTGCTTCTGTTTCTGATCTAAGTTACAATCAGGAAATTCAGATGCTCATAATCAAAAGAACCAATTTGTCAGAGACTTGGATAAGGCCTCGGGGTCACTAGGGATGCAGCATTTGTATAAACAGCAACGTCACCTGACCCCTGTTGTCTTTCCTGTTTGGTGCAGGGGGCTGGACCTGACAATCTTCTGAGGTCCCTTCTAGCCTTACAAACTATGAACATGTGTGACAGTGCTGAGAAAATGGCAGCAGTACACTTTTGAACTAAAATGCATCGAAGGTGTTTCAGTTCTTAAGTGCATCACTGCCATTTTCTGCGTGCTGACATGCATTTTGCCGCTTATATAAATGCATGTGACACAGCACCGGGCACATCAGTTTGCATGCTCTGCAGACTCTATTAATTGAGTCTGCTCTGATGTGCTGAATTTCCGGCACATCAGAGCAGACAAAAGGTACATGTATAAAAGCCTACTATGTCTAAACAAGCTCGTTCAACCCTAATTCTTGGGTGTCTAGTCTAGAGATAGAGCTCCTGAGTTCTTTTCCCTGTATCTGCTGTTGACTTCCTGTGTAGCTTAGGCAAATCAGTGATAGTTTTTTAATTGTATTTTGTTGTTGGGTGTCTCCATTTTAAAGTATGCAACTTGAGAAACACAGGACTTGATTCTTAATGGTTTTGAAGATTACTCATTGAAGCCAACAGGAATTATGGGTGCTCAGCACCAATGGAAATCAATACTTCAATCTCTCTGTGCCTCACTTTCCTCATTGATGGAATGCAAAGAAGTTATGAAGATTATGATGTATGAAATGCTTTGAGGATACAATGCCATCTAAAGGCCGAGGGCTTTTCATTTGAAGCAGTACAGCAGTGAGTACAAGTAATCACTTGTACTCAGGCTGCAAAATTAACATCTGGATGTGAAATCCTTCAGAGTTTGTGGGGGTGTTGATTTAGGCTTTTTGTTTTGGCCTGTTGAAGAGAGAGGCACTAACAGTAAAGTCTGACTCCAGGTTCAAATTCTGAAACTCTCTTTCCCCCACCAGAAATGTCAGAGGCATTTGAATCTAGGACTTTAACTCATCTCAGTAATAAGCAAACCTAGAGTGAGGGTAGAAAAATATCTCACTTTTGTATGGTACTCCTGTTCTGCATGTCTCAAAGCCGTTTCCATAGGAAGGTCCCTGATATTATCCACTATTTCACAGATAAGAAAAGTGAGGCACAGAGAAGCAATGGACTCTGTACACAGGTAGTGTTTGGAACAGTGTGTTTGGAGTAGAAAACAGGTCTCTTGCCTACCCCTGTTGTACTGTCTCCACTGTCCTATATTAACTGTGTATTAGCAAGTCATGTCTGATACATGCCCATTCTTCAAAGGCTTTCCTTCTCTTAAGCTGTGAAAGAGGGACCTTATTCCTAGCCTTTCTGATAGGCAAAGCAGCCTCCCATGAAGGGTATCAAAGGCAGTAGATTAAAGGTAATTAAGCCTGTGTGATAACATGAAGGTAGCACAGTGAGCCCAGAATAGAAAGCAGCTGGGGGCATGGAGAGGGAAGGGGAAAGAAGAAATTTCAAACATTTGCCCCTTCCCTGAGGTGGTTCTCTTGTTTCAAGAAACTGGATGGTAGAAAAGGAAACATTGAGAATCTCTCCCATGCTTTACATAATGTTGCAACAAACCCAGTCCACCCTCCTGGCTCTTAACCCATTCCCCCATGCATGGAAGACTTTTCTACACTGGGAAATCAAGCTCTTGGTTAGAAAGGTCCCCTGAGTCACTATTGAAAATGGTGGTGCCCTATCTACGCTAGCATTTCAACCTCTGTCAGTACCAGGTCAGGGCACCCTGTTGAAAACTCTTTTTTTCACAACAGTTCAATTGCTTAGTGTAGACAGAGCTGGTGTTTCATTCATATAAATCTCTAAATCAGTTACACTTCATATTCCTCCTCTTTGGCTGTTCAATAGACTTAACAGCTGATGGCAGGAAATTGAACACACGACTGCTGGGCTGCGGCTGTGGGGACTGTGAAGGCATTAGCAATCTGACAGACGGTCTCTTTCTGGTGACTCCAGAATCTGGTGAAATTCAGTGTAAAGCTTAGTATCCAATTTCCTGTTCTCCTTTATTCTGTATGTGCACGTCAGTCAGAGCCACTGCCTGTTGTTATCACAGGATCCATCATATTAAAACAAGGGGGATGGAAAACCACAATGAAAGGGAAAATTAATGCCTTGTAGCCTTTGAAGTACTCCCTCCTTTCATCTTGGCTTATAAAACATTCATTTTGCTTCTGTATTCTGCCTAAAGACTCTGCCTATAACACAGCACTGAACCGTACTTGCTGTGTTATGCCAAGATTTGGGGACAGTGGTAGGCAAGGCAGGGCATGCCTCAGTGTATGCTAAACTGGTTCAGTTCAAGTCTAGTCTTCTTCTATGCAGGTGTTAAAGGCAGGGTGTCTGTCTTGATCAGTGCCATAGCAATGAAGTTTGGCACCTGGGGCAAACAAGGTAGCTCTGTCAGCAGAAATTTGTCATGTGGACATGCAGTATCATCTCTGAACTGCCCTGGGGGCTGAATTGAAGGGGCACCAATAGGTGCTGCCCAGCTGGGGCAGGGCATGGGACAGAGCTGCAAGCAGCTCGTTTGGTGGGGGGTACAGGGATGGGGGTAGGGCGGCTCCCGCCCCAGCCTGCACTCCTGGGCACATGCTCAGGGTAAGGGCGGGCTGTCAGTGGAAGGAGTGGTCCCTGGGTTACAGGGAGGGGCTGGTGCTTCTCCCCGTGACAGTGGTGCCCCCCCCGGCAGCACCTGTCCACAGGCACCCAGCTCAGGCGGTCCCGGGGGATACCGCAGCCGCAGAGAGTCCCTATGCAGCTGAGGCAGGGTCCAGGGGGAAAAAAAAAAGACCAGGCTCACCGCTTTTCTTGGGTGAAGCCTGTCTTTTTGGGATCCTGTCAGGCTGCCTGCAGGGCTTCCTGTAGAGCCCCTGAGCTGCATGGAAGCCCGATGCTTCACTCCATGGCTGTAGGGGCTGTGTCCCAAGTCATTTAAGGTGCATTATGCCACTGAATTTGCTATAGTGGCTGTAATTAATGTGCAATACACCGCCAACGCATGCAAACACCTAGACCATTAAAGCAGTGCAAAAGCATTTAGCCTGCTTTAAAGTGTCGTGCACACATGCCCCTCATTTCGTCTACACAATGTGTCGTAGTTAGCACCTTTTCACTAACACCTACCATTACACCTCTGAGTCAATCAGGGATGAAAGAGAAGTGACCCCATGCACTGCTGTGGTAGGTGAGTCTGTTTTTCCTATCCCCTTTCATTAAGCAATAGACTGGCCACCTAAAGGGGCAGCCTTGTAAGATGTCACAAGTTCAACAGCTTTGTATCTTGTTGATATATGACTAGAAGACTGGCAAGGAATAACCCAGATAATGCTAGAAGTGTTTTGGAGCACTATTTTCTTCTCTTTGAAACACTGACCCAAAATTAATGGGACTCTTTCCATTGATTTCAGTGGGTTTAGGATCCACCCTTGCAATTGCTAATGAACAAATACCCCATTTGCAGATAGGTGGCAATGTCATTTTCAGGGGAACACGTAAAACGGGGGGTCCTCAACAATAGATGTTAAAGAGCTTGTGGTATTTTTCACAAAGGGACTGTTAGTTGTAGTGTTGTGGCCATACTCCGAGTTGCATTCTGCTTCCTAAAATCCCCCCTGCAATTTACTGATACAACATGCTTCACTACCCGCCTTAAACCACTGTGTATTGTTTCTCTAAGCTGTTAAGCAGCTGCTGCAGTTTAGCATGGAATAAATTGCTACCAGTGATGAAACTCCCACTAATTTCCATCAGAGCAGGATTTGGCCTTCCCTGGGCATGTGTAATTTGGTAAGTGCCTGCAAGCTAAGGATATGCTCTGTCTAACTCTGGCTATGGAAATTGGAGTCATGCTGAGATGGCTCATCTGGTCAGGGCCTCATTGCTCATCAGTGTACAAGCCTCTCTAATAAATGACAGTGACTGCCCCAAAGAGTTTACAGTAAAGTAATGAAAGAAAAGGGTTGTTTGTATCTCCTTCTATTGGATATAAGTGGCATTGTAATTTATCCTGAATGCCTGAAGATTTTCTTACAATTCAAGAGACAGGAATTGGTGCATTTGGGATTCGATCAGGGCTGAGCACCCTGGCACCAATTAGCAAAGCATTTTCCATAAGCAATCCCACTGTTGTCAGTATGAGCACTTGTGTGTTTAAATGTAGGCATGTGCTTAAGCTTTTTGCTGAGTGAGGGTCAGAGGGTTCAAGGTATTTTGCATGCACATACAACTTGGTAGACAGCCAGCAGGATGGGATCCTTGGGTCAGAGTTCTCTGTTCACTGTGTCTGTGCCTCTACCAAGCATCCCTGTGGTGCTGCTGAGTGACATCTGGGAAGTCCTGTACATCTATTATTTAACTGAGTGTTGATGAGGCTGCAATAGTAATTATGACTGGAAATTCATGAAGGGAACACCGCCTGCTCAACATCATATAAGTCTGTCTTTCCTGCATAAAAAAAAGAAATCCTTGAGTGTCTATATCAAAGGAAAAGAACAAAACAATTTTTTAAAGAGTTTTCACTAAAAACCCCCATTAAGTGAGGTTACTGGGGGGACTCCATGTCATGAGAGTGTGCTGGCAGCTGCACTCGCACTGAAGAGACAGGAGCCTTTAGGTCTCCGCCTTTCATGGTGAAAATCACACTTATAAAATTAAACAGCGATTTCACACATCTTGGTACGCTATGAAAATGATTAGACACAGCTGCAGCTGGGGGAGTGAAGGATCTTGTTGAGGTTTAGTTTCTTCTAATAATTTTTTTAAGTACATTTTACTCTTCATGAAAGTGGCCACAGAACCCAGACAGCATGGGCAGCATTGCAGACTTCACACTTGCCCACACAATGTGCCTGTTTCCTTCCAATGCAGAGTTATCCATTTCCCTTAGAAGACCTCCCTCATTTTTCATGAAGGCTATAAAATGGGGAATGACTTTAAAATGAACAATAAAATGTGAGTACATACAGTTCAAATAAAGCATGTTCCCCACTGTATACCAAGTTCTATTTGCATGTGAAATACCATGAAAATCATAATCAGTGCCGGCACCCAGTATGTTCTGCTTTCTCCAGAAATACCTATGTAAATGCATCTCTGTTCCTCCCTGCAGTACTAGGATGGGTGCAGATCCGTCTGTGGATTTTTGACATTGATCTCTGGGCTACAACAGGTGACTGGAAGTAGCTGGAGGCATTCTGTCTGTACAGGGCAGATGCAAAGCAGAATGTCTTTGGAAGTAAGTGGGGATGCACATTGTTTAGCCCTCCAGCAGCTAAAAGCAGAACATGCAGTACCTGCTGCCACATGCTGGTTGACATTAGGGCACTGGGCCTTGGTTTCTCACCCAGTCTGACTGGCTCTGGAGGTCGTGGAGTGCACAGGTCAGCCACAAGCCCCAGTGGAATGACAGTAGCCGCTTTCTGCTTGGGTCCTGCACAGATGTGGGGAAGGAAAAGTATGCGTGAGAAAGAGCAATGAAGAGATCCTTTCTGTCCTTGGGAGAAGTTATTTAGGAAAGGACCAGGCATAACAAGGGGAAACTGATATAGAACAATAATTTGGAACACAAGCCTGCATTTAATTCAAATTCCCACTAAGAGAGTCTCAAATAAGATTACCCCTGCAGGGCTTTGCATGAATAGAGATTACTGGATGGAGCCCCAAATGGTTACAAAATGTGACTGGGCAAATGCAGGCACTGAGATAAAAGTGGAAGGCATACAGGTACCACAGCAGTAGGCACTGTATAACTTTCTGCGACAACAATAAGCACTTTGTGGAAAAAACAGACCCAGTGGTTTTATTTTTAGGGTTCTGTGATTGACAAAACTCACTGCTTTCAAGAGATTTGTCAGAGCTGGTTAGTATCAATCCTGTCCCACATAGAGATTTGGGGTTTGCATGAACAGGAAATAAGGGGTTTGCTGAAACTCCTTTGATCTGTGAGCTTTGCACAGCCCTAAGGAGCATATCTCTAATTTTACTATTAGGGTCTTCTTGAGTGGAGCATCTATTGACTTCCCAGGAGTTGAAGGTTTGGAAGATCATGCTCCAAATGTAACAGCTATCAAAATGGTAATGGAAGGGCTCTTTTCCTAAGATGGCTCAAGTTGCTACTACAACCGCCAACATTATGTGATGTGAAACTGTTCTGTGAACCATACAGCAAATGGGTGAAAATCATGCAGCTTTTTCTATCTGAAGCTTCTGTTCATGTGGCCTTTGGCAGCTCAGATTATAGTGTTTGCTCATTTTTAAAAGATGAGCAAGCTGTACTCTGGGGGCTATCCAGGAAAGTGGGATGTATCCCTTGTTAGACCCCGACTCCATGTGGCACCCAATGACTAGGGAGACGACTATTCAATTGCTCATGGATCCTGTTACTCATTAGCCAGAGCAAGCAGGGAGCAAACACCAGCACACATTGCTCGCAACAGCTTTATTCAGAATGGAGACAGCTTTGGGTGAGCTCCCTCACCGACACACAGCCCATGAAACCAGGGGAGCAGCCCTGAACAACAGATTTTTCCCACATTTATACACCTTGGTTCATACATATTAACATTCATTGCACCCATGTCTCTCCTTGGGTTCCACCCATTTCTCCTCTGTCCCAGGGGTACAAGGATGGGGGAGCAAGAAGCCCCACCCACGGGGGAACCTGGGACAGGGGTAACCCAACCCCAAAGGAAAAACCCTGGAAAAGAGAAAAACTTACCTGTTCTAGGATGCCGAGGGCCAGAAGGAACACAGCGGGAGGAAACGCCCGCATGGTTTATTAGCTGCACTTATATACAGCTGGAGCTGAGTGATGTCAGTGGGAGATGCCGCCCAGCAGAAATAAAAGCCAGCTCTGAGAGCGAGCAAGCAGGGATGCCAGGAGCAGGAGAGGCTGCAAGCATCCCGCACACCAGTAGCACCCAGCACTGGCAGAATCAATGAGATCTGACGTGGAGGCAGGTGTTGGTGGCAGCAGCCTGCATTGGCTGCAGGCTGAACGGGTGTGCAGGACCAGAGGCAGCTCAGAGAGGAGCCAAAGAAGACCCCAGTTGGGGCGAGGATGCGGAACCGTGTCAGGGAGATACACTGGGCTCAGGCTAGAGTTCAGGGGGAAGAAGGGCTGTCTATCACAGCAACCCCTCTCCTTCTTCAGTCTTTTCCTTTTTTTTATTATCTTTTGCCTGTGTCTCCAGTTTTCTGGAGCGGTTCCTTTCTTTTCCTTCTTCTCTTTCCTTTTTCCTTACTTTGGCATAGGTGCCCATTGGTTACTCGGTCGTCTGTTGTTCCTGAGGTTCTGGCAGGGGGATACAGGCAATGCTAAGGGACAATGGTAGCATATGGAGCCAACCTGAATCACCAGGTTACTAGAGAGACATCCCTGAGAGTGCAACATCCAGAGGCCCCAGTGTCCAAACAAAAAAAAAGCAGAACCAATGAAAGAGAAAGGGGCACAAAGGTCTGGGACTGACATCACTGGAGGGCAAGCCGCACAAAGATCCTAAGGCTCATCTCGAGGGCTGGCATATGGACAGGGTGTAGGGAAGGTGGAGCCCCATGTACACCTGCTGAGGGACACGACAACTCTGAAGGTACCCTCAATGGCAGACCCCTCCACTGAAGATCCATCCAAAGTCATGGCAGGAGAGTTTTGAGGCCTTCCCCAAAGTGATCAAGGGCCTCCCCAGAGGTCACATGAAGTCCCATTGTGTCTGACACCAGGCGTACCACCAAAACAGCGTGGGATCAGCTAATAGAAGGATGTGCCCGTCTCAGTTCTATCTCAAGCTCTGCCTCTGTTTACTGTTTGCTTCATTAGCATAGGATTACCCATGCATTTCCTTCATTTACATGCCTTTTGCTAAGAGCGCATGCGTAAGGCTATGAGCTTGGTCAACTACTGGTTCTTTCTAGTTTTCTGCTGACTCCAGCAGCCCCTTCAAGGTCTGGCCTCTGTCTTATCACTGAATGATAGCTGGTTCGCATCCTGTTTCCTTTTGCCCAGTGATTTATTTTATCCTGCATACTATTCCCTTTGTTAAAGAAACTACTTGCCTAAGCATCTGCAAGTTTATTTTAATATACCATTTTGCCTTGTGGTCAGCAGCTTTTTGCTGAGACACAAGTTAAAGCCTTGTTCTAGGTGCAGATCCAGTGCTCCCCAATAATTTGGATTATTGTCACCCTAACATCCCTTTACAGCTGCAATCTGGTCAAGAACACAAAAACATTCACCAAGGTAGTGGAGCAAATAGGCAAAAAGATTTGCAACCCTGCAACTGTGTGTAACAGAGATCAGCAACATACAGCCCACAGGCTAGATCTGGTTTGTAAAGCAACTGGATCTGGCTCATGAAACTGGAAGGCTTTGCTTCTGCCTGTGCTCCTGCTAGGGCTGGGCAGCTAGAAGCTGCACCCACATGGCCACTGCTTCTTCCCACCCCCTGCACCTGCACTGCAGGTCCTCACTGACTGGAAGCTGTGCCCATACTGCAGCAACAGCATCCTGGAAGCAGTTCCCAGCTGCACAACTCCAGTGCAGCTTCCCTTTGGCTGGAAGCTGGGCTTGTGTCCCAGCCAAGGAATGGGGCAGGGTGGAGGGGAAGAAGTAGGGTGCTGGGAAAAGCAGCACTAGTGCTGAAACAGCTCCCAGCTGCCTGGCCCTATTACAGGTGCAGGCAAACCCCACTTGCTGCTGAGGCAACACCACTGGAGCTGGATGGTTCTGGCCCACAGCTTGAAAAGTTTGCTGGTATATAATGCAATAAATACCTGGGAAGCCATGAAAAAGTAAAGTGTACAGGCCAATTCAGAAGACCATCCTAGTATCTGAATGGGTTGGGCTTATTAACCCACTGTTTAAGGCATCTAGACTTTTCTGTTGTTCCTAAATTAATTCACCTTTTGGCCCCACAGCAGAGGACCCTTTGTAAAGGTGGCAGAGGGTACACTGGCTCGTCTGTACATAAATCGTAGAACCAGTCCAAGCCTAGTGAATGACAGCAGAGCTTCTATACAAGTGTTTTGAGGGAAAATGCATCCAAAGTGCATCAGTTTTGGAAGCAGCGCATAGGAAAAAGCAGAGGACAGAGGGGTGTCTTGGTTGGGCAGTTTCAACATTGAGCTGTGTATCAGTAGAGCCATTATGCACTGTTACTTGTATGTTCTGATGTCTGTTCCCATATGAAGCACTAATAGAAAGTCTTAAATAAAAAAAAAAAAAAACAAAACCAAAGAAAAAAAAATCCAGGCTGGAAAAGCTTGACAAAGCTCTGTGTGTGCCACTTTACCTTCTCTGTAAGAAATTAACATGTTCAAGAAACTGAAACCCTCTCGACTATTCAAAAGACAGGCAGGTATGGGCCAGCTGTGTGTAAAATAAAAGTATTAAAATGCTTGTTTGTAGGTTGAGAAAATGTTTTATGAGAGGCAGACTATTTTAGGAGAAGCTGATTAAATAAAATAGGAGGACACACTTTAACAGGACCATGTCCACAGGTGCAGCTACAACGCACCCTGGTGGGTGCACAGCTCCTGCCCAGCTTGTCTCTAGGGTTGGTTCCCTCCCTCCCTCCCTCCTTTCCTGCCTTGCCTTGATGTTCTTAATTACTTGTGAAAAGGGAAACTGCCCAAGGGGCCTAGAGTGAGCTCCACTTTGTCCTCCCACCAGCAGGTTCCTCCCAGTCCCTACTGGTCCCAATCCACTCCTCACTCTATGTTGGCCTTCCTGACCTGTCATGCCCCTAGGGCACGTCTTCCCTTTTGGGCTATTCATGGTTCCCAACCTCCCCTACAGTCATGTCTATACCTTGCAGATGTTCTCAATCAATTCAGTGGGCACCTAGTCTCATACTTTGGCAGGCTTCGGTGTCCTAAGCAGTCTCTGCCCCTCCTGGGCTGCTGGGCCCCCTGGCCTTAGCCTCTGCCCCTCTTAGGCTATGGGTCTCTAACCCTGGCTCTGACTCTTTCAGGCATTGAGTCCTTGGTCCTGTTTCTGCCTCTCTCAGATACTGGATCCCTGGCCCTATTTCCATGTCTCTCTCTCATTTACTTGGCCCCTGACTCAATTCTTGTCCTCTCAGGCTATACTACAGCTTGCTCCCTGCCCCCAGCAGGCTCAAGCCTCATGTGCCTCTCTGGGACCTCCTGCTAATCCCAATCCAACCTGCCAGCTACAACTGTAACACAAGAATAAGTCTCTTTGGCTATAACACAAATTCCTCACAGGTCCTTAACCCAAACAGCGATGCCTCAGCTGATCCATATAACCTCCCTTGAGTCATATTTTCCTTTAAGTCAGTAGCATTC
The DNA here is from genome assembly GCF_052110815.1 of Crocodylus siamensis. Lineage (NCBI taxonomy): Eukaryota > Metazoa > Chordata > Crocodylia > Crocodylidae > Crocodylus > Crocodylus siamensis. The sequence goes on along the minus strand of NC_143396.1, from coordinate 225,839,883 downwards.
TGCCTCCCCAGCCTAAGATAGCCCAAGTGTCCATTGGGCGCTCCTCTGCATCTCTTCTATTCTAGAGCTCCTTTCTTTGCAGTCTCCAGGGTCAGGATGCATGTCCTGGGTCAGGCACTGGATTTATATGCCACCCCAGGCCTTGCCCTTTTTTGGTCAAATAACTTCCCCCAGTTGCCTGTAGGGATTTCTCATCAGGGCCTGATGGCTGGCCTCCAAGACAGCTTACACCTGTTGGTTTAGCAGCATCTTTACTGCCTAAAGCAGAGCTCTGTTTTATTGCACTACTGCAGGGCAGGTAGCACTGCATTAGGCACTCCTAGCCTTTGGTTCCTAATTGCCTATTCTTTTGCCACCAGCCCATTCTGGGCAGTGTTTTCATGCCTGGCTGCAGGTGTTACCCAGCAAGGAAAAGGGGAATTTATTGCTTATGCAGCAGTGTTTCCTTTCTGCCTCCTTTCCTACTGCTGGCCTGTTTAGCTGCCTGGACTCTAGCTGCTGCAGTCTCTCTCTCAAAGTAACAGGAGCCTTAGGCTCCCTGTTACACACACTCTAATGAAGATCCAATGTTTTATTTAATAAATCACACTTCAGTGCTGTTATTCACCAGAATCAAATCACAAGTTCAGTATCACTTATTACAATCTATTAACCATTATTATCATTAGCTTGGTTCTTATCACTGTTTTGTGTATCCTGGAAACTATTTGATTCGAAAAATTTTACATATAAAAAGTCAAAGGAACATTTCAACCACATAGACCTAAACAGATTCTCCCTGCTAGGGATAGGAGTCAAGTTGGTGTACAATCTTCATGCCAACTCTGGGGCAGCCAGGGTTTTTTCTCGCTAGTCTCCATTCACTGTAAGTTTCCTTTTCATCTTCTGAATGAGATGGAGGAGACAGTGAAAATTAATTAGACTCTGTTACATCAAGTGCTGGCTCTTCAAAGATGACATGAAACCTGACAGTCAAGGGGTTGGAGGACACCTATATTCTACAGAAAGAGCTGTGACCTGTGGTGGGTTAAAGATTGGATTTTGTTTGGACTTTCCTTATCCCAGAAAACATGGTCTTCTCACTTTTTCTATATGGCTAAATTGCCCACAGTAGAAAATTCCTTCGTAAGAAGGGGGTCTCAATTCAGTGAAGCACCTGCATACCCACATGCTGTGCTTAAACGCTTTACCTGATTCAGTGCTTAGAAGGGTAAACTAATTCAATGATATAAACCAAACTACTTAGCAGTGAGTAAACTGATGTACTACAGCCACATCCTGATAAAAATGATTAGGTGCTTACAGGCCTAAAGTGTTTTAACTATAGTGACTGAAATATCAGTACATGACTTACTGAATATTTTCTGAAAGGCTCCACATTCATTATTTTGTCCCCTTTAATTAACTGTTAACTGTAATTATTAGTTAACTTTAATTTTCTTTACAGGACAGCTTCCTCCATTTCTAATACAAAGGAGTTAAGGGTCTTTTAGAGGGAAGCATGGAGGGTATCTTATTGTTCATGGGGAAAGACAGATCAGCTTCTCCTTTAGTCCTGGATTTTAAAAGTAAGACAATCTGTTAATAGGAAGCCTTGAGAACTGGTTGCATCTAATTTGCTAAAATATATATATATATATATATATATAAACTTTATGGCAGGAGTAAATTCTTGTTCCATCTTTATCCAGAGTGTATTGTTACCCCTATTGGAACATGCTATCAAGCCTGGAGTGTTGTTTGATGCTACCCCTAAGTTCTGAGACCTTCCACTCTGAAATATCACATGCTTAAACTTTCATACACTCAGAAGAGTATTGTTGGACTGGGTCCATTAGATGATCCCATTAATTTCCTAACTGCTTTTTTTTTCTGTTAGCATGCCATCAAACATCCTTTTAAATAGTAGCATTCAACCTATTCAAAGGCTTTCTCTTCATCAAGGGACAACCCTATACTCGGTTATTTTATGCCTGAGCCAGATATATTGAGAATTTCAGGTGCCATCTATTACCTGCTAATCCACAATATATAGTAATCCCTTTGTGTTCCCTAATACATAGTGGCAGCAGCACTTAGCCTATTAGTAAAAAAAAAATTGAGATTATAGCAACATATCTGGAACCTTGATGGAAATCAAATTTGAAGAAGGGAAGCGTTTGGAGAAGGTACTGAGAAGTAAGTCTGTTTGTACATGGCATAGATGTTAGCAACACTGGGTAAATAGATTGCTTAATTAAGTTTAGAAAAGTGGAATTCTCTTGATTTAGTACCAACAATACAGTATCTGAACTAGCCAATATCTTGGTATCAGAGTTTAAGAGGGAAATAGGTTGCTTTCAGTTTTGTGTTTGCTGGGTTTCAAAATTAATTAAATACCATCTGCTCACATTCATATTGTAATTCAAAATGTTTTGAATTAAATTATTAAATAAATTGACAAGCTTGGGACCCAAATCCTCTGCTAGACCTTTGTAACACAGCTATGAGAACACATAGGATTTTGATGACTTATCTATAGATGTCTATTCCATTATATTATCTGTTTAACAACATTACAAATCTGTTCAGTCTACTGAGGTCTATTTATTTCTGAGTGAGAGGAAGCAAGGTATCAGTTGCTATATTCTTTGGTCTTTATTTTATTTGATTTTATATGAGGTATAAAAGTGTTCAAACAACTGACATTTTGACTTGTAATGGAGGTAAAGCTGAGGTATTACTCTAAGATGTCATAAAAAGTGGAACTGTAAATCAGTGCATCTAGAGAAGTTTCCCTAATTGCCATCCTTAGTTGGTGACCAATATATTGGGGAAAACCTATTTTAAATAAAATTCCATTAAAAATAAAATTTTATTCCTTCATCTAGTAACGTGTGACTTTACCAGTCTTGTCCCAGGTCAGCTGACAGGAGTATTCTGCAGCTTTTTATTCTTCACCCCATTCTTGTATATTCTTTATATACTCTGTTATACAGCAAACAATCTACATACCACACAGCTTCCAATAAGCAGCAGCAGAATAGAAAGCTTTATTTGTGCTAGTGTCCTAGAAACTCTTAAGGGTCAGTACCCTTTCACCCACTAGATATCTAATGTATGGCTGCCAGCAGGGACTACAATCTGACTAGTCAGGGCAGCCTTCTAATTTACCTGCCTGTGTAGATGTGTAGTTCTCCTGTACTCTCCATGGGAAGTGAGGACACAGCTTGTATGCCCCCAGTCTATTTAATCCTACAGAACCACAAAGATCTCCGGTTCATTTCAATGAGCAGTACTGAGATGTCCCCAGAGACAGATCCTCAGTTACACAGATGGCACAGTGCTCTCCATTCATTCCAATTGGAAATTTTAACCTGCAGTAAGGCATCTCCGTTTACTTGGAATTATACTTCCCCTGACTGTATACGTATCTGAGCATGACTTCAGACTTGACAGATAAACGTCTCTTTAGGGAGCAGCATAAGGATCTTCCTCCTTCCATCATAAATTGTTTAGTGGTTAGAGCACTAGGACAGTATACAGGAGACCTAGGTTTCCCTTCCCCCACCAAACCTTAGGGAATTTGAACTTAAAGCTCCTACATCATGGTAAAGCATCTCAGCCACCATACTGTGGGACAGACCTGACTGTGAGCACTATGGTTTTTTTCCTCTCCCCAAACTCAGGTACATACATAGCCCTTTATGTGATTATGGGATTCTGGGTGGCCAAGTCTTTAAAGAGGCCTTTCCTGCATGAAGACTTGGAATGAGCACTGTCACTAAAAAGCTTTTTAAGTGCAGGTATTTAGTTCAGAGGGAGTTTTAAGCAACTGGAGCATTGTGAAGAACCCTGGTTTCTGCCCCAAGGCTGTTTCCACAGTCTGCAATGCAAAATGCACAAACATTAGAAGTACGGGCTCTCTCCTCCCTATGGGCGGATCTAGAATTTCAGAAGGCGTGGTGGTGCAGAACCAGCAACCTGCACTGTAATGGCAGGAGGGCTGTCCCCCAGCTCCCACGCTCCCCCTGCCAGGCACCAGGGCAGGCTAACCTCATGGCAGGAGCAGCATCCAGGGGCTTTTTCTAAAGATCCTTAAGCAGGTAAGAATCTTTCCCCCCACCCCACCCCTTGTCTACCCCTCCCATTTCCCTCTCCCCAACCTGCTGCTGCTGCTGCTGTTGTCCCCAGATGAGCCAGGTGGCTACAAACAGCTCTTGCCCTGCTACAGCTGGGCTACACATGGATCCAGGCTCAGCTAGAATCAGCAGTAGTAGCAGGAGGGTTTCCATTTTATTTCTTGCTCTTGGGGTGGCAAGAAGCACCAGGGGAACCAGCCAGGGTGGGGGAAGGCCCCATCCCACTGCTGTCCCTGTCCCTGACTGAGCCTGACCCCACAGGGAGTCAGACTGGAGCAGGCAAGAGTGTCTCTGGGGCCTCCCTCTCTGTCACTAGGCACCAAGAGACAGCAGCAGTGGTGGACAGGTGAGGGGTAAGGGGCATACCATTTAGCGTGGAAGGGAAGGGAGGTAGGGATTCCTACTTGTTTGGGGACTTAAAAAAAGTCTCCAGATGCTTCTCCCACAGTGTGGTCAAGTGAAGTAGGGGAGAGGAATGCATCTGAACCACTTCACTTCCCCTCCTCCCCCATCTGCTCCTGCTCCTCTACAACATCTTAGGGCAGCACCACCTGCCAGAGTCATAGAGTCAAACTCTTTCCAACTTGATTGCCTCCTGTCATAGAGGTCCTTTCCCTCTTGGCTACCTAGTGGCCTTGCATTAACAGGAAGGTGCTTTCAGTCCTGCCTGACCTGTGGCTAGGATACTGCCTCGTAGTGCATGAAATTAGTGTTCAAATCTCCTAAGGGGAAGATCAGCCTAGAACCTAGGCCTCTTGTATCTCCCCCCATCATGGGCAGATGGAACAAGGTGGGCATCCCCTGACTCAGAGCAGTGTCAAACAGTTGCTAGTTGAGTTTTTTGGACACTTACAATTTGGGGTGTTTACACAACACCTCTATCCATCCATGGTGACGTTAATTGCAACAGAAAGTAAAAGGAGTTGGATCCACTTGGGGCAGTACTAAGTAGTTGCCAACATGCATACTAGGGCCACAGGGAGTCATGGAGGGTGAAACGGTAGGTGGCATGAGGCACTTGGGTGTGTACCCACTATCAGGCTGTTATGTGGGGTGCAGTACCACTGGGTAACTTAGATAATTAAAACTGGGTGCCACTTGTGCCACTTGTGCATCTTCCCTTAGTCTGTCTGATTACCCCATTGCTCAATATCTTCTCTTTCTTGCTTATCCTTTCCCTCTTACTCTTGCCTTTGCCAGTATTCATAGACAGTACCTATTTGGGTCACAGGGACCTTCTGCAATTCTATTTCCTTTCCTGTTAAAGCTCAAGCCCAGCTCTTCTAGGCACTTTTCACCTTTAGCTACAGTTCCAGTAATATAGCCATCTCAATGGGAAACCCAAACAGGCCTTTGACCCATTGGCCTGTTCAGCTTCTAATCAGTCTTGTTGAGCTCCCTTTGTATTCTTGGTATAAATGAGAACAGAGCATGCAAATGTAACCACGGTTTATCTTGTAACAATTTTCACTGAGGACTAGCAGCAGACAGTGAACTTATGCATACTTTGTACACATTTCATATGATATGGGAGAATTCTCCAGGGTTTGTTTTCCTGGTAGAAAAACTTACCTGGAGAGGCCTAAACAGCAGACAGCTTGAAATGCTGATAATGCACAGCCACAGGGTGGGCAAAGCACCTTAGGATGCTGTAAGGTTGTGTTGTGGCTTCTCTGAAAAGAGAACATGTACAGACATTTACTCTCCCAGGAGAAAGTCTCTTGGCTATGAATTATCCCTGGTTGTTTCTGCGGGTGGAGGAGTTTCTCTTGTAGCAGCCATTTTTGTTCTGGGAGAAAAATCCAGAATGTCTGTACACTCATAGGTCTCTTGGGAGAGCATCAAATTTCCCAGAAGAAACTTCATATTTGAATGTGGCCTTTTTGCAGTATTAAGATCTTAATGTTCTTGGTCCTCATGATATTACTCTTCAATGAGTTATTTGCATCTGTATTCCTAGATACAGACTAAGACCAATCTTCCAACTGGATCATAGACGGAGACAGGAGGGACACCAGTCCACCAACTGTTAGTGCAGACTTAGTAAAGGGGCACTTGGAGGGGCTAGTTGTGTTCAAATCAGCAGGTCCAGATGAACTTCATCCAACGGTACTGAAGGAATTGGCCAGTGTCATAGCAGAGCTGCTGGCACGGCTGTTCGAGCACTCATGGTGCTCCAGTCAGGTCCCAGAGGACTGGAAAAGGGCCAATGTGGTCCCTATTTTCAAGAAGGGGAGGAGGAAGGAACCGAGAAACTATAGGCCAGTTAGTCTCACCTCTATCCTTGTGAAAACTCTGGAAAAAATCATTAAGGATCACATTTGTGGGAGCCCAGCAGGAGAAATAAGGCTGAAAGGAAATCGGCACGGATTCATTCACTAACCTTGTTTCTTTTTATGACCGGGTCACAAAATGCTTAGATGCAGGAGTCGAGGTAGATGTTATCTATGTAGACTTTAAGAAGGCTTTCGATATGGTATCTCATTCTATTCTTGTAAATAAACTGACAGGCTGTGATGTAGATGAGTACATGGTCAGGTGGGTGGCAAATTGGCTTAGGGGTCACACCCAGAGAGTGGTGGTGGATGGGTTGATGTCAACCTGGAAAGATGTGGAGTCCCACAAGACTCGGTTCTTGGACTGGTGCTATTCAAGGTCTTTGTCAGTGACTTGGACGAGGGCATGGAGAGCACCATGTCCAAGTTCACAGATGATACCAAATTATGGGGCAAAATTAACACAGCAGAGGATAGGAAATGGATCCAGGCAGATCTGGACAGGTTGGGAAATGGGCAGAACGAAACAGGATGCAGTTCAACAAAGTTCAAAAAAGACAGGTGCAAAGTGCTGCACCTGGGCAAAAAGAACCACCAACACACTTACAGGCTGGGGGAGGACCTTCTCAGCAGCACAGCAGTGGAAAGAGATCTTGGAGTCACAGTTGACTCCAAGATGAACATGAGTCGTCAATGTGATGAAGTGATCAACAAGCTAACTGCATTGTATCATGCATTAGCAGATGCATGATGAACAGGTCCAGGGAGGTGATGCTTCCCCTCTATGTGGCATTGGTCACGCCACAGTTGGAGTACTGTGACCAGTTTTGGGCTCCGCACTTCAAGAAGGATGTGGAGAATCTTGAGAGGGTCCAGAGGAGGCCTCTCGTATGGTCAGAGGCCTGCCTGCAAGGCCCTATGAGGAGAGACTGAGGGCCCCAGATCTCTTCAGCCTTCGCAGGAGAAGGCTGAGAGGTGATCTCGTGGTTGCCTATAAATTCATCAGGGGAGGGCAGCAGGGAATAGGAGATGCTCTATTTACTAGGGCACCCCCCCAGAGTTACTAGAAATAATGTCTACAAATTGACAGAGAGCAGATTTAGGTTGGACATTAGAAAGAACTTCTTCACAGTAAGGGTTGCCAGAATCTGGAATGGGCTTCCAAGGCAGGTGGTGCTCTCCCTTACCTTGGGGGTCTTCAAGAGGAGACTGGACAAGCACCTAGTGGGGGTCATCTGACCCCAGTGCTCTTTCATGCCCAGGGTAGGGGGTCAGACTCAATGACCTACTGAGGTTTCTTCCGCCTCTAACATCTATGAATCTATAACTGTGGAGTCCTACTGGTAGAGCAAGATCCTTAAAGTTGACTATAGAATTAGTGCATAACACAATCTGACTATATATACAAGAGCTCTTTTCTCTTCCACCCAGAGCCCTCTTAGGAAGGTTTCCTTATGTTTTCAGGGTTCCCTTTTGTATGACTTTGGTGAGTGCTTTCAGTCCTATTTTGTTCCCCCTTCTACCTGTTCTCTAGATCATCCCTTTTTAGCTCCAAATACAGCTCTTTGCCTGCCAGGTCCACTAACTGCATCAGTTCGTGCATATGGTTTCACCCTGCCTAAAGTCAGTTTCCATAAATAAGATCTTGTCAAGGGAATGAATGAAAGGTGCAGACAATTTGCATCTGAGATCCCATGGATCTTATTTCAGACAGCAACCAGTCATTTTTTAACGTCTTCCCTTGGGACATTCCACCCCAGAAGGTAGATGAAAGGAGCCTGTGCCTGGGCATCGAGCTGCCTCACTGTGAGATTTAGAAGACATCTAAAACCACTTCTGGATTCCCGGAATTGCCCTGAATGGATCTGCTATTCTGTTATTTTAAGGCACCTGAATAGCTAAAAATTCTGGCCTTGGTTACTATTTAAATGTGGCTTTTTCCAGCTGTGGGTAGATCTCTTTTGCTGAGGCAGACCTAGCCACAGACATTCAAACCTTTCTCAACTGTAGCTAAGGGCAATGCACAGTAGCGGGGGTTGCCAAGTTACTTAAAGGCTACCTTTTCTACCATTAGAACAGCTAACATCAGCTTCTGTCTTCAGTCCCTAGACATGCAGATGGACATTTTACACTGGAGTAAATGTAGGAGTGCCTGTAGTACCCCACAAGAGTCTAAATGTGCCAATCTTCTGAATTTTGTGCAAAACTCGCATCTTTTTCACTCATAAAAATGAAATACTGTTGATGTGTATGGAGATACATTTATTCATGTGCATAGAGAACATGGCTACTTTAAGGTAGCACAGAGAAGGGCACACTTGTGACGTCAGTTGCTTAAGTTATCATGTTGTTCATTTTTACATGGTCACACAAAGAGCCTGTAGCAATCCTTACATGCAAAAATAAATATATCATGGTTAGACCTTAAATCAAGGACATTACCCCTCAAATTGCAGTTCCTCTTTGAACAGGGGCTGTGAAATACCAGTTATCAGGTCTGCTCCCTATGTGCACAGCAATCAGGCCAGCTGATCTGAGTGACTAGAAGATTTTACTTTGGCTAGCCCACAGAAACAAGCCAGCTGAGCGAGAGCAAGCTACTTTCTATGCCACCTGGTGCATCATCAACAGAATTCCATTTACAAGGTTTCATTTTGTGCAAACCCAATGGGGCTGCACAGCTGTCACTGGGAACATAATTAAAAGACAGTGGAACAGCATGGGTATCACCCAGGGTACAATTTGTGCTACAGGGCCTTTATTACTGGTGATGTGTGTGAAGAGCCCTTTTTGCCTCTTCTAGCTTTGACTACATTTGCAAGGATGGTCATTGGAATAATGATAATTTACCTGTTAACTGAGTTAATTTGCTCAGGAATTCTGGCAAAACGAAGATGTTGCCTTTTTTAACAGCCGTTTCTCAAAGCAGTACTGCATTTGAAGGTTCTCCAACTGAAATCCTACTAAGAAATGCAATGTTATTCCATCCCTTGCAATGCTAACATGAACAGACACCTAATGAAAGCCAAATGGGGAAAACCCCCCCCCAAAGGTATGAGAACTGTATAGCATGAAACCGAAATCCAGATGAACCAAAGCCAAGTTTAGAATGAAAAAGGGAGATTTGCAACCCCAGGAGATACAAGTAACTCCCTTTGACTTCAGTAGGTGTCACTGGTGCCCTGTGCGAGGGACAGTAAGGTCCCTTGCATTTAAACTAACTGAATGGAAAATAAGTGAGTCCAGGTAGTGTATGTTTAAGATCACTCTGAAGAGGAAAAGAGAGCAGAAAAGCAAGATGGTGGGGGATTGACTACAGAGTAGACAAGCAGTGGTTGAATCTTCCTTGCTCACTTGCTTGTTTTAGCTCCAATACAGTACAATGCCTGGGGCAGATTGATAGTTTTGGATGGAAATCATATCAGAGCCTTAACAGTAATTATGTAGTCTTTGGTGAATTACAGAGAAACAAAACTGTTCTTTCTTATTTGTTCATTCTGCTCCCATTGTTTTTTTCCAGAACTTGCAGTTTTTCTGTTGGTAGGTGCCATTGCCCTGGCAGTGCTTTGAGAAAGTCAACTGGAGTCTATTACGGTAATTTTCTTTAGCTGACAATGGTGCTCACAATAACTTCTAGGTGCAGCATCTTCATTACAGATAAGGTGGATATAGGAAGAACGAATTCAGATGAGCTTTAAGATCAGGGGTTGAGTTAGAAAAAACATTTCTTGGCCCAGAAGATTCAAAGAAGAGTGTGTGTGGCTAGTCTGAAATTTCTTACAAACCCCCAGATCCCAATAAAACTCACCTGAGGTTTAAGTGTGGCCTTTAATTTTTGAGTGTATGAGAACAAATACATGGGGTGATACCTTTTATTGGACCAGTTGTATAGTTGGGAAAGAGTTAGTCATGCTGTTGAATGCAAGACATGGGTATTGCATCATTTTAATACTGCCAGCACTGATCTGGGAGGTAACTGAATGTGGGATCTTATGTGTTATAGCTATAGTCTTTCTTCTGAAAGTACAGTTGACAGGAAGTTTTCTTAAAACATTTAATTTGACCTGTGCACACATAATACAAGCAGATAATTAGAACTCGCTGCATCTCTGCATCTGGTACATGTGTGGGGTGATAGAAGAAAAGACAACATAAGAAAATGTGATCAATATATGAAAATGAAGATAAAAGTATATGTTCCTTGATGCAGTAAGACTGGTATCCGCTTATCTTTCAACAGGTCTTTGTGACGTAGCACAGGAGAAGTCCTTTGGAGGTCTGCACTGAAAGTCAGTATTTACTTAAAAACAATATTTAAGTCTGTACTGTGGGAATGCCATGTGCAGTGCAGTTGCTTAACTACTTGCATTTTATTGGCTAAGTCTCACATAAATAAGAAACATTTTTTATTTAAAGGCTTGGATGCTTTCTTGCCCACATTGGTAAAAAGAACACACATCTTGAGATTACCGAGGAATAAAATATTTAATATATTCCCTGTTGTGCTAAATATTTTCTTCACAAACTGAGAGGCATAGGTTTACCCCCATGTGGAATGGAAAAAGAGAGGGAAATGCCCACAAGCATTTCTTACACATTTTACGCATAACTTTATGCACAGGGTTGGAGATGAGAGGTGAAATAAAACATCTGTATACAATGATGAGCTGTGTCTATGTTATGCTATTGTTAACTGTAAATACATATGTTGCCCCTAGGCCTTGCTCCCATTGACAAGTGGTTTGTCCTTTTAGTCTTTAACTCCAGTTCACCTCTCCATTAGGATTAAATAAAAATAATTATCTGTACCCTGAACAGCCCCTTAGCCTGCCCTTGTGGGGAGATTTCTTACCTAGAAATTGAAGACATTGAACTAACTCTTGCTCTTTTTTAATACACAGATTTTATAGATGAGAAACAGAGGCATGAGAAGGTTGGGGGATATTGGCCAAGTCATTCTGAGTCAATGTCACAGATGTCATCACAAACTAATACTCCTTGACCGCAGGTTCTCTGTCATAACCACAAATCCTTTCCTTTACCTATAGTGGGCCTCCTTCATGGTCATGGCCCAGGGCTGATAACTACTGGCACTGTTTCTATTCTTATACAATTCAGGAATGATTGAAATAACAGTCACATGACTGACAATGGCACCAAAGCTGACATTGGCCATGACCCAGGTACCGCGCATCAGAACAGACAAAATGAAATCTGACCATGTATGCAGCTGCCAGTGACTTAAGTAAAGTACTCTAGCCTTCCCTGACATCACAGATATCATTGAGTAATGCCACACTGCTAGTTTCATATATCGATGCTAATAACCCTAGATTTAGTGCATGCAGTATAAAAAACTGTGGTTCCCAATTGTACTAGAGAGGGCCACAGGCTCTTAGGAGCCATGCCTGTGTGTGTGTGCATGTGCGTGTGTCTGTGCGTGCATGTGTGTTGCAATGCTGTTCACCTTCCCTGAAGTCACTCAGTCATCAGACATATCTACAGCCCTCCCCTGCTGCCTGTCTGACTCCCTGTGTAATGTTCCCACAGCACGCTTTAGTGGTAGCCTTGCATGGCTCAGGCATTCTTGCCAGGTTTCTCTGTTGAGTCTGCCTGGGTTGAATTGGGTTGGGTTATCTGTGGAGTGTGAGCAGACTGTGTGGGAGGTGAGAGTACCTTTACCTTTGCACACATAATACAAGCAGATAATTAAAACTCTCTGCATCTCTGCATCTGGTACATGTGTGGGGTGATACAAGAAAAGACAACATAAGAAAATATGATCAATACATGAAAATGAAGATAAAAGTATCAGTTAGGGTTCATAACTACTGTGCCTTTGTGACATTTTGCATTCTGCTTGCTTCCCTATGCAGCCATCTCCTATTAATTCGTCTTTTCTGTAGGGACCATTTTTCCTGGTTTCTCTGCCTTTCCATGCCTACATCCTCATTGCTGGTCATCCATTTTCTGTCTTCCCAGAGTATATTAAAAATTAGCAGCCAGGCCAGAGGAAGCAAATATTTTCCCATTTCCTTAAATCCTGTTATGCTAGGGTTGTGTGGGCCAATAATTTTTTTTGCAAGATCTCCTCACCTAAGACATGGACTGGCAGTCAGGTGCTTCAGGATGATGAAAATCTCCTTCTGCAGGTACTGATGTCCATTTGCCTCTGCTCTTACAGAGCTTGTGTTATAAGTTACCCAGATCAAATAAGAGCTTTCTGTAGGTCAAGATTCCTGTAACTACCAGCTGCTCTGAGACTTGGTCCTTTTCTCCCCTTACACCTATGCGGCTGTAACTAGCTGCAGGGAGAGTAGTTATATAGTTTGGAAACCTGTTCATAATGCCCTGGGGCACTGCTTTCCTGGGTCAGTCTGCAAAGACACTTTGGACATGGGCAATTTACACTTGTGCGAGTGTTTAAGCCTTGAAATAAAGCTAAAAGCTCCTGCTTCAAGCCAGAGGCAGAGGGGAGCTATCAGGACCACTTTGTTATAACAGAGCTAGAGACAGCTTCCTTTTATAAAATGAAATAGTACATCATCCTACAGTAAAGCTGGTTGCTCTTGCATATGCTCTAGTGTCTAAGGACATTGCTGCACAGTACTGTGACTTTATAATGCTTTGCATAAGGGAAAGCTATGCCAAAGAGTAAATCTTGTGGGAGACACGTTTGCTTGTACCTGCTGTGGTTGCGCCTGACAAAAATAGAGGCACTTACATGTTGTGCCCTGTACCAATTTCAAAGCCATCCTTCTGTTTCTGTGGTTGTGGAAACTACCCAGCCCAGTCATCTTTTGCCGAAGTCAAATAGCAACTTGTGAGGCCACATATTTTTAGCCTAAAAATGACTTGCCTCCTCACAAGTTGTTATTTGACTTTGGGTAGGGAGAGGACTGGGTGGATTCTGTGACCACAAAACAAAGCAGGCAGTTTCAAATGGATACTCTGGGCTAAGCTACCTATACAATTTCCCTGGCTATATTTAATCTCTCAGATGTGTCTGGCAGCCACACCACATTCAAGATGTGCAATCCGTAGCTTTTGATCTGAGGGTGAACTCCTTCTGTCCCTCTTCCTCCCACCCCCAGGGTACAAAGTCAAGTCAATGTACTTAGAAAGAAGAGTGGTTGGTGTTGGTGTGTGTGTGTGTGTGTGTTAAATGCAAGACAGCTGGTCTGCCTTTATTTATTTTGGTTGGGGTTTGCCTGTGGTTTCGCTGCGATTTGCTTTAAACAATCTGAAAATCCCCCCTCAATTCAGCAGAATAAATATGCATGGCTTGTAATTCTGTTGCAGTTCTTGCTCCCAGCTGATAGGGTGACGTGGAGTTTGGAGGCTTAGAGATTGGCTTTTTGATTTGGCTTCTTGCTGCAGTTGTGCAAACCTCTCAGAAATCAGGCTCAGCGGTTTCCCTTGCATCGTGATGCTGGAAAGTCTCAGCTGAGCCCCTGATGGTGTGAGAGAGGGAAGGGGGAAGCCCATCCGATTCCATTGGAACCTGGGGTACAATCAGTTTTTCCCTTTCACCCCTCGTTCATCACTGTCATCTTCATCTTTCCCTATCTCATCCTTCCTCCTCTCCAGCTCTCCTCCTCCCCCCCCCCCGCCCAAACTATATGGCACACAACTGAAGATCAAGGCTGGTGGATTTATCAACATTTTAACCCCCCCCCCTTTTCCAGATGCACTCCCCCACTCCCCCTGGCAGCTGCGAGGCAGAGCAGAGGTATCTTAGCAAGCCGGGCAAGTTGGACTGACATGCAGGGAAGGACCCCCCCACCTCCCCTCTCCAGGCAGTGATTAACCGTGGGATGCAATGAGCTCTGTCTAACCACGGGAAGGATCTGTCGTGGGGAGCAAGCGGACCCCCCCCCAAAGTCCCGAAGGCAAGCCGGAGGGGTAAGTAAGGGGGCTGCAGCCCCTCCGCCCGGGGGATGCAGGGCGAGGGGGAAGTTCCCTGCTAGGAAGTGGGTCCTCGCTTATTGCATGCAATTCCCATAGAGCTGGGGGGGATCCAGTGGCAGAGACGAGGATTTCGCGTTGCAAAGACAGGGAGGGCTGGGAAATTCGGGCTGTTTTGCTACCGCGCCGGGGCCGTAACGTGTGCGCGGTGCATGTGTGTTGTGCATATGGAGAGCAGCCGGGTGCTGCAGCCTCGCATCCCGGCGAGAGCCGCCCCTGCGCCCGGGCCGGGAGCGGGTGGAAATTGCAGGGAAGGGAAAATCCGCGGTGTTTCTCCCGAGGTGTGTGCGTTAGCGAGGTGCCTCCAGCTCCCCCTCTGCAGGCTGGCGATCGGGAGCTTTCCCGGGGAGGGGGCTGGGGGCTGCGCGCGCGCGGGGCGGGGGGGTCCGCGCTCAACCAGAGCCAGCCGGCGGCGCCTCCGCGGGGGAGGCTGAGGCAAACCCGGCTCCCTCCAGCCCAGGTGGCGAAAGCGACGGGAAGACAGGCAGGCTGGCTTGCTTTTTAATATATATATGTATGTATATATATGTGTGTGCGTGTGTGTATATATATATATATATGTATGTATGTACACACACACACATAAAATCCGCTTCCCGCATCAGCCACAACAAACGCCTTCCATGAGGGGCTATAAATTTTTCTTTCTCTCTGTAAACCCTCCCCCCGGGTATTTACCCAGCCCCAACCCGGCGCTGTGTGGGCTGTGCCGGGTGGTGGGGAGGGCTGAGCGGTGCCATTTACCAGAAGCGCTCAGGGAGGGCGGGCTGCCGGCCGGCCGGCGGGCGGGAGCTTCGGCAGCCCCCGGCGCGCTCCCCGCCGCCGCCGCCGCCTGATTGATCCGGGGCAGCTGTTGTGCTCCATCCACTTGTGCTGAGATCTTGTTTACCTCGGCTGTCAAATATAGCTACTGCGCCATGCTCTGCCCTAAATAGGGCAAGAGCAGTTTACTTTGGAGTAGGAGACGGGGCGGGCTCCGTGCCCGCGGGGAAGGGGCTGCTCCCGCTCCCCTCCGGCCTCGAGCCGGCGTCCTCTCCGGCGCCGGCCTCGCAATGGTTTCCTCCAGCCTCTCGCTGCACGCAAACGCACATTTATCTGTTTGACCTAAATATCCAGTGTTTTTGTGCTCCAGTCTCCTCCATTTTCATCTGCTGACTTCTTTTTTTTCACCCCCTTCCCCTCTAGGGGTCTGAAATGAAACATTTGTAAATAAAGGGGGTGGGGAAGGCTAGGGCCCCTGGCCATTTTCTCTCAGATTGAATTGCTGGGTTATCACAGGAGGCCTCCTGGAGCTGTTGTTTTTAGAGTGAACCCCCTACGTGCTCTTGAAAGACAAGGTGTAGTAAGGGAGGGCAGATTCCTCGCCCCTGCAGGGAGTTTCTCTAGGGGCCTTTCTGGTGGCTGTTGCAGGGATGCACCTCTCTATTCGGATCACTCCTCCTCTCTCTGTCTTTTTTTTCTTTCTTTCTTTTTTTTTAACTCCTCCTGTCTCCTTTTAGAGGTAGAGGGCAGCGTTGTTGGGATATTTCTTTGGTCCTGAAAGAGGACTTGCAAAAGGGCGAGCAGTGGAAGATGCTGGGCACCTTCTAGCCAGCATCTTGCCATTCAAAAGCGCTCCAATTTTACTCTTTCAACTCTCTCAGGGACTGTTGAGGCAGAGAGGCCTTGCTGACTGCTTCCAGGCTTGGGGCTCCAAGGACTGGCATTTTTCAAAGGTGGCACTAACAGTCATAGCAAGTTTGTCATTTTCCCTGTCCACAGCTGCATTACAGATGTGCATTTTCCCTTGAGCAAGGTAATTTGTGCTGGGGAAACCTGAGTGCTTGCCTGTGAGTTTGTGCGGTTTTCTGTTACAAGACTTCCGTTTGCTCAGAAATGTTCATGTCCTACAGCTGAGAGGGCATCAAACCCACCGTTAAGGTCTGGTTCAGGAAAGAGGAAGGTGGATCTTTGAAGCGGGAGCCAGGACTCCTGTTCTTAGCTTTCCCACTGACTGTGTGTGACTTGTCCACTGTCATGCTACGGCTCTGGTCGCTTGTCTGTAAGTAGATGGGTAGAATACCCCTTCCGCAGGGGTGAGGGTATTGAGCCTTAATAAAGATCTTCAAAGACCTCATACAAACGGGGTAGTTTTATATCCAACAAAAATCTCTTATTCCAGTAATCCAACAGCTTGTAGTTTCAAAGTCTTGTAGTCAAGCTTGTTGTTACAAACAGCACCTGCTGTTTCCCGGTGCTGGTCCATGGCTGTGCAGAGAGTAGAGGCGGGGTGTTAAGGTGTGGCACTAAGACTCTAGGAATGGGGGTTTATTCTGCCTCAGCTACAGGTTGTCTCAGTGCCTTTGAGCAAGTCCCTTTATCTGTCTGTGCCTCCTTCATAAAATAGGGACAGTGATACTTCCTTCCCTTACAGGCATTTTGCAAAGGTAAATTTATGAAAGCTCGAGAGGTGGTTGGATAGTAGCATGAAAGGGGGCATTGCGTCTGTCTAGAAAGGTACAGTCTGTGCACAATAGAGCTTGCTCTGGGCGATATTCAGTATTCAGAATAAATACCTCCTTTATCTGTAAAGTGGTGACTTAGGATATGATGAGTACAATTCCAAATACCGATATGCATGTTGGAGATTCCGTTAGTTTTCAGATCGTGCCAGCTCTGCGGCCCACATTGCCTCAAACACCAGTATTCTGAATGGCACCGCTGGGATGTTGCACATTTCTTCTAAATATTAGTGGAGTGCTTGGGTCATGTAAACACTTATGCTGCATTCCTCAGGCTTGCCTATTGCCACTTACTGGGCACGTGCAAGTGTGAGCTGCCCAGGACAATTTGTATTCAAAATAATTGACTTTTCTTGTCGTGGAGAA
Organism: Crocodylus siamensis; assembly: GCF_052110815.1. NCBI lineage: Eukaryota > Metazoa > Chordata > Crocodylia > Crocodylidae > Crocodylus > Crocodylus siamensis. The sequence continues at coordinate 225,822,651 of NC_143396.1, read as the reverse complement.
ACGCTGGTAGAATACTGTGCGCTACTTGCCTGGAATTGAAGTGTTGGGAATGTGGCTCCTCCTGTGTTTTCTAAGCCTGTATTTCAAAGTTGGAGGAATTGAAGCTGCATGCGTATCACTTCAGTGGCCTTACATCAGGGATGAGTTTGGCCTAGAATCACCTTTCACTGTCCTCTGAAATATAAAGTCACCAAGCTGGTCTGAGATTCTGTGGTCAGCCCTCCCTCGCTGTTCATAAGGATGTGATTGGTTAAGGGACTTGACCAGGCGTGTGTGTGCGTGCATGCGATTCCTCACACTGATACCATCTTGGAAGATCCTGGTTGTATTACACCACTCAAGGATGGGAAGTATTATTGTCAAGTGCGTCAGCACTTTTTATTAGGGACCCCGTTCAGACAAACTTTTTCTATGTAGAACTGATTTGTCTGGGTATTTTTTCAGGGAAATGTTATCAACTCCTCCCTCCCACTTCCCACCCTGCCTCTCCAAATGACCAAGCAATATTTAAAGGCAATTTTTGTGGGTACTGATGCCTTTTGCATACTCATACAGTTAAAAAAATGGCTTTGACTTGCTGCCAAATTTCATTTGCTTTTCAATCAGGCAGTAATATAATCTAATTCTGTATTATAAAAATTAAAGGAAGTTAAATTACAAAGCCAAAAATAAATAAATAAATACAATCAAAACAATGGAAAAACCTTTGAAGCCAGGAAATTCATAGCTGAGGTGTTCTGTTTGCCATTACCACACAGTTCCTAGGTACTGATGTATTGTTAACACAGTTTCATTGCTATTAGGACCTGAGCTACTGATATTAAAGCCTGCTTTATGTGCTGGACTTACCTATCCCAGTCACAGAGTAGAGCAGCGGTTCTCCACTAGGGTGGAGTGGCACCCTGGGTTCCTTTTAATCCTATTAAGGGTGCCATGGGGTGCCTCTGAATATTTGCACTCTTAGGTGTGCAAACACCTACACGTGATTCGCAAGATAAATTCAGATTTTTAAAATAAGAATCCAGACGGTCAAAAACATTGCAACCTTCTGTGGTCTTTCTGAGTCCTTTGCAACAGAATTGTTCTATTATTTTTTCCATAGCAAAAAAAAAAGAAATGAAAACAAAAGCTGGAATTTTCTCAGGGATCTAAACCAATGAGGGTTTAAAAAGATTGAGAACCATAGGTCTAGATGCAGCCACTGTTGTTTTAAGAAACCCTAGTTTCATATTTCCATTTTGTATTTTGTCAATGTTTTGGCAAGTTTCCTGGTTTTTAAACTTAATTGCTTGGTTTCCTTTTTATTATTTATTTTTAATTTTCAAATTTTTAAATGTTTTCCTTTTGCAATATATTGCTCTTTATTTTTACTTTATAATCTAGCTACAGCTCTGACATCAGCTCAATGAAACTTTTGTCTGAACGTTTCCCTGTTTGTGTCAGAAAGCAGTCATTCAGAAAGGTGGAAATGAAAACTTTTCACTTTTGTGTAACCTGGATGTGGTGATAATGGTCTCAGGAAACTATGCGGACTTCGTAGCTCTGAAACCTTCATAGCTCCACTGCAGCCCTTCAATGTGGACAGGTTTGCTAAAACCTCCTGTACTTAGACTGCAGTGTCAGTGAAAAGTTGCCAGTTACAAGTTATCTCTAGCATTGTGGCTTTTGTGCCCTAATGAATGCTGCTGTCCAAGCAAGAAGGGTAGCTCAAGAATGCAAATTGATTGTAGAAGAACATAAGAGTGCCGATCTGAATCTGCACACACAGGCTTATGGATTTTTAAGACGTTAATCTGTAGCAAGAAAACCTGAAACATTTTGGAGTACAAAATCCTCACTCAAAATGCACAAAAGAATTGATCTTCATGGAGAGCAGGTAAATAAATAAGGTGTCTCTAGGCCAAGCTGCTTCTGAGATATGACATGCCAAAAGGACTGAGATTTTCCAGAAAGAGAAACTGGTTCCTTTTTTAATTCTTGCTCTCATCTTGATGGAATCCTTTGTCTATTCATCCCAGCTTGAACTCAGTAGAGCACTAGGTCATGTACTGTTCTTCCCACATGTTCCCGTAGTGAAAAATGTCTCCTTAGAATCAAACGGCTGGAAGGGACCCCGAAGGATCATTGGGTCCAGCCCCTGCATGAGCAGGAAAGATACCTGGGGTCAGACGACCCCAGCCAGGTGATCATCCAGTCTTCTCTTGAAGTCTTCTAGGGTAAATGATGGCACCACCTCTGGAGGGAGCTTGTTCCATAGTCTGGACACCCTAGCTGTGAAGGCATTTTTCCTAACGTTCAGCCTGAAACTATCTTCCAGAAGTTTGTGGCTGTTGTTTCTAGTTTTCCCCCAGGGCGCCCTGGTGAACAGTTGTTCACCAAGCCCCTGCTGTATGCCTCTGATATAGCAGTAAGCTGCAATCAGGTCCCCTCTCAGCCTTCTTTTCCTCAGGCTGAAGAGTCCCAGATCCCTCAGCCTCTCCTCGTATGGCTTGCTGTGCAAGTCTCTGATCATATGGGTGGACCTTCTCAGGACCCTCTCAAGCTTTAGCATGTCCTTGTTGAAGTTGCAGTGCCCAGAACTGGACGCAGTACTCCAGCTGCAGCCGCACCAATGTTGAGTAAAGCGGGAGAATCACTTCTTTGGTTTTACTGAAGATGTATCGATTAATGCACGCCAGAGTTTTATTGGCCCTAGCGGCTACTGCATCGCATTGCCAGCTCATATTCATGCCGGGGTCTATTGTTACACCAGATCGCTTTCATTTGTAGTGCTGGTCAGGTTAGCATTGCTCAGCCTGTAGGTGTCCTGGGGTTCTTCCTTCCCAGATGCAGCACATTTTTTTTACATAGCTTTGCATCCTTGTTTGTATCCCTCACATGCTTCAATCTGATAATTGCTGAACATCTCTACTATCCCGTATATTTGTCATGCTCAGCCTTTTGACTCCAATGGAAGGATGAGTGGCTCCTGCGTGCCTGGATTGTGCTCTGCGCTGCCTCTGCTGAGCCCCATACACCCAAGTCAGACCCTGCACTGGCACCACTCAGCTTTGTGTGCCTGATCTAGTACTTGGGAACATGCTGTCCAGCGCCTCACAGGTCCAGAAATTTGGCAGCAGAGGAGTAGCAATTAACACTGTCACTGCACCCTTCCCTCCCCACCCTGCACTTCCTTACCAGCCAGTTTTCAGCCCTACAGGGAGTTTGGGCCAGATGACGTGGCTCTACAAACCAGGGGTTGAACACCCTTGCACTGTACCATTCTCTTCTTAGCCGTCACCTTGGCTAGATTATTGTATGGCATTCCCCTGGGGGTGACCACGAAGACCACACAAAAGTAATGAGGCACAGTGTTTCACACGAGTGCTCAGCACCTTCTGCTCCACCATCTTACTACTCTCTGTCCGTTTTAAAGTCTGAGGGCCAGACTCTTGTCTGTGCAAATTTGTGTAACGCAAGTGATTGTTTGTTTTTTAAACGTAGATTTGTATCCATTTATACCTGCAGACAGTTTGGCTCCAAGCCCTCATCTCAAAAGCCATCAGTGAACTAAGATGGAACTACTTCTGGACCTCACCTTCCTCTGCATTTGTTTGAAAATGCCATGATCGATAGGGTTGTTACATCTCTCAGAGCCCTGGGGTGGAATGCTCTAGCTCTGGGAGTTGGGCTCTGTTACCAAGCATCAGGCTGAGTTGAACTCTAGTCCCCTCTAAAGGCCAATGCAAATTGTAGCTTCTTGTGCAAGGTTCTCCTTCATAAAGGTGACATTGCTTTGCCTAAAAGGGAGGGATACCAATGGCCTGCTGGTATTTCATTATTTTCACTTTGGTAATTCTCATGCAAGAATGATTCTTCAGAAACTCAGGTTATGACAGGCAGGAGCAGAATAGATGCCTGTAGATAGCACTGATGCTTTTCATCCTTGCTGATGGCACTGAAGAGGTCTGGTGATGGGTGCATTAGAAATTGGTAGCTGAGCCTTCTCCTTATCTCATAAATTACCACGTGCTCTGCCTCTTCAGGCATTCCCCCTTCCCCCTTGTGTTAAATTCAAACAATAGTTTCAGGTTCGCTGCTGCTTATAAATGTTTCTAGTTTTTCTACACTAAATAATCCATCTACCTAAACCCATCCTGACAGATGTTGCCCCCACAATGACACTCAGCCCACATCATGCTGCATGAAACTCCGGCTTTGTGGGTGAATGCTGCATGAGTGGTGACCCTTCTGGCATTCCAGCTAAAAATAAAATGTTGCCCTTCTGGCACTGTTGGGGGCTTGCTTTTTAATAGGTAGGTAGTTTCAACTGCTAGTTATAGGGTATGCTAGCACCATGGGTATGATAGGGCTGAACATACAGAATGCTTAGGAGCTGGGGGTGATTGCACTGAGGTAAAAAGGATGAACTTATTCTCTTGCAGTGAGCATATGTATCCCTGTTGCTTCCCCATAAACTGCTGGATTATTCATCATACATCTGTATGACCCTCCCTGCTGCTACACACATCTGTGACTTTTTGCTCCTGTTCCTCCTACAGGTCATGTCCTCCATGCTTCCTTACCCAGCTTTTTCTTCCTTGCTGAATAAAGCTCAAGCTACCCTTAATAAGTGACCAGACTGTCCTGTCAAGCAACCCAGCCCTTTTTCAGCTACCTAGCCCTTAATGGCGCTCATAAACTGTTTAGATTAGTCCTTGCTGTCCCTTCTGCTATCCATCCAGCTACATGTGCATACACATTTGCATGTACACACCATTCTCCTCCTCCCCCTCCCAGCAGCTGACTTGCTCTTTCGCTCATAGGATCCTAGTTTTTTTTCATGTTAGACCAATCAAGAGGTTAAACCCCATTCAGAACCACCTGCTTTGTTTATGCCGTCCTCTACAGGCATTTGCCTCTTCCTTTACAGGTAAATTCAGTATGGTGCCTATGATGAAAGTTTTATTATAAATTAGGCAGCTAGAGTTTGACATACAGTCCAGAGTAGGAGGGTTGAGATCTTTCATATATTTTATATTGGCTAATGAAAATGTGGATATTTTTTATATTATTTACAAACCCATCTAACCCTTCTTGAGTTTCACTAATATAATAAATTATCCCTGTTTTTTATCTGTATCAGTGAGTTCTGCAGATTAATGATATATTGTGTAGTTTTTCTCCCAGAAACACTTGTTCCTCAAACACCCCAGAGCCTATGTGTCTCTCCATTATGCAGGTCCTCCTATTTCCTTTGGTCAGATATTGACACTGGTCTTACTCTGACAGCCAACAACTCTTGCCATCCCCATCTACCAGTCCAACACTTGTAGGAGTCCCTCCCCTAGATATAGCACAGTAATTTTTAAGTTAATGAGAACAGGGAAACATTTTGGATTTGCCACTAAGTGAATGTTGCCTAAAGTATCCCTGACACTGGGGCATTTGTGTTTGATAATTAAATGACATCACAGTGAATATTCTGTCAACTCCTTCCTCCACCCCAGGAAACACTTTCCCATTTTGTAGCTACCAGGCAGTGGCAGATCCAGAGGGGTGTGGTGGTGCAGTTGCACCTTCCTTTGGCTGTACTACAAAGGAGCTCTTGGTGCGGAGTCTGGTCAGAGCCCTGGCTCTCGTGGCTCTGGAGCTCAGGGAATGGGTTCTGATGCAGCCATGCATCTCTTCCTTTTCCCTGCTCCTGAAATCAGTCATGATGGGGAGAAAGGGGAAGGGTGAACAGCAGCAACGTTCACCCACTGGGCTTCAGAGCCATACAAAAACGGGAGCTCTAGGTAGCCCCTACCCTGATCAGCTTGTGAGCTTGAAGCTCACTGCCCATGCGAAGCTCTGGCAGGAGCCTGAACTGACTGGACAAGGAGTTTGAGAAAATTATCCAGGAACACATCTGCAAGGGGCCGGCAGGGGAGATTATGCTTAGGGGCAGTCAACACAGGCTCATTAGAGGCAGGTCCTGTCAGACCAACCTGGTTGCCTTCTATGACCAGGTCACAAAAGCCTTGGACGCAGGTGTCATGGTGAGCATAGTCTATTTGGACTTTAGGAAGGCCTTTGACACTGTCTCTCACCCCATCCTCATTACAAAATTAGGCGACTGTGGTGTCAACGCCTACACAGTCAGATGGATCACAAATTGGCTGGAGGGCCGCACCCAGAGAGTGGTGGTGGATGGGTCATTTTTGACCTGGAGGGATGTGGGCAGTGGGGTTCCCCAGGGCTCAGTCCTTGGGCCTGCACTGTTCAATATCTTCTTTGGCGATTTGGACAAGGGGTTGAAAAGAACCTTGTTCAAGTCTGCAGATGATACTAAGATGTGGGGAGAAGTGGGCACGCTAGAAGAGAGGGACAAGCTACAACTAGATCTGGACAGGTTACGGGGTGGGCAGATGAGAATAGGGTGGATTTCAACACTGACAAGTGCAAGGTGCTGCACCTAGGAAGGAAGAACCAGCAGCATACCTAGAGGCTGGGAACTCCCTTGTTGTCAGCGCAGAGGCAGAAAAGGATCTTGGTGTCACTGTTTATTCCAAGATGAACATGGGCCGCCAATGTGGGGACGTGGTCAGGAAGGCTAACCACACCTTGTCATGCATCCACAGATGCATCTCAGGCAGGTCCAAGGAGGTGATACTCCCCCTCTATGCGGCACTGGGCAGGTCACAGTTGGAGTACTGCATCCAGTTCTGGATGCCACACTTCAGGAGGGATATGGACAACATGGTGAGGGTTCAGAGGAGAGCCACTCGCATGATCAGGGGACAACAGAGCAGGCCCTACGAGGAAAGGCTAAGGGACCCCTGAACGTGTTCAAGTTCTGCAAAAGAAGGCTGAGAGGGGATCTGGTGGCTGTCTATAAACTTGCCAAGGGGAACCAGCAGCAATGGGAGAGTCCCTGTTCCCCCAAGCACTACTGGGGTAGCAAGGAACAATGGCCATAAGTTGACAGAGAGTAGATTCAGGCTAGACATTAGGAGTTGCTACTTCACAGTCAGGGCAGCTAGGATCTGGAACAAACTTCCAAGGGAAGTGGTGCTCGCCCCTACCCTGGGGGTTTTAAAAGGAGGCTAGACAGCCGCCTTGTTGGGGTCATTTGACCCCCATGGCAGGGGGTTGGACATGATGATCTGCTTAAGTCCCTTCCGACCCTACCAGCTATGAAACTTGAGTTCAGATCAAACTGTGCATGTGTAGCACGGTCAGTAGGGGAAGAGTGTGCCCCCTTTTGTCCCATTCCTCGATCCAGTGTTGCTGCCAGACATGAGAAATAAGGTGGTTGCAGTTTTGTGGAGATTTTCAAGGGGTATGTTATTTTAATCCTGACTTTATTTTTTCCTTATAAAGAAGCTGAGAGGAGAGAGAAAAGGATAGGGCCCGGGAAATTTGGAAAAACAGCTTTTACTTCTCTGATTTTGTGCATGATTTCAATTTCCTTTGTCATTGTGATCCAGGTTTCCCCCTTTCTGGATCATGAAGTGAAGAACCTCCAGGATCCAAAAAGCCCTATTTCTAGCTCATGAGAGAATTTCCCTTCGGGGGTCAGTAGTGCTTGGAACTGGCTGGGGAATGACCAACCCTTCCATTTTGTGACAACATTCAAAGTTTCAACGTTTGTTGCTGTACTTTAGGTTTTGTTCCAACTCTTCCAAGCTCCTTTCAGAACAGAATTGTGCGGAAAGCGGCTGTTACAGTGCCCCACCCCCCTGCTGCGCACACACAATCCCAATTCAGGTCTTTCTCCCACATTTGAAAGTTTACCTTGGATTGGAGATGCCTTTCACTCAAACAACTCGGTCAAAATCAATGTTTCCGCAAAATGCTTTGGCTTTGACAACAGCTATTTTTGATGGAAAAGCCTGTAGTTGAGTGTGTTTTAATCAGCTGTATATTTAATAATTGTTTTTTTTGCTTCCAGTCACTAGAAAGCATGATATTTTGATGTAATAATTTACTACTGTGTGAGTGGGCTCAGCGTGTGGGTGATCAGTGAACATAAGAGCTTGATGATGATGATGATGGTGATGAACTTCAATGGCTAAATTAGATGACAATTTTTCTAACTCATAGTTTTCCCTGTAGTAAAACAGACAAGTTTTTAGTGTGAGAGGGCAGTTTAGTCTCCATAGGCCATTAAGTGCTGCTGGGCTCTGAATACCAAGAAAGAACAGTATGAGCTGTGGTGGTGTTTTAGACAATATATTCTAAATTTAAAATAGGCTTTAATATGGCCAAATGTAAAGCCATGCCTTAAGGAATAAGGAATACAGACCATACCTACAGGATGAGGGAAATGACTCTGAAAAGACTTGTGTTGTGATGTATAAGCAGCAGCACATGAGCTTCTAGTGTAGTGCTGTAAATGTAAAGGGCTTACTTGGTCCTTGGATTTGTGATTTAAACAGGGGAACCCTGAGCTGAAGTAGGGTAACTTGATTACAACCTCTGCTGGAATACTGACTCCCTCCCATACAGGTTTTCAAAGAGAGGGTTAAAGGGTAATGTGATCACTGTTTTATATACCTGCACAAGGAACAAAACTTTGATAATGAGCTCCTCAGTCTAGCATACAAAGGCTGGCAGCAGAAACTAGACACACTTGTAATAGAAATAAGATGTAGATTTTTAACAGGGAAGGCAATTGACCATTGAAGCAACTTGCCAAGGGTTGTGGTGAATTCTCCATTACTGGAAATTTTAGTCAGGGCCAGATGTTTTTCTCTAAAAGACATGTAGTTCAAACAGAAATGAATTCAGAAAGGTTCTAATGACATCTGTGACATAGGAGGTCATAGCAGGTGAACATAGCGGTCCCTTTTGTCTGTCTAATCTATTAAATGTTTTATTTGTCTGTGGAAGCTGATTTGAGAGTTTTTAAGAGACATACGTGATCTTGGGAGACTTCTACCTTCTGGGGCCCACTGTTAGCATTGCTGCATTCAAAAATCATGAGATTAGTCTAAATTGGGTTGTTTGTTGATTATTATGAGATATGATGGGTACTGTCTTACCATATTTTGAGAGATGAAGGATTCTTCTTATTTGGTTTCTCGGTTTCAAAACTCTGGTGTGCACTAGGGTCAAGATTTTTTTTTCTGCATCCTTTTGGTTCAAGAAAACAAAAGCCAAGATTCTCACTTAGTCTCTTGATACCAAGAGGGGGGTTACAGCTTCAAAATAAAACCATAAACTCTTATGAGTTTATGATAAAATTGTCAAAGTAAGCAGGCAGCCATTGAATTTCACAAGAGTTCATGACATTAGTCTTAGCCTACTCTAAATCTGCAAAACTAGCCCAGTTTTGTACCTTACTTGAGTTAGCACTTTTAATGTGATTAACTGCTGAAGTACAAAGATTACTTAATGTTACACATGGTGTATAGTGTGTTGGGGACAATACTCCTATATAGGACTTGGGAGTTATTACCTAACTCATCCCCTTCAGCTCTAATTTACATGAATTGAAACAGAAAGCACTATTGCTGAAATGTCAAAACTTGTCCTTTTAAAAGCAGCAGGTTTTTGTTAAATGTCACATGTTCTTTTCCCTTTGATGTGAATAATCATGATAATACAGGTATATGTCTACCTTGAGCAGAATTGTTTCCTAGTTCAGTGATTCTCAATACTCATAATGGGTTACAAACAGTTATGTAGGAGCTGTTGCTCCTTGTCTCTATTTCAGTGAAGCAGAGTTGCTTAGTAAACTTGCCACTGCCTTCTCAGATGGAAGGAGTTGCAGTAAACTTTTTCACTGATACCAGAATACCTCCTTTGAAATGCCACAGTGCAAAGGATCCTGGGATATGTCTGAAGAGAATCAACTGCGAGTGGCTGAATTGGCTGTGAGTCATGACGTGAAAAGAGTTTGCCAGTGCTGCTTGAGGCCATTCTCCATACAGCTTATGAGACATCTCTCCCCCTAGAACAGCTCCCAGTTGGATGTGACAGGGGGAGGGGCTGTTCAGAGCACAAGGATAGTTCTTATATCACAATGACTGAGTAAAAGAAGTCTTTGGGGGGGAAGAAGTGAGGGGTAAGAAAAGAGGGATTGGTGTTTCTGAGTATAATATTAATAGTTTCTACATTTGCACCAAAGATAAATAACACTGCTATTTTCATCAAGTTTGGTCAGTGTCTTAGAAATGCTTACGATCTATAATGCCTTGTCTCCAAGGATCTCAATGCCCTTCACAGATAATTGGATTAAACCTCTCAATTCCCTGTGGGGGTATGTCCAGCTTGTTGTCCTGATTGTGCAGATGGAAAAATTGACATCTAGCTTTTTCAAAGGAGGTATCTGATGATAGACAGCTGTATCCATACCTGGCAATGTAAGTAGGAGATCGGTCTCAGAATATTAAAAAAATTGGGACCTATATTTAGGTAACCAGACTTAAAAACTTTGCCTTCCATGACTTACCCAAGGTTCCGTAGAGAACTGGTTGTAGAACCAGGAATTAAACCTAGATTCTTCTGGAGAAGATAGCGGGTTGAAGTTGCCCTGGGAAGTCATTGATTTCAAAGATAATTGGGTTCTTAATAGAATTCTGGCCCCTCGTACCTCCCTGGGTTAGTAATCTGAGACATGGTAGATTGCAGCCATGGGTGGGGTGGAGGATGAAGGAAGATCTAATGTTGCAAAAGGTGAACATACACCTCCTACATAATTGTTAGTAACACATTATGAATTGAGAACTCATCTAATGTCTCCATGAGAAGTGTGCATCTAAGATGACCAGCTGGATGTATGTAGCTGTTCACCTTAGATGTCAATGCTATTCTATGTCAAAGGTGCTCAACCCCAGCTGGCAGATCAGATCCAGCCCATGGAGCTATGGCATCTGGCCTGTGGGGCTCCCAAAGGGTCAGGAAATGTGGCAATGGAGAGCAGTAGCAATGCCATCCCTTTCTTGCTGCCAAATTTCCAAGCCCTGCACAGCTGGATTGAGGACAGCCTCCCCCCCCCCCCCCCCCCCCGGCACCTTCCAGATCCAGACCGGGCACTGCCCATCTGACCAGATACCACACATCCGGCCTTTAGAGCAAAAAAGGTTGAGCATCACTGCTCTAAAGTAGATGCCCTTGACAAGGTGAGGGGTGGGAAGTGGACACAGGAACCGAACTGGCAGATGCCAAAACAAGGAAGTGAGTGAGACCATCTGGTGATGTTGCAGTGAAGAACAAATCATAGCCTATCTATAGCCCAACTAAAGAGGGCAGAATGGCATATAGCTTCTTGTATCTCACAAGAGATGACCACGAAAAGGCAGTGGTATGTGGGAGGGCAAAGAATAGGTTGGAGAATGCTTCCATTTATTAATTGCCATAACAGCTGAAGTTGCACTTTGTGTGGTTTGTGTGATCACTGCAATCCTTTGCTCCCTTTGGTGCCTGGCAAATCTCAACTAACATTAACAAAGAATCCATAAACAGCTAGTGCAGAAATGAACTAAGTGTAATAGACAGTCAGGGCTTACAATGAATAAATTAATCATGCTATAATTTAAAAATGGAATCACAAAATTAGGGGCTGAATAAAATGCAGTAGCTGTAACGTATATCTGAATGTCAGTAAAGTGTGTGCTGGGGCAGGGATGGCCAACCTGTGGCACATGCTTTTTTGTGGCATGTGGCAGAAGAGAGAGGGGCAGGCAATGCAGCAGCAGATAGGGCAGTATGGCAGGAAGCAGCAAGTAAAGCACCGGATCAGGCTGGGAGCACATGGAAGGAAACAGAAAACACAGCAGCAGATTGAGCAGGGGGAGGGGATTGCAGTGGCACTTGGGGAGGGTGCAGGGCTAATGTGTGGTACACCTGCCAAAAAAGTTGGCCCCTATTGTGCTTGGGTGAGCCATGAAATCTCTACTGAGGATATTAATTCCAAATAGTGTGAATATGAGCGTTGCCACCTAGGATGAACTAGTTGGATGACAGTGCACAAAGTGTAATGATAAAGACAATTCATTGATTTTTTGTTGGGGGGGGGGCATCTGATTTTACAGGTTCAGTTTTAGCATTTGTATTAATGATGCAAAAAACTGGTTGAACCAGCCGATTACATTTGCAAATGATAGTAAGCTGAGAGGTCTTTCAAGGATAACCTACAACTTAAGTTTTCTTAATGTTTCTGTCTGTGCCTGTGCCATAGAGGTTTTAAGTGTTACAGCTTTGAGCCAGGCGCTGGAGTCTCTTGCTTTCTGTTCTGGTATGTCAGTCAAGAAAGTAAGATAACACACAAGTACCACCAAAGATGGACATAGAAATCATGTAAATATGGACAACAAAGTGGAATGAAGTCTCTAAGGGTATAATTCGGCATATCTGGGGAATAATAATCCCCAATCCAAATATGCAAGGGAGAAAGCTGTGGAAGCCATAATCATGATAATGGATAGCAGCTCAGCGTTGTGCTTCAATATGATACAATGCTAGAAAAGCCAGCGTACGGAGGTATCATTTTATGGAGTTGGGAGGCGATATACTTCCTTTCCAAGGATCTAGTTTTCTATTAACTATAACCATAGGAGATTCACTGCCATTTTTAAGAGGAACAGGATCTAAGAAAGTAGGCTCCTGCAGATCAGAATGGTTCTGCCAAATTAGAAAGAACTGAGAGAAGATCAAGACAAATGATTAAATGTCTGCTTGGGCTAATTTGTGAAGATTAAAATAAATATGTGCAGTTTGGCTAAAGGATAACTACGGATGGGATAACTATTTACAAGCATCTGAAGCATGTAAATTTCAAGTAGGGAGGAAAAACGCTGAGTGTATTCCAAGGAGGGTATAATGAGAATCGGTAAGCATACATTTTCTTAATTTCATCCCGATTAGAAGGAAAATGTCTGAAACCTCTGAGATAAATTATATCACAGCATAGTCTCCCTGGGAAGTAGTGGAAATACTGTTGTTTGGGTAATTTAAAACTGGACTGGACAAAGTACTTGGAAAATAATGTAAGCTAAGGGAACAAACCAGCTCTGGCCCCGGGGGGGATGGACTAGATGACTGCTCCAGCTTTAATTTTGATAATTCTATGAAATCCCTGCTAATTGGGCTCAGCCAGAACCTTTGCTAGCCACCTCCATTTCTGTCTGTCGCAGAGAGGATTTAAAGCTCTTTAGTTTACAGATAAGAATGAAAAGCTTTTCTTTTTCCTCTGCAGCAGTGGAATATTTCTGAAAATTAACCTTTTCACCCTTCTATTTCCTGTTCTCCTAGAACCAGGGAGAAGCCTCTCTGAATAAAACTGTGCATGACCTGGAATTTCTGTACCATGGAAAACTTTGCATGTCTGACAGTGTTCTGGACTGAATCTGAACAAATAAGTCAGGAATTGAAAATTTTGACTAAAACAGGATTTTAAACCTTTATTTTAGAAGATTTGAAATGGAATTTCCCTAGAATTTCTGAGTCAGCTCCCTAGTGACCTGGCAACGCAGTGAAGGGACCTGGTCTGCCTAGGAAACAAAGTAATCTGTGAAAGCTGCCTGCCCCTCATCCAAACAGAGTTTTGACTTCTGCAGAGGTAAGCAGTAGGGCTGTGTGAAATTTTACTGGCCATTTTGTTTTGACACAGTTTCAACTCATGTCAAGGTCAAAACAGCAAAATCAAAATGAAACAAAGGGCTTCAAAACAGCCTCGAAACAAAACGAGGCTAGGTGAAATGTTTCAGAGTTGAAACATTTCAACCATAGCGCTGGAGATGAAAGTCAGTCGAGCTGGGCTGACTTCCTGTCCCTGGCCAATCTAGCGAAACGTCAAAACAGAGTTGAAATATCCTCACTGTTTTGACAAAGCAAAACGGAACAGCTGTTCCGAATCAAAATGAAATTCAATATGAAACGCTGTTTCATCGAAACCTCAAAACTCAAGGCGAAATGGAACGGTGCTGTTTTGCACAGCACTAGTGAGCAGTGAGGAGCCAGCAATCTGGGGACCCAAGCGAGCTTGCTGCTGGTCAATTCCCTGCTTTTTTATTGTAGATGTTGTTGAAAGTTTCAGTAGAAATGACTGGCTCATGAAACATTGTTTTCATCAAATCAGCATTTGCAGATGGAAAATTGTTCCACTGGAAATTTTTTGACCAGCTCTGTAGTTTGAAGAATAGTAGGTATGATTCTTCCTCCACCATACAGGCTGTGCTACAGCCTCTACTTTGAAATAGGACAAGGTCTGTATTCAGCTAGCATGTATTTAACAAGATGCAGAGTTGATTGGTCAGGAATATCTGGTAAACTTGCTGCTTTACATTTTGCACGCTAAATGCTAGTAGTGAGCAAGCTTAATTTCACCAGAAAACTTGGTTTTGGTTGCCATCTGGCTGCTGGTTATCATCCAGAGGGAGACAGACCTGTACCTGTGAAATCCTTTAGCTGTGAAGGGGCTGAGAACATTGCATAATGCAGTTGTGTTGTGTGGTGTTGTTATGTTAACAGCTCTGAAGCAGCATCAAAGTTAGTGGAGATCAAGGATGAGTCTGCCAGGGCAGGGAATTATTTCAGGTGAAGGGCTGCTTAATGAGTTTTGGTGAGCTGTCAAAGTTCCACCCCCTAGACCGTGACCTTTGCCACCAGAAATTCCTCCCTTGCCTCTAGAAGTACTCCTTTTGCCATCTTGGAACCAGGAAAAAAATTTATACTAAAAATCAAACATTGACAATAACATATTTTAATTTTATTAAAAATATATGTTTTGTCCTGATTTGTGTGTGTTTTAGTGGCATATATAGAGGTGATTCCATAATAGCTCAAAATTAGGTCTTACTCTTGTATATTGTAAGGGACTGTAGAGGAGTGGGGGGTAGGGAGGGGTGGGTACAGGTTTTGTGGGGGGCTGTGGATGCATGAGTGTGTGTGTGTTTATGTGGGGCATGGGGGAGTGTGTGGGGTTGGGTGGGTATGGGGGGCATGGTGGCTGGTGGTGTGTGTGGGGGAAGTGTGTGTAGCAGTGAGCTACATCATGAGAGAGACTTCTGTTCTCTTTAGAAAGCTTTTGACAGTGCACTTACAAAATTGTGGGCACAAAAAATGTACGTGAAAGAACATAGCCCCTCTATTGTAGCCATTCATAGTGCACAGCATTGAATTTGCCGGTATGTGCAGGTACTTGGGCATCTAGTAACAGTGCAGACAGAAGTGACACTTTGGCCCAATCTGGCCACAGAAAGTGGTTTGTAGCCATGACCAAACACAAGTGCATGGCTGCAGACTGCTTCACAAATGGCCGATCAGGTGGAAATCTGAACCCTTATTGCATGAGAGTTCAGATGAACATGTTTCTGAACAAAGCATCTTCTGTAACTTCTGTCTGTGCTGCCTCCCAGCCTGTCTGTTTTCAGAATGGGAGGGGGGAAAGGGAGTGGAGGGAGTTCAGTCTGGGGGGTTTTCAGCCTCCTTTGGAGACTGGGGCAGGTATTTTGGAGCCCCCCTGAGGTGAGGGGCTCCAGTTCACCCACCCCACCCTCCAGTGCTGGCTGGGGAACCCCTAGAACAGGGGTGGGCAAAATGCGGTTGGGGGGCCAGATGCAGCCTGCCAGGCCATCCTATCCGGCCCGCAGAGCCCCTAAAAAATTTAGAAAATTAATATTAATCTGCCCTGGGCTGCCTGTCATGCGGCTTTTGATGGCTTGCTGAAACTCAGTAAGCGGCCCTCTGCCCAAAATAATTTCCTGTCCCTGCCCTAGAAGGAGCTCCCTCTGCTCCCTTTCCCCCTTCCCATTCTGAACACAGCACTGGCTGGCTGGAAGCTGGCAGGGAGGAGGGGCTGTTGCTAGGGGAAATTGGCTACAGCTAGATTCCCCTCCTCCTGAAACCAACGGTAAATTTCTGTTTGTTCCAAAGGATCTTGTAACTCAAAATGCTCCCTGCAAAGCATCTCAGTTACAGTGGGGAGCTGCACTTCTGTCTGTGCCCTTATAATTAGTGCTCACAAGTAAGTAGAGATGCCATAAAGAGGCTGATGTTTGTTAATAGAACTCTGTATGTAATGAAAGTTTCCAAATCAGTAGCAAAAAAGTGGAAATTCAAAATGGTAACTCTTGATAGCACATGCAGTTGTAGTTAAGCCACTAGAAGTGAACCTCAGGTTGTAATTCCTTTAACACTCTAAGTGTGCAGAATGCTTAGCTTTAGAATATGTAGATGAAATTATCACACACTATTTGCCATCAGCAGTCATAGTTTGGCAACTGTCAATCCTTCCAGATCATGGTGTATGCATGAGAGGTCACCTAGACCTTCAATGTATATATGCCTTGGCAGGAGTACGGAGGAGTGGAGGCTGCCCAGAACTTCCATCCCCCCCTTAGGCCATTGACACAGGATCCAAAGGCCAGACTGACTCTAGGCATTTGGTGTCTCCATGGCTGTAGTTGTATAAGCATCCAGGAATTAAACCTGGGTTTCTTGTGTGGTGGATAACAATTCTGCCATTGAATCACAGGGGACTCCACCATTTCCCATCATCACTGGTGGGCTTGATCCTAGGACACCCAAGTACGGATTTCTACCACTTGAACCAAGGAGTAATTCTATTTGGTAGCAGAAATGGTAGGTTCTCTCTTACACAAACACTGAAAGACAATACAAGACACACTTTAGAATCTCGTTATAATTAACAATAGTCACAGTAGTTAACATGTCCTAGTTGAGCTCTTACTATTGGGAAGAGTAGGCCCTGGAACAGTTACTGCTGAGGTGCAGTCAGACCCCTGGCCCCTTTTTATTATGGGCATACAACATGTTACCACTATATGGGGTTGAACAAACTTTATAGGTGTGTAGGTAGCGTGGCAACCAGTAAACAGCTGGTTCAAGTATGCTTAAAATTAGCTAATATTCTGATGCTTGCTGTTGTTTTGGGTCAGTGTGTAACCTGATGCTGGCCTCCTCCAGCAGCCAGCTGGGTTGCCTTTGTTCTGCTGTCATGCTTTATCCATTTGGGGGACGCAGGAAGCTTGGTAGCAAAGTTCTTTGGAGCACCGCCTGAAAGAGAATCAGGAAGTGCTGGGCAGCTGCAGCTGCCTCTTTTAGCTGCAGCAGGGACTGGAATGCCCAGTCAATCAAGTGCAGAGCATGTGGGGTTGGCGAGGCCCAAAGTGAATGCAATGCAGAGTACTCTGCCTCATGTGAGCTCAGCGGCACTGCCCGCGAGAGGCCATATGGACATCAAAATACCCAGGAAACCACCAGGGGTTTGGAGCGCATATGGATAGACTGGGTGTTTGAGGAATGCTTCTAGCCACATGGGGGGCCATGCTCCAGGCCAGTGCATCCTAGCTGCGTGCGTTATATACAGGGAGCTACCTAATTTGTGGCGGCTGCCTCTGAATGTTGCAGTCCCAGCAACATCGGTCACCATTCTTGCAGCAGAGTGCACTGAGCCCCCACCTTAGCTGTGGGGCCATGGAAGTCCTGCCTCTCCCTGGCCATATGTCAATCTTTAGGGAAGGCTGGGACTTCTGGGGCCCCTCAGCCAATCAGAAGCATGTCTCCCCCCCTCCCATGCACTCTGCCACCCCCCCCCCCCCTTTCAGGATGCCTGGGTTTTCTGCTTCTGTTTGCAGCTTCCCCACCGCTTTCTGGCTGTTTCCCCAGTTTTTCACAGTTCCTGAGCATTTTTTGCAGGGGACTGGTCTTTTTCATGGGGGACCTACTAAATTCACTGTTTCTTGAAACTACTTATATACTCCTAACCCAGCGCAGGATTTATTAGCCTGCTGTTCTTATTTCTTCTAAGACTCCTTTATGTTGCCAGACTAGTAGAAAATGGTCATAATGGAAATCTGGCCTGTTACAAATATTTAAGAACTTGCCCAACTAATACTAAATTCTCTTATAATTGCTTTTGTACATGCTTTTTCTTTTGAAAGAAAGGGGGCTGCTCTTGGCACATATTGCAGGGTTTATTTATGTAAGCAACTAATAAAGCCCAGATTTTTGGCATTTGGTTTACTGTGGAGTACAAGACAATGACAGTAACCACTTTGTGTTGTCATTGCCTATAGAGCCAAAATAAAGGTATGTGTGAAGGCACAGAGAAGGAAATTTGGAGCTTTGCCTTCTGTAGGTGCTAGTTTAAATATGATTGAGGGAAGAAGGGGTGAAAAGAAATGAACATCTCACTGCTGTTTGGTCTCTCTAAAATGAGTTTACGGGACACTCTCCATGTTTTGTAGCAGCCAGGTATATACCGTCATCGGTGTCCTCTTTATTACAAACTGTATTTTGGTGTAAAAGTATCAATCTAATTTTATTGATCCAATTTCTCTATTAGAGACAAGTTCTGATAGAAACGCCTGTTGATGACTTCACTAATAAGGAAAGGGTTGAATAGCTTTTGAGTGAAGCTGGTTAATATATGTGTGTATGTATGTACATATGTATATAATGTGTGTGTAATGAAAAATGTTATGTTTTGTTTTCCTGATGTTTTTGTGGAACTTTGGGTGAGCTTGTAAAAAATGTTTTTGAAACCAAACAACCCAATTGGTTTGTTTTCAGGTTTTTAGATCAAAATCTGGCAAACTTCAGCAAAATCCAATTATCCAGAAAATAATCTGATTACTTTTGGCAATTCCCCCCCCCCCAAAAAGATAGCTTTTGGCATATTTGAGATGAAATTTATTTCTTGCTCTTTCATATTAGAGATGGGGTAGTGTAGAAGAAACTTGGACTGAGCAGTCTGTACTGGAATTGCCCCAGCCATAAACAGGGCACTTCACCCAGCAGGGCTGATATTGGTTACTAGTGCAAAATTCTGCAGAAACAACCCAGCACCCTTGCATGATGGAGGGAACCTCCTTGCAGGCTTAGCGTCAGAGGATGCTTTCACAAGAGTCTGAATCTGACATGTAAGTAGCAGTTTTTGCACCCTAGGCAGAAATGCTGGAAGGAGGTGGGGGAAGGGTGGTGGGTTGAGTACTGAGGAGCCAAGTAGAGTTGCTGCTGCAGCGTGGGTGAGTGCTGTTCTGGTGCCCCTTCTAAATTAGTGTCTGGGGCTGGTGCCCCACTTATCCACCTCTTGCTATGCTACTGGTCTAAATGCTTTCAATCTCTGACATTCTTAGGGAAATAAATATTCCAGGCCATCTGAGGTTTCTTGCAGGTCAAACTCTTGAGATTGTAAATCTTAACAATATCTGCATGCTCACTGAAGTTCAGTGGGAGTTTTATCTAAGTAAGGAATGAGTAGGCACTTGAGGCTTTGGCTTTGTTTACCAGGCTTGTTCAAAAAGCCAACAGGACTGATACCTTTGTTAATAATTGCCACAGATATCAGACTAGCTGCAGCACTGTTCCATCTTGGGTCTCATTGGGTATTCCTACATGTTCATTAATGAGCATGGTAACACACAGTAAATCTAGTACCTCCATTGTGAGGTACTACAAAAAAGTGCATTAGCTTAATTTAATGTGCATTAGCTAAAGAGCACTTTTTGGGGGCTCCTATACACATGCATGTAGCCTGCTCTGATGCCTTGGAAATCCAACGTGTCAGAGCAGACTCAATTATTCAAGTCTGCTGGAGCATGGAAATTGACATGCTCCGGCAGCCTTCTGTGTCATGTGTATCAGTGTCCCCGTGCATCTCTCTGTGCTGAAAAAATGGTGGCAAGGCGTTTTGAAATAAAAAACGTTCGGTGAACTTTAGTTCAAAGCGCCCCACTACTATTTGTTCAGTGTGGGGATGTGCGGGGACCCTGATACATGTGATGCGCAGGTGCTTTTAATTAGTGTGGCTCACTATTTAAGTGCCCAGTGCCAGCTACCACAGCACTTCTAAAGATGCCCTTTGTGATGCTTGAATATGCAGTAAAACAGGCTAGTGCACATTAAAGGGGACGTGTAGATGTGCCCATTGAGTGCCTCCTGGGTATTGAGGGTTAAGCCTTTACCACTCCTGTAGTGCAATTCCACAGTTTGTTCACTCTTATGTGAGGACCTGAGTTACATATAGATACCAACGTTACATTGACTCCTTGTGTGCTGTTGGCTATTGGCACTGTTGTGCCTTAGCCATGTTAGCCTAATGGACCTCTAGACTTGGATGGCCCATTGATCTTGATTTGAGTGGATGACATTACAAAAAACAAAAAGGAATGGCATCAGGACTAAACTGTTGTCTGGTTAATTATAGTAATTATTATTGATTATAACAAAATGAATGAAGCAAGCGGGAATTCTCTGGCGAACATGTTATCTGAGTGCACAGGCTTCATGAGTCCTTCTTTCCCCACAGACTCCTTTCAGTACGCTGTCTTGCAGATAATCTTGAAAGGCATTCTTTATTTTGGTTTGAGATGTATCCTACAGTATGAATGAGGGAGATTGGCTTCATCTTTTGTTTGAGCATAGCCACCTGTCTGGAGCTGCTAGCATGTGGTCTGTAGTCAGCACTTAGCTGGTATCTTCAGCCAAATAAAGGTCTTTTTTTATTATTATTATTATTACAGAGGCCTGGATGGGTCTAATGGTTGGGATATTTTTTAATAGAATGCTAAATTATGAGAGGATTAAAAGCTGCACAGATGCAGGCATCTGCATTAGGGCTATTTTCCAGGTGCCACTGCATGAGTTTACTGGGGAAAATCCTCCAGTGACTAGAATCTTCTCAAATCCAGCTTCTCTAATAGAAATAGTTGGCTGCTTTTTGGTTCATAGCCTGTCCCAGAGGCAAGGCCTCTTTTTGGCGTGCTACATGCCACAGTTTGAGCTGTGTCAAAATGTTTCAAGACCTGATCTTGAAAACGTTTTGTGGTAACACCTTTGTACTAATCAATGTAGAATAAGGATTTTTTTTCTCCTGAGAGTTGCTGCAGTTGCAAAGCTATTGTCTGAGATCATCTAGTTGTATTTCAGTTTTTGATTTTTCTTTTCCCATTTGCTCTATGGTAATAGGTTTTATAATTTATTCTGCTCAGAAAGGAATACTTAGCCCTTTGCTTTTCCCGTCAGTCATTTGTTGGTGTGTGATAGCTCTAGAAAGACGTAAAACAACATAAAGCAGATTGGTGCACAGATATCTCTTAAGTTACATAGATAAAGAATGTAAGCAGGAAGCAACGCAAATCTCCTCTTTGTATAACATGCTGAACTGTATTACTGATTTGCAGTTTGAGTGATTTAATGCTGAAGTTACTTAAGGCTAGAGGCGCTGACAGACGTTCAGGCCCCTGCAGTAACTCATGGCGCTTTACATAAAGTGCCATGAGTTAGACTGCCCCTTCCTCCCCCCCCACCCTATGACCCAACAAATGAGTTTGCCTGTTGAGGGGGGTGGGGTGGGAAATTGAGCCTGCCTGAAGAAGCCCAAGGACCCTGGCTTCAGCTGAGGAGCTGCCTCTCTCTCCAGCCTCCCCATCCCCTACCTTGCCCCCAGCTCTGGGGGAGTCTGCAGGAAGAGAGGGGGAGGGGGAGCAAGCTGCAGGCTTGGGTTTGTTGTGCTTGAGCTGGAGGTGGGGGTAATGGACCGTGAGGCAGGGGTTCTTTCGGGGGGGGGGGGACCGGCCGAGACTGTTACTTCTCGCTGTAACCTCCGCCTCCCCACGTTGGGACCGTCCTCTGGGTAATCCACCAGGAGTCGCTCCTTTGTAGGCTGAACGCTTCCGGACCGCCTGCCACGACTTTGATCTCCTGGTTCAGTGTTGATAATCCGGCGCGTGTCAGTCCGAAGGTGAGACTCCTGGGTCCTCTGGTCCCATGTCGTCGAGGGCTTCTCTGCCCCTACACCCTCGCCCGTACCTCCACAGAGTGAGCAACAATCTAGTCAGCCCCCCTTATCAAGGTATCCTGCCTGGGGTTTGTCGACCGAAATATGAGAAAACAACTTAATACTAACAGCCAGGGATTCCCTGGGGCTTGGAGACTGCCTGGGCCTTTCGCGTGCCTCCATGGTCTTTCCCTGTCCACTGTGGGGCTAGCACCCTCTTCCGAGCTTCCGTTTAACTCCTCCGCTCGCTCTAGGGGCTTACGTGGTCCACTTGTCCCTCTCTATCTCAGTCGAGGCACCTTTACCCTCTGTGAGTGCCCTTCTGTTAGAGAAAATACAGTCTGCCGGCTCCTGCCGGGTCGAGCTGTTCCAGCTGGCTCAAACAGTCAGTGTCCGAGCTGGGTCGGTTCCTCCCCGGATCCTGAAACCCATTGGGGTTTACCCTTACCCCAAAAGGTCCTCCCGTGCCGCCGGGCTACTTGTGTCCACGCCCAAGCACTCCCGCCGGCATCCGCCCCCTCGCTGGTCGCTTCCGGTTCCTCCTCTTGAGCCGCCGGCGGCTTTTCATTTATATTGGGCTGAACAGCCTCATTACCTTTCTTCTGGGCGTACATGTGTACGGTGAGTGTCCCCACCCTAGCATTTTTTGCCGAGGGGCGTAAAATAGGTTTGCTAGCTCCAGATCGTGGGGTTTTGGGGGCCGCCGGCTCCACTCCTCCCCCACAGGCTCCAATCCACCTGACCTCCAGCTTGGGCTGGGCAAACCCCAGCTGGCAGCTGGCTCCCCCTCCTGCCTCTCCACCCTCTTCCAATAGCTCCGATGGCACCACAAATTAATCCTAGGGAACACAAGTTCCTTAAAGTGCTCCAAAGTGGAGTGCCTTCATCTGATCCCTCATTAGATAAGGTTTAATTTGTCACGTGATTGGCCACTTCGAAAGTTCTCTGAAGCCATGCACGTGTGTCAAGGCATCACTGTAGAGTGCTTTCAGGGGGCTGATCATGTGACAAACCTAACTTCTGTGTGCACCTTAAGTAACTTCACCATATACACAGTTTGCTACTGCTATTTCTTTCATAGCCTGGACATTGACGAGTGCTGGTATGTTCTTTTGCACCAACTGAGGATTTGTAACTTAGTGAATTTTACATGCCCAAAATTTACATGCTGGAACTTCCCATGTGATTAGCTCTGACTTGGGTCAGTGCTTCAAACTAACCAGCAAAGCAGAAGCCAGGTGCAGTTACCCTTAGGGCCTTGTTATACCTTATGCTGAGCTCCGCAAATGTTGATGGGTGTTAGTGTTAGCTCAAGTTCAGAGCAGTCCATGCTGCAGGCCAGCAGGATCCTGGAGGACTGAAAGGTAAGATTCCCCTTGACCTAGTATAGCCCTCCCTCCTGCCCCCCCCCCCCCCAACTTGTAGCTGCATGGCTGTCTGCCCCAGAGGAGCAGCTAGGGTGGGGGGCAGTGAGCTGGGATCTGGGGTGGTGGTGGGGGGGTGTTCAGTGTGCCCAATTTGGGCCAGCAGGGAAGGCAGGAGGGGGGTTTGTTTACACCAAGGTGTAGCCTATGGGATGTACCTTAGTGTAACATGAGTTGGGTAGCACAGATCAGAGATAGTCCTGCCCTGGAATGGCATAACTTTGAGCTGCCTGACGAGTGCTTCAAGCCAGTTTCAGGTGTTAATGTGTAGACAATTCAGGGGTTAAGAGCTTCCCAAAATTACTATATAACAGAGCCCTAAAACTCAAGCTAGCACTAACACCTATTAACATTTGTGCAGCTCACAGCATAAGCTTTAACAAGGCCCTAACACATCACCCAGTGTGATCAAAAATATCAGAATCAGGCTTTAAATAAATAACATTTCTTAAATAGTTTTGGGCTCTTTCATATGAATTGTATTCAACCAGGGTACTCAACCCTTGGCTTGTGGGTCCATTTCAGCCCGCAGGACCATGTCATCTGGCTCTCAAGGCTTCTCACAGGTCCAAAAATATGGTGTGGGGGGGCGATGGCCACTCCCCTGGTGCCAAATTTTTGGATCCATTGGGAACCCTGCAAGCTGGATTGTGTGGCCCTGCATGCTAGATCAGGTGTGTTGGACTGATCCTAATGTGTGGGGTTCAATATGGGTGCGGGGGGTGGGTCAGGTGAAGGCAGCACAGGACTAATCCATTTGCACATAGGCTGGGTGGGACCTCCCCTGGATGCAGCACAGAGGGGAGGACTTCTGGGGCCCAATTCAGCTTGTGAACTGGGTCTGTACCACTCATCTGGGTGGTGGGCACTACTGGTATAAAATTTCTGAAAACTTTAAAGTGTTCCAGTTCTCACTGCGGGATGATAATTACATGATGCTGTGCAATAGATGTTGCTGTGTCCATTTTTTTTGTTATGCTACAGCAGTAGCACACCATGTTATTAGCAGGCAACTGTGTTTATTCCCTTTTATTCTTTTACTTGAAAGTGACCATAGCATGGTCTTTAAAACTGTAACCCTTAAATATTAGAAAATAGAATAGCAAGTTAGGATTAGATGGGACTTTAGGAAGTCATCTAGTCCAACCCCCTGCTCAAAGCAGGACCAGCTCTAGCTACATAATCCCAGCCAACGCTTTGTTGAGTTTGGCCTTAAAATTCTACATGGATGGCAAATTCCACAGCCTCTCTGGATAACCTGTTCCAGTGCTCCACTACCATCCTAGTGAGAGAGTTTTTCCTAATATCTAACCTAAACTTCCCTTGCTGCAGTTTGAGACCATTGCTCCTTGTTTTGTCATCTACCACCACTGAGAACAGCCTAGTTCCCTCCTCTTTCGAACCCCCCTTCAGGTAGTTGAAGGCTGTTATTAAATCCCTGCTCAGTCTTCTCTTCTCTAGACTAAATAAGTGCAGTTCCCTCAGCCTCTCCTCATAAGTCATGTGCTCCAACCCCTCAACCATTTTTGTTGCCCTCTGCTGGACTCTTCAATTTTTCCACATTCTTTCTGTAATGGAGGGCCCAAAACTGAACACAGTACTCCAGATGTGGCCTCACCAGTGCTGAATAGAGGGGAATTATCGCTTCCCTTGATCTGCTGGCAACACTCCTACTAAGGTAGTCCAGTATGCTGTTAGCCTTCTTGGTAACAATGGAACACTGTTGGCTTCTATCAGTACCCCCAGGTCCTTTTCTGCAGAGCTGCTCCTTAGCCAGCCATCCCCCAGCCTGTACCAGTGCATGGGATTGTTCCATCCTAAGTGCAGGACTTTGTACTTGAACCTCATGAGATTTCTTTTAGTCCAATCCTCCAATTTGTCAAAGTCTCTCTGAATCCTAGCCCTGCCCTCCAGTGTGTCTACTATTCCTCACAGCTTGGTGTCATCTGCAAACTTGCTGAGGGTGCACTCTGTGCCATCTTCCAGGGTGTTGAAGACATGGAATAAAACCAGCTCCAGGACCAATGCTTAAGGCACTTCACTTGATGCTGGCTGCCAACTAAACCTTGAGCCATTCATTACTACTCAATGAGCCTGACAATTCAGTCGGCTTTCTATCCACCTTACAGTCCATTCATCCAAGCCATACTTTCTCAGCTTGCTTGTAAGATGCTGTGGGAGATGGTATCAAAAGCTGTGCTAAAATCAAAGTATATTACATCCACTGCTTTCCCCACATCCACACAGCCAGTTATCTCATCATGCAAGGCAATCCAGTTGATCAGACATGATTTGCCCTTGGTGACTCCATGATGACTGTTCCTAATAGCCATCTTCTCCTCCAAGTGCTTAGAAAATGATTCTTTGAGGACCTGCTCCATGATTTTTTTGGGGACTGAGGTGAGGCTGACTGGTCTGTAGTTCCATGCATCCTCCTTCTTCCCTTTCTTAAAGCTGGGCAAATTTGCTCTTTTCCAGTCATCCTGGATCTCTCCCAATTGCCATGAGTTTTCAAAGATAATGGCCAGAGAGGCTCTGCAGTTGCATCAGCCAATTCTGTCGGCACCTTTGGGTGTATCGGATCCAGCCCCATCGACTTGTACATGTCCAGCCTTCCTAAATAGTCCCTAACCTGTTCTTTCACCACTGTTGGCTGCTCACCTCCTCCCCAGACTGTGCTGCTTGGTGCAGTTAGTCTTGGGAGCTTACCTTGCCTGTGAAGACTGGGTACAAAAAGGCATTGAGTACTTTAGCCTTTTCCACACCATCTGTCAGTAGGTTGCCTCCCCCATTCAGTAACGGACCCATACTTTCCCTGATCTTCCTTTTGTTGCCGACATACTTGTAGAAACCCTTATTGTTACCCTTCACATTCCTTGCTAGCGGCAACTTCAATTGCTCTTTGGTCTTCTTGATATCACCAGGCATGTTTGAGCAGTACTCTTATACTCCTCCCCAGTCATTTGTCTAAGTTTCCACTTCTTGTAAGCTTCCTTTTTGTGTGTTAGTGCACTGAAGAGTTCCCTGCTAAGCTAGGCTGGTCTTCTGCCACACTTGTTACTCTTCCTGCATATTGGGATAATTCATTCCTGCACCCTCAGTAAGGTTTTTTTTAAAGTACAGGCAACTCTCCTGGCTTCCTTTCTCCTTCAGACTGGTCTTTGTACTGAAATGCTCAAAAGTCAGGAAATGCCAAAGTTATGGTTCTCTTTATAACTATTCTTTTTGTTCTCAAGTAAGCACAGACAACTCCTGTGAATTCAGTTAAGTTGCATGAATGTATCTGAGTACAAAATGTGATCTTATATGAATAATGCAGGTGACCTGTGGTTGCAAGGAGAACTCTAACTTTCACATTGTAAAATTGTTACCATGTTATTTTTATTAAGAGCAGATTTTGAATCTAATACATGTACCACATGTTGCAAAGTAATTATTCACCAACTCCCAGAGGGATAATGAGGATACTCCATTGTGGTTTCTGAGATAAACACTTTTAAGATATTGAAAGCATATTAAGGTCCGACTGGGCAACTCCTCTACAGACACAATTCATTTTAATCTCATGGGAAAATTTGTGTCAAGAATGTAAGATCAGGTCACTTGTTGCACCATATTCTAAAGTGATTGTGATGTCTGCTTAATATGAATGGGGCCTATCAAGCAGTTAGTGAAAAACTGAACGAATATGTTGTGAATCTTGAAGTTTTGCACTGGAACTTTAGATTGGGCTTCGAATTCCAAACAAATGAAAAAGAATCTACCAGTGAGAGAGACTGGTTTTAAACCTAATTCACTTGGTTTGAGGAATAATCAGTGTAATTATCTATTAATAAAAATATAAAAAATGACTAGGAAAGCCTCAGAAGCTATGGACAGAAATTACACACAAGCTGGTATAAGTGATCAGAATCAGTTCAAATCTCTAATGCAACAGAAGTTCAGTGAACATAAACTGCTTTCAAAATGGCTGAAACCAGTTGGATATAGTATCAGACTTAATTGATTTAAGTTAAACTGGTTTATTGAACTGTCCCAGATCCCCTCCAGATTCAAGTTAACTCTCAGTCCCCCAGCATCCCAGGATGCTTTGCACCTCTCCCACAAACCCTCCCTGCCACTCCCCTCGAAGGGTGGGAGGGCTAACCTTGTCCTAAGCTATCTGCTCCAGCCAAGCAGGGAGGCATTGCTCTAGTATCCCACAGCTTCTGGCCTGGGATACTGCAGGCATGTGGCTACATTTCTGGAATTGAAAGTGAATGTCTGTTCACTTGCTTATCAGTTCAATCTATACAGCTTTGGCTAACCTGCAAAAATTGAACTGATTCAGCCTTGGACTTTTTGACTGTCTGTACTTGGCCATAGTTTTTTGAGGAATGAACAGCAGGAAATGCTATTATACAGCTCTATAAGGTAGGCAAAAAGTGTATGATTATAAAACATGGTCACCTACAGAGATGGAGGTTGGTAGTAGTGATGACTGACTTGAGAGCAGTCAGTGTAAATAAATTGTCAATACAGTGTAAGTATGAGACTCTAGTCTTAAGCCCCTATGTGCCTAAGCCACTTCTAACAATGGGCTTTTGGCTTCTAAACTACTACAGTCTTAAACATTTGCCCTCAGTTTGATCTAACTAGCTTATCTTCAAAATACAACACCTGCTAGTTACTGGGTAGTTACCTAGGCAGTGGGGACCTGGGAGAGGCAAAGGGTTAATATTGTATTACAGAGCCCTTCTACTCTGGTTCACAAACAGCCCAAGTTGGTAACAATTGAAAATCATTAATGTTGTCAGCTTTTTGACTAAGTCAGCTGGTCTAAGACCAGACTGTGTCCATATTATACATCTACTAATGTTATTGGCACGGTTTGTTGACACTCAGAAAAGAAGCCAAGAAATGAATATACCCTGGAGACTGAACTTTCCTATCATACTTAGAGACTGGGTCACACTGAGACATTTTGGCAAAGCACTTGTGGGTGTACTTTATCTCTTCTGTGGATACATAGGTTTCTGAATGTGTCAGTCAGGCACCGACTACCTGACATACAATAGAAAGGAAACCAGAAAGCAAATAGGAGAAAAAGCAATGAGAAAAGAGAAAGCAAATAAGAAAAAAAAAGCTGTCATATCTAAATTAATCTGGGTAATGTGAAAGAGGTGTTATTTCTTTGTGTCTTTTCTATATCAAGGGCATTGGATATGGATTTGTGATGCTGATGCTGCATAATCAATTCTCCCTCCTTGTCTGTGCTTTGTCAGGAATGGTTTTATTCATTTGCAGTCCTTGTTCATTCTTTCCTTCCTGTTTTGCTTGTCTTTATAGATTCTTATCTAAGCACTGAAAACATTTTTGTTGATATCAGAGAGATTGTACCCGCTTTTGAGAAGTGAGTGAGTGACACTACATGATGATAAAATATCCATTTGAGATGCTTTTACTAATGCTGATAACATTAAAATGCTCCCTTGAATACATACAGTGCTGTGAGCTGTTTATCCACTTGAAGAACTTTGTTGGGTATTTCTAGTATCTAAGTAACTTGGGAGTTCAAACCCTTCAGTGGGATTTGTGCTCCTAAAGTCACTTAGACTTTGGAAAAATCTCATTTTTAAGGTTGGGTTTCCATTTGAGACACTTTATCAGGTGCATGACAGCTTAGCTAATTCCTTTTATTATAGCTGAAAGAGAATAGCCTGTGTCATGGCAATCTATAATGTTTGAATACAATCTTTAGCAAATTCTGCTAGTATATAATGCAATGAGTAGTAAAATATGGTAAATTGGCCTGGGCTGTGGTGTGTTCAGTTTAGATAAAATATCAATCCACCTGGGTTTTCCTCCTCATTAGGTTAGAGACAACTTTCATTTTATACAGGACTTGAATACAAACACGCACACACAGAAGAAAACAAAGAGCACTAATATACACTTGAATTTTGTTTTGGTAGTTGAGCTCACTAGCATTGTTCTTTCTGCATATAATAGTTCACTAGATGTAATTAAAACTTTAAGTAGAGAATTACTATGTTTACAAATGTGAAGTTTCTAAATTATTTTGGTGTGAAAGACTTATTTAATGGTGGTGAGCTGTGCCATACTGATGGTCTTTGGGGCACCTGTCCAGAAAAGGGTTTGGCATGGCAGCAACAGTGCCAATGACTTACCATGCTTCCCTTTCAAATTATTTACTTTCTGATTTGGGGAGTCAGTCTCTCAGGGAAAGTGGGAATCTTCATGGTCCAGAGAGCTCTAATTAGTTTGCTCACTGTTTGCTCACTGTTCTTCTTCCCTCTTTGCATTCTTCTGGCATGGGTGGCAGACGGATGGCTGGCTGATTTTCTATAAGTATGTGTGAGTGTGTGTGATTAGCTTTTTAGTCCTTGATTAAGTTACCGATTGAGAAGCATCCATGTGACCAAACCACCACAACTGGAGCCTTCGTTAGGGTGCAGGGTCATATAATATGATGTACAGGTTTCCCTTGCATGGGGGTTAGGTTCCTGAAAGTTCCTGTGATTGGCAAGGGTGGGGAAACAGGGCCGGGGGAGCGGGGTGGAGTGAGAGGCACGAGGAGGGCCAGAGGGGCCAGGGAGGGTATTTTCTGACTGTCGTCCCCCCTTCTCTAAAACAAGGAAACTCAAAAGTGTGGTTGGCAAAACCGTGATTGGCGAGGGAGACCTGTAATACCATTAAATGGTGCTTACTCTGTCAGTACCAATTCCTTGATCTGCCCCCTCACTCCATTTCAGGCGCGGAGGTAGTGAAGGGATTTTGTGTTTTTTAGACTGAGCTGGATCAGGGCAGAGTATTTTATTAAAAAAATCATCTGAATCTTTGTGAGATTACTTATCAATTCATCTTTGCCTGTTCAGCATCTAAACTCCAAAAGCAGCACCAGTAGTTTGCTCCTTACAGTAATAGTTTCCCCTAATGGTAAATGCAATTTACTAAGTAACAAAGAAACAGCTTGGGCATTTCTAGCACTATTTCTCAGATATTGAAGTGTGTGTGTGTGTGTGTGTGTGTGTGTGTGTGTGTGTGTGAATGAGGAGAACATTGTATCTTGTTTTCTTTTTGTCTCATGCTTTCTTCCATCTCTATTCTATTTGTTTCAGATTTCTGGCCTTGTAATAAGAAGACCTGTTGCATCTACACAACAGAAGCTAAATCTTGTGTATGGCGTTGTTAAGGTTGCAGCCCCTCACCTCAGCCTTCCTCCATTTTGGGCTCGTTACCTTTGTGCTATTTTTGCATGGCTTGCAGGTGGATGCTGGCTTGACTGGAGATTCACCAAATATTGGACAAAACAACTCATGTGCAGGATCATTTGACTGCAAGGAGGGCGTGATCTTGCCAATATGGTACCCAGAAAACCCATCCCTCGGGGACAAAATTGCCAGGGTAATTGTTTATTTTGTAGCACTTATCTATATGTTCCTTGGAGTTTCCATCATTGCAGATCGGTTCATGGCATCTATAGAAGTCATTACATCACAAGAGAAAGAAATTACAATCAAGAAGCCCAATGGAGAGACCACTACCACAACTATTCGGATTTGGAACGAAACTGTTTCCAACCTGACTCTCATGGCTCTGGGTTCCTCTGCTCCTGAGATCCTTCTCTCATTGATAGAAGTTTGTGGGCATGGATTCATAGCTGGGGACCTGGGACCTTCTACCATTGTTGGTAGTGCTGCTTTCAATATGTTTATCATCATAGCCATTTGTGTCTATGTGATTCCTGATGGGGAAACCCGAAAGATAAAACACCTCCGCGTTTTCTTTGTCACAGCTGCTTGGAGCATCTTTGCTTATATCTGGTTGTACATGATCCTGGCAGTCTTTTCCCCAGGTGTGGTACAGGTGTGGGAAGGTTTGCTCACTCTATTCTTCTTCCCTCTGTGCGTCCTTCTGGCATGGGTGGCAGACAGACGGCTGCTTTTCTATAAGTACATGCACAAAAGATACCGCACCGACAAGCACAGGGGTATTATCATAGAATCAGAAGGTGATCACACCAAGGGAATTGAAATGGATGGCAAGATGATGAACTCCCACTTTCTGGATGGAAACTTAGTGACTGTGGAGGGGAAGGAGGTAGATGAATCTCGCAAAGAGATGATCCGAATCCTCAAGGATCTGAAGCAAAAGCACCCAGAAAAGGACTTGGACCAGCTGGTAGAGATGGCCAACTATTATGCCCTATCTCACCAGCAGAAAAGCAGAGCTTTTTATCGCATCCAGGCTACCAGAATGATGACTGGCGCTGGCAACATTTTGAAGAAGCATGCAGCTGAGCAAGCCAAGAAGAGTACCAGTTTGCATGAGATTTGTCCAGAAGAGCCTGAGGAATTCATCTCCAGAGTGTGCTTTGACCCTTGCTCCTACCAGTGTTTGGAGAACTGTGGTGCTGTCCTCTTGACAGTGGTACGGAAGGGAGGAGACATATCTAAGACCATCTATGTGGACTACAAAACAGAGGATGGCTCTGCCAATGCTGGTGCTGACTATGAATTCACAGAAGGAACTGTGGTCCTGAAATCGGGGGAGACCCAGAAGGAGTTCTCTGTAGGAATTATTGATGATGACATCTTTGAGGAAGATGAACATTTCTTTGTGCGCCTCAGTAACCTCCGTGTGGTAGAGGTGGAGGAAACTCCAGAGCTCAACAGCTCACCCTACCCAAAGGCCATACTCTCCTCTCCTTGTGTAGCCACGGTGACTATTTTGGATGATGACCATGCAGGCATCTTTACATTTGAGTGTGATGTGATACATGTCAGTGAGAGCATCGGTGTGATGGAGGTGAAAGTCCTAAGGACATCAGGTGCTCGAGGTACAGTCATAGTCCCATTTAGGACAGTGGAAGGGACAGCAAAAGGAGGTGGAGAGGATTTTGAAGATACTTTTGGGGAGCTGGAGTTCAAAAATGATGAAACTGTGTAAGTACCCCCTTCATTTCTGTTACTTGTTCTAGTTATTGTGGTTAATCCCAAATTTCCCTTTCACAGGTGAATGCAGACAACAGATAATGGGCCAGTTTCTCCAGCTTTCCTTTGGTTTCCATACTTACCTCTTCCAGGCAAGAACCCTACAGCAGGATCTAAGTGCTTAGGACTTCTTGTCCTTCCCCTGTCCTGGAGTAACAAATTGGGGGCTTGGAAATGTTACCAGCGAGTAGAAAAATATAGTCTCTAAAATCCTGTACTTGAACCAATTAACAGAACTTTTAAGACCTTACTTGGCCATTTTCATTATTCTTTAATTCCAGGAATAGTAAATGTGGTAGTCTGTAGAGCACAAGAGGTGTCTGAGTGCCTGATCCCTAGTCAGGTTAATAGTTCCATTTAGTTACTGCCAACAGAAGCAGACAGATGTTCAACCAAGCCTAAATAAGGTGGAATTTTTAAAATCACGCAGTATTGGCCCAGTTCTTCTCCTGTTCACTTCAGTGGGAGGAGAGGGAGAGAGCCCAATGGTGAACATTTTTCAAAATCTCTTCCAAAGAGCTAAGAGGACACTAGAGACCAATGGGAGCTACTGGACACTGGATTGTTTTGAACCTCTATCCTCAGATAGCGTGAGGAATAATTCCAGGACCAGACCTTTGGTCACGAAACTGGACCTCTGTTCTATTGGTGATCTCCTTTAATCTCCTTTCCCCATGGAGACCAATTTAAGGGTTGAATTTCCCCTATAATAAAAGTGTTAATTGTGAGGAGAGAACAAAGGGCTAATACGCCAACTGGTTTAGGGAAATGTCTCCTTTGAATACTTTTAATGGTATCTTTAATGAAAACCACACCTCCCAAATTAATAGCTCCAAATCAGGCTGTCTCTTGCACATGCACACACAGGAAAATCAAAGCTACTTACCTAACAAGGAGCACTTCCCATGTGTTCTTTCTTTCCCTTAGTTGCTTATCCAACCAGCTGATCTGTGTGGCAGCATACAACTGGCAGCAATGCACACCCTTCTGCCAGAATTGTATACTAAGCACTAATTCTAGGTTGTGTGTCCCTTGCAGCCTCTGTTTAGTACTGTGATAGTGGGACAATACTTTATCCATATGCCCATTCTTTTTAGTAGCTTAGCATGAGGATTAAACTAATGGTGTAAATTTTCAGTTTCTGTATTGCCTTCTGTGTGATCCTCTCCAAGTACAGTATTCTTCCTATTCAAGTTTGTTTACCTGGGACTCTCCCCTGAGAAAAGCATTACAGTAATCTAAAGTGATGATCCAAACCACTGCAACTGTACCTGTGCAGCTCTGTAGCATGGCGTTTTCATACAAAGCAAAATTTAGGGACCTTTCCAGCCAGAGAAAGGACTGTTTCGAGTCAGAATTCAACTTAGAATTCTGCTTAGGAGTGTAAATGGGTGTACTGATCTAGTTGGGGATGGTCCTGTTTTGAGCAGGGGGTTGGACCAGATGACCTCCTGAGGTCCTTCCAACCCTAATTTTCCATGATACTCTACACTTACTCTTAATGAACGAATGTGGTGAGTTCCCACATAAGCTTCCAGATGCAATTGTGCTGGAGGACAAGTGTTACAATTCTGTTACTTTACACTTAGAACAGATAGTAACTAGTCATCAATGAAATTCAAGAGTCTGAAGTTTGAGACTGGGTAAGGACGTGTGCTTTCAACTGCTTATTCTAATCTAGTGTAACCAATTGAAACTCCATGGAATTCACTCACAGCAGAACCACAAATTAACCCCTCCAAATGTATATGGCTTAAATATTGTGCTGGCAGTCTTGTGAGGCCAGGCTTCTGCAGTGACATTTTCTATAATTGTTATTTCCATTTGACCTGGAAGTTCAGGGAACATTTTTCTCCTGTTTTGCTAGTTTTGCTTCAGATGGACACAGCATGTGCAGAGAACATGTAATCGTTGAGGGATGGATGGTGAGTTAATCCCCCGTCCCTTTTCTTTTTACTTAAAGGGGAAAAATAATTTGGGGCAAATGTTGAGATCAGACATGGGCTGATGGGGCAGAATTCCGATCTAGATCTGAACTTTCTCCAAGGGCGTCATTGGTTAAGACTCAGACTTTGTTTGCAGGAGCCTGTGATGATTCTATGCAACTCACTTCACCTGTCCCAAATAACAAAGTGTGGGTGATCTGGGGTGGGGTTTGATCACTGTGGCTTTGTATGAAAATACTGAGGGCTACCTCCACAGAAGGTCCCGGGCATCACAAAGCTGAGTAGCCAAACATCTAATTTTTAAGAACCTTGATACCAAGCAGAATCTGCAGCCCCAGGCAAGGTGCCTCTACACTGCATGGAGAGATTTAAGTGCCTGGGAATGGAACCCATAAATGCCAGCACACTGCGTGGGGAGCTGTCTAAGCTAGGAAACAGGGAAGAGACTGACCAGAGGGTGTGGGGAAAGAATGACCATGACTGTATATCTTAGTGGTTAAGGAACTCACCTAATCACTATGGAGAGGGAGACCTGGATTCCAGTCCCTTCTTTATAGTACGGTATATTTCTTCATGTGCTGGGCATTTTTCCCAGTTCCTTGCCTTCTCCCAATTGTTGTTCCCTTTGCAGCATCATTTTAATGGGCCTCTGGCTCTCAGAAGAGTCAGAAAGACATAACATGCACAGAAGTCCCAGTTCAGTAAACATGTAAGCCAGGGCTCAGCTTTACTATGCTAACCAGTCCCATTGAAATCTGTGGGACTACTCAAATAATAAAGTTATGCGTTTGTGGGAATCTGTGGAATTGAAGCCACAGAGATGTCCAGGCCCTCTGACCTTTGGAGATGGACATAGTAATAGCTGAAAGTCTTATGGGCTTTTCAGTCTGCACTTTTGCCGTGCTCACTGGCATGAGAGTTGAACCAATTTAGGCTCCATTAAATGTTTGTAGAGGCTGGAAGCCTACGCCAGCATAAGTATATCCGAGTTTAACATAGAATCATAGAAAATTAGGGTTGAAGGGACCTTACAAGGTCATCTAGTCCAACTGGTTCTTAAAAATCTCCAAGGATGGAATATAAGGTGCTACAAATTGCAAAGACCATAGAGTTGGCATTATCTGCTACCAAATTCCTAGTGCCTATGGCTGGAGATGATCACACTGAATGCATTCCCTCAAAAAGAGTGGTATAGTACATTTCACTTACATTTATAAAGATTTAAAAATATCTCAGGTTTTTAAACTCTGGTATTCCCCAGTAAATGTGATATGGGCTTAAAAAGCAGTTGAGTTGACACTTAAATTAAAGGAAGGGAAGGGGATGGATCCTGCCACTGGGTCTTGCTTATTGCTTCTCTCGAGACTAATATGGTCAAAGTTTCCTCACTCATCTTGGGTGGGAGTAGAGAGAGAGCAAGTCTCTCCAGAACCTGCTGTGGTGGGGGTGGAGGTACTGTTTTCTGATGTAGTGTGTGTGCGTGTGTGCATGTGTGGTGAATAGAACAGTTATCTATTGAGAAAGGGGAATGATCACGCAGGACTCAGTGTTTTGGTGCTGTCACATAATGTAATGCATTTGTGATGTCCAAATACAAACTTCTGACATTAGGTCTGATTGTGTTTCGCAATTTTACACAACCTGAACAGCTGTTGTGAGGATTATTCCCTCTAATCTGTTAAAAAGGCATCATCAAATAGATTAGGGGCAATATTTAAGTTACAACCCCCCCCAAGATAACTAAACCATATTTGTGAAATTGTGTGCGTGTTTCATTTCTTTTAGTCTTTACATTTTTATTGATGATGGAAGCAAATATTTTGCCTTTTCCCTCCCCTCTCCCTCCCAGCCTCCCTGTGCTTGTAAACTTTTCTCAGGCTACATGGTTTGAGATCTAGCAATCTGTCCTAGTCCAGAGGTTCCAAAACTTTTTCTTATTGCATACCCCCTTCCAGATTTACCAGTTGCCTGTGTATCCCTACCAGCATACTTGTCGTATTTTAGACCCTTAAATGCCAATTATTATTATAATGAAAATTAAATTTGCCATTACACAATTTCTCCCACATACCCCCCCAGAGATGCCTTGCATACCCCCAGGGGTACATGTATCACAGTTTGGGAGCCCCTGTCCTTGTCCATGAGAATCAGAAGTGAAACTAACCTATTTTTATCCTAATTACACAAAGAATAAAAAAGAAAGCAGCCAGAATTGGTGGTGAAAAGCCAATCTGTTTTAAAGTAGTTTTTCCTTTGTATAAGAGCTTTAGCAATAACAGTGGGTGGGGACAGTATTTTAATTTATAATTATTTTATTGTCTGTTCCTTTAAGTCTGTCCATTGACTTTCTTGAAAGTTTAGGATAATATGTGAGCTGCTAGGAGCCAAGTGGGATGCCAATGAGAAAACAAGGGCCAAATTATACATGCTGTGCTTATGTTGCTAGGTACAATTTAATTGACTTCAATGCAGAATTAGGCCAATAGGCACATTTAAATGTATGTCCTTGCCATTGGTATTGCAAACGTTCCTGGGATCTGCAGGGATTGGCACGTGCTTAGAGATTAATTTTCTTGGGGGAAGGGAATGTCATTGTCCACCTTGTAGCATAGCTGTCTGCTCCAGTCCTAAGGTTTTGTGGATAGTGTTTTATGGATCAGAAAGGATACTGGTTGTCAGTAGAAGCTGTAATGTTAAACTGGTAGTAAAAATGGCCTGCCAAATCTGTGAACAGCACTGAGTTTTGGATGAGATGTATGTCACAATTTATGGTTGTTTCCATGTGTGGTTTTTGTGTAGAGCTTGCACTAAAGGCACAACAAGGTATAACAGAACCAATCCTTCATTAACGGACAAGCATATTAGGACAGGTTGGTTGGCCAGTGAGAGATTTATTGGCGGTAGCCTGAGGAATGGCAGCTTTTAAGTCCCGGGGATACAACTTTTCAAACAATGACTAAGCATAGTTACTGGGCAGCAAGGGGTTGTAAATAAAGTGTATATTGCTTTTTTACCCACTTTTCTTCCCTGATGATTTTGAGTAAGAGTTGCTTTGCCATCCAACTTTTACATTTCGTTTGGTTGTGGGTGTCCTGCTGAACCACTGTAGATTTCATATTTCATAGATTTCATAGACATTAGGGCTGGAAGGGACCTCGGGAGATCATCGAGTCCAGCCCCCTGCCCAAAGGGCAGGAAGTCAGCTGGGGTCATAGGATCCCAGCAAGATAAGCATCCAATTTGCTCTTGAAGGTGTTCAATGTAGGTGCTTGAACCACCTCCACTGGCAGACTGTTCCAGACCTTGGGGGCTTGGACAGTAAAGAAATTCTTCCTTATGTCCAGCCTGAAACGGTCTTGCAGGAGTTTGTGACCGTTCGACCTCGTCATCCCTTGTAGTACAAGTAGTATAGGAGTTCTTTGGAGCAGGGACCATCTTTTTGTTGTGTTGTTGCCTCACACTGGGGCTGGAGCCCCTGATCACTGCTAGAATGCAAATAATAACATGTCTGTATAAAGAATCATATTAAGTTTGGGAACTGAGAGGGAAGGGAAGAGGGTGGGTAGAGTGTGGAAAAGAATATCATGAAGGTTGATGTAACCAGTTGTGTTTTTCTTCTGTAATTCGTTATTTCAGGAAACAGTCTCATAGACTGCACAGCTAAGGCTGCAATGGTTTGGTGATAGCAATAATACCTATCCCTTACTTAGTTGCAGCAATGCAGCACATGGGGCAACCAGCAATGCCTGGGATAGTGCCGGCCACTGCAGTGCCAATCACAGCAGCGTGATCAGATATCTTGTATTCACAGGTATTTTTGCCCCCTTCTCCCCATCCCAC
The DNA here is from genome assembly GCF_052110815.1 of Crocodylus siamensis. Taxonomy (NCBI): domain Eukaryota; kingdom Metazoa; phylum Chordata; order Crocodylia; family Crocodylidae; genus Crocodylus; species Crocodylus siamensis. The sequence goes on along the minus strand of NC_143396.1, from coordinate 225,784,733 downwards.
ACACATGCATGCAAAAAGCCCGGTTGCTCTCCTCCCTTCTCCCTAGTTATGCCATTGCTCTTACCTGTAGCATTTTTCATCAGAACATCTCAACGTGTTTTACAAAGTAGGTTGATGTTATTTTCCCCATTTTACAGAAGAGGAACCTCAGGAAAGGAGGGGTGAAACAACTTGCTCACACTCAGGGCCTTGTTACATTTTGGACTGTGAGCTGTACAAATACATCAGTATTAATGCTGGTTTAGATTTGGGATGTGTTAACTTGCATGCTCAGCCACTGCTGCTGAAGTGCTCCTTTTCTTCAGATTGAGCCCTCCCAGAGAGCAGAAGCAACTGGGCAGGCAGGTTAACCCTTCCATGCTTGCTCCTTTGGGATAGACAGGTGGGCAGCCACAAACAAAAGAGGGTGGGGGCAGTGAGCAGGGATCTGGGGTGCCGGGGAGGGTGGGGGGAGCAGTGGGCCCAATCTGGGACAGCAGCAGGGGTGGGGGAGGCAGGTAAGATGTTACATTAAGGTGTAGCCTAGAGTAGTCCCACTTAATGTAACCTGAGCTGGGTAGCACAGACCAGAGATAATCTTGCCCTGGAGTGGTAACTTTGAGCTGCCTAACAAATCCTTCAAACCAGTCTCAGGTGTTAATGTGCACAGCATCCATGGGTCAAGAGCTCCAGGAGCCACTTAAAAGTACCATGTAATGAGGTCCTTAAACTTTGATGGGCTTCTTCCTACCCATCATGTTATGGGTAGGGATCTCCATAAATTGTGCCGGAAGTGCGTATTTAAAATTGCGTTTTTCACTTCCTGGTGATCAGCAACAAATGGCTCAGCCAGTGAGGCCCTTCTGTAAATGAGGGTAGGGGGAGCAAGTGGTGAAATGAAAAACATTAAATAAGCTGCTGTGGGGGGCTACTTTCTATCTGATTTACAGAGATACTTAGCCATAGGTACTGATCTGAAATTTTACAGAACTAACTGCACTTTTTCTCTTTGTTTTCCTACCTTTGATTGTCATCACCTGTCCTGGATGGGTGACATACTCCAAATGAATACAGAGACTGTTAGTCATTTAAGAGGCTGAGATGAATCAAACTGATTGCATAGCTTTTTAAGTCCAAAAGGGACAATTATGATTATCTAGTCTGACTTACTCCATTCCAGGCCATAGACTATCAGAACAGTAATTTCTGCTCTGATGCTATTAATTTCTGGTCATACATGAATAACTGGTTAGGCTGCAGTACTGTAAAAATGGATCTGATGATTCTAGTAGACTGCAAATCTTGGGTTCAGTAGACTGTGATCTTGGGTTCAGAGTACATCAGAAATTTTAAAATAAATAAATTCCTCCTCAGCATGTCACTGGTGGGGAAAAATGTTAAGTTTGCTTCTTCATCTAGAGTCCCTACTGCTGTACATATTGCTGAGACTAATTTAAGCCACTTACCTTTATTTTGAGGTTCCACTGAGATTTCTGTGGTGTGACCTGCTGGGGGTTAATATTATATGCTACAGCATGGTGGAGTGTTGCATGGTGTTTAAAATTGCCTGCAGAAATATGAGACTGAGACCATCATGTGAACAAGAAAAGCACTGAGTCGACCTTTCCCCTCCCAGATAGTCTTATTGACGGGTGTTGAGTGGAGATGTATGCCACCTGTCCATGAAGGACAAATGACATCCTGTCTGTGGGTCTGTGACTTATCCATAAAAACACCTCTGATGGACTTATGTGACAGTGTCAAATAAAGGGCAGTATAAGACCCTGGCTTATCTCAACGTTTAATCAAAATCAAATTAGAGAGAGAAGCAGAAGTAGCTTAGGACCATCAACTGCCTGACTCGGGTGATTTTGTATGGCATTCAAATTTGACTGTCATCTTTGGGCTTCTTGGGCATGTCCAGATGAGTGTGCATGTGCAGTATGTGGCACCACACGTGCTGCACATGCAGGTGTTCCCCATACTGCTCATTTGTAGCACAGAAGGTTTTTTTTGACCCTGGGAGATCCTGGTGTTAAAAACCCCAAGACTAAAAAGAAGTGGGACTGCATATGTGGTGGCAGCATGAGCCGCTCAAAACGGGAGCCTAGTCAGCCGGAGGCATACTCTGGCTGCCAGCCAGGCTCTTTGCTGCCAGATTGCCATGGCTGCAGCCCCCAGGACCCCAGGTAAGGCTTCTGAGGCCAGCCCAGGTGTTGGCCCCTGCCCCACCTGGGGCCACGTGCTGCATGCCAAAGTGCGCATGCATAGATGTTTCCTGGGGACAAGTAGCAGTGGCACATTGTGCCATTGCTGTTTTGTCCCCAGGGAAATGCACATTCCCATTCATGGGGATGCGCCCTTTGAAACAGCTCAGGATTCCCAGGAGAGAGAAACATGGAGTTGAAACTACAGGAGACCCTTGCTATTCACGGGTTCGGCATTTGCAGTTTCAAATATTCACAAATGCTGAATCTGCATTTTAAATCCACTTTATATGCTTACAAGAGCTCCTCAGACGCTCTGTGCTTGCTGCCGCTGCCAGGCTCCTGCCACTGCTGCTGGAGCCGTGCCCCACCCCGGCTGCCAGGGGTGCTGCATTCATGCACACAGTGCCTTATTCGCGGATTTCACCATTCGTGGGGATCACAAGAACATATCCCTCGCGAATGGTGAGGGTCGCCTGTATTTGACTTTTATACAGAATCCCTGACAACCCACATCCTGTATAAGTCTACAAGGAGGAAGGTGCCGTAAGTACCAAACCTCTTGACTCTGATGACTAGAATCTACTTTGGAGTTTACAACTAGGATCTGCCAGGGTTCATTCTGCCTGTTCCCTGTGGGCTTTTGTTTACACAAAGTGGGGCTGAACTGATCTTTTTGCCTCTATAATTGTTATGAAATTTTAAAAAATCCTATCCCCACAAAAATCTTGCTATACGTGTCCTGATAGAGCAGTGTATCCTTTTTTACCATATGATAAATGCACAAATATTTCACTTGGAAATTCTGCCCAATTAATCTCTGTGTTACGTGCTTTCTCTCCTGAATTAGAGGATTAGGGTCAGATTGCAAGGGTCTCTCCTTTACCTCATTCACTTGCTCATATTGGTTTGACACGTCCATCTCCGCCTCTGTTAGCTGAGTACACTTGGATAGCAGTGCTATGTAGAATGCTGCGTGCCAGGAATTATCTACTGACCTTACGAGGCAAATTTAGCACTGAGCTGTCAGTTTCCTAAGACATCAAAAATGCACTTTTAAGATGCTCTGTGTCTTTTGGGGACTAATCTAGAGAGGCTTAAGAACTCATTATATTTTCTCCAGTGGAGTTTGGGGTGTAGAACACAAGTCATTTAGCAATTTTTTCAAGGATAACATGCTGTCAGCTGAAAAAAAGAGGTGGACAAAGCTATGGCTATACTCCCTCTTTTTCCAAACATGCAGACTAACAGAGGATGAAATGTTCTGTACAAGATAACTGCTTGTCCATAAGGAAACTGCCTTGAATTTGATAAGCTTCAGATGGTTGCATCAGAGAACAGTCTCTGAGTATATATAATAGAAGGGAGAAGAGGTTACAGTAGGATTCTGGCTGCCTCTGACACATGAGGGTGCTGTGGCATTGAAGGCATGTAGCTCTGATGATTTATATCAGAGGTCATTTTGGTGCCATATCAAAGATTCTTCATCTCGTAACATATTAATAATATAAAAAGCTTTGATATTCCTATGGCACTTGAGAGAGAACCATGTTAGAAGGGAAATTGGATGCAGTCCTTGGGACTTGCGAGAAGGGTTTGAAACTTTACCAAGTCATTTAACGTCTTCATGATATGCAGCTGGTGTGGTCTGTTCCCTGAAGTAACCAAACTATAGGCTCAGAGACAGATTATTTGGTCTCTTGCAAGGCACAGAACAGCAGGAAAAGGTATAACAGATGTGACACCTGGCCCAAGTGACAGCAAGTTGTCTTCAACAGTGGGGAGTCTTGGGAAAAGAGCAAGGACTGTTCCCTTGCACCCTTGGGATTACCCAGCAAAGCGTCTCAAAAAGGTGAAGAGAGAAAGGACAGTGGGGCTCTTGCTCTCCTCGTTTCTCCCCTCCCCCCTCCCATACCACACTGGAAGCAGATGCTAGTTAGCTACCCTGGGAAGTAAAATCCCTTCTAAAACTTCCTGCAGAGCAGTCCAGCTCCATGTAGCTCCTGACTCAAGTTAGTAGTGAGATGTTATATCCCACACATTTATCTTCCTTGCAGTGATTTTGTCACTAGTGGTTGGAGGCCAAAAGGGAGGAACTCCAGTGACCCCTGGTACAGGTTTTGACAGTGCATGGGTATGATGCCCAAAAAGACATCTTGGAGACAGGCTTGGATGGGTCATCTGTGCAGACTTGGACAGCTGGTTTTGCAGGACTAACAGTGTCACTTGCACAGATTAACAGAGCAGAGCAATTGCATAGTCTCAAACCTTAGTGCAGAAATAGAGCAAAATGTAGGTGCGTGGACATGGATTTAGGAGAGCAGTTTGAGATGCTAAAACTTAAAACCTGTGTCCTACATTTTATATTCAGTTTAATCCATCATAGGATCATTCCTACCCTCCTTGGGATGGAGTGTGGCAGAAGCTTAACAGCAGACAGCAGTGTACTGCGGTTTTTCAGGATGCAACACACAGGCCAATAAATTGTAGCAGAGGAGGTCCTAGACAGGTGGAATATAATTGTCAGATGTGGTATTTGCCTAGTGTTTGTATTCTACGTTTGGAGAAAGTGTCTTGAGGTCTTTATTATGAGCGGCTTGGAACTCTTTCAGCATCTAGCCTTTAGCGCTATGGGACTGCAATGTTGGAGGTCAGTTCGGCAATGACTCAGAGGGGAGAGTAACATCTTGTGAACTAGGAAGGTCTTGATCATCTACCAGGCTGCTCTAAGTCACAGTCCCTGCAGTTTCGAGGGGTGGGTTTCAGATGACCAATTACAAAAATTTAACCCCCCCCCCCACACCTTTACAGAGACAAAGCCCCATGTAGTATTTTTGGGAGATTATTAAACAAACTCCTTTATGAATTAATGATATGCTCCCTGGAAGGTACTTCCGATCGAATTATAAGGGGTCTCTATCTTGTTCTGGGCGGTGAAGGAACTGCTTAGCTTCCTTTAACCGCTGCCCAGAATGCTTGTGAGACACCCTATAATTCAATTAGAAGTACCCTCCAGGGAGCATATAATTATATCATATCTGTAAAACGTAATGACAGCCCCCTCGTATCACATGGTGAGCAACTCTATACTGCTGCCCAGAACCTTTCACCGGTAAGGAACTAATCTGCTTAGCACAGATTGAACTCGGCGGTGTACAGCACTTACCCAAATGCTTCTGAAGGGAATCCCTGCCAGCTGAATAAACCTGTTAAAAGCACGGACTTACCTCACACCATGGCCTGCTCTTCCTACTTCTCTGCTGCAAGACCTTCTCGCCTGGGGCTATTTTTCCCCAACTCCCAGAGTCCTCTCTGATCACCTCTTATTCACTCATTTGTTCCTCAGGTGGATAAGATTTTGAAGGAGGCAAGTTTTTTTTTTTTAACTGTTCACAACATAATAGAAAATTAATAACCATAATGCTTGTCAGTGTACTGTGGTGTTTTAACAAGCAAAATGGCATTCTTCTTCCCCCTTGATGCTATCTTAGAACATTCCTATACAGGCCATGCATTTTCTAGAGCAAAATAATTACCCCCAGTGTTGAAATGCAGCCCCTTCTGGTGTCAAATGCAGCATTCCTTTAACTGCAAATGCTTCCTTAGCCTGATGAAGGATATTTGTACCCTAAAGCTTGCAAAGAAGAATTTTTCCAACTGTTTGAGTTGGTCTAATAAAATATATCAGATTTACCAAAAGAACCTTGTCTGCCTGTGTCCTTAGATCAACATGGCTACAAGCTATACATACCCCTGCATCCCTTTAACAGTGCTCACTAGCATTATGTAAACAGTCCAGGGCTGGAAGTGAAGAACAGTGTAGTCAACTGAAACTGGAGAGGAGTTTTAGGTGGGTACCAACATTTCATTTAGGCCAAACATAATTATCCAGAGTGGTCATATCTGAGAGTGCATGCCTATGTGGGCCTCTACATCCTCCAGGTCTAATCTGCCTTAGCAGATAATGTTAACAATTCTGACGAATGGGCTGCTTGTCACATCTCACTGGAAGAAGTACCTTTGCTTAGTTATTGGGAAGAGGGCAGTGGTTTTGACAAGGCTAAAGTTGATCGATAATAGGACGATTAGAATCATTATAGTTATAAATGAGGGGTGGGGTAGAGGACAAGAAGCTTGTTTCTTTAGAAATTATTTTTAGGAAGGAAAGAAACTTCCCTGCTCGGTGGATCTCAACTAGGGAAAGTTGGGTCTAATTAGTTTCCAGCGGCCTCATGATCAAAACAGGCCTTGATGATGTCACCCCCCCACCCCTCACTTGAATGGGTTTGAAGACTGCACTTGCCTGTCTCTAGATGCTCTTCCTTCTTTCAGATCTGCAGGTTTGCCAAGCAGGTGCTTCCACCCACAAAGGATAATTAAACCTATATACCAGTAGTCAGATTGGAGTTCATGTTAATGATGTAACATGACTGGCTGTCAGTCCTAAAGTGTTTTTTTTTTTATGCTCTCAACTTCCTTCACTCTGAGTGAATTGAATGCTTCAATACTAGATAAAATCATAGAAGAAGATAAGGAGTAAGTGTCTAAGAAATGGCTGAGGAAGCCAAGCCTGTTTCCATGATGAGGCATGGGGATTTTAAGATGACCTTGAAGGCAACGGATCCAAATCCTGATGTGAATCCTTCATTGGAATTGCAGTGGGGAACTGAGCTTCTGGAGCTGAAGGTGGGGAAAGTGTGCTTAGGCCCAGGTCTTCTATTTTCAAGAGAGATTTACATGTAGAATCGATTACTACCGGGGCCCAGATAGTGAAGGAGGGCTTGCCTGTGTTTGCCAGCACCCAGAAGAAAAAGGGAAGAGAATCAGGATCCCTGCCATGAGAGAAATATAGGTCCAGCATGTTATCTGGTAGACAAAGCACTTTCAAAGCACAGCTCATAGCATGTTATCCTTGAAAAATTGCTAAATGACTTGTGTTCTACACGTCAAACTCCACTGGAGAAAATATAATGAGTTCTTCACTTTATAATGAGTAATAATCACTAAGGTAGCCTGGGACTGGGTGCTTTTTGTTTGAAGAAGACCAGTGTCTTTGATCAGGGCTTTTCAGCTAATGGAGTCTGATCTAGCAATAACTTGAAAGCTGATACCGATGGGGTCATAGCTCATTGGTTTGCGGGAAAATAATCTACATGAGCTAAGACTCATAAGAAGCCCAGGCAAAGCATGGAAGAAATCATTTCCTGCCTCCCCACGCCCTTTCTCCTCCCTCCTTCCCCCCCCCCCCCCCCCCCCGTCATTCTCTGTCCACGCAAACTTAATTCCAGGTGGGAAAGGCTGCCTCTTTCATGCTGATCTGCCTCAGAGCTGAGTGCTGCATGGAGGTGTGAAGCACCTCCGTTTGCATACCTTGCTGTCCCCGGCCCGGCCTCTACCCTATGCTGTTTATTTGTTATGATCCAAATCCTACAATTCTAAAGGGTGTTTGGATTGTGTACATTACAGCAAACGTACGTACGGGCATTCGGTCCCTCGAGAGAAAGAGTTGAGATCTACTGGTAGATGGCATTGGCTTTTAAATGTTATGGTATTCCTAGAGCAAGAGATAAACTAAAGTAAAACCAACTGAATAGTATGGGGACTCTTCTTAGTTGCGTTAGGGGACGTCTTTTTAATATACTCTTGCAGAATGTTGCAATGATCCACTTGCATTTGCTTGCACTGTAGAGTAACTTTCTCCTTGAAAGGGTACCACAATTGGTGAACCCAGAGCGCTGGCTGGGAGATTTTGAAGTTCTGAAGACAAGAGCATGGACTCAGATTTCCACTACCAGAGCACCCTCCTTCGTCACATGGCTTTTGGTTGCCCATAAAAATGTCTGAGTGTTTCTTTTGTAAGTAGATGACTGGGCAGTGGCAATCTCAATATTACTTTCTTCCATGTAGGCTTGTAGAGGAATACCTAGGGAAATCAAGGTAGCATTATTTGGTTACCTCAGGCAGTTTCTTATTTCAATTAAACACATCTTGCATTTGTATTGCTCCTTTCATACTGAAGGATCCCAAAACACTCCACACATACTGAAGGATCATTTTATCCACCACTCAAAAGCAACTGCCTCTAGGCATTAGCTGTTTAAGAGCATGCAGTAGAGTTACATAATGCTTTAGGACAAGACGTGAACAAGAATATCAAACAGAAATATCTGGGGAATTTAGGAGGGTCAGGATTTAAAGTCCAGCATTGGAATTTGGCCAGAATGCAAGCCATGGTCAACCAGCTTTTGCAAACCATGGCAAAAGAGCTGTAATGATGTCGGTAACCGAGACCTCAGTTTCACTTCTTAGACTGGTCTACAGCACCTAGTTTTGCTAGCAGAGCTCAGGTTCTGCCAGCAAAACTTTGTGCAACCATACCCACAGTTCCTCAAAGGTGACAGAACCACTTTCTGCTGGCAGGGTAACGCCAACTCTCCCGTCAACTCTCCTATCTCCTATCAAGGCTTCTGCCACCATCTGGCTGCTGACAGAAGACATGTAGATACACCCATACTTTCTGCCAGCTGCAACAACGCCTTTGCCATCTTGCCAATCAAGGGTGCACGCTGTGCCCTACATGGATCTGAGGGTAGCCAAATGAGTGTCCACGTGCTCTGTTAGCTTTCCTGGGGAGGCTGCTGTTTGCTGCCAGAATTTAAGGTGGCAGAAGCAAGCTCATTTATACAAGACCCTCTTGAGGAAGATGGAACGTACTTCAATACAGTGCCCCCTTCACACTATGTGTGAGCATGGTTTCATTAACAACTGTGACAGCTGCCGCCTACTAAATTGCCAGCACAACTTCCTGGAGTATCCTGGGTTTTTTCATGCAATTACTAAGTGGGCCTGAGCCTTTGACAACTGAGGGTTGAAGCAGAAGTTGGTGTCACTGCAGACACTGATTAGAAGCCATGTGCTCAGCTTTTATTTGCAGTTGCTGCAAAGGAGGAGAGACTCCAGAATAAAAGTTTGAAAATTCATAGAGTAAAGAAGAAGATCTGCTAATCTCCCTCCAGCTAGGTCAGTGTGTCAGGAAACTTCTACTTACTCTCCCTCAGGTAAAGAGCCCGTCCTAGGAATAATAAGGGACAGTGTCAATTCAGCACTGTTTTCAAGCATCCATATGGTTATTGACCATCAGTTCTTACCTGATACCACGAATGGGTAGCTAGTCACAGAAGCTTCGGTTTTGAAAGTGCTGTTAGGCTGGAAACCATTTTCTTTGTCTACCAGAATAGGCATCTCTGGATCTGAACTCTTGGACAAGTGGAAAGGAATTGGTTGCCTTTGCTAGCAGCATTCACCGAACGCTCCATACCATACCAATTCTTATCAGCTCAGCTGAAGCACCACTTGTTGGATGCCTGTAGAACCAGCAAGCTGGTTTCTTTGAATTGATAGGTGGCTGCAGTTAATTTCTCCAGTGTTCAGTTGACAGCTGAACATCTGTGCTGTAAGGGTTTTGCAGTAAGAATGGTATGGCACTTGATTTAAAAATCACATAGAGTCGGGATACCTAGGAAATGGATACAGATCCAGAAATTTGAAAATACCAGCTTGCTTCATCATCAGCAAAGGAGCATATGCTGTTGAAATCAAAGCCTGGCTTCCTGTACAACCTGTGATTAACAGCAGAGACTGGGGACAAAGCATTCCTGAGGTGGCCTGTCCAGGAAAGCCCCAGACGTGTTTTAGTTATTTAAAACAGATAGAACATGTACAGCTTCTTTGAAAACAGAGATCTTGGCTGGGCTTAACATTGTAATGTAGCATTGCTACCTCATGTCACCTCTGAGTTACCACAATGCACTGGGGTCTGCCCTCACTAAGGAGATGATGTAGATGTAGATCTAAATGTCAGTGATTGCTTCAAGGTTGCTGCAGGGATGTGGTTTCCTACTAAAGCCCTGCCGTTTAAAGCATCAGTGTCTTGCTAACCTCTTAGGAACTGTGGAAATATTTATGTTCTGTCTCTGTTTGCTTCAACAGCTATAGTTTGTGTTTGCTTACACGCACAGACATACACGTGCCCACGTACCCAGTGTGCACAAAGAGAGATTAGCATCATTGCCCCTTCCTATTTTTAGTTCTTGCGTCTCATCTCCCAACACTTGTCTCTTCCCTTTATGTGTTCAAATCCTATTTGAATATATTTGTGAAGATTAATGCTAACCAGAAGTTAGCAGTTCTGGGGATGGAAATTTTGTTCCCTAATGCCACAGCACAGTACTCCTTCCTCCTCCTCCTCCTGGTGAACTGCCTCATTCCAGCTTTGAGGAACCTTCTCTAGTGATAAGGGAGGACTTAAGTCACTACAGCCTGTTCTACCCCTGTTCCTTTTTTGTTCAGGGGCCACTTGTGATGGTGGTTTCATGCCTATTGAACACCTGCCTTTTAGAAACAGTACTCTGATCCCCAACTCATTTCCCAGTGGCCACAGAAGAGCATGTAGGTGGTAACAGCTTCTGATCACCACTGACCTGGAACGGTATCTCGAAGGGATGTGAAATCTCCAGCACGTCTCTAGGATGGTTTAACAGGGATGACTCTACCTTGAGCATCAGGTTGGACTAGATAACTCTCTTCAGGTTCCTTCCAGCCCTACTTTTCTAAGATTTAGTGAAATCTAGTTTGGGAACTTACTGGGGATAGGTTCTCTATCTCATTAACTGACACTTACTGTATTGACACAAGGCAGAATTGATTTCTGGTGAAAACAGAATTGGAAAGTTTTTCTTGCAAGTAACTCAGTGTTGGCTCCTGCTGTAGCCTGTCTAAGAATAATGTAAGAAACTCCAGCCTTCCCCAAAAGTTCCCTCTACCTGGGGAAATCCCTTCTTAACCAGTTTGCCTTCTCCACTGTCAGAGGAAGACGACTTTTCAGATAGAAAGAAGAAGCAACTGATGCCATTCTCAGTGGAGAAAAGGGGAAGAAGGGAACGGAAAGAGCCTAGCAGCAGTTCTAGGTGGCTCTTCTCCCTTTCTTCACCCTCCTTTCCTGTGAAATATAGTAAGCTCTTCTTGACTTTTCGTTCTCCCCTCTTAATCCTTTATAACACTAGGCTTTAGAAAAGGAGCTGAAAGGGGAGAAGAGGGGAAAAAGAGCTGTGAATATCCCAATAGGCTTGGGAAAAGGAAGAGGAGGAGCCTGCTGTAGCTGGTCAAACCTAAATGAATGATGGAGATGGTGAGGATAGATGCAGAATTTATGTAGGTCCTGGGGAGGTGCAGGACTGGAAGGCAGTGAGGTGTGGCTTCTGGGGACAGAATTTAATAATGATAAGGTGGACATCTAGGGAGAATCTGGAAGCTCCATAGCCTCCAGAAGCTAATGAGAACTGCTGTAGCTGGGGCCAAAATAATTTTAGTCCTACATTGGGGAAAAAATGCAGCACTGTACTAGTCAACATAGATTTGGGTAGGTAGGAGTGCAAAAATCAAGATCTGCTAAAAAAAAAAAACAACCAAAAAACCCCTACTGTATAATTATCTGAGAAAAATCTTATGCTTTTGAGCCAATGTCATGATTTCTTGGGGTTTAACTCAAAACTAGCAAAACTGAATTTTCCCCCCCTTAACTTTTAGAAACAAACATTTCAGAATCCAGACATGTCCCCACTGCCATTCATGGTCTTGTCTGGATCTCTTTAATTTTGGACCTCTCAACCTTAAGTTTGTTCTTTTTTTATTCTTTAACAGAAGTGTGATCTATGATGTATGCTGATCATTTTATTATAGTTTATTAAATGCATAGTAAAGCTTTTGAAGAGAAGATGGCCTTGAGGTGTGATGAGTTGTGTTACTGTTCTGCAGGCTCTCATTGTTTATGAAGCTGGTGGAGTATAAGAATATCAATGATTGATAAGTCTGATGTTTAAAGTTCATTAAATGTATACAGTGTAGTTTTTAAATTAACGTGGTAGTAGAATGGAAATGGTTCACTGACTAGGAAATAGGATTTTGTGATCTCCTAGTAATGTCTTCCTTTGATCCTTGCAAGCTAATTGCAGATTTTAGGTAGGCCACAGTAAAGTTGTGTGGGTTGGAAGTGAGTACAGGACGGTTCTATGTCAGGGTTAAATGCCAAAAACTTAAATTGTTCTGGCTCCTAGAGCATTTCCGCTTCTGGATAGCCAGTAGGGCAGGAAGAACAGCAAAGTAAACACTCCCATGCAGTGTGCTCTGGAATAAAATATGTACTTTGTTTTTGACAGGAAGACTAAAGAATAAAAATCTTCCCTTGTAGTTACTGAGGAGCAGCAGCTAGGGAGCTGAGCCCACTCATTGTTCTGCTTCCTGTGAATGTCTTGCAAACTTTACTTTTCCTTTCATCTGGTAGTTGGTAGAAACTGCTCTTACCATATTTCCTCATGTATAATGGGCATTCCAGTGTCCAACAGATGTTTCTTTGGAAAAGGTGAATGTTATGTATAAAAAAATAAAATAAGTACAGTATATAAACAAACAAGCAATGATATATAATGAAAAAAATAGCTGCATTTTTTTTTGGTATCAAAATATTTTTTCTTTTCTGTGCAAGGATTATATAATTTGTGAACTGGGGTTCCCTGCCCTAATTTCTGATTTGCATTTTTCCCCTCCCACTCAGTTTGAAGAGGGAAAATAATATGAACCAAGAGTGTAGAGCAAAGCCTGTTACTCTCAATGGAAAGACTCCCACGGCTAAAGTTGGTTGAAAAAAAATTACAATTAAACACTTTTTGTTGGAATTCTCTACTTAATTGAAACGCATGTTAATAACAAAACTGCATGTCAGTATGGCACAATAACATGCTGTGTAGACATATATGCTGTAGTTAGTTCGGTTACAGTGAGCTTGGATATGATTGCAAGGTACCACGTGGCTCTGTATAGACCAGTGAATCTCACCTGGAGTGCCACACTCTCATCCCCAGCCTGGTGCTCCAGCTACACCAGTGGCACCTGTGTTTCCTTTCTAGAACTGCTATGGCTGCTGGACCCCTTGCCCTTCTCACTACCAGACATCCCTTGTGCCATCTTCCCCCATGTTCCCAGCATCATACTCTGTTGGTAGCAGATGGAGGGGAAGGGGTGGATGCATGAACAGAGCCAAACTTTGCAGCCCAGCTTGTCCCCTTCGTTCCTCCTACACTCCTGGGACTGGTGGGGGCAGTTACTGGCATATGAGACTCTACAGGATCAGTTTCGGTGGTGGAGGCTGCCCTTGCCCCCTAAGGTGGGGCAGGGAGGATGGGAAGGGGACAGAAAGTGGAAAGAGACAGGCAAGGCAGTGTTAGGTCCTGCCCCCACTGCCCTAGCCTAGCCTCAGCTAGATCAGTAGTTCTCAACCTTTCTTACCCTCAAGACCCCCTCCATATCTTTTCTGAATTTAGATTCAATGATTCTCAGCTAGAGTGATGTGAAATTCGGAAAAGTTATGGAGGGGGGACCTTGAGGCTAAAAAGATGTAGATAGGCCTTGTAGCATCTTATGGAGATGGTATAGTTTTGACAAAGGTCTGACAGGGTCTGCCTGGAAGGGTTTGGAATGAATTGGAATGAAACCAGAGTCAGAAACACCCAAATCCTCAGCGAGATGGAGCACCTTTCTCTGCCTAGCTGTACCTGCAGATTTCAGTAAGTGTTGGCTCAGGCCCAAAAACTTGAGAGAGAGGATTTTGTTATGAGACCCTTGGTTTTAGTTGTATTTCTTCATGTACAATCAACTGCAACAATATGGGGTCAACAATATGATCCTCTAAGCTTGATAGAGTGATAAATATGCTCTCTTTTAGTAATTGGGGAAAGACAAAATAATGGGAAAGTGTATTGAGCAGTAAGGAGACCATTTCCTGCACTGATCCTAACATTTAGAACTTTTACCCCCATTGATTTCAGTGACAGCAGCATTAGGCCCTTTGAGTACAAGTCTCTCACTTTGTTTTCGGTTGTAGCCATGTTTGTCTATGGACATAGGCAGGCAAGGTTCTTTGAGTAGTGTCACAGGCCAGCTAGGTGCTGTGAGTGTATCAGCTGTGAGGCTGCTGTGTTCAGGACCGAGGAGACGAGTTGGGAATGAAGTAAAGGCAAATCTACTTATAGTTTAGCATATAACAGTTAACAGAAAGGCTAATGTGACAAACAGATAGTACAGTAATAAAGAGCTAATAGTGAATGATAACAACAGATAGAATGACAAAGAGTTCCCACATGGGGTTGGCAACTTATCAGCAGTCCCTCTATGCCAGGTGTGCGCCAAGTTGCTCCAGCGAAGTCAGGTGTCCCTGATCAACGCAGTCCGAGGGGTCACCGGGAAGGTCCCTTGGTCAGGACCCGGTCCTCACTCACACTGGGAGTCTGGGGTCCGGGCTTGGTACAGCAGTTGGTCCTTCTGTCCCGTCCTTCATGCTGGTCACCTGACATACAAGCTTCTTTATACCTTATCTTATGCTAATCTGTTGGCTTTAGAGCCACTCACAATCTTGTTCTATAGCTGTTACCCTATGGGATCAAAAGATAGACATTATCATGGAAGGTTACTGCCTGAACTCAGGTTCACTCAATAAGCAAATTACACCACATTACTTTGAGGTTTGAAATTAGCATCACCTGCCCTTAGTTTCTTATTCCTGGATTCCGTGAAATGTGCTAACTATATTAGGTGGTCAGATCTTGTTATGGCTTAACCTTTAAAAAACCTGTTAGATCAGCTAAGTTTGTAGCTCGGCTTATTTTTGGGGCTCAGTGGTCCCATGATCAGTGCAAACAGTTAGATTCAACACTTTGGTTAAATTGTGACAGACAAATTCCACGTGCAGGTTGCAAACTTACAAGCTTTGCATTAGCTAATCTTAACTGCTTAGACCATTACCTGAATACCTTCAAGAGCATATATTTATTGCTCATTATAGTAACCCCTCTGGTTCTGGCTACCGCAGAGTAGATGCAATATCTTTTGTTAGACCAACTCCAGTTGGTTTAACAAAAGATACCGCATCTACTGAAAGAACCTTGCCTGCCTAATCTCTCTGTTGGGCTTTCTTTGCTGGCTTGGGTAAGGATGGAGAAAAACTAGATTGGAAATCCTTCAGCTTATGTCTACATTCTTCAGCAGTGGAAGAGTTAAACATGAGTGTAAGATGCTGAAGGTGCA
The DNA here is from genome assembly GCF_052110815.1 of Crocodylus siamensis. Classification (NCBI taxonomy): domain Eukaryota; kingdom Metazoa; phylum Chordata; order Crocodylia; family Crocodylidae; genus Crocodylus; species Crocodylus siamensis. The sequence continues at coordinate 225,769,413 of NC_143396.1, read as the reverse complement.
ACATGAAGATTAGATCTAGGATCCTATTTTACTGTTGCATCGATAACAGGATCTAATCAGGTCGCCACTCTTGTTGATTACTGACACCTGAGACTACAGAAACTAAAAGGTAGAGATGGGGAAGTACTTATTGATTGGCAATCGATAGAGGCTCAGGTGCTTTCATCAGCCATGTGGAAGTACATTGCATTCACCTGCTAATAGCAATCTGCAAATCCCAGTAGTGCCTGGTGTGGGTGTTTAGGTATTATAGCTACTTGTTGTACACTTAGTCAGATGCCTGAAGAGATCTATGTAAGATGGGGCTTCATGTTACAAAACTGCACATTGCTCAGTCTAAGGTTAGTGATATTAAATATATCCAACAACCAAGTGAGGGAAAACAGAAGAGCAATTGAGCAGGGTTTGTGACTGCATTGTTTGTCTCAATAGTAGTTCTCTGCTTTGTGGCTTTGACTTCAGGATGGCTGTGAATGAGGTTAGGACATACACAAGGGGCTATACCTGAAGTCTTCATGTTCTTGAAGGTGGTCTCACAGAGGCCTTTCTCCTTTCCTTTTCTCTCTGCCTTTCTCTTTGTTCCCTCTGTCCCCATGATAACACCATCCTTCTTCAGGGATATGTTCCATGTCACAGGAAGCCTCATTGTTTCTTTCTTCAGCCTCTTCTCTCACCTCCAGTCGCACCATTGCTTCCTGTATTTTAGAAGAATCGTGGGGAGGCAATTTTGGCAAGCAAAGCTGAAGTGAGTTCCTTTCCTTTTCATCTTACTAAGACAACATTATGAAAAAGGCCAGAAAGTGAGACTGGTGATGCTGTGGGTGCTACGGACGGACAAATGTGGTGTCAGGTTCAAATTAGCTTAGGAGAAAGTAAGATTTAATACCCGGGAGGTTTAAAAAAAGATGGTCTGTCCTTACAATCCTCATCTAAGGCATTTTTCCTCAAGGACTGGTGGTTGGTGTAATCATCAGCTGCTCTAGGTCATATTAAAGACAAGATTTGCAGTTTAGGAATATTATGAGCTTAGAGGAAAGCTAAATCATTGAAGTCCTGTCTCTATCTTCCTGCATCCTGATTGGCAAGACAGAAGCGACTAGGACAATCTGGCTGGATCTCCCTGTTTACTATCAGTGCCTGTTGCAGTCCCATGTGCCCTGTCCTTTCTGACTTAGTCTCCTTAACCCCTGCCTATTGTTGCTCCCTTACCCTGTGTCCTTCTGTTCTGGGTCCCTCAGGCTAAGTTTTCACAGATGCCAGCAGTAGAAACCAAGTCTTATCTGTTCCGTGGTACAAAATATAGTTCCCCTCTGTTTCCTCCATAGTTGTAGTTGAATATGAACAAGTCCAAATCATGTTCAGTGCCCATTACTGCCTGTCTCCATTGAATGAGGAGAATTACACCATGGTGGAGAACAGCTGGTGGCAAATTTGGATGGCTTTGGGCAGAACCAAACTATGTTCAGCACCCAGTACCAACCAGGGTGGTCAGCTCTTCACTTTGCAAAATGTTGTCATACTTTTGATACTGACTGCCTGTAGTTATTTCTATATCCTCCCCTAGCTAAACTGTGATCAACAAGGAAACAGCATGTAATTTCTGGTGTGGAATATAGGTCAGGTTCTGGTGTGAACACATGCATCTCTAAAGGATTGAAGAGCTAAGGTTATAGGTGCATCCTTAATGTTGTCACCCACCTTTCCCTTGAGTTATTAACTCCTATAACTTTAATATTCCCCCCAATTTGACGTTTTTGTTTCATTGTATTGTTGCAGTTCTAGAACTCAGCTTTGTTTTTTTTTTTCTAGCAAAATTCACATAGAAAAGCGATGTTTTTTCCAACATTTCAGTTGAAACTTTTTTTTTCTAATTTACTATTATATTAAGCAAAATAGTGCATAGTTCCAAACAGCAGCACATAGAAATTTGGCCTGTGTTGGCATACAGTACGGTTCTTCACTTGGCAGAATTAGAACTCCTTATCTATGTGACATAAAGCCTGCACTTCTGATAACTATTATTTCAATAATCCTTTAGTTCAAGCAGTAGAAACTTGTGCTTTTAAGAATAGAGTCTGATTCTATCCCTGTTGACACCATTAAGTTCTTAGATGCCACAGCATGAATAAAAGTGACAACCGTGAAATCTTTAGTGGTTATGAATGTTACAAAATGGCATTCTTAATTAAGAATTCAAAAATAGCCTGGAATCTGCAAGAAACACTTGGAAAACTTTGGGCCTACCTCAGCCCTTTAGATGAGCAGCACTGGACTGCCCTGGGGATTGACTTACGATATCTTGGGGGTTCTTGAACTGAATTGGATGCCTGTTTGAGGAGGCATTTTGACCTGGATTCAGAAAAGTCTATGGTCTGCATGTAAGAGTAAAAAAACAACCAAAAAACCAACCAAATAACTTGGCCTGGGTTGTTACAGCAGCCTTTTTTGGATGAGTTTTTCTTCCTTTTCTTCATCCTCCCTTCTGAGCTTCCGGCAGAGATTGACAACCTACAGCACACAAGCCAAATCTGGCCTTTAAAGACCTTGGATCTGACCCACGAAGGTCTGTTTGACATAGGGAGGTGATTTAAAGGGGCCCCATTAAAGCAGTAACTTAAAGCCTTCTGCTCTGTCCTTTCACTGCTGAATTTGCTATTCCCACATCCCATGATGTTTATCATGGCTTAGGGCAGCTCCCAATAAGTGGAGGATGGCACCAGAGATGTGGGGTGGAAAATTTTCCGGAAGATTTTCTACTGCTTTATTTTTGTGGGAAATTTTCCGTTTCTAAAAATTCATTGTTTCATAAAATTCATTAGTAATAATGAATGGATGCCAATCCAATATTAGGCAAGCGTGGCAGTTTCAAAGTTGTAATTAATGTTTTTCAGGTGATTTATCCCTAGGAAGTGTGTGAGAGAATACATATATTTTGTACTGATTTGTAAACAGGAGGGTAAATACACTCACCTAATAATTCAAACCAAAAATCAAGTTATGAATTCACCTAATTGGCTGTGCAAGTCCAGTCAACACCAAAGCAGAGCATATCGTGCACAGTTCTTTGGGTGTGCTAAAATTAGTGTATCAACAGTTTTCGTAGATTTCATGGATTTCATAGATATTTGGGCTGGAAGGGACCTCGGAAGATCATCAATTCCAGCCCCCCGCCCAAAGGGCAGGAAGTCAGCTGGGGTCATAGTGCCTTCAATTTTTTTCTTAAATTTAAACAAACAATGTAAGGTAAGTACATGCTATTGCGTATTGTCTTTACATTTTTACAAGTGTTCCAACAAAAATAAGTTCTTTCCACATAAAGCTTTGAATTTGTTTGAATACAACATTTTAAACCACATTAAGTGTGCTGTATTTAATTTTTTCCTAATCAAATATTTCAGTTCAAATACTTGTGGCTTTTGGGACAAAAAATTAACATGGGGGTACCTTTTTAGTTTTGTTTGCTAAATATAAGTCAAACAAACATGCTAGATCACGCTCTACTTAGGGCATAGGAAAATTTTCTGGAAAAATTTCCAATTCAAAATTTTCTGGAAAACCCACATCTCTGGGTGGTACTGAACAAGGAGGGGTCAAAGCAGCAGGGGATCAATAGCAGGGGCAGCGAATTGGCAGCCCGTGGTAGATTGCCACTAAAAACGACTGCCAAACCATGGCTTGCTATATTTATTGCAGAGTGTTTATATTGCATTTAATTAATTAACCCCATGCTTCAGAGCTGGTTACCTGTAGAGGCCAGGGAAGGATTCCCCCCTTCCTTTTCTTATAATTTTATTTGGCAGTGTGCATTCCTTTGAGAAGCCCTAGGTTGGCCACAGCTAAAGAAGGGAGACTGAGTGGGGTGCACTAGTTCCCATAGTGCTGAGAAACCTATTGGGTACCTAGTTGGTAGGTGTTGTTTCTACATTCAGAGCTTAACATTACTAGATATGGGGTCAGAAATAATTTTTCCCTCCACGTCCAATTGTCAGGAGAAGGTTATTACCTTCCTCAGTAGGGTGTAGCTTGGTTAATCATCACTCAGGATCATCTGGACAAGCTTCTCTGCCATTGCATTAGTGGTCCCCATGGTCTCTCCTACTCCCTTCCTTTGGCATGTTGTAGTTTGAGGGTTTGGGTGTTCTGGTTTAAAGGCTTTTGCCATGTGGTGTGGGGGTGTTTTGTTGCTTGTGTCTGTAGAGGCTGTGGTGGATGTTCTTAGATCTCTTTGGACTATATGCTGACTCCCTGGTTCCCTGTGATTTGTAGAGGGCTGGCTCACAAGCCCCGAGTGGCTCATTCCTCTATAACTTCACAAAACTTGGTCTGTCTTAATTTTTTTATTGAATAAGGATTTGTCTCCCTGCATTAGTTTAAAACTCATTAAACCCCTTTGAAGGAGGATTAAGCTACAATGAACAAAAGCCACTTTATTTCCAAATGAGAGAGTCCACACAGGGATTTTTTTTCATGCTTTAACTTCACACCTTTCATTAATTCAGCTTAACTTTCTGAGCATTTCAGGGCAAACAAGCCCTTCTTCATTTTGCTGGATTTATATAGTCCCATGTAGCTTCAGAAATCCATATACCCAGGCCTTGTGCTAAGTGCTGGAGTACCAGGAAATGGAACAGACTGTACCAAATCTGTAGTCACCTAGAAATTCATAGCTGTTATTCTGCTGCAAATCTGCTCTAAACTTCCCAACAGCAGCAGCAGACTCTGCCATCTATGAGCAGTATATGACCCAAGATACAGGTGTAGTTTGGATTCTGCCCTGTAGGGGGTAATGATACAGCAGTCTTAACAATTAGCTGGGGCTGAAAACAAAAAGGGAAACAGCCATTTCTTTTTACAGATTGAGAGAGAGGCAAAGAAATGAACAAACAGCTTTACCTGGTAAAAAGTAAATCAGATCTTTATCATGTATTCACTTGTAATCATCTACTGCAGTGTTAGTAATGCAGAGGAATACTGTTCATTGTTTAATATGGTTTTTTCTTTTTATCATCTTCCTTTACCACCTGTATTTAGAAGTTTCTTTCTTTTTCACAGCTCTGGCTAAGTAGAACTACCTGTTACCTTTACTTTCTTACCAGAGGCAGCGTAGTCTGGTGGATAGGGTGCTTGATGGGGATCCTGAACAGCAGATTTCTTTTATGCGCCCTGTCCCTGACCTGATGGGTGGCTATGCTCAAGTCATGTCACTTCTCCGTGCCTCAGTTTCCCCGTCTGTAAAATGGGGATAGCACAGCCTCCTTTGTCAAGTGTTTTTAGATTTGTGGATGGACAGATCTAGCTATTCTTTTATTCATGCAGAAGCTGTCTCTGGTTCTGAATCTCTTCTCTAGCCACTGCTTCTTGTACTGCTCTTGCCTGGCAGTACTCAAAGCAAAGTATTTCCCACCCTTTTTTCCCCTTAAGGAGGAGATTGTATAAAGTGTTAATTAGATGGATGTCAAGTCTCATTAAAGAAGAGGAATCACATGGGCAGAGCTGAGCACACAGCATGGCTGCTTAAGCTGCTCTGAGGATAGTCTGTGCCCCTTTGATAGACAGTACATGCTGGGAGAACCATTTCTGCCTTTTTGCCCTATGAGAGGAAGGGTATGTCAAGAGGGAGCAGATTTTAGCTTCTTCCAGGGGCTATCTAAAGGCTTTTGAAACTGGTAACTAGAGATGCCCAGAAGCTCCTCTGCCCTGTTGTTCATCCCAAGAGACTTCATTCAGTGGCTTCCCTGAGCTGCCAGTTTTTGACTAAGCTATCCTTCAGTCTGGGCTGCCTGTGCCGTGGAACAAATCAATACCCACCCTCACCACCCTGGGACAGCTCTGCTGTGTTGCCCATCCCTCCCTTGCATGCAGATCCCATATACTCCTTCTCTTACACACTCAGAGACACATCCACCCCTGCTGAGTTAGAAGGTCCCATCTCAGTAACAGTAATGGCCAGCCACTCGAAGCTAAAGACGCAGGAACCCAGCAGAGACTTGGTTATATAACTGAGAGTAAAACATGCAATCTCTGTTTATTTCCTTTTCAAATTAAGCCCAGATTTTAAATTTTTAAACTGAAGTGCCACCATAGGAGCAAAGCCACCAAAAGCAGCAGAGTTACTTGGCTCCTGACATTTGCGATGGCACATTTAATTTTTCAGTAAGTGGCAGGTGAGATTCCAAAAGAATTGATTTTGTTTTTTGAAAAAATTGGACTTGGCATGAAAATAATAATATAAACCTGCCATGTCATAATCTAGAGCAGAAATAGGCAACCTGGCATGGGTGTCATAGTGTGGCACTCAAAGGCATTTTGCTTGGCACACATGCCTCAGGGCAGATGGCAGGGAAGAGGTCAGGGCTGCACTGCTACTGCAAGGAGCGGGCCCCTCATAGCTCCCCCTCCATCTCCCCCTGGCACGCTAACATCTTAAAAGTCAGAATCATGGGTGTTTTTGCCACTGTCCCAAAACATTGCTGACCCCTGATCTAGAGGTTCAAAGTCTCTGTTTAGCATCAGGATTCAGTAGCCCAGTCCCCTGATTCCCGGCAGTGTGGCTTTGACTTCAGGAATGCTGCCTACAGATGGAGTTGTATCCCATTCTAAGATCAGGCCATTAAATGCATCTGATGTCATCAGCTGATGCAAGATGTGCACAGCATGTGATTCAGGCATTGGTATATAAGCAAAAATGTTCCCTCTTTGCTTATCTTGTGTTCCCAGGTAATACACCTCTGCTTTTAAGTGTATGTACGTATTTTGTTACAGATCAAGGACATTTACATTTTCTTTGAAGGGCAGTCTGAGGTTTAGACTCTCTGTATTGTATTTTTTAAAAGGTTTGCATAATGCTTGTAGTGAAAATCACATTTTTATCATTAATAGATTTCATAGACATTAGGGTTGGAAGGGACCTCAGAAGATCATCGAGTCCAGCACCCCACCCAGAGGGCAGGAAGTCAGCTGGGGTCATAGGATCCCAGCAAGATAAGCATCCAATTTGCTCTTGAAGGTGTTCAATGTAGGTGCTTGAACCACCTCCGATGGCAGGCTGTTCCAGACCTTGGGGGCTCGGACAGTAAAGAAATTCTTCCTTATGTCCAGCCTGAAACGGTCTCACAGTAGTTTATGACCGTTCAACCTCATCATCCCTTGGGGTACTCTGAACAAACGTTCCCCCAAATCCTGGTGGTCACCCCGATAAACTTATAGGTGGCCATCAGATCACCCCTGAGCCTACACTTTTCCAGGCTAAAGAGCCCCATGGCTCTCAGTCTGTCGTTATAAGGTCTGTTTTCCTGACCTCTGATCATGCTCGTGGCTCTTCTCTGCACTCTCTCAAGCTTCTCCACATCCTTTTTGCATGGTGGAGCCCAAAACGCAGCACTCCAGCTGCGGCCTCACCAGGGCTGAGTACAAGGGGAGAATGACGTCCCAGGATTTACTTGAGAAGCATGTATGGATGCAAGCCAGTGTTTTGGTCGCTTTACTAGCCACAGCATCACATTGCAGGCTCATGTTCATCTTGTGAAAAACAAAAGGAAGTTTTGAAAACTATGATACTTCATCATTTACTCTGTCTGATCCCATTTGGAATCACATTTTACTGTAACTGGACTTTTAAAAGTCTCTAGCCACATACTTGTTACTTGAGAAGTTTGCAGCATGTTAGCAGGATGTCTGGTGCTGACACAATAGGGAAATGCTTATTGTTAAAATATTTTCAAGCAAATGAAACATTTCATGAAACATTTCTTGAAACAGATTTTTCTGAAAGTCTTGTGTAAGAAAATCCTAAACTTTGAACCAAATATAACCAAAGTGCATGCTAGCTTCTCCAGTACATTTCAGCCTGTGTACTCATTTACAGCTGTGTGAAAGAGCTGTAGACAGGATCCTCCACTCCCCCTCAAGGGAGAATTTTAAACTTTTATTGTAGAGGTGTAAATGGTTGTGCAAGGTGAATGGGGATTGAGATTCAGGCCTTGCCCCTGTTTTAAGCTTTGCCATTTTGCAGTAAGGCTACATTTACAGGTAATCTGGAATCCTGCAATATTCTGAGAGATTATAAGGAACTACGATTAATTTGTGTGACTTTCTGCCTAATCCAGGATGTAGGACTTCCCTGACTAATTTCAAATAGAGCATGTTTTAGAAAAGCACCACAACCACTGGGAAGTTATTTCAGCGGTTAAGCTACCAAACCTGCCCTCGTTCTAGCATTGGTGTAGCTCCATTGTCCCTGGCAAGGGTGGGAAAAATACAGACCAGCTGTTGCTAACCAGGCTTTGAAAAGCTCTTTTCAGAAGTGTAGGTGACCTCCACTTTTCTCCTCAACAGCCTTCAGCTGAGGAGGGGATAACATCCACAAACATTAGCCCTCAGCTGGAAGATGGAGGGACAAGTAGTATGCAGGGAAATATTGGAAACTACTCTGAGACTGCTGTTTAACATAGCTCACCTCTTTCTTCTTACCTCCACCATCAGTAGGTAGTTATTCTTTCTCACTAAGAGCTACTTTGTTTTATTGAGCAGACGGAAGGCTGCTCACTGGTGCTGCAACACCGTATGTGTCTGCTCCTCTGGAGTAGGGGAGCCCAGCCAAGAAAGCCTTTAAATTCCAAAGGAAAGACTGACCTCCAAGCTCAATCCCACTCTTCCTCCTCCCTGTACCATGAAGAAAATTCAGACTGGGAGGAGGCACTGGAGAGAGACGAGATTGAAGGGAAGCAGTGGGAGATGCAGACCCACAGAAGGACCTTGCGAAATTGGAAATTGAGAGAGAAGGTAGGGACCAGTGAAGGCCTGTGTCCCCCTTCACTTCCCAATGTAGATGCTTCATTAAGCAAGTCCTAAATGAAATTAGTCTTTAGGGGAGATGATATTTTTGTTGTTACCTTTCTTCATACCAGTAACTAGAACTAATATCAGAAGGATGGTGCTATACACTGATTTTGAGCAAAATTGCTTTTCTTTTCTTCAGGGCGGAGACATGTTTGATGGGAGCACATCCCAACTGGTGGAAAGAAGCCACATTGGTTTCAAGTGGGATTATAATCCAGAGAGTGACATGCTTCCCTAATGTCCTAACCATTTCTTAGGTAGTCTAGTCTATGTAAGGGACTGAAAATCCCTGAGGGTTCCCTTAGTGAGTTCCTTATCAGCTAGTTTGGGAATACCCACTTACCTGTCCTGCACATAGAAAGAGCGTTCATTTGTCAAAATTTGGCATTTCACTGCAGCCTGTGTGAATACTGAAGGAGCCATACCAACTTCATTTGTGCTTATTTTGCCTCTCCCAGGTCCTCTTGCCCCTCTTCATTGCTCTGGCTCCGCAGCTCCATTGGACTTGGAGGAAGGGCTCCACCTTAGGCGGTGGGGAGCAGTAATACAGTTTGAAGCTATATAATTTGAAATTGTTGATTCACTGCCTTGTTGGTGGGAGCAACACATGCATCTTGCCCACCTTTTCCCCCAGCTGTGGTATACAGAGTTCAAGGCTATCATGTGGATACAGTGCTATGGAGATTGTCCATTTCTTCTCCATCCCACCCCCCATACCCATAATGAGTTGTGAAGGGGAGACCCATGTAGAGGATCATACATCCTCTTTGTCCACCTTACAAACTTGATTTAGCCCCTCTTCACCTTCCGAAATCAGTGTAGCAACAGGAAAACAAACTGGAGCCTCTTCTGGTTTGTGCGTCAACAACAGAATCATCCTGAAACTTGGCAGCAGGATCTTTATTAGTGGGGAGAGCACATAGCGAACCTTGTTTGACTCCTCAGATCCCAGGCTTAGTTTGCAGAGCTGGCAAGTTAAAAAAACAAAAAACGAAACAAAACTTGAAAACTGAACATATTTCATATGATAGCGGCTGAGAGAAGATAAATTGCAGAGTCTGTGTAACTATAACCATGCTTTAAAGGAGCTAAATACGTCTCCCTCAGAAATTCAAGGCATCTAATTAGTAAAGCCAAGCAGTTATTCAAGAGACCATCAGTCCCCTTGGAGTAAGATACATGCTGTTAGTGGTAGTATTTGCAAGGTCACTCCTTTCCAACCCTTTCTACCCTTCCCCAAAACTGACATACTGGGGAACATCTGCAATCCATTTCCCATTGTCAAAGACTGACAGGAAAGGTGCATTGAAAGGAAGAGGAGGATGACTGATGGCAGCACAGCCTTGTTGAATTATTGCCTGTTGCGTGGGGAGCAGAGCTTTGCTTTTGGGATCCTGGAGCCCAAATCATCCATCTCTTTCTTTCAAAGGTGAATTGAAGAGCTTTCAAAACAGGAAGGAGTTAGCCACTTATTTAAGACCATCCAACAATATGTGGAGGCCTAAAATGCATTTCCCTTTTTAAAATTAGAAGTTCAGTTGTCTGATTTTTTTCCTTAGCTACAGCTGATAGCACTACCAGCTAAATCACTGTTTAGTTGAATGATTGCTGTATTCTCATGCCTTTTTTTCCCCAAAGCATTTTGTACTCTAGAAGGGATGAATTCTTTCCCTAGTATTGAAATGCAATTGCCCTGGTGTGAAATATTGGTTTTAAAACAATACACCACAGCTGAGGACGGGATGTGAAGAGTTTTCTTTTTTCCTAATTAAAATTGCTGAGGAATTTTACAAAGACAGAATATAAGTTCTGACATTAGAATTTTGCTAATTTAGGACACCTATGGTAACCATCCGACTCTTGAAATAAGTGCTCTGGGGATGGGGAGCTCTTATCACCTATTTAAGGTCATGACCCAATTTTAAATCCAATTAATCCAGATATGCCTGTGGATGCAGGATGTTGCAGCACCATGTAATGGCTGCCAGTACCATCTGCTTCACCTGTAGGGTCTACAGGTGAATTTATCATTCACAAATACTGATTTGACCCTGCTAAGTTATTAGAACTGAGATGGTAACAGTGCTGTGTGCTATATGTCAAGGACTGTAGCTTACCAGGGATTGGGACTCCAGGGAAATGAAGCTAGATAGAAAACCTGGGAATGGGAAAGCAGAGCAGAGGAGATGGGACATGTGGACTATATCCTCAGATGGAAAAGTGTTGTTCAATTAAAGCCATTGGTCTGTGGTGACTTATCCCAGTTGGGTGGTGTGTCTCTGCCTTTACAATGTGCACTTTGTGCTTACACGGCATCTTCTCAGTCCCCTTTACAAACATGCATTTAGCCGCACAACACCTTATTCCACAAATGAAACAGAGGCACACAGTGTGTTTTGCCCAATGCTGCACAGCAGGTCTCTGCAGATCTGGGTCCAGGTCTCCAGACTGTCAGTGTTTTTCCTTGCTGCAAAACCATCCATTTTCTTTTCTTCTCCAAGGGCCTGTTTTTCATTTGAGTTTTCTCTTAAAATGTTTCTGCTTCCCCTTTTCAGACTGAAAACCCAGCTCTGACAAACATCATCACCCTGGATAGCTTATGTGGCCAGAAAGAAGGCTGCTGGGTGTCATGGTACACTAAAGAAAAAACAATTGGCTGATATTGAGTGGGGGTCTTCAGTGGAGAAGACTGACTTTTATTAGTAGATGTTTTGGATGGGGAATCCAGGAAAAAGATGACAAAGCTGAGATGGAAATACAAAGCGCCCGAGCGAGGGACTAACAATCGAGGGATGGGGGAGAGGAGGAGAACGCGACTAGGTTACATACGATACAATGTTAGCCAACTAAGCCCGGGGGTGGGGGTATGTGGGGAGGGGGGATCACGACGTTGAGAGGGAAAGGAGATAGATACACACATACCCGTTACAGTGGTCTGCAATGTTGGAGGAAGTGGCTCGGAGAGAGCGTCTCAGTCCATAAAGTCCGTGGGGCGGGGTCGTCCGTGGCAGCGAAATCCTCTCGACGCGCAGCGAAGCGGGGTGGGGTTCAGGCGGCGGCGTCCTCCGGGTCCGATCCGGCGGTGGCTGGTCTGGAGGGGTCAGTGTACTGGCGGTGGCCCCATGATGTGCTCCACGTAGATGTTGCGGGACCAGCGGATGGTGTCGGACACCATGAGGCAGCGCATCAGCTTGGCGTAGCGGCGGGAAACGCGGCAGGCACCGAGGACACTCTTGTTGCTGGCGTCCCAGGCTCCGAGCGTCCCCACGATGAGCGCGTCCACCATCACGTCATAGCCGTGGCCCCTCAGGGTGTCGGCCAGCGGGGCGTACTTCTCCCGCTTGCGAGCCCAGGCGTCGGTGAAGGCTTGGCGCCGGTTCTTGAAGGGGATGGTGATGTCCACGATCATGATCTTCTTGGCCTCGTGGTCCGTGACAACAATGTCGGGGCGCAGCTGGCTCTCGCAGCCCGGGACGGTGCGGTTCACGGAGATCTCCCCCGCCCTGGCCGGGATGGCTCGCACCAGGCGGTCCTGGACAGCATTGTGGCGCAGCTGCCAGGCTTTGGCATGCGGCTTGCAGCCGCACAGCACGTGGGGGAGGGTCTCCACCACGTAGCCGCACTGTCGGCACATCTTGTTCTGGTGGCCGAAGCGCATGGCCCCGTTCAGAGGCAGACAGTTGAGGCGGGCGCAGTGGAGGAAGCACCAGTCCGCAAAGCGCGTGAAGCTCCCACTGGGCATGAAGTGGTTGCTAGCGTCCCACTTCGAGGTGACGTCGAAGACCTTGCCCTGGTCAGGTTTGGCCCTCAGGTCGCCGGCGTACTTGTTGTGGACGGCGTCCTTCAGGAACCTCTCCAGGAAGGTCCTTGTGCGGGGCGTCACGGTGATGAGGTCAGCGTGCGGAGCTGGGCACAGGCAGACTCCCAGCTCCTGGTGCTCCTCAGTTCAGGTCCAGGTGCAGCCGATGCGGCTCCCGAGGCGGCGCGTGGCGTTGCAGGCTCGGCTCCACAGCGAGGCAAAGTCCCCGCCGTCCTGGCTGAACTCGCCAGCGAGCCGCTGAGGAAGGTGGCCAAGTCTTGTCCGGTGGGCTGCCGCCCGATCCTCTTGCGGGTGGTCTCCTCCAGGGCACTGGCAGTGATGGTACTTACCGTGGTGTCCGGGCAGGTGAGGAGGCGGAAGGCGTGGGTGACCACCGCGATGTCGCAGAGGTCTCCCATGCAGGGCACATTGGCACCTCCCTGCCGGTAGGGGATGTGTAGGACCTCGTTGCTGGCTTGCAGTGGCAGGTGCAGCCACTTCTTGAGCAGCCGCCGGATCTCGGTGTCTGCCTTCTTGAGGGGGGTCTTGGGGACTGCCGAGCCCCTCAGGATGAACGCAACGCGGGGGATGAGGAAGGTGTTCACCGCGCCTGTCTTCTGCCAGGAGGCCAGCAGGGATGAGTGCAGCTTGTGGGCGTCCTGCACGATCCCGGCGATGGTCTCCTCCGGCGTCTGCCTGGCCCGGATGGCTGGTGGGCGTCCCCAGGTGGCAGTAGGCCTTGCCATCCCACAGGTGCCTTATTGCCTGGCCCTGGACCGTGAGGGTGGAGTCCAGGACGCAGCTCTTCTGCCTGCCGTCGATGTGCAGGGAGGCGCACTTGGCAACATTAAAGTGCAAGCCCATCCATCTGGCCGCCTCAGACGTCACGTCCAGCATCTGCTGCAGCTGGGCGGTGTCGGGGGCCAGGAGGACCAGGTCGTCGGCATAGGCCAGGACGCTCAGCTTCTGTCCGTACAGGTCGAGCCCCCCGGGGCCGCCCGCCACGGCTCGAAGGAGCAGTTCCATGGCCAGACGGAAGATGATGGGGCTGAGGGGGCAGCCCTGCCTCACCCCCGACTGGATGGGGATCTCTGCGGTCTCTCCGTCGGTGGTGCAGACGGTCATGGTGCATCCGAGGTAGAGCTCTCGCACCGAGTTGATGACGCTGTCCGGTAAGCCCAGCTCACGGAGGGTGTTGAAGATGTGGCGGTGGGGCATGGAGCCTGAAGGCGTTGGAGGTGTCCAGCCATGCCACCGTGCACTGCTTCCTGGTCCTCCAGGCGTTGTCCAGGGCCATCTGGAGGGTGAAATTGTGTTCGTAGCAGTCCTCCGTTGACATGAAGCCCTTCTGGCTACGGCTGACGGCCCTGCCAGTCACTGCCCAGTTGGTGATGCGGGCCGCCAGGCAGCTGGTGTACAGTTTGGCCACCGTGGAGCACAGGGTGATGGGTCTCCAGTTGCCCAGGTCGGTCGGGTCCCCCTTCTTGTGGATGAGAACTGTCATGGCCCTCTTCCAGGCGGCGGGTGTCTGGCGGAACTCTCTTCACCTGTTAAAGAGAACAGAAAGAATGAGGCAGCCCGGGTCACGTTTTTTGAGGAGACCATACCTGATGCCGTCCTTGCCGGGGGCGGTATCTCTGGTCCTCTTCAGACGGGCTTCCACTTCCTGTGGCGTGAAGGCCTCCTTGAACCCCTCCGCTGGGGGGACGGGGGTCAGCACTTCGATGGTCGCAGGTCGTGGGGTGGCCGCCTCTGCCGGGGGGTTGAAGACCCTGCTAAAATAGCGGAACAGGGTCTCCCGGGGGACCTGGCAGAAGGCAGAGGGCCCCTCCAGGATCTCTCTCACTGCCTTGGGGCGGTTGGCTCGGTATAACTTCTGGATCCGGGAGGCCACCGTCGGGTCGTAGTGCTGGCGCCTGGGTCACCGCTGCGGCTGCGGACTGTTGTCTCGTCGCATTGTTGGTCTGCTGTCGGCGCCTCTTCGGGGCTGGCCCGGGCGGGCAGCCGCTGCTAGCTCCTCCATGAGCCAAGTCACCGAGGCCTCAAAGGTGGTGGCCCAAGAGAGCTCCTCCAGCCAGAGGGCCTGCCACGGGGTGGGCATCCTCTGCTGTGGGGAGGGCTCTGCACCTGGGAATTCTGAGACACCCAGGAGCTGGAGGGTTCCCGGCGGCTTGGCCTCCCCAGGCAGCTCCGGGGTCCTCAGCGGGTCGGGCAGCCCCGGGTGTCCGGGGGGTGGGTATCCGGTCAGGGTGTCATGTCCAGTTGGGGAGCTCTGGGAGTTGACCTGCTTGGTGGCGTCACTGGGGCAGGTCCTTCCGTCGGACGGTCCCCGGAGGTCTGGTCTGGTGGGGTTGTCAGCGGGGCAGCTGGCCTGGCGGGTCTTCGCGCTGCGGTGCGGTTCGAGGCGGCGGATCTCACCAGCGTGCCGGGCCTGCTCTCAGCTCCAGGGCCCTGGCAGACCTTGTAGTGGTTCTTGAGGAGCTTCAGGGTCTTGTACTCGATGCCGCAGCGGGAGCAGTAGAACGCTAGGCGCAGCTGGTGGAAGCACCATAGGTGCTTATTAAGATCGTTGTGCGCCCTGTACTGCCTTGGTGGGTGGCAGGTGGGGCACAACAGCTTTGCGGGAAGAGGGAAAGGGAGGAAAGTGAGCTGCTAATTTCATAATGAAACCAGAGCCTTTGGCTGGATTTTGTATCATCAAGCACTGGCTTCTTAGAGTCCCCACCAAGGTGACTGGAAGTCAGTTTTCTGGTGTCCGAATGCTAGAAAGAAAGATTTCTCTTCTGAATGTGGGGTTGTTAGTGGAGGTTGGAGGTGAGCAAGCAAATTCAGATGCAGCCCTGAATCTTGCCTTCCCCGCCATAACGTGGGGGATCAGATTGTTGCTACCTTCTAATAAGAAGGTGCAGTTAAGGCCCATTTAATTACTAAAGTTATTAACTAACATGATTTAAATATCAGACTGAAGACCATAAAGGGGCAGATTGGAGTTTGGATTTTATTCATATCTTTTTCCCTCTTGAAACATGGGTTTGGATTTCCCTTAAGGCATGAATGAAGGAGTATGCGTAGAGATCCACATAATCAGAAGAGAACTGCCATGTTCTTTGTTATAACTGCCAAGCCTCTTTAAAGGAGATGACCAGGTCTGGAGCAACAAGGACTATTTCATGTCAAGAATGCATGCACAAGGATGCCTGGGGTTTTAGGACTGGTGTAACTGAAGTTGCTCAAAGTCAGGACAGAGATGCATGGACATAGAATTGGAGCAGCAGAGCTGTACCTTGGCCTCTCTCTGTTCCTAATCCCTTTCCCTTCCCATTTGTTGTTGTTCTTTTGTTTGAAACTTTAAAAATCCAGTAGTCAGCCTAATTTTTCTCTCTTCCCTTTTTCCATGAGGCATTGCCTTATGAGAACAGATGATGTGGGCAAAAACCTGCTGCAGCACCCAATTAATCAACTACCACAATCACTTCCAGAGGTGCTGTCTGTCATTTGTGTGGTCTGCCCCTGAGAACAGTGTCTCCCTGAGAACCTGCCCAGCCTTTATTAATGCACAGCCTGGTTAGGATATTTCCCTCCCCCTCCCCCCCCTTTTAATTTTTATTGCTACAATAAATCTTGCAAGATCTCTGTAACTGGGGGCGGGGGGGGGGGAGATTTCCTGTCTAGTGCATTCCACATTTTTATTGACTGTCAGAAATGGCAGTAAATCTGAAGCAGAAGGTAAGTCCAGGGGTGGTGAACAGAGCACAAAGTGCTGTTGCCTGTAGCAGTTGAGGATAGATTTAATTGCTTGCTAGCACCATGAAGGAGGTCTAAATGTTTCATTTGGTTTTTGTAGTGAATTGTGAAGAATGTGAAGGTGAGAGAGTCATGCACATTCAACCTTTTTCAAGGCTTCCCCCACTTCCCAATATGTGCAGTATTTAAGTCTGCCTTTCCCACATAACTCCTGCATATAATCATCACTTGCCAAAACAAGATCCTTCTTCTAGCTTCAGGCAGTGTTTTTAGGTTTTGCATCATGCTCTGTAGATCTGCCAGCAGGGTGTGCTGTAAGAACAGATCCACTTACACTTTTGTGCAGCTAAGGGTGGGATACAAGTTTGTCCCACAATGGGACTGGTGTTGCTTCAGAGATCTACTAGCAGAGGAGGCTCTGGGAAAAGGCTGGCTTGTACCTTTTGTCCAGCTGAGAGGATGGCTTGTGTTGGGTTCTTCAGACTCTGTGTCAGTAGGCCTTCATTGCTCTGCCAGCAATCTCATTGCCAATCTACAATGAAGTACTCTTAATTACACCAATGAACCTAATGCCTAAGCCTTCCAGGAGGTTTTTCAACTTCTTGTTTCATTTGGGGTCACTTGAAAGAGAGTATAAGGTCCAAACTGTATCTCTAACCCAAAGTCAGATACCAGTTTTGCTTCACATTTGTTTTCAGTCCTGAGAGTTTCTTTTTTTTTTCCATTTCAAACTGATGTTTACAACAAAAACACCAGTGGGAAAGTTTATAACATTTTTCAGGAATAGAGGTAGTTAGCTGAGTTATTCCAAAGTTAGAAGATAGGAGAAAGTAGAACCTTGGAGACCTAACCCATTCAGAAATGTAAAGACTTTTGCAGACAACAGCCACTTTGTCAGATCTTCATTAGCATGACAGATCCTTTCCTACCTTCTGCCTTTCAGGAGGATATCAAAAAGCTTATCAATTTAGTTGGCAGAGCCCTCAAATGCATGCATCTCTAGGGTGCAACATAGCAGCTACTTCATCGGGCACAGTTCTGCTGTACACCTCTGGAGGACAAGAAGAGGAAGATTGCTGAATTGTAATTAAAATGCAAAGGAAATTGGAGTGCGCAATAGAATTGCCAACACTGGCATAGTCTTTTTGTTGAACTGATAAAGGCTCTGTATCACATTGTATGGTTTTTTTGGCTGCAACACGCGCACACATTTAAATGCGCACCCACATTGCACTGTGGTAACAGCACTGTCAAGACTGGGGCAAAGGCTGTTCAAAGCACTGGATATAGTGACAAATGAATCCCAGAAGACTTTCTGAGTGTTGATTTTGACAAGCACTCAGATGCTGAATTCTTCTTGTTTAAAGGTGCTGCAGTAATGCCGTGTAGTTCTAGGGCCCTTCCCATCTTCCTGCATCTCAGCTGAGGCACAGGCCAAACTTATCTCTCTTTAGGGTCTTTCTTAAGAGCATTAAACAGAGGAAAACCTCAGGGCTATTGTAGGTAAAACTGTAAATGTATGTGTTAATAATGGTTCTCAGCTGGCTTCATAAAAGAGTACCATACAGTTTCTTAGTAAACAGATATTTAATGCACACAAAACATTGTAAGCAGGATTTGAAATACTTACAAATTGCTTTTAAATGAAAGCCATTAGCCAGTAAAGCTGCTGGACTTCCTTATACGTGCTGTTACCTATACATTTAAATGCAAGGTTTTGACATAATGCTTACACTTCTAAACTTTAGCATATGCATATGTAAACAAATTTTCCCTCAGATCTTCTTTTGGAGATGATTTCTCTTTCTCCACAGTGAGGTTATAATAAGTGGAGCATGTCACCTGTCTTCTTCTAAGCTGAAGAAGAATGGCTGCATCTCTCACTCTCTTTTTTTCTTTTCCCCAACTACTTCAGAGGCCTGTAAACAAGCATAAGTCTGGGGATCTTCACAGCCAGAAGTATTCCAGCTTTTAAGGTTAAGATTTGAGTGTTCTCTGCAGTTGCTGGTAAGACAATAAATCTGTAGCCTGCATCCAAAGTAGTACTAGGTTCCAACATATTGAACATCCATTCCTATGGATTTCAGTAAGGCTCTTTATAGGATGTTGTCTCTTTCCCCATAAGTTCAGGTAAGTCAGGAGACGGTTTACAAACCTTTTATCTCATTGAGCTCTGCCCATTTTCTGTTTAACAGAGACAGACTTCCATTTAAATTAGCTAGTAACTACTGGTAAATGCAAGTCTCCTAGACTGCAGCCTCAGGATAATGAATGCTCCCACTTAGCATATACTCTATACCTAGAGAATATGCTAATGCTAAAAGGACACACTGAAAACCTACGCAAGAAGACTGATGCTGACATCAAGAGTTGGGAGGAGCTGGCTACCAGCTGACCCCAGTGGCACTGCAACCTCAACCAAGTGGCAGCCCTTTTCAAGAGCAAGATGCTTTACCTCAAAGCATGGAAGAGAGAGCAGAGGAAGAAAAAGAAGAAGACTCCCAGCCTGCAGCTTACTTTCCCCTATGGAAAGACCTGCAACTTCTGCAGAAAGATCTGTGGCTCAAGGATTGGACTCCTAAGTCACCTCAAGACCCTTCAGTGAGCCATGGTAGGTATCATCCTTGAATTATGAAAAAATATGCTGCAGTGAACCAAATGGAGGGCTTCCCTAGGAGCTGATACTGGAAGAGCACTCTGCTGTACTTATAGTGGTAACTCATCCTAGATTTCATAGCAGACACGTTCTGCTATTTAGCAGCCAAATGGGTCCTGCATCAAGTAACCAATGGCCATGGCTATATGACTGCAGATATTTGGTTCCCCCAGGGCAACCTTGTGCCTCTGCTAGTTGTCCCCAGGGCATGCCTGTGCCATGTGCCTTTTGGCACATGGCAGGTTACCCTGGGCAGGATAGGGGAGGTTGGGGCCAGCACTGGGGCTGTGGGGGTGGGGTGGGGGCCGCTCCTGGGTTTTGAGTGGCACATGCTGCCCCTGTGCGCGCTGCTCTGCTTCTTTTTTTTTTTAATGTGGGTTTTTTTGACCCCTGGATATCCAGAGGTCAGCCCCCCCACCCCCCGAGTTGCTCCCTTACCACACATTCAGGTGTTCTCCATGCTGCATGAGGTGCTGCAGATGTGATTGTGGTGTCACGTATTGCATGGCTGTGCTTCTCTGGACGCAGCCAATATGTCCCTGCAGCTATTTTTATTCCTGTATTTATAATATTTTCCTCCAAGCTCTGTTCGTGAGACCTGCAGGCCCTCTTGCTCAAAATGAAAACATACATTTTCAGAAACAGTAAATCCAACTGAATAACTGCTACACCTTCATTTCTGAATGTTTCTGTGCCCAATTAGTTGAGCTGTACTCTGAATCTCATCAGAGATCTACAGTACTCGTAAACAGATCTCTGGGACTTCTCTGTCCTCCCAGCCCTCTCGCCTAACATGTCAGATGGACTTGTCAGGTTCTCTTGTAAGATCTCAGATATGCTGCTTATTACTAACTGAATTAGAAGCATCTCCTTCTCTTCACGTTATATTTCAGTCCTCTGTGTTCCTGGCCAGTACTTGGCAAGAGAACTGAAAAGAAAGGAGAGGTTTTTTTAAATATCAGATCCTTAAAAAGGTTCAAAACCAGGTGAAGCTATAGAGGTAAGAAGTGACCTTGTGCATTTTGAGTGTGTGTAAACATCTGTAATTCATAGAAGTTATCACTTGAGCACTAGAGCTGCATTTCTTGACTGTGAGGATTGTCAGTCCGCTCTAACATATGTGCACAAATGGTTTTGGCATTTAGAATTGGGCTTGTAAAACAAAGGCTTGTCTCCTTTCCTCCATAACCAACTCATTTGCCGTGATTACACTGCCAATGGCTGACTTGAGGATATAAGGATAATGCAATACATCTCAACCTAAACTGAGTCAGAACATATTAAAAGTATGTGTATCCTTAGGGGGAGTCCTTACTTCTTTCTACTGAGTCATAGATTGTAAGGTCAGAAGGGACCACAAGGTTATATTTGCTGATCGTCTTAGGCCATCAAATTTCTCCCAGCTTACCAAATGTCTTATGTTTGCCTGGAGTGTATATTCCAGAAAAGCTTCTAGTCTTGATGTAAAGACTTCAAGACTTATGGTTGTTAATTTCAATTATTATTCACCCTTACTTTTGAATGTTGTTCCTAAGTTATAATTTAAGTTCGTTAAGTTTTAATAACCGTCTCTAGTTCTTGTTACATCTCTCTCTGCTAGTTTAAGTAGATCTCTAGTAGATATTTTTTTGCCCTGTTTAGTTTCATAGATGTTAGGGGCTGGAAGGGAACTTAGATATGCACGGTGATTATTCCCATTTCTTAAATATTTGCATTCATAACCAAGCCCCCCAATCAGTTGTGGTCCCTGTGTCTTAAAAGTAGGCAAACACATAGTCACCCTTGTTTTCTTGGGAGAAGTTGTAGTCTAAGGCCCTGATCCATCAAACGTAAGTGGAGTGGGGATACTGTACCCTGTCATCTGCATCCTCTGTTACTGTAGTGTAAACAGTGGTATCCGTTAGGGCTGTGCAAGGCTTCAGACCATGCTTAAGATCTGGAGAAGCTTCAGACGCTTCAGCGTCCAAAGCAGCATGTCCAGATCAAAGTACTTTAGGTTTTCCGAAGTGATTCGGAGCTTCTGAACCGCTTTGGGGGTCCGGCCATAGGGTATAATGGGGAATCAGTGAAATATGTATAACTTCGTTGTTTTTTGTTTGATTTGGATGGAACTTGCAGGGGTGGTAGCCTCTGCTGAGAGCATGAAGCCTGCCAAGTTTTTCAAGAAGATTGCAGGGGTTGGGGGTAATTAATTGGTAACTGGTAACACAGTAGCTTAGCAGTCAGGCCTTCAGTAATCTTCCCCCCATCCCGTCCTGTCCCCCCCCGCCGCCCACTACCCCAAGATAGACACAGTTGCACGAGCACTCATGTCACGAGTTTTGCTTGTCTGCAGCTTGAGGTGCAGTTTCCCACAAACTCCTGCACTTACCTCCTTGAAACTTGGCAGGCTTTGTGGCCTCAGCAGGGGCCACCACCCCTGCAGTTTTCAGCCCGCTGCACCTTAACACACACAGGGTTATCTGTGTCATGAATTTTGCCTGTCAGCAGCTTGAGGTGCAGTTCTCCCCAAACCCCTGCACTGATCTTCTTGAAACTTCGAGGGCTTTGTGGCCTCCCTGCAGTTTTCACCCCCCTGTGGTATAACATACACATGAGATGAGTTTTGCTTTCAGAAATTTGGGGTACAGTTCCCCCCAAACCCCTGCACCGATCTTCATGAAGCCTGCCAGGTTTCAATCTCTCAGCAGAGGCTACCACCCCTGCAAGTTTCATTCAAAACAGACAAAAAACAACAAAATTATTGATATTTCATTGATTCCCCATTATACCCTATGGCCGGATCTCCAAGGCGGCTCCAAAGCTTTGGCGTCGCTTCGGCTGGATTGAAACGGGAAACCGATCTGGAGCTCTAGATCAGATCCCTGGCATCCGAAGCAGCCAGATCTGAAGCTGAATTGAATAGCTGCCTACTCTCACAGGCCTAGTATCTACTATCTGGCAAAGGTAGTTCCACCACAACCAGAACAGCTTTCACAGCTGAGTGAGGTTGAGGCCCAAACCTACCCTGTGTTTGTTCCAGTCACCCCCCACCTCTGCACCATTGTTATTCATCCCTGACCTCTAAGATTCTGGCTGGACCCCTGCATTTCCTGCAGACGCCTCTCTCAACATCAGGGTGCTTTGGCTTTTCAATGAAGGCATGGGCAGATCCAAGATTGTGGCCTTTTTAGTGGTGTGGTAGTTTGCAGTGAGCAGTCTCACCTCACTGACATGTCAGTGCAGCTTCTGCCAGACTTCTCATGTGCCATGAACTGTCTCATATCACACAGCCAAGGTGGACAGCAGCTGCATTGCCCTACCCACCCTGGATCTCTCCACAAGTGCAGGTGCATTAGCCAAAGAAATGCTCATCTCTCCCCCTACCTCTGAGTGTGTGTCTGCTTTACCATTTTAATTGTATGCTCACTAATGAAGATTTTATGCACCAGTCTGTTCTGGACATCCTGCTACATGCTCCTACTAGATGCTGCCCTGACCACTACTCTGACACACTTCTTGTCTCCTCCTCTTGTTGCATCTGTCCTCTCAGGGCTTTTGTCTTTTCTGTCAATCAGCCTGTCTGCTGCATCTGTTTCACCCCTGTTTTACAATCCACTGGAAGCAGGTAGCTTAATTTTTGCCTCCAGGTCTAATGTGCCTCTGGAATGACCTTGTATAGGACATGGGGTCTCTGAGCAGTTTTGAAAACTCCCAGTCTCCCAGCAGTTTTGAAAAATCCCATATCCTGAATGCCCCCACCATACGCTCCTAGACAACCATGTTCAGTCAGAGTGCCTGAGGCACAAAGATATGACTGAATTCCCAGTCTGAAAACTGAGAGCCCCAAACTGTACTGAATCCCTGTGAGAGTGAGCAAGTTTTGAAAAGGTTGTCCAAAGTTGCAAAGAAACCATGGATTTTTTTTTTCTACTGAAATCACTCAAGCCACGGGGCATGGCATATTTGTCTGATGTCTGTGTGCAGCCCCCTCCCCCTGAAGCCAGGTTCTGGTTTTGCAATGCATTAAGATACACTCAGTTCAAAGGACAGGGAAATAGGCTATGGAAATGTAAAGAGAGAAAGTGTGCACATGGAGTTAGGTAAGAGGTCAGAGGAGAATAGGTTCTTATTTCCAGACTACAAGAATGAGAATAATCTTTAGATACACATCCATGGTCCAGAGCCATCCTGTGGGAGTATAATTATGATAATAGATAAGAAGAGGGGATGCACAAGCGACTGGTGGGGGGCATGTGCCCCCCCTGAGATTGGCCCCTGACTTGGAACTCCTTAGGACAGGGCAGCTTTTTTGTCACGTGGGCCGGCCGGGGGGGGGCCACTAAGCTGTGGCACAGAAGTATAGGAGTGGATATGGAGCTTCTGGCCTGCCCCTGGGCCTGCCCACAAATTGTGCCTCCCTGGGGATGTATGGCAGGTGGTGGAATCAGGACAGTAAACCACTGCCAGGATTCCACCTGGGGGGGGAAGGCAGGCTATGCTTATGCCTCTTTATTTGGAAAATGCTTCTTCACTGAACAAGGTTTTGCTCACTTTTGCTGTGGACCTTGATATGAATTAGACTGGGGTAGGCAACTCCCGGCACAGTTGCCAGAGTGGCACAGAAAGGCATTTTGCTTGGCATGCATGCCTCAGGGTGGATGGCAGGGAAGGGGGTTGAGGTTGTGCTGCCACAACAAGGATTGGGCCGCTCGCAGTTCCTGCACCATCCACCTCTGGCATGTCAGCAAGTCAGGGTTGCAGGTGTTTTTGGGACTGCCCAGAAATGTTGCTGACCCCTGAATCAGACATTAGCTTCAGCCTATCTCTGTGAATAAGGAAAACATCTGCAGTTATGTTAGTTGGGATTAAAGGAATCTTCCAGTTGTGAACTATGAGCTGATCACCAGCTGGGATCAGGAAGTTGTCTACACTGTCTTGGGACCTGTTACACGGGTACATTGGGACAGGTTTACACCTTCTTTTGAACCATGAGGGAATTAGCCACTGGCTGTGAAAGTGACTACCAAATTGTTGTTGGTCCATGCTATTGATGTCAACTTGCCATTTTGTAGAGCATAAAATTGTAATTTGTTCGTTCTCTTGGCAATGTAGTCCTCCCTGGTAGCAAGAGTTGCTGGTCTAAAAGTTGACTGAATGATTAAAATGTGTTCTACCCAGCCTTGTTGCAGTCCTTCAGATGAGAATTCTAAGAAGAGTTGGACCTGACTACTGAATTTGATCTGAAGCCCCTCGCAATGGTTATGTGACTGTATTATTTTGATGTTCCATATTGAAAATTGTTTTTTGGATGGGTTTTTGATCTGGTCTTATCACTCACTCATCTATTCCAGGATCTTGTCACCAAGTCACTTGTATCAGCCACTTCTGAAGAAGGTGCAAGAAACTTTACAGTGGACACCATATTTACTGGAATATAAGATGACCCTGAATATAAGAGTACCCCTCAATAATTAGATTCCATATATGGAAAATCATAAATTTGTTATAATTTTCCAGGTACATAATCTAAATATTGGAAGGTTGTCTTGGATCTCCCTCCCTCTCCTCCCCTGCTACAGTAGGGAAAGTAATAGCTTGGGGGGGCGGTGTTCAGGTGGTCCCCTTGCCCTCTGCCCCACTCACTTCTTCCCCATGCAGCCTTCCTGCTCTTCCTGCTTCTTCCCCTCCCCCCTCCAATCCTTACTGTCCGATGCTGCTTGAACTGCTTGCCCAGGAGCACAACATGTGGAAGCTACTGTATGGCCAGGCAAGGGCTGAGTGTTGGCACTGCTGATTGGCCAGGCAGGCAGTGCAGCAGTGTCAGTGCTGCTGATTGGCTGGGCAGGAGTTTCCACGTTCTCCATGCTCAGGAGAAACAAGCTGCACCCATCAGTAAGGGGAAGGAATGGAAGGGGGCAGGAATAGGGGCTTTTTCACACACCCCCATGCTGATTGGGGTGGAACTTCATCTTATAGTTGAGTAAATACGGTAGGTATGGGATTTCCACCCCTACTCCAAGCTCCTAAATCCTTCAGTGTAGCAAAAGGTTTTATGTCCTTCCCAAAACCTTCCCCCTACCCCCATTAACTACTTTGCCTCTATATATCCTTGTCATTCAAATAAATGTCCACTCCGCCTTTGAATCTTGCTAAATTTTTACCTTCAATGACATGTTAGGGCAATGAGTTCCTTCTAGTCTAATTGTGCATTCTGGGGGCATCAGGACATTTTCTTTCAGTGTTTTGAATATTCTTCCTTTCAGTCTCAGGGTATGTCCCTTTCCTATGTAATGAGACAGAAGTTCCCAATTTATCTTCTCCAAAGCCCACATTACTTTATAATTTATATATAAACCTTACTTGTTATGCCTCTGTGTGCTGGGGAATCGGCAGCTTGCAACAGCAGCTGAATTGCTAGTGGTCTGTCATTGTTAAAAGTTGCCAACCCTTGGCCTATTATCCCATGGTCTTTCCCTCAGAACTGTCAGCAAAGGGGCATTTAGCATCAACTGGAGTGTTATTTTTGTGATGTTGCCCTTATTCATTACAAACTCAGCTAGCTGCGAGACAGTAGTCTCTGCCACGTTAGTGCTGAATAGGAACAAGCAACTTACAGATGAAAGTTCCATTATTATACTAGCCAGCTTCAGATGTATACAGTCCCTAAAAATATCCCTGAATTTGCTTAGCCTGTCCCCGGTTCTGTTTGCTGTGTTTGATGGCTTCACAAAATTCTGTCTTGTTCCAGGTCACATATAACGGGTGGCAGAGCTCAGTAGTACTTAGCCCCCTCAGTTCTGTGTGCTAGCTTGTAGATACTTTCTCACCTCCCAAAAGTGAATGGATTAATTTATTAAAAAAAAAAAAAAAAAAGAAAGAAAAAAAAAATTTAACATGCAACATGGTACGTCGGTCACAGGCATTGGGGAGAATTTGATGGAACGGGGATTTCAATCCCTAGCAGAAAGCGCACACAACTATATGGAGCTGTTTTAGGCTTAGTCTCCAAGGTAGCTTGAAATTCAATCTTTCATTCCACTCCTGCTTCTCCACTGGCCCAGCGTGTTCTCTCCCCCTCCCCACAGACACATTGCTATTTGTGTAGTGTGCTTTTTCATACTGCGACTTCTAGTGTGCCTAGTCTCTCCAATGGATGCTGATGTGACGTACAGAGCTGAGCTGTCAGGGCTCTGGGGTGTTTTTTTCCTCCTGCCTGTGATGAGTGGTGACACTCCAACTTTCCCTGCTCCACAGGCTGCTGCCTAATGCTTTTGTTAACATTTCATTGTGAATGCAGTTGGAGGCCAGGGAAGAGAAGCCAGTGCCTTGCAGCATCCCTGGAGGAAGGGGAAAGGTTGGGAAAGATGACTATTTTATGGTTTGAACACAGAAGCAGAGGTAATTTTTTTTTTTTTTTCCCCAGAGTATTGCTTCCCTGAGGCCCCTTAGAAGGATTTTCCTGTCTTGTTCTAGATCCTCCCAATGGCCATTTCCCCCCAGTTCTCTTACCCTATTCTTTCCAGCTGGCAAGAAGACATCAGAGAGGAGGGCAGACCCCTTGGGCCAGACTTTGATCGCGTGCTAATGCAAATCAGGAATTGCAGCACTGAAGTCAGTGGAGCTGCTTGGCATAAAGGGAGAGGGTTTGTTTCCCCCCAACTAATTTCTGTGAAATAGTCACATTGGACACTGAGGGAGCCAAACTGTGTGTGTGTTTAAATCTTGTTTAACAGCAATCACACTGAATGAAATGTTCACCTGTGCCCCACACCAGGGCCAGCTGGTACATTGGGCAATTGGAAGGAGAAAACTGGGACACTGGCCAATGTGTGTAGCAGCAGGCTGGCTAGGAAAGCTCAGAGCAGATTGTTACCTAGATCTGGCTACAAAATCGGCAGACTGAGAAGGGAGATTCAAATCTGCAGGCCATAGAGTTATAGGCCAAATATCCTTTGTATCTACCTGACAGTGCAGCCTTTATTTGGTAGGATGCTTAGTATAATTGCAAGTCGTTTACATAGACACTTATCCCAATGGTGTAAATGGATCCCCTAGGTTTACCCTGGTAAGATTTTTTAGCAAACACTCTGCCCAGGTTTTATCTCCTTTCATTTGTTATCAATGTCTTCTCTCACACCTTACGTTTCCCTGCTGAACCCAGTTTCAGTGCCAAGAAATGAGCCTTGCCTACTCAATCCCACTCCCGGCACTTAGTATAGGCATGGCCAAAGGGCACTGGTGCTGCAGACCTACCCAAGTTTCAAGGAGATGAGGTAATGAATATATTATATGTCTGCTATGGTGAGGAGATGAGAAGAGTTTCATTAGTATTTTTGGGGAGGTTGCTGGTAAATTGTGCATTTGTGTTTCACCTACAGAAACCAGAGCTCCAGTGCAGGTTGTGGGGGTCTCCACCTAGCCTTCAAAGGCTATTATAAATCCAGATTGTATAAACCGCCATTTGCAGTCAGTGCAAACTGGCAAAGAGCGGGTGCTGCAGCCCAGGAAGGAAAAGCTGCCTAAGGGCCAGGAGACGAGAGAAGCGATTGCAGCAGATCAGAGTGAGTGGCTGTCAAGAGAGAAGTGTTCTGGCAGAGCTGCAAGGGGCTTCTCACACGGTTCTGCTGCAGCCATTCAGAACAGTTGTCCTTGCTGCATCAGTGGTCAGTTTCTGCTTATAGAGCTGCATGTCTCTGCTTCCCAATTCCCTCCCGTGCAGCTGCAGCAGCTTCATGACGGGTGCCTGGAACATAAAGATCTGATAAGCTACAGTTTCCTTGTGGCTGTGCAGATCCCTAGGCCCCATCCATTCCCCTCCCACCCACCTAGGCCTCCTCTCCTCCCACTCTATGCTACAGCCAAGTGGAAAATACCAGTCAGCTAAAAATTTTATTACTGCTGCTATTTCTGTACTGCTAAACAGAATCCCCCATGACCCAGCCTTCCCCACCCCTACCCCCAGGCTTTTCTGTAGGTCTTACCTACTTAGGCTTGGAAGCCTGGGAGACATGGATACTTGGTTAAGAGCAGAAGGTCAGCATACATTAGTGCATTGATCTACCAGTACCCCCCCCCACTGTCTCCAGTTTGATTCCATCACTTTGTTTCTGACTGAAACCTAATTACTGCAGAACTAAAAACACCATGTGCCTACTGAAAGCAGTAACTGTGTGCTAGACCCCCTGAAAGAGCAGGGGGGATGTCTCTGGCTAGGGACAGAAGTTACACACACACACACACACACACACACACACACACACACACACACACACACACACACACGAATCATTGGAAACTGGGTCAAATAGTAGTTCCATGCACAAACCACTCTCAAAATAAACAAAACCAATATAAGATAAACCTGGATGGGTATAGTATCAGACTTAACTGATTTAAGTTAAATTGGTTTATTGAACTTCTGTCTCGGATCCCCTCCAGATTAAAGTTATTCATCATCCTCCAGCATCCCAGGATGCTTTGTACTTCCCCTGCAAACCCCAACTCACAGGTGGGTGGGCTAGCTTTGGCCCAAGCTGTGTGCTCTAGCTGAGCAGGGAGGCATACTGTAGCTCCCTCTGGCTTCTGACCTGGGTGACTGCAGGCATGTGGCTTCATTTCTGGAATTGAAAGTGAATGTCTGTTCACTTGCTTATTGGTTCTATCTATGCGGCTTAGACTAACCTGTAAAGACTGAATTGATTCAGCCTTGGGCTTTTTGACTGTCTTTACTTAGCCTGTACGTGTAGCTATGCAGGAGGAAGCAAAGGGGAGCTTCCAGTCAGGGTACAGGAGTGGGTAGAAGGATCATCTATGACACGTGGAAGAACCGAGCAGATTCTTGCCACGCCCATTTTTCTGGATAACACGTTATATTGTTCTTATCCTGAATGGTCTGAGCATCAGCTGCTCTCCTAATATTCAATGTTTGGGAACCAGGAAGTAGAAAGGAGAATGTGCCAGGAGCTCATTCTAATAAAGATGGGGGTACAGAAAGATGGAGAGAAGAATTTGTATTAAGAGTTGTGTATGTTACCAAATAAACTAGGGTTGGATACAAACCACCTCAGTACATGGATATTACCCTTTCGTGAGGGTCAAAAAGCCAAGCCTAGCAGGATAGCTAATGGCACACGGGGAAGTAATGTGGCCAGCATCACATTCAGCTGCCTGTCACTCCCCAGCCTAAATGACCAGGTAGCATTTACATCTTGATTGATCAGGCCAAGGCTCAAACTCCTATCTCTGGATCTGGCATGGGGGGCTGGGGCAACTTGCCTTTGAGTACTTTCCTTCCCTGTATCCTTCCACAAGTCCTCTCTGGATCTGTCTCTGGGACTGGGCTATATTCATGGAGAGCAGAAGGCTGTAGATTCATTGTCCTTTTACTGACCCTATAGAGAACGACCAGATAATAAATATGTGTAATTGGCACGTTTATATTTACCTGCAACCCACCACCCAGTTGGCTAGGGTTGATACTGCTGGAAGACAGTAAAATGGGTTCTGTTGTGTCACCAGGAATCTCCAGTAACTGATAATACCACTCCAGGGACTGGTAACACCATTCTAGCATAAGGGAAGTGGGAGTGGTTGTGTAGGGAAGATAATGGCTCTAGAATGAGAGTTGAAGAATCCTAGGAGATGCCAAGGCCAACAAAATGACTTAACTTGAATTTTATTACAGAGGGTGGGGACAGCCATAAGAATTAAAATGTTTCAAACGCCATGAAAGTTTCTAGAGGGCCAGCTTTACAAATGTGCATGCCCTTTGACATAGGCACCAGCTTTTTTTTTGTGCAGGGGGGGCAGGGGGAGCCCTGAAATGATGGACATGTGGAAAGTTTTACAAGTTTCAGGTGACAGCTGTCTTCCCAAAAGAGGCCAGGACCCTTGGGCCCCCACATATTTGGCACCTCTGCCGTTTAAAACATTCCTGAAGTGTCTGAAATGTTCCAAGATAGCACCTCTTTACACAAGGTAATGCTTAGAGTGTTTCACTTTGTGTTACCTCTGTGTGGGGGAGGGAAAGGGGCTTTTCCCTTTCCCAATTCTGTAGTTCCAACATATAATCCAAGGAGATGTACCCAGAGTCCAGAGAAAGGATGGGAGAGGGCACAGACCACAGTGCAGTGCTCAAACTACTCCAGCCACATAAACAGTACTAGTGAGGGGACCGCTGCTACTCCTGCTTAGGTAGGCTATGCACCCCTTTCTCCACAGCCCCAATTACTCTCTATATTTAGCTACATTGAGGTTGCCCTGGAGGAGGTGGGACTCCATCTTCCAAGGAATGATCTGGAAGTGGTGTCTCTGCCAGTACCCTAACCAGCAGAACCAGCCAGAGGTCTCTGCAAGAGGAGTATGAAGGTAAATTTCTTAGAGCAGCAGGTTCCACAGTTTTTAAAAACTGATCGTGGTGAAAGAGGCAATTCATACTGCTGTTGCTTCAGACTTGTGATGACCTTGCTGCATTGGTTCATACGTTCTAGCCAGTCTTTGCAGCTGTGAGAGCTAGACAAAAGGCGTTTCTAAAAATGAAAGCCAATATTCTGAAGTCATTATGATACTCTAGGAAGTAGGGCCCCTGATACGTGCTTCACCTTTAATTCAGCCCTAACCCCAAGTCCTATGACATCAAATCAGTCGAAGTTCCATCATATTACCAATAGTCATTTTTATTTGAACAATACCATGGCAAAGAAACCTTTTGGAGACCTTCAGAGAGATTATACTCATCTCATGGCAAACACTACTGTGGGATAGAATCCCTTATTTTATTTTAAGTTTTAAGTGCACTTTAAATTAAAGATAATTTAGTGCTAGTGAAAGGACAATCTGAAAGACTGAGAGACTTTTAGATATAACATGTGATGCAGCAGAAGCAGAAAAAGTATTGACTTTCCCATACTTCCTCAGTAATGCCACTCAGCACTGACCTGATTGGACCACTTTTAGGGATAAGAGGAGATTCCTGTGGTTCATTACACCATTCCCTCTTTGAGGATTCTTCCAAGAAGGAGGCTAGTTATTTGATTTCTTGTAGTGCTCTTTCAGGTTAGAGAAGAGATAATAGTCTAAGGGAAATATTTAATTTACTAGGTGCAGCATAAGAGCTTTGTGGTTCCCCTTAACTCTCTCATTCCCCAAATGGCTAAATCAGCCTGTCACCTCGTAGTCTCCATAAATCCCAGATTTGTATTAATCTGTCACAAATTTGGCTGGGACTACATTATCATGTCCTACACTTTTAGATGCCTAAATAGTAGGTGGCCTGTTCCCCAGTGCTGGCATACATGTTTGGGACTTAGATGCTAACATTGTTAGATGCTAAAGACATTAGAAAGTCACTGTGGTCTTGTCAAAGGATGTGTGTATACTTATAGAAAAATTGAAAGTGGTTTGGGAAACCTCCTTTCTACAGGTGATACCTATATTGTCTCTGTCTCTTTCAATTTACATTCAAATCCAGTGCAGTACTCTAGATCTGTCATCAAGTGCAAGGGAGGTATTGGGGATGTCTCTGTTCCCCAGTGCAATTAAGAACACTTTCCAGGAAATGTAGGCTTCCTCAGAAATGACACGTTTCATGTTTTGCAAGGAACCCTCATTACTGTGGTCAAGAAGGGCAGGATATCCATCTGCTGAATGCTACAGACTGTACTTGTACATGAAGCCAAAGAGGCAATATTGGACACCTGGGCTCATTCAGAAGCAAAGAATTTTCCAGTAGAAAAAATGTGAGGATAAAGAATTGCACTTTCATATGGTCTTTCTGGGGTGTTGGCTGGCTTGAATGTTCTTCACTGAGCCACAAAGGGCAATGGGAAGCTTGTTTTCTGAAGCAACATCAGTTCCTGGCTCTTGGCAAGTCTTAGGATAGTTTCATTAATGTGTATGTGAGGCACATCACCGTGATGAGAACTATAAAGGACATAGATACTTGGGAAAAGTAGCTTAATTAGCTTTCACCTGAAAGATTTTTCCAAGTTCTAAATAAATGCCAGGCCTCCCATAGTTGCAATTACATTCAAAATGTTATTGGGCTGATAAAATAAGCCAAAAGTTTGAGCTGTCGTAAGCCCATTGCAAATTACCTGCTCCCTTTGAAACCAGTGGAAGCACTGGCATTGACTGTCCTGCCAGCTTGTTTGGACATTGATTCTGGTGCTCTGTTTTCAGAAGTTTCTGGGGATACCTGCCCATCTCAGAAAGCAGCAGCATTTTATTATTTGGCAAAATTTGGAGAGTAGTGGACAACTGTATTACTGAACTGAGGTACTGAAATAACAAGTGCCAGTGACAGTAAGGATTGGCAGAGGTGTAAGGATTCTGATGGTGGAATAGGAGGGAGAAGTGTAGGTCAGGACAGAGGTTCAGTGACCAAACAATGTGCAGAAATGTTGCCAAGAGCCTGCCCAACCTGTTTGCCCGGCTGTGGCCAGTACTATTAAACCATCAAATCTTCCTGAGTCATGTTGTACAAATTGGATATGGTTTAGAAATACTTTCCCTGAAATATCTATGCCATATAGGTATGTTAGTCAGCAATTAAACCTGATGCACAATTACTGTGAAAAGATTATGTGGTGGGTACTTTAAACAAAGCACAACCTTTTATTATAGCAATCCTTGTAGCAACAGAGCATGTATGGGGCTGTGCTTCGCAAGGATTCACATTTCTGGATCTTTGCTTTGATACTCTGTCTCATGTCAAAGAAAACATCTTTTGACCCATTCCCCGAACAATGTGGCGGTTTCATTCCAAAAGCATAATCTTTGCAGACAGAAGGTGGTTTTCTTCTATTTTTCCCAAAGCTGTTTCTCTTAGTGTCCTACATTTTTCAGGATGATGAAGAAATCATCTCCAGCTAGCATCTCCAGTTTAACTTTCCCATCATAGCTGTCAACCTTCCTCATTGTACCCACTTAGCCCACATTATTTGTGTCTTTCTACACCTCTTTCTTGTTCAGCTGGGGTTGCCATGCTTGCCTTAGTGTTGATTTTAAAGACCATCTCTTTGCATTCTAAATTTTTAGCATGTTCCTTTCTCTTTCAGCTCTGATGACTTTGCAGGTTTGCTGATGGTGTTGGGGACTGAATAGTACCCTTCAGGGTATTTCCTTAGCTGCATTGATATGTCAGGATATAATTCCTTTGTATTTCCTCCTTAGCTATTTACGGGGCTGAAAACAAAAGGGCCTAAGTTATAATCCCTTCCTGCACTGTGGGAGGGAAAAGGACTCCCAATCAGTTCTTTTCTTCTGTGTTAGGGCCTCCCTGTCTTCCTCATTGTTTCCCTTGCAGTTTTAATTTAGCAAATACTTCTTTGTCAGCTTGCCATGGAAGGTAGTGCTGTAAGAAAAAGGTGGTACACTTGGATTCTAGGACCAAATTCTGCTGTCTGTTACAGGAGTGCATATGCACAATTTTGCCTGAACTGTGTATTTACAGAGTGCTGCGAGAGGGCCGTCCTGGGAAGTTAGATGCTTCAGGTCATTCCAGCTAAAGGAAACAAAGGCTAAAAGAAAAGCAGAAGATGGTTGCAGGGGTTTCTTTTTCTTACCTTTCCAAAACCAGCCAGACTCAGCCCTTGGCTTTTTAGTTTGAAGTCCTTAAAGACACTTTGACAATTACCCTTCCTTGCAACTCAGCTCTTTAGCCCTTTTTTCAGGAAATGACTGCTGATGACCCTGTTTTGCTTAGGCCTGGGTGAATCATACATGTGCTTATGTCAAACTGCAAGAAAAAAAGAAGAAATTGCTCTCTTCCACTAATGAGTCTTTACAACCATTTGCCTCGTGCCTAGAAACAAAAGTGCATGAGACCGGAAAAGCCCTCTCGGGCTGTTGAGTACTGTTGCCTGCATTTGCAGGCAGCTGTTTATCTGAGCAGTCCTACTCTAACCCCTCATACATAACAGCTACAAAACACTTTATGGTAATGAATTAGGAAAAAAAAAACCTTACTTCATGTCACTGGTAGAAAAAAACAGGTGAGACAGGGTGCCAGGTTAATGGTCTGCCAGGGTAATGATGGAGTCTTTAACTATTCAGGGTAACATCTACTTAGAGAAATCCTAGGTAGGCCATCATGCCTTCTGTTAGGCTACAGACAGACATTAGGCATAAACTGGATTAAGTGATCTGAAACTGGTTTAGACCTGTAACAGAACAGATGTTCAGTGCACATAAACCAGTTTGAAAATAGCTGAAACTGGTTTCAGATACTACATTCAACCAAGTTTATCAGAATTAACTGATTTGGCTCAAACCAATTTATGCAATCTCTGTCCCAGCCCCCTTGCTGGTTTAAGGTAAACCAGAGTCCTCCAGCATGCCAGCATGCTCTTGGGCTGGGAGGGGCTTCTCTGCACCACAGCAGGGCTGGCCCTTCCCCTCTGTCTCTGCCTGGCTTCTCTGTGCTAAATGGGGATTACTCCTGCCCCCTGCCCTTCTGCTTTATGCAGACACCTTGGCATTAGCTAGCAGACAACATGCTGGCTACAGTCCATGCTATGGGAAAGAAAAAGATAAATGGGCTTTTTGGAGCTAATCAACAGGTACCTTAATGTCCTTCCTTGGAAACACTGTTTGAGAAGAGATGTTTGCTCTCCTCCCTTCCTCTTGCCACTCTCTGCTAAGCAGGAATTCCCCCCTCCCCTATGCCTTTGCTGAGGTGTCTGTGTATTAGCCAGCAGACCACATGCTGGGTCTGTGCTGAATCAGCAGATAGCTGGTAATCTCTCTCTGCTTTCTTAATGGGGCAACAAACACTGAGATAAGGGTGATAAACACTGTTACCGGCTCCCCCCACCCCCTGGCCTCAGAGTGCACCTCCCCCCCGCCCGCCCCTTGCCTCAGAGTGCTAGTTCAGGGCT
Organism: Crocodylus siamensis; assembly: GCF_052110815.1. Classification (NCBI taxonomy): domain Eukaryota; kingdom Metazoa; phylum Chordata; order Crocodylia; family Crocodylidae; genus Crocodylus; species Crocodylus siamensis. The sequence continues at coordinate 225,734,516 of NC_143396.1, read as the reverse complement.
ACAGCCTGGCAACACCCCTGACCCTTGAGCAGCGAGTGGGGAAAAGTCTGGGACTGCAGGCAGGGTGGTGGCTTATACCCCTCCCTAGTCAGAACCCAGGTGGGGCTGGGTCATGCCCCCCTCTGTTTAGCTCTGTGGAAAGGCAGGGGGGCCTGCTTTAGTGTCCCCAGGCTTCCAGCCTGAGCTACTACAGGCATGTGCCTGAGTTTCCTCAGTCCAGACAAATTGTCTGTATGGCTGGAAACCAGTTCAGCCTAGCTAGGTTAGACTAACTTGCAAAGGTTGAATCAGTTCAGGCTCAGGCTCTTTGAATGTCTGTCTCTAGCCTTACAGAAAAAAGGCAATCCTCCCTTTCATCATCAAACCCTTGTCACTCTAGGCTGGTGAAAGAAAAATCTTCGTGATCCCTTTTAGCCTTGGTGCTTGTCCTGGTAGCTGTGCCTCTTGCAGGCTAATCTGCTCTTGACTGGAGACTACACTTGATATTCTATTTTGCAAATTCTGCCTTTTGCTCAGCAAATATTTCTCTTCTGGCAGAGCATCTTGGGTGAAAACAAAGTTTAAAATATCTTTTTTTAAAGGAACTAATATTGCTACAGGTACATGAAAACGTAAGCCTCCTACGTTTTGTGTACAGAGTAGACAGACACAAAGTCAGAAACATTTAGGTTTCCCACCCTCCTCCAGACTTCTGTAAAGTGGAGATTACTTGCTCGTGCCTTTCAACTTAAAGCCGTCTGTGTACGTTGATGTACGTTTTGCAGGCTTTTTTCAACCCATAAAAGCCAAGGGAATCTGTCTCTTAAAACATGAAGTGTAAGATTCTCCATATGTCCAAAAGGCATGTTTTGTCATGAGTCCCCACCAATTTATTTGTGCTGGCTTTGCCCCTGACCATGATCTATGGGTTCAAGAGCTGTTCGTCCAATGTTATAAGTCAGTAGAAATTATTTTACAGATTAGAAATTAGTTTGGGAAAATGTTTAGAGCAGGAGATAGGGTCTGCACTCCTGAGTTCTTTGCATCCGCTTCCAGGGTTCTTGAGCTCTTAGAAAAGTCACAAACTTGTTTTGTGCCTCAGATTCTCCATTTGTAAAATGGCAGTAAATCTACCTCACAAGATTGCATTGTGTTGGCCTATTGTGATGCGCTATTTGGAAAGTGCTTTGGAATCCTAGGATGCAAGGTGCTGTATTAATGCACATTATTTTTAATTCCTACAAAACCTGTTTAAAAAACAATAAAATGGCTGTGGTCTTTTGGTTCCCTTATTTAGCAGGAATGTTGCCTTGCTTGCTGTGAGAATAGATACCGCTTTTTGAATATTGTCTTTTAAGATCTTCAAATCACTGTGATTTTCTTGTTCATGTTTCACATATGCTGGTACCATTTGACAATCTTTTATCTTCCTTGAGGCACTCAAGGGGGCTATAAATGTGCTGCAGGCCAAAAATTGGACTTATACCTTGAAAACCAAGCAGGGATATTTGTAACTTGAAGTCATGTGGGCTGCTTTAGTGCTGCAATTTGTCTGACTGTGTGAGGGAGTTTGGCAAATGGGAAAGCACATGGGTAGATACGTTTTTGAGAGCCCTGCTTATGTTACCCAGAATGTAGAACAAGCTGACAGCACGTGTCCAAACCCTTAGGGGACTACTGTGTATGATATAACTCTGCTGAACCTCAGATGCTCAGGATGAGTATTGCTCAACTGTGGAGAAGATGTAATGCACCGGATAAGTGCAATCAAATTGTCAGTTAGTGGCTAAACCACTGAAGGTGAAGTGCCCTCCTACAATAGGTAGCTTGCATGGATTCTTCTTCACCCCAGGAACCAAAAACCTCAGATTCTGGATTCTAGGGTCTTGGGGCACCTATATGCGGGCCTGACGCTTGCTCCAATGCATGCTAATAAGCACGTGTTGGAGCAGACTTAGTTAATCGGAGCAGACTTGTGCTCCAAAAGCCTCAGCATTACATGTATTTAGCATCCCCACACTTCAAAATGGTGGCAGAGGCTCTTTAACTAAAGCTTGTCGAATGAGCTTTAGTTGAAGCACCCCAGCTGTCATTTTGAAGCACGGGATGCTGAATACATAAAACACTGCTGGAACTTTGGAGCCGCTGCTTAGAGCCACTGTAAAGTGCTCCCTTCCCCACCCCTCCCAACCCCCCTCCAAACTTGTGTAAAGATGCCCTTGGGTCCTGCAGCTCATGGCTTCATCAAACTGCCTTGTATTGTTCACATCTTTGCTTCAGGGGTTAGAAATGAAGGCTGGGATGCTTAGAGATGGACAAAGGAAAACCTTTATTACTCAAATCCTGCAGGACACATTTACTGTGTTTGAGAAGGGATTTTGTTATCGATTTACATTCTGAATGTGGCGAGCAGCTTCGGCTACACCCCCAGCCGGTGCACAGCACAGTACATGGGGCAGACCCTGGGAGCTGCAGGAGGCAGCTTGGGTCCCTGGATACTTGGTGCACATTGCAGTGCATGGGACCACCAGACCCTGGGAGCCACACTTGGCGGCTTGGGTCTGCTCCCCTCAGCGTGTGACCAAGAACTCTGGGGCACACAGTGGTGCATGGAGTTGCCGGACCCTGAGATCCACATGTGGTAGCTTGGCGTGCGGCCAAGGACTCGGTGCACGCATCAGTGCATGGCGTCCCAACCCCTGGGAGTGGCACCAGGCTGCTTGGATTTGCAACCCCCTACCCAGCGTAAGGCCAGGCACCCAGGAGGTAGCAGCGTGGCATGACTGAGGTCCCCCAGGGCCTGGTTTTTGGGACCCACACAAGGGGCCTGAGCCCTGATTGAAGGGCAGAAAGCAAGGCCCAGGTTTCAAGACCTGCATGAGGTGGTCCGAGCCCCAACAAAGGACAGAAAGCAGGGCCCCAGGTGGCAAGGACTTGCACCTTATATTTTGTAAATACTTATTTATGTATTGTTAGCTTTTAATGTGACCTGGGTTTTGTCATCTATTTAAGATTTGCATGTATTTACTACTTGTTGTTGTTCTTGTCTAAACTTACCTGTTGATACCTGTGTTAATCTGCTTTTGCTATATTTACCTGTTGCTGACAGTTGCTTATCTGCATAGGGACCCAAGCCCTCTTGATGTGGTGGTCCCTTGGGTCTTTGATTATAGAGCATAAGAGTATTTGAGTGATCTGGATATTGTATATATTTACCAATACTTTCTTATAAATCTGTAAATATGGTTACCTGTATATTAATAAACCTATAAATAGTTAAGCTATCCTGGCCTGACTCTATAGAGGACTTGGGGGGGAGGCTGGCCTGCACAGCAGACCACTCTCACAGCACTCCTGCATAACCACCTACCCCCTCCAATTGAAGGGGGAGAAGCACATTTTGGGGTGCACCTGGGTTACACGAATCTTTGTGCAAAGATATATTTCATGTGCCTTGGGTCTGGGAACTTCAAGAAGAAAGAATCTAATGAAAGAGTCAACAAGATATTTCTTTCAGGAGCCAGAGGCTTGTATTGGATAGGACTGAGGATCCTCATGCTTAGGCCAAATTCTCAAATCTCTGTCCACCTAGCTCCACTGGCATGGAGTCACTACCCAAATCTTTAGAGACAGCTGATTTGTGCAGTATGTGAAATGTTGCTTCACACCACTGTAACTCTGTATTTCAACATACTGACCTGAAATTATGATTAAGAAGAGTTTGAATTAAAATATCAAAGCCAAACCTCCTCTGAATTTTTGGCAAATTTAGATCTGCACCTGAAAATCTTGGCTGTCTTTCATTATAGAATGATAAACAAGCTGCGCACACTCGCTCTATGATGGTAAAACCAGATGGTATCTGCCATCTCTTAAGCTTGAATAAGTTTAGATGTGAATCAAAGAATGGTATCTCTGGCCTACCTTCACAGATGCTGCAGTGTCCTGCTGAGCAGGTTTTATGGGACAGACCACTCAATGTGGCAATCATCTTGTGCCAGCCAGGTTTTGTGGCAGGAAAGAGAGGCCAAGAGGAAAAGAAGTCATTTTATTTCTGTACTCCCAGTAAAACCAAAATCACCCATACTGAAATAGAAGCAGTTGTGGTAGAGCTTTGGTTTCACTTTTTGTGATTTATTTAAAAAAAAAAGTAGCAGGGGTAAGAATCTGAATAAGTAGAGTATTTTATATAACCCAGCTGTCCTAGCTGAGGAGGCTGGAGTGATTTTTCTGCATACCCGAAGCCCTTAAAGTACTTGTTAAACAAGCTTTCTATTATCTCTCACTTTGCCCAGATTTCTTTTTGGGGGTGGGAGAGGGGTGCAGCTCTGCATATTATGGCAGAGCTTCCTATTTGGTTTTTTCTTTGTTCCTTTTTAAGTAACTTGGATATTCTCCCCCAGGTGACATAAGATATCTTCTCTATGGCCCCTCCAAACCATGTGCCTAGACTTTTTCCCCAGTTTGGGGGTGCAGTGCTGGAAAAGGGAGTCGGGTTTTGTATGTTCCGTCTCTCTCATTTTTCATCCTTCAAGCAGGGGTACTACTTGAAGTATAATTGTACCATAATTACAACAATATGTTTGTCCTGTGATCTGCTTAAAACATGGTTCTGGATGTAAGGAGCTTTCATTGTGGTGGAATAACCAGGCTAAAGATTCTGGGTTTGTAATCGATACAGAACAAAGCTAGGTACCCATATATGCTGCAAAATGAAACCATGCTGTAATTATTCTTTTGAGTTGATTGTAACTGCAGCATAAAAAGGCCCTTTATACATACTGTCCCCCTTTTGTTAATTCCCTCTTTGCACCCACTTGCCTGAGCATAAACTCCCTGGATTAGGGCTATGATGCTCCCTCTAGCAATGGTGCCTTTCATTTTCTTCAGTCATTGTTTGCTCAAATCTGAGATGTGGTTTTACTGAGCATAGAGAATTTAGCTGCCACAATCGAATCCAAACTTCTGTCAGATAGGCCATTAGATTTGCCTCTGTCCTTGTCTGGAAGGGGAAGGAGGAAACTTATGACCTACTTTGTCCTACCATTCCTCTTTTTGTTGCCCAGGACTCTCAGAAGAAAATATGAATGAGAAGAAAGAGTTTGCTTCTGTTTACCCCTCATCCCCTTGCTGAGCTGTATTATATCATATCCATAATGCAAAATACAGTTATTGAGGTGGGTGTAATATAGGTTTGGCTCTAACCTCATTGTTTCTCCTGGAGGAAGAGTGTAGGTGTATATATGACCTTATGTCTCCTGGAGGGAATAATGCTTACATGTATGTGTATCATTATTGTTGAACTACTTCAGTATATATTGCTGTATATACTTACACATCTATTGTTTCTGCACTAGCGATATAGTAGCTGGTATCCCAAAGTCTGTTCCATAGAGGGGTGTGTGCATATGATTACTTTTTTGAGTTGCTTAAGGTTTGTAAACACTAACTTTTGGGATAGTCGTATTGATATACCATATGCCTTGCTCTCTTTCTTGTCATGCTTCCCTAGGCAAGGCTGGAGTTTTCTGGATGATTTCTTGGCAATCACTACTGTGAAGAACTAAAAATAGCTTAAGGCACTTGATCATCCTACCACAGTCTCAGCTTCCAGATAATGGGGTCTTGCTTCTTCCACTGCAGAATACAAGTTAAATCCCATTACAGCCATTGGGAGTTACCTGTGTTTTACTGTGGGCAGAGGAAGAGATCAGGTCCTCAGTGTTTTGTCTTTCATTCTTTTTGTCATCTAATGCCACTCTTTTTAGCCACTCAGAGTGATGCTGATGCTGTATCACAGTTAAATGTGGTGCCCAGTAGGAGGGGATATGTTCTGTAGTATGTTAACATAGCAGCAGTCACCAATGAGAGTCACAAGATGAGGTCAAATTCCACCCTGCTGACAGATTCAGTTTCCAGAAAAAATACCTAGCAAAAGTTCTGCTTCTAGGGCAGGGATGGCCAAACCACCTACCCATTCTAGGCACAAAGCAGAATCTTAACAGGGTCAAGAACCGCAGTGCACAAAACTTCCATTAGGTACATGCCCCAGTGCCCGTGATCTCTGCACAGTGCCCAAGGCCTTAGGAGCTGTATTTAAATTGCCCAAAACTACAAACTCACTAGCCATGGTTTAGCCACCCCTGTTCTTGGGTGTCGTTCTAGTTTCACCATCAGTGGGATTACTTTGGAGTCATGCTGAGGGAGGGGGGAACAGTTCTGTCTGCCTTTGTCCTGTCTCATTGAAATTGGAGACACACTCACACCACTCAGCATTAGCCAGCATACCACGTGCCAGCTGGGGTCTGTGGTGTGGGAGATGGGAGGGAAGGAGGGGGGAATCCCTGCTTGAGCAGCAGGGGGGTGGGGGAAGCCAGGCAGACCCTGTTGTGCCTGCAATCTCCCCTGGAGCTCTGGCTAGGGAGCAGAGGGGAAGGGCCAGCCCCGTCCTCTGGAGCAGACAGCCCAGCCCAGTGCAGCCAAGGGGTGCAAAGCATTTGGGATCCTGGGGGACTGGTTTAAGTTGAACCAGGAAGGGGTCTGGGACAGACATGGCATAAACTGGTATGGCCCAAATCAGTTAAGTCTGATACTCCATTCAACCATGTTTATCTTAAATCACTTTCAGCCATTTTGAAACTTGTTTATGTGCACTGAACTTATGTTCTGTTACAGGTTTAAACTAGTTTCTGATCACTTAAACTGGTTTATGTGTAATGTCTGTCCCTAGCCCAGAAGACTCAAAACAGCAAGTGTGAGAAATTGTTTGTGGCTCTCCTTGTCTGGAGAGAGGACAGGCAAAATTAACTGAAGTAGTAGATATTTCCTCCAGCTCTCCTTAATGACACACAAAGCCCCCTGCATTGACCCAGAAAACTGCACAGTTAGCAAGGTGCATGACAGATAGCTTTCTTCCCTTTATTTTGAAAGCATAATTAGGTATTGGCTACTGTCAAGACAAGTAAAATAAGTTCAGGGTTGCTTTTGTTTAGCCCATATTATGCATGAATGCATATTCATCCCATTTTAGTTGTAATACTTAGTTGCTGCAATATTTTGTGCAGAAGAGGTCTGTGAGATGCTACTTATTTGAGCATTGCTGTGTTTTTGTGTTGCAACTGAAGGACCCAAACCAATTCATTTAACTCTGAGGCAAAAATCCACCTTTTCCTGCCGTTCCTGCAACATACATGAAGGAACACACTTCCCTCTTAATATATTAAGAAGTACCTGGGAGACACCACAGTATCTGGGAGGCACAATACTGTTTTTTGTAGCATATAAAGGAAATGAAGCTTCAAAAGACAATGAATAGCTGTCGCTCTATCCTTGTCTTAATTCAGTAGGAGTTAGATGGTGTAGAGGAGACAGACCAATGTCAGCTGTGGGGATAGAATTCATATCCTTCTTTTCCCAAAGTACAGGTCTTTACCACCTGAAGAAAGAGAGTCTTTACTAAAGGCCAGCAGTATAAGGGCCCATGACATACACATTAACTATTATAATTCTGTTCAGTAGAGGCCACATTGTTACTATACTAGTTGGCACTTTACCACAGAAATTAGACTTTCTTCCAGCCAGCCTGCTGACAAACAGGCATCAGTCTGTGATTGTAGTAACATCAGCTTGAAATGGGGCCTTGGTTGTTACTGAAGTCATAGAAGTAAGTCATGACAACAGAATAAAACATATGCATGGATATCAAAAAGGTTGATTAGTAAGTGTTCAGAGTTTTGAATGGTTGCCTAAATTAATTCTAACTTCTGTATGGATAATGCAACTGAGCTGGGAACTTCACTACAAGAGCCATAATGTTTCCAGTACCTTATCACAGGCCTGTAGTATTGCTATGGAAATAGCAGCATTTGTCTTCTCAGCACTTCTGTTTTTATAGCCTTTTGGTGTTCAGCTCAAAAAGTACAGAGTGAAAAGTTAAAGAGTCAGTGCATGTTTTTAGAAGTCAAAAGTGAAGCTCAGTCAACAAAGGCCCAGGGAGGCATTTTTGTTTTTTAGTAAGAAAACTTTATCTTCTCCATCCATCAAGAACTTTACAACCTAGGGGCATGTGTATATGACACGATATTTCCTGTTTACACTGACACAACTGTGCTTATGTTTGTACGACCCAGGATTTCCAGCTGCTCTAAAAGTCCACTCGGGGATGTGTTATTTTGCAGTGCTCCCAAGTTACGCCACCCCAGCTATGGATTTGTTTCATTCAAACAGCCAGTGACTCCAAAGACTTCTAATTAATCCCCTTTGCCACAAGATGGCATTATGTTCTGGCCTTTAGCCAGTAGGTGCTGCTGTGTGTGTGTGTGTGTGTGTGGTTTTTTTTAATCCTTGCTCACTCCTCCCCACTCTTCTCCCGCACAGCACACAGTGGCCACAGGTAGCCAGGTGTGTGCGACTTACAATTTGGGTCTGGAAATTATTTTTATTTTAACAAAAAGAAATGGGGGAGAAAAGCAATATTCCCCATATGATTTACTACCCCCTCTTAATTCTCCCACCCCCACTCCCACCACCTATAGTCTATGTCTTCCTACCCCTGCCCATGTACCCACCACCTGCCACTGCAGTGAGCATAAGTCCCAAAGATGGCTCCAGCAGCAGCACTGTAATGGTAAATTTTTTGCAAGTAGTTGAAACTTTGGAGTGAGTGGCTACATGACTTCCTTCAGTATTGCAGACCTGAACTTCATCACATTCCATTTCAGAACCATGACCAATAGTCCAGGGGCAGGACACTGCCTGCCACACCTGATGCCCAGGATATGCAGCATCCCGAGTGATATTTAGGTAATATGACCCACTGACTGTGTGTGGGGAGGGTGGCAAGAGTCTGTTTTTTTCAACTGTACTCCAAACCCCCCTCCTCTTCTTCTTCCTCTTCCTCTTTTCCTCCTCCTTGCAGAAAACTTTTGTGGGTGGAACTCGCCGGGGACAACCAGTAAAATGAAAAAATGATGACTTGTAGAAGAGTGGGAAAACATAGACTGCAGTTGTTATTTTTTATTTTTTTATTTTTTATATTTGTATATATTTTATATTGTAAAGGTGCTAGGGAGGAAGATTCCCCCCTTTCTGTTTGATGTTTTCTGTTACCCTTATTTTTTTTAAATCTTCATTAATTTAACAGTTATTTATGACTTATTATTTAAATAATTTTTTAATTATCTTCTTTTTTTTTTAACAAAAGCAGGAAATGTAGCACACACCCCTTTTTTGAATAAAGTGTTTTATTTTCGTTCTATGTATGTGTTATGTTTTTTTTGATAGGCAGAATTGGCATGCATGGCCAATCCAGGGGTGGTTGGGTGGAGTGGTTTTCAGAGACTGCGCCTACCTCAGCATGGGGATACTTTGCTTGGGTGGGGGTTTATGGAGTCATGGTATTACCGGAAAGAGTTGCAGGATGGACTGTTATCGGAGGGAGGTCGAATGCTTGTCCAGTGCTAGGGTGCAGCCAGCATTTCTTGTAAGAAAAAAAGACTAAACAACCCCACCCACCCTCAGCAGCAAGTTTTGCAGTCTGCAAAACTTCTCCATTCATGAACCTCCCAGGGCCTTTAGCAAGTCTTTAAAAACTTTAACAAGTCTTTAATGCATTATAATGCATTTCATATGCATGGCCACTGGGGGGGCGGGGCGGGGGTTGGGGTTAATGCCTGCTGCCACAGCTCCAAAACAGCCTTTTTTTTCCTGACCCTCTGGCAGTTCTTTTACTTGCAAGTTGTACTGTCATGGGAGGTGCAATGCAAAAATGATTTCTTTCAATGCTTTCTTTGCAATGCAATGTTTTCTTTACAAAATCCTGCATGAAGCACCTTTTGGAGCCAGGTTTGCAGACCGCCCCCCTGGCCCATTACAAACTACTCTCTGTCCCCAGAGAGAGCTCATCAGATTTTGGTCAGGATTGTTTTGTCCTCCCTTGCCATATCTCTCCTCTCAGCCTTTTTATTCATTTACACTTTAAATCTGTGTCTGTATACAAGGACATGAGGTGGGGTAGGTGGGGAGTGGAGGGGAGGGGGGAGAAAATATGGACTGGGCTAGGGGTTTGCTGCTTCCAGACTGCCAGTGGTTTGGGGAAGGGGGGCATTACACACCATCACCTACATCTGAATGAACCCCCACCCCCACTTGGGCAAGAAGTTAACTGTATCTCTTGGCAGGCAAGTGGGGGACCAAACCGAACAGCAGCCCACATTTTCAAAAACATTTAAAAGACATTTATAAAACATTTCACAACACACCCCCAAAAGCCACATGTCACACTGCACAAACAGATTGATGGTAGAACCTGGGCAGGGAACAGGAGGGTTCCAGTGGGAGCCCCCATAGGAAACTGTATGAAGATCAATGAGCTTGGGAATGCTAGGAAATGTAGTCCAAAAACACCAGAACAAAAACAAAGCTAGAAATGCTCACTGCCACCACAAACATCAACAGCAATCGCCAATCGACTAAGCAGCAACAACACCCACCCACCTGCTACTCTAAACCTGGAACATTTTATGATATAGCAGTTATATAATAAATAAAAGAAGAAGCGCATATATTTGTAACATGGTGGGATAGGAAGGGAAAGGAACAAGAGGGGAGGATTCACATGGCTTATCTTTGGGATGGGGATTGCAATGGGGTCTTTGGGATTGCGTACTGACAGAGACTGACCGACTGAGCATAGCCAGGTGCAAGTGACAAGGTTCTTGGGGTTACCATACCCAGGGGACACTCCCAGTGAGAGGCCGGGGGCGGGGACAGGGGAGGCTGGTTTACATGCGCCTCCTGCTCTAATACATTAGGAAAGACATTACGGGGGGTAAATTGGGATTTGACTCCCCCTACTGAAATCTGCAGGGAACGACACAGGACACACAACTCTCTCGGAAGCGCCGTGTCATGCAAACATGAACACCGTGTTGTGCAAACACAAATGCGCCGCACCAAAAAAAGGCCATGTTAAAATTTTCAGGTGCTCTGTATTAACATCCATTTTGTCTACATGTACTCTATTACAAATATTAATGAAGTTTTTCTTTAGTAGCTGAATCTCTTATATTGAAAAACATGACCTGAAATTCTTGTAAGAATGGTGTCCCTTGTAGTGTTTCTCTAACTTCAGGGAAGATAATCCACATGAATAGCCTTTGTCTATTCTGCTCTATTTGGTTTCTTAGTGCCCCCTTCCCCCCACTGTACGATCTCAGTGCCTTCCAGTAGCTCATTAAGCAATGTAACTACCATCTGTCACATGTGGTTTGCTCTCTCTCATGCTCTTCCTTAATCCCTCCCCAGGGGGGGACAGTTGTATGTGCAATGCAGCATTTTGTTTTTGGAGGGGGTTTTGTGCTTGTTTTTTTTGCAATGTACTCAATATTATGTTAAAAGAGGGCAAGCTGAAGATGTGCACCTGGCAAGTGGACTAGACACTTGGCAAGGTTTGCGTAGATCCTTAGCTCCTGTGGGGGTTCATAGACTAGGACCAGCTCCCAAGAAAGTTCTGCTTCCTTCATTGACAGACTCACATTGTAGTGGTGTTTTTTGGCCCAAGCCAGCAGTGTAGAGAAAACTAAAAGCAAATATTAAAATTACATGTTCTCTCACCCTCCCAGAAAGATTTCATTTAAATGTGGGATGTAAGTTAGTGAGATTCTTATTTGAAAGGATTTCACCCCATATATTTGTAATATTGGACTGTATTGCACCACACACTTCAAATATACCTACAGACCTATCAGTATACGCTAATATAATTTCACAGTGCTCTCATAGTATGGGAGAACACAGTGCTCGAGCAGTTGAGTCATCCCACAGCTAAGGCTCTAGAGATGTGAATTTGAACCCTACTTCACATTTATGCTGAAGGTGGCCCACAGCTGACCCTGTTGTAAATGGTTTGTGGTCATTCAGGGTTAAGATCAAAGAGAAGCAGGTGGATATGATGCTAGCCCTATCACTTCCTGGTATATTGTTGGCTACAGAAACCACCAGGCCTCTACAACACTAGTCCAAAAACTTTGACCTTTTTTAGCACATGGACTCAAACTAGCTAAAAGCTGCAAGTGATCTAGAATCAGCGCTATAATACTTTTAGTTTTAAAACATACATATAAGTGAAGTCAAGACTTTTGAAAAGGTGCTCTTCCTAAGTGATATAGATGCAGGGCTTTTGTTTTTTCCTTCAGGGAAGTAACATAAGTGAAAATCTCAGAAACTTTAATGTGGTTTCTTGAGGCACTCAGTGACCTTATTGCTCAACCAGTATTTGCAATGTTCATGCTTCTCCCCCGTATCCCCTTCCCATACTACAGATCACAGAACAATGCCTCTAGCCTGTACAGTGCATCAGCAGCCCTTGACAGCTTCCGTATTATGAAAATACTCCCACTCTGAGCCTCTCTTTTTGTAGCTTAACAGTTAAGAATGGGTAACCTAGTTTGGTTAAAGAAACATCTAGTGATTAGACCAGAAGGAATTGGGAGGTTTTGTCATGTAGCCAACAATTTGTTCAGGATTGCTTCATTTGGACTAAGACTTAAACATTGTGTGGTAGCCTCCAACCTGTAGGTTAGGTAGCCAGGAAGAGTTAGTGTCTGTGAGTGCCTGCCATGCTCAATACAAAATCCCCTCTCTGTTTACTAGACAGAAGGGACACTACAAGTCTATTTCTGGCTCTGCTGCTGACTTGCTAGGGTGACCATGTGCAAGTTAGTTAATATTTCTGTGAAGTAGGGGTGTGCAAAATGGGCCATATTCGATTTGGATTTGGCCCGAATCAGGGACAGTGATTTAATGTGTTGATTCGGATCACTGTCCCCGATTTGATTCAGCCAAATCCGAATCTGAAGATTTGATGCTGATTCAGAGAATCAGTGATTCGGCTGTAGACACAGCTTTAAATGTTTTTTCTACATACCTTGAGGTACAAGGTGCAGCTTGTGAACACGGCAATGGTGGGGCGCATGGAGCGTCCCACAGGAGTGGGGGGGGGGCCCTGAGACCTCAGTGGCAATCCCAGAAGTGGATCGGAAGTACTTTCCTGTCCACTTCCAGGTCTACACTGAGTGCACAGGGGGGCCCCCTGCACTCCCACTCAGCTCAGCGATCAGCTGTGGGGGGATCCCGAGTGCCCCCCCCCCCAGCCAGGAGGCACCAGTCACCAAGCCAGGTGAGCATCACTCCCCAGCAGACCTGAAAGTGCTTTTGGTCCACTTCTGGGTCTGCTGCCAAGCGCACTGGGGACCCCCCAGACTCCTGTGGGATGCTTCATCCGCCCCACCCTCTCAGCATTCGTGAACCACCTGGTACCTTGAGATATGTAGAAAAAACATTTAAAGCTATGTCCAAATCTCCAAATCTTTCTGAGGGTTCTGATTCAATTTGGAAAGATTAACAGGTCTCCTGATTCGATTCAGAGATTCGGCCACTGAATTGGGCCAAATCTCTGCCGAATCAAATCAGTGACCAAAGCTTTGCACAGCCCTACTGTGAAGTTTAGGTTTTTCCCCCAAATATTTTACCACTGCTAGCCACTTTTAGCTGTTGCTTCTCCTCCAGTTTCTTATTTCTGGTGCCACAACTTCCCTGAGGCCACTGGAATATTAAGAAAGTGTTCAGGAGCATATGAAAATAGTCTCCTTTCAGTGGGACATGTATGGTTGCTTGATTAGACTACTTTGTTATGTCTTTTGATTGTGTAGTTTACTTTTGGTATCTGCAAGCGTCCGTGTTGTTTAGGTGCAAATCTCTCATTTGTCACAGCTCTCCCAGTTCTGATGGTTCCAGATTGTTTTGCAGTATTTATTTCCATTCTAGACTCTACCCTTCCAGATTTACTTTTGTACTCAAGTTTTGTTATGGCTGAATTTATATAACAAGCCCATCCATCAAAGGCACCCACTAAAGAGCCATCCCTGCTACAGAGACGGGATTGAGTTTTGCTTAGCTTGGTCAAAAACAGTCTCAAGAAACTCAAAAAAAGAACAACATGTGTCAGTGCTTGAAAACTGACAGATGCTTCACCATTGTGACAGAAGCAGTTCTGCAGACCATGTAAAAATACTCTGAGGGATAACACTGCCCCTCAGACCACAGTTTAAGAACCACTGGCTACCATATGGGTTTTTAATAATGAGGTCTTTGTGTTCTTTAAATCAATGAATTATTTAGCATCCTTTTACCACTCAGCATTGGCCATTCTAGTTCAGGATCTCAGGAGAATAGGACTAGACTTCACTCAGTTTTTTTTTCCAGCTTTCATAAAAAGGACAACATACTGCCCTTTTTAGAATGGAGCATTTGACATTGCTCTATTTAATCTGCTAATAATCTCTAGTTGCTTGTGTAATCATCAGTCGAGGAATAATTGATCGCTAGTCCCCGTTTCCCTGTTGAGAGGTTACTGAATCAGCTTGGAAGAGGAGAGACCAGCACATGTTCTATGCCTATCTAATTAAATGGCTTCTTTCAGAATCTTACTGACACACAAGGTGACAGAACTGAGCAGACCACTGGAGTAGTGGAGGAGGAGCAGGAGCTGTAGGAATTGAACAAATAAAGGATCTGTGACCTTGAAGAGGAGGAGGTGGGCATACATGGGTTGTTTAAGTATGTATGACCTTGCATAAATATCACATTTAGTACTGAGTCAGAGGCAGTCCTTGGCATCAGCCTGATTATTGCAGATCTTTGAATGAGACCTAGTCTGCATACAGATGTTCATTTCTACTGGGAGAAATTTCTTCTAGTAGAAATATAGCTGGGGAGCTGGACTGAACAGATGTTCCTCCAACCCCATGGCACAAGAGGGCTGCTCCCTGAGCCAACCCCACCCCTAGGGGAGCCTATTAATTGACATCCTGTCCTCTCAGCTGCCTGGAAAGGGGCCAGACTGTTAAGTAGTAGTTAGAAGCTGCTGAAAAGCAGCAGCTACCACAGAGCCAAGGCTGGTTTCTGCCCCAGGAGAACGCCCTCTCATCTCACCAGCCAGCTGAATGGCAGGAGGGGGACATTCTCTTGTGGTGGGACCTTCCCAGTTCTCTCTCACAGGAAAATAGGCCGGGTTCTTGCACTCCTCCAGGTTTCATAGTTTCATAGTAGCTAGAGTCGGAAGGGACCTAGGTAGATCATCTAGTCCGACCCCCTGCCTTAGCAGGAAAGAGCACCGGGGTCAGATGACCCCGGCAAGGTGCTCATCTAACTTCCTTTTAAAAATCCCCAGGCTAGGAGCCTGCACCACTTCCCCTGGAAGCTGGTTCCAGGCCCTAGCCGCCCTGACTGTGAAGTAGCACCTCCTAATATCTAATCTAAACTTACCCTCCGCCAGTTTGTGACCGTTATTCCTGGTCACTCCTGGTAGCGCATGGGGGAACAGGGACTCCCCCAATACCTGCTGATCCCCCCTGACCAGTTTGTAGCAGGCCACAAGGTCCCCCCTTAACCTTCTCTTGTGGAGGCTAAACAGGTTCAGGTCCCGTAGCCTCTCCTCATAAGGCCTGCCCTGCTGACCCCTGATCATACGAGTGGCCCTCCTCTGAACTCTTTCCATATTGTCCACATCCCTCTTGAAGTGTGGCGCCCAGAACTGGACGCAGTACTCCAGCTGCGGCCTGACCAGTGCCGCATAGAGGGGGAGGATCACCTCCCTGGACCTGCTCGAGATGCATCTGTGGATGCATGACAGGGTACGGTTGGCCTTCTTGACTGCTTCCCCACACTGCCGGCCCATGTTCATCGTGGAGTCAATGACAACTCCAAGATCCTTTTCCGTCTCCGTGCTGGCAAGAGGGGAGTTCCCCAACCTGTAAGTGTGGTGCCGGTTCTTCCTCCCCATGTGCAACACCTTGCACTTATCAGTGTTAAACCCCATCCTATTCTCATCCGCCCACCGTTGCAACCTGTCAAGGTCAGCTTGTAGCCTATTGCACCCTTCTAGTGCACCCACATCCCCCCACATCTTAGTGTCATCAGCAGACTTGAACAGGGTGCTTTCTACCCCGTCATCCAAGTCACTGATGAAGATGTTGAACAGTGCGGGCCCGAGGACCGAGCCCTGCGGAACCCCATTGCCCACATCCTTCCAGGTCGAGAAGAACCCATCCACTACCACCCTCTGGGTGCGGCCCTCCAACCAGTTGGCGACCCATTTGACCGTGTGGGCATCGACACCACAGTCTCCCAGCTTTTTGATGAGGACAGGGTGAGAGACAGTGTCGAAAGCCTTCCGGAAGTCCAGAAAGACTACATCCACAGCAACCCCTGCGTCTAATGATTTGGTGACCTGATCGTAAAAGGCCACCAGGTTGGTCTGACAAGACCTGCCACTGATGAACCCATGTTGGTTGCCCCTGAGCATGCATTCCCCCGCAAGGCCCTCCTGGATGTGTGCCAGGATAATTTTTTCAAAGAGCTTACCCGGGATTGAGGTAAAACTAACTGGCCTGTAATTTCCCAGGTCCTCTTTTTTTCCCTTTTTGAAGATAGGGACCACATTGGCCCTCTTCCAGTCCTCCGGCACCTCGCCAGAGCACCACGAGTGCTCATAGAGCTGCGCCAGGGGTCCCGCAATGACCTCAGCCAGTTCCTGTAGAACCCTAGGGTGAAGATCGTCCGGACCAGCGGACTTGAACACGTCCAGCCTCTCCAGAAGTACCCTAACTAACTCCTCGCTAACCCCTGGCCCAGGCGTGTCTCTCTCGGGGTTGATTGAGAGAAGAAGAGCATTCAGCCATGGTGGCAAGGTTCTGAGAGCATTATGGCCGGGCACAACAGCTTACCTTGCCTTGTGCTGTTCCTGTTCACCTGGATGGCACAGACAGCAAAGGGGAGCAGGAAGGGCTGGGAGCCAAAAGCCAGGGTGTAAGACCACAAGCAGGAGCCACTGGGACCTAGGTCAGGGAGACTTTTCCAGAGCCCTGCTCCTGGACACTGCCTCTTAAATCATATCCCTGCTGCACAGCTAGGCAGTAGAGTGGCAAGGGGAAGCTGGCAATAGCTGGCAAAGCCCCCTGCTTCTTCCCAAAAGCAAGGATTTCCAAGTTTGGGAGGAGGCAGGGAGTGATGTTTGCTCCTCCCCTTACCTTCTAGTCTAGAAGTGGTGGCTGCTTCTCCCTTCACTTCCTTGGGGTGTGAGAGCAGCTGCTCCTTACACCTTCTCAAGACCAGGGTGACCCCTGTCTTTGGAAAGCAGGGAGCCTTTCCCTTGGCTCCAGTCCTGCTTGTCCCCATGCCTAACCAATCTGATTTCCTTTTATGATTAAATGACAGGCTCTATGGAAGAGGGAGAGCAGTGGGTATGGTATACCTTGAGTTTAGGCAGGCTTTTGACACTGTCTCCTATGACAGTCTCATTAACAAGCTAAGAAAATATAGGCTAGTACTATAAGGTGGATACTTAACTGGTTGGATCATTGTATTCAGCAAATAGTTCTCAATGGCTGGATGTCTAGCTGGGAGGAGGTATCAGCTGGAGTTCCCAAGAAGGTTTGTCCTGGGCCTGGTATTGTTCAACATCACTAATTATTTGGACAGTGGGATTAAGTGTACACTTAGCAAATTTGCAGATGACACCAAGTTGAGTGGAAATGTGGATACTCTGGAGGGGAAGAATATAAAGACAGGAGAAATGGCCCATATCAATGAGATGAGATTCGACAAGGACAAGTACAAAGTTCTGCACTTAGGATGAAATGATTGTATGCCCAAATACAGAATGGGGAATGACTGGCTAAGCTGCAGTACTGCAGAGAAGGACTTGGTTGTTATAATGGATCACAAGCTGAATATTAGCCAACAGTCTCTTCTTATACAAAACATAGCAATGGTGTATTGGCTTCTATTAACAGGAGTGTAACTTGGAAATCAGAGGAGGTGATTCTTCTGGAGTGCCACTTACAAATCAGAGGTGATTCAGCATTGCTGAGACCTCTCCTGGAGTTCTGTATCCAATTTTGGGCCCCACACTACAAGAAGGACCTGGACAGTTTGGAAAGAGTCCAGCATGAGGCAACAGAAATGATCAGGGGTCTGGGAGACTAGACTTATGAGGAAAGGTTGAAAGAGCTAGGGTTATGTAGCCTAGAGAGAAGAAGACAGAGGTGGGATGTGATAAGTCTTTAAATGCCTGACAGATGATTATAGAGAGAGTGGAGGCTGGCTTTTTTATGTGGCTGTAGAAGACAATGCCTGTAGGAGCGATGGACTCAAGCTGTAGTAGTAATAAATTAGATTGGAGATGAGGAGGAAATTTCTGACTATGAGGGTGGTCAGGCATTGGAACAAGCTATGTAGAAAACTTTCAAAAGCAGATTAGACATACACTTGGATGGGATGGTTTACTCAGGGATGATTCTGTCTTGAGCAGGGGGCTGGACTAGATGACATTATGAGGTCTCTTCTAGCTCTACTTTCCTAACATCCTACAAAAGTATATAGATATTCAGCAATTAAACTGTAGTTATACGCAGGTTATTTTCCTTTTGGAGCAGTCATTTTTTCTCTGGGAGAAAAAGCCTGAACCTCTGTACACTTTTGGTTTCTACTGGGAGAATGGCAGTTCTCCTGGTAGAAACTGAACGTTTGTGCCTGGCCATAGAGAGCCCCAAGCCATGCATACTCTGCTTGTATGAGTTTTCATAGCAGTCTAGTCTTAGGTAGGGTGACCACTGACACCTCCCCAGAATACAGTACATCCCCTTTGTGAGAGACAGGGACCACCAGCCCCCTCAGCCAATCAGCAGCAAGAGGTGCAGCCACTGGGCCCCTTGGCCAATTAGCAGCAAGGGGTACGGCCAACACAAACAACTGGTAAGATGGCACTGGCCTTGGCTTATTGCTGTCTGTTATAATAAAATATACATTCTCTTTTATTTTGCATTCTTAATGACATTGATTGTCATGGAGAACCTGGCATAGCACAGGGGCAGGCAAAATATGGCCTGTGGGCTGAATATGGCTTGCCAGGCACTTTCATTTGGCCTGTGGCACCCCTAAGCAAATTGCACCCTGCACAACCCTTCCACCCATGACAGTGGGAGCGAGGAAATGTATCCTATTGTGCCTTGCTCCCACCCTCATGGGTAGAAGGACCCAGCTGGGCCAGCATCAGCTTCTGCGTGGGGCTGCTTCTGCCCCTGCTGCAGCTGCCCCCATGGGAACCTGCTTGACTTCCCCAACTTCCAGTTTGCTCTGGGCAGCAGGTAGGGAAGCAGTGGGGGTGGGGGCTATGGAGCTGCAGCTGGGTGAAAGTGTGAAGAGCAGCACAGAGCCCTGTGTCCAGTGCAGTGCGCTGGGCCAGGGTATGGGTGTGAGGGAAGGTGGAGAGTATGGGGACCCCTCACACACTCTCCCCATGATGCACAGCCTGGCTGCCTGCAGGAGGAGCAACAGCAGCTGGGGAGCTCAGGGTGCTCATACCAGGTGCAGGCACTGGTGCCTGGGAGGGCACGGGTCTGGCCAGTTCTGCATGTGGGGGTGAGGAGAGCAGCCTGCCTCGAAGCTCTGCTCCACACTGTGGGTGTCCAGCTCCCACACCGGCATCAGAGAAAGCCCCACGCTGGAGCGAGCTGCCTTCCTGCCCCCTGCTGTGCAGGTCTGCAGGCTGAGTGGAGGGAGCCCTGCCCCTGCCTCCCCATGGAGTCCACGGTGTGGCTTCCCTGGTGCAAGTGCAGGTGCCCACAGTGCACAGCCCTAGCACACAGTGGTGGCTGGAATCACACCCCACTGGGTGGTAGTGACCTGGTGCCCCCTACCCTGCCTGCTGCTTCTGCCCACAGCGGGGGCTGCAATATGTGGAGGAGTGTGTGGGAAATCCCCATACCCCCCACCCCTTCTCACTCCCACACCCTGCCCCCACAACCTAAACTGATATATACATACACCCCAACATACCCTGTGCCCCACCCCACACCATACACATACACATACCCCCACTGTACACCCCCCACCATACATACAAGCATAAGACTTTATTTTTTAATTATTATGCAATCACCTCTACATAGACTATGCAAACAAATCATGACAAAAATATTTGTTGTAATTAAATTAAAATGTTATAGTAGGTGTTTGACTTTTAGTGTATGATTTGTTTTTTTTCTGTTTCTAAGATAGCAGTCCCCCTACCAAAAGGAGTATTTAGAGTGTGGGAGGAGGGGCAAGGGGAGCGACTTTCAGTGGCAAAGGTCAGGGGTTAGGGGGCAGGACTTCCAGTCCTAATATGGTGACCAACGTGCAGAGCAACTGTCAAGGGGCAGGTTACCCATGCTGCCCCCGACAGCTCACCAAAGCTTGTTAAGCGACCCTCCAGCTAAAATAATTGACCACGCCTGGCACAGCAGGTGTGAGGCTCGAGCACCCCCTCCTCTCATTGGGATCCAGTGTCACTCCAGCCCAGGTCCATGCTTGGGAGCCAGGGGTGCACGCTGCATAGGGACCTCACGTCCTCTCTGTCAGTATTCAGCACAGACACTGGGCACCCGGGAATCTGCCCTGGCCTCATTCTTATCAGAGCTGGGCAGAGTGGGTTTGGCAGGCGTTGGATACCTGTGGCACAGCAGTCAGCTGTCCGGCGGGACCTCCCCTTCCTTCCCCAGAAGACAGACAGATTTGCCTGTCTTAGAAGAGAGGTAATGGCTTAATAAGCTGATCCAGGAGCCCAGAGGCCACTCTGCCCAAAGCTCCCCCTCCCTGCACAACAGGACACCCCAGGGACTCACTGGGCTGCTCTGTAGGTGCGAAGACAGTGACAAGAGCCTCCTCCCAGCCCCACCAGCATTCCAGCACATACAGGCGCTGCTCCACCTGCCTGCTCTCAAAGCCATCATCTCCTGTCGAGGAGCATGGGGTGAGGGGTAGACCAATTGCCTGGCCCTGGCAGCTCAGTTGTCCCTGGGGCCCCGGCCTACCTGCACATGCCCAGCCAAGGGTCAGGGAGCTCAGGCATGAAGTAGCACCTCGGCCCTCGCTGTGCCTGCATATGCACTGCAGCCAGGGCTCCTCACACAGTCACAGAGCAGCCAGCCCCTGGGATCCTCCACCTCCCTCCCTGGCTGGCTCTGAACCCTGCTCCTCCTGGCTGTGCATGGCCCTACTTCTAGGCACAGCCAATAGAATTGCAAGGACAACTGATTGACATGCATGTCCACCAATGAACTGAAAAACAGGACTTTTTGCAGTCCATGCCTCATTGAGAAACAGGGAGCAAAGGGTTTAAGACTGGACCAATGTTCACCCTCATCATAATGGTGCTAGGCTGCCTCCTATACTTTAGCTCTTTGGACAGCGAATACCATGTACAGCTACTTCTCGCTGTACATTGTACTTACATTCTTGAAAAGTGTGACTTTAAGCAAAACAATGTTAAGCGGATCCAGTTATGTCACAGTAGTTACCTACTAGCAGGTGGCGGCCAAACAACGTTATAACCGGACATCGCGCAACTTTAAACAAGTATGTTCTCTAGTAGATTGGTGACGTAATAATGAAACAAGGTTAACCGGGACATGAGGAGTACCTGTAACTGGATACTCCAGTGGTACAGAGTGTTACAGGAGCTTTTGTACACCAAGATGGACATCTGTTCTCCATTGTATCTGTCTCTTTTCTACTTTCTAGCTGTACATTTCTCCAGAAAAATGGACTTAAAGAGCTCACCTCCTTTAAAAGATGGTTGCTTCTTACAATATATGGACTTGTTCCTCACATTATGTTTATGGGGTACGTATGCAGAAAGGGTGACTGAGTATTGAGGTTTTGGGAGTGATGGAAACTCAGGGATGGACATGTTGATTTTTTTTTTTTTTTTGCATGGGCTCTGTCAAATATCACTGGTGTTTCTGGGATCTGTAATTTAGCAGAAAAGCTAGTTTGTTATGGGTTTTGTTTTTTTGTTTTTTTACTGTTTGACAGTCCAGAGCCTGACTTATTTACAGGCTTCACCTTTTGTATTTGCTACATGTGACTCTTCAGATACTGCCTTCTTAATAAAGTGTAAGTAAATTAGGTGCCTAATGATTAATATTTATGAGGAAAGTAAAAGCAGAATGCTATTTCACTGCTCAGACACCTGTTATGCACAGTTTTTAGGCCTCTAAATCATATAGCAATGTTCTGTTTCACCTTATGTAACAGCCAAGATGGTGTTTACATGCCTAAACATATTACATGGCCACATTTGCATCCTGTGACCAAGTTTATCCAGCTGTGCATGCTCAGAAGCAATTCAACACTGTAGGCATCCAACACCATTTACAAGGTGGATCCAAATCCATCACAGTTCAACTGTTCTGCTGATGCACAAAAGTGCTATGGAACCCCCAGAATTAGAGGCAACCGGAAATGTTGCCTCCTTTCACCTTCTGTCCAGTAGCCTCATGGTTAAAGTAACTGTCCAAGATGCTGCAGACCTATGCTCTAAGCCTACCGTCTCCAAGGGGATTTGAGCCCTCATATCCTATGTCACTAGATTGCAACCTAATATCCAGGTCAGGAGGTAGACAGGAGTGAGAACAGCTTCCTGCTGAAGCTAGATTATGGGACAGCCAGATTGAAAGCAAAGATGGACGTTGTCCTGGAAGTGAGTGTTTGCTTCCAGTGTTGTCTATGCATTTTTCGTTGCAGAGCCATTGGGAGAACTGGATAAATAGCCTTGGGGTGGAGAACAGGCTTCTTCACACTGGTGCTCCGTGTGCTTGAAACTGTCTTCCTTTGGGGCTGGAATAGAAACTGGGACTGCACTATTAAGAAAACCTTATGGCAATTCCTATTGCTCTACTTCTTCGCGTGGGGAAGGTGTATTGGCAGATGTGACCCAGGATCTGTAACAGGCAGGGCCATGTGTCTGTATTTGGAGAGAGGACAGGAAAGTCTGATGAATTGGTGGTAGCAGACTTCACTGTCTCTGCCTTTCCTTTCAGGAAGAGAAAGCACACTCAGCATTCTCAGCCTTCTGTCGCTAGCCCACCCTGCCCTCTGAGACACCAGCTCACTGGGACATCACTGACATCACATTTCTCCTGTGACTGCTCCCCACACATCTAGGTTATATAGGAGGGCGGAGAAGGCACGCTAAATATTAGTGATCAGTTGTTTTTTGATTATCCTGTGTACTGCAGGCCAAAATCCCCTTTCATTTGCATTGAGGTGACTCTGCTGGGCCTGATCCTGCCTGCTATTACTAAAACACAATCCAAAATAGTGCCACAGCTCTCTGTTGCATGACCCCAGATGTAGATCAGCATCAGTGGTGCTTTTTGCATTACATAGCAATTCGGTAAAATGGATAAACAGCCTTGGGAGCAAGGACCAGAATCCAGGGTACCCTCCTGCACAGGGTGGTGCCTTATTCCTTGGGTCACAGAGTTAAGTTGCTTCTTGCCCCATGTTTCTCTTGCCCCATGACTTCCCTTGTTAGCCCTAACTTCAAGAGAAGCAGGGGAAGAGGTTCTCACAGCTACATATGTAATATGGCTTGGGGTTTAGGGCACTCTGTGGGGACACAAGAATTGTGAGTTCAAGCCCTGGTAATCTGGAGGGCAGTTCCCAGGTCTCCTATATCCTGAGCAAATGCTCTAACCACTAAACTACCTGTTATAGGGCAGAAGCAGGCTGTTTGGTAGGGAGATGTCGCTATATGCATAAACACCTATCTTCTCAGGCCAAACATCCTGCTAAAACTTGTATGCCTTGCACAGTCAGGGAGGCCTGGGCACAGGTTAAAATGTGTGAAATGAATAGGGAGTCACATGTTACCTCCTGGGTAAATGCAGATCTGTCTCTGGAGTGAATTGTTGGCCACTGAAATAAATGAGAGAGTTGTGTGGCTCTGCTGGCTGAAATAGGATGCACCTCTGGGATGTGCAAACAGTGTGCTAGTTCCCTATTGAAAGGGTAGGACAGTGGTTCTCAACCTTTTTTAGACCCCAGGAACTCTCCATAACTTTGGTGAATTGAGCACCACTCCATTTCAAAACCTAATTGATTTATTAGATGACTTGCCTCTTTGCACAGAGGCTGGGCAGTGACAAGAGAGGGATGGACCTGTGCTTCCCTCCTTTCACCCCATGGCACCCTTCAAAAGATCTCGTAAGCCTCTGGTTGAGAATTACTGGTATAGGAAAACTATGTGTTCTTACACAAATTGGTCATACACAGAAGGACTTTCCTGGCAGCTGCATCTTAGATGTCTAGTGGGGGAATTAGAATTTAGCCCTTGTGTTGCGTAGTGTAGTAGTCCACTAGCTGTTCATCTCAGGGCTTGCACCTGATGGAAGTGAAGGATTTTCGAATGATCTTTGCTGTCACATGTGGACATCACAAAACCACTAGCCAGTTTGGGAAGGCTCACCCTTTCTGCTGCAAGAATGTTCCTACTGGAATGGAATAGCAGGAGATAGGCAGCATTGAAGTGCATTGGCAAGAATAAGGGGACAGGAATGGGGTTTCAAGGCCAGAGTAACAGGGGTCCAGCCCAGATCAAGAATGCAGTGCATTGTCGAAGTACTAATAATGAGCTTTGTTGCCTGGTTTACTCAGTGGCATGAAGACAAGTTATTCTAGCACCTTTATAGTTTTTGAGTCTGAATCTGCTCTCAAATCTGTGAGCAAAAGTCCTCATAAAGCTTGGTCTCTTCCCTTTGCATTTTCCTTTCCCCGTATATTTCTGTTAGTTGGTGAAGCTGTGACATCCAAATGGTGGCTCTTGAGCCTGATTTGTGATCCTTTAGGGCAGCAGTGTGTGCAGGAAAATTTTTCTCTGATTAAGAATTGAAAATATGCCCCCAAAGCAGCAGGATCTGACTTTTAAACTAAAGCCCAGTTGGTATGAGAAGGGATGGGCTTGGGGGGGGGAGGGGAACTGCGATTGCTTCTCTTCCCAGTTGTCTGCCAACACTTTCCCTGAAGCCTGATTTTCTGTCTTAGACCAGGTTAGAGCACACCAGGGCTGCTTTAACTAGCACCAGCTGGCAACCATCCCCTAGGGACCATATGCCAGCTGGGGACAGCTGAAATACAGCATGCCTCAGCCAGCTCATCTCCCTGCTGCTTGCAGTGGTGGGTAAAGAGAGAGTGGTACCAAAACCATCTATTCCCTAACACCAAGGACATTTCTTCAGGGGACTTAGAGGTGGGTTCTGTGCATTGCTTATGAAGAGTGTAGAGCAGTGCAGAAGATCTTCCCACATGCACTGAATGTATCCTTTTATGCTTTTGAAGTAATAGGTTTAGCTTCAGGCTGAAAAATGTTGGATACCACTGCAGTAATGTTACTAGGCAGAAGAAATAATTTGTGTTTTTCTAGCCACCAGGCCAAAACTCTCAGCCCCAGGTTCCTACCAGTTATGTGACTAGTAAGTGGCTTAATTTCCTGAAGCCAGTGAGATCCAAACCTACTCCTTATCTCATGTGGAAAACCATGGCACACAACTATTCAAGCCTCTAACTTAGGTTATGTCCACACTATGGCTGCAGTTTATGTGGATGGACCTGTGCTAGCGTTAAACTAATCAAACTTTAAAATAGCCATGGTAGCAGGGAGCTCAGGGTAGACTCACTGCATGAATAATTATTTACTCAACTTCTCACATGAATTTTGCAGCCTGCATTGAGTTAGGTGCTGCCACAGCTGCATCACAATCAATACCTGAACTACCTCATTTTAAGCTAGTGCAGGTAGGTTTACATGAGATGTAGTCAGTGAGTGTACCGTAGATACACCCTGAAGTACCTAGGTTGCAAATTAGGAGCCTGTATGTCTGTATGTGCATATATTTATCTATGTCAAAAATTAAATTAAACTGAAGTGGCTGGTTGGCAGGGACCTATAAAAATGTCAGGCAGCCAGGGAGTCCTGTCTCTGCAGTCGCATTTGTAATACTGCATATGATATAGAAAGTGGCGGGTGGAGGGGTAGTGAGAAGTAGTATCAGATAGAGCAGTAAATTGAGACCCACAGCCTGCAACAGACCCTGTTAGCCAGTTACTCTGGGAACCAGGGGCAGGAGGGGAAACAGGCTGACCTTGCTGCAAACAAGTTACTTTTGAAGGCTGAATCAGCCTGCTGACATACGTATTTAAGAGCAGTTCCAGTTCCACCATTATCTAAAGGAGATTGTTCCAGTCAGAGATATGGTATTCAGGGTGGGTTTCTCCCATCTGTCCACATTGAGCTTCTGCAGAATCTTGAAGGATGTTATTTTTTTCAGCACAGGGAAAAGTGAACATGGCCTACTCTGCTTAACACACAACCTCCTGCAAGTCTCAGTTAATGTCCCCGTTCAGTTTCAAGATACATGTGTATTCCTTAGTGGGGCTTTGTGTGTATGTTAACTAGGGTGCTCATCACAGAGGACATTCCATTTTTCTGCTACTCTGTCCTCTGTTGATACGAAAGTGGAAGTTTCATATATAGGCACAGCGGACATAAAGGCGTCTGGTTTTGTATCAATAGAGGACAGAGTAGCAGAAAACTGGAATGTCCTCTATGATGGGCACCCTAGTTAATATACACATGAAGCCCCACTAAGGAATACATATGTATCTTGAAGAGAAAAATAAAAAACATAAAGGTGTCAATAGAGGACAGCGGACAACCGGACTGTCCTCTACGATAGCTGTTAACCTGTTCTGACTTAAGCAGCTAGCTCAAAAGTTCAGGGTATTGTGGGTTATCCTAGCTGAGAGGAGAAATATGTAATAGAGTCAGGTGTTTCTTTAATGTAGTCTTGCTTAATTGCAAAGGATGATCAAAGCTGGGATCAGGCAACATGAGATGGCACTTTACCTCCCCTTTCTAAGCCCCTTCTTCAGTCAGCACTCACCTTCTAGCTCTTGAAAGTTTTCTAAATGTGTGACCTTCTCTCAGGGTCACATTCCCACCGCTTTGTTCAGCCTGTGTCTAATGGCATCCTTTTGCCAACTCCTTCACCTTCTCTGGTCTTTTTCCACCTGTCTAGTGGGGAAGACCCTTTTGCTCACAACTGCCTTTGTTTTAGGCAATGACTTGTGCTTGTGTTTGGGAGGACACTGCTCTCTGATTTCATAAAGGAGCTTACTTGATTTACAGCTTTCCTAAATGAAGGGTGGTGGTGTTGTCCAATACATACTACATGTGAGCAAAACATCTCCTACTGCAGCAATATTGGCAGTCTATTCTCCAGAGAGGACCAAAGCTCAAATAACAGAATAGCTATTGCAAGCCAACTGAATGGCACTGCTGAAGGAGAGAGCTGAGGACTGGTCTTGCTAGGATGCAATCTGTTTGGACCAAGGTGCATTATCAGTGCAGTGGGATGGGATGAGGATTGAACTACGTGTTCAGCACTCCATGGTAGACACTTGCTTTAAGGCTTGTTCTACAAATTCTACCCTATTCTTAAAAAATATAAAGGAGGGTGTAAGCTAGCTCCAACTTCCCTTTAGAGCCAATGTATCAGGCTTTCTGCACCTGGGGTGCTGTATTTTTTGAATCTCTTAGCAAACTAAAGCAAACAAAGCAAATGCTTAAGACCCAGCACATTTTCTTCTCTGTTAGGTCCCCAGTCCCTTGGTTTTTTGTCAGTTAATAGGAATAAATGATAGGAAAACAACCTATAAATGGTACCAAGACATACCAGACTTTCTAGGCTCAAGGCCTTGCTTGAGCTATCCGTTCATCCATGAGATGTCACCAGGCTCTGTAATTCCTAACTGGCAGGTTAGAAAGGCCCACCTACTAACCTCACACAGTTATTTAACCTCTATGGACACCTTTGCTATAGAGGTGCTGTTTGTTTTCAGGAGCAAACGTGGGGTTATCACCTGGATGCATTCAACTCAGAAGGTTCCTCCTTGAAAAGAGAGAAGAGTTTTGATGTAGGGATCTACATCCTGTTCCCAGTTCTGCTTCAGAATTCCTTTGTGATGTTAGCCAGCTTCTTAGGCTATGGGCACATGAACAAGTCAGTGATGTTAGTAAGTGGATCCCAATTTCTGGTACGCTGCTGCCAGTGGTTATGCAGATAGCCTGTTAGTGGTACACATGAACAGATTTATTATAATTACTTTCTATGACAAAAACGTTGTTGGCGGTACATAAGGTTGTATCATTTTAAATTGGTGATGCTCGATTTGTCAGAGTTTGGGAACTGCTGAGCTAGGCCATGGACTGTGTCAGCTGCTCTACTTTAACTGCCTGTATGCCCACTCTTACCCCATAGTAAATATGGGGTAGCTCATCTTCCTACCGCCTCCCCTTTCAGTGCCTCATAGCACAGGGAAAAAGCATGCACGAAGTCATTTACTGCAGAGTAGCTGATATACTGTTAAGTCACACCCTTCCTTGTCTCTAGTAATTTATGTGCCCATATCCATAATCTGTGCCTTAGTTGCCCATCTTTTTCCTGCTTCATAGTGAAAGTCACAAGGATAGATTGAGTCATTAATGTTTGCAAAATTCCCAGATATTAAAGTAATGGGCCCATGTTAGTAGATAGTGTGCTAGACATGGCAACTGGATTCAGATTCATAATATGCACATACATTTTGCCAGCAGTACTCACAGTTTATAGCAAATGTATGTCTACAGGGTCAGGGCTAACTTTTCTTCTTAACAGAAGTGCTGGTCATCTTTTTATGAGAGGTAGGGATGCAGCAGAGTCTTGGATGGACTACAGAGGCCAGTCCCTCCCTAACGTATAATCTGAGTATGGGCAGTGAGTCTCTGCCATTACAGCATGCCATGTACTCCTCTGTTGTAGGTGCAGAGAAAAGGTGCATGGCAGCCTGAGCTTGTCTTGTCTTGTAAACTTTATACTCCCTACAAACAGATGTATGCCAGGTGTAACCAGAAGCTGCACTCCTTGCTGTTTCCTCTTGTCTTGTTGGTTTCTTCTGTAGCTGTCAATTTGGAGGACCTCAAGGCCTTTTCTCCAGGATGCTACCGATAATGGGGTGAAGGTATTGGAAACGGCCAGTAATAAGAGAAGGTTGTATCCGTATCTCCAGGAGCTGCCCTAAGGGAGAAATCTGCAAAAGGCAGGAGGGAAGGATGTGATTGAAAGGCTATAAGGGGGAGAAGTCAGCAGACATGCAAGGCTCTGAGTTGCTTGCTGAAACGTAAGCTGTCAAAACTATCTGCATCTCGGTAAGGAGACAGAACAACCCGTCTGGCTGAGCCCTCTTAAAAAGCCTTGGAGGATCTGCTTTTGGGCTGAACAGATGCCCTCGTCTAAATGAGTTCTCATATTTGTATTTATTTTAAAGAAGCTACGTTTCTAGTCAGTCTATAAAAGCCAACAAAAGCTTGGGGAAGGAGGATCTGAGGAAATTAATACTGTTTACCAAGTTTTATCTGGGTGTTGTGTGGACATTACTCTCACTTCAGCCCCTTACTGTTTAATTTGGCACTGGTGTCACAGGATCAACACTGTTTTCTGGGGGGGGGGAGCTCTGCCTCGGTACTCCCCAAGAAGCAGCTGTATTCGATTTCTCTCCCCCTAGGGATCCCCTGAAGCCAGCTCTGGTGCGGCTTCACAAGGGACAAGCCTTTGGCTTTGACACCTGGCTTTTCTCAGTCTCTGGCTTCACCAACGATTGGTAGCACCGTGAGCTCCAAGTGGTCTTTCTTTTTGGCCATCTCTCAGGACGGATGGAAGGAGGGGGGCGTTCTCCTTCAAAGGGTGGCGGGGGCAGTCAGAACTGTGGACATCCTAAATAGCACACCAGACTTTCAGAACAAACAATATTGCGCCCCTCCAATTCCCTCTGTCCTTCGCTGGGGCCTTCTCTTTGTCCTTCCCGGGACCTCCTCCTCAGGCCTACTCAGCTACATTTCAACAAAACATTTACAAGTACAATGAAACAGTATCTCCGTGGCCTGCTGTTAGGGCTAAACTGCAATCTGGCCCGGGGGGCGAGAAGGGCTTAAAGACGTCTGGCTTTACAGAAACTATTTATATCAACATATCCTCATGTTGAGTCCCCCACAAGTGTCCCCCCACCCAGAACTACAGGCTAGAACTCAGCCTCCTCACCCCTTTGCGTCACGTGGGTCCGATGCAGTTGTGATGCCATAATTGGTGTGCTTTCATTTCCTGCCATGTTGGGGTTTTTTTGTGTCCCTGGAAGAGTCAACCAGAGCCAGTTTCTTGCTCCAGTTTCCATAAGGTATATGGAAAACTCCTAGATAGTCTGTCGGCAAGCTAAAAACTGCCCTTGCCCTTTCGTCAAGTTTGGACAAGCTGTTGCTCAATTTGTATTTGATCCTTTCTTTTATATTCATTGACCACAAAAAAGTTTAAGCAAATACTCTGTAAAAGCCAACAGATTACCCCCATTTTGATTTCTTGATTGTTTTTCTGATATTTGCATCACATTTGTTTACCATATCTCCTACTGTCATGTAAATTGTTGTCTAGCCACATTAAATGGGCTGTGTGGCAGTGATCCTGTACTGATAGGTCTAATTATCTCAGGGCATATGAAAAGGGAATGAGATGGAATCCGTGAGCTGAACTAGGAGTGTCTTGGAACAATAATGGATAATATGTGGCTGCAGTAAGTGTTCTAGCTTGCATCAATTTTGATTTGACCAAAGACACTACTGAGGTTAAAAATGCTCGAGTAGTGTTTCAAGGAGCTGGTAAAGCTCCCCCCCTGCTTGTTCTGTTCTCTACCACTCCTCATGACACCTTTGTGTTAAATAGACATGGCCACAAATGACTGGTTCGCTTCTGAGATTCTCTTCACTGTAAATCTGAGCACCCTGAAAATTTTAATGAATTCATCTTTACAGCAGCCTTGTGGAGGGGAGCGGTGCTGGATCCCCATTTCACAGACTGGGAAGGTGTAACCCATAAATGGAAAGTGACTTGCTCAGACTCACAGTGGAAGTTTGTGACAGAGCAAGAGGGAGGAGCTAGGTTGGTGTCTCCCACTTCTGTGCATCTTTCCTTGAGGAAATCAAAGTTAAATTAAGGAACTTGTAGTGGGTGCATTGTGAGTTGTCATGGCATGCTATACAGACTTGGTTTTGTTTCATGAACCACATGCTGGGTAATAGCACAAGGAAATTCCATGTTCCTAAAACTAAACCACCTTTTTATTAAGAGAACAAGCTTCAGAAAAGCTGCCATAGCAGCTAGCACTCTTGCCATGTGCACAGGAGCTTGGTGCCTGCAAACTCTTCCTTCCTCCAACCCATGCTTTTGTGTCCAAGTACCATGACCTGGCTTGGGGAATCCCAGGGACTCTGGCTGCTTTCCTTGCTCAGCCCGATTTGGCATGCATAGGGTTGAGTGTTTCCAAGTTCTATCCAGACTACCTAGAAGTAGCTCTTTCTTTAAGATCTACAGCATGAGCTCCAGCAAAAGGCATCTGGGATAGCTGGTCAGTTCAAATGCAGCCTTGAGTTTTTACATGTGTATTTTAGTACTTAGTAGAATAGGGCATTTGGGTTTGGAATTATATAATGGTACAGTATAAGATGATAGGCCTATTTCAAGTCAAAGTTATTTTTAATGGAATTGCCAAAGGGAGAAGAGGAAAAACTCCAGTGAATTTAACCTCTGTATTTCCAACAAAAATTTCCTGGGGAAACAGGATTATATGAAATTAATCTCTATTTTTATTGCCTTGCTATGCAGAAGATACACAGAAAGGGGTAAGGCAGTAGGCCAGCCTTAACACCCTGGTGGAATCAGAGAACGGTTCCTGCATAGTAATGCAGCAGTTCTTTGCAACAGGAGTTTGAAGGAGTCACTAGCTGCTGTGCATGAGCCACTGATGGATATTGTTACAAGGCCACAGCCCAACTACCACAACCTGTGATTTTGTATTTGGATGGGAAAAGCTGAAGAAAACTCACAGAAAGTGATTTAGTAAGTGACACTCTTCCCTTGGACTTGGTGCTCAGTGATTGCCTTGCTGTGGAGCTAGAGGCTGCTGGAGACACTATTTCTCAGATGAGACATAGGGTCCTATTTCCCCTTTTTGCAAGCATAGAAGTGTTAGCTAACTGTAACAGGCAAATTTTGTACATGGAATATTTCAGTTTGTGTCCTTAAATTCCCTCAACAGTTTCAGTACTTCACGTTGTGTGCTAAGCTATTGTGTGGCGCTACTGTGTGCTGTTAAATACAATACACTTCATCCCCAAAGTGGGTACTTTTCATTTGTAAAGGAAGCAATTCTTCTACTTAAAGTTTGTGAAGAGTTCTGTGTTGTGTTGCACAGACTTTTCAGAGCAGAGCGTGTTGGCATGTACTAGAGAAGCAAGTGATGAAAAGTGCCTCCCAGCTAAGGTTTATCTAACGCATTTAAAGGTAAGGAGCCTTGACAGGAAGGATGTGCATGTAAACAGGAAACATCTCACTGACGTGGAGCCTTTTGTAAATCAGCACACACCACTGAGCTTATCTTTCAGAATATAGGAGCATCCAGTTCTGAGTGGTGAAGCCAGGAGAAAGAGGAAGTGGAGGATTTTTAGCCTCTATAAATAAGAGAAGCCCAGTTTTGAGAACAGTTGAATGTCTGGCTTTGCCATTGACTTGTTGGGCAAGTAACTTAAGATACATTTTTGAAAGCAGGCTCTGATTTTCAGGGCCTAAATTCTTGTGGTCCAAACTTAAGACACTTTGATTTTTCAGAAGGACTGGACAGCCACAGCTCTCACTGAATTCAAATGGTCCTAAATTTCTATTTGCCTTATTTTCACCATCTGTGAAGTGACAGTGATATTAATGGCCCTCCTTCCCAGCGTTGTTAGGCTGGATTAATGAATGTTATGTTTTACAGAGGCATAAAAATGTATGGTTGGAAGGAAGCTCAGGAAGTCAACTCCAACCACCTGCTCAGGGCAGGATGATCACTGACCAAACCATCCCAGTCAAATGTCTGTCTAACCCATTCTGAAAAATGTCCAAGGATGGAGATCCCACAATCTCCCTGGGTAGCCAGTCCCAGTGCTTAAACCACCCTTATAGTAAGAAATGCTTCCTGATATTCCACCTAAGTTTCCCTTGCTGCAATTTAAGACTATTGCTCCTTGTCCTGTCCCCTGCAGCCAGAGAGAATATAATCTGTCTTCATCTTCCACATAGCCACCATTCAGGTATTTAACAGTTATCATATCCTGTCTCAGTCTTCTTTTCCAGACTAAGTAATTCTAGTTCTTTCAGACTTTCCTTGTATGGTCAAAGGCTTTAAAATTATTCCACAAATGCCAAAATGAGTAACTCCCCTTAATTGGTTTCAGAATAATATTTTACCTTTAAATCTGATCTTTATTTAGTGCCGTTCCTTCCAAATTGGAAATTTGGCCAGTATATCTGGGCTGATGTCCTTAATTCTTAAAAAAATGCAGCGAGATCATTAACAAGAACAAGAAATAAAGGCCTCAGCTTTGTGTCTCCATTAAGAGCTAGGCCAACTGCAGCCTTTCACACCATGCTGAGGCATCATGTCATTTTTACTTGCTCAGGAGGGCACCACCTATTGACTTAGCAGTCCCACTTCTTGCAGTGAACCTTAGTTTTCCTAATGGGCCTCCCAGTTCAGTACTGACCAGGACAGGCACTACTCAGCTTGTGAGATCTGGCAAATAGTTACTCTCACTGGAAAGAGTGTTTGTAAAATCAGTATGCTGAAACGAGCCCCCTTAGTCTTACATTTGTGTGCGTGTGATTGAGTTTAGTTAAGATTGACTAGTAAATATTTATATTTGTGATAAAAATAGACCAAGGTTTGCCTCTTAAAAATCCCACACAGTTAACTGAACTGCTGAAAAAAAATTATTAAAACCCCCCTGACAACAGCAGCTTTTTACTGTGCAGATTTCCTGTAAATTCTGCTTTGGCCAGGGAGCATCCCTGCCCATAAACAATCTCCCCCTTCTACTCCCCCTTCTCTGGCAAAGTGAAGCTCGTTACCATGGAAGCCTCATTAAATTTGCATCTTGCTCAGCTTGGGCTGCATCAGGGCTGCAAGTTGTATTTTTAGCCCATGGTAGTTACATAATGAGAGAGGGAGAGCCAGGAGGTTCCAGCGGGAACGTTGCCTTCATGTCGCCCTGTGTGGCTGGCACTTGGCTAACTTTGTTGGACTGGAAGGCCGTGGAACTCCTGCAGCCCAGAGACCCACAGCTGTCCCCGTCACATGTCAGTCATCCAGCTGGGTTATTGTGAGTCTCAGTGCTTTTCCTTTCCATGAGCTCAGCCAGCCCAGCAGTGGATGTCACTTAATCCAGGAGAGGTGATTGATGACTGCCAGCCTGTGTTGAATGCCAAAACCTTAAATTACAGTTCGGCTAGAATGAGACCCAGTCTGGAGTACTATGTTGTCTTGTCCTTTGCAAGGGGAGAGTACAGAGCCATGTGTGCCTCCCACAGGAGTGATTTTTCATCCTGATGTTCTTCCAGAGGTTTCAGTTTCAGGAGATGGAGAAGCGAGTGAAAGGGAATTCTGTTGCAGTCTCTGTACCTCCTGCCGCTCCAAATTTCCTCACCATTGGCTGATACGGTGGCAGTCCCCATGTGGCAATACAGAACATGCCACTCTGTTGTGAACATTTTCCTAAGTGGCATGCCTTGAGCTCATGGGGCCTGATACTCTGCAGTGCCTTCAGGAGGAGAAAGCACAGATCAAGGAAAGTAAAGGTGACTTTTTGCCAATTTATGTAAATGCCTTCCAAATTCTAGACTGCTTCAGGGATCAAAATGGTCCCTGGCAAAACTTGCGTTAGCTCATTCTGGGTCGGCAGCTCTGTAATACCATGCACTACTGGCCTGCTTCCACCAGCTCCTGACCATGCTTATATCAGAGCTTATTAATCAGCCATTTATAGTAGACCAGTGCTGTGGTTCCACCAGTGGAATTCTCTTGGGCCAGTTGCAGCTCTTTTATGGTCTCTATTTATTGCTGGATTTGTGACTAAGGAGTTGGACAAGTGGATGCCATTTGTTCCCTGTTTCTTAATGGTTAATCCTTTGGTTTCTGTGGTTGAACCCTTCTAGCTACATCCATCAGATCAAAACACCACCAGTTTCTAGCAGGTACCCTTTGCAATTACCAGTACACAAAGACCAGTACACAAAGACCATAAAATCCTATGATTCAGAAAAAGCTGATCATCTGTGGAGGTCAAGAAGTTCTTTCCACCTATCCTACTTTGGCCAGCTGTGGCCAGCATATCAACACACAATGAGCCATGCACATTACAGGGTACTTTGCCTTAATTTTAAGTGCTTGGACATACCTGAAAGGAAGAGAACAGATTAGATAGCATGATGCATATGGTGGCAAACACCACAGGCCAATTTAATTCCCAGGGTAACTGCATTTATGCCAAGGCTATTTATCAACTTTGAGCATGAAAGGCACTGAAGGATCTAAAGACTGCCTGCTGTGAAAAGAGCCTGTACCATGGCATTGAGGGATCTCTAGACATTGTCTCTCAATCATTCCAAATCAGCTTTGTTCATTTACAAATAAAGAAACTGGCTTTCATATCTGCCAGGCCTGCAATCACAGCCTGATTCTAAGAGTCAAGTCATGTTTCTTCCATCTCATGATCATCACCACTGACAGGGGCTGCATAGGCCAGATTCTTCCTTCATTTACACGTTGGCAATACATGAGCCTTCCATGGGACTTACGGGGATCCCTGTGGGCACAGTTCATCCTGAAGAACAGTTATTACTTGTGTTGATGTGTGAGGAGGAAAACACCCAGCTTGCCTCTAAACCAATAACTCTTGCCTCTAATAAAAGCCATCTCTTTGTTGTAAACTGAGAAAATTTAATCTGGAATCACCAGGACACAATAAAAACAAAACCCCATGATGCCATTCTTTATAGTTAGTTTGTCAGACCAGAGCCATATTTTAAGCTGCCTGGGGTATTGGGGACGTGTACTCTTACCGTTTTGATTTTTTTAAGGGGTGATGAGAAGATATCGTTAGCTTTTGCTTGGAGACACAGTCTCCTAAATTTCAGCCTTGGCAGGAAAAGTCAATTTATAAAAAAATATTTTGCAGTTGGAAATTATTTGTAACTTCCTACTGTACCCTAGAAATGGGACGTGAATAAGATCCCTGGATCCAAATCTCCTTGACAGAGCCAAATTTTGCATCTGCAGTCCGTCGCTGCAGTTAGCCAAACCAGAGCCCAGTACCCAAAGCCCAAGCTCAAGGGCTTTTCCAGGCTTACACTCTGTGGTACAGATCCATCTCAACAGTAGAGCTGTGTGCCATCCAGAGGTTTTAGTTTGCAGGAAGTCAGAGGATGCTCTTCTTGCTCATGATCTCTGTGGGGGTTGTACCTCAGTCTAAATTAGGTTCAGATTGGATACCAGCTCTAGGCTCAGTGTAGGACTTTGCCCAAACCATCATCCCCTGATTATGCATCTAAATTGCAAGTCTTGCACAAATTGAGAAGAAAACTAACTCAGCCTAGATTCTGTCATAAACTCAATAACTTTTTAGTGATTCTGGGCCAAGCCCTGACTTTGGAATAGCACTCAAAAGCTGGTAAGCTTTGTAGAGTTTTGCACTGGGTTGCAAACATTCTGCTTGGCTCTAATATATGCTCAGTGGGCAAGTTGTGGGCTAGTGCATTGAGTGGGGAAGTGGAGGGCCTAGAGCTCCATTTGTTGTTTCCCCATAGCCTCTATACAGAGCTAGGCCGATCCAAATAGGTCACGGGACAGAAATAGGCTGCTAGACCCAGGCATAGAGCCAGCACTGCACCACTTATGCAGCAACCCCAGGTGCATGGGATGTTTCTGGGTAGGACAGAGGTAGGATGTGAAGAGGAGGGAGGGGGGCTTGTGGGTTTGATCAGGGATGAATCCAATTTTTATGTATTATTTCTGACTGCTACCAATGGTGTAGGTAACCTTGGACAAGTATTCTATACTCTCTGTGTTTGAGGCACTTCATCTGAAAATAGGGATAATATTTACCCACATGGAAAATCCTCTGATGAAAAGTACAGTTGAAGCATTAGTAACTGGTTAATGATGGTTCCAGATCAATTGCTATTTTACATAGACGGCACGTTTAAATTTTCCACCTCTGCTTTACTTGCCTGCTTTTTCAAGATGGCTAAACCAATACCTGGGGAGACAGATGGGCGGAAGGAAAGCACGACAGGGACAGAGCCAGAACAACAGAGCTTCTGGCTGATAAAGACAAACAGACGCTGGCAAACAGAGCAGAAGGCTCTCATTCATGACCAGGGATCCTGGTTTTCTCTGTTTAAAAAAATACATGTTCTCTGATTAATCTCCCCGAGAAAAAATTCTCAGATTAAAACCCCCAAACCCATGTTTTTCTGCAATTAAAATGAAACACCACCATATCTATCTATCTAGTGTGTGTGTGTATATATAGCTATGTATATCTATATATATATCTATATACACACACACGCATTAGATATCACACACATGTATCTATATCTATATATCTATAGATATAGATACATATCGCAATTTAACACAAAGTTTTCATAGATTTTATAGACATTAGGGCTGGAAGGGACCTTGTAAGACCATTTGGGTCGAGCCCCCTGCCCAAAGGGCAGGAAGTCAGCTCAGATCAAAGGATCCCAGCAAGATAAGCATCCAGCTGTTTCTTAAAAGTGTCCAGAGTAGGTGCCTGCACCTCCTCTGGGGGGAGTCTATTCCAGGCCTTGGGGGTTTGGACAGTAAAGCAGTTTTTCCTTAAGTCCAGCCTAAAACGGTCTTTCAGGAGTTTGTGACTTTTGGACCTTGTCATCCCTTGGGGCGCTCTGGTGAACAGACATTCCCCCAGATCCTGATGCACACCCCTCATGTACTTATAAGCTGCTACCAAGTCACCCCTGAGCCTGTGCTTCTCCAAGCTGAAGAGTCCGATAGCTCACAGTCTTTCTTCATAAGGTCTATTCTCTTGGCCTCTAATCATGCGCATGGCTCTCCTCTGAACTCTTTCAAGCTTTTGCATATCCTTCCTTCCTAAATTGTGGAGCCCCGAATTGGGTGCAGTAGTACAGCTGCGTCCTCATCAAGGCTGAGTACAGCCGGAGGATGACATCCTATGGTTTGTCAAAAATACTCCCCAGGGAGAAGAGGCCACATGCAAGAGAAGAGGTAGGAATGAGGAATGTCGGGGAAAATTTACAGGAATGAGGTGAGAAAACAAGTTTTGGCAGAGGCAAGTTGTATAGGATGTGGTCTCGTGGATCTGTTCAACCCTGCTTTATTCCTCCCTGATAGAAACCCCTACTAACATGCTGTATTTGGCAGGCTGGCACTTACTCCCTTGTACTGGTCTTTGCGTTAAAGCTGTAATAAGAACAGATGAGGTGAATCACAGAAGGGGTCCATGGCTTCTTTCATTTTTGTGAGTACTCCATGAAACCACAAAAGGTCTGAGCACTTACTTACCTGCCTCTGGGATTCGATAAAAGGTCAAAGATCCATCCTGAGCTTAGCAGCCCATTGGGATAGCATAGAAGTGATGTGAATTAGCATAATGTCTGGCTGCCTCTGACTCCTCAGCCTAAATGACTAGGTACCTGTTTACAGTCAGGGTGGGTCGACAGGGGTGCATCTGGAGCAGAGCATGAATGGACCCTCTGCACATGTAGTGAGATACCTTACCCACTTCGCTAGCATGCACTGTGTCTCTGTGGTTAGCCCTTTAAAATGCAGTCTTCCTTTCCTGCAAAAATACTTGTGGCCAAATCAGTTTAGCTCAGTTTATAGATGACTGGAAAGTGTTTACTGCAGTCAAGAGAAAGACTGGGCTTGCTCAGGATTCTGGAAACGTCAACCCTGACTGCCCTGGGGAAATTGCAGCTCCCCAGGGAACAGGCCAGTTCTTTCAGCTTCCGAGATAGCTGGTCTGCTACAAGTCACTAAGCTGCAGGTGGCAGCCACCTGAGGCTGTATCATTTCCTATATGTTTTGTCAGGTAAAAGTACTGCACAAAAAGGGAAGAGGTCTGAATGCTAAATAAAATCACCGGACAGGGTCCCCTTCACCAATTCTGGGTGATACAGAAGAAGGGCAAAAGAAAATAATAATAAAGCTGGGTAATGCTTTGCATATAAGGAGGAGTGAGGTGTTATGTATAGGCCTTATGTGAATGGGTTTGTGCATCCAAGTGTCATTTTGCCTAGGTACCTAGCGATGATGTTTTCTGGCAGAGTCCTGCAGTTTTGGAAGTGAAGAAGTAGGGTTCTAATCCCAATTCCCTTTGTCAATATGTAGCTGTTAGTATTACATATCATTCAGTCTGTGCCATGCAGAACACATTCATTCCTGACTGGCAGCTGAACAGGGTTGTTTGCAGCACATTAATTTGTTACAGATTGCTGCTTAGCTGTTGCATTGAATTTAGTGAAACTCAGATGATTGGGTTTAGCATTGTGTCCCTGGGAGGAAAGTAGATTGTGTGTGTGCATGTGTGTGCGTATGTTAGAAAAAGAATGAGAGAGAGAGAGACGTTACCAGAGAGGACAGGAGAGAGCAACTGAATATACCGGCAAAAGGCATTTTCTTCTATGTCCGGTGGCAGAGGCTTATGTTGTTGGTCATGCAAAATCTTCCTGTGTATGCAGGATTTCTGCTGTTGCTGTTTCTGTTGTCATCAAAACAACAGAAACAACAGGTTTGTTACTGAGCCATAGAAATCACAGAATGAAGGACTAGGAGGGACCTGTAGGATCATCAAGTCCAGTCCCCTGCCATGGGCAGGAAGTAATTGGGCTCAAACGAGCTTATCGAGGTTTTTGTCCAGCCTTCTCTTAAAGACAACCAGAGATGGCAACTCCACTGCCCCTGCTGGAAGTGTGACCGTTGTCAGGTCATGGCTGGATGCACAGGATTTGGTCCTCTCTACCCATTGTTAGGGACCTACTTAATTTGTGGCCAGACAAAGGAATTTTCATGGCTTGGTTGTGGCATGAAGAGCTGATTTCACAGGCATTTCGTAGTGGCCTTCCCACCTCACTGCTGATTAGGTGAGGGGTCCTGGGGGAAGGGAGGGAGGGAAAG
The DNA here is from genome assembly GCF_052110815.1 of Crocodylus siamensis. Taxonomy (NCBI): domain Eukaryota; kingdom Metazoa; phylum Chordata; order Crocodylia; family Crocodylidae; genus Crocodylus; species Crocodylus siamensis. Next base: position 225,694,514 of record NC_143396.1, on the reverse strand, counting down.
AGCAGCTAGGGGGTGGCAGCCATCTCGGCTGCTGGCTCCCCTTCATGCTACCACGCCAGCTAGTGCCTTCCCCTCCCAAGCAGGCTTCAACACAGCAAGGGACGCCAGCATTTTATTTGTATTAAGTTGTTTAAGTTGATTTTGCAGATAACTGTGGATTTTGTGGTTTCCACGGTATTGCAAATTAAGTAGGTTCCTACCCATTGTAGAATTGATTTAGCAATATACACAACATTTTCCAAATAAAATATTAAAGCAGGGGTGACCAACTGGCGACTCTGGAGTCACATGCGCCACTTCAGAAGTGAGTATGCATCTCCTTGAATCTTTGCACAAGCACATGGTGGCCAGCTTCCATAGCCATTACGTCACGTCACGTGACATGACTGCTCGCACATGACATATTACGGTGGCTCTTTGGCAATATACATTGCTAAATTCTGGCTCCTTCTCAGGCTCCGGTTGGCCACCCCTGTATTAAAGGAATAATTGTATGGCCTTTATTTTTCCTCTTCAGTCTCATGTATGTTTATGGAGCTGCAAGTGTTGATAGTCATAGAATATATTCGGCCATTTGTCAAGCCATCTGTGGGCACCTCTGCTTCTTTTGTATATGAAAAGCCCCTTTGGTCACCTCTCTTGCTTTTTCTTCATTTTCTGTGGAGACTATGTGATGTGCAGGAGCCAGGAACCAGTTTTAACCAGAGTGGAAAAGGTTGTGAAACCACAACTCTTACAGCACACTGATTGGCACCATAGGGTCTGTTCTGATCTTTCTAGCTCTGACTTGCTTTCTGCTAGCAGGACACAGTTTTAACATTGCCTCAGCCATGAAAGAATCCAACCAGGAAAATCATAAACCAACTTCAGAGGCCTTTCTCCCTGTCCTTTCTCATTTATTTCTTGTCCCTGCTCCCCATCAGAATTAATAGGAACATGGACAGTTTGAATCCAAATCCTTATTTCTTAGGTACCTTATCTGGACCCAGGATGTATGGAGACTTGGTGCTCACTTAATCTACAATTGATCTTGTGAGAAATAATTCACAGGAAGTATTCTCAAGGGTTTACTCCCCCCACCTTTCCTGAGCTCCATTTCCTGTTCATCAGGTCTTTGGCTGAATTGAGTTGAATTGTAAAGGCCTTCTTCTGTCAAAGTTTGATAAAGTAATTTTCCCCTCCTGTCTCCCTGACTGAACAGCTGGAGCGGGATCAATATCACCTTGCAGTATAATATGGCAGCAATATAAGCCAGTATGATTTGGGGCTTTGTATCCAGAAACATGACTTTGCAGAGCAAGGAAGGTGATAGGTACTATGTCTCTGGTGTCACCACACCTAATATTCTGAGTTCATTTCCGGGCACCTCAATAACAGAAAGATTTTGGAAAAAAAAAAGGGAATTTGGAGAACAGCAGCCAAACTGGTACAGGAGGTAGAATAGCTATCATGAAAGTTTAAAAGAAATAACAGAATTGTATCAGCAGCAGCTAATGGCAGGGGGTGGGAATGGGTGAGCATGTAGCTCTCTACAGTTGTGTGGAGAATTTAAACACCAGTAGGGGTAAGGGATAGTTACTGGCACACACTGGACTCCTGAGATGGATGATTTAGCTTGACTAACAGCAAATGCTTCCTGACAGTGGGCAGTATTAAACCAGTGTTTATACTCAACCCCACACTTCTTAGACTCAAGGCACCCCTTGGAAAATGCCAGTGCTTAGTTTTCTGACTACGGAAAAATAATAGAGCAATTCTTCTGTTGCAAAAAAAACTCAGAAAGACCATGTTTTTGATGATACTGTGGATTCCTATTTGAAATCTCTGAGTTTATCTTGTGAATTATGTGTAGGTGTTTGCACACTTAACAGTGCCAATCTTGTGCAGCACCCTGTGGTACCCTTAACAGGACTTTGTGGCACATTGATTGAAAATCTGATTGTTCGGCTAGGGAATAGTCTCCCAAGTGAAGTTGGGGAAGACCTGTTATTTTAGGTCCTTCAAAACCAACTTGAAGCATTGAATTGTTCAAACAATTCTGTAGTGGCAGAGGGGATGCCTTCAGTGACCAAAAAGGTCTTTCCCATTTTCTATGCTTTTATCATGTGAAAACACAAACTCTTAGGCAACTGTTAGGCTCATGGTTATCCTCATCCCTAACCTTCCTCTCCCACTCTCCTTCCCTAACCTTCCTCTCCCATTTCAACCCCACCTTCTTGTCCTTGCCAACATCTCCATAGCAACACTGTGTTGCTAAAGAATAGAGAAGACATCTAAATATAGCTTCCAAATCTCCATGCCTTCAGCTAAAAGCCTAAAACCAGGGTAGACAGCTTGAAGCACTATGCTGCTAAAACCAGACAAGTAGGCAGACTGGATAGGAGCCAGGAATGATTCCGTGGGATTGCCAGGTGGGGCCTGAAGTTCACTTCCAGTTAAGTGCTTTCTTCATGAATGCAAGGCACCCAAAAGTATTTTGAGGTAGTGTAGTCCTCCATCTAAATTCCAAGGGATTTCCACTCACTTTACTGGGTTTCTAGATCCATATTTTCAAACAAACAAAAGCACCTCTAGTATTTCATCAGGCTTCATAACCCATGATGGGTTTTGACATCATAGCCTCTTGCTGTAATATGTAAGGCTAAAATGGAAAGTAGAAATTAAAGATCATGAAGGCTGTAACTAAGGGACAAATTCTGCCACCCTCTCCCCTACTTTTCCCTTAAATTCTGAGCTGGATAAAAACTGTTGTAACAAGGCTATTTTTTAACAAAGCTATTTTTTAACACCGGACCTTTATATGAGAGAGATGTATGTTTGTAGAGTTCAACAAATTTATAGAAAGAAGGGCATATAAGAAAACAGGGCACAGGAAGGGCTTATAAGGCATTTCACTTCCAGGCCACATGATCCCATCCGGACCAGGTCAATAGTAGTCATTTTCTGTTTGACTGTTTCATGGGCTCTGCAATGAGTTGAGTCTCGCAGTCCAGTCTGTTGGTGACAAGTGCTGACATTAAATTGTCACTAGCTGAAATGCTCAGCAGAGATATGTGGGCTGGGGAGGCCAAACTCCCCTGCTTTCCATAGATGTGGTCTGTACTGGTCAGGATTGGGGCCAGTTAGTAAGCTGCAATAGCTTCCTGCAGCTGTCCCTCTTCCCTGGGTGATCAGAGGACTTAAGTCTTCAGAGCTGACAGGCTAGAACTTCTCATGAGCACAGAAACATGGGGTGGAAGGTGTCTCCTGGGCCACTGAGTCTAGTCCCCTGCGCGTGCAAGCAGTTTTCCAGGGAAGTCCACTGAAATATCCTCTCTGAGCCCTCTTGCATACCACACATACAAAGCACCATATAAAGAAACGAACCATGACAATGTGCCACAGATAACAGGCAGGACAGACAAGTGCATCACCAGTGCTTTGAATTGAAGCAAGCATTGGGACATTGAAATGGGCTTATTTTTAGAATGACAAATGGAAACAGAAATTAGGGACAGGACTGAAAAGATTTATGCTGAAAACAGGAGTTGAAAAATGTCAGGGGATGAAAAGATGCTGAATGTGGCCACAATGGCTTGCATAATACAAGTCCACTTACCTGGCTCTGCTTAGCCAGTCAAAATGATGGGTTTTGCTGTGGGAGAGGTTGATCAAGAATTGTTCTTCCTGCCTTTACAGAAGTGTTTAAGCCCAGTCCCTAAGTCCGTCATGGTGAAAGAGCCTTCTATTGCAGAGAATTTCATCAAGTTTGAACAAAGTGGAATATAAATAGAATGGTTCAGAAATGTGCTTACCTGGCAGGACCTCCGTGAGCCTAGTAAATGCAGAGAGCACTTTCTTGTGCTCCCCCAGCATGCCCTGTGCAGCCCTGCCAAGTCTTCAGCGTAGCCTTGGTGATGTCTGCCATTTAATACCTTGGATGCTGACTCATGTGGCTGACATGTGAGGGAGTGTTGCATCTCTCTTGCTGTCCTAAATACTGTAGTTAGGTGCTCTACGTCACCTTGAAAGATTCTCAGCAAGAAAAGGGGGTTAATGAGCTCATTGGCCTGTCTGGTAACATAACAGGCCTGATTTTTTCACTGCCATTCATCTTGCATAGTTATTTACACCTGCACAAAATGGGCGTGAAATTCTATCCTGATTTGGTAGCACTTTACACCTCCTCGCCACAGTTGTAAAAGACTGTACAAGGTGCAAGGCAGTGAAAAATGAGAGCTGCCTCCCACACGAACTTGAGGGAATACAATACCTTCACATAGCGCTATGGCATGAGGTGCATGGAAACTGAAAAATGAAGCTGACTTTAAGTAGAAAGTGAGACTGACCAGGTTAGTTTTACTGTCCAAACAATATAAATTATTATAGGATAACTGGAGAAAAATAAATAAAGATCATTACAGATCTTTCACCCTTAATGTTTTAAGGACTTATAACACAAATAAAGACTTCTTTTTTTTAATATATGGCTTCAGTCTCAATGATGTCCCTTTTAATTACTGTGTTCCAGCTGCTAAAGCATTTCCCAGTAGCTCTAATTGGAACCCGGGCCAAATTACTAATTAGTCAAGATTACAAGCAGAATACACAAAAGGACATGGCTTTTGTGTCAAAGTTTTCTTCTTTTACACCCTGCTGAAGCCTGGCATGACATCAGCAGTCTCTCTGAAGCCAGCCAGGTTAGGTACCAAAGTTCCCTTCTCCCCAAAATGCAGCTATACACATACGTCAGCAGAGTGGGGTGGAGCATAGTATTTTAGGCATGGCTGCCTGTTTCCACCCTGTGACACAGCAGACTCGTGTGATTTACAACACGTAAAGGAGCTAGAGAAATAGATGACTTCTCAGGGAATATTTTCTTACACCATATAACCAGGGCCTGGAGAAAGACTGATATTTGTGGTCCTTCGCCCTGGGACTCTACCCGCTTCCTTCTTCCCTGTAAAGAGATGGGTGAACCTTTTCAGATATGTGGACAGACAGCACAGAAGGTGTAGCCCAGAAGAAGACGCGCCATTTCTGCACACGCCTGAAACCCCTGTGAAACATACTCCACCCACTCAGTTCCTCTTTCCCCATGCCATATCCCATAAAAAAGTGGGCACTTGGCATGGCATACCAGTAAGCATGACTCAGAGAGACGATCTAAGAGCAGTGCATTTAGAACCATTCTAAGGTGGCTGCAGTGCTTTCCTTTCAGTTGTTACTCATGGAGTGAGAGCATGTATGCTGGTCATGCACCCACCCATGGCAGCGCTCTAGGCCTGGCACAGGGCCAGTGTAGTCAAGCCCCAAGTCACCCCTTTCCCACCCCCTTTCTTGTATCAGGTATTATTAAGGAGGGGGTGATTGAGAGCCATGTGGGCTACCTGTGCTCTTGAAGGGGTCCCTGGGGATTCTTTCTATCCTGTTTAAGACCACTTCATGCTTCTAGAATGGCATTAAGGGGCATTAGGGAGGGAGAGGAATGTGCCCCAGAGATAGTTATTATTGCCTTGTAATGGTGGTGGGAGGAGAGGCAGAAGGGAGGGTAACAATATGATAGGAGCAGTTGTCTTGGTGTAGCGGTGCTTGGTGTCAGGAGGGAAGGTACAAGGCCGATGTCAGGAGAGAACAGTGCACCACCATTCTCAGTGGTGGCAGATAACACAGCAAAGAGCAATGGTCTCAAGTTGCAGCAAGGGAAATTTAGGCTGACTATTAGAAAAAACTTTCTCACTGGGAGGGTAGTGAAGCACTGGAACAGGATACCTAGATGAGGGGTGGCATCTCAATCCACGGAGGCTTTTAAGGCCCAAGTTGACAAAGCCCTGTCTGGAATGATCTAGTTGCGGATGGTCCCGCTTTGAGCAGGGGGTTGGACTAGATGACCTCCTGAGGTCCCTTCCAACCCTCATTTTGGACGATTCTATAAGGTGGTAGATATAAAGTCTGCACTCAAAGCAACAACATGGAATGAGCCAACATTTCATCGCCCAGCCTCCATTAGCGTTCATCTACTCTGCATGCCATTTCCTTGCTGCACTTCGAAAGCTGTGTGCTTTTATAGCATCTTTCATCTGAGGATCTTAAGTGCTTTGGAAAAGCTCCCCTGGGACATCAGTAAGCACCATGCCTATTTAATAGGTGGGGAAGGTAGTGCTATTAACAGAGCTGTTAAGTGATTTGCCCCAAATCAGGCAATGAATCAGTAGCAGAGACAGATATAAACACCAGGTCTTCTGACTCTGATCAGCCCACGCTCCAAGATTTTGCCAATTTAGCTAGATAGGTGGAGGTGGGAAAAGATTATGCCCCTAGCCAGTGTAGCTGTGCCAACAGTTCCCTTGCCCCGCCCATGGATCTAGACATAGATGTGACAACAGAAGAGGGCTTCTGCTCTCTTAGCTCTTGTGCAGGGAGGTGGTGTAGTTATGTTGGTACCCTCTCACTGCACAAAAAAGAGGCCTGTGCTTCAACCACTAAGCATTGCTCTACTTCCAAAACAATCCATCGGGGTGCAGGAGGTACAGTTGCACCCCCTGCCAGCTGTATGACATGTGAAGTGAGGTCCCTAAGCTCATTCACTTGTCAGTACAACTCCTGATCCAGTGATTCTCAACCTTTTTAGGCTCAAGGCACCCCTCAGTAACACCTCAGAAAATGCCAACATTTTGTTTTCCCTTGTTTTTTGACTATGGAAAATAGAATATTTCTTCTGTTGTAAAAAATTTAGCTATCTCGCAACAGGTCAAAATATTTTTAACACTGTAGATTCCTATATGAAATCTTTGGGTTTATCTACTGAATCATGTTTGCACACCCAACAGTGCTAACATTGTTTGGCATGCTGACGCACCCTTGAAAGGATCTCAAGACACACGCCTCTCAAGACACAGCACCCTGGTTGAGAATCACTGTCCTAGCCAGAGCTGTCACTTTGGCACAGCTCCAGAAACTCAGGATGTGAACGCCACTGCCACTCATCCCCCCACCCCCTGCCTTTTCACTTTGTTGCTTACCACTGAATTCAGCAGCAAAGGATAAAATTGGTAGGGGACAGGGGAGTGAGTGGCAGCAGCCTTCAGTGTCTGGGTTCTGGAGACAGGCCAAAGCATCAGTTCCAGCCGAAAGCCACAATGACAAGCCAGTGAACTCAGGGAGGTCACTGCTTATGCACTGAACAGCCGAAGTGGGGTTTGGCCATGTACCCCCTCCTGTATCTGCCCATGGAAGGGTTCATAATCTAAGAATAGAAGTGGCCAATGCAAGGAGGGTGACTGGGATTAGAAATAACTTTCTGTATTTTTTAAATAATTACCATGTATCTCCCACCAACCCCCACCTGAACCATCAACAGTTGCCTAATTTCATTTAGAGTTTAGACATAAGTCTTAAGGAGAAGTTTAGAAAGGGAAGGTCTTATTGGCTAGTTTAGGAAAGGCATTTTACCAGGAAGGAGCAGCATCAAACATAATACAGGGCAATTCCAGGAAGAAAAGGCTAGTGTGGTGGTGGAGAAGAGTGGAGGAGACCAAGGTAATAAAGTGGGAAACAAGGGAAGGTAAGCAGGGAGGAACAAAGTTTTGAAGGCTCACTGAAGCTTAAATTTAGTGTAGCAGAAAACAAAGGAGTCAGTGGAAGGTTTTCAGTAGAGTGGAGACATAGTCAAAATGATGGCAAGGAAGATGGTTGTAGCTGCTGACATAGGCAGATCCAGGATTAAGAAAAAAGGAGTGTGGCACATGTCATCAACCACCTTTAGGCTGGAGGGGTGGGGATGAGGCATGGCTAGAGGCCCCAAGTTGGCAGGGGATTCTGGAGGGTGGGGCCAGGCAGGGGACAGGAAAGAGAGACCTGTCTACCGCCTGTGTAGTGCCTGGCCAAGCCCGACATCCATGCATCTGCTCCCTACAGTCCTAGATGGGGCAGGGCAGAAACAGCCCTGAGACTCCCCCTGTGCCTGCTATAGTCAGGGCAGCAGGCAGGTCCCTCTTGCCTGTCCCTGCTTCCTGGCCAAGCTCATCATGTGTCCCCAGAAGCTGAGGAGCTCCAGTTGTGGGGAACAGCTGCCAGGTTTGGGTGGAGATAGTGGCAGCAATGAATGGTCCCTTCGTCCTGTGCCTGCTCCCTCCCCTTTATCCTGGGGGCTCCAGCCATCCCTTGTCCCCTATTCCCCTCCGCCCCATGGTATAACCTCAGTTCCTGCCCAGACTGTTCAGGGGCCCCAGACATCTGGGATCATGGAAAACTGGAGCCAACTGGTATGCCTTCCAGAGAGCAAATTTTGGCATGCAGTGGAAAGCCTGGGGGGGCGGAGGGCAGGGGCATGTTGCAGTGCACTCCTCACCACTGCACCCTTCCTGGATCCACCCCAGCTGCTGAATTTTGTATGGATTAGAAAAGATAATGGTATTTATACAAGCCACAGAGGTTGCTACAGTAATCAGTATGGGATGAGTAATAAAGTTAATGAGGGCTTAGGCATGAGTTTAATGGCATGTACAGAAGGAAAAAGGGAATTTTAGAAATATTTGGCGGAAGAAGCAGTAGAACTGGACATGGACTGCATGTGTGGAAGAAAAAAGGAAGAAACAAAAGTTAACAGACCTGAGTGACTAAGAGGATGGTGGTGGTGTCAACAATGACAAAGAATAGTGAAAGCGGAGATGATTTGGGCCAGAAGATAAGGAGGGACTACTCATGCAGAGACTAAGTGAGGTAGACTGAGCCTCCCTTATTTGGGAGGCACCAGGAATTAGCTTGGCCCTCCATGGGTGCATCTACATGTGCTACTAGCATGGAGCAATAAACTATAGCACATACTGTGACAGAGTTTATTGCTCTTGGGCACAGTGTCTTCATGTGTGCCCAGGACCACAGCACAATGAGCCAGGTCAGAGCGGCCCTGGCTGGCAAGGGGCCTGGGGGGAATCAACCTGCTAGGCCGGGGCTGCTCTGACTTGGCGCAACATGCTGCAGAGGGGCTGGCTGGGACATGAGGGTGCTTCAGTGCAGAACTAGCCAGCAGGCAGCCCCTGCATTGAAGCACCCTCGTGCCCCAGCCAACCCTGTCAGTGTCTACACATGCATTGCTGCACAGTAAGTAACACCGCCACAAGACAGTGCTGTACTTATACTATATAAGTACTAACCTACGGTGGCATTTATTAATTACTGCAACCTAATAGGGCTGCACATGTAGATGGGGTGACTTTGCTGTAGAGCTAATTAGGTAGCACCACAGTAAACATCTTGACAAGATGTGCCCAGTGTAGACTTAGGCAGTCCTAGATGAACCCTAGGAGCCTTGTTCTCTGCAGGCCTGTAGCATTTGAAAAACAGGGTGGCCACATTCTTGCAGTTTGAGGGGAAACAAGCTAAAAGTGATAAATATTAAGGAAGAAGGAGAGAGAAGGGTTGAGAATGAGATGAGAGACTTGCAATGAGATGGCTTCAGCTTAAACAGAACTAATGTTGAGTAGAAATAAATATGTGGAATTACTATGGACTTGAGGTATGTCATTCAGAAAGTGGAATAACCAGGTGTAGACACAGGGCATCAACCTGTGCATGATTGGAGAAGGGAGCTGGATTTAGTACAATATATCTTGGGTGGGGTAAAAGATAAGAGTGGGAACAAGATGTGTCAAATGGGAGTGGATGGGCATGAATTTGGACACAAACAATGATTAGCATTAGAAATTCTTCTTTTTCTCTGATGCTAGAACCTGCTGGTTTTGGAGCAGAACTTGGTATCTGCTTCCCCCCTGCTCAGAAATTCAGAAGGTTACAGTGAGAGAACCACAAAGCTCCTAGATGGCCTTAGATTTGATAAAGGAAATATTTAGGTAACATGGTAATGGGTGCTGTAGAGAACCTCAGAAATCCTGAGACTTAGGAATTGCTTAAGGCTAAAGGGTTTAAGGCGATTAAAGGTCTCATGGTACTCTTCTTTAGCGTATGGGGTGTTTACCTGCTATATTGGCCCCATTGCATACTGAGTAATAGCATTCCCTACCTGCTGTAAATCCCCCCTTCCACTTGTAGTTGTTTCAAGGAAATACAGTATTTGAGACTCACACTGTTCAGTAGAGTTCAGTTTTATTTCTCATCCAGAAGTCACACAGATGCATCCTCTCAGCCTCTACCCTTCCAGTGGAGTCTTGACACAGAGATACTCAATACTCTGCAGCACATTAATCAAGTAACTGTCCTGTTGTTGTATATGCTTGAAGCAGATGCATTGTCAAATGAAATGATTTCATAGATTATTTTCTCTACTTCTCAGGTGGGGAACTTAGTAATGACATGAGCACAAAGGCTTCTAGGAGACAATTAGTGTCTTTTCACTTCATCTTCTGGTGCTTTCCCCAGGAAGTCTTATTCTTCATGTTCTGGAGCGGATCTCCCCTTACCATGCCCAAGTTCTATTATTTGAGATGTTGTTATTAAACACCTATTTAAAGAGGAGGTTTCTCAGCTGTGACCAGCTGAGGGCCATATTCACAGCTTGCAGAGTCCAGTTCCTGTTGGCTAAAATGGAGGAGAAAGCAGCTCTCTGTATCTCTGGTATGGCTTTATGAGTGATGGGTCTATGGATCTGAACTTGCCATGCTCCATCCTGATCAGATCAGCCCTGATATCTCTGTATCTAAAGCAGCCACTGTGGAGCATTATGGGCCACACTTGGGGGACCCCAGACTTAAAATGTCAGGCTGAAAAATCTGCACCCAGGGGTTTTAGAGCAGAAATTGGTCTCTCTATTTAAAAGAGCAGAACTGCTTCAGGGGAAAACAAACAACACTGACAGAATCCCAGCTTTGCCTTGAAGCTAGTAGGAGAAGCAGCTGCAGCCAGGCCCTTCTGACTCTTGAATGGAGATGGTATGCCTACCCCCTCCCAGCTATTCATGTGCAAGCATCATGGCAGCATAGCACGGGGAGCCTTACCTGAAATTGATTGTAAACGTGAAACGTATCGGGTTAGCTGATCTGGGCAGGAAATCTCAGAAGAGCAGGGGATCTCTTGGGAGATTTATGATGCTTCCTGTCAGGCCAGAAATATCTCTGTGACAGTATTTTTGGCGCTTGTACCTCCAGGCCTTGCCTGAACCCAGGCACACAGGAAGGAAAAGTTTGCTCATCTTTTCTAAACGAAAAGCATTCAGAGCCCAATTGTGACCCAGGATAAAGCTGCCAGAGCCCAAAGTAGAGATGCTACAAAAAGCCTGAGTTGCCCTTGGAGGTTAAAGCTTGAGTCCAAGTGAAGGTTTGTGTGGGTTGTTATTTTTGCAGGATGGTTCATCAGTTCATCATCATCATATAGTGGCATTTGATGGAGGCTTTTGATTGCCAGGCAGGATTTTTGGCTGGCCTTTTGTCATTCTCAGCTCCCCAGCTGTCAAAGGCATGTCTTGTCCCTGATAGAGCTGTCAGTGAGAGGGACAAAGGACAGAAAGTGTCCTCCCTTCCCCCAGATGCAGCAGAATCAAAGGTTGGTGAGTGAAAGCCTCTCTGTTGATCAAGGTGCTCTTCAGATCTCTCTCTTTCCATTAAGGTGAATGTCGTGTCAGGGCTGTTGCACTGAAAATCCCTCTCGTGCCTCAGTCTGCCCTGATTAATTTCAAGAAACTGTCACTGTGTTCTTGCAGCAAAATGTTCCTGAGCCTACTGCTCTTGCCTGCTCTTTTCCTCTTGGCATCCTCCTGTCACACCTCTCACATTTACATGATGTCTTCCCAGACTGCTGTTATGCTCCGGTCTCTCTCCCTATCCATCTCTGTGGCTCTCCATGCATTTCTAAGAGGTAGCTGTCAAGCTTGCTGCAACTAAGATATGGATGACAATATTGCAGTATGCATTTTGTAATACAGTTGATCAATGCACGGAGTGTGTCTGCAATTCAACCTCCCCTTATTTATTGAGTATGAAAGCTGCCCTGGAAACTGTAGTCCTCCCTAAGGTTACAGAACTCACATAGCTTGACTGATGGCAGTACAAGGTTCCCCTGCTACAACCCTGATGCTGTGATTCAACCCAAAACTGAAGGAATCACCTCATCAGAGGGAGAAGCCAACATCTTCTTTTCATTTAGTGAATCCTGGGCCTATCAGTGAGATGGTACAAAAGGTGCCAACTGGTTGTATTATGAGCATTAACCCAGTGAGAAGCCAACTGAGGTCACCAATTATTTTCTTATACATTGCTAAGCCTCTATCAGATTGTAAAAGCTTCATCATTACCAACCTGAACTTGGATTCAAACCAGTGACTTAAAGGTTATTCCAGAACACATCACCCATCCCCAAAACCATCAGGTACCTTACCAGCAAGCCTCCTCACAGTATCCTTACAAGAAACTGCACCTAAAAGTCTTTCAGTGTTACCCTTTCTTTAATTTTTCACTTCCCACCTCCTGGGACATCAATCAATAAGATTTTTAAAATATTCTTGGGCCTGGAAGATACAGTTGCCTTGGCTGAAATTATATAGTAGTCTTGCACCTTCTGAGATGTGTGTTCAAATTCAGATCAGGCCACAAGTAAAATTGTTGTGGGACTAACAGTGTCCCAGGGCTAAACCCAGCCTTGTTGTAAATGAGTAATCAAACTTAATTGAGTTGTATCTGCTTATACCAGGAGGTGAATAGGGCCAAGTCTATGCATACCACACACCTGCTTTGCATAGTATCTATATATGTTCTGCCATAGGGCAGCTCCTGGCTGTTCCAATCCATGAGAACTTGGTCTCTCTATCTCTTTACATTCCCCATCCATATAGATGGAATATAGGCACCTTGGTCTTCCTCCATGAAGTACAAGATGAAATATTTTTAGCTGATAACAAGCCTGTGGCAAGAGTTACAGTCGTGTCTAGTGTCACTTCCTCCTTTTCCCACCCTCTCCACCACTCCAGAAATATGTTTTATAATTTTCCGTCTCCTGAAGTCCCTTCCAATAGTGCCAGCCTTATGTTTCCCCTTGCCATTTTACTGGGTGGGCACCAAAAGGACGTGCCCAACAGTAAACAGTAAAGCCTTCAGTGTATCCTTTACATGCAGTTGGATCCTTGTATTACCAAGTCTCCTGGGAGACCTTAGGGATATTAATCATCTAACAGAAGGATGCTGGAAGAAGCACTCTGACATCTGAACCCTCCAAGTCATGCTCAGGAGTATAAAGCATCTCAAAGAAGTCTTGAAAAGCAAAATTGATTTTTCTCAGGATAATAACTCTGCCCTCAACCTTTTGCTGAAGAACCAGGGGAAGGGTTTTTTCTTTCAGCAGAACTTGTAGCAAAAGGGGGAAGCCGTCAGTTTGCTTGATTTGTTACTAAATTCAAAGATTCTTTAAACAAAAAAAGTAGAAGCTCAAGGGTTTGGTAACAATCCAATCTGTAGCAGGAATTCAGAAGATTTGCTCTCTCAGTTATGCTTCTTCAGAGATTTCACTGACTTTCGTGAAGCCAATTGCTGCCTTAGAATTGGGCTTTAAATTTAGGAAACACTTGAAAATATATCTTTAAGAGAGATCAAAGCATTCCTTTATCCTGTCCCTTTCCTTTTTTCCCTGTTCATTCAACAAGATATTTCTTTTTTTGTCTAAATTTTTTTCTCCCTGTTTTCCCAATCCGCCAGTGAATCCTAATGATCGTTACGCTGCTAATATCACAGTTATTGCCATAACAACTAACTGTCAGAAAGTCAGAGTATATATTTTGAAAACTATTTTGTATGCATCCTAGAGCAGGGATTGACAACATATGTCCCATGGGCTGGATCTGGCCTCTGGTGCCTGGGGGCTTCAGTGACATTTCAGTGTTGGGGATACTACAATTCTGGAAGCTGGATGCTAGGAAGTAGTGGTGGTGATGGCAGTAGGTCTGAAGTGCCAGTGCATCTACTACCTGAACCAGGCTAGTCTGGCCCTCCACTTTAAGAAGCTGCTGACTGCTGTCCTAGAGAACTAAGACCTCTAGCCAGAGGATAAAATCACCCCAAGAAGCAGCATTGTTAGCTTCCCTTTTGCCCTCTCTCACTGCCAGAGTGTCTCCATGCAGTCCTGAAGAGACCCACATTTAGAAATAAGAGTTTGCTTAGTCTTCATTGCCCACTGAATGCTTGGGTGCACCCTCTGATACTTCCAGTGAGGTTACTATTGTGGAAGTGATTTTACTATGCAGATGTCCACTGAATTGGTTTTACGTAGGCCACTGAACAGTTGTCACTACTGATCACTACCAATCTTGGCTGCATTTGAGTGAGTGCAGTTAAAGGTTATTATTTCACTGCAGGATGACTCAGAAGCAGATGTTGGGTTATGACGGAAAAAGCTTGTTACATACAACCTAAATGGGTGTTCGGTTGTCTGCTTGTGTTTCTGCAAATAGCGTACAGTTTCTGCAGCTCTGGTACTGGTGCAGGGGCTTTCAAGTTGTTCTTTTTTCCCTGTATGTGCTAGTAAACCATAGGGATCATGATACATTTGATTTTGAGAAAAGAAAAAAAGAGCAATATTCTTGCAGCATTTTGATCAATAGGTCTGTGGTTTGCAAACAAAGTCAAACAAGCGATATAGCAGGAATGATTGAGTTATTTGATGATGCCATTCTCTAGGATCAAGATGCTGGAAAGAACAGCAGCGGCACCAAAGGGCAGGGAAGAGTGGGGCGGGGCCTGGAGGAGAATCAGAGTAGCCTGGGACAGGTGGATTTCCACTTGTCCCCCACCCCTTCACCTCAGCACCTTCAGAACAGCAAGTGGGAAGAACAAAGTTAAAATGATGACCCAGCCAAGAAGCCACATTGGGTTAAGAGTACAGCCATCAAACTTTCGTCTAGTACAAGGAGTGAAGTTGAAGATGGGCATCTTTAGGCTTCATAGTTTCATAGTTTCTAGGGTTGGAAGGGACCTGAACAGATCATCAAGTCCAACTCCCTGCCCTGGACAGGAAGGAGTGCTGGGATCTTAATACCCCAGCCAGATATTTATCCAACCTCCTCTTGAAGATCTCCAAGGTAGGAGAGAGCACCACCTCCCTTGGGAGTCCATTCCAGAGCCCGGCATCCCTAACTGTAAAGTAATGTCTCCTGATATCAAGCCTGAACCTGCTCTCACTCAATTTGTGGCCATTATTCCTTGTTATCCCAGGTGGTGCCCGGGGGAACAGAGCCTTACCTATTTTCCTCTGGTCCACCTCTGGTGAGTTTATAGACGGCCACCAGATCCCCTCTCAGTCTTCTCTTGTGGAGGCTGAATAGATTCACAACCTTTAGTTTATCTTCATAGGGCCTGGCCTGCTGCCCCCTGACCATGTGAGTGGCCCTCCTCTGGGCCCTCTCAAGGTTAGCCACATCCCTTTTGAAGTGCAGCGCCCAGAAATGGATGCAGTACTCCACCTGCAGCCTGACCAGCACTGCATAGAGGGGAAGGAGCACCACCCTGGACCTGCTTGAGATGCATCATCTGTAGATGCATGACAAGGTGCAGTTAGCCTTACTGACCACTTCCTCATATTAGCGGCTCATGTCCATCGTGGAGTCAACAGTGACTCCAAGATCCCTTTCTGCCACCATGTTGACAAGGGTGCTCCCCAGCCTATAGGTATGTTGCTGGTTCCTTCTCCCTAGATCAGAGGTAGGCAATTATTTTGGGCAGAGGGCCACTTACCCAGTTTTGGCAGGCTGTTGAGGGCCGCATGGGTAGCTCTGTCCCTTGACAGGTGCCCCATCCCCTGGTCACCATCTTGGGACCAGTGTCCCAGGGCCAGCACCATTGGGGCCCAGAGTGGGGTACAGGCTGGTAGGGGTCAGTGGAGCCAGGCTGGGTTGCACCATCAGGGAGGGGGGAGCTGGCCCAGCTCCACACAGCCCCTACCAGCTGGGACCCCATGATCCTGCCACCCTGCTCTTGGCCCCACCAGCACTGGCTCCAGGACACCGGTGTAGGCCCTGTGCTCCCACTGGCTCCCTGCCCACTCACACCCAGTGCCCCCCATCCCCACGGTGCAGGTAGGGGGCAGTGCACAGCCCCGACCCCCTGCTTGCCGGCAAGGAAGAAGCTGGTGCTGAGCATGGGGAAAAGTGGCTGCTAGCCCGCCCCATGGCCGGTGCTCCCTGCTGCAGACACTCGCAGCCCATGCAGGGCTGTCTGGAGCAGGCATAGGCAGCCTCGTGTGGGCTGCAGGTGGCTGCAGTGCAGGGCACTGGCCATGGGGCGGACGAGGGGCCACTTTTCCCCGTGCTCAACACCAGCTTGTAACCTGCCCCCACGGTCAGCCTGGCAGTGGGGCCGGGTTACAAGCTGGTGTTGAGTGCCGGGGGGGGAAGCAGCCCCTCCCTGCCCCATGGCCGGCGCCCTGCACTGCAGCCACTTGCAGCCTGCCTGGGGCTGCCTGTGCCTGCTCCGGACAGCTCCACATGGCCATGAGCGCCTGCAGTGTGGGGTGCCGGCCATGGGGCGAGCTAGGGGCCACTTTTCCCCATGCTCAGCACCGGCTTCTTCCTTTTCTCCATGCAGGGAAGGAGCCCAGGGAAAAGCTGAGTATGGCAGAGTGGGGTGCGGGGGCGGCAAGCAGCCCTGCCCCACATCTGATGCCATGCACTGCAGCTACTCACAGCCTACATGGGGCTGTCTAAAGCGGGCACAGGCAGCCCCACGTGGGCTGCAAGCAGCTGCAGTGTGGGGCACCAGGCATGGGGTGGGGAGGAGCCACTTCCCTCCCACCCCCCCACACTCATTCCTTGCCCAGGGTCCCCCCACCCACCACTCACCTGAGCTTCCAGCTGGGGCTTCTGGCTAGGGGGCAGGGCCAGCCGGGGGCTCTTGTTGGAGGCTCTGTCATTTTTGACTGGAACCAAGGGCAGAAAAATATTTATTTTCTCTATCTCTTTAGGGCCCTGCAGGCTGGATAGAATGGCCTCGTGGGCTGAATCTAGCCTGCAGGCCGTATTTTGCCCACCCCTGCCCTAGATACAGCTCCTTGCACATGTCTGCATTAAATTCCATTCTATTCTCATCCGCCCACCTCTGTAACCTGTCTAGATCTAGCTGGATTCTGTCCTTCCCCTTCAGTGTGCCCGCTTCTCCCCACAGCTTTGTGTCATCAGCAAATTTGGACAGTGTGCTTTCCACGCCCACCAGCAAGTCACTGATGAAGATGTTGAATAGCACAGGCCTGAGGACCGAATCCTGGGGAACTCCACTGCCCACATCCCTCCAGGCTGAAAACAACCCATCCACCATCACTGTCTGGGTGTGACCACTGAGCCAATTTGCCACCCATCTGACTGTAGGCATCAGTGCTGCAGTCACCTAGTTTTTTTGTGAGAATGGGGTGAGAAACAGTGTCAAAAGCCTTCTAGAAGTCGAGGTAAACAACCTCCACCACAATGCCCGCATCCAAGGACTTGGTGACCACTTATACCAGATTATACTTCCCCATGATCATTGTTAACTTCACATCTCTTAAGATCTGACTAGTCTCTGCTCACTCTTTATTGCCTTATGTGCTGCCTTGAGTTAAAGCCATCCATGAATGTGAACCAATATAATCTTCTTTGTACCGCTTCAAAATCTTCACGCGCACCCTTGCCATAGCACTTTCTCTGTGCTGTTTGTGTTAGTATATTACATTTGTGCATGCAGATTTGTGGGTCATACACATATCAAATACATCATAAATGATTCATACAGATAATTCAAAGAATGTGCAGGTTCCAAAAAAAAACCTATCCAAAAGTCAGGAATCCCCAAATTAAAATTACCTTCATCCTGCCTCCACTGTATTACAATACAGTCTTTAGTTATAGAATTACATCGTTTTTCAAATAACACTTTGCAGTTTTCAAACACTCCACGTCCATATTGAGGGCCTCTTCTAGGATGCACAGCAAATGAGGCAAGCCCATGCAGGAGGAGCTTTTCACATTCACTGTCAATATTGTATAGAAACAAGTTCATCATCTGTTTGGCAGTGTACACAAAGCAGAGCATGGCAGCAGAAGATGCTGCATCCACATGCAGAAGAAAAATACAGTACTCCATTGGATTGTAGTATATGGCCACATATGGTTTATTGTAACGCATATAGGGGGCAAAGTAAAGGTTGCTCAAGCAATTTTAAGCTTGCTGTTTCAAATAAATTTTAAATAATATTTATTTATTTATTTTAAATAAGTTTAAAATAAGTTTTAAAAAATATTTTCTATATGGAATTTCATAGACATTTCTTCTTCAGTTTTTTAAAGGAAAAGAACCCATAAAGCAATCCCATTCCTGTGGAGTTATTTTCTAGGCCATAATAGAATACGCTGTACTTAACAAAATGTGCACTCAGTGAGTCATTGCTTCCTTGAGTGCACAATTTTGAGTATCCATTGTGCAGATGAATAGGTCCTATAAAATCAGGCACTCCACAGCTGCCCTCCAGAGACCATATTCCACGTGAACTTTAGTATTAAAGAAGAAAGTCTACCCTGCTGAAGTATGCATACATTGTACCAGAGGAATGGGAAAAAGTTGCATGTAAAAATCTGTTATATTAAAAAATCAGTTTGCAGGCATAAAATTTAAACTTGGAGAAATCCAAATAGATTAGTCCTGTGCACCCAATGGTGAAGCATCAGTGCAGCAGCACTGTGTCCTTGGCAGATTTCAGACTTCTAACTCTGGCCATTGAAGCACTGGGGCTGTTCAAAATGAGATAATAGAAAATGCCTTATAATGACAAACTTTTTACACTTGGATCATTTTACTGATTTTTTTTTCTCCACAAAATATTTTGAGAGGAAAACCATGGATAATTTCCATCTTGAAAAATGGCAAGTAGCTGTAAAAGGCCCACTGGAATGGAAACACTTTGACAGTGCTAAAACTGCCAGTGTACCTGCAATTTCCAAAAGCAGGCTGAGAGAATCCAGCACTGACTGGTTTAAAAATCCCCTACTTGGTCTGTGCTGTGAGAGAGAAAGAAATCATAGAGACAGGTAAGAAATAAATGCAAGTCACAGAGGGTTTGTCTACACCAGGTGCTAACTGTGCAATAGCCTAATAGCAGTGCGCAGTAGCATGCTGGGCAAAACTCATGCTATTACGTTACTGTGCAGTACTATTAGGCTATTGTACAGTTAATGTCTGTAAAAACCCATGTGCCGGCGCTACTGTGTAGCACAGTTACTGCCTATTGCACCAGTTACTGCCTATTGATTTAGGCACCAGTTACTGCCTATTGATTTAGTACTTGGTTATGCAAGTACTAAGCTTAATGCACAGTAACTATTGTGCATTAATGAGTGTGTAGACGCACCCGGAGAATAGATAAAGCTTTTCTAAAGTGTTGGGACCTCAGACAACATTCATTTCAAAAAAGAAATCAGTCAACTTGTGTAGACTTCATATGCTGCTTTACACTTCCAAAGCAGTACAGAAGGAAATGCATCAAAATGCTTGTGAAGAAGTCTTAGCACAGTACAAACTGTTTCACCAGTTATTGCTGAAAATCCAGGCTCCTTGAAACTGAATCACTGGAAAAGGTTCAAAAAAGGGAGATGAGGATAGTTATCTTTAATACAGGATTTTGATATAACAAATGCTTGCAAAAATGTGGAATGTTTAACATACGAAGGAGAAGACTGAGAGGTATTTCCTTATGCATATTTATAAAGGTGACGGTCACGGGGAAAGCTGATCACTCTCTACTTTCCCCCTATCCCAAAGAATGGAAGGTACAGATGACCAGGAGGCCTAGACTGAAATAAAAACCAAGCAAAGGAATTGCTTCTTATAATGCAGTTAGTCTGTAGCGCCTATTTTGGGGGAGATTAATGAGGTTAATAGCACAACTGGAATTTTGCAGTACCGCGTAATTTTATGATCATTAATGATGGTTGTAAATATGCAAGCTGTGGTGATCAAACTTCATGCCTCATGGTGTAAAATGGTCACTGCAGGGTTCCAGAAGAATCCCTCCCACAAGATACAGCACTGTGTAACTTGCACATACTCGTTTCCCGAGTTACGTGTAAGTGCGGTATTTTGCTGAGTCATTACCCAACAGGCATGGCTCTGTACTTTCTACATTAATCCTGGCCTGGTTGTTGGCAAGGTGTATCATGAGAATTGGTCTTCTTATTCTTAGCCATAGCCAGGCATTTGATGACAGCATTATGTACATTACCAGAGGCATCAGCCAAGTGATTTGGGTTACAGCAACACTGGGGCTCAAGCCTAAAGCTCTTTTCTCTCTGAAGCACTCTTAGACTTAAGGGCATTTATACACATGCTCCAGGAGGCATGGGGGTGTGTGGGGGGAGGGGCGTTAATTAGCACAGCTCCAAGAGGCACACTAATTAAAAAAGCCCAGACCATCACATGTATCAGCATCCGCATGCTGAAAAAGGGGGTGAGGGGGAGCTTTGAACTAAAGCTTATCAAATGAGCGTTAGTTTAAAGCACCCCGCTACCATTTTTCAGCATGAGTACACTGATGCACATGATGTGGGAGGCTGCTGGCATGTGGTGTTTTCCACGCTCCAGGAGACTCGATTAATCACTAGAATCACTGGAATTGCAGCGTGCTGGAGCAGGCTCCCTGCACATGTATAGGAGCCCTAAGGTGCTGAAGTAAATTTAGTGCCCGCTGTTTGGAATAATTTGGCTGTGTAAAATATTAAACTGTTTATAACGTGGAAGTTCAGAAGTGAGTGGATAGTGGCAATTCCTTGGAAATAGTGCACCAAGTCTCTTGGTTTTTTCCTTCCTAAAACCTCGGTAATTTCTTGAATGTTTCTTAAAATGGCTTAAGGCCAGACTTGATCTTATAACCCAGTCAGCATGTGCAGATCCCATTGCAATCAGTGAATTGCATGGAAGAAGCCATGCCTCTATACTATTCAGAGACAATGAAATAATAGTTCTATATAGAGCTGTCACCAGGCCCAGGGACATGAGGAAAGCCCCTGGTAAGAACAAGGTCAAGGATTCCTTCCATCCCAGTTAAGGAATGGAAGTCAGGTGCCAAACCAGTAGTGAAGATATCCAAATGCAGCTGACGCTGTTTGTGCTGTGCATGTTTGTAGGGTAAGTCATTGTCTCTAGCACATCTGAGGATGATGACATTGGAGTGCTGATAGGATGTTTGTACTGCACAGACATCAAATTCAGTCTTTGCCCCAAGAAGCCAAAGTGTAGTGCAACATCTTCCTCTCTTAACACTTTCCATCAAGGGTCTGAGTGCTCCTGACAGCCATTCTTGAATGACACTTCCCAGTATGTTAGCTGTGAGTGAGGTGTTAGCAGCACCATGTTATATGTGGGGGAACTTGGGCACATAAAACTAGCTGGAGCCACTTGAAGGGATAGTTCTCAAACTGTTTTTCTGCTGCTTTCTGTTCATAGATAAATTAAATATGCCACGTGCCATTTCTGAATTCAGGATGTAGAGGTTATTGTTGAAGGCCTGCACGTAAAGCTTGTGTCCATTATGTGGCAGGTTGGATAGCTGGCTTGTTTCAGAGGCTTAGGGCTAGGGGAATGCATTGTATTTGCCACAAGCTTTTTTGTTTCAGAAATGTTATGTGGAGTTGAGATTTTTCTTGCGAATCCTGCTCACAAATGAATGTCTTGTAGTCCCTCTGCAGTGTTTGAGAGCCCTGAAATGAACACACACGGATGTGTTTAGAGTGTGTGTGCAGACGTGAGCTTACACAGTATATAAATACACAGGGATGTCGATGCACACACAAACTTCTCTGCATTAAAGTGTGCCTGAGAATGCCCCAGTGTATGAGCGTGTGAACTCCCTTTTACAGTCAGACTGTGTATAGCCTTCAATCAACACAAAAGAAAGCTAAGTGCAGACTGTGATTTACAGCCTGAGGCGATCAAGAGCAACAGTAACTGAAGGGAAAACAATACCATTGGCAAAGTCATCAAGGCACTCAGACTTGGATTGCCATGTGCATGTGTGTAGGAGGGGAAATGAAGGGACACCTGCTGAAGGCATTTTCTAGCTAGACATAAGGAACATATATAGAAGCAGATCCTTTCATCTTGATTTTATTAAAATCCCAGTGGAATAATTGAGAGTTTTGCCTGAGTAACGATGTCAGGATTTGCTCCATAATTCATCTAGTGAGCACCTGCTACAACTCACTATAGCCAGCAGAAGCAAATTTTCCAGTGGGAGTGAGATTACTCCATGGCATGCTTTCCTTTAATGTGAAGGGATCAGAAATAAGGGTTTCACTATATTCCTAGGTGGAGAGGAACTGATTTGTTCATTCATCTTCAGACTTACTTGTTTGAAGACTGTTCAGACAAAATTTCCCCATATCTGAGCAAATGTGGTGCCTGTGTTGAGTTTGTGTTTATGTGTGTGAGCACTGACAGTCACCCTGTGGGCATACCATGCATTTATGTACACAAGCTGGGCTTAATTAGCAGTTGCTTTTTACTTACCTGTTTTGCATAGGCAAATGCATGCTTGTAGACCCATACACACATTTTGCAAGGGACACCTAGGTACTTATATTAGTAAAGTTGCTAGATTGGTTAAAATAGAAATTCTGCCAATACAAATGCACAGGAAGGGACATGGGGGGTCTCTGCAGGGCCACTTTAATCCTGTTCCATGGGTGAGTAAACTTTGACTGTCTAATTTTCCTGTTCAGTTTCTCTTACCTTCTTCCACCCCTGCTTTCCTGTCCCCTCTTCCCCCTTATGACACTTATTATTTTTCCATCCACAGCAAAACAGTTCACATCAAGGTAATTGATGATGAGGAGTATGAGAAAAACAAGAATTTCTTCATTGAGCTGATGAGCCCACGCATGGTGGATATGAGTTTACAGAAAGGTGTAGTACTGGTCCTCCAGACTAACGTTAACATTCTTCTTTCCTCTTCTCTTTCTTCTCCTTCCTTCTCCTCTTCTTTTCTTTTCCTCCCTTTTTTCTGTTATTTTTGTTTCCAACTGCTCTGTCTTTAACACTGCTGTGCACACACAAATTTGTCACATGGTACTAGGGGAATCATTGGGGTGGAAACCTACATTTGGGAGGAGGGTGATCTTGGGAAGCGAATGAGAGAGAGAGGGGGAAAACTGTGTGTGGGAGTGGAAGGGTATGTATCTCTGTGTTGGGGGAGAGAAATCGTATTGGTACCCCCAGGTTACTGTAATAGTCCGTGCTGGCGTTTTCAGTTGCCCCCACTGGGTGGTGATCCTAGCAGGACTGATCCTGATGCCTAGCCATGAAGCTTCCCTAGAAAAACATCTACACAAAACACACACAGATACCTAAAAGAGCTGTCGGCCCCTTCACAGCTATGGCAGGACGCTTATCTGACCTGTACTAATGAAAACACAAAGTCAAGGCCCATACTGAAGTCGCTTGTGGTAATTTCTTAAGAGTGTTCTGGAAGTGTGTCAACGTTCACAAGCTTATCACAAGCCGACTCAGGGCAGAAACATTGTCAGGACAGAAGAGAGAGTCGACACACACCATTTCTAAGTCCTTTTGCTCTCTCACAGCAGCTTTATGCATTGCAGTAGTGGTAAACATGGCACACGGTGCTCCTTGTACATAGCTGGGAAGGAGGGGGAGAAGAAGCAACTCTAGCCTAGTGGCTCAGCCTGAGGGATGTTTTATGTTGGCTCTATCTTTCCAAGCAGTGGCAAAGCCTATTTGCACATCAAACTGAATTTCCATCCAGGAATACCCAAGTCAGGGAAAACAAGCAGCATGGTCATAGGATACTGATATTTTTTTCAGTTTAAAAAGAGAGGTATAAAAACAACCCCCTCAAAGTCAAATAAGACCTGTAGCCTGAATAGAAAGCCTCCACAGGTGTGTATGGGTTTGTATGCATGTCCCTCTCTCTCTCTCTCCCCTACTCATCTCCTAGCTCTAACATATTAATTATGAGAGGGTAGGAGAAGCAATTGGCCTTTCAGCTAAAATGTATTGGATATATTTGTGGCTCAGTCTTGCTCTCATTTATTTCTGATTTGTCAATGTTTGCATTTTACCATGTGACACTAAACTAAATGTGCTGCATAAGTCACCTCCCACTAACCATCAGCAAGGTCCAAACCTCCCTCCTCTCCCCTTCACTCCCTTGCCAATCCCCATCTTCCTTCTCTAACACTCTCCCACTCACCCAAAGACCAACTACAACCGATGCGCCATATAAAACACACAAAAGAAACGCCGCTGGAGGTAGTGGCGGGAATGGGCTGCATGTGAGAAACGTGTGGTGCTGCTGCGTCCGCTCCAACCAGCCAACCCACTGTACACGGTTGTCTTTCTTGTTGTCCCTACAGGAAGACCGTAAGGGTTAAAATAGTAGATGAGGAGGAATACGAAAGGCAGGAGAATTTCTTCATTGCCCTTGGTGAACCGAAATGGATGGAACGAGGAATATCAGGTGTGAGATCCTTTTTGAAAACAAACAGAAAAAAAAACCAAACCAAACCAAACTCTCCTTCCCCTCCCCGTTTTCCTCCTCCTTTAGATGGATCAACTTTTATTCTTTGCCCTCCTATATTCTCGCTCTCTCCCTGTTTCGGTGTCATCTCTGCCTTTTAGAGCCTAGCTGTTTTCTGATCCCCATTTTGTGCAATGCTCAAGCCTCAGAGGACTTATTAATATCATCAGTTTTGATTTTTGTTTTGTTTTGTTGACATCTTTGCTGTTACCCCTCACCTCCTCCTAATGCTGAGATGGAAGGGAATTCAAAAGAAATTAAAAGAACGTCATGCATGGCTGTGTCTTCAGCTCTCCTTGTATATCTCACAATCCTTCCCTTTTTTGTCCCCTGCTCCTTATGGCACTACATTGATTAATGTTATTGGGTTCCCACGAGGCTTTGTTAAAAGCCAGCGGTATAGCAGGGGAGTTATGATTGCTATGTTTTGGTTGTAAAATAATACTTTGCCATTCTTGACCTCTTTCAACCAAGAATCGCCAAGCACTTCACATATGCTTATTAATGGAACTGCACAACATGTCTATGATGTAAGTATATAGCAAAGTTATCATCCCAAATTGCAGACAGATACAGTGAATCAGAGAAAGTGATTTGCCAAAGGTCAACCAGCAAGTCAATAGCAGAGCTGCAAAGGCACCCTGATTCTCAGTCATCACTTGCAGTATCTTTATTTGAGTCCATCTGCCCCTGTATTCAACCTTTTCAGGTGCCTCTGCTGTCTATGAGAGTCTTACTGCTGACTTTTGCTCCAAGATGTGATTTTTAAACACGTTCCTTTAATAAAAGTAATCTGAGTTCTTCTTTTGGGCATCTGAACTGGCATCTGGACAGATCTATATGCATGAATGAGTGCCTACTTGAATAAAATTTGGGCACAGCCTATTTTGTGGATCGTACAAAAAGAAGACACCAACAGGTGCAGTTACACATTATGTGATCCAAGATGTTTCAGCTATAACAAGAGCAAGGGAATTTTATTTGTTCCAGAGCTTGGCTATTAATATAAGTTTGAGCTTCCTCAGAAAATAAATGTTTTTTGTTTTCTGGGCCTGAATACAGAGAAGGCTATAAGTCATCACTGCTGGAATCCTTGTGTGAAAGTCTCCAAGGTCACAGAGAGCTCCTCAAGGAGTCACGCCAACACTGACTTACAAAGCAGAGCCCTTTAAGCAAATCAGGGATCTCTGGAGAGGCTGTTGGATGGAGCCTTGTGTTTTTAAGACCCAGACTTTATTGCATTACTTGCCCTGAGTAATTCTGTCATTCCCAGCTTGAGGTTTAAATGACACTGATGGAGAAGAACAAACCCAGTGTGCGTGTATTTTAAGATCATGGCATGAGAATGCTTTACTACTGTTAAATAGCAGGAGGGTGTTTCTTCTCCATGCCACAGTTAGAGCCACAACAAATCAGGAACATCTTGATTTGTCAGCAGGTGATGCTTATCATCACTGAGCTGTCAACATAAAACAGCTCAAGCTCGATACCAGGTAGTACCGAAGCACTGAAAATCTCTGGAAAATTCACAACTTAAATTTACAGAAGATCAAAGGACTGTTCTGAACCTAGCATCCCGGTGAGCAGCCACAGCTAAAGCATACTAGTTTCTATAATCACCAGCACTGGCAGTGATGTGGTTTTGACCCCTCCACCCCAAATGACCAGATAGAATAGGATTGTCTGTGTGTGGCCAACAGCACAAGCCTGTAGCTCATGCCTCTGGATCTGTAATAAGGTGCCTTAATCACAGTGCTGTCATGCTTCTACCACACCAGATAAACTAAAAAGTAGCAGTCGGTTTGATAATGCATAGATAAAATGCCCACATCTGGTTAGTGAGTTTATTTTTTTATTTTCCTTCCAACTGTTCCCTCATGGTTTTGTTCAGGTGGTTCAGGCAGTGGGCTCCCTGTTACTGAGCCCGGATACCTTTCTGCCACCCTAACAGTCCCTAAAAAAGAATAATTCTTGTTTGTGTTGGGTTAGGCACCATTTGGACCTATACCTGGGACATGTGTCAGAGTTTACAATCCAGGAATTGAGGTGGGCAATTGGAGATGAAAAGGACTCAGCCAGAGAGTCACAGAAAGAGCACAAAGGGTCCACTGCCTCTCCCAACCTGCTGCACATGTTGCTGGCAGCTGCATGGAGAAGTTCCTCCTCTGTAGACTCCCTGAGATGGGAAGAGAAGCCAGATAGCCCTTGCCTGTCTGTCCTCCTTGTACATGATTCTGTGGGCAAGAAGAAAAAGGGTGCCATCACACCAGCCTTTCAGACCAGTGAGGTGCTTCTTCAGTAGTTGAGAGGTTTGAAATATTCCATTCCTCTTACCTTTGATTGCTGTAGGTAGGAACAACCCAGCATCACCGCTCTCTTCTAGGTCTCTGATTTCACTGCTGACACCCCATTGTGGCTTGGTTGAGATGGTGTCAGCCACAAACAGATGCACAAATGGGTGGATGGAGCCTCCTTTATCTGGAGAGAGGGGTACACAGTCTGCCCAATAAGGAGGGGTGGCAGGTTCCCTTCTTCAGCAAATCAGGCAGCTCTTTTTAGGTGACTCCCATAGTTACCACCCCAAGGGGAATCAAGTCCCTAGTCCAGTGCCAGGGTAATTGGGGGTCCTGGAAGTGCTAGGATTTCTACTCTTCTCCCTGCTATCAACCTGTGGAAAAGCCGAGGGAAATTGTTGTAACTCAGCAGGAATTTACTACACCTGGATTGCCAATCACTCATATGAGGGTCTGATACCCATTGTTTCCCTCTGGCCGCACAAAATAGTCAGAAGGAAGTAGAGCAAGAGGCTTACATGAGGTCCCAGTCATCCAGTCATGTGTGAGAGAAGAGGAAAGGCACTTTTAGTATCTGTCACAGGGGCAGTGATAAAGTAGAAGGACCAGGAGATGAACAGTGTAGAAAAGGCTGTGCAGAAAGGGTTGAGGATCAAGGAAAGAAGGAAAAATGTGGCCAAAATGAGTTAATGAAAGTTAAATTGAAGGAAGACCAAAGACTCCTGGTGACTAGGTGATAGGCCAGCATTACATTACATTTGCCTTCATAACTGGACCCCTGGGTTTAAACTTTAATTAGGCCTGTTTTACTTGACTCCTCCCAGGATTTTATGAACAATTTGTGTGCATTGCAGAATTTCCACACTGTAGAAAACCTTTACTGGGATGTACTAGCCAGAGCAACGTAGGACTAAAATGCATTTACAGGAGTTGTGCAGGGGCTTGGTGCTGGAACAACAAGGAGTGCTCAGACCAACAAGAATGGACAGGCACGGAAGGGAAGCTTGCTCAGTACTTGGTCTGCCTCAAAACAAGTTTGTAGCCCCTTGTGTCCATGTAGTATTTCATGTTTTGAGGAGTATCTGGCTATTGCCTAGGTATCGTGATTTTTCCCTTGTTGAAATTCGTGTTTTTTCTTCTCTCACACAACAGCTGTCTCTAGCCAGGTCTTACTATCTTATTATCAAACCACCAATTTCATGTAGCTGGTATCAACATGACATCATATTGCATGACACTGCTACATTCATAAAGCTTAATGCCAGGAACAGGGGCGATGCATAGGGGGTACAAATGCACCCCCTGAAAACATCAGTGCACCCCCTGCCAGAGCACAGTACCTGTTTGGCCAGTCGGCAGGGGGCAGACGGGAGCACCAGTGCCCCCACTGCAAGCACCAGCCAGGGAGCTGGGGCCGCCAGCAAAAGCCGCGGGACTTCCGGAAGCAACGCAGCCACTTTCATGGTGAGTGAGATCAGCCGTGGGGGACCCCCCCCAGTTGCTGACTGGTGTCGGGGGGGCATATGTCCCGCCTGACTCAAGGCACCAGACACCCATGGCCAGGAAGGACTATGAGCTAGCTGAGACACCATCTCAGCAACAGACATTTAACTGGGACAGTTTAGTCAGGGATAGTCCTGCCTTGAGCAGGGGACTGCACTAAATAACCTCATGGAGGTCCCTTTCAGCCCTATTTTCCTATGATCCTATGACTACTAGCTCATATGGTGTGCTTCTTGTGTAAGACAGGGTATTAGATTTCACCCAGTTATCTCTGTTTTGAACCCAATAACTTTTCCAAGTACTGAGCCCTTGCACAGACTATCTACTAATGCGAATAATGGTATCTCTTCACCTTTTCCTCTTCTGCCCACATGTTCCGTGGGGATTTGAAAATAATGCTCACAAATGGATGAGTGCCCTTTTGTCTTCTACTTCGCTGCTGGTTAACTGAAGGTGAGAGTGAGTTCCCCCCTTTCCTGGGACCAAAGCAGGTGAACAACTTTCGAGCTTCATCCTGCAGATCATTTGGTTTGAGTTCAATTTCAGTCTCACCTGTTTTATACCTTGAAGTCCCTTAGATTTGAATAGATGTACTTTTAATTTATATTGGCATACATGAAAGAAAAAAATGTCCATTTTGAACTAGTGTCAGAATGCAAGTAATGGCAAGGATAGGGTAGTCATACAGAGAGATCTAGATCAGAGAGTAAAACAGGCCTATTCAAAGAGTATGCATTTAATTTAGCCATGTGTATTTAGAACTAGTACTAAGTACAAGTCCTATTCTGCTGCAGTTTTTTACTTTGCAGCAGCATACATGTAGATGCTGGAGGAGCTGGATGGGCATGAGGGTGCTTCAGTGCAGGGATTGCTTGCCAACTAGCCCCACACTGGAGCACCCTCATGCTCTAGCCAGCCCTGCCGCAGCACATTGAGCCAGGGGAGAGCAGCCCCGGGCTGGCAGAATAACCCCTGGGGCCCCCTGCCAGCTGGGGCTTCTCCAACCCAGCTGAACCTGCTGTGGTCCTGGGCACACATTGAAATGGTGCACCCGGGAGCAATAAACTCCAGAGTTTATTTCTTCACATTAATTGCACATGTAGATACATAGCAATGCATGTGGCATAAAACCTAGATAGAGGTCTGTGAGAACACATACCCACATGTAAGAGTATTTTGGCATTCAGGTACAGACATGCTTACACAGATATGTACTCAAAGGATGCATGCCCATATACTTATAGTTACTATTAATGTCATAATCCATCAGTTCATTCTTGTTGTGATATAGCTGGGACTTTGCATAGCTCTGAAGGCCAATGAAATGCAGCTCCAGTCAGTCCTGGTAGGTACAGGGAAGGCTGCTTTGGAGGAACAGACTCTCCTGATATTTTCCTCTGGCACGTTTTGTACCTAGCACACAGGATGTGGTTCTCTTCAGTGTGTGCCCTTGTTTGTTTTTCCTCTCCATTTAGCTTTGTCATATACAGCCTGTCCCTGGAATGTTATTGGGATATCTGACACTTTTAGAGTGTCCTTCATAGTTCCTTTAAAGCATTGTTTCTGGCCCCTTTGGGAGCAGGAGCATGTTACTTGACTCAGCTGACCAGAAAGTAATTTTTTCAGGTAATCTCCTATCAGGCATCCTACTAAGACATCCAGTCCATCTCAGTTGTGCTTTGCTGTTATAGCTCTAATACTGATGATTTGAGCTTGCCCAAAGACTTCCTTGTTCAATGCATGGTCCTGCCAGTTCCTCTTAAGGATAAATAATAGGCAGCATGGGTGAAATGCATCCAGTCTTAATGGTGTTGTCATTTGATTGTCCATGTTTCAGGGCCAGAAAGCAGAGATACAGTAAGTGTCAACTGGCATGCAGGCAAGTCAATGTCTGTGCCTATCTGAATGCTCCAGTGCTAGATCTGGATGGCTTATTTTGAATCTGGATCTTGGTCTGAAGCCTTAGGCCAGTAAAATTCCAAAGGCAATTGCTGCTGGCTGTGTGGATTCAGCAATTTCCCATGGATACGTAATCAAAGAGGATGCTGCCAAGGACAAATAACTGCATACACCATACAAGACAGTACAGTCTATGTGGATCATTGATTCTTCTGCATATCTATTAATCAAAAACAATAACCACTAGCAAAGACTACTTCTCTGTACAGTACTGACTGGACCCAAGGTATATGGTGGAATTGTCTTAGTCCATTGATGTAGAGAGAAACCAACATGAGAAGATGCAGCTTTACAGGCTCATGCATAGAGTTTAGTATCTGTAAAACAATCATTGGAGCACCTGTATGCAGATTTACAAAATGTATACTAATGCTCTTCCCACATATGCCTTTCTGCACCAGTGCCAGAGGTCGAGCACACCTCCTGTTCAAGTATTGTGACTGTATCCATTACAGAAAAGCATCACTGTGAGATGGGTAGACACTGGTGCCTGTCAGCCTGCATTTTTCCATCCCTACCTAGCAGTAAATTAAGTAATGAACAGCCACTTACCAGTAGGTTCTGCAGTTCACTGTGCTATCACTATGAGCAGACAAGTGGTCCATCTGGACTGGTGTCTTGTTGCCAAAAATGACCAGTATGGGGACTAGTCGCAACTTATTTTTGACAGAAAATTAGCTGGTTATTTTATTTTGGTGGTTGTTGTTATCATCATCATTATGTAATTTTTTTCATTGGAAAAAAGCCTCAGCCCTGGAAACAGAACAGTTGTTTAAAATACATTTCAGGGGGCTTTCCCCCCCCCCTTTTTTTTTTAATGGAAACTATTAGTTCCATGGGAATCATTTTTTTCCTACTAGTTGTAGCCAGCACCCGATGTTTCAAAGGCATATGCATGTATCTGTGTCTCTGGGACAGCTATGGAATAACCTGCATATAGACAGATTTTTCTCCTACAGTGCTTATGCAGTGGAGTTCAGGTCCATAACTAGGCTACCAGGCACTAGAATAATACCAATGCAAATAATAAATAATAATCATATCTGCCAGCAATTAGAGGTTCCCTCATGTCCTGCAGCCTGAAGATCTGTGTCTCTTCTGTTTTTTTATTCTGTCTAATGTAACTGTGGATGTTCTCAATATCTATATAAACAGCCTTTATTGTGTGACAGCCTAATTCTGGGTGATCTGCAGATGTTGCTAGTGCACTGCTCACCCCCCATTCATTTAATAAATACATTAAGCAATGCCAGGCTTGTTTCTGCACCTATGGCACCCAATAGTTAACCTTTGCCTTGACAGAATTAACTAGTCTTTCCTAAGTCTTTGTTTTCTGTCCTTTCAACAGTATTTGATCCATGAGAAACTTCACGGGGAAGCTCATGACTGCTGAGTTTCTCAGATAGCTTCTTGCAAGGCACTTCTTCGAAGACTTTCTGAAAATCCAAATATATTATATCATGCAGTTCTTCTTAATCAGCTATTCTTTAGGTACACTGAAAAGGTTCAAGTTTATTAGAATAGATCTGACTTTGGTATCTTGCCAACACCATCTTAAACAAAGACTGATAGCAATTCAATAGGAACAGATTAGGTGCAAGAAGTACTGGTAAAGGCAACTCAGTATGGCAGCACTGACATGCATCTACCAAACTAAAAAAATATATCCTCAAAGAAGATATACATTTCTTGCTTAGTTAAAAATGAGTTGGCTTGCTGTGTTCTGCCACCTGTCCCCAGGATTTCCTGATCTTTTCTCCCTCTTGGTCTTTAGAAACTAAGTTATGGATTCTCTTGGCTTTGTCTCTTCCCCTTATTTGCAGTAACAGGAACCGAGTCTGTGTCTGCTGAGCACAGAAACCTCCCAGCAGATTGAGCTACCTTCCTGGCCATCCTTCTGCCAGCACCTTTTGAGTATCCCTCGGGTGAATCAAGTCTTTTCCTTTATTAAAAGATGACACCTTATGGGTTGGCTTACTCTCACAGTGGCTATAGTGTCACATTAGATCACAGTCCAGATCTAGGTTTTTGTTACTATTGGCCCTGCAGGCTCTCTCTGGATTCAGAGAATGTCTGTCTGTACTTTTTTCACACACTGGCATTTACAATTTGCGCACAGTCCAAAATTACAGGAGCAGACCCTGGTTACCTTTCCCTGAGAGCTAATCTTCACATTTTACTTACAGTGTGATTACATTTTACTTACTAGAGTATTGAGCAGAGCATAGTTGGAGCAGTGAGTTAATGCAAAAGATACTTTGGAAGTTTCTACTTGATAGGGAGTAATGATGAGAAATACCTTTGGAAAATTACATTTTATGATGGCAATTCCGAGTCCTGCTTGGGAGAATTTGCCCTGCTGCAAATCAGTGGAAAATCCAGGTTCAGAAATGGTGAGTGAAGGCTGCATTTAGAATGAAGTGCATGATAGAGCTCAGAAGTTTTCAAGGACAATTTTACTTCTTAAAAAAATTGGCACATACAAGGTTTGACTTCACAGCGTGAGGGAGCGGCGACGAGGGGCGGCCGTGAGCTCCCTAGCACCGCCTACCGTCACGTTAGGGTGACGTAGCACCCTCAGAACCTCGCCCGCCACGACTTTGATGTTAAGATATATGATGTGGAGGCTGCCAGTTTCCCTAATGGACGGTCTTGTTAGTCGTCCCTATTCCCAGACGGGTATTTGATAAGCGTCCTGCCTTAAGGGCAATGCGTGCCTCCAAGCCTCCCCCTTAGCACGCCCCAAGCCTCGCAGCTATTCCGGGGGACGCTTGTATGGTCCCTCGCCCCTCGGGTGCCCTTGTTCGCACTCTCGGGCACCGGGGCTCTTCGCCCACCTGGCGCCTCCTTGGGTCGGGCCCCAATCTCTGGCCCGTTCCCCACGCCCTGGGCCTATCACGCTGGCGCCCAGCCACTTGCTGGCGCCTCCTGTGTCGGCTCCACCAGCGCCGCTCACTACCGGCCCCCCCTGGGCCGGGTTCTAGCCGGCGCCTGGCTAATCGCCGGCTCGGTCTGAGTCTGGAGCACTCTCGCCGCCCTAGCCTCGGCGCCCTTGGGCCGGCACGCTCCCTCTCCCGGATCTTGGCTCTCTCGCCGCCCTAGCCTCGGCGCCCTTGGGCCGGCTCACTCCCTGCACCCAGATCTCGGGTCTCTTGCCACCCTAGTCTCGGCGCCCTTGGGCAAGCACTACCGCCGCCCTCGTCTCGGCGCCCTCGGGTGGCTAGCTAGGCTGCTCTCGCCGCGCTAGCCTTGGCTCAATCGCCGCCCTAGTCTCGGCGCCCTTGGGCCGGCACTACCGCCGCCCTAATCTCGGCGCCCTCGGGTGGCTGGCACTATCGCCGCCCTGGCCTAAGCTCTATCGCCGCCCTGGCCTCGGCGCCCTCGGGCCGGCTCACTATCGCCGCCCTAATCTCAGCGCCCTTGGGTGGCTAGCTAGGCCGCTCTCGCTGCGCTCTGTCTCTGCCCTGCTGTGAGGGCCTTGCCCTCTCGGGCTGACTCTGCGCCTCCTGCGCTCTGTCACTACTCCGCTCCAGGGTTAAACACCGCCTTTCTGGGCTGGGGTCTGTAACCCGCACACTGCGCCTCCCTGGCGCAATACCATGCCCAGCCGCACTGACACTAGTGCCCCCGGCACTGTGCCTCAACTGGGCCCTGGGAACCCCCAAGCTGTTGGGGAGCTCCCCTGAGGCCTCCTCGCTCCCCTACAGCCTCCCCGGTCCTCCGGATATAAACTATAACTAAACACTCAAGCCATCTGGCTATAACATAAATACAAAGGCTCCACACGCCTAACAACTCCAAGCCCCACCAGGGCTCTCAATCCTACCTCCAGTTAGGGCGAAGCTGTTCCCTGCATCATTGCAGCCGGGTAGCGCGATGAAGTAGTAGCCACTAACCCCGGCCGCTCAGCTCAGCCGCAGAGCTCCTGCTCCTGCGGCAGCCAGAAGGGAACTGTGTTTCAGGCTCTGGCCTGAGCTGGTTATAAAGGCCTGGCCCTGCCCCCTTCCGGTCATGTGACCACCTGGTTGCCCCTGGCAACCAGGCACCTGAGCTGCCTGGGTGATTGGCAGCTCTGCCAATCAGCCTCAGAATCACGGGGCACCTCTGTGACTCCGTGACACACAGGAAGTTGGAACTCAGAATCCCTTCCTCACAGACAGCATGTTTACAGAGGCTTTGGATGATTGTGCTCTACTCCCTCTAGCATGTAGCAGTCCAGAACAGATAAGTCTCAAACTGGATTCCATCTTGTGCATGGGCCTTTCTTATGGAAGACTCTGCTTCCTAAAGAGAGATTATGGTTGAAAGCTACAGTGAGGCTTATACCCAAGCTGTAAATAACTTTATGGTCTTAACTTGTAAGTGAAGCCAAGTTAGGTAATTCAGATCAAAATTGCAATAGAGACAAATTAACTTGGATTTTAACTTGGGTGAACTGCACAAGTTCAAGCTAAGGGAAACCTGAAGGTGAACTAGAACTGCCCTGTGTGCTATGCAAAACACAGAGCTCCTTATCCTCACTGCTCTTCCAAGTTGAATTAGTCAACTCGTGTATGAACAGACCTGTTTTCATTCATAGTATAGGCATTCCCCAAGAAGGTTTTGTTTTCTGACTGAACAATGGGAGTGATTTGCGCTAAGAATTTAGATTTCTTTTGCCTGGCAGGGTCCTCTGTGCTCCCGTCTCTTTTGGGACGGCGATTTCATCCTGCAGCACACAGGTAGAATTGGGACTGCTGTGGTGAGTCCCCTGAAGAAGTAAATGAGCCTAATTTTGCCCTTTACAAGTCTTAAGTTTTTCTGTTGATATTAGCAAGAACAGAATTAGGCCCATTTCAGTACCATGTCTGACTCGTTTAAGCGGTATGTTACTGCTTTAGGGAAAGAGCACATACTCCACTAAGTTGCACAGAGTCAAAACCTGTAGGTGCCTTCTCATGAAAAAGCTTTAGCCATGCAGAGAGCTTAGCTTCTTTCAGTTCCTTTGGTGTTCTGGAAGGGTTCCTTAAGTAGTACAGAGATGCCAGTCACTTATTTCTTGATTTGCACGGTCACTGGACTCCTTTGCAAGTACCATGTGATCCTAACAGTGCTGTTCTCACTTCTCAATGCTGCCAGTGACCATTTTGCTATGCAATCGCAAGTCTTGTCATGACTCGCTGCTGCTCCCTGTCTTGCACCAGTTTACTCTATGGACACCAGGCAACCATCCGCCCAGAAGTGCCATTTATTCTTACAAGAGACCTCACAAATGTTGTACAACTATTGACTGGAAAATACTTCTATCAATCTATAACGTGTCCAAAACAGGTCAAAAATTTGGAACTGAAATTTGCTGTGAAGAAAAGAAAGATGAAAGCTGCGTTGTAGGTTAGAAAATGGATGCAACTCATAACACCAAATAGTTACAGTATTATTTCTTGCACCTGTTTTCTGACCTTCTCTCACTCTGGGCCAAATCAACCTCTGGTGGGTGTGAGCTCCATTGACCTCAGTGGAGTTATACCAGGGAGGAATGTGGTTGCTACACCTTTGTTTTGTCACAGCAGACTCGGCCTATGTGCTTCATATGATACAGAAAACCTAAAACACAAATGAAATTTTAGAGACTGACCTGAGCTTTAAAATTAAGATTTCAGTTGCCAGACTTAAAAAAAAGGGCAAGCGTTTAGACTTGCAGGTTGGCTTGTTGTTAGAAGGACAGCCCACCAGGGAAAGCAGTACCAGTTCAGGAGGCACTGGGACCCAGAATTTTAATGGGGAACCAAGCCAATTATTACATCCCAGAAGCAAACTGAAGTGATGTCTATAAATGGGAAAGCCATACTGCACATAGATAAGCTTCTGCATCATGTTGCTTTTCTGTCTCAGCCATGCCACTATCCCCAGCTGAGCTAGAGCTGAATACTTCCTCTGCCGATTTCCATCTCACTAGCCATTACCTTGCTGCCTGGCACCAAGCCAAGCAACCATGCAGAGGGATCTACTTTGGAGTTGTCATGATGATTCCCTAGTTGCCCTTTTGGACTCTTCCGTTTCTCTGGACTTCTGATCCTTCTCGCTTCTGATGCAGCATTTGATATTTGTGAGTGATCACCTGCAGTGTTTCCTATTGCCAGGCTGATTCTCAGAAGTTAAGCAGCAGTATATGCAGAGGCCATCCTTAAAGGAGTTGAACCACGTGTGTTATATTCATCCCTGTAGGTCTCCACTGAAAAGCTGGCAGCTGAAATGTGATTGCATTTCATTATCTTCTATCTGTTTTCTCATTTTCTCATTTAGAATGGAATCCCCTTACCTGCCTTCTCCCTAGCAGCTTGGTAAAGAATATATTGAAAACATAGCTTCAGATCCCCTGAGAATTCAGCAGAAAGTAGTATTAATGGTACCTACCTACCCTGCCTGAAGTATCATGTGTTGATCTCATCTTGCATTTTTGTAAAGTGTGAGCATGGGATACATGTTTGCTATTGTGGTAGTGGATGCTGAGCTTATTTTAGTAGCTTCCTATTGCAATACAGTAGTCAGACCTCTGAGAGTACCAGTAAGAGGGGGTTCATATTTCAGGGCTGAGCTTCATTAGCTTTGCTGTAGCCAGATCAGTGGCTGGAAAAGCAAAAAGGGGCACTGCAGGTCAGGAGTAAGAAAGAGCCCAGGATTGCAACAGTGAAGAGGAACTTCAGATGAAGATTGCCATATACAGGTAGAGGCACATTGATAGGGGATGTTACAGGTCAGGTCTAAGGATACATTAGCATCTGTGTGCAAGATGGAAGCTCTAGCCTGTGAAATCGTTTTCTTGCTTGCATGCCCAATATTCACTCAGAAATATAAAGATAAACTCTTGGCTTTCCATTTTGTAGTGTTGATGTTTCATTCATAGCTTTGCAGGCATCGTCAAATATTCATGTATCCTAACGTAGGTGAAAGAGAGCAAAATACTTGTTTTGCAGGCACAAAAGCAAATGAAAAAAGGTAAACTCAAATCCCAGGGCCCTAGAATAATAGCTTTAAGAAACATATAAATTGGTATTTTTTACAATCACTGTAGCTTTGGGGTCCAGTAATCTTTCATTATTAGATTAATTTTGAACATTGAATCAACACATGCAATAATGTTTCTGCCTGCCTAAGGCAATTGAATTGAATTTGTCACTGTGTTCAGAGGTCCAGAACTGGAAGAGCATGGGTGCTACACCTTAACCTTGAGATACAGTGGGCCAGAGCTGGGAGGGGGGACCCCCCATTAGAAATGCAAGCAGTGCTGTAAGTTACAGTTAGAGGCTTGTTAATAGGGCTGCATTGTGATATTCTGGAAGGAAGAGATGTGTTTGAGGTAGAAATGAAGATACAGTGGAAGATTTCAGGGTCCCACAACTCTTCAGCTGTAAGATTTGTCACAGAATCTATCCCTTGCTGTAGAATTGGAACGCACAATCCAAGTTTTCAGTTTAAATAAATCTGAAATTAACAGAGCTATGTTCATTTATATGCCCTGTGCTTCAGGGCCTGTTTTACTAATTCTCATTGTTGCAGAGAAACTTTCCAAAACAAAACCAAAATATAAACTATACAGTCTTGCTCTCCTGAGTCTGCAGGCAGCACCTTGAAACAATAGCTTTAAGGGAATGTCTTAGTTTCCCCTATGAATCTCAATTGACTATTCACTCTGAAACAGAACAACAACAATGCAAACGTTATTACTGGAATGCAGCTACTATCTGTATCCCATAGTTTCAAGTTGCCTTTATGGGAGCCAAGGACACAGTCTCTTTCCTGGCTGAGTCCAAAATCTCTGGCACCCTCCAGAATGCAGGTGTAGATAGCTAATACAAATAAACATTTAGAAATAGTGTAAAATAAATTGAATGTAATAGTTAAGAAATAACACTGGTGCTGCTCAACGCTATTATTATTATTCATTTTCATATTTAATAGAAGGAAAATCTCCATCTCTGCTTTAGCTGCTGTGCAATTTCCAGTGCGTCTCATCAAAGTACTTCAAGTTGCTAGGAGATTGTGCCATAGAAGTTATGTCTAGTTTTCCACAAAGCACATGGAAGTTTTCTAGAGCTGTATATAGACCCCAGGATTAGAATGGAAAAGTGAATTCAATTTTAGGATTGAGTTGGAATGAGACAGCTGTAGGATAAAAACTTCAGACTTCCTATCAATACACAACCCGGCTTTAACCAGTGATATCAGTCACTTGCTTTTATGAGGACGTTCTCAGAAATATTTCCTGTTCAAGTAGTTACTTTGGCAGCCCCTCATAATCCTCCTTTTCTTCAGTATCTGTAAAAAAGACTCATAAAAATTCTCACCTATTTGGAATTCTTTCACTGTTAATCCCTGGCAAAATTATTGTGCTGCTAATATTCCACAGGCACTCCTTTGGAAATCAATGCACATACTTCATACCCCCCCATACCACAACATTCATGAGCATGGCAAATGCATTCTTATCTCCATGACATACTTGAAATATTCAGTAGGGAAGCAGGTGTATTCTGCCTGAATGTCCCTTATACTTTTAGCATAAGCAAACTTTAGAGTTATTAAGACAGCTACTAGATGTTAATAGAGGTCCAGTAAATTCTTACGCTTGTCACTCTTTTTGGACCCTCAGCCACCATGCACACAAATGCATATAGACAGAGAAGGACATTAAACTACTGCCAGCCTCTAGACTGACCCTAAGTTATATACAGTGTCACTGATGTTTTCACGGTAGTGTCAAATTGGTTGGCTAATATTTCCTGTTCTGATGTCTTACTGCAAGCTGAACTGAAAAATGTGACTGAGAGTATTGTCTTGTAGATATATGGACTGAGAACTGGCATTCAGTGTTACCTTTCCTAGCTTTGTCACTTCTGTGCTGTGTGAACCTTCAGCTAGGCAAACATCTTGGAACTCAGATTATTTAAATAAAGCACCTACATAAAAGTGCCTTGATTTTTTTCCAGAGGCAAGCAGAAATTAAAATACCACAATAGAGAAAAGTGTTTGGCACCTTTCAAGATCAGCCTACTTACTAGACAGCTAAGGCTGTTCCCATTGATCTGTCTTTGCTTCCATTTCGGCATCTGTAAAATGGGAATGCTAAGGTCACTCACTCATTGTTCAGTGTTTTAAGATTCTTGGACTAAAAGACCTGTGGCAGCGGTAGGAAATTATTTGGGCCCAAGGGCCACTTAGGGAGATCTGGTGAGCTGTTGTGGTCTGGGTCAGTACTTTCCTCCCACCCCTGCAACGGCTCGGGCTATACCCCACACCTGAGCCAGGCAGGGTCAATGGACCTGGTGCTGGCCAGACAAAATCTGTTGACAGGGCAAAATCTCCTAGCAACTTGAAGTACCAGGCGTGGGGCAGAGAGGAGCCGTTTCCCACCCCTCATCCCAATGCTCCTTCCTTGCCCAGGGTCCCCCCCCCTTACCTGAGCTTCCCGTACCGGGGCAGCCATGTGCTCCCAGCCCAGAAAGGGCGGCTGGGGTTTCTGGCTGGGGGCAGGGCCAAGCAGGCCGCTGTTATTGGTGCCCGCCAGGCTTCCCCTGGTCCTACTGAACAGGAACCAAGGGCAGAGAAATGTTAAATGTCTACATTTTTTTAGGGGCCCCGCAGGCCAGATAGAATTGCCTCACGGGCCAGATGTGGCCTGCGGGCTGTATTTTGCCCACCCCTGGATTAGACCAAGAAAGGGTCCTGTAGGATCTTTCTTTCTGACAACTACAAGGAGATAGGGTTAAAGGAGTGTCATGTAATCAGTGTCAATGACAGCAGGACAACTGTAAAGGACATTTTTTGAAGAAGAAATGTAGTTTGTTCTATGCAAGGTGCACACCTGCACTTAGGATGGGGCTACAACAGAGAGGTCACACTGCATTAAGCCAAGACGGTTGTCACTTTTTTCCCCTTCTCCAACACACTCATGTTACAGCATGTCCTAATCTTGCAGGACCAACTAACTGCATTACAACACATTGTCATGCTGCAGTTGCATTCTTATGTGGTGACACTCTGTGAGACATGTTGAAGCCATACTGTCATGCACACACGCAACTAGAAGCAAAAAGACTTATGAAGACTCAGTGTGATGGTGCACTGTGACATCTACATTCTGCTTGGGATTCTCAATCTCTGCAAGCTATACTTGTGTGATACAGGATAGATCTGTGGAAGTCAGGACTTTCTTGTGAGTTTGGGAGATAACGTGTGGCAGCCCTTGCCATGTTCTTCTCAGTGAGCCCCACTCCCCCACAGTCTGCACTCTCAACAGGCGCCCAAGAAAATCTCTCTCAGTGCATCCGCTGACCAAGGCCTTCATGTTTTTTCATGTCCTTTCTCCACATCTGCACACTGCACCTCAAATAGGGATGCCTCCAACTCGTTTTGGGTCACTTTGGCTCATCTCAGGTCCAGACGTCAGGTGTGACAATTCCCACACACTCTTCCTACCCTCTACCTACTACCTCCACCCTCCACAACCCAACCCCGTGCCTTTGCTTACGGGGAGGGGGAATACTTCCAAAAAACAAAGCCCTTGATGCACACCCATTTTTTCCAGCCTCATTCTCATCCTGCTGCTACTGGGCATGCTCACAGGCCTGCACCCAGCATGTGGCTACAACAAAGAGCTCACACTGCATTAAGCCAAGTCCATCGCTCATTTAAAACTGCCATCTGCAAATAGCCTTTACAGCTTTTCCCAATAAGATATTAACTCTCTTCCTGTTTTCTTCTTTCTTCTGTTTCTCTTTCCTTACAGCGCTGCTGCTTACCCAAGGTAAGATGGCTTTTATTCCTTTCCTTTGTCTACTATGGCTTTGGTTCCAATCTCTCCTTCAGACAACCTTTTTTGTGCTAATACTTGTGTTGCAGTTACTAGCCCTGCTGTGTTAAAAATGCCCCAAATGTTGACTCATGGGCCGGATCCAAATGTGCAGATACGTGTGGTTTGTGACACCGCAAGCCTGTTTGCAGTGCCACAAACTGCATGTGTTGCATGTTAAATGGTGTGCAGGGCTGCTAATTAGCAGCACAGGGGCAAAATTTGCTACCGGGATTTCCCAGTAGCAAAAAAAAAAAACCCTGGAAAAAAATGTGGCACAAAGCACACCAGAAGTGCTGTGTGCCAGGACAAACATAGAGTCAGGGGATCAGGCAGCTCAGGGCTACCTGCTCCCCTATCTCTGTGGGCTGCAGAACCCCCATGCTGAGAGCACCTGGCTGGGGCGCAGTATGCCTCAAGACAGAGGAGCAGGTAGCTGTGACTGCGAAGCCCCCACACTGAGGCACACAGAGACAGGGAAGCAGCCCAGGGCTGCCTGCTCTCTCATCTCAAGGCATACTGCGCCCCATCCATCTGCTCCACAGCTGGCTGGGGTACAGTGTAACTCAAGACAGGCGCTGCACAGCGAAGCTCTCTCACCGAGGCATGTGGAGACGGGAGCAGCCAGCCCGGGGCTGTCTGCTCCCCGATCTCAAGACACTCTGCAGTCCAGCCTGCCAGGGAGTGGATGGCTGGGATGCAGGGTGCCTCAGCATGGGGGCTTTGCAGCGCATGGAGATGGGGGAGCAGGCAGCTCTGGGCTACTTGCTCCCCCGTCTCCACGCGCCACTCCCCTGCTGGCTGGGGCACAGGGTGCCTTAGCATGGGGGCTGCCTGCTGGCTAGCCTTTCACTGAAGCACGCTTTACCCCAACCAGCCCCCTCTGCAGCACATGGAGCAGTGGGACGATGTTTCCCACTGCAAACCACACAAGCAGAGGTGTGCACTACAGCCCAAAGTAGCAGCATAAATTTATGCTGCTACTATTTGTACTGCTGCAAGCACATGCCCCTCCTTGTGTGGATAACAGCCATGAGGGTTTGGCTCAAATCCAAGATTTGTTGCCCCAAATCTAGGAACATGGCCTCAGTTGAACCTCCAGGTCTACTGTACAAGGAAGTATCGGATCTCCTCTCACGGTCACCT
Source organism: Crocodylus siamensis (assembly GCF_052110815.1). Taxonomy (NCBI): domain Eukaryota; kingdom Metazoa; phylum Chordata; order Crocodylia; family Crocodylidae; genus Crocodylus; species Crocodylus siamensis. Next base: position 225,652,322 of record NC_143396.1, on the reverse strand, counting down.
TGCCTGGCCGTTCCAGTTGCAAACCTTCCTTCCTGCAGCCACAGTGCTGAGGCCTAATGCAACCTGATGGATCCAAGTGTGGTATTACAGAATTCATGGTGCTGGGCAGTTCATCACCCCAGAGGAAGCCCCCTTAAGGTTGGGCATAAGACTAGCCCAGTGTCTCCTAGAACACAGATGATGTGCCAGGTTTGTAGAGGGTGAAATAATAGATTTCCCCAATGTGTAAGCAGGCCAAGCTCTCAAGGAGGCCATTATAAGGAATTCAGGGCCTTCTCCATGCCCTATTGCCACCCCTGCATGCCCCTTCCTGAGAGTCAGATGCTAGCAAGGCCACCAGGCACCAACAGTTGTCATGCTCAGGTACTAGACTTGAGTAGTCTTTGCGCCATCTCTGTGGTGTCACAGAAAACACCTTCAGTCTTGCCCAATATTAGGACAAAATTAAAGAGAAAAGATGAAAGTAAACTCTTCTTTACACAATGGTTGTAGCTGGTTGGTCACATTCCACCCAGTGTTGGCACTCTTTATTTTCTCTGCCTGTGGGCAGGACTTTACATTTATTAATACTGAATCTCCCTTTGTTGCCTGAAAAACCCATTACACAAGACTCTCTAGATTGTATTGCAGCATGATGAAGTCCTCCTGTAGTTCTTGTTATCCCTACACTTCCAGATTTGATTTTTGACTAAGAGAAACAGTTGACAACACTAAGCAGTAGGCAGGCAAGGTACAGAGCAGGACAGGGATTTGTTTTATTTATTCTTTACCTGAACATGGAAGGAGTCCTGAACTGGACTGTAGCTATTAGGAACTGTCACTGCTTGTAGACTGATAGATTTTTTAGTTCAGGGACAGAAGCAGTTGTGCGGCCCCTGGAAGGCCTCTACAAGGTTAAGGCAAGTCACTCATCTGGGTTTGTAATACCCATGCTATTAAGGCAGTCAAATCATGTTATAGCCAAGACATGTTTTGCAAATCTTTATAAGAAAACCTTCCATCTCGGCTTCTCTTAGGAAAAGCCCAAAACTGCTGTCCATAGAATTTACCCAGAATCCCAAATTTCATTGGGCTAATTAGCAGATTAATAATACCAGAAGAGCCCCAAATTTCAGCACAGGACACTTAAGCAAAATGGCTCTGACCCTCTTCAGCTTCAGTGGAACTGGAAATAAGTCAAGCACAGCACACTTTCTCAGACTAATTTTGTTGCTTTAATTCAGTAGCTGCGTAACTTGCTCAGAACCTCTGGAACCAAATAATTTGTTTTAAAATAATATAAGTCCCCCTCTCTGTTGTGATCCGATTTGATTGCTTTTGGTAGGTATTATTGGATAATTCAGTCAACAGCTATAGACATTTGGTGTTCAGTTAACAGAGGAAAGGCCAAATGTCAGACCACAAGGTAGAAGAAAGGTCCATGAGGCATAGTGCCACGTTCCCCTTTCCTTTACTGCATTGTTCTCCCTATAGGCCATAGTAAGCTTAACTTTGATTGACTTCAAAGAAGGGGGGGGGAGCTGCCATTTAGGAGGGTGTGTGAGTTGTTGTGATGTACATAGTGTTACAGCTGAATGATTCTGCAGTGATGCAGGTTAGATAAATTACTAATATTTTAATTTGGAATGAAACGGGGTTAAAGTTGCAAAGGTTTTGCTACACTGGTTTCACTAAGGAGCATGCAAGCCTAACACTTACATCATAACTGCTTATATTGGCTTCATTTTCTATTGATACAATTGTTACATCCTTCTGTTATCCTAGAATGTCATGGATTGGGTCTATTGTGTGCAGCCCCTGGGTTCTGTATGAGGTTGGGCTGACACAGCTTGTGCGTGTTTAAAACTACAAATCCTAGAACAGGAAATTCCCAGAACAGTTTTCAACATACACAGACCACCACGGTCCAGAAACACTGACTGGAGTACCACTCAGTACCAGTTGCAGCTCATAAGTAAAGAAAGAGACAGCATTTTCACTTAATCTGTGCCATTTTAAATTGAGAAAGTATGAACATTCCAGAAGCCTTGCACAAATTGTGCCATTGAAAATCTCACTGAAGTTTGCCTTTTCTCCCCCAGCCCCTCCTGCTGCATCTCTGAGTCTGAATGGTGCAATAGCTCCGACTTTATCCCACCTTCTGGAGCTGCCCCCAGCTCCATGCCTCTCTCATGTCTCCTGGCATGTCAGGGGACTGTTTCTGTTTATTTCACATCTTTCAGCTACCACTGCTTGCTCTTTTGAAACCCAACAGCTATTAACGCAGGCCTCCTGCTGCTCTCCGTCTCTTCTCTCCTTTCCTCTAGCACTGATGTTAGGTTTCTGCCTGTTGCCTGGCTCGAAGCTGGCTTGTGACTAGTGATGAGTAAGCCTCAAGTAGTTCAGATATTTATTTCTGTTTGCATTAGCATTTGAACCCTGCATATTAATTGGCAATTAAGATGGATCCAAACAATGATGTCACAGCCAAGCAGCAGATTATTTGAGGTGAAATTCAGAACATGCTGGCCCCTGCATGTTTGCGGCTTTGAACATATCTCTGAATTCACACACTGTGGGTGGCTGGATATTCCTATCTTCCTGTGAAGCAAGATTTCCAGTGCTGTCTGCTTCTGGCTTATTAGACTATCTCACAAGAACACCTTCTTCTATGCATTATTGTTTCTTCTGCTCCCAAACGAACCATGTGAAAATGACGATTTTTTTTTCTTGAAACAGTATCTTAAAGTAAATAGGTTTGGATGGTTTTAAAGCTCAGCATAAGTCATTTTTATCCAAACTGACTCAGCAATCCATACTTGTACTCAAGAACTGGTTTCAGATAGGTCTGTTAGCAGCTGGATTGAAGCATCCATTTCAGCTGCCCAGAATAAGTATATTAGAAGGACACTGTTAGTCTGGTCCAGAATGAGGGATTTTTATGATATTTAGGTTTTACTGGCCTGAGATCAACAGAGATTTAAAAAAAAAATTCTGTGCTTATCATATTTACTTGCGTATCACCTGTGCTTTTGCCCCCAGAATCAGCCTTCCACAAGTGGGGTATATATCTTAAACTGGGAAACTAATTTTTCTTCCCAGAATATAAACATAGATATGCTGTATAATGGCCACTGCTTCTTTTTCCTATTCTTCCCTCCAGTTGCTGCATGGAGGGAGGAACAGAGTCCAGCAGGAGCAGATCCCAGTGCAGTAACATGGTTGTTACCCCGCTTTGATTTGTGCTCCACCCAGAATGTAAAACCACCTGCCCAGAAGCAGCAGTAGCATTTCTATTCAGGTGGTGCTGATAGAGTCAACCAACTTCATGGCTTATTATAATTTATCTGATCCCTTCTGATTGCTCTTCACTCCACAGGTGTTAACAACCCTCCCTCCTTTTGAATGGCTTTGATGGTCCACTAATCAAGCTATCCTTTTTTCAGCAATCTTGCTGTTAGCTGTTGCTGGTCTCTCAGCTCCTGTTTCATAGCTCTGAAGACTTTTATAGCACTTTTCAAAATCCTAGATCCTCCCATGGGGGCCAGTCTTCAGCAGCAGCTACAGTTTCAGCTTTTGGCTGAGCAGCCAAGAGCTTCAGGCAGTTCAGCTGTTCAGACCGTAGTTTTTTGCCTGAGTAGGAAAGGGAAGGGTGAGTGAGCTCAAGATGAGGTCACCACTATGATCTCCCTGAGGTTACTAAGCAGGATAACAGGAGTAACAAAAGCAGAATCCAGATCTCTGGCTCACAGGTGTATTAATTCGTCACCTCAGTTATTCTCATTGGTGCTGCTCTTACTTAGTAATAGTATTGTAAGGTAAAGGTTCCACGCAATCTTTATACGAGGAAACCCTGATATTGTTTATGAATTTAGTAGTTGTTTTTTAAGGTACACCAACTGCTTTTCTGTCTGCAAAAACGGTCACTTTTACTTTGTCTGAGAGGAGGAATGGCAAGCCAGTTCAGGTTAGGAGAGGGAAAAAATCCTAGGACTCCTGACCCAAATCAAAATTGAAACCAAACCCTTCCTGGCATTCATAAAAGTATGACTAATTGCTTTGCTTTGGCTGCTTACATTTATGAAATTGCCTTGGCAGCTTCTGGTGCCAGCTAGGTTCATGGAGAGGCATGACAAAAAGCTCTTGTGGTGGTTGCAACTTGACCAGAAGTAGGATTTATTGAAAATGTTTACCAGAGCCCATTGCCACAAGGTTTCTGGACTCCAGAGGTTCAGAAAAGTGGCTGGAGAGACACATTTCTTGGGGAAGCATCCAGATGCCTAACTTCCGACCATTCACCCATATCAGTGAACACATCTCAAAGTACTTTCTGAATTAATTAATGTAGCCTTGTGTCTCCAACCCCACACATAGTATTTTATGGAGTGGGAGGCTGAGCTACAAGGAGAGTAACAGATTTGCCTAAGGTACGTAACGAGCCAGGAATACAAATACAGAAATGTGCTGATTCCTAGTCTCATGATTTAGCCACACATGATCCTTCCTCTCATGAAGCTGCAGGTTCTCCCAGCTAACATGAAACAAACTAGTGGACATAATGCTGGCTGCATAAAGCCTCAAGTCATTATTCATTACCTAAACAGATTTCTGCTGTCCTCTTAGGAGGAAGGAGCATAGACTGTTCTGTGCTCAGAGAATACATGTGTTCAGCCAGAGGACATACCAGTATGCTAACCTCAGAAACAAGTGTCTTTTAGCCAGCAGTCTTCTCCAGTTTTGACTGATGGATTGACAGCTCTCAAGGGAGGGGGCTCATTCATGCCCAGGGTTTACTGTATTTAACTGGGATTTCATTTTTATTCAGCGGCAACAGAAATCCCATTTTAATTATCAGTTCTGTGAAGTGACGGGAGAATGCCATCCCTTTCCTGCAGAGCTCCCCCAACCAATGCTCAGAAGCCCTGGGAAGGGCCAGCCCCCACCCCCCACCCCTTCTTTCCCCCCCACAATGCAGCAAGGTGGAACCAGAATTTGGTGAAGAAAAGCAAAGGTGAAGCATCTTCCCCATGCCAGACTGAACTTCCCAGAAGCAAATGCTCTTCTGTGTTTGCAGAATTGAGTTTGTTAGAAGGAGCATCACTGAGACATGAGAGGGAGGAGGCAGTTCTGTGTCTCCCATCAGCACCTCCATCAGTGTCACTTCATTCCTTGGTATTAGCTGATGTGCAGCCAAGTGGGACACGGTGTGTTTCACACCAGTAATAGGAACATGAAAACCTCAGAATGCTGCACTGAGATGACACCGTGCTCCAAAGTGCTTCTTCTCTACCATAGCACAACAGCTGGTCTGACCCCCTTCCCTTTGTCCTACCTGGCCAGCACTTCTTTTCTGTTCCACATGTCGTCGTCCCCATGCACTCAGCTCAGTGTCCACCCTTTTGCCACTTAACTGAGTTGAGAGCTGCGATCCTATCCACCACAATTTGGCTCCTAGTCCTGATTCCTTTCAAAGAGCATCTTTCAGCCACTACTGTTTGTTACCGGTGGTTTGAGGTCTCAGGGCACCCCATCTCTTTCCTATAGGAGAGACCAGGGACCAGTGACCTGGCAGTTGGGTCACACTGTGAAGGGGAGACGAGGCAGGCAAAGGCATCTCCACCTAGAATCTGTCTGGCGTCTGGGCTATACTACAAAGTTGTGCCAGCCTAGCTATTCTGGATGGGCACATGAAAAGATCACCCTCAATGCAGCTAACCTGCCAGTCTAGGCACAGCAATGCCAGAATAGCGCTTCTGCCACATTAACGTCTCTTACTTGAACTGGTGGCATAGTTAAGTTGACAGAAAAACTTTCTGCTTCCATATGCCACGTTTCCAATAGGGGGCTCTGCCTCAGAGCTATGCTGGGATGGCAATGGTGGCAGCAGCCCTGTAATCCAGATAAACCCTAAGACTCTCCTAATTTGCATTTGCATCACAAAGGATGAAAATCTGTCCTCCTCCTCCTCAGTTTCCTCCTCACATCTAAAATCCCAGTAAATTAGTCAAGGCCAAGGCAGTGCAGATCTGATCAGTATAAGGTAATTGTTTATGGGTGTAGCTCGGCATCGTTCAGGCTCCTTCTATGAAGAGATTCCCACATGAACATCTTGAAGAACGCTTTTTTTTTTGATGACTGCTCGTTTTCACAGATGTCACTACGCTTCTCAGTTCAGGGTTGGCACGTTAAGAAGTGCCAAAAAAGGATCTAGTTATAGTATTTCCCACACAAAATGCTGACATTTAAAAAAAGCTGAAATTTTACACTAATCATGCTAAATTTGACACTGATTTAGTGTCTTCCATATGGAGCTCCAAAAGCACTTTGCAAACATGAGTAGATTAAGCCTCATGATAGCCATGTGAACATAAGACTTATTTCCACTGTGTGGCTAGGGGAACCGAGATCAGGACATTACTTGTCTAGGGATGGATATAGCTCAAGTCAATGGAAGAGCTTGGGATAGGACACCTCAAAGGGCTGCTTTGTCTCCATCAGACTGTCCTTCCCTCTTTACCAGACAGAGCCTGGGCTTTTCAGACAAAATTTCCAGGCTGACTAGTTCTGAACAAGACTGCTGGGTATTTATCTGAAACCTGGCACCACATACCATAGCAAAGCTTTTGCTCCCTTTTGGGCACACTGAAACTGCACTATATGGGATCAGGAAGTGGTCTCTCAGGCAGCCTGCCTTTCTATCCATGTAAGCTGGAACCACTGCTATGGACTGAAGTAAGACTTGTCCCTGTCTTCCTTTCCTACCACCATCCTATCCTACTTGTTTATCTCATCCAGCTGGGACATGTTGCCTTTTAATTATTAAGTTCTTTGGTGCCATGACAGTTTTTTATGTGTGTACAGCACTTAGCACAAGCCCAGCTTAGCTGAACCCTTTATGCACCACCACCAACTGCATGTTAAGTAATAACAGTAGAACTCACTTGTGTTCACAATCTAAACAGTTAAGGGGAATCCTTTCCTTCTGCCTTGCACATCTCTTAGAGGCAGAGGAGGGAACCCATAAGGAATTGGCAAGCTCCTTTTCTTGCCTGGTGTCTCCAGACCTTATCAAGCCTAATTGGAGTTGACAGCTGGGAGTCCAGGGTGCACTCCACATTGAAAGCTGAGTATTGAAGCTGATACAAACAGAAATCACGGCTGGTTAATAATTAAGCTGCGGGTTGGCAGCATTCACCTTGACAGTCTTGACCTGCCAGATTAAAACTGTTTCGTGTTTGTTTTGTTTTTTTAAACACAGCCCTTGGTATTCTTTTGTTGAGGGAAGGGGAGAATTTTAATGCACTCAGGTGTATAGGGCTATGGCAAAGCAGGAGCATCTGATTAGGCTCCTTCTCCTGAACAGCCCCCATCACCTCTTAGCAAATAAGTCCTCAAACGTTATGGCTACATGTGCATGTGCATGCATGCAAGTGTATGCACACCCCCAACACCGCCAAGTGAATTTTAAATAAACCCAGGGGAAACCCAGGCTTAAACTGAACTTTGGTATTTTCTGAAAATACCTAGTGCTTAGGACAACAGTCTGGGAGCCAGACACTTGCATTGTGTCCCCCCATTTGCTGCTTATTTGTTCCTTTGGAAGAGCTGTGCTCTTCCTTGCTCTGTGCTTTGGTGTCCTCCTCTGTAATATAAAGATAATAATATTTCCCTATCTGCACATTAGGTGATTTTATCCAAACAGCAGTGGATGTGACATTTGGAAGGCAGGATTGGTCAGAAAAAGCCTTTGGAGTATGCATTATATATCTCAGGCAAGATTAACTTTCATCCATGGTCAGGGTCAACAAATATTGCTGGATCTCACCACGATAACTGATGCTGTCAGTCACCAAATATTGTCACCAAATACCACAATAATTGATGCTGTCCATCACCAAATGCTGTCAGTCACCTGGGTCCCCATCAGAGACTTGGCATGGATGAATAGGAATCACTGAAATGGCTCCAAAACTCCCTCTCAAACTCAATCCCAAAGAATCAAATAGGCAGCTACCCTCCCACTTGGGCTGTCACCTGCAGAGCCTCACAAGTTTCTTTCCTGTCATGCTAAGTATGTGAAGGCTCAAGTGCAAATAGTATGTAGGCCATGCCCCAGATCTATATTCCAGTAGCACCCAACAGTATCAATACCATCTGTCAGATACCAAGGGCATCAATACCAGGATGAAGAAAAGTTGGTTGAAATTGAACCCAAAGATGAAAGTTATGCTAATGAGCACAGGAAAGCACAAAGGACTTTTGAAGTCAGTATCAAGTAAAATTGGTCCTTTATGGCTTTCTCCCCAGATAGTTAAAAATGCTTCCTAAAATCCCTTCTTCTATCTCCAGGTTGCCCAGATTCTCTGCAACACAAACCACTAAAAGCACATTTTCCTGGTGCTCTAGCAGCACCTTGTCCCCCCCTTTACTAACTGATATATATTTGTTAGCTTGATCTAGTCTTTGTGAATCATTTAGTCATTTTTCTGGTGCTCTTATTTCCATAATTTTTCCACTAATTATTCTGTCACACATGCCTCTGCATATCAGAACATGCAACAGTGTCCTCCAAATATGTAGAAGACAGAATGTTGTCCTTTGATATTGCCCTGTCCCAACAGCATGTTTCTCGGGTGCTCTTCTCTCCTAGTAACCTCTTGCCTCCCATCTCTTGCTCTCCTGTCTTTGAGTGCCCTTACTGGCTTGTGCCTAGTTACTGCCTGATTTTCATCATTTTCTGCTGCCTCTGGTTCTGCACATTTTTTTTTCCACATCATTCAGAGCACGTTGATGCACATTATTGGTTCCAAAAGATGGATGCATTTGTCTTTGCTTTTGTGATGGATTAAAGTAGTGTTGACTGCCATAGGAGTCCTTACATGTTTTATAAACTCTGCAGGCCATGTAAAGCCTTGTTTGCAGTCAATCTGGCAGGAGAGTGTTTATAAACAGACTCCATGCAGAGTTTATAATCTCTGTGTGACTGTTGGTGAAGAGTAGAAGGTCTTCTGGAACCCATATAGGACTTACAAACCCTTCAGGAATCCAGCTGTAACTTCTCCTGCCTGCACCATTACTTTTGCTTTTCATAAATTCTGCAGGAATCCCTGAATAATTTCTGCCTCAGTGCTCAGCCAGAGTGAGGTGCCCCTCAGTTATGCTACCATCTCCCTTAGAGCCCTTCCAAGACTGCAGCCTGAGGTCTATGTGGGTAAGTGGGCTACATTAAAAAATTCCACATGGCATCCCCAAGCTTTTTGTCGATAAGATTAAGCTTTTCAGTAAGGATGACCCTGGTGCCAGCTGAGTCAGTTCTGCAAGCTCCAGATGTATTTGAGGGCCATGCGGTTTTTTGATCATTTGTTTTTAGAAGTTCCTTGAAACGTTCTATTAATAATTGTGGGCAGTGTCCATCAGCTCAGAGCTTCCCTCCACCAATCAGAGAAGGCTTTTTCCACCAGCAGAAAGATCCTAATGTGAGAGAAGTTATAGCATTCCCTCCAGCAGCCCCAAGAGTGTCAGGAGGAGACTTAGTTAGCAGTAGTAGTCACCTCCGCAACCCTGGTATCACAGGGAAAATCCTATTTCTAACCATCACCAGGGGAAGCCACTGTCCTCACTTCAACAGCCCCAAGAGTGTCACATGATTGCTTCTGATGTAGCTTCAAGGAACAATAGCAATGTCCACCTGAGAGACTGTAGGATCAACAGTAGCACCCTACTGGAGAGATAGGTGTATCTATTTTATCGTTAGCTCCATGACTCAGAGCAAAAGGCTGTATGATAAAATTCAGACAGTTATTTCTGGCTTCTTACACTAGACACCAATCTGACTTGTCTCCAGTGACTGTGTGTGCCCTCACTTGCTTTTGGCACACTTCCAGCCACCTAAAGAACTTTCTTTCCTGATTTACAGTTTTCAGCCCTACAACATCTCCCAGTCCTCCTGCCACCATCACTTGTCCTGCTGCAGATTCCCGCTCATCCAGGAACACTTATAAATCCAGCTATGTCACAGGGGTTTTCCATCCTCAGGGCAAATGTGGAAGCAGCAGCAGGGGATTCTCTCATTCCACCTTGTCACTGCAGCTAATTCCACATCCCTTCTCCAGTGACAGTCAATAGCCACTTGCTGGCTTTCCGATTCACCCCTTGACAAAGACAGTGGAATTGATGTTCCTGTCAGCAGCCTGGGAACATAGCAACAGGATGATATAATTAGGCCTGTTAAATCTACAGGCATGGTTCCCATGGTATCTGATCCTGTGAACATGTCCATAATATACACGTCACTTCTGGTATTCAAGATTCTCTACTCCACGTGCCTCGTTTTCCCATCTCCTCACCAGACCACTGCTCTACTCTCTATAATTGAGGAAACAAGTGCTAGTAAATTCCCTAATCCCATCTGTGCTTCCTTATCTTGTCACTCACAAAGATATGCAGTCAATACATGAAGAGTGATTGGGAGAACCCTGCATTGTGAGTATGTGCCTTTGCACATGAAGCCCAATATTTATGTGAAAGAAAGCTTCTCCTCAAGCAGCCATAAAAAAAAAACCCCTACCACATAAAAATCAGTGGGAGAGAGAACAGGTCTGGTCACACTTTGACATTTACAAATCAAGTCATGGATACTCTTCCACACCATCTTTTTGTTGCTGCCTCAAGCGTGGCAATGCAGCAAGCTGGGGGACCATTGTCAGCACCATGGACAGCCACTTCTGTGAGCTGGTTCCTCAGCCCAGACCATCACCAGAGAAAGCGTCACAACCAAGTCTCTCAGGGCATCTTTGTTACATGTGCTCTGGGGGGAGGGGAGAGGGCAGAGGCCCATTTTAATTAGAGCAGTTCTTGGGAGAACCTCTAATTCAAGTGCTTGCAGCATCTCACATATTCAGCATTTTGCCCTTCAAAATGGCAGCAGGGGCACTTTAATTAAAGCTTGTTCAATTAACTTTAGTCTAAGACCCCTGCCACCATTCTGAAGTGCAGGGATGCTGAAATAGACCCTGAGTCTGCTGGAGCATGCTAATTAGTTCATTAATGAAGTCTGCTCTGGCACGTGCTAATTAGCATGCCAGCGTGCTAATGCAGGTATCAGGCACGTGTGTAGGTGCCCTCAGGGCACAGACAGAAGTGAGAATTTTTGCCTGATCTGGGCCCAGAAAGCAGTCTACAGCCATGACCAAACAGAAGTACACAGCTGCAGACCGATTTAAAAGGGTCTGATCCTGCAGAAATCTGAATCTTTATTGCTCCAAGAAATGAAGCGTGTTCTGTAACTTGTGTCTGCAGAGCTCCCAGCCTGGTGCTATTTTCAGAATGGGAGAGGAGAAAGGCAGTAGGGGGAGTTTGGTTTGGGTTTTTTCCAGCCAGTGCTGGAGAGTGGGGTGAATGGATTGGAGCCCCACTATCCCCAAAGTGGGGGGGCTCCAAGCTACCCACCCCACCCTCCAGTGCTGGCTGGGGAACCCCAAGAATGAGCTCCCTCTGCTCCCTTTCCTCCCTCCCATTCTGAAAACAGCATCTGGGCCAGGAGTGAGAGTGGCACCACTACAGAGACTGGGCTGCAGGCTTAAAGCAAACAGGTGCAATCCCCAGCTCCTGGACCCAACAGCAAACTTCTGTTGGGTCCAGGGGACCATTGCAACTGACAGCACTTCCTGAAAAGTGCTGTGAGTTGCAGTGGGGAGCTGCTTTTGTGTCTGCACCCTTAGTGGATAGCTCCTCTCTGGCAGTACTGCATAGGACACCTTCCCTGCCTCACTTCCTACCTTTCTTAGCCTAGGGAAACTTTTATTCCCCTATCAAGAATGAATCATTCAGTGAAGGCAAAAACCCTCTTGGCCCCTGACCTATTTCTTTCTGTGCATTTTTCAAATGATAGGAATCCCCCAGGAAATGCACAATGTGGCAAAAAAGTAATTACAGTGCAGAATGAAAGAATTAATTGTGTGTGTGTAAGCGAGTGCGCTGGTGAATGTATATGTGCATGAGAGTTAAAATAAGCTCTGAACAGAACAGATTGCCAAAAGCAATTTTCTAATCAAAGGGGAATAAAAAGATTCTATCTCTCATTCATTTCAAACCAGAAAACATGTCTGCACATTAAAGTTTGCTTAAAAGAGCTCTTGTGCTAAATAGTAAAAAGAATTGGTGTATCAATCCCACCAATGCTATGGCAGGTGAAAAGGTGGGTGGGGGGTGGGAAATGGGACCCTTTTTGTCATCTAGACAAAGAGCTCCAGGACAAGCTCAAGAGATCATTTGTATGTTCTTAAGCAATAGTAATTTATGGGGTGTAGGGATAGTGGGGGATAAAGAATTTAATACTGAAATTTTGGCTTTTTGTCCCTGAAATAATGTGAGTTTTCAGTTAAATCTTTCCCTTTTCTCCTCAAAATTTTGGGTGTTCCCATCAAAATCTTAATAGAAGCTGTGAATTTGCATTCTGCCTATGAATGAGGGATGCTGGGGTAAAGAAGCCCCATTTCCTTTCCCTCCTGAGACATTTCTAGATTCATGCTGCCTGTCCTCAGTACATTCAGCCATTAGGGGGTGGCCCGCTAAGGATAGACAGGGCCTGTTACAATTTCTCACAGCAGTGAAAAGCTCTATCCCAGAATGAGTGTGGGGGCAGTCATTGGCCTCTGTGCTGTTTCATCCTTCTCCAGAAGGACTGAGACTTTGTGTCTAGCAATATATCCCGCACTCATTCCTTTGTAGAAGTCCGGTTAACTTCACTAACAGTTCTACACAGGTAAGACATGCAGAATGTGCCCTGTAAACTTTTATTTATGGGCATCTTTAATGAAATCCACTCTTGGTGTGCTCAGTAGTCCTGGGCTTGACCCTGTCACCATTCAAGTCAATGTGAAAACACTCATGAGCTTTAAAAGTGCAGGATCAAGACCTTCCTGCAGTAGCTATCCACCTTTGGAAGTCTAAGTTTGAAGCTAGTATATATGTATGTCCCAAGTGCTGTTAGTTTGATGTGCTCAGTCTGCTTGGACAGTAGAGAAGTCCAGAACTGGCCTGATAGAGGGTTCTGCAGATCAGGGGCAATGAGCACTGGGAGATGTGGAGAAAGAACTAGATTAGGTAGCCGGGTTGTCTGTAAAGACTGAGATGCACTAGAATTAAAGGGGAATCTTCCCCAGTACTTACCTGCACTATGTCTAGCCCAAATTCACGGAGCCAGTTACTACTCAATGTTTGCTACTAATATGCTAATACATTTTCACTCCCTGACCATCCCATCTCTCCTCTTGTAAGACTCCATATGAACTTTCCAAAATGTGAGATGAGTATATAAGTGTGTCACAATATCTACCCAGTGCCCCCCCACCAGGTGCTGAGAGTCTAAAAGCTCCTGTCTACGGTTTAGGATTACTGTTTGACCCCAGCACCCTTTCCTGCCGTGGCAAGGGGGCAGACTTGATGATCTGCTCAAGTCCCTTCCGACCCTACCTACTATGAAACTATAATGTTATTTTCTCAGAAGTTGCAGACAGGAAGCTGACAGTTGAAGAGGAAGAAGCCAAGCGGATCGCAGAGATGGGCAAGCCAGTGTTGGGCGAGCACCCTAAACTAGAAGTCATCATTGAGGAGTCCTACGAATTCAAGGTCAGTACTGATGTACCAGGAGGAGATTCCCCAAGCCACTGAAAATGTCTTCACAAAAGAGAAGGGGTATAGGAGCAGCTTGAGCAGAGAAAGCAGGCAAAAGACAGAATGAGGATAGCCTCAGTGAGTGGGGAAAGTGGGAGACAGAAGCCTGCAAAAAAAGAAAGGGGAAAGCAGCTGGTCAAGCAGACTGCTTGAGAGAAGGATGAAAGGAGAAACCAGAGGTGAGATGCAGGGATGGTAAATGAGAACCATATAGAGAGGGCAGTGAGTTGCTACTTTAGAGAGAGGAGGAAGAGCAAAGATTCTCATGTGACTAGGGATAAAACAGGGTGAAGCAGAAATGAAAGGGCCTGGCTTAAAGGTAGAGGATCACAGAAAAAAAGCACTGGTAAGGATCTTGAGAGACCATCTAACCCCACCCTCTGCTCAAGGCAGAATCACCTCTGTCTAAATTGCCCAGGGGCAGACAGCAGCTGAGGGAGAGAGGCTTGAGGACACGCTAAGCTGCATAGGAGTAGGAGAGGAGCACAAATCTAGCCACGAACCTGTGTGTATGAGCTTTGTATGTGAGGTGGAGTGCTTCCTCCACTGCCTCCCTCGCCCTCTGCTCAGCTTGGTGAGTGTTTTCTAAGCTGATTAATTGTCCTGTTGTTTATGCTATTGACAGAGTACTGTGGACAAGCTGATTAAGAAGACAAACCTGGCTTTGGTTGTAGGGACACATTCCTGGAGGGACCAGTTCATGGAAGCCATTACTGTCAGCGCAGGTGAGTGTGTGTGAAGGGAGGGGTGGAAAAGGGAAGTGTCTCCTGGTGCCTGGGTAAAACAAAAAATTGTGAACCTCTGGCAAACATGCTGGCTAGTTTTGCATTTTTACCGACTCCCATAAGCCAGCCTGACACTGTCTCGGCCTATGTTCTCAGTGTTGTGCAACTGTAACAGGCCCACGTGCTGCAGACAAATACGAATCATGGTCCTCAACAGAAGCACTTATAGGCGAGAATCCAGGATCTTTGGCCCCAAGGGCAGGCTATCACACTTGTGATTTCAAGATGCTGTGTCAATTGCTGAGAGTGCCACTAGAGGGCAGCAGTGCACGAGTGAGCGTACGCACAGTGGCAGGAGATAGCTCATTCCAGCTCAGATTCTGAGCCCCGGGCGCTTGTACACGGGAGGGGGGTTAGTCCTTAGGGTCCCATTCTCTGTCCCCTAAATTGAAACAGTTGGTTTTTAATTGAAACCCACCATTTCAATCGAGAGGTTTCCATTGCGGTTATGGCAAGGGGCCTGATCCTTTTTTTTCCCGGCAGAGCCTGCCTGCAGCCAGGCGGCAAGCAGCCAGCCGGCTGAGCAGTCCCTGAGCTGCGGAGGGCCCCGGTCCCTCCCTCTACAGTGGTGGTACCCCCTTGGGGCTGCCTGGGTGGGCTGCTAGTGGGCCAGGTAGTTTAGTTTGCAAACTATCAAGATACGGTTTAGTTTGCAATGATGAAAACTCATTTAAAACCCCCAAAACTCCTGCACGTGTACAGCGTGACATCATTAAGCCACACAACATGACATTTTTGTCACGTGTACATGGTAATGACATCACGTGTACAAGCACCACGAGTGCGTAAATTGCCTCAAGGTTAAATTGGACATAAATATATGCTGTCCATCTCCTATTGTGTATGGCTTGGATGCCTCTATCAGTGATAGCAAAACAGAACCCCACTTTTGAGCTCTCTCTAATAAATTAGTGGGGGAGGTTCTAACCAGCTTTATTTTCCCTATTGTGTTGTCTCACGTTACATTTCCCACAGGCTTCTCATGCCTTTCCCCGTGTCTGATTTTCTTACAATTTTTCATGGATTTTCCCCCTACTTTGGGGAATAAAGGAGCCCATGAGAGTTCTCTCAAAAAAAGACAACTGGATAGATAGACAGATAGATAGATAGATAGATGCAATTGTCTATTCATACACTATATATATCTCACTATATATATATTATAAATACGTATATTATAAATATATATATATTTATACTGCATGTATATATGTGTGTATATACACACAAGCATATCCAGATATATATGTATGTATCTATATATGTGTGTGTATAAATATAAAATAAGTGTACATTGCTCAGAGATTATGAACTATCCCTGAGCAATGTTCAGTTATCTCTGATATGCCTATTTCATTACTCCTGATGCATTTCTGTGTGTCTCTCTGTTCAAGTGCAGTTTCAAATGCTTCTCAAATGTTCAGTGTAGCTGTAACCTTGAAGATATGAGTGTCAGATATTTCCCACATACTGTTAACTTTCAGAAACAATTGCTACAGGCACAGACTGCTCTGAGAAGAAGCTTGTATTGGAAACCCAAGGACACATGTACTATCTTAGCTATAATGGTTGCCTTACAAATCTAATCACAAAGAATCATGTCTAGACAGGGGAAAAAAACAGCCTTCCATAAGTAGCTATGCAAAACTTCTCTTTAGAGAAAAAATAGACTGTGCTGCCCATTTTGGTTGTCAGAAAGCACACTGTGAAACTTTTAAGTGCACCATAAACTGCGGGAGCACTTAAGTGTACACTTCACTAAGGACTGACTGCTAGGGAGCCAGAAAGCATAGAGCTCATGAGGCTCACAGCATGATGTGTCCAGCTACATGTAGTCTGAATAAGCCCAGAGTGCCTTATTCGTACCAGAGCTTGACATCCTGAACATCACAGGCCATTGAATTTCACCCAGTTACCGCTGGCACTGGGCTCAATAACATGTGTTTGACAAAAGCCTGTTTTCCAGAAGGGCATCCAGCCTTGATTCACCACTAAAAAAATTGTGCCTGATTTCTAATTTGAATGTGGCTGGTTCTTGTTAGTCTGTCACCATTACACTGAACAGCCCTTTCACAAGGAGAATATACCTGGAGTTTTCTCCTTGTGAAAGTAACTACTTAAATGCTGTAACCAAGCCGTCTTACAGTGTTTCTTTAGCTAAACCAAACAAATCAAGGGTCTCACATTTAATATTTTAAGGCATTTTTTCGAGCCCTTAAATATTTTATGGCTTTTTTCTGCACGCCTTCTAATTTTTTTTGCTGTCCTGTTTAAAATGTGAACCCCAGATGCTGATGCAGTAGTTCAGTATTGGTTGCCACAATAAGCAGAGGTAAAAATCACCTCCCTGTTCCTACTCGTCACTCCCCTGTTAGTATATCCAAGAATTGCATTAGTCATTTTTTTGCAAGAGCACTGCACTGGGAGTGTACATCAAGAGGCTTGTTCACTATGACCCCTATACCTGTTTCCAGATCAATGCTTTCTTGAATCTTATCCCCCATTGTGAAGTATGGTTTGCAATCCTAGACCTAGATGTGTTGTTGGTTGTAGCTGTGTTGGTCTAAGAGCCTTGTCTGCCTGGACCTAAATGCAACATTTTTGCATTTGGCTGTATAAAGCTGTATTGTATTTGAGTAGGACCAGCTCACCAAACAATCCAGCTTACTCTGTGACCAGCCTGCCCTCCCATGCCACTCTTTATGTCATCCACAAGTTTTATCCGAAGTATTTCTATATTTACTTCAGATCACTGATGAAATGTTGATAGCAGGTCTGGTATCAATCCCTGCAGAACCTCACTACAGATATCTCCATTCAGTGAGGATTCCCTAAGGCATTTCCTTTTTTTTTTGAGGAAGAAGGAGCTTTATATTCTGGAGCCACACTTACAGCTCCATAGTTGAGCTAGAGCAGAGTGTTCTATGAGTTGATTTTTCAAAGTGCTCAGAAATCCATTTGCATTCTCTGATTGTCCTGAGAATAGACGTGCTTCAGTGGGCAAGTGGTATATATTTGGGTTATTTGGGTTAGGGCATCCCATGCAAATGTTCCCATTCTCATAGCACCTTTTTGTACCGACTGTGACTCAGACAGTAGCACTGATCTATACCAAGCCACATTGGATTTGCCTTCAGCTATTGCCCCGCTCCCTAGACCTCCATGCAGGAAGCAATATTTTTGGAGTTATTTAGAATCTCGCTGTATAAACTGGCATGCATCCAGGATGTGTGCTAGAGACAGGGATGCCCACAGGTCCTGCAGGGTGGGTGCCCTTTGAGAGCAGCGCCATGTTGCATGCTCCAGCGAGCAACTAAATTGAGGAACTTGCCTCACATTATGTTTCTCCTTAAGGAACAGACTCTAGTCCTGAAACCCAAGAGCCAAGCAAGGTTCATATTTTGTCATCCAGCAATTCTGAGACTGTCTAGAAAAATCTGGGCCCAGAGAGTAGTAGGCAGCTTAGTTGCATGAACTCCAAAACCTCTGGGCCTGTACCATGGAGCAGCTCTCTCTTCACAGTGTTCTACTAGATCTCGATTCTGGAGCCCAGATACCCTTTACTTCAGTCTGAGGGAGTCCATACTGCTCAGCCAGTATCTGGATGATCTGCATGGTTAATTCTGGGAGAAGTAACAATGAGGTAGGCATAATAATCATGGGCGACTGGTGCCATCTTAATTTGGGGGGGCATGTGCCTGACCCCCCGCAACCAGTCAGCAACTGAGGGGGATCCCCCCATGGCCAGTCTCGCTGACCGGGGCGCCAGTTACGCCGACCAGGAAGTGGCCACGCTGCTCCCAGAAGTGGCTGCAGCGTTTCATCCAGGTGCTCCCACTCCCCAGCCAGCGCTCGCAGGGGGAGCACCGGCACTCCCGCCTGCCCCCCCGCCTGTCGCCTAAGTGGGAAACATGGCCTGTCAGGGGGTGCACCAGCACTCTCAGGAGGTGCACGTACACTCCCATGCACTCCCTACGCGTCACCACTGATAACAAAGGACATAAAAAGCATCCTGCTGAAACAGACAAGTAATCAACTTGATTTACTTTCTCTAAAAATGGCCTTGCCAGCCATGTAAGGCATATATTTCTGTCATACTGGAACACAGATAGGTAATTTCCTTCTTAATCTCACACTGGTGATCAGCATCTATCCTGAAACATGAGCACTGAGTCCTGGTCATTTTATCTTACCTAGTGTCAGATATTATAAGTAGTCATATAAGCTTACAGAGTCATAGGAAAACAGGGCTGGAAGGGACCTAAGGAAGCCATCTAGACTATCCTCCTGCTCAAGGAAGGATCATTTCTGACTAAATTATCCAAGCGAAGCATTTGTCTAACTTGCTTTTAAGGAATTCCAAGGATGGGAGCTTCCACTATTCCTCTGGGTTGCCTGGTCCAAACTTTAACCACCCTTTTGCTTTCTTTTTTTCAATATTACTTTGCTGTGTGCCTCTATGTACCAATCAACAGTGAGTTTCATGGACTAATTATACATTGCATAAGAAAGTGTTTTTTTCTGCTAAAGTGCGTTGCTTTTCAAATTCAAATGCTCTCTTGTTTTCTGCGAAAGGATAAATAGGAGTATATGTTTGGCCTTTACTTTTTTCCTGGTACTGTCTAAGTTGCTATGGTGATAAGTATGGTTGTACTCTCTGGATACCGGTACCAGAACAGCAGTAGGGACATTAGGTGATGGTACTTCGAAGAACCCTGACTCCATTGCAGGGCACTGGAAAGCCCAGTAAGACCCATATGCTTCTCTTCACACCTCTCAAAAAAACCCAGAGAAGCAGAGAATAAATAAAATAAACAGAATTTTATTTGCTGAGCATAAAGAAGCACTAATGAAAATGCTAGAGCAAGGTCCCTATGTCAGCTTTCAGGAAAATGTATGTGGCTGCTGGCTTTCCCCAGGCAGATGACAAAATTTAACCATTCAGCAGCTGCTGACTTACTAAAGCACATCTGGATCAGACCTCCTGGCAGGTCCTGGGTGCAGCCCAATAGAAGCTGCTGTGCTGCTGAATATAGAAGCTGTTGTCATTCCTTTCATTTCAGCTGAATGTTACTGGTTGGTGGGAATAATATAGCAGGCAGTGGAGACCTAGCTGTGAGAGAAAAAACCTAGGTAACATGTATTCTCTCTTACACAGCAAATATCCTAGAACCGGATCATAAGCAAATAAATCTGTGGTTCCCCTTCATCTCCTGGGCTGCTGACAACGTGGCACTATGCCACCATCTCTTTTTGAGTTTGTACAGCTGTCATGGAGAGCTGAGGTTTAACATCTTATTTCTTCCCATGGGGCAGTTGGCAGCATTCTCCCCCAAGCCCTCACTGGCTGGATTCTAGGCTATGGTCTGGATGATACTGTTAAAATGAATATCACTTTGTTGCTTCACTTGACACCCTTCTTGTTTGAAATCCACCCAGGCAGCATCCAGATTTCTGTGGCCAGATCAGAGATCTAACCCTTTTTCTCTGTGATTTCACTGAAATGTCATTGTTGTAAGAAGGCTCAGTAGACTGGCAACCATATGACTTCTGTGTGCTGGATGAGCTTACGTAAGGCAGCAGGGCTTGGAAACCTGGGCCTTACGGAACCCACTGTGATCTGTTTGCTTGTTTTGCATTTGCTTGCAGCGGGTGATGAAGATGAAGATGAGTCCGGCGAGGAGCGCCTGCCATCCTGCTTTGACTATGTCATGCACTTCCTGACTGTCTTCTGGAAGGTGCTCTTTGCCTGCGTACCACCAACAGAGTACTGCAATGGCTGGGCCTGTTTCGTGGTGTCCATCATGATCATTGGCATGCTCACTGCTGTCATTGGAGACCTTGCTTCTCACTTTGGCTGCACCATTGGTCTCAAGGACTCAGTGACTGCTGTGGTGTTTGTAGCCTTTGGCACCTCAGTACCAGGTAAGCAGGCCTAGGAAACTGGAAGGAAATAATAGCTATCACTCTAGTCCTAAGCAGTCAGGGATAGCAAATCCTAGGACACAGCTACTTCACTTCCACTATCCTCTGTGTGAGCTCTGGCATTTCAGGAAGCATTGGTTCCTGTGGTGCTTCTTAGAAGATAAAATCAGAGTTGGTCCAATTGTTCAAAGAAAAAACAAGAGAAACACAGTTTTCTTCCATGACAATCAGGTCACACCACCTGAGCGTTTTCCAAATTTGGTTTTGGCATAGGTGGGGGAGCCCTGTGCTTTGAGTGTTTTGTGCACCCAGTAATGACAATATAAACCAAAGTCCTCTCCTCATAGCCAGTGATCGGACACAACCTGGCAACTGCATTACCTCCTTTGTCACGATTTCAACATCATGGCCAACAGGGACCGGCCTCCTTTAAGGCCACCAGGCAGTTTTCGCTCTATGGCCCCTGACACATGTTCATTGAATAGGGCAATGAGATCTAATCCCTGCTCCCAACAAATGTGCCTCCTGCCTTGCCATTTGTGCATAGCAACAGGCATGATTCTGGAATCAGGGATTAGATCCCAATTGCACCATTACTGCTTGCATCGGCAAGTTGAAAGAGGAGTGCCCATAGGTCCAAATCTTACTGGCAGTCAAACTGGCTCCAGTGTGGTCTGGAGCCAGGCTGAAAATCAGCTGATTGTTGGAGTCAGAACCAACAATCAGCTGATTTTTGGCCTCAGCCCTGGACTGCACTAGTGATGGTTCAAGTCCCCAGTGTGGTCCAGGGCCAGAGCTGCCAGTCAGCTGATTGTTGCCCCTGGCCGGGACAGCCCTATATGCAGTCACTGGGGAGACTTAAACGCCTCCAAAGGGCAATCCAGAAAGCCCACCAGCACTTAGAAGTCACCAATAGAAAGTGCTAAGTGTGTCTGAATTCCTGCATTCTTAAGGACTCCTTTGCCTGTGTTGGACTGAAAATTAAGTGACTCTATTCACTTGCAGTCTAATATACCTAGTCCTGCTTCTAAGTATAGATGCCTAAATGGGGATGCAGTGATGCTGCCGCCTGTCTTCTGTCCAGCAGGTTGGGGGCACTCTCTCAAAAGATGGGAGAACTGGGTTCAGGGCTCTTCTCAGACTAAGGAGGTTCAGATCCATATTGTCTAGTATGCAGCAAAATGCCTTAACCCCTGGCCTATAGTATAATCTTGGAGCAGAGGAGGTATGGAAGGGGCATGCTCCACCCTTGTTGTTGAAGCTGGGCCATTGAGAAACCAATGATTCAAGAGAGCAACGGAAAACCAAAAGAGAGCATGACTTGTAGCCTAGTGTTTAGGGTCCTTCCGTGGGTGGTGGGAGTCCTGCGTTCCAGTCATTCTGCCAGGACTGTCTGCATTTTACAGTAGACAGCCTTTGGTCACAAAAGAAGAAATAACTCGGGCAGTAGGGATCAGAACTCAGGTCTTCCACTGCTTGTTAAGTGTTGGAACCAGGATTGGACTCAAGAAAAGGTTGACGTGACCACCACCACCATCTGGGGCCTGAACTCAGTGCTGTCAGTGTGAATCAGATGTGCTCAGAGCATGCCTACTGGTTAGGGTAGCTCCAGGAACTTAAGCACTTCCCCAGCACACTTGCAAAAATCTGGCTGACAACTGAACTTGATAATTTGAGTAATCAAATGGATCCCCTGTGTGCATGCCTAGGTCCGGGTACCTAAAGAATTTTTCAGGCCAAACTGAAGCGTAAGTGCCTGAATTTAGGCATATCTTGAGTTTACGGCTTGTGGATCAGGACAGTCTGTGTCACACTTTGGAACTTGGGCATCAAAATTCCATCCGCACCCTGCTTCGTGCCTACATGATCAAGCTGGATCTGTCCATGAGCCCTTAATTCTCATTTCCTGGAAACCCTACAGTGCCAGCCTGTAGCACCAACTGCAAGCACTCAGTCCTGCTCACAACTAGAGGAGAAGTCATAATCTAGGCAGAAAAGTGTTTAAGTGCCACAGCAAGTGCTGTCGGTGAACAGAGCTAGGATGGTATGCATTGGGTATAGGTAGCAGCCCAAAATAAAGATCAGGAGATGCCTGCAGGCTAAGTGCCTGGCCACTTAAAGGACTACATCCAAGGAGACGCTACTGAAACAACATGGGACCCCCAAGGTCATTATGATATTGCTCCTCTCCAGCTACATAAATTCCCATGTCTTTCCCTTGTGCCCTCAAAATGATGTCCCCCTTTCTGTTCTGCTCCAGCTCTCCACATCTGCTCACTGACCAGGAAAACTGCTGCATCTTCAGGAAGCCTGATTTCAGTGCTGTTATTTACTGTTCCATATGTCCATCTCTTCCCTTCTAGATACCTTTGCCAGTAAAGCGGCTGCCACCCAGGATGTGTATGCTGATGCTTCAATCGGTAACGTCACAGGCAGCAATGCCGTCAATGTTTTCTTGGGCATTGGACTAGCATGGTCAGTGGCTGCCATCTACTGGGCATCCCAGGGACAAGAGTTCCACGTGTCAGCGGGCACACTGGCCTTCTCCGTCACACTTTTCACCATCTTTGCTTTCATCTGCATCAGCATCCTGCTGTATCGGAGACGGCCTCACCTCGGAGGGGAGCTAGGAGGCCCCAAGGGGTGCAAACTCGCCACGACTTTGCTCCTTGTGAGCCTGTGGCTACTGTACATTCTTTTTGCCACCCTGGAGGCCTATTGCTACATCAAAGGGTTCTAAGTGGTGGAGAGATGATGAAGTCAGGGGGAGGGATTCCCCCTCCTCTGTTACCTCACTGGACACCAGTCCTCAAAAGTGTTGTTAAGCCAGAAGTGACAGCACTCAGAGTCCACACCTGCCCAGACTCTAAGACAACTGGGCTTCAAAAAGGGCAAAATCATCATGAAACACAAACAAGATTTACAAAAAAATAAAAATAAATAAAAAAAGATCAATTAAAGCATTCAAATACAAGTAAAATAAAGCCAGCCAGTGATCGTCAGAGTCTTCAGCCACCTTCAACCATCACATTTCCTTCTTTGTTTTCTTCTTCTTTTTTTAAATCCCTTCTATTTTGAAATGATGCCATGTATTTTTAAACAGATTGGGAACTGCAAGAATAAATTGGAGCCTGTTTTTTGGGGGTTTTTTTACATTCAGCAGGTAGGAGAGGCACGTTGCTTGAATTATTTTCTTTCTCTCTCTCTTTCTCCCTCTCTCTTTTTTTTTGAAAGTGGACAAAAATTATCAAAAGCTTCAT
Organism: Crocodylus siamensis; assembly: GCF_052110815.1. Taxonomy (NCBI): domain Eukaryota; kingdom Metazoa; phylum Chordata; order Crocodylia; family Crocodylidae; genus Crocodylus; species Crocodylus siamensis. The sequence continues at coordinate 225,628,699 of NC_143396.1, read as the reverse complement.
GCTGCCATGGATGCTGGAGTTATATTTTGAAGCTGCAAACAACTCTCAGAGTCCACAGTCTCCTTGTTTATCCATTCCCCTCCTCATTTCATTTCATTTAGTTCTTCCTCTTTTTTTAGAAGTACATTGTTGGACTGATTTAATTTAAATGCAAACACACACAAAAAAACACAGCGATGACGGCTGAAGCATGAAGCAACCCAATCACCTGCCTGGGCTAAGAAAAAGAAAGAAAAAATAGACAACATAATCCATATCCTGTATATTTTGAATATGGCATTTCTCTTTGTATAATTAACGTAAAGCTTGTGGTTCTGCAGAGAGACAAGAATATGTTCATTTCTAAAAGTAAAGAAATAAACAGCTACATGGAAATAGCCTGCAAAGTGGGGGGAAAGGGAGCTAGCCCTTGTTCCTTGCCATCACAGTAGTATTGCATTTGATTTACAGGAGGGCGGCAGCGCGTTCCTTTTTTTTTCTTTAAAGTGAAGATGAATTCATGTAAATAATTTGCTGTTCTCACATTTTGGTGAATACAAGAAGCCTCAAGGCTTGAGCCATTCAAATGTTTCTGAGCATCAGCCTAAAGGTTTACATTGCTCTTAAAAACAAGTGTTTACTGAAGAGATAAGGATCCTGGTCACTCCTCACAACCCCATTCTTGGTGTCCTGGTCAGTCGATGTCTCCACTTCTTTAAGGCTGAGTTTGTCCTCCTGGCTGAGGACATGCATCTGGTTACCATAACTCATAGGCCTTGGATATGCTGAGCAGAGATCACACCAATTTCCTTTTTAAAAAAAGCCCCAAAAAAACACAAAACAAAAAAAAACCCCCAAAATTGCGTGACAGTATTTCTCCCTGTGCACGTGGCATTTCCCATCCTGATCTGCATTGTGTCTGCCATTTTGTCCTTTAAAACAACCTCTTTTCAAGGGGTCAGTGCTCCACTCATGATGTTTGCTAGATTGAGAGATATGGTCTTAACAAAACTGCCACAGATCTTAAGACTTCTGCAGCATCTTAAGTACATTTTAGGAAAAGCACCTTTTTCATTTGAAGTGCATTTTTTAAGGGGGAAAAAGATGAAAAGGGGGGAGGGAAAGAAGATCTCATATCCTGAATGACATAAACAACTGCAAACTGCAACATCGGGTTGGTAATAAAAGCTAAAAGTTATACTTATATCTATACAAATATATTATCTATAACCATATTTCTTAAGTGCAAGAACTGGAGGAGGGTGGTGAAGCTTTATTCTTTTTACAGTGTTTTTAAGATGAAGATATTTTCTTCTGTCAAACAATTTAGGTGCTGTAAAGGGAGATGTCTTCTTCATAAATTTCACAATCATAAAACAGACTTGGAGAGTCCAAGAGTAAACAAGGAAACACAGAGAGAGAGAGAAAGAAGTCCTCCTTTGCCTGTTATTCCTAAGAACAAGCCTATGATTGATGATGCCTTAAAGGCAGGGAGAATGTATATGAAGGGGAAAAAGGGGGTGGGGATGGAAGTAATGGTCCTTGTCACGGAGAAGAAGCTGCAAGATGATGTCAAAGATATGGAAGAGTAAAAATGATCTTTAATTGACAGATGAAATATTTATTTTCATACAAAATGTGTATCAAGCATATATATATATATATGTGTGTGTGTATATATATATATATATATGTATATATAAAGTATGAAAGGGGAAGGGTGGATTCTTCTCTCTGATATGTTATAAGCAGTTGGAGCTTTATCTGTTTAAACTAGCAATGGGCAAACACTATAAAGGGTCTGAAGCCAATTGAGCACTCAACTTTCTGACTATTTATACCTAGTGTGTCAGAGCTCTTGGCTAGTACAAAAAAGGGGCAACCCGCTGGATGTGGACAGGCTGTTTACTAAGATTTTCAATACCTCTTGATCCCAGACTTGCCAAGCAATGGCAAGGACATTTGCAGCTGTGACCCAATACAGCAGAGGTGAGAGATTGAAAAATGCAAAGGTGTTTTCATGTGTGTGCATATGGGTGGATCTTGAGGGTTCTTTGTTTTGTTTTGTTTTTTAATTTTGGCACAGAAATTCAGTTGGGCTTGTGTTTCTTTAACACCTGTTCTCCCATTGCTAGTTGAAACCAAGGCCTGGTTATCGGAAATGCTGTGATCATGTTGCTTGTGCTGTATCACTCATGCTTTTCACCTGCTTCTTTTTTAAGATCACTTGTCACAGGGCTGGGGGGCAGGGGAGGGAGGGTGATCATTGGGAGGGGAGGACTGTATGCTGTTGCTAAGTTCATAGTTTCTTTGCTGCCCTTACATGCACTGAGAAAAACTGCTCCAAGCCAATAACATCAGTGGAGTGTTTCTTTATTTTATTTTTATTTTTTATATAATTAAAAATACAAGAAAAGAAAAAAGAAATATTGTTGCTTGGGGGGGTGGGGTTTGGTCTGGAAATTTGCATGAAATTGTTTGTAGTTTTTTTCCTTTTTCCCATTCATCTCAATTAGATTTTGCTGGAAGAAACCACCAGGAGTTGCATCATGGATGTTTTGTTTGCAGAAGACCTTGCTGCTTCGTTACTTAGAGCTCTTTGTTTTCATTGTCATTGTTCCTTACTCTTTGTTTTCTTGTCAGCTTCACGTCGCAGTCTGTAATAAAAGCCACTTTCCTCTTTCTGTTGCCTTGTTGCTTTTCCAATCACACTCTTTACATTGCCTTTTCCATTTGTACAGGTTCCCTCCTTCCTCATTCTCCTGTTGGCGGATGACAAACCTTCTCTGCTGTAGCTTGTATGAGATAGCGTAGTACGCCTTGGCCTCAGGTAGAGCTGTACGGGGGATCAGAACACCTAGTCTGTGCCTAAAGGCCCACCAAGCTACATGAGCCCATTTTAAGCAGATCTCAAAGTTGAGGGTGTTGCAAGCTTCTTGAATTGATAACTGGGTGGGATTTTCCAAAGGTGCTAAATAACGTTAATTAAATTTTTTTAAATGACAGTGGCCAGAGGAATTGTAGGGAATTGCCTTCCCTCAGGGGCTCCAGAGACTTTTAGATTTCTTCATATTGCTACTGAGAAGCTAATTACTGGAGGTCTAGTGGATAATCTGCATAGCTGGGCTTGAAAGACGAACAAATAATAAGATAAATGACGTTTTTCACAACACATAGATCACAAAGCAAATAGACCAACAGAGGCTAAAGCAGGATAAAGCAACATGACTCTTCATAACTTCAAGCTCTGGAAGAGAAACCTAGTAATGGGAAAGAAGTCCTTACAGAAAACATCAGCTTTACCTACAGCCCCCACCCCCACCATGACCACAGTTCAGCAATGTGATCTATTCAATTTAAATTTAGCCTTAATCTGTATAAAGTATTCTGTAAATAGGATTTACACTTTTCTGCCCACATAAATCTAAACAAACATTACGTTCATCTGGCCATTGCCAGCACTGAATTAATTCATCCTCTGAACTATGCTAAGCTGACACTCTTGCCTACCTGGTATTTTGCTGTTGCACCCAGCTCTGTGAGAGGAAAGAGCCCGTGGCACAGGCACAGAGCTTACAGGCAGGCCAGACAAGAAACTCAGCTACTTTGGTTTTCAGCAGCAAAGCAAATGTTATCAAAGACTTCAAAAACATGGCCAGAACTAGGCACTATGCAAGCCTGGCTGTCATGAGGGAAACAGCCCTAAGAAGAGCTATAACCTAGTACTTCAGGATACTTCCTAGGGTATGAAAGAAAATCTAGAGCAAAATATAGACTATGGATCACATGGCAATCACTACAGTAAAGACAGGGCAGCATTTGATGGGCATGAGCTTTGTGGGCTGATCCTGGGATGTGGCCACAGGAAATACCAGGTCTGTTCCTAGCTGCTGCTTTGACATGCATCTCTTAGTGTGGTGGTTTTCCTTTCTGCCAAATGGGCTAATACCTGGAACCCAGGGGTATGAGCCCCTAGTTCTTAATATCCATAAAGCACTTCGAGCCTTTCAGGTGGATGGCACTACAAAAGACCCAGATGCTATTCACTGACTGTCATTAGTGATTGCACCTAGAGCAGACTTCACAGTGTTTATTAGTGTCCACTGAATCCATACTTCCTCCCATGGCCTGAGGCAATCATTGAGACAGAATTGCCGTTGTCTAGTTGAATTATAAATAACCTGAGTCCCCCTGAACTGGCAACTGGCTATGGCAGGCTTGTCCAACATACGGCCCACAGGCTGCCATATGGTCCTCCAAGCTGTTTTCTGAGGCCTGAGGTGCTGCGACAGGAAACGAAAGTAAACACTGTCCTTTCGTTTCAGTGGGGTGATGTAATACCACTTCCTGTGAGGTCTTTGAATACGGTTCACCGGCCCACTGGGTGATAAAAAGATCTGGCCCCACATTCAAAAAGGTTGGACACCCCTGGGCTATGGTATTCTTCTCTCCTCAACAGCTGTATACCTTTTCCCTGTTACCCATGGGAAAGAAACTCCAGTACATATTGCCTGTAAAGCACCTTCCGCTACATAGTGCCACTGAAATAAAATACTGATTCGTTGCAATGTATGTCCCTGCAGCCTATTCCAGACGCTCAGGTGTCAGCTGGGTGCCTCCTCCTAAGATGCTGGACTACAAGGTTAGCTTTAGGTTGGTCTACACCACGGCAACAGTGTCCTAGTAGGGACACCCCTAAACACGCTTGCCCTCTTCTCCCCCTCCCCTGTCCCCTTTCTGTTTGCACATTCCAAAAATATGCTGGTGAAGACACATAGGGATTGGCCCACCACCTGCTCCGAAGCACACTGGAGCCAGGTCCCAGGAGTGACTGAAGGCTGACCCCCACAAGAGAGGCCTCACTGGCATATTTCCATGTTTGGCAGGTGTGAGCAGGAGTTGAGGAATAGGGTGAGCACCCCTTGACATGACATGTTGTCACCACCAGCTAGAGATGCCCTTAGACCCTAACACAATCTTGAATGGTCCTGCTAGAAGCCAATGGGAATGTTGATTTAGAAAGGATAGACTCTTTAGTCAGGATATTTCAGTGTGGCTCAGGTTTCTGGGTATGTCAACCGACTGCCATAAAAGGCATGCATGCTTGACTTGAGGAGCACCACATTTACCACCGCATCTTTGCATTTCTAGGACTTGCTCGTAGATGGCCAAGCACTAGAAGAGGGATATGGGCAGCTTTTGCGTCAGTCTAGGCACACTATGCACACTATAAAATGAGAGACTTATGTAGCTGCTGATCATAGGCTTGACATGGGGGTGGTGATAGGAACAAGACACCTTCCCCAAGGTCCTAGGCTGTTACCATTTGATAATTACTGTTTTGTGAAGATACTTAGCAATATTGTCAAAAGCACAAAGTCAACATCATCATTGGATGCAGGTGTCACAGTGGATGTAGTCTTTCTGGAATTCAGGAAGGCCTTTGACACTGTCTTCCACCCCACGCTCATTAAAAAGCCAGGCAACTGTGGCATTGATGCCTACACAGTCAAATGGGTCACAAATTGGCTGAGGGGGCTGCACCCAGAGAGTGATGGGGGATGGGTCATATTCGACCTGGAGGGATGTGGGCAGTGGAGTCCCCCAGGGCTCGGTCCTCGGGCCTGCACTATTCAATCTCTTTATTAGCGACTTGGATGAGGGGGGTGAAAAGCACCCTGTTCACATTCGCTGACAACACCAAGATGTGGGGCAAAGTGGGCATGCTAGAAGGGAGGGACAGGATACAGCTGGACCTGGGCAGGTTACAGGGGTGGGCGAAGGAGAATAGGATGGGATTCAATACTGACAAGTGCAGGGTGCTGCACGTGGGCGGTAAGAACCAGCAGCATGCCTATAGGCTGGGGAATTTCCTTCTCAGAAGCACAGTGACAGAAAGAGAGCTTGGCGTCATTATCGATTCCAAAATGAACACGGGCCACCAGTGTGAGGACACGGTCAGTAAAGCCAACCACACTTTGCCATGCATCCACAGATGCATCATGTGCAGGTTCAAGGAGGTGATCCTCCCCCCCTGTGCGACATTGGTCAGGCCACAGCTGGAGTACTGCATCCAGTTCTGGGCACCACACTTTAGGAGAGATGTGGCCAGCATCGAGAGGGTCCAGAGGAGGGCCACTCGCATGATCTGGGGAGAGTAGGGCAGACCCTATAAGGAGAGGCTACGGGACCTGAACCTGTTCATCCTTCACAAGAGAAGGCTGAGAGGGGACCTGGTGGCTGTCTGTAAACTTACCGGGGGGGGGGACCAGCAGGGAATGGGAGAGACCCTGTTCATGCAAGCACCTCCCGGAGTAACAAAGAATAACGGCCATAAGTTGTTAGAGAGTAGCTTCAGGCTGGATATTAGAAGACACTACTTCACAGTCAGGGCGGCTAGGATATGGAACCAATTTCCAAGGGAAGTGGTGCTGGATCCTACCGTGGGGGTCTTTAAGAGGAGGCTTGACAGTTACCTAGCTGGGATCATATGAGCCCTGTATTCTCTCATACCCAGGGCAGGGGTCGGACTTGAAGATCTACTTAGGTTCCTTCCAACCCTACCTCTAAGTATTTTCATGTTCATAGATTCAATCAGCCGATCAGGATCTGATTCAAGTTTCTTGTGAGTCCATTCATGTTGCTATTGGCTCTAGCTGGAAAAACACTTTTCACTTCTATCACAGGGCCACAGAGAAGGCAGTGACACCTAGCAGCACTATCAGAAAGAGAAAGGCAAAAGAAAACTTTGGCCAGCTAAATTTTAAAGAGGAAAGAGAAGCACTAATTATGAAGATGTGCACGAGCATTCTACTAGCTGGGGTCTTGGGCAGGCAGAGAGGCTGCCTAGAGCAGTGGTTCTCAACCTGTTTTGTACCAGGACCCATTTGTAAACATTGATGGCCAAACCCAACCCAGTGCCCCTCACTCCCAACCTGCTGCCCCTACCCCCAGTCCCCAACCCCCAGTATGTGAGGTAGGGGATGGATGTGTGGGGCAGGGAGGGGGTGTGGGGAATGGGGGGCCCCCCAAGCAGCCCTTTGCAGGCTGGAACTCTTACAGCCTGCAAGGGAAAAGCCATCTTTTTCTCATTTAAAGGAGAACCCATTTTTAAAAATGTATCTGTGGCCCTGTCATATAGTCTTGTCTCCCACAGGTTGAGCCACACTGGTCTAAACCATACGGCAAGTAATCTGGAGACCTGGATTTTGTGTCTGATTTAACCATTACATATCATCATTGGGGCATGTGGATGCTGACCTCAATATAATCATAAAAATTACAACACTAAACTACTCTGGTTTAGTGTATTAGTATTATTCTTATTTTGAATCATTCTTAAGACACCCATCACCATATTATTGTAGCATTATGGCATTTGGATTAAAGTACAATTTTCAAGGGTAAAATATAAATTATTATCATCAGTGATTTAAAGCCCTGCAGCTGGTTACTCCAGAAAGGACAGATGGTGAATTAGAATAATATCAGAGTACAGGCTCAGGTATATGAGGTGTTTGCATGCCCCATTGTCCATTGGTGTCTCCAAGCTGAAAGCCAAGAGAAGCTCTCAGCCTCAAACAATGCTTGCTGGACAAACTGGACTATAGGTTGTACCGGAGTTTTGCATCTACAAAGAAACTGAGTCATGAATTCCATCATTTGCCTCTAGACGAGGGCACAGTCACCATTTGTTGTTGTGTCCACTATTATTTCACTCTGTGGTTCTACCTGGAGGTCTTCCACCACTTTTATTTTTTGCCTAGAAACATTTTGCTATTTTGTATGGGCAGGTGCTGCTGCTTTGAAATGGGGGAATTAATGGTCCCTAGGACCTGCCTCACCCATACTCCACTGCTGGGGGATGTGGGATGAGAAGGTCACTGGAGAAGTCAGGGGCAGGAGCACTCCTTCAAAGTTGCATTACATCCTGAGGGAGGAAGTTCTCTTTGCCTATTTCCTCCATCTATCATTGGGCTCTAACCATTATCCTCCAGTTTGTACCTCAGCACTGAATCTGACTGGAAGCTAGTTTATAGCCTCTCTCCTTTGAGCGTCCACACTGCCAATGTCCCAAAGGACATTGCTTTCCAGTGATTTAATATTAGGCTTTGAAAGGATAACTGGAATGGAAAACTATTTGTGTTCTATGGTACTCGTGAAACATTGCATTACGGAAGCACCAGTTGTAACGGTTTAGCAAAGGCTGTGTGAAGTTTCTCACTCAAAGCAAAGATTCAGCCACCGTGTTATCCATCTATGTGCCGTACTGTCAGAAAGTTTGCAAGTAAATTCAACAATAAGCTTGAATTCATTCAATCTTGAGTCCTTTAACAACCTTGGAACACTGCCTCACCCTTTTCACTGTTCTCCCAAATAAATTTAACAGTGCAGAGTTTTTAGATTTTTCATATAGTTATAACTCAGTGAAATCTTATATATGAGATGTATGTTTTATACAAACACACATCTGCATACATACATACATCAATATGTGCATCCGTGTGTGACATATATGAGGGGTGATCAAAACGTTCTAAGACTTAGCCTTTATTTTAAAGAATAGTGTACAAACAACATTTTTATGAGTGGTCCCCTTCAAAGTAATCTCCCCCAGATGACATGTGCTTGTCCCAATGTTCCTGCCACTTTCGGAAGCAATGCTGGAAGTCTCCAACTGTGAGTTTTTTTGAGTTCTGCTTTCACATTCTTATGGATGGTTGCAATGTCATCAAATCTCCTTCCTTTCAGCTTCATTTTGATTTTTGGGAACAGAAAAAAAAATCACATGGGGCAAGATCAGGTGAATACAGAGGGTGTGGTATCACAGGAATGTTTTTTTCAGTCAAAAATTCTTGAATGGAGACAGCAGTGTGTGAAGGAGCATTGTCATGTTGCAGAAACCATCGACCATTTTCGCACAGCTTGCGGCAGTTTCTTCTAACTTTATCCCTCATTCAAATCAAAACCTCTTTATAAAAGGCCTGATTGATTGTTTGACCACTCGGTACAAATTGCTGCTGAACAATACCCTGAACATCAAGTCTTAGAACTTTTTGATCAAACCTTGTATATTCAGAAGCCTACAAGTAATTTAAACAGTATTTTGTATTACTCTTTAGCTCCAGGGGAGCAGGGAGGCGTGCTCTAAGCCACATGCCCCCACCCCCTCCTAAGTTTCTGGCCTGGGCCACTGTAGGCATGTGGCTGCATTTCCGGAGTCAAAAGTGAATGTCTGTTCACTTGCTTAGCGGTTCAATCTAATGTAGTTTAGAATAACCTGAAAATATTGAGTCGATACAGCCTTGGGCTTTTTGACAGTCTGTACTTAACCCTAAGGAAATAGATCTTTTCTTAAGATAAATTGTCATCTTTCAAAAAGGCTACTATCTCCTATTGTTTGACTGAGGCCACAATATGCCCTCAGCAAAGATTGCCACTGCTTCTATTCACTTTCTTCTCTCTACTGCCTAACAGCATATGGGATTATGTTCTCACCTGAAGGCAGTGTGGGTTCCTACGCTATCATAAACTAATCTATTTTATCTGAGGGGGTGTGAAAGGGAGGTTTGAGCTATGAATTTTGAATACTCAAGAGCTGATAATATTGTCGGCTTTAAGTTTGATTTATAAGAAACAGATAAATAAAAGCTCTATCTTGGTCTTCTTAAAAAGTAATACAAAATAATGTGTGAGTTTTTTGAAGGCTTCTGAATTTTCCTATTCTCCTCAAGGACTGAACGAAATAAAACAAACTCCATCCAGAGGTCTAGTTCTTGTTGGAGGGTCTTTCCTCAAGAGTTTTAAAATAATACCTAAGGGGCAAAAAAATTCCTGTTAGGAAACTCAGCCCTAATGACTGCATATTTGCGTCTTTTGCAACAGCTGGTAAAGGTCCTTGTACCCTCCTTCCCTGAATAATTAAAAAATGTGTACTGCCTAGCAGCAGCCATTATAAAAAAAAATCTCTTACATGTCTCTTCCTAAGTTAAGGCTGGCTTTACTGATTATAGGGATGTTTGCACTTGAAATATGAATGACTATGATTGTAAACTACATTCTTATACTTCATCTATGACTTCCTACTGTAGCCAGCATGTGAATTATACCACTGAACATCATACTGACTCGTATACTACATGTCTCTTCTCACCCCACCCCAAAATCAGCACTCCAAAACTGGGAGCTGTATGTTAAGTGGAGCCGCTGATCTGTCTTCCCTGAAGTAGAAGCAGGGGGCATAGAAGTATGGAGGCAGTGGCTGCATCTACACAAAATGCAGACTCTGCAGTAGCCAGATACTACTGCACAGTAGCGTAAAAAACCATGATGCGACATTACTGCACAGCAGTGTCACAAAAAAGGCATTCACTGGTACTACTGTGCAGTAACTCAGGTTAGTACTTGTTTATGCACGTACTAAATGATGGTGCCATAACAACGATGCAGTCAGTGTCTCATGCAGACGCACCACTGTGACTCAGAGTTGTCGGAATGACTGCCCCTTCTCCCTGGGGCTGCAAAGACTAGGGACAGAGTCTAGTGTTAACACTTTGCACAGCCTGAGCACTTTTTGCTGGCTCAGGGCAAGTGAGCTGCTACAGGCAGTCTGTAGTAGCTTGAAGAGGCTTGTAGTGTGGAAACAACACTTTAGTTTTTACAGGAACTTACATAAAGAACTATTTGCAGTAAGGCTGTCCTACTACCGTGGCAAGGGTCTGGGGCCTAAACTTGTGCTGTCCTGCTACACCAGGAGGTTCCTGCTACCTCACCCAAACTGCCTCCTGGGTTGCCATATTTATATGGCGGCACCCTTTGTTTCCACAAGGACTTATTTTGTGTCACAGAGCCTGCCACGATTCTGGGGAAAACTGTTTTTCTACATTCTGCCTTTCTGTTTTATTTGGAGGGAGAGTGTGGTATGTGAGGAAGCATGGTGCTCCCTTACACCAACATCTCACTGTAGTTCCCTGTTTTCCATCTACCCTGGCTGAGATTTCCCAAGCATTACTTTCAGTGGAAGTCAGGTGGGTAAATCCCTTAGTGCTTTAGAAATCCCACCCACTGCCTCTGAATTTATCCAGCAGCTTTCTGTTCCCAAATGTCTTGCATGTAATATTAGATTGTTTAAGACCAAATAACATCAGAAAATAAGGCTTGAAAGTGATATAAAGCCCCATGCTTCAGTGCTCAAAACTAATGCTCCAGCACGCTACATAATACGACTTCCCTTGTGGCTTCCTTCAGTTTCCCTTACTCTGTTTTAACTAAAGCTTATGCTTTTAGCTCTGAAAGTCCAGGTATCAGGGCCCTCTTTAGCGCACATGGGTCCAGTGAAATACATACTAGTCCGTTGTATGGTTATTACTGCATGTGCAAGGTTACACAGGTATGTTTCTGATGGTAGCTATGGTCTGTCTATTCAAATCAAGTGTGGAGCAAAGATCTGGGTCAGTTCCTTTGCCTGACTCCTTTGCCTGTTTCCATCTGCAAACTGAAGCAAGTGTTTTCCTGACAACAGTGAATGGGTTAAATCAGGAATGGGTACAATACGGCCAATATCAAGCTACCACCAGGGCCCGAGGGGGGACAGCTGTGCCACCCACCACTCAGCTCTGCCACAGCTGGAGCAGGGCTGGGCCAGACAGGACATAGACTCCTCTGCACCTGTCCTCTTGCATCCATCTCCTGCACTACCCAGATTCCTGTTGATGCTGTGGCTGTGAAGTCTTGGCACCATGGCTTCCGGCAGCTGGGCCTAAACAGGATGTGGTGTGACGCAGTGCGCCAAGTAGCTGTTCCACCCTCCTACCACAATGAGCCACTGCAGTGCTACCGGGAGGTGAGTCCATGCTGAATATTGGGGGGTGTGGGGTGGCTCAGCCCAGGGCAGCCACCCTTGACTTTCCCAGTGTGGCACAACAGCAGCAGGACATCACAGTGGGTGGATGGGATGGCTACTCAGCTTGCTGCATCACACCTTGCTGTGTGTGGGCCCGGGAGCCAGCAGCCGTGGTGCCAGGACTACACAGTGACAACAGGAAGCTGAGGAGGATGGATGTGGGGGCAGGAGTCTGCGCACTGCACAACCCAGCCTGGACCTGGCAGCAGCAGAGCGGAGTGGTGTGGGGAGTAGCTCTCCTTTCTCAGGCTCCTGGCAGCAGCAGGCAGGTCAGATAGATGCCAACTGATCCTTTCTCCCTGCCCTCCCTCCCCGGCCCTCAGCAGCTCACCTAAACTCATTAAGTGGCCCTTCAGTCCAAATAACTGCCCAACCCTGGATTGAATAAATAGTTGGACTACATCTGAGAAACACTAGAACAAGACCAAGATGAGCTTAAACAACTACAATGGCAAATTAAGATCTTGGGAAAGAGCACTTCGGAAGGAAAAGGTTTTAGAATTCACAGAAAATATAGCTGGCCTCTGAAAACCCATCATCCACTCCCTGCTGCAGACAGGGTAGAGCAAGAAGAGGTAGGATAAGGATAACCAAATGTGTGCACACACAGAAGTCCTGCTTCTGCTCTTGCTTCCAGCTGCATACAATTGGAGTATAAAATCAAGCATGTTCAACCAATGTAAAACTGGAGTGAGAGCAGAATTAGCTCAAGAGAGTATGCAAGTATAAACAGATAAAGTAACTCAATACCAAACTGAGGCCTGGCCATTTTATCAGGGATCACTTTATATTTTTGCCACATATCAAACAATAATGTAACTATGCCACAGCTCAGACTTTCTCCCATAACCATAACCTTCAGCTTCCTGTTTCTGTGGTAGACCCTTTTATAGGGGCATCTTTGGCAGAAGGTGGCTGGGTGGTTCCTTAGGCTACTAACCTGCAAAGAACTGATTCAACCTTAGACTTTTTAACTATCTGTATTTAGCCTTAGAGACTAACAGATTTAGAGGCATGACTTTTCATAGACAGCAACCTGCTTCATCAGATGCCATCTGAAGTGAACATGAACTGTAATTAACTACTTGCTTGCCAGGACACAGGGCCTCTGTAGTCTGTAATGATCTGCAGGAAGCCTCCATGTTGGAGCAAGAATTATGGCAGAGACATTTTGGAGGGGGAGAAAAGTAAGCTTTCAGGAAGCTCATAGGTGGTGGAAGTGGGGAAAGGGGGCTAACAGGGCTTAGCCGACCCAAACGCAAGGCAGCAGTAGGGCTGCAAGGCAGCCTGGTGGAGGGCTTCCTGCAGCTGCAGCAGGGGTGGGGAGGGAGTGTGGCTGGCCCCATGGGCTTGTCTAGGGGGCATGGCTCCTGCTGCTATGCACACCCCAGGAGGCATGGCAGGGAGCGTGTGCCCCAGATCTGCACAGGGCAGGGCAGGGCAGGCTGTCACTGTGGGCTGGGGCTGGAGTTGCACTGGGCTCTTCCCGGAAACGACTTGGAGCGGGGCGGAGCAGGTGTGGGGGTCCCGGGGGCTCCGTCCCCTCTGGCCCGGTGGCACAGTTGAGGCTGGCCCTGCTCCACCCTGACCCCCCTGGGCAGTGTGACACCAGGGCTAGGGCCAGGACCAGGGCCAGGACCGAGGGTGGTGCGGGAAGCCAGCCAGGGGGAGGGGGGTGCAGGGCTGGGGGGCAGCGGACTCATTGGTGGAGGGGGGGAGCACTGGCACCGAACAACAACCCCGGGCATGGTGGAAGGGGCAGCCACATATGTGGAGCAGGACTTGGCCCCTATCCTGATCCTGGACCCAGCTCCACTCCACTGCTTCCCAATCCCTGCCCAGGCGCAGCCCCACATCACCCCCAGGCCTTTTCCTCCCCCCTCCCCCCTTCCTCTGCAGACTTTTCTATCAGGTGGAGGGACATGCTCAGCCCCTCCCCCCTCCAAAATTTGCTCCCTCTGCCTTGAATACAGGAAGCTCCATGTATTCAAGCTCTGAGCCGCAACACTGAATAAAAATCCAGCTGCTAGAGTCCAAATGAAGTCCCCTTACTACTGTGCAGGGTTCAATACATTGAACCAGAGTCCAGAGATCATTGTTAGGGCCTCGGAGTCAGCCTAGTGGGGTTTCAGTGTCATTTGTGGTACTGATTTGCTGTGGGATGTTAAACAAGTCCTTTCACCTCTCTGAGGTTTAACCCATAAATAAAACATTTTCTAGCACAGCATATTCATCTCAAGGAAGGAAAATAAATGGTTCCAGGCCCTCAGTGCTGTGCCCTTGCAGCACTTTCTCTTTGAGACTGGGTCCTTCCCCACCCCCAATACCTGAACCTTCTTTAAATGGTGGGAGGTGGAAGAGCTGGAACTGCTCCTGGATAGGGCACCTGGGCTTGGTGACTGCTGACCCAGCTGTCTCCCCACATGTGCACCTGGAGCCTAGGCAGAAAAAGGGAGGTCAGGCTCCATACAGCAGCCTCCAACCTGCTAAGCAGCTGGACAGAACAGCACTTTGCAGCAGAAGACTGCATCTGCTGCATTTTCATCCCTGCCCAGGTGATCACTGAGAGGGAGAAAATGCTGAGATGCAGCAAGCAACAGCTTCAGATAACTCTTCCCTGTGTCTTCTCCAAGAAAAGGCTGCAAGTGGGAGGGAGCAGGGAGCTGTCCCTGTTAAATGCCAGGGTCCATATCAGCTGCCCTGCATTGCCAAAGGATTTACGTAGCCCTGGTAAATCAGGACAGAAGCGCAGGACTGACCCAACTCTAGAGGATTCCTGTTGGGTTGGACATATGGGAAGGGCTTTCAAACACTGGCTTAACAGCATCCTAGGGGTGATTTTTCTTGGAATCAGTCCAATTACTTGGATCCATAAGGGGGATAAGGTTGCAATTCAAGCTACTGATTTGAGAATACACTGATTTGAGAATACACAGACATTAAGACTGTTTAAGAAAAAAAAAAGGGGGACACAGTAGCAATGAGAATCAATGTGTGCAAAATGAAGGCCAGGGCAGGTTAATTGCTGGGATTTCTACAGCAATTCAGTTTCATAGATGCCAGCAGGCTGCGGCCCTCTCCTCTGAGCCTATTGACAAAGTCCATCAACTAAGGAAGGTTACACCTGCTCTGTGCTCAGATGGGAGAACAACCAAGACACTCCAGAAGTGGCACTGGTAATTCATCAGGTAATTTAATCCTCTTTGGATTCAGACTTTGTTAAGCCAATAGATAGGGCTGTGCAATGTTGGTGTGATAAGATAACAAATCAAAGCGTTCCTCAGCAAAGCTGCTAAAAAGCACATGGTACTTTTCACACAGTAAGGCATTAGGTAATCACTTCTAAGGAAGTAGTGGCCAAATTCCAGCATGGCTAAATTTCCCCTTTGCTTTTCTGAGTGGGTATGATTACTTGTTCCCTTCCCTTCTCAAACTGCTTCTGTATCATTGCTGAGGGCTATTAGTTCTGGCCCTGTGTTCACTGGTGGCCAATGGGATACTGATAGCTGTGTACAATAGAGCCTAAAAAGTGCTTACGAGCTGGAACTTATGCTGAAGATAGCTGGAGTAGGAACCTTGCTGCCAGGACACCCAAGGGTGCCTGTTTGGAATGAGGGAAGGCAAGAAAGCCAGAGCTCTCTTGTCTGGCCACAAAAACCACTACCGAGTATTGCACATACTTACATGAAGCCAGCACACTCAGCTTTCCAGAAGTCAGGAAGCCAAGTGTTCACCATTTTATACTCAGTACTTTATTGGAGGAAAGGTCAGTCACAGGCATAAACAGCTCTTTTTACGGAGGAAGCAGGCTAGAATTAAAAATGATCAGACTGTAGGTGTTGAATATTGTCGCTATTGTAGCAGGGGCAGTTCCCTGATAACTGGGTTTGGGCTCTTCAGCACCAAAGGGGCATGGTCTCAGCTGCTTGAAGGCCCTTTCTTTCCCCAGGCTACCAAATGCCTCTAGATAACTGCAGCCAGACTAAAGGTCTCTCCCTGAAGCAGGCCTTTGTCCTTTTCTTTTTCTCTTGCTGGGAAATGACTCAAGAAAGGCAAATATTGTCTTTTTGTGAATCCTGTGTGCTGGCGCGAGGCTCACCTGTCTTGTGTTTTTCCAGCAATATCTGCATTTTTTCAGAGCCTACCAATCCTTTGCCATTCTTTGTTCAAGGACTTGTGGTCCTTTTTTTCAAGGGAGATGCAGGGTGTTTCCAATAATTGCCCCTCCTTAGGGACTAACTGCTACAGCCATTGATTGGTAGTCTTCTTCTTCCCTCCCTTCTTGGCCCTTCTCTACGTGAGTTCCTTGAGCTCATTTTAGAAGAGGAAGAAAGGATGCCAGATACCCTGATTCTTCAGCCATTTTCTTGCAGCTTCTGACCTTAGTCCTATCATGCATGGGGTCAAAGAGCCCCAGGGCTGGTATCATATGTATAGTATTTTCCTTGTTGAGTTACTGGGTGCAGAAGGAACCAAAGAGATGCCATAAGGAAAATATAAAACTATTTTTCCAATTTAATTATCAAATTCAGGTGCAGGAAGTTCCCTTTCTTCATTCTTTCACATTTTAGATTATTCTGTGAAGAGCCTAATGACTACAGAAAGACTAGAAGCCAGTTGAAGTTTGTAACAGAGCAGTGTGTGAGGGGTGCATACATGTGCATGTTTTAATTCTGCAACTAAGAGATATACAAAAATGAAGCTCCCCCCTCCCGTAAGGAAATGAAATACAGATGCGGACCAATTTCTCTAGGCTCTGGACTGACTGCAGGGTCACCTGCTACAGCTGTTACTTGATACAGTTTACTAAGTTTTCTAAGATACTCATCAACCACAATTTAAGTCTTTCTCTTGTATAAATTAAAAAAAAACTAACCACACTTTCTGTTCATCCCAGTTTGATGATTTTTAATGGCTTGTTTATTCTCTTGTTAGTGACAGCACATTTTGTCTTTGCTCCTGTGCAGTTTTTTGGTGCTAATTTTGGGTAATACAAGATAAGCTTTCATAGAATCATAGAAAATTAGAGTTGGACGGGACCTCAGGAGGTCATCTAGTCCAACCTAGGAGGTCACCTAGTCCTGCTCAAAGCAGGATCATCCACAACTAGATCATCCCAGTCAAGGCTTTCTCAAGACAGGTCTTAAAAACCTCCAAGGATGGAACTTTTATGACTCCTCTAGGTAACCTGTTCCAGTGTTTTACTACCCTCCTAGTGAGAAAGGTCTTCCTAATATCTAACCCAAACTTCCCTTCTTGCAACTTGAGACCACTGCTCCTTGTTCTGTTATCTGCCACATATGGATTCTCTAATTGGGCAAAGGCTTGAGATGCACTTGAGGGCCATAAAGCTTCTTCATGTCCCCAAGAAGCAGGTGACATTATTCAAGAGGCCACAAAGCATGTTAGTGACACAGGTTAGCAATACTGCCAAAAGAAAAATGAAAACAGAAAAATTTTAATGAAAATTACCAGCACCATATGTCAGTGTAAGATGAGATTATCAGACAGGCAAGGGGAGAAGAGGGAAAATGTTTGTTCCAACCAGGACTTATAATGTAAAACATGATAAGGACTATAAGGACCTTGTTATACCTTATGCTGTGAGCTGCATAAATGCTGACTGGTGTTAGTACTAGCTTGGAGTTTGGAGCAGTCATGCCCTTAGTCTAGAAACCTCTGATTTTCCGCAACCTGCACAGCTGTGACTTGCCACTACAGGTCTGGTCAGTAGGGACAGGACTAGGATCCATATCTGTGAGTTGCCACTAGAGAGCTGGTGAGCCGGAACAGGCTTCTATCCCTGCTCTACAGGCAGGGGTGTGAGAGATCCTGCAATACCGGAGGATTTCAACTTGGGTGGCACATCTGTAGGGAGTGCCCATACATAAGGGAACAGGAGCTGGGTAGTGGGGATCTGAGTTTATCCTGCCCTGGAGTGCCAGAACTTTTAATCCAGGGGTTAGAAGCTCCAGGAGCCACCCCAAATTATTGTGTAACAAGGCCCTGACATACTATATCACAAAAACCATCAACATGGATAGCTCTTCCTCTGCTATGCCTCTAAGGGCTCTGTTCACATGACCCCTCTTACCTCAGATGCCTGGCTTACTTTACAGGGAATGCAGCCTTCATGTCCCACCAAAAACAGATGAGGGAGTGCACCAGCCTGACAGGTATTTGTTGGAGGATTCCCTCAAGAAAAAAGTAGGGTTGCTGCAGGTGGTGGCTAGGTCGAGAAGTACCTATGAACATAGGTGTTGACGCCATGGGTGCTCCAGTGCTCAAGCACCCACCAAAAAAAATTAGCAGGTGCTCAGCACCCATGAGCCATGGCTGCAGGCTGCTTGCAGATGTTAAAAAACAAACAAACAAATGTGCTTTGCCAGAAGAGGCAGTGCATTACTTTAACCCGGCTCTGCAGCATCTGTAAAGATTAGGTGCTTCAACAGAGCTTTTTGGTGCTTTAAACTAAAGTTGATTCAATCAGCTATTAGATAAAAGCATCAGAAAAGCCTCACTAAAGAGGTCTGATCTTTACAGATGCTTCAGAGGTTGGTTGAAGTAACCTGCTTCCTCTTGGTGCAGGAACACGCGGAGTTTAAAGTAAGGCACTATTTTAGGTGGGGAGGAGGGGGTTAGTCTGCAAGCACCCACTGGCAAAAACCAAAGTCAGCGCCTACGTCTATGAAGATAACTTCATTGACGCGATATGTAAGGAAACCTCCCAGATTGAGAAAGAGATCCAGCCAGAGAAGACAGAAGGAAAAGGAGAAGCTAGCCACTGACCATCTCTGTCAGTAGATGGTGCTCCAACCCTGACCCCCCTGCCATCAAGATTAAAAGGAGGTAGGAAGCCTTGGCATCATAGGAGATGCCAGCCCCATTTGTAGAAGAGGCACAGTTATGCACGCCAAAGGTAAGACAGCCAAACTACTGCTTCCAAGGAGAAGGAAAGGCTAGGAGCTTTCAGTAATTCCCTTCTGCAGAAGATGGAAGCATTCATTTACCAATATGACTTGGTGTCTCGGGACATCTGCTGCTTGTCCAGAACTCAAATCCAAGCTATTCCAGAAAAGTTGCAAAGACTTATCTGAATCTGAGCTACACTGTGCTGCTCATCCGTGTGGGCACACATACCTGGATACCACCAGGAATAAATCTGAGCAGATCAGAATTGATTACACATCTCTAGTGTGAGAGTGATGGATGCAGGAACTTAGGTAATTTTCTGTTATCCTTCCAGTCAAGGATAAATGTCCAAGCAGGAACAGATGCATCTTTAAGATTGCCACATGGCTGCACAGATAGTGTCACCTGTAGGACTTTGGCTTCCTTGCCACGAGGGCCAGCTGAACCAGAGATGAAATATACTTAGCAAAGAAAGGAAAGAACATCTTTACTCAGAGATGTGCTAAACTAATGAGGAGGGCTTTAAAAAGCCAAAAGACCACATGTTAGCAGAAAGCAGGGCAATCTGGGTAAAGGAAGAGAAAGCAATGTGGGGAACCTTAGGCTCTTAAGAGAAATCAGCAAAGCAATCAACTGATTGTTTAAGATGTCCATATACTATGGGGAATAAACAGAAAGAATGGGAAGTCCTACTATGCATAAAAATGATAAATTAATCAGGATAACTGACAAGGCTCTTTGCATGAATCTGATATCTTTTATTAGATCAACTAAATAGTTGGAGAACAACTTTTAAGCAAGCTTTCGGGTTCAAAAACCCTTCGTAAGGCTAAGGGTTCATTTCAGCAGTCGGTGTGCTCTCTTTCTGGATGGAACGAAAAGTAAAGAAGCCAGAGGCTGGGCTGTGCTGGTCTGCATATAAGACAGGCAGTTAGTAAAAAAGTAGATTGAGGAGTCAATGGGTGAGAGACAGGCTGGGTGTGGGGGAGTGAGAAGAGGGATAAATAGTGGAGAAGTACCTGGGAAGTCAGCTGTCAGGCAGGTTATAATGTGTCATAAATCCAATGTCTATATTTAGTCCATGTTTTTTAGTATCCTGTATGTTGATGAAGTGCAGTTCATGGGCTCATCTCTGGGAAGTGTTTTGTAAGTTTCCTTTGAGGATCAGGACTGAGAGATTGGAGAGAGAGTGGTTTTCTTGTGAGAAATGTGCCCCCACAGGTAACTGGGTATTCCTGTCTTTGATAGATGTCCGGTGTGCGTTCATTCTGGTGCACAGTTGTTGTTTGGTCTCAACTACGTATTTTCCATCTGGGCATTTGGTGCATTGGATGAGATGTATGACATTTCTGGAGTTGCAGCTGTAAGATCCGGGAATGCCGATGGCTCTGTTGTGGGGTGTAGTGATTGTGGGGGTGGTGGAGACGTGTTGGCAGGTTTTGCATTTCTTGTCATGGCATGGTCTGGATCCATTTGGTGTGTTCTGGGTCTGAGGAAGTTTGCTTCTGGTGATGAGGCTGGTGAGGTTTGGTGCTTCTTTGAAAGCTAGGATGGGTAGCTCTGGGAAGATCTCTTTAATAGGGTCTCATTCTAGTATGGGTTGCAATTGTTTGAGGATTTTCCATATGGGTTCAAGGGAGGGGTGATATGTCATAACCAGCAGTGTGTGATTTGTGGGGGCTCTTCTTCTGTACTGCAGTTCTTCACATGGTATCTGGGTGGCTCTTTCAAATGTGTGATCTATTTCTCTGGAGGAGTGTCCTTGTTGGGTGAAAGTCTTTTGAAGATTGGTGAGGTGGCAATCCCAGGTGTTCTCTTCAGTGCAAATTCGGTAGTATCTGAGGGCTTGGCTGTATATCACAGCTTTGTTGGTGTGCTTAAGGGTGATTGCTGGTTCTGTGCAGATATGCATGCTGGCCTGTGGGTTTCTTGTATAACGTGGTCTGTAATTTATCATTCTGGATACTGATCATCATGTCTAAAAAGGAGATGTTGGTGCTGGAGAATTCTAGAGAAAGTCAGATGGAGGGATGGTGATTGTTTAATTTCTGATGGAACTCAATCAGAGATTGCAGGTTTTCAGTCCAAATGATGAAGATGTCATCGATGAGACTTAAATAAGACCATAAGTAGTGCCATGCTAGCTCTGACTGGCTTCATCTAGCCCACCATTCTCTCCCCAGTGGCAGGAGATGCTTTAGAGCACTGGTGCCCAACTTTTTTGCCAGGTGGGCCAGATGGGTGGTGCCTGGCCCATCACACAGCTGTATCCGACCAGTGGTCCCAATCCAGTGTCTGAGGCAAGGGCAGCACAGCCCCATCTGGTTGCATGGAAGTTTGGGGGGGTGCGGGTCAGCCTGACCCCAGTCCAGCCACACAGGGGAAGGGGGCTTGGCCCAACCCCAACCCAGCCCTGACGGGAGGGAGAAGGAGCATGGCTGACCCTGTGGGAGGAAGGGGGTGTGGCCCAGCCCTTCCCCAACCCAGTTGTATGGGGGGGAGGGGTGGCCAGGCCCCAAGCTGGCTGTGCAGAGGGAAGGGGGCCCAGCACCAATCTGGCAGGGGAGGCGGTATGGACAGCTCCAACCCACTATGTGGGGCGTAAGAATTTGGCAGTGGGGGGAAAGTGGCAGTATTAATTGCCACTGCTGCCCAACTGCCAAACATACTGACCATGGGGAGCCCTGCAGGCTGGATGCCATGGCTCCATGGGCCACATTTGGCCCTTGGGCGGGAGGCTGAGCCCCCAAATGAGGGCATATGACTGGGGCATAGGTAGAGTGATCCATCCCCTCGCATATCCTCCCTGGCATTCACTGTCCTTGGTTTAGGGATGTTAGAGGATACAGCCCTGACTATTCTGTTTAATAACTATTAATGGGCCTATGATCCAAGAACCTGTCTGATCCCTTTTTGAGCATGGTTATACAATCTGCTGCTAAAACTTTCTGGGGAAAGGAGGTCTACAAGGTAACTGTGTGCTGCATAAAGTTTTTATATTTTTAAACCTGTCCTCTGCTAATTTCAGTGGGTGCCCCCTAGCTCTAGCATTCTTAGTCTTGTGAATAACACTTCTCTTTTCACTCTGTTCACACATTATCACATCTCCTTCAGCCTTCTCTTTTTTAAACCAGAGTCCTAGCCTTTTTTCAGTCTCTTTTGGTATGGCAGCTGCTGCATACCCCTGATCATCCTTCTTACTCTTCTCTGTATCTTTTCTAATTCTAGACTTGATGGGATAATTCACACAAATATTGCTCTGAGGGTTATACCTTGGTTGGAGAGGGAGGGCGGAAAGGAGGAGATATTGTGTAATATATTATAAACACATCCACTTATTCTGATGTCCAGACTGAAGTGGCAAACAGACCCATTAAAAGCTTAAGGTAAAAAGTGAGAAGAGCAAGGGTGATATCATGGCAAATGTTTGTTTTCAACCAGTGGCTACATGTACGGGGTGCACAGGGATGCACCCCCTGAGAGCACTGGTGCACCCCCTGTCAGCTGTTTTCCCAGACAGGTGGGGCAAGTGAGAGCGCTGGCCAGGGAGTGTGCCAGGAGAATTGGTCCCCCGTAGCCAATCCCACTGACTCAGAAGTGCCAGCAGTGTGCCTAGAAGTGTCAGTGGCATGCCACTGCCAGTTGCAGGTTGGAAGGATCAGCTGCCACAGGGTGACCGTCCCCCTGGTTGGCAGGATCTGCCACAAGGCCCACCCTCCTGCGGCCTGTGGGATTGGCTGGGGGGGCTCCCCCCCAGCCTCTGACTGTCCAGTCAGGGGAGGCAAGGGCCCCCCGACTCAGGAGGCACCAGTCGCCCATGTTTTCAACCAACAATCCAAGTGATTCTTCCACACTATTCAGCATTGGTGAGACCTCACCTGGAGTGCTGGGTCCAGTTCTGGGCACTGTACCTCAAGAAAGATGTGGGCAGATTAAAGAGAGGAGGGCAACAAATATGATTAGTAGTCTAGAAAATATGATATGCGAGGAAAAGTTAGAATGATAAGGAGTATTTAGTTTAGAGAAGCACAAACTGAGGGGGGATTTGATACATCTTCAAATTCAAAAAGGGTTCGTATGAGGAGGAGGATCACCTGTTCTCTCTTTCCACAGGGGAGAGGACAAGAAGTGGTAATGAACTTATATTGCAACAAGGGAAACATGGTTTGGATTTTAAGAAGAACTTTCTGCATCTAAAGGGAAGTTAAATATCAAAACTGGGTGCATCTACACAAGATGCTTTACTTCTCAGTAGACTAATCTACTGAGCAGTAAAACATCACCAATTAACTATGATCATAAAATATTGAACAGTAAATTAGTCTACCAGGAGCAAATTTGCTCCCAGTCGGCCACACCAGCAGGGCAACCACACCAGCAGCCACACCAGGAGCCAGGAGCCAATCAGTGCAGGGGACTGGGTCCATCTCTGCCACCCCTGTCCTGGTGCTGTTGGGTTCCCGGCTCTCCACAGGAGTGAGGAGCTGAGCAGTGCTAAGACTGGGGAGCTCCACCTTCCCCACTTAGCCAGGGGCTGGCTGGGATCTGTCCCACCAGTGGAGCAGCCAGGAGCAAGCCCACCAGTGGGACAGCTCCCGGCCACCCTTGGCTGAGCAGGGATTCCCCATCCAGCGGGGCGCTCACTGCTAGCTGTCCTACCATCAGCTGACTGGGGCAGAGGGCTGGGAAAAGGTGCCCTCCCCTGCATCTCATTTCCAGCCCCCTGCCCCAATCTGGCAATCAGGGCATGGGGCTGGGAAATGGCTGTCAGGGACAGGACTCTTTCCCAGCCCACTGCCCTGACCAACTGATCAGGAAGCAGCAGCTGAGGCGGAAGGCACATTTTCCAGCCTCATGCCCCAATCTGCAGATCAGGCACAGGGCTGGGAGGCAGCTGCCTCAGGGGAACAAGAGCTTTCCCCCACTTCCCAGAGACCAGGTCCTGACTCTGGTGCCCCCTGCCAGCTGAGGGGAACCTGGAACCCCCCTGGCTGCTGTCTGGGGGTACAGAAAGGCTGGAGTAGCCCTGCACTGAACTGCTCCCCTCAGAAACAAATTTGCTCCTGACAGGAATATGTATAGATACCCTGTCAGGGAAAGTTGACACAGTATTTTACTGTGCAGGAAGCTTTCTGGGTATTAACTGCACATGTAGATGTGCCCACAAATTATTTAGAGAGATTGTGGAATCTGATCACTGGAAATTTTTAAATGCAGGTTAAATAACAACTTGTCTGGGATGGTTTAGATAGGGATGATCTGCCCTGAGCAGGGTGTAGGAGTGGTCAACCGCTTGAGGTTCCTTTCAACCCCATTTGTCTCTGCCTCTCCTGCCAGACAGGGAGTTGCACTGTATGGTCCATTACACTGAACAAACTGAAAATATGCCCCCAAACAAAAAACCAGCTTGCAACTTTATTCAACTACTTTGTTTACTGACTGAACATGATCCTGGTGTTTCAATTGCACCTGACAAGAGTAAAGATAAATTCACAAATCCAGTTAGTCAGAAGGAAGTAATGAAAATTTTTAAATTGTGAAGGATATCTGTGAAAAAAATCCTGTAAAGCGACATGCATTTATGGCAGCTGAAACAACAGCCTTCCTCCAAAGAGAACAAGTAGTTTTATGCCTGCAGTCTGTGGATGTGACAAGAATGTTCATGACGAGGTTATTGGATTGTACAATGTATATTATTGCACCTAAATCTGAGGATCAATATCTGTTGCAGAAAGTGTTATGAATGTTCCATCAATGTAGCTGGCTTAGTATCAGGTGTAGCAACTGGACTGCAACAGGAGGAATAATGAACTACATATATTCATTGCTATAGGCATACTAGACCACTATAAAATAATATTATTCTAAGAGGCACTGTTAACAAAATCGCCAAGTTAATCAGAAATTACCCAACCAAGATATACAAAATGCAAAGCACTGTCAAGGAGCTCTGTCTTCTGTCCAAGGAGATAAATACTTCTTGCAGAAGCATTAATTTTTATTTCTGCCAAATACCTTGTACTGTGGGAGGTTGGGAAGGGTGCAGAAAAAACAGCTCAAAGTGGAGGCAAAGCAGTTCCAGTGGACAAGTTCAGCTTCCTCTTTTGTATGGAACTAGGAAAAAACCCATAAAAAAAAATCTATTCAAAACACCACAAGGGTCATATATTTCTAAGCCTCTTATTCTCTGTGCTTTCCACCTGAGGCCTCACCAACAGTAATTAGAATAGAATGCTGATCTCCAATGTCCTGGATTCAAACTCTGTTAGTATACCCCAGAGTAATATTTGCCCCTTTTTTCCCCAACAGCATCATATTGTTGACTCACAATCAGAACATGGCCTACTATAACCCCATATCATTTTCTACAGTACTCCTGCCTAATCAATTATTCTTCATTTCACGCTTGTGGATTAGATGTCTCCTTCATAAGTAGAGTAGGTAGTTAGCTCTACCTCTTTCCTATATGTGGTATTTGTGTTGAAATCCATCTTACTGATTTCTTATTTTTCCAATTTATCAATCTCCTGAATTCCAACACTGTCCTAAAAAATTCTTGTAACCCCTGCCGGATCGGTGTCTGCAGATTTTGTGATAATGCTCTCTAGTCCATCGTCCAAACTATTAGTGTAAATATTGAATTGCACAGAAGTCAGGATAATCCCCTATGGGACCCCACCTGCAATTCCCTCCCAGTGAACCAGACAGCTATTGTAGGTGATTTAAACTTAATTCAATTTTCTCATTTTGATTATGAGCATGCCATGTGGAACAGTGTCAAAATCCTTACTAAAGCCAAGATATATTACATCTATTGCTCTCCCCCACCCTTAGCTATTAGGCCAGTTATCCTGTCAAAGGAAACTAGATTGGATTTATACAATTTGCCCTTGACAAACCCATGATGGCAGTTTTTAGCATCTTATTATCTACTCTGAATTTATTGTTTAATGATTTGTTTGTAATACTTCCCTGGATGTTGAAGTTAGGTTGACGGGTCTATAAGTCTCTGGGTCCTCTTTTTCCCTCGTTTTGAAAATAGAGAACATATTTGCCCTTCAGGACCTCACCTGTTCTACAGGAATTCTCAAAGATAATCATTAATGGTCTAGAGATTACTTCAGCTACTTACTTAAATACTCTAGAGTGGATTTCATCAGACCCCACCAACTTGAATTAATCTAACATCAAAAAATCCTTTAACTTTCTTTTCATATTTTGGTTCTACTCTATTCCCTTGTCAAAATTTACTGTGTTAATTATCCAGTTCCAATGTACTTTGCTTGTGAAGATGCATATAGGCATTAAATAATCTACCATTCTCTCCTTCAACCCTTATTTGCTCATCTTCCCTATTACATTATGAACCTGTCTTTTCCTTCATCTTTCTCTGACTTCTGATATATTTATCAGCCCTCACTAGCAGTATCTCATTTGGTGCCTTAGCCTTACATATTTGTGCAATTCCTTTGTATTTATCCTTAGTCATATATCCTTGTTTCCAGTTTTTTTTTCGTATGCTTCTTTTTCTTATTTTCAGGTCATTACAGATCTCTTGAGGCAGCCATATTAGTCTCTTACTACGCATCCTGTTTTTCTTCTGCATCAGGAGAGTTACTGTTGCACCTTTAATACTTTATTAAAGTCTCTTGCAGTAACTGGAGCTCTCCTAAATGCCTTTCTCTCTTAGACTACCCTCCCAAGAGATTCTGTCTTCTAACTTCCTGAGTTTAAGATCAGCTTATAGAAAGTCCAAATCCTTTGATTTCACAACACCCTGTAACTCATCAAGATTTGAATTGATAGGCACAAAACAATTCAAAATTTTGAAAATCTCATAGGGCATATCCACACATGCAAGCACATGCATTTGCAGCAGCTCAAATAGAAATGGTGCAAATTTGAGCTGGGGCTTTTTGCTTCAGCGCACATGCTCGGACATGCACTTTGTTGTGGAGCAAATTGTGCCACTTGGGGCACAATAACCCTACCTGGCTCCTCCTGGATCTTCATCCAGGGGGAGCTAGAGCCCAGGGCCAGCACCTGTGCTGTCCCCAGCAGTATAAAAAGCTACCTTGTCCTGGCCACAGCAGTATAAAAAGGCGCCCTGGCAAGTAGCTCAGGGCTACTAGCTCTCAGGAGCTTCTGGGGCCCAGCCAATTGGTACCTGGGGACACTGCCCCTTGTGTCAGCTGGACTGCTGAAGCAGCCCTGAGAAGTCCCTGTACCCTCTACCCACTGCAGCAGTCCGGCAGTGGGGACTGCTGCCTGGCTGTGACCTGCTGTGCACCTGCCAGACTTGGATGGGGACTGTGCAGCCAGTAGAGGCATCTGCCCCTCTGGGCCAGCTGCCAGTGGATTGTGGTTGCAGGGTTGGCTTCTGTGTGGCACTACTGCCATGCATTCCCCTGCACGGCCATCTAGGCAGTTATTGCCTGGAAGATGTTTCGGGTGTGGTGGCCTGCTTTGAACTGTCAAAGCATGTTCTCCTGGCCCCATTTGGCCAGGGGGGTCAGCCACAGTCAGCTGGGTTCAAGGTGCCAGCTCTGAGCAGGGAGGGTCCTGCCACTGGCCTCTCTAGTAGGAATTCTGGTGTTCCCTATTGTAAAACTGAAAAATCCCTGATAAAAAAAAAAATCCCAAAGTCACACTGTAAAATACCCACAAATCCATGTTTCTCCACAAGTAAAACAAAAGACCACTACAAAGACAGAGAGCAAGAAAGAGACAGTGATCAGTTGGACAATGTTTTATTGATATATCTACAGTGTTAAAGCAAGTCTCTTACCATAACAATGAAGTGAACTCTAAATACATGGTTCATAAATTCATGAATGCATATTTTGCTGCACTCCCACAGGGCGATGGCCCCCACACAAGGGGTTTGGCCCTTTCACAAGGGGAATAGCCCCCCAACAGGGGGTTCAACCCCCACACAAGGGGTATGGGCCCCTGCAGGGCCCACATGCCCCACCCCAGCCCCCTAATTCCTGTCCCACCTGGCCCCATCCCACACCAGTTGCAGTAGCCCCCCCAGTGGCTGCCCCACCCATCCTCACTCCCACAACGTGCACCCCCAGGCCTCTATGGCTACCCCTACAACCCCAGGCATCATCACTTAAAAAAAACCGGAAAAAAAAGCCTCTGCTTACCTTAAAAGGTGGGGCGGGGGGGGAGAACTGCAGGGCCTCCTGGCAGAGCCCCCCAGGGCAGCACAGGACAGCGGAGGGGCAGGAGGGCTCAGGTTGGGGCCACTGGGGCTGTCAGCCTGCCCTGCATTGTGCAGACGGGGCCCCAAGCAGACAGATGGCAGCTCTAACTGCCAGTATGTGCCGGGGGTTTGTTGGGTTTTTTTTAAAGTATGGGGTGGGGGGGCAGCAATAGGGGGGCTTGAGGGGTATGGGGCCAGACAGGGCATGGGGGGCTAGGGGAGTAGGCAGGGCTGTCAAGGCCCCCCCCATGGTCCTCTCCCCCCTCCCCCAGCCCCCCTGACCCCTTACTCACCGGCACTGGAGCCCTGGTGCTGAAACATGTTTCCATGGAGGACCCAGCCTCCAGCTGCCTCAGGGCACAGTCACCTGCACCTTTTTTTTAAATGTTGATTTTTTTAGACCCCTGGATATCCATTTTTTTTGTTCCTGCACATGCCTGTTGCCCCACCTCAAAGGGGTTTGAGGCAGGGCAAGAGGCACATGTGCGCTCATCTGGACGTGCCCATAATGGTCCCAACCATATAGAAGAGCAAGTTCAAGATATGGTTCAGTGGTGTGGTTCCAATTTCTACCACTATTACTCAGCTTCATCTGCTTCAAGGCAAATTTCAGCTTACAGGAAGATCACTGACGGTGTCAGGAATATCTTGCATCACTCAGCCAAGCTAAATGTTAGCTGCTGTCTGAGGCAGTAACATCAATAAAAATGCTTCTGGGGGTCCCAGCAACCAGTGCTGTGAGCAATCATAGTTTCAATGCTCTATGTCAAGCTGAAACATGGCATGGATCTACAGGGGGACAACCATGGCTCAGCTGGTGTGTGATTGTACTTGTAAAAAAGAAACAACTTGAGGACTTGTAACCTAAAGGCCTCCCAGAAGAGTTTACTTCAAGAAACTCAAGAGTGAAGATTTGTAAGTCATTCCTTTGGCTCATGTTTAAAAAAAAAAGTTATGCTTTGGACAAGTTTGGTATCAGGCCTACATTGTATCCATTTTTAATACAATGAGATAAACAAACTCCCATATTTCCATTCCAAACCCAGTCTTTCCCTCACAGATTAATGCAATTCCTGATTAAGTGGGAGAGAGGGGAGTAACCTACGTTCACTTATGAGGGGGGACAAACCTACGTTCACCTATCTCCATGCTGATTGTCTGCCGATGAACCCTACTTCAAGAGTACAAGCAAGAAGAATCAACAAGGTCCTGGGGTCTGATTCTTGTCTTGGTTATTCTTATAACTCTGATAAAGCTTTCAACCTCTCTGTGCCTCAGTTCCCCAACCTGGAAATACCAGCAGCTTCTTTGCATGGGGATTGGGAAGACTTACTAGTGTTTGCAGACATCTTTGGAATCTTTTAACAAAAAAATCCAAACCAAATTCACAGCTCCACCCAACCACTCCCATCAACTAACATAAAAACCCACCCAGACTTTGGTAGCACTTTGCTGAGATATGAATTTTGAAAGTCCATATTTGAGGTTACAGATAGCCAGCATTTTCTTTACTACCTGTACCTTCATTATTCAATGAAAAAACAGCCACTCACATATGGTGCACTGTCTTACCCCAGAAGTCTTATTCTCTGTGTTTTCTTCCCACCCTCCATATTCATTGCCTGCCAGCTGTCACTGGTGTCCTACGTGATCAATTTAGAGGAAAGCTATTAGGATGACAATGATGCTGTTAGCACTTGTAAAATTGCATCGACTGAAGTTGCCTTCATCATTTAAAATAATGCAATTGAAAAAATGTTGTTTTTTTTCCTAGAAGGAATCTGTGAGGTTTTTCTTTCCAAGAAAATCCTTGACTCTCCCATAAGAGATTCTCACGGTCATTAAAAAGCAAAGGCTGCAGCTACCATATTCTCACATATAACTTTCCTAAGCCCTGCATTTTGTTATGGGCTTTGCACAGTAAAATGTTCATGGTATGCTAGGCTGAAGGATTACTCTTACTGTGAGTGACACATTTGTGCTATAACACAACCTTACTACTAACTTCATGTTCAAATACTACAAATCCTTTTTTTTTTCTTCTAAATAGAAGTTATCCACTCTGCCTCCCGGTGCAGTCAGCATAAAATTCAAGGATAGAGATGCATCCTTTAAAAATGCATTTAACGGGTGTTCATAAGAAACATCACATTTTACACAGCAGGGAAGACAGGCAGGCTATGAAGTTTGCATGAATGACCTTAGCAGTGCCTTCCCCTTTTTTCTTATCCCTGTTAAGTGGAACAGGCTATTCCAAGTTATATACTTTCTAATCATTTGTTTCAGAAGTCAGGGATAGATTTCTACCTATCTTTAATTCCAATTTAACACTGAGCTTTTGGGTTCTTTAGAATCTTTTGCCTGGGGATTGAAAGGCCAAAAAGGCACTATTACAAATTGTACTTTTTTCTGTTTATTTCAAGGGTGAGAGAAAAGCTATTGTAGGAAGGAAAGGTCTTCCAGCAATAGCAGTATGAGCGACCCCCTCCTTACCCATGTGCTATGAAGTCAGAAAAGCTGTGGGAGACTGAGCAGAATACCATTCAGGTTCTAGTTCCACTGGATAGAGCCAGCTAAACAGAGCCTGCAAAACTCTTAATTATATGTAGTGAAATCCTATTCTGGGTATTTCCCATGCTTCTGAGTTTTGCTGGTTGCTACATGAGTCTGGGAGGGAATTCTGCCACCCATTCCCCCCACCCCCTTGCTGCAGCATGTCAGGGGGTAGATTTTTAAGCCTTCCTCAGAGGCATTGGGTGTTGGCCGCAGCCAAGGCTCAGGATCTTGACTAGGATGTGCCAATGATTCTGCTGAGACTTAAAGCTGGAGGTTCCTGGCTGGAGGGTCTTGCCTCTGCCCTCAGGGTCAGACTGAGCAGTATATTTGGGGTCAGGAAGGAATTTTACCCTATAGTCAGATTGGTACAGATGGTGGGGGGTTTTGCCTTCCTCTGTAGCAAAAGACATGGCCCTCTCTCTACCTGAAAATCACTTGTACATATATTAACCTTTTATAGAAACAGGTTGCCATGGTCCCCCTGCTTTACCTGTGGTAGGTTAAGGTATTATGCCTTGACTATTTTACTAAGAGGTTAGATTATGGATTTGTATAGGATGCTTTGAATAGGGATGATTCTGTGTCAGGCAGGTGGTTTGGCTTAGATGACCTATAGAGGTCCTTTCCAGCCCTTCTTCTCTATGATTCCATGAAGTCAGAGACAGAACTAGAGTAGATGCCATTTCTAAGACTGACACTTAAAAAAAAAATACATCCCTTTTAATTTATAATTTGAGCCCAAGGGTTTTGGACTCACTGAAAGAGATTCCCACATGATGCATTTTGCCATCACTTCTCCGAGCCGGAGTCAGGCTGGGGCCAGGATGAAGCAATACTCATTTATGCAAGATAAAATTGCCAAATGACCCCTGCTGCTGCTATGGATTTATATGATATATATTTTTAATTTAAGTTTGTAGCCTTTTTATGATTAATGTTTCTAATGTGACCCAACTACAGGGCTGTTGAAGGCTGCTGGCAAGCAAGTCATTTCAGGGGGGAGACAGGCTGCCCCTTGAATTGATGTGTGATAACTAAAGGTTGGATTTTCAAGCAGTCAAGAATGGTTTATGGCACTTACATTGTTTGGTGTCCAAACAGCTACTAGAAAGAAACTGGTTTTAAGAAAGCAAAGAGCACCCACTTTCTGAAAAATAAGATCCTTTGCAGTATCTTATGTTAAGCCCCCAAATATGAAGGCACACATAATCACTAGTCAATTCCAAAAATGCTACTTTCTCCTTTCTTCTCTCCCTTTCCCTAAACCTATGCATAAGTGATTTAGCTGACAAGTTGGGTTCCTCTTCGTACCGAAGGCCCCGGCCGCCCGCGCCCGCCCGCCTCTGCCTCCGCCTCCGCCCGTCCGGCGACCGGGGCCGTCCGCGCCCCTGCCCCACGCCCCGCCGCCTCTGCTGCCTTCCCCCTGCCGGGGCCCCTGCCGTCAATTGGGGAAAGAGGATTTGGTATTAAAAGCTGTTATTCCAAATAACTGAGTTTAACAGACTGACTGCCTTTTGTTCCACTCCCTTCTTGAAGCCGTAGCTGGAATCTGAATTTGAACGGCAAAGCCTAACCCCCTCAAAGTTAAGGCAAAAAATGTGATCTGGATCCGAGATGAAAACTGAACGTGGACTCTGCTTTTTCAGTAAGCCTATGCATACCAAACCTGTATGTCTGTATGTGCCCTTGCTTCCCTCAGACACATACAGATAAATGGAGAGGCACTGCTTCAGTTCAATATTTTCTTGCTGTGGCTAACATGTGCATCACTTCCCAGTAGAGAAGAATAGCTTAAAAATCGTTAAGCTCTCAGTCCTGGGACCTTAGTACCAAGCGTGTTTTCAAATTTCTGTGGCTGCCTAATGATATGCAGCTAGGTGGGACTCTTAAAAAAAAAAAATCACTTAAACCCATATATATGCAGTTAAACAAATGGCGCAAATTTTAGATGCACTGGGCAACCATGATTTTCAAACCTGTAATAAAAATGAAATTGAATAAAAGCTTCAGGTGTATAGCCCCCTGAAAAAAAAATCAAGCTGCTTAGGAGACTGGGTATAGATTTATGTACCTAGTTTTAGGTAACCATATTCAAAAATATTTGTCTTAGTTTTTAGGAAATTGAGAGGCTTAAAAATTGTGTGGGGTCACTGAGAACAGGAAGAGTGGGCAAATGGATTGGATAGTTTAAGGATTTTATGTGTATTTCCCCAACAGATGAGTATCTATTGAAGAAAACTCTTTTAAGTTCCTTCTTAGGTTGACAATAAAACTGACAATCACCATACATCACCTAGTAATTCAACAATATATTTTTCAGACCTACACTGGCAATTAGGGACCATAGCCTCATTATAGATCTCACCTTCCTATCTTACCTGGAAAAATGCTGGCCAGTTGACATTTTCAAAGCAAAAGACTTCTCTGCTAGGGCTCTCCAAACTCATTTTATTACCTCTCTTGCTGTGCCTTAATGGATGACTTCAGCTCATCACAAACAAGGAAAGGTCTTAGTCAGAACATGTATGAGAAA
Organism: Crocodylus siamensis; assembly: GCF_052110815.1. NCBI lineage: Eukaryota > Metazoa > Chordata > Crocodylia > Crocodylidae > Crocodylus > Crocodylus siamensis. Next base: position 225,595,606 of record NC_143396.1, on the reverse strand, counting down.
AACGACGTAAATGGTGATGAATGGGGACTTTTTACCATCATGTACCATCTATACTTTTCCCAGACCCTGCTGAAGGGACTTTGATCCTGAACACTTGCAGAAAAGGACAATTTTCTTGTGATTTCCCAGTTGGTCTAATAAAAGGTATCAGTTCTAGTTCTAATCTTTAGTAGGAGTTAAAAGCATTTCCCTAGTGAATTAAACAGGAGGGCGGATACTGCCACCTGCAGGTTATGTGCATGTTTAACAGTTAACAGTGAAAAAAAATCCTATTGATGTTAAAAGACGTATGAAATCGGTGCACCCTTTACTTATGAAAAGGCATGTTTTAAAATGGTACTTAATGATAATTTCCAAACACTCATCTTGTTAATATCACAAGCCCTAAGGGAACTTTCAGGGAAGGTGCTATCAGACAATGTTCTCAGTAAGGACCCAACTTCAGACCCCAGAGGGATGGTTATTTATGAAGCTGGCATCTAAGTTTTTCCTCAGTGCAAGGTGGAGTGATGGACGATTTGTGAATTCCTGCCTGCAGCCATCTCTAGTCCCCATGAGAACTGTGCATAATTTGGGCTATCAAATCCCAAATTGGGCAAGGTGCTTTGGGTTTCACTGCACAATCCAGGCGGTGCCTTGGGGGCTTCAAAGCCTTGCAGGTGGTTGCTGAAACATGAGACACTTTCACTTTGGACAAGTTTCATTTTGAGCTCTGAGATGCGTTTCACACTGACTGTCGGTATCAGAGCCAAAGCAAAGACTGGCATGGGCCTGTATGAACAGATAGCTTTTGCCTGGCCCTGCTGAAGTGACTCTCAGGAGTGCAAAGTGGAAGGCTGGATATATTCTGGAAATTAAGATTCCACAAGAAGTCACCAGGAGACGCTGAAGCAAGATTTATCTATTTTATTACAAAACCAACAATAACCAGATGCCTTTCAGCCTAACAAACAATGCTGTAGACAAAACCACTGGGAGATGTTCCATACCACATTTCTCCTGGGCTTAGAATATTACCTCCCTGCCCCCTTACTTTCAGGAGTGTTGAAACCAAATATCCTCCATGTGAGGGGATTCCCACCCTAAATCAAAGACAGTTTGTCTTCTCCATTGTGTTAGTCAGGATTGTATGTACTGCGTAAATGAAACGAAGTCTAAATGCATCCAGCTCCATCAGTGTCCCCTTGTGTTGCCACCATGGCAGTTGTTGTCCTTTCTGCCATGGTGGCAACAGGAACAGTGCTGCCTACAGATGACATTGTGTGTGACCCCTGGTCTCTTCACCTTTGTCCCAGCTGCTTCCACCACTTATTCATGGTAAAGATGAACAGAATCAGGAAGACTCACAATGGTGGAAAAAACATGTATGAATTCTGTTTCTGCAGATAATTATGTAACCTTATTGATCTCTGCTGACTCCTACTGGTACACAAAAGAGCAAGACTTGTCCTGATACTTCTAGATAAGGATGTGTTTGATGACACCTGCCCTATAGCCCTGGATGCCAGAAGGCTTTCTGGGGGGAAGAGCGGTGGTGGTAGTGACCTGAGGTGTTACATAAGGTCCATAGTTCCATCTTGCTTGGTATCCTGTCACACAGTGCCAGAGATTCGGTGCTGAAAGGGAGACAGTGAACAGGGTATAACCAGGGTTTTTCCCCTATTCCTCTCCCACTTGCAGCTTCCAGCCTTTAAGGTCCAGGAAGCTCCAATTCAGAGGCTATACCCCTAACTCCCAAGCTCAATAGCTACTGATGCACCTTTCCTCCAAAATTTGTCCAATCTCTTTTTGGATCTGGTTACATTGTCAGCTTCCACAACATCTGGTGGCAAATGAGTTCCATGCTTTAATTACAGTGTGTGAAAAAAACCTCTTGTTAGTTTTAAACCTATGACCTACTAGTTTCATTTTATGACCCCTAGTTCCCGTATTATGAGAGAGAGTAAATAATAAATCCTGTTCACTTTCTCTTCATCACTTCATATTTTGTAAACCCTTACCACGTCCTCTTTCAAGTGCCTCTTTTCTAAAACGAATATGTCCAGCATCTTTAGTCTCCCCATCATACCATTAATCTTCCTTGTTGCTCTTCTCTGAACCTTCTCTAGTTCTTCTATATCCTTTTTGAGGTGCAGGAACCAAAACTGAGCCCAGTATTCAAGGTGTGTACACCCCATGGATTTATGAATGTGCATAATGATACTTTGTGTTGCTTACAATTCCCTTCTTAATGATCCCTAACTGTTTGGCTTTTGACATCTGCTGAGCACTGAGCTCAGGTTTTCAGCTAGCTGTCCACAATGACTGTGGTAACAGCTACATGAGAGCCCATCATAATGTATGTATAATTCAGGTTATTTCCCAGTATGCATCACTTTACACTTAATCTACAGTGAATTTCATCTGCCATTTAATTGCCCATTCATTTATAAGTGTAAAATCCTTTTGTAGTTTCTCACAGCCCACCTTGGTCTTTACTACTTTAAATAATTTTGTGTCATCCATGAATTTGGCCATCTCACTACTCACCCCCTATTCCAGATCATTTATGAATGTGTTAAAACAGTACTAGTACCAATACAAATCCCTAGGGGACCACTGTTCCTTTCTTTCCATCCCCAAACTGCCCAGTTATACTCACTCTTTTTTTCTCTCATCCTTAAGCCAATTTCTAGTCCATGAGTGGGCCTTCCTTGTAATCCCATGACTACCTAGCTTCATTAACAGCCTCTAGTTTCAGTCTTGGGAGAACCTGTTGTCACTAGCATCATAATTCCATAGGGAGTTTCAGCCACTGTGTACCTTTGAGTTGGACAACTCTATGACCATGGCTTATGCTACAAAACCAGAATATTCTGTATGACCTTCTCACATACACAGTCACCAGAACTCCTGAATCACTTAGGAGCCTCAAGTCCACATAACCATCCACCATAGAGGCAATACAAGAGACTATTTTGGGACCTTCCCCGAAGACAGTAACTCAGGGTACTAGGTCCTATTCTTCAGCTATGGAAGGGGGGGCTATTTACTTCTCAGTTCCCTTTCTATGAGGCAATCCTGGCAGAAAGCTACAGTTAGGGTCTAACTGAGACTGAGGCTGACCCATTTAGCCAACAGCCACTTGGCTTTTTGAAGAGCTGCCCAAAGCTGTCAGCTTGTGGAGGGCACAGGCGCACACATTGCTTAAGCATCGCTTGGAAGGAAGGGAGGCAGGACTGACAACTGCAGTATTAGGGCTGCAGAAGGGATGATATAGCAGTAAATCTGGATGTTTTAAATTCCCCAGCAGCAAATGAGTTTTAGCAAAGAAGTCCCAGTTACTAAGGCTCAATTAAACCATTTTTTTTTCTGCCTGGGCAAGCAGGCAATGGCTACACTGAGAACCTCACCCCTTTTGCTGGGCACATCCTGCTCCCTGCAATTGCATGAGAGTATCCTATAGCCCTAGCATCAATCTTTGGCCCCTGCTGGATATAGTACTAAATGACAGCACCAGCCAGCCCATCATTCCTCAACATACAGCACAATGTTTTTACAAGGCTGGGCTTGTTCTTTATTCCTATTGCAGGATTAGTGGGGGGATATTGACATCTGTGATTATACACTGAACCAAATCCACTTAACACATCCATACACAAAATGCTTCTGTATAAAAAGGAAAAGCAATGAGCAGAAAGCAGACTTGCAGGCATAAAGCGGACATACGTTACAGGTGACTTACAACAAAGCAGCCAGCAATGGGTAGGACTGTTTATAAAGCAAAAGCTTTTCTTTACAACACACCTGTGAGACTTGCACTTCACAAAGGTACTTGTTAAGGGTCGATTGGTTTGTTTTTTTTAATGTAGACCAAATGCTTCGACCAGCTTCAAACCTACTCCCAAGCAGTGAGATCCCAAGTCCTGTGGGATCAAATATCCAGTGAGTGATATTTGGGCGCCATCTGGGCATTTAAATGTGGCGCAAGTTTGCTGTGCTGGGGCACTGGGATGTTTCAGCTGTGATACTATTGTCACAAAGTGCTGCCATCCCAGGAAAAGGTGGACTTGCCACGTCACACAATCATATAACTAAGTAACATGGCCACAGTTTGTTAAAAGTCCCCTCTGTCATACTGCAACACAATACTGCTGTGAAACAGTGTTCCGCATGTAACCCACAAGGCCATGGTACAATGCCTGGCATTGCCATCAATATCCATTTTGGGACAGTGAAATGGTACTGGTATTATAGCTTTAACAAGATCTAAACCAGGGCAGGCTTCAAACCCAGATCCTATTAATGATATTCATGGCTGCTCACCATTTCCTAATTGCTTAAGAGTTGGTTACCGATTCCCTCTGTGTATAAGTAGGTAGAAGAGGGGCTCACCATTCACCAAATTAAATGCAACACCTCAGAAACCTCATTGTGGGTAAAATGGCCAAAGTACTTAGGTAACTATCATCAGAGAGCTGTCCCCCATAATACTGAATGCAAACAACAGGTACCTAAGGGAAGTGCATCAGAACAGCATGAGGATTAGGGTGTGCATACAAGTAAGTGAAAGAAAGGTTTAGGTGTCTGATAGATGGGAGATTGCTGTGCCCCTCTAAGGGTCAAGAAAGCCAGAAATGCTCGAAGCAGGAACACACTGTTTTGCAGTAAGCTCTATGCTCCCACTGGCTGTTACGCGCAGTAGAGGGTCTAGGTGTTCCTGTCCCTCGGCAGAATTTACTATTGTATCTAACTGTGAATAGCAGACAAAGATCTTGGCCAAAGCACAACCAGTTGAAGCAGTCCTTTTGAAATCTCTAAAAGTAGCAGTCTAGCCAATCTGAGCCACTGCCACTGCTTTAATAGAGTGTGTTATTAGAGCTTAAACTACCGATATTAGCAGGGTGCAGAAAAATGGGATAAGGTTATTGTGAGCAATGCATCACCCTACTGAACAGGCAGGGAGCTATGGATTCACATCCAAGAAGCACAGGGACCCATGGTTCTGCACAGGAATGACCAATGCCTTCAGAAAAAGAATGAGCCAAATGGCAGAGATGCCATTTATATTAACGAGGCACCTGGGGATTGGTCTCTTCCTGCATCTTTTCTGTTCTGACAAATGCATTCTCATCTCTCCAGTGCCTGTCACTAGGCTGGCAGATGCTCCTGCTGTGCAGGGCAGAGCTACTTGATTTCTTGTCCTTCATATAGTTATAGGGGAAATTTGTGGCTACTTTGGCACACATGAAGATAGACAGTTTCTCTCCCCACCCACTCTCCTGACTCTACTGGGGCCTGTAGTATGTTTTCCTAGCATTGGCAGCCTGCCGGTTCTCCTAGTGACCCTAGACATGGTATTGGTGCAGCATATCTTCCTTATGGCACAGTTGGGCTTCCCCCTGCAGCTCCCCTGCCCCTTCCACACTTAAGGATGTTCACGTTTCAACCTCTCCCCCACATATGCTCACATACAAACTCTTCTTTGCTGCACAGACAGTTAAGCTGTAGCTGTACTCTCTCAGCGGCCCATGCTTGCAAGCTACAGAGGGCTCTCACCAACCATCAGAACTGGGGCTATTCAGTAATTCCCAGGAAGCACTTGGTACTCTATAAGAACACTTGGGAGCACTAGCTGGGTCAATATATTCACTTCTACATGCAGTGGGATACTTGAGAGATTGATGTGCAGCTGGCAGATGGATCAGTTGCTGAAATCAATGCCCTGTTGGAATCCAGTAATGCAATGTATTCCTTTAGCTAACCCAAATAGCCTTAGAAATCAAAGGAAGGAACAGAACAGTGACTTCAACCCCTGTACAAGACAATTGTACAATTTACATATATATTTATATACAGTATATAAAAATCTCTTTCTCAAGTCCCAGCAAACGTCAGTAGCTATTCCAATTAAAAAAAAGAAAAAAAAAAGTCATGCTCTTCCTGCCCCTTCCCCTGCAAAGTATTAGATAATGGCATTAACAATAAATCAAAAACCAAACCAAGTATTAAAAAAAAAAAGTGCAAACGTTCTGGGTGCCACTTCTGCTACGGTGGATATTGCTGCCCATGTGCTCACAAGCAGCAGGGTGTCTGTCCGTCCAGCTGTCCTTCCTTTGGGTTGGACCCTGCATTCAGATCTCCTCCTAGACCAGGCGTCCTACTGAAATGGGTAGGTGGAACATTTGGTAAAGGGAGTGGAAAGGGAAGAGAGACATACCCAAATTAAACCCTCAATTCACAGACTGTTGATGTTAAATATATGGCACAATCTCTTCTGCAGAACAAAGATTTCAGAGCAAGATCTAATGAGCAACTGTCTTGCAGAGAAGACAGCTCTGACCAAGTTGTGAACATGAAACCTTAGGAACTGATATATTACTAAACTCAAACTACTGCTATCCATAATCTTACCCCTCTCTTGGGAATGGCCAAGCAATCCTGACAAAACAATTCCCCCTTTCCCTTCTCCCTTGGGCTGAATGTTGCTTGGGCTGAGCACTGATTCTAGACAACTTTACTCTACTGTCAGAGCAAATCATCTCCAAGGGTGGCCAGATGGCTGGCTTCCCCAGCAAGCAAGCAGTGACAAGCCCAAGCGTTTTTTTCTCAGTCAACCAGCAGTAGGACCCAGCAACTTTCCCAATGAACCTCTCTCAAAGGTGTCTCTGGAACATACGCTCCAAAGACTACTGTGCTGTTAGAGTCTTGGATCCAAAATCTAATGCTGGGATTTAAAATGCACAGTGAGGCATGAGTATAAATTCAGTGGGGTGGAAAATGTTAGTTGCCTGAAAATCCCCTTGGTATAGCTCAGATTTGGGCACAAAAGGGCTGCTCAGTTAGCCGGGAGTCTCACACCCACTGATGTGCCAACTCCTTGTTCTGATTAGTCAAGGCCTACATGTGCATAATATTAACAATATTGACCAGTATAGTGCTGCTGGATTTGACTGGCCAGTTCTCTAGTGGGTACCATTGAGTTGCCTCCAAAAAGGAGACAAGGCCATGTCCCTGCCCCCTTTCTGCACTGGCCAGCAAAGCTAGAAGCTTGTGGAAAGAAGTGCACCCTCCTAAATGCCGTCTAAGTAACCACACCCAACTCACACAGAAAAGCACTCTGGAAGGCCTGAAGATCACCACATTTACCCTGAGGGGAAAGGGGAACATTTCTGCAGAACCCAAACTAAATCTATCCATCCCTTTGGGAGGTAGAGACTATCCTCCCTTTGGGAGGAATTGCCCTGACTTCTGTCTAATGCTGTTTGTTTCTATTAGCCTATGCTGTTCTCAAGCAAAAACAATCAAAATATCTATACTTACCAATAAACTATTGTAAATGATAGACATATACAGATAACATTTTTCTTAAAAGAGATGCAGTTTTATGGGAAAATAGATAAGAAATCCTCAATGATCCACAGGCTAGAAATAAAGGTAATTCTGCCACTTCCATTGATTTTCAGGTTCACAGGTACTATGGACAGAGGAGGCCATTACATCAACTAGCCTGACTTCCTGTAGTACACTGGCAATTACGTTTTACTTGGTTACCCTGTGTTGAGCTCAACAATCTGTGTTTGACCAAGATCTTCCAGTAAAGCATCTGATCCCGATTTGAAGACATCAAGACAATGGAGAACCCATCACTTGTGTGGGCAGTTTGTTCCAGTGGCTGATCACTACCCTTCCCGTTAAAATTTGATGTTTAATTTCCTATTTATTTTAGTCTATATTAGACTTCTGCTTCCAACCACTGGCTTTTTCTATTGTCTTTCTGTGCTAGATTAAAGAGTCCTTCAGCACTTGGTATTTTCTCCTTGTAAAGGTACCTTTATGTTGCAGCTGAGTCGCTTCAAATTCTTCTTTGTGATAAGCTAAATGGATTGAGCTCTAAGACTCACATTGTAAGACATTTTCTCCAGTCCTCAAATAATTTCTTTTGCTCTTTTCTCCAGCTTGCCTAATTTCTCAGCATTTTTTTTAAATCAGACACCAGAACTGGATATATTTCAACATCAATATCACTAATACTGCGCACAGAGGTAATAGCATTCCCCTACCTACTCTCAGCTCTCCTGTTTCCACATTCAAAGAGTGTATTGGCCCTTTTTGCCATAGCACCACAGCAGAAGCTCATGTTGAGTTGCCAGTACACTATGACCTCTATATTTTCTTCAGAACCCCTACTGGGTACATATTCTGAAGGCAGGTCCTGCAGTGTTTGTTCCTAGAGGTATGATTTTGCACTTAGCTGCACTGAAAAAGCATTTTATTTGACTTGGCTCAGCTTAACAAATGATCTGAAGTGCCCTGTATGATTGCCCTGTTTTTAATGTTATTTATGAACTCTACGTCATTTACAAACTTCATCACCAATGATTAGCCATTGACTTTTGGATAACTCACGGAAATGAACACCATCAGACCTGATGCTCTAGAACCCACTAGAAATGTTCACTTGATAATGATTCTGCATTGATAACTTTTTTTAAATGGTTAGAAGGTCAGCTGTTAATCTATTTTGTATGTGCTTTATTGGCATTTGACACTACTAAATTTAGTACGGATGTCAAATAGCATTATGTCAAATGTTTCAAAAATATCTAAGCATGTTTATACATGCCTATGTATGCCATTTATCAACCAAACTTGCAATAAATACGCCTTTCTTTACCCTAAAAAGAAGAATTGTAAATCTTTTGCTCCCTGCATGCACACATCATCCTTTACCTGGCTCATGAAAATTGTAAGTGCATTTGCAGAAGTAGCACCATAACAAAAGGCCTAAAATACCTGCTTAATAATGTACTTTATAAACATTGTTATTCCCATTAGGAAAGCTGAAGTCCAGGATAACTGCAATGGTGTGAAAGAAAGTCCATATTTCTTGGTTTTAACTCCCTTCTCAACTTTAAAGGTCATTGAACAGCTGATATTTATGAAAGTGGGGAGTGCTTTAATGGATTCTCTGCGGATGGCTGTCATGCAAAAAAACAACAACTCCAAAAAGGGAACAAACAAGTATGGTACTTACTGAAAGGATTAAGGCCTTGTATTTTTCCCTGGGGGAAATTGCTATTGCTGCCTGCAAAATGCAAGAACAAAATTTAGTCACTACTGTGGTCAGTTTTTTATACTTTTGAATGTTATGATTAGGTTTAGGAGAACATGACGATTGTTCCCCTCATAACAATAGAAAATCATAATTGCAGGCAGAAGTGTAGCCAGGTTCTATGAAAAACTCCCTTAAACTAACATGCATCCATCTCTGCCAAGCCATCTCAGCCTGGATTTGCAGTAACTTTTGGAGTCAGACTACACTGGACTAAAGGTGTCACAGGTTAAACATCTTATATTGTGATGAATAAACCTCATAAAATCCAGAGGTTTAGTTTAGGCAAGCGCCAAAAGTTCTAGAAACTCCCTTGATACAATTAAGGCAAAATTACAGTTAGACCACACTAAGGGTACTTAAAATGTGAGTATCTGCATATTAAAGCTTATTCACTCTTGTTAAGTACCCCCTGAGCATCCCACAGTTGTACCACTTCAGGTGAGGGTTAACTCTGGGCTTTTCTAACATTTAGTCTATGTTAGCGTAGCTTCAGTCTGCTCCACAGAGATAAAACAAGCAATTTGAAGCCCCTCAGCATCCCAGGATGCACTGCTCCTGTCTGCCCCCCACCCTCTCCCCCAGCAGGTATAGAGAGTTCAGGCTCCTAACCATACCCCTGTAAATCATTTCTCCCAAACTAACAGCTTTATATGGAGCTCAGATAGCACGCACCAGGCATAGGATAAATAGTCCAACCTTACTGAATCCCTGCTACCCTAAGCATATGCCATAATATTCATACACTTGCATGGGGCCTAAAATCAGACACCCAAACTGACATTCAAGATTGAGTTCCAAAGATGCCAAGCATCTGCAACTCTCAGGGGAGTGGCAGGGGCCCACCACTCTCAAGGCCATTTCTGGTTACGTGCCCAATTGTAGGTTTTAGGTGACTGACTTTAAAAGATTTCACCTGCCTCCATCTGACAATTTTGGTGATTGGCTGGTGATGGCAGGAAAATAGGCACTTCCACTTCCAGTCAGAACCAGTAAGTGTGCTTCCAGATCCCATTCTGGCCTAGAGATGCAAATGACTGAGCCTAATTACCAGCACCAGTAATTCACGCTCTTGCAGAAGGAGACTGAATCTAAAATATTAGACACTGTCTGCGCAAGAGAGGGACAAGAGGGCATTTAGGAAGGTGGCAGGCACAGAGGTCTAAAAGAGAACAAACCGTATAATGAAAAAAAAGAAACCAGGACAAAAGCATTCCTGTTACTGGCACCCTGCTTTGGGGGAGAAGGCAGGAAGGGAGAGGAGGGAGAGAATCAATAAGATGGTGAAATTTAAGAGATTCCAAAATGCAAAATCTGTTGCTTTTTAATTAAAAGGGGACATGTATACATATGCTGCTTAATTAAAAGGGGACATGTATATATTTGATGAAAAATTTAAAGTAATTCCAGGTGCCACCATCCTTTCCTGAGAAACAGAAGCTACAGTTAAGCTGTTTTGAGGCCTATGTATAAAAAGCACAGCTCCACTGTCAAAAGATTCTTCCAGAGCTAACTGGGGATCTTACCCAGAGTCCGGGCAGTAAAAATTCAGGCTCTTTAGCTTAGGCACAGGCACATATCTGGACTTTTCCTAGTGGCTGTGAGCCCTGCAGCAGCCTCTAGAGGGTACTGCTCAGTAACTGCAGTATTCTTGAGCTACTGAACTGTCTGAAATACTACTTTTTTCCCCTCTTCATGTTTTCCATGCGTTTGAACAGCAGACACATTTCTATTTCCTCCCACCCCACCAGCAAACATCACATTGCTGTAAAACAATGATATAACACGTCCCTACCCTAGCACTATCGCTAATGGAAGCCATCATGTGCTGGCATCTCACAGCCACCAGACAGTTCATTCTACAACAATAAGGAACCTTGTGCCCCCAAAGGAAGGTGCCTACCTTTCCACTTGCATCTGCTGAGCAGGAATGCAAAAGCCGAGCCCTTTTTCCCACTGCATTTGACTCTCAATGGGTCTTGCAAACATTTCTCTGCAAATCCCTATTAAGTACCCGAACTGGGTTGAAAGCAGCCTGCAGGCTGCTGTCAGTAATTCTAAAAAGGGTTTTTTCCCCTTAGACTTTTAAGCAGGTAAATCCTCCTCTTGGGTTAGTGGCACCTTGCACATGCAACAAGGAGGCAGTAAAGAACACTATCGATGGTGTCTTTCCTGGAAACCCACTTGTCTTTGAATGATAATTGGAAAACTACAGCTAAACTGACACTATACATTTAACAAGACTGGCAGACTCAGTCCCAAGCACAAAAGATCTCTCTGCTATCTGTGCCAGGGGCAGGGATTTCTTAAGGTTGGTCCAAGACAAATTCACCTGAGACTACGGGCTTTCACAAATCTCACCACCTTTCACAACAAATGCATGTTGTCTTTGCTGTGCCTTCGCTGACACACTACCGACACACATGCTTAAAGAAAGCGAAACAAGGCAGAATGAACACAACTGATGAGACAGACAGATGCACAGGCAACAGATATAAGTATCAAGCTGCTAGCATATGATGGTGAGGTACTCAGGCAAGCTGATGGTGAGAATGGGATAGGAAAGGGAACCTCCTCTCCCTCTCTTCGCACACTCCAAGAGTTAACTGCATAAAGCAAAGTTCAGCATCACAAATTCACTTTCAGGATATCACTTTGTTCGCATTCACAAGTGAAATTGGATCAGGCCAGCTGGTTCTTGGATTGGAAGCTTTCTGTGAAAACCTGGTATACTTCAGTAGCTTGCACTCATTCCTCTGAATAATGAACAAATGCCCAACCATAAAGTAGAGATACTGTGTCTAGCTAGACATGCTACCTTTCAGATTGGATGTAAAGCTGATGTCCTGGTCAGCTCTGGTTGTTAATAACCCTCATCCCTGCCCCCCATCCCCCCAGAAGCTTTCTGATAGCCTAAAGATGTTAAGCTCTATTATCCCCAACTGAACTCTGAAGTGGGTAACTGAACTAAGTGACTTGTTCAATTAAAATACTCAGTGTATTTAGATCTCCCTCTCTCCCCACTTGCCAATTACCTATAATCTGACTTTGATTTTTGCTAACTTGTTCATTAAGCAAAACCATGCAATGAATAACTTTTATAATCACGTTACGGCTGCTACAATGATTGCCAACCATTCACCATGACAACCTGCTTTCTGTCAATCACAAGGTAGAAGCAATCATCCAAGTGACACGCTGAGTCATCTTCTTCCACACTCAAAGACCTTTTCTTAGATGGCCACCCAAGCATTCCCACACAATCCTTTCAATATGAATTTACAATAGTTTTTTCCTTTCCACAATTGTCCTGGAAGGATATTCACTCATGTCAATTTCTACAGAACATAACAAAGAGATCAGAAATATTGCCAAAGTCACAGGCTTTACAGGGCTTTCTTTTTGCAGTGTTTGCTCAGCTTCTACCTTCCTTCTTTTTTGCAGTGTTTGCTCAGCTTCAGTAGGCAATTACATGTTGCTTTTCTACCAATTCTCCCTGAAATTTTAATTAGACACTTCAATCCTGTTTCTAAAATTCCCCATTGACAGGTGGCAGTTAGCACGAGCCTTGCTCATGCCTACTCCCCCTCTCTAAGATCACTAGGCACCAATTTGTCTTGAATTGTGTAACTTTCCATCAAAGCTCTGCAGCCGGTCTGCTTCCTCCAAAGGACTCCATCTTTTGACTAGTGAGTACAGTCACAATTGGCCTTTGACCAGAAAGTGTTTCTACCCTCCAGCTTTGCTGTGCAGAATCCATTGGTGAATGCTGACTTTACCTGGTTGGGAATCAGTTTGGGTTCCTTCCAACCACCTTTAGTCAGACACATCTGAATCTACTAAGAGGGGATGCTTTCCTTGCCAGGCTCCAATCACACCCTGAACCACCCTTCTTCCTTTGTTTTAGGGAACTATTTGTGGGATCAGCAAACATCTTGGCTGGTTCCTAGGTACCTCACCATCCTGATTTCCAGGAATGGTATGTCTCCAGAGTTGCCCTAGAGGGGCTTATGGATGATATTTTAGCAAACCAATACCAGAACCAGAGAAAAGAGACCTTACTTGTTGGAGTCTATGATGAGTTCCTTGGTACTACTGGGGATGGGGGAAGAATGTAATTGTGGACAGGTTTGGATGGAAATCACCGGGAGGGTGATTAGCTACAGGTACTAAAAGGATGTTGGGGGCTGGGGAAAAGGATGGAAATATAGTATGTACCTCAGCCAGGTTTGGTGCATGAATGCCACACAGTCTACAGGAGTGGATCCAGAGGGATGCGCTGGTGCAGTTGCATCCCCCTTTGACTCCTGCTCCATTCAAAGTTTACAGCTAACTGCTTGGTAGTGGCAGCAGCATTTCTAGTTAGACTGTGTTGAGGGAATCAAATGACTTCATGGCTCATCATCATCAACCTGATGACTTCTAAACTCTGCTTTCCACAGTTGTTGATGATGCTCTCTCCTTCTTTATGGACTTGATATTCTACCAAATCAAGCCATCTTTGATCTGCAGTTCTGCTGTCTGTTAGCTGCTCCTGGTAATAAAGCTCCTATTTTACAGCCCTGCAGACTGTTTATAACTCATTCCAATTAAGTTACATTTGTATAACTTCAGTCTTAAACTGCATAATACTCTAGGACCCTAGCATATTTGTTTATTTTTAACTGTAGAAAAATGTGTATTGTTTTATGTGCGTTGATGCACCCCACCATCCGCACCCCCCTTTTCAAAAGTCTAGATCCACCTTTGGCAGTCCATCACTGCTATGGGATACAGAGGGTGGATGTCAGGGGAGTTTTGATTTTCATATGGAAAGAGTTAAGTAGAATAGAAGCAAAGCCAATCTATCTCACTGCCTCGCAAAATCCCTTGCTGCTTTACAAAGCTGGGTTTGTCTAATGCCATCTCTTGAAAAACATAACAGAAGAGAAGAGAACTGGAAGAGGAAGATTCAGTGTTCCAGTCTCAGCTCACTACTTCCCTCAGGTCACTCAAGAGCTTAGTGTTGGGTCTCCATCCTTATTCTCCCACAAGCCTCCCCCTGTACTACTTGTGCATTCCTCTTTGATCCCTGGGGCCAGGCTGGTCTCGAGGAGGCATGCCGAGTTGTGTGACAGAACAAGGTCGGAGCCCTATTTTGTATACACAGACTCTTCCTCACGCAGGGAAGGAAGCCACAGAAAGGTCAGGCTGTGCTCTGAGCAAGTATTGCTTGGCAGTCGCACTCTTAAAACAATAAGTCTGAGTTTTCTGGTCATTGCTTTATTTTCCCCTCATCTTTGGCAGAGCAAAGATGCTCTTGTTTTATTCCTTCCTTCGTTGTCTTATGTATTTTCATAAACTAAAGCCTTGAAGAGCCAGTTGGCTTGGGCAGCAGATTCCAGCAAGTCTCACTCCAAGCCAGATCACAGTAAAACTCATTTGGCACATTAATCTTAGTAGGAAGGTAATAAAATTAAGGGATACAGGCACTATTATTGTATATTTTTCCACAGTAAGATACTGGTGACTAAGGAAAAGCTTTCATTAAACTAGGGAAGCTGGCTCTTCTCTAACTGCTGACCACGGATGTGAAGGCTTAAATTAATGAATGTTTGCAAAGCTCATAAAAACATGTAACGTGCTAGCAACCAACTGCAACCAGCCCCCACCCCCACTGGAGTGAAAAGTAGAGCAAATGAGCTTTTCACATGGCATGTGGGTTGATTGGGGTGGGGGACAGGGAGGGAGAGCCCTCTCCAATCCATCCCACACAGCCTAAGGGATCAGCTCACCGACCGTAGTTGTAGTCAAGGGTCTCAGCTAACTACACACCATGTTAACTTTACAGCATGTTCTGTGGCGACTCCTGCCAGCCATACTCCTTCTGTGCCCCACTCACCTCTGGGCTATAGTCTCTCCACTCACTCTCACCCCATAAATACTGAAATATTTTTATACAAAATGAAACAGTTTCAACACCTGTGCCAGAGATACCAACCCCACAATGACCTATAGCCCAATGGCTAGGGCACTTCTTCTAGGAGTTTCTAGAGGCTGGAATCCATGTCAGCCCCTACAGATGACCCACCTATGGGCCTCTCACATCCCAGGGAAGCATCCTCACCATTAGAGTCAAATGAAAGGAAGGTATCATCACAAGAATCACCATACTCGTCTTCATCCTGGTTTCTGTTTGATTTTTGTTTTGTTTGGGGGCTTTGTTGTTGTTGTTTTTGCTTTACTCTAGCCCTTGGCTTTTACCAGTGACTGAATACAATTGATGTTTGGATTAAACATTTTCCATTTGACAAAACCCCAACTTTTAGGTTTGGGGCCAATCCAAAAGTCACCTCTTTGCAGGGCTCTCATTCTGCCAGTCTTTAATTGCCATTCTCTTTAGAAAACAGTGGTAGTGTAACACTATGCTGTCTGTCTTTCTCACTTGCTCAGTTCCCTGTGAGTACTTATTCTCTTGCATGCTGACTTTTGTGACTTAAATAAATTTTGCTCCTGTTAGCATTGCATAATGAATCATAAGCTTCAGATCACAGAGTATCACTAACAGTACTTTTCCAAGAAAGAACCCAACTGGAACTGCATGCTGGGCTCTGGAGAAGAACAAATCTCTTTGCTCTGTGGACATGCAGCTGCTATCACACAATAGGGTCCTAGTAGACACTACGGCTCTTAGGTGGTACCACAACACAAACAAAATAATTGTAATAAAACAAGAACAAAGAAGGTTTGCAAAGCTGAATGCTAGTAAAGCACACCTTTTCTCTCGCAAACTGAGTAATAAAGCTCCAATCACCAGGAAGACAAGCAGGTACTGCTTTAACTCAGTCTAGTTATATTGCTCTGTGGAGCATTGCTTCCACTCGGAAGCAAAAAGTCACCCACCTCCTTCCTTGCTGACTCCCAAACACCCCTTCAGCTCTTGCAGTGAAATAGATTTGTCCTTGTTGAGGTCACAGTAGTCGGTGAAGCGTCGAGCACATTTCTTGGGTTTGGCTTTCTTTTTCACGTAACGCTTGAAAGGCTTCAACTCCCGCTTGTTGATGTCATTGCTGCTGTTGTTGTCCAGCTGGCTGAAGTACCAGTGCACCACTCGCTCCTCTAGTGTGTGGCTGGGGTCTGGCTCGGAGAACCTGGAATTCAGAACACACAATCCCCCAAGCAAAAGGTGATGCTCTCATTAAAGTCTGCAAGTTGCTACTGTCTCACCATTACCCATTTGGCTTGCTGAGCATATGGGATTATCATACTCTGCCTCCCATGGCCAGAGGAGGCCGATTCCTGGGCAGTGAGGTTATTGCACAGGCAGGGTACAGGCAACAAGGGCTCTTTTGTCACCAGAGGTCCATGAAACTTCCTTTCTTCTAGAGTTAAGGTCCATAAATTAGGCCTATTTTGAACGAGGCATATATAATCTTTTGAAAAAGGAAAAGATTGGATTTTAACATGGGTGGGAGGTACTAGCAAAGCTCTAAAAGCCAATATTCTCTCGGCATCCACAGAGCAGGTGCAAGGGAAACATTTCCTGGACACTTCCTATTGGTCGTTGCACCTCAGCCTGACCTTGCAGGGATCTCCTCCAACCCAGTCTCCATGGCCCATTCTTTCTTTGGTTTCCCCACTGGGACTTGATAACAAGGGACATAATCAGTACCAAGTTTCACAATAGTTCCTGTTATACTAGGACCTGAATATTAGGAATGGGAACATATTTGCCTACCGCAAGATCCATTTATTGATTGTTTGGAAAGGGTTTTGGCAGAATGTGACAATTTTGGTACATTTATTTACGTGATCTGACCCTTTATGTTGTACTTGCATGCTTTAATTGCTTTCACAATGCTGATTAAAGGCACCAAGATTAAAGGCTGCAACAGACAGATGACAAATCCATTCATAAGTAATAATAAGGAAATACACTGGTTTTGCCTCACTTCCAACCCATTCTATTAACAACTTGACTTGCACTACTGTGCTACTGCATTCCTGGAGGTAGATTAAAACTAAGATTTTAGCTTTCTCTTTCTGCACCTACCTCTCCCTCATGGATAAAGCTGACCCCTGAAAGTAGGTGATAGACAGCAACCAGACATGGGCTGCATGCTGCCATACTCATTGCTTCACCTCTGACTTACTGCTGGAAGACAACCTTGGGATGCACTGAGCAGATTCCAAAGAACCCAAATAGATCCTTTTTTAAGAGGAGGGGTGTCTACGTTCTTAAATCAGATCCCAAAGTAAGTTTCCAGCAGCCTGGTGCTGGGGGCAGATTAAACACTAGCATTCAAGTTCTCTGTGGGTGGATCTTCCAAACCCATTTCAGATGCAGGTTCAGAGACCAGCGGCCTTCTCTATACCAGGGTATATTTTAAAATGGGTCAGGCTGCCATTTTCTTTGTTGGGCAGGTAGGAGGCAGATTGGAGAGCTACACTTCAAAACTTCCAGCCCAATCAACATCCCTTTAAGCAGGAGAGCCTCTTGTTAAAATAAATGAAAAACAGAACCCTACATTGATCTCTGCTTCAATCAAAACTATAAGTTTGCAAGACGGTGCAAAGGACAAGGCAAGGGTGGTCACAGGCATGCTTCTCAGGCAGCTTTACAAATAAGAACATATTTATAAAGATGGCCCGAGCCCAGAGACATCTGGAAGTCTGACATAATAAAGACAAACAAACCTTAAAACCTGGAGAGAGGAAAATAAACCACAAAGCCTATTTTGAAAAGTTTATTCGACACTTTCTTTTGCATTATTTAATTCTTGGGTGAGTTACAGACTGGCACCCAGAGTGACAGCAGCTGGTTGGCGTGTGCTAGAATGCACACCTGCAATGGGTGTGCTTGGCTTGGGTCTGGGAGCCAGAACACAAGCTGAACTGTTGGAGTCACCTACAGGCAAATGGAAAAGGGAACATGTTGCTTTGTAAAGGCAAGGCTCTCTGGATTTTTCAGAGCCCTGAAACCCTGCACAAGGAACAAGCCAACAGGGAAGGATGAAATGCACCCTGAACCATCTTGAGACTTGAGCTAGTGCAGCATTCTTTAACTGAGTCATTGGCATCTTTTTCCATCTGGAAAGTTGCTGGCTAACAGCTGAGGCCTCGCTGATTCCCAGGGGCATGAAGTATGACTGGAGATGTGCTGTGTAAGAGGGGCTTTTTATGGGAATATGGAGTTGTGTTAAGATTTGGGACTGGAACAAGTACTATCCAGACTCCCCTCCTTCCAGCAAGATCCCTTTTATTACCCAACTGAATCCAACCCTTTCCCTTCTCTCTGCCCATTTCCCAATCTTTTCTTAAAGCCTAGGGCTATCAGGGATAAGGTGGATGGTGTCAGAAAAAGGAGAGTGGGGAGAACAAAGACACAGAAGTCAGAGCAGTGACTGAAGGGGTAAGTAGGAAATGAAATGTTCTCCGCTTGTTGGTGGGACAATTTATAGCACTCAGGTGCAGAGGTAGGGGCATGGGAATAATTTCACACTGCTCAGTGGATATAGCAAGTATGGTCAAGAAGCTGGGTGGAGGGAAGGGCAGGGGGAGGAAAGAATAGAGAAGGAGAATTGAAATATTATCATCTTCAGCAGTTCTATAAAAAGGTACCAGGGATAGGAGTAGTCTTTAGAATTGTAAAGGTTAACATAAATGCACAAACCCATGCAGCTATGACAAATCAAATACTAGTGTCCCAGCAAGCTCGGGTGGTTGTACCAAAAAAACCACAATTTCAGCATAGTAGCGGCAGAGGCAAAGCCAGAAGTAACTTAAACCTCGAAAGTAGAAAGAGAAGATGTAGTTTATAGTTTTTTTAGCCCTGCCTTGTGACTGTCTGTATAGTGCTGCACTTCCAGGAGGTGCTCACCTGTGGTTATTAACTGCAAAGATCAAGGCTAGTTTTAAGAAAAGCATGGAGCAGGAGAGAGGCCTGAGGGCACAAACATCCAGGGAAACACTGGATGCTACAATTTGTTTGCTATAACATTAAATACAGAGATCGGAATTGCGACACAGTACCCTCGTGTCAAGAAGCTCCTTCTGCATCCATGCAACAATATGCACATGCTTTCACATCATTTCTATGCTACCTTGTTCTGATGCTGTATTGTGAGGTAACATGACTATACTGCAACAGCTGGAATATATCTGAGGCTGTAACTGACCTTCAAGCATGAGACTTGCAGGACTCTGGACAGACTTGGAAATTTCCAAAGGAAGTCCATTCTACTGCCCCTGTAGTACCGCTATTTAAAATGATAAATTAATTAAAAGGACCTCAAACCAAAGCTTGAAGTCAAATGCCTTTACTGATCTGTCTTCTCCCTGATCCAATTCATACACAAATAGGAGAGACTGAGTGAGAGCAAAGTCAGCTGCTCATTATGTTGTTAGTGTCTCCCAGCATGACAGCATCTCCTGCTAACACCAACCACATGAAAGGCCCATTGGATTGCAGCCCTCTCGATGTGGTGCAGCAACAGCTCGGGCAAGACCAAACAAAAATAAGCCTATATCAAAAACCAAAACCAGAAATATCAAGCATGTAGTCCAGGAGGAGTCCTCAGCCTTCTCTCGTTGGCCTCATTAGACCTGTATTTACTTCTGTTTTAACTGTGCTCTTTAAGGCTCTGTGGTAAAACACCCCAAGAGAGAGAGATGGCTAATAATTTAGAGAAACAAAAATAAAACTTCAGCTGCCCCCTTACTCTCACCCACAATTAAGTCTTTCAAAGAAGTCTCTTAAGAGAGGGAGATGGATTTATGTCATAATTGGGGGGGCTAGAGGGGAAGAAGAGGTAAATTAGTAGATCTCACAGAAATCACATAGACTGGGCTAATACAAACAGAGTATACCTATCTACAGACTACAGTACAACATAGTGCAAGCTAGCTCAAGTACTGGAAGCAGCTTCACTGTGGCCATATAGGCTAATTCACCCAAGTCCAGACTTCCATGGCTAGACTGTTTTCCATACCTGACCTAGCAAGATATCTGTATTGTACTGCCAGACAGGGAACTGGGACTCCAAGGCTCCATACTCAGCTCTCCCATCAACTTCATCCACTACAGGGCACCATGCAAATCATTTTCCTTGGCAAGGCCTTAGCTTCTCTATCCACAAAATGGGAAGAGTGCTTCTCTCAGAAGTGGAATACTTAAATTTCTTAGCTCGCAAAATACTTGAAGATACCACAGTGAAAGTGCAAAGTATTAGTTTAATGATCATTTTCATATTTCCATAGGCTGCTTTGATACTGTTGGGTGCAACTGGCACACAGGCAAGAAAGGCAAGAGGTTATGCAAGTACAGGCAGGTGTGTTTTAAGTGCATGTACTGAATTCTAAAGCACAGCAGGCAGAAGTGCCCTGAAAAGATTTCAAAAGGATGGATTTCCTGTGCACAACCCAAGACATTTTTAAGTTCCTGAGACCAAAAGTTGTCCTGCTACCAAGATGGAAAGTTAACATGGTTATGAGGAATAAAGATGAGGAGAACAACTACATTCATTTGCTGCAGGCAGGACTATATCTACACTGATTTACCCTGTGTGCAATCTTATATTCCACAGGATCACAGTGGATGTAAACCAGAGCACAGCATGCACCCCAGCAACTGCAAAGGGAGCATGTAACTAGTAAATCAAAATCTGTGCCTAAAGTGACCAATTTCTTCTTTCCTACTCCTTCACAGCTTCTCCAGCACCTCCAAAGATAGGCAGGACAGATGCACAGCATAACTACTGCATGGGTGGTGGTTAAATAAAGGCTTACTATGGTAATGTTAGCATAAGCCATGATCAAGAACAAATGCTCCTTCTTATCATCATGGAAAATCACATGCACACATGCACAAAAAGTAAAATTTAAAAGACGTGCACTTCAGAGTACATGGCCTATCCCTCACTGAAACCACTGGGAAACCTCACATTTTCTGAGTCAAGCTTTGTGCAGCAATGATAGCTGCTTAGGGTGGAAGGATGAGGCTAATTCAGCACCACAAAATTCAAGGATGGAAGGAGGAAAACAGTCTACAAATCAAAAACGAAAGGAAGTTACTGCAGTCCTGTGCAAGCTGGGAGGAAGAAGTGGTAAGGAATGTAAGGCTGCTGATGGAGTTAGAGGAAGAACAATAAATTAACTTTACTTGGTTTTGCCCCTTCTAAGGGTGCACATTGCCATCAGAAGGTTTTCAAGATTAATCCCAGATCTTCTTCTGACCTAAGGAGATTTAGCAATGATGTTTGGTGGTGCTGGCAACAAACAGGCATGAGAGAAGCTAAAGAACTGAAAAGGATAGTCTTTGTCAGTCTGCCAGGTCCCAGGAGGGCTGCTGTCTAGGTATATGTCCGAAACATGGAGAAGGGTAGAGAACAAAGGATTTCAATAACCTGGACTGAAATTCATATGTCTCTCCTAATTTGCTTCTGTTTTTAGGTTGCCTTTTATTTTTCCCCATTGCAGTGTGCTTTTGTCCCAAACTTCGCAGCTGTAAGGGCAATGTATGGTTTGAATGAAGGAAGATTACTTGAAAAAAATTCTGAAAGGATAACATATTTGTTTTCTCAGTCTCCCTTTCCCCCTAGCAAAAGACCCAAGTTAACATCAAAATAAGCTGTGTTCAGACTAAACAAAGGAGTACTCCACTGTCAAAACTCATTAAGGAGACACATAATCCCTCCATAGTTAAAACTACCTTCCTGTTATCAACCCCGTTTTTACCCCTTCCCCAACTAATCTAAATCTCAACTGCTCTACCTGAAATTTGACAAGCAACACAGTATTCTTATTACATTCTCTCTTGAAAAATATGGGATAAATCATTCAGGGAATTTAAAAGCTACTCCTCTTCCCCCTTCACTTTGCAAAGATCCTCTTCTCATGGGATTCTGTCTTACAACTAAGTAGGCTGGAATTTCCAAATGAGCATAAAGGGGACTTGGCATCCAACTTCTGGTGAAATTCAGTATGAATTGGACACTTAACTCTTGTGTGTCTTTGAAAAACCTCTTTAAAGTTAGAAATGTGCTGGAGGAGACGTGCCCTTTGGAGTGTGGCTTCTCTTTGCCTGCTTCAAACTCTTTGGCTGGAACAGGAAGGGGAACCCTCAAGGGCAATTTTTGTGAAGGACTCTCTGGGACTATAACACAGGGTATATCTGGCAATTTAAAGTGAAGGGACACAGCTGCTGTGCTGCATGATAAGGGAGGTATTGAAACGCTCTTAATACTAAAATTTCCCAGGATGTTATATGATCAGCAAAAATACTAGCAAGGGTACATACTTCAAATTAAAATTTGTTTTTGTAACTTAGTTCCTGCTGGAGAACTAAATAGACTGGAACCAAACACAGCCTTTTAGGACAGGTAATTCAGACAAAGACTCCCCCATAGCACCCCACGCTGATCTCTATTGCTATCTTAAATCTCAGATGGCATGGATGTGCCCGACTCTGAGGAAATTAACTATAGATTTAAACACACCTGAAAACTAACTGAACCCGTCAAAACAAAACACGACAGGCAGCCAAACCCTGCAACTTCTCTTGACGTATCAGATTTTTTTCTGAATTACTTTGACTGCGTGTCTTTTCAATAAGACCACCCTGCTCTGCTTAACAACAACAAAAAAGGCTCAAATTCTTTGTAAATATATTTTAATTATCTCAGGAATGTATATTAACAAACCATGCCCAAGAGCTGCTACATTAGCTTGAAACTGAAAATGCACATTACCAGATTTTCTATTGTGAAAGTTTCAGTGTTATCTATGTAGCTGCTTTGCACTTACGTGGACTAGCCAGAAGCAGGACGAAGGCACTTTCTAATCTTGCACTGCCGTAAAGCAGAAGCAACTTCACTGGAGTCAACAGCTTTGCACTTGTGTCAGCACAAGGCAAGCTCTAATGACTCACACATTGTTTTTTAAGCATGCCCTGTAAAAAGTCTTGTCAGGTTTTTTCTTTCATTGCCTGTACCCCTATAGAGTTACAGCACCTCACTGTGCCACAGCTGAAAGTGCTTGTGCATGCAGATGTGCTGTTTAGCACAATCATGCATATTTCTCAAATGCTATTCTCCAGCTCCCTCCCCCAACCCTTATTTATATTTTCCCAACTCCAAAAATACCAACTAGGAAACTGAATGCAAAACCACACAAATGCTTTGCAGCCATAAAAATGAAAATGTGAACTGAAAAGATTTGAGGAGAAAAAAATATCCTTCTCTTATTCAGTCACAGACTTTCCAAGGCCACTCGGGACCACTGGGCCACAGGCCACAGAATTTCAGTCAGTTAGCCCTGCATTAAGCTCAATAATGCGTATTTGGTAGAAACAAGCCCACATCTCCCAGACAAGCATCAGCTCTTGGTAAGAAGACATCAAGAGATGGAGAATCTACCACTTCCCTTGGTAATTTGTTCCACCGGTGAATCACTCTCAAATTGAGAACCTGGCATATGCTTTTAACATGGAACACATCTGAACCATGTAAATGCATCCAGTGTGCGCTTGTCCTGTCTCTCTGCTAGGTTAGAGAGCATTTAGTACCCCGTGTCCCACGCCCCCATACGATGTATTTATGCATGACAATCAAGTCATCTCTCCATCTTTTCTTTGTTAACAGATGGAGCTTCTAATGTCTCCTGCTACCAGTCATTTTTCTCCAGTGCTGAAGTCATTTGAGTGGCTCTTCTCTGCACCCGTCTCAAATGCTCACATTAGAACCACACAGAATATTCTAACCATCTATGACATGCCCAATGTACACATTGGGAAAATCCTCGTCCCGCCCTTCCCCACAACCCCAGCTCCTACCCCACTACCCAGCTGGCTATACATCCAAAGACTAAACTAACTTTTTTTGCCATGGCGATGTATTGAGAATACTTATTCAGAACTAAGTCCTTTTCAGAGGCAATGCTTTCCAGAGTTGCAGTCCTTAGCTCTGCATTCTTTTTCCTTAGATGTCTGACTATATTGTATTTGACTATATAACTATATTGAAATGCAAGGGCCCTGAATTATCAAATGATCCAGAGTGCTCTATACAAGTGCTTTGTCTCCATTATTTTTTCACTGCAATCATCCACAAGTTTAACCAACAACGATGTGCTTTGTTATACTGTCTATATTTGCTCTAAGTATACAAAAGATCCACTTGCCCAAGCAACAAATACTTAAAAAACTAGTGTTTGCCAGATGAAAGTTTCAGAATTTTATGAGAGACTAAAAAAGGAAAGATAAGAATGGAAACTGTTGCGCAAGTTTACCTGTGATGGCTTTCTACTGCTATAGCTAAAGTGAATGGTGAAGATCATGCAATGTACTGAATTTGTGAGACCAGCCTTAGTTGACAGAAGGCCGGGGGGGAGGGGACACCAAAAACAAACATATGCTAAATTTTATCTTTTTCCTATTTTACGTGAACCTTCCCCCAACTTAATATTGGTCACAGAGGTGCAAGATGAACAAAATTTATTTTGGGGATAGTAGGAAGCTTATGATTCAATATCTCAAAGCAAATACTGAAAAAGATAAGGCTGGAAATGATCATTTTTGCTTTTTGGAAAGCTAGGAATGCCCCCTTCCTTCAGGATAAAGGTCAAGTGTCTAGCAGCCTGAGATTAAGCATGATTGAGAGAGTAGAACACTAAAAATGTCTAAATACTCTCTCAAAGGGTATCATTAGAATTTTTCTCCCCTTCAGAAGCCTGTAGAGCAGGGCTCACTGTACTCAGGCAGCTGTCGGACTTGGCAGACCAAAAGATAAAGCGAAAGCCATATCAACACATTTTAAAAAAGTCTAAGTTTCTTAGAGAAAGCTTTTTCTGCAAAATGGACAGCCCTGTGATGATGCAGTAGGAGGGAAAGGTTTGATACATGTTCTTTGGGGAGGGCCAGAGAGTAATCAATGCACACAGAGGGTTTATGCCAGAGCCTTTTTTTGCAGTTAATTCTGGCTGAGGACAGGCAGGTGGTGGATTTCTTTGCCTCACACAGGACTGGCTGCTGAAAGGTTTCTATTCCCCTTGCACACTGGCTGCTGACATTGTAGCTTAAAATAAATCAACATGAAAACTGTGCAAAGAGCAACGCAGTGAAGGATTTTGCCAGAAAGGGCCTTACTGAACACTCAGACGCACACAATACTTTGGAGACTTAGGAAAGAACATGCTGAGTTTTCAGAAGTGTTGGTTGGTCCATATGGACCTCTCCCCTTGTCCTAATGTCTCTACAATACAAATTAAACATTATTGTACTGATTACATTGGCACAGTGATTGAAATCCCACTAGGCATGCCAAATAAATATCAGATGCTCTCAAGGGCTTGCTTTCACCCCTACCCACTGTATCTGAACCATGTAAATGCACAGAATTGACACAGGAATGCTTGTGTTTGGGGAAGAAGCAATGTGTTTCCCATTCTTGGGACATTTTTTTCATTCTGTTTGTATGCACATGGATATGGCTAGACATACTAATTCCTCAACAGATCACAGGGCATTCCACTCAACTGCAGAAAAACAGGACTTCTAGCCCAAAGCCTGCTTGAGGCAGGAACATCCTTGTTTAATCCAACCCAACCAAGCAGTTCTAAGTGTTTAGTCACCAAGGTGATATCCTAGGTATAAATACTAAGTTAAGAGAGAAACTGTCTTGCAAGACTCTGTGCTGAAAATAATAAGGCACAAGCCGTAACCCTCAGAAATAGTTATGTTGAACTATTAAAGATGGCACTGTTTCCTTCTAAATATGGGAAGTAAAAGACTGCATGGTGGCCCTCCAATAAAGGTATACTAGTGTAACAGTTCTATATACCATGAGGTTTTTCCCTCAAACAGCATGGGGGGGAGCCCATTGTCTTACATTCACATACAGGTAAACTGCATTAAACCTCTACCAAAAGCAGCATATACTCAGTAATGGAAACCAACGATGAAATTGATTAAATACAACCAACACTGAGCATGAGCATAAAATACATCGCTCATACTGGGCAAACATACTAGCCACAAGGCTAGGTTAGTGCTGCCTCTCTGAATAAGACATATAGCAATACCCACTGAGCAGCTTCCCCTTATTGCCGACTTTTTCAAGTCATGATGAGCCACTACATTGAATGCATTTTGATTTATTCTTCATTCCCACAGCTGAGCTGTACCTTTCTTTCCCATGTCAATGATTCCTGTTTCTTCACCAGCCTTAAATGTCTGGCAAATATCACCAAATGGGGCCCCAAACAGTTCACCCAGAATCCCTCTGTTGCCCCCTCTCTCAGTCTGTTATATACACTTAGTGTGGTCCCACTCTCCATGAGCTGAAGCTGGACCAGATTGCCCTGAGCCTTATCTCCACGCAATTTTTTGGAGGATCCCAGGCAGAGACAACCATAGCAGTGTGGGGCCCAGGGCAAATCAGCCTGTGCGGGGCCCAGATGTAGTGGCGGTCGGCAAGGGGGAGGGGGATGGCGAGTGGTTGGATGCGAACCCGGCCTGGCTCTGTGGGTCCCTCCAAAGTGTGGGGCCTGGGGCAGTAGCCCCGGCTCTGATCCCATGACTCAAGTCAAGAACAGCTGGTTCCAATCATGAGTGGGGGAGATATTTAGCACATGGGTCCTATATGGGGAGGTATCTAGAGTACACACATGTAATAAGCAATGCTGAGTTGTAGGGTCATCATGTCTTGAAACGCTATATGGTAAATCATGAGCCTTTTGGTTTTGGATTAATATCATGCAGTTCATACTATATGTAGGGGAAATACCATGACCATGATGGTGGCAGGGGAGATACCTTGACTGAGGTAAATGGCACTGTGTAGTAGAGCGTTGTACCCTTGTCTGCTTGCGGACAGGACTCCTTACAAGAGCCTCCATAGTTAGTTTCCCATTAGCCAGCTTCCAGTGGGAGGATCTTGGCTACATGCTGACTTTATGGAAATGGGAGATTCCTGCCTAACTTGCTCCTGTGGCCACCTGGCTGAGAGCAAGCCAAACTCAAGGACATCCAAACCCCAAGCTTTCAGGCTTGGGCCTGCACGTAGGATGCCCGCCAAAGGATTTGGAAAGATCTGAAGCCTCAGGCAGGGGTGGAGGATTTTTGCCAGTAGTATGGCCACATTTGGTTCTTGAATGACTCACGGATTTGGAATTGATTTGGCTGATTTGACTTGGAACATGAAAAATTTTCCTTAAAAAGAAAAATATGTAAAATAGGTACAAAAGTGCTGCTTATGTGTGTTTATGGAGAACTTGTGCAGCGTATTGGACAGCAGCGTCTGACATGTAAGTCTGTGGGACGGAAGGGGCATGAGGGGGCAGATAGAGGCCCCCCACGGTGAGGGAGGGAGTGGGGCTGGGGCAGGGGCTGACGCTGTCCAGCTGGGGTGGGGTGGGGCATGGGATTGAGCTGCGGGCAGCTTGTCTGGAGAATTGAGGGGGGAGGGGCTCCCACCACTGCGTGCACCCCTGTGGGAGGCATGGGGGAACATGTGCCCTCAGGATCTGTGCACAGAACAAGTGTGTGCTGCCTGCTGGGCTGGGGCTGGGGGTATGCCAGCCTCTTCCCAGTGGGGAGTGGGGAGGGGAGCTGGGACAGAGCTGTGCTTGGGGCAGGTGGTGGTGGTAGCACTGGGAGCTACAGTAAATTTTGGGGTGGCTATAGCCACCCTGTAGCCCCCCCACTCCCAGTGCCACCTGCCCCACCCCACCCCACCCAGCCCAGCCCTCCATCAGGAAGAGGCCAACGCAGCCTCTGGCCCTCACCCTGTGCACAGATCCAGGGGGCACATGCCCCCTATACCTCCTCCAGGGTGTGTGCAGTGGCAGAAGCCACCACCCCTCTCCATGCCTCCTGGACGAGCTGCCCGGCTTTGTCTGTGTCCCACTCCACCCCAGCTGTGCAGCGCCTGCCTATGCCCCAGCCCCATTCCCTCCCTTACCGTGGGGGCCTCAATCTGCACCCCACACCTCTTCCCTCCCCCAAGCCCTTTTCTACCCTAAACAGACTTAATAGTTGGACACTGCTCTCCAAGCTGCTGGGCTGCATATTGGAATTGCATCAGTATCTGCTGATATGACTGGTTAATAATCTGTATCAACCCAAAAAATCTTTATTAGTGCACGCGTAAAATGTATACATTTTCCATATATAGAATCTAATTATTGGGGAGTCATCTTCTATTCAAGTGAATACAGTAACACACACACACACACATCTTTTGTGTGCATACCTCTAAGCAGTCCGACACGTCCACCTCTGCTGGAATTAAACACCCTGGTGTAATCCCACAGATCATAACCAAGCCAACAACAGTAATCCTTTGGTTTTCTATAAACACCTTTTATGCCAAGGCCTTGCAAACATTAGTACCTTAAATCTGCACAACATTCCTGAGAACGAGGTCAGAGTTCTCCCGCTTCGTAAATGGAAAAGCCCCTGCTTTTTACCCATGGCAAGTTTAAGGGTGGTCTCGACATTACAGACATAGCTCCTTACAGTTGTGGGTGGGGGTTTGAAGTGGTGATTTGGAAGATTCCTTTGGCTTGCGATTGCCTGTGAATATAGAGGGCCGTACTCAAGAGCCCAGGAGACCCCTTCCATCCCCACGTTCCTTAGGCCCTTGGCAGATACTACACTTAAGACTTAATTAGTTTGCTACTCACATCTTAAAGAGTAACCCAGCCATATGTTCAAGCAATTAAAAAAGGGAAACCAGCCAAAAAATATCACACAAAAAATGTGTAATTTTGGGGGAGCTGGTTTCTATAGCATGTTAAATTGAACATGTGGCAAGGCTAGGACTGCACTGGGGCTTGAATTAGTGCATCATCTGTGCAACTGATCATCAGCGGGTTCAGGGACATCAGTGGGGCCAGTGCAAGCCAGCCAGCAATCACTGATTGTCAAACACCTGCCTTTCAACTTGCTGGCATCAGGGAACCCTCTGACTGTGACTTCGGGTCCTTTCTGAGCTGGGAAGTAGGTACAACTGGGATCTAATCCCTGAACTCAAAACTGAGGCATGGAAGGAGGGGTGACTGTCAGGACTCAGGGAGCAGATTCACCATGCCTTTAAATGAACGTCTGTCAGTGGCCTAAGAGACTTGCTTGAACTCTTGCAGAGAATCTGTAGCACAGCTGGAAATGGGCAAGCCTGACAGGTCACAACTCAGGAATCAGAACCCAAATGCTCATTTAAAAAACAAACAAACAAAAAAACCTTTTAGAAGGACTATACTGTATTTTCTGAACTCCCATCTGCCCCAACACTCATGCAGCTGTTACAGCATTGCCAGCTTTCCCCAGCGTACAGACCACTATTGATTCAGACCAAGTTGCAAGAGACTGCTGGCTGCATGATGCTGCAGGTTCCTCCAGCTTCTCCCTGAATCCTGAAATGTCCTCTTGGCTCTTAAGCAGGTAAAAAGGAGCTCTGCCTGCCTCCTGCTGCAGGTTTCATTGGCTGTGGACAGGCCAGGAAGAAAAGCAGGCATGCAATCAAAGACGGCTTCATCCCCAGGCAAAGTGAAATGTGCAAGACATTTCTCCCCTCATTGCCACACTTGCTCCAACTGAAATCACCAGACACCACAACACTGAGAAGACAAGAATGCAGATTCCCACTCCCCTGTTGTAGCTGCTGGGCTATGGCACCTCCCTAAGCTCATGTGAATGTTACTATGCCTCTCTTCATGCACCAAGGGACAAAACAAATAAGGAACTTCCTGGTGCTCAGCTCTCATTTCACATGGCTGGTGGGATGTGCTAATCCTTGCAGTGAGACAGTTTCCAGAGCACAAGTGGTTGGAGTTACCATGCAGAATACAGTAGATTTGCACCTTATTAATTAACTAGAGAGAGGTATATAGCATAAAGTTTCATAAGCTAACCTCATCAGATGCTGTGAAAATACAGAGTTTGGCATTATGGCACTGGTTTCTCAAGCGCCAATCCAACAGTTAGACTGACTGCAGGTTGGAGCAAGAACCCTTCCTCACCTCACACACATTCAGATGTCTACAGATATCCTGGCTGTGATAAGCTTGAACGCTCTCCAGACTCACCTTCCACCCCCAGCAGGTGCTGCTGAGTTAATGGCCTGTACCATGTCTGTAGTGAGTGCATCCAGTAAGCTGGTAATAAATTCTACTTTCTTTCCTTCTGGACAGCCTGTACAAAGGAAAGAGAAAGTTTAATTTAGGAACAGAGAATCAGTCTCCTATCCTGATTCAGAGAGGATAAGGTACAATCTATGTTTGTAAGGTTTAATACAGCACTCCACCATCGTAACTCAAACCTCTCCAAGCAGAAGAACCCATGGGCAGCTTCTAAAATCAAGTCTCTGTCCACCAGCTTTTTGTAAAAGAAAAAGCAGAGGATCACTACTATCTTGAATGGTCAATTGAGTGCTTCAGACTTCTTTCATGACAACTTTGAGGATGAAAGGCAGACACAAGAGGTGCAGATCCTCAGAAGTGCTCAGCATCCAGCAAGTCCCACTCTAACAATCATGGCTAATTTTTCAGAAAAACAATATTCTACACTCATCTGAAAACCTGGTCACTGATGTTCATGTCTAAATGGAAGACTAATTCTTTTGAAAAATGGCCCATAATGATCATTATGGCCAGACCTCCAGGCCACATGTACCCTCTCCTCCCGATACACAGTTAGAATGCCTGCCAGTAACTAAAGCAACAGTCTAGGGCAATGGTTACCAAACTTTTGTGGACTAAGAGACCATTATCAACCCTCAAAATTTTTTGTGAACCCTTATCATGAAATTTGAATTAAAAAGGAAAGAGATCAGGGAAGTGTGATCTGTGGACAACTTACCTGCCCCCCATAGACCACCAGTGGTCTTCAGACTGTAGTTTGGGTACTACTGGTGTACGGGTACAGTATTTGTTAAGCAGCACTTCCTGTGGAGGTAGCACTTGAGAAATGTCTGATATTGAGAACTCTGGAGACAGAAACCCCATCTCTACCCACAGGATGGGGGAAACAGGCAGGCTGCACAAACTTCTGCAGCATTAACCCACCTATGTGCTTCAGCTCTTCTCCACACCGTTCAGGGGAACAAGGAATCAAGTCCCATGCTCCTTCAGCTGCACTTGCTGAAGAGATGGGAGACTACTGCCAATCCAAGGATGATTTTGTGATGTGTTTTGAGAACTGAACTTTGCCTGCCATGAACCAGCTGCACACAGGAACTACAAACAGCTACTAAAAGGCACTACCTTCAGCTGCTGCAGGCCCAGGCAGATTTAAAATGGGGATCTAATGATGAATGACCTATATATTAGGGCTATGCAAAATTTTGGCAGCCGTTTCATTTACTTTCAGATTTGGACATTTCAATGGTTGAAACACCAAATCTGAAATGAAATGCAGGGCTCCGAAACAGCTCCGAAACAAAATAGGCCATCTGAAATGTTTTGGAAATTTTCCATAATGGTTTCAGATGTTTCCAATATTTTGGAGCCATTTCAGAGGTGGGCTTGCAGGCAAAGGGGCAGAGGAAGGGCTGGTCTGGTATTGACATCTGTAACTGGCCAGTGACAACAATCTGTCCCTGAGGTTCCTTTCAACCTCAGTGCTGGGGGGTCAAACTGGGGGCTGTGGACTTAAACTGGGAGCTGTGGAAATGTTCAAGTCCCTGAACATTCCCCCAGTTCCCAGTTCAATTCCCCATCTCCCTGATCTTTCCCCCAGCTCTCTGATCGTTTCCCCCAGCTCTTCCTTGCGGGGGGAAGGGGCAAGCCCCCAGATGATGCAGGATCACAGCAAGCTGCCATTGTCAGCTGGTGATGGTGGTGGCTCTGGGCTATTTCCCCAGCCAGCAGCAGCAGCCTGCTGAAACCCTGAGCAGATCTGGGGCCCATGTCCCCCAGCAAGAGCTGGGAGAATAATCAGAGAGGTGGGGATCGAACCGGGAGCTCCAGCTGATTGCTGGAGCTGCCCCAGGTCCCGGACAGTGCATGAATCACTGTCCTTTCAAACTATCGAATACAAAACTAAATTAAACACAGCCATTTTGGACAGCCCTACTATATGCATTTCCATTACTGGGTTCCTGAGCCTTCCAGTAGGTATTTTAACTAAGT
Source organism: Crocodylus siamensis (assembly GCF_052110815.1). Lineage (NCBI taxonomy): Eukaryota > Metazoa > Chordata > Crocodylia > Crocodylidae > Crocodylus > Crocodylus siamensis. The sequence goes on along the minus strand of NC_143396.1, from coordinate 225,563,409 downwards.
TGCCTTTTGAACAGTGTTGTCCCTGAGATAGTAAGTTTAAAAATTACAAATGAGGAAGTTTTCTTTCACACAAGGTGCAATTAGAGTGTGGAATTCAATGCCAGAGTCTATTGAAGTTAACAGTTTAACCAGATTCAAAAGGGATTGGACAAATACTTGGAGGAAAGGTGTATCAGCAGCTTTTGAAAATGGGATTTTAGGGTACAGCCTCAGAATCAGAACTTCTTAGACCGTGAATGCTGGAGGCTGCAAGTGGGAGAGGAACTGTGGGAAAAGCCCTGGTCATAACCTGTTCACTCTTCCTTTCAGCACCCATCCTGTGCCACGGTGTGATATGGGATACTGGGCAGGATGGACCTATGGTCTGACGTAGTAAAAAGCAGTTCTTATATGTTCTTGTGGGGTCTGGCCAGAGAGGTAGATCTCCATTCTCCTGCTGTTGACTAGGTGATGTATGCAGCTTCCTCACCACTCTTTTATTCTCCTGACCATTTAAGCTCCCTTGTGTGTAAAGAGGAAGTGAGCAATATAAATACTCAATTTAATTCCACAATATTGTAACAATGATTTTTAGTCGCTTAAAGAGGCACATGGATTCTCAGCTAGTCCCACCTACCTCCAGAACCACCCGTGTTTTTTTCCTGAACACTTTTTGTTCCCCACTATCTCCCTTACTTCCCATCTCACTATGTGATCATGCTGATGGTCAGGAATTGCCACTAAACCACTTTCTTCCCTCTGTGCCCAAACCAACCATTTACAACTGATTGCTGGCATGATTAAGGTAATTGGTGCCAGGAAGGCAGCCTACCCTTAGCAATGAGCACCAGCATCAACACTTTCTGCCTTTCCCAGACAAACAGACAGGCACACACACCCTCAGGGCAGAGGTCCAGAAACTTACCACAATCCCCTTGACAGCTGAAAGTGACTTGCAAATTACTATGACAAAATCCTCTCCTTTGCAGAAATACAGGCACAGTTTCCTGCAATATCCAACCTATAGGGAGCAGTCACTTGGCCTGTCTCTGTACTATGTGTATTGCACACATGCATACCCCTCTGTACTTGTTTGGCACGCAGTCCAGAAAATGTCAGCATTGTAAAGGGTAAGCTGCTGTTGCAGCCAGAGTACACCACTCACTTAAAAGAGCTTTTTGTTGCAGTAATGAGAAGGTTGAAAAAACCATTTGCTAGAAGTCATCTCCCAGGGGTCTCAGCATCCCGCCGTCTGCTGGAGTTAGCAGCTTGCTATTCGCTGTGTGCAAGCAACACTTTCCTTCCTTCTTCCTCCTGGCTCTTCTGGAAGCAGCTATGGCTCAGTTTGTCTAGAGGGATTTGTGCATACATCTCTCTCACCTTGGCATCTGAAGGGTTGTTTATCTCAGGGCAGGGAGGAAAATGCCAGCAGTAATGAAGATTTGGAAGGGTGAAGGGCCCCTTGGACAATCTAAATGAAAAAGGGCATTCTCTCGGGCAATTGAGAGTAATTGAGGGGTAGGAGGGGGGAAACAGTTTTCCATTTGGGTTGACACTATTATCCAGCTGGGGGTAGCAAGCAGGAATAGGAAGGTAACAGCGAATACTGCATGGCTCTCCTATCTCTTCTGCACTCCTGTTGTTTGGATCACTAGTGACCCATCATGTCCAAACCGGCCAATTCACAGATGATTAAAGCCTCCAGGCTGAATCAGAGGGAGTTGGTCACAAGAGAACGAGAACTGTAAGTTCTCAAACAGTCAGCAGCTGGAGCCAGTCTCCTGAGCAGCAGGGACAGTAATCATTGGCCCTCTGTGGCAGCCATCAGGTCAGGAGGAAGGAGGGGTGAACAGTGGAGGAAGCACATCAGCACAATCTGCAGCTGGAATCAGCTCTCAGCCCTGCCACACTATGCAGTCTTCTCCCTAGTAGTGCAGATTCTGCTCCTTGTTCAGCTGCACTGCACACTCAGACACTACTCCCAGGATGAGGCCCAGCAGTTGCACTTGGAAGGATGGGGAAGACAGAGGAAGAGGAAGTTCTTTTCTTCCCCAAGGATCAGAGAGAGGGACCCAGGGAAGGAGCCCAGGTTGGTAGGGAGAAAGTGTGCAGAGGCTAAGGCCACTACTGTTTTTATTGAAAGAATGTGTAGGAGGATGAGGCAGGCCCCCAGGTACTGGACTCTTCATAGATACCAGCCTGATCCACTGCCTCCAGCCTGTTTGCTCAAATGGGAGGGAGAACAAGGATTGGTTCCTGAGGAACTAGGCACCAACTCTGCTCCTTAGAAGGAGCAGGGGAAAAGGGCAGAAACCAGAGCATCAGCAGCTGGAGACTCACTCTCACTCCAGTACAGCAGCTTTCGTCCCCTGATCTCAAATGGGAGGGTGCCATTTTACACATACTCCTTCCCCAAAAGGTTATATTCAATTGTCATCCTCTTTGTCAAAAGGGGGGGCATTCTGAGTGTAAAGTGTTATGGGTTAAGCTAAAACTAGTTGAAATTGGTGGTTATAACAACTGCCCTCATCTGAGAAAACATAAAAAAAACCACTTGAGATCTTTTTGGAACCAGACAGCTGAAACTATGGTAGCCTCCATCCAAAACACAGGCACACAACACCACCTAAAACAAAAGCACATTTGGCCAGAGGTAGTTCTTTGGGTACAGTTTTAACGTAAGTGTGTGAGGACAGAAATAAACCACCACAAAAAACAATGACAGAGGAGGAATGGAAAAGCCAATGCCTTATCCAAACAAGCAGCTGACCTCAGAAAAATCCAGAGAAAGCACCAGGAAGTGTCAGCAACAGGTAGGTCTCCTCTTTGTTTCCTTGCTCAGGGAAGCAGGGACTTTTTGGTAAACAAACAGATTTGGCAGAGACACATGGCTCCAATCAACAATTTCTCTTCTGAATAGAAACAACTTGCAAGACCCCAGCTTTTGGCTAGTCACTTGAGTCCAAAAGAAAAGGTAGTAGTGGAGATGTGAGGTTCTAAGATTAAGTGGCCAGAAGCAACTTCAAACCAAGCCAAGCCAAGGAGAAAGCAACAATGGGGGGAAACAGAGTTCCAGCTAAGCTATTCTGAACAGCCAGCTTTGGTCAAGGGTTGGGGTTGGCATTCTTTGTTTGCATTAGTAGTGTCATCTGCTATGTGCTAGTTATGTCCCCCAAATAGCCAAAAGACAAAATCTCAGTGCTGCAGCTGTGAAAGTGTCCATGACTAGAAAGAAATGGGTCTGTCCTTACAGTAGTTAAAAAAGAGCTCCACTGCTTCTCTGAGTCACTTTGGGAAGGCAATATATTACCCTCTCACTACAATTTCTCTTTCACAGATTTTTCACAATGAAATTTTTCTTTTCCTAGATGGCAGATATGTTTGGCAGGGATGGGAAGGAAAGTGACAAGTCAGCCCAGGCGAAATCTCATGGTTTTCTAGTCCCCACTGAAAACTGACATTGCCACTAAGCTTAACGGTAGTGGGAGAAGTGATCCGTCCATAGAGAAAGTCAAACATTTTTCTGGAACAGATACTAAAAGAATAAGAAACCCAACATAATCAAAAACAAAACTCATGGTAAAAAGCACCCGCATGATGTATGCTCTTTTAAACAATGGCCTTGACTTGAAATTCTGTTGGGAGGGGGGAAGTGGGAGGAGGAGAGACACTGACCTGGAAGCTCCCTGTCCTTAAATGGGTCATCAGCCTCTGTGCTCTTTGATCTGGCATCACTTTCACACACTGGGGTTTCATAGCTGGAAAAAGAAGAGGGCAGAGATCTTCAATAATTTTCAGTAGTTAGTGAACTTTGCAGTTTTACATTATCAGCTCAGTGTAGAGGAAACAAAAAGAAATGAGTCTGCATGAGAAAAGTTCAGAATGCATGAAGACAAAGATGATCATAATAAGAAGACATGAGCACCTGCACCTACAGGAATTAACATTAATGTGACCGTGCCCTCTATCAACAGCTCCTTCTCTTTGCTTGTCAAAGTGGTGGCAAGGCTGGACATCTTAATGAACTGTTCACCACCAATGACTGTCTAGACAATAAAAGCAGTCCGGAAAAACCTTATGAACTTCAGCTGTCCTGGGCAGCATGCTCACTGTCCTCAGAAGTGAGCTTCACTAAAGGTAAGCCAGGCATTTGGTCAGTTCAAGGCAGTTTAGCCCAATGCACTGTCCCTTGCCTTGACCCAGAAGTTTACCTGCAAGCTATACATTTCAACATGCAGCATCCATTTATTAGCTGCAGTAAAACAAGAAGAGCATGCCACACATGCTACACTGTCAGTCCAAACCCAAAAACAATTCAAGGTCCAGATTCTTCTAGTCAGTCTCACAGCCCAGAACCAAACTCCTTCCTTGTTGACTCCCCTGCACAGCAGTTATGTGCCAAGGAATTACAATAGCTAACAGTGTTGGGTCAAGCTTACAAAACTGGCCAGAGCTTGTCAGTCTCTCAGTTTGTTCCGGTGAATCCATCTACAAGCTGTATGGTGAAAAGGATCCATCCCATTTCTGGACCCACGGGGAGCCCCATGGACCAGAAAGTGTGGGTCTGTGTGTTGGATTGGATGGGCCCAATTCTAGTGTGTGGGGGCCAGGCAGAGATGGCACTGAGCCCTGGGGTCCAATACCAGCATGTGGGAGCCAGGTAGAGGTGGTGCAGTGCCCCAGGGCCAGATCCTGGTTCACAGAGCCAGGTGGATGCAATGCCAGGTGGGTAGAGCATGGGGTCTCTACCCATGAGGGCCCAATCCAGCTCTTAGACCAGTCCCACACCCCTTATCTGGTCTGCAGGGCCATGAGGTCGAGCACTGATGCTCTAGATACTCAGTCCACACTCCTTGAATGGACATTCTTAGCCTGAAATAGCTTAAGCTAACCAAACAAAGGGTGCTATTAGTTCAGACTAAGACTGTGCCCATAGGGGAGTTAGTGCAGAGTTAACAGACTTGATGGGTATGTTCCCTGTGGTGTGGCTACTCCTGGAGTCCTTCGTCCTCTTATCTCGCTGAACAGATATGCTTTCCTTCATAGTTATCTTACATATCAGCTTACAGGCCAGATTCAAAGCAAGTGGCTCTTACCGGGTAGATGTGCCAGGCAGGGGGCGCCCAGTATCCACAAGAACACACCAGCAATACCCAGTGGATTGGTGACACTGCACTGGTTTGTACAGCCCTCCAAGAGCACACTCTGGGATGACGATGCCCTCACGGGGGTTCTGCCTGGCCTCCTCCAGGGCACTCTGTCTCTCCTGGTCACATGAGTGAACTTTCTCTGGAAGAGAAAAAACAAAACTTCATCCTCCATACAGTGGTTCTCAACCTTTTTTGTTCCAGGACCCATTTGTGAGCATTGATGGTCAGTTCCAACCCAGTGTCCTCACTCCCAACCCACTGCCCCCCATCCCCAGGCCCCTGCCCTCCCCCCCACTCCTCATGTGTGTGATGGGGAGAATGGGGGCCCAAAGCAGCCCCTTGCAGGCTGGAATTCTGCCAGCCTGCAAGTTTCCCACGTTTTTCTCCTTTAAAAAAAAGAATCCATTTTTTAAATTTATCCACAACCCTTTCATATATTCCTGTGACCCACTTTTGGGTCATGACCCACGGGTTGAAAAACACTGCTCCATAACACCCATGGCTTCAAGGCAATTCTCAGACCTGAGCATTCCTGATGTTAGCTAGGCCCTGGAAACCTACAGCCCTATTGCTTCCCCTGTCAACTCTGCTACCCAAAAGTAATAGTCTAACATACAAAGGGCTCTGTATTGGAGTCTGGCTGGAATGCTGCATCCTAGTACAGATACTCCTCCTTAACGTCGTACTGGTTAATGTTGTTTCATTATTACATCGCTGATCTATTAGAGAACATACTCATTTAAAGTTGTGCAAGTTCAATTACAACATTGTTTGGCTGCCACCTGCTAGTAGGTAACTACTGTGATGAAACTGGATTTGCTTAACATAGTTTTGCTTAAAGTCACATTTTTCAAAAACATAACCATGATGATAAGCGAGGAGTAGCTGTAATGGCAAAGTCATTCCAAGGGCTTACAGATTCGGGGTGCCATCTGCTGGCTGCTACTTTTGTAGGAAGCTGAAGCCACAAGAGGAACAGCTACTTCATGTCACACATTCCTGTTCTCCAAATAAGCAGAAATGCCTAAAGATACAATACAGGTGTTACTGCAATCTTGGGCTAAATAGTCCTATAAATGTTGTTTGCATTTGCTGCCATTTATTCTTTCGTCATTAGGTCTGAGCTTTCTCATAGAAGAAGCGATGAAGATCCTCAACTATTTCCTTCCTTGGGGTAACTAGTGAGGAATAAAAAACCCAGTTCCCATCTCCCAGCTTCAGAATGCCCTGGAGTAACAAGTTATTTTCCAATATATCCTTGTGAGGCAGAGTTCACATACACACTTAACCCCATTCATTAAGGCAACAGAAGAGTACAGCCATTTCCTGCAGCAAGAAAAGGGTACTGTATTGCTCCTCTACTCCCCAACATGTCATAGGAAACAGAGGATAACAAGCCTTCCTCTTTCCCGCACATTATGCCTGTAAGATCTCCCACTTTGAGTTAAGGGAGAGACCCACTTAGCCAGTAGCAGTAGTAGGCTGCTGTCCTTTACAGTGATCTTACAGGGATCATCCACTAAAAGAGGAACATTTACACATGTATTATATTAATTTAATATTAACACTTAGCAATTCTCTGTTAGATGTCCTCAAAACACCTCTTGCCATTCATCTGAGGGACAAGAATACCATTTCAAATTCTTCAATCACCTAAAGAACTTGGGGGGAGGGGGGGAGTAGAAAATTTGATATAACTGGGATAAAAAGGGATGACAAAAACTCAATAAACTGTCTTGTTCTTTAACTATATCATAACACTGAAAATAAAAACATGGGGAAAAATGTCCCTTTCCCTCTCAAACTACCCTCACAACTGTTTTTAACAGGTCATACTGCCTGAAATGCATTCTCATGTCCAGAGGCTACTTGAGGTTTTAGGTTCAGAAAGTAACCCAGAGCCATGAGTTGAAGACTCCATAGGTTCAACTTGAAACTGCAGATATTTTGATGGTCATTTGGGAGACCTTATTTGGCAGTACATAACCATCTGATCTTTGGGAAATGGATGTCCAATACAGAAACATTTCCCTACCCATCCTTCTGATCAACATTACCGCTTTGCCTCATATTCTCAACTCCGTTTTCTCGGCATCCCCCCACCCCCATCTTTCCCCCAAATATTGTGATTATAAGTTGTTTGGACCAGGTATCAGCTTTTGTTCAGTGCCTGAAACAGTAGGGTTCTGGTCCATGACAAGGGCTTGGAGGTACTATGCATGCCCAGATGCTAAAAACAATAAATGATGACAGCTCTAAACAGAGTTACTTGGGCATCAATAGCTTCTGGTGCCCAAGGCTAACTGACCCATGATTTCTAATTGTACCATGCCAGACAGAGAAAGTTGTTTCAGAAGACCCTAGGATGGGGTCCATTCACAAACACTTCAGACCTTCATCCCTCAGGGCTGTGAATGCGAAGAGCGCTTGAACTTTGTCAGGCACAGTTCCACACAACTCAAGTTTATAATACAAGCTTTAACTGCATGTAAGGCCAGTTCAAGCAGAGAGAAACTTGATCAAGACTGGGAAGGGGCGGGGGGAGAGAATGAAAAATCAACAAAACTGAAACAGCTCAAGCCTCAGCTGATATTTAAGCTGACTTCACTTTGCTGACAGATGTCACAACTTAAAAAAAAAAAATTGTGACTGCTCCTGAGCCATATGAAGACAGAGAAGTCATTCAGTAAGAAGCCCGTGGGCTTCTTAACAAATCAATTACATCACAAAGGTCCAACTTACTTAAAATCACTGCCTGACAGCAATTTACACCTTGGCCATCAGGTGAGGTAGGTCATTCCTCCAGCTCAATGAAACAAAAAAAGCAGCCAAAATCCACTGTCTATGATCATTCCATTTATATTTAATTCATTTTATACAATAAGCAAAAGGAGGAAAAAACCTTCATGGAAGTAAACTGCATTCCAGGCATTTTTCTATCTAAATCCCCAAAGCTTCCTCAGTACACACATTCAAACCAGGCTCTCTGGAGTCCTCTGAGTCTTGCAAAACTGACATTAAAAATGGTTTTGGAAAAAAAAAGTCAAAGCTTTTTTTTGGACAAAGACAACAAAACAGGCAACTTGGTAGAAAATACTCCATTTTCTTTTTCAATAAAAAAGCGAAAATGTCTTTTAACAAGTTTCAGTCTTATTCTACACATACATACAGTACAGGATGTCTATACACAGTATTCATATTTATACACAGAGGCATATATGATGTTTGTACTATCATCATCATCATTTTAAAATGTTTCTCTGTGCATACTGTAACTAGAAATGGGGAGGAACTGCTCCTCCGGGGGATTTCTCAATGGAATATAGAAACAACTGGCAGTCACTGCTACCTGATGGATATTTAAAGACATACACATGAATTTAAAAGCCTTCCTTTAGTTCACAGCAAATGGATATCCACATCTCTCTCTATATATGCACCTTGTAAACTAAGATATATATCTATATCTATAGAGAGAGAGAGAGAGTCACCATTTGTTGATAGATAGATAGCTAGATATCAGTTGAACACCATGTTTTATTGATATATTCGCATTTTTAAGCAATCTGGAAGCCCAGGAGTGCCTCAAATACTATAATAAAATAAATTCTAAATACCTATATATATTTTGGCATTGATTTTGGATTTTTATCATTTAAAAAAAAAAAAAAAAAAAGTCAGAGCTCCCCTATTCCCTTTGCTTACCAGGACACTGGTCCAACTGTGGTCGTTTTCCCTGCAACCGGCTGCTTTGTGGTGCTGAGCAGCCCTGCTATGCCAGTACCCTGCCCCTGCCCATGCTTTTGCCATTCACTCAAGACCCACAGCCCCCATGCCCCCCTCCCAGCTCTACTAGTGTCTCTCACTCTCAAACCACCGCCCCCTGGCCCTGCTGGTGCCCCTCACTCCCAATTCAATACTCCCTGGCCCTAGATTCCAGCCCCCCAATGTATGGGGAATGGGGTGGGTGTGTGGGGAAGGGGAGGTATGGGAGGAAGGGCGTGTGTGGACATAAGCAACACATGGGGAGAAGTGGGGGAGGAGCACAGTTGACAGGCCAGAAGTGGGGCACAGGCAACGTGTTGGGAGGCGGCATGTCCCCCCCTAGATTTCTGTGCCCATAGCAGGGTGCAGGGCTACAGCCAAGCCAGGCCAGACATGGTTCACCCTGTCTATATTTTACCATACGATGGATTCATATACATGAACTGAACCCCTCCTGACCACACCACAGCTGTGCATCCAAACTTATTTGCTGACCGATAGTAGCATTTTGTTTCTATTAAATACATTTCCATGTTTGGTTGTTAGTACCTTTATTACATGTGAATGGAATTTGTATGACACTAAACTGAGAACAGTGACCAATACTTGCAAGGATAGATAAACTGACTTAGAAGTATCTAGGTACTATGCAGTTATTCAGTATAAATGAACAAACAGTGTCTGAACTTGTGGCCGGGGGTGGGGAAGAAAGAAGTAGAAGATAAAATATGAATCAATCATATAGGGAAAACCATCCAAAACACAGACATGCAACAGAAAGGAGGTCCTTGGAAGGAAGCATTACTGAACTTGTGAGGTGATTAGGGGTAGCAAATGAGGTGATTAGGAGTAGCACTGTAATAGATCAGCAGAGAAGCAAATGCTATTTGGAGTTGGACATGCAGATGGAATCATGTCACGAGCAGCAAACCACCTAAAACCTAGTAAAGACTGACTCAATACCTTTGACCTCATTCATTGTAGATAGGACCTACTGGAAGCATTTACTCAAGACTCTACGTTACCGTAGCTCATCACTATGGTGACATAGCATCAGTGGGCACAAACTGTGATGCCGATGCTACTGCCTGGTAGCAATGCACTACGTCATCGTAGCTCATTGCTACAGTGACATAGCGTCTAAAAATAACCATGCACCACTGGGACTGCACAGTACCAAATGTGCAGTCAGGGGCATGTGTAGACACACCCACTGTTTCTACTTTCCAAGCACCTTAGTGCCAGAAACTTGTGGGTTAACTAGGGAGAATACAGAGAACAAAAACAATGATAATGGGATGGCAGGAACCGACTTGAGAAAAGGTTAAGGAAAGAACTAAAAAAGAAGTTTCAAAGCTCTCGCTCCACTGGCCTCACTCTCTTTCCACTGAAGTTAATGAAAATTTTACTATTGATTTCAATGGTAACAGAGTTAGGCTGATCCTAAATATTCTCAAAAAGCCTACTGTAGATTGGTCCTAATACCTACCTCAAACAACAGAATGACAGCACACCAGTACTTTGGCCTTTCAGGATGCTTTTGTCCCGATCATATCAAAGTGCTTTATAAACATTAAGTGAGATAATGACATACTGAAAAGTGCTCTCCACATGCTGCAGTAGGGGACACTAAGACACAGAAAAGATGAGCAATTTACCCATCAGTATACAGAATTCTGCTACAAAACCCAGATGAGCACCGAACCGTAGGTCCTGCATTTTAAGCAGGAAGCCAGGCTGGCTTTTCATCAGGAACTGAATGCTTGGGCTGGAAAAAAAAAAAAAGGCTCAATGGCCATTTATAGTTCTAAGTGACTGGTGAAAGCAGAGCTGTAGCAGCGCAACTGGGTGCCCATGGCAGCTGCCCAACACAAATGCAGGTACCGACTTCCAGCTGCTGCTGCTCTGTGCCATGGTAGCAGCAGCAGTTCCCACCGCTGCTCCCCCTCTACCCCTTAGCTGGTGCCCAGAGCACCTGCCCCAGTCACTCTGCCTTAGCTAAGACATTGGGTGGCAGAGCTTCAATAAGGAGAATGGGGGAATTTCTATGACTTAACACAATTACTGGAGAAAGCATTTGCAGCTGTTTTCTAGGCACCACACCTACAGTGCCAGCAAAAGCAGACAAAGCAGCCAAACACATCATCTTGCACTGTTCAGAGATTTGTTCAAACTTTGGAGACAATTTCTGCATCTATAGCAATGAACTGACAAACAAGACTGAGTCAAATGCCAGCTATACAGCTAAAGCTGCAACTTTGGAGGGTAGGTATCTTCTCCAGTAAGTGCAGGGTACCTAGAAGCTTGATTCCACATTTGAGTTCACAGAAGTTACAGGCACAGAGATTTAAAAAAATGAATAGATAAATAAAAGAAGAAAACTTGCACTATTAAAATGTGTGTATAGTTATACATCTAGTGAGATTTTAAAAAAAGCATGAGATAATCAATCAGAAGGAGTGCAATGAGTGACAATCTAGTCAGGATCAGCAACAATAATGTCACCGTTTTAAGAAAGGAAGACACTGTCATGTTGTCCTGTTTTCTGCCATCTTTGCTGTGACTTATGACAGCCATCAGCAGAGAGGAGCAATAACACTGTCAACTGGCTGCTACCGGGAACAAAGGCTTTGGGAGATAGGAAGCTGAGATTATATTAGGCAATGACAGAGAGAGAAAAAGAGAATATGAAATGTTGTGTGGGAAGAACTGCTGGCAGAAATATTTATTTTAACAGTAGCTGCTCAGCACTAAAATGCTAACTACTTCTTTTTCACTCGACTGCTTCTACAAGCTTTGTAACACGTTTGAAAACCTGGTGTCTCTGGAGCAATGAACTTCTAGGAGAAGAGGACAGGGCACCTCGAGTTGGACCTTACTTATGAAACAGTTTTCCCCTGTGAGAGATGCAGCATTGCATTCATAATAGTGTGCTGTCTCTCTCAGACACTCCTCAAACACACATCCAAGGTCCCCATGCAGAAATTCAAATGACTGATGGGGTAATGGACCCATCTGGCTGTCTGACAAGCCAGGTGGATATTATTAAAGACATGGGGTGTTGTTTACATCAAGTAAAACTGGGAAGAGAAGGCTCCAAGCAGCGTTGGCAGAACACACAACAGGCGGCAGCCTACTTCGGCTTTAGCTCGATGGATAAATGTGGTTTCCCTAAGGCTCAGCAGTTCTCCTCCAAAGCCATAAATCTTTCTGCACCATACCATCTCTGCGATAATGGCATCTGCCTCTCTCAAGACAGCAGGGAACTTTTGAAAGAAAGCTGTAAGTGTGGTTAAAAAGCAGGATTGGAGAAGTTGGCTCTGTCACCTTGCCTTGCTGCTACGTGTGTCCAGGTCACTGATGGATCTGTGCCCCAGTTCCCCAGGGCTACTGTGAAGCTAACACAGTGAATGAAAGTGCTTTGACTACTTGAATGGAAGGCCTTTATACCAAGTACTGTATTTTCAGCTGCAAACATAGCTGTGATACCATCCATCAGCCATATTAATCAGGCCTAGAAGAAATACAAATAGACTGGTCACACAGGTCAGTCTGAACTAACCAAAAGACAAATAAGCTCGGAGGCAGGATGATTCAGATGCACCACTAACTACCCAGATCATTGATACCTATGGAACTGCCTTCACTTTCCAAGTTTTTCCACTGAGTTATAAAACATTTTTCTCCCCACCTAGACGTCCACCTGTGTTTGAGTAGCATCATGCTTCATCATCATTTCTGTGGATGAAGTGTTGGGATTTCCTCTTTAGCTGGACTGCAGGGTTGTGTTTGTAGTCCAACTCTGAAAGCCAGAAGATTAACTGCAAGCAGAACCACTTCAAAGAGTTGATATTTGCCTCAAAACCTCAGGCTGAAAACCTGATGCTTACCAAGAAACAGAGGGACCACAGCTCTGATCTCTCAAAGTGGCAGTGCACTACTGCTGACTTGAGGTGGGTAGAAAACTGGTTGGGATTTAAAAGCCCTAAAGGTTGTCATAGTGCAACAAAGGTTTTTGTAAAAATAAAACACTAAACAATCCACTATAGCTGGACTGGGATATGAAAGACCCATATTCCAGTCCTCACATTAACTGAGGCAAAACAGGGACTTAAAAGAAGGCCACCACAACCCAAGGAAGTGTCTAACCACCAGGCTACTGGGTCTGCTGGTCTGCTCATTGCTGTGACCAGAAATTCCATCCTAAATCTGAGAAAACTTTCCTATTAAAAAAAAAATTACTTTGGATCTGGATCCAGCCTGCAGAGCCACTGTATCTGGTCCACAGAACCAGAGGGCTTTATCTGTGCCAGTGCCCATGCTGGGGCTGGAAGCTGTGCCCATGTCGTCACTGCTTCTCCCCACATCCCACTCCTCAGCTGCAATGAAGGCACAGCTTCCAGCAAGTAGGGAGTTGCATCAGAGCCAGAGGCCTGGCCCAAGCACAGCTACAGACAAACCCCTCCTGCTCTACTGCTGATATACCACCAAAGCTGCCTGGCCCCTGCCAGACTGGAGCTCTGTTGTTCCAGCCTGCAGCTTATAAAGGTTGCTGGTCCCTGCTTTAGACAAATGGGTGTTTTCCAATGAAAAATTATTTAGTTGAAAAATGTCAATTCTTGCTCTGTTGTCTATTGGCAAAACTGTGCTAGAGATTTACCTTAGTTAGAAACTTCATTTTTAAAGAGTTAAAATGTATCCCTTGGCAATACCATTTGTGCCAAACTGCTGGCTTTCTTCCACAGGAGGAGTGGAGAGTTATTGTATATACAGTGCAGTGCAAAATTCTATTTAAGGATTTACTACGATCTAAGACCAGGGAGCCACAGAAGGGGGCTGAAGCCCTTATCTTGGGGATCAGTAGCAGGCTTACAGAATAAAGGTGGCTGCTACTGAGGCTTAAACTGCCAGAGGAGTTGCATGTTCCTCTTGGGCAAATGGGTTACTACTAGGGTGGCCACTGAAGCATCCTAGAATGGGTCACCTTAGAATGGGTTCACAAATGGGTGGGCGAAACACACACACACACACAAACAAGCACACAGAGAACCAAAGATCAATTCAATAGCTCTTGGTCAGAACAGAAGAACACATCAAGCGGTGTCCTACAGGGGTGTGTCCTGGATCCAGTACTATTCAACATTTGCATTAGCAACTTGGATGATAGAACACAGAGTACTTACAATATTACAATGACATGGTCACAAGCACTTTGAAGGACAGCATTAGAATTCAGATGAATCATAAGAGTGTAGGAAAGTAGGGCTGAAAGGGATCTCAAGAGGTCATCCAAGTCCAATCCCTGCTCAAGGCAGGATCACTGCTACATAGGCCAATAAATCTCAGTAAGTTGGAAAATTGGTCTGAAATGCTTAAGATGAAATTCAATCAACAGTAGTGCAAAATGGTAGGCTCAGAAACAAGAAATCCAGTGGACAAATACAAAATCAAAAGTAACTGGGTAAGAAGAATATGGCAGAAAAGGATGTGGAGGTTTACAGAGACCCAAAAACAGAATCTGTGAGTCAACCATATGCTGCTGTTGCAAAAAAAGCAAACAATTCTGGGTTGCATTCACAGGAGTGTCATAGGCAAGACAAAGTAAGTAATTATTTCCTTCTTGGGACTGGACAGGCCTCAACTTTAAGAGAAAGATAAGTTGAAAAAAGTCCAGAAGAAGAGAGCAACAAGAACTGTAGTAAAGAATAATCATAAAAATATAAGATTAATAAACAATATCTGTAAGGAAAGGAACTGAGTGTGTTCAGTATAGAAAAGAGAAAATTGAAGTGGTAAAATGACACCCATCCAGTATGGACAAGATTGCTATTTAAAAAAAAAAAAAAAAGGCAACCAATTGTTCTCCCTGGCTACTGAGGACAGGGGAAGTAGTAAATCAACTTAATCTGCAGCTAGAGAGATTTAGAAAACATTTCCTAAAATCTAATCCATCTGTACAGATAGTTAGTGACTGAAAAGGCTACCAAGGGACGTTCTGGAATCCCTGTCACTAAAGGCTTTATAAACATATTAAATAAAACAGTAGCATAATGCAGCAAGAGGGGCACCATCCTCAGGCACCAATGAAGAAGGGTTGGCAGAATAGTAAATCTCCAAGACCCTGTACCCTGGGAGGCTGTCCTGAAGACACAGCAACCCAAGACTGCACTACAGCAGAAACTGGCGTGTGCTAAGCCTGCACCATGGCAGGTAACATTCTGCCCCTTCTCCCCCTCTCCCTGCTTTGCCTAGGGCACTGAAATGGCTACCAATGCCTCTGAGATAAAGATCGGTCAGGGATGGTCTAGGTATACTTGATCCAATGCAGAGGGAGGGAATAGATAGTCTCTTAAATCCCTTCCACATTTCTAGGATTGTATTTTAAAGACTTAACTGGATTAGATCAGTGGTTCCTGATCGTTATTGGAAAGATGGGTTAGAACTTGGACCACTGAGCTGATCTCTGCAAACACAATCCGAAATCCCTAAGAGCAGAGTGGCTTAAACCAAGCTCTCTCTCTCTCTCCCTCCATTCCCTCCTCTCTGATCCCACATCCAAGCTGAATTTCTTGGATGTTGAGGAAGTCTGGATCGGGGTCTGATCTTCCTACCCAGCCTGGTTACCATTTAGTGACCATAAGGGGTATATCCAAACCTCTGTAACAGGCTAAAACAGAACTTTACATCTGAACACTCCCAAAGTGAAAAGGCTTAAATCTGAATCCAGATCTATACTTTACTTCAGGCCTGCTTCACTTACCAGAAGATGCATTTCCAGCATCTGAGTCAAAACACTTCATCTTAGATGTTCTTTCTCCTATTTCTGAGGGAGTGGATGGGTTTCTCTTACTCCCTTTTCTCTACTACAATTTCTCAGCACTTCATGTGGCCAGTGAACTTCTGGTTAACTGCCTCATTTGGACACGTCTGTTAGCCCCCCCTTGCTTTCACTCTTCTGTTTCAGCTCCCCCTCCAAAACTGAAAAATGAACCTATAGTAAGCAAAAGCAGAATTGTAGGTGCTTCCATCCTAGTCTTTTCAACTGCTCTGGGGAGAACTCACAACCTCTACCCTTCCCACTTCCACACACCTTTACGTTAGCAGTAGAAAAGCTGTTGTTGTACTGTTGGAAAGAGTCACCTGCTTCTGCTGGCTGGCTGGAATATAGCAGTTCAGGATGCCACAGTAGTTTGAGGGCATAGATGTAAGGCAGTAGGTAAGAAACTTTAATCTGATTAAGGCTAGCTTGTCTGCAACATTGTTTGAATGACTATTGTAAGAACCACCTTTGGTGTTTGAGCACAATGCTGATCAGCACCTTAGAAGTACCTATAACTCTGGATAACTGAACCATGTTTAGAAAGGATCTAAGGAAGATCACAACTTTTGGGAAGGTGTGCCACAGGTGGGGACAATCTTTTGGGAAGGTGTGCCACAAATTAGCCTCCCACTCCCCCTTAGTGCCAATCTGATCTGTTTCCCTTACCCAATCTGCCTCTGTTTTCTGCTCCCTGCCCTATACTCCCTACTTGAGCTGCTGCTCTGCCTTTTGCTCCCTTCCCCACCACAGTACTGCTTGTTCCCTCCCCAGCCTGTGCTACACACACACATAGGCTGGCCATGCCTCTTGTGGCACCCATGCTGCTTGGTGCCCACCCTGACTTAGGGCTTCTGTGAACACTGTGCCTCCACTCAGAGTTTCCCAGGATACCTGGGCACTCACATGTTGTCTGTGCAAAAAAACACAAACTATGTGGACGGAATAAATGAGAGGGCACCTGTGCGTGGGTGCTCCTGACAGCTTGGGCAATTACTCAGCTTGCTCCCATCACCCTTTCACATGAAACAGCCTCTGCAAAAAGCAAATGTGATCTCTCCAACCTCTTCTTGTCACAAGGGACCAAGTTAATTGTTGGTGTAATACCTTCCCACCCAATCCTTGATTGAGTTCTACAAGAGAGGAATTTGACCCACCTGGTTTTTATTTTTAACCTTAAATGGAAATCCACAGGGTTTTAGCAAACTATTTTGCTCCAGCTCTTTCTGCCTCTGGATTCCCCATCCCCCTCCTCTCTCTCCAGCCTATTTTACTTAACAGGCAGCTGTGGGGTAGCAGTTATGACTCTGTGTCTAGAGTAATTTGTTTTCTTTCTTTGGGAGTGAGGGGAGACGGAATTCTTTGGGAATGATTTATCACATAGCGCTAAGGGGGTGCCTCATTTATTTGCCTAGCTGCATATGGTTTAGCACCTAGGGTTGCATGTCGATTATTATACTATGTTATTTTTCCCACTTGTATACTTTGCACCTTTTCATAGAGTGGATTAACTGGTCCCCAGTGGCACATTATTTATGACTTCGTTTGCTGGCTGTCTGAGAAGGGTCCAGAGCCTAAACTCTTCCACTGCCCTCCCCCACCCCACTCCACATTGCATACTCCCTTCTCAGCCACACCTGTCACACCATGGTCTGCTAAAGGAGCACACTTGCTAATGATATATCACTCCATTTCTAATTTCCAATAGCATCTCCATATGAGATTTTTTGATGGAGTCTGACTCTCCCAGACAGCAGAAGCCAAGAAAAGGAGTGACTGGACTGCAGCTGTAACTGGGGTGGGGGAGTAGGGTGCGGGGGAAGAGAGAGTGGGGGGGGCAAGGGGAGTACAGGGGTGCAAGAGATCATCTGTCATCTGGCTTCCAAGGTTTAAACAAAGCAGGAATTCACCAGAAAGTGACATGTAGTTTCACAGTGCAAAGGAAAAGAAAAGTGGGCAAGTGATGGAGTAACTTGGCACTGGTGAAGTTTTATACTCATGAAGTTTCTCCTGAACAGAGATTTCTTAGTTCAGGTTGCTGGCTTTACACCTACCAGAAAGGCCAAACAGAAAAACACTTGCTCTAAAAATAAGGAGAGAGAAATCTGAGCGCAAAGTATTCCATTTGGATAGCACTCTGACCAAGCATGGAGCTTTTGTACAGGGAGGAAGATAGCTGCACCTTCAAGATGTAGCACTACACCCAAGAGGGATGCTCAACTGCTGCGCAAGACTTTGGACCACAAGCTGTCTGTGCACCTTTTCCCTCCCCTCAGCCCCTTCCCCTGATGCAGCAGATGGGTTTTATTCTCTCTCCTTTGTACCCCTGCAGAGTTACCATGCTTTAACCTTTTTGTATACATGGTGGGAGGAGATAGAGGCAGTGATGTGGGACAAAGACAATGCCAGTGGGAGCAAGTCTCTATTGTGGACATAGATTTCTCTCTCGGATTCTGAGTGCCCCAGCATATAATTTGCTTTGCTTTCACTAAAACTAGATTTGCATCTGGTTAAGTTCTCCCAGAGTCCAGTTTCTGTCTCTGTTCTGTCCATTCATTGCTGATATCAGCTCCCCCTCTCCTGCTCTCATGAGGCACAAATGTCCCATCTTCCTGCCAATCTGCCAGCTGATGTCCCAATTACCAAGACTTTTGCCTATTACCAATGTGCAATTGTAGAACGTGGTTTTGGATGCCCTACAATCCACCATATATTAATGTGGTAAGTTCAATGTGGCTGGCAAAGAGATGGAGCGTATTTAAGACCAGCACAGACCCAGGTAGCCTGGTGGCAATAAGGAGGGCGAGCAAAGGTCTTGGTGGCAATAGAAGTCAAGTCCAGAGCCATGTAGACTCAGAAATCCTAAGACAGAGAGATGGAAAAACAGGTAGATTCCATGAGTCACGGGAGGAGCAACTGGTTAGCTAGAGAGGCTGAGAGGGGTGGGGCATGACCCAAAGAACCAGATGAAGAAAAAAAAAAAAATCTGCCACATTCCCTCCCCATCTCCAAAATGATAATCAGTTCAACCCAGAAATATAAATGGGTTCAGTGCTTTCCCATCCTCAACACAGTATGTTAGTCCGGGGGTTGAAGTCCAGCCTTGCCAGTTTCCTGGGCAATACTGATAATAGGAAAATCTCAAACAACAAAATATAACCCTCAGTGTACACTTCTTCCCCAGTTTTGCCTGCCCCTGGTTTCCCTCCAAGAGCTCCTCTGTCCTAACTTCCTCAACGTCTTGGCCAGAGTCACCTGACTAAGTAATAAATACCTTTATTCCAAAAGCAGGGCTTTGGCATCAAAGACACAAAACAGAAGACCCCTGAATTTGTACACAGAGTTTTAGAGTTTGCCATCTTGTTACAGCCAGCAAGAAACAATGTGATAAACCAAGGGCCCCTCTACACTTGCAGGTAAAGACATAAGGATCTAATGTACAATTCACACAATAGCACCTTCTGTCATGCCACACATACATGGCAGGAGTCGTGACTGTAAGGATCACATATTAGATCCCATCGCACTTTATTGCCAGTGCAGGAGAAGCCTGAACCTAGATTCCTCCTGCACTGGCAAGAAGCAAGATCCACTGGCTGAGAGCATGGGTCAGCTGACAGGGCTCACCATAAGTGCCCAGGACTAAGCACCCCATCAGCGGACTAGGGCTTCCAGCTGCAGGAGCACCCCAGGGGTCCCAGTGGCAAGGAGACCATAGCTGCTGCTATCTCCCAGCCACAAAAGGGGTGTGGGTCTCCAATCAGCTGACAGGACTCCCAATCACAGGGACCCCTGACCATATATTCAATGAATGGCATGATATGAAGCAGCTACAAAGTTATTTCACAAAATAGTTGGAATAACTTTGTAGTTTATTCCTCTTTTTATTGTCTTTTTATTTTCTGACTGAACATGTGGCCAGGTGAACTGGTTAATCACACCTTAAGTGTACATGAAGCCCAAGACAGTATCAGGCTCTATCCAGAGAATTATCCCTGTTCCCTGTCCTAGAGGAAGGCATACAATTAGGGCATTAGCTATTAGTTATAAGCACCTAATCAAGGCAATAAACAAAGACAGAGGAAAAAGACCTGGCTTGCAGAAACTATGTGCATATATGCAGAGGTATGATGATGAGGGACTGAATCTTCACCACCAAGGATTAGCAAAGATTGCCTGCTGTTTTTCTCAAGCAGGTTGCAGCTATTTGGAAAGGAATGTGGTATGCTCCAGCAACATTCACTGGGCACCCATACTGTTTTAGTGTGATGAGCTGTGGCGACCTCCGTATTGTACATGGAGATGCACAAGTTTAAATCTCAAGAGGCCCTGCTGTTTCTGCTTCCTTGCACATCTGACACCCAGCTTTCTGGCTGCTAACTCTTACACATCCATACAAGTCACCTTGAGGATCAGGCTCAGCAAGTTAAATGTGAACAACAGGATTCTAGTCTGTGAGCCATTCTTCAGAACTCATTTATAGCTTTGCCCTGTGCTAAACAGCTTCAAAAAACAGACATTTTTATCACTGAAAAGCTGTAAGTTAAGGATGCCCAAACAGCCTCTAGACGCCCAGAACAACCCACATGGAATTGGAATTCATCCAAGAAGTAGGATTTTGAAATAAACAGCAAGATTTCTAAAAAAACATACACACACAAACCTGTCTTCAGCTGCTAACCTTAATATATTACTCATTCTTCCTTTCAAATAACGTCATGTTCAAAACCCCAGTGACTGCAGAGTATTTACTTGAGGCTGCTACTGCTGGTTTTCCTAGAGCTGTTTATTTTTCCATGCATGAGCTCATTACATCACCCTGTGGTTTTCTTAAAGGTTGTCAGGGTAGGTTGGATACATCGTTGGAATCTCTCTCTAACCCAAAACCAAATCACTTAGTAGCATGAACGGTTTTGAAGACGACCCAGTTCTGAAAGTCAAGGAGCAGCCATGAATTTCTTGGTGAAGATGGGCGCTCACAAATGAGCAACAGTTGGATTTTATTTTATTTTTTAGTAATAAAATGCATTTTCAGGCATCACCCCAAAGCATGGCTTATAACGAACAGCAAAGGTATCCACAGTGCTATTTCAGCTGGGAGGATGAAGAAGGGCAGACAATCCAGAAAGAATCATCATCCCTCTCTTTTCAAATCATGGCAGATTTGAAGATAGGGTCTTTCTAACTACCACTCCTACACAATATGTAAAGAAAAGTGCCACATATATTATATGGCCATGTATGTATAATTATAATTTGGTTCAACAGATGAACCAAAAAAACTGAATAAAGTTTGGCTCAAATGAGTCTGACCAGATTTTGACATTTGACCAAAAACATTTGATTTGAGGGAATTTAAGACAGATGAGTGAAATGAAGGCTAAATCCACAGAATTACTGGAAAGGTGGCATCCACATTCCACTAAGCAGAGCAAACAAGGGATTCACTTAAGATCTGGGAGACAACTATTCCTGAGAAGCTTTCAACATGCTCACATCTCCTACCACCCAGGAAAGTGGTCAAACCTCCATGCTATAAAGGCACTGTGGGATGGGAAGGAGGGTACTCCTGCCAATGCTGTTCCACTTTGAAAAATAAGCAAACATTCATTGGAGCAGGGACCGAAACCCAGGTCTCCCACCACCAAACAACAGTCCCTCTCATGCTCTTGCTCTTTGACTCAGTAATATTGACATCAGTAATCCATGCTAAGTGGAACAGGCCTACTGGGGTATTGAGGGAGTGGGGGACAGGGGATGACGGAGAAACCTGCCTCATCCCAGGGCAGAACACTCACCTGGGAAAAGAGACACTTGAGTTCCAGGCCTGCTTCAGTGAACATTTAAATTCAGGAGTGCTCAACCACACGGGTGGTGGACCAGATCAGGCTCAGTGCCATGTCATCTGGTTTGCAGGGCTCCCCACAGGTCCCTGGGGAGTCTTGCAGGCCATGGCCCTGTAAACTAGATCAGGTATACAGGGGTATCCTGGCACACAGGTATGGGGTGTTGTGCAGGGCCCTGGAGCCCAATTCCAGCACACAGCACCAGGCAGGGGTGGTGCACAGCCCCAGGGCCCAAATCCAGAAGGGTAGGTTTAGGTTAGATATCAGGAGGCGCTACTTCACAGTCAGGGCGGCTAGGGTCTGGAACCAGCTTCCAAGAGAAGTAATGCTGGCCCCTACCCTGGGGGTCTTTAAGAGGAGGTTAGATGAACATCTTGCTGGGGTTATTTGACCCCAGTATTCTTTCCTGCCATGGCAGGGGGTCAGACTAGATGATCTGCTCAGGTCCCTTCCAACCCTAGAAACTATGAAACTATGAAATCCCAAGTCCCATTCTTTTCACCTGCATTTTTGTTAAATCATGTGGATACTAAAGATTACATAATAACGTCTAGTTGACAGAAGCTATAAACAAAGGTACACAAAAACAATTTTTGTTCGTAGTCCATTAGGAGAATACTAGCAGCCTTCTCTGAATCATCTGAAAATAGCCAAATCAGAAAGACACTTGTCTGATCTGGTAGGCAACTTCTATACCCTTCTCATGATGGATGTGGCCACAGTATGTTGTCCCATGGCTGTCCAATACAAGTGCAGATTACAGTTACTGTTAAAACAATAATTGCTTGAACTCTGTTAGGTTCTGAATACATGGCTAAATGACTTACGGATGGCCCAGGAACCAGGTTTAAAAAAAAAAGACGACAAACAACAGCACCAAGGAATGAATTAGGGTAATACAAAGAGGTAGAACCTGGAAGTCGTAAGGATAAATCAATAAAAAAGAAAATGTAAGTTCTATATTAGGAAAACCTGTCTGGAGTCAAGTCATATCAGATTACAGAATAGCTGCCTCCAGGAAGTGGTAAATGCTTTATTGCTTGAGGGACTCAAATTATGCTAGAAACTATTATCCATTGTATGGAGTAAACAGGCAATGGTCAGAGTGGGGGGAGAAGCAAATGGTGAAATGAAATGAGTGAGTAGGTTTTTTCCACCTGTAACTTCAGGTTATTCCATTAGTTGTAGCAAGAAGGGTTTAAGCCACTTGTCCACATAAATACAGGAGCTGCAGACTCAGGCTATACATCCAAGCAATCACTAAAAACAAAGTCTAACACTATGGTAGTAAAAATTTACTCTAACCCTAACATGAAACATCACACAAGAAAAAATGGAAATACACTGTACAGGAAGATCTCAAGCTGTTAAGGGCTAAAATTACCAAAAGCATCCACTAATTTTGGATGTCCAATTTAATTCAGATTAGTGTTTCACAGTGGGTAAACAAATTAAAGGACATTTAAAGATGCAATATTTTTCATTAATAATGCTACTTAGCTCTTATACCAAAGTTTTCACCCACAGATCCTAAATGTTTGATGCTGTCCTTTGCCACGTATGCCAAAGACCCAAAAAGAAAAACAGCAGGGAGGAAGCTGAGAGTTGTATGTTTAAAATGTGTCAGCTGTTCCATAACCTCATTTTCATGAAGCAGCATTTCCCAACGTTAATAATTTATAGTAACAAATAGAAATGACTGCTTGTTTGTGTGGCACAGTATGAAAATTTGAGCCTAGAATCACTAACTTCTCTTAATCAACTACAAGGTATTAGGGCAAATAAATTTTATAGAAGCATCAGTAATGTTCACTGAGCCTATCCAACCAGCCTGTTTTAGCTGGCTATGACAGCTGCCTCTTTACACTCATTTTCATTCTCAAGGGAAGAATTAGTTTGGGATTTATAAAATAAAAACCCATTGCAGCCTATGGGTTAGTTTAGAGTAGCTTTAAAAAAAATAAAAGAGAAGAAATCATCAAGTAAGACTAGAATAGACAAAAGCAAATCTCACGAAAGGAGCTCCTTCCCAAGCAACCTCCCTCTTACACAAGGGAGCTTCCCGAGGAAAAGTTTGTTCAAACAGATAGCCCTTGCAGCACACCCTGAACATCAACAAACTTGGGATGTCTCAGGCCAAGGAAGAGTAAGAACCAAAACCCCATTCTCCAAGGACACCCCTTTAATCACCTCCCAGAATTTAAACTTGGGAACTGGAAGCAAGAGCATCTCATCTCATCTCAGTGGCCAGGATAGTGACTTAAGGAGAGACTGATTTCCAAAACAGTCATGGACAAAACTCTATAGGGCTCTGGAGAGCAGACCCACTGCCTTGAATTGTACCACTGGCAGCTCACAGAGCACAGGTGGTATTTGCTCTACACTTAAAACATCACTAAGCAAGCACAATGATTCCACACAAGGTAAAGTTTCAGCAGGGGGGAAGGGGTGTCTTCAGAGAGGGCATCATCACAGACCAAAAGTGCTATAAACCCAGTCTGAAGGTCATGAAGTTATGAATATCTAGTGGTTAGGGCAGAAGACTGGCAGTCAGACTTCTTATATTCTGATTCCAGCTTAATATTTTTTGTCTACACTGACTATATGGCAGCAATATAGCAGGCTTTGCCAGAAAAGCATCACATTTACTTTACCATAGGGAAAAGACATGGAGAGGTTAAGTGAACTTCCCAAGGCCACAGAGACAGTGGGTATACTAAGAAGAAAACCAAGAGTCTAGCACACTAAGCAGTAGTTTGCACTGCCTCCCAAAGCTAGAGATACACAAACCAGTTTAAGTGATCAGAAACTGGTTTAAACCTGTAACAGAACAGACATTCACGACACATAAATCACTTTGAAAATGGCTGAAACCAGTTTGAGATAAACCTGGTTGAATGTAGTATCAGACTTAATCGATTGGCTCAAACCGGCTTATGCAATATCTGTCCCAGACTCCTTGCTGGTTTAAGTTAAATCAGAGACCCCCAGTATCCCAGCATGCTCTCTGGGCTGGGTTCTGCTCTAGAGAGCTGGGCTGGCCCCTCCCCTCCACTCTCTAGCTGGGCAGGGGTGGGGCATGGCCAGACGCTGGCCTGCCATGGCTGCTGTGGCAAATTCCTCCCTCCATCCCCTCTCCCTCCGCTCTGCCTGGCCCCTCTTGCAAGCCCTGTGGACTGCACCTGGGGTTTGGCAGCCCCAGCCACACCTCCAGGGTGGGGATTAATTCCACAGTGGTCCTGGAGCAGGGGAGAGAGGCAAGCTAGTTCCCCGTGTGCAGATCCAAGACCTGCACCTCTGAGTCCAGAGCTAAGATCTGCAGGACCAACCTGAGAGGTGGGAAGTGTTGGCAAAAACCTGACAATCAACATGCATACGTGCTGGAGATGGAGTTAAGGGAAGTTGTAGATAGCTTCCAGCTGGAGGTTGCAGACCAAACAATGCAGAGAACTATATACATTTACATTATAAAGCACAACCTGTGAAACCTAAACAAAGCCTTTCTGGATGCCTGCCTCTGCCCTTAGGATTAGTAAGACTTATGCAAGGCTCTCTCTTTACATTTTAAGTTAGACTAAGTTGTGTATGCTGTGTTTTATTGGGCTGTATCTTAGCTTAGGGGAAAAGTTTTGATAATTCCTTGTTGTATGCTTTGCAAATTGCTGTGTTCAATACATGCTTGCTTCAGACAAGGGAGTTTTTTTCCATCCCCTCTCCTCAGTCTGGCAGCAGCTCCTCCCCTTCACACCCCCAGGCTGGTAGCTGGCATCCTGTGTGTCCTGCTAGCCCCAGCTGGTGCCTGGCTCCTCCGCTCTAGCAGGGAGGGAATCTCTCTTCCCTCCCCTTTGGCAGTGGCTGCCAGGCATGCTCTAGTAACCTCTGGATTCTGGCTTAAGCCGCTGCAGGCACATGCCTGCATTTCCTGATTTAACAGAGAATGTTTGTCCAGTTATTAATCAGTTTAAGCTGCACGGCTTAGATTAACCTGCAAAGAGTAAATCAATTCAGGCTCAGGCTTTTTGAATGTCTGTCCCTAGCCCAAGTAATCTAGTAAAATTTTACATGAGCTATTGCAGATGTACTTTTTAACTGTTTATAAAAACTTGTTTGATGGTGACAAAAGTTTTTCAGAACTGTAAACCAAAACTGCGGCCATCTCTGGCATCCTAATCTTTTCTAGCCTCCCAATTCCCATCATCTATCTTGTTTTCCTTCAGTGCAAGGCAAAAATGTACACAGATAACAGTCATTTTATCTTATTGTTCAGACCCCATGTCCCTCTCGTAACTTTTCCCCACTCTTCTATCAAAATCTGAGATCTTTTTTTTTTTTTCTTTTTTACAATTTCCACTTCCTGTTGTATAGATGTTCTTATTACTACCTGCTTCCTCGTCTTTGCTCTCTTCCTACCTGAGCCACCCCCACCATGCTGCTACCTGTGATGTTTTACTCTTTGCACATTCATTTTTTCCATGGTGTCTTATATACATGGGTATTCCTTCTCAACCTGCTACAGAAAGTAAGAATTCTCTATATTCATTCATTTAAAACCCAGTAACACTTATATCATGTACCTTTCAGGATCATTAGAAAAAAGGTACCTTAAAACATAGTATGATGGAAGTTCCCTCTGGTCACCCAAAGCATAGAATCTTAGAATCACTGAGTGGGAAGGGACCTAGACACATCATCGAGTCCGACCCCCTGCCATGGGCAGGAAGGAGCACTGGAGGTGGAAGGGGTCATAAGACCCCAGCCAGGTGCCCATCCAGTCTCCTCTTGAAGATTTCCAGGGAAGGTGAGAGTACCACCTCTCTGGGAAGCCTATTCCAGGCTCTGGCCACCCTTAGAGTGAAGTAGTTCTTCCTAATATCTAACCTAAACCTATCCTCCCTCAGCTTGTGGCCATTGTTCCTGGTGACTCCAAGGGGGGCCCTGGTGAACAGACTTTCCCCAAATCCCTGTTGGTGGCCCCTGACAAGGTTGCAGGCAGCCACAAGATCCCCCCTCAGTCTCCTCTAGTGGAGACTGAAGAGATTCAGGTCCCTCAGCCTCTTCTCATAGCATTCTTTCGCTATAAGAACATCACAAATACTAGAACCTAGGCACAGGAGCAACCTCAGTCCTATGTAAGCCACACATTGCAGCAAGAATATTCCACCAAAATTTAGCCTGGAAAAGTATGAGAGGGAAGAGAGTGGAAGTGAAATAAAGTAGGTGGCAGTCCTATGGTGAGGCAATAAAACCCTAGAAACCCAGTTTCCCTTCAATACCTGTTTGAGGGAAGGCACAGCCCTCAGCATATACCTACTCTGACTTTAGGAGCACAATGAAGAGGACTCTCTTGTTAGTGTACTCAGATTTCTGCTCTGCAATGTTGTGACAAAGCAGCACTGCTATTGGAGTTAAGCATGCACAAAGTGAAAAATACTGTGAAATAAGGAATCACTCTTTAGTTACATTCCAAATGTTTTTAAAGCAAGCATTACCTGAGTTTCTCATGCTGGAGCTATTCAGTTTGGAATCTTTAATGACCAAGTGCTTAATCCAAAGTGTGGGAGCTGTGATTTCTGAAAGACAGAAAAGAAACACTGTCAAAAAGAAGCCACCAGTGGAGGCAGCAACATCATAGAGGAAGAGTTGTCTCAGGTTGAAACATCCTGTTTCTTGGGACTTGGATTGTCCTCAAGGGTTCCTTAGTATTTCTTTTCTGCAATATGGACCTTTATCTCCCACCACACACACATATGCTCCATTTTTTCTTTCCAGGTAGTCCATCTACATGAAGTATGTGGGCTTTTTTTCTCCTCTCTTCTTATCCTGTCTAGTATCTTTCAAACCTGACTTGGAAAAGGTAGAGACTGTGTTGAGTACTGTAGCACATCATGCTTTCCATCAAGGGATAGAAAAAAAATCCAGCAAAAATCATTCAAATCAGGAATCCAAATATTATCCTAGAAGCCAAAGAGCAGCTGACCACCCACTTCCTCATATTAGGTCCATATTAAAAAAACAAAAATAAATAGAGAAGTGCAGAGCACTGCTGGGAACACTTAAAAGAAAGCATTTAAAGAACATGCATGCGATTCACTAAAGATAAATGCATTTTACAAAGTGCATTGAGATCCTTGGATGAAGCATGTAATACCTCTTAAGTTCAAAACACTAAAACCTGCCTTAATCCCTCAAAGGAATGACATTGAATGGTTGTTTAACCAATATGTTATAATAAAGATCAAGTAGAGAGGCACCTGAAATAATCCCTCAGACAGACATGGGCAACTTGAATATTTTAAAACAATTTTTTCCAGTGTTCACTGGAACTGACTTTAAATGCTAGTTCCTGATTATTTAAACACTTTAAAAATATACATTTTCAAAGATCTTTCTGCTCTACTTGTTGAAACTTATAAAGGTCTGTTCAGCAAAGTAGAATTTGACTACACCAGAGAAAATGACTACATTCAAAGTGCATCCAATATATAAAGTAAACTTAAGGAAAAAGACAGAATGAGAGGAAGAAATGCTATTCCTTGATAATATCTTTCACCTATAGTGTTCCTACAGGTTACTAAAATGAGAATTTTTCATATGGCAATATTAATGGTATCCCAGTTTAGGTAAGAGGTTGCTTTAATACAGTCTCTTACATAGTAATTTCTGACTTTAGACTAACATAGCTAACTACCACTCTTATCTAGATATCACTGTATTAGTATTCCTGCTACTTTAATCATGACGTTTCTATACCCACAGATAAATCAACAAGAAAACTCCCACTGTTTCAGTTGGAGAGGATCAGGGCCTACATATTAAATAAAGCTGGGGGATGATGGAGGAAAAGAGCTCCAAAAGCCCCAAATTTAAGGTGCAATTTTTACCTTGGTTCTAAGTTTTGCATCCTAGGTGATGCAATGTGATAGGAAGTGGATGTCCATGCAATGACTAGGCTCAAGGGACATTACTGTATTTCTTGAATGCAAGGAGGTTGAGGAGCATAAAAAAGACCAGGTATGGGAGAGGAAGATAAGGAAGAAGGGGCAGTGGGGAAGGATATAGCTGAAGGGATCTGTCATGCAAATGCATTTTCCATTCTGTTAACCTGGATACGAGCAATTTTTAAATTGCTTTCTCCTCCCACCAGATCAGATTCCTGGAAAAAGCAGATTCCTAGTGCAAAGGGAGGTGAAGTGCAACAGAAAGATAAGCTGCTTAAAAAACACATTGTTTTCAGGAATGAATGTGGCTTATACATTAAAATAAAATATAGCAAATTTCCAAAAATAATAGAGCCCAAAAGTACGTGCATGCGTGTGTGTATGTTGGGGGGAGAATAAATAGCTATTTTAACTAAAAAATAAAAACCTTAAAGACACAGAGGGACCTTCATGTAGTGAAATAAATAAAATGGTATTCTTCACAACCTGACCTCAACTGAAGTGGGATTCACTATAAAGGGAATTGAAACTTGTGCACTAAAATGGAGCAAAGGAATTCAGAGGAATGTGTGTGTGTGCATGCATGTGTGTATACACGCACATTTTAATCATTAAAATGCAGGACAGGAAGTCAATCAATCAAATTGTTTTTCCTGGCTCTGGACACCCTGTGTTGTGCATTAGGGAGTGAACACAGTAGTTACCCCAAAATTTGAACCTAACTGTGGGTGAGCCATCAAAGAAAGCAAATCGTCTCATATACAGAGGTGCTCAGCTTCCACAGCTATCACTGACTTCAAATGCAGTTGTAGGCATTTAGACCCTTGCTGCCTGACATTGCATACCCAAAAGCCAAAGTATCTAAAATGAACATCCTCACAATCTTGGCCTCCTTATGAAACAACTTTACCTGGCGTTCCTCTAGCCCCATTCTTGTACACATCTCCCCATTAGTAAAGATGGGCCATTCTACCCCATCGACTCCATAGCCTTCAAATTAAACCTTTGGTAGGACACCTATACATCAAGTGCATCCAATATATAAAGTAAACTTAAGGAAAAAAGACAGAAGAGTTGGTAGGACACCTTTGCAGCCCCTGACCTTTCATGGCACTGGCACAACCATAAATGGAACCTCAAACAGAATCATTTACTGACTGTGTACTAATAAGGGGCTGTAATTGTCAGAAGAGTCTAGAGGAATTGAACCTCTAAATCCTACCAATATTTGACAGGGTTTGGGCATTTAACATACACACTCACCTTTGAGAATCCCAGTCATAGCTATGTCTAGTTATCCAATTGTACCTCTAGCGGAAAACAAGAGCAAAGAAACCAAGCAACCTTATCTGAATTTACAGTGTTTCGGTGTCAGAACCTAATTAAGAAATGGACACCTGGCTTCCTACCCCACATTGTCTTCTCTATTGAGCCACACAAGACAATGCTATCATTAATAGAAGCCAGAACTGACTATTCCTGCCAGGAGTGGTGCATGGAGAAAAAGAAAACAAATCGATCAGATAATATATTTTCAGATTCAGGGAAAGAAATAAAAGTGATAAGCAATGAAGGTGCATGGTCTCAGGATGCAATGCAGGCCTTTTCTAGCCTTGGTCTTCTCTCCTATGTCAGTGCAGGATTATAAAATCTTCACAAAAACAGAAAGGCTTGGTGTTTTACATGTCTTGCGCAGAAGTGAGAGGTAGCCAAGACCTTTTAGATTCTTAGCTATGCTGTGGGGAATAAGGGCAGGACTGTTCTCTGCCCTCTAAGTGTTTTGTCTAGTTATGTCCAATTGTCCCAAATGTTGGTACTTTCCATCACTGCCCCAAAGAAGCTCCTGACAAGGTATGCACAGACTAGCAAAGCTATCTGTCTGGAAATTATTCCCCATAGTTAGTCTGTTTTTCCCCACAGTGCATTCCTCCCCTTGCATATCCATAATCACCACCTTGGGGAAAAGTGAAAGGGCATAAACACTGTTACTACAAACAGCAATTTAATACAATACAGACTGTTGCCAAAAGGCTGCCAGAAGGCACAATATTTATGTAAGCATTAGACAGACCACTAGATTTGAGCCTCTGTTTACTTATGTGGGAATGCAACAGTTTGCCCCAGGTATAGTTTTCTGATTTTTTTTAAAGTTGGTTTTGAGATATTATATCTATTTTCATATAATTTTATATATGAAATAATACATATAAGTTATAAAACTTAGATTCACTGAGTGGAAGTGATGGGATTGTAACTGTGCCACTAAGTAAGCTTATTTTTTCTCACTCAGAATTGTCACAATCTTCTATCTGTGTGAGAAGAGAAGAGCTACCAGCAGCACCATCTACTCCCGCAAGGTCCCATCCATTTCTGGGTTTGAACCAGTCTTACAATCCTAGAGACAGTGTTAAAGTCTGAAGCTCTCTCTACCCAGCAATGGCATTCAAAATGGTTCTTATTGGGGTTCAGGTTTCAGCCCAAATCTGATTTTGGAAGCTTTGCTTTAATTCAAAGAGTCCAGTAGATTGAGAGACAACAGCATATTGAGGAGGGTGGAGGGGGTGGAAATCCTTAGATTAATGCATCTGAGAAAGGAAACTGCCTTGGTGGGCCCAGGATTAGGTGGGCCCAGGACACTGATTTAATTTGTTTAATGGTATATGCATCACAAGAAAGCAGTAAATAAATAAGCCTCCCAACATTTTTCCTCCCAGTTAACATTTGCAGGCCGTGGTTTAGCATTTTCTTCCCCTTGGTGTTTTGCAGAGGTTATGAAACTCCCAGCATCAGTGTCATGGGGGTGGAGAGCGCAACAGGGGTAAGGATGGAAGAAAGGAAGCGGACGTTTCTGACTCAATGAGCATTTTTTAGCCATGACACCTTTTTCTCCAAGGTTACCCAAAGGCTCTGTCCAACTGGTGTTATTGTTGGAAACTAGGGAAGAAGGGAGGACATGAAAGGATTTGGAAAAGTGCCTCATGTCCCAAGGGCACTCTGAAACGCAGATGACTTACAAGATTTGGGGGCTTTTCTACTTGTGGGATAAAAAATGTGTTTAGATAATAAATGTGTGAGCAAAAGAGAGAAAAGTTTTTCTTAAAAAGAGGAGGCTCTTACCTTCCCCGTCAAAAACAGGCTGGGTCTCCATGGTGGGTGTTGGCTTCGAACCATCATCTGAATTGAGAGTTAAAAAGAACCGAAAAGAAACTACCATTATTGAGGTAAATACTATCTACTCTCCAGTACTGTTGAATGGTTGGGATTTGTACATGGCCCGGCCAAGTCCAGAAGAGAGACAGAGAAGACAGACAGACAGGAAGAAAGACAGTGAACAAAATAAGCCTCAGTTTACCTGGACAGCAGCAGCAAATTTCAAAGTAAACATGCACCAACACTAACCGCAAATTGAAAGAGTTTCCCGTTGTTGCCTCTACCTTCCCCTTCCCCTTCCCCTAATATACTGATCAAGTTATCACCTTTCAGGATCAGGCAAGTACATCCCATGCAACTCATATCCTGTGACAGCAGGAGCTAAGAACTGACAAACCAAAATCCTTTCCATTATCTTCTGTGTTTAACTCATCTTCTGAAACTTACCACCATGGAAGGCTGCATCACTGTTCATCACAGAGCTGTTAGAAAGGGATTGTCAATAGGAAATCTTATTTCTTACAGTGCCAGCTTCAAGCTGTTTTCTATCTGCAATGTTGTTAAAAGAGATCAGGAGAAAGACAACTGTTTTCTTAGGTTCATTTTCCTCAGCACAGGAGTGCTCCAGATGCCTTCTAGTAATTAGGTTGCAGTCTTTTCTATTAACAACTTTTTTAAAAATCCACAACAGAAAAATAACATTTTTAGAAATAGAGAAAAGGATGCATCCCAGTTTCCAAGTGAAACCTCATACACACAAGCCTTCCTCATAAATTTGGGATTCAGGCTGGGGCCTGGATTTTCAACCCTTTCAAAAGTTATGAGGTGCTTGGTTTAGGGCTTATCTTTACATGGTGTTAAAGTAGGGGCAGGCAATTATTTCAGGTGGAGGGTCACTTACCAAGTTTTGGTAAGCTGTCAAGGGCCACATTTCCCTCTCCAGTGCAGGGAAGCAGGAACAGTCCCACAGTCCCAGGCCAGAAGCCTCTGCTAGGCAGCGGCTTTTTGGTTGGGGGAGCAGGGCTGGGTGGGCCTTGCCTCTGGGTCCTGCTACCAGTTTCCTCTGGGTCCTACTGCCCCTGGCTCATGTCATCTTTGACAAGCAGCTATGAGCAAATAAATATTACATTTTCTAGATAGAATGGCCTGGTGGGTCAGATCTGGCCCCCAGGCCATATTTTGCCCACCCCTGTGTTAAAGCAACAGTATGTGCAGGGCTGAAAGAGTGAATAAGCACCTCTGTGTCTGTATTGAGGAGATGGAATTATTGCAATGGAAAACAAACTGAGCTACACTGAAAAAAACTGAGAGCCCCAGTCAACCCACAATCCAGTCTTTTTGTAGA
Source organism: Crocodylus siamensis (assembly GCF_052110815.1). NCBI lineage: Eukaryota > Metazoa > Chordata > Crocodylia > Crocodylidae > Crocodylus > Crocodylus siamensis. The sequence continues at coordinate 225,530,419 of NC_143396.1, read as the reverse complement.
GCATTGTGGTATTGTTGAACAGTTCAGGGCAGAACATAGATATTTCCTGAATACTGAGGTTTAAATAACTTGCACTTGAGATATGCTTGTACATATTATAGGAAAAGGAGGGGGAAATCACCATTAGTATGCCTGTAATAAACTATTAGGGCACTGATTAAAGTATTGCCTGCATGTCATTTTCTAACCATTAGAAGCCATTTTAAAATGAATTAAGCTTAAATGCCTTTTTCATCAAGTCATTGATTTTACATACTTCTGTGTGCTGAAATATAATCCAGAGTAGCAGTGGCTGGAATTCCAGTCATGTATCTCCACATAAGTAAAGGGAATGAAGAGAAATGAGTAAGAGAGAGTCTATTCATTTACCCCTTGATTGATCTCTTCAAGAAAAGCTTTATATAAAAATACATCTTAATTTACCGAGGAAACCAAGGATAATATTCAGCTGCAAACTGGATCCAGCAGCGCAAGGAGTGAAGCCAGTATGACCCAACAGTACTTAGCAGCTCACAGAATCTGGGTCTCGCCAAACTACCACTGACTTTAATGACTTCATATTTTAAAAAGAATTTGCATCAATCAGACTGGAGAAAATGCAAGAGAACCCTGCCCCACCACCATCCCTAAAAGCTGGATATTTCCATTAAAAGGACCAGCAGTGAATTATTTAACGTTGCATTTTCACCCAGAAAGTTAATGGCCCCCTCACCAGGCTTCAGAATCAGTATCTCTGCAGTCAACAGGGTCAACATATTTCTTCTTTATAGCTATCATGTCAGGCAGGGTGTTTGCATGACCAGATTGCACAGCATAATGTCATCTGCCACTACTCAGATGGAGACAGAGGCAGTGGTAGAACAGTGTCTTGCTGAGTAATGGCCAAGTCTAAACTATGTTTCACACAGCCCTTTGTTTCTAGTACATATGCAGTTAAGTTTAGGAGCAATGGATTTGTGATGCTTATTTAAACCACTGAACTATCTAAGCCCCAGAATCCTGTATTTGACATCATGGTGTTATGCAATGCAGCCAACCTGAGCTACATGCCAGAGATTGTAGCTGGGCCAGGTAATCCATAGAAAAGAATGGATGCAAGAAGCATCAAACATTAGCATGCCTGAGACACCAGAAGGACATGCAGTTTAAAATGCTGTATGAACTCCAAGTGAAAATGTGGGATCAATTCAAAAACTAAAAGGGAGTTTTTTGTTCCATGCAGTTACTTCAGAAATAATTTGTGAAAATTATTTTCAACCAAAAGTTTCAGTTTTATGGAAATTTCTTTAATTTCTGCCAATTAAATCTCTGAAAAAACTTCCAAACCACCTCAGTATACAACGAGTGAAACCCTGGCCCCACTGAAATCAAAAGGAAAATTTGGCAGGGTTTCACCTAAAGCCATAAGTTTTCTTGACATTGAATAACATTTATTTTCTTTTCAAGTTAAATGCAGTAGGTTCCTGTAGCATCACACATGTACATATATGAGTACGGCCAGGAATAAAACAAACAAACAAACAAAAAACCACACACAAAAGTGCTTGTCCACCTAAATGAAATAACCCAGAGTTGCTGACTGACAAAACTGAGGAAATCCACAACAGTGACTATATGGTGCTAAATAAAGTGTTCAAAAAATGGAGCATCACAACAAATAGAATGGAGGAGTTTCCAATTTTAAAAATTAACAAAGTTTCCAATTATATCTGCCATTCCCTTTTGTTTGTTTTCTTAACAGAAAAATCTATAAAGTATTACCAATTTAACATACATAAGACATTTTCAAAGATATTCAGGACAAATTCTTGTCTAGATTTCATTGAAATTACACTAGGGAAAACTGGCTCTTGATTTCATCTTGACATTTTCTCTTTAAAAGGAGGATTCTAACATCCATCTTTTGTCAGAACAGGGTGTTCTGCTTCAGTATGACTCCTGAAACCCCAGCACTGATATTAACATACACTATTTTTTTTCAGGTATACTCTGTAGTCCAATGAAGCAATAAACAATAAGTATTAGCAGGATTGACTCTTAATGTAGAAGTTAACCTAAATCTGTTCGGAGTACTGCTCAGAGCAGTCCAAACAGGAAAGGATCTGGCATCATAAATTACCAGTATGATAATTTATCACACTGGTATGATAATAAGCTTATTTCTATTGTTTCCATGAATGCTTGCCCACCAAGCAATTATAGAATTGCTTTTCAGATCTAAAGCAGAAACTCAGGAGCCAACAGAGGGGAATTAATAGAAGTGGATCCGAGCCACTCATTTTGTATCCAAATATGGATCTGAACTTTGGCAAAGTTCAGGACGATTCATGGGGCTTATTGTAGGCTCAGCTCTAGGAGGTAAAGAAATAGTAACAAGTACAAAATTCTTGGTAAATAACTAACTCAACCTCAAGCAGCAAGGCCTTTTCTGTAGAGTTATTAAGAAATAACCAAGCTGTTCATTAAATGGCAACAGATCAAGGGGAACAGAAAACAAGTATGTACATGGTGAGGTCTTCATACTAAAAATTATAAAGCATTTTTAAACAAAAATTCCACCTCCTCATTCTCCCACTGCTAACTGCCAAAGCTGAATTCCCAGTTATTAAGTCTGCAGCAGCATCCAAAATGGTGCAAGAGAAATGTAGTTCCTGTCCTGCTTAAACAAAAAGGACTCCTCTCCTTCCCCGCCACATTTAACACGTACACAAACTAAGTAAGAGTAATGTAATTAAGTTAACCAAATTTTAGAAATCAAAACTAGGAATACTTGCAATTTTTTAAAGATCAAGAAAGTCTCGTAAGAGAAAGAAACTTCACTTTTTTTAAGTGGCATCCGCTCACATTGTGGCTGCCAGCAGCTGACTCCACAGCTACCCAGGCATATTTCTCAGATGGGAGGATTTTCGGTAACTCTGTGTTCCAAATGAGTTGAAATGGAAAATAAAGTTACACTAGCATTCACTGTGAGCAGGAGAACAGACTTCAGGACTGTTTATTCTCATTTGACTTCTCTTCACTTCAGACAGTTAACAACACTGAACATTTGCTCCCCTGCACAGTGTATTTCAGGTAAAGCTGTGAGAAAAGTTCTAGTCCACAAAACAGTAAGTGTTGAACAAAAATTTTATAATTTAATAATAGTTTTGACTAATGATGTGAAAATCCAAGAATTTCAGGTTTCCAGGGATACCATTTGAAAAATAGCTGCTTTATATAGTATTCATATCCAGACCTCTCCCCCCACTCCAAGGTATTAGGCAAGATTTCCTGATCCAAGAAGCCAGAAAATCTTTTGGCTTAAAGATACAGATGCAACTGAAATGGCCCCTCTCTCAGATTATGCCCCATACCACAGGACAAAAAATGAGAGGTAAATTAAGTATTTCCTATCTGCTTTAGCTGGTTTTGCATTTGGCTGCACAATCTCCCCAAGACTTTGGGTGAAGATTCATAGATTGTAAGGGGCTGAAAGGGACCTCACAAAAGCATTGGGTCCAGCCTCCCTGCACTAGGCAAGAAAGACAACTGGGGGGGTCAGGTGACCCCAGCAAGGTGACTGTCCAGTCTTCTCTTGAACATTTCCAGGGTATGCGATTGCACCATCTCAGGAGGGAGTTTGTTCTACAATCTAGACACCCTGACTGTGAAGGAGTTTTTCCTAGTATTGAGCCTGAAATGGTCTTCCAGGAGTTTGTATCCATTACTCCTGGTCTTCCCCAAAGGTGCCCTGGTGTACAGTTGTTCACCGAGCTCTTGATTTATTCCCGGTGTAGTGGTAAGATGCTACTAAACCCCTCTTAGCCTTCTCTTCTTTAGGCTGAAGAGGCTCAGGTCCCTCAGCCTCTCCTCATATGGTCTGCTTTGCAAGTCTCTCTTCATACAGGTTGCTCATCTCTAGACCCTCTCAAAGTTTTGCCACATCCTTGCTGAGGTGTGGAGCCCAGAACTAGACACAGTATTCCAGCTGCAGTCTCACTAGTGCCAAGTACAGTGGAAGAATCACTTCCTTGATTTTACATGAGACGCATCGGTTGATGCATGCCAGAGTGTTGTTTCCCTGCTGGCTACAACACCACACTGATGGCTCAATGTTCATGCAATAATCAGCTATTACCCCTAGGTCCCCTTCGGCCATGGTGCAAGTCAAATTGTTGCCACTGAGCCTTTAGGTATGTTGGGGATTGTTTACCCCCAGGGGGAGCACTTTACACTTTTCAGTATTGAACCTCATCTGGTTCTGATTTGCCCCCCTCTCCAGTCTATCCAGGTCTGCCTGTATTTGCAGCCTATCTGCAGGTGTGACCACACTCCCCCATAACTTCGTGTCATCCCAATCATTGATAAAAATGTTGAAAAGCACCGGAGCAAGCATGGACCCTTGAGGGATACCACTGGCCACTTCTCGCCAGGATAACAGATCCATTCATAAGAACTCTCTGGGTCCTACCTTGCAGCCAGTTTCCCCCCCACTGAACCATCGAGCAGTTAAGCCCACAGTTTTCCAATTTTCCCACAAGGATATCCTGGAATACTAGATCAAAGGTCTTTTGGAAGTCTAGGTGTATAATGTTAATCTCCCCTCCCATGTCCAGGTGGTGAGACACCTAGTCGTAGAAGAGGATGAGATTGGTAAGACAGGACCTGCCTGCAACAAAGCCATGCTGGCTGTCATTCAGAATCCTTATCCTCTATGAGTGAGTCACAGATAGACTCCTTGATGAGTTTTTCTAGGATTTTCCCTGGGACAGAAGTTAAGCTGATTGTAGTTGTCCATGTCCTCCTTGTCCGCTTCTTGAAGATGGGAACAATGTTGGCCCTCTTCCAATCCTCAGGGATCTCCCCAGAGCACCACAAGTTTTTAAAAAATATTCACCAGGATTCCCGCAATGACCTCAGCCAGCTCCTTCAGCACTCCCAGGTGAAGTTCAGCCGGTCCTGCTGACTTATAAATGTCTAGCTTTTCTAGTTGGTTATGCACTAGCTCAGTGTCAACAGTAAGAAGACTGTCCTTCCCACCATGCCCTGTGTGAGCCTTATTTCGCATGTTTTTCCCCTTGGTCCACTGAAAAACCAAAGCAAAGTGGACAGTCAGGAATTCAGTTTTCTCCTGGGTGTTGGTTACCAGCTGTTCTGAGGTAATCAGCAGGGGCCCCATGCTTCCATTTGTTTTCCTTCTGTTCCCTACAAACCTAAAGAAGGATTCTTATTGTCCTTGATTTCCATTTCTAACTTGAATTCAGTCAATGCCTTAACTTTCCTAATCTTCTCCCTACATGTGTGGACCACTGTCATATAGTCCTCCTTAAGGACTCTCCCTAGCTTCCATTGCGTGTATGCCTCTTTCTTCTTTAAGAGGACCATGATATCCCTACTGAGCCAAGATAGATCTGTACCCTCTCACACCTGTTGTCACCCAGCAGAGATGCTAACCTATTTCTCTTTGTTGCAAATCTACTGCATGGTCAGGTCTTTTTTCCTTGGTTGAACACAAGCATGGTATTCATTCCTAGAATAACATGGATTTATCCCATTACTGGGAGAAATGACATTTTGGCAAGTGGAGACTTGAACAATCTAACCATTGGTAAGAATAAAGTAGGTAGCTACAAAATACCTTTCCTCCAATACCATATTTTGTCATAATAATGTAGCCATAAACAAGAAGTCATGCAGGTGCCACCAGCACAACAACTGAACAGATTCTGTAGTCCTTAAGTGATGACAACTTTGATAAGGACACAATGACTGAATCACAATTTGCCTGTTACTAGCAAAGCAAGAACTTTCCCAGTATAACGAAGGGTAAAAATCTACTCTACATCAACTTCACTCTAGTTCTTTGCAGAGCATTCTGCATGCAGAAACAGAGCTCCCACTGAAAACTGCAAAATATGTGGGGAAAGTCGCATCTCACATGAGGGATATTATCTACAATGCAACCTTGAAAGCTTTGCTCTAACAAGGCAACCTTTATTCTACAAGTCACACTAAATTTGCTTGTGGCCTCTATGTTTGCCATAAGGGAAAGGAGCTGTAATCATTGTGGAAGAGGTATGATTATTGTGGATTAACATAAATCAATCTTTTGGTCACAACCATGATCTATATTGGGAATAAGTTAGACTAACTTCAGTAATAATTTCTTCCTCCCTAACATGCAACATCCCTTACCTGGTAGAGACCCTTAATGCACCAATGACCCATATGTAACTGTGATGCATGCAGATACACAAAGTCAGAAAGGAGATAAAAGGTGACTGTCATTTCTGATAATGTGATCAAAGGAAATCTCTGTATTTGCATTGCCATATTAAAGCAGCAAATTCTGCATTCCCACTTAAAGAGCAGCTTCCAGTGTTTCAGCTCACTAAACCCAGTGAAGAAATACCTCAGGGACTCAAATGAAGATGTTAGCTGTCCATTGCTGCAGTTGGATTGTAATGGGTACTAGGGAGCTGGTGTGCTCCCATCCAGGTAACTTATCCTATGCAAATGGCACAGGAAATTATATAGATATAGATATAGCTTGAATCATCAAGATCTCAAAGGGCTGTAGACTTGATTTAATCTGATACAACTAAGGGACATGCCAGGAAAGCCTCCTTTTTTCAAAGACAGGCAGTAAGTATTTGTGCTGCCATTCCCTGCAATCAGTGGCTAGTTTTAGCTTGTAGCTAAAGCTCCGAAGATAACCTAAGGGCGGACACTGTAAAAAAGATGGATGCATTCTCTCTACACTCAGAAGCATCTACCTTTTCCAAAATCAAATTCTTGACTGTCAGACTGAGGGAAAAAGAAAAGATTTCTTGAGGTAGCATATTGAGGTACTCAAGATCACAAGCGTGCTTTTGTAAGGATGTGACTAAATTGTGTTTGATCTGGCTAAGTCAGCATCACTTAAAGAGTATTGTTCTGCTGATTTCTGATCTCTAACAAGAGGTTTGTTTTTATATAACAATTTCCAAAATTTCCACTGGCACCATGAATGCATACACGTAAGCAGAGCTAGAAATTCTCATGCATACCTGATGCAACAGTCTGCCAGCTTTGCACATGGTGAACATCAGAACCACCCCATAATTTCTAGATACATCTGTGAAAAACAAACCATGAGGGTGACCACAACAAGGCCTGTCTCAATACCTTTTAAATGGTCTCTATTACTGTGGACCCTAAATTCTCAAACAGTGCTCAATTCAGCAAGCAGGACCACAGCAGGTGCCTTGCCTTATTGCAGTCCTACAGCTGTCCTGCAGACAGTTTCACATAATGGAATTTGTTCTACTTCCTGAAAGAAGTAAGAGATACTGCATAAACACCAATGTTGAAAGAAGTGTGGTTGCCAAGTAAATCACTCAATGTTAGTATTTGCAGTTGAGCCTTAGCTCTGCTTTTTCAAAAGCACATATACTACTATAAAGCAGGAATTTTAATTTTTTTTCATAACATGGCTAACATCATAACAGGTTGACCTGTATGTTAAGTTGATACTGGGAGCTTTAGGATTGTTAATTCCTGATTTTTTAAATAAATTCATTTTGAAATCTTAACATTTTGTCCCGTATGATTAAGCTTCCATTTTTCTTATTTAAACAGTTCCATAAGGAACTAGAAACTTGTTTTACACACAACTCACACCTTCCAAAAGTCACAGGAAAAACAGCTCTGCCTCATTCAATATGCATTTCTGCATTAAATGAGCCAGCCCTTTACAAGTTTAGAAAAATCTAAATTTATGAACACATACATGCTGCCAATACAAATGTGGAAAAAAAAAAGAAAAAAAAAAAAGAAAAAAAAAATCAGTGCTTATGCAGAAAGCAAGCTTAAAAAAAACAAACAGAAAAACCCAACCCTTATGATTTGGCCAAATCAAGAGATAGTTCATCAGGGAACTGAAACTGAAAAGCACAGATCCACTCTGTTCTTCCTGCCAGGATTCAATGCCTCTGCCCACAGTTAGCCACTAAGGTCCCATAGCTATTTTAAGAGAGTTTGAAAAAAAACAAAAAAGTGCTCTCTCAAACAAACAGCAAAAACATATTTTTCCTTCCACTTTCTTCACTCGCAAAAGTAGAAGTTATGGCTCTCATAAGCACAATCACAAATAATCATATACCCATGGACAGAAACCTGGAAAATTTTATCCTGAAGCCTGATAATGTAACAACATGGAGAGGCTCCTTAAAGCAAAAATGCTTATGGAACATTATAGGTACTCCAGCTATGACAGATCTCTACATTTCGTAAGTTATGTACTGCAAGTTGTACAAATGCTCTTGGTGTTTACTTCAACAGCTTGTTCCAAGTCATCCAAGTACAAAGAGTAACTTCAATTGGGCCTTCTGAAGGCATTAGTTTTTTTCCCCTCTCACCCCCCTTCCCCTTCTCACTATTCCCTTGCAGGTGCATCAATATGAAAAAAAAAACCTCCAGCCATGAAGACTTTGTGGTCCAATATAGTCAGTGCATTTGTGTGACAGCACAATTCTTTGCCCTGCAAGAAAGCCTGTCCCACGCACAGACAGCTGGAAGTCACTTCGACCCCTGATGACACGATTCAAAGCCTCTTCTGTTTGGCTTTTTGATTCCTGATTGACACATTCACTGCCGGGCGGAGATAAATGCTGCTGGGAAGACAATGTTGATCCGCTCGGACTATTCTTGTGAAGGACTTTTGCAGAATAATAAACAAAAAACATTGGTGTGTTTAAGTGTCTGAATAGAACTTGAGATAGACAGAGAAGGACTGGAGTGCTTTAAAGAGCCTGGCAAGTCGATTGAAGAGTTAATTGTCTGGGTGTACAATGAGTTTATTCTGACTGCAAACAAAGAGCTCTCTCTTCCTGGTCCTGGTCCCTTCAAAAGCAATGTGTCAAAAGGGCCCAGAGCAGCTCTCAGTATTAATGGCATTGCTCTGGTCTCTGGGATTCAGTGGCTTAAAAAACCTTGACTCCTGAGATTCAGATGGTATCTCTCTAAAATCCAAAGTCCTCATTTACTGCCCAAGTTCTCAAACTACTTCAGCAGTAATTAGCCAAAACAAACCTACCCTTCTAGCCTCACCTCATTCTGTGTAGCTTTCAGTGACAATGACCTCTTTTGAAAAATAGAGACGAACTATTATCCAGCAAAATTGGTTTTGTGGGCAACTTCTCTCAAATCTGATCCAATTTTAAACTGTAATTGTATATTGTCACTAGAGACTGGTTCAAACAAAAACCCTGGATCCAAATCTCTCATACTTTGGTGTGTTCGGAATCCAAATCAACACCTAGATTTGCCTTTCGGACTTAAAATAGGTCAAACCAAAACCATCTTCAAACCCGCCCCCACATCCTCCCCAACTCTGGGAAAGTTCAGATCCGGATTTGAGGTTTGCAGGTCAAACCTATCCCTATGGTAAATACCACTTTAAATACCTGACTCTCACTTGCATGAGTTTTGTAAAATCTGCTCGAAAGTCCTTCCTGATATAATTGCCTAGAAGGCAACATAGCCATTACTAAACCATCAGATTGTACTGCTTTGGTAATAAAATACTTACGTTACCAATGTGGGAAAGACAGACATGGGAGGATTTATCCCAGCAAACAGTAAAATTCAAAAGGTTTTGAGGTTCAGTCAGAAAAGTACTTTGAAGCATAGCTGGTTGGGAATTTTATGATTAAATGTTTTTGCTTCAAACAAGTCAGATCATCAGAATCGAAGCATTTCACTGAAATGTATCATTTCAACTAAAATTTCCTCAGGCCAATGATGATATTTGTGGTCAAAACTAGAGAGAGTGCAAATCAGCCAAGAGCCCAGCTGTTACAGCACTCACGTGATTCAGACCAGGGCCTTGAACCTGGCTTTTCTTACTCTCTAGGTAGTGCCCCAACCACTGGCTAGTCTCAGGGACTGAGTGTCTGTATGTCTGTCTGAAAATGATACGAAATCGTAGCTCTCCTCTGCAAAAAAATAAATAAAGATTTCAAAATGTTGGCGCTTAGCTTAATACAGTTCAGAGTCGGGGCTGGCTGAAAACAAATGCACAAACAGAGATATTCATGCATTCCCCAAGCCTCACTCCAGTCTATAGGATTAGCTGTTGGATAAGCAATGTTGGTATCTCTTTAACCAGCCTGAATGTGGAAATTTGAGATAAGAATATTTAATAATTTTGAACTTTACTTGAGAGTCAGACTGGCTTTGGGGCACAAGTTCAGGCTGACTCTAGTTATAGCCAGTCAATGTATCCCTCTCTCATGATCCTGTCTCATTATACCAGAGACTGAGGAATAGATAATTGGATTTGTACTTGCTTAAGGGTTTGCACTTCTGTGACCAAATCCGGGGGAGAGCTCTGATTCACAATATCTGAAGTGTCCCAATCTGTTCTTATGAAGTTTTAGACTCAACTGGAAAGACCTTTCACTATGTCACTTTTTGTCATGGTATTTCTGCCATTTTGGGCTTTTATGGCCAAATTCACATGGAAAATGACAAATTCAAAACAAGTCTTTCGAAAGTCTGGGGAATAAACAAGGAAATAAACCCAGAAGAAGAGATTTTAATCTTACCTCCTGAAAAGGAAAAGGGTTCATAATTAAGGCTGGAGTTTGGGGGGTTACCAAAAGTAACACAAAATTCTTTGTTGCCATTAATGCAGGAATTAAATCATCCTCAAGCTGTGAAAGAATTATGCCCTGTTCATTTTCTCCCCCATGCAAAAGTTTCACATCTGGAGCTAAACAAAGTCATGTGGTGTCAGATGATTTAGCAATGGATAGACTGTCATTAGCCCTGACCTACAGGATCAAGGCTTAGCTCATTCATCTATGCCTCTGCCATAGAGTGAGCGAATAACCATTTTAATTGTGCCTTTTGATTTATTAAAACCACACCAAGTCAAAATCTTTCAGGTCACTAAGTGTTATTGAGGTTGTCAGAAAAACTTTGTAAGAATGTGCTTATCATTCACTCAAAGGCTGTAAATGGAGTTTGTCAAGGTGAGAGGCAGGAGTGGTTTTTTAATTCTAGTTTTTGATAAAGCTGTTTTTCCACGTAAGCCATCCCACTGTCAGCTCTCTTAGGCAGGAGGCCAAAGTCCACTGAGTCAGTATAAAAAGCCAGGATTTTCCCCAAAATATTTCCCTCTTTCTGCTCATTGTAATCCCTCACCTTCTGCCTCCCTGCTTAACTAGGGTAAAGAGAAAGATATTTCTATAAAACAAGACACTACTCTCACCATCAGAAAAACTTGGCCCCAACATAGTGCTAAACCTCACACCCTCACTTATATTTTAGGCAGTGAATTTAGACTCTGGAACAAAAAGCCAAGGGTCAATGAATTTAGACTTTGGTCTACAGTGAACTTGCCCATGAATGACATGTGCCCCTGGAGGCTGGGGGGGGAGGGGGTGCGCACAGCAACCTCCTGCAGGAAGCGGCAGCAGTGGCGAGCAAGGAGCTCCTACAGGCAGCCGCGGCAGCATTGGTAGCAGGCTAAGAAGGGAGTTTGAGCAGGCAGCTGTGGCGGTGTCTCTGGTGACAGGAGCCACTAGCAGCTTCAGCAGTGCTTTTCACAGGGGGCATACTGCCAATCTCAGGGGGTTCACGTGCACCCCCTATGTGTTGCCAGTGAACTTGCCTGCTGCATGTTGAGGTAGTTGCCAGTCTCAAGCCAGGATAAGGGAAGGATTTAACATAAAGCTAATCATTTAGCCTCATGAAATATGCACTAGTAATAGGGTGAAGTTACACATTGCATTCAGACCACAATGGGCACATCCATATGTGCAGGCACGTGCGCTTGCAGCAGCTCAAAGAGCAGTGGCACAAATTTGTGCAGGAGATTTGTACCTCAGCACAAGTGCCTGAACATGCATTTTGGTGTGGGACAAATTGTGCCACTTGGGGCAAACAGACCCTGTCCAGCTCCTCCCAGATTTGTAGCCAGGGGGAGCTGAAGGCTGAGGCTAGCAACTGTGCTGGCCCCAGCAGCATGATAAGCTGCCCTGGTGAGCAGCTCAGGGCTACTTGCTATCAGGAGCTTCTGAGGCCTGGCCAGTTGGTATCTGGGGACACTAGCCCCTTATGCCAGCTGGACTGCTGCAGCACCCCAGACCTAGAGTGGCCTCTGCACCCTCTAGCCACTGCAGCAGCCTGGCAGCAGGGGCTGCTGCCTGGCTGTGACCTGCTGCACACTTCTGACAGCATCCATCCCCTGAAGCAGCGTGCTGGGGTAGCAGGGGCACCATAGATACGCTCTGGCCAGATGTCAAAGCATTTATCTGGAGGACAGCCTCTGGCTGCCTCAGGGCATGCACAAGGAGCATGCCCTACACTGTTTTTTTTCCACATGTTTTTTAATACTGGGATTTCCCAGTATCAACTTTAGAGCCTGCATTGCAAATATGCAGTGCAGGGAACATTTTTTCATCCTTAGTGTGCCTCTTGTGGCATCCCAAAAACTGGTTTGAGACACCTCATCAAGCATGTGCGCAATCATCTGGATGTGCCCAGTAAAGGCATTTCAAATGCAAGCGTTCATGTGTTAAAGCTCATTAACTCATGCTAAATACACTCTGAGTATCTTATTTACACCACTTGAGGCAAGGGTTAACGTTGGCCTGTGCTACTTAACCTGTGTTAGGGTAAATTCAGTTTGCTCCACAGAGATAAAATGAGTAATTTGTAGTCCTTCTGCATCCCAGGATGCATCGCTCCAGGCCCCCTCCTCCCCACAAAAACAAGGATAGAGTCCAGGTGTCCTAGCTTCTAGCCACCCCCTGCTCACCAGCCTTTCAGTGGCAAGTCAGAGCTGCACAGGCAAGAAGCAGTATTAATCCTTAATGTGCAACTGCTCACAATATGTTTTAACTTTAACATCACTTAACATTTCACAGATTTACTACAGTCTAATTGTAGCGTGCAACTTTACCCATAAAAACAGGATTAGGCAACTACTCTGAGAAACAGGACTAGAAGAGATCAGTTCTGCCCTTTACCAAGGCTCACAGAAAAAGGAAGACAGATTGGTCAACATCCAAAGGAGGTGCCAAGTTGGGTTACCAATCTAACAAGGCCAGAACAGATTAAACACCAACCTAGCTCTGTGTATGTCAAGGGAGGAAATAAACCACATCAGTATGAAATTGGAATATCACCAACTAACTCTACCGACCAAAGGAAGGTTATTTTTAATTTTGTTTCCTTAATACTGTCTAGTGCTAATTACTTACAATGAAAGGACTACAGTTACCATACGAAGATTTCATTGGTTTGGCTAAGAGAGAAAGTGGCCTAAGAGTAGATCTCTGACTTAAAGTATTCCCCCAAATTAACGTTTGAGAGCCACTATCTTGGAAGACATCACATATAGAAGCAGAACTATTGCCCTCCGGTCCCTCAATAATTCTGACTCAACCAAGTAAGATCCTCAGAACTCCATAATGATCATTCTCAAATAGATGAGAGCAATACACATTTCAAGCGAGTAGCCCCAGACACAGCAGTGATTCTAACTAATGATGACCAAGATTCCCTATTACCATCCAATATTTGTTTGAGGGTAAATCTAGATCCTAACTGACAACTCTCTACATATCTATGGGTAGTATTAGGTCACCAACCATGCTGACAGAACCAAAGACCAAGGATCCTATGGCCATGTAGACAACTGTCCTCTAATGTGGGTAAGATGCTGTAGGGAATGTTGTCATCACTGCTGGTTGTGCTACCCTCTGGTCATTAAAGCTGTTGACCCAGCACTCCCCCCGCCCAAACCTACTAAAGACTAAATTTCACTAGATAAGAGAATTAAGACAATGGTAAGGAAAGGCAATCAATAATAAAAGCAAAGGGATTTTTTTTGGGGGGGAGAGTGGTAAAAACATTTGTTAGATAATACAGTAGACACAGAAAAGAATGGAGGAGGGGCTAGTCCTATATTTATGCAACAGGGTTGTACAAGACAGCACATCAATACCAGTTCTCGCCCCAACGTTTGGTAAAGAACAGTCTACAGAAGGAAGCCCGGGCTATTGTCCTCTAGAAAATTATGAAAATCCTGCCTCCAGTAAAGTCATGTGTCAATATGGATGAAAGGGTCCATCTGTATTTCAGCAAACCTCAGTGTTAAAGTGTAAACTTGGTGAGGAAGAGTACAGGCAACAGAACAGCACTGTGCACATGCCAGGTAAGCCCTACAATCCCTTCTCAGCAGGAATCACAGCAAGCACTTTTTGCTAGGGATGTCATTTTTCCCAGAACAGAAACACCTCTGCAGTGCTAGCATAATTTAAACTGTGAAATGAGTGATGAGGTCTAGAAACTGGCACTAGCTAATGTTCTCTCCAAGTACACAAGGCAATGAGAAATTCTAAAAATAGAGGGTGGCAAAGGGGAAGAGAAGGATTCACTCTTTATAGGTCCCCGCTTAGCAGGAAGATACTTTATCGTATCCTGTAAATACTGATCCCTCAAAACCACGATAGGGTAAATTTTAATGAGAAACCCTAACTTTCTGGCAGCTCCTCCTCCTTCCAGCCCATCTTGTCCAACTCCGCACTGCACCAAATCTAGAGCACAGCTTCATACATTTTCAGTGGCAGCCTCACTGATCATGATGGCAATAGCAATAGCAGTTGCTACCATGCTGCTGGATTGATATCTCTCAGACAAAGATCCAGTCTATATTGCCACAAGAAAACACGTTCTGTAAGCCCTTTGTGACCCCTTCTCAAGCGTTGCACAAAATCTGCGCTGAACAGCACCTTTATATCTCAAAGTTGCAAGAGACTTGACCTTCGTGGCTACAGAAGGAAGCACTGGTTTAAAACAAGGGGGGATTTGATTTTGCAAAAAGAAAGCGTTTTCTACAGCACTGCTTTTAATTTGTTTGAGCTGAGCTGGAAAACAAAGCTGAACTGAGTCCTGAATGTTCAAAGTTTCATATAAGCTTTCCCTGCTAGTAAGGATCAGGTCTGTAATCAGTTTTTGAACTTATTTACTGATTTCTTCTGATATAAAAGAGGGCTATTAAAAAAAAAAAAAAGTGACCACCCCTTTCTCCTATAGCCACACACACTGAGC
This sequence comes from Crocodylus siamensis, assembly GCF_052110815.1. Classification (NCBI taxonomy): domain Eukaryota; kingdom Metazoa; phylum Chordata; order Crocodylia; family Crocodylidae; genus Crocodylus; species Crocodylus siamensis. The sequence goes on along the minus strand of NC_143396.1, from coordinate 225,515,335 downwards.
TCCTCTGCTTCTAGCTCTGGTATCTTCAAGGTAAAAAGTTCTATAAATTCCCTCATCTTCATGGAACAGGAACCAGAAGTGGGGGTAGGGCTGGCAGCGAGTTTCCTAGATCAATGGCCATTTGAAATTCAGGCATATGGCTGCTGAAGCTCTACAGCTGCATGTGTTAATTACCACACGTGTCTCCTGTAAAGCAGTCTGTTAAACACAAAAAGAAAACAGAAAAGGAAAAGCCATTCCAAAGGATTAAGTAAATAGTCTAAATTTTTGACCCTGCTCCCCCCAACACATGCACATGTGTAAGAACACAGGCTCCCTTCCCTAATTTCCCTGACACCTGCATGGTCAGGAAGCAGGACACCCCTTTACATCTTCAGCCATGTGCACTGAACCCAGGCAAAAAAAACCCAAAACCCAAAAACCATCTCTCAAAGTGTACTTTCACCCCACCACCCTCTCCTCTTCCCCCTCCCTTTGCTGTTTCTCCTTTAGAGGACTAATTCCTGGCTGACAACCAGAGTAGTCTTGGGCTTACAATACGCCTTTTCATTTCCTTGGAGGCAAAGAGAATGGATACCTCGCTGGCTACGTCTGTATCGCATGTGTGCAAATGAGGGGAACGAAGGGTAGGGGAAGCTGGCTACATTTGCCCCCTCCCATATTTTGCAGGGGATCACAAAGGGCAGAACTCAGAGCTGATGGGATTAAGAACAACTCCACAGATGTCAAATGGAGTCATACCACCTACCCCCATGTCTGCATCTAGCCTGAAAATTTTCAATACTTGATTATGGAATTATAAAAAGCAGTTTTTGCATAAGGCTGTTGTGGGGGAGGTTTCACAGAAGTTTAGGGCTGGAAGGGACCTTGTAAGATCATCAGGTCCAGCCCCCCTGCTGTTGGCAGGAAAGACCGCTGGAGTCAAATAACCCCAGCAAGGTGTGTGTTCAGTCGCCTTCTGAACGTCTCCAGGGTAGATGCCTGCACCACCCCTGCTGGGAGTGTATTCTGGAGTCTGGTCACATGAACCAGGAAGAAGTTTTTCTTTATATTCAGTCTGAAACCTCCTTCTAGGACTTCATGACCACTGCTCCTGGTTTTCCCCTGGGGCACTTTGGTGAATAACTGTTCACTTATGCTCTCCCCTGATATATTTGTAAGCTGCCACCAAATCCCTGCAACGTCTTCTCTTTTCTAGGCTGAACAGTCCCATATCTGTTAGCCTTTCCTCGTATGGCTTCCTTTTCAGGCCTCTAATCATATGACTCAGACTCTCTCAAGCTTCTCCACATCCTTCTTGAAGTGTGGCACCCAGAACTGGATGCTGTGCTCCAGCTACAGTCTCACCAATGCCGAGTACAGTGGGAGAATAACTTCCTCAGTTTTGCTTGAGACGTATCAGTTGATGCATGCCAGCGTATTGTTTGCTCTGCTAATGGTAGCATCACACCCGTGGCTCATATTCATTTTATGAACAAGGGTTGCTTGTTTGGGGCGGGGGGGGCGTTGTGTGGGGAGGGAAGGGGGTGATGACAGCGAATAGAAATTTGCAAGGAAATCAGTCCAGGACCTCCAAAGGATCTAGCATGTTGCAAAAAGGAACCTGTACTTGCAAAACATGCATGGCTCATGGGAGGTTCAAAGCATTTCTGCTATTGTAACAGCACTCCTTAATTTCTATCTGAGAGATTACGAGAGAGGGAGAAGATAGTTCCATCTGATCAGTGATCACAAATTGCCTACTATGCCTAAAGCACCATTTTGAAACCAGGCCAGGTCAGTAATTCTCAAGAGCCAGCATCATCTAACAGCTTTTGGGTGACTTCTATGTCATACAAAGGCCCAATAAGGATCAGGGCCGTGCTCTGTTAGAGACTATACCACTCAAGAGCAGACATGGACCTGTTCCTGAGGAACTTAATCTAGCAGACAACTGCCTTCATCAGCCATCTGCATTGATCTACTCACACCTGTTGGCAGAAGAGGCAAATGTGCATGCAGCAGGAAAAGCTTTCATTCCCCTACTCTATCCATTTTAAGGATCCTTTAATCCCTGTTGCTGTCATCTCAGCAACTTCCACAAGAATTATACATTTGCCTCCAGCTTCCCTATGCTCAAGTTGACAGACTGCAGCTCCATCACAATTCTGAAATTCTGTATGCCTAACCCCAGTGAGGCCAAGTCACTGAGATGAGGGACACCACAGGGGTATGAGGTTGTGGGTGTAAGTGTGAACTATTTTGTTCTTGTAAGTAGTCATGTGCATGCCTTAAGTGTTTGGTATCAGACACTGAAGTGTAGCTGTTTGAAAAGTAACCTCTAAAAATGGCAATGTATTACCAGTTTCAAAAGTTAAATTAGTTACTCTTGTTATTAGGACTAAAGATGCTGAAAGCTAAAAAAGATCTTCAATGACTCTTACGCAAATCCCTTGCCTTCCAGAGCTATAAAGAGCAGAAATGCAATCAATTCGCCAGGAATGAGGTTTTTCACTTGGTTTTGGCACCTGTTACCAATTCTAGTTATGCATGTTACACTAAACAATCATTGGATGAAATGCATAAAAAATAATTAGGAGTATGATCCAGAAATCAGAAACCTCCCTCCCAGATCAATGTTCTACATATCAGGACAGGACCACACTCTTTGTTGTGTCCCCCATCTGGCTCCATGACTTCTTCCCTCTTGGCTGCCTATGGACCCTCTTCAAAGGAGAATGGAAGGTGCTCTTGAACCTGAAGGCTTTGCTTTCTCTGGGGCCATTCCTGATTACATTCCATTAACATCACAGGATCTACACCCTAGGTTAGGGAATTACCAACACCAATGCTGGACTTCCTTTGCAAAGAGAAACAAAACCAACCAAAAAAATCTAGAGCATTACACTAAAGGTAAGCGTGTGTTCTCTTCCAGGTTGGCGGACCTCCTCCAGCGGGCTTTAAACTAGGCTCGTTGGGGGAAGGGGAAGATGAGGGCGGAGGAAACATCAGACTGCCAGACCAAACAGCACCCACAACTACAGCCCAGCCCAGACCAACGAGCAAAGCGAATAAACAGGTAAGAGAGAGGGGCCAGGGTAACGCTGGGACTAGGGGGACACACACCCACAGGAGGCCTCAAATGCCTCTACACAAACACTCGTAGTATGGGCAACAAGCAGGAGGAACTCACCCTCCTGCTGGCTGACACCAGCCCGGACATAGTAGGGATTACGGAAACGTGGTGGGACGAAACGCATGATTGGGCGGTCAATGTCAAGGGCTATAGGCTGTACAGGAGGGACAGGATAGGAAAGAGAGGTGGGGGCGTGGCGCTCTATATTAAGGAGGAATACACATCCTCGTTAATTAGCAAGGAGTCAGGGGAGGGGCACTCTGAAGTGCTTTGGGTTAGAGTACAAGGCAGTCGAGGGGAAAGAGACTTAACGGTGGGAGTTTACTACAGACCTCCTAACCAGGGAGAAGAGCTTGACCGGGAATTCTTGGGTCAGCTCACAGACGTAGTGAAGGCTAAGGATGTAGTAGTCATGGGGGACCTGAACTTCCCGGACATCTGCTGGGAAGAGCAGTCAGCCAGGTCTGAACACTCACGTAGGTTCTTGGCCAGAGTGCAGGACGTCCATCTAACCCAGGAGGTGCACAGCCCCACCAGGGGGGATGCCTTGTTGGACCTATTGCTGGCCATGGATGATGACGTGGTGAGGGGGCTGCAGGTGCTCGACCACCTGGGCGACAGCGATCATCGCCTGCTGGAATTCACCATCCAGTGCAAGGTGGCAAAGGCATGCAGTAAGGCAGCGAACCTAGATTTTAGGAGGGCAGACTTCAACAAGCTAAGGAGGATAGTTGGAGAAGCGCTGAGGTCCCGGAGGGGAGAGGAGCCAGGTGTCCAAAGCCCAAAGGAAGGTAATCCCAACAAGGATCAAAGGGAGCAGGAGAGCACACAAACCTCCGTGGCTCACCAAAAGCATCCGGGAATGTCTCCTTGCTAAAAAGGATGCTTACACCCAATGGAAAGAAGGGGTCATCACCAGGGAGGACTATTCTGTAGTTGCTCGGGGATGTACGGGGGTAGTTAGGAAGGCCAAGGCAGAGATGGAACTGGGACTAGCTTCCCAGATTAAGGACAATAAGAAGCACTTTTTTAAATATGTAGGGGGTAAAAAGAAGGTCCCGGGTAATGTGGGGCCCTTGCAGGATGCCATGGGAAACTTGGTCGTCACACCAGACGGCAAAGCTAACATGCTTAACGGATTTCTTTGCCTCTGTCTTCCTAAGTAGGGACCAGAACAGCCACCTCCCTGCTGGGCCCCCCTCGGGTCCCGGGGGAGGCACACCTGGGCCATGGGTTAGCGAGGATTTAGTTAGGGATCTCCTGGAGGGGTTGGACGTATTCAAGTCAGCCAGCCCGGATGATCTCCACCCTAGAGTTCTAAAGGAACTGGCCGAGGTCATTGCAAGTCCCCTGGCACAACTTTACGAGCACTTGTGGTGCTCTGGTGAGGTACCAGAGGACTGGAAGAGGGCCAACGTGGTCCCCATCTTCAAAAAAGGTAGGAAGGAGGACCTACCTATAGGAAACTATAGGCCGGTTAGTCTTACCTCGATCCTAGGCAAGCTGCTCGAGAAAATTATGCTGGCACACATCCAGGAGGGGTTTCTAGAGTCGGAAGGGACCTAAGTAGATCATCTAGTCCGACCCCCTGCCATGGCAGGAAAGAGTACTGGGGTCAAACGACCCCAGCAAGGTGTTCATCTAACCTCCTCTTAAAAACCCCCAGGGTAGGAGCCAGCACCACATCCCTTGGAAGTTGGTTCCAGGCCCTAGCCGCCCTGACCGTGAAGTAGCGCCTCCTGATGTCTAACCTAAACCTACCCTCTGCCAGCTTGTGACTGTTATTCCTGGTCACTCCTGGCAGTGCTCGGGGGAACAGTGACTCCCCCAATGCCTGCTGATCCCCTCTGACTAGTTTATAATGATCTAAACATCTCTAAAATAATTTTCAGAACAGAAGAGTGCCAACTTGCAGTGATCTATGCTTAGATTCTCATTGAGAGGCAAGGATTTCTTAGGATGTTATTTTTTATTGGACCAACTGTCTACTTGGGATAGAGTTAGACAATCTTTCAAACACAAGACCTTCTTCATCTTCAGTGAAAGTCATACCCTTCTAATCCTTTTCTTCACTTAATTCACTTTTTTGGTGCCAGTTCTAAGCAGGCAGTTGGAGGGAGGGGTTTTATGGAGATCAACAATGAAAGGACCTGCATATGTTTACTTTACCGTCTCCTAACCGATCTGCTTTCTAAAGACTGCCTGAGGAGTAGGGACGATACTGCTCATTGCTCTGACATGTGAAAGCTGGAGCTCTGAGCCCCGATAGCCCCGACATTCCACAGAAGTAAAAGAGGAGTTGTGTTTTGTTTTACGAGTTTGCTCGTTTTGTTTTAAACCTGTGGCACAGTTTCTGGCTGGCTGGAAAAGAGCGTTCTGCATTCTTCAGGCAGGGAAGAAATCCAACCACGTCAGCTGCAAGGGTGCATTTCAACTGTTCCTCAGAACATGAACACTTCAGCATAGGACTGGATGCAGCATCTACCATTCTATACTAAAAGCAAAGTAATTAAAAGTACGGAGCAGCTGCAGTAAATTGGTACAAGTTCCTAATGGCAAAGGGCTAGCAATCTGAAGCAAAGTCTTCCTCCAAAAATTAGAGCACAAAGCACACATAAGAAAGAACAAATGGCACCAGAGAGCAATATTCAAGCAAAAAAGATGGGGTCTTCACTGGAAGGATCTTGTGAAAACTCTCTTCTACCTCTATCTGAGGAAGTGGTACTATGGGTCACAAGAATACCAGCTTTTAGGTAAGATGCATTGGGACCCATCCCCATTTTTATTTAGAAAAAAAGACTTTCTAGAGTCCAACACCTGCGCCTAAACAAGAAGGAGCAACTCAATACAAATGCAGAATTCAGCTGGTTGCACAGGTACAAAACTTGCCATGCTGGTGGCAGAAGACTCGTTCCCCCTTTCCCTGTGAGGGGGAGAAAGCTTGTGACCGTCCCTCCAGACTCAAATCTCCAGACATGTAGGCCAGGAAAGAGGAGGAGCAGGACTTCTCCAGCTCCTGCCTTCCAACCACAGGCACTTGCTAAGGCTATCATGGCAGTATATACCAGGTCTTCATAATACCTTGGAAGTCGTGAGGACAGACTAGCCCCGAGCAGTTGTGGGGGTTTCTTTGTACAGAGTCACATTCAAAACTAGACTTCTGGACAGTATCTGAAGGGTAGTGGTTAGTCTGCTCTGCCACATGAATCCTAGAATAGACTCAATGCTAGTCCTCGAATAGCCTGGTAATGCCTGCTGCAGAAAAAGTTGAAGAGACTAGGAATACAACCCAGCATTGCAGAACAGGGCTCAGGAAGAAAAAAAAAAAGGATAATCCCATGGGAAGTGCAAGCAATTTTTCAACAAGCTTCAATGTGTGGCAAAAAGTGACTGTGCCCAGACTGAATTGGCACTGCTGCCCATTGTACCAGGAGGCCTGCAACTGTAGACCTGAACCAGGTTGAGAAAACCCCATGGTCAAACTGCAGTGTTGTAGCACAGCGTATCTGAGGTTAGAAACATTTCTTTGGTATTCTCCTCATCTCAAAAGTGAGAGCAACATGAGACTGAAAGGGCTAGATTTGCTGAAGAGGCAGTACCACCCATATTCTGTCTTGCAGCATGCTTTTGAGAAAACAGATATAAACTGGCAGGTACATGAACACAGAACAGGCTAATTTCTTGTTCTTGAACTAAGGTATCCCCAGTAAAGGGTGAAGAACCTTAGAGATACAGCCAACCATTTCTTTGTGACAGGCAAACAGAAGAACAGATTTCCAGCAATGGATTTTCCAGCAACTGTTGCTAATGGGGGAAGAAAAAAATGAAGTCCTTGCACAGCAAGGGTTCAGAGGATTCCCTCAGTCTGGGAGACAGCACCCTCTCATGCCTGGAGCTCAACACAAAAGGACGTATAGAGAGAAAATAATTTTATTTCCAGCTCCCCAGTTCTGTCACTGACTTGCTGTGCAGCTGTAGGGAGTCACTTAATGTCTGCACCTCAGGCTATTAGTTCTGCTGATACTATTCTACTTACCTAGCTCAAAGCTTTAATGGATTAATGACTAAAGTACTTGGAGACCTTTAGATGAAAGAGTTACAGAAAGTGTAGAATATTGCAGTCATTTATTCACTGATGGGGTTCTACTATTTAATGGGTAAAACTTTAGCAAGCCTGCAGATGGTTAAGAAAAAAAGGAGTTAAGAAAGATTTTATTTCAATATTTGTTTTAGACTCTGCCATATAAAACTGAGTATTTCTGACTGGGGAAGGATCCATGCAGCTAAAACTGTTTCCTTACATGCCCTTTCTGCTAATGAAGATTAGATACTGGAACACACTTATAAGATCTTCTTATCTTGAGCACACTTATAAGATACTTAAGATGTTCTTTTCTGTCTTTGTTATGCATCTGATTCTCCAGGGTAGGGGTCAGGGCATGAACTTCAGTTCTTAGCCAAAACAATAGGCTCCAGCCTTCATATGATAGGGAACTTTATCACTTTGCTTTCTTCATGTCAGGCTTTGCTGTGGTATGAAAAAAGAAAAGTAACAAGACAAAGATTCAAAGAATTCAGTAAAAACTTAATTGGGTCAAAGACACTTGAGTCACTGCCAGATCTTAATGTCAAGCCTAGTCCCTAACTTCAACCTTACCACCCATATTTGCAGCAGCAGAGCAGTGAAACTTCTCCACTCTTCTCAACCAGTTCAATAAAGGTATGTCTCCAGCAGAATCCATACTGCCCATTTTAAGCTGATAGATACCTACAGACTCTTTGAAGGTAACATCCTCCAAGCTCTCCTCCTCCCCCCATGAAAGACAAAGAGTAGTAAAAACAGAAGGATCAGGAGGTGCAGATTGTCTCAGTCAAAACATAAAGACTGTTTGGGCTAGCAGTTCTGGCCAAGGGCACTCCAAACTAACATAACTTCAGTTTCTCCCCTGGAGAAGTCTGCAGCCCTGACATTGCCTTATTTTGGACGGCCAGCATTAGCCGGTAGGGATTAAGATCTATGCAATGTGTTGCAAATAAACTTGTAACATTAAAATCCTCCTGTCTGTGACCCTGAAGAGCTAAAGCAATCTCTATCGGACAGTATTCCTTCTTTACAGGTTCTTTTAACTGTAATAATAAAATAAATAAATAAATCCTGAGCAGTGACTGGCCAGACCAACCCCATTGTACGTGTTAACCACAGAACAGAACCCACCGCTCAGTGATTTAGTCTATATGTGAATTGGCTGGCTACAGCCAAAACTGCAAATCTGAGCATAGGCCATGTCATGGAAACACTGGACTTTCATCCCATCTCATTATGAACAGTTTCCTTCTCTCCAGGCCTGTTGTACATAACAAGAATGAAGCATCTCTTACCAAATACAGAATGATTGCTACTTGCCATCTTAAATGTTTTTAACAAGTTACGACTGGTCAGAATAAGCTACCATCACATCATATGGCTTTTGCTAAAATATGCATGTGAATACAGACCAAAAAAAACTGGCAGAGGTTGTTAAAAACAAGGCAGAGGGAAGGAGGAGTTACTTACTAGCAGTCGTGCTTATCATAGGATCCCAGGAAAGTAGGGCTGGAAGGGACCTCATAAGGGAAGATTATCCTTGACTAAACTCTCCCTGACAACCTGCTCTTGAAAGTTGTCAAGCATGGTGATTCCACAATTTCTCTAGGTACCTGTTCCAATGCTTGACCTCTGTCAGTCAAAAAGTTCCTTCTAATCTCCAGTCTAAATTTTCCCTGCTGCAACTTGACGCCACTGCTCCCAGTCCTGTAGCCCCTAGCCACAGAGAAAATCCCATCTCCATAATAATCACCCTTCAGGTATTGAAAACTGTTCTCAAATCCTCCCTCAGTCTTCTCTTCTCCATGTTAAATAACACTAGTTCTTTCAGCCTTTCCTCATAAGTCTCGTCTCCCAGGCTCCTGATCATTTTGTCACCCTCTGCTGTACTCTTTCCAAAATGTCCACATCCTCCTTGAAGTCTGCGATACAAAACTGGACACAGTACTCCAGGTAAGGGCTCACCAGGGATCACTTCCCTTGATTTGCAAGCAACACTCCTGTTAATGCAATGCAGCATACTGTTGGCTTGATATACCCATCTTCCAACAACTCCACTTTGCAAAAGCTACAAGGAAAACCAATACATGCAGATGAATTTAATCTGTTAAGAACAACTGCACAGGTCTCATTGCCTTTTTCCCCAAACATCCCCAGTCTACTATATAAAAGAGGGAGATGAAGGGCATGGGTTCTCTCTTCATTTCTCCAAAACAGAGGAAATTAGAGTGGTAGTGGCAGACAGCAGAAGAGACTAGAACAACTACAATATTACCACTCCCAAAATACTAGAACTAGGGAGTACCACTGAAATTAGGAGACAAGCTTAAAACCTAGGGGGGGAAGCAAGTGGGGAGACTGCCCTGGGCACCAAAGTGAAGGGGCACCAACAGGCCCTGCCTGGAGCAGTGAGTGGCTCATCTGTGCGGGGCATGGGGACGGGTGGCTCCTGCCACTGTATGTACTCCTGAGTAAGCATGGGGTGGGGCATGTGCCCCACAGATCTGTGCAGGGGGTGAGGGCAGGCTACCGCTGCAGGCTTTGCCCCAAGTGCCAAACTTCATTGCTATGGCACTGTACATATAGATGTCTATACATATGTAGACTATAAGTATTTATATATATGTTAATGCCTTTCTCTCTCCTGTTCACCCACCAGCAGACTGTACATGTTCAGTGCTTCTAATTAAGAATGTATGTGGTCCACTTTTTTCTTATTTAGGCAAAGGCATACCTCTGTAAATGTGTGATTATGTGTTAAACCTGAAGCTCTGTATAACACAAGTATTAATAATATGTTTGGGTGTCTGTTAATACTCTACTTGCAGGTCTGGCCTGTAGTGCAAGCAAATCACGTACCTGCTTGGGGCTTAGCTTTGGTTTAGAACCATAAAAAGCACCATGCTGGATCAGAGCAATGGTCTGTTTAGCCCAGTATTCTGTCTTTGACAGACTGATATCCATCTACAGATCTATATACAGCTCTACACACACATCTATCTATCTGTCTCTAAATATAATATTAAGCATTAAATATTAACTATACACAATATTATAAATAACTATTTAATTATAATATTAAATAAATCCATGTTTGAATATAACTAAAAATAAAAGAGTGATTTTTTTCAAAATGCAGCATCGCTCCTTTTCTCCAAAGACTTAAATAAAAGGTGACTCCTAAGGTAAGTTACCATAATTTTGAGTTGAGGGGGAGTGGGAGGGAAGGCTAATCCAGTCTGACAGCCTTCCATAGAAAAAACTACTCTAACTAGAGTTTAAGGTTATGTCTATGCAACACAATGCTGTACTTTGCAGGAATATTTGGATTAAGCCTGAATGGTTTCAGTTCAGTACCCATGCAGTGCTGCACTGTCTTGTGTAGACCTTCCCTAAGCTGCAAGGCAGGCATTTTCTTGTGATGTGGTACCAGATGTGATTTGTAGAAAAGAAGAAGAAAATTCCCAATTCAGATATTCTAGCAGGGATGTCCAAGGCAACAGCCTTCATTTGCAACAGCAGGAGCAAGGCTGGTAGAGCACTGTTTTCCTACTGCAAGGAGACAAACCAAGACCATGCTGAAAAGAGTGCCTGGGTATATGGTGCAGTTAGAGACAGAAGCCAATTAGTTCTCATACTTACCGCTCCACAGTTATCTTGTCCAAGATGATTTGGCTCGATGCATGTTATAAAGACAAGGAATGTGTATAAACATGAAGAGACAGATGTGATATTTTTAGCACTTAGCACTTCAGTGAGGATGAGCCATACGGAGGGAGCCATACGGGAAGGCAGGAGGGAGCCATACGGGAAGGGAGGAATGGCAAAGAATTCATTTAACTTGTGCTGCAGGAAAGCACTAAAAGGACCTAAGGGTGTGATTTGCAAAAGCATTCAGAAAACAGAAACCTGCTTCCATTGAACTCAGTGAGAGTCCTACCCAATACAGAACATGTGCAGATCCCTCCTCACACCAACCTCCTGCCTCCCCAGCCTTGTGCCCTCATCTTTTTTCTGTAAGTGCAGAGTACAAGCTTCAATAGTAAACTAAGCACATGAAGGTTAATTTTGCTCCTTTGGAACAATCTGCTTTAATATCCTACAGTTCCTGCTACACGTTACATATATTATGCAATTAACTGGTTGATTGCACAATAAATTTAAACCAGCCACACATGCAAAGTAATTATCACATGATAAAAATGACTATCAAGCTATAAAGAGTGTCAACCAGCTACAAAGTCAGTGTTTGAAAATGTGTAATAACTCTATAGCTGTTTTCTATCAAGCTTTAATTTGAACATGTAGCAGGGCCCTATGTTTCAGATGCTGAGGACAAGGTATATACAGTTTACCCCATAAGGGTGGTGCACTGAATTGGATTGTGCTTTATTCCACATGTTTTTGGAGTACATTTGAAAGCCTGTTAAGAGTCTTCCTAGGCCTGTTTGTTGCAATACAAAGCTCTACTCCATCTCAAGAGACCTGGCCAGGCAGCCCTAGTTAAAGAAACATTTTACTAAAGCACAGAACTCTACTCACCTTTCCTTCCTGAATTACCCTGGCCTGAAGGCTTATCAGTTACTGAACCTTAAAAAGAGAACAAAAAGAGAGACACTGTTTAGAGACTGCATAACCACACCATGTCACATCAATACAATTTGAGATCTTAGCTGGCAGGGTTTGTTTTGCCTGGCAACAACTCAATTTAGGATTCAGAGATTCCTCAGTAGCAATCCATGCCATCAAATACTTAAAGGCAACACAAGGAATAGTTAGGCACTACAGATGTCAAATCAGGGTCAGATTAAAACAAGAGATACATAAAGTAGTAGCAGGGCCCAAGGTTTCAAAGAGCCTCAACATTGCAGTGAGCCAGGGAGACTTGAGATCAAATCCTAGAGCAGGAGGAGAGACATGGGGATGGAAAACAATACTAATGACTGCGGGGAGGGAAAGATGTGAGAAAGGTGAGGGAATGTCGATTTGTAAAAGGTAAGGAACACAAGATGATGATGAGGTCGGGGGGGGGAAACAGGGAGAGCTTCACACTAGCAAAGACAGTGAGCAGGGCCTGAGACCTGTATTTAACCAGGAGCGTCATCAACTGTTACCAAGGAACCAGAATCCTGAGGATAAGCTGGCAGATCTCTGACAAGCAATTTCATTTATATCTTCAAATGAAATAGAATATCATGCATTGGTTTCTTCAAATTGCCTTACAAATGAGGCATTACCAAGCCCTTTTATATTAAAAAAATGTAATTAAGACCCATAGCTGTTTTGACAATCCCATTACAAAAAACATGAAAAACAAAACCATGTTCTACTGTTGAACTGGTCCCTTCATATCCAAGAAGGATTCCTTCCCCAAGCCAAGCACCATCAGGGTCTTTTGTAGCACAAGGCTTCCTTATGCTGTGTAAACACTCCACACTATGTTTGTATGCACTGGCTCTTGCGCTACAGTGTTTCCTATAGCTACATTAACTATAGGAAGTCATCCTTGCACTGAAAGAAAGATCAGCATACTATAACTGCTGTCTTTATACTTTCTCTACCCATCTCTCATTTGGACTTATCACTGGAGCTTGGAGCCACTGATCAGCCAGTCTGACCATTTTCAATAAATGTAGCCTGGGCAGGAAGAAGAGCATCTCCTAGAGCAGTGACACATCTGCTTTCCCCCTAGTCCACCAGCGACCACATACATTAGGTTAATTCTGCCAGAAGTCTACAGCTGGTCCAGTTCACCATTGCTTCCAAACTGATGCTCTCCCCACAAAAAAGGGGCTAGATGAAGCTCATCTTACAAATATTTCTAGATGTTGAGGCACACTGCAGTTCTACTGCTTGTGCTCTGTTACAAAGCAGCCATGAAGCTGTCAAGGGCTTTAAAAATTGTCTTGCCCTTCTGTACTAATTCAATAAAGCAGGGGCCAAAACAACTTTAAAATGCATCTAAATAATTTAAACTGAAAGCTTCTACTCAAAAGATATACCACCTGTGGATTCTGGTCTACATACAAGTACAGTTATTTCTGCTTTGTCAGGGCATCATTTCCTTCACTTTAAGAACAATTTTCAATAAATCTTTCAGTGCGCCAGGTGCCCTGTAATCCACAATGAAGATACCACAACCATCATGAGACCAATTAAGAGCCCAAGCTATCTGGCAGGTCAGAGAGCAAACAGCTGGAGTGTGTGCATGGGATAACTGCAATTTTTGTTTCTTAAAGTCACCTGGCAAATATTGAGCTACTGGCACCGGGAACAAAAAACAGCTTCTCCCTTCGATTACTGAATAAAGGCATAATTAAATCCCACCCCACAGTACCTGAACATACAGGAGTTTTGTTCTGTACAGAAGAGCCACTGATGGGTTTGCCATCGGGTGTGACACACCAGCAGTATCCAGTATAGGTATGGCACTGCACCTGTTTGGGAAAAAGGAGAGCCAAATCTCAGACGCTTCAGTTCCCATGGCCCCACCTACCCCATCTCAGCTCTTGTGCGTTACTATTTATCCAGCACCTCAAAGCTGAAAGCTCAGTTTGAAAGCATCATCCTCTCAGCATGGGAGGTCATACATCAGAAAAGCTTTTACAGTGTTGGCAGACACTTCTTTAGACAATGGAAATTGTATTTTGTTAAAGAGATTCATCTCCCCAGCACCAACCAGCCAGTCAGTCATCAGATCATAAGAAAAGACAAGTGACAGAATGTAATGTGAAGACACTTCAGCATTGTTGTATAGTATTGTATTTTGTCTGGTCCCATCCTTTGGTTTATGGGTATTCATAAAATGTGCTATCATCTGTACATAAATGGGTATCACTCCCACCATCTGCCGATTCAAAAAGAGCCTCCTTCCCTGCCTTCTATGTCACCATGCTCAACAACATTCTCTCCATGGCAGATGCTTGAGACTAGTCATCATCACTGCAGTTTTTCCAGCCTTCATCACTGAACAAAAGAGGAGCCTGGCCTCTTTTGGTATTCTCACTTGCAGAAACAGTTCATAGATAAATGAAAAATCATTCATACTGAACCAACAGGTGTGCATTCATATGTAAGCACAGATTTAAAAATATTTAGTGACTGCCTCAGGTGAGCAGTCAAAAAGGCCAGGAGAGTATTCCTAGGAGCCCTCTAGCCCACATAAACAATACACTTCTTACCAGATGTGGGGAAGTTGAAAGCTGAGAGGAATGTAAACTTTTCTAGAGTTTTTGTACAATACTGGGCAGATAGATAAAGCTAAAGACACCTTTGACTTCATTATAGACAAAAGGACAATCCCACCTCTGGCAGCCCTAGAGAGAAGCCCTAGCATTGCAGCCAGTCGCTGTTGTGGTGAAAAGTTTTGGCAGGGCAAGCAGCCAGGGCATATGTGGACTCACAGCCCCTCCTCAGCCTCATCCAACTACAGGCAAAGGTGATGAAGCAGCCCCTACGTCACTGAGGCTATAAAACCTGTCACCAAATGAAGCGGATCAGTTGTGCTGAGATATGTCTCAACACAGCTGCTTTGTTATCTGGTGGCCTGTAGGGACAGGAGTGGCAGGGGCCTGATCCTGCAGGACACAACTCAGGACATCCCTCTGCAAACAGGGAAACCCAGGCAGGTGCTCCCAGGGCCTCAAGGGCCCAGTCCTGTGTGCCTCACAAATTCCTCTGCAGGGGGGGTACCCAGGGCAGTAAAATTGGGCCCTTGGAGTCCCAGGAGCACCTGTCCACAGTAGCTGGAGATCACAGGCAGCTCCAGGCTGCCCACACTCTCCTACCTTAAAACAAACAGACATGCACCTCAAAATATCAGCACCAATGAATACTACTTTGCGTCACGGCCACAGATTCGGGCATTTGTGATACAACAAAGG
Source organism: Crocodylus siamensis (assembly GCF_052110815.1). Taxonomy (NCBI): domain Eukaryota; kingdom Metazoa; phylum Chordata; order Crocodylia; family Crocodylidae; genus Crocodylus; species Crocodylus siamensis. The sequence goes on along the minus strand of NC_143396.1, from coordinate 225,500,253 downwards.
GCATGGGCATCTGTCTGCTTTCACTTTGTGCCACCATAAAACATTTTTATGGAAGCACAAAGGTGACATCTGTTTGCAGCCTAAGTGCCACTGATTCCCATGGCCACCAGAAATAGGGAATCATAAATTTGGCAGCAGCTGCACTAGGCTCCTGCACCAACACCTCCCCTAACAGCACTATGAGGTTGAGAGGGATGCAGACGCCACAGGTAAGTGACTTCTACCCCCTCCCCTCCATTCTGGCACTGGGAGAAGACAGCAGGCCAGATGACCTACTTCTCCAGGCTATATGCAGCCCACGAGTCATGCATGTTTGACGCACCTAGTTTAAGGAATGCCTGTTAATGTAATACACAAACCTCAACTACAGACTTTAAATGGGGTCTGCATTTGCACAATAGTGCCTCCAGTCCTATAAATGTACCTACAGATGCCCACACCACCATAAAGACGGCTAAAAACTCAACACCGCAGAACTGTACAATGAGATCATCCTTCAAACTTCTGTTTTATTTTTTTAACAAGGGCTCTGTTCATTCTTTTCTCTTTCAAGATAATTTATCCAAAACATTTCCCATTACCAGTCTTCTCCATCCAGGACAGAATACTCATACAGGACCCTGTCACACTTTCTTTTTGGGGGGAGAGGGGTCACTTCAGGCCTAGAGTATTTCTTCCCCTTCACTGACAGCTGGATAAGATTCTACAAGGTAGCCGAGTTTGTTCAGGGACTTAATGACAGACTTTTAAAAGGCTTTGGGTATCACATAAAATGTGATCTAAGAGCAATTATAACACGGTGCAATGTGTTTATCTTGGGTTTTACTGACTTGCAAAGCAATCATTTTGCCTCAAGCCAAATTAACATCTAGTGGCCAAAACCAACAGTAACCACGTGTGCACATATATTCCTCAAGTCATTGTGCTATTTGTGCACTTTCACTTTTATTCCTTCCCAATATATCATGGAATGAACTACAGACTATTCAAATGCACCATAAATATAGTGAGCTATTCATCAGTTTGCTGTGTTTCTTATGAGCCCATCTAATTAGTGGCATATTCAAAGCAATGTAAAATGTGATTTGGCAAAGTAAAAGGAATTTGCTTATTTTTCATTGCATTTTATGTTTATTTTGGTATATTTGCATGTGTATGAAGTTACAATACAGCATGCTTGCTGTCAGGAGAACCAACTGTAAAATTCATGCTCAAGGATTAGAAGAATTACCAAGATTGGACTTCTTATTCCTGTTGGGGAAGGCTGCTATCTATACACAAAGGTATTTTTCTTTCATGACTGTGTTGCACAGCTATTTTAAATTGGGCCTTATGCCCCACAGTACTGACATGTGATTCGTTCAGCTAGAAAGGGTTAGCAGCAAGTATTCACCTGTCATGATAAGTATTTGCCTCAAGGACACACACTGCAATTGTTGTATAACACATTTCTAGTCTTATTAAGGAGAAATATATGTACAGTACGTATATACTTTCTATTCTCAGAAGCCTAGTGCTTTGTAATCACCTATAATGCCAGTATTTATTTTTACAGGAGATCCATGTCATTTGTGTTGCATTGTATTCTTTTAGCTAAAGTTTAGAAAAATATCAAAGTACAAATTGTATTATTATTCACACAGCCCTATCTATAAAAGATAAGCAATTTGATACATCTGGGATGGGAGATTTTAACCATGAGCACCTCAGTGAGATGAGTCTTTTTCAAATGAGACCCAATAAAACCTTCATAACACTAGAAAGTCATGTAGCATGTCACATTCATTACAGAGAAACTATTGAGTTTGATATTCTTATTATTAAATTGATTCTATTTTCATTAACACTTCAACTGCCCTGTAAAATCAAGCAGTTTGTTATGAGCAGGTTCACATCACGAAATTAGGGCCTAATTCAAAACTCTTTGACCTCAATAAGCTTTGGATCAGACCCTAGGAGAGCCCAAGAGAAACCATTTATGAGCACTTTTGTTAGATACCCTGTGCTAAATAGAAATCATCATTTTGTGCACCACATGAAAAAAAGGTATAACAGATAGTCTAATCCCAATGAAGTATGGCATTTATGGAGTTTCCTGAAGTCAGCTTTTCCCCAGTAGAGACAGATGAGGGTTAGTGTCTACAAGGCTACCACATTCAGGTCTCTAAAATTCTTGGGAACTTTTTTTTAGGGTTCTCCCACCCCTCCCTCCATCTTCTCTGACCCCTCCCCACACACTTTTTCCAATTTAGATGTTTATCCTTATTTAAAATTCAGCCTTCAGCTAAGCCTTCAACTCATATTCAGCCTTAACAGTCCCTCAGTCTGCTCAATGGCAAATCACGCAACGGAATACATTTATAGTCAGAAAAATCCACACCTGCATAAAAACCTTTTTACTGCATAGATCTCCTTTTGGAATTTTAGAATCTTATTTGGATTTTTATCAAAGTTTAAATGCTAAGTCATATTATCTGGTTTTACTTATGATAACGTATGTGTTGGTCTCCTCTTTTGCTCACATTAACCTTGCAAAGCAATTGTTGTAGGGAGAGGGAAGGGTTCTCAAAATGGAAGCAAAAGTATTAGCCAAGTTCCAACTTCATGGTGATATGAGAGCAGGAAGGTACATCCCAATTTTAAGAACCCAAAGCAAGTTTGCCTAGCTGATAACTGAACATTGTTAATAACAACCTATGCATATGTACTATGGAATCATCAAGAAACAAGGATGTGGATATTTAAAAAAAGCAAGAAAAATCATTTTTCAATAGTCTACTATTCTGACCAAGTTATCTTCAAGTGAAGTCTGCAGCTACCTGAACTAGTGATTAGGCAGGAAAACGGGATATGCCATCTTGATCGTGGCTCATCCGAGAGATGAAAAGCAGGAAAAAGGCAGCCAACAAAAATTTCTCTGTTGCTGGTGCCCAAATTAATTAGAAGTGCTACAGTGGTTCGCTCTATTCCCCCTACCCACATCCCCTACAAACACTTAAAATGTGTGAAATCGAACAGAAGCTAACACTCTAGCCACTGGCCCTGTGAATAAACTCCTGCCCTTGTCAAATTGATTAGAATATGAAAACATTAAAACCATAGTCACTGGCAGGCTTCTCTGCCTCTTAATTCTTGTTGGAGAATGAAGCCATTGTTGAGGTCTCTTCAATACCTCGCTGGAGATGCCAGAATTAGATTCCAAAGCATTCCAAAATGTTTAAAAAAAAAGAAAAAAAAACTGGCTGGATCCATCCCTTTACAATGATGTGACAAAGGAGAATCAAGGGATTATTTTCCACAAGATAAATTGGAAATGGGAAAAGGGGATTTATGTACATGTACACAGACAATGGAAGAGGGTTAAACAGTAATTGTGGGTTCGCTTCAGCCAGTACCTGGGGGATTATGGATAGACGTTTGTTATAAGATGCGCTAGGAGTGCCTGATACGGAGTTGGAACAGTTTAGAGCAGCGTTGCACTAAAACATAAAAACAACAATGTCCAGACTACAGTAACTACTGTTCAGACGGAGTTTGATAACCGATTCATATCCAAGTGATAGATTAGAAATAAAAAAAAACAAACGTTTCCTGGCTTCTTCAATAATACAGGGAGAAGAAAAAACATTCCATCTGCATTCAGGGCAACATTTCCTCAAGAAAAAGAAAACAAATTTCAGTCTTCAGAAGACATTGCAGAAGCAGGAGAATGCACAGTGGAGCTACGCTATCCATGTGTGCGGTGCTCATGTCTTCATGAACATCGGTGACACTCAGTTTTGTTCAGACACAGGTAACAATCATTATTCAGACCACTGTTGCAGTAACAAAATTTAAAGCACAAGGAACCACAGATCTAGGACATGTACAGATGTTCAATTTCTACCAGGAGAACCATTATTCTCCCAGTAGAAACATTATTATCCCAGTAGAAGCCACACATGCATAGACATTCATGCTCTTTCTCCCCAACAAAACAAGGCAGTGGAGGGAGAAAAATAAAAGAAGCTGTCTCTAACCAGGCAGAAATCAGTTCTAAGAGAATGAATATTTGAACACTTTCCCTCAGTTTACCTCCTTCCAGAGACCAGGACAAGTGGAGCTACAGCAAAAGAGTCCTGGGTTATCCTGCTCTGGAGAAGGTGTTGGGGCAGTTGCTCTACACCCCGCTGCAAACCAGGAAGAGAGGAGAGGACCATTCAGCAGTTATTCCCCACTGGCTCGCCACATACCAAGGCCCCCAGTGTAAGAAGTAGACGGGGGGTTTTGCTCCGCTGTTCGCTCTTCTCAGCTCCCAGGCACCCAGAGCCAAGTACAGGGACTGAAGCAGAGCACAGGAATCAGGACCGCCGCCTGCCTGCTGTTCACTCTGGGATTTCTAAAGCAAGAGGCAGGCAAGGGACAATGCCTAGTGCCCGGAGACCCTGGTGTAGCATGCAGGTCATAGGCTTTGCCCCACTGCCTCCACTCAGGCACCAGAAGCCAAGCAGAGGAAGCAGTGGTGCAAGCCTCCTGTGTGAGAAGCATGCCTGGGTCTTTGCCCCACTGCTTCCCTTCCTTCCTGGGAATAGTTTGGGAGAGGACGGAAACAACAGCCACTGCTACCTGCCTCTTCCCCAAATTGGACAGTCCCCTCTGGTTTCCCCTTGCTGTCTGCAACACCTAGCTGGGTGGCAGAGGCAATGAGTTGAAAGCTGGAAGGGCCAGGAAGCAGGTTGGAGAGGCTCTCCCGGGTAGTGGGCAAAGCACCAGCCCACTTTCTACACAGGAGTCCCTGGTGTGTGGAGTAGGTAGAAACTTTGCCACAGGGCTCAGTTTGCTCAGTTCCCAGATCCCAGGAGCCAAGCAGAGGGAGCAACACGCCTCACCGTCCAGTTCTTAGTCCAGAGTCCCCAGGTATGAGAAACAGGCAAGGAACTTTGCCCACTGCCCAAAACCTCCCAGAAAGGAAGGAGTAGAGCAGCCCATGCTTTTGCAGACCAGGATCACCCCATTCTCAGAAAAGCACAAAGGAGCAGAGGAGACGGGGTAGGTACAGACTGCATGTCTATACTGCTGCCTCTCCTGGAATAATTTCTAGTGGTGGAAAATTCTCACTAGAAATGCATGTTTCTCACCTGTACAACAAAAATCTGTAGAACTTCATACAGAAAATTTCTGCTTCAAGCCCATAATTTTCATTTGTACTGAGAAGGCCATTTAGAAAGAAGCATCCTATTGCCATTTCAATATTCCACATGCTAGGGAATCCACCACAGGCCTCGATAGGCTTGCCCAGTGGTTACTCATTCTCCCTTTTTAGAAAAAGTGACATCCTATTTTTAGTTTAAATGTGTCATGCTTCCACTTCCAGATACTGGATCTTGTTATGCCTCTCCTCCTGCTATATCGGAGAGCTGCTGACCATCAGACATTTGTCCCTACTTTGCAGGAAACTTTTTAGGCAGCAATAAGAAGCCTCTTAATGCAAGTTGCTAATATATCACATTTTATAGGCCTCAGTTTATTCCAGTTATACTTTTCCAAATTTTCCAGTATCTGGTTTGAAATATTACCCACCAGAACTGAACATGAATATTCCAGCACTGGCCTTGCTCATGCTTTATACAGAGGAAAGGCTAAATTTCCTTGTCCTGCTCAACATCCAGATAGTTCCTACTACACAGGAACTTTTCACTGGTAACCAAATAATTATCTGAAATAACCTGTGACAGAGATCCCTAGTATCTTCTGCAGTCTCCAAACCTCCTGTTGTGGTTTAATGGTAAAATTCTTGTCCCCCACACAGGAGACCTTGGTTTGATTCCCAGATGTGCATTTAACTACAGCCATCAAGGCATCAAACATCTGGATTTAGTCTAACCTTTGGATTCTGTCTCAACGATCTAAAGGGGGGAAGGAAGGTCTGGGCAGCCTCAACTCCTCTATGCTCCAGCCTAGGCATATGCATTGAAGGTCCTGGTGACCGCTCATGCATCTACTGGGATCCAGAAAAATCAATAGTTGCTTACTGCTGCAGTCTCCCCAATACAAACTCATCTAAATAATACCTTGAGGGTGCCGATAATTGAAATCACTTGGAAAAGCCTCCTTTAGGCCCAAATGAAGTCCCACTCACAAAGAAATACTCCTGGACAATATTTTTAAAGCTTGTGCTGGCCATGCTTTACAAGAAAGTCAGTTTCCTATCACACTTCTAATGTGCTACATTTTCTCCATCTATTACCCTTGTTTGGAAGCAAGTATTATCACCAACAGTACTATCCTACAACAGAGTTAATTTACTGTGCCCTAATATGGGCGCATGTGTAGATTGTGACACTTTATTGCAGAGCTAATTAGTCCACTCAGCAGTAAAAGCACACATATAGATGCACCCAGGGAGTAGTGTGGGGAGGAAGCAGTTGCAGCTCATTGCTCTGTATAAGACAAAGAAACAGTTTTGTGTCATGCCCCCAGTAATTCCTCATGAAAGCTAGAGACTATGGTTCAGAAATGCATGGGTGGGAGAGTCTGGCTGATTTTGCAATAGCAGAAGTTAGGCAGGTTTTCTAAGAAACCAGGCTCGTGCTGCAGCAGCCAGAAGGATTTATAACCAAGCCTCATTCACTTCCTTCAATTGTTTTACCCCACAAACTCTTGAACTTTTATTTCGTTTATTGACTTTATTTATCCAACAAGAAGCAGCCACCGGCCCTCTTATACATAACAGAAAATTGCTGCAATCTTTTCCAAACAGTATGCAACAAGTCTAAATAACGAATGTTAAACCCCAGCAATAACATCTGTGACTACAGTCAGACCACAGATCTTTAGAGGACTGCATGAAACTCCTCTTTTGTGGGAGATGTCCTGCTGTCAAGCATGCCAAAGAAAGCACCTTTTAGAGCTTTCTTGCATGCTACACTTAGAGCATGTTAACTGCACTTAAAACAGAAGCATCTGCAAGCTCAAGAAATAAAACATGTAGCAAAGTTAAGACTTTTTGCGGGAGGAGTATCTCTACGCTGTATTAAGTCGCATGTGTTATGCTATTGTCTAACTACTCCACAGAGATAAACATGAGCAATTTGCGGTCTCAGGGCTGATTGTTGGTCCCAAATACTAGACTTGAACCAGCTCTGGTCCTGGTGTACTGGTGGGATCCAGCAGCAGGGGCAGTACCCTCTCCCACGCTCAACTTTTTGTGCTTCCCACTGTGCATCTCCAGTGCCAGAGACCCAGGTCACCAGAGATCCCCATGAAGCATGTAGGTGGGGAGATCATGGTAAGTATTGCCATATGACTGCTCAGAACATGCTCTAACTTTTAATATGGCAGAGTAATGTTTACTACAATCTAAATAAAACACACGCTAAGCATCTTGTGTGACAAGGCCCTTACTAATGCTTCAGTAAATCAGGACTTAGGGCTCTCAGCAGGTAGCTAGCCTTTTCAACTTCCAGAGAAGTGAAATCAGCAGAGAATACTCTATTCAGTAGCTAGTGAGGCACTATGCAATTAGGCTTCCAAGAAGCAAACAAAGCAGATGTACCCTTATAGAAATATCTCCTAAGGAACAAACAATATACATGCAGGGGGAGATCCAGAGGGGTTGCAGTTGCACCACCCACTTTGATTCCTGGTCCAACCAAAATTTAAAACCAACTGCCTGACAGTGGCAGCAGCATTTCTATTCAGCCAGCAGTGAAGGAGTCACTTGACTTCATGGTTCATTATAATCTACCTGATTCCTTTTAAACTCTTTATTCCATATGTGATAACAACCTTCTCCTTTTTTAATGGTCTTGATGTTCCACTAATCAAGCTATTCTTGCTTCTGCAATTCTGCTAGCTGCTCCTGATCGCATAACTCCTATTTCACAGGCTTGCAGACTGTTTTTAACTCTACCTAAAAACATTAACTCAGGTGTGGAAATAACTTTCAGTGAAGCATGGATGCACTGTCAAGATACTCAATACTACTTTTAGTTTTATGAATCTGGAAGAGATGTACATTTAATTCTAATTAAAACAGAACAAAAGAAAAAACAATCTTCTGATTATTTTCACCTAGTTTGTTGCGGGTTTTTTTATACATAATATATAATATAGGAATTAATTCACATTCCAGTAAAGTGACATTTGTTTTTTGCTTCAATCTTAAACCAATTAATAAGACCCTCGGCCCTTAGCATGTTAGAAAAGCTTCTAGTTTATTTTTACCTGGAGAAAAATCCATGTTGTTGTATAATGATGCAATACACCACCCACACCCGCCTTTTCGAAATCCTCAATCCACCAATGTATACACAAGTGCTATCAGAAAAAGGACTGGTATAACAAAGGGTGAAATCTCCTCTAGAGACCATTTTACCAAAGCAGCCTTGCACCACCATTTGCCCACATGTCTTATAGCCTATTTAAGATGGATAAAACACAACCCTGATAAATGCTATTCCAACTATCAAGCCAGCTGCTTGGAAATGAACATAATTGAAGCACAAGAGTTGAGCAGTATGTACCACAACATGGCTGGGGGACCACTCTCTTAGATGCTCCTTGAAGAAACAGCATTAAGTAAATTTATGCAAAACGAAAAAGGCTGCTCTCATTGAATTGTTATCAGTCACCTGTACATCTCCCCCTGAAAGATGGTGTACAAAAAAGTGTAAGTAGGAAGGACAGTGACACAAACCATAAACAGTCACACAATTGTATGCAAGCAGCAGCAGCAAGACTATTATGTTCATATTGCTTTGTCTGAAACTGTTTTAAAACTCGGGTCTTTCTGAAAGAGACATGGGAAAACCTGAAGAAATCCAAGTCTCTCTTAGTCCATGGTAGTAAGCCCAATGGCACTGAGCTGTCAGACAAAGTGTGCAGGTTAGAGCCTGTGTAATTTAAAAGGAACAAAAAAGACAGCAGGTTAAGTACGGCACAGAAAAGAAATGGCATGCATGTAAAATAAAGTACAGAAAAAATCATGGAAACAAACTACTTGGAAGTACTGCATAATTTAGTTTAACATGTTAATTCTCAATTGCATCCAAACAAACACTCCTGTCTTGTGAACAATACATTTTATCTGTATGATTATATTGCTCTGGGGTAAGTGTTAACAGCTATGGTGATGGGAAAGAGTTTCCCCACATGAAAGGAAAAAAAAAATGATACTGTAAGTGGATGCTGTAAAGATGCTGTCAAATTCAGTGCATGGAATCCCACATGCAAGCAAAAAAAAAAAAAAAAAAAAGCAAATACTACAGGAAGAGAAGAAAGCTTGTTCTTAGACAAAAACAATACATTTATGTTAAAGTACCAACAGCCTCCAAAGAACATCAAGCAACTTTATGATACACAGTGTACAAAGAGAACACCCCACACTGTCAGACTGGGCCTGGCCCTGGCTCTGGCAATTCTAAGTAGGCAGAGCAGATTGTAGGTAACGATGCTCCTTCATACATTTTACAGATGAGGAACAGAGACAGAAAAAACAGTATCATTAGAAATGGGTGAATCAGTTTATAATAAAAGGTTAAAACTGAAACTCAAGTTGAGATTGGTTAGTTTCCATAAGTCTATGTCTTGGGGGTTTTAGCAGGCAACAGAACCCCAATCGTTAAAGGTACCATGAGCAAAAACTGTTCCTGTGATCTTTTGGGATGCCTGGAAGCACAATGTACCAAAAGTCTCAGAAGGGGCCATTTCTGCAATGACATTCAGATTTTTGGATGCCTTTCCCAAGTGAGCCTTTTAGGCTGCTTGCAGATATTAAAAAAAAAAAAAAAAAAAACTGAACCCAGCACTTTAAACTCAGTGTATTCCCATGCCGAGCCCAGCACATGCCCAAAAGAGACAGCGCATTAGCTGGGACCCGACTCAGGCAACATCTGTATAGATCAGGTGCTTTAGTGGGCCTTTTTTAGTGCTTTTATCTAATAGCTGATTGAATCAGCTTTAGCTAAGTGTCAAAAAGCCCCACTTAAGTGCCCAATTTATATAGACACTGCAGAACCAAGTTGAAGTAATGTGCTGCTTTTTCCAGTGAAGCACAGTTTTGTTTTGTTTTGTTTTTTTAATATCTGCAAGCTTAATGGCAAGGTTAGTTCATTAACTACAAGTTGCAACCCCCTGGATGTGCAGAGGAAACAAATGGTTTAGTACTAGATATCAGTTTCCACAGGGTCTGCATGAAAATGAATGAGTGTCAGTTATTTAACTGCAATCCATTCCTTCTGTAACACCATGTATCCCAGAACAGAGGCAAATAGCTTGTAGTAGCCAGTAATTAAGGTACTCAATTTGGATGGGGAAAACAGGTTCAAGACACTTCTCTAAATCAGGGGGAGCAGCGTCTTAAACTGGAGCATCCCAAATCTTAGGTGAGTGCCTGGGATTTGTGTCCCAAAGCAGAATGACGCCAACAGGGAAGATTCAGAAAAACCCTATAACCTAGTAATAAGTACATTCCCCGTAGAGGTGAGAAACCTCAGTTCTGAATGAGTAGACAAGATTGCCTGTCCCAGGCAAGTGCCCTAAACATTGGGTTCCCAAGTGAACAGGCAAACCATTATCTACCTCCCTCCTCTTGCAAATGGAACCAACACGCTCTAGTGAGTCTGGTCTGAAAACTGAAACTGTTTTAACATTTCAGAAATTTTTGTTTGGCTGAGACTGCACTCATCAGCAGGCAAACCATTTGCTGAGGGAGGAGAAGAAATCCAGAAGAGAGAATGGGGACTGAATGACTGTCATTTTAAGCCCTGTATCACTATTGTTAAATGTCAACATTTGCCCTGGAAGGTATCCAGGTTGTAGCTGTATTCGTTTAGAGGCAAAAGCAAATCAGGACTCGTGGTAGAGGTGATATCTTATTAAGCCAACTAGATTTTTGCAAAAAATATGAATAAATTTAAAAAATCTTTTATTTGCAAGCTTTTGGACACATACACCCTTCATCAGGCATAGGAGAAAAGATTGTAAAAGTCCAGGAAACCTTAAAACAAAAATCTAGTTGGTCTAACAAAAGACATCACCTCTACCATGAGTCCCGATTAAAATTTGCCCTTTTATTATAAGGAACATATATATTTTCTTATTTTAAAAGCTTCTCTTAACTTCCTTTAACAATAATGAACAGGCTTCAGTGGCCCAGAGTTGCATTAAAAAGAGTATCTTAGCAAATGTTAGTAAAATCCCATTTTGGGGGTCTTCTTTTCAGGTCACATTTACTTCCTCAAATAAGAGGAGCTAAAAGCAGTTTGCCTCCCCTGATTAAGGAATTTTTAAAATGGTAATGCTGAATAGGAATTTGATACCACCTATTGCTTTGTAGGTAAGGAAACAAACAAACACTCTTTTCCCTAGTAATCATTTGACTATTATTGAATCGTTTTAGCAAAGGGGGCAGGGGGAAGGAGGGCAGGAAGAGTAAGATGCATAGGGGAACACAACACGGCTTACAGAACTTGTCAACAACTACTCCCTTCCCAAAACTCCACACCCTGTCCCATTGTGTGTGCGCACTAGGGGTGTGCAAAACGGGCCATATTCAATTCAGATTCAGCCCAAATTGGAGACAGTGATTCGATTCATTGATTTGGATCACTGTCCCCGATTCGATTCAGCTGAATCCGAATTTGAAGATTCAATGCCAATTCAGAGAATCAGTAATTCGGCCACAGACACAGCTTTAAAATGTTTTTTCTGCATACCTTGAGGTACCAGGCATGGCTCATGAACAGTGCGATGGTGGGGCAGATGGAGCATCCCACAGGAGCATGGGGGCCCCCCCCACCACATGCTTGGCAGTGAACCCGGAAGTACTTCCAGTCTATTTCCAGGTTCACCAGGGAAAGCGCAGGCCATCCCCCCCACCATGTACGCAAGCTCAGTGATCGGCTATGGGGGGACCCCGGGTGCCCCTCCAGACCTAGGAGGAACCTGTCACCATCACTGAGCTGGGGAGGCTGGGGGGCGCAGTACACTCCCAGGCGGACCAGGAGGTGCACTGGAAGTGCTTTTGCTCCACTTCCGGGTCTGCTGCCAAGCATGCTGGGGAGCCCCCCATGCTCCTGTGGGATGCTTATGCACCCCAGTATTGCAGCATTCACAAGCCACCTGCTCCCTAGAAGTATGTAGAAAAAACATTTAAAGTAGTGTCTATGTCTGAATCCCCAAATCTTTCCAAATCAATTCAGAGGGGTACAATTTAATTCGCAGAGATTAGAGGGTCTCCCGATTCGATTTAGACATTCGGCCACTCAATCGGGCCGAATTGTCACAGAATCAAATAAGGGACTGAAGCTTCGCACAGCCCGAGTGTGGACCGGCAGGGGACTAGGGGTGGAATAAACCTAGTAACAGTTCCACATGGGATAGGGACAGAGCAAAAACAGTTCTGCTCCCTGCCCATAGTGCACACATCCACAGGAGGCCTCAAATGCCTTGACACAAATGCTTGTAGTATGGGAAACAAGAAGGAGGCACTTACCTTCCTGCTAGCTGACACCAACCCAGACATAGTGGTGCTCACTGAAATGTGGTGGGACCCAACGCATGACCGGGGGGTGAATATCAAGGGCTATACAGGAAGGACAGGACAGGGAGGAAAGGCAGGGGCGTGGCGCTCTACATTAAGGAGGAATACACATTCTCACCAGATAGCACATAGTCAGAGAAGGGGCACACAGAAGGGCTCTGGGTTAGAGTACGAGGCAGTCAAGGGGAAAGAGACTTAACAGTGGGGGTCAACTACAGACCTCCCAACCAAGGGGAAGAGCTAGACCAGGAATTCTTAAATCAGCTCACGGAGGTAGTTAGGTCAAAGGACGTGGTCATCACGGGGGACCTGAACTTTCCAGACATCTGCTGGGAAGAGCAGTCAGCCAGGTCTGACCGCTCATGTAGGTTCCTAGCCCAAATGCAGGACCTCCATCTAACCCAGGAGGTGCACAGCCCCACCAGGGGAGACACATCGTTGGATCTGGTCCTGGCCACAGGTGACGACCTGGTGAGGGGGCTGCAGATGCTCGACCACCTGGGCGGCAGCGATCATCGCCTGCTGGAATTCACCATCCAACGCAAGGTGGCAAAGGCCTGCACCAAGGCAGCAGCCCTAGATTTCAGGAGGCTGCTGCCTTCAATGAGCTAAGAAGAATAGTCGGGGAGGCACTGAGGTCCCAGAGGGGAGTGGAGCCAGGTTTCATAGTTTCTAGAGTTGGAAGGGACCTGAGTAGATCATCTAGTCCGACCCCTTGCCATGGCAGGAAAGAGTACTGAGGTCAAATGACCCCAGCAAGGTGATTGTCACGCTTTGTCTTAAAGACCACCAGGGTAGGAGCCAGCACCACTTCTCTTGGAAGTTGGTTCCAGATCCTAGCCACCCCGACAGTGAAGTAGCGCCTCCTGATATCTAGCCTAAATCTACCCTCTTCCAGCTTGCAACCGTTATTCCTGGTCACTCCTGGCAGTGCTCAGGGAAACAGGGACTCCCCCAATGCCTGCTGATCCCCCCTGACTAGTTTGTAACAGGCCACTAGATCCCCCCTCAGCCTTCTCTTGTGGAGGCTGAACAGGTTCAGGTCCCGTAGCCTCTCCTCACAGGGCCTGCCCTGCTGCCCCCAATCATGCGGGTGTCCAAGAAGAGTGGTTGCTCCTTAAGGAGATGATACTCCAAGCCCAAAGGGAGGTAATCCCAACACGGATCAAGGGGAGCAGGAGGGCACAAAAGCCCCCATGGCTCACCAAGAGCATCCGGGGATGTCTTCTAGCTAAAACAGAGGCATACACCCAATGGAAGGGAAGGGCCATCACCAGGGGGGATTATACTGCAGTTGCTTGGGGATGCAGGGGGGCGATCAGGAAGGCCATGGCGGAGATGGAACTGGGACTAGCTACCTAGATCAAGGACAACAAGAAGTCCCTTTTTAAATACATAGGGGCAAAAAGAAGGTACCGGGTAACGTGGGGCTCCTGCAAGACATGCTAGGAAATTTGGTCGTCACACCAGACAACAAAGCTAACCTATTTAATGACTCCTTTGCCTCCATTTTTCTGAGCAGGGACCAGATCAGCCGCAGCACCAGGCCCCCCTCAGGCCCCAGGGGAGGTGCACCTAGGCCAAGGGTGAGGGAGGATCTAGTCAGGGAACTTCTGGAGGGACGGGATGTATTTAATTCAGCTGGTCCGGACGATCTCCACACCAGAGTGCTGAGAGAATTAACAGATCATTGTGGGACCCTGGCACGGCTTTACGAGCACTCACGGTGCTCTGGTGTGGTGCCAGAGGACTAGAAGAGGGCTAGTGTTGTTTCCATCTTCAAAAAAGGAAGGAAGGAGGACCCGGAGAACTATAGGCCAGTTAGTCTTACCTCGATCCTGGGTAAGCTTTTTGAGAGAATTATTCTGGCACATGAGGGGCCAGCAGGGGAGATTATGCTTAGGGGCAACCAACACGGGTTCATTAGAGGCAGGTCCTGTCAGACCAGCCTGCTGGCCTTCTATGACAAGGTCACCAAATCCTTAGATGCAGAGGTAGCAGTGGACATAGTCTTTCTGGTCTTTAGAAAGGCCTTCGACACTGTCTCTCACCCCGTTCTCATTAAGAAACTGGGGGACTGTGGTGCTGACACCTACACAGTCAAATGGGTCACCAACTGGCTGGAGGGCTGCACCCAGAGAGTGGTGGTGGATGGGTCATTTTTGACCTGGAAGGTTGTGGACAGTGGGGTTCCCCAGGGCTCAGTCCTCGGGCCTGCACTGTTTCACATCTTCATCAGTGACTTGGATGAGGGGGTAAAGATTTGTTCAGATTTGCTGATGACACAAAGATGTGGGGGGATGTGGGCACGTTAGAAGGAAGGAATAGGTTATAATCGGGACGAGACAGGTTACAGGGGTGGGTGGATGAGAATAGGATGGGATTCAACACCGACAAGTGCAAGGTGATGCACCTGGGGAGGAACAACCGGCACCATACCTACAGGCTGGGGAACTCCCTTCTCATCAGTGCAGAGGCAGAAAAGGACCTTGGAGTCATCATTGATGCCAAGATGAATATGGGCAGGCAGTGTGGGGATGCAGTCAGGAAGGCCAACCGCACCTTGTCATGCATCCACAGATGCATCATGAGCAGGTCCAAGGCTCCCCCTCTATGAGGCACTGGTCAGGTCGCAGCTGGAGTACTGCGTCCAGTTCTGGGCCCCACACTTCAGGAGGGATGTGGACAACATGGAGAGGGTCCAGAGGAGGGCCACTCACATGATCAGGGGGCAGCAGGGCAGGCCCTACGAAGACAGGCTATGGGACCTGAACCTGTTCAGCCTCCATAAGAGAAGGCTGAGGGAGGGGATCTAGTGGCCTGTTACCAACTAGTCAGAGGGGACCAGCAGGCATTGAGGGAGTCCCTGTTTTCCTGAGCACTACCAGGAGTGACTAGAAATAATGGTCACAAGCTGGCAGAGGGTAAATTCAGGCTAGATATCAGGAGGCGCTACTTCACTGTCAGGGCAGCTAGGATCTAGAACTAATTTCCATGTGAAGTGGTGCTGGCTCCTACCCTGGGGGGTCTTTAAGACAAAGCGTGACAATCACCTTGCTGGGGTCGTTTGACCCCAGTACTCTTTCCTGCCGTGGCAGGGCGTCAGACTTGATGATCTGCTCAGGTCCCTTCCAACCCTACAAACTATGAAACTAAGAAACTCTGACGTGCATACAATCCAAGGCAAGACTGCATCATTCCTGTGTAGCAGAGAGGAACACACCTGGCTCAAGAGCACAAGGGAATGTGGCAACCACTGGGCTTTTCTCCTAACCCTTGTTTTAACAGCTGTCTTAGAACAGCAAACCCCACCACCTAAAGGCAAAAAATTGCTTGCCATGACTTAACTGATAAAAAGTGTAATTGTATATACATAAAACACTGTATGAAAGTGGTTTAGTGGGAACAATTTGTCCAGAAACTCAGACTTGCCCAACCAGGCAAAACTGCATCCACACACCTCAGAGCAAAATGGAGCCGGCTGTTTGTCCCTCCAAACTGTACTGGAGTGAATCTAGTGGTAAGCTTAGGTCAGCATCCCAAATCTAATCCAAAACCAAGGTCTGTGACAGGTCCAAGATACCACTCCACCTGAAGCTCACGGCATTGTGATCCAAGTGGCTATCATTTCAGCTAGAAAGGGATAAAGCTTCTTGTCCATCTTCCTTGGTTTAAGGAAGATGGACCACATCCCTTAGGGCATTTATACACGTGCTCCAGGAGGTGTGTGTGGGGGGGGGGTGTGCTAAAAGGTTCTTAGTGTTGGGGGGGGGGTGCTAAAAGGTTCTTGTCACTGGGGGTGGGTGGGGGGAGGCAGGTTGGAGTTGCTTTAAATTAGTGCAGCTTTCAGAGCCATGCTAACTAAAAACACCCTAAGCATCACATGTATCAGCATCCCTGTGCTGAAAAATGGTGGCAGGTGTGCTTTGAACTAAATCTCATTGAATGACCTTCAGTTCAAAAGCACCCCCACTGCCATTTTTCAGTGTGGGGACACTGATACACACGACGCTGGAGGCTGCTGGAGTGCGTTAATTTCCACACTCCAGCAGACTTGATTAAATCGAGTCTGTTCTGATGTACTGGAATTACAGCACATTGAAGCAGGCTCCCTGCACATTTATAGGATCCCTTGGAGTCTGATCAGACACAAGTTTTGCAAGCAGGTTTACATTGCTTCTCCACAAAAGATACTGGGAGCGGGCACTGTGCAACAACACTAAAAAAGCAAACCCAACCAGTTCAGGTATCAGCATATCAAATAAAACAAAACAGTTTGAAGACAGGAAGAGAAGTTGTTCCAACAACTGTTCTCTCAATCCAGCCAAACTTCTATCTTCTGTTTGTCTTCAAGATGCTGATGGACAGCTGACAGGACTCACATGCTGAAACAATTCCATAAAAAGGGGGACAGGGGAAGCAGACAAGTTCACCTCAGAACATTAAGCTGGCCTGCTACGCTGTTTTATAAATATTCCATGCCAATGTCAATGCAGTCCACATGCCTTTACATAAGACCAAACCTTAATAGTTGTTTGAGGAAGTGGCAAGGCAGCAAGAAACATTAACAATCTCTGCGACTACTCCCTACCTTCCCAAGAAGGATAATGCTTTGCTCACAAATAGAACAGTACTTCAGCTCTTTTTGTAGATAATGTATTAGTCACTCTTGAAACTCTTGTGAAGCAGGGAAGCTCTATCCCATCTAACCGAGAGACAATGACCATGGGCAAGTCGCATATAAACAGGACCCGAGCTCCCCAGTTCCTGGCTTGGAATCTGGCAAGAAGCCCAAAAAATCACCAACCTTCTCAGCTTTAATCACCTAGCCCAGTGGTGGGCACCTTAAGGCCCATGGGCTGTATCTGGCCTTTGGGGCCATTTGATCTCACCTGCGGACATGGAGCTTTGGTGATTTTTGCTAGCAGAGGCCTTCAGCAGCAGTTTCTCTCCTTGAGACAGTGCAGGAAGGAGCAGTGACTGTGGAAGCTCTCCCCATGCTGTCACAAGGAGAAAGAGGCAGTGGTGTTGCCCAGGTCCTAGCACTTGCTCACGTCAACCCAAGCTGGGTCATATCCTGGCCTGCAACCTGACAAAGTTTGTCAATCACTGATCCAGCCAGAGGCACAAATCTCTTTCAAGGCCACCATGACAGCTACTGAAGGAAGTGATATGTGATAGGGCAGGTCAAAGTAAAAATAATGTAGTCTCTATCGCTCCAAAATGACTATTCCCCTAAACAAAACAACCCACACAAAGGCTGCCTTTGGAACTCCACTGGAAGCTTGTGCACTGCTTCAAATTCACCCACATTTGGGAAGGTCACACTAACATTGCAACTGAAATTAAAATGAAAATTAATCTTGCATAGACCTTAGAGCAAATGCTTTCTCCACCAAGTTAAGGTGTTTGCCTCTTGGAACAACAGCATCAAGTAGACTGCAATTTCAGGGCACTTCTCAAATGCAGGAAGTGGAAATGAGCTCCTGCTTGGATGCTAGAGAGATGTTGCTCCAAAACAAAAAACACAGAACGCAAGCAAATTATGAAAAGCCAATACTGGAAAGAGTCTCCCCCTTCCATGTACCCATTCAATGTTCCCAAATAAAGGGTTTTCAAGCAGTAAAGAGGACTTGGACTCTAGGAAGGGAATATAGTTGTGATGACAGTCTGAACTGACAGCTCTGAAAAGGAGTGCTCTTACCAGAACAGGTTGAAGGTATGGAGAGGAGCAAAGGAACCTTGTGTTGGCAGAAGCTATGAACAGAAGCCAGGGTTCCTCTGCTGTTCCTAATACATACACATCATGTGGGTGAGAAGGGAACTTTGGAGCTCAGCTGCAGAGTATATTAACTCTTTGGTTTCCACTGGGTCTTTTAAAAGGGGAACAATGCAAATTATAGCAAAGGTGGATGATCTTGTCTTATGTATACAAGTGAAGACCAAGTTTTCAATAAGCCAGAGGGCCAGCAGCTGGCCATGGCTCCTAATAAATAAGCCTATCCCAAATAGGTCTAGTCTCGTTCAGGTCACATGCTAGTAAATAATTCATTACAGTGGAAGGGGGAAAAAAGTGACAGGTGCAAGCTGACGGTAGTCTTACTTGAGTGAATGATCCATCCTCATTGCATTCTGGAATAAAGACCGCTTCCTGGGGCTTCTTTGCCTGTTCCAGCGCCTGAGTTCTCTCTAAACGGCACTTGCTTTGACCAGCATCTGCAGAGGAAACCAAAACCCACTTTGACTATAAATGTCAACTAGCCTCCACAAAGCCCCCACAGGCTATGTTCAGCTGGAAGGAGGGAAAACTCCAACAGGATGCCACATAATTAGTTTCTGTTATGCCACTTTTACCTGTATATTAGAAAAGCAACCATGAGACAGGTTTAATATCCTCAGGGTGCAAGGGGGAAATACAAGATGAAGGAAACATCAGCCACCACACATTTCATCCAGGACCTGGTTAAATTTAGGGGCATGCACTTGTCCTGTATTCACCCTGGGTTATAACTGCTCCTTCCAATAAACACCAGAACACAAAGTTTGAAGTGGAAGAAGATCTTCAGAAACTGCATTAACAAAACATTCACAACCCTCCCTCCACCAGACAGACTAGAAGCAATTGGCACTAGCCCAGAAGTAGGCAATGCTGGCAGGGAAAGGGGTGCCAGACTGCTCATGGCCCTGGTTATACTCACCTTGCTATCCTTTCTTCCTCAACCTGTTTTGCCTGTTGAAGCTTAACCTTTTTCAGATGCTCCCCCCTCCCCCTCATAAACACATCCTCAGGGAAAGTGCCTTCTCTAAAAGCCAGCTTGCACTTCCAACAAACCTATGGAGTAGGTGTGCAATGTGCACTCCCCCATGCACCAGGGTTAAATCAGTTACACTGGGTGAGTTTACACATGCAATTAATGCAACTGAACATGCTCCAGCTCAATTTGAGCTGGATAAACTAATTCCAATGTCACTGACTACATGTGTGTTTAAGCACAGTGATTTACTGTGCTGCCACATCCCACTTTTATCTGACAGGACTAGATCCCACTTGTATCTGCCGGATGCAGCACAGTAAATTAGTCTACTGTGCCCTAACTACCACACATGTGGAGATGACGACATTTTACTGCACAGCAATTAGTCTACTGTGCAGTAAACATCTCATGTAGATGCATTCATTGTTACTCAAGAAGGGGTGTCACAGGGCATACAGGACCTGTAAGGGTTAAAGGCATCAGCTCTAGCCTCTGCCCAAGGCAGGTGATACCTTAACCCCTTATAGGTCAGGCACAGTGGGTAAACACATCTTTATGATAAGCTTTAAGACAATGATATGCAGGGTCAGAGAGCAAGTTCTCCATCTTCAAAAGGTTCAATACAAACTTAAATATGTACATAACACTGCCCCCACCCCCAAATTCCACTTTGCATAACAACAACAGAGTGACAGTCTGCAAAAGGACTGAGAAAACATCACAACCTTGTACTTCAGGGACCAAATCCTGCCACCCCTACATGAAGCAGTACCTTTCTCAAAGAGAATCTCCATACCTAGGGGACTTCGTAGCACAGATGACTATCTTGCTGGCTCTGCACAGTGGCTGACAGAATGGTGCCTCAATTCTTAGATCTTGTCTCTTCCACACCAAGAAGGTTATAAACTCAGTTTAAAAGACAAACATAGATGCAACATACAAACAGAAAGGCTAAAAGAAGTATGAAATAACAGCTTATAAAGCCATTTGCTCTGTTCACAAGGGTTTTTTTTAAAGTATGCAATAACTATGCCAGTACACAAAATAGCTAGACAATCTTGGCCACCTATTTATTAACACCATTCAAAAGGCAAAAGAGAAGAATTGATCCTTTAGAAGGCATTGAACATAGTAGGAAGGAGAAACTCCAGGTGATTGATCTGGAAATGGCACTCCATGTGCAAGGATAAAACAGAATGAAGAATCATAGTCCTTGATGGAGAAGCAGGCAAGCACAAAGGCCACCACGCCCGATGAAATACATAGTTGACAGCACAGTAAAATGAGAGTGGATTGCCAGAGAAAGCAATTCTTGGCTTTGGCTGTGCAATTCTTTGAAGAACCTCAGAGGCCTTGACCCCAAATCACATACACCCACATGCTTTTCCGAATGGATCAGAAGATCTAATATAGGCAACAACATCCTAATTTGTCTCATACATTAGCTAAGCTCTGAATGAAAAATCATCATTCCTGTGCTGCTCTAAAGGCAGAAAGCCCAGATACTGGGCTGAATTTGCAGTAATAGCTGTCAGGAAAGCATTTAACTTGTAAAGAACTTATCAAATCCAGAAGATGCAGGAGTAATAAAGAAAAAGGAAATAAAGAAAAAGTAATAAAAAGAAAAAGAAGAAGTAATAAAGAAAAAGGAAAAGTGCTGTCTTTCTCTCACAAGTTACTTTTAGTTAGGTATATGAATAAAGAGTTAAGGGGTTTTATTTCCTCCTGGCAAATACTGGCTATTACGTTTCTTTTAAATCTACTCTCTCTCATCCCAAACATGTAAAATACTTCATGAAGTGATATGCAAAAGAAATACTTTCATCTCTGGAATGAAAAAAAGGGTTTTGGCAACACTACTCACTAAGTGGTCTACTGCACATGGCATTTGACTCAATTCGGTCCTGAAATCTGTTCTTGCCCTGCCATGGGACCAAGAGTCTATACATTTTCTCTGTGGGCTTTTTTAAATGCAGTCATCTAGTTTCTATGCCATGTTGCCACCTTTTAGAAGATAATAGGTGCATAAACCTATTGACAATTCATTCTACTGCATGGGATGAAGATACTATTTTTGACAAGACAACCCCTTCCTCAACAACTCATATTCAATGACATAGTCTCACATTGCTAGACAAGTGCAGGGGTAGACACCAGGGCTGGATCCAGGGGGCAGGGGTGGACACCAGGGCTGGATCCACGCAGAAGGGGGAGGGGCGGCAGCGGCATTATGGCATGGTCGCATCCCCCTTTGGCTGTGCACACACAAGCTCTCAGTCTGGCATCTGCCAGAGCTCACTGTGCATACATAGCACAACCAAGTGGGGAGGGAAGGAGTGCACACCCCTCTCTTACCCTGTTCCTGGACCGGTTACTAATGGATGCAATTTCCTTCCCCTTCACAGGAATCTCCAAACTAGCATTATAAATATATAACACTTGGCAATCTGGTGGTTGCACCACAGGAAAAGGCAGACCTTTTTAACATTTTCTTTGCCTCCATTTTTTTGTGCAAGGACCAAAAAAATTGGCTGATGGGGTGCACCCAGAGAGTAGTGGTGGACAGGTTGTATTAAGCCTGGTGAGATGTGAGCAGTGGGGTACCCCAGGGCTCGGTCCACAAGCCCGCACTGTTTAACATCTTCATCAGCAACTTGGATGAGGGGGTGGAAAGCACGCTGTGCAAGTTTGCTGATGACACCAAGACATGGGGTGGGGTAGACACACTTGAAGGGAGAGAGAGGCTGCAAATAGATTTAGACAGACTACAAAAGTGGGCAGATGAGAATAGGATGGGGTTCAACATAAACAAATGCAAGATGCTGCACCTTGGGAGAAGGAATCCACAGCATACATACAGGCTGGGGGAGTTCCCCTCTTGAAAGCACAGAGATGGAAAGGGATCTTGGAGTCATTATTGACTCCAAGATGAACATGAGCCGCCAATGCCAGACCGTAGCCAGCAAAGCCAGCCAGACCTTGTCATGCATCCAAAGATGCATCTCAGGCTGGTCCAGAGAGGTGATGCTCCCCCTCTATGTGACTTTAGTCAGGCTGCAGTTGGAGTACTGCGTCCAGGACTGGGCGCTGCACTTTAAAAGGGATGTGGCCAGCCTGGAGAGGGTTCAGAGAAGGGCCACCCGCTTGGTGAGAGGGCAGCAGGACAGGCCCTACAAGGAGAGACTGAGGGACCTGAACCTGTTCAGCCTCAGCAAGAGGAGGCTTAGGGGGGGAACTGGTGGCTGCCACAAACTCATCAGGGAGATCAACAGCAAATAGGTAGAGCCCTTTTCTACCCAGCACTACCTGGGGTGATGAACAATGGTAATAAGCTGATGGAGAATAGATTTAGGTTAGAGATCAGAAGGCAATTTTTTACAGTCTGGGTGGCCAAAATCTGGAACCAACTTCCCAGGAAAATGGTCCTCGCCCCTACCTCGGGTAAATTCCAGAGGAGGTTGGAAGATCACCTGTCTGGGGTCTTGTCAACCCAGCATTCATTCCTGCCTGTGGCAGGGGATCAGGCTAGATGATCTGTTCAGGTCCCTCCTGACCCTAGCTACTACAAAACTATGAAACTATGACCAGGACTCCTCCACTGAGATTCAGGATGGACTCAGGAGTGACTCCGCTAGGCCTAGGGTCAGCAAGGACCGAATTAGGGAACTTCTGGTGGGACTGGACGTGTTCAAATCAAAAAGTCCAGATGTTCTCTACCACAGGGTGCTGAGGGAATTGGCAGGGGTTATCGAGGGGCCCCTAGCATGGCCTTATGAGCACCTGTGGTGGTCTGGCCAGGTGCCAGATGACTGGAGGAGGGTCAATGTGGTCCCCATCTTCAATAAAGGGAGGAGGGTAGACCCAGGCAACTACAGGCCTGTTAGTCTTACTTTGATCCTGGGGAAGCTCTTTGAAAAGGTTATCCAGGAGCATACATGGGAAGAATCAGCAGGGGGGATGATGCTCGGGGCAACCAGCATGGGTTCATTAGGGGCAGGTTCTGTCAGACCAACATGGTGGCCTTCTACGATCAGGTCACAAAATCCTTGGATGCAGGTGTCGTGGTAGATGTAGTCTTTCTGGACTTCAGAAAGGCCTTTGATATGGTCTCCCACCCCATTTTCATTAAAAAGCTATGCAACTGTGGCATTAATATCTACACAGTCAGATGGGTCACAAATTGGCTGAGTGGCCTCACCCAGAGTGGTGGATGGGTCCTATTCGACCTGGAGGGATGAGGGCAGTGGAGTCCCCCAGGGCTCGGTCCTTGAGCCTGCACTTTTCAATCTCTTTACTAGCAACTTGGACAAGGGGGTGAAAAGCACCCTGTTCAAATTTGCTGACGACACCAAGATCTGGGGCGAGGTGGACACATTAGAAGGGAGGGACAGGATACAGCTGGATCTGGACAGGTTACAGGGGTGGGAGAATGAGAATAGGATGGGATTCAATACTGACAAGTGCAGGGTGCTGCACTTGGGTGGTAAGAACCAGCAGCATGCCTATAGGCTGGGGAACTCCCTTCTTGAAAGCACAGTGACAGAAAGAGATCTTGGAGTCATTATCGATTCCAAAATGAACATGGGCCGGCAGTGTGAGGATGCAGTCAGGAAGGCCAACTGCACCTTGTCATGCATCCACAGATGCATCACAAGCAGAGCTAAGGAGGTGATCCTTCCCTCTATGCGACACTGGTCAGGCCGCAGCTGGAATACTGCATCCAGTTCTGGGCAACACACTTTAGGAGGGATGTGGCCAGCATCGAGAAGGTTCAGAGAAGGGCCACCCACATGATCTGGGGAGAGCAGGGCAGACCCTATGAGGAGAGGCTATGGGACCTGAACCTGTTCAGCCTTCATAAGAGAAGGCTGAGAGGGACCTGGTGGCTGTCTACAAACTTACCAGGGGGACCAGCGAGGAATGGGAGAGACCCTGTTCACCCACTCCTGGAGTAACAAGGATCAACAGCCATAAGCTATTTGAGAGTAGGTTCAGGCTGGACATTAGAAGACATGACTTCACAATTAGGGCGGCTAGGATCTGGAACCAGCTTCCAAGGGAAGTGGTGCTGGCTCCTACCTTGGGGGTCTTTAAGAGGAGGCTTGACAATTACCTAGCTGGGGTCACATGAGCCCAGTATTCTCTCCTACCCAGGGCAGAGGGTCGGACTTGTTGACCTACTTAGGTCCCTTCCAACCCTACATCTATGAATCTATGACTCCTCCATGACTCCTCCTTCCTACCCACCTTCCCAAACCAGATCACACCAGAATTATGCTGTCTTGGCATTGAATAACCAGCTATAATGTACTGATTAGGAAGTGTCCACATTAAGCTATTTTTTAACATTTAGTTGCACAATACAGTTCCAGTTAAACCGGTGCCTGAAATATCAACACTTACACTTAATTTTAAATAGGGCTGTCCAGTTCACACCCCTTCTCCTACCTTCCCCCCTTCCCCTCCAAAGACTGGTATTTTTATAATGTTTGCCTCAACAGCCAGTTTAGTAAGATGACTTCGCTTAGCTATTTTTGTTTTGTTAATTAGACAACTTAGTGTCACCTAAGTGCCAAGAATTACAGGGTAACTCCCAAAGTTAAGATGTGGTAGAAATTTTACAAAAGCCCTCTATTCTAGGCAGGTTCATACAGTTTATCTTGCATTTGCCTTGTTAGCCCCCTTGAAAAAGTGTTCCTTTTTGTTGAAATATATCCCTGCAGTATCAGTAGCCAAAAAATATAAAACAGAAGTGGCACAAGCACAGAAGAACTAGAAAGTGAAACTGGACAGTCGGTTTCACTGTCAAAACTGTCAAAAAGTCCCCAAAAAATAAGGTAGAGACTTAAAATCAAGTCATTTTACTGTATACAGCAAGAATTACTGCAATTTAGAAAACTGCTTTAAAAAAATTGCTGTTCTGATTGTAAAGAAGTATACAACTAAAAGACTAGGCAGCATGCTAGGTGGCAGTTTCGGAATTCAGATAGACATGCCAATTGTCATATCATAAATCAGTTGTTCAGTTAACCCAGCTGATCATTTCCAGTTATCCAATTTGCATGTAAAACTAGACAACTCTGACCTTTGTAGCATTAACGACAGTGCACACACTTTATTGAGAGGCACTTTGACTGCTGCTATTTTACCTTCAGCTGCAACGTCTTGCTACAGCTGATGGCATACAGAACTAAAATAAAAATGCCATTTGTGTTCTAAAAGCTTGTAGTAACAAACGTGAGATTCCATCTTCCTCTCCCTTGAATATAAATATGCAGGTTTAGAGCAAAGGGCACTTGTGACTTTGAAGAATGGGCCTAAAATGGAGATCTCTGCCTCTCAGGCATGCTGATGGTATGGCAGGGAATGGTGAAGAGGGCAGAGAAGGGATACACAATCACTAATGAGAATGAGGGCAGGACTCTTCATAACAGCACATTTATGTCTCCCAGAACCCATGCTCCAATGGAGCTATTACAATTCCAATGATTCTCCAGCTGCCCCTGACACCTTACCCCATAAAGACCTACCTGATCTGTAATCTAAGATTTGTACCAACTAACAGAAGGATAGTCTCAGAACCAACTACTCCATTTTAAATAGCAGCACACAGTCTATTTGGACAAACATCCTCTCACAAACATCCTCTCTCAAAACAGCACATGATATGTTTTGTGGCTTTATCAAAGCTACATTCAAATCGTTATGGGAGGAGGAATTGCAAGGACATTTCTACATTGCTTCATTCAAATCACTAGTAGTGTTAGTATTAGCATAGCATCCCGAAATCCCAACCATGAACCTAGATCTCAGACAACTAGGTGATGATGAATAATAACGTTTCTTCGTTTCTTGGTACGTTATATCAAAGATGAAAGATAGCTAAGGGGGAGAGAAGACAAAGGCATCCGTTTAGGTTTTTCAAACCAAAAAGCAACAGAAGATAGCATCGAGGATGGAATGGAGGCAGGAGTTCACCTGTCTATAGTGAAAAAGATTTTAGGAAGGATGGTGACATTAAGAGTTTAAGGTAGTGCCTGTAAAATTCAAGACTCCTGTATGGTCTCTATAAAAAGAACACAGGACAAATTTCATGTGGGTCAGCATGCTATCATAGGTGTGCAAAGCACAACTATAATGAAGTTGGCCTGATATCTTCTATTAGGAGACTATTTTAAGATGCTTATGAACCAGGACCTGGTCAAAGTTTTCTAGTGGTACACTTCCTTTGAAAACCAAATTCCAGCATTAATCCAGCATTAGAACAAGATAGCGGACCTCCTCTCTCCCCCCACCTCAAAGTATAATTATTTTGACATTCACTTACCTTTGCATCTGCCTCGATGTGCTACACTCAGGCTCGATTCCCTGCATTTGGCTCGTTGGTAGTCACACATTGACTCGTAAGTTCTGCCATCCGAGGCACAGAGGGGTTTAGCCTGGGACCTGGAGCAGTGGAGGTTACATTGAGGATCTCTGTCACGGTCGCTTATTAAAAACTGAAGGAGGTAAGAGGGGGAGGAAGAAGGGGAGGAAGACAAAAATACTTGGTTTGGTTTTGTTTCTTAAGTTAACCCAGGAATATTTTGAAGACAACAGTGATATACAACAGTTTTTTGGTTTTTTTAATTTACTGACTACCGTGTCAACATTGACCAATGGGGGATTTGACTTAATACACTTCATTTTAAAGTCAAATCAATTAAAGGTCCCATCATTCAGTTCTCTTGAACTGAATGGCACTACTCAGTCACCACAGTGTGCACAAAGAGGTATAAAGCAAACCATGAAACCAACACAGTACTTGCTCTACTGAAGCAGAACTCTGGGCTAGAACAACTACAGCTCTGACTGCAGGAGTATCCTGCTCCAGATGTGTCCGACAAACTGGTGCAAAGAATCCTGCAGTAAGTTAACTGATCTGTTGTCAAAAATCTCTTCTTCCAGTAGTTTGCTTTCTGTGAATCACATGGATGTCTATCTACTTTCCAAAAGGAAGTTTATTATTTTATTATAAAATAAAATTAGCTATAACTTCTCTGGATGCTCTCACAGTCTTTATAGGTAGTCTGCTCTGGGGATTTTGTTAAGTTCTCTATTTCAATAACAATCCACGAAGCTGACAATTACACCTCGTTATTTACGTAGTTCAGTTACATGGTGTGTGAAAGAGTACTTCCCCTGGTCAGTTTTAGTTTCCTTGAATAGCCCCATATTCTTGACATTTGAGACAGCCCCCACCTGTCCCCCACACACCTATGTTTGTTACCTTACATACTTCTAATGCTCCCTTGCAAAAATTTCCAGACCATCCAAAAGCCCAATCTGGGTGAAATGGCTCTACAAATCCAGCCTGTGGGCCACATGCTTGATATCCCTGTTCTAAGGTAACCACCCCAATTTTTTCCCTACTTGCCTCCCCAAGATTTGTCATGCCCCTAATTATTCTCCTTTTTCTTCTGGTCCTGCTAAATCCCTTTTAGATATGCGGTGTCCCACAGTATGTACAGCATTCCAGAAGAGGCTAAAACAATGGCTTATACAACCATGTGATATTTCCCACATTATGGCCATCCTATTCCTTGTGAACCTTAACATTTGGTCCCCTTTTTAAAAACTGTAGCTGCCTATTCAGCAGAGGTCTTCACTTAACTGCTTACAGCTATCCCGGGCTCTTTCCTCCAAGCTGATCATATTAATGCAACCTCAACTGCCAGTCCCCTGTCATAACCACTAACTTAGATGTACACTAGGTAGTTACGGCCAAGCATTTATGGTCTCTTTTTGCTTTTTCAGCGACTTTCTCCCAGCTCCCGTTCCACATTGCAGAGTTGTAGATAGTGAGGCCTTTATTACAACACAAAATCTGAACATCATCTTGCAGCTAAATTTCACTTGGGGCTCCTGAAAAGCAAACTTCTTGTGGGACCAGGTTGAGCTTTCTTCCTTTCCCCATCTTCAATTTAAACTGCCTCTTCCCTTCAAGACCCCTTACCTCTACTGCTAACCACTCACCTGCTAAACCACTCAAGCCTGGGAATCAAAGTTCCTTTCTTAGCAACAGCATCCCAGCTTCCTGCCAAAGCACTTGTGAGCTCAGCAGTTCAGAGCTGGCAACTGGGCACTGACTGACACTCTTCTTGCATATACAAAGGTACAGCTCTCCAAATGTGTTGATAGCTGGATGCCTTACAGGGAAGTGTGAGTCATCACCATAATCACCTTGGTGTTACAGCTGTCTGCAAAGCTGCCCGTTTTATGCTTGGAGGGGAAGAAAAGCTATTTAAAAAAAGCACTGCCTGGAGTTACTTTGCATTGGTTTTTACCACTCCAAAAAAGTTCACCTCTGAAATATATCTTGCCATTTTGAAACAACCACAAAGTAATATTCATATAACCTTATCAAATTTTTCTGTCTACTGTTAAGCCATTTTTAGACATTTCTGGAAACCTTGAAAACACAACAGTTGGCAAAGGCAAGCAAAATCTACACTTACTTCAGTCTGACTGAGGCAAGTTTTGAAGAGTTTATCCAGAGATTTGCCAAAGTGCCTGGTGGCAACACAATAAAAAGTTATTATTAAAATGTTTTGGGGTTTGTTTGGGTTTGTTTTCATTTTTTTAAATAATCCTATAACCTAGAATGCCCATCCCACCTGCGGAAATCGAGAAGTTTTGATCTTAAAGGTAGTTTTGACTGTGTTTATATATGGCCCAAACCTTTTTACAATGTAATGTAAGACCAGATTTATCTGCATGTCGGAGACCCGAGTGCAATAGATAAGTTTGTGTTTCTCTTGATTGGTATTGTTTTATCTCTACTCACTAGGTCGCTAAATTTTCCAAAGCCAAAACAGTCTGATATGCTAAATAGGTCCAGAAATAAAAGCTATATAGGACTGGAGGACACACCTATTAATTGTGATGTCAGAGGCCCTGAATGGGGAACTTTTAATCTTTTATATAAAAATGTTTTTAAAAGGAGTTTCAGGACTTTAGTGTGAAAAAGCACTAAATTTCAAAAAAGGAACCATCGTCACAACTCATTTTGAGGCATGAGATTCTGTAAGTTTGCAGACCCTGCATGTTAGAAACTGAGCTGTAGATACTGAATACCTCCAGAACACAAACTAAAAATGATGGTGTTAGTGTCTATCACCAGAGGATATTGCTGTTGACTTCTGTCATGAGAACTTGCTGACACTTACAGCAGCTCTTACTGAAGACAGTGCTAAACACGTAGGTTTCTGCCCACTACAAAACCTATCTCCACAGAGCTGGGTTTAGTGTTGGATGGTTTAACTCAGAGCTAAAAATGAAGAGCTTGAGGAATAGGAAACAGCCCAGTTGGGTGCCTCCTATAAAGCAAAAGGGAAGAACAGTTTGACAATGATTAATAGTGAGACTCGAGACAACACACCAACTGTCCCAATGCAGTCTATGAAATTCTCACCTACCAGAATTCAGCCAACCATCACTTTACAAAATGAAATCTTTTCAACATTTTTTAAATTAGAGTAGCACCCACACAGCATGCTAGGTACTTTCCAGGCATCCAAGATACCAATCCTACCTTGCCAAGGAGTTTAAGTAATTATACAAGATGGTACTTGTTTTGCTCAAAAAGTAGATTACATTGAAAAGTCTGCATTAATTAACCAAGAACCTATAATCACATTCACACATAAAGCCTGTCTGATCTGTGTTGAAAGGATTTTCAATTTGATCAAACAGCATAACCAGAAGGATTGGATCTACTAAAGAGCTGTGGATTCTTTCACCTATCACATGCCACCTCTAATTCTGTCCAAATGATCAACAGAGTCCTGGAAGTGGATGCTTGCAGATGCATCTTTAGCATTGCTAACTCTTCACATTATGAAAGTCATTACCACAGCCAATAATGGAAGAGATCATGCCTGGATATTTATCAAGGTGCCTTATCATCTTAGCCAGACTCAATAGGTCTAGTATCCTTTATACACAATCCTATAGTGGAGGTATAGCTCATGGTATATTTGCTATCACTTTGCATTTTAAATTTCTACATTGTCATTAAGCTGCTATTCCCTTTCTCAGCAGTCTCTACAAAAAAAAACTAAGAAGGGAATGAGCCATCAATGCTGAAGTAGGCTTCTGGCCACATGGGATGTAGCAGATATATTGAGCGTATTGCTTAACAACAGTCAATGGTAGGTTTGGGGCAAACTTTTGAAAATTTTTCAGCCATTTCTTCTCCAAATGATGGAAATATATCACTTGTCCCAAGAGAACACTTCATGAAGCTTAACATTACTGGTTTTAAGTTATCCCCATCCCAGAATATATGGAACGAGATACACAGCTGTTGTAGGATTCCTGAAGATCACTGGCCATTATTGGTTTAACTGACAGAGCAGAGTACTTGGCTTGCTCTGAATCTGGGAAGGCCGCTGAATGCGTCTGGTGTGGCTGTGCGAAACCACCGTTCTGCTTCAACTTCTGTTTCGATGGAACAGTGTTACGTTTAGTTTCGAAAGCACTGTTCCACTTTGTTTCGTCGAAACTCTTTGGCTGTTACGATGCTGTTTTGTCGTTACAATGGGGAATTATAAAATGCAGCAGGCGGGCAGATCAGGAGCTCACTGCACCCCTGGGGAGGGCTGCAGGGGCTGTGCCAGAGTCCTCCTGGGGCTGTGGGCCCCTGATCTGCCTGCCAGATGACAAAACCATGCTAGGCACAGCCCAGGGCTGGAAAGATCACTGCTGCTGCTGGCCTCCTGTCATCCGCTGGCAGATTGGGGGCCGCACCCCTGGGAGGACTCCGGCACAGCCTCTGCAGCCCTCCCAGGGGTGTGGACGGGCCCCATACCTGACTGCCGGATGACTAGAGGCTGGTTCTGCCACCTGGGGCCAGCAGCAGCCAGGGCCATCCCTGGGGAATGGGAGGGCATGAATCGGGGCGACCGCACCAGGCCCCGTGCTTTGGGGGGCCCAGAGCCAGGCAGAGTGCCTGTGGTAACTCTGCACCACTGGTACTGCTGCTGGCTTCGCGTCTGGCTGCTCACTACCCCGCCTGCCGCTGCCACCGCTGGCAGTGGCTTTGTCATATCCAGAGTGCAGGCAGATCCCTACATGAACTGATTTGCCCCAGGCCCCACACCCTGTCAGAGCTGACCCGAGGAAGGTGTGGGGCCAGGGGCAAATCAGTTCATGCAGGGACTGCCCCCCCCCCCCATCCCACGTGCCCGGAATGCAAAGAAGCCGCATCACCAAGCCACGGCCACCACTGACAGTGGCAGCAGTTGCGGGGGGCAGGGGGTAGCGAGCGGCCAGATAGAGTCCCCATGGCCACTCTGCCTTGCTCTGTGGACCCCCTCAAAGCACGGGACCTGGGGTGCTGTAACAGGGAACCCTAGCCCCTTCAAAGGCCAGAACTTTCTGGGCACAGAGTGCTGGTAAGGAGGGGGTTGAATGCTGAGCCTGGCCAGCTAGTGAGCTGACTGAAAGGGGCAGGCCAGAACTATAAAATCTTTGGGCAGAGTGGGGACCCTGGCACCAGCAAGGGCATGGCTTTGGGGGGGGGGAGGGTCATAAACCCCAACGCAAGAAGGTGCAGACTTAAAAGTCTGGGGTGGTCTAGTGCACGGGAGGTGCAATTTTAATTATTTATTGTTATTTTTTTGCACTGAGATGATGAGTTCAAAGTCGTTCCCCAGCTTTGAACTTGGCTGTGGGGCCAGTGGCCAGGCCTCTAGGCCAGGGAGGCCGGATTCCAGATTAGAGCAGAAAAGGGGGCCATGAGCCTCAAGACACCGAAAAAGGCCAGAGCTTTGAAGTTGAACCCTGTTTGGTGGGTTTAGACAGGGAGGCCTAGCTAGAGAAAGACCGGGGTCAAGGCCCATAGAGGCGAAAGGCCCCAACATATGAAATACAACAGGCAGTCTCCCACTTACAAGAACATCAGCATAATAATTTCCATCAAGACATGGCAGATGAGTAGAGAGCGGAACATAAGAACCTTATATAGGACTCCAAGGGCGCCCCACATAAGGCACGGATTAACAGGGAAGGTGACGCTGGGGAGGGCAACCTGTTACAGGTGGTTAGCCCAATTCGCCACCCCCTAGGGATGGCCTTGGCTGCTGCTGGCCCCAGGTAGCAGACCCAGCCTCCTGTCATGTAGCAGGCAGATTGGGGGCCTGTCAGCACCCCCTGGAGGGCTGTGGGGGCTGTGCCAGTGTCCTCCCTGAGATGTGGGCCCCCAATCTGCCTGCCGGATGAGAGGAGGTGGGTGCTGCCAGCTGGGATAAGCACTGAAGCCAGTAAGCCTGGCTTCAAAAAGGTTTTGAGTTCCTTTGTTTCATTTCAAAGCCATTTCAAAGGCTTTTGTTTCAAGCTCGAAACAGCTTCAAAATGAAATGCTGTGCCAAATTTTGCACAGCCCTAGTGTTTGGTTCTGGAGTAACCACAACTAGATCCTTGTGTCCAGAAACACAGGTACAATGGTAATACGCATCTGCTACCTTAACAGTTGGTACTGTGAAGCTTAATACCATAATCAAAGCTTGTGATCTTCATATTTCTGTGAACTTTGAGGATCATAAATCTAACAGAAGACAAACTTTGTGACTTTTATTGGGAAAGAATACCAAAGAGGCTCCAAATAAGGACTGTGCTAGGTATTGACTGTACATGAGGGCTTGCAAACCTGTATGTTTGTAGGTTGATAGAAGGGTAGCACTTTCCAAGTCGTAATCCAGGAAGCAGAGGGTATATATGTTGTTAAATCATGTTTTCATTTGAAATTCTCTCCCTACTTTTATAACAAGATCAACCCAACTATACATTAATGGATTTAAAAAGAAATTCACTCTTCTGACCTCCTGTTTTGTTTATTCTGAAAACCAGAGGGCACCCAAAGTGCTGCCTCTTGATGATTCCCCGCTCCCGCACCCCCAAAACTTTCCCTACCACCATAAACAGTTAGTGTCCTGATTGTTATTTTTTCTCCACAGAGCAGGGACATCAGAAAGGAAAACTTGACTGTTATGCACCCCCCACTCCCCAACCTCCAGAATGGCAAGATACTACAGGGCCAGAAACAGTACCCAGAAATAACTTTTAACTCCACTTTAAGAACAGTTCAGACTGCATGCCTGTGTCCTTTCAAAAAATATCACTCAGCAAGGAAAGGGCAAAAATCAACAGCAAGAAAGCTACGTTATTAGTTTATATTCTGGTAACTTGTAGAGGTCACACCAAAAATCAGGTGTGTGGGGCACTGTACTAAATAAGCAAGCAAGCATAAATAGCTTATGACCCTATGCAACATCTCCTTATAACATTCTTTGAGGAGAAGAATCTTGCAGAAATATCTGTCAGAATTTGAATGCCTTCTACAAATACATTTGCACAGGTGCACACTGAATCCATTGGTTTCTGGTTCTTTGGACTTAAAAAGGAAGACAAAAAGAGGAGAGACAAAGAATAAAGCTAAGTTTGCCAGCAAAGGAGTATCTGTTCTTTCTCTCCACACCTCAACACCACTGCTGACAAACAACAAAACACTGATTAAAGGGTTTTTAATGCCTGTGAGGGAAAGCAGACTCCCTGCAGCTGTATGGCAGCTGGAACCACTTGTGTTATTTAACAGAGAAAGGTCTGACCCCACAAGTGAAAGAGTTTGGTGGTCAATTCGAGCCCCCTTTGGGGCACATCATAATCTGTGCTAAATTATTTGTGTTTATCTTGATCAAGGATGACTGGCCAAGTGGGGGGAAGGAGGAACAAGAAAGGAAGTGGACACTGCTGAGCAGTTCTGGATTAAGGTGCACTGACAGAATGGCATATTTAGGAATGGGTGCAGCAGATCAAGAATATGGGAAGCCAAAAAAAATGGGTGGGGGGAGACAGACAAGTTAGAATACTGTGTTTGTGGGGCAGAGCAACAGGGGCTGCTTTATTTAAAAAGAGTAGAGAGCCTAGGGAAAGGTTTCTGCAATGTGTGGACCGTGCCAATGCTACATGTCCAAACTTTTATGAGGTTTAGAGCTGCAAGGAAGTACAAATGTAAGCTTTATTGAGCTATAGTCACTGTGGGTAGGTCTTCACTATGCAATCAAAGCAAGGCGCCAATTACCAAGGATCAATCTAGCAAAATTCTACCAAGGATCTAACCTAGCAGTTAGGCTCTGGAGCGGCGAGAGACA
This sequence comes from Crocodylus siamensis, assembly GCF_052110815.1. Classification (NCBI taxonomy): domain Eukaryota; kingdom Metazoa; phylum Chordata; order Crocodylia; family Crocodylidae; genus Crocodylus; species Crocodylus siamensis. The sequence goes on along the minus strand of NC_143396.1, from coordinate 225,465,784 downwards.
TGTGGGTGAAAGTCCACTGTGCCCCTGCTCCCCCAAAGCCCCCCAGAGACCTCCCAGCAGCCTCAGAGCCCCCTGCCGACCCCCAACACAGCCGGAGGCAAGCGGGGCCTGTGGTGGGAGGGGGTCAACCCCTCAGTCAGTGGGAAGAGGCAGCTGAGTGGAGCCGGAAAACCAGGATCCCTGCTAAAGACAGGCAGATGGATTAGACCACTGTACTGGGGAGATAGGGATCAGGGGGTGGAGCAGAAGGGTATCTGTTATCTGAGTTCCAAGTCAAAGAGTTTGAATAACTATGTCATGACAGTTAATTTTGTTCACATAACAAATCAACTTAGAAAACTTACAATAATGGTGCACCTTTTGTCACTGAAAACAAATGAAGTCTCTTTATCCACAGCTGGCATGGTCTAAACTGCAACAGTACTGACTACAGTAATACAGCCCCTTCCCAGAAGGAGCCACCTGTCATAGCAAGCAAGTAGGTCCAGTCTCCATGGCTAGGGACAGAAGTTAAACATAAACCAGTTTAATTGATCAGAAACTGGTTTAAACCAGTAACAGAACAGAAGGTGAGTGCACATAAACCAGTTTCAAAATGGCTGAAACTGGTTGAAGATAACCCTGGTTAAATGTAGTATCCGACTTAACAGATGTGGGTCAAATTGGTTTGTGGAACTTCTGTCCCAGACCCCTTCCTGGTTCAAGTTAACTCACAGTCCCCCCCAGCATCCCAGCATGCTTTCCAGCCCTGAGCTGCACTGGGATATCTGCTCCAGAGAACAGGGGCTGGCCCCGCCCCTCTTTTCTCTAGATGGAGTGGTAAGGTTTGGCTGGCAGAGAAGTGTAGGGTGCAAGCCCAGCTGGGGATGCAGCCCAGTCTTTGGGGGAGGGGGAAACTGTCCCCCCTCAGGCAAACCCTGGCTGTGGTCTGGGGCCGGGGGGGGGGGGGGGGGTGTTAAACACCCCTTTCCCCACTCAAACTTATTGTTGGCCGCAACAGTGGACTACAAATCCCACAGGCATCTGGAAGCAGGAAGAGGACAACCCTGAAGAGTCCTGCTGCTGTAATTCTGGACTGCAAATCCTAGAGACCTCAGGGGCAGCAGGAAGAAAAAGTGAACGCACAGCCAGAGAGCTGTGCTCTACTGCCCCTCGGCCTGAGCTACTGCAGGCATGTGGCTGCATTTCCTGAATCAGAGGTAAATGACTTTTCACTTTTGTTTCAATTTAATCTGTGCAGTTTAGACTAACCTGCAAAGACTGAATTGATTCAGACTCGGGCTTTTTGGCCATCTGTACCTAGCCCATAGCTTCCTTCAGTTCAAGCCAATCTGCTAACATTGCCACACCAGTGCTATTTAAGACCATGCTTGAGGCTTGTACATGGATGATATAGACTCCAATCCAGTTTCTCTAGATCTTGATCTTTACATTCAAAAATATCATATTCTGAGAAACAGACTCACATCAGCTCTCTATCCTTCAAGTACAGGATTGGGCAGCATGACTTAATTTGAACCTTAGCATTCAAATACCATCTGTTTAAAAAAGAAAAAAGGAAAAAGAAAAGATGCACACAAACCGCAAATGCTAGACAGACTCACAGAATTTTACCTTTGCACCTTTGATCGAAATATGCCTTCCCTATACTTGCAGCTTGCTGGCTACCCATCTAATTGCTACCAATGGTGAAACTTCAGTGATAAAAGACAATCTATGTATATTTCCTTCTAAGTCCAGTTGGTAGCCACTTTCAATCACTACTCACTTGAGCAGTGTTTAACACTAGTTAACTAGAAGCAAGAGGTTTCATACCAATGTCAGTCCCCTGAATAACCTCTCTAGATATGGCACTTAGTCTGTTTAAAAGAGTGATCTCCAAGGCTTTCTTCACAAACAGCAACAAATGGATCACAAGAAATTCTCAGACCCTGATTGTATGCCCTGTAACTAGCTGGAAGTACCAAGTCAATGCTTACAAAATTAGCTTCTAAATTCCAAAACTAAACTGAGCACTAGTTACTAGAAATAGACAGCTCCATAATCAATATGAGAAGAAGTTCAAAGAAGTGAAGTCTTCTAATCAAAATCTGAAGTTATAAAATTTACTAATAGGCAGTTTTTAAAATCCCTCAATATATGGCAGGTCACAGGTATTGCAATTTGCTTCATTTTACAAAATCACTTCAGGTTTGTAGAACTAAATTTTTTAAGGACATCTTAATCATCAGGTCAAAGAAGGCTTGCATTGTTCAACTGAAATAAGAAATGTAGAAAGTAAACTTTAAAATACCAAAAAGAATCTGCTGAGAAGTAAACTAAACAGAGTACTAACACATGCTTTCCTCATGAGGATTTGTAACATTAAGGGAAAAATTGGCTTCCCAGATACAGTTGGGATGTTATTAAAAAGTTAGTGTGGCTGGGAAAGGGTAAATGAATGCTCACTCATGCAGAAGGGAAAAACCTGAACTAAGACACACTCCTGAAAGGGAAATTTTGGCAGCACATGCTGTAGTTAAGATTGAGACTGGTTTGGGGAGTGGGAAAAAGCCCACCAGCAAAGCATTTTAACTTTAATGCAATTTACTGTAAAGTGAAACTGTGACAATGTTCAAACCAAAATCTTGCTCCAGACGTAGAAATAAGAAATACAGACCTAAAGTTAACTCATTAATGGATCAATTTAGACTAGTGAGAGAGCATTTAACCCAAATTTTTTCCCCTTGCTAGCTTTGTTAGACACCTGAACCAACATAGCAACTCCATGTTCACCTACAGGTAAAGGTGAAAAGTCCTGGCCCTGCTAGAGGCCAAGGCAGAGGATTTATTTACTACAATAGAGCCAGAAATTCACCCTAGAATTTTTGCTGCTTTTTAATAAACTGGTTTAGGAAGTCACCTGCTTGATCAACAGAATTCAAGAACAAAGCCATGCATGTAAAATATCATCCCTACTGTAGCTGTATTCCATGTTTTACTGAACTGTAACAATACTTTGTGCTGTTGATTTCCCTTAGCAAGAAGTAAAGCAATCCCACTTCTTGTTGTCACTAGAAAGTGAAAAGTCAGCTGTCTTACTAAAAGGGGATGTGTTTCCTAAAGTGGAGCTGATGAGAACAAAGCAGAGTTTCAGAAAATTAAAAGAAATAGAGCAAACTTTTTTAAGCAGGAGAAGATACCTCTAAACAGGAATTTTGGACAATAGCATCCCAAGTCTTTGTGCTCAGGTTCATGACAGCATTTGATCTGTAGGCTTTTCCACGTAGCGCCCCCACCCCAGCAATCTTGAAGTCACATTAGCATTGATACATATTTTCCTGACTTCTGCTATAAACTCAATATTCCAACTTTGCAACATTCTATATACACCGAGTATAGAGAACAGATGGCAAACAGGTAAGCCCTCAACAACATCCCAAAATAGCTTTATTCACCTATTTTTCTAGAGTCAGACTGAAGTTGGAAGTTCATGTTAAACATAAATGTTTCTTCACATTTGTAAAATAAAGATTAAGTATTTTTGACAGAATGAACTAGTTGAACATACTGAAGTGCTTTTCATTTTAAGTTCCTGAAGTGTTAGAAGATACAAGTCAACATAATTGACTTCAGTTGTATAATCCATCTATTTCACCCATCTTCCCACCCCTGCATTTTTTTTTTAATTACTCTCCAAGTCCCATGAAAATTGTAGAAGAATTATTGGCATTGCTGGAGTGAGGAAAGCAATTAATACCCTGCTAGCATTTATTCTCACAACTTTTTCCATAATATATTGATGTCATTTGCTAGTGTTCTACTAATGCTTTTAATTGGGCTGCTCTGAACAGCAAGATCTATTTCTTGCTTCTTTCCATTAATGATTTATGTTTCTAGGAATCACTTAATTCCATATAAAAATTATTAACTAGTCCTTGTAGACCTGAAACTGTGGGAGCATAATATTACATCAATACACACTCTCTCACACAGCATGTGCAAGGCTGCGCATACATATACAGTCTTATGAATTCATAATGAAATTTACTTAAGACATCCCTTATGAGCTTACTTACAACACACTCAAAAAGATGCACACTCTCAAGTTCAATTTTTAAAAAATGCTTTATTGCAGAGGTTCTCAAATCATGGTCCATGAGCTCCATCCAGGTGGTCCACAGAAAGTTTGTGGAACAATCAAGAATATCTGTACTTGTAATGTAAGACTACTGATCTTAAAATATGAGTTGAGTGCTTTGATTTGTAGAACAAAAAAAAGTTTAAGTGGTCCGTCAAGACCCTCAGCAATTTTCAAGTGGTCTGTGAAAAAAAAAGTTTGAGAACCACTGCTCTATTGATTTATAAAAGAAATTTCTGATTGCTATCAAACACAAGAAATCACAAATAATCAACTCCACAGCCTGACATTATCCATCACCACCACAACACTTAAGACCGCCATCATGGATGTGGAAGAGCTGTACATCTAGGGAAAAACACTCTGTGCCTTCCCACTGTAGGGTCTCCAAAGCAGAACCCAGGTGACCCATTAATCTCTCCAAATTGAATTGGAGGCATCCAATTCGATTTCAGAGAGATTCGACAATTCAGCCATAGACACAGCTTTATGTTTTTCTACATACCTCGAGGTACCAGGCGCAGCTCATGAATGCTGAGATGTTGGGGCAGATGGAGCATCCCACAGAGGGGTCCCCCCACACCCATGACAATGGACCCAGAAGTGGACCAGAAGTACTTCCAGTTCACTTCCAGGTCCACCACTGAGCATGTGGGGGACCCCCCCATGCTCCCATGGGACACTCCATCCGCCCCACCATCTCAGCATTCACTGTGCCTGGTACCTCGAGGTATGTAGGAAAAAAACGAAACAAAAAAACAAAATCACATAAAGCTGATTCTCCAAGTCAGAACTGAATCTTCAGATTTGGCCTAATCGAATCGGGACAGTGATCTGAATCAGTGAATCAAATCGCTGAATCGGGCCGATTCTGAATCCAAATAGAATACTGCCTGCTTCACACACCCCTACTGTGTAACAGTATTACCACTACTTCAGGAACTATGTGTTAGCTGCATTAACTCTTACCTAATCTAGATTAAATCAGGGACTTTAGCGTGATTGTTAGATATGTATAAAGGGAGCAATCAAACATGCTCTGCATCTAAACAGAAGATGGGGCTCAAAACAGACAGGCTTGACTGTAAATAACCACAAGGTACTATACCCTAATCTATCATAGGTAAAGCAGGGGGGCAATGGCAGCCAATATCCTGCAGCTGCCAGGGTTGTTAAAATACAGTTGGGAGATCCCACCACTACAGAGGAAAACAACACCAAAAAAAATCCTGCTATCCATATTAATCTGATCATAGAATAAAATTCCTTCCTGACCCCAAACGTGGTGATAGGTCTGACCCTAAGCAGAAGGGCAAGCCCCTCTAGCCAGAAAACTCCAGGTTAATCCCCACAAAAGTACTTTGGGGACCCCACAAAGCCAGGCAAAGTGGCTGTGGCAACTCTGTGCTGCTGTCGCCGGCTTCATGTCCAGCTGCTTGCTACCTTCCCATCACCGATGACAATGGCAGCTTCTTCACATCCAGGGCATGCAGGATCGGGCCAGGGGTGGGGCCTCACACCTTGTTCGGGTCAGCTCTGCCTGGTAGAATTAGGGGATAGCTCTTAAAGTGTCTTGGATTTTCTTTGACAAGTTCAAGCAAAACAGTTCAACCTCTCTGCCAAAAATGCTCTATAAAATCTGAAGTATCCCACAGGAGGGCCAAGCACATCATCTTGGAAACACTGTAGTCTGGAGCAGGGTTGAACTCAAACTCATACCCACAAGTTACTGTCAACAGCATAACTGATTACAGCACCACTAGAAATGCCAAAAATAGGAGCAAACCCACTAAACAGGCATACAAATACTTGATGATGTGCATTAACTCAACAGCAACAGCTGAGACAACTGAAAAAGAATTACATACAATGGAGTTCTATGCAACTGCACCTGCATAGCACCACTGGGAATCCAGGGAGCACTTGTACCACTGTTCCTGCAAGAGCTATGTGTAAGGAACAAGGTAGAACAAGTTGTGGGTACAGTTATCTGCCAGGATGCCTTTGCATCTCTCGGAAAGGTTTGTTTGGGTTTTTTTTCCAGATCTTTTAAAATGATAAGATAGCACGCCCTCATGCTCCACAGTCCTGCAGGTTCAAACCTACCAAAGGGAATAGTCTGTAAATGCAATGAGGTTCAGGTATTATGGAAGCAAAAAGGCAAACCAATTAGAACGCAGCTTTCAGCATAATGGTTATTACTAACTACAAGAGGACTGAAATAGCAGAGATCAGTGGTAGAAAACCTAGCAGAGTTGAGCCTGTCTGTCAGCCTTCCAAGGCACAAACTGAGAATAAATTGTGCAAGGATTCCTTTTCAGAGAAGACACTGAAAACCAAGGCTCTGTGTAAAAATTAATAAAGCTAGGGACAGACATTACACATAAACCAGTTTAAGTGGTCAGAAATTGGTTTAAACCCGTAACAAAACAGATGTTCAGTGCACATAAACCGATTAGAAAATGACTGAAACTGGTTTAAGATAAACCTGGTTGAATGTAGTATCAGACAACTGATTTGGGTCAAACTGGTTTATACAATATCTGTCCCAGACCCCTTGCAGGTTTAAGGCAAATCAGACTCCCCCAGCATCCCAGCCTGCTCTCTGGGCTGGGTGGTGCTCTCTGCTCCACAGTAGGGCTAGCCCCTCCCCTCATCTCCCTGGCTGCAGCTCTTGCACAGACTGAGGGCTGCTCCCCCCCTCCCCCTCCTCACTCCCTGCTAAGCAGAATTCCCCCCCTCCCCTCTGCCTGTGTTAATTAGCTAGCAGACCACATGCTGGCTATGGCCCATGCTGAGTCAACAGGCAGAATCAACAGGTAGGTGGTAATGTTCCTCTGTTGTTTATAAGAGGGGATAAACACGGAGTTAGGCATGATAAATAGTTATCAATTCCCTGCTGAGCTAATCAGAGTGTCCTGCCAGGGCCTGGCCACACCCACCTCAGCTTAGTACTGTGGAAGTGAAGGGAGGGCTGCTGTAGTACCCCCTAGCTTCTAGCCTGAGCCACTGCAGGAATGTCCCTGCATGTCTAGGATGTCTGTACAGTTACAACATGATTTAGCCTAGCCAGGGTAGACTAATCTGCAAATATTGAATCAAATCAGGATTAGGCTTTTTGAATATTTGTCCCTAACCTAAAAAGATCCCACCTTTCATAAGTTTGCCTCCTCAGTATCCTTGACCAATGATTTTTTGTAAGCTGCACGGTGGCTACAGTGTTGGCCACATTTCAGCAGAGGTGTATTTATGTCTTGCAGGTTGAAAAGATTTTTCTTTTTGATACCACATCTCTATCTGGAGACTAAATGCCTTAAAAGACTAACAGAATTAAAAATCTGCAATGCCTTGCCACTTGGAGGAAATACCAGATCACTGTATCAAATTAGACTACTAGCCCATCCAATCCAGTACTCTGGATCCCACAGAATATCCAGAGCTGGATTCTAGGGAGGCTGGGCACTTGCTGAAGGAGTTTTTGCATGGAGGCACTTCCTGTCCTGTGAGATCATCTTAGAATTTGACCCATTTTTAAACCCTTGTTATTGTAACTGGATGTTTTTATTAGCAGAATTCAAGAAGGAGATCATGGCTACAACTTCACTCCAGCACTACCAAGAAGGGAATTAGATATTCATGCTTATATGCAGCAGCTCTTGGCCTCCATGAAAGTGGCAGCAAAGTCCTCAGCTGAATCATACACTGGAAGAACAATGATTTCACATCAGTTTTTAACATCCAACCTGCATGAGAGGTGAATTTTTAATAAGCCTAAACTCCTTAATGTGGGAAGAATATAATATATTGACACATATTGACAACTTAACCTTAAAATAAGGATGCACAGTTTAAAGAAAAAAATCTAAATTATATAATAAAAAGATATATATTATTCCTTTATAGACACACATACACACCCCCCACCCCCAAGAACACAGACAGATTCTTCAGAAGCTGACTCTACTACATCAATTCTTCCTTGACTGCTACAAAACAGCCAGGTACCAGATGTTACACTGATTGCTCCGGAGTCCAAAAATCCAACCTTGCTCCATAGTAGGGTTGACTATATAAGACCCAGAAAAATTACTTCTTAAGTCTAAAACATAGCTTAAAATACAGAACAAAAATAATCCTGTTAACAGGGGAAAGGAAAAAAAGCCAGGAATGTAGAGCAAAAGGGAGAGAGAATCAGGAAGCTCATGTGAAACAGAACTGACTCCCATGTCTCAAGCATTAGAAAGCAGTATTGTTTTTCCAAGTTCCTTGGGGCTCCTTGTTTTAATGCTATATTGTTTGGCTGTTATTTTGTTTGTTTTGTATGCTTTATGATGTTTACAGTATTTTATCTTCCCTCCACCCAGGTTTTAGCCAAATGCATCTCAATTTCATGGGTGTAACCATACAACATTCTGTCCCTCTGCATGAATTTAAAGCTGGTGAATGGAATCAGAACAACAGCCCAAGAGAATGAAACCTTCTCTGTCTCTGAAGCACAGCGCATGGGTGGCAGCAGGAAAATAATTCATAGTTGGTAGGTTCAGAAGGGACCTGAGCAGATAATGGAGTGCGACCCCCTGCTATGGGCAGCACAGGATGCTGGGGTCAAACAACCCCAGTGAGGTGATTATCCAGCCTCCTTTTGAAGACCCCCAGAGTAGGAGCAAGCACCACTTCCCTTGGAAGTTGGTTCCAGCTCCTGGCCACCCTGTGAAGTAGCGCCTCCTGATATCTAACCTGAACCTACTCTCCGTCAACTTATGGCCGTTATTCCTTGTTACTCCCAAAAGTGCTCAGGGGAATAGTGACTCTCCCATTGCCTGCTGGTCCCCCTTGGCAAGTTTATAGGCGGCCACAAGATCCCCTCTCATCCTTCTCTTGTGGAGGCTGAACAGGTTCAGGTCCTGTAGCCTCTCCTTGTAGGGCCTGCCCTGCTGCCTCCTGATCATGCGAATGGCCCTCCTCTGGACCCTCTTCATGCTGTCCACATCCCTCCTGAAGTGCAGCACCCAGAACTGGATGCAGTACTCCAGCTGCAGCCTGATCAATGTCAAATAGAGGGGGAGGATCACCTCCTTGGACCTGTTCACGATGCATCTGTGGATGCACGACAAGCTGTGGTTAGCCTTCCTGACCGCATCCCCACATTGTCGGCCCATGTTTATCTTGGAATCAATAGTGACTCCAAGATCCTGTGCTGCCTCTGTGCTGACAAGAAGGGAGTTCCCCAGCCTGTAGGTATGCTGCCGGTTCTTCCTCCCCAGGTGCAACACCTTGCACTTGTCACTATCGAAACCCATCCTATTCTCCTCCACCCACCTCTGTAACCTATTCAGATCTAGTTGTCGCCTATCCCTCTCTTCTAGCATCCCCACTTCTCCCCACATCTTAGTGTCATCCACAAATTTGAACAAGGTGCTTTTCACACCCTCGTTCAAGTTGTTGATGAAGATATTGAACATTGCGGGCCCGAGGACCAAGTCCTGGGGAACCCCACTGCCCAAATCTCTCCAAGCTGAAAATGACCCATCTATCACCACTCTCTGGGTGCAGCCCTCCAGCCAATTTGCAACCAATCTGACTGTGTAGGCATCCACACCACAGTCGCCTAATTTTTTAATGAGGATGGGGTGAGAGCCAGTGTCGAAGGCCTTCCTAAAGTCCAGAAAGACTATGTCCACCACGACACCTGCATCCAAGGCTTTTGTGACCTGGTTGTAGAAGGCAACCAGGTTGGTCTGACAGGACCTGCCTCCAATGAACTCATGGTGATTTCCCCTAAGCATAATCCCCGCTCCTGGTCCCCTGCAGATATGCTTCTGGATAATTTTCTCAACCCTGCAGAGTCCTGCTGCTGCAATTCTGGACTGCAAATCCCAGAGGCCTCAGGGTCAGCAAGAAGAGGAAGTGAACACACAGCCAGAGAGCCATGCTTTAGCACCCCTCAGCTTCTGGCCATTGCAGGCATATGGTTGCATTTCCTGAATAAAAGGTAAATGTTCACTTCTGTTTCAGTGTAACCTGTGCAGCAGAGACTAACCTGCAAAGACTGAATTAAAAGCCTCGGGCTTTTTCACCGTCTGGACCTAGCCATCTGTACTCTCCACATGGGCTGCAGCTCTGGAATGCCATCCTGCTTCAGAGATGCTCCCTCAGCAGCTGCCAGTGTTTTACCGCCTGCTCAATTCAGGGCTTGGGCTTATATCCTGTCTAAACCAATCCCTTTCCTAGTCAGATGGGGCTGTTATTAGCCCCCCTCACCATTTGCAAGCTGTTTTTCTGGCTGCCTCTCCTCTTAAAGTGGCAGGAATACTAAGCATCTAATTAGACTACCTCCATAAATTTGAGATGGAAAAGCACCCAATCTTACTCCCAATTCCATGGTGCTCTGCTTATGGCACAAGTGCAAAGTCAAGGCACACCTTTCCCCAACATAGTTAACTCAGTAGGAGATCAGAGCATGAAGATGTTCCAGCTCATTCACACAGCATTACCCCAACTGTTTATAGTCTGAAACCAAAATCTTGGAGTTGGCCTGTGTTCAAGAATAAAAAGAGAAAAAATAAAAAGGTAAGGAAAAGGGTTACTTCTTTTATAGACAGATGTAGCAACACTGCCAGAGACAATGTGCTACTTCCATTTCAGTTAAGGGACAATTCCTGTTATAGTACTCTCTCCTTTAAAAGTGCTGGAGGAAAGAAACAAAAAGACAACTGGTTAAACATTTAGCCTAGAGGAATAAGCCTGGATACCTGCCAAAAGGAGCATTAAGATTTCTTCAACTTAATATCCAAGTGAAATTAACTTGCATGTAGATGAGACTCCTACAAGTGTGGAAGCAGAAGTACTATATGATATGCCAAGCTATAGGACAGGCTTATTACTGTGGTCCTTCATCAGCTGTCTGTAATGATTCACACTGGGAGAACTACCCTACAACAAGACCCGATGCTATTTACAGGGACATTAAGTACTAATATTACTTCCTATTTAGCAGCAGTGTAATGTAATTAGGCCTGGGCAACCAGGACACCAGCCCAGGTGCCAAGAGGGAGCACCAGAGTGGCACCCCTGGGGAAACCACACCCCAGCAGCAAAGGCCCTTATGTAGCAGTGGCTTCATAGATTTCATAGACATTAGGGCTGGAAGGGACCTCGGGAGATCATCGAGTCCAGCTCCCTCCCCAAAGGGCAGGAAGTCAGCTGGGGTCATAGGATCCCAGCAAGATAAGCATCCAATTTACTCTTGAAGGTGTTCAATGTAGGTGCTTGAACCACCTCCGCTGGCAGACCGTTCCAGACCTTGGGGGCTCAGACAGTAAAGAAATTCTTCCTTATCTCCAGCCTGAAACGGTCCTGCAGGAGTTTGTGACCATTCGACCTCGTCATCCCTTGGGGCGCTCCAGTGAACAAACGTTCCCCCAGATACTGGTGGTCACCCCTGATAAACTTATAGGTGGCCATCAGATCACCCCTGAGCCTGTGCTTTTCCAGGCTAGAGTCTCATGGCTCTCAGCCTGTCATCGTAAGATCTGTTTTCCTGACCTCTAATCATGCGCGTGGCTCTCCTCTGGACTCTCTCAAGCTTCTCCACATCCTTTTTGAATTGTGGAGCCCAAAACTGGATGCAGTACTCCAGCTGCGGCCTCACCAAGGCCGAGTACAAGGGGAGAATGACGTCCCGGGATTTGCTCGAGAAGCATCTATGGATGCAAGCCAGCATTTTGGTCGCTTTACTAGCCGCAGCATCGCATTGGAGGCTCATGTTCATCTTGTGGTCAATGATGACTCCCAAGTCTCTTTCTTCTGTAGTGCTATCCAACGTAGCACTGCCGAGCCTATAAGGATGCTGCAGGTTTTTCCTCCCAAGGTGGAGAACCTTGCATTTTTCGGTGTTAAACACCATCAGGTTCTCGTCCGCCCATTTGCTGAGCTTGTCCAGGTCAGCCTGGATCACCTGCCTATCTTCTGGCGTGCATGCTTTGCCCCAAAGTTTGGTGTCATCGGCGAACTTGGCCAGTCCACTCCTGACTCCAATGTCCACATCATTAATGAAGATGTTGAACAGGATGGGTCCCAGGACAGAGCCTTGAGGGACCCCACTGGTCACAGGGCACCACGATGAGTGACTGCCATCGATTACAACCCTCTGGGTCCGACCACGGAGCCAGTTTCCCAGCCAGCGGATCGTGGTGGAGCCAAGGCCACAACCGGCCAGTTTGGCCAAGAGGTGATCGTGGAATACCAGATCAAAGGCTTTTTTGAAGTCAAGATATATGACATCAATCTCTTCTCTCTTGTCCAGGTGATAGGTCATCTGGTCGTAGAAGGAAATGAGATTGGTCAAACAAGACCTACCCACAACAAATACGTGCTGGCTATCCCTTAGGATGTTAGCCTGGGCCAGTCCATCAAGGTTGGCCTCCTTAATAATAAACTTTTCTAAGATCTTCCCCAGGATAGAAGTCAGGCTAATGGGCCTGTAGTTAGCCGGATCCACTCTTCTCCCTTTCTTGAAGATTGGCACCACATTGGCCTTCTTTCAGTCTTCGGGCACTACACCAGAGTGCCAGGAGTTTTCAAAGATCCGTGCCAGGGGTTGGGCTATGACGCTCGCCAGCTCCTTGAGTACCCTGGGGTGCAGATTGTCAGGGCCGGCTGAATTGAAGGTATCCAGCTTCTCAAGGTGTTCCTTCACAAGGTCAGCGTTTATGGAGGGTAGGGGATCCCCATCACCCGGATCTCCCTGTCCCATAGCAGGCATGGGCGTCCCATGGGACTGATGATAGACTGACGCAAAGTACCTATTTAATAGGTTGGCTTTTTCCTGGGCGTCAGTTGTCAGTTGTCCCATCTGGTTTAGCAGGGGTCCAACATTGTCCTTGCTTTTCCTCCGGCTCCCCACATATCTGAAAAAGGACTTTTTGTTGTCCTTGATGCTCGAAGCTAGTTGGAATTCAGTTGCAGCCTTGGCTTTCCTGGTTTGCTCCCTGCAGGACCAGACCAGTGCAGAATAATCCTCCTTGGAGGTGAATCCCGTCCCCCATCCTTTGTAGGCTTTCCTTTTTAGCCGCAGGAGGTCCGCTAGGTCCCTAGAGAGCCAGGAGGGCTGCTGTGCCTTCTTGCTGACTTTCCTCCGTGTTGGAATAGATTTAGCTTGTGCATTGAGGATCGCTTCCTTGAGAAGCAACCACTCTTCTTGAACTCCCATCTCCCTGCAGTCACGGTCCCTGAGGGCCTGACCGACAAGCCTCTTGAGCTTGTCAAAGTCAGCTTTTCTGAAGTCAAGGACTTCTGTGTTGCTGACTGACTTGCCAGCTTTACAGCGGATGGTGAAGGTGATCAGCTCGTGGTCGCTGTCACCCAGCTTCCCATCGTTCACTAGGTCGCCGATTAGGTCGTCCCCCGTAGCCAGTACCAGGTCGAGCAGCGCTTTGCCTCTCGTTGGCGCATAGACTTCTTGAGTCAGGTAGAGGTCATCCACGCACGAGAGAAAGCTTTGCGACCGCTCGGATTTTGCTGAGTGATCTTCCCACGAGATGTCCGGGTAATTGAAGTCACCCATGACAACCAAGGTCCTGGAGCAAGCGGCCTCAGTCAGTTCCTGGGCGAACTCCTGGTCAAGCTCAGGACTTTGGGTGGGAGGTCTGTAGTAGACTCCCACCATTGTGTCCCCTGTGCCATTTTCCCCACGAATTTTTACCCAGAGGGTCTCTAGCTGTCCATGCCGGTCGCCAACATCAGCTTGCAGGGACATGTAGCTTTCCTTCACATAAAGAGTTACACCCCCACCCCTTTTGTCAACACGATCCCTCCTGTACAGAGTATAGCCCTCTATACCCGTGGTCGAGTCATGGGTGGAGTCCCACCAGGTCTCCGTTATCCCAATGACGTCATAATTCTTTGCACTGAGCAGGAGGACGAGCTCCTCCTGCTTGTTGCCCAGGCTCCTGGCATTAGTGTACAGGCAGGCAAGTGTGCCCTTGGGGGCTCTTGCCTTGCCCACAGATTGTGCCAGGGCTGGAGCAGGGGTGGGCTCCCTTAAGTGCCTTGGTCTGCTGGCTTTGCAAGGGTTGCTCAGCAGGCCAGCAGTCCCCCCATCCCCCAGCGGGCTTAGTTTAAAGCCCGGTGGAACAGGTCAGCCAGCCTGGCTGAGAAGAGCCTCCTCCCCAGGGGGGAGAGGTGGAAGCCATCTCTTCCCAGCAGCTCGCTGCCTCTCTTGCCAAAGAGCGGGCTGTGGTCATGGAAGCCAAAGCCTTCCCAATGACACCAGCTCCGCAGTCTTTGGTTCACTGTGTGGATCCTCCTCTCCCTCCTCAGCCCATAGCCCGAGACTGGGAGGATTGACAAAAACACCACCTGAGCTCCCAGACCCCTAAGCCCCGCTCCCAACTCCCTGTAGCGCCTCATGACCTGGCTGGGGGTGCTCCGAGCCATGTCATTGGTGCCCACGTGAATAAGGAGCATGGGGTAGTGGTCTGTGGACCGGAGGAGCTGCGGGATCCTCTCCGCAATGTCTCGGACTCGGGCCCCCGGGAAGCAGCAGACTTCCTGGGCTAAGGGGTCAGGGTGGCAGATTGCCCCCTCAGTGCCCCGCAGGATGGAGTCTCCCACAACAAACACCTTGTGTATGGGGAGGAAGACTCTCCCCAGTGCTTAGTACCAATCCCCACCCCCTCAATCTGCAGTACTGACTGCCCTCTCCCCACTACTACCCAGGGCACCAAATTCCTAGTTACACCTCTGATATTTATTTCTACTCCCAACCCTCTCCTATTCATCCCTGTGTCCCAGCAAAGATTTAGAAAAGTAAATGCATCTTAAAATACCAAAATTAAGAGTTCACTTGTGTACTTTTGTGTAATTCTTTTAGGGTAGAAAAGTTATGGATTGGATTAAGGCAAAGGTCAACAGATTTTTCACAATATTGTGTACTGTAGAACTGTTTATTTTAGCGCCTATTTACTTTAAAGTCGCAAGAGAGGCTGGTCACATAGTTACACTGAACTACTTTCACAGTCCTGGCTAAATCTGCAGGCAACTCAGCCCTATTACCTGTTGCCAGAGAGACACTGCAATTTACATTTCCACTCCTGCAGAGATAAAATTTCCAGCTTTAGTCTCTGTACACTGCAGCAAAATACCAACTTTACCCATCCCCTTAGCTCACTGTTTAAGAGCCACCTTCCACCCCCAAACATGGAACTGTTTTCACTGTTTGTACCCCACCACTCCAGTAACAGAATTGCAGAAGGGAGGCTTGCACCTCTTCACATTGCTGGCTATTTCTGGTTCAAATTCCATCTTCTCATGGAATGCAAAACTCCACATCAACTTTTCTCCAATTGTGCTCACAGGTGGTTTTGGAAGGGCTTGGCAGACTTCATGTTACGATTAGGACTCGTATCCTCCATGCCATTAGAAAAATATCTAGCAACACATCTTGGGTCTATTTTTGTAGTCTGGCTCCCAGAAGGGGAGTACCAGTTTTTTGTAAAAATAAGCAAATGCAAGACCTTTACACAATCAATCTTTGACACAGATAATTGGCAAGATTACTGCATTCTCATCTTCCTTTTTGAGGCATGTTATTGAGAAAGCTGTGGCAAAACAGCTGTGGCTTAATCAGGATTCCTCAGATTTTCTGGACCTCTCTCAGTCTGGTTTAAAACCTAGCTGTGGTACAGAACCAAACCTAGTCTTACTGGTCAACTTCTCCCAGCAATGGACAACAACCAAACACACATTTAAAAATATGTGTTAGTTATCTAACAGCTTTGTATTCAAAACTGGTATATGGAGGTACTTTCACACTATGGAATACAGGAACAGCTTTTACACACACGCCACACGCACGGGAAGGAAAATGCCATGTTGAACACTTTCATACTCATATATTGTTCAATAATTCTACCTGTATCCTACTATGTGTAAGAAGAATTGCTGGGCCAGCGGCACTTGGGTCAGGTGACAACCATGACATTATACACTTCCTTTTTAAGTATTCTGCACTTTCAATGTCTGCTATTAAAACCTGGACCAGGTGCAATCCAGAGAGCATATTGATGGTACTAGCACACAGAATCCAGAGGAAACAACAGTGTCTACTATCTTTAGGGTATGAGTGAGGAACGAGAGGTAGAAATGTCAAAAGTGGTCTTGTTAGATGCACAGTTGCTTCTAGAGGAGGAAGATGAAGCAGCAAAAGGAGTAGTAGCAGCTGCTGTCTCTCGTCTATAGTGGAGCAGTTGCACACAACCTTCTGATATCCATGCCTGCGAATGTCTACAAAGACAGTGCTACAGTCAATTACTATTTGGCAACTGCAAGTAGCACAGAATGCACTAAGCCACTCAAATAGAGGTGCTGCTTGCAGGGAGTGTGGCCTGTTTTATGTTCTTCGTTAGCTTTCTCAATTACCCCCATCATGTTATATACTACATTGATGCTGATGGACCATACATTGCGCTGTGGTTTAGAGTTCTCACTGCTGTTCCGAGGTACTTGCACCTTCCAGATTTAAATGAACCCTTAGCCTACTCAATCCATCATACCTCAAGGACCAACAGCCCAAAAATCCCGTTGCAAATGTCCAGTCTAACAAAGCAGTGCTGTATAGAGTCACATGAGGGAGTTGGCTTCTGTACTGGAATCAGGAAAGCAATGTTATTGCAGTGTTCTGAGCTAACATCCTGTTTCTCAGCAACGCTAATTAGGTAGGAATGATCTGATTTTTCCTTCCCTTAAGAACCTTTAAGATGGATAGGGCAGAGTATGGACTCTATAGTTTTGCATTAAATACAAAAATTTAAGGTCTTGAAATAGCCAGCTTCCACTTTCCATTCTCCACATTAAGGCTTTTTTCTCAATTTTCCTGCTGATACCACCCTTTGTTTTGCTTCACACATTATGGCACGACTCTATGTAACAGGATAGAATAGATAACACAGAGAAGATCTAGACCAGGGTTTCTCAGTTAGGGCTGTGCGAAGCTTCGGTCCCTGATTCGATTCGGCAGATATTCGGCAGCCAAAGCTCTGATTCGATTGGATTTGGCGGACCCTTTAATCTCTCCAAATTGAAATCGGAAGCCTCCAAATCAATTCAGAGAGATTCGTCAATTCAGGCATAGACACAGCTTTAATGTTTTTTCTACAAACCTCTAGGTAGCAGGCGGCTTGTGAATGCTGTGATGCTGGGGCACATGGAGCATCCCACAGCATTGCAGGGGGCCAGCGTGCTCTGCAGCAGACCCGGAAGCGCTTCTGGTCCACTTCCAGGTCCGCCAGGGAGCGTGCTGGGGGGTACCCCACAACACCAGTTGCTGAGCCGGGGTGTCTCCTGGGTCTGGGGGGGGCACCCAGGGTTGCCCCACAGACAGCTGCCGAGCCAGGAACCATTGGGGGAGGGGGCCCAGCAGACTCAGAAGTGGTCTGGAAGTATTTCCAGTCCACTTCTGGGTTCACTGCTAAGCATGTGGGGGGGGCCCGCACTCCTGTGGGACACTATCTGCCCCAGCATTGCAGCTATCACAAACCGCACTGGTACCTTGAGGTATGTAGATAAAACATTTAAAACTGTATCTTTGTCCGAATCGACGATTCTCCGAATCGGCATCGAATCAGGGACAGTGATCTGAATTAACTAATTTAAATCGCTGCCCCTGGTTCGGGTTGAATCTGAATCAAGTAGGGCCCACTTTGCACACCCATATTCTCAATCCCCGGGCTGTGGCCCAGTGCTAGGACACAGCAGGTTGGCTGCTGGTCCGCAGCATGGTCAGCTGCTGGACAAGAAGTGGCCACAGACCAGCAAACTGCAGCCACCCAGAACTGGGTGGAGAGGCCATGGCTCCTTCTGCAGGGCTCGCAGCAGTGCAGGGTTTGGCCCACCCCCACTGTCTGGGGTGTCGGGATATCCTTACCTGACTTACAGCCAGAAATTCTGACCGCCGTCAGCTGTGACTGTTGGGCCTTGGTTTGCCGGGCTGTGGCCACTTCTGAGCTGTTTGCTGTGCTGCAGCATAAAGACTTTGGAAACCCTGATATAGACAAACCTGTGCTCAGAATACCAAGCATTCTGTCCACAGTAGCAGCTGCATTCTTACTCCTATCTACAAAGCTTAACCACTGATAGAAACAGGAGGTTTTAGGGGAGAAGTCCCTGTGTAGACAATCCAGATTTAACAAGACTGTGTAGAAAGAAACAGTTTCATAGTAGGGTCGGAAGGGACCTGAACAGATCACCAAGTCTGACCCTCTGGGCAGGAAAGAATACTGGGGTCATACAACCTCGGCAAGGCGTTCATCCAGCCTCCTTTTGAATACACCCAGGGTAGAAGTGAGCACCACTTCCCTTGGAAATTGGTTCCAGATCCTAGCCGCCCTGACTGTGAGCTAGAGCTTCCTGATGTCTAGCCTGAACCTACTCTCAGTCAACTTGTGGCCGTTATTCCTTGTTAATCCTGGTAGTGCTCGGGGAAACCGGGTCTCTCCCGTTCCCCACAAGTCCCCCCTAGTTAGTTTATAAATGGCCACCAGATCCCCTCTCAGCCTTCTCTTGTGGAGGCTGAACAGGTTCAGGTCCTGTAGCCTCTCCTCGTAGGGCCTGCCATGCTGCCCTGACCATGCGAGTGACCCTCCTCTGGACCCTCTCAATGCTTTCCACATCCCTCCTGAAGCAGTGCCCAGAACTGGACACAGTACTCCAGCTGCGGCCTGACCAGTGCCGCATAGAGGGGGAGTATCACCTCCCTGGACCTGCTTGAGATGTATCTGTAGATGCGTGACAAGGTGCAGTTGGCCTTCCTGACTGCATCCCCACACTGTCGACCCATATTCATCTTGGCATCAGTGATGACTCCAAGATCCTTTTCTACCTCTGCGCTGACAAGAAGGAAGTTCCTCAGCCTGTAAGTGAGCTGCCAGTTCTTTCAAAATGTTAATGAGAGTGTTCTCAACTCCATCCTGCAACACCCAGTCAGAAATTATCTCAATCTCTCCAACCCCTGATGAGGTGGAGGAAAGCCGTTACGCAGATGAAGAATGACAAGTCATCTGAAGCGTATGGTATCCCTGCTGACACCTCCAAGCGGCGTGGGGGGAAGCTTACATCACAGCTCCATGCCCTCATCCTTAAGGTTGTGGAATGACGAGGAAGTCCCAGATGACCTCAGGGACACCATGATCATGACAATCTTTAAGAACGGAGATAGGTCCGACTGAAATTTACAGAGACCTTGCTGTCCAGTACAGGAAAGATCACTGCGAGAACCCTTCTTCCACTTACTGAATGCTCCTCCTGGAATCTCTCAGTGGGTTAGGGCATCAAGAGGCACAATTGACATGATCTTCAATGCTCACCAGATGCAGGAAAAATGCCAGGAACAACATAAACCTCTCTATTTGGCCTTCTTTGACCTCACGAAAGCCTTTGACTGCCATCTGAGAAGCACTGTGGAAGATCCTTCTGGGGTACAGATGCTCACCAATATTTGTCACCATTCTTCGCCTGCTCCGCGATGGTATGCAAGCAGTGGTTCTCAGTTAACAGATGTAATACAGATCCTTTAAGGATAAGACTGGAGATTAGCAAGGCTGAATTGTCACTCCAACACTCTTCTTGATATTCTTTACTGCAGTGCTACATCTGACTACCATAAGCTTCCAGTCAGAGTGGAGCTAAACTGCCAAATGGGTGGTAGACTGTTTAATCTCAGCTAACTCCAAGCCAAACCCAAGACCACCTTGACCTGAATCATTAAGCTCCAGTATGCACGACTTCTTCTTATGGTGCATGATGCTTTATGTAGTGCATGCTCATTCCAAAGCAGATCTTCGGACAAATCATTAATATCTCTATTCAGGCATACAAGAAAATAGGAATGATGCTTAACATTCAGGAGACTAAGGTCCTCCCCATCAACAAGCTCTTAATGAGCAGTCCCCAAGTCCAACAATTCGGATTTACAGTGAGACTCTGGAGAACACCAAGTATTTCCCATACCTTGGAAGCCATCTCTTGCAGAAAGCTGACATTGATGAAGAAACCCAACTTTGTCTCAAATGTGCAAGTGCCACCAGCAGACACCTGAGGAAATGGGTGTTCAAAGATTGCAACACCACATTCGAAACCAAGCTCATGGCTTATCATGCAATCATGATCCCTACCTTACCGTATGGAGCTGAGACATGGACAAGATACTTCTCCAGTGACTTAAGGTGTCTCCTGTACTATCGATGCTGCCTGCAGAAAATCCTTCAAAGTGAGAAGACAGATGCACAAACATAAGTGTCCTCTCACAAGCAAATACCACAAGAGGCAATGATCATCTGACATCAACTTCACTGGGCCAGCCACATTATCCAGATGTCCAACTCCAGGTTCCTGAAGCAATTTTTACTCTCCCAGCACAGTTAAGGTATATGCTCAAGAGGAGGGCAGAGAAAGCGCTTCAAGGACATCCTCAAGACCAAGTTGAAAAAAATGCAACATCAAAATCAACTTGCAGGAGACTATTACCCAGGACCCCCCCACATGGAGGAAGGGTCCACTGCAAGGATCTCAGTACTTTGAAGTTTCACAACAACAGCAGGAAACAGAAAAAGCAGAAATGGCAGAAACAGCATATATTTATAGATGTTTGGGTCAGAAGGGACCTCAGTACATAATCAAGTCCTTGGGCAGAAAAGAGTGCTGGGGTTAGATGACCTCAGTCAGGTGCAGGTCTAACCTTCTGTGAAAGACCCCCAAGGTAGGGGAGAGCACCACCTCCCTTGGAAGCCCATTCCAGATTTTGGCAACCCCTACTGTAAGTTCTTCCTGATGTCTAACCTAAAGCTGCTCTCCATCAATCTGTGGCCATTGTTCCTAGTTACTCCAAGGGGTGCCTTGATAAACAGAGCACCTCCTATTCCTTGCTGCCCCCCACCGCCCTGATAAATTTGTAGGTGGCCACAAGATCACCTCTCAGCCTTCTCTTGCAGAGGCTGAAGAGATCCAGGTCCTTCAATCTCTCCTTGTAGAGCTTTGCCTGCAGGCCCCTAACTATATGAGTAGCCCTCCTCTGAACCCTCTCAAGGTTTTCCACATCCCTCTTGAAATACAGCACCCAAAACTGGATGCAGTACTCCAACTGTGGCATGACCAGTGTTGCACAGAGGGGAAGTATCACCTCCCTGGACCTGTTCCTCATGCACCTGCTAATGTGTGATAAAGTGCAGTTAGCTTTATGATCACTTAGTCACACTGACGACTCATGTTCATCTTGGTGTCAACAATGACTCCGAGATCCCTTCCCACTGTTGTGCTGCTAAGAAGGTCCTCCCCCAGCCTGTAAGTATGTTGGTGATTTCTTCTCCCTAGGTGCAGCACTTTGCACTCGTCTTTGTTGAACTGCATCCTACCCCGTTCTGCCCACTTTCCTAACCTGTCCAAATATGCCTGGATTCATTCCCTACCCTCTAGTGTGTTAACTTTACCCCATAATTTGGTATCGTCTGCTAATTTGGACAGAGTGCTCTCCACGCCCTCATCCAAGTCACTGATGAAGACACTAAACAGCACCGGTCCAAGGACCAAGACTTGTGGGACTCCACTGCCTACATCTCTCCAGGTTGATACCCACCCATCCACCACCACCACTCTGGGTGTGACCCCTAAGTCAATTTGCCACCCACCTGACTACGTAATCATCTAAGTCACCGCCACTCAGTTTATTTATGAAAATAGGATGAGATTTTTAAGGCCTTCTTAAAAATCCAGGTAAATTACATCTACCTCGACTCCTGCGTCTAAGCGCTTTGTGACCTGGTCATAAAGAGAAACAAGGTTAGTCAGGCAGGACCCACTTGCTATGAATCTGTGCTGGTTGCCCTTCAGCATTATTTTTCCCGCTGGACTCCCACAAAGGTGATCCTTAATTTTTTTTCAAAAGGTTTCCCCAAGGATAGAGGTGAGACTGGTTTAAAGTTTCCTGGATCCTCCTTCCTCATCTTCTTGAAAATAGGGACCACACTGGCCCTTTTCAAGTCCTCTGGGACTTGATCTGAGCACCATGAGTGCTCAAACAGCTGTGCCAGTGGCTTGTTGACACTGGCCAATTCCTTCAGCACACTTGGATGAAGAACATCTAGGCCTGCTGACTTAAAAACACATCCAGTCCTTCCAAGTCCCTCTTCATCAAGTTGACACTAACAGTTGGTGGGCTAGTGTCCCTTTTGTGCCTGCCTATGATCCAACTGGGAAATTTGTCTTGATCCATTTTCAGGAGTACAGAAGCAAAAAACTCATTGAAGAGTTCAGCCTTGTCCCCCCTATCTGCTATCTGTCACTAATTGCTCTAGTTGGTCCTATAGGAGTCCTACACTACCCTGCACCTTCTTTTTACTCCCTATATACCTGAAGAAGGACTTTGTTTTCTTTAATTTTTATTGCCAGCTTAAGTTTCATTTCTGCTTTGGCCTTTCTAACCATTTCCCTGCAAGTGCAGGCCAAGTAGGTGTACTCTGCCTTGGTAACTACCCCCTGCTTCCACAGCATGGCCAGAGCCATCCACCCCCCAACAGAAACTTTACATGCCCAAGTTGCAACAGAATTGGTCAATCTTAGATTGGCCTTGTCAGCCATATTCAGACTCACAGATAATGCAATCATGGAAGACAATCATCCTCGACTTCGAGGGATTACAAATGATGATGAATAGTAGGAAAACTATTGATGTTTACTCCAAAATGAACTAACACACAGCAAAAGGAGTCTTAAAAACTGATCTAGACTTGTGAGATCTGATGATCACAAGATACCAAAAGTAAGGTTTTTAAGGACCAATATTTGCATCAATTTCACCCCAGTGCAACTCCATTAGCTTTGTGATACGTTCTGTTGGTATAGGTGGGCACAGAATTTGCCTTTACAGGAAACCATCACACTTAAGGAACCTAAACAACTCTGGAAAAAGCTTAAATGCTGAACTGTACTGACTTCTAATTTGAGAAGCCAAGCTGAAAATCTGACCAGAGAGCCTTTGCATTTCCAAATGAATGAAAAACTGCCATAAACAGCCTCTTGTGTTTCATAACATGGTTTCTGTATCCACCCATACACAAAACAGAGGGTTTTGTGGTTCGTTCGCAGAGCCTGCAAACCTTGAAAGGAGAGTTCAGCTAAGTTTGAAAGAAATAAAGATGTGGTTACAGGTGACAATTCAAGCAGTTTCTTATTTTGCCTGAATCATTTCACTCATCCTGGTCATTCCCCATCTCTTGGATTCTTGCCCTAACCAAATCCTTTGAATACCTTACAACCCAAACCTCCCAATTTGTGCAAGCTTGCTCTCTCCCTTTCAGCTCCAACCCCACTATAGTTTAATGAGAGAAACAAGTTCTAGTGGTGATTTTGAAGGACACATTACAAAAATGAAGCATTTAAAAATAATCAAAGGAATCATGTTTCAGAAGAGAGCCTTCCTCTCCCCTGGGTGAACAATTTGACCAATTCTCAAGCAGATGAGCCATCATTCTCATCCAAAGGATATTTTACAATAAGGTATCCTATTAGCACCCTATAAACAGCAAACACCAGATCACTACTGCTCTCCTCTCCAAAAACTGTAAATTGGATTGCCAGATCCCTCCCAGTTCATTTTCCCCCTTCTGAGCCATATCACAAGCACATCTGTTCTATGTCCCATTTCATCATGATCTGGCCAAGTTTCCAGACCTCTGTTCTCTCATGTTGCTGTGAAGTACAAATGCATAAAGCTGGATCAGTCCAATGCTCATTCCCAACCCCAGCTGCAGTTAAAAGGTGCTGAGCAGACAGACATTCACCAGCCATATAATTGCACCCCAGTAATTACAAACCCCATTGTGAAAGGGTATTAATTCAGTCAAGCCTTCTTTCACAATACAGCTCTCGAGCACCAGCACATCCTTTTGTTTCCCAGAAAGGTAAGTAGTAGTCTAGTCTAAATCAGAGGAGGGGGAGGAGAGAATCAAACATTCTCCCAAAACTGCACTGGCTTTGCTCAATCAAGCCAAAGGTAGGATTACTACTTTAAAAGTAGACATTATTATTCTGTTACTTATTGCTCCATGATTAGGAAGCATGTACTTGTATTTCCTTCTTGCTGATGAAATTCTGGATTTCACCCAATTGTAGACTGAACTATATAATCTCCTTGTCAAAAGCAATTTCTTGAAGAGGACTGCTAGGAGTGCCAAGCAATGTTGTTACATGTTTCAAAGACAGTGCAGCAAAAAAGGTGCCAAAATAACTTTAAAAGCTAAAATTACCCAAGCTAAAACAGAACCAGTGAATGAAAAAAAAGAAAAGAAAAATGTACACACCTTACTGTAAAGTGAATCCATGGGGGGACGGGACAACGGAGGGAGGGAGAGGAGCAAGCATGCTCACCATTCCTGCTCTCCTCTCTAAAAGTATAAGTGGCATTGCCAGATCTCTCCCAGTTCAGTTTTCCCCTAACTGATATCACAAGCACATCTGTTCTGTGTCCCATTTTAGGAATGGTCCTGCAGACCACATTGGTTTCAGCTTTTCAGATAGAAGCAGCTGAAAGAAAGGATGTCTAATGGTGTATATGTAGGAACTGCAACTGCTTTCTTTGCCTAGTCTCTCCTCTGGACAGCTCAGGCAAGGACCTTCTTTTGCTTCAGCTCCCCCTCAGATTAAGGGGATAATAACTTCCTCACAGGTTAGATTCATTATCTTTAGTTCACAGAAACTATAGAGGGAAACACTTAAAATGCACCAATAAGTCTATTGTTTCTGTAGTATGAATATCTACTATCAAGTTTCAATGATATGGGTGGGCTATAGGATTTCAGAGCCAGAAGTTAGGAACCACACACTGAAGGCTGATGCAAGTTTATGCTCCATATTAAATTCCATTGTTTAGCAGGGTTCAGATCTAGGAGTCTGGATCAAGCTTATCTGCTAAATAAAATTTCAGAAATTTATTTTCTGGCACGCAACATACCAAACAGCACAACCTAACCTTCTGGTCTGCTTAGCTACAGAATGGCCTCCCATGGTTAGAGTGCCATATACCTCAAACCTACCATGGATTAAATAACTATGGAGAGGATATATTTGGGATTGCAAAATTGTATCCAAATCTCTCCTATTCCCGTTATAAGATGTGCTATGTGGACTGCTAGATAAAGAAGGGAAGTGGTTCTATAATTCAGACTTAAAAAAAAAAGTAATAATCAGGGTTGACTGGCTTCTGCTAACAAATTCTCTCTCTACTCTCCATCTTACCGTGCGTCTGTCTGGGTGAAATGTACAAAATTGAAGAGACAAAAGCTGTAGCTGAATATGGCTTTCATAAGATCTGCAGAAGCTGTATAAACAACATCCCATATTTCAGACAAGGCACAATACTTCTCGTAGGAAGTGCTGACAGCAACAAGTAGAGCTGTTCCAACTCAAATGAATGCTTCCAGAACAAAAGATGAGCCCAGACGCATCTGACCTCAACAGCTGGTTCCCATCTCGTAATTCCTAGTTCTGAGATGATTTTCTGTTCATAGACCCCAAAGCATTTTACAAGGAAGGTAATCATCCTCCTTGTTTTACAAATGAGGAAACTGAGGCCCCTGTTGCTGTAGGATTACGAGGAAGAGAGAGAGACCCAGCCCAACTCTCCAAATAGGTCACAGCGTGAATTGCAGTTGACCTTACCCCTGGTAAGGTGATGTCAGCCACCTGCAAGGAGTGTCAAGTGCACATTTTAGTATTGAGCACACAACAAGAGTGCCATGCACACCTTCCCTATAGAAAGGTATGTGTGGGTGGAGCCCAGGGTGGGGGGAGCAGAGTTGAGAATTCTTGAGGCACATGCGTAGGACTGCCTGGTGTGGGTTTGATGTGTGCGTGACTGAGTGTGGTGGAGATTAACTGATGGCGTCCCACAGAGATACTGACAGCGTGAGGGTATGACTGGAGTCAGCGTGGGCCTCGGTGCCTAACTGGTTGAAGGCGAAGAGTGGGAAGGAGTGTGCGGTGCTTGGTAGAAGCGTGCCATCTAATACTCTGGTGACCCGAGGGTCTCCAGCGTCTTGCTCCCCTTCAGCAGACTCCACAGCAGAGACAACTGAGGTTCCAAGGAGCCAATCTTTCTCCCTCTGGGTGTGTTTTACACTTGTAGCAGCCCTTTGCCCCATTGTTGTAAGTACCACCCTGCTCCACCTCCCTCCTCTCCATCTGTTCTGTATTAGTATAAGCAACCCCTGTTTAATAAGTCGAAGGTAAGCCACTGCCAGCTCAGAGTGGACTTGTGAGGTGGACAGCCCTCAGGACCTCAGAGCCTGCAGCGGTTGGAGTTTAATAAAGATCTCCCTTCCCTTTCTTAATAAAGTTTATGCCACTCTGTACCTTGATAAGAATAGTGTAAGGAATAGACAGATAGTTATAGACAGATATATTATACTTAGATGTAGATAGAATAGTATAGCTACATGTAAAGGGTATTATTGATAAGCGTCTGAGTACTGTGTTTAGTGTCGTTATTACTTACCTGTTGTTTGCTATTTGTGTATTTAATAAACCATTATCATTCGTTTCATTGACTATCCCTGTGTGGGTCCTAATTCATCAGCTCAGACTAATTGCTGGGTGGGCTGGTGCTGACGGATATGTCGTGTCCCATTCGTTAACGGGTCCGGAGCCAAAAGACCACCCCCTAGTGTGAGTCGGACTGAGGGGTCGGCCACTTAATGAGTGACCCTAATTAAACATTAATTGTTTCCCCTCCCAAACACTGACAGATTTTCCTCATGTTTGCCCAATAGTCATGGACATTAGGACAGTCCAGTGGCCCATTCACTAGGATGCACTACTTCATAGCAAGTTAATGCTCTTCTACTCAAAATTATGTCCCAAGTTTGGGGAAGTTCTTCTATGAACTTTACAGTCTTAGCTCAGTTATGGGGGAGTCAGGCTGCCAGTGCTGGAACCCATGGGGAGAAGGACCTGTTCTGTTCCATACCAGCCACTCTTCTACAAATTAATGATGCCACCCCTGCACCAGCGCAGACTGGGGACCAGAACAGCCACCTCCCTGCTGGGCCCCCCTCGGGCCCCGGGGGAGGCACACCTGGGCCACAGGTTAGTGAGGATTTAGTTAGGGAGCTCCTGGAGGGGTTGGACGTATTCAAGTCAGCCGGCCCAAATGATCTCCGCCCTAGAGTTCTAAAGGAACTGGCCGAGGTCATTACAAGTTCCCTGGCACGGCTTTACGAGCACTCGTGGTGCTCTGTTGAGGTACCGGAGGACTGGAAGAGGGCCAACGTTGTCCCCATCTTCAAAAAAGGCAGGAAGGAGGACCTGGGAAACTATAGACTGGTTAGTCTCACCTCAATCCTAGGCAAGCTGTTCGAGAAAATTATGCTGGCACACATCAATGAGGGGCCAGCAGGGGACTGCATGCTTAGGGGCAACCAACACAGGTTCATCAGTGGCAGGTCCTGTCAGACCAACCTGGTGGCCTTTTACGATCAGATCACCAGATCATTAGATGCAAGGGTAGCAGTGGATATAGTCTTCCTGGACTTCCAGAAGGCTTTTGACACGGTCTCTCACCCCGTTCTCATTAAGAAACTGGGGGGCTGTGGTGTAAACACCCAGACAGTCAAATGGGTCGCCAACTGGCTGGAGGGCCGCACCCAGAGAGTGGTAGTGGATGGGTCCTTCTCACCCTGGAAGGACGTGGGCAGTGGGGTTCCACAGGGCTCGGTCCTCAGGCCCGCACTGTTCAACATCTTCATCAGTGATTTGGATGAGGGGCTAAAAAGCACCCTGTTCAAATTTGCTGATGACACCAAGATGTGGTGGGGACGTGGGCACACTGGAAGGATGCAACAGGCTACAATCAGACCTAGACAGGTTACAAGGGTGGGCAGATGAGAATAGGATGGGTTTCAACACAGACAAGTGCAAGGTGATGCACCTCGGGAGAAACAACCGGTACCATACCTACAGGTTGGGGAACTCCCCTCTTGTCACCCCGGAGGCGGAAAAGAATCTTGGGGTCATCATTGACTCCAAGATGAACATGGGCCGGCAGTGTGGGGATGCAGTCAGGAAGGCCATCTGCACCTTGTCATGCATCCACAGATGCATCTCGAGCAGGTCCAAAGAGGTGATCCTCCCCCTCTATGCGGCACTGGTCAGGCCGCAGCTGGAGTATTGCATCCAGTTCTGGGCGCCACACTTCAAGAGGGATGTCGACAGCATGGAGAGGGTCCAGAGGAGGGCCACTCACATGATCGGGGGCAGCAGGGCAGACCCTATGAGGAGAGGCTACGAGACCTGAACCTGTTCAGCCTCCACAAGAGAAGGCTGAGAGGGGATCTTGTGGCCTGTTATAAACTAGTCAGGGGGGATCAGCAGGCATTGGGGGAGTCACTGCCCCCCCGAGCACCGCCAGGAGTGACCAGGAATAACGGTCACAAGCTGGCAGAGGGTAGGTTTAGGTTAGATATCAGGAGGCACTACTTCACGGTCAGGGCGGCTAGGATCTGGAACCAACTTCCGAGAGAAGTGGTGCAGGCTCCTACCCTGGGGGCGTTTAAGAGGATACTAGATGAACACCTTGCTGGACTTGTTCGACCCTAGCATTCTTTCCTGCCATGGCAGGGGGTCAGACTAGATGATCTGCTCAGGTCCCTTCCGACCCTAGAAACAATGAAACTATGACTCCAAACTTTCAGGGGTATCACAGCCTAGCAGAGTCTCTGGGCCCAGCCACCTCCTCAAAGAGTCCAAAAACACTAGTGTCAAAGACTACTCCTGGACCCAGGACACCCCATGCATTTCCTATTCTGCAGTCCTTACTCCAGCGTGCAATTGTGTTTTCAGGCATCGGTATCATACTTTCACTAGATCCAAGTGCATCATTCAGGCCTGGGACCGATTCCCCCCAGCATCAAGAACACTGCAATGTTTCCATCAAAGCCAAACCACTGAAAGCAGTTATGATGCATTGTTTAAGGGAAATTCAAACAGGCTGAACACCACCTAGTAAATCTGCCAAAAAAGTGCTTTGCCGGAGCCCTCTAACAACTCTGAGTCACTTTGTTTCATGTATTTTAAATAAAGGTTCGATGACTTTCTGCAGTGACAGCACATTCTGTAATTCTGTCACGAGGCAGGCTGATGGATCACTACTTGCCTGCTTTCAAGTGAGGTATTCCATGCAGTTAATAAAAACAGACTATTAAAAACTGTTTAATATGTTGCTCTTCACAATTTATGTTTACACTTCAGTTATTAGTACAAATACAAATCAACAGTCTGGTGTTTTGGGAGAGTTGGAGGTAGCTATGGACTAAAATCCACAGAAAGCATTAGGATGAGATACAGACACACCACCATAAAACAGTGGTTTTCACCCTGCAGTCAGTCACATCTGGGGTCTGTGAAAGATGACTGATCAAACGTATGTGAATATATCATACATTTCAAAGGGTTCTGGCAGCTCCATTCGAAATGTCCAAAGGGGTCTGCAGCTTCATTCAAAATTTTTTTTTAGGAGTCTACGAATGAAATAAGGTTGAAAACCATTGCCATAAGATGGATGTCACTGTTCAGCCTTGTAAGAGCCAAACAGAAAACCTGCCACAAAATGATTTAACACACAAAAACAAACAAAATAAGAAATAAATTGTCATTCCCCCATGCCATCGAAACGCTAAAATACAAACAATAGCTCAAGAGCTTGAAGTTTCCCAAAAGCATGGAGTTTTCCAAATATATTGAAGCTTGGACTCTTGGCCACGCATCTCTCCTCTTACAGCCCAGCCAAAGGGCACCTCATGGTGGGATCTGAGATTCCAGAGACCTCTTTGAGCAAGGCACAAGCCTGTTCAGCAAGTCTGCTTTTGCGCACAGTTGCCCCCATTGGTAAAAAGGGGATGATACTGGCCTACTATAAAGGCAGATTAAACTTTAATAAAAACAAATGTTTGTACATGTCTGGAAAGCAAAAATCAAGGCCTTGTATATCTAGAATAGGGGTAGGGAAGACCTGTAGAAGGGCAGCAGGTAGAGGTGGGGGAAAAGGAGGGTCTTGAGGTTCAGACTGAAGCATGGAAAGGTACAGCTGAACAACTGAGCTGGTCACACCTTTCTTAACAGCAGAAATAACAGTTAAAGAACTTCAAGCAGCCAAAACCCAAGTTAGTGCTAGCCAGTTCCCTACACAAATCTAGGTTTACTGTAGGGTAAAATGTACACGAAAGACAGGCTGCACAGATTGCCAATCAAAATATCTGATAGAAATAGTGCAGGAAATTGTTTAAAAGCACAATTGAGGACAGCATGTACAATGACAACACAGGGCAGTTCATAGTTATTTATTCTGATGTGTATCTTTCTTCATTTAAAAGAGCTGATTGACACAAGAAGACCAACTTTTGCTATAAAGAAAGCGAGTAATTAAAGTGGAATTTTGTTTTGTCGTAGTCAAGGCCCATAAGTCATGGTGATCCAGCTTAGCTTTCTTAGTCTGGAGATCAGAAAACAGAGCAAGAAAGAAGGATAGCTTACACCTGGAAAGCAGCAAACTTACGCAATAGAATCCTCTTTAGTAAAGCAATCAAAGACCACCATTACCCAACTCCTGTACCCCAGTTACTAAAGTTTCAGACTTGTTTGCATATATGGCTCAATTGAAATGCTTTTTTGTATCCTTATTAATCATGCTATAAAATGGTGTAGACAGGCCAGGATAAAAAAAAAAAAGGCGTATACCAAAAGGGAGTTATGAATTGACTGACGGCATTTTCGTTTTCTGGGTCAAACCTAAAATCCAAGGTAGTAAACAACTGGCTTTCAGTAAGTGATGAACTGCGGCCCTGGTTACAATTTTTGTACTGCACCCTACTCCCAAACAAACTTAGGGCTGGTCACTATGTACATGCTACAGACCCAAATTTGAAAGATGGAAACAACAGCATAATCCCCAGCCACTCATCTTGTTTCTCTAAACCATAGCCTCCTTCACACCCAGTTCCTCCAAGTACAGAAGTGGGACAGTAGTAGGACATACTTTTCAACTTCATTATTCAAAACTCAGAACTTAAAATTAGGGGTGCACCGATATATCAGCTGGCTATTGGATTGGCACCAATAAAAGGAGAAAGGACATTAATTGGGTATTGGCTCTTTTTTTTTGGTGGTTGTAGCTGATGATTACAGCTGCATGCCCAAAGCACCCTAGCGAGTGTAGTCTGGCCCCCACGCTCCGCCATCAGCCTGAGTGCATGGCAGACTACAGGTCTTGGCGAGCAGAGGGGAAGGGAAGGGGCCCCTGCTGGGGACCAGTCACAGGGTGTTGCTCTCAGCAACAAAGGGACTGTTACCAGCTCCTGCTGCCCCGGCAATGCCACACATGCAGCAGGGGCCTGAGCACGGGGGCTGCCGCAGAGGCATTGGGCTGCATGTGGGCAGGGCAAGGTGCCGCACAAGGGACATGCCAATCTGCCGGCCACTGGGCACCTTTGCAAAAGTGGCTTCTCCCCAGTGGCTGCAAGAAGCACGCTGGTGCTGATGCAGTGGTGTGCTCTGGGGCTCCAAACGCATCCAGCACCACTGTCTACAGAAGGACCCACCCCACATGGCAGCACAGGCCGTGAGGGGAGCACAGCACAGGCTGTGGATAGGAGCCAGAGGCAAGGGGGTGACTTGTATAGGAATAAGGCAGTCACCGCCATCCTCATCAAGGGCCAGAGCAGGCAGGAAGTGTGTGCGTGTGCGAGAGAGAGAAAAAAAATGCAAAAACAAACAAAAAAAGTAGTTTAAAATGCCTTGCACTCTTACTAAATATCAGTTATCGGATCATTGGATGATATGGTTGGTTAAAATAATCATCAGCTATCAGTATCAGCCAAGAAAATCTTTATCAGTGCACCCCTACTTAAAAATGCCTTGTGCCTTGTTGGCAGGTGATAGTTTCCCTAATTAACCAGCAACTGAGTTAAGACTCTCCGTGTTAAATAAGCATTTAACAAACTCCTGTGCAGCTTGAGAACTCATTCCCTCCCTCCCCCAACTTCATAATAAAACTACCTTTATTCTGAAGCTGTGTATCTGTCAAGTGGGCATTATCCTAGTTTTGCTAGGAAGAAGCTTCAGAAGGCAGAAACACAGAGGTTAAGTGACTGAGCAAGGCTGTAGAAGAGAAGAAAACAGAACACTGGTTTTTAATTATGCCCCAGGCATGGGCTTTAGACACAAACCTATTCTTCCTCTATCCATCTTCATTCACCAGTGTACATTCGGCAGTGCCTGAAGACATCTGCAGTGAGAAGTAAGGGGTACAATAGCATGTCTTCTTGATGAGACACAGGACTTTGTTCATTTGAAAGGCCATCTTTAGCTGAACAGTCCAGATCACATTACCATGGTGATTCAAAGCTGCTTCAGCCTTTTTGATCAGTTGTTCATGGAATTGTTCCCAGCTGTTGACTAGGTTAGCGTCTTGGAATTAGTTGCCTAGAAACCCTATTTTAAAAATGACAAGTCGGACCAAGTAGGTCAGAGTCCTCAGAGAGGGTTCTGTACCATTTGGAAGCAAGCTCCAGCTTGTTTCTTCTGTAGATGTACTGAGGCAAGTCAACACTGTAACAGCTAAATGATAGCATACGCTGGATGATTCAGGCAAAAACCATTCCACAAACAAAAATAGTTGTTTTAACCTCTGAGTAGGCCAATCAATGCCTATAGTATCATCCTCTTGAAACAAATTCTTTAGTCCTGTGGTTTAAACTAATCTCAAGATCCAGTACCACTCCCAGCCTGTTTCTTAGGTATCTCTAAAGGTGCCTTTCTAACTTATCTCAGACCCACAGGAAACACAAGGTTTCTTTAGAGCCATATTCACTTACACTCCTTTGGGGCAGTACATCCTGAAAGATGTAACAGAGTTTGGATATCAAACACCACTGCAGATTGCAGAAGCAGATGCTTCTGATCTACACTGGCTAACAGAGCCAGCAGACAAAAACTGGGTTAAATCACTGGTGTTCTTACCAGTGTCCCCTACCCACATTCATTATCTAATACACCAATCCAAGAAAGAGGAAGAGCCGTAGAGGTCTGGAGATCCAACTCCAGATATTAGAACCAAAGCAGATGTATGAGAAAAGACCAACATGATTGGGGATACTTAGAAAGATGAGTAAAAAGGGACACAAAGGCACTATGAATTGGATAGCTAAAGCAGTTAGTCCTGTTTGTCCTCTTACAGAAGTACAAGAAAATACCCAATAAAACTGAAATGTAATTAAAGTTTCTGGTTTAGGTTTTTTTAAAGAAACCATTTGTAGTTAACCTGGAGCCAAGAGTTACCTGGGATTCTAAAGAGATGAAGGCCTACAAAACAGGTCGTTCCACTTTTATACCTAATTTTATTTTTATGTAAGAGCTAGAAAACTTCATTCTCCTGGGCTGAAGTGAGTAATAACATTCCCTATACCTTGCTCCACAACTAGCCTGCCATAGTCTTCTTGAACTTATCACTACAGTATTAAGTGAGGGACACTGCAAAAGATGGGGCACTTAACTTCCGCAGTAATTATACCAAAAATCAAAATGCACGGAGCCTGAGTTTTGTACATTTCCCAGCATTTGAGTCTCCAGGCTCAGAACAACCTAATTGAACCTAATTCAAGCCAACCTGCAGCATGTATGCCCCAAAAGGCATGGCTGTGTGTGGTACATAGCAGATTGGCTAGAGCAGAGGCAGCACAGCAGCAGATAGATAAGGGAGCAGACAGCAGAACAGCAAACTGGGCAGGGGAAAGGGAAACAGTGACATACCCGCCTAAAAGATTATCCCCCCAAATTTGTTTAAATATTTGTCTGAAGGGAACTTGAGACTCCTTACAAGATGCTTAATCGTGTCCTACGTAGGATTCTTTACTGTCCCCCCTCCCCCACACCACTTGCTGGGGCTAAATGGAAGTAGTCAAGCATGGAGATAAATACAGCATCAACCCCACTTCAGGAGGCCCAACTAGAGATTGAGAACTGACATATCTAGGGTGCCAGAGGAGATGTTGCAGCATCAGAGAAAAGAATGAGGTTCCAGGGGCTCTCTTCACTCCCCATTTGCCTGCCTGGACAATGATGTTGGAAGTGTTAAGAGTGGGTCATGAGAGACCAGCAAGATCCAGAGGAAGTCTTCTTTCTTCTCGCTGGAAACACAAAGAAGCTACTATGGCAAAAAAGAACCCATCTGTCTGTCCTCTCCAGTGGCCTTCCAAGCAGTGGTCATTAAAGCAGCACATGGGAAAGAGATAGCAGGTTTTTTTGCCCACCCCAAGTTTAACCTGGACAGACAAACTAGGGAGAGAGGAGAGGTAAGAAAAATAGTGTGTCATTTTCATCCTCTGACAGGCTTGAAGCCTTTGGGAAAAGGAAGAGACCACAAAGAACTACAATAAGGTTTGACAGATTTCTTTTCCCCATGTAATTTCTGGTGAAATAAGATACAGAATTATGACTCAGTGGTATGACTGTCTGAGATTAAAGATTGAGTGGTCCAACAGGTTAATTCCCTTCCCAAAGGAAAGAACTTTAACATTAGATGATGGAAATGTTAAGAGCTCCCAAGTTTACCTGCCTCCTGGTAGATCATCAAATCAATGCTGCTGCTACCAGGACAGATTCAACCATCAGATGATTTGGGCGCAAGAGCTGTGAAAAGTTGCTCGATGGCATGGAGTTTTAGCTACTTTAATTCTTATTTAAATTCATTTAAAAAACAAAAACTTTGGAAGTTTGCTCTTTAACGCTGAACTTTCTGGGAGCCAACACAGGCAATTCAGCAACACAACTACAGTTCAGTAAATCTTCATAGTAAAACCTTCACCCACACACCCCTGATTTGGTGTTTAATTATCAATTCACACCAGATTCATAGAAGTATTAGCTGAAATATTTGTCAATGTTTACTAATCTGTCAGACAAACATGACTTAACTTCTGGTCTTGAGTAAAAGCCAGGAAAATTGGTGGCTCTGCATATTTCTGATTTGTAGAAAACCACAGTACTCAAAGTCAGATGGTAAACCGGTATAGGATTTCTAATATGAGATTGAGGGATTACATTACCACAATATTTCTGCTACTTCTGCACCTTGGTCTTTAAAGCATTTTAAAAAGTTAAAAAACTTTCTGCAGTCCAAATGGGGAAAGAAAAAATAGACACAAGCCTTTACACTGACAGCTTGTTTAATAGATTGATCCTGCTCCCAAACCCACTGTAAGAACTATAAAAGCTGCTATAGAGCAACGACTATGGAATACAACATTCTTCAAAAGATATTTATCGAGATGCCAAGTTAGCACTTTGAGAAAAAATAAAGTAAATTTAAATACCTACAGAAGCTTGCTTGATGGGACAGAAATCTTGTCCCTTGATATAGATTTTAGGGGTAAACCCTGGGTAGCAAAATGCAAATGCAAAAGCTGTATTTTATAAACAGCATGACTTCATGTCATCACTTTACATAAAAGTGAATGCCGAAATTCCTACTTCACCTCCTTCCAAGACAGCACATTTCCTGCCCTCCTGGTTATGGGGAAAGAGATTGAAAACATGATTCCTAGAAAATGATGATGAAAAGCCATGGTGAATGCTTAGAATTATGCAATACCCATAAAGTTTGGCGAGGCTTTAGTAAGGCTTCTTCACTGATCTGTTCTTTACCTCTGCTCTGATTACATGATATAATATATACCTTGCTAAGAGGCTGAAAATGTCTAGGTTGTTAATAGTTTTAGATAATAGTTTAACAAGCATTTCTCATACAGCTAACCCACTAGAGGGCATTCAAACTTGCCCTCTGAAAACATGACTCAGCCTAAATGCTGCAGAAGAGCAAGAGGTAAGCCCATAACAAAAGATATGGGCTATGACTAGCAAAGAAAACAAGCTTCAGAGTCAAGGTCCCATGCTCCCAGACAAGACAGATCTTACTAAAGAGATAAGTAACTGTTTCAGCTGGTAGGCCACTTAATGACTTTTGGTGAGCTGTCAAGGGCTGCACACAATCTTTCAGCAGGTATCATTTTGACAAGTTATAGATAAAAACAAATTATATATTAAACCAAACATCTACTATACCATACTTTATTTCAAAAAATACATTTTGTCCCAATTTATGTTCGAGTAGTGTATATAGAAGCGATTCCATAATAGCTTAAAATAGTCTTACTCTTGTATATTGTGTGGGAGGGTGAGAGGGAGGATGCACATGTGTGGGGAGGGCTGCCTGCCCATGTG
Source organism: Crocodylus siamensis (assembly GCF_052110815.1). Taxonomy (NCBI): domain Eukaryota; kingdom Metazoa; phylum Chordata; order Crocodylia; family Crocodylidae; genus Crocodylus; species Crocodylus siamensis. The sequence continues at coordinate 225,429,351 of NC_143396.1, read as the reverse complement.
CTAGGTCTTGGAAGCTGGCCAGGGGCATGTGTGTGTGTAGGGGGGAAGAGGGGGTGCCTGCAGCAGAGCTGGCTCGGGCTGTGAGATGCAGATATAGTCCACCCCTTCCCTTCCCATCTGGCTCGTGAATGCTGTGCATGGGGCCGAAACCCGTCCACTCCCACCCAGAGGAGCCTGCGCTGCACTCCCACCCATAGCCACCAACAGCACCACCCTGACCCCTTCCCAGTGAGGCTGCCTTCCACCTACAGGTGGTTTCTCATTGTGCCAGGCAGACAGAGTGGGTGGAAGGCAACCAGGAGCTGAAGCTGGAGCCCTACACACCAAGGCAGGAGCTATCCCCCCACTGCCCCACCTGCATCCGTGGTGCCCAGCACATAGACCTATGGCCATCACCACTTTCGCACGCTACCTGCTGCCTGGAGTGGCACAGCTGGATTGGCAGAGGAAATGCTGCTGCAGGCAGTGGGGAGCTGAGCAACACTTGGGTAGCTGCAACAGAAGCAGCCCTGCCAGGAAGCTGTGCATGCTGGTCAAGGCTACTAGTGGGCATGGGGCAAGTGTGGGCCAGAGCACAGCGCAGGCTCCCCCACCCAGAGCTCAGCCCTGTCTGCAGTGCTCCGTATTAGATATAAAATCAAGTGGTGGGCTGGATCTGGCCTGCAGGTAATATTTTGCCCACTCCTGTCCTAGATGCTCAAGTCTGAGGACCCACTGGCTGACCTCAAATCATACCAAAATCTTTGGTCTCCAAGATTTGCCTTCTGTTGCTGCATAAATAGCATTATTTATGAGCCTTTTGCAGCAAAAGCCAGCACTTTGTATCCAAAGAAACACACACCTTACTAACATCAGCCTTTTTCCCAGTACCTGTTCATTGCTATGACTTGACACAATACCCTATGGGCCCATTCTGATGGATTTGTGAAGCACAAGGGAACCCTGTGCACTCCTTGCTCCACTGGAAGACAGCAACATTGTTCAGTTCCCCTCTGGGATAAATACTACATTCTATTTGTTCCAGATCCACTTCCAGCATCCCAGTGAGTGCCTTGATCTCAGCTGCAAAGGGAATGCCTTGACATACGGTATATACACACCCGTGACAAATTTTCACTTTCATGGACTACAAACCTAAACAAGAAGACTGAAGGCAGACTGACAACCCTGGCTTTTTAGGTATAACGAGCAACAGATGAGTTTAAGAAAAGCCCAGCTCTCAGCTGGAGCATCTCACTGTTCAATTTCAAGAGAGCACTTTAAATTTGACAATGGAGAATAAGAAGCAGCTGTCAAGAGCCAAGCAGGCCCGACAGTGGGGTTTGTTCTAATTTACAAGCTCCTCTTTGCTATGGAATCCTCCACCAAAAAAAAGGGAGGTGGGGGAGGCACTAACTTATCTAGTCTTCCTGCAGAAGGCAAGTGGTCTCCCAAAGTTCCCAGATGCTATTTATTCACTCTACCTCTCTTCCTGACACACTGCGCCCCTCAGAGCCTCTTGATGCACTGCAGCAGCAATGCATCACAAATTTATTGACTTTAAGCTTCAGATATGCACCATCACCCAGACCTGTTCCAGTCTAACTTAGTTTCAGCCTGCCTTAGATGTTGAAGGGCAAGCCATACTGATCCTCCCTCCTCTTCCTCTCCCCCTTCTTTCTGCAGAAGGCATCATTTGCTAATGGCACAATTGCTGTTTTGAGTCTACCTCTTCCCCACCTTCACCTGATGCAAGCAAGAGAATATACTATACAATGAAGGTCTTGTGGCACGTCTGGGGGGAAGTGTGTGGGCGAGGCATACATATGGCATTTAGAATGTTCCTCTTCAGCAAACCTCTGATCTTCATGTGAGTTGCCATTGAGATCCAAAGACCACAGGCAGTCCCTGCTAGCCAGCTCTGTACTTCATTTGTTTCTTTATACATGCAACAAATATCCTTTATACACAATATCCTTGATTGTTTCCTAACATATAAAAAAGCTATGATTTTATGGGTGCTGCAAAACACACCACAGATCAACTACTGTTATGGTATTCTAGGCACTGTTAGGTCAGCTTAATATCAAATACAATGCTATCACCTTCTCATAGACAAGAAAGAAAAGGCAAGTCTTGAAGCCTCACAAACTCAAGCTTTTACAGAACTAGGAATGAGACAACTTCCAGTGGTCTGTACAAATACCCACCTTTTTGCATTTACTCTGGAATGGCATCTAGTGCATCTGTTTCTTTCTGATGCATAATGTCATTTTCTTGTGAATACTGTACCTGTGCCAGTCATGGATATCCTTAAAAGTTCAAAGCTTGAGCTGCAGCCTTCCCAATTATACCCATGACTGTCCATTCCCATTCATCATAATAACATGAATATTTCATCAATATTTGAAAAGAATAAATGGGAATAGACAATTTTCTACCCAAATGCTCCCCATCACAGAAACCAGGGACTAAGGATTATTTTATTCAGCTTGGAGGTGGGAAGAAACAACAAGTAGCCTGAAAACTTATCCCATACATGTGAGCAGCTTTCCCTTTTAGTGGCACAAATTATTTCACAGTAAGTTTGGATGCCTTGTTTGAAACAGCCAGGTTCCAGCCATGTCAACACGAGGAGATATTTTCTGGTGCAGCAACACTAGCAAAGTACTCCTAGTACACATACAAATTGAGCAGACAACGGTGCCCTGTGTACTACTATAGTAAACACAGTGCCCCTCCCAAAGGGGAACTAAGCCATAAACACTAGACAGATTTCTGCCAGAACAGCCATGTCATCAGAAACCTCAGTGTAGATTTCATAGACATTAGGGCTGGAAGGGACCTCGGAAGATCATTAAGTCCAGCCCCCCGCCCAAAGGGCAGGAAGTCAGCTGGGGTGATAGGATCCAAGATAAGCATCCAATTTACTCTTGAAGGTGTTCAGTGTAGGTGCTTGAACCACCTCCGATGGCAGGCTGTTCAAGACCCTGGGAGCTTGGCCAGTAAAGAAATTCTTCCTTATGTCCAGCCTGAAACGGTCTTGTAATAGTTTATGACTGTTCAACCACATCATTCCTTGGGGTGCTCTGGTGAACAAATGTTCCCCCAGATACTGGTGGTCACCCCTGATAAACTTATAGGTGGCCATCAGATCACCCCTGAGACTGCACTTTTCCAGGCTAAAGAGTCCCATGGCTCTCAGCCTGTCATCGTAAGGTCTGTTTTCCTGATGTCTGATCATGCACGTGGCTCTCCTCTGCACTCTCTCAAGCTTCTCCACATCCTTCTTGAATTGTGGAGCCCAAAACTGGACGCAGTACTCCAGCTGCAGCCTCACCAAGGCTGAGTACAAGGGGAGAATGATGTCCTGGGATTTGCTTGAGAAGCATCTATGGATGAAAGCCAGCATTTTGGTCGCTCTACTAGCCGCAGCATCACGTTGCAGGCTCATCTTCATCTTCTGAAGAATGACGACCCCCAAGTCTCTTTCTTCTGCAGTGCTAACCAAAGTAGCACTGCTGAGCCTATAAGGATGCTGCAGGTTTTTCTTCCCAAGGTGGAGAACCTTGAATTTCAGTGTTAAAAACCATCAGGTTCTCATCCGCCCATTTGCTGAGCCTGTCCAGGTCAGCCTGGATCACCTGCCTGTCTTCTGGCGTGGATGCTTTGCCCCAAAGTTTGGTGTCATCAGCGAACTTGGCCAGTCCGCTCCTGACTCCAGTGTCCACATCACTAATGAAGATGGTGAATAATATGGGTCCAAGGACAGAGCCTTGAGGGACCCCACTGGTTACAGGGTATCATGATGATTGACTTCTGTCAATTACCACCCTCTGAGTCCAACCATGGAGCCAATTTCCAGCCAGCAGATCATGGTGGACCCAAGGCCACTATTGGCCAGTTTTGCCAAGAGGTGATCATGGGATACCAGATCAAAGGCTTTGTTGAAGTCAAGATACATGACATCAATCTCTTCTCCCTCGTCCAGGTGATAGGTCACCTGGTCATAGAAGGAAATGAGATTGGTCAAGCAAGACCTACCCGCAACAAACCTGTGCTGGCTATCCCTTAGGATGTTGGCATCAGCCAGTCCATTAAGGATGACCTCTTTAATAAACTTTTCTAAGACCTTCCCTGGGATAGAAGTCAGACTGATGAGCCTATAGTTAGCCGGATCCACTTTCCTCCCTTTCTTGAAGACTGGCACCACATTGGCCTTCTTCCAGTCTTCGGGCACTACACCAGAGTGCCAGGAGTTTTCAAAGATCCGTGCCAGGAGCTGGGCTGATGCTTACCAGCTCCTTGAGTACCCTGGGGTGCAGATTGTCAGGGCCAGCTGACTTGAAGGTATCCAGCCTCTCAAGGTGTTCCTTCATGAGGTCAGCATTGATGGAGGGCAGGGGGTCTCCTTCACCTGGACCTCTCTGTCCCATGGTAGGCATGGGCATCCCATGGGACTGATGAAAGACCGATGCAAAGTACCCATTTAATAGGTTGGCTTTTTCCTGGGCATCAGTTGTCAGCTGTCCCATCTGGTTCAGTAGGGGTCCAATGTTGCCCTTGCTTTTCCTCCGGCTCCCCACATATCTGAAAAAGGACTTTGTATTGTCCTTGATGCTCAAAGCTAGTTGGAGTTCAGTTGCAGCCTTGGCTTTCCTGGTTTGCTCCCTGCAGGACCGGACCAGTGCAGAATATTCCTTCTTGGAGGTGAATGCCATCCTCCACCCTTTGCAGGCCTTTCTTTTTAGCCTCAGGAGGTCTGCTAGATCCCTGGAGAGCCAGGGAGGCTGCTGTGCCTTCTTACTGCCTTTCCTCCAAGATGGAATAGAATTAGATACAGCTTCATAGATTAATACCCATGGATTCCTTTGTGGGATGGTTTCCATTAATAAGATTCAGAAGTCAATGTCCATATTTAAGAATATTGGAACATTCATCTAATTATTCAGGCCCAGAGTTGTTTTGCGTACATTACCTTCCTAATACTGTATTACAAGTACATGGCCTAGTTCTTCCCCAAGGTCTCACCATCCACTTTAAATGGGCTTCCACAGACAGGAATACAGATTTTAATCCTTTTCATAACATGCAGCCAGTTTTGGAGGAGTGGAGCACTCAAGCATCTCTGAGGCTAAGCTAAAATTACTCAGATACTACAACAATAATGTAGCTTTTGGTGGGGGGGGAAATAATTTACTCTAAATGAAATGGCAAGTGGAACTTAGTCGAGAAGTATCTGGCTCACTGTTTGTATAAGGCAAATGAATGATCACATTATTTTGGTGGTTGACCAGGATACAGAGCTATCATGCTGAAGTGTCCTAGTACTTCCAATGACCACAAGTGACCAAGACAGCAGTTAAGTCTTATTCAGAAAATAAAATTTATCCAGTAGCATAGCTGCCTGTGCCATCTCAGCCAGCTATTGGTTTTGTACATTTAGATGTGCGAATGTTATCCAGTCACCACCAACAGGACTTCTTCAAGTATCTAGGTTTTTACCACAGGTCTCCCTTCCAAGTACTGTCCACATCCAGTACTGCAGCTAAGAGCCAAGAAAAGGATCACAATCAAAAGTGCAGCTGCAGAACATTCAGAGTTCTTTCAGGCAACAACGCAGCAACTGACTGTGCACCAGAACATGCCCCAAAGACAGTGCCCAGTTGCTACAATTCTGCCCGCTTTTAGTCAGAACTGGAATTAGATGGAATGCTATGCCTAGCACAGAAAGCAGACAAGTCCACCCTTGTGAATGGTCACCAGATTACTGATAATGATGCAAGCTCTTGTGCTTCTAAACCTACTGGGTCTGAACTGTATCCAGACAGACTACTCCCAACCTGCTCGCACCACAGGATTGTGCCCAACTTCCCGACTGGTTTTCTTGCTTGGGATATGAAACTCCCCACCAGCTAGAGGCCAGGACCAACCTCCCACCAGTTCCCCATCATTTTAAAACACTACTTCCAGAGTTTTCACCCTCATAAGTACTCCAGTTTATAATTTAATGGTTAGAATATGCAGGAGGCAAAACAAGGAACTTTGCATGGGAACACCCTACATGCACAAATTACACAAATCTATGATTTATGCCTGCAGTGGGTGATTAGTAATCAATAGGTGGCAGCCATAAGTCACCACCATCATCATGGCAGACAATTTGCCATACTGGCAGGATGTGATCTTAACTTGTGTAGTGCAATAAGGGTAGCCTATATCTTGGTGTAGGTCTTGGAAACTGTTGAGATAGCATTTAGCAAAAGTAATACAAACCAATTTTGGGGACCTATGAGAGGTGCAGATTCACATTTTAAATGGAAAGCTAGGACCTGATTTGCTCTCTGTATCGGGGTGGAAAAAATACTTTAATTTTAAATTTAAAGAGCTGCTCTGTTTGACCTTTAGATTCCATTTGCATCCTCCTTCCAGATCAAGTTGTTCATTTACGAGTCAAAGAGGTTTAGTTTTTTGGGCTGCCTGCTCTCCAAGTTCAGACTCTTATCTGAAAGTCAAGTAGCCCCTTCCGTTTCATACAAAAGTTATTTAGATCCAGAATCTGAATTCAGCTGGCAGCTAAAGCCATGCAAGCCAGAGTACTGCTGCCTTCTAAACCTACAGCTGTGCTCCAAACTGGCTTATCAGTAAGCCAAAATACTGACCAGAAAGTTGTACAGGAAGAAAGTACTTTTAGCTGCAAGAGATGCTCTTCATTTGTAGCCCTTCTTGCAATTTAAACTAATACTTCTGTAAGGTTCAAGTCACGAAATGGTCACCAAATCTGTTTAAGAGCTAAGCAACCAAGACTATAAGAAGCATAGTTAAGCCATTGCTCAGGAGTTCCATCTCAAGTATGGATTCAGTAGCTTATTCCCTAGTGGAGACGCAACAAGTTTACAACCAGGTGGTTTTTTTGGACATTCCTAGTACATGCACCATGCCTATTACTACACCCAGACAGGGTATACATCCCAAGTGCAGATGTTAAGGAGGCAACTGGGTGGCAAAATGGGTCTGAAATAAGAGTAGCATTCTCTTTGTTTGCTCTTTGAACCCTTCTTAGCTACCCACCATCATCTAACGTATTAGTTAATTTCTGCTCTTTGTTAAAATTTAGGAGAGTGCATGAACTTTATGGCAGAAACCTTCTGCCGACTTTGGAGGAGTCGCAATAGGATAAATTTGTCCCTGTATGTCTGTTGCGTGTGTGACCTACTAGTTCTACCACATGCACAGTTTAGTTTGGAAAAAATTCTCCTTAAAACAATTTTTAAGCCACAGCTGGTCTGTGGTTTATGACTTGAACAAGCATCATGGAAAGTTGGTCATTACAGTTAAATATCTAAAGAGTGGATCAGACAAAATTGCAAGGAAAGACAGAACCAAGTATATACAGCTTAGACTGCAAGAAGGTATTTAATTATGAGCAAAATGGCATGACAATACCAAGAGAGGAAAGGAACTGTTCTGGATGGTACAGAAGGCTATACTAGGAGTAATGTAATGGAAAGGAGGAGATATACCAGCTTTGCCTGGGAAAGCTTGGTTTCTCACTGCAGTACAGCATATTTGCAAAATATCAGAAAGCCTAGGTTTATCATTTTGCAAAAAACACTTACAATATTTAACTTCAAAGAGTTAACACCAAACCATACCATGCCTCCCCTCTTAGGAACTGGGTGAGCACAAGAAGCATTAGTGTTGCATATTCTCCTCTTCTGTGGAGGTTTAAAACCCGACTACAAGTTCTTGTACTCTTAAAATGTACCTTTGGGATTTAAGGTTGTTTTCATACCCTTAAAATTAATGCCTGTTAAGATGCCCTGAGCACCTTAGGTAAAAGATAATGCAAGGCAAAATACTGCACCTTGCAAGAATATGTATTTCAGTGGTTCCAATCCAGAAGGGGGCAAACGTCTCAGCTGAGTTGTAGAACCTATACTGGTCCCAGCTAGGAAAAGATTGTCCTTTAGCTGAAGCAGGAAGAGACCTGGCTAAAGCAGAAAGAAGACTGATCCTTAGACGTTCTAAATGGCCATCCCTTGAAGCAGTGACAACTTCAGTCCCAAGCAGCAATGGATTTTCCAAAGGTCTCCGCAGCATTTCTTCCATACTCATAAGTTACTCTAAGTTTGTAACTGGGGGTGGGAGCAAGACTGACAGCCAATGAAACCATTCTAATCAATATGAAACCGTATTACGATACACAACAGCAAAGACTTATTTGCATTAATAAAAGACCGTGCTTGCATATCCTTGGATTCAAGGGGGAAAACATGTCCACTGGCCAGGTTCCTCTGTTCCCTTGGGGACTCTTGTTGATTTGGTACCTCTTTTTCGACTGAGCTTCAGGAAAGTCCAGAGTCATGTGTTTAACCATGATTATAAACCCAACATACAGTTTTCCATATTTGGTTATGCTTTGGCACTACACCAATCCTTTTTCATTTTCTTATAGTGTATTACTGCACCTTATCATCATCTACAACTCATGCTTAACTTGCATCATTGCTGGATAGGTCAAGTTCAGGTCACATCACCACACAGCCCATGTTACACATGGGCAGCTCAAGGGCTGTGACGAGGGGGCGTACAGCCACCCTGCTCTAGGAGTGTGGGGCATGCAGTGAAGACAGCTCACTGCACATGCAGCACACAGCCAAAGAGGATGTGGCTACACTTCCATTGCTGTGATCCTGGTTGCCATCCCCCCCTAGGCTCCAGAGCCGCCTAAAAGTAGGGGCACTGGCCAGACCCTGCCCAACCAGCTAGTGAGTTCACAGCATACATGGAGCTCCTGGTAGCAGCTCACTGACACAGCAGTGAGTTCTGAGCTCACTGTGCAAGCAGCACACAGCCAAAATAGGGGGTGCAATTGTGCTACCACACCTCCCTGTATCCGCCCCTGTCTATATAAAAACTACTAAAGGTATTTAGATCTGCCTACAGGTAAACCACTTCCAAATACTGTTAGTTGGTTTTGTGACGACACCAAACCTATTAAATCATCTTGCTACTTCCCTCAGCCATTGAAGACATTCTCTAGCACATGCCTACCTTTATTGAAACAGATGCTACATCTAAAACTTCAGACGTTATGCCTCAAAGAGGAGGTTAAAAACCACAGCAATTAACTGAATCTTTAATATATGCAGTGCATGCCCAAACCAAGTAATCTTACCGCTTCTTCATCCTGCTGTTCTTCATCCTGCTGTTCTTAGGAGCCATTGAGGCATGTCCACATTGTAAACTTTCCCAGGAAGATGCCTTGTCTTCTTATTCACTGGAGTTAGAAAGTGCCCAGCCCAACATCGGAAGATGTTGTAAAATGCCCACTACAATATATTAGTGCCTCCCACAATGGCATTCCTAAAGGCCAGTATAGTTCACTCTTCTTGATAGTCAACCTGCTTTTTTTGGTAGCTCGCGTCTCACAAAACTTGTACTGCAAGTAGAACCCTGAAGGAAGGCACAGCCAGCAATGGAAGAACTGTGGGGCAAGAGGATGGGAGTTTATTTTGCTTTGTTTTGAAGTGCAATAATAAATGCAAGGCCAGGTTAACATTTGGGGACTGCTGAGGTGGAAAATGAATCCTTCACAAGCACTGGGATAAAAAGAAGCTATAAAGGCCCAAACCAACTAGAGATTCTTTTGTTGCATGAGAAGCAGGTCCTGGGGTGTTTAAAACCTCTGCTCTCTCACCAAATTGGTCAATTCCACTCCACCTGGGAGATCACTTGTGGCTGTGAAATCATTAGCCTCTTTATTGTCCCAACAAAAGGTCCAAAATCAAAACAAATATTGAAGCAACAGGAAGGCTTCTAACCTCAGAATGGAGGAGAAAAAATAAACTCTCTGCAGATAACTGATCACCAGAGATAACAAGAACACTAGGGTTAGCCTTTGTCATACTGCACGCTTAGAGAGAACCACTCTGTACTGAGGCAGTGATTTTCCTAACACTTAAATTTCACTGGCTAGAAAGCCTGAATTCTGTTGAAAGATATTTAGTTTCCTGCTCAGAAAGCTTGCTCTGCAGCCCAGCAATGAGTTATAGTGGTACCACCTTGGCACCTCGTGTGAATTCATTTAACACTTCCAATAGGCTGCAATTTTTTTTTTTTTAAGTCCCCCTTTGTTGAAGGATGACAAAAGTTTGATCGTAATCACGTAGCTTTAAGTCTACAGCAATGACTTGACAGTTCTGCTTCCCTCACAGCCTGGGTCAAAGTCTTGTGACACTGGCAATGCATTAGCCCCTAAGCCTAGATTCAGGTCTGTGCCAAGTCATACCCAAACAGCTGTAAAGAAAGGGAAAAAAATCCAGACTGAGATTATTTTAGAGGGTTTTTGTCATAGATGCTCTGAAGTGCCACTCCTTATCCACAGCATTTGCTCCTGTAGCATATAAAAGTATTCTTTCACTTCATCCAAGCTAGAGGCAGCCAAAGAGCATGGAGCCTACTTGAAGCAGAAGAACCCAGAGGCATTAACCACCCAGGTCCCACCGATTTACATTTGCAGTTGGGTGCTTATGCTCCTGTAAGTTTTGAGAGTGCCAGCCCCCAATACAAAGTCTCCAAACTGCTGCTACCACAGAACCTGCATGACTACCCTATTAGCTGACATCTAAACAGTTTCTAGGGAGCCAGTCATTACAGGCATTTTTAAGCATGCTCTAGATGTGGTGTGTGGCCCTGCAGTCCCTTGTGTATCAGCATCCTTGCACTTCAAAATGGTGGTGGGGGCACTTTAACTACAGCTTGTTTGACTAGCTTTTAGTTAAAAGTGCCCCCATCCCCATTTTGAAGTGCAGAGACACTGATACACGAGACAGGAGGCTGGCTGGAGCACACTAATTGGCATGCTCTACCAGACTCAATTAATCAAGTCTGCTCTGATGCGCTGTAATTACAGTGCATTGGAGCAGGCACCGTTTGCTCTCTTCATGCCTCCTCAAGTGCCACACACTCATGAGCTTTCTGTCACCCAGCTGTCAGTCTCTAGCTTCCCTCCACCCACAAACATTAAAAACGGAGGCAGTTATTCAAAACAGTACAGAAGTATAAGACATTGAAAATTTAGGGATTAGTTTGAAATAAGTGCAATACTAAAATGAACAAGGAACATAGGAGACATGTAGGCGGGGCATAGGGGAGCACATGCTCTCTTGTGAATGGTCACCAGATTACCGATAATGATCACTCCCATCCCATCCCATCCCATTCCCCCCTTCCTCCCTCCCTGAGATTAGCCGCCACTGGCTTCTGCAGGTGGTCGTCACCCCCTGCCCCTTGCTGCCGATGCGGCTACTGCCGACACTGCCACCAATAGCTGCGAGCTGTCCCTGCTCACCACCATGGTGCCCCTGTCGTGGGAGACACCAGTCATTCATGACGAGAAATATTGTATTTGCATAGTTCAATAAAGGCCTGATGGTACCAGAACACAGGTAAAAGTCTAAAGCAGTATCATAGCAGATTCTGCCCAAGCCAAAAAGTTGAACACAGTAGTTACTTTTGCTCTATGGATCTCAAAGCTTCATGACACAGAAGAGTAAAATTATCCTCATTTGCAGGAAGTGAACCAAATGAGACACTTCAAGTTAATCTGCTCAAGATTACAAAGGAAGCCTGTCACAAAAGTCCAAACAAGCACACTGGTATCCTGGCATCATCCAGTGACGCAGAGAACTGTATTGGTACCATCAGTCCTTGCAAGGGTTGGCATTTTAGAGTCCCTCTTTCCTAGAGTTGGTGGGTTACAGAAGAATCTCATCTTTCCTCCAGTGTTCCTAGCTTTGACAGTTGCACAAACCGGGAAGATAACTTGCATGAACTCTGAAGGCTCAGAAACCAGAAGCCACAATTTGCCCAAGTCACGATTCTGAGGCCCCAGCTCATGATCTTGGAATAATCTGGGGCAAGTAATAACACTGCCGGGGTTTTACCCAACTGGTCCTGAGCAGAAATCACATCCCACTCCTTTAAAGCACAGTAGATTCCCTGTGCCACAGTGTTAAGGGGACTCTGTGTAGAACCAACATAGAGGCAGCGCAGTGGTGGTTCAAGCAGCTTAAGTCTTTAGAGCCAAACCTGGCTCTTGCTAGAATGTGAACTCCCTTGGTAGCTCGCAGCAAAGAAATGTAGTAGCAGCCAACATAAATGTGTTCACACTCCTGGGACATCCTATTGCCAATTAGGCTATAGATCAGCATACTTGGTCCTGCTGGACTTGGAGCCACATGGGCAAGCAATGTTAACCACTCCACCAAATGAACAGTGACAAACATCCCAATTCACAGAGAAAGATGATTGTACATTATTATTTGGACAGTCCAGCAAGCAATCTTTTTCAAAGATTAATAAGCCTCCTTATAGCTTACTGATTACAAAAAAGAGATGTACCTCAAGCATACAATAAAAGATAGGGCCCTGGAAAAGAGGTTTGTGAACCACAAGTGAAAGAACCACTGGAGGGTCTGGAGTCCCAGTCTCAGTACCACTGCTATAGATTCTGTCTCCAAGTGGAAATACTTAGGGATTTTTACAGCACACACAGGAATGGTACAATGGTTTTCACAAACAATAAGTGTGTGTGTGTGGGTGGGGGGGGGGGAAAAAAATCAGTCCTTCACTGTTCCCCTCACTTCCATTCCTTGCCCTCAAACATTGAGCCTCCATTTACAGCCACTATGGAGAGGTGTTCTACAGGGGCACCGGTTCCAAATCAGCCACCACCAACTGGCTTCTCCTATCTTGTGCTACCATCTTACACTCAAATTACCTTTAAAAGCTTTTACTGTACTGCAGTTAAAACACAAACAAAGGATAGTCTGATGCAAAGCAGGGAGAAAGTTCCCTTCCCAGGTTTAAGTGAATAGCCTGGCAAGTAAATTAAGCAAGGAGGAGGAGGGGGGAATTAAAATGACTGTAAGTGATTAATTGCACTGTATTTTAATCTTGTCATGTTGATTGACACAAAGTCAGAGGTTCTTTGCTCTCCCTTCTCTCTAGGGGAACTGCTGACCCTTCAGACTGATAAAGAAACATCTGTTTTTTTGTTTGTTTTTCTTTTCTACTTTAACAGCTTATATTGCAATTACCAGACTGGATTCCAACCTTTAGCTAGAAAGGACACTTGCGAGTTATTTATTTAGCCCTCTCCTGATAGCCTCTTTAAGCAGTCTGAAACATTGCCAATGTAAAAGCAAGACCGGGGGATGGGGGAGTTGGGGGGCAAGCCAGGGAGGAATGATTATAAAAAGCTGCCATCGATTTTATGAAGCCAAGAGAGAGAAAAAAAAAAAAAAAAAAAATCACCAAAAGCAACACACTTAACAGGGAAGACTGCCTGGTTTAAAAAACACAAACACTCAGCCAACTTAACGCCGTTTCTACTTCCCAGGAGAAAAAATGTTTTGCAGACAGCAAGCAATGTCTTCTGCCCTATAAAAATGTAAAGATACCCTCTACTTTATAGGACAAGAGTTGGCCATGGTCACAAAAAGTTGCTGTTGATGAGCGAAGAGTAAGAAATTGGTGTCCCAAAAGTCCAGATGTGTATTTTAGCCATTAGACTGTCTTGACTTCTACATAACCTTAAACGCAATGTTGTTTCTTCACCCCCACCCAATGGTGGTTCTCAACTTTGTAATACTCAAGACACTCCTTGAAAACGCCAGCTTGTAGGTTCTCATTTATTTTTGACTACACAGAATAAATCATGGTGCAATTCTATTGTAAAGACCTCCGAAAGATCTTAACAGCTCAAAATAGTTTTTTACACTACAAATTCCTATTTGAAATCTCTGGGTTTATACTGTAAATCCTGTTTGCACACCTAACAGGGCTAACATTGTGTGGCACCCCAAGACACCTGTAAAAGGATCTCAAGGCACCCCAGGGTACCATGGGACCCTGGTTGAGAATTACTATCCTAGAAAATGCCTCTAGAAATATTGTCCTGGAAAAAAGAAATGAGCAGCTTCCTTAGCAGGTTTGGAATAAGAGTACCAGGGGAAGTTTAAAACTTGCATGATCCTGCCATGCCCTCCCATAAGGCAGCCAGCAAAAGCTTTAATGAAAGGTATTTTGAGCCTGTGGCTCTACCAAATCATTCTGCAGTCCTAGCTCTTCCTTAAAGAGGTGTGCGAGACTTCCATTGTTTCAGAGAAGTCTGATCTTTTTACAACTACTGGCAATTGTAGTGCTACTCCACTAAAAGTGGCATGGAGTGGAATGGAGTGGGAGGAAATCCCTAGAGCCAGAACTGGTGGCATGCAACACCTTTTGAGGTCAGCTCCTACTGAATTCTGAGCAATCAGAAAAAGTGCAGGTATTTTCTTTCTAGGATATCCCTTAGATGAACAGTTTGGCTCAGAAAAAAATCACTTAAGTAGTTATTTCCCCACATCTCAAAGATCTGCTTCAATGACTGTCCTCTTGACCACTAAACTGTCCCCTACTGTTGAATCCTACAGGGATTTCAAAATCCTCCTGATGTCTTTAACACAAAGCACCTGATTGAATAACCCTAACTTTGGTCACTTCACTGCAAGACTGAACTGCAAATAAGATCCCTGGGTTTTGTGTTTTACATTCATGGAAGAAACACAAGACAGCAAGTCACAGTTAAAAAAAAGAGGGGGAATTCTATCCTTAGATATCAGTCAAAGTAACAGCTCTCAAGTCAATGATCATTGGTGGTGGCAGGATGCCAAGTTAATGCAAAGTGATTGCTTTGCATTTGGTTTATTACAAAGAAACTATAGTTAACCAAATTCTGATATTCCAGAAAATCATGGAGAGAGACTTCTTAAGAGACTCTCCTACACACAAAATTAAGGGAAGCCAGACCAACTGCTGAAACTTCCCTAGCCTGATGAAGGGTTTTTGAACCCGAAAGCTTGCTTAATAATTGTTTTCCAACTATTTAAGTTGGTCTAATAAAAGATATCAGATTTACCCAAAGAACCTTGTCTGCCTATGTCCTTAGACCAGCACAGCTACAACCTACACACCTTTAGCAAAGAAACTTTGATGAGACACACTGATGTACTTTCTATACTTCAGATGAATTAGGACCAACTAACATTTTAGATCCCTTTTTCCAGTTTTTACCATGCAGCAGCAAAGTTGATAACCTGGGAAAACAAGGTATCTTTGGCTGCCACAGATCTCACCAGAATAATGTGGTAAACCTATGCTTGGCCCAAAAACAGAACTAATGTTAGTATCCTATTTCTTAGATGCTTGTCACTGTGGTATTGAAGCAAACAATGAAGAAAGTGCCAGAAGTCCCAAGGGGTCCCAAGGGCTTCTATTCTCCTGCTGCAGTTTCATTGTCTATAAAGAAGCCAATTCTTTAAGTTGCAAAAAGATTAAGAAGAAGCCCTGTACTTTCTGCATGAACCTTTTCATCTGGTGTAAATTCCATGGATCTATACACCCCCAAAGAGGGGTGATGAAGACTCAGTGTCAGAGTTAAGAATCCCAGGCACCTTCCTTCCCTAGTATTAGTTTCTTTTCTGCTCTCAAGCCAAGCAAAAAGGGGCCAAGAATGGGACAGGTGAGACCATGCTGAATTTCCCAGGAACATGACTAACATGGTTGAAAGGGAAAAAAGGCATTTTTCAAAAGGTATAAAACTTGGATCCTCCAAAACACAGTAACAAGCACCAACAAACCACAAGTTTCATAGCTCAAGCTAGATTTTCCTTTAGAGACCCTTGTTCACACCACAGCAAAACAGTTTTGTTTGTTTAATAAATGGGTCAGAACCATGTCCTCCTTTACAAGCCATAAGGGATTGGTGTACTGAACTCTTCCCTTGACTATTTTTGTGGGATTTTAAGGAAGTCCTGGAGTATGAGGAGTCTGCAACTGTTTCACTGTAGTATGTCCAGGCACCAGCAATGGCGTGCTTGAAGTGGAAGCCCTTGTTAGAGTTCTAACTCGGCTCCTAACGAGATCATCCTCTCCTCCTCTCCAAGACATCACTTATTTTGGGGCTCAAAGACACATCTGTAACGTATCTTTGTAATGAGTCAGCCTATACCAGAATGCAGACAGTTGCAGAATGTTTTCATGGCATGAACCCATATAAGTCCCTTCTGAAAACCGACGGCCCATAACCCCACAGCTCTCATTTAACCCCCAAATTGGACAGATGTGTTTTTGTCTCCCTGGAGAGCTCATATTGTAAGATGAACAATTCTGAAGACCAAGCCCATTGGCAGAAGCCAACCCAGAAGGGAAATTGTTAATAAATGTTTCTAACATAGTACCCTCAGTAGGTTCTGTCTTGTGAGCACAGTAGACCTGATACAATTACAAGTACAAGCGCTTATTTTAGATGCTTAAAAAAATCCAATGACTGAAGACAGGCAGCAAACAGGTAGGTGAAATTGTCCTTGCGTTTGTGTTTTGTCACTTACAAAAGTAAATCCAGGAGTTGGCTCTACTACAGAATGCAGGTCACATGCCGAGTCTCAAAGGTCATACCTCCATTACCTTCTATTCAACACTTCCTCAAGAGTAGCATTGCACTGTTATGTCAGTAGCAGACACTGAAACCCCATGGACAAGTAAGAAGTGATTGTAGGGTGAATGCTCAGTGGAGTTTCTCAGAAAAGTTCTTAAGAGCCAGCATTTTCAAATTCATCAGAAGTAAAATGTTTGCTAGCTAGTCTGTTTTTGATGACACTGACAGAACTCCACCTGGTTATCTGCCTCAGCAGTCTCTCTAGTTGGCAGGTAGAGCCGGGGATCTAATAGCCTCAGGAGGCCCAGTTCCTTAGCACTGCGAGGTCCCACGAGAGGTGTCAGATGCTGCCCATCAGAAACGGGGACAAAGATCTGAAACCAAGTTGAAATATCAGAATGTGCCATAAAATAGAACTGTTTTTTCAGCCATCTCTAGTGCTCAGCTCTATGAAAGTTGGCCCCACTTTGGTTGCTTGGCTTGCGATTCCTCATTCATGTTAGGCATTTCAGCTACTCTTGATAATTCCAACCAGCAGACCCCTACGTCATCATTATCACAGGTGCCAACTCCATGGATGCTCTGGGGCTCAAACATCCACTGAAAAAAAATAAGTGGGTGCTCAGCATCCACAGAGTCACACTTGCAGACGTTAAAAGAACAAAACATACTTTACCAGAAGCAGCAGCATGTTACTTTAACCAGGCTCTGAAGGGTCTGTAAAAATTGGGAGTTTCAGTGGGACTTTTTGATACTTTAGCTGATTGAATCAGCTATTATATAAAAGTACCAAACACCCAATCTTTACAGATGCTGCAGAGCCAGGCTGAAGTGACAAGTTGCCTCTTCCAGGCATATTCAAGGCTCGGCACACGAACCTGCCAAATTAAAAGTAAAGAGCCAGGTCTTAGGGTTCTTTTTGTCTGCAGGCACCCACCAGCAAAAAACAAAAAGTCAGCACCTATGATCATTTGCTACCCAAATGTTTTGTCATCTTCTCCTTAAGGAGACATCAGTCAGGTTGCTTATAGACAGGCTCTAGGATGAAAAGCAGGTACCTAATATTTAAGCTTAAAACAGACGTAGGTGATCAACAGAAAAGGAAAGTGGCAGAAACCACAGTTACTCCTACTGAGAGCATCTCCCACCCCGTTATCAAAGTGACCGAGTCCTTCAATGAGTGAACATCTCAAACAGTAGCAATAGGTTCAGTTCCAGAACACCTTACAGTGACAGTCTTGCAGAAGCCAGTCCTAGCACCTCTTCTTGTCATATGCCCTGCTGGAACAGTTCAGATACTCTAGGCATCTCTGGACCCATGTACATGAGATGCTTTACTGCACAACAGACTAATCTGCTGCACCGTAAAGTGTCACCATCTACAGGTGCGTGGCAGTTAAGAAACAGTAGACTAATCGCTGCTGGATAGACCCGTCAGATACAAGTGGTATCCAGCAGCACAGTAAATTACTGCGCTTTAAATGTATGTGTAGATGGTGGCATCAGGATTAGGAGTATATTCAGTCACATTAATTGCATGCGTCGATGTACCCATTGACAACTATACTTTTTAGACACTACACAGGTACTTCAGGTATACCTGGATCTCCTGAAGTACTTGTGGATGAGAGCACTGAGTTAAAATTCTCTCAGCAGGCAGAAATGACATGCTAAGTTAGCTGATGTCCTGGCCACCCATTAGCCCTCTGTTAGCAAGACAACAAGAGAAATCCCAAGGTCTTAGACCTCTTTAGGGCACCGATATTCAGAAGTACCTTCTTTCATCATTGGCTTGCTAAGAAACTATACCCACTGCACTAAGTGTAGACATTGTGTGGTAGCCACAAGGTCACAATTTCTAGCTTAAACTACTCCAGGTCACTATCTGAGGTAGAAGGACAGCACCTCCAGGAAGCTCCAGCTCATGCAGCATATATCAAAACAAGATCAGGGAAGGCATCCACTATTCTATTCTCTCCATTTCTCAAATCTCTGGAGCTGCAAGGTGGGAAGGAAGGGAGCAGAGAAAGCTAAGAGAACATTCATTCTTTAGAACCAAACTCTTCACATTAGACTAACCCTTAAGTATCTCTACAGACTGACAGCTTACTGTTTTGGAGTAGGGATGCTCAACCTCCAGCCTGTGGAACACATGGGGCCTTCCAGAGCCTTGGAGTCTGGCCCACGGAGCTCCCCAACAGCTAAGAAATTTGGCAGCGAAGAAGCAGTGGCAGTTAATGCTGCCACCCCTCCCCACCCCACCGCCAAAATCCCAAGCCCCAAGCAGCAGGTCAGAGCTGGGGCATGACCCTCCCTCCCCACACATGGTCAGATCAGAGCTAAGCTATGCCCCCTTCATTCCACATGGCTGAATTCAGGCCAAGGCTGAGCTCCTTTTTCCCCCCATTGTACTGGACTACACCCCCTTTTCCTCATCCCCTGGACCATGCTCCGTTCTCCTTCAGATTAGGGCCAGGCCATGCCTCCTTCCCCTGCACAGCTGGTTGGGGTGGGCCACACTCCTTCAGCATCAGGCCATGCCCCCTTCCCTCACATGGCTAGATTGGATCAGACAAGGTTGCTTCCCGCCCCACCTTCTCCCCATGGCCAGATGGGGCCCTACAGCATACACCTTGGGCACCAGATAGGGTTCACCAGGTGGATCTGGCCCATGGAGGGACCAGGCACTACCCATCCAGTCTGCTGATGAAAAAGCTTGAGCACCACTGTTTTAGAGCCTCTGTGACCCAGAACAGCAATGCTTAGAAGTAATGAAATGGACAATACCCAGGTTGGACACACACAGCAGGTGACCCTCAAATGTAGAATACCTTACCATAGGCAATCAAAACAGTCATAGCATTAGGATTTAATACTGAATTGTTCAAGCCACCTTTTTGACAGAGAGAGTTCCTCATATATTCATAGATGTAGGGTCGGAAGGGACCTTGTAGATCTTCAAGTCCGCCCCCTGCCCTGGGCAGGAGAGAACCAGGCTCAAGTGACCCCAGCCAGGTAGATGTCTATCCTCCTCTTAAAGACCCCCAAGGTAGGAGCCAGCACCACTTCCCTTGGAAGTTGGTTCCAGATCCTAGCTGCCCTGACTGTGAAGTAGCGCCTCCTGATGTCTAGTCTAAACCTACTCTCTAACAACTTATGGCTGTTATTCCTTGTTACTCCAGGGGGCACTAGGGGGAATAAAGGTTTCTCCCATTCTCCGCTGGTCCCCCCTAGTGAGTTTATAGACAGTCACCAGGTCCCTCCTCAGCCTTCTCTTGTGAAGGTCAAACAGGTTAAGGTCCCATAGCCTGTCCTCATAGGGTCTGCCCTGCTGTCCCCGGATCATGTGGATGGCCCTCCTCTGGACCCTCTCAATGTTGCCCACATCCCTCCTGAAGTGCAGCGCCCAGAACTGGACACAGTACTCCAGCTGTGGCCTGACCAGTGTCGCACAGAAGGGAAGGATCACCTGCTTGGACCTGCTTGTGATGCACAACGAGGTACAGTTAGCCTTACTGACTGTGACCTCGCATTGTCGGCCCATGTTCATCTTGGAGTCAATAATGACTCCAAGATCTCTTTCTGCCACCATGCTCTCAAGAGGGGAGCTTCCCAGCTTATAAGTGTGCTGCTGATTCCTACTGCTGAAGTGCAGTATTGAAACCCATCCTATTTTCGTTAGCCCACCCCTGTAACCTGTCCAGGTCCTGCTGTAATCTGTCCTTCCCTACTAGTGTGCCCATCTCACCCCACATCTTGGTATCATCAGCAAATTTAAACAGGCTGCTTTTCACCCCGTTGTCCAAGTCACTAATAAAGAAATTGAACAGTGAGGGCCCAAGGACCGAGCTCTGGCAGACTCCACTGCCCACTTCCCTCCAGGTCAAAAAAGACCCATCCGTCACTTCCCCTCTGAGTACGACCCTTCAGCCAATTTGCAATCTGACTGTGTAGCCATCAATGCCACAGTCATCTAGTTTTTTTAATGAGAATAGGGTTGGAGACAGTGTCAAAGGTCTTGCTGAAGTCCAGAAAGATTACAGCCACCACAACACTTGTGTCCAATGCTTTTGTGACCTGATCGTAGAAGGCAATCAAGTTGGTCTGACAGGACCTGCCCCTAATGAAACTGTGCTGGTTGCTCTTGAGCATCATCCCTGCTACTGGCCCATCACAGATGTGCTCCTTGACAATCTTCTCAGGTTTGAAGTAAGACTAATGGGCCTATAGTTGCCCAGGTCCTCCCTCTTGCCTTTTTTAAAGATGGGGACCACATCCTCCTCCTCCCTGCCACCCTAACCTT
The DNA here is from genome assembly GCF_052110815.1 of Crocodylus siamensis. Classification (NCBI taxonomy): domain Eukaryota; kingdom Metazoa; phylum Chordata; order Crocodylia; family Crocodylidae; genus Crocodylus; species Crocodylus siamensis. Next base: position 225,408,583 of record NC_143396.1, on the reverse strand, counting down.
AGGAGATATTGAATAAAGTGTCAGAGAAAAAGTACTGATGGAACACAAGTGCAAGAGCTAAAGGTCCACTTCAGACAAATCTAATGAGTTTAAACATTGCATCCAGCACCTACCTTGGGTATCTCACCCTAAAATATACAAGGGACTCTCCTATGCCTAACCAGCTGAATAGAATCCATGTTAATAAATCTCATTCATTTTCAGTTAGCAAGGTAACTGTACCACTTCTTCCATGGAAGCATTTCAGGCTGAGCTACTGTCAGTCCTGGATTGGATGCTACAAAAAAGCCACCCAGCAGCTTAAGTTAACCCAGCATGCTGCAATTAATCATTTTCATGGACATGACGGTGAACGCTACATCAAACTGCTGCTCTGCAATGCATACACCAGCTAATAACAGGTACACGCTAAAGATTTGGCCTATACCAGTGGTTTTCAACCTTTTCTCATTTGCAGACCCCTAAAAAGTTTTGAATGGAAAGGTGGACCCCTTTGAAATTGTGTTTTGTTTGATCACAGTCATATTTCAGAGACCCCATAGACATAGTCTGAAGACCCTCAGGAGTCCATAGACTACAGATTGGAAACCACTGGCCTGTACATTTTAAAAAGCTCTACTAGGTTGAAGCTGCATATAATTAAAGAGGGGGAGGGGAAAACAGGATGAAGAAAACTTTTTGGAAGTTTAAATGACGCAATTTATCAAAGTTTCAGCAAAACAGCAAAAAGGAGCAAGAGTTGAAGTCTTTAAGTGCATACATAACCTCAAAGGACTAACAGTTGGTACATTTTTATAAAATCAAATGGCTTGAAAAGCAGTAAACACCAAAGTTAGGCTTTTCTTTTGGAGGATATTTCTGCAGAACCATTTTACTTTTACAAGCCAAGACTTACAAACATACCCATTGGTAGAGGCTGCCCTTCACCCTTAAGTTCGGGCTAGGTTATCTTTCCACATTTCAAACTAAAGAGATCAATTGTTGGCAAGAGTACATGCCCTGAAAAGGGATTCTCACTGCTCTGTAGCAGAATGGGAAATTGTCCATTCAAGGTACAGAACTTTTCCTTCAGTGTAAATTACATCTAAAAGCCAATTAGGATTTTCAGTCTTAAACTGATAGCAAGAGTCAAGGCAAAGCATTTCACTTAGTAGTTTGTAACTGCAATTAGCCATCTCACTGTTACAAATTTGTTTTGTTTTAAACTATAGAATACTACTGCTTAGGTCTCTCTCAGCATAGTCATATGGAGACTGATGGCTTAACTCCAGGGTGTCAAACTTACCTCAACCCCTGAGCCAGATCAGGACCGCAAGGCTCCTAATGATCCAGATCAGGATATGGTAACAACAGGGGTTAATGCAGCCATTGCTCACTCCTTGCCACAAAAACATGTACCTAACAGTCGTGCCCCAGATTTCTGCAGCAGGCCCCATCCCTGAATACCCAGCCCCAAAGGCTATACAACATTGCACCATAGGCCAGACCCAGCCTGGAGGCTGTAATTCTGATGTCTCTGGCTTAGTTGATCCCTTCTCTCCCTGAGACTCCTAAATATACACAGGCAGGCTCCAAACAACTAAACAAAAAACAAACAGGCATTTCCTTTTCTGGCTGAAAAGCAAGGACCCATTTAAAAGCAATGCCAAGGATGATCCTCATTTGTTTCCGATAAGGCTTACCCTGCAGAGGACACAGGGCATTCAGGGGAAATTATTTTGAGGGAAACAAGTATGACCAAGAGAAGCTTGTTTCAAAGAACATATTTGCCAAGATACCTTCTCAGAACAAAATGAACCACTATGTACACCAAAGGCCTGTAGGCTATGGGTTATATGTACAAAATTATACACAAGCTACATTCCCCAAGCTGTACATGAAAACAGGTGCAACACTGTTAGGTCTTTCTCCTTCAGCTACCCTTAAATCCAAGCAGTACTTTCTCTTATTCCATAATGCACAGAGTTAATTTAAGTACCAGCCAGGCCAAAACTTATTTTTTTCCTCCCCCTGCCCTCCCAAAGATCAGCAGGAAGCTTTGGGATGCCTCTTCCCTAAGCATTCAAGTGAGGGAAAAATGGATCCCAAACATTTTTGGAGGCATGTTATATTTCCAAGCTGCTTTTTGTTACTAAGCCAGTTAACGGTTACTGGCCTGGAAGCCAAGAGAAACTCAAACGGAATCTGCTCACTACGTGTTTTGGAACCTCTCCTCCCTCTTCGAATATCAGAGTTACCTTTGGCTGCTATTATAATCATTAATTGGACTGGGAGCCAAGAAAAACCTCAAAAGTGAATTATTTTCTCTGCCCCCTCCCCTTCCCTACCTTTCTTGTTTCTTTGCACTTTCGTTTTGTCCTATAATCCTTACTTACACTTTCATTTGGGCACTTTCCCAGAATGCCCTCATTTCTTATCCACCTTCCCCTCATCCTCCAGTTCCTCTGGAACCAGACAGACACTGTTCCCAGTGATACTCCCTTAGCCAGAGAGGTCTCTGGAGAGCAAAGTTTTCCCTGGAGAGTAACCCACCCTGCTGTAACCTCCATTACTATTGCAAACAATTTAAGTCAGCATATCACAGCAAGCTGCAACTTTCCCAGTTTTCATCTCTACACCCTCTTCGTATGGTTTCGTATGGCTTTAATTTTCACTCATTATGTAGTTCCTGTTTCCTCATTTATGAGAAAGTTACATACTATTAAAGACATGGACATCACTCAGTTAAGTCACAAGTTCAAGCTCTGGAGAACATAGGAGAACCCCCAGTACATTAAAAAAATTGTCACAAGTAGTTTTAGATAAGGGCTCTCAAGGAAGCAGGAAGTATAATGAAGCAACTTTCAGGCAGGTGTTCATAATGGAAGAAAGGACAAATCCTGGATTATGAACCTTTCCCCATCCACCACAGCATTTCCCTAATGCTCCCCCAAATTGTACATGGGTATGTTTGGAGGGAGAGAGGCCACGTTTGGGCAACCTTAAACTAAGCTGTGTCTTGTAGCTCAAGTCCTGGCCTTTCACATGCTACACAAGGACCAGCAGTGGTTTTTCCACTAGATAGCCCACATGACTTCAAAGATGAAATTAGATTTTCCTTTGCCTGCCCTTCCTCCCCCTCACACAAGGAAGAGCAAGCCACAAGCCTAATGGAGCTTCTACCACTTAAGCTAAAAAAAGACATGAACAGCTGTTGGAGCTTCTTTTGCTGTGCGAGTCAGCCCATAGAGGGAGACATGGTCACACACAATATAATTATCACAACCTTTTCCTAATTTTCTTATCTAAATGAATGTGTACTTGAGCAGCTTGAAGTTCCAGATTGCCTCCAACTGCTTGAATAGTTTATCTATCTGGTGCAGAGGTCATACATTAGTACAAAAAGAGATTACAGCCTTTGCCATGTGACTCATCTAGACCCCAATAAGGGAAGGAGATCCAAGATGGTTACATCTTTGTGGCTCCACAATGTTGGGGAGGTTAAATTATTCCAGGGGATGGAGGCGTCAGCTAACATGGATAGTAACTTTATTGTGCCTAATAGGGACCAAAACTGAAAACAAACATGGGAGGAATGCACACAAAGTAACAGCATTTAAAGAATCAGTAGCACATAATGGCTAACAAACAATACAGTACAAAGATAAATAGGAATAGGAAGAGTTAAGTGATGTGGAATTCAATCTTAACTTTTTATTGTAATCAAAATAAAATTGTATTGTAGTCAAAATAAAAACTAAGTGGTAATATTTGTGTATGGCAGGATGCAAGCCAGTCTCAGCTAAGCAGAGGAATAATTCGATCTCAAATGCCTAAGTTTCCTTCTCCAGATAGACGGAGGTCCTGAGCACAACATCCTCATGCTACCATCTCCAAATGGACTCTGTAACAAGGATACTTAAGATCCATTCTGCTGCAAGATCTGTGATTTCTGCAGCATTGTACTGGATGCTTTTAAAAACTGTACCAGAAGTTTCTACAATGGAAGCCGTTATAACTTTACATAAATACAAACGTAAAGACTGAATATTGTCATCACTGCAGCAATCTCCATGTTAGCTTTTATTAACTCTACTTTGACCTGTATTTCTCCAGCATCTTCAGTTTTCAATAGGCAATAGGCACTGCCAGCCTCAAATTCTAACTGCATCATAACAGTTAGGAATGGCAGGGGCCGGGGGGAGGGGGACGACAGCTGGGGTCCTGGCTTGGAGTTCGAGACAGCAGGGTGAGCACATTAGCAGAGTGTTAATTAACACTTGAGGTCTGAATTGTCATCTTCAGATTGACAGTTACTTAAATGACTTGGGGAAATTCACAGCCCTCTTAGCTATTGCTTCAGGCAGTCTACAAATACAGGAAGCCAGTGTCAGCATTGAACTACCTTCACACTCCTAATGTTATCTTCACAACTATTAGTGCTAGAAATTTTAAGATGGAAGCTGGGGCAAGGGGTGAATTCCATAGTCGTAGCTACAGAACATGTAGATTCAGAAGCTGAACTAAGCAATAACTCCTTTCAGTTTATTGGTCAAAACCAAAACGTTGTTTCAATTCAAACTAAAAGATATTTTCTTTTTTAAAGACACTTTCCCTCCCAAACAAAACAACACAATTTTCCAAATCCGTTTCAAACAGAATTGGAAGAATATCAAGTTGTTCTGTTTTGCCCTTTTTAAAATTAAGATTTCTCAGGCAATACAATTCAACACAAGCTTGCAAATTATTTTATTCACTCAAAAATGTAGGTTTGAGTGATAGAAACTGTAGGCCAAAACGTGTAATACACACTTCTGTAGATCCTGACTACACAGTCAGACACTATCCAAGGTGCAGCATTGAGAATATTGTCTATACGCTTCAGAGCATCTTCATCTCCCCATTTTTATACATCATGAACTTCGCAGAAATAACAAGCCAAATCTATCAATATTGCACATGCACACACATTCAGCCAAAATTCCCTGCTCCCACACAGGGATTTTAAGTGGAGACCAGTGATACAGAACAGTAGGAAAGGTGTGGAGGAAAACAAACAATGACCAAAAAATCCATTACAAGAATGTTTAGTTAAACTATACAGAATGAAGAATGCCAAATAACTATTTTATGTTGCTACTAACAACGTTACTTCTTGTGCCAAACTGATTTCTCTTATATATATTTAGTGGTTATATATTGATGGTTTTGCAGCTGTGTAGCAAAGACTTTTACATGAGATCGCTCTCATGTAAAAGTCCTTGCTACACAGCTGCATAACCAACAATACAAATCAGATCGGCATACTGAGCCTCTTGAGTACTCAGCAAAAAATTGCCGGCTGTTTAACATTAACCTCTACATAATCCCAATAGCAAGGGGCCCCCATAGCAGTCAACCTGCTAGTCCCCCACCCCCTCTCCTCCTCCAACATAACACAGACAGACACCCACATGAGAAAGAAGAGTAGAACTGTTCTATGTAAAATTAGAGTCTCTTAAATGAGACTTGTACTCAATCCTAATTCAGCCTTTGTGACCAGAATCCCATAGGCACTACAACAGCACAGGTAGTGTGCTCAGAAAGAGGACTCTGATTCAAAGTGTTGCTTTCACTGCCCAATAAAATAATAGCTTTTTCAAAAGGAAAAAGACCAGAGCCTCTAAATTTTTCAATCATTTTCCATTAAGGAACAAATTAAATGTAAACAAGATTGAAAAGTTACAGAGCAAACTTAAACCAGATAAAGTTCCTGGTGGCATTTGTCCTACTCTGATTTTTACATTCAGTCCAAGATCATCTTAACATGAAATGTGAAACAAATCCTCATTAAAGCAAACTGGCCTCTTCATGATACCCCTGCAAAGCATAAAACATAAGAAAAAATCAGAGTTCTTCTAAAATAAATGTAAGGGTATCCATCTTGTGGGACAATGCATTCTGTAACACCCTAGTGAAAATCCAAACACAAGCTTCCCCACACAGGTTTTGCTTTCTCAGGTTCCTTCAGCTCTAGCCTGAGCCCATTAATGAGAGAAAAGATTGGTTGGGCATATCTTCAATACCTCATTAGTTGTGGCTCCAATTTTGGACTCGTATTTGCACACAGCTCCAGGGGAGAGAGGTACCATATCCCTTTGAGAGCAATAACAGCATCACAATTTATTATTCCATATTACACTGGTTTTGGCCTTCAGACTGACTTCATCCTCTTCTTATTCCATTAAGAACATTCCCCCCCCCCCCCGGTATGTTAACTTTTTGAAGTTTGAGGAGGGAATTGGTTCTCTTATCATGTGCCCTTTCACTATCATTGTCTGAGTACTCACCCAGGCACTGGCGGGGTGGGGCAGGGGTGGAGGGGGAAGCCCCTCTCCATCCCACAGTGACGCAGGTATCCCTTGTGGAGAGCAGTACTACAGCATCTGTTTTGTTTGCTGCACTACAAGGAAAAGATGCCCAACAATCCATCCCCAGCTCATGCCCGTTACCTCTGGCTGCTTACAGATGTGGAGAGAAAAAAAAGTGCTTTAAATTCAACTTGGTTCTCCCCTGTGCCGAGTGCAGTGCATGCTCAAAAGAGGCAGTCTGAGCTAGCTTGCCCAGCATCTGTATAGCTCACATGCTTTAGTGGGGCCTTTTGGCACTTTTATCTAATAGCTAATTGAACGGTGACTACTTAAGCCACCACAAATCCAAAACTTTTCAAGACAAATGACTCCGTAGGGTTGTACAGGCATTTTGTAACATGCTCACATGGCAGGGCAGGGTGTTAAAAGAGTGCAACAGCTCACAGTTTGTTCCTCTTACCTGGTCCTATCACTTCCTATTACAGAATACTGCATAAGCATCACTACCATCTGCCTAGTCATAGAAAAATGGAGTAATCCTATGGAGTATATGTGGATTGCTATGGGGTATAGTAAACCCACTGGAGGGCAGGAAGCAAATTCAGGAGGATTTGGATAGACTGGGAAAGTAGGTGGATCAGAATAGGATGCAATTTAACAAGGATAAATGCAAAGTGCTGCACCTGGGGAGAAAGAATCTCCAACACACCTATAGACCGTTCTGAGTACCACAACAGTGGAAAGTGATCCCAGAGTCCTGGCTGATGCAAAAACGAACATGAGTCACCTGTGTGACAAGCTAATAAGCAAGGCTAACCGCACTCTTTCTTCCATCAGAAGGTGCATCACAAGCAGATCCAAGAAAGTGATACTTCTCCTGCATGCGACATTGGTGAGGCTTCAAATAGAGTACTGCACCTGGTTTGGGGTGCCGCATTTCAAGAAGAATGGGGACAACCCTAAGAGGGTTCAGTGGAGGACTATCGCTCACGTAGGTTCCCAGCCAAAATGCAGGACATCCATCTAACCCAGGAGGTGCACAGCCCCACCAGGGGAAATGCCCTGTTGGACCTGGTGCTGTTCACAGGTGACGACCTGGTGAGGGGGCTGTGAGCGCTCGACCACCTGGGCGACAGCGATCATTGCCTGCTGGAATTCACCATCCAGTGCAAGGTGGCAAAGGCCTGCAGCAAGTAGAAGCCCTAGATTTCAGGGGAGTGGATTTCAATGTGCTAAAGAGAATAGTCAGGGAGGCACTGAGGTCCCAGAGGGGAGGGGAGTCAGGTGTCCAAGAAGAGTGGTCGCCCCTCCAAGATCCTCAAAGCCCAAAGGGAGGTAATCCCAACACGGATCAAAGGGGGCTGGAGGGCGTAAAAGCCCCCGTGGCTCACCAAAAGCATCCGGGAGTGTCTCCTAGCTAAAAGGAGGTGTACACGCAATGGAAGGGAGGAGCCATCACCAGGGAGGATTATACTGCGGTTGCTTGGGAATGCAGGGGGGCAGTCAGGAAGGCCAAGGTAGAGATGGGACTGGGACTAGCAACCCAGATCAAGGACAACAAGAAGTCCTTTTTGCCCCCTATGTATTTAAAAAAGAAGGTACCAGGTAACGTGGGGCCCCTGCAGGACACGCTAGGAAATTTGGTCATCGCACCAGACGACAAAGCCAGCATACTTAATGATTTCTTTGCCTCCATTTTCCTGAGCAGGGACCAAAACAGCCTCTGCAGCCTCAGGCCCCAGGGGAGGTGCACCTAGGCCAAGGGTCAGTGAGGATCTAGTCAGGGAACTTCTGGAGGGACTGGACATATTTAAATTAGCTGGTCCGGACGATCTCCACCCCAGAGTATTGAGGGAATTAGCTGAGGTCATTGCGGGACCCCGGCACGGCTTTACGAGCACTCGTGGTGCTCTGGTGTGGTGCCAGAGGACAGGAAGAGGGCCAATATGGTTCCCGTCTTCAAAAAGGGGAGGAAGCATGACCCGGGAAACTATAGGCCAGTTAGTCTTACCTCAATCCTGGGTCAGGTTTTTGAGAGAATTATTCTGGCACATGTCCACGAGGGGCCAGCGGGGGAGATTATGCTTAGGGGCAACCAACACAGGTTCATTAGAGGCAGATCCTGTCAGACCAACCTGGTGGCCTTCTATGGCCAGGCCACCAAAACCTTAGATGCAGAGGTAGCAGTGGACGTAGTCTTTCTGGACTTTCAGAAGGCCTTCAACACTGTCTCTCACCCCATTCTCATTAAAAAACTGGGGGACTGTGGTGTTGGCAACCCCATTTGACTGTGTAGGTGTCAACTGCCTGGAGGGTCACACCCAGAGAGTGTTGGTGGACGGGTCATTTTCAACCTGGAGGGATGCGGGCAGTGGGGCCCCACAGGGCTCGGTCCTCGGGCCTGCACTGTTCAACATGTTCATCAGTGACTTGGAAGGGGGGGCAGAGGGGAAGAGGGCATAAAGAGCACCCTGTTCAAAATTTGCTGACAACACCAAGATGTGGGGGAATGTGGGGACATTAAAAGGGAGGAATAGGCTGCAATTGGACCTAGACAGGTTACAGGGGTGGGCAGATGAGAATAGGTTGGGATTCAACACCTACAACTGAAAGGTGATGCACCTCGGGAGGAAGAACCAGCAGCATACCTAGATTTCAGACATTAGGGCTGGAAGGGACTTCGGAAGATCACCGAGTCCAGCCCCCCGCCCAAAGGGCAGGAAGTCAGCTGGGGTCATAGGATCCCAGCAAGATAAGCATCCAATTTCCTCCTGATGGTGTTCAATGTAGGTGCTTGAACACTGGCAGGCTCTTCCAGACCTTGGGGGCTTGGCCAGTAAAGAAATTCTTCCTTATGTCCAGCCTGAAATGGTCTTGCAGGAGTTTATGACTGTTCGACCTCGTCATCCCTTCGGGAGCTCTGGTGAACAAATGTTCCCCCAGATACTGGTGGTCACCCTGATAAAATTCTGGTGGCCATCAGATCACCCCTGAGCCTGCGCTTTTCCAGGCTAAAGAGCCCTATGGCTCTCAGCCTGACCTCTGATCATGCACGTGGCGATCCTCTGCACTCTCTCAAGCTTCTCCACATCCTTCTTGAATGGTGGAGCCCAAAACTGGACTCAGTACTCCAGCTGCAGCCTCACCAAGGCCGAGTACAAGGGGAGAATGATGTCCTGGGATTTGCTTGAGAAGCATCTATGGATGAAAGCCAGTGTTTTGGTCGCTTTAGTAGCCACAGCATCACATTGCACGCTCATGTTCATCTTGTGGTCAATGATGACCCCCAAGTCTCTTTCTTCTGTAGTGCCAGCCAGCGTAGCACTGTCGAGCCTATTAGCATGGGGCAGGTTTTTCCTCCCAAGGTGGAGAACCTTGAATTTTTCAGTATTAAACACCATCAGGTTCTCGTCCGCCCATTTGCTGGGCCAGTCCAGGTCAGCCTGGATCACCCGCCTATCTTCTGGCGTGGATGCTTTGCCCCAAAGTTTGGTGTTGTCTGCGAACTTGGCCAGTCCGCTCCCGACTCCAATGTCCACATCATTAATGAAGATGTTGAACTATATGGGTCCAAGGACAGAGCCTTGGGGGACCTCAATGGTCACAGGATACCATGAGGAGTGACTTCCATCAATTACTACCCTCTGGGTCCAACCACAGAGCCAATTTCCCAGCCAGTGGATCATAGTGGCCCCAAGGCCACAGTTGGCTAGTTTTGCTAAGAGCTGATCATGGGATACCAGAATAAAGGCTTTTCTGAAGTCATGATATATGACATCAATCTCTTCTTCCTCGTCCAGGTGATAGGTCACCTGGTCATAGAAGGAAATGAGATTGGTCAAGCAAGACCTACCCAAAACAAACCTGTGCTGGCTATCCCTTAGGATGTTGGCATTGGCCAGTCCATTAAGGATGGCCTCCTTAATAAACTTTTCTAAGATCTTCTTTGGGATAGAAGTCAGGCTGATGGGCCTAGTTAGCCGGATCCACTTTCCTCCCTTTCTTGAAGATTGGCACCACATTGGCCTTCTTCCAGTCTTCAGGCACTACACCAGAGCACCAGGAGTTTTCAAAGATCTGTGCCAGGGGCTGGGCTATGATGCTTACCAGCTCCTTGAGTACCCTGGGGTGTAGATTGTCAGGGCTGGCTGACTTGATGGTATCTAGCCTCTCAAGGTGTTCCCTCACGAGGTCAGCATTAAAGGAAGGCAGGGGATCTCCCTAACCTGGGCCTCCCTGTCCCATGGTAGGCATGGCCGTCCCATGGGACTGATGAAAGACCAATGCAAAGTAACCATTTCATAGGTTGAGTTTTTCCTGGGCGTCAGTTGCCAAATCTGGTTCAGCAGGGTTCCAATGTTGCCCTTGCTTTTCTTCCAGCTCCCCACATATCTGAAAAAGGACTTTTTATTGTCCTTGATGCTTGTAGCTAGTTGGAGTTCAGTTGCAGCCTTGGCTTTCCTGGTTTGCTCCCTGAAGAACTGGACCAGTGCAGAATAATCCTCCTTGTAGGTGAATCCCATCCTCCACCCTTTGTAGGCCTTTCTTTTTAGCCTCAGGAGATCTGCTAGGCCCCTGGAAAGCCAGGGGGGCTGCTGTGCCCTCTTGCTGCCTTTCCTCCAAGATGGAAGAGACTTAGCTTGTGCATTGAGGATCGCTCCCTTGAGGAGCAACCACTCTTCTTGAACTCTCTTCTCCCTGGGGTCATGGTCCCTTAGGACCCGACTGACAAGCCTCCTGACCTTGTCGAAGTCAGCTTTCCTGAATTCAAGGACTTCTATGTTGCTGACTGACTTGCCAGCTCTACAGCAGATAGTGAAGGTGATCAGCTCATGGTCTGTCACCCAGCTTCCCACTGATCACTAGGTCACTGATTAGGTCATCCCCTATAGCCAGTACCAGGTCGAGCAGTGCTTTGCCTCTTGTTGGCCCATACATTTCTTCAGTCAGGTAGAGGTCATTCATGCACGAGAGAAAGCTTTGCGACCGCTTGGATTTTGCGGAGTGATCCTCCCACGAGATGTCCGGGTAATTGAAGTCACTCGTGCCACCCATGGTCCTGGAGCGTGCGGCCTCAGCCAGTTCCCAAGTGAACTCCTGGTCAAGCTCAGGACTTTGAGCGGGAGGTCTGTAGTAGACTCCCACCGTTGTGCCCCCTGTGCCGTGTTCCCCACGGATTTTAACCCAGAGGGTCTCCAGTCATCCACCGTGGTCACCAATATCAGGTTGCAGGGACACGTAGCTTTCCTTAACTTAGAGAGCTACACCGCCGCCCCTTTTATCTACACGATCCCTCCTGTACAGGGTATAGCCATTTATACCCGAGGTCCAGTCACGGGTGGAGTCCCTCCAGGTCTCCGTTATCCCCATGACACCATAATCATTTTAACTGAGTAGGACAATGAGCTCCTCCTGCTTATTCCCCAAGCTCCTGGCATTTGTGTACAGGCAGGCAACTGTCCCCTTGGGGGCTCTTACCTTGCTCACAGATTGTACCAGGGCTGGGCTCCCTTAAGTGTCTTGGCCTGCTGACTTTGCAAGGGTTGCTCAGCAGGCCAGCAGTGGCAGTAGTCCCCCCATCCTCCAATGGGCTTAGTTTAAAGCCCGGTGGAGCAGGTCTACAGGTGGGGGAACTCCCTTCTCATCAGTGCAGAGGCAGAAAAGGATCTTGGAGTCATTATTGATGCCAAGATGAACATGGGCCGGCAGTGTGGGGATGCAGTTAGGAAGGCCAACCATACCTTGTCAAGCATCCACAGACGCATCTCAAGTAGGTCCAGGGAGGTGATCCTGCCCCTCTATGCAGCACTGATCAGGCCGCAGCCGGAGTACTGCATCCAGTTCTGGGCACCTCTCTTAAAGAGGGATGTGGACAATGTGGAGAGGGTCCAGAGGAGGGCCACACGCATGATCAGGGGGCAGCAGGGCAGACCCTACGAGAAGAGGCTACAGGACCTGAACCTGTTCAGCCTCCACAAGAGAAGGCTGAGGGGGGATCTAGGGGCCTGTTAGTCAGAGGGGACCAGCAGGCATTGGGAGAGTCCCTGTTCCCCCAAGCACTACCAGGAGTGACTAGAAATAGCGGTCACAAGCTGGCAGAGGGTAGATTCAGGCTAGACATCAGGAGGTGCTACTACACTGTCAGGGTGTCTAGGATCTGTTACTAACTTCCAAGCAAAGTGGTGCCGGCTCCTACCCTGGGTGTCTTTAAGACAAGGCTAGACAAACACCTTGCTGGGGTCGTTTGACCCCAGTACTCTTTCCTGCCATGGCAGGGGGTCAGACTTAATGATCTGCTCAGGTCCCTTCCAACCCTAGAAACTATGAAACTACTCGTATGTTTGAGCGCCTGCAGGTAAGACCCTATGAAGACAGACTGAGGGACCTGCAAGAGAAGGCTGAGAGGCGATCTTGTGGATGCCTACAAACTCATCAGGGGTGGGGGTCAGCAGGGAATAGGGGACACTGTTTACCAGGGCGCCCCTTGGGGTTACCAGAAATAATGGCCACAAACTGAAGGAGAATAGATTTAGGTTGGACATAAGGAAGAAATTCTTTATGGTATGGGTTGCCAAAATATGGAATGGTCTTCCAAAGAAGGTAGTGCTTTCCCCTATCTTGGAGGTGTTCAAGAAGAGATTATACAGGCATCTGGCTGGGGTTACTTAACCCCAGCGCTCTTTCCTGCCTGGAGCAGGGGGTTGGACCTGATGATCTACCAGGTCCCTTCCAACCCTAGAAATCTAGGAAATCTCCCACCTAGGTACTAGCCCCAGAGAAGAGGAAGCTGATCTCCAGGAAGAGCATCCCAGGTGGATTATGTCACCAAGCTCTGCTACATCTTAAATAACTGAAGCATAAAAATTAAGGGCTGGAAGGGACCTCAGAAGATCGAGACTCAGGCAACCCAGACTCAACCACAGCTACTGCCCCCGCTCTCCCCAAGACAAAACGAAAGGTGTTTGCTGTGGGAGACTCCATCCTGCGGAGGACTAAGGGGGCAATCTGCCGCCCCGACCCCTTAGCCCGGGAAGTCTGCTGCTTCCCGGGGGCCCGCATCCGAGACATTGTGGAGAGGATCCCAGAGCTCCTCCAGCCCACAGACCACTGTCCCATGCTCCTTATTCACATGGGCACCAACGACATGACTCGGAACACCCCCAGCCAGGTCACGAGGCGCTACAGGGATTTGGGATCAGGGCTTAGGGGTCTGGGAGCTCAGGTGGTGTTTTCGTCGATCCTCCCAGTCTCGGGCTATGGGCTGAGGAGGATCCACGTAGTGAACCAAAGACTGCGGCGCTGGTGTCATTGGGAAGGCTTTGGCTTCCATGACCACAGCCCGCTCTTTGGCGAGAGAGGCAGCGAGCTGCTGGGAAGAGATGGCCTCCACCTCCCTCCCCTGGGGAGGAGGCTATTCTCAGCCAGGCTGGCTGACCTGCTCCACCGGGCTTTAAACTAAGCCCGCTGGGGGATGGGGGGACTACTACCACTGCTGACCCTCTGAGCAACCCTTGCAAAGCCAGCAGACCAAGGCACTTAAGGGAGCCCACCCCTGCCCCAGCCTTGGCACAATCTGTGGGCAAGGCAAGAGCCCCCAAGGGGACACTTGCCTGCCTGTACACTAATGCCAGGAGCCTGGATGAGCTCCTCCTGCTCAGTGCAAAGAATTATGACGTCATTGGGATAACGGAGACCTGATGGGACTCCACCCATGACTGGACCACGGGTATAGAGGGCTATACCCTGTACAGGAGGGATAGTGTTGACAAAAGGGGCGGGGCTGTAGCTCTCTATGTGAAGGAAAGCTACATGTCCCTGCAAGCTGATGTTGGTGACCAGCATGGACAGCTAGAGACCCTCTGGGTAAAAATTCGTAGGGAATACGGCACAGGGGACACAATGGTGGGAGTCTACTACAGACCTCCCACTCAAAGTCCCGAGTTTGACCAGGAGTTCGCCCAGGAACTGACTGAGGCCGCTTGCTCCAGGACCTTGGTTGTCATGGGTGACTTCAATTACCCGGACATCTCGTGGGAAGATCACTCAGCAAAATCCGAGCGGTCGCAAAGCTTTCTCTCGTGCGTGGATGACCTCTACCTGACTCAAGAAGTCTATGCGCCAACGAGAGGCAAAGCGCTGCTCGACCTGGTACTGGCTACGGGGGACGACCTAATCGGCGACCTAGTGAACGATGGGAAGCTGGGTGACAGCGACCATGAGCTGATCACCTTCACCATTCGCCGTAAAGCTGGCAAGTCAGTCAGCAACACAGAAGTCCTTGACTTCAGAGAAGCCGACTTTGACAAGCTCAAGAGGCTAGTCGGTCAGGCCCTCAGGGACCATGACCCCAGGGAGATGGGAGTTCAAGAAGAGTGGTTGCTTCTCAAGGAAGCAATCCTCAATGCACAAGCTAAATCTATTCCAACACGGAGGAAAGGCAGCAAGAAGGCACAGCAGTCCCCCGGCTCTCCAGGGACATAGCGGACCTCCTGCGGCTAAAAAGGAAAGCCTACAAAGGATGGAGGACGGGATTCACCTCCAAGGAGGATTATTCTGCACTGGTCCAGTCCTGCAGGGAGCAAACCAGGAAAGCCAAGGCTGCAACTGAACTCCAACTAGCTTCAAGCATCAAGGACAACAAAAAGTCCTTTTTCAGATATGTGGGGAGCTGAAGGAAAAAGCAAGGGCAACGTTGGACCCCTGCTAAACCAGATGGGGCAACTGACAACTGATGCCCAGGAAAAAGCCAACCTATTAAATAGGTACTTTGCGTCAGTCTTTCATCAGTCCCATGGGACGCCCATGCCTGCTATGGGACAGGGAGATCCAGGTGATGGGGATCCCCTACACTCCATAAACGCTGACCTCGTGAGGGAACACCTTGAGAAGCTGGATACCTTCAAGTCAGCTGGCCCTGACAATCTGCACCCCAGGGTACTCAAGGAGCTGGCGAGCGTCATAGCCCAGCCCCTGGCACAGATCTTTGAAAACTCCTGGCGCTCTGGTGTAGTGCCCAAAGACTGGAAGAAGGCCAATGTGGTGCTGATCTTCAAGAAAGGGAGGAGAGTGGATCCGGCTAACTACAGGCCCATTAGCCTGACTTGTATCCTGGGGAAGACCTTAGAAAAGTTTATTAAAGGAGGCCATCCTTGAGGGACTGGCCCAGGCTAACATCCTAAGGGATAGCCAGCACGGGTTTGTTGCGGGTAGGTCTTGTTTGACCAATCTCATTTCCTTCTATGACCAGGTGACCTATCACCTGGATGAGGGAGAAGAGATTGATGTCATATATCTTGACTTCAAAAAAGCTTTTGATCTGGTATCCCATGATCACCTCTTGGCCAAACTGCCCAGTTGTGGCCTTGGCTCCACCACGATCTGCTGGCTGGGGAACTGGCTCCGTGGTCAGACCCAGAGGGTGGCAGTCACTCATCGTGGTGCCCTGTGACCAGTGGGGTCCCTCAAGGCTCTGTCCTTGGACCCATACTATTCAACATCTTCATTAATGATGTGGATATTGGAGTCAGGAGTGGACTGGCCAAGTTCACCGATGACACCAAACTTTGGGGCAAAGCATCCATGCCAGAAGATAGGCAGGTGATCCAGGCTGACCTGGACAAGCTCAGCAAATGGGCACACAAGAACCTGATGGTGTTTAACACTGAAAAATGTAAGGTTCTCCACCTTGGGAGGAAAAACTTGCAGCATCCTTATAGGCTCGGCAGTGCTACGTTGGATAGCACTACAGAAGAAAGAGACTTGGGGGTCATCACTGACCACAAGATGAACATGAGCCTGCAGTGCGATGCTGCGGCTAGTAAAGCGACCAAAACGCTGGCTTGCATCCATAGATGCTTCTCGAGCAAATCCCGGGATGTCATTCTCCCCTTGTACTCGGCTTTGGTGAGGCCTCAGCTGGAGTACTGCGTCCAGTTTTGGGCTCCACAATTCAAAAAGGATGTGGAGAAGCTTGAGAGAGTGCAGAGAAGAGCCACGCGCATGATCAGAGGTCAGGAAAGCAGACCTTACGACGACAGGCTGAGAGACATGGGACTCTTTAGCCTGGAAAAGCGTAGGCTCAGGGGTGATCTGATGGCCACCTATAAGTTTATCAGGGGTGACCACCAGGATCTGGGGGAATGTTTGTTCACCGGAGCGCCCCAAGGGATGACGAGGCCGAACGGTCACAAACTCCTGCAAGACCGTTTCAGGCTGGACATAAGGAAGAATTTCTTCACTGTCCGAGCCCCCAAGGTCTGGAACAGTCTGCCAGCGGAGGTGGTTCAAGCACCTACATTGAACACCTTCAAGAGTAAATTGGATGCTTATCTTGCTGGGATCCTATGACCCCAGCTGACTTCCTGCCCTTTGGGCAGGGGGCTGGACTCGATGGTCTCCCCAGGTCCCTTCCAGCCCTGATGTCTATGAAATCTATGAAACCCATCCCTTGCTCTGGGCAGGAATGCTGCTGAGATCACATGACCCTAGCAAGGTGTCTGTCCAGTCTCCTCTTGAAGACTTCCGAGGTTGGGGACTACACTACATCACTGGGAAGTCTATTCCAGAGTCTGATCTCCCTTACCGTAAAGTTCTTTTTTACATCCAACCTGAAACCATCTTCTAACAGTTTATGGCCATCACTCCTTGTCCTCCCTTGGGGCACCCTAACAAACAATTTTTCTCCCAGCTTCCAATATTCACCCCTTACATACTTAGATAGTCATGCATAGAGAGTAGTTTAAACAAGACATTAAAAGTATCCTGAAATGTGAGAGCACAAGCCATGTGCCCTCTTAGGACCCAAGGCTATGTGCATCTTTGGTATTCTGTGGCACACTTGCTGGTATAGATCCAATTATTCCTATGGCACTGGCTCTTCCCATGCCAGCAAAGAGAAACATCATGAGTGGACAATTCCCCACTTCCATGAGGCAACACTCTCTAGATATTTGTCCTATGAATCTTTCATTTGAACAGCTACTGTAGTGGCCCAGGAATCAGTCTGATACTTGAAAGAAAGGGAGAAAACAAAGGGAACAGAACTGATTTTAGAGAAAAGTCTCTAAGGGGATGTGGACCACATCATAAATGAAGCATTAGACCAGCAATTTCAAGGTTGTTTCTAGGGTACCCAGAGTACAACTTCCTATAGGAAAGTCTCACTGGGGATATTTATTATCAGCCTGACAGTTGGTCAGAGCACACATACGAAATCCAGGTATCTCCTACATACCAGTCCCTTTGATGACACAGTGTCAAGGCTTCTGATACATTAAAGTCATTCTTCAGAATTTTTTTTTTTTTTTAATTTAAGAAAAAAAGGCAACAGGTATGAACATAAAAAACCCCTCTGGAAAAGCCACAAACCAACTGAAGAAATAAGCCCTTTCTTTATATCTGAGTTCCACTACAAAGGCAGGCACCTGTAATAAATGTCGCTAAAGTGACTCTCTAGGGCTTGGCAGCGATTGCATCTGAAAAATTTACACAATACTGTTACAATGCTAACATTTTAACTTCGTCCATGCATCAATCATTTCTGCAATTAATGGCTGCCCCCTCCCCCCCTGCTTTATATCTTTAGTGCCATTGTTCAGTCCAGCTCTGTAGAACTCCACCTGCCTGCCCCCAAACAGGAATGGCTGATAACCACAGAAGTTGGATGGGGACCCAGGCAGGAGTAACACTAAATTAATTTACAATTTTCAACAAGTTGGTAGTGTGCTTTCAAGTTTGCAAGCACTGGCTAGAATGCTTCTTAGCCCAAGTAACCTCATTTCACCCTAAGAAGTGGTTAAGTGCCTGCACAACTGACTCTGCGGGATAAACCCCTAGAATTGCCACCCTGCCCCCCAACCTTCTCAGAATGGGCAGGGATTCCTGAAGGGGACTTGGTTCAACAAACCAGATGTTTCTCTTCCCTCTTATCACTGATGTTTTCTCAGGATCAGAGAAACAGTGAGTGGTAAAGCTTAGTGGCCACCATAAAACAAAAAACCAAAACAAAAACCCACAATGAATAATTCAAAGAATTTTTTGTAATGTAGATAGGAATCTAAAGCGTAGCACCTTTATAGTAGTGACAGCTTTATTGGCAGTGCCTAATCATCGGGAGAGAGTGTAACAGATAGGATAAACCTCTTTGAATTTCAACATGCTAGTGAACTAGTAGGCAAAGAAACCCCTTCCTCCCCTCTCCCCCCAAACAAGCCACTTTAAGGGGGTGGGGAAAGGTTTTAATAGTTTTAAGAAATTCAGAATTTTATATTGATGAGCCTACAAGCTAGACTTTTTAAAGGTACAGGTCTTTCCAGTAAAGATCTATTATGTCAGATTAGCAGAATCCTCTCCCACTCCCTCTCCCAAAAATTGTGGGAAAGAAATGTAAGAAAAATTAAACTGTTCATTGAATTTGAGGCAAGGTAGGACTGAATCAGCAGTTCTCAGCATCAGGGATTTGATTCACTTAAAGCAACTCTTCCTCAAGAGTGCAGAGAGCTCGTAAAGTGCAGTATATAAAAATGGTACATGGAATCTATTTGATAGACAGGCTTGGTGGGCAATTAACCATGCGGCATGCAAGACTTTGGTTTCAGGCTTCATCTCAACTATTCCCAATACCAGTGTTTAAATACCACGCTGACAAGTTCTGAATGCCCCAAAGCTTCTCTCTAAAGCTAACTGTCATGTCATACCTCTCGGATTCTGAGCACAGCAATTTAACATCCAGCTTCATTTGGAAAGCATGCTTATATACTTCTCCAAGCTTCAAACTGCTGCTTCAAAGATTTATGACGTGTACTGGATCTAATCTGCCACATTCTAACTGCTGCTGTTACACATCTGGTCATAAAAAGGCCTACAAGGTACAGTTGAATACAAGGACATCCTTTTTTGTGGAACAGCTCCAGTTTTTCCCACCGTGTCATGAGGTTTTCAATGGGTTTGTTATTCAGACAGTCCTCTGGTCTATCAGGCAACCCCCAATTCCATCCTTTTCAATTGTCCCATTGCTACGTTCTGGTTGGGTGGCAATGCTGAGTCAAGTTTTCTGAATCGTACTAAGCAGGAGGAAGTAAATGAAACGCTAAGTGGCATCATACTTCATGCTGCCTTGTCAAAAACACCTACGGACAGCGGCACCCGACAGCTTCGTGCACAGCTACGTTTCTCGGCTTCACCAAAACTACACATTTTTTTTACAGCAGCGCAGCCTTGAAAACAGCTACCGTTTTTTGCAGCCTTGAGATTCGAAGCTCTGGTTTTAGCCCAGGAGTCCTGCGGCCGCTGGAACCCGGTGGCTCCCCACCAGCACCATATTTAGAAGAGATGCTGGGTTTTCCCACCCGCCTCCCTACCTCCCAGAGCTACTTAACAGTTTGGCAAGTGAAACAAACGGTCCGAAGAAGAGTCGAAACACGCTTGGGTTTCAAAACAAAAAAATTAAGAAAAGAAACAGAGCTTCTTATAGGGGAAGTCTAGGCTAAGGGCTTCTTTGCAGGGATTTGTCCAACGCCTGCATACAAACAGGATGAGCAAAAGGGGAGCTGGCTCGTAAACGCGGGGCTAGCTTGTAAACGCGAGACGAGGACTATCACTATTTTAAAAAAAAAAGAGAAAGAGAGAAAGGCTGTGAGCTAACTTTTCCCCACAGCTTGCCAGAGCCCCTGACCAACGGAGAGAGGGGCGGGAGAGGCCCGCTTGGCTTCCCTGGGGCAGCCTCTTGCCCCGCCACCATCCGGGGCGCGTCCCGGCCGGGGCAGGAGCCCCCCCGGGGCGGGCAGGGCAGGGAGCCGCTCGCACTTACCCGGGGCCCCGTGGCTCGGTGGGGACGGACCTGCGGGAGATGCACCAGCAGCAGCGCCACGAGCAGCTGGGGAGCCCCCGCGCCGCGCCGCGCCCCGGCCGCGGGCATGGTCGGCGCCTCGCTGCCCCCGCCCTGCCCCGCCCCGCCCCGCCCTGCCCCGGGCCGGCCGGCCGGGCGGGCGAGCCCCGCGCCGCCACACGCAGAGCAGGAGGCAGCCGCTGCAGCAGCCCCGCGCCGCCCCTCCGGCCGCGGCAGGTGAAATGCCTCAGCGCGGGCCATGGGCATCCCGCTATAAACCCGCCGGGGCGGGGCCGCCGCCGCCTGGGCCGGAGCCAATGGGGGCGGGGCGGGGCGGGGCGCCCGCACCCTGCGGGGGTGCGCGCCCTCCCGCCTGCCCCGCCTCACGGCCCCGCTCCTCCGGGGCAGCCCGGGGCGTCGTGCAGGCCCCGGCTCCGGGGAGGGGTGGTCCGCACCCCAGCCAAGCCGGACCAGCGCCTCTCCTTCCTGGTGCGAGGCTGGACCGGCTTCAGCGTCCCCGAAACCCTCCTCGTCTGCAACCCGGCTTCCCCCGAGGGAGCCTGTGGCCGCCGCGCCTGGTATCACCCTCAGGCCTGTCTGCTGCCAGGAGGACCGCTGTTTTGATCCGGTTTCTTCCCGATGGGTTAGCACAAGGAGCCGTCCTGGACCTTCCTGCCCCCACCTCCACCGGCGGACTGCTGCACGTAGCACCGGCTTTGGCTGATCCGGGACACCAGCCACATGCAGTATCTGGTCCCGCTAGGCTGGGGTGAGCACTGCGTGCAGCATGGGCACCACAGCGGGCACCACATGTGATGCAGTCCCAGACGGACCAGAGTTGGATCCGGCCTGCAGGAGACTGTGGGCCCCCACATGTCACGTGGTGTGGCTGGTCCAGAACTGCACCACGTGCAGCATCTACCCCGGCCTCTTTGGGACCTGCACCACATGTGGCACCTGCCCTGAACCAGCTGAAGGAAACACCATGTGTGGCTCAGGTCCCCATCTGGCTGGAGTAGGCACCAAGCGCAGTGCAGCCCCAGACCAACCTGGGCAAGTGCCATGAGCACAAGATCCAGCAGGTGGGGGGCAGGGATCTGGCTCATGGGGCCGGCCCCTTGCCATTCACCCAGACTATGGACCTGTTCCACACCACTCACCTGGTCCATGGGGCCACATGAGTTTGATACCCCTGGTTTACCTCAGTGCTACAGGATCATGCAGACATAACAGTTAAATCTGAACAGCTGATAAATGCTCCTGAATAACAAGTCTCTCCCTTTTTAAAACAATTTAAAGTTACATTTGGCCACAGCCAATAGTTTAATAAAAGCAGGGTTTTACAAAACTCACGGCTCAGGTCAAAGTACAGCTAAGACCTTCCCTAATGCTAGCTAGGGCCTTCCCCAATGCTTAAGAGATTATCAGGATCTCTCTCGTGTCCTGTCCTCGTAAGGGAAGAGAAAGTTGCTCTCAGAGAAGCAGAATCCCTGCAGAGTTTTTTTGTGCAGTGAATGAGCCGATAGCTTCAAGACTGATAGCCTCTTCCCATCTGGTTCCATTCAGTTGTGGTGGGAGACACCTGTCAGCACACAGGCAAATCTGGCATACAAAGTTATGCTCAGAGCCAGCATATTATTATGTACTGGTTGAGTACTTCTGGTGCGCTTGATACAGGAGAAAAGTATAAAGGACAGATAAGCTCCAAGTGCGGGTGTGGGAACTGGTAAAACTCTGTGCACATCTAGCCCAAAATGGAATAGGTTAGAGATTACTGTGTTTCTAATGATCCTTTACTGAATTAGAATGGCAGGTGTCAACCTATGCCACTGCCATATCAAGAAAAGCTTAGGAGCCTCTGGGTCTCCAGGGATAGGTAATGGCCAACTCTACTGAAGCGGTAGTGTAAACTGTTGCTTTGAGAGAGACAAGAGAAAAATCAGGAGTATGAACTGCACCACTGTCCAGTACTTACTCCCTATAGACCTATTTAACAAAGCAGCATGACTACCAGACCACAATATTGTGAACACTTGACCAGGCAGGAAGCAGGAGAGAACCAGTGGGAGAGGGACAAGGGTGTCAGTGATTGAAAACACCTCAGGACAGAGACATGATGTCCTACAAGGTGAAGTAGATGTGACGCCCAAGACACTGCTAGTGCAAGACAAATAATAACGACAATAATCACTCTTCTCAAAATTACAGTTAGGAAGTACCTTGCATCAAATACTTCCCTGGGATCTTGTGGGAATGTACAAGACAAGCATGATCTCTTTATGAGACAGTGTGAGCTCTGCTTGCTCATTGATCTTACAAGCACCACACGAAAGATTCACCAGAGACACATGAGAAGAGGAAGATAGCAACCGCACAATCACAGCATGGGAGAGGTCATGTCACTGTGGCATCTGAGCAAAAGTAACACATGGTTACAAAAGCTACATGGTTGCTTTAATCTTAACCCCCCCACCTCCACTTATTTAAAAAAAATACTAACAGATTTTTTTTTTTTTACATAAGCCTAGGGTGGATAAGGAGTGCTGTACTCAAAGACCTCTGCCAGTACGTATTATTTTTGGCTTGCACCACTCCCTGAAATAAAATGGTTGCTTTGTTAATCTTCAGCACAGAATCAGACCTTCCCACCATGACACTGAGGGCTGCAGTACCCTGGCTCATAAGTAAAAGTTACATGGTCAAAATCTCTGAACCTTAATCTCAAAAAGTTTTAACATTATGATCAGAGTGACATGTCGCATGTAACCTCTCTAGCTCTCTCCAGCAGCAATATATTCGGTTACTAACAACAGTCTGCCAGCTGTCCCTAATGATGTACACCTCCTGAGCAGGTGCTGCAGATGGCACTGCACAATGGGACGTCAGCGATTCCCAGGGTTCCAGGCCAAGAAGGAACTATCTAGTTTGCACTTATAATCACAGAAACACAGAGCAGTAGGGTTGGGAGAAATTTCGTAAGGTCACCTAGACCGACCCCCTTCATGAGTCCAGATCATTTCTACCCAAACCACCCCATACAAATCCATTGTCCAAACTTTTAGCAAAACTACAGTCAACACATAACAGTACAAGACATAACACCTTCACCTGCCACCAGCAAAGCAATATTCTCCTGCTGTAAAGGTTGCTAATATACACTCCAGGGATTCCAGGAAGAGCACCACACCCTTCACTACAAAGGACGGCAAGAACACCATAGTCCATACCAACTTGACCATAATGTAAAATTCCTTACTGACCCCAAATGTGACAATTGGTCTGACCCTGAGTGGAGGGGTAAGATACTATAGCCAGGAACCTACGGGTTTAAGTCCCAGCTGGAGCACTGGCACACCGCAGTCACAATCCCTAGCCTTGGCTGCAGCCAACCCCCAGTGACTCCCTCAAGGAAGGCTTAAAATAACCCTGATGCATGTAGCAGCAGGGGGGGAAGAGACAGAGAGCAAGAATCCCTCCTAGCTCCATATGACAACCAGGAAACCCAGAAGCATGGGAAATACCTATAGTAAAACATAGGTATAGCTATGCCTAGATCATCCCCAACCAGTGACTGTCGAACCTCTTCTTGACCACCTCCAGTAATGCAAACTCCACAGCTTCCCCAGGCAATCTGTTCCACTGCCTCACTGTTCTAACGGTGAAGAACTTTTTCCTGATGTTCAGTCTAAACCTACTTCACTATAACTTCAAGCCATTAGTCTGCATCCCACTATGTAGCAAGAGAGACAAGGTGTTCTCCCTCTTCTTTATGGCAGTCCTTTAAGTATTTGAGACTGACATCACGTCTCCTCTTAAGGACCTTTTGCACAAGCGTAGCTCCTTCAAGCTCTCCTCATATGACTTGCCTTCCAAACCATTTATCATTTTGTCACCCACCTCTGGACTCTCTCTAACTTTTCCATGTCCTTCAGTACATTACTTCCCACCAGTCAACTCAGCTGTAAATGGGTACTTGGTCATTCAGGCTAAGGAATCAAAGGTGGCTCGACATGATGCTGTCACCTCACTCTCTTGTGTGGTGTTGACCATAAAAGCCGGCCTGTCTTAACTACAGGTGAGCGATTTAGCTCTTGTAGACCTTTTGATTTTTGTTTACTGAACCCAGTACTATCACCAAAGCATAGCTTCCTGAAAGGTATCTCAGCCTTGATTTGGAGATAATCAGGAGATGGAGAATCCATTACATCCCTCAATCATTTATTCTAGTGGGAAATAGACCTCTCCAGTAAAAATCTGTACCTAATTTCTAAATCAGCTTTATTCAGTGCTGAAATTGATAAGTATATATTATACTGCATATTCATCTTAAAAAATAGTCCAAGAAACTATGACAAGTTAGCCCACTGGACTGAATCCTGCCAAGCCAATCATGAATTTTCTAGGGAATCCTAACAGACAGTGGCTGATTTGGACACCACTGACAGTACATATACATGAGCAATCCTAGAGGAGTTAACTGTCCAAATTCAATGGAATTTAGGCTTCTAACTTCCTTCTTTAGACTCTTCTGAAAATCAGAGCCATCACCTTAAGGACATGCAGGGTGGGGGCAAACTTTCTGTTAGCGTACCTCCACTCCTATCATCAGTGTCACAGCCAGGGAGAAGGTCATTTATTCTGCAAGAAAAGGGAGGTAAAAAGCTCTGAAACAGAATTTGCCAGAGGTGACCCAATCATTTTTCTATCAAATAGTTTCCCAATACCTCACCAGGAAGACATAAATCTCATCAAAGCGCACCTAAGAAATTATGCAGTGCTATCATAGATGAGATCCCAAACTGATATGGTTTGGACTATTTTGGTATATTCCATGCAACATGCAACTTCTATCAGTAAAGGGTTATCCCAAAATAGCTATATTTGTGTTGATAACTAATACCTTATTATGGTAAGTCATGCTTTATACAATGTGGACAGCATTTTAAGGTTGTTGCATAAAGTACTTACTACTTGCCTTGATCACACCTGCTGTAGGAAAAAAAGTGCAATTGTTCATATGTCTGCATCACTTGCTACCTTCTTTTATTATTAAGCTAATGCATAAAAATCCCTGTTATCTGAAAGGTCTATAGTCACAGTTTATGCACTAGTTGGATGCTGATAGTTGTAAGAATCCCTAGATACGAGGCATTGCTAGCATCAATAATGGTATGTACATGAGACAATTGCATCAGTAGAGAGGGGTTTAAAATTACTTTTTGGGAAAAGCTGATTATCTATATGTCCAAATAAAACAGGAACCCTGTAAATATAAGGTGCCTTAAATATTTACCCAAGCTTATTATTACTTATGTTGTTCTTGGGGCCCTTCTAAGACTTTACATCTTTGAAGTGCTTTTTACAACTTTAACTCAGTCTCAGACAAAAAGCTGCACAGTATTAAAAGAGTAATAAGGTTAAACTGCATTCCTCATGGTTCTGTCTGACCAAGATTCGCCCCCGTTCCAAAGCTGAGGAACTCAGCTCCACAGTGTGGATAATTACCCTCATTGCTGTTCTGTATGCTATTGCTGACCAAAATGGAGGTTGGAAAGTAGCAGCTACTTTCCACATACAGATGTCAGAGTCCCTGCCTTGTCTAATGCCTGGTGTTGAAGAAGCAGAGGGGATAGTCACAGGTGATGAGAGCCTGTACATAGGACAGCATGGACCTAGTGGCAGAACAGCTAAGAGGTCTTGCTCTGTTTTTGAGGTCTGAGTGTGAGCCCCACTCTAGACCTTCCATTGGGAAATTTCCAAGACTGCCATGATATAATCAGTATAATTTGGCAAGTCAAATGCACCACCACCTAATGTACCCCTGGCTAGCACCTTGTATAAAAGTATGTATAAAATGCTATCATATAAGAATATTCCACTCTGTTTGTTACACCTATGCTTTGCTTACGGGTAAATAATTATGCAAGGAAAGAGCAGTGGAGAATAAGCCCAGAGAACATCTTTTCTTTAAATACTTTCTGTTTATATTAACTGTTGTTTCATGAATTTAATTTTCACAGAATAAAGCACTGAAATAGTTAATTTCAGAAGGGTCTTGCAACACATGAGAACAGCTTAGAAGTGTATTCCATAAAGATGAGCCTTGGGTTTGACTTTTGCCTTTGAGGCTGGAGGAAGAAACGATGACAAAAAGCAAATTCTAAAATTCCCTAATCCCACAGTCTTCCTTCATAGCCTGAAACAAGGCTGCCCAACTGGTGGCCCGCAAGCTGTATCCAGTCTACGAGAGGTTAATATATGCTCCTAGGGCTCCTGTTCAACCTGTCATGATTGGCCAGACCATAGGCAGTCACACAGGAAATTACCATAAGCAGGCTGGGGTCACACCAGGTATCACTCAAAGTCCAGGTCTTCAGGCCAACAGTTGGGGCAGTATTATGGTCAGGGAGAAAAGCAAATCAGTCAAGAGGTCCAAACGGAGCAGGGATAGGACTGTGGTGAGGCTGGGATCAGGCAGGATTGAAGTAGATGTCCAAGGAACACACAAGCAATGTTACTGGAACAAATCCCACCGAAAGTAGGAGGGGTTTTATAGCCCTCCTGTTAGGGGCTGGTGGTGCTTATAGGTTTCCCCTGGTCACCTGGCTCCTGGTCAATATCCCATGGGAGGAACCAAGTGGGGCTCAGGCTGGTATCTGACCAGCTGTGTGGTGGTGCTGAGGAACCAACCTCTGTTTGCTGGCCTGGCTGCTTTGGGTTTGAATCCCCAAAGTCCTAAAACAACTGTTGCTTTCCCCATTGCTCTGGCTGCTCCAGTGGCAGCAGCTGGGGTCTCTCAGCAGGATAGTGTGTGGGAAGCCCAGGGAGCTTGCTTCCCACATGCTGACAGGGGGTGGGGACAGGTCAAAGCCCCACACTGGTCACAAGGCAGCAATGGCCAGGATGAAGATTGTCCAAGTGGTGGCAGCATCAGAGGGACATACATAATAGTGGAGGGGAGGAGGCTTGTACAGCAATGGTGGTGGAGTGAAGATCACCCATGTGGTGATGGCAGTGATGGTTCACTCAGTGGGAGTAGGGAAGGGATTGCCTGCATGGTAGTGGCAGTAGGGGGACTCATGCCATTTGCATGGCTGGGGGAGAGGGTTGCACAGGGCAAGAGTCCTGTGCAGCCTGCAGCTACTCAGAAGCTGGACTGCCATGGTCTAAAAATATAGCAGCTTTTTCCTCCAATGATTACTGGAGTTGGGAAGAAAGAACTGTTTATTTTCCCTTCTTTAACAGTGGGAAGGACATTGCATCTTAAGACCACGTTACTCATTACACTGATACCCGCAGAACCAGTGATAGAACTGCAGCCTAGAGAGCCACCTACGTGCACAAGGAGCTGAGCAAAGCAGGAACTCTTGCACTGAAGTAATACAGAGTCTTTTTGTTTTAAAAAATATAGTTTCTCACCCACTCACTATTCCCAGCTGCAGAGCCACCTCACGTTCAAAGACCACACACAAGGTGCAAGCAGCAGCAGGGGCCAGCTGAATATTAAAACAACAGAGCTCAACAAAGAAACTCAGCTCAAACAATACCACATGGAAAATGAGGACAAGAGATGAGGACACAGGGGCAGGTTGAGCCAGTGGGAAATCCAGGCTGAAAGCAGGCAGTATGTAGGAATCCATACCAGAGCCCATTTTACAGAAATAATCTTTTTCACACCCATAAAGGAATAGTGACAACAGGTTTCTTAGGGTAAATGCATAGGAAAAGGAGTCCAGAAAAGAAGGCAATGGTTTCTTCTAGGGAGCAGGATTGTCAAAATTCTTGGGACTCACACCTACACTCACCAAGCAAGTAGGAACAGATCACGTCATCTCTCCGTTGCCCAATCCCTTCTAAAACACAATTAATGAGCACTTATAAAGTGGTTTGAGATCCTCACAAAAAATGCTGCACCTGTCTGAGAGCAGCAGATCAGCAGTATTGATCATGGTCAACACAATCCACCAGGATTCTCTAATTTACAGAAGGAGTTACAGTGAAAAGACAATCCTTTCTCTGTCCCCTCCCCCACTTTTTCCATCACTACAGTTGGGCATGTTGATTGGAAGAAAGGTAAAAAGATTCCTCCCTCTTCCTATTCTTCCTGCAGCTTGACCAAATGGTGGCATTAAGATGCGTCTTTGTGAGGATGCAAAAAAATGAGCAACATGATGTCGAGTCACTCACATACTCAGCTTTCCATATCACAAAGCAGTGTCTTGGTGGGGGAGGACAACTGAGGATTGGAAACTCTCGCTGACTCTAGAGCTTCTGGCAAGTCCAGCTTACAAGTCCCCCTCCCTTCCCCGCCATTCCCCATTGGGTTGAGTAAGAAAACAGGACCCCTGCCACATTCCTTTTGCTTGCCATCTCCTTTGGCCAAGAGTGGGCAGCCACTGGAGACTGCTTCTGGCCCTACATACTCCATGGCCTGGCAGTTAGTCTCCTTTGCTAGGATGTGGAAGATGTAGGAGTGAAAAGGGCTTAGAATCTGTCTCCAACCCTCTGTGAAAGTGCCCTAGCCAGTAGACTACTGGGCTTCAAGGCAGGAAGGCACCATTGCTATTGTTTTTTTACAACCTAAATGGAGTTATGCATCTTCCTGCCATATAACTGGCCTAAAATATCACTTAATGAATCTAGTTCACCCATCTGAAGTCAGAGTTGGATTTGAGTGTAGGACTAGTCATGAAATCTTCAGTCAACATCACCACAGGTCCTTGCAGTCTTGGTTTATGGCCCAGTTGCAAGAAGGCAACACAACCTACCTCTCATGTTGGAGCATTGGTTCAGAATAGATCCAGAGATGAGCTACATGTCCTGATTCACTAATTCACAGACACAGCTGTGAAGCTCAGTCAGCAACTGAGAAGCAAAAAAAAATAGAAGCAAAAAAATAGCTCAACATACCTTCAACCAAAGACTCAGACCAAACACTGCAACAGTTTCGACCCAGAGCCAAACACTGTGACTGGCACCTGTGCTTGTAATACTTTAGAGGTCTTAGGAAATTTTTGGATTCAGGTCTAAACTTTGGAGCATAAGCCCATCACCTAAATAAATAGAGGGAAAATTGGGGGTCGGGGGGGGGGGGAGGAGGAGGGACAGAGAGAGAGAAAGACTAGAATTTTACTACTTCTGCACTTTTTTTTAATGCATTAAAAAAATTGTCCTCTCCTTCTGCCAAAACCTATATACTGAAAGAAACCATTCAGTGCACAACAATTGCCTGCAACCAGCTTTTTGGAATGCCCCACTGAGGTGCATATAAACCTTTTTCTTTTGATTGATAGACATTACTGGGGAAACTTAACAGAACAGATGTGTGTGCATGGGTGCCATCAAAGGAATTTTAATGCTGTTTCTCCCCCCACACACACATGCACTTATAAAGCTATTCTAAAAGACGTGTGAATCCAAAATAATGGGGGGAGGGGAGTTCGGGGATTAAGGGACATGTGAAGAAAGCAGTATAAAATGGCACTGAAAGCAAAAATCCTCCTACCATAACCTACCCCCTATCCACTCCATGTCAACAAATATGCAACCAATTAATGTAATTGCAGAGTTATTTATGGTACACAGGAAAGTGTAGTCAGGGACCCTGAGAAACAAGGTTGTGGGGAATAGGAAGGGTTTTTTTTCCCCCTTTGCAGATGTTTAAGTCAACTTGTGGTGTCCATGTGTGTCATAACCAGGAGCCTGTCTACTTTGTTTGCAGGTGTTATTTGTTGCACTGGGGTTGGTAGGAAAAAGGACAGTGAGGGTGGGAAAGAATTAAGGACCTTCTGGCTTCAAACTGTGACCAAATAGTATGGGCTGTTTTTAGATATCCCCTTTTGCAGACCACAATAGCCTCCCATTTAATCCTCTTCTGATGACCCTTTCAACAGCAGCAACAGAATGTGCACACAACTTTAAAAAAAATTCTTAACTCCTTGATTTGATTGTTTGGGATGACAGTTTTGTTACTGTTCAGTGCTCTGCACAAGAGAAGTTTTAATTAGAGCTATTGAGTGGTTCGAATTGGCACAATTAGGGTCAGCATTAATGATTGCTGCATGTGTTCTTTTGAACAGGAAGGCCTTTTTTTTGTCCAAGGACAGGAGGGGGTAGCAGCTAATGAACTAGGAGAGAGCAAATTATCTCCGCAAAGCAGGGGCAAGTGTAATACATACTGGGGATGAAGCAAGGAAGAGAGAACACAATTTGTGGACCAGGTCCTAAGTACTTCTAATGAAGTGCTAAGCACCTCTAGCTCCCACAGGCTCCCATTTACTTTCTTGGGAACTAAGGATAGTCATCCCTTTAAAGAGATAGGTAGTGCCAAATAGGGAAGTTCTAGTATTAGCAAAATACATGACATGGTTTTATTTATAAAATATTAGAAAAACAGAAGACGCCAGGGGAAGGGATCCAACGGAAGCAGGCTTAAAAATAAAAGGGCCTGATCACATGACTCCTTTCTTCATCTTAGTCATAGTATTACTCCCGTTCACTCCTGTGGGATTGCCTAGACTAGAAGAATAAAGCCCTTGTGGGATCAGATTCACATATCAAGTGTTTGCATGTGAGCAATGCTTTCTCCCCAACATATAATTGCTATGTGCAAGCTGCCCCTCAGTATGGAAGTTAGATGCAGGAGTACAGTGTATATAGTGACTCCAGAGAATATAGCAAGTGATACAGCACCTGCAGCTGTAATTCAGGGGAAAAGCCTTCTCAAAGCATGTTTTGGAAGCTCTGTAAGTGCAGATCTTGGAGGATCTGGAGCCTGAAGTAGGCATACTACAGTTCTGGGAGTTCCTTCCCCAGCCTATAGAGCATATGGAGGAAGCATTTATCCTTTCAGGAAGTGCCTTCTTTGCAGGTCAAGGGGAAAGCACTGTACTATGAACCCAATCCATTAACTGCAATGGGCTTCAGTTAAGGCATCACAATAAGGCGATATACCTCTTTCTAACTTTGAGATGGGGAAAGGGGGTTGTTCAAGTGCTGGTTCTCCCATACGATGGCTCCTCTATTCCTTTCCTTGAATGGCAAGTCAGCCCCACTTGCCTCCAAGAGAAAGTTACTGCACATTTTGAAATGCACACTCATGCTGTACACACAATAGTATCTTCCAGTAGTTGCATGCAGGAATAACACCCAGTGGACTTAATAGACATGTAATGAAAAAAGCATACCTAAGTCGGTATATTAAAGCAAACCCAGTAGCACTTACTTTACAGATACTTACTGGGAGGAGCCTTTTTTCATACTGATTTTCCCCAATACATTGTAGGTCAGATTTCCCTAAGCCATCTCTGTTTGCCTGCCCAGAACTTCATGCCCCATGCTTAAAGGTTGACATTTGTACAGCCAGAAATGCAGGAGCAGCAGACACCAATAGAATTTATGCTTGTAAATCCGGTAAAATCTGAATCAGGTAATAGGTAAAATACCCAGGGTGCTAACAGAAGGTGTGCAGTTGAACTGGGAATAAGCCAAGTATTTTCCCATGGTTGCATAGGAAAGGAGGAAAAAAAGGCAAAAAAATAGAAGATGCTTAAGGGACTGAAGAGAAAGGATTATTTAGGTGGCTAGACATGGGTTTACTATGTATTTCTGTTCCTAAATGTTTTGGGTAAGTATTTCAACCTCTATCTTGTGAACACTTCTTTAAAACATCCCTCTGCCTCTTGCCTATTTTATGGACACTGTATAACTTCTATACCTGTTGGTATTTACTTGCATGACTGAAGGGTCTAGTAGTGCTTCTCAGAGCCCCTAATTAGAGCCCCGTTGGTCTGAACACTGTAGAAAAGATATGGTCTGTGTCCCAAAGAGCTTCAATCTGTAGTAGCAACTGAACTTTCCATCTGTAATGTAAGGATTCATGAATGAGACTAGTGCCCTCCAGTGGCCAGCTGCAGCCTACAGAAAGGGTAAAAGTCCAACTGCTGCTGAGAACAAGAAGGTATAGACCAGTGATTCTCAACCAGGGTGGTAGGTATGGCACCCTGGGGTGCCTTGAGATCCTTTCAAGGGTGGTGAGGAGTGTCTTACAAAGTTAGTATTGTTATGTATGTAAACATAATTCATAAGATAAACCCAGAGATTTTAAACAGGAATTCATAGTTAAAGTGACTCTGAACTGTTGTGGTCTGAGTTCTTTGCAACAGAAGAATTGCTCTATTATTTTTCTGTAGTCAAAAAAAAAAAAAGAGTGAAAACTAAGATCTGGCATTTTCTGAGAGGTGCCACAGTTCTACTGAGGGGTGCCTTGAATCTAAAAGGGTTGAGAACCACTGGTATAGACAGATAGTTGTGTCAAATGATGGAGATAAGTCGTGATGATAGAACTGTTCTGTCTGCAGACTCCTATAGGATAGAAGCAATGCCATTCTCATTTTAAGCCTTTTTCATTTAGCTCTGCAATATACTCATATAGCAGTTACAGGGCAAATCTACATGTAAAAATTAATGTGCAGGAATAAACTTCCATGCATATTGTATGGGAGTTTATTGCTCACAGACGCGCCATTTAAATGTGTGCCCAGGACTGCAGCACTTTGAGTCAGGTTGGAGCAGCCCCAACTGTCAGTAGGCCTGGGGGTGGGGGCAGCCTGCCAGCCAGGGGCTACTCCAACCTGGCTCACCATGCTGCGGGTAGGCAGCCCCCACACTGAAGCACCCTCATGCCCCAGCCAGCTAAGTCAGCATCTACATGTGTGTTGCTGCAGAGTTTATTAGTTTCCTGCAGTTCAACAGGGCCACATTTGTAGACACTGAGATGTTTACTGTGGAGCCAATTAGGCAACTCTACAGTGAACATCTTGTTTAGACACACCCAACATGCAATTATTGCACACTTGCCAGTGCCAACCCCATCTTCTTTTTTTAAGTGATTAAAAGTTACTTTGGTCCATAGTCATAGATTATCATTTAACTCAAGCTGTAGAAGGACACAGTTTGTTCTAGGCTTTATAGCAAACATCTCATATTTGGTTCAAGAATTAATTTCTTGCAATTCCAGCTTTGCTGCAAGTCCCTTACCTTGTTTCTATAGTATTTTTTCTGTGGCATTAATGTTCCATAGTTGTGAAAATCATTACTCTGTTGTAGAGGTGGACTGTCTTCACAATTATCCACTTTCTTGCCCTTACCAAAGCAATTTGGACAAATTTGCCTCCATGCCCTAAAATCCTTTCCTTTGAAAAATGTAGTAATAAAAACACAGCTGGTGGAACTAGCCAGAATTTCTTCAATGTCTGAAATGATTTTATGCGCTCTTTCCAGTAGCCACTTAAATTGGGGCATACTTTAAATCACGTGTATTAACAAAACTGAACTCTGCACACTGGGCAATAAAAGTGAAGCTTCCTGCTTACCCAAGACCAACCTCTGAGCTGTAAGATATGTATGGGATCCTACCTTCTAGTGTAAAAGCAATATAGAGACCACAATAGTCCTACAGTCATAGCAAGTGGCAACTGGACATACATACTGATGTATATAATGATGTGAGATGACAGGAGATAGCTGTAATTAAGTTACCAGTTTCTATCAGTGATCTTCAGCTTTCGAAGCTTGTTACCTTATTCAATGAATGTTCAATTGCCATAACAGCCATAGCAGAAGTGTTCAAGTCATGGCCCATGTCAGATTCCAATGGATCTGGTAAATAACTTGTCATCAACAATCTTAGGTGTGCACGATAGTGGAAGAACTTCTAGTTTATGACAAGGAACCAAGGGGCAAGTCTACATGTACATTTATGCAGGGTTAAATTTAGGTCAGAGCAGCCTGCCATGTGCCCCTGTGGCCACCAGGGGGAGCTCCAGCCTCTGGCCACATGGCTGCCAGCTCTTGGGACTAACTTTAGTCCCAAACTGAAGCCAGGAGAGATGGCCAGCCAGGAGCACTGGGGCTGGGTTCAGGCAGGCTCCCCAGGGAAGACCCAGAAGAGAGGCCTCCTGGGCTACTGCACAGTAACCCGTCTACATGTGCATTACTGCACTGTAACTAATTGGGCATAAATTTGATACCTGCATGATACAGGTATCAAATTTATGCTCAAGTTAGCATAAGTATCCATATTTACTGTGCAGTAACATGCACAGTAGACGGGTTACATGCCTCAGTTCTGACCTGGAAGGACATCTTCCAGGAAGAATTAAAAGAAAATAGTCAGTGGATGCATCTACATGTTCATTAATGCACTTTTGCTAGTGCACATTAAATTTAGTACCTACCTCTAATGTGAGGTACTAACTAAATGTGCATTAGGCTGAAGTAATACACAGTAGCAAAACACACATGCTTTTTTAGTGACGCTTAATAATGCAGTTGCCTAATTTTACTGCACATTAGTGTATTAACACGATTTTTGCCATGATGCTGTAATGCACAGTAAAAAATAGGTGATTGTGTGTTGAAGTGCATGTTCTGGTATGTTATAGGAAGCCCTGAGTCTCTATTGAGATGGCCAATAAACAAGCCAATTACTGATCACTTCAGATGGCTATAACTGGATAAGGGACTGAGAGCACAAAACAGTTGTCAGATAACTCTTGGTCCTGCCCATCATGGACTGGACTTCAAATAGGTGATTTAGAGATGGGGGAAACAACAAACACACAAAAAACAAAGCTGAAAGTATTTAGGAGGATGAGAAATGATTGTAGTAAAGTTCTAGATAACATGGAACTCCAAGTCCAGCTAGCAGCCTCCGACACTCTTACAGCTGGGCTTAACCTGAGCTTGCATACCCAATTGGAAAATGCAGCCTACCATTCCAGGCCAAGCAGTAACAAAACTGTATAGACAGAGGTCCAGAAGAGAAGCAAAGTATTAATGGAAGGGAGAAAATGGGCAGAGGGGAGAACTCCTGTCATCTCTGAGCAAACTTTTAGTATCGGGGACCCCTTTGCCAGTGATAATAACAATTTAAAAAATTACCATTTTCAGGCCTGGGGGGCCGCCTGGTTCGCCCACAGCTGTGTCTGGCTTTGCTTCTGCTGTTATGCTTCCCCCACACACACACATACACATCCCTCAACCATTTCCATCTCACCATAATCCCTTTCATAAAGATCTGAACTGTCAGGCCAGCATTTGGATTTAGACAAAAATCCAGCATCTTTTGGCAGATTCAAGATGACACCTCACACATTCTTTAAGGTGTGAAAGAAACTAACAAGATGAGTAGCTTTACCCCGCTCCAGGGCAACAGAGGTGACATTCTCCACCTGCCAGGAAACATGTGAAACTACCCACTAACATTTAATTGCCACTTTCTTTGTGTTTTCCTTGTTATTAAACAGCTGGGATCATTATTTTCAACTCAGATTCTGAATGTGTGAATGCTCAGATGCGAGATCCAGCCTGACTACTAAGAGTTGACTTCCTTCCTCCATGTCAGGAGAAAGGCAGGTTCTCAGAAGACCCAGATTTGACCTAAGCTGTTAATGCAAAGTATTAATGGTCTTCATACAGATAATATGCAACAAAGATGGACAGTTGGTTTTAGCTTTGTTTCAGTAATATTAATTAATTAATCCAGAGAAATTTAGTGGACTAAATCAATTCCATTGTCCATAACAGCATAAATAGGCACAGACCCAAGAAAGAATCCATGAAGTAGAAGGAATGTCTTAGGAAAGGAGCCAGTGGTAGAAACTTGCTGTAACCTTTCCTCCATCAGAAGGTAGGCCTTTGCCAGGGAGACATTATGGTGAGAGTGGTTAGAACAAAGGGATAGACTGAATGAGTATAGCATGTTAGCAGCCTCTGCCATAATTTATACCTCACTACATCATTTTCTCAATCTGATCTAATTAATGAAACTCGCCAAGTGAAATTCTTCATTGGCTTACTCTCTCGGCAATCACACTGCAGGCAATGAAGATACAGCAGCCCAAAACTTAGCCCAAGCATTTAAGTTACTTTGATTCTAGATCTAATGTAATATGCTTCTTGTTATCGACTTTCTGTCCTCTCCTTTCCTCTCTCCTGACTTTGTGTGACAAGTGCATCGGAGTACTGTGATTTACCCAGAGAGGTTGTGGAATCTCCGTCTTTGGACATTTTTAAGACTTGGCTAGACAAAACCTTGGCTAAGATGATATAGGTTGGGATTGTCCTGGTTTGAGCAGCAGGTTGGACTAGACAAACTGCTGAGGTCCCTTCCAACCCTAATTTTCTATAATTCTATGGATCTATCAGAGTTTGCAAAAGTGTAAAGCCCTGATATCTCCAGAGTCAATATTGGCCTGAATAATTTCTAAAGGCAGTTACTGCTATGTATAATTGACATCAGAATTATGAAGTTTAGAAGTTAGCAGTTCAGAAGTTAGTCATATTCTGAGAACAAGGGACATATTCCCACTTGCTGTCTCATGCCTAACATCATCACAAGCTACACCTGTATCAAGGAATGCTGAGGACAGAACTCTCATGACCATCAGCAAACTCAACCAGCAAACACTGTGTTCCAGGTGGAAGAAACTATCAGGTCCATATTTCCAGTAGTGCTTCCCAGTATACTAAAATCACTGGGGGGGAGGAGAGGAGGGGGTTCCCTAGAAGCTTCCAGTGTAGACCTGGGGGAAAGAATCTCAGGGAGGGTTGTGAGAGACATGGATGACCACATAAAAAATACTGATGCACTAAAACTCTGTAAGAGGTCAGGTTTTTCAAAATTATTGTGCCATTAATACTATAGTATCATCATTAATATTGGCAGCACCTTTGGGGTCTTGTCCAGTAGTTTTTGAGCCCTCTGTTTTTTTGTAGTATAGATACTAGTTTGATGCAAGTATGTTGTGGAGGGGCTTTGTGTTTTGTAGTGTACATAGGTGGGGGCTGGAGCAGATGCTTGTGTCTGACAAGGTTGCCTGCATTTAGACGGGATTGAACTCAGTGACCCAACTCATCTCTTCATGTTCTACATTCCTAAAACCAACTTAACCTTCTTTGGGAGCACATCCTTCCTCACAACCTACTGCTGAAATAACAGACCCCTAAATAAGTGGTTCCATAGGCTGAGCAAAAGGAGCCTTCCCACTTTTCACATGGTCACCACTGCTGCAGATAACTATGGCTCCTATGAAGCTACTTGACACAGAGAGGGTGAAGGATCTAGGGATGGGTAGATCCAACCTGGCTTTTACTACCACCTCTGGAATCTGCACATAGAGTAATGGATCTGTGCCCTGCAGTCTAGAGAAAGGCATGCCTCCCCATACCAGGAAACTGCCTCGTTTCTCATGCAATAGGACAGTGCTGGTTCCTTTGTATCTGGGAGCCTCAATATTTACTGGGGAGACTGAATGAAAGCAGGCTGAGTCCTGGTGGAGCATTCTCAATATGCAATATCAGTTTACAGAAGGGTTTCTTTTTTTTGTGTAAGGTTTAAATATAGAATCTGTAAAAATGAGGGACAGGATTTGGGGTTCACATTTAGCCCAAGTGACTGGGGATCAAAGTCTTGTCTTTTCTTAGCAGCTCCCTAATTCACCTTGGGTCCATCACTATGGAAATCAAATTCCTAATATGTGAACTCTAACCCCACATAATAAAATCAAATGAAGCCTGGGCTCCTCTATTGGGATAATAAAAAAATTCATGCATCTTTCTTTATTTATTCTGACAGAGACAGATGTATTTAGATAAGGCAAGATGTTTGTATAGTGGGAAACTCCATACAAACAGTTGAATGTACACACATGTAGCAATCTGGGTATGTGATTGCCCATTGCTCAGAGAGCTTAGGATCCCATTCCTGAACATGTGATTCCAGAAAGTTTTAAAACATTGCACTTTATCATTTGCATTTGTTTGGCAGACTAGGAAATTTGGACATCAGATTGCAATAATGCCATTTTTTGGATAAATATGAAACAATTAATGAGCATGACACCAAAAAGACAAAATGCCACTTTTTAAGGAAGTTTTTGCTTATCTGCATTTTCATTTTAATTTACATTTATTAAAGACAGTAATGTATGAAAAATCTTAGGTTAGGCAATCTGGGAAAGTGATGAATATTGAGCCCATCATCTTATGTACCAGAAGATTTAAAAAAGCTTTAAAATGTATATGATGATCATTTCTCCTACCACTGAAATGTAGACACTGCTGTGATGGAACCCTACAATCTCAGCAGCAATAAATACAAATACAATACTTCATGTTTTATCTTTACTTTCTTATCCTCATTAAATTCAAAACAATAAGAGAATTATACCTTAGCTGGAATTTGTCCAGGGTGATCAAAGTAACAGTGTTGTGAAATGTGCCGGTTATTTCTTGATGACCAGAAGCCATAAAAAAAAAAATCACTTTCATGCACAGTTAAAAGAGGTAATATCCATACTTTCTAGGAGACTAAACATACCTTCATCCTTACATTTCTCCAGTTTGTCAGAGGTATAAGGGAA
The DNA here is from genome assembly GCF_052110815.1 of Crocodylus siamensis. NCBI lineage: Eukaryota > Metazoa > Chordata > Crocodylia > Crocodylidae > Crocodylus > Crocodylus siamensis. The sequence continues at coordinate 225,370,004 of NC_143396.1, read as the reverse complement.
TCCTAGAAAAACCCTTGATGCATATCTAATTGCAATATCTAATTACATGGCAGAGCTAACTGAAAAAAATCTCACCCAGATCAGCCCTATCCCATTTATCTTCCAAGCTACCCCAATCCCCAGGTTTCTCATTGTATATTAATCTAATCGTCATCAATCTTTTAGAGCCTGCCAAACCCATTTCCAGCTGTCCTGGGAACATCTTTAAATTGAACTAAACTAGGCTATTTCCTAACTAAGAGACATTAACCATGACTCCTAGAGACTGATTATGAACAAAATTATTAAAAGAGAGAAGACTGAGTCAAGGCCTTGTGTTAAGAGCAGGTGTCAGAGACCTGATGGCCACAGCCTTCTTGCCAAAAGGAAAAGTGAAGAATTATTAAGAGTTCAATAATATGAAGAAAGAATCCTAGAGCCTAGAAGAGGCAACAGACAAGCCCTCTGTGACATCTGCAATAATGCTTGTAACAGGGTAACTATTGGGGCTGGTCACCATGCCAGTCTAGGCAGTCTGCCCACCTATGCTCTCTTGCCATGCCTTGATGTAAACAATAAATTAAGGCAGGAGGCTGCCCATTTTAAACCTGGATGCCAATGGTGTATTACACAGCTCCAAACTGCCCTTTATCCTGTGATCCAAGCCTTGCAGATGGCATCCAAATTCCACTATCACTCCCCCAGTCCCTTACTGGGCCAGTCTGGCCTATGGCCCAGCTAGGCCTCAGGTGTCTTTGGACATCCCTGGGCCTCAAATCAGGTCCCCTTACTGGGGTCTCCACTCCAGCTAAGGAAGGGGAAGACGAGGGAGGAGGAAGCCTTGGACCGCTAAACCAAGCAGCACTCACAAGTACAGCCCAGCCTAGACCCACAAGTGGAACATATACACAGGTAAGCAACAGGAGCCAGGACAATGCTGTGATTAGGGGGCCAGTGCACACATCCACAGGAGGCCTCAAATGCCTCTACACAAACGCTCACAGTACAGGAAACAAGCAGGTGGAACTTACCCTCCTGGTAGCTGACACCAACCCAGACATAGTGGTGCTCACTGAAACGTGATGGGACCCAACGCATGAATGGGGGGTGAATATCAAGGGCTATAGGCTGTACAGGAAGGACAGGACAGGGCGGAAAGGCAGAGGCATAGTGCTCTACATTAAGGAGGAATACACATCCTCACCAGGTAGCACAGAGTCAGAGGAGGGGCACAGAAGTGCTCTGGGTTAGAATACAAGGCAGTCAAGGGGAAAGAGACTTAACAGTGGGGGTCAACTACAGACCTCCCAACCAAGGGGAAGAGCTAGACCAGGAATTCTTAAGTCAGCTCACAGAGGTAGTTAGGTCAAAGAACGTGGTCATCATGGGGGACTTGAACTTTCCAGACATCTGCTGGAAAGAGCAGTCAGCCAGGTCTGACCGCTCATGTAGGTTCCTAGCCCAAATGCAGGACCTCCATCTAACCCAGGAGATGCACAGCCCCACTAGTGGAGACACCTTGTTGGACCTGGTGCTGGCCACCGGTGACGACCTGGTGAGGGGGCTGCGGGTGCTCGACCACCTGGGCGACAGCGATCATCACCTGCTGGAATTCACCATCCAGTGCAAGGTGGCAAACGCCTATAGCAGGGAAGCAGCCCTAGATTTCAGGAGGGCAGACTTCAGTGAGGTAAGGAGACTAGTCAGGGAGGCACTGAGGTCCCGGAGGGGAGGGGAGCCAGGTGTCCAAGAAGAGTGGTTGCTCCTTAAGGAGACGATCCTCCAAGCCCAAAGAGAGGTAATCCCAACACAGATCAAAGGGAGCAGGAGGGCACAAAGGCCCCTGTAGTTCACCAAAAGCATCTGGGAATGTCTTCTAGCTAAAAGGGAGGCGTACACCCAATGGAAAGGAGGGGCCATCACCAAGGAGAATTATACTGTGGTTGCTTGGGAATGCAGGGGGGTGGTCAGGAAGGCCATGGCGGAGATGGAATTGGGACTAGCTTCCCGGATCAAGGACAACAAGAAGTCCTTTTTTAAATACATAGGGGGCAAAAAGAAGGTACCAGGTAACGTGGGGCCCCTACAGGACACACTAGGAAATTTGGTCATCACACCAGATGACAAAGTTAACATATTTAACGACTTCTTTGCCTCCATTTTCCTGAGCAGGGACCAGTTCAGCCCCCACTCAGGCCCCAGGAGAGGCGCACCTAGGCTAAGGGTGAGGGAGGATCTAGTCAGGGAACTTCTGCAGGGACTGGATGTATTTAAATCAGCTGGTCCGGATGATCTCCACCCCAGAGTGCTGAGCGAATTAGCTGAGGTCATTGCGGGACCCCTGGCACTGCTTTACGAGCACTCGTGGTGCTCTGGTGTGGTGCCAAAGGACTGAAAGAGGGCCAATGTGGATCCCATCTTCAAAAAAAGGAGGAAGCATGACCTGGAGAACTATAGGCCAGTTAGTCTTACCTCGATCCTGGGTCAGGTTTTTGAGAGAATTATTCTGTTACATGTCCACAAGGGGCCAGCAGGGGAGATTATGCTTAGGAGCAACCAGCACAGGTTCATTAGAGGCAGATCCTGTCAGACCAACCTGGTGGCCTTCTATGACCAGGTCACCAAATCCTTAGATGCAGGGGTAGCAGTGGACATAGTCTTCCTGGACTTTTGGAAGGCCTTCAACACTTTCTCTCACCCCATTCTCATTAAGAAACTGGGGGACTGTGGTGTTGACACTTACACTGTCAAATGGGTCGCCAACTGGCTGGAGGGCCACACCCAGAGAGTGGTAGTGAATGGGTCATTTTTGACCTGGAGGGATGTGGGCAGTGGGGTCCCCTAGGGCTCGGTCCTCAGGCCCGCACTGTTCAACATCTTCATCAGCGACTTGGACGAGGGGGTAAAAAGCACCCTGTTCAAATTTGGTGATGACACTAAGAAGTGGGGGGATGTGGGCATGCTAGAAGGAAGGAATAGGCTACAATCAGACCTAGACAGGTTACAGGGGTGGGCAGATGAGAATAGGATGATTCAACACTGACAAGTGCAAGGTGATGCACCTGGGGAGGAACAACAAGCACCATGCCTACAGGCTGGGGAACTCCCTTCTCGTCAGTGCAGAGGGAGAAAAGGACCTTGGAGTCATCACTGATGCCAAGATGAACATGGGCCGGCAGTGTGGGGATGCAGTCAGGAAGGCCAACCACACCTTGTCATGCATCCACAGATGCATCTCAAGCAGGTCCAGGGAAGTGATACTCCCCCTCTATGCGGCACTGGTCAGGCCACAGCTGGAGTACTGCATCCAGTTCTGGGCACCACACTTCAAGAGGGATGTGGACAACATGGAGAGGGTCCAGAAGGAGGGCCACACGCATGATCAGGGGGCAGCAGGGCAGACCCTATGAGGAGAGGCTATGGGACCTGAACCTGTTCAGTCTCTACAAGAGAAGGCTGAGGGGAGATCTAGTGGCCTGTTACCAACGAGTCAGAGGGGACCAGCAGGCACTGGGAGAGTCCTTGTTCCCCCGAGCACTACCAGGAGTGACTAGAAATAATGGTCACAGGCTGGCAGGGAGTAAATTCAGGCTAGATATCAGGAGGCGCTACTTCACGCTCAGGGCGGCTAGGATCTGGAACCAACTTCCAAGTGAAGTGGTGTTGGCTCCTACCCTGGGGGTCTTCAAGAGAAGGCTTGACAATCACCTTGCTGGGGTCGTTTGACCCCAGTACTCTTTCCTGCTATGGCAGGGGGTCGGACTTGATGATCTGCTCAGGTTCCTTCCAACCCTAGAAACTACAAAACTATGAAACTACTCCAGTCAGCTTGTGTGTAGTCCTTTAGGACATCTTAAGACCATGCTTTACATGGCTGTCAGCTGCAGCTAGTCCAGTCAGCCCATGTGCAGCCCTTCAGGCCACCTTAAGGCCCTACAATACATGGCTGCTGGGTCCCTACTACTCTGCCACCTCACTGGGGCCTCCAGGCCTCAGGCATCTGACGATTTACCTGGGCCCCGCTAGCTCAGCCTACAGCTGTTCAGGCCTCAGGCATCTGTTGACATACTTGGACCCTTCGGGACATTACGCCCCCTTGGGCCTCAGGCATCTGCCAACTTACCTGGACCCTGCCTCAGGCTCCACACAATGGACCTGGGCCCGTACGCTTTTTTGTTGGGGTATGCTCCCCTAGCCTTTCCCCTCCATGGGGTAACCCACAAGGCAGCAGGGGCTGAGGCTTCTGGCACCCATACTTGCCCTTCGCTGGGGAGGCACTAGTATGGCATTTCCAGAAGCTGCCTTGCCAGAAACAGCCCTACCACACCATCCAAACCCAACAGGGTGTAGTTTTAGGTCATGCCCCAGGACCAGGAACCTCCTCCATCCCCATAGTTCCTTCCCTGTCCTCCAGGTGTTCCTGAGCAGCATCTTCAACTGGGCAATGTCCTGCCTCCAGCTGCCTGCAGCAACTCCTACTGGCTTTCTTGCTGAAGCCTGCTCTTATCACTAGCAGCTGAGCCCTCTTCCCCAATCAGGCAGTCTTCTGCTGGCCATGTGACTCCTGACTGAGGAGTGCAGCCACCTGCAGGCTGCCTCTGCTGCTTACTCGGGCCCTTTGAGTGGCAGGCACTACAAGTATCCTGCTGCAAGCAGGCACCCAAAAGTGCCCTGCCACAATGCTATTCAGATCTAATGTGTTATATTTTTCCATTAGGTACTACGGTTATGATAAGCATTCTGGACAGGACCTCAGGAGGTCATGTAGCGCACCCCCCTGCTCAAAATAGATAGATTAGACTATACAATAATGATATCTCCTTACTGCTCAATTGTCCTGCCAGACACTGGCATCTTGAGACATGCTGCACTTTGCATGCATCAACTCCCACATAGGAAGTGGCGTAGTCACTTTGATCAGAGTCAATAAGCTGTAATGAGAGGCATTTATTTGCATTTATTTCTTGTGCTTAGCAAATGAGCAAAAACTAGAATGGACTTTAATCACATATTTTTGCCATGGAATTTTGCCAAGTAACATTTAGCACAGTTCATACTGAAATGTTGATGTGGTTTATGACACAAATACTGCAACCTAATACTGCCACTGATGAACTCTGTGGCAAAAACTTCACTGACTTAGCAGAAATAAAGAAATTAAGTCTCAAAACACCTCTTAGTTAGGGATAAAATATTATCCCTAACTAAGATTTTCATGTATGGGTACAGAAACCTAGGCTCCCAAGCCCATAGATAGGCGGCATCTAAATTAAAAAAAAAAAGCCTGATATGCCAAATTGCTTAGCAAAAGGTCAGTTTAAATTCTGAGCTCAGTTTCTGCACATGAAACTGATGTGTATATTTTTAGTGCTGACATTTTCTTCCCATTAACCTTGCAGAGACAAAACCGCCATAGGCAACTGAGCTGGACTCTTATCTTGTCTTCTTGGCAGTAGTAATCATGTTCCAGTTGCAGGAACTTTCCTACCATTTCTGATCTGTAATATCGAAAGAACTCAGCCATTAGATCCTAAGGTGCGTCTGTGGTGCTGGGAGTCCGAATGTGGAAATCAGTTATATTTGAGAGACTCCTGGGAGACACTGGACTCCTACAGCACATTTTGTGGAGTCGTCTGTCATAGAGAAGTAAAGCCGACCCCCTGCCTGAGGCAGGGTCGTCCCTATCCAGACCTTCTCATACGAATCCATTGTCTAACCTCTTAGCAAAACTACACAATGAAACTTGACACAACCCAAGCGATAACAACCTAATCCAGTGTTTCCGAACCTTTTCCAGCCCAAGGCACACTTGCATTAATACATTTTTTCTGCGGCACGCCTGTTAGGGCATTCCCCATCATTATACCGATTGTAGCTCGTTGCCATGGCAAAATTCCGCAGCGCACACGTTCATTTCCGCGGCACACTGGTTGGGAAACACTGCCCTAACCTATCACAGGTAAAGCAGAGGAACCACAGTGGCCAACGTTTTGCTGCTGCAAAGGGTGTTAAAAATATGCACAACAGATCCCAGGGAGAGGACCATGGTCCCGAAAGGTCAGTAGAGCAGTGCTGAAAGGTCAGATTCACCCATGTAAACTCTAGCCATGTGTACCTTGAAGTAGCGGGGAGGCTATGGAAAGTACCTTTTAGGGCAGGGGCGGGCAATTATTTTGGGCAGAGGGCCCCTTACTGAGGTTTTGTTGTTTTTTTTTAAGGGCCCCATGGGCCGGATAGAATGGCCTGGCGGGCTGCATCCGGCCCCCAGGCTGCATTTTGCCCACCCCTGCTTTATGGGGAGAGAGTGCTGGCGGGTTCTGGGGATACTGTCCATCCCCAGGGGAGTCTCCAAAGGCAATGCCCTGTGAAGCCCATCCATCATTCACTGCTGTCCCCAGTAATGGAAAGTGTGGGGGGTGGGAACCTTATAAGCAATAGTGCCTGTCGTTCCTACCAAAACTCGCCCTGTTTGAGTTCAAAGACCTAGGCTGGCATGGGGGATTTATCATTTAGATCTCTTCTCCCATCTTCCCTACACTGGGCCTACTATACAGCCACTTATTGCCTGATATATGAGTCAGCATATTGCTGGCGGAGGTGGAGGGAGGGATTTTTGCACACGGAGTAGTAGGCATGTTCCTGAGGAGATGCTTCTTGTTTCAGGGCTGCTGAGTCATTCCTTTTCCTGCTTGTTTTGATGGACTCTCTTACAAGATGAAGCATCCAGAGCTATACAGCCACAGTAAAGAAAAGAATCAGTAGCGTAAAGATTTATTTCAGACACATATTCCCTGCCCCCCCCCGACTCCCCCAAATAGTCTGTGATGCATTGTCTTGTTTTCTGGCTCGCCTGGGTATTGCTGTGAAACACAAAGCGCTACTCCACTTCCATTCACTGCCATTTTCTTCAGAGAGCACATCTCAGAGCAACAAGGATGCTCTGGCCCTTTAACAATCCCCTTGTGCTTCAGATTTCCTTTTCATATTCCCCATGCCCTCCCTCCCCTCTCCCCCAGGGCTAGTTAATATGTGCCAAGTCCTGACACCCTAAATGGTTTCCCAACGCCGCCACTAATCATGTTTTAGGGAGCAGGTCAGCAGTGAAGGAACTGAAATTCGTGTGAAAAAGTCCCTGGGATGGCCCCAGTGGCTCACACCTGCACGCCCTATTCATCTGCACTGTTTACACATTGTCATCCACAATTAATTCTTGCCAGGGACGCTCCACTGATTGCCCTCCCATTGCACAGGGACCCCATTCTGAGCTGTTGTGTCTGTTAAATTGAGCATGGGGCACTGTGATTAAATTAAGTTTTGTGGTTCTCTTTCCCCTCCACTCCCCCCTTTTCTCTTTTCTCTCTGTTAATAACGATGCCTGATTGAGGACGGCTGGCACTGGAGCAAAAAGGTAATTACAGGCACAAAGTGTTGGGGGAAGGACAGTTTATATTTAGAAGTAGAAAGCAGGACAGCAAAGGAAACCCTTTTTCTGGATTGCTAATGTTGCTATAAACATAAGAAGGGGCAACGGTGCCATCCACTTTCAAGGAGGGTCAGTGTCATGCGTGTGGAAAGCACTGAAGAAAACTTTCCAGTAGGGCTGGGTGAAGCATCAAGATGAAAACCTAAACTAGTGCATCAGCCTGGATCTGAGTTTTCTTCAGCAAAGAGCATTACCGCCTTATGTCAAGTTGAGAACGGACTCAATTTGCCAGCATAGCAATGCTGTTCTATGCAATTTATGCCAGCGAAAGCCTTCAAGTGAAATAATCTATCAGATTAGTGCAAATTTCACAGTCATTGATGGCAGCACTCCCTTAATGTGAGGAGGACAGTCTTCCAGTAAATTGGGAAGTCGATGACTCTGAAGATGACTGAGGAGGCCAATCTGAGATCCACATGTTCAATGGCAGACATGGCAAATGTTCCAGGAGGAAGGAATAGATCCTGGTGATATCAGGTCACAGCTCTTTCTCTTTGTCTCTCTCATCTATCTTTCTCCATAATGAGGCAAATTTACTCAAAATGATCGATGTCTTGTCATACATCACAGTGCCATTGGGGACTATTCTGTGCTTGAGTCTCCCAAGTATTAATGTTAATATTGCAATTTTTTTTCAGATTAGAGTTCAAGATGTCCTTGAATCTCTTATTTTGCTCACCTCCAGAGTTCTGGCCATTGGTGAGTTGGAAGTCTAGAACTTGTTTTGGGAACCAGATGATATGTCCTGTCCAACAGAGCTGGTGCTAGACAAACTTGGCTTTGATGCTGGTGGTGTTCATTTGAGCATTCTTCTGTCCTTCCAATATGGAGGATTTTCCAAAGATTTCACTGATGGCAATGTTCTAAAGCTTTCAGATGTTTCTAGTTTGTCGTTCAAGTTTCACACCCATGCAACAGGGTAGGGATGACAACAGTCGAGTACATGAAAATTTGACAGTATCCCAGCATCTACATTAGGGATTTTTGCTAGCACTGATAATACTCACCAAAAATCACATCTTACCACTGATTCCCAGAGCTATGCCAGCAAGTTTGTAGGATCCAAAGGGAGGCTTGTAGGGTGAATTTGGCCTTGTGTCTGTTACAGGGTCCCAAGAACATAGTGGTGCTCAAAGCCCCCAGGCACAATCAGGGAACCATTGTCTTGCATACTATGCAAACAGTAAGAAGGAGACTGTCCTTGATCCAAAGAGCTATCGGGTGGTTGTGTCATCACTTGGTTGAGTGCTACACTTAATGGAAATAATTTCTCTACTGTTCCTCTCCAGCATTCCTAAGCTGATGGATGTTACTACAGGAACCAAGGAGCATAGCTGGCCATGGCAGAAATGCATTGCTCAGAAAGTGAATGCTACTCATGGGGACCTTTGGTCCTTCAGCCCTTTCAAGCTCACCCAAAGTATGCAACAGGGGACTGAGAAGGATGATATCTAGGAGGCTTTAAAATGCAATGGGGGCTATTACAATGTCTGTGCAAATCGGTATATGAGTGGAAAGAGAAAATAGAATAGACGGGGAAAAATAAAGCCCAGCTAAGACTTCAAACCTAAGAGTTACTTTTGTAGCCAAAAATAGCTGGAGCTTAGCAGCAATCTCTTCCTACCCTCTTCTCTTTGACCTCATCTTTTCATGGCTTCTGAACCTGGGTCTGAAACTGTGGGCAATGTAAACATTTTTGCCATCTAGGAGACCCTCTTACACACAGCCAAGTTCCACTGAGGCAAAAAGGAGCCATGTCGTAACAGAGAATTGATCCCTCAGCCGCAGCATAGGAAATAATTCAGGCCAGAAGCCTTTACAGTTGCTTCACAAATGAGATTGTCTGCCTGGCTGAATGAAACCTAAGTGTTCCTTTGAAACTGCTCCAAAGGAGGGAATCAATGGTAAGATGTTTTAATAATTGCTCATAGTAAATATAAAACAAGATCCCCTGCCTGCCCCTTTTGAGAGTTGTTTGGGATAAACCAAATGAACTCATGGATATCTTATTGTTGGTGGTGTCAGTTATTTAGATTTATAGCCCATCCTATCCAGAAAGGCCCAGAGCAGCTTACTGTAACAAACAAGCAACTCACAAGATAAGAAATAGCAACAGACTCCCCAGTCAATACACTAAAACATGGCGCTCACTTGGGGTGTGGGAAGCAGGCCCTATTTGATTTGGATTTGGATTCGGCCTGAATTGGGGAACAGTGGTTTGATTCATTGATTCGGATCACTGTCCTTGATTTGATCTGGCTGAATCTGAAGATTTGATGATGGTTTGGAGAATCAGCGATTCAGATATAGACACAGCTTTAAAAGCTTTTTCTACATATCTCAAGCTACTAACGCAGCTTGTGAACGCTGCGGTGCAGGGGCACATACAGCATCCCACAGGAGCGTGGGGCAGCGGGGCCTTGCATGTGCTCGGCAGCAAACCCAGAAGTGGACCAGAGCTCAGCAATCAGCCCCATACAGACCCAGGAGGCACTAGTTGCCGAGCCAGGGGGGCCCAGTGCACTTCCTGGCGGACCCAGAAGTGGACCAGAAGTACTTCTGGTCCACTTCCAGGTCTGCTGCCGAACACGCTGGGGAGCCCCCTGTGCTTCTGTGGGACACTCCATGCGCCTTAGCATCGCAGCATTCACGAGCCGCCTGCATTCGTATATCCCTCTACCCACAAGTGCTAGCCTTGGGAGACTTGGACAATGAACTGGCTATCAGCTGTATCCTCACACATCAGCTTCCCCAATGCTGCTTGCTACATTCTCCCACCTTCCTTGGGATCTGGGCCCACTTGCCTCCCTGACTACTGTTTCTGAACCTCCAGCTCTGTCCACCTTAGTGGTAACATAATCCAGCTCTGTCCTCTGCTAACATAACCCAGCCTTCTCCTTCCATGGTATTCCTTACCCCTCCTCTCATCTCATTCCTCTTTTCACAGGCATCTTTTGGGGGTTGTCATGGGTGACTTCAACTACCCAAACATCTCATGGGAGGATCACTCAGCAAAATCTGAGCAGTCACAAAGCTTCCTATCATGTGTGGATGACTCTACCTGACTCAAGAAGTCTTTGGGCCAAAGAGAGGTAAAGCACTGCTCGACTTGGTACTGGCTACTGAGGATGACCTAATCAGTGACCTAGTGATGGGAAGCTGGGTGACAGCGACCATGAGCTGATCACCTTCACCATCCACTGTAAAGCTGGCAAGTCAGTCAGCAACACTGAAGTCCTTGACTTCAGGAAAGCTGAATTTGACAAGCTCAGAAGGCTTGTCAGTGAGGCCCTAAGGGACCATGACCCCAGGGGCAGGGGAGTTCAGGAAGAGTGGTTGCTCCTCAAGGGAGTGATCCTCAATGCACAAGCTAATTCTATTCCATCTTGGAGAAAAGGCAGCAAGAGGGCACAGCAGCCCCCCTGGCTCTCCAGGGATCTAGCAGACCTCCTGAGGCTAAAAAGAAAGGCCTACAAAGGATGGAGGGTGGGATTCACCTCCAAGGAGGACTATTCTGCACTGGTCGAGTCCTGCAGGGAGCAAACCAGGAAAGCCAAGGCTGCAACTGAATTCCAACTAGCTTCAAGCATCAAGAACAATAAAAAGTCCTTTTTCAGATATGTGGGGAGCCGGAGGAAAAGCAAGGGCAACATTGGTGTGAGGGCATGGGGCCTAGGGGCGGCCGTGAACTCCCTAGCTCCCCCTACCGTCACGTTAGGGTGAACTTAGCACCCTCAGAATCTCGCCCGCCACGACTTTGATGACCAATAAGTTGTATGGGAGGCTGCCTCTGTTCCCCAGTTGACGGTACTGGTGTTCCTGCTCCTACTCCTAAATGGGGTATCTATATGCGCCCCGCCTTAAGGGCTATGCGTGCCTCCAAACCTCCCCTTCAGCACACCCCAAGCCTCGCAGCTGTTCTGGGGGACGTTTGTATAGTCCCTCGCCCCTCGGGTGCCCTCGTTCTCTCTCTCGGGCCCCGGGGCTCCTCGCCCACCTGGCGCCCCCTTGGGCCGGGCTCCTATCTCCAGCCCGTTCCCTGCGCCCTGGGCCTGTCTTGTCGGCGTCCAGCTAATCGCTGGCACCCCCTGGGTCCGGCTCGCTACCGCCACCTAATACCGGCACCCTTAGGCCGGCTTGCTACCGCCGCCCTGATGCCGGCGCCCTTGGGCCGGGTTCTGACCGGCGTCCGGCTAAGCGCTGGCACTCCCTGGGTCCGGCTTGCTACCGCCGCCCCAATACCAGCACCCTTGGGCCGGCTCGCTACCGCCGCCCTGATGCCGGCGCCCTTGGGCCGGGTTCTGACCGGCGTCTGGCTAATCGCTGGCACCCCCTGGGTCTGGCTTGCTATCGCCGCCCTAATCCCAGCGCCCTCGGGTCTGGCTCGCTATCGCCGCCCTAATCCCGGCACCCTTGGGCCGGGTTCTGACCAGCATCTGGCTAAATCGCTGGCGCTCCCTGGGTCCAGCTCGCTACCGCCGCCCCAATACCGGCGCCCTTGGGCCGGGTTCTCGCCGGCGTCCGGCTAATCGCTGGCGCCCCCTGGGTCTGGCTCGCTATTGCCGCCCTAATCCCGGCGCCCGTGGGTCTGGCTCGCTATCGCCGCCCTAATCCCGGCGCCCGTGGGTCTGGCTCGCTATCGCCACCCTAATCCCGGCACCCTTGGGTCTGGCTCGTCACCACCGCCCTACTCCCGGCGCCCCTGGGTCTGGCTCGTCACCGCCGCCCTAATCCCGGCGCCCCTGGGTCTGGCTCGTCACCGCCGCCTGTTCTGCCCCGCTCTGGGGCCTTGCCCTCTCTAGGGCTGACACCGCACGCCTCGCGCTCCTTCTCTGCCCCACTCTGGGGCCTTGCCCTCTCTAGGGCTGACACCGCGCGCCTCGCGCTCCTTCTCTGCCCCACTCTGGGGCCTTGCCCTCTCTAGGGCTGACACCGTGCTCCTCGCGCCCTTTCTCTGCCCCACTCTGGGGCCTTGCCCTCTCTAGTGCTGACACCGTGCACCTCGCGCTCCTTCTCTGCCCCACTCTGGGGCCATGACCTCTCTAGGGCTGACACTGTGCTCCTCGCGCCCTTTCTCTGCCCCACTCTGGGGCCTTGCCCTCTCAGGGGCCACTACCACGCTCCGCACGCTAGGGGCACAGGCGATCGCCGCCGTGCCTGTCCCCTTGACCCTTCTCTGGGTCCGGTTGCCCGACTGGGCAAAACCCCGCCCTTATAGGCTGGGGTCTGCAACCCCGCACACCGTGCCTCTCTGGCGCAATACGGTGCCACTCCGGCACCGACAATAGTGCCCCGCCGGCACTGTGCCCCTACTGGGCACCGGGAACCCCCAAGCTGTTGGGGAGCCCCCGTGAGGCCTCCTCGCTCCCCTACAGCCTCACCCGGTCCTCCGGTCCAAACTGTAACATAAGCTCAAGCCATCTGGCTGCAACATAAACACAGAGGCTCCGTACGCCTAACCATAACTCCAAGCCCCTCCAGGGCTCTCAGTCCTACCTCCCTTCAAGGTGTTCTTGTTCCCCGCATCATCGCAGCCGGTTAGTGTGGTAAGGCTGCGACCACTTAACTCAGGCCACTCAGCTCAGCCGCAGAGCTCCTGCTCCTGCGGCAGCCAGAAGGGAACTGTGGGGCAGGCTCCGGCCTAAGCTGTTTATAAAGGCCTGGCCCTGCCCCCTTCTGGCCACGTGATCCACCTGAGCTGCCTGGATGATTGGCAGCTCTGCCAATCATACTCACAGTCACGGGGCACTTACGTGACTCCGTGACAATTGGATCCCGGCTAAACCAGATGGGACAACTGACAACTGATGCCCAGGAAAAAGCCAACCTATTAAATAGGTACTTTGCGTCAGTCTTTCATCAGTCCCATGGGATGCCCATGCCTACCATGAGACAGGGAGGTCCAGGTTAAGGAGATCCCCTGCCCTCCATCAATGCTGACCTCGTGAAGGAACACATTGAGAAGCTGGATACCGTCAAGTCAGCCGGCCCTGACAATCTACACCCCAGGATACTCAAGGAGCTGGCGAGCATCATAGCCCAGCCACTGGCATGGATCTTTGAGAACTCCTGGTGCTCTGGTGTAGTGCCCGAAGACTGGAAGAAGGCCAATGCGGTGCCTATCTTCAAGAAGGGGAGGAAAGTGGATCCGGCTAACTATAACATCAGCCTGACTTCTATCCTGGGGAAGGTCTTAGAAAAGTTTATTAAAGAGGTCATCCTTAATGGACTGGCCGATGCCAACATCCTAAGGGATAGCCAGCACAGGTTTGTTGCGGGTAGGTCTTGCTTGACCAATCTCATTTCCTTCTATGACCAGGTGACCTATCACCTGGACAAGGGAGAAGAGGTTGATGTCATATATCTTGACTTCAAAAAAGCTTTTGATCTGGTATCCCATGATCACCTCTTGGCCAAACTGCCCAGTTGCGGCCTTGGCTCCACCACGATCCGCTGGCTGGAAAACTGGCTCCGTGGTCGGACTCAGAGGGTTGTAATTGATGGCAGTCACTCATCGTGGTGCCCTGTGACCAGTGGGGTCCCTCAAGGCTCTGTCCTGGGACCCATACTGTTCAACATCTTCATTAACGATGTGGACATTGGAGTCAGGAGTGGACTGGCCAAGTTCGCCGATGACACCAAACTTTGGGGCAAAGCATCCACGCCAGAAGATAAGCAGGTGATCCAGGCTGACCTGGACAAGCTCAGCAAATGGGCAGATGAGAACCTGATGGTGTTTAACACCGAAAAATGCAAGGTTCTCCACCTTGGGAGGAAAAACCTGCAGCATCCTTATAGGCTCGGCAGTGCTACATTGGAAAGCACTACAGAAGAAAGAGACTTGGGAGTCATCATTGACCACAAGATGAACATGAGCCTGCAATGCGATGCGGCGGCTAGTAAAGCGACCAAAACACTGGCTTGCATCCATAGATGCTTCTCGAGCAAATCCCGGGACGTCATTCTCCCCTTGTACTCAGCCTTGGTGAGGCTGCAGCTGGAGTACTGCATCCAGTTTTGGGCTCCACAATTCAAGAAGGATGTGGAGAAGCTTGAGAGAGTCCAGAGGAGAGCCACACGCATGATCAGAGGTCAGGAAAACAGATCTTACGATGATAGGCTGAGAGCCATGGGACTCTTTAGCCTGGAAAAGCGTAGGCTCAGGGGTGATCTGATGGCCACCTATAAGTTTATCAGGGGTGACCACCAGGATCTGGGGGAATGTTTGTTCACCGGAGCGCCCCAAGGGATGACGAGGTCGAACAGTCACAAACTCCTGCAAGACTGTTTCAGGCTGGACATAAGGAAGGATTTCTTTACTGTCCGAGCCCCCAAGGTCTGGAACAGTCTGCCAGCGGAGGTGGTTCAAGCACCTACATTGAACACCTTCAAGAGTAAATTGGATGCTTATCTTGCTGGGATCCTATGACCCCAGCTGACTTCCTGCCCTTTGGGCAGGGGGTTGGACTCGATGATCTCCCGAGGTCCCTTCCAGCCCTAATGTCTATGAAATCTATGAAATCATAGTACCCTGTGACCAGTGGGAGTCCCCCAATGCTCTGTCCTTAGACCCGTATTGTTCAACATCTTCATTAACAATGTGGACATTGGAGTCAGAAGTAGACTGGCCAAGTTCACCAATGACACCAAACTTTGGGGCAAAGCAAATGATCTTCCAAAGTCCCTTCCAGCCCTAATATCTATGAAATCTATGAAACCTGATGGACATAGAAAGCACAGTGATGCCACCTGGTATCCTGCAAGAAGCCTTCTCTTAGGGCTTTGTAGATCCCTTCCCCTCAGCCATGTGCTACTGCTGAAACCCATCAGCTGCCTATAACACTGCTGAGGTAGGCAGGTAGGCTTCCTAGAGAGTCTGTACTCCAGGGAGTATTGGGGCTGGCAGTGATAAGGTTGGGGGTGTAGGCTGGATATGGGGCACAGATGGGGGGCATGAGAGTATGAAATTTAATAGGGGAATCCTGGAGTGGGGGCAGCATGGTGTAAAACCATTGCTGCAGACAAGCAGGGGTGCCAACCAAAGAAATTTTTTTACTGACAACAAAATATTTTTCCTTTTTTTTTCTTTTTTTCTTTTTTTTTTTTGCTATGGCTGGTTTTAAACCCTTAAGTTTGAACCCAACCCTTCTAACTGGGGCCTGGAAGCAGGGCAGGGCCTGGCAGAGGAAATACATTTACATTATGTAAAAAAATATATCAATAAAAATATGTCTCAGTAAAAAGTTTTCAGATTGTCATTAAAAAAATAAAAGTCTTGGACTGGCAACCTCAGTACATACTCTTGAGACAATAAGTCTAAGGACATACACTCAGCCCTGCTCTGTAGCAGATACAGTGCCTCATTTCAGGAGTCAGCATGAGGAGCAGGGCTGAGTAGGAAGGGCATTTTCCCAGCAACACTCCCAGGCACAGAAGCAGTGTAAATAAGCTAACCCCAAATGAACACTTTTTTCAGACCCAATTGTATCACAGTAGTAAATGCAGCATGAAACCTCTGTTTGAATTGTAGGGTTCTATTCACTAGGCTGGCAAGAGAGATAGAAACACTCATGGGGCAGAAGAGAGGAGCCACATGCATCAGTGAATTCTGATACAAAAGCAATCACCGCCTTTCTGCGCAGTGTACCTGGGCTTACTGCCACTTCTGCCAGGTTTTGCTCTTTGGTTCATTTGTTTTTAGGGGGGTTGGGAGTTGCAACATTTTACTTCTGTTTAGTGTACTCCTGAACTGATGTTAGAAAGGACAGGAAGAAAGGTCCACCTCAATTCTCCCACCAGTCCCCAACATTTGGCTCTTAGCCTCCACCACCCCCTCATAACCTCCAGCTGCACAAGGCCAGGAACTTCTCACCGGAGCCTAGTGATGTGTATAGAGCCTCATTTCCTGTGCTACATACCTACAGGATAGTACATGAAGAGAAAAGGTGGGTTTTAAATCATCAGCTGCTTCTTTCAGCCTTACCCCAGTCACCACGACATTAAACACAGTGTGCATGTGTCCAACAGACACACACCATTAAAAATATCATTAAGTTGGTACCCCATGGTGTCCAGGTGCTGGAAGACACCTGGCAAGTTTCATGTTTAACTACTCAATCACTCTGTTGTGCCAGAAAAGGAATACCGATTAATCCCCTATAGAGATGGTCCATGCATCTTGCCCTGCTCTCATCCACCCCAGTGGGAAATTTGCTATCAAGTGCAATCTGCACAAGATTGGGTCCTATTATCTCCATTTTCTGCTGAAATTCCAAGAGGCACAGGAAATGGCTATAGGTTGACCCATGGTCCCTTTCCAATATTGGCACACTGAGTTACCTGCATTTGCTGTTGCTTAGCTCTTTTCCAGCATTCTCTATATTCATTCTAATCTTTCTGGGGTCTGAAAACCTGGAGGGTTTTTATTTAGTAAAAAATCCAAGCTAGTGATGCACTTACACTCCTCACAGCTAATAATACATTTTACTTGTTGCTTGGCCCTTTCTGACTGAAACCTACTGTGCAATATTATCATTGCTAGGTATATATCACTTCAGGTGGACACAGTGTCACACATTGGAAGAAGAATGGCAAGCACAAGCTGCTTTCTCTGCATCTGAAGTGAATTGCAAGCTACTAAGAACTGTGTAGGAATCGTGCCATTTTGTACATAAAGCACCAAGCACACTGTTGACCCTGGATAAACAGCAGCAGTATTTTGGCTCAGAAAGCTCTCTTTCTAAAAGTATGAACAAATACAATAGAAATCAGCACAAAGCAGAACAAACATGTATATGGGGAGTAGTCATTCTAGCCAGAAACAGTAATGGAATAAATTAGACTGAAAGATTTCTTTGAGAGTGAGGGCACTGAATGAACACTAAGAGAGGCAGGCAATTCCCTGTGTATATGAAGGTATTGTAAGTAGACAAAGTATTAGAGCTAAAGCACTAGCTACAGTTAAGGTTTTGTTAAGATCCCCATTTTATCAGGTTGCCATTTCCAGTTGACCAGAACTCCCTTCCCCCCTGCAAACTGACTATTTCCCAAATCTAGCCCCTGCCCCAAAGTGACTTTTTCTGGAAAGTTTAAGCAAAAATGTTTTGGGTTTAAGCAAAGATTTTTAAATGAGAAGCAAACATTTTTAAATGAGAAGAAAGTGGCTAAAAGCACTCTTTCTCTGTTATAAAAGTGATACCATGAAGTGTCATTTAGTTTTGTTATTATATATGGCTCTCACATTATGAGTGATAGAGGTCAAAAGCTGTAATTTGCCAGGGAAATTGCTTCCATTGAGGAGAAGCACATCTGAGTGCTCTGGTTTTGATTTGACTGTGTTAAAAGGCTTTGGAAACTGCACTTTCCAGAAGCAGGAGCTTCTATAGGGTTCTGCAGCCCTTGCTGGGAGGGAAGAAATAAGTCTGCTCTGTGCTGCACAGACACAGTTAATAAAATGCTGTAGCAAGCGCATCCATCTGCTAAATTGTTCAACAAGCCTCATTTCCAGAACTCTTAAATTAGATTTAAGCTTGTGATTAACACACTGAATTCCTAGGTTTGAAGTCAGGCATGTTCCTAAGTATCCTGCTCAATCAGGGCCCAAATCCTACCTCATTTACATTTAAAGTTAGATGGAATAAAACAGTGGATGACAATCATCATGCAACCACCAGGTGAAGGCCAAATTACCTAATACTGAAGGTCTTTTCCAATCTCTCTCTGTCTTTAACAGTATGTAGTTCTACCTCATTCCACACTGATCACAGAGTAATAAAAAACCTTGAGAAGGTACCTGGGGGTCAGTCAACAATATTAAGCACAATTTTGCCACCAGGGAAGATTATCTATCCCAAGCGCCTCTTCTGAGCTTCTTCCCTTGTGATTCTGGGCTTTATAAATTCAACCCTTCTGTAAGGTGCCAATGGCAGCAAGTAGTTCTAGGTTTGATCTATCTCAGAGTGTTTTTCTAACATAAATAAAAATATAAGTCAAGCCCCACCTCCCAGCAGTACTGCTACTTCTCCCTCTGGGAAATGAAAACCTAACCTCTATGGTCATATTTCTAAAAGGTGCTTTCTACGTGGTTCTTCTCCACGTGAGAGCACTCAGGAGTTTTGGGGACTAGACAGCCAAAACATCTTTTATCTGGGGAAAAAGGGAAAAACAATACCAGAGAAACTATGTATTTACATGCAATAATATAAGCAAAACCATTAGTAACAGTGGTAAATTCCAGATTACCAAGAATTAATGACCTGTCTTGATGAAATCCAGAATCCTTCATCAAAAAGCCCATTCACAGTTAGACTGGAAATCGGGATCATTCTCCTCTACCTGTCTTTCCCAGTTCAGAGAAAACCAAATTACCAGATGGTACACAGATGTACAGTTCCCTGGTTCGGTTCTGTACCATCATCTCTGCTGTTGTGGGTCTTACTGCAAAAGCAGCTCCATGCTGCCACCATGTATCCAGGTGCTACAAAATGAGCTCCAGGCTGCTGCCTCAGTCTACTCAGTCCTGGCTACAAACCTGGTACCGCAGCTGCAGTAGTAGCACCCCTACCAAATCAGTCTGGTCCAATACAGATGAGTCCCACGTAAGGATCTGAACATCTCTGGAGAAGCAGAGCATTAGAATCCCAAGCAGCAGCAAACTTAGGCTAGGAGCCATAGGCCGTCCCGCCTAACATAGAGTTCAACCCTCTGTGGGTGAGTCTGAATCCTTTACCCAAACTAGAGGACAGCGTCCCCATCAGGATCCCCACACACTTCACAGCATATCCTCCACAATTACTACCCCTTTCAAGATAACAGATTTGTGTAAAACTCCTGAATTGAACTTGATCCTTACTACTGCCATCCTGAGTCTGGTAGAAGGGTTACAACCTTGTTTCACTCAAAAAAAATCACAAGGCAGGTTCCACAAATCATGAGATTGGATTAAAAAAATCACAAGTTTTCAAAAATAAATATTTCTTTTTTGTTTTCTGCTTTCTCAAATATGGGAGTGCATTTAGGTCACATTTGCTAGACTTTCTGTACAGCCATGAAGCATGGAAACTTATTTTTTATTTTTAAATTGAAGTTATTAGGTAAGATTCTCCACTTGACTCAAAGAGCTGAAGCTTTAAGTGGGGAAAAGAAACTCATCAACTTTCATGAGACTCATAATAAATCAGTAGAGTTGGAAACAATGTAGATTTCAATTAGGTGAGTTCAGAGATGTGCATTTCAGTGTCTCTCATACCTTTTTCCCAAGCTATTTGGGGGTTAAAATCTTTACAGGACATAGGCAACCTCTACGCGATGCTGGTCAGGCCACAGCTGGAGTACTGCATCCAGTTCTGTGCGCCCCATTGCAGGAGGGATGTGGACAACATGGAGAGGGTCCAGAGGAGGGCCACCCACATGATCCGGGGACAACAGGGCAGACCCTACATTGAAAGACTGCGGGACCTAAACCTGTTCAGCCTTCACAAGAGAAGACTGAGGGGGGACCTGGTGACTGTCTATAAACTCACTAGGGGGGACCAGAAGGGTTTAGGGGAGACACTGTTTCCCCTAGCGCCCCCTGGCATGACAAGAAACAATGGACACAAATTATTAGAGAGTAGATTTAGATTAGACATCTGCAAGAACTACTTCACAGTCAGGGCGGCTAGGATCTGGAACCAACTTCCAAGGGAAGTGGTGCTGGCTCCTACCCTGGGGATCTTTAAGAAGAGGCTTAATGACTACCTGGCTGGACTCATTTGTGTCCAGTCTTTTCTTCCGCCCAGGCGGGGGGTCGGACTTGAAGATCTACAAGGTCCCTTCCGACCCGACTTCTATGATTCTATGAACTTTAAAGACAGCTCATTAGGTGAAGTGGTGTGAACCCCTGCTAAGGTCACATGACTTGACATTTGCACCCCAAAAATCTCTTTGGTCTGGGACCTCACCTACCTATATCTTCAACCTGCTCCTTGCAGCCTTTGTGGATGTTTGGGATAGAAACCTACTGCATACATGTCACTGAGACACTAAGGTGACTTCCCTAATACCTTCTTCACTTACTATTCTAAACTTGAAATAGATGCTCTGCTTAGTTTAGAGACTTCTGCCTTACAGGCTGGAGGAAGTGATTCTTGCCTATAAGTGTATCAGTTTGCATCCTCCATGATTAAGGGCCACTGTAAGTGTTCACTCACTATTATTGTCCTTGGAAGGCGCTAATAAGTTTACATTCCTATTATTGATTACTGCTTGTAACAGAATGTGCTAGTCTCTTTTGCACTGTTCTTGTTAGGTTTGTTTTCAGTAAAACTTTCTGAAGCATTGTCTTGTAAAGATAATGACTTCCTTTGTTCGCTGTCAAAATGAACAGATGGAAATTAAAGCATGTTAGAAAACAACTATGCTTTTCTAATACAGTATAATTAAAATAATACAAAAACATGATACTTCTGTTCTTTGGGACTAGGTCTGTGCCTTGAGGGCACTTGGACAGGACCCAGCACGCTGGGTCTGCTACATGAATACAAATCTAGTCAGCCATGGAAGTCATTATCTCAAGGTGTCATTCAGCCCAAGCACTTAGTGGGATTTTGTAAAGGATTAGAAATGAATGAAAAGAGTGAAAAAAATAAAGAGTCGCATTAGACAGGATTTAAAACTAAAAATTTAGACCAACCACTAACTAACTTCCACTCAGGGCAACTGAGGAACTGCTCAGATATCTTTTGCCCCAGTCTCCAAAGCACCTGACAATGGCCAGGATCAAAGTTAGGGTCATGGCTAGATGGTCCCTACTGGTGTTATCTAGGAGAGCCACGTGCATGATCAGAGGAGAAGAGAACAGGCCTTTTGAAGAGAGGCTGAGATCCATGGGACTCTTCAGCCTAGAAAAGCACAAGCTCAGGGGTGAAGTGGTGGCAGCCTATAAGTACATCAGGGTGTACATAAGGATCTGGGGGAAAGCTTGTTCACCAGAGCACCCCAAGGGTTGACAAGGACCAACGGTCACAAACTCCTCCAAGACCATTTTAGGCTGGACATAAAGCAAAACTTCTTTACTGTCTGAGCACCCAGGACCTGGAATAGGCTCCCTCTAGAGGTAGTGCAAGCGCCTACTCTGGACTCCTTTAAGAAGTGTTTGGACGCTTATCTTACTGAGATCCTTTGACCCTAGCTAACTTCCTCCCCTTGGAGCAGGGGGCTGGACTTGATGATCTCCCAAGATCCCTTCCAGCCCTAATGTCTATGAAATCTATGAAATCTAGTACTGTATAACAATTCCTACATTGCTAAAGTGTGGTCAGAGGCAAATACAGACCCAGCTTTACTGATTCCATGATTTCATAGACTTTCATAGACATTCGGGCTGGAAGGGACCCCAGAGGATCATCAAGTCCAGCCCCCAGTCCCAGGGGCAGGAAGTCAGCAGGGATCATAGGAACCCAGCAAGATAAGCATCCAAATGTGTTTTGAAGGCATTCAAAGTGGGCGCTTGAACCGACTCAGGTGGCTGTCTGCTCCGAAACTTGGGGGCTCGGACAGTGAAGAAGTTCTTTCTTATGTTCAGCCTGAACCGGTCACAGTGGAGTTTGTGACCATCTGATCTTGTCATCCCTTGTGGGGCTCTGGTGAACAAACGTTCCCCCAGATACTGGTGGTCACCCTGATAAACTTACAGGTGGCCATCAGATCGCCCCTGAGCCTGCGCTTTACCAGACTAAAGAGTCCCATGGCTCTCAGCCTGACATCGTAAGGTCTGTTTTCCTGACGTCTGATCATGCACGTGGCTCTCCTCTGCACCTTCTCAAGCTTCTCCACATCCTTTTTGAATTGTGGAGCCCAAAACTGGACGCAGTACTCCAGCTGCGGCCTCACCAAGGCCAAGTACAACGGGAGAATGATGTCCTGGGATTTGCTTGAGAAGCATCTATGGATGTAAACCAGCATTTTGCTCGCTTTACTAGCTTCAGCATCACACTGAAGGCTCATGTTCATCTTGTGGTCAATCATGATGCCAAGTCCCTTTCATCTGTAGAGCTAAGCAGCGTAGCACTACCGAACCTATATGCATGGTGCAGATTTTTCCTCCCAAGATGGAGAACCTTGCATTTTTCAGTGTTGAACACCATCAGGTTCTCGTCTGCCTATTTAATGAGTCTGTCCAGATCTGCCTGGATCACCCTCCTGTCCTCAGGTGTGGATGCTATACCCCAGAGTTTGGTTTCATTGGCCAACTTGGCCAGTCCGCTTCTAACACCAATGTCCACATCATTGATGTAGATGTTAAACAGTGTAGGCCCTAGGACAGCCTTGTGGGACCCCACGGGTCACAGCACACCAAGACAATTGGCTCCCATTGACCACCACCCTCTGGGTCCTACCACAGAGCCAGTTCCCCAGCCAGAAGATTGTGGTGACGTCAAGGCCACAGTTAGCCAGTTTAACCAAGAGGTGATCATGGGATACCAGATCAAAGGCTTTTATAAAGTTGAGGTATATGACGTCGATCTCTTCCCCTTTGTCCAGGAGATAAGTCACCTGGTCATAAGAGGAGATGAGATTGGTCAAGCAAGACCTACCCGCAATAAATGATGCTTTTGAT
The DNA here is from genome assembly GCF_052110815.1 of Crocodylus siamensis. Taxonomy (NCBI): domain Eukaryota; kingdom Metazoa; phylum Chordata; order Crocodylia; family Crocodylidae; genus Crocodylus; species Crocodylus siamensis. The sequence goes on along the minus strand of NC_143396.1, from coordinate 225,346,944 downwards.
TTCTTCAGAAAAAGTGGTAAAACTAACTTACCAATCAGGGCACTGTGCCACTGGCTCCAGCTCTCCTCTGTATGCAATTCCTGCATGTCACACAACACACAGGAAGCCAGCTAAATCTCATACCCTTAGGGCATGAAGCACTGGAACAGGTTACCCAGAAAGGTTGTGGAATCTCCATCTTTGGAGGTTTTTAAGACCAGGCTTAGATAAAGCCTTGGCTGGGATGATCTAGTTGGGGATGATCCTACTTTGAGCAATGGTTTGGATTAGATGACCTCCTGTGGTCCTTTCCAACCCTCATTTTCTATGATTCTATGTCTACATTACCTCTGTACTTCCCCTGGGAGTGCCACTCTGAAACACTCCCTGCCCACTCACTCCCACTGGCATGTACCAAATCCCAGAACTGAGACACTGTAACTGCCAGAAAGCAGCCCTCAGTAAGCACCCAGCACTTGTCTTGGGGTGTTTGCCTCTGGTTTCCCTACTGGCATGCATACTCACTGCCACTCCAACAGAGCTATCTTGCCTTGCTGGGCGCATCTACACATGTCTCTATGGTGCCTTTGTTACTGCACCATCATTTAATTACTTCTTTTGGAAGTACTAGATGACGGCATAGTAACAGCCCATACTGCACCATCCACATCATGCTCAGTTATTTTTAGTTGCTATGTTGCTGTGGCAACGTGTTATAAGGAAGGAGGGTATTGCTACAACAATGTAGCTGTGGTGTCAGGGTTTGTGATGGTTTGTAGGTGCCCACTTAGAATCGTAAAACCACAGAGAAGTAGGGCTGGAAGGGACTTCTTCATAGGTCACCTGGTCAAGCCCCCTGCCTAAGGCAGGATCATCAGTCGCTAGCTAAACCACCCTATACAAATCTATAATCTAACCTTTTGGTAAAACTACTGTCAACCCTGACGCAACCCTGGCACATGTTGATCAGGAGTTGCAGGAGGGAGGTCCTTGGGCAAGCAGGCATCCTGGCAGCACTCACAGAAGCAGTCCAGGCAAGACTTCAGGAATTAGTTATATGCACTGTAGGCCATGTCTAAAAGGGAAGGTCAGGAAATACCTATTTAAAGTAGGAGGGCACTCTAGGGAAAATACCAAAGTCTGTTGTTTGCTGAGGGAAGTGATATACAAACCCCTTCTATGAGGGCCACAGCTGTTGGGCTGTGGTATAGAATAGAAACACCCTCCCATTACTCATATGGGGCACATCCCCACAAGTGTGCATGTGCAGTTTGAGGCACCTCAACCCACATGCAGCAAAAGTGCACCCATACGTTGCGCTGCTAATTTGTAGTGCAGGAGTTTTATTTCGACACAGGGACAACCTGATGTAAAAAAAATACCCCTAAAAAGTGGTGCAGGATATGTGCTAGCAGCATGCACCACCAGAAACCAGAGCCTGGTAGGCCAGAACCACACTCTGGCTGCTGGGCAGGCTCTGAGAGGCTGGCTCAGCGCATATACCACTGCTGCCCTGGGAGGCCCCTAGACCCCAGGTAAGGCTGCTGAGGCCAGCACAGGGCCAGCCTCCCCTACTCCATCTGGGTCCCTTTGTCATGCACTGGAGCGTGCATACAGGGGCATGCCCAGGAACACATAGCAGCAATACAAATATGTGCCACTGCTGCTTGTCCCACAGAAAATGCATGCTACTGCATGTGTGTGTTCGTGGGGGTGCACTCACCGTGTTTAAGGGAACCAAAAGTCTTGGCAAATTAGTTAGGAGTTCTGGACAAATGAGGATTCAAAAGACTAGGAAATTCAGCTAAACATCTGAAGCTGTCATGGTTCTTCCCCGTTAAATGCAGTTGCCAATAATTCACTTAAAGCAGGACACAAGTGGGCAAGGCAGTTTCACTGGACCTGTGTCCAGATGATTCATCCCAGCTCATAAGCCACTGACAGTCCTGGCTTACCCTCAGATGAAAGGAACTATCTAGAACTAGATGTGCACAGATACATCAGTCTGATATCGGACTGGCACCGATATAAAGAAAATGGACTGAATTGGAAATCGGCTTTTTTTTAACCTGATGTGGCCAATAATGTGGCTGATAAATGCCAGGTGCATGTGTACAGCCTCAGCACAGCATGTAGGTGGCGAGGGGCACAGCACAGCGGCTTGGAGGTCTGCATCCAGCTGGTAAGTCTGTTGTGGTGGAAGGGAAGGGGGAGGGAAGGACTGTGGGAGGGCAGATCAAAGCCCTGCGGTGAGGGAGACAGTGGGGCTGGGACAGGAGCTGAGGCAGGCATTGTCCAGCTGGGGTGGGGTGTGGGGCAGAGCCGCAGCTTGTGCGGGGTGGCTTCCACAGCTATGTGCACCCTGGGAGGGCATGAGGGTGCATGTGCCCCCAGATCTTCATGGGCCAGGCCAGGCTCCCACTGCGGGCTGCGGCTGGGGCTCTTCCCAGTGGGGCCTGAGATAGGCTGTACTTGGGGCAGGGCAGGCGGTGGCGCTGGGGGGTTTGGGGGGACTATAGCTAATTTTGGGGTGGTTGCACCCCCCGCATAATCCCCCTCCCAGCACTGCCGCCTCCCATCCCAAGCGCAGCCCAGCCCAGCCCCCGCTGGGAAGAGCTCAGTGCAGCCCTGGCTCCAGTGGTGGCAGGGACCTCAATCTGCCCCCCATGCTCCCTCTCTCCCCCCCCTTTCCATCCCAACAAACCTATGAGCTGGACACAACTCTTCAAGCTGCCTATCAGAAATCGTATTGGTATTGGCTGATATGCCTCTTTAAAAACTGGCTTTCAGTATTGGCCCCAAAAATCTCTATTGTTGCACCTCTGTCTAGAACTACTGATCAATGTGCTCTCATACTTTTGTTATCTTACTGTTATATGGGCTCAAACTGGGAAGTTCTGGATCCATATCCAGACTTCCCCTCTGAGGTATTTTAATAGCTCCTCTCACGACTTTAGAGCTGAGTACCTCCGTACCTTTACTTGTCCTGGTAACACTAGGAAGTAAGGAAGCACCATTACCTCTATTTTAAAGATGGCAAATAGAGGCAAAATGTCCTTGCTCCTGTTTACACGGGAAGTTCATGGAACAGCAAGCGACTGAGTCCAGGTCTCCTGACAAGGAGGAGACCTGGGTCATGCTTCCCCTCCAGTTTCAATTTGGGTCTTGCTATTTATTAGAGGTGCAAAAAAGGTAGGGGGGGAATTTTCAATAAATTCCAAAATGTCAAGAAACCCAGCAGACTTGCATGCTGGTGTAATAGCTGCCATCGTAGCCAGTAAACTAGCTATAAAGCCTGTGACGTCCAGAGCTAAGACCATGAATTGCTACTGATTGAGCTGAAGAGCCATAGGTGGAAGCTGCAACAACAGGTATGCTCTATGCACTGGCACAGGCTAGGACCTGCAGCCCATACTCATTACTTAATTACAGCAGCTCATGTGTTTTCTTTAAAGGGCAGTGGGAGGTAGGTAATCTTCCAGCCAGAAGTTCACTGCTGCCATCTAGTGAAGCTCTCATTAAGTGTAATTGCTCAGAAAATTAAAATCTCTCCTGAAAAAAAATCCACTCTGCAATATCTTGCCCCACTTTTTTTCTTCTTTTGGCAAATGTCTGTTTCCTCTCTTAGGCAGCAGTGATGGGTTAATAATGTGTCTCCTTTGATTGTGCTAGTACTTAGTCCTTTTGCAGTGATTCTTTTAAGTGCTCTATGAATCTTAAGCCTCACAGAAAGCAAGAAAACTTCAACACGCATCGGGCTAGGAAGTATTAGCCTGATTTTGCAGCGATACAGATAGGTTAAATCACTTGCCTGCCAAGCTATTGGCAAGCAGGGGAATAGAACATGGAAGGTTTTGGTGCTGTTTTTCTACTGAGATGACCTGCTTTGGGCCCCGAGCTGCACAAGTGAGACTGGCCTGCGTATACCATCTGAGGGGGTGCATTCCTGCCTCTCAGAGAAATCCCGGCTGTCAGGTGCTTGCTTGCTCTGCAAACTCCTTCACATAGATCCCTACAGAATTCTGTTTCCCCGTCTCCTGTTCAATGCTTACTTGAACAAGCAGAGGAAGGGAAAGAGACTGTCTGGGTAGCAGTGCCATCCTTTTGCAAGTGATATATTGTTCAATTTTAACCAACTGAGAGGGTGCAGTCTCTTTGGTTCTCCAGCATCTAGTCACGACAGGTATTTGGATGCAAGATAACTGGCTGAAGCAGAAGTATTTATGAGAGAGGTGATAACCATCAGCTAGAGGAAGCAGAGGATAATGGCAGGAACAGTGCTGGATCAATTTATTGTGGAGCTTGAGAGGCATTTCTGGATCCCCATGTACTCCTGGGCTTCCTTTAGAAACACTTTTTCGCATTTGCTTGCCATATGCTGAGGATTATTGCTTATCTGCACTTTGGCCCTTGTCATTGTTATTCAGGTCTTTGTGACTTTTGCTGTGGAGAAACTCAGAGGAAAGCTCTCATAGAATAAGGGTGATGCATATCTCTATTAGCCACATTGTTCCAAAGTCTGCTGGCTCCTGAGATGCATCTGGGTGAAATTCAAAAGGTAGCTATTGATAACATGTGGTTCTGAACCTGGCTGCCTGTGACAACCACTTCTCTTCCAGTACCTCTTTGTAAGCTGATGTACTTTCACTAATAGTCCACAGATCTGACTAGGGGCTGCTGGGAGAATACGTTAAGTGGAGGCTCTCTGTTCACTTCCTCCATTGGATTGGCCCTACCAGGCATGAAGTAAAGTCTTTCCATTTATGGACAGTTTTGCCCAAAAAGTATATCCCTCCTTAGCCAATTTTGAGGTTGTCTCTTCAGATTTAGTTTGACAGGCGACTAGTTTTGTATTATTTTTAGTATGTGACGCATATGTGTCCAGAAAGAATGCAGCAGGTCCATTAAAATGAATAAATGAAAACTGTAATTAATGTACTAGTGAAAGGGGTGTGAGTCCTCGGCATAGGGTGGTACCTTCCTATTCACTGATAACCGGACTGAATGTCTTCAGTAAGTGGTGTTGCTGTGTGGTGCATATCGTTCTGAATGTGTGAACAATGGGCAGCATGCTTCCTCAGAGAGCGGTCATGATCTAGTCAAGCAGACATAGTTCTCTACCACTTTGCCACAAAGACTGTGAGGATAGCCTGTCAGTCTCTATTCTAATGTGGAATAGAGACTGACCCCCTGGGGCTCATCACCCTCCATGAGGGATAAGAAGTCCCACCACTTAGAGTTAGGGCCAGCTACTTTCTAAACCAGTAGCATAGCTGAGCCTCTACAGTCCTGCAAGCACTGGAACCATCACTGAGCAGGACCAGAGTAGCACACCCAAAGCACTGGGCAGATACAGTTACTGTGCATGGAGGCAGCCCATGTAAAAGTTATGGGACGAGTCTGAATGCACCACTGCCTGGCACAGTACATCTGCAGTGTAAAAGGCATGCCCACAGTTGGGTAGTTCTGACTTCATTTAGTAGAGGGAAGGGGTGCACACAAACCTGCGTCCCTATAACACAATATTAGAAAATCCCCACATTTCTCCCATAGAATCTAACTGTAGTCTAACCCGCTGGTGTATACAGGCCAGACTAATCTGTTTAGGAACTAAAATGGGCTGAGGGAGAGAAGGGGCCCAGTCCAAGACTTCAGATCCCTTCTCCCAGCCACTCACAGATCCTACTGCCTCCTTCTCTACAAGCAGGACACATTTTTTGACCTGTGTGTACTTTAAAAATGAAATCACAACTTTCAGGAGCCATTAGAAGGCGATGGCAGCTGCCAACCTTCACAGCAGCAGTTTCCACCTACTAAAATCTGTAGCATTTGCACAGCATTATCTTCAGTTGTCACCCACAAGAGAGAACTCATATATTCTTTGCTTTTGTCCAGATATTCTTGTGGTAGCTCTTCTTTCCCTGCAGTCTTTGTAAAAGCATAAAAAAATGAAGCTGTTGGTCACCCCTCCTTCAGCCAAGGAGGGAGAGTGCACCCCTCTGGATTAGAGGAAATCACAGCGTGGCCAGAACAAAATACGAGAAGAGGTGATTCTTTTAAGAAAACTATCTGAGGACATGGTAGAGATCCAAAACATTACTCATGCACATCCAGCTAACTGGCAAGGTTTGGTATTCCAAGCAGGAGAAACTGAAAACAGAAGAAAAAACAATGAGTACCCCAAACTCATCCCTAGAAGATCAGAAGAGGGAAATTAAAGGCTTGTAGGACAAGGTCATTGACCCCAAGGGATGACAGAGGATATCAATCTGGAAACAGTGGCTGTCCCAGAGAAACTGGAAAAATGGAAGTGTGGACCTTGAACAATCTCGGTGCCCCTGTATCTATATCTCATCCCTCAACCAAACAGACATTGAGATCTTATTCCCCCTGTTCACCAAACACCTCCCCCACAATACAAAGCCTCAGGCCATTACCACCATTTCTGTGAGCTATGTTGTTAAAGTAGCTCATCATTAAAAAAACCCTCAGGAGCTGAAAAATCTGAGAGAGAAGGGAACGTAGGGTGATGATCTTCTGGCTATGGTACAGAAAAGGGATCAAGAGCCCTAGCCAAAGACTGGAGCTTGAATTGCTGCATTCCCTTTCTTGCTGTATTTTAAACTTAAAAAGGAAGGCAAGGTGCCAGTTTTATGGCTGAAAGGTATGTGATCACACTACAGTGAGAGACCCTGTGGAGGCTGCAGAGCAGAGGCATTGGAAGCATTAGAATGGATCAACCATGACCATGGGGGCGTTCAGTTCTCTACGCTGTGCAGGGCAAGCCCACCATTTTGTCTCATCCTTTCCCTTAAGTTTCTTTTCTTCACACCTCTGTAATTTTACCAGCAGAAAGCACCAGCTGGAGAGCACAAGGGCAGGAAAAAGGAATTGATCCCTGGCTGAATTTTGATCTTTGCCCTTCCCCAGACACAGGATGCAGTCACTGGCCTCTGCAGTTGCTGTTGGCAGGTTGGAGTGCCTGCAGTGTTGACACACCTGTTCACTTGAAGCTACCTCTTTCTCCTCATAACTTCAGTTCGCTGGCAGCGCAGCCATCTTCGAGAACCCGATTCCAAGAAAAACGTTCCAGTGGACCTGGGGTCTGTTCATGCTCACGGGCTGACAAGCTTCAGCAGAGAAGCATGACTGTCTTCTCTCTGATGACATTAAACTGTGCCTTAGCACCGCTCGCCCCAGCCCCCAGTACCCTTTGCAACCGTTCTTATGATTTTAAATTTTGACATTTCCCTCCATCCCCTACTTTATTTCTCTTTAGCTTCTGCTCCAGCCTTGCAACTCCACTGTTTCATCCCCATCTTATTTCCCTGCTACTGGGTTTTTCAGTAAGCCGGGAAACATCTAAGCTTCTTGCACAAAAGGGATGCCTATAAGGGAATTCAGGGCTGAATACTCCAACTAGTTTGGACTCCATTCGATTTTCCTACCATAAGGGTATCTGAGCTGATAAACTCTGTTTGAGAACAGTTACTACTGTTCATTAGAATTTACTAATTCACTGTGAACACTTTATTGTGAGGTTTTCAGTTGTTCTCTTAAAAAAAATAAGAGCAGTTCAGCATCTCTCTCTTTCGTTTTGGTTTTCATTACATTAAATTAGCTGAAAGTTGTGCTGTTCTAACTGCTGATGCAATTATGGGGCTGTAGGTGAAAGTCTAGTAGGATAGCAGTGCCAAGAACCTGTTTCAAGGCAGTTTAGAAATGTCCAACTAAGGTTACTTAGAGCTTGTCTCCCCACGTGGTTTACATTGGGTAAACCACGTTGCATGGAAGGAAAAACATCTGCATCTGTTCAGTGCAATTCTGTACAGCCATGTACTTAGTGAATGACTCTGGTGTTTTTATTCCTGTTAAAATCAGCAGCAATTCCATGTTGTGACAATTGACACTGCAGTAACATTTGTGTGGCTATTTCTGTGATCCAGACTATTTTGGTAGCCCTCCAGTTATATTCCTGTACTGCCTAGTGCCCTGTCCCCACTGGGCAGTCTGTTTTTAACTGTGGTATCTGGGGGCCACAGAGACAACATGTCACCTCCCTGCCTAAATGCTGGCAATGCAGCCTGCTTCTGACCATTTCTGCTTGCATGCTGCAGCAGTCAACATATCTAGCAACCCTACCTGTCATTTTTTCCCCATAGTCCTATACTATGCTTTCCTACACCTGTGCCTGACAGGCCAAATGTGCATAAATCTCTAGGATCCAAACACTGTAAGAGACATTTTTAAGGGAATTGCTAAGGCAACAGCAGAAAGCCAGGCAGTGCCATGTTAAGGCAGCTGGTTTACAGGGCAGTAAAGGATAGAAACTTGATATCAAGCTGCACTCTAAATTATGAGGAGTTGGACAGGATTTTGGCACAAGACATCAGCATCAACCTGCACTTCACCTCAGACAGGGCCAATGGATACAAAGATGTCAAGGACTGTGTAACAGACAACCCCTTGCACAAAGATGCACCTGGCAACGAGAAGTTCTTTGATACAACAGCCCAGCCAAGACCCCAGGCAGACAGACTTGACACCTCAGCTCCCTCTCCCCTCCCAACTGCTTTAGATGAACACCTTGCTGGGGTCGTTTGACCCCAGTACTCTTTCCTGCCATGGCAGGGGGTCGGACTTGATGATCTGCTCAGGTCCCTTCCGCCCCTAGAAACTATGAAACTAAGAATCGGCCATCTTTCTCTCCCTGAAAATAAGTCCCATGCAGAGAAAAATAAGCCTCCTGTATTAGAAGCTACTGGCATTGCAGGCTGGAATAGGATTTAGTCCCAGGTACCTAGTTACATGCCAAAGTGACACTTACTATTTAGTCACACAGATCAAGGACAACCTCGAACATAGGGACTACCAGCAGAAGCACAAAGAAAGGTAAACTAATCTGCCCTCCAGCCTCCACAGCATCTGGTTCTAGGTTAAGCCATGAAGCTGAAAAGCTTTTACAGCAAAACTGAAATCCAGCCTGTCCTGTCCAGTGAACTTTCAGTCCAACATTCAGTCAGCATGCTCAGAAGGGCTCATTTGAGCTACTTACGCTCTATGGCAGGGGTGATCAATCCTGGCCCACAGGCCAGATATGGTTTCTTGCACCGTGTCATCTGACTTCTGGGGCTCCCCACATGGCCATGGCTGTGTGCACTAGAACAGGTACACAGGGCAGCTCTGGACCTGATCCCCATCCCTGGAGCCTGATCCCGGCATGTGGGGCCCCAGCATTAAATCCTTGCATGGGAAGCCCAATCCTGCCCATGGACCAGCCCCTTACCTTTCATCTGGTCCTTAGGGACAAAACCACAAGCACCACTGTTCTATAACAATCTTTCCCACATGGGTAGGTGCATAAACATAGTGGTAAGGCCTAAAACTATAGTCACAGACAAATCACAACTAGCAGGAGGGATCTACCCAACTTTTGCCCTAATAGCTTAGTGGTTAGGGTACTTGAATAGGAAGCAGGAAACCCTTCACCCATAAAGGGTTTGAGCCTACATCTCTCACTTCCCAGAAACTATCCCACTGCTGTCTGGCCATTTTATTCAATGCAAAATGCAGAAACACCATTGAAGGCAAAAGCAGGATTCAAAACTGGACCCCTCTCCTTTCCAAGAGACTTCCTAGACCCTCTAGCGCTTCCTCTCTCAGCTGCCAAGTGGGCCAGCTTCAACAGGTGGGGTAAAGGACACTCTTGGCCCTACTTAATCCATGGCCTAGTAATTAGTGAATTTTGATGGTTAAGAAGTCCTAGCAAACCCCATATGTGGGACAGGGGTGCTAGAACCTGAGTCTCCCACAACCTGTGTAAGTGCCAGGTGACAGCCCAGGGGGCCACAGGAAATCAAGCTACAACAGCTGGTGCAGCAGCAGGAGGACAAACAGGCTGAGCACTGCCACCCAAGAGCAGACACAACCCATGGTAGGGGATAGGTAGGGAGATTCACAGAGTTTATGGGGACTTCCAAATGGGGAAGCCCAGCTCAGGTTCCAGCTTCCCCCCACAACTAGTAGGACATGTATAATAATATCCTTTTGGGGGTTGGGTGCCCAGAAAAAGGCTCAATCATGTTGATACAATTCAGGTAGGCTTGCCTCAACCTAAACTGAATTTGCTCTTTTCAAGCATATTGGATAGTCAGGCAAGAGACTACGGAAGCTCCAGAGATATAGGTTGTAGCTGTGTTGGTCTAAAGGCAAAAAACAGTCAGAATTCTTGGGGGGACCTTGGGTGCCCCCCAGATCCAGGAGGCACCAGTCGCTGAGCCAGGGGCGCACAGGCGCCCCCCGTACGCTCCCCGGCAGACCCGGAAGTGGACCAGAAGTGCTTCTGGTCCACTTTCAGGTCTGCTGCTGAGCGCACTGGGGAGCCCCCCCAGTACCCCATGGGACACTCCATGTGCCCCAGCATCACAGTGATCATGAGCCACGCTGGTATCTTGAGGTATATAGAAAAAACATTTAAAGCTGTGTCTATGTCTGAATCGCCGAATCGATTCAGAGGGTTCCGATTCGAATCAGGAGACCCTTTAATCTCTCTGAATCAATTCAGATTCGGTGATTCGGCCATGGAATTGGGCCAAATCTCTGCCCAATCAAATCAGGAACCAAAGTTTCACACAGCCCTAGTTTTCAACCTTTTATAATAAGTGTATTCCCAGCAGCCTGATGCAGAGATTAAGCTGCTTGCTCTCTCCCACACTTGAGCTTTTAACTCCCAGCTAACTCCTCACAGCTGGGCTCCTACTCCAGGGCTAGCAGCCTCACTTAAAAGGGCCAGACTGCCCTGTTACAGGCAGGTTAGCGCGTACCAAAGAGAGCAGCAATTGATTTCCCAAATTCTACAGAGCTATTTACAACAATGATTTGCCACCTGGCCCAGAGAAATTTTTTTTATTTTTCCTTTTTGAAAAATCTCAACTTTCCAGAAATCTCATAAGAGAAAGACCACCTGGCTTGGCTGGTCTCCTCCCTGCAACTGGAGGAAGTAATCTAGGCCAAAGAAATACGCTTGGCCTGGGTCCCCAGCCCTGATGGCCCACTCAGACTTCCACCAATGTGTGCTGTTGGCACTTATAAAGATATCCTTGGCATCCAGTTCCCTAAGGAAATGTAAAATGTAGCCAAGGTTAACCTGGCTCTATTAATTATACAGTTAGCAAGCAAAATAAATAGATGACACATACTACCTCTTTCCCTTTGGGGAAAGATAAACATAATTAAAAATGAATATCCTGCTTAGAATCCTGTTTATTTTTCATTCCCTCCGTTATCCATATTAATGCCTTCTAATTTTACCAGCTTCCCCACCCTCCCTCCCAAAAAAACCCAACAATCAACAACATGCTGAGATCCTTCTTGCTGGGTATTCATAACAAGCCCAGAATCTTCAAATGTGTGGATATGTGACAGGATGGGCCCTGGGGCAGCTGTGGTAGCTAGGGCCATGCTAATCCTGCCTGCACTCAGGGTCACCCATATCAGTGTTTCTCAACCAGTGGGACGCGTCCCACTGGTGGGACTTGAAGGTCATGTAGGTGGGACTTCAACTTATTGCCCGATTGAAACAAAAGCAAAGTTGTTTGTACTTCAAATAGATGAATCAACAGATCTCTCGAACAGTGGGATTTTGTTTTTATTATGGTGGGACCAGGGTTTTTTGACAAAATGGTTGGTGGAGAACTGCTGTTATATATAAACCTCCCCTGTTTATTTCTCCTGCCACACCTTGATATTAATTGGGAGGCTGCCCTCACCAGTGTTTTGCCTAACTTGACTGATCTCCTGTGATTCTGCCTCCAAACTGAAGTTACACAGTTCTCCACAGGTGCCTCTCACACCCCAGTGCCCCTACTGGTGCCTGGACGGCACCATGAGCCAGTGTCTACCACCTGCATCCTAAATGGCTCTCATTTAAGCCTTAGAGCTCTTAGGTATGGCCTCCTCCACTCCCATAGCCATACTCATGGCTCACAAAGGGTTTGTCAAAGGGTCAACAGTTACTCACTTGTGTCAGCTTTGGCCTTTTTAGCCTTATCCTACAAGTTACTCTGACTAGACTGGTAGCCTAGGTCCACTGGCTCTGGCTTGGCACTTCAGTCTTAGACTCTCATCAGCCCCTGGCAGCCACTATTATCCACTGTCAGCTCCAGCTCTGGCCCTCTCAGCCTCAGGCTACCCCTATTGCTCTCTCTGGGCTCTGGCTTTGGCCCTTTTGGCCAGTCTCAAGTCCCTACCCCTGACAGAGCTCAAGCCTTCACAAGCTCTTCAGGCATCCCTGTGGTCTCTTTTTCCACCCTTACAGCCACACCCAGTCCTCTGGTATAGGCTAAAGCAAAAATTCAAGCACTCACTTTAAACTCTGGCTCATCATACCACTGCAAGACTACCTTCCCATGCTCTGGCTCTCCCAACCCTGGGAGTACCTGCCATGGCCTGCGGCTCCCACTCCCCACCAGCCTGGACAGACAGGAGCCTCTCTCTGTACAGTTCAGAGCTGCACTGCCCCCTTTACCCTAGGGACTCAGGCTTATATCTCCTGAGCTCCTCCACTTCTGGTCAGGTGTTCTGGCCAGCTGCAGGTGCAGCCCCTCATCTTAATGGGCAGCTTATTGCACCCAGGCTGCAGCTGCTCCCTTCCCTCCTGCAGCTACCTCTGTTCAGCTGCCTTGGGCTCTTTCTGCTGCACTCTCTCTCTTTAAGTAACAGGAGCCCCTGGCTTCTCCAGCTTTACACTTTGTCAGTAGGCAATAATCCTCATCTGGTCACTACAATTGTTTAAACCTAAAGGCTGTGTATGTAGTCCTGAATTGCTTCTTGCTGGAGGCAGCCTATGTTGCCTCTTTATCCTTTGCTAATATGTTGAACTCCAGCAGCTACCAGTTTGTATTATTTTTACTGGTACTATCAAGTAAACATATATTGCCAGCTAGCCATGACATTTTAAGCCCTATGGATGCTAATCCAGGCACAATCCATTGCGGTCACCCTGTGCTGCCAGGCTGCACGACTCTGCAGCCACACTGTACTGGGGCTGCCTGCACATACCTGTGTTGGGGTGGGGACAGTGGGAGCCAGGTCACAGGCATGCAATCTTCCCATCTCCCAGGTTGGGCTGGTCATGATCCATCATGAGCAGGGTGGATCATGGCTCCACCGTGGCCTTGGCCCCATGCTGTGACCACCCCATCATCCTGACCCCAGCCCCAGTTCCAGCCCCACGTGCCCATCCCACTCCCAAATGCCACTCCCTACCCACCTGTGGCCCCATCCTATCTCCCAACCATGTACACCCTGCCTGGAGGGACCCCAGGCTGATCTCCATGGAGACCCCACCCACTCACTCTGCCCAGCACCCCAGGCGGAGGGTGTAGGGCAGATAGGCTGGGGTGCCCAGGAAGCAGGCCTGGGTCTGGCAGCAGTGGTGCCACTAGTGGCAGCAGCAGGAAGGAGTTGCTGCTGCTGGGAGTGCTGGGAAGAAAAGCCCAGCCTCCACGTTACCCACTGGGCACCCAGGAGTGGCAGGACTTGCCACACATGACACAGCCTGGGCTGCCCCCCATGCCTGGACTAGGCAGGGCCCCCCATGCCGTGGGCTGGGTAAAATCCCTTGGTGGTCCACATCTGACCCCAAGGTCATATTCTGCCCACCCCTGGCTTAAACTCATGACTAAGACACTCAGATGCTATGGAGATAAAAGGCAGTGTAAGAGCCTGTATAAAACAGAACAATTTGTGCAGTCATACTGGCACTTACATTTACTCTCTACCCTCTTAACCTAGAGATGCTGCCTGCAATTCTCGCTGACTTCTTCAGAAACACCTTATGTACCTCATTCTTTGTCCAGTGGCTTGAAGACACATTTATATATATAAATGCCAGAGTTAACCCCAGATACATAAATGGAGTGCAGAGATTTTACAACCTGACCACTAATCACTTCACCTTTGCTCCCCCCCCCCCGCTCCCCCCCAAAGAAAAATGTTAGTTCATTTTTTTACTTCTGCCCCTCCACTATCTGCTGGCTCTAGTAGTCTGGCCAGGCAGAGGTTCTCCCCCCAAAGTGTATGAAATTGAAACAGCTTCAGATTCCAGGGATTGTTGTGGACTTCATTGAACTTCTGGTTCGTAGGTTCTGGTTCACTAGCCTGGAGTTCTGGGTTTTAAGCAAAACTCAGCTGAAGTGGCACAGTTGCAGTTGGCTTGGGACTGCACACGGTGCTTTGGTCATCTTCGCCATCAACATTAAATAAACATAGCCCAGGAACCAATTAATATCCCCCAAAATAAACTCCAGAAACAGCCAAGCTAAGGATCTGGTTCATACACCCAGGGAGCTACGCAGAGTTTCAAGCTCATAAAGCAGCATCAAACCAGACTGATTTCTGCTTTAGTTACACAAGGCCTGTGGGACTGTAATTATTATTTAGGTTATTGTTTCCAAGAAGGTTTCATTTCTAGCTCTGACCTTTCTTGTACCTTCTTCAAGTAGTGAATGGAAATTTATTTTTGTTTCATTTGTTCAAGTGAATTTTCCTTTACTGCTAGCATTTTTGGATTGTCAGTCATTAAAAGAGGGGGAATATTCACTCTTTGATAGAAATGTCTTATCTATGCTACAATTTTTCTTCAGGTTCAATTTCCCCACCTTGCGTGACTACCAGAGAGAATGAGGGCAGCACTTTCATCACGGCCTTCTCTGGGCCTGGTCACAGAACACAACAGTGTCATTAGTGGCAGGCATTCAACACTAGCCCAGTGGTTCTCAATCTTTTTTGATTCAAGCATCCCTCACAATAGATTTGAGGCACCCCTCATTAAGAGGAAGGCACCCTTTGTAGTTTTCACTTATTGTTTGACTGCAAAAGATAGAACCATTTTTCTGTTGCAGAGAACTCAAAAAGAAGAAAAACCCCAAACCCATGGCAGGTCAGAATATTTATACATTATGGATTCCCATATTAAATCTCTGTGTTTATCTTTTGAATTACGTTTGTACATTTAACAGTGCTAACATCACACTGTGGCACCCTTGAAAGGATTTCAAGGCACCCCAGGGTGCCATGTCCCCCCTGGGTGTGAGATGCACTTCTGTAGCCACTGGAGAAGTAGAAGGAGGTGATTTCATAGATTTCACAGCTTTCTAGGGTAGGAAGGGACCTGGTAGATCATCGGGTCCAATTCCCTGCTCCAGGCAGAAAAGAGCTCTGGGGTTAAGTAACCCCAGCCAAATGCCTGTCTAATCCCTTCTTGAACACCTCCAAGATAGGGGAAAGCACCACCTCCCTTGGAAGCCCATTGTGATGGTGTCTTGTTCCAAAGAAGAACCGATACATCTAGAATCCATTTCCTCTCCAAGTTTTTCATGCCACCAATACTTGAAGCCACCAATCCCAGCCCATCCTATCACCCAATTCAAACCTTAGAATTATCAGGAAAAACCTCTGAATATAGTAAATACATGAAAAGAAGAGCAACTCCATGCTACATATTCCATGTGAAGCCCTAGGTGTTATTTAGCATTAAATAAACATAATGACATTACTGTATATTAGCATGCATTAATGAGGTCAATAAATTAATATGCACCATCGTGTCATGTATATTATAATAACCAGTGCATGAATTCTGTTCAAGTAAGGTAAGTGATAGCCCATGCCATAAATAGCTAGCTACCTCAGTTGCCTCCACAGCAAAATAGGTATTTCCCTCATCTGGCAGGAGTCCGTGAATGTTAATTGAAGTAATTTGACAATAAAGTGCCACTTTATCAGTTGTCCAGAACACTATGGCTTGAGGCTTCTTCAACATTGAAACTGTCAAGCAAACCACAAATTTGCACCCTCATTAAAAAACAAAAACTTGAAACAACGCATGTGTTCCATGTTCTCCCTTATGTTCTCCTGTCTCAAAAAGAGGGCAAAATACCACCTTTTTAGTTACTTCCTACTAAAGAGATTCAGACCACGATACCAAAAGATGCTTTTATATTAGAACCCCAAATTGTATAACTAAGATGAAAAGTGTGGCACTCAAATTTAGCAACTGTTGTTTAAAACGAACATTAAATAAAGGTCTCGTTTGCTTCCAATATTAGAGCTAGCTATTGGTACATTATTGCTGTCCCCTAGTGGTATTAAATATACATTACGACTTGCCTAGTTATTTAGCTTTATGTCAGTGTTTCTCAACCTTTTTAAACTCAATGCATCCCTCAGAATATGCATGCTCTTAGTTTCCACTTGTTTTGTGACTACAGAAAAAAGAGCAATTCCTCCGTTACAAAGAACTCAAAAAGACTACAAGCCAAAATACCTTTAACACAAGGATTCCTATTTGAAATCTCTTGGCACATCCCCATGAGTGAGCACATGTGGTTTGAGGTACCACAAACTGCACATGTGCACCCATGTGCCAAGGACATCCTGGTGTCAGAAAAACTGCCGCTTATAAAAGTGGCGCAGCACATGTGCCAGCAGTGTGCACTGCCAGAAACTGGAGTTTGGCTGGTCAGAGCAGCTGGCTCAGTACCACTGCTGCCCCTGGAGACCCCCAGGACAGGCAGCTGGGGCCAGCATAGGTTCTGGCCTCAGCCTCCCCTACCCCACCCAGTTTCCTTTGCCATGCACCAGAGCCCACATGCAGGGGTGTGCCCAGGGATAAATAGCAGTGGCACAAATATACGGCACTGCTGCTTGTCCCATGGGAAATGTGAGACTCTGCACATGCGTGCTCATAGGGATGTGCCCTCTGGGTTTATCACATGGCTCATGTTTGCACACCTAACAGTGTCAACATTGTGTGGTACTCTTCGTTACCCTTGAAAGGATCTCAAGGCAGCCCAGAGTGCTGTGGCACCTTAGTTGAGACTCCCTGCTCTCTACTGTAAGAAAAAGGCTATTCCAAAGGATAATGTACTTTTGCTTATTTGTATTATAAGGAAAAAATAGATATAAAGAATGTTTATAGCTTATTGCTGTAATAACTCAGTTCAGAATAAGAAGAGAAACATTTATATTAATTATTAATGCAAGGCAATGCACTGGAGAACAAACTATCAGCTAATGCACAATGGCCCATCAGTGGGTAATCAACTATGACCTTACTTATCCCTAGGGGTGGATTAATGCACTGGCCTGTGGGGCCTGGGTCCAGGGGCTCCTGTCAATCGGGGTCCCCTGGGGTGCCGGGGCAGCACGGACCAGGCAGGCATCCTGGCCATGGGTATCTGGGGTGGGCAGTGCACCCTCCTCCCCTTTAGCTGGGCCAGGGCCGGGGTGTGGCCACCCTGCAGGTGGCAGCAGTTTCCTGGGGCTGTCTGCTGCCAGAAGCCCCCATGGGTGGCCCTGCTCCTGCTTCTGCTCCCTGACATCTGTGGGCAGCCACCAGCACCACTGGGACAGAGTGGGACAGCCCTGTCCCACCCAGGCCAGCAGAGGGGCGGGCAGAGGGGTGAGCGGGCAGCCAGGGGTAGAGTTTATGCCTCCACAACCAGCTCCGGCCTTGGCCCATCCCATTGATGTAAAAATCACGGTTCGTTTCTTTGGAGGCTCAATGAATAATAATCCTTAGGCACACATTGTTGGTGATACAAAAGGTATATATTTGCAAATAGGGTCAGAGGGAGAAGACAAAAGATCAAAACCCTCTGCCCCCGGGAGTAATCATTAGCAGGCTTTTATCCCCTCTCTTCTGGCACGTGTACAGAAGCAGGAACTCTTACAACTCATTTCCAGTTCATACAAACATGCATGTGAATACGTAACATCATACATCCCATGTGTATTATAATTAACTACTTAAGTATGCGGGGCGGATAGGCTTAATATGTATTAGGTTATTGCGCTTGCCCAGAAAGCACTTGAGGTTATGAAGGGTTCAACCTCAAGGCTAAGATGGCAATTACTCTTATCTAACCTAAAAAAATGTGGGAGCCATGAAAGAAAGTGTGATTTAGTGTAACAAAGAGATAGTAAACTTGCAGAACAAAGAGAGAGTGATACCTTAGTACAAAGAGCCCTTGGTAGTTTTCCCTTCAATTTCCAACCCCCCTTCCCTCTCCCATTAAGGAGACAAGGAGGGCTGGCAGCCGTGCTTATTCAGAGGACAACACTATTGATGGGAGCTAACAGCTATTGATAATGTATTTTTAATAATATTTCTAACACCATGGCACTGGGGGACTGCAGCTCCAGCTGCGTGACACCTTCACTTCAGTGGCACTTGCACCCACGGACTCACCCTGGACATGCCAAGGAGGCCGGGCAGGCCCAGCTGCAGCCCCTTGGGAGGCACAGAGGAAACCTGCCCTTGCTTGGTGGGGGCCTCCAATTTTCTATTTACCCAGGATCTTAATCCACCACTGCTTATCTCCACTGACTTCTAGGCAGAATGTTGCACAGGGATCAGCAGATGATGGTCAACTATTACAAAATTATGTTGAAGAAACTAGTATGAATATAACTCATGTTATTAAAGCTTAGTCCAGCTTGGTTGAGAAGCTTTATCTACAGTAGCCTTTTTCTCTTAACATTTTCCACTGTTGCTACCAGCAGTGCAACTTCACCAGTGGGAGTGCAAGAGAAGGCAAGATGCTAGTAGCTGCTGGCACTTAATAGTCATGTCATCTAAGCCTGTTCTACTTGCAGTTAGATATCACAGAAGTCAAAGTGCCATCAGGCCACCATTTGTTTACAAGTGGTGCTCAACCTTTTTTGGACGCAAGGAATCCCTCCATAACTTTTGCAAACTGAGTGGCGCCCAATATCAAAAAAACTAATTTATATATTACAGTGCTTACCTTTTTACACAGGGCCTGGGTTTAAGGATCATCCAGACAGGGACAAGCATGAGCCTGGCTTATCTGCTTATCTCCCTCACACCTCCAGGGCTGGGTTGGCATTTACTAGAAACAAATGCCGCAGGGTCACCTCCAGCATCTACTACACTGGCTGCACTAGGGAAGGTTATTCCAGTTGGAGAAAGGTTGGTTCCAATAATATTGCACTTGAACTACAGGGAATCTTGCTCCAACAGGCACCAGTTTTTTAACTACAATGAACTAGTGTTGATCGCCAGGGATGTTCTGGCAACCAGGGAAGATATGAGAAGCCTATCCCAGTAAAACCAAATGCATAATAGGATAAATTTAAGATGACCTTAATATCAATTTTAATGCTGAAATACAGATACTATACAAATGATAGGACAATACAGGCAAAGCATATTAAGCAAAGGATTAAATGTAACGGAACAGTAAAAAAAATTAAAATAGTATTGAGAAGAGGAAGGTTATACACTGTTCTCCATGTCCACAAAAGATGGGACAAGAAGTAATGGGTCTGAACTTCAGCAAGAAAAATTTAGCTTTGACCTTCAGAAAAACAAAACAAAAAGACCAAACAAACTAGACACATTTTTCTAATTGCAGGGATTGTCAAGCGCTGGAAATTACCTAAGGAGTTTGTGGAAACAGTTATCTGAGATTTTTTAAGATCAAGTTAAATAGCTCACTAGGGGTGCATCAAAGAGATGCTAACTGCAGAGTAGCCAAATAATACTGTGCAGTAGTGCATCACAGCACAAATAGTGCTAATACTCTACTGTGCAGTATTAGTAAGCTACTATGCAGTAGTGTCATTAAAAAGGTGTTCGCTGGTGCTACTGCACAGTAAATTCCAGTTCTTGTGCATTTATTTAGCACTTGATTATATATAATGTATATGTAGAATCGAGTACTATAATCATCTATATATGTATAATCAAGTGCTAAATAAATGCACAGCAACCACTGTGCAGTAGCGTCTCATGTAAATGCACCCTAGCTGTCCCCAAATGGTTTACTTGGTTCTGATTTGGTGGGTGAGGAGGGAGAAGGGTATATACAAGGTGACCTTCCAGCTTACTTCCAGGCCCATTTTCTATGATTCTATAAGAGTTACACTATTGTTAATTTTAAAATATTGAACCTCTGTGACCTTGCTTGGGGAATTTGGTGGACTGCAATAACATTTAATAAGTTAACAAATGTTTCAACTGACTCTTCTTTCATACATAGCCAGAATTAAAATAGAAGACAAAGATACACTTCAATATTCATATAAGTTGATTCACCTGAAGATCTCAAAGTGCTTCATCAAAATGGAGCTTTGCCATGTCCTCTGTAAAATGAATATTATTATTTTTATTTTACAGGGCAGGGGTTTATTTTCAACTGAAAAGGAATATGCAAAACTATTAAATAGCTTTCTCAAGACTATGTGACCAGTCAGTGGATGGAGAAAGAAACCTGAAGTCCTGGGTCCAGCTCCTATTCAATATTCTCACCAAATACAAATTTAGCTACAGTTCCTTCCCGTAACTGGACTGTGAATCCTTGTTACCCTCAAGAGTTGTCATTGCTCCAACTGTTCCTTTTACTCTGGCCTTGTAAATGCACTTCCACACGAAAACTAGAGAAAGAGGAGAACAGCAAAGAAAAGCTCCTACATTCCTCCCTGCTTTCAATCAAATTTCCAGAGCTATTGGACTGGAAAGCCTGCTTGTTGATGAGCAATAATATGAATAGGAGCAGTGAATAGGTTCCTGCAGCTAACAGATTAAGACTGTAGAGCTGTTCAGCCAAAAAAAGAAATTTTGCTTCAGCTTTACTAGGGACTAGTTCACAATAAGACCCATGGGATGAAATTAATTCTTGTAATCTGGACCCAGGAGAAAAATAAACAGATATCCAACCAGCAAAAGATGTCTCAGGGACTCTCCCTCATACTGAAGACTCTCTTTTGTAGGAGTTGGTATTGATATCTGCCACCAAAAGACCATGCTTTGCTGGTGAAGAAAGGATTTTCTTGAATCACGATGACTAACACTCCTTCCGAGTCATTCAGATTGCAGGACTGAGTGGAGAATGGATGGAACAGCATGTAAACCCCTGGAAAAGCACAGACACAACACCCAAATTCGGAAGCAGCTTTCTAAGGCGTGAAGGTAAATGAATTGCTCTCCTCTGTAGTTTAGCATGTCTGGGAATAATATTCTCTCTTTACATGTGGATCTGACCCTAACAGCAGTCAGCAGCTAGGATGGCTTTATTAAAGACAATGTATCTATAAAACAGGAGTTGAGTGGAGAGGTGAATGTCAGTAAATGTGGTGCCTGGGTAAGGCATAAATAAGGAAATGTTTTCCTTGACACATGGCTAAAATGGTAGAAAACTACAGGGGGAACACGAGGAGCCATTTAAAAGTTATAGAATAGTGTCTCTGAAGACCCTTACTTGTCCTTCTCCCCCTCCCTTTCCTCCCCCTCCCCCCCTTCTACCAGTGCAGCCCCATTGACTCATGCCTTTCATAGCCGCATACATGATAGGGACAACAACCTTGTCATTAAAGCAAAAAGCTAAAAACCTTGAGCAGTTGGTTTGCTTTCCTGGCTTTTACATTGATTTTCAGATTGTTCTTAAACAAGTCAGGCAGCTACTCTGCATCTTTATTTCTCCATCTGCAAGATAAGCTTAACACTTTGGGGTGTTGTGAGGTTTAATTAACTGTTGCTAAGCATGCTACAGAAAGCCATTGTGTCAGATAATAGCAGGAAGTGGCTTAGTCTAGCAACCTCTGAAAATCAAGAGCTTCAGACCAAACATACAAAAAAGCCCCTAAGTGGCTAGCTGTAGAATAAGGTATACACTGGGAAGGTTTCTTCTAGATCCTCCCTCAGTAGGGGTTGACTTATGCTCAGATGCTTCAGGGTTTATACACTCCTGCAGCATGTTTGAGCCCCAGGAGTGGCCATGACACCCCTTGGTAGCCATGTGGCTCCTGCTCTGCTCTAGATCTAGAGTATCCTCCCTTCACTTGTTCCTGCCACACCTTGATGTACTTAGTTGATTTTTTTAAAGGGAGGGGAGGGAGCAAGCCCTAGTTCTTCTTTCTGCCAGCAATCCCTCCCAGACCTCGCCAGTCCCAATCCTGCCCCCATTCTCAGTGGGTCTTGGTTATCAGTCACCCTTACCAGGCCTCCATCCCTGATAACATCTGCAAGGTATGGGTATAACTATGGGGCTGGTTGGAAGTTGTGAACAGCCCATAAGGCAACAGGTGGGCCAGGAAGACCCACTGAGAATGAGGGCAGGATTGGGACTAGCGAGGTCTGGCAGGGATTGCTGGCAGAAAGAAGAACTAGGGGCATCAGCCCCTGGCACTGGTGTCCACCCTTCTCAGGCACTGGCCCCATCTGACTTCCCTCTAGATTTCTGCTGCCCTTTGGCTTAAACCTACTCTACACCCTGAGCCCAGGCACCTGGCAGGGCTCACAGCACCAGTGTGCCCCTGGCACTCCCCTGTGGGTTAACCAAAATGCACCCTTTGGGCCTCCTCACATGCACCTGCAGCCATATCCAAACCACCAGTTAACTAGAACACAAAACATAAAAGCAATTGCTTTAACTCAAGGTTCCCCCCCCCTTCCCCCCGGTTCATTATACCACTGCGAGGACACCCTCTCTTTCTCTGTCCTGGGACTACCTGGCATACCTGCAGTTTCCCCCTTCTCACCAGCCTGAGCTGCCAGGAGCTCCTCCCTTGGCAGAGTTCAGGGCTATATTGCCCCTCTGCTTCAGGAACCCAAGTTTATATTCCCTGGGCTCTTCCCCTATCTGGTCAGGTGCTCCCTTGACCTTTATATTAATGAGCAACTGATTACCTAGGTTGCAGTCATTTTCTTTCTTGCCTTTCCTCCTGCAACTAATTCCTGTTTAACTGCCTAGGGCTCTTTCTGCTACCTTTTTTCCCATTAAAGTAATAGGATCCCCAAGCTCCCAGTTATAACATGGTTATAAAAATGGTATTCTTTCTCATGTAAGTGGATGCTTTCCATTAGGCATGTAGATACCTAATGCTATTGTTGAATCCTCTTAAGCTCTTGGCCTCAGTCACTTCTTGTGCCTTTGAAATTCTACAGGCTACTTTTGCTTGATATAAAAATGTTTTGTCTCTGGATGGTTTTGACTTACCTGCTTTTCATATTCATTTATTGCCCTTGTGTCCTCATTTAATGGGAAAGGATATGGAGACTATAGGAAAGAGTTGAGGTATTCAGCTGGACAATTTCCCCATCAATTAATGTGTTCGCATTCAATGGCCGTGAGATAGAGGCTGAAACTGTTTTCCATGAAATACTGGTTGCCTCCAATGGGAGTATGGGGGTGTTGTTTGTTTGTTTTAATTAAAATAGGTGCTCTAACGTTGAACGCAGGAACGTCCTATGTAGTCCTATTACATTATATACACTGATCTCAGAAAAAAATAGTCCTCAGGTGCACTTCTTGTTATATGATAAGAGCTCTGGGCTGAAAAAAGATGAGGTACAGATTGTAGAAGGGAGAGTGCTGAATGTAATACTAACTTGAACAGGATTTGCAATGCTTTCAGGATTTGGACTGGGTTTCTTCTACTCTCTGCCAGTCACACCAGGAAGGTTGAATGAACAAGCTCCTCATCACAATGAACAAAACCAGAGGGGCCTGTGAGAACCCAGAGTCTTGGAACATATCACTTATGGATAAGGTATCTTTGCCCGATTTCACACTGCCATTTGCATTTAATCAAAGAGCCATTGAACAAGCTCTGAACGGAATCCTTATCACTGTCCTTTTCCTTGTCATGATCTGCAACTGAACTCCAACTAGCTTCAGGCATCAAGGACAACAAAAAGTCCTTTTTCAGATATGTGGGGAGCCGGAGGAAAAGCAAGGGCAACGTTGGACCCCTGCTAAACCAGATGGGGCAACTGGCAACTGACGCCCAGGAAAAAGCCAACCTATTAAATAGGTACTTTGCGTCAGTCTTTCATCAGTCCCATGAGATGCCCATGCCTGCTATGGGACAGGGAGATCCGGGTGATGGGGATCCCCTACCCTCCATCAATGCTGATCTCGTGAAGGAACACCTTGAGAAGCTGGATACCTTCAAGTCAGCTGGCCCTGACAATCTGCACCCCAGGGTACACAAGGAGCTGGCGAGCGTCATAGCCCAGCCCCTGGAACGGATCTTTGAAAACTCCTGGCGCTCTGGTGTAGTGCCCGAAGACTGGAAGAAGGCCAATGTGGTGCCAATCTTCAAGAAAGGGAGAAGAGTGGATCCGGCTAACTACAGGCCCATTAGCCTGACTTCTATCCTGGGGAAGATCTTAGAAAAGTTTATTAAGGAGGCCATCCTTGATGGACTGGCCCAGGCTAACATCCTAAGGGATAGCCAGCACGGGTTTGTTGCGGGTAGGTCTTATTTGACCAATCTCATTTCCTTCTATGACCAGGTGACCTATCATCTGGACAAGGGAGAAGAGATTGATGTCATATATCTTGACTTCAAAAAAGCTTTTGATCTGGTATCCCATGATCACCTCTTGGCCAAACTGGCCAGCTGTGGCCTTGGCTCCACCACGATCCGCTGGCTGGGAAATTGGCTCCGTGGTCGGACCTAGAGGGTTGTAATTGATGGCAGTCACTCATCATGGTGCCCTGTGACCAGTGGGGTCCCTTAAGGCTCTGTCCTGGGACCCATCCTGTTCAACATCTTCATTAACGATGTGGACATTGAAGTCAGGAGTGGACTGGCCAAGTTCGCCGATGACACCAAACTTTGGGGCAAAGCATCCACGCCAGAAGACAGGCGGGTGATCCAGGCTGACCTGGACAAGCTCAGCAAATGGGCAGACGAGAACCTGATGGTGTTTAACACCGAAAAATGCAAGGTTCTCCACCTTGGGAGGAAAAACCTGCAGCACCCTTATAGGCTCGGCAGTGCTACGTTGGTTAGCACTACAGAAGAAAGAGACTTGGGGGTCATCATTGACCACAAGATGAACATGAGCCTGCAATGCGATGCTGCGGCTAATAAAGCGACCAAAACGCTGGCTTGCATGCATAGATGCTTCTCGAGCAAATCCCGGGACGTCATTCTCCCCTTGTACTCAGCCTTGGTGAGGCCGCAGCTGGAGTACTGCGTCCAGTTTTGGGCTCCACAATTCAAGAAGGATGTGGAGAAGCTTGAGAGAGCCCAGAGGAGAGCCACGCGCATGATCAGAGGTCAGGAAAACAGATCTTACGATGACAGGCTGAGAGACATGGGACTCTTTAGCCTGGAAAAGCGTAGGCTCAGGGGTGATCTGATGGCCACCTATAAGTTTATCAAGGGTGACCACCAGGATCTGGGGGAACGTTTGTTCACCGGAGCGCCCCAAGGGATGACGAGGTCGAATGGTCACAAACTCCTGCAAGACCGTTTCAGGCTGGACATAAGGAAGAATTTCTTTACTGTCCGAGCCCCCATGGTCTGGAACAGTCTGCCATTGGAGGTGGTTCAAGCACCTACATTGAACACCTTCAAGAGTAAATTGGATGCTTATCTTGCTGGGATCCTATGACCCCAGCTGACTTCCTGCCCTTTGGGCAGGGGGCTGGACTCGATGATCTCCCGAGGTCTCTTCCAGCCCTAATGTCTATGAAATCTATAAAAATCTCACTGGGGTGCAGCATGGAGCTTGCCAAGATCAAGACTCACTTCTGGAAGCCCAAAGGGCTAGCCATTGCTGTGGTTGCTCAGTATGGCATAATGCCTCTGACAGCATTTTTGCCGGGTAAGCTCTTTCACCTGGACCCTATTGAATCTCTGGCTATCCTTATCTGTGGCTGCTGTCCAGGTGGAAACCTCTCAAACATCTTTAGTCTGGCATCCAAAGGAGATATGAACCTCAGGTAAGGAGAGCTGAGTGCAGCCTCACTATTATAAATTGCCAAGCCATATCAATTGGGTAACTGGTCTCCAGGCTAACCTACTGGCACAATGAGTCTCAAGGCTTTAGATAGAAAAAAAAATAGCATTGCATCCAAAGTATTTTTAAAGAACCTGCCACCCTTGTGACAAGTGCTGATTAGTCCCAATTGCATAAAAAGGTACATAATAAATGTTATACTTTCCTTGTTTCCATGCAAACAAAATTATAGCTTTGAGCAACATGGTTATCCATTTGGTGCTTCAATACTTACATTTTGAATATAAGTTACAATTGTTATCCTAGACCCTGGTATTCTTGGAGGCCTCTTACCTTTCCGTATAAATCAAGAGTTGTGCTAGGGGACCATATCAAAAAGAAAATGGTAAGACCTACAAAAATAAGGGTTAGCAATGCCTCACATTCCAGTGGCTCCCCTACAGGAGAGAAGAGTGGAAACAGTCAGAAAAAAATTGCAGAACTTAGTTGGGGCTACATAGCATCTGAGTTTCGGAACTGCAGTTACAAGGATGACAAAAACATCAAGACTTAGCAGGAGAACCCAAGAGCTTTAGAAAGGATATAAACCTTTACATGTCAGAACACTACCCAACCTTTAACGGACAGAAAGTAGAAGGAAATTTTCCCTGTGGGCAAGTTCTTCCATGATGACCTACTGTAAATTTTCTTCATCTTTCTTTAAAACAACTCGTACCAGCCACTGCTGGGAACTAGATACTTGGGTCAATGAACCAGAGCTTTGATCCAATTTGCCTGAATAACAGCACATTCACAAATACTTTTTAAGCATAAAATAAAACTCTCCTTAACTGCTTCCATCTCCTTACTTACACTTCCATGAGGTCTTTTCACCCCTTGAAAATAATGGTGAGGAAGCATCTGCAATAGGATGGGAAGAAATAGGAAAGCAAGATAACATTTTAAATGGCAAATGTGTGTCCACATAAGTGAAAAAGGAGCATGGGCCACAAAGGAACTTAAGTTCCTGCTGCTAACACTTTTTCTTTCCATCTCAGCATTTTGATGACCGCATGTTCAACATTCCTGGCACTTGGCATGATGCCTCTTCTCCTATATATTTACTCAAGAGGGTTGTATGAGGGTGATCTAGGAAGCAAAGTGCCTTACAAGGGAATAGTTTTCTCCCTGGCCACAATGCTCATCCCCTGTGCCATTGGCATCTTCCTGAATGAGAAGCCACAGTATGCTCGCCTCATCATCAAGGTAAGATGTTGGAGTGCTCTTTGTTATTTACCTTCAGCACAAAAAGTGCACTCACTGTGCTGAGAGCCCTGATACCTGCTAAGAGTGGGCAAAGTGGATACATGACATAACAGACATCCAGAAGTGTCTTCCTGGACTTTCGGAAGGCCTTTGACACTCTCTCTCCCTTTTCTCATTAAGAAACTGGGGGACTGTGGTGTCGACACCCACACAAGCAATTGGGTTGCCAGCTGGCTGGAGGGCTGCACCCAGAGAGTGGTGGTGGACGGGTCATTTTCATCCTGGAAGGACGTGGGCAGTGGGGTTCCCCAGGGCTCGGTCCTCAGGCCCGCACTGTTTAACATCTTCATCAGCAACTTGGACGAGAGGGTAAAAAGCACCCTGTTCAAATTTGGTGAGGAAACTAAGATGTGGGGGGATGTGGGCACTCTAGAAGGGAGCAATAGGCTACAGTCGGACCTAGACAGGTTACAAGGGTGGGCGGATAAGAACAGGATGGGATTCAACACTGACAAGTGCAAAGTGATGCATCTGGGGAAGAACAACCGGCACCATACCTACAGGCTGGGGAACTCCCTTCTCGTCAGTGCAGAGGCAGAAAAGGATCTTGGAGTCATCATTGACTCCAAGATGAACATGGGCCGGCAGGGTGGGGATGCAGTCAGGAAGACCAACCGCACCTTGTCACGCATCCACAGATGCATCTCGAGCAGGTCCAAGGAGGTGATTCTCCCCCTCTATGCCGCACTGGTCAGGCCACAGCTGGAGTACGGCGTCCAGTTCTGGCTGCCACATTTCAAGAGGGATGCGGACAAAATGGAGAGGGTCCAGAGGAGGCCACTCGTATGATCAGGGGGCAGCAGGGCAGGCCCTATGAGGAGAGGCTATGGGACCTGAACCTGTTCAGCCTCCAAAAGAGAAGGCTGAGGAGGGATCTAGTGGCCTGTTACAAACTAGTCAGGGGGGATCAGCAGGCATTGGGGGAGTCACTGTTCCCCCAAGCACCACCAGGAGTGACCAGGAATAACGGTCACAAGCTGGCAGAGGGTAGGTTTAGGTTAGATATCAGGAAGCACTACTTCACGGTCAGGGCGGCTAGGATCTGGAACCAACTTCCAAGAGAAGTGGTGCTGCCTCCTACCCTGGGGGTCTTTAAGAGGAGGTTAGATGAACACCTTGCTGGGGTCATTTGACCCCAGCAATCTTTTCTGCCATGGCAGGGGGTCGGAGTAGATGATCTACTCAGGTCCCTTCCGACCCTAGAAACTATGAAACTATGAAGTGGCAGGGCAAATTACCAGACATTTAATTATGTTGGGATTCACCACTCTGCTTCTTCATGTCCAGGACATAGATACAAAGGAGGGGAGTTCTGGAGGTACAGAAATCATGGGATTCTCTAGCAACAGATTTGAGAGATACTTATGCCCTCTTAATGCTTCTTGCATTCTGCCACTCCAAAAACTCTGGCTCTTTGAACAGCTGGAGATCAGTACAACCAGCTTAAATGCTGAAACCCAAAACTGATCCCAACAAAAAGGCATTATAAATGGATATCCAATGAGAGTCAGCCCAGAGATGAGCCACAACACTTAATGGAGAGGTCTCTCTCATATGGGGCTCCTTTGCAAGAATGGTCAAGAAGGAACTATAAACATTTCAGCACATATATGCGAAGGTGACACACAATATCCAGCCTGGGAACCTAGCCTATCTTCCTTTCTGACAAACAATAACCTCTGAGGTCAGAAAAAAGCTTTGGAAGCTAGAGAAGTTGTCAGTCTTGAACTAAGGAGCAGAGTTTTAGAAATGAGAATTAGAACTCCCAGAAGTCTCAAGGCACTTTCGCTGCTTAAAATCTTTCTTTAGTTCTGCTGAACTTTTAGGTACTGTTGCTGTGGGCTGAAAAAATAAAATAGCTATTACATTGCATGCCACCAGAGGTAGCAGTTGTCGCAAGCCTTGGCCATTTTCCAGGAGTCTAGGCCAAGCTGCAGAAGTGTGGCTAAGCAGAAGACTCCAAAGCCTGTCTCTGAGTAACCCTAGCATCAACCTTGGCAAGTGTGACAACTAGCTTGGTCAACAAAGTAAAGGAAGTCATCCACAAGTCTAATTAAACCACTAATAAGAGACAATTAAACAAAGAACAAGGCCTGAAGACCATACATTAAATAATCCAAATAGACTATATCATAGCTTTATCTTAAAATATTAGTAGTACTGATTGATGTAATTAAATGTATTAGATGCTATTTTGCTATAATAGATATATTAAGATTAAGATTCTCAGATAATTTGTAAAAACAAAAACAACCCTGTCAGAAAATACCATAAACTACAGTAAAGAAGAAAAAGAAGTGTTGAACAACAGTTCACGATATGGGAGGGAAGGAAGATATAACTTACTTTCCCAAGGATATAAATCCCAACTAACTGGGTGCGTCTACATGAGATGCCTTAATGCGCAGTGAACTATTCTACTGAGCATTAGTGTGTCACAGCAAAATTAGTCTACTATGCATTAAGCAGTACAAAAAAGTTCACCTTTGCTACTGTGCATTAGTGCAGCTACTGCATCTTTATCGAGTTTCTCATATTAGAGGTACTAAACTTAATATGCAGTAGCACAAGCACATTAATAAATGTGTAGATGCACCTGCTGATACCTTGTAAGTCCACAAGAGATCTGGCTCAGTCCACTTCCAAAAGTTTCACTGAAACAGAGAAATGTCAATAAAAACAATCAGAGATCATTTAGTAGACTGTTAAATCAACCATCTATAAATATGGGGTGTAGGCTGGAAGGAAATTTGGAGAACTCAGTAAATTCAAGATCTGCTGCCAATTTGTGTGCCACCCTTGAGTCTCCCCAGCCAGTACAGACAAGAATCTATGTTGTGCTGCCACAGGTAACCAGATAAACTTTGGGATAATTGTTTGTTTTTGTGTTTTAAAGTACCAGCAAATAAGAGGTTGGGCTGTAGACCCGTTTCTGCCTCTTTCATCAGCAGCAATCCCGCAAAGTGACCTGTAATCTAGGTAAAACAAGGCACATCTACACAAGACGCTATGTCACTGTAGCAACAAGCTATGGAGACATAGCTCATCACTATAGCATCATAGCACTGGCAGGCAGGAACCAGGACACCACCACTACTGCGCAGTAGCAACAGGCTACTGTGCAGTAGGGTCAGAAACAACCCATGTGGTGCTGGGACGGCACTAAAGCAAGTACTAAATGACTATGCAGTACCAACTGCTCAGTGGGGCACATGCGTAGGCGCACCCACAGTGTTCTAACTCTGGGTGAAACTTCCTTTTTCACCAGTAAAGTGCTTTGGTCTGAGGGCACTGGCATATATGCAGACTGCTATTTTAACAGGCTATGGCACAGTTGCTTCCAAATATGTAGATTAATTGTGATGGAAACTTTTGTTTTGTCTTTTCCTGCCACCTGCCCCACATTTATTTCAGGCAGGGATGACCATTTTCCTAATGTCATCTGTTGCAGTAATTGCTCTGTCTGTGATCAGTGTTGGAAACCATATCTTAATCATCTTCTCACCACCTCTATTGGGAACTTCTGCCTCCACGCCTTTGATTGGTTTCCTGCTAGGCTATGGCCTTTCAGCATTTTTCAAGCTCAATGACCAGTATGTCCATTCACCACCTCATCCCTCAATCATCCTCAGTTCCTCTTGCCAACGAAGGCTCTTGGCAAGGGGGATGAGTACAAAAGAACGAAGGCCACTGGCATGTTGGGCTGAAGGCTGGGCAGGGTGACACCTTAGAGACTAACTCGTTCAGAGAGGCACAATCTTTTGTAGGTGACACTTTACTTTCTCAGATGCTATGAATGGACTCAGAAAAAGAAAGGGTTTTTTTAAAAAAGAGAGAAATTTAAATACAAAGGAAAAGAACAGGGAAGGGACATGGCTGAGGGAGGCAAAAGGTGTGTTGAAAAGTCAGTAGGGATCAACAAGACAGCTGACATTCAGGGACATAAGAACAAACAGCTGGAGTTAAAAGCTAGTCTAGATAATGGGTAAAAACCCAGGCTCTCTGTTGAAACCGTTTTAACACAATCTACTCCATGGCGGACTTCTTGTCCCACAATTTATCATTCAAGTTTGTATTTAAAGGGTTTTTGATTTGTTATTTGTTTGAAGACGGCTACTCTCAGTGTTGGGATGCCTGGTATGCTGGGAGGCACTGACTCAGTTTGTTCCAGGGAACTGTAAATGAAGGTAGGGTGTGAACAGATGGAACGTTATATCCTTAAACTGAGCAGGGGAACATGTGTCAGCTGAACTGTGTTAAGAGTGGGTCATGAGAGACCAGCAAGATCCAGAGGAAGTCTTCTCTCTTCTTGCTGGAAACACAAAGAAGCTACTATGGCAAAAAAGAACCCATCTGTCTGTCCTCTCCAGTGGCCTTCCAAGCAGTGGTCATTAAAGCAGCACATGGGAAAGAGATAGCAGGTTTTTTTGCCCACCCCAAGTTTAACCTGGACAGACAAACTAGGGAGAGAGGAGAGGTAAGAAAAATAGTGTGTCATTTTCATCCTCTGACAGGCTTGAAGCCTTTGGGAAAAGGAAGAGACCACAAAGAATTACAATAAGGTTTGACAGATTTCTTTTCCCCATGTAATTTCTGGTGAAATAAGATACAGAATTATGACTCAGTGGTATGACTGTCTGAGATTAAAGATTGAGTGGTCCAACAGGTTAATTCCCTTCCCAAAGGAAAGAACTTTAACATTAGATGATGGAAATGTTAAAGAGCTCCCAAGTCTACCTGCCTCCTGGTAGATCATCAAATCAAAGCTGCTGCTACCAGGACAGATTCAACCATCAGATGATTTGGGCGCAAGAGCTGTGAAAAGTTGCTCGATGGCATGGAGTTTTAGCTACTTTAATTCTTATTTAAATTCATTTAAAAAAAACAAAAACTTTGGAAGTTTGCTCTTTAACGCTGAACTTTCTGGGAGCCAACACGGGCAATGTTTACTAATCTGTCAGACAAACATGACTTAACTTCTGGTCTTGAGTAAAAGCCAGGAAAATTGGTGGCTCTGCATATTTCTGATTTGTAGAAATCCACATGAGAATAGTTTAGATCCAATTCTATTCGGAGAGGAGTGGACAGGCAAAACAATTATATTGGTTCAGTGCAAACTGTGATACACTGGTATCATTTAAAATGGAAATAATTTTTTCATCCTTCTCACCATAAACTTTGATCATGGACTCCTAGTGCTGGTTTTGGAATCATGAGGACAGAATAGAGAGGCTGCCTGCACAAGTATTTTATTAATGATTGTGCTGACAGAAGCTTGCTCTTTAGCTGCAGGACAAGTGCAGTACAATCAGTAGTAATTTCAGTTGCACCTCCATTGGTGCTAGCTAGTGTGCCTAAATGCTGATTGGGATGAGAGATGAGCAGAAGCTCATGGACAAAGAATGAGTTGGTTGTTCTCCTTGGTCCACCACAAGCAATATCAACCATGGGCACATCCAGGATTTTGTAAAGAACGGGGGTGCACCCCTTACTTCCAACCTTCCCCTCCTCCCCCTGCACTCCCATGGGATGGGGAGATCGCACTGCAGGATTTCTTTTAAGTCCCCAAATCAGGCAAGAATCTTGCTCTCTTTTCCATAACTCTTGGGAACTTATTCCTTCCCCTCTGTGCTCATCAGCTCCTCCCCTCCCATTCCTCTCTGCCTCGCCCACCACCCACCAGTGCCATCGTCCTCATCTGACCCAGAGGCAGAGCAAGCTCCAGAGCCACTCCTCCCTTGCTCCAGCTGAGCTGTGCAGGCAGTCAGGCTCAGCCAGGGATTGTGGCAAGAGCAGTGACAGTGGTGGGTGGGTTCCCACCACCGATATCTGTTCCCAGGCTGACAGGGAACACCCAGGGGCACTGGGAAGAGGAGAACCTGCCCACAGCTGCTGTCTCCAGCTGAGCCCCTATATACCCCAGCTAGAGCAGAGGAGTGGCTCTGGACCTCCCCCTGCTGCCTTGGATAAGCCAGGGAATGTGGGGAGAGTGGCAGCAATGGGTGAGGAGATGGGGGAATGGGAGTGGGGGGACAGTGCAAGTGCCGGGGGTGGAATTCTTGCCTACGTCATGGACTTATGAAAGGCCCCAGCTGCTTTTTCATCGTGGTCTAGGAGTCGGGGGGAAGGGGAGGGGAGGACAGAGGGCAAGGTGAGGTGAGGTGTGACCGCACCACAAGATCCCTTTCTGGACCCACCCCTGGTACCAACTCTAGTAGCAATTTTTATTAAATACATACCTGGGCACTACAAACAAGACTAAAACTCATCAAGTTGTTTCATGCAAGGCATGGAAAAAATTGATGTATAGTTATACCTTTGCAAAATGAAGCCGTTGTTACCAAGAATTAAATATGTCCATGTCAAGTAGTATAAAAATGTACCATATCTTTAATGCCTGTGTATGTCTACTTCTGACCTGTACAGGTTCAGGAGGACAGTGTGCATGGAGACCGGCTGCCAGAATATACAGCTCTGGTCTGCTATCCTCAAAGTGGCCTTTGACCCTGAAGTCACTGGATCCCTCTACTTCTTTCCATTGCTGTACATGGTTTTCCAGATCGGAGAGGGCCTTCTCTTGGTACTGACCTTCGGGGTACATGAAAGGATAAAGAGACCAAATGGCAAGTGCAATTTTGCTCCTGTTTCTTTGGTACTTTTCCCCTCAAAGGATCTCAGTGTATTTTATCCATGTACAGGCATTAATCCACTGGTCACTTAACTGCTGCTGTCATGCACTCATAAAGTGCAAGGTGTAGTTCTGGATTCCCAGCAGAGTCAAGTTTACAGGCTGCCTTATGGGGAAGGGTGAGGGAGATCTGATTATTAGCATGCTATGCCTCTGCTGTACAGGGAACTGTGAATACTAGGGCAGCATATTTTTTCTACCATCTTGATTAGATATCTTAGTAGTATCACTGGCCGTATAGCTGAATTCCTCTTCCTAAGGCTGCCAGTGCCTTCCCACAGACATACTTGGTGGAAGCCAGAGTCACTCTTTTGACAACCTGCTCAGGAGCTTCTTCCCTGTCAGCTGCCAGGGTAAGACTGCCTCCCTGCCTCAGGCCCTGGACTGATATATATGTCACGCCCACCTTCCTTCCCATCAGGTGCCTTCCCTGATTGCTGCCTGAGCTGTTTCTGGACCTTCGCTCCTCTTAAAGTGACAGAAATGTGCTAAGTGCCTTGTCACACTGGGTCAGATTAATGGTCCATCTATCTGAGCACCCTGTCTTCAACACTGGCAGAAGGGGACGCTAGAGGGAGAACACTGAACCAGCTAGTGCTAGAGTTATCCCCCCTGGCATCCACCATTACTGGTTTAGAGATGTCAGAGGAAACATCTCCAACCATTCTGTTTAACAGCTCTTAATAGCTTTATCATCCATAAATTTGTCTAGCTCCTTTTTGGATCTGGCTATGCTATCTGCCTCTACCGCCTCCTGTGGCAATGAATTATACAAGTTACCAGGCATTGTGTTAAAAAAGTGTATTCTCTTGTTAGTTTTCAACCTATCACCTACTAATATCAGTGGGCACCCCCTAGTTCTAGTATTTTGGAACGCAGTGAACAATTGATCCCTGTTCCCTGGTCCACACCCTTCATGATTTTATAAGCCTCTATCATGCCCCCCCAGCCTTCTTTCCAAACTGAAGAGTCCTAGCCTTTTTTAGTTCCTCCTGGTATGGCAACTGCTCTATACTCCTGATCATTTTGATTGCCCTTCTTTGTACCTTTTCCGATTCAACTACTACTATTTTTCTCCAGGTGCATTACTTTGTTCATCTTCCATTTTTTTGCCCAGGGTATAGGTTGTAGCTGTGTTGGTCTAAGGACATAGACAGACAGGGTTCTTTGGGCAAATCTGATATCTTTTATTAGACCAACTTAAATAGTTGGAAAAAAACTTTTAGCAATCTTTTGGGTTTAAAAACCCTTTGTCAGGCTGAGAAAGTCTCTGCAGTTGGTGTGTGCTGTTCCTGGATGGAATGAATAGTACTGAAAAAGACAGATGCAAAACAACTTCAAGTCTAGCAATTAGTTTTGTAACCCAGCCCTGACCAGTGCTACACTTTTCTTACCAACAGACACCTCTTTGCTGAGTTACTTCGGAGCCACCTCGGAGATCTGCCATAGGGTATAATGGGGAAACAATAAAACATCTATAACTTTTGTTGTTTTTTGTCATCCGATTTGGATGAAATTTTCAGGGGTGGTAGACTCTACAGAGAGGATGAAGCATGCTGAGTTTTAAGAAAATCGGTGCATGGGGTTTGGGTGGAACTGCCCCTCAAGCTGTGGACAAGCAAAACTTGTGGGACTGACTGTGTCTGTCTTGGGGCGGGGAGGGGAGACACTGCTGCAGGCCTGGCTGCTAAGCTGCTGTGTTACCAGTTACCAATCAGTCATGATTCACTCAGGGACCCGGGGATCAGCTCAATACACAGGACCTAGCTAGTACATAATGACTTAACAGCATCAATTAGCACCTAGAAAACTAGGCTAACAGACAATCGACTGCCCCAGACAGACACAGTCTTGGTACTAGTTTCGCCTGTCAGCAGCCGGGAGGTGCAGGGCCCCTGATCCCCCTGCACCGATCTCCTCGACAGCTGGCAGGCATCACAGCAGGAGCCACCATCCCTGCAACTGTCACCCCGCTGTGACTTAGCACATGCAGTGTCACCCATGGCACGAGTTTTGCTTGTCCGCAGCTTGAGGGGCAGTTCCCCACAAACCCCTGTACCGATCTCCTTGAAACTTGGCAGGCTTTGTGGCCTCAGTAAGAGCTACCACCTGTGCAGTTTTTGACCTCCCTGTGGTGTAACACATACATGTGACACGAGTTTTGCTTTCAAGCATTTGGGGTACAGTTCCCCCCAAACCCCTGCACCAATCTTCTTGAAACTTGGCAGGTTTTGTGGCCTCACTAGGAGCTACCACCCCTGCAGTTTTCACCCTGCTGTGGTGTGACACAGAGCCATGACATGAGTTTGGCTTTCAAGAATTTGGAGTACAGTTCCTCCCAAACTCCTGCACTGCTATTCTTGAAACTTGGCAGGTTTCATGCTCTCCGAAGAGGCTACAATCCCTGCACGTTTCATCCAAATCGGGCAAAAAACAACAAAGTTATAGATATTTCATGGATTCCCTATTATACCCTATGGCTGGATCTCCAAGGCAGCTCCGAAGCTTCAGAGCCGCTTTGAGGCAGAAACTTGGTCCAGAGCTCTGGATAGGATCGGGGCCATCTGAAGCGGCCGGATCCGAAGCCGGATCGGATCGCTGCCGACTCCCACAGTCCTAGTGGTTAAGCATTGGAATAGGCTTCCTAGAGAAATTGTACAATCTCCAGCCTTGGAAATTTTCAGGAGGTTAAGCAGTTGGCCAAGATGGCTCAGTCAGGGCCTACCCTGCCTTTAGTAGAGGACTGGACTAGATGACCTCACGAGGTCCCTTCAAACCCTGCTCTCCTGTAAAATCTAAACACATTCAATCAATCCCCAGTGGAATTTAGGAGTCAAAGCAATACAGGAACAACTTAAATTTACCTGCAATATGACCTTTCTTTGCCATGGATTAAGACCAAGGGGGGTCTCTTTTTTTTTTTTTTTTTTTTTTTTTTTTTTTTTTTTTTAGGTACAGCGAAAAATCATCTATACAGCTGTGGATGGCAACACTGCACAAGAAATAAAGCCACCACCAAGAAACAAGAGCAAACCAAGGAAAAGGCAGAAGGACTATGCAACAGGCATCTCCACCAAAGCTTCAAGTAACACTCTCCACACATGGTTTGCTGAACTCCAGTAGTTTTGCATAATGTCCAGGCCAGCCTAGACCTTCACTGGAAAGCTCTCAAATGTTTCATTCTGTAGACAACTCCCAGACAGGGTCCACAGACTCTATTTGAGAGATTTAATGGACTAGCTAATTCTTGGCAATCTACAAAGTATTGCTTGCTAGTGGTGATGAAAAGATGCTGTTTACCTCAATGAAAGCTCCGTCACCAAGTTGCATCAGAACCCACAGCCTGGCATTCTTGCTAGCATCACCTGAATCAGACCAGTTCTGTTCACCTATGAACTTGGTCTTGCTGACAAGCAATTTGAGGGAGCTGCAATTTTAATATAGCGATGAATAAACAAATGAAAGATTAAGTGGTCCAAAGTACCTTGGCTTTGTAGAAACACCCAGGCCTGGGAACTAGTAATACTGAACACTTGGGAGTATCTTAGATACAGTAACTGCTTAGTGGCAGAGTTGCTATTGAAAGAGATGCTCCAGGCCCACTGCACTGCATTCACAATAGCCAACTTACCCAAAGTAATGTAGTTTAACAAAGAGCACACATTGGTATTGAAAATCCATCCTTAATAAAAGCAAGAGACATTTCCTGATTTTTGCAATCACTGCTGTAGTTTTCAAACATTATATATATTAGATACTGTACCATAGTTTCTTGCTGTTTGACTCCTTTTCTAAATGTCATCTGTTGCCGTTGAGTCTGACTGCCTATGTCCCAGGAATGTAACACCAGAAAACTATCTGGAATCAGGAAGCCTAGTCACTAGAAGGGGCTCTGAAATGCCTTTGTTGGACAATCTGGAGTCCATTACTTCAAATTGCCTTAAGTAGAGGCACTGCTACTCCTCCCAACTGAGAGACAAGTGTGGCCAGCTGACACACCCCAGCTGGCCAGTCAGTCCAGGTAAGCCCATCTGCAAAAATCTTGATGGTAACCCTTTCTCTATAGAGCTCTTTCCAAGGTGTCCCAGGTCCAGGTCTTTCTGAGTGGGCTGGATGGATTGCCCAGACTAGGTCAAGGGCATGAATGTGGTATACGAGTGCCCATGATGATTTCCATGGCCTACATCCTTCCTAGATAAGACATGCCACAAACTGTTAAGGACTTGACATGGGGAGTTGGAGGTGTAACCAAGAATCCCATTAGTTGCCTAGGTTCCCATGCTCCCTTACCCAGTACTTGCTTGCTTGAGGTTCCTAACCCAGATACTGTTCCTGAATGCAGATACAAGTTTTCTTAGAACTGAGGAGAAAAATCACTGCCCTTTTAAAACAAAGCTGAAGATAGCTTCCAGCATCACTTCCTCCTTTTATGTAAGTGATTTGAGCACTCGCCCAGCAAGTGGGCCACCTGAGTTGAATTCCCTCTTTTCATCCCAAGGGGGCTCATTTACATCTCACAAGTAAATGAACCACTGTACTTTAAGCCACACTGGGTAGGTTAACACTTACTACCCACCTGTCTTAAACTGTACTGTGCCACAAAAAAATATTGAAGACAGACTAGGCCGGAAACATAATCCTGTAACCTATTGGTAAAGGAATTTCCTCGACAGAGGAAGAGCCCTGGATTTCAGGGTTTTCCCTAAAACTAGCGAGTGCAATTTGGAGTCATTGGATAAAACATGAAAACACATAGGCAAGCAGGGACAAGAATGTAGGGTTTTCTTCTCCCTCCTGGAAAGCACCCTAGTAATCCATCAGGCTACAGTCCTGCCCCCTCTTACAGCTGTCTGGTCCAGAAAATGTTTCATTCCTTGCTGCATAGTCAATCTAAACCCTCATGCTGAACTATGATGTACAACTATCTCTAACCATGCAATTTATAGGGAGCTGGAACCTGTCAGCGCCAAGCATAACTACTGGTTCAAGTGCATCACAAGACTTGAGTAGGAGAAATATTTTGCCCCCGTATCACCATCAGGCATCCCACACCACAGAGCAGCTGTTTCAGATGTGCACCCTAGCTGCCGTGGGAACATCCCAAAAACAAGGTTTAACTGGCAATATCTTTTTAAAAATCAACAGTAGTTTTTGCATGCAAGCTACCCTAGTTCTTGAGGCCACAGGCAGTGTCCATGTAAGCAACTAGCCTTCCCAGTCAAACCACTGCAGATTTGTATAGCTCCCTCCAAGTGCAGACATTACTGCCAACTCAATGCAACTCTTTCAGATTACCAAAGATTATTGTACCCCAAGGACACAGATACAAGCAGGGAACAGGCACTGCTACAGGCAGCAGGAAGGCAGGCACTTCCTTTGCTTGCTCCCTCAACTTTTTACCTGCAGCAGCATCACCCCTATGCAGGGTACTCAGGAAGTTCTAGTTCTGTTGGTCAGCAGTACAGTGGGCTGCCCACTCCCTACAGGTGTCTGTAACAAAGTAACGAAGCTAAACATCCCTCAGCAATAATAAAGCTCAGCTACTGTTCCTTCATGTTCACAGGCATTGATGAAGCCTCCAGAACAGAAGAGTCAGGTGCAAAGAAATAAAAAAAAGGAAGAAAAAAGAAGGCTGTTCAAGTCACATTTCTGGCCTCCAGAAGACTGTATTACCTCTAATGTAAGAATTCAGGCCAAGTTGTACACAACTGAGACATTCACAACTGAATGAAAACTGAAACTGTGGTAGGCTTAGACTTCTGAGCGTTTCCAGAATGCTGGAGTACAAGTAACTTGCAGTGCTGTCTCTGTGAACTCCACACCTCCTTCCTTAGAACAAACACATAGCTAAACAAGGAACTGCTACCCAAGTTTGCTGTGTTGTCTCTTTCTAGAAGAAATGGGGCACTCTTCCCTTTTAAACTTTGCAGTTGCCATTTGGGTTCCAAGCTAGAGGACTAAAAGGTCAAGAAACTGGCAGTAGCCAGCATCCAGAATGCTTCCATATGGATTCTCACCTGGTTGGTATCCAATGCATCTGCCAGTAACAGAGGAAAAACAAAATATGCAATGGTAGGAAATCTGAGCCAGATTATCTGGAGGTGGGAAAAGTGGATGGCAGCTTCTGTAGCATTCTGAAAAGCAAGATGGTGGTTGCCTGGTGTACAAATGAAAGAAGAAACTGCCCAATACAGCTCCCTGCCTAGTGCCAGATTGCTGAGGAAGGAGGTCGTTGAAGGAAATGAGCCATAAAATTCAGACTGTACTGTGAATTACCACAGTGCCATTTCTGCCAACCTTCAGATTAAACAGCTAACTACTGCTACTCCAAGAGACTTTAACAGCTGACATAACCACCCTGTATTTTCCTTCTCTAAGTTTCTCATTCCCTTTTCCACATTTAGTGAGACTAGGGTGGCTGGGGAGGGGCACTTATTACTTCTTATCTCAACCAATACAGCTGTTTGAGACTCACAGCAATAAAAGTCATCTTTCACATCTTTGAAGACTACTCAGCCTTGTAAGGACCATGCCCACTTCTGATTAGCCATGTTAAGAAGCAAAATAAAGAAAACCACACATTTATGGTGCCTTTAGACTTTTTTATTTCTTGAACAGGAAGAGCAGCTATTTATAGAACCACTACGAGCAGAAGTGTTAAGCACTTGACATCATGTCACTTCTTCATTCAGGGGTATATGTTCAGTGTTTATAGTGCAAAGTGTTTTTAAAAGGAACAGAGTAAGTCTTCAAAAAAATAATGTTTATTGGTAACATTAACCAGCTTTTGTTTTGCTGACCCATAACCGAAAGTTGTCAGAAGCACACAAAAAAATTAAAAAAAAAAAAAATCTAAAATAAAGCTTTATATACAGCAGGGGGAGAGCTCTTAGCTGTCCAATGCCATCAGTTTAAATTTGATCCATTAAAACTAAACTTTCCTGAATTACTATTCACAGTTCAATACACTGAGAATTGAAGTGTTCCGATTTTTTTTTTTTTTGGGAGGTACAAAAAAATTAAATTGTTTGCTTTAGTTATAAAGAGCTCTGTCCATATACACAAACTATACACTTCAGACATTCACAAAAATGTGAGCAAAAGGGATTATCAAAAGACATTTAATACAATTAGTTCGGTAACCCCTCCATTGTGGTCCACATCTACAAAGTTGTCCAGCCCCACCCACCCAATCCAAACCCCTCCCCACAGAAAAATCACATACTTACCACAAGTTTTAGCAAGTATGGTTTAAAAAAGGGCCCCGCTAGCAAGTTAATTATAGTTCAATTGCCACTGTCAACAGATCTGGACCTTGACCGAGACCTCTGCCGGTCAGATGCTGGAGATTTAGATCTACTTGAAGAGCTACGTTTCTGGCTCTTTTCTGGCATAGGAGATCTACTAACTGAACGAGACTTGCTACGGCTCCTACTCCTTGACCTGGTGTAGGACTTGCGGCTTCGGGAGCGAGACCGGCTACGAGATCTAGATGAACTTCTGCTACGGGAACGAGACCGGCTTCTGGACCTACTGGAAAAATCATAAAATCGGTATTAGCATCATGTACATACTGAAACCCAAATTATATTTAGATGTAGATTCATTTGGAATAAAAGGGGAAAAGTATATACCTGTGTCTTTTGCTGCCTTCAATTAGTTTAATTTTTCTTCCATTGATCTCTTTGCCAGAGAGCTTTTCAATAGCATTTTTTAAATCACTGTAAGAGGCAAACTCAACCACCCTACAAAAAAAGCCACAGAAGTTGTTAGGCAATTCATGATATGACTACGCAACTCTAAATCCAGCAGCATTACAGCACTTGACGTTTTTAGGTGGACTGTTTTTGCATCATGCTAGTATGCACCACACACACCACTGTCCCCAAGTGATTAGTGTTATACAGCTCCTTTTTAAACCAGTCCTGTCATTACAAGGCAGCCTGAAAAGGCAAGTTATAACTACTCATTCCAAAATACCAAGTCTAGTTCCTATTGAAAAGTGCTTTGTAATACTACAAGATTTAGTACAATGCTGGTTTTAGACACTTACCCTTCATTTAGCTTAGGTCTATGTGCATCTGCAAAGGTTACTTCCCCAGCTTGTCTCATGAAGTCTTTGAGATCCTAACATAAGACCAATTACATTATTCAAAGAAATTACAGCATTTAATTTAATTGCGTATATAAAATTTAAAAAAAAAAAAACCAAGCAAAAACCCCATACCAAAATAAGAAAAAAAAAAAAAAAAAAGACTACTGAAAGAGAAAATGTTAGATAAATTACAAACATGGCAATGCCACACTTGTATTCTATACAAAAAAATTCTAATGTGGATCAGGGCACGAAATAAAAGCCAAAACACATAAAAAAAAAAAAAGCCACAGCATTTGCCTTTAAAGCAAGATGCTCACGAAGTCAGATTTAACATTAAAAAGAAGATATTAGTCTATGTACTGAGTTGAGTGCAAGCTACTTCCCATATATTTTTGTAGCATAAAAAAAAAAAAAAGAAAGACTGAAGAACAAGTCTTATGTTTATACAGAACATATACAAGACACCAGTAATTTTGTGCCCCATATGTCATTAAAAATATAGTTTACTTTACCTTCATTAATATTTCCCTAGGCTAGCCAAGCAGCAAACTGCATTAAGCGATCGGAGATACCGTCATGACATATGCCCGACTGGCTCTTCGCCACCCACTTGAAGAACACTACCCAGTCGATGGAAGCCTTTAATCGCACAGCCCTCCCTATTAGCAGACTAGTGATGGATGCAGACATTTTCTACTCTTGAAGTTACCAAGGACCACTTTACTGCGATCAGGATTCCAACGACCACCTAAACGCGCATCTTTCAACTCTTTTCGACCAGGACCTCTTATTCGGAAGCGTTACAGGAGGAACAGCTCTCAACTTAGGGATCAGATCTCGTTAACTCTCTGGGATCGCTGCAATGTGGCACTTTAAGGAAGTGCATCGATTACGTCTAGACCGGCAAACACAGATCTAGAGGTGGCCAACTGACATTGTAGGAGCTGACTGGAAAGTCAACCAGGCCCAACCAAGAGTGACCAAGACAGAACGATTAGGATAACCCACAGGCACTCCTCGTCATAAGGCCAACGACACAGATAGGCTGGCAAATAAAGGGTTTAATATGTGGTTAAAATTGATTTAAAAAACAAGAAAAAAATAAAAAATTCCTCAAATATTTAAATTTACAATTTACATAATATTAAGACTATTTTAAAATACTGTAATTTTAAATAATATAATTACATTAACTATAAAAGTTGCATAAATATTTCAATTTAATGTAATAAAATAGTTTTAGTTAAAATGTACTTGGGTATTATCAATCATCATTACATACCCATTAAATGAAGTCAAAAGAGTTAATCGTTTTTAACAAACCTGCCAGCTGACTCGGGAAGATAGATTTTCTACTATGAGACGATTTTCTGTTCGAACAGGGGGAGCATTTCTGTGTGGGGGAGGGGGAAAAAAAAAAAAAGAGTTGCAATCTCCAAAGGTTTAAAAGCAGCAGAACTATCAGTTGTCAGAGCATATGCAGCCTTTAAAATGTTAAGGCATAACTACTATTAATTAACATGCAAGCTAGTACTACCTTTCAGAGAATAACCAGAAACATTACATATCTTAATTACATGTATATTCTTCAGCATATTTTTGCTAATCCAAGATCTTATTAAAATTAAAATTAGGGAAATGATGCCATGCCATACTTAACAGATTAGTTTAGTCTGTTATACCTACCTCCTGTCACTACGTGGACGGCGGCTACTAAAACGGTCAGAGTATCGCCCTCTGCCTCTACCTCTGGAACGGGCCCGTGCGTGTTCAATTGTAACCCTGAAAGAAAGAAACAAGACTCCACTGTGTCTGCACACCCTTTTAAAGTCAGAAAATTAACAATAACACTCATGTGCATGTACAAATGTATGAACTATTCTAGTTTTTAGACTAAGGAGATTTGCTTGTATTCTTTGCTTTACTAAACAAATGGGTGTTTGCTACTTTTAAAAGTAGCACACTAAATCAAAGTATTTTTACCTCTCACTACAGAGCTCCTTTCCATCCAGTTCATAGACTGCATCATCTGCATCCCTTGGATCTTCAAACTCCTATTTTACAAAAAGAAAACAGCATCATCAACATTAACCTGGAAGTGATGTCTGCATATGGCTTACTTGCATAGCTCACATCAGCATTTCAACATAGAAAGAAATCCCAGTTTGGAAAAATCAGTCACAATTACTCTTTGGTTTCTAGGCAAGGTAGTTTCTGGGGGCAAACAAGTTTCGCAAGATTTGGTATTTACAGAATTTGGGGGGGGGGGGAAGGAAGGAGGTTATGATCTGAAAATAAACACTACTCTCCAGCATAGATCATACTGCACTATGGTTGAAAGAGAGACACGAAACTTAGTTAACAGCCCTATCACAGTGGATTTCTTTTTTTAAAGAACTGGGGGTATTACTTGCCCCACTGCATGCTGAACAGCTTGATACAAAGCAGTGAACATGGAGGGTAATCAGGAAGGTCAGATGTAAAATACTATTTCTTGTTATCTTGGTAGGGGAGACAAGTAAGCCACAGCTGAGCTCAACACAATGTGTGAGCCCTCTGGCAAGTGGCAGATCTGGTAACTGTCCTTACCACAAATCCGAAGCCCCTTTTCAGATCTATGTCTCGGATGCGGCCATAGCCCTTGAAAAATCTCTCCACATCCTTCTCCCTGGCAGCAGGGTTCAGCCTCCCAATGAATACACGGCAGCCACTCATGTCTGCTTAAGTCAAATCAGCTATAAAAGGAGAGAAGGGGAGAGCATTGGGCAGGAGGCTCAGGCAAGCCAAGACCCTGATTAAGCCCCAGCAGCAGCACTGCGTCAGCACCGCCCAGGCGGCAAAACCGCAACGCCCACTCCCCCGGCTGCGCAGGCGCACAACGCCACGCCTGTGCCGCAGTCTGGAATCTCTCACGTCACCTGCCCGCCCCGCGCAGCTCGGCTCAATGGCCTTGAGCCAAGCCAAGAACGCCCCGCGCTGCGCCAATGG
Organism: Crocodylus siamensis; assembly: GCF_052110815.1. Classification (NCBI taxonomy): domain Eukaryota; kingdom Metazoa; phylum Chordata; order Crocodylia; family Crocodylidae; genus Crocodylus; species Crocodylus siamensis. The sequence goes on along the minus strand of NC_143396.1, from coordinate 225,302,103 downwards.
GAAGCGGCAAGAGCATTCTGGCCCCGCCCCTTGGACGCAGGCCCACGTAGCTCACACATCACCCTGCTTGGCAACAGCCTACGCATGCGTGCTACATCCCGAGTCGTGAAGAAGCAGCCGCCATCGCGCTCAAACAAAATGGCGGCGGAAGCCGCGCCCGAAGTAAAGAAGGGCAGCGGCCATCGCGCCCCCATCCCGCAGAGAGGGCCCGGGGCCAACACCTGCCCCACAGCAAAGCCCCCGGAGAGAAAGCCGCCGCGGCAGCAGCTCCCCCCGCCGCACCCAGGGCCCCCCCCCGGGGCTTGCCCGGCCCCCGCACGAACCTGGGCTGCGCCGGTGTGCGTGCAGGCCGAGGCCGGACGGGCGAGGCGAGCGCTACGAGCGAGTCCTAAGCAACCCTCGATCCCTCCTCGTCGACGTCTGGCTCCCGACTGGCCAACGCGCTGAGCTACTGCGCCACAAAATGGACGCGGTGCGTCACGTGACCCCTCCTGCACCACGTGATGCGGTTCCGGCCCGCCCGTTGGTGGCAGGCATAGGCGGGTCCGCCCCTCCCCCTCCCTGCCCGCCAGAATCTAGGCCATGGGGGGGCGGGGCCACGGAGCTCCTGAGTCACGGGGTGGGGGAGGGGCAAGGGCCTGTGTGCTGCGCCCTGGCGCTCTTGTGTCACCCGGGAGGCCCGGGCACAGGGACACCGGTGCATCCCGGCTGCATCCACAGCCCTTTCCAGCCTGTCAGACAGAGTCCAGCCTTGGCGCGTCCCTCTCCGTCTCCCTGTGCCCGAGAGCTTTGTTCCAACGACACCACATCTGATTAGGCCGCTGCCCGTCCGTGGCTCCCGCCGCACTGCCCCTGCACCCAGCCTTGACGAGGCCTCGGGCCTGGCCTCCCTGTGCCACGCAAGCCATTTTAAAACAGTGCTTTGCCCCCCTGGCTCTTGACTGGCACAGCTTGAAGTGCTGGGTTGAGAAGGCTGCAGAAACAAAGCAGTGGCAGGAGATGCTTGGGGCCAGAGATTGTGACTGGGCTCTTGCTGGCTTCTCAAGCTGGAGGTTTCTGGCTGAAGGGTCTTGCGCCTCACTGGGGGTCGGGCTGAGCGCTATATTTGGGGTCAGGAAGGCGTTTTACCCCATGGTCAGATAGGTGTGGTTTGGAGTGTGAGGGTTGCCGTCCTCAGTAGGATGTCGCATGGCCCTCCTCCTGGCATCCCTTGAGTGTATTATTAACCACCTTTTACAGAAGGATGTTGGCTGCTGCTTTTCCTGGGGCAGGTTAGGGTGTTATGTCCTGCGTTGTGTCAGGACTGACAGTCATTTTACTAAGAGGTTAGACTGGCTAGAGGATGGTTTGGATAGGGATGATCCTGCCTCAGGCACGACTGTGGACCAGATGACCTCAGGAGGTCCTTTCCAGCCCAACTGCTCTGTGATTCTGCAATTGATTCTGTGGTAAAGAGCTGCTTTAGCCTAAAAGGCAGCCTCTAGCTGCAGCAGCGGCGCAGGCCTGCTGTAGTCCTCTGACATAGCACACAGTCATAACTGAAACTAAGCGCTCAGCTAAGCCTTCTTTCTGTACCATCCTTTTAATTTCGTAACAAATTAAGAACTGCGCCTCCGTTGAACGTAGGGATGATTCTGTGCTCAGGCAGGGGATTGGCGTAAATAACCTCGGGACGTACCTTCCGGCCTGACTTCTTTCTCCAATTCTATGATTGCATGTTTGGGCAGCGAGTGAGAAAATACTTGCAAGACCAGAGGAATGGTGCTGTGCTCCTGCTTGTCAATGCTTTGTTAAAATAAGGAGGGAAAAACAGATCAAACACTGTTAGGAAAGAGAAAATCAACCAAGTTTTAGTAATGACACACCTGTCTTCTCTCTTATCTACCACGACTGATTTTAGAGAATAACTTGGCCCATTTTTCTTACAGCTCGGTTTTAAAGGAAGACTGCAGTCAAGATAGTTAGCAATATCCTGAAGCGGAAGAAATCTGGAAATTAAAAATCATACAGTGCAGTTGTTTCTATTTGGCTGTAGTTACCGTGCAGTTGGCTTTTCAGAGAAGAGCACATAAGAGGCTAGAGCATGGCAATGCCGTGACAAGACAAATCCATTACCACTTTGAATAAACCCTGAAAGACAGGCATAGAAATACTAAGTCTACATAGATACATTAGGTAGTACTCACTTTGCCTTTTGGACATGCTGTATGTAAATAGAAGAAAAAATGTGTGTTAGAATTACTCATTTTTTCTTTGTTACTCCATTTTTGTTCTGTTTCTCCTTGTTCCTCTCCTTTCTCCTTTATTTCCTTCTCTGCACTTCTGCTTCTGCTTATTCATGAATTGTGCCTTTTTCCTAGGCTCTGAGCACTTCACTTCCCACACACACGTGTCCCTTTATTGCTACTGTTGGCTTAGCTCCAGTCATGGTAGCTATAATGACAGGTTGTTAAAATCACATTGAAACGGCAAAAGCTAGAATATGGAATCTAATCTTTGAGCACCATTTGATTTTTTCTGATGTTTGATTGAAAAAAACTGATACAGAAAGAACAGGCTAAGTTTTAAAAAAATCACACTTCTAGCAATTTTCAGTGGATTTTCCCTGTTTTCTTTATGCCCATTTTACAAGAAGTCTAAAGCCCTCAAGTTGCTTCTCATGTGTAGGTTTCTAAAACATCAGTGCACATTGGTTGGGCTTCTGCATACAGCATATGACAACTTTTTAGCCATTATGGCAAATAGGTTCACGCAGCTGAATCTTCCATATTTTAATTTAACAAGATATATGGTGCAACATGGCTGTTCTCCAAAAAATGCTTGGAGCCAATGAGCATGACAGCAGTGTGCTGCATTCAGTATCTAGTTCTAAATGATCAACCAGAGCCTCTGCTCAACACAATTTGTTCCACCTTACTCGTGCATAAGCCTCATCAAGATACAGTTCCCTACAGATTTTTTTCCTAACTAGACACAACAATTAAAAGCATTAACATAATATGCAATTTCTAATATTTATCATCAATCTATTTACTAAAACTATCGATGTTCAACTAGCCATCAGGATGCCCAATGCTATCATGTGGACTCCTGCGTGACATCAGCACCACTGTTATAACTCCATTAGTTCTGATGGGCCTATGTCCTGGGATCCAGCCATTTCCATCTTCTGTGGCTGTTGCCTGTCAGACTTTCCTAAGCAAAACAAATGAGGCAGTATCCCTTACCTCCTTCCTTTTTAGGTTCCAGAGAAAGCACTATCATATTCCTCTGTGGCTTGTGTTTGTAGTGACAACCTTATAAAACCAGAGGGCTATTTCTTGCAACCCTGCTGGCTTTTGTAGCCATTATTTTCTACTTGTAGGTACATATAGCATTATTTTCCTGAAGTGGGGGTAACTCCCAAGGCCCCAAATCATTCTTTTTGTTTTGCCTTACCTGTTTCTTTATAAATCTAAGTACTCCAGCAACTTTGGAGGTGCAGGCATTTTTATTTTTCAATTTGCTGTTGACCAAAATACCAGCATGTGACAAACTCTTGCTTCATTTTTATCAGTCTGTAATTTAGGAGTGTAAAGTATTAGTTAGAGTCTGTTCTGCAGCCTTCTTAGTTGGCATTTTATTATTTTGATGCTGTTTTCTACCAATCCAGTGGATTGAAGTAATTGGGGATTTGCGGTGACATTTCTAAAGCAATGTCATTGCAAACTGCTGTAACTTATGCCTGCTAAACTGAGACCTATTTTTAGATATTATTAGATATAGCATGTTTAGCAACACGTTACTGGGTGTGCATAATCTCTTGCTTAGTGGCAGTAAATGTTATTAAAATTATTTCAGCAAAGTAAGAATAACAGTCCAAGAAAAGTGCATTGTTTTTACACCCCTTGTAAACTAATGGATACTTACTTTAATCCAGAGGCCCAGTTTTTCCTGCGCTGACAACACAGACTTTTTCTTTTGGCCTGACTCCTGTGTTTTTGGTGTGTGTGACAAGCTTTACCAGCTTTGTGGCTATTGCTGTTCACTTGAAGGCCAGCATCAACCTCAATCCCTAAACAAGTGTAGCCTGGGTACACCCAAGGGGGTGTGCCCCAGCCTCCAGTGACAGTGGTGGGGGTCACCACTGGGCAGAGTGCTGATGGTAGGCCGACAATAGATCAGTTCCCTCTCCTCTCTACAGAGCCAGGCCTAGACCGAGTGCTTAACTATATACAATTTATTACTATAATAAATACTTAAGTTAAAACGTGAAATATTTACAATAAAGCTTAGCATATATCACTACATATAATATTCCACAATTCACATAAACCATATAACTTACAACATATATAATAATTAATACATTGAGCAAGATAGTTAAGGTTACACCACGAGAAACACATATGGGGACTCAACTTATATAACCCAAGTAAGTTAATAATATTTCCTAGACCTAGATATTAACACATTAAAAACATATAAACCATATAAACTTCCTTAAAGAATACCCATAGCTATATAGCTGTAACCCGAGTGTTACTCCAAGATGTACCCCCTCTCCAATTGAAGGGATCAGAGCAGGTGCACGAGTGCTGTGGGAGGTGTAGGGATGCTCCTTCCCTATCGAGCAGAGCCAGATCACCAGTGGGGACTGAAATATACACCTTTTAATGAGAGAAACCATGGTGGGAACATAGCATATATAAACCAGGGGGTATAGGGGACACTACAATACCCCAAGGGGATGGGATTCAATAAAGGTTAAGCATTCACATTCGTAGACATATTCATCTACTTAACCAAAGACAGGCTTAACAAAATGCAAACAATACAATAAACAATACTGATTGACAAAATATATAATGCACAAAATACAAAACACTAAATAACAAGAGATATAGGGCATAGGTACCTGGGGGGGGAAAGCACAGTGACCCCTTCCACTCCAACAAGAGTTTCTCCCCTGTCACTTCACTCCCCACTACTTGACCCAGCCAGATCCTGAACTCAGATCTACATGGTAGGCAGAAACTGTGTAACACAGCCACCATTGCTAGGGCATCTGACCTTCTGGAAGCCCCTACCTCATGGTGAGCTGCCTTGCCTCTTGCTGAAGAAACTCGAAGCGGAGCTGGGAGCCTCTTGGGTCACTGCACAGCTTTCTGCTGGAGTCAGGCGGGGAACCTCTCCTGCTGGCTGCGGGTCCTGCTCCTTTAGGCTCTTCCGGGGCAACTGCTCCCGCCACGCTGGCCCAGCTCTTGCCAGCTCTTTGAAAATCCTTCCTCGTCATCCCTCACATGTCTCTGAGTTATCTGCGCTGCCCCTTCTATCCCCCTCCAGGTGACCTGAGGGATCGATCAGGGGACATGGAGGATGAGTCTCTGGGACCTGATTGGTGAGGAAAGGGAATCCCAAGCCCTCCAATCATCTTTTACCCTTTCAAAACCCCTGGGCCAAATCACTACCAGCTAGCCTGTCACACAGACCTTGACACAACCATCATCCAAAATAGGGAGTGCACTCAGTAAGTCCCTGAGGGGTGTCCCTGAAGCCCCCACCCAAGGGCCCTGGGATGTGGACGTGCCCCTTCTGCAATGGGGAGTGGAGATGGCAGACCCTCCTGTCCTGTGCCCACCTTCCCTGCGGGGCCCCACTCCCCCAGCAACTCACGCTTCCTCTCTGAAGCAGCCAAGGCTCATCCCCTGGTGGCCAATCCCGCGAGAGCCTCTCTCCAGCAGCACCTTCAGCTCTCCTCGATGGCCCAGTGCCCACGCTGGGCAGCCCAGGGCTCTCTCTCTCTTGCAGAAGCTGAACCCTTACTGGCTGTGGTTCCCCCATCTCACACTGTGGGTCCTCTCTTTTCCAGGCCCTGCTCTAGGTCCCAGGGCTCTTTTAGTTAAAGATGGAGCCACACTACAGGGCTCCGGTTACTCGGCCCAGGGCTGGGCCTAGCTTGAGCAGCCATGAGCTGCTCCCAGGTGGGTCTTCCATGTGTCGACCTGCGCACCAGGTAAGGCCCGAGCAGCTGTGAGCTGCTCCCAGGGTGGATTCTCTGGGTGCCAATCTGCACACCATGTGGGACCTGAGCAGCCTCAAGCTGCTCCCAGGGCCAGCTTTCTGTGTGCCAATCTGCACGCCAACTGCCCAGCCGCTTGCCAGGTTTGCAGGCTCAGGCTGCCTCGAGCGGCTCCTACAGCCTGATCCTCATGCGCCGATTCATGCACTGCTGAAGCTGAAGCAGGGTCCTGAGGACAGCTCCTCTCTCCTTGCTGTCCATCATCGTCTCTCTCCAGCTCCCCTTTTACACTCTTCAGGGGCTCCACTCTCGAAGTTCTCCAGACCAGTTCTGATTCAGGTCCAGCTGCTCCTTGCCCCCTCGCTTTGGAAAAGGGCAGGGCATTGCTTTCCTTGTGCTGCCTCCGGATTGGTGGGTGGGCTCCACCAATCAAACAGCAGACCCTTGATCCTGGGACTCAACCCAAAAAAAGATAAGCCTGCTACACAAGCTTCTTTATAGCATGTTTTTCTATAATACTTTAGGGTTCATCATCATGATTGCCTTTAAATAAAACCCCATTTAATACTGAGAACTCCCCTTAAATTGATACTCTGAGCTGGAAAATGCTGTCCAAGCTGCCACCATATGCTAATAGACACATGCTCTACATGCACCAGCCACAATCTTGCAGGAAAAAAAATTGCCATTAGGCATCCCTTGAAAAGCATTGTCTGTGTGTGGAGTGGGAAATGTAAGCTTTATACAGACTGATTTAATTTTGGGGGGTCTATCATGAGTGAAGAATTCTTTTCTTTCCCCTACAATGACCAGCAAGTATAGTTATACCTGCTCTGTTGGTTCTACTTGCCTTTCTGCAAAGCAGCTATACTACCCTGGGGCATGAATCTTAGTGGGATGGGGGGCTGGGATCTTTCAGTTCGATTCGCCACTCTGCTGAGGTTTCCTATACTTTCCAAGACATCTTCAAGCACATACTCAATTGCTTTGAACCCCTGCTTCTCTAATTAATTCACCCTATTAATGAGATCAGGGGCTCGGCATATTTTTAACTCACTGATGGGTACTTTTTACCCCTCTTCACTGCAAACTGGATCTTTTTCAGTTTGTTATTCACACGCTCCCTGAAGTACAGAAGTAGTTCACAAACTACTGCAAGACCAAAGTTTTATCTGTTTGCTTCTACTGCTTGTGACTGCTGGCACCACTTTGGCTTGTTCACCCATGTCTCACTTAATAAAAGTTCCATTTGCTTTCAAGCTCGTAGTCCATTTATCTTCAGCAACAACATTGTTCAGCGGCCTTGCAAAGAATTTCTCTGAAACTAGTGGCACTGCTGCTGTTCTCTGTCCTTGAAGCGCACACCTTGCAGTCAGGTGCAGTTCTTACAAAGTGAAGTAATCTTGTGCAATTCTTCCATTTTCCCCCAGATGCCAGGCATTTTCTTGGGACTGTGTTCTGTTGTTTGCTGTAACATGTTGTAGCTCTTAGAAGCTGTATTTTGTGGACTCCATCTTTGAACTCTATATATCTTTCTGCTTCACATCTCTGAACCAGAACACTGTCCACCCTCTGACAGCTTCAGTCTGAACTGCATGACTTTTTTTCCTTGGCAAATTTTAATTGCTTTTGTCAAGGCTTCATTCTGGGTATTCTAGTAATTTCTGACTGACTTTGGGGGCTATTTTTTCAGTTTCCAATTTTTCAACGCTTGCTCTTCAGCTTCAGATCAGTCACAATCTCGTCTATGTTTTCATCTTCTTTTTGCACTCTTTGCTTAAAAAAGTAAAACTCATATATTTAATGTTTTTCATATAGAAAGCAGCACACCTCAATATCTGTCATACTGTTGTGTAATTGGCTTCCTCTTCCTCAGTTAACTGAAAACTAATGAAAACATCAGCTGCCCCAGTAGTACCACCTGCTAACCCAACTAGGACTACAGTATTTTCAGTTTCCTTCCAAAGGCAGTGGATAGATTGTATAATGCTGCAATCTGAACTGCCATTAACTGTAGGTTTTGTTTGTTAATTTTAAATAAACATGAGCTTAAAATACACTTGTAAAGAGGCCATTGCTCACCTACACAATCCAGGCAAACTGCACTTAAATTCTGATTACAAGAACTGTTTTAAACCAGTTGTGTTAACACTGTTACACTGCATGGGTAAAAGGAACAGAATTATTTGCATACCAGGGAAGAAGATTTTCACATGCACAGGTGGTGTTTATTCTTCTTGGCACCCAGCACCTAAGACCTTGTGTTGCAAAAATATTCAAGCCTCAGTTTCACACAGTGTCTGAGCAGCATGAAATTCCAGCTACACACAGGTTTCACACCACTACAATTACACTGACTTAGAAATAGCTATGATTAAAACAGTATCATGCAGTTAGCATGGCAGTTGTTGTGCCAGTATGTAGGTGTTTAAATCAGCACAGCTTATTTTGGGATAAGCTGTACACATACTTCTATAGTCACACTAGGGAATTGTAACAAATTTAATGCTTACAGCAGCGCCAAAATATCATGGAGAACGGCCTTTAGAGTTCTTCTGTATTGCTTTCCTATACCTGTAGCTGCCAGTTCTTGTCTGGGTGAATATAACAAAGCACCTTGCAAACCCCAAGGAGTCTCCAGTTCTTTTTCCTTGTCATGTTGCAAGAAGTTCTGCCTGGCATAGAGTTTGTTTTTATGGGCTACAACATTTGTATAAGTTTCATTGAAGGTATGGTGGAACATTTGGTTAAATGATTCCTTCACTTCACTGTACGGGGGATGCTAGCATTAGAGTCTGACAGCCACTCATTATTTCATGTTACTGATATCAAGCAGTATCACCCTTGAATCATCCTGCCCAGGTCTGGATGCAAGTTAGACCAACCAAAGGGATTTACTCCAGCCAAACTACTACTTGTCCAACTGCCATCTCTCCCTGCAACAAGGCCCTTATGACTGGAGGTATAAAGGGGATTCACATAAAGCAAACCTTCACAAGCCCCGTCAGCTTACACAGAGGAGATTCCCTGAGGAAATATGTAATCTCCCTTTCTACTCATCCTACATGCAAGGTTTTAGAAGGAGTGCTAGAGAAGACTACATGGCATGTGCATTACAAGTATATATTTGTATATTTAGGTTACAAATGCATATGTACACCGTATATGCTTGTACAACACTGGGTTGGGTGTTTGCAACTATCCTGCAGAGGTAAATTACACTGGAAGTCATTATACATTCAGAAACTTATAAACAAACTATGAAACCTAGTCATATAAATGAAACAGTGAATTAGTAACACAGTGGGAAGTGTAAGTGTCCATTAGGATATACAGATGTGTTCAGAAGTGGGAGAAGGAGAAAAGGGGCAGAGAAAAAATTTGTTAACAATTCCCTAGTGTGAATATGGACATTTTGGTGCTGCTATAAGCATTAAATTTGTTACAATTCCCTAGTGTGAATATGGATTTGTAGGATAAAGCAGAAAACTGGGAACATGATGTCTGAGTTCTGTTTCCAGTTCTGTTATAAATAAGTATAATCAAACACAAATGAATAAACCTCTGTAAAATGAGGACTATAATATATGACACCAAGGCTGTTAAAAAACATAATTAATTAGTATTTGCAAAGCCCCTAGAAAGGAAAGGTCTGCAGAAGTGCAAGGGTGTTGGTTGTAGGCATGTTGGTCCAAGGACGTAGGCAGACAAAGTTGTTTGGGTAAATCCAATATCTTTTATTAGACCAACTCAAATAGTTGGGAAAATTCTTCTTAGCAAGCTTTTGGGCACAAACACCCTTCCTCAGGCTGAGGAGGCATCTACAGGTGGTCTAAACTCTTCCTGGATGGAGTGGTAAAGCAGTCAGAGGCCAATACTTAGGCAAGAAAGCCAGTCATTTAAAATGTAAATTGAGGTAGTCAGCAGGTGAGAGACAGGGAAGTGGGAGTGATGAACGTAGCTGTAGTTCAGGATGGGAGACAGGAGCGAGCGGGGGCAGGGAATGAGAATAGCTGGTAACAAGTGTAGGGTTTACCTGGGGAGTCAGATGTTAGGCAGGTTATAATGTGTCCTAAATCCAATGTCTATATTTAGTCCATGATTTTTTGTAGAATTGCAAAGTATTAACACTGTGATCATACAGACAAAATAATGCATGTCGAATCCATCCAGAGCAGCGTAAAGGGTCACTAACACACTTGCAGTGCACCCAAATGCTGCAAATACATTCTTTGTACAATCTCAAATGTAAGGTGGACATTATGATACCTTAACATGGTTCATGGAAGATCAGTCACTTGGTTCTCAGTGCTGTAGCCTTAATGGATGTTATGTAACCATATAATGGCATAATGGCTCTTTGATATAAGGGATGCCAGGAACAGATTCTGCCCATTCTAGATTCAGAGGCTACTACCTAAGTTTCTGCATCTGGGTTTTATTGGTCACAGGCAAAACCAAGAAATGTGGATGGGATGAATGGCGCTAACATATTTCAAAGTGGGTTCAATTTCATTGACGTGGGGCGCATCTACATGTGTGCTTTAATGCACAGTCTCCTGTTCTACTGTGCATTAAAGCATCATGGCAAAAACAGTGCCAATAAGCTAATGTGTAGTAGAATTAGTCTACTGCGCATTAAGCATCACTAAAAAAGCTTTCTCTTTTGCTACTGCGCATTAGGGCAGCCTAATGAGCCTTTATGTAGTACCTCATATTAGAGGTACTAAACTTAATGCACAGTAGCGAATGCATGTTAGTGATCCCTTACTCTTTGTTTAACATGAGTGTAAGAAGTCACTAAGCTGCTTTATGGTGGCAGAGAGCTGAAATAAGTCATCCACAAGCCCAAGCACAGGCACATATATCTCTCAAAACAAAAAAGAAATGCAAGTTTGCTTGGAAATTTGAACTACCTGAGCAGAAGAGTTTTGCTGAGCATTGTGATGGGCTCAGGGATGAGCACTGAGGATGAAAGAAAGAGACATTAGCTGGAAACAGCCACAAAAGGAAGCTCCAGCACAGCCTTAACCACCCAGCATGTGGCTCTGACACAAAGCCTAGCATCTGGGAGGTGCCAACTGAAAAGGCCTGGGTCCAGTAATCAAGGAAACTGCTTCTGGTTCCTTTGTTCTCTCACCTTCCAAGAAGCAGGACTTCTTATATTCTTAAAAATAAAAACTGCATTGCAGATACCTGACTCCATATCAGCTTATCCACTTAACTAAAATAATTCAAATTTTTGGCTAGGCACTCAGGTCAGAGAAGGATAACAATATCAGCAAACATTAATTCTAAAGTTTCATAATACCCTAGATGGTAGTGAATTATTATCTTCATGTATAGATGGGGAACTAGGACACAGAAATGTTAAGGACCTTTCAGAATATGGAATGGAACTCGGGAATTCTGTTTGCCCTAGCTCTACCCTGGACCTCTAATTCAGAGGGTCTATGGGCCAGCAAGGGAGGTAGGAAAATACTACAGGTATTCTGTGGCAACTCAGGGATCCAGTCTTTCCTCATGGAAGTTACAGCAAGCTTGGAGCTGTTCTAATAATGTATTCTCTGGTTGCCTTAACTATTTTAGGCAGTGGAGAGCACAGAAGAGCCAGAACGCATTTTACTTTGGTCATACTCCTTTTCCACAAAGGTCTGGTTGCAGAACAAGTATAGAACATGCCTTTCTACATAGGGGTATTCCCCAAGGGCCATTTATTTTCCCAAAGTGACAAAGAGGGGTCAGAGTTTGAAAGAGGATTGGCCCATGTCTTTAGACCATGATTGCTGTCAAGCTCATTTTGTGGAGTGGGCTAATTCCAAGCCTGTATAATGGTGTGTGGCCTAGAATACGATTTAAGACTTCATCTTGTTCTCATATCCACAGTGAAACTCCCAGTAATGTAACCTGGAGGTATGCAAAATCTTTCTTCTTCCTTGGTCTTTGCCTATCTTCCCTTTTACCCTTTTTTATTCCCTTCCATAAGTTATTTCTCTTTGAGCTTCACTCCCACCACAGTCCCCATTCAGTCTGCTGAAAAGATCAGCAGTGATAGTTGGTGGTCATATTTAAAGTGCCATAATGCAATCACATCACCCCTTTTCTGTCCTGACACTAGTTCCCTTCTCCCCAAGCATAAGCACCTGTCTTCACATTCAAGGCCTTTTCCACAGCCTCTTACGAAGCTTCAGGATGTTGGAGCATAAGAAGCTAACCTTGACTATCCATTTATAGACTTTTTCAGTAAGCAGCCTCATGCTTCCTCCCACATTATCACCAGGCCTGGGAGGAGCTCCTCTTAAAGAATGACAAATGTACCTTTTTGCCCTCCTTTAGCACCTAAGAAAGCCTTGACCAGCTGGTTAGTTCCTGCTGTTAGCACCATGAGGCAGGGGTTGTCCTTTTGTGCTAAGCCCTGTACAGATATAAAACAATGGGGCCCTGAACTGTAATTGCTACTTAATGTGGTGTGAGAGACTTTGGAGTTTATGCCTCTCAGACCAATTCTTTAGCTTCAGGAGGAAGGCATTTCCTTGCAACTATAAGGGCTAGCAGCTTTATTTATTTTTTAAATAAAAAACAAGACTCTGCAGCATGAATGCATCAAGTGGACCTCACAAATACATTAAGGGTGCAGACAGAAGTGACAATTGTTGCCCAATTTGGCCACAGCAAGTGGCATATAGCTGTGACCAAACATAAATGCATAAGTGCAGACTACTCAAAAGTGGCGGATTAGGCAAAAGTCTGAACCTTCATTGCATGAGGGTTCAGATGAAGGTGTTTCAAAACAGAACGTCTTCCGTAACTTGTATCTGCACTGCCTCCCGGCCTGTCACTGTTTTCAGAATGAGAAGCGGGGAAAAGGGAGCTGGGGGGTGGTTGGTCTTTGTTTTTTTTCAGCTTCTGCTGGAGGGTGGAATGGGTGTACTGGGGCCCCTGTCAGGTGAGGGGACTCCAGTTCACCCACCCCACCTTCCCATGCCAGCGGGAGAGCCCCTAGAACGAGCTCCCTCTGCTCCCCTCTTCTCTCCCATTCTGAAAACAGTGTGGGCTGGCAGGGAGGAGGAGCCATTGCTAAGGGAAGGGATGCAGATTGGCAGTCAGCAGCTAGATTCCCCTCCTCCCTGGAACCAACAGTGAAGTTCAGTTTCGTCTGGGGGATCATTGTAACTCAGATCGCTTCCTGCAAAGTGTTCTCCATTACAGGAGGTGCTGCACTTCTGTCTGCTCCCTACGGCTATGTCTGGCTAATGCAGTGTGCCAGGTGTCTGACACCATCAGACACTATTAAGTACCCCTGGCCCCTGTCTGGCTCTACGGCCTTGCACTATGCTCGCTCTGGGCTCAATCATCACTTGGGCCATAAGTCTGCCCCTGTTAGGGCTCAAGGTGATCACGTGCCCCTGGGGCACTAATGGGATCTCCATATACTGCCCCTTAAAATCCCAAATCAAGTCACTGGTATAAACTGCAACATAAACCCTAAGTCCCTAGGCTATAACATAAAAATAAAGGAGAAACAGGTTATATTAAGTGGGAAAACCTTCCCTCACCCCTTGCGCTGGCTTACCAGCCAACTTGGGCTCCTTGTGAGCTTCCCGAGCCTCACTGTTACTGCAGGCAGCAAAGCAAACAGAGCGTCCTTGGGTAGCTCTTGGGCAGAAGCTCCTAACCCTGCAGCTGGCAGGGCTTGCCAGGACCCTTGCCAGCTCAAGCTTCCCAGGGTCCTGCCCACTTTGGGTCAGCAGGCTACCTGCAGGTACCTGTTAATTAGCCTCATTGTCCTGTTGCCCCAGCAGCCTGCAGCTGGTGCATCCTGCCTAGCCTGCAGTGCTTTCTGGCAGGGCTGCTTCTCCCTTAAAGGAAGAGAGAGCCCCAGGCTCTCTGTTACGGAAGTGTGCTCATTGGTCAGACAGTTTGGGCTTGTCAGTGCCCTAGAAGTACAGTCAATTCTGCGGGAATGCTACAGTTGAAGAGTTTTTATATTAAGGCTCTTTTTAAAACAGTTGTTTAGACAATCATTTTAAAAGTCCCTTAAAATGTACCTTCTGCTCATTCTCTGCACTGAACTGTTTTCAAACCTGTATTTCTTGTTACAGATACTGCTTCAGAGTTCAGAGCTCACCCGCGGTGGAACAGTGCTGGCACAAGAGAAGATTAATCGGATGTACTTTTTGCTTAGCCCTTTATCATCATTTCCGCTGCCTAGAAATAGTCACAGGGCTCACACACAAGCCCTGTGGGAGAGAGAGCACAGCACATAATAATGTGATAAACAGAACGATGTCGTTAGACATTGGTAGCAGCTTTGCAAATCATCTGAGTTCACTGCATGACGTACCAAGTTCTTCTGCCATTCATTCTCTCGGCGTGTCCCACCAGTTCCCAGGGGCTGGCATTTTCCCAGCACTACAGTTATTATGATCTCTAATGAGCTAAACACAAAGGTGAATGTCTGATAAACAAGCAGAGATGACTGCACGTTTTTACGAAATATCTTCCTGCTGATCTCAGACAACAGAGATTGAAAAGCCCAAGAAAACTTTTCATTCTGTACCATTTCCTCAGTACTTTCCCCACTCCTTTTTTAAAAGCTTAAAGTGATGGGGCTTCCACGACTCTTGGTGGGAGGTTATTTAAGTCCAGCAGATTGCACTGCCAGGAATTTTTCCTAGTGTTTAACCTAAATTTCCCTTTTTTTCTCCTGAAGTCCACACTGTTACTTTTTGTTCTAGACCTTTGAACCAGAGGAAAGAATTCCTCTTCCTGCTGAGTATATTTCCCCTGGAAGATTATATAAGCCTGCCTTAGTCATCGCTGCACAGCCAAGTTACACATATTTCACCCTTTTAAACTTTCCCTGCAAATCCTTCCAGTCTCTGCTCACTTTATTGCTCTTATATGATCTTCCCTCACTTTGTCTAGGTTTTAGACTTAAATACGGTGCTGCTGTTATGAAAAAATAGGTATTGGTTTGCTTTGAACGTATGGATGCCTTCCCCCGCTGCCTCCCACCCTTTTCTACCATCTGTCTCGCTGGGTAAACTGCCTATCAGCTTTGAGAGCTGTTCTTGAGGCAGAACTGAATACGTGTTACCAGGCAGACCTGACATCGTTCTGCCTGTTTGTAGCTGCACTCTGGACACAGGCATGAAAATGGACTCCCTATCCGGTTAAAGGGATATCCATGAACCTTACCCTTGAATGTCTGTCACGTAAAAACACACACACTACATCACTGACTGTCAGTACTTAACATGTGACATGATACCTTCCCCTACTAAGGTACTACAGGGTTCCACATTAATGATTTAACATACTGCTATAAACTAGGGTAAGCTAAAGAATTTGAGTGTTACTGCCAAATGCTGTATTATTTTAAAAGGTGACAAAAAAAAGGATTTATTTCTTTGTCTTTTTTTTTTTTCTCATTTGCAAATGAGCATGAAAGAAGTTTTGATTAAAAGCTTTTTGTTGCTTATTTTTACATTTGGTTATGAAAGGATGGCTTTGAGATTAAATCCTTGAACTGGAACTCATAAGACATTAGTGTTGTGAGGATAACGTTAATCTGTGAGTGCTCTGTTCTCAGATGCCACAGTATATAATATATGAGAAGATACATAAATGCAAGACTAGGTGTAGTCTGGAAAAGTTACCTGGAGAACTAGTGAAATGAAGATGTGACATCACAGCTGCCAAGTTAGTCAAAATTGCACTAATCAGAAGGAAAGAGAGATTTCATCTTCCTATGTAAGACTATGTAAGACTACCCTGTTAAAACATACAATTAGTCTGTTGCAAGACAAAGACAGATCAGACAGTACCTTACAGTTCCAGTATCTCTAATACAGAAAACAAGCAGAGAGAAAATACTACAGAAAATGAAGATTTTGTGTTTCTTGCATGCAACATGAAGCAAACCTGATCCACTCCTCCCAAAACCCACCAATACCTTAAACAAAAAAACAAATTTTAAAAGCACAAGCCAAAGTTTTTACCCAAACTTTCTCCAGGTCATCCAGTCACCCAGAAGGATTATTAAGGGTTATGTATTTGAACAGCAACGTTTTCTCATATTTTTTTCAGTAAATTACATTTACTTTTAGAAAGTAAGAAGGAAAGGAAGGAAAATTAGATTTTGGGTTTTGCAGCATGAAGGGGCAATAGCAAAGGTTGCTCCAAATAGCTTCCCACATCCTGCCTGATGCATTTGTTTCTTCTTGTTGTCAGCATGATTTTTTTGCACAGTAAAGGAAAAAGGGCTGGTTCTGTCATACCAAAATAAGTTAATTTCCTCAATGCATAGAGCCCTAAATGGCATGCATTAAACAGCAGGCACAAACTATACACCACATAAACTGACAAAAATCAACAATACTAAAACACCTCCTTGTCATACTAGCCAAGGAAGCACGTTCTAGAATCTAGGGTCTCCTGTTAAGAAATCCTGACTCCAACTACAGATAAACAAGCTTTAGGCCCTGGTTCAAGTGTTCCCACTGATCTCAAGTGCTAAGTTAAAATGAAAGGAGAGATGTGATCTGACAGGCTTTGGCCCTACTTCACCTTTTTCTTAGAATTCCTCTCTGTATCACTTCTGTAACTCCACCAAAGATAGCTGCAGTAGAAGCAACTCTAGTTCAATCCATAGGTAAAGATATTTTAGCCACTAAGTTATCTGGAGATTTTTTAAACTGGGCTACAGGTCACAGTAGTTAAAGTACTGGTAACTTGGTTGCTTTCATAATTTCTTGACCAGCAAAACCAAAGTACAGTAGAAATAGAGGAATATTTCAATGTTAAGACAGCCTAGTTTAAATGCAACCCTGGCGAAGCCCTGTTCTGGGCAGGTGCTTGATGTACCTGCAAACATGAAAGCTAAGTACAGACAGTCAAAAAGCCCAAGGCTGAATCAATTCAGTCTTCACAGGTAAATTTAAGCTGCACAGACTGAATGAATAAGCAAGTGAACAGACATTCACTTTTGATTCTGGAAATGGAGCCGTATGCTCAGGCCAGAAGCTGAGGGAGTGCTAGAGCACGCCTCACTGCTCGGTTGGAGCAGATAGCTTGGGCCAAGACTAGCATGCCCACCCTGCAAGGGTGTGTGTGTGGGGAGGTGCAAAACATCTTCGGATGCTGGAGAACTGCAAGTTAACTTGAATCCAGAGGGAATCTGGGACAGAAGTTCAATAAATCAATTTAACCTAAATCAGTTAAGTCTTCTGATACTACATTCATCCAGGTATATCTTAAACCAGTTTTGGCCACTTTGAGAGTGGTTTATGTGCACTGAACTTCTGTTGTATTACAGATTTCAACCAGTTTCTGATCACTTCTACCAGTTTATGTGTAACTTCTGTCCATAGGTGGGGAGGAGAAAATATTATTTGGAGGAGATGAATAAAACTTAAAAGATATTTCTACTGTGCTGCTACACAGACACTGCCCAACATGTAACTGTGTGGGGGGAAAGGGCATGGGGGAGGGAAGGGGTATGGGGGTCCAGATCGAGGCCCCCATGGCAGGGAGGGAGTGGAACAGAGGCAGGGGTTGGGGCTGAGGTGAATGGGGCCCTGGGGTGGGTCATGGTGTTACACAAATTGCCAATTGCTCAGATCATGAGCGAGACTTTATAAAGGGGGATAAGGCAGGGTGCCGCGTTTATTAATTACATGAGTTAGACATAGAGGTTCAGGCACACCATTCATACAAACACACACAATCATCATACAGATCATTACACACAGGCATACACATACACAAAACAACCATTTCATCCACACGTACACCAGATATAGTTACCAGCAATAGTTGCTCAATATCAGCCCAGGGTGGCCAACCCGGGCTTATTGAGTAGATGATGATGATTTGAAGATAGCAATTTTAAAGATAACAGCTGGAGCAGGGTGAACAGATGCATCTGTGCTCCAATGAAACAGCAGTAGAGAAAGAGACTCACCCAACTTGGCATATTCAAAGTGTTCTTTTATAGGGATTAGCATCCTTTGTTTCAGTGCTTTGGGGTTTTTCCAGCTTCTGTTTTTGAGGTTGTTCTTCTTTTGTCTTCAGCTTATCTTAGCCTTGGAGTGTTTTTGTTGCCCGTCTGGCAGAACTTCTTCTTCTGTTATCTCCTTTATGCCTTCAAGCGTCAAAGGGATTCTTCAGCCATTTGTTAGTTACTGGTTGGTAACTTACTTTTGGTGCCTTGTTGCTTACATAAACAGTTGAATCTTCTTCTCTCATCTCTATGCCATTCTCTCATCATTTACCCTTTTACACACACTCATACATAAAGGCCATGCAGAGTTCATTCGCTTATGTCAAGCAGAAGGATGCAAAATGGAGTTTTCAAGTTGCTTACAGGACAAGACTAACATGGTTACATTTCCCTATTATTACACTCTGTGTTAACATCAGCCACATTAGTTCAGTTTATGCTACAATGGGATGGTCTGAGCCATGTCCAGGAGCGCGGGTGAGGGGGTTCCCATTGCTGTGCATACCCTGGGGGAGGCATGGGGGCACATGCCCCCAGATTTGTGCATGGGGTGGAGCGGAAGCCGGCTGCCGCTGTGTGCTGGGGCTCTGCACCTCAGTGCTTTTGCTCTGAGAGCTGTGCGCTGGCTATGCCGCATCCCCTGCCCGTCCAGCAGCAGGAGGCACATGGCATTGCATGGCTCCCAGGGCAATGGCAGCAGGGCACAGAGCCCCAGCCTGCAGCAGCAGCCCACCTCCATTCCACTCCACACATAAATCTGGGGCACATGTCCCCATGCCTTTCCTGGGGTGCGCACAGTGGCAGGAGCCTCCCCATGCCCCTGAATGAGCCACCTAGGGCTCCAACCATCCCATGACCCACCCCGGGGCCCCATTCACCCCTGCCCCACTCCCTCCCTCACCATGGGGGCCTCAATCTGCCACCCCCCCACACCCCTTCCCTCCCTCATGCCCCTTCCCCACTCCCACACTTACCTGCTGGACACTGCTCCATACACCGCTGGGCTGTGTTCCTGGCTGCCTGCAGCAGGCTGCAGCTGAGTGTCTGTGCATGCCCCTCCTTGCCACTGCAGTTGCCTGGAACCCATGCCGGGGCTGCCCTGCAGCCCTCTGCACTGCCACCATTGCCCGCGTTTGAAAGGGCTAAGCCCCGTTAGCCCTGGCCTTCTGCTGCCTATGCTACTGTCCCTAGCTGAGGCCTTTAGTTTCTATTAAATGTAATGTGCCGTTCTGCCAATAAATTCTGAATTTGAGACAGGGCATTGCACTGAAAGGATTCTCTTGGCTCCTCTAGCCCCATCCCTTAGTATTGCAGATAACAACAGCACACAATTCCTTTCATAAACTTATCAAACTCCATCTTATAATAAATCATTTTCATCTCTTCCATCACTCCTATCAGAAGGCTGTTCCAGAACCTTACTCTCCTGATCATTAGAAACTTCCTTCAAATTTGTCGCCAGTTTATACTCATTTGTTGTTGTGTAAACATTGTCCTTAAGCTTCAGTAACTCATTTCCCACGTTGGTGTTCACCTCTTTGATGTATTCTTAGACAAAAATCATATTCCCTTCTCAGCCAAATTCTCATCTAGGGACTCCTTAAATTCCTTAAAACTTTCTTGAACACAGGCATCAAAATTATACACAACACTTCAGATGGCATCTCACCAATGGCTTGTACAATGGCATGAATACCTCCCTCATGGAAATACTTCACTTGATATATGCTGGGATCAGATTTGCCTTTTTCATGGCCCTATCACAATGGCAATACATAATCAGCCTGTAATCACCTAGGTTTTTTTCTCTGTTATTTTCAGTGATCGCCCCCAATCGCATCATACTTTTTTACTGTTAAGACCTTTCCTCTTGCACTTAGTGCTATGTCATTCTACTTCTTTTACATCACTCCTCAAGGTCATCCAGTTCTTTCTGTAGGATATTCCAGTCTTCCTTTTGATGGTCCATTCCTACATTTGACCTTTCATATGTACAGGTAGCACAGATAGAAATCTTTTGCTTGCTTTACAACCACCATTGATAATAAAGGGCAGCCCTCCTAGGACAAAGCAGTCTCACTCCTTTAAAAGCAAGGATAGCTTAAATTGTCTTAAGCAGGGATAGCTTAAGTAGCAAGTCTCCAGGAGAAGCTGAACTAATTTGTCCCTTAACTGACCTATGGAGCAATTTTCAACCACCTTCATCTTTCATGATACTGAGAAAAAACTCAATACAGTGCCAAACCCTGTTTACAACGTCCCATTTTAGATCAACTTCAAAAACTGCAGTCTGGAACCTGTAGCTGGGATCTTTACCTCCATACATAAAAAAGAAGCTGAGGAATGGACATGTTTTTGCCTAAGCTTCACTTGAGCCTCCCAAATGTCAAACATCTATATGGCTGAGCTATGAAATAAAGTACTCACTGGTTACCTGGTTAACCAATCAAATAAAATTGAACTGAAATGCCCCCCAGTCTTTACCTTTTCCATGGGCAATGTTCCTTTTGAACACTAGATGGTGCTATTTAATTACTCTATCATCACCAACAGAGGTTTTTTTTACTAATCTCAACCAAATATAAATAGAATAATTAAATAGAGGGATTACTAGCCTCCTTAAGATCAGGAGAAATTTAGAAGGGTCTCCTGCTAACTCCAGTGTCCTGATTAGAGTGGCAGTGAAGTGAAAGTCATTAAGCCATTCTTAATTAAAATCCTTCTTGTGAGAGTACCTTTTGCCAACTGCTTGTGCTGTGCATCCGGCTATTGACTTTCTTGTAACAATTTCCAAGTCAGCACCTTCTGTGTAATAATTTTCTGGTTTTTTCCTGCACCTCCCCCTGTTTGATAATCCTTCCACCCTCTTCTGTGCTCTACAGTAACGATGACAAAGGTCAGAAGATATTATAGCTAATGTAAATCTGTCACCTGACAATCAGATATTCCTAATAATCAGCACAAGGTACAGTAGATATCACAAGGTAACAGATAATGTGTTTTCCAGCCTGAAATTGTGGTGTGGTAAAGGGGCTGAATGGTGTAAGTGAAAGTTAATGAAATAGAGAGCTCTTTACCCTAGGTCAACAGTCCAAACCCAACCCACGTCAATAGTCACCATCTAGCAGTGGATGAGTCAGGAAGGAGGGTCATGGAGCATTTCTCAGCAAAGATGTTAAAGTCTAAACAGGGTGATAGATATTCTTCAGGCTGGTCCAGCAAACCAGACCTCAGCAAGGTAGTAAGCAATGTTGCAAAAGCCAGTTCCCCAAATGGTAACTAAGATGTTTATTATACCAGTTTTTAACCAGCATTAGAAAATGAGAAAAGGATCAACAATTACCAACCTCCTCTCCCCTCGAGGTAACCCTGGACTCATGTAATATTATCCAATAGGAAAGTATCCCTTCATAGCCTGGCCTTTGAGCACATGGGACATACACTGTTTCTGAGTGATTTCATGTCAGAGATTGACAACATGGTATTATTGCCATTAGAATCACAGAATCACAATGGACTGGAAGGGACCTGGAAGATCATCAAGTCCAGTCCCCTGCCATAGGCAGGAGGTTAATGAGCTCAAACTAGTTCAATGAGGTGCTTATCCAGCCTCCTCCTGAACACCTCCAAGGATAGCGACCACACCACCTCTGCCGGGAGTGTGTTCCAGGTTCTAGTTACCCATACAGAGAAAAAGATCTTCCTTATATCCTATATGTCCTGTGTTAATTTGTGACCATTGGTCCTTGTCTTCCCAAGGGGTGCCTTCCTGGAGAGTTGCTCCCCCAAATCTTGGTGCTTCCCCCTGACATACTTGTAGGTAGCTATCAAGTCACCTCCCAGCCTCCTCTTATTCAGACTGACCAAGCCTAAATTCTGGAGTCTCTCCTCATGTGGCCTGTCTTCCAGGTCCCTGATCATGTGGGTGGCTCTTCTCTGCACCCTCTCAAGCTTATCTGCATCATTCTTGAAGTGTAGTGCCCAAAACTGGACACAGTACTCCAGATGTGACCTCACCAGTGCTGAGCAGAGAGGGAGAAGCACCTCCCTGGATCTGTTGGCAACACAGTGGCTGATGCACGTCATAGTTGATTCACCCTGCTGTTGACTTTATCACACTGTTGGCTCATATTCATCTTCTGGTTGATTGTGACCAGGTGCTGTGCCAGCCAGTAGGCTACCACCTTATCCTATAGTTGTGGTGAAGGTTCTTCCTATCCAGATGAAGGACCTGGCACTTTTCCCTGTTGAACCTCATCTTTTTCTGATCAGCCCATTGAACCGGTCTGTCTAGGTCATCCTGGATCCTTACCCTATCCTCTGGTGTGCCCGCATTTCCCTGCAGCTTGGTATCATTGGCATACTTAATCATAGAGCATTCTACTCCCTCATCCAAGTCATTAATAAATATATTAAAAAGCATGGGTCCTAGCACCAGTCCCTGTGGGACACCACTGGAATCAGCTCTCTAGGGTGCGGCTGTCCTATTGACTACTCTGGGACCAGCCTATAAGCCAGTGATCCACCCACCTCACTGTTGGCTGGTTCAGGTCAGTGCCCTCCAGTTTAAATGAGAGAAGTTAATTGGAGACAGAGTCAAAGGCCTTACTGAAGTCTAGGTAAATGATGTCTACCTCATGTCCCTTGTCAAACTGGTTAGTTACCTGGTCGTAAAAGGACACCAGGTTTGTTAGGCATGAACTACTCTCCACAAAGCTGTGCTGGTTGTTTCTTAATATCGTGTCAGTTACAAGCTTGTGGTTGATGGCCTCCTTAACAATTTTTTCAAGTTTTTCCTAGGACCAAAGCCAAAATGACCAGTCTATAGTTTGCAGGGTCATCCCTCCTTCCTTTCTTAAAGATGAGTACTATGTTGGCCCTCTTACAGTCATCCGGGACCATTCCCGAGTTCTATGACTTTTCAAATATCTTCGCCAAAAGTCCTGATATGAGCCAGGTCTTTTAGGACTCTTAGATGTAGGTCATTTGGCCCAGCTGACTTGAAAATGTCCATTTGTTCTAAGAGGACCCTCACCTGGTCAGGGCTGATTTCATGTTGTCTGTTGACTTCCCCATATTTCCTGGGCCTCTGGACAGGTGCACAGCTCGATGTGAAGTAACCATTTAGGAGCTCCACCTTTTTGTGGGGATCTACTGTGGGCTGCCCCTCCATATTCAGTAGGGGTCCTACAGTGGAGCTTGATTTTTTCTTGCTCCCCCTGTACCTGCAGGAGAACTTTTTGTTGCCCTTAATTTCAGACGCTAGCTTGATTGCCATGCCTACTTTGGCTTTCCGTATCTCATACCTACAGACCCTGGTTATATAAGTGAACTCTTCTCTGGTTGATGATCCTTTTTTCCATTGTCTATACGTGTCCTTTTTCTTTTTAAAAATTCTCTAATATCCCTGTTGAGCCTAGTGGGTCTCTTGGCTCCTTTCCCCCTTTTGGAGCTCATGGGAATGGCCTCTTTTCCAGCGGAGAGGATTGCTCCCTTGAGGAGGCACCATCACACCTAAAGCCCCAAATCCTTCTGTTGGTGGTCACAGAGGGCCTTTCTAAGTAGACTCCTGAGTTTGTTAAAGTCTGCCCTTCTGAAATCAAGAAATCTTTTTTACTAATTGAAATCCTAGCCTTCCAGTGGATGCTGAACCTAATCAGATCATGGTCACTGTCACCCAGGGTACCACCAATCCTCAGGTCCCTTACCATGTCCTCCCTTTGGTAAGCACTAAGTTCAGAGTGGTTTACCCACTAGTCGGTTCTTCAACAACCTGTGACAGAAATAGGTTATCAACAGTTGCCAAAAAAGTGGCTGACCTGCTGGAGCCAATTGAATGGTCCCCCCAACAGATGTCAGGGTACTTGAAGTCACCCATAACAATCAGGTCTTTTGCGCTGGCTTCAAACCAGTTCCCTGGAGAATGCCTGATCATTCTCCTCTTCTTGGGAGGGAGGCTTGTAGTAGACTCCCACCATCAAGTCTGCCTCTCATGAACCCCCTTGTATCCTGACCCAGAGGGTCTCAAGGGACATCTTCACTATCAAACCAGACCTGCAGGGAGGGGTACCACTCTTTCACATAGAGGGCCATCCCTCCTCCCTTCTTCTGAATGTGATCCTTCCTGTAGAGCCTATAGCCATCGATATCCACTGCCTAATCATGTGTGTCATCCCACCAGGTCTCGGTCAACCCTATGAGGTCAAATTCCTTGTCTATCAGGAGAGCCAGTTCTTTCTTTTTGTTGCCCATGCTTCTAGCGTTCCCATAAAGTCACCTGAGTTCCCCTCTGGTCACCTCAGGTTTTCTGTCACTATGCAAGTATTTCAAGGTGTTGGCGCTCATCTGGGTGTCCACTGCATCGATGCCCTCTCCTGGGTCATCATGGAAAGTGGCTTCATATACAGTAGTGGCTTCATGTACAACAGTGCATCCTCCCCCTCTCCCTGCATCACTGTCTCCAGCTATCACGCTGCAAACTGGAATTCAGAAAATTGTGTATGTTTGTTTCCTCCTAGCAGTTTTTATGGATCTTCTGTACCACCATGATGGAGAGGAATACAAATAAGAAAATTTGGCAGGGCAGAGAAGAAACAGACACTTATGGTTATAAAACAAGAACACTAGGGCCTGGTAATATAACTGCATTAGCACCAGGAAACTTAAGTAAAACCAGGAAAAAATAAGTATTGTATGAAGGGTTAAAACAATTCGGCGTCTGTGGCTAGTTAATTTATAGTGGGTTCTTTAATATGGGATTCAATCCTTATGGATCAGGACCAAAACTATCAGGTCACAAAACAAATGGCTAAAAGGTGATCATTATTTTTGTTCCCTATTGAGAAAGGAAGTGGCAAAAAATCATTCTGCTGTCGCCGAGGTATTGCAGCACTAAGCCTGTATGCTGTTGGCCCTAGCCCCCCATATGTAGTACTAAGGTTTAACTCCCTTCCTGAAGTCTAGCAGGGTAATATCAACAGGAAGTTGTCAGCTGTCTTTGTGTGTATTTTAGTTGTTGCAAAAAAGCCCCTTTGAGAGCAAGAAGTCGCCTTGCCTTTTCCTGAGCTATGAGATAGCAGATAGTGTCAGGAGTGGCTGAATCCTGCCACCAACAGGAATATCAATGCCAGTCAGAAATCAAGTGATTACCAAATAACAGACCAAGCTCCTGCAGCAGCTGAGTCCATCTCAGGGCAGGATTCTGGCAAATTCCTCTAGCTATTGAATCATTCAAGCTAACAACTTTCATTACTCCATTTGGATGATACTGATTTAAACAATTACCTTTTGGGACCTCATCAGCTTCTGAATTTTTTCAACTTCAGATGTCACAGATAGTGGATGGCCTAGAAGGTGTTCTTTGTCATGCTGATGACATTTTGGGACCACCAAAGCACTGTCCAGGCTAGGGCAGATACCCCTCATTCATATTGGGTGGAGACACCTAGGACACGTCCAGATGAGCACGGCCATGCAGTATGTGGCATACATACACACCTGTGGCACCACATACCGCACATTCAGTTTTTCTCCATGCTGTGGGGGAGAGGGGGAATATCCAGGGTTCAAAAAAAACCTGTGGAAAAAAAGGAGTTAGTGCCGACTGGTGGTCAGGGACCACCTGCACACGCCACCAGCAGTGTGGGCAGTGAGTGGGGGTGGTGAGTGCCGACCATTCCTAGGCAGTGCCGGCAGCACTTTTTTCACAGGGTGCGCCGCCAATCTCAGGGGGTGCACGTGCACCTGCATGCACCCCCTATGCGTTGCCAGAGCGCACATGGCACAGGCATTCCCTGGGGACAATTAGCGAAGGCATAAGGTGCACTGCTGCTAGTTGTCCCTGGGGAATCAAACATCCACTCACATCTGGATGCAGCCTTAGAGGTCTTCTCCACAGGAATCAAGAGCATCTCCATCATATTCCATCTGTTTACTACACTAGATCAGGATGTGCATCAGTTCCACCATATAGACTAGAGTTGTGAATCTATCTACTTTAAATGAAAAGGCTTATTTATGTTTGTTTTGTTTGTTTTTTTGTAGGGAAGTGAGTGGTAAAGACTCACAAGAGAGCGATGTGTTACAACCTCTCCTCTCAATATGATTTTGCAGTTCTTCAGAAATCCTTCAAGTTTCTCCTGAGAAAGGGGTATGTAATAGTAAGCGTTAACTCCCTTTGTGAGGGCTGACATGACGACAGCAACAGGAAGTTTTCAGCCGTGTGTGTGTGTATGTGTGTGTGTGTGTGTGTGTGTGTGTGTGTGACAAAGAGAGAGAGAGAGAGAATTGTTGCAATAAAGCCCTTTTGAGAGCAAGAAGTCTACCTGCCTTTTCCTGAGCTGTGAGATAGCACCCTACATACACCCATTCTACAAAAATTACATTTTCTACAAAAACTACACCTCCTAATTTTGCTGGTGAAATGTTGGAAATGGGAGGCTCCAGTGTGCTTTGTACTATTCTTGCAGAAGTTTTCACTGACAGCATCCATCTTCCTGTCACAAATAGTAAAAAAGGATATTTTTTCTCGTCTGCTCAGAAGACTGTAAATGGCCTCACAATAGCCTGGGAGAGGCTCATTCAAGCTAAGAGGCAGGAGTGCACAGTACCGATTTGGCAGCTGTTCTGGGCTAGATGTGGCATTTGTTATCCGACTTCCATTGTGAGTAGGAGTCAATATATCCAATTGCCATCTCTGGCTGTGCTTGAAGTTAGGCCTTCATTAAACGTATAGGAACTCCACTTGTATATTATAATGCTGGTTCGTCATATGTGTGTTATGTAGTGGATGATGTCACAGGTAAAGGCAGGCCAAGGAAAATGAATACAGCTGTAGGCCAGGAATCAGAAGAACTGGATTTTGTTTTTGGCTGTGCCGCAGACTTCCTGTGTGATGGAGCAAGTCAGTTAACCTTTCTGGGCCTTGCTTTCCCATCTGTAAAACAGAGATAGTCCTGGTTTTCCCAATGGGATGTTGCAAAGATTAATTCATGACTATTTGTAAAGCTCTTGAAGACACTGGAGTGGAAGGCACTAGAGAAATGCAAAGTGTTCTTTATTAATAAAGAGAATGATTCCTTTTACAGTTTGCCTGAGGAAGCAATTATTTGGATACAGATATTTAGGCAGGAATACAGGAAGAGGCTGAAATCTCTGAAACCATCCTTCTGAGATCTCAGCTCCGGTTGTTGTAAATCTTTTGAGAGCAGCTGTTATTGTGAAGTGCCTGCCATCCTGGGCAGTCAACTCAGGGGAACAGAGAACAGTTGTTTTTGCAAATATGCTGTCATATCCAAACCACAGTAGGGAAATGCATCTCTTCCCATCTGGGATCAAACACAGAACCCAAACTGCAGGGGCATGATAAGAAGTGAACTGGCCAACCTGGCCCTTCTATTCTTGTTCCTCAAATTCAAGGGCTCCACTTTTGGCTCATATCAAGTCATCAGTTAGGACAGGCTGAGTGCGTCTGAACTCTCTGAAATCAGTTTTGCTTTCCTGGATTTACAGTGTTCATCCCTCACCTCCAAGCTGTTTCCATGATTTAGGTTTACCTGCATTAATATTTGGCTCCAAAAACTGAGCAGTGAACTGAGTGCCTTTAAGGGAAAATCCTACCTTTCAGGCCCAGGCTGTGCATGCAGTCTTCATCAAGAAGTGCACACAGGGGAACTGGAAACACTGGCTGTACCTGACTGACTAATTCTGTTTCTGCTGGAAACAACAGCTTTTTCTCAACCCAGCTCATTCCTGGAGGACAAGTTTCATGGGACTCCAATTTGCACATAAAAGAGAGGCTTGCACTGAAACCAGCCCTCCCTTTTGACCCTTTTGTTGTCCATACAGACATTAAGGGATTCAGTTGTAGATAACTGCTCAGGGGGAGGGTGTTGGGCAACTGACTTCAGTGCAAGAGAAGTAGATTTGCTTATATTTATGGCCTAGAAATCTTAACTGATGGCAGTGGGGAAAGAGCTTGGAGCTCCTTTGCTGCCCACAGTTTCATCAAGCCCCACTGGGTTTCCAATAAGCTATGGCAGCTTTTGTGGTAAGGGTGCCACAAATTAGCCCTGCCCTCAAGTGTCACTCCAATCCCTCCACTGCCCAATCTGTTGCTCTGCTTTCTGCTCCCCACCTGTCCTGTACCCCCTGCCTGATCTGCTGCTCTTTCTGCTTCCTTCCCTGTCTTCTACTTGCCTCACGCAGAGGCTGCCTATGCCACTTGTGGCAAACATGCCACAGATTGGCCACCTCTGATCTATGGAGCATTTTAGATGGCTCCATACTAGGGTTGTGTGAAATTTTGCCAAGTGTTTCATTTCGAAGATGCTTTGATGTGTTTTGAGCTCAAAACAGCAAAATCGAAATGAAACAAAAAGCATTGAAACAGCTTTGAAAGGAAATGAGGGCACTCAAACATTTTGAAAGACCCAGGCAGAGGAGCCAGCTCAGAGCTGGCAC
Organism: Crocodylus siamensis; assembly: GCF_052110815.1. Classification (NCBI taxonomy): domain Eukaryota; kingdom Metazoa; phylum Chordata; order Crocodylia; family Crocodylidae; genus Crocodylus; species Crocodylus siamensis. The sequence continues at coordinate 225,273,634 of NC_143396.1, read as the reverse complement.
CTCACAGCCCCATGGAGCTCAGCCCGGTGGTGGGAGGTGGACAGAGCTGGGGCTGAGCTCCATGGAGCTGTGCTGAGCGCGGGCTGTGCCCAGCACCAGTCCCAGACAGCAGTCTCCTATCATCTGGTGCAGATCCGGGGCCTGCACCTCCGGGAGGGCTGCTGGCCTGTGCCTGACTCCTCCCGGGGTGCAGAGCCCTGGGTCTGCACCTGGATGACAAGAGGCTGCTGCTGTTGCCTGAGGCCAGTGGCAGCATCGGTCTTTCCCAGCACTGGGTGCAGGCTGTGCCCAGCACTGGTCCCAGGCGGCAGCAGCAGCCTCTTGTCATCTAGCGCAGATCCAGGGGCCCGCACCTCCGGGAGGAGTCCACCACAGCCCTCTGTGTGTCCTAAGACTGCTTGCCTACTGGTATTTTCAGACAGCACCAGGGCCCTTGGATGCTTCTTCTAGACTGGTTGGCACTGTCTGGCTTTCTAGCAGCGGGTGAATTGATGGCCTCTCTCTAAGCCTCTTGACTCATGGGCCTGCACGGCACGTCACCCATCCTTTTGCATAGCCACCCCATCTCTGATCTGCTTTTCTCATGCGAAGGTGGTTACCCACACAGCAGTTCAGAATCAGATCCATGGGCTGGGAACCTTGTCCTGCTTGTTACTATGGAAACAAAGCTTGCCAAGCAGAGCTGATAAGCCCCCAGTAGTGTGGAGGAACTACACCATCCCTACTTCACTTGAGACTTAGTACCTTCCCCTGTCATCAGGGTGTGTGGTGTGTGCATGGGTGTGAGAGAGATTACCAGAGACTAGAGCAGTGATTCAGTACTTGGATATCATGAGATCCTTTTAAGGATGCCACACATGATTATCATTTATAGGTATGCAAATACTTACACAGGATTCACAACATAAACCCTGCATTTTCTAATAGGACTCCATAGTGCCAAAAACATTCTGACCGGTTGTGGTCTTTTTGAATTCTTTGCAACAGAAAAATAGCTCTGTTGGGGTTTTTTTTCCCCCACAGTCAAGAAATGAGTGAAACCTAAGAGCTAGCATTTCCTAAGGGGTGGCTTCAGTTTAAAAAGGTTGAGAACTGTTGGGTTAGAGGGATGGTGAGAAGAGAACTCAAAGGGCGCATCCAGACGAATGTGCACTTGTCTCTTCCAGCATCCCAGACCAGTTTGAGATGCTGCAAGAGGTGCACTGTGAACAAAAAAACGTTCCTTGTGCTGCATATTTGCAGCACGAGCTCAAAACTTGATACCTGGATATCCAAGTATCAAAAAATACCACAGGGGAAAAAAGTGGGCCAGGCCATGGTCCAGGAACCAGGAAGCTGGTCCTTCAGAGAGATGCTCTGGTTTCTGGCCAGAGGGTCTCTATGTGCTTCTGCTGCCCCAGCATGTGGGGCACACACCCTTAGTGTGCTGGGGCAAGCAGAAGCACAGCAAGGATTGGGACTCAGGCACTGGGGTCAGGCTATGGGTATGGGGGAGGGCTCTGATTGTGTGGGGGGACTGTAGGGATGGGGTGTGTGTGGGTGGGGGGGCCTGGTCAGGGGGAGTAGGTCCACTGCTGTTGGAGCCCCCCCCATGGCATGGCACGGCCCCAACTGCCTCAGAGCCAGCACCGCCTGTGCCGCTCATTGCAGGTGCAGCCTGGCTCAGCATGGCACTGTGTGTCTTTCTGCAGCCCTGGGCCACCTGCACTGTTAACTGGGGGCTGCCACCACTTGCAGGGACTGTGTCTTGTGTCAGGCCAGGTCCTGCATGCACAGACCCCATGCACTGTCAGGTCAGGTCAGGCTGGTTCTGTGGAGGCACACCCCGCCTCGCCAAGACATGACAGTCCTTGTGAGCGGTGCTGGTCCCCAGGTTACAGCACAAGTGGCCTGGGGCTGCAGAAAGGTGCACGACCTTGTGTGGCACTGCACCAAGCCAGGCTGCACCTGTGACAGGCAGTACCAGCTCTGAGGCGATTTGGGGCCATGCTGCACCGTGGGGGAGCTCTGACAACAGTGAGCTCTGAGCACCCCATGGCCACTGCTGCAGGGTTGAGCTGTGGGCTCTGTGGGGTAAGCTGGGGCCCTGTGGGGGGCTGGCACGCTACAAGGGTAACAGTCCATATGCTGTGTGGAGGGGCTGTGCTCTGTGTGGGACAGGGGACCCACCCTTCCTGAGCAGCCACCCCATACAGTCCCCCCCACAATCCTCCCACACCAACCCACATCCCTCCACACACACCCACACCCCTCCGCAAACCCCACATCCCCCCATCACACACCCATCGTGTGATAAGAAAACCAAAAGCAAACATCAAAACTTATATTTAGAATTCAATTTATTCTGATGATAGAGATGCTGGTAGGCTGCCAAATTACTTAACATTGTAAATATAGCAATAAAACATTGCCCAATGGATCTCTCTCTCTCTCTCTCTCTCTCTATATATATATACACACATATACATATAGAGCTATATATTGGTCTTTTGTTCTAATTGTGGAAGAACATGGATTTTGGGGTATCTTAAAGAGTGAATTTGGGATTTTTCTATCAGAGATTTTGCAGTTTTTAAACTGGGAACACCAGAATTCCTGCTAGTGAGGCAGGTGGCAAGACCTAGGCAGAGGAGCCTGCTTAGAGCTGGCACCTGGGACCCAGCTGGAGGTAGCTGACCTCCTGGCCATTTGGAGCCAGGAGGACATGCTTTGACAGTTCAAAGCAGGCCACCATATTAAGAACATCTTCTAGGTGATAGCTGCCCAGATGGCAGGGTGGCGGCACACATGGCAGTAGTGCCACACAAAGGCTATCTGTGCAGCCATAGCCCACTGGCAGCTGGCCCAGAGGTGCAGATGCCTCTGCTGTGGCTGTGCAGTCCCCATCCGGGTCTGGCAGGTGCGCAGCCTTGGGGCCACCTGCAATCGCCGGTCCAGCTGGCACAAGGGGTAGTGTCCCCAGGTACCAACTGGCTGGGCCCCAGAAGCTCCTGAGAGCAAGTAGCCCTGAGTTGCTTGCCATGGCAGCTTTTTATACTGTTGGGGCCAGCACAGGTGCTAGCCCCAGGCTCTAGCTCCCCAATCCTGAAGATGCAGGAGGAGTTGGGCAGGGTTATTTTGCCCAAAGTAACACAATTTGCCCCACACCAAAGTGCATGTTCAGACACATGCATCGAGGCAAAAATCCCTGGCTCAAATTTGTGCCACTCCTATCTGAGCTGCTGCAAGCACACGTGCGTGCCTGAGTGTATAAATGAGTCCAAAGGTGCTAAGGAGTTTCACGCTGGACCAAAGCCTTGTCATGGCAAATGGAACCCCACACCCAGAATCCAGCTTTGGTACCATAGATGGAGTCACAGGCCTAGTCTACACTGTGGATTTGCTGCCAGATGTTGAACGCACACTCAAAGCCCCTTTGTGAGAGCAAAGTCTGCCAAGTAGACTAAGGTTTCTGCCATTGCCTGGCATCTTCCATACCTTCTGCCAGTTTCTGTTATCCCTTCAGCACCAGATGCCTTCCCAGGGTGCACTTTGTCATCAGCAGAGGCTGCTGCGTATAGACATAGCCACAGTCCTTTATTGTTGTTGTTATTATCATTATTTTACCTAGAGCTTTCATTGTGCTCCCCAGACAGGTTATAATGCACGTGCGAGATGAGACAAGTGAAAAACTCCCAAGGGAGTCTGGGGGGGGGGGTTACAAGGAGACAACGACCCTGAGCATCTTAAGCCCCTGAACACTGTCCTTGTGGAACAACTCGTTGCCCTTTGTGCTCTAGTTAAATATCCCAGGGTTTGTTAGATATGGAGCTCTAGTCCATCTGCTTGGAGACTGCTTTCTCAAAACGGGCAGTCTGAACCTTGCATAGACCAGGTCATGTTGGTTTGTCACACTAGGTGAAATCCTGGTCTTTCATGCCTCAGGGCCTGGTGCTGAGCTCCTGTGTACAGGTGGCTGCTGCCTGGGCTCTGCAGCCCCTGCTTTCGTTTCACAGTTTGTTGGTAAGCTTGTACATTTTAAATGTCAGGAACGATAGTAAATGCCATTCCAAAATGAAAGGGAATGGAAGATAAAGAGCCTGTGTGGTCCCCTCTGGGCACATTGGTTCAGCACTGACAGAAATCACATTAACGTGTGACAGCAACTTTTGCTGAACACAGTTCCCAGCTAGGCATGGTTGGCGATGGTGCATTCCAGTGACAGATTCATCCTCTGCTCTCCAGTGATAAAACCCTCATGCTGCTCCCCTGGGCATTGCACCGGAAGGCTTCCATTATCAGGCAGTCCTAACAAAGCAAATCCTGTGCTAAACTCCCTCAACACACCAAACCACTAGCCCCAGCTAGGTGTGTGGGAGAGCACGTGTGTGGGCTCCATGTCTTGTGACAGCCCCAAGGTAAGTCAGAGTAGGAGAGGACTGAGCATTCTGGGGAGATTCCAGGCAGTGGGAAAGCAGTGGCTCATTGGAAAATAATCTGATGGGAAAGGAGCTGAAATTCTGGTGGAGGGCTAGAACTCCACAGAGGCTGTGCTCAACCAGGCTAGAGAAGGAAGGCTGTTAGATGTGCACTGTGACAGGATTAAAGCATGTGGTTTATAGCAGAGCTGGCAGGCCAAGCGTTTTATATTTCTGGATAATCCACACCCCCCCACACACGCACCAGAACATCCTGTTCAAGGTTTGGGTTGCATGCTGCAACCCTTTGCTGGGTGCCTGGGCGAGGACAGGGATTTTCTGTTCTCTCTTACAAGGGTCTGTCCCCAAACCAGCTGCTTGGCAGCCAAACCAGCTGCCTGGGTTTGATGTATAGCTGTCCCTCTGCATCTCTGAGAACTGAACTCTTCTTTCATGAACTGGCTTCTCCCTTCGGACTGAGGAGCCTTGGTATTTGAGGTCTCTCCCCTCCCACTGCAGAGCAGCTCTGTGCTCCTTTTGCACAGACCCAGTCATTGCTCACTATAGGCACAAACCCAGAATGACAAATTGTTTCCAATACATTTAACAGATAAAAGCTGCAGAAGAAAAATACATATCCCTGGCTGCCAGGGCTGCTGCTAGCTGCAGGAAATTGTAGTCTGGTGCAAAACAAAAGGCTATAAAAATGTATCTGTTCCCAGAAGCCATCGACCCCCACACCACCTGTCTGTCATCAGAGTGCCCACACATATCAGGCGACTGGAATTAGGAGCCTGAGCTCTCAGAGCAGCAGTCTTCCAGGACTAGCCTAGTGTCTGGAAATCACGTTTACAGACAAATGGAAAATGTATTTCATCAAGCAAGGCAGAGATACCATTTCTGTTTTCCACTTAATCCTTCCCAAGTTATCACCTGGAGGGAAAGTTGCCAGAAAGGCAAATTCAAATGACTGGATTGAACAAAACAATATAGCTAGAGTAATTCCTGTGTGTTGTGCTACTATTTCATTTCCTTTTTTAAAGCAATATCCTTGTACCATGCCACCATAGGGGTAGGACCAGACAGCAACATCTGGGCTGGAGAGAGTCTTCTGCTCTGACAGTGCCACAGTGAGGGTTTCTTCCATGTTCAGAACTTCTTCAGAAGACCAAGGACAGGAGTTATGGGGTCCTACACCAGGCCGGCACAAAGCAACAAATTAGTGAGTCACTTCCTGGAAAACAGATCCTGTTGACTGAAGGGAAGACAAACAGGGTGCTTATGCAGTTGTGTTGAGTGGGCTGAGTTTCTAGGGTTTCTGAATTTGTCTCTCTCATGTTTCTCTCTTATTTAGCTTTGATTAGAGGGTGCAGGAACTCAACCTACCCTAACAAGATTTTTGGAGGAAAGTTGATAGTTCCTGTTAACTCTATTAATATTTGCAGATTTGAAGAGTCTCAATTTGTACCCAGACTAACAGACCCTTCAGAGGTCTGAAGCAGCAGCTGCCCAAAATTAGCTTGCATATTTATTCAGTTTGGTTTTGAGTCCCATTTTCATCTGCGATTGTTTCTTCTTGGGATTGGGGAAGTTCAGGCAAAAATCTGTGAAAACAATCTCAGCATTAGAATGCTTCCTCTTGCTGATTAGTAAAGACACTTTGAGGCACTCCTGAACTGAGTCAGTTGTGAAAGATGCTGTTCTGAAAGGGGATTACTTGTCAACCCTCCTACTCTAGAAGAAGTCCTGCATGCCATCAAAGAAAAAACAACAAGGATACTAGACCCGATGGCATACCTGCTGAAATTGGTGAATTTACTGACCGGTGGTGAGGAACTGGTACTGAGACTCCACGAATTTATCTGAATTTGGAGAAACGGAGAGATTGCTAGGGGACCTGAGGAATGTCAACATCACGACTATCTTCAAGAAAGGAGATGCATCTGTGTGTGGAAACTAAAGGTATTGCCCTCCTTTCCACAGCAGGGAAAATCTTCATCCGCATTCTTCTGACCCATCTTCTCCCTCTTGCTGAGGAAGTCCTGCTAGAATCTCACCATGGTTTCAGACCACCCTTTGGGGCAACTGACATGAACTTTGTTGCATGCCAGATCCAAGAAAAGTGTTGGGAACATAGGACCTACATTGACCTTACTAAAGCCTTTGAGTCCATCAACTGCAAAGCTCTGCAGAAAGTACTGGCCAAATTTAGATGTCCTGAAGAGTACATCAAGGTCCTAAGGCTTCTCTACGACCAGATGACTGTGACTATTCTACGTAGCTGATCAGAGACGCATCTGTTTGTCATCTGAACTGGGGTCAAGCAAGGATGTGTCATTGCCCCAACTGTGGTCTCTATTTGACAGTCATCTTGGTTCTCATTAAGGACTGCCTTCCTTCTGGAATTCACATCAAATACTGAATGGATGGAGGGGTCGTCAATCTGAGACATTTTCACTCAAAGACCCAAGTACTCAAAACAACTATCCTTGACCTTCAATACGCTGACAGCCATCTTTGTGCAAAGTGAGGAAAACCTCCAGACTCTGCTGGATCTCTCTGGAGAAACCTATTGAATTTTGGACCTCTCTCTCAACATTGAAAAAACTAAAGTGCTCTAATCAGGCTGCCCTAGGCCATGAATGTGACCCTCCTCCTCATATTACCATCATGGGCAGAGGTAGTCAATCAAGCACTTCCCCTACTTCAGTAACCAGCTTTCTCAGAGAGTGAACACTGAGGAAGAGAGCAAGCTGTGCAAATGCCTCGTTTTGGACATGCATTGGTGTGTCTTTATTCATTGCAAAGTCTGGGAAGATGCTAAGATTCAGGTCTACATAAGTTATCAATCACCACTCTCCTCCATGGATGTGAAATGAGGGTGACCCACCATCAACATCTAAATAGCCTGGAGAGGTATCACCAACAATGGCTCCAGAAAATCCTCTACATCAGTAAGAAGATTGCTGCACAAACACAGCATCCTTGCTGAAGTGAGTATTACAGCACTGAGTCAAGTGATCCTTGAACATGAACTTTGCTGAACCAGACATTGTGGCTCGACCCTTAACTCCCAAAACAAGTGCCCTACTCCTAGTTTAGTAATGGCCTGAAATCTTGCAGTGGCTAGAGGAAATGTTACACAGACACGCTGAAGGCATACCTCAAGAAAACTGAAGTTGACATCAAGAGTTGGAAGGCATGGCTATCAACTGATTTTAATAGCACCACAACCTCAACCAAGCAGCAGCCCATTTTGAGGTACAGTATCTTGCCCTTGAAGCAGAGAAGAGAGAGTAGAGAAAGGAAAAGGAGAGGACTTCCAGCCTGGAGCCTACTCCCCCCTGCAGAAAGACCTTCATCTTCTGCAGATGGATCTATGGCTCAAGAATTGGACTCTTAAGCCACCTCAAGACCCATCAATGAGTTGTGGTAGAGATCATCCTTGAATCAAGGGATTGCGGTTGCCAATGGCTGGTCAGTAGTTTAGCCCTTCCACCTAAACCAAAATGTCTCTTCTCCCTTTTTGGGATAAGGGAAAGTCAAGACAAGCAAGTAGAAAGACTCCAACAAAAGCCCCTAAACGTTTGGTTTCACTTTGGCCAAGACCAGGTGATTTCACTATTTAATACATAACAGAGAAGAGCTTTCTGCTGGGACATGTAGTCCTGGCTCTCCAAAAAAAGGCAGCAAGTGTCTGCTCCAGGTCTCCAAAGTGCCTTGCCCAAGGGGATCCCAACAGCAGTTTCAAAATGCAAATCCCCTTCCCTTTCCAACACTCACTCAAAAACAGAGAACCATTTTTCCTTCTCTAAAGTCACTGCCAACCAGAAACTAGAGGCTTATACACCACCAGTCCCCTTCCCAGCATTTCTTGCCAATCTCTAATTCCTATGGTCTCCCTGGACCACAGCAGGGGCTTGCCACCAGCCTCTACTACAGACAACAGAAACCAGCCACACCAGAAGGGAACTTACCTAAGCAAGTCTGGGAGAATCACATGGTTGCTGGTGCACCAGGGAAAAGGGTCCATGAACAAGCCCCAGAGTGGGAATAGATCTTCAAGGGCACATGATCACATGCCAGGGGGAGTCCGCCCTCAATGGCCCAGAGTGCCAGCTGGATGGCAAAAGGCAGAGCTAGAAGGTGAGCAGGCATTCAGCCTTCCCCTGGAGAGGAGAAAGTACAGTGGAGCCAGGGAACTGTACGGGATCCCAATGTCCAGATGGCCAAACTGAAAACCTCTGGAGGAGCACAACTGGGACTCAGAGAGAACCCAACTGGAGGCAAGGGAAGAGAGCTGAGTAAAGTGGGCTGTCAGACTAGGGCTGGGCCAAGAGCACTGGGGGAAGGCAGAAATAAGGGCTGCGCCCCAGATGTGAAGAGTGAAGGCCCTGCAGTCATAGATATAAGGTGAAACCGCATTCCTGAGTGGAAAGGGTGTGAGTTCATCAGGGGATGGATTGGGGATATTCAGGAAAGACTTAATTGATGGGCACTGATCAAGAGATACGAAGTGGGTGTACTTGTGGTTTATGTTGAGAATTGAGAAGAGAATTAATTCATGGACACTGCAAATGACTTTATAGGATTAAATAAGGAATAAGAAGAACATTGATTTATGGATATTTTGAATGAATTCATAGTATTAGGTAAGAAATAAGAAATTAATTAATTTATGGACACCTCAAATGAATTTACAGAATTAATTAAGAAAAGAGTTGAATTGATTTATGGACACCTTGAATGAATTTACAGATTAATTGAGGAATAAGAACTTTGCTGATTTATGGATATTCCAGATGAGTTTATATAACTTCTTAAGAAATAAGAAGTGTGTTCATATTATGCTTGTGAATGCGCCGAGAGATAAGGAATGACTTAACGTGGGGATATTTGTGTCATGGAATAAGGAACGAGTGAGGTCAAATAACAACTTGAGGCACAAAGGAGGCTTAAAGTGGAAACATAACCAGTGCGACTCATCCACCACAGACTCAAGAGGAAAGGGGCAGGGTGTAAAGGAGGTGGAGCTCTGCAAAAGAACAGGTGGTCCAGTAAATAGGCCTTTGCCGTGAGGGGTCATCAAACCTCAAGAGAACCTGAACCTCAGGACATGGAGAGCGATCAAGAGAGGGGGACAAAGGACATATGAGTTCCAACACAGTGGTGGCTTGAGAGTTTGCATGTGCTCACATCCCAGAACACCTGTTCTGCCCAGAAAAAAAACAGAACAGGGCAGAGCTGGACTTGAATCCTATATATTCCACAAGAAGATTTCAGCATGCCCGGTCCAGGACTCAGACCTGCCCATCTGTCCCCTGGTATTCTGTCCTACATTTCTGAATCTCTTACCAACACATGAAAGATACTGGAGTCTCCCCTCCAGAAAAGTAGCACCAGAACAAGGGACACTTTTGTTTGTTTGTTTGTTTGTTTAAAAAACCTCACACAAGACAGTCACAGATTCACTTCAAAAGAACTTTTTTAAATTTAGAAATGCAGTTATATACATAGAACAATTAAAATTAAATTAAACTTTGTACAAATATTAAAATACTATCTTCACACCCACTGCAATGTACAGGATACCAGGAAAAATATATATAAAATAAAGCAAAATAAAACTGATTGGAGTGACATCCTGCACAGCATCAATTACAGTTTTTTATTTGTCAATCCCACATGAGTACCATTCTGCAAATAATTCCATAGTGGTGCAACACAGAGGAAAAAAGAACAGGAGAGAAACAAAAAAGATTAATGTATTGAAGGCAACCAAGCTCCCCTTGGGTTTGCATCTGCAACTACTTGCAGTCTACCCACTGCATCATAAGGTGTCTGCTCCACAGAGAGTTCCACCTTGTGTTTTGTTCAAACTCTTGCATATAAAGTTGGGAAAAAAAAAACCCAAAACATTTTCAGCAGAATAAGATTGCCCTTCTCCTGGCTCACCCTCAGAGAGAAGCATAAGCACAGCTTAAAGCGTGTGATAAAGAGAGAGGCGTCAGTTTAATTCAAGACACGCCCACTCCATGCAAACACCAAAGGTAACCTCTTAAAAATGATGCAGAAGGCCAAGTTAGAAGCACTGTAGGACAGAGCTCCCTGAAGAGACATCTGGGAGACTACCATGCTCTGGTCAGGGATGAGCAGGATAATCAATGGAGGTTCTGACAGGTAGGAAGGTGGCTCACTTTCTATATAAATATACTCCCTAAAATGAAGCCAGCCCTAAGAAGTCTTTCTGTACTTCCTAAGCATTTCAAAGTAGGCTGAAGGATTCTAATAGCAAGGCCCTAGGCAAACAAATGCTTTCATCAAACTAATTTAACCTGCAGTTCCCTTTTGTGGGGGAATGGAATTTATTGCATCACATACTGAGAACCAGGAAGTGAAATGGATTAAGACTGGTCCTACTGGCCAGACAGTACAGGGCAGTAAAAGTCTAAATACACATCACTGCCATCAAAAAGCCAAAGTGATTTTAAAAGATTAGTTTAGTGGTCCCAGGTGCTGTCAAAAACAGATTGGCAAGATAATCTGAACTTTGCTTTTACTTTGCTGTGTGACCATGTCCTTCCATTGTAGAGCTAGAGTTTCTGTGATAATCGGATCAAACTACTAACCACTGTAGGCATTTGCATGGGAAAGCATGAGTTACCTGCAGCATCATGTACACCGCCAAACTGCATTTTCCCCTGACCCTCCCCACCATTTTCTTAGGTGCGGTCTCTTTTGTACTTACAGCCTAGCTTATTTCCTATAACTGATCTTGCTGTCCTCATCTACTCCCACCTCAAATTGACACAAATTCCCCACTGCTGGGGACAACTTGCTTTATCTCCTGCTAAAATGGTAAAACATATAACCTTTACTCTTTGATTGCTCCCAGCACCACGAGGCCAAATCACAGCTCCAGGGGCCTAAAAGTCACACTAAGCTGGGGAATATTTTATGAGGAAAACCCAGGCGGATGCCCAAGGGAGAAGTGTGAGAGGATTCTCAAGGAGTCAGCTATCTTCTACACTGCAGGGTCCCCATTAGGGAATGCTACTTCCTCTCAGATCTGCAGGGCCCTACCTAAGGAACAACCCCACACAAAGGAAGAACACCACTCCTTCAGTTTGCACTTCTTATTGGCCTGTGCACCTCATTGGAAAGGGCATAAACCCTGAAGACTGAATCCTTTGCAGCATGTCTGTCCAACCTTTTTGAATGTGGGGCTGGATCATGAACTTTTTATCACCCAGTGATAAAAAGACCTCACAGGAAGCGGTATCACATCATCCCCCGCCCCCCGAAACAAAAGTAGCATTTACTTTCGTTTCCCGTCGCAGCACCTCGGGCCTCAGAAAACAGCTTGGAGGGCTGCATGGCGGCCTGCGGGCTGTATGTTGGACAAGCCTGCTTTGCAGTATTCTCCCATTAAGCAGTGGAGGCATGGGAAGTTGGTAGGATGGACAACAGTGAAAGAGCAGTTAAGACATCAGCTCCAGAGGTGCGGATTTGCACTTTGCTTGTGATTCAAGCCAGATTGTCCTGAGTTGACCCAACTCTGAATGGGCACCTGGCCAACAGCAATGGGGAGTCAAACATGCAGCCAGTCGCTATGCCAGCTACATCACTCCCTTATGTGCTACAGCTACAAAAACTGGAGTGCCTTAACCACACTAGCCTGTGGGGCTATTAGTCAAGTGGAGCTTTGAGGGGTTGTTGCTTTTTTTTTTTTTTTTTTTTTTGACTTCACACCTCACTGTACAGGGTGAGGCAAAGCTCTTATTTATTAAAAAGTCCATAAGCCCACAAAAAAGTTTCCCCTTACCTGTGCTATTAACAATTTTCACTGTGTTAAAATACCCCTGTGATTAAAGTTACCATCCAAATTTTATCTGAGTACAGAAAGACTAATCTGCTCCACTTTGGTTTACTATCAGTTTCACTTTTGGATTCTCCCACACTGGTATGAAATCGTACTGTTTGGGTTGCAAACTCCCTAGAGGAATACATTTAAAAAACACTTTCTACTGTAATGCAGAGGGAATCCTGGAAATGTTCATATTGCACATAGTACTTTTTGTAAGTTTCTCCTAATAGTGTCCTTTCATTTATTTAATGAAAATATCAGGCTAAAAAAAATAAGTGCTATTTATTTTGAATGATCATGTGTAATTAAAGCCACTGTCATATTCTTGGTAAGTATTTCAAGATACGGCATGCTAACAGAACAAAAGCCATCCTGTGGGGAGGGGGGCTGTCTGGGAAGGCAGCTTCTTCCTGAATATGGTGGCCTATGACAGCAGTGAGGAGGAATGTATTTTTCACTCAAACTTAACACTATCAAGCCACAATCACAGCAGACCTCATGAGCATGGGTTGCTTAAGGCTCAGCCCTTCAATCCTCATTCCTATGGACTAAAATGAGAGTTCAAGCATGTCACATTCCTTCTAGGGCCCCCATTTCCCCTAGTGATGTCCCCTTCCTTCAAACTTTTACAAGGTATGGAAGGAAACAGCCTACTTGCTGCTCTTTAAAAAAGCAGGAACTTTTCCCCCTATTTTAAAAACACCAACAAATAGTTCAGTCCCTTCTCCCCTCCCCCTTATTCTCTCTCATTTTGTATGTACAAAACCTCTAAAACTGAGGGCTTGGGGTGGAAGAACAGGTTAATCCAAGAGCTGTTCCCACTTGTTTTGTCTTGCATGGGATCTAACATCTCTACTTCCCACGGCTTTTCCTATAGAGGAACACTGTGCTCTGGTCTTCTGCAAGTGCCAGGACAGCTGGAGTCATCTGAGGTTACCAGCCAGCGTGCTGTGACTAAACTATCCTCACCCAAAGCAGTGTTTCAGTGTCAGCAGCTGATGTTTCATCCTCTTAAAAATCAGAGGTGCTGATTGGTTTTGTGTTATGAAATTCACACACACACACACACACACACACACAAAAATACTATAAGAGAAACAAACTTAAGACACCCCTTTTTTCCAGTGCTTGTCTTTTTCCAATTGATAATACTTCCTTTCAGCTGAGGGCTAATCACACTGTAAGAATAGGGGTGAGTGAGCAGGGCCATTTTGCGTGGTTTTTGCTGGGTGAGTGCCTGCTGGTTTCAACGTGCAGTGCAGTACAAAGTCAGGCCTCAGTATCAGTTTCCAGTGGCATTAAGAGAATGTACTTTTCTGTCCCCTCAGTGTTGAACTGAGTTTAGGGTACAGATCCTCCAAGGGAGGATGTTAGTGCAACTGGCCTCCATCAGCTCAATTATTAGGGACCTTAAGCTAATTAAAACAACTCATTCTATATTGTATGCCTTGCAAGAGCAGAAAACAATGGCATTGTACTCCTGCCCTGCCCAAGCACTTTGCTAAGAAATGTGAGATCCGTGCACAGACATACTCAGTTCAACTTGGATCAAAGAGGCGATTTTGGTAGGAAAGATTTTTAAAAACCTAATTTTTTTTGTCCTATTTCACTTTAAACTCCAGTGCAAACGATGCACAAATGAAAAATCTTACCTCTGCACTGTCTGAAATGCAAACACTGCAGTAGAGGTAAGCGGGAAATGAAACTGAGTAGACACAAGTGGAATTTCTATTGATCAAACTGAAAGAAAGACAAAAGCCACCCAGGACAAGGAAAGCTGGACTGCCAAATTTCTGCTGTAAGCTAGGGTGCTGTGAATAGCACAGGTAAAGAAGGTTGGTTAAAAACATACTATTTTGAACTTGATTGCGTCTCTTAAGCCATTCTTGTGACAAACTGATTTGCTAGTTGGAGGAAAGAGATATATAATACACTACTACAGCTGCCTTAGAAATTAACAGGCAAGTGTAAATAAACAGGGGAGGCAGACTGCTGGCTAAACACTGCAGCCAATTGCTGCCTGCTGGAGAGTGAGCTAACCCTCAGCTGCTACAGTCATAATTTTTTTTTTTTTTTCCGGAAAGAGGTACAATTGCGTGCATGTGTGGGAGGGAGAACTGGGGGGAAATTATAAATAAGTGGAGTCCACCCATGATTGGGAAAAGAAGTAGTGTCTATCCACAAGTTACAACTTGCTGTGTAAGGCCATCTCTCATTGCTCCCATTGAATTGTATTAGAAATTGAATCTGAGCACAGTGAATATGTTTCCTGTAGGGAACCCCACCTAGAACAACCCTCAGCATGTACTAACAAGGTCCTACATTCTCCATCTTTGTGGGTATACTCCTAACTTATATACTGTAGCCCACTGTTTAAATACCTGCCATGCCCCCTCCCCAAGCACCAGGCAAGAAAACCACACTGCATTCACTCATGCTTTTAAAAAGATGTTCAGCAAACACATTGTTCTCCCACCCGTGAAGACACCTATGGGATGGGGACTATAACACATGCTCAGAGATCTGTTGGGATAAAACAGTAACACGACTCTGATGGCAGAAAGTCAGGAAGAGATGTCTGAACCACTCAGAAAGCAATGACCTAGCCTTCCACTGCTCAGCACTGCACTACTGCTGACAAGGTCAGCAGGGATCCCAACTCCAAAGCCAAAACATTTCCTGGCTAGGTTCCCCCCCGACTGACCACATTTTTCAAACATAAGGAGGGTTTGTGAGGTCAGGAGGCACATGAAAAGCCCTTATGCTGCTTGAGGGAGAGGGGAGCAGAATGAAGGGAGGGGAAAGTATTCCTGACATGACTTTAAAATGAAAAACTATGTAAAGTTCTAGGGGTTGGTAGCTTACAAGCTGATGCAGGAACAAGCCCGTGCTATTTATTCAAAGTTTCAAGGGCTGTAAACTAAAAGGCAACCTTGCTGCCCCTTACAGTGCTCCCCCACCCCGCCCCATGGCAGCACCTTCTGACACAATGGCCCAAGTAGGCTACCTCTTTAAAACCAGAAGCAATGTAGTCCCATCTGCATGGCTCCATGGGTGAGCTAACTGGCTCCATCACTCAGCAGTGCTATTTAACCACCCTTGCACTACTTTCTGTTTGGGAAGCAGCCCATCCAGAGTAGCACAACGTGAATGAGGGCTGCTACTCAGGATGGAAAATGTACTATGTAAACCTAGCCAGAGCCACTTGAAGCCCTCAAGAGCAGGGCTTTGGAGATGTCAAGGCTCAATCCTAGCACACACTGGTGTCAACTGAATGCAGTTAACCTCCAGTTAGCATAGGCTTGGTTAAAATGCAAATCAGAGGATCCAAGTGGTAGGATCAATCTGCTTGCTTTTGGCCTTGTTGAGAGCTGGCCACGCTCAGAAACTCTCTCAGATTAACACCTGAAGCTGCCCCTACACTAGCCCAACCCTGGAAGAACTTCTAATGGTTTTCAGTGAAAACACAGCCCCAGACTTCTAAACACAAAAATACCAAGTGGATTATGGAGTGATATTGGGATTCTGGAGTGGAATCCTGCAGATTTACAATCACGCTGCTTTTTCAGCAGGATTTTGTAAGGGACAGAAGGCATCCCCAGAAACCTGTAAAAGACACCAGAGTACTCTGTTTTTACCATTGCTAGCAATACCCAATAACTTGCTATTGGGCAGCTAAGTAACAGAGGGCACCACTTCATCTTAACAATGCTGAACACTGTTGGATAGTGTAGATTACCCATTCTGGAACTTCACTCAAGCCCAGGCTTGGCACTCTGAGGGAATTCTGTCCTGTCCTAGATGCAAGGGGATGCTGTAAGAAGAGCCTATATATAAACCACGTCTGCACTCAGTGAGCAAGTAGTCCTTGGCCCCTGCATTCTGTGCAGCAAAAGAGCTTGCGAGGCCTGTGAGAAGCTGCAACAAGCCGGTGTGAGAAGGAGAAAGGCACAAGTAAATAGCAGCTCTGCAGAGACTGCTGTCAAACAACTGGCTGGGGGAGCGAAGAGGGAAGAGCTCAACTTCATTACATTACTTGAGCCTGTAATGCAGATGGAATGGGGAGGGCAGAACTGCACCAACCCCAGTTGCGCATTGAGGAGGCAACCTGGCGACATCCTTTGGATCATGAGGTGAGGGGTCTCTGCTTGGAGGTATCCAGGGCACAGCTTGCAAGGGTGGGGCAGGTTGCACAGAGTGCTTGCATCCCAAGGAAGAAAGGAGAAACCAAGAGGAAGAAGGCTAAACAAGTGCAGCAGGCCTCATGCTTCCTTCAACAATGGAATATCTGGGAGGAAAAAAAAAAGAGAGAGAGGTCAACATAAGTCTCTCCATAGCGCTTCTAACAGACAGCAGCAATGTACATGTGAGGGCCTTACATTTTAGCTCAACGTAGACACTCAATATGGTGACAAAGCACCATTCTCTCTCTCAACATACAACCATCCAGGACCTGTCTCCAATGGCCTGGTTTTTCTGAAGGTTTGAAATCAATAGTTTCTTATTACTTGATCTACCAATCATGGAAAAGACTTGTTTCAATATAACCTGCATCTGACTAGGAGCAATGTAGGCTCCCATGTAGCCATCGGGGTCAGACTGCCAGAGCTACAGCCTTAGAAGCACAGATCGCCAAGCACAGACAGACCCTGCAGCTCTGTGGGAGTGGCATCCAATTTCCGCAGTCTGAGAATCTTTTGGATGAGTTTCTGGCATCCCTTCCCACATCCTTCCCTGCTCGGCTAGTCACATATTTGAGGTTTTAGTCTCATATCTGGGAATTCTGGTAGGTATTTCCCTCTAGGGTAATTTGCTTATTACTGCTGAGGAAGCTTCTGACTGATATTACTGAAGATTATGCAGCTCACAAGGGGAAAAGGCATTGGCAATGTGTAGTGGGTGCACGTGCACCCCCCGACAGAAGCACCGCTGAGGCTGCCAGCAGCGCCTGTGCGTGGTCGCCACTTGCCACCTCTGCCCTCACCACCGACACCAAAAGCGGTGTCTGTGGGCAGTCCCTGATCACTACTGGCCATTGCAGCCAGCGGCATCTGTGGGTGGTTGCCGACCACCAGTGGGTGCTCGCCCTCCCCTCCCCCCGACACCACTGCAGCCACCTGCAGGAGCTCCCCACTCACGACCGCCTGCGGGCAGTCGCCATGCCGCCCCCAGCCTCTGGGGGCACACATCATTCATGGAAAAAGGAAAGGCCATATTTTCTGCTATCTACAAGTCAGTTACACTCCTTGCCCTACTTTCTTCCTGACTTAGCAGGACCACCCTCTTCAGAAGCCAACCACTGCTTGGTCTCCATATAGGCTCTGTCCTTGTAAGGCCCTTCCCTTCACAGAGTCCAGAGAACTCAGCAGGGTGGCTTCTGTTTACAGGGACTTCTACCGGGCTGAGGTGCAAGACAATCAAAGGTCACTCCTCTGAAGACTTCCACCAGGTCTTGGGCTGTGGTCTATAAGTGCTTTGTGCACTGAGCTAGCCAGCACCTTGATAAAACTGTCTTGAGTAACAGTGCCTAAAATGGAGGCACTCCAGAAAATGGCCTTGATGCTGGCCAGCATTGGATACCGTGGAAGAAAATGAAACTGTCAGTGCATCCACACTATGTAATGCTGCAACAGGCAGAGAAGGAGACTCCTTTCAAACAACTCAGCTGATGACCAGTTTGGGTCCTGAAGCGTAACAAAAGCATGTGGCCCTTGTAATTTTTATCCTAGCTAGCCGCCCTGCCAAGGCTAGTCCTGCTTATATAAGCTTCCCATTCAACACTCCTATGTCAGGTCACGTACCATCTGTATATTCCTCAGAGGAAGTAAGTGATAAAAGGCTTTGTATGTCGCTGTTTTCTGAGTCTTGAGCCTCTTGGTGCACAGGCCTGCTGCTAGCCACACCAGCTACCCAGGAAGAGGTGGCGGCCTGGTGCACAAGAACAGTTTCAGAGCGCTGAGGGCCACTGGCTTCATACAGTCCAGAGCGTCCTGGGGCCTCATCCTCCCCAGTGAAGCCATTACGAGCTCCCTGGTCCTGCAGCTGGTGATGCTGTTGTTGCATCTCTCTTGCTCCACTCTGCCCAGCTCCCTCTGACAGCACGATCTGCACCCGTGAATCCGAGGGTGGAATGCAGTTCCCTGCGCTGCCATAGACTGCTTCTTCATAGGACGGCAAAGCCACTTGGACACCATCCACCATGATAGAAACCTGGTCCCCAGACACACCTTGGTCACGTCTTTAAAGAGAAAAAATAAAGTTAAGAGTGAATATGGAGACCGACAGCCCACTGGGTCTGCAAGAGACCCCAGCAAGCCAGTGAGCCACAAAGTCAATGCCCCCAATCCCCATCATTCAGGATGTATGTATGTCAAATTTTACCATGATCTCCTTAAATGCAGTCATTTCCTTGCAGCTCTCCTGTGCCCTGCCATGGAAATGACCACAGCTCAGATTTGCTTTCCTTACAGGTGACTGGCAGCTGGAGAAAGAGCCTGGATATCTGCCCTCAGGTGAGGCACCTCTAATCGGTAACCACATCTGCAGCTGCACAGGGAGCAGCAGTAATTAGTTCAGGAGATAACTCTGTGCCCACCTGGAGGAAGGGTGGCACAGCGTAGTGTAGACCTCTGGTGGCAACAGCAGCTAAAGCATGGGACCATCAGCACTTCCATAAGCAAGAGAGAAGGGAAACATGCATTTTGTGATTTCCCCTCGGCAGGGATAAGCTGGAGAAGTGAACATTCACCAGAAGCTCCTGAACAGCCATGTTCCTCTCCCTGTCCAATTTTATTCATTGGATGGTACCAGCACAAGCTGCAATGGTAGTAGTGATTGAGGGATCTCACCAGCAAACTGGGCCGGAAAGAGACAACGAACCACAAAGCACAACAGATGTACGCACCCTGGGCTCTTTGGTAATATATCCAAGGCTGAGAAAGGAAAAAGGTTGAAGGACAGGATGGTCAGGAATAGGAATAGCTTGTTTTGTTTAAAATGCAGAAGAGCAGATATCTCATGGGATAGCTCAGCAGACAAGCCATGGCATTATCATGCCTGTTGCACCACAGGGTTAGGGAGACTTTCAGGAGGAGCAGGGCTGCACAAGCTCCAGGCAAGCTGCCTCACAAAACCTAAGCACTGCACTCCTGAGACCATGCGTCACCCACTCATTCTGCAGCTGCCAAGTTTTTTCCACCCACAATACCGCCTTTGCTTCATCACTGTGCTGGACAGCAGAAACCAACAGGTATACGGGGGAAAAAATCATCACAGCTCCAGTACTTTGGAAGTTTGTTAAGCCTTAGGTTTCAAACATAACAGAGAACTCCTCTTCTTCTCTAGAGAAAATATGGCACAATGCAGTTAATTGAGAGTTCTGGTCCAGCTTCTAATAGATCACAGTCATTTGACAAAACCCACCATCTCTACCTTAGTGCTAACTGTTACCTTTGCTGTCAATCTGCAATAGAGAAACCAAAGACCACAGGGACTGGAAACTAAGCCATGTCCAACTGGGCTTTTGGCTGAGACACACTTGTGGAAGGAAAGCTGATACTAACACAGCCAAAGCTGGATCTGTTCGCAGATGAAAAGGACACGGTCTCCCTTTGGATCAAGATGGCAACTTTTGCTAACATTAGGTTTAATCAGGGAAGACAAGTTATAGCACTAAAAAACAGCCCCTGAACAGCAGGATGTGCAGCCATTTTATGGAAGTCAGCTAAGCAGTGATGGAGAGAAGCAGAGAAGCAGAAATGGGTGAAAGAAATGAAAAACCCCAGAGCAGAAAAAGAAGAACAAGGAGCTAAGTAAAGGTACAAATCCAGTACCTTCCTGGACTGCTCCTGGAAGTAAATAGGCCTCCATGGCAATGACTCACCAAAGCTGAAAGCTCCCGACTTAGCTCACCTGCTGTGATGGAAGGACTTCAGCTTTGGCTGCAGCAAAACAAACAACACCACGAGGAGCAGGATCAGAGCTACTGAACTCGCTGTGGAGGCCACGATGGACAAGGTGGGCACCCCAATCGTTGGGGGAGAATCTTTGCCTACAAAATCCGAAAGAAACAGAAATTAAATCATTCGTGTCCCAAAAAAGCAACTGTACAAACAAAGTGCATGTTAGGCTCCTCTGAAAAGACTTGGGGCAGCTCAGGGAAAAGACAAACAAAAGTGAATAGAGGCTGGAGGGGTTGATTTAAGAGATCTATGCATAGCTTGAATAAGGGACATCTAACAAAGAAACCCAGTATTACCAGAAAGAGAAGAATTGTTCAGCTTCATAAAAGGGAACTTAGGCTGAACAACAGGAAGACTTCCGATAACAGGATTTCTTACCCCATGGAATGGGCTCCCATGGAAGAGATGGAAATCTCCTTTCTTGGCATATTTATAATGTAAACAAGTTGCTAGTAACCAGACAGTAAGAACCATCCTATGAACTAGAGAGCAGGACTGAGATGCCCCAGCCAGTCCTTCCCTTCTCTGCTTTGTGTATCTGCCTGGGCACTGCTGCTATTCCCTACACTGTGTATGTGACAAACACCAATTTCTGTACAAACCTTCTCGCCAGTGATCTTTAGTTCCTACATGCTTCATATACAGGGCATCCTTATGTAACTCACTCCAGTACAGCACAACTTCCAGTTTGCTAGAATTCAATGTATTCCTTAGGGCCACAACCAAGAGTCTCAAAACGCAGCCAGGTGGCCTGAAAACCTATCCTTGCATTCACTTCATCATGCTCTAGTGTTGGCCTGCTGGGTGGCTACTTTTGTCCTCAAATAGCTAAAATGTTTCAGTGGCAGGTAGAAGCTTCAGAGGAGCACACCATACTACATTCTGCTTTTGTACCCTAAAGGGAGATTGAACTGGGCTTTGTGTTTCTGGAGGAGCAGAGGGGTGAAAAATTTACCAGGAGGGGTAAGCAAACGTCAGTGTTAATTTTTGAGCACCAGTATGCAATGCTGTAAAAGCTGCTAACTTTCCCAAGTGCAGCTTCAGGGAACTGGAACACAGCTAGCTATTAGTCAATTGGTGAGACTGTTAAAGGCTAGTATTAATGTGGGATAGCCAAGGGACTAGCGTCAGTAATACAGAGTGTTTTTTCCCCACTTCCAGGTCTGCCAGGCCTTTCATTTAGTTTGTTTGAGGCAGGTGGGATTTTACTCATACTTCAACTAAGTAATTGTTAGAGTTGCTCTTTTTCCAAGTTTGACTTCCTCACTCTGAAGATGCCACTAAATCATTAAAACTCATCTGTGCTTCCAACTATACACAGCTGATGACAATGGATGTCCAGTAACTATTGCAGCTGAATGAATTTGCACTAATCTTGAATATAAGTAGGGCTGAGGGCAAGCAGTGTTCACCATTGCCCAGCAGCACTGCTCATCAGCCATGGGCATTGGAGGTATACCCCAAGTTTTAACAGCCCTATATTTCTGGCCAGCCCAGGTCATGTTCCATCCCTCAAGACACTACAGAGGAGCTGCATGATCACTACTTGTCACTTGCTACTTCCAGTCCTAATGTGGCGAAAATGCTACCTTTTGGGAATGGTATCCAAGACAGGCTAACTGCTGTGGTACAGCTTTCTGGCAAGGATTGGGGATAGAAGAGGAACTGTGATGACCAACGGAAGTCTTAATGAATTCGAAGAGCCCATGCAGGGTCTATCTGGTGCCAGGTGAATTTCGTTTTCTCTTGCACAGGAGCTCAGAACAAAGCTTGGAGAACAGACTTAGCAGGGACATCAGGCAAACTACTGCTCTAGGACAGCATGGGAGCAATCGCAGAACCAGTGTGAACTCCAAGGGCAAGGGGAAGTGGTGGTAGAAGTGGGAAGGAGGGAGAGGTGAGGGAAGGTGGAGAGAGGGGGAGCTCTTCTGCTCCTTTCCAAACAAGTTACTTTACTTTTTTCTTCAGTAATCTTAGAGGTCTGTAAACTGGCAGGATGACTCGGCAGGAAGACTAGAGGGTCAGCAAGGGGCAGGAGGGAGTCTTTTTGTTTTTCCACAGGTTTTTATCCTGTACATTTTTTTTTAACCAGAAGACCCATGGACAATGAAATGCAGCAGCACGATAAACATTTTCCTGCAGAGTGCTTTACTTTCCAGTCA
The DNA here is from genome assembly GCF_052110815.1 of Crocodylus siamensis. NCBI lineage: Eukaryota > Metazoa > Chordata > Crocodylia > Crocodylidae > Crocodylus > Crocodylus siamensis. Next base: position 225,251,247 of record NC_143396.1, on the reverse strand, counting down.
TGGGTGAGGAATTCCTGTGCAGCTGGGGAGAGCCCCACAGAACAAAGCTGTGGATTTCCATTTGGAAAGAAACGAAACAGAAAACACTTGTCAGCAACACCCATTACTGTCAGGCCAAAGACAGAACAAGCATCACAGAGCCCTGTGCTGGAGCAGGTCACAAGCTGCCAATCAGGTAAACATGGCCTTCTATAAGCAAGTGTCAAAGTGTTGACCAAGGAGGACAGCCATACTCTAGGTCAAGGGTATGCCCATTTGAAGGGAAGTACTACTGCTGGAAGGACAGCACAGCCTCTGTTAGAGGCAAAGTAGCAGCATCTAAACTGTACACTATTGAGCAACTTACTTCTGCCCCCCTTCTCTTATAATAACCTGCTGAGATAACAGGTTGCAGCATAAATCTCCCCTTGAGTCAGGGTGGAGAAGCGCATCCTAAAGCACAGATCCACAGGACACATTTCTGTGTCAAAGGCTAGGGGCTGGACTCCAACGAGGAAGAAGTAGTAAGAGAAATCTAGGGGGCTGGGACTGCCACTTACATTTGCTCAGTACCCAGTGCAATGGGGCCTGGCCCAAATGCAGTCTTCTGGACACTAACTTGGTATAAACTTTAGAATTGCCATCAGAGAAGACAGTCAAATGGGAAATAGGACATTTAGCATCTCAGATGGTGGAATGCATTACTTACCTTCACTGAGCCTACAGCTAACTTCCATGGTTGGATTCCACTCTCCATTCTCACAGGTCAGGAAGTTGTAACCTCCCTTCAGCATGTAGCCTTCATCACAGAAATACTCTATGACACTGTCAGTTATCAGAGGCTCTCTGCACGGAGTTGGGTGGCATTTGTAGCCTCCATTCTCAGGCTCTGGTGGCCGGGGACAAACTAAAGTAAAAGGAAAAGAAGAAAGGCAAGACGCCATCATTACAATGCCACAGAAGACCTCAGTTATGCAACTGTTGCAAAAGTATTCTGAGAAACATGATGCACACTTCCACCACCGACTTCTGCAAAACACTAATTACTAGAAGTGGGCAGAAAAGTGGCAATATGAAAACAAAGGTTTGCTTCATAGGTTATAGTCCCAACAAATCTGATTCATTTGTTGAATGCCAACTTTTATTCCATTATTATAATTTAGTTACTAAGTGGAGGAAGTTAAAATATAATCACCCAGACTACTCAATTTAAATATTTCCTTGATCACGCGGTCGCTGGACCAGAGAGGGCAAACATTTCCAGTGACAAGACCCAATATCCTTGCCTTCATATTTTTTAAAGATACATCATCAGATGGGGGGGGGGGAAATCACTTTTGAATATAAATGTTTCTTATCTACATTGTTATCATCAACTTCAACAAATATTGAGAGGGCTGAAAGTCTTGCTTATATTTCCCTACATGCTTTTTCCATTTCTCCCATCACAGCCAATTGGAAACAGACTATTCAACTTAATTTGTTTCTAGACAGTGTCTCTGTCAGAGGCACCGGGTCACAAAGTTTGGTTTGCAAAATATTAACGAGCAGCATTAGCTTCTACCGAACACTTTAAAGACACATTGTGTAGGATTACTCCTATAGAGTTTTTTTCCCCCTTTTCTTTTCTTTTTTAAAAGGAGGAGCAAATTTGAGGCCAAATGTGACCTGCAGATGAGGCTGTACAGAAAACCAAATTTTTTTTTTTATTTCCACACATTTCTGCCAGTACGTAGTAAATAACCACTCCACAAACAAAACAAAATCCCAGAGAACAAGGAAATTGATGTAAAAAACAGGATCTTCATTCATTCAGATTTTGTCTGTGCTGGCAGTTCACTGTTATTGCTGGCAGGACAGAGCCTTTTATATGCACTGCATCAGTCTCCCTTTTCCATGGAACCCCTTCTGCCTCTTCTGAAGGTGTTCCTCCTCCAAGAATTTGGACAGTGCAAACAGCAAAACAAATATGCTTATATTATTCAAACACCGAACGTGTTTAAAGGTCAAGAGAACAGGCCTTATGAGGAGATGCTGAGAGGCATGGGACTCTTTAGCCTGGAGATGGAAAGGCTCAGGGGTGACGTGGTGGCAGCCTATAAGGGGTGTGCATCAGGAACTGGGAGAACATCTGTTCACCAGGGCACCCCAAGGGAAGACAAGGTCTAACAGTCACAAACTGCTGGAAGACTGTTTTAGACTAGATATAAAGAAAAACTTCTTTACTGTCTAAGTCTCCAGAGTCTGGAATAGACTCCCCCCCACAAGTGGTGCAAGCACCTACTCTGGATACTTTTAAGAAACACTTGGATGCTTATCTTGCTGGGTGATCTGACCACAGCTGACTTCCTGCCCCATGGGCAGGGGGCTGGACCCCCTGATCTCGCGAGGTCCCTTCCAGCCCTAATGTCTATGAAATGCTGCAAAGATGAATCCAACACTTCCCCCCTTTAAATCACCACAATAAAACTGCAGGAAGAAAGAAGTGTATCCATATTTTAGAAGGAGACTCTTTGGGGTCTGAATAAATTCACGTTTTTCTAGTTAACCACTGTGTGGTAACTCGTGCCCTCTCCTTACCTCTGGAACCTGCCTCTTTTCTGTAGCACTCAGAAAAAAGTGATGGTACTACAGTTTCACCCCAAATCCCAGGAGAACCAGGTACCTCTGTTAAAATGATCATCAGCAAAAGTGAGAATTTAAGGTAGGTACTAACTATTTCAGGGCAAAATCTTGGAGCTAGACTGTTCTTACTGGTGGCAGATGACAGAAAAAGGAGCAATGCACTCAAATTGCAGCAAGGAAAGTTTAGGTTAGATATGAGGGAAAACTCACGAGGATTGTAGTAAAGAACTGGAACACACTGCCTAGGGAGAATGTAAACTCTCCGTCCTAGAGGTTTTTAAGGCCTGGGTAGAAAAAGCCTTGGCTGGGATGATATGTCAGGATTGTCTTGCTTTGAGCAGGAGGTTGGACTAGATGACCTCCTGAGGTCCCTTCCAACCCTAATTTTCTTTGATTCCAGGATTTCTCATTGAGAAGAGGGGAGGGGAAGAGGGAGTTTACAACTCAGAGAACAAAACTCAACACCAAATCCTAACAGTCCAAAGCTGAAGCATGTGAAAACTTCACAGAGAAGTTATGAAGTACAGAGGGAGAAGAAACTCTCACTTTGTGTCCCCACCCTGTCCAACAGCCTGCTCCATAGACACTACTATAAAGCCTTAGCATTGAGGAGGAGGCTGAACACCACTTGCATGCCCACTATGTCTGGAGCACTTTAGAGGAAAGTTGGTTGACCAGCTGTTCTTCTGTACTGTTTTTGCTGAGTTCTTCCAGACGGCATCTCCCATGCAGAAGTTTGTGCCTCCCTATGTGGGACATTTCTAGCACTTCTGCTGCATTTGCACCCAGATGGGGAAGAGAAGGTTTAAACATCTGGCTCAGAGTTATGGCATTGGGTCTTGCCCATAAACTGAGCACCAGGGTATTATGCTCAGTCACCTACTGAACAAGTCCCTCTAGAATAGTATGTTTTATTGAAGGAAAATCTGAATGAGTGCTATTACAGAACATACTGTGGAGAACCAGCCAGCTTGGTCCCATTCCTGAGGGCAGAGATGTGGGATTCTCATATAGGTTTCATATTGATTCTCGTCCCTCACTAGATTAATGGCCAACAGTGTTTCTTCTGTTCTCTGTTCTTTTGCACTACACCCACACAAGCCTTTTAGATCAGAAGCCCTCTTGGGCAGTGTTCTCCTTCTTTGTTTGCTTCACTCTGCTATAAAGGGCCACCTACGCTGGTGATTCTATGCAAGTTACACACACAAAAAGCTATCCTTAAAAAAAAAAAAAAAAAAAAAACATATTTAGGTTATAGCCAAGCACTTAAAAGCTTGGCAAGATCAGAATTCAAGTTCCCCCTGTGCAACCTTAAATTGGCTTCTTTGTGTGAAAGCTTTGGAATGCAGCCTTCAATTACATGCATGCATACTGTTTTTCCCTCCTCCACAGATCTCTGCCTCATTCAGTGTCCAGGATGGATGATACACAGGAGAATGAGGTAGCTGCTTGGTGTTTTCACCCACCTCACAAGGTAGGCGGCCCCTGCCTTATTTTCTTCAGGCCAGACAATGATGATCGAATAAGTCATTCCCTCATGTTTCTCCTGGCGCATTTGTTATGGACACATTTGAGAAAGTCACAAGTATTACTGACGTTACCTCTGCTGACAGGAAAGGGTGTTTTCATCTCTTTTTATACTTGGGGAAGCAGAGACACAGCTGACATTACACAGTGATTTAGAGCTGACCCCTTCCAATCCTGTGTTGCCCCATTCAGGACTGTACCGGGGAGGGAGGGGGGCTGTCAACCAAGCCCTATCATGTGCCTGGCATGCTGCAGTGGCATGGCTACCCTGCCAGATGTTCAATATATATTGAACATGTGGCATGGGGCAAGATGCAGAGTTGGGGGGGAGGGGTATGACATGTGGCTGGATACGGAGTGGCAGCAGCACAGGGCATTAGATGATGGTGGCCGTGTGCAAGCTCCCCCCCAGGAGGCAGTGGCAGCACAAATGGCATGGGGAGGTGGGTAGCTCCAACCCCTCCGCCCCAGTCATTCTTGATGCAGCACTGGCTGAAGCCACAACCCCCAAGAGCGTTACGGATGGACAGACACAGACAAATGGACTAAGCCCTATATATATTAATTAGCAGATAATAGATAGACAGATATTGATATAATGCCTATGACTTGTATTCTCTTGAATACTTTGAACAGTAGAAATGAGATCAAGTTCTGGAAGATTTACTGGTCCTTACCAGCCAGAGGCAGGACAAGTATTGCTACTCAGAGATAGGAAGCATGTCCCTCTCTACTGTTCCCCCACCCAGGGATCTAATGAAGGCTAACAAGTTTCACAAGTTTTCTGGTTAGCAGGCTACTGATCCCTTTGAGTGTACCCTCTACACTTCACCTGCTCTAGACTCCACTTGGAAAGAGGATTATTTGTGTCTTCTCCCCTGTCCACAACTTCTCATACAAGAAATGGGACGTGTCTCCATTACTTCACCCTTCCATTACCCCCCACGGCTGTTTTGAGAATGGACCTGAGGGCAGATAAAGGGCCAAGAGGTCCCTGCTAATTTACTCCTCAATCTCAGCCCTCCTTCTGGGTCCCTTACTCTTCCTGAATATAAACTAGAGTGGGTCTCTGGTACCCAGACTGCTCATGTAGAACTGCAAGATACGACCTGACCATCCAAAACAGCACTACTGCTGCCCTTCAGGTTCTGATGAGCAGGGAAATGGCCTGAGAAATTTCCCTTTTTGTCTGCTTGTCCAAGGTATGAGCATAAGCCAAGGCACCAACATGACTGTCTGCAGACTCCGAGAGACAACATGACATGGATTTATACCAGAACACATTGGGAAGAGTCTTGTGAGAGATGGGATTCTTTTCAAGTTTAAAGTCCACAGAAATTGATGGCTTAAAGCCCCTGCACTCACCAAGGAAAATCTCCCCACTCAGCACTAAGAAGCCACTGTGTACACAACAACAAAGAGAACCAGAAAAGTGATACAGAAAGAAAATGCATGCAATGCCATTTTCAGCATTGAAAGCTTTTATTATATAAATCTTCCCAGCTGGCAGACAGGAAGCTCATTGTCCAGGCTAGCTCCTTTTCTCACGAGAACTTCATCCCCCTACCCCCAAAAGGGTTCGGCTAGTCAGCTGTTTGCTGTCCTGGGAAAAGAAATATTCCCGCCAATACTGCTTTAAAGGGTTCCTCCAGTCAAAATCTCTTGCTCCACCACTGCCTGGTAGCTGGTTCGTAGAGAGGCCAGCACTACTGCCATCACCAATTTTGTCATCTGAAACACTGTGACTACACAACAGAGATTCTCAAGATCTCACCTTAGAGTCTGAAGGCGCTATGTTGTTTAAGTAAAAAGGCCAATCATGCATACATTTCCTTCCTTCATCAAGCGACACTTATGTTTGGCTACATGAGATGGCTAGTGAAGGGGACCAGCTATCATCTGTCCCAAGAGTTAAAACCAGCATAGGTCATGGCCCTTCCTCCCCCCCGGCATGTCATGCGCAACCTGCAAAACCTGACCTGACAGCTCAGGAACTCCTCTCTAGGAAGCAGTCTGACTTGGAGTAGGGAATAGATGTGCTTATTTTACACCCCTCTGCATCAGCTATAGCAAAACCACTCTCCTCTTTTCCAAAGTGAAACTAATTCCTAGGTTGTACAGGAATGTCACTAATATGGGTTCCTATGATCTTTCTACCTGCCTGCCCACCGCTCTGGTTCAGAAAGCAGTTATACGAAGGGATGAACTAGCAGGCCACAAACTGCTAGGCATGGAAATGGTTATCACAGCAAACCATATAGAGACCCAACCTGATTTTTCAGGATCTTAATATCTTGACATAAACAGCAATCAGTGTTTGCCTTCCTGCACACTAAAGCCTTTAGTATAGTGGTCTCCCACCACTGGTTTATTTTTGGGCAAGCTGACTCCATTGTTCTCACCATTATGAATACCTAGCTTCATATCTAACATCTGATTAGGAGATGGCTCCTCAAGTACTCTAAATATAAATGAGATGGCTCATGTTACCAATGGGCAGGCTCACATGCTTTAGGCTTATGAGTTTCTCTGAGCTGTTGGGTACGAGTCATGCAGCATTTACCTGACTGGCACTGGGACTTTTGAAGAGACCATTTGAGAGCCTGCCTCCTCCTTATATCCAATATTTTAAAGCCATGTTCTTGACCAACAGAGATACCGGCAGTCATATAGATGATTCTTCTTCAGTAGCAACATTCAGAAACATGTGCCCAGGTCACTAGAAGGGGCAGCTCAGATATGTAAACTTTTACACGGTGGCAGCAAATTTTAATGTCCCTACTCCCTCAACCCACAATTGTAGCCATTTTGTGGCTATTATGAAATGGTTCATAATTTACCATACACTTCACTTGCCTGGGCCCTACCAGAGTCAACAGCATTACACGCTGTGATTACTCAAAAACTCAGCACTGCTCAATAAGTGTGTGTAATCCAGATCCCCAAAATAAAGGAACCATGTGCTCATTAGTGCTTTTCCCGCACCCGCACCCCCCCAACTCATGACTGGAACTGGGTGTTCTTGTCATGAGTCCTGGGATCCTCCAAAAATGTATATGAAGAAGAAGCACAGGTCAGCCTGGTTCGACTCCACCTCATGGAGGGCAGGACCATACTAATCATCTACAACAGGCCAAGAGAGGGGGCAACAGAGAGATTCTGGATAAGCAGTGTGACGCCCCATTTGGTGATGCTTGCCAGACTTTTAATGCCGATGAAGAAACAAAAATCACTGGAAATAGGAAAGAAAGGTGCAGCTTAGCTGTGGGAGTGAAAAGGAATGTGAAATGCATGCAATGTAGTGGCTCACCATGACCTGAAAAAGTCAGCAATTAAGGGGACTGCACTTAATGGGCACTACCATATGTCTTATTAAGATGAGTTGCATTAACCTATCCTTGTTGTAGCGGTATGTTTTATAATCATGCTCAGTGCTGGTTACATTTAATTTCAGAGTTGGTGCCCATTACTGAGCACATGCTGCTTTTGGCAGCAGTTTTATGATAAACAGTGTATTTATTGAGGTTTCCTTGTATGTGAATATAAAACAAGGGAATTTTTTTCCCCATGCTGACTGGGGGAAAAACTCATCTTGTATTTGAGTAAACACAATATTTATAACTGCAGCAAGCTGCCCAAGAATCTTGTATAAAGGTCAGACTTTAACAGACTATTTAGAGCCAAACTTCACAGGATAATAATGCAGTTATATCAGATGCCCACATTTTTTGCAGGTTTCTAGCAAAAGGATGGTTTGTGGGGAACTGGTAGTCCTATGGTGAGGGGCCTCCCTAGATATCTTCTTTCAAGTAGTCTGGGTTTCTCTAGCATATGAGAAGATGGCTCATCTCCCGAGGCACAAATCAGAAATGGCATCAGCTGCCAGATCCCAGACATAACCATTGGGGTTAAAGAACCTCTTTATACTCTATTTGCAGCAGAATGTAATAAAAAGCCTCTATTGTAAGTGAATACACACTTCCAAACACCCTGCCCAGGAAATGTTTCAGGCCTTCCTAGAAACATCCCAAAATGTAACTTTCTTTGGCTGGTAGTTAATTGAAGCAGACAAAATCCAACGGAAACCAGCTCTCCAGCCTTATCTGAGCCTGATGCTGCTCCCATTGAAGTCAATGGCAACATTTCAAACTGAGCAGGACTAAGACCTTTATTGGGAAATTACAGTTTCCCTAGCAAAGAAGCATTTCAAAGAGGAGGCTTAATTTTTCATGTACTAATGCGAGTAAATGAGATGAAACTGAAGAAAGAAGATCTGTATATATAATCATATAGCTGGGCATTTATATAATTAGACACAAGTGCTTACACTGTGTACAGTAAAGGGCCCATTCATAGAAGTTCCATACATGCCAATGCATTTTTAAAAAGACAAAAAAAAGGGGAAGAAATAAGGATTCTAATTGCAGTCTTCCACCAATGCAGTCACCCAGCTGGTGACTCAGGAGAAGCACAGAGTTGAATTATCTTAATTAACATGTTACACAGTAGCAAAAAAAATCTGTATGCTTATTAATGCTCTGCCATGATTAGCCAACCATGGAGGCAGTCTGCTAGTGGCACTATAATTAAGGATATTGTCTTTCTTGTGATTAAAATATGAATTTTTTTCCTATGCCTTTTTCCTCTCTGGTTATAAAACTAAAGGGAAAAGAAAGATATCACATCATGCTCCTAAATCTGAATTTTTATATTTGTAAAAAGTAAAGTTCTAGTCGGTTGCTAGTTGTTTGGGACCTCTATCAGTTTATTTAAAATGAAGTTTTAGACTTGTGTGGTTTAAAATGTCCCTGACTCAATGGACTTACCAATGAGGGATTAGGTATCTAATTGCTTTTGCCCCTTTTGAACCATTTCCTCCTTACACTCTAAGCATTAGGATGGGAAGGAATAATCAGGGAAGGAGGGGCACAGGAACAACAAAGATGATGACACCCCAGAGAGGGCTGCACACAAATAAACACAGTGCAGGAGAGTTTTCAGGTCTGAAATAAGAGCTATTCTACATAAGGAAAGGTGGACTGTTGTTTTAATTCAGCAGTGCCCCAGCAATAGCACTAGCCTGAATTTGCCTGTTCAAAGGAGTACAATCAATAGGATAATCATATTACTAAATGATCAAAGACATGTTCCAAAGCAATTTGGAACTACAGTGCTAACCCAATTCCCTCAAACTTGGTTAAAATTTTTGTTGACAGGCCCTAAAATTTGAACATGGCTTTGATTTTTAAGCCTGGTCCTTAAGTATCTATAATCTAGACACTTAAGCATCTAGAATCAAGGTACCCCTGTTGTATCTGGGACTTCTAAACACTACTATAAATCAATGTAAGTACAGGGCCTTTCAACAGGGCTGAGCTGGTAATCCATCTTGGTGACAGTCATTTCATGTGCTGTTCTTAGTCAACATAATATCTATAAAGTGCTTTGAGCTCTCCAGATAAATGGTGACCCTGACATACAGAGAGCTGAAAGCCAAATGCCCCGTGTGCACAGGCCAACTGCAGTTGCTTCCTCAGCCTGACAAAGAGTATTTGTACCCAAAAGCTTGCAAAGAATTTTTCCAACTATTTTAGTTAGTCTAATTTATAAAAATCAGATTTACTCAAATAACCTTGCCTGCCTGTATCCTTAGACAGACATGGCTACAACCTATACCTCGTCAGTGAAAAGCGAGGTTCCCAGTCTCCTGCAGCACAAGAGCAGAATAAAAGAGTTCATCTGGGCTGTGTTGGAAACCCAGGATGCAGAGGTTCCAAAAATGGTTAGCTTTGGATCCTGTCCATTTGATAAAGTGGAGACTTCAAAACACATCTGTTTCATTATTTTACTAGATCATCTTCCCATCCTCTCCATGCTTTGCAACCCCAAAATTACTTCCATGCATCAGTGGAGGAAAATTAAACACAGACTTTACTAACACCCTATACAATGTCCAGATGCTGCTTTTGAAATATGAGTTCTATCCTGGTCATAGGCAAGGCATCCATAAGACATAGCTGTGTTCAACAACAATAACAAAAAAACCCAAACAGATTGAGAGAGTTTCCCTAGGAAGCTCACTGCCTTTGGTTTCAGCCTTCATTAAAAAAAACACAGCAAAAGCCCACACAGCGTGGACTCTCTCACAGCATTTTCATTGTATTCTGCACAGCCAGCCTGTGCACATCAAGCACTTCTTTTCCTTCCACTGATAGCTCCGGCAGTAACTTCTAAATCTTTTTTTCCTCACAAAGGAGAGAAAATGATTCAAAATGATAGCAACAATCTATCAAAATAACTTGATAGCCTTAGAACAAGGAGCTGAGACAGATGCCTGGGTACCTGAAGAACCCAAAGTAGGCATGCAATTCAGCAGGAAAGGCACTAGTACAGTACTTGTCCCTGATATTCTCCACCCTCATTTTAATTTTTTAAGAACTTTAGTTTCTTATCTTTTTAGGACCTTAATGTTCTGGTCAGATCCAATTCAGAAGTTTTCTGCGTATCATTTTCTTAATCTCTCTCATCTGGGTAATAATGCACAACTGTGTTTTTAAGTAGATCCTGGGATTGACAGACGCAGAGGCCAACATCAGGGACATCTAAAATTCTAGACGCTTTTAGGAGACATGTAAGCAATGTTAATGAGAGCTGATTATCTCTTAGCACAGGACAATGATCAGGTGACCATGCTGATTCTTTTCCCAATGTCCAAAAAGTTGAGGTTCCAGAGACCACAATATTGCAGTTGTTCCCATCTGCAAATCCTACCTGGAATAAACGTTACTGCTCCAGCAAGTTTGGTCTCTATGCTTAGGGAAGCCCGAGAACAGGGGCGGGCAATTATTTTTGGCAGAGGGCATCTTAACAAGGTTTGGTGAGCTGTTGAGGGCCCCATGGGTAGCCCCACTGCTTGACAGGTGCCACACTCCCCCTGGCCACCATCTTGGGATCAGAAGTCCCACCCTAACCCCTGACCTTTGTCACCAGAAGTCTCTCCCCTTACCCCCCCCCCCAAAAAATATTCCTTTTGGGAGGGTGGTTGCCATCTTAGAACCAGAAAAAAACCAACCATACACTAAAAGTCAAACACCTACTAGAACATATTTTAATTGTATTTAAAAAAATATTTTTGTCAAGATTTACGTTTGTATACTATATATCAAGGTGATTGCACAATAACTCAAAAATAAATTCTTAGTCTTCTATATTGTGGGTGTGTGTGCATGTGGTGGGGGGTATATGGTGTGTGTGTGTGTGTGTGTGTGTTTATGGTGGGGGTTGCATGGTGGGGGTGGGGGGCAGCAGTGCCAATCAGAGCGCCCCCCCACTGCTGTTGCCCCCACTGCCTGCCAGGGCTGAGTGCCATGGGGGAGTGTGGGAGGTCCCCATCCCCTTCCTGCCCTCACACCCATACCCTGCCCAGCCAAGCTCTGTGCTGCAGCCACCCCAACCCCAGCCCCAACCCCATGCTCCCGCCCAGTGCAGTCCTGCCCACACCCAGTTTCCCTCCCTGCTGCCCAGGGATGCTGGGGAAGCCTGCAGCAGCAGCAGGCCCACCCTGTGCTAGTGGAGCTAGCCCTTCCACCCCCGAGGATGGGAGTAAGGTATGTCCCTCGGGGGTGGAAAGGCTGGGTGGGGCACAATTCATTGTGGGGTGCCACAGGCTGGATGGAAGTGCCTGGCAGGCCGGATTTAGCCTGCGGGCCATATTTTGCCTGCTCCTGCCCTAGGAGCTTGTGCTGGACAACTGCACAAGCTTCTGGAGGGAGGGAAGGCCGAATGTGGGGTTTTGATTTGTAACCCCTCTAGCTTAATGTGCATGGATGACAAGCAGCTCTTTCCCATACAGACCAGCCTATTTCCCTGGTGACCAAGCCATGAATCTGGAGGAGAAACAGCAGGCTAAGTCAGGCTCAGTATAGACAAAGGTGGAAAATGATGCTGGTAATCTAGAGGGAGGCATCCGCAGGGCCTAGTAAGGTAACTCCTACTTCTGCCACTGTACAATGGAAACCTAACATATCTTGAACTTCCAGGTAGAAAAAGAACATTTTTTTTCTTTATGTACATGCCTAGTATGAGAACTGCAACTATTTCTCCAGTACAGAACTCATTATTATTGTCCTTGCCTTCAGCAATTCCAGCCTAGACCACTGCAATGTGCTCCAACTTGGGTTAACCTGCTACAGCCGCTTGAATCTCGGAGCACAATGCCTACTTGGTATCATAAATAGCAATTGGGCATCTGTTCTTCCTCCCTCAAAGAGTGTAATCCGAGATGTTACCATAAACTTATAAAACACATGGTCAGAACCATTGTTCTGAGGGACCTCCTCATTCCCAAATTCTAATTCCAGTCCTGCCACTGATTACTCTGTGACTGTGTACAAGCTTCCTAACACCTCTAAGTCCTGGCTGTCCCAGCTATGTAATGATAATAATAACTAGCTCAAGAAGGGGTTATGAGAACTAGTAACTTACATAGGGCATTATACATTTTAGAATTCAAGAAAGCAATTAATTAAATCTTCACATTTGTGAATGGGAAGATTCTCTTACTAGCCATGTCAGTTTACAACCTATCACTGTAGCCTTTTCTCAACCACCAACAGCTTTTTTGTGGAGTTTAAACCAATTCATTTTTTAGCCCTTCTGCAACAACAGCTGTTGCCTGTTCTGACTCAAGCTGTCTAGAAAGTATTGAGCTTGGAAGCTGTCTGAGCCTGTCCCAAGAATGGCATTTACATGGAGTTTGCTGTGTGGTCAAAAATCATTTTATTTTCCTCTACACTGAAACACAACTAAAAAATGTTAAAAGTCCCAGACTACAGAAATCTCTCTGCAAGTGGTTGCATGAAAGGTACCAAGTCATGCTGAGTAAGGCTAGTTTACTTGATGCTACCTAGTAGGAATTTCCCAGTACTAGAGAAACTTTGCTTATTTTTACAAGCTGTTTTCATTATGACCTTTATTTTAACCACTTGCAAATTTCAAGACAGAGGGCTTAATAGTAGGATTTTCTTTTCATCTCTCCCCTCCACCCAACACTTTTAAAAAGCCTCCCCCAACCAGGAGACTTGTCAACGTAAACATTCAGTTGTTTACTAACTAGTCAATCAGGGACAAGATTAATAACTTCTTAACACACACTTGAACATGTGTTGTTGAACAAATCAAGGATCTTCAGAATAAAGATACAACATTTAGCATAGCTGCTGTTCCCTAAAATCTGGGACAGAAGGTCAAGAAACCAGTTTAACCTAAATCAGTTAAGTCTGATGCTACATCCATCCAGGTTTATCTTAAACTGATTCTGGCCATTTTGAAAGTGGTTTATGCGCACTGAACTTCTGTTGTGTTACAGATTTGAACTGGTTTCCAATCGCTTGTACCATTTTGTGTGTAATTTCTGTCCCTAGCTTAAAGGTAATAGTGTCCTCCATTTCAGATCGTGCCTGATTCAAAAGCGGTATTCAGTCCGGTGGTTTCATCTGCAAGAGGTGAGGAACCACCCACAGAGCTCAGTCTGAGGAGTGGCAGGCATAAGCCTGAACACTTACTCTTCTCAGAGATTACTCCAAGACAACCTGAATATGGTGACAAGAGGTGGGGGGGGGGAGGGGGGCAGGTGTAGCTCTTCAGGCAGGTGTTTTCCTAACAAATGGGCAAACCAATGTCCAGTCTGCTTGGACTTGGCTTCTCAAGTCTGCAGTCACAGTTGAAGAGGAGAGGTTGGAGAGCTGTTCGAGAACGTCAGAACTTGCATGCCTTTCTAAACTGCCCAGCACTATAACAGCATTACTGTAAGCTTGTCCTTTAGTTTATGGGTGATGGGAAAGACAGTGCAAAGAGTACCTGTAGTCAGAGATGACCTGAGCAGGGTGTGGAGCCCGAGACAAATCAGCCTGTGCGCAGTACCGCCCCTGGATGCAAGGAAGCCAGCGGCAGATTTGGTTGGCGGAGGGGGGGAGGGGTACCAAGCAGCCGGAGGTGAAGCGGTGGCAGTGCAGAGTTGCTGCACCGCTCTGCCCAGCTCTGTGGGGGCCTCCCCAAAGTGTGGGGCCTGGGGCCATCACCCTGATTGGCACTCCCCCAGGGATGGTCCTGCCCATGGTTTACTTCAAACCAAAGTTGGAATTAAAAAGGTACTTAAATAACAGAGGATTTTAGCTCTTTTAATACCCCAGGGGCTAAGAAACCATAGGGTATTCCTGAACAAGGAGACAAAGTCAGCCAAAGAATTATCTTCCAATTAAGGCAGTTGAGTGGTGAGCATGTTGCTGAGAAGCAACTAACAGAAGGGTTTAAGAAAGTAAGGAAGAGCTACTATGCTACTTTCACAAACTTTGTGTGCACATGCACAGTGATTCTTTACCAGGATGCTTCGAGATGCTTTCAAGGATGCCACAGAATCCCACACAATGTTAGCACTTAAGTTTATAAACATGATTTACAGGATAAAAAGAGATTTCAAATAGAAATCCATAGTCATGGTCTTTTTGAGTTCTTTGTAATACAAGAACTGTAGGTTAGCTTTCACAAAAAAGTGAAAATGGAGAGCTGGCATTTTCCAAAGGGTGCCTCAAGTCTAAAAAAGTTCAGCACCACTGCAGTAGACACTCCACCCAGCACTGCTGGTAAGACGGTGTTCTCCTCCAGCCCCATGCCAGAGCTGTGGGACAGTCCACTGTTGGACCAAAAAGTACATACACCTTGAATGCAATACCTTTTATTAATCCTTAAATATATGGTATATACCAAGATCCACATTTCTACCTCCTTTTTTTCTTTTTTGAGAGTTATATCATTGTAGACAGGTAAAAACTTTAAGAAAGTGTGAGCATTGTACTTTATGGGATTTTATTTCTGTTTTTCCACAGCTTGTCCATGGCTCTAAGCACCTGGAATAACTAGCAGTACTTCATGCAAAGCACAATGTGCACCACCACCTAAAAAAGTGTGAAACACTGTATTGTTTCAGCCTTCCTGAATACAAATGGCTAATAAATCCATACTATGGCAGGCCAAAGGAGGGAGAGATTTCTCAAATTAAGTTCTGCCAGTGAAACCATTCACATCCCCTGCTTTTCCAATCAAGTGGTCTATGATTTATACAACTCATCTGTATCAAGACCAAGGTATTATCACACTAAATGACATGCAGTACCAAAGGATAATGAGGTTCCCAAATCATTTAAGGGCCTCAGAGGTTACAACCAACACCTTCAACTCCATCTGCAAACTGGAGGTCATCAGTTCAAGTTACAGAGCACTGGTATTTTATAACACCGTCTGCTCATTAAGTGAGCAGCCACTTTTTATACCGGCTTCAGTTTCCAAATGATCTCAGTGCACAGTGCCACGTAGATCCCATTTCAGCAATCTAATCTTGCAATGACAAAGGAAACAGCAAGGTTCATATTGGTAGGAAAACAACTGCACTCTCCTGAAAGGGTAGATAAAGAGGCAATCAGCTACTGTCAGAGCATCTAGAAGCAATCTTGTGTCTGGTACCTCCAAACTGCAAACCCATGCAAAAGCTTGCCCCTCTTATTCAAGGGTATGCATATCACTGCAGATGTATTTTTTTTAGTAGCTTTCTACATCTAGCCATTATGAACCTCAGTCTTGTCTGGACTGATACCTTCATGCTAATTTAACAAAAGACTTGGCCACTCATTCTACTTGACATTAGGTCAATATTAGTGCTAATGAAGTTCCATTCTCCAGCATCAAGTTTTCCATTTTGAGACATCCTCAGAACAGTGCCCATAAGGACATCTACAGAGTCCCAAACTTGTCTCAGAGGTATAAAGTGCACAGTATGGTATTTTGTACCACAGCTTCTATGGAGGACAAAATATTTCAGAGTGGCTCAATGCCTACACCTAGCCTTTTTATTTACTTATTTTGTGCATCTAGAGGATTAGATTAATTTTTTTTAAAACACTGAAAACTTCTAATATGTTTGATAAAAAGTATTTATACCATTTGCCTCTGCATTAAAGTGAAAACAGTCTTCAGTCATTTCTGCTTGAAATTCAAAAACTTGCATCATTTTGTTGTACTTTTGTTGAGATTTAAGCTTTGAAAATGAACAACAGTATGATGGTATGAAGAAACACAGCCAAGATTCAATCCCACTCCCTTTATATTGGGCAGAGAAGGACAGGGATTATAAACATGCAGTGTTTTTAGATTTATCACTTTAGGAGTTGGAAGGATGCTTACAATTTGCCCACATACGAATCAAGAAATCACCGAGTGATGCTTATCGGCTTGCTGACAGGAGCATCTCTACTTCGTGCCTTGTTCAGCTGAAGTCTGCATGTCAGTGTGTTACATATAGCAAAAAAGGCGCATCTTGGGTGTGCGCTCATGCTGGGTAATGAGCAGGGATCCGGGTTTTCTGTTTCCTGAGGGAAAACGTAGATTTCCTCTTTTGCAAACAGATCTCTACAGGCTGGCAGAGTTCCAGCCTGCAACAGCCCCTGGCAAAAAGGTGGGAAACCCTAAACCCTGTTTAGAGGGGGCAAGGCCTGAGCATCTGGCCCAGACTCACTTTCCCTCCTGTGGCCTTAGCGGTAAGTAGGACTTCTGGGGGCTGGGACCTGGGGTTGGGGGACAGCTGGAGGCTCCCTCCAGAAGCACTGGGGTTGAGGAGGCCTGTGAGTTGGGTAATGGTCATGCTGCAAGGGAGGCCAGAGCCTGCCAGGAGAGCTGGCAGGGGGCAGGGCTGTGTGGGTGACAAATCAGCCTGTCCTGCACAGCAGACCAAGGCCAGGACAGGTGCTGGCTGCCTCATCCTGCTGTGACTCATCCCAGTTGGGCTGGGGGCACTGCACAGCTGGGGCAGTAGTGGCAGCAGCTCAGTGCAAAAGGGAAGAAGCATGTGTTGCACCCCTGCCTGCCAGGCCAGACAGCCTTGGGGGGGCTAGGGATGTTGTCTAGCAGGGTGGCACCCAGGGCCAAGAGGCTGGGGACAAGCGTTGCCCATCTGTTGTGCCGGTGGCTGCTGCCCCACTGTTCACCATACCATATCCCATCAGCCTGTGACTGGTGCTGGCAGCTTGGCTAGGGCTGGAACTCAAGGCTGCTGGCAGCTCTTCTGGGGGCACACTGTATGACAGGATACAGGGAAGGCAGGGGAGGGGAGGGGAGAAGTGACACAGCTAGCCTGCACGCTGCCCTACCCAGCCCAGGGCCTTGCCAGCCTTGCTGGTCCCATGAGGACTCCCGGTCCCAGGAACCACTCTGGAGTGGGGAGTGGCAGTAAGATCTGTGTGTACGAGGGGCTTGGGGGGGGGGCCCTGAGGGTATAAGAGCAAGCGAGTGAACAAGATGGTAGTGGTGGGGGGTGCTCTGGGTAAAAGCAGCACCCCCCCCCCAACCGGGTCTGGAGCCCCCTGGGCCTGCTAAAGCAGCCTGGGGGGGGGGGGCGGGGGAGGCTGGCCTGGAAGGGAAGGGACTTGCCCAGCTAGAGGCAAGCCCAGCCCAGTCCATGAGCCCCAATGAAGGGTTTCCCAGGAAGGGCATGGGGACTGCTGGGGCCTGAGCACAGATGTAGGGAACAGAACAGCAGAGGCTGGCACTGCTCAGAGCCACAAAGCAGCAGGCAGAACAGACACAGATGGATCCATGGCCTGGGGTGGGGTGGGATGGGGAAATGGCTGCTTGGAGGAAGAAGTGGGGGGCAGGCAGGGACTGTGGGTCAAAAGTGAGCAGCACTGGCAGGGCTGGGGGTGCTGTGGGTTGGGAGTGATGGCCAGGGCACCAGCTGCACAAAGCAGCTGTAGGAACAGCTGCAACTGAACCAGTGTCCTGGTGAGTGAAGGGGAGGGGCTCTGATTATCTATGATAAAAAAAACCCAAAACTAAACACCAAAATATATATGTATTTAGAATGTATTTTATTATAATGACAGAGGCACTGGTAGGCTTCCACACTGCTTTAAAATTGTAAATGTCAATAAAATACTGTGTCCATCTGTTACACTATTATATAGCCCCAAAGGCCACTTATATATATTAGTGGCCTTTGGGACTATATATAGTGGCCCTTCATTTTAGTCATGGAAAAACAGATTTGGGGGGGGTTAAATCACAGCAGCTTGGATTTTATCAGAGGATTTTGGATTTTTAAAACAGAGAAAACCAGGATCCCTGCTACTGAGCCTGGAACCAACTCTATGTGATCATTCTACATTGCTGTCTTTGAAGTGTACAAGTGGAAAGGGTCACATTTTATTAAGTCTCTGGGCTCTGCTGGCTGTTGATTATAAGTTGTGACACCATGATTAAAACCTGGATGACAGTATATGAAAGAAAAAAGCATTGCTTGCCCAGTGGCATTATTTCCCCTGTGCCCCTATTGGAATCAAATACGAAAAGGTGAAAATATCTTGCTGGAGAAGTATATAGACAATGGTTAGTGGGGATGATCTGCAAGACATGACCCGCTTGCAATTGCATGTAAATCTCCTGAGGGCAAGATAAAAGGGGTGGATTATCATTCCTCTTGTTCATCAGGAAGATTTTTTTTTAAAACAATATAATCTGTTTTCAAAATAAAATCCACAGAAAAAGACCAGAAGCCCTCAAGAATGTTAAAAACTTCAGTTCTGTCTCACATAATAATAGTGCCTTGGGACCATCAGAAATACACACATGAAAACTTTATTTTGTATTAGTTTAAAATTCTTCAGCCCTTGAATTGTTCAGCAATTCTGAACAAAGTGAAATACAAACATTGTTGCAGAGAAGAAAATAAGGCCTTGTACAAGAGCCCTTGGTCTGTTCCGCCCACCATTTCTGCTCTTTCCCTGCAGCTTTTGCAATGCGAGTGGCACTGTTCATCCTGGGCTGCCCTATGGGAAAGAACCCCAGGAACCCATGACAATTTGCTCCAGCTGAGGATGGCTGTAGGTTGTTTCAAGGGTCCAGTCTTTTACTGTACAACGTACACAAAGACTAAAAACTCACAACAGGGGAAATGACATGGCTTAATGAAGAGAACAGGACCAGAATTCATGATTCTGGAGTTCTATCCCTGGTTCAGTCACTGGCCTACTGAGTGGTGGTAGGCATGTCACTTCACCTCCAGGCCTGTTTCCCAATTTGTAGAACGCTGATAACAATGCTAGTCCCCTGGTAAAGTATTTTAAGTTCTAATAAAAATGCCATATAAACTACGGATTACAACCAATTTTGCTGGCAGCACATTTACTACTGGAGAGGAATTTGACCAAGTAAATGGGATTCTTCTCTTCTATGAAATGGAAAGCCAAGCTATGAAATGCTACTGCTACTTTATTTTTCCTCTTATGTAGGCTCCTCCTGTTCTGCGGATGGCTTCGGTTTAATTTCCATAATTAGTTTATCACAGGTAATTGTGGGCATGGTTAAGTTGCCACCTGATAATGCTTCGCTCTATTTTGAGCATAACAAAATGCCCATTGTGCACGTTGGGTTTACATATTATTTGTAATAGTTTCACTCACTGCTTTCTCTACTAGGTTATGCCATGTGACTTGCTCTGGTGGTGAACAGAAAAAAAACAATACATTAATCATGTCAATATAACACCTAGAAGAGAGCAGCAGACACTCAGGGCAATGTGGGATTAGCATAAGGACAATATAGTAATGCTCCAAGGAGGATTTGGATGCATAAGGCACATGGGATTATGTCCAACATCTGCAGCGTTTTCTTTATAAGAAGAGATTTTGATGCCCCAGGGTATACAATAATGTTACCCCCTCCTTTTTTGATCCATGAGATTAAATTCCAGGTTAGCAAATTGCTTCAGTTAGGGAAAGAAATTAACACTGGAGTTGCATATTCTTTGAGGCAACTGTTCATCTCCAGAGACTGTACAAAGTCCTGTTACCCCTAGCACAGCAAGAAACAGAGAATTTCTTTGCTCACAGTTCCAAGCCCTTTGCAGACAGCACTGGGCCAGACTTTCCTCAACACCTTGTCCATAGTACCTGGTTTGGATGCCTCCAACTTTCTGCTGCTTCAAGTTCTGTTGCTTTGATGTTTCTACTCACCTTCTCAGAGAGCTCCAGACAATACATAGTGAAAACCCTCTGCCCACATTGCTCCAATTCCCAAGCAGTCCCATATAGGTTTGTTTTTTTGTGGGGTGGAGACTCCTATTGTTTCAGCTATCTGGTTCTGTACAGGAACCTCACTGCATTTTTTACTACCGTCTCAAGTGAAGTGCAAACATCACGATCAGTTTCAATAAGATTTAATCCAACCTATTACGAGTTCTACAGTTTACCGTCTGACCAGTCACACCACAAATAGCAATAGTACGAAGTTCATTTAGGGCCTGATGCTGAGAGAAGCTGAATCCCTTCAACCGGACTTGCTGGCAACCAGTACTACCTGTTTTCTTTAAAAAGGACTCAGAGCATGAAGAGCAACATTATGAGAACTTGATTCTATGGTATTCTGAGAAGTGGAATGGGGCAGAAAGCCAGGCAAGTTCAAGACACAATGCTGTTATTTTAAAAGGAAATGACTGTTTTTCCAGCTTGGCCATTTCCTAGAACACAGCAACCCCCTCCTACTGACCTGGTCAGCGCAGACACTAACAAATCTCAGTGTTTGCCGACACTGATGCTCACTGAAGCTTTCACAACCTCCTCCTGACTCAAAAATCAAAGGCAAACATTTAGCAACAGCAGCCACCTATTGAAGGGAAATGACAGCTGCTTTGGCTAGATTCTGAAAAATGTGCAAAGCAGAAAATGATTCAGAAAAGCTGCTTGCACACAAAGAGAACATTGGAGATGATTCCTGCAGAAGGACACAAGAAAAGGAACTGTCCATATTAGTTTGCTGGAATGTCACATGAAGTATTCCTTCCCACATGCAGCTGTGCGCACATCAGGGACATCTACTACCAGAGTCCCTAATTCCATCACCAGCTCAGCTGAATGGCTGACTGTACCACTCACACCCTTGTGTGATCAAGGCTGAGGTGAGTTGGGCCCATTTTCTGACCTCTATGTGCAATTAAGGCAGCTAAAAAGAGAGCCCTAATTCTCAAGGAGTCTTCATTAACAAGGTGGTAAAAGCAGGTTAATAGCTAGAGCTGCGTGTAAGGGCAGCATTTTCACCTGCTAACAATCAGATCCAATTAAATGATATTGGAGTAAAGGAAGTCTAATTTGTAGAACTGCCTATAGCAAAAAATGGCTTAAAGAAGGGGAATGACACATGATGTTCCTGCCCCATTCTCTAGTCACCACCAAACCCAGTAGCACATCACCACAGCCATGTACCCTTGCCTGAACTAGTCAGAGCTGCAGGTTGCTGTCACAGCTCTCATGAATTCTCCACAAGCTGCTCTATTTGGGTTTCAAGAGGCTGGACCCCTGTGCCTTATGCTCCCCTTGATCTTAGTACCCTCCAAGCCTTCTGGCCTACTGCCGAGTCTAGGCTGTCTCCCTGCTACCTCTCCACAGAAGTAGAACCTCATCTCCACGGTCAAAGCTGAACCCAGGGGTCAGCAACATTTTTGGGATGAGTTCCAAAAACACCTGCAACGTCTACCTGTAAGATGCTGGCATGCCAGGGGAGGATAGCTGGGGAGCCACAAGGGGCTTGTTCCTTGGGGCAACACAGGCCTGGCCCCTTTCCTGAGGTGCAAGTGCCAAGCAAAATGCCCGTGTGGTTAGAGGTTGCCTACCCCTGGCTGCACCCAAGGTTTTCAATAGTGTAAAGCACACCCTTTCCTAGACCTCCAGCTCTGTGATGCTGTGGATAGATGCTGTGGATTGATGTGTGCCTCTGACAAAGTAACTCAAAAACCAACAGGGACAGACAAAACATGTAACAATTCCAAGAAACAGGTCAATCGTCAGTTTGCCTAGGTGTATGTGTTCTTTTTCCTCACCTACTCCTATAGCTAAACAGACCTCCCTGTTAATAAAGCATGTATTTCCCCCTTGTCTAAGTCTTCTTTTAAGAAAATGCCCACTGAGACACTTTTCCTTAAAATTCCCAGCCCACTCTGTCAGGGGGACTCCTTAATTAGTCTTCTTGGTTGAAGAAAGTCCCCCACAAGTTGACCTATGGCTAATGTTTTCTCCCTTCCACATTAAAAGTTCACATGTGAACAACAGATGCACCTTGGGCAGCACCCTTGTCCAAAGGTATGTTATTTAAGTGGAAGATAGAAAAATAATGATCTTTCATACCTAGCCTGTGCCATCTGCAAGAAATTCTCACATCATCTCTTGGGGTTATTAGCTCAATAGAGAAGCAAAAGACAGCTAAAACACCAACCAAGCCTCAATTGCAATCACCATTTGGAATATGACAGGGACCCCAGCAGCAAACAAATATCATGAGCTGTACATGGACAGAACCCCAAACTGGTATAGTTGCCTAGAACCAGTGGTGCCAGTTGCATGCCTGGTCAAACTGTGATACTTCTTCAGGCTCTATCTCCTGTTTGAGCAATGCCCACTAAACAGATTCAACACCACCACCACGACTTGCCTTAAGTCCCTCTTCTGGCAACAGAATGAAGGTTTCATTAGAGCTTTCCATACCCATTAGCCCTGCTGCACATTTCAGAAGCTCATTCCAGTTACAACTTCTCACACAGAGTGCAAGCCCCAAGGGAATTAGGATAAAAATAGTGGTGTGGCTGCTCTCTGAGAAAATTCACTTGGGAATATCAGAGAATGTTTATACAGTTTATTTTTCCAGAGAGGGGGAGGCTGGGACTAGCATTTAAGTGCGATAAAGAGCTCTTATGCTGGAGAACAGAGAAAAACATTGGAAAGAGGGGTAGTGTCATGAACTGTCAGTTAACCTCCCAACATTATGAAAACAATACACTGTCAGAGAAAACTCAAAAGAACATTTATTAAGCCTATTCACACCACTCTATGCAACCAATCCATTTTCCATGCCAAAAAACCCAGTGCCAGAACAATAAATGTATACACAAAAAGAGTAAAAGTTTTTTACTGGAATGGCAATGCAGAGACAGAAAACTC
The DNA here is from genome assembly GCF_052110815.1 of Crocodylus siamensis. Taxonomy (NCBI): domain Eukaryota; kingdom Metazoa; phylum Chordata; order Crocodylia; family Crocodylidae; genus Crocodylus; species Crocodylus siamensis. The sequence continues at coordinate 225,228,088 of NC_143396.1, read as the reverse complement.
CAAAGACCCAAAAGGTAGGGTGACCATATTTTTAAGGAAATCTGGCATACTGTCCTTCCCTTCCCTTGCCGATCATCACCCCAGGCAGCAGCAGTGCCCAGCCCAGCCCCCACCTCCAGCCACTGCTCAGGAGGAGCCAGGCTAGGCACCACAGGTGGGGTGGCACCAATTCAGGACTTTTGTTTCCATTTTCACTAACCAGCCGGGATGGCCTACAGAATCCATGAATGTCCCAGCCAAGCCATATGGTCACCCTACCCAAAGGTTAACAGCTAGTTCATTTGTAACAAAAGGCCATTTTTACCAAGCGTGTCATGTTTCTTAAAAAATTAGCAACTTCTAGAAAACTCGCAGATCAGTGGCAGATAAATTCAACTAGTCACGAAGTCACTGCAGTGTGCAGCATCTCTTTCCCAGTAAGCCATTCCCATGGCTTTTCCCAACCTCTTGTCCCTTTGGTTCCTGTCCAGGGATCCTGTCCAGTAAGAGTCTGACTTGAAGGTCTTTATGGGAAGCAGTAGTAACAGGTACTTAAGCAGGCTTTCCAAGAAGCAACAACAGAATGTGCAGAACCTTATTAGGCAAACATAAAAAGAAAAAGAGTGATAATTATGCCTCAGCCCTTTCCTTGCAGCTTTTGGCAACAGTTTCTTTACTGCTGCTGGCTTATAAGAAAAATATAATTTCTGAAACAGTTCAGATCCCCACCCCTCAAAACACCTAGCTAGCTCATTACCAGTAAGTATCCAGTCAGTGTCAGCATTAAAAGAATGCTATGGTCCATTTTACAGAGTAGATCATAAGAAACCCTTTGGCCATCTTTTACTCTGTCCCTTTCCCGCAGTTTCCAGGCACTCTCAGAAAAAAAAGTGACTGTATCCAGGCTCTGCAATAGCAAACACTCTTGCAGAAGAAGAATGAACTTAGCTTAGCACCAATGCCAGCTCCATGTTTAAAAGATAAAGCTGTATTCCTGTAGTTCATGCATAAAATAAGGCATCAGGATTCTTGGGGGCTATTCCCAGAAGAACAACTTGAGGCATGTCACTTAACCTGCTTCCCAGTTCAGAGTGCATAAGGAGGTGAAGGGAAGAAGGGGAGCATACCAAGAGTCTGCCTCCAGAGCAACTTGAGGACCTCTGATGAGAGAGAAAAAATTAAGAGCATCAGTGGAATGCCAGGGGCTTGATCTAACTCAACATGCTTATCCTCTGTCACTGTCCATTGACTGGAGCATGACAGTGAAATTCATCCTACAGCCTAAGATAGCATTCCCAATATAAGAAAAAGCCTTACACAGGCTCTCAGCCCCTAATATTCTGATCCTCATCTCAGAAATCCATGTGCAAAAAACTACTCCCCAGACACCTCAGTGTAAAAGTCTTTTCACCCCCTATTCAAGGTCTATTTATTTATTTTTAAAAGGTGTTTAAGGTCTTACTACCACTGTAAAAGGACATTATCCCCCTTTTATTGAGGGGTCTTGCCTGTTGACAGAATCTGTCACACTTTAAATTAGATTTTCAATCCAAAACCTGTTTTACCCATGAGAGCACCTTCTCTTTGATTACACACAGCATCATAACATACAGCTCCACCCCCTTCCTCTGAAAAATAATATGGACATCCTCAACACAATGTTTAAAAGGGAAGCACAAATTAAATGTCTATATAAACAACTTTATTTAAAGTATACATTTTTACCCCTATGAGGGGAAATCCAAACAAACATCAGCATTCGTATAGGAAGAGGTAAAAAACAGCCTAGCTGACACAGTTGAAGTTAATACACTTTTTATACTGTGTCCTCAGGAATCCCCTTTTAAAGGCTGAGCTGTGGAAATCTGAAGTGGAGAGTGAATGTTTGGTTTCTCCAACATCCCATGCCCCCTACAACAGTACAGTGCAACTACCAACATCTGCGCCACACTATCAAATAACCTTCTGCTAGAACATCTCTAGTTCAAAAGAGGTTTAGGGTGACTCCCCCACCCCAAAAAAAGCTTCCATGATTGCGTACAAGTGATATTGAAAGCAGCAAACAGTTGACTCAGGCAAGCTCTTCCTATCTACCACCACCAAATAAAAAAGGCACGCCCTTCCTATCTACCACCACCAAATAAAAAGGCTGCTTACTCTCCAAGATGGGCTGTATTTAAAACAAAGGAGTATTTGGACAACAGACCATTCTGTTTTTTAAGACAATGGACTGACAGCTACTGTATCACTCTCCTCCTGGCCCTTTTGTTGCTATCTTTCTTGAGAACAGAAAACAAAGGCTCTAGAGAAGTAGAAAAGGCCACTAGGTTTAGGATACTGGATGTGTCCCCAGTTGAAGTCAGTACATCCAAAGGGATCTTTTTTTGGGGGGGGGAGTTGTTCTATATACATTTCTACAAAATAGATGAGCTGCTTTCCTACCAAACCTAAAGTCTTAACGGATGGTCACTCCAACTACTCACCACCACATCAAAGCTGCCACAAAAACTCCTGTGCTTGGACTGAAAAAGAGCAATTGATCAACTTCACTAAAGTAGACATAATTCACAACTCTTCAGCCTTTACCATGTCCCTCAGACCAGCCATGTCTGTGACATCTTCCCAAACTGATGAAGAGCAACAGTTTTAGACTCCCCATCCAACAGCAGTGTGCTGTGGCAACCACTAGGACCAAGGACCTCAAGCAACTCCACCACCTATTGCAATAGTTCTCACAATTTGGGGGGGTTGCATACTCCTTTTCATGATTGTTATGCTGCCTTGCATCCCTGCTGATTCTGTTTCATAGATAACTAAAACTTTGTTACTACTACCAGCACAATGTAACCCCTCCAACAAATCCAAAACAGAGATATTGTAGAGATGCCCTTAATTTTTTTCCTTCCTTCTCCATTTCCCCTCCTGCTTTTCAACTCCTTCCTTTCACACGCCCTCTCCTTTCACCTACTCTGGAAGTTTCCTGAATTCCCATGTCCTGAAAGGTTACACACATATCAATGTGAGCAACACTGCCCTACACAGCACATTCCAAGTCACAAATTCAATTTTTTTGTGGTCACTCCCTTGGAAGTTGACATTTTTTTTTATTTTTTACCCCTGACCAAGCCTTCCAAATGTCATAGGGCTGATTTACAGGTGTCTGAAATACCTGCAGGTTCCACTCACTTCAAAAGGCGGTGCATGGATCACATGACCTTTCAAGAACACATAAGCCAACTCTCTTTTGCCATCTGTAATGCATCAGTGCCAACTGCAAGAATTGCTTACCTGGAAAAATTATGTTATAGTTGTATTGCTATGCACTCTGGCAGTCTGAACCAGGACACAAGCGTTACATAACTAGCAAGACACGTGGGTCATCAGCAAGGATCCTGGTTTTCTCTGATTTAAAAAAATTCCCAATTTTCAGTTAAAAGTAACTCCAAATCCCCTTTTTCTGCGATTTAAATGAACACCACTAATATATATATTATATATATCACATATCACGGAAAAGTGTGGATTTGGGGTACCTTTTTTTTTCAAAACTGAAAATTGGGGAGGTTTTAAATCCAAGAAAACCAGACCACTAGCTGTGAACCTATACAGTACAGCTATAATCCTAACATGCTGCCAACAAGTCACCAATGAAAATTTACACTCTAGACCAAGGGTGGGCAACATGCAGCCCATCAGGCCATTCTATCTGGCCTGCAGGGCCCCTAAAAAAATTTAGAAAATTAAAATTCATCTGCCCTGGGCTGCCTGTCACGTGGCCCTCAATCGCTTGCCAAAACTCAGTAAGCGGCCCTCTGCCCAAAATATTTGCCCAACCCTGCTCTAGACACTGAAGAAAACAGGAAAGCTGTTTTCCATAGTGATCCATTTTGAGGGACAATCCCAAGCATACAGCAGGAGAACAGGGACATATTAATCCTTGCTACAGTCTAGCTGCCAACGAGAATAAAGACAGTCTACCAGCAAGGCCTTGTAGCAAGAGGAACATTAACTGGAAATTCTCATGAGTAATAAAGGCTAGGTCCAGCTAAGTTCCTGTCTAGAAATTAGCAGAGTGAACTTCAATGCCAAATATCTGCACAGACAAAGCTCTGGGGTAGTGAAAAACAACTTCCATCAGCCCAGATTTCCAAAGAAACAGAGAACAACTTACTGAAGAGGTGTTTGTTACAGCCTTGTTGGTCTAAGTATATACGCAGAAAAAATTCTTTGGGTAAATGTGGAATCTTTTGTTAGATCAACTAAATAGTTGGAAAATTGTTCTTTGCAAGCTTTTGGGTGCAAACACCCTTCTTCAGCCATAGGGAGAGAGTCTGCTGTTGTGTTGTGCTGTCCTGGATAGGATAGATGTCAGACATTGAGTTCTTAAACATACTGACTTCTGTCCTATCCAGGACAGCACAACACAACAGCAGACTCTCTCCCTATGGCTGAAGAAGGGTGTTTGCACCCAAAAGCTTGCAAAGAACAATTTTCCAACTATTTAGTTGATCTAACAAAAGATTCCACATTTACCCAGAAAACCTTGCCGTACCAAAGGGGTGGCATAGACAAGAATTAACAGCTGCCATGCAACAAGTTTCATAAGGAACATTATTAATGCCCCTACCTGCAGCTGTTTTAACTAGGTGAGAGCTGTCCCACTGCTGACCAGTGGGAAAGAACAGTCAGAGTTGTACCTCACACTTGTTTTCTTGATTAGGAGATAAATGAAGGTTCAATAATGGAAGTGCCCCTCAGAACCTTAATCATGTTACTAGCACAAAGGCATGCGATGGTTATTTTATGCATAACCCTTCAAAAAAAAAATCCTGCTTCTATCTCTTTCCAACAGTTACTTAATTAGATAATAGAGAATGGAAGACGCCTGCACCACAATCATGGAGCTCTGCCCTATTCCAGTGCTTGGAATTATGGCAGTCATGTTACTGTCTCTGAACTGTAAGTTCCAGGACTAAAGCAGACCAAAATAGGCTTTTCCTCATTCCTTTCTTTTTGTGAACAGTAAACAGAATGAACCCCTTGACAATGTTTAACGATCAGGCTGAGCCTTCTGTCAGCAGCTTGGAAAACCCGCAGGCTTCCATAGTATGTCTTGCAAGTCTGCTCCAAGAGTAGCCAAGTACTTTCAAAACTGGGTCTGTGTGTATAACTCTGGACAGCTGCATGCTTAGGAGCAGGGACACTTGCTTCTCCAGGCAGGATTCCAGCCAGAAGGAAAGAAACTGCTGCATTCCTTGAGTTGCCAGCAACCTGGTCCAGCCACTACTTGTCCTGGCCACCTCCAGTCAGCCATTTAAAGAAATCATCCACTTCAATTTTATTGTGCTTTTGCAAAGGCGAAAGCTAGGGAGCTTTCTGAATTAAGGGCACAATAACTATATACAGTAATTTAAGGGTACCTAGTTTCCTCTCATGAAAATTAATTCTTATGTGAAGAGCTAACTCTATAAATTAAAGCCACAATGAGAGGGATTATTAATCACTTTGTTGTTTCTTGTGATAGGATGCTCCTAAACATGGGTCAAAACCACAGCTGTTTTTTCTACTGCTTTAGTGCACTGCATTCATTTGCAGCCCATTATAGCCCTCAAGACTCTTTTCATACTATGGCTTTCTTATGAAGTACCTGCTGTTTTTGTGGATTAATTTTTCCTCTAAGATTATCACGTCTATTTACCAAATTGAGTTTCATTTGATTTTTTGTATCATTTTTCAAAACTCTGATGGTTGCTTTATATTGCTCTGTCTTGGCTGGCATTTGAAACTCATTCTAACCCTGTATCACCTTGCAAATGTCACTGACATGATGCTTACTCATGCCTCTCAAATCATTAGAGATGATGGTTTTCAAAAGCTCTTAAATGACATAGAAGCTTATGCCCCAGTGATTTTCAATACGACTGGTGTCCAAACATTGCAACTATCCCACCTAGACATTTTTCCTGCCTTAAAATAAGAAAGTAACGATAAATGGCATGGTACAGGTTTAGTCAGATAGCTTTCAGTCCAGATCATTATATCTAAGCCAATTTAAATTGACAAACAAATGCTTTATGGAACTAAGTACAATACCAAAACGAGAAGTCTGTCAATTGACAAGTTTTATTTTCTAAAAAAACAAAACAAAACAAAAAAACAAAACAAAAAAACCCACTTGCTACTTATTGCACATCTCAACTACCATCTTAACTTTTTATTTTCTTATTGTGCCATGAAGAAAAGTTAGAAAAATGATCCATGAAATAAGAAGTTACTTATGTCTGAAAGTCCCACAATTACTAACATTATTTAGTCAGCAGCTGTTTGCCATGTTCTCCACCTTCCCAAACCTGATCAGTATCATAATTTAATTCCCTTAATATACTTTGATGCAGCTATCTTATACGGAACTAAGTGCTTACCCTTAACCCAGTTTAAGTTTTTAAAACAATTAACTTATTTCCTACATGTATAAAACATCTGTGTCTTAAAAAGGTAGATGTGAAAAATCTTTATCACCTATTTTTATGTAATTACATTAGCTCACTTGCACAGACAGATGGTTTTTCTTCCCTCTCATCCCAACTTATCTATAGAAGCCCTTAATTTCCCCTGGTCCTTCTGACCAGGATAAATTCATTCTATTTTTTGCTGCCAATATCCTTAATCTACCCACCTTAGATGTTCATTATTTCCCTCAAAATAGTAACAGAAGCAACCTAACAATTTTTTTTTTAAACCTCAAACATGAACAATCCCCAAGAAGCTACACTGGCCTCTTCACATTTCTGGCATCTTTCACTTTCTGGAATTGTAACCTATTGCTCTCTATAGTTTTAACCTTTCCCTAGCTGCCTTCCACAGCAGCAGATCGTAACATTTTTTTCCCTTTCAACCTGTGTTACCCAACACAGTCAAGTGCTTGTGTGTGTCTATCTATCGCGGTGGGGTGGGAAAAAGGACGACTGATCTGCATTTGGTTTTCAGAAGCCTGTTTTAAGGCTAAAAGGCACGCTGACTGACTAGTTCAGCCTTCAGCAGCTAAATCTGCATTGTGGGTGCTGCTGAAAGATGTTTGTAGGCATGTGTGCGCATGTTGAAGAGGGGAAGGGTGGGGGGAAAAGCAGAGATGGCAGGTTTTGCATGCTGTATTCCCTCAGCCATTCCTGCTCTGTAGAAAACAGAGGTTCAGGAAATTCAGAAGTGCTTGTTTTTCCCTCGTCTTTGATGTACGCACCCTTGTGCATGTCCATCTACATCTATGAGGCTGAGACTATCCCTGACCCTGTTACCATATTTCATAGGTCACCAACCTTAACTAATCAAAGCATTAGATTCCTGCTTTAAACGAGTGAGGTTTTCTTTTGTTGTTGTGTTTGTTTTAAGTAAAGGCCTCTCACAACTTCCTTCTACCAAGGTCTGATATTACCAGCTGGATGAGCACAAATATCTATCAAACACCACCCTTCCTGAAACCATATCACCTTCCACTTCATTCCTACATTCATACAGTGGAAAATTTAAAAGCCTCCTCCCTGCTTTTGCAATCCAAGCCCCAGGTGTCACAGCTACAGGGCAAACTGCCCCTCTCACTCTTCCTGGTCTCCCCAGGCAAAGCCCTTGTATGGATCTCAGACCTGTAACTCTAGTCCCCCTGCCCCTCAGGGTACTATCCAGCAATACTCCCAGGTTTAGAACAAACCCTGAAGTGCAATACACTTGGCTTTGTAAGAGCCGAAAGCCTCCTCTCTTTTCAGAGGGAATGAAGATGGGCTTAATCTATCACTGTATGCACCTTGCAACTAGGAAATCGAGCAGTTGTGGTGGCCAAATATTAATGTTAAATGTCCCCATTTTGTGAATCCTGTGTGAATAACTTCAGCTGTATCAAAATATTCTAAAAACAAAACACTGCCCCCCACCCTTAATACTTAAACCAATTGTAACAGTGAATTGGAAACTACCTTCAATAAAGCAGCATTTGTATATTAGATACAGTAGCAGTTTGACCCGGCATGTACTTCACAGATTAATCTGTTTTTTTCCACCTGCTTAAATGATGATTAAGAACCTTAGCCTGGTTTACATCTGCATGAGGCCTGAACTGAGCCATCATGTGCACAGTCTCATTTCGTTCCATAAAAATGTTTATTTGTAGGCAAGTTCTCGAAATAATTAGAAATGGTAAGTGGCTGAGAACATAAAGTTAATACTGGTCAAACTCGAAATTGGCTTCTCCATATAATAAACAAAAGCCAAACCACCTCTATCACCACCACTTACGGCTCCTTTCTGCTATCTGTAACTACTATGCAGGGACAGGACTGACCTAGAAGAACAGACCAGTGGTTCATGTAAGCCAGTATCCTGACTCCACAGTGACCAGATGTCAGCTGCTCTTTAGAAAGCATCAAGACCCATTAGTTATGAAATAACTCTCTCTGTGGATGAGACTCTGCCTAAACCTTATCGATTACAGCAGTAGTTCTCAACAGTTTTGAGACACCCCTCAGACAATGCCAGCTCTTAATTTTCACTTGTTTTTTGACAACAGAAAAAAATAGAACAGTTTTTCCTGTCTCAAAGAACTCAGAAAAGCTATGCTAGCTCAGAACGATTTTAACACTGTGGATTCCTATTAGAAATCTCTAAGTTTATCTTGTGAAATCAAGTTTATCACGTCTGCACTCCCAACAGTGCTAACACAGCATAGCACCCTGCGGCACCCTTGAAAGGATCTCAAGGCACTGCCAGGGGCTTTGCCATCCTGGTTGAAAAATCACCGAGTTGAAGTTTGGCTTCTCTTCCAGAGCATTCCACTTCTTTAAAATTAAGCTCAGCTAGCGTCAATCTGGCCTCTCTCTTATCTGGTCTTCCACGACCACCACTATTATGGTATGAAACTTGGGCACAATCTTAGAGGAGTCCATGGAAATTTGTTTTGTCTTCACAAGTGTTGTCCCAGTGTATTTTTAAAACAATGCCCATGCACAACCCTGCCTTTCCCCAGACCCTCACCACATGCACTGTTCATCACATGGGAAACCCCACACCCTCCTTCCCTATTTATCAGGAGAATGGGGCAGCAGCTGCAGATCCTGTCAAGCATGATAGCATAGGGAGAAGAGAGCTACAAAAGGCCCTGCATAAATCATCTGTGTAAGGGCAGCCAGAGCTTCTGTCATCTAGGCCAGGCCACTTGTCTTCTGGTGCTATGGTTGTAACGACATTAGCATTTCAAAAGGGGGATTACCAAGGCCCCCAAGTTCTTAGAGGTAGATACTTTGGCTGCTAATTGAAAAGCTGCTTTCTGGCTATCAGTATTGCTGATTTACATACCTAGCTGTTCTGAAGGGTTGATAGAGGAGGCCACAGTGTGTTAAGAGTGTGTCCTTTTGTTTTGTTTTTAAAGAAAGTTATTTATAGGATTAAAGCTGTCAAAAAGGCACAGAGGACTCTGCTTTTTTTGCACTCATTTTAAAGTGGTTAAGAATTTCTTTGTGGAAAAATTCAAGTAAAAGGATGATGTCAAGCCAAAAAAATAAATCACATTCTGGGGATGCCTCTTCAAATCGTGCAAATGAATTCTAGACCTAATTTCAGGTGAATGATTTATATTAGTTTCTTGTGCTTTTCACTGGCCCTGTAATTCTGTTTTAGGGTCCATCTTCTTAGTTGTTGTGCACTAGCAAAAAGCTGTTTGCATCCGAGGGTACTGTTTTCACTAGAACTTTTTAGGAATATTTCTGTCTTTATACAAGACCCAGTAAAAACCTTCCTTTAAAGGGTAGTGCTCCTTTTGGTTCTATAAATGATCCAGTCATCTCCCCTTATTCTGGTCCACATCTTACCAATGATCGTGATGATGAAATAAAATATTTAATTTCCCGTTTCTGATTTCCATACCCCTGCCTTACACTGGGGCCTTGTGAACACTTGTGGCATGTCCAAAATTTCCCACTGTTGCTATAGTCACTCCAGCTTCACAATTTGTAGATCTAGGGCAAAGGGGGTTCTAAATCACCGCTGGACTGCTGACTACCCTGTCCTCTGTACTTGGCCTATAAATGGCTATATGTCATCATGTTTAAGATGCTGGTGACTGTCTGAAGCCCAAAGCAGGATCTGAATTGAAGGCACCAATGAGGGGAAATCTTAGTTAAAATAAAACAACCTAGGTCAAGGTGTGTTTGTAGGTCTTGCTCTTTGTAAGCAACTGTGTGACAAGGAACTCAATTAAGTTTGGGTGGCTCTGGAAGCTCTTAACCCCTGGGTTATCTGCACATTAAAACTGTTCTAAGCACCTGCTATGCAGCTCAAAGTTACACTACTCCAGGGCAGGATCATCTCTGATCACTGCTACCTAGCTCCTTATTAAGATGTGGCCACTCCCCACAGATGTGCCACCCAAGTTGAAGTCCTCCAGTATACCAGGATCCCTCATACCCCTGCCTGTAGAGCAGTGATAGAAGCCTGTCCTGGCTCACCAGCCCTCTAGCAGCAACTCACAGCAGCAGCTCTTAGCCCTGCCCCTGATCACCAGGCGACTAGTGGCAAGTCACAGCTGTGCAGGTGGGGGAAGGTTTCTAGACTAAGGGCATGACTGCTCCAAACTCTGAACTAGTACTAATACCTACACACCATGAACAACTGGCATTTGTGCAGCTCACAGTGCAAAGTGTAACAAGGCCCTAAGTTTTTACCTTGTTTCTTTATGCAGGGAATAAAGAGAATCTTGCAAAAATCCTGACGCGACTGAGTGCTGCGGAGGGGGGGGAGGGGAAGGATGTCAGTGCAGAGAACTGATACAATGACTTGCAGACACTTACTAGATAGAATGAGTGGGCAGGCTTTTGGTTTCCTAAATTCTCTCGAGCAGGCTGCAAGCCTTGATTTGCCAGACCTAGAAGCCTGATGACTGAAAGGAAACTGAGGAAGAATCTGAAGGAACTGGCCTGTCCCGGATCCCACGAATGACGAGTCTCAGGAAAGAAGTCAAAATGCATGTAGCTCTATTTTCTCCAAAATACTTATTGTTCTAAATACAAAGTGCTTTAAGGAGATTGTTTGATCACTGATTTAAAGCTGTCATTGCCCCAGAGAGAAAAGAACTGCAGAGTCTGGACATAAGTCACACCAATGCTGGCGAGGAACTCAGAACTGCTGTCATTTACTCTATTTTACAAAGCAGCAGACCTACACTCTCCAGGCACCTTTCATTAACACTGTATTCGCTTAAAAAAAAAGTTAAAAACAAAAAAACCCCTTCCACCTATAAGAACAGCTAATTAAGAAGCTAAGAGTTCAGAGGATAGAAATAATTAACAGCTCTGATGGATGATTGCAAGCTGTTAATAGATACACAGCAGACCTATCTTCTTCTCAGACCTCTCTGCAATATCCCAGTCAACCATGAAATAATATGAAACGATGACCTGCCTGATAGGAAGTGGCAGGTGGTCAGAGGTATACATTGAATGCTATGAGTCTTTACTAGAAGGCAGCAAAATTTTTAAGTCTTTGCTCACTCAAAAGTATGACAAGGATGTTGTACCTCCATCAACAGGGTCTACAAGGCACGCAGTAAGGCAGCGGCCCTAGATTTTAGGAGGGCAGACTTCAACGAGCTAAGGAGGATAGTTGGAGAAGCGCTGAGGTCCCGGAGGGGAGGGGAGCCAGGTGTCCAAGGAGAGTGGTCGCTCCTTAAGGAGACGATCCTCCAAGCCCAAAGGAAGGTAATCCCAATGAGGATCAAAGGGAGCAGGAGAGCACACAAGCCTCCATGGCTCACCAAAAGCACCCGGGAATGTCTCCTTGCTAAAAAGGAGGCTTACACCCAATGGAAAGAAGGGGTCATCACCAGGGAGGACTATTCTGTAGTTGCTCAGGGATGTAGGGGGGTAGTTAGGAAGGCCAAGGCAGAGATGGAACTGGAACTAACTTCCCAGATTAAGGACAATAAGAAGTCCTTTTTTAAATACGTAGGGGGTAAAAAGAAGGTCCCGGGTAATGTGGGGCCCTTGCAGGACGCCATGGGAAACTTGGTCATCACACCAGATGGCAAAGCTAACATGTTTAATGATTTCTTTGCCTTCCTAAGAAGGGACCAGAACAGCCACCTCCCTGCTGGGCCCTCCTCGGGCCCCAGGGGAGGCACACCTGGGCCACGGGTTAGTGAGGATTTAGTTAGGGAGCTTCTGGAGGGCTTGGACGTATTCAAGTCAGCCGGTCCGGAAGATCTCCACCCTAGAGTTCTAAAGGAACTGGCCGAGGTCATTGCAAGTCCCATGGCACAACTTTACGAGCACTCGTGGTGCTCTGGTGAGGTACCGGAGGACTGGAAGAGGGCCAACGTGGTCCCCATCTTCAAAAAAGGGAGGGAGGAGGACCCAGGAAACTATAGGCCAGTTAATCTTACCTCGATCCTAGGCAAGCTGTTCGAGAAAATTATGCTGGCACACATCCAGGAGGGGCCAGCAGGGGGACTGCATGCTTAGGGGCAACCAACACGGGTTCATCAGTGGCAGGTCCTGTCAGACCAACCTGGTGGCCTTTTACGATCAGATCACCAGATCATTAGATGCAGGGGTAGCAGTAGATATAGTCTTCCTGGACTTCCGGAAGGCTTTTGACACGGTCTCTCACCCCGTTCTCATTAAGAAACTGGGGGGCTGTGGTGCAGACACCCACACAGTCAAATGGGTCGCCAACTGGCTGGAGGGCCGCACCCAGAGGGTGGTAGTGGATGGGTCCTTCTCACCCTGGAAGGACGTGGGCAGTGGGGTTCCGCAGGGCTCGGTCCTCGGGCCTGCACTGTTTAACATCTTCATCAGCGATTTGGATGAGGGGGTAAAAAGCACCCTGTTCAAATTTGCTGATGACACTGTGGGGGGACGTGGGCACACTGGAAGGATGCAACAGGCTACAATCAGACCTAGACAGGTTACAAGGGTGGGCGGACAAGAATAGTCTGTGTTGAAACCCATCCAAGTGCAAGGTGATGCACCTCGGGAGGAACAACCGGCACCATACCTACAGGTTAGGGAACTCCCCTCTTGTCAGCACGGAGGCGGAAAGGGATTTGGGGGTCATCATTGACTCCAAGATGAACATGGGCCGGCAGTGTGGAGAGGCAGTCAGGAAGGCCAACCGCACCTTGTCATGCATCCACAGATGCATCTCGAGCAGGTCCAAAGAGGTGATCCTCCCCCTCCATGAGGCACTGGTCAGGCCGCAGCTGGAGTATTGCGTCCAGTTCTGGGCGCCACACTTCAAGAGGGATGTCGATAGCATGGAGGGGGTCCAGAGGAGGGCCACTCGTATGATCAGGGGACAACAGGGCAGGCCCTATGAGGAGAGGCTACGGGACCTGAACCTGTTCAGCCTCCAAAAGAGAAGGCTGAGGGGGGATCTTGTGGCCTGTTATAAACTAGTCAGGGTGATCAGCAGGCACTGGGGGAGTCACTGTTCCCCTGAGCACCACCAGGAGTGACCAGGAATAACAGTCACAAGCTGGCAGAGGGTAGGTTTAGGTTAGATATCAGGAGGTGCTACTTCAGTCAGGGTGGCTAGGGTCTGGAACCAGCTTCCAAGAGAAGTGGTACAGGCTCCTACCCTGGGGTTGTTTAAGAGGAGGTTAGATGAACATCGTTCCTGCCATGGCAGGGGGTCAGACTAGATGATCTGCTCAGGTCCCTTCCAACCCTAGAAACTATGATCTTTTGATCCCACTGAGCATCAACAAGCAGCCAAGGCAAACAGGTCAGCTAACAGACTCAAATGCCATCAACCTGCTGATGACATGCAACTCTACTCATCCTTCATCAGATCTCAGCATACAAAAAAAGCCCCAAAACACTGCTCAGTAAGCCCAGCACTTGGATGAGATGAGGTTGAGGAAGAGCCGATTAAAAAAAAGTGAACCCTAGCAAAATGCAGGTTATGCTGAGAGTTGCAAACACAAGGCTATCTTCTCTGGTTGTAGGCATACACCTCGATGCAGTCAGGTCAGTTTAACTCAGGAGTTTCTGGTTTTCTTTCCCATATTAAGATTGTACAGGAGAAGCCCGAGTAGCACACTCCAGCATCTCTCAGTTGCTAGGGAACACCAGGCAACGACTGGACCACAGTCCTGCACAACTGTTACCTTCCATTTGGGCAATACAACTGCACAGGAACAAAGCCTTCAGCCCTTGGGAAATTAATTGGTGAAGAATGCAGCAGGATACCTCATCAGCAGTGCAGACACCTACAAGCATGGGGGGGCAGCGTGAGACCATAGAACTAGGGACCTTCCCAAGCCTCATTACCTGACACTCCAAGCACAAAGGACACTTCTTCAATCTGCCTTTGAAGAATCATAAAAAATGCAATACTAATACTAACATTTTCCATGTAATGCACTATTACCTTGGTGATAAAGATGGTTGGAAAACTTACAGCAAATGAATTGTAAATTCTGTACACATACTCGTAGGTACATTAATTTGTCCTCAAAAGACAAAAGCCATTTAGAAAAAAAAATAAGTCAAATCTTCTTAAAAGAAATAAAAACCAGTGAAGGTAAGAGAACATCCAAAAGGACCAGCAGGTAAACCTCCAGGAAAGTGCACTTTTTTTTTTACACAAGGATAAGAGGTGAAAAACTGTACAACATGTTAAGAACAGCAATACTGTTTAGCAGCCTACTCTTGAGCAGCAGTTCCCAATCTGTGGTACGGGTACCACCAGTAGTACACAGACAATCTGTCAGTCGTATGCATCAACAGATTTATTATAATTACTTTATATGACAAAAATTTGCTGGTGATAAGGTTGTATTGTTTTAAATTGGTGGTGTGCAATGTGTCAGAGTTTGGGAACCGCTGCAACAGAGATCAGTTTATTCAGGTGGTATTGCTTAGCCTCAGATCAGCCATGCTGATGGTTCACTCCAACAGCATTATAGTAGTGCAAAACTTAATGGTCTGGTCCAAGAGCTTAGCCAGCTTACAGAGAACCTGGGTTCTCCTTGCTGCTGGATAAAAGGAAGATGGGTCTACTTCTCTGCTACAGTTTCAAAGTACAGAAGTATTAGGGGTGTGCAAAGAAGGCCATATTCAATTTGGATTCAGTCCGATTTGGGGGACAGTGATTCAATTAGCTGATTTGGATCACTGTCCTGATTTGATTCAGCCAAATCCAAATCTGAAGATTTGATGCCGATTCAGAGAATCAGCGACTTGCCCATAGACACAGCTTTATGTTTTTTCTACGTACCTCGAGGTACCGGGGGTGGGGGTGCGTGCTTGGCAGTGGGCCGGAAGCACTTTTGGGTCTGCCACTTAGTGCATGGAAAGCCTCCCGCACTCCCCTGGCTCTGCGATCAGCTGCTGGGGGACCCTGAGTGCCCCCCCAGACCCAGGAGGCACCAGTGGTTGAGCTGGGGGGCAAGGGGGTCCCCCGCACACTCCATGGCAGACCCAGAAGTGGACCAAAAGTACTTCTGATCCACTTCCAGATCTGCCAGCGAGTGCACAGAGGACCTCCCTGCACTCTCATTGGACACTCCATCTGTCCCACCATCTCAGCATTCATGAGTTGCACCTGGTACCTTGAGATATGTAGCAAGAGAGAGAGAAAAAAAAAAAAAAAAGCATATAAAGCTGTCTATGGCCCAATCTCTCCAAATCAAATCAGAGGCTTCTGAATCGATTTGAAGAGATTAATGGGTCTCCTGATTCAATTTGGATTTGGAGATTTGGCCGCCGAATCGAACCAGAGACCTAAGCTTTGCACAGCCATAAGAAGCACCTTGACTTCAAGGCAAGAAGTACGAGTAAGCACCAGAGAAGTAACCCTGGTCCTTGGCAGACATTCTACTTAAAACATGATTAACCAATTAATCATATTTTAAGTCGTAACCCAGCCAAATGATCATCCAATTCATGGTGTGATAAAACAAGGATTAAGCCATACATACAGTTATTATACAAAGTACATGATAACTTTGTGGCTGGTTTCCATTGTGCCATCAATTGAATACATAGCCAGCACTGACCAGCTGACAGCCTTCCCAGCCATGGGAAGGCACTGGAGCCTTGAAGGGCTCCCATGCACTCTCACACCTAAGCATGCCAGTCAGCCGATTGGCACTCCCAACCATGGGAGCACCAGGCACCTGGCTTGCCACTTGAAAAATCATGACCCCAGGCTCCCCCTGCACCAAAAATAGGGCGCAATTGGGATTTGATCTCTGATCACACAATTGCACCTCCTGCTGTGCACATGTGGCATGACAGGAAGCACAACGGTTGGGACTGCAATTCACATCCCATCATGGCCTTAACTGAACATCTGTCAGTGGGCCATATGTAAGAAAAAGGAGATCAAAAGCATGCAAACCTGGCTGAAGATTAATGGACAATTTTGGATTTAGCTAGCATGCTTAAACTGTTTTAACTGTTTTAAGAGAACATGTAAGCTGCATCTGCCATGCGATTAAACCTCCACCCAGAAGCTAGAAGGGGACAAAGGGAACATGAAGAGAACCTCAACATTGCCAGTTCTCATATTTTCATTGAGCATCTTACAGTATCTGGCATTCTTACAGTCCAAGCGCATAGACTTATGATCACGTGAGTCTCAGCTTTCAGCTTAATTTTTTTCCCTGACATTTGCAGACATTGGTAAAAATCACATGGCATAAAACTTGACAGTGTGAAAGAGACTCCAACAACAACAGGCTATTAAAAAAGCTTCAAAAATTATTTGAGTCTTGTGATTTTTGCCAATTTTTTTTTTTTTAAATGCTTTAAATCTCCAATCCTGAAACATGAAACTTGCTCTAAAACAGCTTGTCTTTGGGCCCAGGCCGGCCTCCTGAAACCAGACTGACTGACGTTAAAAGTATATTTTATAGCTTGATGAGAAGTGTGTCGGTACTTTCCGTAGGGAAGTCAAAACAACAACAGAAAGAGAAGGAAATATTAAACTATTCATTGTGACACTGCCAAATGTCAGGCCCATGTCCTCTTACTCGCTCTAAAGAATGGAGCTGCGTTGCAAGGACAGCAAGCCCGCAATTCAACACAAGACATGACTGAATAGCATCAGCAATTTTTATGAAAACAGCTCCCTTCTCAATCTGTATTAGACCTAAAATATGAACCATTTGAAATACATGAGCTAGTGGGTAGTAACCCCAGAACTCTCTGAAGGAAAAAGTAGTATCCATCTTTGTGGTGCACAATAGTAGAGCCAGTCCTAAGCAGGAATCCCTCTGTTGATTCTTCAACAGTACATAAAAATTCTCTTGGCTGGACCGTCTACTTGTGCTGATGCATGAACAAGACAGTCAGCTGCAGTTTTTTAAAATCTCCTGTGCCATTAGGAAGTAACTTCCTTCACCCTACAGCCAAGTTATTGTCTATTCTAGAATTTTGTTTGCGATGACAGGTTCCAGGGGCTTTTTAATTACGTTAAATCTTTTAACATATCTACACTAGGGCCCCATCTAGATGCTTGGGATTTTTGTAGTTTCAGGGGGAAAAAAACCCTAATGTAGAAAAAGTGACTAAGGTGGCCAATGGAAAATGGACAAGAGACCATGTAAAAAGCATCTGACAATGAGTTTATTGGAAAGCAAACAAAGTTAACAGAACCTTTTGTAAAAGCACAACACATCCATTTAAACAGAGCTCCAGCTTCCCCTTCCAGTTCCTTCTTACTCCTCATTTCACATTCAGCTGTCATCATAATGCCATTCAAACTCACTCCCCAACTTATCTATGGCAATGATTTCTGGGCACTTAAGATAGCAGATGGCAGATCTCCAGTTATTGGTTCCCTTGCCATACCCTGCCCTTGTTTCTACCCCTAATAAAAAGGCTTCAGCCTTTCATGAGTCTCCCTTAATTTCACAGCACATGCTTTGAACTTTGGAACTTGAAGCATCAAATCCAGTTTTACAATCCCTGCAAATCTCTGCCAGCACAGCCATAGAACAGAGTCTCCCAAGAAGGTAGCTATAAAGCAGGACTGTTCAACCCCCAGTCTGTGGGCTAGACCCAATTCCTGGTCTTATTTGGGACCCCCCATGCAGGACCCAGTCTGGCCTGTGGACCAGACCTGTGGCACATACATCTGGCCCACAGGGCCAGAGTTAACCACCACTGCTATAAAGGAATAATTATGCATCCTTCTGTATTAATGCAACCTTAACTAATCATTAAAAAACTAAATGTTAGAATTGTATGCCCTTGGGATGAACAATTCTCATCTCTTCTACTCTAATTCTCTACTTGAATAACTAAAATTAAACACCTCCTATATTTCTGTACTTACACTGCTTACAGTTTGAGCCACTAATTGGCTTTTTAAGCTACTGGGATCCTTTTTGCATCTCCATGTGTGAAACCCAATCATTCACTCTCTCTTCTTCTATCTTTCCTCCCCCGCACCCAAACACACACTTTCAAAAACAAGCCCCCTCCTTCATCCACCCCAGTAGCTCATCTTTCCAGTTTCCTTCTTTCAACTTCCATTCCATCTCCTTCCTATAACTCCAAATTGGTCAAGCTCTGTTTTATCACATTGCTGTACCTCTGCTAACTGCAAAAAGCTCCATATTCTTGATCCTACCGTTTATTCTTTTCTAAACAATATTCTTTTCTAAAAGCAGACAACCTTGACCCTAAGAATATAAAAGGTGGCCATTGCTTTAGTTTGTTCCTGGTACATGGGTAGCAAAAGGTGCTTAAGTGGGACAGGGTAGCGTGAAAGCAGTGCTCAGCAAAAAGAGATGAGTAGCCCCAGGGAGAACAGGACATCTTTTTAGAGGATATTGCCAACGCAGCTTCATATTGGGACAGCAAGCACCCCAGTTTTCTCATTGCTAGCTTCTCTTACACATAACAGTAGTACCATGCTCCCTGCCCGTTTGGTTGCTGAAGAGGCAAAAAAGGCATCCTCCAACAGTGGTATTTATAGGTACTTCTAAAAAGGCAAGAGTGCTCAGGCCTAAACTAGGCTGACAACTGCTTTCTTTGTTAAAAGCTAAACAAAAAGAGGAATGTCAGATGCTGAAAGAAGAGGACAAAAAACCCCAAACACACTATCTTCCAGAAGTAATAGATATACTGCAGAGATCAATTCTCCATTCTGCTTTTAAATAGGGAGTAAACAGAGCATGCAAGATTTAAGCAGCCTCTTTTGTAACCCCCCTGCTTAACTCTGGCATGTGCTTCCACTGGAGATCTTCTGTCCTACGCTCCACTCTTATAAAACAAAATGGACACAGAATTATGAACACCAGGACTGCAGAGAAGGAAGTCATGCACCAAGGCACTTCTTTTTTAGTAGCTTCCATACACAGACACATGAGGATGCAAATGAAGCTTACAACATATGTGGAATTACCTCTGTGACTAAGCAGTCTCTTTCCCTTGCCCTTTTCCTCAGCCTGTGCGCCTCTGGCACTCTCTCTCTCTCTCACAGAGGATCATTTTAATAAATGGGGGCTGCATGGCTCATTTATTCCCCCTCGGCTCAGAAACAACAGATTTTCATGTGATCTAGCCTGCAATTAAATCTAACCCAGCACTCCACCTACAGGGATGACTCATTCTCCTTTCAAAAGCTTCCACACCACTCCTTTCAAGGCTGGAAGTATATAATTTGCTTACTCTCCTGATCCAACCCAGCTCCCTGTAGAATCAGAAGCTCATGGGCCTGAGGGGAAAAGCTGGTTGCGAAGTTAAAAATAAGTCCGAAAAGGACTCTAGGGGTTTTGCTGGGTTTTTTTAGAGACTGACATGGCAAAAATGTTTGTACCCTGAGACTCTGCTACCCAGTCTCCATCACTGGGTTCTATTTTTCCTGTAGACACAGTCTGTAAGTACAGTCCCAATCTGGTCACCCAAATGTCTACCCCTCATCTGCACATCCTACCACTTCAGGGCAGCCAAGTGCACACTATTTAAGTGGGGCAGGGAGGGCCTCACCTGTCGCACCTGTAATCTGACACTAAAATTGCTCCTCACCTGTGTTAAAACTTGGCCTCAGTGAGACTGAGGCTGACTTGTGAATAGGAAGTTGGGAGGAGAAAGAATCAGTGGGGAAAAGGGGCATGAACAACTGGTGCCTCCCAAGACTGTGGGGGGCACAGTGTCAGCGGTGGGGTGGTGAGCGGCAACCACCTGCAGAAGCTGATGTCGATGTCAGCGGGAGGGGGTGGGGGGTTTGCAAGCAGTGAGAAGCTGCCACAGAAGCTGGCGGCAGCAGTAGGCTGTGCCCCCCCACTACAAGCCACTATGGAAAGGGTGGGGGGAAAGGGAAAGGGAGAGGCAGAGAAGACAGAAAGCCAATAAAAAAAAAGTGATGGTGGGTGAAATGATCCTATCTACCACTACCTAACAGGAATGACTCATCTGCCTAGATAAACAATCTAGGCAGCCAAAATCATGAGGCAGCATCCAAAGACATGTAACAGGGTTACCCAGCTAAGGCAGCTTTTCTCAAGTTTCACGGTCAGAATGTGCTTCCATGAATTTCAGAAACAAGCCTGAACTTGGGAAGATTTTCAAACTGAAGAGCAAGTACCAGGATTACAATGTGCAAAAAAAGTTTACTAGTGACGCAAGTTTGCTTTGCCAGCCTGGCTTGCAGTGAACAAAGAAAGCACCAGTGTGCTTGTTCTGGTACCCTTGCAGAGAGACCCAGGACCAGAGGTGCCCTTGCATTCTTTTAAAGAGGTGCGAGCCACAGTACTCACATACCTTCCTCTACAACAAAGGTCAGTGGATTGACAGGGGGCCCAGCAGGCCACGTCAAGCAGTCCACAGTTCATATTACATATTACCATGCTGCCTTCTTCCACAGAAGTTTGACAACAAAAACGCAGGTCTGTCTACAAGGAATTAAGAGACAACAATCATCCATTGGTCCAAAAGGTTTGGGTTTCCTCAGGAACTAAAAACTCTCTAATTTCTAACTTCCCAACAAGCTGATCCAGGGGGTCCTGGTTGCTCTCTGAGTTACTCTAAAAAGACAGGTTTCTAGGCCAGCGAGCACAGTGTTACCAGAAGTTAAACTCTGTTCACATTCAATATGCCAATGGCTCAAGCACAACTGCATACACAATTTAGAAGTTAAAACGAAGTTCTGAAATGTTCATTGCCTCTCTTCCTTCTCACTCCTATTCCCTATGGACCCCAAGGTGGGGGGGGGGAAGAATCAGTAAGATCCCCTTTTTTGGGGACATGTTATATCTATAGTAATATCTACAGTCATAGCTATATACTCATAGCTTCCCTCCATACACACAGAGCGCCATATACTGTATTTTCTCATATACCACATACCCCCAAATAAAATATGCACCTTGTTTTTGGAAGGCAGAATGTAAAAGGGGGGGGGATGATATTTTCGGAGTCACAGCCAATAGGGTAAGCCCATATGGAAACCAAGTGTCCAGGAAGCCATCCCAGGAGACAGTATGGGTGAGGCAGCAGGCAGCAGAAAATTCCTGTGCGAGTGTGATCCCACAGGCCACCAGCTGGCCTGTGTAAGTAGTTCTTTATATGAGCTCCATGAAGCTCCACATCATAAGCCTCATGAGGATACTATGAGCTACTTTAGGGACAAGCCACAGTGCTCATTCAATAGCTATGACTGAAAAGGTTAGCACAGGACTCTCTGCCCCTTTAGCTTGCTGAGCCAGACAAGCAGCAGCCAACTTGGCAGCTGCATGGCATGCTCAGTGTACCCAAGCATGCTTCTTTTTTCAGTGAAAACAGCTTCCCTGCTTAATAAGAAGCATCCCAGTTCTGAGGAGAAAAGGTTCGTATCATATGTGAGAAAATATGGCATATATCTGATGAAAGGACAAGTAAAATAACTCATGTTTTAGTCAAGTTTGGTAAGGAAACAGACTACATTAAAAAAAAAAAAAAAAAATCTGTTCCCTACCAGTACAGAGGAAACAACCACATCTCTCTACTTCCCTTCCGAACCTTATGTTATTTGCATGAGAAAAGGGTTCAAGAAGAAATACCGGTTCTGAACACAGGAAATGAAGAGCAGTAAATATTACAAACCCACAATCATGCAACAAATCCCCACACCCCCTTGCTTTGGTAAGAGGAAATGAAAGGTGATTTTTTTTTTGCCTTAGTTTGTCCTCACCAGCCATGTGTCCCTTATGAGGAACCGCCTGGAAAGTTTTGCCTCTTTTCTCAAATGGAAGAAACTGAACACATTCTTTAAGGAGCAGCTACACAAATCAATGCAGATCGCCTCCTCCTGTGCTGGGTGAGCATGGCTCACAATACAAAGCTTACTTACTGCCATTAAAATTACTAAGTTTCCTCAAGGGCTGTTGGTTGTAGCCGTGTTGGTCTAAGGACATAGACCGACATATTGAATAAAATTGAAGCCAATACATACAAGCACAAAGGAGAGCACACAAAACATCAGCAAACTCTCCCATGCCTGAAGGTTGCTGGTGCCCAAAAGCTTGCAAAGAACAATTTTTCCAACTATTTAGTTGGTCTAATAAAAGATATCAGATCTACCCAAAGAACCTTGTCCGTCTCCTCTGCATTTAGGATTTTCGTTTGTAACAGGCTAATGATTACCAGGTAGTAAAATAAGTGTGATGATGAGACAGGAGGAAGACTCCTCTTGAGACAGCAGGTCCTCCAAGAGTCAGAACTGTATAATTAGCCCTAAAGGCTAATTTTTAGTTATGCTTTATCATCCTTCCATTCTCTTTACATCTAAGCTAGGCTTCCTAATTGACATGGATGGATCATGTCACACTTTGGATGCCATGCAGTTCAGATTTTACCACTTTAAATGTCTTGCCTGCCTCTTCAAGAATTCTCCTCTTCCCTAAAAAAACAAAAAACAAAACCCAATACAGTTTTTTGTGTGGTTTTTTTTTTTTTAAATATAAATGGAGAACTTTACTGCCAGATGTGGTATTTTCAGAAAGCCGAGATTGACAGCCTCCAGAAGGCATTATCACCTAGTCTCTTCTGTGAACTTTGAAAGTGAGGAATGAGGGACAACTCTACTGGAAAAAAGAAAAAAAAAAGGAGGATTTCAAGTTGCCGGTCCAGTTTGAGTTGTGGTCTACCGTAGGTCTACTAACTGAGAACACTGGGTACAAAATAAACAGGATCATGTCTTCCTCTGTGAGCTTTCTTCAGTTGACTTTGGATCTTTCTGAATTAAATGCTACAGCACTACAAAATACTTTAAAACTCTGCACACGCCTCAGACCAAATGAAGCTGGTCTTACTCCCCACCATAAAGGAGCCACAGGAATTTGTTTCCCTGCTTTACACAGGATGACAGACAAAAGGTAGCCCAAGGCTGAACCACAATTAGGTGTCTAGGAACCAGACTCTGCAACTACTAATAATTCCCCATTTCTCATCAGAATGTAGCAATAATAATTCAGTTCACAAACATTCCCTCCACTTCAAGTGGATACAAGGATATAAATCCAGGACCGCTAGCAAAGCATTAACTTTTCCCCTAGAAACATGCAAACTGATTAACAGAACTTTATTAAATGATTTCCTATCTTGCTAGGAGCATCAGCAAGAGCATGTCTCAGCAATCTAATTTGGGTCTTTTGGACCTGTTCCCACATGAAAGCAACTACCACAAGTACTAGCACCTTTTGCATTCATGCATTTGATCAGCGATCTCCTGGAATACAGGGTAAAGGTGCACCTTGGAGACTAATTAAACCAGAGAAGCATAAGTTTTTGTAAGCCAGAGCTCACTCCATTAAATGCTATGAAGGGACATGCACAAAGCAGGCTATCACAATAAGGATAGTTATTTGAATCTCTACCCTGTCTTCTGCCTGACTTCAGACTAACATGGCTAACTACCTCTCTTGGAATAAGTTATACCTGTTGCACGTCACCAATCTGTACACGCTCCAATCTCTAGCCTTGACATAATATATGCAAGTTAGAAATAGGGGGAATTTACTTATATGTTGAACAGGCCCATATTGTTCCACCTGTCTAGCCAATACTATCATGTCCTTGTTTCCATATCTACTACATTCACCTTCAACTTCATCTTCATCATTATAAAGGCAAGGCAAATCTCTGCTTTGTATATATTCCAAAAGAACATTAAGCCAACAGAAACCCTTCATGCCTTGGACTTGTGCTTACAAGACAAAGCAGGAAGCGTACTGGCTGTTCAGTGGGATGCAAACATCACTCAACAGTATCCAAGAGCTTTTGTGCATTATAACCTTGGCATTGAACTAAGCTTGGAACAGCACCACATTTGCTGCATCTGCATCAGGGACAATACACAGGTGTGGAATTGCCTCAGTTTATTCAGGCTCAATTTATCATCTTAAAATGATGATCCTCATTTAAAAAAAAAAAAATAGGTAGCCAGTTGCACAATATTTTACTTGTGATCAAAGTAAAGTGGCTTTAAATTAAATGAAAAATGCATTTGGACTTGCCTTTTTTAATGCATCTTTAAGCCTGAGCTTTATGGATACTGACATTTACTCAATGGAGAACTTTTGACACAGCAATTCAATTGACCTAGAACCCTTCAACATGTTTTCTGAGAACAGTAAGTGGCATCACCCACAAGGAGTAACCCACCAAAAATCAGGCAGAAGCCAGGGTAGATTTGCACCTTAAGCTAGAAGCAAACAATGAGTTTACTGGGGTGCAGACAGGTGTAACTCAGAACTTTCTGATGTGTTCAGAGTTACTAAGTTACCTCAGACCAAACAGAAGTTCACTGTTGGTTCCAGGGAAGAGAGGAATGGAGGCTGGGCCAGAGCCTGCAGTCAGGTTCCCACAGTAAAGGCCAGGCTCTCTGCCAGTGCCAGCTGTTTTCAGAATGGAGGCTGCGGAAGGAGGCACAGGGAACTTGTTCTTAGGGCTCCCCAGCTGGTGCTGAAGGGTGGTGTGGGCGATTTGGAGCCCTCCTACCTTGGGAGGACACCAATATACCTGCCCCATTCTCTGGGGTGGGCTGAAAAGCCCCCAGAATGAACTCCTTTCACTCCCTTTCCCACTCCCCTCCCATTCTGAAAACAGGGACAGACTTGGAAGCTCTGCAGACAAGTTACAAAAGACACTACATTTTGAAACCTCTTTATCGTGATACCACATGCAATGAGGGGTCAGATTTTCACGCAATCAGCCATTTGTGAAGCTGTCAGCTGTGCACTTGTGTTTGGTCAAAGCTATATATAAACTGCTTTCTGTGGCCAGATCGTGCAAAAGTTGTCATGTTTATCTGCACCCTTATTAGCTGGCATCAAAGCAGGAGGAGGGCAGTCCTTTACACTTGCCCCTTGAACAGCAGTTAACTTTCTCCCTGCTCTTTACCTCCCCCCCTGACAAATTATTTCAAGTTCTCAGTAGTTCACGAATAGGAGAATGTGGGATCCCAGAACAAAAAGTTTTGTCTGGGGAAATCTTGGCCTGTTTTTACGTTTGCTTGACTTCACACCAACAGCGCTAACTACATCCTTCCATCAAAATCCCCTAGGTTTTTGGAGACAATCTTAGAGATTGCATCATTCAAATCATGTTTGATATGAAGTTTTCAGAATGTTTCAGGAACTACACCCTAATTTAACAAACAAGTTATGGCCCACTGTTGCCTTTCCAAAAAATTAAAACTGTCAGACAAAAGAGTGCTGTGAATGGGACATAAACACAAGGCCCTCTAATTTGGATGCTATAGTCAAGGGAAGGGCCTTTAAAAAGTGTGAAGAAACACACTTCATAAAAGAGCAAATCTCTCCTCCTGCTGAGGAGACTAATGGTAGTCTTCCTCCTCCTCCAGCTTGTGGTCCATACTCTGGCCACAATCTAGATGAGCCCTACCAGGAAATGGAATAGGCGGAACAAAATCTAAATCTTTTTTTTAGTCCATATATCAAAAAATCTTTCACCTTTCGCCCAATTCCCCACCCCAAAAATTATGTGGAGGGACACAGGAGAGGAGAAGGAAAGAATTCTCCCATGATAAGTCTTAAGACTACCTTTAAAAGTCCATAGTTTAGCTCTAAAAACACTTTTTACCCAACCACCTAGGGGAGGTAGAATAGGTCCAAAAGATTAGAAAACAAACTACATATCCCCCTTGCAACAGGCTGGACAGCAATGCTTCTCTCCAAGTTCATCCCTAGCCCACAGCAGAAGCACTCATGGCACAGCCCTATCAGATTCCAACAAATCTGTAAATTCTGCTATATGCTTTGTCAAAGACACAAAAAGGAAGGGTCCTTTGCTTATCACAGAGCTGTAATTTATTTGACTGATATTTTCAAGATACCACGGTAGGTAAGGTTTACTTGAATGAGAGCCCTGCAAGTTCAACGCCCCCTTTTCCACACTCCATAGCCTGCTTTGACTAAACAATTTATCACATTGGGATTTGGAGAAGTGCCCAAGACAAACAGCATATTCTATATACATGGATTTAAGATTTTGTATATCTTTTATATAACATTTAAAATCCTCTGTGAATATAATCCATTTAAAACCAAAGCAGGGACCAGACACTAGTTGACTGGAAATGAATCTCTCCTCTGCATACACCCACACAGCAGGAAGAATGCGTTCTTGTCTAGACCTAGATTCTTAGCTACTAAGGACTAAAGTGAAAGAGTTTATAGATGATAAACAGGAAATGGCCATGCTACTACGCAACTTATGATGGCCTATTATATAGGTTGCATGCATTGCTCTAGTAGCCACAGCCTCTGCCTTAGCTCTTTCTGTGTGGAGGAGAGCCTCTCGCATCTAGATTTCTATCAATGCAAACATAACTATTCATTTCACATTTGTGGCAATTACCAAGCATGTTATAGTTGCCCTAGTTTTCAAGGCAGTGTTATTACAGAGTGTCTTTATGAAGCAACCGTTTGTATCTTAATACCCCTGGTCCCCAAGCTCCTTCCCCAAACATTAAACAAAGCAAACAAAATGAGGATGCTGAGGTGGGAGGAGGGGAGAGAAGACTACCATTTTTCCAAGCTAGTTGCCTGTATTCATTATTTATCTGTCTGGATCTCAGCTCCTTGGCACACTTGCTCATTAATGTTACTCGTGGCTGACAGGCTGCTGCAGGTGTACCTCCTTGCTTATGCACCACAAAGCCTACTGTCTCCTCCTTTCCTTCTCAGCAGTTCTCTTAATTCCTACACCAGGATCTCAACACACACACTCCCACACATCCTACTGTATCTAACTACCTAATCCCCCCAAAACATTTTTTCTATAGGTTCCAGTGCTGACCAAGGCTGTACTCTAGGGGTGGGAAAAATGCGGCCGGGGGGCCAGATGTGGCCTGCCAGGCCATTCTATCTGGCCTGCAGAGCCCCTAAAAAATTTAGAAAATTAATATTTATCTGCCCCAGCTGCCTATCATGTGGCCTTCGATGGCTTGCCAAAACTCAGTAAGCGCCCCTCCACACAAAATAATTGCCCACCCCTGCTCTACTCCTATTCTCTCCCTCTTCCCTAGAAGAAAAAAAACCTTCATACCTGGGCAAAAATACTACAAACCTCATGATCACATTAGATCAATAGGTCTACACCAGTGATGCCCAACTCATCCAGGCCCACAAGGCCTGATCCGGAAATCCAGGGATGGCCATGGGGTTCTCCACAAACCAGAAATCTGGTGGAAGGATGAGCAGTGGCAGTGTTAAGTGCTGCAACATCCAAACCAGATGATGCAGTCCCATGAGCTGTGTATACAGCTTGCAGGTCATATCCTGGTCTACAACAATTCGTTTCAAGTCTTCAGGTAAAACATGCGAAGGAAAAGAAATTCAGTGCAGCTCCAGCACTTTCTGCCGTGGCAGACTGAATGCTTAGTAGTGCTACTTCCTATAACGTAACTGACTGTTGCTGAACAATAGGACCGAAAAAATGTAAACAGTGGCACAGATTACTATTATTCCTGTTCAATAGCCCTATGCAGGTCTGTTGATTATTTGCAAACAAATTACTCTCTCATATTAAGATTTTTCAATATCTAATTGCAGTTTTAGGGATGGTATCTTTCAGAACCAAATCGCAGGGAACACTGGACAGCTTGAGGCTAAGGAGAGTGCGTTACATTTTTACTGGTGGTAGCAAGATGAGACAGATGAGGACAGACTGCAGTTGCCCAAAAACAAAAAACAAACAAAAAATAATATCCCTCTCCCTATAATAGATTTATATTGTTATAAAATAATATATTATTTGTATAATAAATAAATAATAATATATAATATTTTGAACAACTGAAGTCTGTCTTCACATCTGTCTACAGAACTCACTGAATGTCCCTGTAGCCCAGCACCAGTTCTTTACTTGGTGGAGAAAAACAGAAGAGGTGACTGATACATATAAGAAGCTGGTGCTGGACTACAGGGACATTCAATGAGACCTGGAAGCAGGATATTGGACCCAATATCCATGCAGGTTAAGTGCTCAGAATACATTAAACACTTCTACTACTATCCTACACGAGCAATTGCTCTAACTGACACAATGAAGAGAAGTTCTACATAAGAATCTATCTACAAAGGTTGTACTTCACACTATTAAAATGCCTGACTGCCCTTGATATAAGTAAAGAGGAAGGTTAAGAGAGACAGGGCAAAAATAGGAAGATATGTACTGTTGTAACCAAATACATACAAAAGGGCTGAGTTCATATAATGCGTTTCGCTTACCATTTGCCATTCTCATAG
This sequence comes from Crocodylus siamensis, assembly GCF_052110815.1. NCBI lineage: Eukaryota > Metazoa > Chordata > Crocodylia > Crocodylidae > Crocodylus > Crocodylus siamensis. Next base: position 225,199,365 of record NC_143396.1, on the reverse strand, counting down.
AGTATGTGTAAAACACATGATTTCTCTCTCTGCCCCTTCCTGCACAGAGGAAAGTAGTGTAAAATAAAGAGGCAGAGTAAAGATTTTGCTTACCTGAGGCCTGGCTCTCCAAGATGAATGTACTGAAGATAACTAGTGGAAGAAATAATCCATGACTGGTCAAAGCAAGTGGCACTCCTGGGCTGCTCTTTGGTGCTATCATTCCATGGCACATCTTTTATCCTCCAAAGACTTAGAAAAATTCAGGAGTTCTGGTTGGTTGGGAGTGATTCAGTCTACAAAACAAAAACAAAAAAATGGAACCATCACTTAGCTGTGGAAGACCTATACACCTGAAGCAGGGGAGTGCAGGGAAGACACAAGAGGAATACAAAAAAAAGGTAATGCTTGTTCTCATGCAAGAATAAGGTAGGGTAGATTTGCACATTACACACTAACTAAAGTGTGCATGCATGCACACACCTATATATACACATATGGCACAAACTTTTGTGAGCTGAAGCTCATTTTATCAGATGCTGCGAAACAACACACAAAGTCTTGACTTGAATTCAGACTAATACACCTAACTGTATCTCATGTACAAGAGCTCAACTAAATAAATGAACTCATATTTTACAGAAGGGGAGTTTGCAAGACGACCTGAATGGGAACTGATATATTGAAGTCTACATCTTTCCTCTGGTTCAAATCTACTACTATTTTTCAGCTACAAGTAACAGAGAAGTATGGCTTACATTTAATATTATATGCACCCTACTCCTTACCCCTGTTTTAAGGCAATCCCAAAGACTCCATCTGGAAAGCTTTCCCAAAATAGGATTTCAAATAAAAGTTTTGCTAGACAATCACTGCTTTTAGAAGTCTCAGAAAAACCAGCAGTGAAACCTGACTATATACCTACAATAAATACATTCAAATGCTTTCACCTGTGGTAAGTAAAAACTTTAACCTCTGGAGGAAACTAGGCAAGCCCAACAAACATGAACATACTCACATGCTCCTAAGGAGTGAATGTAAAAGTAGATTGCAATGCTTGGATGCAATGTTTTCATATTACAGAGCACAGCCAATTAAAATTCAAGGATATGACATCACTTGTGCTAGCGAATTGGGAGATGCAGCCAATAGTCTGCCACCTGTTGCAACACTTAAACAAGATAGGCATGCAAAAGTCTGCTGTAATGGCAAAGAGCTGTTAGGAAATCAAGGAAAACACAAAGTTGAAGCCCCATTTTATGCAAAGGAATAAGGCTACAATATGACTCCAGTCTATATGCAAGGGCTTCATATCACAAGACTCGTCACATTTTGTGTAAATCCAAAGATACTGCTACACTGCTCAAAGGGTCTCCAAAAACCCTTGAGAAATTCAGAACTGTAGTCCTCAGCACCCCTTGCTCACTAATATGCATCTTTTACAATGTAACCACGACAATAGGCAAGGTTATACAGACAATCATGACTTCCCTGCTTCCATGCCCTTTCCAACATATTCTCCCCCACATACTGAACATTTTCAGAGGATGATTCTCTTTAGGAAATAAGATTTTCCCCCATGCCCATTTCTCAGTCCAGAGGATACAATATGTATTTGATCCATTATATTTTTTAGATTTATAAATATGTATATTGTTTAAATAAATAAGTAAGTTTAAGAAAAATGCTTTTAGCTAGGAGTTTTCACTTCAGTGAATGTGGTCACTGTACCAGAGTGGGTTTGCTTTCGCTTTGGTTCTTTTCTGAGTTATTAATTTGGATTTTTCATGTTGATTAGTTGAGTAACAGTCCTTTTCATGCAACTGACAGTGAAGGAAACGTGTGGTTTTAAGCACATTTGGTAACAGATGTGAAAGACAGCAAAGCTTATTAACTAAGGTGCCCTGTTAAAATTGAAGCAAATGAGTATTGCCAGAAACTGAACAGGCTGGTTTAATCTTGGAGACAGCTTAGTGACTGAAAATAAAATAAGGAGCTAAGAAAATTACACAATGTTTGATAGATCTGTAAGAACAGCAGTTGAGGTTTTAAGGCAGGCAAAGGCATCTCAAAGTACAGGTTTAACTCAAGACTTAAGCTGCCACGTTAAGAGGCCTGAATCTTCCCACGAGTGCAGGCTGCTAGCATGACACTTCTTTGTCTGCACCCCAGAACTCACGACAATAAGCTGGGGGAGGGAGGGTGTGAAGCCACCATGTCACAGTTGTGGCGTGAGAATGGATTTATGACATGTTTCAGGGATCAGAGCTTGATGTTTTTCACTCTGCTCTCTCCTTCCACAGTGCCAAAAGGATTAAGACGGCTGCTGCCAGTTACCTGTTAAAATTCTTTCAGGGAAGATTATACTGTATTTAGAATGAAAAAAAATCCTTAACTTGGGGAGAAAGCCAAGATACTCAATAAGCAGAGAGCGCGAGATCCTGAACAGCCAGCAAATGCACTCATCCCCAGAACAGTCGTGTCTATTGCACAGGACTTTACTTTTGTTTTAAAATGCAGGGGCATAAATGCAAACTACTCTACTACATGGCCAAGTCAACCTCAGCCTTCCATGAGTCAGAACAATGACTAAACTTGTGGAACTCATGCCAGCACGCACTACTTTATTTTATTTTGGGTGTCCTTTCTGCTTATATCAATATCGGCCACTGCAAATTCCCCCTTCTCCCTCTATTTCAATGAAACCTTCTTGATATAACAAGTTACACCCAAGTGTCACAAAAATATAGACACTCCCCCATATGCCCTTCAGGGATCAGCCAGAAAACTGTATTCTCTACAATACAGTACACAGGAGAATTAAATCCTGGGCAGTGACAACAGCCTGGTTTCTGATCTGATGAGCTGCTACATAGCACAAAATTGTCTCTCTTCTCCCAAGATCAGGCAGCGTTTCATAGTTTCTAGGGTCGGAAGGGACCTGAGCAGATCATCTAGTCCGACCCTCTGCGATGGCAGGAAAGAATACTGGGGTCAAATGACCCCAGCAAGGTGTTCATCTAACCTCCTCTTAAACGCCCCCAGAGTAGGAGCCTGCACCACTTCTCTTGGAAGCTGGTTCCAGACCCTAACCGCCCTGACTGTGAAGTAGCGCCTCCTGATATCTAACCTAAACCTACCCTCTGCCAGCTTGTGACTGTTATTCCTGGTCACTCCTGGAGGTGCTCGGGGGAACAGTGACTCCCCCAATGCCTGCTGATCCCCCCTGACTAGTTTATAACAGGCCACAAGATCCCCCCTCAGCCTTCTTTTTTGGAGGCTGAACAGGTTCAGGTCCCGTAGCCTCTCCTCATAGGGTCTGCCCTGCTGCCCCCGATCATGTGAGTGGCCCTCCTCTGGACCCTCTCCATGCTGTCCACATCCCTCTTGAAGTGTGGCGCCCGGAACTGGACGCAGTACTCCAGCTGTGGCCTGACCAGTGCCGCATAGAGGGGGAGGATCACCTCTTTGGACCTGCTCGAGATGCATCTGTGGATGCATGACAAGGTGCGGTTGGCCTTCCTGACTGCCTCTCCACACTGCTGGCCCACGTTCATCTTGGAGTCAATGATGACCCCAAGATCCTTTTCCGCCTCCGTGCTGACAAGAGGGGAGTTCCCTAACCTGTAGGTATGGTGCCGGTTGTTCCTCCCGAGGTGCATCACCTTGTGTTGAAACCCATCCTATTCTTGTCCGCCCACCCTTGTAACCTGTCTAGGTCTGATTGTAGCCTGTTGCATCCTTCCAGTGTGCCCACATCCCCCCACATCTTAGTGTCATCAGCAAATTTGAACAGGGTGCTTTTTACCCCCTTGTCCAAATCGCTGATGAAGATGTTGAACAGTGCGGGCCTGAGGACCGAGCCCTGCAGAACCCCACTGCCCACGTCCTTCCAGGTTGAGAAGGACCCATCCACTACCACCCTCTGGGTGCGGCCCTCCAGCCAGTTGGCGACCCATTTGACTGTGTGGGTGTCTGCACCACAGCCCCCCAGTTTCTTAATGAGAACGGGGTGAGAGACTGTGTCAAAAGCCTTCCGGAAGTCCAGGAAGACTATATCCACTGCTACCCCTGCATCTAATGATCTGGTGATCTGATCGTAAAAGGCCACCAGGTTGGTCTGACAGGACCTGCCACTGATGAACCCGTGTTGGTTGCCCCTAAGCATGCAGTCCCCTGCTGGCCCCTCACTGATGTGTGCCAGCACAATTTTCTCGAACAGCTTGCCTAGGATCGAGGTAAGACTAACCGGCCTATAGTTTCCCAAGCGTTTCCTCATTGGTTTTTGATAAAGAAGTCTCTAATCCCTGAAATTTCAAAGCTTCATCTGCAATGCTTGGTACTAGTTTCTGCATGCTGAATGCTGACCCCAACTCACAGTAAACATCCAAATTAGCCCCTTTAACTTGACAGAGGTCTAAGAGGCAAGATGGGCAGGAATCCCAGCAATGGCTCAGGATAACATTCCCCCTACCCCCCTTCCACAATAAACATTTCAGGGCTGTGAAGAAACTGTGTCTGAATGACTATTATAAAGATTCAACATCTGTATTCAATCAAGTTACAAGATGCGTTTCCAGCTTTGGTTCTTGGTGGCAAAGCTAGATGATCAAAGGATAAGAAAAGGGATACTCTCTTCCCAGGGGAAAGCCAGGGAGCTATTTAGATTGACATAGAAACCCACGGGGGTAACTGAAACTGTCAGGCCTCCTCAGACTTAAAATACTATATTCCAAATGTTTTGTTCCTATTTTGGTTTAAGAAATCCTCCCAGTCACTGTATTTACCACCCATCAGACTATCAAATGGAGGAGATCATAGATGTTGAGCCTAGTCCAGGGATGGGCAAAAAGAATGGCCTATTAGGCCATTCTATCTGGCCTGTGAAGCCCCTAAAAAATTAAGAAAATAAATATTTATCTGCCCCTGGCTGCTTGTCATGTGGCACTTGATGGCTTGACAAAACTCAGTAAGTGGCCTTCCGTCCAAAATAATTGCCAGCCCCTGGCCTAGTCAAACCTGCTGAGTAAGCATGGTTGATCAGAGTAGTACTGTAGCCCAGGGCTCAACCCGACAGTGGGAGAACTGCACCCACCCACACAAAGGAAATAGCACAAAGCCTGCTGTATGTGAAGAGGTGCAGGCAGGAAAACCAGGGACAGTGTTATAGCTGAGTTCTTTGCCCTTTAAAGGACCTCTTGTTCTTCGGACAAAGTCAGTCCCTCAAATCTCTCTCATTACAGGAACTGCAAGCAAGCTCATCTCCAGATGTAGAGCACTTACTGTCCCCCCCTCTATTTGGCAAGAGCCTACCTTAGTTTTCTGCACAGTTCACTAGGGTAAGTCTTGTCATGACATTTGCATGCAGAGATCTACAGCAGTTCAGCTCACAGGGTTCAGGACCTGTTGAGTCCACATAATACCTCTCACACAGAGAAAAGGGAAGTGCAGATTTGCTGGTCTCCTGCTTTGGGGAACTTCGCAAGCCAGAGTCTAGAGCTGACTGGTCTAGGCACCCTCTGAGGTCAACAGGATTTTCCACACCCGCCCAGAAAGCCACACCCTAGGAAGTCCTGACATTTACAGTCCATGATGTTGGAACATGTTAAGCACACATTTTCTACTTTAAGAGGCTTTGGGAAACGTGTCTAATCAGAAAAGTGCTCCTAGTCTCTCAGCTCTTTGCCAGGATGCCATTTTAAAAAGGTATACAGCTAAAGAGATCACTGTATTTGCCAGATGTTAACTACTTTTCCGTCAACTCAGTATTTCTTCACCATTCAGCATCCTGCCAAAAGTGCTACTGATAGGATTTTAAGGACCAAATGCCATATAATATATCGCATTGAGAAAGTAATGCAGTAGGCAATCATATTAGAGAGGCAGTTCTGCAGGACACATTTACAAGGTTTTTTCCTTTATGGGGCTGGATGACTGTGAGCAAGTGTGAATACCTGCAAATGCTACTGTTAAGGTGAGGAAAATCCAATTTCACATGACAGGGCACTGAGAAAGCAAAAGCAATATTACCAATCTCACGCTCAAAAGTTATGAGGCAGCAAAAACCTAGAAATCATGTGGCATGCTATTAGGTTACAATTCCATCAGATTTCAAGAAAACAAGTTAGACTGGTTCCTGTATTTTTTAAGAAGTTTAAGCTACTTGCTGCAGATTTGTGGGAGTTTAGGTTCAAGTTCAAATCTCAAATGGACAAACCAAAATGTACATTGCCTCATTTTCTGCTTTTGAGGCTACTGCATTTTCCCTTACCTTAATTTGTAGCGTGGTGCCCTCACCTCTCTCACCTCCATCTAATGTCTGAACACTCCCCACCATCTCTCTCCCTGCCCCATAAAAGTTCTGTCCTTAGCTCATACCTGCCTTAGCCACTACTCACCCCTTCACTCAGCCAATTTGCAGCGCACTTAGAGTATTCAGACAGTCAACCATCTCCTGGCATTCCCCCCCAACCTCATGCCATACTTTCTTCCCCAGAAACTGGATGACACTTTATAAAACTGTACTATCTGGAATGTAACCTCCCATTTTTCTTGCAGACCACTCCCAAATATTACCCTGGGTCCTGTGCAGGCTCCAAGTTGCCAGTTAACCCCTTCTCTGCCAAGCCAAGGATGCTGGGAGAAGCTTGAATGCACAGACATGCACCCCAATTTCAGCAACAGCAGCAAGAACATTCACCACGACCACCGCATTTATGAGGCAGCTCGCTCAGCCAGGCATTCACGGGACAACACCACAGTGCCAAAACCATGTGAAGCAGCTGTATCCAAAAGACCAAAAAACGCCAACTGGAAGTCAGGAATGTCCCCCCAGCTTTTCTCCACAGAGATGTATGCAGGCATATTAGATATGCAACCTGCTAAGAGCTGCCTGCCATCTTTGTTCCTGTTCTGAGACAAATTCTAGTTCAAAAAAGGAATGGATTTCATGGTAGTTGGCCAATGATTTCACAGGTAGGGAGGATCTGGAGTTCCCCAGGGAGCAAATGGCTTTAGTTAAGGGAGGAAGTTACGTAGAAGTTTACACAGTGGCTTGATCTCATTTTTTAAACACCCTGTGCCCCAAAAGAGAGGCCAAAACAGGGCAAAATTTGAAATATACAAGTCAGACACTAAATGCCCGCTAGCACTATCTTATTAATTGCAGCTATAATTTCATGTTCAGGAACTATTATGCCATATCAAAGATGTTTTTCCTAATACATTGGTACAGGCTGCATAAAAACATTGCTCATGGATTACTATTTGAAGGAAAAACTCAAAGCTTGAGCTGTGTCTTTGCCTGAAAACTCTGCAGTCTCTTCAGTGGAGGAAGGGTAGCAGTGTTAAGTGACTAAAAGTCAGCTCTGTCCTCAAAAGTCTCTTTCCATGAAGACTGTCCCATGTACAGGATAGGTGGGATAGCGAGTTGGGAGACTGTGGGTGTCCTGTGTGATCCCCCTCTACTCCCATCCCTGAATGATCCACTGAAAAATCGACTATTTCTACTGTGAAAGAAACCACCAGTGGAAATGTTCGCACCATGTGCAGTCATATATCTGTCCTATATACAAGCACTCTGAGATCCAAAGACCCAGTCAGCCCACAAAACCTGAGCATGCAGATTCTGATGCAAGGAGATTATGAATGACTCTGCTTTGGAAATGCAAAGGGGGCAAGGAACTGCAGTGTCACAGAAGAACTAGGAGTACAGAATGGGACTGGAAACTCAAGGAGTACCTGTTCAAATTAGTAATGAATCAGTCCAAGCACCTGAAACTTTCCATGAAGTGTCTAGTATCCGTTATGATCCCAAATCAAGGCCAAGCTTCCATGCAGTCTCCAATGCAAGCACAAATGCTGGTCTCTCTTGCAACACAGCTTTACAGGTCATTGCTCTTTCCCTCCCAGAGCACCACCATCACCTGCAGACTGTTCAGGAGGGAGAACTGCCTATTGTTCCCTGATACTCTGGAAGCTTATATGTTGAGGGAGCAAAGAAACATGCACTCACTTAATGCACACACATGATAAAAGACAGGAAGGAAAGGAAAACCAAGAGGGGCACTACATGCAGCAGATAACACTACTACTGAAATGGCTGCATGTCTATTTTGCGCTTCGGTTACAACTGGAGTTTACATTTTGGTTCTCCAGACAGCACCCTGTTTGAAGGTTCACACATGGATTAGCTTAATGTAAATGGTCAGCAGGTCTGACTGCACTGTTCTGAAGCTTCTGCCAGTCCACGCATACAAGATCAATCAAGTTCATTATTTGTTTATGCATTTGTTGTCTATTCCATTGCAAGGCAAGATGAAACTGTCACTATGCTAAAAGCTTTTACTGAAGCATATAGAAAAAAAACCAAGAGCAATCTACACAAGCCAATCAAGTGACACCACATTATTCCCGGACTAGCAAACCAAGATGACCACCTGCTACTCATTAAAATAGGTATAGCAGCCAGCAAAGAGAATCAACCTTTACCCAAAACAATCCAGAAAACTATAGATTCCTCATCCTACCTCTCACCCCCAAATTCATACAGAATAGCATAGCACACTTGCAACAAAAACTTAAGAAATCAGTACAGTAGATGCTTCAAATCCCTGGTATGTACAAGGATCACATGTCCAAGGATCTTTCACTGCAAAACACCACATGCATAAGCAATAAGTTACTCATTAAGTTGCCACATGTAGCATGAAGGTGACTACCTGTGGAGCTCCCAACTTCCCTAGCCTCCTTAATGTGGAGTTTGAGTCACTATCATCAGCCCACATGTGCACGCCTATATGATTATACACTATATTGTATCTGCAGAGGGTCTCAGGAAGAATAGGCAGGCTGAGCTCAGCTCTAACGTCCACCAACCCACATCTGCCGACACATTTCAGAACTGGAAATTCACCTTGAGGCTACTTCTGGTCTCATTCCTAACATGGACCCTCAAGCCCTCAGCTTCTGGTGGCACTGAGACCAGTCCAAAGCAGCCCTGCATGAGCCCATCATACTGTACTAGCTCTCCTGCTCCAGAAAGACAGGTGTATGCCTGGGAATACACAATGGTAATGACAACATTCACCAGGTCTTCCATATATGCTTCTTGTATGCTTCTTCCATATCCAGTTTTCTTCATTTCTGTAGAACCCAAAAGAATCTGGCATCTCTTTTAACAGCTGCCACACATCATAAACTTGCTGTAGTTAGGAGGAGATCCTGCAAAGGACACTTGGTTCTAGCCACAGTTACTCAGAGAACTGAGTGGTGTGCTGGGCCAACCAAGATGCCCACAATGGCAGGTAAGAGAGTTATAGGAAGATAAAATTTAAAACATATGTTTGCAAAGATCACACAGTACAGTGCACACTTCATGGAAAAACAGTAAGCATAAGACATACTTTCACTGAACTGTACTGTTCTGAAAGATTTGTATTAGGGCTGCACCGATAAGAGATTTTTAGGCCAATTTTTAAAGAAGGCATATCGGCTGATACCGATTCGATTTCCGATGCACAGCAGCACCTGGCTGGTAAGTCTGTTGCTGTGGAAGGTGAGGAGGAAGGGGAAGAGTGTGAGGGCAGGCATATTGAGGCCTTTGTGGTGAGGGAGTGGGGCAGGCCGTGGGACAGAGCCACAGCTCATCCAGGAGTCGCAAAGAGAGGGAGGCAGATCCTGCCACTATGTGTACCATGGAAGGGCATGGGGCATGTTCCCCCAGATCTGCATGGGGTGGGGTGGGATGGGCTGCCACTGCAGACTGGGGCTGCCCCAGGCTGTGCTCAGGGAAGGTGGGGGTGACACTGGGGGGGAAGGGTGTCGGGGGTGCTAAGGCAAAATTCCCTCCCCTCTTCCCTTCCACCACAGACTTACCAGCTGGACACAGCTCTCCAAGCTGCCAGGCTCTACTCCTGGCCTTGGGCATGCTGTGGCTGCATGTATCGGCCACATTAGGCAAAAAAGAGCCAGTTTCTGATATAGTCAATTTTCTTACATCAGTGCTGATGTGATACGAGACCAATGTATTGGTGCACCTCTAATTTGTACATATGAAATGCATAAGGCAACTCTTTTTCAAGACTTATTAACAATACTTGCCTTTTTTAATTTTAAGGAGAAACAGAAAAATAGACAAGACTATATAGAGCTGTCTCCCACAGCTATGAAAACAAATCACCATACACCTTTTCAAAGAGTGCTATACACACCAAAGCTCACAAATCTCTACCACTTCCTGGTTAACCAGAGTTCCCGACAAGTTGCTACTTGTTCTTTCCCATTGTTTGAATATACCTGAGCATAAAATTTCAATTTGTGGGGCTGTGTTGCCACAGCAAGGATCAGGTCTCTTGTGGCTCCCCTGGTTGTCAACCCCTGGCATGCCAACATCTTACAAGTGGAGACTGCAGGTGTTCTTGGCACTCTGCCCAAAAAATATTGCCAACCTCTGAAAACTCAGGTCTTTAGGAGCAGGGGTCTCTGTATTACGTGCAATCTTAAGGCAGTGGGAGAGAGAGGAGAACAACCTTTTTAGCAAGCATATTACTACTGAACCACACACCCTCTCCAAGTGCCACTTGGATTCTCTTCCTTTGTTCAAATCTGCTGCTCTGCTTTCTGCTCCCTGCCTAATCTTGTATTCTATCATCTGCTTTCTGCCCTATGATCCCTGCCTTATCCCCTGCTCTGCCTTCTGCTGCTGTGCTGACCATCCATTCCCTAATGTGCCACAGGACAGAGGCTGCCCATGCCACTTGTGATACTTATGCTGCAGGTTGGCTGCTCCTGTATTATGACATGAAAACAAGAGTTAGAAAAGATCACACCAGTTTTGATGCTCCAAGGACGTAAGAGGAAAGGTTGTTGGACACTTCCCAATTGTTTTGGCTGTCTTAACAGGCACATATTAGTGGAAAACAGGTTGAGCCCTTAACCTTGGTTTTCTTAGCAATTGTTTCAGAAGGAACTGGTACGCTTGGAGTGCCCAATGGTTTGCTTTTAAATATCACACAAGACTTCCTGGATAAAATGAACAAGGTCCTCACGCACATCTATTTTTCTTCTAAACCACTTGGCCTCCAAGTATTATTTATTAGCTCTTGAAGGCACACAGTGGCCCTTGTTGCTGAAGTCTGGAATCTGGGTGTGCTCTACATTCTTTACCAAAGGCAAAACAAAGGCTCTTCTGGTTTTATGGCCACAGTGCAGGTGGAGCCTAAGGTAAACTGCAAACACAGTTCAAGAGAATTAAGTGCCGTTATACCTAAGTACCCTAAAAAAAAGAATCCTGAATCCTCTTTGTATATTCCCCCAAAAAAGAGTTTGAACAGGAAAGGTAGTCACCTCAGCATCAATAAAGTAAATGATGACTGAAAGAAAATTCAAGTTCCACAATGTCAATAGAAAAATCCCCACCTTATTTCAGAGCTGCTCCAAGATTGTTTACTTTTAAGTTAACAAATTACACCAATTTAATTAAAAGCTTTTAGAAATAGAATTACATTTTAAAGAAGTTTTTGGATCATTTAGCAGTAGGTTTAAATCGTTCACCCAACCACAGAAAGTTAAAACAGCAGTTACCTTCAGACAGCTTTCAAATAGCCCAGTTTCCCACTAGATAGTAAAAGGTTCTTAAGACATTTGCAGTCCCAAAGCTAACTCATGAAACGATCTCCTGACAGCAATTACAATGCTGCTTCATTCAGGCGGCTGTCCCCACCAAGCTCTCGTCTCCCAAACCACTGAATGGTACCGGCCCAAAGTAGTGACATTTGTCAATGCCACAAAATTCCATTTTCTGTCAGACCACAAATAATGTTCACTCTGTGCATTTCCTTTTTTAGAAAGACCACTACACACATCTATGAATTCATCTAGACCAGAGTGTTCAGCCCCCAGGCCAGAAGCAATGTGTCATCAAGCTTGGGGGGGCTCCCCAATGCTCTGCAAGGAGCCCCATGGACTGCGGCCCCATATGCTAGGATCCAGTAAACAGGGCAGCACACAGCTCCAGAGCCCAATAAACACTCCAAAATTTACCTTTTTTGTACTTTGGCAGCAAATAAGTTATATAAATCCCATGGAGCACTAGCTAGAAAACTCTAAGAGGAGAATATTATTTACTAATGCTCCCCCAGACCTGTTTTAAAACCTTCTGTTATTTGAAAGATTTCTTTTGGAAACTATCGTATCAACACTTCCTTCCCCCTCCCCATCATGCTGCATCACAGAAGCTAAGTTTCATATTTCAGCTTTAACTCAATCCAACAGCATGTGTAGGGAGCCACATGCACAAAATGTTCCAGACAACTTTCCAAAAATAATAAGACCTAAAACAAAAAGCACAATAACTGGGAGGGCTACAGGGAAGAAAAAAGAAGCCAATTCATAGACAGGTTTAAGATGGTACCCATAACAGGAAAGGGATTCTCAAAGCAATGTTGGATTGGCAAGTTCATTTGCATACACCTAACAAGACCTCCCTTCCAGTTTATACAGCTGTGTTGATCTCTGTTTCAAGAAAGAAACCACAAGGTTTCCTAAGCAATGAAGGCTGGCTTTATAGAGCTTACCATTAAAAAATGCTCTTCCCCACAGCCTAAACAGTTGTTGTACTCCTGTTTCAACAACCATAGATAAAAGCATCAACTTCCTATGCATTGCTGCCCAATAATGTACCAACCTCTCTACAAGAGGTTACCCGATCAAGAATTCCTTTTGCTATCAAAAATGTTTCCTATATTATTCCCCCCAAAAAACTGCCTGCCATTTTACTAAGGAGTTATACCTAGAAGAAATATGGCATTCCTGTAAAGTCTTCTTTCCATCTTCTTTACTACAGCATATAGGAAATAAAACTATTGATATCCACTTTAGATCAAGTGACTTAAGGACTGCTGTTTCAACTTCTGCCTATGAAAATAATGCTCTCACCGCTACAAGGGCAAGAAAGTATTTTCAAGTAATTCATAGCATGTAAGAGCCTTCCATATAATTTGTGTTTTAATACTCAGGCATTTCCAAGGTTAACAAAACCTCTGGACCTGGTATTTTCAAACCCAAATAAAAAGGAGAATTTTCAACACAAGAATCACTTCACTTGATTTTATTTTATTTTTTTAAAGAATGCTACACAGCACAGGATGCTTTCAAATTTCTAAATTCTTTTTTTACCATCTAGCTTTACTGACAAAAACCTAAACAATTTAAAGAAATTTCAGTTTCAGATCCTTAACATTAATGTCTTATTTCAGGATTCTAACACTAAAGAACTATTAAAAGTAAAAACTCACTACCACAGAATTTAATACGAACCCTATACTTTGCAACTGGTAACGTTTATACCTGGCAATGCCTTTTTGCAGTACCTTTGGTGCTGCTAAAACCTATTCTTGTTCAACAACTTAATTTTAGTTTTAGCATTTATGTAATAGCTATATGCACCCAGGATACTGGATTAGTAAACTACACACAGCAGTAAGTGTTTATATAGCAGCACCTGTTGTGTGTTCCCTCTTAGGTCCCAACCAATTTGATTTGTCAGTGCAATATTTAGAAGAGAAAATATAATTCTTCATTGTCATTCAAAGCATTTGTAATCAAGACCATAAAAAAATTAAGAGAACTCCAAAAACCCATAGATCTGCAATCAATAGTATCTTGCTGACCCAAGCTGAGACAGGCATGGATTTCACACCTGAAGAAAATAAAACTCCTGAGTTAGTGTCCTCCACTAGACTAAAACCAAAAGACTCAACTCACCTTGTTTAATCTCAGATCACTAAGCAAGCTCAGTTTAATTGTGATAGGGCTTGGAATTTCCTCTTCCCCTCCCCTTCCCAGCTAATATCCATCTATGCCTTCCCATTGTTTTGTAGTTACCAATGATGTACCCATGTTAGTTATGCACTGTATTCCATAATCCCTGTGGTGGCTGCCCCACTGGGCATTACTAGTTACAAATTTAAAGAGGTGATGATTTGCAATTCTGTTGGTATTGCTTTCTGAATAGGTTAGGACAAAACTTCAAGAACTGTGGCAAAGTGAGACACTTCATATCCAACAATTACTGCTACCTGCCACTGTCACAGCCTGCCACTCTCCATTTAAGGCCAGTGTTAAAAGCAGATCATCCACCACAAGGCCATTTTTAATACAGTCCCAAATCATCTTCACTGGACACAGAACCATGACCAACAGCAAAGTAGCAAAGGTAAACACACATAATAAACATTCAACTCGCATCTGAATGTAGAGTTCATCATCCCCTCTCCCTTAACACACAAAAGAAAATCCCAGTATAGACAGTGTTCTGTTGGCAATGTAACTATCATTTGGGTAGGTGGAAAGGGCATAAGAATGAATTTAGGAGGCTCTGAGCTAAAGCATCAAGTGGATCAGTGATAAAAAAAAAAAGATACTTAGTGTAAGAGGGGAAGCAAAAAAGTCACGTGTGCTATACAGCAGCAATAAAGGGAGGGTCATGAGGATATTGTTCTCAAATTCCCAGCTGTCAGGCTTTTGAGGAAACTAAAAACTACAATTAAAAGACATCGAGTCACCAGAAGTCTAGCAGTGCACTAGCTAGTAATGCTTGTTACTTTGGTGGTTGTAAGCCTCCTGTTTGCACAGCAGTACTGGTACGTCAGGCACTGGTGACTGGTACTCTCTACCTTAATGGATGAGCCTCTGTCTTGAGTCTGACTCATGACTGCTGCCCACAACCAATGATGAGCACAGCATGTCCCACTGGAGCCACCTCATGCCCAGTCCAATGTAAACACTGTTGTGAGGAAGCCAGGCATTAGAGCTGCCCATTCATTCCCCATGCATGTGAATGGTGAGACTGTGGAGTGAGATGCACGTAGTATTTATTTATTTTTATTCCTGTATGCCCCAGCCTAGCCAGCAAAGGCAAAAATTTGCATAGTAGCTACAAACCAGGATAAATCAAAAGTAGTAATAAAGCAACACAAAACAGGAATATTTTTAATTGTCATCTCTCAGGAGTGTGTTACCAAGAGCTATGGAAAGTACCCCAGGGTATATTATACCCTCTTTCATATAACCTCAGGAGGCTACTTTGCATGCAGGTCAAGAATTTGGAGCCATCCAGTTCTTGGTCAGGAAGAAACAGCGAGGTTCAGAAAGCAAAGGTTTTTTAAGCTCATACTTTGTTTCTCTCCTTTGCCATCTCATTAGAGCACTTAGGAGCACACAAGAGGATTGCCAGGTTGGTGCAGGCTGTCTCGATTCTCCA
Organism: Crocodylus siamensis; assembly: GCF_052110815.1. NCBI lineage: Eukaryota > Metazoa > Chordata > Crocodylia > Crocodylidae > Crocodylus > Crocodylus siamensis. The sequence goes on along the minus strand of NC_143396.1, from coordinate 225,184,124 downwards.
GGGAAACATTACACAAGATTAAATCCCCTTTCAATGCCAAAGCACACAGACACACAATAGATAAGAAAACATATAAGGCAAAGCCTACTGAATGCTGTGAACAGCAGCTCAAGGTGGGGCTTCCCGCCACCCTCAGACACTAGGTATCTGGCTCAGCAGCAAAGAGAGGTTACTGTCCATTGTCTTTCAGCAGACCACGCTGCTCATGTGGACAGCTAATTTAACTGCTTCATTTTGCTATGATACTTGGACAAAACTTGCCCCTTGTACTTCCCAATGCATCTGGTACTCCCCATAGTTTCATAGTAGCTAGAGCCAGAAGGGACCTAGGTAGATCATCTAGTCCGACCCCCTGCCTTGGCAGGAAAGAGTACCGGGGTCAGATGACCCCGGCAAGGTGCTCATCTAACTTCCTTTTAAAAATCCCCAGGCTAGGAGCCTGCACCACTTCCCCTGGAAGCCGGTTCCAGGCCCTAGCCGCCCTGACTGTGAAGTAGCGCCTCCTAATATCTAATCTAAACTTACCCTCCGCCAGCTTGTGACCGTTATTCCTGGTCACTCCTGGCAGCGCACGGGGGAACAGGGACTCCCCCAATACCTGCTGATCCCCCCTGACCAGTTTGTAGCAGGCCACAAGGTCCCCCCTTAACCTTCTCTTGTGGAGGCTAAACAGGTTCAGGTCCCGTAGCCTCTCCTCATAAGGCCTGCCCTGCTGACCCCTGATCATACGAGTGGCCCTCCTCTGAACTCTTTCCATATCGTCCACGTCCCTCTTGAAGTGCGGCGCCCAGAACTGGACGCAGTACTCCAGCTGCGGCCTGACCAGTGCCGCATAGAGGGGGAGGATCACCTCCCTGGACCTGCTCGAGATGCATCTGTGGATGCATGACAGGGTACAGTTGGCCTTCTTGACTGCCTCCCCACACTGCCGGCCCATGTTCATCGTGGAGTCAATGACGACTCCAAGATCCTTTTCCGTCTCCGTGCTGGCAAGAGGGGAGTTCCCCAACCTGTAAGTGTGGTGCCGGTTCTTCCTCCCCATGTGCAACACCTTGCACTTATCAGTGTTAAACCCCATCCTATTCTCATCCGCCCACCGTTGCAACCTGTCAAGGTCAGCTTGTAGCCTATTGCACCCTTCTAGTGCATCCACATCCCCCCACATCTTAGTGTCATCAGCAAACTTGAACAGGGTGCTTTCTACCCCCTCATCCAAGTCACTGATGAAGATGTTGAACAGTGCGGGCCCGAGGACCGAGCCCTGCGGAACCCCACTGCCCACGTCCTTCCAGGTCGAGAAGAACCCATCCACTACCACCCTCTGGGTGCGGCCCTCCAACCAGTTGGCGACCCATTTGACTGTGTGGGCATCGACACCACAGTCTCCCAGCTTTTTGATGAGGACAGGGTGAGAGACAGTGTCGAAAGCCTTCCGGAAGTCCAGAAAGACTACATCCACAGCAACCCCTGCGTCTAATGATTTGGTGACCTGATCGTAAAAGGCCACCAGGTTGGTCTGACAAGACCTGCCACTGATGAACCCATGTTGGTTGCCCCTGAGCATGCATTCCCCCCCACAAGGCCCTCCTGGATGTGTGCCAGGATAATTTTTTCAAAGAGCTTACCCGGGATTGAGGTAAGACTAACTGGCCTGTAATTTCCCGGGTCCTCTTTTTTTCCCTTTATGAAGATAGGGACCACATTGGCCCTCTTCCAGTCCTCCGGCACCTCACCAGAGCACCACGAGTGCTCATAGAGCCGCGCCAGGGGTCCCGCAATGACCTCGGCCAGTTCCTGTAGAACCCTAGGGTGAAGATCGTCCGGACCAGCAGACTTGAACACGTCCAGCCTCTCCAGAAGTACCCTAACTAACTCCTCGCTAACCCCTGGCCCAGGCGTGTCTCTCCCGGGGCCCGAGGGGGGCCCATGTTTCCCTAGTGCTGCTTTTAACAGCAACAAAGCATGGCAGCATTCCTGTAACTGTGGGTAAGCCCCAACTATGAATGGAAGCATGCATTTCTTCAGTACCGTCTTGTTCCCTTGATGTGATGGCTGGTAGGCACCCAGGGCACTCTCCACATATACAGTACACATACTGGCAAACGGAAAAGAGTGTGGCCTCATTCAGTTTATGTGCTTCATGTAGCTAGTAATAAAGGAACTCATTGAATATTTTAGTTATCTCCTTAGCTCTTACCTATATTTTCTGTATAAACCAAATGTATGTGCATACAAAAGATGATACTACATGCACGTGTGTGCATACGCATAAAACAAAGAGCAGCAGCAGCACAAGCCTGACGCGTCTTAGTTGAACGGGACAGGAAACAATTTTCCCATCCCATCCCACAAATAACTTGGCAGTTACAGCATTCACCTGGAATGTGGGATGGGTTCAAATCCCAGCTTGGCCTCATTTCAGGTGAGGGACTGAAACCTGGACTGTACATATCCCCAGTGACTGCCCTGTTTGCCAGGCAGCTGGTTGTTCTGGGATGGGAGTGGCTCTTGCTCCCTGTCTGGTTCTGACCTGGAGACACTATCAAACTTCTGCTGAAGCTAGCACATGCCTGTTGAAAAGTTTTTGTACCAGCATATCTGTTTTCCAACAGTTCAGAAAAAAAATCCCAACCTGTTATTTTTAATATAATAGGAAGAAAGTAATGCCTTCAACTTCACTTAGAGACAGAAAGAACTAAAGAAATCGGTGCATCTTATCACTAATCCTGTACATCCAAAACTGGGGTTTGTCACTACGTAATGACCACTTTGATAAAGCAGTGAGTCTCAATAAGGGTTCCACAGCACCCCTGTACGATCCTTTCATGGGCGCCCCATAATATTGGCACTGTTAGGGATACAAATATCTACACGCAATTCACAAGATAAAACTCAGCGGGTGCATTCAGACAAGTGTGGATGTGCAGTATATGGTGCTGCAGACCTGTTTGCAGCACCACACACACACACACACACACACACACACACACACACACACACACACACACAGAGGCTTTCCCCACACTGCTACTTTTACTTTCTGGAACTTCCAGGGTCAGACTAACCCATGCTCCCAAAAGAGTGGGGTGGCACACATGGTGGCAGCATACGCCACTCAAAACTAGAGCTTGGCTGGTCAGAGCCACACTCCAGCTGCTAGCCAGGCTTTCCTGCTGCAGAAGTGCCATGGCTGGATCTCCTGGAGACCCCTATTACTTCAGGTAAGGCTGCTGGGGCCAGCACAGTTGCTGGCCCCAACCTCCCCTACCCCACCTAGGGTAATCTGCCACACGCCACAGAGCACATGGTATGGGCATTCCCTGGGGACAAATATCAGTGACAAGGCGAGGTGTGCTGTTGCTACTTGTCCCCAAGGAAGAAAAAAAACCTCAAAACAAACAAACCTACCCACTTGCCTAGATGTATCCAGAGATTTCAAAGAGGAAACTATAGTGTCAGAAATATTCTAACCTGTTGTGGTAGGAGTTCTTTGCAACAAAAGAATTGCTCTATTAATTTTTTTGTAGTCAAAGAAAGAGTGAACGCTAAGACCTAGCATTTTCTAAGTGGTACCCTGAGTATAACAAGGGGTGACTTGAGTCTAAAAGGGCTGAAAACCACTGCTAACACTATTCAAATCAGAGGATTAGAACTTGTACATAAACTGGCTGGTGACACCATGTAAAAAGTTTACTCTCATGAAAAACACTTTTTTAAAAAACAGGAAATTACATTGGCAACACACTGTCCAAATTTTTGTCCTGATGAACTGCGAAAGATCACCAGAAAATAAAGAGGGGAACCTTCTAGTGAAGCTTATGCTTGCTTTAAAAGGTATACATGGTGAAACATGAAATATACAACATGCAATAACTGAATACAGAGACAACTTTTCTTCTTCCCTCAAGCAAGGGCCACTAAAGAATACACAATATATGCAACATACACATGACAGAACTATATTTAGCCCCCTCAAAATCAGGCTATACTCATACTCCAACACCTAAATTTGACTGACCCTTAAAGATGCATCGATAGGGAAGGTGGAGGGGTCTCCTAAAATTGATCCTGAAAATATGGAATCAACTTTTTATGCAAAATTGGCTTGCAATCAGAACAATGTGAGGAGTGCTTGTTGAAATACTCTGTCCAAAAGATAAAGGAATAATCATCTACACCCATTTCTGTTGCTCAAAGCCACTTCCCCAAGCCCTTTATGACAGCAGAACCATAAGTATGCATTTGCTTTCTCCATTTCATGAATTTGACATGCAACTAATTTTTCAAAACAGAAAGAAAGGAATCCTCCATCTTTCCCCAGAGCAGCCAAAGCATTTGAACTCTAAGCTGGGTACAAGAAGACAACAGGTTAAATCCATTTGTTAAACTCCCTTCAATTCTCTACCATCTCAAATTTGCATTTCATCCAAGGCCATACAATTAAAATGAATCAAAAATGGATAGAAGTCTTTTCCTACATACACTGAAAGATACCACTGACCTGGAACTAATATGTTAAACACATTCACAAGGCTATCCTCTCAAGCCTTAAGTCCTAAAATAAACCCAGTGCAACAGATGTTTGGGATGGGAAGGAAGAAAAAAGCAGCTTCTAGGTTACTTACCCAATATTAAAGCAATGGCACTAAAGCAATATTTGATCAAGTGCTCAAGAGAAAAGAGCCACTCAATTGATGCTTTTTCTTGCACAAAGCAAAAACAGTCTCTCTTGTTGTGGAAAGGAATAGTTACAAACAGGCTTTTCTTACATGCAGAACTAACTTGGCCTCTCACCCTTCCTATATGAAGGAAATATTATGCAGAACTCTTACAAAAGAATACCATACAACTCCTTATGCAAGACATTACTGGCCTGTTACAGCTGCTTAAGAGTTAACACCCCCCACCCTGCCCCCAAACACTAAAGAATCCCTGTCATCTGTAACTCTAAATATAGAGAAATGGGCAACATCTGGAAAGATCCTATTCAAAGCAGCCAACACAACTGTAAAATGTAGAAGAGTTAGAGCTTGCCATTTGCAACTACCTACATTTTTAAATGAAAAGTCTTTTAAAGTTGCCCAGGGTTTTTAACACTTTTCATTTCACTGCAGTCAACACTTACATATGAACTTTAGCCTCCTTTATGACACCTAAAACTGCTTATCCATGACAACACATTACTGTTTAACCTGTGTACCCAATACAAAATTGTTTTCAGATAAGACGTTTTCCTTATTCCTTCTCTTCCACTCGTAAGGCCTACTTTTCTTCCAAAGAAGTTATTCATTCCACATTTGGCTTGTAGGACTGCCTTATGGAAGGATGGGAGGGGGGAGGGAGGAACACAGACAGACAACAAAAAAACCCCAAAGACTCCCCAAAACAACCCCCCCACTTTTTCAGCATCACAGGACGGCAGCTCATGCCACTAGTTAAAATACAACTCATATGAACAAAAGAATGTTCAGTAGCGCTTTCAACATTATTGTTTTAAAAACAGCTGCTAACACAGACCATCCCAAACACCCACTTCTTTTGCACAGCCTTTAATAACACAGTTCTACAACCCCCATCTCAAAACCTCCCCAGCTACCAGCATAAGAAAAAAATCACGCAGAAGTCCAGAGTCTAGAATTCAAGAAGAATTGGAAATATCCAACAACTTTTTGCTGGGAAGGTTGCAAATTCAGTAAATGTCTAAAGACAATTCTCAATGCATTAGATTCAATATTCTCTACACTATAGTCAGTTAACCCTCTAACTTTGGACTCTTGCATGTTGTTAGCTCCTATGCTTGCAGAGGTATACCTGGCAATGAAGATGGGTGCTTAGAAATACGTTTGGGCAATCCAAGATTTCAGCTATAATACAATAATACAGCACTATGCTCTAACTTTGTCAAGGGCCAACAGAGGTTTTTTTGGGTTTTTGGTTTGTTTTTTTTAAAACAGGGTCTCTAGTAACTATGTGTATTGAAGACACACTCCAAGAAACGGATTACGTTTAAACCCTTTTGGGAACTACTTTGCCCCGTTAAAAAGCAAGTTCATCATATCTGTACAGATGGAAACAAACTTATAATCAGATATACATGCTATGACTAGTCTTTTTGATTGGTATGGTACGGTACAGTTTAACAACGCTGCCAGTATTGGAGGCCAGTAATTCAACAAAAAGCATTCCCCCACATTTACCTACAGTGAAGTAGCGATACTGTAGTGTAGGTCATAACAGATCAACTAGCAGAGCTGCAAAAAGCTTGGCCTGTGTTGCTTAATGAAGAGCATAATTAAGTCTGTCAAATCTCAAAAATAAACTAAGGTAGCATCCTGTATCATTCTAAATGGATCTGACTTCCCTTTAACAAAGCCAAAACTATCAGGATACAGGCCTCTGAAATAAGAGGATGTGCTTTTAATTCCAGCATCAATAAGAGTGTGCTTCACTGAGCAGATATTCCAGGCTAAAAGAAGAGGATGGAGGTCCACAGCAACACAGGAATCAGTTGCCCAACAAATCCCCAAAGCTCTAGGCTTTCTATGTACTTTATCAATAATGTTAATCTTTCCACCTGCAGAGAGCTCTGCCCGTCCTTCTTAACCATAACACACTGCAGCTAGCTCACATGAAGCTCATCTGCACCTTGAATGTTACAGCTGACAGTGCAGGGCAGTCACAACTCAGCTCTGAAAAAAAGCATTCATTCAGGACTTCACACAAAATAAAGAAGCTAGAGAAAAGAATGAATGGAATTGCACAAAAGGTCAAAGCTCCCAAAACAAGCTCTGTTCCAAGAGATGAAGAAAGGAGAGGAACAAAGACTGTAGAGAATATTCAATAAAACTCAGATGTTCCCAAGGTCAAGATGGCAGAGAATGAGGTGCATGCTAACATTTCAGCGTCGAGGCTGCCACTGAAACAGAAGGCACAGTCTGTGGATAACATCACCATGAAGTTCATGGTGTCTAAAGACAGTCAGTGTTAAGAGATGGCATTATTCCCAGACACTAATGAAGAGATTAAAAATGAGACCTACAGCTTCTTCATACTGATAGAAGCAGTAAAGAACAGGCTGTTGCCTGCAGCACTGCAAAATAAGAATCATTTTCTAAAAGGAAAAGGGTAATCCCCCTGCATCCAGATTCATGTCAGTGACACAGAACACAGGACACCATCGCAGGGATCAAGGATGTGTTCTCAAGATCACAGGCTGCACTCTTAGGGAATGACAACAACTCTGCTGGACAAAGCAGTCTGAAGCCTCAAAAAGAAGAAATAACTGATTAAGATGCACAAAATAGGAACAGTTTGGAATGGGCTCCTTTTCAAAATGGGCCTGATAGTCACTCTAAATCAAGCCTTAATCTGGTTCAATACAGGCCACGTGGCATCAGCAGCACATCGGTGGCAGTGGGTTTTGCCTGGGACTACATCAGAGTTCGGCAACTCAGAGCTGTGCCTATGCCACCACTGCTTCCCCCAGCTACCCTTCTCCCCTCCACCCCCAACCCTACTCTTTGGCTGTAGCACAGCTGTACTTTAAGCCAGGCAGCTGGAAGCTGTATCCTTGCTCCTGCCTTCTTCACACCACACCACTCCCCACGCCATCTCCCAGCTGCAGCCAGGAAGCAGGGGATCTGGGTTAAGCAGTGGCAGCAGCACAGGCACAGGTCTTTGCTGCCTAACCCCAGCAAGGGCACAGGTATAGACAAAGCCCTGAAATTTCACTGGCTGAATCCAGTGGCTCCAAAGGCCAGATGTTGCCAACCCCTAGTCTAAATAAACAGCATTCTGATCCAATACCTTTCTTGCACAGATAGGTACATACGTAGCCCAGTGGTGCTCAACCTGAAGCTCACAAGACAGATCCAGCTGGCACAGCCACATCATCCAGCCTGGGGGTTCCCTAAGGTCTAGAAACATGACGGTAGAGGGGTGGAGGCATTGTTAACTGCTGCCAATTTCTTGGACCAGCAGGGAGTTTCAGGGGCTGGGACACAGCTGGATCCAGGCACACAGGGTCAGGCCCATGGTCCAACCCCATATAAGATCCAGCCTGTGGACCAACGCTGGGTGACTCACCCAGCCCACAGGGTCACAAGGTTGGGTGCCACTGATCTAGTCCAGTGCTTCTCAACCTCTTTAGGCTCCAGCAGCCCTCCATAAGTCCTGCCAGTTGAATGGCACTCCAATTCAGTAATTTATTTATTGCAGCTCTTAACTCCTGGCAGGAGGGAGAAGTGATCACTTTGCCACAGCTCTACTGCTTTGCAGGAGGCAACCACTGAGCATACATACCTTCTTGTACTGGACGCACAGATTAGCCCATCTGTGTTTAGCTCCTCACACAGGAAAAGGGGGACAGAAGGAGCAGAGCAAGCAAGAAATTAACTCCATAAACTTACCTCCTCTTGCACTGGAGTCAGGCAGAGATGAAGGTGCATCTACCTCTTTGCCTGCAGGCTAGGCAGGGAGATGGTTCTTATCTCTTTGCACCCCACATCAGCCATGTTGAGAACCACTGATCTAATCCAACAAATTACAGACTATTTCAAAAGTAAGCATTATTGATATAATTAAGATGTAGTCTGAAAAAGTACTTTATGAACACAGGGTGCTATGTCTTGTAAAAACAAAGTATATGGTACTTGCTACACAGATCACTACAGATTTCCAGAGTAGCAGCCTTTAAAGAAGTTAAATTATTTTCTTTAAACTGAAGTCACTACTGTTTACAAAGATTCTACTTTTTCCCTCCTTCCCCATAAATACTGAACAGGATTTATTCAAATCAGCAATTTCACTGTTATCAAGTTTTAGACTATTTGTTTATTGAAAGTAGAATATTGGTGGGAAGAATGTGGGAGTGATCATACCTTGATTAGCTTATGAGCAAAACCAGAAGGAATAAAAGTACTATACCTCTTTAAATGCAAGATCTCCCTGTCTGCATTTGATAGAACAAGTGACTGCAAGACATGCTATCAAATATAAGTGGGGGGGGGGGAAGGGAGAGGGTTAGACAGCATTTTAGCTGCAGAACCTTTTTCATGCTGTGTAATAAAACCCCTACAGATCTCACATGCTGCCTTCTCCTCCTCCACACACACATCCCAATGAAAGCCACTCAGTTAAAATGTCACTTCTTATCACATTTTCTATGCCTGGCACATGTATTATAATATTCTTGTCAATCCATCTATGACTAGCTGTTCTGACTCACTGGGCAAATGTGAAATGGAAGAGCTGTATATGGAAAACCCTGGGTTTGTGCCAGATGATGAATTCTTGCTGCAGACACGACAGCACCAAGGAAAATAAATAAAAACAAGCTCTTTCTTGGGCATATTTGTATAACCATAGTATATGGGAGCTCTAGGCATGGACAATGCCACAACTGTGTCTGGTGCTATGCAGAAACCAAAAGATGGCTCCTGCCTTAGAGAGCCTACAATACAAGCTGACAAGAGAAAGGAGACAAAGACTGAATAGAAGAAAGCAAGCAGTGAGCAGGCCGATTTATAACTAACCAGCAGACCTCTGATGCTACTTCATCAGGTTCCTGCTGTTGAGTGCACTCTCAAGTTGGGAACTGTTCAGGTCAATGGAAAAACTAGTATGCAATACAATCTGGGAGGTAGTACAAAAAGCTGCATGTTGTCTTCTAAATGTGGATTCAGAAAACTCATAAATAAAATGAAAGAGGGCTCAGATCCTGCTGTAGAGCATACAGAGAATTTGGCATGAAGGTAATTATTGAGCAAAATTGTTTGGAAACCAGTTATAGAATGCAGACTCTAGGCACATCTACATGAGACGTATTAATGCAATTAACCTATGTTAATGTGCATTATGGGTGTACATCTACACATGCATGCTTTTAGTGTGCATTAACTTAGGATGGTGCCTACATTTGATACCTGCAAATGCAGGTATCAAATTTAGATGAGATTAGTTAATACGCATTAACACACACACATTTAACCTGGCACTAACTTTAGTGCTGGGTCTGCCCACCACTAGGGGGCCGGCCTGAGTCCAGCCCCAGGTAACATTCAGGGGCTATTATGCTGGGCACCTGCCCCAAGGCCCTGTTCCCTAGTGCTGCCCCCCAGGTTTGAAGACCCAAACTATAGTTTTCCTCCTGTATATAGCTTCCCATTTGTAAGTGGGTTGTTTATTGTTGGTGGGTGTGGAAGGTGGTGGAGTGGTTCTGTTGGTTAAAGGAGAGTGGCGGCAGGTGTTGTGAGGGTAAAGTTTTTCCGTTTCATCCATGTGCATGTCCTGAGAATGGTGCTCGGGGTGGGCTGGAGCAGGGAGTGCAGGAAGTAGGGGTTGGGCAAGGCCTCCTGCAGCCTTTGCCTTGGCCCCTACTGGTGGGTGTGTGGCTGTTCTGGGGCCTGGGCAGACACGGGGAGGAGAGAGGCCTGCTGGGACCAGCAGGAGCATAAGGAGCTGGTTGCAACTGGCAGGGACTAGATTGGAGCAGCAGGGTACTGGGCATTACTGGCAGGAGCACCCATCATGCGGAGAGGCAGGGAACCAAGGAGGGAGCTGATGCATGCCCCTGTGTCAGGCACATGGCTCCTGGGCAGGGAACCGGCTGGCCAGGGATCAGAGTTTTCCAGATGGCTGCCAAGTGCTGGCAGCTGGCTCTGGCTTCAACATAGCTGCCAAGTGCTGGCAGCCATATGGCCGGAGGTTGGAGCTCCCCCCAAAGGCCACAGGGGCACATGGCAGGGCTGCAGGAACTTGGGATTAACTTTAGGTGTCAAGTCCAGGGGCTTGGGACTAACTTTAGTACCAAGTCCCTGCATGGGTAGACACCTGCCAAAAGTTGCTTAATATGCATTAAATTTAGTCATGCTCAAATGTATGTGTAGATGCATCCTTTGACTTGGTTTTCATTTTTGAAACTAGAATCTGTGACTGTCATTGAATAAGTATTAGTTAGATTTGTATAAAGACACAAAAGAGAGACCATCTATCTATCACTATACTCTTTGAATTGTTTTGCTATCTTGACCTCACCTTTAGTTTTCAGGTGTTTGTCCTTCTTCCCAAGATTCTACAGATTCGTCTCACCCTAGCCTTCTCCTGAACTACTGGTACGTACCCCTCCTTACATTAGTTCCTTAATATCCCATCGCCACATGCTCCCATCTAGGATGCGAGAAAAAGCCTTCCATTTCCCCCTTGATTCTTTTAACAAAGACCCACACTTTGAAACATTTCCTGAACTAAGCTTAACAAAGTCTTCTGTGCTTCCCAAAGCTGCAAAATTGTCCCAAGGCTCAGACAAGTCAGACTTAGTGCATATGGTTTTGAGGACAACTACCTTGTGCATTTTACATGATTCTGCCCAGTTATAGCACAGAATAACTATGTATATTTTTTGTTCTCACAGGCACCATCCATTTAATTTTTATACTGAGAACTCTTAACAGATTTAATTTAAACCAACTGGTCCTTAACTTAGAGCATCAAAAAGTGAACTAAAATGCAGCGGCATTCCCCATTTCATGTTATTTGTAAAGTAACATTTTACTGCATTTTCCAAAACAAGACACGTGATCACACGGGAACTCCTTCGCCCAGCATAGGAGGTATGCATAAGGCAGGATTATGACCCACCAATAGCAGCTGGACATGCTGAGACCTTAGCCTACGCCTGCAGCATTCAGAATACATTTGGAAACTAGTTTTAGAAAAACACCACGAATATCCACCAAATCTAAGGTGTGAGGAAGAGGGGGTTGACTGGACTATTGCCACAGAACTCCTCACTGGGTAGAATCTTGCCCAGGGCTGCTGGAGACACTTCTCAAGATGTCACTTCATGTCCAAGTCTGCCATCCACCAGCCAGGGTAGATGGAAACACTGGAACAGCAATGATAAAAATCAAACAGTTGGGGGCCAGGAAGATACAGGATGAGAGGTAAGTAGCATTCTCCAAGTACCTGAAGTCACCTACAAGCCATAGAACAAGCAAGCAAACGTTTGCAGCGAGAAAAGTGTTTCCGCTCCAAGTGTCTTTGGAAAGCACTTAGTACATAATTGGAAATTCTACAAAATAAACAACTGTAGAGGGCGATTATATAATACCTTAAAATTTGCAATACTGGCCTGGAGGTTCCTCATGTCCAAACACTCCTATGTAGGACCATTCCCTTGATTGTTAAGACAATACAAGGATGAGATTGCCACTTCCCTGCATTTTAGTAGCTAGTCCCAGGGGAAACCTGAGAGCTGAGTGCTCCTGTAACTTAACCACTGTTGTTTACATTTTTCAGTTGTGTGGTTTTGCCTCTTCTCTAGAGGACAATATTTAATTTTAGCTTAGTCTTCAACTGAATCTCCCCTGTGATGTTAATCCAGACACATCCTCTCTTTTTTTGCAAACTCCTGTGGGTCTTAATTTGCTTGTTTAAACACCATATACAATGGCATAATCAGACAAAAATGTCTGTCTCATCTACCCAAATTGGAAATACTCCGCAAATAAACACAAGTTTGATTAAACATCAACAAAAGGTATCACTCAAGATTATTATTTTTATTATGGCAGTATCTAGAAGCCCTACAGACTGTACAAAACTGGAGAAGGATGATCCTGGATACAATCTAAACCAGGGGCAGGCAATTATTTCAGGCAGAGGGCTGCTTACTGAGTTTTGGGAAGCCATCAAGGGCCGCATGACAGGCAGCCCGGAGCAGATAAATATTACTTTTCTAACTTTTTTAGTGGCCCCATGGGGCGGATAGAATGGCCTGGCAGGCCGCATCCGGCCCATGGGCCGCATTTTGCCCACCCCGATCTAAACAGATGAAAGATAAAAAATGAAGACATTGAAACAATTAGCTTTAGAATTTCTATAAAATGCTGAAGTACTGATTCAGAAGTGTGCATAAGGAGGTGGGTGCTATGCTAAAATAATGTAGGACAATACAGGTGGGGTTTTCATTGTAGCCATGTTGGCTTAAGGACATAGGCAGGCAAGGTTCTTTGGGTAGATGCGAAAGTTCTTAGCAAGCTTTCAGGTACAGTCACCCTTCTTCGGGCACAGGGAATCTCTGCTGGTCTGAGACTCCAAGAAATGTGAGAAGTCAGAAGTGTGGCAGGATACAAGTGAGAAATGTAAATAGGTAGAAGTGAGAAAGACAAAAAGATAAAGCAAAGAGGGGAAGGGGAAGAAAACAGGGCGGGAAAGGTAAAAGGGAGACATTACAGTGATAGAATTAGACAATTCAGATTAGACATCAGGAGGCACTAATTCACTGTCAGGGCAGCTAGGATCTGGAACCAACTTCCAAGCAAAGTGGTGCTGGCTCCTACCCTGGGGATCTTTAAGACAATGCTTGACAAATCACCTTGCTGGGGTCATTTGACCCCAGTACTCTTTCTTGCCATGGCAGGGGGTCAGACTTGATAATCTCCTTAGGTCCCTTCCAACCCTACTAACTATAAAACTAAGAATACAAGGTAGAAAAGAGGCCATCAGTGAAAAAGGAAATAGTTGGAGATCAGGAAAACAGGAATGAGAGCAGCTCAAAGTGTGAGAGGATGTAGTGAAAACATAAATTAGGTAAAAAAGGAAAAACAAAAGTGGTAAAGCAGGGGAAGGGGGGAGAAGGCTGCAATACAATAATCCAGAGGTGCTCAACCTCTGGCTGAGGCCCTGGCACTAGATTGGGCACAGTGGCCCCTAGAGCCAGATCCCACCACATGGGGCATGTTCCAGCCCGCACCATTCATCTGGCCCATGGGGCCAAAACCATGAGCACCGCTGCAATAATCCACTGGGGCGGGGGAATGTCTCTTTCCATTTCCACAGTGGAAGCTTAACTACCCAGTGAAGTAAGCCTTCGAGGCTTGCATCTAATATCATCTTCAGTCCAGACAAAATAAACTGAGCTACAACTTCAGAGCAGATTCCCAGACACTGTTCCAAATAGGTCATGCTAAACATCATTTTTTTCTAGAATGGATATCAAAACACTTTAAGAGAAGTTTAAGGAGTCTGTAGGGATGTAAGACACTAGAAGCTTTCACTATTAAAAATGCCCTGGCATCAGTTTTGGATGGAATCCTGTAGTCTGAAGACTCCGTTGTACAAATCTTTCCAAATTTTCTTCTTTACTAGGTCTTCTACACCTCTTCCACAGAACAAAAGGCAGAGTTTCTGTTTAAGAGGTACAGATCACGGTATTCCAAAACAAGATTTAAAATATTTAGGATTAAATGTTGGCTCATTCCATAAGGACTGCCAGCCCTAATTTAGACAATTAGAAAAAGCCATGCACAGATAGGATGATAGAAGGTATTCTGAGCTGTGCTCCTCCATTAAAGCTGTAGGCCATCACAGTACTGTATTGTGTGACCCCACCAGTTGGGATTCATAAATACTTTTCCTTCCAAGCAACCCAGAAACTAACAAGTGCCTGAAACTCAGTTTCCAATCAACTGAACAGGAAATCCTGGCTCATGAATAAGGCTATTTCTGTCATTAGCTGCCAGCCAAATAAAAAGAGTTCTCAACTAAGCAGGTTACTCTTCCTCACAACAGTATTTACCAAGAAATTTACTATCAAATCAATCCTCCCTATAAGCCTTCCCTTAAAAAAAAGTGTCATGCTATTTTAGCAAGAGCTCAGGGCAATGCCTGTATTCCTCCAATATCATTCCTACAATAAAGTATTATCTGCATTCTTGGACATGATCAAGCCAGTACCCACCTTATTTCATCACAGAGAACCTCAATATGCTTCACTTTGCAATATTACATGCCAGGTTTTGCTGTTAAACGAGAGCAGCTTCACTGAAGTTGGTGGATATGAAGTACTGAAAAAGCTTACATTTTCCCGTAGATACATTACCGCTGAAATCCCACTATTGTGTTGTGGAATAAGGCAGCAACTGCAACTAGCAAGCAGCATTAACTGCACAGAAGGCAGGAAAGTTTCATCTCAGGATGCCAGCCAAATGCCTGTACTTATAAGAAGAGCTAAGGGATCCTGAGTATTTGCGTATAGCCAATGAGCACTCAAACCCACACTATTTTATGAAGTGTAGATGTCCGACTGGCATGCATACCCAATCCACAAGTTACTGGTGTGAAGCATGCTCAAAGAATCCCCAATTTAAAAAACATATTAGGGTTGCATACCTGCAAATCAGGCAAACACTTAAAGAAAAATAAATCATTGAACACTAGCTTTTCTAAGAAAACCAGGAGTTCAGTTACGTACCTCAGAAAGATGAAGTCAAGTCATTCATACCGGCAAACCCATCCTCAGTCCTACATACTGCACCAACTTTTTTTTATTCTTTCTGGATGCAGTCATTTGTCTCCTGCACACCAGACAGCTGGGTGATGCTGCAGCCTGTATCTGGCACTTAGGGAGAAAGCCTGTCTGAAGCAGTCTATCACCATATGCCTGCTATTCCATGTTAAACTAGAACAGCAGCTCAAGGGTACGTGAGAACAAACAATTAGGACTAGTCGAGGGAATACAAAAAAGAAAAACAAATGATTATGTACAAAAAACTCTCCCTACCCCCTCCATAAACTCCACCACCGCTTTGGGATATAAATTGACACAGATTTGTAAAGAGGCTAGGTTCACCATAAAAAGGTAGGAGCAGGGACAGAAGATTTAGTTTTATATTAAAGAAAAGATGACGAAAGAGGGCAAAAGCAAGAGGTGACACACAAGGAGAAACAATTCCACAGAGCATAGACTCAGACTTCGGAATCAGGTTACTGCACCCTGAAACGGTCTCACAGCCGCATCTCAAGTAGCTCTTTTGTCCAGTTGGTTATGAATTTTAACATACATTCAGAAATTCATGCCAATAACCCACAATACCAGAGCCATTGCTGCCAGCAGCTCTCTACAGACAGGATGTAGGAAAACAAAGAACAAAAATGACTCAGCAAAATCAAAAACAGCCACACAGTGCGACAAACATCTGCTACTTTTACCAGAAATGCCATATGGTCTGTATCTGACAGAGAATGACTTAATTCATATTTAAAGCAAGAGTACTAGGTCATTTCTCCAAAGCTAAAAGAAAACATCAATCCTCCTTTTTTCTGACCCCAGCACCCCACCAATTCAAATTAGTATTTGGCTTGATGAAGGACTCAAATTGCCAGCACTCTAGACTGGGCAGTGAGGCCAAGAGGCTTTTCATGAGATGATGCCAGAATAAGGGGGATTACAATACTCTTTCTGGAGTTTTGTTTAGCTCTAACTCAAGGCTGTTTTACCCACAGTACATTCAGTGGCATTGGGCCGGAAGACCAGTTTTGTCACTAGCCGATTACAGCAATGCAGTGGAACCATTCAACAACTAAAAAGGAGTTTGGCACAAAGCTGCATGGCAGGTACAGTAAGTCCCAAGCTGTTACCTCCCACCCTACTAGCCTTCACATCCTTTAAGAAAAAGAAAAAAAAAATCCCCATCACAGAATTTGGAAGAATGCAGCAGGTTCAGACATGAAAGCTGTTCAAGTACATACAAGCTTTATACAATTAACAGAAGCCAGAAGCATCAAACCCAATGACTTATCAAAACCTTGAATGCTAGTACAGTTTTAGATAATGACGGTATTTCTGAAGCTCTACTTGGTAGGGGCTTGATGCAGGCAACACTCTCTGGGCTGGTCAGGCTGGATAATCTCAGTGGTCCCACCTTTCTGTTGCCTTTAAGTTTGACATGCACTTAAAAACAGATGTACGATGGATACAGCTTGCTCAGAGAGTGGGAGAAAATGTCACCAACCGCTAACTGTGGCCTCCTCAGACTTGTGAAGCTTCTCTACCTATTGAGGCACAACACAAATGCATTCAACTCAATCAGTTCCTGCAACATTTGTCAATCTTTTTCATTTTGCCAACCTAAATCCTATCCACTGTGTGGAATTAAAATGCTCTTCTTCTTTCTGAATATAGTTTCCATGACAGGAGACTGAAAGCAAAAAGAAACCAGGAGAATTATACAGTGGCATTGAGCAGTGCAAGCTCATGGGGGAGGGGGGTGGTTTTTGTTCAGAAGCAGCTATGCTATCTGAATTTACAGAATAAATAGAAGAGAACTGATCTAATGAACTGGCATCAGCACTGTAACCCGCAACTTGTTCCCATACCACAGCCTCTTTAAAATAACGCAAGTAAAAAAATTAGAACCATTCTTTCAGTCAGTCAAAGTCTACACCAGGGGTTCTGGTACACGCAACCCTGGGGGTACGCAAGACATCTCTGCGGGGTATATGGGAGAAATTTTGTAATGCCAGATTTATTTTCATTAGAATAGGCATTTAAGGGGTTAAAATATAAACCATATGCTGGTAGGGGTATGCAGGCAGCTGGTAAATCCGGAAGGGGGTACAGAATAAAAAAAAGTTTGGGAATCTCTAGTCCACAGTTTCTCAACCTGTGGTATGTGTACTCCTGGGGTACATGAGACCCAGGCAGGGGGTATGGGGGTACCCCACCACTCTCTCACCCCTTCCTCTTCTCAAAACTACAGCAAAAAAATTTGGTACGCATTAAATCCCTCGGTAATAACTTGGTGTGCTGTGCTTTGCGTGGCACTGGTTTCAGCCCTCCTAGCTTTGGCCAACATCACCTCTAGCCCAGGTACATATTTGAGTTGTTCACCCCTGGTGTAAAAGGTGGCAACCCGACCCACGCCAGATCAGACATCTGTCATATCACAACCTTATATACACAGGCCTTCTTCCAACATATGGCACAGTGATGTAAATATAAAATCCCCTGGAAAATTGAGTGTTGGGGTACTTATTAGAATTTTCAGAAGTTAGGGGGTACTTGCTACTTAAAAGGTTGAGAAACACTGCTCTAGTCTACACTAACAAATAGTCAAATGAACAAATAGACTGTTTTCTTTCAAGACAAGACAGGTACAAAGTACCTGTACTTCTCTTCCTATACACATCATCTTTTCCAGAGGAACAGATCTCAGGTGAAAAGCCTAAAGGCTTCAGAGTCCACAGATCCATCACCCTCTCTACTCCCACATGAAGTATGCCTGGCTTATCAGTACCTGGCATTTGCTTAGAGAAGGACCGAAGCCAGGATTCAGAAGATACCATGAGTAAAACTTTAATCCAAACCACCTCAAATCTACCATATGAAAGCTCAATTCTGTCACGCAGCCAAAGTTATTCCTGCTTCTGTGCTTATAAGCAAGTCAAGGGAAGATGGTACCAGAGAAAATTGTTACCAACAACTGTGTAGGGCTAAGGAGCACAGTCAAAAACTTCTGATGAAAAACAAGGAAATTTTACATGAGAATGTCAGTGGCAGCCAAAGTATTTACTGAGGAAGGTGGGGTCAGTGTACTCATTTTAAAACCAGAAACTTCATCAGCAGGTTTTACAGAAACCAGCTTTTGATGACAAACTATGTTTATGATTTGTTGCCTGAAGGCAGAAAAAAAAATGCTGGTTTTCTTCTACATGTCCATTTTGTTTTTAACACTACCTATCACTACTTCTAACCTATACAAACCTTGCTAAATCAGACTAACTAATCCAGAGAGGTGCAAAGAGAGAGAGGAAAAAAAAACCCCAAACCCCCAAAACAAAAAACAGAGGGTGGACTTTTGTACATGGTAGCTAAACTAAGCAGTCTAATACCTAAGCTGAAAATTGGTTCAGAGCTCCTATCCAAAGTCCTTCTGCCTACTTCAGCTCTTATTCACACATACAACTGTCAGTCATTCTTATACAGAAGCTTTCATGATGCACACACACAAAAAGTTAAGATTTACTCTCTAGAGCACAAGTCTCAGGAAATACATCTCTCTCACATACAAGGTGAGTAAGTATTTATTACTGGTGATGGAGTCAAAATGAGTTGTATTTTCAGATGCCTGGGAGAAGAGTTTATAGTATTGGCAGTCAGAAAGGTCATAGCTTGACTTTAATTGAAAACCTTCAAACTGAAAGCCACTAAGAAGAACTAAATATGGAATACCAGAATATGTACTCACACTGTCACTTTTTTGCCTAACCACAATTCTCACAGACCAAAGACCCAGAGCTTCACAGCTCCTCCCTACCCATCTCCACCAAGTTCTCTCCTCCCCCTAATCCTTTTGCAACCCTTCCTCCCTCCCTTGGGCTACTAGACTTTTGCTGCTGGCTGGGGAAGGCTTTCCCCAGCCTGCAGCAACTATCTTGTTGCACCAAAATGCCATGATATTGTCACGTGCTGGGGAACTCCCCAGCAAGTGATCATATGGTGGCATGTTATTGCAAATCACGTTTTTCAGGAAAATCACTTAATTTCGTGATTTTCACAACAAATGCAAAATTGTGATTTAAACCAGGCTCTAACCATCAGACAGTACAAAAACACTGAAACCAGAGCACATGCAGTTAGTTTATCTTGTATGCTTTCATAACAATAGGAGATAAAAAGGTTTCAAACAGAAGTGGAATGGTTAAACTGACTAAGGTCCTTTAAGTAGTTTGTGCTTCTAAAGCAGGGTGAATTTTTAGGCTGACAGGTACTCTATTTCCATAGTGTTCACCTCTAATTATATTTCTCCGAGAAGAAGCCATTCTGCTTTGTGTACTCAAGACCTTACAGCACTGGGGGGGCAACTTTTCTGGCAAGTGTGCCACAAATTAGCCCCACACCCTCACAAAGTTCAGCCTACCCCTGCCCCGCTTTTTGCCCTATGTTCCCTGCTCAGTCTGCTGCTTTGGTTTCTGCTTCCTGTCCTATCTGCTGCTGTGCTGCCTGTCCCCTCCCCAATCCACTGCATGTCACACTCACAGGATACTCATAACACTTGTGGCACATGTGCCATAGGTTGTCCACCTCTGGCTTAGATGTGGCTAGTTCACCAATTTCAAAACAATGGGCATTTAAATGTCATATCAACACTGACAATTGCAAGGTGATGCACCTGGGGAGGAAGAACCAGCAGAATACCTACAGGTTGGGGACTCCCTTCTCATCAGTACAGAGGCAGAAAAGGATCTTGTAGTCATCACTGATGCCAAGATGAATATGGGCCGGTAGTGTGGGGATGCAGTCACAGGAAGGCCAACCACAACCACACCATGTCATGCATCCACAGATGCATCTCAAGCAGGTCCAAGGAGGTGATCCTCCCCCTCTTTGCAGCACTGGTCAGGCTGCAGCTGGAGTACTGCGTCCAGTTCTGGGCACCGCACTTCAAGAGGGATGTGGACAACATGGAGATGGTCCAGAGGAAGGCTACTCGCATGATCGGGGGCAGCAGGGCAGGTCCTAAGAGGACAGGCTACGGGACCTGAACCCGTTCAGCCTCCACAAGAGAAGGCTGAGGGGGGATCTAGTTGCCTGTTACAAACTAGTCAGGGGGGATCAGCAGGCACTGGGGAAGTCACTGTTCCCCCGAGCACTGCCAGGAGTGACCAGGTCACAAGCTGGCAGAGGGTAGATTCAGATTAGACATCAGGAGGCGCTACTTCACTGTCAGGGCGGCTAGGATCTGGAACCAACTTCCAAGCGAAGTGGTGCAGGCTCCTACCCTGGGGGTCTTTAAGATGAGCCTTGACAATCACCTTGCTGGGGTCATTTGACCCCAGTACTCTTTCCTGCCGTGGCAGGGGGTTGGACTTGATGATCTGTTCAGGTCCCTTCTGACCCTACTAACTATAAAACTATGAAGTCTGGCTATCAGGAAAACAGAGATTCACCCTTGAATCTGAAGTTAGTTATTCAGCATCTCACATCTTTGTTTCTCTGACCTGAATATAAAGGAACCCATGTCTAACAAAAGGCCTTTCTTCCTGCAAGTTTTGCTCTGGGGAAGTCTTTGTAGCCTGCTTGTTCACTTGAGTAATGCAAACTGTTTATATTATGTTTGGCACAGGCATAAATGTGTGCCTGAGCAACCTGGGACATCACAAAGTGAAATACTGCATCCCAGAAGCCTTCACTGACAGAGCAGATCTTCTAATTAAATGTGGGCAGACAGATAAAGAGGTATTTCTCTCTAAACCCTGATGACTCCCAAACTGAAGGCAAAAGCAGCATGGGATTAAAGTTAAAAAAAAAAAAAAGAGCTAGAAATCAGCACTGCACTCCTTTCCTAGCATTTTAGGACAGATATTTGAACAACAGAAAGAATAAAGCATTCTGCATCTAGCTACAGTGTAGTCCCCCTGTGACCAAAACAAAACATCACATATGGTACACAAACCCCTGTCCTCCCAGTGACTTTCCCTGGCCCCACTACAAAGCAACAACTTTTGATCTTAGCCCTCAGCTTCACCTGAGCCATGTTTGTGCCACATATTTGAAATTGCTAGACATGCAGGACTGGCACACAGGGCAATTTTCTGTCCTACCTCTACAGCTGATACTTGCCAACCCAAAGTGGAGTTACATGATCCAAAAAGTCAAACATGGTTTGACATGCCACTGGGCTGTCTAGTTGAACACTATATTGGCTAGAGGCATTAGAAGCGAGAGAAATTAATCCACATGAAATCCAGATACGTTTTAGTTCCCCTAGTTTAGCTAATTTAATTCTGGAAAATACTACAGAGTTTCCAGTCATCTCTTAAAGAAAGAGTCAGAGGTATCAGAGTACAGGATCTTAATCCAGCAATTTCTGCTTTTTTATAAACACTGTAGGGAAATGAGGGGAGAGGGGAGGGAAAACTAAAGCAGTTTCTTCTCCAGCCCTAGCAAAATTTAAACAGAGCTGACCCCACTTAGAGTTTTGTATGCCAAGTTACAGCCCAGAGGTGAAATTTATGGTCATGTAATAAACCCAGTTACCCCAGGACTTGCAACAGAAAGACAGACCTAGAAGCAGCATTTGAGAACATCATGTTCAAATGAATGTAAAATGTTTTTATCTACCGTATGATACTTGAGTCCTGGAATATTTGCTTTCATCTGTATGGCTGAAGGGAGCAATAGTCAGCTAAAGACAAGGGCAGAAACATCTTGAAAAGATCTCTAACTGACAAACTCAATTCCTACAGTTAACCATATGCATTTTTCTTTTTACCTCAAGGGGTGAGTCTACCTCCCCCAATTCCTACAGAAGGGACCTAGAATCAGATCTGAGCCTCGAATACTTATGAGGCTAGTATCTGTTGTGCTGTGGATGCATTTGGATATCTTTAAAAAAGCCTCCCAAAATTTGAATCCAACACAGTAAAAGAAACAATAGCATTGATTCTTTGAGACTCCCACTGCCTTCCAACATAACTCAACATAAGCAAAACCAGTTTGCAAACTCAGTTCCCAACTGGCTGATCTGAACACTAGAAAGAAAGTCCTTAAGGAGGCCTACATTTAAAATCTACTCTAGATACCAACATGGATCATGAAGTAGGTTCAGGCTGGACCTCCCAAAGCACTACTTCACAGCCAGAGCAGCTAGCATCTAGAGCCAACTTCCAAGGGAAGCGGTGCTCACTCCTACCCCGGGGGTTTTCAAAAGGAGGCTAAACAATCACCTAGCCAGGGTCATCTGACCCCAGCATTTTTTCATGCCCATGGCAGGGGGTTGGACTTGATGACCTGCTTAGGTCCCTTCCAACCCCCGCAACTATGAAACTATAGGAATTCTGCAAAACTTTGACCGCCCTTTCGCACCCAGGTGAACCTTGCTAAAATGCCTGCTTAAACTGTGACTGAATTTCACAACTAAATGCCACTTCTTTTCATAAATGGCTCGATTTTTGGTTTCTTGATGCTGTTTACTTCAATACTCCAGGAACAAACAGACCTAGCAGAAAATACATGGTCTCAATTTCTAACAAATATAAACATCAAAAACCTTAGCACCCAACAGGCTGTCAACCTGACAATAAGCAATACTGTAACAACCACCAGCAGAATGCCACAGAAACAGAACTACCTGTTGAGCATGTGCAGTTATGTGCTCAAAACACAGGAATTACAGCATCTGATCAGGCCAAAGATCTATCTAGCCCAGTGTCCGTCTTATCTCTTCAATAAGACAGTGGGGTGCTTAAGGAAAGTGCAAGAAACGCTGCAGAAAGCAGTTATTTAGAACATATTAGTTGGAGAGAGTCCATTGGAGAGCTGCAAAAATGGTGAAGAGGCTGGGTGGGGCACATGACTGATGAGGAAAGGCTGAGGGAACTGGGCTTATTTAGTCTACAGAAGAGAAGATTGATGGGGGATTTAATAGCAGCTTTCAACTACTTGAAGGGGGGGTTCAAAAGAAGATGGAGCTAGACTGTTCTCAGTGGTGGCAGATGACAGAACAAGGAGCAACGGTTTCCAGTTGCAATGAGGGAAGTTTAGGTTAGGTATCAGGAAAAACTTTCCTTACTAGGGAGAGTGGTAAAACACTGGAACAGGTTACCCAGAGAGGTGGTGGAATCTGCATCCTTGGAGGTTTTTAAGACCCACCTAGACAAAGCTTTGGCTGGGATGATCTAGCTGGGGATGGTCTTGTTTTGAGCAAGGGGTTGGATTGGATGGCCTCCTGAGGTCCCCTCCAACCCCAATTTTCTGTGACTATTTATTCCTGAATCAAGCTTCTATTTGTGCAAAACTCACTTGTATGGTAACATCTTGAGCACTAAAATTCACAATCTAAAATGCCTTCATCAGTAAGAGATTCTTGTGGGAGCAGGACTTGGTCACGGCTGCCCTGTTCTAAGTTACTCCACAGGACATTCTTCTCCCCTCTAAAGGCAGCACAGCACCAATTCACCACAGGCTAGAAACAGAGCTAAATTCAGGTTAGTTTCAGATGCAAATGTGGACTCCACTGAAGTCAGTGAGCTCCTACCACTACAATTTTAGAGGTTGATCTAGGATCCTGGTCCTGTTTAAAATGTTAATGTTAACCTTTCATCACCATAAAAAAGTCACTTCATTTTGGAAATGCACCTGCCTTGCCACAGTTATAATTAATTCATGATCATTCAACCTTTGTCTCAGTGCTCAAAGAGACTAAGAAAAACAGAGCCAGGAACTCACTCAAAGTATAAGAGTCATTGGATGAAGGAGCAGGGAGCTTAGGGCTAAAGCAACATATTGATGTCATAAGCCTAAGAGAATAGATGCACAGACCTTCAGTAGCTAACTTTGAGCTGCATGTCTGCGGGGAAAACCTTCTTCTTTCTTTGCAATCTCCATGCTGACAGCTTTAACCCTGCCCCCTCCCAGGCTTCTGAAAAAAAGAACATGCAAGAACTGAGTTCCCAATAATAAATGGGAAAAAAAAAAAAAAAATCAAGTGTTGGTGCTTCAAGCACACAATTGCTTTGGATGTCTAGACAAGTGGCCAGCAATGCTGTCCAAAATTCAGTATTGCAACATGAGTAAGCATGCAGGTGATGTTGCTATTATACAAGCTGAACATCTAAGTCTCACATCCAACCTCTGAAACTATATAGATTTCCACTTCAACCAGACAGACTGCTAGGAAGTCCATTGGGTGGGCCTTGTTAATTAGACATTAACAGTTAACAAGAATGCTTTAGACTGCTTATGTCTACCTTGTATATTTGATTACAGGAATACATAACTATAAAACATCAGCTTGCTTTAACACTGGTTATGGGATGCTATATTCTCATGTACTTGGAAAACCATGTAGTGAACACTAGGTCTATGATCACAAATCTCAAGGTAAAAAAAAGCTTAGCTAGGCTGCTGCTGTGGATTGAAATTTTACCCCATGGGCACATACACTGTAGCAAGCTTATGATTCAAGAGGGGGATATACATTCTTCAGATAACCAGTGCCATGGCACAGTACTTGGAGGTGCTGCCCTTGTTGGTAATGCCTTTGCAAAACAATATGAAAAACACCGGAGGCAACTGCACCTTCTCTGTTCATGCTCCAGTTTCTATTAGGCACTGTAGTCTTTGATTTTACTCAGAAGTGTTGGTAATACAATGCATACTGCATCCCCTCACCACGCAGCACAAGTGAGGCAGTCTGTTTTCAAGAAACAAGCTCTCTTGTTTTGGGGAGTCAGGAGTTTCCTCTCATATTCCTCAGCAACACACAAGCATCTTAAGTTCATTTCTATAGTACATTCTAGCAAACTTGGCAATTGCTGAGGTAGATCTGAAGGCTCAATTTAAAATAAAACATTGTTAATGGTACTGTTAAATATTTATACCGTTATCACAGCCCCATTCTACCAACACACAAGAAACAGCTTCTGCCCCAAAGAATTTATCATTTTTTATATAGTTACTGCAAGTAGCAGCAGCCATAGCCAGAGCTGTCCTAAGGGTGTGCAGGGCCAGGGGCATATTAGCCCGTGTGGGGCAGGGGGTGAGTGGAGAGAGGAGAGCCGGCAGCCTGTATGGCACTGTCCACAGGGCCCAAGGCAAATCACCCTGATTTGCTCCCCAGGGATGGCCCTGGCCATATGGTATTTATACATATATTTGTCTGCTCAGATGCACCAGAAATTTAGTGCATCACAGCAGACTCAATTAATCGAGTCTGCTCTGCATGAAAGCTGATGCACCCAGCACTGTGCAGCAAGCATTTGTATAAACAGCAAAATGCACATCAACACTGAGAAAATGGCAGCAATGAGCTTTTGAACTAAAACACCTTTGATGCAGTGCAAACGTGTACAAATGCCCATAATGCCCCTGGATTAATGTAAACAGTTTTAGTTTTTGAATTTGCTAAAAGCTAACATTGCTTAAGTGGAGAACAGAAGATATGACAATCCTCTATCTGGTTTCCATAATTATAGGAACATTCTTTCTACAGAGCACAACCAGGGAGACCCAAGTGAATTTAGTCACCAAAGTGGCTGATTGGCAGTATTATATCAGCTTCGTAAAAATCAGCAGAGAGAACATGGGCAATGCAGGGACACGTGCCAATGCTGGTGAATCTGAGAAATGGAAAACGAATTCCAACTTCCCACCACAAATCCAAGCATCTTGCCAAAAATCAGACAGCAACAGCTTTGTTACTATTAATGATAGATTCTACCCTGTAACCTGAAGATTATGTTCCATTAGTCCCATTGCCTTGGTCAATCCCAAGTCAGAAGATTTAGAGCTTATAACTGAATCTGGTCATTTGTTATCTCACAGACACAAAAGGTCCTGGAACATAATATCTCTATTATCCAGCTTTTTGTCATGATAAAGGAGGTCCAGTACCCTTTAAAAAAAGTTTATAAGCCATTTTATTGTTTAAAAAATGTTAAAATAGTTGTATAAACATTTGCAATAGGGTTAAGATGTTAGTAAAACTTGGACTCAGTTAAACTGGCAATATAAATGTAAAAATTCAGAGAAACGTGCACTTCGTAACAGGTTAGCTGAAATTAGTAAGAACTGGGTTGGTTTGGGGTTTTTTTAAGAAATACCTTAAAAATACACTTTGTCATGGATGCTGGGGCCAAGGCTTGGTTTCCCAATTTAAACTGATAATTACAGCTGACTGCTGGGAAACTGCCAAATATTTACTGATGCAAGCTGGATTTTAGAGAGCATGCAAGGCCTTACAGGAAACTTTAAACAGAACATTCTCAGCAATGCATCTGCATACGTACTGTATTTTTCTATACCCCTCCCATCTCTCCTGCTCCTTATTACCCAAAGGATATTTTGTTTCTTAAGAATTCCACTGCTCCCCACCACTTAAAATCATGGGCCTCCCTTTGAGAGGTCAATTGCATATAATCTCTTCAACCAAAGACAATAACTTCAGGTAGGGCAACTGAGAGGTGTGCTCTTCCACACAAAAAGATTGTTGTCAATACCAGTGTCTCATGATTAGTACACACACAAGATAGGAAGTGAAACAGGTAAGAGTAGCCTTTTAGAATAATTGCTTTTAATTACACATGATGAATGGAAAGCTGAGGAATGACAGAATATGAATAGCTGAAATACAGCATATTCGTGCTCTAGAAAAGACCCGCACATATACGCCACACATCGACACCTACTGTTTTCTATTTTCAAGGTTCTCAAAATAACGATCACCTTGTAGAAGAACAATTTCTTGGGTTTAATGACTGCTGAACAAATGGCAGGAGATGAAGGCAGTTATCCCCAGCCCCTAATTTTATCCATGCTAAGTGCTGTGCTCCTTAATTATTAGCCGTGCTTTCCAAAAGTTTTCTACAAATCTCAGTCAAGTCAAATGCACCAAAAAGTGACTCCTTCAGTTCGGAGCTGCTCCCAAATACCTCATTATTAGCTCAGTCCTGTCCTTGTCACTTCTATACCACAAAGCCATGCCACAGTGCACCTGAATTTACACACTCACTTACTGTAATACATAAAAGCAGAAGACACTCCCATAACTGTATTCAATCAGAAGCAACAAGATACAAGTCCTAGACTTTGCCTTCTCTAAGGAACATTTAAAATCAGGATAATGAGAGATCCAGAACTCTCTTTAAATAGCCAGCTAAAGTATACTTGTTTGTTTTTTTCAGATCCATTGTTTCATACTTACCTGAGCTGATCAAATTCACCAGGCCTTGAATAGACAGAATTGCATGGACTAGAAAAGAACATCAGTTTTCCAGTGTCCCCCCCCACCAAGTGCTTGAGTCTTCACAGTCTCATTTTAGAAAGATATAGTATCCATCAAAAAGGTGCACTATTAGAGGGCATAATATTATGCAGGTGGAAACCAGCTGAGATTTAACCGTCACAGCTGAGGATGTACTGTAACCTGCTTCCCCTTGTCATAATCTGGTTACTGTTAGAATCTCACTGTTCTCTACAGGAGATTTTAACGAGGTCTAGATCCCTCCAGGGCATCAAAGGATCTCTGTCCTTTGTTTAAACTCCTTGAAAAGGACCTTCCATGGAATACATTCACTTAGTGGTAAACAGAAGTCTACCCTACAAATGTATCAGTAGAGCAGCTCAGGATGGATTATCCATTTGAGGAGGACACCAACTCAGTCCCAGAAAAACAGATCAAACACGGAGCTACCTGCCTTTAGAAGCAAGGTAGGGGTGAGATTCTTGTCACCTCTATGGCAGCTACCACATCACTAGGACAGCCAGAAAGCAGGAGAACGCACAACCCACCCCCTTTCCTGATGGGCTCATCTGCAGAATCAATGCCTTCTGCAGTTCTACCTGGAAGAAAATATTTTTTCTACGTTATAACTTAATAAATTTCAACTGATCTCAGATTTATAAATATGCCTTTCTGCCTTCTCTCTTCCTCCCCAACCAGAAATGTGGCTTAAGGACAGAAATGGTTTAGCAAGTGATTCATCTTAATTCCTCATCGCTGTTCAAAGTTGCTCCTCATTGCATGCTTAATGCCCTGGGTTCTCCTCACTGCAACACGTTTCTTCTTGGAAGTCTGGGGAAGGGAGCAATGAGCACAGCAAAAAATTAAAAGATATTCATGTCCTATCACATTTCTGGACATTCATCCTGCAAAAATCAAGAACTACTACCAAGAATTTTCAGAGTGTTCTCAGGCCTCCTGACCTTTTTAGGCAGGCAAGATTCTCTGGGTAGATGAGATCTCTTTTATTAGACCAACTAAATAGTTGGAAAAAAATTCTTTGCAGGGGTACACCGATAAAGATTTTTTTGGCTGATACCGATGGTCAGTTAATAATCAGCCATATCAGCCGATCCTGATCCGATTGTCAATACGCAGCTCAGTGGCTTGGAGAACAGCATCTGGCTGGTAAGTCGGGGGGGTGGGGGGGCAAATAGAGGTACCCACGGTGAGGGAGGGAGTGGGGCTGGGGCAGGGATTGCCAGGCTGGGACGGGGCACAGGACAGAACCGCTGCAGCTCATCCACAGAATGGGGGGCAGGCGGTGCAACTCCCACCACTGCTTGCACCCCTGCAGGAGGCACGGGGGAAAATATGCTCCACAGATTTGTTCACAGGGTGAGGACAGGCTGCCCACTCTGGGCCTGGAGCCAGGGCCTGCACTGGCTTCTTCATGGCAGGAGGGCTAAGCTGGGGCTGCGCTTGGGGCAGGCAGCAGCACTGGGGAGGGGCTGAAGCCACCCCAAAATTACCCATAGCCACCCCGTAGGCTCCCCTCCCTGCATCACCTGCCCTGAGTGCAGCCTCCATCCCAGGGCCCCCCCCACTGCCAGGAAGAGGCCAGTGTAAGCCCCCAGGGCGCAGCTCACCCTCACTCTGCACACAAGATCTGGGGGGCACATGTCCCCCATGCCACCCTCAGGCATGCATGCAGCAGCAGGAGCTGTCCCCCTCCCCCCCTTCCAGATGAGCCACCTGGCTGGGAAGCGCCTATCCCTGCCCCACTGCCTCACCCACTGTGGGGGCCTCAATTCCCCCTTGATGTACACACCTCTTCCCCTCCCCCGCAGCATGCATGCAGCAAGGAATGCAACCCAGCTGCTCTCAAAGCTGCTGGGTTGCATTCCTTGCTGCATGCATTCTGTGGCTGTGTACATGCACCTGGCATTTATCAGCAACATTATCAATAGGGTTGTGCAAAATGACATCATTCCATTTCGACTTGCATTTTGAGAGAACAGCGTTTCATTTTGAATTGAAACAGTTTTGCTGTTTTGCCCATAGGTGATAATGGGGAAGCTCGGAACAGCCTATAACTGTCATTTCTGGCCTGATTTGGATGAAACATGCAGGAATGGTAGCCCCTTCTGAGGGCATGAAGCCTGCCAAGTGTCAAGGAGATAGGTGCAGGGGTTTCAGGGAAATTGCACCTCAAGCTGCAGACAAGCAAAACTTGTAACATGGGTAACACTGTGGGTGTTAAGGCACAGCAGGATGAAAGCTGCAGGCATCCTAGCACTTGCTGAGGCCACAAAGCCTGCCAGCTGTCAAGGAGATAGGTGCAGGGAGAGTCCGGGTTCTGGCGCCCTGCACCTCTAGCTGGTGCAAAGGCAAAACTCACGACATGGGTGGGTGACAGCGTGCATGTGCGTTAAGGTGCATCCTCACTCAACTGACACCAAGGCAGAAAACAGACCAGTTGAAACAATGCTGCCTTTTATGCAGTTTTTCCCATCCCTCCCCCAGAGCACTGAGTTTGGAACAGACCTCAGGGAAGGGTGACAGTCACTGGCCAGCTACACAGTCAGTAGTGACAGCACTCCTTCCTCGCCCCTTCCCTCCCCACTTCCCCCTCCCTCTCCTTATTTTAGTTTCCGTTTCCCTGCAGGCAAGCCCAGCTTGAGCTACGAAACGTTTTGACTTGCCTGGTTTTGTTTCAAGGCTGTTTCGTAGCTCTCCGTTTCATTTCAATTTTGCTGTTTTGAGTTTTGCTGTTTCGAAACGAGTCAAAACAGCATCAAAACAAAACTGCCAGAGAAATTTTGCACAGCCCTAATCATCAGCCACAAACCAAAGAAATGCCACTTGCCAATAATTTCAATTTTCCTTTTATTGAAACCAATACGACATGGACCGACATTATGGGTGCACCTGTAGTTCTTTGCAAGCTTTCAGGCATAAACACCCTTCGTCAGGCATAGTCTTAGGGCACTTACAGTTCAGAGCCACCACATTTGTTGTTCACTCAATTAAAGAAAAACACAGGCAGGAAGCAGAAGAGTAAAGAAAGCTACTTTTGTTCAAAGTTTCATCTATTTGCATACCTGCATTTTTTAGGCACACGTTCCAACACGCTGCAAGAGAGGCAACAAAACTGATTTAAGCCTGATACATTTCTTTTCCCAGAGCCAGTGGTCTCAAAAATATTTTCAGAACTACAAAAGAAGTTCCAGAACATCTAGGAGCATAAGTCCCAAGGAAAGAAAAGTTCTTACAAGTCATACAGGAGCTTTTGAAGAGCTCAAAGGACACGAGGGAACACTTGAAGAAAGGCCTGAAAGTTAACAGTGGACCACCCACACCAGGCTGCATGTTCAGCATGTAAGGTCTGAGGCACTGCAATTCAGGTGGGTGGCTGTAAGAAACTGAACAGAGTCCTGAGTCAGCATTAGTAGAACTTGAGGAGAGAAAAAACAACTATGCAATGCCAACTTCGTCTACAGTAGGGCTCCCAGCTGTGCTACAGTGATGGGGCCAAAACCATGGAAGCATCCTAGGATGTTTGTTGGATAAACACTATGCTGTAAATACAAAAGAGGGAATATCCTGGGGCAGCTCACAGTTTTTAGTTCTTTAATATGCAGGAAGCACCCAAGTCTCCATAAAGGGAGACACTTCTATAAAATGTTTTCAGATGAAGAATGTGGGAATGAGGCAAGAGAGAGAGTCCTAGAGGGAAGAAGAAAGAGAGACCTAGGAGAGGCACTTTGTATTGCTGGCTCAGCTCTGGGGATGTGGCCAGTGAAAAAAAAAAGAAAAGGGCCACAGGAGTTGGAGAGCAAGAGGGGGGAGTCTTGTATTCAAACAGAACTAAGAATGAGTTGCAGAGCTAGATGAGGCTATGAAAAATCGAGAGAGAACCTCGGGAGGCCAAGAGAAACATTTTAATACTGGTTTCCTAGTCAGACAAAACATGAAAACTACCAGATGATCAGTCAAGGGTCCAGAACAATATGGAAAACAGATCTGTCACCCCAAGTAACAACAACAAAAAAGAAAAGCAAGAAAGCAAACGAGCAAGAAAAAGCCACTGCATTTGGACAAAATTAAGCTTAAGAGCTAGGGCACAGAGAAAGCAGGTTAATTACAACATTTCTCATCTTCTCTGCCCCTGACACTAATAATTTTGGACACAACAGCAATCAGGACAGCGCAATGGAAGTGATGATTCAGAGGTGACAGATTTATATGCCTGGGAGATGTGTGAAGAAAAGCAAGGTCAACTATGAATAACTACATAAGGGACAGAGCACATATGCATACAATAGAACGATGAAGCTGAATAAGTAGTAGAGGTTGCTCTTTAAAAGCCACTGAGACGCACACAAGAGGTGTTTCAGATACAGGTCTCTCCACAGGATACAGACTGGTTCCAGATAATCCCAGAACTTTCACTGAAGGGGCAAGGGTAGATGCAAGGGCACAAGATATCTGAATTTGAAACAGCAAACAGAAAAGATTATAGGTTAACCATCTGCAAAGTGTCACCCAGACACACATACTGCTGCAATCTTCCTTCAGAGCAGACACAAGTTACAATTTTCAAGAGCATTTAAGTCCTATGGAATTTTCAATGTAGATTCAGCCTTACTGAAAAATACCACCTTGAATCTGCTGGACTATACTTGCAGTAATCTCCAACCATTTAAAAACAACCTGTCAGAAACCTTTTAAAAACAAGTGCAAGAGACAAAGCATTTGGACAAAAGTGAAACGAATAAAACTGGGTGTATAATTGTTTTTTTGATTCTGTGTAATAAAGGAGGCCCAAAAGGCTAAAAACAAAATCTGCACATTCAAAATGTCTCTCTTCTCTATTTTGAAGGATATCATAACAAACAGAGATACTAGCAATATGTTGCAATAAAAAGAAACAACTGGAAGTTGAGCATCTGAAAGAAGGAATTTTTACCCATGCTGCTTAAATGTATTTAAATAAGCATTTAACTCCAGTGACTTTGGAGTGGTTGGGAGCTAGTCCCTAGCAAAATTAGTGAATGCCACAACTAAGCATGCCCAAGATTTCTAAAACTAAAGAAAAGACTAAATCCCCCCTTGGTCTCCTTTATTCAACCTAAGCAACAGCAAAAGCAGAAATGGCCCTTCCCTTCCCCATCCCTGAAAGGTTCGTTGCAGATCATGGTTAGAAGGTTGTGTATTTTTTATGCACTCTGCTAAAACAAAGCTAGTTGTCATCAGCCCCTTGATACAAGGAAAACAGCCTTCCAGCATGCAGAAAAGTCATTTGTGAGCCCGCAGATGACTGAGGAGGTGAATCTAAGATTCTCATGTTTGACTGCAGCTGTGGCAGACAGTTCTGGTAGAAAGGAGTAGTTCCTGGCAATGTCATGTCACAGCTCTTTTCCTTTTCCTCTCTAGCCTTCTAACTCCACAGAGAAGCGAGTTTCCTCGCAACGATCAGTGCCTTGTTGTAGATAATGGTGCCCTGAGTGTCCCAGGTATTGAAGTCAATATCACATTTCTTCAGACTGGCCTTCAAGGTACCCTTGAATCTCTTCTTTTGCCCACCACTAGACTGGTGACCAGTGAGTTGGAAGTATAGCATCTGTTTTGGGAACTGGTTGCCAGGCATCTTTATGACACGTCCTGTCCAGCAGAGATGGTGCTGCAAAAACATGGCTTCAATGCTGGTGGTGTTTGCTTGAGCCAGAACACTCAACCAGATCCCAAGGATTGCAACCAATGACCTCAACAGCATTTCCATCTGGAGTTTTGTGCCTCTGATAGGGTCACCCATGGTGGCAAGGTCAAGAGTTAGGTTTCTAGACAAGTAACAATCCAAAAATAAATAAAGCACAAAGTCCTCAACAGCAGGGCAGGTAGATAAAGAAAGCATACTTCACAATGGCTGCAAAGGCAAACAAAGGCTGCAGCAAAATAGAAACCTCCAGTAGTCTGTTTCATTCCAGTGAAGTATTGTGTGGTTGCTGATGTGCAACAGCATCCACATATCTTAAAAGACATGCACAAATGTCTTATTTCAATAAAAAATCCTACAGTGATGGACAAGTGGCCACAGGGGCAGGTGCTCATGATTAGCAGAAACCCTTAGTCATAGACCTATATGGCAGCAACAATTGTATGATGGTTGTTTTGTACTTGGAACCAAGATAGATGTGCAGTTTGGCAGCTGTAATGAAAAATGGGGCAGGCCTATTGAAGACCCACTCTCCTCACCTTGTATGGAGATGGGGCTAGAAAAGGTGCACCACATAGTCTGCTTTATTTCACCCAACTAGCAAACCATGTCTAATGGGGTGACTATCTGCAGTTCAAATCAAGTAATGAAGTTTGTGACATGGAACATCCACACCCTAAGGGAAAAATAATTATGACCAACCAGAACAAAGGACAGCACTAGTGGCTAAAAACTTGCACAATTTAATATTGACACTGATGCATTCAATGAGACCTGACACAGGAGAGGCAGCTCACGGGGCCTACTGGAGGCTATACCTATTTTTGGAAAGGAAAAGCCTAAACATATCTATAGCATTGGTTTTACTATCAAGACCAAAACCGTTACTTGGATGTAGGGATGCCCAGTTGGCATCAATGAATTCATGACCCTTCATCTTCAGTTGACCAACAAAAAC
Source organism: Crocodylus siamensis (assembly GCF_052110815.1). NCBI lineage: Eukaryota > Metazoa > Chordata > Crocodylia > Crocodylidae > Crocodylus > Crocodylus siamensis. Next base: position 225,149,944 of record NC_143396.1, on the reverse strand, counting down.
TAGTACAATACCCATGAAGTTTCCAGTATAGCCATTTTGCATATTACTTAAGAACTAAATGTTGGCAAGGTAGAAATGCACGGATTTTCAGCAATTCAGTTGTGGTGAAAGACAGTACTACAGTTCTGTATAAAATACCTGGCTTTGCTTTTGTCCCCTACAGTTTGCACTGTACCATTCTTTACTTTACTGAAAGAAAGAACTCCAAGAGGAGCATTTGGTTTCAGTCTTTTCATGAAGGTACTGTATACAGCAGATTGTTTCCCCTGATTACATTTCTCATTTGTGCTAAATCTAAAAATCAAGGTGATTTAGATCAGTGATTTTTATCCATTTATACTTCAGTTCATGTCTAAAGACAAGTATGCTCTTAATGGCTGTAAAATACATAAATTTGATAACTGAAGAGTTTTACACTAGATTTGGTCCATCTTTTTTGCTCCAGGCTACTCAATGGATGGTCCTGATAATAAGGTACTGGATGGTGGCCAAGTCCCAAGACCTGTGATGATATTACCAGTTTCTTGCACCCAGTAACACAGTCCCTAGGTCCCCCAAAAGGTCAAGTTAGTTGTGCCATCTTTATATAAGCTGACCTTAAAAGTTAGATATCTTTTTCTCCCAATTCCTTTTTCACGTAGAAATACAAATGGTTGAAACAAATTTTTAGCTAGAGGTTCCCAGATTCTGACAGTATCCAGGATATGAGGTTATAAATGTATACATTAACATATTTTGTATTAAATTTATGATTTCAACTTCAAATTATAACAATGTTTTTATTTTTAAAAAACAGATTAATTAAAAACTAAAAACCCCAATAAAAAAGCACCTTTTTTTTTTCAACCCTGACCTACAAAGCAGTGGTGTCTAAGCTCGGAAGTGTTCCATCTATCAAAGCCCTGCTTTAGTATTTCTTTGGCATTTTTGCTTTTAAAAGCAGAGACAACATACTTTACTTAGGTTAACTGCTGAAGTAACATAACAACACTAAAGGAAAATGTGCACAAGTAACATATGGGGCAGTTTTTTTCTTGTTCTGTTAAGAGGCCCTGACAGAAGATCCTGATCATTTACCATTTATTCAGCAGCTCTCACTGCAGGTCATTTTGTTAGTGCATTTTAGTACTGTAGTTCTGTGTGCATCTTTATCCAGTTCTTCCATTTTAATGACCTGCAGATTTTTGCTGTGTTTTGTAGTATGACAAAACACTCTTAATAGACATTTTGTGTAAGCGGATTCTGCTGTATAATGGAAATGCTGATAGACCCCTCAGTATAATTGCATTAGTAACAAGTTGTTTTAATATCTGTTATTCAATAGTGCAAGTTACTAAACTAGAGGAGAAGAAACACATTTCAAAAACTCTGCTTTTGCAAGTCAGAGATGTTCAGACACTTCATTCATCCATGAATTTAAAACAGTGTATACGCTTTCATGGCAAGCCAGCAAGAAACATACTGCCCAGAACCCTTCAAATTCAAGTCACAAAGCACCATTTATTCTGCTGAAAGATGTAAGCCCTCACATATGGGGAAACCTACCTCTTTAACAAGTTTAGAGGACTCAATACTATCTTCACGCCCTGCAGAAAAGAGCTAAACCAGAATATGACTTTCCTTGTTTCTGAGATGAGATGCAAACAGTGAAATCAGTTACTTTCTGTTCATATGGTTTCATTTCTTCATGCTCCTTCATTGGTTTACGACGCACAGTTCACAGAAGTCCAACAAGAAAAGCTGGAGAAGTTTAAATCTCACTTAAAAATAATAATTAAAACATTCAGAAGCTCAAAAAAGGCACAGTAAGATTTTATAAAGTCTAAGAAGATTTGATAAAATCTAAAAAGGTCAAGAACAGTTGTAAGTGCTAGTTATTCCTTTAAACATTCATGCAAAGTGAGTATTTAATACATCCAACTGTCTCTTTTTTTTTTTTTTTTTGCTTTTAAAAAGGGTAGTCTTTCACATACCCAGTTAGTTTAAGAGAGCTTGAACAGGAACAGACTGCACAGCAGAGCAAACAGCATTTGCTGTCTACATACAGGTTCTTTCAGAATCTAATGCACTTCACTGTGCCTTGTCAACTATGAAATTCTGACTTTGCCTGGTAGACAAGGTTATGGTCAAAGAGGTGATGGCTAAGTAATACCATCACATTCCGTGTATGCACATTTACATCAGGGAAGCGGATTTACTGCTGGGTGGGCTCGTTTCCAGGATAAAAATCCCCCTTGGGAATTAGCCAAATTATATGAGATGCCCTGATCCTTTTCACTGCGAAAAAATGTTCTCAGTGCAGGCTCAGCTTCCAGAGCCTGACCACCTTTTACATTTGGGTTCAGAAAGATCTGGGGGCAACTGAGTGGGGTCACTTCACTTCTCTAATTTGTCACCATAGAAATCTCCCCTTCACAAACAATCATGCTGCCACAACAAAACCTACAGATTACAAGATGGTCTTCCACCATTATCAGAAAGGAAAGGAAAGGAAAAATTGGAGGGGGAGTGGTAGTTGGGGGAAAGGGACATCAGACAACATGGCCATTGACTGGTATGGAGTGAGGAACCAAAACCAAGCAGAAAAAAGCCTATTTGATATGTTACTGCAAAGCACGTTGTTATTATTAGGTTAATTCTGAAAACTACCCAGCTGTCTGTGTCCTGGGGGAAGCTAGCTAAATGAAAATACTAGTCATTTCCTGTTTTTGCACACTTTTTCATATCGCAACCAACAGAAACCAAGTATCAGGTTCCCTTTCTTGCTGTAGATGCAAGTCTGCCTCTTGCGTAAGTAAACTCTGTAAACCTGTTCCCACTATTCTAAACTCAAGACTGATTTTGCAGCTGTTCTCACCCACAAGAACCCCACTGAAATCAAAAGAAATTCCACTTCTAGAATTAGAACCATACTGCAGTCCTGCTAAACAAATACACTAAAAAACAACAAAAATACATGAGTAACTTAAATAGTGCCATGTATCACAAGACCTTCCAATACAGCTACATCTATCATCAGTTTGAATCCACATTAATTTGGGGTTTAGCTGGAATTAATTCCAATTTACGCCTGTATAAGCAAAACTAGAATTTAGTTGCATGTGTTTAAACATCCTTAGTCAAGGCTAAGCGAACAAATGAAAAATGGAGTTTTTTTCCACAGAATTTCAAGGTGCAGAAGAGCTCTCTGGAAATGCACTACATAATTTACTGATAGCAATATAACTGAGTTCCAGGGACTGGAGATTTGGGGGAGGAAAATTACATATGGCTTTTTCATGATTGTTCTCTACTTGTTTTTAGTCTTCTCTGGTCTGTACACTGAAAAAATGCATGCACATGTTTCTGTGAATCTACTCCTGGACAAAAGTTATATACCCTGCTAGCTCAGATCAGCTGACCCTTCAACGAGAATTGAGCCCAGCTTCATCTATCATTATCAGTCAAAGATCAGCTACCTAGAAAAGCCTGTAAGTGGCCCATTACAAAGAAAGATGCAAGAAATAGGTTGGTTCCTGAGGGAGGAGAAAAGTCTCCAAACACCCCGTTGAAGGGAAGAATCTGTAGGGATCAGGCAGACCCCTGCAGAAAACATGAGGTTAAGAGGAAGAGATGACTGCACCACTTTAATGGAAGAATTAAAGCTGGAATCCTCCAAAACGGGGTTCACTAGGCTGTAGATACAGTGTCACTGCTTCCTAAGCTAGCAAGGAAAAGTGAGCAGCCTACATTTCCTCCTTCACAGAACCAAGGCAAGCTACACAGGTGCTGAGATGCTGCAGTGATAGATGTGGTGAAAAGGAGAAGGCAGATAAAAGAAATGACGCAACACAACCAACTACAAACGCAGAACTTTGACGCATGTTGCTGGCAGGCTGCACAGCCAAGAAACAGATTATTAATGGCAATGCAGCTCACATTTCACAGAGCTTGAAAGAGCCTCTCTGTATTAAGGAAAGAGTTAAGCATTGGGACTAGTCTACTCCTGAGACACAGAGTCTTTCACTTCTGGGTTGCCATACTGAATCTGGGACAAGCTGGTTGCACCCAAAATAATTAATCTTGGCTGGCTCTTCAACAGCCTATGTGAAATAAAACAGCAGTCTCAGCTCATCATTGGCATTAACGATTAGTGTGTCTCGGTCTGTGCAAGAATGTAAAAAAGCAAACAGCTTTTGAGACTGAACTCAGTTCTAAGTCCCCTAGAGAAAGTCACTCCAAGTCAGGACTCCCACAGATCAACAGGGTAAAGAGCTGCAATGGAAATTCACCCTGTAACTGCTGTGTGGTTAGACTGCTTCAGGCTCCTGTCCAGTACCTTTTACCAGCACTGGATTCACTAATGTATTCCCATCTAAAAAAGACTACTTCTAAGGTAGGTTAAATGGCCTTTCAGCTAAAAAAAAATCTCATTTTCCTGGTCCTGACTAGTTGCTCGTTCTTCACTCAGAAGAAATGCTAGAAAAATTAAACACTTACCTTGAACTGTAGCCAATTTTAACCTATTCTTAAAGAGGTTACAGGCACACTTTCTATAGAGTCCCTCAGCTGATTTTTTGTGGTTTTACAAATTGTGTTTTTCCATTTTTAAAAATGTTATTCTCTGCCAGTGTTCCTTTAATCTCATAAATAGCTAGAGATTATGATGCCACAAATAATTACTACCACTGTATAGAAGAAAGAAGAAAAAGACAGACAAAGGCCTCTTTACAACTGTCTCTCTACTAAGCACCTGATAGAAATATCAGCCATAAATTACTACCACAATTATACTGATCAGTAATCACCAGGGCTTGCAAGTTTAATATACAAATCACCCTCTGCATTGGCATTTTGCATCCTTTAACGCACAAGTTCCAGTAACAGATGCAGACAGGAGAGAGGGCTTCTGCCTTCAGTCTGCATGTGGCCTGAACCATGCTTCAGGTGTCTGAAAACAGACAATTTCACTTCTGCTTTAATACCGGAAACTGGGAAGTGATTAGTAGTAAGCCATTCAAGGAAGAGGAGACAAAGCAATCGGCTTCCCAATACTGACGCAGGCTGCAAGCCAGTAGCTCATGTCTTGAGTGCAGCCAGCAAGGGGGAAAAAAAAGAAAAAGAAAAAAAGAAACAGGCTGAACAGAGGACAGTAAAGATACTTTGGAAGAGATCCAGAAATTTAGAGCTTATCCCCACTGCATGAGAAATAAAGGTTAAAACCTCTCCTTAATTAGTTATAAAGAACTTTCCCCTATTGTTCTTCCTGTAACTCTCCTAAACAAACTACATATCTCAAGAAACCTCAGGAATTACTGTGACAAAGACTCCTGCCAAGAGAAGCTCTATTATATAATGGCATTTATGGGAACACACACAAAAAGCCACCAGGAGAGACAACAAGCCAAGTGCTAAATCCTCAGTTTTGTCAGCTCTCTGCAATCCCAAACACTTCACAACCTTTTCTTTTATGTTTTTGCGTCCTCCCTCCACCAAATAAGTTTAAATTACTGGGAGTGATGGGTTTTATCAAAGAATAAACCCATTCAAAACAATATGCTTGCAGCAGCCTTTTTCAAGGATCACCACCAGGTTAAAAAGGAACTTTAAAAAGGGAAGTCCTTATTTGTGGTGTGCATAATAGCAAGTAAACTGCGGTTTTTATATATATCGTATTTTTCTCCATTTCTGTGTGCTTATTGACAATTTACAGATAGTTTCGCTTTTGCTCACAGCCATTTTCACCTCCCTGCTATGAACACAAGCCCCATGTTACAATATTTGCACTACAAATATTTGGGGATATCTAACAAGAACTTGTTTTGATGCATAGGTTATAAATGCCTCAAGTGTGACAGTGCATTTGCTGTGTTAGGCATTTTACAAAGGCCCTAACATACAGACTCTACCACAGTGCACAGAGAGAAGAGCAATGACACCACACCCTCAACAAATAGAAATGTCACATGCTAAAATCACCTGCTACACCACCTCATCTAACATCTACTCCTGAAAGATGTCTCTTCGCTACACACCTGCATGAATTTGAGAGAGGAGAGCAAGAGCCAGCTTAAAATAATCCAATTTAAATTAGTGTATACATGTACATCTGTTACTATCCATGGTGTGGAAGACTGCTGCAGAAAAGAGGGCTCCAAATGATTTAAGGTAATTTTAGAGACTGAAGATAAGAAAATTCAGCTGCCAGTCACTGAACATGCATACTGCATATTAAGAAACTATGCTGCTCAACTTGTATCTATTCTAACATACAGAAGACTTGATGTAATGGAATTTAAGTCATCAAATGCCATAAGTTATTTTCTTCTTTATTACTTGCTACTTGATGAAAAGGAGATTTTCATTTAAAATGTGTTCATACATATTTTAGTGGAAAGGGAACAAACTTCATTTCTCACATCAGGCAGAGAAAGTGTGGCTTCTCCCCCCCCCTTTTCTTTTTTTGCCTGTTAGTTATAGAACATACACTCTGGCCTCTAGCAAGCCAACTTGTTAGCAATCAAGAGCAACATGGTTATGCACATCGCATGATTAACCCTTCATATGTCAAAGTCTCCTGGAAAAAGGTGCTTCTTGAAGTAAAGGAATGGAAATGTTCTCTTCTCTACTAAGGAGCTGTGGATCTCACTTGCCCCTACCCCCCCAACCCTCCTTTTATTCAATTTACAGGCCATTTATTTTTTGAAATGCAGCTCCATAAGCAACAAGGGGCAGAAGGGAGTAAAAACACCAGGCATCAATAAATAAATAAATAAATGCAGATCAGTGGTGATATGTTTTGGCCCTTTGGGGCAAGTGAGTGGCGCAGGGCTGGTCTGAGCCCCTGCACACCAGGATCAGGCTGTGGAGCCCTGCCCTGCCCAAGCCAGGCACCTGGCCTGGGGGCTCCTCCCCAGCGTCCAGGTTGCTCCGGGCAAGGTGCCACCACGACCCCTTTCCCCAATTTCAGGACCCGTGGGGAGCCCCACAGGCCGGACGATGCGGCTCGGGGGCCGGATACGGCCCGCGGGCTGGGATGGTTGCACACCCCTGCAGTGATGTGCCCGTCTCTCTGAGGCAGTCGCCCGTTGCCGAGTGCCCGACATAGGGCAACACGCGTGAGGAAGAGGAGAGAAGCAAGCAGGAGCATGCCGGCCGGGACACACCTGTACACATACACACGGGGCAACTTTCCCTGAGAAGCCCCCCGCCCCCGGAGGCTCAGACGGGAGACACAAAGGACGGAGCCTCCCAGCATCTACCGAGCGGGCGGCGCCGGGCAGGGGCGCCTGCAGGCTGCGAGCACAAGGCGCTTCTGGCTCCCCGGAGCCGGCCCCCTCCCCCCGCCCTGGGGCTGTGACAGCCGCGCCAGGCCCCCACAGCGCCCCCGCCCCGCCCCGAGGGGACTGACCCGGCGGCGCGAGGCCCGGGCGCGGGCGGCAGGACGTCCGTCCGTCCGCGCGAGGTGGCGCGCGCCAGGCTCCGGCTCCGGCTCCGGCTCCGGCTGCGGCCCCTTCCCCGCCCCGGCCGCGTCCGCTCTCGCGCTAGCTCCCCTCACCTCGCCCGGCCGGGCAGCCGCTCACAGCGGGGTGGGGGGCGGGACTCAGCCTTAAAGGGGCCGCGCCCGCCGCTCCTCCTGCAGCCGCGGCGCCCGGCACACTCCCGGCCCTGCCCGCGGCGTGGGGGCGGGGCCAGCGGCACTGACACGCGGCGGGGGCGGGGTTTTCCTGCAGGGGGCGGGGCCCGCGCAAGTGGTCCGGCCCCCGGCGGAAACAGGCTCGTTCAGTAGGGCGGTGAGCTGGGGTGATGAGACCGCGGCGGTTCCCGAGCTCGGCCACGTTGCCACTTAAAACCGTGCCACCTCGAGTCCCACCAGCACACTTTTGTCATATAAAGAAATTATAATTAACCCGTTCGTACCCACCACTGGCAGGTTGTCTGCGTACCACGGATGAGCCGAGACAGCGGCGGCAAAGTGGGACTACAAAGGCACCCCAGAGGGCATAGCGCCGGGCCCTGCCGGCCGCTCTGGTCCCACTCACCCCCAGCCCTATCCCGCTGTGCCTGACTGCCCCGGCCCTGGCACCACAAAGATTCGGGGAAAAGTCTTTAAGAACAACGCCGAAAACAGGAGCTGGCAACACTGCTGTCTGTACCTGCTCCAGAGGTCTGGGGTGGAGGGCACGCACCCTGCTACAGAGGAAGACAACCCCCCCAGTCTGGACCCGGCTGACCAGAGGATGCAATTCCCTCCTGACCCCAAATACGGGGCTCCGAGGACAGGGCAAGACCCTCTAGCCAGAGACCTCTGGCTTGGCTCCAGGCAGAAGCACTGGCACAGGCCAGTTGAAGTCCCCAGCCTTATCCGCAGCCAACATGCGAGGCCTCTAGGGAGGCTTAAAAATATCCTGACACATATAGCTCAAAAAGGGGAGGAGGCAGGAGCAACCAGCAAAGAGACCCCACGAGGAGGTCTGCGCTCCCCACTACAGAGAAAGGCAAACACCCCGATCCACATCTATCTGGTTATGGGATAAAATTCCTTCCTGACCCCAAATACAGTGATCAGTCGACCACAAGTAGAGAAGCAAGACCTCTAGCCAGGAACCTCTGGGTTTAGAACCTGGCAGGAGCCCAGTTACGATCCCTAGCCTTGGTTGCAGCCAACACAGTCAACCAAGCAACCAATACAATCCTGATCCTTATAGTTTCATAGTTTGTAGGGTCACAAGGGACCTGAGCAGATCATCAAGTCCAACCCACTGCCATGGCAGGAAAGAGTACTGGGGTCAAACGACCCCAGCAAGGTAATTGTCAAGCCTTGTCTTAAAGACCCCCAGAGTAGGAGCCAGCACCACTTTGCTTGGAAGTTGTTCCAGATCCTAGCCGCCCTGACCATGAAGTAACACCTCCTGATGTCTAATCTGAATTTACCCTCTGCCAGCTTGTGACCATTATTTCTAGTCACTCCTGGCGGTGCTTGGGGGAACAGGGACTCCCCCAATGCCTGCTGGTCCCCTCTGACTAGTTTGTAACAGGCCACTAGATCCCCCTCAGCCTTCTCTTGTGGAGACTGAACAGGTTCAGATCCCATAGCCTGTCCTCATAGGGCCTGCCCTGCTGCCCCCGATCATGCAAGTAGCCCTCCTCTGGACCCTCTCCATGCTGTCCACATCCCTCTTGAAGTGCGACGCCCAGAACTGGACGCAATACTCCAGCTGCGGCCTGACCAGTGCTGCATAGAGGGGGAGTATCACCTCCCTGGACCTGCTTGAGATGTATCTGTAGATGCGTGACAAGGTGCAGTTGGCCTTCCTGACTGCATCCCCACACTGTCGGCCCATATTCATCTTGGCATCAATGATGACTCCAAGATCCTTTTCTGCCTCTGCACTGATGAGAAGGGAGTTCCCCAGCCTGTAGGTATGCTCCTGGTTCTTCCTCCCCAGGTGCATCACCTTGCACTTGTCAGTGTTGAATCCCATCCTATTCTCATCTGCCCACCCCGTAATCTGTCCAGGTCCAACTGTAGCCTATTCCTCCCTTCTAGGTTGCCCACATCCCCCCACATCTTAGTGTCATCAGCAAATTTGAACAGGGTGCTATTTACCCCCTCGTCCAAGTCACTGATGAAGATGTTGAACAGTGCAGGCCTGAGGACCGAGCCCTGGGGAACCCCACTGTCCACATCTCTCCAGGACAAAAATGACCCATCCACCACCACTCTCTGGGTGCGGCCCTTCAGCCAGTTAGTGACCCATTTGACTGTGCAGGTGTCAACACCACAGTCCCCCAGTTTCTTAATGAGAATGGGGTGAGAGACGGCGTCGAAGGCCTTCCTAAAGTCCAGAAAGACTACGTCCACTGCTACCCCTGCATCTAAGGATTTGGCAACCTGGTCGTAGAAGGCCACCAGGTTGGTCTGACAGGACCTGCCTCTAATGAACTTGTGTTGGTTGTCCCTAAGCATAACCTCCCCCGCTGGCCCCTCTCAGACATGCACCAGAATAATTCTCTCAAAAAGCTTACCCAGGATCGAGGTAAGACGAACTGGTCTATAGTTTCCTGGGTCCTCCTTCCTTTTTTGAAGATAAGAACCACATTGGCTCCTCTTCCAGTCCTCTGGCACCACACCAGAGCACCACAAGTGCTCATAGAGCAGCATGAGTGCCAGGGGTCCCACAATGACCTCAGCTAATTCCCTCAGCACTCTGGGGTGGAGATCGTCAGGACCAGCTGATTTAAATACATCCAGTCCCTCCAGAAGTTCCCTGACTAGATCCTCACTGACCCTTGGCTTAGGTGCGCCTCCCCTGGGGCCTGAGGGGTGCCTGGTGGGGGGGCTGATCTGGTCCCTGCTCAGGAAAATGGAGGCAAAGAAGTCGTTAAATAGGTTAGCTTTGTCGTCTGGCGTGACGACCAAATTTCCTAGCGTGTCTTGCGGGGGCCCCTCGTTTGCATAGGGATGATCTGGCCTCAGACAGGGGGTTGGTCTCAATGAATTTGAGGTCCTTTCCAAGCTGACTTCTGTATGATTCTATGATAAGTGGTGGGGAGAGAAGGGAATGAACAGGAGAAAGCCCCAAATCTCCAATTTGTTGGTCTGCATCAGTGATTCTCAACCACAGGGCCCAGCACTCTGCAGTGCCTTGAGATCCATTCCCTGGGGTACTCTGTCCTGGGGTTCCTTGCAGTGTTAGCACTGTCAGGTGTGCAAATGGGATCAACAAAATAAACCTGGAGATTTCAAATGGGAACCAAGGTGTTAGCAATGCTTTATGCTGATGCAGTCTTTCTGAGTTCTTTGAAACAGAAGTAAAAAAGGAAGTGAAAACTAACACCTGGCATTTTCTGAGCAGTGCCTCAAGTCTAAAAAGGTTGAGAACTATTGGTCTACAATGCATCTCTATCCTTCCTTCTCCAAACACTGTTTCCATCTTCAGACTCCTGGTGCCCCCGAAGAAGGCAGAAGGCAGGGAGGGTAGAAGGGCACTAACTTAGAGAAGCCTAAGTTTTCATTCATGGCTGCTTATTTCATCAGATACTAGGTAGTATGGCAAAGCAAGTTGTTCCTTATCAAAGCTCGTGCCTCTGTGCATTAGGATGGTAGGAACATTTGGCCAGAAGGGACCTCACGATGTTACCTAGGCCAGCCCTTGCTCAAGGCAGGATCATCCCTGACTAAACCATCCCTGCCAAGTGTCCATCCAACCTGTTCTTAAACATTTCCAGGGATAGAGAAGCCACAATTTATCTTTATGACGTTTGAGTCCATTGCTCCTTTCCTGCATGATCATAGATAAAAGTTCATCTCCATTCTCTCTCTAATTGCCTTTTAGGTATTTAGTTAGTCTATAAGGTGCCACTCTGCCCTGCCCTCTGCCCTACTACAGACTAATAGGTCTAACTACCCCACTCTGCACAGAACATTTGACTTAGGAACCTAGTCCCATCAATTGATAAGGACCTCATTACAGAGAGTTTATTTCCCCTGACAGACAAAGGCAGGAAACAGGCCCTTTTGTTCTTTCATCCTATGTAGAGTAATACCAACATCTTGCACCTCTAGAGGGTTGGCATTCATATCAAAATTATGACTCCTTTCAAGCCATATAAAAACAGAATCAGTCTCTCAAAAAACTTAACAAACAGTTCAGCATTATACAAGAAGAGGTAGCAGGAAATGGAAGTGAGAGGACAATGAAAGGTCATAATCTGTAATCATGTCATTAACTTTTTTGCAAGAAGCAAGAATTCTCACAGGTGAACCAACTCCATGGTTGGGATAGACACAGGCAAGCTTGTGATGTCCGATACTCTGCTTGTGTATGGTTCAGTTGGTCCAATAAAAGATTCCCCCACAAGAATTCTTGCCTCTCACATATTTCCTGGGCCATCCTGGTAACAACATTAACACTACTATTAATTGTATTGGTTTTAGGGTTTTCATTTGTGCATGTCTCTTAATAATAAGTTGATTTTTAGAAGAAAACATCATGGTTCTATTTCAGTTTGATGTTTTTGTCAAAATATAATGCTGAAGAAAAGGTAGCGATAGTAAAATTGTGGTAAGGTAACATAGGAAGGATGTCAGACAGGGAAGGGGAGGATGGTTAGGAACTAAAAATCTGAAGACCCAAAGGGCACATCTCAATGAGCACACATGTGCAGGGGCATGCATTTCTCATGGGACAAACAGTGACTTGTGCCACTGCTATTTGTCTCCAGGCATGCCTCTGCACGCATGCTCCAGTGCATGGTAAAGTGACCTGGGTGGGATACAAGAGGCTAGGGGCCAGCAGCCTTACCTGGGGACCTCCCAGGGCAGCAGCAGTGCTGAACCAGCTGCTTGGAGCATGGCTCTGCCTGACCAGGCTCCCTTTCTGGTGGCACATGCTGCTACTGTGTGCACCACACTGCTTTTTTTAGCGGGTGGGGGTTTTTTGACACTGTGCGAATGGGTGAGTATGCACCACGTGCAGTTTCTGGTACCTCAGACTGCTTTGTGGGGCCACAAACTGCATCTGCATACCCATCTGGAGATGCCCAAAGGGTGCAGAAGAGAGAAGAACTGGGCAAGGTAAGAAAACAGGGAGGTGAACAGAAACACAGAAAAGATGAGAGAGGTCATTAGCCTGTTAGTTTAATGTCAGGCTGGAGGTAAGGGAGAGTCACACCTTAGAGCAGGGGTGGGCAAAATGGCAGATCCAGCCAGCAGCCAGACTCTATTTCCCAGTAGTCTTTGCTCAGCTTCTCTGCAGCTGGTTTCCATGTAGACCCCAGTAGCGGTGGCACTGTGACAGCTGGAGGCCAGGGTTTCAGTGGAGACCAGCCCCAGCAACACTGGTAGGGCTCATGGCTGGGCAGGGAGCTGTTCCAGGGCTGGGGTTGGGATCCTGCAGTGGTGACAGCATGGTCTGGAGCTGGGGCAGAGCTGCAATCCTTTGCCCATGTGCCCCTGGCTCCCCACCCAGCCGCGCATCCTGCCATTGCTGCTGGGGCCTGGTCTCCATGGAAACCCTGCTTCTGCGCTGTCATGGCAGCACCGCAACTGGGGTCTCCATGGAAAACAGCCACAGCAACATGCGCAGGGGCTGCTAGGAAATGAAGTATACTGCAGGCCCAATCCAGTCCGCGGGCTGGACTTTGCCTTAGAGATTAACTTTTAAGCATCTGATGAAATCGGATGTCATCCACAAAAGATTATGCATTTCTGAACAAATTAAATGGTGGTGAATTTGAAGTGATCACCGTTGGTGTATGTGGCGGCATTAAAATAAAATGCCTGTGATCAAAGAGCAGGAAAAGGAAGTTTATGTAACATTCCACCAAAAATGGACTGCATTAGTCAGATGGCAGCAATGGGTCATAAATTTATACACCTTAATTGTTCTGATACTCAGGAGTTCAAAACCTTAAATATGCACAAGTAAAAAATGAAGTTTGGAGACAAAAGGGTGTTTTCAGCTGTGAGCCTATCAGCACTGCACACATCTACTCCCAAGTTTGTTTTTCTTTTAAATACGCATTATTGCCATGAATATAGGCAGGAGCTCTTGCCTGTAGGCTGGGTGGAGTCAAACCCCATACCACAGGCAAGCTTTTTTGTTCTTTACTAGAGAAAAGTCCACACTGGGTCTGGTATTATAAATAATGATCCACTACTTCAAAAATCATAGATTTTTTTTCATCCAATGATAAAAACAGCATTTTAGACAAGGAGAAGATCAATATGGCGAACAGTGGTATGTCATGGCAGCATTTTGTTGGTGGCCCATCCATTTCTGCATAAATTAATACTTTTTTCCCCCTTTGTTTGTTTTTAAAGATGCAGATCCTCACTCCATATAAACTGGTTTAACTCATTATATTCTGTGATTTATGCCAGCTGCTGAGGATCTAGTGCAGAATTTCCAAGTGGCTCCAGTTGGTACTGTTTGAAAGATTTTTGCCCCATGTTCCAAGGTCATATCTATATTAAGACTACTAGAGCAATATTGCCATGCCACATCAGATAGAAGGGCATAGCTGCACTTTGTATGGGCATAGGAAAATAAACCTTGCAAGTAAAACAAGCTATTCCAGTAAACATGCTTGGGGCTTCTGGTAGCACAACTGTGTTAATTGAGGATTACACTTCTTTACTCCCGTGACAGCCATATTTATACCAGTAAACTTCTGCTGGTGTAAAACTCAAAACCTCAAAGTAATGACTTGCAGGTAGGTGTGAACTGTGCCCTTTCATCTTAATAAAATGCTTACCACAGCTTTATGGCAACAGCTTAAATGCCAACATTGTTTATCATGTCAGAAATAGTATCCAGCTTGTCTGTATTTTAGGTAGTATTTATTGCACTGTGACTATGACACTTAGTAGATTAACTTGTTCAGAGCAGTATGAGCTGTCTTAGGCTACTGACTGCATGCCACTGTAGATGTAATAGACATACTTACCAGACTGGCCCAACGGAGGAAATGAATAAGCATGCACTTATAATAGCTTCTAAAGGGAAGGAGGAGGAGCTGCTGCTCCAGATGCAGCAGCTGTTATGCTATAATTGTTAGGTGTGCATGAACCTGTAGTAATACAAATACAGCAAAACTGCCCCAATTTTAATCCTGCTTTATCCTGGGGTGAAATTGTACCACTACAGAATCATGAATGCATTAACATCAATTACCCATCAATTCCAGCATGGAATCAAGAAGGGCTTTTTTTTTTCCCCTCTCTCCTTCCTCAAATTAACACTTAACATATAGATCTGTTATTGCCTATGCTGCTATTGACTATGGACCACTGGAGTTCTTTTATATTCTTTTGTTCTTCCTCAAATTAACATATAACTGTAGATCTCCTATTTCATATAGTCCTATTGGGTTCTTCCTCCCCATATGCAAAATAAGAGATCATTAGCCACAATTAAGATATGGGAGGGCAGAGACTGTTCAAGCAAAACAGCCTCATCTAGCTTCATTTTTGCTTCTGATAATAGCAGTAAAAGGATCACAAACCACAGGAAAACCATGATAGGCTGTAGCAACAATTTCCAATCATTTGGTTTGATCCAATGGAAGACATGATTAGTTTATGTGACAAATAACTCTTTATTAATAATGCCCTCTGTGTAAACACATTGAAGTAAAGATGCAAAAAGAGGCCACATGTCAACTGAAAAACATGGACCAAGAGAAGAAGACAGAAGCTAGAACCAGAACCAGAAGGCTCCAGGAGTTTCCACAGCTGCTGTTTGATACATTCTCTATTTTATATTATTTTTTACTTTGGTTCCTCTACCATCAACTTTTTCTTCTTTGTTTAATGACTATATCTGCCCTCAAACAGAAAGAAAAAGGTCAGGGAGGTGAAAAAAGTCTCCAGACAACTGAAGAGAGCTCTGAAAAGTCTCCTACTGTTTCCGGTATCTTTGACCACTGCTTTGATTGTTGATTGTCATGACCTTAAAGATGTTCTTTGTGTGTTGTGTGTCATTAAAATGGCATCTCTCTGCAGGTAAAGGCCCCAATTCAATCACATAAGATTCTAACGTATTTTGGAGGTATTCTTTAATTGCTGCATTGCACTTTCCTTCCTTTAACCTATGTATTCTGATTACAGGATTTTGTTTCTGTTTTTGTTCTATAATCATCTAAGACCGTAACAAAAACACAGCAGTTTTCCCTTAAGGTTTTCCTTAGATCTTAACATTTAACTACTCCTGTGTTTTATTTTTTGTGGAGTAATGATAGTTGGCATTTATATAAAACTTGCCACATTCCAGGTACGGTACAGACAACAATGAATGCTTTTACGTAGGATTTGTTGTACCACAGACCTTCCCCACAAGATCATTGGCAAATTGTGCATTGCATTTGAGTGGGGATTGGGATTACCATCCTGATCTGGTTGTCAATCAATTTGCATTCTGAAGCTTGTTATCTAATTAATCCTGTCATCATTTTAGCTGCTTTGTTGAATTATCACTCTTTTTTGAGAGGAGAATGGTGACAGAGCCCTACTAAAGGATGCTATATGGGACCCAGCTGTGATTTTTTTCTGTACATTTGTATCATGATTACCATATCCTGAGTGGTTTACCAGTTCATTTTTCTTCCCAAGAAAGGTCATCTCAGGCAGATATATTTGACTTCCAGCAAGTTTCCTGGTGGTTTCCAGATCAGTTGAGGCCAAAGGCAGATTAAAGCACAACTAAAGAGGCTCTTCCAAGGAGTGTTATCAATGTTTTGAATTCACTTCCTCCCTGAAATTATATGCAAGCAAAATTCAGTTTGCAGCCTTGCCCAGTGGCTTCCCAAGATATAAGCAAATACAGAATTTCACACTTTGCAGTTCTATTACTCCCTGGAAAGAGGATTTAGGGCTATGCTATTCATGAGGTTACAGAGGTTGACATTCATCCAGGGCCACTTACATACTGCTCATGAGACCACGATACCCCCCGTGGATATTAGCATCCATGTGGTAAAGGAAGGATCAGTATACCAATGAAAAGTGTTCCTGAAAGCCTTTCTTGAAATAGGGCCTAAAAGAGAGGAATAGCCTTACTTCAAAATCCATACAGGGTTGTCAGGTATCCTACAGTTTGGTCAAACTTTCCACATCAAATCTTAATCCTTTTCCAGGAGACCACAAGACTTTCCCAAGGACTCACAGGAACCCCTAGTTCAGAAAACCAGAATCTCAGTCATTTCAGGTCCTCATATATTGCGCCTTCTGTATCTTTCATTCCTCATTAAACAAAAGTATCATGAAGAAGCCACCCAGGCATTGTTGGGTGCCAAATAACCATGCTTAATAAGGATGCAGTGGCCTTGCTATGCACATACCCCTGCTCTGACTGATGCTGAGGGTTTCTGAAACACAACGCAGCGAGCACAACTGAAAAAGAGTTTGTCTTGACTTACTTTAGTTTCTTATTCCTCACTGCTTTGTTCTCCCTACATCAGTCTGAACTAGAAAAAAAATGTTTTCCTTGTGCAATAAACATGTTTAGAGCATGAGCTGAGATGTAAGAAAATCTGACTTGAGTCTCTTTCCTGCTTGATGCACAAAGGTCTCAGATAAGACACCACCCAGAAGCCTGCTTTTGAATAAAAAAAAGCTCCCATATCTGTCCAAGAGAATGGATTTTTGTGGGCGTATTTTCTTTCTTTCTTTTTTTCCAAGAAGTTTTAGTGGTCTTGTTCTAGCCATTTTTAAGCTTAATATTTGCCAGTAAATGGAATCATCATTCTCTGGTTAGTTCTTGTAAGATCCATATATGTACACTGTTAATCTGAATCACTGCAGTGTGAAACCAGCCAGGTACAGGGGTAAAGGTTGTAGCCATGTTGGTCTAAGGACATAGGCAGACAAGGTTCTCTGGGTAAATCTGGTATCTTTTTTTAGACAAACTCAAATAGTTGGAAAATTCAGGTACAAATACCCTTTGTCAGGCTGAGGAAGCATCTGCAGTTGGTGTGTGCTCTTCCTGGATGGAATGAATAGTAAAGAAGCCAGAGGCTGGTATGCATGCAAGACAAGTGTCACACAAAGGTCAAAGCACGCTTGTTGTTGCAGCTCCACTTGATTCATAAACTAATTCCTAATCCAGTAGTTGTAGATTTTACTTTTACTCAGCAGGCGTGGTACTGTATCACATCAGTCCCACTTCGTCAATAAATTATGACTTGTCAATGATTTTTATGAGCATCTTATGCTGTAGCCAGTTGGCATAAGACACACTAGGGAGGGAAATACTGCTTTCCTGAATCTGCTGTGTGCCCTAAGAATCTCAGAAACACAGTTAGAAGGTAGGATAGACGTACACTTTGTTCATTAACTGAATCAGAGATGCAGAAGTACAGCTAAAAAGGAGTGAGCTGTCATGTCATGAGGGGTATGACTTCAGGGAGTGCACTTCAGGGAGTTATCTTTCTATAAACCCATTTAAGAGTTTAATACACCCTTTTTCAAAGGGAAGCCAAGCCACCAGCACAGGGCTGAACACCTCCAGCACCTCACAGTCACAGTTGCCTTATCAGTGTCAAAACCAAAAACCTTTGTGCTTTCAGGTACATACTCTTTCTTTCCACGTTGTCAACTTCTTGGTACAACCTCTAGGCACGAGGGACTCATGCCACATGGCACATGGAGTTCAGGCAGTGTTTTGGAGAGCCACTTTTCCCCTGGCACACAATTGTCTCCTGAGAAGAGGCTGCCAATTGTACTAATTAGTTTGGTAGTAGGTTGTGGGTATGGGTGTTCACATGTACCTGCAAGTAAGAGAAACATAAGTCCGTTAGAAACTAGAATCAAACCAAATACACTTTCTCTGGGGATTTATACCATATTTGCATTCTGAAGCACCGGAATGGATCAAGTCCAGCTCTTACTTCCCACCTACCCTGAGGAACAAAGCTTTGGCTCTTTCATTCAGGGAATATGATCGGTGGGCTCCTTGAAATCATTAAGAGTTCTGCCTGAGTGAGGACCATAGGGTCAGAAACAGGGAGGCCAAGATAGAAAGCAGCAGATAAGAGGCTTCCCTGTGCTCAGTGAGTGAGAGGCAGAGACTGAACTGCTACTTTACTTAACAGAACTGGACAGCTTCCAACTTTGCTTTAACTCCAAGCCTTTTTCTTACTTAACACAACCCCTTTTCCCCCAAATTACCTACACCCCAGGACAGAGACAGAGAGCTGGGCTTTTGACCACAGTGGCACCTTTGAGTTACATTAGCTGAACAGCGAGTGCCCTCTGGTGGAAAAAACCAAAAATAATATCAAGATCAGTGACTTGGTTTGATACAGGCAAAACAACTCCCCTCCATTTTGTATGCATGCAGAAGGGACATAAGGACCTACCTAGGTATATAAAACCCACATCTGGGTGTTCCCAACACGTGCAAAATAAAAGTTGTCCTATACACGTAACTAATTCTTGTTTGTCTTTGTTCGGGTTAGGAATTTTGTGGCTTGGACCCACTTGGAGTCAAACACTGCTAACATTGCAGGGCTTTCAGTTCAAAAGGTTTGGCTCAGGCCTCTGTCTTAATGTTTTTACATTTCCATGCAAGGAGACCTGAAAGCTTTCAGTAAGTCACCAACTGAAAACCTAACATAATATCCACTCATAATACTGGCTTTCTTGGCTTTTTCCTGCCCACTCTTTACCTGCTTGTTAAACTCTTAACAGGGAAGCCTTGTATTCATTTCAGGGGGGAATTTTAAGGAGAATTGTGACTAGTTACATTAGTTGCAGCAGTAGGAGCCCAGGTACAGGCACACCAGAAATTACAATAGCTTGGCTACCACATCAGTTAAACCAACTGGCAGAATGCTAGAAGCCAGAGCCTTACCTACCATTGGGTTCCCAGTGGTGCAAGCCCCATATTATATCCTTACAGGGAATCTACCCTGGTCCAGCTAGGTCAGGGCAAAATATACAATACATCTAGATGCAGGGGCGGGATGCAGCCCACCAGGCCATTCTATCTGGCCCGCAGGGCCCCTAAAAAAAATTTGGAAAATTAATATTAATCTGCCCTGGGCTGCCTGTCATGTGGCTCTCAATGGCTTGCCAAAACTGAGTAAGCGGCCCTCTGCCCAAAATAATTGCCTGTCCCTGAGCTAGAGCCTAATATTCTGTAGTCTGATAAATTCCACAGAGGCAGCTGCCACCTTCCAGCCCCAGATCTGCTACAAGCTATACTAGGGGAAAAGAAACCTTTCCAACCCTTATTACCAGTAACAAGAACCTTCTCTTCCCTTTCAAAGTGGTGAGATCCTTTTGCATCCTTGGAATAACAAGTGACTCAGTAAAGACATATCCTTGCCCCTTCTATCCCAAGATAAGCTGTGCAAGTTCTGGATGTCTGTCTGAGCTCCCAGTTGTGAGGGAGTGGGGCCTAGGAGTGGCCGTGTACTCCCTAGCGCCCCCTACCATCACGTAAGGTGGACTCAGCACCCTCGGATCCTCGCCCGCCACAACTTTGATGATAAATAGGTTTGTATGGGAGGCTGCCTTTATCCCACTGGTGAACGGTACTCATGTTCCTGCCCCTACTCCATATGGGGTGCCTCTGTATGCCCCTGCCTTAAGGGCTATGCGTGCCTCCAGACCTCCCCTTTAGCATGCCCCAAGCCTCGCAGTTGTTTGTGGACGTTTATTCTGTCCTGGTCCTCCGACCGGCCCTCACTGGCACCCCCTGGGCTCGTCCCACCCTGGTGCCCCTCTCTGGCAACCCCGGGTTTGTCCGCTCCCTGGTGCCCCTGGGGCTCACCACGCCCCGACACCAGCCTCCAAACCCCGAGACTATCACGCCGCCTGGGCCGTCTTCCTTGACCTACTATTCACTCCAGCGTCCTGCTACTGGTAAATATCGGATTGGGCTCAGGCGGCTGGAGCCTTACCTGGTCTCCCCGACCCAGCTGGGTCTTTGCCAAGAATACCGGGTTAGGCTCAGGCGGCCGGAGCCTTACCTGGCCTCCCCGACCCTACTGGGCAATGTCCCCCTGTTACTGGGTTCCTAATAATCAGAACCTGCCCCACTCTGGGGCCTGTGCCGCGCCTCTCGCACCCGCTGCCCCACTCTGGGGCCTGTGCCGCGCCTCTCGTGGCTGGGGCTACGACCCCCACTCAGCGAGCGCCTTTCTGGCACTCCTTATGCTGTGCCCACTGTGGCACTGTGCCCCACTGGGCACCGGGAACCCCCAAGCTGCTAGGGAGTCCCCGTGAGGCCTCCTCTCACCCCTACAGCCTCACCTGGTCCTCCGGGGTAACTATAACTGAAACCCAAGCCAACTGGCTACAACATAAACAACACAGAGCCTCCTTGCTCATAATGTAAACACCAAGCCCCTCGAGGGCTCTCAACCCTACCTCCCTTTAGGGTGTTCTCCTCCCTAACATCATCGCAGCCAGTCAGCACGGCAAAGCTGCAACCACCACCTCAGGCTGCTCAGCTCTGCCGCAGAGCTCCTGCTCCTACAAGGAAACTGTTCTCTGGCTCAGGCCTGGGCAGTTTATAAAGGCCCGGCCCTGCCCCCTTTTGGTCACCTGACCTATCTGGTTGCTGGAGCAATCAGCACCTGAGCTGCCTCTGGTGATTGGCAGCTCCTTAACCCTCCATTAGTCACAGGACAGCTCCTTGATCCTGTGACACCAGTGTCTAACATGACACTAATTTCAAGTTAATCTCTTTCCTGAGGGAGAACAAATAGATAATGCATGAATGCTGGCTGGAAAGCTCAGCAGGGAGGGGTCTCACAGCAGTCTGAGTGAGAGGAAAAAACTCAGTCCCTGCCCTCGATTCTCCAACAATGTCACCTTATAGTGTTACATCATTTCCCTCTCCAGGCCCATTGTTTTAGTTTACTGATGCTGAAGGTTGTTCTAGTCTGTGATATGGTTCTTTTACACACCACTGCTCCATTTACCACCTCCCCAATAAAGATGACAAAAACTCAGAAATGACCAGAGAGATTCCCAGGGCTACCCCCACCATTAATTCTCCTCAGTTAGGAGAGCCCTCAACTCTTCCCAGTGGTTCATTCCAGTCAGCACTTCAACAGGGAAGTGGCCTGATCCTATGGTCCTTCCTCAGGGAAGGACACTGGTTTCATCTCCTCATTACAGCAGGACATAGCCCCAGGAACATCTAACCACGAAGAAGGCGATACCTTCCTATTTGTACAGAGAACATAGAGAAGCCATCAAGTGGCTACAATGTTTTTGTCAATAGATTTTTCAATCCTAACCAGCATGAGTTGGACCTCAATTTAGGGCCAGCTTGTATGATGGTCAGAGCTGAAAACAGAGTTGAATACTTATATCCAGCTCCTTTTGAAGTCAATAACAAAATTACCATTGACTTCAATGGCAGCAACTTCGTTAGAGTCTGTAGGTGTGTCCATGAATGCCACGTGCCCCTGGGGGGGCAGGGGGCATGGCAAGATCCCACAGGCGGCAGTGGCACTGTCAACAGCAGGGGTGTGGCAGAGGCAAATGGGGAACTGCTGCAGGCAGCTGCAGTGCTGTCAGGGGTGGGGGTGGCGAGCTCTGACCAGTGGTTGGCAACCACCTGCAGACGCTGCTGGCAGTGGCAGCAGCAGCCAGTGGCAATTGTGGACTGTCCACAGATGCCTCTGGCGGTGTTGGTGGCGGGGGGGTGGCAAGCAGCGAATGCCCACAGGAGTCATTGACAATGTCAGCAGCATCTTTTTGCAGGGAGTGCATTGCCACGCTCAGGGGTGCATGTGCACCTGCGTGCACCCCTACATGTCGCCAATGGGCCTGTCTAGATGAGCACGGTCATGCAACATGTTTACAGCACCACATACTGCACACTGAGGTGTTCCCTGCCCTGCAAGGGAGCACTGCCCGAGTGTGCTTTTTCTGCAGGTTTTTTTGACCCCTGAATATCCAGGGGTCAAAAGAAAAAAACCAAAAAAACCTGGTACAGCACACGCTTGGCAGCATGCACTGCTGAAAAGTGGAGCTGGGCCACCAAGAGCCATGCTGTGGCTGCTGGCCAGGCTCTGCCCAGCAGGATTGCCATGGCTTCAGCCCCAGGAGAACCCCAGGACCCCAAGTAAGGCTGCTGGGGCCAGCACACTGCTGGCCCCAGCCTCCCATACCACCCCTGGGGTAACTTGCCGCATGCCAAAGAGCACATGACATGGACATTCCCTGGGGACAAACAGCTGTGGCGTAAGGTGTGCCGCTGCTATTTGTCCGCAGGGAACCAAAGGTTCACGCACATTGGACGCAGCCTGTATGTATAAAAAGTATGCATGATGGCATATCTGTTTATGTGTTAATACAGCAAAATGTAGCATAATTTATAGGAAGCTTCTTAACAAGTTTCTTAGGCAGCAACCAAAGAAGAATTAAACATGTCCTATATGATAGCACATACCCATAACTTAGGCAGTGCACCTTTCAGTTATGCTAGTGTAGGAGTAATTTAGTTGGGCTTCTGATCTATTTAACTAGAAAAAACAGACAGAGACCAGAAGTGCTGATACTGCTTATTTCAGTTAAATATTCTGAGATAACGAATTCTGCATGCCTTGTTTTTGTCTATGATATATTACCCTGTGTACGGATGTTACATTTATTTTTCTTTCTGAGAAACCAGAAACTGATAACTATTTCTATAAGCACAATGTTTCACTCTCCTTTAAGTAAACAGCCTGTATGTCTGTCTGTGTGTTAACGATCAGTGATTTACTGTCCAAGGTCATATTTTTTTTCTTCTTTCTCTGTCTTAAGTATAAATATGCTTGTAAACTTAGAGAGTGCGAGAAATTCTTTGAAACAGACAAGTGGGTGATTCCCCTTGCTGTATGGAATTCTTCCTGTGATCATAGTATAGCCCTAAATAAAGAAAAGCTGGCTCTGTCAGTTCTGATTCAAGCACAACGCGAAGTTTGATTTCTTCCACACTAGTGACTTCAAGGCACTTAGATAATACAGTGATGATGCCATCAGAGGCAACTAGAATTGCTCCTTACTGGGCCCTCAGCAGTCTAGGTAGAAG
The DNA here is from genome assembly GCF_052110815.1 of Crocodylus siamensis. Lineage (NCBI taxonomy): Eukaryota > Metazoa > Chordata > Crocodylia > Crocodylidae > Crocodylus > Crocodylus siamensis. The sequence goes on along the minus strand of NC_143396.1, from coordinate 225,126,422 downwards.
CTGAACTGGGACTGACACTTTCACAGCTACTGCTACATCAATCACCATGAGGATTCAGACAACAGCGACATAACCCCTAAATGATCCTTGCCACAAGAAAAAGGTGAGCATAGAAGACTCACCATCTACTTATAGTATATAATTGTCACTGTGCTTTGGACCTCTCCTACATAAGGAGATAATTACTTGGAAGCTTCAAGATTGGCCCAGAGCCCTTTCGTGCTTCTTCTTGATCTATCTATTGTTTCTCCATGGAAAAGAAAGATTGTTGCTTACAGGCTGTCCATTTCCAAAGACTTCATTGGCACTCAATTTTACAGTCAGCATGGGTTTCTGCAGTAGGACCCAATTTCAGAGCCCCACCAAAAAAAAAAAAAAAAAAATCACTGGGAAAATTTCCATTTAGTCTCAGAGAGCCAATACCCAGTCAAGCTCTTTATCAAAAAAAGCCATCCTGACCTTTCTGTGCTGCTTATTCAGAAGACTGGGCTCACAACACACAAAAAAGAACAACCCTCATGAAAAAACATGCAGATAGACTGAAACCTACCCAGAGGGGAGGAGCAGAGTTATTTCACAATGGAGTAGCAGCCATTTTGGGTGCTGACAGATGTGCAGGCCCTCACTCTAACTCATGGCGCTTTACATTGTATTTGCACCTACTGCTCTACTTGCCAGGATCAAGATATCTTGGGGTATCTATGTCTTGATAAGGTATGTGTTTCTATTTGAATGGCCCTTACAGTGTTGGAATTGTTAGATGTTAGTTGTTGCATGTACTTTTTGAAAATGTAGCTTGTGCTTCACATACTGAGCTGGCTTCCATAATTTTCTGTATTGATGTTGAGACTGACTACTAGAAAACACAACAAACCTAAGTTTTAGATTCCTCTGTTTAAATATACAAAAGGATGGCGATAATAGCAGGAGGTGATGTAGCATCTCTGCAACTTGAATGAATGAACCCTGTCCTGGGAATGGAGAGGGAAGAAATAATGAGGGGTACTTACTGGCAACAGGAGACGCAGTACATCGGGGACAGAAAGAAGAGCCTGTATGGCTTGTCAGCCATCTCTTTATTCAATTAGGGCTGGCCAGTGACATCAGTCCCGAGCACTGACTGGCGATGACAAAAATGGCGGCCAATGTTGCGGAAGGGAGAGAGAGCAGGGAAGAAAGGGGGCTGCAGCCACCTTTGGACGGGAGGAGGACCTACCCTATGGGACCCGCAGAACCAGACAGTGTGGGGAAGTGTGGCCTGCCAGGACTGCTAATAGAAAGGTGGGGAAGCAGCAGGCTCTCCGGACCCAAAGACGGAGCCAGAGGAGCAGCCGACACTCGAGAGGATCCCAGGTGGGAATGGCAGAACAACCAGGGTGAGGGGCATGACACGCTGAAGGAGAGGACCCCAAGGAAGGCCCTGAGGGGGGTCGCGACCAAGGCGGGCATCGCTGCCAGTCCTGGCTGGGTCGGTGAGTGAACAGGAGGGAAGCTCAGAAGTGACAGGCAGTAAGAAGAACCCCCCTAGCCAGAGCAGGGGGGATAAGGGAAGCCACGTCAGGAGGTGACCCATTACTTTAGAGTTATGTTGATGATTTTCTGTTTGGTTGCCCCGGGTGCAGGGGAGGAGTAGTGTACATAGCGAGTACCCCTTGGAATGGGGCCGAGGGAGAGCCTCAGAATTTTTCTTTGTGTTTCCCGGAAGGAAGGGGTGGAGTTGAGGAGACAGATAGGCAGACCCTTATGGGTGAACCCAATCGCTGGCAGCCAGCATATAGACGTCAAGCCGTGGGAAGCAATTCCACCAGAAGGGCCAAAGCCAACGGAAGGACAACGGACCCAAGGTGGTGTGAGACCAGGGTGTAGGGGTGGCGGAGCCCCGTGAAGGACTGCTGGGCGAACCACGGGCCACTGAGCAAACCCAATGACGGATCCCATCCACTGAAGAATGACAAGTTGTGGCAGGCAAGAATGGGGGAGGTGACTCAAGGAGGAGATAACTGCTAAGTCATCGACACAAGCCTGTAGGATGCTCTACACTTCCCACCAGGGCAAAAGTCACACGTGAACAGATATTCAAAGTCTGGCGGCCACAAACCCATTCTAAAACTTTCAGAGAGCTCTTCTGGACTTAGACATTGTATATTAATTTGGGGCCCAGAGAAGATTTTTAGCAACCTGATTATAAAGCCCTGGTGAAACAGCTTTCATTTAACTATAATGATGCAACTTACTCTGGATTCCTTTAAGAGTCAATTGGACGTTTGTCTTGATGAGATCCTGTGACCCCAGCTGACTTCCTGCCCCTGGGGCAGGGGGCTATACTCGATGATCTTCCGAGGTCCTTTCTAGCCCTAATGTCTATGAAATCTATAAAGTGCCATGAGTTAGAGTGCCCCCCTTGCTCTAAACCAGCAGTCATTCACCTGTTGGGTCAGGGAAGAGAGGAGGATTAAGCCTGTCTGCAGGCTCTGTTTCCTAGCCCTGGCCCCCACTGCAGCTCTATGACTGTCTGCAGGAAAGGAAGGCAAATAGGGAAAGGGGAGCAAGCTGCCGCCTGCAGTTTACCCAACCTGGTCTAGGGTTGGGGGGGATGAGGGAACGGTGCTCTAGTCCACTTGCCCTCCCCCACAGCTCAGGATGTACAAACCGCAGCCGCAGCTCACTCCCCTGGCCTGAGCAGGGAGGGGTGTACAAGGCGGATGGGTTCCAATCCACTGCCCCGTCTCCCCCCCACTGTTCAATATGGGCAAATCCCAGCCACAGCTCACTCCCCCTCCCTCATCCCCCCTCCCTTCCTGCGGACAGTCCCAGGGGTGGGCCTGGTCTCCATCAGCCCAGCCTTAATTGCATGACAGATTAAATCTAGCGAACACAAGTTCCCTAAGGTGCTCCAAAGTGGAGTGCCTTCATCTGATCCCTCGTTAGATGAGGGTTAATTTGTTCCATGAACAGTCACTATAAAAGCACTCTTCAGTTGTGCATGTGTGTCATGGCATGGCTGTAGAGGGCTTGCAGGGGGCCGATCATGTGAAAAATGTAACTTCTGTCTGTGCCCTTTCTGCCCACATTATTCCTTCATCTTCTCCCACTTGAGTCCAGCTGCTCTAGCTGCCTACCTCTAGCATTTCTGAGGGAGCTCCTTCTCCAGGTCCCAGGCTCCAATCCTCTACAAGGACTACCTGATAATGGTAATAGCACCCAAAAGCCACAGTCTGGAACCAAGACTCTACTGTGTTTATGCTGTATAAATACTAGACAAAAGGATGGCCCCTGCCTCAGAAAGCTTACAGTTTAAGTAACATTTTACAGCAAAAACTAGGACATAGAGGAAACGTGACTTAGCTCACTGATCACAGGCTCAGTCACGCAACATGCTAAGCAAACCCTGGCATGCTTCTTAGCATGCAGGATCAAGGCTTGAATCCAAGGATGACAACAAAGAAATTCCCAGCAGCCACTCTCTCATCTCAGTTACATTGATTGGGATGATCAACAGAATCAAGAATCTCCAATAAAAAGGATCTAGAAATGTAATGGAAGGGACTAAGTCACTGAGTCTAATTCCCTGCTATATAGCAGGCAAAATGTCCCAGAATCCCTTTCATAGGCTGATATATTTCCTAGATTTCATAGACATTAGGGGTGGAAGGGACCTCGGAAGATCATCAAGTCCAGCACCCAGCCCAAAGGCCAGGAAGTCAGCTGGCATAGGATCCCAGCAAGATAAGCATCCAATTTACTTTTGAAGGTGTTCAATGTAGGTGCTTGAACCACCTCTGATGGCAGACTGTTCCAGACCTTGGGGGCTTGGACAGTAAAGAAATTCTTCCTTATGTCCCGCCTGAAATGGTCTTGTAGTAGTTTATGACCGTTCGACCTTGTCATCCCTTGGGGCACTCTGGTGAACAATCGTTCCCCCAGATCCTGGTGGTCACCCCTGATAAACTTAGAGGTGGTCATCAAATCACCCCTGAGCCTACACTTTTCCAGGCTAAAGAGCGCCATGGCTCTCAGCCTGTCATCGTAAGGTCTGTTTTCCTGACCTCTGATTATGCACGTGGCTCTTCTCTGCACTCTCTCAAGCTTCTCCACATCCTTCTTGAATTGTGGAGCCCAAAACTGGATGCAGTACTCCAGCTGTGGCCTACCAAGGCCGAGTACAAGGGGAAAATGACATCCCAGGATGTGCTTGAGAAGCATCTATGGATGTAAGCCAGTGTTTTGGTGGGTTTACTAGCTGCAGCATTGCATTGCAAGCTCATGTTCATCTTGTGGTCAATGTTGACCCCCAAGTCTCTTTCTTCCATAGTGCTAGTCAGCGTAGCACTGCTGAGCCTATAAAGATGCTGCAGGTTTTTCTTCCCAAGGTGGAGAACCTTGCATTTTTCGGTGTTAAACACCATCAGGTTCTCATCCGCCCATCTGCTGAGCTTGTCCAGGTCAGCCTGGATCACCCACCTGTCTTCTGGTGTGGATGCTTTGCCCCAAAGTTTGGTGTCATCGGTGAACTTGACCAGTCCGCTTCTGACTCCAATGTCCACATCATTAATGAAGATGTTGAACAATATGGGTCCAAGGACAGAGCCTTGGGGGACCCCACTGGTCACAGGACACCATGATTATTGACTTCCATTAATTACTGCCCTCTGCATCCCAGCCAGCGGATCGTGGTGGACCCAAGGCCACAATTGGCCAGTTTCACCAAGGGGTGATCATGGGATACCAGAACGAAAGCTTTTTTGAAGTCAAGATGTATGACATCAATGTTTTCTCCCTTGTCCAGGTGATAGGTCACCTGGTCGTAGAAGGAAATGAGATTGGTCAAGCAAGACCTACCCGCAACAAACCCGTGCTGGCTATCCCTCAGGATGTTGGCATTGGCCAGTCCATTAAGGGTGGCCTCTTTAATAAACTTTTTTAAGATCTTCCCCAGGATAGAAGTCAGGCTGATAGGCCTATAGTTAGCCGGATCCACTTTCCTCCCTTTCTTGAAGATTGGCACCACATTGGCCTTCTTGCAGTCTTCGGGCACTATACCAGAGCGCCAGGAGTTCTCAAAGATCCATGCCAGGGGCTGGGCTATGATGCTTGCCAGCTCCTTGAGTACCCTGGGGTGTAGATTGTCAGGGCCGGCTGACTTGACAGTATCCAGCTTCTCAAGGTGTTCCTTCACAAGGTTAGCATTAATGGAGGGCAGGGGATCTTCCTCACCTGGACCTCTCTGTCCCGTAGTGGGCATGGGCGTCCCATGGGACTGATGAAAGACCAATGCAAAGTACCCATTTAATAGATTGGCTTTTTCCTGGGCATCAGTTGTCAGTTGCCCCATCTGGTTTAGCAGGGGTCCAATGTTGCCCTTGGTTTTCCTCTGGCTCCCCACATATCTGAAAAAGGACTTTTTATTGTCCTTGATGCTCAAAGCTAGTTGGAGTTCAGTTGCAGCCTTGGCTTTCCTGGTTTCCTCCCTGCAGGACTCGACCAGTGCAGAATAGTCCTCCTTGGAGGTGAATCCCATCCTCCATCCTTTGCAGGCCTTTCTTTTTAGCCTCAGGAGGTCTGCTAGATCCCTGGAGAGCCAGGGGGGCTGCTGTGCCCCCTTGCTGCCTTTCCTCCAAGATGGAATAGAATTAGCTTGTGCATTGAGGATCGCTTCCTTGAGGATCAACCACTCTTCTTGTACTCCGCAGCCTCTGGGGTCATGGTCCCTTAGGGCCTCACTGACAAGCCTCCTGGGCTTGTCAAAGTTGGCTTTCCTGCAGTCAAGGACCTCCGTATTGCTGACTGACTTACCAGCTTTGTGGCAGATGATGAAGGTGATCAGCTCACAGTCGCTGTCACCCAGCGTCCCATCAATCCCTAGGTCGCCAATTAGGTCATCCCCATTAGCCAGTACCAGGTCGAGCAGCTCTTTACCTCTCGTTGGCCCATAGACTTCTTGAGTCAGGAAGAGGTCATCCATGCATGAGAGGAAGATTTGTAACCGCTCAGATTTTGCTAAATGATCCTCCCACGAGATATCCAGGTAATTGAAGTCACCCATGACAACCATGGTCTCATGCAGCCTCAGCCAGTTCCCGGGCAAACTCCTTGTCAAGCTCTTGACTTTGTGTGGGAGGTCTGTAGTAGACTCCCACCGTTGTGTCCCCTGTGCCATGTTCCCCACAGATTTTAGCCCAGAGGTTCTCCAGTCCACCCTGGTCATCAATATCAGCTTGCAGGGATGCGTAGCTTTCCTTAACATAGAGAACTACACCCCCGCCACTTTAATCTACATGATCCCTCCTATACAGGATATAGCCATCTCTACCTGTGGTCCAGTCATGGGTGGAGTCCCACCAGGTCTCTGTTATCCCTATGACGTCATAATTATTTGCATTAAGCAGGAGGACAAGCTCCTCCTGCCTATTCCCCAAACTCCTGGCATTTGTATACAGGCAGGTGAGTATCCCCTTGGGGGCTCTTGCCTTGCCCACAGATTCTACCAGGGCTGGGGCAGGGGTGGGCTCCCTTAAGTGCCTTGGCCTGCTGGCTTTGCAAGGGTTGCTCAGCAGGCCAGCAGTGGCAGTAGTCCCCCCCATCCCCCAGCGGGCTTAGTTTAAAGCCCGGTGGAGCAGGTCAGCCAGTCTGGCTGAGAAGAGCCTCCTCCCCAGCAGAGAGAGGTGGAGGCCATCTCTTCCCAGTAGTTGGCTGCCTCTCTCGCCAAAGAGCGGGCTGTGGTCATGGAAGCCAAAGCCTTCCCTATCTCTAACTTAAAATTATTTAGGTCTTTAAGCTACTCCAGTTTAATGGGAAAACTCTTACTGCACCTTTCCGCTCTCACAGTTCACAATCTTCTTTAATTTCCAGCCTATATTTATTTATCTAGTTAAGTCAATACCTTTCCCTACAAGTTTTGTCCCCTACTTGGGTACAAGTTGCAAATAGTTTGGGAAATTTGACTTAATACAATAATAGGCCTTCTCCACATTCATGTCCCTGGATCTGTCAGTCCAGATGACTTCATTGATTACTTTTTCTAAGTTCAGCAAAGTTTGCCTTTTTGAATTAAAACACTTATAGACCTATTTTCTATCCTTCCATTTAATTTAAAGTAGATAAACTCCTGATCACTGATTCCAAGATTATGTTTGATTATGACCATATATTTTCTATGACCATCCATTATAACATCAGTTTCTGGAAAACCAAATAAAAAATAGTATTATTTTCTTTTGGGATTAATAGATGTTTGGTGAATAAATCACTTAGCTAACATATCCAGGAACAACTTAGACCCACTGTTATTAGTGGCATTTGTTTTTTTAGTAGATATCTAGGAAAGTAAAGCTTTCCATAATATTATTAGAGAGTATTATTTATCTCTCTAACAACATTACAAAGATCTCTGTCCATATCCAAATCCAATCCTGGGGTCTTAGCACTACCCCAGTAGAACCCCTTTCAGTTTTCCAAACTGATTTTGATCCAAACTGGTTGTTTTAACCATACTATTCCTTATTCTTTAAACTCTATTGGATCACCTACCCCGCCAACTTTTCCTTTATTTTTCTTTCCTGAACAGCACATAGCTTTCAATACTGATTTCCAGTCATGACTGCTATTTCACTGTGTTTATGTTATCCCTATACCTCGTCTCAGATCCTGCACCGGTAGTTCTAGTTCTTCTATTCTGTTGCCTAGGCTTTTTGCATTAGAATACAAACATTACAGTTGTTCCTTAGTGAACACACCCAGTTTTCTAGGAAGAGTCCTTACAGTCCTTTCACTAACTATCACCTACCTTGCTACTGTTTTCAATAGTCTTAGTACTTACTTTCTGTCCATCCTTCTATGCTGTGAATATTCCTTCACCTGAGGTCATAACCTCATTTTGTTTCTGCATTTCAACAGATAGGACTACTGATAAAAAGGAGCTGCAACAAAACTGAGAATTGGGGCTACTGAGTCCAAGGTAAGCATGTAAAGACTGCAGAATTGGGCCTGATATATGCATTTATATTTTAAAAAAGGAATTCTGAACAGCTGTTTTTAGAAACACCTGTCACTTCTTCACTATTTATGACAATAAGTACTGCTGGTGTCTCCTGCAATAAAGGCTGCCCTTCAATGGACAGGCATGGCCTCTAGGATGAAGGTGCATAATAAATGCAGTTCTTACTTGCAGGAAAGAAGCTTTCAGAGTTTTCGGAAGGCAAGTTCTATTTTTGTTTGAATAACTATAAACAGCAGAAGTTACCTGATGAATCAAAGCCAGCAGTTTCCAATTTTTCTTGGGCTGCAACTTCACTTCTGGTTCAGCTCAATCTGCAATAAGTGAAGTTCCCTGTGGACCAAAACCCCACAAGTGCTGTGACCCCAAGTTGGGTTGCAACCCCTGATTTGGGAGCTGCTGTCTCTTGCTTTCTCATGCATCCAAATTTGGCTGAAGTATTTATATATGGCCTCCTCCACTTCACAAGGAAATGCTACTATCTTCTGTATATTATATACAGAGGGGGAACAGAGAGATGAAATACCTTTGAGGCCCTGGGCCTAAGCTACTTGCCCTCAATCATACAGAAAGGCTGTGTAGAGCTGAAAACTGAATCCAAGACTCCCAGGTCTCAGGCTAATGGCCCTAACAGATGAACCACCTTCTCTCCTAAAAGAGAGCTACATGCCCTGTGTACTCCTTTATACTGTCAGTGACAAGCTGTCAGCTTCCTATTCTGAAATTATACATATGAAAGGCACTTATCTACAGACTTACTCTTCATTGTAATTACATATGACTATAGAATCTTTTATATTACACAGCAGTTTTCCTTTAAGTTATATCAATTAATCTTTTTATACCCAGTTTGTTCTGTACACATGAAGTTGGATTATTTGGTATTAAATTGCTACGTACAATGACACTGTTAACCTTATAGAGTTACTTTTTTTTTCCTCCAGTAGAACCTCAGAACAAGCAAATTGCAAGGGCAGCATATAACAACTCCTGTCCAGAGGCTTTCATGCTTTCTGGGGCAACAGCTGGCATAGAAGCTTATTCCAAACATTGTCAGAATTAGGAAGATTTTCCCCCCCAGCAAACTTTGACCTAGCAGTATTCCCAGCTGTCAATTTAAAGGAAAAGTAACATTAGTTTGGCACCTCCTGCAGCCATAGTGTTTCATCACTCAGAATTGCTTCCCTCTTCTTGAAGCAGTTGGGGGGAAATGGGAGAATAGCACTCATATGATGTTAGTGCTGGGAGAACCTCCCTGGTTAGGACTAGCTGACAACTGACACTTAAAGCATAGAATTTATCACTTTGTACTGTATAAGGAGGACAGTTCATTCTCTCCAAAATTGGAGCACTTGGGTGCTTCCACTCCAATTGTTTGAGAGTCAATGAGTAAATCTACTAATTAGAGATAAAATGCATTTAAAATGGGGCAATTTAAGAGGCCTCCCCCCTGCATGAGTCTCACTGCTTTTTTTCTTTTCCTCCAGCAAACACTTCGCTTTGGTGCTAGCCTTTTAAACTTACCATACATTAAAAAAAACACTGAAAACTCAAGCATTTCCTATGTTAGTGCAGGAGCCAGCAGAAAGAAACTCTAATCCCAGCTAAGGCCACTGGGTGTAAGCATAATTAAAATGTTCACTGCTAGTATTACTACTAACAGGCAGCATTTAAAGATTTCATAGATTTCATAGACATCAGGGCTGGAAGGGACCTTGGGAGATCATCGAGTCCATCCCCCTGCCCAAAGGGCAGGAAGTCAGCTGGGGTTATAGGAACCCAGCAAGATAAGCATCCAATTTACTCTTGAAGGTGTTCAATGTAGGTGCTTGAACCACCTCTGCTGGCAGACTGTTCCAGACCTTGGGGGCTCGGACAGTAAAGAAATTCTTCCTTATGTCCAGCCTGAAATGGTCTTGCAGGAGTTTATGACCATTCGACCTTGTCATCCCTTGGGGCGCTCTGGTGAACAAACGTTCCCCCAGATCCTGGTGGTCACCCCTGATAAGGATGTTATGTTGCAAATAAGCAATGTTATTAATAACAGTGGTTGTACCTACTTGTTGTTAGGACAGTATTCAGGGAAGAACTGAGATTTGAAGCCATTGTAAAATAGGGGCATTTTGACAGCAGAGGTAACTCAGTCATCACAATTCAGCTCCAGTTCACATATGGATTAGAAAGATACTAAAAAATGAAAACTCACAGAACATGTATTTTAACCCAGCCTGCTATGACAAGTTGATTAAGCCATGAAGATGGGCCTATTGGGTCCATCTGCAGTAAGCAAATTAGGTCAGCATATGTAGAATCACTTCACCTGGGCAAGCCTGCTTTTAATTTGTTTTTTAATTTCCCTGAATCTTTAAGAAAGGTTTCATGGTCTCAAGTCCTCTCTGCTTTTCACTTTAGGCAGTAATTTATACCCATGCACAATACTATCAATGAATATGATAATGTTCTGCCCTCCCAGTCAGGGGTCAAAGTCCCTGGAGGGACAGTAGTATCGAGGAAGTCAAATGGAGGCTCAGGAGATGGTGCCACAGCTAGGATTTCGGATTTTATGATCATGGAACGCTGTTCTGAGATAAAGGCTGGCTGGGAAGAGATGGCATCCACCTCATGCCAAGGGGGAAGAAACTGTTTTCTTCTAGGATGGCTGGCTTGCTGGAGAGGGCTTTAAACTACGTGATTTGGGGGATAGGTATGCAGATAGGAATGCAAGCTGCGGAGACAACCAAGCAGGAAAAATGCAGAGAGGGCAGTCAGGGAGGTATTGAGAGGCTGGAACAATATCAGGGCAGTGGGGAACTAGGGATTTCCAGTAGGGTACCTAATAGGTCTGTGCGAGTAGGCAGCTATTTGATCAGGCTTCGGATCTGGCAGCTTTGGATGCCAGGGATCTGATCCAGAGCTCTGGACCAGGTTCCCACTTTGATCTGGCTGAAGCAGCTCCAAAGCTTCAGAGCTGCCTCAGAGATCTGGTCATAAGGTATAATGAGGAATCAATGAAATATCTATAACTTTTTTTTTGTCTGATTTGGATGAAACTTGCAAAGATGGTAGCTGAGAGTATAAAGCCTGCCAAGTTTCAAGAAAATCAGTGCAGGGGTTTGGGGGGAACTGTACCCCAAATTCTTGAAAGCAAAACTCATGTCACATGTATGTATTACACCACAGGGGGGTGAAAACTGCAGAGGTGGTGGCCCCTGATGAGGCCACAAAGTTTGCCAGGTTTCAAGAAGATCGGTGCAGGTGTTTGGGGGGAACTGTACCTCAAGCTGCTGACAGTCAAAACTTGTGACATAGATGACCCTGTGTGTGTTAAGGTGCAGTAGGCTGAAAACTGCAGAGGTGGTGGCCCCTGCTGAGGCCATGAAGCCTGCCAAATTCCAAGGAGATAAATGCAGGGGCTTGGGGAAAACAGCACCTCAAGCTGCCAACAAGCAAAACTTGTGACGTGGGTGACACTGTGTGTGTTAAGGTGCAGCAGGGTGAAGGCTGCAGGGATGGTAGCCCCTGCTGAGGCCACAAAGCCTGCCAGCTGTTGAGGAGATAGGTACAGGGGTTTGGGGTTCTGGGGTCCTGCACATCTGGCTGCTGAGGTGCTTGTGCAACTGTGTGTCTCTGTCTTGGGGCAGTTGATTGTCTGTATTGATTCTTTCCTTTCCTTACCTTGTGGTTTTGTAGGTGTTAATTGTAGCTAATTAACTAGTTACATTTGCTAGCAACTGTGTATTGAGCTGGTCCCTCAGTGAATCATGATTGATTGGTAACTGGTAACACAGTAGCTTAGCAGCCCACCTACAGTAGTTCCCTCTCCACACCCTCTGCCCCAACACAGACACATTTCCACAAGCGCTCATGTCATGAGTTTTTCCTGTCAGCAGCCAGAGGTGCAGGGCCCAGAACCCCCCAACCCCTCCCCCCACATGGAGCTGTCTCCTTGACAGCTTGTGGGCTTTGTGGCCACATCAGGGGCTACCATCCCTACAGCTTTCATCCTGCTTGCGCCTTAACACACACAGTGTCACCCATGTCACGAGTTTTGTCTGTCAGCAGCTAGAGGTGCAGTTCCCCCCAAACCCCTGCACCTATCTCCCTGAAACTTGTCAGGCTTTGTGGCCTCAGCAGGGACCTCCTTCCCTGCAGTTTTCACCCCCCTGTGTTGTAACACATAGACATGACATGAGTTTCCTTTCAAGAATTTGGGAAGCAGTTCCCCCTGAACCCCTGCACCACCTCCTTGAAACTCGGAAGGGTTCATGCTGTCAGCCAAGGCTACCACCTTTGAAAATTTCATTCAAATCAGACAAAAAACAACAAAGTTATAGATATTTCATTGATTCCCCATTATACCCTATGGCCGGATCTCTGAAGCGGCTTTGAAGCTTTTCCAAAGCACTTCAGAAGCTCTGAACCACTTTGGAAAGCCTAACCAAGCCAGTGCTTTGTTCCAGACATGCTGCTTTGGACACCAAAGCATCCGAAGCTTTTCTGGATCCGAAGCCCCTAGTACTTAAGTGTCTATATACAAATGCTAGGAGTATGGGAAATAAGCAGAAGAAATTGGCACTCCTGCTAGCAAATAGGGAATATGCTCTCATCAGAATAACGGAGACCTGGTGGGATATCATGCATGACTGGGCTGCATGCATAGAGGACTACAAGCTGCACAGAAGGGAAAAGGTAGGGAAGAAGGGAGGAGACATATGTAAAGGAGTGGTATGCCTCCTCAGAGACCCAAATTGGTTTGAGAGAAGGATGACTTGAGACCCTTTGAGTCAAGATATGGGGGGACAAGGAGAAAGGGACTTGATGGTAGGGGTCTACTATACATCGCCACCCCAGGAAGAGCTGGATATGGGGTTTTCCAGGGAACTGATGGAGGCTGCATGTTCAAAGGACATGGTTGTCATGGGTGACCTCAATTACCCTGACATCTGTTGGGAGGAGCACTCGGCCAGATCTAACTGGTCACATAGGTTTTTGATCTGTGTGGAAGAACTTTATTTAGTACAAGAGTTGAATGGGCAGACCAGGGGGAAGGCTTTGTTTGATTTGGTTCTAGCCAAAGGGGATGACCTGGCTGGAGATCTGAAGATTGAAAGTAATCTGGGAGATAGTGACCATGAAATGATAGAATTCACTATCTGTCGTAGGGCAGGGAAGTCAGCCCGTAGGGGAAAGGTGCTTGACTTCAGGAAGGCTGACTTCAATGAGCTTAGGAAAATAGTGGGAGAGACCCTATGGGAAGAGGGACAGGAGGGAAAGAGAATTCAGGAAGGGCGGCTGTTCCTCAAAAGAGCGATCCTCAGAGCACAGAAAAGGTCCATTCCTATATGCAGGAAAGGTGGTAAACGGGCCAGGAAGCCCTCTTGGCTTACCAGAAGAGTCAAGGAGCACTTAAAAAAGAAACAGGAGGCTTATGGACAGTGGAAACCAGGGGTACTCACCAAGAAGGAATACACAACTATAGCCCATATTTGTAGGGAGAGGATAAGGAAGGCAAGGGTGGTGACTGAGATCAGGCTGGTGACCAAAATCAAGGATAGTGATAAGTCCTTCTTTAGATATATAGGGACCAGGAGGAAGACCAAGAGAAATGTGGGGCCCTTGAAGAATGGGACAGGACAGTTGATAACAGACATTCAGGAGAAAGCTGAACTCTTTAATGTAGGGGTTCCCAGTCTTTTTAGGCTGAGGACCAGTAAACTGCAGGCCAGAAGTGACTGTGGAAAGGAAAGCCACAGACCAGCAGTGAGCGGCATACTGTGGGCAGGTAGCCAATAGGGCTGTGCAAAATGGCACTGTTCCATTTCGCCTTGAGTTTCAAGGTTTGAACCAAACAGTGTTTTGTATCGAATTACATTTCAATTCGAAACAGCTGTTCCATTTTGCTTCATCAAAACAGTAAGGTTGTTTCGACTGTTTTGATGTTTTGCTAGATCGGCAGGGGATGGGAAGTCAGCCCAGCTAGGTCAACTCCCCATCCCCCATGCTAGATCACGCCAGGCTGACTTCCCATCCCCGGCGCAACTCAAAATGAGTCAAAACAGTGTCAAAATGAAATGGCTGGCAAAATTTCACACAGCCCTAGTAGCCAATCCTTTATTATACTCAGTATAAATATAGCAAGTATAAAAAAGGGTTGGCTGCTAGTCTGCAGTATGCCAGTCATTTCCAGTCCACATTTTGCTAGTCCGCGGTTACTTCCAGTCCGGCAGCCAGCCCTCCTGCAGACCAGCAGCCAACCCTTCATGGCCCAGGGATTGGGAACTCCTGCTTTAATGAATACTTTGTGCCAGTGTTCCTGCATACAAGTGGTGGTTGACTGCCTGGTTGTATACTGGACGGATGGAGGAGCAGGTGGTGGGTGGAGGGGTGATTGCCAACCAATGATCAGTGTTGAATTGGTGTGGGAGCACTTAGAGCAGCTGAGTGTCTTCATGTCAGCAGGACTGGATGGACTACACCCAAAAGAGAAGGAAATGACTGGAGTCATTGCGGGACCATTGGTAAAGGTATTTGAAGACTCATGGTGCTTGGAAGAAGTCCTGGAACACTAGAAAAGGGCCAATGTGGTGCCAAGCTTTAAGAAGGGGAGGAGGGAGGATCCAGGAAACTGTAGGCTAGCCAGTTTGACCTTGATACTGGGTAACATTTTGGAAAAAAATTATCAAGAAGTCCATTTGTGAGAGACTGGCAGAAAGCTTGATGCTGAAAGATAGCTAACATGGCTTTGTTGTGGGCAGGTTGTATCTGAGCAAACTCATCTCCTTCTATGATCAAGTAATGGACTGCTTAGATATGGGAGATGTGGTTGATGTCATATTCTTAGATTTTAAAAAGTTCTTTGATATGGTCTCCCATGGTGCTCTTATAAAATAACTGAAGGATTGTGGGCTGGCAGGGTTCACAGTCAGGTGGGTTGGGAACTGGCTAAGAGGTCAAACCCAGAGAGTATTAGGTGGGTCTGTATTGTCTTGGAGGGAGGTGGCCAGTGGTGTCCTGCAGGGCTCAGTTCTTGGCCCCGTGCTATTCAACATCTTTATCAACGATTTAGATGAGGATGTGGAAAGCACGCTGGCCAAGTTGCGGATGATACTAAGTTATGGGAAAAAGCAGTCATGATGGGGGATAAGATGCAGACCCAACCAGACCTGGATGAGCTGAAAAGATGTGTGAAGCAGAACCAGATGCAGTTCAATAAGCATAAAAACAGAGTGCTTCATCTGGGAAGAAGTAACCAGTGACATGAATACAGGTTAGGAGGAGATCACAGAATCATAGAAAGTTAGGGTTGGCAGGGTCCTCAGGAGGCCATCTAGTTCAACCCCATGCTCAAAGCAGGACCATCCCAGCCAAAGCCTTGTTTAGCTGGGTTTTGAAAATCTCCAAGGATGGAGCTGCCTCCACCTCTCTGGGTAACCTGTTCTAGTGTTTTGCTACCCTCATAGTGAGAAAATTCTTCCTAATGTCTAACCTAAGCTTCCCTTGCTGCAACTTGAGACCATTGCTCCTTGTTCTGTCATCTGCCACCACCAAGAACAGTCTAGCTCCATCCTCTTTCAAACCCCACTACAGGCTGCTATTAAATCCCCTGTTAGCCTTCTTTTCTCTAGGCAAAATAAGCCAAGTTCCCTCAGTCTTTCCTTATATGTCATGTCCCCTAACCCCCTCACCATTTTTGTTACCCTCTGCTGGATTCTTTCCAATTTACCCACATCTTTTCTGTAGTGGGAAGGCCCAAAACTGAAGACAGTACTCCAGATGTGGCCTCACCGGTGCTGAATAGAGGGGCCTAATCACTTTCCTTGACCTACTGGCAATGCACCTACCAATGCAGCCCAGTATGCCGTTAGCCTTTTTGGCAACAAGGGCACACTGCTGGCTCATATTCAGCTTACTGTCCCCCAGGTCCTTTTCTGCAGAGCTGCTGCCCAGCCAGTCTGCCCCCAGCCTGTACTGGTGCAGAAAGCCCCCTTCGTACATTTCCTTTCTGGACACTGATATAACAGAAACTCCTTCTTGCCTGTACCTCCCTGCCTCATTTTGTGCATGTCTTTGTTCTTCTAAGTCAGGGGTAGGCAACATTTTTTGGCTGGAGTGCTAAAATAACCACAATGTCTACCTTGTAAGGTGCCAGAATGCAGGCACACCACAAAAACAAAACTGGGGCGGAGGGGGTACATGGCAGGATACACTGCATATTTAATACAATTAATAATCATTAATGTTGCTTTTTTTTTTTTTACAGTAAATACCAGGCTTTCTAAATATTCAAAACCTGATGACAATAAATAAAACTTCATGAACTTAGTTGTGAATTATTTTTTCTTAAGCATGTTGTGATGATGGGGAAGAGAGGGAGAGAGTAGCAGGCAGCAGCAGGCACTGGGGGAGTCACTGTGGGTAGGCTGGCCTGGCCAGGCCCTTGGGAAGGCTGCAGCTGGAGGAGAGCTGGTGTCAGGTGGGGAGTGGGGGCTACCCCAGGGCTCCACAGACTTGAGCCACAGCAGGGGGCCCAGCAGCACTGGAGGTGGGGCCCAGCCAGCCCACGCAGCTCTGTGGGGATGGGGTGCAGCCACCCAGCCCACAAAGGGATGCTGCCTGGCTGGGGCAGGATGCTGGGCTCAGGGAACTTCTTGCTTGGTCTCTGTGTCAGCCCAGTCCATTTCAAGTGGGAGCTGCAGCTGCAAGCTGTTCCCTGGGCTCTGGGAACAGCCACCGAAGCTGGTGCTCAGGGCCAAACCAGCCAGGAGCCTGCTGTGCAACTGCTCTGTGCAGTGCTTGCCCTATCCCTGGCCCCTTGAGGGGAGCTGCGGGTGGGCAAGGCTGGGACCAGGCAGGCTGAGGCAGCCACGGTGGCTGTTCCCAGGCTCCAGGGGGCTGCCGTGGCCAGGCCTCTGCACCAGGGACTGCTCTGCCCTGTCTGCACTTGTTGGCTACAAATGTCCAACTCAGGATCCTTAAAATTCTGGTTTTATTAGGTGGATTGAAACGCTGTAATGAAGTAAAATCATAAACCTTGGGGCTGGTCCCCTCTTCAACACACATGCGTGCACACAGTAGCGAACTGCAAATGTTTGGGCGGGGGATGGGCACCAGAGTCGGGTATACCTATCTCACAAGCACTGGCGTCTGCTGTCGATGGCCAGTCAAGGCTTCTTTCAGCATGGTGTTATCCTCCAGAAGGGGCTCATGGGCTCATCCTTCTGGCTGGACAGGTTGGGTGCTGGTCAAGTTGGAGATCAAGAGGGTGCAACTGAGGGTCACTTTTCACTGCTCGTTATCTGTCCTTCACAGACTTTGGTGACTCCCCAGTTTTCATAGTTTCATAGTTTCTAGGGTCGAAAGGGACCTGACTAGATCTTCTAGTCTGACCCCCCGCCATGGCAGGAAAGAGTACTGGGGTCAAATGACCCCAGCAAGATGTTCATCCAACCTCCTCTTAAAAACCTCCAGGGTAGGAGCCAGGACCACTTCTCTTGGAAGTTGGTTCCAGATCCTAGCCGCCCTGACCGTGAAGTAGTGCTTCCTGATATCTAGCTTAAACTTGCCCTCTGCCAGCTTGCGACCATTATTCCTGGTCACTCCTGGCAGTGCATGGGGGAACAGTGACTCCCCCAGTGCACGCTGATCCCCCCTGACTAATTTATAATAGGCCACTAGATCCCCCCTCAGCCTTCTCTTGTGGAGGCTGAACAAGTTCAGGTCCCGTAGCCTTTCCCCATAGGGCCTGCCCTGCTGTTCCCTGATCATGTGAGTGGCCCTCCTCTGGACCCTCTCCATGCTGTTGACATCCCTCTTGAAGTGCGGCCCCCAGAACTGGACGCAATACTCCAGCTGCGGCCTGACCAGTGCCACATGGGGGGGAGGATCACCTCTTTGGACCTGCTTGAGATGCATCTGTGGATGCATGACAAGGTGTGGTTGGCCTTCCTGACCGCCTCCCCACACTGCTGGCCCATGTTCATCTTGGAGTCAATTATGACTCCAAAATCCTTTTCTGCCTCCGTGCTGACAAGAGGGGAGTTCCCCAACCTGTAGGTATGGTGCCGTTGTTCCTCCCGAGGTGTATCACCTTGCACTTGTTTTCAGGTTTGCTCAATCCAGGGGTCGTTGACCCTCATGGGACTTCCCCCTTGGTGGCTACTGGATGGCATCTGTCAGCCCCAGGGGTCATCCGCATGCACGTGCAGGTTTGGGACTCTGTTGATGAATTTTGATTAATTTACCGCTGTCATGAATAGGGCTCTGGGAGCCGTCGATCTGGAGATATTCAGCCCCAAAAATTGGTCCCCGGCATTCATTAACTCAGACCAGGGCTTTCAGGCCTTGAACAGAGACGTTTAGAGAATTCCCGGTTGCTCCATTGTCTCCTATTGATTTCTTCCCTTGGTTGAGCTGCGGTTTCCGTAGGTGTTAATTGCCGCTTGTTCCTGAAGCCTGCTACTGTGTCACGCATTCAAGCACTGATGAACTCGCTCTTTCAGGGGCCGCCTGATACAGGGAAGTTGAGGTTTGATTCCTGCCCTTGTTAACATTGTTACAGTGTATAACTTACTTCTAAAACTAAAACGCCTTTAGTTAAAAGGTGAAGAGTATAAAATATAAGCTACAAGAGTAACGCCATGGCACACAAATAGATAAAAATGCCAAAATACCAGGGGAGATACAAAATGCACACATACAAACTTTAAAACACAATTCCTTATAGTGAAAGAAAGAGGAAGGAAGAAAAGGTACAAGAGGAGACACATATCCAAAGAGGGGAAAGCAAATGCAGGCAAGAGGAAAAGGGGGCTTTCTGCTGCACACTGTGCCCAGCATGCAGGGAGGCCAGTCCTGGAGAGGGAAGTCCCTTGAGCCCCGCATCCTGCCCCAGTCAGGTAGCATCCCCACGTGCGCAGGGTGGCTGCAGCCCATCCCTTTGCAGAGCTGCACAGGCTGAGCCAGGCCCCACCACCAGTGCTGCTGGGCACCCCCGCCTGCCTGCCCACCACAGCTTGAGCCCACAGAGCCCCAGGGCAGCCCCCACTTCCTGTCCAGCCCTCGCCTTCCTAAGGGCCCTACTGGGCTGGCTTGCCTGCGACGCCTCCCCCCATGCTGCCCAGACCCTGTCCCAACCGTCTGGCCCCAGCACTCCGCACCTCAGTACTGCCCCGGGTGGGACAGGGTGTCTGCCTGCCTAGGCAGCTCCCTCCAGAGGCCAGCCAGGCTGGAGGGTGCAGCCTGGGAGCAAGGGGCGGGGGCAGTACAGCACAGATAGTGTCCCTGCTTGGGTTTTTCTGGCTCTGCCCCAGTGCCTGCCGCAGCACTGGGACTTCTGACTGCACTGCCGGAAGCAGTAACTTAAAAAAAACCCCCAACCCTGCCGATTTCTTTGTGCACTTCCTGGAGTGCCGGGAAAAATGTCTCCATGTGCCACTAATGACACGTTTGCCAGGGGTTGCCAACCCCTGTTCTAAGTATTTGCAGAGACCTAGCACACTCATTGCATGGGTGTGGCAAGGCTCAGAGTAGGCCAGAAAACTATAGTTGCTTTCTGTAGGTGAAACCTACATTCTTCATCTACATATCAATTAAGCTCAGTGTCACTAAAGAAAACAAAAGAACTAAAATATCCACTTTAGCAAAGCCTGTAATAGACAAGACAAGACAAGGTACATTGAAAACATCCTGGTGAACACATATAAATATATCCTGGTGAACACATTTCCCCTTTGATTAAAACCTATTTCCCAAAGCAAACTTCCCATACCTGTCTAAAGTTTATGCTAAATCAGTCTACTGCATATAAACTAATACACTTACTGTTCCCAGTGTTTGAACCTCACTACCTCACAGTACATTTTTATATTTCATCTGTCTCATCTTTACCCTGGCATTCAGTATTTTATACCTTTTAACTTTTAACAAATATATTTTTCTTTGAAGTAATACCTTGTATTACTAGAACTATTATTGTAAGAATGCATTGGAATTGTAATCACTGGAATTGTATTGCTGTATTGGGCTGGTCCCCCTTGACTGAATGTGAGTATGCATGATGAATCTGAAGACAAAGATGTATGGCTAAAAGGGAGGCGTACACCCAATGGAAGGGAGGGGCCATCACCAGGGAGGATTATACTGCAGTTGCTCGCGGATGCAGGGGGGCAGTCAGGAAGGCCACGGCGGAGATGAAATTGGGACTAGCTTCCCAGATCAAGGACAACAAGAAGTCCTTTTTTAAATACATAGGGGGCAAAAAGAAGGTTCCGGGTAATGTGGGGCCCCTGCAAGACACACTAGGAAATTTGGTCGTCACACCAGACGACAAAGCCAGCATATTTAATGATTTCTTTGCCTCCATTTTCCTAAGCAGGGACCGGAACAGTCATCCCCCCTCTGGGCCCCCCTTAGATCCCAGGGGAGGTGCACCTAGGCCAAGGGTTAGTGAGGAATTAGTTAGGGAACTTCTGGAAGGACTGGATGTGTTTAAATCAGCTGGGCCAGATGATCTCCACCCCAGAGTGCTGAGGGAATTGGCTGAGGTCATTGCAAGACCCCTGGCATGGCTTTACGAGCACTTGTGGTGCTCTGGTGTGGTGCCAACATGTTCACATCTTCAAAAAGGGGAGGAAGGAGGACCCAGGAAACTATAGGCCAGTTAGTCTTACCTCCACAGATGCATCTCAAGCAGGTCCAAGGAGGTGATACTCCCTCTCTATGCGGCACTGGTCAGGCCACAGCTGGAGTACTGCATCCAGTTCTGGAGGCTGCACTTCAAGAGGGATGTGGACAACATGGAGAGGGTCCAGAGGAGGGCCACTCATATGATCAGGGGGCAGCAGGGCAGGCCCTATGAGGAAAGGGTACCGGACCTGAACCTGTTCAGCCTCCACAAGAGAAGGCTGAGGGGGGATCTAGTTGCCTGTTACAAACTAGTCAGGGGGGATCAGCAGGCACTGGGGAAGTCACTGTTCCCCCGAGCACTGCCAGGAGTGACCAGGTCACAAGCTGGCAGAGGGTAGATTTAGGCTAGATATCAGGAGGCGCTACTTCACTGTCAGGGCAGCTAGGATCTGGAACCAACTTCCAAGAGAAGTGGTGCTGGCTCCTACCCTGGGGGTCTTTAAGAGGAGGTTAGATGAACACCTTGCTGGGGTCATTTGACCCCAGTACTCTTTCCTGCCATGGCAGGGGGTTGGACTCGATGATCTGCTCAGGTCCCTTCTGACCCTAGAAACTATGAAACTATGATAAGACAAAGATGTATGATAACTGAACACAAAGCAAGAGTCTCTGGCTGCTAACTGACAATAATCTAGCCAGAGAAACTTAGCATTACAAAACTCTACAAGCCATTTTAGGCTAATCAAGCCAAGGAACTGGTTCCTGGAACTGAGCACCCACCCTATTGACTGTTTCTGTAACCCATAGCAATACAGCCATTATGTCAGTAAGTCAAGGGTGGACTCCTGAAACTTCAGGTACCAGCAGGCAGAGACCACGGTGACTAACAGCTGTCATGCACTGCTCAAGACCCACATGGGACAACGGCTTCAAGATTGGGCAGCTAAGATGATGCTGGGGGATCACACAAGTCTGCCAGAAAGGGATAAAAGGCAGTGAAGTGTGACTCACAGTGGCACACTCTCATCCAGCATCTGACCTACCGAGACAGAAGGACAAGCAGGTGACCCCTTCCTGGAGAAGACATCGCCTTGAAGGAAACTGACCATTGACAGCAGACTCTGGGGTCTTTGATAAGTAGATATACTGACACCAGGGCTCTAACAATCACTACAGCAGTTACTATACACTATACTACATGGGTTTGAGTATTAAGGTGACCAGTACCCCTTATAACTTAAAGTTTGCATTGATGATTTTATTGGTAACTTCACATCCCGTACAATAAATTAGAATTTATTATGATCCTGTGAGTTGGTCCTTTGTAGCCAACAATTGTTCTGTCCTATGTGCAGGACTTTGTCCTTGTTGAACCTCATGAGATCCCTTTTGGCTCTGTGAGCACATTATTATTCCTAAGTCAATTATAGAGAGAGAATTTGTTTGATTCAGAGTTTCCCCTGTGTTTTACTCTCCTGCCATGACTTGATGGGAGTTTATTTAGGAACAGAACACATGGGCCACTCTGATCTGTGGTTGCAGTTGAAATTAATCTCTCTATTTACTTTCTTAGTACATCTCTGTGACCAGAGATCTGCTCACTTCACAACAGGTAACATGGTTCAAGGCATTTGTGTACACATCTTATTTATAACCCGATTGCCATGCTGTAGACCCACATGGGAACACAAACAAACAGAAAAAAAAGGAATAACTAAAGAACTAGCTTCTTTGTCCGACCGAACTCTTCCCTCACTTCAGATAGAGTAACATAAAAAAAAAGTCCTTACAGACCCGTTATGCACTTATTAACTTCTAACAAAGTCTCTAAGTACTTCTTGTTACCTGAAATGGAGTTTGCCAAACTTTCCCTGGCTTGCAGGCAACTACTATATCTTTGATAATTGCTTCTTGATACTTGTTTCTCTGTCGCTATTGTGCCTCCACATGAAAATCCACACCGTCACTAAATCACCATGGATTTAGGTTCCCCTTCCAGAGGCATACTGTTCTTCCATTGTTCCTTTTATCATTGTAAGTCAGGTTCTCAAATAACAGCATTTTCTGTCTTCCAGGTGTGGTGAATGCTCCTGACACCAGCTGATAATGTCAGCATTTTCTGCTGCCTCGCCACTGGTAAGTTTCTCCTTTCATTTGTTTTAGTAATGGGACAAACAGGTCCCTGTTACAGCCCCAATCCTCCAATCTGACTAGTTCACTCTGAATCCTAACCCTACTAATTCCCCAGCTTGATGTTATCTGCAAACTTGCTGAGGGTGCACGCTATGCCATCTTCCAGGGAATTGATAAAGATATTGAACAAAATTGGCCCCAGGAGCGACAACCTGGAGCACTCCACTTGATACTGGCTGCCAACTCGACATTAAGCCATTGGTTACTACTCTCTGAGCCCAATGCTCCAGACAGTTTTCAGTCCACCTTATAATCCATTCATCCAGCTCCTACTTCCTTAGCTTGCCTGCAACAATGCTGAGGGAGACCGTATCAAAAGCCTTGCTAAAATAAAGGTACACTACATCCAAGAGTCTCCCCACATCCACAGCACCAGTTATCTCATCATAGAAGGCAATCAGATGGTTCAGTGATGACTTCCCCCTGGTAAATCCATGCTGACTGTTCCTAATCACCTTATTCTCCCACAAGCGATTAGAAATGGATTCCTTGAGGATATGCTACAGGATTTTTCCAGCGGCTGACATGAGGCTGCCTGGTCTATAGTTCCCTAGATCCTCCTTCTCTTTCTTAAATAGGGGCACTATGTTTGCCCTTTTCCAATCATCCAAGCCCTCTCCTGATCACCATGAGTTTTCAAAGATGATGGCCAATGGTTTTGCAATCACATCAACCAACTCCCTCAGTACCCACGGGTGCATCCCATTTCACCCCATGGACTTATACATGTCTAGCTTTTCTAAATAGTCCCTAACCTGTTCTTTCACCACTAAAAGCTGCTCCCCAAAGTTTGCTGCCTGGTGCAGTAGTCTGCTGACCTTGCCTGTGAAGACTGAGGCAAAAAAGGCATTGAGCACTTCAGCCTTTTCTGGATCCTCTGTCACAAGGTTGCCTTCCCCATTCAGCAAGAGTCCCACACTTTGCCTGATCCTCCTCTTGCTACCAACCACACTTGTAGAAACCCTTCTTGTTACCCTTCACAACTCTTGCTAGCTGCAACTCCAATTGCGCTTTGGCCTTCCTGACTTCATCCCTGTATACCCGAGCAATGCTCTTATACTCCTCCCTAGTTGTTTGTCCAAGTTTTGACTTCTTATAAGCTTCCTTTTTTGTGATTTAGTTTACTGAAGAGTTCCCTGCTAAGCTAAGCTGGTTTTCTGCCATACTTGTTAGTCTTCCTGCACATTGGGATGTTTTCTTCCTGCATTTTCTGTGAAACTTCTTTGAAGTACAGCCAGCTCTCCTGGACTCCTCTCCCCCTCAGTCTGGCTTCCCAGAGGATCCTGCCCATGAGTTCCCTGAGCAAGTCAAAGTATTCTTTTCTGAAGTGCAGGGCCCTTACTCTGCAGCTCTCCATCCTTCCTTTCCTCAGGATCCTGAACTCTATCATCTTGTGGTCACTGCTGGTCAAGTTGCCATCCATCACTACATTCCCCATCAATTCATCCCTGTTTGTGAGCACCAGGTCAAGAACATGGCCCCTACTTGGCTGCTCCAGCACTTGCACCAAAAAGTTGTCCCCAACACTCTCCAAAATCTTCCTGGATTTCCACTGTATTGCCCCTGCAGCAGGTGTCAAGGAGATTGAAGTCCCCCATGAGAACAAGGGCTGTAATTGGGAAACTTCTGCTAACTGCTTGAAGAAAGCCTCATCCACCACTTCCTCCTGGTTTGGTGGTCTATAGTAGACCCCCACCACAACATCACCCTTGTTGCTTTCCCCTCCAACCCTAAACCAGAGACTCTTAACAGACCTATCTCCAGCTTCGTACTGTAGCTCTGAGCAATCATATGGATCTTTTACATAAAGTACAACTCCCCCTCCTCCTCCTCTCCCCTGCCTGTCCTTCCTGAACAGTTTATAGCCATCCATGAGCCATCCATGACCATGCTCCATTCATGTCAGCTCCCACCAGGTCCCTGTTATTCCAGTCACGTCATAGTTCTGTGCCCCAGGGGAGGACAAGGAGCAATGTCCATAAACAGTTAAAGGATGATTTCAGGTTGGATGTAAGAAATAATTTATTTATGGTAAGGGTGACAAGCATCTGGAATAGCTTTCCCAAGAAGGTGGTACAGTCTCTGACCTTGGAAGTCTTCAAGAGGACACTAGACAGATACTTTGCTAGGATCATTTGATCTCAGCAGTATTCCTGCCCAGACCAGAGGAGTTGGACTCAATCTTTTGAGATCCCTTCCAGCCCTTAATTTTTATTATTTCTATTAGTTTTTATTATTTCTAATGCTTTGTACTCAGTACAAGTGACTCCACAAGGAATAAAATAGTGAAGAACGTGGCCCCTTGCTGCCATTAGTCCCCTGTGCTATGCTTTATCCAAAGAAAAGAACAAAGGTATATATCTCACCCCTTCTTCATAGTTGTGAGCCCCATGAGATGTCATCAGTGGGACAGAACAATTAAAAGCCATGCATGCAAGAGGAACACTGAATTACACTGGAACATGGGATTATACTCCTGGAAAGCATAGCTTTAGTGTTATTTTTCATATGTATAGGACAGAGAAGGGCAGGAAGATTTAAACAATTCCCCTGAAAATTTGAAAAAAAACTACAGTGTTACAGTGTCACAGTGTCCTTAATACAAAAAAAATCCATGGTGCAATAAGGTTAAAAATTACACAGAAAGAAGAAATAATTCCTTTCCCATCCTACAAATAACCCCTTAGATTATTGAAAGCAAAAATAATGTTACCTATCTACTTCCATTTTATCAATTATTCTGCATGGCTACATTTTGCTGATCATTCACCTTGGGCAGGACAACCAAACCTATCATTTTCTCTGTTGTTTTTCTGGTGCTCATGCAATAATACAGTACTGCAGTTCTAGAATAGTGATTGCTATGGAAGCACAGTCATTTGTTGAGAAACAAGTTTTCAGTGGATTTTAACATTTCTACTCCTGTTAGACGATATAATGGATTTCCATTGGTTTTATTAGCTATTGGCACTTGTTTATGCAAATAATTGGGTTAGGCCACTTATTTAACAACCAGGATGGTATAGTGATAATGGCTAATGGCCCAATTAAGCACCGGGGCCATTCTGTGTTAGGACCAGAACACAGACATGAGGCCCCAGCTACATCAAGGAAACTAGCACTCATGTGATTACTAAGTTTGGCTAAAAACCTTGTCAAAATGTTTTTTCAATACAAAGTTAGGTTTTCAATTAAAGGTGTTTTTTTTTAAAAAGTGTTTCTATTACTTACTGTGGAAATTTTCCATTTTTTGTTGACAAAAGGAATTCCCCAAAACCAAACTTTGGCACAGCCTCCCCACAAAATATCCCTATCTAGATAGGCTGCCTGAGTACCTCCTGTGTGCTGTAGTTTCATTCACAGACTATAAGGTCAGAAAGGACCATTGTGATAATCCTACGTCCTCCATAACACAGACCACGGGTTAGTAGCCTTTTGCTGGTGCAGGCTGCCACTTGTAACCCCCCCACCTCTTGGTGAGGTTGACTCCCTCCTCCATCCAGGGCCCAGCTGCCTGTGGTTAGCCTTACCACTGCCCCCCAACCCCTCTGCAAAGAAGGTAAGCTAGGGCATTGTGAAGGAGTAGGCTCCACAGTAGAGGGGAGCAGCTCTGTGCCACCAATCCCTTATGCTGGACTGGACCTTTGGGGCCTGGACTGGACTTTTTTTCCAGCTGGATCCAGCCCATGGGGGTTGTAGGTTGCCAAACCCTGACATAGAACATAGAACTTGCTAGAATTAATTCCTGTTTGAATCAGACCATGTGGCTTTCTCATGGCTTTACCCTACTCTACAGTTCCAGCTCTCCAGCCCAACTCTGTTCCATAATGTAGCATGATTAGCAATTCCTGTTAACATTCCCCATTGCCCATGTCCAAGAGGTAGAAGTAAATTCCCATCAGAGTGACTGCCCTGTGGAAAAAAATAGGAGCATGAAGCACTGCAGAAGTGTTTCCAGGTTGACATATTTCAGGTTTTTGCCAAAATATTTTACTATTTGGATTTCTGCTGGAAAAAGTAAACTTTTCTCATAGAAAATTGAAATAGAAACTATTTTTTCTTTTTCATTAGAGGTGCACCAATATATTGGTGCCATATGGGATTAGCACCAACTAAAGGAAAAATAACATTATTGGCTATCAGCTTTTTTTGGCTGGTGTCACTGATATGTTCCGATAAATATAATATGCATTCTGGCTGGTGCCCCCAGACACCAAGTGAATGCATGCAGCCACAGTATGCATGCAGCCAGGATCACAGCCAGGCAGTGTGGGGAGCAGTGCCCTGCAGGTAAGTCTGTGGAGGGGAAGGGGTGTGGGTCAAAGAAGGGATGTAGGAGGTGCACAATGAGGGAGTGGGGCAGGGTCAGGGGCAGGAGTGGGGGCACTGCCCAACCAGGGCAGTGAATGGAACCTAGGGCTGGGGTGGGGAGCAGGACAGAGCCACGAGTGGCTCATCCAGGGAGTGTGGGGTGCGGTAGGTAGGGCGGGCTGCTGTGTGCACCCCCAGGGGAGGCATGGGGGGCATGTGCTCCCCTGGATTTGTGTGTGGGGCAGATGCAGGCTGCCCACTGTGGGCTCAGGGGTTTCTGCCGTGCACTGGCCACACCCCCCCCCGCCTGTCTGGCAGCAGTGGTGTTGGTGAGTTGTGCCCACTGTGGGGCAGGCAGGGGAGTTGTGCCCACTGTGGGCCAGGTAGGGGATGTGCAGCCAGCACGTGGCTCCTGAGGCAAAGGCAGCAGGGTGGAGAGCCCTGAGCCCACAATGGGCAGCCTGCATCCAGCCTTGCCTCACTTGGCTCAGTTCCAGTTAAAGGCATTCCCCATGCTTAAAAATGGTGGTGGCAGTGCTTGAACTAAGCTCATGTGACAAGCTTTAGTTCAAGCACCTGCACCAGCATCTTTAAGTACCAGGATACCAATCCCCCGGATGAGCCACCCGAGGCTTTGTCCCGCTCCCCACCCCAGCCCCAGGGTCCCACTCACTGCCCTGGCTGGGCAATGCATCCAGCCCCAGTCCCTGGCCTACTCCCTCCATCAATGTGGGGGCTTCAATCTGCAACCTCCAAACGCCTTCCCTCCCCCATTCCCCTTCCTCTCCACAGACTTACCTGCAGGGAGCTGCTCTCCACGCTGCCCAGCTGTGCTCCTGTAAATTGGTTTTTGGATGGGTATTGGCTGATATGCCTGGTGAATAACTGGCTATTGGTATCAGCCAAGAAAATCTTTATCGGTGCACCTGATTTCCATAATTTGTTTTCCTTTAAGAAAACCGTTCCCCCCTACTTTTCAGCCAGCTCTTGTAATTTTACTTATGTACAAATCTCTAGCATTGGTACACTTCCTCAGTGCAAGGCAGGGCTTGTGTTAGTTCAGCATATCATAGTCCTTCAAATATGTGACACATTTAAATTTAAGACATACCCCAATTTTGTAAGTACATTTAAGAAAACAAACAAGCAAGCTGTAAATAAAGATGCACACAAAACCATTTTGCCTTTTTTTCCCTTTCTCAAATTTAAGATGCTGGCTATTTTTAGAAGAAATTTCATTTTTAAAAGTCCATCTTATGTCCAAAGGACAGCAGTAATTCAAGGCAAGCATCAATACAATTACATTAGTGGCAAATTTCCTTTATGTAGACAGGGCCTATATTCTTAAAATGTCTTTTCAAACTATGGGTGTCAGGTCAGATTTTGCTTTCAAATATCCAGCTTCCAGTGGTTGTTTCTTACATTTTCTCCTACTCCCTGTAAGCCTTTTATTATCTTCTGCTTGCTTATGATGCCCTCTACTAGCTGTTCTACTTCCTGCTTATCTGTCTTTTGCTCTCATTCCCAATGGACCAGATCCATTCCAGTAGACTGATGTGCTGTGTCTGAAGCACAGCCACAGACTTTAACATTTAACTGATCTCTGAGCTGAGCTTCTCTGCTGGCTGAGTAGAGGAGCACAGGAGTTTCTATTG
This sequence comes from Crocodylus siamensis, assembly GCF_052110815.1. Taxonomy (NCBI): domain Eukaryota; kingdom Metazoa; phylum Chordata; order Crocodylia; family Crocodylidae; genus Crocodylus; species Crocodylus siamensis. The sequence goes on along the minus strand of NC_143396.1, from coordinate 225,097,646 downwards.
CTGATCAGCTTCACTGTAAATGAGTCCAGGGCTGCAGACACAACAGTGTAGAACAGCTGTTATGGAGGAGCTAAATGGGAGGAAAGTGGCATGGGGATCTGGTGAAAGGACTAAGGGAAAAAAACCAAGGGGTGGAAGGGAAGAAGATAGACAGGATCTGCTCATTTCCACCAAAGAAGCAGGTAAAAGGAGACAATGCCCAGATTCCCCTCTAGCTGGGACTTGGGTCACAGTGCACAGTGTCACCCAGAACCTGGCACTCACCATTGCTCAAAGCAACTTGACCAAAATGAGATCCATAGACCAAAATTTGGGGAAGGATCTGTGAACAATGGATGATGACTTGCAGCAAAGGACTAAGCTGGAAAGAGGTGCCCAAGGCTGGGTGTAGGGTCTTGCTGTATTTAATATCTTCATTAAAGGTTTAGGAAAGAGAATGAGAAGTGTTGCCATCAGACTTCCAGCTGAGACACAGGACCCCATTGTGCTTGACAATCTTGAGAGTGGCCTGGAGCAGCATCACTCATTGGGAAAATTCTAGTCTGGCTCAAAGGTGGAAGCCTGGTGAACACAAGCTGGTATAAAGAGACCCAGCGTGTGCCTGCACCGAGTTGGAGGTGTGACTGCAGCACAAGCTGACATATCTGAGCTTGCTTTCCTCCAGTGAACTTAGGCAAAAGTAACAATGAAACCACTATAGCATGGACTGTTCAGGCTGCTACTTATTTGAAAAGTTGGAGAGCTGTCACCTTAGCTTCACTACTCCTGGTACATGGGCAAGCTACCGGTAGATTAAAGCCATCTTGTGATTGTACCTTGTGCAGTTCAACAAAGACAGGTGCAAAGTGCTGCATCTGGGCAAAAGGAACAACCAACAAACTTACAGGCTGGGGACTGACCTTCTCAGCAGCACAGCAGCGGAAAGGGATCTTGGAGTCATAGTTGACTCCAAGATGAACATGAGTCATCAATGTCACAAAATGATCAACAAGCCTAACCACACTTTATCATGCATTAGCCAGAATCTGGAATGGGCTTCCAGGGGAGGTGGTGCTACCTTGGGGGTCTTAAAGAGGAGACTGGACAAACACATAGCTGGGGTTGTCTGACCTCAGTACTCTTTCCTACCCAGGACAGGGGGTCAGATTCAATGACCTACTGAGGTCCCTTCCAAACCTAATGTCTATGAATCTATGAATCTCTGTGTGAGCATAGCCCCTAGGAAAAAAACACAGAGTGAAAGGAGATTCAGCCTGTAAAACACAAACTGCTGTACTAAGGGGGAAAAAACCCAGTAACCAAATATTCACTGGGAAGGAGGCATCTGGGCAGATTCATACTGATGGAAATTTAGGAACAATAGCCAATAAGATGTGGCTTGCAACAAGATACAAAACTGAAAAAGGTTAATGCCACAGAAAGGCATCCTGCTACAGGGCAGAGATAATTGGCCTCCTCCACTGAGCTCTAGGACCATAGCATATGGAGTTGTGTGTTCAGTTCTAGGTACTTCATTATTAGAAAGATATTGATAAATTGGAAAATGTTTAGAGGAAAACTGATCATGGTAGGAGATGAGAGATTGACTTAGGTCAGGAGGATGGCTAAGGGGCTACTAAGAGGGATTGTGAAAACAGCTTGCAAACTTTTGAAAGGTGAATGCTTTAGCATAATAAAAAGTAGAGGTGCCTTATCCAAGAGGAATTAAGAAAGGGAAAACATAAGCTGAATATAATATAAACTTCCTGACAGAAGAGATCCACCAGGTCATAAAATTGTCTCCTGAGGGAAATAGTGAAAGTAGAATTGGGAAGTTTTACACTGGATTAGATAAAGTGCTAATAAAGGTTCAACAAAGAGAAAGGAGACAGAATCGTTGGGTTAGTACATCTTTTTGCACCTCTACAGTCTATAGGCCTGATGCTCTATTGCCCTGCATGTGAGTGGTCATTTGCACCAGTGTAAATGGTGTGTATAATTCTACCAAAGCAGACTAGTAACATATCACTTTGCATGAGTTTATGAATTGCAGCACAAGGGGCAGGGCAACAGACTTGAGTCCAAAGATTCCATAGGAAAAAGGATCACTACCAGAAATATGCTCATTTAACCCTTCTGCAGTATCTTTGTATGTTGAGCATCTGGTCTGTTTTTTGACCTTTGCAGAGATGTAAGTATCTCCCTGACTCTGCACACTAATGGCTAATAAAGACATAAGAAGCTGTTTTTAAAACTCTGGATGTGAATATTCTTGCTGTTGCATTGGAGAATTCACATCTGACTTACGAAAGGTCCATAAATAAACCAGAGGGAAGAAGACTCAAGCTTGGCAACACTGAGGGTTGCAAGAGAAGCCTCATTTCACATACACATTTACATAATTGTATATCAAGAAATGAAATAACACAACTCCAGCATTATTTTCCTGTGAGGAGAGACCATTTTTCTAGTTATCAGTGATGCTTCTACTATGTGCATTTGTTGTTGCATTATGGTAGCATTCAGAGCAGTGACTCTCAGTTGTGACTGACTCAGGAGGCACGTGAACTGTCAACCTTACTGACAGAACCACAACAATGTGGACTGCCACCAGGTGAACTAGGGCAAACACATGCCAGTTCAGAAGAAAAAACTAGCAATTTGCATAGTATGTTGCATTACTCAGGACTGTAGCAAGGACACACTCTATGCATGCAGCTAAAACAAAATACTTCAATAACATTTTCTGCAAAGAGCTGATGATGATAAGTTGAAGTGGTACTTTTGGCTTGGAAGCTGCAGTCTGTCACTGATAGAGGCCTGAGCCCCACTGGGAAAGGCCATGGACCATTGTCTGGGTGGGGGAAAGACATTCCTCTCCTGAAGATTTTACATGCATCTAAACCCAGTGATTGCCAAAGGGTGTGCTGTAGTACACTAGTGTTTTGTGGAAGTGGCAAAAGTGTGCCATGAAAAATAATATTTTATCTATTGGTATCAGATCTGGCCCATGAAGACATATTATCTTGCCTGTGGGGCTCCTCATGGGTTTGGAAATTCAGTGGTGGGGGAGCAGTGGCAAGGAATACTGCCACCCCTCACCCACCACCAAATTTCCAAACCCCAAGTGGTGAGAACAGGTGCTGGTCATTCCAGCTCCATACAGCAGGATTGGGTTCATAGACAGGATCTGGTCCACAAACCAACCCGGCACTGCTTATCTGGCCCATGGGGACAAAAGATTGGGTATCACTGAGTAATGCATACACACCTGTATGGGTATATAATCACACACGCCCCCAACCCTTTTTGGGTATAACAGTGCAGTATGCCACCAATTTTAATCCAGAAAAAGTGCGTCCCACTTTGGGAAACACTGATCTAATTTATTAATCTTTAATACTTGTCACCTATATGTCGTGGGAATCTACCATATTGGGTAAACAAATACTGTGTTGGAAGAGTTTGCCATGTAAATACTTGGTGGATTGGCATGGATGCATTAGAAGTATGCAAGGAAACAGATCAGACAGCAATAAAGGTTCTGTTAGCTCAGTCCCTTGTCACTGAAGCCCAGAAGCCTATTCAGTGGCTTAGCCTTCCCAGGCCCCATTTTAGGCTTTTTTGAACCATGCCCAGGCCCCAGACTGCACTGTACCCATGAGCTGAAGCCATCCTTTGACTGGCCAGGTGATCGTATTCAAATCAGATGGATTAAACTGCAACTGTATCAATGAAGTGTATTAACAGCAGCAATGTTGCCTTGAACTGGCTACTGGAAAAAAAAACCTGCTCAGGTTTGTTATCTAGAAATGATATTGCAGAAAAGTAGCAGAAATTTCCCTTAAAATCAACAGTGGAAGGGTGTTTGTGCCCGAAAGCTTGCAAAGAACAATTTTTCCAACTATTTAGTTGGTCTAATAAAAGATATCACATCTACCCAAAAAAACTTCTGCAGCAAGGAACACTTTATTCTGGAGGTGAAGGCTGTAAAGTGTGGAATGCCCATGGAAAGATAATGGTGCTAATTGTCAAACTCTAGGGGGCTGTTAATTTATTACAATATATTTGCATATTCATGTATTTTTCTGTCTTCTATGCTCTACTCAGCAAGCAGAAAACACCAGAGTGATAACAGATCAGCTACTGGCAGCAGAAGGCTTGTGTTCAGTTTCTGAATTAGAATTCAGGAGACTGGGCTTTAGTTTCCAGCTCTGCCATAGATTTCTTACATGGATTTGAACAAATTGCTTAATCTCTCTGTGCCTCAAATCTCCATCTGGGAAATGGGGTTATAATTCTCCCCCCTCCTCCTCCAGCTACTTCTGTTTTGTCTATACAGACTGTAAACTCCTGCAAGCAGACTCTCTCCTTTCACACAGATGTACAGTACATACCACAATGGAGCCATGATCACCCTTGGAGTTTCTAGGCACTGCTAAAATGGAAAAAATAGGGTCAAAAGGGTCATCAAGTCCAATCCCATTGTTATTCCTAGAGCAGTGGGGGCAAACCTTTTCGAGAGATGCACGAAAGTGCTACTGTGCTCCCTTTCCCCAGCCTGATCTGCTGCTCTGTTTTCTGCTACCACCCCTTTACTCCCTGCCTGCTCTGCTTTTTGCTCCTGGCCCTGTGCTCCCTACCCAATCCACTGCTTTGCTTTCTGCTCCCTCTTCTATCTGTGCTGCTTGTTCCCCCCTGATCTCCCACATGCCATCCACAGAGGCTGCCCATGCCACTTACAGTACCTGTGCCACAGGTTGGCCACCCCTTTCCTAAAGTATCCTAGACTAAGAACATAAGACTTGCCATTGAATGGGGCAGACCATCAGTTCATCTTGCCCAGTCTCTTGTGTCACACAGTTCAGTGTCTACTTCTGATGCCCTAGTTATTAACCTACAACCTCACTCTCATTCCCATTTTCTTTTTGGTTGTCCCACACATTTAGCTGATACATCCTCAGTGGCCTCTCTTAAGGGAGGCTTATAGTTCCCCATGATGGGCCCAGTCCCATGACCAAATGGCACATCATATAGGCCTGTGTCACCCAGTGGCAGAGTGGATGCTGCAAGGGAGAGTGAACTGGGTATGACCCTGTTTTACTCCATTGTTGGGTATGACCCTGTTGTTTCTTTCCCACTTGCAGCCTCCAGTATTTAAAGTCCAGGGAGCTCTGATTCAGAGGCTATGGCCCTAACTCCCATGCTCAATATCTACTGATGCTCTTTTCCTCCAAGAATGTGTCCCATCCCTTTTTGAATCTGGCTAAGCCTCTAGCTTTCACCACACCTGGTGGCAAGGAGCTCCACTGATGCCTATGCAAGCTCAGCTTGCGAGCCTGCAATGAAGGAGATCCCACACCTCCCTTACGTCAGGGTTTCTCAGCCTGGGGTTTGTGACCCAAAAGTGAGCTGCAAGAATATATGAAAGAGTTGTGAACAAACTTTAAAAATGGATTATCCCTTAAAGCAGAAAAATGTGGGAAACTGTGGCTTTTCCCTTGCAAGCTGGCAGATTTCCAGCCTGCTAGGACCCCCCCTAACCCACACCCTGCTCCCTGGCCCCAAACACCCAGCCCATGTCCTAAACACTTGGGGGGGGGGGGCGCAGTGGGTCGGGAATGAGGGGCACTGGACAGGTCATTGCTGTTTACAAATGAGTCCTGGTACAAAAAAAGGTTGAGGGCCACTGCTCCAGGCAGGTCCTGCCAGTCCTAGGTGCCAGCGTTCACACCAGCCCACACAGGCCCTGTCGTTGCAGCAGCTGTTGCTTTCTACAGCAGTGGCTCCTCTCCAGGAAGGTGCACCTGGCTCTTTTATTTTGGAGCATCTTTCTTTCTTTTTAAAGGGGGCGGGGGGCGGGAAGAGAAAGATATGCTGCCGGGGGAATGAGTCCTCTCTATCCCATGCACCAGCCCCTCCTCAAGCTGCCAGACAGGGCTGCGAGCCTCCCAACCCTAGCCTGCTCCTTGGAGAGAGGCTCATCATTTATTCATAGCTCCCTCCTTCCTGCCTCTCTCCTTCTGTCGCGCAAACTGGAGCCACCCCTCACCCCCCCCTTCCTAGAGAAACCCAGTTGCTCATCAAATCCCAGCCTCCCAGGAGCAGCTCTGGTGGGAGGCGGTGGTAAGTTGCGAGCGCTGCAGGGGAGAGGGATGCGAGGCCGGGAGGGGCCAGGCGATGCCCAGGGCTTGGGGGAAGTAACGCGGAGCCGGCTGCAGCCGCCAGGTGAGGTGTGTGCGGGGAGCCGCGGACGGGCCGCCCGCCCGCATCGCCGCAGCCCCGAGCAGGCGGCGGCCGAGGGACAAAGCCCGCGGGGGGAGGGGGCAGCCCGGGGGGCGCGAGTCCGGCTCAGGGGCAGACGGAGGGGAAGCGGCCACTGCCGGGGGCAGAGGGACGGGTGCGGGGGGGGGGGCGGGGCAGGGCGTGTGGACGTGGGGGGAGGCAGCGGCCGCCGCGCTGCGGCGTGCACACACACAGCACGGCTCGTGCACTGGGAAACCTGAGGGTGTTTGCCTGTTTCTACTCCCCTAACACACACACACACACACACACTCTCTCTCTCTCTCTCTCTCTCTCTCTCTCTCTCTCCCTCCCTCCCTCTTTGCAGCCCAGCCCGGAGAGCCTGACAGCCCCTTTGCCGCGCACACAGACACACGTGTTATTCCCGGGATCTCTCTGTCTCCCACAAACACACACACACACCTCCCCCTCCCCCACACGTGCGTTAGAGATTCCCGGGATCTCGCACGTACATTATTCCCCAGGATCACACACTCCCCTCACACCCCCCGCCACGGACGTGTTACACGCACGCACCCCGCAGTTCTGCACTGAGAATACCAAGGGGGTGTTGGCCTGTTGCTACCCCCCTCCTCACACACACACGTGTTACTCCCGGGATCTCTCTCTGTCACTCACACACACACACACACACACACACACACACACTATTCCCAGGATCACACAACACCCCCCCGGGCGTTGCCCCCCGCCCCGCTGACCGGCCCGTGTCCTTGCAGGCCCGCGGCCATGGTGGACCCGGTGGCGGAGCCGGGCGAGGAGCAGCGCGCGGCCCCGGGCGGCGCGGCGGGAGACGGGGCGGCCGCAGCCGCCGCGGGAGCCCCGCCGCAGCCGCCGCCGCAGCCGCCGGGGCCGGGGGAGCCGGGCCGGCCCCGCGAGCAGTCCCCGCTGCTGCACCTGGACCTGTACAACTTCGACTGCCCGGCGGCCGAGGGCAGCCGCTACGTGCTGACCAGCCCGCGCTCGCTGGAGGCCTGCGCCCGCTGCGCCGTCAAGCCCGTGGAGCTGCTGCCCCGGCCCCTGGGCGAGCTGGTGCGGGAGGCCCCGGGCCGCTCCATGAGGGTGGCCGCCGGCCTGTACGAGGCCTACGAGCTGGAGAGGCAGAGGAAGCTGCGGCGGTGCCGGGAGGAAAGAGAAAGGATTATCCGCGAGGAGAAGCGCAGGATTTTCACCCCCCTGGCCAGCGGCAGCCTGCCCTCCTCTCCTGCCTCCCGCCTGGCCTTCAAAGCCCCCCCAGATGGCACCTGCTCACCAGCCCCGCAGGCAGGGGCAGGGGTAGAGGCGGGGGCCAGCGCCGGGACCACCCCCACAGGGACCAAGACCAAGACCAAGAGCCACTCCCTGGACTCCCTGCAAAAGAGGAGAGAGGGTTTCTCAGCCAAAACTTCCTCCGATTCGGGGGCGTCCTCCTGCTACAGTGGGGAGAGCCCTGGGGACAAATGGGCCAAAAGCATCCCCAGGATTAGGACGGTGGCTGCCATGAGCTCCCTCGTGGGCCGGAGCTTCAGCCTGGGGGATCTGAGCCACTCCCCCCAGACCACCAAGAAGGTGGAGAAGATCGTCAAGGAGGTGAAGAGGAAGAAGGGTCTCAAGGAGGTGTCAGAGAGGGACAGGAAGATTGCGGCCTTGATGATTGCCAGGCACCAGGAAACCAGCCTCCTGAATGAGCAGAGGTACACGGCACATCTACAGTGGGACAGCCAGCGGCGGCAAGCAGAGCAGCGCAAGGAGGAGGAAGAGAAAGAGAAGCAGAGGGCGCTGCTGCAGTGCCACAAGATGTGGGAGTCCCAGGTGGAGAAGCGCCGGGGGAAGCTGAGCCAAGAGCACCAGGAGGCAACCCTGCTGAAGCAGCGGCAGTGCCTGATATATGAAGAGAGGTGGAAAGAGCAGGCCGAGAAGCAGGAGAAGATGAAGAGGGAGAAGCTGGAGAGGGCCAGCCGAGAAGACAAGCAGAAGAAGCTCCATCAGGAGCACAACCTCAAGTCTAAGGAGGAGGACAAGAAGGAGCACCTGGAGCGTGAGGAACAGCTCCTGCAGGAGAAGCTGTTCAGTGCTGCACAGAAGAAGTTGAGGAAGGAGCTGCAGCTGCAGAAGGAGAAGAAGCTGCTCCACCAAGCAGAGAAGGTGAAGCATGAGGCCTTGCTCAAGGAATTGGCTTGGCATGAGGCAGAGGAAAAGGAGATGCTAAAGGCTTCCCTGGAGATGAACCTGAACAAGGCCCAGGAGAACTATGAGCAGCTGGTAGAGAAGAGGAACCAGGACATGAAGGAGAAGGCCAAGCGGGGGGAGATGCAGTTCCAGAGAGCCAAATTATCAGCAGAGAGGAAAGAAAAGGAGCAGAAAGAGCACTTAGAGGCACTGGCCAGAGCCACAGAGAGGAAGCTCCAGCATGCTGCCCAGGTGGCTGAGGAGGTAGTTCAGCAGAAAGCCCGCAAGGTGGTCCAGAGCCGACTGGAGAAGGAAAAGGTACAGAAAATGAACAAGCAGAAAGTGGAGCAGTGTGAGAACTTGCGGCGCAGGGAGATCCTCCTCTCCATTGAGAAGAAGCTGGAGAGGAGTGAGCAGTTCTTCAGGGAGAAAAAAACTGTCCTGGAAAATGCCAGGTCTATTGCCCGGGCATCCTTCCACGTCCGGGAAAAGGTACGGGAGGAGACGAACACACGTACCTTTGACAAGATGGCCTTTGAGGCAGAGTTGCATGCCAGCCTGGATAAAAAATGAGAGGTCTTGTCTTTCTGTAGATGATGAGGAATGCATCACCTGGCACTCACCATAATGCAGTAGAAAGCTCTTTCATGTGGGAACACAATTTTATTTTTTTTAAATCCTGAGTTACTGTTTGTGGGGACCAGGGTACTGCACAAAAACCATGGCAGCTATTTCACATACCTTTATAAATACAATTTTATTTTGGGGGTTGTTCTAGGAGACAGACCTCAGTTCTCTCTACCAGAAGAGAAACTATCCCATCTCCATCTGACACAAAGCCATGTACACAGATTAAAGGAAGAGCACGCACATTTACTCAATGAGGGCTGCAGTGGCAACTTGCCAGAAACCTGTAGGTTTCCTCTAATTTGCCTAAAAATAGAGTTGATTGCAGTCATCCTCATCTTTAATATGGAAATGCACAGAGTCAAGATTATAGGCCTAAGTGTAAGGCACCTCATTTTGATTTGAGTGGCTTTTCAGCTTGAAACAAGTCCTGTTTGCTTGAATCTGTTGTCTCCTCCACACTAATGATGAGAATGGCTCCTTTATAGAACTCCATGGGGTGCATCTGGTTCCTGGGTTGCACTTTATCCACTTCTGATATAAAATGCAGAAAGAAGGTGCCTATAATAAGATTTTTTTGACACCATGCAAGTAGATGCCATGATCAGAGCTGGGCAGATATTGCAAACTATAATTCACAACCACTAACTATAACACTAACCTTTGCTTTCATTGTCTTGACAACCCCTTTCACTCACCTTCCACAGACATTCAGAGAAAGCCATTGTTACAGAAAAGGGAATGTCATATATACAACTGCATTCCCAGGAGTATTTGCACTGGAAGTGATTGCCTGGATTTCTGGAGAGGTCTGTCTGTGTTGTGCACCTATCCAATCAGGGATCAACAATACCACCATGTGACAGGTGCCCAATCATACAGTTTTAAGAGCAGATGATGAACAACTACTAGAAGTAAATTGGTTAAATGTTCTCAAGTAATTCACAGATTTGAGTTATGTTTGTGCAGATCGAACAATTTCAGCTCAGGACCCAGCTTTTGAAATACTGCCTGCTCACAGATCATTTCTAACAAAAAAATTAACAAGTAAATTATTTGCAGTGAATACATTACCCAGCTCTAATCATGACTTGCTACACAGGACACTGGTGCTAATGACTACTATGTCCTTTATGGCACATAAGACAACAGATGTACATTTTGGAACAAATTAATACTTGTTATTAATTTACTCAGGAGGGGATCATGGCATTCTTACAGCTCTATCAGTTACTGGATAGCATGGAATTAATCCTTCTGTTATTAATGAAGGAGGACTATTAAAAGCCTGCCCCAAACTCATGGAAAATATTGGATTTAGAGAATATTCTGCTGCGCTTTGCTATATGTATTTTTCTCCCGGATTATTGTTATCAGAACACATCTGCATGAAAACAGAAATCTTTGCTAGACTGCTTCTAAGTTTATGGTATAACTAGCTGCTTCTTCCCTGCACTTCATGCCCCCGTGACATCATGCTGGGCTGCTATGGAAAAGGTGCTGATAGAAAGGTCACGCAAATAGAATATGCTCAGCTCAGATGAGGTGAAGCAGTGGGAGCAACAAAGATCCTGTGTTCATGTAAATGACTCTATACACAAAGCCAGGGGAAGAAAGATGGGAAATAGTATGTGAGAGATCCTATATGGAGTGCTTTTCAACATTTTACTTGAGGTGGCAGCCAATCTTTAAAAGTTTTTGAAGGAGGATGTAATGTTAATGGCAACACTAGCAGTAGCTCCAAGGCATGCAGACCCTGGAAACAGGATACAACCAGTGCTGGAAGCAAAAAAAGTCAGTTTTCCAGACTTGGATTTAATTTATTTAGCTTGGTGACTAATAAACAAGTTTGGTCCAGTGTAAACAGCAGGGGACTAAGAGTCAGAAGGCTTGGATTTTGTTCCCAGCTCTGCCAGTGACTTGACACTAAGCAGGTCATTTGGAGCTGATCCTTCTCCCACTGAAATGAGTAGCATTTGCCCAAAAGAAGCAGAACTGGGTTATAGCCTTGCTATGCCTCATTTGACCCTCTGGGGTAAATGGAGGCTAATGATACCACACTTTTTAAAGGCCACTGAGATCTTCAGACAAAAGGTGCTATAGAGGTGTGGAGTATTTAATATGTATTTATGAGTATTTATTTTGTCTGTATTTAGTTAGGCACTACAGGAAAACATACGTGTTCACTTTTAGAAAGTACATCAGGCTACATCAAATAGCAAGAATATTCAAAACCATTGTTGGAGGATGGGGGGAGGAACAGTGCTGGACCCCTGCCCTCAGATAGGATCCTTTTGCCTTTGAACATTCCCAATGATTTGAATGGCTAATGGGCATTAACTTAAGGCAACTTTCATGGAATAATTCCCCTTTCTGTCATTTGTCCACTTAATTGTTATATTCAGCACCACTTGCTTTACTGTATAGGGAACTACTTTCAAATTTTTAAAACTAAACATTTTTTACGTTGTATGTTTTCCAAATGATATTTCTCTCTCTCTGTACATATACACACTACATTTACTATATATATATGTAAGTACACACACATACTATATATCACATACGATATATATCAAACATATACCATATAATATTGTAAATGTAGTGGGTCTGACCAATGTCTATATAGGAGAATGTGTGGAATCTTTTAATTGATTTCATATGTTTTACATCAAGCCCAGAAAAGCAAAAGTTAAGACATGCTGATGACACTGAAAGACACATTGACAATTTGGGGAGAGGCCTGAGAGCTGCTCCTCAGGTCTGCTCCCGCTTCTGTTGCTTTCAATGAGAATTTTACAACTGACTTAATTGGAAACAGAATTAGACTCCTGAATGTGTGTAACATATATTTATATTTGTTATTGTATTTTCAGTACTGAAGCGCAGTTATCAGAAAACCAAGAGCCCCCAAATGCAACGCTCCATCTGGCTGCTCAGAATAAGTTTGAAAACCTGAAAACCAGGAGCTGTAATTTTTTATTTTTTAATAGAGCACACATTTTTCCTTCTTACGAAGCAAAATGCAGATAACATTTTAGCCATACCAGGAAAGAAGGTAATCTCTTCTGGTTCTTCAGAAGGACTGTTAAGCACAACTGCATCTTGAGCTATTCATTATTTTCATTAATCCAAATATTTTGTCATTAGACTTACACTTATATGCTGTGTAAGGACCACTGCACAATATAAAAAGTTGCACTTAAAACACCATCAGGATGTATCTATCCAGATCTGTAGTCAGATCCACACTTCACATTGACCCCTGTATCTGCTGGGCTGACTCTACGCCCAGATCTAAGTACCCTTCAACTATGCGAAGGTTCAAATCCAGATTCAGTCTTCGAGACTTCAGCTGATGACCACTTCATTGATGGTTACTATATTCTTGCTTGATCTGGTTAGAATTTGCCAACTGTGACTGCCTGAAAAGTTATTTGAATATTAGATGTCAATACTACGATAAAAGACTACGGTATCCTTTGGATGTACAAAGCAGAATTCTATGACCCTATCCTACTGTTCTTTCTCAGGTAAAACTCTCATTGATCTAAATTGGAGTTTTGCTTGATTAAGACAAAATGATCAAGACTAAGGGTGCTCAGCCCCTGGCCTGTGTACCAGATTTGGCCTCCCTGTACCAGGTCATCCAGCCCACGGGACTCCCTACAGGTATGTGGGGAACTCCATAAGCCATGGCCCTGCATGCTAGATTGGGTGCACAGGACAGTGTGCAGGGCTGGGTGGCAGTGCGTGGCCCTGATCCTGGAACATGGGGCCAAGCAGATGTGACACAAGGCCTTGCAGCCCTGGTCTTGGCATGTAGTGTCTGATCCATTCATATGGCCCATAGGGCCAAAACACTGAGCAGCACTGATCAAGACCATAACAATGGAAGAAGAGATTCTGCCCCCGCCCTTGCCCTTCCCCACCCACATTGTGTATGAGATAAAAAAGACATTATAAAAATTAAGGTTCACACACTTATATGCTTTTCTATTGCAAAGCTATTAGACAAAGCCATATTGTTAGCCAGAATTCTCTGTTTGGTTCTATAATACAGTTCTTTTATTCCACAGTGCACCTTTGCATTCACGCCACGGGAAGTTATTCCTTATGGGATAACTTGGAGATTATACCATAGAATGAAAGCAGAGTCTGCAACAAAGATATCTGCATGACAGATCCAAGAGGAGGAATTGTTCATTGGGTATGCTACATGGCTGGAGTACTGTGTCCAGTTTTGGGCTCCACAATTCATAAAGGATGTGGAGAAGCTTGAGAGAGTCCAGAGAAGAGCCACGTGCATGATCAGAGGTCAGGAAAGCAGACCTTACGATGGCAGGCTGAGAGCCATGGGGCTCTTTAGCCTGGAAAAGTGCAGGCTCAGGGGTGATCTGCTGGCCACCTATAAGTTTATTGGGGTGACCACCAGTATCTGGGGGAACATTTATTCACCAGAGCGCCCCAAGGGATGACGAGGTTGAACAGTCATAAACTACTGCAAGACCGTTTCAGGCTGGATATAAGGAAGAATTTCTTTATTGTCTGAGCTCCCAAGGTCTGGAACAGCCTGCCATCGGAGGTGGCTCAAGCACCTACATTGAACACCTTCAAGAGTAAATTGGATGCTTATCTTGCTGGGATCCTATGACCCCAGCTGACTTCCTGCCCTTTGGGCGGGGGGCTGGACTTGATGATCTTCCGAGGTCCCTTCCAGCCCTAATGTCTATGAAATCTAGAAGGCCTGGACAGGATTGGGGAATTTAGGGAAAGCTTGCTTTCCAGGATCTGGGCACAGGTTTATTAACTCCTGTCTACAGACCTATGCTACCAGTCTTTATGTAATGCTTAAGAGAAATAATATGTCATCTCCCCTGTTGATCTGTTACCTGAGCTAGCTGAAGTATCTCTGCACAGCATTGTATTCAACCATGCAGACATACCAATTAGACCAGGTGACTGAGCACTGCTGTACATAGGGGAAGACCTTCCTTCTTGACCCATGGCCAGTGATCACATCAAAGCCTTAATTTGATTTCCAGAGATTCTGCTTGCCTGTGAATTAATTGTTGCTGAATAAGAACAGAATTGTTATACTAGGATTTTATGGTGGTGCATGCAATAGTTTTACTTTTAAAAAAAGATGCCAATCTATGATGGGGAGAGAATATGCCTAAATAACAAAATGAACTTCAGAGTCCCCCACATGCTTTTACTCTCGTTTCAGTAGGTAACACAGGCCAGAATTGTTTGCAGACAGCAGGAACACCTCAGCTGACTCCACGGCCCTTAATGCTAGAAGCCATATGGAATATGGATGGGCTCTGAAAGGGACTGAGTGCCATGAGTAATGTAGTCGGGGGGGTGGGGGGAACGAGGGCATCAGTCCCAGGCATTAAGTTGCAGGACAGTGGTGCAAAAAAAGCAGCTACTGTACCACTGGTCCAGCTGCTGCCACCAGTGGCCCAGCCACTGACGTGACCCTGTGTGCCATTGCCACCACCCAAGGGTGTAGAAGTGCTCAGGTTCGCCTCTGCATGCTCTTATCAGCTGCGGCTCAAGTTTACTATAATAAAACTGCAAAGTGTTTCAAGGATTTGCTGAAGTGGGACCCTCTGAAAAACCAACCCTGTATTTTATTTGGACCAGTTCACCCAGCTCTATGTAGTAAGGCTCTGAAACTAAATCTCAGGCCCAAACATGCCTCAGTTATGTATGTGTTCAAAATCCAAATCTAGAAGTGAATCTCTAGAAGTGTTGTCTCCTTTGTGTCAAGCCACTACAATCACTCATTTCTGACTTACTAACTCCTGTGGCATTTTGCCTGGGGAAGGACCTCCAGTTTGATCATTAATAATACAATAAACCTCAAGTCCTAACTGCTCTGTAACTCTGGGGTAACTCCAGGTCTGGGTTAGAGTTTGGCATCGTGAGTCCATTCCTAACAGCTGCTGTTCCTGCAAAATGTGAATGGGTTTATGGCAAATTCCAGGCCAGAAGGAGCTACCGATTGTTATGTAATTTTGCATATATCTCCTGCCTCCACTCTATTTATATACTCTGTAGCAATCATCAGTGTCTCAGAGAATAATACTAACAATGTCATTCTAGTCTTACAGTGCTTCACATATCTGCCCACAGTAAATCTCACAACCTACCTGTATGGTAGGGGAGCATTATTTTCCCCATTTTAAGATCTGGAAACTGAAGCAGAGAGAAATTAAATTACTTGCCCAAGGTTATGTCAGGAATCAGTAGTAGAGCTGAGATCACCAGCTGGGCATACGCTGACTCATTCCTCTTATAGTTTCACAGTAGCTAGAGTAAGGAGGGACTTGAACAGATCATCTAGCCTGACCCCCTGCCACAGGCAGCAATGAATGCTGGGTTCACAAGACCCCAGACAGGTGATCATCCAACCTCCTCTTGAATTTGCCCAAGGTAGGGGCAAGGACCACTTCCCTGGGAAGTTGGTTCCAGATTTTGGCCACCCTAACTGTAAAATATTGCCTTCTGATCTCTAACCTAAACCTATTCTCCATCAGCTTATTACCATTGTTCCTCGTTACCCCAGGTGGTGCTGGGGAGAATAGGGCTCTTCCTATTTGCTGTTGATCTCCCCTGATGAGTTTGTAGGCAGCCACCAGGTCCCACCTCAGCCTCCTCTTGCTGAGGCTGAATAGGTTCAGGACCCTCAGTCTCTCTTCCTAGGGCCTGTCCTATTGCCCTCTCACCAAGCCGGTGGCCCTCCTCTGAACCCTCTCCAGGCTGGCCACATCCTTTTTAAAGTGCAGCGCCCAGTGCTGGATACAGTACTCCAACTGCGGACTGACCAGTGTCGCATAGAGGGGGAGTATCACTTCTCTGGACCAGCTTGAGATGCACCTTTGAATGCATGACAAGGTATGGCTGGCATTGCTGGCTGCGGTCTGGCATTGGCAGCTCATGTTCATCTTGGAGTCAATAATGACTTCAAGATCCCATTCTGCCTTTGTGCTTTCAAGAGGGGAACTCCCTAGCCTGTATGTATGCTGTGGATTCCTTCTCCCAAGGTGCAGCACCCTGCATTTGTCTACGCTGAACCCCATCCTAGTCTCATCTGCCCACTTTTGTAGTCTATCTAAATCTAGTTGCAGCCTCTCTCTCCCTTCAAGTGTGTCCACCTCACCACACATCTTAGTGTCTTAGGCTACTTGGACAGTGTGCTTTCCACCCCCTTGTCCAAGTCACTGATGAAGATGTTAAACAGTGCGGGCCCGAGGACTGAGCCCTGGGGTACCCCACTGCTCACATCTTGCCAGTTTGAGTACAACCCATCCACCACTACTCTCTGAGTGCGCCCTGTGAGCCAATTTTTTACCCATCCAACTGTGTAGGCATCAGTGCCACAGTTGCTTAATTTATTAATGAGGATGGGGTGAGAGACAGTGTCAAAGGCCTTCTTAAAGTCTAGAAAAACTACATCCACAGCGACACCATCATCCAAGGATTTAGTTACTTGGTCATAAAAGGCAATCAGGTTAGTGAGGCAGGATGTGCCTTTGATGAACCCATGCTGATTGCTCTGAGCATGATCTCCCCTGCTGGCCCCCCACAGATGTGCTCCTTGATGATTCTCTCCAAAATCTTCCCAAATACCAAGGTGAGGCTTACAGGCCTATAGTTACTTGGGTCCTTCTTCCTCCCCTTCTTGAAAATTGGGACCACAATAGCCAGTTTCCAATCCCCCGGCACCTGGCCAGATGACCACAAATGCTCATACAGCTGAGCCAAGGGCTCCGCAATGACCCCTACCAGCTCCCTCAACACCCTTGGGTGGAGGGCATCTGGATCTGCAGATTTAAAAATGTCTAGCCCTTCCAGAAGATCCCTAACTACATCTGCACTGACTGAAGGCCTGACAGAGCTATCCCCAAGACTGTCCCTACCTTTGGTAGGTTGGATAGCCTGGTCCCTGTTCAAGAAAACAGAGGCAAAGAAACTGTTAAAAATATCAGCTTTCTTGCCTGGCGTAGCCACAAGGTTACCATTTGCATCTTGCAGGGGCCCTGCATTGCCTGGTGCCCTCTTCTTGCTCCCAATGTACTTGCAAGAGGACTTGTTGTTGCCCTTAATCCTGGACGGTAGCCTGAGTTCCATCTCTGCCTTGGCCTTCCTAATAGCCCTCCTTCGCTCATGGGCCGAGGAGGAGTACTCCTTCTTGGTGATGGCTCCTCCCTTCCCTTGGTGATGGCTCCTCCCTTCCATTGGTTGCATGCCCCCCTTTTGGTCCTCAGGCATTGCTGAATGCCCTTGCATTCAGCAAGGGCACCCCCCAAGGGGGTTTCTGAGCACTGTTACCCCCCTTGCTTCTCTCATGGACTATTATCCTTTGGGCCTGGAGGACTGCCCCCTTAAGGTATGACCATCCCTCATGGACTTCCATCTCCTCTACCTTCTGGGCCCTCAGCGCCTCCCCCACTAGTCTCCTAAGCTCATTGAAGTTGGCCCTTCTGAAGTCAAAGGCTTTGGCCCTTGATGCCCTGTGTTGGATAATGAAATCCAGCAGGTGATGATTGCTATTGCCCAGGTGGTCAAGGACCTGCAGTCCCCTCACCACGTCATCCCCCGTGGCCAGGACCAGGTCCAGCAAGGCGTTACCCCTAGTGGGGCTGTGCACTTCCTGGATAAGGTGAAGGCCCTGGAAAACAGCCAGGAACCTACGCTAGCAGTCAGACCTGGCTGTCTGCTCCTCCCAGCAAATGTCTAGGTAGTTTAGGTCACCCATGACAAAAAAATAACATCCTTTGACCTAAGCGCCTCCATAAGCTGACTGGAGAAGTCCTGGTCCAGCTTTTCCCCCTGGTTTGGTGGTCTGTAGTAGACACCCACTGTAAGGTCTCTTTCACCACGCTCCCCTTGTAGTTTGACCCATAGTGTCTCTGCCCAACCCTCCCCTAACTTGAAGTTAATCCTTGGTGATGGAAGGTGCTCTTTGACATGGAGTGCAACCCCCACACCTTTCTTCTCTGGCCTGTCTCTTCTATATAGGGTGTATCCCTGAATGCCCACTGCCCAGTCATAGGTAGGGTCCCACCAGGTTTCTGTGAGCCCTACTAAGTCTGGGTTCTTACTCGTGATCAGGAGGCACAGTTCCTCCTGTTTACTCCCTATACTACGAGCATTAGTGTAGAGGCACCTGAGGCCTCCTGAGGGTGCGTGTGCCTCCCTCCCATTCTCGGGACAGTTGTGGCCCCTGCTCCCCAGACATTGTTGCTTACCTGAGCTTCCCTTCTTCATTGTAAAGGAGATCATTTCAGCAGCAGTTCTAAGCTTTGCTCTCCAGGGGGTTCTGATGTGGAGAATCACGTTTAGAGCAAAATGCCAGCTTTCACTCTCCTGCACTATGCTCAAGACCTTTGGGCCTGTAAGTTTTCACCTTTGTTGTGTACAGGACCTTAAGATGCAGTTGCATTGGCAAGGCTCCATGAGGCCAGGTCTAGAGTTGCAGGGTAGCTGCCCGTCAGGAGTGAGATACATTGGCAGAGTCACTGGGGAGCAATGAACTGAAATAACAAAAATAGGGTTCAGTTCATCCTAGAAGTAAGTGTACAGAAGTCACTGGAGTTAAACCAGGAGTTAATGTGGTTTACACCAGTGGTGCACAACCTCCTGCCCATGGGTCAAATGTGGCCCATGGAGCTGTGTCATTTAGTCTGCTGGGCAGTAGGGGAGCCGTAGCAACATTAATTACCATTCCCTTGCTGCCAGATTTCCAGATACATGCAGAGCTTGGCAGGCTGGATATGATGGCCCTGCCCCAGTGCATAGGCTTGCTCCATGCTGGATCCAGTGGGATCGATCTGGCATGCAGCTGGATCCAGGTGCATGCAGCTGGGCCAGTATATAGCTGGATGTGGGTGCATGGGGTTGGGCCAGTGCATGAAGCTGGATCCAGGCTCATGGGATTGACTGGTATACAGCCAGATCCAATGCATGGGATCAGGCTGGCATGCAGGATTGTACTTGTGGACCAACTCCACATGC
The DNA here is from genome assembly GCF_052110815.1 of Crocodylus siamensis. Classification (NCBI taxonomy): domain Eukaryota; kingdom Metazoa; phylum Chordata; order Crocodylia; family Crocodylidae; genus Crocodylus; species Crocodylus siamensis. The sequence continues at coordinate 225,078,557 of NC_143396.1, read as the reverse complement.
TGACCCTGTGTGAAATATGGTCACTCATTTAGCCTGAAGGATTGGAAGTTTACGTGCCACTAGTTTACGCTGTCTAACCTCTACTGTGTTTCTGATAATCCTTTTGAATCACTGACTTAGATCTTTTATCTGATGGATAAAATCCCCAGGAGCCTTAGGATGCCTCATTTTCTAAACCCGGAGACCTATCCATACAGTGGGATGGGAGCATCATGTAATTGCTTGTATTTTTAGGTACAGCCATGGCCATGGGTTTGTCAATATTGTGTGCTGTACAGTTTCCCTGGATGTTTACAAAAGGAAAGTGCTTCTGCTTGAACAGTTTCAGCTCAGCTGAAATGGGGAGGAGAGACCAGCATACAGCTGCTTTCTATAGCATTGAGCCAAAATGCAGAGAAGGGCAGGAGGAGCTAGCAGGGGAGTGAAGACATTAGATGCTAGTGGAAAAGGTGGGAACATTTTATTCTTTTTTGGAGGCGAGAAGAAGGGAGGGCTGGCATGGGGGTTTGTTTCTCTTCATCCTTAATCAATACCAAGGGAGGCCTCACTTGTTAGAATGGGCTTAAATTATTTATCTGAGAAGGAGAGGAGGGGCTTGAATTTCTGATGTCAGCTTCAGCAGGGACCATAGAACCATAGGGCTGGATGTCCTTGTGAAATCAACTCTCGTCCAACCCTCTGCCCCGAGTCAAGATAAATGTGCCCAGGTCATCCTCACCAGCATTTGCCTTGCCTGTTCATAAGCCTGACCCTGGAGAAGGAGAGTCTACATTTTCCCTAGGTTGCCATTCCGTGTGCTTAACTTTCCTCAATCCCCTTTATTCAAAACTATCGCTATGATTTGCAGGTTTTCCGCTCAGAAATACCCATTCTGAATGAATGCAGCGTCTCAATTTGAATTATTGCATATTTACACTGCAAAAACCCACCATTTCCTCAAAGTGAGATTAATGATACGATAAACAAGATCACTCATAACAAAAACTACTGTTGATTAGAGCTTTTTTTTGGATTTGAACTAAAAAAAAAAGTCCCTTAAAGATTCCTGTTCTCAAACCAAGTCGGCCATTTGGCAGGAAGCTCAGTATTAACGGATAAGCCAGTGGTATGGCCAATGTACCTAAAACCCAATCCCAACAGTGTCAGTATTCCTCTCCCTTTTAATCAGGAGTGAATTTTGTTTCTCCAGATTAAATCAGTTCACTCTATAAACTACATCCTTTTCCCAGGCATCCCCTGCAAGAGCCTTTCTATTCTTCTTTAGTGCTCCCTGAACCCAGGCTGGTTTTATGTCCCAGCACACCTGATTCAGAATCAAACTTCTAGTGTCTGACCCCAGGACTCATTTCTTGCACCTGGAGAGGTGGGCCAAACTGAACACGGTATACTTGATCCCCAGTCATTGCTTCCCCTGTGACAGCCACTTTGTCTTCATCTTCATGAGTGCTTAATGCACAGTTCACTGTGAAAAATCCATCACAACTATGATCAAGTCAGCACTTTAGTCCTTTGACTAAAAGTCAGATTAAAAGTCTACAAATGAATTAGAGCCTGGTAGGATAGTGAAGCAACATTGTTGTTTGGGTTTGTTTTTTTAAATAGCAGCACAGTGTGTTAGCATTATTACCTAGCATTTACCCTCATTCCCAGGAAGTATATAATGGATGTGTTCCAGCCATCGCACCAGGAGATGCATAATTTTATTCCCTCAAGAATACAAATAATAAGAACTTGTCTGTGGTGCTAAGCGAGGGAGGAACACAAGTCCTACAATGTTAACTCTTTAGGATATCTTGGCCCTAACAAGAGGCCTGATAAAAGCTCTCTGAAGTCAGTGGGAGACTAAGGGAATGGCAGACCTGAGAGCTTCAGTTCAGGGACAAAAAAATCCTGAGGCCTGATTTGTGTCCAGACCAGCAGAGTCTGTATGTTTTATTATGGAAAAGAATGGCTTTACAGCACATGGATGTCTAACACTGCACATGTAGGATTAAAGCCCACAAAGAGTCCTGCAATGAACTTGGAGAGATGACCTTTCCAACCCTAAAGGGGATGGACACAAAACTATGATATGGTTAAGTCCTGGTATTAAATTCAGTGCTTTATGCAGCACTTACATGAGTGGCTGATATTTACCTGTGCTTGCTGTGAAGTAAAGTCTGCGCTGTGCATGATTATGTGCAGGAAGTGCCACTCCATGGGTCACAAAGCTTCTTGGATGCTGCAAATTCTAGGCTGGGTTCTGGGGAAATGGGGCAGTATCTTGTTACTTAGGCTTTCTGTGGTCTGCACAGAACCTGCACATGCTTCGCCCCTCAGAATAGCAGAGCAGGTTCCCTGAGGTTCTGCCACAGGTTCCTGAACTCTGAAGCCACTCCTGAGCAGGGAAACATCTTTCAGGACCTGATGGAATCTGCAAACCTGTCTCTTAAAGAAATAGTGTGCTGAACTACAGGTTTCTTGTAATCACTGCATGGTCTCATTAAATCTGCAAGTGTCTCTCTGTAAAGACATAATGGAAGTGCCATGCAATTCATCCAGGATCTGACAAAAATCTACAGGTCCTTGTCTTTAGAGAAACTGGACTTTAATGTAGAGACTAAGACACACCTACAGGATCTCACTGAATCTTTAGGCTCCCCCACCTCCCCTTATTTAGGTAGCAGCTTTCCATGTTTTCTCAGTACCTGTTATATAAGGTGACTTATCAGTACTGCTCTGAATCCTCTCCATGACAACACACTGTGATGCTCCAAGTATAAGGCATTTTGCTGCCTGCTGCATGCAAAGAAGCCTTGTTGGAAAAGCAGTACATTGGATGTAAGGGCATATTTAATAGCCTAACTCTTTTCAGTAGAGAGCTGTAGTAGAAAGTAGTGAAGTGCATTCCAATAAAAATAAAAAGAATTACTTCATGTTAGAGAGAAAAATAAGCCACAAAGTGACAGGTTTAAATTACACTGGATGCATGTTGCAGTTTTAGCCAAGGACCAGAAAGATACTGCACACAGAAGCTCCTTCACATTATCTTACACATAGTTCCATTCCATAACATATCACAACATTAATGAAGAGTTAGGGAGATGCTAAGAATCACAGATGAGAAGGGAGAACCATTTTCTCAAGGGGTCTGTGACATCATTGATGGAGAGCTGATTAGGTGGAGAAAGACGAGAGTGCTGAGAATCTCATACCAACATTGAGAAGAACAATGCTCCAGCACAGTGACGGGAGGGCAGGGGGGCAATCATTTTGGCAGGTGTGCCACAAATAAGTGCCTCACCCTCCCCAAGTGCCACTTGGATCTCCTTCCCCTACCCAGCCTGCTGCTCTGCCTTTCTGCTATTATGCTTTTTGCTCCCTGACCTATAGATTCCTGCCTGCTCTGCTTTCTGTCCTATCTGCCACATGCCCCACACAAAGGCTGGCCATGCATGCTGCAGATTGGCCACCCTTGCTCTAGATAAGTGGTGAGAGCAGGGAGGAATAGGTAGAGGCAAGATCCATTAGGCTGGTTGGAACAAGGCCATGTAGGACTTAGGGTGATTTTGAACTTTAAATAAAACTTGCTACAAGGTCTGCACAAGACTGGAATGCTAGTTAAGCAGCACAGGGTTGCAGTTGCTCCCTCGGGGGTTTAGGTGACTGGCTGATATATTCTTTTTGAAGTGGGGGGGTTATGTTTAATTCCCAGGCTTGCAGTGATAGCAGACTGCCCTGGGGACCTCTGAGCTTCATAACCAGAGGTTTTCTACCACCCTCCCTGTTCCCTTCCAGCGTAAGCATACATTCTCAGATGTATAGCACCCCATGACGCAGGCTCGCCCTCCTGCTCCTCCTTATTCAAGTCAGTTTTAAACCAAGTTTTAGCTCCCATTGATCTGCTTCCTTTCAACTCCTCTTCACAAGCCTTCTGGTGTTTACCTCTAAAACAGTGAAAAAGCAGTGCAATACTCTTGTTCATTTGCACTGACAGGGGAGGAGAGAAAGCTCTATATGAGCCTTTCCTTAAGATAACTGCAGGTGGCTATGAAGACAGAGGGTTCACTCCAGCTTGTAAAACTTTGGACCTGAATTGCCCAAGTTTCAATGGAATTTGCATCTAGACCTATTACAGAAATCAAATCAGAGTCTGCAACTGACTGGTAATTTGAAGTAATCTGGAACTTTGGGTTGTGCCCATTTCTAGTTACAAGTCACCCTATAAGAGCCTCTGCACCCCAAAAGGAGGCCATCTATAAGCATCTCTCAAGTCTTGACCAAATGATGATCTGTAATTTTTAATTCATTTTCAGAAAAGTAAAATGCCCAAGGAATTTAGAAAGGGGCCTTCAGGACCACTGAGCTGCACGTGCAATGCTGTTCTGCACAAGCAGCATGCTACTTTTGTACAAGCCACACTCCTGCTGAGGCCAAAGGCCCTGTTCTAACCTTGCGTCCTTTATGAAGACCAGGATAGAGGTTAGAGGGAAACTGCACAGACTCTCATGGCTTTCTGTTCTGGGATAAATGAGCAAAATCAAACCTGGCCCAGAGTAAAGGCTTTGGCTCTTCCAGGTGAAACCTATCCTTCTCATTCTTCCTTTTGCGCTTCTCATTTCCATGCCTCTGCCAGACTTTCCAAGCTTCCTAACAGGAGCCACTTTCCAGACACCTTACAATGGCCAATGTCAGCCAGAAGAGCTAATGGGAGTCACACTGGTTGTCTGAAGTCCTTCCATCTCCAATAGGGATGGTGTGCATTAAGGCCCTGCACTGCCTCCAGTCTGTGCAAGTCAGCAAACTCCTGCCCTGAGAGTGGCTACAAGACATATGGCCCTGCTGTCCTAGTGCTCACTCTAGTGATCTTATTTCTAAGGTGCCTATCTCATTGATATATGTACTGTATAAGTCATGTGGAAGCTGATTATAATAGGTAATCACAGGGCCATCTTATCCATATTTATTGAGAAGGCTAATTTTAGTGAGACAGTGAAAAGGAATACAAGATTTGGGATTTGTCTTACTGCTCTTTCTCCTGCTGCTACTAATTTTGCACTGGGGTTGAAAACCCATGACTTGCACACAGGACCACAGGAAAGCAGAGCTGGAAGAGACCTCATATGGTCATCTACTCCAGCCCCCTACTCAAGCCAGGATCATACTTGACTAATCATCCTAGTCACCTGACTAACCATCCTAGTCAAATGTCCTATTAATTTATTCTTATTACTTTGGTGTGAAATATGGGAATCTCTCAGGCCCAAACAAGTCTGTATCATAACTCAGATTCAGTGACCAGGCCATTTAGCTAGATGTAAGTTTAGCTATAGCCACACACAGAGATGCTTCAGGTAAGCAGAGTGAGAACTGCCATGTTGCTCTTCAAAACCTGAAGTGGTGCCACAGCTATACAGGACCCTGCAGCTCTCATTCTTTTCATGAATACCAGGGAGCTAAACAGGAAAAGATGTATAGGACAGGGAAGGAGAGGAGGATAACACTAATTTTAAATCCAGAAAAGTAGGAAACAAGCCACTCAAAAATATAATCACCCCATGAGTAAGCATCACTAGTGCCAGATATGCTTTGTGGTTCCAAAGTGAAAGCCCCATGAGGTGGTCATACATTCAAGAGACCTCCATTATATAACAGCTAATAAGATTAGTGTTCATGGAAACCATTTTTAGGAAAAAAAGAACCATCCATAGCACTTTTACCATAACATTCTGCAGAGATGTCAACAAATTTTAGTACACCGGTAACATTTTGAAAGGACAACTGCTATAGAACTAACATCTCTAGCATCCCACCAGCCTAAGGTTACATCCTGACTGATCATAGTGAAGCCTTTCTAATCTGTAATAAGATCCGTATGCTGTACATAAAGGCATAATGTAATTTCTGTATATATATATATATATAAAAAAACCTTTCTAATTAAATTTCATGTTGAACTTTTGTGTACATGTTCAGGTGTTTTGCCCATCATTTGAGCTATTGGGTTTAGTGGTCACTCAGCTGGAAATACATGAAGGCTGGGCTCGGGTTCTTTATGTCTTTTCCTGGAGAAATCTGGGTCTGAATCTACATTCTAGTTACAAACAAAGTGAGTTCCTTATACACCACCCCAGTCATTAATTCCGGTTCATATTGGTCACGAAATAATCACTAAATAATCACTAGCCACTGCGTATGATTAACGTCTCTGTATTGACCGCTACTCTGAAATACCTGGAGCATGGTAGGTTCGAATGAAGGGGCCCCTTCCAACTCTGTGATCCTGAGGTCGGGGTAGTGGGACATTGGCAGAGTTGTATAGGAGGGTAGAACTGCAATAGCAATCAGTGACAACTGAGTGATGAATGAAAGAAGAGGAAGTCTGAATTGGCTTGACTTATCTAGTGATATTGGTTCCTTACTATAGAGCGCACAACAATTCAAACAGATCATTAGTCTTGAAAAGATCAGGGTTCAGATCTTACTCTATGGTATAAGAGCCTGTGTAACGGGAATTGTAGCTCTTCCTTCTTTTGCCAGGAAGGACACTAGAGCACGTTGGTCCAAATCATGGACTTGACTAGGGGCCAAGATCTGACTTTACGTTCTCCATTTTCCCTTCAAGTTTCCAGCTTCAGTGGACAGCAGACCTACAATCCCAGTAGAAGCCCTGCTTGGCACTAGTTTGGCAAGCTACAAAATCCCTCTCTATAGCAGGAACTTGCAAAAAGAGCAGGTCTTGAGCATGGTGGCTTGTCCTCTACTCTGGGGAGAGGACTGAGGGACACACAACTTCCTATGTCTACTCGAAAAGTGCAGTAAAAAGGAGACTCGAGTCCCAGGCCATTCCCTTGAGCAGCAGCCAAGTACCCACAGGTCCACAGACTGGGCTGGCAGGTGAAACTGAGCTCTTCAAGGACCCCTTAACCAGAGCCGGGCTCTGATCTACTTCCCCGGGAACTGTTCTGGCCCAAAGGGCAGAGCACAGGACAAGCAGGCACTGGACAGTTGTCCAGTGGCAGGAGTGTCAGCCTGCCAAGATGGAGGTCTTGGGTTCAAAAGTCAAAAGGCTGCTCTGCTCCTTTACCACTGTTCCCACCCCACCTTGGAATGAAAATTAAGGAGCACATTTTATGCCCAATATATTCCCCCTTCTTTCTGCCCAAGAGGTTAGCCTCTAGTTAGGAGGCATCAAGACCAAATTCAAGCCTCTTCACCTCTACATATGAGTAGAAGGACTCAAATAACAGAAAACATCTGCATGCGTGAACCCTGTCTGGCACACAGGACAAAGTCTTAGGGATAAGCCAAATCAGAGAGCTCAGACTGATTCCTGGAACCTAAAGGAGCTGTGTTGACAACCTAGGGTAGCAAAAGAACCAAGACCAATGTGGACCAACAGCAATCTTGAAAGCTCGCCCTGCAACTTCTTTCATTATCGCCTGCTCAGGTCAACACAATCTCTCATTGACTTTCAAGAACAATACATTCACAAGTAAAAAGGGGAAGGGTGGAAATAGAACCATAATATGGTTTTTATGTATGCTAGCTAGCATGGAGGATAAGTGTGCAGAGGGACTATTTGATTCCTGGTATCTTAAAACCTTCAAAATAACTGTGGCTGTTAGACTACATGGTTGCCTTCACTCTACAAAAGCATACCCAACTTATGCCGTGGATATTTTCCAGGCAGCCACTAAATTAACTTAGGAGGATGGGCATATACAGTGACAGTTTCCAATGGGTGAATAAAGAATCTGATCCTCCGGTTTCAGCAGCCCCTGGAAATCACATACCAGAGGGATGTGGTTATCCACAGCAGGGGCTTAATCACTCAGCAAAGCGCTCATCCCTCGACCTAGAGGTCAAGAATTTATCTTCCTGCCAGATCAAACAGCCAGGGTTTGGAATATACAGGAAAGGGTAAGGCTGTCAGCGTCATCCAGCGATCTATAGGCTTATCGCTGTCTCTGGAAGCACAATGCATAGCAATTTGCCATTAAAAATTCAATTTGGCTTTCCTCACCTGCCCTCACTACCCTCAGCTTCCTCAAATAGAAAATGAATGTCTCTCTCTCTTCTCCTTCCTCCCCCCCGGGAGTACCAGGCTCTGGCATCCAAGCATATTTGGCATTGGCAACGTGTTCTAAGGGGTAACATTATACAGATAAGGCTTTTAATAGGCAGTGAGGAATTAACCATGCACCAAATTGTAACCAGAGAAGAGAATATTAAAAACAAAAGAAACACACAAGTCTAGAAACAAGAGTTTAAAGGGCAAAGGTCTGGTATGTATCTTCTGTAGGCAGGAGAAACTCATGCTCCCACATCGGCTAGCTATTAGGCCTTGCTGTTATATTTCTTGACATCAATTAGGGTGTAGGGCTCACCTGGAAAGTAGAACTGGATTCTTAAAGACACTTTACAGTAAATAGTGACAATACTCCTCAGAGATTTAAATATATAGAATTGAGCTCTGCAGTTGCTACCCAGCGAAGACTATGAGCATTCCAGGTCTGGAGGGGCAGACTCTTATTAAAAACCTAAGCACCTCTTAAATAACAATTATACAGTACATCTTCCAGCTGACAGCATTTTGGAAACCTCCATGAAGTTGTCACATCCTCTCGGTGAAACAGTGGTGTTGTATCTTTCACCCCATTTTACAGACAATGAAAATTGAGGCATGGAGCTAGTAAATGACCTTCCTGAAGGTCACAACACACACAAGCAACAGCAGAGCTGGGACCAGAAACCAGATCATTCTACTTCTCCATCTCCCCTGTGTTAGGCAGATGACCACCCTTTCATAATCTCCCATGTCTCTGCAGTCCATATTACGTCTACAGTTACGCAGTGTTAACTACTACTGAAGCCTCTATGCAACTTCCACTGAAATCAGCTGAAGTCAGAAACAGTGTTTCCACACAACTTGGCAGGCAGAGTACAGTTTAGCTTTTCTTCCCCCAAAGAATATCAATGTTAATAACCAATATTCAAAACCAACATTTCAAAAGGCACCCAACTCTACGTCACCATTTCCCTAACCATGAATGCCAGAAATTGCCATGCAGGGAGAGCCACCACTGGTTTAATGCTGCCCAGTAAAAAAAATAAAAAAATCAGGCAAATGAGATGGAAAGATGCAACACAAGAGAAGCAGCATTTATTTAAAAGCCTGAAATGTGCAAAGTGCCTGTACAGCAAATTCCACTTCCGTGATATGCTTTAAATAGTAATACAAAGGTTTAAATGTATTCAACTCAGCCACACAGAGGGCCAAATTCCCACCTGGTGTACTAACTGAAGTCAGCTACATCAACTGAAGATCAGACCCTAGAGCTGCAATAATTATGGCTGTTCTGCTACCAAACCCCCAGCCCAAATTTAACCAAGAATCAGAACTAAGTTACATCAGACATGCTACTTGTAAGGCAGAGAAAGTGCAGACTCCTTCACTCCCACTCCAACATGCCTGCAACACCTCACACTAGCCGATGCTAGAATCATAGAACTATTTCTCAAAGGACCTTTTTAAAATTAGTTAAGTCACAGATGCATTTGCAAATTCTCAGAAGAGTCCTGTTGTTTGCAAAGGGTAAGTGCTGCAATTCTGAGTAATGTGCACAGCACCATTCATACATGAGCAGACGTCTAGTCCCTGGATTAGGTGCAAAGTCAGTTCAACTGTAGCAAAGGAGCTACCACCAGAGGTATCCCCTCCAGTCTCCTGATACAACTCCAATAAGTAACACCAAAAACTGAGATACAAGAGGAGCTACACTTGTCTTTTTAAATGAGATGCTTCAGCTGTTCTCTTCAGGTTTCCCCTGGGCAGAGGTTTAATTGTAAACACTGTTAAGCATATCTTCCTTCTACTGTTCTTCAATTTCATCCTATTTCTGTGCTTTTCAGAGCCAGTTGCTAATGTGGGAATGTATGTGACATATACCCTCTCTCTTCTTACCCCAGACATCTCCCTCCAAACACCTCCTGAATGCAACTACTCTCCCTTTCCACCCCACGTTTCAGCAGCTGCTGCTGATGCCACCATCTCTCCCCTTTCCTTTCCACACACAAAAATGCACATGCCCACATGTTCCAGGCCTCCATGAAGAAGACTCAAAGCACAGCTTTCCAAGACAGACATCTTCAACTGGAAGACAGTTGAGTAATTTAGTCTTGTCCACAGAAGGCAGGGATGCAAATGGAAAACTAAGGCTGGTCCTTTGGCTGGTATATTGGGGTACTTTGTATAAGATAAGGAAGTCTAGACTGCTGTAATAACAAGCTTGGATGGTCTCAGAGCAAAAAGGCATGAGGCATGATAAAGCAGGTCAGCCAGCTGTGTGTCATGAATGATTAGCCCCAAGTCAAAATAGGCTAGGTGGGTCCAGTCAAGGGGCTGAGAGCCCAGTAGGAAAGGAGAGCCAAGAGAAACTGATAGGATCCAATGGCAAGTTCTGGAGCAGGGGAGGTAAATGCACAGGGGAAGGTCTCTGGGCTCCTGAAGAAGCTGAGAAAAGGCTGGGATGTATTGGGTATTTATTAAACTACTTTAGCATGCCTAAAGAAAAAAATACCCCCTGAAACCTAGGGCCTGAAGAGACTGTGGGGAGGGAGCAGGTAGTGTTAGTCCTCTTCGGCCTGAGAAAACAAGCTGGCAGGCTGACAGCCCAGTGTAGGTGACAGGGGTATGACTGAGGTATTTACACAGAATAAGAGGATGTACTGCCGGGCTGCAGGAGCTCTGAATGAGGTGAAGGTGCTATCTGCAAACAAAGGTCTTTTCTGTTGTGCCTGATTTCTTATGGGGACAATGAAGAGCTCCCTGCATGGAAAATTGAATGCTTCAGATTTTCCACTTGGTTACTCATCGCCTGGCTCCTCCTCCCTTCCCCACCTGCATTTCTCTCTGCACTGTGGGGAAAAGTGACATCAAATAAATTTCAATAGTGGTCTTAATTAAGAAAAAAATCTCTCCTTTAAGTGAATCTGGACAGGGGAGATGGGGAAACCTCATCTTCAAGAACTCTATTCCTCATAATCTGCCTGGGTTGTTTTTTTTTTTATGACTGTCCCATTCAATGTCACCTTCACAGTCACTGCGCCTATGGCCACAGCATCTGCATCACCTCCAGCCACTGTACAGTCCAAAATCCCAAGACTGTGTTCTCAGCCAGAGGGCTTAATAAAACCTGCAGAAACATGATGATCGGGCCTAAAGCCCAAGGGAAAAGAAATACCCAAATTATTGTATGCAGCATAGTGAAATCATACACTGCTCTGCAGTTCATATTTAGTCCCCTTTCCAAAAAGATGCTGAAGATTTCCTGTAGATCACTGCCCACACTTCATTGAACCCAGGACTTACTAGTCAGTGGTTAGGATTTTGCATGGTGTATACAGTGGAGCAAATTCCAGCAGTCTCCACTTAAAACAAGTAGGGGCAACCTGCTTAGGGCATAGCCCCAGTTTGAAGTGCTCTCTTGGGCTAGTGGATGAGTTAAGGATGCTTTGAGCCAAAACATGGTCTGACCAGTGTATACACACAATTAGTCTACTATGCACATGCTTACACAATAAAACGATTCTGACCTCAAGACCTAGGCACTCTCTCACTACATGCAGCAACACTTACTCTAAAACCACTCCCAAGTGACTTCCAGCAAAACATGGACATATTCACAACACCCACTGCAGAAGCCATGTGAAATCATTGGCATTAAACTGCTGTCATCATTGAGGCACACCTGTTGCATTAAGGATAGGAATGAAAGAGAAGTCAAGTCTCCAATGCTACTTTACACTCTGCATAATCCATTTCCCCTTCCCCTCTGACAAAAGGTAGCTGATTGGGTTTGCCTACATAACTCAGTTACCCTGCCAGTTGCTCCTCCACACAGGGGTTAAGCCACCCCAGTTAGCTTCTCTGCTCGGTGAAGCCCCGGTAGTGCCCAGTGTAGGTCCTCCCCTTGCGAACAGCTTTGGTTTGCCCCTTTGTGGCTTCACCCCTTCCAGCAGATCTCAGCTATTTCAGTCATGCTTATTTATGCAAAATTTTGTATGATCCTGTCCTGCTTCTCCTAAGGAAGAATCCAGCCAATATTTCTCTGGGCAGCTTCGCTATCTCAAGACCCATCTCTCCAATAGATTAGCCCAAGTCTAATTAATAATTAGTCTTTCTCTACCTTATAGGCTAGGGACAAACATTACACATAAAGCAGTTTAAGTGACCAGAAACTGGTTTAAACCTGTAACAGAACAGATGTTCATTCACTTGTTCAGTGCACATAAACCAGTTTGAAAATGGCTGAAACTGGTTTGAGATAAACCTGGTTGAATATAGTATCAGGCTTAACTGATTTGACTCAGACCAGTTTATGCAATGTCTGTCCCAGCTCCCTTGCTGGTTTAAGATAAATCAGAGTCCCGCAGCATCCCAGCATGCTCTCTGGCTAGGCAGGGCTGTCTGCTCACAGCAGGGCTGGTCCCTCACCTCTGCTGCCTTGCTGGAGCTCAGCGGTCTCTGCAGGCATCTGCCCAGCTTCTGCTCTCCTCCCCACTCTGTGCTAAGCAGGTATTCCCCCATCCCTCACAGACACCTCAGCATTAGCTAGTAGGGCTGTGCAAAATTTTGCTGAGTGTTTCATTTTGAAGATATGTTTCGAGCTCAAAACAGCAAAGTCGAAATGAGACAAAAAGTTCTGAAACAGCTTTGAAATGAAATGAGGGCACCCGAAACATTTCAAAAGTTTCAAAATGTTTAGAAATTTGACGCAGCCCTGTGGCGGAAGGCAGGGGAGAGCCAGGGCTGCTCTCTGAGCGACTCCGCAGCCTCATGGAGCTCAGCTCAGCGGTGGGAGGCGGAGTGTAGTCCTGGCTCTCCCTGCCTCCCACTGCCAGGCTGAGCCCCATGGGGCTGTGGAGCTGCTTGGAGCACAGCCCTGGCTCTCCCACCACCAGGCCGGTTGACAAGAGGCTGCCGCTGCTGCCTGGGTCCAGTGGCAGCATCAGTCTTCCCCAGTGCTGGGCAAGGGCTGCACCCAGCACCAGTCCCAGGCGGAAGTGGCAGCTTCCTGTCATCCAGCACAGATCCAGGGGCCTGCACCCCTTGGAGGAGTCCCACACAGCCCTGCTATTCAACAGGTACCTTAATGTCCTTCCTTGGAAAAGCTGTTTAAGAGCTGTTTTCTCCTCCCTTCCCCCTCACCACTCTCTGCTAAGCAGGAATTCCCCCCTCCGATTTGCCTTGCAGAGAAGGTATCTGTGTATTAGCTAGCACACCACATGCTGGGTCCATGCTGAATCAACAGGCAGAATCAACAGGTAGCTGGTAATGTCTCTCTGTTTTCTTAATGGGGCGATAAACACTGAGATAAGAGTGTAGGTTGTAGCTATGCTGATCTAAGGACATAGGGAGATGAGGTTCTTTGGGTGACTCTGATATCTTTTATTAGACCAATTTACACTTATCAGCCCTCCCACCCCCAGCTCACTTGCCTGTCAGTTTGCTGGAGACAGCATGGGAGAGAGATTGAAAAGCTCTGTATCATCAACAGATGCGTGTACTGCACACACCCCCTTTGCCTCAGTGCTGGCTGGGGGCTGGCAACACTCCTACCACTTGAGCAGCCTGGGGGAAAAAGCCTGAGACTGCAGGCAGGGGGTTTACAACTCCTCCCTGATCAGAGCCTCTTGCTGGGACCTAGCCACACCCCACTCAGCTCAGCTCTTCAAGAAAAGGGAGGGCTGCTGTAGTGTCCTCTGGCTTCCAGCCTGAGCCACTGCAGGCACGTGCCTGAATTTCCTCAGTCCAGAGGGATTGTCTGTATGGTTGGAAACCTGTTCAGCCTAGCCAGGTTAGACTAACCTGCAAAGGTTGAATCAATTCAGGCTTTTTGAATGCTAGTATGGTTAAAGGACACCAGTTTCTTTAGCCAGTAGCACACAAGAGAGTGATTTGACTGGCACTGTGACTAGCCACATTTTCAACCCAAACAACTAAGTACCTATTTACAGATGAGTCAACTAGAGAATATCTTTGGCACATGTCTGGAGTAAGGCTCAGATTTGTGCTACTGGATTCATAGCAAGACACGTTCATCCCCACACCTCTTCAATACAAGGGTAATTCGGTGAAATCTCATGGCAGTGGTAGACCAGAGATCAGTCTAGACCAGTGGTTTCCAAACTTTTTTGATCGCACACCCCTATCAGTAAAAATTTTTTGAGTATGCACCCCCAATATATGTATATTTATATAAATATAAATAGAAGTTCTAATATTTTCTTCCCACACCCCAATGAATCGTCTTGCTCACCCCTTGGGGTGCGCGCACCCCACTTTGGAGACAAGTGGTCTAGACTAGTGGTTGTCAACCTTTTTAGGCTCAAGGCACCCCTCAGAAAATGCCAGCTCTTATTTTTCTCTCATCTTTAACTATGGAAAATACTGGTAATAGAGCAATATTTCTGTTGCAAAGAACTCAGGTCAGAATGTTTTTTAACACTATGGTTCCATATTTGAAATCTCTGGGTTTATCTTCTGAATCATGTTTGCACACCTAAGCATTAATGTTCTGTGACGCTAGCCTTCAATTCTATGAACAACCTATGAAGATGAAAGATAGATGTCCGGAAACAAAAGCTGAATCTGAGTTGCCTTCAGATCTAGCATTCCACTAAAAAACAACTCATTTGCTACTTTCTTTCTGTGGTCCCTACTTGGATCCTACAACTAAAGCAAGAGCTCCTGCATAAAGTTATGAATTGTACATTATATTTTGGAGATGTGAGGCCAAGATATCAGTTCTGCCACTGTGTTTAGTGTCTATCACAGTGAAGAGCAATGAACCAGGACTATAAGAATGGCAAACGCTGACCCACTTTCCTGTAGAAAAGAGACAGGATTCATTTTATTATTCCCTGGGGGCCCATGGCTGATTGGGAATGGAACTGATTTGCTACTTGCAAATATTTTGGGGGCAGGTTGCAAAAACTAGTATATAGTCCTACAGTTCCTCTCCTCTCCTGGCCCCTTCTCCCCTCAGTATTTAGCACAGTCACATAACAAACCCATTGCTTCTGCTTTAGTAGGTGATGCACTGCAACCAAAATAGGTCAAAACGAAATGCTTTTGCAAAACAACCTCAGCCTATTCAGCATCTCAAAATCATCCCTTCATAATACAACACTCTTTTGCTAGGCACTGTAACAAAAGAAACCAAAAAGCTTCCCCATACTGTGTACACATACACATATGATCTTTTGTCCCTTACATGCACACACTCTGAGGGGAACCCAACATTTTGTGTTTTGGTTGAGGTAACATTCAGAAATGTCATAATACTCTAGATACACATATGAGGGTATTTTTTCATTGTTCTCAGTATGAAGAAGGGGTTTTGTTTGTTTGTTTTTTAATCCCATGCACATATGAAAAAGTCATTGGTTTCAGGAAGGGGAGATTCAGATACAAAAGTCTACCTTGAGACAGCCCTTGAGTTTCAAGTTTTATTTATCCACAGAATTCCAACTTCTACACTGACCTGTGGCCCACCAACATGTCTTAACTCTGAACTACAGCACTGAGGTCTAGGTGTGTATGAGTCAGTAAGTTGTCATAACCCATGCCTTCTATGCCAAGGCTACCACAAGTAGGGTGACCACATGTCCTAGAAAAACAAGCCTGTCCCAGTATATTTCTCAGCTTTACTGGAAGAAAAGAATGTTTTGTTTTTGGATTTTATGAACACCTCTGGTAAATGCCAACCTCCTGAAGAAGATCTCACCAAACAGATTCAGGCAAAATGGCAACAGGCTTGGGGCATACATATGAGGTTCAGGAGCTACCTTGTTAATGAGTGCCATTTGAAGATACAGATGGGTGGATCACTCTGTAACTAGGCCTATTGCATACTAAGACCCTGCCCTCTACCACCACTCCCACAGCCTAAACAGCTGTTTTCTTTTCTTTCAGCCTTTACTAATGCCAGCTATTGAAGCCTTCCCTAAATCAAACCCTGCACCAGTCTATCCCTACATAAAAAGCACACATTCAAAAACCTGATCGCTGCTATACAGTGTCGGCTGTTGAAGTGATACTCTTTGATGCATTTCACAAGGGCCATTGAAAAAACAGTGATAACTTTAAGCCGCTGCCAACCTGAAGTTGCTCATTGGGATGAAGAACAGGAGCTACTATGAATACAGAATTAACTGTTGCTTTTAGAGGGCTGTTTCCTTAAACCCTGCCTTTTCACTGACATTGATCTTTTCTGTAATAGGCAGGGAACAGGAGTTACAACTCCATGATTTCCATTCTAAATCATTCCCATTTTTCACAATAAAATACTCTAAGTCTGGTCTCTGGCTGAAGGAAATTCATTCGGAAAGATTGAAAATGGTCTGGCCATTTTAAAAAATAAGAACAAAAATATGCATTTTCCTATCGAAGAAATAATTTGTGTGATTTTTTTAAAGTAGTGCTAGTATTCAACCTGATGTAGATGAAGTTAAGATGACTCACTGAAGCACAGTCCCTTAGAGTGCTGTAGTGGAAACTGGGGTTGATTTGACAGAGTAATGAAGGTTTTAAAATTTACCTTCCACACACATGCATTATATTCTGCACTGAATTTTCTCACTGAGCTCATAAAAGGCCTAGTTCTGTAAAGTGCTGAACAACCCGTGAAGGTGCAGGCCACATCCGCTCTAGGCATTGCTCAGCATCTCACAGGATTGTTCCCAAATGTGGGATGGTTAGTGGATGTGTTAGTTAAGGTGCTCAGCAAACTGTCCCATGGGAAGTGGATAATAAAAGACTGTTTAATTTTGAAAGCTTTGTGCATCTAGTGTGTAACATCTTTTAAGCAGAAATATGGCCTATTAAAATGCACAAGCAGCTGTACACAGTTTTCTTCAGGCCCTTTCCCTTTATATCTTAGAGCAACGATTCTCAACTTGGGTGCCAGGGCACCCTGGGGTGCCTCAAGATCTTGTGAAGGGTGCCACAGTGTGTGGGGGAGTAAGCACAGGCTTGGGCTCATCTCTGTCTGACTACTGCCCTGCCCCTCTGCAAGGAGGTACGCACTGTAATTAATAAATTCGGTTTTGAAATGGCATACTGCTCAATTCACAAAAGTTATGACAGGTGCCTTGAATCCAGTGCAGGGTGCCTTGAGTCTAAAAGAGGTTGGGAACCACTGTCATAGAAGATGTGAAGCTTTCCATGATCCACAGGAGAGAGTCTCACCCCTCACACCTAGGGAGAGGACATTCTCCTTGTGCCTGTTATATTTTCAGATACACAGCAATAAAAGCAGAGCATGGTAACGTGGTATTTACCCCAGCCTAAGGAAAACACTTAACACTGAGGCAAAGAACAAACATAAAGCTGAGGGAGAAGGAGAAACAACTCACTCTGCTGCAGCCTATGGCTGAAATACATTGGATGCTGTATAAAAATCTATATATGCAGCTAAGGTGAGAACAAATTGAAAATAGGAGCAACTCCCACCACACCAGCCAGCCAGGAAAGAGAACCTGAAAAGCACAGCCTACTCCAGACACAGCTGTGTCCCCTGGCCTTTTCCATTAGATTAATCTTTGAAGCTGAAACATAAAATAGCACACGATTAAGAAGGGGGAAAAGCTCATTAAAAAAAAAAATCTAGCCTTTGTGGGTGCAAAAGAAGGCTTGAAAACATGACCCAAATATAAAGAATCCAAAACATTTTTAAAGCCTCTTAATTTGGTGGCTTGACTTATGATTTTTAAATACTTTGGATTGACAGCCATTTCTCTATTAGTTTGATACACAGACAACAAATTATCTTTCAGATACGTTGCTAAATATACTTCAGCACCCAGCCAAGTATTTGCCATATTATGAGTTCTTTCTTCTCTATTTATTTTTTCAAAGAAAGCTATGAAATTCTTTTTAAAAAATGCTACACTTCAAGAGCATTAATGTTACATAAATGAGTGTTCAAAAGTCAAAGCAAACAAGAACAAATTAAGTAGAATATATGCCTTATCTCTTCCTCCTTGTGCTTAAGCACTATAAGTCAAATGACTCTCAGAAGCACATAATATTTTATAAACAATACAATACCTTACTAGCTGTATTTCTATGCCTCTATATGTATATGCAGTGACTTCCAGTATTCTCTACTCTGACCATGCTAGGCAAACATGCCTTGTAAAACAGGACCGGATTAACCAAAAGGTATGAGACGGCCATTAGGGTCCCATGTACTGGTTGCCATTTTCTTGTCCAGAAGCTAAGATTTCATTACAATAAAAGGGTCCCTAGCCATTACTAACAAGAAGAACATCTTTCAAATTTGACCCAAGTATGAGTATGCCTGAGTCTGTGGACAGCTTGAAGCAATACTTCTGAGATAAGTGAACTACCCCAATGTAGTGGTTTCTCAGATGCTCAGTGATGATACCAGAATCTAATCAGAGCACATAAGAAAGGAAAGGAACAATCATATCTGAGCAGGCATCTGCAGAGGGGAACCTTCCCCGGCCTATAGACCTGGGGTTGCTGTGTAAGTGAGATCTTTATACCAGCCCTCTGGAGTAGGATCCCACCAGGGCTTGAAACAGGCTGGGAAACAAAGTTGTCTGTAGAGTGCAATAAGTAAATTATGACTAGTCCTCTGATGTAACTGGTCTCCCCAGGGATTGGCATGTGCTTGCATACTCAGGGCATTATGCTGAATGATTCGCAAAGCACCATCAGCTAAATTAAAAATGGGATGAGTTTAAGGCAATTTAAACAATTCCCAGGAAAAAATATCTGAAATGATGTGTAGAATCTAATCCAGTTTTCTGTTGTGGACTGGCTCCTCCTTGATGCTTTTTTCCTCTTTGCACTGAATATCACACATCTCCCTTTAAAATAATAGAAATAACCTTTCAGACAAAGAGAATGCCTGAGGCAAAGAAAGGCAAAAAGCTAAACAAGAAGCTCTGAGACATTTGAGGCTGACCTATCATACCCTCTGGCCTTGACAATGAGTGGATTGGAACAGCAAGTGGTACTAGAGGTCAGGTGAGGTAAAACTGTATCAGTGCATCTACATGTGCACTAATACGCTTAGTTAAAGTGCACTAAATCTAGTACCTCCATTGTGAGGTACTAGGAAAATGCACATTAGCCTGTCTTAATGCACATTAACTAAAGAGCACAGTTTTTAAGTGATGCTAATTATGCATTTGCCTATTTTAATTTACATTAAATACCATAGGTTTTTTTTAGTGATGCTTTAATGCATATTAAACTAGGCTAATGTGCATTAAAGTGCACCTGTAGACATGCCCTATGGGATCAGACAACTGGCATAGCACAAAGTGCTAGAGAACAGACACACTTATGAGCCTTGGCCAAACTGTGGAGGGAGCAAGTCAAAACTGGAATAGAAGGGAATGCTACAGGTCTGGCATAGGGCAGTGGAGGACCAGAACTCAGAAGGCAAAAGGCATCATAGATAAATGCTGAAGTGCAAAGGATGGTGTGTACAGATAATTCCTGCACTGTGTGGATTCAGCTGAAACAATCAATATGTTACACATCAATATTTCAGTTCACTGGGGAAAAAAGAAAACTGTATTTCTTAGCACAATACTGATAATTCCTTCATTTTCCACCCACACTTCCAGCTAGAAATTAAAGCTCGCTTCTCCTTTTCATTTGGAGATGTGTGTGCCAGAGTAAGTAAAAGAATAATCATGGGCTCTCAAGGAGCTGTTGAACAAGGAACTTTTCGTGCCTGACATTCACCAGTGAACATCTTTATTTTGCAGCAGCTGCCCTCATTCACTTGCAGCAAAGACATATCCAGCAGTGAGCACAATAGGTGTGGGCTGCCATGATTCATCTATAGCCATAACAATGAAATGAGTTATCTGTTTTCACATTGGTGTGTTCACTTATGCACAAAATCATTCCTAACTTCTCAGCTGCTTTTCTCTTGAGCAAATCAGCAGTATGTTCACCAGGATGATGCCTCAAAGAAACCATGGCAAGCTCCTCATTTGTACAGACTACTGCAGACTCTAGAAAACTTAACTTTTAACCAGTAACTGGACACATGTATGAGTACTGAACGCAGTTAGCTTCTACCAGTAGACAAACGCCTACTGGTTCCTTTGCTGTTTTAGAAACTGGAGTTAAACTTCTTACAGGAAGGGAAAAATGAGCTTCTGCCAGTTTTTCTCTCTTGCAAGGCTTTGTGTTTAAAATATGTTTCTTGGTGGCTTGTTTCATAAATCCCAGCACAGTCAAGTCCTACCTTCATTATGTAGGGCTCATCTAAAAAGAAAAGCTGTGCCAGTCCAACGATACCACTACTGTTAAAGCAGCACAACCCCCTTCACATGGCAAGCTGCTTACACCAGGACCACTATTACTGTATGTATACGAGAACAAACTATACTGTGTAAGACAGCCACACTAAAGGCTGAATTACTTTAACCATTTAAGAACCAAAAAAGTAATCAACTGCTTACCGTGTCTATAAGTCTATAAGTTACTGATAGAAGTTGTGTGCACACAGCTGCTGACGTTGCAGTTGCTCCTACAGACTCACACAAGGGAATCACTTCCTCACAGTCAGAAGCTGTATTGGCAACACCTGCACTGAGTGGTCAGGATACAGCCCAATGTCTCCTGTGCCACTTAGCTCACTACCTTGTAGGACCTTTTCTGAAATGCATTGCGGGATATGAGAATGCCTGTCAGAGGATCCTTGGAGCTTTAGGTCCACTTCCCTCCATTCCATTTTGCTGTCCTTTCCTTTTGTGCTGCTATCACTACTGTAGCAAGGAAGTTTGGTGCCTGAGACAAGCCTGCAGCAGCAGCCTGCCCTTGCCCCGTGCACAGACCTGGGGGCCACAACCCCCCATGCTTGCCTGGGAGTGCATGCAGTGACAGAAACCGCCCTCCCCCATCCCAGCACCCCTCCAAATGAGTAGCTTGCAGCTCTGTCCTGCACCCTGCCCAGCTGGGCAGCACCTGTTGTGTCCCTTTGTTCCCGCATCCGGGGCGGTCACCCCATTCCCCCGCCCCCCCCCCCGCGCTACACTACTGGGGCTATTTACAATTCTCTCAATTCTTTTCTTCTGTCCCATAGTTTCTTTCTTGATCTAGCTTTCAGAAATCCCTCTGCTGCCTCACAATCAGAAATGTGCAAATGAAACACACCAGCAGAGTTCTTGTGTCTCTTTTCAAGACTGGGCACTGGAATCTTCTAGGTTTGTGGAACTTCCATGAATACCACAGCAAGCCAATTGTGCAGAGAGGCAGATAATGCAGACAGTGCATGAAAATCACTAGGTGCCACAGGCATTCATTGAACAGCTCTGTACACTGGAGCAGTGCTTTTGGGCTTCTCAAATGAGCACCAAGGGGTAGCTCTGGGTCATGACTCACAGTACTACAGGCACCGATATAAGAAAGTGGTACGCAGAACAGTCCCCGGGAGGTCTGGCTGGGTGATTCATAGACATCCTGAATATTCTTGGCAGCCCTTACTGGATGGTGTGTGGACGGAGGGCCCTTAGCAAATAGCCTCTTTCCCAATTGCTCTGGGTAAGTAGGTGTTGCCAAAAAACTAAATGAAAGAGTTTTAACCAGTCTGAATGACAGTCACTTCCCCCCTCTGCTTTGTAGGAACTTCCTGATGGTTTTTTGGAAGGCTGCCCAAGTTCAGAGCAACCAGGAGCCTCACTCCACACAGGTTGTAGGCCCCAGGCTGCATACTGTGGGGGGTGGAAAGGGATTCCCAACTGCTACCACTGCAGAACAATTAGAGCAATGGGACTGCAGCTGCCAGGAAGGAGCCCAGAGGCTATGCGTTAACCACTTGCAGGCTGGAAGCAGCCTGTGGGCTACCAGTTGGACAGCCCTGGTTTGAGGGATGAGCCTGTTCATGTTGTGCTCTGGACTTCTGGTCCTGACCACACTGACATGAGTCTTTCTTCTGCTACCTGGTTTCTGTTCCTTCCCTACAGCCACCCCATTTGAATGTGTACTGGCCACAATCCCTGAGGACCTACTTAGGAATCCCAGACAAGCTTCCCATGCATCCTGGCTCCCCTGAACCCTTTTCCATGAGCCCTGGTGCCTTTCTCCATGCATTATGGCAGTAAGAGAAGAAACTAGCTGGTCTGTTTTAATTTCCCTTCCTTCTGCCAGCATGGGAGCAAGACAAACCAGAAGTTCTCTCTCCTCCTTTTCCCATGCCCTGGCCTGAGCATGAGAACAATAGCCCAGGGGCAAGCTTGCTGAGGGTGCTATGCTCACTATGTTATATTTCCTCTCTGCATGCAAGAGTTGAGCAGGGTGAATGACAGAGGGAGGAGTTGAGTTTCCACTCACTGCAGTGCATAGCATAGGAAGGGTCACTTGACCTGCATAAAAGCTGAATGAGAGAAGTCCTTCCCATGTTGCCATTTGCTCACTCTTGCCTTCAGTCTACTCGGTTTGGTCATGCCTCTCTCAGATTCTTCCTCTGAGATGGCTAACAGAGTACTCAGCTGTGATAAGGGATTGTATGACATGGATGCTTGTCTATCCACTGGCAATTATTTTTGTTCCTTACCTACCTAGGCCCTTTCTAAAGGGTTGCCTAGGCTCCTGGCTCAACCCCTCACCTGCATGATAGTTCCAAGGTGCGCAGTGCCTCTGTCACTTGGCAGTGTTAGGGCTGTGGTACAGGAAATAATGCAAGCAGTTGGCACAGAATCATCTTCATGTGTGCTCCTGGGGAAGATATGGAGCTGAGTCAGTCCCAGGCCCTGGCTGAAAGCATGGAAAAAGGCCAAAGGCCCTAGTACTTCCAACTGCTTGAGAGAAAAATCAGCATGTTCCATGACAACCACACAGCTTCGGGTACTCTCACCCTGCTTGGAAGCCAAACTTTTTGGCAGAAAATGTTAAAAGAATGGCTCCTAGCCTGTGGTCCGCACACCAATGCATGGCCCACAAAGCCAGGGTAAGTGGCTGCAGCAGAATACTGGGACCCACACTTTTCACTTCAAAGTTGGTGAGAAGTGGGGCACGATGGTCTATGAGAAACATTGATGGTGGCAGGTGATCTAAAAATGTTTGGGAACAGCTTTTAAAACATTTTTTTAAAACCTTGGTTGATGCTATTGCTCTTTAACACTCCTTTCCCATAGCCCCTCTGAGTAACAACAGACAGTCTGAGGATCCCCAAGGGCTCTGAATTCTGCATCCACAGAACAGCTAGAATCCACAGGCTTTGACACCACCCCGAGCCTGGCTCCAACTCCAGGGGCTGGGCAAGTATAACACCGAGGCTGCAGTAGAAGTCAACTGGAAGAACTAGCGGTACTTTTCAAGCGGTTGACCTATTTTTCTACAAGCTCTGATTACCATTGTCTTGGGAGTTATAGATGATCATCCTCTGAATATAATATATAATACCCCATCATTTGCATTATCCCTTTTTAGCAGTTATTTCAGTCGCTACAGAAACGCTGTCTAGACTGGAGGGGAGTGCAGCAGCAGCATGCCTCAACCTATCCTCACATGTCAGGGCTTGAACTAGTTGTTTTGGGAAATGCTTTCTCTGCCTGCTATTGAACAGCAAGAGAAGGTGCAGGAGAGAGAACGACTAGCAAAATTTCACAGCCTTTTGTAAGGCATTGGGGTGAGAGGATCTCTGGGATGTTAACTGATATGTTCTTGTTTCACAGCGGAGAAACTTAGCACACTCAGACAATGCCAGCCAAAGATTCACACTCACCTGATGGCAGCAAGAGCAGAAAGGAATTGTATCCTATGGTCAGATTAGTATGGATTGTGGCAGGGTTCACCTTCCTCTGCAGCGGGGGTGTGGTGTTCTTCCTGGGATCTCTAGAGGGTATTTTAATAACCTTTGCAGCAGTGCATGGTGATCCTTCTGCTTCACCTGTGGCAGACCTTGCTCTGTATTGTATCAGGGTCGACTGTGGTTTTGTTAACAAGTTAGACAATAGTTTTGCATAAGAAGGTTTGGATAGGGATGATCCTGCCTCAGGCAAGAGGTTGGACTAGATGACCTCTTGAGGTACCTTCCAGCCTTCCTTCTCTATGATTCTATGGGTTGTTGTGTGTATGGGGATTGAGGGGAGGAGACCGAATCCTTTTGTACACCTACTGACCCACAATCAAGAGTGCTTTGGCTGTCACTGAATTCTGCTTTGTTCCTACTTTGCGTTAGCTTTCCCAATGAAATCCTATAATTGGGTTTTCTTCCTACTTATAAGTAGGTGTCTTTTGCTTCTGTAGCATTTGTGGGCCAAATGAGATTGGTGGCTTTCTTGAACTGGATACTTTCATTTGACATTGGAAATATGGCATATCATCTTCAAACAATGCTGCTCTAAAACTTTACTGCCTGTGGGCTTGGGCTTTTGGATGTTGGCACCTTCCTCACGGTAGCTTTCTCATCTTCCTCACCCCCTTGCATTGCTTCCAAAAGCTTGGGTATGATAACAAACAGAGTATCAGGGAGCCTTACCTATTTAATGGGACTCAGCAAAGTAGCTGGAAACCTTGCCATCGCCAGAGAATGTTGGTTAAAATTCTGCTTAATCCATTCTGGCATGTATTAATATGGATGCTGGCCTGCAGGTGGCTGTATCTTTCCAAGGGAGACAGCTTCAGCACAAGCTCCCTCAGGGTATCATTTATATTGGTGCTTACAAAACCAAGCATAATTTTCTAAAAGGGATATCAACATCTTGAAATTAATCAGGTTTACTCACGTATAGCAAAAGCATCTTTGGTTTCCCCCAGTCCCTTTGGTCTTGTTTTAACTAGATAGCTCTGTTTTGTTTGAGGCTTTAAAATGGTTTTCCTCATCAGTTTGGTGCTCTGCGTACCTGGAACAAATGGGGGTAGGTTTGGGCAGAGCCCCATGCAGGTCTGAGCCCTTTGCTGTCCATTGGGCTAATATGGGAAAACAACAGAAATACCCACTGCAAGGGTCTGTCCCCATTCACTCCCTCTGACTTTTGGCATTTCCCATGCAGGTCCAGGCAGAAAGGTCACCTCCCCTTTTCACCTTCACTAACATTTACCTGTTCCTCCTTTGCCCCATGCTGGCCTTGTCACTGCACCTTTTTGCTTCCTCTAGCTATTACTGTGGTTTTCAACCTGTGGTCTGCAGATCACCGGGGGTCCACAGACTATGTTTAAGGGGTCCACAAAAGATGACTATGATTAATCAAAAGTATGTGATGCCATGTGATTACAGTCATCAAATTCACCTCCATTCAACATTTTTTACAGGTCTGCAAATGAAAAAAAAAGGTTGAAAGCCATTGCTTTAGTACCACAGAGCTGTCTAAACAAATTCCCTCCGTGTCTTTGTTTCCTCATGCAGTTTTGCAGTAGAAACTGTCATGTTTTTACATTTTAATGTAAAATGTTTTTATGTTTAACTGTGTAATACAGTTTAAAAATTAAACTGTATGTGCCAAATGAGGAGATAACAATAGCGCCCACTCACAGAATCATAGAAGTCGGGTTGGAAGGGACCTTACAGATCTTCAAGTCCGACCCCCTGCCAGGGCAGGAGAAAAAACTGGGCTCAAATGATCCCAGCTAGGTAGGCATCAAGCCTTCTCAGAAACTGGAGAAATGTGACCCTGGAGTTAAAAGGGGAAATGCAATTAGCTAGTATAGAGTGGGGCCATATTTTCTGTTGGTTCAGTGGACAGTATTGAAAAACTGGGGGGGGTCGAGGAGTGGAGAATGCTGTCAAGTCTGACCAAAACAAAAATGTTTGGGGGCATCAGGGGTGAGAGAGGAGAAGTTTGCAATGTGAAAAGAAAGCGGATTGTATTTCATGCCTACCTGAAACACGGCATGACCCAGAATGTTTCGCTTCATTTTGCAGTGTTCTTAAGTCATTTTGCTTATCGGGTTTTCTTTTAATACAAAAATGCCACCTCAAAACAGGAAGGTAAAAAATTGCACCTTGAAAACACCAGCACAAATGAAACGAGTTGTAGAGCAGGACCACAGGGCACAATGCAGATGCCAGGGAGAGACATCTGAGCTAGTTGAGCCAGCCCTCCTCAGCAGGCTTGAGTGGGACATGGCTGAAATGGGTCTGCCATCTCCATACAGCATAGCATTGTGCCACAGAGACAAATCTTTAATGTAAATTAACAGATTACATGTGTGGACATTGGTTCCAGGTTGCTGAAGGGTTTTTCTTTTCTTTTCTTTTTTACTTTGAGTTTAATACATGTTGATTTTAACCTTAAAATACATTTTAATCCAGGATGTAGACTTGGAAGCCAAGGTGCAGGACACATAGGAGAGAAAAGCAAGTGAAAGCAGAAGGAAGGACAAAGATATATATGTGTATGCATTTCTCTCACAGATGATGTGCAGTGTCTGACTGGAGCAGTCAAATAACACAGCCACCATCACCAATTTCACAATAATGAATGAAGCCTGAGAAAATGAACAAGCTGACTTCCAAACAGGAGATGTGATAATCAGTGCTATGATGTTATAATAGGACCACACAGGAGCTCCCCCCAGAGATAATGTTACTTTATTATATAACTAATGCTGCATCATAAAGGCAGGCAAAATACAGCCATCTCCTGAGTATAACAGCTCTCTCAAACTGAAAATGTGGAGTTTGATGGCAGATTAAAGGTGTTGGATATACAAGTCAAAAAGTGATTTTTCTAACTGCCTGGATTGCAAACTCCCTCCCCAGGACCAAGCTTAGCCAGTCTCTTCTCCCCTCAACCAATACAGATTGTATATTTGGAAGTCAACTGGTGATTTTTGTTATGAAGAGGCAGGGAAGAATAGACTGCAGCTTGCTCTTCTGGAGCTATACTGGCACTGTGGGAGCCAGAATGTGTTTGCATGAGTTGAAAACATAAAGGGACCAGAACAGTCAGAGGAAGCACTTTTACAAGGTCACTTGTATGATCATATCACTTGAAGCCTTTGGTGTCAGACATTGTCACCACCTGAATCATCCCATTGCTGGGCACCAAAAATAAAATAGGTGTAGGCCATGTCCCCATGGCTTCCCTTCCAAGCTCCCTGCTCAGTTCATATCTGCTTAGAGGCACCAAGCCATGCTCCAGATTCACAGACCCTGCTGGAACTATTCTTGCTTTACCAGCCCCACACTCCTTGTGATAGCTTAAGCCTCAGTCTCCAGCCTTTCTCCTGATTTCTACCTATAAAGAGAACTTCACTGATAGGACAATTGATCTACTGGAAGGAGAAGGTGGCTAGGAGCACCAAGACCCTTCTTAGTTCACTTATGCCACCACTTTTGTAACCTTGAATGTTTCAGTGCCTCGGTTTCCCTTTCTATACAACAAGAATAACAATACTTCCCCACCTCATGTGTTTATGAAGTGTTGGGTAGTGTGCTTGTTGTATCCTGGATAACTAGCAGCCTTGTAGGGTTATTTATTTAAAGAAACTGCTACTGGCAATGGGGTCTCCACAAAACAATCCCTCTCTCTCCTTTAATTCACAGGGTAACCGCATGCTGGCTATCTCCTCTGGGCTAAGATGAATCCAGGCTTCCATGACAGCAGCAGCACGGGCCAGGATGGGAAGGCAGACCCCTCCCTTCTCAACCTGGTTATTCACAAAGGTGGAAGCTACACTGCAGAGGAACTCTTATCTAACCTACGCAAGGCAAAGCCAGTAGGTGGCTGGTATGACACTGGTGATAGCGCTCTGTGAAGCGGGAAGGAGGGAGCATTCCTCAGGTTGTACATTAGTTTAACACTGTGGTAGCAGGACTCATTGCTTGGTTCTCCTCACCTTGCTGCCTCAGTCTCAGAGGACTGTAATAAGCTACTGATCACATATGAGTGAGCTGTTAGGGGCACTGGAGAGAGGGGCACACAGGTCCTGCATCTGTCCACTTAGACCAGTGTCCATGTGTAGTTCTGTCCCTGATTCTAGTCATTGGTGTCACTATACAAAGCAGGGTCAGTGGCAGTGGCCCTTCTACTCTGTACCCACCAACAGCTGAACATGAAGTTTCAAATATGTGGATACTTCAGGAGGAGGCTCTCTCTCTCATCAGCCTAAATCTTTGGGCCACATTGGCCCCCCCACAAGGCATCCCTCAAGGTTTTGTCCATTTTGTGCCACTGCCATTTGCTTAAAAATTGTTGCACCAAGAGGTTGTTCTATGCCTGACATTATTGCACATGCTTAGTGGGCTGAGCCTGCTGCAGTCTCTAGGGAATGCACTAAATAACATCCCTCTTCACAGTGCAGAGCCAGGGATGTCCCGTCCCAGCCACAGAAAAGAAGGCAGACAGCAAATCAGCTTCATCTGACCTGCTAGGTTTGCTACCTGGACATTGGGGGAATTAAAAGTGTTTCTCAAAAGTACCTACATTTGGCAGCCAAACTAGATGGTAAAGAAGGTACTGGGGACTCTCTAGGCTAAGGTCTGTTGTTCACTGTAATACTGAGTGTGGTAGTTGGGCAGACCCTGTCCTAATGAGAACAGCTGAAGTAAACTGATGGGACTTGGACTGAATGGCAGAGAAGACCAGCTGGTCTAAAGGCAGAGAGAGAGAAAGAGATCAGCAGTGCTCAGGAATGCAAAGTAAAACTAACCACCAACCACAGGGTGTTGCACGTATCCTGCCTTGCCTTTTTCCTCACAAAGGAGCAAGCTGTCCTCCTGACCCCACTACCCGGCCATTTAGCATTTGTTGAGTTGCAGGATGTGTTGAGATCAGAAGCCCCCTCCCGATGGAAGGAGACAAGGCTTCACTTCTTGTCCCCACAGGCAGAATCTTTCTGTGACATCATGATCTGATAGAGGGTTTCCCGGAAGTGCTGGTCCTGGCTCAGCCTCTTGGCTGCTTCCTTCAGCTCCACAATGTTACCTGCTTCTGTCTGCGAGAAGACGAAGGACTGTGACTGCTTCACTGAAATGAGAGCACCACAAGCAGGTGAGAACTCACTTGTCAGCAATCCCCTAAAGCCGACCCAAGCCCAGATCAAACAAAGAACCTGTACCAAGTAACTGCAATGAAATCATTATGTCCCTGATCTATGGGACATCCAATTACAGTTGGGAGCACGTGGACCCATGCCACTGTCTGCCGACAGGGGAAAGAATGAGGGTAGGGAACGATACATGTGCCTTTTGCTGCTGTCAGACTGCAAAAGTGCCCTTGAAGTAAGGTTTCCAATGGGACAGCAGTTCACATGGACTCAGCTGCAGGAGCGAATTCCCCCCAGTGCTCATGCAGAGTGCTACTGGCAACGAAGGGGTTAACACAAGTTTCCTCATACACACAATGTGAACGAATTAAGATGGAGGTTTCTTACCTTCTCTGCGGACAGAGGAGCCCCACATTTCTCTGCCTGCAGCCCCTTGTGAGGGCAACAGCGCTGCAAGGGGACAGAAAACACGAATCATTTGTGGAGGCCACTCCTCACCTATCCCACTACCCCCACCCCACATCCCAGCTCCTCAGAGTTTAAGTGGGGAGATGGAGCCCAACACCTACAGTCGTTCCATGAAGCACTGGCCCTCCGGCGGTGAAAGCGGCAGCTTTTTATTCGGCGGGTGGCAGCCCTGTGAATGTACACGGAGTTCTTCATGATCATGGGCATCTTGGCTTCCAGCTCGGCGCTCCGGATGCACTCCTCAAAGAACTCTGGGGAGGAGACAGCCCAGGGGACACACAAGGCCCTGGTCAGCCTGACCCATGTGACAGACTTGACACCGAGGGCATGATCCTGTTGAGATCAGTTTGCACTCCTGAGGGATTGGATCAAGCGCATCTGGATACTGTGCCCTTCTGTTGCACCTTTTAGATTAGGAACTCAGAGAATCTGACAAACACTAATTCATGAAGCCCCACAACGTCCTTTTGGGGGTAGCAGTAGCTTCCATTCACCACTGATCTAAGCTGGATTTGCGCTGCTGAAATGAAGGCAGCAGATCCCACTACCAATCCTACATGAGCCATCCACTCCTCCTCAACTGCTGTTCCTCTGGCGTCAACAACCTCTCTGTATCACCATCTAAATCAGGGCTGTCCAACTTCTGAGTGGCCAGAGGCTGTAGGCGCTCCAGCCACATACCACACGAGGATGATGCATGATCCCTAGGCCACATGCTTTGTTCACTAGAAACCACCTTGCTTAGTTTGTGTTCTTTGGCCTGGGGGCATAGGGCTTGTGGCGATAGCTCCTCTTGCAGAGCATATTCACCAGTAGGAGGGGTGAAGGAATAGTGACTTACTTTTCAAATTGCTGACATCAGCTTTCATTTTCTCTTCCTTCTCCTTGTTGCGATCAACAGAATTTAAGCCTTGCTCCAAGCTCTGAAGGGCTTCTTCAGCCTCCCCTAATCTTCTCTCTAGATCCATACGTACCTTTACTTCAGCCTGGGGAAGGAGGAATGAGGAACACCAAAAAAAACCTAGTTAAGCAACTGTCCCACTGCTGCTGACTCTCAGAAGTTGTAAGGAACCTAAGCAAATGGTTTTATAGATGGAGAAAGGGCCAGGATAAGGACAGCCAGTATAGACAAGGTAAGAAACCAAAATCCCAATAAAACAGCCCCCAAAAACTGAACACTGAGTCAATGTGAATAGGGAAGTGCTTTAAAGTGATCACAGCTCTAGGTCTGAAATGGAAGTGCATCACTTTCTCAAACTGAACCCAAACCTAAGGTTCAGAAGTGCTTGGAGGATGGTCTCTTACTCTGGTTTTCCAATTTCAGAACTGCCCCCACCTTCTGGAGTCTGTTTGGAATCAGATGGTTGGTATACCCCAGAAAGTACTTGTGGCAGATCTACCCCAGAAAGTACTTGTGGCAGATTTACCCCAGATAGTACTTGTGGCAGATGAACAGGAAATACATGGGACTTCCTGGAGAAAAAAAAACAACAACAACAAAACTAACCCTGTCCTTTCTAACTGAATGTTCCTGAGCTGAGGTCAGGGTATAACAATTCAGATTGAGCACTTATCCAGACTGATTCTCCAGGGCCCTTGAGGTTCAGCCATCACGAAAAGATGGAGAGAGATCCCTTTTCCTCTGCCCTTTGGCTAATATCAGATGCTCTATCAAGGGTGGCATCCTGTCTTTCTGGAAGGGACAGTCTCATAGTCTAATAAATCAAAGGTTTCCAAAACTGTGCTGCCCGCTCCATTTATTGCAATATTCTTGAAGTGGAGCAGCCAAGAGCACTCCTATAATTCATATGGTACTTTTCAGAGGCAGCACAGGCTTCCTATTCTGCCCTGAACAAGGTCCTGCACAAAGTATCTGATTGTAGAGGCAGAGCAGTCTCAGGGCATGGTCATGCCTGCTAGAATAAACCTTGCTGGTAGATCAGAAACTAAGCCTAATGATTTATGGGGCATGGTATAAGTTTCCTCCAGCCACTACTGCTTTTACCTATAGAGTGGGAGAGAGTCTAATGGTAGGGAGGACAGTGAAGAGGGGTGGAAGAGGCAGTAGATTGCAAGGTAGGGGTAGAGTCAGTGGACCACATGCACAGTACCTTGAGGTCTCTTTCTGTTTGCAGCTTCTCTGC
This sequence comes from Crocodylus siamensis, assembly GCF_052110815.1. Lineage (NCBI taxonomy): Eukaryota > Metazoa > Chordata > Crocodylia > Crocodylidae > Crocodylus > Crocodylus siamensis. Next base: position 225,046,973 of record NC_143396.1, on the reverse strand, counting down.
AGTCAGCTCTGAGAGTGAATTCTGCAGTGCCTGTGACTGAGAAGAGTAAAACTCCCGCTCCTGCTCCAGGGCTTGGGACCGCTCCTCATTCTCCTTCATCCTGCCACGCAGAATGCCACATCAACATTAGGGAAGGCCTGTCCCCCACAAGCTCAACTCATAGGAAGGAAGGAAGGAACTGAATCTTGGTGGAAAGCTGCTCTTGCAAACACAGTTGGCCTCTGTTGGAGATGCACATATTTCACTTTGGGGCATTCCCTTGGCACTTCAATTCTACTTTTTAAACAGGCAAGTGCAGCACTTGAACAGGACCCCTGAGGTCTGGAGGGTTAATATTCTTTATCCATAGAACACATGCAACAGTAGCATGGGATTCCTGTTTACTGCTAGGCCCTCATGCCTTCACCCAGCTCTGAAAGAAACAACTTTAGACATTAAAGGAGTTCAGCTAGGTCCAGTCACAACTTGACTCTGCAGACTGCAGAAAGGGAGAGACATCTGCAATATGAACATTTGACCAGTGGGAATTAGATGGCCACCAAGGTCATTTGATACTGGCAATCACAAAGCAATGCCATCCCAGGGTCACCATTTTTCATCACCCCTGACCCAAACTGAATTTGAACCAGTTGCCCAAGTAGCGCTCTACTGCCTTCAGCCAGAACCCAGGAGTGGAATCTACCAGAGATCTAGCCATGCTGTCTAGGTTGTTGGCCTGAAGAAAATGGACATCGGGTCAACATGAACGGGGAAGTACTTATTGTGGTTCTAGGTCTGAAAATAGGTTCCAGCGGCTCTTCTTGGCATCACACTTCTTCTGCAAGGGCTAGATTAGCCCCTTCCTTCTCTGACATTCTGCAAGAGCCTTTTACCACCATCACTCTCATCCTCACCTCCTCTCTGCTAGGAGTTTCTCCTCCAGAAGCTGATGCATCTTCTCCTCAATCTGGCGGAGGTTGCTGTGCAGACCCCAGCTGGGGTTTTGCTGCTTGCTAATGTTGGGGAGAGGCTGAAGCTTGTTTTCATTCTCTTTCAACAACTCCAGAGTTCTTTGCTTTTCCACAGAAAGCTCCTTGGGAAGGAGTAGGAACAGATCATGTTAGTTCCAGCCAGGTCTCCAGCTTCCAAATATTGCTGTTCTTTTGCTAGACACCTTTCTGCTTGCCTTTTCTCAAAAGTTTCCTTGTTGCCCTTCCTTCCTTCCTTCTGTTGTCTACCTCCTTTCCTTACCCAGCTAAACTCTGTGTTCCCCTTCTCAGCTGCAACTCCGGGGTCAATAAGCACCATAGTGCTCTCTCTTTCCGCCTGGCATAGGAAAGATCCACACTCAGAATGTTTGCCTTATGGTCAAACTGAACTCAAACCACCCAGCAGTGAGCTGAAGAGATAAAGCAAAGCAAGATGGCCCTGCTTTATGGAAAAGCCACATAGAATCACAGAGATTAAACCAATAGATTTCTTTAGTAATTACTCTAAAATCCATTAGAATGGAATACAAAACTAGATTCTTTTACCATATGTTTTGGACCACCCTGCAAAATTCAGTACAAAATTATGAGTCAGATTCTGGCTGCAGCTGACAGTGTCTGGGAAGGGGTAGAGAAAGAAGAGCTCCTCAGAAGGCATAAAACTCATGTAGTCATCCTTTTAGCCCTTTGTGGGATTGGGGTCATGAGAGGTGAAGGCAGAATGCGACAGAGCTCTGCTTTACTCCACAAATTCTCTGCCAGTGTATGATTCTTCACAGAACCATACTCAGTGGTGGCTCTGATTTATACCAGGGTTAGGGTCAAGGCAGTGGCAGCCTTCAGTGGCCCCCTGACAGCTTCCTCCCTGCCCTGAAGGGATACATCCATATATCCTGACTAAAGAATAACAGGATGGATCATTGCCATTGCAGATGGATTTCATTCTCTATTGCACTCTAAAAGCTTTCAGAATAATTTCTATGGGACACTCATCTAATTGCTGTTCTGTTCAATAGGACTTTGCCCAAAAAGCACTCACCTCCAGTGTTTTCTGCAAGGACTCTGTCAAGCTTCGCAGATCCTTCTTCTCTTCCTCCACACCCTTGAGAGACCGGGCTGTCAGCTCTAGCTCCCTAAGGTGAAACAATGGTAACATACTTTTGTGCGTTTCCAATGTCAGACATTGCACTCACAACTGGAGGCTATAGATTTTAGGGCCATTAATATAAGACACTGTACTGCTAGTTTGTAAAGGATACCATCAAAAAGTGGAAATGCCAGGTGTATACTTTGACGGGAGAATGTTAGATATGTTATGTCTTAAATACATTAAAAATTGCTAATAATGATTAGCTCCTTCTGGCCCTTTAAATGAGTGCGGGGGTGGAGTGGGGTAGGGAAATCAGTCTGTTTGCTGTGGGGACATAACCACAGTTACCAGCTAGAATTTGCTGAAAAATCTCTGGTGGAACAGTTTGTCAAAAATGCATTTTTGCAAAATCACATCGATTTTGCCAAAATTCAATTTCAGAGTAAAAAAACAACAGTAACAAAGCTGAAACATCCCATGGTGACAGAATAGAAACAAAACAGATTTCTCCTTCCTAAGACACTTTCAATTATTTTTTTCAAATTTTTTTTACTTTTCATTACATTATATAGTACGGAGCTCCCCAAACGGTGCCTGACAGGCTGCATGCAACCCATGAGAGGTTAACTTGCAGCCCCTGGGCTCCCATTCAGCTGCTATTGCCTACAGCAGCAGCCAGGCTCTCCAGGTTCCTCTTCCCTCCTCCAGCTTTCTACTCCTTCCCCAACAGCCCACGGCACCTGTATAGTGCACCTGTATAGTGCTGTGCAGTCAAAGAAGAGTACCCATGCAGTGTAGGGCCTGCAGCGTATGCTGATGCAGCCCATGTGATGTGTGGCCTACAGCTGCTTAGTTGGATGGCCCCAGTACAGCATATAGAATACTGCACTGCTCTACCGGTGACCACACAACATTTTTTCAGCCTGTGGCTAAGGTGTAGCTGAATCAAGAAGGCGGGTCTTGTTTCTCAGCAGCTGTTTTGGGGTCACCACAGGAACTTTATAAACACTCTATGGCTCAATTGACAACTCTCCTGTAGAAAATAAGACGATCCTCCATCAGTCCCTGAACGCAGCATGTGAAATAGGAGGCTACCATGTGGAACCTCAGATCAGAAGTACTACTGGATGCTTGGACAAGCCAGAGATAGCCTCCTCTCACCTCCAGCTGAAGTGAAGAATCCCCGTTGCAATGACAGTGGTTCTCTTTGGGTTTGCTTAAGCAAACTCCCCTTGGTCCTGTCAGCTTTTTGTGGGCATTAAACAACCCATGGCCAGTTTTGCAAAAATAAAAACAGGCCCTGGTGTCCTTCATCACTCTTTTGGTAACTTGGTAAAAAGGTCCCCTTTCCACTGCTGTGATATGCCACTTCTCTTCCCAGTCTGACACCTGGACATTGCCTTGCTGATAAAATTGACACTTTTAGGAACCAAACCAATCCAGAGCATCACTCTACCAAGAGATGTAGTCTACATGTGCCAGAAACAAACATGCTCTCACATGCCAGGACTGTAAATACTTGAAAGGGAAAAGATGGCCCTACTCAAGAGTATATGCTTACACCTGTGGCCATCCGCATGGCACTGATGGACACTGTGTGATCCTCATGCTGCCATTCTACTTATACTCTTCTAAATCAAGCAGGTGAGGGCCAGAACGGAAGTGCAACTGAGGCTGCTTGCCCTCCCCCGGCAGAGGGGGCCAGCCCTCTCACTCCTCTGCCTGGTTTTCTCCCTGGCTGGACCTCATTACCGTTTAATCTGGTCTTGCTCCAACCGTAGCTCCTGTACCACTTCTTCAAACTGCTGCTTTTCTGCCTCCAGCACCTGGTTAAGACGCTCCAACTCCTGACAGGCAAGAGGAAGATATAAGTGCACTGCTTAACATTTAGTAACCTGCATCATGTTTTATTTGAACTGCTCTTGGAGAAACATGACCTCCTTTACTTAGACTTCTCCTTAGCCCTTATGGAGGCTAATAACATACCCAAAGCAGCAACAGCACGAAATACACAGTTAGGCATTTGCACTGTTTATCTAGCCAAAGGATGTTTAGCCATCACTGCTGTCTGTGCTCAATGATAAACAATATGTCACTTCTCTTCCCAATCTGGATGAAGCAATGACACCTGGTCAAAATGGCTGTGTTTTATCCCACCTGTGTTCCTTTTATACAGGGGCATGTGACTATACCATACAGAAAAAGACTTCTTTGCATTTCAACTTAGACTGTACTGGACCTAACCAAAAGATGGTGCTCCCACAGCAGCCTCATGAATATCCTTCAATCTTGCTTGAACCAGACAACATATTCCATTATGAATCTGTATCTATACAGCAGATGTATGATTCAAACATGTATGCTTTCTGAAACTTGGCTGCAAAGCTCTGCAGACCCTTAGAACATCAGACAGGTAAACTCATGCAGATCATATGTACATTCGTTCTTTACTAATGGACACCTAGAAACTCCCCTTTGTCCTGTCAGCTCTTTAAACATTACACAACCCATGGCTAGCTTTGCAAAAAGAGAGACAGACCCCAGTGTCCTTCATCACGCTTTTAGTAACATGGTAAAAAGGTCCCCCTTTCAACTGTTATGAGATGTGTAGCAGACCTACTAACCAGCCTCTCCAAAATAAGCCAAAGGGAACAATAGGAGCATTGTAAAAGGAGCATTATACATCTACCGTAATTAAAATGGGATCAGAGGAGGAGAAAGTTGAGGCACTGTGGGTTAGGATACATGGAGGTCGAGGGGAAAGGGACTTGGTGGTGGGGGTCTGCTACAGACCACCCCACCAAGAGGAAAAGCCAGACATGGAATTCTTGAGGCAGCTCTGAGAGGCCGTACAGTCTAGGGACGTGGCTGTCATGGGGGACCTAAACTACCCTGATATCTGCTGGGAGGAGCAGTCAGCCAAATCCAACTGTTCACGTAGGTTCTTAACCTGCATGCAGGACCTTCACCTGATGCAGGACAGTATCCAGTTCCACTAGAGGGAATGCCTTACTGGACTTGGTGTTGGCTACGGGAGACAACCTGGAAGAGGAGCTGCAGATTTGTGGTCACCTTGGGGACAGTGACCACCAATCAATCAAATTCACCATACGGTATAGGGTGGGTAAGATAACTAGCAGGGTGGAAGTGCTTGATTTTACAAATTTATTAGAGGGATGCAGCAAGGGATTGGAGATGCTCTGTTCACCAGGGTGCCTCTTGGGGTAACAAGGAACAATGGTCACAAACTGACAGAGAGCAGATTTAAGCTAGATATCAAAGAAAACCTCTTCATGGTAAGGGTGGACAAATTTGGAATGGGCTTCCAAGGGTGGTGGTGCTCTCCCCTACCTTTTTAGAGAAGGCTGGATAGGCATCTGGCTGAGGTCATCTGACCCCAGCACTCTTTCCTGCCTAGGTCAGACTCAATGATCTGTTGAGGTCCCTTCCAACCCTAGCATCTATGAATCTATGAAGAGATTGGCCCTAGAGGACAAAGAATTGGGCCATCCGCTTTTGAAGGTGCTAGAGGGAGTAGAAGTTCCCTGACCCACCCCCACTGTCAGGACCCTAACTGGCAGCCCAGCCTGGACTAGCTGTCCAGTTGGCCAAACCTGCCAAAGATTGTGATTGACAGCCCCACCCTGGCTGATGAACCAGCTGGCCACTGTTGGGGCCTCCGGGTTGGCTGCTGGGGAAATCAGTCTCTCTATTTAAGTCCACCTGTAGCTGCAGACTATTCAGCAGTTCCACCCTGGATCTTGTGCTCTGTGTTTTGTTCTGGCTTCTGATGCTGCTGGGCTTCACTTCTGGACTCTGGGGGTGTTGACAGACATGCAGGTCCCCACTCTAACTCATGGCACTTCACATGAAGGACTATGAGTTAGAGAGATTCCCCCCCACCCCCACCCCCAACCCAACAGGTAGTTGGCTATTGGAAGTAGAAAATTGAGCTCCACTTTGGACCTGATCCAATAGAGAAGACTGCCTCTCTCTCCTAGCCCCCTTCCTCTGCAGGTCCAGTACTGTCTGCAGGAAGGGAGGGGGAGGGAGCTGCAGGTTGGGGTTTGCCAGACCTGAGTTGGAGGAGGCTGGCGAGGGGCTGCAAAGTGAGGGGTGGGGGCTCCAATCTACCCACCCCTACTCCAGTTCAGGCCAGGCAAACCCCAACCCACAACTCGCTCCCCCTCCCTTGCTTCCTGCAGACAGCACCAGGGGTCGGACTGAGCTGCATCAGCCCAGGCCCAATCATGTTGACAGACCGACCCTAGAGAACAGAAGTTCCCTAAGATGCTCTACTTCAGAGTACCTTCATTTTATTCCCTCGATTAAACTAGAGTTAACTTGTCATGCGATCAGCCACTTCGGAGTACCTTCATTTGATTCCCTCGATTAAACTAGAGTTAACTTGTCATGCAATCAGCCACTTCTAAAGCACTCTGCAGCCACATATGTGTCACAGCATGGCTGTAAAGTGCTTTCAGGCAGGTGGTCACACAACACTTGTCAGCTTTGGTAACTTGGCCCCCAAAGCAGCCTCTACCTCTGGAATTCCCCCTCAGATTTGGTAGTTTGGACTGTAGCTCCTGTACCCCCTGTGTGGCTCTGGGTCATAGTATCATAGTACTTAGGGTCAGAAAGGACCTAAACAAATCATCAGGTCAGCCAGCTTCTGCCTTCAGCTTTCCCCTAGTAGCCAGCCTATTAGGACAAGATGCCTGCACAACCTGGTCCCTACACCTGTCTCAAGGAGGTATCAGCAGGTGGGAGGAGAGCCTAGCCTATTGTGCAAGAGTCTTGTTGTACTGCAATCAGGGCAAGCAGACGCTCAAGATGCATGCAATTTGGATGAGTGTTCTACATATCCGAATTTTTGGGTAGTTATTTGAACTGAACCCAAACCTTTGGAGCTTCTCTCCTAACTACCTGTCTCCCTCCATTGATAACTTCAAGGAGTGTGGGTACTGCAGCTCAAGACTAAGGGGTGCTGGCAAGTCTAAGGCAGGGCTGGGGAGAGAAAGATGCCTAACAAGTCTTACCAGAACACCTCTATATTCTCCTATATAACAGCTGAAACACCAGCAGATGTTCCAGCTCTGCTGACTACACCCCAGTCCTGACCTACAGCCACTCCTACTCCAGGCTGCATGTCAAATGGGTGTCAGAATTCCCTGGCACAGTTACTTTCAACCTGAAGCCATTGTTCCTTAAATGTGACTGGCTTCCTAGCATCATGGAAGGGGGGGCCTAGTGGTATAAGGAGAGATACATCAATAAAGGTGGGCAGACCCTAGTGTTGGCCCCCATCTCTCTGATACGGCCATCATTTCAAGGAAGATTTAGAGACTGGTGATTAACTGACTATTCCCTGGCTTACCTCAACCTCCTCAAATGAACCAATTTTCCCAAATTCTAGTTTCTTTGCTCTGCAAGGTGAAGGAAGGGGGCCCATTTGATTGGTTTTTGGAATGAGCACCCACCTCTTTCTGTTCCCTTTGCAAACACAGCTCCTCTGTCTCTTCCATCAACTTATCTGCAAATAAATACAAACACACAGGCCAAATGCAAGAAAAAAAGAAAAACAATCTCTATTCAGTGTGGTATTTCTGAGCCAGGGCACAGATTGCATGAAGTTTGAAAATGAAGATTCCTTTAATGTATTATATATATCTGCCTGGGAGTATACCAAGGTCAGAGTAACATAATGGGATTTTCTTTTAACATTTTTCTGCCAAATACTTCATGAACGAACACTAGTGATACTTTGCACTCCTGTTGCTGTCCCCTCCCATGGTTTGTACAGCTTGCTAACAAAGAAATCCTCATCTGGGGCAGAAACATATCATTACCTCTGCTTTGCAGATGGGGAAGTGGGGGCACCAGAAGGCTAAGTGACCTGCCCAAGACTAAACACAGAGAGTGGCAGCACCAGACCTCAGATGTCCTGATTCCCTGTCACCCCAACTAGCAGGCCACATCCGCTCCTTACACTAGCAATAGACATTAGGGTCATGACTTTAAACCACCTGCTTTTACTGCTGGCTGCCCCTTGCCTCATCTTGCCTTCATCAGCTCACTGCTGTGCTAACCCCATCCCTTTTTTCACCCAAACCTTTTCTTCCCTAATTAACTGTTGTCTCATACATGTTGAATGCCCACTGCTTGTTGCTGCTATGGTTGCAACCAGCTGTCCAGGTGGGTGATAATAATTGTGCCTTAATGCACTGTCATCCTTATGGGGTGATGTGCTCTCTCTGTTGGCTTAGCCAGCCTGAAGAAACAGTGCTTTCCAATCCTCTTGGTGTGATGCCACAAGTAAGATTGGTTTCTTTTGTCTTAAAAAGCTTAAAGCCTCAGAGGAATTCATGTGAGAAATCGGATCACCTAGCCATCTTTCCTAACTGGGAGGTCTCCACCCAAAAGTTCTTATTCTGAAAAGCTCCTATTTAACTTGTTACAAAGTCTATCCCAAGGGCTACTACATATGCTGGAATTAACACTTAGCGCATCAGTGGATAAAGCATTGGATTGGAACTCAGGAGACCTGGGTTCAAATCCCAACTCTGTCAATGGCCCGATGCATGATCTTGGTCAAGTCACTTCTCTCAGTGCTTCTGTTTCTCCATCTGTAAAAGAGGAATAATGATATTGACCTCCTGTCAAAGACCTGCTTATGAAAAGTGTTGTACTAGAGCCAGGCATTATTATACACACTGGGGTCCCGATCACTCCAGGAATACAAATAATATTACTATAGTCTTTCTGAGAAGCTCTGCTCCACTTCCTTCCCTTTGCCTTCCCCTCCAGAAAGCAATAACCCCTTAGTGCTAGAAGTTGCACCCAAAGCTGTCTTCCCATTCCATGCAAAAGTGGTGACTACACCCTGCCAGATGGTGCTGTTGGCTATGTGTCCATTCTTCTCTGTCCTTCAAATCCTGCCCCTTCTTGGGGCACTGCCTGACTTCTGGATACAACCCTCCAAACTCTGTTGCATCCCATCCTGAAGGAGAAGGCTGGACACCAAAGGTGAGTCCTGAAGATGAGAGATGAGGATAGGAAATTTTGCAGCATTTGCTTCTCCTCATAGCTCTGATCTGATCTCTTTGTGGCCAGAAACTTTCCACAATGTCAAAACTTTCCATAGTGATAAGACACAGATCACAAAACATGAGGTTAATAAGAAAAGTGTCTCAGCACTACAAAGTAACAGCTGTCAAAGAGAAGTGACCAGGTGTGACAATATTTGAACAACCTTGCCATGGACAGAGAGCCCATGATATAGTTGCTAGTTAATAGGGAAGGTGTCTCCTCCCTTATGCCTGGCTGCATTCTGGGAACAGACTGTACATTCTTATTCTGCTCTGATGGTTGCAGAGGGGATGTTTGGGCACTAGTGGGGGAAACCTGGAAGAAGAATGGATGTTTTCTTTAAGATCATATCACACTGACCTAAGGAGAATACAGATCTACCACATTCTGATAGTCTCCCTTCCCCACAAATCTTTACTGGCTTTCTAAAAAATCTGATAATGCTATTATATTACATGAGATGGGCTAGGGGAATAAATTGAAAAAGAATGACATGGGGATTTAGAAATATCCTACAGAAGGGTCTAACATCTCTATCAATTACACAAAAAGATAGCAGTAAAAGATACCCACAAAAATCTTCCTTTTCCCATATTTCCTGGTCCCATCCCTGCCACAATATTCCAATTTATGTCTAATGTAATCCTAGGCATTAAAGCAATAACACAAACAGGGATATTATGGGACCTTGAGACTTGTCCTTTAGAGTCTTGACATAAGTGACATTAGGCCTGAGGCTTATTAAGCCCTTGACATGAGTAAATAACCTATATAGTTATGAAAATCCTGAGCCAAACACCATAGGCATGTGTGCAAAATGGATATTTGGGAAGTGAAGGAGATAATAACTGGAAAAAAATAAACCACAGTTGATTGTAAATTATAACAATGTGAAGTAAATAGGGCTGTGCAAAACTCCGGTCCCCGATTCAATTTGGCAGAGATTTGGCCTGATTTGGTGGCCGAATTTCTGAATCCAAATCAAATCAGAAGACCCTTTAATCTCTCAGAATCAAATTGGAACCCTCCAAATCAACATAGAGAGATTCAGAATGATTTGGCGATTCAGACACAGACACAGCTTTAAATGTTGTTTCTACATACCTCAAGGTAGCAGGCAGCTTGTGAATGCTGCAATGCTGGGGTGCATGGTGTGTCCCACAGAAGTGCGAGGGGCTCCCCAGCATGCTCAGCAGCAGATCTGGAAGTGGACCAGTCCACTTCCGGGTCCACTGGGGAGCATGTGGGGCACCCCCCCAAGCGACTGGTACCTCCTGGGTCTGGGGGGGGGGTACCTGGGGTTCCCCCATGGCTGATCACTGAGTCGGCGGGGGGGGCCACCAGTGTGATCCCCAGCAGACCCAAAAGTGGCCTGGAAGTACTTTCGGTCCACTTCCAGGTTCACTGCCAAGCACGCGGCGGGGGGGAGGGGGAGGGACATACTCCCGTGGGATGGTTCATCTGTCCCAGCATCACAGAGTTCACGAGCCCCACTGCTACCTCAAGGAACGTAGAAAAAACATTTAAAGCTGTGTCTATGGCCAAAACTAATTGAATCATTGTCCCCGATTCAGGCCAAATCCAAATCTAATAGGGCCAAATTCACACATCCCTATAAGCAAACAGATAATTCACTTATGAAAAAGCAGAAACCCCCAAGAAAGTGGGGTTCAGAAGGTTAAATAAGGAAAAGACCCAATCCCAAGTTCAAATGTATATAATATGAAGTAGCTATAATGCTCTGTAAATGATGTTTCCTGGTCATAGTGCCACCAAGAAAGGAAAATCAGAATGATAGCCATTTACTATCTCACCTGCTTTGGCTTTCCAGCAAAAGACTAAGTGAGAAACATGAATACTGGTCATTTTGCATCTCCTTCATTAGATCTCAAATGTGCTCTTTTATTTGGACTTGTGAATAAATCTGTGTTATATTAACCTCTTTCACTTTTGTGAGTCTTTGGGGTCCTCAATCAGTAATGATATCTATGTTAGCTGCCGAGAGACAAAGCTTATTAAACAAACCTGGATACTAAATAACTGATTAATATTAATAGCTACATCCCACCAAGTCAGTTCTGGGTAATTCTATGAAAGCTGCAAAATAGACCTGTGTGAGTAGGCAGCTATTCGATCCGGCTTCAGATCCGGCCACTTCAGATGTCATGGATCCGATCCAGAGCTCCGGACCAGGTTCCTGCTTCGATCTGGTGGCTTCGGAGCCACCTTGGAGATTCGGACATAGGGTATAATGGGGAGTCAGTTAAATATCTATAACTGTGTTGTTTTTGTCTGATTTGGATGAAACTTGCAGGGGTGGTAGCCTCTGCTGAGAGCATGAAGCTTGCCAGCTTTCAAGAAGATTGGTGCAGGGGTTCAGGGAGGGGAACTGCACCCCAAATTCTTGAAAGCAAAACTCATGTCACGTCTCTGTGTTATGCCACAGGGGGTTGTGCAACTGACTGTGTCTGTCTTGGGGCAGTTGATTGTCTTGATTATTTTCTCTCCTTAGTCTGTGATTTTGTAGGTGTTAATCCATGCTCGTTAACTCATTATGTAGTAGCTAGGTACTGTGTATTGAGCTGGTCTCTGAGTGAATCATGATTAATTGGTAACTGGTAAGAGTAGCTTAGCAGCCAGACCTGCAGTAGTAGTTCTCCCCTCCACCTCGCGCTCCCCTCGCCCCCTCCCCCCCATGCCCCGGGACAAACAGTTGCATAAACACCATTTCACGAGTTTTGCCTGTCAGCAGCTAAAGGTGCAGGGCCCCAGAACCCAGAAACCCTGCACCTATCTCCTTGACAGCTAGCAGGCTCTGTGGCCTGAGCAGGAGACACCACCCCTGCAGTTTTCAGCCCACTGCAGCTTAACACACACAGGGTCATCTATGTCATGAGTTTTGCTTGTCAGCAGCTTGAGGTGCAGTTCCCCTCAAACCCCTGCACCTATCACCTTGAAACTTGGCAGGCTTTGTGGCCTCACCAGGGGCCACAACCCCTGCAGTTTTCAACCCCCTGTGGTGAAGAATTTGAGGTGCAGTTCCCCCCAAACCCCTGCACCAATCTTCTTGAAACTTGGCAGGCTTCATACTCTCAGCAGAGGCTAGTACCCCTGCAAATTTCATCCAAATTGGATGAAAAACCCACAAAGTTATAGGTATTTCATTGATTCCCCATTATACCCTATGGCCAGATCTCCGAAGCAGCTCCAAAGCAGTTTGGAAGCTCAAAACAGCTTCAGAAAGCCTAACGAAGCTAGCGCTTCAATCTGGACATGCTGCTTCGGATGCCAAAGTGTCCAAAGCTTGTCTGGACCTGAAGCATGGTCCAAAGCATTGCACAGCCCTACTGCAAAGCAAGGCCAAGGGCTTAGAGCAGGGAGATGGGATCCAATCCCAGCTGTGGCTCAAGTCCATAGATTTGTACTGTGGCCTGGCCTACATAACTAGGACTGGTTGAAAATTAAAATATATGTTTTGCTAGGTTGAAATATATAATTATCTCTTTCATAAAATACATTTGTGTGTGTGAAAACATTTAATGAGAAAACTTGCTTTTTTAAATCAATTGGTGAATTTTGGTACAATACTTTTCATCAGCATTACTGCAACTTTTATAAAAATAGTTGTTGAACATTTCTGTTTATATTCTAATAAAAATGCTGACAAAAATATGAAATGGAAATAAAACTGACATCCAATGTATAAAAGTTATACATACACACAAAATATAGAAACAAATCAAATTGAACAATGCTGATGAAAAGTATTGTACCAAAATTCACCAACTAACTTAAAAAGGCAATAGTTTTCTATTACAACATTCTTTGGGAGGGGGCTGGTGTTTGTGGGGGGGAGGGGGTTGGTGGGTTGTTTTTTTTTGAAGAGCTAGGTTTTAAATGAAAAGAGTTTTTCATTCAAAACATCTCAACCAGTTCTACAAGTTACCCCTTTATGGATCCCATGTATTACTTATTCCCACATATAAAACAGCAGTGATAATACTTCCTTTTCTTATACATGAGCTGTAAGCTTTCACTCTTTCAGCAGATAACATAAATGGCTTTATGCTCTTCAGACTGAACAGCTCTTGTTATGGTTATTCCTTTAAATCCCACCCTAAGGACTGCATAATTCAGATAGGGTTTCAAAAGTTTGTGAGTATCTACAGCCTTCAGAGCTCTGCCTGTGGTAGCTCTGTGAGGCAGGTCAAAGAATGGGGGAGCAGATTAAGGACATTATAGAGAAATAAAGGATGGCAGAGCCATAAAATACATCAACTGCTCTACAGTAGCTCCTTGTGTGGATACTCTGTGCTGTGGTATGTGAAAGCTAGTCCATGATAGTTACTTCTCTCTCACTAAAAGATGAGCTAGATGCCTTAGGTTCCATTAAAAATGGAGTATGAGCATGCACACACCAACAGTGACCATGGAGCTGCTGTATAGCTCCCCTCCCCCCAATATTTTGGGGTAATAGCTCATTTCTGTGCCAGTGCTCCTAGAGTAACCCATTGGTGTTCTAGGAATAAAACTATACCCTAACTGTGCATGAAATCCTGGGCAACATACTAAGTTCATTGTTGGGCATGAGAAGCTCAGAAATGTAGAAAGGAAATCTCTCAATCTGCCCAGTTTTAGAGGGCTCCAAAGCAGGGACAGAGTGAAAGGATGTTACCCAGTGTGCTCATACAATGTGCCTTAGCCTACCATGAAACAAGCCTGCATTACCAAAGATGTAGCTAGTCATTTGAAATACCCCTACATACTGGTTGAGACATCTTGTCCACCTGTGCCCCCTTAATCTGTTCAGTGAGAATTGCCACCCTACAAAAATCACCACTTACAAAATGGGTAAATTTAGGTAAGGATTTAGCAATGTGAGAGTAAAAGCCCTTGCCAGGGAAAAGGGAACTGTAGTCATCATAAGAAATGCCATTCCCAAGAAATTAAAAGCAGCATATGAGTACTGGTGTTTGCCAGGTCTCCAGCCCCTGGTGCTAGCAACTCCCAGGACCAGGACACCTTGACTCCTGACGCTCTTGAAATTAAAAGGGCTGCAGCTGAATGGGAAAGATGCATGCATGCTTTCAAACATCTAAAAGAAATACCCCAAGCACAGCCCTCATTGTTGCTTGGATTTGTCTTGCAAACTGAATAGGCTACTGTTTAGGATGACCTTGGCCCTTGGGCATTCATTCCTAACTCTAAAGGATCTCCAGTACAAAAAGCTGTTCCATCCAACCTAAATATTCCTGCTTCTCCTTGGCCAGCTGCAGCCCCTGTGCTTCCAGGCTCTCAATCATGGCTTCTCCCAACTGGGCATTCTTCCAGGTCCTGAAGAGAGAATGAAGACAAATAAGATAATGGGAAAGAAAACAAGTCAGAGTTATTGGAAGAGTTGAGAGACTCCATTTTATATTCCACCAAGCAATGCAAACACAAAGTCCCTTGTGCTCTAAGAATTGCTTTGTTTTCTTATTTATGAGTAATAATATTTTATAAATTGGAAGCTTCCCTTTTCCAGGGACTGTGTATAAACATAATGCTTTCTCTCTTCTTCTGGGAGTCCTAAACTGGGATCCATCCTCCAAGCCTGTGCAGGATATGAGGAACCTCTGATTGAGAGCCTGCTTCACAGTAGGGATTGGCACTTGGATTGGAAATTGACCTTGGTGGTTTGGTACAGCTTTGATAGATGAAGATGAGGACTTATCTTCTATTACATTTCACTCCTGTCTAAGTCCCATATCTTGTAGCCAGTGGCATTTCTCCCTCTCACTCTCATCCATTGCTCTACCCCAGCACCACTACTTTCCTTCCAGCATTAAAACCTCCTCATTTTCACACGTGTTGGTCTTTATCCTCAACCCTGCAGGCTTCTGGTCTTGTATCTGCTTAAACATCCCTGCCTGCCTTAGCAGTTAGCACTTGGATTTAAGCTATATCCTAGCCCCCTAGTCTGACAAGTAACACTACTTCTAAAAATAAGAAAGACCCCCCGTTAAAAACTTAAGAAAAAATAAAGCCTAAAGTAAGAGAAGCAGGGTTATAGTAGTAATTTGTATGACTAGTACTACACACCAAGAGATCTCAATGCTTTCTGCAAACATTATTGAACAAAGCCCCCCCTCCACCTTATCCCATATAGCAGATGTGTTACTGGCTGCACCTGGAAAGCAGGGGCATGCATCAGTATAGAGGTAAAGTAACAAGACCAAGGACACACAAGTCAAAGGCACAGTCAGGAATAGGACTCAGTCTTCTCAGACCTGGGCTTGAGATCTTACAGAAAACATTTTTCATACTGAAAATGCAGGCTGATTTGTTTATATTCACATATGACAGTGAGGACAGTAATTTCTTTAGCATTCCCATTAAAACATATACATGATAAGGTAGGGCTTTTAGGGTTTATTTATTTATGTATTTATTTTCTGAAAAAAGACTAAATCTGTAAAGAGAGGTTTCATTTGATCTGGGACTGATTGTCTCTGTTTGACTTGAATCAGAACAGGAGGGGCACAGTCATTCACACACATCGCCCTTCCACAAGAACACAGCCTGACAGGCTTGTCCCAGGACTGAACCACAGTAACTGTACAAGATGTACACAACGTTAGTACACCCTACCCAGCAGGTTTCATAGAGATTTGAAGCATGATGGTGGACATGTATATCTGTATGACCCCAGGACAAAAGGTTTTCTCTTAAAACAAATGTGATGACTACTTGTAGCCCAAGATTCATAAATATGAGAAGCAAATTGGACTTTCAAAGCTGGGACAGGGTTGTGGTTTCTCCCCCCTCCCCACTAGCTGTTTGGCATTTACAGGTTTTTGAAATAACTGTAATCAACAACCTCTTGTTGAATACTTTTAAGAAAGCCTTTATCTTTGTCTCTAGCAAGCCTTATTTGCTGTACTAATACCTTTCATGCCTGCAGTCAGACCTTTCAAAAAGCAAATTAGAAGAGAATTAGTGAACAGGCGCAGCTTTGTGTGTGTTGCATACAGCTGGATTCCTTTTAAACTAATGGGCTTTTGTAATATTTTCCAAAATGCAGAGAACTTAGAACACAGAGTCATAGAAAATTTAGGTTGGAAGGGACCTCAGGAGGTCATCTAGTTCAACCCCCTATTCAAAGCAGGACCATATCCAACTAGATCATCCCGGCCAAGGCTTTGTCTACCTGGGTCTTAACAACCTCTAAGGATAAAGACTCCGCAACGTCTCTGGGTAATCTGTTCTAGTGTTTTACTACCCTTCTAGTGAGAAAATATTTCCTAATATCTAACCTAAACTTGAGACCATTGCCCCTTGTCCTGTCATTTGCCACCACTGAGAACAGTCTAGCTCCATCCTCTTTGCAACCATCCTTCAGGTAGTTGAAGGCTGCTATCAAATCCCCCCCCTCCGTCTTCTCTTCTCCAGACTAAATAAGCCCAGTTCCCTCAACCTCTCCTCATCAGTAATGTGCCTCAGTCCCCTAACCATGTCCATTGTCCTCCACTGGAGTCTCTCCAATTTGTCCACAGATTGTCTAATGTTAATAAAATTGTATAGTTTTGCAGATGGCTTGAATGTGTGTGCGTGTGTGCTTGCGCACATGCACACACGGCATACGCAAGGCAGTCATGATGTAGTATTTTAAAATATTGAGACACTGAATTAAATCCTGTTCTCAGGCTTAAGGGATTCAAAACAGGTAAAGCATGAGTTTTTTGGTGCAGTAGGATAACCCGCCCTGCAGGAGGAACCAATCTGAGATTTTCCTCATATGCAAGGGACAGCCTTATTAAGCCTACTTAACCCTAGTTTATGAAAACGGTGTAGTCTGCCTCAATTTGAAAAGTAATTGACACCTAACTGATGAAAATAAGTACCTTTGTTACAAAGGAAAGCAGCAGTCTTGTAACTAGAGCTGGTGGAGAATTGTTCCACAAAATGGATTTTCATCAGAAAATGCTAAGTCACTGAAGTAAAAAAAAGGAGTTGGCTGAAAGCTGTTTATGAATTATTAGAAATAAATATCATAATTCAGAATTTCCATTGGCTTTCAAATGATTATTATGAATACTATTCCTAGTAGCAGTACTCCTATAACAGCACCAGAAGTCATAACAGAGAACATGGCTCCATTGTGCCAGGCTCTATACTTCCCTATTACACATCACAATTATATAATATAACTTCTTATTTAAAAAATAAATCTCTTGTGGCAGTCTGATTTGACCTTTCACCTTTGGGTGGGTCCTCTGAACACCTGAACCAGAAGATCCCTGCCCTCTCCGCTCCACTTTAAAACCAAACATTTCCATGGTCTGACAAGTACTGACTACAGCAGACTTGAGGGAATTCCCTTACAGAAACTGTCAGTTCCACTCTATAATTAGTCAGAGAAGTCTTTGGGTACATTCCCATTGCCATCACCCCTGTAACTGCAGTTCATGCAGACAAACCTGAGCTCAGGTTCCAGTAGCAGTGTATCTACAGCACCCTGGAGCCTAATCTGGGCTGTTAAACCCACCCGAGAAGCTGCACAAACAGTCACCCAGGCTGAACTCTGTGCTGCTGCAGCTCGACTGCTAGTAAGTAGTACCCAAGTCTGGGAATGAGCAGTCAGCTCGGTAGGTAGTTTAGACTCCCTTGCAACAATACAGCGCATTCCCACCAGGCCACCTGACAGTGACTAGCCCATCTCCTCAATACTTCAAATAATACCTACCACTGCAGTGTCCTTGCACACCCTCCCTGTTCCAGATTTAAAGTAACAATACAAAAGGGCAACGAAAATGGTGAGGGAGCTGGGGGACATGACTTATGTGGAAAGACAGAGGGAACTGGGCTTATTTAGTCTAGAAACGAAGACACTGAGAGGGGATCTAATAGCAGCCTTCAACTACCTGAAGGAGGTTTCAAAAGAGGATGGAGCTAGACTGGTCTCAGTGGTGGCAGATGACACAACAAGGAACAATGGTCTCAAGTTGCAGCAAGGGAAGTTTAGGTTAGATATTAGGAAACATTTTCTCACGAGGAGGGTAGTAAAGCACTGGAACCGGTTACCCAGAGAAGTGGTGGGAGCTCCATCCTTGGAGGCTTCCAAGGCCTGGCTAGACAAAGCTTTGGCTGGGATGATCTTGTTGGGGGTGGTCCTGCTTTGAGCAGGGAGTTGGACAAGATGATCTCCTGAGGACCATTCTAACCCTAACTTTCTATGATTCTATATCTTCAGTCCTTTGCAATGCAAAGAATGAAATGAAGGGAAGAGGATGCTACCCATTCCAGTCTCATTTGCCCTGTTTTCCCTGCATACTTATGCTCTCTTTTCTTATTTTTCTTCTTCTTCATGATGAAAATGATGAAGAGAGAAGTGGAATGATCACAACAAGCTGCAAGCACTCTGGTAGAATCAGCAGCATGTTTTCCCTGTAGCAGAAGGGGACTAAAATGCAGTGCCTAAATAATGAACGCAGCATCCTTTTAACTTTCCCTTTCAGTGCTGCTCAATTTACTGGACCACGCTGTGTCTTTTTTGGCTACTGCTCAGCTCCTGACCTAACTTTGCTAATACATATCACATTATCCCTGCTCTTCTTCACACACAGCCGGTCATTGCAACTCATTAGGTAGACACTGGAGCTGCAGCATTCTAGCGGTGACGACACACAGGGTAGAAAGTAGGAGAGGAGGATACTACAAGCCTATTTTCCTCCTGCAGGGCGGGTTATCCTACTGCACCAAAAAAACCCATATGACAATGGCTTCATCAGTTTCTACATCAAACACTTTGGGTTCAAGAGCCAGAATCAGGGTCTAGGAACAGGGTGGACTCTGGGTGTGGGGCGCAGCCACACAGGACCTCATGCTTTTGGAAGCCCTGTGCCCGTACTTGTTCCCCACTTGCATTTTTAAAGGGAAATCTAGCTGACTCCCAGCAAGAAAGGTCCCAAGGCCAAAATCAGCACCGGTATAAGCAAATGCAGCTCTATGGACTTCAGTGGAAGTTCTTCTACTTATAAGACACTAACTGTGAGGTTTTTGTATTCCTTTATAGTGGGGGGGCATGGCCACTCAAACATATTTTAACAATCCTCAAAGAAGTAAGACATTGGTCACTGTTGTCCCTCTGCCTTCCCTATGGCGAGTTAATGTGTTACATCTTGTGTTGTGTCAAGATTGACTGTGTAATTTTACTAACAAGTTAGACAATGGGTTTGTATAGAATGGTTTGGATAGATGGGATCCAGGCATGGGGCTGGACTAGATCTCTGAAGGTTCCTTCTACCTTTATTTCCCTATGATTCGATGAATTAATTTACACATCCCTGCCCATCCTCCTCAAGAGCCATGCCCTTCCCCTCTACAGGACAGATCACAGGGGCCTGCCTGGGGCTCAGCATCTCTCACACCTGGTCCTCCCAAATCTGAGCCGTTTATGGTCAGAGCATAGGGGGACCAAACACCCTGTGTACCCTAGCACTTGGAGGGTAATCTCCCTCCATTTCCCAGTCTCTGGAGTGGTCCTGCCAGTGTTTTAATTCCTATATGGCCTAGGCCTCAGTCAAACAGAGTTATAAGGCAAGTCAGTAAAGTCTCCACTGCCTACTTGACACAAGTATTGTCATAGTAGCTAACATCATTGGAGCTCCAGCGAGGAAAGGGTAGGGTAGGGACAGCATAACAAGCATACTGGTGCTTACAATGCCGAAGAGAAACAGTGAGCTGGGGGATTTGCTTTTCCTCTCAAGTCTGAGCACCCAGTGGGCACAATTGGCCTTTGGGTGGCATGATGAGTGGAGACTGAGCTGCACATCTATACAGCCCAGAGCCAGGAGCGAGCAGAATGGGAGGAGGGCAAAAAGTGCTGCATATTTAGTCACCATTAATAAAAAATGACCCTGTACCACATCCTGATGTAATGATAATATTTCCTTCCTCCCAACACACAAGCTTCTGAGAAGTGAGTGGTCCTGATCTGCCCATGCCAACGTGCTAGGATAAACTCATCTGAATGAGAAGCCCTTTTTTCTAGCCATATTTTACAGGGGCTCAAGGGTACAAATCCAGTGTAATACCCCACTGGGCAAAAGCTCCTGCTGCAGGGCATATGGCAAAGCACTCTTTCCTTTAAGCAGCTTAGCTGATTACCAGGCTCCAGAGGTTCTCAAAGTCTCATGTGGTCTGGGAGAACTCCCGGCCCTCAGCCCCACACCCCCTCCCTGCCACTGCCTTTCCACACTTCTGCTAAAACTTGAACCGTGCTTGTCCTGGTTTCCTACCAACCTACCTATTTCACTGGGAGGCACTTGAGCAATGACATTCCAGAGCTAGCAACAGTCAAACCTCAAAACGTACAAAGGTGCCAGTCAGATAAGCTACCAAAGCATCCTGGTGCTTACAGCCTTTATGTCACCTAGGTGTGCAGAAGTGGTTTGGAAATGTGATAAATCAACCCTCTCAGGGGATCTGCTGTACTCCCCAAGGGAGCTCATAGTTAGCCTCTCTCATAGGGCTAAATTCTCCTCTCCCCACGTGCCAGCTGAGTGTGCTGAAATATGGGACCTATGCCTCAAAGTTCACAGAACCATGTCAGAACTGCTGTTGAACCCTTGGGGCCACTGTTATTGTCGTTCCCTTTGCATGGGGGCCTAGACCTCCCTCATCCTTGCCCCATGTCACCCCAGATACCTATGCTAGTGGTGCAGGGAGCCTCAGAGTCATAAGCTCCCAGGTCTTGCTCCTCATCCAACAGAACTGCATTGCTTTCACTAAGTCCAAGAAGTGAAAAGAAATAGCAGGACAGAAGTTGCCACATGGCATTTCATTACTTCCCAGTCCTGTCCAGAGCCAGGGGATGACATAGCAGAATAATGCAACTTTAGCATAATGGAGGAAGATTTATATTAAGTCTTAAACTGTTTGGTTTATGTAGTAGAGTGGTTGAAATCTGAGGTTAACCAGCACTAACAAGCCATGGAGCAGTATTTCAACTTTTCTACACTGTAACGCTAGTCACACTTTGCTCTTCTCATAAGACACACCCTCTGGTCCCCTTCACCTTACCAAAATACTTTGGAAAAGAGAAAAGACTAGAAATAAGCCCCTGGTACTTACACTTTCCCAGACTCCTGCAGCAGTTCCAGCCACTGGGCCTGTTCAAACTCTGACTCAGCTGCCAGGACAATGTTACCCTGGGAAAGAAAAGCAAAGCCTGCAATGAGAGCTGCTGGTGTAGCACATGCATATGCATATACAACATCCTGCACATGGTCCTATCCAGGCCACCAGTGGACTCAGGTATTGTAAGCACTGCTACCTGCCCACCATTGATACTAGTCCAAATGGTAGAAAAAACTGGATGGGCTCTGGAGCCAGCCCTATCCTTTGACTCTCATTGAGGTGGCAAGGCACTTAAGCAAATGATGGAGGGCAATGGGCAGCAATGCTGCTAAGTGGTTCCATTTGCTGTGAATAAACAGAGCATATCAATTGCCGGGGCTTTTGCTCCAGCCCTCTCTTCAGTGATAAGCTCACCTACTTGAAAAGAAAAGAGTTCACTCACATGGAAGTCCTCGTGGGAGATCTTTATGGCATAAGGCATGTTGGGCTCTTCTTTGGCCTCCACGATGCAGCCCCCCAGAGGAATGACACCCTAGTGTGGAACCAGTGTTGAAATCAGTCAGTATACCTTCAGTGAGCAGATACAAGGCACAGCCAAAAGCAAGGCATATCAGGGACTCCCATTCTCAGCTTTCCCCATGCCCCTCTTCAGAATCTGGCAGTATCACAAAAATCAGCATGTATAGTTCCTGAGAAGCAGGACTGACACCTCACAGCACCCAGGGGAGCCTGCTATAACTGATTAAAGGGACGTGCTAATCCGGGGAAGATCTGGGGGTGAGGAGGGAGCGTCTGAACCCTGCTTTGACTCCTGCTCCACCCAAAGTATAAAACCAACTGCCTGGCAATAGCAGCAGCATTTCTAGTCAGGCAGTGCTGAGGAAGTCCCTTGACTTCATGGATCATTATAATCTACCTGATCCCTTCCAAACTCTTCACCTTCTCCTTTTTAACGGTCTTGATGTTTCACCAATCAAGCTTTCCTTTGTTCTACAATGCTGCTGTCTGTTAGCTGCTCCCGAAACTCCTGTCACAGCCCTGCGGATGGTCTTTAACTCATTCCAGTGAAGTTATATTTGTTTTCACTGCAATCAAACTAAATAATACAGCCCTAGGCCTCTAGAGCAGTGGTCTCCAAACTTTTCTGATCGTGCACCCCTATCAGTAAAAAAATTTTTGAGCACACCCTTCCAATATATGTATATTTATTTATAAATTATATACATGTACTACTTTACTAATATATTACGTACATTATAAAACATACACAAAAATAGAAATTAAAAAAGGATGAGATAAAAATAAATATAAATAGTTCTAATATTTTCTTCCCGCACCCCAATGGATCGTCTTGCGCACCCCACTTTGGAGACCACTGCTCTAGAGTATTAATAAAGCTTCTAATTTAACTGCAGAAAAAGATGTTGTTTTATAGGTGATGATGCAGCCAGAGAGCAGAGGAAGCAAAATTCTAGATTCACACATGGTGCTAATGGGCTGTACAGGGAGCCTAATCTTGCCCACCTCCAGTGGGTGCTGGGATATGAAAACTGGAAAGAAATGGGAGGTTCTTTTGTTAAAGACCATGGGGTTAGTTGCTAACTTTTGCCTTATATTTTACAATTTTAGCTTTGCTGTAGGCTAAGCTTCTATTATTGTTGTAAGTATATTATAATTACGGTTTCCTTTATTATGTTCCATATTCACAAAATGCATCTTTTCATGTGCAGAGTACAGTGGGTTATGGATGGTTGCTTGCTCACTTACAGAGAGAAATGTGGGGGTCGTCCATAGGAATACAGTGTTTTTGGATAAAAGGGCTATTTTGCTCTATTTCCAAATGTTCTTTCCAGTCAACACTACTGTAACTCCATTCAGTGGCACCATGCTCACTTTGTGAAGTGCCAGATCACCTTCACTTTTGTAGCCAGGTCAGTGGTACTTGGTTACCTTCTCTTATGATCAGGGATCCTGTTTTCTCTGATCTAAAAAAAATAATCCCCAATTTTTGGTTTAAAAAAAGTAACCCCAAATCCACCTTTTTGTGATTAAAATGAAACGCCACTATATATCTCTCTTTATATTAGTGGTGTTTCATTTAAAGCATGGCAAAATTTAAATCATGGCAAAATCATCCAGCAGGTCTAAGAAGTTATGCTTCAATGAGTAACTACAAATGCAACCATGAGGGAGTTGGTGTCCCCATTTATGGCTCCTGGACTTCATTTCTCTAAGTGGTAGTTTCCCATGCATATTGGTGCACATTGGTGACAGCTAGCATATCACCAATGCCTGCTGCAGGTGAAATCAGACCCCCTGAAGTGCATGTCCTTTGTGGCTGGTGGTCCATGGAGAACAAAAAATGGGTACTCCCACTAAAAGCACAGGTGGCAAAGGCCTGAGAGATGAACCCTCCCCTTCCTTATCCTGCATGTGTATGAGGTATACTGGGGCACTGTTGTGTCTGACTAGATTTGCAGGTACAGATTAACAGCAAGTCATGACGAGTCAAGTAATAAACCAGGTGATGATTAGAGTAGCCTCACAGCAGACTATTCGAATGGCCACCAGATGAACTGGGTAATCATGAGATCAGAGTATGCACCATGGCTGGGCAACAGCACTAGCAGGACATGGACAGACAGTGGCAGCAGCTTCCCTTCCTCCACTCCATGTTGGCAGTTGCAGCTGGTGACCCAGCCACCTGGCTCCTTGTTACATTAGTGCATGAGATGACTAAAGAAGTTGGGCTGTGAACCTAACATCAGGAAAAAGTATTAAAAAATAAAACCAAGTAGCTGGTGGGGTTGGAGGGAGCCTGAGTTAAGTTTGTTTTTTTATAAGAGGTTCATCAACATGCCTATATCATTTGGAGGTGCCTCTGGGTCCAGCGACCCAGGGTTGGGGTTAGATAACCTGCTTCCTCTGCTCTCTGGCTGCTTGTAAGAACAGAGCTGGAGTCCTAATGGACCCCACAGAAGAGTGCTGACCTTCGGGTGAATATTGAAGTATTTATTGCTTTCAAAATTCTTCTTCTCACTCTCAGCATAGTAAAGCAGAAAGCTCTCCTTGATGATGAAGAACCTGAGGGGAAAAGAAACAAAAAAATAAATAAATCCTAGTAATGCCCTCCTGTCTTCGAACATCCAATTCATCACAACCTCGGACAACCTTTACCTAATGAAACTCTCCCCTTGAGCCAAGAGGTTTTATTATTTCCATTCTGCAAATGGAAGAACACAGGTAGAGAGAAGCAAAGTGCTTAGTCAAGGTTATTCAAAGATTCAAAGTAACCCCTGGAACCAGTGAAGGTTAATTTGAAGGCAACAGAGATTTCTTATAATATGTGCCAGTGGGGTGAAGTAGCCCCAGAGAATAAGTCACTGTTCTGATCCTGCTGCTGACAAATGCCTGGTAGCCTGTTCTGTGTTCTTGCCATTAAGGGCATTAAAGGGTGGAAGTAATTTCCCCAGAATCCTGAGAGCAGAGATCCTATCCAAGCCTTTGGTGTTCATCCTCTGGAAAAGAAACAATTTCTTCAGACATTCATTGCATTAACAATGTACTGTGTTCTGCTCAGCCATCATCCCAATGAATGCCATTGAATAGAAACACAACATCAAAGCTCCTGTAAATTAAGCTTTGAAACTATAAGAATTCTTTGAGTGTTCCTCAAAATTATGAATAAAAAAGATTTTTTTTGCTTATTTAGACTTTCAAAAAGCTGTTGAAAAATCTCACTTCTATTAAGAAAAGTAAACAGTTGTAGATTGAAAGGTAAAGTAGTGCACTGTGCGGACTGTAACCAAGGCACTGGGGAAATAAAAAGCAAAATTAAAAGGACAGTTTTCAACATGGCAAAAGGCTAACAGTAGGGGAACCCAAAATTTCATATGAAGGTGGGTGGGAAGATCAATGGAGTTATGGAAATTTATAAGTCAGGGATATACGGGCCAGCGTTCTTTATATTTATTAATAACCTGCTGAAGTGGTTAAATGGTGAAGTGCCATAATCTATAGATGACACAAAATTATGTAAATCAGTGAAATGTAGAAAAGAGTATGCATAATTTCCAAAGGGGCCTGCCAAAGCTAAAGAAGCAGACAACATGGTGCCAAATGAAATACACTGTACAAAATCTGGAATTTACACCATTATGGAATCATTTAAATTATCCATATGGAAATTAAATTGAGTGAAGGAAAAAAAAAGGCTTGGATATCACTGTGGGCAGTGCAACAAAACCTCCTGCTCAATTCACAGCAATAGCAGAATGCCCCGTGCATTTCATGGAGTCTCTGAATCTTTGGGGGGTTTTTAAAGATACTGAATGGTAGAAAAATTAAATGGTCTGTTCTTATTTACTTAGCCAAAGAAAAGTGCTCTTAGATTACTTTGAATTTAAGACTGCCCCAATAATTAGATTCTACACACGGACATTTTTTACATTACCTATACATTTTCCATGTATAGCTTCTAATTATCAGAAGGTGTCTTAAATTCATCAACCCACTGCGGCAGCATGGAAAGCAGCAGCAGCAACAGCAGGGGAGGGGGCAGGCAGTTTGGGGGGCAGGTAGCCCCCTTGTCTCATGGCCTCACACCAGTTGTCCCCTTGCAGCCAGTCCCCCTGTTGCCTCTGCCTCCCCTATTGCCTCTGACCCAAACTTCAGCCCCTGCAGGCTCTGCTCCCCACAGCCTTTCTTGCTTGCCCCACCACTGCTTGCTGTCAGGCATGGCTCTGTCTCTCTTCCCTCCCCGGCATGAACCACACTGATGCCCTAGCTCATGCCCAGCCATGCAGCAGTGTCCCAGGCAACAGCTGCCTGCTCCCTGCAGCCCCTGCCCCCACCTCCCCCCAGTGGCCTCTGCCCCCTACCTGCTCCCCAAAAGTCTCTGCTCCCTTGCTTCCCCTCTCCTCCTCCCCCCATCTCCCCAAACCCAACATCACTCACTGCTTGAGACACTTATATGAATGTGAGCATTAGACAAGATAGAAAAAACCAGGGCTACAAGCCCTCCACTTTCAGGTCAAAGTGCCCAGATTGAGAGACCAGGAAGAAATTTGCCCTGTGGATAGTGGTCACTGTCAGAGACAGGATGTTAGACTGCATGGACCTTGGATCTGACCCAGAAGGGCAGATCCCATCTCCCCAAAATGCAGAGACCTCTCCTATGGAACTGAGCACCTGTGTCATAATGCAGAGAAACAGAGCAACCCTTTGGCAGCAGATTAGGACAAAAAGTTACAAAATTAATTTGAGGTAGGTCAAGTATAATTATCCAGCCTGGAATATGGCCAGGTCCTGCTCTTTGATGAAATATCACCAGGTCTGTGATGACAGCCGGTTGGGTCAGCAGCTCCATCTTCCATCTGAAAGTCTTGTGAACATAAAAACTGCTGGCAAAACTTCAGATTTCCTGGAGTTGCCTTCCTCCCTGCCCGGTTGCTCATTTCAGTCTAGGTAAAATTCTGGGTAGAGCCAGGGGAAACCAATTTGCTGCCTCAGCAGAAGCAGACCTCTTGATTCACACTCGGAGCACTTCATGCTTGGCTGGTTGCTCTGCTTTCTGTTCCTTGAACAAGCAACTGCTTCTGCTCTCAAGGCAGCAAAGTATCTAGAGAGATAGAAGCAGCGCAAGCTCCCTGTTCACTTACTACATGCAGTCAAATAAGGGCTGGTTCACGGTAAGACTGATATTACAAATTATCCAAACAGAAACTATGGGCCTTGTACACATCACACTTTGATTGGTGTTAGTGTTACCTTGAGTTTGGAGCAGTTATACTTAAAAGGCTAAAAACCTTTTCTGACTGTCCCCCACCTGCACAGCTGAGACTTGCCACTAGAGGGATGGTGAGCCAGGACAGCTTTCCAACCCTGCTGTAGGCAGCAATAAGAGAAAGACTGGGGGGGGGATATGAGGCCGGGTGGTAGAGAATTATTGGGAAGGGGGTGGGGAATGAAGTGGGAGGTGGGTGGACAGAAATGAGACTGTGGAACAGTGGTGAAATGAAGGGAGTCAGCCACTGAAGGATAAAATAATAATTTTAAAAGAATTTAAAAAGAAATAAACAAGTAAATTAAAAAAAGCCTTATATTTTAACAAATTGTTATTTGGGATTGGGCTGTGGGGGGTGCTGGTCATGCTTCCTGAGATGGCTGGGAGGTAGGAATGGTGAGGGAAGGTGTTTTTGGAGAAGCTCCTGCCCCTGCCCTGGGAAGGAAGTTCTAGCTCACGGGGACCCAATGTGGCCCCCCACCTTGTTCCCCCGTACCCCCCTAGAACCTACTCCTGGAGCCATTCATACCCTGCAACCTGGCTAGTGGACATGTACCCTGCAAGCTGTTCACACAGGGTTGCACCCATGGGAGTGGGAAGGTCACAACTCTGGGGGCAGGAGGGGGATCTGGTTTGGTGCCAGAACTGCCTGCTGGGCAAATAAGAGTTCAGGGGGTGGAAAGTTTGTCTACACAGAACAGGAGGGTGGGGGAAAGGACACCACAGGCTGAGATGCTGGCAGACTGCAGCTTGGGCAGCTAATCTGTGAAGAGTGGCCACACATCAGTAGGACATGAGCTGGGTAACACAGATCAGAGCTAAACCTGTCTTGAGTGGCATAACTTTAACCCACTTAAAGTGTGCTTAAAAGTAATTTCAGGTGTTAATGTATGGGCAATCCAGGGGTTAAGAGCTCCAGGAGCTGCCTAAAATTAAGGTGTAACACAGCCCTATTGCTCACCCTCTTCTTTTTGAGGGGCCTGAACCCCTCCCACCTTTTGCTAATTTCTTACTTTCCTCTGATGAGTAAAAGGATGCAGTGTCTACAGCAAGGGTCAATGCTGCTTTGTGCACTGGCCAACAGAGGGCACTATTTGAGCAGGCAATTAATACACAGACTTGCAAAGCCCAGCACAGTACCTTGGTACTGACTTGTCCTGATTTCTACAGTTTGCTGTGTAGCTTTGCTGCTCCTTCTACTAAAACTCCAGTCCTTCCTCCTTATTTGGAACAAAAGGATTTACACAGGCTACACTCAAATTAGAACAAGAAAAACCAACAGCTGCCATCATTAAGGGAGATTAAATTAAATTGTACAAGAAGGGAAACAAAAAATCTTAGGTTCCAGAGCTCTTCCCCCAGCAGAGGTCTAGGAAGCATATTGAGAAGTGCAGACAGACGTGCAGCTCCCAGGCCTAGCTCATGACCATTCACAGAAATTGCCATGAGTTAGACTGATCCTCCCTATCCAGCAGACATTAGCTGTTGGTTCAGCTGGGTGGAGGATCAGATCCAATTTGAAACCCATCCAAGGAGAGAGGCTGTGTTTCCACCTGGCTCCACCACTCCTCCCTCCCAGCTCTGGTGCTCTCTCTGGATAGGAGGGAGAGAAGGCAGGGGATGGAGGGAGTTCTGGGGTTTTCAGCCCCACAGGATGGGGGGATAGTTTGGAGGTCCCCTAAGGTGAGGGTCTCCAATCCACCCCCCACCCACCACTCCAGCAAGTCTGAAACCCTCCCCCAGAAGGGATCTCCCTCTCTCCCCACCCAGCTCAAGCCAGGCTGCTGTTGCAGCAGAGCAGACAGAAGTTAATGAAATCAACTCCACTTAGGAGGGGCTTGATTTGAACTCTCAAACAATTAGGGTTAATTTGTCACATGATCAGAGGGCTCTGCAGCTTTGCTCTTCTGTCTGGGCATAGCTCTAGAGCTATTTCAAGGGACCAGTCACACAACAGATGTCATTTCTGTCTGCGCCTTAAGTGGAGCATAACTGTAAAAACTGACTGCAAGCAAAACACCTTCTAATGCAGCAGTGCCAGTGACTTTAGGAGGACACCTTAAAGTTCTTTTTAAATAGCTGAGAGAGAGCAGGCCAGCTGATGTCTTTGCCATATTGTGAATCAGCCTGGAGTTCAGTTCCAGGCAGATGCACCGGTACATACCTCTGGAAAACTGGAGGTTTAACACGGTCTAACTGACTGAAGACATTCTGGAAGGAAATGTTCAACCTCAATGGGCTCTGAAGAGCCAGGAGATAGCCAAGATACCTATTTTTCTTTGTATTATGAATTCAATATGGACATATTTGAGAAAGCAACAACCTGGTAACCGTGTTTAGAGCTGTTTTTCACTGTACAAACAAGCTTTGAGTGACACTGCATTCAGTTGAGGAGAACAGAAGCAACCAGCATTACTTTGCCTGAACAAACTCTAATGAGCTGTTTGGTGCTCAGAAGTGCATAGTGCAACTGGCCCTTTTGTGGCTGTCATATACATCAGACATCCACTCTACTGACTGATCCTCAGGGCTGCCTTCCTGAAAGATGGCACAAGGAACTGAAGATGTTCTCCTCCTATGGCTTCTCTAGAAAGCTCACACTTATCCTGGATCATGGGTATGCCCTTCCAAGTGTCTCCAAAACATGCATCTCTGTCCTGCTTGTCCGTGACAGGATCAGTGAAAAGTTATAACATGAATGCAGACAGGCAGTGTGAGAAGTAGCAGAATGCTCCAGGGGAAATGGGGGCTGAGACACACCTCTACCCTTTTAATTACCCTTTCCAGAAGATCCAAGCCTGTTTACCATGTCCGAGCCTACCCCTGTATGACCCCTCCTGATGCAGCCGTTGCATTTAAATTCTACCCCCCATGACAAGAGTTGGTAGTTTCCAGCACATATGCTAATGGAAAATGCATCTATATTTACTAGAGTACCTCCAGACCTACTGGCACCATTGGAATAATTCTACGTGACTAAATCTAAAGCACCTTATAATAGTGCCCAAACAAGACACCAGAAAGATCCAACAGAGGCTGACTGGCTGGTCTGATCATCAATCTCACTGTCTGATCCGCTGTTTCTGTAGGATACAGGTCTACGCTCAGTGTGTTCCAGTCACCTGTTGCTTCTAGTCATTAACTATAGCAGGGGTGGGCAAAATGCGGCCCGGGGGCCAGATGCAGCCTGCCGCCAGGCTATTCTATCCAGTCCACAAGGCCCCTAAAAAAATTAGAAAATTAATATTTATTGTCCCCTAGCTGCCTATCATGCGGCCCTCCATGGCTTGCCAAAACTCAGTAAGTGGCCCTCCACCCAAAATAATTGCCCACCCCGAGCTATAGGCTATGACTTCCATAGGCTGGAGTCGTCTTTGTACTCCTTTGTTTCCACAACATGCAACACAATGACACTGGATCCCTGACTTGATTGAGTCTGTTACCACTTCAGTGAGAAATCAAATAATAATATCTGAAGGCATCAGATCTTCCTTGGCATGACTTGCAACTCTGACAACATGGCACTGTATAGATGTATGGAAACAGGAAAGTGAATCTGACCAGAAACACCAATGCAACAGTGAAAATACAAGTTACAAGCAGTGTGAATTAGGAAATGTCTATTCATTTGTCTTCACATTGCACAACCTTGGATACTATTTCCAAGACAGGCAAGGACATTTCATTATGAATAGGAGTGCTTGTTAATTTAACAGATCCCCTTTAAACCCAAGTGCTACAGTTTAGTTTTAGTGGTTTGGATGGCTATGGCTCCTGATAATCTTTATGATTTAGATTTTTCTCTGAAAAAAAAAAAAATCCCATCTGAACTCCCAGCAGGGTTATGCTTCTTATGGATTAATGAAATTTTAAAGTCCTGACTTCCACCAGATGGATAGAATCCAGGGGGATTTGGAATTATAAATAAATGAAATAGAATTTAATAATAGAAGAATACATATGGATAAACGTGAAGGGGGAAAAACGCATTTCAAACCTGGGTCATTGACATCCACCTTACTGAATGTTACAAACACATCTCATGTCCTCTCGTGATGGCTAGAGGCAAGGTCAGTAAAGTTGCTGCTTTAGACCTTTGACTTTCAGGACAAAGCCAGCACATTTCAACGTAAACATAAGGGTTATGTCAATGTGCTGTCTGTGCTGAAACCAGGAGCTCCACTTGGCCCATTTGTCACTGCTCCATATGCAAAAGCTACTGGTTAAGGCAACATAGCCTCAGACCAGCCCTATGGGAAGATCCCAGCCCTTTTTATTTAGCTCTAGCTACTCACAGACTAACAGCCCTGAAATCACACTGGAATCAAAGTAGGGCTCAAAGTGCAATTATAATGATCCAAATTACAGTATATGAATAAAGTTACAACATGATCCATTGGAGACAGAAAAAGAAGCCACGATACTATGTGGAAGCTGAGGTTCCCTCATTTTTAAGTACATTTTTCCAGCAGCGATGGTTAATGAAATTGGTTACTTAATGTCTGCAATGTATTCTGAAGACATAATGGACCAAGTTAAATCCTACCATTATCAAACTTTAAAATTGTCCCTGGTTCTTCAGTCTAGCAGGATTTTTTGGCAACAGTACAGTCCTAAATATACCAAGTCCTAGATGTCAGAACAGTGTGATTTTTACTCCCTAGAGATATACCAGGAAAACTAGGACAATGGCAGCATTATAAACAGGTCAGCTCTCAGGCTGCAGCACTTCTCACTTGTTCTGCTTCTAGGCATATTTACAGACTTCCCTTAGCTGTTTTATATTCTGGAGAATTTGGGGTGGAGAAAGATAACCGGTATGGTACAGGATAGTATGGAATGGAGAACTGGTGTGCAGAGCCAGTCAATGATGTACTGAGAGGAGGGGTTCAAGCTTAAATGAATATGTGTCTTCAAATCCTTTCTTCAGAACAGCACTCTGAAGATATACCAATATCACAGTGTCTCCATGGCCCAAAATACTACCCTGCTCCACGTGTGCTATCTCCCACATCAGAAGCAGCACAGCCATTTTTGTGTGGTGCTGCAGATGGGCTATTTATTTAGCACTGCCTCTCTCAGTTACAGTTTTTCTGTGCTAGTTAGCCCATCTCAAGCACCATGTGAATGTGAACACACTGCTTCCAGCTTGGGAGGCAGCATGTGCAGAACAGCACAGTGTGTTTAAGCATAACCCTCCTTGCATGGTAAGTTTGCAATGTAGACCTACCCTAAAGTTAGTTCTTGATGCAAGTCTGTTTACACACACACGCTGTTTTTAAGTGTCACTTTTAAAAATCATACCATAATTTTTCTACTATTCTAGGGCATATGAGAGTCCTACAGGCTGACATCCTCTGTTTATCCACACAGCTGGTACTGGAGCAGTAGGACCTTCTCCACAACACTCCAGCTCCTGCCTAACCCTTGACCTGGAAGGTCACTTGCAATGAGGAAAACAAAAGTCATGCTTGGGCTTAAAGATAGACTGACACCTGCCCCTAGGAATTGGATTGAAACCACCTCAACCGTATCCCTACAAACAGTCCTAACATGGTAACATCTGCTGACACTACCAGGGGACGTTAGGTAGTACACAGGTAGCTGACTGTCACATGTGTGGTCATTTCAGTGGGCTGTAGCCCACTCAGCTCCTCTCAGTTGCAGGATCAGAGCCACAGGCCAGATTCAAACAAAAGATATGAAAGCCCCTTCCTCCCTGTTCTACTCCCCCGAGTCCCCCATGAGTAACCACTTTGACTGTCCATGGTTTTTCTGAGGTGGCTGCTACCTGTGATGGCCATCCTGCTGGAAAAGGGAGGTTCTGTGCCAGCTCAGCAAAACTGAAATAAGGCTTGGTCTCAAGGGACATTAGCGCTCTGGGAAAAAGCAAGATTTGGCACTTTCTCCTAACTACTATGCCTCTTCCCATTAGCGTGTACAGCCCAGCAACAATATGGGACCCTTGCCCCTTTCACTTCTCCTTTCAAAAAGAGCCTTTTCTGGCTCTTCTAAGTAAATGCTGTCTCCTGGCAGAGGGTCCACATTCTTGCTCAAGGTCCTGGGAGGACTGGGGTCCTGGGCAGGGGTGTTTGTGCTTAGCATCTGGTAAAGGGATGGTCAGCCAGCTGGGAGAATCCATGAAACCACAGACAATGAGAAGGGGCTTCTATACATGTGCAGGGAGGCTGCTCCAATGAATTGTAATTCCAGCACATAACCAAGTCTGCTGGAGCGCAATAATTACTGCACTCCAGCAGACTCCAGTGTCACATGCATTAGCGTCCCCATGCTGAAAAAATGGTGGCATGGTGCTTTAAACTAAAGCTCGTTTGACAAGCTTTAGTTCAAAGCACCCCATTGCCATTTTTCAGTGCAGGAATGCTGAAAGAAGTGATGCTCCGGGCACTTTTAATTAGTGCGGCTCTCAGAGCTGTGAAAATAAAGCGTCCCCCTCCCCACTGCCCTGTTTCCCAGAGCACAGTTATAAATGCCCAATGTCCCCATCCTACAGGCTGTTAATATCTCCCCTGCTAAATGTTGTGGCAAGTCTCATGCATGCCAGTCATGGCTTCATTTCCCTTGATGTGTCCCTAACACTGTAGAAGGGACAGGTCTGAGTTGCTTGTTGAGCAATAATGGGAGGTGCAGGCAGCCTCAAAGTAGAGGGGATTCGCAAGCTCAGGGCAGCAGAAGACATCTTTCCAAAGCTGGCCCATACTCCAGCAGTCTCCTAGCTTGGTTTTTACTGGTCCAAAGTACTTTCAATATCCAAACACTGTCATTTCTGTAAATGTCATGTGTAAGCATCATGCCAGCCATGGCACCAGCAGTGTGAAGAGTAACAGATGGGGAGGTGAAAGGGGGAGGGGAGGAATGGGCTGCGCTGCCCTCACCGTCTCCCACTGCCAGCTGCTCCTACACTGGGCTGTGGCTATACCCTGCACCATGGCCCAGCTCAGACCACAGTTCTACCCCAGAGAGGACATAGGGTGGCAGGCAGTGTTGTCTGTACCCGTCCCATCCCTCTGACAGGTCATCATCAATGATCTGGATTCAGGAATCAGATGTGAACTGGCCAAGTTTGCAGATTATACCAAATTATGGGGGAGGGCAGTCACAATGCAGAACAGGCTGGGAATACAGACCAAGTTGGACACGCTCTCAAGGTGGGCTGACCAAAACCTGATGGCCTTTAGTGTAGAGAAGTGTAAGGTGCTGCACCTCAGTAGAAAAAACCTTCAACATACTTACAGGCTCGGCAGTGCTATGCTTGCTAGCACCATGACCAAAAGGCACTTGGGGGTCTTGATTGACCACAGGATGAATATGACCCACCAATGCAATGCTGTGGCTGGCAAAGCAAACCAAACTCTGGCATGCACCCACTGATGCATCTCAAGCAAAACCTGGGAAGTCATCCTCCCACTTTACTCAGCCCTGGTGAGACTGCAGCTGGAGTACTGCATCCAGTATTGGGCCCCCCACTTCAGGAGAGATGTGGAGAAGCTTGAGAGAGTCCAGAGGAGAGCCACTCATATGATCCAAGGCCTGGAGGCCTGACGGAGGCTGATGGACTTGTGACTTTTCAGTCTGGAAAAGGGAAGGCTCAGGGGGGACTTGGTGGCATCCTACAATTATATAAGAGGGGTACATCAGGACCTGGGAGAACAGCTGTTCACCAGAGTTCCCCAAGGGATAGCAAGGCCTAATGGCCATAAACTCCAGGAAGGCCAATTTAGACGAGGCATAAGAAAAAAGGGTTTTTATGGTGTGAGTGTTCACGGTCTGGAAGAAACTGCCCCCAGAGGTGGTGCAAGCACCTACTCTGGACTCTTTAAAAAAATTTTTGGATGCATTTCTTGCTGGGGTCACTTGGAGAAAATCATCAAGGAGCACATCTGTGGAGGGCTAGCTGGGCAGATCATGCTCAGGGGCAACCAGCATGGGTTCATCAAAGGCAGGTCCTGCCTCACTAACCTGGTTGCCTTTTAAGACCAGGTAACTAAATCCTTAGATGTTGGTGTCGCCGTGGATGTAGACTTTCTAGACTTTAATAAGGCCGTTGACACTGTCTCTCACCCCATTCTCATTAATAAATTAAGCGACTGTGGCACTGATGCCTACACAGTTGGATGGGTAAAAAAATGGCTGACAGGGCGTACCCAGAGAATAGTGGTGGATGGGTTGTACTCAACCTGGCAAGATGTGAGCAGTGGGGTACCCCAGGGATCAGTCCTCAGGCCCAGATTGTTTAACATTTTCATCAGTGACTTGGACGAGGGGGTGGAAAGCACACTGTGCAAATTTGCTGATGTCACTAAAACGTGGGGTGAGGTGGACACACTTGAAGGGAGAGAGAGGCTGCAACTAGATTTAGACAGACTACAAAAAGTGGGCAGATGAGACTAGGATGGGGTTCAGCGTAGACAAATGCAGGGTGCTGCACCTTGGGAGAAGGAATCCACAGCATACATACAGGCTGGGGAGTTCCCCTCTTGAAAGCACAAAGGCAGAATGGGATCTTGAAGTCATTATTGACTCCAAGATGAACATGAGCCGCCAATGCCAGACCGCAGCCAGCAAGGCCAGCCATACCTTGTCATGCATCCAAAGATGCATCTCAAGCCGGTCCAGAGAGGTGATACTCCCCTGCAACACTGGTCAGGCCGCAGTTGGAGTACTGCATCCAGCACTGGGCGCTGCACTTTAAAAAGGATGTGGCCAGCCTGGAGAGGGTTCAGAGGAGGGCCACCGGCTTGGTGAGAGGGCAGTAGGACAGGCCCTAGGAGGAGAGACTGAGGGTCCTGAACCTATTCAGCCTCAGCAAGAGAAGGCTGAGGTGGGACCTGGTGGCTGCCTACAAACTCATCAGGGGAGATCATTAGCAAATAGGAAGAGCCCTTTTCTCCCCAGCACCACCTGGGGTGACGAGGAACAATGGTAATAAGCTGATGAAGAATAGGTTTAGGTTAGAGATCAGGAGGCAATATTTTACAGTTAGGGTGGCCAGAATCTAGAACCAACTTCCCGGGGAAGTGGTCCTCACCCCTACCTTGGGCAAATTCAAAAAAGAGGATTATCACCTGTCTGGGGTCTTGTGAACGCAGCATTCATTCCTGCCTGTGGCAGGCAGTCAGGCTAGATGGTCTATTCAGGGTCCTCCTGACCCTAGCTACTATGAAACTACGATCCCA
The DNA here is from genome assembly GCF_052110815.1 of Crocodylus siamensis. Lineage (NCBI taxonomy): Eukaryota > Metazoa > Chordata > Crocodylia > Crocodylidae > Crocodylus > Crocodylus siamensis. The sequence continues at coordinate 225,010,724 of NC_143396.1, read as the reverse complement.
GCTGACTTGCCACCTATGGTAGAGGGGCTGGACCCAATGATCTCACGAGGTCTCTTCCAGCCCCTAATGTCTATGAAATCTATGAAATCATTGCCTCCCCGCATTCTCCCACAGACCTACCTCCAGGGAACTGTAGTAGCTGCTCTCGACGCTGCCTGGCTGCCACATGCATGTGTGCACATGCACATGCACATGGCACCCCCTGCCTGATCACTTTCCTCCTGCTCCCCCCAGCCCCAAGCAGCCCCTTGCAGGCTGGAACTCTGTCAGCTTTCAAGAAGAAACCCACAGTTTCCTACGTCTTTCTTTTTAAAAGGAGAACCCAGTTTTAAAGTTTGTTGATCCATTTTTAAATTGTTCATGACTTTCATATATTCTTGCAACTCACTTTTGCGTTGTGACCCACAGGTTGAGAAACACTCATCTCGTCCAGTACCCTGCCCAAGGCAGAATCCCCCCTGACTAAACCACCTTAGCCGAATGTCTGTCCAGCCTGCTCATGACAATTTCCATGGAGGTTTCACAACTTCTCTAGGTAGCCTGTTCCAGTAGACTGCCCTCATAGTCAGAGAGTTTGCCCTAATCTCCAAACTAAATTTCTCCTGCTGCATCCTGAGACTATTGCTCCTAGTCTTGTCCCTTAGGGCCACAGAAAAAAACCCAACTCCATCCTCTTGGTAATTGCCATTTAGATATATGAAGACTTATCAAATGCTCTCTCTCCCTCGCCTGCTTCAGCCATGGGACTCTTTAGCCTGGAAAAGCGTAGGCTCAGGGGTGATCTGATGGCCACCTATAAGTTTATCGGGGTGACCACCAGGATCTGGGGGAATGATTGTTCACCAGAGTGCCCCAAGGGATGATGAGGTTGAACGGTCACAAACTCCTGCAAGACCATTTCAGGCTGGACATAAGGAAGAATTTCTTTACTGTCCGAGCCCCCAAGGTCTGGAACAGTCTGCCAGCGGAGGTGGTTCAAGCACCTACATTGAACACCTTCAAGAGTAAATTGGATGCTTATTTTGCTGGGATCCTATGACCCCAGCTGATTTCCTGCCCTTGGGGCGGGGGGCTGGACTCGATGATCTCCCGAGGTCCCTTCCAGCCCTAATGTCTATGAAATCTATGAAATCTATGAAACAGCCCCACCCTCCAAAGTATCTGCAAATCCATCCAACTTGGTGTCATCTGCAAATTTGCTAAATGTGCATTCTACCCCATTGTCCAAATTATTAATGAAGATGTTGAATAGTACTGATCCCAGGATAGACCCCTAGGGAACCCCACTTAATACCTCCTCCCAGCTAGACATTAAGCCATTTATGACTGCTCATTGAGCATGATCCAACCAGGTATGTATCCTCCACCTTACAGGACTTTCATCTAGTCTGTACTGCCTTAGCTTGTTAATGAGGATGTCATGGGAGACTGTGTCAAAAACCTAGCACATCCACTGCTTCCCCAACCTCCCTTCCCTCCACATAGCCTGACACTTCATCATAGAAAGAAATTATGCTGGTCAGGCATGACTTGCTCTTGGTGACTCCATGCTGGCTTTTGCTGATCACCTTGTCTTCCTTAATGTGCTACATCATAATACATTCCTTGAAGACCTGCTCTGTGATCTTTCCAGGTACTGAGGTCAGGCTGACTGGTCTGTAAGTCCCCAAATGCTCCTTCTTTCCTGTCTTAAAGATGGACACTATGTATGCCTTTTTCCAATGATACAGTTTGGGCTTTAAGGTACAACACATTATAGTAAGAGGCTGGATTGAAATAGCCCTCATCTCTGATGCTGCTTCTCCTCAGCTTGCAAATTCTTTAGGTTTCCCTCTGCTTTGCACCCTGTGCAACTATTTATAGTTGAGAAAAGTGGGTGTAAATCATGGCTATTCTAATCTGTTGGAAATGGGAAAGCATCACTCTTCTTATGGAAATGGTTACTCAAGCAGCAGAAAATGGGTTCCAGTATCTCTCACCAGTGTTCACAGAGCCAAACCTTGTCTTTACACAGGCAAAGCTTCCATTCACTTCAGTGCAAGGTTAACCCAAGTCTGGACTATGGGACTCAATCCTTAGCTCCCCTCAACCTCTCCACTCTTCAATTCATTCAGTCAATAGCATGGAGTTTCTTTAAGCCAAGTATTACAATGTAGATGTTTAAGAGGACAGGAAGCTGGATTTCTTTATGACACTGGCAGATGGATTAGTTACTATTGATCTATATTCCCTTGGTTCCTCTATGCCATTGATAGTCCCATGGCAGAAAGGCATTTTCACTGTCACTGCTGAGATATGACTGATTGAGGGGGTGGAAGGACATTGTAGTGCACACACTTCTCCGAGTTTGGGAGAAGGCTATTGTAATAAAATGCTAGCTACTGGGGACTCATCCAGGAAACCATGTTTTCCTAGCTTGCTTAAGTTCAACAGCATTTGCTGACTGCTACAATGGGTGCCTTGATTCTGAACATCTCCCCTACCTGAGGATTTTTGAATACCTTCCTGACAGCCAGCTACAGAGGAGGTACTGTAGTAACAGCCCAGACTAGGTTAAAGGCAGCCATCATCAGCAGTCTAACACAGAGGGCCTTCATTTCTTAACCCTGAGTGTACCCTGCCGCTGCCTGGACCTAGATTCTATGGCAAGATCCCTGGCCTCTGCAGCTCTGGGTCTGCAGACTGGGAGTGTTGGGGTATTACCATTTAATTATGCAAACAGAGCTGGGGCTTGCACATGTAGAAGTTTGTAGCAGCAGGACTTTCAGTATCCCCTTCACACATACCATCCAGGCACCAGATCCATATCTACACACCGGGCCAGTAGCAGCCAACAGGAAACTGAAGGTATTGAGCCATTCTTTTCTCAGCTACACAATTTCTTAATGGCCTGAGCAAATCACTTTTTCTCTCATCGGTAATTCAGGCTTGATAACAACACTTCCCTGCATCAAGGAGGGCAATGAGGATAAACCAGTGTGACTGGCACTTGGGTACTATTGAGGTAAGTGCTATGAAAAACCTGAATCAGAATCCTTACCAGTCAAACATCACATACATAAGGCATGGCCAGCACTCCTCCATCCTTGGGTACCTGGGCTATGCTTTGCAAATCTTCAGTATAACACTACTTCCTGTTGCTTCTGTTTCCTGCCCGGGGCAGACTGGGGGGCAGGGCAGGGGAAGGTAGTGGTGCAGTTGCACCCCCTATGATTACTGCTCCACCCAAATTTAAAACCAACTGCCTGGGAGGGACAGCCACATTTCATCAGGTAGCACTGATAGGAGTCTATTGACTTCATGGCTCATTATCTTCTCCTTGATTCCTGTTTATCTATCTCCACTTCACAGGTGCTAATGATCCTCTATACTTTTTAATGGTCTTGATGTCTCACTATTCAAACTACCCTTTTTTCTGCAATGTTGCCATCTATTAGCCGTTCCTCTCTTCTGTTTTACAGTGCTGCAGACTGTTTCTCGCTCCAGCTATAAACCTGAGCTCAGGTGTCATAATATTAACTTGGGTGTAGAAATGACTGACAGCAAAGTACTGAGACCCTATCATGACGCTCAAGAAAGCTAGTTTTTGTTTTATAAATCTAAATAAGAGATGGACATTTAACTGTAATGGCTACAGGACTAATGATAGAATATCCTTTGTTTATACTTTGCCTAGTTTGTTGTGGGTTTTTTTTTTAACTTTATGTATACTCCAGCAAATTCATGCACATTTCAAAAGTTATATTTGATTTTTCATAGATTTCATAGACATTAGGGCTGGAAGAGACCTCAGCAGATCATGGAGTCCAGCCCCCTGCCCAAAGGGCAGGAAGTCAGCTGGAGTCATAGGATCTCAGCAAGATAAGCATCCAATTTACTCTTGAAGGTGTTCAATGTAGGTGCTTGAACCACCTCCGCTGGCAGACTGTTCCAGACCTTGGGGGCTCGGACAGTAAAGAAATTCTTCCTTATGTCCAGCCTGAAATGGTCTTGCAGGAGTTTATAACCATTTGACCTTGTCATCCCTTGGGGCGCTCTGGTGAACAATCGTTCCCCCAGATCCTGGTGGTCACCCCGATAAACTTATAGGTGGTCATCAGATCACCCCTGAGCCTGCGCCTTTCCATGCTAAAGAGCCCCTTGGCTCTCAGCCTGTCATGGTAAGATCTGTTTTCCTGACCTGGACAGGGGATCTCCCTCACTCGGACCTCCCTGTCCCGTAGAGGGGAGGGGTGTCCCCTGGGATTGATTTTTGCTTTGCTCTTAAGGGAAGGGTAGGAGATGGGGTGCTCAGGGTGCATTGTTTTGCATGCTATGCCTCTGGCAGTGAGCAAGAACTTCTATTTCCCAGCAAACTCCCTCTGCAGTCACAGAAAAAAAGAAAGAAAAAGAAAAGCAACTCTAGTTTTAGTGAAAGCTTTGCTTTGGAGGCCCAGCTGATGTACAAGAGCTGTCTTCAGGGAGAAGTTAGCTACAGCCTCATTAAGTCCTAGCCCTTGGCCATGTGTGTGACATGTGACATGCCAAGAGCCCTGGCAAGCATGCAGTAGGGTGGTAATAGGCTTTGATGCCTATCACTACACATTTTAAACGAGAGGCTTACTGGAGAGATGCAGCAGAGGCCACAAACAAGAGATGGGAAAGTCTGTGAAGCTTCCACATGTTACAGAACTTGAAGGGACCATAACAGGGGCATTTTCTGTTCCCTTCCCTTTCCTCATGCCTCCTCCCTGCTCAACACTGACCATCTGCCATTCTATTTTCCCTTTCCCCTGGGCTCTTGCCTTTCAAGCTCCCATTTCCTTCTGTGCCCCTTCTGCCTGCTTTGCTTCCAGGCTTCACCCTCACCTTTCCAAGAAACCGTCTCTCTACCCCCTTAGTTCCTCCTGCTTCCCCTTTGATCTTGGCCATCACTAAAGCAGACTCTTTACTCTGGACTCTTTACCCCAATTCCTTTCCTTTAAATCCCACTCTCCTCTTTTTTTATCCCTAATTAGTACCAGCCCTCTTCCCTTCTGTCTTCTCCCAGAGCTCTGAGTCCTTGCAATTGCAGCAAATATCCCACCCTCTTTCTGCCTTGAAAGGGTCTTCACCACCTCTTGCCACCTGCTACCACTAAAATATTTACAACTTGCTGAAGAAGAGGCGAATTCTAGGAATAGCTCAGTGTTAAATAAATAATGATATAGATGTCAGGCGGAGCTGGACAGCATGGTTGCAGGAAATCTTGATTAGGGAGAAACAAGCATTTTAAGAACTACTTATAATTTCCCCTGGAGGCCTAGCACTCAATTATCCTTTCTGGTCTCTTTCAGTGACACAGTCATATTTCTTTTCAAGTGTAATTCAATTAACAATTGCTTATGAACTGAGCAGCGGTTATATCACCACAAATTATCTCCTAGAAAAAAAAGCCACAGTTTGCAGAAAAAAATTAACAGCACAGATAAAAAGAAAGAGGTCTCGACATTGCCAGAGAGATGCCTCAATGTCAAATTGCTTTTTTCTGTAACAGTATTTCTGCAAGTTGAGCATGATGGTCAGTGGTGAATGCATGTGGATAGCAGATGGTTGCTATTCCTAGCTCAGGTTGTGTGTGTGCATGCTGCAGACGGCAGGTAGTGGAGGGAGACTGGAGGTAACTTGTACACGCTGTTTTGGCTGCTCAAACCAATCTAGGTGCAATAGTATGAAACTCCATGCAGGGTAAATAATCATACTGAGAAGCACTGCAGAACTCCATGCTACAACAGTTGGACTGTTTGAGGTACCCAGGCAAGGTTGTTTAAAGCAAACCTGGGTGTCTCTAGGGTATGCGCATCCCCTCAGATTTCTTGTGTGATCTTACAAGTGACTTAGCCTCTCAGCGCCTCAATTTCCCTTAGTGGTAAAATGGGATAATTAAAGACCTTTGCATTGTATAGTGCTGTTTAATCTGTGGGTATCAAACCCCTTTGCAAAAGGTGGGCAACTTATTAGCCCCATTTTACAGAAGACGACTCTGAAAAAAAATAGTAAAGTCACCTGCCCAAAGCCACCTGCAAATCACTGACCTAAACCCAGACCTAAACCATTAGATCACAAGTGGCCTAAGGTGCCACCCTACTGTAACTGACCTACTTTCCACCTGACCTCGGACTAACACTACTAACCACCTCAGTACCTAATAATAATGAAGCTTGCCTCCTGCAGGGGGGTGATGAGAGGCTTAATTTATCAGAGTTTGTAATGGCCTCAAATGGGAGGTGATAAAGAAGTACAAAACTGCCTCCTTACAAAAGTGTATGTATGCACAACAGCCACCCCTCATTGTTTGAAGGTCACTTGAAGAAACTTCTAAAAATGCAGTGAACTTTGCAAAGAAACAACATTAACTTTAAAAACCTCACCTTACCCCTAGCTTTTGTAGCAAAGTACACACTTTCATCCTTGATGATGCAGTAATGAGGGCACAGCCAAGCTACTGACTCCGTGACTATCACTGTGCAACACAGCATGGCTGCATGAAACTTGATGGCAATAGCAGGGATCCGGATACAGACCATCCTTCCCCACAGGAGAATCGCCTGCTGATGCTAGCAGTACAGTCTCTATGGCACACAGGGAAACAGTTCTAAAGCCCTTTCAGGAAACAAGAGGAAAACAGATGCACACACAGACATACTAGTCACTTCACTAAAATAATCTTGCATCTCATGTTCTCATAGAGCTTTACCACCACTGATAAATGAACTCTCACTACTCGGGGTCAAGAGAGACAAGCAGCCATTTCAGCTCCCACAGTCTTATCTCAATGTGAAGCTGTGAATAAGCAGATTGGTACCCAACACAGTCCTAAAGAGATGTGTATGTGGCAAAGGAGACAGGGGATGGTAGGACTAAATGAAAACAGGCAGACCTGCACTGTGCATAAAGCAGTGTGAGAAGGGGGTAATTATTGACAAAGGTTCACATTGCTAATCTAACTCAGACTTTAAATCTAACTCAGTCATAAGTCACCTTGCTTATGACTCCCTCCAGATCTGTCCAAACTCATCTGATATTACTTCGCTGCCCTACTGGTCATGCCCACAGAAGATCCACCTGCTTATCTAACCCACCTACACACCTGGAACTTGGCATTTTTTTTCCAGCTAGGAAGTCCCTCCATGACTGCAGCTGTTAAGAGTCCCATAGCTGCTTACCTCCTGGACCACTTGGCAGACTGCCTTCCAAAGGGTCTCTTCCAGAGCACTCCATACAGCTGCACTTTGGTGCTGATGTCCAGGGCATCCGAGTCTGCCTGCTCCATGGACGGAGAAGGGGACACAGAGTTGGATTTTGAAGTGAACATTCTCAGTGGATTTTATTCCCTCGGCTTTGCAGCTCAGGGAATCCAATTAAATGAAATGAACCAGAAGGACGGAACCAGCCACTCCAAGCGAGAGACAGAGAGAGAGTGAGGATATGGTTTAAATCAATTACTGGACTGCTCAGTGCTCAGTCAATAATTCTCTCCCTGATGCAGAGGGGATGAGAGGTTCCTCATTGTATATCACTTCCTGATGCATTAAAGAGAGAAAACATCCCAGTCCATGAGAAAGAAGACTGAAAAAACACACAGATCAGGAATACACAAGGACAGGGGATGAGGGGAAAGAAAAAGATAGGGGGGAGAGGGGAGAGAAAGAGGGAGAGCACTCAGAAATATCATGACATGCCAAATTATCTGCGTGTGAGCCAGTCTGTAAGGATGGATATTCTGCAGAACAGCTCAGGAGCCCTGGATGGAAGCCAGGGAGGGACGGAGGATGGAAAGTCTGCGAATTGCCAGGCTCCTGCGACACATACCCCAAAATCTTGTGCCTGTTTATGGATTCTTCTGATTGGCTGAGAGAGGTATGTGAGCAGAGTCAGTGTGACCTGGCTAGCTCCAATCAGACTTCCTCTGGCATTTGGAGGTTTTCCTCCTGTGCCAATCTGAAATCTCTTGGGTGAAGTTCCTGGGCAAGCTGCATTTTGAACGTGTACTGTCCATGCCACCAGTCTTGTTCATCCTTAAAGGGCCACTGGCAACAATAAAATCATGTGTTATAAAACTCAAACCTTCTGCCTCAACACTTTCTGCACACAAGCAGGGCAGGAGGGTTGCTATTCACTGACTCCTCACCCTTTCCTGGGTACCTTCTGTCTCTGCTTCTGCATACCTGTTGGTTTCCTCACCAAAGCGCACCAGCAAATTATAAGCTCCAGGTGAGCAGCAGTGCTCCATGCATCTTTTTCTACTAGGTCCCCAAAGAACAGCTCCCTCCTGGCTGCCTAAGCCATCACCCCCTCTTTCCTCCCACCCCCCATGAGCTCCTTCAGAAGACTTACATGTCCCACGATGCTCACAAAAAAGCAAACATCATCATTATCATACAGGGCAAGTTGCTGTACCCTGCAGCCAGTGTGCTCTGTTTCTGCCCTTGAGGCTGGTACATATTTAGGAAGGCACCAGCCAGGTTACCCATGGGCCACCAGAAGCTGGGAGGCATGGTCCCCTGTGTCATGGCCATGGGCAGTGAGCTTGTCTCTCCACTGCTGCCCCTAGGCTCCTCTCCCAGGCCCACTTCTGACACTGGACCCCTAGATCCACCCCAACCACTGCCAGACCCCTTGCTACTGTGGCTGTTACAGTGGCCATGGTAGCTGGTCTCATACCCCACTCTAAATCCAGCCCACAAAATACCCTGCAGTTCAAATCCAGCCCAGACTCCAAGTGAGTTAGACACCCTTGCCTTGGACAATGCAGACAGCCCATGGCCCACAAGCTCATCCACACTACCTTGTCCACAATGTAAGTCCCTGTGCACATTTCTCAGGCTGGCTACTGCTAAAGGACCTGTAGGCTCTGGGTGCATCCCCATCTGAGCTGCTACTTGGCTTCTCCCTGTGGCCAAGCTGCAGCATGGCTTCAGTACAATTGCTAGTTACAGGACTCAAAGCTAGGCCCTGAGATTCAAATTATCCACTGGCAACCCCACAGTTATGCCTTCTGGCCCCCTCCTATTATAAACCCCGGGGAATTTTTTGCGCATAAAATGTATGACTGCACATAATTGTCCATAATTTAACCTGGGTGGGCTCTGTGCCTCCACTTCCATGGGGCTCCCAGCACTCCAGCTGGGAGCCCCTTGTGGAGGCACTGAGTGCAGTGGCATGCGACTGGGCAGCTGGTAAGTGGGGAGGGGAGCTTCTGCCTGCAGGAAGGGGAGATAGGCCTGGGGTTTGTGGGTGGGTGTGGGCTCCCGTCACACCCCTGCCCCATAGTGCACAGCCCCATGGCTGGTGGAGGGCCCTTGGGGTGCTCATGGCCTCGGCAGGTACAGCCCCCCCAGCAGCGCATGGCTCCAGGTGCACATGGTGGCATGGGGCTGGCTAGCGTGTTGCCACATCCCTTCAACCCAGACTGGGCTGGCCCCATGACAGCACATTGTGTTTGCGGCACTGCAGGCGGGACCCGCTGCCCATCAGGCCAGGCCAGTAGTGCGCGACTCCATGCCTCCGTGCAAGGTTTCCCATTGGTGTGCTGGAAGCCCAACATGGAGGCACAGAGCCTCCCCCCACCCAACAGCATGTGGCTCCCAGCTACAGTGCCTCTAGCCCCACATGCTGACATGGAGCCAGCCTGGTCTGGTCCAAAGGCGAATGCCAGCAGCCAGGCCAGGCCAGCACCATGCTGCCACATGCAGCCACCAGGACTCTGTGCATAATTTTGAATTTTTCTGCATATACTTCCCTGAGCTGTACTTTTGGCCTTCTATTCCCCAGGAGCTGGACAATTCTTGGTTTTGCCTTGGGCAATGTTTAACCCTTCATTTGCTGCAGGGATCACTCTTGACCAGCAGCACATTTTGTAGAGGTTGTATGCATGCTGAGCCTTGCTTTGGCAAGCCAAGGATGTGGTCTTAATATGCAGCCAGCTGGCCAGATGAGTAGGCTTGCGTCTTAGTGAATATCTGGTGGCCTAACACCAAGCACTATGATTTGGGCTGTAACAGCAAGGACTTTCACCCCAAAAAGGTTGCTCTGAGGCAGCTTGCTCAGCTGCACCGTATCATGGTGCTAGGAGCTTATCAAACACCCTAAGGGATGGTATTGAAAGGCAAAGAATACCAACCAGAGGTTGACAAAATTCTAAAATGCTTGGTTCAGAGGTGATAGCTTTTATTAGACCAACTAAAAATTACAAAAAAAAATATTTCTTTGCAAGCTTTTGGGCACACACACCCTTTCTTGAGGCTGAGGAGAAATCAAAGATTGTAAAAGTCCTTTTAGGTAGAAAATAAATTCTATTTTGCACAGGAGAAGTTGAGGCTGGAAGTATATTCGCCCGAGTCTGTAAGAGTCCTTTTGTGTGAGTTGCTTTTTGATGTGCGGAAGTGTCAGATATCAGAAGCAGGTGGGGAGGTGTAAAAATCTTTCATTTTTATTTAGCAATGAAGTTTATTTTTCTAAAAATGGCTAAAATATGGTATTTTCCATGTCATCCAGAGAATAAAAAATAGCAAAAAAAAAATTCTGCTGGTCTAATAAAACGTATCCGAACCAAGAGTTCTGTATTTCTTTTTTTCTCAGACCAACACAGCTACATAATAGATCTCTGACACATGGAAAATACCATCTTTTGGAATAAACATCATTGCTAAAGGGAAGAGACTTGCAGGCATTGAAAGAAAGCCATACTTGATCACAGATGACTGCAGCCTCAGGTCTGGTCTGAGAAACATGATTCCACCCCAGCAGAGAGGTATTTGCTCAAGACCAGAGATCAGCAGGAAGATGCACCTGAAAAACATGAGCATGGCCAGAGGTGCAGAGAGTCCAAAACTTATGACCAGGTGTTTTCCCTAGAAAGACCTCAGATCACCTATACAGTGAAGTACAAATTATAAACAGCAATCTACCACCTGTGGGGTAGATTACAGAATCTGTCTACCATGCAGCACACTTTACCTAATGGTTTAAAAGGGTGAAAAGGAACAGGGCATACAACTAAAACTGCACATACAGCCTTAGGCAGAAGAGTTTAATTCCTTGAAAACTGAGTGTGTAGTCAGGACACTGGGATTAAAACACTATTGTTAAGATAGTCACCTGGAATCATCAAGGACTTAAGACCTTGGCTTCGTATTTACCCGCCGTCTGAGACACTGCTGCTCGATGTGCTCCAACTTCCTTCACCAGATCGGGAAGTTGAGTCAGTATTCTGTCAAAGGCAGGTCTTTTTATCAGCATCAGCAACGGCTTTTCCTTCAGAGGTCAAGTTCTATTCAGGCCTATTCCTGCTTCTCTTATGAGATTTGCTGATCATAGTTTAAAGTAATCGACAGAACTTTGGCCTGTATAGCATATTCTGTCGTATTTGTTACATTAATTAGAATATTGGGTTCTCCTTGGTGAAAGCCATATGAAAATGAACACACCCTGTCCTCCAGGGCATTTCAGTGATTACGGACCAATCAGTTTCCAGTGTAAAAACAAAACAAAAATATTCCTTTATCCACAGATGCATTTGGTCTTACCAAAATGCCATAAATAGTGCAAATCTGCTCTCAAACTGATACTGGAGAAAATAATCTGTATAATCCAGTCATTCCCAAATGTTTCCAGGAACAGACTATTGTCATTCCTTAAAATTTCTAATGGACCCATCCCTACACCCTTACCATCAAACTTAACTGAAAGCACTTACCATGGCGTCCCACAACTTGTGAACCATTGAGTTAATCCATTTTTCTAGGCTTTTATTTAGCTTTCCTCACTTTTTAGTGACTGTTACTGCTGATTATTGTGTTGGCTATTAGAGAACCTCTACACCAGGAGTCAGCAGGCTGGGTGCTTCCCTTACACCAACCCCCAAGCCCTGGCTGCTCTGATCTTCTTTCTGCTCTGTGCTCCCATCCACTTACCAGGTGCTGCCAAATTATGCTGAACACCAAAGGGGAACAAAAAATTACACTGCAAGGGCACAGAGCAGGAGGTTTTAAGTGGCCACTTAAATGTAGCCATTTTAAATAGGTGTTCTTCTCTTTCCCCAAGTGAATCAACTTCTGCGGAGCCCAGTTCCAGCCTGCAGAGTGCCAACTTCTGGCTCAACAGAGAGGGGATAGATGATATTGTTGGGGCTTGTTTTGTATTATCCAAATGTACAATGTCTTCCAAGTACAACATTCTTCTTCACAATTGCTGTCTTCCCATGGATTACTAGTTAAGTGTTCAGCTCACCAGAAGAGACCTGACTGCCTCACAACTCACATCCTGTCTTGACTTCCAACAATGCTGAGAGACTCTTAATAGGCTGCATGTCATCATCACCATCATGGACCTTTTTTCAGCTGAACAGTGCCCCTTGGGTAAGTCTGCTGCAGAGTCAGGCAATGGGTTTAGTCATCTGATCCAAATGGAACCTGGTTGGAATTAGTATGGATTCCAATGAGAAAATATTTTAGCCCAAAAGTCCATTGGACATAATTTGAATTTTGTATGATGATGAGGTAGTGACAAGACACGGAGGAGTGGAAAGGTTAGGAGTCTGATTCTGATAAGACCCTGAAAGGACAGAGATTTAGCAAGCTTCTCTGAATTTTACAAACCTCTTGAGTTTGGACAAGAACTCCCCAAAATTTACTTTCTGGGTTTTTTTAAGTAATGGCAATGAGGGCAATTTGTCTCTCAGCATTTTCAATGCTTGCTCTCTGAATCCAGAAGGAGAAAGGCATCAGAGTGAATATGGACAATAAGAAGGGTATGAGTCAGCAGTGTGCCTTTGTTGCCAAGACAGCTAGCAACTTACTGGGCTGCATAAGTAGGAGCATTGCAGGGAAGTAATTATTCTGCTATATTCAGCATGAATGAGGCCACATCTGGAGTCCAGTTTTGGGGACCCCAGTATAGAAAGGATGTGGACAAGTTGGAGTCTAGCAGAGAGCAACAAAAATGGTGAGGGGGGCTGGGGCACATGAGTTATGAGAGGCTGAGAGAAATGGGCTTATTTAGTCTGCAGAAGATAAGACCGAGAGGATTTGATAGGAGCCTTTAAATACTTGAAAGGTGGTTCCAAAGAGGATGGAGCTAAACTGTTCTCAGTGGTGGCAGATGACAGAACAAGGAACAATGGTCTCAAGTTGCAGCAAAGGGGTTTTAAGTTGGATACTAGGAAAAACTCTCTCACTAGGGCTAAATACAGACAGTCAAAAAGCCCAAGGCTTAATTGATTCATTCTTTCCAGGTTAGTCTAAACTGCAAAGATTGAACCAATAAACAAGTGAACAGACATTCACTTTGGATTCAGGAAATGCAGATACCTGCTCACAGTGGGTCAAGCCAGAAGCCGGGGGCGGGGAGGGGGCACTAGAGAATGACTGTCTGGCACATAGCATGGGTTTTGTATTGACCTCCTCTTCCTGTTGCCCCCGAGGTCTGTGGGATGTGCAGTCCACAATCACAGTAGCAGGACTCTGCAGGTTTACCTCATCACTTCTTCTTCCTGCTTCCAGGTACTCTACAATTTGTAGTCCATAGTCACAGCTAGCAGTAAGTCTCAGCCAGCACGGCAGCTTCATACTCAGGGGAAGGGGAGTTTAACCCCTCTCCCTGGCCCCAGATCCCAGCTGGGGTTTGCCTGAGGGGCAGTGATTCAGGCCTCACTGCTCTAGCTAGGGAACAGAGGGGTGAGGACAGCCCTGCTTTGAAGCAGACAGCACAGCACAGCCCAGGGATGCAAAGCATGCTGGGATATTGGGGGACTATGATTTAACTTGACCCAGGAAGGGGTCTGGGCCAGAAGTTTCATAAACTGGTTTGACCTAAATCAGTTAAGTCTGATATTCTATTCAACTAGGTTTAACTTAAACCAGTTTCAGTCATTTTGAAACTGGTTATGTACACTGAACTTCTGTTCTATTACAGGTCTAAACCAGTTTCTGATTACTTAAACTAGTTTATGTGCAACTTCTATCCCTAGCCTAGGAAGGTGGTGAAGCACTAAAACAGGTTACCTACCGATAGGAGGCGGTGGAATCTCCATCCTTGGAGGTTTTGAAGGCCTGGCCTGACAAAGCCCTGGCTGGAATTATCTAGTTGGTGATGGTCCTGCTTTTGAGCAGCAGGGTTAGACTAGATCACACCCTGAGGTCCCTTCTAATCCTAATTTTCTATGATTTTATGATTCTATGAATATTAGGAAAAATATTGAAACAATATTAGGCAAACTTCTAAAACATTCAGAGTTACATTCAAGCTTTCATGGGTGACACTTTTTTCACCTGAGCACTTGTCTACACTCAGGAGTGGCCAGTAAAGACATACTGGAGAACTGAGAAGCACAGAGGCAGATTGTACTGAAAAAAAAGTGCTTTTCTGTCAGTATAAGTTGTATTTACAGAGGGGATTCTGTTGGCATTGCTGTCTTGGGGTATGATTTTCTTTTCATGCATCTAATGTTGGTAACACCAGTATAGATCTGACCTGAATGAATGCAAGAGAGGTGGAAACTTATCTCTAGTGCTGTGGCTGGCAATCCAATGATGCATTGCACACATGGCCAACTGCATTCTACTTCTGTTTGGATTGGAGCCTACTCAAGATCTGAAGGAGTTTAGATGGGGTGGTCCAGTTTGAAATCATCTTTGTCCTACAGTTTCATTGCAATTGTTTTCTAGAAAATCATTAACAATTGAGCCCCTAGCATATCAATAGTATTAAAACACAAACAGCCCTCCCCCCACATCCAACCCAAGCTTCACTTAATGATAAAGCGTGCATGCTATTTATTAAAATTTCTCTTCAAACCTTCCCAATGCTCAGCCTGGCCTGTTTTAAAGTGTGCAGCCTCTCCATCCATTCCAGTGAGATGCACTGAAAGATGGAGTTTCTTTTACACAGCATTAGATTTTTAATACATCAGCTAAGGGGAGGGAAAAAAAGCCAGAGCTCCTTCACTGAGCTCAAAGAGAATGGTTATTCAGCACTCATAATGGTAAAAAGCCTTTGGCAAGGCATTCTGCAGTGAGTAGTCAGATGGCCAGATTTATCTACCTTTCGAGAAAACCACGTGCCCTGGGCCATCAATTCCAGACAACCTCCTTCATAAGTTCCTGCCATTCAAGACTCTCTACATATTTTCAGACCACACAAGTCACACGATTAGTGGGTATATGTAGTGAACACAAGCTCAAGCTTGTGAACCTTACAGGAAACAAAGAACTAAGAATTCTGATTTATTGTTTGTTCTTCATAGGACGTTATAGAAAGAAGCTAGTCAAACAGCTGCACAGCTCTGCTAAGTATTGGAGGTGACTCTCAGACACACCTTGTGAAGATACCAGGAACAAACTGAAAGATAATTGGTATAGTTTTCTTTGCCTCTGAAGAAGTTCACCACCTTCTTGGATTCTACTAAATACCAGTAATTCCTCTGATGCTTATGAAATCATTTCTCACAAGTACTTCTTTTGGGCCTTAGAATATGCCACATTATGCCAGTTTTATTCTTAAACTGGCCCCAGCTGTTTCTAAGAGGCCTTGCCACACCACATCTCATTTCAGATCATGGAATCATAGAGAGCAAAGGCTATCTTCTACTTTACTCACGAAATCTTCTACTCTAGCCTAAATCCCCACCCCAAGGCAGGATCATCCTACGACCAACCACCCCAGACTACACCATAAACTGAACCCTGGCATCTCTATAGTGTCAGGAAACCCACTGTGATCAATCAAGTTAATTAATTAACTTCCTAACAATGTGAAATACAGTTTTGTCCTTGGCATGGACAAGGACAGATGTGCTTTAAGGTATTAGTTGGTCAAATCACTTTACCTTCTCTTCATGGCACTTTTTAATGTAGCAGAATTGGGGGAGGAGAGGCACAGTTCAGGGTACCAGTAACAAAAAGTCTGGAGCCCCAGTAATTGAAGATCACTTTTTTTATAGTGCATTGAAATAGTCCCCCGGCCATTATCACTGGCCCACTCCCTGAGGAACTGGAAGGGACTATGCCCCTTTTTTTAGGCTTGCAGTAATCTGAGCACACCCCCTCATGGACGAATAGCAGCATGTACCAAACAAATCTTTAGAACATGCCCATGACTGTCAGTCTACTTAGCAAGGCCATTGTGTGTATTTGTTTTTATTTCCTAGTGTCTCGTTTTAGCCACGTGTCCCATACTTGCTATTAAAGCTATTTGGCCCTCCCTCTAGGTATTACAGCAGCATCAGGAACAGTGGTAGGCTGCCAAAGGCAACTGAATCCACAGAAAATCTGGAGTGCAGCAATATTAACGTCAGCAATTGCTGCTGGAAGCTTTCCACAGAAAGAACATGCAGGTCATAGTGCTCCCAGGACTGTTTGTAACCCCCTTCCAGGGGCTTTCATGCCCTTTGCTGTCACTAGCACCATGCTCAGGGTTTTGATGGACAGATCACAGCTATTCATAGCACCAATCTGGGGAGAGCACAGAGTTTGAATCAGCAGCTGATGCCTCTCAATTTGCTCATTTCCAATAGAGCTTTCATTTCTGAAGAAGAATGACTTGCAATGAAGGCAGTAGACCAGGACTTAAGTCTGGACTCATTTTCTAGCTCTACTGTACAGTCTTAGGTGACCTGCTCAAGGTCATGAAGCTCTCTGCATCACATACACAAAGTAAAAAATAAAATACTTTACTGGCCACCTCAATGTGAGGAGAATAAATGCACTAGGGTGGGGTGATGAGTACCATGCTGCAAAAGAGAAAGTTTCCTGGTAGGCAAACAAGTTGAATCATGGAGTTTTAACAAAGAAAGCTAAATGTCACCACATGATGGCATTACATATAATCACAATGTAACCGATTCCACTCAGAATTTTTTTTAAACAGTCAACAAAATACTGTATTTACCCAAATAGAAGATGACCCTGAATTTAATACAACTCCCCAATAATTAGATTCTATAAACAGAACATTTATAAATTTATTATCATTTCCATGTACAGAACTCAATTATTGGAGGATCATCTGAAATGTGTCCCCCTCACTTCTGCAGGTGGCAGGGGGAGAGGTGACAAGGAAGGCAGTAATGGGGCAGGTGGTGGGAGGAGCAAAGGGACCAGGCCATGTGGAGTCATAGAAAATTAGGGTTGGAAGGGACCTCAGGAGGTCATCTAGTCCAACTCCCTGCTCAAAGTGGGACCAGCCCCAACTAAATTGTTCCAGCCAGGGCTTTGCCCAGCTGGGCCTTAAAAATGTCCAAGGATGGAGACTCTACAACCTCTTTGGATAACCTGTTTCAGTGCTTTATTACCATCCTAGTGAAAGAGTTTTTCCTAATAACTAACCTAAACTGTCCTTGCTGCAACTTGAGACCATTGCTCCTTGCCCCACTATCTGCCACCATTGAGATGAGTCTAGCTCCATAGATGCTTCAGGGTTGTTGAAGGCTGCTATTAAATCCTACTTCAGTCTCCTCCAGACAAAATAAGCCCAGTTCCCTCAGCCTCTCTTCAGAAGTCATGTGCCCCAGCCCCCTAACAATTTTTGTTGCCCTCTGCTGGACTCTCTCCGATTTATCCACATCCTTTCTGTAGTGGGGGACCCAGAACTGGACACAGGGCACCAGAAGTGGCCTCACCAGTGCCGAATAGAGGGGAATAATCACTTCCCTCGCTCTGCTGGCAATGCTTCCACCAACGCAGCCCAGTATGCCATTAGCGTAGCCTTCTTCTCAACAAGGGCATACTGCTGGGTCATATTAAGCTTATTGTCCACTGTAAACCCCAGGTCTTTTTCTGCAGAGCTGCTGCTTAGCCAGCCAGCCCCCAGCCTGTACTGGTGCATGGGATTGTTTCATCATAAATTGCAGGACTTTGCACTTGTCCTTATTGAACCTCATTAGATTTCTTTTGGCCAAATCCTCCAGCTGGAAGTGGTTGAGCAGGCAGTATGGAGGGCAAGCAGCTTGCCCCCCACTTCCCTGCCACCTGTCCTTCCCCCACCATTATACCTTCCCCTTGTGTCTGGCCCCTGCAGCTTCCTCCAAAGTCTCTATCCCCCCTGCCCCTCCTCCCCCTGCCCCCGCTTACTTTTGCTATGCACCAGAAGACTCCTCCTTCACTGCAGTCTGGGGGCACCAAGCATGGCACCAGCCCAGCCCCATAGCAGTGGTATGGAGCCAACACCACTGCTACAGGGCTGCACTGAAGCTGTGCTCCAGGCTACAGCAAGGACAGAGACTGTGGGTACAGAGCACGGGTAAGGGGGAGGAGTGGTGGGGAGATACACAGGTGGCAGAGGGGAGGCAGCAGCTGTGGCTCCAGCCCCAGCCTGGGGTTGGGGCAGGAGCAGGAGCCTGCCCCTCCACCCCTGCTTCATACTTGAATGTAAGACGAGCCTCTCCCACCCACCAATGATAAATTGGGGGTGGTGGGGGCACTCATCTTTTAATCGAGTAAATGTAGTAGTCACACAGCCTGTGGGGCAGACCTATCACATTTAGGAGACCGTCCCACACAACTGGCAGGGGCAACACTCTGTGAAGCAGTTAGGAGTTGCTACATCTGAGCTATATGCCTCAAATTTTAAAAACTTGGTCAATCACTAGATTAAAAAGTGGCTCCCAGTTATCTATTGACAGTGCTTTGATTTACTTAAGACAGCAAATTCCCTTCTGTTTTCTCTCTCCTGTGCTGACTCTGACAGCAACAAAGCCTTTGATTGCAGGACAGGAAGGTGTATGCTTGACATTTATATAGAATAAATGGAGATACAGAAGGCAGGCCTTGTACAACATCCTTTGGCAATGGCCAAACCCCGTAGCAATCTTTCCATAGCCTCCTCCTGTCTTCTGCTTTCCCTATAATACAGCTGCTTTTCCTGTACTACAGCCCAACCTGGCAGCTCAATCTTGATGGTAAAACTGACAATAAACACAAGAAGAAACAGCTTCACTGAACTTCACAGTGCAAGCAGAATCAAACATAAAACAGTATAAAAGATAAAACAACACTAAAATTACACCGTTAAAGATGAAAGGTATAATTAGCAATGAAGGAGGTAGACACATTTGGCTGAAAGGCAGGGGATGCTGCAGGTACAGCACATAACTAAGGCTTTCAGATTCTGAAGTCCTAGACTCTTCTTTGTCCTCATTGTAGCACCCCCTGCCCCTTTGCTAATGTCTCAGTTCTGTAGCTGCTGGTGTTTCAGATTGATTCTCTGCTCCTGCATTTTCCAGATCTATATGCACCTCAGCCAACAGTTGGATTTGTGCTGTATCCACACTGGGCAGACAAGTTCACAGCGCTTGTTGAGCCTTTGAAAGAGCTACTTTCCATCCAAATTGTTGGGTTTTTTTGTGGATCTTGGGTGCAAAAACATGCAGCCATAGGAGCCACTGCTACTGCCCCGCATCACAGTGGGTAATCAAGAAGTCCATCATTGGCTCATGTCTACTGAGAATGCTCTGCCAAGTAAAATACTAATATACACCTGGCCAAAAAAAAGAAAAAAGTAAATTACATGACACTTGGGACACTGACTTAGCTGCAAGTGCCCTACACCAAGAGATTAATTTCTCACCTTCTTGATGCCCCACTTACACTGTAGCCAAGACCCTTGGCAGCAACTGAGGATGGAGTTTCTCCATCATCAGTGAAATCTAGCACTGGCTCATCAGCAATTGAGCCCTCCAGTCTAAAAACCTGGTTTGCTGCCGTGTACGTGGCTGTGGAGGAAGGCACACTGGCAATCCCCACCGACCTTGTTGCTCAGTAGTCCATGCTCACCACAGCACTGCCATATTGGAAGTCTCCGAGAGGGGAGTACGTTTCATTCAAGAACGTTCTCTGTAGATAAGCAAGAGTGTCCAGGAAAGAAGGAAGAGAAATGAAACTTCAGCGGTCTAGAAATGTGCTGTACCATGGTGGTAGCCTAATCCTCTGAAAGTAAGAATATAAACCTTGCAGAAAAGTGAGGGGAGCAATATAATTAAAATCAGTACAAGTCCTTTTCCACAGAACTTGTAACCAGGCTCCTCACCCTTGCAGTTTGAACAGGATGCAGTAGTATTGACTGGGTGAACAACTGGGACCAGATGTTTGTCCTACTAGTGAAACAACAGGATAACACAGAGCTGGCACTGATAGTTCTCAAGAGCAACCTGCAGAGGAGCAGAAGCTGGGCTTGGGCCATTTAAAAAACAAAAAAAAACAAACCAAAAAAAAAATGCAGTGTCTTGTCTTTTAAAGTGATTATCTTTCCTATTCATAGTTTGTTAAATCTTTGCCATTTTTTCCACCCCCCCTACAGAAGGATCTCTAGATCAGGGCTGTCCCAACTGATGGCCTGCAGGCTTTGTGCAGCCTGCCAGGGGTTAGTTTGCAGCCCCGGGCTTCCACCCAACGGCTGGTACCTTAACTATCTGGATGCAGCAGCCACCATAGTCAGAGGATCTGGGCTCCCCCTCTCTCCAGTCCCCACTTCCTGTTCCATCCCAGGGGGTGGGGTAGAGCAGCATGGCACAGCCATATTGTGGGGTGCCAATGCAGTTGTGGCACACTGTGGCACAGTGGGGGAGCCCACAGCCAGGCTGCTGAAGGTGGGCTGGGGTACCTACACCTGTGGTGCAGAGAAGGGGTGGGAGGAGAGCGCTCATACTCAAGAAACAAATGAGGTGCCCCATGGCCCCCTGGCCACTAAGGAGTTGGCCAGCCCTGCTTTAATGACTAGAGAACAAGATTTGTGGCAGCTACAAAGCAACAGCCGATTGAGAGAAAATAGTTGTTCTTTAAATTCTCATTTTGAGGAACACAAATTTAGCATCTACTGAGCAGCTGAAAGAAGAGATTTTCTTGTTTAAGTTTCAATACTCCGCCCCTTCAGTCATGGCTGAGAAACCTCTATGACAAATAAAGGAGGAAATCATCTGCTCTTCTTTGCACATCAAAGACACAAAACAGGAAACAAAATTATATACCTTCCTACCCCTTTGCCTCCTATTTACCAAGGAGGAACTTGTCTACCTTGAAGGCACAGGAGACTGGGAAGGGGGCACATGCCCCCCCCTCCAGCCCAATTGGCCCCAAAGTCAGTACTGCTCAGGACAGGGCAGTTTTTTTGTCATGCAGGTCAGCGGTGTGTTGGGGGGGGGGGGGGGGCGGGGCGGCACTAAGCTGCAGCATGGAAGTATGGGAGTGGATACGGGGCTTTTGGCCCACCCCTGGGCTTGCCCACAAATTGTGCCCCCTGACACTCAGGAGGCACCAGTCACCCCTGCTTGAAGGCTTGATTCCCAAGCACTATCCTGACCTCCAATCTATGGTCCCTAGTTCCAGCTACTACATAGTGATTTTTCTCCTGGACTTTAGCTCAGCAGGTCTCCTTTATGGCAGACCCCTAGGGCAGTGGTTCCCAACCTTTTTAGACTGCAGACTGGCCAGCTGCAGACCTTGGAAGTGACCATGGACTGGCATACTGTGGACTGGCAGCCAATCCTTTTTTATACCAAGTATAAATAAGGATTGGCTGCCAGTCCGCAATACGCCAGTCACTTTCAAACATCCAGTTGGCAGCCAACCCTTTGCAAGCCAGTACCAGGCCACGGCCCAGGGGTTGGGAACCTCCGTCCTAGGGGAAGGATATCTTCCACCTCCTGTTCTCTGCCTCAGCTGATCCTTCCCCACTTATATACACAGATACAATATATAAATATACTTCTCTCAAAGTTGCCATCAACCCAGAATTTTTTTTATATTAATCTACAAACATTTTACACACACACACAAACTTTTTTTACTGATATTTTTTATTGATATATAGTTTTACATAATGTAAGTGTAGCTCTTCTGGCAGGTCCTGCTACCAGGTGTCAATTAAAAAGGTGGGTTCAAATTTAGGGGTTTAATATGATCCAGGGTAACATGGTAAAAAAGCAAGAAAGTTTGGTTGTCAGTAAAAAGTCTTAATTTTTATTTTTAACAGCAAATGGTTCTTGGTTTGGTAACAATGCTTAACTGCAACAATGGTTTTACTCTGTGCTGCTTCCCCGCCCTGCCCCTCCCACCAGGTCCCAACACCAGTACTCCCAACCTCATCCTACACCATGCTCCCCTTCCTAGCCCAACACCTCCAAGCTTTACCCCTGCCAGCCCCACTCCCCTCATCTTGCCATGGACCTCCAGAGCAGCCTACTTGCTATCTAGTGGTATTATAGGCAGCTGATAGCAGCAGCAGCAGCAACATATGGCTCAATGGGGAGGGGTCTAACAAAGCACTGGGAGAACACTCTCTGCAGGGTGCTGTGCTCCCTGTTGGACACTAGGTGGTACTGCTATGCTCCATCTTTCCTTCAACTCTGCACCCAGCTTCTTTTTGACATTGGAGCTTCAAATTGTCTGTAGCTGCTTATAATTTTAATGGCTGGCTGAATTTTAATTAATTTATTGATTATAGACAGGTGTTTTTAGCCTGACTTTTTACTGACAGTCAGTCCATAAATTTACAGACAGTTGGCTATCCTGCTTCTTCTAAAAAGAGAAATCATTGCTAACCTGTGTAAAATTCTACCTCATGCTGCAGATTCACAGGATACCAACTTAGGTTTCCTAAAAAAAAAAAAATCATTCAAAGCTTATTAAAAAAAAATTATACTGCTCATTCCAGCAAGAATTTGAGTATCTCCAACTCAGAGCTGCTCTCCAGCTAGATTCTAGTAACTCCCAATCATAATGGAACAAGCTGGAATAGTTAGTGCAAGATGCAGTCTTGCACATTATTTACAACAGTATCTTTTTTTCTGTCCCCAAATACAGAAGCTCCTGTGGACTCTGCAGCAGCCCGTGCTCACACACTGAAATAATTACCACCTCAGTCATTGGATTCACATACTGTGCAAAATGCATCCTGTATCTAACACCTTCACTTTTTTCTTATGCATTATTATGCACTAGCTTTTTAGTTGTGTTAGCTGTATATTTTAGATGCTTGTGATAGCTTACTTTTAATTATGTAGCTACTGAAGTCTTAGACATACAGCATTTTACCTAGAATGCTGTCCAACGTAGATTACAGTCATCATCCAGACATCTTAGACGATAGAGAAAATGCTGAGACAAGAAGGGTGAAGTATTCTGCTGTTCCGGTGGGATGGATATTTTGCTAAGGTTCACACAGATCAGTAGTAATGTTAACTGTATACAGACACAATAAACAAGCTCATCCCCTTCTCTTTAGGTATATGCATAAAAACAACAGCACAAATTGTTGAGGAAAAATACAGCTGTCTTCTTATGAATGCATATCCCTCCTAGAACAGAGCAGTCACCAGGGGCAGATGCAGGAGTGTGAGAAAGCAGCAGTGCTACAGGGATGGCTTGCACCCCTTCTCCCTGACTGGCCCCAACTCTACCCAAGGTGGACAGACTGCACTACAAGATTAGTAAAAAAAAAATAATTTTAAAGTCCCTCAATTAGGCAACAATTTTCCTTCCCTCCTCTCCCCTCCCCCCCCCCACCCCATACCTTCTCCTCCTCTTCGCTGCTGCTGACCCAGGGGGGAGGGAGCTCCAGAGATGCTCCTGCCCTGCTCCAGCTGGGCTGCACAAGGACCCAGGCTCACCCAGAGACGGCAGCAACAGTGAGTGACTGTGATAGCAGTGAGTTCCCTTCTCCTGCTCCAGAACTAGCAGGGAACACAGGAGGGTGGGGAACTGGGCAGGGGGGAGGAACTTGCTTGCTGTTGCTGTCCCTGGCTGCAGCAGGCAGGAGCAGCTGTGGGGAACTTTCTTAACACTCCACTCCCCCCACCCCCCCCAGTCAGGCAGCCAGAGACAGCAGCAGCAAGTGGAAATGGAGGGAGATGCCACTGAGCCCAGAGTGTAAGGCAGGGGCAATTCTTACCCAATTCAAGGACTTGAAGTCTCTAGTTATAATACCACAGGAGCTGCAAACTGAAAGGAGTGTGCATCTGTACCATTGCACCCTCAGCAGGGCTGAGGAGAGCAGGGAGAGATGGTGATTGAGGACAGTTTTCTTTGACAAACAGCTTTCAAATTATGCCCTTGTTTACACTTAACATACATCTTTGCACCCAAGTCTGGTCTGCCTCTCATCAGCCTGCTCTCCCAGTTTGAACATCAGTGAACAAGCCACACATTCTAAGCATCAACAGGCACCAAAAAATTCTGTAAGTAAAATGCACTTGTCAGCAGCAGCAGCACCCCATCTGAAGCAGCCAGCTCTAAGAAAATCCCATGCAGTAAATAAGAAGCCAACTCAGAAGCACTGCAACTAATAAAAATTTAATATAATAAAATCAAAAAAACAACAACATTTTTAACCATTCACAATTAAAGTGGAAAAAAAATAAAACAACTTAACAAAAAAAAATAAGGCAGCCATTCATGGAATGATTTCACGTGTACAAATGATTTGGAAAGAGACATTAAAATTACAGTTCAGTTCACAGAGTCAAGTAAACAGCTGTGACCAGGTAACATTATTCCCTGGAAAAAGTCAAAACTGCTAGAAGATATAACCAAAGGAAAATAAGAAAATCTGATCTCCTTTTTAGAAGTTCAAGATGGATTTGAAGTCTGAAATTCATTTTAAGGGCTTCCCATTACAAAATACAAAAATCAAACACTTCCTCCTACATCTCCTGTGGCTGTTGAAACAAAGAAGAAAAGATGCAAAAAAACTTCTCTCAGCCTCTTGATGCTATTGAGGGTAGCTGACAACATCAAGTATTGCCAAGAGATTCTGTAAGGCAATCCATCACCAGACTCTGGAGTAGCTCCGAAAAAATACTGTAATTTTCCTGGGTTACCTGGATATTAAGTTTTCAGATATTCTGCAGACTTGTTCTTTGGAACTCAGGTATAGACATTAGGTTCCTTGTGTTTAATACATGACCAATTGACAACATGTGGAGAAACTATCAAAACTTTCTGCTCCTGGTATGACTGCCTTGCCATTTTCATGCCTGTAAATACAAATGAGGTTTCTGGATCTCAGCTGTTACTGCGTACTGGGGAAACAGACCTTTTCGTGTTCCTGTTCCCTGAACAGAATTAGAACATTTAATAAAGTGGCTGAACATACTGGAACCAACAGCGAGCTATACTTGGTTTGATTCCTGCTGTGAATTCATACCTTAGGAACAGACAATGCCGAGATTTCATGGTTGGGGTGAGATCTGCAGAACGAAATGGTGCATGCCAACCAGTCAGTGTTATTCACTGCATCAACTACCACTGCCAACATGACAGTGAAAGGCCATGAAGAGATGGAGACAAAGATGGAGAGTGAGGAAGAAATGATCTGCACCCAAGTCTCCTGAGGAGTGGTATCTGACAAAAGGGGGCCCCTTGTAAGTGTGCGATGCTTCGTTTTATTGTGGCTGGTGGGGAAGAAGGAAGACGATAGTATTAAGGTTGTTTTTTTTAATTCCTATTTAAAAGCAATCCCATGCCCTCCCCCCAAAAAACAAACAAACAAACCAAAGCACTGGGAGTTACAATTAGCACATTTGGTCTCTTGGGAATCAATGAAACTACATTCTGCTACATCATCAAAACTCCTATCAGATGTGGAAATCTCAGCCATATAACTGCAAGCACAGGATTAGAGGCAGCCAAAACAAAGTAGCTACTTCTAAGTAGAAAAAAAGAAGACTTATATTACTTAGTCAGTCAAAGGCCTAGTGAAACTGAACATTACTGGACTTCCTATGCGCTGTTTTGTCAACATTTTAAATTTAGGAGTCCTTCTTAGTCTTGTGCTGCTAAATCTTGGACAATGTTGCTTACTACTCTAGCCTCTCAAAAACTTATTTTGTACAATATTAAGCTGAGCATTATTATTTCTGGCTGCTGTCCCAGAAGCTGGAGACATGAACTCATGAAGGGTCAGTGGAAAGAAGTCCAACAAAACCCCTCAGCAGTGTTAGGAGAAGGATAACATTGTGGTTTAATCTGTCAGAAGCTGGGTTAAATGCTGCACCATCAATATTCAATGGTCCAGTATGGAAAGGTTCTAGCTGAACACTCCAGTCCTGTAGCAAAAGATGCTAAATGGGACCCCTGCCTACAATGGATGCATGGGTTTCTGACCATTATGATGATGTAACACATAATAATGCCTGAAGGCAAGCATGGAGGTTGAAATCACAATGCTAATTCAGCTGTAAGTATTACTGCTGGAAAGACTAGCGGTGAACTGAGTGAGGTTCTATCCCAAAAATTACTATAAAAATGTCATCAGGGAGATTTTCACTCTCTCTCTCAATGACTCCAAATCAAATTTTCTGTTTAAATTATTTTTTCCCCTGGCAGCTGCCCACCATACAAACTTACTCTGAGACCTAAAATTAAATCAAGATCTTTACAGTAGAAATGTAATCAATGTTCTACAAACAATGTTATTATGCCCTCAGTGACATCTATACACCATGGCTACACTTAATGGACTTGCACAGACCTACAAGTTGCATTTATACAGTTGTGTTTGTGCCCAAGAAAATATAATCCAGCTCTATGTCATAGCTGTGTTGTTTTTTTTCAGGACTAACTGAAAAGGCTAGATTTGTATGCGTCACCTGAGAAAATAACTGAAGAGAGAGAAAAAAAGATCTGGTCAGTAAGGCATTGCTATTTTCGCAGTTTCTCTTGTAAAACAGAACTATG
The DNA here is from genome assembly GCF_052110815.1 of Crocodylus siamensis. Taxonomy (NCBI): domain Eukaryota; kingdom Metazoa; phylum Chordata; order Crocodylia; family Crocodylidae; genus Crocodylus; species Crocodylus siamensis. Next base: position 224,984,040 of record NC_143396.1, on the reverse strand, counting down.
CTTTACAGCTCTAGCGTCACATGCCATCACTTAGGCCTAATACATTTAAAATAGGAAAAAAAAATTCCTCCCACAAAACTAATTTTAAAGGTAGGCTACTCATTTTGCATTCAATTTTAAATACATCTTTCTAGAATAAGAAACAACCCAAGAAACAGTAACCATCAGTAAAGTCTGATTCTGGATTACTGCTGTGCTGTTATTAAGCCAACGGGTAGAGTGATCCCTAGTTAATATAACAAATCCTGTTCCAAGAAACATGCTGATATCCACTGCTGAGCCAGGAGATAATGGGGACAATGACAAAGAAGTAAAATCAGAGTGACGCTGGCCTGTATACCATAAGAAACGGATGGCATAACAGAGGCACACATTTTCACCTGGAAACGATAAATGCTCAGAGAAAGTAATTATTTCAAGCTTTGAAGATTTGTTTAAAAGAATTCAAAATAATATATATTAAGAACTGGAAAACATTTGGCCACACTTCTCTTTTAAAAGAGCAGATTCAAATAAGAGATTAAAATAAGCACATCTTAAAGTATTTTTAAGTGTGTGTATTCAAACTGCAAAATTTCAAATGTTCTGTACCTTTTATGCACAGTAGTTACTGAGATGCCCTTTTTTGCATTAGAAAAAAAGAAAGCTGTCTGACAAGCGATGGCATTTCTTGGAAAGGAAGGGATGTCATCTTGCAACTGAAATGGGGCAACAGCATCAGCAGATAGCACAGAGTCCCTGAATTGCATCTCTAAAACCATCAGTAAGTGGTGGTCGTAACACTCTAAGGAAAGTTTCATAGTTAGAAGAGGCATGACTGTAACAGGTTCTTAGGGGAAAATAATTTGTTGTTTGTGAGCATTAAGACTACACAAACTGCTTTCAGCATGCTTTGTCAATATGCAGAGTCAATGTTTAATCCAAAATCTTGTTTGGTTAACCGTAATACTTTTATTTAATGAAAAAAATCCAAACATCACTGGTTTCAGTGGTTCAGCATCTAAAAAAAATGAGCTAGTATAGGTCCTCTCTCTCAATGGTTACTCCCATCCGTTGTCCACTTCCCAGCACACAGAGCAGCTTGATTTCAAGAGACACCAGTACCAGGCGTCCAGTACTGCATATAATTTTGGTTTCTACTCTTCATGGACATGATAAGAAATCTTCTTCCAAAATGCACTTCCCCTTTTGCCTTTAAAGTAATTAACCACTGCATAAACCAAGCAAAACAGAACACTTCTTTGTTTCTTCTGTGTGTGTTCATATAGGGAATATGAATGCAGAATTCATATGCACTTTAACTAGCTGAATTTTCATTTCCAGACTTCTTCCTAAACTTTTTCCAATAACGCTTTTTCCATTTTCCAATCATCAGTATTTGTTAGAATAACAGCACTGCCCAGAAGTTTGAGTACTTCAGCTTTACAGCAGTTTGCAGCACTGATATTACAAGGACCACCAGTTACCGACACATCAGGACCACAAAAAAATAGTAGGGGCGGTTCCCCTATTTTACTGGTAAGATATTAAAAAGGCAGCAATTCGCTGCTTGACTCTCAGCTGCAGAAGCCGAGTTACAGAATACTTTGGTGACTGCAATTTCATGATGCGCCACTAAATTCTTCCCCACTCACCTTTTTTAAAATCCAAATTCCATCTTCCCTGAGAAAGGGCCAGAAGTAAAAATCAAAATAGCAAGCATCTTAAGAAAAGAAAGTTACAGAGAATTTATGTCTGGCTGCCAAAGTATTTTTGCTACACTAAAAGCTTTCCCAGAATCCTCATTTTGGAATCAAGCTTCCCTCTGAACTCCACAGTGTAGGTGGGGTGGACGATGGTGAGAGACAACAATGAAGAGAGCAGCTGACATTTACTGCTCTCACAAGACTGAAGAGGAAAACGATGGACTTTGAACCTTTAGTGCTGGTGCCCAATGGACAAAACTAAAGGAATGAGGCAACCCAGGACTAGGGCTGCCACCTCCAGGCGGCTGAGTCCTTTCCCTCCAGCCGATTCAGGTTTGTGGCTATGGCCCATTCCTCCAACCTCTGGGAGGACATGCACCGTGGCAACATAAAGAAAAGTCCCAGCAGAGAAAAGCATGGCAACTCCGGTGGCATTGACTTCTGAAAGTGCTTCTTTGCTGCTCTGTGGAACAGAAAGAGGAGGGAAAGTATATGAATGTAAATGCAGACAAGGGACTCAGCCAATATAACAGAAGCCACTAACATCCATACCCCTTCTATTAAGTTGCTTTGGAAATTATACGAATTAAGAAAAACCCCACATTTTTGTCCGAAGATATTTAATGATTTATATTTGCAACTAACATCTAACAATATAACAACTGAAAAAGATGAGAAGAACATTTTTCTCCTTTACTTTGTGCATTTGATAACATTGTATAGGTGAGAATTTTAAAGCAAGCAATTATCCCTGCTCGAGTCTTTCACACAGCTACAGGGAGAAAAATATGTATTTTTTAAAAATAGGCAAAACAGATTTTTAAACCATGAAATTTGGTAAGAAGCACATAGGACCAATTACATTTCAAGTTGACCTTTAGCCTTTAAAGGCCTTGTTCTAACCTCAGTAGTTTAAGAAACATTCTTGAAGTGACCAGCAAAACAATAGTTCCAGGTACTGGTTGCTGTACTTCATTTATAGACAAGACAGTGTACACCTTCCAGGGGTTTTATATAATTTGATTACATCAGTGGAATAGATCTTAGAAGTTAAGAACATACTGCTCAAGAATCTACCATCTATTTGTTTTATTTTAGTATACCTCTACATTTATATAGGAGCTTCTGTCAAATTTGAATCATGTACAGCACTGAAATGATCCAGATTTGAAAAGCTTCAAATTGAAGCGGACTTTTGAGCGCTTCAAATGCACGTTTGTCCAGGGCCTTTGAGAACACTCAAACCCCTTAAAACCCAGTTGCTCAGTCTATACTGATCTATTGGATCTACTGATCTGAAATAGGAACAGCACTAAGCATTTGCCAAGATATTCAAGTTTTATACATTTTGAGTTAACCTCTAACAACTGAGCTGCATTTTGATGGGAAAAGATCAGCTTATTTTGTTTGTAGTTCATAACCAATATCTGAAGACATGTATAATAACATAATCAGATTCACACTTTCTGCCTTCTGAGGAATAATGTTAAAACTTCTGTGTTGCAGGTATATATTTGTACATGTAAATCTATATAATGCAAATTGGTTAAAACAAACAAGTCAGGCTTGGCTTAATGAGTCTCCTGCTCAAGTGTTTGTTTGCTTGAGCCAGATCCTTGGGGAAGACTGTCTGGATGCCTACTGTGAAAAACTGTTTGAACTTGCAGCTCTACCAATCAAGAATTTATTTTTATGAAGAAACATGTTTCTGTTTTTTGGATTTAAAAAAACCCAGAAAACAAACAAAAAACTGAGTGTTCAGATGTTCAAACTGGTTTGCATCTAGACTGCTAGAGGCAAGAATCCACACTATGGGGAAGGCACAGCAGATAGCAGTGGATTGGGAGTGAGGATTCCCATGATCCCCTTTCCCCTTTTTAAAGGACCTCAGGGACTGCAGCACCTAAGAGACTCTTAGAGGAAAAGTACTACCAAAATGCGAAGTATTAACAACAGCCTAAGTATGCATATGTGTTGTGCTCAAGTTCAGCAGCAAGACCAACCTGCACTTTGTGTGGAATTCTGCTACTGAACTAAGTCACTCACTGTAAGTATTACTGTACTATCAAGTAATTTTAAAGCCTTGTTTTCACTCAAAAAAGAAACCAACTCCACTCCTAAGCAAAGTCTCCATTTGGGATATCCCATTTTTATTATTCAATATATTTTGTGCTTCCCCTAAAGTTTTGAGGTGTTGCAGAGGCTTGTACTAACACCACAAAGAACTGGGGAAAAGCTAGAAGTTTTGGCATCATTTGAGACCTATATCAACTTCAGAGGAAAAAGGGAGTGGCATCAATGTGAAGCTCTGAGTACAAGGGGATGCATCTCTTGTTTCTGTCTCCTATGCAACTCTTGTTTTTATGGCAGAAGTAATGATTATTCAAAGCAAGGAGGTGGGTCTTGTCATCTCTACTCCAGCAACCATTGACAGTGAGAGCCATTCTGCTGCCGTATCACCCACTGAATCCAATATGAAATGGAGACAGCATTGTAAGGACATGGCTGAGTACCTAGGGTAAGCAGAAGTGGTGACTTCTGGCTGCTGACAATTGCAGCTGCCAGCAGACACTTGCACTCTCCCCTCAGTCTGAAGTCAATGCCTTTGTCAGTTACCCCCATTAGCCCCCCTAGTTACAACACTGAAAGGAAAAGCCCATTAGCTAAGTGTTTACACTAGAACGATGAGCAGAGTAATAGTTAACTTTGACATTTTCATTACATTTTAAAAAACAGTGCATTAAAAATGAACAGAGGTAGACTCCCACATATTTAGCATATCTGTTTGCAGGCTCAGGAGAGCAACAAATCCATATTTGCCTGCTTAGTTGTGCAAATTTAAGAGTAGACAAATAGCTTAAAATAAAGACTTCAATTTTATCAGTCTGTAGCAGAGGCGGGCAGTTATTTCGGATGGAGGTCCGCTTACCCAGTTTTGGCAGGCTGTCAAGGGCCACATGGGCAGCCCCACCCCTTGACAGGAGCTGTGACAGCTGAAATTATGTCTGAGATAAAAGTCTTGCTGAAAGCTCTGTGAAAATTAGACCAAGTGTTTTTCTGTCATTTGTTCAGATATTAAGCTGTATGTTGTTGTTAAGAGCCTAATTAAAGTCAAAGATTAGTGAGGCCTTGCATGTAGTAAGGCCTAGTAAATTTAACAAAAGCCTTGTAAAAGTAGTAGTAAGCCCTGTGGCACAGTAAAAATTAACCTTATTAGAAGAATGCAAGGCTTGTACTGCTATTGGTCAGTCCTAAAAATAATTATAATGGGAGAATCTGGATGGCTGTAAGTTATCAGCATAGCTCAGAAGTTATAAATTGGCTGGCACATCTGGAAATCATTAGAAGGAAGATGCAGCTCTGCAAAAGAAGCTACTGATTTAAGATTAGCTGCTGACCTGGATCAGTGGGCCAGTGGATCTCGAGGACTGAATACCAGGGTCCTTCCCCACTTGGACAGTGCTAAATCGGGGACACCCGACTTCGCTGAGCTCTGTGAGAGAGGAACTTGTCGTACGTCAGGCATAAGAGGGGACTGCTAATAAGTTGCCGACATGGATTGTTATGGTCTGTCATTGTTTGTCTTAACAAAAACACGACTACGCGTAGTAGAATAAGTCAATAAACCTTTCTTACCTTTTACCCCCAACCACACACTCAAACCCGAACCCCCTGCAGGCAGCTGGGACAGGTACCCCACGGTCACCATTTTGGGACCAGTGTCCCAGGGCCAGCACCAGTGGGGCCCAAAGCAGGGCACAGGCTGGCAGGAGTCTGTGGAGCCGGGCTGGGCTGCACCAGCAGGGAGAGGGGGGAGCTGGCCCGGCTCCATAGAGCTCCTGCCACCTAGGACCCCACACTCCTGCCACCGTGCTCTGGGCCCCACCAGCACTGGCCCCAGGACACTGGTGCAGGCCCTTGTGCTCCCACTGGCTCCCTGCCAACTCACACCCAGTGGCCCCCAGCCCTGCAGTACAGGCAGGGGGCAGTGCACAGCCCCAACCTCCTGCTTGCTGACAGGGAAGAAGCTGGTGCTGAGCGCAGGGAAAAGTGGCCCCTTGCCCACCCCATGGCCAGCGCTCCCTGCTGCAGGCAGTCACAGCCCCCCGGGGCTGTCTGGAGCAGGCACTCACAGCCCCATGTGGGCTGCAAGCAGCTGCAGCAATCGGCCATGGCACAAGGGGTTGCTTTTACCCCATGCTCAGCACCAGCTAACAGTCTGAATTTTCAAGAAAGGAAGGACCCAGAAAACTATAGCCCTGTAAGCCTCACCACAGTGTTCAGGAAGATCCTGGAGAGAATCATCAAGTAGCACATCTATGGGGGGCCTGCAGGGGAGATCATGCTCAGGGGCAATCAGCATGGGATCATCAAAGGCAGGTCCTGCCTCACCAACCTAATTGCCTTTTATGACCAAGTAACTAAACCCTTGGATGATGGTGTCGCTGTGGACGTAGTCTTTCTAGACTTTAAGAAGGCCTTTGACACTGTCTCTCACCCCATTCTCATTAATAAATTAAGCGACTGTGGCACTGATGCCTGCACAGTTGGATGGGTAAAAAAAAAAAAATGGCTGAAGGGGGTGCACTCAGACAGTAGTGGTGGACAGGTTGTACTCAACCTGGCGAGATGTGAGCAGTGGGGTACCCCCAGGGCTCGGTCCACAAGCCCGCACTGTTTAACATCTTCATCAGCGACTTGGATGAGGGGTGGAAAGCACAGTCCAAATTTGCTGATGACACTAAAATGTGGGGCGAGGTGGACACACTTGAAGGGGGAGAGAGGGTGCAACTAGATTTAGACAGACTACAAAAAGTGGGCAGATGAGAATAGGATGGGGTTCAACGTAGACAAATGCAGGGTGCTGCACCTTGGGAGAAGGAATCCACAGCATACATGCAGGCTGGGGAGTTCCTCTCTAGAAAGCAGAGGCAGAATGGGATCTTGGAGTCATTACTGACTTGAAGATGAACATGAGCTGCCAACGCCAGACCGTAGCCAGCAAGGCCAGCCATACCTTGTCATGCATCCAAAGATGCATCTCAAGCTGGTCCAGAGAGGTGATACTCCCCATCTGTGTGATTTTGGTCAGGCCACAGTTGGAGTACTGCATCCAGCACTGGGCGCCGCACTTTAAAAAGGATGTGGCCAGCCTGGAGAGGGTTCAGAGGAGAGCCACCCACTTGGTAAGAGGGCAACAGGATGGGCCCTATGGAGGACAGACTGAGGGACCTGAACCTGTTCAGCCTCAGCAAGAGGAGGCTGAGGTGTGTCCTGGTGGCTGCCTACAAACTCATCAGGGGAGATCAACAGCAAATAGGAAGAGCCCTATTCTCCCCAGCACCACCTGGGGTGACGAGGAACAATGGTAATAAGCTGATGGAGCTGATAGGTTAGACATCAAAAGGCAATATTTTACAGTTCGGGTGGCCAAAATCTGGAACCAACTTCCCAGGGAAGTGGTCCTCGTCCCTACCTTGGGCAAATTCAAGAGGAGGTTGGATGATCACCTGTCTGGGGTCTCGTGAACCCAGCATTCATTCCTTCCTGTGGCAGGGGGTCAGGCTAGATGATCTGTTCAGGTCCATCCTGACCGTAGCTACTATAATACTATGAAACTTGTAACCCAGCCCTGCTGCCAGCCTGGGCCCCATGCTGGATCCAGGCTCACCCATCAGGGCTGCACGTACTGGGCGATGTTTACTGCTGCTGCCCACCCAGAGCTCGCACACTGGGCAGCAGAGGTGGTGGTGGCAAACACTGCCCGGTGTGGCAAGTGGGAGGGCCACAGCTGCTGCGGTGATGCACAGCCTTGATGAGCTAGCCCAGAACCACGTGAGGCCCAGGCTGGCTGTGGGGCCAGGTTACAAGGTGGTGCCGAGTGCAGGGGGGAAAAGCAGCCTGTTCCTGTCCCACGGCCGGCACCCCGTGCTGCAGCTGCTCGCAGCCTGCATGGGGCTGCCTGTGCCTGCTCCCAACAGCCCTGCGTGGTATGCAAGTGGCTGCAGCAGGGACCGCTGGCCACAGGGTGGGGAAGAGCTGCTTTTCCCTGCACTGGGAAAGAGCAGGGAAGGAGCCTGGAGAAAAGCTGAGCGGCCCCCTCCTGCTGAGGGGCAGGGCCAAGCAGGCCCTCCTGGTTTGGGAGCCCGCTGGGCTTCCCCTGGGTCCGACTGCCCTTGATTCCTGCCATTTTTGACAGGAACCTAGGGCAGAGAAATATTAATTTTCTACATATTTTAGGGGCTCCATGGGCCAGATAGAATGGCCTCGTGGGCTGTATCTGGCCCGCGGGCCATATTTTGCTCACCCCTGGTCTGTACCGTAGTTTAAAGTGACCTAAAATTACGTATACTGCATAAAATTAAATACATACACAACATATTGACTATATTCTATTCCTGTGTACTACTTGGGATGCCAATTATCTGAAGGACATCATAGATTTCCTAAAAAACCTAGGCTCTACCAACAAGTTTCCAGCAAATACCGGACCCGATGATCTTGCGAGGTCCCTTCCAGACCCTCACAATTTATGAAATACTATGTTAGCAACCATGCACATTACATCTCTATATACTAACATCCCCCATAAGGATGGATTATGAACAGTAAAGAACATTATTTGTGATGATGATACCGCTCCTGTTTCCATTGCACTCTTGCACTTTGTCCTTGAGCAGAGACAGGGACATCCCCCCCACCACTGGGATCCCAGACAGACCCAGGGGAGGCGCGGCCAGGCCCAGGATTAGCTAGGACCTAGTCAGGGAACTTCTGGTGGGACTAGACATGATCAAATCAGCAGGTCCTGACGATCTCCACCCCAGAGTGCTGAGGGAATTGACAGAGGTCATAGCGGGACCCCTGGCACAGCTTTACGACCACTCGTGGTGCTCTGGCAAGGTGCCAGAGGACTGGAAAAGGGCCAATGTGGTCCCCATTTTCAAAAAAGAGCGGAGGGAAGACCCAGGAAACTATAGGCCCGTTTGTCTTACCTCAGTCCTAGGAAAGCTCTTTGGGAAAATTATCCAGGAGCACATCTGCAAGGGACCAGCAGGGGAGATTATGCTTAGGAGCAATCAGCATGGGTTCATTAGAGGCAGGTCCTGTCAGACCAACCTGGTTGCCTTCTACGACCAAGTCACAAAATCCTTGGATGCAGGTGTCACAGTGGATGTGGTCTTTCTGGACTTTAGGAAGGCCTTCGACACCATCTCTCACTTCATCCTCATTAAAAAATTAGGTGACTGTGGTATCAATGCCCACAGTCAGATGGGTCACAAATTGGCTGGAAGGCTACACTCAGAGAGTGGTGGTGGACGGGTCATTTTTGACCTGGAGAGATGTGGGCAGTGGGGTTCCCCATGGCTTGGTCCTCGGGCCCACACTATTCAGTATCTTCATTAGTGACTTGGACGAGGGGGTGAAAAGCACCTCGACACCAAGATGTGGGGAAAAGTGGGCATGCTAGAAGAGAGGGACAGGCTACAACAAGATCTGGACAGGTTACAGAGGTGGGCGGATCAGAATAGGATGGGTTTCAATATGGACAAAGCAAGGTGTTGCACCTGGGGAGAAAGGTTAGGGAACTCCCTTCTTGTCAGCACAGAGGCAGAGAAGGAGTAGTGTTTCCAAGATGATTCCAAGATTAACATGAGCCACCAATGTGGGGACGTGGTCAGGAAGCCTAACCGCACTTTGTCATGCATCCATAGATACATCACGAGCAGGTCCAAGGAGGTGACCCTCCCCCCTCTGCGACACTGGTTAGGCCGCAGTTGGAGAAATGCATCCAATTTTGGGTGCCGCACTTCAGGAGGGATGTGGATAGCATCAAGCTCCAGGAGAGGGCCACTTGCATGATTAGGGAGCAGCAGGGCAGGCCCTACGAGGAGAGGCTACGGGACCTGAACCTGTTCAGCCTCCACAAGAGAAGGCTGAGAGGGATCTGGTGGCTGCCTACAAACTTGCCAAGGGGGACCAGCAAGCAATGGGAGTCCCTGTTCCCCCGAGCACCTCCCGGAGTAACAAGGAATAATGGCCATAAGCTGACTGAGAGTAGATTCAGGCCAGGTATCAGGAGACACTACTTCACTGTCAGGGTGGCTAGGAGCTGGAACCAACTTCCAAGGGAAGTGATGCTTGCCTCTACCCTGGGGTCTTCAAAAGGAGGCTAGACAGCCACCTCGCTGGGGTCATTTGACCCCAGCATCCTTTCCTGCCCATGGCAGGGGGGCAGACTAGATAATCTGCTTAGGTCCTTTATGACCCTACCAAACTATGAAACTATAAGATGCTGGCTATTTTTAGAAGAAATTTCATATTTAAAAGTCCATCTTATATCCAAAGGACAGCAGTAATTCAAAGCAAGCATCAATACAATTACATCAGTGGCAAATTTCCTTTATTATGGGTGTTAGGTCAGATTTTGCTTTCAAATATCCAGCTTCCAGTGGTTGTTTCTTACATTTTCTCCAACTCCCAAGTAAGCCTTTTATTACCTTCTGCTTGCTTATGATGCCCTCTACTAGCTGTTCTACTCTCTGCTTATCTGTCCTTTACACTCATTCCCAATGGAGTGCATCCATTCCAGTAGACTGATGTACTATTTCTGAAGCACATCCACAGACTTTAACATTAAACCGACCTCTGTGCTGAGCTTCTCTGCTGGACGTGTAGAGGAGCACAGCAGTCTCTATTGCTGATCAGCTTCACTATAAATGAGTCCAGGGCTGCAGACACAACAGCGTAGAACAGCTGTTATGGAAGAGCTAAATGGGAGGAAAGTGGCATGGGGATCTGATGAAAGGACTAAGGGAAAAAAACCAAGGGGTGGAAGGGAAGAAGATAGACAGGATCTGCTCATTTCCACCAAAGAAGTAGGTAAAAGGAGACAATGCCCAGATTCCCCTCTAGCTGGGACTTGGGTCACAGTGCACAGTGTCACCCAAAACCTGATACTCACCATTGCTCAAAGCAACTTGACCAAAATGAGATCCATAGACCAAAATTTGGGGAAGGATCTGTAAACAATGGATGATGACTTGCAGCAAAGGACTAAGCTGGAAAGAGGTGCCCAAGACTAGGTGTAGGGTCTTGCTGTATTTTCATATCTACAGTAAAGGTTTAAGAAAGAGAATGATCAGTGCTGTCAGACTTCCAGCTGAGACACAGGACCCCATTGTGCTTGACAATCTTGAGAGTGGCCTGGAGCAGCATCACTCATTGGGAAAATTCTAGTCTGGTTCAAAGGTGGAAGCCTGGTGAACACAACCTGATGTAAAGAGACCCAGTGTGTGCCTGTACCGAGTTGGAGGTGTGACTGCAGCACAAGCTGACATACCTGAGCACTGAGAGGGTCCAGAGGAGAGCCACTTGCATGATCATGGGGCAGCAGTGTAGGCCCTACAAGGAGAGGCTACAGGACCTGAACCTGTTAAGCCTCCACAAGAAGGCTGAGAGGGGATCTGGTGGCCATCTATAAATTTGCCAAGGGGGACCAGCAGGCAATGAGAGTCCCTGTTCCCCCAAGCACTACTGGGAGTAACACGGAACAGCCATAAGTTGACTGAGAGTAGATTCAGGCTAAACATCAGGAGGCACTACTTCACAGTCAAGGTGGCTAGGAGCTGGAACCAGCTCTTACCCTGGGGGTCTTCAAAAAGGAGGCTAGACTATCACCTAGCCAGGGTCATTTGATCCCAGCATTGTTTCCTGACCATGGCAGGGGTCGGACTTGATGATCTGTTCAGGTCCCTTCTGACCCTACCAACTATGAAACTATTTCAATTTAGCAACTTCCTATACTTACAAACAAATGGTACTGCCATGGGCACATTGTACAGGTCTCACACCCTCTTTCCCCCCCAAAATGCCAATACATTATAGAAGACGTTGAAGCCCACTTCCTCCACAACTGCCCTCTCATCCCCCTAGTATACCTCAAGTACATTGATGACATCATCATATGGACACATGAGAAGGAATCTTTAGAGAAATCCCAGCAGGACTTAAACAACTTCCACCCTTCCATCAAACTCTTTAGTACTCCACCCAACATATTAATCTGTTGGACACCACCATAAAATTTTGTAATGGATACATCACCACCACGCTAAAGGAAGCCAACCAACGGCTATAGCTAGCTCCATACGACCAGTGTTCATCCTAGACACCAGAATTCATCTTCTACTGCCAAATGGTACATTACAGCCATACCTGCTCTGATCCCACTGACTGCAAACACAGTAGCTTCGTTGGAAGGGTCCTCATGAAAATCACCTAGTTCAGCTCCCTGCTCAAGGCTGGATTATCCCTAACCAAACCATGCCAGCCAAGTGTCTGTCTAACTTGCTCTTGAAAATGTCCAGGGAGGGAGATTCCACAACTTCTCTTGATGCACATCTTAGGGACCTCGAACAGGGATTTCTACACTTACAATACAAACCTAAAAATCAAAGCTACTCAAGGCAACAGGGCCAGACTCAGACCCCACTCCAACCTGCTACAATACAAACCCTGTGACATGGGCAATATCAAAGAGCCCACCGCACCAAAATTAAATACTAACAAGCATAAGTGCAGATAAATTTTAATAGCCAATTTAAAAATAAAAATACAACTAGCATAAATGACTAAGCAGGACAGATCAAGCAAATTACTACAATTTGTAAAATATGCATCCAGCTAGAGAAATAACAATCATATTAACATTTGAGATAATTTTAAACTAATTCCTAAAGTCTTAAAAACCCTCCGACAGGTGGGCAGCTTATTAGGAAAAAGGATTTCTCACCTAGGTTTCAAATGAAAGTTTTAGAAGAGCCCTTATTCAGCAAGGGCTAATCAGCAAGAACTGTAGTTCAAGGCTGAAGAGTTTGGACTGAGATGAAACCAGATTGTTACACTGTATTGCTTGGCTCAATAGAGGTTCTATGCTTATATTCATATACCTATTTTTATCCCCAATTTAAGTTATATTTTGTTCTAAACCAGACCTAACTGGCATAAAACCACTAAATGTACTCTGCATTTGTATACTAGACCAGCAAGTACTAAGTAATCTCAACCTTTAGCTTAACTCTTTTAACCAGTCTTGCTCACACTTTCTAAAATTATTCTCACCTCTGACATTCTCTTGCCTACTCATTTCCATTGCCTCTTAACTTAGCAACTGCAGTATGACATACCCAAACTTTGGTCAAGCAACTAGCAGCTTCGGGCCTACTACAATCTACAGTTCCCTATATGAAAAAAAAATGAATGGACACCAATCTATCATCAATTCCAGAAAGACACAAAAGCCTGTATTAGGACCCTTTAACCCACTTGGACATTCCATCACTGACCTCAGAGTAGCTGATCTTAAACAACAGAACTTTAAACACCAACTTGAATGTAAAATTGTGGAACAAGAAAGCAGCCACAGACTGGACTATAGATTTATAGATTCATAGATTGTAAGGCTGGAAGGAACCTTGGAAGATCATCAGGTCCAGCTGCCTGCACCAAGGAGGAAAGATAATTGGGGGGCCAGGTGACCCCAGCAAAGTGACTGTCTAGTCCTCTTGAAGATTTCCAGGGTAGGTGATTGTACCACCTCTGGAGAGTGCTTATTTCACAGTCTGGTCACCCTGGCTGCAAGGAGGGTTTGCCTAATGTTGAGCCTGAATCGATCTTCCAGGAGTTTGTGGCCATTACTCCTAGTTTTCCCCTTGTGTGCTCCGGTGAACAGTTGCTCACCGAGTCCTTGATGCACTTCCTTAGTGTATCAGTAAGCTGCTACCAGGTCTCCTCTCAGTCTTCTTTTCCCTTTCATTCATGGTGCTAGCCAGTTCGGTGCTGCCAAGCCTGTAGGTGTGTTGGGGGTTGCTACTCATTTCTCGATGTTGAACTTCATCAGATTCTGATCTGCCCAACTTGCTAGCCTGCTCAGGTTCGCCTGTATCTGTAGCCTATATCATCAAACGTATTCATGCTTCCCCATAACTTGGTGTTATCCACAAACTTGGCCAGTGAACTCTTCGCACCCACATCCAAATCATTAATAAACATGCTGAAAATACTGGACCAAGCACCAACCCCTGTGGCATATCACTGCCCACTTCTCGCCAGGATGACAGAACCATTTACTATGACTCTCTGGGTCCTATCCTGCAGCCAGTTTCTCACCTGACTGTCTCAGAGTTAAGCCCACAATCCTCCAATTTTCTCGCAAGGACATCATGGGATACTAGATCAAAGACCTTTTGGAAGTCAAGGTATACAATCTCTCTCATGTCCATATGGTGAGTTACCTGGTCATAGAAGATGAGGTTGGCAAGACAAGACCTCCCTGCAACAAAGCCATGCTAGAAGAATCTTACCTTCTGCAAGCTTATCGCAGATAAGAATTTAAGGAGTCTATCTCATTACCTGAGCCAGTGTTTTTAAGCCCCCATGTCCCTCAGTGGGTTAACAGCTTTGTTTATCCCCTTTGATCTCTTCAACCCACCTTTACTTCTCTCAGCAGTGCCCTTTCCCCTTAGTATTTAAATGACCAGATTCTTTTTCATCAGGACCCCCTATATCTGCAAGTCCACTCACATTGTCTCACAAAGTAGGCTGTTGTCTGTGAAACTGTGTGCGTTTCTGAGCAAGTTAACCTCTGAAGTGCCACTGTGCTGCACCTTTTGCATTAAATTATGGGAAAGTATTACTTGCTTATTAATAACAAGCAACACATTCCTCTTGATGAAGAGATAGTAGCTAAATGGCAGTAACATCCCTTTAACAGTTATTGGTATGGAAAAATAAACTGGGGTAAAGCACTTTTGAACAACTTGTTAAACAATCCCACACTGGTGTCCATCTCCTCAAAACCTCATCATGGACAGAGCTGAATCACAAACCTTTACCTTGCTTAGCCCCAAGTACGTCACCATGGACAAAACAGGGGCTGCCAATGCAAAGACCAGCAAGTGCTTTCTGATTCGATTCCGTTCCAGTCCAGCATGCATAAGGAAGGAAACCAGGCCAAAAGCTGCTGGTGCCTGTAAGAAAATAAGAGTCAATACAGCTTCTTCCTACCTAGATTCTTGGCAACTTTAAGCAGAACTTTGAAAACAAAGTAGCTGAGGTAACTATTTCTACTAGCTCTACTAAAGTGGAATATTCTCAGCCAGAGCGCTATAGTTAAACGAACTGACCTATGAACCATCCGGCCTTTCTCTGTGTTGTCACATCTCAATAACCATTGTAGCATTATTTCTTTATACCACCACTGTATATGAAGCTATACTCTGGCTGACTAAGTAGCCTATCAGAGTATTAGGGTCTGTATGACAACTGTATTGCAGAATATTGACACATCCGTTTCAATTTGATTGGCTACAATAACTCTTTATTCCAATGTATTCCAATTCTGTAATCACAATTTTCAGGCTACCTGCAAGAAAAAAAGATATGTGTCCTTAGCACCCCCCCAGTCCCTTTAACCAAGATAGAAAAACCTTCAAAATTAAAATGCAGTTCCATCCAATTAAGATTTTGGGGGGGGGGGGGGGGGGGGGGGGGTGGCAAAAAAATGCAGCCTCCATGCTTTTGGCAGGCTCCCTGACAAAAGCAACCCACTTACCAAAAATAAAATGCTGGCCCCCTTTGGGGAGCCAGCAGTCCTTGTAGACACTATGGCCTGGCTGTGCAGCCTGCAGGTGAGGGGGAAGGAGGCTGCCACCACTGCTCCTGGCTGCTGATTAGCTGTGAAGGCTACCTGTCATATGGCCCCACCTCTCAGTGGCAAAGGGCAGCACTGCATGACAGACAGCCCTTGCATCCAAAGGGCTACCATGGTCGGTTGGCTAGAGGGGGTGGCCTGCTGTGCTTCACCTGTGAACATGGCTGCCAGTCCCATTTGCTGCCCATAAAATCATCTGGCAGCCACCTCAAGTTCAGCAGACCCCTAGAAATAAGAGCTGGTGAGGAAAAGTGCTTTAATTAGAGGGACAGAAAACAGGATTTTTTTTTTTTTTTTTTTTTAAGAAGGCAGACAAGGTTCTTTAGGTAAATGTGAAATCTTTTATTAGACCAACTCATCTATGAAAGGTGTTTTATAAATTCCCTTTAAGGATTAGAACAGAGAGATTGCAGAGAGAGTGGTTGTCTCTTGAGAAATGGGCACCCACAGGTAATTTAGTGCACTAAATGCCCTGATGGAAAATATGTAGGTGAAACCAAACAACTGTGCATCAGAATGAATGCACAACAAAAATCTATCCAACACTAAAATACCCAATTACCTGCGGGTGTGCACTTCTCACAAAATAATCACTCTAATCTCTCAGTTCTAATTCTTAAAGGGAATTTACAAAACACCTTCAGTAGATGAGTCCATGAACTTCACTTCATAAATCTACTAGATACAAAAAATCATGAACTAAATATAGACATTGGATTATAACCTGCCTGCCATCCACACATTATAACCTGCCTGCCATCTGACAACCCCAGACCTACATTTTGCATATTGGCTTCTAGTGCATCCAGAACACAAAACAGCAGACTCCCTATGCCTGAAGAATGTTTGTGCCCTAAAGCCTGCAAAGAACAACTTTTCCAACTATTTAGTGGTCTAAGATACCACATTTACCCAAAGAACCTCATCTACCCACGTCCTTAGACCAACATGGCTACAACCAACACCCCTAAAAAGCCCACAACGTTCTCTCAAAAAATTCCTTTTTAGAAATGACCTATTTTTTAAAAACCTTTTCTTTATTCCTTTAAAATTAATATTTTACATTTTCAGCATATTGCCAGTAACCATTTCAACCGAAGAAGTGTTCTTATTTTTAAGAACTCAGAAATCACCATATCCTGAACTAAAATACACTGTGGCCTTTGAGCTTAGCATTTTCAGCTCTGAACATGGTTATAACATGCATTGTTTGTTTACTGCACAAACAAAAAATGCAAGTGCATCAAATTTTATTTCCAAATCCTGTAGGCATGCAAAAGGTAAGAAAAAATACACGGCTAATAATTGTAATATAGTGTCATCACAACAATGGCATATACAACTCAGGTATACAACTGTGCCCTTGAAATCCTTGAAAACAAGATCCAGTAAATATTGTACATGGTACAGACAAGACTGCCCATATATTAAAGAGAAACTGGAAAGCTGTTTTCAGTTATAATATTCATAACTTCCCCAAGTCAGCATTTCAAACAACTTATTTTAGGAACTGCATTCAGTTTTGCTTCAGATGTAACTGGTTTAGCCTCACTTATGTTTTAAAAAACGAAACAAAACAAACAAAATACAAAACAGGATCATTATGAGAACTTCAAAAAGATTTACCCTTCAACCTGTCAAGTTCTCATCACATCTGCATTGTTCCTATAGTAAGAACCATATAGACAGAAATTAACTGTAGCAGGAGAGGAAGCTGTTTTCTACACCTTAACATGCCCTCCAAATCTCTGAAAAGCTGTTGGCATACCCAAGTCAAATCTTTCTCTCTGACCCCCTGCTTCAAATGCCTTGTGAGGCTGCCACGTTTTGGTGGGGTTTTTTTTTTTTGGGTTTTTTTTTAAACTAGTCTGTGCTGTTCTCTTCTTCCCCACTATTTGTAGGCTTTGGTTGGCTGGCATGGCTGCAGGGTTTGGTATCAAATAGCCCAAATCCCTCCTTATTCTTTCCCTGTCCAGACTGACTGGACATGCCTTATATTTCAACACCCAGAACCATCCATCTTTACACAAGCATTCTTCAGTCCCTTAATTTGTATTGCCATCACTCCCCTGCAGGACCACATTCCCAAGAGCCCCAAAACACCAACTCTTACAGGTAGAAGCCTGCCCCTCAACAACTTTAATAAAGGAAAAAAAAAAAAAAAAAGACTTCACACTCAGGACTTACCTTGTGTAACATAATTGCAACAAACACTATTAGCTGGACACTGGTCTGGGAAGTGGAAGCAGCTGCACCCAACGCAACACCGTCAGCTTAATGGATAGAAAGTCAGGAGAGTGCACATGAAATCACCAATTATTTATCCACACAGTTTTACTTTTTTCACTGGCCAATAATACATAACCTTACACTTGTACAAACAATTCCCCTCACTTACGAATGCCTTAATAGTGTCCCATCATATGTCTAACGTGCTTTATTGTTGTTTCCGTGAGCCACTCAGAGTGAAACCCTCAAGTCAATGGGAGATTGAGTACAGACTTCAACAGGGCAAAACTCTAACCCAGAACCAACTGTCTTTGGCACATACAGATGAACTGGAATCATTCTGCAGGGACAGCTTTGGTAACTAGGCTCTCCTATGTTATGAAACAGGCTTCTGATGTAAAAACAGGCTGAGTTTTTTTTTTAATTGACAGAAATGTAGATATTACTGTTGGAATTACGAAGGGTCTACATATAACAAACAATGTTTGAATGGATAAAGAAAAGAAAGGCATAACTGGCAGCTTATAAGAAAATCTCTTTAGATTGCTTTGGCTTAAGATGGCCACAACACAATAACACACGGTTCTAACTGGTTTCATTCATTCACCAACCATTCATATTATGCCACATGACCCTCTGTTTTATACCTAGCACCATTATTGTCTGAGAAAAAAATGCCTTAAAAGTAACTTAGAAAATTTTAACATTGATACTATTCTTCACTTTCCTCCATTTGAAAGCCTGGTTTAATTTAAGGCTATAAATCCAGCTGCACAGGTCTTGAAAACTCTTGGAAACACCCACACACTTACGGAACTTCTAAAAGTTACTAAAGCTGGCTTGTTGAGCACAGATACTGTACTGAAGACAACAAGCTCCCAACCTGCCAGGAATGGATTAAAATGATGCCATCCTATGGGTAAGGGGTCTGTGTGCATCTATCTGCGTGCACCTGCAAGCACACCTGCCTGCATGTCCAGATTTCTAGTGGTAAAGGCCCCGTGATCTGCCCGGTGCTGAAACTAAAACCAGTTACTAGTCAAAGTCTAATTAATAATACCCATCTTGCACATAAGTCAATCCCTTCCCACACTACATGTAAATTTTTTTCCTGTAAAATAAAACCAATAATTTTTTTTTTAACAGATAGTCTTTGAAAGCTCCTCAGAGTTCTGGAAGTGTAAAAGTGATTCATCAGAGGGATTAGCAAACAAAAAATAAGCAAAACAGCAATTAATGTGTGTGGGGGGGGGCAATTATTTCGGGCGCAGGGCCACTTACCGAGTTTTGGCAAGCTGTTGAGGGCCACATTTCCCTCTCTAGCACAGGGAAGCAGGAACAGCCCCATGGTCCCACGCCAGAAGCTTCTGCTAAGCAGGGGTTTCTGGTTGGGGAGGGAAAGCTGGGCAGGCCTTGCTGCTGGCTTCTGCCACCAGCTTTCTCTGGGTCTTACCGCCACTGGCTCCTGTCATCTTTGACAGGCAGCTAGAAGCAAATAAATATTTAACTGGGGTGGCAGCGTAACAGTTTAACAGAGAGGTGAAGCAGTCTGGTATTGATTTAGGGCAAGACACCCCACTGAATGATGACCATTAACACCTATAAAGGATGGGTGTGGCTACAGGGGAGCTTGGAGACCATGAATAGCCCAGAAGATAACAGGTGTCCTGAGAGGCATGGATGGCCAGGAGAGCCCATACAGCAAGAGGACAGGATTGGAATTAACAGGGTTTGAGGGACTCACTGGGAGGAAGGACCAGTGCTCATTCTAGGACCCTTGGGCAGGAGCGTCCAGTCACTTTTTAAGATCAACCAGGTACATCAAGGTGTGGCAAGTGAAACTGAAAGGAGGATACCCTAGAACCAGAGCATGGCAGGAGCAGTCCAGTCATCAGAGGGTATCATGGCTGCCCCAGGGCCTGGTCCTGTTCCAGCAGAAAGTGAACAATGCACAACAGCTCTTCAGGAAAACAAAAATATTGCATCCAATTTAAGTGATATGGTACATTTCAGTGAAGTGGAATGCATTCTTTTGCATTAAGATATGTCCAAAACCATTGCTCTCCTTTTGTTTTTCAAACAAGTAGAGGATATAAAAATATTCAAGACTTTCAAAACAGCATGCTTTTTACAGAAAAAGTAATTTACTGAATAAGTCAAGTGGGGACTCACTAGCCTCTAAATGACTGGGTCAAGCATGTTATTACAATGACTGATACAAGTTTTGTTCCTCTTAATTTTTGGCTTTGACAATACTTTACATTTGTAATATTTATATTCGAACAAATCATAATTGTAAAAGTTCTCCTGCTGTTTCTTGGCATGTAGGTAGTTTTCCTACCAAGTTAAGTCATTTTACTGTGATCAAGGTTTTTTTAAACCCATTATATCCAAATGATATCTACCTAAACACATATACTAGCTGGTGTTGATTTTTAAACAGTGGTATGTTAGCTTGGTTAGAAAAAGGTGTAAAAGGTGCTTCTCAACATATAAAAAAAAAAATCCCCACAGAATTGGTGAATGTGTATTCAGGAAAATTAGTTTTCAAATTGGTGATGTCCAGAAAGGCATCCTAATACCATGGCAGACATAGCCCCTTTTCGGTTATATGAAAAGAAGTTTCCAGCCTACCTGCAGCATGGACAACTAGTCCAAGCGTAGTAGTGATTTTGGAATTGCTTGATCTTCCTGCTTCTGGGTCTGAAATAATGATCATCAAGAAATTAAGAATGACCTATACAAGCATAAAAGTTATGCTGGAAGAAAAATATTACTAACATTAAAGGCATAAATTCCTAGCTACAACCAATTTTTACAGTCATGCATTTACTTTAAGACCTTTTTATCTTTAAACAATACCTGGAAACACAAGAGATACATTTTTTAGACCCTAACAACTTCAAAATCAACACAACTTTTCTACCCACAAATGAAGACAAGGATTATCCTTCACAAGTTACAGGAATGTTCATGGTGTAACACAGCAGCCATGTTTCTTAATCTCTTGAAACCAAAGTACAATTTAAAATTCTGTGCTGGGAAGGTAGAAGGGAATAAGTGGCTCAAGCCACACCTTTGTATCCTCAGGATGTTAAGTTGCTCTAAGGGCCAATGCAGTTCCCAACAAAATGAGAGCAGCCAAAAGTGGCTCCAACTTGCATGATGGTGCAGACAGCTTTCTGAAGGCAGGCTCTACAGACTGGGACTGCTCAGAATTTCCATACTATTCTCATGTGCTACAGGCCCAATTCCATCCCCTCTACTCTTAACATGGCCCTTCCAACAAGCCTCAACATGGAGAACACCTTAGGGCTCCCAATAGCAGGAAGAAATGGTATAATGTGGGCACTTCATGGAACTTCTATGCCACCACAGGTGCTGAAGCAGAGACACTAATCTCACCATACACTTTAACACAGAAAGAGGATGCAAGACATAATTGCTTCTGATCAAATACAGACAGGCCATTCATGTCTGCAACTGACTGAAGATTACTCTACTCCCTCATCATCTATGTGTAATCTAACTTTTTATGTTGGAAAAAAAGAAAAACCCACACCCAACACGAGGGGTATTGATCAGTAAAAATGTTTTTTATATCCCCTTAAATAGACCATCAGCTATTACATAGCATAAGGACACCCATTCTTTTAATCCACAATGTTCAAACACCTGCCTTCAAGTTCTTTTACCATATGATTGCTATAAATTTAAGCTTCCTTCCTTCCCCCTGAACAGTCTGACAAAAATCAGATAATCACATTTAATTTTATACCTTCATGGTAGCATCTATAATTATTTTCATTTGAAGCAAAGGAAAATCTAGTCACCTGGGGATAACAAAATTGTTAGGCAATTAATATCACTAGTTTAACTCATGAAAGGGAATTACATAAATTCCAAACTATTCTGGCAACACTTCCAGTTAATGCGCTGCATTTCACATCTTGGACACAAAGCAAAGAGTAAGGACTGTTCCCTATAACAAAGTTTTTATGCTTCTGATGAGTCAACCACAAAAAAGAAGTCTATTTTCAGCTAATAAGGAAACATAAGGAACAAGATTCTAACACGGGTCATTCACCCAACTTTCCTGGTAGCTATTTGCTAAGTCTCTCTTCATAAAAGTTAATCTAATAAGGTAACCAATTCAGTAAATAAAGGCAAAACATGAGTATTTCTGGAGAAAGTTTTCAAAAAAAACATTGAGAAAACTGTGGAAGAGGTAGGAAAAAACAAAAAACAAAGGGAGAGGATATGATAAAAACCCGTAACCCTAAGTACATTGTTGAAAACTGACAAGTATTGAGAGCAATAACAAAGTAAAACGTGACAGAATGGATATCATCATCCACTGTATTTGTCACAAGACTTCCATAAGGGGAATAAAACTTTACATTAAAGCTACAAATGTTTACTGACCTAGTTGTCAGAAAGCATTATCTAAACGCTGTTCTACCCTACACAGAAAACCCCCATACATTTACCGTAAATGTACTAGGATTAGGGGTGCACAGTAGAGATTTCTGGGGCCAATACTGCTAGCTGATTTTTAAGGAAACATACTGGTCAATACCGATCTGATTTCCGATACCAGCTGGTAAGTCCGGTGTGGTGGGAGGGGAAGGGCGAGGGAAGAGGAGTGGGGGCACATGCTCCTCCCCCACCGGGTGCAAGCAGTGGCAGGAGCCACCTGCACCTGTCCCCTCCCTCACTGCAGGGGGAATTGATCTTCCCCCCACCTCCCCATGCCCTTTTCACCACAATGGACTTACCAGCTGGTGAGACAGCTCTCCATGCTGCTGGCTGTGTTCCTCACTGCCTGAGTACCACATTGCAACTTTGTGCAGCACTGGCATTTAAATTGGACAACTTAAATCAGCCCCATTAGGCCGATATCTGATACAACCAATTTTCTTTATATCAGTACTGATCTGACATTAGACCAATGTACGAGTGCACCTCTAACTAGGATGATCACGACCAATGTAATCAGTGCAGAGGCAGAAAAGGATCTTGGCATCATTATTCATGCCAAAATGAACATGGGCTGACAGCGTGAAGACACAGTCAGGAAGGCCAACTGTACCTTGTCATGCAGCCACAGATGCATTTCAAGCAGGTCCAAGGTGGTGATCCTCCCCCTCTTGTTAGGCCGCAGTTGGAGTACTGCGTCCAGTTCTGGATGCTGCACTTCAGGAGGGATGTGGACAACATGGAGGGTCCGGAGGGCCACTCGCATGATCAGGGGGCAGCAGGGCAGGCCCTATAAGGAGAGGTTACGGGACCTGAACCTGTTCAGACTCCAGAAGAGCAGGCTGAGGGGGGGATCTAGTGGCTGTTTACAAACTAGTCAGAGGGGACCAGCAGGCATTGGGAGAGTCCCTGTTCCCCCGAGCACAACCAGGAATGACTAGAAATAACGGTCACAAGCTGGCAGAGGGTAGATTCAGGCTAGACATCAGGAGGTGTTACTTCACGGTCAGGGCGGCTAGGATCTGGAACCAACTTCCAAGAGAAGTGGTGCTGGCTCCTACCCTGGGGGTCTTTAACGGGAGGCTAGATGTACATCTTGCTGGGGTCATTTGACCCCAGTACTCTTTCCTGCCATGGCAGGGGGTCAGACTTGATGATCTGCTCAGGTCCCTTCTGACCCTACCAACTATGAAACAATGGAAGTCAATATAGGTCCCATCATGCCTGTGGCCCATGCAAAATCCACTGAAGTCAATTGTACACAGCTGGGCAGAGCAAAAAGTAAAGCAGAAAAGTAAAAAACTCTTTGGCACAGCCTTTTTCAGTCTAGAGACTTAGTGCTTACCAGGACTACACAAATTCAGCATACATAATGCTCATACAATCCTAGCACAGCCCACACTAAAAGTTTAACACCTCATTAATGTTGTTACCTTGTCTCTCCTAATGCTTCTAACAGCAGCCTTGACATTAACAGGACCTAGTTGGTTCAGGTCTACTATCAGACAACTGGAAATTGACAGGTGCTAATCAGTTAATGAATTATGCAGTTAAAAAGAGTACAATTACATTAGGAGTAGAGACTGGGCCAAGGCGTTCTTGTGCACTTAAGCAGTTTATGAGCTTAATTTACCTGCAGATAGCTGACATTTGTTACAAGATAAGCACAACAGGTTACAAATTGCAACCAACACTGTTACTCAGCCAGGCAAATTACATCCTTTCAATATGCATATTAGTAGAATACATACCACATTAATCCTACAAGGCTTCAACTATCATTACAGTATCAATACTGTTGTTCATGCATGAGTTTTAAACAAGTTCTTTCTCTTCAGCATGGCAAGGTTTAGCTTCCAAAGCATTAATGAATTAAATAAGCAAATCATGCAGTACTTGAACGAAGAGCGTAACACTGCTTTAGTATTTCATACCATTGCTACATGCCTTTACTGTCTGTAGAATAACCTAGCAAAAAACTTAGCCCTCAAGCTGAACGGTAGCCTCTGGTAAATTTAACAACAATGTCCAGAAACCTGCAATGTGTTATTTAACTTTAGCATTTTGGTTGCTGCCATGAACTCTAACCCAATCCTACTATGTTAGAGGAGTCTTGACTTACCATCTGGAGCATGCACATGAGAGTTGCCTATCTGGTCCACCAAAAGCATGAAGACAAAGCCCAAGACAAGGGAAACCCCAATGTAGGCGTGTAATCTTGAATGGTCGTGGCCATGCTCACGCACGGCTGGTATCTCAGCTGCTTTCTCAGACTGAATCACATTTTGAGTCTCGCTGGCCTGATGGTGCTTCCCTGAGACAGACAGACATGGTGATTAGTAGTCATAATCCAGAGGGAGCTCTCAGAGTTCTCTATTCCTGGACTGAGAGCTTGACACTGTTAAAGACTCGGTTAGAGCAGGGGTTGTCAACCAGGGGGTACGCATACCCCTGGGGGTACTTGGACCAGTCCTAGGGGGTACACTCAGGTGGGCAGGGACAGAGCACTGCTATCTCCCAGAAGCAGGGTCAGGATGGGGCAAGGACAGGGGTGCCCCTCTGTAGAGTGGGAAAGCTTGCACAAGGCAGTCGCTGCTGCCCTCACCCCAGTCCAGTGAGCTTCTCCGCCCTGCCCCTGGGAGGCGGCAGCTCTCTGTCCCGCCTCCCCACTCAGCATCTGACTACATGCTACCCCTCCCCTCACTTGGTGTCTGGCTGGTGGGGGTACTTAGACTAAAAAAGGTTGAAAACCAGCGAGTTAGAGGAAAAGTGAGAGGCAAAGATTTGGGATTTTACTAATAGATTTCATAGACTTCATAGACATTAGGGCTGGAAGGGACCTCGGGAGATCATCGAGTCTAGCCCCCTGCCCAAAGGGCAGGAAGTCAGCTGGGGTCATAGGATCCCAGCAAGATAAGCATCCAATTTACTCTTGAAGGTGTTCAATGTAGATGCTTGAACCACCTCCGCTGGCAGACTGTTCCAGACCTTGGGGGCTCGGACAGTAAAGAAATTCTTCCTTATGTCCAGCCTGAAACGGTCTTGCAGGAGTTTGTGACCGTTCTGACCTGGTTTATTTTGGGGACAGACACTAGTGGCATATGCTCACTTGCAGGTTTCCTTCTTTCATGCTCTTGTGCAGGAGAAGAGTGAATCCCCAGTAAAAAAAGCAGGTGCCACATTACCGAAATGCAA
Source organism: Crocodylus siamensis (assembly GCF_052110815.1). Lineage (NCBI taxonomy): Eukaryota > Metazoa > Chordata > Crocodylia > Crocodylidae > Crocodylus > Crocodylus siamensis. The sequence continues at coordinate 224,958,738 of NC_143396.1, read as the reverse complement.
CACAGAACCTTTATATTTATAGGAAATAGTGTGAAATGTTTTATTTTAATTGTAGGTTGCCAACTCTATGAAGGAATATTATCAAGTAGTTTAGAGCAGAGCTGTCCAAATTCAGTGCAGTACCCAGGTCACATGATGCACAGATGATATACTCTGGGGATGGGCTCTTGGGATCCCCTCTGGGTGACACTAGTGATCCTCCAGGTCTCCCCATCCCACTGCACAGGCAGCACATGGCTCCCTCCTGGACCCTCCCCTACCCTACAGCAATGAAAGAGGCAGGTGCAGGGACCACAGGCCAAAAGTTGTACAGTTCTAGTTTAGTGGGGCTGTCCAACCTCCCAGTGGCTGACAGCCACAGACTCCTGGCCACATATCACACAAGCTGCATACTGCAGGCCCTCCCCCCCCCACTTTGCATCAGGGCATACAATGTGGCTCCCTGCACTACAGAGCCATGCCACATACCACCCAACTCTCCCAGCTATACAGTCTCTCTCAGTCTCTCTCCCCCAATGTTCTGCACTGTGTACCTGTGTCCCCATGGGCAGGATGAGGCAGCAGGAGGGACAAGGGGGAACCCAGGGACTCCAGTGACAGCACCTGGAATGCAATTGAGGGAGCAGCACCCACACCAGGAGTTTGGGGGCAGAAGGAGGGAAGCAATTTAACACCAAAGTCTACCCATTAGACAGCCCTGACTTAAGACATGAACCAGCAGGGTGGAATAATACAAATGTAGGAGATATCCTACTAAATTTTCCTAAAACTAACAGTTTTACTGACATTTGAATTGAGAAGTATTTTATTAGACTGACAAAAGTCCAATTCAAAGCATCGATCCCTTCTGAATCAAAAGTTAAAAATTATTCTTAGGGGTGTGCCCACACTAGGAATATCAGTGCATAACAGAAAAAACAAAGCAAAACTCATAGTAAAGCAAAAAAAAAAAAAGAAAAGAAAAGAAAAGGTGTGAGAAGGATGACATTTGTCTTGTTAGGCCCCAAATGTTCAAATTTGCAGTTAATGTTTCAGGAAAGATCATGAACAGAAGCGTTTACCTTTTGCCACCCCTACTAATTTCAAAGACAAAACAGTACAGAAAACAAACTGAAAGGTACTTAAGTGATACCAGGGGGCAAGAAAGGGAAATTAAAACAGGCAAAATAGAATGTGGCAAGTCACATTTCACTATGAAAAAGTATAAATAATGAAGCTTTAAACTTACAAAGTAGAACATAATTTGCATAGTATCAAACATACAGGGCCTATTGTGCCATGGCAAGCAGAGTCCTCAGGCCTCAAGAAGCACCATTTGCTTCCCTGCACGCACATCCATTCCCATCAGGGAATGGTTGGTTCCCTGCATTTCCATCCATTTCCGCAGGAGCTACACGTTTGTACATCAGAAGTCACAACATGACTCAAATGGGAAAGCGAGACTTTCTTGACGCACATTTAACCCTACCTAACAGGGCCTGTTATAGTTTCAAAAAATAAATAATAAAAAAAAAATAATAATAATAATAATAATTAAGTGGCTTCTCTCACTAGCTAATATGATCAAAGTCAGCTCATCTGCCCTCTTGCTGTACAGGTGTAGAAAAGCAGCACACATCTAGTTTAAACAAGTCAGGAATCAGGAGTTTTGAGCTCTGTTTTGGCTACCTCTGCAAACTCCATCCATAAAAGACCCTGATGTCTCTGTATCCCATACCTCTGTAAGGTAGGCACAAACCAGCAGCTGAGTCAGAAGTTTGAACTGATATCCCCAGTTTGGGTCTCAAGCCTCTAGAATATGCCACCTCCATCCCAAAAACAGCGATATTATACGTGTGTGTATTTGGTTGAAGAAGTACTTGTAAAGCGTGTGAAATTCCCCAATATGAAAAGGAGCTATGGAAGGTGTAAGCATGATGCTGTGCTAGACCCAACCTTTTAATGCTATAATTATTTTGATCCCCCCACACTGTTAAAGACACCTGGACAGTTCAGGAAAAACACGTCTCATTGCTGCTCTTTTTATAAACTGAATGAACCTTTGAAGAAATCAGTAATGGGGGCGTGGGAGAAGGGAGGAAGAAGAATACATTATGCACAAGAGTTCAGTCATGCCCCAGGCATAGATATTAATTTGCAATTAAAAGAACATTGCCACGTTTATTGCTTTATTTTCCCCTCTCTTCCCAACTCTCCTTTAGCAACCTTTGCCCTGTTCACTACACCAGGCTTAGTCACTTGCTTTTGTCTTTCTCTCATGTTCTCTCCATCATGTCTGGAATTAAATTTCTTCATCTTGTCCCACTCTTTTTCACAGTCTTCCCTTAAAAAGTCTGCTTCTGAGAGTCCTCAAAACAATAATCCAAAAATAGAATAAACCTGACTTAAAAGAAATCCCACTTGTCAGTTACACTTTCTAGTCATATACACAAAAAGCGGCTGTTTGGAAACCCTGTAGAGCAGGGATGGACAACCCATGGTATGCCACAAGTAGCACAGGAAGCTTTGTGTGTGGCAAATGTTAGATGGAAGTGGGGAGACAGAACACGCAGCACAGGGAAGATGGGATAGGGAGCAAAGAGCATCAGATGTAACATGAAGCACAGGGTAGTAAGCACAGAATCAGACAGGGTAGGGGGCACAGGGCAGAGAGCACCATAGCAGACCGAGCAGGGGAAAGGGATCATAAGTGGCACCCAGGGAAGGCATGGAAATTAATTTGCAACTCTCCAGCCTACCAAGGTTGCCTCTACTGCTGTAGAGAAATAGTTACCAATTTCAACAAAATTTTTACAGTCTTCCCTTAAAAAGTCTGCTTCTGAGAGTCCTCAAAACAATAATCCAAAAATAGAATAAACCTGACTTAAAAGAAATCCCCACCCCCATGCTCTCCCAGGGTGTGCATAGTGGCAGGAGCTACCCCTGGATGAGCTGCCGCTGTCCCGCACCATGCCCCAGTTGTACAGCACCTGCTCCAGCCCTGGAGCCAGCTGCATATCAGCAATTGGATTGGTATTGGCCAGATATTGGCCCAAAAAAATCTTTATTGGTGCACACTTAATGAAGATCTATAAAGCCCTTACAGAGGTTGTAACAACTGAAAAGGACTCAAACCACAGAAAGTAGCAGTCTATAAAACATAAGTTAACTTCCTTTCAAAAGCAATTGCCGTGATGTTTTGGTAATGGAGGAAGAACTTATAATTGTTTTTAGACAACTGTCAGGCTATCTTTGTTGCCTTTCACAGGGACATCTATGAAAGCTGGTCTGTTTCTCACCCTCCAGGATATCTTCATAAAGTGCATGTACTCCTTCTGGTACAATCACAGCCAGGGCAGTTCCACAGAGGAGCCCAGCACCCAGGACAGTCACCAGCTTTAGCCTTTCCTGCAAGCACAAAACAAGGAATATATGTTAGCAATGGGAATCTCTTCCCAACACAAGAACACCCAGGAACTTTAACATTTATGTTTGACAGTCTGCTCAAGATTTTGTTAATAAAGACTCACACCACCAGAAGTGAGTATTCCTGATCCCAAAGAACAAGGTCAGGTGTGTGCAATAGAAGTTTCCCTTGCAGTATTTTTAGGGTTGACTCTTACACAACCATTTAATGAATTCTGTCATCCACAGACTCTGGACTTTTCCTAGATACACTGTGAAAGCATTATTGAGCACATAGCACTTACAGCCTATTGGAGTAAACACAGTTCATGCAGGTATGCTCTATATACTGATGTTTCAGGAGATACTACCTTGAACTGCAGACATATAGTGGCTTACTAGTACTAAACAACATTTAGAATACTCTCTCCTAATAGCGAGGGCAATCAAGCAACAGAAAAATGGGAATGGGAAGCAACTAACAAATTAAAATTACTATATTTTGTTTAATTTTAAGCATGCCTCAAAAAAAGATTCCTTGTTATAGCTGAGCACATATTTTCATTCCAGAACCTGAACTGCAAAACTTTCAGGAATGTAAAGTTAATAAGCTATGAGAACAGAAACATGTATTGTCAGCACCAAATATGGACAATGCTGAGTAACCAATGAAAATTACAGATATCATCCTCTAATAATTATAGGCACCCAAGTCATGTGAAGCAGAAGACTGTTTTACTTGCTTGTGATAATTATTTCACTGCTAATTTACTTCTTGCGCATCACCTGCCACCCACTGATGAACAGCACCGAAGAATTTTTAAGCATGACAACCAGCAGCCCAATTTTCACAAGTTCATGGGCTGAAAAGCTTTAAAAGCCTCAGATATCTTTTGACATATCCTCTACAAATAGTAATTGTTTATTCTTGTGCACAGAGACATAACTGGCAGAATTTGCACCCTGGGCAGCAGACTCTTACCCAATAGGATCTGTACTTCAGGGTGCCAGAACGCAGGGGTTCAAGGCTTTGGCCATATAGAGCAGAGCAGCGTCCTGCTCTGGGGGAGGTGTCACTGCCAACAGCTAGGTTTTTCCTCCCTTGGCCTTCCAACTGCTGCGGTTTTATATGGTGAGTGAGGATCTAAATCCCTTAATTCATGGGTGGCTTCAGGGCTAGGAAGCATAACTTGGCTGCTGGCACTGGCCCTTGACACCTCCCCTCACAGCAAGTGCAGAGGGTAAGGGGGGGGGGTGATAAAGGGATTGCTGACCCCACTTAGTTGTGTGTGGCTGGAGCCTCAAGCTCCCTGTCTTAGTTATTCCAGCATCTGGGGTTTGTGCCCCTTTTTGTCTACCCTCAGTTAGGCTACTGTTTGTGCAGAGTGAAATGAAAAAGTAAAATAAAATCAAATTTTGTTTTAAGAAAACAAAAACCCTACTCTACAATGTTAAAATCAGTAAGTCAAAGTTGCATTAATAAAAAGTACATTTTTTGCTGACTATGGGTTATACCACTTCAATGAGCCTAGATGAAGTAAGCTGCTGCTTACAAAAGCTTGTTATGTATCTGATTTAGTTAGTCTAAAAGGTGCAATTCTACCCCGACTTCTGCCTAGATTATAAGAAATGGGAAAATGCTTTAGTAATTTTGCAATTTTTGTACCGTGGTTGAAAAACAGAGTCTATAAGGGTTTCATTTATTACATACTGAGCATCAAACAGTTTTGAAGGCCTGATCTGTCCACCAGTGTATTTCTGTAGACTGCAGAACAAATCCACACTGTGCCAAAACTCAGCTTTCATATTAAAAAAAAGTACATTTCAAGTCCTTCTGGCTATGAAATTGATTATTTCACTGACTATCATTATAGTAGGTGGAATAATAAGATGGAAATAAAGGCCACAAAGAGAAGAACTAGGAATTGCTATAGGAAAGGAAATGTAGAGGGGAAAACAAAGGAGAGAGAAATGGATGAAGGAAGAGATGCAAAGGACAGGGATAACAGGGAGCCTAAAAAGACAGCATATTTCCTCAAAAGGCAATGAATGCAATAATACAGCATGGAATTGAAAAACCTTATTACTAAAGGTGATATTCTTCTCTTGAATTTTGACATGCATGAATTTTTCTGTTCTGAATTATGGGAAGTACGTAGTCCTGCCTACAGACCACAATTAAACATGGAAGTTTGCCCCCACTACTTCAAATGAATTTCAAGTTGGGATACAACATTAAAAAAAAAAAAAAAAGCCGGCTTCTGCCCGCCCCAGAAGGCACGAGGAAGGAGAACAAGGAAATCAGTAAAAACTTGTGCTTATATAGGCTAGAGAAGTACACACCAGATGGCCAAGTTACTTCTTGTTTTTTTTAAGTATGAAGAAAACCAGAAGTCCCTATCTACCTATGTTTTCAGCAGGCACCTTACCCACAGACTACAGCGCAGCTCCTCTGGACTGCCACTGCTGTGGCAGCCTGGAGGCGGCGGTGATGATGGCAGAGAGGAGCCATAGGGCAGCCCAGGTACAGGCTCCGGGCAGCTGCAGCAAGAAGGCCTCAAAAGCAATGATGGGGTAGGGCTGCTTTTCACCTGCACTGAGCAGCAATTTCTGCCTGGCTGCCATCACTGCTCAGCACAGGCACGCGTTCCACAGCAGGCACAGGGTGGGCTGGGGTTGGGGCTGTGCACATGGGTTTATTCCAGCCAGGGCAAATCCAGAGTGGGCACGGGGTAGACCCAGGTCAGGGTGGGGGCGATGTGCTTTTGGCAGTGAGGAACTGCAGGGTAGATTCGATTTAAAAATCAAATAGATTTAAATTACTGGTCAGGAAGCCTTGATTTAATTATTGTTTTCTACAAAAAGTGCATTCTTGTTTAATATAACCTTAATACATATTATTCACAACTCAGAGATAGATATAAGTTTCATTTCTAGAAGATATACTCTATACCAGTGGTCACCAACCAGTGGATCTCAATCCACCAGTGGATCATGGAGCCTCTTGGAGTCAATCCGAGGCTGAGGTGGGGGAGCATGGAGGGGCTGAGTGCCTGCGTGCATGCATATGCCCCAGGCCAGCAGGAAGTGCCGTGGGGAAGGGAAGGGGCGGGGGCTGGATTGAGGGCCCTGAAGTGAGGGACAGTACTGCACAGGCAGGAGCTGGGGTAAGTTCAGTGGGTCCCTGCCCAGGTGGGACTTACCTGCTGCTGGGGAGGCAGGCATGCCCCAAATAATTTTTTCTCCCTCTGTCTCAATCTGCCACCCCCCTTTCCCGACCCCACAGACTTACCTTCTGGAGGGGAAGGTGGTGGCATACAGTAGATCTTGGGTTGCTTTTACATGCCAAAAGGTGATCTCCTACTTAAAAAGGTTGGAGACCACTGCTGCTCTATACATTTTCAAGCATTGAATTTATTTTGATATTTTTTCAGATCAATTTTGTAGCTACATCAGAAAAATGAATTGCAATTCATTTATTGTATTTACCAAAGTTAATTGAAGCAGATACTTGTGAAATCATTTGGAGGAAAACGATCTTCAATTCACTAGATTAATCATGGATATTTGGGGGATACTTTTGCCACGGTGTATTAGGAAGACATCAAACGAGCACTGCAGCCATAGTTATTAGTTTGGGGTTTTCTTCACCTTCTAGATTTCTTTTCCTTATTACAGTCTGGCAAACCTGTTGCCATGATAGGTGTCTCCTTCTACCATACTATTCCCTCACTAGTTCTCAAATCAATGGAGAGGATAAACTCAGAAACTTATTCCTCAAGACTTCTGGAATGTTCTGCTCAAAATGTTTTTTATTTGTATTTGCATTTATCTCCAGATTACTCCTCCTTGCCCAGATCTACTCAACCCCCAACAATCCTTCATTCATTTAACTTCTTGAAACTTTGCAATTTTAGAGAGAGGTAAGGGCTTGATTCTGTACACAAACTTGCAGACACACTATAGGGTTTATGGGTAGGTAATCAGGTCTTCTCTCTCATCCCATATACGGCTGTTAACAAGGATGTTATCTCTAGAGACAAAAATCCACAGTTTAAGAACCAGAACTAAGCATCACAGAGATGCTTAAGAGGACCAGCAGTTTCCCAGCGTGGTGCCCACAGGCAGTATCGATAAAACTTTGAAAGAATACAAAGTAAAGGGAAGCAGCATTTTGAAGCTGTGGCTCTAATGCAATTTTACCTAATAGATGAGATGATCAGATTGATCTAAAGTCTAAACTTTAAACACTCATATTGGCACCTGGTGCTTTTTCTTTTAAATTCAAATGTGCCCTTGGGCACATAAATGTTGGGAACCCCTGTTCTAGACAGAGCACTGAGTCCCACTGGACAGAGTGGTTTTCTTTAATCTTTACTAATCTACAGAGGAACCTCTGGGAACCCCGTAAGACTGGACCCCTAATATAGCCCATGGCCTGTTGTGACCTATTCATAAAACATTTTTTTAAAGAGGTTACATGAATATATAGTCTCACATAGTATATAATTAGAAGTTATAATTCCTATTTCATGATGAACCTTTGAGCATTTACTATCTTTATATAGGGTTTTTTTTTAAAAAGCACCTTAACAAAAAAATAAGAGATGCAATTAAATGAAAATCTGACTTAATAATAAATAATTATATTTTTTTAATTGTTGATTTTTATCCACCCTGGTACAGATTCCAAGCTGTTGCAAGGAAGGTGGGGGGAGGGTGACCAGCTTGCAGCAGCTCCCCAGAACTACCTATGCAGCCCACAGGCCCAAGTAATTGGTCACCCTGGGACTACATGGTAGAAAAGACAGTTGAAGATGTGCATGTCCACACAGCCTTGCTTCAGACTTCCAGATATGTACTTCACTGATATTCTGCAGCTGTTAGGCCAGGACAGAAAGCTCAACAAAGCCCTCCTGTTCTTTGTGCACAGCAGGAAACAATACGCTGGGTCCACCAACATGGCAGTAGGCACCAATATCCCACTGATGACCATGGCTTTGGCAGGGAATAAGGTTCCAGCTTGTCCAAACATGTAAATGCCCGATCTCCTTAGAACCCTGGCATTGTGCACTTTGTCAGTATTTCCTTCCGCTGGAGTTCAAAGTGTGGACTACCAAGCCCTGGAAGATAAGGGGTCAATACCTTTTACAAATGAATATACTCAGAGGTTCCTTCAGTTGGCCATAATTTATCTAATATATTGCCAAAGCTAAAACTTTTGATTTGAAAAGTATTAACAAAACATTAAGTAACCTCCCCAATGAAGGGTTAAAATTGGAGCAAGCACTGACATTTCTGTTTTGCAATTAATATTATATGCTATAGAAGAGATCCAATCTCCAAGGTAAGTTCAAAACTAGACTTATGTAAATCATGAAAAGAATTTATTTAAATGAAAGCCTGAACTAGGGAACTCCATTAGTTAAAGATAATAAAAAAAACTCCCAGATGTGCCAGCATATAATATGTCAAGCTCAATAAAAGAAGTGATCCAAAGTTGCATAAATCCAGAATACCACAATTGCTTTCAATTCTTCTAATGGCTAAAAAGTCAACTAACAGTGTTAAATAAAAATATTAATGAAGCATAAAAAAGGGATTTGACTTTATAATTAGAGAGAAAGGCACTACAATGTTTTACTTTCCCTAAATAAAGTGAGAAAGTACTGATCATCATCATCTGACATATGACAAAGCCAATGCTAGTTTATGACAATGTTACCAGTCATTTACAAAGGTTTAGAGTTGAAAACTAAGAAAAATACTACAGAACAAGCAAACTTTTAGAAATTAACAATTATCACAGCTACACAGATATGACAACATCAAAATGATTACATTACTTTCACTATACAAATTGTACTTTGGCTAAACCACCACAACTCCCACACAGACCTTTAATTTGAAAGGAGGCTTTTTTTTTTTTTAAATGTTTCACACTTTTCTAATCAATATAAGCAAACTAAGATTATCCACACAGCCTTTAGTGCCATTTCAGCTGAAATCAATTCTTAAAACACAAACCTTCAGTTAAACTGGTACACTACACATAAACAATTTAATGTAAGAATTTAACACAATTAAAATAAAACCAGCATGGCTGAAAATTCTGAAAACTGGATGAAGTTTAATTAACCTTAGTTACTATACAAATGGGAGCCATCTGAAGATCATTTATAGGCAGAAGTCCTTGAATTATATTGCGGTTAAAGTTTTGTGAAATACAACAGTCCAGAAGTTAGAGAAAACAAGAGAATCATAAAGCCCACAGTCTCCCCCACAGTACGTGTCAAAAGTGATCACAACCCACGTTCAGGACGTAGTCTAGTTCAGGGGTACTCAATCCCTGGCACATGAAGCCATGTCATCTAGTCCACAGGTCCAAAAGTGTGGTGGTGAGAAGCACTGGCAGCAATTGCCTCCCCTCTGCTGCCAAATTTCCAGACCCGTGGAGACCCACATGAGCCAGACAACACTGGATCAGCACGTGGAAGTGGGCTGTGGCCTAATCCAGCCACACAGGGGCTGGCTACAGGTGGCTAAGGACCAGATCCTGTAGCACCGGCCCGAGCAGAGACAGCATGGGGCCCCAATCTGGTGGGGGCCTTAGGGGTGGTAGTGAGGGGCCTTGCAGCACTCATCCAGCCCACCGCACCAAAAACAAAAAACAGACAAATTAATGACAGATTTAATTTCCAATGTCTAGGTGGCTCACAAGATACAAAAGCTCTCTCAATTTTCCAAATGCATCTTACAGCATTTGTTTAATATTAAAGGGTATAGGGTCAGTATTCTTTAAAGGTTATTTCAGAAAGCCAATCTGATAAATCATAGCTCTTGAAAATGCGGTTTGCCTTACCTTAACGTCTAAAAGCAATTAAGTATGCATACTAATAAGTAAAATATTGCTATTTTAGGAAAGAGGTTCCATCCAATTTCATAGATTTCATACATTTTCACAGACATTAAGGGCTGGAGGGGACCTCATGAGATCATTGGGTACAGCCCTCCCCTGCATAAACAGGAAGTCAGCTGGGATCAAGTGACCCCAGCAAGAAATAAATCCACCTGTTTTTTTGAAGAAGTCCAGAGTAGGTGCTTGCACCATCTTTGAGGGGAATTTGTCAGACCCTTACTCACAAGCACTGGAGACCTTACTCACTGGCACCGGAGCCTGGTGCCAAAACATGTGGCCTGGCCAGCCATGTGTTTCAGCACCAGGGCGAAGACTAACTACAGAGACACTCTAGCTGCCAGAGTGTCTCCATGGAGGACCCAGGCTCTAGTTGCCTCAGGGACTGTGCCCTGCTCCACTTTTTTAAACGTTGATATTTTTTTAGACCCCATCCAGGGGTCTAATTTTCTCCCTGAGCTGCAAATTTGCATCACGGGGGAACATTTTTTTGTTCCTGCACGTGTCTGTTGCCCTACCTCAAAGGGGTTTGAGGCAGGGCAAAAGGCACGTGCACACTTGTGTGGACGCACCCTTTTGGTCCAACCCTGTAGCCAGCTGCCTAGCCATAGGACTGTATGATGATCAAGGCCACAGTTCCCCAGCTTAATCGTGAGGACATCATGGGAAACTAGGTTAAGGAATTCTTGAAATCCAGATACAGGACGTTCATGTCATCTCCTTTGTCCAGGGTGCATTTTACCAGGTCATAGAAGGAGATGAGGTTGGTGAGGCAAGACCTACCCGTCACAAAGCCACGTTGGCTGGCATTCAGCAGCTTGCTATCTGTTAGTTTGGCATTGATGGATCCCTTGACAATTTTCTCCAGGATTTGACATGAAAGACAATAAATATGCAACTTAAAACTGACTTGACCAAAGTTCCCTACTCTAAACTAAAAACAAATATGCTTAAAATCAATCAAAAGCTTAGCAGTAACCAAAAACAAAACAAGCCCCCAAAAGACTTACATTCCTCCGAAATGTTTAAAAAAAATAACAGTATTTTAAAAAAACCTCACAAGAAAACGTATACCCATTTTCCCCTGAAGAAAAACAAGGTAACAATTTAGTAAGTGCCGCCAAAGATCATTAGTTCATCAGTGATAACAGTTTGTTACTTAAAAACAATGATGGCATCCAAATAGAAGCACTAATGATGCAAAGACTCATTCATATGCTTAACTTTAAGCAGGTGACCAGTCCTTCTGGATTAACGTGTATTTGACGAATGAGGGCCAAAAAAAAAAAACAACCAAAAAAAACAAACAGAATATGATAAATCACGTTGTAGTGGTTTGAACTTGTTTACAAGATTCAAGTCTTGGAAAGAGACTAAGATAACAGAGCACTGCAGTTGAGACCCAAGATGAAATGTAGTGTACTTAATGGAGTTGCTCCACTTGTTTTTATACATATCTGAATCCGAGAGAAACATGCAACTGAAAACAAGTGGAGCAACTCTACTAGGTACAGTAACAAAATAAACCCTTGGGGTAAGTAGGCTTAGTTTTATAGGCTTATTTTTCACTGCCTGAAATCTGTCCTAACAGTTCCTTCCTTTTAAGAGTACTGAAGTCTAATTTGAAAGGTACATTAGCATGAAATAAAGCATAAATAATGTATTCTGGGAGTAAAATTCCTTACTATAAGAAATTAATCAATAGCACCCTTCTTCTGATGCAAGTTATAAGCAACAAGGCTTTTACTTTCTAGTTTAAACTCTTACAAAGCAGCTCCATTTCTGCTGGCTTTTTAATACACCAAGGGTGACTAAAAACATTACTGCAATCCATTTCTTAAAAATCTGAAGTCCAAAAACATCATTCCAGTTCATAACGGTGCATATATTCAGAAAGCCTTAGTCAGCTGTATTAAAGCTCTAACACCTAGGGCTACATATTGCCAGTATGGGGCACAATATATAAAAGTAGTATTTCCAAAAAACTTGAGCTTATGCTTTAAGTAACAGGAAGCATGGGTGATTGGCATCGTTCAAGGAAAAAAAAAGAATCAAGCTGTAACTTCCAGTAAGTGTTCAAACATAGAAGTGAATCAGGAAATTCAGACCATTTAGTTTACCATATTAACATATCACTAACTACATATAATAAATAACTGAGTAACAAATGAGGGTGTAAAGGGGGTTAAAAAGTTAAGTGTTCTCATTTTAAAAAATGTAAAACAAAAAGACTCCACTACGTTATAAAACTGAGTTGACATTACAGATTAGTAAAACAAGCTCAATTCGAGGGGTGCTACTTTCTCTCACGATAAGAGCCATAAGTTTAACTCTTAACCCTTGTGATCTCCCCATTTGTAAATATGCCACTTTCTTGTGCTTAATTACATTAACCAAAACAGCACCCCCAAGCCTGACTGAGAAGTGACAAAAATAAATAGACATCAGTTACCTTTTAAGGTACCCAAGGGAAGTCAGCGTTCTCCTCTGCAAAATTACTTAACACCCACTTGCTTCATTGTTATCAGTTTCAGCAAGGAAAACCAGGTATTTAAAGTTTATTTCTCAAGACCTGACATAACACTGACCCAGCCCCTCACTGATACCTCTTCAGCCTCTCCTCAGATGGGTGCCCCTCCACACCGCTAATTATCTTCGCCGCCCTTCTCCACCACTTCTTCGACAGCCTTTTTTCTGAGGCGCGGGGGGCAGAGCCGGGTACAGTCCTGGTGCCCCCGCCTCAGCCAAGGATTAAACCAGGCACTGCCAACTCAGCCCAAAGCCCGCAGGTGCAGGGGCCGCCGGCAGCCCCCGCCGAGGCGATGGCGCCGGGACACGCGGGACGCCCTCACCTCCGAGAAGTTGACGGCTAGGGGGATGATGCCGGCCACGTAGCAGCCTACCAGCATGGCCAGCGACAGCAGGCTGATGGACACGAAGTCGTCCATGGCGGCGGGCCCCGCGCTCAGGTTCCCCCGCGGCGCTTCCAGCGCTGCCGGCCGCGCCGGGGCCGCTCTCGGACCCCGCCCCTGCCCGCGGGGCCCGACCTCGGCCCTCAAGCTCCGGGCTCCATCTTGGCCCCGCCGAGGCCAAGTGGCAGCTTCTAGCCTGAAGCTTGCCCCCTCCACCGGATCCGCTTCCGGGTCACCCGCCACCAAGATGGCGGACCTCACGAGGCGCGAGGGAGGGAAGCACTGCCCTTAGCGAATATGGCAGCCCGAGTCTCCACCCCGGAAGCCTTCCCGGCATACGCAGCGGCGGCCACCCTCTAATTCTCGCGAGGTGTCTGGGCGGCGCTTTTGCTCTGTGAGAGGTGCTGTCTCTATGGTGAAAGCGAGCTGCAATGAGAAGGGGGTGGGAGGGAAGCCGTTTGGCGGTTGCTGAAGCGTTTCCGGTTGGCGCGGGGGATTGTGGGGGACGGTTGGGAGCTGCTGGTTCGCGCCGGGGGCTGTGGAGAGCGAGTCGCCATGGTGAGGGGGAAGGGGCCGAAGTGGGGGCGCTGCCGGGGCTTCGGACGCGGGGCGCGAAGCCGGAGGCGGAGTGGCCGGGGAAGGGGGCGTGGGGCGATTGGAGAGGGGGGACAGTGCCGGGGTGCGCGCGCCGTTTCCCGCGTGGGGGAAGGGCGCACGTGGGGGGGAGGGGCGAAATCGGGCCTCGCGGCTCACTTGCGGCCGGGAGAGTTTCTCCCGGACAGAAAGGCGGGTCCCAGCAGCCGCGGCCGCCCCTGGGGGTCAGGCCCGGCCCCGCTCGAGTCTCAGTTGCTGCCGCAAGCTGGCCACGTCCCTCTGCTCGTTCCGGCCTGGCGCTGTTGCTGTATTTCCCTCCCCAGGCCCTTTCCCTGGGCCTGGCCCGCCTGACACTCGGGAGCGCGACTGCTGCTGCCGGCCTGGCCCGGGCCCCGAGCGCCCCTTTGGAGCAGCACTTGGCTTTTAAAAAAAAAAAAAATTGGTGAAGCTTTTCTGTAAGAGGCATCCTGCTCCCCGAAGCTTTGGAGCCTCCTGCAGGAAGCCCCTGCTTCTTCAGTGTAATAGTAGGAACTCAAAAATCCACTAAAAGGTCTGCTAGGTAACCCCTGCTTGTTCACTGGTGGCAGTAGTGTAGGTGGGTTGCAGCTAGTAGAAACTGTTCTGCCAGGATATGGAGCCTGACTGACCCAGCTGTCTGCACTGTCTCAGGTGCTTTTGCAGATGCATGCCCAAATAAATGTTTGTCAACTTCCTTTAAATGTAGGAACTGTCACAGTAGTTCAGAACAATTGTGTAGCCAGTGGGTGCTTCTACATGCAATTGATGTAACTGTATTTACTGTGGCTCAGTTTAAGCCAGAGTAAACTAATCCCAAAATCACTGTCTGCGTGTGCATATAAGCGCGCTAATTTACTGTGCTGCTGGATACCACTTGTATCTGACTGGACTATTGGGTACTGCAGTCAATTAGTCTGCTATGCCCTAATTGCCATGCACCCATAGATGGTGATACTTTATTGCACAGCAGATTAGTCTGCTGCTCGGTAAAGTATCTCATGTAGACGTACCCATTCTGCAGTTGTCAAAGGTACAAGAATCCCAGTTTTGGGCAGGACTTCCCATCCCATGTCAGTTTATGTTCTGATGTGTGGTGGTGTGGATATACCATCTTCTCTAACTGGGGATAGAGATTTTCATATTTCTAGAAAGGTTTGTCCTTTTTTGTCTTATTCTAAAGTTTTAGCTCTTATCTTATAGCAGTGAATTCTGCATCTCAATTTAATGGGTTTTTTTCCTTTTTGTGTTGGAGAAATCCTCGTTTCCCAAAGTTGGGAGAAATTGATTGAAATGAATTGGAACAAATCAAGTGTGTGAAAATTGGGAGTTCTTTAGAAAGAGTTTATTAAATTACTAAAAGCCACTAGTTCCATTATCAAGAAGCTCAAAACCCACCTTACCTCAGTGGCGATTTGAAAGCAGAAATTAGAAACTTAAATCCCAACATACAACAAATGCAAAAGAAGAAATAGCAATACAGAAAATGGATGTGGGAAGATAGATGTGGTGGGGGAGCAAAATTGGACAGATGATCTCTGGCTGGTACACCAGAATGACAGAGAGAGGCTAAATATTTTAGGAACAAAATAGGAATATCTAGCAATAGTATAGACTGAATGCTTCATGTAGGCAGTAAATTGTTAATGGTGCAGGAGAGAAGTTTTTGGTAA
Organism: Crocodylus siamensis; assembly: GCF_052110815.1. Classification (NCBI taxonomy): domain Eukaryota; kingdom Metazoa; phylum Chordata; order Crocodylia; family Crocodylidae; genus Crocodylus; species Crocodylus siamensis. The sequence goes on along the minus strand of NC_143396.1, from coordinate 224,943,244 downwards.
ATATTTCTGTTCTGTATTTTACAAAAAGCAGGATGGTATACATTTATGAAAGAATATAAATATTTCAGTAGTGTGAAAAAATACTTTCCAGTTAGTAACTGAGGAGATTGTGCATGGGAAAATAAGGCTGGAAGAGACTCATGAGGTCATCTAGTCCAGCCCCTGTGTTCAAGACAGGATCTTCCCTGACTAAATCATCCCTTACAAGTCTCTGTCCAACATTCAAGAATTTCCAGGGATGGAGACTTCACAACTCTCAGTACCTGTTTTGATGCTTGACCACTCTGATAGTCAGAAAGTTCTCCTTTTTTCCAACCTAAATTTCCTTCACTGCATGCAGTTCAGGGCCATTGTTCCTAGTCCTGACCCCTACAGCCGCAGATAATAGTTTCTCCATCTTCCCTTTAATCATCCTTCAGGTAGTCAAAGGCTGTTATCAAATCCCCCTCAATCTTCTCTTCTTCAGACTAAATGTCCCCAGTTCTTCCGGTCTCATAAGTCTTGCTTCCCAAGCCACAAATCATTTTTGCCACTTCTGGACTTTGTCCAATCTGTCCGTATCTTTCTTGGAGCATGGGACCTAAAGCTGGACCCGGTACACCAAGTGAGGCCTTGCCAGTTCTGAATGGAAGAATCCCTTCCTTTGACATACAAGTGACAGTGCTGCTAATACAACATGGAATGATGGGTTAGATAACATCTTTTAGAGTAAGCATTTAAAAAGGTTAAAATAACTTGCACCCAGGGGGCACATCTTCATGTGTGAGTTTGCTGCAGCAAAAATAGCACGTATTTGCGCCACTGCTTTTAGTGGCTATGCACACCCCAGCTCATGGGGTTTGGTGTGGGGCAGAATGCCCCGCTTCAGGGAAATGGCTGTTTTCCTCACTCCTCCCAGCTCCTGGTGTGCTGGAGAGGAGCCAGGGGACACCTAAAGCAGTTGAGACATTGGCTGGTAGCCAGAGCATCTCCCTGGAGGACCCAGCTTCCAGTTGTGCCACTTTTTTTTGCAGTGTTTTTTGTTTGTTTGTTTTAATACTGAGAGTTCCCAGTATCAAATTTGCAGCATGGCAGAGTTGCACATGCACTCAGACCTGTTTGAGGCACTACAAACCACATGTGTGTGCTCATCTGGACACCCCCTGAGGTACTAAAAGAGTTGGCCAAGGACATCTCTGGCCTACAGATGTCACTTAAGCTTGGAATAGTGGGGAAATGACAGATGAGAAAAAGACTTAAAGTAGTATTTATTTAAAATGGGCAAGTGGGATAACCCAGGTCATTATATGGCATCATAATCTGACACCAGTGATGAATAAAATGATGAATGCAGGATAAAATTAAACAACTAGTCTTTAATCTTTGTTAACTAATGTCACTCAGCATGGCTTTAGGGAAAATAGGTCTTATCAGATTCAACTTCATTGTTTAATATTACATGTTTGTTTGACAAAAATAATTAGTTCTTATATACTTAGTACTGCATAGTAATCTCATGTAAAAATAGCAGCATCTGTTATCAAAATGCAAATTACATGTATTCAAAAATCCAGTTAACTGTTTGAGAATCATAATAGAGACACTCCCACTCTAATTGGGGTTCTGTAAGGCTTGGTAATAGGCCACAGCATTTAACACATTCATAATTGTAGATGTAAATAATCACTGCTTAAAAACAAAAATTAAAAACGAAGATTGGCAGAATGATATTAAGGGGGACATTGTACTCATACAGAGTAATCTAGAGTGTTTGAACATAATGCCCTTCAGCATAGTTATATCCAGGAGTAAGGAATGCTACAGTTAAAAACGAGAGTGTAACCTACACAGCAGTGACTGAAAAGGTTTTCTGGTATAATGAGTTCCCTTTGTGATGCTGTAGGATTAGGGGTTAAGACAAATGTTTGTTGTATAAATGGGAGCAGAGAGCAGGGAGATGAAGTCCTTTAGAGAGGTAAGGGGTTTTTTTTCCCTCAAAATCCCCTCTATGCTCTTTTTTGAGTTAGGATATGCAGAACTGAAAGTACTGTTCCAGGTATGGAATATTACTAATTGCTATAAAATGATGGTACAACACTTTTCCAATCCCCACCTCCTTTTTTTAATAAAATCTAGTAACACTTTTTTTTTTTTTTGACTGCTCCCAGATACTGAGATAAGGTTTTGATTGAGCTGTCCAAAAGGAGGTTGTGTCTCTTTCCTTTTTGCAATAATGTGTATTAGAAGTTCACATCTTTCCACTGTTCATTACTTTATATTTGTTAGCAGTAATTTTGTGTGCAGTATTGCTGTCTACTCACCTGGCTTCTTTAGTGTTGAATTCAATTATCACCATTGGAAGTGTTATTTCCTGTGCACTTGCAAACTTTCAGCCATCTGTAACTTTTAGCTATCTGTAATCAGTCACATAAAGCCACATCATGGTATATTTTAACTTTTTTGAAGTAGTCTTGTTATCTTTGTAGAGAAAATAAATAGTATAGAAATAATGCAAACTACACACAGCACATATGTTACATACAGTTGGTTAAAGGTATGCAGTTTCTCTGGGAATTTTTACAAAAACTATTTTTTGTAACTTAATCCATCATACACAGCACAGTTCTCTATGCCAGCAATCCTCTTTGTCTAGGTAGACATTTTCATTAAGCAGTATTCCTGTAAGCTTGTGTTTGGAGTACTTAATTTCTAGTACTAAAGTCATCCATTTTTTAGTTAATTTATGAACAATTGTCTTAAATAACAGTGTAGAACACAGTTGTGGAGCTTTGCAGTCATGTATAATTCAGATTATAAGGATTGTAAATAATCTCTCGTGTTTTACGTGTTAAATTTTCACTTTGTGACCTGGGTAATATTGGTAAACTGAAGTTTGATTTCCCTCCATTTTTTCTAACCTCTTGTCTATTAAAATAAAATCCCTACTTGCTAACATTTCTATTGGAAATAAGTGAACTGAATAAAATGCAGATGGCATGGTTTTTATATGCTTTAATTTTCTTTAGTTCTCTCATATTTACAAAGAAGTGTGATCCTTGCTTACTGTTTCTTGAACACACTGGGTTTTTTAAGTGTGCAAGGAAAACAAAATTGCTTTCTGGGAGCAATGCATATGATGGACTATAAATTTGTCAATTAATGCAACTGAGATTGGAAATAGAATCATAGAATCAATGAGTCGGAAGGGACCTAGACAGATCATCTAGTCCGACCTCCTGCCATGGGCAGGAAGGAGCACTGGGGGTGGCAGGGGTCATAAGACCCCAGCCAGGCAGCTAGTTGCTGGTTAGCAGGAGGTACATGAAATACAGGTGCCACTTGGCAGATCTTTTTGCTTTCCAATTTCTAATTCTTTGCTACAATGTGACATGTGTTTTCAGTATTGTAATGGCTTCCTAGCATTTTTCAGAAAGAAATGCAAGGCTGTTTTAAGCCCAAGCCATAATTATTCTTTGAATAATAACACTTGTAGTAGTAATAACAAGAAACACAGAAATAGGATTTTTTGGTTTTCTTCTGTTATGTGTGAATGGTCAGCTGAAACTTCAGTCTTTTTTGTGATTTGCTCAAGTATTTATTGATTTTTGAAAATTCTGAGTCAATGTTTTCTTGTTTTTGTGTAGTCTCACACAATTCTACTTGTTCAGCCTACCAAGAGGCCAGAAGGCAGAACATATGCTGATTATGAATCGGTGAATGAGTGCATGGAAGGTAGGTGTCGTTACTTCTACAATAAAGATGCTTTAGTTGATCTCCTTTCTTGTTAAGGAAAGTTGTTTCCATGTGTTTTCTAAACTCACTAACTGAAAGAATGAGCAAAAAATGCATTTTTAATGTAAAAAACATATAGAAATAACATTACAAGGATGGAAAGTTCATTACAAGGATCACATTCAGTTCAAGCAACATTTATTTCAGAACAGCTCCAAATTACATTTGCTGCTTCTGTTTAGTCAGGGTCCTATTTTGATTTCATTACATTCCCAAGTCGTGCAATGGAGTGCCATGCCAGGGTAGAACAACATTTCAATGCAGGGTCAGGGCCTAATTTTGTAAAGAACTACTTACTTCTGTTAGCCCTGCAAAGTAAATACTGCTGAAAACCATAATGTAGATATTTTTGCCCTTTATCTCGGGAGCTAAATAAGGCCCAGCTGCAGCTCCCTTGTTTATGTAACGAATGATCCAGAAATAACTTAGTTCAACTTACACACTCATACCGCAAAAGTTTGCAGCTGTGATAAGGGGAAGGAAATATTATTTCTTATAAATGGATATGAATTGATGTGAATGTATTGCTGGCCTTTGAGAAGTGCTGAACATCCTGATCACCAGGGATCCATGTTGCTGTAGAAAAACACGGATTTTATCCTTTAAAAGAGTAAAACACAGGAAACTGTGGGTTTCCACTTGCAGACTGCAGAGTTCCAGCTGGCTGGCGGGGAGGGCTGGGCAGGAGGAAGGCAATCAGGGAGTGCCATCCACATGCACACACATGCATGTGGCAGCCAGGCAGCATGGTGGGGAGCAGCTCCCACAGCTCCCCACTGGTAAATCTTTGGGGGGATGGAGTATGGGAAAGGGGCACACGACTCCCCCCCCGGATTTGTGCACCCACAGTGGACACAGGGCTGTAGTCTGGCTGGAACAGTATGTGCAGGAACCAATTCTGCAGCCCACCAGGCGGGACTCAGCATGGGGAGGGGAGAGCAGGATGGCAAGACTTGCTGCTGCTGCCACTGCCAGGATCAACGTGCCAGCTACACCATCAGCAGTGCAAGAAGTAACTGGGGGGGTTGGGGCGGTGGTGCGCATACTCTGCTGCCCTCACCTCCTGCTAACAGCTGCTTGTGTGCCTGGCCACGGCTCTACATTACTGTCATGGCCCAGCTGCTGTTCCACTCAGGCTGTGGCTGTACCTGAGGGAGTGGGGAGAGGGGCAGCATGGGGGGTGGGGCAGTACAGGGGGCCTGAGGGGAGCAGTGGTGGCTGGGCCCTGGCAGTGTGAGCAGCTGGCAGTGAAAGGAATGAAGGCAGTATGTCTGTCCTGTTCATCTCCCCTCCCAGTCCATTGCTCCTGGCAGTGATGGCAACAAGTCTTGCCACCCCACTGCACTCCCATGCCAAGTCCTACCTGTGCCAGTCTGCCTAGGCTGCAGCTCTGTGCCCGCTGGGCACAAAAGTCGGGGGGGGGGGAGGGGGAGAAGGGAGGGTCACATGTCCCTCTGTGGACCCCTTCCTCCCCTGATGCATCATCGCCTATGGTCAGGCACCTCCCTGCTCCACATACTTCGGGACTGGGGCCTGGGAGTCAGGGTCTGTGGTTTGGGAGTGAATGTCACTGGCAGGTACAGGACTATGCCTTGGGAGTGAGAGGCACTGGCATAGCAGGGCTGCTCAGATCCACAAATCAGTAAGGGGGGACAGCTGCAGGTAGACCCACGTCCTGGGGAGCAAAGAGGTCAGGAGAAGTTCTGATTTTTTTTAAGGTAACAAAACCAAAATCAAATGCCGAAATATATAGGTATTTAGAATTTATTTTATTATAATGATTGAGGCACTGGTAGGCTTCCAAATTGCTTTACATTTGTAAATACATTGATAAAACATTGTGTTCAACTGGGGGGCGGTGTTCACATTAGCAAATTGCCCATGTCCCCCCTTCCCACCACTCTCAGTCTGGCCCCCTTTCTTCCACCCCTCTCCCCGCTGCTCCAGCTCTGGCCCCAGTCTACCCCTTGCCCCTGCACACGGGGGCAACAATGAGGAGCACAACCCCATACTGCTACCCGCACGTGTAAGGGAAGTGTCTCTAGGGCAGCGCAAAGTGCCACAGGGGCAAGCAGCTTTTCCCACTGTGCCCTGCTGCGCCAGGTCGTGTACACTGTGCTGCAGAGGTCCCAAAAGAAGGCAGCAGGGCAGGGAACACAAGCTCGCAGCATGAACCCACCTTGCCTCTGCCTCTTTCCACACAGTTCTGGTGGGTGCAGGTCTCCCCTACCCCCTGGGAGTGTGCACTGCCCCCGGGAGCCAGCCCTGTCCAAGCCTGCAGCAGAGGGCAGCCGGCTTTGTCCTACTCCTGCAGCAGCTGCCTTCTGACAGGCAGGAGGGTGCAGACCTGGGTCTCTGGCTCCGTAGCCTTGGCAGCTGGGGGCCCCCTCTGGCAGGGCAGGGGGTGAGGGGCACTAGTATTGCTGGGGAGTTGTTGTAGGGAGTCTTTAACTTTAATTAAGGATTTGGTAGGTTTTATCAGAGAACTTGTAATTTTTATTTTTTTTTTAATTGGGGAAAACCAGGATCCCTGGCTATTATTTACAATCTCCTAAGCTGTAGCCAACTAAGTTAACTTTTCAGCGAGTGTCGCATCATATACATTCATATGCTGGCTAATAAAGGGCTTTTTATATAATAAAAATGTTCATAAGTCTTTCCTGATACGGCAATTCTTTACCCCAAAAGAGAAACAGTAAAGCTCTTTTTTCCAAGTTTTCTTTGTTGCTTAAAGGCACTCTAAAATTACTTTGAAATTAATAGTTCATTGTTTTACAAGGTGGGATCACCACATTTTCAGCTCTTTTTTTGTATCTGATCTCTTTACATTTGGCAAAGTGTGACTTCTCTCCTCAGAAATCAATAGCTCCATGTGACAGCATATAGTGCCTGATACTTTAACATGTGTACAACTCTGCCTGGGCTTTGTCAACTAATTGCTGCTTTAGAGCCAAGTTTATTTTTTTTGCTTTTTGGCTTTTTTTAAAAACTAGTTAGTGATTAGAATTTACAGAGCTACTTTATAGTTTTACAGAATTAGGCTTTTCAGTCTAGATCATAAGTTAGTTCTCAACTATTCACCAGTGCTTCCTTGAGGTGCGATACCTAAATAATATGTAAAAATGAGATGACTCATTTCTTATACCCGTGTATTGTGCACATAGATAGAACAAGCGCTAATACTGAAGCACACTGCCGCTGAATAAACAGTGACATCTCATTCTATTGCAGCTGCACATTTTTGTTCCAAGTCTGCCCCTCTACTTCATTACTGCTTGTAACTTCAATACATGAAAGATTTTTGTGGAAAGCTAAAGATCTATTAATATCTCTATCAGTGATGCTGAGGATTTTCACATCTCTTTAGGGGTCTGTAAAATGTATGAAGAGCATCTGAAGAGAATGAATCCCAACAGCCCATCTATTACATATGACATCAGCCAATTGTTTGACTTCATTGATGATCTGGCAGACCTCAGCTGTCTTGTGTAAGTACAGTCCTTTTTACATGGAAGGTAGTTCTTCAAACACCTATTTTGCTTTGGCAGTAGTGATATTGTTTTTCTCCCAGTGTTGGAAAAGCAGGAGACTGAAAAGTAACAAGAAATTAATTGCAAGTTTGTTTACAAAATGTACGTTTCCAATATTTTTTTTCCTGTTGTTTTTGATTGCATCTTCTGTTAGTGCTGTCTGATGTTGGTCAAAAATGTGTAAAGCTTCCATGTAAAGTCATTGATGTCATTCTGTTGAGCCTTTCAGTGACTGCTAGCAGGGCAGCCTAAAACTAAGTTTCTAGGATGGATTACATTGGAACAAAGCATTTGTTTGAAAAGAGTAAACGCATGCAACTTAGTGTCAAAAGTCCTTACACTCAAATGGTTAAATATTATTTGCAGATTCACTTAAACTAGTTAGGATCAATTCATGAGCTACTTAAATGAAAAATTGCAAGAAAGCTGTGTCTGTGCTAGAGTTCTGAAGTATTTAAAAAGTTTATTCAGCATAATTTGATTTTCAGGAATCCACAGCACTGGTATATTTTACTGAACTGAGGAATATTATTGGCAACACAGGGAACCTGCAGGTTGCACCTGATTTTTTTTTTGTTTGTTTGTTTTTAAGTTGAGCTTGTTAGAGCTGTTTCTTTGATCAAGATGAAGCATTACAGATTAGGCTAGGGTTTAAGATACTGAAGTTTTTCATTGGAAGTTGCCCTAAATTGGTTGGGTGTTTTTGAAAATCTCACCTATCATCTCTAGGATTTTCATGTGTTAAGGATGAGGGAGCCAAAAGTGATACTGTATACTATGTAAGGGCTTCCTGGTCCTGAATATGGGGTTAAAAGAAACTAGTTTCCTTTACTGGTCTATATGAGAACATTGTTAATTCCTATCACTTAACAAGTCCTAATGGTCTTGACATAAATATACAGGTAATGGTTTTGTCTTGTCTAAATATACAGCTAAATGAAACTTGTAACTTTTTTTGTTGCATCAGCAGAGATGGTTGTCAGCACATTTTTTCAAATAAACACTAGAAGTTATGTGCAACAACTGTCAAAGTAGTGGACTCCTGCTATACTATCCACAGGAAACTACAGTGTGTGATGTGTTTTGAAATCTGCAGCTTTTCTGTACAAACTGGTCTAGCAACACAAAAACTGTTATAAAAAGTGACTGACTTTTTCATAGAGTGAGGACTGACTAGGGCTGCCTACTAATATCAGAAGACATATCAAACAGGAAACAAACAGCATCTATCTACTTTGGTTTCCTTATCTCTTTAAACTGAGTAATACATGGAATTCTGAAGTACTCATGAAGGTATAACTTGGTATTATAGTTTCTATAAATTTATCATGTCCTCAGGAGTGCTGTCTGTCTCTCTCTCCCGCCCTCCTACTTAACCCCAGACATACATCAGCGTTGGGCTGAAGCAAAGTTAACAAGCCATGCCATGTTTTATTTTCCCCTCTGACAGATTGTGGATAATATCACATTTTAAGCGGAAGTCGCTGTTCTCCTTTACAGTGTAGTGTTTTTTAATCAGGAGCTTAGACCCCATATAGCCAATGTGTATTTCTGAGCTAAGTTCTGTTATAGCTTGTAGTTTCCCCACCAGATGGCACACAAAGTGTGTAACGTGCTGTCCATGTTTTATAGCTGTGCAGCTCCCTAGGCTGCCTTATATCTGGTTTTGCATCATAGCTTAATTACTAACTCCCAGAGATAAATTCTTTGTACTCTGAGAATTGATAAAAGCCCAGCCCTATCTTGAAATGTATCATCTTTATTTTAATTACATAGATAATACTGAAACACTTGCTAGGTTTTAAATAAGCTTCTTTTTTTTTAAGCAGATTGATTGTCTTCTGCTTGTTCTGAAAAAACCCCTAAAATGCTTTGGATTTTGAGTTAGCTTACTTTTTTAAGCTCAGTTAGTGTTATTTAAGATTTAGTGCTAAGGATATCACTGGCTTTTGTCATATCGGTTGGAATGAACATACAGAGATATTCTCTTCATTCTTTTGGGGTGTCTATAGCGGGCACTATGTGTTTCAACTTTAAGGATTAAAGCTTTTTATAAAGAGGACAAATTTTAGGACTGTTCACAGCTGGCTAACTTGGTATATCATCTTACTGACTTGCTTTTGCTAGAAATAAAAATGGCAAGAGAACTAGAGGCAGTGTCTAAATATTTGGCTGTGTTTCTGTCGAGAGCCTTCTGGCAAATAACAATTTCTTGGTTACTTTATACAGTAAGTGAGCCTAGAGAAATATTTTTAAGCTCAGATTAATAAAGAAAGCATGAATTTGGGCAGGGGAGGGAGACATGGGAGTGGGGGGTCTTAGTTTGTAGTCCATTTTATTTTTTGTTGAGTACTTATTTTTGGAACTTGAATTCAGACTTATTTGCTGTCTATCCTTACTGAAGCTGCTTCCCTATTTTGGCTTTGATTCCTCGTTAAGGAAAGTCGAGGAAAACAAATACCATACATTTCAGAAGTGGATGGAAGAACTCTTTGTAAAAATACTTTAAAAAAAAAAAAGCACAGAATAAAATATATCTGTAAGCTTAAATTAAAAATACTCACTTAACTTCAAACAAGAGTAAGTCTTTGTGGGCCAAGTACTAATTTTTAAAGTATGTTAAGACATTATGATTTTTTTAAGTTAAAAACCTGATTACACTTAATTTTTTTGAGCATTCAGACCTTTTCTAAATGCTTTGTTTGTTCACTTTCCATTACTGTGGGTAGGGAGACAGTAATTTCATTTTAAATGTAAAAGAGAATGGGACTTAAGCTTTTGGAACATTTGGCTTCTATTCTAGATTCTTGCTAATGGGCTGAGTGCCTTGACCTAGTGTTGCCTTGCTTGTTAAGGGATATACTCTGCTCCCAGTGCCAGAATACCATAATCTGGCTTTGGTTACCTCAGTAAAAATAATGCCTGATTTTATAGACAGTCTTGCAGACTCATTAAGGCCAATGATTCTCCTCTGATGAATTATAATATAGAAGGTCAAACTGATATTGGATTCACTTTTTTTCTTCTCCCTAGGTACCGTGCTGACACTCAAACATATCAACCTTACAATAAAGACTGGATAAAGGAGAAGATCTACGTCCTCCTCCGCAGGCAGGCCCAACAAGCCAGCAAATAATGGGGTGCCTTTGTTGCAGGGTTTGGGGTGGGGGGGTTGGACAACAGGTGTGTACAGCGTAGTAATGGGAGTTTTGTATTATAGTCATCCTGTTGCCATCTTGTTAAAACTCTAGCCAAGACTGAATACATCGTTAGAGATTCAAGGGTTTTCTTCAGTTTGAGACCTTTTCTCAGTGTAAATGAAGAAAGAAGTATGACACCTTTAGCAGAGATTTCACTTAGTTACTCTCTGGTTAGCTAATGATTCTACTTTGTTTAAACCTCTAGGGCTGTTGATACCTGCTTCACACATTGACTGTATGTGCCCTTCTCTGGCGTTTCCAACATTATTGGTTACATCCTCGAGAAAGAGTCTTAGTAGAATATGAAATAAATATTCTTTAGTTAAATCTTGTGTTAGTAGTGAATTTCCTGCATCAACACAGCAGCCGTTTACAAAATAAGTAATGTAAGTCCCTACTCACAGAACAGATATTGGAAAGAGTACATGGACTGAACCATAACAGTCCTTCTGTTGGATAGCATATTGCTTTATGCTACAAAAACAACTTCTGAAGCACAGCAAAATAAAGGGGGAAAATCAAGGTGATTCTCAAGTGTGCTTGAGGCTCTGAGCTACCCAGGTTTTATGCCCACACCTGATGCAAATGTTTAATTTGACACTTCACAGGTGGCATGGCTTTGCATTTAAGGATTCCAAAATTTTCCTTTGGGAGTAGGTAGGCTGGTGAAAGTGCTGATTTTAAAATCAGACTTAAACTTTTTTTTTAAAATAAACCTCTTTGGCCTTTTAATATTGGTTGTCATAGCCTCAAACAGTACATTTGGCACCTAAACCTTAAAGGATGTCAGATCCTTGAAGTTGCTGACTAAGTAAAGTTTGCTGAGGTGCTTAACTAGTGTTGCGTTTTATTTTTTCTTTTTATGGCAGTAGTTCCTTCTGCAGGTATGTGTGTATAGAACATTTTCTTTTCAGTTTGTTTAACAAATATAAATTCTGTGACTGCTTTTCTCAAAGTTAAAGCAGGAAAGTTGTTTTCCCTTTCTGTATATAAATAAAAACTAGATGTGAGGATTAAAGCTACTTCAAAACAGTAAAGGACTTGGTGACAGGAAATAACCAGTTCAGTTCACTAGCTGCAGCTAATGGTTCCTGTTTACCACCGTTAGTTTTAAAATGTAAAACATGTTTTGACAAGGGTTTTCTTGTGTCCAGTGCATTTTGAGGTAGTTTTAATAAGTGTGTAATTACTTTAATATTAAAAATTCAATTTCCATCTCAACACAAGTTACAAGTAAAAATAATCCTTTCCTTCATAAGATAATGACTTGCTATTTCCTAACCCAATTGAGAAAAAAAAAAACATTAAAGACTAAATATATGCATATTTATCTTGTTCTCCTGGATGGGGGCAGGAATAATTCTTACAGATTGGGATAATATCATCCTCAAAAAGGTAACTAAATTATGTGCACAGTGGACACGTCTACATGTGCAGTAACCACTGTGCATTAATACGCGTTTAGTACCTGTAATAACAAGTACTAAACAACTAAATGCACAGGTGCACATGTTTTAGGTGATGCTAGTGCACAGTAGACTAATTCTACTGCTCATTAGCACAGGTTTTGCTCTGTATGCTAATACACAATAGAATTAGTCTACTGTGCTTGAAGCATTTAGTGTAGGTATGCCCAATAAGAGTAAAATATGTTTTAAATCAAGGTTTCTCGCTTGTTTAAAATATGATTAAAAATGTATGATTTTAAACTACTCTGATACTATAACACACCACAAGACACCACTTGCAGGATACTGTACAAGGTACACTTTTCAAGGCAGTTTTGCTGAAGGCCAGTTAGAAACCTCTCAAACATAAGGTAACGTAAGTTCTCATACTATCACTGAAGGGCTGGATATTAGCCTACACCAATGGTGCTCATAGTTTTGGCCCCATGGGCCAGATGAATGGCACAGGGCTAGTCTACAGGCTAAATCAGGCCCCATGCCACCTCCACCTAGCTAGAGCCTGATCCCAGCCAGGTGGAAGGTTGGGGTGGTGACACATATCCCTGGGACCCAATCCTAGCACATAAGGAAGGGCCAAGCAGAAGGGCTATGGGGCTTTGCACCACCCCTGCCCAGGTGGGATTGGGCTCCAGGGACCCTGCACTGACTCACTGTTTTGCATGCCTGATCTAGTGTGCAGGTTCATGGCCCAGAGAGCTCCCCACAGAATCCATGGCGAGCCCTGTAGGCCAGTTTATATGGCACCAGGGGCTGCATCTGACATGCAGGCGGGGGGCTGAGCACCTTTGGTCTACCACCAGACACTCTTAAAGTGTTGGACAGTCTGACTAAAAATCTCTCCCTTTCTCATTTTCTTAACTTGCTCTTTTGGTTCCTGTTTCTGTGACACTGCAATAGTTTTTCAGTTTTCGTCCAGTCTTGACAAGACCCAGATTTATAATGCTAAAAAGAAAAAAAATAACCAGAATAAAAACTATTATAATTTGAATATTAGTGTGTGTGAGAAAGAGGGAGAGAAAACGCACCCTGAAGGTTTCCTCCACAAATAAGCAAAAAAAACCCTGTATTTTTCTTTTTGGAGCCTAGAAGAGGTGGCTAAAGTGTTTGATCACTCAGATAAATGTATTTACACAACTTCCTTTCCAGAGGCTTATGTGGTTGTTCCAGCAAGAGGTGTCTTAATCCTAAGCATATGCAGGGATAAAAATTATAAGTAAACCAAATTGATTATTATGTTGGCGCAAAGCCTGGCATGGGGATTGAGAGAATGGTTTGTGCATCTTTGATTGTGGTGTTGCTATGGCACCCTGGCCGTCATCACAGCTGGGGCATCCTTGTCCCCCTGTCTACCATAGAGCAATCGCCCAAATACTAGACTCCTCTGTAGGCAGGGTGAAAATCTGAAAAGACTGCTGGCACTGGGAATATTCTGTGAGAACCATTCAATCCATTCCTGTACAATGAAGTGGCAGCAATACAAGAATGAATTCCACTCCCCTGGGTTCTCTCTATCATCTTGATTGCTCCAAGATTTTTATCAGTTCTTTGCTCTTGAAGCAGACTGTCTATGGGCTGACACTATCCTATTTTAAGTTTTAACAACTGATAAAAAAGCAATAGTTCCCATCTTATACTCATCTTAGAGCTCCCTCATGCAATCAACTGCTTATTCATGAAACAAAGCAAAGTGCTTAAAAAAAGGCATATTCAGTACTGCAGTTACTTAAAGCAACTGACTAAGAATGCACTTGAAGAAGAAAGATTGCATTCCTCTAATATGAATTAGTGAAAAAAAGAGTCTGGAAGGCTTTTTTGCATACCTAAAGTGATCACTTTCAAGAGCATAGTGGTTGTAGGAGGGAGGGGGTAGAGAAGAGAAAAACTACTAGGCACTTGGAAACAGAGAAGTCTGAGAAGCTGCGTATGTTGCCACTTCCCTCCAGGTGGTCTCTGACTCCCTAAACCAAATCTTCATTTTTGTGTTCTGATATGTTTTTTATTTGAATAAATATTGTTAGAAATACCAGCTGCAGGAGATCAATTTTCTGGTTCTCTCTTCGATACAGGTAGTTGCCTAAGAGAATTAAAGAAGTTTTTCTGTAACTCAGAATTCTGTTCCCGCTAGTTACAATTTATGATGTCAATTCATAGCTTCCTCTTGAGGCTCTGAAATTAGTGGGCACAAGAGAAATGTGTAGCTACTCAATGTGAGATCAGTGCCATGGAAAGTTGAGCTGCCAGGAAACTGGATCTGTATTTACTAATGAGAAGATCCTCCTTGTATGAAATCATTCAAGAATACTGGAATTATTCTAACCTTCCAACATTAATGCTCTTTTAAAAGGAAGATTTACTAGTATTGCAGGAATGAGCAGTGGGAGATGGACAACAGACATTTTCTTGATTCATATTGCTTACATTCATGATAGTTGTATTACATAGTATTTCTGGAAGACTCAGCTCAGTTTTATATCAACCCAAGTAAATGTTACACGTGATGATCTGTTAGACCAGTGGTGCTTAAGTTGCAGCCCACATGCCAGATCCAGCCTGCAGGGCTCCCCACAGGTCTGGAAGTTTAGCAGCAGTGTTATTTGGCTTCCCCTGCTCCCAAATTTCCAGATCTGTGTGGTAGATAATGTGGCCCTGTATGCTAGCTCAGCCAGATCTGGATAAGCACAGGGCCAGAAGGTTAGGCCAGTACTGTGTTAAAGTGCTCTTCTTCACTCCTATAAAAACTGCATCATCCTCTGGATTAATAAGGGCATTGATACGATTACTTATCATTTTGATGATCCGTGATTAATAAGATACACTAATTTGCTATATTTCCCTAAATTTAACAGTTTTTTCCCCTGCCGTTTGATTTCTAGAAGTCATCTGCATTTCCACTCCAATGTCTTCCTAATCTGGGCTCTCTAATTTTGTTGGGAGTATTACAGCTATTATTCCAAATTCTTAGAGCTTTGGCTATTCTACAGAACTTTGACTTCTCTTGGGGGGAGAAAGAACTTCAGCTCAAAGTCACAAGTGTGTTATTAAATAACAGCTATTTTTGACCTTGCTTGGATCACAGGTCTGAGATCCAGATAAAGCACAACTTGTTAACTCTGTTATGTCATTGTTCAGGTGCTGTCTCAAGAATTCTGTTGTTGACTTGAGAATAAGAGAATAAATGCTATAGTTCTGGCTTTTGCTTCACTAATTGGCTTTCAGCAGAGATACCGACTACATGTTCAGGATGTTTGAGTATAGTAGCAACCAGAGCCTTAAAAAGGTCATTGTTTACCTCAGCAATTTTAATCAAGGGCTGGCACTAATGGGCTTTGTACACAAATGCAGCAATTATAAAAGTAAAAGTTTGTCAAACAGTTGTCTGCAAATAAGCTCAAGAATCAACTGCAGGATTGTTCACAAGTGAGGTGGAGTACAGTAATGTTTATGGCCATTGTACTCAGCAAGACACCGTAGCAGTAACAGATCAAATAGATGCTTGCACTGGAAAGATGTGGTATCCTATGAAGGCACAAAGAGTAAGCTGGAGGCCTACAACACTCAGTGACATGCTGATGGCAGAAATAACTTTGATTGATTTGAATGGTGGAAGGGCTATAAGCAATTACTGCCAGGTCTAGGTGATAAATTTGCCATGCCCATCAGTGATACCCTGAAGCATGCCGCACAGGTCTAACCCATTGCTTCAGAGACTAGAAGCAGTGCTCCATGCGCTGCCTGGCATGGTCAATTTACAGTGCAGACATGGCCTTAGTAAACAAGCCTCACCTTGAGCCTGTAATATGGGTATTGTACAGTATCCTCCTCTTATAGGTGTGAAACCTGAGGCAGAAAGATAAGTTGCTTGGAAGTGTCTGACTTCTGAGATCCACTGACCATAGTGTATCTCATTTAATCTGTAATGGAAGATGAGAGATTTGCTAGCAGCACAAACTAGAACTATTTTATCAAGTCTCTGCTTCACTGTTCAAACTGATTCCTAATATTTTGTGAAGTTGTGTTGGAAGCCATTTAAAATTTCAGTACACCTGGCCTTTGCTGCTGAAGTGTGCACTAGAATTCAGGGCACTGGAACTCTGACATTCCTTGTCATGACTGCTTCCTAGATCTGGGAAAGGAGACATTGTCTGTCTGTCCATCAGTCTGATTCTTTTCTGCAACTGCTTTAAAAGTGGCAGCCTGTTTAAATGTATGTGCAACACTGCCCATAATTTCCAGCTCTAAATTTTCCAGCTCTAAATTAGTGTGACTTTAATTAAGTAACAATCCACTGAGACAGATGTCTGACATTCTGTCACCTTTTAAACTATCCCCTTGCCATAGTCCCAAATCTTGCCGTTTACAGAAAGAATTAAGTTAGACAAGTCAAACAAATTCAAGATACAATCCTGGATTAAATATTTCATAAAATGTTGAATGCCACTTAAGCCATTTCCTCACAGTGGAATTATGCTGATAGGTTTTATATTAGGGAAAATGTATTAGGGAGTTAAAGGTGATCACCAAAGAAAACAATTAGGCTTGTATATTTTATTGCTTTACGATAGATAAAGGAAGCAGAAAATGTGTCAATCCCTATCCCTTTCCACCCCCATGCCTCCCTCCCCAGTCTTCTAAAGGGAGAAAAAAAAAGTTTATTCCATCCTGGAAGATGTTATAGTAACTGAAGACGTAGTGCAACTATGACATCACATAGTTCAAAAGACTAAAAGCAAAGCAAGTAAAGGGAATGGTATTTTTAGTCTCTCTTTTTTTAGTATTTAAACTGGAATGTCTAATAAACATTTGGAGAAAGGACTTGAGAAGGACTCCACTGTGTATTTCAAAAGGTAAGCACTTGTAATAGGTGTGCTCTGAGAGTCTCAGGATCTCCATCAGGATCAGACTTAACTGTTCCTGATATTTGTAAAGGTAAAAATAAGCAAAATTAGATGATGAAAAAAAGCTAAGCTCTCCAACTGTCATGACTCATAAAAGAGGAAGAATAAAACAAACAAGGCACTTCTATGACTTTATTAGCGGGAGTTAAGCAGGGGTCATTTTTGCTATACAGCCAGCAGTGCATGCAGTGAAAATGCCTGGAAGCTGCTTAAAGATTAATTATAGTAAAAGCAGAAACAAAACACAGACTCTACTCCAAGTCAAAATAACTGAAGAACAGTGTAAAAAAGTCACATCTACAATCTGCACAAAGCTACAACCTTTCAGTTCCAGTACAAGTCTCTGCAGTACAATCACAACCAGAGCCTTGTTTGACAAATAAGTGCAGTTAAACAGCCTATCAAGAAAAAACTCAAGCAGACAATGAAAGGCAGTAGTTGCTGGGATACAGATATACTGTAATGTTAGGCTCCTTTTTCTTCAACCATTATAGAGCCATTATATATCTACTGAAACCTGGGATTACTCTGTCTGCTGACCCTGTAGAATGGTGGAAATGCAAATATGCTCAGTTTCTCTGTCCTGCTGTTTTCAAAAGATCTGTTCTTGGCGAGTCACTATGCAGTGCTCCAGCAAAATAGCCTGTTTGTTCTGCAGAGGGCAGTGACTAAACTAGATGCTCAGCCCCTCTGAAGAACTAGCTGCTTATTTTGGATGCCTAACCAGCCACTGAAATTTGAAAACGGTCTTTAGCACACTTCTCCAAAATACAGGTACATTTTTTTTTTAAATCTACATACTGAGAAAAATCAAAGTAGAAATCAGTTATAAAGTACTGGTTGACAGTATCAGTCATGTGTCATTTTTCATCCCAGAGGTCTGATCTGCTGTAAATGTAGTAGTAGCAGAATTGGCAATAGCTGCACTTAGTGTTCAGTAGAATGGAGAAGTTGGTCACTCACCTATGCTGGAAGGACAAGTTCAAATTTGCATATTATACAAGTTTTTTATGACCTGTTAAACGTTGCACCTGCACTCTAAAAACCATGGATGTTAAAGAAGGCCTTATCTGGAGATGTTACAAGGAAGTGGGGAATGTCAGCAATTAGCTGTCCCATTATGGCAGGGGTGGGCAATTCAGCTGGAAGGCTGCTTAATGAGTTTTGGTGAGCTGTCAAGGGCCGCATGAGTAGACCTACTCCTTAGCAGTTGCCCTACCCCTGGTTGCCATTTTGGGATTGGAAGTCCTGCCCCTAATCCCTGACCTTTGCCACTAGAAGTCCCTTCCTTTGCCCTCCCCCACCCAAGCACTCTGGGGGGGGGGTTGCCATCTTAGAACCAGAAAAAAAACCCCAGATCATACACTAAAAGTCAAACACCTACTAGAACATATTTTAATTTTATTAGAAAGGTATTTTTGTCATGATTTGTGTTTGCATAGTGTAGAGAGGTGATTGCATAACAACTCAAATTCTTATATTGTGGGGTGGGGTGGCTGGGGGTGTGCATACATCTGTATGGTAGGGTGTGTGGGGAGGTTGTGGCTGGGGGGGAGGAGGCATAGGGTATGTTGGGTTGTGTATATGTTAGGGGTTGTGGCATTTGTGGGGTGTGAGTATGGAGACACCCCCTCCCCTGCACTCCTCCCATGGTGCAGCAGCAGCACGTGGAGGCACTCAGGGCGCTGGTGCCTGGTGGAGTACAGCTCTGGCTAGTGCTGCATATTGCAGCAAGAAGCGTAGCCTCCATCAGGTAGTCTGTATCACTGGCTCTCCCTGCCACATGCAAGCAGCGAATGCACCTTGCATGGCACAGGAAGGAAGCCCCAAACACTGGAGCTAGCTGCCTTCTCCACCCCCAGGGGAACAGGCCTGAGGCTTCCCTCCCATGCCATGCAGCACCGGTAGGGAAGGCAGCCAGTGCAAGGGGCTTCCCTCCTGTGCTGTATGAGTGCAAGGGTTGTGCTTGTATGGCAGGGAGTGCTAGCAGTACAGACTGTCCAGCAGAGGCTGCACACTTTGCTATGATGTATAGCGCTGGCTGGAGGTGCACCCTGCCAGGGACCAGTACCCTGAGTGCTCCTGCCTGCTGCTGCCACTGCCTGCTGGGGCCGTGTACCATGGCAGGGGGAGGGAGGAGGAAGGACTGTGGGGTGGGGGGGAGTCCCTAAATCCCCTGCTCCCTCACACCCACATGCTGCCCACCCATGCCACTGTACCAGGCCCAGGCTCTGGGCTGCCAAACCTAGGCCCATGCTCTGCACCCCCACCCAGCTACAGCTCAGCCCCTGCCCCCGATGGTTTCCCTACCTGCTGCCCCGAACCCACGGGAGACCAGGGAAGTGGAGCAGGTCCCTGGGGGCTACAGCAGTCCTGTCCGGAAGCCGCCTGCTGGCTGAGCCAGGTTCTTCCACCCATGAGGGTAGGAATGAAGTGCAATAGGGTATAGTTGGGGGTGGAGGGGGTATACACATGGGCACCTTGCTCTCACCTTCATGGGTGGAAGGGCTGGACAGGGTACAATTCATTGGTGGACACTACAAGCTATATTTTGCCTGCCCTTGCATTATGGTAATGTGAACTATGCTGGTGTGACAGTCTAGCTGGCTGAGTGTAAGGCATTGCTCCAATTTAGAGGCTCTCCTTCCTAATCATGCTCAGTTTCAGTCTGAAAATGCAAATAGGCTGTTGCATATCCCAGCTCTCTGGCATCTCTACTGGAGCCTCAGCAGGGCTTCTGCTAACAATCTGAAGGTTGTACAAATACAGGTTGATCCTGTGTTGCCACCTCCTGCTGTATCCCTGTAATCTACTAAGATAAACCTGCTGTGATGCACCAGCATCGTTGTGTTATCCTTTGATAACCAAAGACATGGTGGGAGATGGTACTTGGACAGCTCTGTGCCTGGCTGCAGTTTGCACTGTGCTCTCTACTCTGCAGCAGCAGTTCCTGCACCTAAGCAAACAGAGCCCAGAGGGGCTGTTTTCTGGGCTTGCCCTCTCCATAAATAAAAGGTAGTCTACATGGCCTTTTTCATATTTATCCTCACAGCACCTGAGAGGTGAGGGAGCACTATCTCCATCTTGCAGACGGAAAACTGATGCAGAGGGTCAGATCCATAAAAGGATCAAACACCCAGGTCCAACATTATCACTGGCATTCAGAAAACTCTTGAACTGCTGTTGTCCATCCCTGAAGATGCCAGTGTCCATCAGTGGGCATTCATAGACCTACCCAAGTCTTGCCACTGCTGTTCATGTTAGCCAATTCTCAGGCTCCAGCAGGCTTTTCAAATTGGGTATTGTCCTGCCTATTCTTTCAGCAAGGACTGATCCCAAAGCTTACTCGGGGGATATTTAACCCACGCATCATCTGAGAAAGCTCACATTATACCCTACAATCCAGCCACCACTCCAATCAATAACTGAACCAGCTTCAACCTCAGCTATCCCAACAGCCTGTTGAGTGGTCAGGGCACTCTTCTGGGAAGAGAGGCTTGAGTTCAAGTCCCTTCTCTGAAACAGGTAGAGCAGGGATTTAAAAGCCTCCTATAAGAATGCCCCAAAATACTGCTGGATAGGGCATGGGTAGGGCTCACTTCCCCTTCCCTCCCAGTGAGAAAAACCTGACCTGGCCTTGGTGCCTAACTCCAGGAAACAATCCACATTTAAAAATCCCATTCAGAGATAGGCATCTCATCTACCAGGTCTTGCTCCTTCCTCAGCATGTCTGCTATCTAGACAAGGCAGCTTCCCATGCAGTGTGTTGACTCCTATGAATCCCAGTCTTAAGCACTCTGTGCACTGGATAGGGCATCTGGGCCCCTAACTTGGGGTGGCCACCCTCTGGCATGTGTGCCACAAGTGGCATGGGCAGTCTCTGTGTGATCCAGTGGCAATGCGTAGGGGTTGTATATGCACCCCTTGAGAGCTCTGGTGCACCCCCTGACAGCCAGTGTTTCTGAGCAAGGGGGGCAGGTGAGAGCACCAGCCAGAGCGTGGGGGCACCAGGAGAAGCAATCCCCGTGGTCAATCGCGTGCACCCGGGAGTGCCAGTGGTGTGTTACTGCCACTTCCGGGTCAGCATAATGGGCCGTGGATGTGTGTGGGGGGGGGGGACACACAACCCCCATCTTGTCATTGACTGGCCACTGGGTGGACCAAGTGCTCCCCCTGACTCAGGAGGTACCAGTTGCCCATGGTGTGACCCACAGCAGAGTGGCATATAGGGCAAGGAACAGAAAGCAGAACAGCAGATCAGACAGGGGAAGGAGATCAGGGTGGCACTTTTGGATGATACAGGGCTAACTGGATGAAAAACAAAGTGTTCAAGATTCCCTGCAAGGCAGCAGCTCTGCAGATACAGGGGCTGTTTCAGAAAACTAACCAGAACGTCCGTTTCACTGAACAGCTGCAAGGAGCTACCAGGTGGAGTCTACCTGCGTGAGAGCCACTGACCCTGGCAGCATGGGGTTCTAGACCTGCAAGAGTCCACCCAACAGGTTTGTCTTAGTACCACAGCCCTGGAAGCAAGAGATCTTCATCTTTGAAATGGATCACCAGGAAACTAAGCAGGGTCCCATTATCATCATCCTGCTGGGGACCTGGCAATTGTTGTTGCATGTGAGTGGTTGCAAACAAGTGTTTTACATTCAACAACTTGTTATTTGTCAATTAAACTTGGTTTCGGTGGTGGGAGCCTGAAAGATTAGGTTTTGCAAAGCTTGTCTGTAGGTTCAGTTCTGAGAGCTAAAAGGTGATCTAGAGCAGTGGTTTTCAAACGGTGGTCTGCAGGTGCCCGAGGGTCTGCAGACTATGTCTAAGGGGTCCACAAAAATATGATAATGGATCAATCAAAAGTATGTGAATACCCACACTTGCACTTCAAAGGGGTGCACACCTCTATTCAAAGTGTTTTAGGATTTCATTTAACCTCAAATAAAAAAAAAAAGTTTGAAAACCACTGATTTAGAGGACCTGGGCTTGAGCGACTTGTCAAAGGTCCTACAGCAAGTCTATGATGGAATAGGAAATTAGATTCATGTCTCCCAGATCCTCAGCTAGCCCACTGTCTGCTGACCAAACCTTTCATCCAAACTCTGCTCAGTTACTATCACTTGGTCATATTGGCATTAAATTATCTGGCCAATAACTTGTTATTTCAGATCCACTGAAAAAGGAGGACACATTGCAAAATGAAAAACATAGGTGGGTCAGGAGATGTTTGTTGGGCAGGAACAGCCATATAAACCAAAGGGGATAAAAGGTGCAAATCACAAATCTTGTGTGGAGAAGGGGGCATCTTCTCCACATTTTCCTTAGTTTTTCAACTGATTTTGGATTATTTCTGCCTTAAATAGTAGAAAGAAACATTGGGGCCAACGTGGTCAAGTAGAAGCAGTTAAAAATCAAGTTGTGTAGACCTCAAAAAGATATAAAAAGCTTCACTCCCTAAAGAAGTTTGGAGAGTCTTCTATAAGGGCAGCAATAGCTACTTCATAACACTGAGTGGTTTTTAAAGCGATTGCTCTCTTAATGCGCCTGCTAAGTTTTATGTTTAGTAAGCTAAATGCAATTAATAATAATGAATTAGCCACATTCATGGCTCTTGGAAGTTGTAATACTTGCACTCTGGCAATTACTCTCCTGATGGAGTTACTGAGCTTTGGCAGTTGTGTGCTGCTAATATTTTGACTCCTGTGCACAGGGAATACAAACTCCGTTACGGAAACTTCTTCTGGGTCCATTTAATGAACTGCAAGAGTCAGAGACCTATATAAAACCCAATTAGAAATGAAAGCACAGAGGAAAGGGATATAAATCTTAAAACCTCATAAAGATTTCCAGCTTTCAAAGTCTGCCTGCTCCGGTGAGGGAGTGTGCCCAGCCCTTGCTACACTTTCCCTTTCATTGAACTGGTATGAGTATGGGCAAATTAAGATATAATTGACTGGATCAGATGACAAAGCCCAGGGCCAAGACAGAAGGACCAGAATAACCTACTTCTCTCTCTTTCAGGATTTTTTTTCATGACAGTAGCACCTCCACCTTTTTTCCAATCAGCCCTTGTTCCTCCTGCAAGCTGGAGTGGACTTCCTTGGGATTTTACACTTTTATTAACAAGACCATATGATCTGCGGGTTCTGAACTTCTTTGGTAAAGGTTACAGATGATAGCATTACAGTACACATGTGAATATAGGATGAGCAAAAAAGCATCCAGGAGCTCCACTAACTCAAATTAAAACTTCCAGTCAAACAGTACTCGACTAAAAACAACTTCTTTGTTTTCAATACCACACCCCCAAGGATAATAGTGGACACATCATGCAAGCAAGATGCTTAAGCTTTTGAAGAGTTGTACATCAAGATATCTATAGCAGGGATTTTCAATCTTTTTAAAGAAGTGTACCCCTGCATACACTTCTAGAAGAGCAGGGGGGAATATGGGTGGTAGTGGTGGGGACTTGCACATGGTGGTGGACGGCAGCGACACCTGCCGCGTGCAAGCTCCCCCCATTCTGTGCCTGTCTGGCTGGACAGCATCTGTGCAGCCTGCAGAGGACAGCCACTGCCCTCACCTCCTGGGAGGCAGTGACACTGAGTGGTGGGTGGTGGAGCTCCATCCCCACCTGCCTGTGCGTACCCCCCTAACTCCTTTCCAAGTACCCAGGGGGTACGTGTACTCCCGGTTGACAACCCCTGACCTATAGGAAACAACCTAGTGACTGCAAGATGCAACTTTATTTCAAGTTATGTAGGTCTTTTCCTATATCAGCTATATACATGATTAAGCCCATATCCATAAGAAGATTTACAGGCTGTAATCCAAAACGCCCCTCTTCAGCAGCTGCCTGGCCTTACTAGGTCCCTCTTGTTTTAAAAAAAATTTGAATTCCCTGGAGGTCCCAATCTAAACCACGTGTGAGGACAAAAAGCTAGAGGCATGGTATTTAAATCCCTTTAGGACCAGTCTGAAATGTACACTTAAAGAGCCCACCTAACATACCAACAGCACTGAATTCATGAAGGCACAATCTGGGATGTAAATAAGTAACTGTGTCCTCATGAGCACTGTAAGGCATGCAGTGGCTATGTCCTGCACGTTTAAAAGATTCCCCAGTTGTTCAGGCAATTATGTTTTTAAAAGGATGCATGCATAGAACTGCAGGCATATGACAGGAGGCAGGGCTATGAAAGCACTTGAAAATTTGGCCTTCAGAGTTATTCTGACTGGCACAACTCCATTAAAGCCTCACACTAGTTAAAAACCTGCCCCTTACTCAAGTAATTCATAGGTCAGTGCAGGTATTTTAAACCAAGGTCTACCTCCAACAGTTGAGAAGTGTGGGGCAGCATTTTTCACAGCATGAAACTGTTACCAAAAGATGTTCTTTGTGCAAATTATGTGCAGCAGTAGCTCTAAATCTGGGATTATATTCCAACCAAGAAGGTCATTGCTAGTAGTTTAGGTTAGAATTTCACAAGCTCATCACCATTCTTTGTCTCTCTCCTATTTCCTCCTGGAGGAATTTCAGTCATTTACAATCTCCCTTAGAAAAAAAGAGCCACAGAAGCCCATGAACACATGTTCCTTGGTGCCCTTTGAAACAATCAAATAACCCAAGAGCTCTCAGGTGTACCTCCAAAGGCTAGGTGAGGTGAAATAAGAGCATTACAAATTTGCAAAACGCTGAGAGTGACCTGTGTTACAGATGTTAAGGGGTATAACATCCAAGGCTACTGAAGCTGTATTTTATTTATTTATTTATTTTTACTGAGACTTGCAATGGTATGCAAGCTCATTCTTCACACTTCACCTACTGTCCCTGCTTGGGGAAGTGATTTGAGCTCCTGACATGCCAACAGAAAAGGAGTGTACTGGGTGGCCTTCACAGTAGGCCTCTGCTCCAAGGAGAATTTGTGAAAGAGGACATTTTTGCTGCCTCCAGTTTGGAAGTTGCACTGTAAATGCCTGCAGGGGTTGATAGCATGAGAAAAATCCACATCCCATTAGGTGTCAAGTTCAGATCTACAACAGGCCGAGACATGTTGGGTGGTGACTCAAGTCCTAGGTTCTGGCAAACAGGTACTAGCTGGTGTAACTGTCACCTTAGCAAGGAAATCACATTACTCCCCTGCCATTAGATCAGGGCATGGGCTTCACTTATTGGATAGCATAAGTATGTTTATATATAGTTGTAGAACAGGTATAGCCCAAGCAACAAGGCAAGAGCTCTGGCTTCCTCATGGAGCCTGTTCCATTATTCAAGGAGTGGGCCCAACTCATGGGAGCCACAAAAATCGAAGAACAGTTAGTAGGCCATCTCCTGTGGATTTTCCCCGACAAAAGGAACTAAACTGTATGGGACAGAGGCAGCATAACAGTATCTAAATCAATCCTGACTAGCTGTGCAGTTTCACAAAGTGTGCCAGAGGGTGTTCCCAATAACCAGATCATTGTTGTGCTCTGGCTAACCTTAACTGGGACATTAGCCTGTGGGGGCTAGAGAAAGCCAGGTGCCTATTAAAAATGTATTCAGTACAAGGAGAGAGAGAGAGAGAGAGAGAGAGAGATCGATCATCTAGGAGACTAAATGAATGGTAGTTTTGAGGAAATAAACATTTTCAAATACCTTCTTCTCTGAAGAGCAAAGCTTCATGCCCAAGTGGTTCTCAGCATTTTGGGGGAGGTACAGAATCTCACAGATGCCCGACAAACCCAAGCCAGGAAAGTTGAGAGTAAACAGAGGTGATGTGTGACACATTAAATATTGCTAATGAGCATCAGGTGTTTGCAGAGGAAAATGACTTCTCATCTTACGTATGGTAATTATTTTAAAGATCTATTTAGCATTTAGATTGCTAAGGGGAGAAAAAGCTTCCAGCAGCTGATTGCCTTGAAAAATGCTCTGGCATTAAATGGGTCTCCTTGAACATTGCTTTCATCTGCTCAGACAGAAAACAGAGATGACACTTTCGCTTGGGATAATTAGAAGGACTTTGACATCGTTGGGTTGTCCTTGTCAACAGCATTATAACATGCAGCTCCAGCTTTAAAAACCCCCATGCTAAGAGTACACAGCATTAACCACAGTGCACTGAAGTCTTTTGAGGGGCTATGAAAGAGCCAACTTGAATGTTCATGCTTTGTAATTGAACCCAAAGGATAAAACACTCAGCATGGTTTTATACACAGCTACACCTGTCAGGTTAACGTCCTTTTCCATCAATTAATATTTCTGGCAATGATACTACCATATCCCATAGACGGAGTAGGTTAGACCAACCCAGGATTTGGAAAGAAAGCCTCCCCGGGGGGGGGGGTGAGAAAATCACAGGCTTTGTAAGGAGGGGGGAGGGTACTGGCTGTGCAGTGGAGAAGCATGTCCCAGGCTGGTGCTAGGATAAGCTGTGCTATTATCAGTCTTGCCAATGACACTTAAAAATCAAGGTCCCAACAATCTCATAAGGACAATTTCATTCCTTCTATTCGTCACCACTTCATTTCAGAGCCTCAAGAAGTTATTTGCTCTACAGAATTAAAAGCATTTTCCAACTGGGAATTGGTGTCTACTGCTCAATACCTCAAGTTCTGTTGGCAACACTTTGCAGAGCACAGATGCTTCAGAGTCAGAACCCACTTCTCCCTGCTGGCAAAGTAACACCATCAACCCAAAGATGGCTTCCCCATCCAGCAGTGAGCAGAAGGTACACATAAATGCTCCCATGCCTTCTGCTGGCTGCACCAGCTTCTTCAGCAAGTGGTGTCTCCCCAGTATGGACTGTGGCTAGGGAAAGAAGTTACATGTAAACCAGTTTAAGTGATCAGAAATTGGTTTAAACCTGTAACAGAACAGAAGTTCAGTGCACATAAACTAGTTTCAAATGGCTGTAACTGGTTCAAGATAAACCTGACTGAATGTAGTATCAAATTTAACCGATTTGGGTCAAGCCTGTTTATGGAATTTCTGTCCCAGACCCCTTCCTGGTTCAAGTTAACACAGTCCCCCAGCATGCTTTCCACGGTCAATGCATAGGGGGTGCATATGGGTGCATGTGTACCCCCCCCCAACATGGCGGTCACTACAAAGAAGTGCTGCCGCCGGTGTTGGTGGCACCTGTGGGCAGTCACTGTTCGCCACCCCACCATTGACACTGCCAGCGGCATCTGTGGGTGGTCTGCAATCCCTGCTGGCCAGTGGCAGTGGGTGGTCACTGACCTTTGGTCGGCACTCACCACTCCCTCTCCACCCCTCCTCCCCCCGACAGCACTGGCTGCACTTGCAGGAGCTCCCGGCTTACTGTCACCATGCTCCCACCACTGGGGGCACAAGTCATTCATGATGCTTTCCAGCCCTGCGTGGGGCTGTGCTATCTTCTCCAGCAGAGAAGGGTTGGGGGTGGGGAGACAAGGACTGCCCCCCTCCCCAGGCAAACCCTATTGGCTGTGGTCTGGGGCCAGAAAGGGGGGTTAAACTTCCCTTCCCCTGCTGAGTAGAGCTGTGTGAAACTTTGGTACCAGACTCAATTCAGCAGATTCAGCCTGATTTGGTAGCTAAATCTCTGAATCCAAATAAAAAAAATCAGAAGACCCTCTAATCTCTCTGAATCTAATTGGAACTCTCTGAATCAATTCGGAAAGATTTGGAAATCCAGACACAGACACAGCTTTAAATGTTTTTTCTATGTACTTCAAAAGGTACCAGGCAGGTCATGAATGATACGATGCTGGGGTAGATGGATCATCCCATAGGAGCACAGGGGGCTCCCCAGCAAACCCAGAAGTGGACCAGAAGCAGTTCTGGTCCACTTCCAGGTTCACCAGGGAGCACACTGCCCCCACCCCTACCCCTCCAGCTGCTTGGCAACTGGTGCCTCTTAGGTCTGGGGGAGCACCTGGGATCCCCCTGCAGCTGATCCCCAAGCCAGGGGGACACCAGAGTTACTGCTGAGCATGCAGGGGACCCTCCTCCCATGCTCCTGTGGGGTGCTCCATCCACTCCACCATCGCAGCATTCACAAGTCGTGCCTGGTACCTTGAGGTACATAGAAAAAACATTTAAAGCCATGTTTATGGCCAAATCGCCGATTCTCCAAATTGGCATCGAATCTTTAGATTCGGATTCAGCCAAATAAAATCAGGGACAGAGGTCCAAATCACTGTCCCCAGTTCAGGCCAAATTTGAATCCAATACAAACCGTTTCACACACCCCTATTACTAATTACGAAGCTGCCCTGCTCTGCTAAAATCTTACTGATGACTGCAACTGTGGACTACAAATCCCAGAGGCACCTGGAAGCAGGAAGAGGAAGTGATGAGCAACTCTGTAGAGTCCTGCTGTTGTGATTCTGCACTGCAAATCCCAGAGAACTTGGAGACAGCAGAAAGAGGAAGGGGCGCTCTAGCGCCCTCCTCCCCCAGCTTCTGGCCTTAGCCACTGCAGGCATGTGGTTGCATTTCCAGAATCAAAAGTGAATAGCTGTCCAGTTGTTTCTCAGTTTAATCTCTGTAGAGATTTAATCTCCAAATCAATTCAGCCTCGGGCTTTTTGACCATCTGTACTTAGCCCTTGTGTCCTGCCAGTGCAGCGACTGCAGTGAAGTTGCACAGAGCCACAGCAAGTGATGTGCCACACAGGCCTTGGATGTGCACAGTCTGGCAGCTGCAGTCATGATCAGTAAGTAGAGACAAGGCCTCAGATGCATACTGAGATGACTATGATACTTTGTTGACTACTTACGCATCACCCGTGTTGTAGTAAGCAAGGTTCCATTTTTCTAACAGTCTGTTGTAGTACAGTTGTCAGCATCTACTCCCTGGGAGCCCATACAGCTCATCAAAACCATCAACATTTCAAAACCCAAGAACAAATTTAAAATATATAATTTTAATTGATTGTCAAAAATATTATTCATAGACTTTTTCAAGGCTATGTAGACTGGAGTGAGTGTGCATGCATATGCTGCTTTAAAAAAAAATTGTTCTTGAGCTGTGAAAAGTTGACTGTTCTGAACAGCTGTATAGGATCATAGGAAAGTAAGGCTGGAAGGAAACTCAAAGTCATCTAGTCCAGGCCCCTCCTCAAGGCAGGATCATCCCTGACTCAACCACCCCAGCTAAGTGTCTGTGCAACCTGTTCTTAAACTTCCAAGGAGGGGGATTCCACAGTTTCTCTAAAACAGCCAATTCCTGTGCTGACAGCAGTCAGGAAGTTCCCCCTAATCTCCAACCTAAAATTTGCTCTGCTTCAGCTTGAGGCCATTTCTCCTAGTCCTGTTTCTCTGTAGCTACAGAGAAAAGCCCACCCCATTCTCTCGGTAAATCCCCCTTTAGGCATTTGAAAACTTATCAAATCCACCCTCCCCCGGTCTTCTTTGCTTCCAACTAAATAACCCTAGTTTTTAGCCTTTCCTCATGTCTTGTGCCTCAGGTCCCTAATCATTTGTGTTGCTCTACGGTGGACTCAATCCCATCTGTCCACATCCTTCTTGAAGTGCAGGATCCAAAACTGACAATTGGACACCGACCTCCGGGGGGGCCTCACTAGTGCTGAATAGAGCAGGGAAAAAAATAGCTTCCAGTCTAAAGCTAGATGGGTTTTGAAGCTATATTATGTAGTCCCCATAGATGCAGCAGGGACTGTGTAGCTTTTTCGGTGAAGCATTGGCTCTATTTGGGGGAATAGGAATTTTGCCAGTGACTTCAATTGCACCCACATCTTTTTTTGTGTGTGTTTAAAGAATTTTTACAGATGAGCCATGGTGCAGTAGATGCAATTACTTGACTAATGAATGCAGAAATTTTTTTGTCCCGACTCCTGGTAAAAGCTGAATGTGAGGAGGGAAAAAATACAGGGATACAAAAGGACTTATTGCCCTGGGAAGTACTGCAGGTCTACATGGGTCCAGGGTGCTGCTTTGGTACAAATGCATTTTATCTGCTCTGTTCTAGAGAATGACAGCAGCAAGGGGAAGTGCCACAGTTTGGTTTTCCCTGACTTGTTATTACTAGCAGTAGTAGTAATACTGGCAGAAGGGCCAGTAGTAGAACAGGTCAGGAAAAACACCACAGTGGATGACAAAACAAGGAAAGAATGAAAATAGGGCATAGCTAAGTCCCTCTTTTTTTTTTTTTTCTTCATTAGGATCATACAGCAGGTTCATCTTTACCAGTTGTCACAGAAGAGGTCACAGTTAGTACTTGCATCATGGATGACTACTTGTTCTGGCATGAGTTTTAAAAAGGTACCCTTAATCATCAGTGACTTAATTCCTAGCTGGAAGGAGGTATCAAGTGGAGTTCCTGAGGGGCTGTTCTGGACCCAGTATTGCTTAATATCTTCATTAATGATTTGAATGATGAGCTAGAGTGCATGCTTAGAAAACTTGTGGATGACACCCAAGTTGATGGAATTGCAGATAATCTGGAGAGCAGAACTAAGATCCAGACTAGCCTGGATAGACTGGAGAAATGGCCTGTAATCTATCAGATGAGTCAACAAGGTCACTTGGGACAGAATAACTGCATGCACAAATACAGACTGAGGAATGACTGGCTAGGCAGCAGTACTGCAGAGAAGGACCTGGTTTTACAGTAGACTTAAGCTGAATGAGCCAACTGTGTGTTCTTGCTGCAAAAAAAAAAAAAGCTAACAGCATACTGGATGCTAACACCCTACTTAGTCACTCAATGCTATCACTCCCCTTACACCAGTAGGAAATGAACGGAGAGGTAAGATGACTTGCCCAAGGTCACACAGTGCCCAAGAGTAGAACGCACACCTCCGAGCTCCCAGTCCTTCTCACCAAATGGAAGAATAAACGAGCAAACATACCAGCACCATCTCCCCTGGATTTCCCAGCCAGGCTGGTAACTAAACTGGTTGTGCTCTTCTTAAAGAAGATAAATTTGAGGTGGAAGAGCCCAGCAGGATCAAGCATCCAAACTATTGCCGGAGTTGTCCCCTAAGGGCTCATCTACACTACCACTGACCTGGGCCTGGATGCACCACTACACACACCCCAGCTCTGCACATGCCAACTCCTAAAAATGAGGCAGTGTGGCCATCTTAGAGGGGCCCTGAGCATCTGTACCCACACTGCGCTCCCACATTTCAGGCATGTCAGCGTTGCTCTGCAGTAGTTACACTGGAGGTCTCTTCTGGCCATACGTCCTTAAGCTCTCTTTCTGTTACTGAACACATGTTGTGCTGGTAAAGGAATCTGTGGTGGTCTCTACAGTATTATTATCCATAAATCAATCTATCCAATGATGTTGTCCAAAAGCATTTCTCCTTTAAACCACTGAGGGCAACTGGCAAGTACTCCCAAGACAGTTCCCCCATTGTGACCGCCTTGTTTTACCCATTTTATTGGGGAATCTAGTCCATGTTTTTTCCCCCCACTAGCCCACAACACTGACTGCCTGATTTTAACCTTCTTTTAGCTAGGGTTAAATTGCAGAGGGATGTTAGAGGAAGGAGGAGCAAGGAAACCAGGTGGGGGTGGGGAAAAGAAGATACAGAAATGCCTGTATATCTGGGGCACCAGACAGTCTGTCCTGCACTTGCAATCAAGGCTAGATACAAGATGTAACACTGCCTATTTGAGCAATACTTTGGAGGGGGAAAAAAGAATTATTTATTGCAATAAAAATGAATGAAATATTAAGAGGTGCTGCCTCTTGAAAATAAGCTGTTCTTTCTCCCCATTACACACTCTTCATAAACTGTCCTACATTGTGAAATGTAGGTAATCACTGATAAATTCATGTTCCCATTTTAAGTAATTTATTTTAAGCAGCAGTGATGAATAAAATGCTCAATTGTTGTAACCCAATTACTGAAGGAGCAAGCGAATGGAGCCAACAGAAGCAAGCAGCAGGGCCAAAGAAATGCTATGTGAAGTCAGGAGATACTAATGAAGCTGCAGCAAGAGCTATTAGGTGCCCACGGCAGCCCTGCTGGCACTGAAGCACTGTGCCAACATCTCAGCTGAAGAGGAAGAACTTCAGGAAGGTGAAGCAAGGGCCAAGAGAAGCCCTTGGCCAGCTGTCAAAATAGAGGAAAGACTCCTACTCTCTAGCTGCCAAAACAAAGCTGGAAGAGAGAAAGGTGTGGGGCTTGAAGCAGTCCTGGAGGCCAGAAGAGCCAGCATCTGAGCTGTGATAAGGAAAAAGGGCCTTGGGGAGAGAAAGCAGAGACAAGGCCATAGGTAAGAGGGGACTTATGTGCATGCATATGTGAGTTGGAAGAAAAACCTCATCTAAGAGCAGATACAGTATTTATTTTTACCTAGCTCTGCTCAGCTGCAGACTGCAATAAGTGGTGGTTTTTTATTAGTTTCCATGGAAATGTTATTAAATACAGCAGCTGCTATCCACTGTATTCATGTTAAAAAAACAATTTTGCCCAAGGGGATTATTTTGTTGTCCTTTCTGCCATGGTGGCAACACAAGGGGACGCTGATGGAGCTGGATGCATTTAGACTTCGTTTCATTTACGCAGTACATACAATCCAATAGGCATCATGGAGATCCCAAGAAGGACCTACCATTTCCATTTAGAGAAGGGACAGCCTTGGCATAAAAAAATTGTGCATTTCAATGATTGCTTTGAACATTTACTGGAATGGATTCCAGTGTAAAAGAGATGGTCTTATCCTTAACTTCCGAGCTGTGTTAACCACTCTGCTCACCCACTGGAAAGATTCAGGCAGCCACCCTCAAAAATACAGGAGTAATTTGTCAAAAAACAATGGTGAGATCAATTCTCCCCTATGCATGGGCACCATGCAGCACTAGTGTAGAGTAAGGGCCATCAGAAAGGTGCTTATAGCTTCTTGATGCTCTGCCTGACCAGCTGCAGCAACCTAGGAGCTGCTCTAACTTGTGTCACAGATACAATGTCCTTAAGAGACCTTAAAAAAATGAAGTAGCAGCGAATTGACATGTGCCCCGCCCCCCCCCAGGGGGCCTCACCCCAAGTAGAAGCAGCTGGTGCAGAAGCAAACTCTGATGCTTGTGCACTGATCTGCACAATCCTAGGGCAAGGAAATTCTCCCTTGGCTATTTCTAGCCAGAATCCAGACCCTTTACCTGCTACCTCAACTCAGCCAGGTGTGGATGTTCTCTTTTATTGTCAAAACTGCTTCTCTGGATAGAGCTGTGTGAATAACTGATTTATTTTGGTTCACTGGCAGAAAAGAAACATTGAAAAAGTGTTTCAGTTTGGGTCTATCCTGGAGGAGAGGTTTTCAGTGACTGAAGAACAAGAAGTTTTGGGTATTGTTATTAAAAGCAAAAAAGAAATTTGGAAATGGAAATCTAGATTCACAGGATGGGAGACGCTTGTGGCAACTTCTTGCCCTGTAGACAAAGGAGCTTAACATCAGGAGCCACTAAGGCCTGCCCCCAAGCACATCTATAAAAGCCCAGAGAGAGCACACAAGAATGACTATAGCTTGGTGGGATGCTGAAGTGATCTGTTTGGGCATTTTTAGAAACTTTTTTAGTTTCTTTATTTTTGTATCAGAAGCAATTAATACAATTTCACCCAAGTTTAGGAATAGTTCCCCCCACCCCCATGTATTTTTATTTTCTGTAAATAAATGATTTGCTACAAATACTTTACTGAGCTTTGATAAAAAGAATTCTCTAGGATGTAACTGTGTGAATAAGCCCTTATAGCAATTTAGAGGCCAGTGAATTGGCTATTATTTCCTTGAGCCTTCCTTGCAATGAGGAGGTTACCTTTCTCATCCTTCCTCTATTTCCCTTTGCCCCAGTGAAGAAGCAACTAGCTTGGCCCTCAGGAGTGCAACACTCATATCCTTGTATAGAATGGACTGGTATCAGCTGTGGGGTGAGGTTGCTACTCTAATAGGTACGCCCATCTTCCTGCATACTAATTCACTTGTGGAGCTACAATACACAAGGAGGAGCTGGATACCAGATTTTCAGTCAGGCTAATAGTCTGCAGTGCAACTAAGGCCTAGCAAGAAAGACTAGGTGCTCCCATTACATTTTCTACTAAACATGCCATCATGAATATCAAATACAAGCTACAATACCTTGCAGACCAGAGAGGGAGGGCTAGTCTTTCTTAATCCAGCAGCACAAAAGTGAGATATAAAGCCAAGTCCTCTCACAAACAGTTACTTGCTGGAATAGATGCTCCAAACATGCAGACCCAGCTGCTCCTGGCTTTAAAAAGTTCCCCCTCAGGTGCAGCAGCAGGCAGGCATAATTAAGCCTGGGCTTCAAATCAAAAATCTCCAATTGGCTACTTTGGTTGTGTTTTTTCAGGCAAGATGAGGATTAGGGAAGTCTGTTAACTTGCTTTTCTAAGATTCAGAGGAATCCAACTGCAAAACAAGTCCAAGTTGCTAACATATGCCTCCAGGGACAAGTGGTGCATCTCCTCCTCCATGACAGAGGCAGGGGGTGACCCAAGAGAGGCTTAGTGAGGGGTGGGTAAACTGGGGCCTTTAAGGGAAAGATTTGCATGATAGTAGTGACCTGAGGAAATGAAAGCCAGAGCTACAGTAACTAGAAAGTTGTAACTTTTGGGGCATGTTGGACCTTCATATTAATTGCATTTTGCAATTTTGGTGTCACTGGACAGAAAAGGCCTTCTTCCTCATTCACTGAAAGAGATTTACTCAAGCACTTGTACCTGATCCTCTTTAGTTGCCAGCGGTGTCTTATAAATCACTCATTGCTCCAGTGATGTCTCTTTTGAAGTGATCTGGCAATCAGTGCAAAAGATTTGGGGGTGTCTCTGAAGAGGAAGCTTTACCAGTGTTGAACGTAGCTGGGGGCAGGGGTGTGGAACATAGGAAGAACTTCTGCCCATAAAAAGTAAGGGAAATAAACAGACCGACACTCTTGTTTCAAAGTGGATTTAATTCCAGGCATTTAAACAGACAGATTCTGGCACATGCTTTCTTCAAGAAAAGGAAAAACAAATCTGTGTTCCACATAAATTACATTTGGCAAAGTGCATTTGATAGCCAAGTGGGGAAAATAAACTCTTTGAAATTTGGTTTTTGTACAACAGTAGCTTCCACTCCTGCTACATAAACCTTGATACTCCCCACATGGCACAGGAAATTACACTGGGTGATATCATCTAATAACAACTTTCTTAAGGACACTCTTCTTTGTAGCCTAGGTCAGTGGTTGGCAATCTTTTCAAGCTGTAGTCTGGAAGGACCCAGCTCAGGTCCAAGGCACACCAGCACTAGCCCTGGCTGCTGTTGCCACCACTGCTTCTCCCCACTGCCTTGTCTCCTCGTCTGCCCAGGTGTGGCATGGTCAAAGCTTCCAGCTACCCAGCCATGTTGCAGGCAAAGCCCCCTGGCTTTGTAGGCTGGATCTAACAGCTCTACAGCATGGATCCACCCTGTGGACCATAGGTTGCTAACCCCTGGTCTAGGTGTATTTTCAAAGTAAATAGCAAAGCAAGGACCAGCCACAACTTTTTCTGACTGTTTTCACAAACTGTGGGACAAGCCTTGAGGTCCATCCTCAGCTTTTACCCAGCAAAATCCCTCAGTGAAGTTGGTGGGACCTTTGAGTGTGAGAAGCCGTCAAAGTCCAGTGCTAAAGGAGAGACCCTGGCAGAAGCAGCACTGTGGGGAAAATATGTTATAAACATCATCTCCGCAAGTGAGATGCACAAAGGAGCAGGTTAGCAACACACTTAGGGGGTACTCTCATCTAGCTGGGGAAGATGTTTTGGATTGCCTGAAATGAAAAGAAACAACTTTTGACGCTGTTCCTCCTTATCAGTGATCTCTAAAACCTAATAGGACAGCTGAAGAATACAGGTTACTTAGAAAGCAGGAGGTGAGTTTTTTGGAATTCACCCTCCAGATAGCATGAGTGCCTGCAGGTAGTTTGCCCAGCTCCCAAGACAGCCCACGAGGAAATAACCTCACATTGACTTTTGCAGTGAAGCACGATCGATGGAGTGCCTGAAACCAGGGTTGACTTTTAGTCACAGGACAAGCTTAGGATGACAGACAACTTGAAGACTCCCTACAAGTGGGATTCCTGGGGCAATCAGAGCTCAGCACCCAAGCCAATAGCAATATTCTGAAGAGGTCCCCTCTCAAAGAGCAGCCCTATGTGGTTGTTTTGGCTCATAAGATAAGAGTTAGAGATGGCTTCTGTCCCCACTGTGGTTAACAGACAAAGCCCTAAAATCAAAGTACAGGAAGGCCACAGACACAAGAATCAATGGGAACAGGCAAGGGAGCAATGCCTGAGGAAGGAGCTGACTGCACCAGTAGCTGGGACTGTGAATCTACACGACGGGGAAAAAGGTGCTCAGGCAACCCCTTAGGATAGAGCTCATAGAACAGATACAATCTGGAAACAACTTAATGCCCCAAGAAATTACCTCCCTGCTCCTCTCCTCTTTGGTCTTTCTTCACATGCTGCTTTTTTTTTCTGTCAAGTTAGTTAAGACCTTCCTGTTCCTAGTCCTCATTGCTATCCTGGAAGTAGAGCCTCATGGGTGTGACTAGTGACTGAGGAATGGACTTTATTTCTTTTCCATGGTGCCTGTCTGTTCTGTTCTCTTCCCTTCATTTTCCTCTCCTTTTTCTTTCTTCTCCTTCTGTGTCTCTTTCTGCCTCTTCTCCCCATGCTGCCTCTTCCTTTTCCCTTTCACTGTCTTTTTACCCCTAAGAACTTGCCGATCAAGTTCAATCCCTCTGATGTGTGCTGGCGTGAAAGCATCACAGCATCTCTGTAGTGTACAGGAGGAGGAGGAAAATGTGTTGTACAACACTCCCTCCTTCCTACACAAAAGTGCTCAGTTGCACAAAACTGAACTTGCCATAGCTGGAAGAGGAGTCTCTTGAGTTTTCTTTGGCCAGGCCGGAAGACCACTGCCATACTGTTAAGCTCCTGTCTAAATGAAAAGAGGAAACTGAAGATTCTCATTGCTCCTGGTCGAGCAACAAACTTTTTTAAATAGAAGAACAATAGAGAATAACGAACCCCTTTGTTCTCACATAAGCCTTTTTGTTTGCAAGAAAATACAGGTTCAAAGAATAGAACCTGTTCTTTTACCAAGAATTTGGTGCAAGTAATGAATGGAGAATTAGAAACAGGCACAAACATGGTCAAAGCCAACAGAATCCAGGATTGGAGTGTAGTTCTAATCATGATGGTCCAGGGACTATGCAAGAAGTAAAGGGGTTTTGATGATACCTTTTATTGAGCCAACTGTACGTTTGGGAGAAGTATTAGAGAAGCTTTTGGGCACAAGGGCACTTTGTGCCTGAAAGATTATCTAACATCCTTGGGAACCAAACCCAACTCCTACCACTGACCAGTTCACTTGAACCAGAAACAGAGGCACAGGAGGAGACACTGGCTTTTCTTTTTGCAGAAAGCAAATGAGGGAAGCAAAGAGTATCTGTTAGGGGTTTGTTTTGGGTTTGTTTTTTTTCATTTTTCCCTATTTCTATAAAGTTCAATTTCCCTTAATAGATGGATTTACATCCTGCCACTGTCCTTTTAAGTGAGAGCAGTTAGTCTTCTCCATAAACTGTAGTATAAGAGTGATGTTGCCATGATGGTCCAGAAATTATGGGAGGGGCAAGGCTTTCTTAGGATAATGGCTTTTATTGGACTAAATGTGTAGTTAGGATAAAGTCAGACATGATTCTGAATGCAAGGCATTTTTTTTCAGGTGACCTCACCCTACAAAACCCTTACCTCTTCTTCATGAAAAAAGAGAAATCAGGGTCTGCTCCACTAATCCTTTCAGTGCTGCCTGACTCTGGAGTATTCCCAGCATCCGATATTTTTTTCAGGCCATTGGTTTAAGTAAAAGAGAACAGGAAGAGATACTTTTGTGGGCACACCCTGTCTGTCTGGCACAGAAGGGATTAACAACAGCAGACTGTGGTGATGCAAGATGCTGGAGGGTGGATTCATCCCTGTGTTTCACTGGCATCAGGTCCTGGCACACAGGGGAGGTTACCTGCACCTTCCTTGTTCCATGGCTGCCAGCGGCTGGTTTAATCCCTGCTACAGAGTAGGGCTGTCCTAATTTGCAGCTTGGCAAAGTCCACAGAGTGCCGGGACAGGATCTAGTCAGCCACAACTCCTCCAGTCCACTCAGATCCACCCCCAGCATTGGAACAGCCTCTGTAGAGGTGCTTCAGAACTGACTGAGGATCCTGAAGCAGTGGGGCAATTCACCAGCAAGGAAAGGCATGGAGTATCTTTGATCCAGTACCACAGGGAAAGATTTTCTTCCTACCTCTCCTCACCATGACTAACTGAAAATAGAAGGGGTCAGGGAACAAGTCACTGAATGTGTATCTACCTTTGTCAGTGAGAAATAATGCCAGGAAATGCCTTACTGTGAGTCCTCATGGGTTACAATGAAGGCAGACTTTTTAGAAAGGGCAGGTGAGTGGGTACTGATGCTTTGGAGGGAAAGCTGGGCTTTCCAAGTGTAAGGAGTAAGGTGGGAAAAGAATAGCCAAATCCTCAAACTTTGCAGCTGCCTCTGTCTCTCAGAGCAAAAGCTTTGGAGCCTGTTACCCCAGGCTGCATTCACATGGGCAATGCACACTCACGTGGCCACTTCACTGGCTTTCCTTAGTCATAACCCACATTTGGAACACAGTAATTACCCAGGGGGATGCGCGCTCTCTCTCGCGCGCTCTGTTAATGCATCCTAGCCAAGGAACGACAGAAGGCAGCAATACATGTTCTCTTCGGAGCCCTCCCCTTGTCAGCCCAGAATACAGCAATGCTTTCAACACACACTGTCAGTGCACTGCTGTGGAATGCCTGCAGGGTGGCACTTAATGGATATTTCCTAGTAGCTGTAGCATCTCATCTATCAGTCTCAGAGTGACCTCCAGCAACCTCCAATACCCCAGAGTTTAGGCAGCCATGTTCTGAATGTCAGGCCAGTTCATGGCAAAATAGTCATGCAGAAGTGGGGGCATGCACAAGCTAAATCCTGGTATCAGCTCCCTGTGTGGAGGGGTTTCACACAGACACTGTAGTTCTGACATGCATTTACACCCTAGCACTCTTATGAAATGCAACAATGTGCCTGGTTGATGAGGATTAGCCCTGGGTTATCTACTGCAGTGATACTGGCCTCTTTGAGGTGTTGGTGCAGAAGTCTTCCTGACCATCATGGCTATTTGCCACAAGAAGCAGGAATCATAAAAAGGTCCTCTGCAAGGAATGACATTGATGTGAGCTGACACAACCCAGCAAAAATACATCCCTCTTCCTACCCATTGATCACCCTGCCCTTCAGCCCACTACATCTTTCTTCTTCCATCTCATTCGATCCCACAAAGAGGAGGCTCCACTAGGTCAGGCACTGTCCAAACATGGAGTAATAAACAGTGCCTACCCTGAAATGTGTTACCCACACCTAACCCATTTGTTATTTATGCTGACACTCCCGCAAGGCCACCTCACTGCAGCAGTCAGACAACATGCAAGCAGTGACCCAGGATGTCACAGTAGAAAGCCAGTAAAGCCAGAGAGGTACCACGAGATTGTACAAGCATTGTTGAAGCTGCTGGTGATGTGGAATCGATGGGGCTGAAGACCACATATTTCGACACAGAGGAAGGAACTGAAGGGGAGAGCTGTTAGTCAGCTGTTGCCATTCCAAGGTGATTTTGGCTACTGGGCTTTGCCCTTTCCTGCCTTTCACTGTTGTTAGACAAGGATGCCAATTACGGAGGAGAATGGAGGCAATAGGTGGGCTGATTTCAATGCCATTTCTGACCTTCCCTCCCCCCCAACTTCTTCCTTAAAAGTTCAAAGACATTGAATGTTCAACTGAAATGGTGAC
This sequence comes from Crocodylus siamensis, assembly GCF_052110815.1. NCBI lineage: Eukaryota > Metazoa > Chordata > Crocodylia > Crocodylidae > Crocodylus > Crocodylus siamensis. Next base: position 224,903,520 of record NC_143396.1, on the reverse strand, counting down.
TTACTGATGGCCACAATCAAGACATTAAGGGTTAGACATAATAAACCTTTACTCCCCACCCACGCCCCTTCCATTCCCAAAGTTCCATGCAAAGGAAGCAAAGAGGTTTCTGAGCTACCATCATGTGGCCTGCAGCAGCTCCCACTGTTGACCAGGTACATCCAATTGGCATGGGTTGGTCACTGCTCTGCTGGACTGGTTTTCCAAGCAGAGGCCGCTGACAAAGTGCTGAACGAAACTGCCTTTCATCTTCCATTTCTGCAGGAGAGGGGAGGGAGAGAGGAGAGGAGGGAAGAGACAACATTATGGCTTGCTGCCCTCCATTTTGCCAGGGAGTGGTGCCTCCCAGTTTGAACTGGGCAACAAGGTTTATGCAGTATATCCCAGCTGGCAGTGAAACAGAGTAAAAATTCAGGGAATCACAATTCTGAGTTTAGACAACTCTTTCAAAATATCGGCTTATCTGCCTGTCAGATAAGTGGGATCTGGGTAAGGGGTTTGCCTGGAGCTATGGCCAGATTTGCCACGGTTTTTAAGAGGCTAACAATGCATCCACCAAATGGAATTTGTAAACAGATGCCCAAGATGCCTATCTCTATCTTCAGGTACTTAAATAGCTTGGTAAATTTGGCCCATAGATCATCACCCTCCCCCAGGGCACAAGCCAAATCTTGTTTATACTTAAGTGAGTATGAACCCAGAGTAAGCCCAGGTACAGTTGCTCTGGGTTTACACTATTGGAACTGAGAAGGAAATCAGGTCTCCCTAAATAATTGATAGCATTTTAAAACATACAATATAAAGTCACCAAGGACTGTCAGGATCCAAAGAAGTGGCATTTACATGGAGGGGTAATTCTGGGCAGTCCTGCATTGGCTGGTAGCAGTCATGAATTGAAATGGACCTTCAGAGTGTTGGTTCCCCATGGCTAACCAGCTCTGCTGGATGTGGCTCTGCCCAGCCAAAGGGCAGTTCTATTAAAAGCTTCCTTTCCTCCATCCAGTTCCTGAGCACGGTTTCCAGCTCTCTCTCTACATCCATGTCCGGACCCCTTCATCTTATCATCTTAAATTTAGCATGGGACAAACCAAAGTCCTTATATTCCTGCCCTCATTACTCCAGCTTCCACTGTTCCTGCAATTGCTGCAACACCATGACCACCCTTGCCTGTAATCTGAGGGAATTTGGTTGCTCCCTCTTGCTTGCTCCCTGGATCTGGGCCATAGACAGACCCTGTTGTTTCCTTTTCCCTAATATGCCCAAGATCCATCTTTTTCTTTTGATCCACATAGCAGCATTTCTTGACTAGGCCCCCATTATATTCCATGTTAACTCCCTCAACTTCTTTCCATTTGCCTTCCCCAAAAATTACTGCTTTGCTCTACCCCCACAGAAAACACAGCAGCAAAAGCCCTTTTTCTTGCTCATTGATCTGATAAGTTGGTTCCCTCTTTAAATCCCTTCTGTGGCTCCTTGTCCACACTTCCAACAGTTCAAGCTTCTTATCACTACACACATAGCTTTTTTGTAACTGCCAGTCCCTGACTCATTTCACTCCACTCCATGTCACCCCGTAACACTACCCTTTTTGCCAGTGTTCCTGCCTGAGCGTGCCTGCTTGCCAGCTTATTGGCCAATGCCTCTGTGTCCTCTGCCATCTGTGCATGGTACAGCCTCTGTGAGCTTGTCATTCACAAGACCTCTACTCTCCTTTGAGTCTCTCAGAAATCGACCCTGGCTTGGCTACCTACAGCAAAAGGATAGAGGATGCGCTGTTTCCCTCTTGTCCTCTTTGCTCAGCATTTATTTCCTTAAATGAGGAGTTTCTCACTTCCAGGAGTGGCTGGAAAGCAGGTCACTACCATACACAAAGCATAGTAGTAAGTGCCATAAGGGAAACAAGCAGACAAGATTCTTCGGGTAAATCTGATCTCTTTTATTAGACCAACTCAAATAGTTGGAAAAAACATCTTCTTTGCAAGTTTACGGGTATCAATACCCTTTGCCAGGCTAAGCAAGTATCTACAGTTGGTGTGTGCTCTTTCTGGGTGGAATGAATAGCAAAGAAGCCAGAGGCTGGTGCGCATGCAAGAAAGATAGTCAGTGAAGATGTAAAACAAGATTGCCCTGGAGTTTCTCTGCTGTTCATTTGCAAAGGAAGATGGTTGAGATCAGGAGCTCATTGACTTGAGTGTTGCAGGCTGTTGGGATTTTTCCATTTGCCTGCTTTGGTTAGGCAGATGGCCCAACTGGGGCATAGGAATTGAGTGCTTATTAGGGCAAGACCCTGGGGTTATTAACAGGTTGTTTGGCCAGGCTGCCAGGAAGAGCAGGACAGATTGGCAGCCAGGACCGAAGGCTCTGAAGGTATTGCAAGAAACACCCCATGCAGTCAGACTTAACTTCTTTTAAATTAATGCCTAAAATCTATAGGAATTGTCCTTCCTGGGTAAGTAACACAGCAAACAGTTTAAGTTGTTATATGTTATAGGCTCAGGCATCCAGATTCATTCAGTGAAATCCTGCTGTTTAAGTCAATATCAGATCAATAGCAAGGCACGTCCTGCTGATATTTATTATCTTCACCAAGCAGCACCTGGGTGCTGCCAATTGTCCTCTTGCTGATGTGTGTGCAGGTTACCTTCCTCCCCATGACAGAGCAATTGTGCAGGATAGGGACTCCCATGCGCAGGGCCCACCTGCATTAGTTAGTTCTTAAGTAGCCTATAAATAGTTCCTAGTATTAACACTTGACTTGGCTCTGGTGCCACCTGTTGAGAAGCACCTGTTGGAGGAATGAGTGGCCTTTGCTCCACTGGAAAGAAGGAAATGTAGGCCAGCAGGTGCTGGGAAGAAGGGCAAAAATAGGATGGGGTGGAATTGCAACTCCTCCTGAAGCACAAGATGGAGCCTAAGGGGCCTTTGTCATCTGGCTTTTGTTAGGACTCAGACTCTAGGTTCCAGGTCAAACTGGCTATCACTTGGCAGGGCCCACTGTGATGGGGGTCAGGGAGAAAGAAAGCCACCATGTGGCATACATAGTCAGCAGGGAGTGCAAAGAAGGGCATGTGTGCTTCTGGGAATGTCTCTGAAGTATGTACCGCATATGCCCTTCCAGATTTCACTTTAGTACTACCTATGTATGCAATAACAACACATTCTCTCCACCTTTTACCGGCTCTACAAATGCCTTGATTGAGAACCTCTAACCATATTCCAATTACCTGCTTAGGACCATACATGCCCAAACTTCCTTCTTGAATTTACTAGAGGAAATCTTTTACCCTAAATGGTGTGACTGAGAATTCCTGGTCCCTTCCCTTGCTTTATCCTCCGGCCACTCTAGCGAGCAACCTGAAGCCCTCCCCCTCGTATCTTTTCTGGTCTCCTTTTACTGGAAATACCTATGTTAAAGGTATAAGCTGCTACAGGAGTAAAAATCTCGAACAATGGCTATTAGCATGGGACACTTTTTCCTCTTCAGTTGCTGACCCTGTTGGGAAATTCTGTCATGCTGTTTCTTCCGATTAGTGACCTACTGCTCTGTGACTTCTTGGTGCTAAACTGAGCCCAGTTGTTCAGCAGCAGAGACTTCCAGTGAGTGCTAACCACAGCATATTTTCTTCTGCTAATGAACTACACCAAAGAAACAAATTTCCCAACTGGCTACGCAGCCTGAATGATGAGCAATTGTTTCAGAGTCAACTTGAATCTCTCTGTGCGATGGAAAGCCATAGATGGGTTTTGGCAAAGGAGTGTGCAGCCCTGAGCTTTGGCTACAGCAGTGATACTCAACCCTCTAGCTCCACTGGCTGGATTCTGGGGGCAGGGTTGGTCTGTGGCCCAAATCCAGCCTGAGGTCGCATGTGGGGGTACAATCTGGCATGCCAACACAACCCCGTGTGCTGGATTCAGCCATGGGGCGACCCCACATGCCAGTACAATCTGGAATATGGACTGTGTTATCTGTCCCATGAGGTTTCCCATGGATCTGGAAATTTGACGGTTGGGGAACAGTGGCAGCATTAATTGTCCAACTCTGGAAGCCAAGCTCTCTTTTGCCAAATTTCTGGACCTACGGGGAGCCCAGCAGGCTGGATGACATGGACCTGCAGGCCAGATTCTGCCTGCGGGCTGGAGGTTGAACATTGCTGGTCTGCAGGGATTTTACACAGATAGCAGTTGGAGTGTCTTGACAGTGGTGTTGATTCTACTCATTAGGTTTGAGTAGTGCCTTTGAAACAATCGATTTTTCTCTCCTGACCTGGATGTTATGTTTGGCTTCCATCTACAGTGTCCAAGGGGGAGCTGTGATACAGCAAGAGGCATACTCCATTTCGCTTGAAATGTCTCATCTGATTGCTCGAGTGCCCTCACAAGTTATTAAGCACAATCCAGGGTCTGGTCTGTGCAGCACAGGTGATATCTCAGCCAGATAACTAAAGAGAATGGAGAGAGAGGAAGGGAGGAAACAGAGTGGCTGGGGAAATCACAATCAGAAGAAAAATTGCACAGGAAACTACCTGCAGTCTCACAGTCCCCAGCTCTGGTTCTCTCAGATCTCATCTACCAAGCATAGCTGGGTCTGATCACTATTTGGGTGGGAGGCCTCTAAGAAAGAGTTAGATGTCGCAAAGTTTTTTTAAAGTTGTGACCTGAATTATCTTCCTTAGTCTTCCTTCCTGTGGAAGGGGGATAATACAGACTACCCATGAAGCAAGTTAAAAAAAAAAAGAGTCAACATTTTCACAAACAAGTTGCCACTGTGAAGTGCTTTTAGATGAATGGATGAAAGTTCTCCAGGGTCAAAATAGCAGGGTTGTTGGTCGTAGCTGTGTTGCTAAGGTCATAGGCAAGCAAGGTTCTTTGGGTAGATGTGATAACTTTTATTAGACCAACTAAATAGTTGGAAAAAAGCCAGGGTCAAAATGTTATTTCTTTAGGACTGAAAGAAATGCCCCAGTCATCCAGTCCTCCTGGTCTATTAGTCAGTCTAAAATATAGCTGGAAGTGTTTACCATGTCACAATTTTTCAGTGTGATCACAAGTGGATTTTTAAACCCATATTAGTCCAATCAGTCTTGGTTGATCTGAAACTTTAAGAGCCTTAAAATAGCTCCAAAAATCTAACAAATTATTAGAGAAAAGCAATCTTGGGAAAGATGTAGAAAGTGCAGAGTATCTTAGATAATGATAAAGAAAAGGTAGCTGATAACTAGAACAAGTGGGGGGTGACACAGGCTAAGACTGAAGTGTATTTACAAAGATTTGGGAAGCCTAGCTGCAGGAGATATTTCATGGAAGATTATCGGCACTTTGGCTGAGGTGTTTGATGAGAAAGTGTGTACAACAGCTGGTGCATCATACAAGAATACAGCAAGTCTGTCTTTGTCCTTTTGAGCTTAGAAATTCACACAACTTGAAACATATGAAAAGAATTGGAGCTGAGAAAAACTCTTGTCTCTGGAAAATTGCTTTCAAGCTGTGGCATGATGAAAGGAACATTTTACCTGGTTATTATCATCAAGACGCTGAGTCAGGCACTTGCAAAATTGGGAGGTTTTCATTCTCCCTGCATTCAGAGAGTCTGCATACCGTTTCATTTGTCTGTATCTCGGATGATATGAGCCATTGGAAAGCAAACTGGAAAAAAATATTCCAATCATATGTCCAAAGGCAGGTGAGATTTCATGTGTGGTAGCTCCACAAGAAAACCTGGTTGTTCTAATTGTAAGACTGAGGTCACATTGTTTTGGTAAATTAAAATTAAATATTGGTGGGATTTAGAAAATAATGGGATTGAGAGATTTGGGGAAATAAGGGGATTTTTCTTTATTCCCCTTATTCTGTTGGGGAACACTTTGCCAAGGTTTCTCAGTTTAATTCTTGTTTTAGTGTCTGGCTCTCACTTTGTCTTATATTTATCCTCCTATAATACTAATTAAAATGCACCTCCCATCATCCATCTGAGCCAAAATGAGACTATGTAATAATTTATCTTGCATTCAAGTTAAAATGCTATTATCTAAATAATATTATGGATAACATCCATCTGGTTTGAAATCTAGTTGTGATTATGCAGAATAGCTTTTGGCTAGTCTTCCACTAGGGCTTCCTGCTGTTGCTATTGAGTGATCACTGTGACTGTGTTGCCAAACATGTCTTGTTTCTGATTCTTTTCAACCCAGGAAAGAATAAATTAATGGGACCAGAAATCACCCAGATTCAGGCCACTCACTGGTACATGCCTCAAGTTCTTTCCTACATACACATGCATAGACTTACTTTGCTGAAGTAATCCAGTTGTAGCTCACATTACTGCAAAGCACTCCCCCTACCCTAGCTGGTAAATCAAATTGTTGCTTGCCTTTCTGGCAAAAGTTACTGTCTTTTGTAACAGAAAGCCAGTGGCTCCTGTTACTTGAAGATGTAGGCAGCAAGAGACTCATAGGCGGTGAGTGCCTATTGTGGGGTTAGTTGTTCAGGAATAGTGCAATAGGGCAGAGCCTTGTTTAAGCAGCAAGGACACTGCTAAGGCAGCAAAGGTAGCAGCAGTAAGCTGCCCCAAAGGCAGTCTGGACTGGAAACACCTCTAGGTGGCTGGGGAGTCACCTGCAAGGAAGGGAGCAAGGCTTAGGCGGCACATAAAGCCAGTGCCTGAGCCCAGGCAGGCAGTCTGGCTCTGCAGGCAGGAGAGGGAATTGCTCCTGCCCAGGAAGGCTGTAGAGGAGTGCCTGGCTGATGCTACCCTGGGATGGTGCTGATAAGGAATATAACCCAGGGCAGAGGGAAGTTTTGTTGTACAGCCAGCAAGCTGGTGTTTGTGTTTGTGTTTGCGTTTAGACCTGGTGTGGGGATAGTTTGTGCTATAGCCAGTGAGCTTACTCTTGTATTATAGTTTACACTGGCAAACTGATTGGGAATATCAAGGGTGGAGGAGTTCTCAGTAGTGCCCAAGCAGGGTGGACACCAGGGCCAGGGGGCTCAGTACCCAACCAGCATGGACATCAGGGCCAAAGGACCAAGAGCCAAAATAGGCGTTACAAGGGCTGGAGCCCAGAAGCCAGGTCCGACACAGTGGGCCTGGGCTAGAAGGCCCAGTGAAAGGAAAGAGGTGAAGGCTGAAGCCCCAGCAGAGGAGAGCAATTGAACAGCAACAGCTGAGAGATATGGTTGTGGCTACAGGGGAGGTAGGAGACCACAAAATTAGCCCTTAAAGTGATTAATGCCCCTGGAGGTATGGATGGGCTAGGAGGGCCCAAGTGAGAGGACAGTACTGAGATCAGTGGAGTCTGAGAGGGATGTGCCAGCAGGAAGAGGATTGAGACTCTCTCTAGGACCCTAGGGCAGCCTCTTTTTTCACTAATCAACTGATTACATCAGGGCATAGTAGGTGAGGGAAAAGGAGGGGAACCCAGGGCACCAGAGTGGGGGGCAGGAACGGTGTGGCCACCAGGAGGCATCTCAGCCACCCCTGGGGCCCAGCAATTGCTACACTGAACTATCCAGCTGTGATCTGTAGGCTGCAAGCCTTAGTGTCTCTCTCAAAATCAAATCACATGTGATTTTTTCAGGAGCAGAGCAAGACTCTAAAGGTTGCTAGACAGTCCACTCTGGTTTGACTGAATAACTAAACTTTCTGCCTTTGAACCACTTGACTACAGATGAAAAGCCCTAGATCCTGTAAAATCCATATCTCTTCCTTTCCTTCCACTATGGACACCTCTGATCAGGACACTACTAGGGAACATAGTCAAAACAAAGCTCAACCATACCTGTCTGCCTAGTCCCACCATTTTCCCCCCAAATCTTGTTTGTGTAGATGGCATGAGTAGGGTCAATATTCCTCTACTCTGATGGGCTCCGGCATTTCTGGGCTTGACATGTGCAAGTGGGATTGGTTGGGTGGGGGGGTGTATTCAAGGGCATCCTTCCATGAGAGTGCCGAGGAAATGGTGTAGACACAACCCAGAGGTCCTAATGAGTTAGAAGAGGGTTGTGAGAGCTGGCAGGGAGGAAAGAGTTTGCCTCAGATATGCCACTCTGCTTTATCACTTTGTTGCCAGGATTCCTCCTTGTTAGTCCTGGCCCTACCTTCCCAGGTAATCCATCTTGCCATTGCCAGCTTCAGTTTCCACTCCAGCTGGGGGCTGGCAGAGAAGGAACCAGTTCTCAAAATGAAGTTGAAGTATTATCTGAGAAGCAATGCTGTGGAAGAGGAGGGGCAAGGAAGAGAAAGACCAGGAGATGCAGTAAAGGAAGGACAAGGAATCCTGATAGTGAAAAATCCATGTCAGTCTTAACATCAGCAGTCACAAGAATTATTGTTGCTATTTACAGATGGAAAGAACCAGGATAGTATTTCAAAGAAGATAGTAATGGAGATGGCTCTAGACACAAAAATCTTTGGGCTTCTGAACCCTCAGCATTTCAGGGCTCTTTTGATTCAGAGTTCATATATAACCTGTTATATAGAGATGGATAGTATTTAACATTCAAATGCAGGTTTGTATTCAAGTACAGGCATCCCACAAAGATGCAGAAAGTCTCGAATTACAGCTGTGGTCCAAAGCAAACTCTAATTATTTGAAATATTTAAACAAAATCCTTGTTTATAGACTGTTGGTAAAATCATCTGGAAGGTTGAAGTCCTTGACTTGAGTCCAGCTTATCCCATAAGGTAATGGAAAACAACAATACACATCCTTAGCAGGCTGACTCCAAATTCTGACTGTGTCTTATAACACAACTGCTACAAAAATTGACACAGAGGTGCTCTGTAAATCACTTTGACATTGAAAGGAATCTGTGTGTTAGCACAGATTGATTTGTCACTTCTCACTAACAGGGCTTGCATGCCTTTTCTGTGCAGAAGACACTGGTCCTGCTGTGCCAGGGGAGGAGAGGGAAGGGCAGCTGAAGATTTTGGCAGCTGCCAGCATCCTTTCTGCTACCAGAGAGGAAGATTTTGTAAAGCACTTCAGGGAATTAAGTGACCTAATTACACAGTGAGTGGTAACTAGTGGGAGAGAGACCCAGGAAAATACAACCCATCTGGGATATTCTTGGAGGGCTGATTTGAACAGTGAGAATTTTCCCAATGTATTCACAGTAACAGCTCTGAGACATTGCTGCATTAACCAATTCTCTGGAGAAATATCAGTTCATGCCTTCCATAGATGAGCCTGGCTTAATTTAAAGCACTTCCTTTTGGCAAGGACTAAAATCAGTGACTCATTGTGCTGGGTACTGGTAATAGGCTATGCAGCCTCATACCTTTATGCTACCAAGGCAATAGACACATTAGAAAAGAAGCCAGCACAGCCCTAGATGATGCAAAGTTTACTTTCACTTGCTGCAGAAGGAAGCACACAAGTCAGGAATATAGGTCTCCTGTCAATTCATTTTCTGCTAGTGCAGGATCATTCCCTATTGAACTTTGTCCAGTGAAGAAAATGATGCATACCTGTACTTATAGATAGGTCTTGGATATCTGAGAAACCATTTCTCTCCCTATCTCAGCAAAAAAGATCACGTAAACTGACAGCCCTCTGATATATGTCTGGGTGAGCTAAAGGTAGGAAGTTCTGTGTGTCTGTTGACTTTTGTATGAAACATACTGAACTTGATTTCAAAGTGATACCAGGTTGGTATCTATCACTGTATCATTTTAAATACACGCACATGTGCCCAAGGACTATGTGATGGGCACATTTTCCAAATCTTAAAATAAAAAATATTGGTAAAAAGGTAGTGTAACAGTTATTTTGTAGTTGTGATGGCCCATAAATTACACAAGGCAAGGATTTCTTAGGGTGAGATCTTTTATTGGACCAACTGTGTAGCTGGGATAGAGTTAGACAAACTTTTGAATGCAAGACATTCTTCACTGGGCCAGACCTGATGAAGAACATTTTGCATTCAAAAATTTGTCGAACACTATCCCAACTGCAAAATAAGTAGACAAATAGTGGAGTTCCTGACACTTTATTGAAGGGTGTCAAAGGAAAGTGACCTATATCCCATCCCTAGAGTAAAGGTGAGGGTTACAAATGAAAATTTATAAATTACATATGGAAGAAGAGATTCTAGAATCAGAAGACAGAAGAGACTTTTTAGGGTATACAGTCTCCTTACCAGTGCCAATTCTTTCTGTTAAGATAGTCCTAATAAAGAAACACCAGCATGTGATAGTGACAGTGTTATGAAGATAGTACAATACCTGTCTGCCATCTTTCTGATTGCATGCTTCCAGTGTGACTTGAGACCCAGTGGAGAAGGAGGTGATGGAGAGACACTTGTCTTGCTGTCTAATTAAAGGATCGCTGAATACCCATTCCTTTAGTGGGGAAAAAAACCCAAACAGATAAAGATTCTAGTACTGTGAGGTTGATGGTATTTTAAAAAAATGAGATTTTCATCAATGCTGAACCACATCCCAGAGTTCTCACTTAGCAAAAGACTTGAATGCACTGAGCTGGTGGGTTTTGCGGAAGTCTTTTACCATGCTCTGCAGCAGTGATTCTCAACCAGGATGCCACAGCACCTTGGGGTGCTATGAAATCCTTTTAAAGGTGGTACACTCTAGCTGCGTATACATTTTCCTGGGTTTGTTTCCCTGGTAGAAAAATTTACTCAGAGATGCCTGAATGAATATTTGAGTGCTGCGTTCTTGAAGAGCAGAGTTTGTAGTGTTGACACAGCAAAGCGCAGGAGCCCCTGCGTTCACATTTCTGCACGCTCTGCAGACTCCCTCATTCTGCCCAGAGACGGACTGCAGCAGTGCACAGGGCAGCCCTGACTTGCTGACCCACACTACTCAAGGTCAGCCTGTGTCATCCTGCAGCACAATATGGGATTGTGAAGGGGTGTGTTGTGTTCCCTGCTTACCTGGAACACTATCTCCCTTGAGAGACAGAGGGTTGGAAGCAAAGAACCCTAGGATGTTGGAGGGCTGTGCCGTGCCTGCTTTCAGAAGAGAACATGTACAGACATGCACTCTCCTAGGAGAAACTCTCCTGGGAGTGATTTAACCTTGGTTGTTTCCAGGTCATTTTTCTCCTCGAGCAGCTATTTTTGCTCTAGAAAAAAAAACCCTGAACAACTGTACATTTGTGGTTTCTCCTGGGAGAGCAGCAACTTTCCCAGGAGTAACTGAATGTCTATATGTGGCCAATCCTAGCACTGTTAGGTATGCAACATCACCCCAACACTGCCACAGATATCTATGCAAGATAAACCCAGAGATGTCAAATAGGAATCCATAGTGTAAAAACATTTTGACCTGCTGTGATCTTTCTGGGTTCTTTGCAAGAGAAGAACTGTTCAATTATTCTTCTGGAAAGCTAAGAGCTGGCATTTTCCTGAGGGTGCCTTGAGTCTAAAAATATTGAGAACCACTGCTCTGGAGTATGCATTCAGGTTTGGGAACCTATGACACATGGATTTCAAACACTGCTAGGTGGTTCCCCTGACTCTCAGATTGTCCAAATGATCTATGGATGAGATCAGCATCCTCATGTAATTAGGGCTGCAAAGTAGGTAGGGCCCTGGGCTAAGATACCTGATCTTAGCCCACAAGAGGCCGAGAAACAATTCACATGAAGTGTAAACATGTTTTTCTTATTATACACAATGGACAAACTCACTGGCTAACTTCTACACCAGCCAACAGTGACTGTCAGCTGTGGTATGCAGACAGTTGATTGTCTTGGGTAAAACATATACATATAAATCTGCATACTTACAGATATGCCAAACACATGCAAAATACAAGTCAGTTCATGTGCCCTCTCCCCCACTTGATAGATGGTCAAAACAATAGTATTATTATGATTATTCTTTAATTACAAAGAAAAGGCAATAAGTATCAGTGATTTCAAAAAATCGTGACATATAACAATGAGTCGGATTAAAAGACATGTTGGATACTGGCTGCAAACTATTCCCAACAGTTAACAGATGTGAATAAGCCTTTTCTGGCATAGATTATCCTACTGTGACCCTGTGCTTATTCAGACTGCTTCCCTACTACATCATAGCTGCTCAGTGTGTATCTTGGGCACACCCTCTGGTGTTGTAAACCAACATGGCTACATTGCAGTTAGTGGAGCTACTACATTAATTAATGCCAGCAGGGGTTGTGGACGACTTACTGTACAGTTTGGTTTTACTTGGAAACATTGCTGAAAAAGTGGCACCTTCCCACTCAATCAATCTGCTCCCTGTGGGTTTTCAGGGTATTATCAGCTGACTTTTAGTGACAACTATTATTTCCCCTTGTGGCTTAGCTCTGTTAACCCTGTTGGGCCAACACTACTTTTGAGACAAAACTATTGTTCTATTCTGACTTGCCCATTGTTAACAGCTTATCAACTAGACTCCAAATATACGGCCAAATTCTGCCCTCAGTCACAAATCTGCAAGTCCACTGAGGGCAGATTTAGGCTTACACAATCCTGTGATGATGGGCAAGGCAGCATCATGACTTTCAGGTCCCAGGTCATGATTACAAGGTTGACATTTTTTCCCTCAAAACTTGTGTGTATTCGATTTGGAGTCACTGAAGGAGACATACTCCCACAGTGAATTAGGAGAGAGAGAGAGAGAGAGAGAGTGTAATCATGGCCACAAGAAGCAAATGTAGCAGCCCAATATGACCTAACCCTGTCCCTAAAACACACACATACACATACACACACATACACATGTGTCTGTGTGTTTTAGGGAGAGGGTTAGGTCATATTGGGCTGTTACATTTGCTCCTTGGCGTCATGATTTGACTTTTAACCATTTTAGATTAAATAGAAACATAAAGAATTTAAAAATATATATTTTTAGTTGAGACAGTTCTCCACTAACAGAATTCTTATTTTAAAATGGTTTTTAAAAGGCTTATTCTTAAATAAATATTTGAATATATTCTTCTAGCAGTCAAGGTAAAGATTTCAGATTCCTCTAGGGGCTGTACTACTTAATGTATACTATGCAATTCCGAGTGACCACTTCAAAATCTGTGTGAACTTTTACACTGTGCTCAGAAAGTGACATCTGTAAGGTCCTATGCCTGTAATTGGGGCTGTGCTCAGTTACCGCACAGTAAATGAAAACTGAGAAACTCAGCCTTGTTTCTTTCCCTGGTTTACCTTCCACCATAGGTTTTGAGATGGTGTAGGGACAATGACTAAAGAGCAGCTAAGATGCAGTAAAACCTCATGCCCTGTTAATTGTGAGCACCCAGTACTGGTAAGTTCGCTCCTGCTCTTACTGAACCCAGGAAGAACTCATGCCTTAGCTCTTCTGCAGTAACTGTCCCCAGTTACCTCCAGCCTGAGCTAAACTGAGGAAGCTGACCCATGCAGTGAAACTGGCCTCAATATTGGCTCATTTGAATTTCACTTACTGCAGGGTACAAGCAGCAACACAGTCAGACAGTTCATGTAGCCACAGTTAAAAAGGGGGAAGGGATTTGCCAGGCCTCAGCTGCTCTGCAATACCTGTTCATATGCCTGCAATGACCCCGTGCTAACTGGGTATACAGAGTTGTGATAAATTAGCCCTGCTCTGAGTAGACCACAACTAGAAAACATTTGGGGATTGCTGTCCTATACCACATATTCCAGGGGAATGGCTGAACTTTTGTGCAGCTCACCTTCATATATTATGCCACTTTGCAGTGCCTGGATACAAAGGCATTTGGTAAAATAGGCATGAGCTAGAGAGAGAGAGGTACAAATAGCTTCCCAGAACACAGCATGTAGCTCTCAAGGAGTTAATAGATTATTGTGTGAGCCTGTCAGTATCTACTGACATGCTGTATCAGTGGTTCTGAATCTTTATACTCAAGGCAGCCCTTGGAAAGTGCCATTTCTCAGCTTTCATTCATTTTTTGTCTACAGAAAAATAACAGAACAATTATTCTTGCAAGGAACTCAGAAAGACCACAACAGGTCAAAATGATGTTGACACTATGGATACCTTTGGACTTATCTGGTAAATTATGTGTAGCTGCAGTATCTGGTTAAGAATCACTGTATTATATGGTGCTATAATTAATACAGCTGATCACATATACCTAAACTTTGTTATACTGAGAGCCATCTTAACAATTAGCCTTAAAGCCCAAGGGCCAAACTGAATTTGCTGAAAACTAAGATTGCAGCAATCTCCTCTCAGAAACACAAGTGTGGCCGGTGGACATGACAAGTCCCAGCATGCAATGCTTCAACTTAATCTGAGTGGTTTGAATATGGACCAAATCTGATGAGCATATGCGCTTAAGGTCTCAGTGCATCTGAAGGTCATATGTGCACCTTTATCTAGGTACCACTGTCTTAAGTACTTGCATACTGTATCTAAGAAGCAGGAAGCAGAAGTGAAGAGTGAAATTCAGGACAGCCTCACCTGGGTGACAGGAGGACTGCTCATTGTCCCTTTACAGCTTCCCACGCCAGCCAAAGTATTTCCAGTCATATCCTGTCCCTGAGATTCCAGGCAATTTTCTCCTTGTTTGATAATCCCAGGAATTAGCTCCTTTTCAGGAACCCTTGTAGGAAAACAACTTTTTCATAGCATCTTGTATCCAGAAGTGTTGGAAAGCATTTTACATATTTATATAGGGATCACTTGCTGCATCTGAAATGCACTTCCCTCTGGAGTGAGACACAGCAGCATGCAAGTACACTACACAGAACGTGAAGAATGTCATCATATTTGACTGAAATACCTGAGGGAATTTAGGGAGGCAGAAGGTGAAGGAGGATTTGCCCATGGAGTTAGCATCCCTCCCAAAAAGGGCTGCAAGATCCCTAATATCTCCAAGTGGTTGGACTGTTGTGTTGTATCTCATCAGCAAGGTGGCACTTCCAGCAACAGGCTGTCTCCCCACTGATCTGTTTCCCTATTGCTAACACAAGGTTATCACCACACTGATAATAGCAGTGTGAATACTAGTGTAGTCAAGACTCCAGCCAGCTCCTCAGAATTTTAACCCCTGTGTTATCTAACCTGACTCAGTCCTAAGGTGCCATCTCGCTCAGATTAGGTGGGCTGCTAGAAGATGGTAGCCAACATGCCCTAGTAACGCAGCGCTAGTGTAATAGACAGGTCTGCTTACTACCACGATGGTTCAGTACCGATTTGTAAAGGTCCGCCAGAATGTGGGGTTTTCTTTTGTGGTCTCCCATCTAAGTACAGAGGCAGATTGAGCTTATGTCTGTTTCTCTTGGGCTCTGAGCTGTATGTGATTATTGTCTCTAGGTTGGGTTCAGTTAGAGATCCTTTCCCAGACTGCTAATTCCCAACTCAAACATTCAATTAAGAAGTGGTGGTGAGGAGATGGGTCATATGCAAGTGAAGGCTGGGAAACAAGGGAAGATTTCTAGCTAAAGGGATGAGGCAGGACTTACTTGATATGAGAGTTCCTATCTTTCCTCACTCCCAGCTTCTGCCACAGATCTCCCCCTGTCCTGTGGCTGACACTTCCCAAACTGGTACAACCTCAGAAAGGGATTTCCCAGTTTTTTTAAACATTGGTGATCAACTTACTTGAGCTCTGGGTAGACATTCTCCAAATACCACTGGAAGGATCTGCAGTTCAGCTTCTTACGTTGCTCCACTCGGTCAGCAATGCTGGAAGTAAAAGTCGGTTGTTCAGAATGATGCAGTGAATGGAGGGGATGTGGAGCAGCAGGGAGAGGAGGGTGAGGTTTTAGTGCCACGTGAACACTGAGCAAATATGAGGATGACCTTTTGCCCATAGTACCTTTCCGTGCAGTTTAACATGTTGCTCTGAGCAGAAACAAGGACACAAGAAGGGATAAGTGTCAGGAGATGTGAGAAGAGCCTTAAATGCTAAGGCCTCGCTCTGAGTGATTCTTGTGCTTCCTCTGGCTCGATGGATGGCAAAGCCCCATGCCCTTTGGTGAATGCAGCATAGTAAAGCCACCTGAAAGCCAAGAAAGTCTCTCTCCTGTGGTGTGTCCCTGTGACACTGTACTGTATGTAAGCATCAAACAACCACCATCTCAGAAAATGAGGTGAGTTGCTGCCAAGGATAAAGAGCATTTTAAATTATTTTTTTAAATGATCTTTCCCCCCTGGATTTAGGACAACACCTGAGACTTTCATCCTGAAATGAATAAAAACAATGGCTATGACACATCACAGCTCCTCACAGTTGTGCTGCCTGCACCAGTTTGTTAGTAGAGGGTTGCATTGGAGATGCCATTTGGCAGTCCTCCTATTCTCCTTGGAGAAAGAAGAATGAAGCATTTGTCTTAAAAAGGCTACAATGGGTTAAAGAATGTGCACTGTGAGCCTGGGGAACAGAAGGTATGAAAGGTGAGCAGGGAACTAATGTCTTGCCTTTAGGTGAGTTTGGATTGGGAAGGAACTTGCTCAGCTGTTATACTCCGTTCCTTTGTACAAGAGGTGTTCAGTACATTCCTGTCGCTGTCAATTCAACCGGCTCTCAGTGGTGAATGGGGAGTGGGGGCTGGGCTGAGAAGAGGGCCCTGGTTCCATCTCCAACCCACTCATTGAATGATCCTGCCACACAGTCAGTGACTCCCCTCTTCTCAGTATATTTCCATGTTGTGTTGTGCTCTCTTTATGCATCCTCTTTCTCCTGTTGTCCCTCAGGCACCCAGCTGGAAGCAGCCATAAACAACCGTACCTTATAAGGAACTACACAGACCCTGTAATCTGTTGTAAACAGTGGGGAGGCAGGTCACATTATAGGCCCTATTAATCTTGACAGCATCTGTGACATTTACATCCTACATGTACATTTAATGTAGGCTTGACAGCACTGTTGCTATAGGTTATATAATTACCTAAGGCCAAACCCTGCAGCCCTGATATAGCTTTTATTCAGCCAAAGCTGCTACTGAGGTCACTAACAGAACTTCATTAGGAAGCACTGCAAGCTTTGATCCAGAAATGATGTTAGTACATCTTCAGGCAGGCTCAAGAACTGTGTAACAGGCAGGTCTCCATCACTAAGGGGCAAGCAGCGGGGTCTCAGGCTCCCTGGGTCTTGCAATTTAGGCTCTGGCTCAGATGCTGTACTCAGTCCAGATCAGGTAAATAAGGTAGGAAAAAACATGAAGGGTTAAGGCTACTTGCCTCAGAACAAAGAGTAGGGCCTGTATTGCTACCAAGCAAATTTACATATTGGCAATACAACTATACTTAGCAAACAAACTTCTGGGGCTTATGTCCCAGTGCCACTCCCATTGCCATTCTTGTGCTGCCCTGCTTCAGCTGTTGATTATTGCCGATTCCTCCTCACCACCACTGACTCCCCACACCGCCAATTGCTGTACCTCCTTAGGGGCTGCACTCTACACTCTGGGAAGCACTGCCCCGAACCAATATAGCAATAGCTCCTCACTATCCACAAACAGAGACTCCCACAAATATGCATCTATGGACACATCATCCTATTTTTAAAAATCTTTATAACTTATTTGGAAGTTTTAAGAGTTCAATGTCCTCATCCTCTACCCCTCAGGTGCATATAACCTACTCCACACCTAATTTCATGAGGAAGCCAGCTTGCCTATCCCTGCCTTTTCATGAACTTTTATACCAGTAAAAGTCAGTCCTGTCAAGTCTGAATCCAGCACTTGCAGAGGAATGCCACATCAGGTATAAGTCTGCATGTGACAGCTCAGCTCAGACTTGCAGAGGCCAGGCACCTTCTGTGAGCATAATATCTAAAGCGTATTTTCTTTTTACTTCATTTTTTTTAAGGATCCCTTTGGTTTTGTGTTATAGAGCAAGTTAGATAGAGTCATAGTAGGGAAAGACATTTACTTCTTATAAAACACTTAAAGGAAGCCTAGTTATACAACCATTTTTGCTGTGCTTCCAAACATGAGCTATGCAGGGCATCTTTATCTCAATGATAGGATAAAATCCTTCCCAGCTAACAAGTCCATTAGCAGGAACATAGCCAGCCCAGTTCAGAGATAACTTACCTTCCAAATGACTTTCCGATGGCAGATGGCCGGGCCTCATAATAATACTGTTTGTACTCATCCATCCACACCTCTGCCGTGCGTTTGGTGTTCCTGCATGTGGGCAAGGAGCAATTCTGCTGAGTGCCAGCTGCTTGCGGATCACTCATCAAGACACAGAACTGTGGTGACTGAGAACGTGTCTACACAGGGCCATAGGGTGCTCAGGAAAGTTTAAGCCAAACTAACTAACAGTGTGACTATAGAATGCATCAGTTAAAGCACTTTAGATACCTGTGTGGATGCTCACACTCAGAAGTCAGACTGTCCTTAAGATTACAGACAGATGAAGCATTTCTGCCAGTGTAAAATCGGCATTACACCTGCATACACATACAGTAGTGGACAGATTACATTAACCCCTAAACTGGACTAACTTTACCCAATCTGGGGAGAGCTAACCCAGGTGTAAAACTCTACTAGTATAAGTTACACTGGTTTAGGTTTCTACAGGCAAGAACCTGATCCCCCACTGCCTAGCAACAAGATGCAGTAATAAACATCTACTGTGTAAGATGCCCTGGGATAGCTGCAGGTTTGGCCATTCCTGATCCCAGGATAATTTCCATACAGGCACAAACCAAGGCAAATTATACCAGGGAATGTATTCATCTGTCCTTTAGTCTGCAACAGCTTTACTCCCTTGTGACTTTGTGTATACATGTCTTTGGTGATTAGTTACAGGCCACTCTCTCCTTCCTCCCAACACGTCTGCCAGTTTTCCTTATTATGATTCTCTCCCTGCACTTTTCTACAATGAAACCTTCCCTTGTGATTTCTCAGAGCTGATACAGACAGGTAGTACATCTGGACTCAGGGGGCTCAGATACTATCTCCTAATCAGTAGCAACATATGTGATCAAGAATTCCTGAGATCCAGCTGACAGTTCCTGTTGTAGCAACAGCACAATTTCTTTTCCTATGCAGAAGGCTCCAGAGAAACCCTGGTTAAATATGAATGTTCAATCATGTGAAAATTCCCCCTGGCCCCCAAGTCCCTATGGAAAAGGTAAAAGAAAAGATAAAACTCTGCAATAAGAGTATTTAGGCATGCTAAGCACAAGGGTGACTGATCTGCCATTGCAATCCTCTAATACCTACTTAATGTAGGTCAGTGCATTGCCCTCAGGAAAGTCATAGGGGTGGCGTTTCCTGAACACATGGCCCACACGACTGCAGGGAACGATCTCCAAGCTGCCACCACACATCCACACGCGGAAGGAGAGCTCTGGAAAAGATCCCAAGAATCATGAGACAACAGCCAGGCAAGCAATACCAGACTTCCAGCAATGTTGATCCACATGCTGTCCCTGAAATCCTTGCCTCCCATCTCTGCCTATGCCACAGACACCAAGAAAAGTATGACTAGGAAGGTTGGGAATGATGCAGGGTGAGATAATTTATTCCTTCCTGAATCAGAGATAGACCCCCTCCCTCCAAGAGACATCCTAACCTTCTTCCAGTCTCTCTTCCCTCTGGTTCCAATGAGACTATTGTTTTAGCAAGATACTTGCTTAGTTATCCTGCTCCTTTGGGTTCTCAGATACTTAAAATGGCTTTCAGGAAAGGTATGTGATATTAATGTGACCTTACAGTGGGTTGCGTGGTTTTGGACTCCAGTGCCTTGCAAGCCCTTCCTCTAGGAGATATGGCTGCACTGGTGAATTTGAGAAACCCATGAAGAATTTAGAATGGGTGGAAAACTTAAATGGGAGAACAAATAGAAACAAGTGGAAAAGCAACAGATTCATAAAAAGGTGTGAACAAACATGTCTTAGAAAAGAAGAAATAGAGGCAGTGAAGAGGTCCTTTTTGGTTGAAGCAAACAGTGCACACCTAGAGACCCATCTCCTCCTCTGTGCCCTCAAGTATATCACTCTGGGGTACAAAGAAGAGTGTACCGTAAACACCTGGCAAGTTCAGGCCACAGTTGCAATTCCCCTGTAATGGCAGGGTGGTGACATAGCTGACTGGATTTTTGTACATTGTATATAAAATTAAACGCATTCCTCTGGCACAGGCACTTTTGTGACCCCTCAGCATTGCAGAGTTTGGGACCACTGCTGTAGAAGGCCCCTGTGCCAGTCTGAACAGTGAACACCATATGTCCTCTACCGGTCCACCCTTTTCCTCTCTTGGCCCTGCAACCTATAGTAGCTGCAACACATCCCTAGTGACTATATTATCTGCCTTGCAAAACCTCATTGTAAACTACAAAATCCACTGGGCTCTCCCAAAAACAGCACAAGACTGAAACTGCAATGCTATAGTTTGTTCACAGTTCCCCCTGTTGAAGGAATTTTATCAAGAACAGAATTCAGTCCCATTTATTTAAAAGAGCACCCTCCTTGCCATTGATTACAGAAGCCCAACTGGCCCTGCAGTAAAATTCAACATTTTGTTAAAGGATTAAAAGAGCAAAGGGGCTTTGATGTACAGAAGCTCATTTGCATCACTGAGGAGGCAGGACCTTGTTAAAGCTTCCAGGTCTGTCCCTGTGAGTTAACGTTGCCACACTGGAGGGGTTCTTCACTTGCATTTAATGTGGAGGTGAAAGGAATAAAAGAGGAAAGAGAGTGGGGGAAAGTATCTAGGGAGTCACGGACAGCTTTGGATAAACCTCCTACCAAAGGCTTATGTAGACTCTTGTCTCTTTCAAATAATTTCCCCACCTGAGGTGCCCTACAGGACAGGGGATTCTAGCACTGGGAAGTTTAAAAATAAATCCTTTCGTGCTGAAAGCTACCACCTGAGCCCTTCAGCTTGTCTATCCAGCTCCTTTGGGATGAGTGGGAAAAGTGTCTTAAAGTGAACAGACTATTTTTTTAGTTAGCTTTTGTTTCCAAGTACAGAAGACAATTGTAATAAGCCATCAGTTTGTGGAATCCACACCTGCCTTTTGTCCTGCCCACTTCCCACAGCACGTCCGTTCCCGTATGGTCTGAATGAGAGGTCAGTCAAGAGATAAGTAGTGAAGGAAAGTCTCCCAGCTAACCAACATCAGGAACAGGGAAAACCCCCGTTTTTTTTTAACAGCGAAGCCTGAAATTTCTGTCTGGCCTGATATCCAGCTGGCACCTTCTCTCCTGGAACTGTTTTCTAACTCATTCTGGGCTAATATTTGTACAAGCATACCCACGTGTGCTTTGTTTACATGCTAACTGGATCTAGAGTTTCCAGGATTGTTCGTGTGTCCACTGAAGTGCGTCCATGTCCATGCGTGGACCAACACCACCTTAAGAAAAAAGGGGGGTGCAGTAGATGCCACCTTCTGCCCCTCGGACCAGGGAGGCATGGGGGTGAGTCATGACTGGAGCCTCTAGGCCAGTGAGGGACACCGGGGGAGGGAGAGCCAGGCAGGGAACAGGTAAGTGGAACCCAGCTACCACCACTGCTGTTCCAAGGGGATCCTGACATGTGCAGCTGCTCCCCCACCAGCTGGGGGCAGCCAGGGCAGTGGGCAGGTCCCTCTTTCCTTCCCCTACTCCCTACACAGTCCCATTTGATGTCTGCAACCAGCTGAGGCTCCAGTTGTGGAGAGCAGTTGCATGAGCTGCTGAACTTGACAGGGGATGTGGAAGCAGCAGCAGGCAGGCCTCCCGTACCCCCAGCCAGCCCAGGCAATCCAGCTACTCTTCCCCATCCCTTCCTTTCCCCCATGGTCTGACCTCAGTTTCTGCCTGGACCCTTCAGGGGACCAAGATGTCCAGGGCCAAGGAGAACTGGAGCCAGCTGGCATACCCTCCGGAGAGCTGGCTCTGGCCTACAGTGCAGAGAAGTTGCAACTGGGTCACTATACCCCTCCCGATCCATCCCTGTATCATTGAGCAGGCAGGATCTTTAAAGGCAGGCAAGACAGTCCAAAAATATTATGCAGTAAACTAAATAATCCATCCTTATATCCAAATTTCTTTATTTCCAATGTAGAAGAAAAACTGGAGATGGAGAAGATCCATTATGTGCTTTAGCACATTCCCTAGGGAGAAGTGTAGGATTGTTTCATCTGTGCATTTTCCAGTTTTCAGTCCAGTCTAGATTAGGATGATTTAAGCACTTTGGCTTGCTCCATTTGCTGTAAGAGACTCCTGCTAACCCACAGCTGAACATGCAGAAGGCTTCTGAGCAACTAACAAGTCATGCCTGTCTCTTAGCTGAAATAAAGCTAGTAGAGTATCGTAATCTCCCTCTTAATATTTCTCCTCAGGACAGCTGCTCTTCACCCACACCCAGGTCCCTTTGCTAACCTGCTCACTTTCATAGACAGTGGAGCACATTTTCAAGCAAAACATTTGTCACAAAGGTCCTCTATAAAAAACAAGGCTTCTTGCCCCCTCCCAAATATTACTGACACTATTAAACTTTTGTTTTCATGAAAAAATATCATTTTAATATAAATTTTGAGAAAGAGGATATTATAAAAATGTTATCAGAATTTACCAAAAACCTGGTTTTGATCAACAAATCTTTTTTTTTCTTGAGAACTCTTTTAAGGCAAATGAAAAACCACCATTCAATAATGCTTTTCTTAAAAAAAATACAAGCACTTCAGTATCTGTTTAAAAAATTCAATAAGAATCAGTTTCTAACCTTGGAAGTGGAACAACTGGCTCAATGCAGAAAGTTACTGGCTAAGACTCTTTGGCTTCTTTTCTTCAGGAAGTTAGGCTACAGGCTGGCCTTAAAATATATACACTCTGATTTTTTTCACAAAACTATTTTTCATTATTGCCATTCGTATTGGCATTAAGATAGGACAAGTCCTTGACCTAGGCCCCATTTTTCTAGGCACTGTACAAACATAAATAAAGGGTCTGTGTTGTACTGAACCTATAGTTGAACCATAAGGGATGCAACAAGAAGCAAATATAACAAACAGACAAGGAACTTAATGTAATGGGAGAAATGTGTCAACAAGCAGTGGTCACTAGACACCCTTTGCCTAGCCCCTGCCAAGTTTTTGAAGGCATCCCAGCAGAGGGAATATTTATGGAGGGATGTAAAGGAGGACAATTAAGAGACTTTGTGGATGGCTCAATCAGCTCAACATGCAAGTCATGGAATCATAGAAGTAGGGTGGGAAGGGACCTTGTAGATCTTCAAGTCCGACCCCCTCTTCAAGTCCGACCCCCAAGTAATGGCATGTGGGCAAGTAGGAGACTGATTTACTACTGCTCGCTGCAGAGAACTCTGCCTCACCGTGTCTACTCAGAAATGCTTTAGAGAACAATCACCGTGCACGCCTTAGCGTGCAGTATGGAATGAGCAAACACCCAAATAAATAATCTGTCTCCGTCGTTGGTGCTTACGGGTTCCACACAAACAGTTGTATGGAAGAAGGTAGAAGGCTGGAATGGGAACTGTGTGTGCCAGGCTATCAAAGTCTAAAGAGGGCTAGTGGCAACTGCAGTAAGAAACTGCATGTCTGTGTGCATGCATGCTACACGGAGTCAGAGGTGGAAGGGGCCATGACACTTTTTGTGATGTCGTGGCATAACTAAGGTGGGGCAAATGGGGTAACTACTCCAGGCACCAACTTAAGGGGGCCTTAGGCACTTGTGCAGAAACTAGAAGTTGCCACTGCCTTTGTGCCCTGGGGGTCTGGCTGTGTCCCTACGCTACTGCTGGAATATTAAACGTCTGAGGGAAATAAAGCTCTGCTTCTAGACCAGTGCTATCTGTTGTTGGAATGGAAAGGGATGAGCTGTTCATAGCATCACTGACACTCTAAACAAGTGCTGGGGTGGAATGCCTCCTTCAAATGTCTGTGATATCGGGCAAGAAAGAAAGGTCTTGGCAGATAAGCAAAGCAGCCATTGACTCTTGTGTATTTTACTCTTAAATTGTGTCAGTTGGACATTCTGTTACTGGTTACACTATCATTTGCTTTTTCAAAAGCATTTCAGTTCTGCTGCAAGAGGCAGCAGCCCCAGGTGTCTGCTTATTGGAAAACTTCTGTTTCTGCCCATAATACTCTGCTAATGATTAGCTTGCAGCACTGGCATAACAGGGTTTTTTATTTTATTATCCTCCTATTACCTGGTGGGTATTTATGTGTCCATTGAGATGAGATGAGCAGGCCTTTATATTTGTATTTAATTTATGAGATGGGCACCTACAGAGATTTCGAAAAAACACAGTATCAAGTCACTTGACAGCATTCATTTTACAACAAAGCTCCCATGGTTGCATTATTTTCTTCCCTTCTCAACTGATCCTTAACTAGGACATACAACTTGTTTGCTTTTTTAAAGGGAACTTATCTACATGTCTACATTATGTAGTAATAGATATATCATTTGAATACAGTAAATTGTTAGCAGCTTTGTATTCTCAATAATCCTGCAGTTGCTGCATGGTGGAGTTCCAGCAGAGCACCAAACACACCAACTTCTGTCAGCGTGACTATGTCAGGTAGACCATGAAGACAGGTGATCCCCAATTGACAGAGTGGTGCCATCAGAAACCCCAGTCATAAACTTACAAACTTATATTGGCAAAATGGCTCTTTTTCTTGGCATAACTTGCTTTGATCAGGTGTGGTGGAATGGCAGAAAAGTGCAGTGTTGCTGATATAACTGCAGCCACACCAAGACTGCTTTGGCACTATAGCTTGACTTTTTAGGGAGGCTATTCCCTCTCTAATGAAATACACTCCTGCGCTCTACAGACAAGACCAAATTGCATTTCCTGCATGTGGGTGACTCTTGGGATGACTTAAGAGTGAGCATGAGCACTGTAAAACACTAGATCCTTTCAGCCAGGAGGGATCCGTTTTTTTACTATGAAAGGTACAGAAACACTGGCACAGCTACGTATAGATTTATTTTGTATCTATTTATTTAATAGGAAATATAAATAATAAATTAGTTATTTTAATGCTTCTCCTCTCCTTTTTCCCAGCACATTGTTCTAATACTTGATTTCTCTGTGAATCTGTTTTCAGTACTTTTAGTTCTTCTATTTCACCCTTATTTCAACAACATCATCTCATTTGGGAGAAAGCAGAGCTTAGAATTGTGTCATCTTTGCTAGGTTTGGGGAGGAAGATCTCAGACCCTTGCTATAGAAATAATATTGCCATTATACTCTGAATTCCTCAGATGCTAAGTATCCTTGTGTTTAGTCCCCTTTTAAACAGACCATGCCCAAATTCTGCTCACTAGAAAGTCTGATATAGTAGGAAGACACCAAGCTGAGACAGAACTCACTTTTACTGAAGGAAGAGAAGGGTACAGGAAGATTAAAAGGTGGTGGTGACCCTTAAGTTCATGAGCTGTATAAAAATAGAGTACAGTAGGAAGGAGAAACTCCTCCAAAGATCTGACATTACTAGTAAATAAAAATAACCTCTGTAATATTAAAAAGTAAACACTGTGACAATACCTAAAAGGCTTTGCTGTGTCAGGGCTGTGTACTTCAAAGAATTTACACCTATCGTGTACAAATAAGCCAGTAATACAGATCTGACTGGCACTGAGCCTACCTCAGCATATGTAACCTTAGGCTGATACACAGATCTTTCAAAGGGGGCGATTCTGTAGGTATGGAAAGTGTCCATCTGCTTGCAAGCAGCACTTGAATGAGGCCCAAGATAACTATGAAGCACCCTCAAGATTCCCTATAGTCATTTTCTGCGATGTAGGAAGGAAAGGCAAGGAGGGGGCATGAAGAAGTTAATTCATAACTTACCAAAGTTTTCTCCTCCCCAGATGTCCATTTGAGTGTCATATTTCCCCAGGTGATTAAACCAGGACTTATCAATAACAAAGATGCCTCCTGCTATGACAGGTGTTCTGGAGAAAAGGAAGGGTAAACATAATAAATATTACCACCACAAATACAAACTCATTTGCACTTGCACAGGACCTTTCAGCTGAAAGTCACAAGACACTTTAGTTAATCAGTCAGGCCTCATAACCCCAACTTCATCTTCTCCATTTTATGGCTGGACAAAACTTGGCCTGACCTAGCTGTCTGCCTCATTCACCATGAGGAGGCAGCAGGGCTCAGCTCTTTACTCTAAATCTTGTACTTTTGTCATCAGGCTGTCCATCTTCACATGCATATGAAGGATGCATGTGTGCATGGGAGAGTCCGAACAACTTACTAACTCCATGAAGCAGTAGGACCCACCTTTTTTGGCAGGTGTACCATAAATTAGCTCCATAGGATCCCCAAATGCCACTCCAATCCCTTTCCCCTGCCTGATCTGCTGCTTTGGTTTCAGCTTCCTGCCCTGTGCTCCCTGCCTGACCTACTACCCTGCTTTCTCCTTTCTGCTCCATCTACCACTGTAGTGCTTCTCCCCTCCTTGATTTGCCACATGCCACAGAGGCTGCCTGTGCTACTTGTGACACACATCCTGAAGGCTAGCCATCACCCTGCCATAAAACATGCAGGACACAGCTACAGATGCACTCCACTTTTGGCTTCTGGAAACCAGGAATGAGTAAGGATGACAGTCTCTAATGCTATTTAAAAGGATATTACCCAATTCTTAATGTCCTACAGTTAGGAACCTTATTGTCTAAATAGACAAGCATTTTGGTTTTGCATCAGCATTGTTCACATACCAAACTTCTCAAAGCTTTGTACACAGATGTGAATTAGGCAGCAGTTGTTCTGACAAACAGGAAGTTGGTATATGTCCCCATCTCTGTCAAAACCTTGCCCCCAAAATATGAGTGTTCAAGGACTACTTGTGGTTGCAGGTTAAGTTCTCAGACTCTGCTACTGACTTCCTGTCTGACACCAGACAAATTGTTCAGCGTCTCTAGTCCTTAATTCCTTGCCTGTAAAATTGGGAAAATGCCACTTTCTTAGCTTACTGGAGAGACATTATGCACTCAGACAGGTGAGTGATGGGGGCTATATAAACAGACAGGGAGAATGGGCTGCAACGGCTTGTAGATGCACTTAATTTACTATCACTCTCATTTTTACATTGCTCAGGGAGTAACACAATCATAAACCACAGCTTTCAGACACATCATAATATCTCTTCAAATATGTCACATGACAAGTGTCTCAAAGCACTATTATGTGGGACAGCATCTCATCTCTGCAAGGCAAATTCTTGTGCATACCCTATCACCAAAGTGAAGTCTTAGCTACACAAACCCAACAGAGACTGGTACCTGATAGACTGGGTTGGGTCTATCCTGGACATCTTCTGCTCTATGGGGATCTGCTCCCACTTGAAGTGAAGGCTCCAGTCAAACCCTGAGAAGAAAAAAAAAGGCTAGGAATGGAATCCTGTTCTGCGCACACACTCTTCCACCCCCTATGGTGATCGATCCCCATCTTCACCTTGCCATGGTGCCTGTTGCATCCCTGCCTGTGGTAAGTGTAACACCAGAGTGCCAGTGCTACTCTGCACATCAGCCAGCAGGAGGCAGCCCAGAATACTGGACCTTCATGGAGCCATCCATAACACCAGTGAACAGAAAGTCCCAGAGTTACAGTCTTCACCCATCTCAAATTAGCCAGCAGTTTATCCCATTGCAAAAGAATGCAAGGAAGCTGCTTTGCTTCCAGGTATCACCCCCGACCCCTTCCCAAGCACTCCCCTCCCTCAGCAGTCCCTGTCTGTGCTCAATTACACTCTGGATCTTCTGGAGTGTGTCACTGGAGTGAGATGTGATAATTAGTGGTGCTGTATTCTGGCCAGTGTGTCTAATGCCTCATTGGCTGCCAAAGTTATGAGGTTTTAATCAACACTGTCAGTGGGATGCAGCTGTTTCTGGGAAGAAAGGCTCCAGGTCATTGTAACTGGCTTTCTCCAGTTCTGTCACTTGTTTCATTGCCCCATATTTGAGACCTGAGCTCAGTGTCATCCTTAAAACAATGTCAAGCAATGGGGCGGGTACTGAGAGCAAGGAGGATGATGGGAAGGGATGTTGGCAGGTGGAATTCACATAGTTGAAAGAGAGGGAGGGAAGAGGGATGTTGGTGAAAGGGTTCGACAGCAGGATAAGAGCTTAGAGAATGTTTTTCAGGGAGGATTGTGGGAGGACTTAAAGGCAGGGAGGAGCAGCTTTAGGATATTTCCCAGGTGACAGAGGGAAGTCCAAATAGCTGCATACTGCAGGGAGTAGCAAGAGGGATCTACAGAGAGCAGGGAGTTTGTCTGTAAGCTGCCAGCTGGCTGTTGTACTATTTTCCAGGAATCATGGAGCGGATGCAGGTACATGCAACAGCCTAGGGACTTTGCTTGAGTGACCTCTTGGTAGTTAGGTATTGCTGGTTAGCCCTTCCTGCTATTCAGTCAGCAAAGGTGTTGGGGGGAAGTGGTTACTTTCATTACTTCTCCATCAGAGTGAGGGTGATATTGGAGAGTGTGAGTGGGGTTGGTATATGTGCTTTATGTCAGGAGGGGGTGGGAGGGGGGCATATATAAAAAAAGCAAATGTCAACAGGCTCAGGGTGATAAAAAAGAGAAGGCTGAGAGGGGAGTTAGTAGTAGCTTACCACTATATCAGGGGAATACATCAAGGGCTCAGAGGACAACTGTTCACCAGGGCACCTTTGGGGAGGAGTAATGGCCACAAAGTCCTGGAAGACCGTTTCAGGCTTAACACTAGAAAAAACTTCTTCATAGTTAGGGTGTCCAGACTGTGAAATAAGCTCCCTCCAGAGGTGGTGCAGTCCTTTACCCTGGAAATCTTCAAGAGGTGACTGCACAGTCACCATGCTGTGGTCACCTGACCCCAGTTGTCTTTACTAGTGCAGGGGGGCTGGACCCAATGAACTTGCAAGGTCCCTTCCAAGCCCCTTACAATCTATGAATCTATACATGCATGTGTATATGCAGCGTGTGTAGGCAAGTTTCCAGGTACACTCTGACTGCTGGCCTGTGAGATAAAGATAAGCTCAGCAATCACGGGAGGGTTTGGGTTGGGTGTCAGTGGGCATCCTTGAGCCACTGGGAATACTGGTCTTGAGCACTGCAGGGGTTGTACTGTGGCAGACCTCTCTTCAATGTCTGCCTAGCCCTTCAGTCCACTGACCAATCCTTCCTACAGAGCAAACTTCAGACTCAAAAAATGTCTCTCTGACTAAAGTAGCCTAAGTGCAGGGTGAGAGGGGAGATCCTAGATGGGCAGCAAGTCCCACCCCTCTTCCCCAGCAAGCTCTATGTTCTCTTTTCTACTACATCTGGTCCTTCCCAAGGGGTAAAACACAACAGAAAGTCCAGAGCAGCACTGGTGCTGCCACTCACTGGAACCAACACAGGAAGGCTCAGGAGTTTCTAAGGGAGCCCTACAAACCATGCTGCCTTCCCTCCTTCTCCTCTTACTCGCCACCTCTCAGGAAAGGAAAAGCAGTAAAAGTGGTTCTCTCTGCTCTGTCAACATAAAAACAAGTGGGGCAGGAAGCAAATTGTACCAATCTACATCCCTTCTTCAGGGCTACAGCCAGGAAGTCTGATTGCTTACCTTCATCGAGTGACCTCATACCCCTTGGGTATGAGGTGGCTTGTGGGGGAAAGGGGACCTGGATGATATGATAACATTTCTTCATCCCTCTTAGTGCTGAGCTGCCAATACTTGAATAGTGCTGACTGGTCTTTCCCTGCTGTTGAGATCTCTATGCAAGCTAAGGACAGACTTGGTGTGGTTTTATTTCATTCAATAGATTGAATCTCTTTCATACAAGAGATTGAGCAGTGGGCATTGCAGAACCAAGAGACAGAACTTGGCTGGGAAAACCTCTCTTTGGCTTCTTGGGAAGGTCAAGAGAACATCAGCTGTTCCTCATGCACTTTCCCTCTAACATATCCAAGCTGGCAGCCTTACGTACCTCCCCTCAGATCTGCTGATGCTGCCAAGTAGGCAAAATTATCCAGGCTGATCACATCGATGATTGGACTCACCACTCGGGTATAATCCTACCAGAACAGAGGAGAGGGAGAAAAGTCAAGGCCCCTTTTGGAGGAAGAGATGCCAAAGCTACAGGAGATCAGAGAATGTAAAGCGGTGCATACAGCCCCAAGACACAAAACAAAGCATCACACAGACAGCATTCATTGCCTCCAATCTGGCAACTGGATAACGAATACATAACCACTGAAGACACATGATAGTCATCAATTGCACTTCCTGTCCATGTGGGAATGGAACTGAGGTCCTTTTACAACATGAGACTGACACACAGACACACAAGGAACAGACAGCCCTTTGACCCTGGTCACATAACTGGGGGAACAGTCCCAAAGATTAATATTTCTGCCCCGTGAATAAGAATCAGCACCTACAGATCCCTACAGTTGCATTAAATCTTGCTTGGATTATATACAAGTAATTTTATCAACCCCAAACAACCAGTCAACTAATAGATCACAAATACAGATGCAGTATTGTCAACTGCAAGTGTCCAAATATTATGAATCAAATTCCCTAAAACCATGAGGCAGGCTTAAAAATCATAAGATTTTATTAAAATTAACAAACTTGCTGTGTTTTATTGGTCTTTTGGTGTCTGAGGTGTTAGGCAGAGTACATTCAGGTCACGTTTTCTAGCCTGAGGACTAGAAATGTGTTTCTTATTAAAGGAAAGTTGAGATTTTAAATCACTTGATTCCAGGAGCTGGAGCTTTAAAGATGCACACCAAACATGACAAGATTTATGATAAAACTGTATGCACTGGCCATGCTGCAGAGAGCGCCATTTATTGGGTCTTTCTCAGTCCCCACTCCCTATGAACTTCCTTGGCTTTCTGATCACATGACCATTTCTTGTTCTCAAAAGAGTTCCTTCTGCTCTGGCCAGTTCAGTCAGTGCAGTGTCTCTCAGCCTATGTACACCATGTTCATCATTTAGTGACTGACTAGGCTTGTGTCAGTTCTTCCAGTATATGAACACTATCTCCAGATGTGCCTGAGTCTATTCCTTGCAAGATTTAGGCTCAGTCTACAACTAACCAGGAGACAGGCCATTTCAGGAATCAATCCTGACAGCCAGAGAGATCCAAAACCAAGATAAAAAGATGCTGTGAATGTGGAGCAAATTTGGCATCTGAACCTTCACCCCTATGACCTCTGTCTGTAATCAACTCAACCAAAATCCCAGAATTTCAGAAAGTCTGGACTAGAGTCCTGAGTTTTTGGCTAAGATCCATCCTTGCTAATGACTTGTCAGGTCCCTTCTGCTTAGGAACCATCACCATGCTGCCTCTGCTGCTGCCAGGAGTAAGACTTTACGAGCAGAAGTAAAACAGACATTTATGAGCTACTGAAATGGAGGATTGATTGAACAGGACTAAAAAGCTGAAGCTTTCAAGTCACCCTCTTCCTCCCCTTGATATCAAGTACAGCAGATATGAAAATATGCAGAGCAGTTGTCAGCACCTCCCACTCTCTCCTGGGTCTTATTACTACCTAGGTAATCCTTCCACTGGAGAAGGAGAATGCCACACATCAGTGGCTGGGAGTGGTCCCCCGTCCCCCTGCTCTTCCACTGCATGTTGTTCAGCAGCCCTGTCACATCCCCAGTTCAACTCCACAGCACAGTCAGGGCGAGAGCTATCAATGTTGCTGTCCTCCTGTACATTTAAGGGTCCTATGTGGGGAAGCGCACAGCTATGCATGCATGTATATGTATGCATACATATATTCATGTCTACGAGTGTGCATGTGTGCTTGTGCATGTTGCTTACTGTCAGGGGTCAGCAGGAGGAGGACTTGACCAGCTGTGAGAGGAAGGAGGGGGAAGGTTCAGCAGTCAGAAGGGAGAGTGTGGAATGGAAAGCAGCAGTGTGTACTGGGTATGCTTCATAAAAGGGAGTGTTTGCATAGGGGGAAGCCTCAGGGAAGGCTAATGTAGGAGTCAGTGGCACACTTTACGATATCGCCCTATCCTATCCCTCAGGTTCCTCTTCCTCTCAACAGGACAGTTTTGCTGGGACTTTTCAGTGAACAGCTCTGTAAAACACAGCACGTGCATGTTGCACTAGCTATTATAGACTCCATACTCCTCTCCAGAACATTCAGGTTTAACAGGGACATGTTTGGATGGTGCCCATTCTTGATGCTGGTACCCACATGGATGGTGCCAACTACTGGTCGCTTGGCAAGACTGGCCCCAGATGGGGGCTGTAGGAGGGAAGGACTGTGGTGGGAGAGTTGGTGCTCACCTCTTTCACTCTCTGAAGCATCGGCTGCAGCCACTCACTATTAACCTCACAGTGACTGTCCAGGAAGGTGAGAATCTCAGCTGTCGCCACCTCAGCCCCTCGCACCCGAGAGCGAATCAGTCCTAAGAGAAGGAATGGGTAGAGAAAGGGGGAGGACAGCAAAAAAGGAAAAGGAGAGAGTAAAAAAGCAGCCATGGCAGGAAGATTAGGAAAGAAATGTGTTGTACTTCTACCACTTAGAGAACATGACAGGACTCTCACTGCTGCTGGTCACCCCACGTAACAATTTACACCAACTCAGTGACTCTGGTGGCCATTCCTCCATGGTAAACTGGTTCTCTTACAGTGGTCCACAGCCTAAACAAGGCCAAAAGAGGCCAACTAGTACATGGAATACTATTAGCAAAGAAGTTACGGCCCAAAATACGTAGCTGGTTTGGCTGGTTCCCTACCAGCCCAGGAGGAGAAGCCAGCCCAGGCCAGGGATGTGGGCTTTTCCTTTCTGCCCATGTCACCAACCCACTCATCCAGGCTCACTTCAGGTCCTATTGTGAATACCTGAACCCCCTCCTCTCCACCTATGCTCACACCTACTTCACTACCATCCAGTCAAAACAAAAAACACAGCTGCTACTATCCCTTCTCATCTCATCACACCCATCTTAGAAAACCTCCACTGGCTCCTTTACCCTTTTCACTCTGCTGTATTCATGCTGGTTGTCCAGACCTCCAGTACTCTCACAACTTGGCTCCTCCCTTCTTATATGCTCTTGTTTGTTACTGCATCTCTTTTTACTTTGCTACTGGGGCTGGACCGTCCCATAAAATTTGTGCTTTCTTTCACCTCATCCCTGATGCTTAGGATACCCCTTCCTGGCCTGATTTGTCAAGTCACCACCCAATTTCAACTCCATACCTCTTTCAAGACCAACGTCAAGCAGTTCATAACGGTTCAGCTAGAGGACAGCAAGTGAAAAGCAGTGTTTTTAATTTATGAGCATGTTATATATGTGAAACATTATCTTTTCCCAACTTTTTTTGGGGGGGGGGTATATATATGGTTGTCTTCTCTTCCATATTCAGATATTTCAGATCTTGTTAGGATGTAAGCTAAACAGATCAGGAATCATGTCTACCTATAGTTTTGTACAGCACCTTGCACAATGAGGGTAACTGAACTTTATTGAGGATTCTGGGCACTACTACAATGTGAACGCATAAAAAAATATACAATGTGAAACATAAAACATGAGGATTGATAACCAGATTGCTGCCAGATTGTGAAATAAAAATTTCAACTTTATTGCAAGTACAAAATCACTACCATGAGAAATAGCTTCTAGGGGAGTGGAGGGATAAGGGATGACTTTGAGAACAGATGGTACCTGCAAAGTTTCCAATGCTCACCTTCTCGTCGGCTGTTGCGTAGACACTTAACCTTGGGGATCTTGGTAAGGAGCTGGCAGTCCTCAGCTAAGGAAAGGGAAAAATGTTTGGCACAAACACATGAATTATTTGGCTTCAGTGGAGAGCTCTGATGAACTGTTCTCATATGTCTCCACAGGAGGGAAAGCTCTGCTTTCACTTAATATCACATTAATTGTGTTGATGGCCTTCTTCCCATTGTCTAAAGTGGCGTTTCTCAACCCGTGGGCCCCAACAATATATGAAAGGGTTGGGAACAATCTTGAAAAATGGATTGACAAACTTTAAAAATGGTTCTCCTTTAAAGAAGAAAAATGTGGGAAAATGGGGCTTTCCCCTTGCAGACAAGGTTCAAATTACACTTTGACTCTGGGGGTGGAAGGGTCTACAAAAAAACCAAACTGGTTTACTGGAAGGAGCAATCCGATGAGAGACCCCCCTGGGTTATGATTTTCAAATCTGACAGGGGGGCTCATCTCTTATGGGAGAGCTCAGCCCCCCTGAACTCCCTTGTAATACATACCCTGCTTGCAGGCTGGCAGAGTTCCAGCCTGCAAGGGGCTGCTTGAGGCCCTCCCCCCACCCCCCCCATGCCCTATGCACTAGGGGGCTGGAGCACGGGGTCAGGATAAATGGATCCTGGTACAAAAAAGATTGAGAACCACTGGTTTAAAGAGTGCACAAAAGAGCATGGCTTGCTCGACAATCCTTTCTCTGATTGATGAGCCGATGCCTCCACTCCAATGCTGTGAAGGACTGAGGGTGCAGCCACCTCACCCTCAGCATTTCAGAAGCACAAAGGGGCACGTGCTGAAGGTGCAGAACTGAGAGCAGGAGAAATAGAAGGCCATCAGTGCCTAGTGAACCAGGGAGTTAGTTACAGGTGAAAGAGACCTGTTCTATTAGCTGATTTAGTCCATTTCCCTGCAATCAGTTGTCAGCCTGGGTGTTCCCTACAATCTGTTCTCCAGGACAGCTTTTTGGTTGACTAATTAATCCAACCCATGAGGATTTGACTATCTTCCTTGAGGAAACTCTTCTGCTAATATGGAGACATCCAACTGAGAATCTCATTTACAGTCCACAGAGTCCAAGTCACACCTGCTTTACAAAACACAGGTGCTATATGTCCTGGCATGGAATGTCGCATTTGGATCACAGCAGCCTTCACCTTGCACTAAGCTGAAACAGTGCATGCTGGGCCATGTAGTCCTGGAAGGCCACACTTTGACAGTAAGAGCAGGCAAGTCACTGGCCACTTGGGTTATATAAATTCACTCCCTGCCACTCCTACTCCAACAAATATTACTGGAAAAAAAGTTGCTATTACAACCCTGTTTCCCTTGATTCAGCTGTCCTCGCCTCTGCCTGCTCTTATCCCATGCACCTCTGTGTCTTGGAGAACCCCCTTTGTTCCTCCTCTCACAGCCTCAGTGCTCTGGAGAGAAACATTAAAGCCCCCAGCCAAAATGCTTCTCTTGGCATCTCTGCATAAAGGCTTTTCCATTTTCAGGGTACTCACAGTAGGAAATATTGCTCTTGTGTGGGCAGTTTGGCAGCTGCTGTATCATTCAAATACAGTGGCAAGTGCTCATGATTAAAGACTACTGAGATATTACTAAACATCTGCTATAAAAGAGGACCATGTCCCAGCATCAGATAAGCCACAGTTCCAGTGAATGCATTACAAGTTATGACAAGAGTGGGCCCAGAAAGTCAGCTTAGCTAATCACTTTCCAGAACACAGCAATTAAGATGTCTCGCGACAGATCCAGTGCTGAGAGTTAGAGCCACTCTGAAGACTCATATTGAGGGCTGCCTCCAGTAAGCCCAGCTGTTATTTGGTACCTGATCATCTGGACTGAAGAGTCAATGGCAGTCAGCTGTGATCTCTCATGTGCCAGTGCCTACAGAAGCAGGTCTAGCTTGCCAAATTATCCCAATGGGCATACAGCTGATCTTTTTTTAATCACTTTCTAGCTCTGACACTGATTTTCTTAGTGTATGTGGAGAAACTGAGGCACACAACCAGAAGGCAGACATATGAGACAGCTCAACTATGTGATAGGTACCTAAATACAGTAGCTGTATTTTCAGAAGAGATTGGCACCCAACAGCTGCCACTGAAGATAAGGAGTTGCTGGGATAATCCTATCAGTTGTGAAAGGCAGTTTCTGGTTGACTACTTAGGCAGATCTGGCCAGGACCTCCTCAAATGTTGACCTTGGCTCTGTAATGAATTAGAGTACTCTCAGCCTGGACTCATGGCTAAAAGGCATCCTCTACCTGTTGAACACAAGCTTTTGCAGCAGTTCTCTGCTGTTAAGTCTCTCTTTCCCTTTCTCTCTCAACCATGTAACTAGGCTTTGCTAGTCCTGAACACCATTCACCATACTTGTCCTAAACAGCCCATCAGATAGCATTTAATGAGATCAGACCAAGCACTCTGGCAACCTGACAAGAACTGCCAAAGTGACACAAAGAAGAGAAGGTTAAATGAGGAAACAATCAGAGGAAAATATTCAAAATGAAAACACAGCCTCTTTGCCATGGATGGAAAGCAAACTAGGTAAAGAAAAAGCCTCTCTTCTTTGGCCAACTGGCACAAGAGCAAGAGAGGGAGAGGGGGGAGTGAAGGAGGAAATGCAAGAGAAAGGGGCAAAAGACAGAGTCCAAGGAAGAGAAGTCAATAGGTACTTACGATCTGAGCTGAAGTCATCTACTAGAATGATCTCCTGAATGAGACTGGCAGGGGTGCGGTTGAGAACGCTGCAGGAATCCAAGATGGAAAAAAAATGACCCTCGTCATCACTGTGATAACTTACAGAAAGCATCAATAAAGGCTTTTGCCTGCAGTGTCTGTAAACCTGACAAGACATATAAATGGCTGCTACATATTAACTGAGGA
This sequence comes from Crocodylus siamensis, assembly GCF_052110815.1. Taxonomy (NCBI): domain Eukaryota; kingdom Metazoa; phylum Chordata; order Crocodylia; family Crocodylidae; genus Crocodylus; species Crocodylus siamensis. The sequence continues at coordinate 224,867,030 of NC_143396.1, read as the reverse complement.
ATTCTGAGAGGTAATATATTATAGGGTGCTACTGGCCACCTTCTTCACCACTGCACTGCCCCCTCCACCTGTATCTATTAGGCACGAGGAGACCTATTGAGGGTCAGCTATGATAGCACCCATGGCCCCTGGTCAGGACTGCTGCCTTCAATGTATTTTCTAATGCTTTGTCCAATATGCTGTATATCTAAACTCCCACACGGGGCCTTCTATCCTTTCCCTTGGGAAGAGACTCTTCAATAAAACAACAGGTTTAACCATTACTCAGTGGGGGCGTTTACACAAGATACTAACTGCTCAGTAGCCTAATCCTACTGCGCAGTAGTGTGCAGGGCAAAAGCTGTGCTAATACACTACTGCACAGTAATATTAGGCTGCTGCACAGTTAGCAACACTAAAAAGCTGTGTGCTGGCACTACTGCACAGTAGCGCCAGTTACTGTGCACTGATTTAGTACTTGGTTATACAAGTACTAAACTTAATGAGCAGTAACTACTGCACATTAATGAACGTCTGTGTTAAAATTCAGTTCAAATATTCCCTTCCTGATTTCATCTTCTGGCACTCTCCATCATTTAATCCCCACTTGGCCATTTATACCCCTTAGGTACTCCATTTGGGTTTTATGAAATGTAGCCCCCTTCCAGAGAGGGGGTTTCAGAGAGGCAGGGGCTGGAAATTCAATTCAGACTAACTGTCTTACTGGTGTAGGGGACACACAGGCAGGGAGACAGACCAGGAAACTGACAAGGAGTGTGACCAAATGCAGGCTGAAGAAAATATGCACGTGGATGGGATTTGTGAACTGAACCTAGTGGGAACCCTGCTACAAAAGAGAAGTGGTTGTAGGGGTTGGGATGGAGCACCTTAAGCAGATGCAGCTTCCAAGTGTTATACTATCAAGGTATGGGTGGTCTGACCTAATGGTAAGGGGTGAAATGAGAAGCCACATTGGCCCAGAAGATTGGAAACCCATGATAGCCAGGATTTTAAACCTATAAGTAGAAACTAAGAACTCAGGATTCAAAACCTGGAACCTCGTTGAAACGTGCTGCAAGCCTTCCAAATCTCTGAATCTCTCCAAATCAATTCCGTGGCTTCCCATTCAATTCAGATCTTTTAATGGGTCTCCCAATTTAATTTGAATTCAAAGATTCAGCTGTCGAATCAGGCCAAATCTCTTCCAAATCTAATTGACTACCAAAGCGTCACACAGCCCTAATGTTTAAGTGCCTTGCAGAATCAGGACATAAGCAACAAAGGAGTATCGTATTAAAAAGAAAAAAAAAATCAAAGCTAATATTATCCTTCAGATTTCTCAGCCTGTCTTGCTTTATTGGCACCTATCTTTTACATTTTAAGCTCCCTTGGGCAGGGATCATTGGCATTTTTTGCTTTATTCTGTACATACACAAAAAGAAGAATACTACAATATTCCAAGGCTGGAGTACCATCACACCAGAATTGTGCATAAATAAGTGGTCACCTCTTTGCACACTGAACCTACAGTTGCACTGGCTGGCCCTTTTTACTGCCATTCTCATATTGAAAACTCGTGATTGCTTTGCTGGTCAATATCACATCTCACTATTTCAGGTTTATGTTTCCAGGTGCCCCTCCATGAGTACGTGTGTTTCAGTTTATATGTCCCTAGATGTCTTAGCTTGCATTTTTCCAAGCCAAGTCTCATTTGCCATTCTCAGCTCATATTTCAACCCTCTCTGGATCCCTCTGCATTATTTTTCTGTTTGTACTAGTGATTGCAACTCCTCCAGATTTAATATCATGTGCAAATTTCAGAGACAGGACTTTCCTGTACTTTGTATGGAAATTCACACCTGTACAATGTCAGTATAAAATGCAATTAAATTGAATGGTAACATTTTGTACCCACTCTCCTCAGATGCAAATAACCACAAGGTGAAAGGAAACAGAGAACCAGGTCCAGAAAGTTTAAACAGTTTCTTAAAACAATATTTAACAGGAATGGACCTCATATCTCCTGTCATGTAATTCTTCCTTCCTCCGTTCCCGGTCTTTCCTGTGTATATCACTGCCTGACCCTACCTCTGTAGAAATGTTCACCTTGGCTTGACCTCCTCCCAGCTTGACCAGCTTTTCAACCTACACGACTCGTGTTTTCTCCACAAGCTCCAGGAGAAGAAAGAAACACAAAAACATTCTTCCTTTTTCTTCAATCTGGTGCTGTAGTGGGCTAAGGAATTCTTAGCAGCCCATGGTATGCTTAATTCTAACCCAGATCTGCAACTACAAGCAACACTGTTTTCCTTACAGAAGTGCCATGAGAATTAGTTATTGTTAATTCAGAAGTAAAAGTTATTCAGATGTCATTTCACTATTCATAGATTCATAGATATTAGGGTCAGAAAGGATCTCAGCAGGTCATCGAGTCTGACCCCTGCCCTGGGCAGGAAAGAGCGCTGGGGTCAGACGACCCCAGCTAGGTGCTTGTCCAAAATTCAGTTGAGAATTACCTTCCATATCTGAACTGGGAGCCCAAGTCAGTCAGTTTCCCTGTTCCATGGATTTCTTGTTTCCTTACTCTTCTCACAGCTACCTCTGGTCACTCAGTGTTTGTCTCTGTCCTGTCGCACAGGTTATCATCAGTGTTGCTGTCTTAGGGTCCTCTCCACTACAGATATATGATCCTTCTGGTTTATGGACTCTCCACCTCATTGCACATATCAGCCATTATTTAACTTGCCAAAGCCCTTTGGGATGCAGCTTCTATCTATGTAAGGTGCTATACCAACTGTGTGTGTATTATACAGCATAGTTTCCACAGGGATTTACAGTCACTCTGCATGGGCACTGGAGAGTTGACAGCCCTGTTGACTTAGTCGAAACACGCCACCTACAAATCAGTACCCATAGAGAAAATGTATCCTTACACTTGAAAAAAATCAGTGAGAGAAAGAAAGAGGAAGAGAGAGAGAGAAAGGGAAAGAAAGAGAAAGAGATCATTCTCATAACTCTCCCTCTAGAAATGTCCAGCCTGGCAGAAACCAGTGATATCATTTAGTGACCAGCCAGGCAGGGATACCAAGTAGGCAAATGGTTTTTGAGTGACAGCCATGTCCTGTAGAGCAAGGGATGCCAAGTGAGCAGCCTGTTTATGAGTGACAGCTGTCTCCTGCAGAGCAAGCTATGTCAAGCGGGCAAGCAGTTTACAAGTGACAGCCATCTCCCACAGAATAAAGGATGCCAGTAGCAAGCTGTTTGAAATGCCACTTGAGTAGCTTCTTCTAGCATTTAGGCTCTTCCTCATTTTGTTCTGTATTCCCACTCTCATTTAGTCTCCCACTGGTCTTTTTAACCACCCCTCAGACACTGTATCTTCTTTGACAATTGCCTCAAGGCTGAAAATGAATCCTGGTGGCTTAAAGATGTTGTATAACATGGGCATTTGGGACTTATACTGCATTGCCTGCTAAACAAATCATGAGCCCATGGACACAAACATCTTTTCTATCCTAGGGGGTTTTAAGGAAAAATGTTTTGGACAGAGACATTTTTAACCCCCATAAAAAGTGCATTGAAAGTGCAATCTAGCTGTAGAAGCCTTCTCTACACTAGGGCTCCCACTCATCTTAATACAAGTTTAGCTGAACTGGTGAGATCAAACTTTCATATTTCTTCTTAGAATTTCCTTGCATAAAACTGATATTTAACAGTGGCCTCTGATTTTGGCTTTCCAGCTTAAGATCCTTAAGGCTTGGTTTGAAACTTCAGCTGCAGTGAAAATTTTAAATCTGGCTGTAAATCAGACCCCAAAAATCCATATCTGCTTTAGAAAATTTTGTCTGTAGGTGTCATTCATTTTCAATCACCCCTCTTCATCATCCTCAAATTACTTAAGTTCTATTTAGTGAAAAAGTACCTAGTTGCCATGTTGACATACAACTTTCATCAGGTGCAACTTGAATAGATAAATATGATCATCTAAAAAACAGAGCCCTAACTGACCCAGAAAGCTAGATTCACCTGTTGTGGATTCAGAAATGACGATATTCTGGAAGTCTGACCAGCCAACAGATTATAAACTAGTTGGTGCAGTTTTATGCTTTGCCTTGCTTAATATCGCCAAGGTCTTCTGCAACCTTAAAACCAACCAATAAACAGAACAGAACAGTCCCTTTCATACTTTATGTATCCCAAAGTGCTTTAGAATAATTACATAGTGGTAGGTGCACTGACTGTGTAGGCGAACTCAGCAGCAATTATACTCACAGCAATAACTCAGCCAGGCACATTCAGACCTGTTCTGCTCAGAGACAGGACCAGTGGTTTTATATTAGATTCCTTGAAAGTCGCCCTGGAATCTTTAATTTTCTCTTGAAAATCAAAAAGAACCCACTGGTCCCCTGGAAAAGGAAACGTCAGATTAAGGTCTCCCCGAAAGATAGCTCCTTTAATGGTGCAGCCATGTCTAGAACCCTATCGCCAGTGTACATGAGCTGGAACCATATAAGGACCTTTTGACCCAGTGGGAACAGTATGGTAGTCTGCCTAGCAAGCAATAGCTAAACATTGGTATGGCTGTTGTCTGGACTGCAGAGAAACCCAATCTTCAAAATCCCCTCTTATGCTGGTATGAATTAGGATCAACTTTTTGATGGTAGACCATGAAGGCATAACACTAATGGGAGAACTGAGCGGTCTGGCTACCAGCAGTCTGACAACCAGGTATCATTTGTCAGCAACAGCTCCAAGAGGAAGTGCCAATAAGCCAACCGTACAGGGCAGTGTGTACCTGTTTCCTCCTGGGAATACATCGTCAAGAGCAGCAGGGCAGAGCTCAAGGTTTGTTTAGAACAGACAGGTTTTGCCCCTTTCATGCTGTAGGAGGCTAGAGAGTGCTGCATGTGTCTGACCACGGGGATCCTGGTCTGCTTTGGGTATTGGCTACCTGGGGCTCTCGGAAGCCTTATGATCAGCTAATTAATACACCATGGGACCTGAATTGAAACCCACCCCTGCATGTTCCTTTTCCTCTAGCTGCCACCTTCTCCACATTCGGATTGTCACAACTTCTAGCCACCTACCGGTCCCTGCCTCTCTCAGGTTTTTTTTTAAGATGCCTAATTCCATAGTTTCTAGCCATCTAGCCTGGCCTATGATGTAAATCCAGTGCTGTTGCCCTAGCAGCACTGAGACTCCAAACAATTTTCTGAACAATGGTTCTGTAGAACTCATTTTATGGTTCAAATGAAAAGGAAATGAGAGGGAAGAAAGCAAACATGTTATTGCAACACAGATAGGCCTCTGGAAACCAGGTGGCACCAAATTGGGAAGAGTTAGAAAACCAGCTTCCTAGCCATGAGGCCAACTTGGGCACACTTAAAAAAGCCCATTATTTATTCACAAAGTAAACTTCTGCAGACCCCCTTAGGACCTGATGCAAGATGAACCAGTACCAATAAATAATGCATTCCCGCTAGAGGTACCTCTGCTCTACCTTCCAGCTGAGCTATTTTTTCTTTTCATTTAGCTTCCACTTGAGAAACAGGCTTTTCCAAGACCTGGCAGCCCACTTCAGGGACCCTTTGAGTGACTATATGATATGTTAGCAAGGGCGGAAGGCACAGTCTTTGAGAAGCTAAAATTGGAGAGCCTCAGCAGCCTCTCCAGCAAATAAAAGGATTACAGGTGGGGGAAGAGAAAGAAAGGAAATTGTTGGAAATATTTCTCTGCTGTATAAATAGCAGCAGGTGTCCTCAAACTGCCTTCTGTTTGGGGCAGCCCAAACTGTCTATGGCCCCTACCTATTAGTGGATCCAGGAATGGGATAAGAGGAGGGTAGCTTCTGCCCCCAACCTTGGCCATGTCAAGCTTGTGCAGTCACTTCAGGCTCCTACTGAAGAGCCATGCAAGCAGTGAGCTCTGAGATCACCGAATGATTGGGGCAGGGTCTGGCCAGAGCCTTTGCTTTTGTGTGGCTGCAAAGCCCAGAAGATGAATGCTGCTGCTGTTGCCCCTCCTATTCCTCTGCCTTCCCCTTGAATTCAGCAGCAGGGGAAAGGAAGTAGTAGTGGCAATGCTTACTCTCCGGCCTCCCAGCACACCCCATACCAAGAGCTGACATGTGGCACAGCCAAAGACAGGGGGTGACTGCACCACTACACCCTCTCTGGATCTGCCCCTGCCGTTGCTTATTTGTTTATGAGTCAGAGATGAGAAGCCACATACCTTGGTTAACTGGGTTACTGTTGGTTGGCAGGGGCTCTGCACAAGCCCCTTGGTGGGGATTTAACAGGAAGTCAGATGCAAAGGCTGTTCCACAAAGACATGATTACAGGGTATGTTTATGCTGCTTTGGTGATAGTTTCATAGTTTCATAGTTTCACAGTTTCTAGGGTCAGAAGGGACCTGAGCAGATCATCTAGTCCGACCCCCTGCCATGGCAGGAAAGAATACTGGGGTCAAACGACTCCAGCAAGATGTTCATCTAACCTCCTCTTAAACACCCCCAGGGTAGGAGCCTGCACCACTTCTCTTGGAAGCTGGTTCCAGACCCTAGCTGCCCTGACCATGAAGTAGCGCCTTCTGATATCTAATCTAAACCTACCCTCTGCCAGCTTGTGACCGTTATTCCTAGTCACTCCTGGCGGTGCTCAGGGGAACGGTGACTCCCCCAATGCCTGCTGATCCCCCCTGACTAGTTTATAAGAGGCCACAAGATCCCCCCTCAGCCTTCTCTTTTGGAGGCTGAACAGGTTCAGGTCCCTTAGCCTCTCCTCATAGGGCCTGCCCTGTTGTCCCCTGATCATACGAGTGGCCCTCCTCTGGACCCTCTCCATGCTGTCGACATCCCTCTTGAAGTGTGGCGCCCAGAACTGGACGCAGTACTCCAGCTGCAGCCTGACCAGCGCTGCATAGAGGGGGAGGATCACCTCCTTGGACCTGCTCGAGTTGCATCTGTGGATGCATGCCAAGGTGCGGTTGGCCTTCCTAACTGCCTCCCCACACTGCCGGCCCATGTTCATCTTGGAGTCAGTGATGACCCCAAGATCCTTTTCCGCCTCCATGTTGACAAGAGGGAGTTCCCTAACCTGTAGGTATGGTGCCAGTTGTTCCTCCCAATGTTTAGTGTGCCACCAAAAAGCACACCTCACCCACCTCTTCAGGCAGTGAAGCTACCCTGAGGGTGCCCCTCGCTGCTGCCATCAAGTATGCCGGAGACATAACACTTGAGAGCAGTCTACAGTCTCCTCTCTGAGTTTGGTGCATGTGCAGCAGGTGGTGGTGGGCAGGCTGCCCTGTGGAAGCAGTAGAGACAGGCTCTAAATGTATTATTAGACTTAGGAGGTGCCTCTTCACCAGGTTCTGATGCTACCACCTTTCACTCTGAAAAACACTCACAGGTGTACAGTCTGTGCTGCTCTCTGCCCCCATGGAACAGGCTCTGGTTGCCTACTGGTGTTAAGTCATACTAGTGCCCTAGTTAGGACCAGCTACATATTTCAATTGATCACCTTCCAGATCCTTTGCTTCCCTTCCTGAAAACACCTCAAGCAGGCTCTGTCAACCCTGCTGATTCCCTCCCTCTGCTGCCTGAGTGCCCCTTGCTAGTTGCTTCCATGATGTTTCAGGCCCAACCCCAACAGCCTCCTTCCTGCTGTTAATGATCTCTACAAGCCCCCTGTCTACCTATCCTCCTGACACCCTTGACACCCTCAGTTCCTGCATGACCTTTGTAGATACACACAACTGGCCACCCTACCTCCTTCTCTCTTGCTGATTTCTGAGCTTATGGTCAAACCAGAAGCCACCAGCAGGGGATCACAGTTTATGGGACCTGCAGAATGAAAAGTTTCCTCCCCTGACTCATTGCCGAAAGATCTCTCCAATCCCCAGACTAGCACTCCTTCAGACCTAAAGGTTAAAAGCCCCTTCTGCTAAAAGCACCTACCTCTTCACTGTGCGGAGCAGGGTGGAACGAGCCTCGTTGTGAAAGGTGATGATGATGCTGGTTGCCGGCAAGTCTGCATCATAGTGTACTGAGGCACATCTGTAATGTGGGAGAGTAAAGCGAGTTAAACTAGATGCAATGGACAACAGCAGGTTGAGGGAAATGCCTGACATTTCCAAGGAGAAAACAACCAAGTGCAACAGAGCTCTTGCTGCTCCGAACTTCAGCCTCCAGCAGGGAGGGCGAAGAGCTGCTGAGAGCAATGGAGTTAAGAAGCATACTAAAATAAAAGTGCATTAGCAGCTACACAGAAAAAGTGGTCCAAGGCACTAAAGTCTGACTCCACAATACTGGGAGTGAGAGACAACTAATTGTCCAAATAGGGGGCTGAGACCCAAGACTTTTGGACTACATTTCTGGATTTGTCACTGACCTGTAGGTGCCAACAAAAGTGACAATTTTTCACCTGATCTGGCCTCTAAAGGTGCCACAAGTGCAAAACTGCAGAGTACTTTAAAGAGCCTGATCCCACCACAATCTGAACCCTCATACGAGGGTTCAGATGAAGGCAATCCAAAGTGGAGTGCCTTCATTAACTTCTGTCTGCACATGCCAGAAACAGGGCTTAGCTGACACAGCCCAGCACAGCTCCTGGTACTGTGTGCAGAATGGGAGAGGGAGAAGGGAGTAGAGGAAACTTGTTCTGGGGGTTGCCTAGCTGGTGCTGGATGGTGGGGTGGGTGGATTAGAGCCTCCTACCCGCCACCCCAAGGTGGGGGCTCCAAACCACTCCCCCCACACTCCCCAACTCCAGCATGGCTGGGGAAACTCCAGAATGGACCTTCTTCCTCTGCCTTCTCCCCATCCCATCCTGAGACAGAACGGGATCAGGGAGATGCGGGGCAGAACTTGGGGAAGAGGCTGCAGAGATGCAGTCTCTTTTCCTGGATGGGCTCCAAATTGGAGCTCCATCTCTCATCCTCCTGACCCAGCAGCTAACATGGTGGGTCAGGAGGATTGGTCTAACTCATGGCACTTTCTGAGAAGTGCTATGAGTTAGACCTGGAAGCTGCACTTCTGTCTGTGCCTTCTGTGATCTTAATGTGTCATTTAAGGAGTGGACAAATGAGAAATCTACCTCAGGGCAAAAAGAAGGCAAGACTTTAGTGCATGTCAACTGCATGTCACAAGGTAAGAGCATGGCTATGGGGAGTTATCATAGCACAGCTGATACATGGTAAGGCCCTGACCCCTTTCATCTCAAAATAAATCGTCTGCATGTCCATATCCTTAAACTCAATTTTCTCAAGTGTAAAACAAGGATAATGTATACCTGCTACTGAGCAGAGTGGGGAGGTATCATTGATCTGTGTCTATAAAACACTTGGGCTTGTCTATACCACATTAGCAGCAGATCTCATGGAGGATAGGACTAAGCATATACCTCCTCTGCCCTCAAGTTCACTGGAATTTTGAGTGAGGCTGCTCTGATCTTGTTCCCATTGGCTCCTCTCAGACTTGCTGGCAGCCACAAGCTCAAGAAAGGGACAAGGTTAAAGCAGCCTTGCTAGGGAGCTTTCAGCCCTGGGGAATGTCAGCAGACTCAAGTGGGTGGGCAGAGGTGCTGAGTATGTGGGGGGTCTGTAGCATGAACTGAACTAATGTGGCTGATGTTAACATAGAGTGTAATAATAGTGAAACGTAACCATGTTAGTCTTGTCCTGTAAGCAACTTGAAAACTCCATTTTATAGCCTTCTGCTTGACATAAGTGGATGAACTTTGCATAGCCTGTATGTATGAGTGTGTGTAAAAGGGTGAATGGTGAGAGAATGGCATAGAGATGGAAGAAGAAGATTCAACTGTTTATGTAAGCAACAAGGCGCCAAATGTAAGTTACCAACCAGTAACTAACAAACACCTGAAGAATCCCTTTGAAGCTCGAAGGCACAAAGGAGATAACAGAAGAAGAAATTCTGCCAGACAGGCAACAAAACACTCCAAGGCTAAGATAAGCTGAAGACAAAAGAAGAACAACCACAAAAACAGAAGCTGGGTATGGAAAAACCCCAAAGCACTGAAACAGAGGATGCTAATCCCTATTAAAAAAACCACTTTGAAAATGCCAGGTTGGGTGAGTTTCTTTCTCTATTGCTGTTTCATCAGAGCACATCTGTTCACCCCGCTCCAGCTGTTATCTTTAAATCTGCTATCTTCAAATCATCATCATCTACTCAATAAGCCTGCGTTGGCCACCCTGGGCTGATATTGAGCAACTATTGCTGGTAACTATATCTGGTGTATGTGCAGATGAAATGGTTGTTTTGTGTATGTGTATGCCTGTGTGTAATGATGTGTATGATGATTTTTGTGTGTTTGTATGAACGGTGTGCCTGAACCTCTATGTCTAACTCATGTAATCAATAAAGGTAGCACCTTGCCTTATCCCCCTTTATAAAGTATCACTCGTGATTTGAGCAATTGGCAATTTGTGTAACAAGTCAGCAACTTTGGGGCAGGTCGTGGGTAAGGTGTGCTCAGTCCTGTCCTCTTGAAGACCTACCACTGATTCAGTATAGACAGGCCCTTGGAGGCCAGCCTCTGCAGAAGGAAAAGCAGCTACCGTCATTGCATCTGCCCCATGCACAGGGGTTTCTTTTTCAAATAGTAACATCCCTGCTGGCAATGGAAAGTGATTTCTGCCCCCCTCATCCCTGGGAAAATACCAACATCAAGATGATTAGTGAGACTGCAGTGTCACCAAATGGGAGGTTGTTCAAGAAGAAGAATGTGCTTCACTACCAGCCAGAGTGAAAGCACTGAGGAGATGAGTTAGGCTCCTTTAAATGAAAAATGCCCTCTCACCTGACTTGACTAAAATGTCAGATATCCATTTGCGCTTGTACTCAAAGTCAAGAGTTAGCCTGAAGTAAACTTTTGCCAGGGTTCCTTATATCCCCAGTGAGCAAGGGTTGTTAAAAGGGAGAAGGAGTCATTCCCATAACTCTGCCAGTCTATTTTTCTCCTGTGTCTCATCAAGTCTGTTTTGCAGGTAACCATTGAACTCAATGCGCTCTGTCCCAAGATTCCAGTTTGGAGTCTGGATGTGGAATGTGTGGTTACCAATAAACAAAGAGCTGAGACAAGAAAAGAAGTGAGGCTGGAACAACCTAAGTTGGATGAGAGCAGCACTGCTCATTGAAAATCAATAATGCAAGAATCTAAACAGACTCTTTCAATCTGGGAGAAAAGTGTTTATCAAAGCCTTGAGGATCCTTCCCAATGTCCCTCCCTATGAAAACTGTTAGACAGCAATAACCATCTTTCCAAAGGCCAATAGTCCAGAGGAATCTCCATGGAGTGAAATGAAAGCTACTAGGGCTGTGCGAAACTACGGATGCTGATTCAATTCAGAGAAGATTCAGCCCAGTTTGGTGGGTGAATCTCTGAATTGAATCAGGAGACAAATAAAAAGGTCTGAATTGATTTGAAGCTCTCTGAATCAATTTGCAAAGGATTCAGAAAGCTTCTGAGATTTGGGCAGTCCCCACTCACTGCCGCAGGGAGCTGGTCCCAGACTCTGTGCTGCTAAGTAGGGGGCAGGGAAGGGGGGTCTGGAGGAGGGCAGAAGGAACCATAGGGGGACTCCCACCAGGCCCCAGCCCCCCTGAGTATCCTCCAACCCCTGCCCACTCTCCCAGCCCCTCTCATGGCTGCCCCGCCTGGCCCCAGCTCCCGGCTCTTTAAAAAAACCCCGCAAAAGCCCGAACTCACTGGCTCCTGCCAGGCAGGGGAGTGATTCCCACTGCCCTGCACTGCATGGGGGACTCTATCGTGAGTCCCCAGCCTCCCCCTCCCCCCATGGCTCCCCAGCCCAGCTCCAGGCTCTTTAAAAAAAATAAGAAAAAAAAAGCCCCCACTCACCAATTGCTACAGCAGCCATCAGGCCTTCTGGCGACTTGTGACAGAGCTTTCCACATTGCACAGGGCATTGGAAGGCAGAGGAAACTGGCCCCCACCTGGCAGAAGCTGGTGAGTTCGGAGCTTTTTTTTTTTTTTGGAAGAGCTGGGAGCCGGGGTGGGTGGGGCAGCCAATGGGGGGAGGTGGCTGGGAGAGTGGGAAGGGGCCAGGGGGCTCATGGCAGAGCCCCCCATGCAGCACGGGGCAGTTGGGATCCCCCACCCCCCCATCTGGCAGAAACCAGTGAGTGGGAGCTTTTTTTCTTTTTTTAAGGTGCTGGTACACTGGGGCTGGGCAGAGTAGCCATTGACAGGGCTAGAAGAGGGCGGAGGATGGGGCCTGTTCGATTTGGAGGTTCAGCTGATTCAGCAGCAGCCAGATCTCCTAATCAGATCTGGCTGAATCAATTTGGGACAGTGATTCAAATCACTGAATCAAATCACTGTCACCCAAATTGGCCGAATCTGATGCGAATACTAGTTGCTTTGCACAGGCCTAAAAGCTACCCCTTCTTTCCAGGGATGGAGCATACTGCAGCCACAGCATTCCCAGGTACTTCTGGTCTAGTAGCAATAGGCTGCGTTAGTAGCAATAGGCTGCTTTCCCAGAGGCCTTCCTCCTGCATACTAGTGCAACAAGATTTCATAAATTCACCAAGCCAGAGTTCCACCACCTCCCTGAAAGGCTTTCCCCTGCCTCAGTAAAACTGTGACAGACTGCAGCTCACTCCAACAACAAGCATTCGTCTATGAATCCTGGATCCCAGATTCCTGAGAACTTTGGAAGTGATAGATTGGGGCTGATATGTTCCTTCAAACTCCCCCCTCATCTCACATTCCTGAGAAGGTGACTGTGGATTGGCCTATATTGGCCACATGTCCTGGTCAGACTCCAAGCCCCAGGATTGGGGCCTATTATTTTTTGGACAATTGGGGTCACATTTAGACCAATGGTTTTTAGCCTGTGGTCCATGGACCCCTGGGGGTTTACAGACTATGTCTAAGGGGTCCACAAAAGATTACTATGATCAATCAAAAGTATGTGAATACCCACACTTATAATTCGAAGGAATACCCACACTTCCATTCAAAATTTCCAAAGAGGTCCACAAATGAAAAAAGGTTGAAAACCACTGATTTAGACTAAACTTTCAGCAGGAGCTATGAAAAATGATTCATTTCTTCCCATGACTTATCACTGTCATTTTCATTTCAGCACTTATTACCATTGTTTTATGATTATTACTAAACTGTTACTACTTTTTATCAGCCCGTTCAATGCTGTTGTTTTATGACTATTCTAAGCAATGACTATTTTTTCATTATAGCATTTTATTACTATGACAGTGGCATATTACAGCAATTTTCAGGCATAAAAGAAACCTTGATCAAGACAAAGTGGAATACTTCAGACCTGGCAGGAGACATACCACATATATTATCACTCTAAAATAACTCAGGTGGAGCTTTTTAAAGACATTAAGATGGAAAGATGTGGGAAAATGTAGAGATCTGTCTGTTTTCTCTGAAGCCCCCAGATTTCAGCATCACAAAGGAGAAGAAAAAAGGCTTCTGGAAAGGTCAGGCCTTTCTTTGTACTGGGTTGAATAATATTAGTATCTTATGTCCAAGGGATTCCCAAGTGATTGGAAAATAATGGGCCACAGGCACAGCTGTGCCTGAGCTTTGCTTTTGTTTCTGAAGCAAGAAGAGAGGAGCAGATGTCCTTCTGACCCCTGAAGCTTTAAAGCTTCAGTCAGTGGTGGGAATCATGCAGCAGCACAGGTTCAAATATCAGCAGCATATGGTTGACATCAAGCTCTCCATTTTTTTTAATGTGAAATGTGCTGTGCTGTTAGTGTCTAGATGAAAATAGTTGGCAGGAACTGAAACTGAAACAAGATGGTACCATAAGTCTGGCTAAAGGGGGCTGGCACAGGAATCAGGGAGGTGAAGAGTGGCTGACTTGGAGTTTGTGAGCACATCTACACATGCTATTGATGCACATGAATAAACTCCAGGGCTTATTGTTCCCGGGCACTGCATCTGCACATGCACCCAGGAGTGTAGCATACTGAGCTTGATTAGAGAAGCCTTGGCTGGCAGGGGGCACAGGGGGTCAGCCTGCAAGCCCAGGGCTGTTCCCCTTGGCTCAATGTGTTGCAGAGGGGCTGGATAGGGCATGAGGGTGTTTCAGTATGGGGCTAGCCAGCAGGCAGCCCTCACACTGAACCACCCTTGTGCCCCAGCCAGCCATGTCAAGCATCTACACACGCACTGTTGCAGAGTAAATACAAGTACTTGTACTCCTACTGTGGAGTTAATTAATCTACTCTGGCCTAATAGGAGCACACTTGTATTTGTGTGACATATGGTTGCTAATTAGTCAACTGCACAATATATATCTCATGTAGATGTGTCCTGTGTGCAGTAGTTTAACTAGGGGTGGGTAATTTAGAGGGCAGGCAAGAAGGATGGCTTCTCCACCCTGGGAAGTCTGCTCCATAGCAGTAGCAGCCCATGCCATGTCAGCAACCGATGTAGCAGCTTGTGTGCCATAAGACTCTTCAGTACTCTGCACCCTACCCCCACCCCACCCCTCTCCCCATGTCTGCTATTGGACATCTCTGCCCATAGCACACAAGTCCTAGTTACACCTGTCTGTTGGTGTTCATTTGAGACCTCCAACTCTCTGCTGAAGCAACAGAAAGCCAGGTGAGGGGCAGGTCCTTCCAACCGTAAGGACACTACTGCTTACTGACATGGCACATGGCAACATGGGGATGTCACTAGTTACAGGATCCTCAGCACAACAAAGTGGCCTGATTCTAAACAAGGGTGTTGCAGTACCTGTAATGCCTGGTGTCCCGAATGGGCCGATCGCTACTGAGCTTGTCACTTTCCAGCTGGTTGAAAGCATGTTGACGGTAAGGGTCTTCTCCAGCCTTCAGTAGTTTTGAGGACAGGTAAGCCTTTTCATCAAAACCCCTCCGGCTGCTCTTCTCTCCTTGAGGAGCTCTTGTCACCTAGAGCAGAGACAAGACTCAGAGTGTGCTAGAGAGGGGTAGATTGGCTTGTAGGAAGTCATTTCAGACATGCACATGAAGACAGTTCATGTAAAGCCTCTGCAGATTCTGGAAAAAGCCAAAGATTTAAGAGGGGGGGAGAGTCAAATTTCTTTCCACTTCACAGAGAGGCAAAGCTCTAGTTTGGAGAGATCAGGAAAGAGTAAGTGGATTGGGGAACAGGACAGCAAATGAAATTCAGTGTCGACAAGTACAAAGTAATGAACATTAGAGGAAACAAATTGAACTACTCATGTACACTGATGGATTCTAAATTAACTCTGACCTCTCAGGTTAAGTATTTGAATGTCACTGTGGACAGCTCAGTGAAGGTGTGTTCAATATGCAGAGATGGAAAAGATAGCAAGTATATTAGCACATATTAAGGACAAAATAGAAAACACCACAAGTATTATAACACCATCATACAGAGATCACTGACATATTCTCACCTTGAATACTATGCTAAGTTTTGTCAAACAAGTCTCCCAAAGGATGAAGCAGATACAGAAGAGGGTCAGAGATGGGGAACAAAAATTCTTAGAGGACTGAGAAGAAACTAAGCTTCATACTATTTAGCTTGGAGAGGTGAAGAATAAAACAAAAGAGGGACATGGTAAAGTTGTAGACAATGCTGAATGTTATAGTGAAGATCAGTCAGAAAGGGCTATCCAATAAGATTGAAAAGCAACACACTTATCAAAAGGAAATTATTTAACACAATGCCTAATTAACCTGCTACATATAGCTTGATTTTACATTTCTACAAGTGCATACACACTAACAGTCTCTGTTTTTAAACAAATATTTTATAAATTTCATTCTCTCCAGCCAAAATGCTAGTCAATTCTAATATACTTGGGGGGAGCTGGACCTGTCTTTCCACACTCCTGATAGGTCTGCATTCCCACAAGCTATAAGTGATTTTAAGAGCTTAGTAGGATTCAGACAAACATTCATTATTTATATGGTCAGTTTCAATTCCTGGTTTTCAAGCACTAATATGGGGCTGTTAGGGAACGCTCTGTTAGCTGCAAAGAATTTTGAAATTCTTTTCTTATTTTTAAGTTTCCATTCATATTAAGCTTGATGAAACTTATACCCACACAACCAAAAATATGGCTGAAGTTCCAGGCCTCAATGCATTAGACTGTGTCTTGCAGTCAGTCAATGTCTCTAAATTCAAGTCTTGGAAAAGTAACAGCTACTTTAATTCTCTCTCGCTAGAGATATGAGACATTGCAATCGGACTGGCAGTGGCAACAGATCTCCCAGAGCCAATTACTGTAAAAATAAATGGTTACAACTAATTCATCTAGAGATCATGGATCTCGATGTTACTTTTTAAATGTCACGTGTGTATTTATATATAAATACATTTGGAACATTTGCAGCCGAGAGCATTTCTAATCTTCCACCCTCTTGCCAGCATCTTTTCATCCCTTAAGAATCATTAAAAGCCTGGCCACAGATTCTCTGTACTCTCAAAACTTTCAGGGAAATAAATAGGAAATCTGAAATTCCACTGACTTCAGTAGGAACAGGAGTGGATCCAAAATAGTAGCAAACCCACTGGAATAGGAGATCTGGCTTGTGCCTTCACCTAGCATGGTAGTCAGAGGCAGACTTATGAGTGGGCAACATAGGTGACTGCCCAGGGTGCTGTGGTCTGAGGGGTGTCAAACACACACGAGCAACATGTACTCACAGCTCTCCCCTGGCTCTGCCCCAGCCCAGGTGATCCTCAACCCCAGGCAGGAGGAGCAGTGCCCAGCTCAACTAGCCCCCTGCCTCCAGCCACTGCTCAGGAGGAACTGGGCTGGGCATGTGCAGGCAAGGTGACATCTGCTCCAGTCCACTCACCTTGATCTTGAACAGCAGCAGTGGTGCCTCCCCACCCTGCCACTCCACCTCCCTGCTGGATGGCACCCTGTGCCACTGCCTGCCTGTCTCTGCCTGCAGCAGCACTGAAGATTTAAGGCGAGGGGGTGTGGAAAGGGCACAAAAATACAAATTTGCCCAAGGCACCATTTTCCTTAAGGATGGCCCAGACAGTGGTGTTCGATTTTTTTGGCACATGGACTGGATGAGTGAGGCACAGTCAGTCCATGGGCCATACATGGCACAGGGCCTTGCAACAGGTCAAATACCATACATGAGGTCCAGGCACAGACCACCCCGGTGAGCTGGCCTGATCTGGCCAAGGAACCATGTCATCCAGCCCATGGGTCTCTCCACACAATCCAAAAATTTAGCACTGGGGGACAGTGGCAGTGTTAGTGGCTGAGGGGCTCCCAAGCCTTTTCTCATCTTTCACAAGAGCTTCTTCAAGATCGAGGCTGTGTTAATATGCATCCCGAAAACCTATCTCCCAGGAAGCCCTACTGGGAGACCGGTTTACTCAGCAATTGAAGACATTCCAAAACATGAGGATCTTTATAAGCCTGAACACCTTCATAAGCCTGATCACAATGCAGCTCCCAACAGTATTACCACAATGAGAACAAAGCACCTTTCAAACATCCTTCCTGGAATTCTGATGCTTCACTAAGACGTGTTGCCATGTTCATCATCTCTGAATTCAAAAGATATGCAAAGCTGGAGCCAGGATCTGCATGGATTCAAATGATGAGAGAAATACCTATCATGAGAGGAGGGTTTAGCAATAATCTACTACTCAGGGGATGGATAAGATAGCCTACTAGAACTTAGTGGGGGCCAAATGGCTTGAGAGTCTTTTTACTTGTTCTCTATCAATGCTAAAGGTGGCTTCTGCAGAGATTAAGGGTAAGAAGCCATACCCCGCTCTTTTGCTGCTCCTCTCTCAGAACTCTGGAAGTACCTTGTGGGAATATCAGCTGTTCAGGTTGTTTTAAGGTCCTACTGTCCTCCCTTCCCTCACAAGTTAATTACTCCCTTCAAAACAGCCTAAGGAGAGCTGCTGAATTCAACCAACCAGCAATTTTTACTCATCCATCAGGGAAGCCAGTACAAATACATTTAAGAGTTAGGAATATTGATACTGATGTTTACAATATGTAGCAAGTACAGTTAAGTGAAAATTATGTAATCGTTATTCACCCAAATGACCCATCCTGGGCACAAATCTGAAACTCTTAACAGCATTTGTGGGAACAGAAATGGACTAGTTCCTTTCAACTTGTGCTGGGCAGATTATTCTCATCAAGAGACAAAAGGAATGTGCTACACAACAGCAGGAGTAAAGATGAACAGGTGTTGGAAAGCCGAGTGTCTAGACGAGGGATTAGCAAAGTCATTTTTACATAAACTAAGACCTGCCCCCAAAACTGCCCAAACCATCAACTGAATTCAAATACTAACATTTTGCAAGATTAGAAAAAGCACATAATATTCCCTTTATCATTCAATATTTCTCCTTGTTACATGGATGTTCTTCATGCCAGTTCCAGTCATCACTGGAAGTGCCATGGAGGAAAGGTCATGAACAGCTGGAAATCTGGAACCTCTACTTTTCCAGTGACATATAGATATAGAATCATAAAAAATTAGGGTTGGAAGGGATCTCAGGAGGTCATTTAGCGCAATCTCCTGCTCAAAGCAGGACTATTCTCAACAAGATCATTCCAGCCAGGGTTTTGTCGATCTGGGCCTTAAAAACCTCCAAGGATGGAGATTCCACCACCTCTCTAGGTAACCCATTCCAGAGTTTCACCACCCTTCTAGCATGACAGTTTTTCCTAACATCCAGCCTGAACCTCCCTTGCTGCAACTTGAGACCATTGCTCCTTGTTCTGTCATCTGCTACCACTGAGAAGAGTCTAGCTCCATACGTTTGTAGGATTGGAAGTTGGTAATGAAACACATTTCAGATACATACCACTGAGTACCATCTTACATCACCACATCTAAAGACATGTGTTCCTACCTGATATTAGGGGCCAGCCTCTAAAAAACAGTGATTGAGAATTCAAAATACACTTTTTTGCAATAATAACAATGATGGTCCATCAAACCAGGTTCCTGGCAGACCTCCCAGACATGAGGCTTGATTAATTAAGGTGAGTAAAGCACACCCCCAGCTGATAGTCATGCTAAGGTTTTCAAGCAGTGTTTTCTATGTGGTAGGAGGGGTGCTTGGCAATCCTTGCCCACCCTCTTTGTAGACATTTGTACAAGCTTGTTAGGACCACAGGGGTTCAAACCTAGAGTAACTTAGCTGGCAGGCAGAGGCTAAGTCCTCAGCACCATCAGGTAGCTGGTCATATACCAGCCCCAGCTCAGCCTGGTCTCTCTCATGAGGACACTGATGCAGGTGAACAGAGGAATCTATAGGAACTCCAAGATCCTGACAGAGGGACTTGTCCCAACAACATCGCTCATGTGTGTACTGCTTAGACTTTTGCCTTGCTCCTGCCTGACCCCAGCCTTGCCATGGTCCCTGTCCACTTTGTTTGGATCTTCCAGCTCTGATCTACCTTCTGCCCTGACCATGGCACTGCCTCAGCCCTTGGCCTGATGACTCAGACTGCAAGATACCTGGTGTGACCCCAGCTTGCCTACAGTAATTCACTGTCTATGGCTCATTTGATCCTGACAAAGCTAACAAATGAAAAAGTTTGTTTTCCTTTTTTTTTTTAAGCTCATTGTCATGGTTGCAGCAGGTGTGCTGAATCAGAGAACATAACATGGATTTGCTGTGTGTCTGCCCCAATCAACATGCTTTGGCCAGAAGAAAAGGACTATTCTTCTCCCACAAATGAACGTGCAAGCACATACACACACAACCTCACACAAACACACAACCACATACAAAGCCAAAAATAATTGCCCTGCCAAACCTCTCCCTCTCTGTGACTTCCCCCCTCCCATCTATTTGTTTTATTAAATGAGTTCTCAGACTACAGGAATTGCCAGTTTCACTTAAACTGATGCTGCTATGGTGACCAAGAGGCCAACCAGCCATGGGCCCCCCACTAGCAGTTTCTTGAGAACAGTTGTCAACATGGTGCAGCAGGAACAGGATCAGAGAATGTCTGTGAAGGCTGGTAGCTCTTTAAACCCTCATTGTTTTTTTGCAATACCAGCTTGCCACAAAAGAGTGGTTATACCTTTTCATTTTGTTTGTGCATGTGATATAAGAGCTTGCCTCCTACACAGCACCACAAGACTAGAAAGTGCAGTTCTGACCACTGGAAGATTGCCAAACCCCTCAACTGCACCATTTCCTCACCCAGCACACATCACTAAGGACATAACAAAAGAAAGCATGAGATAAGGTGAGGGACCATATTGTGTGAAGCTGGCTGTCTCTTTTGTAATGGCTTGTTGGGCAACCCTTCAGCAATACCTGGTACCATAATTTACCCCACCATAATTTACCAGGACCTGGTCATACAAACATGACTTAAACCACTATCCTTCTTCATCTCCCAGACTTTTACTAAACACATCCTGACTGGGCCTAGCATTAATGTAACATGAGGCTGAAAACAGAACTACTCTAAAGCAAAATACAGCTCCTTGGCCAGATATGGCTCAAAGAGTCCCATCATCCAGCCCCTACTTTTGCCCCTAGGTCTTGGAGTTGACCCACATGCCACATAAAGCACTTGCTCTGGCCATTTCAGTCCTGCAGGGCCAGATGAGTTTGATAACTCAAAAGCCCCCTCTACACAAGCAGGTAAACATGCAATGGGATCTAATGTGCAATCCACAAAATTGTCAAATGTGCATGCCAGGAAATGTGACTGTGGGATCACAGATTAAATCCCATCATATCTTATTGTGGGTGCAGGGAGGAGCCTGATCAGGCTCCCCTGGACTGGCAAGAAGCAAACTTCCATAGCTGGGACTTCCCTCAGTGGGTTTCACACACCCGTGAGCCTGGGAGATCACAGAATTGCAGTCTCCCCAGGGCCTGGGGTTTTATGCATCCCTGAGCCTGGGAGATCAGGGCAGTTGCAATCTCCCAGGCCCCGGAGTTTCAGACATAGCTGTGGGGCCCACAGTCAGCAGCTGCTGGGCCAAGAGTCCCCTCAATTGCAGGACTCCCAGCCCCATCTGGGCAGGATGCACCCCGGGAGCTAAGACAACCCTGCTCACATGCAAATTAAAGCTTGATAGCAACCAGGTATAAAGTTAGTACATATTTTCAAGGTCTAACTTTATAGCTGTTTGGAGCTTCTTATAGCGTGATAGCTACTTTGCACATGTAGCTGGTTTAAGGTAATTGCAGAATTAACCTGTTAATTGTGCAATACCTGTACCATGTAGAAAGGGCCTAAAGGCAGGCAATGGGTAATATTTTATACAACTCTTTTATACATGGAATGGAAAACAAAAAATGAAAAAGAATCATTAAGGAAATTGCACATACACCAATCTACAGAGATATCCTGGCTTCACTGAGGTATGGACATTCTTCCAGGATTTCCCCCTTAGTATTAATCATTGGCGATGTATAGGGGTGCGTGCGGGTGCATGTGCACCCCTTGAGATTAGCGGTGCACCCCTTGTAAAAAGCACCGCCAACACTGCCTGTAGCTCCTGCAGGCAGACGGTGCTTGCCACCTCCCCTTGCCACTGACACTGCTGGTGGCATCTGCGGGTGGTCCCCGATCTCCGCTGGCTGCAGTTGGCAGCATCTGCAGGAGGTTCCCAACCACCAGTCAGTACTCGCCACCCTGCCACTGACAGTACTACAACTACATGTGGGACCTCACTGCTTGCTGCCGATAGTGCTGCCGCTGCTGGTGGGAACTTGCCATGCTCTCCCAGCCTCCGGGGGCACATGGCATTCATGGCATCAATAAAGCTCAGAGTAAGCATACACCCAGGAAATAGAGTTAAATTTCAACTTCAACCTCCAGGCTAAAACTAAATCCCATATCCTGACTGAAAGGTGATATGTAATGGACACATGCTCATAGATTGGTACAAAGAACTCAGAAATTCTTAAATGCTGAGACTGGAAAGGACCATTATTAATATAATGATCTAGTCTGACTTCTTGCACGTCACAGTTTCACCCAGCGATTCCTGCATCGAGCAGCAAAACATCTGTTTTGACAGTAGCATAGCATTCTGATAGGCATCAGCTCTTATAGATTCATAGATTGTAAGGGGCTGGAAGGGACCTCACAAGATCATCGGGTCCAGCCCCCTGCACTAGGAAGGAAATACTACTGGGGTCAGGTGACTCCAGTGAGGTGACTATCCAGTCTCCTCTTGAAGATTTCCAGGGAAGGTGATTGCACCGTCTCTGGAGGGAGTTTATTCTACAGTCTGCACATCCTGACTGTGAAGAAGTTTTTCCTAGTGTTGCATGAAATGGTCTTCCAGGAGTTTGTGGCCATTGCTCCTGGTTTTCCCCAAGGGTGCCCTGGTGAACAGCTGTCCATCGAGCTCTTGATGTATTCCCCTGACATAGTGGTAAGCTACTACCAGATACCCTCTCAGCCTGTTCTTTTTTATGCTGAAGAGACCCAAGTCCCTCAGCCTTTACTCATATGGCTTGCCATGTAAGCCTCTGATCATACAGGTGGCTTTTGGTTTAATGAGTTCAAGCAATTAATTTAAAAAAAATGTTTCAAGAGTTACCTTGTTAAAAATGCACCCCTTATTGTCATTTCAGTTTGCCTAGTTTTAATGGCTTCTTGCCATTGAGTTTTGTTCTGTCTATCAGACTTCTTCCCAGGTAGAGAAGCTTGAGTTTAAGAACAGTTTGAGTTATGTATCAAGGAGCCTGAATGAGATATAAAATAATAGAGAAGTGGCTTACCATCATGTTTTTTCTATTACACCCTTTCCTTTTTAACTTCTCAAGATTCCTTTCTAGAGGGAGTCTAGTTCACACTGATTTGGGATATGGTAGCTGCTGCATTAGATAGTATGCTGCTGTCATGTCCACACAGCCAACTGCCTCTTATGCTAATCTGAATCCCTAAGACAAGGGTTTTCTCCATATCAAAGCTCAGCAGTGTAGACAGGTATCTTATATTCCTTTGTCCCACTACTGCTGGGCCCTGTAGGATACATAGCAGAAACCAGCGGAAAATAATGGGGTTTCTGGGCCAAACTCATATTTCTCAAGATTCCCTACTCACTATGCCACTATCCATTGCTGTTTGTCTAGTGGCACCATTCTCAAACTACTACAGGCAAGCATGGAAGAATCCTCATTGTGAATCTTCAGTTGCTTTTACAGATGCACTTGATAGTCGCTATCGGATACATTCAGCTTTGCAAGCCAGCCACCATATTACTGAGCAACTTCTGCAAGGATTTTGGCAGTAGTAGCAGAAGCTGCTCAGGACCTTTGCTCCCTTGTCCATCCCCACTCTCAGGACCCAGTCCCCTTCCCTCCACTCTTGGAGCCACATGCCTCCCCCCCTAGTCTCCAGCAGGATTTGCCCTAGGTGCCCAACTTGGTTTATTATGCCATTGGTGCTGTCATCAAACCAGCCAGGGGCCAAAGATCTGCCACTATCGCTCCCCATTTTTCCCATTCATACCTGCTTTTGCAGGGTTAAAATGTAACAGTCCTATGAAGTCTGCTGTCCTCCCTGTACCACTCTGCTAGGACATGATCCTCCCAGGTAAAGAAGCAGAGAGTTGCTTTGCCCTATTATTCCGTTGTGCTGCCATACCACAACCAGGCCTATAATGAACAATTATTTCTAACCTGTAAGTAGCAAATGGTATCTACGTTCACGTGCTACCTATGCTATAATCTCCTCTCTCTCTAGGTGTGAGAAGCTGTTGTGGAAATTATGATGAGATTAATGTTATGATTATGGAATTGTTGCCTCCCTCAGGCAGCTTGTGCCTTAGCCATGATGGTCCAGGAGATATGTAAGAAACAAGGTTCCTTATGATATCTTTTATTGGACCAGCCATGTAGTTGGGAGATATTAGGCAAACTTTTGGCCACAAAGTACCGTAGTTCAGATCTGAAGACTTCCTGACAGACTGAAAACCTGAAGAACCTTCAGAAGACTTGGAGACCGTCTGAGGAAGGTAACCCTAAGGAAAGGCACTTTGTGCCCAGAAACTTGTTCTGACTTCTTTCCCAATGATACAGATGATCCAGTAAAAGATCTCATCAAAACTCCCTGCCTCTTGCAAATGTGGAAGACTGTGTTTTTGAAGCAGTAACAGCAACCAGAAAGAGAGAAAGACTGTAAGACACAACAAAAGTAGAAAGTAGTTGCCACAAAACAAACATGCTTCCCTAAAGATATTGAAAACAAGGTAAAAAAACATAAGCTATTGAATGGATTCTGTGGAGAAAGGACTTAGCAGTGTTTGCTAGTAATTAGAGCCGATCAAGAATTTTCTGGCAAAACAGGTTTAAAATGGAAAAATGCTGACTTATCAAAACATCTTATATTTCACAGAATCTTATCAGTTTTGACAAACTTCCAGTGAAACACTGACAGATTGTATTGAAAACCTGCCTGGTTTCCTGCTTGCTCACCTGGCAGTCTGTTGGTAGTCAGGACTTCCAAACACTGCAGCTCTGGGGCATCCTATGCTTCCAGGCTCTGTGATGGAGCCTGTAGCACAGCCTTGAGAAACCTGGGTGACACCAGGCTATCTGTCCCATGGACAGGTTACGGGGCACACAAAATGTATTTGAACATAAACAAAAAAGTAAGGTCATGTACAGAATGTGACAGTTCCCTATTTTGCATGAGACATGACCTGGGACACATAGGCACTGTCTTTAATTACCAAAGATTAAAAAAACCAGTTTTGATAATTGATTCAGGGCTAAAATTCTTCAGTTCTGATACGGTTGCTTCTGTAACGTCTCAGTCTGTGCTTGGCTTTCTGTAAACTGAGATAACCAGAGTAAGGCTTTACAGTTAGGGCGCTAGGATCTGGAACCAACTTCCAAAGGAAGTTAAAGACTCCTGGGGGTCTTTAAGAGGAGGCTTGATGCCTACCTGGCTGGAGTCATTTGAGCCCAGTTTTTCTCCTGCCCAGGCAGGGGGTCGGACTTGAAGATCTATAAGGTCCCTCCCGACCCTACTTCTATGATTCTATGGTACCCATATGCCACTATGCGGAGATAAAACTGAGGCAGAGAAAGGGGCACAGGTAGAGGAAGACACACCCCTGCTTCTAAGGAACATTGGTGTTTCCTTGAATTGGGTTTACTCAGTGCAATGCTGTTTTGGGGTGTATGAAACTTGTAATGGCTGCAAAACTGCGGTGTCAAAAGATCCTTTCTAGAAACCTGTGCAGAGCTGTCCCCAGATCTGCAGCCTTGGCACGCTGACAAGAGAGCTCTCTCAAGTATCTGGAAATGTCTGTCAATGCTTGGAAGTAGTTGTCACCATGTAGAAGCTCACCACTCCCAGTTGCTACTTAATACTTAACCAATTTGGTATAGGTAGACCCACTACTGGGAACGTGGCAACAAATATATATGTACCTCCTGCTACTCAAGAGGTCCTGTTGCTTCATATCATGAAACTTTCCACTCCTCATGAGGTACATGGTGGCTTTGCATACATGGGACCCCCAGTTACATTAGGACCCTGTAACAGGATGGCGTCCTTGGGGTCGCCATGATCTCCCCTAACACCCCCTTACCGTGCCAAGTTAGCCTAAAGAGCACCCTCAATTCTCGCCCGCCATGTCTTTGCTGGAAAGTGAATAATAGGGAGGCTGCCTTTCCGTCCTCTTGGACACGGTTTCCTGCTGTACACTGGCCCTGTTCTGTAATGGGTGTTTCGGTGCACCCCAGCCTTATGGGCTATGTGTGGCTCCAACCACCCCTTTACCACGCCACAAGCCTCACTGATGAAACTGACATTCTTTGGTCTCACTCTGCACTCTCCCTCGCGATCAGGCTCTCCGCAGCCTTGTCTCACTCTGCACCTTCACTGGCACTCAGGGTCAGTGCACCCCAAAATGCTACACCCTTTCTGGTACCAGGGTCCCCATGCTACCGTGGGTCCCCTATGAGGCCTCCTCCATCCCCTAGTAGCCACATCCCTTATAAATCTTTACATATGCTACACCCCCAACTTTTCTTAACGTCCACCACCTGACCTGCCTAGGGATGTGTCCCTCTTTGGGTGGTTGTTCCCTCCTCCTCATCTCTTGCCTCTTGGTCCAACTTTCTTTTCTGTGTTCAACTGATCCCCTTTTTGCAGGGATCTCCTTTGATCCATATTGTCCCAGGCCCCGGACCACCTGTGTACAGTCCTGGCAAATTGAGCAGGAGGTCCCACTTCTTGTGATAGCCTGTTCACCCTTCCCTGTTGTCCCCACGTCTACCAGGTCTCCTTCCCCTGGCTGCCCCCAACTTAGCCCTATAATTCTTCCCTTGGCTTGTGGTCTAAATAGTTTTCCCAGCTGACGTCTTAGCTGGCTCGTCTCAATCGCATGGTGCTTCTGCCAGTGGTCCTATCTCCGGTTCCAACATTCTAGGAGTGCTGTCAGGGCCTCCTTTTGTAAGGTCACAGGATTTTTCCCTACGGATCCCTCCTCCAGGGTGCTTTTCCCAGGCTGTCCTGGTCCAGCCTCCTCCTTAGGATCCTCTGGGCCTAGGTCTCTGGGGAACTTCCCTGGCTCGACATGCTTCAGATTCCTAGACCGAGAGGCTTCTAGTTGTGTCTCTACTTCTTTCAAGGACTCCTTCAATACTTCTATCTCTTGGTATTGTTCTTGATATTCAGACTTAGCTGCCCTCACATACTCTGCAAGTTGGGTTCCCAGAGTCTCCAACCTTTCCTGCAGTGTGTCCGTGGTCTTTAAGGTTTGTGGTTTCTGCCCTGCTTCTACAAGGTTTGTTATCCTTATTTTGTCTGACACCTCAACCCTGCCCTGGGTCTTGGATTTTCATAGCCCCCAGGTTGCTCACTGCCCGTAACCTTTCATTTTCAGTCTCCAACACCTGAATTTCTTGCCTCATAGTTCGTATTTCAAGCTCTAACTGCCCCCTTTCTGCATTTGTTCCCACTTCTTTAGCTAGGCTCTCTTCCAGGAGTGTTTTAAGGGAATGTACCTGTTCCCCAATTTGGTCTTTTTCCCCCTCCACACTTTGTAACCGGGTCTGTAACCTATTGTTCTCTCTCTTCCTTTTCTTTAGCTCCCCTTCCAGGGACAGCCTTTGTTCATACAAGGTCTCATAATTCGCCATGCAAATTCTCATCTCTTCCATCTCCTGCATGATCACTTTGTCTGTCACTACTGCCTGAGTATGGCTCTCTAACAGCTTGTCCTGCATCTGCTGTGCAAGGCCCTCTGCTTGTATACTCTTCCGTTGCCAGCTCTCTAGCTCCTCCTGCAATTCCCTGATCCAGGACTCCTGGCTACAGACTTCCTTTTGAAGTACTCCTATCTGGCCTCTTGCTACTTCTAATTTCCATAGCACCTCCTTTTGTTCATCTCTCTGCTTTGGGCTGGCTTCCAGAGACCTTGACCCCCATCTTCTCATCTCCTCCTGCATCTTTTGCAGCTTCTCTTCCCTCTCCTGGCTCCTCTGAGCCCCCTGGGAAAAAGCTGTTTGTTGGCTCGCATCTTCTCTGCTTCTACAGCCACTAGGCACCTGATCTCTTTAGATCCTCCCTCCTTAGAGCCCGCCTGTAGCCACAGCTCAAACACAGTGGCCTTTGCCTCTGTTCTCTCTTTCTGGGCCTTTGCTACTCCGAGCTCCCACTCTAACCCGGTGATCTTCTCCTCCAACTCTTCCCTCATCATTTGCCAGGTAAAGTTGTCCTGTCTCTGGCCTCCCGTGTTTCTTGCCTGTGCCATAACTACCACGACCCTGTCTTTCTGGGTCAGGGCCTCAGTTTTACTCCCAAAGGTCACTGGCAATGGGGATTCCTCCGTCAGCCCAACCTTACGAGCTGTGGTCCCCCTGCCTTTCTATAAATCCGTCCTTAGTTATTCTTGTTCGTTCTCCCTCCTCTGCACACAGCTAAGCTTTCCTGGCCAATGCACCAATGTAACAGGATGGTGTCCTTGGGGTCACCGTGATCTCCCCCAATGCCCCCTTACTGTGCCAAGTTAGCCTAAAGAGCACCCTCAATTCTTGCCTGCCACGGCTTTGATGGAAAGTGAATAATAGGAAGGCTGCCTTTCTTGGACACGGTTTCCTGCTGTACACTTGCCCCATTCTGTAATGGGTGTTTTGGTGCACCCTAGCCTTGTGAGCTATGTGTGGCTCCAACCACCCCTTTACCATGCCCCAAGCTTCACTGATGAAGCTGACATTCTTCATTCTTGCTCTGTGCCCTCCCTGGCGCTCGGACTCTCTGCAGCCCTGTCTTGCTCTGCACCCTCCCTGGTGCTCGGGCTCTCCACAGCCCTGTCTCGAACTGCGCCTCACTGGCACTCGGGCTGTCTGCAGCCCTGTCTTGCTCTGCACCTTCACTGGCCCTCAGGGTCGGTGCACCCCAAAATGCTGCGCTCTGGCGCCAGGGCCCCCACGCTACCATGGGTCCCTTATGAGGCCTCCTCCATCCCCTTATAGCCTCATCCAAGCCACTGATCAAAACAACAAACAAAACACAAGCTCCTGGGCTATAACATAAATTCAAGCCGCTCAGCTACAACATCATTCAAGTCTCCCCAGGGGTATTCCATCCCTCACCAATGTCAGAGGCTGTACCTGCAGTCAGGCCTCTCCCCTTTGCTTGCTCTGGAAGAGATCTTTCCCCATGGGCTGCTGGCAAGGAACCCCTCCTGGCCTCAGGCCTGGGATTTGTGTGTGAGCCAGGCCCTGCCCCTTCCGATCAGCTGACCAGGTGCAGATGCAACCAATTCCCTCATTAACCCATTGTCCCAGCAACCTGCACCTGGATTCTTATCTCTACTCCCAGAGTAGCAGGCACCTTAGTGCCCTGCTACAGACCCACATTCCTATTCTTTGCTTCCTGCACCAGGTTTATGTATGTAGCCCAGATATACATGGTTTTGTACTCCCCTCTCCAATTGAGGGAAGTATTGTCAGGGCAGTGCATTGTGGAGGGACACAGCAGCCCAGCCGCTGCCTCCATCCCTGATAGAGTCAGGCTCAGTCAATTACTTAACTATATACAAATTTATTAGTACAACAAAACTATTAAAAACCATTACTTCAACTTATTCACATAAACTATAAGGCACTGTCTACAAATATAACAAGCAATCCTTAGACTACTTTGGTGCCATCTAGAGCAGGGGCCCCACTCCCAAGGCACCACTACAAGAAAGGAGCTGAGGGAAAAGAAAAGGAGAAGGAGACCCCAAAGACTCCTAAGCATCACCTATCACTGAGGAGTGGCCTACATGGTGCACCCCTGGCATCCCTCCCCTGTGAGGACCCTCTCTCCAGGGTTACTTCCATTCCACAGTTCCAGAGGGTTTCCTCCTGTTCTCCAGGTCAAGCTCTGTTCTCTGCCAGGCTTTCCTGCCACCCAACTCTGATGCCATTGGCCCGGCTTATGGCCACATGCACCACTGTGTATAGTGGGCGCTTTGCCTTTTGCTAGGGGTTGGAGGCTCGGGCAGCCTTGTGCAGCATTGGGGCTTGGTGTGTTCCTGGACCCTCTATGCAGCATCACCTGCACTGAGCTGCTGCCCTGTGCCATTAGCAGCTGTAGATCCAAGCCACTTCAAGCAGCTCCCAGCGGCTCTGACCCTCCATGCAGTGCCTCCTGCACCAAGCTCTTGGCCTCGTGTGGGGGTTGGGGACCTGAGCCACCCAAGCAGCTCCAAAGATCCTGCTCCATGCACCAGCCTGTGCACCGTGTCTCTGGCCACACACCAAAGGTTGCAGACCCAAGCCACCTCATGCAGCTCCCAAGGTCTGGACGCCATGTGTTGCGCTGAGCACTGACAGCCTAGCCGCTGGAGCTGTCTGCAACTCCCTGCTGATAGAAGTCTTCAGGGGCTCTTCCAGGCTCCTGCTGAGCAGCAATCTTCAGCTCTTCTAAGCCCTGCTCTTTTCTCTTCTCTGTCCTAGATGTGTCTCCCTCGTGCTGGGCACACAGCTCCTTTTATACTCTCCAGGGCTCCACCCCTGAAGTCTTCCAGACCTGACAGTGTTGCAGTCTTCAATCAGGTCCAAAGGAGTTTTCTCCCCCTCCCCTCAGGAAAGGGGAATGACTTCATTTCTCTTGCTGCCTCCTGTTTAGTGAATGGGCTCCACCAATCAAAACAGCAGAATCTCAAGCCTGGGACTCAACCCAAGCTCTGAAAGGTAAGCCCGCTACATGTACATGGAAAGGAGGGGCTTCTCCTTTGTGCTCCCAGACCTAGTTGTTGGCAGGTTTAACATGCAAGGTGGCTTTGTAGGGGTTCAGGCAGCTATAATTTTTAGCTGCCTGAACCCTCCTTTAATGAAGAGCGGTAGATTTACTCTCTCATCTACCACCACAGGCATGACCACTATTGTCATTATCCATATTACTCTAGGAGACACTTTTTATCCTCTGATACTTTGGTGACATGTTAGTGGACATGTGGACTGTAGTTGAACTTTTTCTACCTCTTAATAACTGCAGGGTGACAGAAGCATGTGTGTAGGAGACTGAAGGCAAGAAGGCATCTCCATCACATATGGAGACTAGTGGCTGCTGAACAATGCCTGCTTTGAATTCTAACTGTGTGCTGTCTACCACAAAACATATGTGAGTAAGAGAGAGAGTCTAAGTGAGGATTCAGGCACTATGAACAGTCATCAATATGTGCCCTCTAAAAAGACAAACATTAGGGTCATGTGTGTTTCTACTTTGAGGATGGAAGACTTTTCTTTTTAATTCCAGTGCACATATGGTTTTCATATTGCTTTGTTTATCTTTTCAGAGATTATTTTGCAAAACTATCACAGCTTATTGTATGAAAAATATTTTAACTATGGCAACCTTGCCTTCAGTGTATAGGGCTTGCTTTATTCATGCTTTGTTTAATCTCATAAGGAATGTTCAGTGCCGCTTGGGAATGATGCTCTTAGAGAAAGTGTGTAATGAAATGTAAATAAGAATTAACCAGGATTAAATAAAAACCATTCATTGGTTTTGACAAAAGTGCAAGTGTAAAACACAGAGATGAGAGATTTTTGTTTCTATTGTCTGTATTATTGCACAACAAAAATAACACAGTGGAAGCAGTGAAACAGTTTGAAGGATCAGTTCATACAATGTTGAGCGTTGAAGCTGACAACCATTGGTTGCCATGGATTTTCCGCTTGGTCACCTTTCTGGAATCCTGAGGGCTGTAACGTTGGGCAGCCATCCCACACCTGGGATGGAGGAATTAGAGACAGGCTCCCAGTAGCCTCAATCTTTGATGTTCTGTGGAAGGAGCTGTCATTGGGGGTCCTTGTGGCAAACTCCCTCATGCAGTTCCTAGCATGCAGGGTCAGAAGGACCGGAGCTGTGCTGCTGTGCTTTTGGGGACAAAAGGGGAAGCTTTGATGAAGTATGCTGTTTGTTTTCATCTTGGTAAGAGGTCTCTGCATTTCCTTACTCTTCTCCATTGTCTCCTGTCCCAGGTCACTGCAAAGTTCTGCTCAGTCAACTCCCCAATCACAGGGACATTGCTAGCTTTCCACATACGTTCCATCTTCTTTTTAATCCCTGTAAAACTCACTCCTATGTTGTATAGCCTTACTTCCAGAAGGCCACTTGGAGTCTAGTAAGCATTTCCTCTTTTATTCTTCAGCTTTCCCCTCTCAGATTTACCAGATCTTTGGCAGTCAGTAGGGAGAGTGCACTTAATCTAGCCTGCTCAGATGCAGATCCTATGGAAGGTGAGAAAAGTAATAGCTGATTTTTGCTCTTCATTTGGTTTCCATGGCATCAAAGAGAACCTATTCACCCTCTTCTCAGTTCTGAGATGCTATCCTCACAATCTCTTCCCAGAACTGAGTGACAATAGCATAACTAGGGGTGGGTAACAATAGCATAACTCGTGCCCTGGGCACTGATGCAGAGGGGATGCAGTAGCTGCTACTGTTGCAATAGCAGTGGCCGTTGCTGCCAGCTCAGTTGCCACCACCCCTGCCCAGGGCACAGACACTGTTTATTATGTTGGGAGACTGTGGAGATGGTAAATTTTTCCACCTTGCTTCCCATGTACCTCAGCAGCCTGCTGCAGTGAATAGCTACTGCAGTTCACAGCTGCTCTGGAGATTCACAGCTGCTCTGGAGAGTTTGTCCACAAGCTATTAGTTTGAAGGTCACATTAGGGGGTGGCAGGCAAAGCTTTTAGGGACACAGGAACCCAGTTAGCAGTTGTACTTGCACCTCTACATGCAGTCTGGTATGTTCCAGAGGCTGGCTACTCACCAGGCTGGTGGGCTGGGGAGTAGATCCACTTCAGGATATTCTTGGCTGCCTGGCATCCATCTGGTCTCTTGTGTAACAAAAAGGTCCATGCTTTCAGCCAACTTTTTGTGGCTTGAGTTCAATGTCATCTGTGTGATTGCCCTATCAGTGGCTACCTCCAAGATGTCTGCCAAAAGCTGTGGTTCTGTAGGCATCCCATGACAAAAGTCCTGTCCATAATATAGGATAGGTGGCATATACCAGGGACCACTGTCCATAATATAGGATAGGTGGCTATATACCAGGGACCACTTCTAATACTTTGTTTTCTTATAAGAACATCTTGTATCTTTGCTTTCAATCTGACATTTCAAAATTTACCAGCTGTGACCCCCTACTTAGCTGTCTCTTTAATGACAGCCTTATAAAATACCCTTGTTACAATATTTTGTTTCTCTGTATCATCACTTCTTCCCAGCAAAACGAGAGATCCAGGGCTTTGGCAAAGCTCCAAGCAGGTAATTGAGGCATGGTACAGCTAGTGCAGTAATGTTAGCCCCATGCTGACCCCAGGATCTTACAAACACAAATAAACTAAACCCAACAAAGGGGCTAAGGCCATTCCGACTGGATGCATGATTCCAAAGCAGTACAAACCACTGCGGTAAAACATACCAGTTAGCCCTGATGGGAGAATGGTGTCCAACACTGTGCACCATACCAATGCACACCCATAAAATAACCATTAGTACACATTAAATTACCACAGAGCAAGCAGACAACAGTTTTAAAATGGAATATAGAATATGCATGCTCTCATCATTTAGTACATACAAAGAACTGCACTGTACAGTCACGGGTCATTTCAAGAGGCAGAAACTGAACCTAGCATGACCTGTTCTCCCCCCTCCAACCCTACATAGACAGGTGTCAGCAGGTATGTTTAACCATTTTAGACTTCCCTCCTAGTCCCAGTCTCTGTTTGACTTTTTAAAAATATTTTTGCTAAATAATAAAAAATAGTCACACAGAAAAAGGAAGAAGATATTGCATCACTTTGCATACAATAAGTGAAATGATGGTCTGCAGCAGCAGTGTCCAAGCTATAGCACAAGTGGCATGGGAAGATTCTGCATGTGGCACATGGCAGATCAGGGAGGGGGATAAGTGGCACAGCTGGAAATAGGATAGGAAGCAGACAGCAAAGCAGCAGATCAGGCAGGGGAAAAAAACTGGAGAGCACTCAGGGAGGGTGTGGGACTATATTGGGGCATGCCTGCTAAAAAGGTTGACAACCATTAATCTGCAGCATGCTTTCCAGCTGGATTGCTTTTGCCCAAGCAAATAATTCAAGAGACAGAAAGTCTACCCCTCTATCCTTATAGAATATTAGAAAATTAGAGTTGGAAGGGACCTCAGGAGGTCATCTAGTCCAACCTCCGGCTCAAAGCAGGACCATCCCAACTAGATCATCCCAGCCAAGATTTTGTCTGGTTGGGTCTTGAAGACCTCCAAGGATGGTGATTCCACCACCTCGCTGGTTAACCTGTTCCAGTGTTTTACTGCCCTCCTACTGAGAAAATTCTTCTTAATATCTAACCTAAACCTCCCTCACTGCCACTGGAAACCGTTGCTCCTTGTTCTGTCATCTGCCACCACTGAGAACAGTCTAGTTCCATCCTCTTTTTAACCCCCACTTCAGGCAGTTGAAGGCTGCTATGAAATCCCCCCTGCCCAGTTCCCTCAACCTCTCCAGACTAAATAAGCCCAGTTCCCTCAACCTCTCCTCGTCAGTCATGTGCCCCAGCTCCCTCACCACTTTTGTTGCCCTCTGCTGGACTCTCTCCAATTTGTCTACATCCTTTCAGTACTGGGGGGGGGCCCAAAACTGACCACAGCACTCCAGATGTGGACTTATCAGTGGTGAATAGAGGGGAATACTCACTTCTCTTGACCTACTGACAACACACCTACCAATGCAGCCCAGTATACCATTAACCTTCTTGGAAACAAGGGCACTCTGCTGGCCCTTATTAAGCTTATTTTCCACTGTAATCCTCTAGCCCAGCCAGCTATCCCCCAACATGTACTGGTACATGGGATTGTTCCATCTTAAGTGCAGGATTTTGCACTTGTCCTTGTTGAACTTCATGAGATGCCTTTTGGCCCAATCCTCCAATTTGTCTAGGTCACTCTGAATCCTTCCCCTACCCTCCAGTGTATCTACTACTTCTCCCAGCTTGGTGTCATCTGCAAACTTGCTGAGGGTGCACTCTATGCCATCTTCCAGGTCACTGCTGAAGACACTGAACAAAATCAGCTCCAGGAACAACCGCTGGGACACTCCAATTGATACCGGCTCCCAACTAGACATTGATTCATTAATTACTATTCTCTGAGCCTGATGCTCCAGCCAGTTTTCTATCCACCTTACAGTCCATTCATCTGGCCCATACTTCCTTAGCTTGCCTGTGAGAATGTTTTATAGTTTCATAGTTAGTAGGGTCAGAAGGGACCCGAGCAGATCATCAAGTCTGACCCCCTGCCATGGCAGGAAAGCGTACTGGGATTAAACGACCCCAGCAAGGTGATTGTCTAGCCTTGTCTTAAAGACCCCCAAGGTAGGAGCCAGCACCACTTTGCTTGGAGGTTGGTTCCAGATCCTAGCTGCCCTGACAGTGAAGTAGCACCTCCTGATGTCCGATCTGAATTTACCCTCTGCCAGCTTGTGACCATTATTTCTAGTTACTCCTGGTACTGCTCAGGGGAACAGGGACTCTCCCAGTGCCTGCTGGTCTGCTCTGACTAGTTTGTAACAGGCCACTAGATCCCCCCTCAGCCTTCTCTTGCAGAGGCTGAACAGGTTCAGGTCCCGTAGCCTCTCCTCATAGGTCCTGCCCTGCTGCCCTCCATCATGTGAGTGGCCCTCCTCTGGACCCTCCATGCTGTCCACATCCCTCCTGAAGTGCGGCGCCCAGAACTGGACGCAGTACTCCAGCTGTGGCCTGACCAGTGTCGCATAGAGGGGGAGGATCACCTCCTTGGACCTGCTTGAGATGCATCTGTGGATCTCCTGACCATATCCCCACACTGACCATGTCCCCACACTGCCGGCCCATGATCATCCTGGCATCAATGATGACTCCAAGATCCTTTTCTGCCTCTGCACTAGTAAGAGTTCCCCAGCCTGTAGGTATGGTGCCGGTTGTTCCTCCCCAGGTGCATCACTTTGCACTTGTCCGTGTTGAATCCCATCCTGTTCTTATCCACCCACCCTTGTAACCTGTCTAGGTCCGACTGTAGCCTATTCCTCCCTTCTAGCATGCCCACATCCCCCCACATCTTAGTGTCATCAGCAAATTTGAACAGGGTGCTTTTTACCCCCTCGTCCAAGTCACTGATGAAGATGTTGAACAGTGTGGGCTAGAGGACCGAGCCCTAGGGGACCCCACTGCCCACATCCCTCCAGGTTGAAAATGACCCATCCACCACCACTCTCCGGGCATGGCCCTCCAGCCAGTTAGTGACCCATTTGACTGTGTAGGTGTCGACACAACAGTCCCCCAGTTTTTTAATGAGAGACAGTGTCAAAGGCCTTCCAAAAGTCCAGAAAGACTATGTCCACTGCTACCCCTGCATCTAAGGATTTGGTGACCTGGTCATAGAAGGCCACCAGGTTGGTTTGACAGGACCTGCCTCTAATGAACCCATGTTGGTTGCCCCTAAACATAATCTCCCCTGCTGGCCCCTCGTGGACATGTGCCAGAATAATTCTCTCAAAAAGCTTACCCAGGATCAAGGTAAGACTAACTGGCCTATAGTTTCCCGGATCCTCCTTCCTCCCTGTTTTGTTGTGGGAGATTGTATCAAAAGCCTTGCTAAAATCAAGGTACACCTCATCCAGTAGTCTCCCCATGTCACCTCATCATAGAAGGCAATCAGGTTGGTCAGGCATGACTTGCCCCTGGTGAATCCATGCTGACTGTTCCTAATCACCTTTTTCTCCTCCAAGTGCTTAGAAATTGATTCCTTGAAGATCTTCTCCATGGTTTCTCCAGGGATGGAGGTGAGGCTGACTGGTCTATATTTCTCTGGATCTCCCTTTTTCTGTTTCTTAAATATAGGCACTATGTTTGCCCTTTTCCAATCATCTGGGACCTCTCCTGATTGCCATGAGTTTTCAAAGATGATAGCCAGTAGTTCTACAGTCACATCAGCCGACACCCTCAGGACCCTCGGATGCTTCCCATCAGCTTCATGGGCTTGTACATGTCCAGCTTTTCTAAATAGCACCTCACCTGTTCTTTTACCACTGAGGGCTGTTCATAAGGGCTGTGCAAAATTTCACTGGCAGTTTTGTTTTGACTCGTTTCAAGCTTGAAACAGTGAAACTGAAACAAAACAGAGAACTTTGAAACAGCCTCGAAACAAAATGAGGCAAGTTGAAACATTTTGAAATTTTCTAAACGTTTCAAGTTTTGAAGCTCAAGCTGGGCTTGCCTGCAGGGAAGTGGAAACTAAAGTAAGGAGAGGGAGGGAGAAGTGGGGGGAGGAGGAGGGAGGACTACTTTCATTATTGACTGTGTAGCTGGCCAGTGACTGTAATCCTTCCCTGAAGTCCCTTCCAATCCCAGTGCTTTCGGGGAAGGCTGGAAAAACTGAATAAAAGGCAGCATTGCTTGAACTGTCCTGTTTTTGCCTTGGTGTCAGCTGAGTGAGGGTGCACCTTAACACACACACAGTGTCACCCACCTATGTCACGAGTCTTGCCTGTCAGCAGCCAGAGATGCAGGGCCCAGAACCCAGAAGCTCCTGCACCTATCTCCTTGACAGTTGGCAGGCTTTGTGGCCTCAGCAGGGGCTAGCATGCCTGAAATTTTTACTCTGCTGTGCCTTAACACACACACAGCGTCACCCATGTCACAAGTTCTGCTTGTCAGAAGCTTGAGGTGCAGTTTCCCCCAAACCCCTGCACCTGTCTCCTTGAAACTTTGCTGCTCCTCGAAACTTTGAAGTTTTGTTGCCTCAGCAGGGGCTAGACGCCTGCAGTTTTGACCCTGCTGTGGCTTAACACATACACATGACGTGAGTTTTGCTTTCAAGACTTTGAGCTGCAGTTTCCCATAAACCCCTGCACCTATCTCCTTGAAACTTGGCAGGCTTCATGCCCTCAGAAGGATCTACCAGTCCTGCATGTTTCATCCAAATTAGGGCAGAAATGACAAAGTTACAGGCTGTTTCAAGCTTCTCCATTATAGCCTACGGGTGAAACATCGAAACAGTGTCAAAACAGCAAAACTGTTTCAACAAAATGAAATGGAACAGCAGTTTCAAATCAAAATGAAATTCAATATAAAATGCTGTTCTATCAGAACATCAAAACGCAAGTCAAAACAGAATGGTGTCGTTTCACACAACCCTACTGTTCACCTCCTCCCCAAACTTTGCTGCCCAGTGCAGTAGTGTGGGAGCTGACCTTGCCTGTGAAGACTAAGGCAAAAAAGGCATTCTTCACATAGTCAAAAACAAACAATATGCATTCCACTCACATCTTATGTCATTAACCATTTAATGCGCCCAGCAGTTAGCAAGAACTGGATCATGCAACTAGTTAGCATGTTCACCTCCAAATAACTTCAGGAAGTGAGACTGCTTAGTACATCACGGTGTTGAGCCCTAAGTGAAGGTTAGCAACTTGATCATAATTTCCTTCTGTCTTGGCATCCGTCTTGAACATACACACACACACACACACACACACACACACACAGATGTGTTTTGGGATATAAATAATATAATTGCTTAATGTTTGAATTGAACTATGGTTATATCAAAAGCTAATGTATGTTTATTTCATATAAACAAATACCCTCATACACACATTTGGCAATGCATATGTATTTGTTCTTGCTCCTACTGAAAGAGATGCATACTTTTCTTTTTAAGAAGCTCTTCCTCTGAAATGAAGTTTCCCAATCTGGTTGATTTCTCATTGTTTGAATGATTATTGTGCTTGTTTGCTTACATCTAAGGGGAAAAAAACCTCAAGAAACGACACTAAATTAAAGAGGAAGAGCAAATCTTCAAAAATGCTGGGTAACAGCATAAGAGAAGAGTGGCAGATTGTTTTTTCCCCTGCTTTGTGTTTGAAGTTGTTCTTATCACAGTCTGATGACATTTGGCCACAGAGGCCACATGCAGACGAGCGCAGCTGTGCAGTATGTGGAGCTACAGACCCATCTATGGCACCACACATTGCACATTCAGGCATTCCCTGTGCAGGAGGTCCCAGGGTTTGTTGTGTTATTGTATGTTATAGTCACAGTTTGTGTTTTATTGTTATTTGTAACCATCCTTCTGTTGCTGAACACAGTTGTTTAAATAAACCTTCTCCACGATCTAACCCAGAAATCTCTAGAACCTTCTCTCAGATCCAGCTGACTAGTATCAGGCCGTGACAACAGAAAAAAAGCGGGGCGGTGCATGTGGCAGCAGTGTGCACCACCCAAAACTGGAGCCCAGCTGGCTGGAGGCACATTCCAGCTGCCAACAGGCTCCCAGCTGCAGGAGTACCCCAGCTGCAGCTTCTGGCTCCTAGGACTCCAGGTAAGGCTGCTGGGTCCAGCACAGTTGCTGGCCTCAGCCTTCCCTACCCCACCTGGGGTAACCTGCTCTGCACCAGAGCACACATGGCACAGGCATTTCCTGGGGCCAAGTAGCAGAGGCACAAGGTATGCCACTGCTTTTTGTCTCTGGGAACACAAACATCCATGCTCATGTGGATGTGGCCAGGGAGAGCAGAGAGACATGAAAGCACACACACAGAATAACTAAGGGTCTGAGCCATTTCACACTGGATGCAGAACAAAACCACAGCAGACCCCACGCCAGAGATACAGGATTGTCAAAATGAAGTCCCGGTACAAAACAAGGCACAAGCTGCAGGGCTTGAAAGTTTCAGTCAAATCTTCACTGATCACACGGACAGCAAACTAGTTGAGTTCAGACATCTGTTAACTATCACATAGCATACCCGTATAGAAGCACTGTCTAGTTCACTAGAACTCATAAAGCACTAGTGCTTTACTTCATGCTCATTTATTGTTTGTTTCTATATAATTTGTAAAATGTTTTTGGGGTTCTTGAGAAAGCAGCACACTACAGAAAATTATTCCTAGAGTACCGTCTATCACAGTCTTTGTACATATTTAACAGGACAGAAAGTGAATCCCATTTTTAAATATGAGACTCAATTTTCCAAGAGAGGGTGGGTTATTTTGAATTTATTTTTTAAGGGAGGTTTTCAAAATGGTTGGCTTCATAGACACTTATATTTAGATGCCATATTCCAATATGCGCAAAATAGGGAAAATCCTGCTATTCTTTCTTAGAAAAATTTTCCAACGAAAGAAGAGTTTTGGCTTGATAAGGGATCAAATAAAGACTGCAGGATCTGCCCATGTTAGGGCTGCCTGGTCACGTCCCAATTAAGCAGTAAATGAGTGAGATCAAGGACTTTATTAGAAATATTAGTCACATTAGTTGGATATCCATGTGTGTAAGTACCTACCCACATGGTCAGCAGAGACATAGCAGATATGTATTTAATCGCTCATTCCAATTTGCTAATGTATTCCTTTTGAACTCAAATGACCTACATGCAGCCTCTTTCTCCCAGTGAATCATAACTGTCGAGAGTGACAGATGTATCCAAAGCTATTTTTGCAGGAAGGGTAAAAGCCACTTCAAACCTTGCAGACTGCACAAAACATCAGGTTAACTTCTGGTCTTCAGGCAGCCAAAGGGTAAATGTCATTCTGAAGGAGTAAGTGACTGATAGAGTGATTGGTTACACAGGGGATACCAAGTGACAAAGAGAGAAGGAAAGAGCATCTCAGAGGGAAATAAACAAACTTCCATCAAAGAATTAGGATAAGGTTTGCATACATTGTTATCAGCCTTGAATCAAAAACAGAGACAAACTACTTCATAGTTCTGACCTTTCACAGAGAAATTCAAAAGCATAAAAAAACTCAAGTTATAAGTCTAAACTTCACTTCTAACATTGCAAATGTACTGCCAAGTAGGACTGTGCGAAACAGCACAGTTCCATTTTGCCTTGAGTTTCGATGGTTCGAGGGAACAGTGTTTCGTCTTGAATTTCATTTTGAGTGAAAACAGCTGTTCTGTTCCGTTCCATTCCGTTCCGTCCCATCAAAACAGAAAGGCTGTTTTGATGTTGTTTTGAGTTTCACTGAGGATGGGGAGTCAGTCAGCTGGGCTGACTTCCCATGCCCAGTGCTACATCACACCGGGGTGGGAGATGCTTCCCTGTGACCTGTGCTACATTGGTCCTTCCCAGTGACCCCGCTAGATCTCACCAGGGCCAGAAGGCAGCCCAGGTGGGCTACTTCCTGGCCCCAGCACGATCTAGTGCAGGGCACCGGAAAGCAGCCTAGCTGGGCTGCCTCCCACACCCAGTGCAATCTAGCATGGGGCACAGGGAAGCAGCCCCCAGCACGATCTAGTGCGGGGCACAGGGAAGTAGCCCAGCTGGGCTGTCTCCCGCCCCTGGCACGATCTAGCAGTGGGGATGGGAAGTCAGCCCAGCTGGACTGACTTCCCATCCCCAAACAATGGTTGAAACGTTTCAACTTTTGAAATGTTTCGACCAGCCTCACTTTGTTTCAAGGTGTGCCCGCCTGGCCTCAAACATCCAGTCACATGTGACTCTGGCCCGGATGTTTGATGGTGTGTGCCTTACTGTGCCCTGTGGTCCATCGGGAAGGTGTTTGCTTCTGGTGTGGTCTTCCCCAATCTCACCTGCCACGACTTTGAATCTTATTTCAGTGAAGGGTCCAACCACTTGGGGTCTCCCGACGACGGAATGTTTATCTGGTGGTCTTCTGCGAGGTTCCACCTCCCCTTTACCTTGCCCTTACACCAAGCCTTGATGGGTCACAGCTGTCCTCCCGGCCAGGTTCCCGACTGTTGAACCCCTGATTACTTTCACGGGGGGGGGTGACCCTCCCTGCTAAAGCATAAGCAGCCTGCGATATCCTACCCAGGTTACAAGGCTGCCGCCTCTTCCTTAAGGCTAGCAACCAACCCTGGGGTTTAAGTAACAATAAGGCTCCAACGGTGCTCTGATCCTCAGCCCCTCCAAAAGGGGGAAACATAAAATATAAAGAAAACCACTGATACACTTCGAGGGACCCAACTGTTTCCTTGCCTGGCCCCCTCTGCCTAGTCACTGACTACCTACCCTTGACACTATGGGTCTATGTTAGGCCCTGTATGTAGCCAGGGTAGCCTGCAGACTCCACCACAACTCTTCTCCCTTGTCACCCAGCATTTTGTTTCTTTGGGCCACCTGTGGTCCTCCAGTGGGTGCCTGTCCCCTCGTCACCTGCTGGACCAGTGCCATGCCACTGATGGCCGTGCTTCACATCCCCTTATGCTGCCTTGGCCTCCCATCTCCCACCTGGAGCACCTTTCCAGCTTTCCTGATGCCCTTGATGGTCTCACCTGGTCTGGCGCTGGGAGAAGTGTCGGCCTTTCCAGCCCCTCTGTTATAGCCACTGGTGTCGGGGTCTTTCAGCGCCCCTCTACTTTTATGCCTGGGTTCCCAGTCATGGAGAGCCGCTTCCAGTTCTCGGCTCCCCTCGCTGCAGCCAGCAGTCTCTGGCTTGCAGCATGCACTGAAGAGTTCTTCCTCCTTACTATGACTTAATGCCAGAGGTTCCTGGCTAGAGGGCCTTGTCCCTCTGCTCAGGGTCAGACCAATCACATTTAGAGTCAGGAAGGAATTTTACCCCATAGTCAGATTGGTGTGGACTGTAATGGGTTTTGCCTTTTTCTGTAGCAGGGGTGTGGCCCTTTACCTGGGATGTCTTGAACATATATTAATGACCTTTTACAGAAGCAGGACATTGCTTACCATGGTCCCCCTGCTTTCGCAGTGGCAGGTTAGGGCATTAAGTCTTTTTTGGTGTCAGGGCTAACTGTAGTTTTACTAAGATCTTAGATTATGCATTTGTATAGGATGGTTTGGATTGGAATGATCCTGCCTCAGACAGGGGACTGGACTAAAGGACCTCTGAAGGTCCCTTCCAGCCCAACTTCTCTATGATTCTATGAACATCAGCTCAAAATCAGAATTCTAAAACCTAGAAACTAGCAGCTTTTCCTGACTCCCTTTCCCCTTTAATAAACTACATTGGCCACCACAGAAACACTAGTATGTACCACCACAAGCACT
Source organism: Crocodylus siamensis (assembly GCF_052110815.1). Classification (NCBI taxonomy): domain Eukaryota; kingdom Metazoa; phylum Chordata; order Crocodylia; family Crocodylidae; genus Crocodylus; species Crocodylus siamensis. The sequence goes on along the minus strand of NC_143396.1, from coordinate 224,824,561 downwards.
TCAAATCGTCTTTGTAAGACACAACATGACATGCCCCAAGTATTACAGCGGTGACAGCCAAGAAACTACTCTAATGCCATGGCTCAATGAGAGAGACCATGTTGTCTCTAAAGGCTAGCCCACAGGGCACTTGAATGCTACTGCAGGCAAAGGGCTCATTTTTAGTACACAATTAGATTGTGTTAGAACAGTGTACCCAACCTTTTGGCCCTACAGGCTGGATGAGTGGTGCCAAGTTGGTCCACAGGCTGGATCTAGTTTATAGATTCATAGATGAAGGGACCTAAGTAGAGCCTCAAGTCCAATGCTGTGCCCTGGGCAGGAGAGAATACTGGGCTCATTTAACCCCAGCTAGGTAATTGTGAAGCCTCCTCTTAAAGACCCCCAAGGTAGGAGCCAGCACCACTTCCCTTGGAAGTTGGTTCCAGATCCTAGCTGCCCTGACTGTAAAGTAGTGTCTTCTAATGTCCAGCCTGAACCTACTCTCTAACAACTTATGGCCGCTATTCCTTGTTACTCCAGGAGGTGCTCCGGGGAATAAGGTCTCTCCCATTCCCCACTGGTCCCCCCTGGTAAGTTTATAGATGGCCACCAGGTCCCCTCTCAGCCTTCTCTTGTGAAGGCTGAACAGGTTCAGGTTCCATAGCCTCTCCTCATAGGGTCTGCCCTGCTGTCCCCAGATCATGTGAATGGCCCTCCTCTGGACCCTCTCAATGCTGACCACATCCCTCCTGAAGTGTGGTGCCCAGAACAGAACACAGTACTCCAGCTGCGGCCTGACCAATGTTGCATAGAGGGGGAGGATCACCTCCTTGGCCCTGCTTGTGATGCATCTGTGGATGCATGACAAGGTGTGGTGGGCTTTACTGACCGCATCCTCCCATGGTCAATAGGATCAATCCCACCATGCAGGACTTAGGCATTTGGCAGTGGAGGATCAACCCTGGGTTAGAACATGACCCTCCTTAACTAAGCACGATGCTATATACAACATTCACAGCCAACATATGCAGGGTCAAATAGCTTTTAACACAACATATTTTGGTTACAGGTAAACCATGAGGGAATCACAGGCTTGCCTCAACTAGCCCATACTTTTAGACATGCATTGTGGTCTACACCAACTCCAGAAATTGCATTTATCATTGTGTTAGTTAATACCACTCCTCAAGGTGGTGTTCTAACACAATCTAATTTTCTACTGAAGACAAGCCCAAGGATATCTGTCAGCTTAGGCCTGCCTTTTGGGAACCAGCAGCCTTGAGTTCAATCCCCAGGGCTGTATATGTGAAGTTATTCTAACGCTGGCAGTGACAGTGCACAGGCAGCCTTGGATTTATTGCTCAATGAATGTTTCTGGTACAAGGCATTCCATATGAGCCCTGAGGTATGTTATCTCCTGTACACTTAGGTTTGTGGCATGTAACTTATTTTCCTGGTAGTGAAAAAATTCATTCTCCATTTGTCAGTGAAGATTTGAGAATATCAGCTTGTTGGCATTTTGTTTGGAAGCCAAATGGAATTCAGTTGAATTGATTGAATTTTTCACTTACCGCATTGCTTCAGTTCCAGGACTCGGCAATCAATTTGAACTGACAAGACCCTTAGAGCTGCACTCTGTTTCTGCTTGGGTCTCCATTTACAATGGCATTACAATCACCCCATCCCACTGCAAAATTTAATCACGTATACCATTAAGCATTACTGCAATGGGCTCCTTTACACCTATCAAAAATGGAAAAAAGCTGTACACAAACTTCTGTTGCTTTTGACTTAATTTGCATTATTAATAGATGCCTCCTCAACAGCCTTCCAGTTCAGCTTTTTAATCACCATCAACTAGGAAATGGTCTGGCATTTACCTAACAAGATAACTGTGTTTGAAATTATTTATTTGGGCATCGCCCAGAGGCAAGAATTTGGCAAAGCTCCAAAATAGAGTTGGCAAGGATGTGGCCAAAACATGGCTCATGGAATTCCACAGTTCTTTCTATATGTTGAGAACTGCAGTCAGATGTATAACAGGGCAGTTGGATGCCCAAGTAGAAGCCAGAGGGATAGTGGTGATTTCCAGCTGCCAGTACCCCCTGGCATGACCCAGTTGCCTCAACTTAGGCTGCATACATAAGTTCAAATGATCTGGGAGTATCTTCTGGGGTTTATCGTGCTGGTAGGAAAACTTACCTGAAGATTCCTGAACAAACATTCAAAAGCTGAACTCCTGAGGAGCAGAGAGATAGCAAGGTAAAATGGTAAAAGGGGTGTGTTCTGCTTCCTGTTTGGCTGGAGCAGTAGAGTCCATCCTGAGCAACATTCTATCTCTCTGGAGGAAGTGGGGAGGAGAAGGGGGCTGGGAGCAAAGCACTCTAGGATGCTGAAGCACTGTGTTGCATCTTCTTTCAAAAGTGACTATGTACAGACTTTTGCTCTCCCAGGGTTCTGGGAGAGCATTTCTACTCTCTGGGCATGTCTACATCATGTGCACCCCATGGTCCAGTTGTTACTGCACCATCATTTAGTACTTGCTTTAGGAAGTACTAAACGAGAGCTCAATAACAGCCATTATTGCGCCGTCCCAGTGGCGCACAGTTCTTTTTAGTAGCTACACTACCATAGTGATGCCCTATAATGAAGTAGCTCATGGCTACCAAGATGTAGCATTGGTGTCACAGTTTGTGCCCACAAACACTACATTGTCATAGCTCATCACTACGGCAATGTAGCATCTCATGTAGATGTGCCCTCGCAGAAGCAATTTAACCCTCATTGTTCCTGGATTCTTTTTCTCCCAGAGCAGCCATTTTTGCTCTGAGAGAAAAATCCTGAATATCTGTACACTTGTAGTTTCTACTGGGAGAGCAGAGACTCTCCAAGAAGAAACTGAATGTCTATATATGGCCCTAGTTATGCTACTGACTACAGTAATGCAGACTACCCCCAGTGAAGTTCTGTGGCCTGTGATATGCAGAAAGTCAGACTAGAAAAGGGACAATTTAAGCTTTAAAAATCAATTAATTACCATTCAATAAAAAAGAACAGCTGTAATCTGTTAATAATGGAAGAGGGAGGATATATTCAGGTATTTGAAGACTTAGCATTTGAGTATCTCTGGGTGAACAAGCAATTTATTCCGGGGTGAACCAATAAAATATCTTCCCCTTTAAACCTCTAGCTTAAATGATCTACTACAATTAGACTCCCTACCTCAGAGAACCACAAAAAGTTTATTATTGGTTTAAGGCTTAATCAGTAAAGTGTTTTAAACCTGTTTCATAATTGCTGTTTTTCTCTGTAGGTAATACTTTGGCAAATCCAGCTGTGAAAATGAATAAAATATGAATTAGGCTGTACTGATATCAAGTTGACTGTAAAAAAAGAGGATATTTTGTGGGTGGGGAGAGCACAGAAATAAAAAAAACAAACTGATAAACAGCAAAGTTGGGAGGAGGGAGGGGAAGAAAGGGTGAGAAGGAAGGTGTACACTCATTGTCTTCCCTATAGAATAAGTGGATAAATCTTTTATGCAGAATGGCATGAAACATCTGCTGTTCAGATTACTTCAGGAACTGTTCCCTCAACTTAAGACCATGAACAGGTCTTTCCGAGTGACCTCAGAATCAGTTTGTTTTATTTGTGTTGTGGTGGCATGTAAGAGCCATCACTGGAACCCCATTGTCTGAGGAGCTATACGGAAAGGTAGGTCAGACACTACTCAAGAGTTCACATATAGAATAAAGATAACAGATGCAAGATACACAAATGCAGAATGGGTCTTGGGGGCTGTTATTGGAAAAGATTTGACTACAGTTGGATAAATGGTTACAATTTGATTTTGATAACTAAGTTGCATGGTCAAAGTAGACGGAAAACCACCAGGCTTAACAATATTAAAACTGAAATATTTTTCATGTAAAATGGGTTGAGGTAAGGGGGTTTTCTGATACTTCATTGTTAAAGTTTTAAGCACCATTAAAAATTGGTTTCCCAAAATCACAGATAATTAAACAGACCTTGTAATTAGTTTGCAGATCACAACAGGTCCTCCCCCCTTTTCATTTAGAAAGTTATTATGTAGTAGCTCATGAGAAAAGAAGGGTTGACAACAGTCTGATGGTTCAAAAGCTTTGGAAAGGCTGCCACAAAAGAAATGCATCTTAAAGTCTGTAAGTGCTATAAGCATACTTTGACTTGTAGGAACATAAATAATTCTCTAGCTGGATATGTTAAGGAAAAGGGGCTGTATCCAGGTTATTTTTCCTTCTTATTTACAGCACAGAATATAAAAAATGTTTTTCATAGGCAAAAGGTCAGCCTGGATATGTAGCATATTTAGGGAATATGTATTTCTGGCTTTGTCAGCATTTAGTCAAGTCCCTCAGGGGCGCTTGGTCCAGTACTTTTCAACATCCTTATCAATGACTTGGATGTGGGGGTGCAGAGCTCACTGGCCAAGTCCGTGGATGACACCAAGTTATGGGGGAGCGTGTTCACACTTGAAGGTTGGCTGCAGATACAGGTGAACCTAAACAGGCTGGCAAGTTGGACAGATCAAAAGCAGAAGTTCAACATGGAGAAGTATAAAGTGCTCCATCTGGGGACGAACAACCTCCATCATACTTACAGGCACCAAACTGATTAGCACCACGACTGAAAGGGACCTAGGGGTAATAATAGACCATAGTATGAACATGAGCCATCAGTGCAATGCTGTAGCCAGCAGTGCAAACAATACTCTGGTGTGCATCAACCGATGCATCTCAAGCAAAACCAAGGACGTGATTCTTCCACTTTACTCAGCATTGGTGAGACCACAGCTGGAGTACTGTGTCCAGTTCTGGGTGCTGCTCTTCAACAAGGACATGGGAAATCTTGTCCAGAGAAGAGCCACCCATATGATCAGAGACTTGCAAGGCAAGCCATATGAGCGGCAGACTTGGTAGCAGCTTACCACTACACTAGGGTAGTACATCAAGGGCTCGGTGAGCAACTGTTCACAAGGGCACCCTTGAGGAAAACTACGAGTAATGGCCACAAACTCCTGGAAGACTGTTTCAGGATTAACACTAGGAAAAACTTCTTCAGTCAGGGTGGCCAGACTGTGGAATAAACTCCCTCCAGAGGTGGTGCAATCACCTGCCCTGGAAATCTTCAAGAGGAGACTGGACAGTCACCTCGCTGGGTCACCTCACCCCAGCTGTCTTTCCTTCCTAGTGCAGGGGGGCTGGACCCGATGATTTTGTGAGGTCCCTTCCAGCCCCTTACAATCTATGAACCTATGACTCAATCTAATATGAACCAACTCTAACACCAGCTCTCACCATTTTGTTGCATTTTTCTGGCCCTCATGATTGCAGAGAAAAAAAAGATGGAAAATGCAAAACTGAGAAGTTCAAAAGACAAGGATAAAAAGATACAATATATATTACCATGTTCTCTTGCATACAACACCCCCCAAATAAAATATGCAGCTTTCTGTAAATAAAGTGGTGTTTCCACATCACAAGCCTCATCAAGATACCGCGAGCAGCTCACTTGCTGCTTCAGGCACAAGCTACAGTGCTCGCCCAATAGTTACAATTGTGAGAGGACTCTACCATCTTGGCAGCTACTTTGGCAGCTGCCTGGCATGCTCCAGGCTTGCTTGTTTTCTGGTGAAAAAAACAGCTTCTCCACTTAAAAGACCCTCACTCCAATTTGGGGAGGAGGGGTTGATTTGTTGGGGAAAGGGGTGTGCAATATGTGAAAAAATATGGTATTTCAAAAACAGTGGAGGATAAGTAAGTTTATATATACACCTAATTATGTGGTTTGGAGGCACAACTTGACATTGAAAAGCTTCCAGTTACCTATAATGTAGCACATAGCTTTGGGCAAGTTTTTGGTCAGGCTAAATTTGGGAGTCCCTGGTTTTAAACAGTCACAAACCAATATTTAAAATTGTGTTCACTAGCACAGTTTGAGTCACTGTACTGTGGAATACCACTAAAACAGTAGGAGTTGTACAGGATCAACAGTTTAATCCCTGACAAATAGCCAAGTCACCTATCACCATATTATTTCATGCAGGATCCACAAGCTAGTATAAGCAGATACCAACTCAAAACAGCACCATTTTCTATTTTTTTTTACTCTGGCAAATGACTTCTGAAAACAAGAGATCTCTCTTCTCTTAAAAACAAACACCTTTGCTGTTTCTGTCAAGGCCCCTAACTTATTCCAGTTGCGTTGGGCTGCAATCCCTATTGCTTGCCTCCCAAGAAGACCAAAAATAGCTGAGTTCTCCAGTCAATCCTAACAATGAGCAGGGTTTTCCCAGGACTTGTCATGTATTTGTTTATATGTTTTACTGAGGAGACTTCACAGCCCTTTTCAGTGGCCAACACTGGGAAACCCATCAGAGACAGTGTTTGAAGTCTGAATCCTGCTTGGGCCTTCATAACACTTGCCCCGCTCCCCACCCAGAAACCTCCCCCCACCCCGCCCCCCAAAAAAGCAGTAGTAGTACATTTACACCAAGGATAAATTTAACTCCATGGAATTTAGAAAAGTTATTTTCTTTCTGAGAAGGAGCTAATGAACAGCATAAAAATACATGCTGTTTTTACTCAGACAAACACAGTCTAAAGATGTTACAGATTAAGGGTGAAATCCTGGCTTGATGGCAGAACTCCCAATGACGTCAGTGTGAGAGAGTTTGACCCAAGGCAATTTTCTTAAGAAAAAAAAAAATAATGACTACTTTACCACACAGGGAGATGCTAATCTTGCCAAAATTATTTCTGATTAAGGGACATGCTAGCCCTGGTTTTCTACCACCTTGAATGGTCAATTTACATCTGTACAAAAGTAGTGACTGTCAACTGTACTGGAGAATTAGGCCAGCCATCTCCCTCAAATATCCCCAATTTTGTTTCAAGGGTTTATCTAAACTGAGGAATGAGTTGCCTTAGAAACCACTTTAGGGAACATGTTTTTTTAACACCATGTTAATTGGTTCCAGTAGACTCGAGTTTATTACTAACACAGATCATTAGAAACCTTAGGTTTTGGTTTGTTCATTTTTGTTTCTTAACACCGCTCATTTTTTCCCTGTGTAGACAAAACCGCAGAGATGCCATTCTTCAAACTTTTAGTCGTAGGCTGTTGTTGGGTTTGAATTTACATAGTACCATAGGTGGATATGGTGACAGACAGATGCATAGGAGAGGCAAATCCTGAAGGAGACTAATTTGAAACCTTTAGTCCTAACACAAAGGGCAAAGGTTCAGGTTAAGGAATGTGGGTAGACAGAACTTGAGAAATCACTGGGTGGAAAGTTAAAGGAAAAGGAGCTAAGGAAAGATGTGAAGGAGGAAAAAGGTACTTGTACACAGGAAGTATCAAGCCCTTTTACTTCAGGGCTGAGTGTGGAAGAGACAAAACTGTGACTCATGGAAGCAACATGTTGCTAGCAGGGATGTTATGGGGTGTATCCCCCGATCTACTCCTATTTGTACATTCAAACTTGAAAACATACTGCGCGTCTCAGAGATACCCCTTGTAGTTAGTTATGCTGGAGACCAAAATCCTAAAAATGGCTTTGTGGGAAACTACCCCCTGGAGTGGCCTCACCACTGCTTTTCCAAGTTTACAGCAGGGTATGCTGCCAAGGCAGGCTGTCACTGCAATGTAGGCAAACCCACAGGCTAGGGACAGACATTACACAAATCAGTTTAAGTAATCAGAAACTGGTTTAAATCTGTAACAGAACATAAGTTCAGTGCACATAAACAGTTTCAAAATGGCTGAAACCAGTTTGAGATAAACCTGGTTGAATGTAGTATCAGACTTAACTGATTTGGCTCAAATGTGTTTATGCAATGTCTGTCCCAGACCTCTTGCTGGTTTAGGTTAAACCAGAGACCCCCAGCATCCCAGCATGCTCTCTGGGATGCTGCCAGCCCTGCCCCTCTGCTCCCCAGCCAGAGCAGGGACAGGCGGGGGGGTGGCCAGGGAGGGGTTTAATTCCCCCCTCTCTATCCCACAGATAGGGACCCAAGCCAGGTCTGCTGGGCACTCCCCGCTCACTGCTGCAGCAGCAGGACATCATCGCCCCTGAGGCAGAGTGGGGCAGGGAGCAGAGTTAGTCTCCCCTCTACCCCCACTGGCAGCCGGGTCTGCCTGCCCCACCCCCCCAGAGGCCCTGCCTGGCCATGCCCCATCCCCGCCACTGCAGCAGGAGGGGGCAGTGCCCTTGTTGGTGTCAGCAGCCCCTGTCATTATGTCAGGGAGCACAAGGCCCTTCCTGGCAGGGGCGCTGTGCTATGGGGCTGGCAGAGCTGCAGTGGTCTGTGCACAGCACCACTGGGGTCCTGAGTGGGTCAGAGCTCTGCAAGCCCCCCACAGCGCTGCCGCGCTCCACAGATTGGCTCCCACTGGGACAGGGCTCACACTCTGGGAAGCCGTGAGGCTGCTGCCCGTCATGGTCACCCACTGCTCACTGCTTCAGCCCCCAGGCAGGGGTGGGTTCTGGTCCCCACAGCTCAGTCTGTGCTTGGGGCAAGTCCCCTCCTGGCAAGAGGGGGCTTATTCAGCCGCTGGCCCTGAGCACAGGCTGAGCAGTGGCTGCAGCTGGGCTGGGCAGACCCCACTGCAGTGCCAGCAGCTGAATAAGACCCCTCCTGCTGTCATGACTTCCCGGAGAGTAAGCCCTTTGCTGGCAGGGCCTGCTCTACAGAGCACAGCAGTGCTGCGGTGGGCTTGCAGGGCTCTGGCTTGCTTAGGACCCCGGTGCTGCCACGTGCAGCCTGATGCAGCTCTGCCAGCCCTGCAGCGCAACACCCCTGCTGGGAAAAGGCTCATGCTCCCCCATATTATGACAGGGGCTGCTGCCCCCAAAAAGGGTCCTGCCCCCTCCTGCTGCAACAGCAGCAGGAGGGGACACAGGGAGACACCGGCTGGTAAGGTCCCTTGGGGTGGGGAGTGGGGGCAGGGACAGGGGTTATTCTTCCTCCCTCCGTCATCCAGAGGACGGGACAGCAGGGGGCCTATTCCTGGGCAGGGAGTACAGCGACAAGGGTGGGCAGACCCAACTGCTAGTGGGGGTGGAGGGGAGACTAACTCTCCTCCCTGCCCCCCTCTGCCTCAGGGGCCATGGTGCCCCACTGCTGCAGCAGCGAGGAGGGAGCACCCGACAGACCCCGCTCGGGTTCCTGCCAGTGGGATAGAGAGGAATTAAACCCCTCCCCGGCCAGTTCAGCCTGGACTGGCCATGCCCTGCCACTATAGCTTCCCTATAGCTCTAGTGCACCCCAGTGCCCCCCACCATAGCTCTAGCACCCCCTGGCGCCTGGCCTGAGCAGCTGCAGGCATCCTCAGTCCAGAGAAAATGTTTGTCCATTTGTCCTGTTACAAACTAGTTCAGCCTAGGCAGGTTAGACTAACCTGCAAAGGTTTAATCAGTTCAGGCTCAGGCTTTTTGAATGTCTGTCCCTAGCCACAAAGAATACCAAAGATAAGAGTGCATGAACAATGTGTGCCCCCAGAGGCTGGGGTGGCATGGCGACCACCCCTAGGTAGCACCGGCAGCGAGCGGAGAGATCCCGCAAGTGGCCGCCACTGGTGTCAGTGGCCGGATGGGGGGGCATGGCAAACGGCAACAGTGGCCAATCGCAGGGGGTGCACATGAACCTGCACGCACCCCCTACGTGTTGCCAATGTAAGAGTGTCATAGTCAACAGTACAGACTCTACAGCTTATAATATCAGTTCAGTACAGCAAGCAATTTGAAAAGAGTGTCTATCCAGCATTGGTGGTGGGTCTACAATGTTTGGACTATATTTTTATTTGATGTTTTTTGCATTCAAACAGCCTGTACCTGGCATGGTTGAAGCTAGGCTTACCAGTACAACAAAGGTCCATGCAATGAAGCATGTGTTCTGATAATTTTTCCAAGCTAACAACAAGAGGCACAGGAGGTGCAACTAGAACACACCGTCCAAGATTAAATTTGCAGTAGGTTGGGGGAATTTCACATCATTCTGTACAAAGAGCTGGGCAGGAACAGATCCCAGTGCTGATGGTCTTGTCAGTCAACTGATATATAATTGATAACATTTTTTTAAAAAACATGCAGGGGTTTAGGTTGCAAGCTCAGACACACTGAAGTAAGGAAATGCTGAATGTGGGATGGACAGCCTTAATTAATTTGGCCTTGTTCTGCAATTGCATGATGAGTCTGACAACATGTAATTACATGCCAACATCTTCCCCTCTCCATGAGTTTGCAGTCTCCATATATTTCCTCTGTCACCATTTCCAACCTCCCCCACCCCCATCTCATGCAAAATAGAACAAAAAGATGTGGACATCCAAAAGCATCCAAATCAAATCCCCAGTGACATCTCACTTAGTAGCTTCAATTAATTTAGAAACCAGGAGTGAAAGGGAGGGAAGGGAAAAATGTGTCAGCTTGCCACTGTATCCCAGGAGAGATCAGAGCTGTTTCAAGCCAGAAAAGCCTTTGCACTCAAAGACTATGCAGCTTCCTTTATAGAGACAGATGCACGCCCTATGCCATAACTCCTGTCAAGAATCTTCCCAAGAGGCAATACTGCAAAGAAACTGAAATCCTTTCATTGGACAGCATTTGAAAATGGAAATGGCTTTGTTAATCATTAGTCTAGTTCCTTCCTCTTCTGCACTTCTGAGCTGCCTTCTCTTTTACAGTGTTAAGTGTCATAACTAAACTCCAACCTCAGCACATACAATCAGACTCCTAGACACACCAATACCATTTTTAAGATAAATAATTTTTTACTTCCTTTCCTATAATACAATGTACTGTTACTAGTAATTTCTAAAGACAGCTGCTAAATTCCTGTCTTGTGTGGTCTCCATTTCACAGGTGAAAAAATGGATCTATAAACTGTATGAACAGGCTGAAAGACCCAGCTTCCTCTCAACCACAAACCTGATCACACCTGGCTCTTAGGAGCTTGCCCTCTCTATTGACAAAAAACCTAAGCCCACTCAGTAACAGTCTCTGCAAAAAAAGTCTCACCAGAGCCAGAAGTAGGGTGATCCACACTATCTCCCTTGTTGGATCTTGGCATAGTCCTACTGATGGATGAACTGAATTCATGCCTTCCTTGGCTAATCACAACCAAAAGGGGATGTGTTTCTCAATGCCAGCGTAAATCAAAGGTGCCTTTCTCCAAGTAGGCATTCTACCAGCTTAAAACACATGATGATCTATCCCAAGGTTGGCCAACTTTAGTGAAGCTGGGGGCCACACACAGTGTGAGTGGGCTCCCAGGATTCCTTGCCCCCTAAGAGGTGTGCAGTCCCCACAAGGCCATCCCCCACCAGTCAGCCGTGGAAGAGGTGGCTGCAGGGGCCTGTGGGCTCCCAACTGAACAGCACTATTCTGTCCTTTTCTGATGATATAACAAGTATTCCAAACTTCCCAAGCCCTGATGGTCTTGTTCATTAGTATTGTGACTCTAATTTTACAATGCTTGGCATGATGGTTGAAAAGTTTACAATAAATATTTACAAATTTCTCATGACCTTTCACAATCTGGCTTTGGCCTAGACCTGAGCACTGAAAGGATGCTGGCAGTTCTCATGTAGGGTTTTTCCCCTATGATTACTGAGGAAAGGAAAACAGTTCTACCACTTGGTGGTGCTGATCAAGAGATGCTGCTGATCTCTCTCTCCCTGAATTTCCAGTTATCAGTGAAGCCATGCTAAAGCAGATAATTCTTTCAGAAAGAATGCATGCATTTCATGTGGGATCAGTTTTCTTGTGAGTAAACTACTCCTAAGTAAACACTCCCAGGCAGGTGTCTACATATGCAAGGACATGGGACCAGATTTACTGCTAATGGCAACAAATTGTTCCCACTTCCTGGGGCCCTGCAATGGGCCCCTGCCATCAGCAGGGGGAGCTCAAGGCTCCCCGGGGTGCTAGCCCACAGTCTGGCAGGGAGCACTGGGCCAGGAGACAGCTCTTTCCAAGCCCCATGCCTCAATGACCCAATACAGGCATGGGGCTGGGACTTGCCCCTGACTGGGGCAGTTCCCAGGCCCCACTCCATGATCATGGGGCAGAGGCTGAGGAGCCTGCTCCCTTCTCAGCTCCATAAGCATGAAGCTGGTTGGGAACAGGCAGGGAAGCATGAAAGATCAAGGGCCCCAGCCTGTTCTCCACCCAGCTCCATGCTCATGGAGTTGGGCAGGGAACAGGCTCCCCAACCCTGCCAGCAGGGAGCTCCAGAGCCAGTGCTGGGAGACAAGGATCTCCCAGCCCTCACTCCCCAATTGCACTCTTGGAGCTGTGGGCTTGGAGCTCCCTGCTGGCAGGGCAGAGGGACATAGTCCCTGCCCGGGCTTCAGTGGTGAAGCCTGCCCCAGCAGCAGGCAGCTCCTGGGGACAGGAAGCAATCCCCTGCTCCTTGGTGGTCAACTGGCCCGGAGCAGATTTGCTCCTGGTCAAGTGTGTAACTACTCATGATTAAATGTGATACTTGCACCTGCAGGTAGAAAATTTACTCACAATTAAGGAGGTTTACTACGCAGTAAGCATGTACATGTGTAGACATACATGCTTACTGTGCAGTAACCTACACTACTGCAGTTAAGTGTCTTGTGTAGACATGCCCAAGGAATCATAGATGAATGCTACTTCTCCCTTCCAACACTCAATCGAGTCTTTGAATCATAGAATCATAGGAGAGTAGGGCTGGAAGGGACCTCAGGAGATCCTCTGTCCAGTGGAGCCCAAACTTTTTGGCAGGTGTGCCAAAAATAAAACCGCACCCTTCCCAAGTGCCTTCCTTTGCTTGCTCTGCTGCTCTACTTTCTGCTTCTTGCCCTATCTGCTGATGTGCTGCCTGCAGCCTCCTTGATCCCACACACATAGGCTGCCTTTGTCATTTGTGGCATATATGCTGCAGGTTGTCCATCCTGATCAAGGCAAAATCATCCCTGTCCAAAACATCTCATGTAAGTGCTTGTCTAACCTCTTTCTAAAATTACACAGACTGTCCTGCTGCACAACTACAAGGCACATTGCTCCAAAGCACCAAAAAACACACTAACCTGTCATCCCCTACCACAGAGGAAGGCCATAGCCCCAATAGTCCATGCTGATCTGACCATTCTGATCCCAAATGTTTACAGGTGGTCTGACCCTGAGCAGAGAGGCAGGTACTTCTGGGTTTTAGTCTCAGCAAGAGCATCAGCACACAGCTCTCAAACTTCCCTAGCGATGGCTGCAGCCAATACCCAATGCTTCGGAGAACGGCAAAAAAACAGAATAAAACCAACACCTTTCCCCCTCTCCCCCTCCCCCCACCACTCATGGCAACAGAGATTAACTCTTTGTGCCCCATACAGTAATCATAAAGAGCAGGAGCATGGAAAGTCAAACACCTGCCACTCTGCTCTGCAACCTGGGGACATCAAGCAACTCCACATATCACACCCTCTAACCAGAAAGCCAGAACTCCTCATTCTGTAGTCTGTAGTCAGTACTGTAACTAAGCCAGGTGCACAGCTCTGCTTCTTTCTCCTGCTGCTGCACATGGTTCTCTCTAATAACCACCTCTTCCCATGATCTCCCAGTGATCTGTGTTCAAGAAGGCTCCTGGGCTTCCAACTGTGGCTTTTTACAGCACACTACAGGCATCACTACTCCTAGATCATCCCTCATCAGTGCTTATCTGCCCTCTTCTTGAAAACCTTCAGTGAAGGAGATTCTACAACTTCCCTAGCCCCAGTTCTACTGCCTAGCTGCTTTAATAGTTAAGAATTTTTATCTGGATGTCCAATCTAAACCTACTTTGCTGCAACATGAAACCACTGTTATACATCCTACTCTCTGCAACAGGGGGGAAAGTTTTCCCTCTCCTGTATGGAGTCCTTCAGATATCTGAAGGCTGCTTCTTAATCGCCTTTTCCATAAAGTGAACATGCCTATTTCTTTCAACCTCTCTGCCTATGACTTGCTTTCCAAATGCTTTATCATTTTTGTTACCTGCCTCTGGATCCTCTCTATCTTCTTTTTAAGGCTGACAGCATTTAACATCAGCGAGGGGGTAAGCTATAAGCCAGCAGTCTTCAAGTGACACAGATCTGTGTGTGCTTTTGGAGGTGCTTCATTACCATAGCAACAAGCACCTTCAGGTTTTTTTGTTTTTCCTTTTTTTTTAAATGAGGCTGTCATCCAGCACAAATGGGACTATTTCCCAGCTACATCAGCTCAGGAAGTAAACTGACATGTGGGAAAGTAGAAACGATATTGTTTTTAAAAAAGGAGTAGCTTAAGGACCTGGCAACTCTCCCTGTGTGCTCCTCAGAAGATCAAGATGGTGTGAACCCATGGAGTCATACTGATCTAGCCCATCACAGCCACTTCTACCGATTGCAAATAGCAAGATAGCTCCACCTTTTCCGGTCTGACAAATACCTGGCTACTGTGATTCACATGTTCACCACCTCCCCATCGGGATACAGTATTACAATTCATTCATTCCAAGACTAAAGGAGAAGATTGCAAGAAGGCTGCAGCTCCTATACCTCAAAGCAGCAAAACCCGGAGAGGAGAGGAAAGGAGAGGTTATACTGGTGCTTTTGAGCCTGCACCGGCTCTTCATTCTCTACTCTCACTTCAAGGTTCTGGTATTGATTGTAGAGCCTTTAACAAGACAGACTTGTGTCCTTTCAAAGAAGGGCTCTTCTTTCAGCACTGCCACATAAGTCAAATCAGCTAGCACATTACAGCGACTGGAGACCCAAGAAATGAGTTCTCAAGAACAGAACCAAAGTTCTGGGAAATTCTTCTGAAAAGAGGGAAACCAACCCCTTGGTATACTGAGGGAATTCTGTAACATCCCACCTCTGACAAAGAATGTGCAACTAAATGCAGAAGAAAATCCAAGCAACATCTTCTCCAAAGCAAAAGCTAATGACTAAATCCAAGGATAGGACAAACATTTAAGTAACATATTTTATATCTGCTCTGCAAAACCAGAGCTAGTCCTGGATATCCAATCCACTGTTTCCTTTGGCTATAGATACCCCTGTATGCCTGGTTCACAGAGGCTAACAATTTACTACTACTGCTGCCAACTAAGATAACCAATGTTTGGATGCAAGTGACACAGATTCATGTGCAATGCTGAAGGCCTAGGGTTCAAGACCTGCTGATGTTCTACCTATGGTGATAAAATTTGTCTGTCTGTTTGTCTTTTTTAAACTAGGAAGTACATTTAAAGCTCTCTCCCCCTCCTATTTTCCTGGTTTCTAGATTTTTGCTCAAACAAGAATTTTCACTGTAGAGAGACGAGAGATCTTCTTTATTAAAAATGGGATTATACTGCACAAAGGACTGCTCATAAAAATGGTGGAATTTGAAACCCATGAAGTGTGATGACCTGAACTGACACAGTCCATGAACTTTGGAGAAGGCAATGTAACAGACATTTATATAACTGAATTAAGTCAGTCTGTACAGCTCTTGCCCAAGAGCTTGAAACATGATGATGGGTAGGGGAGGGAGCGAAGTGGGGTGGAGAAAGAAAAATAGCTGGTGAAACCAAGCAGACTCGTTATCCCAGAGCACAGAAACTTCTAACAAAAGATCACGGGCTGAGGTACTACATCTTCTTTGACCCTTCTGTCATAGCATAGAGCTATTAATAATCATCATAAGAGAAACAACAATGTGTCTACTTACAGGATCTTTAATCCAGAGTTATTCAAGTACATTGTGAGGGAGCGGCAACTAGGGGCGGCCGTGAACCCCCTAGCGCCCCCTACCGTCACGTTAGGGTGACGTAGCACCCTCAGAACCTCGCCCGCCACGACTTTGATGGTAAAAGATATAATGTGGAGGCTGCCAGTTTCCCTAATAGACGGTCTAGTTGTTCGTCCCTATTCCAGATGGGTATTTGATAAGCGTCCTGCCTTAAGGGCAATGCG
Source organism: Crocodylus siamensis (assembly GCF_052110815.1). NCBI lineage: Eukaryota > Metazoa > Chordata > Crocodylia > Crocodylidae > Crocodylus > Crocodylus siamensis. Next base: position 224,808,595 of record NC_143396.1, on the reverse strand, counting down.
TGCCTCCAAGCTTCCCCCTTAGCACGCCCCAAGCCTCGCAGCTATTCCGGGGGACGCTTGTATGGTCCCTCGCCCCTCGGGTGCCCTTGTTCTCACTCTCAGGCACTGGGGCTCTTCGCCCACCTGGCGCCTCCTTGGGTCGGGCCCCAATCTCTGGCCCGTTCCCCACGCCCTGGGCCTATCACGCTGGCGCCCAGCTACTTGCTGAAGCCTCCTGGGTCGGCTCCACCAGCGCCGCTCACTACCGGCCCCCCCTGGGCCGGGTTCTAGCTGGCGCCTGGCTAATCGCCGGCTTTGCCTGAGTCTGGAGCACTCTCGCCGCCCTAGCCTCGGCGCCCTTGGGCCGGCACACTCTCGCCGCCCTAGCCTCGGCGCCCTTGGGCCGGCACGCTCCCTCTGCCCGGATCTCGGCTCTATCGCCGCCCTAGCCTCGGCGCCTTTGGGCCGGCTCACTCTCGCCGCCCTAGCCTCGGCGCCTTCGGGCCGGCTCGCTCACTCTGCCCGGATCTCGGCTCTATCGCCGCCCTAGCCTCGGTGCCTTTGGGCCGGCTCACTCTCGCCGCCCTAGCCTCGGCGCCTTCGGGCCGGCTCGCTCACTCTGCCCAGATCTCGGCTCACTCTCGCCGCCCTAGCCTCGGCGCCTTCGGGCCGGCTCGCTCACTCTGCCCGGATCTCGGCTCTATCGCCGCCCTAGCCTCAGCGCCTTCGGGCCGGCTCTCTCTCGCCGCCCTAGCCTCGGCACCCTTGGGCCGGGTTCTAGCCTTAGCTCTATCGCCGCCCTAGTCTCGGCGCTCTCGGGCCGGCTCTCTCTCGCCGCCCTAGTCTCGGCGCTCTCGGGCCGGCTCTCTCTCGCCTGGCGCGCTAGCCTTAACTCTATCGCCGCCCTAGCCTCGGCGCCCTTGGGCCAGCTCTCTCTCGCCGCCCTAGTCTCGGCGCTCTCGGGCCGGCTCTCTCTCGCCTGGCGCGCTAGCCTTAGCTCTATCGCCGCCCTAGCCTCGGCACCCTTGGGCCGGCGCTATCGCCGCCCTAGTCTCGGCGCCCTCGGGTGGCTAGCTAGGCCTGGCTATTCGGCCCCTCTCTGGGGCCTTGCCCCTTAGGGGCCGCTACCGCGCTCCCTGCGCGTTGCCCCTTTGGGCTTCCCCCCTCCGGGGCCGACACGCCACGCGCCCCGCGCCCTGTTTCTGCCCCGCTCTCGGGCCTTGCCCTCTCGGGGCTGACTCCGCGCCCCCGGCGCTCTGTCTCTGCCCCGCTCCGGGGCCTTGCCCTCTCGGGGCTAACTTCCGCGCCTCTGGCGCCCTGTCCCTGCCCCGCTCCGGGGCTAAACACCGCCCTTATGGGCTGGGGTCTGTAACCCCGCACACTGCACCTCCCTGGCGCAATATAATGCCCAGCCGCACCGACACTAGTGCCCCTGGCACTGTGCCTCAACTGGGCACTGGGAACCCCCAAGCTGTGGGGAAGCTCCCCTTGAGGCCTCCTCGCTCCCCTACAGCCTCACCCGGTCCTCCGGATAACTGTAACTTAATACTCAAGCCCTGGGTGATTGACAGCTCTGCCAATCACCCTCTCAATCACGGAGCACCTCTGTGACTCCATGACATACATCACAAGTGATGGTAAATGTTGCATTTCAGCCCTTCACTGTGGTAGGTTAATATTGCTATCCCCATTCTTCACACATGGGCACCCATAGTTCTAGTTGCAGTCAATGCAAACTTTAGTAGGTCAGCACCTTTAAAAGTCAGGTTCTGAGATAGCTTTCACAGGTCTCAAAATTAATTAGCAGCCAGCATGGGAAGAAAGGGAGTTGGAGCAGAATGGGGATTTGAGGAGGGGATTGGGCTAGATCAGTGATCTCCAAACTTTTTTGATCGCGCACACCTATTAGTAAAAAATTTTTGAGCACGCACCCCCAATATATGTATATTTATAGAAATAGAAATAGAAATAAAAGTTCTAATATTTCCTTCCTGCACCCCAATGGATCATCTTGCGCACGGAGACCACGGGCTAGACCTCCTGAAGTCTCTTCCAACCCTGATTGTCTATGACTTTCTATTATTCTGAAATCCAGGAGTATGAACTCTTAGTTCCCTCTGCTTAATGAGAGAACTCTTCTGTCAAAATTCACCCTGTTACTGCACCACCCTACTGCAATGATTCAAAGGACTGAGGGTCTCTGATATTGGTCCTAGTTTTAGATTAGTTCGTATGGTAGGCTAGTACACAACCACTTCAAAAGGACAAGTTTCATATCCATCAAAATGCTGTATATATCTTAGAGAAGTAGGGCTGGAAGGGACCTCCATAGATCACCTAGCCCAACCCCTCATCTGAGGCAAGATCATCTGGGAAGCAGGACTAGAGTGATACAACACTGAAGCCTGAAAATCAGGCCCAGATGAAAGTTCTATAATGGAAGTTACTGAATGTTCTCATATGCAACAGGCACCTTTCCCCCAAAATCAGCCCTCTGAAATTGGCGTACATATGGGATGCTGATTTTCTACCCAGGATAGAAACACCCTTCTTTGATTCCTACTACATAGTATAGCAGATGTTGCATTACTATTCAGGCAGCTGAGTCATTTTACTGAATGGCTTATTGTTTGTCATTCAAGAGTGTTAATCATCTCTCCTTTTTAAACAGTCCTAATGCACTTACAAAAGGTAAACTTTCTTAGGGCAATTTTGCCATCTGCTCCTGTTCTCTTTTTTTCACAGCCACTGAGACCAGTTAGCTCTTTTAAAAATTATTCATAGACCTATGGAGACTGGTCTTCAGGACTAGCTAGGGTTTCTGCTTTAGTTAAGCAGAAAAAGGAGGGTGAGTCAGCTGAAGTTTAGACTTTATTTTTGCTCTGTGCAGCCATAACTCTAGAAAAATCTTTTTTTCTTGATTTTGCCTTTCAAAAACAAGGTATATATTATATTCCATAGCATGTTGTATGTGAGAAAATATGGGAAACCAGAAAATGGAGCAAGTTTAATGGGAGAAAGGAAACCTTTGAACTTGGTTCCCATCAATGTCAGACTTCAAAAAAGACCTAGTAGTGGAAATACAGATGACGTTGTTTAAACAGCTATCTTTTGAGTTTTAAGGTCCTAATCAGACACTCAAATGCTGCCAGGACACAGCACTACCTCAAATTAGTTTGGGTCCCTTCTACAGTGCTATGAGTTATCTAAGAACACTCTTGTAAGAAATTCAAAAGTTCCCTTTTGGGCAAACACATCCCCCAAGTAGGAGTTAAGTTATAGATGCTACAGACTCAAATCCTGTACAAATGCCCTAGGGAGAATCCTCTCTAAGTTGGAAGTCACAGAAAACATACCACAGTTTCTTTTACAAAGAGCAGTACAGTCCCACACGTCCTTTTAATATTAGGAGGTGTGGAAATCATCACCTTCCTGGTAGCATTAGGCTGCAAGTTGCATGTTCAGAACAAAAATATATATAGTAGAAAAAAAAGACCTAGAAGGTCCTTGAGGTAAGCTAATCCAACCTCCTTCTCAAGGCAGGGTCCTCTCTGTCTAAACCATCTCACGCAAATTTGCCTGAGTCACCCTTAAATCTTCCATTGATGAGGATTCACCCACCTTTCTAGCTTGGCGAGTTCTAGGACTGGTAATCTAAACACTTCTAGAATGATGTTCTGACTGCCTGGAGTTAGAAGTGAGTCAGCATCCCTCTCAGCCTCAGGCTTTTTTTTTTTTCCTTTTTTTGGTGAGAGGCAAGTATTAGGGAAAGGGAGGAAGAGGGTAGTTTTTTTGTGAAGATCTAAAACAGCTTTAACAAAGAAGAAAAAAACTACAAAACAGCTGTACAAAGAGTTCCTGAGAATCCTGCTGCTTTTTATGCACCTCACAGGCCACAGAGCAGCCAGACACAGCAGGAGAAAAGATGGGAAATCAGAAACTTCCTTTGAAGCACGGCAAAAGGGGCCAGGGGAAGGTATATTTTGAAGTTAAAAGATCCCAAATAGAGCTACTACTTCATGCCAGAGCACTAAGCTTTATGCTATCTGATTGGTCTGAAAATGGCACATATCACTCACTACCCCCACCCTCCTCATCCAGTTTAAACCAAAATACTAGATAAATATTTGATGGTTCTGCTAAACATGCCTGGAAGGTGAAAGGAGGCAAGGGTGATCCCTCAACTGCATTTCACATTAGGAACCCACATCCTGATATTACAGGGAGCTCTTCTGTCAGTTGCTTTAGCATTCTGGAGCCCAGTGTAGTAGGACAGGAAGTGAATGGCTTTCCTAGCTCTTACTTATCAGCCCTCCACTGTCTCTTAAATGGAGCATAAATTTCAATAGGGGAGGGAATGGTTCTGGGGCTGGTAACAGGTTATAGTGCCTCAGACTCCAGGCTGCAAGTTCAGAGCTGGAAGCAAGCAAAAACCCCCACCATTTGCCATTCAGTAGCTCATATCAGTGAGTTATTCATCCAGTTATCTTCCAAGCGGACAAGCGTCTTCCCTCCATACCCACACCAGCACAGCTGAAACCTTTTCTGTCAGTCTCAGCAGGTGCATCTTATATTCCTGGCTATAAGCAAGGATATTCTGACCAAATACTTATTTTAAAGCAGCAATGAGATCTGAATGACAGCAACGTTTAACAGACAAGTTGCATGCATGCAACAAATGCCAGCCAAACTGATCCAATTTCATCATCTATTATTCTCTCTGTAGACAGAAAGGAAGCATCCCTTTGACCCACAGCATTTTTAATCAGTAGGGCAAACCATCTGTCACTTACTTTATACGTACCATTCAATACAACAGCAATATTGCACAGAGAAATCAGGTTTCTCTGAATCATTACTTGGAGAAGAGGATTTACATTTGATTATCTAAATATTAAAAAGTATGGCTTTATTTCAACACAGGTGAAGGAGAAGGCAAGAGGCTATAAGAAGGGACTGCAGTTAAGAATATTTGCAATACATAGTCATTAGAACCATTATATTCTGTTCTAGACATTATCACACACATAATATTCTAACCTACATATCACACATGTGTATTTATGATTCCCCAAAACAAAACTAAATAAGACACTATAAAAATTAATATCTATTAAAGTACAAACAAAAAAAGAATCAAAGAGAATAAGAAACACATAATGAAAATGTGGCAGGGAAAAAAGCAAACTATCACAGGTCCGCTTTTCATGGATTTATAGCTGTTCATCCATTCAGTGATTCCACTGGTGGAACATTCAGGCCCTCTTCTTCTTTACCACCCATGCAATGGGATCCTGTGAACCTCTCTGCCAGCTTTAAAGGAAACTTCATAAGGAGAGCGGTTACTAAATAAAAATAATAATACTTGCAGGTGCCTTACATGTAGGGTGGCCCTCACTCACAGTGCGTCCCCGCCGCCAGGCAGAGGCTTGTGCTCTGGGACACCATAACAGGGGCTGTTGCCCCCATCATAGTCACTCCCCCCTCGCCACTCCAGCAGCAGGGCTGGGACACAGCCAAAGCACAGCCAGCAGAGCCCCTTAGACAACGGGGCAGGGAGGGGTGTTATTCCCTCATGTGCCCCCGAGGGACCACAGAAGGGTCTGCTTGCCACAAATGCCACTGCGGCTTTCTGCCTGTGTGAGGTGAGCTGTGGGTAAGCCTCCTCTGCCAGATATGCTGCGGGATGGGGAAACCTGCTGCGGACTCTGTGGGGTGAGAGGAAGCCGTGCTGGGGGGACTATGGCCCCCTCCAAACCCCGCTCATGGCCCCCACCACTGGGAAGAGGCTTGCACTCCCTGGACACCATGACAGAGTGTGCTACCCCCAACAAGGACCCTGCCCGCTTGCTGTTCAGCCAGCAGGGCCCCTTAGGTGGGGGTACAGGGAAGGGGGATTTTCCCCCCCAGCATCTGCTGGGTGGGCTTATCCTGCCACTCAGCCCCACACAGGCAGTGAAGGGTGGCATTCAGGGATGGCAGACCCTGCTGTGTTCCCCTGCGGCCAGAGGGAGAAATAACCCACCTCCCTGCCCCACTGCCTAAGGGGGCCATGCCAGCTGGCCTCTGGCCACACCCCTGCTACTACAGCAGCAAGTAGGGAGCACCTGGCAGACCCTGGCTCAGGTCCATGGGACAGGGAGGAAGGAATTCAACCCCCACCCTGGCCAGTTCACTCCAGGCTACTGCCACGGCTGGCCACACCCCTCCTGCTGGAGCAGCCAGAGAAATGCAGGTCATGCTGGTGGGACAGAGGAGGGAGGATGGGGAACGAACCTCTTCCCTGCTCCCTTCTGGGGCCAGCATCTGTCCAGGCCCCCACCCCTACCTATCCCTGCTCCAGATAGGAAGCAGAGAGGCGGGGCCAGCCCTGCTCTGCTGGAGCAGACAGCACAGCCCAGACAGCATGCTGGGATGGCAGGGGATTCTGATTTAACTTAAACCAGGAAGGGTCTGGGACAGAAGTTACATAAGCAAGTTTGAGCTCAATCAGTTAAGTTTGATACTACACTCAACCATATGTGGCCAGTTTGAAACTGGTTTATGTGCACTGAACTTATGTTCTGTTCCAGGTTTAAACCAGTTTCCGATCACTTAAACTGGTCTGTGTAATGTTTGTCCCTACCCCATATGACAATATATCCTTTCCAGTAATAAAGCTTCTTTCTGGACAATTTCCTTAACTGTTTATTACAGTGAAGAAATGTAATTTCTCAAGATTAAATAAAATAAAGTTTGCTTAATGAATTTTGTTTCTAATTTCAACTCATTCCATTTTATTAGTAGTTGTTAAAGGTGCACCAATACATCAGTCCCATATCGGATTGGCACCAATATAGGGAAAATTAAAAGTATCGGAAATCAGCTTTTTTTGCCTGATGCGGCGATAATGTGCGCTGCTCAACCTGGTACTGGCAACTGGGGATGACCTAATCGGTGACCTATTGATCGATAGGAAGCTGGGTGACAATGACCACGAGCTGATCACCTTCACCATCCGCCGTAAAGCTAGTCAGTCAGCAACACGGAAGTCCTTGACTTCAGGAAAGCTGACTTTGACAAGCTCAGTCAGTGAGGCCCTAATGGACCATGACCCCAGGGGGAGGGGAGTTCAGGAAGAGTGGTTGCTCCTCAAGGAAGCGATCCTCAGTGCACAAGCTAATTCTGTTCCATATCAGATGAAAGGCAACAAGAGGGCACAGCAGCCCCCCTGGCTCTCCAGGGATCTAGCAGACCTCCTGAGACAAAAAGAAAAGCCTACAAAGGATGGAGGATGGGATTCCCCTCCAAGGAGGAATATTCTGCACTGGTCTGGTCCTGCAGGGAGCAAACCAGGAAAGCCAAGGCTGTAACTGGACTCCAACTAGCTTTGAGTACCAAGGACAATAAAAAGTCCTTTTTCAGATATGTCCGGAGCCAGAGGAAAAGCAAGGGCAACAATGGTCCCCTGCTCAAGCAGATGGGACAACAGATGCCCAGGAAAAAGCCAACCTATTAAATGGGTACTTTGCGATGGTCTTTCATCAATCCCATGGGACACCCATGTCCACTACAGAACAGGGAGGTCCAGGTGAGGGAGATCCCCTGCCCTCCATCAATGCTGACCTCGTGAAGGAACACCTTGAGAGGCTGGATACCTTCGAGCCGGCCCTGACAATCTACACCCCAGGGTATTCAAGGAGCTGGCAAGCATAATAGCTAAGCCCCTGGCACAGATCTTCGAGAACTCCTGGTGCTCTGGTGTAGTGCCTGAAGACTGGAAGAAGACCAATATGGTGTCTATCTTCAAGAAAGGGAGGAAAGGGAGGAAAGTGGATCCGGCAAACTACAGGCCCATCAGCCTGACCTCTATCCTTAGAAAAGTTTATTAAAGAGGCCATCCTTAATGGACTGGCCAACGCCAACATCCTGAAGGATAGCCAGCACAGGTTTGTTGTGGGTAGGTCTTGCTTGACCAATCTCATTTCCTTTTACGACCAGGTGACCTATCACCTGGACAAGGGAGAAGAGATTGATGTCATATATCTTGACTTCAAAAAAGCCTTCGATCTGGTATTCCATGATCACCTCTTGGCAAAACTGGCCAACTGTGGCTTGGGTCCACCACGATCCGCTGGCTGGGAAATTGGCTCTGTGGTCAGATCCAGAGAGTAGTAATTGATGGAAGTCACTCATCATGGTGCCCTGTAACCAGTGGGGTCCCCCAAGGCTCTGTCCTTGGGCCCATATTGTTCAACATCTTCATTAATGATGTGGACATTGGAGTCGGGAGCGGACTGGCCAAGTTCGCTGATGATACCAAACTTTGGGGCAAAGCATCCACATCTGAAGACAGGAGGGCAATCCAGGCTGACCTAGACAGGCTCAGGAAATGGGTGGACAAGAACCTGATGGTATTTAACACTTGAAAATGCAAGGTTCTCCACCTTGAGAGGAAAAACCTGCAGCATCCTTATAGGCTTAGGAGTGCTATGCCAGCTAGCACTACAGAAGAAAGAGACTTGGGGGTCATCATTGACCACAAGATGAACATGAGCCTGCAATGTAATGCTGCAGCTAGTAAAGCGACCAAAATGCTGGCTTGCATCCATAGATGCTTCTCAAGCAAATCCCAGGACATCATTCTCCCCTGGTACTCAGCCTTGGTGAGGCCGCAGCTGGAGTACTGCATTCAGTTTTGGGCCCCACAATTCAAAAAGGATATGGAGAAGCTTGAGAGAGTCCAGAGAAGAGCCACGTGCATGATCAGAGGTCAGGAAAACAGACCTTATGATGACAGGCTGAGAGCTATGGGACTCTTTAGCCTGGAAAAGCGCAGGCTCAGTGGTGATCTGGTGGACACCTATAAGCTTTTCAGGAGTGCTCATCAGGATCTGGGTGAACGACTGTTCACCAGAGCCCCCCAAGGGATGACAAGATTGAACAGTCACAAACTCCACTGTGACCGGTTCAGGTTGGACATAAGAAAGAACTTCTTCACTGTCCAAGCCCCCAAGGTTTGGAGAAGACTGCCACCTGAGGCAGTTCAAGCGCCCACTTTGAACGCCTTCAAAACACATTTGGATGCTTATCTTGCTGGGATCCTATGATCCCTGCTGACTTCCTGCCCTTGGGGCAGGGGGCTGGACTTGATGATCCTCCAGGGTCCCTTCCAGCCCAAATGTCTATGAAATCTATGAAATCTGGCCAATAAATGCCCTGTGCATGTGCACAGCTGCAGCATGCGCAGGGCCAGAAGTGCAGCACAGCAACTTGGAGAGCAGCATCTGGCTGGTAAGTCTGGTGTGGAGAAAGGGGTGGGGGGAGGGAGAGGCATGGGGAGGCAGATCGAGACCTCTGGGGTGATGGATGGAGTGGAGCTGGGGCAGGCGCTGCTCAGCTGAGGCAGGGCAGGGTGGGCACAGGACAGCTGCAAGCAGCTCATCTGGAGGATGCGGAGGGGGGTAGCTCCTGCTGCTGTGTGCACTCTGGGAGGGCATGCGGGAGGTGTGCCCCCAGATCTGCACGCAAGGCAAAGTGGGCTGCCACTGTGGGCTGGGGCTGGGGCTGTGCTGGGCTCTTCCTGGCAGGGGACTGGGCAGAGCTGTACTGTGCTCGGGGCGCATGGCAGCAGCGCTGGAAGGGGGCTATATGGGGGCCATGGCAAATTTAGGGGTGACTGCAACCCCCCTCCATAGCCTCTTCCCAGCACCGCCGCCTGCCCTGAGTGCAGCGCAGCCCAATTCAGCCCCCACTGGGAAGAGCCCAGCGCAGCCCTGGCCTCAGCGCACAGTGGCATCCCACCCTGTGCAGATCCAGGGGCACGCACCCCCCCATGCCATACCGAGGTGCATGCAGGGTGGGAGGAACTGCCCCCCACTGCACCCCACAAACGAGCCACTTGCAGCTCTGTCTCGTGTCTGCCCTGCCCCAGCTGAGCCATGCCTACCTCTGCCCACTCCCTCCCTCACCACGGGGGCCTTGATCTGTCCCTGTTCCTTCCTCCCACCTCTCCCCCCACACAAGACTTACCAGCCAGGTGCTGCTCTCCAAGCTGCCTGGCTGCATACCACAATCACATCAGTATTGGCTGATATGGCTCCTTATAGATCGGCCATTGGTATCAACCAAAAAATCTCTATCACTACACCCCTAGTAGTCATCAGGGGGATTACAAACTGTGCAGGTTATTCCAGCAAATTTTACAGTTTCCTTGTGTGACAGGCTAGCTGGCAGTGACTTAGCCCAGGGGTTTTGAAAGGGCAAAACATGATTGGAGGACTTGGAATTCCCTTTCCTCACCAATCAGGCCCCAGAGACTCACCCTCTGTGTCCCCTGATTGGCCCCTTTGGTCACCTGGAGGGGGTTGACTCAAGAGAGACCAGTGAGGGACCACAAGGAAGGAGATTCAAAGAGCTGGGCCAGTGGGGTAGGAGCAGTTGTCCCCAAAGAGCCTGAAGGAGCAGAACCTGCAGGCAGCAGTGGGACCCTCAGCAGCACAGCGTGCGGCTGGCAGGAGAGGCTCCCCACTGGGCTCCAGGATCCCCTACGAGAGGCTGTGGCCAGCAGAAGAGGCTCCCTCGCTCCAGCAAGGATCTGAGCAGCGACCTGAGAGGTTCCCAGCTCTGCTTCCAGCTCCTCCAATCAGAGGCCAGGCAGCTAAATGTGAGACCCGGGCTCCAGGAAGGTCAAGACCCCCAGTGGCCTGGACTAGTGCCAGTACTGGTAGTTGTGTGGCAGAGTTTCTGCCTACCATGTGGAAGATCTCAGTTGAAGTCCTGGGTGGGGTGAGTGAGTTAACAGAGAGAAAGTCTTCTTGCAGTGGAAAGGGGCCATTGTATTTTCTCCCTCTCCAGGTACCTAGGCCCTATATTCCTTGTCATTTGACATTTTGTGCCTTTTTATATTTCACCAACCAGTATTGTTTGTTCTGCTGTTTGTGTTTTACATTTTGGTTAACCCTGGCTTTTGTCAACTGGATGAATATGTCTGTGATTGTAACTGTCTAACCTTTGTTGAATCCTGCCCCCTCGGGGCATTGTAGTGTCCCCTATACCCCCTGGTTTATACTGGTTATGTTCCCAGTATTGTTCTCTCATTAAAAGGTATATGGTTAAGTCCCCATTGGTGGTCTGACTCTGCTCTATAGAGGGAGGAGAGTCCCTACACCTCCCACAGCCCTTGTGCACCTGCTTTGATCCCTTCAATTGGAGAGGGGATACCTCTTGGAGTACCATCCGGGTTACACTTGAAACCTCAGCTGCAATTCTCAGGGAGATTACAAGCTTGCGCGTTCAGTGTAAGAAAAACCATATTTGAGGCCTTACAGAAGTTATGTGCTTTGCAGCAGAATCTGCTGGCTTGTTTCTACTGTGGGCTTCACATTTCAGGTATTACTAAAATTATAAACTCAACTACTATGACCACGGGGTTCTCAGCAGCTACCAATTGTGCTGATATGGTATCAACAAAGCCTGTAAATTTTTCATAGAGGTAAGAGCTGAAAGGCTCAAAGACCTTCTTTGGTGTGCCCAAACGTATCAAGGGAGCACTCCAGACTCTTAAGAGAGAGAAGCCTTTTGCCAATGGTGATTTCATAGAACAGGCACAGAACCTGAAATCCAAAGTGAACTGAACAATTCTAGTCACCTCTCTGACCCACAATTTCCCATCTGTAAAAGAAGCAATAATACTGACCTATGGCTGAGAATGCGTTGAAGGTTTGGGCCACTAATGTTTACACAGCATGTTGGGAAAGCATTAAGGAAAGCATTTAAGTACCTGCTGCCCTGAAGAGAGATGCTTTCCTGCACTGGCATTCTGCAATCTTCAGAGGCAAAGTGTCAACACAATAAACTGTATGATATTGCAAATTAGCAAACAGTCTAGAGACTGTCTTTATTTTAATCAGTCTCTTTTGAAATACGCTATTGTATCCATGGTCTTGCTCAGCTCCTCCCTCCTTACTTGTGCCTGTCACACTTTGGGTCATCATCATTGTGCTTCTTTGTGCAAGGGAAGCTGAAAATATGTCACTTATCCAAAAAGCAGCACTGGAGGAAGTTGATGATATGACAGTTCAGTTTAGCCACTGTAGAGGTCTCCTGCATTCCCTGCAAATTTAGAAGAGTGACTTGAGAGTGCTCAGACTAAACTGAACAAAGACATTTTTCAGCCAAGTATCAGGAGAATATTCCCAACAGTGTGGTGTATTTGACTGTGGAATGGAATAGTCTCCCATGGGAAGTGGATGCAGCTCCATTGCTGAATCATGCACATTTAGACTGGAAAAAACACACAGCAGAGAAATCCTAGCCTGGCTCCTAGGTGGCCAAAATGAGGAGGTTGAAAACACTGCTAAGGGTAGAGCCAAAGCTGACGGTAGAAAACACATTAAACCACAACTCCATCATGCCTTCCCCCAGCACCATCCCTCCCATCCCAAAGCTCCCCCATCCCTCCTCTTTAAAGCCATATGCCTATTTTACTGTATCCAAATCGTGGTCCCTGGAAGGGCACCACAGAACACTTCAGGCCTTGGAGATATTTATGTGATTTCCTGCTTTCAGAAAGATTGTAAATATACTCCTAGACAAAAATATTTTGCACAGTTCACCCCAACTTCTTCCTTTCTGGGACACTTTTCCTCCAATTAGCTTCCCCTTTTCTGTTTTCTGTCCATCTTTTCCCATCCCAAACCATCTTCTCATGCAGTAGCTTAACTAGTGCCCCGGCCAACTCTCCCTCATGTGTTCTGCCTTCAGCCCCTGTTCTATGGGAAAAATACACAACTTCTCTGCTGTCTTCCCCTTTCTAGCCTCATTTTCTCATCCTGCTAGGAAGGAACAGGGTAGCTACTGATCTCTTGCTAGGTGAGAGGGAGTAAGTCTTGCAGCTTTTGCACTGATGGGATGTTTTCCTCACAAGATTTCAGCTCTCAGGGCCTCACTATAACACTTCTGGCATGGATGGCAGAAACTCCCAAGGACTGCCATGGTTGGAGCAGGTCACCCTCAAGGACCAAAACAGGAGTTGTGCACTGTGCTAGGTAGCTAGGCAGAGGGAGTCAAGCATCTAGCAGAGAATCAAAATAGTGTCCTCTGGCAATCCATCCAGCAAAGCAATGTGCTATGTTGGCTCTACTTAGGATCCCCCTCAGCCTTACAGGACCAGGGAAGTTCACAGTTCCTGCTTAGCTGTCTTTTTGACAAGGAATAGACACATACCATCCTGCTGCAACTTGAGCTCAGGGTTGATGAACCCACAGCTAATTAATTAGTTTTTTCCATCTCCAGCGTCTCCAAGGGTTCTTCCTCCTCTTTTTGCACACTATCCCTCATATACTGACAGCTGTGATATGAGCCGCTCAGCTTCCATGCCAGCTGCTGAAGTCACAATGGCATGTCATGCAAGGCTACCCATTCAGCATTTGGAACTGGACTGAGATCTCTCAGATGAATAGCAGCTTCTTTCCTCCAAACCCTCCACCTGACACCAAGCAAAAAATAACCATGCCAGAGAAGTTTCAAATCATCTTAAAATTGATAATGTCTCAAAAGAAGAGAATTTATAAAGGTACTTTATCACCCTGCAGAGCTGTGCTTTTAACAGCTTTTCTCTGCTTTAATGTAAAAGCAATGTGCCAGAATAAATCCCCAAATGGCTGATATAAGAGAAAAGCAATGAGACATCAACTTCCTTGTATGCACCTACCTGTTCCACTTCTCTGAGAGTGAAACACTAATTCAGATCAAGGAAGAATGTTAATTTATGAGGCCAGAGACTTGACCCCTTGACTTATCAGTGCTTGGAGTTCACCCATCTCCAGGCAGCCTCATGGTTTTGGGCAACTTGGACACTCTCCCTCCACAACCCCAAAATAGTGCCTAGAAATGAAGCAATGGTTAGCATGGGAGGAATTAACCTGAGGCAACAGGTCCCCAGACAAGTATCCCAAACTGCAGTCAGCAATAGGAGGTTTCTCATGCTTTAACCCCCTGAGCAAGTATTTGGGCCAGTAGAGCATCCTAATCCTCAGAGTTAGTAGGTGGAAAATTAATTTGATGCTTATTTCTCACCACCTCCCTAATTCCCTGCTCTCACTTCCCTCTAGCCCTGTCCATCCAAATATCAGATGAAACTCCTCATCGTGCATAGATATATAGTCAAGCACTGCACCTGTCACAGAATCATCCTCTGTCTCTTCACAGAGCTGCACTGTGCTACATCGTCTCAGCCCCCAGTCTCAGTGACCATTATGTGCGCCTTTCTTCAGCTGTTCCCTAGCACAAGGAAGAGGAACCACCCGATGTCTGGAGCACATCACAAACAGACCAGGTAGATGAGGTAGCTAAGCAGTAGCTGGCCAGGGCTATCTTTTCTCCATGAAGTGCCATAGTTTCCAGCAGCCAGAAATTGCCTCAGTCATAGCTTCAGGAAGCCTGACATAACAGGCTCATTTTCGGCTGTGAACTCTGAAGCAAAGACAAGACCTATGCCTTTTTGTTGCTCTTTGTACACCACGAAGTAGCCTCAAGTAAAACAAAAATAAAAATGCTTGCATCTTTCACATTAAAGCTATGGGAGCCCTCCCTCTCTGCTCTTAGCTGGAGGACCTTGGTAAGATCTCTGGAGGGCATGAGCAGTGGTGTTCACAAGGCTGCTAAGCTGTCCTTCAAACTAGAGAAAAAGCAATGCTGAGAGGCTGATTAACAATCAGCTTTTCCATTACCCTATCAGTTGTGCAAAAGGAGACCTGGCACTCCTGATAGTTTTTTAAATCATCCTTTTCCAGATTCATCCTTTTGTCTCAGAGACCCTGTAAATATAAAGCCCAAGTAGATTAATAGAGTCAATTTTCCATTAATATACAAGAGCTTTGGATTAGCCATTTTTCTAAAAAGTGTTTTCCTTTAATGCCCTATAATTAAAGCAAAATAGTGGTGCTATCCTGCCTGGCGACAAGTGGGTATTCAGTATAAATAAGTTCCTACTTATTGCTAATTATAGGCTTATAACTGTCTCCCAAAAGGTGTGTACAGACCTACCTGCTCTTCTCTGTTTGTGCCCCTTGCCATGCAAATGAAAGATTTAGAACAGTCAGCAAAGCCATTTGGAGCACTTCAGGCTCACAAGAAAACGGAGATGCATTATGTCCCTAATATCAGTTCCTTTTCAAGCAACTGAACCACTACACAATAACCCATTGCTTCCTGGAGAAGGCAGGTAGCTGAAAGTAGCATTGTAATCACTGCACTTTGGAGTACAAGACTTAGTGGGAGCTCCTATTTCATTTCTCCAAGAGGCAAGAGTTATAATAAAACCATGCTCCAGGAGAATGAAGAGCTGAAAAGATATCCCCAAATCAAGTACGTTCCAATTTCATCTCTACTGGAATTGAAAAACCTATGTTCAAGGAATCTTTTTGAGACCTCCTAGCCAAGACCTACTGTATATCAGGTTTGGGAGGGGGTGGCAGGGATGGACTTTTACTTTTATCTAAGGCAAAAATAAAATGGAGGGAAATATCATTGCTCTCAGCCCTTTAACCCCAAAAGGAAAAGCTCACTATTTTCTTTGTATTAGCTACTCCTCAAAAACTATTTTACTTTAATTAAATATCTGATCAAATATTCTCTCTCTGTGGAAGGAAAAATGGTAAATCCTTCCATCTCCAGTAATAAATGCAGAATCTTGTATCTTTTCCCTGTGCGCACAGGTTAAGGCTGATAATAATCACAGCTATACTGATGGCTTCAAGCTGCCCCATGTAACTTCTGTACAGCCAATGTGGTTTGGCTCCATATTGATTCCACCACTGACAACAACCTTAACGTGCCTCTTGCTGCTTTCTCTGACAAGCTTCTCCACTTCCATTCATACTACCCCTTCTGCATCAAACACCTGTCTTTTGAGGTGGTCGACAAGACTTAAATCAGTGAGGCTACAGTCTCTGAAGAGCTAACAAATGCTTGCAGAAAAGCTGAAAGATTCCAACAAGCATTCCAAGCCGTGGTACAAGCCTCAGAGGGGACCGTGAAGTAAAATGCTTTCTAAAGTATCATAAAATCATAGGATTGAAAGGAACTCAGAAGTCATCTGTTCCAACTCTCTGCTACTCCTAAATCATCCCTGTCCAATGCTAAACTACCCTCTTCTTGAAAACCTCCATTGAAGGAGATTCCACAACTTCCCCAAGCAGTCTATACCACTGCTGCACTGTTATAGCAGTAAGGAAGATTTTCCTGATAACTAATCTAAGCCTATTTTGCTGTAATTTAAAGCTATTGCTTCATGTCCTACCTTGGATGGCAAAGGAGAAAGGCCATTCTCACTCCTTTTTACAGCAGCCTTTCATATATTTGAAGACTGTTATCATGTCCCCTACAATTCCCTTTCTCCAAGCCAAACATGCTCAGTTCTCTCAACTTTTCCTGTATGGCTTGTCGTCCAAAACCTTTATCATTTTTTTTGCCTACCTCTGGACTCTCTCAAACTTTTCCACATTCTTAAAATGTGGAGCCCAGAACTTCATACAGTGCTCTACATGAGTCCCAGCCAGCTCCAAGCAGAATGGAAATATTGCCTTCCATATCTTATACCTGGGTCATGTCTACATGTGACACTACATCACTGTAGCGATGTGGTACGGCAACATAGCATCCATGTCTACATGTGACCAGCAGCTATTTTGTTGTAGCAGTGCACTCCCGTTATAGCGCATCACTATGACAAAGTAGCTGCTAAAAATAACCATTAGCCGTGCATACAGAGCAGTAAGGGTGGTTACTGCACCATGGTTTAGTACTTCCAAAAGGACTAAACAACATCACTGTTGGCAATGTGTAGATGCACCCAGGCTGATGATGCAGCCCAAAAATTGCACTCACTTTTTTTGTAATTGCATCACATTGCTGGCTGATGTTGAGCCTGTGATCTGCCAGTATCCCAGGATACTTCCTGGCCATGTTTCTATCAAACCAGTCCATAGAAAATTAGGGTTGGAAGGGACTTCTTCCCTTCAGTATTTGTGCTTTATATTATTCTCTTATGTGTAGCACCTTGCTTTGTCTGCACTTAAATTCATCCCAGTATTTCTAGCCCAGCTTTCCAATCTATTAAGATCCTTCTGGATTCTGCTCCTATCCTCCAATGAGTTTGCAATTCTTCCTAGTTTTTTGTTATCTACAAACTTTCCCAAGAAGCTCTCTAATTCCAGCATCCAAATAATTAATAAACACATTAAATAGCATTAAACCCAGGACAGACCCCTGTGGGACTCCACTTGAAATCTCCTGCTATTCCAACATTGATTCATTTATAATTACACTTCACTTGTGGTTATTGAGCCAATTATCTATCCACTCTAGTAATTTTATCTAGCCCACATTTCTCCAATTTGCTTAGGAGAAGGTCATGTGGGACTTTATCAAAAGCCTTACTAAAGTCCACGTACTCTATGTCCTTTGCCATCGCAGGAAATAACCACATTAAGGAATAGATAGAGGGGAAGCCTTTGCAACTAGACAGGCAACTTGAAGGTTGAGGGCTGAAAAGCAGAGGCCCACAGCACGCCCTTGTCTTTGTGCCAGAGGTGGGGAAAAGTGGTAGTAGCATGGAAGCAGCTTCCAGATGGGAGCCGCACCCGTGTTGCTACTGCTTCTCCAAGCCCCCTGCTCCCCAGCTGTGGTGCAAGCACAGCTTCCAACTGGACAGTAGCTGCATCAGGCCTGAGCAGCTGGAAGCTGCTTCCATGCTGTTACCACTTCCCCCTGTCACTCCCCCTGTCACACGCACCTCCCACCACAGCCTTGGGAAGAGGTCAAGAGAAGTGGCAGTGGTGTGGCATAGCTCCCTTCTAGCTGGAAGCTGCACCCACACCACTACTTTGGAGAAGGAGCAAGGGTAGGCAGGAAGAAGCAGCAGCATTGTGGGCACAGCTTCCAACTCTCTGGCCCCAGCACTGCTCCTGCTCCAGCCCCAGTGTCAGCACAGCTAAGGGCAGGGCAAAGCCTTTCACTCCATGGGCCATGTGTTGCCAGCCTCTTAGTATCATTTAAACGTGATAATCATAATATATAGGTCTTAAAACAGAGCTTGCCCCAATTCTATTTTGACCACTGGCAAATCTCCCTGGAAACTGGCTGACATGTTTGGATCTGTCTCTGGAAGAGAAAGAGCCAAAAACTACCAATTAAAAAAGCAAAAAAGGTCAGATTTCCAAAACTGCTTCCCAATGGTCTAATTATTACTCCTATTGACACACTTTGTTTTAGGAGGGCAAAGTTAGGCTGACAACAAACACTTCTGAAAATTTCATCCTACATCAGGAATCATTTTAAGTCTTGTTTTGCATTCCTTGTAACCAGTAAGACATTTTAAACTGCTCCAAGAACGGAATCACTTTTCAAATCAGAGTCTATATAACTAGTCCTCAGAGCTGTACACTAGATTTCATGCAGACAAAGGCTTTAAGCTAAGTTTAATTTCTCATTTGTTCTATTAAGTGATAAAAAAAATGAACTAACCTCTGCTTATCCATTCCAATTATCCTCTTACTCCCTTATCCATCCCAATTAAATTTAGTAGGACCAATATTATAAGAGAGCCCCAAATTTAACCTATTAAATTTGTGAAAGATTTTGTACTGATAGCAAGTTTTTAAGCAGTTGGACAAGGATGAGGCAAATGGTGTGACATATCCATTTTAGAAAGAGTTGTTATTAAGATTCCATCACTCCACGAACATTGAGAGCAGGATTCTTTTAGATGTGCAAATTGGGGGAAAAAAAGGCTTTTTGTGATATAGAACCATTTTGTAGAAATGCCTGGCTCAAGGACAGCAACTGCATGTAATCATTAAATAATAAAAAACAAATGGTGCCAGAGTAGAGAGACCATATCCAGTGCCTACCTCTGACTGGAGTCTGTAGGGATTGTCACAGTTCATAAAAATAATAACTGAGTTATTTACCCTTCTGCTGATGCATGAATTTCTAACCCACACCATAGTAAAGAGAGAAAGAGATAATCATGTTCATGAGACATTTTTCTAATTAAAACCTCAGGGTGAGTGGCATACATCTCGCCCGAGGGATTTTACCCTATCCAGGAGCCTGGCCCAGTGATACAATACAATCATACAACTATGTAAATAAGCCTCTTGTTGACACCTCTCTTGCTCTGTACCAATCTTTGAAATATCCATGGAATGACATATGATTGCTTCTCTCATTCCAATCAAAAGCTGAGAATTTTCAATACCCAAGTTAGTATGTTGCCAAATAGAGATGAGAATAATTTACAAAGCCAGATTCAAAGTTCATCTAATCAGAAGAAACATCTTTTATTTTTCCCCACATGAAGAGCCGAAACCCTTTATATCATATGCAGATTATACTATCTCATGCATTTTCTTTCATAGCATAGAACTACAGATAATCAAATGTATGCTGAAGTTCTAGTGAAAATGTGTCAATCAAATGATTTATGTGAATGAAATGAGAAGAGGAAGTCAATGTGATCTGAGTACTCAACACCTCTGTAAATCAAGTCCTTAACCTCCCTTTGGCTCAGATTCCTCTTCTGTAAAATAGAGGCAATACTACTTTTATTTCTTAAAGCACAGAGGCCCTCAGAAAATCTATAAACACAAAATATCATTAGTCATTATGTTATCAATAAGATTATAAAGTTACTGTATTCTGGAGTTTTTCTTCTAATATTCACTGGATGGAATAGATAACAAGTCTGGAGTGAGTGGATAAGCATAAATTACAGGTTCAACTGCATCCTATTACTTTAGTCGATAACTGTCTCAAGAATACAGGTTCCTAACATGACGCACTGTCTCCATTCTAGACAGCTATAGCATCCCCATTTTCTGATGTAAAAACTAGTACTTTCTGATTATTGTCCAGCTGAGTTTTCAGAGAGACATTTGGCCTCTCTGAATGAGACACAATATTCCTTTTGCCATTGTGGTGATGTGGATATTCACATTCTCTTTCCATAAGTCACACCTCACCCACTAATGCCTATTATGATAACATTGGTAGGATAACAACATGCATAGGCCCAGATGTTCTAACCTACTCCAGCACTGTAGCATATGCTAGGGGTAGTTAGACACTAGTACTTCCCTTTGCTTCTGAATGATAGTATTCCCCTGATTAATCCAGGCAAAACTGAATCTTGAACAAGCTGTTCCCCTGATCTTGATTCAGAGCCATGAAAGGGTATAGCAGGACAGAGTTCCATTATGTCTTTTCTCAACTAATGTAGGCAAGACCTGACTTTCAGCTGCTCTAATTTGCCACATAGGAAAAATCAAGGAGTCACAACCACCTTGAACAAAGCAGGAAACTGAGCTCATAATTTAGAGACCAGGGTTGTTTGTGTAGTTTTAGGAATAGGTTAAACAAGCACTTGTACAAGACGGATTTGAATAGGGATGCTTCAGTCATCAGCAGGGTTGGACTGGGTGACCTCCTGAGGTCCGTTCCAGCCCTATTTCTCTATAATTCCATGAAAGCTACTAACTAATGTGACTACACCATTAGAATTGCCAATCCAACAAATGGGGAATAAAATTGGACAGATACTGGACCTTTCTGTAAAATTAGATCGTTTAAGAGACACTGTACCTATCAGTATGGTAGGGAGCAATTCAGCATGCATGGGCAAAGGGACTGGATGGTATAATGAGTATTTTCCACCTCTAAAAATCTGTTTGTTTGGCACAATAATGAAGTGTAATGAAATGCCTGCAAAGAAGGGCTGGCTTGAAAAGAACAAACAACTGCATTGCTCCCAAATGAACTGCATCCACTGAGGTAACCGCTTAGGAATCTCAATGTTAGAGGCTACATTTCAGTTCATGTGCAAATATTTTAATATAACCTAATATGTTCAAACCACTCCTACATTATAGGTATGTTGCTATTTGCCTTCACATTCCTCAGAAATGTGCAAAATAGATATAATTCATGCTAAGAGATGATTGTTTGCACACTGTGTCAAGAAATACAAGTGATGGGTCCCTTTCAGGTCACGTGTCATTACAACCTGGGACAGATAACTCTTTTGACTGCCTGATCAGTATCCATAAGGAGGATGCATAGGCAGCTTTGAGGTTTTCCAGACGAGATCAAAGATACTTTCCCTGATCCCTCACCGGCTGAAAATAGTTCCACTTGAGTTTTTATATTCCAAAGGCCATTAACATTCTTAATTATATTAGATTCACCCTCTTTAAGAGATCACTTATTTAAGAAATAAGGGATCTGTCCCCAAAGGAAAGAAAAATTCCTTTAAGTTGTCAGGGTAATCATTCTCCACCACTGTTCGCTCTCAAGATAATTATTTCTGCCACTGATGCAAAGCCACCTAATTTTGAATTCTGTCTCAGTCCCCAAAGTGGTACGGAATTATTCTGAAATGAGACTGAAGAGATTCATCAGAACAGAGCACATTTTCATGGAAAGAGATGTGTGTCACAGGATCTTCCGAACATGTAAAGCCCACAAGCTTGGTTCTCCCCGTGTGCTCTAACAACCGGTGTGCCTCTGGACTACCCCTACTAATTGTGGGTCACCTGACTCAGACACATGACAGAGCTTGGAGCCTTAGAATCACAGAATAGTAGAGAAGAACTGGAAGGTCATGTAGTCCAAACCCTTACTCAAGACAAGATCACCCCCATCTAAACCATTCCAGGGAAGTGTCTAACCTGCTCATAAAAACTTGCATAGATGGAAATTCGCAATCTCGCTTGATAGCCTGTTTCAAAGCTTAACTTAATATAAGCTGTGGGGGAAAACATTATTTGAGGGGGTTGAGCCCTGTCTGACTCCCATGGGGCTGTTGCAGGGCCAGCACATGCTGGTGCTGTACGCGGTGGCGGAAGAGCATCTGCATGGCAAGCAGAGTCAGGTGCTGCGGGACGGCAGTGCTGTGGTGCTGCTGCTGTCGCTGGCCACCACAAAAAGTTTGGGAGTCTAAGCCCCATTAGCTCCAGTTTTCCGCCGCCTATGCTTAACTACCTTCATCGAGATAAAGTTCTTCCTAATATCCAAATTAAAATTTCCCGTACTGTAATTTCAGACCATTCTTCCTTGTCCTGCCCCCTTTGGCCACAGAGTCTATCTCCATACAACTCCTGATCAGGTATTTGAAGACTTTTTAAATACCCCTTTCTCCAGAGTAAATATTCTTAGTTTTTTCAGCCTGTCCTTCCAATAATGTTTTCCAGGTCCCTAATAATCTTTGTAACTCTCTGCTGGATTCCTAATTTGTACACATCTTTCCTGAAATGAGGGGCCTAAATCTGGCTACAGTACTGCAGGTGAGGCCTCACCAGTGCTGAATGTAGCAAGAGAATCACTTCTCTTCATTTGCAAGTGACACTCCTATTAATACAGCCCCGTATGCTATTGGCCTTCGCTGTATCAAGAGCACACTGTTGATTCATAGTTAGTTTATAATCCCCTGTGGCCCCTAGGACCCTTTTGTAATACTGAAGCTTAGCCAGTCCTTTCCTCCAGGTGTCTCTATTACGTGCAAGCAATGGTTCTGTCCCAAGTGCAGAACTTTACACTTCTCAGTCAGATGAAATTCAGTAAGAATAAACTGGAAAAATGGTCCAAAATCCAGGTCATTCTGAATCTTAGCCCTGCCATCCAGAGTGCCTACAACTCCACCAAACTTGGCATCATCTTCAAATTTGCTAATACTGCACTCAATCCCATCCCCCAAACTGTTAATGAAGATGTTAAGCAATACTGGGCACCGGACAGATCCCTGCTGAACCCCATTTGATACCTCCTCCCATTTGTTGAGCATGATAATCCAAACAGTTGTGTATTCACTTCACAGTTCTTTCATTTAGTCTGTAATTCTTTAGTATACCAATGATAGCATTGTGGGAAACACTGTCAAAACCACTGACAAGCTCAAGGTTTATCACCTCCACTACTCTCTCCCTGTCCACAGAGCCTGTCACCTTGTCACAGAAGGAAATCAAGTTGGTCAGGCATGACTTGCTCTTGATGAATCCATGCTGGCTGTTCCCAATCATGTTGTTCTCCTCCAGATGGTTAGAAATAGACTTAATGACCTGCTCCACAATCTTTCCTGGTACTGAGGTCAGGCTGACCTATAAGTCCCCAGATCCTCCTTCTTCCCTTTCTTAAAGATGGGTACTATATTCCCCTGTTTCCAGTTATTCAGAACTTTACCTGACCTCCACAAGTTCTTAAAGAGGATAGCTAATGGCTCTGAAATTACCTCAGCCAGTTTCTTCAGTACTCCAGGCTGAATCCCTTCCAGCCCTGCCAACTTCCCTTCCAGCTTCTCTGGATATTTTCTGTTCTAGTCTAGGCTGCTTTTCTCCTCGCCAATCCTTACTGCCAGCAGAACAGCACCTGTCATCTGGTAGATGACCTCATTCATTAAAAGGCATTACATACTTCAACCTGTCCACATCATCAATTACTAGATTGCCTTCTGTATTTAGAACCTTAACATCTCACCAGCCCAGCTCAGCTTGTAAGGAGGAGGAAGCAACTTGTGGTTGGAGCCACAAGACATCCAGGAGTCACTACCAACATCAAAGATACCCCTTAAAGAAAGGAACTACATGACTGGGGCATTCTGCCCTTAACCTTGGCTGCACAATTGAATCCACCTGGGTCACATAGCTTCTTAGCTGGCTACTTACCTCCTTTAGTCACAAAACAAAGGCAGAACCAGGTGTTAAGTCCCTGCACTAGAACTCATGCCTCTGAAAAAGCGAGTGAAACTGACTGGACTTGTCCTTGTAAAATTCTAGGCCTGCAAAAAATGAGAAAAAAGAGAGAGAGGGAGAGACTGCTGCATGTGCTATTGCAGGAGAACATTAATAATTTGTGACAAAGAGGCTGTGGGTCAAATCGGATAATGTATTACCAATCTCTGTCCAGTGATACATGGCACAATCTGGAATTTAGGAGTTCAAGGCTGATCAGACACCAGCACTGCAGTTATCTGTCTGGTCAAAGAAGACGTTAGCTTTAACGTTAATAGGTACAAAGGGACCAACCACATTTCCAGGTGAAAGCACGGTAAACCTGAGCTCTCACAGCAGCACCAGTTATGGTCTGTTCCTAAAATGAGAGAGCAGAGTGGAGTATTGGTTTGAGTATGATACTGGGTTGTGGAAGTAGCATGATCATAGAGTTCTGGTCTTCCATACCCACTGGAGCAGAATACAAGGCTTCACTAGGGGGACAGTAATAAATATCAGACAGCCCCAAGAAGGAGTGGGCAGATTAAAATCCATAAGATGGATGCATGTCTCTCTCCCCTGCACATTACAGTGAATGTAGCTTTAAGAACATACCTTTTTTCTGCAGTGAAGAAATACATTTAATCATGGCTCTTGCTCCATAAAATGGGAGAGATTTCTCTTTCCTTTGTCTACCTTGTCTATGTAGATTATAAATGCTATATGGCAAATACTTTTTTTTGGTCTCTGCAGGATTCTACGGCCCCAAAAGGTACTCAGAGGTCTTCAGAAAATAGATCCAAGATTACAAGATATACAAAACCCACATGAACATGAAGATTACACAAAAAATACAAATACTCAAGAGATATGGAATTACATACCACTTCATTGTGCAGATCATTGAGGTTTATGTCTGCTTAGTCATTTTAGTTCCTTAGGTGATGTGCAGTCTCCACAGCACTTCTTTTGTGTCTTACCACAGCCCTACACACCCTGCCTCAGTTTCCCCAATAATTTTAAATTAGTCTTATATTGGGACTTTCAATCTCAGGCCTACCTTCCCTGCCATACAGAGTGCTGACAAAGAAACATTATTTCCTGTAGCACAACCCATGGCAGATGGAGGAGACAACAAAGAACAGTGATCAGCAGCCTTTTGCCAACACAGGAAAGAGGTTGTGACCCCAGGTATGGCTGCAGGCCAGAAATTCTCCATCTCCACCCTCAGCACCCAGGTACCTCCACTTACTCTGCTTTGTATCTGCATTTGCCTTGCTACAGATTCCCCAACCCTTTCTGCAGTGAAGGAAATGCAGTTGCAACAGAGCAGCAGGCTCTGCCAGTGGAAGGGAGTGTAGTGGAAGGGATGGGTGGCAGGGTACAGCTCCATGACACCAATCCCCCATGCCAGATCAGACTTCTGCACAGGCTGGATCCAGCCTATGGGCCCTAGGTTGCCCACTCTTGATCCAGAGTTCTATCCTGAGCCAGGGCTCTCCAGGGAGCTCATGATGTCCAGGGTGGGGGTTTGTTGGGTTTTTTTAAGCATAGGTTGTAAATAGCTTTTATATAAAATTTTATTTTTCTTCCTTGCATCACACCATGATAGGCATAAAATAAAGAAATAGACAGTATACCAAATTCAGCAGCCAAAAACAGGTATTTGTCAGATGGGGAAAGAGGGAGAGATGCCAGACTGGAATTATCCCACATCTGAAAATGTCTGTGGGAAGTTCTACTCCTCTTTGCCTTGTGGTCTACCCTTCCACCCAGACTGGTTCTCCTCAGACTGGATCACATGCTGCCTTGCTCTAGGCAACTCTATGGTCTAGATTCAGGTTAGATATCAGGAGGCGCTACTTCACAGTCAGGGCGGCCAGGGTCTGGAACCAGCTTCCAAGAGAAGTGGTGCAGGCTCCTACCCTGGGGATGTTTAAGAGGAGGTTAGATGAACATCTAGCTGGGGTCATTTGACCCCAGTACTCTTTCCTGCCATGGCAGGGGGTCGGACTAGATGATCTACTCAGGTCCCTTCTGACCCTACAAACTATGAAACTATGAAACTATAACCCTTTCCAGATCCATCACAGAAGCCTCCTTGTTACCTACCATCCCTCCTCAAGAGACAACTACCCCCACAGGAGACTCAGCTAGCTGATCTCAAACTATATGATCTCCAGATAATCACAGTCACCTGGGAAGTTAGCTGATCCATCACAAGTGAGGCTATTTAAATGACCAGCCAGTAATACTGTCAAACAAAAACCCCGCTAATCATATAGATATGGAGTTTACCTCGGAAGAAAGACACCACACGTTTGATATCATAAAGTCAGTTTTGGTCTAGATTTAGAAATGTTTTTCTTTGAGACTCAGCTTGTTTCACCAACATCTGGAAAGATATAAATCTTTTTCTTATACTGCAAAATATCCTTTTGCTTCCCTGCTTCATAATTCTGTCTCTGTTAAGGAGAACGGTAAAAGCCACACAGTTTTACACAAGTCTGGTTATATATTTTAGCGGAATTCTGAAAGTCCTAAAGGAGAAAGAGATAAGAAGAACATTGATGATGTAAGGTGGATTCCCAAAACTTAATTATTCTTAATTAAATCTATCACAAAAACCAATTTCAAGACATTACAGTAACCTAATAAATAGATATTGCATAGTGTAGCATTGTTTTTCAATAACTCAACTTTGTTATTATTTTAGTAAGGTTTTTAAGCTCTCCTTTTGCTAGTCTGCATGATTTTTCCACCCATATATTAAACAAAATAAGGTTTCTTAATTTTTAATTAAACTATTCAATTTTAAATTCCATTGAGCTGAGCTAAAGTAACCACATAATGAAGCATAGCCCACACAGGTTTAAGCCCATGTGGCAACATGGATAAATGGGTTTAGCTCACTTTGGTTTGGGCTGGTTGTGGACTCAGGGGCTAGAGACAGACATTCAAAAAGCCTGAGCCTAAATTGATTCAATCTTCACAGGTTATTCTAACTTGCCTAGATTGAATCAGTTTGGAACTGTACAGACATTCCCTCTGGACTAAGGAAGTGCAGGCACATGCCTGCAGTAGCTCAGGCTAGAAGCCAGGAATGCTAGAGCAGCCCTCCTTTCCCTTCCACAGAAGGGGGAGGGGGGTGGCCAGGCCCTGGCAGGACACTCTGATTAGGGAGGGGTGTAAACCCGCACCCTGCCTGCATGGTTCCAGGCTTTTTCCCTATCACTGCTCAAGGGGGAGGAGTGTTGCCAGCCCCCAGCTAGCACTCTGAGGCAAAGGGGGGTGGGGTGCAGTGCATCTGTCTATTAACAATACTGAGCTCTTCAATCTCCCTCTTCCTGCTTCTTCATACTGTCTACAAATCTGACAGGTGAGCAGGGAGCTGTTAACACAGCATTTACCACCCCATCAACAAAGCAAAAGCCTCTCATTAGTTCAAGCTCTTCTTAAACAGCTTTTTCCAAGGAAGGAATGGAGGGACATTACCAACTGACATGGTAAAAAGCCCTAAGTAGACACTGTTCTATCTGCCTGTCTCAGTGAAATTGGAGATGCACACACAGAGACACCTCTCAGCATTATCTAGCATACCACATACCTAGGGTCCATGGGGCTGGGATCCGTGCTGTGGGAGATGGGAGGGAGGTGGGGATCCCTGCTTGAGCAGCAAGTGGTGAGGGGGGAAGGGGAAGAAGGAAGCCAGGCAGATCCTGCTGTGCTGCAGTCTTTGCTAGAGCTCTGGCTAGGGAGCAGAGGGGTGGGGCCAGGCCTGTTCTCTAAAGCAGAGAGCACAGCCTAGCCCAGCCCAGCCCAGCCCAGGGATGCAAAGCATCTGGGATGCTAGGGGACTCTGGTTTAACTTAAGCCAGGAAGGGGGTCTGGGACAGACATTGCATAAACCAGTTTGACCCAAATCAGTTAAGTCTGATACTACATTCACCCAGGGTTATCTTAAACCAGTTTCACCCATTTGGAAACTGGTTTATGTGTACTGAGCTTATGTTCTGTTACAGGTTTAAACCAGTTTCTGATCACTTAAACCGGTTTATGTGTAACGTCTGTCCCTAGCCGGGGTAGATTTCATAGACATTAATTAGGGCTGGAAGGGACATCATGAGATCTTTGGGTCTAGCCCCCTGTTCAAGGGACAGGAAGTCAGCTGGGGTCAGATCATCCCAGCAAGATAAGCATCCAAGCATTTCTTAGAGGTATCCAGGGCAGGTGCTTGTACCACTTCTGGAGGGAGTCTATTCCAGACTCTGGAGCCTCGGACAATAAAGTTTATCCTTATGTTCAGTCTAAAATGCTCTTCAAGCAGTTTGTGACCATTAGAACTTGCCTTCCCTTGGGGTGTCCTGGTGAACAGACATTCTCCCAGTTCCTGACGCACACCCCTTATATACTTATAGGCTGCCACCAAGTCACCCCTGAGCCTTCGCTTCTCCAGGCTGAAGAGTCCCTTGCCTCTCAGCCTCTCCTCTTGACCTGTTCTCTTGACCTCTAATCATTTGTGTGGCTTTCCTCTAGACTCTCTCAAGTTTCCTTGCATCCTTTCTAAAGTAAAGAGCCCAGAACTGGCTGCAGTACTCCAGCTGCAGCCTCACCAAAGCCAACTGAAGTGGGAGGATGACTTCTTCGGTCTTGCTTGAGATGCATCGATAGATACAAGCCAGAGTTTTATTTGCTTTGCTGGCTGCAGCATCGCATTGGTGGCTCACGTTCATTTTGTAGTCAATCATGACCACCAAGTATCTTTCAGTTGTGGTACTAGTGAGCCTGTAAATATAATGTGGAATTTTTCTCCTAAGGTGGAGCACCTTGCATTTCTCCCTGCTGAATGTCATCAGGTTTTGATCCACTCACCTTGCAAGTCTGTCCTGAAATGCCAGCCTATCTTCTAGCATGACCGCACTTCCCCATAATTTGGTGTCGTCTGCAAACTTAGCCATTCCCCTTCTAACATCTGAATTCAGAACATTTATGAATATATTAAAGAATGCTGGTCCAAATATTAAGCCCTGGGGGACACCACTGGTATGTGCCATGATGACTCAGTTTCATTGACCATTACTCCCTGGGCTTGACCATGGAGCCAGTTCCCCAGGCATCAAACCACAAGGTGGTTGAGGCCACGGTTCCCCAATTTTACCATGAGGACGTCATAGGAGACCAAGTCAAAGGCTTTTTTTAAATCCAAATATATGACATCAACCTCTTCTTCTTTATCAGAGATGGAAATCAGGTTGGTCACACAAGACCTACCTGCAATGAAGTAGGGCTGTGCGAAATTTCTCCCAGTGTTTTGTTTCAAAGCTGTTTCGATGTGTTTCAAGCTTGAAACAGTGAAACTGAAATGAAAGAAAAGACTTTGAAGCAGCTTTGAAATGAAACAAGGGCACTCGAAACGTTTTGAAAGTTTTGAATCATTTCAAGCTTCAAAGCCAGGCTTATTTGTCTTCAGCACCGGTCCCAGCTGGCAGCAGCAGCCTCCTGTCATCTGGCAGGCAGATCAGGGCTCACCCGCATCACCGGGAGGGCTGCGGGCTGTGCCAGACTCTTCCTGGGGGTGTGGGCCCCTGATCTGCCTGCCAGATGAGAGGAGACTGGTGCTGCTGGCTGGGACCAGCGGCAGCACCAATCTTCCCTGCACTGGGTGGGTAAAATGTCGAAACAGCACTGAAACAGCAAAACAATTTTGATGAAACAAAACAGAACAGTGCTTTCAAAATGAAACAAAACTCAGTAACCCAGCCAACTGCCAGGTATCCCTCCCACTCAAATTTAATTCAGGAGAATAATTCAGTGGAAATTTGACAAGGAATTGTCACAATTAGCAGCTTAGAAAGTGGCCAATGCAGTGGGTGCAAAACAATTTTTTCTCTCATCCTCCTCTCATTCAGCAGTTACAAACAGGGATAATACCTGTTTATCCATTCCTGACCTTTCTTGATTATGTCTTCTAGGAGATACTAGGAAAGAATACAATAAATACAGCACCCTCCAAATCTCCTAAAAGCTCTGTGTAACAATAATAATCCTCGATCTAAAAAGAGAGGAGAAAAGTAAGATGAGCTGGGACAGTTTGATAGAGGACTAAATCCCCATTAAATTATGGCATAAAGTTTCAAGTTGAAAAGGTTCACCTACAAGGGTCCAAACATCATGCACCTTAGAAAGAGGTTCCCTCAGTGTGCAGCTCAAGCCAGTTGGGATACAGCAAACAGGATGAAGTTCAATGCGGACAAATGCAAGATGCTACACTTTGGAAAGAATAATCAGAAACACAAATACAAAATGGGGGACACCTGGATGGATTACAGCTGTATGAAAAAGGACTTGGGAGTCTTGGTAGACCACAGACTCAATATAAGTCAATACTCAGTACCAACAGAAGCATTAGGTACAAGACACAGGAGATGATAGTGCCTCTCTTCTTGGCACTATCTAAAGTTAGGCCTCATCTGAAGTACTGTGTACTCCTGGGCTCCACATTTAAAAAAAAGATGTGGGGAAGTCAGAGAGGGTCCAAAAATAAGCAACAAAGATGATCAAGGGCTTGGAAGGGAAGTCATATGAGGAGAGGCTGAAAGAGGTAGGCACATTGAGGTTGTGGAAAAGGTGCTTAAGAGCAGGTATGACAGCCGTCTTCAAATACTTGAAGGGCTGCCATAAAGAAGAGGAAAAGCACCTTTTCTCTCTTGCTGCAGAGAGAAGGATGTGGACCAGTAGCTTTCTGTTGCAGCAAGGTAAATTTAGGTTGGATATCTGGAAAAACTTCTTCACTGTTAGAACAGTGAGGCAGTGGAATAGACTGCCTAGAGAAATTGTGGACTCTCGATCACTAGACATGTTCAAGAAGAGGCAGGACAGCCGCTGGTTGAGGGTAATCTACATATAGCTATGCCTATGCCTACTATAGGTATTTCCCATGCTTCTGGGCTTTGCTGGTTGTCCCTGCCACTGACCCCTTCTGGTACATGTGTCAGGGTGTTTTTAAGCCTTCCTCAGAGGCATTGGGTATTGGCTACAGCTAAGGCTGAGAACTTTGCCTGGGGTGTGCCAATGATCCTGCTGAGACCAAAGCCAGAGGTTCCTGGGGGTCTTGCCTCTCCATTCAAGGTCAGACTGATCACCGTATTTGGGCTCAGGAAGTAATTTTACCACATGGTTAGACTACTACAGACTGGGGGCAGTGGAGTTTGCATCTACCAGGCCCTCTACCAGGATCTTTTGAGCATATATTGAGTGCTTTTTATAGAAGTAGGACATTGGCTGCTGTTGCCCCCCTGCTTTACCTGTGGCAAGTTAGAGTATTAAGTCTGTGTTCTGTCAAGATTGACAGTGGGTTTATGTAGAGTAGATTATGGTTTGTGTAGGATGATTTGGATAAGGATGGTCCTGCCTTTGACAGCGGGTTGGACTAGATGATAGCTAGAGGTTCCTTCCAGCCCTTTTCCTCTATGATTCTATGAAGTTCTATGGTGGAGAGAAAGGAAGAGTTTTCTGTTGAGGATTTGCTGAGCTGAGGACATCAGCAAAGAGAAAGGCAGTAAACAGTCCTATTGTACATAGGCTGAGAAGCCCTCCAACACAGGCCTACCTTTTTTTTTCTTTCAAGTAGCAGCACACCTGTCTAGCTGAAATGTCAGAATGAGGAAGTTAGCTGTGAAACTATCATTTAACATACAGAATGTCCTGTAAAAAAAATTATCAGCTATTTTCAGTCAAAATGATGTCAGGTAACCTCTACCACAGACAAACACAGACACATCACTGTGGCAGGAAACTTCTATGCATCTGTGAGGTTGTCTTCTGCAAAATTTATTCAAATGGTAACTCAAGTATAGCCCTGTGAGATGGTGCTGTTTCATTGTATTTGCTTCTCCAATGCAAAGGTCTAATTTCCACCCTCTCCTCCAGTCTCACCTGTCACAACTTGTTATAAATATAGAAAAAAAGGAGGGTAAATATTATACAGAGGATGATGGAATACCTTCAACCTAGAGTGGTTATTTCGTAGGGCTCCTCCAGCCCTATACCCTGTCACTTTCCTCTCAAGGTACCAATGGCCAATCTCATTACGTAATCCATAATTATCAGTTTGCTTTCTTGCTTTAGAACTTCTCCAGCATTCCTTCAGCCCTTAATGAAATTAACATAAATCAATACTTTAGTCTAACAAAAGGACCACCAAATTCATCAATTGACCAATTATCAAAATCTGTATCTTGTCACCCACAGAGGTCCATAATTCACTCTTCCAACAATTAAGCTCAGCTAAGGAGTCAGCCTACTTTATAACAAAGCACCCATTACCTCACACCTCCACCTGAGAAATCAAGGTCTGTTAATCTTCTGCTGTATATCATCTCTCCAAGTTCATGATGCAGTCAATTAATATTCAAAAGTCTACTAATTCATGAATTCATAGAGACAAACAACATGATCTGAGGGAAATCAATTAGTAATCACAGTCTTTTAATTTATGAATGCACATAGAAAGGAACATGATCTGGTATAAATCAAATAATTAAAAGTTTGTCAGTTCATGAGCTTCAACAGAGAGGCAACTACTCCGATGCTAAGTCCACTCCTTTGTTCCAGGTTTGGAAGTAGGTTCAATCAATGCTGGGTTTGGAAGTAGTCGCTCCTGGCCACTCCTTAGGTAAGATACTTAATAATAAAAAAAGCAAAAAAAGCAAGAAGAAAATGCCATGGCTCCTTGTTAACCACGCACACTGACGCACTCCTCTGTGCGGTCTCTCTGCTTCCAGTCCTCTCAGTACTGCCTGGCTGCTCTGGATTTGCATCTATGTCTTTTGCAGTGCGCCTCAGCTCCGTGCTTACCAAAGGCTTTTCTCCACATCTCCATGCCCCTAACTCAAATCCTATCTCCACTTATGAACCACAACTCAAATGTTATGATGCCTTCATCTCAAGTTGCTTGACCCATCCAAATATAAGATGGGCTCAAGTTAGCCCATCTTACCAGATACTAACATGACCCATTTGAGCCATTTGCTTTCTCAATGATTTCCCCTTTGTGCTCAGAAAGGGCAGACCGGTTCTTCCACAACTAACTAGGAAAG
Organism: Crocodylus siamensis; assembly: GCF_052110815.1. Classification (NCBI taxonomy): domain Eukaryota; kingdom Metazoa; phylum Chordata; order Crocodylia; family Crocodylidae; genus Crocodylus; species Crocodylus siamensis. The sequence continues at coordinate 224,775,774 of NC_143396.1, read as the reverse complement.
AATTCACAAAACAGCTCAGATTACTTGAGTATACAGGATACGTTCCCATATATGGCACATGTGAGTGAACACAGTGCTAGCCTACAGAGAAACTTGAGACAGTAAAATGTACACACAGAAATGTATTGTACTGTTTGACAAACAGCATGGAATCATGTAATTAACTGTTGTATAGTTGTGTTATATAATGTAGGCTGTATTTTGTATAACATCATTTTTTTCTTAAACATTTTTTTAACCTGAGTGATTTTCCCAGGAATCTCTTTGGTTCTTTTTACATTGTTTTCAAATGAAATTTCATAAATCCACGCCTGAAGACAGGAGGGCTATCCAGACTGACCTGGACAGGCTCAGCAGATGGGCGGATGAGAACCTGATGGTGTTTAACACTGAAAAATGCAAGGTTCTCCACCTTGGGAGGAAAAACCTGCAGCATCCTTATAGGCTCGGCAGTGCTATGCTGGCTAGCACTACAGAAGAAAGAGACTTGGGGTCATCACTGACCACAAGATGAACATGAGCCTGCAATGGGATGCTGCAGCCAGTAAAGCAACCAAAACGCTGGCTTGCATCCATAGATGCTTCTCAAGCAAATCCTGGGACGTCATTCTCCCGTTGTACTCAGCTTTGGTGAGGCCGAAACTGGAGTACTGCATCCATTTTTTGGCCCCAAAATTCAAAGAGGATGTGGAGAAGCTTGAGAGAGTCCAGAGGAGAGCCACACGCATGACCAGAGATCAGGAAAACAGAACTTACAATGACAGGGGGAGATCTATGAGGCTCTTTAGCCTGGAAGAGCGCAGGTTCAGGGGTGATCTGATGGCCACCTATAAGTTTATCAGGGGTGACCACCAGGATCTGGGGGAACAATTGTTCACCAGAGTGCCCCAAGGGATGACGAGGTCGAACGGTTATAAACTCCTCTGTGACCATTTCAGGCTGGACATAAGGAAGAATTTCTTTACTGTCCGAGCCCCCAAGGTCTGGAACAGCCTGCCATTGGAGGTGGTTCAAGCACCTACATTGAACACCTTCAGGAGTAAATTGGATGCTTATCTTGCTGGGATCCTATGACCCCAGCTGACTTCCTGCCCTTTGGGCGGGGGGCTGGACTCGATGATCTTCCAAGGTCCCTTCCAGCCCTAATGTCTATGAAATCTATGAAATCTATAAGGAGAAAAATAAATGAAGAAAAGAATTTCCATTATATGGAACTTATCAGCAACATTCTATTGAAACACTGCAACTCATGCATGTGATGCTGTCTCTTTACAAAATGCACAAGCTCTGGTTCATTCAGTAGACTGTTCGTGGTATGGTTAATTTAGCTAGACTCACAAACAAAGTGTGGCATTACTTAGTGATGCACTTCCAAGTAGTGAAATAATGCTGTTCAGAACAAGCTGCACGTGAACAGAGTGTACTTTTCAGTGATTCATAATTGTGTACACCAGGAATTTTCTTAGACTGCTTAAAGACAAGTCTCTTCAATCAGATTTTTCTCTGATAAACTTCAGTGCTCAGCTGTTTTGAAACTCAGTTGTTCAAAGTAAACCAGGAAAATATTTCCGCCTTTTCCTCACCCTAAAATACCTGAAATTTCTTTTTTTAATTTCTCTTATTTAAAAAGAAGACTTGTCTTCATATGGAGAGGTAGACAGGAAATGTTTAATTCAAAAAGTGAAACATTTGGAGAGTTGTGAGAGATTTAAAAGGTAAGGTTTAAATGAAAAACTTTATACAGCCTTAACCAGAATGGTCACCATTGTCCTTTCTGTAAGTGAGAAATTAGGGCTTTGAATAAACCTGCTGACAGATGTTTTATGTCTCTCAAAAAAATATGTTGAAGCTTACAACCAACAGACCTCCCACAATGCACCAAGAAAGTCTAATAGAGCATCTTTGGACTGAATAAATAGTTTCACTGAAGCCCACAAGCACTTTTCTCTTTTCTTTCAAGTTACAAGGTAGCATGTGGCTAACAGGCAGACTGCTCCACTGGATTCACATTACCTAGTTTAAAAGAACATAGAATAAGTCAGAGCAAAAACGATCTCTCTATAGGCAATTGAGAAAAGGCAATTCTAAAGGGAACATACAGCTGCCTATCAGACAACTAGGTTCAATCAATGCTGGGAAATTGCCTGTGCTCTGAAACCATATTTCACAACATGGGTAATTTCTCTGTATAGATAAGACCTAAAAGGCATTGCTCGTTCTCTCTCTCTCTCACTGTCTCTCTATGTAAGCCCTCTATGGACATATATACAATTATCTCAGCAACAGAATACAACAACTGCAAGCACAGTCCGGATCTGTGACCATCATTGGGAATGGCCTGGCTTCTGTCCCTTTTTCCTTTTATCAGTTAAAACATACACTCACAAGCATACAATTAAAGTAGTTGTTAATAGGAGTGAAAGTGAGATGTACAGTAGTGAAAGGTACAAGAACTCAGTGAGCTCATCTACACAAGACACAACAGTGAAATAACAAAAAGCTACTGCGCTGTAGATCATTGCTACTGTGCAGTAGTATTGCTGGACACTAACCAGGTGGTGATGGTACTGTGCAGTGGTAATGAGCTACTGCACAGTAGCAATGGGTACTGTGCAGTAGCATCAGGCAAAAACCAAGCAGCGATGGTACTGCACAGTAACTGGTGTTACTGTGTTACTGTGCAGTACCATCACTGCATGGTTTTTGCCTGATGCTACTGCACAGTATCATCTTGCTTATGTAAGTACTAAATGACTGTACAGTAACAATTGTGCAGTGGGCAGCTCATATAGACACACCCAGTGTGTAGGCTCTCAGTCAATCCTGAAGTGGCTGGTCCCTGAGCATGATTCTGGGCTTTTGCACAATTCTTTCAACACGGTTCATTCTTAACATTCATCAGCTTTTGTTGTCATGATGCTAAGACACACAGGGCTCTGATATGCATTTGATCTGAGATCAGTTTACTTGCAAGTAAACTACTTGTGAGTAAATGCTCCAAAGCAGGTGTGTTTACATAAGTAGGGATGTGGAAGCAGATTTGCTGCTCCTAGCTGCAAATTTGCTCCCACTTCCTGCAGCCCTGCAATGGGCCCCTTCCACCACCAGGGGGAGCTTGAGGCTCTCCCTCGGTGCTAGCCCTGAGGCTGGCAGGGAGCACTGGGCCAGGAGACAGGATAAAGATCTCCTAGCATCAGCCCCACCACCACAGAGCTGGCACTGGGAGATAAGGATCTCCCAGCCCCCCCACTCCCAAATCTTGATAGCAAAGCAGAAGCTAAGAGGTAAGGCTCTCCCAGCTCCTACTCCCCAATCATGATAGCAAAGCACAAGCTAAGAGATAAGGATCTCCCAGCCCCTACTCCCCAGTGGTGATCTCTGAGTGGGGGCTTGGGGCTTCTGGGGGCAAGGAGCAACCTCCCACCTCCCAGTGGTCAGCTGACTAGAAGCAGATTTGCTCCCAGTCAGGTGTCTACATGAGTGCTACTGCACAGTAACTCCTCATGAGTAAATTCGTTACTTGCATTTGCAGGTAGCACATTTACTCACAATTAGGGAGGTTTACTGTGCAGTAAGCATGTGCACATGGAGATGCACATGCCTACTGCACAGTAAATTATGCTACTTCGCAGTAAACCATCTCATGTAGGCATGCCCACATGTATCCAAAATTTGCCAGTGCATCTCAATCTAAATTTGCTGCAACATCCATCATTTAAACTAAAAATCCTATTAAACCATGCAGTCATTTGGGTTGTGGACACATCAATACTCTGATTAGGGCTGGTCAAAACTTAGAATTCCTGTTCTGCTTGAAATTCCACCATTTTGAAAAATTTGTTTTGACCAGAATCAGAACAAAATCAAAACAATTCAATGTTTTGCATTAAATATAATTTTTAAATAATCATTTTTAATTTATAAAATTGAAATATTCCCCCGACATATATATTTCACTTTTTTTAAATAATATTTTGACATAACATAAACTATTTTAAAAAATTAAAAGTAATTTTAAAACAAAAAAGTCAAACTGTTCGGTTCTGGTAAGATCATTAGACTCCTTTTTTTACTTTTCGAAATGAAGTGTTAACTAGGTGTCATGTTTTCCTCAATTGTTTTGTTTCAATGAAACAGCATTTTCTAATGGAAATATACTGACAGATCAGATCTAAAATGAAAACACATGAGTTGTGAGATGTGTTGTCCAGCTACAGTTCACATGTGTATAAGCCAGTTACATTCTTTTGCCTAGTTTAGCCCCTTTCATCTAAAGGAATCAAAGTTCTTTGCACTCATTCATGACCTAAGCCTCCCAACAACCCTATGTTGTAGATAATATCCCATTTTATAGATGTGGAAAAAGGAACATAGACTTGTGACTCAACCACTCTCAACAGCTCAAGTCTGTGTTTCACCCAGGAGCAGAAAATGACCTCCAAACCTGTACCTTACTCATATTACCACAGCACCTAGAAGACCTGACCAAGATGCAGGACTCCACTGTACAAACTGCTGTAGGAACAGAGAAAACAAAGATGTTCCCTGCCGCAAGGGGAGTATAGTATAGGCAACCATTGAATATCTGGATCACAGTGTACACATAAGAGATCTAGTCAGGTGCCTGATGAATCCGCTTGTGGCTGGCAAGTCCAATTCAAGAATGACATAGCGTGTTACAAGTTTCACATATCCATGTGTTGTCTGAGTTGGCATCCAGGAGGAGTACAGCTTAACTAGATAGATGTCAGTCACTATGATAGGCAGTGGTCTCTGTCTTAACCAGAGGACCATATCTATTTTCTTCTATATCAATGTAAGAATGACCTATTTATACCTTATCACACTTGTGTGGAATGAAGGCAAGGAAAAGGGAGGAGGGGAAAGTTGAGAAGATATGTCTGAGGCAGAAAAGGGAAAGGATGAAGGGAAAGGATGCGAGACTAACCCCACTGAGAAAAGAGGAAAAGAGTTACCCAGTAAGGACCACCTAAACCTAGGAGACATGAGTAAGATATAATCTAGAGAGGATCCTATTGTGTGAAGCTGTTTTATAAGCATAGGAGCTCCTAGGACATGGAGAAACAGGCCTAGCTGGCCTTTCCATTAGAAACTGATTTTTATCCATTATGAGGCTAGCTGCTAGTTCCAGACAGTGAATTACTACCTATCATGTATGTCAGCTCAGTTCTACAGAGAAAGGCACAGACAAAAACAAGAAAGTAAAGCAAATGGCCAGAATATATTTTCATCTCCAGCACAATTGCTTCTGTTTATTTTATTCCCTTTTTTGCTGGGCTGTGTATTTTTCCAGCCGGGATAATTAAGTCATATTTCAGAGCTGGAAAGCTCCCCAACACATTTGCAATATAGCTCAGTTAACTTGAAAAGCATGATTTTTTTTGTCCTCTCTTTCATCTTCAGGGATTCAGAGCTGTTCTGACCATATTCAGGTGAACATCAAAAGACAGCATCCATGCTGTTGCCACAGAGAAGTAGCTCTCATGGTCATCATCTATAATAACTATCCAATTTTTGGAGGTAGTCTATTAACAGAGCCAATAATTTCAGACTCCTCTTCTAATACATGCAACACCAAGCCAGATTTGGATGGAAAGCTCCCAGCTTCCAGTGTATGTGGATACAATCTTAGTATTATTAGTATTTGCTATTGCTATTTGCATATGAAGGCAAAAAATGTCAAGGAAACCTGACTTGGGAAGTGGGTGTGTATGACTAGAGAGCAGGTTATAATCTTGGAGCAGGTTATAAAGGTATTCTTTCCTTGCTCACACAATATTACCCACATACACCTCCATCTTTAAGGGTATACGATGAACCTAAAAGGCACCTTCATCCCTACCCTAACTGCCTGTCACAGGCTAAGCATTAGCTCAGCTTACCTCATTCCTCACACACACATTATTTTTAGATTCATGTAGCTACCTAAATTCACAATGACAGTAATGCAGGAACCCCTCTGACACAACTGACTGAATTTTTTAAAAACTATTCTGATGGGTTTGATTTGTTTATTTTGCTATACATTTTTTTTCAGCCTCATGTATACCACTGGGACAAATTAAATATACAATCATTTTCTCCCATTCAGGCAAATAACATTCCACACTTGCAAAATGTAAACACTGTAAATAAAATATAAAGCTGTCAAAGTGATACTGAATCTTGCTCTTGCAGTAACTCTCCCAGAGAAGCATTTTTCAACCCCCCTCCCTCCTACAGAGCTGGCTTAGAGCACTCACCTGTGGTTTATGGGAAATAACCAAAGAATAGCATGAACCACAAGCATTGGGGGTCTTGCCACAACTGGAATATATGCAACAAACCTCAAGTGTGTGGGGGCTTCCTCCCTGAACTTAATAGCTTCCCTGCAATAAACCACAAACATCATGGGCCTTCTCACAATATGAAAATCTTCAGCCACCATTGAAAGACAGCCAACTGCTTTTGGGATGAAAGGCAAGAGCAGCGTGCCCTACAGGATAGAAAGCAGTGTTTATTTTATAGAGGTGAAAATACAAGGACTTTAAGAAGATAGAGTTTAATTACACAGGTATGTTCAGTATTCGGGGAAAATACTTAGTATTTTCTTTCCCACAAAACGTACCAGAGAACCATTAATGACTATGCTCAGGAGCTCCTTTTTATACTTTCCCTGAAAGCTTTGAACTGTACAAGCTGGGACATTAGTCCCATGCAAAATGGAAGGGAAGAGCAAATCCTACTGAATCGCCACCTCTATTTTGTGCAGCATCCATGAAGGTTTCCCCATGAGCATTTTGGTTTTCCAAAGGGATCTGTCATCCAAGCATACAAGAACACAGACCACTAACAGGTAAAATGCCGATAGGGAAGAGCCCGTTTTTCATATCCAGGTAATAAAGTCATTTTGTGAAGGACACTGGCAGAACTGTGGACAGCAGAGTTATTAACACTGTCCACAAATCAGTCTACATTTACCCAGACAAGATTCTTTAGGTAAATCTGATATGTTTTATTAGACCAGCTCAAATAGTTGGAAAAATTCTTGTTTGCAAGCATTTGGATACAAATACTGTTCCTTAGGGTGTTTGTACCTGAAAACTTGCAAAGAAGAAATTTTTGAACTATTTGAGTTGGTCTAATAAAACATATCAGATTTAACCAAATAACCTTGTCTGCCTGTGTCCATAGACTGACACAGCTACAGCCTACACCCCTGGCTACATTTACCCAGTGCTTGGGGTTTCAAAGGTGGTTGTTATGATTTCTGGTGAATCAGTTAAGAAAGGAAGAATTTAGGATCCAGGTAAAAGGGGCACATTAAATCAAACCATGTTCCAGAATGTAGACCCTAAGAAGGCAAGATAGCTACTCTCCCAAACTGATTCTAGCAAGACCCTCTGCCAAGGCAAGACTGAATTCTAGTCTCAGGAAGATCTCATGACCTCTTCAGCATTCCTCTTTTCTGTATGGATGGGGGTGGGGTAGAAATATATTCCTGTTTGGGGGAGAGGGAATTGTTTAAGAAACCCATTGACATGTCATAAGACACTGAATATTTCAGAGTTCAGAAAAATATACAAAACCCAGAGCTTCCTTGGATTCTCTCCAAGGCTAGACTCTCATCACCTGCTTTCTGGGTCTCCTCTTGTTAAAAAATGCAAATTCAGTGAGCAGCTTTTAAGAGACCAGACAATTTTGTGGATACCAGCATTTTATAACCACATACAGGTCCTAATTAATTTGCATTGATAAGGAGTGATAGCAGGGAAGGAAAAAAGAAGTTAAATTCCTAAACCAGTGCAGCAAATCAAGTTTGCTCTTGACCCTCAAATAGCAGAAAATTAGCCAGTAACAGTTTCAAAGAAAACCAAGTGATTTCCCTACTGCAACAGGCTGCTGCTAGGATCTGTGATGTATCTTTAATATTTAGGTCCTACCTCCTCAGCAGCATGGCAGGACATGAAATAAAAACTGTATTTCATGAGCCTGACACTATGCCAGCACAGGGAGTGCTTTCTCCTGTAGCTATTTCATTTTATTAATTTATTTAGGATCCACCTCTACTCCCCTAGTTATGGTATTGAAGCTGACATGGCCTGCCTTCAGGCAGGCACAGTAGCCTAAGGAGCCCAGTAGGATAGAAGTCTTTGAAAAATAAAGGAGATCATTTATTGATCCATGAAAGATGCAGTTTATCCCAGTTGTGAAATATAGTCTCTGGTTTTGATACCAGCACGCAAGAGGGAGGCATCTAACTATTGCACAGATTGTCAGGGAGCTCAATGGCACTGATAACCATCATTTGGAAGCCATTGTCTATCATTCAAATATAGCTTAAGTCAGACTTGTAATTACACAGGATTTTCACTCCAGTAAGGGCTCTTTTGGAAAGAGAAAAAATGTATTCTCTATTTTCCATATTAAAAATAAGCATACCTAATTAGATGTGGGAAGCTTGGTTCACTAATGTTTTCAGAGCATTCTGAAATGCATAGATGGGGAAAGGACTAAGGATTTGTTAGTAAATAATACTGTTTAATGAGGTTAAAATGGACACATCAGGGAGTAATGGGATTTTAAACAAAAAAAAAGTGGGCTAAACATTAAAGAAGATATCAGCTGTAGAATAGTCTCCAAAGGGATATGGAGGACGTGGCTTGGGACACATAAAACTGGTCTGAATAAAAATATCAAACAATGTACCTGTTATACAGAACAATCTGGCACCAAACCCACAGGAGAGATGAGACTTCATCCTGTTTATCTCCATCTGCAACATTATTAACTTGACAAAAAGTTAAGAGCTGGCCATACATCCAGCCTTTGGGAATTATTGCCAGGGATCCTGGTTTTCTCTGATAAACAACAACAACAAATTTTTATTAACTCCCCCCCCACACACACATGCTCACACACACAAATCTACATTTTTCTGTGATTTAAATGAAACACTACTCTCTCTCTCTATAGAGAGAGAAAGAGAGTGGTATTTGATTTAAATCACAGAAAGATGTGGCTTTTACAGGGGGTGGAGTTTAAATCAGAAAATTTTAAACCATTTTGTAGACACTGTTTTGTAGACACTACATATATAGAGAGTGGTGTTTTGTTTAATACGTTATTACTATACCTGCCTGACTGCTGTCACCATGTTTTCAGCCATCTATAGAGGACCTTTTTCACAGCTAGGGATCAGCTACCTATCCGAAAAGCAGGCATTCATTATGTGGCAACAGTGGCCTCTTTTTGAATGGGTTTCACATTTGAAAACATGCCTCTCATACAGCATAAATGCAGCAAGTAAACTTCTCAATTTGCAATAATTGGGAAGCTAAGACAGACCATAGGCAGCATCTTTCACATTTTTGCTAATGCAGATGGAAGAAAAAATGAGGAAGATAGGCCATTTAAAGCTAGCTTGTAGGTAATGCCAGAAACCCACTGACCACATATCTTAAAGTTTCTGCATTAAGAAAATTTACAAGAAATAGAAGTCAACCTCCCATGGGGAGAGGAAAAAAAGGAAGAGCACATTTACAGGAATTCAATTTTTCAGAAATGCTCAAACTTGCCAACACAGGGGGTCATTTAAGCAACTTACCAGGAACTCAGGTGCTAACCGTAACTTACACATAAATATGCAATATTAAAAAAAAGCATGCTTTGGACTGGAGGATTGGCTTGTATTTATTCTTTGCTTCAGAGATGAACTAGAAAGTGCTTCTAGGCCTAATTCACCAGCCATGAAGTCCTGCAGCCAAACAGGTTCTGATTAGCTGTTACCTGACAGGTTATTAGAAAAAAGTGGATGTGAGGTATATTTTGGGTGAAACCATCATCCTTTCATAGTTTCTCTCTCAGCTTAAAAGCTGAATAGTGTCCACAGCCATCCACTGTATCTTGCATTAGACTGTAAGCTGCCAGGTGCAGAAGACATTTTGTTGTTACATTTGTACAGTGCCTAGCACAGTGGATTCCTGTCCATGCCTAGGATTCTTAAGACTTAAGCTAAAAAACAAGCAGCATGGATTTCTGTGATTACCCTGTGTGACAGGGCTGTCCCAGGGCCAGTCACAGTATCGGCCCATCCACCTGGCTAGGGCATTCCACCCTGACTCATCTGCCATAACTTGATGTATTAAATAAACCAATGGAAAAAAATGCAGAAGGCTGCCCACTTAATGCCCTGATGCCAATGGCATTATACACAGCTCCAGCCTCCCCTTCACTGTGTCCCATGCCTTGCAGATAGCATCCAAACTTCACTTCTACTATTACTCCCCCGGCCCCATTGTTGGGCTGCACTCAGCCTCTAGCCCAAACTTGGTCTCAGGCTTCTGGAGACTTACCTTGGCCACATACCCCCCTCACTGGGGCCTCAGTTCTCGCACACACTCTGAGCTTCTTGCCTCTCATTAGACTCCTAGGCCCTCACACTCTGCCCTGTCACTGGGGCTGCAGGGCTTTACACCCCATGGGCATCAGCTGTCTGTTGATGTGCCTGGACCCCACTCTCGGCTTATGGACCCCTCAGGCATCTGCTGACCTACCTGGACCTCACTTTTCCTTGTGCCTCCCACTAGGCCCCACTCCCACCAGGCCTTGGGCCCTTTTGGCCCCTACGTTGTCACCCAAGCCTCACTCTCAGGCCTTGGGCCTCAGGCCCTCCTGGCTTCCATGTTGTTGCCCAAGCCTGTTGCTTTTCTCTCAGGGTGTGCTCCCCTAACCATTCCCCTCCACAGGTCACCCACAAGGCAGTGGGGGCTAAGGCTTTCCAAGGCTCCATATTCACCTTTCACTAGGGAGGCACTGGTGCAGCATTTCCTGAGGACTGCCCTGCTACAAGCAGCCTCACCACACCAGCCTCCCCAGTAGAGTGTAGTTTTAGTCATTCCCCAGGACCAACTGCAGGCCTACTTGCCCTGGTCTTTCTTCCCCCACTAATACAGTGGCTCCTAACCTTTTTTATACTACGGACCAGCAAATTCACTCAAACAATTTTGGTGGACCAGGCATAGAAGCAATCTAATTTACATATTTAAATTTAATTTTTACTTGGGGGGCGAGTTGTGAGGATCGGATCAGGTTGTGCCACCACAGCCATGGGCACTAGAGGACCCTGCAGGGGAGGGGGCTGTGCAGGCAGTGGCGTGGGGGGACCTAGCTGGGGCTACCCGGGGAGAAGGGGCTCCACTGCTTTCCCTAGCAGCAAGCAGTAGAACCGCCTCCCCACCCTCCACCCTGGGCATTTCCCTACCCACATCCCCCCACTCGCAGCCACAGGTGCAGTTATGGGGTCCTGCCTGGCCTGGCACAGGCCTCGATACCTGCTGTGTGGGCAGCACCTCATCGGGTGCAGCTATGGTGGCAGGAGTGGGACGGGGCACACAGAGCCAGCTGCCTCCCTCCCGGGGCTTCCCTGCTACCCAGCTTTAACCTGGGCAGACAGATGACCCGGCAGACAGTTGTCCTGGCAGCTCCTTCATGGCTCAGTACTGCGTCATGGCTCGGAGGCTGGGAACCTCTGCCCTAATACACCACTATGACCTAGCCTTTTAGGGACTGATGGAAAGGCTACCTTGGCTCCTACAGCATCCTTAGAGGTACCAGAGCCATGCTCCAGCAGCTGTAGTACCTACCCACACGCCTCATTTCCTCATAAAATTGAAACACACTGGTCCTTGTGAGGTGCTCTTGTATTTCAGTGAAGTCTTCTCTTTAGATTCCATGGGCTGTATACAACTCAGTGCTTTGTAATGGCCTTCTGTTTGGAGAGCCAGATACACAGGAGTCAAGCTTCACTTATGAAAGTACAAAGGTATAAAAGTACCTTAGGTTTTACTTAGGCAGATGAGGTTCTTTGGATGAATCTGATATCTTTTATTAGACCAACTAGATAAATGGAGAATGATATTTAAGCAAGTTTTTGGGTTCAAAAACCCTTCATAAGACTAAGGGTTCGTTTCAGCAGGTGGTGTGTGCTCTTCCTGGATGGAATGAAAAGTAAAGAAGCCAGAGGCTGGGCTGGTCTGCATACAAGACAGGCAGTCAATGAAAATGTAGATTGAGGAGTCAATGGGTGAGAGACAGGTTGGGTGAGGGGGAGTGACAAGGGGGATGAATAGTGGAGAAGTACCTGGGAAGTCAGCTGTCAGGCAGGTTATAATGTGTCATAAATCCAGTGTCTATATTTAGTCCATGGTTTTTAGTATTCAGTAGGCTGATGAAGTGCAGTTCACAGGATTGAGGATCAGGACTGAGAGATTGGAGAGAGAGTGGTTTTCTTGTGAGAAATGTGCCAGTGAGCGTTCATTCTGGTGCGCAGTTTTTGTTTGGTCTCACCTACATATTTTCCATCTGGGCATTTGGTGCATTGGATGAGATAGATTACATCTTATATTACATTAGGTTTTACTTGATATTTAGTACCTAGCATTAGGTTTTTACTATTTCAGGAATATCCTTATTTCGTATGGACAACAGCTTTCCAGGTGCTTTTCAGAGTGGACCCAGTCAGTAAACTGACTTCATTTTGAGGCCTGGGGAGATGTATTTGGTGATTTTTTACTAAGGTTCAACCAAGGATGACTCAGTCCTAGAGAGATTAAATATCAAAGCTTCTGTACTAAAAAAAGGATTATGTAGGAAATTCCTGCCCATCACTGTAGCCTCAGACTCTCAAATCATGATTAGGATTCACAGAGAGATTTCTTTTGAAGACTCCAAGTTTGAAACTGGAGGCCAACCACGGTCGTAAGAAACTAGGCAGTTATTCAGTGGCCTTGTTCCAGTCTTGTAGTCAAGTGTATATTTTACTGGGAGTGATTTTTATTCTCCCTTTCAACAGGGGATTAAAAAATCCTCACTTAAGACCCCCAAAAAGCATTTCAGTTTTTTAAAACATGTAACTCACCTTAGTGCATCTAGGACTTGAAGGTGCAAGAGGTATTGTAGGTGCAAGAGCTGATCTTCCAGTCTTACTCAGCCCAACACAAGAGTTTCAGACAGAAAAAACAATTTTAAAAAGATGGCTTCAAAACTCTAAAAAATAAATTTCTGAGGCCTCTCAAGCCTGTCAGTCACTTTTTTCTCCTCAGTGGGCATATTTACATGCGCAATTAAGTTGACTTAAATAAATTACAGTGCAGTTTGCACCAGGGTTTATTTCTCCTGGGTGTCATGTTCACGCTGCACCCGAGACCACAGCATGTTGAGCCAGGTTCGAGTAGCCTCCACTAGCAGGGGACCATGGGCAGCCAGCCTACCAGGTTGTGGCTGCTCCAACCTGGCTCAGCATGCTGCGGAGGGGCTGGCTGGGATATGAGGGTGCTCTAGTGCAGGGCTAGGTGGCAGGCAGCCCCTGCTCTGAAGCATCCTCATGCCCCAGCCAGCCAAATCAGCGTCTACACGTGCACTGCTGAGCACTAAATAACGTTGCCATAGAATAGTACTTGTGTTTACAAGTACTATCCTACAGTGGAGTTAATTAGTTTCCTGTGGCCGAATAGGTCTGCATGTGTAGATGCCCAGACTTTACTGTGGAGCTAGTTAGACAGCTCTGCAGTAAACATCTCATGTAGATGTGCCCAGTAAGGACAAAGCAAAGTCCAGGATCCTAACCAGAGAAACTAGGGGTATATGTAGATCCAAACTGCAGTTTACCTGAACTGTGCAATGGCAGGCCAAACCACAGCAACACAGCCAAACACCCTCAGGGTAAAGTTAGTAGCTGACAGCCAGACCTACTGATAAGGTCAGCACTATATATATATTATGTCAGGTAATTAATGAGGTTCCTCCATGTTAATAGCTTCTGTTCACTGAAAGGGCAGCTGAAATTACACATTTTATATGCCTTGAAAAATCCCAACCTGTGCTAAAGGGGCCTAGGAGAGCCTGCCAGAATTTCTCAAGGACCCCAGCACTCTTTCCTGCCTAGGAAGTGGTTGGACTCGATGATCTGTTGAGGTCCCTTCCGACACTAGCATCTATGAATCTATAACTCTCTGCACAACTCCAATTGCTTCATTATCCAAACTTGCCTTCTCACACGCACAGATGTGCGTCATGCTCAGGACACATTATGGACCCACTGGCAGGAGGAGATGCTTGGATACCCCTGAGGATTCAGCACTTGCAATTTATTGCCGTAGTTCTAGATTAGATGTCACCACACAACTCAGTGAGATCCGAGAGGCTGTTCCTGGTTCCTCTTCTGCCTCAATATGCCTCGCTGTTGCTCTCCACTGACTGTTCCCCTCCCACCCTAGACTTGTGCCTCAGTAATTCCTCTGTTTTGCCTCCTTTCAAAACATTTGTCCTACCACTCCTATTCACATTCCAGCACAGCACAGTCCCCTTACTCTCTCACTCTGGTGCCAGATCAATAATAATGCCACTGCATGAGGTCACAGATGCAGGAATAGTCATTTTATTGGCCCAACTCTCACAGCAGCAGGCAGAACATTTTGGAAACTACTCTCTGAATGCATTTACTTGAGAAGCATATTGCTCAAAAGGTCTTGTTGCTTCCAACTTTCCTATTTCCTTCTACAAACTAACCACTAGAAGGGTCAGGAAGATATATTCCTGCCAGGCACAGAACTGACTATCAGGTCAGGTGCACTATGGGGGTGGGTCACCTTTGTCACAGCCATCAGGAATTGGCCTATACAGGAGGTGAGAAATTGTAAGTAAAAAAGAAGTGAGATCTGGCAAATTCTGTGATCCAAATGATAGATGGCCTTACAGGGAAGCACAGGGTAATTACCACTCTGTATGAACGGGCTGGTGGCATGAGCCCAAGTGAAACTGAACCATCTCTATTCTTTTTTGGTGATAATGTTCTGTGGTATTTTGTCATTACTGCTAGATTTTACAGTAATCTCTCAAAACGCTATCGCTTCTAATGACATCTCTTGTGCATTACTGCTGGGTGAAGCATGCATCTACACTCTGAGTAATGTAACAACACTTTGCACTTCTTCGCAGCATTTTTTCTCTGAGGATCTGTCAAGGCACTTTGCAAACATGAATGTACAAATCCTCCCAACTGGTCTGCAAGGCTTTTCATCCCCCATCATCCAGATGGAGAAAGAGAAATGGGCAGTGACTTTCCAAGAACACACAAGAAATGAAGATCTCTGCCAGAACCAGAAACGGAATCCAGGATTTCTGACTCTTTGCCTCTGTCTTCATCATGGGACCAGCTCTTTAGTGTTACAAGTTCAACATTTGCTTCCCTAAAGCAATTATCCATTTATATATCTCCTAGTTATCTGCCATCTTGGCCAACATGAGACTATTCCCCTGCATGCATGCCCCAATGGCACTGAGTTACTAATAATACTAAGGCATCTGTATGGGGTGGTTTAGTAATAGCACATCCTTCAGCTGTGCGGGGAGTTAGATTAAATGGTCCCTGAGGCCTCTTCTAACCCTATAACTCTGTTCTATAGGTTTCTTGGTAGAAAGGCCCATATATCCACAAACATTTCCAGAACACCACTCAGCATAGTATCTCATACCATTTTGTAGACACTGATGAATTAACCCTCACAACCCCCATGGTATGGCTGCATGTTAGTTCTTTTCACACATGGAAAAACTGAGCTGTATGGTCGAGTCACAGAGCAAATCAGTGATGAGAGCTGAGAATCCTAATGCCTACCCCTACTCTAACAACTAGCCCCTGCAGCTTCTGTTCATTTCCCTGTCTGTGAAACCAGATAATAAACAGCTGCAGAGCCAAGCACTAACAGGGACACATATTGCAGCTTGGCTGGGTCACCTCTGGGAATGGGCTCAAGAAGGGATATTTTTTTTATTAACTGTTTCTTACAGTTAAAAGAGTTTTTATTATTCCTGGCTGTAACCAGAAAGAAGAAAACACTTCTCCCCCTAGCAGAGATGAAAGGTTCCTATCATCTCCTTTAATACAGGGAGAGAATAGAAGCTCTTCTTTTTTCACAGTGCCAAACTCACAGGCAGCCTCAGTCCAAGTGGAGTGCAGGTCTTTTAAAAGAAGTTTGATCCAGTACCTCAAACAGGAGGGAAGCTGGGAGCTAATCTGGATGTCCCAGGGTGAGCAAGACTCCCCCCCCCCTTCCTGTCATCTTGCCAATTTGGCCCAAATCCAGCTCAGACCTGCAGAGAACTTCCTCTTGCTTCATTTCATGTGAACTTTCAGGGTTGGACTGCCTGCTCAGATCTCACAGTAAGAAGCGCAGTAGCTAAGTGCCATGAGGTTGAGACCACCAAACTCGCCACACAGAACACCAACACTGCCATGGTTTGCCTATGTGCCCGGTCCTCCCCAAGCGAGGCTTCTGGAGCCCCGCATGTAAGGCACCTGTTTTCTGAAAATGCAGATCTTACTGGCCTCGTTGAAAATATGCATCCTGAACACAAACTGAAAACCCTGCAAAGCAGTTTCATCCCCCACCTTTCTTAGCCAAAAAGGAAACCCAGCTCTCAGCCAAAGGAACAGACCCTGGGCAAGCCAGTGGATGCAACTTGCAAATACTTTACATTCATCATTAGTCTGCTCCCCCAAAGCCTTTTGATCCTGCTCCCCAATTGTAAATGCTGCCATGGTTACAAGCAAGAATGCTAAGATAAATACAAAGAAACCCATGAAAATCTAACTCCTTCTCCCAATGCCTCTCCCCCATTCATTCACTTAGCCCCCACCAATCTCTCGGCAAACTAGATTAATGCTCCTACAAGCATCTCCCCTTGCACAGCATAGGCAACAGCACAAACATGCAATACAATTTCACTGCAACAATCACTGCCTAGGAATAAACATGTAACATGCTCTGCGGTCATGTCTCACTTACGATGAGGGGGATGGTCCTGTCTTCCCTGTGGATTTCCAGCCTCCCAGCTGATCTCTGCCCATTCTTGCTGCTGCTGCCGCTGCTAGGGGATTTGCTGGATGCTGCTGAATGAGGCTTGTTGTCCTGCCATAAGTAATAGAAAGTGCCCAGGATCCAAGCTACAGTCAGGATTGCAATAGCATTAGCCCTGATTTTCCTCATCCTGGGAGCCCCAGTGGAGCCTGGGAGCCCTGACTAAACTGGAGAAGAGGTTTCTAAGGGATCAGATGAGAGAAGGACCAAGACTGTGTGTAAAAGGGGGTGAGGGGAGGAAGCAGTTGATGGTGGAGTGGTGAAAGGATTCTCTCTCCCTCTCTCTTTCTATTTGGCTGGCTCTTATAGTCACAGCTGTTTGTTTTAGCTCTTGTCTCACTGCTCAGTCCTGCAGAGCAGAAAAGAGAGAGAGAGATCCTCAGGGTCCTAATGCCCTTTTTCAACATGCTACAGAAATGCACCCAGTCCACAGTACATCTCAGGGAGCCAACTTGGAACTGGTAATCCTGTAGTGAGGATGAACTGGGTAACCTAAACTTTCTTTTCCATCTCCTACATTTTTTAGCAAGGCACAATGACTGAGGGTTAGTGATCAGTTGCAAACAGAGGAGTAGGGACAATGTTTCTTATACAGATACTGGACAGTGCACTGCATTCATTTCCAGTACCAGTCTGCTGAAGAGAAGGTACCTGGAATCCACTTCAAATAGTCATTGTCATTGACCTGAAACTATCACCGGTGGAGTGTTGGTAAGCAGAAGACTTCACTTCTCCCTGATCTGTTACTCAAGCTAAAATGAAGAAGAGACAACTAACCTGAAGTAAAATGGTCTTCTAAATTTACCTAAGGTTAACTGTGGGTTACAGACTGAATGTCTCAGCTGTACATGTCCCTAGCAAGCAACTAAGCTATTCATGATTCATATCCTACTCGCAGACTTCAACAGCCTCTTTCCTTAGTGTTGACTGAGCACTGTGCTAGCAAAGGGAAAGGAGGTGCACTGCCACTGGAACAGCTGTCTTTCTGTTACGGAAATGTGAGGTCCTGATGAATTTTGGTAATCAAAGTTCCCTCACACTTTTGGCAGGAGTAGGGATGCCAGGCTACATCTAAAAAAAGAACCTGGTTGTAACCTCACCACACCTTGCACTTAAGCATCCTGCCACCTACTAAAATCCACAGGTCCAGGTCAGGTATATAGGTTTCCTATTCAATCCATGGAAAAAATTATCATAGGTACCTCCAGATGGAACCCACAAAGCCAGAATGCTGAACAGGGGTCCACTCAAGGTTGCCAACATGAAATACCAAAGTTGAGGTGCCAAATCAACCACCCCAGGGAGTTAGGCCCTTCCTACATTTTATACTCAACCATTAGGCTACAGAGCATTCAGAAAAGGGTCACGATCAATCTCCCATGTTGAAGCTTTCCCAGTTACTATGAATTATCTAATCACTGAAGCAGAGACCCATGTCTTCCAGGTCAGATCCCTAATGACCAGACTAGAGAGTCATTTTCACTCATTCTCTAGCCCACCTCAAAACGCCTTAGGCAGCTCAACAATCAAGATAGTTTTATAGATGTGCTTTGCAAATCACCTTAGCAAATCAAGGAGAGGATGGGTCCAAACATGAATCTGCCACAGCCTGAGTGAATGCTCTAACCATTAGGACAACAAATAAGGGAAATTTTGTTTTTTGTTTGTTTTTGTTTTGATGGGGGGAGGGAGCTTGGGGGGGAGAAATTTTTCATATTCCAGGTCAGATTAGCCAAATCAGTTCCGAATTCTCTTGATCTAGCAAAAATCAATCATTCTAACATATGTGGCACTACAACCAGCAACTCCACCCCAGACTTTTCAGCCAGGAGCTTCAGATGCTCCAAATCCATTGGTGGGCATCCTACATGCAGGCCCAAGCCCAGAGGGCTTGAGGTTTGGATGCCCCCGAGTTTCACTTGCCCTTAGCCAATGGCCACAGGAGCAAGCTAGGGAGGAGTCCCTAATTTCCATAAAGCAGGCATGTAGCTGAGATCGCCCCACTGGAAGCTGGCCACTGGGAAGCTAATTACAAGACTCAGAGGGTGTCCTGTCCTCAGTGTATTGGACAGGGGTGCACCATCCACTGCACAATGCCATTCAAATCCATCTCAGTTTGGGCAACAGACCAGTGCAGCACTTTATCTTAGCCAAAAGGCTGAGAACAAATAGGGCGGAATAGTTCAGCTATATTTTGAGACAGACCTGATTTGGCAGGTATGTTACGAGAATACCTAGCAGGGCAGGCCTACTTTTCTTCAAGTTCTGCTGAGCAGCTTTCAGGTGCTGATCAGCAAGGTACCCTCTGCTGTTGGTGGCCATGCCCACAGGCAAAAAGAAAGACATCTAAGGAACTCTACTAGTGGGAAAGAAGGAACTTTACATTCCCTTTCAGTCTTGGCTGGCTATGATACTCGTCTGTCAGCTTTGTCATTGTGCTGTTAAGCACCTACTGTACTACCATCTCTGAAATATCTGTATTCCTAGGTCATACAGTCTCAGAAGATGGAGTTTCCTTTGTTTGCCATGTCCTAGGATCCTCCTTGATACAAGTGAAGGATCTTCATAATGATTATGTTGTCTTTGCAACATGGAAAACCTTTCTTAAATAGCAAAAAAAAGTACTAGATACTCTTCTCTGCCAGCTGCTCAATAATCTATAATGCCTACAAACTTTTAGGGGTAATCCTTACCAATTGCGAGATGAAATCTTTAGAACATACAAGGCAAAATCACTTACCCCCTCTGAGGGATTAATGAGAAACTCCAAACTACAAGCCAGGTCCTTGTCTGCAGTGGAAAGGGCAGAGAGAAAGAGCTTTGTATCATTTTGCTGGGGGTATCAGAGGTTTTGACTCAACTCTACTGATTCTCTTTTGCACAGTAAACATAAGCCATTTTGCAGTAAATGCTGCTGATCTTCCTCCACACCGCTACTGACTGGGTAGCTATTCAGCAGCCACAGAAATAATCCATCAGGTCTGAACTACATCCAAGATGAAGAAGACAGGTATCCCTGAGATGCATGAGAAGGAGGAAGTGTTGTAGAGAGAGCAGAATTAGTACTGACCTCTGTGGCAGTGGGAGTAGACCCAAATTAGTATATCCCTATTTTACTGGTGTGAAGAAAACAATACCAGCTTTTACCCTGATCCATCTTAGCCTTTGCTCTTCTAGCTGTGATATTCATGAGAGAAGACAATTACCCAAATATGGAAAGGAGAGAATGCTTGAAACAGGAGAAATCCAACCAACCCAACAGGTGGCCCTAATTTAGTTTAAATTCATTGTACTTTCCAACTTCTCTGAGCTTGTTTCTCAGAAAAGATCACTTCAGTTCCTTAGCTACTTTCCCCTGTAAATCACCTCGTAAGCTACTTACTCTTTATATCAAAAGGGTCCCTCATTCCCTCTACACTTTAAATTTTGTCACCTTCCTGTATCCTGATTTTGACCCCTGAATTATTAGACGCTTTTTGAAGCTATCCACCTCACCTTCTCCTTTTTTTCTGATGAGAATATGCCCAGCTCCCAGAGCCTCTTCACAATTCAGATTCTATGAAGATAACATTAACTTAATGACTATCTACCATTCCCTTCTGATGGCACTAATGTTTTTCTTAGGGAATGATGCCCAACAGTGAATTTCATATGCAAGAGAGGATCTACCAAAGTCTTATGCATTCACAATATTACCACTTATGTTTTGCTAGGGCAACCTAACAGCTTGCCATCTGTCAGTTTGTCATCTGTCAATACAACCTGTTCATTGTTAATTGCCAATTGATTATTTTTAAAAAGCCAAACACAAAGTGGGCCTGTCCACTGCCTTGTGCAGCCCTTTACACCTGTGCTAAGTTAATGTAAAATGCCAGCAGCTGTGCAAATAAAAAGAGGGGTCTGATCCAGTTATACTGTGTAAATGAACACACGGGAGGGCGGGAGAAGTCACTGGAGAATTAGGCCTGCTTTTATTAAGAATTAACAACTGCACAAATAATTCACTGAGTTGCATGTTCCCCAGATGGTACTACATGCAGCAAGTTTCAGCCAGAGACAGCTAATTCAAGCTTACTATTCAGTTATCTTTGGAAGCAGTTGCACCTTGAACAAAGTCTGGAAATATGACTGCGTCACTAGCACACGCTATTGGTTACTAATGAGTCTCTTTGACTGAAAAGGAGACTCTCTCTCATTGCAGGCAAGAAGGCGGTAGAACTAAGAAATCTAAAATGCACATAGCTGGGTCCATTTGTTATTCCGCCTTCATCGCATCCTGTTATTCCTTGTCAGTGTCTCCAGAATAATCCATTTCAGGGGCTGACATGGCAGAGATGAAGATTCCAGCCGAGCCTTGCCTGCAGTGCTTGAGAAGTATTAGCTGCTGAATGGGGTATGTGAGAGATATTAATAGTCAAGGAGAGACTCTCAGTTCCCTTCTAGTTAATCAGTTCACTAATAAGAAAAGATTAACCAGCCTTTTCTTAGTGCTTCAGATGAGGATCCCAAAGCATTTTACCAAGTAGTAATGAAATAACCCTACAGATGTTAGATAGGTAGGTTAATACCTTTATACCTTTTATAGCTAAAGAAATGGGCACAGAAATGAAATTACTTACCCAAAACCATACATCAGCAGAGACCCAATGCAGAAATTGTTTCAGTGTAGAAATGTGAAGTTGAAGTTTTAAGGTTTTTTGTAAGAAAAAGTCCTCTTGACTCATTTAGCATCACAGCCAACAGGACCTGGGATCATGGTTCCCTGGCTGCTGTTGCAGGGGAGGCCCTAGACCCTGTATTTTACTGAAGTCCTTGCTCCAGCCCAGGACCTTAGCTAAGGGTATAGCAGTATCACAAAGCTGAGTCTCAGGCTTCATCATGTGCAATAAATGCCTGGAAAACATATCCCCATCTGTGGTTAATCTTCAGGGACTCAAATCTCTCAATGCAGAATGAATAACTCCCAGTGAATGGGTATTACTCATATCCAAGGCCTTGTGTACTCTGAAATTCTGCAACCACAGAATTTGCTGTGAATTCATCCCTGGCTCTGGACTTGAACTTCAGTCTCACTTTTCATTTACCTTATGGCCGCATACAACACCTTGAAAATGTAAACTGCTGAGGTCTGACTGCAGTGCAGAGTGCCTTGTAGTATAAAGATGCCCAAGTTCATTTTAAATGAACTAGTTTGGATATGGGAAACAATCTGGCAGCAGCAGTTTTATGCTAAGCACAGACTGGTTTACACAGACTGGAGGAGGACGTCTGCCTGAGTATAGTGATAAAAGTTAAAATTTAGAAATACTCCCTAAGTGAGACTGAGGAAGCTAAGAATTGAAAGATGGTCCCTCAGGGAGACAGAGAGAGACAAAAGATCTGCAGACATTGTGTACTGCTCCACAAATTAAAGCATGTAATTCTTCTAATTCACTATATGTCTGTATTTACTGAACCCAGTGATCACTACAGTGAATCTTCAGACGTCCTCCTTCCTATTCATCTCTGTAAGTTAACACCTAAGTAATAGTGTAACTGTTAATACTTTAGAAACATCAGATAACATCATAATCCCAAACATCAGCTAATATCATAATGCCAAACATAATTTTCTGTCATTCAAATCTCTCTCATACAACCCCCTTGGCCAGCTCAACCACAAGAAAGAAGTGAAGGAAGGTAATATAATATATGATTAAAATCAGACCAAGAAGAATATGAACTTTGTTGCATAAACATGTGATCTTACCCTTTTTCCTGTTTGGTCTATTTATAATGAGTGCTTGTCTGTCATGTTGGGCTGTGCTGGAAAGCACTTCAAAAGAGGGGCCATTCTTGCTTTGTGCTGCACCTAACATATGTATAGACAGTGAAATAATAACAATACCAACAAAACCCTGGTGGCTGTTTCATCAGGATGAAGCTAGGAATCCCTCACCTAGCCATTTAGTAAGAAAATGAGTCACATATATAAAGAAAATGAATAGATATGACTAGCCATGTGAAAGAAAATGTACAGGAACTTTCTTAGGATGCTATCTTCTTGGTTGTCGTCAGGGTCTCAAGTAGTATTACTAGTATGAAGAGATTTCTTAGAACTTTTACCTACTGGAGAGTGCATTTTGGTAACCAGTTTTGTCTTATCAGCAGTCAGTCTAACTTTGGCACTAGCTAGGAGTGCAAATCAGATGCTCAACACTGCCCAAATGGAGTTAATGGGAGTTTTAATACAGAGGAGAAAAAGAATAACATCCTAAGACTTTGCCTGTGTATGACAAAAGATTGGGGCCACCACCCTTTGTCATGGAGAGACAACTGAAGCATTCGTTGCTGTTTTTGCAGTTGAGTCTTTGACTAAGAAACATCTGGAGGAAAACAGGAAAAAAATTTTAACACACTTCTGATCTGCAAAATCAGGGGCAGCTGTATTCATGGCCTCTGGGTATGAAAGTGCCATCCTCAATAGCAGAGGAGGATCAGTTTAGAGCTCCAGAAACAATCTGAACCAAGTCATCCAGAATTGAGTCAAAAAGGGTTAAAGAAAAATTGTCTTAAGGTTAAGGGGGTTGATGCAGTCCCAGCATAGATAAGGCAGGTCTGTGCAGCAGAGACTCTTGCCATACAGAGTCATTTTGTATTTTTTTAAGCTGGCAGGAGAGGCTTTTTAGACTCCCATGTGGATGCATGACTTAGTAAACACCTTGTCAATAGAGAGGACAGTGCGATATTTCAGAGTGAAATAGAAGACAGGGACTCATAAATCTACTTCGATCAGAGGCAGGCCTTTGCAGCAATGAGCTTCTGCTCTGTTTGAATTCAGTGAGCTGAGATTCATGGGCCTTTACAGATGGCTACAAAGAGTGGTTTGGAGTACTATGATCAAGAAAAACGAGGAGACCCATTGTTACTGGGAAACCCAGGTGAACCACAAGATGACTATCCACAGGATTTACTCTTCATATCTCTGGATAAAGAGACTCCTGGGGGGAAGGGAGGAAAGGACTCCTGTGGTCCATCCTGAAAGGAACTGCGTCAGTGGTAGAACAGGAGGTAATCTTGTGTGAAGAGCCATTGCAGCTAGAGGTATTCCTACTTATTTACTCACTACGTCTGATATTTTTTTAAGGCCAGAAGGGATCAACATGATTGTTCAGCTTGACATCCTGCATAACACAGGCCTTAGGATCTCCCTCCATTAATTTCTACTTCAAATCCAAAGCCTAGTACTGATGTATGCACTGTGCTGACTCAGGATTTTACCTGAGCAGGAAAAGTGGCAGAATGACTCTATTCCCTAGTAAAGATTAACGACGGCAAACCTAAAAACAGCCACTTTCCCTGGTAATAGCAAAACAAATCTCAGAGAGGTGCTTTCCCCATGGTTATGGAATCACTGTCCGGTGCCCTGGCGAACCAGTGAACTGTACAGCTGGGATAAATAAGGACTTTGGTTCAAAATGCAAGGCTGCTTTCCTCTGAGGATGCTGCCACCATGTGGTTCTGGCCTTCCTCTTCAGCTAATCTCAGCAGGTGACATGCCCAATCTGAATGCAGTTCTTGAGTTGCCCTGAAGAGTGTCTACAGCTTGTTTCCAGGTATGCTTATCATCAAATTGTAAAGGCAGAGACTGAGCAGGGTGCTCAGAGATAACATTAGCACAGATGGAAGCCTCCACACCTGCTTTAGATCTCACCCCAGTGTGACTCTAGTGAGATAAGTACTAGGACTCTGCTCCCATGGAAGTCAATGAAGAGCTGTTCCTGTCCCTGCCCAAGGAGCTCACATTATTTCCTGGTTTGCCACCAGCTTAGCCAGAAACTCATCGTTATTCCACTCACTGCAAGCACTGCTCACAGATGTTCTTCTCCCAAAAGGACAGTGGCTCTAATCCTGTTTATAACTTAACCTAGGCTCTAGTTTACAGTCCCCTTGTGCCAGAGGCAGAATATTCCCCTTTACCTTCCCTGCCTTAAGTCAGTTAAGAAACAGCATCCATTCAGTTTAGTCTTCTTCTTGCACCACTAGGTGCATACAACAGAGGTTGGTTTTCATCAACCAGTTCCCCTAATCTCCTCTGACTGGTACCATGTAAGATTGCTGCCTCAGACCTTAGTATGTTGCCAAGAGTTTCTCTGGGTCAACCTCTGTTCCCTTTTAATTGGGGCTGCTGAAAAGGAAGGGCTTATTCAGAGAGCCTGTTATCTGGCCTCCTTAGAACATGGCCAAGGTGAGTGTCTGTTTCCAGTTCTTGGTATTTGTGCCTGTTCCAAGATCTCAGCATTCTTTATTAATCTGCCTGGCCACTTTATTCTGAATATCCAGCACAAGCATCCAAACTGAAAGCTGTTTAATTTCCCCTGGGATAGACACGTTGCTCATCTGTGAGTCCAATTTTAACTGGAGTAAGCTTAGGACATGGCTGCTAAAGATTTGCAGCCTAGTGCTGACGCTATAAGATTCCCATAAGGGGGTGAGCTTCCAAAAAGCAACATAAACTTCTTAACATCTGCATGGAGGACCTAAAGGGCTAAGATGTACCTAGCGCCTGTCTTGTTCATATGCTACCTGTACATGTCTATACATCTGTCATGCATACACATAAAAGGGACAAATATACCTTAAATGTGTTTTGGCAAATGGTTCATGTCTCTGGCCTGTTTGTGGAGAGTGAATGGAAAAAAAAGAACAGAATTAAGGTGACTGCTGGTTCTTTAACCATAGATGTACTGACTTTGAAGAGCTTAGGTTGCTTTTTAATTAATTTCTCTCAAGTTATATATAAGGTCAGTATATTTTTAACCTTAATATAATGTTCATGAACATTTTTCCTCTGGAAATTATTCAAAAGGAAAATATAAAACCTAAAGGACATTTTCTCAAAGAACAATAACTAACAGTTCCATACAATGCTTCTGTTCTGAAGTATGAAGAAAAAAACATATGCGGAAAAGCTAACAGTGGCAAGATGAACTGGGAGCCAGAAAAGAGTTAGCAGAGTTAATTAGTGGTGATTCAGAATGACTCCCCTTCCAAGACGTGCCATTAAGTTCTGTGAGCTCTACACTTAATCCAATACTGCACCATTGTCCTGTGGCTGGAATTGGTGCAGCATTAAGTAAAATAACATTGTTGCACATCCATTGTTGCTATTTTCTCTGTCTCTTCTTCCTTTCCTTGGCAAATTATGATATTTTCAGTTCCTTCTTTGAAAGCTGTAGTTCTCACAACATTCTGTATTTCTTCAACTTGCATTTTGATCAAGGGACAAAACTCTCTTGATTTCTTCACTGGTTGTGTTGCATGTAGAGTCATAAAGAAGTAAGGCTAGAAGGGCCCTTCAGAGGTCATCTAGTCCAATCCTCTGTCTGAGGCAGGATCATCCCTATTCAAACCATCCCATACAATCTAATCTAAACTCTACATAAGACCAACTTCAATGCTAACACAATGTAGACCTAACACCCTAACCTGCCACAGGTAAATCGGAGGAATCATGGCAACCAATGTCCTGCTTCTATAAAATGCTGTCATTATGCGCTCAGGAGATCCCAGGTAGAAAGCCATGCCCCCCGCTACAAAAGAAGGCAAACCCCCCCACAGTCTGTACCAATCTTACATGGGGTAAAATTCCTTACTGATCCCAGATATGGCAACTGGTCTGACCCTAAGCAGAGGGGCAAGACCTTCTAGCCAGGAACATCCGGCATTAAATCCAAGTAGAAGCACTAGCACATCTGAGTCAAACTCCCCAGTCTTGGCCAGCTCAGCCACAAGAAAGGAGTAGAGGAAGGTAATATAATATATGATAACAATCAGACCAAGAAGAATATGAACTTCATTGCATAAACATGTAATCTTATACTTTTTCCTGTTTGGTCTATTTATAATGAGTACTTGTCTGTCATTATGGTTGGAGCCAACATCCGGTGCCTCCGAGGAAGACTTAAAAAAAAGCCCTGATGCATGTAGCCACAAGGAGAGTTGGGGATGGGGGGGAGAGGGAGGCGCAACAGAATACCAGCCCCGTGTGGAAATCAACAAAGCCCAGGAGCATGGAAAATGCCCATAGTAGAACATAGGCATAGCTATGCCTAGATCATCCATGACCAGTGGCTGTCTAACCTCTTGAACACCTCCAGCAATGGAGAGTCCACAACTTCCCTAGGCAGTCCATTCCACTGCTTCACTGTTCTAACAGTGAAGTATTTTTTCCAGATATCCAACCTAAATTTATTTTACTTCAACTTCAAGCCATTGGTCCATGTCCTTCTCTCTGCAGCAAGAGATAAAAAGTGTTTTCCCTCTTCTCTATGGCATTCCTTCAAATATTTGAAGACTCTGTCATGTCCCCTCTTAAGCACCTTTTCCACAAGCTTAACATGCCTAAGTCCTTCAGCCTCTCCTCCATATGACTTGCCCTCCAAGCTCTTGATCATCTTTGTTGCCAACCTCTCAACCTTCTCTAACTTCTACATATCTTTTTTAAAATATGGAGCCCAGAACTGCACACAATACTCCAAATGAGGCCTAACCAGCGGCAAGTGGAAAGGCACTATCACCTCCTGTGTCTTGTGCCTAAGGCTTCTATTGATGCAACCCAAAACTGCGTTCACCTTTTGTGTGGCTGCATTTTATTTGCAACCTTACATAGAGTCTATGGTCTGTCAAGACTCCCATGTCCTTTTCCACAGAGCTGTCATCCAACCCGGTGTCCCCCATTTTGTATTTGTGTTTTTGATTATTCCTCCCAAAGTGCAGTACCTTGTACTTGTCGACAATGAACTTCATCTTCTTAGCTCTAGCCCAACTTTCCAATCTGAGATCCTTCTAAATTGCACTCACATCTTCCAGTATGTTCACAGTCCTTCCCTGTTTTGTGTCATCTGCAGACTTGCTCAAGAAGCTTTCTATGCCAGCATCCAAACCATTAATAAGCACATTGAGCAATACTGGGCCCAAGACAGACTCCTGTGGAACTTCACTCAAAACCTCCTGCCATTCTTACATGGACCTATTAATAATTAGCCTTTGCTTGTGGCTATCAAGCCAGTTACTACTTTGTAGTAGTTTTATGTAGCCCAAGTTTCTCCAGTTTGTTTGCGAGAAAGTCATGGGATCTTGTCAAAAGCCTTGCTGAAATGTAGATACACTATATCCACAGTATTCCCTTCACCACTCAAGTAGTTACTTTGTAAAAAATGGAGATCAGGTTTGCTTGAAACAATTTTTATAAATCCAGGCTGTCTACATGTAGTCAGGTTTTCCTCCTCCAAATGCTTACAAATGGCCTTCCTTAGGATATACTCCAGTAACTTCTCAGGTATTGAGGCAAGGCTACCTGTTCTGTAGTTTCCCTGGTCCTCCTTGCCTTTTCTAGATAGGGGCACTACGTCAGGCCTCTTCCAGTCCTCTGGTACGTGGCCTGTCTTCCATGACTTTATGAAGATCATTGCCAAGGAGTCTGAGATCTCCTCTGCTGGTTCCTTCAGGATCCTGGGATGAAGGTCATCCAGCCCTGCTGGCTTGAATTCATTCAAACACACCAAAAGCTCTCTGACTGACTCTTTTGTTATCTCCTCCATCACCTTGCTCCCTTCCTTGTCCAGATAATCCCTATTAGGTATCCGGCAGCTTAAAATTTTTGTGAAGACTGAGACAAAGTAGCCATTCAGTAGTTCCACTGTCTTTATATCTTCAGTTAGGAGTTCCCCCTTACTTGTTAACAGAGCACCAACAGCTCCCTTGGTGCTTCTTTTTTGGCCAACATACTTACAGAACCTCTTCTTGTCCTTAGCCTCCTTTGCCAGGTACAGCTTGTTCTTTATCTTTGCATTCCTGATTTTGTCCCTTCAGGTTCTTGTTACTTCCTGGTACACATCTTTGGTGACCTGTCCATTCTTGCCTGTATGCTTTCCTTTTGCATTCGAGGCATTTTAGAAGTTCCTTGTGCAGCCATATACCATATACCACACAGCCCTGGAAGGAAAGGCAGCCAGCTTCAGTACATGGGGTTTTTCTCCTGTACCCAGTGAGTGCAGGGAGCGCCAGTGATACAGACTGCCCAGCGGGGTCTGCACTCCTCTCTGTGATGTGTAGTGCTGGCCAGAGCCACACCCCACTGGGCATGAGAGCCCTGAGTGCCACCAACTGCAGCTGCTGCCACTGCCTGCTGGGACTGTGCACCATGGGGGATTGTGTGTGGGGAGGGTCCTCACCCCCCACACCACCCTCCATCACACCCACATGCTGCCCACCCAAGCTCCCTGCTGCCGCCATGCCCTTGGTTGTGGGCTCTGTGCTGCCACCAGCCCTATGGCTCCATATTCCTGCCCAACTGCAGCTCTGCCCCAGCTGCTTCCCTACCTGCTCCCTGGAGCCAGCAGAAGACCAGAGAAGCAGAGCAGGTTCCCAGGAGCTGCAGCAGTGGCAGCAGCAGCCCTGCCTAGAAGCTACTGCTGGCCGTGTCAAGCCCTTCTGCTCACGAGGGTGGGAGTGAGGCGCAATAGTGTATGTTTGAGGAGAGATGTACATATGGGCACCTTGCACCCACCCTCATGGGCAAAAGGGCTGGGTGGGGCACAATTTGTTGGTGGGCACCATGGACTGGATGAAGGTGCCTGGTGGGCTGGATCCAACCCATGGGCCATATTTTCATAGTTTCATAGTTTCTAGAGTCGGAAGGAACCTGAGCAGATCATCTAGTCTGACCCCCTGCCATGGCAGGAAAGAGTACTGGGGTCAAACGACCCCAGCAAGGTGTTCATCTAACCTCCTCTTAAAAATCCCCAGGATAGCAGCCTGCACCACTTCTCTTGGAAGTTGGTTCCAGATCCTAGTCGCCCTGACTGTGAAGTAGCACCTCCTGATATCTAACCTAAACCTACCCTCTGCCAGCTTGTGACTGTTATTCCTGGTCACTCTTGGCGGTGCTCGGGGGAACAGTGACTCCCTCAATGCCTGCTGATCCCCCCTGACTAGTTTATAAGAGGCCACAAGATCCCCCCTCAGCCTTCTCTTTTGGAGGCTGAACAGGTTCAGGTCCCGTAGCCTCTCCTCATAGGGCCTGCCCTGCTGTCCCCAGATCATGCGAGTGGTCTGCCTCTGGACCCTCTCCATGCTGTCCACATCCCTCTTGAAGTGTGGCACCCAGAACTGGACGCAGTACTCCAACTGCGGCCTGACCAGTGCTGCATAGAGGGGGAGGATCACCTCTTTGGATCTGCTCGAGTTGCATCTGTGGATGCATGACAAGGTGTGGTTGGCCTGCCTGACTGCCTCTCCACACTGCCGGCCCATGTTCATCTTGGAGTCAGTGATGACTCCAAGATCCTTTTCCGCCTCCGTGCTGACAAGAGGGGAGTTCCCACCCCTCCTTTGCCCACCCCTGCCCTATTTGTATTCTTCACTTTCTGGAAGAGAAAGTTGACACGAGATGGGAACTGTTTGGCTGCATTGTACTTTCAGTAGATGTCCAGAAAATTGAAGTCTTCCATCAGTACCATCCTATAGCTTTTGGATACATTTGTCATCTGCTTGAAAAAGTGTCTCATCCACCTCCTCTTCCTTATTAGGTGGCCTGTAATAAATCCCCACAATTATACTGATGCTGCATCTTTCACTTTTCATCTTCATCCAAATGCATTCTGCTTTGCCATCTTCTTCCTCCGGAACCAGGGAACAAATGTGTTTTTGACATACAAACCAACACAACCACCTTTCCAGTCATAAGAACTGACCCACCAGGTCTCAGTAATACCAATCATATCATAGTTCTTTTCACAGGCTGCAGTTTACAGCTCATCTTGTTTATTCCCCCTATTTCTCACATTTGTAAATGTGTATGGTATGTATTTTGAATTTTGACCCCCTCACTTCCTTTTTTGTGCCACTTTTACAGTCTTATAGCTCTCTGGCCCTTTTCCAGAGTTGAGTTGCTTCTCTGAATCTTTTCCCCTCTAAACTATGTGGTCTGTCACAGGAGGGTTTTGATTACTATTCCCCGTAAAACCTAATTTAAAGCCCTCTTTACTAGGTTGGCCAGATGACACCTAAATGATTGCCCATTCTCATCAGATGGATCCTCTCTCTTAATAGCAGTCCTCCTCCCAAGAGCATCTGCCCACTGTCACAGAAGCCAAAGTCTTCACCATTGTCTCAGCCACACATTCACTTCCAGGATACAACAATCTCTGCCTGGATCCCTGCCTTCCATGGGAAGGGTCGATGAGAACACCACTTGAATATGAGAAAGAAACAAGAAAAAAACAGAGGAACTAAATGGCTCATTTCTAGATCACTTATTCAGATCAGTAACGGCCAATAACAGCAAGCAGTTCAGGGGAACTGGCTAGATGAGCCCCCCCAACAGTCTCAGAAACCTAACTCCAGTAACTTCTTCCCACTGGACCAGGACCTCCACAGCAGCAGCTGCAGGGAAAATGGCTGTGAGAAGGCTTCTGTTTCCTCTATGAGGCAAAACTGAGCAGCTGCAATTGCCACAAACAGTAAGGGCTAGCATTAGCTGAGCCCCTTGTGACCAAATCTTGTTACACAGGGAATCTCTGAGCACAGCTGTTCCAGACTGTGCACTGCTGCGTGCAAAGGGGATAGCTAATAGGTTGAACACAGCAAGGACTAAAGTAATGGTGGAATCAGGTTGGAAATAAATGAATGAGAAAGTTAGATGGATGGGAAAATAGGAGATGGAATCTGCAAGGGAAAGAGAAACACCTTAAAAATGGTTGTAAAAAATGAGATTTTTTTAGAAATAGAATGGGGATTTATTTTAAGTTTGAATATAGCTGATTAAACTACAAGACTTGAACATGCTAGGAATAGTTGTGTAGTCCTTACTCTTCTCCTTTTCATCTTCCCTTCTTGCCATTCTCCTCATCACCTTCCCCTTCAAAACTATTAGATTATTTCATCTGTTCTACCTTGTGTAAATACCTCTGGCAGGGAACA
This sequence comes from Crocodylus siamensis, assembly GCF_052110815.1. Classification (NCBI taxonomy): domain Eukaryota; kingdom Metazoa; phylum Chordata; order Crocodylia; family Crocodylidae; genus Crocodylus; species Crocodylus siamensis. Next base: position 224,743,891 of record NC_143396.1, on the reverse strand, counting down.
AATTCTTTCTCTGTGCCTCCTCCCCTCTCCTGCCCCCTTTAATGGTTGATACCCACCTCATGTTCAGGGGCTCAAATTTAAATGTCAGCAAAAACCTCGTCATTATCCTCTAACACCTATTTGGTGACCTACACTGGCAGCTCGCCACACCACCTACTGTGGCAAAAATGCAGCTTATTCTGTTCAGAAAGTCTACACCTATGGGGCACAGTGTAGTTACTAGCTTCCCCGGTTCAGTATTTACAAGAATTCTCTCTTCCACAAAACTTTATTAGGTAACGTGATGGAGCAACAGCCAGGAAGGAACTTCAACTTGAAAAAGTGAGAATTTAGAAGCTACCTTGTTATTGTGTTGAAGCATAGCCTATTTATGATCTCACATGTACTGTAAAAGTCATTTGAATGCTGTACTGCCAGCTGGTTTGAACTCAGCACAATAAAAAATGGTTAACTTTTCTAAAAGTCAAAGTAATTTTTTGAAGTTCTGTCATTCAAAATAGCTTATACAATTAACGGAAAACTTTTCAATAACATCTCTCCACTGACACTAAGCATGAGAAATTTCAGGTTGAAAGGAGGCCAGAAATAGGACTTATGGATCTGTCAGTGTTGGAGCTGCTGCTGTGACTTCATAATAAGATTAATCACATAACCTTTTGTGTGTTAGGATCCAGATCCATTTCTATGTGACAACTGCAGAGTTTAAAAACAACTAAAGTGTTTCAATCAAAAAAAAAGAAAGAAAGAAAATAGCCCTAATCTGTAATGTGAGGAATCAAACCATAAATCTAGTTAAATTAGCGAGAGACAGAGAAGAAAGCTAGGGAGACGCCTGCTTTTGAGAATCCCAGAGATTTCAGGCACAGAAGGGAACATAACGTTTTCAGTTCTTGCAAAAAAAACCCACCCCACCAACTCTAAATCAAGTCATCATTACTGCAGAGCATTGTGCTTCATCAGCAGAACTTGAGGCTTCCTTCCAAGGGTCACTTATTTGTTCATCTGCGGCTGGATGACAACTGAGTAAGGGTTACCTTCAGTTCCCTTTCTGCTGTCATTGGTGGTTGTACAACTCTGTATTTCCCCCTTCTTGGCAACTGATTCTTGTTCACATTCCAGCTACTTAAAATGGTGTCAATAAATTATTATTTCTCTCTCACCCTTTGGACTGTATAAACACTTCTTTTCCCTCTGGCTAGTGCATAAGGATGCAAGATATCCCAATCATACGTATTTTTAGGATCAGTTGTAAAAGGCCAGTGACCCACAAGTTAGTTGCTAAAGCCTCACCTAGAGCTCAGAATTTACACTGCCCAGCAGTGCTGCCCATAGATAGGCTGTGTAGCTCTATACAGTTACCTCCTGGCTGGAAGCAGTGTAGGCACATCTAATGAAGCACAGTAGCTGTACCAAGCAGACCTGCAGTGAAAGCCAGGTGTCAAAACAAGCATTGTATATACTGCAGCCTAAAATTGGAGAGACAGGAGAAAATATGATGGATTTATAAAGCTCATTAGCTACTGATGAACCAAGAGGGAGTGGAAAGCACATTGTCTCAATTATCTCCATGCTTACAGGCCCCACTTATGCTCAATGTAAAATTCAGTAAACAAATGCACAGATCAATTCCCACTGAAAGAAGCAGAATACACAGCTATATATCTATGGGCAGAATTTCCTTTGAGCTCTTCCCAGCACTAGGGCTCAAGCCAGTGCCACCAGGAAACTGTCTAAGGCAGAGGTGGGCAAAATACAGCGCATGGGCCGGATCCAGCCCACTGAGGGATTTTGTCCAGCTCACGCTGGGTCCCTCTGTCCTGCCCAGCCCAGGCGCAGGGGGTAGCCCTGGCTGTTGCATGTGTGGCTAGTCCCACCACCCCTGGTTACAGCAGGGCTCATGTGGCACAGCAGCTAGATACAGCTTCCCAGCAGCCCTGGCAGCAGTGACTCCTCCTGGCAGCCACTGCCACTGGACCCAGCCCTGTTGCCTGGGCACCCCAGCCCATCTGCCCTGTACTGGGCCATTCTTGAGTGACCTGCTCTATAATATTCACTTAATATAGAACCCTATAGCAATGCTTGCAAGAAATGTTTTCATTATAGCTTACTGTACTGTTCACATTTTTGGACAAACAGGTTCCCCTAAGGGGAGTGCTTTGGAAAACCTAAACAAAAATCATCTCAACCATTTGTACATCAAGGAAACAGGAGTTTGGAAATAATTAATTTCCCCACTGTAAAAATGTTGCTTCTTTTTTTCACTATAGATGTCTCAAGCATCTGCACATAAGGTTTGGCAGGTAAAGAGCAGTCATCAATGAGGGTAGCATCCACAGCTAAGCAGATGGAAATCAGGGAAAATTGCTTGGAAATGCTCAGAATGTTTGTAAGTGGCACAGCTAGTAGTGGATGGTGTCATTAAGTCTCAGAGTTGTCAGACTGCAGCATTTTCAGCCGTACAGACATTTCTGTATATATAAATAGACACAAGTTAGCTTTAAGCTTAATTTCAGCTCTGCGGGACTCTCAGCTTCTCTAGGGCTTGCCCAAGACTGTGAAATGAGCTCCCTGAAAACTAAGGGCCATCATAAGCCTCAGCCCTGCCACTCTACGGACAAGGCATGTTTCTTTGACCATCCCTTCTCTAACATAGGGCAGTGTCTGTGCCTGTGCTTGTGTACACACAGTTAATTCTCACAAACACTCCACTGCTCACACTTCTTTCCCTGGGGAGGGGATCATAAAATCATATAAAAGTAGGGCTGAAGGGACCTCAGAAGGTCATCTAATCGGCAGGATCATCCCTGTCTAAACCAGGACGAGAGAAAATCCATGTGACGATGTGATTTATACATCGTAACCCATTACTGGAAGGTGCTCACACCATGGTGATGACTATGGTGTAAGACTTTATACAGGCTAAAAGAACCTTTGGTTGTATCCATTTGTGCTCTTCATCCCAGGTTTTTTAACCCTGTCATGGATGTTATCAGTCTCAGTCACTGGAGGCTTATGCCAGGCAGCTAAGGCCTGAAGTAACAACCTTTTGCTAAAAGAGTGTTGAGTTGGTGGGGGATGGACAGATACCGGGCCTTGGAGTTCCAGTGCAACAGCCATTGTCCCACCAATTCCTGAAGACAGAGAAGAGTGACAGGGAGGGAGGGAGTGGAGGTAGCACTCTTCCTAGACATTTTACAGGACCCAGAGAGAATACCAAATCAACATGAGGTGTTAGGACAGCTAGGAGAGTTCCAGAAGATTTCCTGAAATTACTATTGTCTGTGTATGGGAAAGGAGGAACTCCTAAGATAGCAAGCCCATATAAAGGGGGAACTTGCTAAAGGACAGGAGTTCTGTCCAGAGAGAGGATCAGGCCATGTGTTCTTTGTTGGTTCAGATCAATATCCCTCTCCACTGGCCTCTCCAAATCACTGATCTATATCGGAGGGTTTCCATTACCACAGTTCAAGGACTTCTGTCATATCACCAAGACAGGTTAGTATATTGTTAATCAGTTTTGATGTCCAGTAATTTCAGGCTAGAATCTAATGAAGTGCATGTTCAACCCTTCATGGGCCAGAGTGTGGGCAACCCCATCTGATATGAGGATTTGCTCATAGATCTCCTCTTTCTTCCTAAATGTTGGCAGCTATGCCAGATCTCCAGCTCCCCTTAAATCACTGAGAGCTGTTACACGATCAAGTGTCTTACTGAGGTACCTGAATGTGAATGTTACAGCATATTATTAACCACCTTTCAGTTGTTGGCTTTCAAGTAGTCCATCTGCCTGATATCACAGTAGGATTGCTGCTACCACTTATTGGAGTCAGAGGGGGATTAGGAAGTAAAGTATTGTAAATGCTAGATTTTAGTCAAAAGGAAAAAAGAAAAGAAAAACAGGAAAGCATTGTGATTTTTTTGGATTGAGATTTCATATTTTCCAATGAGATTTAGGGCTGATTGATAAATATGTAAAGGGAAATCATTAAATTTGATAAAAATTATCTGATATTTTCCAACCAGACAAATTCAGTGGCTAAATGTCTGCCCTTTTGTAGACCTCCTTCTTCTTGCCAGGGAGCTAACACACAAAAGCTGAGCTTTTTGCTGCAACATGGGGTTTCTTAAGAGACATTAGAGAGGAGCATAAGCTGTTGTGTTCAGATTTGAGGTCCCCATAGTCTGTGGGGTTTGGTTCTGAAGTTCTGGTTCAGTCCAGCACAGATATAAGGATCAAACATGAAGACAGGATCCAGATTTGAAAAGCCAGACATGCCTCAGCATGGGGAGGAGAGCTATAGGACTAGCTGAGATTTGGGGTCAGTCCTCTGTTTCTGGTTCACTTCTATAGTCTTGCAGTGCAAAGCTCAACATGCCCAATGTAAGCAGGCTGGAAAGGGAGCTTCCATATAGCCCCATCTCTGAGACACATGAACCCAGCTTCAGTTGCTAAGTGCTTCTGACTCTTTTAAGCTGGTAAAACACTGAAAAGGAGGGATTTGATTAGGTGCATTCAGTGGAAGTTATACTCCTCATTCACATGCTGCCCCATCCCTACAGTTTTATTGTGGTCATCACATCCTAGCTGCAGTTATATTGCAAGCTCCTTGAGGTTAGATTACATCTCTTCATTTGTATTTTACTTTTTAGAAAAGGTGTCCAAAGATGTGCTGAATGTTTTAATGAGGACAAATAAGATAAAAGGACTCTGTCAAGAGCATCTAAGTATGTTTCTGAAATATATCACATGGGGGCCCAATGACCTCCTCACTCTAATCCATCTTTTCCCATAAGATCAGCATTCAGATGATTACATTCCCTACCCTCTTTAAAAAAGGGTTTGCAGAGGAAACATTAGAGAAAATGCCTCCAATTAATATGCCAGACTAAAGTTGGCTTGGTAGGAAACTAAAGAGCACTGACAGCAGCCTGTAGCACTTCCATCACTGTCAAAATGCATTATCCCTCAGAGGTGTGCAAAGGTCACATGACTGATACACACACTCGCTCTTTCTTTCTTTCTTTCTCTCCCTCCTCCTCCTCCAAGAGCTTCAGAAAGAGTTAAACATGGGAATTGATGCTGCTGTGCTATTCAGTAAAGGGCAAGCAGTTGCATCTGTTTTTGGTATGGGCAGAGTGGAAGGACCCAGCTGTTATCTGCAGCTCTCGATTAATGCTGCTGGGCTGATTAAGTTTCAGAATATTTTACTGCTGTATTTGACACATCCATCAATGGGAGAAAATGGGGAAAGGTTTGTTTGTTCTTCTAGCCCTGTTTCAAAGGACTATTTCAAAGCAGGCCAAATGCACTCACTGATGAAATACTCAAGGGCTTTGCACAGAGTAGCACCTAGCAAACCAACAGCAGCTCCTTCTATTAGGACCATCACCTCAGGGAAATCTGATTACCGGGAAAGAAGGCCTGGGAGAAAGTGAAAGGGATCTTGAATGAGAAAGCATCCATTGCCCTTAGGTAGAAGCCACTGTCAGTTTTCTTCAACCTGGATACAAACAAGGGACCTTTAAAAGAGAGCTTTGGACAACAGGGCCTTTACACCTGGCCTGACCCTTGATCCCATGTTCAGCTGCTTACAACCAGAGCCTGTTTCAGCAACATGTTGGAAGGCACGCTTTCAGTCAGTACCCACAGTGCATCAGAGGAGGTGGAGCAGTGCTGTTTACAACAGGCACCACAAGACGTCCCCAGAGGTTACAGGCTGCTTCTGAGAAGAACCTAGTTGCAACTTGCTGAGTAAGTTATTGAAGGGAAAGACTTGTGAAATATAGGAACAGGCTTGTGACTGCACAGCCCAGGCTGCTGCTAGTAACTCTTTTGAAGGTTCCAGTGACCTGCTTTAGCACAGTCCTTCTGCACATTCACTCTCACCTATCGCACCTTTAAAAAACTTTATTAAAAATATCTACAACTGAGCCCAGCAAAGCTGCATAACAAAGAATTCACTCTCCAGAGCAAGAATTATGGTTCCTGCCTCAGTGCAACACTTGTGATCCGACGCCTAGCACATACCTCTCCAACCAGTCACTCAAAGAATGTTAACCAAAGTAGTTCAGAAGCCAATTTAAACAAGTGCAAGCCACCATGTTTGGGAACTGACTCCAGTTGGTTTGAGAGTATCAGTAATGCTACAGACTTAACTAAACTGGTTTAAAAGTAATCTCTCTACTAATCCCACTGCAACTTTGTCTAAGGCCCAAGCCAATGTCTATTCTTATTCCTGAATCCGTTATTCGCCTGAATTAGCAGATGGTCTTAGCATGCTCTCTCCCCTGGCGTGCATACTAATAAAATGCAATGCAATAGAATAACAATTTTCCTTCTACCTCCTATCTGCAGAATAGATACAGAATGCTGCCAGCACATTCAGGCTCTGTTTTGGATGGCTGTGTAAGCATGGCCCAGCAAAGGACAGTGAATACACTACACAGCACTTCAATTGAAGGGTTTGGTTTTCAGAGAGACCTGCCATCCATAACCACAATTGAACTGAAGAGTAGTTGCAAACACTCACAACCTCAGGGAAAAACACAATACAAGGATTACTCTTAGGAAAGCACTTGCTTGAAGTGACAGCGGGTGGAGATGACGACTGTGATGGGTTGTCAGTCAACTGAGAACCATATTTCTGAGCTGCCACAGTCTCTCTCTTTCCCCTTTTCCTGTGCCAGCTTAGGAGCAGGCTTTCCTTCTTCCGGCCCTAGGGCATCCATGGAGATGCTCTCCCAGAGTGCTGCCTAGTCCCACACAGACCTCACCACCACAGAATACCACTGGGGCCAAGAATCAAAAAGGGATTGGGCAGAGACAATAAACACATTAAACAAGACTACCCAGAAATATGTTAGCTGATAATTGTTGTGGAGAGGGCACAAACATATTTCAGGGTTTAAACCAATCTACAGTATACTATTAAAGCTCTTGTTGGGGGTGGGAGGCAGTTTATGCCACATCTGCCTGTGGTGGGGTGGTTCTTTCACCTTCTTTGGAAACATGTCTCATAGACTGCCGTCTGAGTCAGAGTGCTGGACTGGAAAGAACATGGCTTTGATCCAGCGTGGCAGTTCTTACATTCCCATCCTTGCCCCTATGGGTTACAAGTAGGACATTTTCCAGTTCCCTTTTAGACATGGAAAAAAATTACTTTCCAGGTCATCTTTAATCCCAAGTTTATTGTATTGCCAGTGCTTCCCCTTCCATGTTGGGAAAAGGGGTGTGGGGAGAATCCTCTTCTGTTCCTCATATGCAATTTCAATATAATCCATTCCTTTGTCTGAGAGCTCATTAAGTTCCTAGTAAAAGCCATGAGTTAAGTTAAATGCTTTCCTCATGCCAGGGGACAATTGATCTATAAACAAGCCCTTTTTTAGTAAGGGAGAGTTAGAACAGGGTTGGAGTTTATTTTTGTATTTCTTCTTATAGAGCAGTTTTTTGGAAAATTAAGGAGTTACTTCTTTTGAGCCTTAACTCAGTCCATATGCTGCTTCCTGTGAAGCATTAACTCATGGATAAAAGCTTCTTGCCAAAAGGCAGGGAAGGATAGTAAAAGGAGGGGCATATGCTACGGCTGGTCACTTACTGGGAGGAATTGGCCAGTTGCACACCAGTGACATAAAACCTCTTTCCAAAATCAGAGACCACCTCCAGCTACATTTCAGAACAGTAAAATCCAGGACTGGTATATGTTAATTTAAGCAGTTCTTGGTATCTCCAGAGCTCCATGTCATTCCCAGTGACACACAAGGTTGCAGTTGTAAGATACCCATACACTACTACAGTCTTTCAAGTGTTTTCAGCTTCAGTAACTTAAGGCCTTGTTGAGACACAACACTAGAAATCACTTTTTTTCTACTTTAAGTCTGAGGACCCAATCATCCCTAGGCATAAGCAAACAGGGTGCCATTGCCAGGAAGTGAGTGTTATCAGGGAAGAAGGGACATTACTCCTTCCTCTGAAGTATATGGTAGTGGTCACTGTTGGTGGCAGACTACCCGACTGAGAAGAGCCAGTACTCCCAGGCTTTTAGTTCCTGTAAGAAAGGGACAAAGCCTAAGTCAGTACCCTGCTAAGGCATGAGCAGGTACTTGCATATGCTCTCCTTGGCTCTCTCTCTTCCACAGAGTAGGGGAAGCCAGGACTAGGAGAATGAGGCTACTAATTACCAAGTACAATTTGTCAGAGTGATTTCTGTATGCCTTCTAAATGCATGCTGCAGGAGGGGATTTTCATATAAATCTTCCAACTAAGATGAAAGTAGAATAACTCAAGCAGAGAAATGTAGGTGAGGTTTTAATTTTGGAAAGCAAATTAAATTCACTGGAAGTGATTAAGATTTTGTTTTAAATTAACCATCCAACCACTGCCTCCTCCCTCACTCCCCACACAAACTGCTTACAGAAAACAACCTGTGTTGCATACTTTTGTCAAAGCTCATAACCCATTGTATTTAGCACTCCCTCACTACCAGTTTCTCCAGCACTGCAGCAAGACTTCCTAGGTTTTGTGCCATTTATCACTGAAGTAGCCTACAATAAAAGCCTACACAGAAGCACATAAAATCTTCAAGTCTCTCCCTCTCATCCCCAAGAAAAGGAGAAGTAACCTAAAACCTATGAGTGAGTGTGAAAAGGGGACAGGTAACCATCTGGTCAGAGGAGGATCTCTCACTTTCTCCTGAGGGTTTTCAGATTGTTTAGCTGAGGTGGGCTCCCTTTTGAGAACACCATCCCCTGTGCTCAGTCAGGTCCTTCTAGTGGTTGTCAACTACAGCTGTTGGACAAAGCCCTTTGTTATGCCTATTTTAACACTTAAAAATACAGGACCTGTTGATTTACAGTGACAGTCTACCCTACAACCAGTCTGTAGAGAAAGATGAAACCTAATGAATTGTTGGTATAGGATTCTTGAGCCAGGAATGCCTAAGTGTTAATTATGCCACTAAATACATCCTTAAAGTACTTTGAGATGTCCAGGAGAATGAGGCTGTGCAGGTGTCAAGTGCTACAACTAACAACATCACAGGAAAATTATGGGGTGTAACATCTGTAAAGCATGATGACATGAAAAACGGAATAGAAATGATTTGACATAAAACTGCAACCAGATAACATTTTAGATTCTAGTCTGCCGTAGCTTTTTCAAGATCAGTAAAAGGTAAGTGTTCTGTGTTTACAGCAAATTGAGAAGATGACCCAGTCCTGCCACAGACATTGTAGGTTCTCTGCCTGTGGTTTGCAGACGGGTTTAATGCAGTCACAATCACTCTTCTTTGTATGGCAGAGCAGGAGGCAAGCAGGCTCCCAAAGCCTCCTGTTATAATGTGTAGCATAGAGTCAAGGCACAGAAAAAAGTGGAGACAGACGGGCAACAGTTGATGCAGAGCTGTTCAGAGGAAGAAAATGGCATTTTTCAAATAAAAATCACATGCTGTTAATCAGCCTCAGACCCATTTGTTTGACATTCCTACAAAGAGGTCTGGTGCACAGGCTACCATTTCAGAGCAGCAGGATTTTCTAGAGGGAAATGGGTCATTTGGTTTTCCTCCTAAGCCTGCACATCCACTTGCTGCCTACTCTTCCACAATTCACATTTACATACCAACCGGTAACTATTCTACCTCTACCTTTTTAAATCACTAAAAAATCTCCCTAACCCTTCCCCAAAGGAAGAAGAAAGCCACATCATTATATGAACATGGATATAACTCAGCCATGGATAAGGAGACCGTCTCCAAACGCAAAGAAAGCCTTGTCTTAAGTTTGATTATCCTTTTCTTTCCTACTTCACACAGGCAGATGTTTTTACCTAATTTGAGGGAAAGGTGGCAAAGAAGAACAGCGCTTCTCTATTTTGAGCCACAGAAAGAAACAGACTTTTAGCTATTTCCTGTTGATTAATTTCTGTGAGGCAATACACAGCCACACTCAAGCCAATTTAAGGAAGTCATAGGTGCAGTGATAATTAAGCAGGGACTGAGGGTACTATGGATAATCCTGCTACAGAAAAGCTTTACTGCAGAAGCCTGCTGTTTACGTAGGAGTTCTAATAAGGTGAGCTTGTGGAGGATGTGCTTGTGCTGAATACAACAGGAACCTATGTTCCATGTCTGTTGGTTTTGCATTTTCCTTTGAATAAACTTTGATCATTTATGCTTTTACCTCCTCTGCCCTGAATTAGAATTTAGCAAGTTTGCCTCCCAAGCTGGGAATTTTCTCTCAAGCTCATCTCAACCCAGAACACTATACACCCAAGTGCTGATTAAATGGTTGTTGTTCTACTAAGGCAGGGGTCAGTAACCTTCTGTTTGCAAAGGAGCTGCCTACAGCCCATGACAACACTCAGCGAGAGGGTGGGGAAGGGCACCTTCTCCATGTGCTGTGCATTCCCTTCCTGTCAAACCCCTTTGCTCCATCTAGCAGGTGGCCACCCCAGCCCTCCCTGCTCTGTCACGCTGCTACTGCAGCCTCTGCATACCCTTACCACCAAATTTGCTGTTCCCCATCATCATTTATGATGGCAAGTGGCATCACTCAGTGGGGAGGATAAGCACAAGCTGCAGTAGGAGGGTGTGAGAGCAGCCCTTGGCACAGAACAGGGAGGGCTGGGATTCTCTGAAAAGGGGACTCTGAGGAAGGGATTGATGACCTGTGACAGGGGCTGGGTCAGAAGCAATGGCTCACCAATTTTAATGGTTGCTTATCCCTGTACTAAGGCTTTCTGGTGACCTGCAAAATAAGAAAAACATTTCTAAAATAAAGTCTGCCTGGCCTCCAAAGGAACACAAGAAGACACCTAGATGGCAACAATTTAACCAGATAATGGGATTGGAGAAAAAGTAAGGGAGAAACCTTGACTCTGACTAGTATAGAAGCTCTGGCTTTCTGCATATAGAGGTCCACTAGGCTACTGAAGACACCAAAAAGCTCATATAGATAAGCTTTTGGAATAGGCCTTCACTTATCCTGCCAGCATCTTCCTCAGAGAGAATCCTGCAATTCTCCGATAGGGAAGTGAGTGAGAGCAGGAGATGAGGACAATGCAGTGGCTCTCAACCTCTTTGGACTTGAGGCATCCCTCGGTGGACTCCAGACACCCTTTCATAACTTTTGTAAATTAAGGGGCACCCAAACTCAATAACTAATTTATATATGACAGTGCTTACCTCCTTGCAAGAGCTGGGAAGTGGGGAGGGTGGATCGGCCAGGCAGGCACATTTCCTCATACTTCATGGTGCCCCTCAAAGGATCTCATGGCACCCTGGCTGCGAATCACCGTGATACTGATATACAAGATGCTGACGGCAGACCATAAATCAAGAGAACCTAGTGCAGGGGCAGACAAAGTCCGTCCCATGGGCTGGATCAGACCCGCAGTGAGCTCCATTTCCCAGCCCTTGTTGCTGCAACCAGTTTCCATGAAGACCCTTGAAGCCACAACAGCATCGTGGCCAGGGTTTCCTGTGCTAAACTGTTAACTTCAATGGAAGTTGGGCCTTGTTTCCCATAGATAGGTAAGGAAATGTCCTTATTTCACATGTAATCATGATCCAAGGTTTAAAGACAAAAAAAGTAAGAAACCCATAGCAGACAATGAATAAGTATCCTAGGGAGAAGATTATTTCTCATGCCCTTTAGCCCAAGTTTCAACTTGTCTAAAGAAAGCCTTGATTTATGTACTGCAGGGGGTCTAATTATATGGCCCAGGGACCAGATATGTTTTATATGGGATCTTCAAAGTGTGCAAAATCTAAATTTTCATTAAAAAAAAAAAGCCTGTGTAGCTACACTACAGATGTCACACTTGAACCAAGAGAGACCAAGGTAAGCCTGCAGATGCCTGAAGTAACAACTCTTAGGCTAATCAGAGCATCATTCAAAGTGCAGTGTCAGGACGAATATTTACTACTCCATTTGGGGTCATTTCTAGAAGGTGAACTGGGAAAGCTGGTGGGTGTAAAGCCATCATGTCACAGGAGCTGGGAGTTGCTGCAAGGAAAACATTGCAGAAAGATAAGAGAAGACTCCAAAGGCAGGACTGAGGGAGAAAAACAGTGAAAGGAGCATGAAAAAAAGAAACAAAAGGGCTGGATTAGTACTGGTCCTAAAGGGGAGCAGAAACAAAAAGGATCTGAACAAATAACTAAGAGATGAGTTATGACCTAAAGGTTACTTTGGTCTCTGTACATGCCAACCTCCTACTGACATCAGCTGGAAACCCACTGTATAGAGTGGGAAGGCCTACAACGTTATGAATTTACATCCTGGCGCTCACACTGTAAGTAACAATCTCCTCCAAAGGTATCAGACATTTTTGATCTGCTATAATTGACAGGTTCGCGTTATTCAAATACAGTTATTTTGTTCATGGTATTATAAAAGGGGCATTCTAGGAAAACAATATTTTAAACCTGTTTAAAAATACAAAGAATACATTTCCACACAAATCAGGATAAACCTGAAAGATGGAAACGCAAGGTGTCAAAAGACAAGTAATTTTCATGCTTTTGATACATATTAAGGTAGAGTCAATATTCTCTGACAGCAATACTGAGAATGTTTTGGCAGATGAAAAGGCAAATCCCATCTTTCAAGTCCTATTTCCAGGCCAGTAGTTTGAAAGAAACTAGAAATTCCTTGATATATATCTTCTCCACATTTAAGGAGTCCCAATTTGGCTTGCTCTTTTCTCAATACTATTCTGCTACCCTGATAGAGGTAGAAATCACAACAGTCCTGTGGCCCACTCAGCAGTTACATCACACTCAGGCTGTCCAGGACAATATTACAATAGCAAGAGCAGCTCAAGTGCTAGAAGAGAAGGAAGAAAATATTGATAGCTGTGCTGAACTGGGGATTTCTGGGAAGACAGTTTCATGCTTAGGAGGAAGCACTAAAAAAACCTGAGAGTATTATGGTACAGTGGATGCTGAAACAGGAGATAAGGAAATATAACCTGAACAAGCCTTCAAAATGATCCAGACAGGCAAGCCATATGAGGTTGCTTATTGAGATTACAACCAGATCTGAGAAAGGGCATAGAAATTAAGCACATTTGGACATGGGTTGTGCTTTTCGTTAAGACTTGTCTTTGTAGATGAGAAGGGGAAGGGCATAACAACACCTTCATAACTGAGATAGTGTTTTCACTTGCAACCCTGTGAAAAGGTACATCAATGATGTCCCATCTGCCCACTATTGCACCTCCCTGGGATTAAATACAAGCATGCCATACCTCCTCAACTGCAATGTATTTCAAGCAACCTACACCAGAAGTACTATCTGCTGCCCATGAAACATGGATTTTTTTTTCCTGGAATTACTACAGGCTGAGTTGATCAGAAATCAGATTTGCCTATCCTACCAATAACCGGTAGAAGAATAGATATCACGTGACCCATCAGGACTAGAACCAATTACTTTGCACTAAAAAATTTATTTTCTTTTGGCATAAAGCTTTTTAGTCATTCTTCTTGGCCCTGAACAATTGGGCCTATTGTTTTAATTTAATCTACTTTATCCTTAAAGTGCCCAAGCCCCACTAATGGCTCATTCATCCATGCAAAACTCATGCAAGATAGGCAAATACTAGATCCATTTCACAGATAGGAAACTAAGTTACAGAGAGAATAAGTAACTTGCCTAAGGTCACACAAGAAATCTGATGAGTCAAGATTTGAATCCATATCTTCTGTGTCCTAGTTCATTGCTCCATCTACCAGACCCACCTTCCTACAGGGGAGGCATGTACTAAATGTATTCTCACTGGGAAGGCGAAACCCTAGGTAGGCCAGGACACTTGACTCAAAGTTGTAAACTGCTCTCTAGCCAAATCTCTCTCAACAGAGATGATGTCAAGGAGTTAAGACAATTAGAAATCCCTAGATTTAAATATGACTGGGGTTGTAAACAAAAGTTGCAGAAGAGCCAGAAATGACAGCAAGTGAAGGAAAACAATGAGGAAGATGCAGAGCAACCCCAAACTCAGTTTCACAGAAAGGTTATTTATTTTAAAAAGTTAACTATAAACTAAAATCTAGCACCAGGCAGAAACACGACTGCTAAATCTAAATAGGTAGAATTACATTAAAAATTAACAAATCTAATGGCCAACATTTACAAAGCATTTTCCAAACATTAATTCAAATAAGCCTCACAACATCCCTGTGAGGTAGGTGAGTATTATTAGCCCCATTTTACAGACAGGGAAACTGAGGCACAGAGCAAATATGCAGCCTATTCAAGGCCATACAGCAAGTCAGTGTCGAGCCAGGATTAGAACTCAGGTTGTTACCATGTGCAGGGATGCTTTAGAAGATGGTGCTTCTCTAAAGAAACCTCCCCCCCAATCCATTGCAAGACAACTGACCCCATTTCACTATAGAAATTACGCATCATGGTATCTAAACAGAAAAAACTTGTACTGGAAAGTAATAATTCTATAAACAGTGTGCTGCTGGCAGCTCCTATTTTTTTTTTTTTTTAAAAGAAGTGGTATTGGTGTTCCCATACTGCCAGTGTCAAACAATGTCATGTTTTATCAGGTGATGGCCATCAGAGGCCTCACTACACACAGCTCTCAAAATGGGACGGCAGTGCTGCTTCTTCACCTTGTTCACACAAAGGCATCTCTCTTTGTGGAAGGTCTCCAAGAAAGGCTGGTGCCTGTCACCAGAAGCAAGGAAGGGAGATGGGGGCAGGGGAAAGGGAATTGTGGGTCTGTAAAGAGGTGCAGCTGTAGAAGGAAGAGATCAGTTCATATCTGGCAAAACTGAAACAATTCACAACTCAGGCTGAGAATCCAGGTCACGAAGGTGAACCTAGCAGCACCACACCACTCTGAAGGGATAGCCAACATCAATGCTGTGCACTCTCCCCTCAGGGTGGAGACATCCCCTTTTCCCATACTTCCTCTGGATTAAAACAGTCTAGAGGTAAAGAGCCAGAAGGGTCCCCAGCCCCATCTCTGTAAAATAAGGTCGTAAGGAATCACAGGCAATTTAATTCAGTATCTAGTTAAAAGCTCCATTGTTAAGTCCCCAAACAGCCACTGCTGGCAGTGGGACTCTCACTGAGAAGTGGCAAGCCCATGTACTTGCAAATCCCACGTGGAGGCTGAAATAAAATAGTTCTTCCATGTTAAGTGGCTGCTTTCACTGTCAGACCCAAGTCTCAGTCCTCTAGAGGGGCTGTTTCACGACAGCTCAATTTGAAGGTCCTTCCCATACTTTCGGATCAGCTTCCCATGATTGTGGTCCACTGACCATCGCACCGGGAGGTGTTTGGGCTGCATGGTGTCCAGGAAGTGCTGACGCCAACGCCTCTCCAACTGCATGAGGGAGCACAACCCCCCTTTGGCGAAGCACTGCACCACCTTCAGGCCATGGGGAACGTAGTTCTCATTGTAAATCCTGCTGAGACAAGAGCGAAGCTAAGTTTCACAAAAGCCTGCTGGACTTGAGGCCTCTCCCTAAGGTACAGCAGCTTATTGAGCACTCTCCCACCCTCGCAACTTCACAGACACAAGGCTTAGCTATGGTACCCCAGCTGACCACCACATCATCATTCGAGTCACAACCTGGGGAGGGGACTTAGCTGGGTTTGTTTAAGCTTTGCTTTAATTCCAAACAGCTCCCTGAAGCACGGCCACAAAACTAAAAGTGCCTTGTTAATTATCATGAAGAACGAGACTTTGCACCATTCATGAGAGGATCCTGGAGCACTTGGCAAATGCTAATTAATTAGTAAACTAATTAAAGTTTACAAACATCCAGTGATATAGGCTGTGAACTTCTCAAGGCAGGGGACATGTGATCTATGGTCCCAATCCTACCACAGCATCTCTGTGGGCATTTCCCTTCCCTGAACAGCTCTACTACACTCTGTAGAGAGAACTGGGCACATCTGCAACTCCTCAGAAGCATTGGTAGCCATAATGAAATACCATCCCCATTGTGCCAATGACAGATGTGAAGAGGCTTATCAAAAAGCCATGCAATAAGCGAAGGCAGCACTGGAAACAGAACTCCAGGGCTCCTACTCTAACCTCCAAAAGACTCGCATTTGATTGTGGACACTAGTACAAAGCTGACATTGACTGTGCCTCATTGAGGCAATGTAAGATGTTACCAAGAAGGGCAGCCCCCATCCTCCAGAAGTGCTTCACAACAGCTGCAATAAAGAGCTTCAAAGAAGTGCAGACCAGATGCATGCCTTCATCCAGGAAAACACACTATATGTGGCCTAGCAGCTATATCTTCAGTCACTTAAAGATGGAGGTTTTTAAGTTTACCCAGTGCTCTTTGCAGAATGTAAAATATCATGAACTTCACTCTGAAACAACTACAATAGTGCAAGGGCACAATGGGGACTAAACCTTTTTCAAGATAACATTACCCTCCGAATATAAGCCCATTGCCCTAAAGCCACCAACCTGAGAAGAGCTCCTTTTGCCCTTTGTGGTATGTCATGAAGCATGTCAAAAATATGAAAAAAGGACTAATGTCTGACTGATGACCAAAATATAAAAAAAGGACCATCTAAAGAGGTCCAATTTGAAAAAAAATCAGGCCACTCACTGGGGTGCCTTATTAGGGATATGGAAACTTTACTTGAGGGAATCATCCCTGAAATGACCATATGGCCAGAATTTTAAGAAAATGGGTTCCTTTAAAAAGTCCCATATCCTTAATTGGGCAGCCCAATGTGTAGCTCAATTTTCCAAATAAGGCACCTGAACAGATGGCCTTAATATAGATTTAGGAGCTTAAGTTTAGACAGCCATTGTTTTGAAATGTCGTGCCAATGTTTGCTAGGATACTGGTGACACCTGGACTGGTAAAGGACATCTGAAATATGGTGTTACCACTTCTCCTTAAACTGATACAGCTTTGCCGATGAAAAGGCAAAACGGTGGCAGACCTGTCTACCCACCTTATTCTAACAAAGGACACAGCAAGGGTATTGTAACTGCTTGGCAGAAGTGGAGCTGGGAGGTCCTAAGTTTGCAATATGACAATTAAACACAGTTTATAATTCTACTAAGCAGGGGGCAATTCATCTTTGTTCTGGTTTTGTCATGTCTGGCTTCCTTGGGGATCAAAGTATCCTTTCAGAAAGAGGAGAGCACAACACAAAATCTAACCCAGAGCTGAGAAAATTTTAGAACTGCTGCAATGAAAGCTGAAAGCCAATTTGCCAGTCTAGCAATCCTTCCCATAGTAGACCATACTATGCTACCAGATACTTAGCTGTGGACTAGTAGCAAGCAAGGCTGCATAGTGCCTCCATTTTTGGATATAAAATCTGTTCAGTTAGAACTGAACGGAAAGGGCTGAATCATTCACACTCACAACTTGGTTTTCAATGGAATGAGGAAAAAAGACAATGAATTATACATTTCTCTCCAGAGTTGTATTAGGTTTATTAATTACCGTTAAACCTTCCTGCACCTTGTGTGCACGCTTAAGAAAGTTAAAAGTGAACACAGGATCTAAGCTGGGTAAGAATGTTTGGAAAATGTAGTGCTCGAAACCAGTTAAATTACATCCTTCCTCAGCTAGAAGGGTAGAAAAGGATGAAGGGAAAGTAGTGCATGGGACATCCCCCCACCCCAAACTCTCTCTACATTGAGTCCTGAAGAACGTTATCAATTTGGGCTATTTTTAAGAGTTTGGGAAAAGCTGCTGGAATGCAGTTAAGCAGTAGGCTTGAAGCCATGTTAAAACTCCACGCACAATGTGAATCTTGCATTACATATGCTGTATCAGCAGGATGTTTAAGTCAGGCAGAATGGGAAAATGGCAAAATCTGCAATTCCAGTTAAGTGAGAAAATCCTGCTAGGAAATAGCAAGCAAGAAGGCCTTGAAATAAATACCATTTCGCTTAAGGATGTGAGTAATAGCAATGGACATCACCAAATGTACCAGGTGCAATAGTACTGTAACAGGTACACCTGTTTTCACAGCTTATCTAAGGCACATTTAAAAAAAGGCAGCCTTGTCAAAGAAGACCGCAAAATAAGAAGAAAGGAGAACAGGATGATGGTAAGAGACATGCCAGAAGGCTGAAGGAAGGAGAAAAGATCAGAATTCCAAAAATTGTAAAAATTCATAGGAATATAAATCCCAGCTAATTAACACCTCCTAGGACTATGGAAGAACTGGTTCCTAGAGTCTCAGCAAAACAAAAAAAAACAAAAAAATTGAACACAGGATGTTTGCTAGCATGAATATGTTTCCATAAATAAGGGGTACCGACTGGACGAGGAGAGGGTGGGGGGAATCTGAGAACTAAGAGGATCCAAGACAACATGCCAGTCTGTGGGCTGTCAACCCCTTACCCACAAAACTTGCCAGATAAGAATCTGCACTGCAGTCACAAGTAGCAAGACATATACTAAAGTAAGCATACTGACTTGTGCTTTGGGGTATGTAACAATAAGAGGTTAGGCTGCAGACCTGTCTCTTGCCTCATATCAGCAGCCAACTTACCAAACCACCTGTAATGCAGGAAGCAGGAGAGCTGGAGTTGGAAGGTCATGGGACCAGCACTACCAATAAGAGAATGGAAAACTGGGAGAGCTAAAGCAAGGCTTGTATTTCACAGGGAATCAGAGTGAGAATATAGAGCAGGCAGCCCCCAGGGATGTCAGTCTTCATGGTATAGTGCTGGCACCTTCTCTCTTTCTTTCCAAGCAAAAAATACTGAGCCCAAAATCATCCTTACCATAAATGCACATATTTTAATGGGCTTATGCTTGTCCAATTAAATGTTCAATCTTTCTGCATACATCAGTTCCTCCCAGTCCTGAATGGAGATGCCTTTTTGCCTAACAGTAAAACCAATTCTTGTGACAGGCTGACTGATGCTAAAGGGATATTAAGATAACCAAGGATATTCTTAAAAGCGTTTTGCAGGGAGTAGAGGAAGCATGGGGGGAAGGGAGAAAGTCAGAATACTCATTATTTAGCACTGCAAATGTTCCTATGACTTTTGGTGCTATCCTACTAATTATATGAGGCTCTACATGCCCTAATGCACATACCCCTTCTTCTATACATTTAAACCTAAAGCATACACAGACATGCACACACATCTAAAATGCTGCATTTGTGTTATTGGGCTCTGGTTGTACCTGGTTTCCAGTTCTGCTGCTTCCTGGAGCATCTCTGGTGTAATGGTCTCTCTGTCAAAAAAGTCTTTGATACCTTGCAGCAGCTCCTCTCTCCTGGAGTCAGGCAGGCTGCCCGCATTCAGCAAGGCACGGGCCCCAGACCGAACCTGACGGCGGTGGGGGTCCTCCAAGAGGCGTACCCCTTCCTCACAGCCGATGGGGGCTGCAAACTCCTCTGCAAGTTGCTGCTTGAGATGGTTGTCATAGTAATTGGAGATGGCATGACAAGAAGTACAAAGCAGCAGCACATCATGGGAGTTGTGGTCCTTCATTTGGATGGGGAAGTGTCTCCTGTACTCATGAGGTACAATGTTTTTCCTGTTAAGGAAACAGTAGCGTTTTCAGCTAGGCTTCAGGCACCATCTACTGTAAATTCCTAAATTAAACATTGATATTCAGTTATCTGAAGGGTGGTTACAAAGAGGATGGAGCTAGGCTGTTTTCAGTGATGGCAGATGACAGGACAAGGAGCAACAGTCTCAAGTTGCAGCAAGGGAAGTTTAGGTTAGATATTAGGAAAAACTCATTAGGAGGGTAGTAAAACCCAGAGAGGTGGTAGAATCTCCATCCTTGGAGGTTTTTAAGACCCACCTAGACAAAGCTTTGGCTGGGATAATCTAGTTGGGGATGGCCCTGCTTTGAGCAGGGGGCTGGACTGGATGACCTCCTGAGGTCCCTTTCAATCCTAATTTTCTATGATTCTACAATTTTAATGAAGGAAACCATCACATGCATTGGGACTTTCTATATTTGGTGTCAGCCCAGAAGCAAACTGTATTTTTAAAGTCTGTGGACAGTTTTTTAGATTCCTTCTGAACAAGCAATGATAAAAAAAAATAAATAAATAAATAAAAAATCCCTCACAACTTTATAGATATTCCTTTAAAAAAGGGGGCACCAGAAAAGCATCAATAAAAATGGCACTATATCACTTCTGTGTGCATCTGAAGGCCAAACTTATGACTTCAGTGACAGTAAAGCATGTTTCACTTTCTACTGCTGATAGCCCCATGGAGACAAAACAGATAAAGAGAGAGCAAATGAGAGTCTATTCTGGATTGTGCACCACCAAAATTCCCAATGGAAATCCCAAACCATCTCTCACACGAATGCATATGCACTTATCTAAACTCACAGGAGAAGCCTCAAAGAGACGATTTGTGTGTAAATAAACAGGGGCTTTGGTGCTTGCAAGACTGGGGCTTTAAAGTCTAAATGCAAAACTAAATCCTGCCCTCATATGCAACTGTGTATCCACAAATAAGGCAAAGAACCAGCTGGCTGTAGTAGCTAAAAGTAACGTCTAGCTTCCAAGAATTCCTACTATGGGGGATGTGAGAAGCCCAAGTGAGAAGCCCTGCTTGTCTTTCAGATCCCAATATGGAGGGTGGGCTGTGAGTAAAAACATCTTCTGTAACCTAGGTAAGCTTGCTTTGGCAGCTGTTGAGAGACAGTCAGAAAAGCACCCCAGCTTACTGTTTTTACAGGGGACCTTTTCAAAGCAGATTAAGGATTTTAAAATGAAATGCATGGGCTTATTCTAATATAAAAAAAGATTCAATACAGCTAAATACATTTCTTTAATTTTGGCATGTTACCCAGGTCTTCCCAGAGGCTTCCAGAATAAACTAAATTTTAGAAAGTTACAAGCAATTGCACAACTACAAATGAGCATACTCAGTTAGATGACTGCTCATTTTCAGCAGCCTATACATGAGAGCTGAAATGGGAAGAAACAGTACTTTTTTCTTGCCTGGCCTGTCTAAGAGATTGGCAAGGATAAGAACACCTGCTTGGGAAACTCTGAGAGAGCGAGAGAGGCTATATAGGCCTCCATAAGAAACAAAAGCAAGGATGCACCCTTCCCATTGCCAACAGAAGGAATCTAAGTCTGCAGACCCCAAACTGTCACATGAACTTTTTAAGCTTCTCTCCATCATTTTTGTTACATTCTTCAAATATTCAGAATTTCAAAGCTTTAATTCCTCCTTAATATAAGTAAAGCGGTCCCAATATAAAATGGATGACCAGCTGTTCAGTTCAGATAACCTTGAAGATATTGCCCTCAGCTAAACAATAGCAGTCATAGAAACTCACCTTTCTCCCATACCCATCCACTACAAGCTCATACAAGCTATTTAAATGTTAACAGGCTTAAAAATAGTGTAGGGTTACTCTCACAGGAGGAAAAAAACCAAAAAAACTAAATGAAAAGATGTGTGTAATGTGCATCACTGGTCTTCCCAGGCTGGACCACAGCATGAATGTTTCTGGTTATAGCCCTCTACTGAAGAGAAGGCTGATGTGTCTGGTGTCAAACTTGCCACACAGCATGATCACATGGCTTTCCTATGGCTACAGCAAACCAAGGAGGCAAACCTTCTGTTTTCCACAAGCCTGATTGTTTTGTACATGACATACAACAACTACAACCACTAGCCTCTAGAAACAGAAACCTAAGCTAGATCAGGGGGGTTCCCTCTACCAAATGGATCTTTATTCCCTGCATGGCACAGCTCACCGGATGTAGGACTCTCTCTTGCCACAGACCACACAGAGATTCTCCTTGACCGTCAGGTAATAATCGACCTGGGACTCAGGACGTCCTGAGGGCTCAAACTGCAACTTCACTACAAACGGATCCATGCTCACCAGCTCTGGAAGGGTAGAAGGAAAAAAACCCAGGTCTTTGATAGTTGAAGAAAAACTATGGGTGGAAGCTAGATTATTAACATGTAGGTAAGAGGACACATCCTGTTTAACCCTTCTCCCAGCATCTCCAATAACTAGATATCAACATCTGAAACCCAACTTAAAGGTTTCACTGCTCAGCTAACTATCCTGGCAAAGTGGAAATCTTTCACAGATGCATACTGATATGTGGCCTGTCATATGTACCTCCAATGCCCTTGTCCAGGTACCACTGGGCCTTCTTGCGATCGCAAGTGCACAGAGGCTGTCCATCTGGCGCATGCAGGAAGCAGTTGTCATACAGGGGAGATTTTCTGTGAAATAAGGTCAATGTCAACAATTAACAGGCAACAGGACCCCAAAAAGGAGCTTCTTGTAACCATGTATTTCACACCGCATTCAGTCAGCTTCCTTCGAGTCAAATGCATACCCTCAGTAATAAAAACACTCCATACAACTGCTAAGCAATATGTACCTATGGGCTAGGCACTGTATGGGCAAAATCAGCTATTGCCAAAGATAATAAAATACTGTCCAAAGAATAACCTCTAGCTGTGAAGGGTAAAGAATAACCTCTAGCTGTGAAGGGTATATGAGCTCCCAGTTACCTTACAGCAGCCAAAACCCAAGGAGCTGGGATTTCCAACTCCGTTTCTTTAGTTACTGATAACAAGTCTCACATTTCAAAACTAAAAATAAGCAAACCTCAGGAAACTGGAACATAAAAGGGAAGGCTAAGCTGAAGTGCATCAAAGACACGGGATCTACTGGAACTGGGGCTCATATGTTAACCGTTTCTGATATAGTTTCATAGTTTCTAGGGTCGGAAGGGACCTGAGCAGATCATCTAGTCCGACCCCCTACCATGGCAGGAAAGAATACTGGGGTCAAATGACTCCAGCAAGATGTTCATCTAACCTCCTCTTAAACACCCCCAGGGTAGGAGCTGCACCACTTCTCTTGGAAGCTGGTTCCAGACCCTAGCCGCCCTGACTGTGAAGTAGCGCCTCCTGATATCTAACCTAAACCTACCCTCTGCCAGCTTGTGACCGTTATTCCTGGTCACTCCAGGCGGTGCTCGGGGAAACAGTGACTTCCCCAATGCCTGCTGATCCCTCCTGACTAGTTTATAACAGGCCACAAGATCCCCCCTCAGCCTTCTCTTTTGGAGGCTGAACAGGTTCAGGTCCCGCAGCCTGTCCTCATAGGGCCTGCCCTGCTGTCCCCTGATCATACGAGTGGCCCTCCTCCCCTCCTCTGGACCCTCTCCATGCTGTCAACATCCCTCTTGAAGTGTGGCGCCCAGAACTGGACGCAATACTCCAGCTGCGGCCTGACCAGTGCCGCATAGAGGGGGAGGATTACCTCCTTGGACCTGCTCGAGATGCATCTGTGGATGCATGCCAAGGTGTGGTTGGCCTTCCTTACTGCCTCTCCACACTGCCGGCCCATGTTCATCTTGGAGTCAATGATCACTCCCAGATCCCTTTCCGCCTCCGTGCTGACAAGAGGGGAGTTCCCCAACCTGTAGGTATGGTGCCAGTTGTTCCTCCCGAGGTGCATCACCTTGCACTTGTCTGTGTTGAAACCCATCCTATTCTCATCCGCCCACCCTTGTAACCTGTCTAGGTCTGATTGTAGCCTGTTGCATCCTTCCAGTGTGCCCATGTCCCCCCACATCTTAGTGTCAGCAAATTTGAACAGGCTGCTTTTTACCCCCTTGTCTAAGTCACTGATGAAGATGTTGAACAATGCGGGCCCGAGGACCAAGCCCTGCAGAACCCCACTGCCCACGTCCTTCCAGGGTGAGAAGGACCCATCCACTACCACCCTCTGGGTGCGGCCCTCCAGCCAGTTGGCGACCCATTTGACTGTGTGGGTGTCTACACCACAGCCCCCCAGTTTCTTAATGAGAACAGGGTGAGAGACAGTGTCAAAAGCCTTCCGGAAGTCCAGGAAGATTATATCCACTGCTACCCCTGCATCTAATGATCTGGTGATCTGATCGTAAAAGGCCACCAGGTTGGTCTGACAGGACCTGCCACTGATGAACCCATGTTGGTTGCCCCTAAGCATGCAGTCCCCTGCATAAATTTAATTGTTTTCATAAATAAAGAAGCTGCATGTTAAGAAAAAATTAATTACTCATAACTCAGAGCTAGCATCACTGTATGACATGCAAAAAGCTATTCTACCTCATCAGTGATGAACAGGAACCAATGCTTGAATGCAATCAGGTGTTGTCAGCACTACAGAGAAGGTATTTTTTTTTAGATTTAGAAAATAGCTTTACTTGAACAGTATGCCAGAAACAAAACTGGATGGCCAGGAAGGATGCTCTACTAGATCTTCACTAGTAGTGGAAAAGCAGAATGAGCCATGAGGAACAGGAGAGGGCAACTACTACTATGGTACAGAGTTTTTCCATTCCCTCCCCAGCTCCTCTCACTAGTGACAGGATGACTATGTCAGCAATAATTTCTTCATTTGAACTCCAGCAGCTACCACAAGCATTAGGCCACAACCTCTTGCATGAACTATAATACATACAGTACTGGGTAGCCAGACAAAAATACCACCTCCAGCACACAATGATAAAAATCTTGGGGGGTGCTGGAGACTTATTTATTCTAGGGCACCTATCAGCAATTATCAACAATTTAAGTGAATAGGTAGCAAACAATGTAAGGAATATTTCTGTAGCTAGCTCTGCCCGGTAAATACATGGAGATAGAAGTAACAGCTTAGTCAAAGTAATTTAAAGTAGAAGAATCTTCAACTTAAATGTTCTCATAGAAACAGCCAATGGAAAAAAAGACCTCTTGAATCACATCTATGCTATCTTTTAGAGCAAAGCTGTCCAATTTCTGAGTAGCCAGGGGCCACTGCACAGGCCACATACTACACTGCACTTTGAGGTAGGCATGCACTCTCCACTGCACCATGCCACATAGGCCTCCTGCCATGCAGCAGGCAAGCCTCTGCTGCACCATGCCAATGCCCATGGGCCAAGACCCCAGGTGCCCCATTGGTTAACAGGCCAACCCACCTCCAGCAGAAGCCAGAGGAAGGAGGGGGAGCCCAGAGATACTGGTGGCAGCAGTAGATGGAGTGGCCAGGCAAGAGTGCCTGGACTAGGAGTGTGAACAGTCACATGTTAACCCCTCAGGGACTGGATGTGACCGATAGGCCACCAGCTAGACAGCCCTGTTCTAGCATATCCTCCCAGCAATCCCTTCCAGCATACCCTCCAACATATCGTCTCATCTAGTTTTAAATGTCTTTCATTAAAGGGGTTTCTTCATTTTGAAAAAACCACACTAAACCTGAAGCTGCGTCTCCACTTGCTCAGAATTCTGTTGTAGCAAGGACTCACTTTTTCCTAGGGGTCTGATCTTTCTTGATTTATTTGATGCTGGCTCTACATAGATTCTGAAACGATGAAGTGACCATAAAAAAAAAGAATGCATATGTGCAAAAGAATTTGGCGATTTCTGTTGTAGCAGTTAGCGAATACTAACGGAGCCAATATTATGGGCACCACTAGATTGGCTCCTTCCTAGCTTAAAGGAAGATCATAAAGGAGAAAGTGAATAGTGAAACATCTACTTTTCATCTGGCTGCATCTGTGACTAAAAATGTTTAACTTCCCATGTTTGCATGCATAAAATCTGACATACCCAAATAAAACCTAAAATCAGTACCATGTCTCCCCATGCTGGGAACAGATTAAGATTTAACCTGATTTGTTTTAATTTATTTAAATTTATATACATTGTATTTTATTTAAATTTAAATAAAAGTAAAATAACTGGACATGGACATGCAGACTCCGCTGCTACAAAAGAACCAAGAACTCGGATGGTAGTTGAGGTTTGATGTTCTGTTTCCACACAGTACCCATTCTGGACACTCCAGGAACCATGTCACACATGGTTCCTGTCTTGAACGCTCCCAGACTTACTATGCATAGCACCTGCTCCAGTTGGTCCAGGGCCAGGACTGCATGGCTGGAGCAGGCACCACATATGATACAGTCCTGACCTAACTACCAAGGGTTTTCCATGCAACATGGATCTTGGAGTGGGTGCCACAGGCACTGGATCCAGCACATGGGGTGAAGGGAAAGGAGTCTGGGATCCATTGGCTTGTTGGGCTGATCCAGGCCACAGGCCAGCCTTGCATCACTCATTTGACCAGTAGGGCCAGATGAGTTTGACACACCTAGGCTACAGGCATCCATCAAAAATCTTCTTCCTGCAAACACAAGTAGAGGTGCATATATATATAAAATGCTCATGCAATTACCTT
Source organism: Crocodylus siamensis (assembly GCF_052110815.1). NCBI lineage: Eukaryota > Metazoa > Chordata > Crocodylia > Crocodylidae > Crocodylus > Crocodylus siamensis. The sequence goes on along the minus strand of NC_143396.1, from coordinate 224,717,702 downwards.
GCAGAATATCCCAGACCCAGGGGCTTCCGCTTTTGTTTCCGAGGGTCTTTCACTTGCTGATTGATCATGGACTGGCCATTGGCTGCAGGTTTCCGATTCCTTGGTTTCTGCTGGGAGTCTGGCTCTCCATTCCCATCATCTCCTAGGCTGCTACTGCTTCTCCCTCTGAATGGGATGTCCATCAATCCCTGGCACTTACCCAGCACCTTCCCCCATGCAGTGATAGCATTTTGACCTTCAAATGTAGCAGGGAGGATGGAAAATCCCAGAAGATGGAGAAACAGAGCTACTGAGACCTGGGCATCCTTGGCAGCATACATGATCTGGTGGGGGAACAGCAAGAGTACAACATTATGGTTCAACAGACAGCAACAAGCCAAACACCATGTGTGGACTTGAGTCAAGTTTCACCCAAATGGTGAATTTTTAACAACATTTGTAGTAAAGCCCAAAACAGCCTTTGTTCTACTTAGACACTTACATTGAGCAAAATGAGGGGCTTACAATAATAATACTCCCTACTTACAGCAACTGTCCCTGGCCTCCCTTTCATTACACAACTTGATGCCAGTATAGCAACCTACTGTACAGCTATTTATCCTGTGCCTCCCCCTAGTGGTCTCTAACATTCTAGAAGCAACGATTTTTGTGGATACCTTTCATTGGACCCACAAGATATTCCTCCCAGTGGGGTTCCTGAAAGATTTTCATACCTACACATAGTAGACTTCTCCACACCAAAGAAACTTACTGACAGGCTGTGTTCAAAAGGCATACCCAGAGCTTTATGTGGTTAGGTCCCTTATCTCAAGGAGCTGATTAATAATCTGCTCATCAGGGGCACTATCCTAGAACCAGACCACAGCTATGAAATGTCTAAGCAAAATTCAATACCTTCCATGCTTTCAGGCTGTTAGTTGTAGCTGTCTAAGGACACAGGCAGGCAGGGTTCTTTTGGTACACGTGATATGATATATTTTATTAGACCAAGTAAATAGTTGGAAAAACTGTTCTTTGCAAGCTTCTGGGCACACATACCCTTCTTCAGGCATAGGGAGAATTTATTTTGCATTTTGCATCTTGGCTTCTATTCTACCCAAGAGAGCACTTATTACACCAGCAAATTCACCCTGTACCTGAGGAAGGGCATGTGTGCCCAAAAGCTTGCAAAGAAATGTTTTCCCAATTATTCATTTGGTCTAATAAAAGGTATCACATCTACCCAAAGAACCTTGTCTGCCTATGTCTAAGCAAAGCATTCGAGCTTGTGCTCAACTTCAAGCACCAGCAGTCATATACAAATCCCACATGCACGGCTGGATCAAAGCAAGAGTGCTCAGCTCTTTCAGAGCCAGACTGCTGAGCCCCGTGAGACGCACAGAACACAAAACCCTTGCAGATTAGCAGTTACCAGTTTCTGGGGCTTCCCTTGAAATAAATTAACACTTGGCACTTCAGTCACTCCTGGCATTGAAAAAGGCATTGGAAGAGGCATTAGTGATTTTCAGGCATTAAACCTTGAATTCTGGTCCCCCACTCTAGGAGACAGGAAATCAGCCCTATTGAAAAAGAAGGAAGTAGCAGTACAGAGAACGAAAGAGGGATTTGAGATAGAAGTCACAGACTGTGCTGGTGGCAGAGCTGGGAACTGACCTCACATTTCCCAAGTCCAACTAGAGGCTTTGATTACAACATTGTATGTAGCATTTTTCTGAGGAAGACTAATCAGAAGACACACCTGGTCCTGAGTCAGTTCTTCCACCTCCCAGTTGCTGCAGCGCAGGCTTGGAGACTTGTCAAGGGGGCAGTTCAGGACATTCTCACACAGAGACTTGAGGCTGAGCCCATTCTGGAGCAGATCCTTCCTTCAGTTTAATAACAAAAGAGTAAACAGACAACCATCAAAGCAAACCAAAACTTCTCTTCTGTCCAGAATCTGTTCAAACATGGTGAACAATGAAAAATGAGATGAGGCCCATGTTGGGGACCACAAGCAACAAGACACCTGCTCACTTGCTAATTAATTGTATTGTCCAAGCTAGCATGGCTTTTGCTTAGGGGTGCACTGATAGAGATTTTGGGGGCCAATACGGCTGGCTCATTTTTAAGGAGGCATATCAACTGATACTGATCCGATTTCTGATACAGTGCATCCAGCTGGTAAGTCTGTTGTGGTAGAAGGGGTGGGGGGGAGGGAATGGGTGTGTGGGGCAGATCAACACCCTCCCCCCCTCCCCCGTTAAGGGAGAGAGTGGGGCAGGAGCTGAGGCAGATGCTGCCCAGCCAGCATGGGATGGAGCCACGGCTTGTCCAGGGGTTGCGGGGAGTGGGGTGTGGCTCCCGCTGCTGTGCATACTTTGGGAGAGCATGGGGCGAGACATGTGCCCCCAGATCTGCGCAGAGTGCAGGCAGGGTGGGCTACAGCTGTGGGCTAGGGACAGGGCTGCACTGGGCTCTTCCCAACACACGGGGGAAATGGGGGGTTGGGCCAGGGCTGCACTCAGGGTGGGCAGCGGCTATGGGGGGGGGGGCTACAGCAAAATTTGGGGTAGCTGCAGCCTCCCCCATAGCCTCCCTCCCAGCGCAACTGCCACCCCCTCTGAGCACAGCCCCTGCCCCTGCCCCACTCCCTCCCTCACTGTAGGGGACACTGAGCTACGCCACCACACCTCTTGCCTCCTCCCTCTCCTTCCAAAACAGACTTACCAGCTGCACACAGCTCTCCAAGCTGCCTGCACACTGCACTGCAGCTGCATGCATGCACGGGCATTCATTGGCCAAATCAGGCCGATTTCCAATACAGTTAATTTTCTTTATATTGATGCGATCTGATATCAAACCAATGTATCAGTGCACCTCTATTCTTGCTCTCTTAGTTCGCTAATAAATTTTGGAGCATTAGATCTCAAGCCTCTCCTCTTGAAGCTGTTTTGCATAATATAAGCACTAGACCATTATGTGACTGTGGTAAACCAGTACCTATTACATGGCAAGCACCCTACCTGTCTAGACCATATGATTTGGACTTGTAATAATCCAACTTTATGGACACCCAGAACAGCCTCTATTGTTGTGCTGCAAATGACACTCCTAATTTGTATGCAAAACCATAATTATAAAGATACAAAATTAATGTGCACACGTACCCTTGACTGCAGATAATGGATAATGTTCAGCAATAAGGCCTCACTCTACTTATCTTTAAGACTGGACAGGAGCAAGAGAGGTATTTTATGTGAAAGCTAAATACTTAACTCAGCGATTCTCAACCCAGGTGCTACAAGACGCTGCAGAATATTAGCACAGTTGTGTGTGCAAACATGATTCACAAGATAAACCCAGAGATTTCAAACAGAAATGCATAGTGTAAAAACATTCTGACCTATTGTGATATTTCGGAGTTTTCTGCAATAGAAGAACTCCTGTATTATTTTTCCCACAGTCAAAAAGCAAAATAAATAAATAAATAAATATGGACATCTCAGAGCAGGCATTTTCTGAGGGGTGCCTTGAACGTAAAAAGGTTGAAAACCATTGGTTTAGCTTGAGGAGACAGGAACCCAGCATCAGCTGTCCAACTCTCTTCATTGCTAATGTATGGATAAAAGAACAGCAAAGTTGCTATTTAGCACCCTCACACCTGGGATTATATGGAAGATAAAGCTGTCACCAGCACCATTTCAAGCCCTGGATGCTAGATGATAAAGCACCAATACTGGAAGGCTTTTCAGCTGGTAGTAACAGAAGCAGCATTCTTCAGTCTTCGGAGCCCATAAACACTTAAAATGGCTCCACAGGCTGAAAGATTCTGCCTCAGAGGACAAAAATAAGTAGTGCACACTGATAGGTGGAAAGAAACTAGTTAAGCCCAACCCTTTGCTCAGAGAGACCAGATGAGCTTTCCCTTCTACCTCTTATTCAATCTTCATGATCTTGCAATTCAGTTCTGATTTAAACTGAAACTGTGAGCCACTGAACAAAGTAGATGGCAGCATTCACTGAGATCCTAGGAGCTAGTTACAAAAACAATCACTATACTATACCGACTACTGACAACTTCAGCAGAGAAGACAAGGACCCAGGACTTGTCTACATTATTCTATTGCTATAACTATGCCAGCATAGAGTTCCCTAGAGTATATAAGGTGTATGGGGCAGAATTTTTTTCCTGCTGCCATCACTACCCTACCTCTCTAAATGACATCAGCTGAGTCAGCAACAGCCCTCTTTTGTCAGCATAGCTGTGTCCAGAAGTTTTGCCACCATAGCTATGTTAATTAGGAGTGGCCTTTTCTTTAAAAAAAACAAGCCAGTTCCTATTCAGCAAAACTTTGAAATGCAGACCCAACCTGAATGGGCTACAGGGACTCTACTTCTGTCTCACTGGTACAGCTGGTCCCCCAGGTCACGTTTGAGACACTGCAAGGACACCTAGAGGGGAACTTGCATGGCTGCTACCCACACTGTTAACTGTGCTGAGGAAGCACCAAGGACTTCAGACCTGCCCATCTGGCATCCTTCATCAAAATAAAGTCATTTTTACCATTTCTAACTCAAGTTGTATGATCCAAGCAGGTTGCTCCTGTGCATAGGTACACACCTCTGTCTCATGGCTAGGTAACGGAGGTCCACGCTCCCTTTGACTGCAAGGCCATAGTCCTGAAGTAGCTTGCAGGCATCCTCCCAGCAACCCACTCCTACTTTTAATATGGTGTTATCTGCAAAGATGTCCAATAAAGTCTTTGGGACAGTCCATCCACTGTTGACGAGCCTGGACAAACGAACGAGAATGCAAAGGCCGCTGGAGGAAGCCATCTGTAAGAGGGATACGGGATTGGCCTTTCCTTCCACTGACACCTGGAACACAAGGAGTTGGGGTTGAATACTAGTATCCAGGCCTGAAACAAGCCAGAACAGAACCATAGGGTATTTTAGACATGCTCCAGGGGTGGAGTGGGGGGCACTTTAATTACAGCAGCTCCAAGAACCACTTTAATTAAAGCACTGCAGTATCTCATGCATCAGCATCCCCACGCTTCAAAATGGCCATGAGGGCATTTGAACTAAAGCTTGTTCAATGAGCTTTAGTTCAAGTACCCCTGCTGCCATTTTTAAGTGCAGGGACACCGATACACAAGATGTGGGAGGCTGCTGAAGCATGGTAGTTATGCTCTAGCGGAGTCAGTTAATCAAGTCTGCTCTGACACCCTGTAATTACAGCACCTCAGAGCAGCCTTCATGCTCGTGTACAAGCGCAGACAGACATTAAAGATGGGAAAGACCTGTTGTCACCCAATTCAGTCCAAACCTTGTCAGACCACTGTAGCATTACACTGAACAGTGCATTCCCTACAGCATTTTCTGGTCCAATATGAAGTGGCTGAAGTAATGCAATTTCTATCACTTTTCTTGGATGACTATTTCACAGGCTGCATTACTTGTTAAGTGTCTTTTCTTTATGTATTAACTGAGCTTATGAATGCAAGAAGTCCAGCCAGAAGCCTACCTCTGAATCAGTCTCTGTCTATAGGGCTGCTGCCATTATAACCAGTGGCCAGGCCCCTGGTATAAATGTAGCTTGACAGCAGGCAGAGTTATATCACCAAAGCTTTCCAACTCCCCTGAATGACAGTTTTATCCACTACAGGGTGTGATCTTTATACATCACTAGTAGGCATAGCTCTGCCAGCAGAACTTTGTCATGTGAACTATTCTTCTTCATTCCATTTGAAAACCTGCTGTGAAGCTTGTGGGGGAATTTCCCCTCCTGAGAGGCCTAATATTTTATATTAGTTACAGTTTTCCCTCCTTAACTTATTGTTAATTACTCACAACTCTTAAAATAAGGGGATGCTTTAAAAGTAGTTAACTCAGTGAGGCCCAATATCATTCCAATGATGCACCTTGAAATAAACAGCATACAAGTACATTATATAAATGCTTATCTACAGTTCTAATTCCTCCAATAGAACTGGTTAGATTTATCCATGAAGTCTAACAAACAGCTGAACCAGCAATTCCAGATCTATGGTGACCCAATTTCAATTTCAAGAAGTACAAAAATAATCATAATTTTTAAATAAATAAATATCAATCCATCATGCATAAAGGCAGTTTCAAGAGTCCAGTTGCTGCTGTGTCTATTCCAACAAGCAGTTGACTTTGATCAGGTGCCAGGCTTCATCCAATCCATCTCTGCCTTAGGACAGCTTCCCTTTATAACTCACCCACTCACAGTCAACCCCAAGCACTGGCCACCTCTCCAGCTCCTTCTTCAGCAATGGTTCCACACCCTCCCACTCTGCTGGCTCCGAAATGATCACAACTTCTGCTTCCAGGAACTTCTCCACCCAAGAAATGGCAGGATAGTTGAAGGGAAGTAGCTCCTTTTCTTCCACTGGTGTCAGTTCCTCATCTCCAGGCTCTCTTGCAGATCCTTGTTTACTGACACAGTGGGTCCTTTCTTTCCGACGCCGGATGACCCCCCACAAAATCAGCCCCCCTGCTGCAATACCCAACAAAGCGGCAGCTGTGACCGTCACTGCTGTCTGTCTGGGCATTTTTCATCCCCGTCTGCTTCACCCACTCAGAACAGCATCACAGGACTTTTAATCACAGCCTGCAAAAAAAAAAGAGGCACGGTAGTTAAATATAGCTTAGTTACAAGGTTTACAAAGCATAAAATGACATCACAGCTGGAGTCCTACCAGGAAGTTGGGACCATAAAAGTGAAGGAGGGCTTTTAAAAAGCCACTGAGCTCCATTTGGGGCAAGCCCAACAGGTACCAGAAGGAATGCCAAGGACAGCCACTGCACATCAAGTCACCTGGTGGAAGCAGACGCTTACTTCCCATTAATCTGGTGTCTGTTCAGAACCAGGGTGAATCCATGAGGGATACAGTGGTTCAGCTGCACCCCCACTTTGATTCCTACTCTACCCAAAGTTTAAAACAAACTGCCAGGCAGTGACAGCAGCATTTTAGTCAGGCAGTGCTGAGGGAGTTTATGGACTTCATAGCTCATTATGATCCACCTGATCACAGAATCATATTAAGGTTGGAAGGGACCTCAGGAGGTCATCCAAGCCAAACCCCTGATCAAAGTAGGGCCACCCCCAACTACATTATCCCAGACAAGGCTTTGTCCACCTTGGTCTTAAAAGCCTCCAAGATGGAAACTCCACAACCTCTCTGGGTAACCTGTTCCACTGCCGCACCACCCTCCACATGAGAGTTTTCCTTCATATCTAACCTGAACTTCCCCTGCTGCAACTAGAGAACATTGTTCCTTGTTCTGTCATCTGCCACCACAGAGAACAGCTTAGCTCCATCCTCCTTGGAATGAACCTTCAGGTAGTTGAAGGCTCTTATTAAATCCTGCCTTAGTCTTCTCTTCCCCAGACTGAGTAATTCCCAGTTCCCTCAGCCTCTCCTCACAAGACCTGTTCCCCAGCCCCTGAACCATTTTCATTGCACTCCACTAGCCTCTCTCCAGTTTACCCTCATCCTTTCTGCAGCAGGGGGCCCAAAACTGAACCCAGGACTGCGCTAGCGCAGGACAGAGGAGAATTGTCACTCCTGAACTCTCCATTTCAGGGGCGTTAATGATCCACGCTCCTTTTTTTTTTAAAATGATCTCGATGCTGTGTTCAGCAAGCCAGCCTTTCTGCTGCCTACCAGCTGCTCCTGGTAACCTGGCTCCTAGTTCACCAGTTTTAACTCATCCCAGTGAAGCTGTATTTGGTTTTGCTTCAGTTGCAACCAGAGTGCAAATAATACTTTAACTTGATGTTAAACCCCCCCCACCCCAAGAGTTGAACTGGTTCATTGATTAACAAGTCCGCCAGGTTCTTTGGGAAGACATGACACCTTTTATTAAACCAACTGAGTAGTTGGAAAAAAGTTATTGGCAAGTTTTTGGGTCCAATCACCCTTCCCAATGAAAAGCGATTGCATCCAGAAGCTTGCAAAGAACGTCCCCCCGCCCCTACTAATACAAAATATCACATCTACCCAAATAATCCTGCCTGCCTATGCCTTTAGACCAACACGGCTACAACCAACGCCCCCCTTTCCCCCCACCCCGGTTACGATATCCAAATCTTACAGGGGGACTCTCGTCTCTGACGGGGGCTCAGCCCCCACCCTGCGCTCCCCCGCAGTTCGGGCGCTGGCTGCACCGGAGCGACGCGGCCCTCGCCCCTGGTGCCGGGCCCTGCTTCGGGTTTCTTCTGCCTTGGACGCAAGGGCGTGCAGTGTTAGGGACACGGCGCCCCTCCTCGCTCGCCCCTGCTGCAGACTGAGCCCCTGGGCCGAGCAGGCAGCCGGGCCCGTGCGGAGCCGGCTCGCGGCCACAGAGACTTAATGGGCGACTCCGGCGGATGGTACCCGCCCCCCGGGCCTTGTCGCGGGATCAGGATTGAACGCAGCGCGCGACTCCCCGCAGCGCCAGTCCTCTGGCCCCGCTCCTGGACCCGCGGCGGCTTAGCCCGGGCCAGGCGCGGGCAGGTGGGGCCCGGAGGCTCTGGCGTGTGAATGCGAGACAGGCCGAGCCAAGCGGCCCGGCTGCCAGGAATTCCCCAACCCTATCCCCATTCCGCCCCTCACCTGCCCCGACGGCGACAGCCTCCGCCGACCGGAACTCTCCACGCTGCAGCCACCACACCCACCCGGAACTGCCGAGCTGAAGGACATTTCCGGTCCCCGGAGGTTCTCAGGGAAAGGAGTTCCCCGGATTCTGCCTCTGGGCGCCGCCATGTTGTACGGAAATCGCCTCTGTTTACCGCAGGAGGCCGGACAGGGTTTCTCCAGGCACAGCAGCTTGCGCGCTACTGACCGGCGGGTGTGGGGTATGCTCCTCGGGCTCCAATGCACTTTTGCTCAGTGTGAATCAATTGCATGGGCTGGTGAGCAAGGATGGGCCCACTGCTAGCCTGGAGGCACTAGGGAGTCAGGGACCTGGCAGCTTCAGAGCCCACCTCGGTGCAAGTGGGCCATCATCATCCTTCGTGCACCCAAGGGTGAAAAGAGCAGATGGGTCTAGCAGCCCTGTAAAGTGTCTGCTGAAGCCATGCTTCCCTGGGTCAAGGAAGGAAGCTGCAGGGCTTTTGAGTGAGTCAAATAATTGCACCCTCCTGCCTGCACCTGCATTCTCCTTCTCTTGCCAGGAGCTGATTAGAAGGTGGAGCAGAAAAAGCAAGGAGTGACGGAGACTGGAGGGAACTGTGTGAAGCAGATTCGTCTGGGAACTGGCCACCTGATCCTGCAGTATAGATGTCCCACTCCTGAGGGAAGAGTCGGATCCACCTGCTGAAGAAGACAACGCCAATCACCCTTTGGGCACTGACACTGAGACTCCCTGTGAAATGGAAACAAGACTTTCTAATTTGGGGAGATAATCACTGGACATGTCACTGGTTGGGAATGTGGTGGACGTGAGAGGGGAGAGCCCTTGTAGGAAATCTCTTGATTATAAACTTGGTTGGTGTGTGGAAACAGTCTGGCTCTGGCATGTGTTGGTACCAACACTATTGGGAAGTAGAGGGAAGAAGCACAGCTGACAGAAATTTGCGGTAGATGGTGAGGAGACATGGTTAAATCCTGAGTTTATAGCAACTTCCTGTGAAATGCTTCCAGATTCCCATCTATGCCTGGCTAGATGGAAGAAACTCAAGACTCTAGACATGAGGATAAGAAGATGGTATAAAGCAGTGGTCTCCAAAGTGGGGTGTGCACAAGATGATCCACTGGGGTGTGGGAAGAAAATATTAGAACTTCTATTTATATTAATTTTTATCTCATCCTTTTTTAATTTCTATTTTTGTGTATGTTTTATAAAGTACATAGTATTTTACTAATACTATCAAAAGTTTTTTTTACTGATAGGGGTGTGTGATCAAAAAAGTTTGGAGACCACTAGTATAAAGCACAGGGATGTCAAATGTATGGCCTGCAGGCCAGATTTGGCCTGTGAATATCAGACTGACTCCACACACTGTATGCAACATGGAAAGCCAGTCTGGTGTGCAGGCTGGACCCTGTGCTATGGAGTTTATCCTGTGTGCTGGGTACAGTTCTACTGGTTCAACCCCTAACATGTATGCAGTTACAGGATAGTAAAAAGAAATACTTTTATTCAGATATAATGGAAATAAAGGCATGCATTTCCCTTCCCTTATAGGAAGTTATTTTTGCATAAGCACCTTTATGCTTTACCTGTGTCCACACCAAATCTGGTATTCATCTTTCTGGTATTTCTGGTAGTCATCTATGATGTATGTGTGCATTTTGGCAAAAACGCAAGCTCCAGATATCTGACAGGGACACTACAGAAGACAAGACGGTAGCCAAGTATGTACAACTCAACTGCTGGCTTATCCTTATTTATGTGGCAACTAGCATTTAACTAGGACTTGTGTGTTTGTAAGGTGTACAGCTGCCTAGTTAGGAAAATACTTTTTTTTATCTCAGTAGTCAGATTTAAGATCTCTGTGGAGGGATTTCAGCCAAAATCCCACTGTTTTACAACCGTGTTGGCTCAGGTTTCAACATGGAGGAGGCTAGAATACATCACTCCATGCTTAAGGGAAAAGAACAAAAAAAAGCAGTACTTCAAACCTCTAGACTCAAGCCTCTTTTTTGATTCTGAAGTGCTGTAGCAGGCAAGGAGCAGACCATTTGATATAATCCCCCTTACTCCTGTGACAGCTAGAATACACATTGTGTGGAGGATGTGATTCTGCATACCATCAGCAGGCCAAAATCTTTTAAAAAATAATTATCACTCCCCTTTTAAGTCAAAATGGGAGCTGCAGTGATATCTGCCTGAGTTTGCAGAGAATCTGAGACTAAAAACAGACAGCTGGTTTCATCTAGGGCTGATTAATCTGAGATTTGACTGTATCAAAAAAGTGTGGGACACTCATTTACACATAAGGCTTAAATGGCAATTAACTACAATTATCTACAATTGCTCCAAGGCAAAATATTCATTCTTCACAGGTACTTAACATGGGATAAGAGGCTTGTGCCTCTGTAAGGGGTTTGCAGGGACAAGAGGAGCCCAGATAGAATTAAACAGTTTAACTGGTTGTCTGTTTTGAGCTTGAAGGATGACTGCCCATATACCTCAGTGAGAACTATTGAAACAGCAATAAGTTAACTACATGATTATGTTTGTATGAAGAGAAAGACAGTCATTCCATGAAAATCTCACAATGCACCCTGAGGAACAGCTGGTCTTTGGAGAGAACCTCCTTTCCTCTCCACCCACCCAGCCTATGATACAAAACAACCTAAAGAAGAATGAGAGCCAGGAGGCACCTGAAACCCACCCAAGCAGGGGGAAGAGAGTTAATCCCACAGGATCAAACAAGACAACCAGTTTGATTTGGATTTGGGTCTTGTCTTCCAGCAAACCCCCAACTTTACAGATAGACAAGTTCATTGTCCCAAATTATTGTAAGTACCTGTGAAGTATCCAAATTAACATTGTTAATTGTCATAATTATCTGTCTTAAATCTCAAGCGTTAAGTGTCCTACAACTGTTTTGAGTGATATCTCAGTCTGTTTTTAGCACTGAGACCAAAGGTGCATCCTTGTGGGAGGTATGGCCAGGTGATCCTCACAAAACATCTAAACTGCACCCAGAGAGAAGCTAAGCCTGAGGACGCCAGCAGAGTACTCATGATCAGACTTAGAATCATAGAAAGTTAGAGTTAGAAGGGATTTCAGGCAGTCTAGTCCAACCCCCTGCTCAGAGCAGGACTAGCCCCAACTAGATCCTTCCAGCCAAAGCTTTGTCTAGCCAGGTTTTGAAAACCCCCAAGGAAAGACCTTCCTTCCATCACCTCTCTAAGCAAAAGTGTTTCTTGTGCTCACATTACCCAGGTGAGCCACTGGGTCTGCACCCAGGCTTGAACTCATAACTTTCCTGCTAGTAGCTCAGCAGACAAACCCCTTTGAACCATTTATTGTAAATGGCATTTTGGTGGGGTTTGGTTTATGGGCAGAACATCAAAGAGTATGGACAAGCTATTCAAGTATCAGGATGAAAAGAACCCAGAATGAAAAGGAATATTTTGCCGTGTGTGGAGAAAAGAATAAATGGATAAGGACATTGTCAAGAGTTATAGGGACTAAGATGAGCTCCCAGGTTATGTGGCTGATAAAACTCCCAATTGTTTAGGGGTAATACAAAAGTGCTACCAATTATATTTTGAATACTGTTGACAGTACATTCAGCTAGCTGCTTTTGCAGCTATAGAAATACCCTTAAATATATTCAAATATGATGATCCTTCAAATACTTAAGACTACATAATAAACATTTGAAGAGATGCACTGTAGAAAATAATTTGTGATGATTAGGCTTAAAGTGCTGTCTGTAAACTTCCAGGAACAATCATTTCAAATGCAAAATCTTCCAGCATTTAGGACCTGCACTCTTTGAAGTCAAAGATAAAACTTCCATTGACATCAAATGCAATTAGGGCCAGTCCTTTAAAATGAGGTTCGTCTCTGAAGAAAAACTTGGAGGAAAAGGGAAAGAGAATGAACATCTATATTTAGTGTTGTCCCTCTACCCCCTCCCAACAACTACTGAAGATTGCATTTGCTCAAGTGACAGCTTGAAGAACTTTTTTTTTTAATGGCAAATTCTGGAACCTAATCCTGGGAGCTTAAAGTTCAGCTGGATACTTTCCTGCTCATAAATTATTAGAAAATATTTGAGCTACTAAACTGGGTAAATGACATGCAGTCCTCTCCCCCAAAAACCCCAGACAAATAAAAAAAACACACCCACTAAACATGGACAAATGCTAGTCACGCTATTTTTATAATGCATTTCTGGAAAGTGTTCAGATGCCATGATGATGCGAGTGCTGTTAGAACCTTTGATAAATTAGATGCGAACCCCATAGTGTCATCTTTATGCACTGTTAGACTGTAGCTACCTTGCCAACATGGAGCAATTGCTAGCAGCCAATATGGATCTCTTGAGAACAAATCATGCGATACCAGTCTGATTCCCTGCTTGGACAAGTTAACTAGTATGGATAATGGGAATTCAGTGGACAAAAAGATACCTGAATTTTAGTATGGCTTTTGACACAATCCAACATGCCATTATCAAGTATGTGAGGTTCAAGAGGTTCCATTTGGAGTCCGGGGGTAGAGGTTGTAGCCGTGTCTTTGACTGCCTGTCTTGTATGTACACCAGTCTCTGGCTGCTTTACTATTCATTCTATCCAGGAAGAGCACATATCAACTGCAGATGCTTCCTCAGCCTGATGAAGGGTATTTATACCCAAAAGCTTTCAAAGAAGAATTTTTCCAACTATTTGAGTTGGTCTAATAATAGATATCAAATTTAACCAAAGAACCATTTGGAGCCTAGTGTTTTTTAACATTTTTTATTAATGAATCGGATGCAGGGAGAGAATGCAGTGACTCAATTTGCATACCACAAAAAAACCACAGGTCTAATGCTGTTAAATATGTTTATTGCATTATTTGAATGCTGGAACTGAGCATTTCCTGATCAAGCTTGCAGATGACCCAAAACCAGGAAGGACTGTAAACACCTTGGAGAACAGGATTAGAATTCAAAACGATCCTGAAAAATTGGAGACTTGGGCTGTAGGCAACAAAATTAAATTCAGAAATTATAAAAGTAAAGTGCTATGCTAAGGAAAGAAAAAACAAATACACAAATGCAGAATGGAAGATAACTAGCTAGGCCAGTGATTCTCAACCAGGATGCCTGGAGTGGAGGTATGAGGAGGTAAGCAGATAAGTTCAGGCTCTACCACTCACTGCCCGCTAAAGTAGGCACTGTAATCATGTAAATTTGTTTTTGAAATTGGGTTGATTCAATGTACAAATTTTAAAAAGGGTACCTTGAGTCCAGTGTGGGATGCCTCCAGGGGTGAATCCATGGAGTTGCATTTGCACCCTCACTTTGACTCGTGCTCCACCCAAAGTTTAAAACCCAGTGTCTGGTAGTAGCTGTAGCATTTCAAGTCAGGCACTGCTGAGGGAGTCGCTTGATTTCATGGCTCATTATAATATACCTGATCTCTTCTAAACTCATCATTCCACAGGTTTTAACAACCCTCTCTTCTTGTTAATTGTCTTGGTATTCCACCAGTTAAGGTATCCTTTGTTCTGCAATTCTGCTGTCTGTTAACAAGCTGCTCCTGGTAATGAAGCTCCTATTTCACAGCCTTGCAGACTGTTTTTACCTCATTCCAATTAAGTTGCACATATATTTGTTTTTGCTTAAGTCTTAAACTGGATAATAGGGTCCTAGGCTTCTAGCATATTAGTAACGCTTCTAGTTTATTTTTAAAATGAACAGGAGAAAAATATGTGTTGTTTTGCAAGTGATGATGCACCTTACCATCTGCACCCTCATTTTCCAAATGCCAGGTCTGCCCATGGGTGCCTTGAGCTAAAAAAGATTGAGAATTACTAAAGCAAGCAGTAGCACTACTGAGAAGGATCTAGGGGTTATGATAGCCCACAGTCTCAACATGAATCAGCAGTGAGGTGGTGTCACAAAAATGTGAATTGTATTAACAGAAGCACTGTATGCATATCATTGTACTCAGCTCTGGTTAGGTCTCAACTGGAGCACTCTGTCCAGTTTTGTGCACTACATTTTTAAGAAGGATGTAATCCAAATTGGAGAGGATCCAGAGGTGAGTGGCAAGGGTTATGAAGGGGTTAGAAGATGGGCTTTGTGGGGAACAGAAGAAGGAACAAGGTATACTAAGCATGGAGAAGAAGAGATTAAGAAGAAGCAGATAGTAGTTTTCATGTATATGAAAGGCTGCCATAAGGATTATGAAGAAATATTGTTCTCCCTTACCACACTGGGCAGGACACGTGGCAATGGCTCTAACCTGCAAAGCCGATTTAGATCATATTGCAGGAAATAACCTCCTAACTAAGAACAGTAGAACATAGGGAAGTTGTGGGTTCTCTTTCTTTGGAGGTTTACAAAAGGAAGCTGGATAGGAACCCATCTGTGGTGGTTTAGGAACAGTGAATCCTCAATCCACCCAGGTCATTTGAATTAGATGATTGGAAGGGACCTCTAGGGTATCTAATCCATCTAAGTCTCTAATGACCACTTCTCGATATAGCCCAGGAATAGGACTTCAGCCCCTTGTTCCTTGACTTTCAGCCATCTCTGACAGCTGACTATACTTTTCTTCTTGAAATCTTGTCCTTCCTGGTGGTCTGTGACTCAGTTTTCTCCTAGTTCTTCTTTTATTTAATGAATCCCTCCAGCACATCTTTGGAGGATTGCCAGGACATTTTCTTTGGTCCCTTTCTCTCCCTTCTCTACATGTTTCTCTAGAAAATCTCATCTACAAAACACAATCTTAGCTATCATCTCCATGCTAATGATGACTGACAGATCTATCTTTGCACTGCAGACCACTGTCTTTTGTCAAAATTTAAAACTCAACCTCCTTGTGGATATGTACTAGTCAGCTCTAGCTTAACTGTTTTTTAAATCTTCCCTCCATGCCCTTCCTGATATCTCCTTTCCTGATTATTGTGAACAACAGTATCATTCTTTTTGTCCCTTGGGCCTATACTCCAGGCAATCTTCAGGCATATACATCTACATTATAGGGCTTCTCAAAGAGCTGTATCAGCTGAGCCAATGTGTGGGGTTGTGGCATATGGCAGAAGTAGAGATTTTCTGCCCACAGTTATTCCACTTCCCTGGACGACATAGCTAAAACTGACAGTTTTTTTCAACACCCCTAGCTGACTTTATAGCTATGCCAGCAGAACTCTGTAATGTAGATCAGATTTTCTACTCACACCACCTTCTAGGTCTTTATATCCAGGTTATGACTGAATCTTACAGATCCTTCATGTAGAACATCTTTAGAATACAGTCTTTCTTTTCCACCCAGGCAGCCACATCTCTCACTCTGTCTTTCGTCATTTCACTTATTGATTTTTGTAACATGCTTCTCTCTGGCACTCTCTGGTGAACTCTTGCCCTGCTGACATCCATGCAGGATCATGCTTTACAGCAATCCCATTCCTTATACATTGTTTTGGCTCCTCCCCTTGCATCCTGCTGGCTCCTTCTTCTGCATCGAATCAAACATTAGCTACCCATCTTCATTTTCAAGGTCTTTCATAGCCTATTCCCCACCCTTCCCATCATTTCTCATTAGCTCTTGTGATGTGGACTCCTCTCTTGGATTGACTAATGATACTACCCCCATTACTCACTGATTTTCAAACAACCACCTTTGTGCTTTCTCCTCCATTCCCTCTCTCACACATAAATAACAACAAACTAACTCATATCTTTTCCCAAAGACCCTCCTTAAGACTCCCTTTTGCCATGACAACAGAAACTTGAAAACAGTCAGACTGCTGTGTGGAGACTATTGCCTATCGTTTCAATCAGTATTGTCTGATCCCTTCCTTATTCTCCCCTATCTGCATCTCTTCTGAACATTTTGGATGATGACTGTCTTTTTTTCTGCATTGGTGGGTGTTGAGCAAGGAGGGTTCATTGCCCATGACTGAAGCTCCTAGATTTTATAGTAATACTATAAAATATATAATAAATAAGACGTTAACAATATACTAAGAAGCCACAGTTCATATTCGCCTTTCTCATTTGCCTCTAATTCAGTGGTTCTCAAACTTTTTAGACTTGAGGAACCCCTAGGAATATGCCAGCTCTTAGTTTTCACTTGTTCCTTTACTACTAATAAAACAATTCTTCTGGTGCAAATAACTCAGAAAGACCAGAGAATCAGAAAAGTAAGGCTGGAAGTAAGGCAGAGGTTATCTAGTTCAACCCCCTGCTCAAAGCAGGATGATCCTTAGGTCCCTACACCTGTCTGATGAACAAGCCAGAATGTTTTTGACACTATGAATTCCTGTTTGAAACCTCTGGGTTGATCTTGGGAATCATGTGTAGCTTACTGTATGTATAAACACATTGTGTCACCCTTTAAAGGATCTCATGGCACCCTGGTTGCAAATCACTGCTCTAATTCTTGAGGCATCTAAGTGCCTAGTTATATGGTAGTTTAGGCAGCTTCTGGAATGGGCAAGGTTTCCATGGGTAGGGGCATGCAGGGAGCAAATTGTGGCTCTGCCCCAACCCTGACCCATCCTGTCACTGCTGCAAAATCCCAGCCCTGGCCCCATAGCAGCTCCCAGCCCAGCCGCGTGGCCTGCCCACGTGGCTCCAGGGCAGTCTCCATAGAGACCCTGGGGGCATGGGGCCATAACAGCACAGGGTTGGGCTGGGCCAAGGCAGAGCCCCAGTTCTGCGGCCCTGGACTGTCACGGCCCTGCTCTGTCACACCCTTAGGCTCCCAAGGTATCTATGGAGACCAGCAAGGAGCCATGTGGGTAAGGGCTGCTGGGAAATAGAGTTTGGCCATTGACTGGATCCACCATTTTGCCCACCCCTGCATTAAGGTGTGGCCACTAGCCCTGTGCAAAGTGGCTAGTATTTACTTTGGATTTGGATTCAGCCAGTTTGGGGGACTGATTCTATTCAGTGATTTGAATCAGTGTCCTGAACTGATTCAGAGATTCAGCTGCTACCAAATCTCCGAATCACACAGGCCCATCCCCTGCCCACTTTCCCAGCCCTGGCAATGGCTGTCCCACCTACCCCAGCTCCTGGCGCTTTGAAAAAAAAACAAAAAAAACAACCCAACTCACTGGGTGCTGCCAGGCAAAGAAGGCAATCCCTGCTGCCCCCCCCCCACTGCATGTGAGCTCTGCATAAGCCCCTCTGACCCCTCCCCATCACAGCTGCCCCACCTCCAGCCCTTTAAAAGAAAAAAAACCCAAAAAACTCCAGACTCACCAGTTCCTGCCTGGCAGGGGGGTGATCCCCACTGCTCCCCACTATGTGGGGGAATCTTCCATGAGTCCCCTGAGGCAGCTGCAGGGGCTGGTGAGTACAGGGTTTGTTTGTTTTTTCTTAAAGGGCCAAAGCTGGGGCAGGCAGGGCAGGCAGGGCAGCCATGGCGGGGGTAGTCTGGAGGCTCATGGCAGAGCCCCTCCATGCAGCATGGGACAGCGGGGGGCAATGGGGATTGCCCCCCCCCCACCTGGC
The DNA here is from genome assembly GCF_052110815.1 of Crocodylus siamensis. NCBI lineage: Eukaryota > Metazoa > Chordata > Crocodylia > Crocodylidae > Crocodylus > Crocodylus siamensis. The sequence continues at coordinate 224,699,572 of NC_143396.1, read as the reverse complement.
AGCACCCGGTGAGTAGGGACTGTTTTTAAAGCACCAGGAGCAGGGGTAGCAGGGCAGCCATGGAGGGGGTTGGGGGAGCAGGCAGGGGCTGGGACTGGCTGGGGTCCCCCATGGTTCCTTCCCCCTTCCCCCAGTCCCCCTACTTACCAGCTCCGAGTCAGCTCCAGCTCCATGCTGCAGCAAGCGGGGACTACCTGAATCATCAAAGCTCTCCAAATCTTTTCCAAATCACTTTCGAGAGCTTCAATTCAATTCTGACCTTTTTATTGGTCCCCTGATTTGATTTGAATTGAGAGATTCGGCCACTGAATCGAGCCAAATTGCTACTGAATTGAATCAGCACCTGAAGCTTTGCACAGCCCTAGTGGCCACTCCCCACAGATATTCTGCCTACATTGAAGTCCTCCAGTCCTAGAATGCAGTGGCTCCTCCTGAGTCAGGGTGAGCAGGGATGCTGGGACACAGCAGAGCTGGGCATTGTGCCTCTGCCCACTGCTCCTGCTGGGCAGAAGTGCCACAGCTCTGGAGTGCCCAGCAGCTGCAGTGCCTCCCATTGCTGCCCAGACTGGCTCACTGCCCATGTACTTGCTCTGCTTGGCAGAGCTGGTCCGGGTGGCTGCAGGAGGTGTCACTGGGTGCTCCAGGGCTGTGTTGTTTGCTTTGTCTGATAGAAGCAGCAAGCTGGTCCTGCTCCTAGTATAGCTCCTGCTCCCCAAGCCTCTCCTGACAAGTCACAGCTGTGCAGGTGAAGGACGGTCAAAGAAGGTTTTTAGCCTCAAGGTGTGATTGCTCCACTAAGCCAACCAACACTAACATTTGCCCATAAGCCCATTAACATTTGTGCAGCTTACAGCATGAAGTGTAACAAGGTCCTTGGTTTCCAAACCTTGTATTGAAGCCATTGAGAGTTATGCCATTGACTACAATGAATGTTAGAGCAGGCCCCCAAAGTGGAAAAATAATCTAGCCCACAGACAACACTACACCCCATTTTTATTATTTTGGCTGCCACTTCTTCTTTCATGTGGCTGATGTAGACACAGAACAGCAACTACCATTTTACGCTTAGGTGGTTGAGTCAGACAATTGCATCAGGAACAGCAGGGTGTATTGCTGTGACACCTCCTTCATATTTGTGATTGAGTCATTATATGTTCCATGGTCTGTTCTGGGCAACCATAGCTGTACACTGGAGAGTTTTTAATTTTTCATTTGTGCATCAAGTATCTGTATCTCTCATGGTTTGTGTGGTTTACGGAATAAGCTGTAACAAGGTCCTAGGTCTCTAAACCTTGGCCTATTGTGCCATTGACTACAATGAATGTTAGAGCAGGACCTCACACTGGATATGCGTTAGAGTTGCCCTTGAGCATCACAGGAGATCAAACCCAGGGACCTTCTATGTTGGATCTATCACAAGATGTTTATTTGAGACTTTCTGTGAATTCATTAGGTTTTCAAAGCTTAATCAGGGTTGAAGTAATATTGCTGAAGTTTAAGTGTGTGGATCCAGAAGGGCTTGTGTGACTTCATGCAATAGTGAGGTATGTTGTTGAGGTCCTGGTGGATGGGGAGACTTTTGTTTTCCTTAATTCACTGGCCTTCCCAGAGTTGCTGCCTCATGACGAATGGGCAGAGAAGCAATGTGTGACAGCATGGACAGCCAAGTTGTTAGGGCCAATTTCTACCTGCCATTGATTTCCTAGTATAGGATCATCTTGAATAATATTTCAAAATTTCAGGTTCTTGATTCTCAAAAAAAAAAAAAAAGGAACAAAAAGACTTTTTTTTAATAGTGAGGAAGAATAAAAAGTGAAATACGTTGTCTCCTCACATTCTTAAAATGTTAACTTGGTAAAACTGAACAGGCCTGGTTTGCTAAGTTCTTCCTATTTCCCAGCTCCATTCTATTTTTGACAATTCCTATTAAAGTTTTGACAGTTCCTATTAAAGTAGACCCCTTTTTCTCATGGTGCTTGCATGATTAGGCATCACAATGCATTTGTCCTGTTGAGATTAATATATTTAGCAGCAGATTTAGAAAAATAGTCAAAACAAAGAAAATTGTGCCTGAAGCTACCCACTGACTAAGGTAATAATAATTTACCTGGGAACAATAATGTGTTTTCAAGGTTAATTTTAAAACAAGGAACAGGGAAAGGAAACACTGATGTAAACAATGTTCTAGACTTTGTCAGAAAGCTACCTTTAGCAGGAATAGTGTTCAGTTCTGCCATCATTTTAACTTCAAGCAAAACAGAACCCAAAATGTCTGATAATGAAGTGTTGTTCTCTGGCTGATCTTTTTTTTTTTTTTTTTTTTTAATATATTAAAAACATTTTATTAGAAAAGGCTGTCACTATGAAACACATTAAGAAAAATTACAAGTAAACAAAACGCACCTGAGGTTTCACAAAGTTAATACAAACTCTCTTTTACAAAATTTCCTAACATTCACAGAAGAAATAAAATCACTTGTGAATTCCTGAAAACCCATTTAGAAAGCATTTAACTTGTTTCTTATATAATTGCAAGTTCCCTCACCCACTCTTGGAGCCCCTTATCCATTTTATCAGAGGGGAAAAAACAAAAACAGGCACTATTAAACACATTGTGGAACCAGAATCCCACCTTATTACATAATATTCACATATTCAATGTCGCAATCGACCTGCTGAAGGCCCCCCCCCACCCTTGCTGGCAAATATGCTGTCCCTTAAACTATCCTATGCCTACGCGGGGCTGAAACAACCCTCTGAAGTCCAGCCCTTCCCAGGGCGTTGTATCCCCTCCTTGCGTTCTCTGCTTTCCTCTTCCTCTATAGAAATACAACTCGTGCATAGCTAATTGCAGACACTCTACCGTTGAAAAGCACGAGCCCTTTAGTGCTAGGAGGGAACGCACTTTCCAAATTGCTACTTTAATACATGTGACAAGCACCCTCATACCCCATGACCCATCCGTCCCCTCTGTCAAACCATAGAGCACGTTTTCACTCGTGATCCCCGTTGCCTTCCCTGTCTCCTTCAAAAAAACCCCTGCCCTCCCCCACACCTTCTGTGCATAAAAACAACCCCACAAAACGTGCGCCACGGACTCAGGTTCGTCACAAAGTTCTCTTGGGCACTTGGGGGACCGTGAGAGCCCCCATCGATATAGTACTTGTCGCACTGGCAGTGCGTTTCTCACGGCCCTCCAGGCCAGCTCCTCGTGCTCCCCTTTCCATTCCTTCCCCACCAACCCTCTCCACACCCTGCTGACCTTGTCCGTGCTCAAATCCCCGACATCAGCCATTCTCTGCTTCCCCCTGAGGAACTTGAGGACTTTCCTGGCATCCGCCAGGCCTTCCATCCCTAACCCTGCCAAGCCTTCCCTGGCCACAAAGGATCCAAGGCGTGTGTAAGGGAGTGACATCCGCCAAGCCCACGCCCCCCGCCACCCGCTCCCAAACAGTCCCAGCCTCTGTAGGAGCCTTCCCCCCCAGAAAACACAAAGGTTGGAAACCGGTCCCGCTGCGCCCCTCGCTTCCCTCACGACCATCTTCAGAAAGTGCACATAAACAAAAACCTCTATATTCGGGAGAGCCCATCCCCCCAAGCCCTCTTCCTTATATAACTCTGTCCTGGCCACCTTCTCTGTCTTCCCCCCCCAAAAGAAGAGGCACAATGCCTGCTGGACCCGCCGGGCCTGTAGCCAGGATGGGGGGTACGCCATCGCCGTGTACAAGATCTTTGGCAACAGGCACTGTTTGATCACTTGCACCTTTCCCCTTGCGGATAAATGCCGGGTGCTCCACAACCCCACCGTCTGGTTGACTCTCGTCTCTAACACTTCCCAAGCCCGCTTCCCTTTTCCATGGGTATCCATCCACACGCCCAGGATTTTCAGTTCCTCCCTTTCCACCCTCAATCCAAATTTCCCCAAATCCCCCCAGTTCCCAACCGCCAGGACTACGCTCTTGTCTGTGTTCACTCTCGCTCCAGATACCTCCCCAAACTCCACAGCGTGCTTCACCACTCTTTCTAAGGACACCTCGTCCCTCACCACACATGTCACGTCGTCCATGTACAGGAGGACTTTTAATTCCCCGCCCCTCGGCACTCGAACCCCGCTGATCTCCCTATCGCTTCTAATTCGTTGTGCCAGCGGCTCAATGGCGCAAACAAAGAGACCCGGCGACAGCGGGCACCCTTGCCTCACCCCCGAATCCACTGCAAAGGCTTCTCCCAGGAAGCCCCTCACCAGCACCCTGCTCGTTGCCCTCCCGTAGAGCGCCCGCAGCCACCCCACAAATTCCCCCGGCATCCCCATGCCTGCCAGAACCCCAAACAGAAACTCGTGCCCGATGCTGTCGTACGCCTTTTGCAGGTCCAGACTCGCCACTATCGTGTTCCACTTCCGGTCGGTAATGTACGACAGCGTATCCCGGAGCAGCCAGTGTGCGTGTGTCGTCCGCCGCCCCCCCCCCACGCACATTTGTTCCCCGCCCAGCACCTGCGGTAACATCTCCCCCATCCTTGTCGCTAGGATCTTGGAAAATAATTTATAATCCGAATTCAGCAGGGTGATCGGTCTCCAGTTCTTAATGTCTTCCCGTCCCCCTTTCTTATAGATCAAGACCACGACTCCCTGGGCAAAGCCCTCCCCTACCTGACCCCGATCCATAATTTCCTTAAACAGGGCCAACAGGTCCCCCTTCACTAATTCCCAAAACTTCCCATAAAATTCCACCGGGATCCCATCGCCTCCCGGGGTCTTCTTTAAAGGCATTGTCCTCAAGACCCCCAGCATCTCGGTTTCCGTCAATTCCTTTATCAGCCCCTGTCTCCCGTCTTCCCCCACTTTGGCTTCCAAACTCCCCACCAGCCCCTCCAGGTCTTCTCACCTCCCCGCTTTCCTACGAAACAAATCTCCGTAGAACCTAGTCACCTCCCGCAATACCCCATCCACGGCCTCTACCCTCCCTCCCTCGGCCGTGCGGACCGCCCCCATCACCCGCTTCTTCCTTCTCACCCACAAGGTGAAAAACTTGCCCCATTCCTCTCCCTCCTCCACCCACTCTGCCTTGGCCAGGAACATCCGCTCCTGCATCCTGGTCCGGAACCAATTTTTCACTCCCTCCCTCGCCCTTTCCCATTCTCCCTGTACGGCTGCCCCCTTCTTCCGCTCTTCCCACAACCTTTGAACTTCCCCTTGTAAACGCACTAACTCCTTCTTCCTCTGCCATGCCCGCTTCCTCCCCACCGCAGTGAACCACTCTCGCACGCGTTGCTTGATTTCTGCCCACCAGTCCCAGCGTGTTGGGAAAAGGGGCTGTAAGGATTGCCACTGGCGATACGCCCTTTGAAAGGCCATGCATTCCTCTGGGTCGTCCAGTAAGGACACATTTAATTTCCAGACCCCTCTGCCCTGTTTCAGCCCCTGCCCGATGCCCACTTCCACCCACAGCACGCGGTGGTCCGAGAAGCTGACATCTATCAGTCGCTTGCCACGGATTGCCAGTCCCTCCGACACCAGCACAAAATTGATTCTCGATTGGCCCCGCCCACCGGGATCCACTCTAGTAAAGACTCCTGTCCCTGCCCAAATATCCTGGAGCCCCTCATCTTGAATCCACCCTCGCAACCACTTCCCTGTACTATCCATCCCGACTCTCTCCCCAACCCCTACCCGCCCACCCTCTTCAAGTATGCAATTGAAATCCCCCATCACGATCCGCGGCCCTCCACCCCCCACACACATCCCCATTTTGCGGAAGAAACGCACCCTCTCCGTTCTCTCGGCCGGGGCGTAGACGTTGTACAATGTCACCTCCACACCCTCCACCTCAACCACTGCCTTTTGCAGTCGCCCTTCTTCCAGGACCTGCTGCCCTTTGATTTTCAAACCCCGCTCCCTCATCAAGAACCCTACTCCTGCCGCTCGATTTTCGTTTGAGCCCCCCCACCACGACGGTCCCACCTCCCAGCGCTTCTCCAGATAGCCATAATTTCTCCCCCAGGGGATCCCACACTCCTGTAGGCCTAACACCTGTGCGTCCAGACCTTGTAAGGTGCTATACATTGACTCCCATCTCTGCCTCCCATATACACTTCTTACATTTAAGGATGCTATAGTCAACGCCATCATGGCTATTTTTCAGGCAAAGCCTACCTCGTTAAACATCCGATCCGCTACTGGGATCTGAGCTGTCTTCCCCCACTTTCCGCATCCCCGTGGCCCTAGCCAGATGTTCGATAGCAGTCGGGCTGAGGTAGCCACAAACATCCGCCCTCCCAGACTCCTCAACCTCTCGTCCCTCCACCAGCAGTTTCCCGCTCTTCCCCTTGTCTCCTTTCTGTGCAGTCCCTTCTGTCCCCCGTACCGTTCCCCCTTCCTCCTCTAGTCTCTTTTTCATAGGTTTAACCCTCCGCTTCTTCTTTCTTTTTACAGGGGAGGGTTCTTTCCCCTTCTCCCCAGACAGGTCCAAGTCCATGGTTGCCGAATCCGATTCGTGTGCCCCTTCTCCCGCTGCCTCGCTCTGCTCCTCCTCCATGTGTTCCTCTCCTCCCGACTCCAAAAGCTGGTCAGCCGCCTCAATCACATCGTGTCTCTGCTCCACTTCCGGTGTTTCCTCCACTAGGAAGGTGTCTACATCCGGGTTGGTGGACTCCGCCTCCTCTGGCTTTTTTTGATCCCTCTCCTCTGCTGCGTAGGACTCTCGGGCTTTGTTCGCGTAGGACCGGGGGCACTGGCGCTGCAGGTGCCCCTCACCTCCACAAACGGTACATTTCAGTTCCTCTTTACAGGCTTGTGCCCGGTGCCCCCTGCCACCACACCGGTAGCAGACTGTCAGGCTACAGAAGGCAGCCAGGTGCCCCGCCAAGCCACACCTGCTACACAGTTTCGGCTGGCCGTGATAAGTCACGTATCCGCGGTAGGGCCCTATGGACACGACAGAGGGCAAGTGTCTCACCCCGCCGGGGTGTCTGGGGTCTTCGTCCAGGAGGACTCTGGCTCTCCATGCCCCAGTCCAGATTTGCCACTGATCCAGGACCCGCTGAATATCAAGGATCTTTTCGACCCGCCCCTCCAGCCACCTTCTGACATCTGCATGCTCTAGGTCATCTGTATACATTTTAAAATATAAAACTCTCTCCCGTGCCTTCTGGCCTGCTTCAAAATGCAGACCCCGTAAGTCCTCCTTGTCTGCTACTTCTGCGTAGCGGGCCCAGAAGGCAGCGTACGCCTCTCGCCTCCAAAAGGTGATATTCCAGTGGCGGAAGTTATCAAAAGCCACCACGCAACTTAAATCTTTAGGGTTCACCTGCAACTCTTCAAAAAGCACCCTGCTCATAAAGCCTGCTCTCAACATAGTTGTTTCTCCTTTGACCCCTTCTGGAGTCAAAGTGGCCTTGACCCGCAGCTTCAGCGTTCTTCGGGGGTCTCCTTCTTCCCACAAACAATAGGAAGGTTCCGGGCCCTTCCGGGCAGCTTTACTGCTCTCTGCAGAGCTCCGCCTCCCTTCCGGCAGTGGGACCGCCCCCTCTCTACAATCTTCCTGCCCAGCAACATTACCACTCTTCCTCTCCGACGACACCACCTTGCCTCTGTGGCCCACCGTGGACCAGTCCCCAACCACCTCCGACGCCATGCCGCCAGGACGCTCACCAGAAACGCTCTTCATTGTCGAAGCCAACAGCATCTTAGATGAAACACTTGCTGATCCATACTCTTCAAGAATCAAGGCTTGCCTCCGCGCCGCCGCCTCCAACAAACGAGCCTCTTCAGCCTGCTCCACCACCTCCATGGCTCCAGCAAGTCAGCAGTCACACCACTTCACAGCTCATAGTACCCTCCCGGCTGGAGAGAGCTCGTCGACGAGTTCACGCTGCTTCCCCTGGGGAGCTCGCCTACGTGGTCACGCTGCTTCCCCTGCCAGGTCGCTTACAAACTTGTTTTTTCCTCAAAACAAATAATTAAAATAAATAATATGGGAAGTTCTGGCACTTTCCTTGGCACGCTTCCAGACTGGGGTGGGGTGGGGGATGCAACTCCATCAGAACTAAAACTACCACAAACTCTCACTGCAAGTGCAAAATAAAACCAAGCAAAAACTTGACTTTTTTGGAAAGATTTTGTTACTTACATTGCATAATGTACTTCTGGACATCACTCAGACAATATGATAGTAATACATGAACCTTTACAGAATAGAATATAAACTGATACAGTCAATTTGAGTCTACAGAAAAAAATGAGATGTCACTAAAGCCTATCTGCAAAGACAATTTAACCCATGAAGTGAGCAGCCTCTGGAGTAACTATAATGGTGTAGGCACTGCAAGGAGGCAGGCAAATAGCTATGTAAGTATGATTAGCTTCCATGCAGTTTACTCATGTCTGAAATCTGGGAATTTGCCCTTGTGCGAATTAAGTTCTATAGGGCCTTTGCCTGTCTACACAAGATACTTGCATCAGTATAAGTATGCCAATGGCTGGCCCCTGATAGCTGTTAACAACTGCAAGGTCCTAGTATAGGCAAGGTGTAAGAAAGGCAAAGCAGTATATTTAAAATCATTTTCCATTTCAATAGTGACATTGTTAATGGGCATTATAACAGAAATATCTAGCTAATGCACTTTGGTTGGATGTTCCTGTCAAACTGCTATTATGAATTTATTATCTTTTGTGTTCTGATAGTGTATTTGAAGACATTTTCACATGCTGATATCATTCATTTGCAACAATGCTGTATAAAAATAAAGCTGCACATTTTTAATATGAGAGTTAAATCCCAGAGCTTTATTCTCCATGTAATTGAAGGTTTTATTTTTCTTACATGTTATAGTAGAAGTAGCATTTATAATGTTGTCAGCTAAAAAAGTGCTGTTTATAGGATTTTGTGGTCTCTCTATAAACCTTAGCCAAGAAGAATCCCAGAGTACTTCCCTCACTTTATATAAAGATATCTTTTCACTTTCTACTGAAAAGCAGTCGCCTCCGAGGTGGAACATGACAGCAGTTTAAGAGCCCCACAGCAGTTTATGTCAAGAAGTAAAGAACCCCCACCCCCGTCTACATTAGTTTAGAGACTTGTAATTCTTAACAGGTACAACTCTACGTAGATATGGCTCTTATGGGATTGGGCTTCTTTCTTGCCCTCTGCATTGTCTTTATATCTTCCAAAAGTATCAACAGCAGCTCACTTGCTCCCTTTGAGAATGATAGGTCTAAATGTCCTAATTTGATCACTAGTGTTCAGCAGTGCCCACACCATGAAAGACTGAGCACTTGTGCAAGCTATTGAAAGACTGGATCCACAGGCAGTGTCTGTACTGTAGTTAACATTAATTACTTTTAGGTAGATTCTCCCTTTGTCCTACAATGGCATCTAGTGCTACAGCTTAATAATATGGCCATGCCAAACATAAAATAAAAATATATTTTCCCCTTAGCACACATACATACACTACAGTACTAGTGAGGTAACTAATGAGGCCACTGTTAGAGAAGAAAATATGATGAATTTCACCAGATCTCATGAAGATACAGCCACAGAAATCCACTAGATGCAAAAGGAGAAAAGTTCTGGTTGTACAAAGGGATCAAAATCAAGTTTATTTTCCACCTAAGGGGACTTCTGCCATTTTTATTTTCCCCTCAGCCTGAGGAAGACCATGTGTACCCAAAAGCTTGCAAAGAAAGATATTTTTTTCTTTTTTTTCTATTTTCAAGTTGATCTAATAAAAGGTATCACCTGAACCAAGAGTTTTAGAGTTTTGTATTCCTGGTTGTATGAAACCATTTTACATTCATGGGAAGAGGACTATTGAAGAGAGTTCAGCAGAGAGCAACAAAAATGTTAGAGGGCTGGGGCACATGACTGATGAGGAGAGGCTGCGAGAACTAGGCTTACTGAGTCTGGAGAAGAGAAGACTGAGGAGATTTAATAGCAACCTTCAACTACCTGAAGGATGGTTGCAGAGAGGTTGGAGTTAGACAGTGGTGGCAGATGACAGGACAAGGAGTAATGATCTCAAGTTGCAGCATGGGAAGTTTAGGTTAGATATTAGGAAGAACTTTCTCACAAGGAGGAATAAAGCACTGGAACAGGTTACCCAGGGAAATGGTGCAATCTCCATTCTATGAGGTTTTTTAAGACCGAGGTAGGCAAAACCTGGGCTAGGATGATCCAGTTGGGGATGGTCCTGCTTTGAGCAGGGAGTTGGACTAGATGACCTCCTGCGAGTGGCGACACATTGCGGGTGCACGTGCACCCCCTGACTGAAGAGGCACCAGTTGCCTGAGGTCCCTTCCAACCCTAGTTTTCTTTGATTGATTATGACATTTAAAAAACAGCAGCAGCAGCAGCAACTACTCACTTCTGATTGATGCAAGAGAGTCCTGCAGAAACTCACCAGTCTTAAGGGATGGTTGTTGGAAATCTTACCCCCCAAAAATTAACATTTTGGGAGAGTAAGATCTGGTGCATCGTCCACAGCTTGCAGATACCTTTCTGGGCCCAACTTTACATTCTCCCTGTGTAGTGAAATGTCCCTGCATTTGCTTTTCAGGGAGGTCTCAGCAAGGACCAAGACACCTGCTTCTGAAAACCTCTTTCCTCAGTGTGCAACTGCCACAACATCAAGATCTTTCATGACTGAAAATGGCACAAATTGTGGTTTTTTTCCCCCCACCTTCAAAAGATGCATGCGCCTGAAAGCAACCCCAGGAGTGGCGGTGCCTGTTTCCATGGGGTTCTTGAGCAGTGTGACTGAATTAAAAAAACTGAGTGTGAAGGTGATTCTCTAAAGAAGAGGACATCTATAGCCCTGGGGACACCTGGGGATTAAAAGGTCTCTGGTTTCCCTTTCCAAGCTGAAGTTTGTCTGATTCTCTGCACATCAGCTGCAGGGGTGGTGGGGGACGACTCCCTGGCTGCTCGGTGGTGCCAACAGGAGCAGAGCAGACACTGCACGGGCCGAAGGGCAGCAAGGGGGTGGTTGCATGTGCCTGGCTGGGGGAAAAGCCTTGGTGTCACCAGATGTGGGTGCAGAGAGGAGGAAGGGGACCCGCCAAGCCCTTTGCACACGGCAAAACACTTGGTCCGTGGAGAGGAGGGGTTGAAACAAGCCAGCTCTCCACAGCCCCGCGTCGGGGGGTCTCAGCCCCGGGGCGATGGCAGCGCTGGTCCCCCCGCCTCCAGCCGAGCGGGCGGCAGCGGCGGTGCATGAAAGCGGCTGCAGCTGTGGATCAGCTGCTGAGGGGAGAAAGGGGAGGAGTTTGAGGGGGATCAGGAAGCGGCGGAGTGTCTCACACCTCTCTCGCGCTGCTATGGCCGGCTGAGGGGGGATCGCCGCCGCGACAGGGGAGACGGAGGCGCTGGTGGGCGGGCGGCGGGCAGGGGCCGGGGCAGGGCGCGGAGGCGGCAGCGGCAGTATGCGGCGGCGGCGGGGCGCGGGGGGCAGCATGCGGTCCGTGGTGGGCTTCTTGTCCCAGCGGGGCCTGGCGGGCGACCCCCTGCTCACGCAGGACTTCCAGCGGCGGCGCCTGCGGGGCTGCAGGAACCTCTACAAGAAGGACCTGCTGGGACACTTCGGCTGCGTCAACGCCATCGAGTTCTCCAACAATGGAGGCCAGTGGCTGGTCTCAGGTAACCCCCACCCCCCGCCCGGGGGAGCAGCCCGCGGAGCGGCCGAGCGCCGAGCTAAGATGGTTGACAGCTTCCAGCCGCCGCCGTGTCCGCGGGGCGGGGCCGGGCCGGGCCCGATGCAGCGCGGGGGGCTCCCGCACGGCCCTGGGGCGGCCCCGGCCGCGGGTGCTGCGGGAGGGGCGGGGCGGGGCCCGCAGGCGGCGGCGCAGGCCGGGCCGGGGCCTCAGCGGCTGCTGCAGGCCTCGCTCGCTCGCCCCGGGCCGGGCCAGGCTGGGGAGTCGATGGCCGATGCCGCCCTTCGCCGGGCCTGACAGCGGGAGGGGGCCGGGTTTGCTTCCCCTCAGAGGCGGATCCAGGGGCCCCGCAGGGCAGCGCCGCTCCCCCCGTGTGCCCCCCCCCAGGGGCGGGGGGCAGTGGCGTGAGGGGCGCGGCAGGCGTGTGGTGTGGGGCAGCGGGTGCCGGGGGCTGGGAAGCGGTAGGCTCGGGGCAGCCCTCGGGAGAGCCCGGGGGGATGCTCCCCCCCTTTTCGTGTTTTTCATGTAGTGAGGGAGACGGGGACAGCTCTTGGGTGGCTCAGGGAGAGCTCCGGCCTGGCCTAGCTATCTGCCCTGCTCCGGGGTTCGTGTTGGGAAGGGCTGGGTTGAGCTTGTAAATTGCCTCTGCACTCTTGGCAGTGCTGAAGGAGCCTGGCACCCTGGAGGGCCTCCCAAGGCACCCTCCCCACCAGTGCCACGGCTCCCTGTATAAAGCAAAGCCCCCAAGCACGACCAGCACAGAAACGGGGGTCTTCCCAAAGGCTGCCTCTTGCCAGGGGGGTCACAGGTGTAAAGCTCTCAGGGATAATGCTTTTGGAGTGAGAGTATCCACAGGGGAAGTGACAAGGACGTAACTGTGGAAGTCCCTCCTCTGCCCCAAGTTCGCATACATCTTGGGTGCCCACCTTGCTGCTCAGATCTGTCCCTGATCCCCTATAGAGGGAAGCAGTGTCTGGTTTTGGGTTGGTTGTGTGCATTTGCCTTCTCTTTTCTTTTAAAGAAAGAATCAAGAAGCCTGCTACTAAAAATAAGGTAATGAGCCAAACTGGTATGAGCGCTGTGAGGTTTTGCTCTCTTCCTGTTTGGGAAAGCTGTGGTCTTGTCATGGAGGTGATGCAGTTACCTTGGTAGACATCCACTTCCTGGAAAGTGCTTCCACCCTCCATCCCCCCCTTGGAAATGGATTTCTAGAAAGTCATAGGAAAAGAGGAGGAAATTTCCCTCCCATTCCTAGCATTCATATTCTCAGGAAGGTATACCTTCTCCTAACATGTCTTTCAAGGCACTACAAAAAGTGATGTTTTCCCAGTTTAACAGGTGCACATCAATAGGGCTGCTTCCTTGCAGACCTTTAGAGATCATTCAGAAGAAAATCTTTACATATAGATACCTGATTTTAAGATTAAACTGGAATCACAACTAAATTCTTTGACTCTAATGGTTTATGCAGATTTCAGATATGGAAAATTTATGCTTAAATCCAAACTTGTATTGATGCCCTCAGACAAACAAACAAGAGAGAGCTCAGATTACTGGAGCCAGCTGTAATACATTGTTTCACTTTCAGTGACCACAAAATGCAAAATGCTTTTCATTATAAAACAATAGCAGATGGATGCTCAATTAAGTCTCATACATTTTAAAAAGGAGGGATTTCACTAAAACTAAATCAGGAAAGAAGCTAAAGGTACAGGTAGTCATTGTTAGGAACACAAAAAGAAAGAAATGAAATTTGTTTTCTGAGGTGGGGGTGGGGACTCAAAGGGAGATGAGTTATGGTTGGTCTCCATATGAAAACCTGAAATAGCTACTTTAGTAAATGCTATGGTGTAGAAAAAAGCCCTTAAACTAGCAAAGTTGCTGCTCCCTCTTCCCTCAGTATAGTCAGGGTGTAGAGACAAGGGAGAAGTAGTGGAGACCTCAGATGGGCTTTCTGCAGTCAGAAGACTTTGGATGGACTTGGGTTGGAGTGTGTGAACAGTGAGGATCCAAGCAGTTTTTCAGTTGCTGTTTTAATGTTTATGCTTTTGTGATAACTTTGCTAAACCTGTAGGCCTGTTACACAACAGAACTGCTTGCAACTTAGTCTTTAATAGGGTCAGTTTAAGTACAAAGAGTATAGAGTGGCAGCATGGATGCCCAAATTCTTTGCATCCAAGCTAGCATAGTTAGCTTGTTAGCATAGTTAGCACCCTGCGTCTAAGCTAGCATAGTGCTCATCTGTGTCCTTTGGAGTGCCTTGTGTGTGCATATATTCCGTGTTTCTTCACACAACCTAGAAGCAGAATGTTGGAAAGGAGTTTGGCAGGGTGCTAATTTACTGGCTTAGTAAACCATATCTGAATAGACCACTTGAACAGGATTTATGTTACAGCCCCAATTAGTTGCCCACTTGGAATTTTGGTCAGAATTTCCCCAGTGTGTATATACATGCCTATTAAAATGGTCTTTCAAGCTTATTGGTGTCTTTGACCATTTTAATATTAATATTATGAAGTTTTAGAGAGTGATTATTTCTAAGTAGGAGATCTCAGCTGGATACATTCAGTACATTAGTTTTTTTCTGTCTTGCCTTTTATGCCAAAAGCAACTTACTGAATTTCTTGAACTTTGAGAAACTTTTTGGGGTGTCTGTGTTTGGGAGAACCTTGTCCAGCTTATTTCAAATATGATGGAAAACCTCTAGATACGCCCCAATCTAACCTGCCAATCTTGAGGCTTTTTAAACTGGGAGTGCTTTTGCACATATTTTCCTGTTTGTGCATTTGCCACATTTTCCCTCATGCGTCCCTGTTATCTTTTATAAAAACAAGTATCTGGTTATCAGTGCCTCCTTCTCTTAGTGGCTCAGTCTGAACTGGAAAAGAGAACTTCTAGGAGACAACATAGTCCTAAATTCCCTTAATCCATGTGCATAATTACCTACTCAAACTTCCTACTGCTCTTCCTCTCCCATGGCTTAATACCATTTTTAAATTACCTTCCAATAACTCAGAGTTTTAATCAGAAAGCGGAAATGATGTGGGAAGGTGGTCATCATGCACCTGTCATTCTGTTGCTAGGCAAGTCTGAGGAACATGAATCAAATACAGTATCGTAATATGACCTTAGCAATCGTTGTGGCATATTACCACTTAGAGGAATTACTTTATCAAGGTCCAAATTCCATCTCGGTGTAAGCCTATGAAACTCCCTTGCATGTATAGATTGTTGGATCACTGGATTTCAACAGGTGGGCTTTTTGGTGTCTTTCTGCTTAAGCACTGGTTTTTCACTGACTGAGCCTGGTCTGTCCAGGAGTCGGAGAGACTAAGCAAATTCTCCTGAAGCTTTATCTTTACTAAACAAACTTAATGTACTAAGAACTGCTTAGTCCTTGGTATGCTTTTAAAACATTTGTGTCCACATACAAGTGTTCTAAACAGTTTTTACGTGCCTGACAAATATTGAAGCAAATCTACATATGGGATCAGTGTGGACATTACTAAAATATTCCATCCAGATATTCCATCTGGTCCTGTCCCACAATAGCTATTCGTTCCCTCAGTCTGCTGTGATGAGACCTATTGGGTAGGTGTTTGGGTAAAAGTTACTGCAGGTGAAGCAGTGCAGGGCAGCAGTGGTGTGAATATGGGACAAAACTGTAATGGCTTGGCACATCTACTGTGCAGGCAGTAGTAAATCATCTCTGTTTAAACATGTTCTACCAATGCTACTACATGTTTTACTACCTCTGTACAGGGATTCACTACTTTTAGGGCTTGCCTTTGCTAAAAGAGTTTTATTTTTTTTAACCTCGAAGTAGGTAATATGCATGAGCTAAAGTGTCTCATCGTTTTAGTATGTGTTCCTTATGGTTTAGTTTATGCATGTTAGCTAATCAAGGTAAAAAAACCCCAAGGTTATTGAGGATTTTTTTTTTTTTAAGTAGTTAGTTTACAGCCATTAGACTGTCTCATGCATCTCTTAAGTAATGTTTTGTTTTGTTTTTATTCTTGCCTACATCTCATGCCAATAGCAGACTCATTACAACTTTAGGAGGAGATTGTGTTCTGGGCATTTTGGGGATTAGGTATGTATGTAAAATGTTGTAGATAGATACAGAGTTGTCAGGGTCCTACAGAAGGGTGGCTGCAGTTCTCAGGTTATACTGATCCTGGGTATTTGGCATAATTTCTATCCCTGGCTGAGAGTTTCATATTTGGATTTAAGCAAAGTTGACTCATAATGAACCAAGGCACTTGTCCCTGTTGAAGACTGGAGTACATAACAAGTTAAAGTATTTAAAATGTGGTTTCACTCTGGGAAGTGACTAGAAATGTCATTGTGAAGTTCTAAGCTGGTTTCTAATTTTCAAACTGCCAGTCTAGAGAACGTAGCCCAAAATCTGAGAGAAACTGAATTCTTACTCTTTGTGCATTATTACCGGTAACTAAAGTTCTCCCATCAGCATTAAGCCCTCTGACATCTGTGCATCATTGAAAATGGCTTGCAGAGGCTAAATTAAGGGTTTAATAAATAATTCCGTTGCACAAGAAATAAGATGTCCAGTATGTTTTCTTAATGTACTGACTCAGCGGTACTGACAGGAACCAAAAGCTGGAGAACTTGATAGCGTAGATCAGTGGTGCTCAACCTTTGGCCCCATGGGCCAGATGAGCGGTTTGACGCTGGTGTGTGTGATTGTTTGTTCTATACTGTGTGCACCAGGATTGGACCCCATGTTGCCTCCAACTGGTCTAGTGTCTGGATTGGGTCCTGCCCACTGAGATTGGGCTCCTATGCAGCCCTCGTTCACTAGGATTGAGCCCTGCATTGTCCCTGGGTGTTGGGATTGGGTGCTGTGCTGCTCAGCATGTGTGATCTAGTGTGCAGGGCCATGGGAGAACAGTTATGACTGTGGGGAAGCAGTGACAGCATTATTTTTGGACCCATGGGGAGCACTGTGGGTTGGATGACACAGCTCTGGGGGCTGGATCTGGCCTGTGGGGCAGAGGTTGAGCACCCCTGACCTAAATAGATGGAGTTGCCGAGTATACACGAGGAAGGGGAGACAGTTCTGTTGAGAGTGAAGGTGGTGGTGTGATTTAGTCAAGTAAAACTACATTTCAGCCTAAATGTTGGAATTGTATGGGTGGGGTGGGGGAAAAAGTGGTTGCAGTGTTTTGGAAAAAGAACTCAGAATCATTACTCTAGCATACCTGTCTGTGAAATGATGGATTTTTATCAGCAAAAAACCTTGAAAACAACTCTGTCTGAGAATCAGCGTAGCAAATGTCAGCTCAGGAAAGAATCTTCATCAAGAAAGCTATGCTTTACTAAAAAAACAACTCTTCTCGTATCAAGAGACAGTAAATAGTGCTGGTATGCATCTATTAATGATTCCAGCTACCACTCTAGAAGAGATGGGGTCAGAATTAGAGAGAGATCTTAGTAACTGATGGGTAGATTGTATTTTGAAATTTCCATTTCATGTGGGGTGCCAGTCACAGAAATTGCTCTCAAAGGTGAACAGTTCAGGACAAACTGCTTAAAATTCTAAATATCTCTTGCACTCTGTAGATGTTTCCTTGCACAATAAAAATAACCCCCCCTCAAACTTCCTGCAACTTTTGAAGATATTCTGCTCAAGTTCTGTAACATCAAAATCTTATTATGGGACCTTGGGCTCCAGAAAGTGTCAGTATATTAAAACCTTGTAGAACAGATGGGAAGTCAAAAAAGATTGTGCGTTTTTTTACCATGTTAGCCAGTGAGAAATCATCATCTTTGAAGAAGTGATGTTTTTGACATAGCCTCCCTTGCTTATTCTGATGCAGTCCCCTCCTGGTTACCATCTAGCTCCTGCTACTTCTAAACCTTAGTTTACTCTGCACTGTTCCTCCATTTTTCCATGTTCTCTCTATTTCTCTTTGCCTTACAAGTTTTGGGAACAGTGGCCTCCATCTGCTGACTATGACTTTCCTGTTGTGTGCCATAGCAGAATTGCCTTTATTGAGAATCTGTAAGAGGCATTTCTAGGTTAGTTTTACATACCAATCTAAAATCCTTTGCCTAATTCCTACCATGTCCTGGTGGCAAGGAATACCCATTGATTGAGGTGCTAGCCTATGATACAGATATCTGGTTCTTATGCTCTAGTTGCCAGAGTTGTAGGCAATACAGTGCAAGAAGTGGATAGAGAAATAGGTAGAGGTACATGTTTGTCTTGAAGTGGAGCCTATAGTTCTGCCATAAGGTGCCTCTTCCATTTGACAAATGTGGTTCTTCAGACTGGTGCAATTACTATGTATTCCATGATAGTATTTTTTTGTACCAAACTTGAGCAGGTCTGCAATTTCCTCTTAAGGGAGAGGCTTAAATAACTCTGAGTTTGCAGGAGTCATAGAAGGGGGCCTGCAGAGGACAGGGATAGGAAAAGATGCACAGAGGAGACAGGAGATGGGATAGAAAGGCCACATAACACTTTCAATGTTGAAAATGTTAACTTGTTACGGGGCTAAAAGACACTATCTCAGGCAAGTTGTGTAATTCCTTTCCCTTTTAGCATGTGCACCATACGTGTAAAGGCCTGCAGAGACTTCCATGCTCGAATACTTATATTACCATAGCCATCATCCTATCTGTCAGAGCTGAACAGGTTGTACGCTGACAGTGAAAGGGAGTGGTGTAGAGCTAAGAACTGTGTGACCATAGACATCTTATTATTTAGCTGCAAAGATGTGAGTTGAGGCTGCAAGGGATGTAAATCGTGCCTTAACTGGTGACTTCCTCTCTTTGAAGGTTGTGTTTATAGGACATGGGTTTCAGTGACCAAATAGAGCTTATGAGAATCTTAATTTGATGCCATTCAAATTGGAGAACAAGGCAAATATGGAGAGGTGGCGGTGGTTACTTTTTTTAGATGCCATACTGCTCCCACAATAGACTTCTATATTTTTGACTCTCTCTAAAGGTCTTCCTTGGAGTGTGTATGTTAAGGAATATGATCCAAAATAAATAACATACTGTAGTGATAACCATCCTTATGTACAAAATGCTTGAGAGAGAAATTCTTTGGCTATTGACAGCTAAAGCACATTGTTGACACTTTGACAATAGCTCTCAGCTCTGAAAAACTATTTTAAAAGGGTCAGTGACTGCCATGTTTCCTTACCTTCATGTCTTTCAGTGGACTACTGAATACATACACACATCTACTTATTAATCACTCAGAGGATAATACTGGAGCATGCTTATTGAGCTTTCTATGCTAAATTTCCAACCAACAAAAATTCAAGCTCATCTTGGCTTACAGTTGAATATAATTTAACTATGGACGTGTTATGCATTTGACACGAGTGCCATCATCAAATGCATTACAACTCTAACCAATGTCATCTTTTTGTACAAAAATAAAGGACAACTTGTTCCTTGCCCCAAGAAACTTATACATAGTATGGAAGCACTGAATACAACTGTATGGCCCATCATAGTGATTTTTCCAAAACCTAAAATTCCCAATCTCTCAACTGTTAAATTTCTTAAAGAATGCTTGACACTGTGGAATCCCATATGGGCAAAGGTCCTTACTAATAATGTCATATGACACTAAACATTTTAACAAATCTGATTATCTTTATTTATTCTGGGTACGTCTATATGAGATGTTTATTGTAGAGTAGGCTAATTACCTCTGCAGAAAGCATCTTGGCATCTACATATGCAGGCCCATTAGGGTGGAGTAAACTAATAAGCTCTACAGCAGGGTAATAACTGTAAATAGTAGTAAATAAGTACTATCCTTCTGCAGAGTTTCTTACTCCACAGCAGTGTGCCTGTAGATGCTAACCTGGCTGACTGGGGCACAAGGGTGCTTCAGTACGGGGGCTGCCTGCTGGCTAGCCTTGTACTAGGATACCCTCATGCCCCAGCCAGCCCCTCTACATCACATTGAACTGGGTTGGAACAGCCCCAGACTGGCAGGCTGACCCCTCCTCCTCTTCTCTCCCCCGTCCTTCCCCTCCCCCCTTAACTCCCCTGCCAGCCGAGGCTACTCCAACCCCACTAAACATGCTGCAGTCCCAGGCACACATTCAAACAGCGTGCCTGGAAGCAATAAACTCCAGTGCAATAAGCACTGGAGTTTATTGCTTCACATTCAATGCATGTACAATGCATTTATGTATTTAACCATGTTTAGTTGGTAAGAAACAGACCTGTCTAGTTCTCTTCCCTCCTGTATGTGCCTGTGTTTTGTACCTTTCTCCTCCCACACAATAGTCCAAAGTCTGTGCTTGGGTTTCTGATCATACAAGGAAATATTAAAATCTGGTAACCAAAACTCTTCTAAATGTAATGACCTGTCTAACTTCTGATGCCATATTGTTTTGTTCACATAGTAAAAATCCCCACCAAAATTTATTATGAGCTGAAGCATGCCTGTGTATGCTTCTTTTTTTGAAGCATCTTCATATCCCAGTATTCATACAGGTACTTTTCATTGGAAGTCCATGTTCAGAGAGCACTGCCAAGTACAATTATTTCCTGACTTTTTTTTCTTAATAATAATCATTAATGTTGTTTCTAGAAACCCAAATTTTATATTAAAATATTTATTTCCTTGCCAGGTTTCTTCTCTCATCTGTCCGGCAGACCATCATGTGTTTGTTTGTTGTTTTTTTTTTGTTTTTTTTTTTTTATGAATGGCTTATTAACATAATTGTCAAAAGCAGTGGTGCTCAAGCTTTTTTTAAGCAGGACAAATAATAAAATCAGAATTTCAGAAATGGGCTGAAAAACATTGTTGGAGTTCTGTGTACATGGTGAGCTTTCTAAGCTCATCAGTTGTTAGTGTGGACTGGCCAGAGCCACTGCATTTGCGCGGTTCAAGAGTCCAGGGGATAAGCGCTGCCACTGCTCATCCCGTTTTTCTCTGCTGTGGCAGGGGAGAAAGAGGGGACAAAAGATGGCTTGTTTATCCAGTCACGCAAAAGTAGTGGTTGTGGCCATAGCTCACACTGACGTACTGACACATTGCTCCTTGTAGACTTAGAAGCCACACTGACATGGTAATGGGCTGTTCACACCGGTTTTGCAGGCCACATCCAGCCTGTGGGCCATAGGTTCAGCATCACTGGTCAAAAACATAATGAGCTCTGAAGGAAAATGGACTTAAGTACAGAACTTTGTTATTTTTCCCTATTAACTGACCTCAGACGGGTATTCACCACAAATGCATTTTAATCTTTTACGAATCTAGAACTCTTAAAGCTTTGCATAGCTAACCATAGGTTTATAGGACAGGTTGATGATATTGTTTAAAATCTTCCAGGACTGGCAAAGTCTCCTTGTAGGGATGTAGCTGATAGCAGGAAAGTAACTCTTTTTGCAAGTGTTTATTAAATCAGCATCTTAAATGACATAAGTTATATGGTGAAATTTAGTCTTTTTACTAATGGCAGACGAGGTTCTTTGGATAAATCTGATATCTTTTATTAGACCAACTAAATAATTGGAAACATTTTTCTTAGCAAGCTTTCGGTTTAAAAACCCTTCATCAGGGTGAGGAAGCATCTGTAGTTGGTGTGTGCTCTTCTTGGATGGAATGAATAGTAAAGAAGCCAGAGACTAGTGAGGAGTCAGTGGGTGAGTCACAGGTGGGCGGGGGGACGGGTACAGAGAATGTAGCAGGTAAATAGTGGAAAGGTATCTGGGGAGTCAGATGTCAGGCAGGCTATTATGCATCACAAATCCAATGTCTAAATTTAGTCCATCTTTGTATCCAGGAGGTTGATGAAGTGAAGTTCATAGGCTCATCTGTGAAAAGTGTTTTGTAAATTCATTTTACTAATAGAACTTGTGTCAACGTAGAGAGGATTTCTACTAGCACACATTGATTAGGGGTGATATATTTTTTGGACTTCTAACTAATGTAGCTATGACAACATCATTTTTTAGTCCAGACCAGGTATGAGAATCTCTCCTGTTACCTACAGGTTGACCATGTCCATTGATGCAGGAAGGATGGCATGCTGCATCCCAAAAATGAAAGCATTCAACATTTTAGACTTAATCTACTTTTTTCCTGTGTTTTCTCTTCATAAATTTTATTATGCTTGTGTTCTGAGGTGTCTTTAGGATTTTATTCCAAGTCTTCCATTATTATTATTATTATTATTGGTTTTTAAACCACTTGGGGTAAGGCTTTGCATGAATATTCACGGTGTTAATTCCCTTGTTTCTGTCCTCCACCACTTCACATGTAGTTAATGTTGTAATGCAGATTTTCCTTCCTTTTTAAAGGAGGGGATGACCGCCGGGTACTGCTTTGGCAAATGGAAGAAGCCATCCACTCCAGAGTCAAACCAGTTCAGCTGAAAGGGGAGCATCATTCTAACATCTTTTGCCTGGCTTTCAACAGTGGCAACACAAAAGTATTCTCTGGAGGTAAGAAGGATCTATGAAAAAGAAACTTAGCCTACAAAAAATGAAGTATGGACTCTCTCTAGTGTAAGAACCATAAACCAGATTCTACCTTCCACAAAAGCCTTTGACACAAAATTTGGAACAAAAACGGTCTTGAAGCTGTGCTGAATGACTGAGGATTCCCCTGGAACAGGGAATGGTTGAAGCTGAGCTGGCATAGGGTACTCTGTACCATCCCTCCTTTTTGGGAGAGGCCTAAGCAGGTGTAGGTTGCTCTAAGATAAAACTGGGTCTAAATCAGACCCTGCTGTGCCACAGACAGAGAAATGGTAGGTGGTTAAAAGTCTCCTTTGTCCTTCCCTTTTCTCAGCTTCACCAAGCAAAGCTTTGACTCAGCTTAGGCAGGCCCTTCATCTAATATGTCTCTAACATTCCTTGCACATTTGTGGAACTATACACAAATATTAATCAAGGGGAGGAAACAGAACTTCCATTAGAAGCCGTCAGTTCAAATTCACACTGGGTTCATAACAACCAAAAGCCATTGCTATCTGGTGACTCTCTTTTTCTTGAACCAAGCTCATGATGTCATTTCAAGGTCTCGGTAGACAAGGTGTCTCTGATATTCTACCATATTTGGCACTGATTGGTTCTGTTGTTTGTAGTCTTATATCCCTTTGGTAATTTAATTGTTTAAAAATTGAACTTCTTTCACTCTTAGGGTTAATGTTTGCTGGGATGAACTAGAAAAATGCCTGGTATTGAAAGGTATCAGTTCAGATCTGATGCCTTTTACCAGTGCTAGATTTCTGTCCTTTTTCTTTATTATGAAACTTTTTAAAAAGAGTGTTGGGGGGCATTTATCAGTGAATGGCTCTTTGGAGGCGTATCAAAATCTGGAGTCGTCTTTTGTGCTGTACTTCATTTCCCACTCTAACATGATTAGTAAATGAATATATAGTTTGGCTTATTTGTTTTGAGCGTCCATTCTTGAGGCTTCTGAGCATAGTCCGTAATTGTCTTTTTCCACTGAGATTTGTAAACTTAAAACCAGTTCCATGAACTGATTTGCAGATCCAAATGGTGGAAACTGTTTTTCTCTTATGCTGTTCTGAAATTTTAACACCTTTTTGAAAAATAACATGATCTAGTTTGAGACTGAGTGATGACTTTGCCCTTGCAAATTAGACACTGAGAAAGCAGGAATCAAAAAGGAAAAACCTACCCCTGGGTTCAGGTGTTTTGACTTGGTTGTGGTCTAAGTTGCATTTATTGCTGATTTAGTGTTTCATATCAGATGCCACAAACACGCTAATTTCATCAAACCAGTATGAGGCATATGGTGTTTCCTGTGCAACCAAGGTAAAATTTGTGTAGGGGGGTAGCAATTTACTTTAGACCACACAAGTGACTGAGAGTCTGACTCCCGGGTCCTGTATCCATCTGTATCAGTGTTTTGCTGTATGACTTCGGGCAAGTCTCTCATGCTCTCTGTTGCCTCCATTTTATATCCAGGCTTATTTTATTTTATCAAGAGCTCTGAGATCCTTGAAAAGTAAGATGATACTGCAAGTTTTTAGGTTTTTTTCCATATGCAATTCCATAGTAGCATTTTGAGTTAAATGTATTATCTGATTATATTTGTCAACTGAAAAGATAAAAATATACACAGTTTGCACAAATTGCATCAAGTTTGTGGAGCTCTTAGTTCATGGTGACAGTGGAAAACTTCTCTTCAGGGTAAAATGTCTGACAACTAGTGTAACAGAATTTTGGCAGATTTTTCTCAAAGCAGTTGTAGCTTTCCCTTTGCCCCTGCTCACTCCTCCCCCCTCACCTGGAATGTACATACTTTATGTACAAAATAGCTCATCCAAAAGATCTCATAGCAGTATGTGTGTGCATGTGTATATAAAAAGAATATATTCTATTTAGCTGTTTGTAAAGTGGAGGGCAAGAGCAGCACAGTAGTCTCTAGAGAGAACTGAACCAACAAACCAGGCAAGCCACTTCTTATATGAAAGTGCTACAGACCCCTCCGTATCTGTGCATATAAAAAATATGAGCGTACATTCAGTTTAATATCCAAAAGATCATAACTTCATGGAAATCTGTTTTCTGCCTTGGGTAGATGGAAAAACTGAACAAACCCTGGAAAGAACTGAATTTGTAGCTTTGTAAAGGCCTGGCATAAATTTGGTGCATAAGCTATCGAGCCAGACCTGTCTGTGTGTGGTGTGCTTTCCCCATTGGTATGATTAAAAAAGAAGAGTAAATACTTTTTGGTTTTTCCTCCTCATAACCAGTGTTATCAAAAGGAAGATGTTGTGAACGAAATGGAGGAATGATATGCAGAACTCTTCCCAAGTTATTCACTAAACATGGACCTTCTCTGGTTAAATATTACAGTGTAATCCAGTCCTGCTTAGCTAAACCATAGTAATACATCCTGCAGGGAGAGTCTTCACTATAAGCACTAATTAGGATGTCCATGTAAACCAATTGGCTGGTAACCAAGCCTTGGTCTCCACCCCTTGTCTCTCCCACTATGCCAAAAGACCAGAGATGGAGACAAGCTATGTTTTGGGGTGGGGATGAGGGTTGCTTTCTAACTTCAGTCCTGTAGCTTGTGAAGGGAACAGAAAGCTGGTTCCTTAACTGCTAGCAGACTTAAGAATAATGGTTTCCTCTCCAGTTGATCTGTATGCACGTATAAGTGTTTGTTCTTTCCTTTGAAAAATCTAGGCTATGTTCTTCACTGCTGTAATTTCATGGAGTTAGTATAGTTTTGATTACTATAAACTTTGCCCTTTATGTATAAGTAGCTTGATTATTGTAACGGGAAACAAAAATCATTGCAATACTCTAAGGCTAGCATGATTATCTCACTTGTGGAGATGTATATAAATCCTTCATCCTGTTAGTCAGAGGTAAACGTTCTCAAGTTTCTTGTTTGAAAGCAAGCAGTTTGAAACATATAGGGCAAACCAAAACCAAGTCCTCTTTATCTAAACCGCATAAGAACTTATGTATTCTTGTTCCTTTTGAAACCTCCCCACATCCTCACTTACGCTCATGCATGATGTGGGAGCTTTACCATTCAGTAGATGGCATCACAACAATACAACGGATGAACCTGGTAGGACTAAGGATTCATACTTTTTTTTTTTTTTTGTACCTTTCTCCTCTAAATAAATAGTAACTGCATGTTGTGCTGCTTACCTATGAAAAAGTGCCAAAGGTGTATGCTAGTGCTTGGTATGGAGACTGGGGTTTGTTAAGGAATAACCTCTCAGCATTAGAAGTTGGGGTCCAAATAACTAGATGCTTTTTCTTTTTTTTGTGGCTGCAGCCATGTGAAGAGTCAGAATCCCATTTAAAGAATGTGATCAAAGGAGGTTTATCTTATTTTCATATTAATTAAAAAAACAACAACACTGTAGTGTGGGTGCAGCTACATGACTGTGATTGCAGCAACACTGAACATTGTTTTGCTGACAAGCCAAGTGCACTGAATCCATGGCTTAGGCATTAAAACCATGGTAGCATCTTTTCTGCCCTTTCTCTTACTCTTGAAATTAGTTTGACAATTAAAGCTTTCTTTATAAGGCAGAAAGGGGTAAGGGGCAAGAAGCTCTTTAGATCTCCCTTCCTGAAGATTTCCCTTCCCTTCCCCATCTCCCATACACCAAAACTGTCCAGAACTGGCAAAGAATTATCAGTAATACTCCCCAGTGAACTGAAAAATTGATTGTTGAGCATTGTGAAGCACACTGCCTCCTCATTGAGATTGCATGCCTCTAGTGCTATACACAAGGAGACTGACCTACAGCCTCTCGCTGAGCAGGGTGCTGACCACTCGGCAACCAAGCTGGTTTCCTGTCCACTGTACTTTCGTCTTCCAAATAGAAATTGCGGTCATTGTTTTTGGGTTTTTTTCTTTTTTTTTCATTATAAAGTGTTAATCGCTAGTACATGATGTTAAGTGTTTATATTTCTCTTTATAGGCAATGATGAGCAAGTTATACTCCATGATGTTGAAAGGTAAATACATAGTTTGTGTTTCCACTCCTTTGTCAGCTTCCTAACATTAGTCACTGGAGGCAATTCTAGTTCCAACTGATAACCTATAAAGAAAGCAAAGATTGTATTAAGCCCAAGGACTACTTTATTTTAAATTTAACCTTGGGAAACTTTGGAGTAAAAATGTTGACTTGTGTATTTTTTAGGGTTTTTTTTTTTACGTTTTGTAATTCGTATCTTGCAGAACAAGAAGGCAATTCTTTATAAATATCAAGGCTCTCCTGAAAAAAGAATAATATGTTTTAAGTGAGGAACTTTAGGTTCAAGGGGCCAGATATTTAATGACTTTCTAGCACCTAGCTAGATTTGAATCCACTGAAATGAAAAGGAGTTAAACTTCTAATCTAAATCTTCAGGTACCTAAAATGCTCTTAAAAACTGTCCACAATGCCCTGATTCTCTCTACTTCTGGTCACTTTGTGTCAAAACATCAAAACAAGGCAAATTGGTCTTTATAAATCTTATTGAATGGCCACCTGCTTATAAGGGTTAGCCCAATTAAACATAATTAAGGATCTGTGTCTAAGTATCAGAGTTGATCAAATCCACCTCTGAGAGAACCTGTATGATTTAGATTGATTTCTGAGGTATAATTTTCATAAGTAATTTTTTTTTGTCCATACCTGCTGTTTAAGTCCCATGGACTATGAAGCAATTGTGTCTAACTTGCATTAAAGAAAAATTAAAACAAAGACCAGGCAAGAACAACTACAGGTATAAAAACAGAGAGAAATATAAAACCTTAAATCTTTGCGTTTCCTGAGCCCTAGTTAGCCCTGTATAATGATTTGAAGTATTTCTTGCTTAGCTTGTCCAAAAATGTTTGTTACCTGAGTCACAAAATAACAAAATTCTCTTAAGTGTCCTAACTGAAATTTGTGGGGAGGAGGTGGGGAGACCATAGTAGCTGTGTCTTCAGCTACATTTCTAGTAGGAATAGTCTGTCACTTCTTCTTTTTTTTTTTTTCCTTTTGCCTCCCCTCCCTCCAATGTTGTTTGCTTTAAGTCTGGGAATGTCAGAAGCTCATAGATGAAGGTTTATGCATCCTATCTTTATTAGTTTCTATAAAAACTTTATGCTGCTGGCTCTTTCACAGAAAAATGTTCATATTTTTTTTTCTCCTTAAGGATTATAATTACAGCTCTTTAACTTTGTGCATTCATAACACATTTGATTTTCGGATACATCATGTCCAGCTGAAATAAGTTTGAAGCCCTCTTTTACTACTGCAGTACAATTATCTGCTTCATTTTCTGCAGGGAACCCAATTAGTCTGATATCCTAATGCTGATGTAATCCTCAAGAATCTTACTCTGCTTAACACTTCATTATCTTTAACGATGCCTGTGCGTACACCAGTTCTGTCAACTTCCTTTGCATGCATTTAAGTGGCACTTTTTGCGCCTCTGCTCTTGGCCTCTAAATTATCAAAGCTCCAGGTTAATTATCTATGAAACAATTAATAGCTCTTTCATTTAGGAAGCAACTATAATGTGGACATTGCATTCATTTTAGACATGAGCTCCTTGAGGGATTTGCTGTGCCCTGGAGTGTCTGCCAGGTGGATGGCATCCGGGTTCTTCCTTAAAAATTACAGCAAATCGTAGGCTAAAATAAGTACTTTCTGGCCTTTTAAAATGACGAGATTTTTAACAGTCATAGCTAGGCATTCCTTTTCCTCTCTCTTTCTTTTTAAGTTGACCTATAAAGTTGGCAAGGGGAGCAAACTGAGTTTCTACCTTTCCCCTCCCCCCCCCGCATTGTATAATGATAAAGGCTAGGTCAGGGGTGGGCAATTTATTTGAGCTCAAGGGCTACTTGAGGAGTTTTGGAGAGCTGTTGTGGGCCAGGTCATCACCCCTCTCCTCCCTGGGCAGCAGTTCACCAAAACTCCCTAAGTGGCTTTGCTTTGCACTCAGCCAGGCAGTTGAGATGGGGCCTTGGGCAGTATCTGGGGCAGGCAGGGCCAGGGCTGGGATCATAGGGCTGTGACAGCGCAGGGCCAGGGATCCAGGGCACAGCCACAATCCACTGCCCACGTGGTCCTGTGATGGGTGCTGGTTTCATGGGCAAAGGCATATGGGGAACAGATTGCAGCTCAGCCACAGCCCCACATTGTCATTGCCCCATGATCCCAGCTCCACCTGCCCATCCTGCTATGATACTGCTCCCTGCTCAGCCACAGCCCTAGCCTGTCTGCCTAGCCATGCTTCCCCACCCCCATGGGTCCCACCGCTGGTGGTGGGTGCAGGGTGGACGGGCTGAGGTGCCCAGGCAGCGGGGCTGGGGCTGGTGGCGTTGGAGACGGTGGCAGTTGGAAGGAGCCACTGCCACCACCCGAGTTGCCAGGAAGCGAGTCTGGCCACTGTGCCACCCCAGCCCTACTGTATGCTTGGGGGCCATGGGTCTGGCTTAGGACTCTTTCCTGCTTGTTTTTATACATAAAATTTACGTCTCTTTTACAGTGGAAGACTCTTTAAGGCTTAGAGAACTAGTGACATTGCATCACAAGAGCCATTAGGAAAGCAGAGCAGTGAATACTGCTTAACCTCTTGCTTTTTTGTTACCGCAATGTTTATCAGTCATCGAAGTTAAAAGACTCTTGTTAAAGAATCCACACCCACTTTGACTTTTTAGCTATTCTCAGAGTCCCAGAAAATCCTCCAAAAACAAGGGAGAGCAGATCTTTTATACTGATGATACTTTTACATTAAAAGTCAAGCAGGAAAAACATTACTAAAACCAGAACACTTTAATATATTTTCACACATTCAAAAAAGCAGAGAAAGGCACAAACTCAACTTAAAGATTACCTTTGCCAAATGGGTTTGATCTCCAGAATTCCAAAAGTTATTTTGTATTGATTTATTAACTCTCCAACTCCTGAAAGACGCATCTTCCCTTATTGCCTTTGGCTCCATTCCTGCATTTTGTTCTTTTCATTTAATAGGTCCTGGTGCCACAGTAGCACTGTTTGGTAAAATTGAGGCCAGGTTTATCCCTGGTATTATAATGGTGATGGGTTTAATCCTATTAACTCATTTTATAGTATCTTATGTACCTTCTTAAATGAGCAAGAGAAATACTAAAAATGAGACAGTTGCTTGTAAACTTTTGAAACGTGGAAAGAAAGAGAAGCTTACCTCACTGCAAAACTTCTCTAAAGCAACATCGCTTTTGTAAACATCTGTGTATTCTCAAAGTTTATAGCATGTGTGTAATGTGAGTGTTTTTGTTTTTGTCTTGGTATCATGGTGTCTGGTACACAATTATATTTTTAATAACAAATGTTTATGTTTTGATTTGAGCAGCATTAACATTGTTACTAAACTTTGCCAAATAACACAGCTTTTGGCCACGGACAGGCATTATATTTCTACCAAGAGAACTGGAGTTCTCCCATATACAAACTACAAACATTTTATTGATTTATCTCATATGGAAAACATGCTATATCCAGGTGTTAATCTGGAAGACTTCCCTTGCAAGAGAGACTGTTTCGCAAGAATGAATGTTTATACATTTCCTTCCTGGTCTGATCTGGAAGGTGAGGTCTAGTCCAGGAGGGGAGCTGTAGGGTAACGTCCCCAGTCTGAGGAGTAGTTAGGGGGTTTGCCCAGATGCCCCCTCCACTCTGTCTTCTCCTGCTCAGTGGGAGTAAAGGAGCAACTGGTCCTTGCTCCCTTTATGCTCCTTAGGTTGGGGTCCCCACTCTGAAGCTGTAGAGGGGAAGTACCCCACTGCTCCCTTTACAGACATTTAAAGGCTTGAGGCTGGGTGCTGAGCCAGGGAGAGCTGCTGCAGGGCTGAGAGCCCAGCTGGGTAGACCTGCAGCAGTTTTAAAAGCTGGGGATCTCAAAACTGGGGTCAAGGTGGCTCTCCCCAGCCCCACTTCCCTGTACCCTGTTCCCCAAGCTACACACCTGGCCAGTTAAAAACCTGGGGCTGCCTGTTGACAGCTTGCTCCCTACCCAGGCAGGGAGAAAATGGTTTATCAAGTAATGAGCTCCCTTAAGGGCTGACTCGGCCCAGGGAGCAGCAGTCTAATGCCCTCTGGCTGGAGAGCTACATAGATAAGCTTTCCAGCCAGGGGGCTGGAATGTGTGCACTCCTGCCCCCAGGCGTTTTTCTATTGGTATGGATTTCTCTGAAATTCTGGCTGGTAGAAATGAACACCTCTCCAGGACCATGGCTACAAATCTTACTTGTCTTCCAAAACAGCCCGGCTCTCCCACCAAAATGTGTGTGTATGTATGTATGTATCAAGAGAAGGGAAAATAAGACATGTGTTTCTCTTTCAGCACTGAGACCTTGGATGTGTTTGCCCATGAAGATGCAGTGTATGGCCTTTCAGTGAGTCCAGTGAATGATAACATCTTTGCCAGCTCATCTGACGATGGCCGGGTTCTCATTTGGGACATCAGAGAGTCTCCCCATGGAGGTGAGAGCTGTAGGCAGAAAAGAGTAATTTAGTAATTGGTATTTTGGGGTATTAAAAAAGCTCTGTTTTAGCAGATGAAGAGGGATGAGTGCACTGGATGACTTCTATGGTCATGTCCTGTGTAGTAGTCATCTGAATTATTGTAACAATACGGGAATGCCAACCTGAAGTAGGTGTAGGGGTTTGTTTGTTTTGTTTTGTTTTGTTTTTAAACCCTCAGATACCTTTTGTGTGTGTGAATGAGTACACACATACACTTTCCTGCATGCTTTGGTGCTTCTGTGTCCCATGAGCTGCTGTATGTGAGCAGTTTTCCCCCCGCCCTTTTTTTTTTTTTTTAAAAGATACATGAAACTTCACATCTTGTGCCTTTACAAAGCACAAAAATAAACAAACCCAGATTAGTCCTAGAGTGCCTTATTCCTAGTGGTATAGTTCTTGCATGCTATCTCTGCTTAAGTGTCCAAATTGAGTATTGTCATGTTTTAACAAGTGTCTTGCAGTATTAGAACTTACATTTCCTGGGATTAGAAAGTTTGGTTCGGGATAGCTACAGCATCTTGTAGCGTATTTAATCCATCATTATTAGTATGAATTCTCAAGTCCTTCCTAATGTGTTGTCTGTTTTGTTTTGCTTTTGATTTATTTTCTTATGGGGGGGAAAGGCATACTAGAAACCTAATTTGGGTTATTAGTAACTGGGGTTTTTTTTGTCGTCATAGGAAAGTAGCGCTGGAAGGGACCTCACAAGGTCATCTAGTTCAGCCTTCTCCCCAAAGCAGGATCATCCTTGACTAACCCAGCCTAGTGATGTATCTGTCTAACCTGCTGCTGACATTTCCAGGGATAGGGATTCCACAGCTTTTGTAGGTAGCCTGTTCCAATGTCTGACCACTCTTGTAGTCAGAGAGCTCTTCCTAATCTTTTGTCTTCACTTCAATTTCATCATCATTCCCCCTTGCATGCAGTTTTCTTTAGTGTAGAGCTGCTGTTTGTTTACAAACAATTTTCTTACACTTATAAATATGTAACCCTTCTTGCTTACAGATGCAGTTGTGTGGCATTGGTGACTTAGTTTCCCCCAACAGTACCTCAGTTTAACAGGATAGAAAGATTTGTGTGTAAATAAGTCACATTTATCCAAAGAGCAAGCTGCAACCCTGCATGGAAACCTGCTAATACAATTACCCCTTTGAACAGTGCATCTTAAAACTCCAACTCCAAATAGTCTTACAAGGACCCTCCAGGGTGAGAATCTTCATCTTGTACACAACCTAAGCTATTCCAGATGGCACAAGGACTTCCACTATCCCATAGTTGCATTGATCTCACTAGTTTCTGCAGCGTTGTCAGTGCTAATCACTCAGGTCCTGCTGGGGTCTCCTTGTTGGGAAGTCAGTCCTCCAAATGCTCCCATGTTACAAGTCATCTTTCCCACTTCCCCTCTTGCTAGCCCTCAAACCAGCCTGGGAAGCTGTAGTTCAACCTGTTGTCCCCTGTTCTTCATTTTCATGGGCTTTTCATAGCCCCGCCCGCTCCTTCTCCTCTTGGCGGGAGGCAACTTTGTCAGTTTCCAAAGCAGGTTGGGAGCCTTAGTTCAACCCAGCTCCCTGGGTCTGGTTTTCCTGGACTTTGAAGTGGCCTCGCTCTTCTCTGCGTACCTGCCCCTGGGTTGCAAGAGGTTATTACATAAGCATACCTTTTGGTAGCTGCATAGGGAGAACACATTGGATTAGTTCATCTGGTAGGCTTTACTTCTGAGATTTAATTGCAGTCATTGGCTGCAATTTGTTTCAAGTACCACCCTTCTTGCTTGCATTTTTAAACCATAGAACAGTGGTTCTCAAACTTTTTTGACTTGGGGCTCCCCTCTAACATTTTCAAAATGTGTTGACACCACTGGGTGAGAAACGCTGTTAAACCCAAGTTAACTGGGTGCAACCACCTCCAGGTAAAACTGGCTCTGTACCTGGTACACAGCCAGAACAGGAAGGGATGTGGCATGTGTTTGTGCTCTCCTGCATTAAGGTTCTCTAACCCAAAAGCGGGCAGCAGAGCCGTCTCATTCTGCATTCCTGTTCCAATCCTGCATAACATCTCATGGAAACAGATGCCTGCTAGTCAGGTGGAACTGTCCCATGTGTTTTGGTTTCTGGGAGGAGACTGAGGGGGTGTAGACCAGGAAGGGCTGCAGCCTTAGCCATCCCTCCTGCCTGCTGTAGAATAATTGATTAACCTTTAATGCAGGTGATATGTGTGCACATGCCACAGCCCTGTGCACAGAGCAGTTTTACCTGGTGGCTGCTGCAGTAGCACCTGTGTCCCACCACCCCTGAGGGGGTCTCACAGCACCCTGCTTCAGAACCACAGCCCTAAAATAAATTGATTTTTTGAAATATGCCCATACTGCAGAAAGTGCATTCATAGCTTGGGTTGGCTAACTCTGGTTAAAACAGTAGAAAGTAATTGCAGTTCCAACATCTATTATGTTGAGTAGCCAGCAAGGGTTCAATTCAAGGCTTTAGTACAGAAATGTGATCTTCTAAGCAGAGTTTAAAATCTGATTGTAATGCCTTTACTGATCCTTTAAGCACATTTAAGAGTTCATTTCTACAGTGTAGACAATGCTAGACTTGAAACCCATTTAGGAGTGCCTATAACGGTGCATACAGAACAAACTAAACATCTATCTTCAAGATGACTAAAAGCCATTAATCTTGTCCTATTTAACTTTTTATGTAGATTGTCAATATATTTTCAAGTTTTCATGTGATCTATGAATTTAACATGACAATGCAAAAAACATTTGTTACTTGAAGAGATTGTTCTTGTACTTAAGGAAACGTGGTACCTTAATGTAGTGGTACAATTTAAGTGTTTCCTTTTCAAAAAGTAGGGTTGTGTTTGTTTTGTTTTCAAAACTAAATTATACTCCAATGAAAACAGTAACCACAGACTTTCTGAACCCCAACCCCCTAAAGCTGCCTAAGAACTGCTCAGGTAGCTGTGAGGTCCACTGGTGGCACATTCTGGAGCATGGAAAGAGAACATGAAGTGGGCCAGCATACTTTTTGGAAGATAGAAGGTGTGGTTAAGCAATGCATGGAGAAAAGGGGTTTATTATATGGCTAGTAAGCTAAGTGCTTCATATAGCTTGGTTAGTGGTAACCTAGTTTGTCATCCTTTTGCCCCCCTGAGCAACCCTTTTTACCCTGAGCTAATGTAGACTGCATACCCAAGATGGCATGACCATACACCAACTATGTAGCCACTATGTACAGGGTCCTGTACAGGGTCCTGTATTGTCTTCCAACTCTACAAAGTCATGTAAGTAACTATAGTTTTTAATGTTTACTCATGCATTTAAAATCTACGCTGCACAATAAAGAGAGTTTGAAAATCGAACATTACTTGGAAGAGGAGAAATGTGTAAAAAGCAGTTTCGTACAAAATATTCTGTCGCATTTTGGTGTATGCAAAACCTTTTTATTTTTTTAATTTTTATTCTCAGCTTTGAAGCTATATTCCTTAATAATACATCTCAAATATCTCTGCTTTGGGGTAACTAGATTTATTGCACATGCACCAAATTGAATGAATATAGCAGTCTAAGAGTTGGAGACCTCCCGGGCCATTGATTTCAGATTCCAAGTATTGCAAGTAACCACATCATATAAGCTTTTTTAAAAACCAATCAAATTTCATGTTAAAATTTGCTAGTTTTGTAGGCTCCATGCCTGATGGAGGACTATTCTGGAACCTCACTCTTCTGTTAGACAATGCCACCCAATTTCCAACCTGAATTTGTAACCAGTTTATTTCCATTTGTTCTTGTGCCAACATTGTCCTTAATTTTAAATAGCAATTTCCTTCCTACTGTTTATCCCAGATCTATATATATACAAAGCAACAGTATCTCTTCAATCTTGTTTTGCTAGGCCAGTGATTCTCAACCTCGTTCTTGGAGATCCATTGAAAGGAGTACCACAGAAGGTGTTGGGAGATAAGCAGATAAGAGCAGACTAGACTCTAGGTGGTGAGGTGATAAGCATATAAGGCATGCTCAGGCTCTCCCTACTTGACTGCCTTCCCAACCCCACTGCCTGGGCCCTCTGCAAGAATGTAAACATAGTAATACATTGGTTTTTGACATGGGGTGCCACTCAGTTCACCAAAGTTATGGAGGGATCCTTTGAGTCTAAAAATCTTGAGAACCAATATGTTAGGTCAAACTTTCTTAGGTTCTCCATTCTGCTGAAGACTCTGCTAGGTTTTCTTTGCATCTCTCTTCCAATTTTTAAATTAATCTCTCTTGACCCAGAATCGTATGACATCACCTGGAATGCTGTGCGACAGTACTTTGCATAATGGCATTAATATTTCCCTATCTCTACTGGAAATACTTAGCCCAATAAACCCTTGAACCACATTTGCCTTAATCATGATCGCATAATAGTGGTGGCTTTATAGTTATCCTGTGTAAATATTTTTCTGTCTCAAGACTAGTCCTTGAAGAGCTCCACTAGTAACTTCCCTTCAGCTTGACCATCTTGACAGTCTTTCCTAGTTACTTGACCACCAGATAACTTATTTTGTGTGGAGATTTGCATGGTAACATGTGATAGTTCATAGTCAGCATTTTCTGACTGCAAACAGTGCTCACCAATATAAGTAATCCTGTTACCTTGAATAGGACTATTCATAAGAGTGGGCACTGTGCCTATTGGTGCAAGCATAGTAAGTTAACCCTAAATGTCTGAAGAAATTAAACAGTTCACAGATAAACTGTTAGATGCTCTTAAATATTCCATTTAATATATAAGGGGGCATTCCATCCACTTCGATCCTCTCCCATTCCAAATAATGTCAGTCTCTTGCTTAGCTTGTCTTTTGTAGGTTATTTTTTTTTCCCTCCATTCCCACCCATTGAAACTTTTATTTTCTTTGGCTTTGGTGGAGAACGTGTTGAACTTCTCTCAAGAAACAGCCCATGTGCTATTACTGAGCATATGAGCTCCAACCATTACAAAGCATAGATGCCAATAACAAAAATAAGAATCCCCTCTTTCTTTGTGAAAGTGACTTATCTCATTAATTTGGATGGTATAATCTAGTTTTAATTAGATGAGTTGTCATGCTTTTGTAGATTATGACAAATTGCCTTCCATATTACACTACTATATTTATAATGCAGGTCAAGGAAATTTGGATAAATAAGTATTCGCTAAATATAAATCTATTTGCTATTCGGAAACATTCCCAGCTCCTTCATTTGGTATTCTGTTCCTGTTTCAGTGTCTACATTCAGTGAATGGGGTCTACGTCTCTCAGTGGGAGCTTTCTTTTTTTAATGATTCAACATTGTATATCACAGCAGGGACCTGACTTGATGCGAACTTAAAGGATCATCCTTACCATGA
Organism: Crocodylus siamensis; assembly: GCF_052110815.1. NCBI lineage: Eukaryota > Metazoa > Chordata > Crocodylia > Crocodylidae > Crocodylus > Crocodylus siamensis. The sequence continues at coordinate 224,663,549 of NC_143396.1, read as the reverse complement.
GGCTACTTTTGAAACTACATTTTGACGAGATCCAGCCTTAGTGCCTTTGGGTAGACTTGTTGGAACAAATATCAGTCCCTCTTCTCTCTCCTGACAATTAGTATTTGTATTGGCCTAAAATCTAGCAGCCCTAATCACAGACCTGAGCTGTACTGTGCTGACCACAATAAAAACGCATGGGGGTGGGGAAAGACAGTCCCTGCCTCACATAACTTAAGAGTGTAAGTGTGAGCAGGAATGGATGGATACAGGCAGATGTAAAAGAACATGGAAATAATTTGACAGCGTTATTATTCTAAAAGGTGGTCTCAGCATACCAATACGCAAGCTGGTGTCAAGTTTTTGTAGACATCATAAAAACAAATGAACAAAAAAACAAATTTAGTACTGTTGATATTTGTGGGGAACTAACTTTGAACGTAAAGAGCAGCATGGAAAATGCACAGATATTTGTTAGGAAATGTAGCAAGGGGGTAAAGGAGAATGGCACACTGGGCTGGCCAGAGATGGGACTTCTCTATAAACAGCATGAGGTACAGAGAGAATATGACATGAAGGGCCTTGAAAGTGAAGACAAGCAGCTTTTGTTGATTCAATGGAATGGGGAGGGGGCACAGTGGAGGGGCACAGAGAGAAGGTTGACATGATGAAAGCAGTAGGTTAGGAAAACCATCTTTGTCTCACTGCTCTGAATAAATACCAACAGGACAAGCAGTTGTCAGGCTACTGAGAAACGTAAGATGACCTGAGGAGTGCTTGAATGAACGTTCTAGTTGTGTTGGTAAATAAGAGAGACTATATTCTAGATATTATGCAGAAAGTACCTGCAAGACTTAAATACTGTGATGATCTAGAGTAGGGGTGGCCCAAGTCTGGTCCGCATCGGGTCCCTTGGCCCCACCTGGCCCAGGTGGCATCCCCTGGTGGTGTGTCCTGCTGCCCCCTGGGCACACAGCAGAGCTGTGGCAGCTCTGCACTGGACTGCCTTTAGGGGCTGGAACCAGCCCAGTCCCTGCTGCCACTGCTACCTCTCAGGTCACAGACCCTGGTAATTAACACCTCTGGGTCCTTTTTAAGTTCTCGAGTTTAAGCTGATCTGAAGCCCTCCACAGAGAAGAAGGTGCTGGAAACTGAGATATTAGTTTGTACAGGAGTCACTTCTGTATTTATTCTATGAATATGTTTAATGTTGAGTTGTTATGGAAGCTTGTAGTACTTGTCAATCATTGAGTCTGGGGCATGTGTATCTTGAAAGTGTTTGTGTCCAGCAGCTATTGTCTAGATCAAGATTTTGGTTAGGAGGTTATAGGGAAAGGGATGTACAAGAGGAGGGATAGTGAGATAGGAAAATGATACTTGGAAAAAGTGGGAAAACGGGATTTTAAGAAGGGTGTGATCAACTCTGATAAAGAAACTTTTTTCATAACATTGGGAGTCATTGTATTACAGACACTGATATTTTTTTAGGAGGCAGGCATGGAGTCTGTCTGTCACTTCATTTGTTGCCTTATCTGTATTTTACATATATTTCTCAAGCACCTGTTACCTTTTTAGATGGTAAGTTTTAGAACAAGTAGGCAGTGCTTGTGTGCTGTCTACTGCAACATGCAGCTGTTCAGCTTGAGGCCTTTTGAGTACTACATCATTTAAAAGGTATGGTAAGGATCTGCCACCTAGGTTGACAAGAAGTAGGCCCTAAAAGCATTAACTCTATAGGGGGAATTGAGGAAGGTATGTTTGAAGGCAGTGTGATTTGAGGCCTACACTAAGAAGCATCACACAATTTTGGATATCTGCAAGCTTCTGGATTATTTTTTCCTCATAGTGGAGATTTACATCTTAAATAAAGAGATATTGTGAGGGTCCCTAACTTATTAACTGTTTTTCCCAAACCAGAGAAGTTTTCATGGAGACCTTCACATCCATTTGTAATTATTCCACCTAGTCCTTATAACAACTGCATAAACTGCTTACACAAAAAACTATCATTTTACAAAAAGCAGGATAGATGTTTCTCAATCCATAACATAATTTAACTGTTAGGAAAAAAAGAGATAGGAAAAATGAACTCCATGAAATTTCTCTTTACATAGGTTGAAGATTAGGAAGAACTTTCTGACTTTGAGGGTGGCCAAGCATTGGAACAGGTTACCTAGAGAAGTTCTGGAATCTCCATCCCTGGAAATTTCAAGAGCAGGTTAGACAGACACTTGGCTGGGATTGGTTTATTTAGGGATCCTGCCTTAAGCAGGGGATTGGAGTAGATGACTTCATGAGGTCCCTTCCAGCCCTAGTTTCTTTTGATCTTTTTTTCCCTTTTTTTTTTTTTTTCTCCTATCATTCTTTTTATTAATATTTCTCTTCTGTGTGAGCAGTTTCTGTGGCTGCTTTAAGGACTAGTTGGAGTAATTGCACATGGATTGGAAAGTCACCATGAAGTTTCTGTTTTATTCAAGGTGCAAGCTCCACTACAAAAAAAACAAAACCAAAAAAACACAACCCCCCTCCCCCCCCCCCAAAAAAAAATACAAAAAAACCATGAGGGTCCATAGCTTATGAACTGTTTCCCCAAACCAATGTTTTCATCCTTCTGTCTTAAGGAGCTTTAAATAGTGGGTCTGTATAAATGGCAAGATATTTTAGTTCTTCTGTTAACCTTCTTTATGCAGAGTGATTTATTTCTATTAAATGTCATATTGGATTTTTTTCCATATTGGGTAAAGATAGTAGATATGCGGGAGAATTAAAAAACATCAGTTACCTTATGGGATGCATGGATTTAAACTATGGGGAAATGTCTCAATTTTCTTATCTTGTTGTAGAAATATAGCAAATCACTAAACCATTGCATCAAATTGTCTTAGGCATGGATTGTTCTTATTTCTGAAAATTTAATTTTTCAACAGAGCCATTCTGCTTGGCAAACTACCCTTCAGCTTTTCATAGTGTGATGTTTAATCCAGTAGAACCCAGATTACTGGCTACCGCTAACTCCAAAGAGGGCGTGGGACTTTGGGATATTCGCAAACCTCAGAGGTAAGAGCAGTTGTTGGTGAACATTGTGCTGTGAAACTGACCTCCTTTCTGAGGAGGGTACTTGCTGCTCAACTTGCTAGCATACAAATATGAGATGTTGAGATGACTTGCTTCAAAAAAGAAAACCTTCATGCTCTAGGAATTGTATTTACAATAATTACAGATCTATTAATGTGTATATATAGTAGAATATTGATTATATAAGCTACATTTATCTGGAAAGCTTCACCTCCACAAGAAGATCAGGTAAATGAGTTTCAGAAAGGTCTTTGGCTTCCTCAACATTGTGGCTTGCCCTCTTTAGTGGGCTTGCTTTAAACCCAGTTCTTATGCACTGAATCTGTAGTGAAGTTTATTTCCTCTTGATTAGCATAGTCTGAAGATGTCTTAATTTTTTACAGGTTTCATATTAACTGTTCACTTCCCTTGTTTCATAACATCACAACAGTAATACTAGAGAGAATAGACAAGTTCAGAAAAATGAAGTAATTCAGAGATGGTGTATGTACAATGCCAATATCCCCAGTTATGAAAACAACCTACATACAATGGCACACTTGTATTTGTTTCATTTATACATTGGAAGGGGGAAATTTTTATTTCTTCCAGATTTTAAAGAAAAATTAAATCTAAAATTAAATCTTGCATTGGTAATGACTACAGGAGAGATCAGTCTTACTTTTATAAAATTATTAGGATTGGCTTTTGCAAATATAATTTCAACCTGTTAAGACAACCATTGTACTGCTGACTGAATGATGGACTTAATTTTTTTTTTCTCAATTGTAAGCTGTTTAACAGATGAATTGGCTTTTGGTACCAAGGTTTGGTCAGGATTTTCCCTGCAACAGTTCTGTGGCTTCAGAACAGTTTCTTACTTAGAAAGTCTGGCACAATCCCTCTGACTGCTTTTTGTAATGCCTAGCATTACATTTCAGACATCTAGGTTTAGAGAATAAACCTAAAGGGTATTTAGAATTTTCCTAAACTTCCTCACTTGATCTTTTTCCATACTCTAAGGGCTTAGGTTTTATTAATTGTAACTCTTCTGATTTGTGCATGTGGAAAGGCTTTTTTTTTTGGTTTGGGGATTTGTTTTGGGGTTTTTTGGAGAGTGTTACATAGCTGAGCAAATTTAAGTTAATACATATTGTTGTTTTGTCTGGGGATATTATGAGATCTGAGAGGGTCATGAAGCTCACACAAAATATATTGCTCCTATCCCCAATAAAATGAAATTCAGTCTAAATAATAGCTAACAGTTTAACTGTAGAGTTCCGTATCTGTTTTGCTGTTTGTAAACATTCACACGCAAGTAAAAAAAAAAAAAAAAAAAAAAAAAATGGGTTGCCTTTGCCAGATCTGTCAAATCAGCAGAGGGTAGCTGGACTCCTGAGTTTCTGACTCTCAGCTTGATACATATTAATAAAACTTCCATAGTTAATTTGGGGTTGATCTGTGTGGGGAACCATCATTCCTTTATTCCCAAATTAATGACATGCCACCTGGACAAGGGAGAAGTGACATCATGTATCTGGACTTTAAAAAAGCCTTTGATCTGGTGTCTCATGATCTCCTCTTGGTAAAATTGGCCAACTGTGGCCTCGGCTACAACACAGTCTGATGGCTGGGGAATTGGCTCCAAGGCTGGACCCAGAGAGTGGTGGTTGACTGAAGTGAATCATCATGGTGCTCCATGACCAATGGTGTCCCCCAAGGCTCTGTCCTTGGCCCTGTTCTCTTTTTAACATCTTTATCAACTATGTGGATACTGGTGTCGGAAGTGGAGTGGCCAAGTTTGCCAATAACACTAAACTTCGGAGTAGGGCATCCATGACCAGGGGGTTGGCTGGTGATCCAGGCTGACTTGAATAGGCTCAAAAAGTGGGCAGATTCAGTACTGACAAATGCAAGGTACTCCACCTTGGGTGGGCAGGGGACCCTGCAACATATTTGTGGGCTTGGCAGTGCTATGCTCCCTAGCACCATGGCCAAAAAAGACTTGGGGGTCATGATTGACCACAAGATGAACATGAACCATCAATGTGATGACATTGCTGGTAAAGCAAACCAAACTCTGGCTTGTATCCATAGATGCTTCTCAGATCTCAGGATGTCATCCTTCTGCTGAACTCGGCCTTGGTGAGGCTGCAGCTGGAGTACTGCATCCAATTCTGGGCTCCACAATTCAAGAAGGATGTGGAGAAGCTTGAGAGAGTCCAGAGGAGAGCCCACGTGCATGATTAGAGGACAAGAGAATAGGCCTTATGAAGAGAGGCTAAGAGCCATGGGACTCTTCAGCCTGGAAAAGCACAGGTTCAGGGGTGACCTGCTGGCAGTCTATAAGTATATAAGGGGTGTGCATCAGGATCTGGGGGGACACTTGTTCACCAGAGTGCCCCAAGGGATGACAAGGTCCAACGGTCACAAACTCCTCCAAGACCATTTTTAGGCTGGACATAAGGACAAACTTCTTTACTGTTTGAGTCCCCAGGGCCTGGAATAGATTCCCCCCAGAGGTGGTGCAGACCCTTTGGACAAACCAGAATAAAGTAAAACTATCATTCCCACCATAGCAGAATGAGTGCTTCAGGGCTTACAGGAATAACAAGTAAGAAAAACTTCTATCTCTAGAGCCATCAGGGCTAAGTACAGACAGTCAAAAAGCCCAAGCCTGAATCGATTCAATCTTTGCAAGTTAGTCTAAGATGGGTAGATTGAACTGACAAGCAAGTGAACAGGCATTTTTACTTTTGATTCCAGAAATGCAGCCACATGCCTGCAGTGACCCAGGCCAGAACCCAGGCGGGGGGGGAAGATTTTGTTGTGGGGGGGAGGTGGCGGGGATGCTAGAGCATGCCTTCCTGCTCAGCTGGAGCAGACAGCTTGGGCCAAGTCTAGCCTGCCCGTCCTGCAACAGGGGACTTGTAGAGGAGGTGCAAAGCATCCTAGGATGCTGGGGGACTGTGAGTTGACTTGAATTTGGGTCAGAAGTTCAGTAAACCGATTTAACCTAAATTAGTTAAGTCTGCTAAATCCATCCAGGTGTATCTTAAACCAGTTTCAGGCATTTTGAAAGAGGTTGATGGTGCACTGAATTTCTGTTGTATTACGGATTTGAACCAGTTTCCAATCACTTATAGTGGTTTATATGTAACTTCTATCTCTAGCCCAGAATTTGTAACTGAATTAAAACAGGAACCAGGCCTACCCAGTAAGATGCCTCTTGTTGATGTTGATGTTTTTTTGTTGTTTTTTTGGGTTTTTTTCTTTTTGTAGTAACTTTTTTTTTTTTTTTTTTTTCCCCCCTGGCATAGTAACTCTGTTTCTGGCCAGTTTGTACCTTTTTGCTCTTCCCTTGCATTTTTAACTGGAAAAGCTTTATTTCCCTTTCACAAAGTCTTTTGGTTAGTATACAGGGAGTTGCTGGTGGGTTTTTTTGTTTTTTGTTTTTTTCCCCTTGGAACGTGATTGCTGCTGCTAAGTCCTAAAATAACTTGAAGATCTCCTAAGCAAAGAATGTTATTCTGGCTCCTCCATCAGCCTTCTAAATGTATGCTTACTGAAGTGTGGAGTGCTCTTGCCTTTGTGCAGGGTAGAGGTGGAGGAAACCGTCTTTGCTTCTTTTTTCTGAGAGCATTCATTTAATCCAGACTCAGGTTTTTTTTCCTGATACCTAGGATCACCTGAGTTAGAACATGCTCAGATAGAACAATTACAATACAAAGAAATAGCACCTATGTTCAGCAACAGATAAACTTGGCCAGAAGAAATAGTCTCATACCTCCTGTAGCATTCATTCGGGGAAAGACCTACCACTTCTACCAGGGGCGGGAGAGAAATTCCCATTTTGAGCCAGTGGGAGCTTTCCCTGAGTAAGACCTGCAGGACCAACTCTTTGAAAGCTTGTCTAGAATATGCTGGCAAGTGCATGTAGATACCACCATCACCACCTGCCTCTAACATGCCCTTGAACTGGTTTGGTTGGTCTGGAGTGGGGCACTTAGACACAAATCAAACTCATTAATTGAGTCTAAAATCAGGATGCCTGGTCTACACTATGTTCTAAAAGGTATTGGAACATGTTAGAACTCATTTGCTACATTGTATCTCTTAAATCTGGTCTAAAGGAGTTTTGGTATAGGCTCAACCTGTTCTGTTGGGCAAAGCTCTTCCCTGTTCTAACCTGAAAGGTGGGGGAAAATAGAAGCAAAATTCAAAATAGATTTAAATTAAAGACTTGGGGCACCAGACAGCTCTGGGACCCATGAGAACTCAGGTTTATTAGCATATAGGTCAAATGAAATCAAAGCTCTTGACAACTTTGACCAGTGGATGCCAAACTTTGGATTTCCTGTTGTGGGTTGTTTTTGTTGTGTTTTTATAACTAATTTTACATGGAAAAATGCATAGTAACAGTTAAATTTCAGTAAAATCCCTTCCATTTGAGCCAAGTTAAAACTTATCAAATTAATCAGTTTCTTTGAAATGTCCGTAAAAGTATTAGCGTTGAAGTTAGTAAATGATGGCCTTTACATGAATGCTAGAAGTTTGCTGTATAAGAGTGGGAAAACCAAAGTAGGCCAATGTGCTTTCATGCCCAAAACCACATCAGAAACCTTGAGGCTGAAAAGAAACTTTTGAGGAAGGAAGGTTGTTATGCATTCCTAAAAATCCTTAGTTACTGTAGTTGCTCAAAGTAAGGCAGCCACTTGATCCTTAACCATTGTGGTTTTGTCCACTGTGGCATTTTTTTTCCTGGAAATCTTCCACTAATGTGGTTCCACCTTTGGTGATGTAAGCAGTAGCATCATCATTAGGCCAAAAAAGACTCAGATGTTTTATAAGTATGTGAACCAAGACCAGGGGTGTTGAATTGGTGGAAGAATTGGAAGGGGACAGAAGAACATGTAGGTACTCTTCAAAGTCCCATGCACGTGAGCTGCCAAATACTCAACAGTTTTATGTTGCTTTAGTCGTCTTTAAAAAAAACAAACAAAAAACCCAAAACACTAGGTTGCATCAGTCAGCCACCTAATAAAGATTATTTGGGTAAGGAATGGGACAGGCTAACAAAAGATAACAAAAGAGACCATCAGAGAGCTTTTAATGGATGTGAATAAATTCAAGTCATCAGGGCCTGAGGATTTTCTTCCCAGGGTCCTGAAGGAGCTGGCAGAGGAGATCTGGGACCCCTTAGCAATGATATTCATGAAGTTGTGGGAGATAGGCAAGGTACCAAAGGACTGGAAGAGGGCCAGTGTGGTGCCTCTCCTTAAAAACAGGAAATAGAAGGACCAGGGAACTATAGACCAGTTAGCTGGACCTCTGTGCCCAGGAAACTACTGGAGCATATCCTAAGGAAGTCAGTTTGCAAGCATCTGGAGGAGGAAAGGCTGTTCACAATCAGTCGTCATGGATTTACTAAGAACAAGTTATCAACCTTGATCTCCTTTGACAAAGCAACTACTTGGATGGATGAAGTGAATGTTGTGGATATAGACTATCTGGACTTCAGCAAGGCTTTTGACAAGATCCCACATGACCATCTCATAAATAAATTGGAGAAGCGTGGGCTAGACGAAACTTTTATAAGATGGATGAACAGCTAGCTCAATAGTCGCAAGCAAAGAGTAATTATTAACAGATCTATGTCAGAATGGCAGAAGGTTTTGAGTGGAGCCCTACAGGGGTCTGTCCTAGGCCTAGTGCTGTCCATGTTTATTCATAATCTGGATGCTGTCAGAAAGCTTCTTCAGCAAGTTTGCAGCGGACATAAAACTGAAAATGATTACGAACATGGTGAACGATGGGAGCGCAATTCAGAAATATTTCAACAGATTGGAAAGCTGAGCTGGAACTAACAAGATGAAGTTCAGTGCTGAGAAATGCAAGGTGCTGCATCTTGTGAAATAATAATAATAACAAAATACGAAATGGGTGATGTGTGGGTAGATGGCAGAAGTATGGAGAAGGATCTGTGAGTCCTGGTAGACTGAATATGAGTCTGCAGTGTGATGCAGCTGCACAAAAGGCAAATACGGTTTTTGGATGCATCTGTAGAAACAGCAGGTTCAAGACCCATGAGGTGATAGTGCCTCTCTACTCTGTACTGGTTAGGCCTTTCCTGGAGTATTATGTACAATTTTGGGCTCCACTTTTTAAAAAGGAAGTGGAGAAATTAGAGAGGTGGGGGGGGCAATACAAATGTTAAAGGCCTTGGAAGGCAAATCATAAGAGGAGAGGTTGAAGGAGCTATGCAAATGAAACTTAAGAGGGGATATGATCAGCAATCTTCAGATACCTGAAGGGCTGCCATAAAGAAGAGGGGAAAATACTTTTTTTTTTTCCCCCCTCTTGCTGCAGAGCATGGGACATGGACCAATATCTTGATGTTGCAGCAAAGTAGGTTTAGGTTGGATATTGGGAAAAACTTCTTTGTTATTATAACAGTGAGGCAGTAGAACAGACTGCCCAGGGAAGGTATGGTTTGGTGGGAAGGTTGGCCTAGATGACCTCTGGAGGTTCCTTCCAGCCATATTCTTGATGATTCTATGATCCTTTCAAGGGTGCTGCAGGGTGCCACACAGTGTTAGCATTGTTAGGTGTGTTTAGGTTCCATCATTTGGAGGTGTTCAAGAAGAGGTAGGATAGAGATGATCTGTGCCTATGGTCTTCTTTGGGTATTTCCTATGCTTCTGGATTTCCACATGGGGCCAGGAGGGACACTTTCTTCCTGCTGCTGCTGCATCTCAGGTTTTTCAGGCCTTCCCCAGAGGCCTTGGGTGTTGACTGCAGCCAAGGCTGAGGATCTTGACTGGGATGTGCCAGTGCTCCTGTTGGGACTTAGACCCAGAGATTCCTGGCTAGAGGGTCTTGCCCCTCCACACAAGGTGAGACCAATTGCCTTATTTGGGATCAGGAAGGAATTTTATCCCATGGTCAGATGGGTGTGGACTGTGGGGGCTTTTTGCCTTCCTCTGTAGAGGGATATGGTCCTCTTCCTGAGATCTCTTGAGCATATTTTTTTAACAAACTTTGCAGCAGCAGGACATTGACTGACATGGTCCCCCTGCTTTATCTGTCTGTGGTAGGTTAGGTTGTTATGTCTTGTTGTTGGGGTTGACTTCGTGGTTTTGCTGAGCAATTACACAATAGATTTGTACAGGATGATTTGGATACTGGTGATCCTGTCTCAGGTTGGCCTATATGACCCTGGAGGTCCCTTCCAGCCCTACTCTTGATGATTAGGTGATCCTCTCAAGGGTGCTGCAGGGTGCCACAGTATTAGCATTGTTAGTTATGGAAACATGATTCATATGATAAACCCAGTGATTTCAAATGGGAACCCCTAGTGTTAAAAACATTCTGGCCTGCTGTGTTCTTTCAGAGTTCTCTGAAATGGGAGAATTGTTCATTTTTGGGTTTTTTGGGTTTTTTTTGGACTACAGAAAAAAGTGGTGCAAACTAAGAGCTCACATATTTGAGGTGTATCTTGAGTCTACCAGGGGGCATCTGTCATCTAAAAAGGTTGAGAACCACTGAGTTGTACCCAGGAATATCTCAAAATGTAAAAACAAGAAAAGCTGAGTGTTTAAGGGAAGTCACTTTGAGGTGCTAGTGGAGTTCTATTGCTGTTTACTCAATCTAAGCTTTGAGCCTGTGAGATTCACTTGGCATCCTCACCTGTTTTGGAGTCTGAGGTGAGGTTAGATCTTTAACTAGAAGAGTCTCCTCAGGACAGACTGCTTCTCCAGTTTAGTCAAAAACAGCCTAACCCAATCTTGCTGCTTTAAATTGGCACTGGACCTTTTGCCCACCCACATACACTACTCTATCAGCTTCTACTGACTGCAGCACAAACCACTAAATGGAATTTTAAACTACTAGTACCAAATTTATAACCCTCCTCCCCTCTCCTTCCTGTGTCATCATACTTAAATGTTTAGTTTGAATTTTTTTCAGGACTGTTGAACATGAACAATTTCCACTGACTTGAAGTAGAATTTTGCGTGTTCTGCACCAGTTCTCAGGCTGCCCAAAGGAAAAAAACCATGCAAAATGAATGACTGTTTGTGTCAACTTTGGCCTCATTTTCTATTAATGTTTTTTGGGGAGGGGTCATCCGTAACTCTTTTCAGTTAACAACTTTTTTACCCTGTAGCTTGGAGTGTTTTGCACATATGGATGGATCCAAGATTAACTAATAGTGTGTATGTGGTGGGGAGGGGGTAGCACGCTATCCCTAAGACCATGGAGATATAGGGGCAAGGCATAGCGAGAGCTCCCAGGTTGGTGGGTGGGCACCGAGGAGCTCAGCAGAAAGCAGGTGCATGAAGAGGCAGGAACCCACCCTCTGCCAACACCATTGCCACTGCCCCTGGCTAATCTCGTTCAGCTGGAAATGTGGGGAGCTTGGCCAGGGATGGCAGTGCAGAGTTTCCTCCTTTAAGCCTCTTTCTCCCCTTGTTCCCAAAACGTATTCCCTGCCATATCTTGATAGCAATTGTATCACTTCATAACCACCCACTGTGATTTCTCCCCTTCGCCCCAAAGGGGAGATTTCTTTTAACCCTTCCCTTCCAAGAATAAAATTATTACCTGGAGCAAATCCCTTGAGGAGGGCAAAGGCTAATGTTTTCTTATTTAATGCAGACTGAGCTGTTTTAAGGCATTTGTGCCACTAGATGGTGTCCAGAAACTACATTTCCCTCCCTCCCCCCCAAAAAACTTTCGTGTCTGAAAAATGTTTTTGTTACAAGAACACATTTGTATAGAATTGCCTGGTGTGACTGAGCAAGGCATATTATGTGATTTGTCTATTTGGACATGCCTAATGACATGGCATTTTTAAGTACTTGAGCTTCTACTTTTTAAGAACCAAAGAAAATTCTCTTTTAAAAGGATATCATCCCCTTTTCCCGAGTTCTTTTCTATTCTTACACCTCATCTGACTTTGTCACTCCTATGCCAATTAACCTGGGCATCATTTTTGATCTGGATGGATTTTTGTCCCACTTGGTTACCTTTTACCTTTTTTAAATAGGAACACTTTTTTGTCTGAGTAAGCAGTTTTACTGTGCCTGCATCTAAATTAAGGGTGATGGTCACAAAGCAAGTCTTTATTGCATGGAACTTGCTTACCACAAGCAATGTTGAACCCAAGAGGCTGCTGTAATCATGTTCTTTTTCTTTTTTCTTTCCTTGAGCAAATGGGGGAGGAGTCTGAGTAGCTCAGGGTCCTGGTAGAGATGAGAAACCTTCACCTATAAAAGACTGGCTCAAATAAAAATAATTTTAGCCACTGCAAATTTTACAGTCCGTTGTCTTAGTTCATGTCATACAAGTCCTAACAAGTAGCATCAGTTTAGTTCTTGGATAACCTGAAGAACTTCTCAGACCAGGAGAAAATAATTTGATTCAGATTGCCCCTTCAGAAAAAAGAAAATGTTACCTTGCTTTAAATTTCTTTTCTGACACTTAGTTGAACTATATATGAATATTTGCATTGTAAGTTTTAAAAAAAAAACTTAAAGAGGGCTGACCTAATGACTATGAGACCCTCTGAAGTTGCTCACAACCACAGAAAATTTAAAAAGTAAAAATTGAGGTTAACAGGAAGAGCAAAGTATGATGTTACAGAACAAGAAACATGGTGGGTATTGTTGCCCCTGCGCTAGTGAAATCTGCGGGGTCTTAACCCTCATGCAGAAAAGGATTAAAGATGACTGTGTAACTAATCTCCCAAAGGGAGAAGAAGAAGATTAATAAGTGTCTTTGTAATTATAGAGTGGGCTTGAGGAAAGGAAGATACTGTAGGCTGCCTTTTCCCATCCAACCCCTTGCCTGCCACTTCATTATAATCCAGAGGTTTTGCATCATGGTGAACTGTCATAAGCAGCAGTGTCCTATAAGACTGCACCTTTGGAGGAGGTCATTTATACATCCTAAAGCAGTAAAATATGAAGTATGGATGCATCTTCCCCAGAAGTAGTTGCTGTAAGTTAATAAGGTATTTCATTAAGACATACTGACGTTGCTTTAGTATGCTCACATGTCAAGTTATCTCTGCCAATAAAGCAAGAGACTTTGAGGCACATGTGTGAGATGCATTGTATGTGTTCAAGAACCCAATGCTATCTTGAGTACCTTTTCTGGAAAATGCATGTTTTCAGGGGTTCAAGTTTTACATGTACTAAGTGGGCCACAGCTAGAACCACTATGCTATTAATAACCACTGTACCTGCCATCTCCTGAGTGCTGAGCATGCACAACTTCAAGGGAAATCAGTGAAATTTGCAGGTACCCAGGCCCTATGGAAATCTAGTGCTTAGCTTCTGATTGGGCTGTCTTATTGCCTCTGATCACCTCTGCCTATATAGGTGTGAAATAATGGATATCTTAGGGTTAATTTTCACATTGCTAGATCCAGTGGAAAACCTCTTAGTCTGTTCCACAGTACAAGGTTCCCTTTCTCCCACCAGGCAAGTAAGCCTAGTATGAAAATTTTTTGTTTTGAATCCCATCAATTATGTGAGTGAGATGTAAGAATAATATGGATTCCTGTAAGGAATTAACCTAGTTTGGACTGTACAGATTTTCTTCTAGTTGAAATTAATGAGGTGTGATTTTTTTTTTCATATAATTCTTTCCAGTGGTTTTCTCCAGTACTTGTTTCTTCTGTGAGAGTTATAAACTTCCATTGTGAAAAGGCATATAGGAGTTTGAATGTTAGTGAAGCACTGCTGCTGAATGTATACAAGCTGATATACAAAGTGAGTGTGCATTATATTTACTATTTAAGAATAAGTTCTGCCCATAAGTTAATCTTAAGTGATTATTATTAAACTAGAGCTATGTTCAGCAAAGGAATTATCCTGGGTAGAAAAGGACCTCCAGGCCTGATGGGACTTTTCTGTGACGGTATTGTGACATCCTTCTGTCAGACGGTAACAACTCTGGTACACAAATGAGAAAACGAGAACTGATTATTATTGCACCAGACCCTGGAACCAACCATTTCTGATGCATGCCTTTTTGGCATTTTTAGAAGTCTTTTTCAAATAGTCAAGAAGCAACAAACTCTTGTGTATTACTGAATCAGCATGAACTGTTTAACTTGCTCAGTACAGTAAAATTGCAGGCTGCATATTTTGTTTCAACATCTGCCAGCTATGTTCTTAAATGGGAGTCGTGCTGCTGTGCCCAATTAAAAAAATATATATTTCAGCAATTATTTTTCATTTTCTTCCCATATCCCCATTGTACCTTGGTGTGAATGACTAATTTTGTGATTGTTAATTTGTCTGGCATTTGTTAAAACCAGGCATATATTAAGAGTATGTGCTGTATAAGCTCTCACTGCCATGACTGTACCAAAGCACCTCCACTCTCATCTGCAACATTCTCATGAAGTCTAATCATCTCCTGTAATTCTGCAAATATTTCATAATCCTGACCTTTAATATACTGTTATTCCAGTTTTTGTGCTGCTATTGCATCTTACTTTTAAACTATGCTACCATTAACTGTTTTCAATCTTGATGTCTTCCTAAAGAACCCCCAGAGTTTGTTTGCCCTTGCTTTGCTTATTTTTAAGCAGGCACAGTTCAGTGTAGTTGTCTGACATTAGAACAACGGTGGGCAAAATGTGGGATGAATCCAGCCCACAGAGGAACTTTGTCTGGTACATGGCAGGTCCCTTGGTCCTGCCTGACCCAGGCACTGTCTGGCCCAGGCATTGTCTAGCCCATGGCACATCCTGCTGCCACAGGGCATGCAGCAGGGATGGGGTGGCTCCATGGCTGGACTGCATTTCTAGGTAGCTCAGGCGGTGGCAGCCCCCTCTGGCTACCGCTGCTGGCCTCAGCCACGTGGTATTGGCAGGGCCCTACGTGTACAGCCCTAATCCCAGAAGTCCTGACTGGAGAAGACCAGCTCTGGACCATCTGGGACCTGCATGCACAGTCCCGGCCTTGGCCCTGGCCTAACCCATCCTGTGCCCAATCTGGACCTGCTGCCTACAATGAGTGGTGATGGTGATAGTCGAGTAGAAGCTGCTGCTGGGTACAGGGGAAAAGCGGCCACCTCTCCCTCACCACAGCTGGGTCCTTCCTGTTGCTCTGCCTGGAGCCCAGGCCAAGGTGTCCTGCAGCTTCTCTCCAATGCCATCACCAACACAAGCAGCGCTGCCTCCTACCTTTTCTCTTGTGTCTGGCATTAGCTTCTGCCCAGCCACTACTGCCACTGCTCACTGTGGGTGGATAGGTGTGGAGTAGGCATGGGGTGAAACGGGGCCAAAGCTGTGTGCACAGGTCCTGGCTAGTCTGAAGCTTGTCTGCTCCAGCTGGGGCGAGTCTGGACTGGGTGCAGGCTGGGGCGGGGCTGTGCACTCAGCTGCTGCTGGGCACTGGTGGCAGTGGTATGGAGGAGCCACAGGGTGAGCGGGCTCTGGGCTGTTGCAGGGGGAGGCGGTGGTGGGGGAGGAAGGGGGTGCTGACCAGCCCATGACAGTTTTCCCCAGAACTATCTATGTGGCCCACAGGCCCAAATAATTGCCTGCCCTTGCCTTAGAAGCTAAAATTTCCATATTTATTTTTTGTTGTTTCCCAAGACTGCTTCTAACTCTTTGAACATGTATGTAGTAACTACTGATTTATTATTTTTCCCACAAGGAATCAAACCTACTGAATTCCAAGAAAATTTTTGGAATATACTCAAGTTTGATAGTACGAGGAGTTCAGTATGGTGGTTATTCTGTTTTTCAGTCTTGCCTATGGGTACACAAGCAAGTTTACCTTGAGGTAAAGGAGGGCTGGAATTTAGTCCATCAGCTGGTCTGAGGTGTGTGTGCACGCATGCATGTACTTTTACCTTGTGGTAAATGAAAGCTAATCGCTGGCAACTTGTCCTACTTCCACTGAAAGATAAGCTACTACTAGTTAGCTTTCATTTACTGTTGGCAATAGTGTAACTAGGGTGGGGCCCTGGGTAGTGACTTCAGGGGAAGGATAGCAGCTGTCATCACAATTGGATCAGCAGGTGACAACTGGAAATTTGTCATTGGCAATCTCCTGACTTGAGGATGATCTCTGCCACGGGTCTTGAGGTAACTTAAAGAGTCCAGTCCTTGAGCTGCAGATCCACCTGAAGAAGTTGCAAGTCTTTCTGTAGTTCCACAGTTGCTGCTGCTGCTGCTGCTTCTGTTAGTCACAGCTGCCCTGGATGCCCAGCTGATTTGTTGCACTTCTGACTGTTGGATTAAGAGCATGTATATGGGCAGTGGCAGCATCGCATACGCTGTAGTTTAAAAAAAAAAAAAAACAACAAAAAACCAAAACAAAATCAAACAAAACCCCTGCCCTTGTTTGTATGTCCATGCCTTATGTGTAATAATGCATAAACCCCTAAAACATGCAGTTTTGTGAGCTCCAAGTAGTGAGTATTAAGCTAAAAGGAGAGGATTTCCTTGAACGTTTCCAAAATTCAAAGTAGTCACCATTGCCTTGTCTAAGGCAGTGGTTCTCAACCTTTTTTGTGCCAGGACCCACTTGTAAACATCAGTGGCCAGTCCCAACCCAGTTCTGCTCACTCCTGACCAACTGCTCCTCAGGCCCAGGCCCCCAGGGTGTGGTGCAGGGAGTGTGTTGGTTTTGTGGGGGGAGGGCCTAGGCAGCCCTTTGCAGGCTGGAACTCTGCCTGCCTGTAAGAGAGAAGCTGTGGGTTCCCACATTTTTCTCCTTTTAAAGAAAAATTCATTTTTAAAGTTTGATCTAGTTTTAAAGGGGTTTTTTTGCAACCCTTTTCATGTATTCTTGTGACCCACAGGTTGAGAAGTGCTATCCTAAGGTACCTTTGAAAGGACTTAAAAACAATTTATTTTATGGAGAGATTATTTGAAACATCTCTGGGACCAGGGTTATGGTGATTTTGCTCTAGGGCTGGGCCTCATCTGTTGCAGACCTGTAAAAGCTATTTCTGCAAGACCTGAGTATTGATCTTCCTAAAGTTTTAGTGCACATCTACCCTTTTGTGCTTTTCTTTTCTCAAATAAATATATAAATCAGCATTCAACTAGCTTAAAAGCAGAGGTTTAGCTTTAGCCCTGTAAAATTTAGTAAACTATTAACATATTGTCTACCAAATGTTTCTACCCCGAGACGAGCACTCTTCTAATCTGTTGGAATAGACAGGAAGCGAGAGGCTCCGTAGACATGTTTTGGATAAGTGTGCAATCATCTCTGCTAGATGCAAACTGGTATATCAGGCTTTTGAGATACTGCAGTCTCTCTTCCCTCCTCCTCCCTTTTTAGGGCTTGTCCTCACTGCAGAGTTAAATTAGGCTCTTTTTCAACCTGTTGCCTATTCAGCGCACAAATTGCTTTTATGCTTTGTGGTGGTACTTTCATCCTTGAGAGAACTGGATTAGTCCTCATGCATAGGCTAAAACTTGACTGGACTGGAAACCTGCCTATTTTACAGTATAGGTTAAGGTGGCCATTTGGTCCTGTTTTACACTGAACTATCCTGTCTTTCAATCCTTCTTCCCCTGTCTGTTTCTGAATGAGGAAGGGATTGCAAAAGTCCTGTTTTTCAGTTCATTGGTGGAAATGCGTGTCAGTCATTTGGCCTTGTGATTCTGTTGGCTTTCCCTAGAAGGTAGGGCAAGGGTTCTGAGCCAGAGAGGAAGGAAGATGGCTTTTTTGTGTGGTGGCCCTGCCCCTTGCTGCTGATTGGTCAAGGGGCCCAGTGCCCCACGCAGTAAAATGCACAGTCTGCTATTTTACTTTACCCCGACTGCTGATTGGCTGAGGAGATGGCAGCCTGGCGGCTCACTGCTGATTGACTGGTTCCCCCTCATGCACACTCAACAAAGGATGTCCTGTATTCTGGAGGTGCATCAGTGGCTACCCTAGTATAGATTCAAACTAACTCAATGAAGTGCAGATCATCAAATCAAACTGGCAACTATACTTTAATGACAGTTTTCAAAATAATAGTTCGATACTGTTTATATTTTTTTGTCAGTCCGCTTCTGATGCCAGTTTGCAGTGGCTGTAGATCAGGGGTAGGCAACGTTTTTTGGCCGGAGTGCCAAAAAACCCCCATAAGGCCTACCCTGGAAGGTGCCAGAGTGCCAGCATGCCAGAAAAACAAAGTGAGGGCAAAGGATACATGGCAGGATGCCCTGCTTCCTCGGCCCCTGCCCCCTAGGCTGGGCTCCATGGCTATCAGCAGCTACCCAGAACCTGGGCTAGCTGTAAACATCTGCCTCTCTGTCCTGGCCCTAGCTGCCTCCCAGACCCGGCCCTGGGCTCCAGGGAGGCAGCACATACCAGCAGTGCTCCCCACTGTGCTGCCCTTGCCACAGCTTCTGCAAAGCAGCATTGGAACCTGGTGCGGCAGGGGGTGCAGAAAGCTGCCTGCTCCCAACTCCCTGCTGCCCTGCCACACTTCCCCTGTGTGCACAGGAGCAGCGTGGGCAGCAATGCAGGGTTGTGCCCCTAGCTGCTGCCCCTACCTGCAGAGGAAGTGTGGCAGGACAGCGGGGAGCTGGGAGCAGGCAGCTTTCTGCGTCCCCCGCTGTGTCCTGCCATGCCGGGTTCCAACGCTGCTCTGCAGAAGTGGTGATGGCAACATAGTGGGGAGCATTGCCAGTATGTACTGCCTCCCCGGAGCCCAGGGATGGGTCTGGGGCTAGGAGGCAGCTGGGGCCAGGGCTGGGGTGGAGAGGCAGCAGATGTTTGCAGCTGGCCCAGGTTCTGGGTAGCTGCTAATAGCCATGGAGCCTGGGCTGCTTGCAGCAGGGCTTCCATGGGAGCAGCCTGGGCTCTGTGGCTATCAGCAGCTATCCAGACCCTGGGCCAGCTGCAGCCGGGAGGCTACAGACAGCTGCTGCCCTCCAGCCTCAGCCCCAGCTGTCTCCCAGCCCCAGGCTCTGGGAAGGCAGTGGGTGCTGACACCACGCCCGTTGGGGCTGGGGGCAGGGAGGCAGCAGCTGTTTGTGGTCTCCCGGCTGCAGCCAGCCCCGGCTCTGGGTAGCTGCTGATAGTCATGGAGCCCAGGCTGCTCCCAGCAGGGCTTGCAGCATCCAAGCTGCCTGCTGGGAGCAGCCCAGGCTCCCGGCTGGCAGCAGCTACCCAGAGCCGGAGCCAGCTGCAGCCAGGAGGCCACAAACAGTACTGTTCTACAGTTCCTTCTTTTTCCAGCTAGTGTGCTTCAGCGGGATTTCTAATGGGAGGGAGAGGTAGAAGAGAAAAAAGGTGATGGTTCATTATTATTATTTTTTTTTTTTTTAAGCAAAACCTTATTAGGGAGATTAGATTTTGTTATTACTAATAGGGAGACTTTGTCTCAACATCCCTGTGAAATTGGTAAAGGTATTAGACTGTGTATTTGAATATATGGAAACTGTGTGCATGTATGAAGTGAGTGTGCATGTATGAAGTGAATAAGTCTGAATAAAAACCCATCAGCCTGAGAGAAGAGAAGCTATACACCTGTCAGAGCTAGAAAGGAAACTATTTTTGTGCTGTGGAAGTTGGACATTTCCTTTTTTATTTTTGTTTTTTTCTTGTCTTGTTAAGATAAACTCTAAGAATTTTTTTAGGAGGAATTTCATTCTTGTTCTGCAGATATTAAATAGGCTCATTTTCATGCAGACATGAGTTCATACCTTTCAATAGGTACTTAAAAGAAACTCACTTTATTTGCAATTGAGAGATGAGATTTACTTGCCTTTATGAGTAGTTCAGTTCAATGTACAACCAACATTAATATAGACATAAAGATGAAGGAAGGTAGTGCTTATTTCTTAAGTACTGTGCTAAATTTTTTGGCTGGCTGCAAATTCTTGCTTTGAGATTCCCTAATAGAAAGAAGTACAAAATATTACTCTTACAACCCACCAAAAAATGTTTTGCCATTATCTTTTAAATTGAAGAACGTGCCTGTACCTTTTAGGTACCTGTATTAGGAAATCTTAGTTCTGTGTAAGTGAGTAAGAAGAGAAACTCCTGTGGGCATCCATCTGAGATTATGGATTGAACTCACCCAGAATTTGCCACCTTCCAATCCAAGCACAAGGCACACTTCTTTTCTCTAGCACACGTATATGGCAACATACATATTTTAAATAAATAAAATAACCTATCCAAACAAGATGCATGCTCTTTCTCTTCAGTGAGAGGACAAGAGAACAAGTTAATGACAGATGTTAGTCATCTCTTTGTGCAGTGGTGCTCCATCTTCTAGCCCTGGAGGCTGGACAAGGGGCATGGAGTCAGTTAGTGGGCCGGGATCCTGTGCAGTGTTGGCACGTGGGGTCCGTCTGTTGGTGTGATACAGCATGCTTTCCTGGCCCTGCATGCTAGCCTGATCCCACACACGTGTCAAATCCTACATGTTGATGTGTTCAAGCATGTAGGGCCAAGGAATTGGGCCTGCAGCGGTTCCCACAGGTCTAGAAATTTGGTAGTAGAGGAGCAGCTACCACTGCTCTCCTAATGCCAAATGTCCAGTTTTGTGGGGAGCCCCACAATTCAGATGAGATGACTCTACAGGCCAGTTCTGACCTGCAGTGTAGAGGCTGAACATCACTGTCTTAATGCAATACTAGATGGTGCTCTGCTGCTACAGTAATGAGTACAGTACAAGAGCCTGGAGCAGGATGTTCAGTATGTGGTTTAGCACAAGATTTGGCAATGTAAGGCCATTGGAGCTGATCTGTAGAACCAGGGGCTTTACCTGTACCATGCTGTCATTGGGCGGCAAAGGAGATTTGTTATTTGCAAGTTGGTGCTGTTGTGGCCAGGCACCAAAGGGCCCCACTCCAGCTGGGCAGTGGGGGTTTTGTGTGTTAGTGTGGCCATTTTTTGAGGGGAAGTGGCAGCAGTAATGTGGGAGCATCAGCCTGCCTAGGACCTGAGCTGGGTTGATCCTGTCCATGCTTCCAAAGCCTTGCCTACCACTAGTTTAGTACAGTTCCTGGAGTCAGTGGAGGACTACCCATATATTCTTTTTTGGCTTTTTAAATCAAGCAAAAAGTTGTTTCCATTTCCCTAAGCAACTATTTCTCAGTGGCAACACCTCAAGGGTCCAGACAGGGATCGGGGCTCTGTTGTGCTTGTAGATGTACAATTCTATCATAAAGGCAGTCTGAGATTGTGAGCCCTTTGGGGCAGAATCATGAGACTCAGCAGGGAAATCAGATAAATGAGGGATGGGGCAGAGGGAGGATGAGCTAGAGTCAAAACAAGTGGGTTTTACCCCATCTAGCAATTGTCTTGGCTTATTGCCTGCCTGTCTTCTGTCTGATACTGTTCTGCAGCCATAATGACAGAAATAAGTTTAAAAGCCTTTTAAAAAAACCCAGAAGGGATGAGGAGCTACAAATTCTTCCCAAACCTTTGACTGCTGAAAATGCTGCACTTTTTCTTTATAAAGAAGTGCAGAATTGAAGAAGACATAATCAATAGTGTTTTGACTAACTTAAAGAAGCTGAAATCATTGGTAGAGCAGCAGCAGCTTTTTGTGAGTCACTAATTGTCAAGTTGAAAGATAGGGCAAGGCTAATCCATAAAAGCTTTTCCTGATATTTACCCAGTGTTCCCAAATCTCATGATAAGTCTTGTGATGTTTGCTGTTCTTAAAGCCCTGACTCCTAGAGTCAGTTATCTTGCAGGGTGCATTTAGGCCTCCTATGGGCAAGATGGAAAACCCTGATTTACGTACATAAACATGCAATATAACAGGGGTAGGCAACTTTTTTTGGCCAGAGTGCCGAAAAAACCACAATGTTTACATTGGAAAATGCTGGAGTGCCGGCATGCCAGAAAAACAAAACAAGGGCAGGGGGGTACATGGCAGGATGCACTGCATATTACTATAGCTAATAATAATAAATTTTGCCTTTTTATGGTAAATACTAGATTTGGTGACAATAGATAAAATGTTGGATGCTGCCTCTGATCTTGTGTATTAGTTTTGTGTGGATCACCCCTGCCCCCCAGCCCTGCCAGAGGGGCCCCCAGCTGCCAGGGCTATGGGGCCAGGTACCCAGGTCCACAGCTCCCTTCTCCCAACAGATGGCAGTGGCTGCTGCAGCAGGAGCTGGCTCCACCACTGCTGCTACCTGCCGTCGTGGTGGGTTCAGGTGGGGGGTGGGGCTGGCTCCTAGTGGCAGCATGCACTTCTGGGGGGCAGGGGGCCCGCACCCCCAAATCTGTGTAAGGGGCAGGGTGGGTATGCGCTGTGAGCTCATGCTCCCCACCATGCTGCCCTCCCCCACCACCTCTGCAGAGCAGTATGGAACCTGGCACGGCATAGTGGGGAGGTACATGAAAGCTGCCTGCTGCGCTGAGCTACCCGTTGCCCTGGCCACACTGCCCCACACTGTGCTTCTGGCCCTGCTGCCCTCCCGTGTGCCCTCCAGAGCACAGAGTGGCAGAACACATAGGGGCTGCACAGGGAAGCTGCCTGCCACCGCAAGCTCCGTGCTGTGCTGGTCACACTTACCCTGTGTGCATGGGGGCAGCGTGGGCAGCAGTGCAGGGTTGTGCCCCTTGCTGCTGCACCTGCGTGCAGGGAAATTGTGGCCAGGGCAGTGGGGACCTCAGAGCAGCAGGCAGTTTTCATGCACCTCCTTGCTGTGCCCTTCAGCGTTCTACATGCTGCTTTGCAGGGGCAGCAGGGTGGGGAGCATTGCTGTCATGTGCTGCCTCCCCAGAGCCTGGGCCTGGGAGGCAGCAGCTATTAGCAGCCTCCCACCTGCAGCTGGCCCAGGCTCCAGGGTAGCTCCTGCCAGCCATAGTGCCCTGTCTGCTTGCAGCAGGGCTTGTATCCTCCCAGCCATCTGCTGGGATCAGCCCAGGTTCCATGGTTAGCAGTGGCATGCCAAGCAAAATGGCCTTGCGTGCCATGCTCAGCACAGGTGCTGGGGGTTGCCGACCCCTGCAATATAGTCTAATTATTTCTAAACCTAATGATTTGGAGTCAGGGAGTACACGTTTTTTAATATTTAGGCTAGGCGGTAGCATTCACTTTAAATTCTCTAGTGTGTTTTTTGTTGTTGTTGTTGTTTTTTGTTTTTAACAGCTTTTGGTAGACACAGTCTATTTTATAGGAATCACTTATTTTTAGTTTTGTAAAGGAAAATGGAGACCTTGAGGCCTGCTAACAATCCACTGAGTTGTGAAATTTATGTATGGGGGGAAGGGAGCTGTTTATTTGTTTTTTTCCTTTGTAAACACTGCTAACTAAAATATAAATATAATAACATTTTACTCTAAGCTTTGGCTGTATTTTCAATTTTTTTTATATTTACAGGATTTCCAAACTCTTTGATATGGCTGAAACTTCTTAAAGGTGGCTATTTTGAATAGCACATGTCTGTCTGTATCTGTTTGTTTTAAACTCAAAGGCCATAATTGTCTTAATGTGCTTTTTTGTATACCACCGATAATTTTGTTCTAAGTTGATTCTAATCCCAAATACATAAGAACTGGTGTGTTTGTGTATATCTTTAAAATAAGGAACCAACTCTCAAAGCCTAACTTTTGAAATGTTTCTCAGTTTTCCAGGCTCCAGTTGTCTTTGCCAAATTGTAGTCCAAATTTTTTTTGCCCAGTTAGAAGTTCCTCAATTTAGTGGTTACAGAAATGCTGACAGACCTGATTGGTATATGATTGTGTGCATTAGTTTCAAGCATTCAATTCATTTTTTTCCTTTTAAGGTCAGTCTTTCATTACGTTATTGTAAACAGCAGTGCTTGAAATGATCAACACTTTTTTTTTTTTTCCTTCCTTCCTTCCTTCCTCCCCCACAAATGACTCTCATTTCCTAAAGACATTGACTGTAATACAATTCATTTTGTCAGGTTTGTTGCTTATCAAAAGGGATATATATTTAATGGCTCCATTAATGCTACCTTGGTGTACTTTTTTTAATACTCCCCAAAGGGCCTTGTTATTCTTCTCTCTTTTATTGGTGGTCACTAATAATTGCCAATCTAACTTAAACAGCTCCTGTAAGCTTATGCAAACTGACCGCATATTTATCTTTTCCACTAAAGATGAAACATCTATTAAAAAATTAAGGGCAAGTGTTTCTTTCAGGCATAGATTTCCCCTGCAAAAAAAGCCTTGAGCTGTTGCTAATACTGGCTGCTGTGGACTTTTTCCTCCCCACCCCCTTGTAGCTACTAGCTGCCAGTATAAATGAGTTTGCTTATACTAATGGTGCTGTTCTTGTCTTGAAAGCCTTCAATTGTTCAGCTTGGTCTAATGTATGGTTAATATCTGAGTGCTGCCCCTATGCAGTGTCACACTACAGAAATGAACATATTGCACGCAACTTTGTCCGTTCTCCCCTTTCTCACCACCCACCCCCAACACTCGTGAATGCATGCTTGGACTTTTTAAAATGGGTGGTTTCTCTGTTGACTAATCATACCAGACACTTCATAAAATAAAAAAAGAATTTTCGAAGTGTATGTGTATTGCCAGAGCTGTGCAGCAGTGTCAGTGTTTCACTGATAGCTGGATGGAAGAAGGCCAAATCCCAGGGTAGTCTGACTTCAAATAAATGGAGGTGGGGCTTATGGCAGAAAGTGGGTGTTACCCTCACTCAGACATGCCCCTTGACAGCTGTGCTACTAATGTTTGATGTTACTGTTAAACCGTTTTAACATCCAGTTCCTTCAGGGGTGCACCGATAGAGATTTTTGGGACTGATTTACCAGTAGCCAATTTTTAAGGAGGCATATTGGCTGATACCATTCTGATTTCCGAGACCAGCCCAGCGGCTTGAAGAGCTGTGCCCAGCTGGCAAGTCTGTGGTGGGGGGTGCAGATCAAGGCCCCTGCAGTGAAAGGGAGGGAGGGAGTGGGGCTGGGACAAGCACTGCCTAACTGAGATGGGGTAGGGTTAGGGACAGAGCCACAGCTTGTCTAGAGGGAGGTGGGGGGCAGCTCCTGCTGCTGTGCATCCTCCGGGAGGGCACGGGGGGGCATGTGCCCCTGGATCTGTACAGGGTAGGGTAGGCTGGGGCCAAGGCTATGCCAGGCTCTTCCTGGCTGTGGGGGGGAGGCTGGACTGGGCTGCACTCAGGGTGAGCGGTGGCACTGGGTGGGGGCTACTGGGAGGGGGGGCTGCAGCCACCTGAAATTTCACTGTAGCCCCCTGCCAACCACCCCTCCCAGCACCGCTGCCAGTGCCCACCCCAAGTGTAGCTCAGCCCAGACCCTGCTGGGAAGAGCCTTGTGCTACCTCAGCCTGCCCCACCCCATGCGGATCCAGGGGCACTCCCACCTCCCTATGCCCTGTCGGACAAGTGTCTGGGAGCTGCCAGATGAGCAGCTCCCAGACAAGTGGTGCTCAGGGCAGGAGCCACCCCCCTCTTCCCACACCCCACGAACAAGCCACAGCTCCATCCTGCACTTGCCCCAGTCCCACTCCCTCCCTCACTGGGGGGCCTTGATCGCCCCCCACAATGCCCCTTCCACCACAACAGACTTACCAGCTACACACAGTTCTCCAAGCTGCCGGGCTGTGCTCCTCACCACCTACGTGCTGTGCTGCAGCTGCGTGCATGCACGGGTCATTTATCGGCCAAAGTATTGGCCATATCAGGCCAATTTCTGATGCAATTTTCTTTATATCGGTGCTGATCTGATATCGAATCAGTGTACCTCTAGTGACAGTTATAGTCTCTGAAGTGAGGTTTGGTCCTAGCCTGTTGGACCAGTAAACTTTCTAGAGGCTGTGGAAGGATGCCACCTCCTTAGAATGACTCCATGAAAGAAAGATAGTGTAAAAATGAAGGAACAAGTAAGTGGCAGTCCTAAATTGAAGGTGAGCGGGATGGGCGATCCTAGCTTCGTCTCCCTTCTGTACTCGCCTGCCACGACTTGGATTTGAAAGAAAATTGAGGAGATCTGTGGTCTTTTCAATGCTAGAGATTAATAAACGCCACCCAGGTGTTATATGCTCATGGTGTTGGTACAGTAACTGTAGCCTTGCCAGTTACTTCATTAGCGAAGCCCTCCAGTGCTGCCAAGCAGTTCATCCAGTACTGGATACTTTCTGGCTACAATGCAGTGCTCAGAGTTCTGAGCACTAATTATCTTTATTAGCAAGGCACATTCCCCGCATCTCTCGTGTAAGTGTCATACTGGGATCAGTCCCAGTTGCTTCCCTGCATCCCACATTGCTGCCTCTGGCAGTGTTGCCCCGCTGGGATTGGGCTCCTTTTGCCCATCCATTGTCTTTCACCCATGGGATGCCTCGTTCTCTCCGTGATCCCCTGCCGCATGACTCTGTCAAGCCTCGGCTCCTACCACACTCTCCAGAGCCACCAGAATCTCACAGTACATAGCTTGCCCTGAATGGACTCTCTTCATCTAGGGTCCTGTAGTCTTGGCATCTCTTCCCAGTTGCCAGGTCAGTTCCTTGTATTCTTTGCCATCTGGGGCTCCAAATGCCTCTTGCTGTCTCCTTGTGCCCAAAGGCAAAAGGTATATGCCCCGCCACTGGATTTATACAAGTCTTGGCAGACTAATCACCCAGCTCTGCTTTGGGTGTGTGATTTTTTTCCGCCCCCTCCCCCCCCCCCCCCGGCAGAGTGCATGGTCGAGTAAGTCATGCCCAATCCTGTTTTAGTAACAGGGCTCCTGCCTGAGCCCCTGTTACAGTGAACAAAATACCATATTTACTTGCATATCACATGCACCTTCCATCCCCCCCTCCCCAAATCAGCAGTCCAAAATTGGGGTATTATCTTAAGTGAGGCAGCTAAATTGCTGTAGTAGAAAAAAGGCAGAATAAAGTAAAGAGGCACTGTGACTCATGGCTGTCACTTTTTTCCCTGGGGCTGCAAAGACTGGGGGCAGAGTCCAGTGCTAAGCTTCTTACAGCTGTTGGTGAGGCAGTAGCTTTTGGGTAAAGAGCCACTGAGCTGGCTGAGGGTGAGTGAGCTGCTACATCCAGTCTGTAGCATCTTAATGAGGCTTGTGGTGTCAAATCAACATTTTATTTACAGGAACTTTTTATAAAGAATCATTTACAGACCTTATGAAGAGAGGCTGAGAGCCCTGGGACTCTTCAGCGTGGAAAAGTGCAGGCTCAGGGGTGAGTTGGTGGCCACCTATAAGTTTATCAGGGGTGGTTACCAGGATATGGGAGAACATCTGTTCACGAGAGCACCCCAAGGGATGACAAGGGTGAACGGTCATAAACTCCTCCATGACCATTTCAGGCTGGACATAACGAAGAACTTCTTTACTGTCCAAGCCCCAAAGGCTTGGAATAGATTGTTGCCGGAGGTGGTTCAAGCACCTACTCTGAATACCTTCAAGAGATGTCTGGATGTTCATCTTGCTGGGATCCTATGACCCCTGCTGACTTCCTGCCCCTGGGACAGGGGGCTGGACTTGATGATCTTCTGAGGTCCCTTCCAGCCCTAATGTCTATGGAATCTACAGTAAAAACAAGTCTTCCTACTGCCTTTGCAAAGATCTGGGGCCCAACCGTGTTGCTGCCCTGCTATACCCAGAAGTTCCTGCTGTCTTATTTCCTGGACACTGTGTTTCCAGGAAAATGTACTGTCATGGGTACAACCCAGATGGCAAGGGTCAGGGTCCAGAAGCTAAGAGTCAGTAATACCATAAGTCCAAAAGAGAAAGTCAAGGATTGCAATACCAGCTGCCAGTTGAAGTTTGATATATCATACCAGGGATCAAGTGGGTCCATGGTCAAGGCCAGGCCAGGGGTCAGGAGCCAGAGAATCCAATATAGAGGATGGGGTAAGCATGAGCCAAGGTACTTGAGGTCCTAGACTGGAGGCAGGGCAGAAGGGTCTGAGATGGAGGCAAGATGGGAGTAAGGCACGGATTCAGAACAAGAAAATCCAAGATGGGAGCAGAAGTTACAATGGTCAGGCAAGGAGATCCACACTATGGATACTAAGTATTGTTGCAAGGACAAGACCCTGCAGGTAGCAGGAAGGTTTTATAGCCTTCCCATCAGGGGCTTGTGACCTCCATTAGTCCTCTTGGGTCACGTGATCTCCTGTTAGGAACCTTATGGGAGGGCCAAGACTGAGCTGCAACAGGTTTGTGGCTAGTGAGGTGATGCTGCAGCTTGGTCCTCTACTTGCAGATTCCATAGATTGGGGTATGAATCTCAGGGACCCTGGCACTGACTTTGTCACACAATCAGCATTAATGCTGGAAAACTGATTTCTGCATTCTGCCTCCAAAAAACAAGGTGCATATGCTATTTGGGAACATGTGGTATGCAGGAAAATATGGCATTTGAGGATTCGGTTGCACTGATCTGACACTTTGACTGTATTTTGGAAGTGAAACTCCTTGGCTGTTGAGTGAAAAAGGATGCAGTTTTTGGGATGGGTGTTTTGTATGTTGTTATTTATTCAGTTGTAGGGACAGACTTTTGTCTAACCGTGTAGCTATGTACAACACAATATGTTAGTTCTTAAGTCAGGAAAGAGGAAGTCTGAGGTGACAGAATGGCTGTAACTTCTCTGGACCTCTTCTGAAATGTGAGTCTAAAAATTAGGCTATTCCTATTCCCCCTGTTAGTCCTGAAGAGGCAGCATAGCATGAAGACGCTTCCATATACTAATTTTTCCTGTCTAATTCCTGCTTCTGTCTCCTCATCCCTCACCTCTGTTCCGTATCTCCAATGAATCCTAAGCTGTGTTTGCACTGTGAACCTTCTGTTGGCAGCAGGGCTGGACATAGGCATGGGTAAACTGGATAGCCACCCAAGGCCTGTACAGAAAGGGGGCCTGAAAATGGGAGGGGGGTGTTTGTTTGTTTGTTTTCCATTGTTTGCTTTTTATTATTATCATTATCTCTGGCCAAGGGGACCTGATACTAAAAGTTCATCCAGGGATGCCAGAAGTGTAGGTATGGTGCTGGCTGGCAGATGGCAACCACCACAGGCAAGTCCCCAGAGTGCATGTACTAGTGCAGAGCTTCTGGCATCTGCTGGGCCCAAGTAGGTCTGCTTCACCTGGGCTAGGGACAGAAGTTGCACATAAATGGGTTTAAGTCATCAGAAACTGATTTTAAACCTGTAACAGAATTGAAGCTCACTGCATGTAAACTTGTTTCAAAATGGCTGAAACTGGTTTAAGATGAACCTGGTTGAATGTAGTATCAGACTTAAGTAGAGGTGCGATACATTAGTCCCATATTGGATCAGCACTGGTTATAGGGAAAATTGAAAGCATCGAAATCGACTTTTTTTTGCTTGTTGTGGCCAATTTTTAAATGACCTGTGCATGCACACAGCTACAGCATGCATGGAGCCAAGAGCACAGCCCAGCAACTTGGAGAGCAGTGTCGGGCTGGTAAGTCTGGTGTGGGGGGAGGAAAGGGGTGTGAGGGGATGCAGAACGAGGCTCCAATGGGGAGGAACTGGGACAGGTGCTACTCAGGGGGTGGGGGGCAGGTGCCAGACAAAGCCATGAGCAGCTTGTCTGGGGGTGTGTGAGGGCAAGTGGTTCTCTCTCTGCACACACCCCAGGACGTTATGGGGATCACGTGCCCCCAGGTCTGCTCGTGGAGTGAGGCAGGATGCAGCTGTGGGCTGGGGCCAGGGGCTGCATCGGGCTCTTCCCAGCAGGGCCTGAGGCAGGCTGCACTGTGCTCAGGGTGCACAGCAGCAGTGCTGGCAGGGGGAAGTTTGGGAAGCTACAGCAAATTTTGGGGTGGCTGCAGCTCCCTACCCTGCTCCCAGTGCCACCACCACCCATCCCAAGCTCAGCACAGCCTGGCCCAGCCCCTTCTGGGAAGAGCCCAGCTCAGCCCCAGCTTGCAGCTGTATCCTGCCCTGTGTGGTTTTGGGGCACACCCCTCCCCTGTTCTCTCCCAGGGTGCTTGCAGGATGGGAGCTGTACCCACCCCCCCCCCCTCCCCATGCCACCCAGACAAGCTGCAGCTCTGTCCTGTGCCCCACTCCACCCCAGCTGCCCCAGTTCCACTCCCTTCCTTACTGTAAGGGCCTCACTCTGCCTTCCCCTCCCCCCATTCCTACCCTCACCCCTTCCCCCACACCAGACTTACGAGCCTGACACTGGTCTCCAAGCTGCCTGGCTGTATATTGGAATTGGATCATTATCAGCCAATATGGCTTCTTAAAAGCAGCCATTGGTATCAGACTGAATAATCTGTTGGTGCAACCCTAGATTTAACTGATTTTGGTCAAACTGGTTTATAAAACTTCTGTCCCAGACCCCTTCCTAGTTCAAGTTAAATCACGGTCCCCCGGCATGCTTTCCAGCCCTGGCCTGGGCTATGCTGCCTTCTCCAAAGAAGGAGGGTTGGGGAGGGAGTGGGGAAGGCAGGGACTGGTTAAACTGGAAGAGGGGTTAAACCCACCTTCCCCTGAGTAC
This sequence comes from Crocodylus siamensis, assembly GCF_052110815.1. NCBI lineage: Eukaryota > Metazoa > Chordata > Crocodylia > Crocodylidae > Crocodylus > Crocodylus siamensis. Next base: position 224,633,096 of record NC_143396.1, on the reverse strand, counting down.
AGAGCTGCCCTGCTGCTAAACTTACTGAAACTTACTGCTGGCGGTGGACTGCAAATCACAGAGGCACCTGGAAGCCAGAGGAGGAAGTGATGAGCAACCCTGCTGAGTCCTGCTGCTGTGATGGTGAACTGCAAATCCAAGAGATCTCGGGGGCAGCAGGAAAAGGAAGGGAACACACAGCCCATTCTCTCTACATGCCAGAGAGCTGTGCTGTAGCACCCCAGAGCTTATGGCCTGAGAGAATACAGGTGGCTGCATTCTGGAATCAAAAGTAAATGTGTGTCCAGTTGTTTCTCAGTTTTTAATCTCTGCAGTTTACACTAACTTGCAAAAACTGAATTGATTCAGCCTCAGGCTTTTTGACTGTCTGTACTTAGCCCTGTTTTGTCAACAAAGTGAAAGGTATACCCTGAGAGAGCTACTGAAATAGACCGTGGTAGTCAGCAGAAGACATGGGTACATCTACATGCTCTGATTTTCAGGTGGTGGCAGAAGCCTTGTATGACTCAGAAAAGCAGCATTAATCTGCCAGCAGAAAAAGGGCGTTCGGCTGCCATAAAGCAGCTTTGTATGGATGCACTTGTGGTTCTGCTTGCAGACCTATATAGCATAGATACAGCCAGAGACAGGCAAGTTCTTCCTACTGCCTAGTAGCCAACAAGTGGAGCACTGAGGACATGACAGTGTTGCTTCTCTCAGTTCTGGTGCCTGCTGCCTTTCTTGTCCATTGCAGCTACAAGAATCGTTTGTAGCAAAAGTCCCATCCAGCTTTTTCATCCTTGAAATGAAGCATTCTGTTAACCAGTAGTAGTTGTATTTACAGATCACTCTCATTGTCATGGTGCCCTGTGACCAGTGGGGTCCCCCAAGGCTCTGTCCTTGGACCTATATTGTTCAACATCTTCAGTAATGATGTGGACATTGGAGTCGGAAGCGGACTGGCCAAGTTCGCTGATGATACCAAACTCTGGGGTAAAACATCCACACCTGAGGACAGGAAGGCAATCCAGGCTGACCTTGACAGGCTCAGGAAATGGGCGGATGAGAACCTGATGGTGTTTAACACTGAAAAATGCAAGGTTCTCCACCTTGGGAGGAAAAACCTGCAGCATCCTTATGGGCTTGGCAATGCTATGCTGGTTAGTACTACAGATGAAAGGGACTTGGGGGTCATGGTTGACCACAAGATGAACACGAGCTTTCAATGTGATGCTGCAGCAAGTAAAGTGAGCAAAACGCTGGCTTGCATCCATAGATGCTTCTCAAGCAAATCCCGGGATGCCATTCAACTGTTGTACTAGGCCTTGGTGAGGCCACAGCTGGAATACTGCATACAGTTTTGGGCTCCACAATTCAAAAAGGATTTGGAGAAGCTTGAGAGTGTTCAGAGAAGAGCCACGCGCATGATCAGAGGTCAGGAAAACAGACCTTATGACGACAGTCTGAGAGCTATGGGACTTTAGCCTGAAAATGTGCAGGCTCAGGGGCAATCTGATAGCTGCCTATAAGTTTATCAGGGGTGTTCACCAGGGTATGGGGGAACAGTTGTTCACCAGAGTACCCCAAGGGATGACAAGGTTGAACGGTTATAAACTCCTGCAGGACAGTTTCAGGCTGGACATAAGGAAGAATTTCTTCACTGTCCAAGGCCCCAAGGTCTGGAATAGCCTGCCATTGAAAGTGGTTCAAGCACCTACACTGAACACCTTCAAGAGTAAACTGGATGCTTATCTTGCTGGGATCCTATGACCCCAGCTGATTTCCTGCCCTTGGGGCGGGGGGCTGGACTTGATGATCTTCCGAGGTCCCTTCCAGCCCTAATGTCTATGAAGCCATTGAAACCAGAATCTTTGGTGTTTTTAGGTGCCAAACTAACAATTCCTACTGAGGCATACATGAATTGAGATTAATTCAGAGACGTATGTCTTGACAGACTTTCACATGATGGGAACAGCTCATTCCTGACAGCAGGGTGATTTACCCCTTGTCAAATTTTTGTTTCTGTTTGAAATCATGTGTATTCTAGAGCTGTGGGAGGAGGAAAGGGGTGGTGGGATAGGATTCCAAGAATGTTGTTAATACTACCAGAATGAATTTAGGGAAAATTGTCGTTCTCTGAAATGGCTGAACTGTTTTACCTGAAATTGTCTGGCTGAATATTTTTGAAGATGTTTGCCATGGAAAATTTTAGCTTGAAAAGTGTCATAAACTTTAAATTCATTGCTTTCTCTTGTAAGACCCAATTTTTAGCTGCTTTTACCTATAAGCCTTGCTTGCTACTTTCACTGCCAGTAATATATACCTCAGCCCCTTCTATAGCCCTCTAATTCTCTTCTTTGTGCTCCCTTTGTGAGTTGCCTAAAATTTGTCATTTTAGGTCTATACAGTTATATCTGACTTTTTTGTCTATATGGATATATGTCATTTTCTAGGCCTATATGGATATATAGGTCTCTGTATCCCGCTTCCACATCATACCTTCTACATGTACTCCACAAACATTTTCCCCCATTCTGCTATAAAGCACAAATTTCCCTCAACTGTTTCTGGTCTTCCTGCTTTGATTGGCTAAAACAAATGATTTTTCCACAATCAGTTAATTAAATTAACTCTTAAAGGGAATCAAGAGAAGTAGAGGGGCAGACACAGGCAAGTCCTAGAAGGACAAGGAAACGAAAATAAAGAAGTCTGCAGAAAAATATTACATTCAATTATTATAGAATCAAAGTCCATGGGGCTTTGTCCGAGATGAAAAGTGTAGGTCATACACCTGAAGCATTCTCCTGGCTGTCTGTAAATATGGAAAGGTAGCACCTAGTTGGTTCATATTTGATTAATGTTTTCAAACCTTTATGCAGCCACTTATTTATTTTATTTATTTATATGGAAAACTGAGGTTCTGGAGTATAGTTCTGGTGGCCATGGAACTGCAAAATACCTGAAACACTATTTATCAGACAGCTGTATTTACCTTAGGAGGCTGGTTTGAATGTTGTGCTGCTTTTGAAATGTCTTAAATGCATGGCTCTATAGTTTTTAGATTTTAAGTATAATATTAACTCTGACTTGTTTTCTGGCTTGTCTTTTGGTTCTTGAATTAAAATGTTCTCTTGAAGTCTTATTTCGCATAAGTTGCTAAAATATTTATAACATTTAAAGTGTTTTTGTTTGTTAACTTCTCATGACCACTCTGGCAGCCTAAGAAAAGTGTCTGTAAAATGCAATGGAAACCTGTTTCAATATTAAGCTACTACTATAAAATACCATTTTAGAATGTGCCTCATGCATTGCACAGCAATCAAAACCAGGGCATTATTACCAGAAAAGTGGGAGAGGCAGTGGAAAGAACAGATTAAAAGTATAAAGGGTTTATAATGGTGAATACCAGCATAGGACACTGGAGGGCATTGCTACTTTTAGGCAGTCTACTGGTTTGGTTTTGAGAGAGATTTAGTAGAAAGCCTTGGTGATGCAAGGAGCTGGGAGAAAGGATTCATCTTAAGACAAAGGACTGATGGGTGTTGAGAGAAAAGAGAGTAGTATCAAGAAAAAAGAAGATTGTTAAGAAGAGATGGCCAGACTAGATGGTGAAGCAAGGGGAGAGGGAGGAGGTGGAAGGAAGAAAGAGAACCTCATGTAAATTAATAAATAACCTTTTCAAACTAAGGGCTTAACTGTCATACTAGACTTAACAACCACAAACCTGAGAATTCCTTGAAAATGTTTTGTTTTAACTGTTCAACAGAATATTGAGGTTTTAATTAGTGAATATTCTTAATTTTAAATATGTCTGTTTGTTTCTCATGGAAAATGTTAAACTTTCAGAGAGAATTTTTTTTTTTTTTTTTTTTACATGAAGTAAAATTCTGCTTAACTGCTGCTGTAGAAAACGGTGATTTTTTTTCCACCATACTTTTAATAGAACATCTCATTGAGAGAGTAAAACAAACAGCTTGGTAGCTCTAGTTTCTACTGGTACAGCAGCATTAAAGTACACATTCCATTTGAAATCTAGTTAGTCATTTTCTTTTTTTCTCTCTTCTTTTCTTTTTTATCTTTTGTTATTTTTTTCTCTCATTCGTCTTTATTGAACAAGTAACTCTTGCCTGTGAAACTAAGGATTTTTTTTAACTTCACTTCTCTGAAATACTCTCACAAACAGCAAATGAAACTCACTGACTGTAGAGAGAATCAGTACAAACTAGAAAGAAAAGATTCTTGATCACCTACACATCTTCAAGTTGGCTACCACAAAGGTTCCAAAAGGACTTGATTTTTATAGAATGGGTGCTCAGTGTTTTCTGAAGATCAAGCCAACTTACAGGGATCCAGTGTATGTATCCAAAACTTATGTGCCCACCTTGAGTCTCACTAGTCATTTTGAAAATATGACTTCTAGTTCATTTGTGGAAATCTAGCTTTGCGTTTGGTTTAAGAAAAAAAAAATTGACCCTGTATCCTGTGCACAAGTTGTTTCTTCCTGATTCTGGCGTAGAGCAATAGTTTTCATGTATACAGTATCTCATGAAACAAAGCATGTTTCAACCTGTGTGGAATGCAGATTCCTTTCTATAAGGCGTGACTCAGTTTTTACAAATGTCTAGGCAGACAGCTGTATCTGAAAATATGATGCATTCAAACCTATGAGTCAATTTCCTCTTAAAATTGTAGCTTCTGTATTTGGTGCCTGTTAGCTTCTGAGGATGGACAGAATTTACAGCTTTTAATAAATCATCTGGTTGGGATTGCCTGAAACCTATTGAAAAAGAATGTGTCTAGGATGTTATTTGTTTGGATTGTTAAATCCTTTAAAATGAAATGGAAAGGGAACAAAATACTGCTCCTCCCTTCCATCCCAATTCAGGGAGTGATATATGCCTTTTGGAAAGATTGAAGGAAACAGATATCAAGCTAACCCTCTCAACCACTATGCTTCTGGGGGAGACTAAAGCTCTCTTTTGTGTGAGCTATGTTTTTTGTTTTTGGTTTTGTTTTTTTTAATCTAGGCATGCTAACTGCTCATTTTAACTTGAAAGTGTGAACAAAGTGGACAGAAATACACTGGATGCGATCACTGACCATTGACTTCTAGCACATATGCATTTTAAGGCAGTAGCATCATACTGTTAATATAATTAATCTTATGTACTTTGCATTATTTGTAGGTGAGTCATGTTTTGAGACCTAGCTGACTTTTTTATGCTTTTCAGAATAACTATTTGGTAGAACAGATTTTTATGTAAGGCAGCTGGAACTGATTGTGGTGAGTCTTAGAAGGGACAAAAATCATCTGATGTCCTGTAGGGATGTAAATGGAAGCAGGAGTGAGGTAATGGTCTGACCACGTACTAAAGGATAAAATGCTATTCCCTCGGTCCCACGCTAAAATAACAGCAAAAGAGGCCTGGGACAGACTAGAGAGAGTACCAGGCAACAAAAATTGCTGAGTGCTGGCAGGGTTAGTTGCAAACACGAACACTCCACAACTGGTTGGTTCCTTATGTGATAGCAATTCTGTCTTATAGGAGTCGGGGATGGATACAGCTAATTTAATTGAAGCTATCAACACTACTCTCAATAGCTTGTCATGAAAGCTTTGAGTTAAATTCTTCTGGGCATTAGGTACCTTGAAAGCTTTTCTTTGAAAACTGGCCAGAAATCGGTTTCATTCAGATGTAGAACTTTGTTCATTTGTAGCATACTGCAAATGAGTCTCAAAGCAAAGATCTTTTTGTGGTTGTCTCTCTCTCTCTCTCAACAACTGTGTTTGCAAGTTCATGCAAGTATTTCATAAAAATAATATCCTTATGCCTTCCAAATCCAGGGGTTCTTCTCACTTGTTTCCTCTCTCTCTTCCTAGTTCATTGCTCCGTTATGGTGGAAATCTGTCCCTTCAGAGTGCCATGAGTGTTCGCTTCAACAGCAATGGAACCCAGCTGCTGGCATTGCGTCGGCGCCTTCCACCAGTCCTCTATGACATTCACTCCCGTCTGCCTGTTTTCCAGTTTGACAACCAGGGTTACTTCAATTCGTGCACTATGAAGAGTTGTTGTTTTGCAGGCGACCGTGACCAGGTAATGGGCATAAAATGCAGCCCAAAGTTTGCATGTTTATTGATCTCTACAACAGTAAGCTTCCTTGACCATTTGAGATTTGACCTCTGTGTCAACTTTCTCTCATTTAGAGGATAATTTTCAGTTTCTGGTATGTGTCAGATTATCTTCAGAATTGCTTAGTATTGAAACTGAGAAAGCTAATGCACTCAAAAGAACAGATTGACTTTTATTAGTAGATGTTTTGGATGGGGAATCCAGAAAAAAGATAACAAAGCTGAGATGGAAATACAAAGCGCCCGAGTGAGGAACTAACAATCGAGGGATGGGGGAGAGGAGGGGAACACGACTAGGTTACATACGATACAATGTTAGCCAACTAACCCCGGGGGTGGGGGGATGTGGGAAGGGGGAGGGGGAGGGTCGGGTCGTGACACTGAGAGGGAAAGGAGATAGATACGCACATACCTGTTACAGTGATGCACAATGTTGGAGGAAGTGGCTCGGAGAAAGCGTCTCAGTCCATAAAGTCCGATCGCGGGGGTCCTCTTCGGGTGGGGCGGGGTCGTCCGTGGCGGTGAAATCCTCTCAACGCGCAGCGAAGCGGGGTGGGGCGGGGGCGGTTCAGCCGGCAGTGTCCTCCGGGTCCGATCCGGCAGCGGCTCGTCTGGAGGGGTCGGTGTACTGGCGGTGGCCCGTGATGTGCTCCACGTAGATGTCGCGGGACCAGCAGATGGTGTCGGACACCATGAGGCAGCGCATCAGCTTGGCGTAGCGGTGGGAAACACTGCAGGCGCGGAGGACGCTCTCGTTGCTGGGGTCCCAGGCTCCGAGTGTCCCCACGATGAGCACGTCCACGGTCACGTCATAGCCGCGGCCCCTCAGGATGTCGGCCAGCGGGGCGTACTTCTCCCGCTTGCGAGCCCGGGCGTCGGTGAAGGCTTGGCAACGGTTCTCGAAGGGGATGGTGACGTCCATGATCACCATCTTCTTGGCCTCGTGGTCCGTGACGATGATGTCGGAGTGCAGCTGGCTCTCGCAGCCTGGTACAGTGCGGTTCACAGAGATTTCCCCCGCCCCGGCCGGGATGGCCCGCACCAGGCAGTCCTGGACGGCATTGTGGCAGAGCTGCCAGGCTCTGGCGTGCGGCTTGCGGCTGCACAGCACGTGGGGGAGGGTCTCCGCTGCGTAGCCGCACCGTTGGCACCTCTTGTCCCAGTGGCCAAAGTGCATGGCCCCGTTCAGAGGCGGGCAGTTGAGGCGGGCGCAGTGGAGGAAGTGCCAGTCTGTGAAGCTCCCGCTGGGCATGAAGTGGTTGCTAGCGTCCCACTTCGAGGTGACGTCGAAGACCTTGCCCTGGTCGGATTTGGCCCTCAGGTCCGTACTTGTTGCGGACGGCGTCCTTCAGGAACCTCTCCAGGAAGGTCCACTTGAAATCAGATCAGTATAGTCTAAAACTTGACTGTTTATTCACAGGAAACATATAAAATGATATGAGAAGTCTACTTAACCAGGTTCAGTTCCATGAATTAGACACTATTACCTATTTAAGAAAAAGGAACTTAACATTTGAAGCTTCCTTGTATTTTGCTGCTATCTAAAACTAGGAGTAACAATCCCAAAAAACCTCCAGGGTGCATCTACACATGGAATTAGTGCGCCTGAATAAATTCCGGTGCAGTTCATGCCAGGGTCAGCTTCTCCCAATGTTGGCTCTGGATTTAGGACCCAGAGACCTTGTTTTGGGGGTGGGGGACCACCCTCAGACTGACCATGACCTTTCCATTCATTAATAGGCAAATTTTATTGATACACAGTGATAACAGAAAAGAAACCATACAAGTATTCTTCTTCCCTCCTGATGACTTCATTCATGGCTATCTCCTGGTTAGTTGTAGCCTTCCAGGTCTTCTCCTAATTTGGTCTGTTCCCCCCAAAACTGGGACTCACCCCTGCCCCCCACCCCGATCTGGGGCCTTGTTGGTGTTACTTATCTTGTGTTATGGAACAGTATGATACATATTCCTTTGATTCCCAGCCTTGTTGTGTTAGACAGTAATGGCATATGCCCCCTCAGTTCTCAGTCTGTGTCCATCCATTGGCCTTGTTATGTTAGCCTGTCTGTCTCCAGGACCATGAAACTGAGACTGAGACACCCAAGCTTCTTGGAAATCAGTTAACCCCTGCTGCCCATCTTGAACCCTTTTAATGCATATAAGTCAATATATTTTATACCTATAAGTCAGTTCTCCCAAAACAGACTTCTAAATGCAATTTCTAATCCAACACCAGGTGCAGCATCATTACATGCGCCTGGGACCGAAGCAGTTAGAGCTGGGGTGCTGTAGCCCCAGGCTGGCAGGGGGATCAGCCCCAGGCTCTGGGTGCCAGGTGATTAGAGGAGCTGACTGGGGCGCAACAGTGTGCTAAAGTGGAGCTGGGCAGCAGCCACCTCCTGCACTTTAGCACCCTCATGCCCCAGCCAACCCCAGTCACTGTCTACATGAGCATTTCAGCAGAGTTAATTACTCTGCCATAAAATAGTACTGTTGGGGACCATACTATCTTAGATCAGAGTTAATTTATTGTGCCCTGATACTGGTGCTTGTGTAGACAGTGATGCTTTACTGCAGAACTAATTAATCAGCTCTGCAGTAAAGTGCACATGTAAATGTGCCTATATTGTAGACTTCTAAGGTTCTTAATATTCTTAGCTAATGCGTTTTGTTTTATAAGTAACAACATTCACTTCCAACTATTGATACCCCAAAATCAGCACAATCTGAAAATTCCCCTCATTGATCATAAATAATCTGCAGTCAGAATTTCTATTATTGCTGTTGGGTGTAAAGCAAAGCCCCTCAGTTAGCAGAGCTTTACAGGATATATTTACCTTCCCATTTTCTTTTTGCCTGGCGAACTAGGTTTGCAGTGCCTGGTCTGTCCATGGGTCAGATCCAGCTGGTGCTCCCAATCTGGCACCCAGGTGGTCACAGTGGGTACCATCTGGCCATGCAGAGGGGCATGCTGGCCCCAATGCAGCCCCACAGGGAAAGGAACTTGACTCGTGCAGAGAGAAAATGGGGCACGGTCAGGCCCTGGAAGGAGGGGGCATGGGCAAGTTCCAGCTTAGCCTCTGGTGGGGGGAGAGAGGGTGAGCCTCTGCTCTAATGGGAGGCAATGGGGCAGGGCCCACCTCTGGAGTGGGGAGGGAGCATGGCCCAGCCCCAACAGGAGGAAAGGGGGCTTGGCCCAACCCTTGGCTCTAAACCAGCCCCATGGGGAGGGAAGAGGGCATGGCCTGACCCTGATCCAGAAGTGGGGAGGCATGGCCCAGCCCTGTAGGGGAAGCGGGTATAGCTTGGCTCTGACCAGCCACTCCATGGAATGGGGTTTGGCAATTTTGGCAGGGGGAGGGTGGCTGTATTAATGGCTACCAGTCCCTCGCTGTCAAATTTTCAGACCCATAGGTGGTCCTGAGGACCAGATGCAGTGGCTCTGCGAGCTGCATTTGGCATGTGAGCTGGAGGTTGAGTACCTCCGGTCTAGAGAAATAGGCATGTTGAATGATTTTTCGTGGCTTCTTTGTAGTCCTGATTGGAGCCTACAGAATCCAGCACCAAAATCCGCCTATAAAATCAGAAGTTTATCTTACGGAATTTGGAAAGGACAAAAACATTTACTGCGGAAACAAATGAACCATTGTTTGGAGGAAAAATTGGCTGCTGGTTTTTTGGGTCTCCAGTGGAGTAATCCTAAAGAAGACGCTAGGCTTTCTCCTCTAGAGGTCAGAGTAGAACTACGTGAACTTTGTAGGACCCAAATGTGAATTTCAGTTTTCATTCTTATGTCTTTCACACCACGTTTTATTTGTGTAGCCCTTATTTTGATGGCAAAATACAGGCATTCTCTGCTGCACCCAAACTGTGCATCAGAAACAGGGATTTTATGCAGCAGTATTTAAAAGCTGTTGTGATGTATCTCTCCACAATATTCACAATGCTAAAAGGTTATTTTGTCCAGGCGAGAAATTTTAAGCATTTTGTACTGTGTGAACTTGGAGGTATAAGAAAAACATTTCCTGTTGAAGTTTAGCACAAGGATGGGTAAGAAGGAACATTCTTCCACACTTTAAGTCTGTCCAAAACCTTTCCAGCACTGCAAATTCTCCTTTTGTTTTTGTTTTGTTTTTGTGTGTTTTTGGTTTTGTTATAATGCGGCTTCTTGAAACCTTTCACTGCCACTCAACCATGAAATGTGTAATTTTAATATGTTGAATATCTTAACTGACTAAACATCAAATATTGTGTTTGTATGTGGTATGTTTAGCCATCTGGAGTAACGGGAATCTAGAGTGACTTAGTGAACTACACAAATATACTCATTAGAATATCAAAGTTAAAGATGCCACAAAGCAATAATTTAACCAGATATGTTTGAAAATATCCCGTGATAAGTTTGGGTATTTGACTAGTCAAAAACATACTTAGTCAATTGGCTGGTCCACTATTGTCAAGTAATGGTCAAATATTTTAAACATTCATTTATTAGAATAATGAAGAGAGAAACTTAAACTTCAGTAGCTTGTTTTCTGTAACTAGCATCAGTACCTAAGTTGGGTTATTTAGAATTTTATTTCACAATAAATTGTAACAATTTTTTATAACTATCAGTTTTAGTTATGTGAACATGTAAATGATATTCAAGACTGAACAGTTCTTCTTTTCCTTGGCTTTTGTCCTGCAACTCTTGACCACAATAAAAAAATTTTAAAAAATGAAACGGGAGGAAAAAAATATATGACAACTCTGAAAGACTAAAGCAGTTTTTAATTTGCGGTTATACTAGGTACGCCGCAGGCCACCTCCGCAAGCATTTTCCTGTTTCCATTTGGAGATGCCTGCAGACAGCAGGTGGCTGGTAGGGGAAGCTTTTTCTATGCTGCTGGTTTTCGTTCTTCCTTCAGCACAGAGTAGCTCTTGCAATCCCACATGGCATAATGGGGGGATGAAGCTGGAGGAGTTTAGGAGAGAGAAGCAAGGCAGGGGCTGCCTGCTCCTAAAAGAAGAGAGAATGTGTGAGTCTGTGTCCTACCCCTGCAGGACTGAGGGGCCAGGCATGCAGTCTTCTTACCTTTGCTAACAGAAGATGTTGCGGGTGGAGGGGAGGGAAGGTATATGCCACTATCTGTGCAAGGGTATTTTTGGCTTAATGGAATATTTTAACACTTTTTGAGTTTAGTCAACTGACTGCCTATTATTTGATCTGTCTGACATTATTTGACAGGATAATTGACCAGTTTGCCAATAAATCCAATTCTTAGGGTCTGCCTTTTGGAAAAGGCATGAGAGATTCAGATGATTTCTACAGCAATTTGTAAGACTGTTTCTGTTCTATTCTGTCTTTGTAATGGTGTTTCTCTTAGTTTTGTTTTCAGTGGTTCTTGATGCAAGTGCATTCTTGAAAGCCAGAAACATTATAGAATTTATCTAAAGAATTCTAGAAATTTGTACCCCTCTTTCTTTCTTCCTGTTGCCTATGACTGCAGTGCAGACATGTACCTATCAAGCTTGTGATTTATCTTATTTATTTAGTCTTAGGATCATAGAAAATTAGGGTTGGAAGGGACCTCAAACGTTCGTCTAGTCTAACCCCCTACTTAAAGCAGGTCCGTCCCCAACTGTATCAGCCCAGCCAAGACTTTGTATAGCCAGGTCTTTAAGACTTCCAGGGATGGAGATTCCACAACCTCTCTGGGTAACCTGCTCCAATGTGCTTACTGTGCTTCTAGTGAGAAAATTCTTCCTAATAGCTAACCTAAACTTCCCTTGCTGCAACTTGGGACCGTTGCTCCTTGTTCTGTCATCTACTAACACTGAGAACAGTCTAGCTCCATCCTGTTTCAAACACTCCTTCAGGTAGTTGAAGGTGGCTATTAAATCCCCCTCAATCTTCTCTTCTCCAGGCTAAGTAAGTCCTGTTCCCTCAGCCTCTCCCCATCAGTCATATGCCCCAGCCCTCTGACCATTTCAGTTGCCCTCCGCTGACCTCTCTCCAATTTGTCCATTTCCTTTCTGTAGTAGGGGGCCTAAAACTGGACACACTACTCCATATGTAGCTTCTCCAGTGCTGAACAGAAAGGAATAATAATTTTCCTTGATTTGCTGGCAGTTCTACTAATGCAGCCCAGTATGCCATTAGTCTTCTTTGCAATGAGGGCATTCTGCTGGCTTATCATTTGATTGTCCACTGTAACCCCCAGGTCCCCTTACATAGTCCCCAGCCAGTCAGTCCCCAGCTTGTACCAGTGCATGGCACTGTTCTGTCCTAAATGCAGGACTTTGCATTTCTTCTTATTGACCTTCATGAGATTTCTTTTGGTCCAGTTCTCAAATTTGTTGAGAGCTCTATGAATCCTAGCCCTACCCTCCAGCATATCTCCTATTCCCTCCAGCTTGGTATCATCTGCAGACTTGCTGAGGGTGCACTCCATCCTATCTTCCAGGTCATTGATGAAGATATTGAACAATACTGGCCCCAGGACTGACCCCTGGGCACTCCAATTGATACCAGCTACCAACTGGACATGGAGTCATTTGAGTACTATCCTCTGAGCCCAATGATCCAGCCAGTTTTCTATCCACTTTACAATCCATTCATCCAACCCATACATCCTTAGCTTGCTTGACAGAATGTCATGGGAGACGATATCAAAAGCCTTGTTAAAGTCGAGGTACATCACATAGACTACTTTTTTTGGAAAAGGACAAATTAAATTTACTAGTTGACAAGTTTATTGAATGTTAGCTCACAGTGGAAGATGTAGATTTCCCTACGTTTATCCCCTTATGATTCATTAATTAGGTTTGGGTTTGTTTTTTGTTTTTTACAGATATCCTTCAGCAGCCATTATAAAGCTCACCCCTGTCAGTCACTTGGTGGCTGTTTGGATCACAACATGCTTGAATCCATGTCCTCTTAAGCTTCGCTGCAGCTGAGGAGGCTTTATCACTGCTTTCTCTCTCAACTCCACATTTATTGGCCTGTTTAGAAGATTTCCTGGGTTCATGTGCACTCCCCTATTATCTCCTGATGGCCCAGCTGTTTTAGGTTCTTCAGACTGGTGCTCCCCATCCCTCAGATCCTCACTAGTACGAACTCACAATTTCCCAGAACTTCCCACATCGTTGCAAGTACTCCAGTTATTTACAGTTCACCTCTTCTAGGTAGTTGAAGTAGAGACTCAGATTTTATAAGACTTGGATTCCAGTGAATACAGTATTTTAAGACTACCCTGAATTTAAGACTTAAGATTCTATACATGGAAAATTTTATAAATGTTATAATTTTCCATGTATAGAATCTAATTCTTGGAGGGTCGTTCATCTTAAATTTTAATCGCTTCCTACTGCTGCAGTGGGGTAAGAAGTGGCAGGGGCAGGTGGGAGAAGGGCAGACAATGCAGGGTCAAATAGTTTCTCCCCTTCCTCCTGTCTCCCTCTGATCAGCACTTGCCCCTATGCTGCATGCCCCCTTTTGCTTGTCCCCCCTCCCCCACAATTTGTCCTACCACAGCATCAGAATGGGCCAGGACCAGGTCAGAGTAGCAGCTGCTGCCTCCCTCCTCATACTCTATTCTAAAACGAGGGGCTTCCCCCCCATGTTAAACAGGGAAAAGAGACTCATCTCGGAATCAAGTAAAATGGTAACAAATCACTTTTTACTTTTAGCTAGCACAGGAAGATGTAGAATCTGGGCAAAATGATGAATCCCTACATGCATACTGTCAATTCCCTTGTTCAGGGCATGACTGGGCAAACCTGTGTCGGTGCTCCAAGTACTGTGCCAGTCCCCTGGTAGGTTTAGTTAACTCCTGAGTTCAGACTTGAAACACTGGGTTCTCCAAAGGAGTCCTCTAGATGAATAAATGTTGTTTTATGGTTTAACCACACTCTGTTGTTAGCTCTGTCCTAGCATCCCATGGGATTTTCCATCTAATATGGAGGTAAAAAGACAAAAGTAAACATAGATAAACCCTGCTTTCAAAATACAGCTTGCTCTTTGACACTGTTAAATATACCCCCCAATAGCAAAATCAAATTCAAGGACTGTGAAAAAGGAGTTCCCATTTGGGAAAACCTGCATTGGAATCCAACTGTATGTATATGCTCATTGTTTGGATTCAAGTATACTCATCACTGTATAGTGAAAGTCCTACATAACAGCATTTCTAAGAATACCTTTGAGTTGATTCAACTTGCAGAGCTAATTCTTTCTCTGTCCAGCCTACATAGACAGAAAATGCTGGAGCATTTTATGGCATTGGGTTCAAGTGCCCTTGTATTTGTCTCTCTAGAGGACTTTGTGCCCTGGAACTCCTTATTCACTGATAATCACTCCATGGAACAGGGATCAAATTTTTCTTTCCATAACGATAGGGAGGCTACTCTAAATGCAGATTGGTAGTATCAAAGCATGAGTGATGCTAGTAAATAATAAAAATAACTCCTGATATCAGTGAAGTTATACTCTTGCTCCTTGAAGATGGAAAAAATCAAAATGGTCACTCTTTAGTGTCATCATGGAATTGCTGAACTAAAAAATATCATAAATTTATTATCTCAATCTGAATAATTTATCTGACAATCAATCATATTTTTGGTGGTTTCAGTTCTCAGTGGATTTTCACATCCAAAATGGCTGTCATTTGTGACACTGTCTCTCTCTCTCTCAGGACAGCTAGTCCTGTTTCTTTCCTCGTTCTTCTCTCATTCTTGGCAATAGGCATTTGTTTCCCCAAAGGAGCATTAACATCACCTTTGTCCTTATGAACCTATTTGAAAACTAGCAAACAATATATGCAAACTTTTTTTTTCCTCCAGAAATGCCATACCTCCCATCTAGCTTGCCCCTAATATCTGTTTTCTAATAGCTGCCAGTGTCAGACTGGAAACTTTTAGCCTCCTTTTATTGTTTGTACCCACATACAGCCTCTGCATTTTTTCTGCACAAAACTCTCTCCTTGTCCTACTTATTAAGCATGAATACACTGTTCACATGCCACTTAATAAGAAGCCTCTTCTCTTCTTTGTATGTGAGAGCTCTGGTGTTCACCAGTGAATGGCTAAGACAGTTCAATATTATGTCACATCTGCCTTATCCAGGAACTTGCCCCAGCTCAGCAGCTCATGTCCCCACATAAAGGAGGGAGTGTGGCAGAGGCTGAAGAGCCAAATTTTCCCTCAATTTATTTCAGTACACCCTACGAACTGAAGGTAGAGCTGCTATGGGCTTCACTGAAGACCGAATTTGTTGCAGTACTTCTAAAAGTATGTGCATGACACTTAGGCCCAGATCCTCAGGCATGTAGGCATCCAATTCCGATAGATTTCAAAACTTCATGTTGTCTAAACTTACTGTGTAAAAACAGAAGGCAGGGCAGTGGTACCTTTTTATAGACTAATTTCTTTAGAGAGACAGGTGCTTTGGTAGGCTACTTGAACATGTCTCTAAATGAGCTGGTCTACAGGGTGTTGCCCTGCCTTCTGCCTAACTTTGGATTAGCATGCCTAACTGCTAAGCCTGTGCGAATAGGGAAGTTTTCGATTAGGATTTGAATTTGGCAAATTTTTGGAGGACAGTGTTTCGATTGGGTGATTCAAATCACTGTCCCCATTCAATACGGCCAAATCCAAATCAGCGCCGAATCTCTGATTCTGATCAGCTAGGGAGAGGCACACACAGCTGGGCAGCTGCAGGTTCTCCTACAGCTCCTGGCTGTGCCTGCCTCTGCCAAAGCAGGGAGAACTGCAGGAGAAACCCCCACGTGCTGTCATGCCTGACCCCATCTCCTGCCCGGCCCCAGCTTCCCACCACTTGGAAGGGAGAGGGGAAAAAAAAAGCCCTGCACTCACTGGCTGCAGCAGCGGGGATTGGGGCCTCTGGGCACTCGTGGCAGAGTGTCCTTTGCAGTGCAGGGCAGCGAGGATCACCTCTTTCTGCCCTTCCCCCTCCCCCCACCCGCCTGGCAGCCTCGCAGCAGCTGCCCCATGGCATGGGTGTAGTGCGGCTTGGCAAGACGCTGCGCGCTGTCTGGGAGCTGGGGCAGCTCCATGTGTCAGCTGGCACTATTCAGCCCCAGCTCCTGGACAGCATGTGGCGCCCTGCCGAGTCACACTGCACCCATGTCGTGTGGCAGCTGCCACGTGGGTGCCCAGTGGCATGGACAATCCCTGCTGCCCTGTGTGGGGGATGGGGCCAGGCAGGGCAGCCATGGGGCTTCTCCCACAGCTTCCCCCACCCAGGGAGAGGCGGGCACAGCCGGAGGAGCCACAGGAGAACCTACAGGTGACCAACTATGCCTGCCTCTCCCCAGCGGATCCGAATTGCTGAATCTCTCCGACCCTTTTCCAAATCAATTCAAAAACTTCAGATTTGATTTGGACCTGTCTAATGGATCTCCCAGTTCAATTTAGATGCAAAGATTCAGCCACCAAATTGGGCTGAATCTACCCCAGATCAAATTGGTGACTGAAGCTTTGCACAGCCCAGCTAACTACCTCTCTCTCTCTTTATGTAAAGGCTATAAATAGAAGGCAGGGTAGATTTACATCTTATAGATTAATCAAAGTTATATATGCAGAGATGCATATTGGCACAAGTTTTTGTGGTGTGAAGCTCACTTCATCAGAAAGTTATAACTGGTCAAGATTTTCCTCTGCTTGCAACTAGAAAGAAAGCTTTAAACACTAACTTATCCTATGATTTGAAACGTGTGAATTAGAGCCAGTCTTGAAACTGTTACTAGTTAACATAGTTGTGTTATGTGGTGTGGAAAAGAGTAAATGAATGTAGTTTTTTAAAGTTGCCTAAATACCTTTAGAAAACGTCTAGGCTTTGAATACTACAGCAACAGGAAGCAGTATAAAACCCTAAAGGAGATGAAATATATTTCCTGCTCAGGATTCCCAAATGCAAAATCCAGTGCAAATCGTGAGGGCTAACAACTTGTTTTTATTTTACCCTGCTGGTATTGACCCCCTGTACCACTTGAGGGAGCAAATTGCATGGTTGCTGCCTGCTTCACAAAAGGTTAACTTATATCCCGTGAATCAAACAAAAAGCGTCTTGACTATATGGCATGCCCTCAGACATTACATCACCACTCAGCCTTTTCTGTTGACATTACACTGGTATAGGAGAGTTTCAGGAATGCACCATTCACTGTGGCGCAGACTATTCAGACTCCCTATAAAGTTACAGCTTTCATTATGTTTAACTCAGCATGCTAAATAACTTTGGTTAGGGATGGGAAGATTTTTGCCCGTCTACTAATTAGGACATTAACGCAGCCTGTCCCAAAACAGAATTAGCTATAAAGTTCCCAAACATCTTAATTGAGTATGCATTGCCATGACACAGAAATCTAACCTTTTCATGTACTTTCCAGCTTGTTGCTTAATTTTAAGGGAGTCTTCTCTCAGGTAGTGGTCGTTGTTGGTCCTGACTTTAAAAGGAGAAAGGGGAGCCAGCCTTCCTTTCTGAAGAGTACATTGCACTTTTCTTGTGCACAAAGTTCATAATAAATAATAGCTTGCAGTAGCCAACTTATCTTGTAGCATCAGGTCTTGAAATGGAAAGGGCCCAGTGAGCAAATATTTTTGTCAAACTTGCATGAAAAGGAAATCAGTGACTTACTATGTCTTAAACAAATATAGACAAGGTTTTGATTCTTTCTAAAAGGCAGTTAGAACCCTGCTTGGAGAGAGCAATTGAGGAAACTCAAATCGCATGCAGTTTTATTATTTATTTATTTATTTATTTATTACTAATTGTCCTTTTTCATCATGACCCCTCTCTTCTTAAAGAGCTTACTGGGTGTGGGTCTCAACAAGAGATAGTGACCTTTACTTTTCTCCTCAGATTCTATTGATCACTTTCCCTCTAGCTTCTTCCTCCTCAAAGGAGGATCCCCAGTTCAGAGGATTGCAGGGTTGGAACTCGCTTTAAAGGTGTACCTCAGAAGATCTGCAATGTCATGATCTTAGGTCCCCTTTACACATGCAGGTAAAAGATGAATTGGAACTGATATGTGACCCACATAGTAGTTCCTCCTGCCATGCACATGTGGCATTGCAGGAGGTGCAATTGTGGGTTTGTGCATTAGATTTAATTATGCCTTATTGTCATTGTAGGCCTATAGGAGGCCTATGCATCAACAAGAACCAGGCCCCACAGCTGGGAGCCCCCTTTGCTGAGGGGCTCCCAACGGTGGGGGCCACATACAGCTAGGACTGAGTGTCCCATGCCTGACAGGGCTCTCAGTCCTGACTGTGCATGTAGGCCTGAGGTTTTCATGAACCCTTGAGCCTTGGGGATCCAGCAGACGCTATCTGTAGGGATTGGGGGTTTCACCCCCCTTGAATTTTGGGGATTGGCTGCTGCAGTCCCCCAGGCCCAGAGGTCCATGCTAGGCATCGTGCATCCCTGCAGCTGGGAACCCCACCGGCTGCCAGGGCTCCCATCTGCAGTAGAGACTCTGCAACACATCTCAGATTTTAAAGCTTGAAGGAGCAGCCTTTGGTAGCCTTTGAAAGTTGATTAGCACAAGTTAACAAGGGTAGCTGATGAACATTTTCTTCCCTATCAGCTGTAATCGGGGATCTACCAAATTTGTGACTTAGGTTTTCACAGAAACTGAATTTGGTAGGACCACCTTGCAAAAACCCAGTACCTGCAAAAAAGCATTGGGGGGGTGGGGGGGAGGTGCATGACAAACCAGGAAAACAGCCAGCAAGCAGAGGGGGGAAGCCCTGGTGCCCTGAAGCATTGGGAGGTAGGGATAGGAAGGGGGATTTTCATGGAGGAGTGTGATGACCCATCCCCCCCATGCCTCTGGCCAAGGTGCAAGAGTACTGGGGCTCCTTAGCCAGTCAGCGGTGTGGGAGGTCTGCCATACTCAACTGCAAAAATGGTGACCAGCAATGTGTTAAGACCATGAAATCCAGAGGCAGCTTCCCCAAATTAAGTAGGTTCATAGTTATAATGGGATTCACACTACTGTATAAACTTCTGTGTAAAGGTTATACATGGACAAGGTCCTCCTCTGGCTTCTTGGGGCTAAAGAAGCTGTTTTAAATCCCATTTATCCACATTACAGTTTGGGCCATGTTAATAAAACAATCAGTCTTCAACAGCTTTAGCTCAACACAGGAATACTGATGAATGTGAAAAAAGTGGGGGAAAAAAAGCAGTTCGAAGTGGATGTAAACTGGTCTTTTTCAGGGTGCCTAGATGGTCTTAGACCTTTGTGCAGCCCCATGGCTGTGTTTTTTGTACTTACCCCCTGGCACCACACTTTTAAGAGACCACTGCCTCTTTGCTTGGAAAAATGGACAAACTCTGAAATCCCAGCCATATGCTGTCATACGTAACAAACATATAGTTTAATCTTTAAGGGGCAGTAAGAAGCACTAGCAAGCTAATTGTGCTATCGGATGCTCTCACTCATCTTTTCCCCCAGCGGGTAGTGTTTGCGTTATTCTTAGGTCTTAAGAAATAACTCTGAATACATCAGACAGATCCCATCTCATGTAATCTTTATAGCCCAGAGATTCATTGTTCTCTGTGAACAAAAGATGCCCATTAATGTGAATGGGAACTGATGTCTGGAAAATACAGTCAAGTTCACAGATATAGGATTCGTAAAAACTGTTATCAATAAAATGGACTTCTGCTCTGTGCACAAATCATTAGTCTTTGGTGCATGCCCCCCTATTCTGAGTGTATGTGGTGGGCTTCCTAATAACGACAACTTACTTGCCTGTGATTTCCCCATAGTCTGCGCAGTCCCATGTCTCATTTTGGCTTTTTAAAAAAGTGATCAACTGATCATTTGAATTTTTTAACTCTGTGTAAACTTGTCCTTGGAAGGGATGCTATTTAACTGTTTGTCCCTTGTCTAGAGCTAAAGATTTAAAATAATCTCTGACCTGAATTCAAAATAATCACTACCCATAGAGCAGCAGACAGATGTGGATTTTCACAGGATAAATCTTGACTGTGTCTTAATCTTCCTTAAATATTCCATAGTCCTAAAGCAGCAGAACCTAAAGAAATGCCGATTGTAAGATGTAGAAAGCTTTCAAAGAGACTGTTATAACTAAAGGAGAAAATATCATGAAGATAGTGGTTTCCAGCATGTGCTAATGCTACTATTATGGGACTGCAGCAGTAACAGATCATATCTCCACTTACTTGTATTGCCTGTAATGACATCCATGGGGAGAGTGAAAGAAAAGGGGAAAAGCTGTAGCGGAATGGGTGGGGAGTGTAAGTTTACGAGCAGTTGCCAGATTTCTGATGATTGTTCATACTAAGCATTTTATTCATACTTGAAGCTCTGAGATTGAATCAGTGCATTTTTCAGCAGCAGATATTAACTATGCCTGCGAGTTTTCTTCCTTCTAAGGAAAACTTCTGAATCAGCAGCTTGTAGTCATCTGGAAGCCTTTTCCTGTCATCGCTAACAGCTAGTCATAGACCGAGGCTGACTCTTCCCTTTTAAAATATTTCATTATAAGCTAATTCTTTGCAAATGTTTTTCTCCTAATCTGGTGTGTGTGAACACTCCGGATGCTAATATCTGAGGTACTGATCAAATATAAATGTAAAAATACAGGCTATGAAGCAGGTGTTTTTAATACTGGTGGAGGCCTTCATCACAGACATCTGAGCCCATGAGCTCCGCCCTCAGTGTCTGGTCAGATCTAGGAATCGCACTGCATCCCTTTATCTTCAGGGCCACCATTTATCCCTTAATTGTCCCTGGCAAGCTCACATTATTTCATCCTTGCCTGCTCACGCTCCTGATGATCATGGAGGTTACTCTACAAGTCTGCTAGTAGAAGATGCTATGCTAAGAATTATTTTTTCACATTCCCTCAGAACCAGAGAGCCAAAATTTAAATGACACTAAGATGCTGTAACAATCTCTCCCCCCCACCTTATAAATTAGCTTAGTATCTCTCCAACATGCATCAATATATAATCAGGACCCTGCATACTCCATGGCAACAGCTCTTTAGATTCAGCAGAACTATTGACTTATTCTAGGATGACATGTTCTTCATTCCAGTTCCCATCCCCCATGTGTTGCAGGTAGCCCAGCTATGCTCTTTCCAGGCCTTGGCTCTTATATTTGGGTACAGATAGCACATATTTCAACTAGTTTTCCCCTCTAAATCTATTATGGAAAAGGGAGAGCAAGGACATGGCTTCGTTCATTAGCTCATCTTGAAGCCTTGGTTGATGTAATGTTTTTCAAGCAGCCCAGCAAATGCAACTAAACTTCTGGCTCTTCCCCAGCCTGTAGATCAGAACTGGACTCCAGGCCCGGTCCCTGCCCCCTGCTGCTTGGAATAGGAAGCCTGCGCTGCAATCAAATTAATGTGCCACTGTGAGAGGACCTGGTTGAGCCAAGAGGCAACTTAGAGCGGCCTTAGCAGGGCAGGGAGATGAAAAACAAAATGTTGGCTATGTTGGCTTGGCTGCAGCAAAATGGTAATTCCCATGGCAGAAATGGAGAATTCTTGTGGGGTATGGCATGTTTTCCCCCATTAGCTGTGCTCTGATCAGGATGAATAAGGAAGCTCACATCTCTATTTGTCCAGCCAGGCTGTAGACACTGTAGATAGCCTTTTGATGACTTTCTTCTCTACTGTAAGGCTGGACACAGATCTCTATTTGTAAAAGGAGATTCAGAGGGAAGTGCTGTTCTGTAACAAGGTATAAATACCAGGGCACAGTCAGCAGCTTTGGTATCTGTCTGGACCACTACATTTCAGCCACTGACTTATCTTGTGAACTTGCATGTCAGTGAGTTAAAAGAAGTGTGTTAGCAATATTAGTGACTGACTAGTAGGATTGTTTAAAAACAGGAAACTCCTAAAGTAACCCTCTCATCCAATTTTAGCTTATGAGGTGTCCACATAGCACTATTACTATATCAATTAATTTACTCTGGATTTCTACTCTATAGTGAACTTTTTTCATGAAAAGTGGATAAATGATCCATTTTCCCAGCCTCCCCTTTTTCTGTAAGGCACTTTAGTGCATCCAGACAAGCTCAGATGTGTGGTATGCAGCACCGCAGACCCATCTGCAGCACCACACGGGTGTTCCCTGCACTGCTAAGTTGCAGCATGAGGTGTTATTGTTTTTGTTTTTTTTGTTTTTCCCCAGGAGATCCCAGGGCCAAAAAAAACCATGCCTAAAACAAGTGGGGTGGGGCATGTGGCCTCCAAGTAAGGCTTCTGAGGCCAGCACAGTTGATGGCTCCAGCTGCCCCTACCCCACCCAGGCAACATGCTGTGCACCAGAGCATACATGGCACGGGTGTTCACCAGAGATGCGTAGTAGTGGCACACATGGTGCCACTGCTGTTTGTCCCCAGGGAAACACAAGTTTCTGCTCATGGGGACGTG
This sequence comes from Crocodylus siamensis, assembly GCF_052110815.1. NCBI lineage: Eukaryota > Metazoa > Chordata > Crocodylia > Crocodylidae > Crocodylus > Crocodylus siamensis. The sequence continues at coordinate 224,610,559 of NC_143396.1, read as the reverse complement.
CCCTTAGTGTCTGGCCATGAGGTGGCGGAGGAGCTACGTTGCATTGAGCGAAGAGCTATCCTCAGAGGAAATCCATTAGAGGAGCAGGGGCACAACTAGCAATTTACCCCACTATTAGTCCTTACTTTGAGATGTAACTTTTTCCCTGGAGAGGAATGACTTACCCTTTTGCTCCACTTTCACTTTTAAGTCTGTGCTTCAGAGAAAATGTGTTGGGTCTGACTCCTTTATTTTTCAGCTCCTTGACCTGCAAATTACAGCCAATTTGACTCCCTGGAACACAGACCTGTGTGAGTGCAGTTACTCAGATGCAGCTTATAGTGTCATGTGTTTCCCCTCAGCTTTGCCTTTTCATAGATTCTTAGATTGTAAGAGGCTAGAAGGGACATTGCAAGGTTATTGGTCCAGCCCCCCTGCACTAGGCAAGAAAGACAACTGGGGTCAGATTTCATAGACATTTGGGCTGGAAGGGACCCCAGAGGATCATCGAGTCCAGCCCCCCACCCCAGGGGAAGGAAGTCAGCAGGGATCATAGGATCCCAGCAAGATAAGCATCCAAATGTGTTTTGAAGGTGTTCAAAATGGGTGCTTGAACTGACTCAGGTGGCAGTCTGCTTCAAACCTTGGGGGCTTGGACAGTGAAGTTCTTTCTTATGTCCAGCCTGAACCGGTCACAGTGGAGTTTGTGACCGTTCAATCATGTCATCCCTTGGGGGGGCTCTGGTGAACAGTCATTCCCACAGATCCTGGTGAGCACCCCTGAAAAGCTTATAGGTGTCCACCAGATCACCCCTGAGCTTGCGCTTTACCAGGCTGAATAGCCCCATTACTCTCAGCCTGTCATCATAAGGTCTGTTTTCCTGCCCTCTGATCATGCGTGTGGCTCTCCTCTGCACCCTCTCAAGCTTCTCCACATCCTTTTTGAATTGCGGAGCCCAAAACTGGACACAGTACTCCAGCTGCGGCCTCACCAAGGCCGAGTACAGCAGGAGAATGACGTCCCGCGATCTGCTTGAGAAGCATCTATGGATGCAAGCCAGCGTCTTGCTCGCTTTACTAGCTGCAGCATCACACTGAAGGCTCATGTTCATCTTGTGGTCAACCATGACCCCCAAGTCCCTTTCATCTGTAGAGCTAACCAGCGTAGCACTACCAAGCCTATATACGCTGTGCAGGTTTTTCCTCCCATGTTTGTTCTGATCTATTCAAGCCTTAATTCAAATGAGCAGTATTCAAGAAGGTTTGCTCCTAAGCCAGAGTCTTTTATAAGGCTGCAGCCTGGTGCATCATGAAGTTCCCAGGTTGGTTGTATGGGTGTGGTTTTTCTATTTAATATGTTAATACATAATTACTAAAACTAATCCTTTTGATGTATTCTTTTTGTAGTACCTATGACCTTCAGAGCAAAAGGTGAGATGCTAAACAGTTTTGGAAGAGAGCCCAAGTTAGGGCATAACTGTTTGGAGCTTTTTTTGTTCTGTGGGAGAAATGCTGTTAAAATGTTAAGCCATTCTTTAAGGCATTTTGAGGATATTTTTTTTTTCCCCATTTTTTTTTCAAACAAGGGCAATCTTATACCCTATAGCAAGTTCCAATTCCAAATTCTGTGGTGGCAATGACTTGTATAATTTAAAGAACAACAAAATGGTTCATGTATCCTTTGCTTATACAACAAATACTTTGTGTAGAACTGCTTTGTTTTTGGATTTTGGGAGGCTGCCTGCATGAACCCTTATTTGTGTAGATCTGGCAAAGCAGCTCAGCCTGTTGTGGGTTAAACATTTATAAGCTGTCAAATGAGAGGGAAGCACTTATATTTCTGGCACTAGTAGGTCATTTTGGCAGTGGTAAGCTGCCTGAGTGCCTCAGTGTGTTAACTTGTAGAAATTACTCTCTTTGGAGGACTTGGCAACAAACGGAAGGGTCTCAGCAGTACCGAGCCAGTGCATATATGTTTTGTTAACTGGTGTTGAAGCAATGCAGGCAGCAAACAGGCAGAATTGAATTGATAGGTGCTTACTCATACCCATATAGCCTTAAAAAATGATATAGCAAGAAGAAAAGAATGGTTGGCTTGAGGGTATTGGTAAGGAAATTCCAGAAGTCTGGTGTTGCGTTGCTGCCCCTATGTACACAGCCTGTAAAAGAAAAGTAATAAATGTTATTAACAGTTAGGAGGATATGTGCTCCTTCCCTTCTCCCCCTGTACTAGTCTGGCTTTTATTTTTGTTTCTCAAGCCTTTCTGAAGATCTCAGGAACTGTCCCTTCACAGTCCATTATCACTCTGTTGCATGAGTTTATGCATCCCTGGAGAACGTAGACCAGAAACTGGTAAAATATGAGCCAGACAAGTAGAATTCATCTTTTTTGGGGTCAGGAAAAGTGCAGGCTTACTCCCATTTCTTTGCTTATTACCCCTTTACCCTAAAGGGGGCAGTGATTTTTTTTTTTTTTGTTTACACTGATGTGAATGAATACCTAAGTCAGCAGACCTCAGCAATGTGAGCTTAACCTCTGTGTAGCGAGATCAGAATCTGCACTTGTTTGTGTCCTCTTGTCCATGCTTTAGGTTGAAAGAGAGGATTTAAAGATCGTGTTGTAGAAGAAGAGATGCTTGGCAGATGTTATAAGGGGTAATTTGTGTTTTGTCACAACTGCAAGAAGAGAGCTGTTCTTCCTTTTCAGTATCCCCTTGTCATCTTTATGCTGTGCATTTTTAGTTTACAAAGTAAAGACTGCTTAAAGCAATCTGAAATATATTTTTGTACATGTAAGGAGCTTGTATACCCTTATAGGCAGCTGAGAAGAGGGGCCTTTTAATAATTTCCCCAGCAAAACTATAAACCAGAAAGGGTGTTGTGTTAGATGTATTTGCTGCAGGCCCTGAAACTTGGGGAGACACCAGAATTTGTTAGCTTTTCCTCTAGAAAATAATTAAATGATTCTTAGCAACAATGATTGACTTGTGATTACTAGGGATGCAGGTGGGGCCTCTGGCATCGAAAGCAGTTTTCCTTGGAAAGCCATGAAGGAAGAAGAGGCTTAACATCTTTGGGGGTTAGGACACAGCTGGAGGTTTGGAGCTTCATGTACAACAGAGACTGACATGTCTAGCAGACTAATCCTAAAACATGGATGGCAGACATTGGCTTTTAACTCCTGTTGTCTTCCATCCTCAGTCCTAATATTCCTACCTGAAGAGGCAGCCAGCTCAGACCTGGAAATAAGTAAACTGAAAGGACTTAAAGGAGTGGAATAATCTCAGTCTTTAGGAAAAAGAACATAAACAATGCCACATTATAATTTGCTTTTTTTTGTTTTTTTCAGTACATCCTCTCGGGCTCAGATGACTTCAACTTGTATATGTGGCGAATTCCTCCAGATCCAGAAGCAGGTGAGTTTGTGATTCAGGGGAGGAGCTAGCATTTAAAAAAAAAGCCTCAAGATGCCGCACTCAGTCATAACTATATTATGAATTTGTGGAATATGACCTAGTAATCAGACTTCTGGCCTTAAAACTTCTTTAGCCAATCCCTCCCATGTGTTGACTTGGGCATGCCAACTAGAACATGCCTGTAGAAAAATACTGAATCTTGATTTAAAGACTTCAAATACTAGAATATCTAAACTGTTCCAATGATTGATTACCCTCCCTCACTCTTTAAAATATGTTTCTTATTTGTATTGCATACAGTGGAGAATGATCTTTCATGATCTCTTGTATTATATAGTGAAGCAATTGATAACTAACGTTTATAAGTACAAGGGTTTATTTTTATTTCATATCTGCATGTAGGGGATTGGCTTAGTGAGTTGTGGAAGTTAACAGCTGTTGCATGAATAGCTTTCTAAAAAGGCTTTGCAAACTGGAGAAAATACGGTCTTTAATTTTTGGTTGGTTATTAAACGTGACTGTACATTGATTTGCAGTATGGAACTTATGAATGATGGCAACATCAATATCTTGATACTACTTTCTGTATCTCAGGATTATATGCACATGTTCTCTCTTCTCTTTTTTTTTTTTTTTTTATGATTTCCTTTTTCTTTTTTTCTTTTCCTGACTTTCCCTATGAAAGGGCAGTCTTGAACCTGGGACAGAACAGATGAAAATCTGTGTTATAAATGATAAGTACAGTTGGCAAAAACCATCATAAAGTGTTGTTGTCAACTTTTTGTTCTAACAGTTCTCACTGTTACTAGAGAATGTGTGTCAATATGCTTACAACACTTTGGTTACAAAACTAATTGCTTAATGTTAAATGCTGTAAGGACCGGAAGCTTACAGCATAAGAACATGCAATTTTTAGTCTCTTATAACTTGGGCATTTTTTTTTTTTCTTTTAACAGTTTAGCAGAGCTCATGGCCTGGCTGGTAAATAATGCTTACCTCAAATATACATCATACTATTTGCAGACCGTATTGCTGTTCCCTCAAGGAGTCCTATGTAACAGTCTTAAATGCTAATATGTTTTTGAATCCCAGGTCCATTTTTTGCGTTACCAGTTAAATATTTCTAGAATTTGACCTAAGAATAACTTTTCAAGACTTTCATTACTAGCAATAAACTTGGGGCCTTTTATGCAACTTACAGATCCATGAATATAGGTATTGGTTATGTCTCTTCCCTCGCCTCACTTCCCCTGCAGGAATGACGGGGACCTGACCTGAAGCATATTCTCTCCTTTGATGTAGTGAAAAGCACCAAGGAGTTAGTCTAACTCTGGTAGATGGGGTTGGACCACAAAAATTAGTGTGTGCATGTGTGTGAGAGACCGTTAAAAAGAAAAAAAAAAGTCAACTCCTACAGGAATTTTAAGATCTTTTTCTCCCCATTCTATCTAATCTATTATAATAAATCATTTTACACACAGTTTCTGGCTTCTACCATGTGAGTGTAGTAAAAGTATGTGTCCATGATCCAAAATTGTCCAAGAGGTAAAATGCTGTTCTCCTTAGTCATATTTTAGACGAAGGTAAGACCGCAGACTGACTTACTGTGCCCTCTCCACCGTACCTGGGAAGATAGTGTCATATGTACCTAAATTTTATAGCTCCCCTATATTAAGTTGGTGACTTTTGTAAATGGCATCTTCTGGAAATCCTGAAATTTCTATGGAAAGTTACAAGCTGTAAGGAGAACTTCACTTACTACTGAAATGTATCCACTTCCAGAGGGGACAACAGCTGAAAACATTACTAGCCACCCAAGAGGGGCAGTAAAGAATAAGTATTACAATTCTCTTTTGAAAGGCATTTGACATGTGGCGGGGGCAGTTACCTATGCTGTATTGTGTCAGGACACCAGAACACACTCAGCTGTTTTTGCAAATAATTGTGATTTAGAGAGAACTTCCCAGCAGACAGTAGGGTCATCCCAAACTCCACAGGAAAATCTCCAGTGACTTGTTCAGCCTCATGCTGACATGTTTCAAAACAACTGGGTTTTCAGTGCTTACCTTAAGGGGTCTGTTCTATTCTAGAAATAATTCTCTAGATCAGTGTTTCTCAACCCATGGGTCACGACCCAAAAGTGAGTTACAAGAATATATGAAATGGTCACAAACTAACTTTAAAAATGGATCCTGTTTTGCGTACATTTTTCAAAAAAGAGTTCCAGCCTCCAAGAGGCTGCTTGGGACTGGGGGGAGCCAGGAGGAATGCACTCAGGCAGGAGGTGCCATGTGCATTTGTGCTCACACATGCATGTGGTAGCCAGGCAGCGTGAAGAGCAGCTCCTACAGGTAAGTCTATGGGGTGGGGGGAGGGGCATAGACAATGCGTTGCGAGGGCAGGGGGGGACAAAGGTAATGGTGGGGAGGTATGAGTAGGCACATGCCACTCAGATTTGTGTGCCCACAGTGGGCATGGGGCTCACCAGCACAGGCAGGAGCTGGCTCTGTGGCCCAGCAGGCAGGACCTGGTGCTGGAGAGCAGAGTGGGGTGGCAAGACTTGTTGCTGCTGCTATGGCTGGGACCCCCATGCCAGCTGCACCACCACTAGCGTGAGGAGTAACAGGCAATGGGGAGAGGCTGCACTGCTGTCACTTCAGGGTAGGGGTGCCAACCAGCCAGACATGCCTGATTTGGCACTGGATTCGGTGGGGGGTGGGGTGCCAAGTGGCTGGATGTAAAGCTGGTGGCAGCACAAAGTCACTGTGGTTGTTTTGCCCAGCTCTGCGGAGGGGCCCCTAAAGTGCAGGGTCTAGGGCAGTTGCCCTGATTTGTTCCCCCTAGGGACGGCCCTGGCTCTACCTTGCCACCATGACCCAGCCATTGCCACTGCTCCCTTTAGGTTGTGGCTCTACCCCAGAGAAGATGTGGGGTGGCGAGCAGCGTGAGCAAGACTGAGGGGCATTAGCAGGGCTAGGGGGTGAGGGACTGTGGGTTGGGAGTGAAGGGCAACAGCAGGGCCAGGGGTTTGTTTTCTACTTAAACTATTTACTGGGTCAGGACTGGCCATCAACATTTACAAATGGGTCCTGGTACAAAAAAGGTTGAGAACCCTTGCCTTCGATGTTATAAAACTTAAGAGCCTTTACTTTTACTCCCCCTTGGGAGTTTATGATGTTTAATAGAAAGTGTGGTTGTACAGCATTTTGAGTGTCAGGAACAAAACTTCCTTCATCTCTCTCCCTTCTTTCCTTAAAATGCTTCATCTTCAGTTTCCCTTCTCTCCTGCCTCCCTTTCCAGATATCCCCTTCCCCCCTGTCTCCATACCAGTTCCTGGTTACTCTTCAGAAATGATTCAGTGGCCTGGTGAGCTTACTAGCTAATTTCCTCTCTTAAAACAATGGGTTTTTTAAAGGACATATGTAAATAGAGCTTCAGTTTTAAGTATCTGCAGATAAATGGTGGTTCTAGCACCACAAACTATGTAATCCATGCTAGGGTGTTGCTTACAGTGAGGAAATCCAGTATCTCTACAGGCAGCAAGTGTATTTTGGCCTCAAAGAAGATGCAATTAAAATGAGACATAGGGTCCACCCAAAAGTGCTTCACAAATTGTTAGAAATGGGTTAGTTGCCAATGGGTTTGGGATTTTTTTGGTTTTAAAAGCAACTTTAAAAAAAAAAAAAAAACCCCAAGAAACCCCCACCTGCAAAAAAAAAAAAAAAAAAAGTCTCAACTAATTCCAGCAGGGCCCAATATGTCTCCTGCAGCAGTAAATAGACAAACTGTTTTGCTAAACAGAACTTAAATTGCTCACCCATATCACTGAATCATCCTCACAATTCAGAGCTTATTTATGTTTCTTAACTACTGCTCCAAGAGGCTGTTTCAGGAACAAGAATTTCATTATATTTGGTTGGGGAAGGCAGTCGGGTGATCAATAAGTTATTTAACTGAAATGGCAACTGTCATACTTCTGAACAGCTGAATAAATCAGAACAGCAAACTGCATTTCAAAATATCCTTAATTCTGTCTGACTGTTAAGTACTGGCAGGAATGGGCCTGTCATTGTGGTCCAGTTACTAAACTAATTGAAGCAATTTTCAGCAGGACTTGTGCAATTTTTCTTCCTTTGTATTTGCAATGACCAATGGAAAACAGCTTCTCATTCTCAAAGAATTAGATGACAAAAGTTTTCATAAGATTTAAAATGGTTGCTGCATTGGATACAACTTGCGCTTTAAGCTCTCAAAGTCCCAGATTGATTAGTGGAGCTTATTAGTTGCCTCTGAATATATTTCAAAATATGTAGATTTTAAAATTTTTTAAAAAGAGGATGTTAGCTGTTTTCATAGGAGAGGGATCTAATCCGGGGGGTGGGATGTACTCTGGAATATTCACATTTTAAAGAGTTCTAGCATATTAGTTTGAATCTATTTTTTAGGCCAGTATTGACCAAAATTTGCTACTATTGGATGCCATTCTGCAGGCAGGAGCATGCAGGGAGTGGATCACAGCTCTGCCATGGGCTCCTACCCCACACTGTCACTGTCTTGCAATCCCTATCCCCAGCCCTGCTTGCCCATCCTGCTCCCAGATGCTGCTTCCTGCCTGCCAGTGGCCCCATGTTGTCCACCCAGCTGCACACCCTGCTTGTATGGATCCCAACCAATATTCATGGAGGCCCTGAGATTCCTGGGCAGTGACAGCATGGGGCTGGGGCCCAGGACGGAGCAGCAATCTTCTCCCTGCATGACCCTGCCTGTGGAACTGGCAGCTGTTACAGGGACATGCAGGGAGCAGATTGCTGCTCAGTTCTGGGCCCCAGCCCCATGCTGTCACCGCCCTGTGATCCCAACCCAGATCCCAGCCCTGACCCTGGTCACCTACCTGTCCCGATTCTGGATGTTGCTCCCCGCCTGCCCATGGCTTCATCTCAGCCACCCAACTGCATACAGGGGCCACTTAGGTTGTTTGGGTGAGCTGCTGTGGAGTCAGAGTGCTGAGCCAATCTATGACCGCTCACTAAAACTCCTTAAGTGGCCCTCCAACTAAAATAATTGCCCACCACTGCGCTAGAGGAATGGTGTGATAGAAACACCACTCTCTCAAGAGCAGGCAGTTTTCTGCTTACTCTGGATGTAGTGTAGCACTCCTGTGTCCAAGGGTCATGTCCAGTTCATGGTTTTTGTGCGAAGAGGAGGTCTTCTATCTTCAAGATTAGAAATAGTACTTTTGCTAAATGTAAATAGCCAGCCTGAGTTGTTGCACCATATGGGTGTGCACGGGAGTGGCAGGGAAACATTTTAAGGACTCTAACCTGGCCTTATATCTAGCAGGAGTTGAATCAAGGCCATGGTTCTTTTTCATTACGACTCTGCCACGTGTCATGCAGTGCCATGGAGTAAAATCTCTCCATGAGCACTTGCTGACTGTACAACTGAAGCACAGGGCTATGCTCTAGAATACTATTAATGAAAACTAAACAGATTTTAAGAGGGTTTCCTACTATAGTGCCAAATATCATGGTCCAATGGTATTTTGTGGCACACTGGCAGCAGCTGTGAACATCTGGTTTTTCTCAGTAGTTTTCAGCACTTTGAATAATTCACTAGCCTTGTATAAAATTACATTAGCCTGTGGAATGTCCCACTAACCGAGGTGAGCAACAATTGGGGGTTTTTTTCAGTGTCCAAGGTGGAAAAGACTTTTTATTAGGTTATTTAGTTTATCCCTGTGGAGGATTGCTCCCTACAGTAAGCTCTCCAGGTCTTTTGTCCAGCTTTAAATGCTTTCAGTAGTGTGGTTTGCACTATTTTAAACACTAAACCACAATTTTTTTTTAAATTCTAGGTTTCCAATCTTGAACCGCTCTTCCTGATAATCTAACGCTTTCCTTATTTTTTTTATTCTATAACATCTGAGCAGTTCTTCCTCCTCCCAGAATACTACATATTCTTATATGATCTCTCTGTGGTGCAGATGCTCAGCATCTTCCCAATACTGTGGCAAGTTTGTATTACCTTTTGCTTGCTACTAGATAACGAGTTTATTATTATTATCATTATTATTATTCCTGTCAAACACTGAAAAATCTCCTATTTAAATAAGCTTAGAAAATTTAAAGGTGTGTAAGTAAAATCATACAAGAAATAGCTAATGTATTTTGTTGGGCTTTGTTCAGATTTTAATATCATAAAAGGCTGTGTCTGTGTGTGTCTGCCTGTAACGTTTCTGGTCAATTGCGCATGCGCTGCCAAGAGGGCTGACGGTGTTTGGCTGGGCAGTCTGGGCTGCATGGGCTCAAGTTTGCACTGCTGCCAGAGAAGTTTGGCCATCCAAGCAGCGGTGCCCCCCCACGCATCCCTGCCTGAGGGTGAAGAGGGGTGGGGGAATCACAGTCGTGGCACCCCCTCCTGCTGTCTGGCTCAGATGTCCCCCAAAACAGCTGGCAGGGAGGGGGAGGCAGTGGCAAGGACAGAGGGAGGGGAGCAGGGAGGCAGGTGGACACAGGCCAAGCAGCCCCAAAGCAGTTGGGGGGTAGGGTTGGACCCAAAGCAGGTGGGGGGAGTCAGGTCAGACCTGGGGAGTGGGGAAGGGAATGAGGCCAGACCCGAAGCAGTGGCGGGGGAGGGAGCAGGGCCAGACATGGGCTCCGTCCCCAACAGCCCCCTCCCCTGTTGTTCTTGATAGGCAATTTGCTAGTTTGCAATGTACAGGCAGTCCTTGGACTTATGATGAAGTCCCATAGGAAACAACATTAGAAATGGGGGATTGGTTCCTGAACCAAGGCCTGATGCCCTATTTTCACCAAAAATAACCCAGAATTTTGTATTCAGTCAATTATACATGATTAATATAGCTATATTAATGTATTTATATTGTAAATAGCAATCATATTGATTTGGATGGACTTCTTTGAGGTGACTTTGCCAGACTTTTAGAAGGGTTCTTGGCTGGAGTCTTCTCAGGAGTCTTAGCTGCAGGTTTTTCTGGAGTCTTGTCTACTTTCTTAAAAAAAGTGTCTAAGGAAATTTGGACAGATGTTCTCCAGGGAGATGGATGACACAGCGAACTTGTTTGCTCGTGTGGAGTCGCATCAGATCAAGTGTTGTAAAGTCGAAACTGACATCAGAAAGTTGAAAGCGGGTGTCAATTTATAAATGTTGTAAGTGCAAAACATTGTAAGTCAAGGACTGCCTGTAGTTTCTTTAGTATACATGAGTTCATTCAGTGCTGAAAAGTATATTCTGCTGTGATAGAGCTTTAGTCAAGCACAGGTTACTGGATTCATTTCCCAAAGATAACTGGGTGAAATTTAGGGGCCTTTGTGACATTGTGGAGGTGAGACTAGATGCTCCGTTGGTTCTTTTTGAGTGACAATAAACTAATGAAATATATAAAACTAAATTGAATTGGTTACTGGATGGCACCAGGACTCTCCCAGTGTCTCTTAGTTCCTGTATTCCAGCTGTTCAGTGTTTTGTTGGTAGACTATTTTGAGAGATTGTCAACACCTTAAAAAAACTTTCTTGGAGAAGCTATTTCTGGAGCATCAAGAGTGACTTATTCTTGACTTTAGTCTTGAGTAGCATGTACAAGGTAGATCAGAAGCATTCCTGAACCAGTGAGTAATAGGGACTGCCATATATTGAAACTTAGCCTTTCTTTGGAAAGGAACATACTTAGGGGTAGCCTGTCTCTAAGTCTGAACTTCTAGAAAGGAGATTTTTTTTTTTTTTTTAAAGAAAGAAATCTGAAAAGCTTATAAAGTTTTTAAAAAAGAAACAAAGAAAAGAAAAGGGAATTAAATCATTAGACTCTATATAGGAACTAAGGCATAGATAAGTAACTTGCTGATGATCACACAAGAAGTTTGTGACAAACCTAGGAGGTGGACCCCAAGTTGTCTGTTTCCCAAGACTATGTTATAACAACTACAAAATCATGCTTCTGTACCCCATTATATCTCTAGTGCCTGATTCTTAGGAACATTTCTTCTGCGAAGCATTTTCCCATGTCAGTCTGAGTCTTGTGCTATGTAAATTTAGGTGTAGTGTCATTGGATAATTTAAAACCTTGCTTCTGGGCATTGCCTGTAGGGTTGGAAACATTTACAGAGTAGCTCCTTTCTCTTCATTACTGAGACCATTTTCCTGGAATGCTGCTTAAATCTGAGATAAGAGCTTCAAGAAACAGACTTGATGTAACCCTGCACACTTTTGGCCTGATGCATGCTACTGGATCAACAGCTGTGACTTGGCTGGAAAGAATGCAGTGGGAAGAGGGTGAGTTGCCGTCAGCCATGAGCACAGTCATGAATGCCTAGCATGGGACAAAATGAAAAGGTTGTTGAGGAATCAGGAATGTATTAGGAAATGTGAAAAACCTTGATCTGAAATTAAGGAGTTGGAGTCCTGTTCTTCTGGTTGCATCTGTGTCAACTCACCACTTCATATCAGCAAAATCCAACTAGCATAATTAAGGGCAGTTTAGTTCCTCTCCTGTATTCTCTGTGAAAACTTAAATAAGTTGAAGTATCACACACATGGTTTCATCTCAGTGGCCACCCCAGAAGAGGGATTTTGCTGACATAACAGAGGAGGAGGATCTTTCCCAACTTTTCATAAGCTACTGGGACCTTCAGCAGCTCATAACTGTGTAAGTGAAGAAACATACAACCTGACTAGGCTGAGCGGAAGTTTCTCCTTTTTTGCCTTCTGAGTTCGTGGCCGCCTCTCTTCCCCTTTCAAGCCTGTGTTTCACATTCTCATCCTAGCAGGATTAATATTCCATATTCACTTTTTACCATTGAAAATTCCTTCGGCCCTGTTTTAGAAGGAGTTTGGTGGGTTTTTTCCTTGGTTTTAGTTGTGGCTGTTTGACACAAACTGATGTGGGGGTTCATTTTTCTCTATATCATCCTGAAGTTTAGGGCATGGGCAGTTCTTGTGTCCCTCTGTTTGGATTTTTATCACTAGCAATCCATCTTGGCATGTTGAGAGAGAGAAGCATGTTGTGTACCATAGTGTAGAGTAAGAAATCAGAATATGAGTTTTCATTCAGGGGGAAAGATTTGGAACTGAAATGGGTAGATGTAGTCTTCGTGCCATTCATATAAACCAACAAACAAAGGCTGCCCTTAAATCTGCATTCGTTTGAGCCTCCCAGGAGTCTTGTTTTGTTTTGTTCTCTGCTTGTTGTTTAGTATCAGTACAACTTTTTCTATAAGATGTGACTGTTTTTGTTTTGCTTGTTTATGGAAACTCACTATTCTCCATGTAGGGGAAATAGTTTCTAGTTAAGCAGGACAAAATAGAAATCGAGCTACAGCAATATGCTTCAGCGAAGACTGGACAGTCACCTTGCTGGTGTCACTTGACCCCAGCTGTCTTTCTGCCTAGTGCAGGGGGGCTGGACCCAATGATCTGCAAGGTCCCTTCCAGCCCCTAACAATCTATGAATAGTAATTTGAGTATGGAAACAGAAGGAGGAAAGAAACTTTGTACCTTTAGAGGGAAAGCATTCAAGTTCAAACTAATAAGGTGTAGGTGTGTGCATGTATGCACACGCGTGCATATGAATAGGACTAGGTAGGCAGCATAAATTAGTAAAATGCCTTCCGCTTTCTAGATCTTGCACTTCTTGCCCAAGAATTCAGTTTTGGTTGATCATTTGCATCTCTACATGGCAGTTTTAATTTTCTATTTTAAAGATCATAGAATCAATGAGTCGGAAGGGACCTAGACAGATCATCAAGTCCAACCCCCTGCCATGGGCAGGAAGGAGCACTGGGGGTGAAAGGGGTCATAAGACCCCAGCCAGGTGCCTATCTAGTCTCCTCTTGAAGATTTCCAGGGAAGGTGAGAGCACCACCTCTCTGGGAAGCCTATTCCAGGCTCTGGCCACCCTTAGAGTGAAGTAGTTCTTTCCAATATCTAACCTAAACCTATCCTCCCTCAGCTTGTGGCCATTGTTCCTGGTGACTCCAAAGGGGGCCCTGGTGAACAGACTTTCCCCAAGTCCCTGCTGGTGGCCCCTGATAAGGTTGTAGGCAGCCACAAGATCCCCCCTCAGTCTCCTCTTGCAGAGACTGAAGAGATTCAGGTCCCTCAGCCTCTTCTCATAGGGCTGGCTACGGAGGCCCCCAACCATACGAGTGGCCCTCCTCTGGACCCTCTCCAGGTTCTCCATGTCCCTCTTGAAGTACAGCACCCAGAGCTTGACACAGTACTCCAGCTGTGGCCTGACCAGGACCACACAGAGGGGGAGCAAGACCTCTCTGGACCTGTTAGTGATGCCCCTGTTGATGCATGACAGGGTGCGGTTGGCTCTGCCTATTGCTTTGTTGCATTGGCGACTCGTATTCATCCTGGAGTCAATCCTGACTCCAAGATCCCTCTCTGCCTCTGTGCTGCCGAGAGGGTCAGCCCCTAACCTATAACCATAATGCTGGTTCCCTCTCCCCAGGTGCAGCACCCAGCACTTGTCCTTGTTGAGCCGCATCCTGTTCAGATCCACCCACTTCTCTAAACTATCCAGGTCTGCCTGGATGTGGTCCCTGCCTGCCGGTGTATTTGCTTTACCCCACAGCTTGGTGTCATCAGCAAACTTGAACAGGGTGCTCTCCACACCCTCGTCCAGGTCGCTAATGAAGATGTTGAACAGCACCGGCCCTAGGACTGAGCCCTGGGGGACTCCACTGCCCACACCCTCCCAGGTCGACATCAACCTGTCCACCACCACCCTCTGGGTGCATCCCTGGAGCCAGTTTGCCACCCATGTGACTGTGCATTTGGCAGTGCCGCAGTCCCTCAGCTTGTCCCCCAGAATTGGGTGGGACACTGTGTCGAAGGCCTTCTGGAAGTCCAAGAAGATAACATTGACTTCCTCCTTCACATCTAAGCTCTTTGCTACCCGGTCATAGAAGGAGACCAGGTTAGTCAGGCAGGATCAGCTTGGCACAAACCCATGTTGGTTACCCCTCAACATCGCTTCTCCTGCAGGGCTCTCACAAATGTGGCCCTTGATAATTTTTTCAAAGACCTTCCCCAGGATAGAAGTGAGGCTGACTGGCCTGTAGTTGCCAGGCTCTTCCTTCCTCTCCTTCTTGAAAATAGGGACCACAGTGGCCCTTTTCCAGTCCTCAGGGACTTGGCCCAAGCACCAGGAGTCCTCAAACAACCGTGTCAATGGCTCCACAACAACACCAGCCAATTCCCTCAGTACCTGTGGATGTGGATGAAGGTCATCCAGGCCCGCCGACTTGGATACATCTAAGCCCTCCAGGTAATCCTTATCTAGGTCTGAACTAACAGTCAGGGACTCGCATTCTTCCTGGGCCTCTCCACACTATCACCGGAGAGCACCCCATTGTCAGCAGACAGGAACACAGAGGCAAAGAACTTGTTAAAGAGGCCTTTTCTCACGCGTCCGTCACCAACTGCCCTGCCCTGCCCTGTCCTGCCCTGCCGTGCCCCATAGGGGTCTAATGTTACCCTGAGACTTCTTCTTGCTACATATATACTGGAAGAAGGACTTTTTGTTATCTTTAATCCCAGAAGCTAATTTAAGCTCCAGTACTGCTTTAGCCTCCCTTACCATTTCCCTACAAGCTCGGGTCAGGGAGGTGTACTCCTCCTTTGTCCCTGTCCCCTGCTTCCATCGCCAGTACGTGTTTTTCTTCATATCAGTGCCACTTTCATTCCTGTTCTTCATCATGGCATGTGCATTTACTTGCATACCTGAATATGTAAGTGTGCATCTTTTTCAAACATTATATCTGTATATAAATACATGTTGGTTCTTCATACGTGCAGTGTCTAAAATGGGGGAAGACAAAACTCTTTGCAAGCTTTCAGATCCAGAGTCAGGCAGAGGAGAATTCAAAGATTGTAAAAGTTCTTCTAGGTAGAAAAGAAACTTCATTTTGCACAGGGGAGGTAAAGGATGGTGGGGTTCCCCTGGGTTGCAAAGACCATTTGTGAATAAGTTCCTCTATGTATATGCAGATTAGGCAGAGATAAAACTCCAGCAGGTTTCTTCTCTGAAGGTATCAAATGCCAAGCAGGGAGTTGAATTTTGCTTATTTCCTCTTTAGCAATGAAGTTTACATTTCCAAGCAGCTAATTATGACATCTTCAGTATTTCAGGGATATACTTGTAGTCATGTTGGTTTGGAAAACAGACCTAATAAGATGAAACACAAGGAGCTCCTTAAGTGCGAGTCACAAATGCAAGGAATCAGAACTTGTTGTAGAGGTGATATCTTTTATTAGACCAGCTAGATTTTTGAAAAAAGTCTTTAATTGCAAGCTTTTGGGCACAAGCACCCTTCTTCAGTTCGTCTGTCTGTCTGTGCTAACTTATATGAACTTCTTCATATATATATATGAACCGAAGAAGGGTGCTTGTGCCCAAAAGCTTGCAATTAAAGACTTTTTTTGCAAAAATCTGGTTGGTCTAATCACCTCTACCACAAGTTTTGATTCCTTTTGCCTCTAAACCAATATGGCTACAACCTGGATACCAGTCACAAATGGTAATACAGAAACTGCAATAGTTTTCTGGTGCTCCCTTTTATGTAAATGCCATGTGTTTTAATTCCTCTGCCTCAGGGGCAAGGACTTGATGTAAAAAGGACAGGTGAGTATGTGTTATAGGTACCCTGCTGCACAATTTAGAGCAGTGGTGTCCAACTCATTTGACACTGTGGGCTGAATCCAGCTTGCAAGATTCTCCCAGGCTGAATGATCCACCTCCAACAGTGATGGAAAAACCCTGAATTCAGCAGTAAGCAAGGGGGTAGGAGGTGAGGGGACAAGCAGAGGTGGTGTTCACTCCCTTGGGACTCCAGAGTTTCACCAACACAGCAGTTCCAGCAGCCATACTAACAAGCCCTTTGGGTTTGTTTTGGCAGTTTTAACCACCTGTGGACTTCCAGTTGCACAGCCTTGATCTAGAGGATATGAGTTATTACAGCACTTGGTTACATACTCTGGGCTTTGTAGCTTAAGCCATAGCAGCTCATGCTGTTAAATCTGGAAGCCTATCATTGAATTCCCGTGTATCAGCCAAGAAGAGGTCATTTCAGTAACACACTGCAGAACAATTTTCTTGTTAATGTCATTGCCCAGAAGATTCCTTGCAACTTTTATTCCATCTCTGACACAATGAAGCGCATGAATTATGGAGCCAATAGCCTCTGTACGTTTTTTTTATCAGCCTCAGGCTCTGCCATTAGTGGCTTAAACAGTTTCTTGCCAAATGTGTTACTTTTTGACATGCATACACATTTGTCATACTGGGATCCAGAGCCTCTAGCATCCATTTAGGATTACAGAGATTTGAGTCTCCTCCCAGTGCAAATTTACTGTCAATTTGGGGCCAGTTCCCATTCTGCTTCTTGGACATGTAAGGGACACTTAAGTATCTTAAGTGTGACTATTCCCACCCTGCTGGAGTCCCTGAAAAACTATTAAGGGTTCTTCTTTTGTAACATGCCCTTTTCTCAAGCTTAAGCTTAGATCACAAAGGACAACAAAGAGGAAGACCTGTTCTCCTTTTGCACAGATGTTTTTTTGGGTACTCCAGATGGGTGGAATAGGATCGCATTGAAATGCCTAATTAGTGAAATAGCATCTGGTCCATAATCACAAGCAGAAGCACCCTGCCCTACCTTTGGTTTTCTTTTCTCTTTTATTAACTTTATATACCAGGTTAGTATTCTGTTATCAGTCTAGGCTTTAAACTTATTACAGAATAGCATTGAAGTATATTGTTAAATACACTTATGCTCCAAATCAGTTGTGGTTTTTTTTTCTTTTGTTTTTCTAGGTGGGATCGGCAGGGTTGTTAATGGTGCCTTTATGGTTTTGAAAGGTCATCGGTCAATTGTAAACCAAGTCCGATTTAATCCTCACACCTATATGATCTGTTCCTCTGGAGTTGAAAAGATTATAAAGGTAAGTTTCATTGTCATAAAATAGATTTATCCTTTTAAAAATGGATATGGAAACAGTAGGTTAATTTTGTTCATGACTTTTTTTCCCCAAGAGAAATTCCTTTGTCCCATCTTGTATTTCTAATGGAAGGGGACATGGCTACTAGCTATCTGACTCCAAGCAGGTTTGTGTCCTAGGACCTGTTAGAATTGTAGAGCAGGCACACTCAAATTCTTTCAGAGCAAGAATTATGCTTTACTGGAGAGTGCATCTGTCTGATTTTTGTGGACACCTTTCAACTTAATCACTGTTACATGAACTCCTATTTCTCATTGCACTTCTGTAGGCACTACAAAAGTGGTATAGATGGAAAAATAACATGTTAGATATGTGTGGGGTTTTTTTTATCTTGAGTGTAGTTTTTTTAACATCTATAAAAAGCAGAGTTAGTAACAAGTGAGCAGCAGCTGTCAGCTGATCACCATCAAGTGCTCTGCTGTTTTGGAACCACCGTCCTGTGGTCAATATCTTCAGTTACTTGGCTTGTGAAGGAGAGAGGGCTTTTGTCTTTTATTCAGCTCTTTATTTGTGGCTGCCTGTTTATTTTCCATGTGTTCAAAGACACTGTAATACCAGAATCATATTTCTGGTTTTAAGTTTTGGTATTTTAATATATTAATGCCATATTAAAATTATTATATTAACTCATAACACTGCATGTTGGTTTTATTAGAAATCAGTAAAAGTACACATTTCAGTCCAAATTCCTTTCAGTTTCCAGGGGCCTATGGGAAATGAGTGAGATCTGAATTTTGTCAATTTGAAATTCCCCTGCATAAGGAAACTATTTTTGAGATGTTGTCGTTGTTATTGTTTGTTGTTGGTTTTTGTTTGTTTTTTTGGCCCCAGTTGACAGCTATGTTATGTGGTCTCATGAGATTTCTAATATTTTGGTCTGGAATCAGGAAAACCTTTTGCAAGTCTTCAAGGCAGTTGCTCTTTAATCTATATCTGACTGAAGTACTGGGCCTATTTCTAATTTTTGTAAAGAAGTGTCTTAAAATGTTTGTAAAATGAAAAATAAATGTACAAGTAGAATTGTGTAAGTTAGCTTATCTTTCTACACATTTCAGGAGGGAAAGGACACCGCAGGGTGTTTAAAATGTTCTGTCTTCTCTATAGCTCATTTTAAGCATTTACAGAATTTTCGGGAACCAGAAGCCACCTGGAATGCCAAGGGAAGTACATATTTGTCAGACTTCTGAATTCACTCTCCATAAAGAAGAATAGCCCCTGCACTGGGGACATAAAAGAAACTGTATTTTTGTTCCTTAACAATAGAAACTGTTGTCTTAAATGTATGTAGAGCACTGGGCATGTTTTGCATGCTGCTGTAATAGAATTAAATCACTCTTTCTCTGTTTTCATTGATAGATGTAAACTGTAGCCAAATTTCTACCTAGGAAAACTGCTGCTGCTTTAAATCACTTGCTGAAGGGCTTTATAAGAGTCTCTTCAGTGCATGTGGCTGCAATTGAGGTTATTTGAGTATAAGTAAATGCTCTGAGTTTATTACAAATTAACTGAATTAATTTAACCCTGCCATGAAATATTTTAATAGTCTGCATCTTAGGGACATGTCCTGTCCCAAATCCCTGGGAATATGGCCTAATGCCCATCTCCATCACTCCCATCACAACTACTAATAGCCCTTTTGAATCCTATTTTAGTTCCTCTTTTTCCTCTCTTTTTCCACTGATGTTTTTAGTTGGCTTCTCTCCTTTTCTTCTGGTTTTCTTTTATAGTCTCATGGCAGATCTGCATGTTAAAACGGAAGATAGTATCCAAGTTGCATAATCTTACAAATATGGACACTGGACAAAGTGTGTTGTCTGCTCTTAAGGGAGGTCATTAATGTTCATTTTCCAATTGCTTGCCTGCTGCTGTTTTAAGTACAGTTCTGCCAAAGGAATTTTTGGCTTTGTGAACTTATTGCAGTGCAGTTGAAAGTCTTCTCTCTTGGATTTTGGATATACTGACCCTTTACCCTGTGAGTCTTTCCTGCATGACTGTGCTTAGTCTGTTGGATTAACTGTGGTATAAACATCCCCTGCATTGCCTTTGTATAGTTTTGTTTTTTCTCTTTGCTTTGTGGTTTAAATGGTTGGTTCAATTAAGTGTCCCTTTATAGGTTGTAAAACTCTTTCAAAGATGGCTCTGCTTGAGTGCTTCCTTAAAAGACAGTTCCTGTTGAGTCAGTGTATGTGATGGAACTTGCTTAGCTGTTTTGAAACAAAGTCCTTAAGATCACACACTGGAAACAAATCAAGGAAAAAGAAACTTCCATGTGTGGAGTTGCCTGGAGTTTATTAGAGTTTATTAATGTAGCTAAATATCTTCCCTTTGGCTATTGTATCTCATTCTGGCTCAGCTGGTAATGTTCCTTGTTTAGGGGCCAGAATGCCTTGGGTACACCCAAATCTGTTGGCAGTTCTTATGCTTTTCAAATGCTGATCAGCGCCGCTTTACTATTAGAGGCACCATCCTTTGGTGCCTATACATGTGCTCTGACACATTCTAATGGGAATGCTGCAGCGTGCTTCGTGGTCACATGTTTGTAGCGCCCCACGTTTCAAAAGGGCAACAGGGGTGCTTTAACTAAAACTTGTCTAACAAACTTTAGTTAAAGTGCCCCCATGGTGATTTTTGAAATGCCAGACACCAAATATACACGGCACTGCCACATATTAATTGAAGCAACTTTCAGGAGCCATTCTAATTAAAACGCATCCCCACCCCCACCCAAAGCTTGTTTATAGACACCTTTTGTGTGCAGCAGCGCTGAAACTGGTCTGCACGTAGATCATATGGTGGCGGCCTCATCTTCTCTCCAGCTTTTCTCACAGTGCCCAAACTCTTAATGATGATAAAGAAAAATCTAGTGGCCTATTGCACAGTAGGCCACTAGATAGCTGTTTTTTCTACTGTGCAGATGGCTAAGGGCTCATGGAATGTACTTGATAAGAGGATCCAAGTACCGCCTGAAAGAAAAAAATATCCAGGGAAGGGTGGAGCAGAGACGGAAAGAAAGAAAACAACCATGTGAATAAGTAGCTTGAAGTGGGAGAAGGGAGAGGAACATCAGGAGATGGTAGGCAATGTATGGAGAGGTATAAAAAGAGGAAGCAGCCATTTGGTAGAAAAGTATGTGGAAGGCAGAGGCAGACAGAACTGGTAGAAGAGAAAAATGAAAAGGAGATGACTATATTTATTGTATTAAAGCAGAGGTGGTCAAAATGTGGCCCATGGGCTGGATGTGGCTGACCAGGCCATTCTATCTGGCCTGCGTGACCCCTGAAAAATTTAGAAAATTAATACTTATCTGCCCCTGACTGCCTGTCAGGCGGCCCTCAATGGCTTGCCAAAACTCAGTAAGCGGCCCTCTGCCTGAAATAATTGCCCGCCCCTGTATCAAAATGAAGATGCTTTCATAACACTTTTTTAATCCAAGCAATTGCTGGAGTTGCCCAGAGATATTATGAGATCAGATATGGAAGAGGAGGTGCACAAACAACTAGTAGAGCTTGCTTTTGAATGGCCTTCTTAAGAGCTCTTCTCCCATCCCTGTCGCTCAAAAATCCTTTTGCAATTTTTTTTTTAAAATGCAGCCATAAATATCATGTCATAGCTGTTGGCTAGTATTCCATTTCCTCATCTGTAGGAGGCCAATGAGGAGTTTAAAATGTTGGATACAAGCAGTTGTTTGTCTGGGTTTTAATTTTTAGACTAGCTTGACTAAATTTAGCACTTACTGAAGTGAGGAACTGATAGCACCAGCATCTAGGCATAATACAGACTTTCTATTCAGGATTCCTACGCACTTCTGCCAACACATGCTATTTTAATTTGGTCTTCACTTGGGTCCCAGAATTAATCTCCAGCATAACCCTGCTGAAATCCAGTACTGTTACCCTAGGGATGATTTTGGCCTTTGAGTGTTTTAAAAAATTAAAGCTAAGGGAATGGAACTCACATGTTTGGACTTTAATCTGTTCTGGATTTCTGCACTGTACCCTCAAAGGAAAGCACTTTGGTTGAGAGAGAAAAGTTCTTAACCACCATGTACTCAGGCCTGGTGAAAATGAGCCAGCCCTTATGGAGACTCAGCATGCTTATTTTTTCGTGTTTTAAAGTACATTTGAATCCCTAACACCAGAAAGGAAGAGTGGAATACAGTGTCTCCAAGTGCAGAAGGTTCCTAGGAGGGTATAATTTTTGAAGTGTGTGAAAGTTAATTTCAAGTATGGGGTTTGTTTGTTTTTTACTGCTGCCCTTTGCAGCACTATTTAGTATAACATCTTTCCTGCAAACTATACCTTGAAACCATTTAATATTAAGCGAGAAAATAATAAATATATAATCAGCAGGCCTGAGACACAGAATTGCAGGCAGTGGGGGAAAGATACCTTCAGATGAGATCTGAAAAGAGATAAAGAATCTGAAGCAAGGGGGAACAGATGACAAGAGCTGCTGACAAAACTTTGGTGTCCCCCTCCATGTGTTACATTTATGTAACAATTAACAAAATGGCTGACTTACTTGACAGGGATTTAAACTAGGATCAGTGGGGGATGGTCAGTCAATTAATAGTTCTAGCCCAAGTCATGTCAGCCACAGTATTAACAGGTTAGGTAGCCCAAGGGAACCTACTCTGACGGTAGCCCAAGGAAAGATCACATCCCAGTACACAGGGAAACCCAGGGCTTCCTATGGCATACTCAGCTGCCTGTATACAAATGCCATGAATTTGGGAAACTAGCAAGAGGAACTGGCCCTTCTCCTGAGCGACAAAGATTATGATCTTGTAGGGATAACAGAGACCGGCTGAGCAGCAGTCCCTGGAAACTGCAGGGCATGCGCAGCCGCACAGGCTCATTCATGCCACACTGCCAGGCGCACCTACACAGTTGCACACACCACACAGCTTAGAGGAAATGCTGGTGGTGAGACTCTACCTGTGACTGGTCCATAGGTATAGAAGGCTTTACCTTGTACAGGAGAGACTGTGTTGGGAAGAGGGGTGGAGATGTAGCTCTCTACGTGAAGGAACAGTACACTTCCCTTCAAATCAAGTTTAGCATTCAAGGAGGGCGTCTTGAGAGCCTTTGGGTTGAAATATGGAGAGAGCATGGGGAAGGGGATATAATTGTAGGAGTCTGTTACAGACCTCCCAACCAAGAAGAATTCAGTTGTGTGCTCTTCCCATGAGATGTCGGGGAGGTTGAAGTCCCCCATAATGACCATGCATCGGGAGCGTGCAGCCTCAGCCAAGATGAGGTTTATGTCATATACCTGGATTTCAGGAAAGCCTTTAACCTGGTCTCCCATGATGTCCTCATGGTTAAGCTGGAGAACTGTAGCCTTAATCATTTTATGGACTAATGGCTGGTGAACTGGCTCTGGGGTTGGATGCAAAGAAAATTAGTTGATGGGAGCAAATCAACATGGCACAAGGCAACCAGTAGTGTCCCTTAGGGCTCAGTACTTGGGCCAGTACTCTTTAACTTCTTCATAAATGATCTGGATTTGAAGTGCAGGGTGCTCCACCTTGGGAGGAAAAACCAGCATCATACTTATAAGCTCAGTAGTGCTACGCTCACTAGCACCACCACTGAAAGAGACTTGGGAGTCTTGATTGACCACAAGATAAATATGAGCCACCAATGCAATGCCGTAGCCAGCAAAGCAAACCAAACTCTGGCATGCATCCACCAATGCATCTCAAGCAAAACCAGGGATGTCACTCTCCCCCTTTACTTGGCCTTAGTGAGGCTGCAGCTGGAGTACTGTGTCCAAAGGAGAGCCACCCCCATGATCAAAGGCTAAGCGAGTAAACCTTACTAGAAGAGGCTGAGAGACATCGGACCCTTCAGCCTGGAGAAGAGAAGGCTCGGGGGGACTTGGGGGCAGCCTCTTTTATCACATATAAGAGGTGTGCACCAGGATCTGGGAGAAGAGTTGTTCACCAGGGCTCCCCAAGGTATAACAAGATCTGAAGGGCCCAAACTTTTGGAAGGCCAATTTTAGACTGGACATAAGGAAAAACTTCTTTACAGTCCAGGTGTCCAGGGTTTGGAAGAGACTACCCCCAGAGGTGGTGTAAGCACATACTGTGGACTCAGTCAGAATGCCTTTGGATGCTTATCTTGCTGGGGTGATTTGACCCCAGCAAACTTCCTGCCTATGGCAGGGGGTCTGGCCTTGATGATCTTGTGAAGTCCCTTCCAGCCCCTAATGTCTATGGAAATCTATGATAATTGCAGCAAAAAGTGGCAAGGGTGCTACACGTGCACCCTCTAATGTGCCATAAAATGGCAAACTTCACATGAAATTTTTTACGGATAAAATGCAGACCGCTCTATGGCTGGTGTGTATGATCCCTTAAATTGAACATGTGGCCCAGGTTGACAATCAACTAATTATCTTTTGGCACCAAAACAGGGTCTCAAACTGGCACTGGTGCAGTCCAGGGCTGCACCAGATGATCAGGTGATTGTGGGCCACAGCACCGACCTGTGGGCATGCAGAGGACCCTAGATCATAATCCTGGGCTCCCCTGCACTGGCAAGTAGAAAGGGCAGTTTGGAGTCTGATTTCCCCCTTCCCTACATCATGCCTTCTTTGTGTGTGGCATAGCAGAAAGCACAATTGTTGGCTCAGGAATTGCGATGGTCAGGAATCGAATCCCCAGGCACTTCTTTAAATAAATATGTTCCAGGAGCCTTCCACCAGCACTTCTGAAATTCTGGAAGGTGTCCCAGCAGGACGGGGAATCCCAAAGGAGGAATATAGAAAGGCTATTGAGATGGAAACCAGAGCAAGTGCAAGGAGAATGTCTGAAGAAAAGGCCTTTATGCATTAGGTTCTAAAATAAATAGACAGTTGTATAGGTTGATGGATGTTTTTAAGATGAATGATGTGGTCTCACTTGTATGAAAATCACCAGTGTATTAAAGATAGGGGAAAAAAACATTCATTCTTGTTACTATGGTGACAAGCTAATGTCTATGGCTATCTGCTTCTGCTTTGTAGGATAATTGGATGTAGTCAGGTGGTCCTAATTACTCTCACATTTAAGAGCATAACTTTTTATTTCAGTCTTTTATTTTGACCAGATATGTGAATTTTGTGTATGATACCTCCCAGAGCTTTCTCAATTCTGACTTCTCCCAAAATCCATGACATTCTGGGCAGCACTTTTTTTCTTTCTGCAGATAACAAAGGCATCTCAGATTCATATGCAGAGCTCCACTGCTTAGCTGTGCTACCTGCATGCTCCTTGAAGCATCCCTGGTTCTGCCCATGTAGGTAGAGCAGCAGTTCTGCCTCTTCCACCTAATCTGATTACTATTCTAGGGTTTAAAACCAAATTTGGGCCCAGAGTGAGCAGTAATCATTTTGCCTAGTGACATGTTATTAGGGGATGAATTTTTTTGGTATTGTCTTGAGTTCAAAGCTTAGTCTCTCCACTTGTTTCCTCTTGTATCAGAATGACTCTAGGATGAACTCGATAAGCAAGAAGTCACTGTTCCACCTGGAAAGGGACTTTACACCCTTTGGGTACCACAACAGGGAAACCAGTTGTTCTCAGCTTTCAGACCCTCACTTTGTAAGAGAAAGCACGTTTGCCCAGTTGGCTTACTGGGGCTTCTGCATTGCTTCTTCTCCCCACACAAATAGAAACTTCTCCAGACAGATCCCTGCTAGACCAGATCAGTCCTATAGAGTATCTGGGGTTGAGGCCCTGTCTTCCACAATGAGGCATTCTTTGTGAATAAATCTCAAAGCCTCCTGACCCATCCTCCTGCTTCTCTTCCCTCTGGACACATCTGTCTTGTAGGAGAGAGAAACTCCACTCCATTTTTTTTAAATATTGTCTTCAGTATATTGCCTGTGCTTGCATGGTGACTGATCAAAGCTGCTGGTTGTAGCTAATAACCATGATGTGGAGTCTGAGCACACTTATGGTCTCTTTATGTATAACTTGGTTCAGAAGAAATTCTGATAAGATCCTTTTGAAAAATGACTTTGGAGTGGATTCCCAGTCCTTTAGGTATGTGGTTTCATAAAATCTAAGAGCTGGCTGATTTGTCTGCTGAAGAGCTAATGACCTGTGAGTCGAGAGAGAAGCAGAAAGAGCCTTTCATCCTATACAGAAGAAATTTAGCAAAATCCAGGAACTGATCCCTGAGGTGATTCATGTCCAAGAGTTCTGAGGACTTGGGTTTTGTGCGTAAAACTTACGGCACTTGCAAGGCTGCAAGGAAAGGAGCTTCCGGAAGCTCATTTGCTGGAACATAGAAACAAGATACAAACGAAAGTAAAGATTGTCCTTCAGCTGGTGGAGAAAGGAAGCCATTGTAATGGTGTATCCCTGGATATTGATCTCAAAAAGGCCCTCCCCAGTGCCAGCCTTTCAGGGTGCAGAAATGCATCTGAGGCATCATATTCTGTAAGAAAATACGGTCATGGTAAGGGAGGCTCCCAAGGACCTTTTAAAAACAAATTATGGTCACTGTGGCACTTCAGGATTTCCACCATCAGCTAAGGAAAGTAAGTTCTGATTCAAGAAAACACGGTGTTCATGACACACCCACACACCAAGGAGATAGAGGCAGTTTTAAACTGAAATGCTTAATTGTGTGTTACTTGGGTGGAAGGTCATATGGCTTGTATCTGGGCAAGTAATGTAAAAGGGACACTGAACATAATAACACATGAGCAAAGCCCATATCAGTAGGCAACTAAGAATCATCCCTGAAGAAAATAGTGCTCCAGCTGAAGATCTATGGAAGTAAGCTACTCTTAAAAAGTCAGACACATCCAGTTAGAACTTCTGGGTTCAGAAACACAGTCAAAATCATTGGGAAGTGATTCTCTGGGTGCCAGACAGACAAATCGGCAATGATCATCCCTCTTTCTCTCCCTTCATGTAATTTCTTTTGTCACTTCCAAATATTAGAAGAGGAAGTGGCAGTTATTTTTGTTACCCTTAATTGGCCAAGGAAGTCATGGTGTCCATCTCAAGGCCTGTTCCTGCATCAGTCTGTGTAAATCTGACAGTGTGGCTTTTGTGTGTCAAATTCAGTAAAGCTTCTATCATGGATTCCCCCCTGCTCAGGACCACCAACCTTGTCTGGTATCCCTGAGTATGCCCTGAAGCCAGCTCAGGCATGGCTTTTGGAGTAACTTCTAACGTTTTGGTCCTTGAACTCTCCCTAGCTATCTATAGCCCTGCCTCAGGGAGCTAGCTTCCAGTTCAGCTCCTAAGAGAAGGACTTTTTACCTACTTCAACAAAGGCATTTAGTTGAGGGCAAAGACCATGCATCAAGACAACCCTGCCCCCTTCAAAGGGTTAAGCAGTCCCTCTGTCCCCGGTCCAGCCTGCACAGCCCTGAGCACTCCTAAGTTAGCTCAAATGCTCTCTCTCCAGTCTTTGCAGTGCCAAAGCACCTCAAAGAAGCAAAGTTGTTTCTCTTGAATTCTCTTCAGATTCTCCAGATCCCAGGTTGACTCCCTGTTTTTTTCAGGCTGTTCCATCCATTGTGATGCTCATCTCCTTCAGCTTCCTTGAACTTCTCCTGAGCATCATCTCCATCAACAAGCATCTTCAAATTTTCATTGATGAATGGGTCTTTTGTCAGGTAGGCCAGGTAACTCTGGCCTCAGTGTCCCTTAAACCCCACCTTGTCCCCCTCTTGCACCCTGTACAAGTTAGTCAGGGAAACTAAGACGTGCAGCACTACTACAACATGAACACATTTAAACTGTAAATATTACAACAAAACCCATTGTCTGTTACAGATGCCCTCTTCATTCTCTGTGAGAATTTACACAAAATTCTCCAACCAGACCAAGATAAATCGGCCTTAGTATATTGAGTTAGTTCAGTTCCTCTTTTAAACAGGATAGCTGAGACTTGAACTCATGACATCTCACAATTGCTTGGCATGTATTTTCAGTGGTAAAT
The DNA here is from genome assembly GCF_052110815.1 of Crocodylus siamensis. Taxonomy (NCBI): domain Eukaryota; kingdom Metazoa; phylum Chordata; order Crocodylia; family Crocodylidae; genus Crocodylus; species Crocodylus siamensis. The sequence continues at coordinate 224,583,188 of NC_143396.1, read as the reverse complement.
GGCATTATAAATGTGGGAGTGAGTCGGCCACTCAGTTGTATCTAGATTTCTTAGTCAGCATGTATAGCTAAACTATCAGATCCATCTTCCTTATCAGATATTCTGGGGTAGAACATGGACTTGGTCACTTCAGGGAAAATTTTGCAAATCTGCTCTTTGGTCATCCTATGAAAAAGACATTACATGGATTCCCTTTGTTTGTCCACAGAAGCATCCTTCAGGAAGATGCTATAAGTAGTTGCTCCTTAAAAGTTTGTTTATATTCTCACTTAAGGAAGTATGGAGTCTTTTGTCTTTCTCCCCTACATGTCTCTCCTGCCTACCTTTTTCTTACTATATGTTACATCCCAATTTCAAGACCAGGGGAAAGGTTCTGACCCAATGGAAAACTTGTCACCTGGTTTCTTTTTTCCAAAAATGTTTCACCCTCTGGTGTTCCTACCTAATGTAAATCTATTAGGTCTAGTTCTGCTGAAGCTTTAAAGTATATGAATATAGTTAATACCATTGAAGAAAGCTTTATTGCTAAAGAGTTTCTTCAATCTAGAATTTGTTCTTTGGTTAGAAATCATCCAATTAGAATGAGGGCAGAAGAGCTATACAGGAAGAAAAGTGCAGCCCCAAGAGCCTGGAGCAGGGGGGAAGAACCTTTGCCAAGAAAATAGGTTGCAGATTTTCCATTTTCAGTTAAGTGCTATATTGATCAGCTGCGCTGGGAGACAGCCTGCCGAAGCACTGAAACATAGAATCATAGAAAATTAGGGTTGGAAGGGATGGCAGGAGGTCATGTAGTCCAACCCCCTGACTAGATAGTTGACAACCCCTGCTCTAGTATGCCAATGTTTCGCACACATTAATTCATCTTCATAAAACTTCCAGCCTGGCTCTCATTACACCTGCATTCTAGTGTTGGAGGGGTACATTGACAGCACAGATGAGATGACGTGCCTGGTATTTGCTCCGAATCCTGACACTGTAATAGCCCATAGCAGTTGCAGGTAGTAGTTGCAGGGATTGTCTGAGACAATCTGAGAACGCAATCTCAGCTGACTGAGAACAGGGTCTTGAAGTACAGGTGATTCTGTCAGCTCCAGCTATAATACATCTATATGTAATACTGGGTTTAAATTAATCTGTAACAATATAATGCTTACTGTTTAGTTCAGATTAATGAATCATCCATATTGCTTTTTCATTTGGGAGTAAAAGTAAGAGGTGAGAGGATTGTAAGTATTGTATTTGATAGTTCATTACTAAATCTCGAAGCCTGGGGAAGGAGACATAACACCAATCAGGAAAAGTTACAGAAACACTAGGGTCTGCACACGTAGCACAGACACTTAATTTCCTAATTTTACTCCCCAGTTCCCTTCAAAAGTACTATAAATAAAGGTCAACACACTCCCGTTTCCTTTGTTTTATGGTACTTTAGGAATGGAAAACTTCCTTCCCTTTTTGACTAGATGTACTGCTATCCTCTGACTCCAAGAGGCTTGCAGGATGGGAAACCTAGTGGTCCCTCACACTTTTTTTTCTTCAGCACAGTTTATCAAATGGAATAGTAACACCCAGCTTTTCACCTGCCTGCATTCAGCCTCCTGATTGCTGAGAAGGTAAATAGGCAATTGGATGAAATGTCACTGCACGTCATTGTAAAAGCAGCTTCAGTTTCCTGGGAAACAACTGCTTTCATTAGTGCTTATACTGTACTGCAGGCAAGAAACTATTCTTGCCTATCATGAATAAGCATTGCCTATTACATAAAAGTAAAATGCTGCAATTCTGGAAAAATAATAATCTGAAATATTGAAATTATGAGCGAGTTTTATGATGTGCGGCTTTTCAAGTTTTGGGGGGTATACATTGTAAAAACACCCATGGCATGGGATAAAAGGAGCCAGTACTCAAAATAATATGTAATACTTGCTAGGAAAATGGCTAAACCTAAAGCATGATCTTTTAGATTATCTAGGTTGCTTCAGATGGGATTGATTCTACCTTGAGCATGAGATTGGATTAGATGACCTCCTGAAGTCCCTGCCAGTCCTACTTTTCTGTGATTTTTTTTTTTTTTATATGGCAGCTATAATATTTGTATTACTATTCTGTTTTTAAAAAAATATATTTAAAATTATGTTTGTATTATAAGCAACTCATTTTTTCTTCTTACAGATCTGGAGTCCTTATAAACAGCCTGACTGCACTGGAGATCTGGATGGCAGAATTGAGGATGATTCACGGTGCCTCTACACTCATGAAGAGTACATTAGTCTTGTGTTGAACAGTGGCAGTGGCTTGTCTCATGATTATGCCAACCAGTCAGTCCAGGAAGATCCACGGATGATGGCTTTCTTTGATTCACTGGTACGCCGGGAGATTGAGGGCTGGAGTTCTGACTCGGATAGCGACCTCAGCGAAAGCACCATCTTGCAGCTCCATGCTGGAGTAAGTGAACGCTCTGCTTATAGTGAATCGGAATCTTCTGCTTCACTACATCACACCCCACCACATATGGCAGAAGAATCGGATGAAACGGCCTATAACTTAGGAGCCTTAAGATCAACAGAATCTCCATCGGCCAGAGAAGATGTGGCTTCTCGTCAGCAGAGGCTGTCTGCACTTAGAAGGTATCAGGACAAACGTCTCCTGGCCCTTTCCAATGAGTCTGATTCTGATGAAAATACCTGTGAGGCAGAACTGGACACAGACCTTTTTCCACGGCCAAGGTCTCCAAGTCCTGAAGAGAATGAATCTAGCAGTTCCAGCAGCAGTAGCAGTTCAGAGGGTGAAGAGGAATTGAAAGAACGGCGTACATTGGTACGTCAACGTAATGCAATGAGACGCCGACAGAAAATACAAAAGGAAGAGAGGACTAACACAAATACAGAAAATGTGAACACCTACATAGGTGAGGATATCTATGATTACCCACAGATCAAAGTGGATGACCTTTCCTCTTCTCCAACCTCCTCACCTGAAAGGAGTTCCATTAAAAAGGAAGTTCCCAAAGAAAGGGCCTCTCCTTGTTCAGACAGTGAGTCTGTAGAAAGAAAGATTTACAAAGCTTACAGATGGCTTCATTATTCTTATATATCCTATTCAGCTGGTAAAGATGGTGAATCTTCCCATGGAGATGGGGAGAATGATGAAGGAAAGCCAGGAACTAGTGGAAGAAACAGTGCACCACCTACACTAAATAAAGAAGAGGCTAGTAATTTGAGTTCACTAGTTCCTCAAGGTTCCCAAGGTCTCTCTGAGAGCCAAAGCAAAGAAACTTTAAAAGAATGTGGTTTGGTAGAAAATTCTAGTAATGGTCAAGGTCATGAATTCGACAATCAGTGGCAGATGGAAACTCAAGAAAGCACATCCCAAGACACCAGCAGTGGGTCTGTAGAACATTCTTTTGAGACTAAAAAGCTCAATGGAAAAGCCATCTGCAAAGGGCTAAATAGTCTTGCTGAAGAGCCATGCAACCAAACTGCAGGACTTGTGGAACAGAAAAACAGCCAGAACTGTCAACCAGCATCAAGCCATCACTCGCTGGTCACTTCCAAGGATTTGTTTTCCATTGCTACCGTCTGTAGTGGATCTGGTAATTGCTCCAGAAACCAGACTGATGACAGTGAGGAAAGAAATCTTGAGACCTCCTGTGTAAACCACAGTAATGGCCACCTACATCCTCGCCCTTCATGCTTCAACAATGGACAGAGCTTTGGAGAGCAGGAGATAGTGACCCAAGGACTACAATTGTACTCAAATGTTGATAAGGTCACCCTTGCACAGGCAGATGTGACTTTTCACAAAGACTGTTGCTTGTCTGAAATGGCCTCCAACAATTATGGTGTAAGCACGAAAGAGGATATTGCTGACTTGCATCTGGCAGATAGTGAGAACTCTCAAGCTTTAGGAGGACTGAAAAGGCACAGAGCGGAGTTTGAAGACACGGATTCAGAGAATTCTTCCTCAGAAAAGAAGCTAAAAACATGATAAATGCAAACACTTGTTTAGCTCCTCTCTCTTCCCCCCCCCCCACAGACACACATGCACACACAGACTCTCTCTCTCCCTCTGTCTCTCTCTCTCCCTCTGTCTCTCTCTCTCCCTCTGTCTCTCTCTCTCTCTCACACTTTCATCAAGAAAAGAAAAAAGTGTTTAAGGTTTGTGAAGATTGGATCTGAAATGTTGCGTTTTCTGATTCCCCATTCCATTCTTCTGTGAGTCTATTTTAGATTGCCTTTTGGCTTGTGCTGTATTAAAAAAAAAAAAATCCAACCAACTCCTTTACTAATGAGACTGAGTGTAGTGTACCCATACAAGGTTCTGTTAAAGTAAATCCTTATTAAGATGGTTGTCTTCTTGTGTGAATGTGTATCATTTGTTCAGCCATCTAGTTAGCATGGCTATTGTAAATTTTAATTATTCTGGTGAAAATGACTTTTTTCCTATAGACACTCATTACATGTTACAGGCTGTAGGCTCTACATGTCTCATAAAGAATGACTGCTGAATTAGATGACGCTGGTGGTGTTTTGGGGTGTGTTCTTTGAAAAGAGCCCTGTGGTCCTTTATTCTTCAGAAAGTAAAGAAGTGTGGCTCTTTACGTTTTTGAAATTTTACTTTAGTTGTTTATGTATGTGGAGATGCTTCATAAAGTTCTTAATTTGATATACTTCAATGAAGTAATTTTTAATACTAACACAAAAGCTGTAGGAAATAAGCCTCTTCCCAAGATCATTTTTAAGCTGTTCCCATAATAACTTGCCTTTCTTTAAAAAATATTTAATACAATAGCATCATTATACTGAAGTATTGGTATTTGTTTGGCATTAGAAGTGTGTAATGACATAGACCCTTCACCAGCTAAGGGCCATTAGAAGTGTGGCACTGAAAAATACACTTGTATGTACTTAATGTGTATTGGTTCATTGTCCCTAGGACATGACCTTCGAATTCAGGAGATATATAGAAAACTTAATGCCCTCTATGTGCGTGCTGATGAGAGGCTGTCATTTATAGAAAGAAGATTAGGAGGAGAGAAGGGTATCTAATACAGCTAAGCAGCAGAACTAGAAAAATTGAAAAGCAGCATCAAAAATGGTTTTATTCATTTGTATAAACGCTTACACAAGATGATGTTGGCGGCTGCATTTGTTTTCCAGTCCCACAATGCAATATTAAAATTGGAATTGGATACATGGATTCCAACTGAACAAGCATTTTGTTTTTATGGGCTATTTTTAGAGTGGGTGCCTCTTAAATGTAAAATTTAGGAGCTGTTTTCTGAGAGGAGTGTGGTCTTACAGCTTGTTGCACTGAAGTTGTTGTATCATTTCAAAATGGTGGGCATTTTTTAAGTAGAATATGCAGTAGTCCAACAACCCTGACACTCAGAATTGGAAAAATCCTGTTGATACCCAGACAATAAAGAAAGAGGAAACGGACACAAAGGCCATGTCCAGATGAGTTTGGATGTTTGGTTCCCCAGGGACAAGTAGCAGCAACACACAGCTACTTGTCCCCAGGGAATACCCGTGCCATGCATGCTTTGACGCATGACAAGCTACCCCAGAGATGGTAGGGGAGTTACCCTGGGAGCAGCCCTGTGGCAAGTTACTCCAGCGGCAGCCTTACTTGGGGTCCTGGGGGCCTCCTGGGGCTGCAGCCACAGCGATCCTGTCAGGCAGAGGCTGGCTGGCAGCTGCAGCACAGCTCCAGGTGGCCCAGCTCCACTTTTCAGCAGCGCGCGCTGCCCATGCTTGCATTGCTCCGGTTTTTTTATCATGGGCTTTTTTGACCCCTGGATATCTATTATCATAGATAATATCATAGATATCCAGGGATCAAAAAACGCCACAGGAAAAAAACCCCAAAAAACGGAGCAGCACAGTCAGTACACCCTTGCAAGGTGGAGAACACTTCAGTGTGCAGCATGTGGCACTGCAAACGTGTTTGCAGCACCACGTACTGCATGGCCGCGCTCATCTGGACATGCCCAAAGGAAGTAAAAAATATTTGTTTGGTCACCATGTTACCACTGATAAAAGAAAAGCCAGTACTGACCTTGGTAATTGGCGTTAGCTTCCAGACCCAGGTCTAACGAAGACTGTCTAACTTTCAGTGCCTGGGAAATCACTTTTGCAATACCCTACTATTCTTTTTGGTTCAGCACTGGTTTCAGAATGACTGCCCATCTGGTATGTAGGGGGACAAGAAGAGACCCTGATAAAAGACAGTGAAAGAAATCAAAAGCTTCAGAAGGAATGCTGGGAAGGAGATGAGAGAGAAATGTGGTACTTTGGGAGTTTGAAAAGTTTTGAATCAAGCCAAGAGAGACTGCCGTAGATGATTCCTCACTCTTAATTACCTTTGCTAAGGGAAAACTTGGAGAGGGTGTGAGACAGTATTTAGTGAGTGTACAAGAACATTGCAGGGAGGCAAATTTGTTTTTCAGACTTGAGCAGAAAGTGACAATGAGGAAATGTTGATATTTGTGCTACCTTGTCATTGGAAAACCAGTTCTGTAATGATGAGACTCTTATTAGTTTTCTGTAATCTAGGAGTGTCTTCTTTGATTATAAACACACTGTTTGTAAGTCCTAGTTTTATAAGCCCAGATCATATGGTTGCAAAAGTTAAAATCTATCTTTTAAAGCTCATTAAATTGGAAACATTGCTTATATTTTTTTTATAGTCCTTTCCCCACTCCCTCTCCTGAGCAACTATTTATGAAACACTTGGGATGCCAGTGGAATGGTTCAGCGAAGAGTTGCAAGTCAGCAGAGTCTTTTCCTGGGATGCATAGTGTTTTTTACCTTCTAATTTATTTTCCTTTTTATACATAACAGAAAAGTTCCCCAGCTGGGAGTTCAACCCTGTCTTTCAATCTCTGGGAGCAGAGGTTCGCTGTGGTTTCCCAAAGACCTCCTCTTTCCAGTATCTCCCTCCCACTTTTCAGCTCTTCCGTTGAGTACCTATACAAGGAGAGAGGGTAGGTAGGCATAAACATATTTCATTGTTCATCATGGACTGCACAGCATCACTGTAAACGAGGACCACATTTCGAAATCCAGAGAAGATCATTTCTATACCATCTTCCAAGAGAAATATATTATTGTATAAAAAGGCTACATTTTTGGCCAGAATCTTTAAAATCTAGATCCTGTCTGCTGTGTATGGAAGTTGATGAATAAAACTCTTTTACAAGAGACATGCTCTCAACCAGAATTTTTCTCGCCTTTTGCTGCATACATCTCACCACTGACAACTGTCTAGTTCAGTTATGCAGCAGAGGTGTTAAAATATTTTATGTGAAACATGGAAAACCATATCATGAAAATCTCGCTTAAAAATTGTTATCTTAAGATCTTTCACCTTTCCAATTGGTAGCATTAGACACTTAAGGATACAAGGTGATTTATAATTAATGTACTACCCTATTAGCCACTGCTGTTCTTCATGTTTGCCATTCATTCACCCCATTAGCCCAGGGTTTTGTGCATTTGGAAAAGCTAGTTTCTCTTCAGGAAACCTCATGACAATAGGAGAGGAAAGTCCTTCCTGTCTCCTGGTAGGAGTATGAGGTGGCAAGCAGTAACCTTCCCTAAAGGGTGCATCTTACAACCTACTATGAACCCACTAGCTGCATTGCCAACATCAGACTCCCTCTTTCACAGCTTTTTTACCTAACATGACCTGTGAAAGTGCAGTAGTATAACTAGGGGTGGGTGAGCTACCCATAGGCTCTGGGCACAAATTCATGGGGGTGCCAAAATGGTGGGCTTGGGGGAGCCCACACCATGACGGCACCGGCACCAGCTGGAGTCTTTGAGACTGGTCAGGTAAGACTTTTTGATGCCTCGCTCTATGACACTTCTGCCCAGGGTGCAAAAATTGCTAGTTGTGCTAGTGTGAAAAGTTTGGTGAAGTTGAACTTCCTCTAAACCAATCCATGATGAGCACTGTAAGAGCAGCTTTACTGATTTTGACCCCGCACTTCTATTCCCTGATGACCTTATTGACCATCAAGAAAAAATCTAAGGATTTTTTTCATGCACAAAGAAGGTGTTCTCTTTCTCAGAAATCTGGAGTGGTCCTCTTCAAGAACACCAAGCTAAGGGTTGGCAATCTATAGCCTGTGGTCTATACAGATGTAGCCTGTGGAACCAGCTGTAATTTAAATTTACTGAAGATACCTAGTTGTAATAGAGAACTTTTTTGAGTTGGTTCTTATGTGTATCGTTTGTACATGTGTAAACTTTTGCATTAGTTTTCTATGGTTCCAGTCAGCATTCGAATAACATACACATGGCATCAGTGTTCCAAACTTCCTTGAGCTCAAATCATGACAATACCCTCACGCTGGAATGTCCTCTGGTACCAAATGCTCTCAAGCATACATACTTTCACAAACAGAGCTAGTTGGAATTTTTTCTGGGAAACATTTTGTCAGAAAATGGCAATTCATTGAAATCAAAGCTGTTCATGGGGATGGCTTCTCTAGTTTAAACTTGAGAAAGCTCATCTGCATGCATGTTCATGTGCATGTGTGCACACATACATGTACATGCACACACAAGTGGGTCCAGATGGGGTGCAGTAGTGTGGCTGCACTCCTTTCAGACTGGACTGCATCATAGGAGCCTCCAGGGACTTTTAAGGTCCCTAAGGCAGGTGATTAATCCTCCCTCCCTCCCCCTTCCTGCTCAATGGCATGCTTGCTTGCCTGCCTTCCTCTATCCTCACCTGCTTCTGCTGCTTTCCCTGCTGTCCCAGAAGTAGGGGAAGCACTAGCCAGCCAGGTTAGGCAGGGACAGTAGCAGTGGAGATGGACAAGGGGGTCCCCCTTCTCTGCACCTGCTGGAGGGAGGGGAGGGGAGGGGAGGGCTGGGCAAGGTGGGGGGCAACTACTGTCCCACTGAACTGTTCCTGCTGTCCCCTTCCCAGTTGATCTCAGCCCCTACCCAGCCTTGCTGGCTCTGGAGCTTCTGCACCCTTGAACAGTAGAGAAAGCAGCAGGTGGGGGAGTTGGGAGAGAAGGGTGTATGCCTCTGAGCAAGAAGGGGAAGAGAGGGGAGATTTGTCACCTGCTTTAGGGACCTTAAAAAGTTTCCAGAGGCTCCTGTGGCAAGGCCTGCCCTCACCGATGGGGTCTGAGAGCAGGGGTTGCAGCCACCCCTGCAGTATGGATCCACTCCAGCACATGCGCACACACCCCTACTGCCCCCTATTAGGACACTCTCCTGAAAACTAGACATTTCAAATCTTGCTGCACTGCTAAACTTCAAGCAAGGATTTAAATCCAGGTCTTCCACCTCTGCCATAGAGTACCCACACCTCTGAACAGCTGGTGGTCTTGGAGCAGGTATTTCTTAATGTTACATCTGTTTCATTTTGTGTTCATAAATACTCACGAAGTAAGAACTTGAAGCCTCATCTCCCTTACTGGTGGTGAGTGATAAACATCAGGCTGTGCAGATGCAGCAACTGACATTCTCTCTCTCTCCTATTGGCACTGCTGTGGCATACAAGAATTATATTCTTTAGACCAAACAGAATGTCACTTGCTAATCTAATACATGTGCTGCTTCTCTGGAACAGGACAGTCAGAAGAATCCTGCCGCCAAGCTAGGTAGAGCAAGTACGAGTTTTGAGCCCAACTTCCATCCTCCGAGGTGAACTCCCTAACCACAAAGCTACTGCCTGTCATTTTCTTGCTCAAGTTTTCTGCCTCCCAATTCATCTCAGTGCAGAATAGGAAAATTTATCTTCAAAATACCAAATATTTGTGAGGCAGGAAATTGTCCTTTCCTGTCTGGCTGTCGTTCCAAGCACAGACTATGCCTAGCTGGCACGTGGGTTACTGAGCATCCTGCATGGAGCTCTTGCTCTCCAATTAGCATATTTCAGCTGTCCCAGCCACAGCAGATCTAGAAACCTATTTTTTCCTATGGGTGATCTGTAGGTAGGTGGTGTCACTTATTCTGAATATATTTGCATTTTCCTACATATAAGTCTGCATGAGGGGACACATCAGAGGCTGGTTTCTGCCTTCAGATGTGTGCACAATGCTCCTGATGTGCAGGTCCCACTGAAGTCACTCACCCCTGGGAAGAACTTAGACCTGCAGTCACATCGCTCTGGACTAATGGTCCAGGCTGCTTGCAGTAGCAGCATCACCATTAGAAACTGCTGCTCTTTGTATTTATACATTTTTCATTCCTATAACTTGAAAATAGCCAAATCATGTGCTTGGTGGCAATTCAGGTGTGTCAAATTCCCCTCAGTTCCCCCAACTGACTTTCTGGGCCAAATTCTACCCTTGGAAACAGGAAAACCGATGTCAAGGAAAACCCTGAACATCTGTTGAAAAATACAGCATTTGACTTGAAAACATGAAGTTTTAAGCTAAAGAGCACTTGAATTCTACATCCCTTAAAATGTAGATCTATAATGGAAGCATTGAAACAACCTGAACGGTACTGGTCTGAATTCTAGTGGGGTGGGGGGAAGCAATTTAACTTTGATTTATTGAAAAATATTTCACTTACATTTAAGCTTTAAACACTCCAATCAAATTGAAATCCACTGCTTCTTAATCCTGATTTAAACATCAGTGATTGTTCACATATAAATATGCTAACACAAATGGTTTTGCAAACTTGAGACCATCACTACGGATGTGCTAGCTCCATCCTAACGTCTCATCTCTGAGGGCCTTCTTTTTGCTATCACAATATCACTGCATTTTATGAGGGGCATGCAGGGAAAACCCTAAATCTGCCTAGATCTTGACTATCAGGGCATTGACATGCTAACAATTAAACTGTTTTAAGGGGAGGGAAGATTTACTCTGGTTCTGATTAATCCACTGTTTCTCTCTGCTCCTTTCCCATAGGTGGTGTGGCTTACATAGGAATGAAACAAATTAAGTTACCAAAGTTTAGTTTACTTGGGTATTGGCTGTGGGATAGGTGTAGACATGTGAGAATATTACACTAGATTAGAAGATGTGTGTTCACAAGTGGTAAATCTCACCTCTACCCTGAAAAAGGTGTGATGGTGGAGCTACACCCTCAAATCTGCAATAGATATCAATTCTGCAGTATGCAGAACTAAATAAATTGCAATTACTGTCTGGAAGCACTTGTTGGATTTACCAAGAAATTCATTCTTAGGCTGTCTTAACTGGCACTTGCTGAAAGCTGGGACACCTACTGGGGGGAGGATGAAGAAACTTCAGCTATGGATTATAACTGCCTCTAAATCCCAGTAGGAGCTGCTTCATAGAGTAAATTTAAAAAAAATATTTCTACCCCAATCCCCTATCACCTTCATTTGACCAATGGTGATGTGGCACTGAAAAGAAACAAGAGTTATGTTAACCAGTCCCTGGCTAATGCCTCACATAGCCATGATGTTTTCCGCTTCTCCTGAGGTTATTGTTTTTTCCCTTGATACTTCAAGGGAACTACAGAAGCTTGCATGAGTGTCTGTGTTGGTGGCCTAAATCCTGAGAGTTAGAGTTTGCAGTAGTGCATTAAATGATTCCTCACCCCGTTTCAGGGGTGGGCCAGATGCGGCCCACCAGGCCATCCTATCCGGCCCACAGAGCCCATAAAAAATTTAGAAAATTAATACTTATCTGCCCCGGCTGCCTATCACGCAGCTGTCGATGGCTTGCCAAAACTCAGTAAGCTGCCCTCCACCGGAAAGAATTGCCCGCCCCTGCCTATTTGCTGTGTTGGAGACCAAGGGAAAGGTGACCTGGCATCTGGCATGCTTTATTCCTAGATATGGGCACTTGCTATATATGACTTCTTCACACGCCTTATGGAAACGGTTGCTTTAATTGATGATTTTGTTCCAGGCTACTTGACACTTTGTCATCCTGTTTACTTATACGAACCTTCTGACACAGAGCAGTAGCACCACACCAGCCTTTCATTCCAGTCCATGATTAATAATCCTCAGAGAGCATCTGAATGTTTGTTCTTAACAGCTTGGCCTGTGTCCACATCTTCCATAAACCTATATGAAGGAAATGGAGAATTGGTTTGGTATGTCCTACTGAGCAACTCTGTGGTGCCTTTCCATAAGAGAGCTTTAAGAAACGTGTGGAAATTAATGTACACACTGCTAAAAAAAACCCTAGGAAAGTCTTGCAGTACTGTTCCAAATTCCCAGATAAGTGACTGGAATAATTTAGATGTGACATAGTAGGAACAGTTAAAGCTTCTGATGGAGGTTTTGATTTGTGCTTTCTCACTCTTTTTAATACTACCATATACTTCAAGGCTATTTAGATTATAGTCTGAAAAAACCTACCCTAGCCAAGCAGCTATTTGAGTCTGCTGTTTAAGGCATGCCACTTTTCATAGCCAAGGCCACACAGAGATAGCATTATATCTGTCTTCCTTTAACTTCCCTGGCTAAATAGGTACCCATTTATAGATGGATCTAGTAGGGATGGCCTTTAGCACGAGGCTGAAGAAAGACTCGGACTCAGATCTCCAGACACTTCAGGTACTACTGCTTTCTCCTACTCCCTCCACCCTGCAACACATGCACAGCCGTAAGACTGGGGGAATAAGTATTCTCTAATGCAGTGCTGCAATGTGGCCATGGCCAGCTACAACTGCCTTGCATGCCTTATGCACAGCTAGATTGGGAAGGGCTGGTCTGTTAGCATGCACTCCTCCCTGCATTAGAGTTACCTCACGAACAAAAAGCAGACAAAAGCTCCCGGTCCTTCCGAGGCCCTTCCCAGTCTGACTCCTGTGCTTCAGAAACAGAGGCACACAGCAAGCAAAACTGTCCTGCTTGCCTTAGTTTTTGTAGGGTGTGCCAGAAAGCCAGAGTAGGGAGGGCTGGACAAGAGTGGGTGCGCCTTCCTGCATTAGGTTTATCTGACTGCACATGGGGCAGGTTCACTTAGTGGTGGCAGTGGCAGCACCTGAGCTGAGAAGCGCTGTGGTGAGTTAAGTCATTACAACAGTTTTTCTCAACTGGGGTGCCCCCAAATTTTTAAAAAGTTATGAAGGGTGCCCTGAATCTAAAAAGTCTGAGAACATTGCTCTAGTGGACAGCATACAACACTCTGTGCTAGAGGTTAGGAGGTCTGCTCCTGAGTCTATTAGTACAAGTGCAATAAGGACAGGTGCAAAGTCCTGCACTTAGGACAGAACAAGCCCATGCACCACTACAGGCTGGGGACTGACTGGCTAAGCAGCAATTCTGCAGAAAAGGACCTGGGGCTTACAAAGGACTATAAGCTGAATATAAGCCAACAGCGTGCCCTTGTTGGCAAGACGGCTAACAGCATACTGGGCTGCATTAGTAGAAGCATTGCCAGCAGATCGAGGGAAGTGATTCTTCCCCTCTATTCAACACTGGTGAGGCCACACCTGGAGTTCTGTATCCAGTTTTAGTACCCCACTCCAGAAGGATGTGGACAAATTGGAGAGAGTCCAGCGGAGGGCAATGAAAATGGTTAGGGGACTGGGGCATATGACTTACAAGGAGAAGCTGAGGAAACTGGGCTTGCTTAGTCTGGAGAAAAGAAGACTGAGGGGGGATTTAACAGCAGCCTTTAACTACCTGAAGGGGGTTCCAAAGAGGATGGATCTAGACTGATCTCAGTGGTTGTAGATGACAGAACAATGAGCAATGGTCTCAAATTGCAGCACGGGGATTCTAGGTTAGATATTAGGAAGAATTTTCCCACTAGAAGGGTAGTAAAGCTCTGGAACAGGTTACCCAGAGACATGGTATAATCTCATCCTTGGAAGTTTTTAAGACTTGACTAGACAAAGCCTTGGGTGGGATGATACAGTTGGGGACTGTCCTGCTTTGAGCAGGGGGCTGGATGAGATGACCTCCTGCAGTCCCTTCCAACCCCAGTTTTTCTATGATTCTATTACTAACCTGCTCTGGGGGCATTGCTTCCCTACTGTTTGTCTCTGTTTCCTCATTGCAAAATGGGGCTAATGCCCATCTATCTCCTGGTGGTGTGATGCTTAGTTAATTTGTAATGAGCTTTATCTGCACCTGGGAAGCATTATAATTGTTCCAGTATAATTCTCTATTCCCAATTATGAGCCCAGCTCCTTATGGTATAAAGGGACTTCCCTTTTGAATGTTGATGATGATTTTAGGAGGGAGTCTGTGAACAAAAGGTAGACTTCACAAAATATAGAATAGGACTTTGCAAAATATAATTTAGGACTTTGCAAAAATGCACCATGTTTTGAGCCACTGACAATTCAGAAGCAAATAATCTTGGGTTTTTATGAATGAGCATTCTAGCTAAAGCACTACTTGGTGTCTGCCACAGATCTCCCCTCTCAGTTGAGAACAGGCTGACTGTCTCATTAATCATCTGTCTGTTAAGTTTGGGGAAAATACTCAAATTATCACAGGGAAATTCAGTCTGAGAGACATGTACTGGAGATCCTGAGTTGCTGATATTAAAACAGATTTGAAATATCTAAAAATTATAGATGACAATTTCCTAACTCAAAAAACCAAGAAGTGTTGCATCCAGCAAAGACCAAGCTTACACTGGAGATCATTTTGATGGACAAGAGCTGACAGTAGACAGATTTTGGTGCCCATTATCTTGATTGATTGCATTTATTATAATTTTTTAAAAGTTCACTGCAGTAATTGACATACTTGGCACTTAAAGGGACCAATTTCCCAAAGCTGAAAATGACTGAGACAAATCCCTAAGGAAAACAGTTTAATCAGACAAAAATGCAAACGATAATTGGTTGCTGTTTAAGAATGTTTTGCTAAAAGTCCCAAAAGCCACTTTGTAAGAAAGAAGGCTACGCCGCTCTAAAAAAGAAGTAAAAGTACTAATAAAAAAATTAAATATGAACAACCAAATGGAGAAATAGGAAGTTGAGAGCAAAGGATATAAATTGAAATTTAGATTTCTGATGAAGGAAGTGAAAGGCACATAGAGAAATTTATGATCAGCATGTTAAGGGCAGTAAGGAGTGTAAGTATCTCAAAAACAAAAGGAGCCCTAACATTAGTTTTAGTGCATTGCTAGATGGAAATGGTGGAATTGTCCATAAAAATGCAGGAAAGGCAGGAGTGTCCAACATAATTTTCTGCTCTGCGTTTGGAGAAAAAGCCAAGTGATATAATTAATGTTGAAAGCAGAGGATGAAATAGCTTGCAGTCAAGTTATTCATTTCTTAATTCAACAGTAATTAAGAAGGCTGTTAAACGAGAAATGTCAACATTTGAAATCAGCAGGACTGGACAACTTGCACCCAAGCGTTTTATAAAGAGTTCTCTGGGCCATCAACCATTAAAGCTTATGGATTTATTTTAACTATATTTTGAAATCTTGGAGTAGTTCCCAAGGACTAGAAGGCAGTTCCCTAAAACACGTCTATACCATATATAATAGGGTACAGCAAATGACATAACTAGTCACAGTCTTAGTGGCCTGACCTCAATCCTAGGCAAAATAATAGAAGAGCTGATACGCAATTCAATTTAATAAGGAATTAAAAGGATACCATCATTGGCATATTAATTATTCACATAATTAGTGATCGATATAGCTTAACAGAAAATAGATCTTCTCAGACTAGCTTTCTTATTTCTTGATTAATTACAAGTTTAGTTGGCAGAGATAAAGATGTGAAAATACCATTTATTAGGCCTGTGCTAAGTGGCTAGTATTCGCTTCAGAGTCGGATGATTCGGGGGACAGTGATTTAATTCGGTGATTTCAATCACTGTCCCGAATCAATTTGGCCGAATCTAATTCAGAGACTTGGCTGCTGCTGAATCTCCAAATCACCCAGGCCCATCGGATTCAGAGACTCAGCCACCAAAACGGGCCAAATCTCCTCCAAATCAAATCACTACCCAAAGCTTCACACAGCCCTACTGTTTATACTTAAGCAGGGTAACTATAGCATGTTGAGTAAAAACCTAGAGTGATACAGAATCAACATGAGACTTTAAATGGATTAAAAACTATTGACTGATAGGTCTCAGATTGTAATTGTAAGTGGGGAATCATTAGTGAGTGGGTGTGTGTCTAGTGATCTTGCGGATCCAGCAGCTCTTACAAGAGCTTTTTTTTTTTTAATGACCTGAGTGATATAAAATCGCTACTGATAAAGTTTGCCATAGACAAAAAAGGGAGAATAGCAAATAACAGTGGTGCTCAACCTATGGCCTGCTAAACCAATCCAGCACATGGTGCCATGTTTTTTGGCCAGCAGAACTTGTTACTTGGATTACAGGTAAACTTGTGGGTTGGCTACTGATAAAAGACTCAAAGGATAGGTCTACAGCCTGACCCTAATTTTTTATTCCTTATACCCCAAAACAGAAAAACAAACACTTATCCTAAAGTCTATGTGGCTACCCATAATAGTATGTCCTTCCCCACCCCAGCTGGGGAGATTCAAAGTGGGGGGCATGCAAATTAGCAGCAGGTCTTCTTGAATTTGCTGAGCTCTCTGAATTTCCCTCCAACCTGTGCCCTGTGTTTATAGATGGCTCATTTTAAATATTCTAATAAATTTTATCTCATTAGTTTTATTTCATTTTGTTTCACTGAAACTCTTGGGATTGGACTGAACCAGTAGACTTATAAGATGTCAGCTAGTTGGGATTTATGTCCTTGGAAAAGTAAAAGGGAAAGTTTCTTACCTCCTTTCCTTCAACACTGCAATGCTGTGCAATACTGTCCTCTTTCTTTTTCACCTTAGTTTACTGTCTTCTCTGACAAGACTACTTTGTTTTTACAACTTATCTGAGAATATAGATATAGCAAAACAGCATATACATACATTTGGTTTCTCTAATCATTAAGATAAACCTATGATATAGTATATTTGGATCATCTAATTTAAGGCCTTGTACCCTGTTTAATTGGATCTTATTACTGGTTTAGCTGGATATGTTGATTGCTTTCTTTATTTCACTGAACAGGTTGGTTCTCATGTATGCAAAGATTAATTCTGCGGTCACTTAGAAAGAGGGTTTGGGGTCTTCTACTTAGCCACATTTCTTCAGCTTGGCCTAGGCCCCTTGAACATGGCCAAAGCTGGCAACAATCTCCCCAGGAGTCTAGAAATTTGGCAGCAGGGGAGTGGTGGCTGTTAATGCTGCCACTGCTCCCCTGCCACCAAATTTCTGGGTCATATGACATGGCCTTTCCCATTGTATTGAGCCCATGAACTGGCCCGGACACTAAATCTAGCCATGGACCAATCCTGCTTCCCAGATCCAGCCCATTGACTGGCTCCATGCTACTGATCTGGCCTGTGGGAATGGCTAGTCATCATTGCTTTAGTACAACCACAGCTATTGCACTTGAAGCAAATATTAATTTGAAGAAGTCCTACTGGCCTTAGTTGCACAGGAGGTCAGACTGAAGTATCACAGTGGTTCCTTCAGACCTAAAGATCTATGAGTGATAAAAGTGTTTGTTTTATTCCTACGTTTAACTTAACATTTCCCAACTTGCCATGTTTAATTTGGGGGATTTACAAAGTGTCCATCGGAAAGGATGCCACACCCATACAATTCTGTCACATGCCTACATGTGTAAATGTTTTCTGTGTCTGGAATACTGTTGGAGCACTGTTGACATTTATCTTTTGTCTGAATCCTCCCCATTGTTTCTAAACACATGACACCATAAGCAATGAATTTAACATATTATTTTCTTGCATATGACATGCCTTTTTTCTAAAAACCAGCTGCTAGAAATTGGAATGCAGTTGGATTAGATATCTAGAAAAAACATATTTGCTGTTAGAACAGTGAGACAAAGGAATAGACTGTCTAGGGAAGTTATGGACTCGCCATCACTGGAGCTGTTCAAGAAGAGGTTGGACAGACACTGGTCAGGGGTGATCTAGGGTAGCTATGCCTATGTTCTACCAAGGACATTTCCCATGTATCTGGACTTTGCTTGTTGTCCCCCATCCCTCCCTTTCTGTTGGATTTGTCAAGGTGTTTTAAGCCTTCCTAGAGGCATTGGGTTTTGGCTACAGCCAAGACTGGGGACTTTGAATGGGGTGTGCCAATGCTCCTGCTGGAAGCAAAGCCAGAGGTCCCTGGCTAGAGGGTCTTGCCATTCCACGCAGGGTCAGACCAATCACCATATTTGAGGTTAGGAAGGTATTTTACCCCATGGCCAGATTGGTGTTGTACAGTGATGGGGGTTTGCCTTCATCTGTACCGGGGGCGTGGCCTCTACTTGGGATCTTTGTTAAGTGTATATTGATAATATTCTACGGAAGCAGGACATTGGGCTGCTGAAGTTCCCCTGCTGTACCCATGGCAGGTTAAGTGGTTCCCCTGCTGCCTTTGCCCCGGGAGGTCAGCTGCACAACCCCAGTGTGCCTCCTGCTGCTGAGCAGACAGGGAATGTGCCGCACGGCCAATGCACCCCATGTCCCCTGCCTACCTGGCTGGCAACAATGGCATTATATGGCTAAGCTCCTGGGGCAAGGCAGCAGGGCGCAGAGCCCCAGGTCACAGTGGGCAGCCTGCCTCTGCCCCATGGGGGTCACATGCCCCCATGACTCCCCCAGGGGTGTGAACTGCTATGGAGAGCTGTGTCCCTCCCCCATGCCTCTGGATGACCTGCCCCAGCCCCTGCTCCTGCCTCACTCTCTCCCTCATGGCAGGGTCCTCAATCTCCCCCCTACTCCTCCCCTCTCCCCTGCCCCTTTCCATCCACTTACCAGCTGGGAAAATCTGGAGATTGGAGGGTTTGATCAGGAGATTGCAAGTCAGAGTTATTTTGACTTTGAAATCCCGAGTCTTGCGATGGTTTTGCGACAGTTGGCATTACTGTGGTATCCAATTGTGTGTCAAGGCAGTGACTGTCTGACATGTAAGTGAATGTCATGTCTCAATCTCAGATGAACTCAGAAGTTGTAGGTGTCTTTCAGCTGGCATTCTGCAGTGTTTGGCAGTATCTGTTCTGTTCTGCTGTTTGTCCATAGTGATTCAAGAGACTTTTGTGCCAAAATTCATTTTGTGGTGCAGTGCATTGCTTTGCGATGGCCAAGTGACACAGAATAAAGTTACACTTAGGCTTTGTCCAGAACAAATTTGAACATTTTATAGAGCAGGCAAACAGGGGGCTAACAAGTGTTTTATACATTGAATTGGCTAAGGGTTGTGGCAGGGACGGGTTATATACAGCCAATTATGCTTGGGCTAGTCTGTCATGGTCATAGCTGACAAAATACTAAATTGATACCTACTAAAACAAAACAGAAAACCAGCCCCTCCACCCCCTCAAGAAATATCCATACTTGTGCACTGCATTAAGTCATATGGGGGGAAATTTACTGCTATATTCACACACTGTCTTTCAGAATTGAGAAATACCCTCTCACATGACAGACCTGATACAAGGGACCCTTGCTTGCTTAATTTATTAAATTTCATAGACTTTAGGGTTGGAAGGGACCATGCCAGATCATCAGGTCCAGCCCTCTGCCCAAAATGCAGGGAGTCAGCAGTGATCAAATGATCCCAGCAAGATCCAAGTGTTTCTTAAAGGAATCCAGAGTTGGTGTCTGCACCATCTCTGGGAGGAGACTATTCCAGGCCCTGGGGACTCAGACAGTAAAGAAGTTTTTCCTTATGTCCGGCCTAAAACAGTCTTCCAGGAGTTTGTGACTGTTGGACCTAGTCTTCCCATGGGGTCCTCTGGTGAACAGATGTTCTCCCAGTTCCCAGTGCACACCCCTTATATACTTATAGGCTGCCACCAAGTCACCTCTGAGCTTGCACTTTTCCAGGCTGAAGAGTCCCATGACTCTCAGCCTTTCCTCATAAGAGGTGCTTTCTTGACCTCTAATTATTCATGTGGCTCTCCTCTGGACTCTCTTGAGCTTCTCCACATCCTTTCTGAATTGTGGAGCCCAGAACTGGACACAGTATTTCAGCTGTGGCCTCACCAAGGCTGAGGAAAGTGGGAGGATGACATCCTGGGTCTTGTTTGAGATGCATCAGAAGATGCACACCAGAGTTTTGTTTGCTTTGCCAGCTGCAGCATTGCATTGGTGGCTCATGTTCATCTTGTGGTCAGTCATAAGTCCCAAGTCTCTTTCAGACATGGTGCTAGCTAGCGTAGCCCTGCTGAGCCTGTAAGTGTGGTGTGGGTTCTTTCTCCCAAGGTGGAGCACCTTGTATTTCTCGGCATTCAATGCCATCAGGTTTTGATCTGCCCACCTTTAGGCACCTGGCTGGGGTCTTATGACCCCTGCCACCCCAGTGCTCCTTCCTGCCCATGGCAGGGGGTCAGACTAGATGATCTGTCTAGGTCTCTTCCGACTCACTGCTTCTATGAGTCTATGATTCTATGATTGTAAGCCTGTCAAGGTTAGCCTGGATTGCCAGCCTATCCTCTAGGGTGGCTACACTTCCCTATAGTTTGGTGTCATCAGGAAACTTAGACAGTCCACTTATAATACCCAAGTCCAGATCATTTATAAATACATTGAAGACTACAGGTCCAAGAATGGAGCCCTGGGGGATGCCACTGGTTACAGTGTGCCAAGTTGATTTGGTTCCATCAACTATCACTCTCTGGCTCTATCCACGGAGCCAGTTCCCCAACCATCATACGGTGAAATTGTCTAGACCACAATTCCCCAGATTTTTCCATGAGGACATCATAGGACACTAGGTCAAAGGCTTTTTTGAAGTCCAAGAATATGACATTCACCTTTTCTCCTTTGTCCAGGTGATGTGTTGCCTGGTCATAGAAGGAAATCAGTTGATCAGACAAGATCTAGCCACCATGAAGCCATGTTCGCTATCTCAAAATATTTCCTTCTGTTAGGATGTTGGTAATGTTTTCCTTGATGATTTTTTCCAGGATCTTTCCTGGAATTCATTCGTTTCCTTTACTTTTTCCAAGATCCTTCATTTTTCCAGGATTCATTTTTTCCAGGATCTTTCCTGGAATTCACTGTAATTCATTGGTTGAATTGCAGTCAACCAATGTGATGTTGTAGTGACCTTCAAGGCATTTCAAACAATAGCTGCCTTTCCAGGAGTCTTAGGCTAAATGACAAAAGGAAAATACAGAAGTTGATACCTAATAAGTGTTCATGGTAAGTATGTTGACATGGACATCTTTGATCTTGAAAGCATCTATCTCCTTAAGAGCATGACCCACTCTGGTGCTGCTCCCTGGTTGTCAAATTTCTGGAACCATGGTGTGGGGAGTCCTTTGGGCCAGATGATGTGGCCTTTTGTGCTAGATTGCACTGGAGCCTGATTAGGCTGATGCATGGAGTCACTCTGCAGCCATATCTGGTCGGGGGGGGCAGGGAAGGGGGGCAGCCCTATACAGTCAGATCTGGCATGCAGCGCCAGGCCAACATGCCAGATAACACCCATGGACCAACCCCATGCATTATCCCCGTGCTGAACCTGGCCCATGAACTAGCCTTATTGCTTACCCAGCCTGCAGGTCTGAAAGGTTGGGCACAACTGCTTTAGTCATTTGAGAGGCAGTGTGAGCTAGTGGGTTGTGCACATGACTGCCTTCTAGGGATTCTAGAGTTCTATTCCACCGCCTTCTACCGCTGACCTGATGTGCTCTTACAACACAACTTCTTTGCCTGTAAAACAGGGCTGATACTGCCTCATTTCATAGAGAATTGTGAAAGACAACTAGAAAGAGCCACACAGTAGGGCTGTGAGGTGCTCTGGTCACTGATTCGATTCAGCAGAGATTCAGCCCGATTTGGTGGCCGAATCTCCAAATCCGAATCAAATCAGAGGACCCTTCAGTCTCTCCGAATCGAATCAGAACCCTCTGAATTGATTCAGAGAGATCTGGAAAGATTTGGCAATTCAGACATAGACACAGCTTTAAATGTTTTTTCTGCATACCTCTAGGAGGCAGGAGCTTGTGATCACTGTGACACTGGGGTGCATGGAGTGTCTCACAGAAGCATGGGGGGATCCCCAGCACAGTCAGCAGCAGACCTAGACATGGATCAGAGGCACTTCTGGGTCCACTGGGACGCGTGAGGGGTCCCCCCCCCGACTCAGCAACTGGTGCCTCCTGGGTCTGGGGGGGAGGCACCCGGGGTCCCCCCATGGCTGATTGCCAAGTTGGGGAAGTATGGGGGGGGCATCCTGAGCACACTCCCCGGCAGACCCAGAAGTGGACTGGAAGTACTTCCGGGTTTGTCACTGAGTACGTGGGAGGACCCCCGCACTCCTGTGGGACACTCCATGTACCCCAGTATTGCAGTGTTCATGAACCATGCCCGGTACCTCGAGATATGTAGAAAAAACATTTAAAGCTGCGTCTATGTCCGATTCTCTGAATCAGCATCGAATCTTCAGATTCAGCCAAATTGAATTGGGGACAGTGATCTGAATCAACTAATCAAATCACTGTCCCTGATTCGGGCCAAATCCTAATCCAAATTGAATACAGATGGTTTCACACACCCCTACCACTCAGGTCCCCAGAATTCTCGCTGGAGCCTACACAGCAGTTAATTGCCACCTGCAATTTCTATTTCAGTATTGACTTGCTTTGAATCTATTTGGCATCTCAGACATATAAGACTTTGATTAAAGAAAACCTAGCTTTACATACTGAGTTATCACAGGACACGCTGTTTTCGTTCTGTGGGGCACAGTGGTACTGTAGATGAGTTAACACGTCCTGCTATACCTCCCTTCCTGGTTCAAGTTAAATCAGTCCCCCAGCATCCCAACATGCTTTCCAGCCCTGAGCTGGGCTGGGCTGTCTGTTCCAGACAGCACGGCTGGCCCCACCCCTCTGCTCCCTAGCTAGAGCAGTGAGGCCTGCCCGACAAGGGAGCGTGGGGGCAGGGGCAAGCCTGACTGGGGATGCAGCCCAGTCTACCATGGGGGGACTGCCCCCCCAAGGCAAACCCTGGCTGGAGTTTTGGGCCAGGGAGGAGGGTTTAACACTCATTCCCCTGCTCAGATTTACTGCTGGCTGTGACTGTGAACTACAAATCCCAAAGGTCCCTGAAAGCTGGAAGAGGACTTGATGAGCAACCCTGCAGAGTCCTGCTGCTGTAATTTTGGACTGCAAAACCCAGAAACCTTGGGGGTAACAGGAAGAGGAAGCAAACACACACAACCCATGATGGCTATATCCCAGAGAGCCATGTTCTAGCGCCGTCTAGCTTCTGACCTGAGCCACTGTAGGCATGTGGCTCCATTTCCTGAATCAAAGGTAAATGTCTGTTCACTTCTGTTTCAGTCTTATCTGTGCAGTTTAGATTAACCTGGAAAGACTGAATCGATTCAGCGTCTGGCTTTTTGACTGTTTATACTTAGCTACAGAAGGTACTAGTTTGAAGCCTTACTCTAAACTCATGTTGAAGGCAGCTCCCAGTTGACCAAGCTCTGAGTAGGTACCTGGTTATTTAGATTGGGGCTGGATATGATGCTGCCACATCATTTCCTTGTGTGCCACTGGCCACAGAGAGTGGTGTGCCTTAACCACACCAGCCTGATGGGCTGTTGCACTCAGGCAGGGTTTAGAATTTGTATCTGTTTTTTTTAAAGGAAACAAAACAAGACTAAGAAAATATAAAATTCCACTGCTGCCAGCACAGCTAGAGTGGAAGAAAACATATTGAGTGTGCAACAGTTACTTGTATTAATGGAAGATCCCCACTCCAGTGCCCCAGGAAGGCTGCAAAAGGGAGAGAGAGAAAGGAGGCAGGAAATACTGAAAGGGAATTGGCTTGAAATTGAGTCTTTTTGGCTGCTGAAAAGCAAGTTTGTGGTTTCTAGAAAATTATTTTGTGGGAACAACTTGCTGCCTCCAACTTGTCCTTTTAGTCCTCCTGCAAGCTTTGGTGTTCAACTTTGTTTTCTCATTGTGGTATACAGACCTTACTGTTGCTGCCTGGAGACTGAACCTGGGAAGGCCCTTTCACCAGATCTCACCTCTTCAGCCAGTAGAGAATATCTCAGCTCCAGTAAAAGCAGGGCCAGGCACCAGAGGAGGGAAAATATGTCAGAGCTTGCCTGGCCTTCTGTCCGCAGGTCAGGGAAGACATACACATAGTAATTCATGCCTGGGAGTAGAAGGGCTGCTCTGCACTGCAAAAATGCTTTAATCTCTGATTTTTGCATACCCATCTGCCTACCAAGCCAAACAGACTTTGCCAAGTATTCACACACACCGGGGGGGGGGGGGAACAAAGCAAATCAGCAAGGTTACTTAGCTGACACACGATATCAATGCCACACAGTGAGCAAACAGAATAGAGAGTAGAGAGGAAAGGCCACAGGCAAAGAAGAAAACAATTTGTCTGCTCAAGGCATTCAAGGTTTCTAAGATAACGGAGACCTGGTGGGACTCCACCCATGACTGGACCACAGGTATAGAGGGCTATACCCTGTACAGGAGGGATCGTGTTGACAAAAGGGGCGGGGGTGTATCTCTCTATGTGAAGGAAAGCTACATGTCCCTGCAAGCTGATGTTGGCCACCGGCATGGACAGCTAGAGACCCTCTGGGTAAAAATTCATGGGGAATACAGCACAGGGGACACAACGGTGGGAGTCTACTACAGACCTCCCACTCAAAGTCCTGAGCTTGACCAGGAGTTCACCCGGGAACTGACTGAGGCCGCTTGCTCCAGGACCTTGGTTGTCATGGGTGACTTCAGTTACCCGGACATCTCGTGGGAAGATCACTCAGCAAAATCCGAGCAGTCGCAAAGCTTTCTCTCGTGCGTGGATGACCTCTACCTGACTCAAGAAGTTTATGGGCCAACGAGAGGCAAAGTGCTGCTCGATCTGGTACTGGCTACAGGGGATGACCTAATCGGTGACTTAGTGATCGATGGGAAGCTGGGTGACAGCGACCACAAGCTGATCACCTTCACCATCCGCTGTAAAGCTGGCAAGTCAGTCAGCAACACAGAAGTCCTTGACTTCAGAAAAGCCGACTTTGACAAGCTCAAGAGGCTTGTCGGTCAGGCCCTCAGGGACCATGACCCCAGGGAGATGGGAGTTCAAGAAGAGTGGTTGCTTCTCAAGGAAGCAATCCTCAATGCACAAGCTAAATCTATTCCAACACGGAGGAAAGTCAGCAGGAGTCCAGAGGAGA
This sequence comes from Crocodylus siamensis, assembly GCF_052110815.1. Classification (NCBI taxonomy): domain Eukaryota; kingdom Metazoa; phylum Chordata; order Crocodylia; family Crocodylidae; genus Crocodylus; species Crocodylus siamensis. Next base: position 224,558,051 of record NC_143396.1, on the reverse strand, counting down.
GCCACGCGCATGATCAGAGGTCAGGAAAACAGATCTTACGATGACAGGCTGAGAGCCATGGGACTCTTTAGCCTGGAAAAGCGCAGGCTCAGGGGTGATCTGATGGCCACCTATAAGTTTATCAAGGGTGACCACCAGGATCTGGGGGAACATTTGCTCACCAGAGTGCCCCAAGGGATGACGAGGTCAAACGGTCACAAACTCCTGCAAGACCGTTTTAGGCTGGACATAAGGAAGAATTTCTTTACTGTCCGAGCCCCCAAGGTCTGGAACGGTCTGCCAGCAGAGGTGGTTCAAGCACCTACATTGAACACCTTCAAGAGTAAATTGGATGCTTATCTTTCTGGGATCCTATGACCCCAGCTGACTTCCTGTCCTTTGGGCAGGGGGCTGGACTCAATGATCTCCCGAGGTCCCTTCCAGCCCTAATGTCTATGAAATCTATGAAGAAGGCACAGCAGCCCTCCTGGCTCTCCAGGGACCTAGCGGACTTCCTGCGGCTAAAAAGGAAAGCCTACAAAGGATGGAGGACGGGATTCACCTCCAAGGAGGATTATTCTGCGCTGGTCCAGTCCTGCAGGGAGCAAACCAGGAAAGCCAAGGCTGCAACTGAACTCCAACTAGCTTCAAGCATCAAGGACAACAAAAAGTCCTTTTTCAGATATGTGGGGAGCCGGAGGAAAAGCAAGGGCAATGTTGGACCCCTGCTAAACCAGATGGGGCAACTGACAACTGACGCCCAGGAAAAAGCCAACCTATTAAATAGGTACTTTGCATCAGTCTTTCATCAGTCCCATGGGACACCCATGCCTGCTATGGGACAGGGAGATCCGGGTGATGGGGATCCCCTACCCTCCATAAATGCTGACCTCGTGAAGGAACACCTTGAGAAGCTGGATACCTTCAAATCAGCTGGCCCTGACAATCTGCACCCCAGGGTACTCAAGGAGCTGGCGAGCGTCATAGCCCAGCCCCTGGCATGGATCTTTGAAAACTCCTGGCGCTCTTGGTGTAGTGCCCAAAGACTGGAAGAAGGCCAATGTGGTGCCGATCTTCAAGAAAGGGAGGAGAGTGGATCTGGCTAACTACAGGCCGATTAGCCTGACTTCTATCCTGGGGAAGATCTTAGAAAAGTTTATTAAGGAGGCCATCCTTGATGGACTGGCCCAGGCTAACATCCTAAGGGATAGCCAGCACGGGTTTGTTGCGGGTAGGTCTTGTTTGACCAATCTCATTTCCTTCTATGACCTGGACAAGGGAGAAGAGGTTGATGTCATCTTTCTTGACTTCAAAAAAGCTTTTGATCTGGTATCCCATGATCACCTCTTGGCCAAACTGGCCAGTTGTGGCCTTGGCTCCACCACGATCCACTGGCTGGGGAACTGGCTCCGTGGTCAGACCCAGAGGGTTGTAATTGATGGCAGTCACTCATCGTGGTGCCCTGTGACCAGTGGGGTCCCTCAAGGCTCTGTCCTGGGACCCATACTGTTCAACATCTTCATTAATGATGTGGACATTGGAGTCAGGAGTGGACTGGCCAAGTTCGCCGATGACACCAAACTTTGGGGCAAAGCATCCACGCCAGAAGATAGGCGGGTGATCCAGGCTGACCTGGACAAGCTCAGCAAATGGGCAGACGAGAACCTGATGGTGTTTAACACCGAAAAATGCAAGGTTCTCCACCTTGGGAGGAAAAACCTGCAGCTTCCTTATAGGCTCAGCAGTGCTACGTTGGATAGCACTACAGAAGAAAGAGACTTGGGGGTCATCACTGACCACAAGATGAACATGAGCTTGCAATGCGATGCTGCGGCTAGTAAAGTGACCAAAATGCTGGCTTGCATCCATAGATGCTTCTTGAGCAAATCCCAGGACGTCATTCTCCCCTTGTACTCGGCCTTGGTGAGGCCACAGCTGGAGTACTATGTCCAGTTTTGGGCTCCACAATTCAAAAAGGATGTGGAGAAGCTTGAGAGAGTGCAGAGGAGAGCCACACGCATGATCAGAGGTCAGGAAAACAGATATTATGATGACAGGCTGAGAGACATGGGACTCTTTAGCCTGGAAAAGCGTAGGCTCAGGGGTGATCTGATGGCCACCTATAAGTTTATCAAAGGTGACCACCAGGATCTGGGGGAATGTTTGTTCACCAGAGTGCCCCAAGGGATGACGAGGTCGAACGGTCACAAACTCCTGCAAGACCGTTTCAGGCTGGACATAAGGAAGAATTTCTTTACTGTCCGAGCCCCCAAGGTCTGGAACAGTCTGCCAGCGGAGGTGGTTCAAGCACCTACGTTGAACACCTTCAAGAGTAAATTGGATGCTTATCTTTCTGGGATCCTATGACCCCAGCTGACTTCCTGCCCTTTGGGCAGGGGGCTGGACTCGATGATCTCCCGAGGTCCCTTCCAGCCCTAATGTCTATGAAATCTATGAAAGTTATCTATTGAGTAAGAAGTCATTCTTCCAAGGGAGGTGGTGGGCTTCCAAGGGAGGTGGTGCTTTCCCCTACCTTGGAGGTGTTCAAAAGGAGATTAGACAATCATCTGGCTGGGGTTACTTGAGCCCAGCATTCTTTCCTGCCCAGAGCATCGGACTCGCTGATCTAATAAGTCCCTTCCAACACTAGAAATCTATTAAATCTGTCTATGGATGGAGCTGGAGAAGGCATATTTCAAGATGGTGGAGGTCTGGTCAGACAGGTTAGACAGACCAGTGAGGATCTGATTGCAGCAATGTTATATCTTATTTGAAGGGACTTGTCACAGCACTGTGGTTTCTCATCAGTTTTACCTTCTAATCATTGTGTTACTTATTGATCCAGGTTTTAATCTGAGCTTTCAGGGTTATACGTATAGAGATTTTTGAACATCTGTCCCTTTAGGTTTGGTGTTAGGTATGGCTGATCTGTGAAAGGGATAGAAAAGAAGAATGTTTTGATTTCTGTGTGTGTCTCCTATTCACCATTGTACTTATGATACCCTTGCCCACATTCCTGCTCCCTGTAGTGATCACTGGCTTCAATAAACATAGGTATGCATGGATAAGAAAAACAATTAACTTTATTATAGAGCAGTAGACAACCTCAGCAGACCTTTGGTCTGTTTCTGGCTAGCAAGCTACTTAACTGAGGGACCAGCTCCCAACTGCCAACTTCTTCAGTCTCCTTAGTTAGAGAGCATCTTTAAATTACAATTTATATCACTACATCTTCCTTCTTAACAATAGGTACAAAATCAATTAACACAAAAATCAATTAACACCCATCTACAGAGGAGAGGTTGCTAACACTTCACTCTCATGAGTCTTTACCATTTACTTTCCTATTCCCCTTTTCTGCAGCTCTTTTAACAAGTCTGAGAGTCTTTCAGAAGGTTACACTTCCTTCTCAGACCAACAAGGTATCAGATCCAGTTTCTGATTTGTTTTCCATGGGAAATTTTTCCTTCAAGTCTTGATAGTCTTGAGTCCTTATACTGGGATCTAACTGACTTGCACTTTTGGCAGATCTGCTTCTGCACATAGAACAAGTTCACTAGGTACAGACCACTGAAGCCGATTTCCTCTTTCTCTATGATAGTATTTACATTTGTATCCCTAGGTACATTTCTTCCTATTGGGACATGTCTGCTTCTTGTGTTCGAGAACAATTATTTTCTTTTCAAGAAGACCATCCCTTTTGGGCTGTGACAAAGAAGGATCAGCAGGAGGCATGAAGTTTGTGTATTCTTGCAGTGTAAGCACACACTTAATGAGATTCAGTTTCTCACATGCCACTAGATACAAAATTAGTGTTACCTTCCTAGGTACCACAACGAATGGTCGTTGTATATATTTTATGCTACAATGCATCCCTTTTGCTGCTATGTTTGTTTCTGGGTAACCAGTTATTTTGATGTTTGTTGGACTCGCTTTTGTTTTCAGTTTTAATTTCCTATATTTATGCTCTGGCAAAATATGAACCTGAACTCCAGTGTCCAATTTAAATGAAACCATTAATCCTTTCTCTTCTATTGGCAAAATCTGGTCCTTCTCATTGACTTGGCTTGATTTTGCCATATCTATATAAAATTCTTCTAGTATACTGTCAATTTTGTGTACTTGAGGTTTTTACATTTGAGATAAGGATAAACATCTTTGCTGTTAAAAGAGAGAGGCCGTGGACTAGAGTGTTGGTGGGACTCCTTCATTGAAGAAGAGGTTGATCAGGCATTGGTTAGGAATGGTCTAGGCATAGCTATGTTCTGTTGAGGGTATTTCTTATGCTTCTGGGCTTTGCTGGTTGCCGCATGGGACTGGGGAGGGATTTTTTTCTTTTCCTACTGCTACATATGTCAGTATTTCATTTTGTTTTTTAGCCTTCTTTGAAGCATTAGGTGTTGGTTGCTGCCAAGGCTGGGGATTTTGACTAGGGTTTGTCAACTAGGGCTGTGCAAAACAGCACTGTTCCAATTCAATTTCCGTTTCGATGATTTGACAGAACAGTGTTTTGTTTCAAGTTTCGTTTCGTTTCCAAAACACTGTTCCGTTTCGTTTCATCAAAACTGTTTTGTTGTTTCAATGCTGTTTTGATGTTTCGTCCATAGGTTATTATGGGGAAACATAAAATGCAGCAAGCAGGCAGATCAGGGGCTCGCCCATACCAGGAGGGCTGTGGGGGCTGTGCTGGAGTTCTTCTGGGGGACAAGCCCCCAATCTGCCTGCCAGATGAGAGAAGCTGGGTGCTGCTGCCTGGGACCAGTGCCAGGAAGATCAGTGCTGCCACTCGTCCCAGGAAGCAGTACCCAGCTCCTGTCATCCAGCAGGCAGATCAGGGACTTGTCTGCATACCTGGGAGGGCTGTGGGGGCTGTGCTGAAGTCCTCCCGGGCATGCAAACCCCCAAACTGCCTGACAGATAACAGACCAGCACTGGGCATAGACCGCACCCAGTGTCAGGAAGATTGGTGCTGCCACTGGTCCCAGGTGGTAGCACCTGGCTCCCATCACCCAGCCAGAAGATCAGAGGCATGAACCCCCAGGAGGACTCTGGCACAGCCCCTGAAGCCCTCCTGGGGGTGCTAACAGGCCCCTGATCTGCCTGGTGGCTGACAGGAGCTGGGTGTTGCTGCCTGGGGCCAGGACAGATCAGCTCATGCGGGGACCCGGGATCAGGGTGGCAAGTCCCTGCATGAGCTGATCTGTCCTGGCCCCATACTGGAGTTGGCTCAAAGAGGATGTGGGGCCTGGGGCAGATCAGCTCATGTGAGGACCCTCCCCTGCCCCGGGATCAGGGTGGCGGGTCCCCGCACAAGCTGATCTGCCCCAGGCCTGTACCAGAGCTAGCTCAAGGAGGGTTCAGGGCTCAGGCAGATCAGCTTGTGTGGAGACCATCCCCTGCCCCAGGATTGGGGTGGTGAGTCCCCACACGAGTTGATCTGCCTCAGCCCCTCTGGCCCCAGGTGGCAGCATCTGCCTCCTGTCAGCTGGTAGGAAGATCAGGGGCCCACTAGCACCCCTGGGAGGGCTTCCAGGGCTGTGCTGGAGTCCTCCCAGGGGTGCATGTCCCTGATCTGCCTGCTGGGTGATAGGAGTTGGGTGCTGCTGTCTGGGACCAGCAGCAGCACTGATCTTCCCAGCACTGGGTATGAGCTGTGCCCAGCGCTGGTCTGTCATCTGGCAGACAGATTGGGGATCCGCACCCTGGGGAAGACTCCAGCACAGCCCCCGCAGCTATGCCGGGTGTGCAGGCGAGCCCCCAATCTGCTTGCTGGATGACAGGATGCATGTGCTGCACGCTGGGACCGGTGTTGAAGCCAGTAAGCCTAGCTTTGAAACTCAAAATGTTTCAAAACTTTCAAAACATTTTGAGTTCCCTTGTTTCATTCTGAAGCTGTTTCAAAGGCTTTTGTTTCATTTTGATGTTGCTGTTTCAAGCTTGAAGCGCATTGAAACACACAGCAGGTGGAATTTTGCACAGCCCTAGTGTCATCACTCCTGCTGGGACTTAAACCTGGAGGTTCCTGGCTTACTCCTCTGCTCAGGGTCAGACTGATTGCCATATTTGAAGTCAAGAAGGAATTTTACTCCATGTTCTGATTAGTATGAACTGTGGGGGGTTTCTTCCTTCATCCATAGTGGGTGGGGATATGAGTCTATTCTTTAGATCTCTCAAGCATTTTTTTAACAAGTTTTGCAGTAGTAGGACTTTAGCTTCCATGGTTCCCCTGCTTTACCTGCAGCAGAGTAGGGTGTTGTGTCTTGTAGCTGTGTCAGGGTTGGCTGCATAGTTTTACTAAGATGTTACTCAGTGGATTTGCATGGGATCTTTGAATAGGGGTGATCCTGCCTCAACTCTGTGATGTGGCTTCTTACCAGTGGAAAATTCCACCTGTGAGGTGACTTTTTACTCAGTCTCTTTAGTTCAATAACATATTGAGCTATACTTTGTTCTGCTTTTTGCTTACACATAAAAAAATCTATCTGTCAAGCTTCTGATACTTTTTTTGGCATGCATTGCTACTCAGATTTGGACACTATTTTACTTGATTTAATTTTTTGACCTTTCTTGAAGGTAAAGGTGTTATAAACAGTTAGGTTTCCTCCCCTACAATATGTAAGAAGAAGACTGTCACTTTTCTGTTCTGCCCCTGCGGTTCATAGGTACCACTCAAACTTTTGTCTGAATGCCCTCCAGTTTTCCAGTACCTTGCCCAATGTCAGAGGGCAGGTGGAGGTTGCAAAACTTCCGTGACCAACTGTCTGTTTACTTAGACTGTAACTGTGCAAAAGATCATTTAAGTAGCCCTTCTCCTTCCATGTAACTCTGTCGCTCCACTTGCTCTCGGTTTTCAACTTCTGTTTCAGCTTAATCTCAAATCCTTTCAAGTTCTTTCTCAGTCCCCACTCCTGATACCATGTGGTGATTGCCAGGATGAAGAATGGGGGGTGTGGCACTCTACGCCAAGAAGGAATACACATCCTCATCAAGTAGCACAAGGTCAGAGGAGGGGCACACTGATGTGCTCTGGGTTGGAATACAAGGCACTCCAGGGGAAAGGTACTTAATGGTGGAGGTCTACTACAGACCACCCAACTTAGGGGAAGAGCTAGACCAGGATTTCTTAAGTCAGCTCACAGAGGTAGTTAGGTCAAAAGACATGGTCATCATGGGTGACCTGAACTTCCCAGACATCTGCTGGGAAGAGCAGTCAGCCAGGTCTGACTGCTCATGTGGGTTCCTAGCCAAAATGCAGGACCTCCAGCTAACCTAGGAGGTGCACAGTCCCACCAGGGGAGATGCCTTGTTGGACCTGGTGCTGGCCATGGGCGATGACCTGGTGAGGGGGCTGTGAGTGCTCGACCACTTGGGCAACAGCGATCATCACCTGCTGGAATTCGCCATCCAGCGCAAGGTGGCAAAGGTCTACAGCAAGGCAGCAGCCCTGGACTTCAGGAGGGCGGATTTCAATGAGGTAAGGAGAATAGTCGGGGAGGCACTGAGGTCCTAGAGGGGAGGGAAATCACTTGTCCAAGAAGAGTGGTCGTTCCTTAAAGAGACAATCCTCCAAGCCCAAAGGGAGGTAATCCCAACATGGATCAAATGGGGCAATAGGGCCCATTGCTCACCAAAAGCATATGGGAATGTCTCCTAGCTAAAAGGGAGGTGTACATCCAATGGAAGGGAGGGGCCATCACCAGGGAGGACTATACTGCGGTTGCTCGGGCCTGCAGGGGAGCGGTCAGGAAGGCCAAGGTGGAGATGGAAGTGGGACTAGCTATCCGGATCAAGGACAACAAGAAGTCCTTTTTTAAATACATAGGGGGCAAAAAGAAGGTACTCGGTAATGTGGGGCCTCTGCAAGACACGCTAGGAAATCTGGTTGTCACACCAGACAACAAAGCTACCCTATTTAACAATTTCTTTGCCTCCATTTTCCTGAGCAGGGAACAGATCAGCCCCTCCACTGGGACCCCACAGTCCCAAGGGGAGGCACACCAGGCCTTCGGTCAGTGAGGATCTAGTTAGGGAACTTCTGGAGGGACTGTACATTTTTAAATCAGCTGCTCCAGATGATCTCCACCCCAGAGTGCTGAGAGAATTAGCAGAGGTCATTGCAGGACCCTTGGCATGGCTTTACGAGCACTCGTGGTGCTCTGGTGTGGTGCCAGAGGACTGGAAAAGGGCCAATGTGGTTCCCATTTTCAAAAAAGGGAGGAAGGAGGACCCAGGAAACTATAGGCCAGTTAGTCTTACCTTGATCCTGGGTAAGCTTTTTGAGAGAATTATCCTGGCGCATGTTCATGAGGGGCCAGCAGGGGAGGTTATGCTTAGGGGCAACCAACACAGGTTCATTAGAGGCAGATTCTGTCAAACCAACTTGGTGGCCTTCTATGATCAGGTCACAAAATCTTTAGATGCAGGGGTAGCAATGGATGTAGTCTTTCTGGACTTTCGGAAGGCCTTCGCCACTGTCTCTCACCCCATTCTCATTAAAAAACTAGGGGACTTTGGTGACGACACCTACACAGTCAAATGGGTTGCCAACTGGCTGGAGGGCTGCACCCGGAGAGTGGTAGTGGATGGGCCATTTTCGACCTGGAGGGATGTGGGCAGTGGAGTCCCCCAGGGCTCGGTCCTCAGACCCACGCTGTTCAACATCTTGATAAGCGACTTGGACGAGGGGGTAAAAGCACCCTGTTCAAATTCACAGATGACACTAAGATGTGGAGGGCTGTGGGCATGCTAGAAGGGAGGAATAGGCTGCAATCGGACCTAGACAGGTTACAGGGGTGGGCGGATAAGAACAGGATGGGATTCAACACTGACAAGTGCAAAGTGATGCACCTGGGAAGGAAGAACCAGCACCATACCTACAGGCTGGGGAACTCCCTTCTCATCAGGGCAGAAGCAGAAAGGGATCTTGGAGTCATTAGTGATGCCAAAATGAACATGGGCTGGCAGTGTGCGGATGTGGTCAGAAAGGCCAACCGCACCTTGTCATGCATCCACAGATGCATCTCAAGCAGGTCCAAGAAGGTCATCCTCCCTCTCTGTGCGACACCGGTCAGGCCACAGTTGGAGTACTGCATCCAGTTCTGGGTGCCACACTTCAAGAGGGATGTGGACAACATGGAGAGGGGCCAGAGGAGGGCCACTCGCATGACCAAGGCAGCAGGGCAGGCCCTATGGGGAAAGGCTACAGGACCTGAACCTGTTCAGCCTCCACAAGAGCAGGCTGAGGGGGGATCTAGTGGCCTGTTACAAACTAGTCAGAGGGGACCAGCAGGCACTGGGAGAGTCCCTGTTCCCCCGAGCACTACCAGGAGTGACTAGAAATAATGGTCACAAGCTGGCAGAGGGTAGATTCAGACTAGACATCAGGAGGTGCTACTTCACTGTTAGGGCGGCTAGGATCTGGAACCAACTTCCAAGCAAAGTGGTGCTGGCTCCTACCCTGGGGGTCTTTAAGAGGAGGCTGGATGAACACCTTGCTGGGGTCATTTGACCCCAGGACTTTTTCCTGCCATGGCAGGGGGTCGGACTTGATGATCTGCTCAGGTCCCTTCTGGCCCAGCAACTATGAAACTATGAAGAAACAAGCATATGTGAATGAGAAGAACTAAACAATGATCTTTGTTGTGGAGCAGTAGGCAACCTCTGCAGGCCCTTGGTCTGTCTCTGCTTAACTAGCTACTTAACTGAAGAACCATCTCCCAGTTACCAGCTTCCTCAATCCCCTTAGAGAGCATATTTAAATTGCAACTTCTATCACTATACTCCCTATTCTTTGAACTCAATATATCAATTCAATTCAACAGGACACAATTCATTGGATTAAGTGTTCATATGATTTATTTGCTCATTTCAGATAACTACCAGCTTAAGGTCTTCTTTCCCCAAATTGTTTTATTTAAGTAATATCTGATTTACTACCTGTGGTGAATTGAATTAGACTGAATTTCCCCCTCATAAAGATTGTGATGGAAGAGTTGATATAATCAGCCAGAAAATTCATCACTGAGTAAATGAAGGAAGCACGCTGAAGTTATAGATGTTCATAGAGAAGGTCTATTACTTTAGCTGACATGTGGTGGGTTTGGATTTTCTCTTTATCCATGTACTAGGCTTCAACAGAACACTTCGTGGTCAATAGTACTTCAGTTCTTCATCTCTCTTTTAAATAAATCTAATTATTTTTCCATACTCTCAACTGTGGATAAAATTATCAGTGAAGTTTGTGCTTTGATTCTTTTTTCATGCATCATCAATAAGATGACATTTTGCCGGCCAAGGAAGCAATTTGCAAGGCAATTGGGGTTAGGTGGAAGAGGAGATAAGCGTTTGCCAGCATACTGAGCTTTTACAAAGACAGCATTACTGAGAAATGATTCTGACTAGCTGCACCATATATTCCCTCATAGTGTTCTTGAGCTGATGGAGGCAGCCATAAAAGTCCATGAAGTTGTTATTCTATGAGGGATGTATTGGGCTCTAAGCAGAAGGGTGCTATGTAGATAGAGACTTGGGACTCCTGTAAGTGTGATGTTGACACAGGCTCCCCAGGAAAAACACTGAGACATACCTCTCCTCCCTTGCAGCTGAGCTCCCCACTCCATATTTATTTCACCTAAGTTTCCAAATAACCAATATCTGAAGGGGAAGGGAAAGGCAATGGTATCAGTGACCCAGACTCTGACAGCTCTATCGGATTTCCTGAGAGAGACTTCCACAGATTCTGTAGCACCTCCCCTTTCTTCCAGGCAACTTCCCTGGCAGTGGGAACATCCTTCTGGCTTCTCTTTATGACAGGAAGGTGAAGAAATGCAATGCTTTATTGGGCAGAGGAAAGGCAATTAGGCACTAGTGTTGCAAGAAGGTACCTTAGGCATGTGAGCAAATGCAAGCATTACAATCAACATGATTACTCATTTGTTTAAAGATAAGCTCTTGCTAATGCCTTTTCAGGTCATGGTGAAAAGTCCACCCATGCCTTGTTAGTCCATGAGGCTGGTGTATTTATGGCACGCCAGCTTCTGCAGCCCAAAACCCAAAAGGGAATGATGTGGCAGCATTGCATTAGCCATTGTTGGCTCTGTACTCCACACAACCTGGTACTCATTTGGATTTGAGTCAGAGAAGATCAGCTTTTAGTATAGCCCCCAGCAGGTCTTGGGTTAGAAACAGACATCACCAAATGAAGTAGATAAGCTGGGATGCATGCTTACAAGCTGATCGATTTCACTGGGTGAAACATATGTCGCTCATTGTCCCACCCATTTATCTTGCAGGACAATGAGCAACATGTTCCTTTCTTCCAGAGATGTGGCTCCAATGATCTCCAGGGCATGTCTCTGGAAGTGGGGAAAATCAGGAAGGCTTAAGGGGTCCAAAACTGCAAGGGCATTCCTAAGACATGCAGGACTGAGCCCCTCAAGGCCCAAGAATGCCTGCCCACGGCAGCTGGAGAGTGTGGGCAGCTCTGTGCTGCCTGTGCTCTCCAGGCATAAAGAAAATAGATGTCTGCAGTAAGAAAGCAGGACTACTTATTGCTGCCTGTAAGGGTTGGGGTGTACCACGTACCATGGGACCCCGAACCCCGGATGTCCCCTGGAGAGGAGGGGTACTCGGTGGACCGTCCCGCTTCGCCGCTCTCGCCTGCCACGACTTGATGGAAAATATGGGGTTCACCCGTGCCGGGAAGCTGGCGGTCCACGTGGGGTACGGTACCTCCAAAGTCCAGGGGTCCTGAGGGCTCCTCCTCCCCTACACCCTCGCCCGGTCCTCCGGGGTGAGCCTCCGTGAGGGGCTCCCTTGGTAGAGTCCCAGTCCGGTGGGAAAGGGGGTCCCTTCCCTGGCCGGACCCTCACCGGTGTTCTGGTGCCGCTGGCTCCTAAGGTCTGGGGTTATCCCAACCCCCGTACGTATGTCTCCCGCCAAGCGGGATTTCCACGGCCGGCCTTCCCCGCCCGCGGGTCGTCCTGCGCGACCACGTGTCCCGAAGTCTCTGTAGAAGGGTTCCCCCGTCGGTGGCCCCCTTCCCGGTTGCCCCCGGGGTCTGCGTTACCTTCCGGTCCTCGCGGCCTCCTGCCGTCGCTGTCTCCGCAGTTTCCTGCGCCACTGGTCCCTCTAGGGTCGTGTGGGGCTTCGCCGCCCTCCGGGACGCCGCCGCTGCCTCTTGCCGCGCGGCTCCCGGCTCCGTCTCCGCCGGCTGCTCTGCGGTCGGCCTCTGCTGCGGGGCCCCCGGCTCCGCCTCTGCCGGCTGCTCCGCTGCCGGCCCCCGCCGCGATGCTCCCGGCTCTGCCGGTGTCGGCCGTGCCGCCGCCGGCCCCCGCCGCGAGGCTCCCGGCTCCGCCGCTCCCCGACCCACCGTCCGCGGGTCCGCGGCTCCTGGCTCCGCTGCCGCCGACTCCCGCCGCGTGTCTCCCGGCCTCACCACACGTGGCTCCGCTGCTCCTGGAGTGGGCTCCGGGTGGAGCCTCCGCTCCCCTCTGCGGGTAAGCGTTTCCTCTTTATCCTCCCGCGCCGGTCCCGCGCCGGCGCGGTTCAGGTTCCGGCACACATTAAGTTCCCCGCCGGGTTTCCGGGTCCTGGCCCGGAAACGGGGCGGACCTCCAGGGTTCTTCCCTCGGGCCGGGCCCCGCGGGGTCTCGGCCCCCTCACACTGCCTTTTGTTGCAACCGTTTGTGGCATGACAAAGGGTATGGACATCTATTTGCTTCTGTTTTTTGCCACCATAACAATTTCAGTCCTCCTGCAAGCTTTGGTGTTCAGTTTGTTTGCTCACTGTTTTCAGACCTGACTGTTTCTGTTCGAGGACTGGTGGCACAAAGGTGACAAAAGACAGTAATTAATTTTGTTTCCACCCTTGAACTCACACATCTGAATCTGTACTGGGAGGCCTTAACCATTTTGCTACCATGTTTCTAACAGTGTTGGCAGGATAGGGCCTTAAATGTGCATGTTGAGCAGACAGCAAATATTGTAAAGTTATCACTTGATGCTTCCATTTCTCCTTTGGATTTTCCCTTTCAGTCTGCAGTGTACAAACTCACTACTTTGTGCTTTGAGGTTGTTGGCAGCTCTTAATGACCTCACAGAGATAGAAGATGCTTAATCTCCTGAGCTAGCAAATCTTTCATAAAGGCTTTAGCACCATGCTAGCAGGCTGGCCTTGTCTAGCTCCTGTGCTTAGCAAAGATCAGGAGTGCAATGGCAATTCTGTGGGAGTGTCACTGTGAATACAGGAGCAATGGATTGGGAGGAAGGAGACAGTTTCACATTTCAAACAATCCTTACTTGCTCGCAAACCTTCAGCAGGTCTGTCAGATCTTACCATTCAGTTGTGGCTTGGTAGGAAATTCCCATATGCTTGGGAGATAAAACACTGAAATCAATATCTATTTTTCTGAAAGCACAAAGTTGAGTGCCTGAAGGGGAGGTTAAACAGCAGGTCGACTTGAGCTAGTTATGCAGCTTGGCCAGGTTTTCACCTGGAAGCCTGCGCAGTTCTCCTTGCTGACACTCATTGTTGCAGTACATTGTTGATCATAGATTATTGAATAACTGCCTGTTCTATGCATCCCTTTCTCTCACTGGATAGATGGTGTAAATTACACATGGTTTAAAAAAAGAGGTACTACTTCTGGCCTCCAGGAAGATCTTACTTCTGGCAGCTGTTCTGTTTTCCATGACATACAGGCTATAGGGAAAGAGCTAATTGCATGTGAAGCCTCTGTGCTGGCTGGTTGGGAGCCTGCAGCTGAAGGTTTAAAAAGATGAATATACTGGAAATGGTGAAGGAACATTTGCACTTCATTAGAGAAGCCCATCATAGTGCGCACTGGGAGGCGAGAAGGAGCGCTTTCTCTTCTTCCTGGCTGTTGGGGGAGTAAGCAGAATGTTATATCAGGAGAAAAGTTTCCTACGAAATTTTTAATCATTTTCCTCCCTCTTACATTGTCTGTTTCAGAATCAAACCATGAGATAGCAGGAGTCCTGTCACTTGGAGTTACACATCACCAAACATAGCTTAAAAGATGCTTTTAGAAAGCAAACTCATGGGAGATGTAGCTCCCAGATTTCATGCCACGCTGTGCCAAGGGCATGTCGCCAGAGCAAGTGGGCAGAAATGGAGCAGCACTGGAATAGTGGGAGGTGTGTGTGAACTGATAGCAGAATAACCTTTTGCCCTCTTTAAATTGTTCTAGCTCAGTCCCAGCATGCCGTGGTGGATGGATCCCAGGAACACAGGTAGACCAGCAGGGGGAGATTGTACCACTATATTTTGACAATGACATGAGTCAGTATTTCTTTTTGAGGAAGGTGGGATTATATAGTCCTACTGCAGGAGGTACATGTGGATTACCCCACAACGGTTATGGTATGAAATTGACTGGGCACATCTACATGAGATACTTAACTTCATATTAGCATAGTTTACTGTGAAGTAAGCATGTGTGTCTATATGATCACATGATTAGTTCACAGTAAACTTCCCTAATACCAAGTAAATTTACTATGCAAATAAAAGTAGTACATTTACTCATTAGTAATGGTGCCATAGTGCTCATGTAGATGCCTGACCAGGATTCTGGGCAAACCTACCCTTACAGGAGAAAGGAGCCAGACACCATTTTATTCAACTGCTCTCATGCCCAGTGGCAAGGAAATATCAGTTGTTTTCTTAAATAAGCAGTTTGTCTTATACATACTCTATTTTCCTACTACTATATGTGGCTTGGTAGAGCTTGATCTTGTGAATTGCTGAGGAAAATGAAACTCAAACTGACTTGTCCAGGAACTCAGGTAGCTCTGTTTGTCTGAAGAGTTGGTTGTCAGGTTGGTTTCATGACTATAAGCAGGTCAAGCCAGCCTGGCAACAGAAATGGAGAATCAGAAAAAGCTCAGAGACAGTGGTTGTGTCTACATATGCATTTACACTGGTTTAAGTTTACTGTGCAGTGAATTACTACACAGTAAATGGGAATAGAACGGTGTGTACACATGCAGGTATTAAAGCACATTAATGCTGTGTGGACTGACTTGGGACTAAAGTTAGTTCCAATCAGTCCACACACACAGTGCTACTGTGCAGTACAGCATCTACACATGCGTTACTGCAAAGTAACTAATTGGGCATAGATTTGATACCTGCATAATGCAGGTATCAAATTTGTGCTCAAATCAGTGTAAATTGCTATATTTACTGTGCAGTACAGGCATGCATGTGTAGACATGCACCCATACTGTACAGTAATTTCAGTTACTGTGCAGTAAATGCACACATGTAGATGTGCCCATTGTGCAGTAAATTACTGCACAGTAAGGGTTTTTGGGTATCTACATATATGGGGATTAAGGAGCAGATTTGCTCCCAGGTCCCTGCATCCCTGCAATGGAACCCTGCTGCCACCAGGGAGAGCGCCAGCCTCCCCCTGGGTGCTAGCTCAGGGGCTGGCAGGGAGCACCAGACCAAGAGACAGCTGTCTCTTGGCCCCAGGAGGCTGCTTGGGGACAATCAAGGGCACAAGGCTTGGCAAGAGCTGCAGGGGAGGAGCAGGTCCCAGGCCCCTGCCTGATCTGCCAGTGGGGCAGCTAGCAGTTAGCTATATTTTCTTATAATTTCGGTTTCTTACCTGCCACTGAAAAAAAACAAACCAGAAATATAATCTACCGCTTGCCCTTGTGATAGGTAGCATAGAATCTGTGCTGAGGAATGTCAATGCTCATAGCTTTGGTTTAGATCTCCTCCAAGAAATGTCACCATTAGCTACACAGGGCTCCTACACCAGGTCAAGTCACTGAGTCCCTACTGCCTCAAAGCAGAACAAGTCCTTCTAAGGCTGCAACTGAACTCCAACTAGCTTCAGGCATCAAGGACAACAAAAAGTCCTTTTTCAGATATGTGGGGAGCCGGAGGAAAAGCAAGGGCAATGTTGGACCCCTGCTAAACCAGATGGGGCAACTGACAACTGACGCCCAGGAAAAAGCCAACCTATTAAATAGGCACTTTGCGTCAGTCTTTCATCAGTCCCATGGGACGCCCATGCCTGCTATGGGACAGGGAAATCTGGGTGAGGGGGATCCCCTACCCTCCATCAATGCTGACCTCGTGAAGGAACACCTTGAGAAGCTGGATACCTTCAAGTCAGCTGGCCCTGACAACCTGCACCCCAGGGTACTCAAGGAGCTGGCGAGCGTCATAGCCCAGCCCCTGGCACGGATCTTTGAAAACTCCTGGCGCTCTGGTGTAGTGCCCAAAGACTGGAAGAAGGCCAATGTGGTGCCGATCTTCAAGAAAGGGAGGAGAGTGGATCCGGCTAACTACAGGCCGATTAGCCTGACTTCTATCCTGGGGAAGATCTTAGAAAAGTTTATTAAGGAGGCCATCCTTGATGGACTGGCCCAGGCTAACATTCTAAGGGACAGCCAGCACGGGTTTGTTGCGGGTAGGTCTTGTTTGACCAATCTCATTTCCTTCTATGACCAGGTGACCTATACCTGGAAGAGGGAGAAGAGATTGATGTCATATATCTTGACTTCAAAAAAGCTTTTGATCTGGTATCCCATGATCACCTCTTGGCCAAACTGGCCAGTTGTGGCCTTGGCTCCACCACGATCCGCTGGCTGGGGAACTGGCTCCGTGGTCAGACCCAGAGGGTGGCAGTCACTCATCGTGGTGCCCTGTGACCAGTGGGGTCCCTCAAGGCTCTGTCCTGGGACCCATACTGTTCAACATCTTCATTAACGATGTGGACATTGGAGTCAGGAGCGGACTGGCCAAGTTCGCCGATGACACCAAACTTTGGGGCAAAGCATCCACGCCAGAAGATAGGCGGGTGATCCAGGCTGACCTGGACAAGCTCAGCAAATGGGCAGACAAGAACCTGATGGTGTTTAACACCGATAAATGCAAGGTTCTCCACCTTGGGAGGAAAAACCTGCAGCACCCTTATAGGCTTGGCAGTGCTACATTGGTTAACACTACAGAAGAAAGAGACTTGGGGGTCATCACTGACCACAAGATGAACATGAGCCTCCAATGCGATGCTGCGGCTAGTAAAGCGACCAAAATGCTGGCGTGCATCCATAGATGCTTCTCGAGCAAATCCCGGGACATCATTCTCCCCTTGTACTTGGCCTTGGTGAGGCCGCAGCTGGAGTACTGCGTCCAGTTTTGGGCTCCACAATTCAAAAAACATGTGGAGAAGCTTGAGAGAGTCCAGAGGAGAGCCACGCGCATGATCAGAGGTCAGGAAAACACATCTTACGATGACAGGCTGAGAGACATGGGACTCTTTAGCCTGGAAAAGCGCAGGCTCAGGGGTGATCTGATGGCCACCGATAAGTTTATCAGGGGTGACCACCAGGATCTGGGGGAACGTCTGTTCACCAGAGTGCCCCGAGGGATGACGAGGTCGAACGGTCACAAACTCCTGCAAGACCGTTTCAGGCTGGACATAAGGAAGAATTTCTTTACTGTCCGAGCCCCCAAGGTCTGGAACAGTCTGCCAGCGGAGGTGGTTCAAGCACCTACATTGAACACCTTCAAGAGTAAATTGGATGCTTATCTTGCTGGGATCCTATGACCCCAGCTGACTTCCTGCCCTTTGGGCAGGGGGCTGGACTCGATGATCTCCCGAGGTCCCTTCCACCCCTAATGTCTATGAAATCTATGAAATAAATCTATGAAAAGGTTTAAAAGAAAATGTATCAACCATGTCTGAGAAGAAGATGAATTTTATACCCAGCACTGCCACAAGTTTCTTGTGTGATCTTTTTAGCAACTCAATAAATTACTTTCCCTATCTGCAGGATGGGGATAACAATATTCACTGACCCTCTATGAGCCACCTTTGTGTTGTCTACAGTACATCACTTCCAGACTGCAGCCCTGAGAGCTGCCTTGAAGCATGCCCCTCCCACTTGCTTCCATTACCCATGCACTGGATCCTGGAAGGAAGGCAATGTAGGCACCCAAACAGTCTCAAAGCAGTGCTGGGCATGTGCTCAGGGCTGCCCTACAGCAGCTACCATGGTTTTATTGTAGAGGTTGGCTTTTCTGGTGAAGAAATGAGTTGTGAGGTGTGCTTCATGATGGTGTTCCTTGCTGGGTAGCAGAGGCTGTCTAAAATACTTTGTGACACTGTGATAAACTCAATTCCATAATAAACTGAGATGGTATCAAGGGAAACAAGGAACTTGAGTGTCTACAGAATTTACCCATCACCTTAAGTCTCAACCAGAGACAAGGGCCACCAGCACAAAGCCTAGAGCACTGGTGTTATGTACTCCCAGCAAACTGCCCCAGTTCATCAACTTTAGGCATTGCAATAACCTCACATAGAAGTAGCAACACTGATTCGGCTGAGATACACATTTGAGTGTCATCAGCAAACTTGAAAATGATGCCCCTCCTCACTGATACTCTACCCACCCCAACCGTGTGTAAAACAGAGGCAGTCACAGAATGACACCTTGCAGGAATCCATGCTTGAGAACTCTTTGGGAAGAGGAGCAATTGCACACAAATACCCTGTGTAACCAGTCCAAGGAAGCAACTGATGGGTAACCCCATCCTGCCCAGCCACAGTCCACAGGCAAGTTGATAACACCCAAAAGCTAGCTAACTGATGTTATGTCCTGTAAGCACATCCTAAGTCAGCTCTTCACAGCTTATTACTGCCACCTTTTGTGGCTGAGAGCATTTGATAAACAAGTAAAAAAAACAGTTAAAAAATCCAGTTGCCTTTAATAAACTGGGTTTTAACCTGAGTATAATGAACTACAGGGTGCTAGCAGGTATTTATATGGATTGCTTCACTGTGACTATAAAATCTGGACAGTTAACTGCTAGCCTACTGTCTGGCAGCCCATTGAGCACAGCAGCTGGACAGCCTCACACTCAATTGATTTTAACATGTATTAACTGGGAAAAGGCTCCCTGGGCTCTGAACTAAAGCTAGACTGAAGTGTAAAATGGATGACGACTGCAAAACCTGGGGGGATGTGAGGACTACTAGGGAGGAGAGTTAATGGTTTCACTTTAGAACTGCTAAAAAAAAGAAATTGAATAAAACCTCCAGCTATTTGATAGCCACAGTAGCAACCAGAACTTATTACCGTCTGCTGACTGACTGACTGACTTGTGGCTTCTGTGGAATGACTTTGATGCCTCAGCTCAGTTTCTGGTGTATCCATGCAGAATTAGAAAGGGTTTGGAGAGGGGTGATAAGAATGACAAGAGGACTGAATGAAATTTCAGGTGAGGAGACAGAGAAGACTAGAACTGGTTTACCTCAGTACACAAAGAAATAAGAGAGGACGTGATAAAAGTACTTAAATATGAAATGATTTGGAGAAGGTAGACCTGGGATGTCCCTGGGAACATCTGCACAAGATGCTTAACTGTGCAGTAGCTTAGTTTACTGCAAAGTATGCACATGTGTCTACATGTGCACATGCTTACTAGGCAGTAAACCTTGTTAATCATGAGTAAATTTGCTACCTCAAATGCAAGTAGCAAAATTACTTTCAGTAACAACGCAGTAGCACTTATGTAAATGACTGATTGAGTAAATCTGCTCCTGGTCAGCAATCTGCCAGAGGGCAGGAGATTTCTTCCTGCCCCCAGGAGCTGCCTGCTGCCAGGGTGTGGTCTGCCACTGGAGCCTGGGAGAGGACTATGTCTCTCTGCCCCAGCAGCTCCAAGCACCCCCACTCCAAGACTGTGATGGAAGGGGTGGGGGGCTGCACAACTGCTGGCACTGGGAGATAGAGGTCTCCCAGCACCAGTGTGACAGTCATGGACCTGGTGCTGGAAGATAAATATCTCTCAGTGCCTGCCCTGCAGTTGCAGATCTGGTGCTGGGAGATAAGGGTCTCCTGGCACTGGCCCCATGGTGCAGAGTTGGCACTGGGAGCTCCCTACTGGTGGGGGTTGGGGAGCCTCTTTCTCTCCCAGGTCCGTGAGCATGGAGCTGGCTGGGGAACAGGCTTTGGAATTTGTTCCCCACTCAGCTCCATGAGCACAAAGCTGGGCAGAGAACAAGCTGGGGAACTTTCCTGGTCAGGGCAGGTCCCAGCCCTGTGTTCTGATTGGATGATTGAGGCAAGGGGCTTGGAAAGAGCTGCAGGGGTGGGGCAGGTCCTAGCCCCCTGCCCTGATCCACAAGTGGGGCAGCTAGCAGTGAGCTAACCCCTCCCCTGCAGTTCTTTCCAAGTCCCCTGCCCCAATCGGGGAGCCAGGGCCAGGAGTTCCCTGATGCCGGGGTAGGGGTACAATGTCCCAGCCCTGGCAGCAGGCAGCCTCCAGGGGCAGGGTGTAATGTCCTAGCCCCAGCCAGGAGACAGCTGTTTCCTGGCTTGGTACTCCTTGATAGCCCCTAGGCTAGCACCCAGGGGGAGCCTACAGCTCTCTCTGGTGGTGGCAGCGGCCCACTGCGGGGTCCCAGGAAGTGGGAGAAGTTTGCTGCCTGTGGGCACATGTACACACCACAATTTTTGCCCTTTCATGCTCTGCAACTGCGTGTCTGTTTGCACAAGCAGGATTTCCCAACACTTTAAAAGTCTTTCTGGTGCATTAAATTAAAACTCCTTGGACAACATTTAGTTTGGCTCACTGGGAATTAAAGCGTCATGTCCATGGATTTGTTGTATGCAAACATAAAGGCATTCAAAGCTATGTAATGAACCTCTTTGTCCACCAGTTGGTAATGCGACTTTTTTGTACTTCACCCCTTCAGATTGCTTTCACTTTTGAATTTCTTCTGTTTTTTTTTGTCTTGTGCAGTTTTTTCTTCCATGGTTGTCTTCCACAGCTGTGTAGCAGGGCATGGGCATGGGGTGGATGAGGGGCCCTGGGCCAGGGGGCAGTGCTGGACCATCCTGCTCTCCTGTGGTCTGGCTGGGGACCGGGCTTAATTCATTTAAAGATCTTGTGTATTCAGACACATATGTGATGCTCCAAGGCTTAATTCGTTCAAAAACCTGGCAAACAAAGATGTGATGCTCCAAAATAAATTAATTTAAATTTTATAAACCTATTTAATTGAATGAGGATTAAAACCCATGGTGTGTGCAGGTGCTCATTAGCAGCAAATCTGTTCCTACTTCCCTGTATGTGTAGACACCAGCCTGGGAGCGTTTACTTGTAAGTAGTTTACTCATGATTAAACTGATCCCAGATCAAATGCATGTGTAGATGTACCCCCGTCTCTTAAAAAATGAGACCTAATGTGTACTTGCAAGACAGGGGAGAATAACTTATCTCACATCTGGTTCCTGTGGGGTTCTTACAGATTGTTCTAAAGCATTGCCGCTGGCCTGTATTGGAGACAGGGTTGTGGATTAGATAGAACTCAGCTCTCATCAATTCTTGAGCTCTTCTTAACTTTAATTATCCCCTTTGTTGGCAGTCAAAGCAAAGAGGCAAGGATTGAATAAGCCACAATGACTGTTTCTATGCCTACCAGTGACTGCTGTTGGTCGGCATTGTGGTATGTTGGTGTGATAGTCTGGGGGAAGTCTGGCTTACTACTGTGTTGCATCTGGTTTGTGGATAAACAGAAGACTCCAATATCCAGGACTGCTCCTCTGGCACCTTTCATTGGAATGACTTTTAAATCCATTACAGAA
The DNA here is from genome assembly GCF_052110815.1 of Crocodylus siamensis. Classification (NCBI taxonomy): domain Eukaryota; kingdom Metazoa; phylum Chordata; order Crocodylia; family Crocodylidae; genus Crocodylus; species Crocodylus siamensis. Next base: position 224,536,433 of record NC_143396.1, on the reverse strand, counting down.
GCTCTTCACCCACCACAACCCCAGTCTCTCATTAATTATCCCAGTGCACAGACTTAAGCTCCTCAGGATGGATTTGCTCCAAAGCTGGAGGAGTGTAGGCATTTGGCCTGTCCCTCCTATTGGAACCTCACTGGTGGTCCAGCTGCCATTTCCCTAGGAGATACCATTCAAAAAGAAGAAGCTAAAGAAGCATTCATTACCCTGTAGGAGCTTAACTAATGAAGAAGTATCCAAGAGATTTCTAAGTCTATACCACTAGAAAGGAAGTGAGGAAAATACTGAGATACTTTGTGAACTTTTCCTTGCCCTAAAATCTTTTTCTATTCTTTTCAGGTCAGATTTTCTGGTTAATACCAACCAGTGTGCAGGGGCAAAAAGCATCTTTATGGGTGCTGAAAACCCCACTTTGGAGAACTTCCAGCCTACTTATTGCTTCAGATGGGAGAAGCCTGGAAGACAGCCACGTGCTTGCAATGGTCTAGACAAGTTTGGTTTCTTTTCAGTGTTAAAGAACAGAAGTCCTGTAATTTCCTTTTTTTCCAGGGTCTCTTACTAGTGGCCAATGTAAATAATTTCCTCATTGCCCTAAAATTTGGAATAACTCCCAGGATGAAGCAATGACCTATTGAACCTCTGGAAAGAGCTAAAATTAGCCTCTGTCTGGTTAGATACCTTTACGGACTGTAGTTTGATCATTTCGGTTCAATTGCTGGAATGAACAACAGGCTTTGCAATGGGGAGTGGACTCCAGAGAGCTTTTGTGATAGTTGGCCTTTCTCAGAGGGCATAGGTTTCAGATGTGAGTGGCTAAAGTTAAGCACCTACATCCATAAATAAACAATTGGCCTGCTTTTCAGAGGCAGCAAGCTCCCACAATTTCCACCAGCTTCATTTGGACCCTGGAGTATTCATTGCCTCTGATGACCCAGCCTTGATGCTTTGATTACTTTGATACTGATGTCAGTTACTGAACTTCAGGCCCTTGGATTTGAAAGTGTTGACTTTTAAGTATGCCCAGGAGACGATAGTACCATACTTAGCTTTTTTTCCAGCTGAGAATTTGAATGTTCTATAAGCATTAACTAATTATACTGCATTTCTGTGCTACACCTCTTTCATAATGTTGATTGCTATTTAAAACAGAGATTCTCTCCTGAACCCCAGCTTATTTCCAATGCTGCCAGCTCTTTCCCATCCTTGCGCTAGCAACAGAGTTTGTTTTTTATGGAAGGAAATACTGGGACAGCCTCATGAAGATGAGATAAAAATAAATTCCCTTTAATTTGAAGGCTGCAGCTGTTTGGTCCCTCCTCTCCTTTTGTATTTGCTCTGCTCATCTCTGCTTCCTTCACCTTTCCTGGTGTCTGATCTCATCTCATTGCCTGGAGCCCCACTGCTCTAATTTTTCCAAGTCACTTTGCCCTTGGGTTCATCTCCTCTGTATTTTCTACCCTTCCTTCAATTTTGGTTTTGTCTGGATGTTGGATCATGGCTGGAATTACATCAGAGAAATGTTCAACAAAAAAAGAGATGAAGCAGCTGTGTATATGTACCCTTTGGCTGCAAGTGCTGTGGAGAAGATGTAAACTGTCCAAGTCTGGAGCCAGCCATGGAATACCGAATATGAAAATTGCTCACAAAAGGATAGGCAGGCGCTTTGGGGGTGATATCTTTTACTGGACCAGCTGCATAGTTGGGAGAGATTTAGACAAGTTTTGGGGCACTATGTAGACCTAAGGAAGTTGGTCCAATAAAAGGTATAACTCACAAAAATCCTTGCTTCTTGCATATTTCCTGGACCATCACAGCTATAACATCATTCCAACACTATCACAAAAGGACAAACATTTATTAATGAATGGACTAGCTCCCAAGTTGGCCTTTCTCCTCTTTGGTAGCAAGGTAGGAATATCCATGGTTGACACAATTGCTGAAACTCGTGAAAAATGCTGATAATTGAATAAGCTGTTATATGCATACAGGTCAATTATTTTGAAATAAACCAATTTGAATAAGCAGGTAAAGATGATTTCCACTGAAGCTGAGCATAGCCATAGGTCGCCTAGATGAAGGTAAAGACTGGTTGTTTTTGAGATAGCTAAGTCCTTGCCTCTTAAGGGATTTCAACATAAAGAACAGTCCCTGGAAGTAAATCTAGAAGAGGATTGGGAGCTGACATAACACGTAGTTGGGCTCCAAACCCTTTGGATTCATTTTACCCTAATTCCAGGTTGGCTCATTTCACCTCCTTAAATTCTCCTTGCAGTTTCAGTTGCATGCTGTATTCTTTTTCACTTCCCACTCCCAGCTTGTGCTGTGTTGGGGCACAGTCTCAATCAGCTGCTACGTTTTAGCAGAAGCGGCTGCATGTCAGTGCTAGGTCAACTGACTCCCAGCAAAATGGAGCACAGAAAGAGGTTTGGGCACCTCTTGTCTGAAAGGTACTACAGCAATATGAGCTGTTAGTAATATTATCATATGGAGAATTCCTCAGGTACTTCTCGCTAAACTTAGTTTCCTGCCTCTCTCTCTGGCAAAGTTCCCTGTTTCCATAGTGATGGTTTATTACTTTAAATAGTTTTCACTCAAGAACAATATTGTGGGTCTTTCTGTGTTGTGTTTTAATTAAAAATAACCTTTCTTCCTCCAGTCCCTGGCTTCCATCTGTGTTATCTCTTCTGAGGCCTCATAGTTGACCTCTCTAATTAGGCTTTTTCTCCATCCAATGACTGGCCTTTGCTCCCTTCCCCTCTGTACATTATACTAGCTGAGGTCTTCTTGATTTCACAAATTTGAGCTAGGTGGGCTAAAATGGACCATGATGAGCTGTGTTCAGCCACCACAGTAATGGCCTGTACTGCTACAGCTTGCTGTGGTATTTAGGGACAATGCATTAGAACAACAGAGGCCTCTTCCATTTTACATACCTATAGGAGATGAGCACTCATGCCCCCCTTGAATTTGGCTCCACCGAGAGAAGTGCTGGCACTTCTGCTGCTGCCGTGCCATCAGTGCGCTCGGCACCTGGGCAATGCGGGACACCCAACACACCCCAGTCATGCCCCACTGGTTCCCCCCCAGACTCGGGAGACAGCAATTGCTTATGTACATAACTCTTGGGGATCAAAAGGGTCAAAATCCTCAACCCTTTCCTGAAGGAGAGACTCCCCTGCCCTATAATATGAATCTGATTGTTGTCTCTCTACTGACATCCACAAGTTTGCTTCCTGTTGTCAGGTTGGTGGGCCAGTTTCTATGGCCCACATGCTGACGTTTTTGGAACTAGTTTGGTTCCAGAACATTTTGGAGAGTCTTACTGTTCAGTCATTGGGTCAACATGCTATGGTCTCCCGGAATATAATAAGCATGATTATGGACACAGAACAACCTCCTCCAAGGTATGAAGGCATCTAAATATCTTTGAGAATCTGGGACATAGCATAGACTGAAAGTTGTGTGAACATCACTATCAGTCAGCCACCATGACTTACAGATGACTCAAGATAGAAGCAGATATAGGAGCTCCAAATCCAACTGTTCGCATTAAAGCGAAGTCTTGCACTTCTATGCTGTGGAAGTGGAGAGAGCTGTCATTTTCTTGGCTGTAATAATGACAAATTGCAGGGTTTCAGCCTTTTAGAAATGCAAACATTTGCATAGTTTGTGAGTGTCTTTGGGATGAAAGGCACCATAAACTGAGATATGCAAGATGCAGCCGCTCCAGTATTAGACTCTATTCTGATTTAATATGCTGAGATAGCTATCATAGTTAACTAGTTTCTGGGAAGTTCAAGGAAGACTGGAAGGGGCTGTGAAAAAGGTAAGTGATGCCTCAAGCTGAACCAGAGCTTTATTTGCTTTCTTTTTGGGGGGAGGGGAGGGTCAAATGTTCACACATGGTTTAGAAGGACCATGTGTGCATCTTCTTGACTTGCACAAGGAGACCATGCATAAGGGATAAGTGTAATGCTGGAGATTTCACTCTGCTCATATAATAGGCTCCTGTTTTATGGGTGTTGACACTGATTTTTTAGCACTCTTTGAAGAATAGTTCGGAGTGGGATGCAGAGACAAGGGCTCTTTGGTAAGACACAGTGCTAATCAAAGGACAAAATATAACCAAGCCTTTTTTTTTTTTTTTTTAACACCATTCCACCCCTGCCTTCCCTTTCTTCCTCCTCCCCCTGAATAACTTGTCTGGGTCTGAAAGGGCCTATTCCCAGGCTTAGCTGGTGAGCTACCACATACAGTAGAGATACATGAAAACCCCAAGTGGTCATTAGTCCCTTCTGCTCTAATGGAGGATTCATCCACACGGTATGTGAACAATAACCATCCATCAGCCCAGCCTTCTCTGTGGTATCACAACACAAAAAATTGTCATGGCCCAACTTCTGCCAATGAGAAGATGGTCCAGAAAATATGGAGAAAACTCATGGACAACTGACATGTTTTCTCTGCTGAATATAACCTCAGCAACCTCTGCACCAATTTGAATATAGTAATACCAGATAAAGAGAATGTGATGCACATTTGGCAGAAGGAGACTAGGCTAATCTGCAGTAGATCCTTGATTGTTGGAAACAAAATGCTAAATAAGCAACCAAACATGAGAACCCTTTTCCCTCTTGATTTCAAGGCAGGTATTTTTCTGTTGGTGGACAGAGGATTTATTTTCTGACCTCTAAGCAAGGATAGGAGGGAGGAACTTTTAACAATGCACAGTTACCAGAAGCTTGAATTCAGCCATGCTTCACAGCCTATGTATTTTACAGTATTCATTTTATTACAAAACAGCAATATATAAGCAACATATTTAACCAGGGAAGCAGAATCTGAACAGGAAGTCTGGCCTGTGACCAGCCTGGCTCTCTCACTGTTGTTGTTGGACACTTATTTCTTGACTTTGGATGATTTAATTGCACGATTTTTATATTTGCATCAAGGGGAAGGAGCAACATTTAGTTGCCTTGGTTCATTTTAAACATTTGGGCTTAGTTACTGTAAATTGTTACTCTAATATAGTAAAAAGAACATTTATGCTGCGATTTAGGTGCTCTTTGATGAACTATAAAAATACCGTTATACAGACAGACATCTCCAGTCAATTAGTAACAGAAATCAGAACCACATCATATTTAAATAGATCCACTGGAGTTCAGCAGAGTTCGCTGAATAGGTGTGGGTAAATATGAACTCCTACCTTTAGCTTCTGTTCTTTCAGCAACACATTTTGCAAGGCTGGATTGAAACCAGGGCAGCACTGAATTGGTTGGATGTTGTGATCAGGACTTTTTTTCTAAGTTCATTCATTTGGGGTCACACACAAAAACTATTCTAGAACCAATAATAAGTTACCATGACGAGTTTGAATAATACTTGCTAGAGCTACATTTTCAGCTCAAAACTAAGAAGCCTTTTAACAAGCGATTGCAGTTCTCTTTGTATAGGCAAGCAGACTGATCCTCATAAAGGGGGAAAGCTCTAGTGTTCTGCTTCTTGAAGACTGTAATGTTGACATAGCAGGGATTGCTTCATATGAGCCTCTAATCTATCTGTAAGGTTCATGATAAAGCTGAAGAATTTCATGTGATATGGGAAGAATGTCTTTATCTAAAGGAAGTAAGAGATGTACAAGAAGTATAATACACCAGCTGAATTGTGGGGAGGAGGCAGTCTAAGTAGTCCAGACTGTTTTGCAATATGTTTGTTGCTTGTCCGTAGTTTTGTTGTTTTTTTCTCTATAATTATATTGATATTAGTACAACATACATTAAAAAAACCCACAAGTGAATTAAAGCTTAGCATTTGTAGAATGTGGGACAACACAGCAAAAATTCCTAGGACATGCTGAAATCATGATGTTCCTGATTTTAATAACACCCACAGTTTTGACCTGCCTTTGACATTTGATTGATTTTGGGATAAGATTGATGCTCATGTGTCAATTAGTTATTTGTAGTTTCCCTCAGGCAAATGTTCCTGAGAGCAAGAGCCCCTATGCCTATTGAAATAAGGAGAGAGTGCTCCGTGATACCAAAAGGACTTAAAACATCTCTTAGCCGACACCCACAAAGTGTGCTGAGAAGTGATTTTGCCAATCACTTATAACTTTATTTTAAGATAATATCTTTCCCTTGCAGCCAAGAGGAGATACCAGTCCTTGGTATAAAATATTTCTAAGCCAAGTTTTAAATACCACCTGTTTCGCCTGCAGCCCATTTGTTTCCAAAGTATAGCTAGAAACTTTTTGTACAAATAGGAAGATGATATTTTGTCCATCCCTTAATAGCACTTCCCTCATTCATTTCCAAAACATCACCTTCAGACAACGATGGGCAATTCCAGCTCCCTCGGGGAATTTTTTAGAATAATCTCAACATGTGAAAATCCAGTCAATCTTCATGAGGTGCCTTCCCTTCTTCCTTAGCAGGGTGAGGATGTTATCAGACTTCTTCCCTTTCTCACTGCTGGTGGATTTTCCCTTCTCTCTTCTGCAGAGGAAGATTCTCACTGTAGTGGCCCCACCTGTCTCCTGGAGTTGCCCCAAGTTTTGTTTGTTACTGAAATCTGCCAGTTTCTGTCCCTCAGTTTACTTTTTATATTTCTCTTGGTCTCCAACTCCTTTCTGATTTCCAGCATTAATCCCTTTCTATCTCCTTATTTTCACCCACCCCTACTTGCGCTTGCCCTCTCCCACAGTAGCATGGAGAGCAGAAGACAGGCCAGTCCAGTTGTTGGTGCGTGTTTTGTAGGGGTGTGTGAAACGGGCTGTATTCGATTCAGATTCGACTTGAATCAGGGACAGTGATTTGATTCATTGATTTGGATCACTGTCCCTGATTCGATTCGGCCAAATCCGAACCTGAAGATTAGATGCTGATTTGGAGAATCAGCGATTCGGACATGGACACAGCTTTAAAAAAATTTTCTACATACCTTGAGGTAGTAGGCACAGCTCGTGAATGCTGCAATGCTGGGGTACATGAAGCATCCCACAGGAGTGCGAGGGGGGGGAAGGGGAGGGGGCCTCCATGTGCTTGGCTTGGCGGCGAACCTGGAAGTGAACTGGTAGTTCCAGTCCACTTCTGGGTCTGCTGGGGAGTGTGCTGGCCCCCACTCTTCCCTCCCCCTGTGCCTCCCCAGCTCAGCAGTCAGCCGTGGGGGGACCCCAGGTGCCCCCCCAGATGCAGGAGGCATCAGTCACCCAGCCGGGGAGGCATGGGGGAGCCCCCCCGCCTGCTTCCCAAGAGACCTGGAAGTGGACTGGAAGTGCTTCTGGTCCACTTCCAGGTCAGCTGCCGAGCGTGCTGGGGACCCCCCCGTGCTTCTGTGGGACAATCCATGCGCTCCAGCATCACAGCATTCATGAATCCCTGCTACCTAGAAGTACATAAAAAAATAATTTAAAGCTGTGTCTGTGTCCGAATCTTTCCAAATCTCTCTGAATTGATTTGGATGGTTCCGATTTGATTCGGCGAGATTAAAGTGTCCTCTGATTCAATTCAGATTCGGAGATTTGGTGACTGAATCAGGCCTAATCTCCACTGAATCAAATCAGGGACCGAAGCTTTGCACAGCTCTAATGTTTTGCTCCTGTAAAGAGGGAGCAAGGACCTACCAGCTGGCTGGCTACCAGAATTCACCCCATTTCAACAGCAATGAGCAACACAGTAAGCAGGCATAACTGTCAGAGAGTCTATTCAACTCATGGCAAAGCCAGTATAACACAGAAGTGGTGCAGTGCCGCAGCCAGAAACAGCCCTCCAGGCTCTGCGCTTTGGCTCCTGGTCTCATAACAACATGAGCAGTGGTCGCAGCCTTAAGGTTTTGCAAGTTGAGTCAGGGCCCAAGAAATCATGAGATTTTAAAATTATATATATAGATCTATCTAGATCTAGATGTAAAATCTTTCTGTTGCTTTTTATTTGCCTTGGTGTCTAGGTGTCCAGCCATGTTTTAGAGCCTTTCTTCATTCATGAAGACAAGAAATGGTTTTGTTAAATAAAATAAAAATACCCTCACCCAATTTACTGAGGAGCAAGGAGTTTTTGGAGAACACTACAAGATTCACAATGATATCACAAATGTTGGCAAGAGCATCCTACTCCCTTCTCCTCCTATTCAGCTTTCCAGACCCCCCTCCACACCACCACTACTATTACCTGTCGCAGCCTTTCCATTGGTGTCTGAGAACAACTGAAACTCTTACTTTATTCTCCACAGCCTCTCATAGCCAAATTATTACTAGTACTTGACTTCTTTTCTTGGTGGGGATGGTAGGTGCCAAAGTCAGAGGTTAAAAACTCAGGGAAGCCTTTATCAAAACAAGAGATTTGCCTGATATGAACTGTAATATTGCCAGATCTCCTTAGCAAAGCAGGCTTAGATGTGTTCCCTTTTTGGCTGAGTAATCTCCATAGAAACCTAGGTGCTACAGGAAATGCTGTTAGTGGTTAGTTCAGTACTGAGTTCTTCCCTCTACATCAATGCTAAACTATGCTGCAGCAGGGTGCCTGTGCAGGACTCTGTGATTGTAGACAGGCTATCTTTCAGGTGAGGCACATGAAACAAATGTCCTGGCTACTTGTAGCCCAAGAAGATCCTGTGCCACATTTTAAATCATAGGATCACAGCCAAATTCAGCCTCACAGAATAACTTTCTGCTTTTCTGGGGGCAGAATTATTCAATTTCTTCCCTAAGCCTGTTCTGAAGCATTGCTCTGCCTTGCTGAATAGCTCCTAGAGATGGTTGAAATTTAATTATAGTTGCTGCATTGGCAGTAAGAGGTTTTGGCTTCTGAGTTTGGGCCTCAACTAGATAAAGACCCAACTAGATAAAGCCTTGGCTGGGATGACAATAGTTGGCTATGGCAGGGGGTTGGGCTAGATGACCTCCTGAGGTCCCTTCCAACCTCATTTTCTATGATTATGGTGCCTCAGGGAATAGTGTCCCAGGCAATATGGGGGTGGCTCTGGCTGGCTTCTGTTTGCAATATTCCCCAAAAGATGATCAGGTGGAGAAACTTCTGGAGAGTCCAGAAGAGTACCGGGGAAGGAAAGGCTGGATCTCTTTACCCCATCTCTTCCAGTGCAGCTGTCCTTGTTTTTGGCTGTGTCTCCAGCTACTTCTACTGACTGGCGTCTTTTGCTGTGGTTACGTTCGGGCTACGTTCTGTCCCACAGGAGACCTATCTGCAATGCTATGTGCAGGACTGCCTCCACCTCGTGAGAGTGCAAGGTGACATGGGATCTTTTAAAGTGCCAGGAACTGTAGAAGCATGAACTGCAACTGCTAGATCCTGGTTTACTAAACACCAGTCCAACTGGAGTTTTCAAGACATTGGATTCCATGGGACTAACTAAACGGGGCTGTGGGGGTCTCCCTGTCCCTCAGTGGCTTCCAGAGCAAGCAGCTTGTCCTGGTGTAGCTGAGGGCAACATTTGGGCTTCTAAATGCAACTTATTTAATGATCACTTTTTTTTGCTGCAGGAGAAAAGATACAGGTCTCTCTTGCTTTTCCCTGAGCTGGAGTGAACACTGCATCACTGACAAGGTTACAATATAGTAAAACCATCCTCCAGTCACTAAAGTCAGCAGATAGGAGTCTTAAGCACTTGCTTGCTGAGCAAGAAAACATCACTTGAACGCTTTGCTTTTCTGCCCATAAATCCACTTCAAAGGGCTAAAAGGCTTTTTTTCTTTGTTTACAATAATAAAAAAAAATTGCTGCACACTTTAACAGAAATTAAACAGGAGCAGGGACATACTTTAATTTCTTTCTTTCTTTTTTTAAATGCAGGGCTTGTTTCTCTAGAAAACCCAGTCATAGTTCATAAAAGACCTAAGCTTTTCCCCTCTGTGCTTTGACCCAGTGGATCACCCAATCTGTATAAATCAGGTGGTTCCCACTGCTTGTCAGCCCACGCAGCAATGCTCTCTTTGCCTGCAGAGTTCAGCCATACAGGCTAATTCCCCTCTCCCTCCATTTTCTGCAGGAAGAGGAAAAGAGACAGAGAGGGGTGTTGTATAGCAATTTAGTAAAAGCGAGACCCAACTGTGTCAGTAGCACAAAGAGCAGGACATACACTTCCTCCATGTGCTGAGGGAGCCCTGGGGGAGAGGACCTGACCCCTCTTCCCCTTTCTGGCATTCCTTTACCAACTTATCTTTAAGCACAAACCCATCATGGGAAAGAGGCTGTCCAGCCTTGCTCTTCTGCATGGTGCTCAATCCCAGGCTTCACTCTGAGATCTCTTAGAACGGAAGGAGCAGTACAAATGCAAGTGTTATTCCTCTCCTCCGCTCAGGCCCATCCTCAAAGGCCATTTGAAAGCAAAGCAGTTGCAGCAACTGAGGTGTTTTGATTTAAAATCTGGAGGATGGAGATGAGCTTCTCTCCTTTTACAGAATCAGTCCTTTTTCTGTAATTCACTCCTGCCATTGACCTGTGTTTTTTTAAGGAACTGTGCATCTCTCTCTCTTCTCATGCTTCGGCCTAGGACTGAGAAAAAAAGATTTGGTGGACAGTATTGCCAACCCCATCGTGTCAAAAATCATGAGACAAACTTAAAAATCAAGAGATTTGGAATGTAGATCATGAGATGCTGTTTTTAAAAGTGTGTGTGTATGGGGGGGGTGTTATTTGTGAAGGTGTGGGGGGCTGTAGGTGTGGGGGGGGTTGGAGCTGGGGTGGAGGGGGTCCCCACACACCCTGGCAGGATGCAGGGTGCTGTGGGTCAGGAGTGAGGGGCAGGAACAGGGCTGGGGGGGGCTATGGCTTGGGAGTGAGGGGCACACACACACACACACACACACACACACAGCTGCCCCTGGCTCTGTTGCATGACTCACCCTGACCCCCAGGCCCCATTCACTCAAGCCCCTGCCCCACTCCCTCCCCTTGATCTGCCCCTCTCTTTCTTCTCCCCCTGCCCCTTCCCCCTACAGAATTACCAGGTTGGTGCTCTCTACATGTGCCAGAAGAAAAAATGCCAAGATTTGATCTATCAGGAGATCATGAATGAGAGTTAACTTGACTTGGAAATCAGGAGTCTTATGATTTTTTCATGAGAGCTGGCATTACTGGGTGGAAATGAGTGAGAATGGCTTCTGGGCAGGTCTTTTACATGACTACCCTAGATTCTGTGTGGGCTCCCTGACACATGTGGAATGGGGTGATCTTAGAAATAAACGTGAAATTATGAAAATGAAAAATGTGACTGGATAGATCAAAAAGCAGGCAGCAGAGAGGCTGTTGATACAGTTCCAGTGGGAGTTGAAGGTGCTTGTGTTATGTCTTTAATATGAGGGGTAATCAAGAGCTGACCAGACCTCCCTGCTGTTAGAGTCAGCAGTTGTTTGGCTATTGATTCAGCAGGCATTGGATTGGGCCTAGATTCTCCTCTTTAAATTGTTCTGTTTTAATTACCATTATTATTGGTTTTTCCCTGTGAAGGTTTTCATTAGAGTTGAACGCAAAGGCAATGATGCAAATAGATGTCACTCCGAGTGCCCAAGGGACTGAATGCTACCGAGCTGCAGAATGTTCTCACAGCAGAGCACTGAGCAGGGAGTTTTACCCCTCTGCCGCAGCCTCTTTGCACATGCTAAGCCAAAAGGACTTGCACGAACAAATGGGCAGTATCAGAACTGCTTAGAGGGGGCACAAGGACAGCAGCTACTGCTGCCCCTGTCCTTGCTACCACTGCCATGTTTTCTGAGGAGCAACAGTGGCACAATGCTGGCTCTGACAACTCACAGTGGCCGGTGCATGGGGTTGCCAACCCTGACTGAAGCTATTCTGGGGGGGAAAAAATATCTTAAAATATCCTATTAAAATCTCCTGGATTGTTTTCAATAGTCACCGAGAGATGCCGGTAGACTCCTGGCCAATTCAGGAGGGTTGGCAACCCTACTGATGCAACTGCTCCTTTCCCCAGTGTGGATGCAGGATAAGCAAGGGAATGACTAAGGAAGATTCATGCTCACAATATGGCCCATAATGGCCATTGCAAAAGGATTGCAGGTTAATGGCAGCCCTAAGGACAAACCCCATCTATAGTGGGCCCACACTGGTTCCCAGCAGACCCTGCATAGTTGAGGTACAGTTTACCTCCCCTCTGTGATGGCATGGGGATGGGTTTGCTGTTTTCCTTTCTCTGCACTCTGTAAAAGACCCATGCAAATATGCCTGGAAAACTAACTTGGTTGGGGAAACTGAAACTGATTAAACACACGGCCCTGCCAAATGCACAACATAAACAGACTGAAAAATCTAGAAAATGTGGAATTTTTATACTCTAATATTTTTTATAATGCTCTCAAGTGTTACAATGAACAGAACAGATAAAATATACAGACAGACATGTGATTGTCCCAGTCTAGTGTGGTAGGCTTTTTTTAGTTAAGTAGTGTCTCACTGAGACTACTTTTCTTGTTGTTTTAAGAGAAGGAAGTTAGGAGGATTTTTGTCTGTGCTTCAATGTGACCCATGCAGAGTGCCCCTGTGGCTTTGTGGTCCCTGCCCAAGCCCCTGGTCAGAAGGAATGTGCATTATGATGTCACAAAGGGAGGGGGGATACACTAGGTTATACTAATCACTAGCAGATGCCTTTTGAGCAAGCTGATATCTCAGCTGCCCACAGCTTTTTTAATTCCCCCCTCAAACCAAGCAAAGGTGCTCCTCTGTATTCAATATGAAGTATGCCCACAGCAAGTTTTAAAATGAACCTTGTCTACAACTATTAAAAAAGCAGCTACAATGCTATGATATTAAGTGAGCTGTGTGCTTTTTTGCACAGTAAGCCATAACTCAAGAACTGAGACTGAAAAAAATTAGCTCAAATTTTCACAAAACCCCTTCATCTTCAAGTAGAGACAGAGCATGGAAAAATTTAATCACAAAAGTGAACATTTCAAAAGTTATGAACATAGGAAAACTGGGGTGTTAGGATGAAAACTGTTTCACAACTTTAACTGCAGCATCCTCTGAGAATGAAAGAATAGAAAGCAGACTGAGAAGGTACTTTAAGGCTGTGATTTAACCATTCCCAAAGAAAGCTCCTGAGCCAGCTGTGCACAATATTTGAAGTAAAGGGCATTAGAAGGCAGTTTTCAAACTGATATTTGCATATAAAATCTCATAGGATTTGAGTAAAAAAGGAATACTCATGGTCATTTTATTTATTTATTTATTAAGAAGACTGAATACTTGCAGAAACACATGGACTGAATAAAATGTGCTTTCTGAGATGTAGGTAGAGACATACTGATGGGAAAAGGAACCTTCATTCTCTGAAAGCAAATTATTGATTTCTGACTTTGCCCCTGAGGTGGTCTCATGCATTATGGAATACAGGTGTGTGTGTGTTAGACAACTTGAGACAGGCAAGCTTCTTCAAGTAGATATGATATATTTTATTAGACCAACTGAGTAGTTGGAAAAAAGTTCTTAGTGAGCTTTCAGGCATAGTGGCCCTTCATCAGGCACAGGGAGTCTGCTGGTCTGGGACTCAAAGGAATGAGAGAAGCTAAAAGTATGGAAGGATGTCAGTGAAAATATAAATAGGTAGAGATAAGCAAGACAAAAGGAAAAGCAGGGAGGGGAAGGGAAGAAAGCAGGGGAGGAAAAAAGTAAGGGAGACAACAGAGATAAAATATAAGGTGAAAAAGGGGCAGTCTGTGAAAAAGGAAATAGTTGGAGATCATGAAAGCAGGAATGGGAAAAGTTAAAAGTGTGACTGGATGTTAGTGAAAATATAAGAGGGTAGAAGTAGGAAAACTAAAGGTAAAGGAGGGGGAAGAGAACCGGGGACAGAAAAGAGACAAAGGGAAAACACTACAGAGGTAATGATACAAGGTAAAAAATAGGCTATCAATAAAAAGGAAATGGTAGGGAACCAGGAAGAAAAAGGGCAGAGAAGAGGGGGAGGGGATGAAAGAAAAGGTTGGGGGGAAAAGAGGAATGTAAGAAGTCAGGTCAGGCAGGTACCATGTAAATCAGATGTCAGGCAGGTTGTAATTTGTCTCTCGTTAGTACAAGAATTAATTGTAATTCTAAGTAAGCTAATTCTAAGTGCATCTTTGTGCCTGCTACTTTAAGGGCTGGAGCAGGCAGCCAAAAGGTGCCTGATTAAGGCAACCATTTTCAAACAAAGGCCAGCCATGCAGAGAGAGCAGTAGGGCCGTGCGAAGCTTTGGTCACTGATTCAATTTGGTGCAAATTCAGCCCAATTCAGTGGACAAATCTCTGAATCAGATCCTTTAATCTCTCCGAATCATATTGGAACCCTCCAAATCAATTTGGAGAGATTTGGAGAGTTTCAATGATTTGGACATAGACACAGCTTTAAATGTTTTTTTCTACATACTTCTCTACACAGTGTAGAGATCGTATGGAGCCATGGATAGCACCCCCCCTGGCATCGGGGCATGTAATGGGCAGCCTCCCGCATTCACCACCAGTTCATTGTTATAGCAAAGTCATGGCAAGTGAGATTGGGTGGACTGCCTCATAGACAGGTGGATGGGCCAACTTGAGACTTGGCCCCGAGCTTGCCCCATGTCACACCAATGTCTATATTGAGTCCATGGATTTTAGTATCCAGTAGGTTGACGAAGTGAAGTTTGTAGGCTCATCTATGAAAAGTGTGTTGTAAGTTCCCTTTGAGGATTAGAACTGAGAGATCAGAGACGGAGTGATTGTCCTGTGAGAAGTGTACTCCCACAGGTAGTTGAGTATTCTTGTCTTTGATAGATTTCCAGTGTGAGTTCATTCTGGTATGCAGTTGTTCTTTGGTTTCTCCTACATATTTTCCATGGCATTTGGTGCACTGGATGAGATGTATTACATTTTTGGAGGTGAGAGTGTAGGATCCAGGAATGGTGATGGTTCTGTTGTGGGGTGTAGTTATTGCAGGGGTGGTGGAGATATGTTGGCAGGTTTTGCATTTCTTGTCCTGGCATGGTCTAGATCCATTGGGTGTGGTCTGGGTCATAGGGAGTTTGCTTCTGGTGATGAGGTTAGCAAGGTACTGTGCTTGCTTAAAGGCTAGGATGGGTGGCTCTGGAAAGATCTCTTTAAGAATGGGGTTTTCTTCTAGTATGGGTTGTAATTATTTGAGGATTTTCTTGTTTGAGGTTCCAGGGAGGGATAATATGTCATAACTAATGGTGTTCGATTTGTGGGGATTTTCTTTCTGTACTGCAGCAAATATTCATGTGGTATCCGGGTGGCTCTTTCAAAAGTGTGATCTATCTCTCTGAAGGAATGTCCTTGTTGGCTGAAGGCCCTTTTGAGATTTGTGAGGTGTCTATTATGGGCATTCTCACTGCAAATTCAGTGGTAACAGAGAGCTTGGCTGTAAATTACAGCTTTCTTGGCATGTTTAGGGAGATTGCTGGTTTTGTGTAGATATGTATGTTGGCCCATGGGTTTCTTGTATATGGTGGTTTGAATTTTACCATCTTGGATATTGATCATGGTGTCCAAAAAGGAAATGCTGGTGTTAGAGTATTCAGGCAATAGTCTGATGGAGGGGTGGAGATTGTTGAAGTTTTGGTGGAAGTCCATCATAAAGTCCAGGGTTTCAGTCCAAATGTGTCCATCTATGTATCTCAGTATAGTAAGGGTTTGATGGCACAGTTCTTGAGGAAGTCTTTTTCTAGGTGGGCCATAAAAAGGCTGGCATACTGTGGGGCCATCTTGGTGCCCATAGCTGTGTCCATGGTCTGAAGGAAGTGTTGGTTGTTGAAACTGAAGCTGTTGTATATGAAGATGACCTTAGGCAACTTGAGTGTTTTGATAGATGCAGATTCCTAATATACCCATATCTGTTTACACATAGAACAGTTGAACAAAGCAAACTAAACCTAGCTCAAATCCCAAATATTTGGAGGGCTTGCATTTTTTCTTCTTTTTTAAATCTGGTATGTTTTCCTCCAGTTGTTTTTCATTTTCACAGCTGTCTCTGCTTTCCAAAATTCCCATTGGTAGACTACCTCAGAGATGCTATTTCTAGAGCAAGTGGAAACCTCATGAAAACCTCTTCTTGTAAGAGAGCTAAATGTTTTTCAGGCCCAGAATAATACATTCAGAGCAGGACTGAGTGGTCTGTAAAAACTGAACATCTGGCCCTTTTGAATTTCATGCTTTGCTAGCTCAGTTTTATACACAGCAGCACTCCAGTGCAGTGCACATCACAAACATGTATGACAATTTCTGTAGGGAAAGAATTCTTTGCTCCTTTCTTATTCTGGAGCCCATTGAAGTACTATCAAGTGCCTGAAGACTCCACACGGAGAACTTCTAGTCCCATCTGTAATGCTATTTCAGAATGCCTTTTGGCACACATACCATAAGCGTGAGTGCAATAAAATACCTGGAGAGATTTTGCTTTAAAAGATGAACACAGATAACTAGGAGAGAAAAATATCTCATTGACCTAGTAGTGTATACCAGGTGGAAAGTGCAACATCTCTTTAGTTATCTTCCCTGTACCTTTCCTGTTTTCCTAAGTGATGTATGTCATCACAATGCCCCATGGAATAACTTCTGAATGTGGGTGCTTACTTAGAATTACAATGAATTCTGGTATTAATAAAAGACACTGAAAAGCCATATCTACAAATGGTTGATTTGGAAGAGGAGAAAAAAAGAGCTCCAGCTGACCTCAGAAATGATGTCAGCTGAGCATAAAGATGTGTCTCTGGCTGGGGACGGGCATTCACAAAGCATGAGCCTGAATTGATTCAATGTTCGCAGGTTAGTTTAACCTGCAAAGCTTGAACTGATATGGAGGTGGATAGACATTCCCTTTTCATTCCAGAAATGCAGGCATATGCCTGCAGTGGCTCAGGCTAGAAGCCAGAGGGCACTGGAGCAGCCCTCCCTTCCCTTGCACAAAGTTGACCTGGGGGGGTGGGATGGCCAGGCTAGCAGGATGCTCTGATTAGGGAGGGGTTTTCCTCCCCTCTCCTGACTAGCCCAGCAGAGAACGTTTATCACCCCTAACTCAGTGTTTATCAGCCCATTAAGAAAACAAGGGAGGGACATTACGAGCTGTCTGCTGATTCTGCCTTTGTCCCGTGTGCCACGGGGTAGAGGTAGCCAGCATGTGGTCTGCTAGCTAATATTGAGAGGTGTCTGTGAGGGATGGGGAAATGCCTGCAGAGAGTGGAGAGGGAAGGGGAGATGGGGAGCAGAAGCCAGGTAGATGCCTCCAGAGACTGCCAAAGTTGCAGCCAGGGAGCAGAGGGGAGGGACCAGCCCTGTTGTGGAGCAGAGAGCACCACCCAGCCCAGACAGCATGCTGGGATGCTGGGGGAGTCCGGTTTATTTTAAACCAGTAAGGCATCTGGGACAGACATTGCATAAACCAGGTTGAGCCAAATCAGTTTAAATCTGATACTACATTCAACCAAGTTGATCTCAAACCAGTTTCATCCATTTTCAAACTGGTTTATATGCACTGAACATCTGTTCTGTTACAGGTTTAAACCAGTTTCTGATCACTTAAATCAGCTTATGTGTAATGTCTGTCCCTAGCCCACAAGGGTGAGGAAAAACAAGGATAAAAAAACTGGTTGCTCTTCTCTCTCCCCTTCTCCCAATAATAAGCTGATCCATAAGGACTGACTTCAACCTATGGAAAACTTCAGTCTGCGTGCCTGAGAAAGCATGATGCATTCCTAAGTGCAAGAGCGTCTTAATGTAAACTGAATGCCTGACCCTCATTTCTTGGTATTTGTAACATTCATTTTCCCAAGACACTGCAAAGAAAGAAGTCTACCATACATTTGGCATTCTGGGTTTTGAGCCAGAGCTGTTGGTGTAACTGTTTAAAATGGGCTGGATGGCTTATGCCCCAGGATCCATAGGCACAGCTACAAAAGACCTCCTTTCCAGGGCCCCATTGCATCAATTGCACAGCCAAAATCTCCCTGATGGGGACAAAGACACCAACCCCTCCCTTCCTATCTGCCATACCTTCCCACCCCTATCACTTTCATAAACATTAAGTTTAAAGCATGGCTGCTCAGATTAGTGGCTGTGTGGTGGTCACTTCAGATATACCAGTGATGGAACTCCAAATGGGACCCTACCCATCAGCTCTTAAAGCCAGCTCTCTTACGATGAAGGTAATCAAAGTGCATGTTCCAGGGCATAGGAGGATCACCTAAGGAATCAGGAAAATAGGCATGGTCCAAAAGACCCACCTGTGGGTCAGTTAGGAGTATGGGAGGGTGATTTGCCTTAGCAGCATCTGAAGCACAGCACTGATTTCTCTAGAGCACTAGCCTGACAAGATATACTATGTTCATTAATCTCAATACAGTGTAACAGCCTGAGCTGTAAGTGGGGCTTGGGGGTTGCAGGGCAGAGCTGGGGTGGAGGAAGCTGGCTAGGGGCTGAGGGAGCAGGGAGATTTGCAGTCAGCCAGGCACACTGGCCAGGAGGGGCTTTGCAGCCTCCTTGCTCCCCAACTGGTTGGAAACCCCCACCACCCCCCCAGCTGCAGACCCCCCCACTCCCTCAACCCCCAGCCAGCTTGGGCACTCCCCATACGGGCACTCCGGCTGGGAGGTGGGGTTTGCAGTTGGCTGGGAGTGGCAGGGTTTCCAGCCAGCTGAGCACTCTGGCTGGGAGCAGGCAGGCTGAAAACCCCCTCCCGGCCGAAGTGTCCGGGCAGTTGCAAACCCTGGGTCACAAATGCTGTGCTCCCTACCCTGCTGCCCTCCCCCAGGCTCTCCAGAACAGTGTGTGCAACTGGCGTGGCAGGACACAGCGGGGCCACACAGAAAAGCTGCCTGGCACTGCAAGCTCCGTGCTGCCCTGGCTACACTTCCGCTGCACGCATGGGGGCAGTGCACATATGCCCCGCCCCCACCCACCCCCAGATCTAGGGGGCACAGGTCCCCCCTGCCCCCCAGGAGTGCATGCAGCGAAAGTGTGGCCAGGGCAGCACAGAGCTTGCAGTGCCAGGCAGCTTTTGCATGTGGCCCTGCTGTGTCCTGCCACGCCAGTCGCACACACTGTGCTCTGGAGAGCCTGGGGGAGGGCAGCAGGGGAGGGAGCACAGCATTTGTGACCCAGGGTTTGCAGCTGGCTAGGCACTCCAGCCAGGAGCGGGTTTGCAGCCTGCCTGCTCCCAGCCAGAGTGCTCGGAGCACTCTGCAACAGGCAGCCGCAGGGGGGGAGCCGCTCGTGCTCCTGCTGTAGCAGCCACTGCCTTCCACTGGGGGCAGGGGACTGCAGACCTGGGTACTTGGCCCCATAGCCCTGGCAGCTGGGGGCCCCCTCCAGCAGGGCTAGGGGGCAGGGGCTGTAGGTGGGGGGCAAGGGGAACAAGCAAGGCTGGAGGGCTGGGGGGGGCATTTAATTTTAACCATGGATTTGGAGATTTTTACCAGAGAATTTGTGATTTATTTTTTTTTATCACAGAAAACCAGGATCCCTGATATAAAGTAAGTTTGTTCTTGCAACACTATGCAGGGTTATTTTCTCTTTCAAGTGGGTGTGTGATTTATGCTCTCCTGAAACCTCCCCAAGCCTTTGCACCTCCATATATAACAGCTCATGTGCTGGTTTCTGGACTTCTCTTGCTCTGTGATTTGCATGTGATAGTTTACATTGATTAACATCCCCCTGTCTCTTCCCCTCAATCCATATCTGCTGAAGTGAGTGGCTCATGCCCCTTCCCCCTGCTTCTTGCTGTAGCATAAATACAAAGACAGAGCCATGCAAGATGTTTTTCAGGACACAGACACCAACCCCTTTGTCCCTGATATTATTCTCTGTGGAAGGCAGGGTAACTCATTTAAGAAGCTATAAGCTTTTGTTGGTGACAACCCACTTTGTCAGATGCTATGAAGAATGCATGGTGTGTTACATGCTGATCAACCATCTTTGTTGAAAGCAGGGAAATGGTGATTTAGTTTTGATCAGGTGTTGCAGCCAGCAGGGTGGGAAATATAAGTAAGCCCAAAAAACTCCAAAACATAAGGACTCCCCACCTGAACCTCATTTGGGAGAAAAGGAAGAACCCAGAAGCCTCAGGCTAAGTACAGACAGTCAAAAAGCCTGAGGTTGAATTGATTCAATCTTTGCAGATTAGTCTAAACTGCAAAGATTGAACCTATAAGCAAATGAACAGACTTTCACTTCTGATTCAGGAAATGCAGCCATATGCCTGCAGTAGCTCAAGCAAGAAGCCTGGGGATGCTAGAGCACAGCTCTCTGATACAGCTAGCATGGGCTGTGTGTTTGCTTCCTCTTCCTGCTGCTCCCAAGGTCTCTGGGATTTGCAGTCCACAGTCACAGCAGCAGGACTCTGCAGGGTTGTTCATCACTTCCTCTTCCTGCTTCCAGGTGCCTCTGGGATTTGTAGTCTACAGTTGCAGTCAGCACTAAGGAAGCCAGCAAGGCATGGCAGCTCTATACTTGGGGGAAGGTGAGTTTAAGCACCCCTGTGGCCCCAGCTGGAATTTGCTTTAGGTGGGGGCAATAAGCCATCCAGTGAGGCTAACCATAGTCTCTGGAGCAGACAGCACACCCCAGGGCTGCAAAGCATGCTGGGAGGTCTCTGATTTAACTTTAACCAGGAAGGGGCCTGGGGCATAAACCAGTTTGACCTAAATCAGTTCAGTCTGGTATTATATTCAATCAGGTTTATCTTAAACCAGCTTCAGTCATTTTGAATCTGGTTTATATGCACTGAACTTCTATTCTGTTACAGGTTTAAACCAGTTTCAGATCACTTAAACTGGTTTACATATAACTTCTGTCCCTATCCTTAGTGAGGATGAAGTGGCAGAGGTTAATAAAAGAGTGGCTAGCTACACCAACATGCTGGGCAGAAGGTAACAAATTCCACAAGATGGGAAGTAGAAGGTGTTGGCAAGGGGGAAT
Organism: Crocodylus siamensis; assembly: GCF_052110815.1. Classification (NCBI taxonomy): domain Eukaryota; kingdom Metazoa; phylum Chordata; order Crocodylia; family Crocodylidae; genus Crocodylus; species Crocodylus siamensis. Next base: position 224,515,521 of record NC_143396.1, on the reverse strand, counting down.
CAGATGTGGAGTCTTTCTTTCCAGGTGATTGCCTTTGACCCGCATACGGTTTGACTAAATGCTGTTGCCTTTTGAGACCTGGCTGGTGCCTGTCCCAAGCCTACACTTCTTCAGCTTTAATATATGGGTTGCTCGTGTGCACAAAGTCTCTGAAGCAATGAGGGAAGCAGCTATGAAAGCTTCCCCTATAAAGCTGTGCAAGTGGCTCTTCAAGGTCAACACTTGAGTACATCTCTGGATGGTGGTGCTCATGTTCACTAAGCTATTCAGGCCTAGTCTGTGGCTCTCATGCTCATTACTAGCACAGCTGGTGATGGGAATTGGGGGCTGGTTCTTAAGTGAACTTGTTTTTGAATAACAGACTTGGGACCTTTTCAGTATGCTACAAAATGATATTTCAAGTTGCTTAGAGCTTTTCATTCCCCACATCCAAACCAAGCAAAGGCGCTATTCTGCTCTCAGCAAGAGGTATGTCTAAGGGAAACTTCCAAATGGAACCTTGCTCATTTAATGCTGTTTAAAAATAGTTGCAAAATTATTTGCTATTATGTAAATTACATAACTTTTTTTTCATAGAACTGAAACTGAAGGAGTTTAGCTCAAAGTTTTAAGGGGGAAAAATCTTTGAATAGAACCAGAATGTAGAAAATTTTTAATCCCAAAGGTGAACCTACTTATCATTACTGCCACATATACCAATAAGGTTGAGAGAGGGAAGTAGCAATTCTCATGTAGACCTGCCTTGGAGTAACTAGTTGTGGTCTCCAATTCCCTTCACATACAAATGCCCAAAGAGTCATTAAATGATAACAAGTCTTGGTCAGTGCCAAATTTGGGATGAATTTAAAAGTGATCTAGAGGTAAAAAGTTATATAGACTACTAGCCCAGAGATCTAAATCTCTTTCCTTGATGCTCTTAAATGAGCTACAAAAGTAGGTGACACTGGGTGCATCTACATGTTCATTAATTCACAGTAGCTACTGTGCATTTAATTTAGTATTTGCTTAATGAAGTAGTAACTAAATGTGCAGTAACTTGCACTATTGTGCGGTAGCACTAGTGCATGTTTTTTTTAAATGCTTACTGTGCAGTAGCCTAATAACACTGTGTAGTAGCATATTAGCACAGTTTTTGACTGGCATGCTACTTCAGAGTATTATTAGGCTACTGTAAGGTAAACTTCTGATTTAGAAGTGCCCACAGGGTGCATTTACACATGCACTACTGTGCCTTTTCTAATATGCATTAAATTTAGTACCTCCAGTGTGAGGTACTACATTAACACACACTAGGCTGTGCTAATGCGCAGTAACTCATTTGCATGTTTGTTTGTTTTTTAGTGATGCTTAATGTACAGTGGACTGTTTTACTGTGCATAAGCATAATGTCACTTTTTTATGTGATGCTTTAATGTGCAGTAAATAGTCTCCTGCATGTTAAAGTGCACATGTAAACACGCTCTCTGAGTACTACAAGATATTTCTTCCTCATATTGGAACGAACCCTTTTCTGAGTGAACAAGAGACCAGGTTTGAAAAGCAAGCCTACACTTCTTCACTAGAGAACACTTCTGCCTTGTCCAGTTCTCCCTGTGATGGGATTGTGATGGAGCCTGAGAAGGAACAGAACTAGCTAAACCTAGGTGTGAGCTCTAATTAATCTAACTCTAAAAGGGATCTAACTGTTTCTCAATATTACCCCCCAGTGTCTGTGAATGGGGTACCCCAGTGTTTAGTCATGGGAACAGGCCATGGCTAAACTGGGTTTTAATCAATTAAAAGTGTGGTCTCTTCACTGCAGTTTACTTGTATTCTGTAAAATAAATAGTTCACTGTTTGTTTGTTTGTTTTTCTAGGGAGTTGGTATAAATATGGAGAGGAAGATGCCAGGGTGACTGAAAGGGTGACTTTCATTTCTTCTTTACACTTCTGGATGAGCTGGGGGGAGGGAGGGGGAGAAGGATTCATGCTGGTCACACTGCTGGGATGGGCATGGGAAGTATCCTTCTTTAAAATGTATTTAAATATCATGGGTACATGGAGCAGCCAGCTACTTCCACTGGCCTGACCCCCTGAATTTGGCTCTTCATCTTTTGAGACCATTCAGACCTTTCTCCTCTTGCCTATCACAGCCCATTCAATTTTTCCTCTGGAGTAGGAAGCACAAAACCCTTATAAATATAAAATGGAGGTGAGGAGATGGAGATTTTAAAAACTGCAGATACAATCATGGCCCAAGCTCCCACTGTTAAAGTGGGTCAAGAAAAGCTGTACCCATACAAATGATGGGAAAGAAGAATCCTGGCATGTGTGTGGCTGGGAGGCGCAGTGCCAGGCATTTCAGTGCAGAGGTAGAGAGAGCTGTGTGAAATTTGTAGTAATATAGGCCAGCACCTCTCTAAAGCAACTCTACAAGGGGCCTTTCCCCCCTCCCTCCCACTTATCCAGCTGCATGATGTCACTGTGTCAGCTCAAGTATGCAACTTTGTCCATTTAAGGCAGGCAACCTTTCACCTTTCCTCCTCTCATCTCTCTGCTGCAGGGGGGAGGGCTGAATTTGCAGGGAGCAACCTTACCTTAGAAGGCTACAAAAACCTCTGGTCTCTTTGGATAGCTCTTTGATGGCCCTCACCACAGCTCCCTGCCGCCCCTCCACCCTGCAGCACTGGGTGGCAGTGGCAAGCATCTGGATTCGCATGCTCTTTCTTAGTATGCAAAAGTGAAAAGGAAACCCAAAGCCTGGCTGGGAACAGCCATTCCTGGAATGCACCTCACAGCCCTGCTGGCTACTCCTAGAAGGGAAACAGGCAGTCTTTCTTGGTGTAGCCTGGATGTATCAGATAAGTACTCTCTCCTCTGATTGAAGGGGGATTGTTAGCTGACAGGTGTGCTGTAGGCAAAACTGCAGACCACTCACAGTTCCCCTCTGTCCCTGTAGAACCAGGCCAGGACAGTTATGGAATTTAACTATATACAAATTTATTAATGTATGTACAACATACAGGAGGAAAAGAATAAAATTAAATAAGTGTGTGTGTGTGTATACACACGTATATTCAACACACTTTTTATACATATGTAAATTGCTATACATCTATAATTGACTTCTGGGGGATTGCTCTGAAGGGCCTTGAACCCACACATGTATTTACCTGTTCCAGATTCCTTACTTACAGGTGAGTTCAGGTAATCAGCAAACACACTTAGGCACACCCAGATAAATACTAGCAATTGGAGGGAGGTGTCAATAAGGGGGTGTCAACAAGATATACACATCCACATATATAACAAAAAAACAGCAAATGGTTATTAAATGACAAAATATGAGGCACTGGATATGAGATATAAGGCGCATACCCTCCTTCATGGTATCAATGTCACTCTTCTAGAGGAAAAGAACCTGGGCCCAGCTCCCAAAAACGGGAAAAGTGCAGGTCCCCAATACCTCCCCACCCTCCAGGGCATGGCCAGGACTCTTATCCTTCAGGGCCCTTTCACAGTCTACTCTCCCCCCTCCCCCCCAGGGAAACACTCCCCTGTGGGAAACACTTGTCCCAATAACTCACGACTCCAGGGTCATAAAGGGGAATCAGTGCTCTTCCAGTTGAACTCCTCCTCCTGCTGAGCTTCTCAGGCCCCAGCTCCATCCTAGCCACCTGCCTGCTAGTGACCCCAAGCAGTCATGTGCTCCTGGAGGCTACTTCCTTCTTACTGGAGTTGGAGGCCTGAGCCACCTCATGTGATGCTGTGGCTCAGTTCATTCTGGGACCCTTTGTGCAGCAAGATTTGCCCCACACCCTGGCCCCACGTTAGAGACCCGAGCTGCTGCTATCAGCTCCCAGGGTCCGGGTTCTGCTGTGCACTTGCCAGGGGTTGCAAACCCAAGCTGCCTTTCATGGCTCCCGGGGTCCAGCTCTGTGCAGCAGCACCTGCACCACATCCTGACCACACACCAGGGGTTACAGACCCGAGCCCCTTGCTCCCAGGGTCTGGCTCCATGCAGCGCTGCCTGCACTGAATCCCTGTGCGCTGCTTGCACACCATGTATTGGAGCTGGAGTCGACCTCCTCTCCCTGCTGCCATCAGCAGTCTTCTGGAGCTCTTCAGAAGCAACAGGAACCGCCCTGCTGGGCAGCTCTTCCTAGCTCCACTCCATTTTGTCCCTTGGCGTGTCAGCCTTATGCTGAGCATACAGCTCCTTTTATTCACCACATTGGCTTTGGTGCTCTGAAACCTGCCTGCCTGTGCTGACAGCCACAGGTAGGGTAGGAATGTCAACTGCCCTCCTGACACCTCAGCCTCTGCCTCTTGGAAGTATTACTTGTGGGAGAAAATGGGATGTGGTAGACCCAATACAAGCCTGGAGAAGGAGTGTGACTGCTAGAGAACACAGAGCTCTAGGTCATTGCAGCAGGTCTGCATTTGGCTCAACGAGCAAATTCCTTGTCCCCCTGCTGCCCTTCACCTCAGTTGAGCAGCTCTAGAAGGGGTGAAGAGCCAAAATGCCTCTTCCCCTCTAAGGAGTACTCTCTCCACACCGGGTTTCTGTGCTCAGGTATATGCCTGGAGAGAGCCTGCCCAGGAATTTTTCCAGCCTGGGAATGTTCTTCCGTCCTACCACAGAGGGGCTTTGGGAGAGGGAAGGACCTCTTAACTTCTCTGGATCACCTGCATCCCAGAAAAAATGGATGAAGTGCCATTGACGTTACATCTTCCATTGCAAGCTGCATTGAAACTTTCTCACGCTTGGAAAGATGAAGTGCATCAGTTACAACTGAATTCTTATTTGAAGGCAACTTCGTAACCATTCTTTTTTTTTTCCCAGTGATGAAGCTATAGATTCAGCATTCCAGTTTTGAGGCAATGGGTGAAGCTGTAGCTAACTTCTTGCTCTAGAACTGCAGAATGCTTATGGCAGTGGTTCTTAACCTTGTTAGACTCAAGGCATCCCAGGCTCTTGGCCTTCACTTGTTTCTTGACTAAAAAATATTAGAGAAATTCTTCTGTAGCAAAGAACTCAGAAATACCAGAACAGGTCAGAATGTTTTTGGCACTACTGATTCCCGTTTGAGATCCCTGCATTTATCTTGACAATCATGTGCAAGTGTTTGTACCTTTAATATTGGCTGGCACTCTTAAAAGGATTTGAAGGCACCCCACTGTTGCATCACTCTGGTTGAGAATCACTCTGTGTGTGTGTGTGTGTGTGTGTGTGTGTGTGTGTGTTCCCATTCCCTTATGCACGTATGCTGGCAGCCACTGAACCTCCAAGCTAATACAAACACAATGATGTACAACATAGTTTATGAATATCTTGCAGTGGTCACTTCGTATATTCCAGCCTGGCTTCCTGCTGGGACCCAGGTTAGCATGAGAAATCTCTGGCCTTGGGTAACCAGACTGCATTTCTCAACCACTGCTATGCTGACAAGTGCTTTCTCCAAATTCCAAGAAAGCTGAGCACAGAACGGAAGCTGCGGGCACTACCAGAGAAGCAAAGAGATCTTCAAGTGTCTGTTCCTGCCTGGTCTCAGCTTTTGAAAAGTCCAGGTGTTTGGACTGTCATGATATCTCATGAGTAGTCACCAGTTCTACTGCATGCCTGAGGCACCTCTTTGAAAATCCTGCTGTAAAACCTTCCTTGGACATGATAAAATAGTTTACCCTCTTTAGAATAGGTAGTTTTTAAGCCTTAATTTCAGCTGCCAGTAACCATTCTTCAGCAGCATATCACGTAAATCAGCAAGGAAGAGAAGGAGCCTGAGAAAAGGGGAACAGTGTCCTTTTCATACTTTCTTAGCTAAGAAGAATGGGATTTGCTAAACAGGTCATTAAAATGTAGTACTTTCTAAAGTGTGATTTTAAAGGGAACAAATTACTGACTACCTTTAATTAAACATCAGCAAAAATACCCTTTGACATCTATTACCCCAAAATACTTTTCCTAGGCCAAAGGAAGCCTGAACATATTTCTGTTCATGCCCCACTCAGGTAGCCTAGCTCTGCACAACCCTGGAGCCATGTATCTTTTAATGAAATATAATTATTATAAGATCGATGAGTGGTATACCAGGAAATTGCTGCCTCTCCTGCATTGCTCCATGTGACACATGTTGATACTCAGTTCTTCACTGTGCAGCCATCTGCAGAGGAGTGGAAGAAGGACAAAAGAAGGGAGTGGGACAAAGTTCTCCCTGTTGTGAAGATTTCAGTGCGGAAAGGATCACAATGATCTTCCACCCATGCAATTTTTGGCAGCATTGTTAGGGATTTCCTTCTTCCTTAGGTGCACCAGATACTGGCAGGGCTGGATTACCCCTTTAGTGGACCTTAGGCAAACAAACTCATGTGTCTCTACTTTTTTCACTCAATAATTATAAAGTGTAAAATAAGCACAACTGGGCTCCTTCTTCACTTAGGGCCCTAGGCATGTGCCTCATTTTCCTATGTGTTAATCTAGCCCTGGGTAGTGTTAACTCATTGAAGCATGATGCAAATACTGGTGGAATAACACTATGATGCAGGTTAGTAAATCTTATGTTCTCAGTGATGCATACTGCTCCTGAAGGGTTTCTAGTTAGCCTCAGATTCCCATCCAGTGAGACACCATGGCCCTAGAACCATCATGCAAAGAAGTTTCAAAATGACTAAGGAGGCTGGATAAGGGCACTGGGCATTATTCCCATCACCTCCTATGGAAGATTCTGTGCTCTCTTATGTTCAACAAGCCACAGGATAGCTATGAGTGGATTAAAATGTGAGCTCTATCTTGAAGCAGAATTTAATGGATTATTTGGCCCTGGTTACACAGTAGGGCTAAGTACAGACTGTCAAAAAGCCCAAAGCTGAATTGATTCAATCTTTGCAGGTTATTCTAAGCTGCAAATATTGAACCAATAAGCAAAAGAACAAACATGCACTTTTGATTCGAGAAATGCAGCCACATGCATACAGTGGCTCAAGCCAGAAGCGGAAGGCAGCTAGAGCATGTCTCTCTGCCACATAGCCAGCATGGGCTGTGTGTTCGTTTCCTCTTCTTGCTGCCCCTGAGTTCTCTGAGATTTATAGTCCATAATCACAGAAGCAGGACTCTGCAGAGTTACTCATCACTTCCTCTTCCTGCCTCCAAGTGCCTCTGGGATTTGTGGTCCAGAGTCACAGCCAGCAGTAAGTTTACAAGGGCATGGCAGCTCTGTACTTGGGGGAAGGTGAGTTTAACACCCCACCCTGGCCCCAGACACCAGCCAGGGTTTGTCTGGGGAGACCAGTGAGCCAGCCGTCACTGCTCCAGCTAGGGAGTAGAGGGATGGGGCCAGCCCTGCTCTCTGGAGCAGACACCCCAGCCCAGCCAAATGCTGGGGAACTCTTATTCAACTTGAACCAGGAAGGGGCCTAGGACAAATGTTTCATAAACCAGGTTGACCTAAATCAGTTAAGTCTGATACTACATTCAACCAAGCTTATTTTAAACTAGTTTCAGCCATTATGAAACTAGTTTATATGCACTGAACTTCTGTTCTGTTACAGGTTTAAACCAGTTTCTGATCGCTTAAACTGGTTTATGTGCAACTTCTATCTCTAGTCTAGGAGGTAAGTGTAATTACATTTCACTGCTAGGGAAACCAGGTTCTACAACATGTTTAGCAAAGAGTTTTTACTGGCAGGAGGGCTTCTGGCTTTGCACAGGCGCCTACTTGGCCAGACAACTATATAGCTTCTTACCTATCCCACAGCCTCTTTATCTTTCCCATCTAGTTATAGAATTAGTGCATGGCTCCCTCTCAAAGAAGCAAACTGCAACACACAGCAATATATCACTGAGTTGACCTGGATCTATCAACAATCACTAAACAATAAAACTGTTCTCAGAGGGCAGGGCAGGGGGAAGATTTTTTGCAGGGAGGGTAGGAGGGGGAGAAGAGGAATCTATGAACAGGTAGGAGGCTTCTCCTGGGGCAAATTACTCTCATTTATAAGAACTCTCTTGGAATACCACAGAGGCCTTCAAAACATCTGGCTTGGCCTGTTGGACTACAGCCACAGAAAGCACAAGTAGGGTTTGCATAAAGCCATTAAAATGAATGAGCTGGTGGAGAGGCTGTTATGAGGCTGATCTCAGTATTCCCTCAGCCTGTGTTTCTTTACTTAAACCTCTCTCGTTTACTGCTGTCAAAGCAGCTTTTATTGTAAATTCAGAGAGAACACAAAGACAGGTAAACATTACTCTGGAAAACTCAACAGAAGCAAGGAAGGCAGTGAAGGATGGAGATGAAGCTGTTTGGTTTGAAGTCTGAAACCTTGCACATTGCTGGAAAAACCACAGGTGGCTGTAACATGAAGAAGGGAGGAGAAGAACCTTTTTTAGGGCAGGTTTGTGAGGTTTTGCTTTATGAAGGCAGTTTCTGTTGGGTCCCTACCAGGCTGGAGGAACTATGCAGTTACAATGACTGATTTCTGTTTCGTTTTCTTCATCCATCACCCCACTTCCAGTGCTTTGTGTTTTCAATCTGGGTTTAGCCACCTGTAGCTCCTGAATCCTGCAGTGCTGCCTGTGTCATGCCACAAACACTGCCTGCTGTTTGTTGTCCTGCCACAAGTACCACATGATGCCTATCCACTTCAGGCTCAAGTAGAAGAGTAGACTGTAAGATTGTTGGGACAGAGGTATAGTACAGTACAGTACCTTTCACAATGAGCTCCTGATCCATGACTGGGGAATGGCTGCAAACAAGTAATGAACAGGCTGAGCTGAGTAGGTGGCATCTGAATACACAAGTACCTCCGTAAGAGCAGAGGAGTGCACACAAAATTACCAGCCAATGATTTTTTTGAGTACAGTGTCTTTGGCTGAAAGAATCCACAGTGTTGCCCCCTTTCCCATGCAGGCAGTCTATCTACTAGTTAATTAAAGAGAGATCCCTACCCAGCATGAGTTCAGTATATAGCAACCAGAAGAGAGAGGCCTGTGTCAAAAGAAAGGGAACTCTGCCTTTTTGGCAGAAGGAAGCCAATAGCGCACGCACAGAGAGAGAGAGAGAGGTAATTTTTTGCTCTGAGTCAGATATGTGTTAAGTAGTCTGGATCGTATACATGTGGGCTACACCTCTCTGAACGCACTCCAGCTGTAGCTTCCAAAAACCCTTTGGTGTCCTGGTGTGAGAACAGGGAGTGATAGAAGTTCACCTACCACAGCCAAAACCCATCAGTCTAAACAGACTGAGGGGGATTGATGGGCCTGTACCCTATTAAGTCTCACTTCAGGAGAACTAATGGATAATAGTGCCCTTGAACCTGTCTCTTGAGGGTTTTCTGCTTCCGGAAGTGCATTTGAGTTTGGACCTAACCTTTGCTTTTCCAGCTTAGCGGCCTGCATTTATTATCATGTCATTACATTTAAGATGAAGTCATATAACCTGTCCTATTACAAACTTCGATATATAGAAATGGAGATGTAGCAGGGCCCCCTGACCCCTGGTACTCAGGAGGTAGGAAGCAGACAAAGAGTTACAAGCTGGTAGATAGCTATGGGAGTCAGCTGCAGAATACACAAGCAGCCAGGGAAATCTACAAAGAGTTAAAGAGCAGTTGGGGAGAGGGAAGTGGCTGCAGTTCAGGTTTTAAGGTGACATACAGGAGGGCAGACTAAGTACTCAGCTGATTGGAAACCCCTGGCCAAGGAGAAGGCCAGCATGCTAAAAGCCTGGTCCCTCAACTATGGAGTGTGGTGTGGCTCTGCTTCCTACTGGGAGCAAAATTCCTGTTAGCCTGAGCTGTAGCAAAAGGGAGCTTGACCAGCAGTATGGGTGCCAGAGGAGCTGCAAAGAGGCAACAGCCAAAGGGTAGGACGTGGTGGACACCTATAGAAACCCAGAAGAGGGTTTATCAGTAGTTGCCAGGCTGGCCCTGCCTGGTGTGTGTGTGGGGGGGGGAGCTCCTAGATGGCAGACTGGCAGGCATGAGCTGCTCCCTGGAGCTGCCATGAGAGAGCTATGGAGAGCTGCCTGTAGTGAGGTAATGACCCAGAGCAGGGTAGGTTTTAGTTGGGAAGGAATGGCTTGTGTTTCTGTTATAACTTAAGCTTGAGACCAGAGGACCAGCCATGGTTGACAGGGGGTAGACTGGAGACCACAGGCGTGCTGCAGGGGAACCTAGCATAGGTGCCTTCCAGGGTCAAGGACCTGGTATGCTGCTTGAGAGTAGAAGGAGGTAGAACAGGGAGCAGCTTTGCCCTGGGTCAGGGATACCAGGGGAGAATGAGATTAGGCAGAAGAGAGGGCTGAGGGGCCCAGAGACCAGAGATGGAGCAAGGGCTGGGGCCAAGAGAGATGGGCCTAAATCAGTGGGCCAGGGCTGAAGGCCTGCAGACAGAGAAAACGGGGAGGGAACTAAAGCCAAGAGAGGCACTACATAAAGACTGAAATGTGGATTGAGTAACACCTGCAAAGCAGGGGCATAGCTATAGGGGTGGAATGAGACCACAAATTTAGCCCTTGAGGCAAGTAGGCCCTGAGAAAATGAGAGAAAGACGACACCCAAGGCCAGGAGTGGAGAAAAACATGGCCCACAGGCTGGATCTGGCTCACTGAGGGATTTTGTCCAGCCTGTGGTTGGTCCCTCAGTCCTGCCTAGCCCACATGCACAGGGAAGCCCAGGCTGTGGCATAGCAGTGCTGAGGCAGTAGGGCAGCCAGAATTGCTTCTTGGCAGCCCCAGTGGCAGCAGCTTCTTCCAGCCCAGGCACCCCAGCAAATCCACTCTGCATCTACCACTGGGGGCAGGACCTGCGTGGGCCAGGTGTGTGGCCAGGTGGATAGAATGGGGCCACAGGCGGGAAGAAAGTGGTATTCAGGAGTGGGGTGGGCAAGGCCCATATCATAAGGTGGTTTCACAGGACGATGACAGTATGGGGCCAGGGCAGAGCCATGATCCGCTCCCTGCACAGCCCTTTGGGCATGGGTTCTGCAGGCAGGGGCATATGACGAGCAGATAACCCCAGTCCCTGGTCCTACGCTGTTACCATCCTGTGCTCCCTGGGTCTCCATAGAGACTGGCCAAGATCTGCATGGGCAGGGCACATGGCAGATGGCATGGAGCCGCTTAGTGATTTTTTTTTTCTGAGCGGTCGCACGGGGTAGGAGGTGCTTACCTCACCCATGACAGCTCAGCAAAACTCTGTATGTGGCCCACAGGCCCAAATAATTGCACACCTCTGTCTTAGGCTCATCAGTCTCCAAGGGCAGCCTCCCATTATCAACATCAAGGCATGGCAGGAAAGGAAGCAGATTGAAGTCCTGGGAGGCAGGACTGGGAGTTGGACAGGATCAAGGCAGCCACCAAGGGACATCTCTGGCATCATCCTGTCACAGGAGGCATTGCACAGAAAGAAGGGACCATTCATGGAGTGTGGACAATCAATTTCCTGGGAAGTGAAGGAGTCATGCCACCTGACCTCAGTGTGCCCTCTTGCCCTACTTACTCCTAGCTGTGGAAACTAGGTGCCACCAGCAAGTAATGGAAAGAGAGGTAATGCCCTGGGCTGCCAAGAAGCAAGGATAAAAAACAAAACAAGTATTTTCAAGGGAGCTGGTGGTCTGTTTGTACAAGGAGGCTGGGGATGGAGCTAGGCTGCTAGAGTTTAGCTTCAATCCTGCAGCTCTATCTTTTCTCAGCTGTCTGTGAACTATCTATTTGCTGTCCTGGTCTCTGACATCCATTCATTGATTATAGGTACAATTTGCAGCTGTTGGTCAGATGTCACTGAGATGTCACCACTGACATAAACAACTTATGCTAAAAGTAGGGAGACCATGAGGTACATCTGAAAGGCAAAACTAGGAATAAAGCATCTCACAGCATTTTGAATGGTGATATTAGATTCTACAGTAGGCTTTATAACAGCAAATAGCACTTTCCTTTACATTAGCAAATGGATTATATGCATTTTTGTCTATGTGAACATGCTGCAATCCAAAGCCCTAATGTTTTTGTCTTGTCTACCATGCAAGAGAAATTTGGGTCTTGCCCTCTTATGCTTTCTGGAATGCAACAAAGCCAGACACTTCCACATGGGTGTTCAACCTCCTTGCAACTGGCCAAATTCTAATTTGTACAATGTTACTTTCTATCTTGCTAAATCTTATTTTATATATGTGTATACTTTTTCTGCCCAAACTGCTGGTACTAAACTGTTGTGTAACACTTCATTGGGTTGTCTAGCAGCTGTATGTCAGTGAGGAAGGAATGAATTATTCTAGTTGTGTGTATTTACATCCTATCTGTATGCCAAAATACCTCCTATTATGTATTTGTTAAGATTGCTTTTGAGGTTGTGTTGTGGTAATTGTAGACCAGAGCAACAGGACTAAGCTATCTATAAGCCTGTACACTATATTATTCTACCTAGAGAGACTAATAGTAGTAGTACAACCATCATATAATATGGGCTCCACAACCTTTACTCTGTCCTTGGGGGGACAACAGACTATTAACATTCCCTACCTCAGATTCTCCCTGCCTTCATGGGGGTTGAGTTAAGGTCACATTACAAGGTCTGCTTCAGAAAGGGAGTGGAAGCACATTGCATCATTCCAGTCAGGGGTCATGGGGGATTCCTAAGCAAGCATAGTTCCTGTGCTAGGCCCCTGCATGGTGGCCTTTGTTGTTATGTAAGTGTAGATCTGCTAGGCTTAAAGACTGTCTGTATTTATGATACAGTACACGGTGGCAATAGTCAGCTAAGCAGTGTGGCGGAACAGTAGGGGGCACTACTGCACTGAGCCACCTGCCTCACTGTACCTGACCAAAACCATGTTTTGGGTGTCTCCCTTGGGGCACCTGCTTCTGGCCGATCCCCTTCCTGGAGCACACCTGCAAGCCTGGGGTAACTGCTGCCACCACCTAGGCTCTGGTCTTGGTTAGGGATCTGTGCAGCCTGGGGTACACAGACCCTACAGACCTTGGGTGCTTCACCCCTTGGTAATATTTCTGGGTGCTCCTTATAGCCTGGAGCCACCCAGGATATTTTCAGTTAGGACAGAACCAGATAATAATCAGCTGAGCTCTGATACGAGTGAAAAGGCGTGCCCCCACCCAAGCATTTACAGTTAGGTGTGCTGTAACAGATAGCTTTTATTAACCAGAGAAGGGGGAAATGGGAGAGGGGTACAAGACAGAGAAGTATTAAAGAAAATGGCTTGAGTAAAACAGAATGGGCTTGTTGGCCCTTTTATTCATACAGCTAAAGATACGTAGCCCTAATTTACTTGCTAAATTTCAGGTAAGCTACTTGCATATACATGCAGAGAAGTCTGAATGCCCATGCTTCGGTGTGTGTTTCCAAAATGCCTGCTGGAGGAAGCCCCCTCAGACTAGGTGACCTCACCTTCAAATAACTTTTCTGACCTCATCACCTGGTTCCAACCAGGAACAAGCATCCTCTGAACACTGCTGAGCCCAATCCTTTTAACAGTCATCAGCAGTCCCTGGAGGAGTGACCAGTGTCACAAAACTGGTCCAATGGGTTCCTTGGCGGGAAACTTAAGACAAAGAATCTGGATCCAGTAAGGATGGGGGTGGGAAGAAGCAAAGCATACAGCCCAAACAAGACACACAGCAAAACAGGGACAGACAGAGGAGATTCCTTCACAAGCTGCATTTCTCAACCCATGGGTCATGACCCAAAAGTGGGTCACAAGAATATTTCAAAGGGTCGTGAGCAAGTGCCTGAAAAATGCGCAAAAGCACAGGTTTCCTCTTGCAGGCTGGCAGCATTCCAGCCTGCAAGGGGCTGTTTGGGCCATGGCCAGCACGCAGCCAGGCAGGGTTGTGGGACCAGCTCCAGCAGCCAGATGAAGGTAAGTGTATGGGGAGCGGGGTTGGAGGGCCAGGACTTGGGGAATGTTGCGGGGGGCGGGGCAGTGCCTGCTGGCAGTGGGTGAAGGTGACTGGATGCTAAGGCCATGGCAGGGCAGGACACGGTGGGTCAGGCACCAGCAAGGCTGGGGGTTGTGACAAGCCATTGATCTTTGCAAATGGGTCCTGGTATGAAAAAAGTTGAGAACCACTGAGCTAGAGCAACATTTCTCAGGCCATGGGTTGCAACCCAAAAGTGAGTTGCAAGAATATATGAAAGGGTTGCAAACAAACTTTAAAGGAGAAAAACACAGGAAACGGTGGCTTTTCCCTTTCAGGCTGACAGAGTTCCAGCCTGGTAGGGGCTGCTTGTGGCCCCTGATAACTCCCCCACCTCCCCCCCACACACACACTGAGGGGCCGAAGCCTGGGGAGCAGCAGGCTGGGAGTGAAGCACACTGGGTCAAGACTAGCAATAAATGTTTACAAATGGGTCCTGGTACAAAAAATGGTTGAGAACCACTGAGCTAGAGCACAGTCCTTTGGAGACTAGAGCTAACTGCTGTATGTTAAAGTAGTCGCTAGGTTGCTCTGTTTTGCTGAGGCTGCGGTCAGTGTACCTCAGCCTAGAGAACTGGGGAACTGTCGCTGGCTCCCTGATGTCTAAAGTGCAAAAATTGATCTTGAATTGTAGCAGGGAAATAGAAGTTCTGCATATAAACTAAATGATACTAGCCACAATAGTCACAATAGTGACCTAGGCATCTGACGTGACCTCTTAGCATGGTTCTGTATTCAATGTAGATGGGACCAACATGAGCTTCAGGGAAAAGAGGAACCTTGGTAGGAGAGGTGCAGAGATGCTTGAGTAACTATATGAAGAAGTGCTGAGATCAACAAGTAAACAAATAATTGTGCCTCAAAAAAGCATTTAACTGCATGCATGGAAAGTGATTTTTCATGCTATGGGCAGAGGGCAACTGCAGCTGAAAACAGAGGAACATAATAGTGTGTGAGATGACTGGAGTTAGGAAGAGGGCTATTTTTTTTTCCAAGCTGAGGAACAAGGCCTTGCAATTAGAGAGAGCTTCAAAGTCAGGGGAGGATTTTTAGGCTGCAGATGGATGACAGGTTTGAAAGTCTGATGCTTCCTCTAAAACAGGAGTTGTCTACTGATGGTACACATACCCCCGGGGTACTTGGGAAGGTCCTAGCGGGTATGCACAAGTGGGCAGGGACAGAGTGCTGCCAACCACCACCCTGCACTGTTGTCCCCCAGGAGCAGGACCGAGGGGGGCAAAAGCAGTGGCACCCCTCTGCAGGCCACACAGGCACTTCCTGGCCAGCTGGATGTCGGGGGGAAGCCACTGGGGTGCACTCATTAAAAAAGTTTGAAAACCCCTGCTTTAAAACACAAATTCTGAAAGGGAAGGGCTGGGATTTGGAAAAGAGCATCTCTGTTAAATACCTAATCCCTCTACTTTGCTTCTCCACCACCATAATACCATCACCCTCCTTCAATGGAACCTGACAAAGCCTGCCTCCTAAGGCCTGTCCTGGTTGTTCATTTGTGGGGAGCTGTAGTTGAGAGATGTAAGACATCCATTCACCTAAGGGGCAGAGTCAGGCTGTCTTTGCCCACACTGCTGGATCAGGGAGTGAGATTGGGAAGCAAACCTGTACTTCAACAGTGACAAGGATAGTCACAAGAGTAGCCCCAGGGATGCTTCAAGAGTAATCCGAACATATGCTTCATCTCTGTGGTCAAGGTGATGGCTTTAGTCAGGCTGTAGGCTTTGCACAGTTTACAGGAAGATGGAGGCCCAGCTGGAATTGGCCACAAGTAAAACGATCTTGCCGAATATTTTGACACTGTTCAGGGAAGATAATTTTGTAGGTAACTTTGACTCAAAGTGATTCTCATCTTCACTTTTATTCTACACAGGATATGCCACCCTGCCTTCCCCATTAATTTCTTCTCCCACTTTACAGTCCTCTAGCTCCCACCCCCTAAGCCAGACCTGACACTAATGCCAGTACTTGAAAAGGAAAATATCTATGGCTGATATTTGTCTGGCACCCACCAGACCAAGAGTTTAACCTCCAAGGCTGGAGAAATAGCTTAGAGGTCCATCATAAGGATTTTATGTACCAAGAGCTCATTCAAGGTTGCTCTGCCCCTTGTATGGTTATTTGTGCCAATGCAGAGTGAGTCCAGTGCTTAAAGGGTTGTTGGTTGTAGCTGTGTTGGTCTAAGAACATAGGCAGACAAGGTTCTTTGGGTAGATGTGATATCTTTTATTAGACTAATTAAATAGTTTGAAAAATTGTTCTTTGCAAGCTTTTGGACACAAACACCCTTCTTCAGGCATAGGGAGAGTTTATGCTCATTCTGCACTGGAGCAAATGACTTTGCAATTCAGGGCTTTGTTGAGTGCTAATATAAACTGGCTTCACAGCAGTGGAGATGGGCCTTCCCTAACATGGGGGTATCAGCCATTAGAGGCCAAACATCAGTAACACCTGCATCTGTACAGATCAGGTGCACCGCTATGCCATGAGTGTAGCTTATTCCAGTTTCAAGAAGGGCCAAACTTCTTATTGGAACAAATCCTGCTTGAAGCACTTTAGTCTGCTTGCACTAGGGGTCTGAATCAGTGATATTAGACTTGAGCCTGGGTACTGATAGCTGAAACCTCCTGTGGCAAAAGGGCCAAATTCCTAATATGCAAAATGATAGGAAAGTCAGGTCCTTAGAACCAAACAATTCAGTAAATCAAAGGAGATTGAACTAAATGCTGCTGTGCATTGAACTTCCAAGGCTGGAAGAAGTTGACTGCATGTGAACTCTTGTTTGCTGTGACTCTATCACAATAAACAAAAACAGGATCCCATTACCCTGGGCATTACACAGACACAGAACAGCAGTGTCTCTGCTCCAGATACATACTTCTGCTTTTGCATGTATGCATGTGGGTTTGTTGATTTGATTGATACGATCTAAATGCACAAGTCTGGTAGTAATGAACAAGAAGAGTAAATATACAGGCTAGGGACAGAAGTTGCACATAAATGGATGCAAATGATTAGAAACTGGTTTAAACCCGTACCAGAACAGAAATTCAGTGCACATAAACCACTTCCAAAATGGACAAAACTGGTTTAAGAAAACCTGGTTGAATGTAGTATTAGACTTAACTTAAACCAGAAAAAGGTCTGGGACAGAAGTTCCATTACCAGTTTGACCTAAAGCAGTTAATTCTCAGTTCCCCAGCATCCCATGTTGCTTTGTAGCCCTGGCCTGGGCTGGGCTGTCTACTCTGGTGGAGCAGTGTTGGCCCCACCCCTCTTCTCCCAAGCCAGAACACTATTGCTGCTTGAACTGGCTGAGAAGGGGGTGAGGGTGGGAAACCATGCTCCAGGGTGCCCCCCTCGCTGCTCGAGTGGCAGAAGCAGGGGGTGTGGCCGGATGCCACTAGCCTCAGGGGAAGGGGGGGTTTAATCTCCCTTCTCTCCCATGTCCCACTGGCATAGTACCCCAGCTGGGGCCTGCCAGGCTTTCAATCAACTCGCTGCATGAGCAGCCAATTCCCCCGCCCTTCCTCAACAGGGCCCAGCACTGTGCCACTCCAGTCTTGAGCCCTGAGGCCGTGCTGCACATAGCTCCTATCCCACCCCCCGCCACACTGTGGTGGGGGAGAGGGAGAGCCACGCCCACCGCAGTGGCTCTGGGACAGCCTGGCCTGGCCTGGGCGTGGAGAGCCAGGGACAAGCCAGGTGCACAGCTACTGCAGCCCAAGCCTGAGCCACAGCTGGCTGGGAAGGGCCTTCCCCCTGTGTCTTGTCCCCTCCTCACCCACCCTCAACAGTACCTTCAGGCTGACCCAACTCAGCCCCCCAGCCCCAGCCATGGGCAAAGTGGGTGGGTGGTGGGCCTGGGCTACATGAACCTGCCAGCCCTGCTTCTTTGCAATTTCCCCTCTCCCTCCCTCCCCACTTCACCTCAGGCCCATCCCCATCTTTTTCTCAGCCAGTCAGAGCAATGCTAGTGCTCTGGCTAGGGGGGAGAGGGGTGGAGCCAACCCTGCTCAGCTGGAACAGACAGCCCAGCCCAGCAGAGCATGCTGGAGGACTCTGATTTAACTTAAACCAGGAAAGGGTCTGTGACAGAAGTTGCACAAATTAGTTTGACCCAAATCAGTTAAGTCTGATACTACATTTAACCAGGTTTATCTTAAACCAGTCTGGGCAATTTTTGGGAGGCATCTGGCCTTAATCTGATCCTGCTCACAGACCTTTCTCCACCTCCAGCTTTCATATTATACTCATAGGCCATTTTTTGTTGCTATATCCTACCCATTGTATTACACGATGTACAGCAGAGGAGGTCCCACCACCCAAGCAAGCTCTACCTGTTTTATGAGAGGAGGTTGAATTGTAACTGGAGGCAGAGGAAGAAGAAATGAGGTATTTAAAACAGCTTTAATGGTGCAAAATTGTCTCAGTACAAGATGCATGCAACAGCCACTGGCTTCCATGGCTATTAGTCACATCCTGCAAGGGTAGACAGGGCTTTTGAGCTGCAAAATGGTCTCAGGCCAAAGTGAGCATTTTTCTCTTGCCAATAGTCAGAGCCCTCCCATGGGAAGAGTTGGACACGCCCCAGCTCTTCAGGCTGCAGTAGACAAAAGAAGGAAACAAACCCAAGGGCATTTGGGTATTTTGGTCCTTGTTTTCTGTTAGTGTTTAATGTACAGGAGAACACTCTCCCCTCCCATGGGGATGTGCTTTCCTAGGAACAGTCCTAGACCTCTGTAAGAAGCCCTGTCTGCACAGCAGGTAAGCTCTGTTGATGCATAATGTCACACAGGGCCCTATTGAAATGACACTTGCTTTTTGTCTGAGGGCTTTAGAACTTGTCTCACAGGCAGGGTTTGCTACTGCTATGTTTCAGGTGCATAAAACTACCTTTAAAATAAGAATAGTTTGAATGTCACCTATTTATTTAGGATGTACTTCATGTCTTAGCAAAGGATTCTAAGCCACAGCACTGGTCTGTAGATGCACACAGCACCACGGAAATGCAAGCACCTCTAGGGTTGAAGGGAGGCAGCCCACAGGCACAGAGCACACCCTGAGAATGAAAGGGAAGAGATTCTGGCCAGAGGTGCTGGGTAAAAAAGTCTGTGCAAATAAGTGCCATGGGATAATGGCACCTCTGTTCCTTCCCTTTGCTATGTGGCCTTGGGGAATGACTGCTGAGGGGGCCAGTCAGAGAAAGCAGCCTCTGCTCTGAGTAGATGGGAAAAAGGGGTCAGTAAAAACCAGCCCTTTGCTAATAAAGCCAACCTAAAATGGCACAGAGGAGATGGCTTTCACTATGAGGGTGCAGCTAAGGACAGAAGTTACACATAAACCAGTTTAAGTGATCAGAAACTGGTTTAAACCCGTAACAGAACAGAAGTTCTCTTTCCCAGAGACTTTCAAGAATGGATTGTAAAGTGTATTGGGTCTCTGCTGTGTCTTATACTTACACTGCAGGTATTTTTATTATTAAAAGGTACTTGTTACAGCAACAGCGAAGTCTGTTTTAGGCCAGTTAAAGAGAACTAAACAATGTGAGAATGGGGCATAAGTTTACCCTTTGGACTTCTACTGTAGTTGACTGTTTTTACACACAAAAAATAAATCCAAGACTGCGGATAGCATCCTCCAGAAGTTTAAACATCAGAGAAGTCCTTTATGTGATTTAGACTCAAACATATGAAGTCTCAGGAGTTTCCTGGAAGATAATGAATGTCCTTAACTTTTAGTTTCATTGGGAATGGAGGGTTCTCAGCAGTATTTGCAAGGCAGTAATAGGCCCTTAAGCTGTGGGGGGTGAGAAGGCAATAAAATGGAGTCTTGAGGCTGTTGGAATATAAAGCAAGGCCTTTTGTCTGGGAACACTACTTATCCCTGAGGAATTTGTTGGGAGTGCTCCTCCTTTTGTTTTCCTAGATCTTGCCGATGCAAACATCCTCAGGTAGGAAATCCCAAGCTGATAAATGAGAAACAATTAAAAAGAAGGTGAATTTTGCATAGCTTTTCATTGTCTTGAATTCATCACATGATACCACCCAGCTATACCAAAGGTATGCATGATTTCAAAGACAAGTGACCCAGCCTAGAGCTCAAGAGATCAAAACAGCTTACATTACCAAAGAGGTCTAAACCTTTTACAAAAACGATTCATTTATTTTCTTCATGACTTTTTTTTTTCTTTTTTTTTTTTTTGAAGCCCTGGTGACTTCCTCATTTTTCCTGATTTAATCCCCCATTTTGTAATTTATGGCTTAAAAGAAAACAAACAAACAACAAAAACATCACTACTACAGCATAATCCTCAGTAGGAAGGTCAATGTGACAGTGATTTCCCCATATCCATCCCCCCACCCTTTTCTCCATGGTATTATAAAGTTCAAGATTTGTTTTTAAGAATTTGATGAAAGTTCTTCAGAGTGAAAGGTGACAAAACAATGGCTCTTTCTGGATGCCTCAGATCTTGGATGTCCAGCTTGCAACACCTTGAAAAAAGCACCTGCTGATAATGAAGACCCTTTAACGTGCATATAAATATGCCCCATATAAAGGCATCCCAAGTTTCTGTGGAAACACTTGGGCATCATACATCAACTACTGCAATGATCTTGCACACTTCTGAAGTGTTGATGCTTTTGGGGTGCAATGCAATGGTTTCTGTTATAGTGCAGAGAAACTGTCATTATTATTTTTGACTTGCTAAAGCATGGTAGATGCTTTACACCACAGATAAACATTAGAATCCCAAAGACCTTTGCAGTCACTATATCTTGCGGAGCAACTTAAGATGGGAAGAGAAGAAAATGATTGCTTTACCCAACAAACAATTTGGAGAAAATGTATAAGAATCACATCTTCCAAAGTAGTTAGTTATTTTATCTCAACAGTAGGATTTAGGTTAGCATGGTGTTAAGCACTCATGCACTGATCCAGCAAAGCATGTCTGTACATGTCTAAGTTGAAGCCTGAAAATAAGCTGTTGCCTTCAAAGAATTTGAGTACTTAAATCAGTATTTATTACCTGAAGCTTCAAATGTGGTGTGTGGGCTCAAATGTGCCATTAATTAGCTGCCTTTGTTGAGAGACTCCTCAGTTTAAATCTACCACCAAGGAGCTTTGCCAAAGCCAGAAATCTATCTTGTTCTATGCATCCTAAGTGCCTATAGCATAGCATGCCATGCCTGCAAGCCAGCTGTCCCCATTTTCGAACAAGTGTATATTAACAAGAAGAATGAAGAATTATTTGCATTTTTCTATCAACTTTTTATGCTGATTAATCTCAAACATTATACATTAAAGCCTTACAATACTTATGGGAGCCCAGTGAGCACTGTTACCACCATTTGACAGCTACAAAGACAAAAATATGAAAGCCCTAAGTGACTTGCCCCCCAAGACAAACAAGAAGCCAGTGGTAAGGCCAACTGATTGGGGGGAGGAGGTGCCAGCAGGGAAGGAAATCTAAAATTCCTGGCTCCAAGTCACATACTCCAAGCATCTGATCTTTCTTCTTCTACATTAGCAATGTTGGCAATTCAGTAGGTGGCTTCTCTGTCCTGAGACAGTGAACAAACAATCCAATGTACTGGAGGTTAGGTCTTGTACAGGAAACATTACACTGAAGTCCTCTTGATTGATTGCCCATAGGCATTGAAGATCCCCTGGTATTTTTCCCTCTATGAGCAGTACTACTTGTGCAAACATCCTGGACAAGTTCAGATTTAGTTAATTACATTCTGCCTCCCTAAAAACCTCTCCCTGTGGAGCCAATCAGATATTATATTCATCCTTACTTTGCCTCTTCTCCTCCTGTGTAGCTGTGCAGTGTGGCTATGTACTTTTCAGAGAACTGAAGCAGTCCACCAAGAGGTGGAAGTACTATATCTCCATCTGTGGTGCTGTGCAGCAGATCACTGAACATCTCTCTGCCTTATATTTCCCCCATTTTGAAAAGAGTGGCTAACAAGTCCTTTTCCACTTACTGCTCTCAAGCCACTCTATAAAAGCCAGGTAAGCATTATTGTCCCTGTTTTACAACTGGCCTAAGTGCAGAGGAATTAACTCATTTGTATGAGAGTCACAAGGATTTAATTAGTAAGATCTGGCTCTCCTCCTCTAGCAATCAGTGGTCTGTTCAAGCTGTCTCCTTCATAACCAGTCACATTTCAAACTCTCATGACAATGGGGTTTATGAACACTGCCAAGATCAAGACTGTCAGGGTGCCTGAGGAGCACATGTTTTAACCCAATCTTGGTACTTCCTTTTAGCTTTGTGGAGGGTTCCATCCTGGCAGGCATAGCTGGCAGGCTCAGAACCATGAGTGAAATATTTGCTATTGCCATGTTTTTCTTTCCATCAGCTTCCTGGACAGAGAGCCATGCTGAGTTTTCAAATATCAGCAGTTTCTTAACTCTTCCTGCTCTGGCAACCTCTCTTCCTCAGTGTGCCAAGGTGCAAATCTTCCTGGGTCTAAAGATGTTCTAATGCAATATAATAATATCCTTTGGTAGAGAAAGACAGGAATACAAAGAAAATGCTGGGCTCTTGTTAATAGGAGAGCAACAGTCTAGTTCTTAAAGAGCTGTAACCTCAATCACTTGAAAGCACCATGTTTTTCTTTTTGTTTTTCTTTTTAATTTGCAAAAGACAAAATGACACCATGACTGCAATGTTAACTGTGAAGAAACTGTTCCATTCCATAAAAAATAACAACCGTCTGCAGCGTCAAGAACCATCCTTCAGTAACCTCAGCTGAATAGCTCCAAAAATATGGGCTCCTACCTACTTGTGTAAGATGGAGAAAGTGCTGTCAGATATAGCAAAACCATGATGTTCTTTCTGAACTCCAGTTAAGCAAGAGGGGCATATTCATGGGCATATATTGCCCCTTATCCATACTGGAGACTCAGTGTGTACTAAGGTCCTCACTGGGATTCTGTGTGCCTGCAAAGGTCTATCTGTGTAGACTGGGGCCTACGTAGGATTGGGGCCTTGGGTCTCAATGCAGCAGCAAGTAACTTATGTGCAGTCTGCACTGTTTAAGTGCATAGACTGAGGACTGAAAAGAGGCTATGTACTCACCCAAGGTATGCACATATCATAATATAAACAATCAGTGCTCAGTAGGTAGTTAATAGCTAATATGTATTTAACCACAGTTCCATTAAGTTACAAAGTAGACAGTGGGGTTCAAATATGTAAGGGTTTCATGTGTTTAACTAGATAACTAGAGTTTGTTACAATGTAAGCAATAGGTGACAAAGTGACTGCCCTTGTAGTAAGTGAATTATGCCTTTATCTGGTACATGAATAAGTGGAATGCACTCCATGTTATAAACTTTAAATACATGCATAATGTACTGAATTGGGACAAGTCCCAATCCCATTCCCACTGGAATTGGTGACCATAAGAGGAACAGTCCCTTTGAAACCGGGGGGGGGGGGACTTTACTTAACTACAGGTTGCTTATTTCCAAATAAAACCTAATCCATGAGCTTCCAGAGAGATTCAGCAAAATTGAAAATGTGAAAGGGAATACATTCTAAGCAAATCTTATACCTAAATAAAAATCTCAAGACAAAGTAATTTTAGGCTTGGAACCTTTACATCCTTGTCACCTGCCTCAATGAGTTCAGCAAAACTAGTAGGCATCTGTCTTGTGAGACAATAGAATTAATTGTGCCAAATGAGACACCAGCTGAACACTTGTGAGTGTGGCCAAACAGCCTAAATCATGAGTGACAGTCCCTTCCGCACTTATCACATCTGACGTTTGTATCAAACAGTCCTGAATGTGGTGCAGGGTTCTTCCTGAAGTTTCTTCTTTCTTCTGCATGTTGGGCTCTTTCCTCAAAACTTTTTTCCATGCTTAATAGACTGTTTCCAAGTGCTTCATTCCTTGGCAATCTTCTCCCAGTCATTTGGCTGAATGTTCATTGCCTCTATATCTCACTTGCAAGTATCATTTTACAGGAAGAAGACCATGTGGGCATCCTTTTCTCATATGCAGAGCTCTCCATGCAAGAGAACCTTAGGTATATAGCCATCACCCATTCTCTGTATATGACAAGCCATCAAAGTTGATGCTGAATGAATGGATGCTCCAAATGTTGGCATACTCCAAGACAATTTTGTCCCATGAGAAAATTCCTAGAATGTGTGCATGTTTTAGCATCAGGGCCTAGTTGACTAATCACTAGGAAGCATTGAACATTTTTTCCCCTTCAAGTTTTGAAAACCTAATTTCATATTAACCAAATGATAGAGTCAGTTGGTTGGTCAAGTTTCAGGTCAAACCAATTTTTCAAACCAATTTTCCAAACCAAAATGAAAGGAGAGTGGGATGGAGTTCCGTAATGGATGCCAGCTGCAACTTTAATTATGCTAAAGCCACAGATTTTCAAAATAAAATACAGGTATTAAAATGAAGAAAGCTTAGCGTACACCTTTAAAAAAAAAAATCAAAATGCCAACAATTTTTTTTTCCCCCCCACAAATACACTTTCTGCTATTATGTTCCCAACACAGTAGAGGTGTGCCAAGACACTAGTCCCCAACAGTGAAGGTGCCTAGACACCCCATTTGGGTGCTCTCACTTGATAGCAATGGATATGCCCCATCAAGCAAAAGCACAGGTGGGTGCTGATTACATTTCCACTTCTGGGACCTCACTGAGTTCAGCGGACAGCCTAAAAAACGTGCATCGGGCTTGGTGCATCAGGCTTTGCAGGATCTTTAATTCAGCTGCAGGCTTCTTGAAAAGATGTTCTTTCAGCTGGCAGCCGCACAGGATCATCATCATCATGGTAACACAGGGACAGAAAAGGGGGGTGTTGCTCTATGTTGAACCTGCCCAGGCTGCTTCCACCGCCAGCTGCAGAGCCGCCAAAGCCTGCTTAGCAAAACAGGGGCAGCTCGGCTGGCTCCGGGGCTGCTGCGCTGCACAACAGGTAGCCGGCTGGGGCTACCTGCTCAAAGCGGCTGAGGTTCCTCTGCCCCCTCCCCGGGCTCAGAGGAGACGTCACCGCACTGAGCGCCTCCAGCAGCTTAAACTCACATGTCACATGGGCCAGGAGGGAGTGGGGGAGGGAGTCTTAAATCAACCTATATCAGCTGCTGAGAAGCCCTGAGTGACACAAGGGGGCCTCAATGAGAGTGACGGGAGCCAGGGAACATGAAGTTTTGGCAACTCACACAGCCAATGAGAGGAAGCAGGAGGCAGGGCTCTTTCTCGCTCCCTCTTTCTCTCCTTTTTTTTTTCCTCCTCTTCTGTGTGTGCAAAGATTAGGTTGAGATCCGGTGAGTGGGAGCTGCTGCCTGGTCTCTCTCCCTCTCTTTCTCTCTGCTGTAGCTGGGCTTCAGCAAGGAGCTCCCCAGCCAGCCTCGGGCGAGCCGGACCCCGGCACCGCCCGCAGAAGAAGGGGAGGCGAAGGCAGAGCAGACCAAAGGACCCCCACCCCGCACCCCCGGCAGTGGCAATCATGGATCCTTATGACTCGCAGCAAACCAATGACTATATGCAGCCAGAGGACGACTGGGACAGGGATCTGCTTTTGGATCCAGCCTGGGAAAAGCAGCAGAGGAAGGTGAGTGCCCTCCCCTCCTCTCCGAAAGCATCCTAGGGAGATCCGAGAGCAGGGGGTGGGGGCTGCGGTAGCTCCATTAGCCCGGAGTGTTGGGTTACAGGCGGCGTGTGCGTGTGTGTGGTTACAGGCACCTAGTGGGGTGTGTGTATTAGGCATCTAGTGGCGGGGGGTGAGGTTACAGGCATCTAATGGGGTGCATGTGAGGCTGCAGGCATCTAGTGGGGGTATGTGTGGGGGGAGGAGGGGGGATCACTTCCTAGGACTCACCAGAGGCTAGTTGTGTATTGGGAATCTGCGTGGTTCCCTTTGCAGAGTGCCTTCCCCCAGCCCCCCTCCTTTTAACCTGGGCTGGGGATGGTGGAGGGCAGGGAGCTGCTGCGGCTGGTGGTGGGACACTGCTGCTGGGAGCTGGGTCCCCTGCATCACCCTCTTGTTATATTGCTTTAAATAATGTAGGGAGGAGGGGAGATCCACCTTATTACAGATTTGTATATGCCTAACCTCTCCTTCCTCCTTCCTCTTCCCTCTGTTGCTTTCTCATATGGCAAGAGATTGCGATGAACATTAGGGTTGTCCTAGCCTTGCACAAGACCTGATGGGATTCAGAGATCTAATAATGGAGCAAGTAACCTGCGGAGGGGGCAGGCTAGTTGCTCCATTATTTGATCTCTGATTAGATCCTTTCCCCCAACTGTTTTAATTAATTCTGGAGCAGAGTTTTTAATTGATTTTTTTTTTTTTTTTAAAGCATCCTCTGGTTGTTCTCGAGGCCCAGTGGAAATAGCTTTTGGTTTTGTTGGGTGATGGTAAAGGAAAGGCGTGGGTCATGCTGGGTGTAAGTCTGAGCTACATGGTTGCCTTTGCTACCTGCTGGTCTCCTAGGTAGAGTGCTTGGAGAGCTAGTGATGGAAGGGGCTGTATTAGAGTGTGGGGTGATTGCTATCAGTTAGTAAGAGAGGGTGCCTGGAGAGGGTGTCCCCTGGGTAGGATATGTGATGGGGAGGAGATGGGTGAAGAAATGAAACCTGCTTGATTGCCCAGTTCCATAGATCAGAAGTTCCTTCCCTCTGCACCCCCAGCAACAGATGCTTTCCCTGTCAAGAGCCACAAGCCATGCAGCCAGGATCTGCAGCTTCCCCCCCCCCTTGGCATTTTGCAATGCATTGTACAAAACCACCCCTTCCAAGAAGCAGTTTTTCTTTGAATGTTGGAGTGATTGCTATTTCCGGCAGCCCCTCTGAAAGCTGCCGAAGATCTGATCCAGGCCTTTGGAGCTGGGTGTGCCCTAGGGCAGTGGTCTCCAAACTTTTTTGATCGCGCACCCCTATCAGTAAAAAATTTTTGAGCACGCACCCCCACTATATGTATATTTATTTATTTGACATATGGACCGAGTGAGGGCGCCAGTGTCAATCCATATATTAAATATTAGTAAAGCTTAATTTCTTTCTTATTTTTTAGATAAAAAATAAATATAAATAGAAGTTCTAATATTTTCTTCCCACACCCCAGTGGATCATCTTGTGTACCCCCTGGGGTGTATGCACCCCACTTTGGAGACCACTGCCCTAGGGGAAGGGTGGGTTGACATTGTTCAGGTACAGTGTGTGTGTGTGTGTGTGTGTGTGTGTGTGTGTGTGTGTGTGTGTGTGTGTGTGTGTGTGTGTGTGTGTGTGTGTGTGTGTGTTGCAACAGAGTGTCAGGTCAACTGCAAAAAGCCCCAAAGCAGGGCAATGCACAAAGGCAAGATGCCTCTGCAAGGGCACAGAGACTGATCAAAGAAGGAATTAGACAGGACTGGATTAAGTTGGCATAGAAAGTTACCCAGGGCTGCTTGCTTTCTTCTACTGCTGTGACGATCCCCTTAGGTTAAACATTTCTTCCCAGTGTACAGGGAAACAGGAGAACTGCGGTGAACTTGGAGATCAGGTTGACTGAATAGCAATCAGTTATCTGTACGCTACCTCCCTGTGCTCCCACCAGTCACAGTCCCCAGTCACTTCCCAGTTGCGTTTTGATTACAGGCGGGATGATAGCTGAGTTCTCATTTGACTGGTGTGGTTTAGGGCTGGGCTTGTGCAAAGCAAAACTCATGTCCAAAAATGGTAACATTCGTCCCTTTTTTTAAACTTAAAGGAGGGGAGGAGTGTTAGGAGGAGTTCTAGCTTCTTCTTTTCATTTTTTTAAGCCAAAGGCATCCTGTATTAGATCACCCTGGAATCCTAATCCCTGAAACATTTCCCTTTTAGTCGCATTGTCAGACAATAAAGGAGAATTAAAAAAAAAAAAACTTTGGCAGGGCAGCTCCTAGAAATGTGGCAGCCATGGACTCACTGGAGTGAATTACTTTATCAGTTTACCCTTGTATCACATATTCCCGCTGTTTGAATTCTGAACAGAAAAAAATGTATCATGTCTGCAGGTAGCAAGTATAGAGCTTGGAGACGGGAGGTGATAGAACTGGCTTTTTCTTTTACATTGTTTATGGTTGGGCTGTCTACAGGCAGCTGAGAGTAACTGGGAAAGGGGTGTGTACCAGGAAAAGGACCTTTCATCTTTCCTTCTTCCTCCCCCTCGACCTGAGAGAGTCTTACAGGTACTTTAATGTATAGTTTACCAAAATGGTGAGTTTGAGAAACACTTCCACTAAAGATGTGTTAATTAGAGGGGATAGCTATGGAACTTCTGTCAATGGCTTTCTAAAAGCTACAGGGAGATGAAAAGCTTGAGAAATAAAGCGTGCAAACAAAGGTACTTATTTGAGAATAGAGATGATAGCCTAAGAGTTTACATGTCAACAAAGGGGAAAGAAGAGGGGATTTAATTTGCAAACCACAGTGCAGGGAACAATTATCCCAAGGACCAACCTGTAGTAGTTGGGCAAGGGGGTTCTTTTTTTCAGCTTAACCACTCATTCCCTTCAGAAACTGTCTGGACTGTTGTCCAGAGCTTAATTCTCATGTGTATTTGGATGATGAATTTGAAAAGTTACAACATGGCCTAGTGAAGCCCAACGATCTTCTTTACAGAGCAAAAGGAGCAATATCACTCGTAGGCTACTTCTCCAAAGCAACAGGCAGATTTTAATTTTCTTATATGAGGTATATCAGAGGGCAGCATTTAGAGTGACTGTATGTGTAATGCAGCACTCTGGCTAGTTTGCAAGTAGTGATCGAATCCAGGACTTCTGTATCTTAAAAACAGTTTTCTTACATAAAATGAAAGGGTAGTGTTTTTATCTCAAGAATGACACTCATTGACCTCTGTGATCTGACCTCTAGAAGGAGACAGAGAGCTACACTGCCAACTTTGATACACTTGAGAACCGAGGAGGTAATATGAACCAAGGCAGTATTTAGTGCATGTTGTTTAAAATAATCCATTGAAATGGACCTGGAGCCAATGAACTTAAAATACTGGTGTTATTCTTGTTCCTATTAAGATGGAAGGGCTGTGAATATTTGTGTATCCCTTTCTTTAGGGAAGTGAGGGGATGTGACACGTCCCCCTCTAGATGTTACCGAAAGAAAGGTACCCTGTTCTCCAGTGAATGTAGGATCCCCCATCTCCCTCTGAGCCACCACGCTATTGTATGTGTGATATCTGACCCGGGTGGAAGAGGTGGATGACCCCCGAAGTCCCTCCCACAAGTTAAGCTCCGCCTATGTGAATCACCAGCATTAGTCTGTTCACAGCAGTATGAGCAGATGTTCAAATATCATTTTGCGTGGTGCCTCCTTTACTTCACTGAGGTTTGAATATGCCTATGGACTATATGGCTTGCCTCCTTCGTTGGGGGCTGCTGGGGTTGGGGAAGTAGTGGTAGCTCCAAGCACTACCAACTTGTTGCACAAAAATGAGACATGGAGCAAGTGACTTCATGTCTTCCTCTTCTTAAAAAAGGAAGGAAATAAGTAACAATGTTGATAATGAAATGATCATCACTGGGCATCTGCATTAACATCCCACTGAGATGAGTACAACCATAAACCCCACTGAGCTTGGGGGGGTTTTCTAGGCTTTCTACAGCGATGCCTCTGAATCTGTTCTGCTTGGCTTATGTTTTTTTAGGGTTTCCTCCCCTCCCAACCACAACAGCTAGAGGCTTGTTTTTTAATGTCTGTCTATATTTAATGTAAAAGAAAAATGAGATTCTGGGCCAAAAATGATTGCTTTAGAGAAGTGCCAGGATGGTGAATGGATATATACCAGTTATTTCTGAGCTCTGTGTGTACATAATATTTTTGTACAAGGATGTTTCAGAAAGCAATGGTGATTTTGAAATAAAACCATTTATGTGCACTACACAGCAGCAGAGAACACTGATAGTAGCACTGTTAAATGCACCCACCATTTACATCTATATAGAGAAGTGTTGCGGTGCAGATTGCACATAAAATGGTTTTATTTCAGAATTGCTGTTCCATGTACAAGGGTGTTTCAGAAAGTATATATGTATTTTCTATAGTCAGTTTTACAGTGTGGTCTTTCTATTTCAGTATTTTCATAGGGAATGGTTCTGTCATCTTTTCCCCCCCATTTGTTGGTAGTGCAAGGGAAAAGATGCTGTCCTAACACTTCAAAGCAGGAGGCCCAGTGTGTGGCTGTGTACAGCTCAGGGGCTCTGCTTTAGTAGTCAAAAATAGTAGACGCTTACATTAAAGTTGCTGTATCGTAAGAGATTTCTGCCACCGCTTGGCAGCCAGTGAAAAACATGGGCATGTCTACATATGCTTTCTGTGGGATGCCACCAGCTCCTTTAACAACTGGTGCACTCTGTACCCTGTCTGCAGAGCTGGTAGGAGTGCGCAGGTGTGCAAGTACTTTGATGGCTTTCTAGTAGCAATGTCTGTGTGCCAGAAGAAGGCTCAGGAGACAGATGTGCCCTAAGTTGAATCACTCTCTTAACTACCTTTTTTTCCTCTTCAGGACTGTGCTAAGTGGGGTGATGATGTTACCAGGGTGAAATGCTGAAACCCCTGACAATGCTTAGGAAAATCAGCTTTTCCTGTTCCAGTCGCATAGCACTTCCATAAGAGACTTTTTGGGGTGTTGGTTCATCCCTCAAAAGGGTCTTTAAGCAGCTTTAAAGAGCTGCTCTTGGTATTTATATTCACTTAAGGGAGCAGGAGAGTAATGAACAGAACTAATTCTGCTAAATCTAACTTTTAATAAGATTCTGCACAGGCCTTTGTGCAGCAGCAGAAGGCCTCTCTGGGATATTAAAGCATTTTCCTTGCAATATCAAACTCATCTCTGTACTTTCTTCCTCCTGAAATATCGTGAGCCTTTTCTTTCCTCTCTTCTTTTCTATCCAAGAAAACAAGAGAACCAGGCCTCTGCAAAATAACACTAGCCAAGCTGTAACAGGTACTTACTGCTGTTTTTCATTGTTTTAAAACAAAACTTGCTGAAAGCTACTGCCAGAAAAAAATTCACCTGAAATACTTTCATCTGCAAGCTAATAGGAAGCCTGTCTACTCTTGCTTGTGCCTGTGAATGTTCTTCTGTGAGCATTTACTAGCTGAAGACACTGTAGGGCTGAAATAAGATTCACAAAAGCTACTTGGAAAGAACCGGCAGCCCACAAGAATTTCCGTATCTTAATTCAAGAAGACTGGAGGCCTTGATCAAGCCCCACTGTCAATGAAGAGACTGCCATTGTCCTTGGGAGCTAGAGTGGGTCTTGCATGGGTGAACTCCTTGAAGGTTGACAAGCTTGGGCTTGGTTGGATCAATTGAGGAAGCAATCTAGAATTAAAGAAGACAAAAACCCAGCATGAGCCTCATGATATCAAAGCTGCTTTCCCTCTCCCCAGCCAACTGATGAAGTTAGCACCAGCACTATTGTGCAAAGCCAGTGATTTGATTTGATTTGATTTTACTTTTGGGAGGGGGGGGGGAGACACACATTCTTCAGTCTGGAATGCCCTGGATAGGACTTCTGGAGGTGCTGAACACTTGGCACATTTGAAAATCACTTTTGATTTCTCAGATTGTGCACTCTAAGTTCCAAGGCTCTTCTTTATTCATATTTGAAAAATATCCAAGACTGGGGAGCTGGGAAACAAACTCAGATCTCCAGATCCCTGGCCCTGTACACTAACTGCAATGTTACGCTGTTTCTGAATGGACAATTGCCATCTTGACAAAATCGTGTAGAGAAGGATGAAGGATCCATTCTTAGAGTGAACAAGAGGGAGAAAAAATATAACAGCCCTGCCTACTATATACACTGAAAGGGATTATACCAACTGTTTTATAGAAGCTGATTAACTTAGGTGATCCATGTACTTTTTTTGTTAAATGTGGCAATAAATTGCACCTCTTGGATGAGAGCTCTTAACTCTTCATTTTTATGGTGCTAGCATATCAATGACAGCAATGGCTAAACTGTACTGAACACTTTTCCTGTTTCTATATTCTAGGTAAATATTTACCAACTACAGTATCTATAAGATGATTTAAATGCCTGCAAATATCTCTAAGAAATGGCACTATCTCAGTGATTTCATCCTCTGAATCTATCTAGTGAGCCCTGTGAAATGTGCCATATGAAAAGATGCTTGTGAAAGTGAATGGTGGCTGGTTGATCCAGAAAGCTGTAAAATTACTGATTTCTAGGTCTCAAAGTTCAGTGTAGTTTGTTTGGATCTAGCTCACCAGCTTCTATTATGGGTCACACCGTAATGATTCAGGTGTTGCCAAACTACACCTAAATTGGATGTGGTCTAGGTCTGTGGGTAGAATTAACAACTAATGATGTACCCTGTATGTGCCCCTTTGGCAGTACGTTCATGAGGAATAGCATGAGGCTGACAATCCTTCTTGTCTATACACATTGCTCTTTTGGCTTAAACCTGGGCTGATGCTGCCTTCTAGTTGTGGCTGTCCCTTCAGGTACCCAGCTTTGTAGAAAGCTGTAAAGGGAATGGCCCCCAAGTAGCCACTATACAAGTGTGATTCTGTTTTCCTGAATTCCAGCAGGAAGTTAACCTCTTTTAGGTTGTTTCCTGACAATAGCCTCTTTCACAGAAATGATAGTGTCCATTGTGACTGAGCAGCAGCAGCAGCACAACGTTGTGTCCTTGAGCTTCAGAAACTCAGCTAAGTGATACCACATAATCAACAGATCAGATACAGGCCTTGTTTGTACTCAACCTGTCTCTCTTCTGCCAGAAGTTCTAGCACCAGACAGCAGCTACCACTGCACATCCATGTGATTGTGGCAGACAGTCCACCAGGGCATGAAGTGCACCTTGGATGGCACCATTTGCTGAAGGGTGTGCAACAGCTGGCAGAAGATGTGAGGGCGTCTATCCACAGGTGGTAACCCTCCGCAGGCAAAAAGAGGGTTTTGCCCCAACAGGAACTCTGGGTGTGAACATGGTTAGTTTTGTCAACTAATTCTCGGCTCTGCTGACCAAACCTTGGAGTGTAGCCTAAGCCTACAGTGGGTAGGGAGCTCATACCTTACTTTGTCCTGCTTGCCACTTAGATTCTTTATTGGTATTAAGTGTGCATGTACACATGCACACACACACAGAGCAGTTAATTCTCTGCCCACTTTGCATGCATAGAACTGAATTGTCTCCACACCCACTTCTGTCATTTATGTAACAACTGCTGAAACATTGCAGGAGAGATGCATTCCCTTGATTCTCCTCTTTTTACAGGACTGCCTGCTCATCTGCTATTCTGTGCTCTGTTTCCAAGAACATTGATGGCTTCGGAAATTGTTTCATTGTCTTAAATAAGTTCTGGAGCAAGCCCATTGTCAATAGCATATTCAACTTACTGTTGTATTTTTGATCTGTAAAAATGCTTAACTCAAAAGTATCACTTTAAGTGTTGCTGCAGAGGATACGTTAATCACTGGCTTTTAGGGCAATTATTCATCATAGAACAGTGGGAGCTGGCTCATACTCTTTATGATGACGTTTAAAAAAAAAAAAGAAAAAAGTACGTTATTCATTTTAACCTCTTTGTGTTGCAAGAGGAGTGAGGTATGTGGGCTTTGTAGTGACTTGCTCATCCACACAGCAGCTTGTTCAGTGAAAAAAGGAAGGAGGAGGTGGGGATGGACTAGAGAATGGGAACATTTTGGGAAACATTATGAAAGATCACTGTGAATAGCCTTAGAAAAGATAAGCATGCTGGGTCAAACTGTTGGTTCGCCAAGTGTAAGAGTTGTCCCCCTGATTCCCTGGCATCTAGTCCAGTGATGTGAATGTGTGCATCTGGGGAATTCCTTCCTGATTGCTGCAGGCAACCTTTGAATTTGTGTGCATTTGATTTGGTTATTGTCATCTGACTATGCATAGCTGCCAGCACTAAAGGTGATGACGTTGTCTACCATCATTCTGTTAGGAATGATTTTTCAGTGTGTCACCATGTACATATGGTTTGCCCTGTGCCAGCCTACCACATAGGAGATTTGAATAGAAACTGTCCCAATACTTTTTCCTGGCTGTCTAGCAAGAATCAGTTTTCAAAAGTGATCAGCACTGTGTTTTTAACATGGTGCTGGCCTGCTACAGAAATCAAATATACCTAAAATACAGCTTTGAGAAAATACAGATCTAGTGGTGTTATTACAATGGCTTGGACTGCAACAACAGTTGGATTATACTTAGGGGGGGAAAAATCTTTTATGCTACAATTGAGACATGACATCCCCTGGCCAAAGCATTAAAATGACCATTGCTGGCACACTATAATAAAACTCAGTCTGAATGGCTACTCTTGTCTTGAGCAACTTCCTCTGGACATAGGTGTTCATTACATGTGAGAGACAACTCCAAGGCCTAGTTTGCAATGCATTTGCTATGTGCTTAATGAGGATGCATGCTACTCACTGCGGTACCTTTGGAGTCTACCTATGCTCAAGCTGTGAAAGTTTTTGTAGTTAGTGGCCTTGGTGACAGAGATAGTAAAAGATAGCACAGCTTTGCTTTAGAAGAACTAAGGACTTTGCACCCTGGCTAATTTTATAGTATCATGTGTCTGGGAGGTCCTCCTGCCTGTGGCTTATCATTGTTGTGTCTGCCACTTAGGTCACTCTTGGGGCCTTGGTTACATTGGTATGAGGCGGCTTTTCTGACACTAGGCTGGAAAGTAAGGAAGTAGGCAGTGACTTGTGAGAGAGGTTGGAAGCTGTGTCCACTTAAAAGCCTTCATGAGGGTGGTGCCTTAAAGTGCCTCTGGCAGTGAGCGGGCCTGCTGCACTTGCTGAAGTTGCCCATAAGCTTGCTGGTCATGCTGCTATTTTTAAAGGCCCATTGCCATCGTAGGGCCCAAGGAACAATGTCAAAGCAACTCTCATGGTATCTAAGAATGCATAATTCATCCATCGCCACGTGGATGTGCATTATAACAATTACCATTACTTTAAGAAACATACTGTTTTTAAGAGCCCCGTGGTCTGATGTAACTTCATATGCCCCCATCCAGCTACAGGCTTATTTAAAAAAAAGCTCTATATCCAAAATGCCTATATCTAAGTATTGCCAAATATGAGCTTGGCAAGAGGGAGCCCATTCCATCATCTCCATAAGAAAAGTCCTCCTGCCTCACCCAGGATTGCAGATACCCAAACCCTATGGAGAGGAGCATGAAGAAAGTGATGTGTGTGACAGGATTGCCTGTCTGTCAGGCCTTCTGTCTGACAGTAGCTATGCTTAAAGCTCAAATCCAGTTGGCTTTCTCATGGGTACTTCCAACTGCATTTTGATCTCTTTAGGCAAGACTGACTGAGGCTGGTGGCCGGGCAGGGGACTCATGAAGACGGGGCCTTTGAGTGTGGAGAAATTGAAGACCTTGGGGTTAAGCAACAACAAAAATGAGTTCACTGAGTGAAGCCACAAGTGTTAATAGGATTAGCTAAGAGTGGGCTTGCTTCCTGTTTCTCTGCTGCTGCTGTCTCCTTCCCCCCACCCTTCATTATAACAGAACTTGGCCATAGGATGTTTGTGGTGTGGCTTGGAGCCAGACAAGCCTGTTAACTCCCTATTAGGCAGCAAAGCAACACTCCTCCCCCATGTCAGTTTTCCGTCATCCTGTTTTTCCTTCCATGGTGGTAATACTGACATCCTATTGGTAATGGATGTGCTGGATGACTACAAGCTGCATCTTGTCAGGGTTGTACTAGCATCGCAGCTGACTGACGGCCTACAGGTGGAGGGCCTCTGATTTGTCTTGGCTCCAAGTCATCCCTTTCCTAACTCCCTTTCCTCCTACCATCAGCTCTTCTTTCCCTTCCACTCCAAGTGCCTTCAAGGACTGAGATTGGTGTTAGAGAAGCTTTTGTCCCCACCAGTCCTGATCTACAACTGTGTTGTATCTCTTCAGCCTGAAAGAACTCAAAGCACAATGAAATGCAACCATGTTTTTTGGTGGGTGGTCTTGAACCAGCCAGCGAAGGTATGCCTCATAGCTGATGTGCATATGAGGGGATCATTTTGGCTATGATGTCTTCTTCCATTAGCCTCTTCTATTCTTTTAGGATGCGATTCTCAGATGCTGCTCATCCACGACTCCAGTGAAAGTCAGTGGCCATGCTAGTTGCTCAGTACCTCTGGAAAACCAGTGTTGGAAGTCTTATCCATGTACATCCCACTCCAATCCTTGGGGGATATTGACTTCCCTCTTGACTTCCCTCAGTATATAAGTATATATCCCCCATGGATTGGAATGGGATGTGCATGGATAAACATAGTGGTGTATGGCCACTTATCCAGCTGAATCTTGTAGCTATGGATCAAACTACACATGCTGAATGCCTCCTGGAAAATGCAGTCATCCTTTTCATGTGGGAAATGACAGCAGAACCTGCCATTCCATTGTACTGAAGCCAGCGTACGCTTCTGAATGGGAAGTGCTGACAGATGATAAAGGCTGTCTCGCCCATTTATATTCATTCAGGTGGACCCCGGTGAGAAGTGAGGCTCCATTTCAACCTATGTGCTTCTTCTCAGATCCGTGCAGTTCATGTAGGTCTCTGGATTTCAAGAGACCAGCATCCTGATACTTACAATCAACCTTAAAATCAAATCAATGTGGGTAACTAAGAGATGGATTGGGGTGCAAGGGGGAGTTTCTTCCATAAAATCATTCAAAGGTGTGTGTGTGTGTGTGTGTGTGTGCGCGTGCATGCGGGGGTGGGGGTGGAGGATGAATCGGGATCAAATCAGTCTCTTGCTGCTTTGGCAATAATGTGAAGTCTCCTTAATTCTGCAATGACCCTAGATGACTTTGGTGATCCTCTAAGTGCCTTTAATGAAAAACTGTATAATATAAAATGGGGGTAAGTTCACCAGCACCTGACACTTGCTCTATTTGCTATGTTGCAAGCTTTCTCTGTTATCTGCCTAGCTGCCTGGGTGTTTACAGACTCAAAAGCAGCTCAAGGCAGTAAGAGGCTGAAACTGGTGAGGAAATGTAGTCTTGTTTTAATAACTAGCTATATTAAATTATCAGGGTAAAGAGGTAGAACTGACTGTAAGGAATGACCAGTAGGCCCATCCGTCACAATATTACAGGCACCTTCTGCTTCTTTCAGTCATCCGTCAATCTAATTTTCCAGGGGAGCCCTTGTGAAGCATCTATTTTTGTGCTGAGCAGCGTGTCCTCAAAAATGAATCTGTGCGGGAACTTTCACTCTGCCTCCCTGTGAACAGGTTCATGGTGGTGTAGAGTGGGTCCCACAGAGAATGCACTTGCCTCAGTATTAGCCTGTCCTTAGTATCGGGTTTAGTCCTATAACCCACAGAAGAGTGATGCACAGGATCTCTCTTTCAGCAGGGTTTGAAAAGGATCACTGTGTCATAATGTCCTAGTTGCTTACTCTCATGTTTCTTTTCAATTGTTTAGTGATGCTATAGAACTCTTCTCTTGTGGCATTTATGTCAATGATGCCATTTTACAGCACAGCAGATAAAACTTAGTTTCCTTGAGAAAACATTGGTTACAGTCAATGGCAGCGCTCTGTTCTGGTTTGTAAGAGTCCACTAGAAATCTCCAGCTGCCCCTACTAAGATGATGCATACAAACAGTTTACCATGAGGTGAAGGAGATGAGGTGCTAACTGCACATCAGCTGCTTCTTGATAATTGTCCATCTTCCTACTCTTCCCCCACAGTAAGTGGAAACTTAACTGGTAGTTTGCCACCTTTCATCAAGGGCTGTGTGTGGTTTTGCTTCCGCTTCCGCTTCCTGCAGATTAAAAGTGTGC
This sequence comes from Crocodylus siamensis, assembly GCF_052110815.1. Classification (NCBI taxonomy): domain Eukaryota; kingdom Metazoa; phylum Chordata; order Crocodylia; family Crocodylidae; genus Crocodylus; species Crocodylus siamensis. The sequence continues at coordinate 224,477,771 of NC_143396.1, read as the reverse complement.
ATGCTAACAGTTACAATGGGACAAATGCCATACACTAAAATCCCTGTGCTTTTCACCTTGTGGTAAATTGTTGGTATGCCTATACCTTTAGACAGTGATGGAAATATATGAAACCATGTCATTTCTAGCGTGGGGGATTTGTGTGGGCCATACAAGAAAGAGCAGCCACTAGGCCTGTGTGTGCATGTATTGTATATGTCTTTCTGAGCATTTCCAGGTACTGTTTCCTATGCTGTATTGGTGTGGTGATGCCTTTATGAAGGGCTGTTGTCTGTGCTGTACCTGCTCTGTGTGCATTCAAGAAGAACTTCAGTCTTTTTAGTTTGGTTTGCTTAGCACCTTTCCCCAGCCACAACTTCAGTCCGACAAACTGTGTGGAGGAGGCTGTGCTGGGGACAGGGAGAAATGCGTTCTATAAAGGCTTCATTAAGAACTGGTCTGTTTTGAGATGGCTAACACGTGGAAACTAGCTGTTTCCCAAGGGTTTTGTTAGACCGTTGGGGAACTCTGGCCAGGATGAGACTGTTTCCAGCTGTGGGGAGCCAAGTTTGAACTCACCCTGGGCAAGAACCCAACTCCTTGGCTTTTCCCTGCCAGAAATCCTGATCCCCAGTCTGCACTACCAAGTGCTGCTGCTGCTGCTGCTGCTGCTACCAGTCTTTAACTCAAACCTCAGCAGTGAAGCAGGATGAAGAGGCCACACAGATTTGGGTAAAATAGTGTTCATTTGGCAGCAGTGAAGGGTTTTGCATGCTAAAATCTCATGGCCAACAGCAAAGATAAACAAAGTAGGGAGCTGGCCATAGAGAAGTGCTTTGTGCATATAGATTTAGCAGGGGTTTATGGGAAAAGCCTCATTCGCTGGGAACTGGAGTGTCTTCTCCTTTATTGTGGCACATGGTAGGCTCCTTTCTTCTATGAAATGTGACATCTCTGTCCTCTCTCCAATTCTTTCATCAGGGCTGGAATGGGACAGAGTTGGCACTTTGCTAGAGCAAGAAAACCATGTAGCCATGATCATCTTTGCCCCCCCAGCAAACATGTAGCTCCATGAAACTGCCCATCTTATTTTCCAGTTCTCAGGTGCCATTGCTTCTTGCAGCTGTCAAGTGCTGGTGTTTACATGGCCTTGGTCCATGGGTTCAATCAGCTTCCTGTGGCACTGCTATCACATGGAGAAAAAAGGAGAGAGCCAGTGCATCTGCAGTGACTGAGCCTGGCAGATTGGAGGCCTCGCTAAGCCATCGTAGGATGGGTCCTCAACAACAACATGAAATTGTGGCCCCTTGGGATAACATCTGACATTGCAAGTCTCAATTCTGTCACTAAAGATAAGTAGTCACCAGAACAATTCCCTGGTTGCCATTTCACATGGTGCTGCCTTCAGCTTCTAATGCTGTCAGGGTTTGCAATGGGCTGCTCATTTGCAGCTGGCAGGTTTATATTAAGAGTTTCCATCAGGTCTGTAGTTACAAATCATTACATGTTCTCACAAATAGTTATAAACACAATGGCATGTAGATAAGTTAACACGCACGCACCTGTCCGCAGTGTACTGTGTAGTTAAAATTGCTTATGGGCATTGCAGTTTGTGAGGCCATGCTCCTGTTAGTGCAGCCACACCTCCCCCCAAGACTGTAATTTTGTGTCCCAGTGTATCATTTGTGACACATTACACTGCACTCCATGCTGTTCCTGCCTCTGTAAATGCTCCAGCTCTGCCAACTACAGTTTCTGAAGGGGTGAGGGGGAGGGATATTAGAAATCTATAAAGAGAAATTTCTACCTTGGGGATCTTTCCTTCCCCCTTCTGTAAGGACTTGTTTCTTTAAAACTGCTGGCTGGCCATAATCCAATCACTGCTGTAATTAGTAAAATTATTATGGTAACTAAGACCCCTTGAAGGCTCATGCCTTCTATTTGCAACTTGCCTGATGCATCCAAGTTTGCTGCTAAGGAGGGGATAAAGGGAATCCCCTTGGCAGTATTTAGTGGGAAGCCTCCCATCTCGCTTACATGCAAAAGCTGTAGCATCTAAGTTGCTACCTCTCAAACCCCTGGCAAGGTTTGTTACCTCTTGGTATCCACTGTCACCTGCTGCTGTCTGGTAAGTGGTAATGCTTGGATTGTTTTATGTTCAATCCCCTCCAGTCTGGCAGGGAGAAGAATGCTATATTCTCCACTCAGAAGAGAGATCCCTTTCCTGAGCCTCTCCAGAGATCCCTTTGCCAAAGAATGGCCATTGGGACAGAGGAGAAATGAGAGCTCTCAATGGGGGATGTGACATTTGTTCAGTAGTGGTCACTCTGCTCTCCGTTTTGTCTGGTGGACAGCAGAGTTGGAGGGACTTGTTGAGCCTATAGATAAGGTTGGCTTTGTCTTTTTGGTGTGGGGGCAAATCTGTCCTGTCATCAGCAAATGATGCAAGGCATTGTGCTACCATCCTCTGAAAATGGCACTTCTTCCTGGATGAGGCATCAATAAGCATATAATCAAAGGAAACACTGTAGCATGGAGTTAAGTGGCAGCTGGAGGTTGATACCCAGGGCAAAAGGATGCAAGTGGTACCTGCTTCTTTTGCATAGTTAAAACAAACACCACCTCCAACGTCTATCTCCTTTTACTTGTCACTTATGCTTTCTTACCTTCAAAATAATGCATGTTCCTTCCTTTTCTCTCCCTCAAGCTCTCTGCTTTCCTAAGTAAGACTGAGTGAGTTAATTTCTCGTGTCTGCTGATTCACGCTTCTGTCTAGGGCTCAAGGTTTCCAAGCAGGCAAAACCCTCTGCTGCTTTCTTCAGATGTTTCCTTTTTAGGACCAAGGAGATGATATCCCAAGGGCTTTTCCTGTTCTTCTGTCCCTTCTTCCACCTGTTTATCTATTTTGCTTGTAAGGTCCCATGCTGGTTGTGCCCGCATACCTCTCTCTACCACCCTTATAGTTACTTTTTCCACCTTATATCAAGCACACAGTAAATCAGACTGGCTCTTTCCTCTTGTGTAGGAGGGGGACCATGGAGAGGAACGTGGAATGTGGGCAGGGGTAGTGCAGGCTGAGGGGAAAGAGGATGAAGGGGCAGGCAGAGCAACACGAAACAAAGGATCTGACATGTTGAAATATTGGTGCGTCCAGCTGCCAACTCTGCCAGTTCTCAGGCTGGATGTGCTGAGTGATTGAATTGGTTTGTTCGTATGTGTATTGGCCTGTGTTGGGATCAAGAAAGCAAAGGAGTATTCAACCTGCTTTCTTTACAGGGAAAGGAAAAGTATTTCCTACCACAGAATCTTTATTTCAATTACAGGGAATCTCATTTAATTGTTTTTACAGACTGGTGCTGGGCAATAGTAATGCTATAATGTGTGTGAGTTGCAGTGTGGTTCCCTACAGCTGAAGTGGGGGTATAAGAAACATTTTAAAAGCTGTTGGTGGGTGTTGGTCTGACTCATGTACACTTTTTATACCGCTGGAAATGGGCAGACGTTATGCTTGCTTGTTGCCTGGTTTCAATCTTTGATATCACAATCCCATAGAGTTCATCATGTTAACACATTAGAGACCCTCATGTTACCAGATTAGAGTGGAACAAGATATGACCCAGACTGACTAGGCAACCTGTGGGTTTGGCACAGAGCCTTATTCTTAAGATACGGAGCAAGTCCTAGAATATCAATTACTCCAAGACAGGAGTCAGCCTGTGCAGTCCAGAGGGAATTCACAGGACAAGACTAGCAGATGTGCAGAGACCACAGCCTGTCCCACAAACCGATACTTTCTCTCTCTCTCTCTCTCTCTGTTTCTTTGTACTTTCTCATATGTCTGCAGCCATCTGTTACCTTGTATGTGAGTGGTAAGCTTTTTGGGACAGAGCTCATCTTTTTGTTCTGTGTTTTGTACAGCACCTTGCACAATGGGGTCCAGGTCCATGAATTGGGCTCTGAAGTACCATACTAATACAAATAATTATGAAGAAACAAACAGGTTTTAAAGGGATACTATTAACATTTACCTGGTTCTGTAGAACTTTCACATGTATTGATGACCACAACTCTAATTGACTTCCCCATTTTAGCACTTATTTATGTCTACTTGGCTTGTACAAAGAAAATATTTTCAATTCCTTATTCTCTTGACTACCTCAATATGTTTGAGTTCCCATCTGTTTTAGTTGTTGATGTGGCCACTATTATCATAGCATTTGAACATCCTGAAATCTTTATTACAAAGTAAGGAAATATTTCTTGCTACCAATGTGAAACTGAGACCCAGAGGCTAAATTAAATAACCTGCCCAAGTCCATGGCAGAGTAGGGAATTGGATAGGTATCCCTAAAGTCTCAGGGTGGTACCCTCCTCATTGTACCATCTTCTGTGTTCCCATTTGCACAATGAATATTCACAGAGCCCAGGTCTACATAACAGACTTCTCTCAGCAAAGCTGTCTGACAAGGTCTGTACAATGATCAGCAGAGCTAGAGTGGTAGATACTCCTGGTCTGAATGCAGTTGTAGATGATCAGTATACCTTATTTTGCTTGTGAGGACGTCTCCTACTATATCACTACAACACTGACGTTAAGGCTGCATCTGTACTATAGGTATTTTAATGGTATGAGAATACTGGTATACCATCCTGGGAAAGTGCTCCTAGCGTGGCTGTAGGCTTAAACTATAAAGGAAAAAATTTGCAAAACTTTCCATTCCTGCTGGGTTTGTTTCCCCCCCCCCTTTTTTTTTAAAACTTTTTTGATCTCTAGCTTGAGCCTAACTCCTGTACAGTATTCCTAAATGCATTTCCTTCAGGGCCACTGGGTTGATAAAGCTTGAAAGGTTTATTTTTAACTTCAATTCTTCTTCCTACTCTCCTCACTCCCTTGCCTTTCCGCACCCTCATTAATGGGACCTGTGAAGCCAAATCCCTGATCTCATTTTAATCTGGCATTGTCTTTGATGATCTCCTGTGCTTTGGGTTGAAGTTCACTGTTCCGCTTAGATGGGTTGCTGGCTCTCACGCTCTGGTACATTAATAAAATGATACCATCACGGAAAGGAAGTGCATAAAACTGTGCTTCTGTTAACAAACTGTCAAGAATTATCTCCAGCTTCTTTATTTGTAGGGTACGTTCTGCATGCTGTTTTCAAAAACTCATTTTGAATTTCTTTTCAGCCATGAGCTCTGTGAGATTTTGTGCATGACCATAAGAGACATCTGAAATGGTGAAGCTTTTGTGTAGAACACCGTCAGATTACATGGTTCTGAGATTGAGGGGGGATGTCATTTGCACAGTGCATGCAAGGAAACAGCCATGGTGGCAAACAACAAATCTCTTCACTTGTATCTGTGTATACTGTACACCGCCAGGGCTGTCCTCTGTATAAACATGCTTAAGTGATATGGAAAGATAGTTCTTTTCTTTAGTCAACAAATCAGGAACTGAGAGATCATGAGCCTGTTGTTTCTGGCTCATCCATGAAATGCTTTGAGGCTTCCCCAAGGTCGCACAATCTGTCCCTTAGTTTCATCTGTAAAATGGGATTAACTTTCAGGATAATTCATCACCATAGTATCCAGGTGGCTCAAAATATAAATGAAGTTTTATAACCCCCCACAAAGGAAGTATTATGTAAATGTTTACCATGTATGTTTACTTGTCTACCTCAGAATTTGTTTGGGGCTTATTTTCTTACAATATGTAGAGCACTTTGTGATTCTCAGAAGAATACAAAGCATATTCAGATGTACATGTGAGGTACAGCATGCCCTCTGAGTCTGTTCATGGGCTTGTTATACGGAGTTAAATCTGTTCTGGAAATGGTGCAATTCAGTGGTTCTGTAGCAAGGCTGAAGCCATACAGAGGAGGGTGAGTAGATGCATACTTCATAAACGCAAAGTATTGTGGATAGCTTGCCTTAAGCTGACCTAAAAACACTCTTGCATTGGCAGTCTCTTCATTTCCACCAAATCTTCAAACCCAAAATCTGTCAGAAACCTCTTGTATTTTTCTTTTGTATGTCCAAGATGAACTTGTCTTCTTGCTTTTGTTTATTAGAGAGAGCCTGGGTGAGGAAAAAGGGGTTGTGTTTGGTTTTTTTGCAGCCCGCTCAAGACACGTAGTGCCACCTTTGTGGGCACTTTTGCGACAATCACGTCCCTCACTGCTGATTGGCCAAGAGGTCCTGGAGGCCATGTCCCTTGCTGAGCTTTAATTACCCTTGTATTCAGTTTTTCGCTCTTGTATCTGTGTGCTGCATATTAGCATCTGTGTTGCATTCCAAGGGGTGGTGGTTGGTCCAAACTGTAGATGGACTGGAGTGTGCCAAAGAATGAAGCAGATTTCCTGGATGGATGTCTCTTCTCATGTGGCCATTGTACATGGTGAGTTGAGGACAACAGGCTGGGCCATGTGTACAAACACTGTCTTGCAGCTCCCTTTGCAGTGTCTGAATGACACAAACATACCAGCAAAAATAGGGTTAAGTGGACTTATTGCACTGTGTGATTGTTTACTACATTCTTCTGTATTAATCAGGGTTGGCCTCCAAATCCGGAAGCAGATTAGCACTTAGTTGGAGCCCCTGAAGTAATGCCATTTGAGTTGGTGCTCCTGTTTATCCACACAGTAAACTACTGTGGCCACCAGCTTCTTTTCCCATTCCCTCAGGGGAAGCTTTTTGGCCCACATATGTCTCTGGTGTAAATATGAACCTAGTGGAGTTGTACAGCTTGGTGCACCATGTCCTATTCCTTTTGTTACCTTTCCAAGATGACTACGAGGATGCTCTGTGGAGCAGTTTAGGTTAGTAAAGGTGGCAAACATTAAATCAGCTGTCAGAGAGTGGGAAAGGAGAAAATAATTATTTGCTATCAAAATCTGGCTATGGAGGCAGCATTCTTGGTAAGTGAGAAGGGTTCAAGAGGAGGTTTGATGGTATGTTAAGGCCTACAGCCTCTTGTGGTGATGTTGCTTCTTTAGTCATGCAGTACTCTCCACATCTTGCCCCTGTTGCCAGCTTTCTCATCCCTCTTCTTTCCAGCATAGAGCTAATTAGAGTCAGATTGTTTTCTTGTCAAGTATCCTTTATGTTAAATGAACCTGTAATTGCTTGGTCTCTTTCAGGATGTAGTCTCAGCTAATTGGGACAGCTTGCTCATGATGTAAGAAATGTTTCACCACCTTGTTACTTGAGTCTGTTTACTTCCCAAGCTCTCAAACCTGAGTTTGGTTGGGGGGTAGGGAGGGGCATGGTGATGGCCCCGGGTCTTAGCACAGTCTTGAAATCTTCCTCTGCTTGTGTAGCTATAATCAAAGAGGTAATTTTATGAATCTTGTAAAACAATTAGAATCGCTGGCACAGAAATATTTTTCCTATCCCAATAGAGGAACTCAGTGTCTTACCAGGATTAGGACATGGGAGTTCCTGGGTGCATCTACATGTGCATTAAGGCAACTGGATAAACTCTGGCACAGTTTGTGCCAGAGTTAATTGCTCCTGGGTGCATCATTTCCACGTTCCCTTGGGACTGTAGCACATTGAGCCGGGGTTGAAGGGGGCCCCAGGGGTCAGCCTACCAGCCCAACATGCTGCGGAGTGACTGGCTGGGCCAGCACAAAGGCACTGAAGCCCTCTCGTGCCACAGGCAACCCTTTCAACATCTACACGTGTTGCAGCGGAGTAAATAACTCCGCTGTAAGATAGTACTTGTGTCTGGCAATACTGTCCTATGGCAGAGTTAATTAGTTTACTCTGTCTTAGTAGCACTGCACATGTAGAAGCTGATGTTTTACAGTGAAGCCAATTAATCATTTCTACAATAAACATCTTGTGTAGATGCGCCCCCCTGTCTTTAATTCTGGTTTTCCTATTAGCCCATAGTACAGCTAAGTTTACCACAGAAATCGCTACAAAAATGTAGTGATTTGCAAATTTGTTTCTTAATATGCTTGTCTAGTATAAACCTTTGGGGTTAAGTAGATTTACGGGGAAAACCTATAACCACTTGGGCCCAAGAAAACAATTGCTTATTCCTGTATTTTAAAAAATCCATAACTATTATAGGGTATTATTTATTTATGAGAATCATTTTTATCATTGGGATGAGCTTGTAGATTTTCATAAGCACGTAGCAAGACAAGCTTCTTGGATCTCTGTACCAAAACTTTGACTTCCATGTCATAACTAAAATTCAGTTATACACTGTGGGCAGACAAGGTTCTTTGGGTAAATCTGATATCTTTTATTAGACTGACTCAAATAGTTGGGATTTTCCAACTATTTAGTTGGTCTAATGAAAGATATCAGATTTATCCAAAGAACCTTGTCTGCCAATGTCTTTAGACCAACATGGCTACAACCTATTGTAATTTTACTTTCCTTCCTGGGCTTTACCTCATTTAAGCAATATCCTTAGTCAAGAAAGCAGATGACAACACATCATGAAGGTTGGATCAAATAATAGATGGATTGAACATGCTACCGTGTGGCTGATCTATTTCTTGTTACAGGTTTTTTTTTCCCCCTCCTTTCATTGTGAGGTGGAATCCATGGTCTGCTGCTTTCCAATTTTTTTTTCTATCTCCACCCACACATTGATATTTCTGCATTAAAAGTGCAATTAAGAGTTGCTTGAGTAAAGAACCAAAAACCTTTGCACTTAGGAAATATAGAAAGCAGAAGGTCTAGAGAATTTGGGGAGGTATTGAAAGAAAGCAAGAATCAATAGCAATACATTTTGCATGGCAAGTATTCCAAATTATTACCCAATACCAATTTTGAAAGTAAACTACATTTCAGTGTTTTGTTTAACAACTGTTGCCAAGAAGAATTTGCAGGTTAAAGCAAAGATCAAAACCTTACATTTATATAGTTTGTATGGGAGACCCTCTTCCTTATGGAGATGGGCTGTACTGTGACTTACTGCCCACTGCAGAATGACTTAGAATAAGATTGTCTGTTTGGGAGGGGGTGTGCATATCTATGATTACATATAACGGGAAATTGCATCAAATTCCAAGGCTAGCCAAACATACCTAGAAGACTAGGAAACCAGACTATGGGTAGCAATTTGCAAATCTGTTTCTTTAATATGCTTGTCTAGTATAAAACCTGTGTCATCAAGTAGAATGTGTGGTGCCTTTTGTGTTAGATGTCCCCATGTGGCATCCATTGTGGCTCTGCAGGGAAATACTTTATTCTGCAATGATCTCTGGGACTACTCCTGAGCAGCACTGATGGACTTTAAAGCAAATGAAATCTAGCCGTCATTGGTCATTATGTAGTAGTGACGTCACCGAATCTCCACAGAGAAACTGTTTCATTTTCCCCCCAAATCTGTCATAAACTGGCAGATCTATATGTACTGCATGTCTTGCTGCTGGAACTGCACCACTGGCAACATATAGTGGAAGTACTGATGTAGAAACACAAATGCCTTCTTTACTACTGAGTCCTTTAACCTTGCCCAGAGCGAGATTAGACAACGTGGTGGTTGAAATGTCAGCACTTGTTTGTTCCAGTAGCGTTGCACCAGTGGGAGCAGTAGTGGGAAAACTTGGGGGAAAAGTAAGCACAGAGTAGAGAAGGCTTTAAATTGCATGTGGCAGAGCATTTGGTACTAGAGTCCTCTATGAAGGAGACTAATCCCTGGGTCACTCTAGCAAAAGAACTGAAATATGAAACGGGAATTAAGCCAAGCAATATTAGGACACACTAATATCATGGAATGTGTCTTCTGTTCCACGTGTTTGCCCTGCCTTTTCTACTGAGGCCTTGACACGGCATCCTCTGAAGGGTGGCTTAATGTACAATAGAATAGGTGAAGACTATACACTCTGGCAGTGTAAGGGCAGCCTCGTTTTCAGCGAGTAGGAAATCTGACTACGGGTCACTTACCCATAGAACAGTGGTTCCCAACCTCTTTTATACTGCAGACTGGAAACGCATTTTAATTTTATTTACAAATTTTAAACTTTAATTTTTACATGGGGAGGGGCAGGGTTTCAAGAATCGGAATAGGGCGCCGCAGCTGCGGGGGACCCTGCAGGGCTGTGTAGGCGGTGGCCTAGGGGGACCTAGCTGGGACTGCCCAGGAAGAAGGGACTCTGCTGCCTTCTCTAGGAGCAAGCAGTGGAGCAGTGGAGCTGCCTCCCACCCCTCTGCCCCAGGTATTTCCCTGCGTGCATCCCCCCATTCCCAGCTGCAGGTGGGGCTGGGGGTACCTGTTGCGTGGGCAGTACCTCGCCAGGTGGAGCTATGGGGGCAGGAGCGGGAGTGGGCTCACGGAGCTGGCTACCTCCCTCTGGGACTGCCCCACCGCCCAGCTTCAACCCTGCATGTGACTGCTGGTGGCCCAGCAGCCAATCTTTTGTGACCCGGTGGTTGGGAGCCTCTGCCATAGAAGTCATGATGTAAGCAAGTAAGAAAACCTGTCTGAAATCATTTAGGGGACACACAAATCTCAGTCTAGTTGAAAGGGCTTCTCTGACAGCCTCCTGAAAGACCTACTAGGTGATGCTGGTCGCCTCAGCACTTGTGTTATAAAAGTAAAGGAAGCTTGTTTAATTTATTATGAAATCCAGGGTTAATAAAGCATATGATATCAACAGAGAGGAAAACCACCATACCTCTCTGTGATGTTCCCACACTGGTTTTAGAGCTGTAGGTTTAGGGGTTTCTGTAGAATCTGTGTGGACATCTGCAGCGTAGTTAAGATCCATAGTGGCGTCTCATCACTGTAACAGAACCAAATTGGAGAATAGCCAGAACCACAGCCTCAGGACCTGCACACTCATGTTTTCTTCCCACCTTGCCCCGGCTTGGAAAATCCAGATCATCACTCTGTTGCTGTGACAACGGAGCTGAGCTGAAGGCTGTATTAAGATGACAGCCCCATACATTGAACTTGAAGGGTCTAGCATGGCATCGTTTTAAATGAGGGGTTCCCTGTCCTGGAACCTGCTTCCTCTCTCCGCTCTGGCACCTTGCGTTCGCTCTTAGGGGAGCAGTGGGTGAGAGCAGCAGGGAGGATTTTGTTAGCTGAGGTGTGTTGGGGCAGCTCTAATATAAGCAGTGACCCTGCTAGATTTGAATGTAATTTTGTTTGCATAGATAATTTCCACCCCGGCCCCTTTCACTTTCCTGCTTGTTACAGGTCACAAATAAATCTGGAATCCTGCTTAGTTCATCTGGTCCTGAGCAAAAAGTCCTATATAAATCCCCTCCCTCCCATCCCCAACTTCTGGATGGACTTATAATAATGTCAGCCCAGCACTAACAACACATGGGGCCTCAAAGGTGTTGATGGACCAGGCTGTGTTGATGCTATCTAGTGCCCTTGGCTCTGCCATAATCATTTCTTTCCTTCTCTTCTCCACCCTCATCCGTTTATTGACGAGTGTGGTAATGAAACAAAACCTTTGGAATGTTCCACGGGCGCGGGGGGAGGGAGGGCAGCAGCACTGCCAGCATAATTACAGTGGAAAGTTATGCCATGGTTACTAGCCAGCTCTATCCTGCGTGCTCTGTTAGACTCTGTTCCAAAAAAAATAGCTCTTTCCCTCCCTTGATGCACATGTTTGCGTGAAGACCGCTTGGTTACTGAGGATGTGGGACAGCGCAAGTTAGAGATGGCGTCATGATAAGGGGGTGGAAAAGGGAGGGAGAGGAGACTGCGCTTTGGATGCATCTTATTTGTTGATTTGCCTGTCAAATAGTGCAGGCCACTATGGCACATGGTTGCCAAGGTGCAGAGAGAAGTGTGCATGTTCAAGGTTATCTCTGTCTCCTGGATACCAACCATGTTGCAGTCGGTTTTCACTTTGGCTTGCGCTTCCTCGGCAGTGCTGTCCTCTGTTTATTTCAGCGCCGGGCTCTCTGCGTGGCAAAGACGTTAGTCAGCCTACTGCAGGATACCCGCTTCTTTCAGAAGGATTTGGTGTTTTGTTTCTAAATCTGTATAACCACCGAAGATCTATCCAGTGCGCTCACAGCTCTGCTGCCTCCCACCCCAGTCGGCAGTAGTGACTCATCGCTGCCAACCTTTCTCTGAACATGTGTGCTACGTGCCGATTCCAGGTCTGATGCTCGCTCAAGAGTGATCTCTGCCATTCTGTTTGGAGAATGGAGGTGGTTACCACCTGACTTCCACAGATACAGACCTGTGTTAGAGAACAGTGTCTTCCTATCCCAAGAGAAAGGCTGCTCTGTCTCTGCCATATGGATCTGTGGATTGTGAGCAAATAGCCTTTCTTCCTCTCCTGAAGGGTTGCCACATACTAGAGTTTGACCACTAGAACAGGCTGCTGTCTGTACTTGACCTTATGATATTTGTGTATCATTCCACATCAACAGATCACATGTGATACCATAATTGATATTGGTTTAGGCCCCTAAAGAGAAATTCAGGTCCTGCAAACATCCTGTTGTCTGCACCACGCTGGCAAGTGTCTTAAGGGGTGAGGGAGTGAAGCCATCAACTAGAATGATAGAAGCCTGAGGACAATGTTACAATCCTGTGAGAGCTCTTTTCCTGGTTTAACTGGCACTTTTAACAAGCCCCAATGAGATGAGTTGAGCATTCACTTCATTCTCAGTGCCCATGGGACTCTTAAGAGTCAGGAGGCTTTGTCAAACTGCAATTGGAAAGTGCTCAAAATCTTGTCCTGAGGCATATTTTACTGTGCAGTTGGGCTGATTAAAATGTGGTAGACCTTTCACCATGTTCCACAGAAACTGAAATGCTGTGCGTGGGGCTGTCCACTTTTAATGGGCATGTCTCAGCCTGTATCCAAGTAAGACTCTATGATCAACATTTTTTTTTCCTACCTCTGGACCCAGGGATAGGCAACATTTTTTGGATGGGGAGCCGAAAAACACCATAAAGCCTACGTTGGAAGGTGCCAGATTGCCGGCATGGCAGAAAAACAAAATGAGGGCAAGGGGTACATGGCAGGATGCCCTGTTTGTGCTCCTTGCCCCCCAGCCCTATTGCCTCTGCCCCCCAGCTCGGGCTCTGTGGCTGCCAGCAGCTACCCCAGCTCTGGGTAGCTGCTGGAGCCCAGGCTGCTCTGAGCAGGACTTGAAGCTGCCTGCTGGGAGCAACCTGGGATCCCGGCTGGCAACAGCTCCCCAGAGCCGGGTCAGCATCAGCCGGGAGGCTCCAAACAGCTGCTCCAGCACCAGCGCTGGTGGGCTCTGCAGCAGCGGGCTGGCTACAAACAGCCACACCGGGTTCATCACCTCCATGACAGGAGTGGGGGAGAGACCAGGGCTGCGCTGCCTCAAGCCCCAACCGCTCCGAGACATGCCTGCTCATGCCAGTGCGGAGCTGGTGCTGGTGCCTTGAGCAGCTGTTTGGAGCCTCCTGGCTGCAGACGCCCGGCTCTGGGGAGCTGCTGCCAGCCGGGATCCCGGGCTGCTCCCAGGAGGCAGCTGGGAAGCTGCAAGCCCTGCTCAGAGCAGCCCAGGCTTCATCGCTGGCAGCAGTTTCCCGGAGCCAGGGCTGGTCGTGGTGTGCCAAGCAAAATGGCCTTGCGTGCCACGCCCAGCATGCATGCCAGGGGTTGCCAACCCCTGCTCTGGACAAAAGAAATTCATCATTCACTTGATGTGAATGCATCATTCAAAACAGCAGTGCACTGCACTGGCATTGTAACTAAAGGACTCTGTCACCACAGGGATGATGGGTATCTACTCTTGGGTCAAACAGTCTAAGGCAGTGGTCACCAACCAGTGGATCTTGATCCACTGGTAGATTTCAGAGCCTCTTGTGGGACATCTTGGAGCCTCTTAGAGTCAATCCGAGGCTGGGGTGGGGGGCTGAGTGCCTGCGTGCATGCATGTGCCCCAGCCCAGCAGGTCAGTCTGGGGGGGAGGGAAGAGCTGGGCGTCAGATCGAGGGCCCCGCAGTGACGGACAGTGCCGCAGAGGCAGGAGCAGACTGGGGCCTCAGCGGGGTGGGACTTACCTACTGGGGAGGCATGCCCCCAAATAAGTTTTACTCCCTCAGCCTCAGTCTGCCCCCGACTTCCCTCCCCATGGACATACCTGCTGAGCAGGGGGAGGGTAGTGGTGGCGCATGGTAAATCTTGAGTTGCTTTTTAAATGCCAAAGGTGATCTGCTTAAAAAGGTTGGAGACCACTGATCTAAGGGCAAGTGGTGAGAGAGGGGGGGAAAAAGTAGATTTTTTTTCTCATCTTGCAACCTAGGAGGGAGGGATCACTGCAGCCTTCCTTGGCCTTGGGTGGGAGTGATTTGGCATTTCTGCCTACACCAGCTGAAACTGATATCAGCATTTTAATTGAGGAGGTTTCTGTATGCCCCTGGATGACTCAAGCCACTTGGATGTCAGCAGATAAGAATGGACAGTCAGATGCTGTATAGCTCCCCAATCTCCCTACTCCTCTGACTTGGAGTATCTGGGTGTATATGCAAACACAGTTGCATGGAATTGAGGTGCAGTTTGCAAATCTCTCTTATAATTATTCAAATAAGAACCTGTACCAGGTTCAGCTGTGAAAGTTGGAGGGGAAGGTGTGCTGCTTGGATGGTGAGAACAAAATATTTTTTCTTAATAGTAGCCGGCAGGACTACCTTTCCATTTTCACCTTTCAGGTCCTTCTTAGCAGTGTCAGTCAGGTCACTGGCTTTACCTTGAAAGGCATTGTATCCCTTTCTTACCTGTAAGCCTTCCTCGCAAGTGTACTTTCAAATATACCCTTTTCATATGCTCAGTTGCTAAATCATTTTTTTCAAAACACAGGTGACTTTTTCAAGTTTTGTTACAGCTTTGGAGTCCCCTACTGGAACTTGTCGCAGTCTGGGGCCACCCCTTGAGCAGATGTCCCTGGGGTCTCTTAGTTGACAAGATACAAAAGCTGTGACAAAGGAACAACTGTGAATTGCACGCAGGGCCGGACACAGGCATGGGCAAACTAGGCGGCCATCCGGGGCCCGGACAGAAAGGGTGCCCGAAAAATGGTAATTTCTAAATTATTATTATCATGAGTTCTGGCAAAGGGGGTCCAATACTAAAAGTTCCTCCAGGGCTGTCAGGAGTCTAGGTATGGTGCTGATCGTACACTCTCTTTACCCCCTCAGCCTTCTCACCTTTCAGAGTAGAAGAGAGGGTTTTCTAAATCATTCTTTTAATCATTGACAACTTTGTATAATAAGTGATGGCATTATGAAAAGCCAAACAATACCTCTAATTGCTCTATATTTGATGACCTGTAGCAACTTAACCATTCAAGCAGGCGGGGCCATCTCACTAGCCTTCCAAAGCAGTAATGGTCACCATTTCATTTGATTCCTACTTTTTTCCTCAGTCTCTCCCCCGGCAGTGACTAAGTAGGTTCAGGTCGTTGTTGTGTTTACCCTTCATTGCCCTAGGTTATTGCCACCTTGAGCAGGTCTGTAACTTTACTTATGTAATGGATTTTTATTTTAAGAAGGAACCATTTCAGTTGCTTTTAATGTTCTTACTGTTCTCTGTGAAGCAATTTTATTGAACTTGCCAAGCATCTTTAATGCTTTGCAGACAACAAAATGAACCCCTACCCTAAAGAACTTTATTTTGATAATGAGCATGACAGGTAGGGAAGGATATAACATGGTGAGAAAAGAAGACCTAAGGAAGGATAAAGGTTACAAATAGATTACCTGGTTGCTCAGTGCAGGCAAATGTCTTGATTCAAAGGCTTCAGGGGTGTAGGTTGTATCTGTATTGTTCTAAGGACTTAGGCAAAGGATGTTTTTAATGTAATAAAAGTTATTATTTTTCTAGCCAGTTCCTCAGTAGTGTGCATTTCTAAGCAGCACCATTGTGTTCCACTCTAGAGATACTTGCATCTGTGTGAGAACATTTTTTAATTTGTCCATTTGTTGTGGATAAGGTGAAAGGTACCCTATCTAATAAACATTTTTGTTTGATGTGTGGGAGAAAGGTACCTCCCTTTTAGGTTCAAGGTTTTTGTTTTTGGTGGCAAGTCTCCCTTGTAGTTAATAAGCAACCAGAATGTCCACAGAAGGTGTTGGCTTCAGTAGCTATTGCTGAACCCTGACAGTTTCTTTTAGCAAAATGGGACTGAGTTCTTATATTTAAACACAAATAACGACAGCTGTAAGCTGCTTAGTGTAAAACTAACCTTTGTCTAAATCTGACTGTGTAAACCTCCTCTAACATAGCCTGGAGATACTGAAATGGTGTTTTAAACTATTACTGGAGTATACTGTAGTCTACTAAGGATTTATAAAGGGTCCTAAAATTAGGTTTTATGACCTTTTTTTGAGAGCAGCTATTTCTCCTGAAATATTGAACTAGTGCTGCACATTTACATTCAGTTTGGGGCTTTTTATTACGTGGCTACACAGTTTTAAAATGGGTATTTCTGTTGTGCTAAAATATATGTTGATGGTAATGTACAATGTTTACCTTCTCTTATTGAAATTCAAAACTGAACTCATGTTCTAGGCGACGGCATGTCATTCTTGATTTTGTAAGCCTGCAATGTAATATTGTCAGCTTCTTTCTATCCTATTCCATATATACACTGACATCTTGTTTGTCTACTATATATTGAACCGAGGCATTGATGTCCATATCAATTTCCAAGGTGATCAGAGTTGATTAGAATTTACATTTAACTTATAAATCAGTAAAAAGTATAAGCAGTTCCAATTTTTCTTGCTGATGTGAATCATTGTGTATTCATCAACAATGAATTTATTTTGTCATTGTGTTGCCTACTGCCTAGCTGTTTTACTAAAGTTCCTTATGGCTACTAGGTTTTATTAACCTAAATATTTGTCATCTTACTGTTTACCTGTTTGCTAGATCATTAATAAATGCATTAAATGGCATTAGCGGCTGTACAGAACAGTTGGATACCCACTAATTTTGGTCCTTTGCTGAGATGGACATTGAACATTCATTCATAGAATCATAAAAATAGGATTGCAAGGAGCAATCTGTCCAAAAAAACGGGAGCACCTATTTGAGACGTTTTTGTCTAACCCATTTTTAAAAAAACCAACACCGGTGGAGATTCCATAACCTCACTAGGTAATCTGTTCCAGCACATGATTAGCTTTATACTACAAAAGTTTTTCCTAACATCTAACCTAAATCTTTCATGACACAATTTAAAGCCATTTCTTCTTGTTCTGTCTCTATTGGGCACAGAAAACCATTCATAAGTTTTCTTTTCTACCATAACCTTTTACATATTTGAAGACAATATCATGCTTCTCTGTCTTCCCTAGGCTAAGAAAATCCAGGCTGTTCAATCTTTCTTCACAGATCATGTTTTCTAAAGCTCTCCTGATCTTTATCACTCTTCTCTGAGCTCTGCCCAGGTCTTCCCGTGATGCCAAAACTGGACACATTACTCCAACTGAGGCCCTACCACTGGTGATTGGAGTGGAGGGATTTACTTCATTTCTTACATGCAGAGCTCCAGTTTACACATCATTGCACATTGTTTGCTTTTTCTATGCGGTATGATATTCTTGACTCGAGTTTCTTTTGTGATCTACCTCTACCATAATTTGCAGATTCTTTTCTGCAGAACTGCTGCCTTGTTAGTCGTTCCCCATCTTGTATTTCTACGGCTGATTATTCTTACGCACGTGTAGAACTTTACACTTGTTCATATTGAATTTCATCATGTTTATTTCAAACCTTTGCCACACCCTGTCAAGATCATTTTGAATTCAAAACCTATCCTTCTGCCATGCTTGCAATCCCTACCAGGTTGATATCATCGGCATACGTAATAAGCAGACACCCTATCCTTTCATACAAGTCATTAATGAAAATGTTGAATTGTACTGGGCCTGCAGAATCCAACCTAATACTTCCTTCCTGCTCAAAAGTGAGTCACTGATAACTTCTCTTTTGACTCTGTTTTTTCCAGTAAGTTGGACACCCACTTTACAATAGTTTTTCTGTGGGCTGTATTATCCTCACTTGCTTAAAAGGATGTCATGTGAGATAATGTCAAAAGCTGGAGTAAAGTCAAAGTATATTGGACCTTCTCCACTCTGCAGAAAGCCTGTTACCCTGTCATCAAAGGCAATCTGAATGTGCCTTATTCTTACCAAATCCGTGTAGATAAAGCAGAGTTCTTGTCACCTTGCCATCTTCCAGGTGCTTACAAATAGTTTGCTTGATTATTTGTCCCAGCATCTTTCTGGAAATGGAAATTCAAATGACGCCTAACTCATTTGCTCTTATTTTTCTCTTGGCAAGTTTCTAATCTGTGAGAGGGCATCACCTTTTGCCCAGTGATTATTTAGCTTCTTTGATAACCTCTGGTGAGTAACTTACATGGATTTTTAAAAAACTTTTGACTAAGCTACTTGCTTGTCTTTCCCTTGTTTGCTAATTTTGTTGACAGGCCTAAAGGTCAGTGGGTGAATGGCATGAGTGGGGTGCCAGCTTGGTGGGGTGGGAGTGCAGAAAGAGGACTGCCACTATAGCCACACAGTTGCATCAACAGTACAGCGACAACCGGAAGTTGCTGCTGCCCCTGTGTGTGGCAGCTGCCCTGGGTCCTGGCTATATTGTTATTCTTTGGGGTGACTCTCCTGATCTCCAAATGTTAATCAGAGCCCTAATGCAATGAGGTTCTTATAGATACTACTATTACATTTGTTATTGTAATACAAGTAAGAATCATGTCTGTTGTTAATTTTTAGTTCTTTGCAGAAACCACACTGGCTATTTTCCTCAGTAATGTCATGCATGTTTGGAAGTTTTACTCGATTTGGAAGTAAGACTTGCTGGCTTTGCTGGCTTGTAGTTCCCTAGGATTGCTCTTAGTGCTGCCCTTTAAGAAAGAAAATAGATACAACAGTTGTTGTGATCCAGGCTTCTGATATGAAAGACGGCTTAATATTAATAAAAAAAATAGCCGTTTTGCTGTCAGTTTACTCTCAAATGTTCAGTTTGGCCTTGGTGGCTTGTTCTTTATTATGTCAACTTACTCCAGTACCACATTTTCCAAACTTCAGTCTCAGGCACCATCCAGTCTGTACTGAAAAGCTGGAGAGGTGTGGGTTCAAACCACCTTTGGATAAGTAGAGGCTAGAACCCAGGTCTGCATCCTCAGTGCCTGCCCTGACCATTGAGCTACTGGGGCTATTCTATGGGAGAGGTGTCTTCCTCCTTGTTTTTTCTGAGACATATGCTCAGGTATGAATGACCAGAGCTGCATACCTGCCTGGCCACTGCCTTGCTTATGGAGCTTGGTCAGGATGTGCATCCACCTTGCAGGGGCAATACACTCACAATCTGTTTGTCTTAGTCCTGGATGAGCCACTTACATGGCAGGCCAGTTGCCCTTTCGGCACACAAAGTGAAATAGAATTCCGCCTTTATTGTCTTGTGTGGCTTTGAAAGCCTCCTCTATAGTAAAGCAGTAAATTGCTTAATATTTGACTTCAGAGGAGGCATGCAAAGTGAATTCAGTAAGGGTGGAGATCAAGTAGAAATGTAATAGAGCAGGGTATGACTGTAAACTAACTATATGCTGTTTTCAGAACTGTCTTGGTATCTACTGTATTTTAAAGGCTTGTTTATGAACTATAGAGAAGATTAACAAGTTGCTAATAGGGTCAGAAGGACATTGCAAGTTATTAAAAAAACCCATTGGTGATGAAATTGGCACTGTGAAGACAAGAGGGATGTTTTGGGCGATTCATAACTTTTGTCATTTAACTCTTCAGCAGTATTTTGTCAGCGGAAGAACGTAATCTGTCATTGTTGTAGAGAGAACTATTGATTTGGTGCAACCTTTGAATTTGTTCACTTCAGTTATACTACTGTAATCTAACCATGTGAGTGTGACCAGTAATATCTTACACTTGAAAGGAACAGTACTTTTGCCTATGTTTTGTCTGCTTGACCATTAAAAGGCCTTGGTGTCCTTTAGAAATGTACAGTTCGGTCAGGTTTTTGTTCTTTAGGATTCTGCTTGTAAAGCCCAACCTCAGTCTGAGTCAGTTCTTCTTTGAAGGCTATTGAGCTGCTCCTGACAGCATGACCAGTTTTGCTAGTCAGTGGAAAGTACCTAGGGTTTTCTTTATCAGATCAGTTTTCATTCATTTTAACAGAGGCAAGGCAGGGTGACACCTTATGATAGCATCTGACCAAGTAAACTGTCACCAATACAAGCCTCTCTGAACAAGTTAGTCTCGAAGGTGCCACCCTGTCCTGCTTTCTGTCTTACTTCAGAATAACACAGCTAACTACTTTCTCTATATATTTTAACAGTACAACTCTTCCAGCAAGGCCTAGGTCGTGTACCCATGAGAGAGGAATTTAGGCTTTGATTTTTAAATTTGATGTCATCCTTTGTTCTTTCCAATGAATAATGCATGGTGGACTCGAGAGTGGTGTCCTTCAAAATAGACATTTGGAAATCATAAAGTGAATGTTTTTGTTAATTGAGAAGACTTCTTGAGACACAAGCTTGCTTGTGTGAAATTAGGATTTAAGTTTGCATTTGGACATAAGGTTGCATGTCAGTCTGTGTTTAACTTCCTTTTCCTGCCATTAAATTTGGGGCACAGTGACTGGGCCCTTAAAAGGGTCATTCAAACTAGGATATGGTAAATACGTAGTTCTAAAATGGAAGTGTCCATTGTATTGCAGTTGTATTGTAGTTTGTACACAGCCACTATGCTAGAACAAATTGGTTAATAGTATGCTAGGTGCATCTTGCATTTCAGTTGCCCATCCTTTCCAATTTGGCAAAGGCTAAATGAACAGATAGGAGTCAGGCAAACCCCTTACCATATGTATGACTTCTGACAGACATTAAAAAGAAGTGATGGGCTCTGATGCAGGACCTCCACCTAATGCAGGAGGTATACGATCCCACTAGGGGAAATGCCCTACAGGGCATCCCCTGTTAGCTACAGGGGATGACCTGGTGGGAAATCTGCAGGTACAAGGTAACCTAGGGGATGGTGACCATTGATTGATTGAATTCACTATCCAGCAAAGGGTGGGCAAACTAACCAGCAGGGCTGAAGTGCTAAACTTCAGAAAGGCTGAAGTGTGCTCAAGAAATTAGTTAGTGAGCCATTAAAACTCAAGAGTATTGGCGAAATGGGGGTCTAGGAAAGGTGGTCATTCCTCAAGGGAGTGATCCTATGGGCGCAGAAGGACAATCCCATTGCACATAAAAGGGGGCAAAGGGACCAAGAAGCCCTCTTGGCTGAACAGGGAGGTCCAGGAAAACCTAAGGGCAAAGAGAGGTATACAGGCTGCAGAAAAAGGGGGCAGCTACCAAGGAGGAGTATACCTTCCCGGCTCTCACTTGCAGGGAATCAGTTAGGAAGGCCAAAGCAGGATTAGAACTTAGGCTGGTGACTAAAATTAAGGACAACAAAAAGTCCGTCTTCAGGTATATAGGGAGCAAAAGAAAGGCACAGGGTAGCACAGGACCCCTATAGGACAGACTGGGGTAATTGGTGACAAAGATGGGAAACAAAACTAAGCTCTTCAGTGAGTTCTTTGCAACTGTATTCCTAGACACAGACCAAGACAAATCTCCCAGTTGGATCATAGACAGACACAGGAGGAACACTGGCCCACTGACTGTTAGCACAGACTTAGTGAAGGGGCACTTGGAGGGGTGAATGTGTGTAAATCAGCAGGCCCAGATGAACTTTCTTCCAAGGGTGCTGAAGGAATTGGCCCATGTCATAGCAGAGCCAGGGGCATGGCTGTTTGAGCACTCATGGTGCTCTGGTCAGGTCCCAGAGGACTGGAAAAGGGTCAATGTGGTCCCTATTTTCAAATAGAGTATGAGGGAGGAACCAGGAAACTATAGGCCAGTTAGTTTCACCTCTATCTTTGGGGAAACGTCTGGAAAAAATCATTAGGATCAGGTTTGTGGGAGCCCAGCAGGGGAAATAATGCTGAAAGGAAATGAGCATGGATTCATTGCAGGTAGATCCTGCCTGACTAACCTTGTTTCTTTTTATAACCAGGTCACAAAATGCTTAGACACAGGAGTCGAGGTAGATGTCATCTACCTAGATTTTAAGAAGGCCTTTGATACGGTATCTCATTCTGTTCTCATAAATAAACTGACAGGCTGTGATGTAGATGACTTACACAGTCAGGTGGGTGGCAGATTGGCTTAGGGGGTCGGTCGCACCCAGAGACTGATGGCGGACAGGTTGGTATCGACCTGGAAAGATGTGTGCAGTGGAGTCCCACAAGGCTCTGTCCGTGGACCAGTGCTGTTCAGTGTCTTCATCAGTGACTTGGCTGAGGACGTGGAAAACACTGTCCAAATTCACAGATGATACCAAATTATGGAGCAAAGTTAATACACCAGAGGGTAGGGAAGGGATCCAGGCAGATCTGGACAGGTTGGAAAAATGGGCAGAATGGAATATCATGCAGTTTAACAAAGACAACTGCAAAGTGCTGCACCTGGGCAAAAAGAACCACCAACACACTTACAGGCTGGGGGAGGACCTTCTCAGCAGCACAGCAGTGGAAAGGGAGCTTGGAGTCATAGTTGACTCCAAGATGAACATGAGTCGTCAATGTGATGAAGTGATCAACAAGGCTAACTTCACTTTATCATGCATTAGCAGATGCATGACGAACAGGTCCAGGGAGGTGATGCTTCCCCTCTATGCAGCACTGGTCAGACCACAGTTGGAGTACTGCGACCAGTTTTGGGTGCCACACTTCAACAGGGGTGCGGAGAATCTTTAGGGAGTTCAAAGGAGGCCTCTTGTATGGTCAGAGGCCTGCAGGCAAGGCCCTATGAGGAAAGACTGAGGGACCCAGATCTCTTCAGCCTTTGCAGGAGAAGGCTGAGAAGTGATCTTGTGTCTGTGTATAAAGTCATCAGGGGGAGGGCAGCAGGGAATAAATAGTAGGAGATGCTGTATTTACTAGGGCACCCCCTGGAGTAACTAGGAACAATGGCCACAAATTGATGGAGAGCAGACTTAGGCTGGGCATTAGAAAGAACGTCTTTATGGTAAGTGTTGCCAGAATCTGGAATGGGCTTCCAGGGGAGGTGGTGCTCTCCCCGACCTTGGGGGTCTTCAAGAGGAGACTGGACAGGCACCTAGCTGGGTCATCTGACCCCAGCACTCCAGGGCAGGGGGTCGGACTTGATGACCTACTGAGGTCCCTTCTGACCCTAATATCTATGAAATCTATAGGGGGGAAAAAAAAGCTAATTTGCATTTTATCTTTTCCACCTGCAGGGAGTTTCTTGACATGGAAGTGACAGCAGTACAATAAAGTTTGTAAAGATGTGAAGCAAGCTCTGTTTTTTTAGCTCTAAGCAGAGTCCTAAATCTTCACATTCAAGACCTCCCTCAGGAATATTTGCACCCCAAGTGTAGATGAGAGTTGTGGGGTTTTAATAGGGTCTCAACTAAACCTGAGCAAAATTATGAAAAGAGGAGACAAGAAATGGTGCATGGACCCTTTAAGATCTGAGCTAAAGAATTAATTTTGGCAAATGAACCACTCAGTATTTAAATTTAGTGCAGACAAGGAGGGGAAAAAAAATCTCTGCAGCATCTGGTTTGTATTACAGCTCTGCTTCAGAAAAGGGTGTGTGTACACCAAAGATCTCTAGTGCGTAGCAAGGGGAGCACTAATACCGTTAGCTTCTGAGGGATTCTAGGGCTTGTGGTCAGCTTTGTAACTACTCCAGTGTCCTTCCATTGCACTCCTTAAATCACCTCTGGGCTACTGTCAGTTGGGTCTTTGCCATATGATGTGGCTTGAATTCAGGGGGATTTATACACGTGCTCCGGGAGCTGCTGGGGGGGAGGGTGCTCTTATTAAAATGTCCAGGGCATCATGTGTATCAGTGTCCCTGTGCTGAAAAATGGCAGCAGGGGGTTTTTAACTTAGGCTTGTTGAAAGAGCTTTAGTTAAAGCTCCCCTATCACCATTTTTCAGGGTGGGGACACTGATACACATGACCCTGGAGTCTGCTGAAGCACAGTAATTGCCGCGCTCCAGCAGACTCAGTTAATTACAGAGCGTCAGAGCAGCCTCCCTGTACGTGTGTATAGGTGCCCCAGGTGTTCTGAACAAACCAGATGTACCTTGCATGGTCATGGAAACAAACATCTACCATCCTAGCTGCCGCCTCTTTTGCCCAGCTTAGGAATGGGATTCAAATGCTCACTTGCTTATGGTTTTATATAAGCATACTACCAATGACTTGGGCCTTCCTTGGAGGGATATAAAACTGCCTAACAATGCATTGTAGTCTTAGCTGCTGTAATGTTTTGAGTACAGATTCTCAGCGATGAGCTAAATAAGTGCTTCAGGGAGGGAGTGGGAGGTGGGATGAGTAGAAAAATAACTGTTTTTTAATTGTGGTGGATTTTTTGTTTTATGTGTGTGCATGCGCACACACTTTTTCCTCATTACTATTATTTATTATTATTATAACGCGTGGTTTGTGATCTCCAAGCTGTTTCAATAGAGCCAATCTTTGACAGGAAACCTGGACTTTCTATTACTTACACCAGAGCTCTTAAGAAGTGAAGTGTAGGTAATACTTTACACAATACAGTGTTAACAAGCAGAAATACCACCCCCCACCACCAAGATCTCATGCATCCTGCATTGCACTAATTGTACTGCAAGCTGTATGTGCTGTTAACTACTGTAGCTGCCTCAGGGCTATTGCTAAGCTCCTGTACACTCCCTGTAGGCAAGGCCTTACAAATTCTCTGAGCTTAGATGTCTGGTTCTGCAATAAGACAAATAGACTTCAAAGCCTGATCATGTGTCATTATTTTATCCCTGCACGTGAAGTCCTAGATCAGTAACAAATAATAACTGCTGTCCCAAGGCAGTAGTGATCATTTTAGTGTCTGATACCTGAGACAATGGGGAATAAATGCTACGCATCACTTGGGGAAAAACTGAACGCCAGATGTGTAGGTGTGGAGCAAGGGGGAGAGTGTTCCCTGCACCCCTTTTTCTTGCATCCCTTCTCCATAGTCACAATCTTTCCTTACTCTACATGCCTAGTCCCTTATCAGCGCCTTAAGATGTGGATGACAGATGTGAGAGGTGACTGGTAACTCCATTGTGTTTACCATACCACAATGAGTCTTTCGCAGTTGAATTTTTCTCGCTTTAACAGGTTAAAAATGAATCCCCAAGCTATGCTTTTCTCACCATTACCTCTTTAGGCACGGTCTGTCTCTGTCTGGCTGCAGTCACAGTGTGAGCTGTGGACAGGAGGAGGCTGTAGTCCCTTTTATGGAGTCTTCCAGAAGCAAACCCTAGTAGGAGCGCTCTCTGCATGCTCTCAGGCATGCAATACGAGGGGGCAAAACCAGTAGCCGTAGATGGAGCCCAGTTCTCCCTCCATCTATAGTTTGGGAGTTTCTGATGCACAGGATTCTTTTTTCTCTGCAATGCTGTGAGATTTGAACACTGATATTTCAGCATAATTGACAGCGTGCTTTAACCCTCTTTGATCTGACTTGCCTCTGGTGGCCAGTATGGGGGTTGGTGGAAAATTTCCTTTCAACACTGTTCTTTCACTGAATGTTTTTGACTAGCCGAAAGTTTCTGCCTAGGTGTCAGCTTTCTTTGGAAAAAGTTCTGTTTTGTTTTTTGCTGGAAGTGAATGCTCAAAACCCCAAACACTTCAACCAAAACCCAAAATAATTTAATCTGGAAATGCAGCTGCAGTGCCCCACAGGAATTGTAGTTCATGCATCTCCTGTCTCCTTCCTATAGGCTACATTTTGGCTGACTTCAACTCTCATGCTGCACAGGGGCCAGAGACTTGCATAATGTACCTTTCAGACCATGATTTGTCATCATGGGAGATGTAGTCCAAGACTACATGGGAGATGAGACCTTCAGGTCTAGAGAGGAGTGGGAGCATGAGGCACCTAAAACTGTGGCCGCATTCCCAAACGGAATATTTTAGTTTTAGGCCTAAATACTCTAATTTTTGCTGAAAAATAACATTTTCTTAGGGTAGGGGGAGGAAGATGTTTTCTGACCAGCTCCTCCAGCTAGTATTTCCAATTGTCAGAGCAAGTCTGAAATGAGTGCTATGTCCTCTGAAAGCTTGTGCTCACAGCTATTAAATGGAATAATATGTAGCTCTCCAGCTCCAGTTGCTAATGAGAACACTGATGTTATCGTCGTATTTAAAACTGAAGTAGGGCTTTAGAATAGCTTGAGTGGCAAAGTATGCATGTCACCCTATGAAATCCACTTTTTCAAGGTACATGAAATATAGCTGAATGTAATTCAAACTTCTCAACTCTCTGGAAAAGCAGTGTGGGGTGATCAGCAGCCCCCAGAGATGGTTGGATTTGGGAATTCCCTTCAGGGAAAACACTTCCAGATCTTAGGTCTTTTCTAATACCAGCAATGCATTTATGAAATCTGAAATTGATTAATTTTTTCTTGATACATCCCTATTCAGCCTTGCTTCCCCCAATTAACAATATGTATCAACTAATCAAACAATAAATAATGCTAATGATGAACATTATCACCATTGTTATTGATTAATACTCATGTATCAATCATAAGTATTACTGTTAGTAATTGATTGTTAAAGTATTATTATTATTTTTATACTTGGTTGGCTTGGTTTTCTTCTTGGTGCTGTCCTTTCCCTGGTGACCCATATTTCTCAACCTTGCTGTTGGGAGAGAGGTGTAACATGGCGCTCTCACCCTTCGAGTGGAAGTGAAGAGATCTGGAAGATGAGCTAACACCTCCTGCAGTCCACATGATGTATATGTCTTTCAAAGCGGTATCTGTGTGGCCATGAAGGACAGGGTTCATAGTGGCATTGCATCTAAATGGTAAAAATCTGGGCATGTTCAGAGATGTAATTTGGAAGAATTAACCACTGGAATTTGGCAGCCTGATATCTGTCATTGCCTTTTATATTGCCTGATAGCTGTCCTTTCTGTTCTTGCAAGCTCCACCTTGCTTCCTAGAAGTGGGCCCATAAAAGAATGCAAATTTGTCCCAAATGTGGCTAGGATTTAAATCTTCTCCTGTCTCCACTACTTTGTAGGCTTTGTAGTTGATATGCCTCCCCACAATATTTATAAGCTTTCCCTGCTACCCCATATGTTAAATTAGTTTCCCAGGCTTAATACAGTAGCATGGTGTTGCTAATCTGGCTAGGGTTGGGCTTGTCATGTCTTTTCACAAGGAGGGATGATTGAAAGCAAAATGTGGTTTTATAGAAGAAAAGCTTAGGCTGAGGAAAGCCTGAATTTCTGCAAGCTAGTGGGAACACCAGATCTTAGGAGGCAGGAATGCACTTTACATTAGTGAGAGAACTGCCCCTTCTGGAAAATGGAAAACACTTTTTACCTCTCTCTCTCTCTCCACCCACCCCTTCAGATTCACAGAGGATGCTGTTTGAAACCTCCAACTCTTTGGGGCGGAAAAGTAAAAGCATCAAACATTTCCTGGAGGGTTGAGCTGGCCAATAGGGGCGTTTTCCTCTCGGTTCTTTCTGCAGAGTGTTTTTCCCTATGTTCCCAGAGGCTTTCCTGTGATCAGGACACTCCAGAGATTTTGTTGCTGAGCTAAACAGAATAGACCTAATTCTTCCCAACTGCCTCTGGCACAGCATTATCTGTATTTACTTTCAAACAGTGCTGCAGCAGCATCTCACGGCTTGTTTGGAATAGGTCTGAGTCACCAGATTCGTTCAGTTGTTTCCCCTTAGCCCAGCAAAAGGGGCCCGATCCAAAACTCATTGAATTCCACGGAAACACTCCCATAGAGCTCAGTAGCCACAGAGTAGGTTACACAGGGCTTCCTGACTGCGTTTCCCACCTCCTGTAAGTGCAATGACACTAAACACCAGCATGTCCTCCATTACTGCGACTGTTCTAACTAAATCCATTTAAAAATCCATCCAGTCGTACTACTATAAAATCCCAGTGTAGCTGTGTTTTAAACTTTACCTTTAGTCTGAAAATTATTCTGTCTTCTCTTCGCCACAGAGCTGAGTCTGTTTTATGGGCTCTGAAACTAAGTAGACCTTTCTGGAGCAAAATAATCAAAACAGAGTAAGATTTTAAAAGCAGTCAGTGTGGCTTTTCAAATAGGAAATTTTTAATTGTAGCCTTTGGTTCTCTTGCATTGCTGGAGTGTTGCTGAGTTACCAAGAAGTGAAACCAGTCATTTTAATGGTCCAAGTGCAATAAAGTAGTAAAGAAAAATGCTTGACAAAAACACCTTAGCATTAGGTCAGTATTGGACATCTCTATTGGTGAGACAGTTTCTTGCTTTCACAAACTCCACAAACAAACCAGATTATTACACCCACTGTTATATGAGGTTTTAGTTGTACAAGTCAAGCGAATTTTTAAACAACCCTGTCTAACAGTCTGTTTAGAATTGG
The DNA here is from genome assembly GCF_052110815.1 of Crocodylus siamensis. Lineage (NCBI taxonomy): Eukaryota > Metazoa > Chordata > Crocodylia > Crocodylidae > Crocodylus > Crocodylus siamensis. Next base: position 224,449,355 of record NC_143396.1, on the reverse strand, counting down.
ATGATTTTCCATTTAAAAATCTTTCGCCTGGAGTCCTGGCTGCTGAAAGTGGGGAAAGCCCACCCACTAGCTGGAAAAGGTGAGCTAAGAGAAGAGGAAAAGGAGAAGAAGCCACGTTCTCGTCAACCAGAAGTTACATGGGATGATCTGAAAACACCACCATTTCTCTTAAATTGGTTGGCTCTGCGTCTCTTGAAACAGGATGTCTGAAACGCTGAACCACAACAGTCTGGAAAGAGCTCCTTCTGTAATTGATTCCACACCATAATTTTTAAACTCCCCCCCCCTTCTGCTTTATCTCATTTTTATCTGTATCTAATTGTAAGACCTTGTTACAGCCTGTTCTAATGCACAGGAGAGAGAGAACAGAAGCCTCTGGTCATCTGAAATGCATAGTTAAAAAGGCAATGTATTGGCAAGCAGCCTTTCTACCTATGGAGGATGCTGGAAAATAGCTTACTAGGGGAGAGACTCCTTATAGCCACACACAGTTTAAACCCTGTACGGCTGTGCTAACAGGCAGTGTGTACTTTGCTGAGTAAACCATAGCAAATGGTTTAAGATGGCTTCAGCTGCCTAGGTTCCTCCAGGTTATCCTAGGTGATTTGAGATATGTTTGACTGACCTTATATGGACAGTGTCTTTGTAATCCCACCTTTATGGTAGCACTAGGGTTGTCTGGGGTACAGTTAAAATTGCCAACGTGTAATTGTAGTCTAAATGATGATCTTTCTTGTAAGTGGAGGAAAGAAAGCCCCATTGCAGTGGGCACAGACTCAGACAGACACACGTATGCACAATGGCATCTCTGTTGGGCTCAGTCACTCCATATCCAAGGTACTCAGGTTACAAGTAAAAAATGTTCTAAATAACAGCTTTGCAAGTTTATGCTGCAGCCCTGCAAGTTACAACACATAAGCAGAGGCCTGTGCCTGAGCCAGGCCCCACTGAAATCAGTAGGGCTCTGCACCCTATAACCTGCAGGATTGGGGTTCCCGTTGCTTAAAGCAGGGGTTTTCAACCTTTTTGCATGATGGTACCTCACTGGTGGCCAGACTTAGAGCAGTGTGTCCCCTGGCCACGACGGGGGGGCGGCATGGCACGTGCCCGGACACCAAGCAGGGGAGGGGAGGGTGGCAAGCAGCTGGATGTAAAGCGGTGGCAGCCACTGTGTGCAGCTTTCCCCTGCATCTGGCCAGCTGGGTGGCACCCATACGGGGTGCTGTCTGGCAGTGCTCCAACCCTGCCCACCCAAGCATACCCCCTAGGGCTGTCTCATGTACCCCTAGGGGTACGTGTAGCCCCAGTTGACAACTCCTGGCTTAAAGATCTACAGCTCAACCTAGACCCTGCAGTGACACCTGAGCAACCACACAGATCACAGGTGAATTGGCCTGTGAGATTCTCTTTATGCCCCAAACATCATCCAGGCTGCTCCATTTGAGCTGTTCTGGCTTAGCTGGAATAACTGAAGTAAAATGTAATGAATGACCCCTCCTTGCCCTAAATTCAACACCTCTGACCTGGAATACACACAGGGAGCAGTTCTGCTGGGTAAGAAGTTTCCCTTTTCACAGTCACTTCTCGGATGCAGACTACGTTTCAACTATGCCTTTCAGTAATCTCAGATGTGTGAGGTTTCCCGAGTGACACTAACTCTGAATCCCCTGGGGTTCAGTTTCATGCTTTTACCTTTTTAAAGGATAGCGTTCTGTTCCTGTAATTTGTTTTTTGGGGGTTTTTTTATTCACCCAGTATAACTTCATACCTGGCTAGAGCCTTCATTCCACCCAAATAAATGATCTCTTTCCATCAGGCCCCAGATGTAGTGCATCACTGAGGTCAAGGAGTTTCATTTCTTTCCAGAACTGTTGAAGAATTAAGTGTAAAACTTCTGGTCAGGCCTTCAGTATTTGGCGTTTCGGTGACAACAGCCGCTCCATTTTTACTTGCCTTGACAAATACAACCTTCCCCTACCACACCTGTTCAAAGTGCTTGCCACAAAGATGATTTCCTTGCCAGTTCCATCAGTCCCTGTGCTCTTCTCTTTGCATTTCTCTAGATCACAGCTGAATCTGACCGATATATCACTGACTGACTTTAAAGGGCAGGTGTCTGTAATCTTGCCTCTCCTTTCTCCACTAGTCCAGGCAAAAAACCTGTATCTTCACATTTAGGGCCCCAGCCTGACATCTCTTACTTGCTACTAAAATGTAGGCTTCTGCCTCCAGCCAGCCCAGAGTCCCAGCCCTCATTGCCCATTTGTTAAATTGTCAAGCATGGACACCTTCTTGCTTTCTCTCCTGCTGCTCCTCATGTGGCAGAAGCTCTCCATAAATCGGCAAAATCCTCTCTTATTCCCACTCTCAGTTGCTTCTTAAATTCATCCTCTTTCCTTCCTTCTTCTCCTTCTCTCACTCTTCATCTAAGACTTCCAGTTGCCACACTAATACAATTAGTTGTTAAAATAATATGTATGATGTGGTCATGTTGACCCAGAAGCTAGTTTATCCCTTATACAAATTCAAACCTAACTTCAGCATTTTAATGACTAGATCCCTGCACAGAGGAGGACACGGCGTTTAGGGCATCTGAACGACATGTTCTTACAACTGAATAAATGTTATAATCCTGCAAGTTTTGATCAGTTTTGATTTTAAATTTAGAATCTGGGAAGAAGCAAGTGCTTTGTGCTGCTTCAAAGCCATGTGTTTGATGCTTTTTGTACACCTGAGGATAGGCTGCAGCATTTTGCAGTGCTTACAGATCCAAGGGCTAGGATTTAGAAAGGAGATAGAAGAGGGAACTGGGATCACACCAGGTAAGAAGTGAAGGCAGAAAGAACATTTCAGTGGAGTGGTAGTGGCATACATAAGACTCCTGTGGAGGGGATGGTGAGTAAATCTACGAAAGTGGGAGGGGATGACTCAAGTGGGGTACAGTGTCCTAGTCAGTATGTTTTCCTCCTGTGATTCTAGCTGCAGCTTTGGGTCACAGAGGACCAGAATACATAGCAAACCATGATGCCCCTTGGCTTCAGATATCCTCTCAGACTCCTCGCTCTTTATGGTTAGTGAACTGTCAGGCAAGTGCTAGTGATTAGTTTGGATTCCCTTTCTCCTTGGAAATCCAGCAGTGTAGCTGACACCTGCCACAAGAGGTGCAGTGCTGCATTTTGGAGTGCTGTCTTCCTGAATGAGGTTGTAGCTTAGAGCACTGGTTCTCAATCTTTTTGGTACCAGGACCCATTTGTAAATATTGATGAATAGTCCTGACCCAGTGCCCTTCACTCCCAACCTGCTGCCCCGCCATTCCTAAGCCCTAGTGTGTGGGGTAGGAGGTTGGTGTGTGGGATAGGAGGCTCTGCCAGCCTGCAAGGAAAAAGCCACGGTTTCCTACATTTTTTTCCTTTAAAGGAGAGTCCATTTTTAAAGTTAGCTGATCCATTTTTAAAGTTTGTTCACAGCCCTTTCATATATTCTTGCAACCCAGTTTTGAGTCATGACCCATGGGTTGAGAAAAGCAGGCTTAAAGCACACTTCTCTCCCTGCCTCTGCTTCCAGTAAGGCACGCTGCCTTTCAGTAACAGTATATTTTTGCATTCAGAAAGGTGATGTTGGCAGTTTGCAGACCACATAGTAAGTCTGGAAAAGGGGAAAATTAATACATTGCAGCAATGTAAAACACTTCCAGGTAAGAAACACTGTCGTCGTCCCCACCCCCTGCCCCCCTCTCCCTCCCCCCCAACCTAACATTTTTCAAGTTTCTTCTCACTAATGGGATTAGGAATTGAGAATTTGGTTTGCTCCAGCTCTGGGGATTGAAACTGGGCCTTGTGCCTGCAGCTGGTGAACAACTCTTGCTACTCCACTGGCAGCCTTTTGTGCAGAGCAGTGGGGAGATGGGTTATGCTCTTTTAATTATTCAGCTGTCTAAATGAGTTTTGGATTTAGAGAGGCCGGAAAGAAAACATTTGAACTCCCCCTCTTCCCCCCAGCAAAATAAAAGACTCAAGAAAAGCCACAGAAAAGGCAGCACCTGTGAGTGCTTTCATGACACGGGAGAAAACAGGGCTGCTTTGGCTGGCAATGTGTTTGATGACAACAAGGGCTTTGGGAGGGCCCAGAAATTCTCTGAACTAGAAAGCCAGTGAGCTCACTGAAAAGCAAAAACAAGCTACAAAGCCCTAGCGATACAATTACCTGTAGGAAGCACTTTAGACAACGTCATGGGTGTGTTCTCTTAGCGGAAAGATTATCTTCTGTGGGATGCTGTTGGGCTGTTGAAACAAGAATATTTTTTGACTCTACTTAAGAGTGGGTTCCCACTAAGGGGGAGTTGGGAGACGTTTATAGAAATCTGGAGTAGTGCAGTAATAGCTGTTAGTGATTCAGAGATGGCTCTGTTTCTTTGGGGTTATATACTGAACCAGTGCAGAGACCAAGCATCGTGACATGACTATATGCATTGGAGATGGCATTTCCAGATGAGAGAGGGTATCTGGGGGTCATCCAAAGTTCTGTGACTCTTAGTAGGGGGTTAAGCCCTGATGTCCTGGTCAAAACCGCTTCTGGGCAGTTGAGTTCTGTCTTCCTACTTGATTTGATTTTTACTTTTTGTGTTCAGTGGCTTGCTGCCACTTTTTCTATTCAAAGGTGGCTGCCCCTAAGGCCCTGGCATAATGTCTTAGGAAGAACATTTCATACATGTTCGCTAGGATGGGAGAAAAAAGACCTGGGATTCCAGCCATGCTGGTTTTCCCCATAGGGCAGGACCAAGTACTTTGAACTTAGAATATGCCTTTTTTTAATACGGTATAACCTCCCAAATCTGGCATGCTCAGGACCGAGCACCTGCTGGATATTTGAAAATGCCTGATTTCTGAAACATAAGTAAAGTGGGGGGGCGGGTTGGTGCGGGGAGGGAAGGGGAGGAAAGGGTAGCAGCGGCCAGTCACTGCCTGGCAGGCTGGACATGAAGAGGGAAGCTTGCGTGCGGTGGCTGCCACTGCATCCACCACTCCGCGCTGCTGCACCGTGTGCAGCCAAGGCTCTGGGACCGGCTGCTGCTACTTCAGGACCACCTGCCAAAGTGCCAGATTTCTGAGAATTCTGGATTTTTAAAACCTGGATTTATGAAGTTATACTGTACAATGACAGGCTGCAGAAGCTCCGTGCTTACTGCTGCCGTGCTCCTGCCAGCGCAGCCATGCCCCTCCGGCTGCCAGGGGCACGCGTTGTTCGTGCCCTTGTCCCAGAAGTCTTGCATCTGGGAATTTTGTTAATAAAACAATAAAAAGCATACTTCTAATATTCCCAACACAACCAGTCTTGTTACCTCATTTTGCCAGGACTTTTCTTTGTGAAGTAGAATGTATGTGACAAGCCTTTCTGCCTTGTGCATCTTACTAACATTAATATTCGGTGGTGATGCAGGGGTAAGGGTTGCTGGTTTTTGACTGATCCGAAATGCCATCTGAATCATTAATTTAAGGATCAGTAAGATTGAAAATGGCAGCAACGGACTCTTCATGTGACTTTATGGCCTTGTAATGGTAAGTGGATACAAAGGGCCCAGGAGGCACATGATCAGGGAAGAACAAATATTTACAATGTCTATAGGGAGGAGCATGTTGGGCGTTTTGTTTCAGCTTGATTTGTTTGACTTCTTTTTCCCTCTCTTGGCTACTTCAGCCTGTCTCTTTTATAATAAAAAATATATATTCTAAGTTCAAAGTACTTGGCCCTGCCTGCAGGGAAAATGAGCAGGGCTAGAATCCCAGGTCTTTTTTTCTTCCATCCGAGTGGACACACATGAATGACTGAGACTGATGCAAGAAAGAAGGTGGCTTGTTACTTTACTTTTCATAATTCAGAGGAACAGTTGGATTGCAGGGGCAGATGTGTTGTCCCTTGCCCACAAGCCTTACCTGATAGCAGCTGGTAGCAATTATCTCATATACAGTATGTTCCATCCCACTCTTGTTGCTAATAGACTTCATAATTTCATAGCTGGTAGGGTTGGAAGGGACCTGAGCAGATCATCAAGTCCAACCCCCTGCCATGGCAGGAAAGAATACTGGGGTCAAATGACCTCGGCTAGGTGACTGTCTAGCCTCCTTTTGAAGACCCCCAGGTTAGGGGCAAGCACCGCCTCCCTTGGAAGCTGGTTCCAGATCCTAGCCGCCCTGACCGTGAAGTAGCGCCTCCTGATATCTGGCCTGAATCTACCCTCTGCCAGCTTGTGATCGTTATTCCTGGTCACTCCTGGTAGTGCTTGGGGGAACAGGGACTCCCCCAATGCCTCCTGGTCCCCTCTGACTAGTTTGTAACAGGCCACTAGATCCCCCCTCAGCCTTCTCTTTTGGAGGCTGAACAGGTTCAGGTCCCGTTGCCTCTCCTCGTAGGGCCTGCCCTGTAGCTCCCTGATCATGTGAGTGGCCCTCCTCTGGACCATCTCCATGTTGTCCACATCCCTACTGAAGTGCGGCACCCAGAACTGGACGCAGTACTCCAGCTGCGGCCTGACCAGTACCGCATAGAGGGGGACGATCACCTCCTTGGACCTGCTCAAGATGCATCTGTGGATGCATGACAAGGTGCAGTTGGCCTTCCTGACTACATCCCCACACTGCCGGCCCATGTTCATCTTGGCATCAGTGATGACTCCAAGATCCTTTTCTGCCTCTCACTGACGAGAAGGGAGTTCCTCAGCCTGCAGGTATGGTGCTGGTTCTTCCTCCCCAAGTGCATCACCTTGCACTTGTCGGTGTTGAATCCCATCCTATTCTCATCCGCCCACCCCTTTAACCTGTCTAGGTCCAATTGCAGCCTATTCCTCCCTTCTAGCATGCCCACATCCCCGCACATCTTAGTGTCATCAGCAAGTTTGAACAGGGTGCTTTTTACCCCTTGGTCCAAGTCACTGATGAAGATGTTGAACAGTGAGGGCCCAAGGACCGAGCCCTGCAGGACCCTACTGCCCACCACCCTCCAGGTCAAAAATGACCCATCCACCACCACTCTCTGGGTGCGGCCTTCCAGCCAGTTGGCGACCCATTTGACCGTGTAGGTGTCGACACCACAGTCTACCGGTTTCTTAATGAGAACGGGGTGAGAGACCGTGTTGAATGCCTTCTGAAAGTCCAGGAAGACTATGTTCACTGCTACCCCTGCATCTAAGGATTTGGTGACCTGGTCGTAGAAGGCCACCAGGTTGGTCTGGTGGGACCTGCCTCTAATGAATCTGTGTTGGTTGCCCCTAAGCATAATCTCCCCCGCTGGCCCCTCGTGGACATGTGCCAGAGTAATTCTCTCAAAAAGCTTACCCAGGATTGAGGTAAGACTAACTGGTCTATAGTTTCCCAGGTCCTCCTTCCTCCCCTTTTTGAAGATGGGAACCACATTGGCCCTCTTCCAGTCCTCTGGCACCACACCAGAGCACCACGAGTGCTTGTACAGCCATGCCAGGGGTCCCGCAATGACTGCAGCTAATTCCCTCACTACTCTAGGGTGGAGTTCGTCTGGACCAGCTGATTTGAATACATCCAGTCCCTCCAGAAGTTCCCTAACTACTTCCTCACTAACCCTTGGCCTTGGTGCGCCTCCCCTGGGGTGCAAGGGGGGGCCAGAGTGGGGGTGGCTGTTCCGGTCCCTGCTCAGGAAGATGGAGGCAAAGAAATCGTTAAATATGTTAGTTTTGTTGTCTGGTGTGACGACCAAATTTCCTAGTGTGTCTTGCAGGGGTCCCACGTTACCCGGTACCTTCTTTTTGCCCCCTATGTATTTAAAAAAGGACTTCTTGTTGTCCTTGATCCAGGAAGCTAGTCCCAGTTCCATCTCTGCCTTGGCCTTCCTGACTGCCCCCCTGCATCCCCGAGCAACCGCAGTATAATCCCCCCTGGTGATGGCCCCTCCCTTCCATTGGGTGTGTGCCTCCCTTTTAGCTAGGAGACACTCCCGGATGCTTTTGGTGAGCCATGGGGGCTTTTGCACCCTCCTGCCCCCTTTGATTCATGTTGGGATTACCTCCCTTTGGGCTTGGAGGATCATCTCCTTAAGGAGTGACCACTCTTTTTGGACACCTGGCTCCCCTCCCCTCTGGGACCTCAGTGCCTCCCTGACTATTCTCCTTAGCTCATTGAAGTCCGCCCTCCTGAAATCTAGGGCTGCTGCCTTGCTGCAGGCCTTTGCCACCTTGCACTGAATGGTGAATTCCAGCAGGTGTTGATCACTGTCGCCCAGGTGGTCAAGCACCTGCAGCCCCCTTACCAGGTCACCAGTGGCCAGCACCAGGTCCAACAAGGCATCTCCCCTAGTGGGGCTGTGCACCTCCTGGGTTAGATGGAGGTCCTGCATTCTCGCTAGGAACCTATGTGATCGGTCAGACCTGGCTAACTGCTCTTCCTAGCAGATTTCTGGAAGGTTCAGGTCACCCATGATGACCACGTCCTTTGACCTAACTACCTCCGTGAGCTGACTTAAGAATTCCTAGTCTAGCTCTTCCCCTTGGTTGGGTGGTCTGTAGTAGACCCCCACTGTTAAATCTCTTCCCCTCTCCTGCCTTGTATTCTAACCCAGAGCACTTCAGAGTGCCCCTCCTTTGATTCTTTGCTAATTGACAAAGATGTGTATTCCTCCTTAATGTAGAGTGTCACATCCCCACCTTTCCTCCTTGTCCTATCCCTCCTGTACAGCCTATAGCCCTTGATATTCACCACTCAGTCATACGTTGGGTCCTACCACGTTTCAGTGACATGCTTTAGTTTTGGCTGCTACCAAATAACCAATTAGGAGGATATATGTGATGTCCAAAGTAACAGTGAAACCTGCATGTTTTTGAATACAGGTAACTCTGGCCACAAAGTGTTGTATGCTTTTGTTTATGCTTGTAACAGGGGCCAGTGACAGATATTACACATATGATGCAATTAACATATTAATTGTATCATAAATAGTAATTCTGCCACTTGTTCGGGCAATTAACAGCATGACAAAATGAGAAAGCAGCCACAAAAATTTTCCATATTTGTGGCAGATTTCTATCTAGCCTTAAATTGAACATAGAGCAGGGTAATAAGTTGTGTTCAGCATTGGTTCTGATGTACCTGCTCCACCAATACTCAATAACTGACACTAAACTGCATGAGGGAGCCAACAAAACAGTAAGAAGGCTCTTTCTATAACAGTTCTGTCTAAAAATCAATTTGAAATAGTTCTAGTCTTTAAAAAAGGTGAGTTAAGTAATTACTGCATTTTGCTTTGAAAGGATACTGTAAAAATGTAAAGTAGCTTTGCTACCTAGATCAACTTAATCCTCATGCTGTATCTTTAGGTAGATAGATAGATACTTTTCAACGCAAGCCAGGTGCACCAGAAAATCTTAATGCAATACAGACTGTACAACTAAATGCTTCAAGTGCTTGCTAAACATCCTGCTGCCATTGAAAATTGTTATGTAACTTTACAAAAATTGGGGAAAGTGGAATCAAGATTATTTTTCTGACTAGAAGATAAAACTCGACTGTAGGGTAAATCATGATGACAGACCTCTTAATTCAGGTTCAGACAAAAAAGTGCATCTGGAAGCTCTCTTTACCCCAGGGGTTTTGATGAGTAAAGGGTAGGCAGGCTTTGCATGATAGAGGATCAACTGGTTTCCAGTTCCTACATAAAGGTGAGGTCAACCAAGAGTTGCCTATTTTGGACTCTGGCTCATGGTTTTAAACACATTCAGGAGTGTAAATGTAAGAAGGGGTGTAATGTACACATCTTAAAGCCAACTTGTGCGTGTAGTCAATGGAAAATTTGTGAGACGTGCAAGCATTTAGCTTCTTCTATTTGGCACAGCTACCATGGAGAATTTATTTTGGCATATTTGATATAAGATACTGTCTAGCACAGGAGCAGGCAATTATTTTGGGTGGAGGGCTGCTTACGGAGTTTTGGCAAGCTGTTGAGGGCTGCTTAGGTAGCCCTGCCCCTTGACAGGTGCCCCACCCCCTGATCACCATGTTTTGACTGGAAGCCCTACCCCCTAAACCCTGACCTTTGCCACCAGAAGTCCCTCCCCTTGCCCCCTGAAGGGGTGTTGTCATCTCGGAACCAGAAAAATACCAAATTATATTAAAAAGCAGACATCTAAAACTTTCATTAATTTGATTTCAAAAAATATTTTTGCCCTGGCTTACATACATTTGTGTAATGTACATAGAAGTGATTGCACAATAGCTTAAAATGAACACTTATGCTCATATATTGTGGGGGGGTGGATATAGGTTTGTGGGGGTTGTGGGTATGCGGGGTGAGGGAGCATGTGGGTTGGTGTGTGGATGTGTGGGGTGTTGGTGGGTATGAGGTGTGTGAGGGGTGTGGGGGTCTGCGTGTATGGCAGTGTGAGATGAGAGTGTTTGTGTACGGTGGTGTAGCAGGGCACTAAGGTGCCTGCTACTGATAGCGGTACTTTGAGCTCAGCTGCCAGTCACCAGGGCAGCCCAGGTGCAGGTTGCCGGGGCAACCAGATTGGGTCAGCTGACCAGAAGGGGGCAGGGCCTGGCCTTTATAAACAGAGAAGGCTGAGGCCAGAGTCAGTCCCCCTCTGGCAGCTTGAGGAGCGGGAGCTCTGCCAGAGCAAGCAGAGCAGAACATAGTGGAGGAGCCTGATGGCTGGACAGTGTCTGCCTGATAATGCCAGGTGGAAGAAACCGTGATAGATACGAACGAAGGATAGCCAGGTTGGCTTAAGGTTTACGTTATAGCCATGGGGGCTTTGCGTTTTGTTTGGTTATGGTTATTGTTACACTGGAGGACCGGGCAAGGCTGTAGGGGTGGAGGAGGCCTCAAGGGAGCTCCCCAGTAGAAGGGGGGGGGGGGGGGGGGTTCCTAGCGTCGCAGAGGGCGCTGCATTTTGAGGTGTCCCGACCCCGGCCCCAGTGTGGGCGACTATCGGGACAGGCCCTAGTGGGGCATAGGCCCGAGGAGGCGGGTCCGGAGGCCAGGTAAGGCTGAGGCTGCCTGAGCCCCAATTGGGAAAAGCCCAGTGGGCGTAAGACCCAAGAAAGGGGTCTGGGGCCAGGTAAGTCTGCGGCTGCCTGAGCCCCGAGCGCGAGAAGCGCGAGGCATAGGTCCCAGTGGGGGCGAGCGCGAGAAGCGCGAGGCATAGGCCCCAGTGGGGGGCGAGCGCACGAAAGGCGCGGAGAACATGAATAGTGCGAGGCATAGGCCCCAGTGGGGGGTGAGAATGTGAAAGGCACAAGCGAGGCCCCAGTGAGGGCAGGGAAGCGCAAAGCATAGACCTCAGTACGGGCGGAGAGCATGAGAAGCGTGAGCAAGGCCCCGGTGCGGGCTACGAGAGCCTGGGAGACGGGTCCTAGTGCGGCAAGGGCTGCGAGAGAGACGAAGGGGGGCGCCTGTGAGGGCGCTGGTGGGCAACTGGACCGAGCCCCGGTATAGCATGGTAGGCACCGTGTCAAAGCAGATAGAAAAGGCAGCCTCCCTTAAACATTTAAACATCAAAGACGTGGCGGGTGAGATCGGTGAGGGTGCATTTGACACCGGCTTGGCACAGTAGCCAGGGGGCACTAGGGGAGTTCATGGCACCCCTAGAGGGCGCTCTGCCACAGGTGGGATGTGCACGTGGGACTCACCTTATGAACATACGCTCACACTCTGCCCCTGCCTGCATGTGTGTGCGTGCACACACACACACACACACGCACACACACGCACACTCTCTGCCCCTGCTTGCACATGCCTGCACACACACTCTGCCCCTGGCTGCGTGCGCACACACATACACACACACTGCCCATGCCCACACACACACCCCCTCTCTTTTTCTCTGCCACACACACATGCATGCGTGCACATTCTGCCCCTGCTTGTGTGCGCATGCGCGCGCGCACACACACACACACACACACTGCCCCTGACTGGACACACACACACTCTGTCTCTGTCTCTCTTTCTGCCCCTGCACCTGTCTCTCTGTCTTTCTCTGCCACACATGCATGCATGCACACTCTACCTCGCCTGTGTGCACGCACACACTTACACTCTGCCCCTGCCTGCATCTGTGCATGCACACATGTACACACAAACATACACACACACACACACACACTGCCCCTGCTTACACACGCACACTCTCTCTCTGTCTCTCTCTCTGCCCCTGCCTGCATGCACATGTACCCCCTTACCAGTGGGACTCTGTGCTTCCTGGTCAAGCCATGCAGCTGGGAGCCACATCATGCTGGGGCAGGGCATGGGCAGGAAGCAGGGAAATGGCTGGGGGTGAGCGGGGTTGGACTTCTGACTCCTGCTGCCAGCTCCCCCGGGTCCTACTGCCCCTGGCTCCTGTCGTCTTTGACAGGCAGCTAGGAGCAGATAAAAATTTTCTAAATTTTTTAGGAGCCCTGGGGGCTGGATAGAATGGCCTGGTGGACTGGATGTGGCCCACGGGCTGTATTTTGCCTGCCCCTGGTCTAGCAAACAGAGCCCCCTGTGGTTCCGTGGTAGAATCCTTATCTGCCACACAGAAGACCCGGGTTCAATTCACAGATGCTTATACAAATACAGCCATGGAGATACCAAATGTCTGGACTCAGTCTGGCCTTTGGATTCTGTCTCAGTGGCCTGAAGGCGGTGTGGAAGGTCTGGGCAGCCTCCACTCCTCCAAAAAAACAAATGAAAAAAGAACTCCTGCCTCAGCTTATGCATTGAAGTTCTGGGTGACCTCTCATGCATACATCATGATCTGGTTGCCAAACACTCTAGCAAAGACCATTTTTGGTTCCTGAGTTTTACTACAGTAGTGTGTATAACCTACACTTTCCAGCACTTGGTTTTGATCTCAAGTGTTGGCAAGATTTGTAATTAGTTTGTAGCCTGTTTAAATAACCACCCAGTTCTGGACTAGACTAAGCCACAGCCTTGGATCTGAAGCAGAACTGTATCCAGTTTAGGCTTATATGAATGACTACACATTCAATTTGACCCTCCTGACCCTATGATGGGGTCAGGAAAAACAGCCAAGATACAAGTTTTTGAGACGGTGGAGAAAATAGGTACACAAGTTTTTAAAAAAAAAGGTCAGGAAAGTGGGGATGAAAGAAGAGCATGTAAAAAAGAAAGGTAACAGCACAGGAAAAGGAAAAAATCATATTGGACATTGGGTTAGAACTAATAATGAGTTAGCGCTGAGAGAAGGGAAACTTGGATTGGATGTTGGGGAGAAATTTCATGGTCTGCTCAGCCTTGCAGTCCAACTGTTTGGGTTTTTTTTGTTTATAATAAGCTAATTATGACCCGGTCTGTTCAAGGAGAAGTCAGGATAGGCTTGTAGGAAATAGGCTCAGACCCTCCCTATTTGCCATGCTTTAAAGTTTTAGATTACCAGGCTGGAAAAAAAAATCTAGCTTTTGGGCAGCTAAAGTTGATTTAATATATATTTTTATTGCCTGGAAGTTCTGTGGACGCCAAGCTCCCTGCCTGACTTAAGAAACTGAAAAAAACCCCTACTACGAAAACTTAGGTGAGGGCCTCATATAGGGTTCTGGATAATTTTAATTTAAATACAGTACTTTGGTTTTAGCCTAGATGGAGGTTTGGGGGTTTGCCATAGAAGCTGGTGAATCCTTCTAGACCAGGGGTTCTCAACCAGGGGTGCACATACCCCCGGGGGTACTTGAGAAGGCCCTAGGAGGTATGCATAGGCAGGCGGGGATGGAGTGTCGCCATGAACTGTCCCACGCTGCCACGGAGGCACTGCCGACCTAGCTGGATGCGCACAGCAGGGGAAGCTTGCACACAGCAGCTGCTGCTGCTCCGCATTCAGCCACGTGCCACCGCTGCCCTACTGCCCCCCTCCCCATCCCACTCCGCATCTAGCTGCCAGAGATGCTCCGTGACCAGCCACCGGGGTACACTGATCCAAAAAGGTTGGAAACCCCTGTTCTAGGCAATCCCATAATGCACAGCATTGTGATTCACGCAGTGCAGAGTGTCTACTTCCAAGCCAGTGGGTAAATGCAGACCAGATTTTGAGTTCAGAAAGTACAGGTGCAGTTGACATGAGACTCTCCAAAATTGAGTACATAGAGCTGAGTGAATTGATCTTGTTTTCCAGAGATGCCATGATGGTTCATTTGGATGTGCCTTTAGAGCCTTTTGTTTTGGTGAGGGAGGAACTTTTCCATAATCTCAGACAGGAAATCATGGTTTAGCATCCTCTAGGTCAGGGGTGGACAACTTATGGTCCACAGGTGAGATCCTGCCCAAAGAGCAATGGGGCTTCAGTGGCAAAGACTTTGGTGGCATTGTGATGGTGGGAGAGGTCCTGGTGCTATGGCCAATCAGCAGGGAGCTTTGTCCATGCTGTGACCAAGGAGAGGGGGAGGGGATGAAGCAGTGAGGAGAAGCAGCAGTGGGCAGGTCCTAGTGCTGGTCTTAGACCTGAGCTGGGTCATCGTGATCCTCCATTTGAGAGAGTTGCTGATCCTCCCCTTGAGAGAGTTGCCGAGCATTGCTCTGGCTTATAACTTGCTCATGATTTCACCTTGCAGCATAAGTTTGGCCTAACCAAGGATCGAATGTCTGAAGCTGTTTCCTCTCATAAACGCAGGATAAACCTCTGTGAATACTCACCTAGCCGCAAAATCATATGTGTGAGTGGGTGTTTAATACCAAATTAAGTGCAACTCTTGGCAGAGACAGCAGGAACTGCATAACTCTTGGTGGTCATTAAAACTACCTCACTTGAGTACCTTCTTGGTTTACTAGAGCATATACCCCCATAAGCATCTTTTAGCTGTTTGCCACCACTTTTCATTCTTCTGTATAAGAGAGCAGCAAGTGCTTTGTCTCAACTAACAACTTTCCAACAGCTATTGTATGGATAAGATGGACTCTGCTGTGCAAAGGAGTTTATGCTAACCAGTGGAAGGAGGGGTTGAGGTGGAAGAAGAGTGATTTAGCGGTGACAGAAAGAGTGAAGAGCAGCTGGAAAGGTCAGATAAAGCAGCAATGTAAGTGTCCAAGCCACAAGAAGATAAAACTGCTCATTTGAGTTTTTAATAGCTGTCATTTGTATGTTGTGGCAGCTTTGACATTTACATTGCAAAAATTGCTCAAAGGTTGAGATGTTTTATGACTTATGTGCTTTCCTGCTGCAGAAAGGACTCTTAAGCCATCTCTATGCAGTAGATTTCACGTATTTAAGAGTGGCACCATCAAGCATGTTGTATCCATTCAGGCTGCCTCCTAAACCTGAGGCAGTGTAGTCATATCTGTGCAGTTCTTCAAGTGGGCTGATGAGTGTGTTGAGTAACACTGGCATTTAGCCCACCCCAGGCTAATTTGTCTGCCTGTGACGCTGTACAGATATGGCTATGCTGCTTTCAGTTTCAGAGCAGCATGATGTGGTTGAGGTAGGTTTTCCATCTTGATGTGGCCTTAGGCTGATTGCATCAGTGTCACTGGATTTGGTCTTGTGCAACGCTGTTGTTTTCAGAGCACACGCCCAGGTAATATGATGGCCTCAGTCTCAATGATACATCATCTCTATCAGTACTGGGTGTCAGGATTGGCTCAGACTTTTTAAAACGTGAAGTGGATGTGTGTACTTACCCTACAATTTCCCCTCAATTGCAGGAGCTCATATGAAAGCTGTTGATACCAGACGTGTAGGATTTGGAAATGAGATGAATAAAGACCTTAAATCAGTCAATATCTGAAGCTTGGGGTTAACATCTGTGTGTGCATGTGTGCTTGAGGTGAGGGAGAGAAATAAATATGGGAAAAATTGGCACTAGCTTTAAAATTAGCAGGACTGCCTAATACCAAGGAGAGGATCAGCACATGAATGGCCTTGTGTTGCAGCTCTGACTATGGGACACTGAGCAGTCACTTTTCCTATTCCTTGCTTTCCCTGGCAAGAATTGGTACAGTAGAATCTGGGTAGTTTATATCCTTCGGACTTGTGTAGAAATTCTGGAGATTTTTATACAACATCAAAAAGGCATATACAGGTATTTCCTTTAGACACGTATGCAGGTACACCCTTGTCCCAGAAAACTTACAATATAGGCAGAGAACCCAGAGTCAAAGGATGGAAGAGAAAAAAAACATGAAATGACTGCATAGAGCTTTTCTATGTATTTTATTCATTGACATAAACTTATTTTTAAATATTTTCCTAAGACCATCCTTTTCTTGAAACTTGTCTTTGAAACAGCAAAGAAACTATATGGACAGTACAGTCTTTCCCTTATTATCCTCAAAGTAGGCGTATCTGTGTGACAACAGCTCTAGGAGTAGCATAAGGGGAAAAGAACCTCCTTTAATCTGAAGTGAAATGCCTAAAGCCCTGGGAGTCCTCAGGTTGGAAACCTGGTACTCAGGTTGACGCTGCCTGTAGCAGCTCCCTTTCTATTACCATTGAGTCTCGTGGTGAAAGCAAGTAGCAGCTTGAGTCAATCAGTCATAAATCTGAAATATTTTTGTGGGGTATGAGAATTTTCTTAACGTTTAGATGACTGGATTATGGGTTTATTGCTCCAGATACTCCATAACTTTTTCCTTGGAAGAGTGCTTGTGGAGGCAATGCATCCTTCCCCACAATCTCATCTCCTGGGGGTCATCAACTATATATCTTGTCACTCAATCATAGGATGCCAGTTACCTTAATGACAGGTTCATTTTAGTGGAAGTCATCCGGCTGGCATCTGTCCATTGCTATCCTATTTCAGGCATGTAGCTCTGGGTGTACTGGTTTCCACTTTGCACTTCTGTCAGTCATGCTTCTGGGGTGGAATGTGCTTGTGTTTACGTGCTGTAATAGCAAGTGAGTCCCTGTCTGAATCAGTCTTATTTGGACATTTAGGTTGATATCTGGTGAGCTGTGATCCAGGGAAGCTCACAAAGAAAATTAATAGTATAAAAGACTATTTTTGAGATAAACAGAATACGAATGCAGGTCTTACTTCATAAATGGATTACCCTGTGTAGGTGGATACACAATCTGCTCTCTTGTGTAGAGATGACAGTGTTTGCACATGTTACAAAACTAAAACAGTTACCCCTCTCCAAAGGAGCCTAGCTGATCTGGAATGGCAGAAGTGGTAAGAGTGTCTTTTTTCAGTCATTTTTTATATTATCTAGCCAGTTGTATTACAATAGTATTCTAAAGCCTCTGTTGATCAAGACCATTTTTGCTTGTGCAGCAGCTGGCAGGGGCGACATGTAGGAGGTGCACGCAGGTGCATGTGCACCCCTGGCTGTGATGGTGCACCCCCTACAAAAAGGCACCACTGGCAGCGTCTGCAGGAGCTTCTGCTTACTGCCGCCGCACTCTGGCTGCCAGTGCAGCAATGCCCCCCAGCCGCTGGGGGCACAAGTCATTCATGGCACCTGGCACATCTAGGAAAAGACTTGTCACAACCTTAAAATAAGATTCCCCCCATCCCACCACAAAAAATAAAAGACAGTAGCAAGGAAAAGGAATAGCAGGAGGCTGAGAACAGTGATGAGAAAATCAAGCAGTTAGATGGGTTAGCAACACAATGTAATACTTCTGAATCTCTCTGAAATTTTAATAATTAAATATTGGCTTTTGCCCCTCAACATAGTCACCCTTACTTAGCCAATAGGTAGCATAGCAGAGATGGTCTTTGAGGAACAAATTGAAGAACAGTTGTCCTCAACAGTTAAATTAGGAGTGCATGCAGTTTTATGATCTTGGGGGCAAAAAACACTGCTGCGTTATGAAGCTTTTTGAGTTGAGTATCATGCAGATGAATGAGGTAATACCAGAAGTGTGTACCACTGGCCATACCTATTTGTGCCGCTATTCTATCAAGTCCTGCAAAGTCTTTTTTTTTTTTTTTTTTAGAGCCTTGAGATTAACAAGATTATCCACTCTCTCCTTTCCCTCTAGCTCCTTGTCCCAAAGTGGGGGTGAAATAATTTCCTAGCTCTTGGCTGTGTATATGGCTAGGAAACACATCTGTTGCATTAGAGTGGTAATTTTAGCCAGTGAATAACTAGATGGGGATTGCAAATGATCTCAGATTCCATAGTGTGAGAATTATTGATGTCCCTGCAGAACTGCTGAGTGCCTAAAACGCTGCTGGAAAACAGGTGCTTTTTTGTCTGGCTGGTATCTGGGCTGGGCCTGTGAGGGAAATGAGACTGACTGCTTTCAACAGCCTTTTCCTCTTTCAAAAGCTTTTTTTCTGACAGGAAGGATGACAAGGTTTAACGGCTGCCAGGTGCCGATGGCCACAGTTAGCTGTGACTTGGAGCTGTCCTACTGGCCAGAAATTTGGAGGGTGTTCGCGTGGTTGCAGTAGGTTTCTTAGAAGAACAAAACGGGTCTTTGCCTTTTATGTGAAGCCAAATCAGTAAAAAGGGCTTAGGCCAAGCTTGCCAAAAGATCTAACCCCAGTGGAAAGTAAAAATTTCCAGCCTACTCATCCTACAATGTTTCTCAGTCTTGGGCTTTTCTCCTCTTCCCTCATTTCTCCCTCCAACCTGTTACTTTAAAAGGGAAACGTATTTTACCCTCTGTAGCAGGAGTTGGCAGTCTTTTTGGCCAGAGTGCCAAAACACCCCAACCTCCACTAGGGTGGCAGTTGTAGAGGACAGTCCAGTTTTCTGTTACTCTATCCTCTATTGATATGTAACCCGCCTTTATGTCCTCTATTTTTCTCTTCAATAGAGGACATAAAGGCATCTGGTTTCGTAGCAATAGAAGACAGAGGACAACCAGACTGTCCTCTATGATGGCCACCCTAACCTCCACCCATGCCACAGCTTGGCATGCCAACGGCAGGAGAGCTGTGAGGGGCCCGATCCTCATTGCTGGCAGCTGCATGCATGTCTCTAGGTGGACAGTCGGGGAGGGTCTGGGGTTGCACTTCCCTGGCTCCTTCCCCACTGTCCGCTGCAAGGCGCACGTGCACCTCCCTCTGCTGTGGAGCCAGTGTCAGGGCTCCAGACCTCAGTGCAGCTGTTTGCAGCCTGCCCGTCACCTGCTGCAGCTACACAATGCCTGGGCCGGCTGTGGCAGGCAGCCAGGAGGCTGCAAATAGCTGCACTGGACTCTGCAGCCCCAGAGTGGCAGGAAGAGACAGGGCCGGTGCAAGTGGTGGGCAGGGTGCAGACAGCTGCGCCAGGCTCCACAGCCTCAGTACTGGCTCCATGGCAGCGGTTACGTGCGTGCTTCCAGGCGGACAGCGGGGTAGAGGTCAGGATTACACTGTAGAGCAATCCATGTTCTACAGTGGCTGTAGCCAAAGTAACCATAAGGTTTCTTTCTCTGTACCGAAAATGTTTTGCAAGTTTGAGAAAAGTGAACCCTGTGATTTAATTCTGAGGAGCCATTGTGTGAGTCCTTTCACGATGGCTGCTGTTTGGGAGAGTGCACAGTTTGCCAGCTAATGAGAGAGTGAGCATCTGCCTGCCTCCTCCAAAATGAGCTCCTGGTGCTGCTGTATCCATGCACTGGTTTCACTGGCTGCATTGGCAACTTGTGAATGATGGTAGGACCTGAAAGGTGTTCTGAACAACTGCTGTGGGAACTGCCATCCTGTTTCAGATTAAGCTCAGAGGAGAATACACCCATCTGGGGCTGAGATGGCAGACCTGGGCTCAGTAAGCTGCGTTTCTACCTGGATTTCCAAGCTTTGCAAAGTTCAGGTTCCCTCAGAAGATCTGAGGCAGTGGTGGGTGTCACTCCAGCTGAGAGCAAGAGGTGTGAGCAGTGGGTGCTTATGCACAATGTATTCTCTTCCAGTACTGCAGGAGCACTGATCTTGTCTCACATGCCTGCCAGAAATGCGGTTAGTGTCACACACCTTTCTGTAGAGCCCTTGCAGACTTGCTTTTAACTTGATATTTCATGGTACTACAGGCATTGCTGACTTCTGCCACCCTCCGGGATATTGTGGCACAGACCAAACTGATTGTACACTTGAGCTGTGTTTGGTTTTGCTCCGATTTTGGTAAGAGCCCCTCTATTCAGCCCAGGGCCAAACGATACTAGGGCTGTGGGTTGGCTTTGCAGGGGACAGTGTTGAAACACAAAAATGTGGCCTGTTGAAACAGGGAGGTTGGAAGCTCTGGGGTCTTCTGCCTCTACCATAGATTTTCTCTGTAACCTAAGGCAAGTTGCTTTCCCTTTTGCCTCTAACATTGACTGTCTTGCACCATCTCTTCTCTCTTCAACAAGACTGACAGTCTTAGAGAGAACAGTGAAGGGGCCTCATCAGATTAAGAGAGCAGGATGAATATCTTGTTAAATAATGCAGTGAAGGTGGTGGAGCCAGGGGAGTAGACAGTGCTAAAAGAACCTAGGGATACAGCGGTGCATTTTTAAACAAAGCCATTCTCAATTATCCAGTAGAATAACAGTAAAAAGGCAATGAATGGTATATAAAAATGTTTAAAGTTGTTTAACTTCTAAGCTGGAAGGAAACAAACCCAGCACAGAAAGAAAGAGATCCCATGCCCCCACAGTGCATGTACACTTCCAAAGGACAAAGTGCCTTGAGAGTAACATATACCCGCCGACACCATCTGCACTGTTATCATGCTCTGACACAGCCCCCTGCAGAGAGCAAGCCAGAAATGGAATAATAGAAAGCTCATCAGCTGTTCAGCAGTACTTTTTTTTTTCCCTAGCAAGCGTTTCACCATTTTCGGTAATATTCGGTCTGGTCTATTGGAGCAGCATGGTGTTCAGATAAATTTTAAAAAAATCCTCCTCCCCCTCCTGAAGTCTGAAGTTAGGCAGAGGGCAGGGCAGGGGGTTACTTTATGGTTAGGCCATAAGGTGCCAGCCTGCCCTGCTTGTTATAGTCAATACAAAGTTTTGGCAGAGCTTAATTTTTTACTGTGGGGGGACCCAGTTTTGAGATCTCCTGGGTCACTTAGGTAATTGTAAGGTTACCAACATATTCGCTGGAAAAGGATTTTGTTAGCGTGCTTCTAAATATCAAACTTATTAAATGAATTAATATTTGGATAGATATCAATTCTTCAAGAAGTATTTGCTGCTGCTTTTTCGCTCTCCAGGCGGTTTTTACTTTTGAGAATTAGATTCTTGTATTCAGCTAATTAGGACAATGGTGCACTTGAAGTTCAGAGTATTTTTATCTGTTTCTATTTAATAGCAGACATACCACATTTCTGGTTCTGCATATATGGCACTTCCCCCTGCAGCATTCTGTATTACTACATCTCTCAACATTTTAATTCTAACTTGGTACTTCCTCAAAACTGACCCAGCCATTATTATCTACAATTAACACTCCACTGTTAGACTATAGGATGACAGAACATAACCACAGAAAATGTCTGTTGTCAGCAGTGGTGGTAATGTTTGTCTTTCATATGAGAGATCCTGTGCTTTGACCACTTGCGGTTAGTATTTCAGACACTAGGCTAGTTTCCACAAGTGTTAGATGTAGTGTCCTGGCCCAATTGCAATTTAGCCAGATTGCCTGTGCACCTCAATACCTGCCCCTCCACTTCAAATTTATAGGGTTTCCCCATATCTTTAACTGCTGCTGTGTAGAATTGTTAATTCCAGAATGGCTGATGTGTTCAGCCTCAGGAGTGGATGCAGTCCGTCTATTAGTAGCTCCTAAACAAGGGCCCATGGACAACCAGTAGTTCATAAAAAGTTTGCTGATGGCTGGTCGTCACGCACTTTGCTTTTACAATGACCTTATTGCATTAAAAATAGCAAAAATCACATTATTATTAAGCCAACATTTAGTCCTTTATGCAAGCAGCTGCTAAAGCTAAAGCAGGGAATGGTAGGCAGTCATGTATGTGAACTGGTTTGCATTACAGTGAATGAGAGAAGAGGCAGACTACACGACAGTTGCTATAAGCAATATCACTTGCATGCTTGAGAAGTTCTCCAGTATGCATCTCGCATTACATTCGTGGCCTGTAGTATTTAGGGATGCTTTGTCAATGAAGGAATAACCTGAGGGCAACTGGCATAAAAGGATGGTCCGTTGATTCAAGAACCTACATAGGACAAAGGCAGCCAGGCTTATTTCTCACTTTCTCTAACATGTTGTGCCATGGAAAGTGTCCAGTAAGGCTGACCGAAGTCAATGAGAGCTACAGGTGCCTAGCACTTTGAAAATTGAACACCTTGGGGAAACCCAGATAGAGCAAACAAAATGAGGGACCCATCAAGCAGATTTGATGTGCTAGAGCCTAGGACTAAGTAGCTGTTTCAAACAAACTCGTCTTAGTATTGCACTCTGAGATGGAAGGGCCTTGCAGCCCCTTTGTGTAGTCTGGTATTATTCTTATGCCTTACAGGGTAAATGCATGGACCACTAATTTATTTTGGACCTAAAAAAACCCAATGTATCCTACCATCAATGATTTTACTCTTTGGCTCTCTTCTCTGAACCAGTGTAGTCCATGAAAAATTACTGATTGTTCTTTTTTTTTTTTTTTCTCCTCTGTTTCTAGACTTTCACAGCATGGTGTAATTCTCACCTTCGCAAGGCTGGCACACAGATTGAAAACATAGAGGAAGATTTCAGGGATGGCCTTAAACTCATGTTACTTCTGGAAGTCATTTCAGGTGAGCTAGGAAATTATTTCACCCCCACTTTGGGAAATTTCAGGTGAGGAGAGGCTTGGGGTGATGGTCTCAGTGTCGTTAGTGTTGCCATTGATTTTACTGTCTTCCCACTCATCCACAGAATAGGATCAGCAAGGGCAGTGGCAGGAAAGGCTTTGCCTCAGCTATCCTCCACATGCCGCCTATTGGTGTGGTTCTTCTCTTTCAACTTTCTTCTACCAATAAGGAGCACACATCATTCTGTGAAGTCTTACCCAGTGTCTTGGACCACACAGCAGGAATCATGAAGAGACTTTAGGCAAAGTGCAGGATTCCCACATTGGCACTTTGTGCCATATGCTTGTTAGAGCAGGAGAATGACTGAAGTTATGGCAAGTGCCCCTCTGCATGACTGATGCCATCCTGAATTGGGATGAGTTTTTCAAATGGGGCTGACCGCAGGGCTGATCCTGGCAAACTGCAAAAAATGTATTTTACAGCAAGCATCAGGAAATGTATGTAGGTACATGTGTGTGTGACATTAACATGAGAAACTGGGATCCAGGCCCCAATGTGGAATGTGAAAATGTTTGAAGTCTTGAGAAGTCTGGTATAACAGAGAAACCATATCTTATCCAAAGCCAGTAGGAAGGTTTAGTTGTCTCCTGAACTAGAAGTGGGGAAAGTAGGGTGATCTGCAGAGTCAAGGATCCACACAGATCCAGCAACTCCCACTTCTGCTCCTCAGCCAATGTGCTATCAGAGTCCTTGTTCTGCCAGAGTCAGCCCAGAGGCTTGAATCTGGGGCTCCTAAATTCCAGGGTGCCCTGTCAGCTTTCTTTTGATGGCTCCTTTAGTACAGTGGTTCCCAACCTTTTTAGACTGCAGACCAGAAGTGACCATGGACCAGCAAACTGTGAACCAGCATGCTGTAGATCAGAAGCAACTGGAATACTGCAGACCGGCAACCAACCCTTTTTTATACTCGGTATAAACTGAGTATTTAGTGTGCTTCTAAATATCAAACTTATTAAATGAATTAATATTTGGATAGATATCAATTCTTCAAGAAGTATTTGCTGCTGCTTTTTTGTTCTCCAGGCAGTTTTTACTCAGTATAAAAAAGGGCTGGCTGCCAGTTTGCAATATGCTGGTCACTTCCAGACTTCAAGTCTGGCAGCCAACCCTCCTATGGACCAGCAGCCAACCCTTCGCAGCCCGATGCCAGCCTGCAGCCCAGGGGTTGGGAACCTCTGCTCTACTAGGCTGTCTGTGCTAATGCTACCTCCCCTCCGTTTTGCACTCTTGTCCCTCTTGGCGTGTTTACCAATAGTGCTGCCTCAGTGAGAGCACTCAGAGCCTGCCTCTTATGCCTTAGGGGGTCAGCTCTTGTGCTCTGCAGATAGCATAACCCCTCATGTTCTGGAAAGGTTGGAGTTCAAGGCAATACTTATTTGGGAGTTAGGAATGGGAGTTGCAGGGCACATACACTTGCTCTACAACACTTGCAGGAAGCTAGCTGACTGGGTGGGCCTTTTCATTTCATTGAACTTTTTGATCATGTGTAGAGGGAAGGTTAAAAGGGTGCAGTGGGAAGGTAGAGGCACATGGAAGCTAATATTTAAGTTGCAGGTCACCAGGGTTAGGGAAAACATGAGGGGAGAATGCTGGAGGGAGGATAGGTGCTGGGAACATTGTACACTCGATGTCCAACCTGGGCACTGGGCACTTCAGACTCTGACCCCAAACACTTGCGTATTTGGCGTGTTGAGGCCTCCATTGCGAAGGCTGCCAGAACTGAAAGATGTAGGCACCATGACAGAGTTGCACAAAAGATGAAGCCAGCACTTCCAGATCCAGCCCCTAGATGTCTCGTTGGACACCTCTTCTACCTCTTGCTGTCCTGCCAAGAGGCTGCTTGCTACCCTTATAGTCCTGTTGTGATTACTACTGGTCCTCTACCCAGAGTGTGCACCCTTTCCTGGCTTTCTTACAGATCCAGTCCCAGCTCCCCATTTGCTACCTCTGCTCTCTCAGCTTTTTGCTTCCTCCACGGACCATTAAAGAAGCTTTGTGTTGATCCAGTTTTGAACTAGGTAGCAGTATCCTCCATTAGTTTTGCATCTTTTCTTTCTAGCTGGGCTGAGGATAAAATTACCCAGCGATGAGGCAACATGCCCAATATAACAGTGGTGGCCCGGTTTAAGACTTTTGAGCAAAGCTAAGACCCTCCATGAGGGAGTGTATATCATCTGACTCCACAAGCCTGGTAGAAGTTACAACTGCTGGAGTTGAGGTTGAGGGGTCAAATCCTTGGTAGCAGCACTTACAGAAGCAGAAGTGGGGGAGCTCTGCTTGTCCTGTGAACTATCCTGCTTGCAAGTAGGATGCGGGGCAACCTAGCCTACACACTGGCACTGGGCAGGACGTGGTTACCCCATCCCATGAAACTGCAGAACTTCAAAAATGTTCCCATTTTGGGACCATTTCTCTGCTCTGCCTGTTTTCTGCCAGAGGCTTGAATCTGAGGCTCCCACATACCCTAAGCACAGGGCTCTGTCTCAGTCTCTTTCGGTCTCTCTCTCTAGGCTTGGTCAGTAGTTTCATGCTGGCATTTCATCTCCTCTCCTGGCATGGTCTTGCAGAAAGTTTCTGTTTTGACAAACTGACATTTTACAATGAAAAACTGGATTTTTTTGAAAAACCACTGACCAGCCTTATTCAACATCCTCATTACCTCCCAAACAGGATGATGAGAGGAGAAATTCACAAGGAAAGCCCAGCAGTTTTCTTAAAGCAAGGTGCCTTTGTTCTTATGCAGGTAAAAACCAGGCCCCAGAAGATTTGTTCCAAAAGACAGCTTTCTCTCACCAACCTTGCATTCCAGTGCTTCCCTGAGAAGACCCTTTCTCCCTATGCGCCCTGTAAGATCAAATAAACCGGGCCCAGAATTTAGTTCTTGTTTAAAAAAAAAGGAAAGAAAGAGAGAACATTTTTTTCTCTTGAACAAAAGGGATGACTAATAGAAATTATCTACTGAACAAATTCCATGATAAACAGTACTTAAGCCAACACTTCCTTGCATTGTTTGGCTTACAAACTGCAGCCTTGGGTTAGTACATGAGAACCAGAAGGTGGAAGCGGCTAGACAGGGAGAAGGACAGGACAGTAATGCAAATAGCTGAAAGTAAAGAACATTTCTTGAATGCTTTCATCGTAATAATTGAATTAATTAGTATTATGAGGGAAGAGTTCTGTGGGGATACTGTTGTTTGAAGTTTTGGCCTCAAATTTAATTTCTTATTCTTTATTAATTCAAGTTAAACTCATGAAACTAATCACACCGCCTTTGCTCTTGTTTTACAATGACTTTAGATATCCAAGCTGGAAGAAATGGAAAGCAGAAAGCAGCACATAATGGCATATTCTTTGCTTCTCATTCAGTAGGAGAGAGGGTCTTTAAGGTGTAGGTTGTAACATAGGTAAAGAAATGTATTGACAACAGAGGATGAAGTCAGAAGTGGGTATTTGCTTTGAGAGCCAATTCTCTGTTTCTTTTTATGTGACAGTTAAAGAAACTGGCCTTCCAGAATAACTGAGAAAACACTTTCAAAAGGCTTTATTTCCATATTTTTCTTACTTTCGAGGGAGTGCTGGTTGAGATGACTTTCTGCTTTCCCACCTCTATTTTCTCCTAGTTTTTGTTTTTAAAGGAACCACCCCATCTTACTTAAAAAGAGTAGAGGAGCTCTTTATGGTTCATTTCTCCTTTTTCATCCTTAAGCCTAGTGAAATGTGTTTGATGCTGCTCCCCTGGCTTTAAAAGATGCAGGGTGGAGCTGTAGCAGCAGCCTCTGTGACTGAAGATAACCTTAGCATATATGGCTAAGAAATGACTTGCCTAAATGTACCATTTTATTTCCTTGTGGATGTTCCACTTTTTGCTAACTCTCTGTCTGAAATGTAAAAGCTTTTGTTCCCTCCGTCCCCCCAACCTTTTTTTCTCCATTCTACCACTTGCTGTTTGAAATTCGGGCAGTGCTGGGTAGTTGATTAGTGATGTGTCTCATATGGAATGATTTCTGATGTGCATCTAATTAGGTTTCGGATAGGAACACCCGCAGAAAGTTCATTTGGTCTGCTCAAGGGTTTGAGCTTAATAAATTTTCTGTTACTGATAGGTTAGTGCTAGTAAAACTAGGGTGACCTGAATATGTGCAGGATGGCACCAGGAAAGGGCACACCACTTCAAACCAATGTCTCCAGAAAAATTATCAGTGCATTCTCCCAGCTCTGATACAAGTCATAAACCGGTGTTTGCTATAAAACGTATTTTATAGACTATAGAAGCCAGCTCCAATAATAAAGGTTAATTACTCTTGACCATGAGCTGTGTCACTCCCTCCTGCTGCCTTATTGTAAACATTTAAGGTGCCCACCACTGTAATAGCAAAGCCCCATTATATGCAGTTAGAAGTACACCAGATCCCTTAACAGAGAGGAATTGAACTTGCAGGTTTTTTAATTATAAAGCTTTTCATAGCAGAGGAAGAATTCCAGGTGATTTTTATTCCTGGTACATGCTATCATGGTCATTCAGTGCTTAGCTGTTCCATATCTACAGAAAGATGAGTCTTGCATCGAGTCCTAAAAAGCCGAGACTTTTCTGAGGAATGCTTGGACCCTCCTAGAGCTCAGGTCCTGACCCATCATATAGGGAAGTGAGTTTTGGATCAAAGACCAGCCTTTGTAATCTGTAGTTAATAGGCATCACCATAGCATGAGTCAGAAGTTTTTAACGAGTTGCCTGGTTCAGTAAATCTTTAAGGGTTGATAATAGCAATGCTCCCTTCCCCTCAAACAGCTTTTTCAAGGGTATCCTTTTCATGGAAGTTGTTTTGGGGGAGGGTCAGCACAGCATGTCAGTTATTAAAATTCCTGGGTACCAACATACAGACGTTCTCTACCTTTACTGCTGAGGGCAAGAACTTCTGAGATGTAGCTCAAGAATAGGGGTCTGCACGATTTAGGCTATTTTAATTGAACTATGCAATCTGTTTGTAGTGTGCAGGGGGATCTCATTTTTGTTTCTCTCTTTTCTGAATAGGTGAACGTTTGGCTAAGCCTGAGAGAGGCAAAATGCGAGTCCATAAAATTTCCAACGTGAACAAGGCCCTGGATTTCATTGCTAGCAAAGGAGTCAAGCTGGTGTCCATTGGAGCAGAAGGTAAAGAAGCCACTTGCCTGGTTCTAGACCTAGTTTGAGTGAACCATCCTTCCCGATCTGGCATACCGTGTTGTTTTGCTCCTCTCTTCTGTTGTTTAACCAAGCTCAGGCCATTCTCTGCTGGGACAGTGGCAGGAGGAAGCATATTGGCTTCTTGAGGTTTTATATCCCACTTAAACACCATCCTTGAAGATTTGACTGCAGTGTCTGTGGGAGTACAATTGTGCAGTCCCTTGCACTTTACTTGAGCATTTCTTCATACATTTACCCTGAGTTATACTCTGATCCGGTTGCAATGTGGACAGTTGTGTTCTCAGGTATCAAAAGTGGGAAGTTTCAGTATTTCAAAAAAAGTTTTCATTTCAAATGAGAACACCAGCTGACAGAGAAAGGGAATTCTTACATGAAAATGAAGCAGGTGGCTGTGCCTCAGGAGTCAGGACTAGAGGAGACCCCTAATATCTACAGCTGACTCTTCTACAGGGGATCTCATGTGAGGAGTAGATAAGACCCTGATATCATGCAGGGAGCTAAGAAGCTGTGAAAACTCTGGCTAAAACAGGCACTTTCAGGACTTCCAAGGCTCCCAGCAGTGCAGCCTGAAAGCCCTTGGAGCCATGGCTAAAGTGAAGGATACCCTAAGTCTTGAGAGCCTCTAGTACAGTGATTCTTAACCAAACTGCCAGAGCACCCTAGGGTGCCTTGAGAATGTGTAGACTCCTGTGGCACCCTATGTTAGCACTGTTAGGTATGCAAACATAATTCGCAAGATAAACCATAAGACATGTAGGTGGGACACAGGGGAGCACGTACTTCCCCTGAGATTGGCTGCTGCTGGCTTCTGTGGGCAGTCGCTGCCACCCACCCCCCTTGCTGCCGATGCGGTTGCTGGCAGCTGCAGGCAGTCCCCACTTGCCAGTTACCAGTGCCGACAGCGTGGATGGCGGATGCAGGCGGTCCCTGCTCACCACCTGCTGCTTACTCCCCCCAGTACTGCCGCACTGCAGCTGCCTGCAGGCGGTCCTTGCTCACTGCCACTATGCCCCCACCACCAACACCACTGATCACCATGCCCTCCCAGCCTCGGAAGACACACGTCGTTCATAACAGAAACCTTGAGATTTCAAATAGGAATCCACAGTGTTAAAAATGTTGCAACCCCCTTGTGGTCTTTGAGTTCTTTGTAACAGAAGAATTGCTCTATTATTTTTCTGAGATCAAAAAATGAATGAAAACCAGAAGCTGGTATTTTCCAAGGGGTTCCTCAAGCTTGTCACAACATGCCCAATCACCTGGTTAGCTTTTCTTTCCGTACTTTTGCACTTTCTGGGGTGGGATACTATCTTAAAGACGATGACATATTTTTATCCCCCATAGAAAAGGTTCAAGTTT
This sequence comes from Crocodylus siamensis, assembly GCF_052110815.1. NCBI lineage: Eukaryota > Metazoa > Chordata > Crocodylia > Crocodylidae > Crocodylus > Crocodylus siamensis. The sequence goes on along the minus strand of NC_143396.1, from coordinate 224,420,145 downwards.
TCCAGAGGATATGAGATATTGCCAGGCAGAATGATTTTGCAGTGGCTGGGGGTACTTGTATTGCCCCTTTATACTCTTTGGAAATTAAATTGAGGGGGAGAAAGGTATTTACAGTTGGATCTCAATATTAAATTGTGATCCTCTTTGACTAGACTCAGGACCAAACAGATGCCCATAGCTGTTCTGGCTGGATGTAGATTTTCCATTCCAAGGGCTAAAAGATGTTGCCCCGTCTGTCTAGGAGTTTTAAAAGATACTATCCACTAGGTTTTAGAATGTTCTTTATATGGTGACATAAGGAGAACCTTATTTCTGTTCTTGCGGAAATTGATACACTTTTCAAAGAGAGAGAAGTTAATCTGGATTTTACAGCAAACAGATCCAAATTTAGTAAACTGTCTTGCAATTTTTGCTTATAAGGCTGAGGTGATTAGAGTTAAATATTCTTTATTACTGATATGAGTGATGCATTTTAATATTAGATATGATTTTAGCGTCTTAATTGTGAATCTGTGTACAACAATATTATAGATTCATGTCTTGATTTACTACTATATTTAAATTAATAATGTTTTTATGTTGATGGGCTCTGTTTTTAGTATAATATTTGTAGTTCAGTTACTTTGTTCAAACTTATGTATATTATGGTTGTGTGTGTGTGTTTATGTCATTTTCGGGCACATGGCATTTAGCCAAGATCCTTAATAAATTGAATTGAATGGAATGGGATGCCTTGAGTCTAAAAAGGTTGAGGACCACTGCTTTAGCACCGCACCTTCTGCATGTATTAGTATAGAGAGAGGGACAACTTCAGGAACAGGAAATCTCAACAAGCTTGCTGATACAAGGCAGTATCTGTGAGTAGTCAGCTGCAATACTGGGAGTTGCTGCAAACATGTCTAAGAGAAACCACAAAATGGACAGTTTACAAGAAACAAGGTCTGTGTAGCAAAGAGAAATCCATTTTTTTTCAGTTAGTTTCTGTTATTTTTAGTTACGTTTGAACTTTTATCAGTGCTACAGCATAAAGTAATGCTCTCCACCTTTAAGGATGTGAGCTAGGTTCTTTGGTATCTTTCCCAGCTCAGCTGTGGGGTCTTGGTCAAATTTTCTAGTTCAACTCCCCACTGACTTGAGTACTCAGGTTGCGTTACCCAAAGACTGATTATGCTCTTCTAGGAATTCCACATCTCTAGAAACTGAGGCTGTAGGCCTCAAAAACTAATGCCCAGGCAGAGAAGCACTTGCAATTGGAATATGCTTTGAAAACAGTGGCCTTAAAGCTTTCCTCAGTTTATCAGTCTAGATAAAAAGGTCCTTTTGTAATCCTTGCAAGAAATGTGCTTTCAGTGCCTGTTAATAACCAGCGACTACTTCAGGTCTCAGTTAAGTGCTTTAATATTTGCAAATGTAAATTACCTCCTCTTGATCTGGATTTCAACTCTATAACACTGATATCCTTCTACACCAGAACAGAGTGTAGATTCTAAGTACTTATTTTGCCACTCCTCCTGCAGGACCTGAGAACTTCAAAAGTGTTTATGGGTTTGTTCTCACAGGGGCTAGGTGAGGGTAGGAAGGTTTAATATCCCCAAACCTTGGAGTTTTTAAATCCACTTGATCTTAGCAGCATCCAGACACTACCTCAAAGTCTAGCCTTTTAGGCACACTCCTAGTGTACGGACTCTTGTACTGGTTCAACTTCTGGGAAATGGAACCACAGGATCCAGCCATCCTATACAAGACCAGTCCTGATCCCAACCAGCAAGTCCCTCCAGACATTTAAGTGTGCCCTCTTTAGAGCTTCACCTGTGTGGGCAGTCATATATAACTTAGGGTTTTGACTGCTGTTCTCCTCCAGGGAACCCAGGCTCCTTCTGTCTCTGTACAGTCATCTCTCCTGGTTCTGATTTCCCATGGCTAGAGAAAGAAAAGCCATGTCTACACCAGGGGTTGGCAACCTTTTGGAAGCAGTGGAGCAAATTAGAGCAGGTCTCTCCAGCAGCACTGGACCTGGCCACCACCGCTTCCCCTGCTGCCAAATTTGCTGCTGATGCGTTTCTGACCCAGTTGCCACTCTTCCTGCTGCCAAATCCCCCTCACCACTGAATTGCTGCCAGCATCCAGGATTTGTGGGTCAAATGCTACCCGCAGGCTGTAGGTTGCCAGCCCCTAGTATACACACTAAAATTTTCCTGGAGCACCCTGGAGTGAGTACCTTCAAGCACCCTGTTGAAGTCCAAGTGGGCTTCCTCCTTGCCCAGAAGGAGTATAACCACCTCCATGTGGCAGTTCCATGCTGCTGAATGCGTGTTAGCTTGCCCCAGGCATCTTGCAGATATGGCTACATGGCTTCTCGTTTAGGAGGCAGCTCACCGAGAGCATCACAGTATGCTTGAGGTTGTTGACCTTGGGGTTACTCGACTTGCTGTGTCGATGTAACCAGAATCTGGTGTTATCACTTCTTGGCCTCTTGAAGGCTCAGATCAAGTGTACTGGATCCTGAAGACCTGGGGTGACAGGTTTGGGACTCTGTCTAGCTGAACTTAAGAATTTTAGCTTATTTTTTGAACTCCCTGCAGGCTTACAGCTTTGCTAATATCTTTCACGCAGTTGCCACATTAGACTGCATCACCCCTCTTGTGTTATATGGAGGGAGTCTAAGACTTCACAGTCTGCCTGAATAGGAGAGTCATTAAAGATCATCAAGAGCTAAATAACCTTTTCCTTTTCCAGTGGAGACTAGCAGACAAACGCTGTTGATTTGCTGCATGGCTCTCAACTGTTTTAACAAACTCAGAGGACAGACATAGCTACAGCTGGTGGAAGATCAGAAGTAGTCCAGGAGAAGAGCAGGAAGAGAATAGATTGAAATTTATTAGTAGATGTTAAGAGTTATGAATCCAAGAAGATGACAAAGCCCATAGGGAAATATAGATCACCCGAGTGATGGACTAACATAAGGGGATGGAGGTGAGGTGGGGAACAACTAGGTTGCAGAAAATACAAAAGTTAGCCAACTAAGCCAGAATCCCAAACTAGTCACCCCAGGTCTTCAGGATTGCCCATGGCCATAAATCCATCCTTCCTCCTTAGGCAGGCCCCTTCTTTCAAAAAAAGGATGAGTTGGAGGCAGTCTGCACGCAAGATAGGTGTCTTTGTTTGCCCCTTTGCTTTACTGAAAGGGCTAAGATGATGCCTGACCCAGTTACCATCCCCCAAGCCCTACGGATGCCTGTACATCTGCAGGACACCTGCTCCAACATGGTGTAATTTGGCTTCCCCATGTTTCAAAATGGTGGTGGGGGTACTTTAACTAAAGTTCATCAAATGAGCTTTAGTTAAAGTGCCCCTGCCACCATTTTGAAGCACGGGACACTGAATATAACCCAGAGCATGTGTAAAGATGACTTATGAGTCTGTTCATAGAGCAAAACTGTTCCACTGTAGTGCCCTTGTTCAAAACTCAAAACTCTGATGAAGCTCTGTAGCACTAGGATGCAGGTTAAAATTAGCTAACTAGTGCAGGGCTGTGGAGGGACCCTGAGATTGGCATAACCTTCTGTGGCATGAGGCAAGTGCAGGACAAAGATTCATTTGGAACTAGTATGGGGCTACCTGGTTTACTGAGTTAAACCCTGCCTTGCTCTATGTGTGCAAGCCTCTGAATCTATGGGGGAGCTCAGTCCACAGTAGCAAAGAGTGCTGAAAGTTAGGACCAAGGAAGAGCTCAAGTTTTTGTTCATGTTCTTTAATGCTAGCTCAGGCAATAGCCAGGCTTAAGTGACCGCTAAAGAAGCATGGATTTCCTGCATGCATCTTACACAGGTTTCACCCAAACTGCCCCAGTTAAGAGAGTAATAAACATAAGCACACTACAGGAGTTCTTTGGCCACCTCACGTGAGTGCCAGGTGCTAAGTACAAAGCAGATATCTTCAGCATTAGGAATGGGTCTCTGCTTCAAAAGGCATGGCAATAACTGCTTGCTAAAGGGATTATAAACCTTCCTGATTCATGCCATTTTAAGGGCTTAAATTAAAGACTTTAAAAAGCCATTGCAGCAGCAAACCAGAAAATAAAAACCAATGAAGCAGTGAACATGCAGCCCTAGAAAAAGGAGCTATAAGTTGCTCAAGTAAGTGAGACCCAGCTAGAAAGTCATCCAGGTGACTTTACTACCAGAGAGGGAAATCATATACTCCAGCAGTTAAACCAGCATTATTGGCCAGGGAAGTACCTTCCTCACCTTGAGAGAGTTCTCTGTGTCTTGGTGCAAGGCAGGGGCAGGCCAGATCCAGCCTGCTAGGCCATTCTTTCTGGCCTGTGGGGCCCCTAAACAAATTAGAAAGTTTATATTTACCTGCTGCTGGCTGCCTCTCAAAGATAACAGGAGACACAGGGGCAGTGGGAGTCAGCAGGAGAAAGGTAGGCCCAGCCCCACCCCACCTTCAGCCCCTTCCCACCTCCAGCTGGAAGCCTCTGCCTGCCATGGCTTTCACTGCTTCCCTGCCCACCTGCTGGCCGCTCCAGTACCACATGGCCCCCAAGTGCATCACTGGACCACAAGGGGCCAGAAGTGGGAGTGTGTGTGTGTGTCCCCCCATTAGGGCTGTGCGAGGCTTCAGACGCTTCGGGGTCTGAAGCAGCACATCTGGGTCGAAGCACTGGCCTCGTTAGGCTTCCCAAAGTGGTTTGGAGCCACCTTGGCAGGCTTTGTGGTCTCAGCATAGGCTACCACCCTTGCAGTTTTTACCCCACTATGTTGTAACATCTAGACGTGATGCGAGTTTTGCTTTCACGAATTTGGGGTGCTGTTCCCCTCAAACCCCTATACCGATCTTCTTGAAACTTGGCAGGCTTTATCCTCTCTGCAGAGTCTACAACCCCGAAAATTTTATCCAAACTGTACAAAAAACAAAGTTGTAGATATTTCATTTATTCCCCATTATACCCTATGGCTGGATCTCCGAGGCGGCTCTGAAGCTTTGGCCAAATCAAGGCAGAAACCTAGTCTGGAGCTCCAGGTCAGATTGCAGCTATCCAAAGCAGCCGGATCTGAAGCCGGATTGAATCACTGCTGACTTGCACAGGCCTCGTGTCCATGCAATGAGAGAGTGGGAGAGAGAAGCCCTCTACTCCCCTGCAATATACAAGAGTAAGACTTCATTTTAAGCTATTGTGCAGTCACTTCCATGTACACTACACAAACGCATATAAATCAGGACAAAAATATTTTAAAAATCAAATTAATGTTGTAGATGTTTGATTTTTAGAATATTGTTTGGTATTTTTCTGGTTCTGAGACGGCAAGACCCCTTGCTGAAAAAAGTACTTCTGGGAGTAAGGGGAGGGACTTCTGGTGGCAAAGGTCAGGAGCTAGATGGTAGGACTTCCCATCCCAAGATGGCGACCAGGGGGTGGGGCACCTGTCAAAGGGCAGGGCTACCCGTGTGCCCCTCAACAGCTTGCCAAAACTCAGTAAGTGGCCCTCCTGCCAAAATAATTGCCTGCCCCTGCGTAGCAGGAACTGAACTAATGTAGCTGATGTTAACATAGAGTGTAATGGTGAAATGTAATCATGTTAGTTTTGTCTTATAAGCAACTTGTAAACTCCATTTTGTATCCTTCTGTTCAACATAAGTGAATGAACTCTGCATGGCCTTTATGTACAAGTGTGTAAAAGGGTGAATGGTGAGAGAATGGCATAGAGATGGGAGAAGATGTAACTGTTTATATAAGCAACAAGGCACCAAATCTAAGTTACCAGTCAGTAAACTAATTAACGAATGGCTGAAGAATCCCTTTGCAGCCAAGAGCAAGAGAGATAACGAGGAAGAAGAATGCACACATCCTGCCAGACAGGCAGCAAAAACCCCAAAGCTAAGATACCAGCTTTGACAACCAAACTGACCTCGGGCTGAGATAAGGTATAGACAAATGAAGGAGCAACTGCAAAAACAGAAGCTGGGTATGGAAAAATCCCAATGCCCAAAGACTTGAAATCCCTATAAAATGGAGATGCAGGCAAGCCAAGATGGGGAATCCACTCTCTGCAGCCTCATGGAGCACAGGCACACATACCTGTAAACCCCCACTCATATCCTCAATAAGCTTGGACCCGGCCGTCCAGTGCTAATATTGAGTAACATCTGCTGGTAACTATAACATTTTACTGGAGTGGTTTTGTCTGTATGTCTGTCCATGTCGGTTTGTAGTGTGTGTATGTGTGTGTGAGATACAAATAGTCATACATATTATGCGTGTGTCTATATGAGTGGTGTGTCCGGACCTCTATGTCTAATTCACATAATCAATAAACGTGGCATTTTGCCTTATCCCCCTTTATAAGGTCTCACTCGTGATTTGAGCAATTGGCAATTTGTGTAACATTTTTGGTGGAGAATGCATGTGGGGATAAATACAGTTCTATGTTGCAGTTATTAACCAGTTTTATGTTATCTGTATAGTAAGTCCTATCTGTGTGTTTATTTGTCTGTCTATCTGAAGGTGCGCACACTGCCCGGTGGTAGTAGTGCCAGGTACAGGGGTCTCGGGTCAGACTGACCACAAAAAAAAGAAAAAGAAGCTCACTTTGTGGGTTTTGGATTGGCTGTAAAAAGGAGCCCAGTGAGTTAATTTGGATTTTGTCTTTGAACTTGGATTAATTTAGAAAGCTCATTTGTGGTCTGTGAATGATTAGAAGCTCATTTGTGGGTTGTGGACTGTCTGTGCAGTCTGGACCACTTGTAGAGGGGTCCATTGCTTTGATTTGGATTTTGGTTTTTTTAAACTTGGCGATATTGGGAAGTCTGACTTTTGTCATGTTTTACGGACTGGCTTAATAGCTTTAAGAAATAATAGATGGGGACTAACTCTAAGCAGCAAGAACAATACAGGAGACGGAAGTTAGAATGTTTAAAAGAAAGACAGTAAGGGGTGAGGCAGATAAAAAAAAAAAAAAAAAAAAGATGTAAAAAATCCACTGCCTATGGATCTGCAGGACATGAATCTGTTGAAGCAAGTGCTCCAGTGATTTGGGCACAGCCGTTGGACTGAACAGGCAGTAGCAGATGACTGCACTATTACCGATTTCAAAGAAAAATATGTTGAATTGTATGATAAGCCTCCACATTCCATGAGAAAAGCAGCTGCAGTTATTTGGCTATTAAGGGAGGCTTCTAAAAATCTTTTTCTTTGCCTGACAAATAGGAAGAGGTGGCTCTGTTAAATAAATAACTTGCTCAAGTGATGGGATTTGGAAAGTTTAAGGGTAACTGCAGCAGGGGCACAAACGCATATAGAATCTTTGTGAGATGCCCACATTCTCCACCAAAGTGTTACACAAATAGCCAATTGCTCAAATCACAAGCGAGACCGTATAAAGGGAGATAAGGAATGACATGTGGCATAGCATCCTGCATGAAGGATCTGCAGCCTGGGCTGTATTTTTCCCTGTGTTAAACAAAACTGTTTTGGCCAAGATTGACTCAGCCTTTTGGATGAGATCAGCCTGGCAGGGGCAACACAACGATTGTGAAGATGGTTTCCCCAGGGTGAGGCCTGTCCCTTGCACTCCAGGCAGACTGATTCCTGTGAGGTTCTCCAAATGCAGAATACCCAACTGCACAACTTTGTGGTAATGGGGGACCGGTTTTTCGCTTTCCCTAGGGCTTGCTCCTCACCCCTTTGGCTAGGAGCAAGTGAAAATAATGGGTATCTGAACCCCGGGGTCTCTGGGCCTTGCACATAGGATGCCTGCCCCAAATTTGGGGAGTATCTGAAGCCCCAGACTGACTGGGAAGGAGGAGACTTGCCTGGTGGTAGAGCCACACAGATTTGAATGATTGAGCTCTGCTTAGTCGAAATTTGGAACTTGACTATTGGGCTTTGCTCAATAGAATTCAGAAGTAATTTGGCCCTTGAAACAAAACTAAAAATATATCTATATTAAACAAAAGCAGTTTGTTACTGGACTTTGCCATCTGCTTCTAGATGCTTTTGTTATTGTTAAAGTAGACAAATGAATAGCTTCCTTCCTCCTTCCAAAAAGGAAGCTCAGGGGAAAAACTCCAAATGAGACCACTGTTAGGTGAATTCAGTCTAGAACTTAAACCTTGTAAAATCCTGTTTTCTTCAAACATGAAGCCAATAAAATATTTCTGTGACTTTTCTTCTACATTCCACCAAATAACAAGCTTGCTCTGGTATTTACAAGGCTAAAATTGCTTCACTGTGGTAGTACATGAGAACCAGAGTCAATCTGAATTAAGAACATAAGAAGTGCTTTGCTGGGTTAATCCATCTAGCCCAGCATTCTGTTTCTGAGAGTAGCAGAAATGGATGCTATGGAGGGAAAGCATTGAATTGAATATATCTAGAGTGATCTATTCCCTATTCCAGCAGTTCCCAGTCTATGGTATGGGTACAACCAGTGGTACTCAGATAACCTGTCACCGGTACACGTTAACAGATTTTATTATAATTACTTTATATGACAATTTGCTGGTGGTACTTAAGGTTAAACAGAAAAAAATGCTGGTGGTACTTAAGGTTGTATCATTTTAAATTGGTGGTGCACAATCTATCAGAGTTTGGGAACTGCTGCCCTATTCAATACTCTCTCTGGCATCCACCATTATCATTTTAAAGATGGCGGAGGAAACATTTCCAACCATTCTGTTGAAATTCTGTATAGACCAGGGATGTCCAGTTCCTGGGAGGCCAAAAGCCACAAGCCTTCTGGTCACACTCTGTACAGGACATGTCCCGCACATTCACCCTCTCTCCCCACTGCACTCACTGTGCATCACTGCTGTGCTGCCCTGCCCTACTTCCAAGGGTGAGAAAAAGACATAGAAGCAGGAGGAGGGAGAGAAAGAGCACATAGACCCTGATGACAGCATCAGGAGATTGATGGGGGAAGGAGGGACCAGACCAGGAGGCTGGGAACCTCAGGTTGGGGGTCACATATTGGTTGGCGTCCAGCTGGACAGCCCTGCTATAAACAATAGCAGAGCAGGACATTCTCCATGTCCACTTTACTCAAAGTGCAGAGTAAGCAAACATAATAACCAATACAAAGAAGAAACTTCTGTTTACAACTACATTAACAGTCAGTGACTGAAGGTAGTTTCTCAACCTTTTAAGTAGTAAGTACCCCCTAACTTATTAAAATAAGTACCCCAACACTCAATTTTCCAGGGGATTTTATATGTTGGAAGAAGGACTGTGTATATAATCTGCCATGATATGACAGATGTCTGATCTGGTTTGGGTAGGGTTGCCACCTTTTACACCAGGGGTGCACAACTCAAGTATGTATCTGGGCTTGAGGTGATGTTGGTCAAAGCTAAGAGGGCTGAAACCAGTGCCAGGCAAAGTATACCACACTAAATTATTACTGGGGAATTTAAAGTGCTGTGCAATGCGTGGTGCATCAAATTTTTTGCCATAGTTTTGAGAGGAGGAAGTTGTGCCTCTCTGGGGTCTGTCTACTGGTGAACCTGCCCACCTGTTATGGGCCAAGCCCCCCCCCCCGCCTTCTCTCCTGCCATGCCTTGTTGTTAATTGGTGTTAATTAGTGGGAGGCTGCCCATTTACTGCCCTGATGCCAGGGGGTGCTATCTGCAGCTCTTTTTCCTCCCCTACACCACAGCCCAAGCCTCGCCAATGGTACTGATGTTGTTTGTCCGGGCCTTGTTATAATTTATCTCTCCTTGTCCTCCCTGGGCTCTCCACAGCCTTGTCTTGCTCTGCTCCCTCCCTGGTGCCGGGGTCCGTGAACCCCAGTGCTACACCCTCTCTGGCACTGGGGCCCCCACACTGCTGCTGGTCCCCTATGACACCTCCTCCATCCCCTTATAGCCTCACCCAAGCCACCAGTTAAAACAGCAAACAAAATACAAGCCCCTGGGCTATAACAAAATCCAAACTGCCGGGCTATAAGTCACCCTACCAGGGAATACTCCGTTCCTCAACAGTGGCAGGAGCGGTTCCTGCGGACATGCCTCTCCCCTTCGGTTGCTCTGGGAGAGCCCCTTCCCCCTTGGTGGCTGGTAGGGAACTGGCCTCAGGCCTGGAACTTGTGAGCCTTGCCCTGCCCCTTCCTATCAGCTGACTGCTGGCAGGTGTGCTGCTGGCTCACTCTGGTTGCCCTGGTAATCCACAGCTGGGGCTCCCTACTCACTGCTAGGGCTCTTTCCCTGGCAGTTCCCACTCTTTATAGGAGCTGGGCACCTAAAGTGCCCTGTGACAAAGGGGCAAGAGAAAGAGGAAAAGAGGGCAAGAGAGAGAGTTGGGGTACCCGCATACCCCCTGCCCTTGTCTCCCATACCCCAAGGGGTACGCATACCACAGGTTGAGAAACTATGATCTAAGGCACTGGTATTAACCTTTAAAAGTGATTTAAGCTTAGTCTGTGTGATCAAGACTCTTGCCTACAGGATTTTTGTTGTATGTAAACCTGGTTCAAGGACGACCCTAGCCAGGTGTGTCTTTCAAACGAATTATCCATGTGATGTTGAAAATCTCTAAGAGAGATTCAAGCTCTTTAGGGGTCCTTCTTGGATGTAATTGGATTCCAGTTGGGAGTTTGATGTCTATCAGGATTCAGGTAGAAGGCAGGGCGGGCTGGCACCTAATAGACTAACTTGTTCAGAGGCATGAGCTTTTGTAAACTACAGAGATACCAGGTACCCTTTGTAAACTACAGAGATACCCTTCATCAGAAGCCCTGAATGGACTTGCAGAGAATAAAGTCATATAAATACAAAGCATAGAGAAAGGAGGAGGAAAGCATGAGGCACTGCAGAGAGAGACGAAGGTAGATTGAAGAAATCAAAAGGAAGAAAAAAGCAGTTAACTCATTGAGGGATATGAGGGTTATAAAAACTAGTACAGGTAATGGGATAAGATCCCAGAGTCTGTTGAGAGCATACTTAACATAATCCAGTCTATAGAAGACTTCTTCCCCTTCAATTTTGCATTCAAGTTGATTTTTAAAATCCTGTTGTTTTAAGAACAGTTACTTTGAGGACATGGGTAGATGTCCAGGGAGGTTAAAGCGTTCTGCTGCAGGCTTGCGTGTCTTTCCGGAATTGATGTCAGATCAGTATCCATTCATTCTTTCACATAGGGATTGTCATATCTCTCCAGTGTTGAGCAGAGGGGTGCTGTAAGCAAGTGATGGTACAAGATCAGGTGAATGAATCCTAGGTTATAATCCACATTGTGTGGTCCAATGATGCTGTAATACATGTTGATGAGGGGGCACAGCTGGCTTGTGGGTCTGGAGCAAGGCCTGGTGCTTTGTTGAGAATAGGAGGTAGGTTGTTGCTGGATAGAGATACCTGTTTCAAATTCCTAAGGTGTGTATCCCTAGTGTAGAGCCTGGCTGTAGATGATGCGTCTAGTGGTATGCTTGTGATGAAAGCCAGTGGCATGAAGGTAGCTGTAGCAGTCTTTTGATTTCCAGTATAACATGGTAGTGATGTGTTCATTGTAACATTTCACAGTGGTGTCTAAGAAGTGTATATGTTGAGTGGGAGTGTTCAAGAGTCAGTTTGGAGGGGTGGTGTAACCAGATGGCATCCTAGGGATCACCGTATTCTCCCCTAACATCCCCTTACCGTTCCCAGTTAGTCTAAAAAGCAATTCTTGCCCGTCACGTCTTTGATGTTAAACACATAATAGGGAGGCTGCCTTTTCGTCCTCTTGGACATGGCTTTCCTACTATACACTAGCCCCGTTTCTGTAATGGGTGTTTCGATACACCCCAGCCTTATGAGGTATGTGCAGCATTGGGGCTGGTGCTCAGGGTCAGCACGGCCCCAATGCTGCGCTCCCGCTGGCGCAGACCCCCTATGAGGCCTCCTTCATCCCCTTATAGCCTCTCCCAAGCTACCAGTCAAAACAGCAAACAAAACACAAGCCCCTGGACTATAACATAAATTCAAGCCGCCTGGCTATAACATCACTGAAGCCACCCCAAGGGTGCTCTATCTCTCACCAGTATCAGAAGCTGCTAGTGTGGTCAGGTCTCTCCCTTTTGCTTGCTCAGGCAGAGCTCCTTCCCCATTGGCTGCCAGCAGGGAACTGCCCACCTGGCCTCAGCCCTGTGGTTTAAATGTGAGCCAGGCCCTGCCCCTTCCAGTCATCTGACTGCTGGCAGATGTGGGTCACTAGCGCCCTCTGGTTACTGTAGCAACCTGCACCTGGGTAGTTATCCCTGCTGTACAAGTAGCAGGCACCTTAGTGCCCTGCTACAGGTGGGAATTGCTAAAGTCCTGGTGGAATTTATTGCGGGATTACTTCCTTTGTGTCCATATGATGAAGATGCTATCTGTGTACCTTAGATATACAAGGGGTATGGGAGAGCAGCTACAGAGAAAGCAGTCCCCAAGGTCTGGCATAAATATATGGATGGAGGGAGAGAGGGGCAAATGCAAGACCATAACAGTCCTGTTCATTTGTAGGTATAGATAGTCTCCAAATCTGAAATAGGTATGTGTGGAAATAATGTGGTGGAAACAGAAGCAATGTCAATGTCAGATAATATTCCATATGGCTTGTAATCTATCCGTATGTGGTATGTTGGTATACAGAGATGTGATATCCATGATAGCTAATATATGCTGGTAGATGGAAACTTGTCAATAGAAGCTAGGAAATCTATGGTGTCCTTCAAATAGCTGGCAGCTCCAGTGGCACACAGAAATATGAGTCAACGTAGCCAGACACTCCCTATATAATAGTGCCAATAGCATAGATAATGTGGAGTCCTGGGTTGCCAGGTTTGTGGATTTTGGGTAATAAGTAAAGGGTGCCTGGCCTGGGATCCTGGGAGGTAGAAGCATCAATCCTTTCCTGTGTTTTAAGAGGTAGCATCTTTCAGAGCTTGCATAGTTCCCTCTGATATTGGTCCATGAAGTCTTGAGTCAGGAATTTATAAAACTCCATGTTGGAAAGTTGTCTCTCAGCTTCTTGCAGGTATACTGTTTTGTTCATGACAACAGTCAGGGTCAAGAGGTGCTAACATTTAACCTCTGACTAAATCTGTTTTACTTGTTTCTCCAGTCTGCAAAGAAAATAATCAGCTTCTTAAAGGCACAAGGTATGGCTCTTCTGTCACTTACCGCAGAATAACTATTGATTTTAGTTAGGTTACTCCTGATTCTCACCAGGTAACTGAGAGGAAAATAAAGCTGAAGACCGCAACAATATAAAATTCCCATCTGAGCAGGACACCCACTTAAATTCCAGGCAGTGCAGGCATGAATATGACAGGGGGGAAAAAGAGAGACTGAGGAGATGGCTCAGCATTACAGCGTTTGTGACATAGGATTATCTTTTGTCTCCATCTCTTGCCCACTCCCAATTAGGGAGCTGGGGCAGGAAGTGAAGGAATGGAGTGTGACATCTACACCCCCATGGCCCATGTCAGCAGTCTGTCCTAGATCTGTCTTGCTCCTAGTCCATCAATAGCTGCATGCCTCCTCTAGACCTCAGTTTGGAGGCTGTTTATTTTATGTCTCCTGTTTGGACAAACAAACCATTGTGGTGACCATAGGGCTGATCATCTTTAATGTTTCTCATTTGGATGTAAACTGACATGTTGATAACTACTGTGTAGCAGGCGGTGTCTCTCACTCACTTAATCAATAATATCTTCTCTTATGCCAGTTATTCAAACGGTGCAAACTGCTTCTCTGTATGGGGTAACTACAAGCTATATTCTGGTGGGTGACTCACACAAATTGCCAAGAGAAAAGATAATTCTTACTAGTACTGAAGCTGCATCTTACTGCCTGGGTAGGGGAGGAGAAGACGGTATGGTACCATTACATTATCCAAAGAGTGTGGATTATTAAGTCATGCATATGAAATAGGGGATGGCATTTTAAAACCCAGATCCCTGTAACAAGCCAGTCTTGTTCCTGAAGAGTGCATATTTGTCAGTCCCTTAATTGGCTGTCAAACAAATGGATGGAAGTGCAGTAATTATTCCATATCTTGTTGTTCGTGCATAGCGCAATAATAGCAATCAAATGGAAGCATATTCAGTGGTGCAAAAGAATTCCCAGCCATTGGCTGCAAACTTTCAGCTGCTTCAGTGTCAAACTGATCCATCCTATATCAGACGTAAATCACATGAATTACGTGTCCTAGCTGCTGCTGCATAGAACAGTCTGATGCTGCTAGAGGAAGTGCAGTGAATCCTGGCAGAGCTCCCACCTAGGAGGCACAAACAGTGCCTCAGGAGGCACTTGCTGGTCACTGGTCCTTTCCTGTCATATGTGAACTGCTCCCAAACAGTTCAGTATCAGTTATGACCATGGGGGACAAACATTGAGTCGTTACTTCAGGAGGTTTTAGGTTGCTCTTGTTAGTTATGTTTAATTGCTTTATATCAGGGTGCTCAACCCCCAGCCTATGGGGCAGATGCAGTGCACAGTACTGTGTTATCCAGCCCTCAGGGCTCCCCAGAGGACCAGAAAGTTGGGGGGGGGGGGGGCGGGAAGGGGAGTGACGCAGTGCCACTGCTCTCCTGCTGCTAAATATCTGGGCCAGTGGAGAGCCCCAGGTCCTGCATGCTGGCTGGGGTACCTTGTGATCCCAGTACACAAGGCCAGGTAAGGGCAGTGCCAAGCCCCAGGGCTCTATCCCAGTGCAGGAGGGGCAGCACTGGGCCCCTGGGACCTAATCCTGGTATGCAGGGATTGATGGGTCCTCAGGACCTAATCGTGATGCATGGGGGTAGGAAGGGATGGTGTCAAGGCCCAGAACCTCAATCCCACGGGGCACGAGTGGGCAGTGCTGGGCTCTGGGTTCTAGGGGGCCGGAGGTGGGAGGGTGCAGTGCCAGGCCCCCGCGGACCAGTTTCAGAGTATGGAGCAGAGAGGGGGCAGTGCCAGGATCTGGCCTGCAGACCAGCCCCGCACCATTCATGTGGTTGAGCACAACTGCTTTAGATCTTCTGCTGTGTTGTGAAATTTCTCCCTTTGTAGTCAAGGGAGCCAGAAAACTCCATGGACTTTCTCTCCTCCTTGCACCAAGAGTCTTGCCCCCTGTATTAGAAACAAGAGATGCTCTTAGGCACCTCTAGAATCCTAGAGTCAAATGCCCTGAGAGTGATCCCGAGGGATAGGGAATACAGTGGCAGTTGCATAACCTGGGGGGAGACAGAGAGTAGGGCACCAGCTCCAGACACTTATGCAGAGGGGCTGCCAGCATGGGAGCCCTTCAGGAGCCCCCACTGCCTCCTATGTTCAGGGAGCTTGTGCTGAGGCAGCAGTAGCCCATGCCACGTGGCTATGTTATTGTAGGCCCTGCATGAGGAGTAAGGCTTAGCTGCCCACTCAGCACCCTCCCACCCTGTGCTGCCCAAGGCGCATTTTAAGCTACACATCTGCACAGTGCTGGGAAAGTGCATGGGTAAGGGTGGGACAGTTGCCTGGGAGTATAGGTGAGGGACCGCTGTCCTCTTTCATCCGCCTGAGAGAATTCGTCCACAGGGTCCCAGGGAGTAATTGGGCTCTGAAAGGGAAGACTGCTTGATCACTACCAGCTAAGAGTAGCAACTCTGTAACTTGTATCAGAACAAAAATAATTAGAGAAGGCTTTTTTTTTTAATTGCACTCCCTGCCAAGGCAGGATGGTTCCTTGTTATCAGGGCACTAGCTTCTGCCTGGGAGGTTGCTGCTGCTCAGCCTCTCTTGATCAAGAGAACTGTCATGTGGCCATTTGCAGAGGTAAAATGGAGGAAACCTCTGAGTTCCTCCAGATCAGACATGGCTGGACTGTGCAGTGCCAGGAAAGCAGCAAGCTGAGGGTCCAGGGGGGTCTAGGTGAAACGCAGCTTCCCTTTTTTGGTTTAATTCAGAAGAGCACAGGATTGCTTCTAGTCACACCATAAGAGTACTGAGGATGGGCTGAGTTGAGGAGGCTGTAGCCTGAGAAGTGATCTGAGCATAGGGCTGGGAGCCAGAGCTCCTTCATTGTATTCCTGCTTTAGCCTCTGCCTCCCCCCCCCCCCCATGGTGTTATGGAAGTCACTTCTACTCTGCTTCCATTTAAAATACGCTTGTAAAATACTACCTGCTTCACATTGCTGATTCACTTATTATTGTTTGTTTGGTATCTTCAAAAATAAAGAAATATTCTCAGATTTAAATCTAGTCCATTAATCTAGAAAACTGAAAGGATTTTCAGGTCTTAGATATGCCCCTGACCCTCCCTGTCAACTGCTGTGATTTTTATAATCATAGGTTTCTCTTATTTGTGTTGGGGGTATAAATATTTTCTGTCTTGCTTTGTAAAAACCCCATGCAAACTGTTATCAAATGCACAATAAATAAAAAACAAAGATGTTTTCATGAATGTGTTTTGTCTGTACCATCTCAGGTGTTTTTCATAATAGCAACAAAAATAATGAGACTGAAACGTGCTTTATGTATTTATTATTAAGGCCTTATTAAAATCTCTCCAATACGATTGCACAAACGAGTGTCACCCCATGTGGATGGTTCTCTGGTTATTCTTCCTGAGCAAATTGAACCTTTCACACTTAGCTCCTATACCAGTGTGTCCCAAGTAGGAATACAAAAGGCACTGTAGTCTGCAAGTGTCCTGTAACTAGGAAGAGGTATGTGTGTGTGCTCGGAGCAAGGGGAGTGAGATGGCTAATCTGTTTGTAGGGTTTTTTTCTAAAATTGGGAGATCTGTATCAGTGCAAACCCATTGCGCAGTACAAACCAGGATTGCACTGGCAAGGTTTGCTCTTGTAAGTCACCAGGGAATGTCATGGTGGCTGCATTATCAACCTCAAGCTTCCAAGAACCATGAGTCTGGCTTAACATAACGAGATTTCTTTTGGAGTTTTCATTTTCTATTTGGAATCCTTTGAAGCCTTCAGGATTTGTGTTTTCAAGCTTTTCTCAACGGTCACATTTTTGCCCAATTTAAAATGAAAAACTGAGCTTTTCATGTAATTCCTGGATGCTCAGAGCTGAGGCTTTAAGGACAATGCCAAATATTGTGACTTGCACAATCAAACCAAAAATGCTGGGAACTACAACTAGTCCAAGCCACCGGTACATGCCATCTGCACTAGTGCTGGGATAGCTGCATGAGTATAAGTGTATTGATGCAAAACCAAACCCTTCCTGCCTTTTTGATGGCATTCAATTGGTGCAAACCTAATGCAGTAATTTGTATTGAACCCTTTTGGCTGTAAGTCAGAATAGCTTGGAATGGCTTCATAATTGAAATCAGAGCAGGAAACTGCAGGAGAGCAACTATCTAGTCAATGTCCAAAAAGAACTCATGGCATAAATTTTACAGGAATCTTTCCAGTTCACCTCTGGTGGCAGTAACACAGGGCATATATTAGTGTGGCTTATTAAAAATGTTGAGAAAGTTTCCTTTTCAACCTGTGCGGGATCTTCATGTCTGTCAGGGGTTCTCTGGAGTATGTGAACCAGCTGTTGGCTATGTCATTTGTATTCCTTGGAACTGATCTGTGCACAATTACAACCCTTTTCTGAGCCCTCTCCAGAACTTTTCTCTCAAATTCTAAACAGATTATGTCTCACGTGTGCACAGGATTGGTTTCTAAAGCCTCTGAGCTGTCAGCCCCAGCTGATTTACACTGCAGAGTACACTGAGCAACGAAGTACAATCTGCTTGACATCTCAGTGGATGTTATGCTCCACTCATGCAGATAAGCAAGCACATCCTTTTACTTTTTCTTCAGCCCCTGTGTTTACACTTTGATGCAGAAACACATTGGTTTATTTTACTGGAAGTTTTATAGCTGAAAGTAGCCCTCCACAGATGCAGTCTGAAGACCAGCACGTAGCTTTGCTTACAAATTAAATGTGGGTGGCTCTCGGTTGTTTCAATGGATCTTTGTCTGTACTGCAGAACTAGCTTTCAGGGCTTAGCTACATGGAGAGAGCTTCACCCATACACTGGTGAAATTATATTGATATGGTCAAATTGAGATCACTATACCACTGTGACGCCCTCTGGATACTTATCCGAGAATAGAAGTGGCTTTTTCTTAAGCTTCTTCAGCAATGTAAAAGGTACTTTTCACTGCAGTAAGTGCCTCTATGTGGGGCATTAGAGAGATTTAAATTCACGCATTCCCTTACAGTGGTATAACATCCCCCTGCTGGCAATCTCAAAGGCTGTCGGCCTCTCTTCAGCGGTCAGTAGTAGGACTGAGATGCGTAAATGAGACTGGTAAGGCTAGAATGCCGGCTTTCAGCTCTGTAAGTGGCAGTGCTCTCCAGGTTTCTTTATTCAGTCTTGCACTGGGATTTGCACACCCAGCATGAACTTGTTTTTTCTCCCCCTGCAGAAATTGTTGATGGCAATGTTAAAATGACCCTTGGAATGATCTGGACCATCATCCTTCGCTTTGCCATTCAGGATATCTCAGTAGAAGGTAAACCTTGGTATTTTTCCACTGCTGTTTCAGAATGGATGGTCCTTGTGGTCAGGGCAACAGCATCTCTTTGCTACATGAGATCCAGCTCTGGTGGTACCGAATCAGCACATCCTGGAAGCCACCAGGGAGCCACTAAGATCCAAGTTGGCTTGTGCTGTGATTTCCCTTTCTGGCCAATTCATAGGTTGGTACAGACATCCTGGGAAGAGTGTTTAACTCCTTCTCCCTAGAGAGTATTTATGAGGTGCATGAAATGGATGGGGAGGCGGTCATAGACTCCAGAACATTCCCTTACTGGATGATCCATGGAAATGGTCATTCTGCTACCAGTCTCACAAAGCTGTCCTAAATCTGAGAGCTGTATAAGAGTACATTCCCTCAAAAAAGGAAGCTAAAGGCATGGCTCAGTGCTGTGGTAGTAAAGGGCCAGAATGAACCCAAGGGATGAAAAAATTCCAGAGAAATTGGTTAGTCCACTTGCCTCCTTTGCTCTTTTTCTAGAGACATCTGCTAAAGAAGGACTTTTATTATGGTGTCAGAGGAAGACAGCCCCCTACAAAAATGTGAACATCCAGAACTTCCATATCAGGTGAGTCAGAGGTGGGGCTTATCTTTATGATCTTGACAGATCATGTTTGTCCATAAGGCTCTTGGCACTGTTAGGCATCTTGCATTACCAAATTCTGAAGGAAATTGTGAGACTTGCTGTTACCCTCCTATTATACAGGAGAAAAATGGGCTGTAGAGACTTGTCCAATACCATACAGTAAATTAGCATCAGAGCCCGTCATAGCACCCAGATTACCAGCCCCCCAGTTCCTCACTCTGGCCACAATTACTACCTTCGACAAATATTTTGGAGCATTACATTTCCTGAAGATGCTGTTCATGTTGGAGACTGGTCAAAACATTTTTGAACCAGTGATGCTACAAATAGCTTTAGGAAGTGTAGTTCCTAAAGTGAGGTCTACACTAGAAATGTTTGCTGGCATGGAAATGCTAGGAAGAGGCATTGTTAATATTTTTATACTGGTCAAAGCAACTGTAAATGGTACAGTTCCTTTTGCTGGTATGGTTCAGGGTACCATTATGAGCTATGAAAGCAAAAGCACTTTTTGCTGGTATGTCCTGCATCTACACCTGGAGGGTTTGTCAGCCTGGCTGTCATGTGACATAGCCAAGTGAGAGATCTGCTAGGGTGTGCAAACACTTCCTGGAAATAAAGGGACCCCCAGTAGTTGAAGCCCACAGTTTGGTTAAACAAATCAGTACAATACATACTTTGCAAGGAATAAGCCATTTTCTGAGAGGGGGAACATGCAGCTGATAAAAACTGTTTGATTTTTGTCTTTGTTTTGGGGGGTTTTCTCTTCTTCCACCTTTTGATGGTAGGAGACAGGTCATTTCTGCTACTTAATGGACATCAGACTTGTCTCTCTCTCTGATTCTGTATGACAAGCTTGAACTGGTTGGGGAGAGGGCAGAGATAGCAAGCATAGTGATAGATGTAACCCAGAATGATAATTTTCCCCTCCATGTTTTATCTGTCTTTTCCTAGAAGTATTTTCATGCAAATTCAGACATTCACCTATTTTTTTCATGCCCAAACTCAGTTTCTGCCCATTAGTACTATTCAGATTCTATTTGACAATGAAAATGTTGTGGTAATAGATGTGGCAGCAATAAAAATGATCCCAGACCACTGAAGGCTGTAGGCATTGTTGCCGTTGGCTTCAGGGGGAGCAGGATAGGAGCCTGATGCAGAAATAGGCCTTGTTCACATTTTAATGCTTACTGAATGAAGCCTTAGCTAAAAGTAGATGAAGCCTGAAGTAATGATCTAGGCTCTCAGCATCTTAGTCCCATCTGCTGTGCACTTTCAGTCAGCTGCCTGCCACTCCACCTGTTTGAACATCACTAATTATGTCCTCTTCTACCTTCTTTACAGCTGGAAGGATGGTCTTGGCTTTTGTGCTTTGATTCACAGACATCGCCCAGAGCTCATCGACTATGGGAAGCTACGAAAGGTACCAACTTCATTTGTTTTGAGGAGCAGGTGCCCCAGGTCTATGGAAGATAAGAGGCAGGAAAGCTAGTCTGACATGCAGTAATTGGAGGACTTCAGCTGCAACTGATGTTGACACTTACTGGGGTTTGGGGAAGAAAAAGAGAAATCAATACATTCCACTTCACCAAGGGAAACTTCATGAATTATCTCCCTACTCTTTCCTGATTTCAGATGACTTATTGGCTGGCTTGATTTCAGATGACTTATTGGTGGCTGTACTATGTAGGAACAATCAGTCACATGTGCATAGGTCCCAACTTGCAAAAGTTTGTGTGTCTGCAACTCAGGCTTATGTGCTGGGCAGCAACACACTCAAACACACCCTGATGCTCTCCACACGCTACCTCTTCAGCTGCAAAAGGCATCTGTGTTCATGCAGTGTTGCTGGTGAACTAATTAGTACTCCTGAGGGTCAGGAATAAATCATTTGTCTGCAGCACCATATGAACACGGCTGTGCTGTTTTCAGTCAGGGAGGTAGTGCACACAGAGCAGTGCAGTGTTTGAGCTGCCTGGCACAGTAAGCCTGTAGTGCAGATATGCTCTCAGCAGTGCCAAGTCTGACACTAAGTACATGTGCAAACTATATGCATTTGCCAGTCAAGTCAACATTAGAGGCAGTGTTTCTGGAGCAAACAGGATGGAACAGGATACCGGGCTGTGAGGGTGCCTTTTTTTACAGAACAGCTGAGAAACAGGCGTATGTGTACTCTTCTGCCAGAATGAAGACTTGTCATGGGCTGCCAAGTTAGTAGTTAGAGTCCAATGCCTCTAAGATGACTTCCTGATACTTATGTGAGAAGGAAGGTTTATTACAGTAATAACTTTCCTTGGATCAACTGCATAGTTGGGAGTGATGTTAGACAAACTTTTGGGAACAAAGTGAAGGTCCTCAGGAAGGGCATTGCGTGGCTGAAATCTTATCTAATGCCTCTTCCCAACAATAGAGTTGAGTCCAATAAAAAAAATACCATCAGGCAAAACTTGCTTCTTGCGTATTCTCTGGGTCATCACAGCTACAACACTGCAGCTCTTCCTGGTCCTTAGTATGGTAAACAAAAAAAAAGTGCTTTCACTAAAGTTTCCTACCTCTTGAAAAATGACCAAAAATACCATCTTGTTCTTTGAAAGATCAACTCCCTTTGTGAAGCAGCAGGTATGACTTAGTGACCAAAATAAGTGTTTAGTGCTTTGTATAACCCACAGCATTCCTCAGGTAGCAGAGGTATGAAGGAGTGAACTGGATTCTCTTTCTACTTTTGTATTGTCAATAAAGCAGCATACTTAATATATCTGTGCACACTCACTGAAGGCACAGGGACTGTACAGAGGTTACTGAGGCATATCTTTGAAGGATTTTTACTCATGGTGATGATGCACAAGAAGGAAAGGCTCAAGCTGGCTGTCTGATACCAAGATCAGTGTAAGGGGCTGGTAGTTTAGGAAAATACATATGTGGTACCTGTAAATTGAGCACATTGGGTATAGAAGTCATTAAAGTCATATTGCTAGTGCAGTGGGAACCAACCTTTTTGGCAGGCATGCCACCAGTTGACCCCACACCCTCCACAAATGCCACTCTGATCATCTTCCCCTGCCCAATCTGTTGCTCTGCTTTCTTCACCCTACTCTGTACCCCCTTCCCAGTCTCCTGCACTGCTTTCTGCTTTTTGCCCTGTGCTCCCTGCCTGATCTGTTGCTTTGTCTTCTGCTTCCTGCCCTGTCTGCTACTGTGCTCCCTGTCCCCTCCCTGATTTATCATGTGCCACAAACAGAGACTGCACATGCCATTTGTAGCATTGGTTACTGCTGGAGTGGATCCCTATTTCTTGCAATGAGGCTAGGTGGATGGGATCAAAGTAACTTGCAAATGAGCTAATCAGATTAGCTGTGTCTTTGAAACGGTCAATTATAGGGCGCCTCAAATTTTAGACAATCAATAACCTGAGAGGTTTTTATTGTCTTGTAGAACAGTTAATTGTATCAGTTTGTGTCTTGGGTCAG
The DNA here is from genome assembly GCF_052110815.1 of Crocodylus siamensis. Classification (NCBI taxonomy): domain Eukaryota; kingdom Metazoa; phylum Chordata; order Crocodylia; family Crocodylidae; genus Crocodylus; species Crocodylus siamensis. Next base: position 224,397,619 of record NC_143396.1, on the reverse strand, counting down.
CACCTAATGATTCTGAATAAACAATGGGGGAGGACTCCACTTATTTACACAAACTGAAGCAGTGAAAAAAAAGAAATGGTTAGAACCAATCCCCTTTTCAATTTATTCTATTGGAAAAAGAAAGCAGCTGAACAATGTCTCTTTAAAAGGAAAAAATCCAGCTGGGAAACTGCACAGTTCCCTTATTAGAAACAAAAGCCAAACCTAAATCCAAACAAACCTGGTGTGAGGGAAGGGGGGAAAAGTCCTTGCTAGCTTTTCAGAGTGAAAATGAGGGTGATTATCTTGTCCAAATCAAGTAGCTGTGGGAAGGGACTGGCAACCCCTGCTTCTCTCTCATCTTGTGTCTGCTTTATAAAATAGTAAAGAGAAACACCATCAACAGGACCCTCATCTATGCTTGTCTGTCCCTGCTGGCAATTCTAGCAGCAGATAGGAGCCCCAGCTGCCAAGCTGCCACAGTGTGTGCCTGCTCACGACCTTAGGGGTGTTGGTCTAAGGACATAGGCAGGCAAGGTTCTTTAGGTAGATGTGATATCTTTTATTAGACCAACTAAATAGTTGGAAAAATTGTTCTTTGCAAGCTTTCGGGCACAAATGCTCATAACCTGGCAGCAATACTCATTGTGGCTCTATTCCAGGGCAGGCAGTTATTTTGGGCGGAGGGCGGCTTACCCAGTTTTGGCAGGCTGTCAGGGCTGCATGGGTAGTCCCGCCGCTTGACAGGTGCCCCACCCCCTGGTCACCATCCTGGACCAACATCCCAGTGTCTTGGAACCAATGTCCCAGGGCCAGCTCCGGTGGCGCCCAGAGTGGGGCATAGGCCGGCAGGAGTCTGTGGAGCCGGGCTGAGCTACGCCAGCAGGGAGAGGGGGGAGCTGGCCTGGCTCCATAGAGCTCCTGCCACCCTGCCCTGTGCTCCCACTGACTCCCCGCCTGCTCACGCCCAGTGCCCCCCACAGCCCCACGGTACAGGCGCAGTGTACAGCCCCGACCCCCTGCTCACCAGCAGAGAAGAAACTGGTGCTGAGCATGGGGAAAAGCGGCCCCTCGCCCGCCCCATGGCCGGTGCTCCCTGCTGCAGGCACTCGCAGCCCACACAGGGCTGTCTGGAGCAGGCACAGGCAGCCTCATCTGGGCTGCAGATGGCTACAGCGTGGGGTGCTAGCCGTGGGACGGGCAACAGGCCACTCTTCCCCACGCTAAGCACCAGCTTGTAACCTGCCCCGCTGCCAGTGTGGCAGTGGGGCCAGGTTACAAGCTGGTGCTGAGCATGGGGGGGAAGCAGCCCCTCCCTGCCCCTTGGCCAGCGCCCTGCACTGCAGCCACTCACAGCCTGCCTGGAGCTGCCTGTGCCTGCTCTGGACAGACCTGTGCAGGCTGCGCACAGGGAAGGAGCCTAGGGAAAAGCTGAGAGTGGGGGGGAAGCAGCCCCTCCTCCACCCCACATCTGGTGCCCCGCGCTGCAGGCGCTCACAGCCCGCACGGGGATGTCTGGAGTGGGCACAGGCAGCCCCATGTGGGCTATGAGCAGCTGCAGGTTCCACCTGAGTGAAAAGTGTGCCTGAGGAAGGCATCAGCAGTTGAAGGGACAGTGGCATCTGGGATCAGCACATGGCTTCTGGCACATAGTGGAAGAAGCTTCTGTCCGCTCGGCAGAGGTGGTGTAACTGCCAAAGGAAAGGAGAGCTCTGCTACTTCAGAGGAGCTCTTGAGTATGAATTTGCTCAAGTGCAGTGTAGCATAGAGTAGGCCTTATTCCTTTTTCATTTCCCTGTCTACTTTCCCTTGGCAAGAACCTCTCCCCCATACTCTATCCTTTCTAACATTGGTCTCTTTTCCTTTCTCTTTGCTCTTCTAGGCTTTGCTTAGACATCAGTTTAAAGGTATGATGTAAACTAACACGTCTGGAATCTCTACTGTAGACAGTCTTCTCTGCTTTCAACATAAGCTACATCAGTGGTATCTAACTCATCTGGCCCTGAAGACTGGATGAGTGGAGTGAAGCCAGTACACAGGCTGGATGAATGGTGTGGGGCTGGCCCTGTAGGCAGTACTGGACCCATAGTGCACTAAGCTGACTGGGTACAGTGCCACCAAAGTTACAAAGTGCCCATTATTCCTTTCTTGCTATGGGAGAACTATTTAACTAATTAAAGAGTAGCTTGTGTAGCACAGCTTTAATCTATCTGGTAAGCAGAACAGATTTGTGAACTTTAGAAGGCAAGTAGCCAAAAACCTTTCCAACATTAGCCTCCACCTAAAATCTTCCCACTGTGTTGCACTACCACTGACATGCAGCTCAACTATTTCCTTTTCCATTCCCCTACTCTTACTCAGCTCCTCTTCTTGAGCAGGAGCAGAAACCAGCTCAAGCCCAAAGTCTTGGTGATAGCTGATGAGACTGTTCCAGTATAAGCAGGTATCTGAACAAATTTTGCAGATATCTCTACCTAAATGTAAGAGAGTTTAACAGCCCTGACTGATCAGACTCAGCCTTGCATAGCTTGTGAGCTGACAAGATCACAGCCTGAGAAAGTACTTGCCACTGTTTAGCTGCCAAATGCTGTTTTCAGTCAACAGCAGTAAATCTTGGTTTCTTTTACTAGATTGACATCCTCTCTGTTTATGTGCACCTTTCTCTGATCTTCAGGTCCTCTGACTCTTTCTTTTATTCAGCACTCCTTTCCACTGTTTCCTGAGCTAAGGCTTTTCCTGGTGTCACCACACTTTGTGTTGTTTTTCATTTCTTCTCAGCTCCGCAATATCAGCTTAATTTTGGTGTGTGTGTGTGTGTGTGTGTGTGTGAGAGAGAGAGAGAGGTGGGGAGGGGAGAGAGAGCATGTGTGTGCATGCCCACACTACCAAGAAATCCAAACCAAGGGGATGTGCACTGTGTATGCCTCCTCTTTTAACATATGGACAGCATTTGCACAAAGCCCTGCTGAGAGGTTTCACGTAAAAGGCTTGGCTGCACTGTATCGACAATGTCAAATCCCCGAGTACGGTGTGTGCCAGTAAAAGGAGTTCCTTAGCCAGTGGAGCTTCATTGCTTCCCTGTACAGCATTGTCCCTGCTGACAACAGAACTCTTTGTGGAAGTAGCTTGCATTCATGCTGGAGGTGTTGTCAGCATTGCTAGGTCACGCTAGGAGGACTGGCCAAACGTTCTAGTATTTAGACCATGCCTACAATTGTGCAAAGCTCAATAGTTTTGGAACTCAACTCAGCCTTAATAGGAGTGGGTTTCAATAACACCCCCGTCTCACAGCTTCTAGTTTTGTTCCAAGGAGTTCTGGCCAGTGCTGCTGACCCAGCCAGGTAGATGACAGAAGGCAAACTGTTGGGGTGAATTCCCCCAGCGTGCAAACCTCTGAAAGGGAGGTGGGGATTCCTTTTCTCACTCCAGCTGCAGACCACATCTTCGACCTTTGCATTCAGCCTGAAGACTGAACAATGGCTGAGTCTCCTCCCTTTCCTGTATTATAGTCCACACACAAACCTGACCAGCATAAGCTTCATATTGCCATATTGGATATCTCCTAATATGTTTTCAGGCATTGTCATAACAAATAAAAATTGTCCTAATTGGAACTCTCCTGGCTTCTCTGACAGACACACCAAGTGCCCTGTCTCTGCACTCCTATCTGCCACCCCCCACCCCCATCCTTCCCTGATCACTAGTTGATGGAAGAATGTTTTGTATTGGTGACACTGTAATAATTACCATGGCAACATCTTCTGATATGGGGACTTAGTGCTGACTGGAGGAGGAGGAGGAGGAGGGAGAGAGGGGGAGAGAGAGAGAGAGAGAGAAAGGAGGAGTGGGAGTTGTGGGAAAATCTGACCCAGCTCTCTCCAGCTGGCAAAAGCAAATCACACACAAGCTAGGTTTTTATTCTGGCCAGTTTTACTTACAATCATAGTTAAAATGGGTTAATAGTGCAGTTTCATAGTTGGTAGGGTCAGAAGGGACCTGAGCAGATCACCAAGTCCGACCCCCTGCCATGGCAGGAAAGAGTACTGGGGTCAAACGACCCCAGCAAGGTGTTCATCTAGCCTCCTCTTAAACACCCCCAGGGTAGGAGCCTGCACCACTTCTCTTGGAAGTTGGTTCCAGACCCTAGCCGCCCTGACTGTGAAGTAGTGCCTCCTGATATCTAGCCTGAATCTACCCTCTGCCAGCTTGTGACTGTTATTTCTAGTCACTCCTGGTAGTGCTTGGGGGAACAGGGACTCCCCCAGTGCCTGCTGGTCCCCTCTGACTAGTTTGTAACAGGCCACTAGATCCCCCCTCAGCCTTCTCTTGTGGGGGCTGAACAGGTTCAGGTCCCATAGCCTCTTCTCATAGGGCCTGCCCTGCTGCCCCTGATCGTGCAAGTGGCCCTCCTCTGGCCCCTCTCCATGTTGTCCACATCCCTCTTGAAGTGCAGCGCCCAGAACTGGACGCAGTACTCCAGCTGTGGCCTGACCAGTGCGGCATAGAGGGGGAGGATCACCTCCTTGGACCTGCTTGAGATGCATCTGTGGATGCGTGACAAGGTACGGTTGGCCTTCCTGACTGCCTCCCCACACTGCCGGCCCATGTTCATTTTGGAATCAATGATGACTCCAAGATCCTTTTCTGCCTCTCACTGACGAGAAGGGAGTTCCCCAGCATGTAAGTATGCTGCTGGTTCTTCCTCCCCAAGTGCATCACCTTGCACTTGTCAGTGTTGAATCCCATCCTATTCTCATCGGCCCATCCCTGTAACCCGTCTAGGTCCAATTGCAGCCAATTCCTCCCATCTAGCGTGCCCACATCCCCCCACATCTTATTGTCATCTGCGAATTTGAACAGGGTGCTTTTTACCCTCTCGTCCAAGTCACTGATGAAGATGTTGAAGAGTGTGGGCCCAAGGACCGAGCCCTGGGGGACCCCACTGCCCACATCCCTCCAGGTCAAAAATTACCGATCCACCACCACTTTCTGGGTGTGGCCCTCCAGCCAGTTAGTGACCCAATTGACTATGTAGGTGTCAGCACCACAGTCTCCTAGTTTTTTAATAAGAATGGCATGAGAGACAGTGTTGAAGGCCTTCCAGAAGTCCAGAAAGGTACATCCACTGCTACCCCTGCATCTAAGGATTTGGTGACGTGGTCATAAAAGGCCACCAGGTTGATCTGACAGGACCTGCCTCTAATGAACCTGTGTTGGTTGCCCCTAAGCATAATCTCCCTTGCTGGCCCCTCGCGGACATGTGCCAGGATAATTCTCTCAAAAAGCTTACCCAGGATTGAGGTAAGACTAACTGGCCTATAGTTTCCTGCGTCCTCCTTCCTCCCTTTTTTGAAGATGGGAACCACACTGACCCTTTTCCAGTCCTCTGACACCACACCAGAGCACCACGAGTACTCGTAAAGCCATGCCAGGGGTCCTACAATGACCTCTGCTAATTCCCTCAGCGCTCTGGGGTGGAGATCGTCAGGACCAGCTGATTTAAAGATGTCCAGTCCCTCCCAAAGTTCCCTGACTAGATCCTCACTGCGATGACCAGATTTCCTAGCGTGTCTTGCAGAGGCCCCGTGTTACCTGGTACCTTCTTTTTACCCCCTATGTATTTGAAAAAGGACTTCTTGTTGTCCTTGATCCGGGTTGCTAGTCCCAGCTCCATCTCCGCCTTGGCCTTCCTGACTGCTCCCCTGCAGACCCGAGCAACCGGGCTGCATTCAGCCGCCAAAGAGGTTGGCTCGAGGGCTGTGCGAAGCTTCGGGTGCTGATTCGAGTCAGAGGAAATTCAACCTGATTAGTTGTCCGAATCTCTGAATCCAAATTGAAGCAGGATACCAATTAAAAGGTCTGAATCTATTCGAAGCTCTTCAAACTGAGTCGGAAAGCATTTGGAGAGCTCTGGCAACTTGGGCAGTCCCTGCTGGCTGCAGCAGGGAGCTAGACCCGGACTCCATGCTGGTAAGTAGGGGGCAGGGGAAGGGAGGGGAGGCAGGAGGGGACCATTGGGGGCCACATCCCCTGTCTGCTCCCCCAACGCCTGCCCAGTCTCCCAGTCACCCCCGCCCCCACCCCCCATGGCTGCCCAGCCCAGCTCCCAGCTCTTTGAAAAAAAAGTTGCCACTCACCAGCTGCTACCAAGCAGGGGGGAGCAATCCCCACTGCCCAGTGCTGAGTGAGGGTCTCTGTCACAAGCCCCCTGGCCTCTACCTGCTCTCCCTTCCCCCCACATGGCTGCCCCACCTTCCCCAGCTCCCGGCCCTTTAAAAAAAAAAGTCCCAACTCACCAGCTGCTGCTGCAGTCTTGGGGCTTCTTAGGGCTCATGGCAGAGCCCCCCCACACACAGCGTGGGGCAGTGGGGTACAGCAGGGATTATTGCCCCACCTGGCAGGAGCTGATGGATCAGGGTTTGTTTGTTTTTTTAAAGGGCTGGGAGCTGGGGCGTGCAGGGCAGCCACAGTGGAGCTGGGAGAGCAGGAAAGGGTTGCAGGGCTCGTGGCAGAGCCCCCCCCCCCATGGTGTAGGGCTCTGAGGGGCAGCAGGGATCGCCCCCTTCACTTGGCAGCAGCCAGTGCATGCAGGCTTTTTTTAAAGAGCCAGGATCTGGGAGAGCAGGCAGAGAACCATTGAGAGCAGGTGAAGGATGGGGCTGACTTGGAGATTCAGCTGATTCAGCTGTGGCCAAATCTCCAAGTCGGATTTGGCTGAATCAATTCAAAACAGTGATTCAACTCACCGAATCGAATCACTGTCCTCTGAATCTGATGAATCCAAATCCAAAGCAAATACTAGCCACTTTGCACAGGCCTGGTTGACTCTAGCCTGGGAAAGTCTAGCCCACCCCAGGGCAGCAGTGTGATCAAAAGGCATGCAGCTTAGTGCCTGTCCCCTCCTCAACACCTTCCTCTACAGCCCTCTCTGCTTCTGTCTTGTGCCTGTACATATCTTCACTGCAGAAGGACTGGTGTCTGTAGTGTAGGTAAGTGTAGATAAAGACTTGTGGCCCACAGCAGCATCATAGGTCTTAAGCAGTCTGGTAGGAGATGCACGCTCACCACTAGTCCAGTCAGCCCATAATATATGCCTTGCTTGTGTTCCTTTGAAGCAGCAGACAAAAGCAATGTATTATACCTTCTCTGGCTGGCTAGGAAAGTAGTTTCCATCCTGAAGGATTGTGACCTGACCTCAGAAACACTTCCTAGCATTACCTCTTGACTGAGCTAGATCCGGGCAGTCTACATGCATGTTGCCCAGGGAGCCACAAGACTCAGCAGCACATCTTCCACAGCAGCATGTGTTACCATGAAAACATGTTACATGTCCTCTGCTCACTGCACTGGTTCCCTGCAGAATCTCCTGTTAGCTTTCTGGTCTTGTGTACCTGGAAAATTGTCTATAGCTCCAGGGTGAGGACCAGGATTGAGTGCTCTGTCTCTCTAGCACAGCAGAGCTATCAACTGCAAAAGGTAAAGCTTGTTTGTGCAAGAGAGGGTGCTTTCCTGGGGCCAGTCCAAGCCTGTAGACTGAACTCCCACAGGCTTTAAGAACCACCTCAAACTTCATTGCTTTGTATTGCAAATGTGATGTACACTCCAACCTTACTTTCATTAATATAAACATTACATGGCAGATAAATTGTTGTTATTTTAAATCTGCCTGTAGTGGATTTCCCTTTGGAGAAATAAAGAAAGGAGGAGGAAAGAACTATATGACAGAGATTGGTTGCAATGTGTAATGCAGCACATAGTCAGCACAGTGATGGGCACAGTGTGATAACCTGAACAGATTGAAAGATAATGAAAGCCAGATCTTCTGCATAACATTTCAGCTTCCTTCTAGGGCTCTGTGCTTTACAAAGCACATGGGATTGGGTCTTATATGGTGGGGTATGTGTGTGAAAAGAAGGGGCAAGGGGAGAGATGTCTAGCAGAAATACCCCAGTCTGCTGAGATGATCTTTCAAGTGCTGTACTAAAGTACTGTAAAGCCTGTATGACTTCTCTTCTGACCTTTGGTACATCACCAGCAAAAAAGTCCCACACTCGGCTCTTGCGTAGGAGAACAAGACGCTGGCATTTGACAGAGCCCAGGGGTTGGCACCTGCTCAAAGCATTTCTGCTTCTAAGTAACATAGCCTGAATCCTAGCTCATCTATAAGCTCAACTTTACTGAACACTGGATAGCCTCCTTTCATCAGCTCCATTCCCAGATGGACCACTTCAGCCTTGCATCTTACGTAGAAAATATAAACCTACTGACCGATCAAAGTGATTGTACAGTTTCCTACATGTTTAGCCTTCCTGCACTTCCTCTGGGAGCCCTTCCAGCTTGTAGATATTCCCTGTCAGGAAGCCCCTCCTAACTTTCAACTGAAAACTTCCTTTTAACTTGATTCTACTCCTCTTAGCTCTATAACCCTTATACATGGTTTGACTTAATGTACTCACTCCTCTTTTTCCCAAAGGAGCATGCTTATCAGAATGCACATTCAAATGGCTCTGTGCTGATGAGCAGAAGCAATACTAGGCTTTTCTGTTTTTTCAGGCACATAAAATGCCAAACTGTTCACGTTCAGTTATGATTGAGAAATGATACTATTAATGGCATTGCTTGCACCATAGTAGAAAATGCCATGGAGGGGATGAGCTAAGATATGTGTTGGTGGGTGGGGTTTGGTATACTCCTTCATTTTAATGCAGCAGCCTGGCTAATAAAATATGGTTAAATGAATGTCAGGCTTTCATTTTTCTCTCAGGCAATGGGTCTAATGCCCTATCTACACAAGGTGAGTAAATACCCGAGTGTGCTTACTAGTTGCAGCACCTCAGAGCTGAGCTCCTGATGAGTAGGTACAGCCTCAAATGTTTTCTTCCTGATATAGATAGGAACAAGATAGTTGTGGTGGAGCTGGCACATACAGGCCTCATAACTCCAGCCTACGATGCAGTTCCTTCTGACTGGAAGCTACTTAAAATCCCTCTCTTGTGTGTCAGGGTGGAGCTCTGGATAGAGGCCTTAGGTGTACAGAGATGCACCGGTATGTTCACAGTTACATGAGTCCTGTTCATGGTGCAACAAAATAGCGCTGTTAGGCAGCACTGAAGCACAGATGGCTTTCACGATGACCAGAGCAACAGCCAGCAGTTTTATGCCGTCTGTACTCTGAGGTGGTTTCCTCACTTAAGCATAGACCTGCCTCCTTGAGAATAATGGGCAAAGTGCTTTCATGCTTGGTTCAGAGGTGGTCGTGGAGGGAGGCTGAGTCTTGGTATATACTGCCAACTATATGTGCCTTTCCCAGGTTAGTTAGAAGCCCAAGAGTGATGAAGGCAGGTGCAAGAAATCCTAATACATTTTGGGCAAGGAATGCTGAATGAAGACACAGACTGCAGCTCTATAATCTCCAGGCCAGATCTGGACCATAGGGCTTTTCACAAGCTGAATCTGAATGTGGCAGTGGCGGCCACGAGAGTTAACACAGCCATCACTCACCCCTGCCCCCCCACAGTAATACAAACATGTAACACAAGCAGAGCTCTTTGCTCTAGATTTTGGTGGCAAGCCACACAGCATGGCTTTGTGGGCCATAAGTTTGATACCCGTGACCTAGCAGAACTAAATAATAACCATTAGCTATAGGTATTTTCCTGTGTTTTGTCCCTTTAAATAGAGACTGGATATCATTTGAAAAACAAGTCTGTAACTTGGAAAAGTTAGAGGGTGTAATTGTTGCAGGATAGATGAGCACAGTGGTGACTTCTGGCTCTGAAAGCTATAAATCCCACCCTATTTAGGATATTTTTTCATCTGTTTGCAACTTTAATTACTAACCAATCAAGTACTAGATGGCATCTTAATCTTGTCACATGACTGAATCTGTAAACCATACCTTTAAAATGAACCTAGTTATTTAACCTCTTAATAGGGTCTGCTCCAGCAGGGCTTTCATGTGTGTCTTCTTGTCAGTAGACCAAGGTACCTGGACCACATCAAATTACCTTGCTTTCTGTTTTTCAAAGAAGCGTAGTATTCCTCTTGAGGTGTTTTGAGGCTGACAATCTGACTCTTCTTTTCCTAGGATGATCCTCTCACTAACCTAAACACCGCCTTTGATGTGGCTGAGAAGTACCTGGATATCCCCAAGATGCTGGACGCAGAAGGTAAAGCAGAATCTACTTTTTTATCTTTGGTCTTCCCGAGATATTTCCTACTTCTTCTAGGTGGACTTGTATTGTACCAGATTTTTCTACCCTCTGACCAATCCCTTCCTCCCCACACACCAAACAAATAAAACAAATGTTACAACAGAAAAAAATAATCACTTATTCTGCTTCTCTTTCTTTGTGCCCCACCAAGTCTGCTGCATAATGTTTAGCCCAGGGCTGATGCACTAGGCAGAAATTAGTAATACCTGGATCTGTTGGTTTGTTTGGGGGGGTGGGTTCTGGAGGGAGTGGGGGTTGACTCGGTAAGGCTCCATTTTGGGTATCAAACTAAATTCTGAATGAACAGCAGATCCAATGATAACTGTATATAATGCATAACAATCCAAATAGCTGCTTCCCAAATATAACTGAGGTCTCATTTGCCTCAACACCATGCTTGAGACACCAGCACATTCTGTCTCTGGCCCATGGTGCCCTACTAATCAGATAAACCAAAGGGATTCAACTTGTGTCTGATCTAGTTTTCAATTTCCATGGTCCAGAGTCCTGGCTACAGGCATCCTCTTGTTCTTTAGACCAATTTGTCATTTCTGTTAGAGTTCTGCATTATTACTGCTGCCTTGGGTAATAGTTTTCATTTTATTGCCATGAACTTAAAACTTACCTGAGACCTATGTTCCCTATCCCTTTCAAATCTAGACTTGGTATGTCCAAGAACAGTAAAGTGTTGGATACCCAATGTCTGGTGCCACTTCTTCTGGAAGTCATGTTCTGAACCCTTCTGGTGTAATTGGTGACCTCCATCTAATAGATGCAGTTTTTGAGAATTAGAGGAGAACAAACTCAGTGAGACCAACTTTGCCAGTTTTCCCTTGTTTTCTCTGAGACTGTTCTATAAACTGATTCCTTCTCAACTGCTCAGCAATATGAGGCATGAGAATATGCTATTAACTGGTTCTGGAAACAAAGGGAAATCTACTTTTTTCCAGAAGTGCCTCTCACTGACAATGTAGCTGGTTACTTGAAGGCACTGGGGCAAGAAGACCTTTTAGAGACATGTGGGGTCCCTGGCTTGGGGCTGCAACTCTAGAGCACAAACAATGGTTGACCGACCAGAAATTAATTTAAAAGGTGACTGTTTTGCCCAAGTCCAGCTGGCTTAGAAAAGGAAGGCTACGTTCCAAACTTGGTTTGGGCAAGGAAGATGTAGGGAGTAGCAATGGCCTTTGTGAAATAGCACATCTCTGTGGTGGGGCAGATGCAACTAAAACTTGATTAATCAGCATTTAGGCAACCAACATTTTACTGGCACACCTTTTAGCCCAGGTTGTCTCAATCCTAGTAACAAGTCTTGCTTCACACCCCTCACTTCCCATTGTGAGTGCCCCCTCTCCACCCCTCAGAAGAATCCTGAATTCTATGCGAGTGCTTCCTCCTGCTTAGAAATCCAGTAAATTACTGGGGTTAGGTTTGGGTCCCAGTAAAACTAACAGACGAATAGTTTGGCCTGTGCGGGGTTTCTCCCAGCAGCATTCTCCCTGAAGGATTGGAACAAACCTGTATCTTCACAGTGTGAATAACAGTCATTGGATCCTGAACTGCTCTCAGTAAAATCAGTGAGAGCTCTGTGTACATTTGACCCCTTTTGAATTTTAAGCCATCCTCATGTCAGGGCAGGGTGATAGGAAATGAAGGAGCTGCTGCTTTTAAAAAAAAAAACTTTAACACCGCAACAGCAGACTGCTCAGCTATGGCGGGTCCTTCAAGAGAGAAAGGAAACATTCCAGCACAAAACACACTGTGGTCCCACAAGCCTAGCCAGCACCTGGCTTTCATGTCCTCTTGGGAGAAGTTTTGCTGATGAGGGAAGGGTGCAGGGAAGGGTAGACATCTGAGGCTGTCTATCTGAGGCAAACGCAGATCAGAAAGCCCTGCACAAGAGTGTGTGGAGACGGACTCTTCTGTAACTCCCTGCCCCTTATACCAGGCACCCTGGACAGTTCTGGTTCTCCCTGTCCCTTGCTGTCCTCCCATCAATCGATATGCATTTAACCTCAGGTTTTTTTTGACAGACATTGTTGGAACGGCCCGCCCTGACGAGAAGGCCATCATGACCTATGTTTCTAGCTTCTACCACGCCTTCTCAGGAGCCCAGAAGGTATCGCAGGATTCCAAGCTCCCTCCACACAGCGCACCTGGTCCTGTTGCTAATGTCCAAACCTTTTTTTCTTTCTCTTTCTCCTCTCTAGCTACGGGCATCTTTATTATTATTTTTTGGCAGAGTTGGCTGTTGGTTCAAAGCGGTGCTCCCGGTGTGAGAGCTGGGGGGGAAAGGAGCTGGTAGGGCACACTCATGCGTTCAGAGATCAGCGAAGCTGCTTCAGTGCACAGGGCCAAAGACCACACATTAATCCATTGGAACTGGGAGCTCTGGCATCAGGTTTGGAATACAAGACTCCTTTCCTAATGGCTGAGTAGCAGCTCTTGCCACCTCAACAAATCCAGAGCTGGAAATCACATACAGACCTTCTACATGGTGCAGTACTCTTCCTAGGCTTGCTCTCCTGCCATTCACTGCTATTCAGACACTAAAATGCACCCCATCTGAGTTGTCTGATGTTGATCTCCTGTTTTGGGAGGGTGTGGAGTTTGGCATGGGCAGGTATTTTAGACTAGGTCTAAACTGTTGCAAAAATTTATCAGTTCTCTAACGTGCATTTCCATAGGCTGTCACATAGCCTGAAGTCCTTTTTTATACCCTGAATACAAGCCAGATTCATCTAGGGTTTAAAGAATTGATTTGACCAACCCTTTGTTTCTGTGGTTTCAGGAGCAGGAGGTACCATATTTTGAGTCTGAGATGTATGCTTTTCACCGCCTCTTCCCTTTCCCACCCCACACCCTGTGGTGGAGATTAGACAGATGTGCCCTTGCTGGTTTTTGCTTAGTAATTACTTGCTATGATCACCTAAATAAAATCTTTGCAGGTGAGACCTTGTAAATGCTCTCACCAAAGCAAGCAAACTGTCAGTGCCAGAGGAGCATGCACAGCACACTGAATAAAAGTGGGAACTATGCTTTGTGGGCAAACAGCCTGATCTTTGCAGTATCTGACTTGAGTACACCCCCACCCCCCCACACACACACCCACAGATACTTAAAACATTCAAGCCACAAATAAATCATACCCAGTCACAGCTGGGACAAGCCTACTGACTAGAGGGTGTGAAAATATGTAGCCCGGATAGTTGGCTAGGAGCAAAAGCTGGATATTAGGAGGAAGAAGGGAGTGCCGCTTTGATCCACAGAGCCAACCCTGCTAGTCACGTTCTGATCCGAATTCCCAGCTCTCCGCATGGAAATCTGTTTGGCCTGTCCTGCAATGCATGATGGGAAGTTTTCTCCCCCTCTCTCACACCACCCATGACTGTTTTATTTTATTCTATGTGCTGCTTCTTACTTTATCCTTTCAACCTCTTTTCCTTCTTTGCACAGATATTATAGGCACGCTAAGGCCGGATGAGAAGGCCATTATGACCTATGTTTCATGTTACTACCACGCCTTCTCAGGTGCGCAGAAGGTGAGACTTTATCCCTAAAAAACACCCTCCCTCTTCTCTCCCCTGACTCCCAACAATTCACCCTCCACTATGAAATGGTTCAAACCTTCAGTCCATTGAATAATAATAGAGGTGCTGAGTAGTCTGCCTGTACCATGTCCAGCATTTATGGTCCTTATCCCTGCTGAAGAAGTTATATGACCAAACTGTAGATTCAGAAAATGTTCTTTGAACATCCATGGCCTCTTTCCTCTCTGCCTCTCCCAGAGTCCATACCCATGTGGTGAATACAAGGTTCCTGCTCAGAGTGGGCACACCCTCAGTGACAGTGTTAACATAAAAGAGAAGGACCTGTGTCACAGCAGATTCAGTATCCACCCTATGACTAATGTCCTTTGGGCATCATCTTTCCTGAATGATGTATATCCCAGAGCACCTTGACTAAGTTGGTTTAAATCGTGCCTCACCAAGTATAATCCTATTCTGATGCTGGTTAAAATGGGACCCCAGATGGACTCATTCTACAGCTGCCATCTGTCTCTTTACACTGCGCTCCTACTGGGGCAGTGGCCATTTACAGCTCAGCACCAGTCATACATGAGCTGACCAGACAGGTGTCCCATAATCTCCTATTCAGGGACTGTGCTCCACCCATAGGGTTTATTTGCATCTAGGCTTTGACCATTTTAGCTTCCTTACTTTCCCATCTCTTCTTCCCTTGCTTCTCTCCCTTTCATTCATCCCTTCCCACTCATCCTCCCTCCTTTCCCAAGCAGCCTGCACTTACCCTTCCTCGCTCTGTCAGCTTTTTCATCTTCTGCATTGCTCTCCCTGCTCCCTCTTTCTTTCCATCTCAAACAGTTGCTACTGGGCTACTCAGTCTCAGTGGAACTCTGTAACCAGCTCAGAAAACCTTCCCTCACTTTCTGCAAGTCTCCCAATATATCAATTTTCTAGTGGTCTCCTGCTATAAGGAGAAAAGATCCATCATTTCTTCCTGACACCCACCCACCAAGAATTGTTCAGAGCAGATGTGTATGATTTCCCAAAGACTGGGGTGAGGAGGCAGTATGGGAGTGTGGGTCCAGTGGATTCAAAGACTGAGACATGGACCCAACTCCAGTTACAGTGGTACAGACAGGCCATAGATTTTCTCAGACCTTTTTCTATTAGTGAGAGACAGCCCACATTTTGCCCAGCTGCGGACCCAATTGGCAGCTCACTAAAATCTTTAGGACTATGTCTAATTGGTACAAAATAGTGGTTGACGGTAGCTAGCATTATTTGTAGTACCACAAGTCCACCCTTGGGCAGTAGGTTCCATCATGCTGCCCTTTATTGTGAACCACACAGGCTCTGCTCAGGTCCTGTGTTTGACCTGTATTTTTGCCCTGTTTTTTGTATGCAAGGTGAAGCTCTGTAGTTCCCAGCTATTCAAATAAGTGAATATCTATTTGACAAACAGGGATTTGGCAGTGGTATTTTTCCATGACGATGCTGGCTAGTAAATCATTAGAAACTCCTTCACAGTGGGCTAAGTGCAATACGAGCCAGCTGATTATGATAAGGATCATAATCCAAAAATCTATGCCAGTCTAGTGACAAGCCCCAGTACTTCCCAGTTGACACGTGTAGTTCTTCGGGCTAAACTGACAGCAAACTACTGGGGAGGAAGTGAAAGAACTGCTTAGGTTTCTAGTATTGCTAAAGGAGCTGCTCTGTCAGTCTTGCATTCTGTTCTCCTCCCAGCCCATGCCATCCTATGAAAATGCACTATGCAGATCCTGTACGTTTGCTATCAATTAGTACTGGTGCCAGACTTGCTAGAAACAGCATTTTCTTCTGCCCTGGTGTCTAACCCAGGGATGTGGGGCAAGAATTGGAGACTTGGTTTCTTAGCTGGTAAGGCTTCATTCTTATGTAGTCTAACTGGTTTAGAGGGAGGATTAAAAAAAAAGGTTGTCAAGAGGCCTGATGGCCAGCAACTTTCCCATGACCTAGCCTATCTCCTTTTCAGAGCTCTTTCTCAGTGCCAGTCTTACATTATCCAACTGTTGAATGGCATAGAGTCAGAATCCAAGGGTTATGTAAAGCAACTTCTGAGCATGAATCTCAACCTAGGCCCAGGATCACAGAGGGTCTTTCTAATCACTGCCATCTCATACTCGATTGCGTGACTTACTGTGATGTCACTCCATTTTTCATTCAGATTTTTCATTACTGCCACCAGCCTTGAAGGGAAGGTCTCATGATCAGCTTTCTGCTTCTTTCATTCTCTTGTACTGAGTCTTTAAAGGTACAGGGTACCCATCCTGACGTGACTTGTGTACGGATGGCTGCTTTTCCTTTATATGATTTTTATATATGTGTATACTTGCTTTGATTGGTTTGCTTGTTTTCTAACTGCTTCTAACTTTCACAACACTAAACTGCATGGTTGTTTAGTCCTGGTTGGGTTTACAGTATTGAAAACTTGATTTCTGCCATGAAAGTTTCTAACTAACTTATCAATGTTTTATAAAAAGTTTGTTTTGTATGCAGTGTTCTGAGATGCTCTCAGGTACACATATTAGTTGTAGACAGACATCCATGTCACAGAAACCATTACAGCGATAGGCTACTTTCCTGGTGTTCTTAGCAGAGAAGTCCAGGGTTGAATGGGCCACATAACTTCATTTTCATTCTTATGTAGAAGGATGGCTCTTCAAGGGGAAGGTTGGGACTTATGGACAAGACAACATCGGCAATGCTTTCAGTACCATGGCCTTACGTGTTGAGTAGCTAGAGTCTCCAAGACATTGGCTGAGAACTGTTCAGAAGCACCAATATGCCCCTAAACATTCCTTCAGTAAGGGAAAGTGGGATAGGGCCATCATGACCATACATAGGCTATGTCTACATTTGACTCTTTTCCTTAATATATTCCACTACTGCCACCCACAATATTGTCCCCTAGCAGTAGCAATAGAGGGAGCACTAGCAGAGACCACGAGGCAACAACTAGGATATGGCCACCTAATCCTGCTCAGAGCAGGTCAGGCTAACACATTTGCAGCTTTTGTGGCTACACAGCCTCTCCTACCGTAGCACTCCTACCATTGTTTGTCGCAGCAGACTGTTCTAGAGCAGCAATTCCCAAGTTTTTTGGACCACTATGACTCTGTCATCCCTCAAAATGTCTCACAGGGCACCTATGTTTCCCTTATCATCAAATTTGTAATTGAAAATACCAAAAAAATGGGGTTGTCACTTAGTGGAGCTCTTCTGGGCACAGGACTCAATGCAGACCACTTTACCAGAGCCACAGTTTGGGGACTCCTGTTTTAGAGAGTAGCTGGGGGAGACAGAGCTAGAAAGAAGTATGATTGTTTGGTAAGAAGGTAGACCGCCTTCTAAAAAATCTAAATGTCAGCAGTTGGGATCTTACAGATAACTCCCCGGTTGTTGATGTTCTGAAGGGTTTTATTTTTGAACCACTATACAACACCCACTCCCCCACCAAACCTCGGGGCTGTAGGAAAGGTATCCTCACATACATGTAAACATCCCTGGGAATCTCTGTTGCTCAGCTGGCTGCTGCTCACAGCCATGTTACAGTGAGCAGGGAGGGTGAATGAAAAAGAAAAAAAGCCCAGCTCTGCGTCTTGTAAGGTATAGGATGAACCTTTATCTTGATCCCACGCTCCCAGTCATATAGATTATAGAAAAACAGGGCTGAGGTCATCTAGCGCTTAGTTTATTTAATGTAAAAGGACCCTTTAGATCAGATTCTCCACCAGGGTACCATAAGCTTCTTTTTAAGGGTGCTCCTTGGTGCCCCACATTATTAGCACCATTAGATGAACAAACATGATTTGCAAGATAAACCCAGAGATTTCCAATAGGAATCCATAGTGTTAAAAACATTCTGACCTGCTATGGTCTTCTGAGTTCTTTGCACCAGAAGATTTGCTCTGTTATTTTTCTGAGCCAAAAATGAGTCAAAACTAAGAGCTGGCATTTTCTGATGAGTGTCTCAAGTATAAAAAGATTGAGAACCTCTGCTCTAAATAGTGTAAATTGCCCTTGGGAATTCACTGAGAGGAAATTAAAATCCAAGCAAGTACAAGCTTTCTGAAATGGACAATTATCCTGAGCACTTTTGTTGAAACTCTTATAGTCAAACTTTCCCCTTTTGAAGCTCACCCTCTCGTTCTTTTATTAAAATAGCCAATTTTTGCATACCACCAAGCTGGCCCATTTTAGCATTCATTTTTAAAGTCTCCTACCAGTGACTAAGATCACCAGTTCCTCTGGGACTGAAGGAATTGTATGTCATTGTGGAGCTTATGATATTATTGCTATTCTTACTGCTTCATATCAACCACAATACTCAGAGCACTGACTTCAGAGTCTGAATAAACAAATAACGGAAGGCCTTTTAAAAATAGATGACAGTTTAAACTTTCCAGTTATAAGCTCATTAAATAGAGGGCTGCATATAGCTCCAGTCATGCACACAACTGCTTCAGACCCAGAGTGGTGTGTAACCGAAAGAACAAGGCTGCTATAGAGACATTGTGTGCATCTACTTCTTGCATTGCTATAGCAGCACTGATCTTCTGTTGGCTCTGCAAGTGACTGAAGGACTGGAAGTACCCACCTTCATGGAGAATCCTATCTCTGCTTCCTTGTCCACCTGGATGATACTTGCTCTGAGATGAGAGGCTTCAGGTCTTTGATGAGTAGACAAGGACAGAGGCCCCCTAGTGCTCTGCAACCTGGGCCAAAAATAAAGCAGCCATTCAAATGACCTATATAGCAGATATCTTGCCTGTGGCTCATTCCAACTCCAGAGGGGGATGTGTGCTGTAAGGCAGGGCTTCCCAGCCTTTTCCTCAGCATGACCCTATTTAAACATTGGAAAATGTTTCCCCAAAATGATGCAAACATGATCAACAAGTCATAAATATGGCATTACAATGTGTATGGTCTTTGTATTTTTCATTTAAAACATTTAAAATCATTTACACTTCTTTTTAGATTAAAAATACAACATTGACAGCAAAGTATTAAAAAGCCATTAAATGCATTTATTTGACGTTTATTTAAATTGCTTTAACTGTGGGTTATATTTGCAGTGCTGCCATACCATTAAACAACCCTAGATGTCACAGTTGAGCATCTTTGCAATGCCATTTTTAGTTGCATCCCTAAGATTGGGAACTGCTGCTCTAAAGACAAACACTTCTGTCTGTTTCATGTATCAAATACAGTTTCATAGTTTCATAGTTAGTAGGGTCGGAAGGGACAGAGCAGATCATCAAGTCTGGCCCCCTGAGTACTGGGGTCAAACGACCCCAAGGTAGGAGACACCACTTCTCTTGGTAGTTGGTTCCAGATCCTAGCCACCCTGACAGTGAAGTAGCACCTCCTGATGTCTAATCTGAATTTACCCTCTGCCAGCTTGTGACCATTATTTCTAGTCACTCCTGGTAGTGCTCGGGGGAACAGGGACTCTCCCAATGTCTGCTGGTCCCCTCTGACTAGTTTGTAACAGGCCACTAGATCCCCCCTCAGCCTGCTCTTGTGGAGGCTGAACAAGTTCAGGTCTCATAGCCTCTCCTGGTAGGGCCTGTCTGGCTGCCCCCTGATCATGTGAGTGGCCCTCCTCTGGACCCTCTCCATGTTGTCTACATCCCTCCTGAAGTGTGGCACCCAGGACTGGACGCAGTACTCCAGCTGCGGCCTGACCAGTGCCACATAGAGGGGGAGGATCACCTCTTTGGACCTGCTCGAGATGCATCTGTGGATGCATGACAAGGTGCAGTTAGCCTTCCTGACTGCATCCCCACACTGCTGGCCCATGTTCATCTTGGCATCAATAATGACTCCAAGATCCTTTTCTGCCTCTGCACTGACGAGAAGGGAGTTCCCCAGCCTGTAGGTATGGTGCCGGTTGTTCCTCCCCAGGTGCATCACCTTGCACTTGTCAGTGTTGAAACCTATCCTGTTCTCATCCGCCCACCCCTGTAACCTGTCTAGGTCCAATTGTAGCCTATTCCTCCCATCTAGCATCCCCACATCCCCTCACATCTTAGTGTCATCAGCAAACTTGAACAGGGTGCTTTTTATCCCCTCATCCAAGCCGCTGATGAAGATGTTGAACAGTGCAGGCCCAAGGACCGAGCCTTGGGGAACCCCACTGCCCACATCTCTCCAGGTCGAAAATGACCCATCCACCACCACTCTCTGAGCACGACCCTCCGGCCAGTTAGTGACCCATTTGACTGTGTAGGTGTCAACACCACAGTCCCCCAGTTTTTTAATGAGAATGGGGTGAGAGACAGTGTTGAAGGCCTTCCTAAAGTCCAGAAAGACTATGTCCACTGCTACCCTGTGTGTAAGGATTTTGTGACCTGGTCATTGAAGGCCATCAGGTTGGAAGGCCGTGTTGGTTGCCCCTAAGCATAACCTCCCCCACTGGCCCCTTGTGGACATGTGCCAGGATAATTCTCTCAAAAAGTTTACTCAGGATTGAGGTATGACTAACTGGCCTATAGTTTCCCGGGTCCTCCTTCCTCCCTTTTTTGAAGATGGGAGGTGCCCGTGCTGTTTATGACAGTATTGCACTCCAGGGCTTTGTCTATACCACAGTAGTTCCAGGTTCCAGCGAGGACCAGCTGAGCATACCTGCCTATTTAAGTCCACACACCCTCCAAACACAGAAGCAAGCCAGTGAGGCTGTTCCTGGCTTATCCTCAGCCTCAGCTCTCAAGACAGGTAAGCTAGAAGATAGTTGTTTGAAGCAGAAGTGAAGGTGAGGAAAAAGAAACTACTTAGATATATAAAACTTTCTCTTAGAGACTAGCTAAAAATTTATCCAGAGTCCAGTGTATGGATTAACTGTAATTAGGCAGCACTTTTGTAGAGATAAAAGCACTTAAGGAAGTCTTACATTTGACATCTATCACAGTTGTGCCCAGAGATCAGAACCCAATTATTAAACTCATAGCTTTGAGCATCTATGTTGTGAAGGGAGGACACATCTGAATGACAGCTGCTTTGTGCTTTTTGTAAAGGGAGAATCAGTGTCCCTTCAATAAGTAATGAGTGGTTGGGACACCTTAGAGATATCTATGGGAATAATTCCAGAGCAGATATGGATAGCCTGAGAGTCTGGGGACTAACACAGTAAGGTTGCTGGATCAGCTGAACATTAGGCAGTGCAGAGAGGTATTTATTTGAAGTGGAAAAAATCTGTTATAATAGAAAGTCAGATGGATCAGTAAGTTTCCAGGACACACTGTTGGACCAGAGATGAGATGCTAGATTCAGGGATGGAAGACAGAACCCTTTCCCACAGGTATGTAAGAAGCTAAAACACAACATTTGGTTAATAGGGTGTTTAACGCTTCTTTTCTTCCTCCTATTCTTCTCCTCTTTGACAGGCGGAGACAGCAGCAAATCGTATCTGCAAGGTGCTGGCAGTCAATCAAGAGAATGAACAGCTCATGGAAGACTATGAAAAACTGGCCAGCGATGTAAGTGTCCATAGTGCTGTCAATTCCTGAACAGTGTATGCAGAGAAGAATTTAATTTAAACCCAGGATCCAGTGTCTAATACTGTAGAAGAAGGGTCATTTGACCTGTGGGCCACATCTAACCCAGAGCTAGGAGGCTTCGGCAGCATTTGGCAGTGGATGACTTCACATGTGCCATGCCACAGCTGGGCAGTGAGGAGAAGAGGCAGTGGTGTCCCGGTGTTGGCCTGTCTCAGACCTGATTTGGGTCATTTCAGCCCACTGACAGAAAAATGTTACCAACTGCTGCTTTAGAATATTAATGTTCCATGTTTTAGAAAGTAATTTTTCTTCCAGTCAGGAAAAATGAAATACTTTGAGTTAATGCCAATGGCAAATATAATCTCCTTTATCTTGATGGTAATCTGCAACAGAATAGGCAGCAGACTGCAGATTTTAATAAAAGAAATCACTGTATCACAAAATGAATGAGTTCTCTCTAAGGTGTCACTGCCTTCTGCCAAAAATTACAGGAAAAAGCAAGCATTTCTAAGATATGCTGTGCAGGATTGTATGACTTATAGCATCAGTCTTACAAACGGTATCCCAAAGACGTTACAGGGATAGGCAAGAAAGGAAATAAACATTCACTAATAGGTGGAATGAGTGAGTCTCTCAGATACAAGTGGGGAGGCTGTTCCAGATAACAAGAACTGCCAGATGAAGGCTCGCACGTTAACAGTGTTGAGACTACAGAAATGACCATACTCATGACCAGAAAACATCAGTAGTAGATAAGTGGAGGTGGGAGATTGAAGACCCCAGGGGGCCAGATAAAGCTGATTGGAACAAGACAACAAAAGACCTGGAGTACAAGGGGGGAGATTTTAATACTGATGCTGAATTGAAATCAGAATAAATAGAGTTGTTTTGGGAATGTATGTCATCATGTCCTGCTTCTTGGTGCTTACACAAGGCAGGGCATTCTGCTTACAGTGCCCCTTCTGCTAGCTCCCTATTAAGGAGCTGTTGATAAATGCAGACTGTTCTCTGAGACATGCTGACTTCCAGAAAGGTAACGTGAAAAAAAATAGGATTGGAGGTCAGAACTTCGTTTGTGTGAGATTAAGCGTTTTGAGTCAGGGAAGGCAAATGAATTACAGGACAGTAAAGGGAGCTAATATTCCCTGGTCAGGCTTTCAGTGTCCTTAAATCATACCACACAATTTGAAAACAGTTTGGTCTTGACACTACAGAACCAAACTATGAGTTAAGTGCATATAGAGGATTACAGTATTGTAACTATGTTCCTCAATATCAATGTATATATAGTGTAGACACCATAATGCTACTTCAACTGGTTGGCAGTCATTGCTTGAAATTCTTTGCCTTTGGCAGAACCCTGCTGGCAACAACCAGTTTCCAACTTAAAGCAGACAGACCTTGTTAAATTTAGAGGACGCACATAATTTTAACAAAATCTAAATTTGGGCTTAATCTTAAGTCATTTGAAGCTCTTCTGACCTTTGATATTGGTAGCTGCTGGAATGGATCCGCCGCACTATCCCTTGGCTGGAGAACCGGGCGCCAGAAAATACCATGCAAGCCATGCAACAGAAACTGGAAGATTTCCGGGACTACCGCCGCCTGCACAAACCCCCCAAGGTCCAGGAGAAGTGCCAGCTTGAGATCAATTTCAACACCTTGCAGACCAAGCTGCGACTCAGCAATAGGCCAGCATTCATGCCATCAGAGGGGAAAATGGTCTCGGTGAGTCTGACATACTGAGAGCGTGAGACCTCTGCCTTCCATTCCTAACCAACATTGACTTCTTTGAGCCCCAGGGCTGGGCAAAGTGTGACCATCTTCAGTGTAAACTACTAGTTCCTGTATGCACTATGCTGCAGGACATAGCTCTTTGAGACCTGTCATCTTCACAGATTATTCCTCTATAATGAAGTGGGAGCAGTTGCTCCCTGCTCAAATTATACAGATAAGCTGTCCCCCGCAGGCTCCTGGCAAATGTGAGTGGGTGAAGTTTGAGTGCACCTGCTTTGAGCCCACAAAGTAATTTTTTATTGATGTTCCATTTGAAGGACTGACCAAGAGGTGGGGGGTGGGGCATGGTAGAGACAGCCTCCCACTATACTTCATTTTATTCCTAGATACCTTAATACAGGTTCAGTGGTTCACCTCTCTTGAGTTCCATGCTTCTGCTCTATCCTGACCTGCTACATCAGGCCTATCAAATCACTGGCCCTCTCCAAATCTACATTTCACGACTTCTGAAGCCAAACTTAGGTTTCCTGTTGCTACACAACGATGAATGGAAATCTATAGCCATCTTGGCCGAATGCTCAGAGCATGATGCTGAAGAACCTTTCGCATCTTCTGAACCAGTCCCTTTCCCCTCACGCTGCTGTAACTTCTTCATCACTATAGGATATAAACAACGCATGGGCAGGCCTAGAGCAGGCTGAGAAAGGCTATGAGGAATGGCTTTTGAATGAGATCCGAAGGCTAGAGAGGCTGGACCACCTGGCTGAGAAGTTCCGGCAGAAAGCTTCTATTCACGAGTCCTGGACGGATGGTAATGCCAATCTTAATACTTCCCATTGCCTCTGAAAACACAGTCACCTATCTGAGGGCAGAGAGAGAGAGAGAGATTTCATAAGGGGTTATAGTATTAGCCCTTCACATCAAAAGACCTGGGTGCTGTTGGTTATTTTATTGTTAAATCTCAAATTAAAGAAAATACCTTGGTGTCCATTGCACGGTATGGTGCGGCACAATTGGCAGTCACTAAACTGGACAGATCCAGAGGAGCACAGGTAGAAGAGGGCGGTTTGTGAAAATGGAGTGAGATTGGCAGAGTCAGAGGAAGGAAATTTTATCACTGCAGCCAACACTCTGGCCTGGCTCAAACCAGTGATGTCTGTTCATCATTTGCACCTCTGCAAGCACCAAATCCACTCATCTTTGTAAGAGGAAAAAATAATATCAAATATTAATACTGAGAGGAGATACAAGTCTAAAGAAATAACAGTAACTTATAAAACAGGGGCATTAGAGGAATATATGCAAGAATTAGAACCCCATTCTTCCTAGGCCCTGTACAACCAAATAACACAGACACTCAGAATGGCCACCATTTTAAGAACAAGAGTGTCAGTGCATCTGTATCTTCTGAGCTGGGGAACTACTGGCTGGCCTCTGGCAAATACCAACCTTTGGTATGATGCCTGAAAGACACCATTGTGAATTTGCCTGCTTCACTATCCTTCCAGGAATTCTGTGGTCACATGGGTTACCGTTACAGTCCATAAAATATATGGTCTCTAAGCACAACATATTGCCCATTCTGACTGTGTTGCCTCATGCACTGCTTGCCTTTTCTGGGTCCATGCTGGAAATCTGAGTCTGGGGGCCTGTGAGCCTGATCAAGCTGGACTGAGCTGAGCAGTGTGCCTTTAATGCTTATGACTTACCACCCAGGAGTGGTGGTTTGAGACTGAGAAGTGTGGTTCTGCAGACTTGTGTGTCTTGCTTCTGCATGCTAGAACTGCTGTGTTTGGCATGGTAGTGGGTGCCTCGTGGGAAGGCAAGCCTGTCTGCCTTGGCATGGAGTAGGGATGCAAACTGATTTGCTTTGGGTCCCTCTTTCATTTCTCTGTTGTTTGGCTCCCTCTTTAGGCAAAGAGGCAATGCTGCAGCAGAAGGACTATGAAACAGCTACTCTGTCGGAGATCAAGGCCCTGCTTAAGAAACATGAGGCCTTTGAGAGCGACCTGGCTGCTCACCAGGACCGTGTGGAGCAGATTGCTGCTATTGCACAAGAACTCAAGTACGACAGCCTTCTGGCACCTAGTCTTTCCTCTGGGGTAGCACGGGGAACTGTGGAGATTAATCAGCTTTGCTGTTCTGCCCAGCAATATCATATACTGTCCCTGTCCAACATGTAGGAATATAGGACAACCCCAGCGCTGCTAGAGGGGGAGGGCACTGTTCTCCAGTAGGCTGGCACAGAAGTGCAGACAGGGACACTGACTAACCAGAGATGATGAACTGTGGGAGGGTAGGGTAATGTGCATGATTCTGAGATAGAAGTGGATGGAAATTCTGTCTCATTGTTCGGCCTTGCCCTCTTCCACCCTTGTGGGGTTTGAGAGCTGCTGCAGTTTTTCAGGGTGAGGAATAATAGTTTGTCTCTTATTACCATATTTTCTAGCATACACATGCCCTAAAATAAGATACAGGCTTTGTTTTTGAAAGGCAAAATGAAGAAAAAAACATCTTTCCATGTAGTAAGTAATGGAGTAGCAGCAGTTAGTACCCAAGCCTGCTTATTGTTCTGCTTCCTGTGGATTGCTTGAGTTAGTTTTGCCCAGCAGAAGCTTAAGCATCAGAAACTGCTATTACCATATTTCCTCACTTATAATGCACACTCCGATTTTTAGCAGCTGTTTTTGGGCGGAGAGGAGGAGAAGGTTGTATGTTGTATGCAAAAGAATACAGTAGTTTAACAGCAGCACCGCAGAGGCCAACCTGGAATCCTTTTCTCTCCTTTTCACATATCAAACCCTGGTTAGTCTGCTGGGGAGGGGAGAGTGATTCGTCGATCGCAGGTTGGTATGAGGTGAACTGTTTGATTTCATGCAGTAGCAGTTTTGTAAGGCCCCAGGCTTCCAGGAGCCCTGCACCAATCAGCTGGCCTAGCAGACTGAACACACTCCACTTCCCTGTCTGACCTAGCAGAAGCTGAATTTCCTTCCCTGCCTTCCCCTGCTGTTTGCTTGAAAAACTCAATTTAATGTCAGCTCTATTTCCTAGTGAGGGTGGCATGGGGGTTACAAGGAAAAATGAAGCCTCCTGGAAAGGGGAGGCTGGAGCATGTGAAAGCTGCGGTGTAGGCAGGCAAGAGGTGGCCAGTGTGGTTTGAGAAGGGAACTGGCTGAGGCCCTGTGTGTTACTTGGCAAGGGGCTCTGCACAACTTGGCCCTGTCTCCAGGTCCTCATTATTAAAGAATAAAACCTGCAATTCAAGCTCCAGGGCTGAGCTAACACCAGTGCTATTTAGGCTGGGGGTGGTGGGGAGTGTATTTCTATTTAGGCTGGGGGTGGTGGGGAGTGTATTTCTTTACAAAAACCAAGATTGTTGACTCACTCTTTCACCAGCACAGATTTGAAAATTTGCTCGTAAGTCCACTGCAGGAGTTTACCTGGGGTGTCAAAGCTTGGTTTCAGAAAGCAGAGATTAAAACTAAGGCAGACTGAGCCTGTGTGTTAGCCAAGCAGCCAAAGTGGTAAAATCCCTGCCAGGAGTGGGAAAGATTGGAGAAGCCTGGCTCTGGGCTCGAATAAAGTACCACACCTCAGAACATCTGAAAGGTGTAAGGGAACGGCAGGCTCAGTGCCTGTCCAAAGGCCACCCTCGGAGCTGGAGACTGGCTGCTTTGTTAGCATTCTCAACAAAGAAGCGAAATGCTGAATAAGCTGTGTGCTAGACTCCCCTGTTTCCTAGAGATGTACTGATGAGTCACGCATGAAAAATTGGTTGGGGGCTCTGGAGAAAGTCAGCACTGCTGCTGTCTGTGCAGGGCTTATTTAGGGAAACTAGAGGGTTTCACTCTCCAGGACTAACTGCTCAGCCCCTTTACATGTTTAGTTGGTCATCAAATCAGTTATTCCAATATTCCAAGGATGCTCAGCTGTATGCCCTCCCTCTTCCCCCAGAGGATTCCTAGCCGGCCTTCACCTTCCTGCATGGAGGTCTTTTTCTCTCCTGCTATATATACGCAGAAGTAAAAGAACTAAGTGGTACAAGATCCTGATCCACAACATAGCTGCATGCATCTTCTCCACCTCCTTGCTCTTAATGGATGTTGTCTTAGAGTGCCATGCTCTGGTCATTACAGGCAGTGCAGGTGGCACTGCGCATTACCCCATACTTTATATTTTGGGTCATTTTAAATGTGTTAATGTCCTGTGCACACCTGCTGTTCCTCCTTGCCCAGAGGGTGCTTCTCACACCCTGCATCCATTAGAATGAGTATAGGCTTATTTTTAATGTTTAATGAAGACTTTTTGTGCCCCCCACTCCACATATAAAGATGCAGGTCTGTAGCCAGCCTGATATTCTCTATTGGAGTTAATTAGGTATGCCTTCAAACTCAGAAACTACCAGCTTCCGGTTCAGATGGAAGTCTGCTTTTCTTTCCCAGGATACTTGTACAACTCTGCTCACTGGGCAGCCTTCCCCACTAATTGATAACAGATCACAGAGAAACAATGTATTTGGGTGATTTTTTTTACTTTAGAATCTCTGTGTTGCACTCTTCTGAGATCAATACACAGTATCATTGTGCAACAACTCTGGAACTGAACACCACTGGTCCCCCCAAAGATTCTCCTTTATAGGACTTGGGACATTTTGTCTGCTTTCGCGCTAAGGTTGATAGGGAGCTCTTGACGGATTGCTTCTCTGGGTGTCTGCTTACTTTTCTCTTTCCTTTTTCTTTTGTTAGTGAGCTGGATTATTACGACTCCCCAAGTGTCAATGCCCGGTGCCAGAAGATATGTGACCAGTGGGATAATCTGGGTGCCTTAACTCAGAAACGTAGAGAGGCCTTGGAGGTAAGATGTGTTCGCTGAAGTTAAACTGAGAGTCTAGAGCAGTGGTTCTCACCCTTTTTTGTACCAGGACCCATTTGTAAACATCAATGGCCAGCACCCCTCACTCCTGACCTGCTGCCCCCCCACCCCCAGGCCCCAGCCTCCCAGTGTGTGAGGCAAGGGGTGGGTGTATGGGGCATAGGGGGCCCCAAACAGCCGCTTGCAGGCTGGAACTCTGCCAGTCTGCAAAGGAAAATGAGTATCCATCTCCTTTAAAGGAGAATAAATGTTTAAAGTTTGTTGATCCAATTTTAAAGTTTGTTTGTGGCCCTTTCGTGTAGTCTTACGACCCATAGGTTGAGAAACGTGGCTCTAGAGGAAGCCTGCATTACTGCTGCCCCTGCTGGGCTTGTTCGGCTGATAGAGGAGCCTTTCAGCACTTTAAAGTATTATGCTAATATGGTAATCAAGCAGTTATCTCACTTCCTGTTTATAAGGATTCTCTTCTCTGTGGGTCACTGCTTCCCCGAGATTCTTCTCTGGCTGGCTGTCAGACTGAAACTTAGATTACATCTAGATGCAAACACCTGCCAGCTGTATGTTTCTGAAGTCCTAAAACATACAGATCTTGGCCCATTGCAATCCTAGGAGGTGCTGCTCCTGGCCCAAGGATCTCATAATCTTAGTGCAGGTCCAGTAACACAGTGCACAAGGGGATGGTGCAAGCCCAAAGCCCATGTGACATCTAAGAGACGTAAGAGTTGAATGGTTTTGTGAAGTTTACCACTGTTTCCTTCCTTCCCCCATGGCAAAAGACTAAGCATGTGGATCTGATGCATCCCTTGGAACAGGACATCATCACTGCCATTCCTAGCCATTACTCCAAAAGGAGATGGGAACCCTATAGCTCCTTGATGATATGTCTTGGAGATTACTAGACCAACTAGTAAAGCATACATTTTGGACCTTCTGTTGTTCCTCCTTACGAGGAACTTGGAAGTTGAGGGGCACGATGTACACAGACAATTATCTTCCCTCTTCCTCTCTCAAAATGTTTGCTGCCACTTGGACATAGCTGACTTGGAGATAACTTCCAAGGCTACTCTATGCCATAAATACAGGCGTAGCCTTCATTCTTAGTATGGATTCCTAACCAGCCGCAACATGTACTGACTTCCATCCTCAGGTATCCAATCCATTTACAAAGCTGGAGTGTCCATCTTAGTTAACTCATACTGGATTTCTATATTCCATATATCTGAGGCCAATAATACCATTAAGTGTGGGACCTCATCTTTGCATAAGCCTTTACATTCTCTTGAGTTTCCTACATCTTGTAACTGATTTGTTTGAAAAAACATCATTTTCTTAAATAGTGGCACCAGAGAAAAAGGAAAAGATTGTCCCTTCTGTAAGGTCATCATAACCATAAAATAGAATGCTGTGGTTCATGGAGTTGACTTAAATATTTTTAATTTGCATGTGCTTAAGTTAGCCTTTCAAGTACTCTGCCTAATTGCAGGAACACATCTAATAGTAACATCCTTCTGAGAACACAGTGGGGAACAGGCAACATATCAGAGAAAGTCTCTGCTTCAGCAAGCAGCAGAGTGTATTGTTTGGTGACTTTTCTCTAACCCTTTTTTTGTGTGTTGTGGGGGGAATTCCCAGAGGACAGAAAAGCTGCTGGAAACAATTGATCAGTTGTACCTGGAATATGCCAAACGAGCCGCCCCATTCAATAACTGGATGGAGGGGGCCATGGAGGATCTGCAGGACACCTTCATTGTTCACACCATAGAGGAGATCCAGGTATGTGCTAATCCTTCCCTAGAGATGCACTGTAGTGCACACAGATCAGGGTTCACTCTGTCTCAGGCTATGGAAGGTACAGTTGTTTTTCCCAGGGTGAATGTTATGGTGCTGCTTCTTCTTCCTAATGAACTTTAGCCAAAAATGGACCTTTCCTCCCACTCCGCTTCAGAAAAGGTGGGTACAAGCAAATATGAGCCAGGCCATTGTGGGGGACACAAGGACCTGAATATGGTTTTTTAGGACAAGGGAATTGCTTTTAAAAGATTGAGAATTAAGAGGATAACAAATTATCATCCTAATGAGCAAGGCTTTAACCTGAGCTGCTGTCAGGTTCTGCGTGCCACAGCTCCTCCAGCCCTTGTGTCTCTCTGATATGATGTGTTGGAACTGCTCTGGTCCCACTATTGGATGCAGCTGATCTGGACTGCTGTTCTGTGCTTCATTGCTAAGCATCAGTGAACTGGCATTCTCTCCTGCTTGCTATAGGGAGCCAAACTCTTCAATCATCCTTGGACCTACTGGAGGCTGCAGCTCAGCTGCCCCTCTCTGTCTGCAAGGCCACTTGTAAAGAGCTGGTGGTTGCTCTTCATAACCCATAGATCTGAAAGGGTGCTGCTTGCCCCCTCCTGGGTTCTTAATGGAAGTTCTTTTACTCCAGCTGAATGAGTGCTTGTGAAGACAACAGGCAATGCAAGTATTTGCTTGGATTATCCTTATTGAATGGGAGGAACAAGGTCTTCTTGCTCCATGATAACAGCTGATACATTGGTCACAATGCCAGCTCTGTGAGGATGATAGGAAGTTTCCAGAGTAGGTCACTGGCAGGCAGCTGACAGTGAGACTGCATGTGACCAGTGATGCATGGAACATTGCTGGCTTTTTAGGCCACAGTGCCCTGTAACTAGAGGTCTACTGAACTCAAGGTAACTGCCAGCTGATTTCACATGCAGATTATGGGGGCAGCAGCCATTTTCAGGGAAGGGTGCAGTGGTGGGTCTCCCATGTCTCTGATTACCCAAGGGGCCCCATTGGCCCCGCCTCACACTGCTGATTGGCTGCGAGGGCTGTCTGCAGCCAATCATCCATGAAGGACAGGAGCGCAGCCCCCCCTTTCTCCTGCCCCTCAAACCTCACCACCCCCCTGTCCTGGCCAGGCTGCACTGCCTAGTCACAGTGGCTACAAGGACTGCTTGCTCTGCCAAGGGAGCCAGCATTTTAATTTTGGTAACTTGCTTTTTTTACAGGGACAATTCCAAAAGCACGGAGCCTGCCTAAAATTAGGTTTTTGCCTATAACATCAATTCTAGGCAAGGTGTAATAAAAGGGTACCAACTTGGTATGAGCCCTGGTACTGAGCTGCTGCTGACTACTGAGTTCCCCCTTGACCAAAGGGTTTTCAACTCTAGTGCTATGGACCAAATCTAACAGAGATTGCATCTTGTGAGCATCTCCTCCCCTCCAGACTGATAACTATGTGGACTGTCTCGTACATTTGTACTTGTAGCCCTGTAGGTACTACAACTGTATTTATCAAGTAGTAAAGCAGTAAAATTACTATGTAGGATAGTAATTTAGGAAATTAATTAGGGTGCATATAACATAAGTGTGTGGTCAGTCATGCAGTCCACATACATTCTTCAGCTCTGCTTCCCCTTGTATGTGCACTGTTCCCCTTTCTGTCCCTGCACATGCTTTCTGCCTCCTGGGACCCTTTGCTGTCTCTCTTACAGATTTCTGTTCTGTTTGGAATTAAAAACCTATAGAATCAGCTGGAAATGAACCAGCACCAAGTGACTTACCAGCTCTCCATAAGTCATCATCAGGTGTTCCCCATGCCCCCAGTAGTTCTGGGATCATATTTTAGGAGCTGCAGCAATAAGAGAAATGCACTGCTTGTAGTCGGGTGGGGGGGGAGGCGAGGGAGCCTTTTTCAGCTGAAGAAGCACATTTTGCCATTGTGACCGTGGCAGCTTGTCTAGGCTGGAAGAAGTTTGCTTAATTCTCATGTTCTCTGAATAGACTAGGTCTCCCTCTGATGAGCCAGCTATAAATTCTCAGCTGTTCTGCTCTTTATCTGTGCACATCATAGTGTGTTAAATGTCACTGTGTGGCTATGTTGTGAGTAGGACTGGAGTAGATAGTCTTGTAGGCTCTTCTGGACATCTGGGTACCTGAGAACAAAGGAGACTGGACTCAGTCCTATGTGACTGTATTAAATATGGATCTAGGATATGAGGAAAGAAACTGCCCATTTGCCCTATCATTTTGTTACAAAATGAGACATAGGGGCTGAACAATCACACTGGTGGTCTGTTCTTCTTTCCAGAGGGGATGAACACCCACAGCTTTTGATCTGTCAACAAGGACCCCATGAAAACCAACCTACAAGAATCTAAAAGCAACAAGTATTTGACCATGTCTTGGGATTTGATGTCTGCTGCTGGTCACTATAGGATAGGTTATAATTTGCTGTTTAAAAATAGGCCGCAGAAGGGTGGGGTTAACAGGGCTAACCCCCTCAACTGGGCTGGTGACAGTGGCTCCAGTGCCACCGCCAGAGTGCCATGCTCAGTGCCTCCGCCATGTGCTCCTCCACCTCCATACGCACAGCACCAGTGTGCACCAGCCCCAAAGTGGCCCCAAGGGAGGGAGGGGCAGGGGCAGGCAGGCACACTCCGCATGACCCAGCCCCCCCCCCCCCAAGTAATATTTTCTAGTGCCACTTATGTGCATAAATGCCCATTGTTAAAACTTAAGCAACTATGAGAGTATGAGAAATGTTTTTCCCTCTTATGGACCAGCTTTTCCTGCAGCCTGATAATGTCCGTTTGCTTGGCTTTGGCCATAGGAGAGTTCCAGATCACGTTGTTCATAACACATTAATGTGGATGCTGTCCTGTAGCTAATACTTTCCCTACCTTTTCTCTGCTGTCACATTTGTTCTCCAGGGACTGACCACAGCCCATGAACAGTTCAAAGCCACTTTGCCAGATGCCGACAAGGAGCGACAAGCCATCCTGGGAATCCATAATGAAGTCTCAAAGATTGTCCAGACCTACCACGTCAACATGGCAGGAACCAACCCCTACACTACCATAACCCCACAGGAGATCAATGGCAAATGGGACCATGTGAGTTGCTTTCAGCTTTGCTTTTACATTGCAAGGGAAGAGGCTGTTAGCTTGTCTTAGCAAAGTGAATTGGTCACTCTAAAATCTCCAGTAGGAACTGTACAGAGACCCAAAACTTACTAAACTGCCAAAAGTAACTAGATAGTCATTGGACATTGACCTCAAATCAAAACCTATTATTGCTTATTTGGAGTACGTAGCTATCGACTGGAAAGCCTGTGCACTTCTCAGAGTGTGCACTTACCCAAGATCAGTGTGTGTAAAACAGTGTCTGTTAATTACAGCCTGCACTATAGTCAGTTTCACTAGTTATACAGTTAAACAGACTACAGTTAGGAAAAAGTAGACAGTGTGGCTGGTAGTTTTTTTGCACATCTGTGATGTATGCATTAACCAACATG
Organism: Crocodylus siamensis; assembly: GCF_052110815.1. NCBI lineage: Eukaryota > Metazoa > Chordata > Crocodylia > Crocodylidae > Crocodylus > Crocodylus siamensis. The sequence continues at coordinate 224,364,444 of NC_143396.1, read as the reverse complement.
CATATGTTTATGACGGCGTAAGGGATGGGCAGCAGCTTGGGACTGGCCTTGTGTTATATGCACAGAAGTGGAGGACACTATAGACATACCCACTCCCATTTCCTGCATTGCAGGTACCTCCACATGTATGACAAATATGCCATCCTGGTGGGTTTTTTTACTACAGGTGCGGCAGTTAGTTCCCCGGAGGGATCAGGCCCTGATGGAGGAACATGCACGCCAGCAACACAATGAACGGCTCCGCAAACAGTTTGGTGCTCAGGCTAACGTCATTGGACCCTGGATCCAAACCAAGATGGAGGTAGCATCTTGATTATTTTGAAACACTCTCCTCCCTTTTTCCCCTCCTCTACAACTTCAGCTGGCATTCTGAATGACCTCCTCTTTCAACCTCTGGGGACATCCTCCTGTCAGGCTTCAACCAGGCACACTGAATGGATAGAGTCCTGAGGTTGTCTCTGGGTACCCAGGTGCATGTATTTTTCCTTACCCACTCTCTGAAACAGATATTAAAAATATGACATAGACAAAGGGTATGGACACAACAACAGAATTATTATGGATTTACCTATCATTTTGCTCTGTAGCCACTTTATTTTATTATTATTTTATTATAAACAGATAAGTGACCTCTATCCCAAGCTGCCTGCTTGCAATAGGTGCTATTACAAAGCCTTAACACTAGATAGCAAGGAAACTGGTTTGCATCCTACAAGCAACCGCCGGAAAATAAAATTGGGAAGGGAGGGAATAACAAGCTGATAAGGGAGGGAATGCTAACTGGTACACTGCTGTGGTGCCATGGTGGAGCGATGTACACCACTGTAAGCCTGTGTCGTGTTCCCATTCTCCGTTTGCTGAATTTGTGTCCCTATGTCCACCAAAGTTAGAGATGCTGACCACTGAATGTATCTGAAGGTATTAACTTGCCTTACCCAAATATGACACAAGCTTGCTTTGTATAGCATGCTTTGAAATGCATGACAGACGAGAGAGAATGACATAGCTAAATAGCAGTGGGAGAGACATTTTAAAAGGAGAGGTTTTTTAGCTAAGATTTGGATGAAGGTAAGTGGAGCTAATGGAATGGAGAAACTTCAGGCTATTGCTGGTGGCAGACAGGGCAAAGAAGGCTCATAGAGGAAAATGTGTATGAAGAGTTCTGGCAGTAAGTGCTAGACACACAGAGATGTCGGGAAAAGAGAACAGTGAGTCAACAGCCAGAGTGATAAAGAACAAAGAATACTGTGCAGGGAAAGCGTCATGGAAAAATCTTCTTGACCTCTTCTTTAGCTGAGAGAAGGGAAGAATATTGGCCAGCTAAGTCCTGTCCTTTAAATAGCTATTATGATCATCATACTTTGAGAGTGGTTAGCCCAGCCTCTGTCTTTTATTGCCAGATGCTGCCAAATTAGTAATATCACCTCATTTGAACTGTCTGCAATGAAGTTGCTTCTCTGTATTCTGGAGAAATCTTCAGTGCTGAACTGCTAGCTCTTGTGCTTGGGTCCCTGATGCACTGGCTCCAGCAGGAACCCACCATCCATGCCTTCTGTGTGTGTATCTTTCCTCTGCAAAGTCATAAAGCTAAGCTCTCCTGTCTGACCTACACAACCTGTTCTTGAAGCATCTAGCCCATACAGGGAACTGTTGCAGATGAATAGCATGCAGGTTGATGCTTGTCTGTCTAATGGACCCAAATCTGTTGGTTTTGTTTATGCAGGAGATTGGCCGCATTTCTATAGAAATGCACGGGACTCTGGAGGACCAGCTCAACCACCTGCGGCAATATGAGAAGAGCATTGTGAATTACAAACCAAAGATTGACCAGCTGGAGGGAGACCACCAACAAATTCAGGAGGCTCTTATCTTTGACAACAAGCACACCAATTACACCATGGAGGTAAATGCCTTGCAGAGTATTCAGGCTGCAATGTGGTGGGGCAAGTATGCAGTCAGTCTAAGATGTATTAAGCCACGTGTGAATCACTAAGACCCGCTGTGATCCTCAGATAATCTGAATGTCCCTGTACACCCCTCCACCCCCTGCCCCATCTTTTTCAAAGCCTTGAGCTAAACCTGATCCTCATAGAGCTGAGTTGCTGACAGTGCTGCTCAACTCACAGGGTAATGCCAAACCATCTCAAATCTGACCTGCAGTACTTCATGTTAATCCAGTCCTGAGTGTTCCCTGAGCTCAGTGTGAGCTTGGACTAGATGGGGACTAATAAAGACCAGCCATACATAATGAAAATTTACCTGACACCTATTAGCCTGCCAGTTGCTTAGCCAGAGGCCTTGATTTAAGAGCCACAATGAAAGTACTGGCATGGGGATGATGTGGTTATGTATTATTTGTAGGATTGGTCAGAAAAATTACAAAAAAGCATTTTTTTAAATTGGAATTGGTAACGATTAACATGTTTGAATCGGAGCTACCAGAGGGAGACAGTGCCACTTTTCAATAAAACATTATCCTCTTCCTCCCTTAGCATATCCGAGTGGGATGGGAGCAGCTACTTACAACGATTGCCAGAACCATCAATGAAGTGGAAAATCAGATTCTGACCCGCGATGCCAAAGGAATCAGCCAGGAGCAAATGAATGAATTCCGGGCCTCTTTCAACCATTTTGACAGGGTAAAAGTCAGGGCCTCCTGCAGCGCATGTGACTACAGGCTTCCTCCTAGGATTGGCTTAGCATTAGCAACCAATCAGTCACTGCAGTAGAATGAACACCACAGTAGACTCTTCTAGGCCAGAGCTCATGAGCATTCAGCTCTTTAAAGTTAGGTAACCATTTAGGCTGGTCTGTTCACCTGGCAAGAAAGAAGGTTTGTCTGAACCATGAGATTCCTGACTGAGATAAGACACTGGGAAAGTCTGGGGCTTATTTAGGAGATGGATCATTTCCCCTTATCTCTGTATAGTGGATGAGTATTTTGATTTATGCACAAAGTTAGGATTTTGAGGGGTGATATCTTTTATTGGATCAACTGCATGGTTTGAAACAAGTTAAATACACTTTTGAAGATAAGATCTCCTGAAGAAGAATGTCATGCATTCAAAAGCTTGTCTAACTTGATCTTTTATTGAATGAACTGCATGGTTGGGATAAAGTTAAACAAGGTTTTGAATTCAAGACATTCTTCCTCAGGAAACCTTGCATATGAAAGTTTATCTAAATTCATTTAATCCATGCAGTTGGTCTAATAAAAGACCCCCATAATTCTTGACTCTCATATAATTCCTGGATCATCGTAACTACAACATCACTCTAGCACTACTATTTTGATTTTGAAATCTGTCAGCACCCAGCCTCTGAGTTATCATATAAGTGCCATGTCTAGTAGAGCAATCCGTGTAAGACAGTAGAATATGAGGCTGTTCTGACTCCTAAACAAGTACCAAACCCCTAGCAAGCACAGTAATAAGAAAAGTTGGATGAGGGGGACAAAAAATTCCTCTAACCCTCGAGCCTGTCACCCCTTCAGCTGGACTCATCATTTGTATCTAGGAGATGTATGATTAGTGGAAGCACTCCAGCTAAACTTCAGCAAGGTCATAGAGGAGACAGAAATGGTCCCAAACCATTTAGGATTCTCTTAGTTTCATACCATCACCCTGAATGCCATCCAGAAACCTACTGGCAGCCAGTGTAGAGATGCCAGAGAAGCAGTGTGAAGGTTTTGTGCTCCTAGCACTTGCTAAGCCTGCCACAGCTCTGTCAGCTTTAGTGCCTTAATGGTCTCAGGAGGTATCACCATGTAGAGTAAATTCCTACAGTCTAATTTCAAGGAGATGTATAGGGTGTTGTATATCCAAATAGCTAGTGACCATCTTAAGTCTTCCTTATGTTGCCCAATGGTCCTCTCTTTTTAGCTATGTTACCCAATGTGTAACCCTTGAGAACAGGCCTTTCTCAACAATATCAGATACAAAAGGAGGAGGCAACAGTGATGAAATCAGAAGGAAAAACTTGGCTGTTCTTGGCAAGGAGTAAATCAGATGGAAGCTGGCCCTGCAGTCCTACCAGAAACTTCCCTCTTCCAGCCTCTGTGGTCTGCCAAGATGGTGACTGCAGGCAGGAAACCCATTCACACTGCCTCCGCACTAAAGTTCTACTTTTGTGCGTGGAAGCCCTAACTTTTGTGTAATTCATGGCTGTGAACACATGCCAGCTTACAACACTTTGGGACTCTGAACCAAAAAGAGACTGGCATATGCTGCTGAACTATGGTGGCTGGCATGCAGGAGACACTGCTGTAAGAATGCTCACAGTTGCCAGGTGGGCCTTGCAAAAACACCAAGGAAATGGACATAATACATGAATGAAGGAATACTGTTTCCATCTTCAGTGTTTTTCCCTGCATAATAGCAAAGGCAGTGCCTACATAAAACCAGAGGTGCTACTTTCAGTGTAGAGCACTTCAGAAAGCTCAGCCAGCTGCAGCTCTGCTTTCAGAGGCAGACATCATAGAGCTAGGGGTGGTATCATGTCCCAAAGCTTCAGCTGTTTTTACCTTGGGTGTTCTCAAGGAAACCCTGGATTTTCAGGAGCACACCAGGCACTCCAACAGCTGAGCTCCTGTGGGGAGCTAGCCTGTTCCTTGACTAGAAACACCTGGCTTTTGACAGCAAGGCAGTAGTATTTATGGCCTGTCTGCTTTCCTGCACACTGGGTTACTTTTGATACATGCAGGGTTTCTGGCACAGCTGAGGAAAAGAACAGTGATTCAATTGGAAAAAGTAGATTTTAAAGCCCAACTGTCCTGGGTGTTTGAATGCTGGTGAGATGTTACGAGCTCTCTGAGAAGCAACTGTTCTGAGAGCATTTTTAGCACATCCTGAAATGTCATTGTGGTATCTAACTTTGTGCACTTTTTTTCTTCCCTGTCTCTCTGTCTGCATGTCATTCTTTCTCTGCCCCTCTCCTCTCCTCACCCACGGCATGGTGCACCTGCTTTGTTGTCCTTTCACCTTCTTTGATCTTCTCTCTATTTTTCTTACCTTTGCCCCACATCATCACTCCACTGGCACTGCATGCCCTGCTGCCTTGGCACACTGCATAACTAGGACCACTCCGGCACACTTGGCCCCGAGGAGTTCAAAGCCTGCCTGATCAGCTTGGGTTACGATATTGGAAACGATGCGCAGGTACTGAATGCTAGTGGTGAATGCAGCCAGATGTTGAACTATGAGGAAATAACAGTTTTCTCCTCTCTCTTCTTTTTTATTTTAATCCATGTGTCATTGTTGTTTTTGTTTATTACTGTACATGCATCACTGTCTTCCATTCTGCCTTTCCTGTTAATATATTTTCCTATTTACCCCTTTTAACTGCCTTAATCTGTCATCTTGGGTGAACTCCTTTTTTGTCTTTACCAACTCCTTTGACTTCTGTTTCCATTAATTTTCTTGGTCCTTTTTTCTATTTATCAATCCATCTCACTTGATCTCTTCATACCTTGTTCCTTTTTATCTCCCATATGTTTCCCATATGCAAACTATTCCATTCCCAATACGTTTTTACCCTTTCACGATTTCTCAAACCGTTTTTATTGCACTGTTCTTTATTGTCCTATAAATCCTGTCTTCCATCCTTTCCCCCCTTCCCCCCCCCAATCCATCCTTGGCAATATCTCTTGTCAATTCATTTTTCCTGGACTGGTTTCCGTTTTCTCTTTCTTGGCTTCTTCCATCTTTGCATCACTCCCTGTAGAAGAAGACTGGCATGATGGATAGTGAAGATTTCCGAGCCTGCCTTATCTCCATGGGTTACAATATGGTAATGTCACTCCTGTTCACAATAATTCATATGGCTCTCCACAAGGGGGAAGGGAAAACACTTGTAATGAATCCAGGTAAAAGATACCTTACTTCTGACACTTCATCTGTGGAAAGCAAATGTTGCAATAGCTAAACTTGTGTATGTACATGTTTGAGAAAGTGAGTTTAAATCTGTGAACCACACCTGTAACTAGATAGGAAAGAACGTGAGAGTTACATCCAGTGTCTTTCAGATAAGAATTCTATTTGGCAGACTTGATGTTTTAAACTGGAAGAAGGAACAGCACAGCTGCTCAACTGCTGTGATCATTGTATGCAGCAACCCTGTAACTTCCCTAGCAATAATAGTGGGATTCTTGTAGAAATCTACACAACAGGCTGATTTTTCTTTAACTTCAGAATTGAAACAAAAATGTCCACATAGGAAGATTTTTTTAATGAATTTTCTGCACACAGCATGGTTGTAACCATCCATATAACAGAACATTGCAAAGTGCAGTGCCATGTGGGTAACAAATTGATCCCGATAAAAAAATCACTTTCAGACTTCTAGTGAGACTCAGCTGAGTGCTCTGTATCCATTGTTTGTTCCATATTGATGCCCTACGTGGGTGTTTAACCACTGGTGCCCCTTTGAAAACCGTCTAGCATTAATGTGACGTGGACTCTTTGGGCAGGTAGAAACTTTGTGGCTAAGATCAGCTTTTTTTCCAACCTATTAAAGGTGTTTCCCGGACTGAAAACAATTACGTTTAGAACAGTTCCCTGGTATCCATCTGCTTTCCCTCCCCTGCCCTGCCTATGCCCACTCTAATCACTGGAATAGTAATTTATTTCATACCTATCCTGCTTGTTCATACAAGCATTTTAAAGTCCATTTTTTAGCTTTCTTGTAATATTTCCCCTACAAAAAGCAGATTCCATTGTTCAGGACAATGTAGTATTGGTATGACTTTGTAGAAAGACTTCTGCAGACAAAATATGTTGGTGCTAATAATCAGCCAGGAGAGGAAATGAACAACAGAAAAAGCTTAAGTAATTACTTTAATAACCTTGCCATTGTAAACGCTAGGCAAAGTAGAATTCTAATGTATGCCATTTTTCAGTCTACTATAAACACAAGCTCTTTTGGTCTGGTGCACAAGGCCATGTGAATTAACATTTGACCAAATTCTCCAAAGCCCTTGTCTAAGTATTACCATTTCATGTAGATTTAACTAGAACTGCCTGAAGGTTTTTGCCTTTGTTCCCAGAGACTGGACTCTTCCCCTTCCTTCTTGTATAGGGGTAGAAGTGAGACAAGAGATGGCAATAGAAGCTCATGTTGTAATAAAAATGCAAGAAACTAAAAACTATATAGCTCTGTCTTCTGTGTCAGAGTGCTGTAAAGAGTCTGCACTGACGAGGCTACTTTCCAAGGCCTCTCCTCACCCCTGGGTCCCTGATTTCTACTGCCAGTCCAGTATGGGTGAACTCAGTTCCATTAAACACCCTAAAGAGGGACAACCAATATGATCGGTAGAAAGAGAAGAGATCCCACATAAAGACTAAGGTACAAATCTGTCTGGTAAAAAAAAAAATTGCAAACATGTTTCAGATCCTGATCTTCAACCCTCTGTGATATATGGGGTGCATTGAGGGAAATTTATATCGTGTTCTGAAGTGTTTGTGACATTGGTGTCCACTAGAGTCACAGTAATGAACTGGTAGGACGAGTGCTTTGCCATGGTATGGTAGATGCCAGTATCAAAGGCAGAGGTCAGCAACCTACAGCCTGTGGGACTATTGGATCCAGTCCATGGAATGGGGGCTTTGGCATTGGCTGTGGAGGGCTTTGCCCATACTATGCCAAACCATTACCAGGCGCTTCACCCATAATTCACCATAGCTAGGTAGTGATGAGAAGTGGCTCTAGCTAGGTCCTAGCACCAAACCACCTTGGACTGAAGCTGAGTTATTCTGGCCTGCTTCCAAAAATGTTGCCAACCCCTGATGTAGGGCATTGTGGAAAATAAATCATTTCAAAGAGCAAATATAAATGGGAAATGATTTTACTAAGAAGCCATCTTAGAAGAATTGGGAGGTGAATGTCTTGTGTACAATTGTTTTGAAAACTCTCGTAGTTTGGCTTTTTCTTAGCCATGAGCTTTTGTTTCAAAATTGGTCCCATATTCCAGTCTGGTTACCTCACCTTTCAGAGGACCACTTCTTTGTGAACTGGATTTACCTTCTGCTCATCCTTAGCACACCAGTAGGCTGACCTGTCAATGATTCTTTTGTTATCTAGGGAGAGGCAGAGTTTGCCCGTATCATGAGCATCGTAGATCCTAACCGCTTGGGAGTAGTGACATTCCAGGCCTTCATTGACTTCATGTCCCGGGAAACAGCAGATACGGATACTGCGGACCAGGTCATGGCTTCCTTCAAGATCCTGGCGGGAGACAAGGTGAGCTTACACCTCTAAAGTGGAACACATGGCAATTATTAGATAAAAAAAAGAAACAAAGAAAGAAAAGAAAATTGATTTAGGATTGGCTGAACCAATTGGAAGGAAAATTTCTCTTCACTGTCTCAGAAGTGAACAGTAAATCATTCAGCGCTCTTGTAAATCTACTTGATGAACCACTCAGAGGCCAAGCAAAAGCTTTTATGTTCATCTTGTTTCTAGTAGCTCAGCAAAAGCAGTCAAGGGTCACCTTAAGTTACACTGAACTTGACTGAAGTCAGTGGAAACTAAGTATATGTTTCAAGTGTTTTAATTTTCAACATATAAAGTTTAAAACTAAAACAAGAAACAAAATTTATCTTATTTACTTGAATTTAAGACAATCCTGAATTTAAGATTATCCCCCAGTAATTAGAGTCTATATGTGGAAAATGTAGAACTTTGTTATACTTCTCCAGGTATAGAATCTAATTATTGGAGCGTTGTCTTAAATTCATCATCCCGCCCTCACTACTACAACAGGGAAAGCAGTGTCTGGGTGGTCAGATAGCCTTCTTGCTCTTTGCCCACCTCCCTTCCCCCCTTAGCCTTCCTGCTCCCCGCCACCTGTGCCTGCCCACCTGCAACTCCCCATAATCTCTGCCCCTTCCCACTATCTCTGCTCCTCCCTCCTCACCCACTCCCCACCATCTCTGCCCCTTTTCCCTCCACTCCCCACAGTCTCTGCCTCTTCCTTGCTGAGCCACGCAGCAGCGCTGCAGATTTGCCAGGCAGGGGACAGAGTTCCATGTGCTCTGTGCCCAGGAGGGAATCCAGCCTGAGCTGGAGCTGAACTGTGCCTGCTAGTAAGTGGGGGAGAAGAGGACGGAGGGTGGGCAGAAACTGCAGAGGGCAGAGGGGAGGGCAGAACATTGCTATGGATCTGACTCTGACCCTGACCCAGGCTCAGGGACAGTCAGAGCCACAACAGCTGCCTATCCCCCCGTCCCCCCCCCACACACACTCCACTTTGTTCATATGTCTAAGATGAGTTCCCCCAGCCCCATCCTGACTGGCAAAAAGCCCTCATCTTAGATTCAAGTAAGTATGGTATTTCAACATAGAAGTGTCTAAAGCCAAATATATCTGCTACTGTGTAATAAAAACACATTTCTTACCATAGTTTGAAGTCATCAATGGAGAATTAACCATCATCATAATCACTGTTACCCACTAGTATTTTCCATCATTAAAAATGAGCAGAGGTATTACCTTAAAAAAACCCCCAAAAAACCCTTCTGGAGCCCCGATACTTTAAAACAAGTCATCAAAAGCTGCATTTTGACTGGTCATTTTAAAATGCATCACCAAGTTCAGCAGACAGTCTTGATCAACTGTAGTTTGAATAATATTGAAAAGTTACTAATTATTAGACATCAGTACATTTTAGATGGTCTTTCCCACGTGTGATAATTCACAATGACATGTAAGGATGTATATTACATTATCAGTATCGAATCTTCTTTGAGAGTACCCTGTGTCTGTGAGTTGATGAGTGATTTAAAACAGCATGACTAAGAAGAGGTAGCAGTTACAAATACTGTGTAATAAATAGGAAAATTCCCCACACCTGGCTAAATTATTAATTCTCTCAGTTTGCATAATCAATTAAATTGGATTATACTAACAAATTATACATTCTTTCTCTTGCATGAGATCACTGGCATGATCTCATGATATTTAACTGAAATAAATTCGCCAAATATATTAATCTTAATATGTTTTGCTGTTTGCTGATATTAATATTAATCTCTCCTGAAATATGGAATTACACAGTGAAAATATTGAAATACTGTGTCTCAAATTCTAACATGTTGTGACAATCACTAGTCTTCCATGTTTCTCTAACATTTTTATCATAACTTTTATGTATAAACCTCACACTTATCATCCATCTTTGATTATGCATTCTGTTTAATTAAAGCATCCTTTTCTATTTCTCACCAACCATGTGACAAATTGCTATTTGCAACAAAATATAAATTAAAACACAAATACTTTTAACTGAGTTTTACTGTAGAGTAATTGAATTTTAACGTGGTTACTTGTACATCTAACAAAGTGTAATGAGCCATATTCATACATTTCCACTGTTATAGTAAATTAAATACTGTTTGATTACTGTTGCACTAAGAAGAAAGCAACCTTCCCTTAGACCCAAATCATGAAATGAAAAGCTTCCACGAAGGAATCAAAGTCAAAAACACAGAGAATCTCTAAAAACCTAAATATTTTCCAGAAGTTTCCAAATGCTTATGAGCCAGTTACCTAAGCAGAACTTAATGGTGAGCTACTGCTCAAGAAAGCAGCATTGAATAGCCACTGCCTAAAATGGTAGTGAGCCAGTTTCTCAAAAACAAACCTAACTGGATTGTCTGCCTCCTTTTGAAAAATATGAGGAATAGAAAATGCAAGGAGAGTGGTGAGATAATACCATGGAGAAACTAGGAGTTTTTCAGTGGATTATATTGCCCTTGGTTCATGCTGATTCCTTTTACCCTAGTACTACCTGGAACCAATTTGTTACCTTGTTTTTACACGGAAGAAATGGCGTCTACAAGTCCTTAAGGCCCAGTTTTGAAGCCTAGAATCAGTATAGACAGCCTGAAAGGGAGCTCATGTGCTAAAGCTTGCTAATGAGGGACCAGCTGAAGAAATAAGATTCAGCTTTCAGCGCTTCACCCTAAGCAACAACCTCATCAATGGCAAAGATTGCCAGGAGATTTTCACTGACAAAACACCCTAGCTCTGACCAGGCCTTTCCTCCAGTTCTCCTAGGGCTGCTCCCTACAGCATTATCCATCCATCCCAATTTCGCCCCAGCGGGATAACTACCTTTTGCATCCTTAAATATCTAATGTACTCTGAAGTGATAATAGTATATTTCATGTCTCTTGTTCTTTTTGCAGAACTACATCACTGTGGATGAATTACGACGGGAACTGCCTCCTGATCAGGCTGAATACTGCATTGCTAGAATGGCACCGTACCATGGGCCTAATGCTGTACCCGGTGCCCTGGACTACATGTCCTTCTCCACAGCACTGTATGGCGAAAGTGACCTTTAACCTCCCTCCTCCCCCACCACACACTCCCCACCCCCTCCCCCGTCCAGGCACACCCTTCTTTCTGTATGCAAAGCAGCCTCTACTCCGCCTCCTTTTATTTTGTGTCTCCCCATTTTTTGCTTCAGATAACAGATCATGTTTTTAAAGTGGGGGGAACGTTAGAATAAGACAGTCTACCTTGCCCTTGAAATGACAGTTTACAAAATTATTTTCTGCAAAAAAAAAAAGTTACATTTAAAAAAGAAGACAGACATATTTTATTACAGAAGAAAAGGTATTTTTCTCTGCCAGATTGAGACATAAAGAGAAAATTTAAAAAAGATTGCACCAAATATTTTTTGTTGTGACATAGGAAATCAAGCACAATGTTACATTCCATCCTTCTTTCCAAAAACAAAGAAGCCACTTGTTCTGTTATACTTCTCCATTTGCATATGTCTCTATCACGTTTATCTTGGGAGGGGGAAGGCACGCAAGTGCATGTTGTTTGCTGGTTCACTTCTTTCATGAAAATATTTTATGATAAACTTTTGGATTCGCTGTGTTTTCTAGGGAAAAAATAATGTACACAGCTCATGTTTTCATATTTAATTAAAAATTTACAATATGCCTCTTATGTTTATCAGTGCACAACTTTTTTTGTTGCTGAGAGTTGTCTGGTTTCAGAACATGAAGCTTGAGAGTTGGTAACTTTGATATTGCTTGTCACAAACCATATTAAAAATGTCTTGTGATAACAGATCTAGCCTTTCTTCATTTGTTTAGTTGATTTTTGTTTTAATCTCATTTAGTCAGAATCATGGATATAAGCTGATACTTTCAACACGAATTGGATATCTGAATTATTTTTATGCTCATAATATTTTAGGTTCAATATAAATATCTCTTTCCTTAGAAGTTTACCTTTGCATTGAATGAAATGTACGTGGCTTTCAAGTGGCTTGAAATGAGATAGTTTAATAGTTGGTAGGGTCGGAAGGGACCTGAGCAGATCATCAAGTCTGACCCCCTGCCATGGCAGGAAAGAGTACTGGGGTCAAACGACCCCAGCAAGGTGTTCATCTAGCCTACTCTTAAAGACTGCCAGGGTAGGAGCCAGCACCACTTAATTTAGAAGTTGGTTCCAGATCCTAGCTGCCCTGACAGTGAAGTAGCACCTCCTGATGTCTAATCTGATTTACCCTGTGCCAGCTTGTGACTGTTATTTCTAGTCACTCCTGGTAGTGCTTGGAGGAACAGGGACTCCCCCAGTGCCTGCTGGTCCCCTCTGACTAGTTTGTAACAGGCCACTAGATCCCCCCTCAGCCTTCTCTTGTGGGGGCTGAACAGGTTCAGGTCCCGTAACCTCTCCTTGTAGGGCCTGCCCTGCTGCCTCCTGATCTTGCGAGTGGCCCTCCTCTGGCCCCTCTCCATGCTGTCCACATCCCTCTTGAAGTGCGGCGCCCAGAACTGGACGCAGTACTCCAGCTGCGGCCTGACCAGTGCCGCATAGAGGGGGACGATCACCTCCTTGGACCTGCTCATGATGCATCTGTGGATGCATGACAAGGTGCGGTTGGCCTTCCTGACCATGTCCCCACGCTGTTGGCCCATGTTCATTTTGGCATCAATAATGACTCCAAGATCCTTTTCTGCCTCTGTACCGACGAGAAGGGAGTTCCCCAGCCTGTAGGTATGCTGCTGGTTCTTCCTCCCCAAGTGCATCACCTTGGACTTGTCGGTGTTGAAATCCATCCTGTTCCCATTGGTCTACCCCTGTAACCTGTCTAGGTCCAATTGCAGCCTATTCCTCCCGTCTAGCATGCCCACATCCCCCCACATCTTAGTGTCATCTGCGAATTTGAACAGGGTGCTTTTTACCCCCTCGTCCAAGTCACTGATGAAGATGTTGAACAGTACAGGCCCGAGGACCGAGCCCTGGGGAACCCCACTGCCCACATCTCTCCAGGTCGAAAATGACCTGTCCACCACCACACTCTGGGTGCAGCCCTCCAGCCAGTTGGCGACCCATTTGACTGTGTAGGTGTCGACACCACAGTCCCCCAGTTTCTTAATGAGAATGGGGTGAGAGACGGTGTCAAAGGCCTTCCTAAAGTCCAGAAAGACTATATCCACTGCTACCCCTGCATCTAAGGATTTGGTGACCTGGTCGTAGAAAGCCACCAGGTTGATCTGACAGGACCTGCCTCTAATGAACCTGTGTTGGTTGTCCCTAAGCATAACCTCTCCCACTGGCCCCTCACGGACATGCGCCAGGATAAGTCTTTCAAAAAGCTTACCCAGGATCACTGACTGGCCTATAGTTTCCTGGGTTCTCCTTCCTCCCTTTTTTGAAAATGAGAACCACGTTGGCCCAGATGTCTTATCACTGTTTGAATCACCCTTGACATCAGCATATGCGTAGGAATGTTATTTTTGTTACTACTACAAGAGTATCCCAGAATTAGTCACCAGAATTAAAAAATATGAAAAGCCCTAATATGCTTAGCCTAATTAAACATTCCTCCCCCTATCAGTAGATTTGACATTCAGTGGCTTAATGTTTGTGATGTTGAATCTTTAATCACTGCACATTCTTCTGAGATAGACAAGTTTGTTTGTTTGCAATAGTCATTCAAGAGAGACGGAGCATTCTTTGTGTATCAAGATGGAGCAAAAAACTCTTTCTGTTTATCTCATTTTGCAAGCAACCGTTATTCTTTCCTAATCTCTCTACTTTCCACAGCCTTACTGGAAACAAGGAGTTTTAAGTTAAGATTTCTGAAGACTTTGTAAGCATCCTCAGATATAACAGGCTTGAGCATGTGCAGCAAGTATTATTCTTGGAGGAATAATTAGATTGTAGAAGTACAAAAATAATTTGTAAATTTGCAGCAAATGTCTGTGTTGTCACCTAGCAAGGTCAGTTGGGACTTTCCAGAGGTAGACTCTGGAAAAATTGATATTTTTTAATATCTTATAGCATGGCTTTCTTTTTTTTTTAATTCCTAAATTAGATCTAGTAATCATCGCTATGTTGTGATATCATCCCTGTCTGACAAAACGGCTATTACTAATCTACTTAGCCAAGAAATATTAGATAAATTAAGTATTTTCACAGTTGAAACATTAAACTCTTGTATCATTACTGATTTTGGGAGGTGGGAAGGGCTGGAAGAAGGGCAGTTTTAATTTACCATGGCTATTTGTTCCTCTTCCATATGTTTCTGACCAAGTTGTCTGTGATGTCCTGAGCCAGTACCTAGAATGGAATCAAAGAGTTTTTAAAGTTGGTGACCTTTCTGAGGAAAAATACTTTGTATTCTCACTCTTACTTGGAGGATTTCAAAGGACATTACAAACACCAGTCGTTTTTATGTTTTTGCCTAGAAGTCTGCACTCCATTGTGCTAAACACTATATAAAGCATTTCAAACACCCCTAAAAGCAGGAGTGCAGCTGAGTGTCCATTTTCATGTATGGCCTTAGAAGACTATGCAGTGTCTCAAACTCCATGCACATTAACTACAGGAACAGCTGACTACATTTTTCATATCTCATTATGGCTTCTTTTTATTGTCTCTCAGAGAGCCTTGTGCCTCTAACAGCAGGCGTGGAATTAGAGAATCACAGAAAATTAGGGAAGGGACCTCAAGAGGTCATCTCTAGTATAACCCCCATCTCAAAGTAAGACCATCTTCAACTAGATCAGTTGACAGGGCCTTGTCAGTTCATGGCTGCATTAGCAGTTAAAAGAAGTACAGTCACATTGCCATGTAACCATTGCAGCTGAAGAGCTAAAACTTAAGCAGTTTTATGCATTTAGTTAAACTGCAGCTAACCAATGTTTGTCATAATGAAAGCAACTGGCAAAAATTGGGACTGGTGTCAAGTTATGAAGTGAAGTAAATGATGTGGCTATCCAATTTGCATATGCAGTAAGTGGAGTAGTCTGTGTTTCTCAAATGTTGCTTGTGGACTTACAGGCCTTTACCTCTGTTTTTGCGTATTTAAAAAAACCCTGACATTAAATCTTATTGGCCTCTGCTGTATGTTGGGCTTCCCCTTCTGCCCAGGGGACTGGCTTTGCGCAATCAAGGTGAGACTCTCACATTTCTGGTACAGGCATACCTCGTTTTATTGTGCTTCGCTTTATTGCGCTTTGCAGATATTGCATTTTTTACAAATTGAAGGTTTGTGGCAATCCTGCGCCGAGCAAGTCTATCGGCACCATTTTTCCATCGGTTAGCATTTTTTAGCAATAAAGTATTTTTTAATTAAGGTATGTACATTTTTTTTTAGACATAATGCTATTGCACACTTAATAGACTACAGTATAGCGTAAACATGACTTATATGCACTGGGAAACCAAAAAATTCGTGTGACTCGCTTTATTGCGATATTCGCTTTATTGCAGTGGTCTGGAACCGAACCCACAATATCTCCAAGGTATGCCTGTATTATATCATCTTCAAACCTAGGTTTGGCAGTATCACCCTCTTTGAATCATAGTGCTATGGCAAAATACTTTGGGCAAGATTCAGAAAGGAACCTAAATGTGTGAAGTAGGACTTAGGAATTAAAGCACTTAAATCAGCAGAGCACTTTACAGGAAACTTAACCTGCTTAGGTGTCCAAAACCCACCAGGAGCTTTTTCATTGGAGAATTTTCTGAGATGCTTAAAATCATCCAGGATTCCCAAATGAGACAACCCTGCACCCTGAGTACCAGGAGAAGCCTGATCCAGTAGGCATGCTCAGAACAGGCCTGCTGCTGACCACCTGGTATTTAGGGCAATGTTCTGGGAGTTGAGAGATGGTGCTTTAAATATACTCAGGCTGTGGAGAGCCTAAAATTTGGGACTCTCATTTCCTGGGCTCATGCTGTACTAATACCTGTTTTACAATTACAGAGAAAAGATGTGCAGTGGCATTCCCCACACAGCTGCCATTTTAAAAGAAAATAGCAAGCCACTCACCCATACACAAAGTACCCAAACCTACACGGGGGATTTGGGCTGTGAATTCCAGCTTCTCACTTTGATGTTAAATAAATAAATGCCAAATGCAGGTGGGCAACAAGCTGCAACGTAAAGCAGAGAGGCTCAGGATTTCAGAACACCAATTTCTTCAGCATTTCCTGAGCCTGGTGTAAGTGCCCCTGTGCTCAACATGCTGGCCTTTGGTGACCAGTTCTGGATACCTAATTCTGCCCTTTTAAAATGCAGGAAACATCTATCTTGGGTTTGTGAATTCCATTTCTTGAGTCAAGTTTCTAGCCTTTAGGAAGGCTCAGCATCATTGCACCCAAATTGCTTTGAAATTTTTCAACTTTTGTGGCATGCAGTACCATCATGTGGCACATGGCAGCCGTCCAACAGGAGCTGGGGTTTTGATTGTCAAATTTTGGAAACAGCTTTTTAATTTAGGCTCATATTTTGTAGTTCTAGTACCATACTTGCTGCTTTTGTTTGCCTACCTCCTGATACCAGACTTGATTACATTCATTTTTGGAAGCAGTCTTTGGCTGCTTCCGCTGGCCTACAAGTCTTTTAAAGCAGTGTTTTCCAGGAATTGAGATTGTTTCACAATATTCTAGATAACACTGTCTTAAAACTCAACTGTCTTTATCTCAAAAGACAGTTGGTATCTTACTGCCTGAGATCTGAGACGGCCACGCAGGGTCAGGTATTAACAATACACTGCCAAGAGACAAGAGTAGTATTTGGACAGACTGTAACGTTTTTTAAGCTGTCAGGATCTAAACTATATTTCAAATACATCTTGTATTTGCACTTCTCTATTGCTGCCAGCCTTCAGTCTAGGAGTGATGCCAGGGGTGTCAGGAGAGGATGAAAGAAAACCTTGGAAGGCAACTATTAATGAGCTGAGTTTCTAAAAAGTGTTTATAGAGCTGCCTGCCATCCATTCAATTGGATCTGACTGGCTGTTTATTTCAGTCAAATTACTGCAGGGGAGGTGGGGGATAAAAGGGAGCTGGTTGTTTGTAATTGCTGGTGAGAGGGGGAAACAAATAGAATTCTAATGGCTTTTGTAAGAAGTCAGAAAGCAAGTCTGATTCTCCAACAATAGCAAACAAATGGCTTGTATTGTAGACACTGGAATGGGACAGCTCTCTCTTGTGGTAGCCAAATATTAACAAAACTCAGCCCCTGCTGAATTAATCGAACTGCCTAGGAGGTTCCTGGGAATCAAACGAGCTACTGTTATGTAAACCCAAAAATCCATTCCATTAGCTTTAAGCTGCTTGAAGAGTCTTTCCATAATAAATTTAGATTAACTGAATATGTGGCATGTCCAGCAACAAATAGCTGCTCCTAATTTTCCCTAGTGTGTGCAAAACAAGTTTGCTCAATAGCTTTAAAAGGATTTGCTTTCCTGGCAAAGTGTATTCAAAGGTCCCAATCTTTTAAGCTTTGAGCCTTTCTGTTTTGATTCCTGAGAAGAAAAGTAAGACAGAACAAAGGGTAAAGACTGGCGTCTAGATACTCTAGAGCAGTCATTTTCAACCTGTGGTCTGTGGACCCTTGGGAGTCTGCAGACTATGTCCAAGGGGTCCGCAAAAATGACTACAATCAATCAAAAGTATGTGAATACCCACACTTACAATTCAAAGGGGTCTGCACCTCCATTCAAAATTTCCAAGGAGGTCTATATTTTTCGGAAATTTTTAGGGGTATGCAGATTTTAAAAGGTTGAAAACCACTGATCTAGAGAGATACTGTAGAGAGACCATTCATAATGTTTGAATAGACTGCCATCTCTTACCCAAGCACACTGAAAATAGAAGGAAGGTGGAAAAGTGATTTAATTTATACTCTGGGAACCAATATAAAACAGCCTACAGCATACCCCCAGGTGCTATCTCCAGCCTAGTGTGAAATGGCTTCTACTAATTTCTCTGGAGACTGATTCTTCAACAAGAAGTGCTTCCTTCCTGGGTTTTGTTCTGTTCAATTTAGTTTTGAAATCCCTTGTGCCACTTAATGCAGCCAAGAAGAAGCTGGGCCACTAGGCAGCCAAGAATTCCAGATTCATGTGGTAAGAAAGACCACAACACTGGGAGGGATGAGTCAGGGGTTCCAAGAAAAGGTCATGCATTTGATGATAAAAAGTTGTGGAATTAAATACAGACACAGTCCCTGTAGTGGGGACCAGAAACAACACACACCCCTCCTTAAGTGACTAAGCTATAGAGTCCTGTTCCTATCTAAATCTGGCCATATGAATCTTGCATTCTTAGCTACCTTATGGCCTAGCTTCAACAGCTTGGGAGCACATTCCAGCTCTCAGCTAACCTGCTGCCTGGTGGTTAGGACTTCTATGGTATGTGGAAGATGTGAGTTGGTAGGCTTGAACCATCTCAGGCTAAAAGGGGATCTGAATCCATATGTTCACCATCCTGATATAGTGATCTGACCGGTAGGCATCAGCCTTCCCATCCCCTCTTCTAGTCCTGCTTAAAAAGAAAGAGTAAATTGTTCAGTTTGCGAGACTTCGGGCAAGATTCTGAGTTGCAGATTACAAGTAAATGTTCCCATCAAGCAACCATGTTTGCTTGAGAAGCAGGGTTTAAGACACCGCACTGGGCATGTCCACACATGCAAGCATGTGCGCTTGCAGCAGCTCAAATAGAAGCGGTGCAAATTTGAGCTGGGGCTTTTTGCCTCAGCGCATGTGCTCGGACATGCACTTTGTTGTGGAGCAAATTGTGCCACTTGGGGCAAAATAACCCTGCCTGGCTACTCCCAGATCTTCAGCCAGGGGGAGCTAGAGTCTGGGGCCAGCACCTGTGCTGTCTCCTGCAGTGTAAAAATCTGCCCTGTCCTGGCCCCAGCAGTATAAAAAGCGACCCTGGCAAGTAGCTTGGGGCTACTAGCTCTCAGGAGCTTCTGGGGCTCAGCCAGTTGGTACCTGGGGACAAGTCCCTTGTGCCAGCTGGACTGCTGAAGCAGCCCTGAGAGGTCCCTGCACCCTCTACCCACAGCAGTAGTCCGGCAGTGGGGACTGCTGCCTGGCTGTGACCTGCTGTGGACCTGCCAGACTTGGATGGGGACTGCAGAGCCAGTAGAGGCATCTGCCCCTCTGGACCAGCTGCCAGTGGACTGTGGTTGCAGGGTTGGCCTCTATGTGGCACTACTGCCATCTGTGCCCCCTGCCCAGCCATCTGGGCAGCTATCACCCGTAAGATGTTTCAGGTGTGGTGGCGTCTGAACTATCAAAGCATGTCCTCCTGGCCCCATTTGGCTAGGAGGTCAGCCACAGCCAGATGGGTCCAAGGTGCCAGGTCCAAGCTGGCAA
Source organism: Crocodylus siamensis (assembly GCF_052110815.1). NCBI lineage: Eukaryota > Metazoa > Chordata > Crocodylia > Crocodylidae > Crocodylus > Crocodylus siamensis. The sequence continues at coordinate 224,344,801 of NC_143396.1, read as the reverse complement.
AATCCTGCCACTGGCCTCCCTAGCAGGAATTCTGGTGTTCCCTATTGTAAAACTGAAAAATCCCTGATAAAAAAACAACCCAAAGTCACTCTGTAAAATACCCCCAAATCCATGTTCCTCCACAAGTAAAACAAAAGACCACTATAAGGAGAGAGACAGACAGACAGAGACAGCGATCACTTGGACAATGTTTTACTGATATATCTACAGTGTTAAAGCAAGTCTCTTATCATAATAATAAAGTGAGCTCTAAATACAGGTTTCATGAATTCATGAATACATGTTTTGCTGCCCTCCCACAGGGCAATGGCCCCCACACAAGGGGTTGGTCCCCCACACAAGGGCTACACTCCCCGCAACAGGGGGTTCGACCCCCCAAGAGGGGGTTCAACCCCCCAAAAGGGGTTCAGACCCCCAACAGGGGGGTTGTCCCCCACACAAAGGGTTTGGCCCCCCCAACAGGGGGTTCAACCCCACACAAGGGGTATGGCCCCCCCCAATGGGGGCCAAATGGTCCCTACAGGGGCTACCAACCCCCCCTGCAAGGCCCACATGCCCCACCCCAGCCCCCCAATTGCTGCCCCACCTGGCTCCGTTCCCCACCAGCTGCTGCAGACCCCCTCAATGGCTGCCCCACCCAGCCCCACCCCCCCAAACTTGCACCCCCAGGTCCACAAGGTTACCCTCACAACCCCCAGCACCATCACTTTAAAAAAAACCCAGAAAAATAACAGGGGAAAAAAAAAACCTCTGCTTACCTGAGAAGCAGGGATGGGGGGGGAACTGCAGGGCCTCCTGGCAGAGCCCCCCAGGGCAGCACAGGACAGCAGAGGGGCAGGAGGGCTCAGGCTGGGGCTGCTGGGTTGTCACCCTGCCCTGCACTGGGCAGGCAGGGCCCCAGGCAGACAGACACAGCCAAACTGGAGGTAAGTGCCGGGGTGTTTTATTGTTTGTTTTTTTTTAAGTATGGGGTGGGGGGGCAGGGATGGGGGGGTTTGTGAGGATGGAGCCAGACAGCGCAGGGATCAGGAGCCTGAGGGGGGCTAGCAGGGGAGGCTGGCCCCCCCCACAGTTCCTTCTCCCCTCCTCCAGCCCCCCCGGACCGGCACTGGAGCCCTGGTGCTGAAACACAGGGGCTGGCCGGCCACACGTTTCAGCACCAGGGCGAGGGGCAACCATAGAGACGCTCTGGCAGCCAGAGCATCTCTATGGAGGACCCAGCCTCCAGTTGCCTCAGGACATGAGGCACATGCGCGCTCGTGTGGACGCGCCCACTGAGTGCAGGTCCCCTGTTTGCTAGCTCTGAGTGCCTGCCTGTTCCACATGTAGGCATAGTGGATCACCATTCTCAGATGCCTACTCCCCATGAACTGTGCAGGAAGCCTCAGGGCTTAATTTGGGTTTCTGAATTGTACTCTCCAAGGGCCTAGAAGTTAGGTACTTTAGTAGCTACATCTTTAATGGCTCTAGCCTTGAATGATGTGCCCAAGGTCAGCCAGGAAAGCTGTGGTGGAGCATGCAATGGAACCCATCTCTTCTCAGTGTCTTTGCCGTGTGACTGCTGTTTTATCTTTCTTCATAGGCCATTCCCTCAAGCACCTTAATTTCTGGTGCTGTGTTTTATGAGTTCACTTTGCTTTGTTGTATAATTGTGCCTTAAAACTGCTGAGGCTCCCTAGGAAACTGGGTGGGGAAAAGCACGTTATCCCTTCTTTATTGCTGAGCACATTCAAACGACAGTCATTTCATTTCACTGAAGAATTCCCCTCCTGCTGCTTATTACTTTGAGCAGGAAATAATCTTCTGTTTGTGGCACTAGGCCAGTTTCTTCTTTATTTGCAACAAAGAAATGAAATGACCCCCTCCAAGTGACATGTAAGCAAAGTGCAATAAACAGACAGTATTTTAAGGGATCCTGACTCCTGTGGAATATTTGCTTACATTTCTGTGCTTGATATTTTTGTCTTAGAGGACTTCCAAGCAATTTTCAGTGAGGCCACTATCTTTGTAGGATTATTTTCATAATCAAAAGTAAATTACAAATCTGCTCTGAAAAGCGACTCTCTGCACAGGGAATCATCCAGATCTGCTACCTGGGTATTCAGAGACAGAATTGCAGATTCTAATGACAACACAGTATAACGCTTTGTAGCACTCCTGCAGCACTCCCGCAGAGGGAACTGGACTCTCTTCTGATTCAGGCATCATTCAAACAATTGCTGATGGAAGGTCATTTCTACCCATTCAGTGGGTACAATTCCACTGAATACAGAGGGTTTGTGCAGCAGTAAGTGAAGAACCAACATAGCATGTCTATCTTAGTTACTGGTGATGTCACACAAGATAGGAAGAGTCCTGCATCGTGCTCATGGAGCCATCCACATGGAATTTTTATTAGTTTGTTTTTTTTAAACTTTTAACAGGAAGCAAATTTGTTCTTAAATCTGGTGATGGAAAAAAAGGGGGGAATCTTTGATGCTGCTACCATATTTACTCCTATATTACACGTAACTTTTTAATGAAAATTAGCCCTCCAAAATCAGGGTGTGTGTCTTAAGCAAGAAAACTGATTTTTGCACCAACGTTGAGGCATGGAGATGCTGGAATGGCTGTAGGGACTGATCTCTGTTCCTGGCTGCATGGAGCAAGGGCGGAGTCCACTAATCAGCAGGGATCCTGGTTTTCTCTGACAAAAAATCCCCAATTTTTTGGATTTAAAATAGCAACCCAAAATCCACATTTTTCCATGATTAAAATGAAATGCCACTAATATATATAGTGACATTTCATTTTAATCACAGAAAAATGGATTTTGGGTTACTTTTGTAATCTGAAAATTTGGGATTTTTTTTTTCAGAGAAAAACCAGAATCTCTTCTCATTAGCATCCTCCCTCACCCTGCAGTGTGTCTACACGTGTGCATGCTTACTGCAAAGTAAACCTTGTTAATTGCAAGTAAATTTGTTGCCTGAAAATGAAAGTAACAAACTTACTTTTGATCAGTAACAGTGCATTAGCACTGCTGTAGACACCTGACTGGGAGCACATTTACTCCTGGTCAGCTGGCCGCCAGGGGGCAAAAGATTGCTCCCTGCCCCAGAAGCTGCCTGCTGCTGGAGCGGGCTCTGCCACTGGAGCCTGGGCAGGCACTATGTCCCCCTGCCCTGGCAGCAGGGAACTCCAAGCCCCAGCAGGGAACCCTCCCCACCCCACTCCAAGATTGTGATCAGGGAGTGGGGGCTGGGAGAGCCTCATCTTCCAGCCCCGCTTTGCCATCCCAGTCAGGAAGCAGGGGGCCAGAAGACCCTTATCTCCCAGCACCAGGTCTACAAAGGGTGAAGGCTGGAAGATAAGGGTCTCCCAGCCCAAGCTCTATGACCACAGAGTTCAGGCTGGCAGATAAGTTTCTCCCAGCACTAGCCCCACTGTCGCAGAGCTGGTGCTGGGAGCTCCCTGCTGGCAGAGGTCTGAACTCTGCTCAGCTCCATAAGTGTGGACTTGGGTGGGGAACAGGCTGGGAAGCTTGTTCTCCACTCAGCTCCATGATCACATAGCTGGGCAGAAAACAGGCTGGAGAGCCAGTTTCCCACTCAGCTCCATGAGCACGGAGCTGAGCGGGGAACAAGCTCCCCAGCCTGTTCCCCACCCAGCTCCATGCTCACAATGCTGAGTGGGGAACAGTCTTCCCAACCAGTTCCCCAGCCTATTCCCTACCCAGTGCCATGCTCATGGAGCAGAGCAGGGAACAGGTTCCCCATCCTCCACCCTACAATCATAGGGTGGGGCTGAGTACTGTCCTGGTCAGTGGGGGCAGAAAGTATGAGACTCAAGAGCTCTTTCTACTTGCATTTAGCATAGGCAGTTAGGGCACATTTACCTGTTTGGGGATTGCTGCCTTGAATAAGGGTTCTTAACCAAAACCTTCTAAACCCAGAGCAAATAAAATATAGTTATTGTTTTATTGTGACAATTATGTAATTTGCCCTACAAAAAGAGGATGACAAAGATCATTCTAAGCCTATACGGTGCCTGATCCTACAATAGGCTTGCTACAGGTAAAGCCCAGCATGGACTATGACTGTACTTGGCCATATATTAAAATATATTGAAAGATGCCTAAAAAGTGTAATATATATCCACATTTTATGCAACAGTGGTCAGGCTGCAGCTGGAGTACTGCATCCAGTTCTGGGTGCTGCACTTCAGGAGGGATGTGGACAACATGGAGAGGGGCCAGAGGAGGGCCACTCACATGGTCGGGGCAGCAGGGCAGGCCCTACAAGGAGAGGCTACGGGACCTGAACCTGTTCAGCCTCCACAAGAGAAGGCTGAAGGGGGATCTAGTGGCCTGTTACAAACTAGTCAGAGGGGACCAGCAGGCATTGGGGAAGTCCCTGTTCCCCAGAGCCCTACCAGGAGAGAGAAGAAATAATGGTCACACGCTGGCAGAGGGTAGATTCAGACTAGACATCAGGAGGCGCTACTTCATGGTCAGGGTGGCTAGGATCTGGAACCAACTTCCAAGAGAAGTGGTGCTGGCTCCTACCCTGGGGGTCTTTTAGAGGAGGCTAGATGAACACCTTGCTGGGGTCGTTTAACCTCAGTGCTCTTTCCCGCCATGGCAGGGGGTCACACTTGATGATCTGCTCAGGTCCCTTCTGACCCTACCAACTATGAAACTGTAAGTATAATATATATCCACATTTTATTCTTAATCTTTCCTAATCTTTCATTCCCACCAGCCTTTCCTCATTTTGTTCTTTGCTGATTTTTTTAATGTATTCTCTTCTTAGGACTGTCATTCTCAAAGTAAACTCATTAATGTCATGTAAAAGGGGACAATTGTTTCTCTGATCAGAGAAATATGACAGTGTATTCAGCCCACAGTCATTGCTTTCTTGCTGCAGTACCACATTGCATCTAATTACTCTCCATTGCCATTCATTTATTATTAAGCTTCATTAATTGTATTGTTCACCTGGCTTCTATGAAATAATTTTACGTTTTGTCTTAAGACATTTACAGTGAGTAATTTAGCATTAGGCACCACTAGTGTTCTTGGCTGTAATATGCTGACAGGTTTAAATTCCTGGGTTTTAATAGATGTAATCTTAACGAAATGTATTTTCTTAAAGAGGCTGAATAAGCCATGTATTTGTGGATAATGTAAGTTCACTAAAAGCAAGATTGGATTTTTTAATACCTTGGTTAATCAAATATCTGATTTTTCTCAGTTCTGAGCCAATGTAGTTTAGATTTCTGAAAGAATACATATGGATATTCAGTAAATGGCATCCTTTTCTTCCTGCAAATCCTTCTTTATAAACAACCTGCTGCTTGAAGCTTATCATTAATCCACTGAAGTTGTAAATGGCAAATTAAGTTAAGATACAAACAGTTACATCTCAACTTCTCATAGACTTCAGTTTCATTGCTCAACTAAAGCATTGTCCACCATGTATTACCTTGCTATTTTCTGTCCCTGTCCTCTAGCATTAACTTGCAATAAGACAGAATTCTTATACTGAAAAATATAGGCTCTCAGTAGATGTGTCTACGTGAGATGCTAACTGCGCAGTAGTCTAATAATACTGCACAGTAGCGCACCACAGCACACACAATGCTAATATGCTACTGTGCAGTATTATTAGGCTACTGCACAGTAGCATCACTAAAAAGGAGTTCACCATCACTACTGCACACTAACTCTAGTTACCACGCATTTATTTAGTACTTGATTGTACAAGTACTAAATTAAATGCACAGTAACCACTGCACATTAATGAACATGTAGATGATGTCTGTGTGTGTTATGTGATGCTGAACATGCTGATGGTACTAAAAGACCTTAGGATGAGGCTTATGTTGTCCCTTGAATTTAAAAGAATGCATTCATGCTACATTCAGAACAATATAATTTAAGCTTGTAAGTGTCAGGTTGTTTGGATTGTTTAATAAATATTAAAACAGGAAGAAAATGGGGTCTTGATTTGTGTGTCCCCAGTATGAGATGTATTCAAGAGGTCTCCTGTCAGAGAGTGGAGTTGTGGTACTTTCTGCAAATCAGGCTTATGCAAGGTGTCTTGAAGTATGACAGTGTAGTCATACACTGCTTCATACCCAATTTCCTAGCCAGTTCTGAAAATCTTGGTCCTTTTACAATCAACACTTCTTCTGCCATTTTGAAATAACTATCTCATGACGAGAGAGTACTTCCTACACTGTCACATGATAGAGCATGATTACACTATTCAAAAGGGATACAATCTTAGTTGAAAATCCTATACAAATATTTGGTGGCTACTTGAGCAAACTGCCATGTTTTGTACTATAATTTCATCAAGCAGCTGCTTGATGGCCTGCATAGAGACCAGGCACTGCCCATCCGTCCTGCAGGAGAAAAAGGTTGAGTACCACTGGGATGGAAGGAATTAATAAGTTTAATAGTAATGAAGTCTGTCTTTCAGATCATATATGTTATAACATTTCTGTAGCATAGTTGATTATGACATATCACCCCTCCCTCAAACCCGTACGGAAAATCCTCAAACAATTGCAACCCATACTAGAAAGGGACCCTATTCTTAAAGAGATCTTCCCAGAGCTACCCATCCTACTTTCAAACAAGCACCGAACCTCACCAACCTCATCACCATAAACAAACTTCCTGCATCCCAGAACACACCAAATGGATCCAGACCATGCCATGACAAGAAATGCAAAACCTGCCAACACCTCTCCACCACTCCCACAATCACTACACCCCACAACAGAGCCATCGGCATTCCCGGATCTTACAGCTGCAACTCCAGAAATGTCATACATCTCATCCAATGCACCAAATGCCCAGATGGAAAATACGTAGTTGAGACCAAACAACAACTGTGCACCAGAATGAACGCACACCGGACATCTATCAAAGACAAGAGTACCCAATTACCTGTGGGGGCACATTTCTCACAAGAAAACCACTCTCTCTCCAATCTCTCAGTCCTGATCCTCAAAGGAAACTTACAAAACACTTCCCAGAGATGAGCCCATGAACTGCACTTCATCAACCTCCTGGATACTAAAAACCATGGACTAAATATAGACATTGGATTTATGACACATTATAACCAGCCCTCTTCTCTCCCCCACACCCAGACTGCTCTCTCACCCATTGACTCCTTAATCTACTTTTTCACTAACTGCCTGTCTTGTATGCAGACCAGCACAGCCCAGCCTCTGGCTTCTTTACTTTTCATTCCATCCAGGAAGAGCACACACCAACTGCAGAAACTTCCTTAGCCTGACAAAGGGTTTTTGAACCTGAAAGCTTGCTTAAAAATTGTTCTCCAACTATTTAGTTGGTCTAATAAAAGATATCAGATTCACCCAAAGAAACTTGTCTACCTATAGCATTTCTGTGGCTGTCTTCTGAATAGTGACTATATAGATACACATTGGCATTCCATGTTTTATCACAGTGACCGATGTTTTGTATAGTTGACAAAGAAAAAAAAAGTTTCTTTTAACTACTGGCCCTGTAATCTCATCCTATAATTTGTAGTTCATCTGGGTTCTTTCAAAACGATGCATTCCCCTTCATTATAAAGACCCTGCAAAGGCCCACAGTTACCAGTTCTGTTAATGAAGCTTGAGCCACACTGGGTGGCTCAAGATCTGGACTGGCTCTGCAGAACTTCCACAAAAGTGATAAGAAAAACAAAAATCAGAAAAGTACAATCACAGGGTCATCTTGTCCAACTTCCTGCACAGATGCAGGATTCACTCTTTCTAAATCCTGTTAGATAGATGCCACCTATCTAGCCTCTTCTTGAAAACCTCCAGTTAAGGCAATTCCACAATTTCCCTAGGGAACTTATTCCATTGTCCTGCTGTTCGTAACTGTTTGATCTAAAACTGCTTTGCCGCTGTTTAAACCCATTTCCATGCATCTTGCTCCCTGTAGCAAAAGCAAACAGTTATTCTTCCTCTTGTTAATGGCAGCTTTTCAAGTATTCAAGTTGTTGTGTTCTCCCTGAACCTCCTTTCCTCCAAATGGAATATACCTAGTTCCATACAGCTTACTTTCCAGCCCTTTTAATAGTCTTCACCACTCATCTCTAGACCCTTACTATTTTATCTATATCCTTCTTACAATGTGGTACCCAAGAAAATAAACCAATAGTACACAGAATATGCAGAAAGAGGAAATCTATTCAGTAACAAGGTTTCATTTTTTAGAGACAATTTTCAGGTCATATTCACTTCAAAATGCAGATAAGCATGGTATAAGTCAGTGTTTCTCAGCCTTGTTAGAGTCAGGGGACCACTTCCCCATTTTTCTGAGTGTAGTGGCATACCTGGTTGAGAACCACTCTTCTGCTCAACCTACTCCAGTGGCTCTCAACCAGGTGTCACTGCCAACTCTCAATGAACAAATCAGATATCAGAGATGTTAAAATGAACACTATTTAAAAGAAAAATACTTCCTAAGAAGAGTTCTCCGACACTAGTCATTCAACCAGTACTAAGGATTTTCGCATTTCTATCACTATAAAAAGGAATCACTTCTTTAACTAGGATTAAACTTGATTGTTCCTTGAGCATCTAGCTTGACTAACCACCAGGATTTCTGCTATTTGATGTAAAAATGGCCCTGTTCAAGCTGCTTTTAGTTCATTAATCTATGAACACCAGTAATTTAAAAGCTCTTATTTTATAGTTTCACATTGAAACTGTGGCTGCTGCCTCTGTTGGACACTGAGTCCATGAGCCCGAGAACAGGATGTAGAAAAATTCTTCAAATGGTATGGAAGCTTAGGAGAAATCAGGCTGCAAAATTGCTTTGTTTGTGGTAGGTATGAGATTCCTTTTGAATGCAACTGAATGATCTGGTTAGTTTAATAGCAGAGAAAGGAAATCACACAGGGAAGAAATGCATCAGAGCATAACAATTCAAAGGGCAAAATGGAAAATGTTACATTTGTGCTTTCAGTTGCTTCTCAGATTAAATGATTTCAGACTTTTCCTACTCTAGGCTATATCTTGTTCAGCTGTAACATTGTTCACCTTTCTCTGCTGGCAAAATCCTGGCTCTGTTGGAAGTCTTGCCATTGCTTTCAAGTGACTCAGGATATTGCCCCTTATTTTCAAAGACACTCTAACTTCCCTGAAGCAATTCACTACATGAATACCTAGAGAACTGTTTCTGTAAAAGAAATATTAAAAAGGAAAAGAAAAATGCTTATAACACTGATATAACAACTTTATTCTATGTGTCTTAATGTCTTTATCTCTAAATAATGGGCTGATGCCAATGGCTGTTGCCAAGAACTGATTTTGTCTAGAAATTACAACAACTAAAGGAATTCAGTAATTATCCTACTTTCTCTTGGGACACTTATTAAGTCACTAACAAAATATAAAGTTTAGCCCTAATAATTTTTTCTATCTGGGTCCTTAAAACACTTTAATGATATTCCCATTTTACAGCCTTGTCAGTTAAGAAACAGAAACTAAGTTACTTTCCTGAAGTCAAACAGCAAGTTAGTAACAAGGCTACACATAGAATTTATAAGACAAGATAGCTGGTTTTCTGCTTTAGCCACTAAAGGCCAAGTTCATATACCAGTATTTACTCCCATTAGATGGCACTTTGCACTGAGCTGTCACACTGAAACTGGGGTCAGGGTAGGGGAGCGGGGAGTTAACCACACTGCAAGATGCTACTTGGTCTGAGTAGGAAGTTTATATCCTGGCTCTAAATTATCTTGCTAGAAAATGCTGAGTTGCTTTATCAATGTTGCTGATATAAAATCTGCTTTTAAAATAACTTTTAAAAAGCAAGTGATGCTGGAAAAGGTGCATCACTGATGGTACAATTGAAGCAGCAAAATATGTGCTTCAGGGTGTACCGACAGCTTCAATACATGACGAAAAGACTTGAAAGACTCCACAGATCATTTCATAGGCATAGACTGTTTAAACTAAGTTTTATAAATTGTAGAGCAGAGGTTAAGGACAGCATTTTGAAACCTGAGTCACTATTGTTAAGCACATAGTTATGGGATTAGGTCCTAATAAGTGACCTGATATTTATTTCCCCCCAAAGATCTTTAGCCCCTACAATTAACTGAAATCAGTGGGTGCTATAAGCACTAAGCATGTCTGAAATTAAAAACCACTTTTATTGAGGTACCTGACACTGAGGAATTTCAAAAGGGTTGTGTATATGAATTTCTAGGCAATATGTGACAGTGCTACAAAGACAAACCCAGTCCAGTGCCATAATCCTAAAATGATCCTTTGTCCCATGAAAAGAGGACATTGATCAAGAGGATTGGTAGCTTATTACAGAGATCAAAGGCCTGATGCAGTCTCTCATTTTTGCTAGTGTCAATGTCATAAAGTCTATTATAATTGAACATTATAGTTCTTAAAGTGTAAAATTCTTCTAAGGTTAAACATAAACAGTTTTCACTGTAGTTCTGATCTAAGGCTAGCCAGTTGACATTCACTGCTCTTAATAAATATATTGTGCAAAGACATTAGATTGATATTGACTATATCAAGATTTACAAAGGGAGGTTACGGAAAGTTATAAAGACATAGTAATTGGGAAGGTAAATGCTCCATTACTGACATAATAGGGAGACTTAGTTCCATTTGTCATTTCTTTCTTAGGGTTTGGGGACTACAGAAATGCTGATGATAAAGTTTGTGAACTAAATGATATAGAACTGTATGAGAAAAGGTAACGTTCACAAATACAGCCCCAGACACCACATGCTAAACCACTGACTGCTTCACATCCACAAGTGATGCACTAGGCCAAGAGTGGGCAAAATGCGGCCCATGGGCCAGATGTGGCCTACCAGCCTGTAGGGCACCTAAAATTTTAGAAAATTAATATTTATCTGCCCCTGGCTGCCTGTCATGAGGCCTTCGATGGCTTGCCAAAACTCGGTAAGCAGCCCTCTGCCCAAAATAATTGTCTGCCCCTGCACTAGGCTGTGCTCCAACACCTAACTTCCATGGATCTATGATGGGTCTCCTTCTGTGTGCCGGGGCCTATCCTAGCAGATACTGATCCAGGATTAGGGCCTACATTTGCATGGTAGTATAGAGATAAGATGATTTTTTTGGAGCAGGGTGGGATGACCATGATTATGTTAGAAATATTATTAAAAATGCATTATCAATAGCTGTTAGCTCCCATCAATAGTTGTCCTTTGATTAAGTACGGCTGCCAGCCTTCCTTGTCTCCCTAATGAGAGAGGGAAGGGGGGGGGTTGGGAACTGAAGGAAAACTCTAAGAGCTCTCTTTGTTCTGCAAATTTACTATCTCTTTGTTAGAGTAAAGCATATACTCCTTAGCGTTCTCATGTAGATAAGAGTAAATTGCAATTTTTAATGGTCCTGTCCTTGGGGCAGAGAAGGTTTGAACTTTTGGTAACCTAAAATACGTTCTGAGCAGGCGCAATCAGCTAATACATATTAAGCCTATCCGCCCCGCATACTTAAGTAGTTAATTATAATACACATGGGATGCATGATCTGACGTATTCTCATGCATGTTTGTATGAACCGGAAATGAGTTGTAAGAGTTCCTGCTTCTGTACACGTGCCAGAAGAGAGGGGATAAAAGCCTGCTAATGATGGTACTCAGGGGCAGAGGGTTTTGATCTTTTGTCTTCTCCCTCTGACCCTATTTGCAAATATATACCTTTTGTCTCACCAACAATGTGTGCCTAAGAATTTGTTATTCAATGAGCCTCCAAAGAAAACGAACCGAGAGAGAGTTTTTTTTACCTCAATTTGGCGCCCAACGTGGGGCATTCTTTGGATAACTCCGGAGTTCGTCGGCACATCGTCTCTGCCCCCCTGGGGGGTTTGCGCGCCGAGCCTTTCTTTTTGGCTCGCCCTGAGGGGGGGCTTGAGGTGTGAGCCGGAACATCCGGAACACTAAGAGCTCCTATGCAAATTTTGTTTTTTTTTTGGAGTCTCCAGGTACACATTTTTGGCTTTGGATCGAGATCTCTGGGGTATCTGAGTGAGTATACGAACTCCCTTTGCCCAATTTGGTTCTGGGTCCGGAGCAGGAGGTGTGCATGTTCTCATGGTAAATCATCTGCTGTAAGGGACTTTTTGGTATTTGGTGTGCCTTGGGTGCACTTTTGTGGGCAAAATGGGTACGGTTAGCTCCCGTGTAGAAAACACGGATACCCCTCTAAGGTGCTTATTACGTCATTTTAATAAATTTGCAAGGCCGGCCGATTACGGAATAAAAATGAAAAAAGATGATTTAATTAAGTTCTGTCAACTCGAGTGGCCAACATTTGGGGTCCACTGGACCCCGAAAGGATCCTTTGTGCTAAAAGAAGTGATAGCTATCCATGAAATTGTTATGCAAAATGGGTATTGGAATCAGTTTCCTTATATTGATTGTTGGTTGTGGGTGGTTCAAAATCAGCCACCTTGGATTAAGAATTACTTAGTAAAGTCTCATGTGATGCTTGTTAAGAAAAAGACTCGGGGGGGGGCGCCTGTACTTCCTGAGTCTAATGAGGGGGGGAATTCTGAATTGGCTGAGTACCGGACCCGTGCTCCGGTTGCCCTGTCGGGTAGCGAAGATGAGTCAGACGCCTCCTCGGCATCCAGTCCTTCTGCACCACCGCCCCCTCCCTTAGAGAGACCACCACCGACGTACCAAGGCATATCTAATGAGTTAGAGCGTGAGCCTCAGCCAAGTGCCTCATCTGAATCAGGAAATAAGGGTTATTATTTGCGCAAGCCTGTAGAGTCACAGCCGGTGCTGAACTGTCCGATGCGAGAGGTTATTGGGGAAGGAGGCACTGCAACTTTTGTCTACACCCCATTTAGCACTTCAGATTTATTTAACTGGAAGAATCAGAGCCCCTCTTTTCGTGAAGACCCTGAAAAGATGAGGGATTTGTTTCGATCCATTGGGCAGACTCATCGACCCACTTGGGCTGATGTCCAGATGATGCTCCAGACCCTCCTAACCCCGGAGGAGAGGAGATTAGTGTTGGGGACAGCAGAGCGTATTGCGGCAGCCAGAGTTGAGTTAGAGGGTGCTGCTGGTCGTACTCTGCGTGATACCTTCCCTGTAGAAGAGCCGAGATGGGATAATCACACTGCCGAAGGCAGAGAGCTGAGTGCACGGTATCTGGGAATTATAGTGGAAGCAATGGGAAAGGCAGTGCCTCGGGTTACCAATCTGTCTAAGTTGTATGAAGTGAGACAGGGAAAAGAGGAGGATCCCTCAGCTTTCCTTGGGAGGCTGTATGAGGCATTTCGCAGGTTTTCGGATCTGGATCCAGAAGCCCCAGATAACCAGCGCATGGTAAATCTTATGTTTATTGGTCAATCTGCTGCTGATATCCGTAAGAAGTTACAGAAAACTGAGGGAGGTGCTGGGAAACCGATTTCAGAGCTGGTGGAAATTGCATATAAGGTGTATGGGAATCGTGAGCAAGTGCAGGAGCGCAAGGAGGATAAAAAGGCTCAGCGACAGATGGCAGCACTAGCAGCTGCTATAACTGGAGGGAACTCTGAAAAGGCTGGGATGCAGAAGGGGAAAGGAGAAAGAGTGGGAGCAGACGTTTGTGCTTATTGCAAAGAGAAAGGACACTGGAAAAGGGAATGCCCGAAGTTGAAGGAGAAGAGAGAGGGGGAACCGAGAGGTCACCTCATGCGGGCAGAAGACAAGGGTGAGGATTCAGAATGAAGGGGACAGGGATCTAAGACCACTACCCTTCGGGTTGGAGCCCGAGAAGATCCCATGGTAACCATTAGGGTTGGTGGCAAAAACTTTGAAGCCTTGGTGGATACTGGGGCTACATTTTCAATGATTCCAGAAAAACCCCCCTGTGCAGGAACTAGTGAACAGCATGTACTTGTAGAAGGGATTGAGGGAGTGCAAACCCGACTCCCTGTTTGTAAACCACTCCTCACCAAAGTGGGAGATCATTTGCTTGAGCACTCCTTTGTGTATTCTCCAAGTTGCCCGGTTGCACTCCTTGGGCGGGACTTACTCACAAAATTGCAAGCTGAGATCTTTTTCAGAGACGATCAGATGGTGGTCCAGCTACCTGTCAAGCAGAGCTCGAACTATCAGATGGCTCTCCTGGAGGACCGACGCCCTGCAGTAAGTCCAGAACATCACATGACTGGAGTAGACCCCTCAGTATGGGCTGATGGAACCCCTGCGCGAGCTAAGTTCGTCTCCCCGGTAAGGATCGTACTCAAGGATGGGGAGGGGCCTGTTCGGGTAAAGCAGTACCCACTCAGCCGAGCGGCCAGAGCTGGACTCAAGCCGTTAATAGAGAAATACAAGAGGTACGGATGGCTAGTGGAAGGGTCTTCACCCTATAACACCCCCATCCTTGGAGTGCCGAAGGCAGATGGGGTCTCATACAGACTGGTCCAAGACTTACGGGCAGTAAATAAGAAGGTCCTTTCAGACCATCCTGTAGTCCCGAACCCTCACACGATTTTGACACAAGTACCGGGGGAAGCTGAAATATTTTCAGTGCTAGATTTGAAAGATGCTTTCTTCTCTATTCCCCTTCACCGAGACAGTCAAAAATTGTTTGCTTTTGAATGGGAGGATCCAGACACCTTCCATAAAGCCCAACTCATGTGGACAGTTCTCCCACAAGGATTCGTAGCAGCCCCTCATATTTTCGGACTTGCCCTTCAGAAGGACTTGGAGGAGTGGAAGGGATCACACCCCGCAGTGACTCTCCTCCAGTATGTGGATGACCTGCTAGTTGCAAGCCCAAACTTGCAGCTCTGTGAGGAAGCCACCAGGTCACTCCTAAACACTCTGGGAAAAAAGGGATATAAAGTTTCTAGAGAGAAAGCCCAGATATGTCAGCCTGAAGTCACATTTTTGGGATATAAGCTCTCAAAAGGAGTCAGAGCCCTAAGTGCAGATCGCATACAGGCAATCCAAGGTCTAACCCCACCTAAGTCACCCAAGGAGCTACGAGCATTCCTAGGGCTAACTGGGTTCTGTCGACTATGGATACCAGATTATGGTGGGAAGGCTAGACCACTATATGACTCACTAACTAAGGAGAGTCTCACTAAATGGAAATGGAATAAAGAAATGCAGCATGCCTTTGATCTGCTTAAAGCAGCATTAACCCAGCCCCCTGCCCTGGCCATCCCAAACAGTAAAAAGCCATATCGACTGTATGTTCATGAGAATCGAGGGGTTGCATCAGGGGTGCTGACACAGCCATCGGGCCCGACCTGGAGACCCGTGGGATATTACTCAAAGGTTCTAGATCCAGTGGCACTCGGGTGGCCAGCCTGTCTTCGGGCTGTGGCAGCCACAGCAGTGGTTGTTGAAGAAGCCCAGAAGATAGTCATGGGTGCGGATATGGAAATACTCACTCCTCATGGAGTTCCCCAGATCCTAGGGACTGAGGGAGGGAAATTTCTTAACCCCTCCAGACAATCACGGTATGAGATATTTTTGCTCTCTAATCCAGGACTTACTTTCAAACATACTACAGCCTTAAACCCTGCAACCTTGCTGCCGGAGCCAGGAAAACCGATGCATGACTGCCTTGAGGTCCTAAATCAAACCACACAGGTGCGACCTGATCTTGCTGAGGACCCAATTGAGGACCCAGATGTTGAATACTTCGTAGACGGCTCCAGCTCTGTCATCGATGGAAAAAGACGAACAGGATGTGCAGTGGTAACCTTGGATAAGGTAGTATGGAGGGAGTCATTGCCAAGCTCATGGTCGGCACAGGCCGCAGAACTCACTGCGCTCACCCGAGCATTACAGCTGGGGACAGACCAGCGGGTTAATATATACACTGACTCTCGCTATGCTTTTTCTACAGTCCATGCACACGGACTATTGTGGAAAGAAAGGGGTTTTATTACGGCCTCTGGGAATAAAATTGCTAATGGCCCCCAAATTACCAAGCTACTAGAGGCACTCCACCAGCCTAAAGAGGTAGCAGTCATTCATGTGCGGGCCCATGGGAAGGCTGCTGAGGAAAAGCATAAGCTTGGAAATGCAAAGGCTGATTCAGCAGCAAAGGAAGCTGCATTTATTGGGGGAGAAGCGGAGGAGGTATCCAAGCAGGCCATGTCCCATGCCATATGGCCAGACATCCAAGATTTAGTCCCACAGTATTCCCCTGAAGAAGATAAATTTGCACAAAGAGCTTGTGCAGAAAAGAACTCACAGGGGTGGTGGATGGTACCAGGAGGGAAAGTCATGATACCCAGGCCGTTGCTTCGGGAGGTGCTGCAACAGCTCCATGCAAGAACCCATATGGGAGGCTTGGCCATGGGTGATCTAGTGATCCGCCAAGCAGTAGCTCCAGGGCTATATGTAGAAGCTCAGCGCATTGCTACCAAGTGCATCACATGCCAGAAAGTAAACCCCCGAAGGAAACCCCCTGTGCCAATGGGAGGTAGACCCTGGGCAGCGTACCCTGGACAGGCATGGCAGATTGATTTTGCCGAGCTCCCACGGTCCGGACATCACGGGTTTTTACTTGTCATGGTAGACCAGCTCTCTGGTTGGGTCGAGGCCTGGCCCACCAGGACTGCCACTGCGGCTACAGTAGTGAAGTATTTGTTGCAGGAGATCATTCCACGGTATTCCCTGCCTGAGTCCATTGAGTCGGACCAAGGACAACACTTCGTGGGAAAAGTGGTTCAAGGAGTCGCGCAAACTCTCAAGGTTACTTGGAAATTACACACACCATGGAGACCACAGAGTTCAGGACAAGTGGAACGTATGAATAGGACTTTAAAGACTTGGCTCACCAAAATCTGTATTGAAACACGTCTTAAGTGGCCTCAAGCATTGCCGCTCGCCCTTACTTGCATTCGAAACACTCCCCGACGGGGCCTTAAATTGACCCCATATGAAATTATGTTTGGCAAGCCGCCTCGAGTCTTACCTCCTGGGATGCGAGAGAATGTAACTTTTGAATTAGGTAATAGTGAGCTTCATATGTACGTTATTGCTTTGCAGTCTGTCTTGTTTTCTCTTCACAGGTATGCAGCCTCCTTTCAGCGCCTGCCTTTAGACGTACCGGTACATGACTTCTCCCCGGGAGACTGGGTCTTGGTGCAGCGGTGGAAAAAGGAACCTCTGACTGAGAGGTGGAGTGGCCCTTTCCAGGTACTTCTAACAACCCACACCGCTGTAAAGATTGCTGGCCATGACCGTTGGATACACCATACCCGTGTGAAACGACATCCACAAGCGTCAGAGGACAACAACTCCCAAGACGAACTCACTCCGGAAGCTGAGTCGTCTTCGGAACAAGAAGCCAGCAAGTGGAGCTGTGAACCTACTGGTGATCTCCAAGTGCGCCTGAGACGGCTTAATCAAAGTTCAGAAAATTAGTCCAGAAAGTAAAAGGGAAAATATGGTGGGAATTATAATGTGCCTTGTTGTTATCTGCATAATGAAAGAAGCAGGATTGCATAGCCTTAG
Organism: Crocodylus siamensis; assembly: GCF_052110815.1. Classification (NCBI taxonomy): domain Eukaryota; kingdom Metazoa; phylum Chordata; order Crocodylia; family Crocodylidae; genus Crocodylus; species Crocodylus siamensis. The sequence continues at coordinate 224,327,307 of NC_143396.1, read as the reverse complement.
CCACTGGCCTATGCCCCCGCTTTCCCAAATTACTCCCCCAGGGACAAATTTGTATGTTGATATGATGGAGAGAATTGCAAGTACTTTTAATCTTACCAACTGCTGGGCCTGTGGGGGGCTCCGAGAGGCCGGAGAACAGTGGCCTTGGAGGGCTTTTCCTTTGGCCCCAAAATGGTTAGTCAGTGACAAAGCAGATGTTAAGAGTACTGGTCAAGAATGGAATGAGAACCACAGCTGGGATCTTTCCCAAGTGGCCTTGGGAGAGTACTGTATTAGCAGTAATGGTACAGGAAAGAGGTTAGGACATAGTCAGTGTACATGGACATTAAAATGGGCCCGAGTATGCAGCAGGTATGCTGATCAATGGAATTCTGCTGCTGTTAGGCTCCCAATCTCCACACAGATGCAAAATCTCAAAAGGACAAGAATATTACCTTTCGATCCTGACCCTACCAGATGTCAGGCATATGAAAAGACCCGAGGCGAACGATTTACCTACATTTATAAGTGGCAATGGGCACACCTGAATGGCACAGTGGCAAGGTTTAATGCATATTGGAGTGCCTTAAATGACACAAATGAAATAACCAAGTGCGAGTATAGGGATAAAGATGGCGTATGGAAATGTCAGTTTAAACTGAGTAACTATCACACTGGCCCTTTAGGGCATAAAGGCACCAAATACTATCCCCTTCTTTTCCACAGCCGTGACCCCCTAGCCTTGGGAGGGGAACACAGGGCCCTAAAAGGACATTATTGGATTTGTGGAAAGCGTGCCTATACGGTCCTACCACGAGGGTGGACGGGAACCTGCTATATTGGAGTAATTGTACCATCTTTCTTTTTGTTACCATCTGAGGGTGGAAATAAGCTAGGAGTCTCTTTGTATGATGATTGGAACAGGGCCAAGAGAAGTATTGATGTAAGTTTGACACAGGGTGGCTCCCAAAAGTGGAAGGAGGATGAGTGGCCTCCTCAGAGGATTATTGAGTATTATGGACCAGCTACATGGGCTAATGATGGAAGTTGGGGCTACCGGACACCAATATATATGCTGAATAGAATCATCCGGTTGCAGGCAGTCTTGGAAGTAATTACTAACCAGACCGCCACTGCTCTCGAGTTGCTGGCTCGACAAAGTTCTCAGATGAGGGAAGCCATATACCAAAATCGAATGGCTTTAGACTATTTACTCGCAGAGGATGGCGGAGTCTGTGGAAAGTTCAACCTTTCTAATTGTTGCCTCCAAATAGATGATAACGGGAAGGTGGTCTTAGAGATTGCCAAAGAGATTAGGAAAATAGCCCATGTACCAATACAAACGTGGGAAACCACATGGAATAAGGACTGGTGGTTTCAATTATTTGGAGGACCCTGGTGGAAAAAAGTAGGGTTTGTGCTTTTGTGTGCTCTAACTGGTTTGATTTTTATCCCTTGTCTCATTCCTTGTCTTACTAGATTGATAACCACCACAGTAGAAGGAATGCAGGTTGCAGCAGTCCCTCTAAAAGCACAGACTGTAGCAAAAGTCATGGTCCTCAGAAGAATTCCTCGTAATTATCTTGATATGCCCAAATGAAGTAAAGATCAGAAAGCATCTTGAGGGGGGAATATTGTTAGAAATATTATTAAAAATGCATTATCAATAGCTGTTAGCTCCCATCAATAGTTGTCCTTTGATTAAGTACGGCTGCCAGCCTTCCTTGTCTCCCTAATGAGAGAGGGAAGGGGGGGGGTTGGGAACTGAAGGAAAACTCTAAGAGCTCTCTTTGTTCTGCAAATTTACTATCTCTTTGTTAGAGTAAAGCATATACTCCTTAGCGTTCTCATGTAGATAAGAGTAAATTGCAATTTTTAATGGTCCTGTCCTTGGGGCAGAGAAGGTTTGAACTTTTGGTAACCTAAAATACGTTCTGAGCAGGCGCAATCAGCTAATACATATTAAGCCTATCCGCCCCGCATACTTAAGTAGTTAATTATAATACACATGGGATGCATGATCTGACGTATTCTCATGCATGTTTGTATGAACCGGAAATGAGTTGTAAGAGTTCCTGCTTCTGTACACGTGCCAGAAGAGAGGGGATAAAAGCCTGCTAATGATGGTACTCAGGGGCAGAGGGTTTTGATCTTTTGTCTTCTCCCTCTGACCCTATTTGCAAATATATACCTTTTGTCTCACCAACAATGTGTGCCTAAGAATTTGTTATTCAATGAGCCTCCAAAGAAAACGAACCGAGAGAGAGTTTTTTTTACCTCAATTATTCATTCTAATTTCTCTTCCCTGTGAAAATAGAAGAGTGCTCATTACTGCAAATGTGAACACACACTATTTCTTACCATTCATCCACATATTGCTTGCATATATTCAATGGATCAGAATTGCCTAGTCTTTGCGTGGTTCATAATGCTGCCAAACACATATATAAGAACCAAAAGGAATCAAACCAACTTCGACATTTATTGTTTCATTCCACATATTTTAGACAATCACAGCAGTCCTTTTTGCAGCCTGCTGCTGTTTTATAGACTGATTCTTTCCAATTAATTCTTCCCATTCAATCTAAACTACAGACCCCTGGTAAATTTGATGGAAACAATGAAGGGGAATCATTGCTGTTTTATGTGCTTAAGAAATATCTGCTGTTGGTTCTGTTTTGTAGCACTGAATAAAAACTAAGGGCAAGGCCTTTCTTGCTTCCAGTTGCAAAGGACTGACCTCAAGTTTAATTAGCTCATTTTTTTCTCATAAATGTTGTCGTTCAACAAGCCAGAACCCAAAGAGGCAGAGATTCAATTGTCACCAGTTCCATAGCTTGCTTAGGGGCTGAGGCACATGACTTATGAGGAGAGGCCGAGGGAACTTTAGTTTGCGGAAGAGAAGACTGAGGTGGGATTTGATAGCAGCTTTGCTCCGAATCGACATCGAATCTTCAGATTCGGCTGAATTGAATCAGGGACAGTGATCTGAATCAACGAATCGAATCACTGTCCCTGATTCGGGCTGAATCTGAATCCAAATCCAAATCCGAATTGAAGGGCCCGCTTTGCACACCCCTAATAAATGCGTACTGAGCATCCTCAGCACGACTATGCTCTGGCTGAGCAGGTATATGGAAAAACAGAACCACCTAGGTACACATCAACAGGTGGATAAACCCTGAAATTTTAATCACTGAAAAACCACAACTAGGCCTCCTGCCATAAGTCACTTGTAATCTGGATTCCTATGTGGCCCTCCTCTTAAAGTTACCACCACAGGCAGTCAAGAAAGGAAAATATGCATGGCCAGGAAGGAGAGAACAAGCCAGAGGGTTTGTGACTCAGTAAGATGGATGTTGCATTGGATGAGAGAGGACTCTGGGTTTTATCAACATAGGCAGACATTAACGTTTCCTGTACCATCATGGGTACAACATTACTCTTAACCTTTCCCTTTTTATGTAGCAGTTTAAGGTTACTGATACAAAAGGGTGTCTCTGAAGGACAATCTCTGCCTAAAGAGAGAGTTGCAACCATACACATGGTAGATGCACAATATCTGTGGAAGTACTTACCTTGAGATGCTTAACACAAGAGTGGTGACCTTTGTGTAACTTCATTATGGACTTTCTTAAAGAGAAATTCTGCAGATTTGTATTAGTTAAACTGCATGGCCATTTTGTATATTTTTGTATTTTAAATTGTTATTTCTAGGTCAGTGATTCTCAACCAGGGTGCCATAGCCTTGAGATCCTTTCAAGGGTGCCATGTGGTGCCACAAAAGGTTAGCACTGTTAGGTGTGTGCAAACGTGATTCACAAAATAAACCCAGAGATCTGAAATAAGAATCCATAGTGTTAAAAACATTCTGACCTGTCACAGTCTTTCTGAGTTCTCTTTAGCAGAAGAATTGTCTTTTATTTTTCCATAGTCAAAAAACAACTGAAAACTAAGAGCTAGCTTTTTTCCGAGGGATGCCCTGAGGCCAATGAAGGGCGCCGTGAGACAAATGAAGGGTAAATTGAGACTAAAAAGGTTAAGAATCACTGATTTAGGTGATGTCTGAAGTACAAGTGTGTGTGAAATTTATTTAATTTGTAATACAGTATGTAACTATTGTCTATTCAGAATAGATTTGGGCAAGGGAATAACGATTTCCCTGAAGTATATTTCAAAGATGGAGCTGGTGTCAGCCACAAACCAGGAAAAATCTGGGGCACCTAATTTGCCTATTCAGCTATGTTTTGGTGCCTGTGTTTCAGGAAAAATCAATACACTCCATTAAGTTTCTGTTTTAGGAGTGTGGTAACACAGCACCATTCGGGCATCCAGGCTATACAAACTAAACTTAAGATGAGACCTTAATGATATGGGCTTATTTTATATTAATCATACCTTTTATATAACAGTAAAAGGGGGGTTATGTCAAGCAAATGTAGAAAATGCCATTTCTTAATACCTTATGAGAAAGTGGAAGAATGAACCAAAAAGCAAAAACAATTGTTTAAGTCTGTCCAAAAATGAGAATGGTAGCATGCAGGAAGAGACATCATTGGGTGCACCTGTTGCTACATTCAGGCCTCACATACAGTACAAAAGGTTTGAACTGCAAACATAACAGCAGCTGTACAATCCCATATGGCTGACTATATGTGTGCACTGTGCAGAGGTGTTAAAATGTTCTGCAGTTAAGTGGTCTGGCTGGTTTATCTGTGCTTTATTACTAAATTGGTAACCTTTCCTGGATACTAATTGCTATCTGTGCTTTATTACTAAATTGGTAACCTTTCCTTGAAACTGCTGAGTCGAACACTTACTTGGGTAGAAGCCAGTAGGCCTGTGTGAAGTGGCTAGTATTCGCTTTGGATTCAGATTCGGCTGATTTGGGGGACAGTGATTCGATTCAGTGATTCAAATCACTGTCCTGAATTAATTCAGCCAAATCTGATTCGGAGATTTGGCCGGACCCTAATTGGCCAAATCTCCGAATCAGCCCCACCCTCATCTGCTCTCAATGGCTGCCCTGCCCGCTTTCCCAGATCCTGGTTCTTTAAAAAAAAGCCTGCATGCACTGGTTGCTGCCAGGTGGGGGAGTGATCCCCGCTTCCTCCCACTACCCTACACTGCATGGGGGGGCTCTGCCATGAGCCCCCGGCCCCTGCCCACTCTCCCAGCCCCGCCATGGCTGCCCTGCATGCCCCAGCTCCCAGCCCTTAAAAAAAACAAAAAACCAACTCACCAGCTCCTGCCAGGCAGGGCAGACAGGCCTCATGCCCTGCCCACTCTTCCAGCCCTATCAATGGAACAATTCATGGTAATTCCTTTTAATAATATTTCATAGTATGAAAAATAATTTCGTTTACTGTATCAGTCCCCCAGATACTTGTAAGTAACCAGTCAGCTATATATTTTCCCTACAGTGAGAATATTCTTACTCATAAGAATGATTGTCTTAAGGATTGTGGGTTTATCCAAATATGCATTGAAGATGAAAACCTTTTAGCTACAGAAATATTAAAATGGGGGTATATGGCTCCTAATTTTAAAACAGCAGCTTCTAGTTCTCTGTTGACAAGGAACCAATTAAAGCCTTTGTGGGAGAAGCCTCTAAAAGCAATGTGTGTGTCCAAAACCATTACCACACTTTATCTCTTGTAGTTGGTATATTAATTTAAATATAGTGTCTGCCTAATGAAGGAAAATCTAATTTACAACTCAGCAATAAGGAAAACAATCAGTTTAACTGGCAACTTTAGAACAAGTGCAACTTTGTATAACAAAGTTTTAAATATAAATATTTAACATAAACAATGTATATCTATCTATCTATCTAGAGCAGGGGTCGGCAACCCCTGGAACATGTGCCAAGCGTGGCACGTGACACCATTTTGTTTGGCACGCGACGGCTAGCCCCAGCTCCATAGATTCATAGATGTAGGCTCGGAAGGGACCTAAGTAGATCATCAAGTCTGAACCCCTGCCCTGGGCAGGAGAAAATACTGGGCTCATATGACCCCAGCTAGGTAACTGCCAAGTCTCCTCTTAAAGACCCCCAGGGTAGGAGCCAGCACAACTTCCCTTGAAAGTTGGTTCCAGATCCTGGCCGCCCTGACTGTGAAGTAGTGTCTTCTAATGTCCAGCCTGAACCTACCCTCTAACAACTTATGGCCATTATTCCTTGTTACTCCAAGAGGTGCTCGAGTGAACAGGGTCTTTCCCATTCCCCTCTGTTCCCCCCGGTAAGTTTATAGATGGCCACCCAGTCCCCCGTCAGCCTTCTCTTGTGAAGGCTGAACAGGTTCAGGTCCCATAGCCTCTCCTCATAGGGTCTGCCCTGCTGTCCCCGGATCATGCGAGTGGCCCTCCTCTGGACCCTCTCAATGCTGGCCACATCCCTCCTAAAGTGCGGCGCCCAGAACTGGATGCAGTACTCAAACTGCGGCCTGACCAGTGTCACATAGAGGGGGTGGATCACCTCCTTGGCCCTGCTTGTGATGCATCTGTGGATGCATGTCAAGGTGCAGTTGGCCTTACTGACCGCGTCCTCACATCGGCGGCCTGTGTTTATTTTGGAATTGATAATGACTCCAAGATCTCTTTCTGCCACTGTGCTTTCGAGAAGAGAGTTCTCCGGCCTATAGGCATGCTGCTGGTTCTTACCACCCAAGTGCAGTACCCTGCACTTGTCAGTATTGAATCCCATCCTATTCTCATTTGCCCACCCCTGTAACCTGTCCAGGTCCAGCTGTATCCTGTCCCTCCCTTCTAGCATGCTTACCTTGCCCCAAATCTTGGTGTCATCAGCAAATTTGAACAAGGCGCTTTTCACCCCCTTATCCAAGTTGCTAATAAAGCGATTGAACAGTGCAGGCCCAAGGACCAAGCCCTCGGGGACGCCACTGCCCACATCCTTCCAAGTCAAATATAACCCATCCACCACCACTCTCTGGGTGCGGCCCCTCAGCCAATTTGCAACCCATCTGACTGTGTAGGTATCAATGCTACAGTCACCTAGCTCTTTAATGAGAAACAGTGTCAAAGGCCTTCCTAAAGTCCAGAAAGACTATATCCACGGCGACACCTGCATCCAATGATTTTGTGACCTAATCATAGAAGGCAATCAGGTTGGTCTGACAGAACCTGCCCCTAATGAACCCATGCTGGTTGCCCCTGAGCATCATCCCCCCTGCTGGTCCTTCCCAGATGTGCTCCTGAATAATCTTCTCAAATAGCTTCCCCAGGATCAAAGGAAGACTAACGGGCCTATAGTTACCCAGGTCCTCCCTCCTACCTTTTTTGAAAATGGGAACCACTTTGGCCTTCTTCCAGTCGTCTGGCACCTGGGCAGAGCATCATGAATGCTTGTAAAGCCATGCCAGGGTGGCTGCTGCCAGCAACAGAGCCCAGGCTGCTCCCAGCAGGGCTTGCAGTGTCCCAGATGCCTGCTGGGAGCAGCCCAGGATCCAAGCTAGCAGTAGCTCCCCAGAGCCAGGGCGGCTGCAGTTGGGAGGCTCCAAACAGCTGCGCCGGGCTCCGGCATTAGCTCTGCACCAGCACATGCAGGTGCACCTCAGAGTGGGCGGTGGGGGGGACACCTGAGGCAGCACAGCACTGGTCTCTGCCCCACTCCCGGCACTGAGGTGATGAGCCCGGTACAGCCTGGGCTCTGGGAAGCTGCAGCAAGCAGCAGGCAGGCTGTAAACAGCTGTGCCGGGCTCCACAGCTCCGGCATTGGCTCCATGCTGGTAGCAACTGCACAGGCACCTTGGGGCGGGCTGGGCTGCCCTGCTGTCCAGTCGCCGCCAACATGGAGCTAGTGCTGGAGCTGTGGAGCCCAGCACAGCTGTTTGCAGCCTGCCTGCTGCTTGCTGCAGCTGCCCAGAGCCCAGGCTGGCTACAAAAAGATGCACTGGGCTCTGGAAGCCTTCCATCGCCTCCGTGCCCAGAGTGGGGGAGAGACCAGGGCTGTGCTGCCTCAGGCCCCTCCTCCACCACCTGCTCCAAGGTGCACCTGCACGCACCAGTGCGGAGCTGATGCTGGAGCCTGGAACAGCTGTTTGGAGTCTCCTGGCTGCAGCCGCCCCGGCTCTGGGCAGGCGGGCTGCTCCCAGCAGGCAGCTGAGATGCTGCAAGCCCTGCTCAGAGTGGCCCGGGCTCCAGCAGGTACCTGGAGTAGCTGCTGGTAGCCACGTTGCCTACTCCTGATCTAGAGAGAGATATGCATGTGTATGTATGTGTGTGTGTGTGTATACATATATGTATATTTATATATATATGGAGAGTATACATATTATATATAATTTCCCCAGCAGTTTCTGTGTGTGGGTGTGTGTATATTGTCTTCTAATTGATATAAGCCTTTTGTCTAAAGACAGACAAATAGTTGAACATCTTTCTTCTAGATCCATAAGCACATGAGTTAGACCTGTCTTGTTTCCTGACCATTGCTTTTAACACTGTGCTGTCTCTATTCAGATCATTTTATATTCCTGTCCTTTAAGTAAGCTGTTTACTAGCCAAGCTTACATTGAACATTAAATATTTCACTTTTAATCAAAGTAAAATAAAAAATGCTAACAGGTGTTTTAAATGAATAGTCAAATGCTGAATTCTAAATATCAAAACTCTACAAATAGCTGTCATCATCACTACCTTTGTGGCTGCCAGGTTAATGGTTCTGGCTTGGTTATATTTGCCAGCTGAAGATATTCATGGGTTCTGAGTTCTGTTTCTGAACAGCTGAAATATAACATCAGCTTGCTAAGGTGGAAAAGAAACCTTGTTTCACATCTGTGAGCGATCATTTTTGTCCTCAGTGGAGCTCTAGTAGTCACTTCTTAGTTGTGCTAAAGTTTGTGAGAAGCATGACTGAACATAATTCATTAATACCTCAAGAATAAAGTGAATTCCCAGAAAGCCACTTAGTTGAAGTATAATTGTTGAAAGGTTTTGGATAAACTCTTTAAAAAATTCTCCTTAAAATGCTGTCACTGAGGTTTGAAACCTATTTCCTAATCCTTAGCTGGCTTTCAACAGGATGACTACATAATCATGGGTTTTTATATTAATGTATTTTTCTGTTGCTGTCCTCTTTACAAAAAGTTGAATGGACACTCGAGATTTATTCTCTCTTTTTAAGTGACTCTGCATTAGTGAACAAGCAATATAATCAAGCCTGCTCCACGTTCTAAGTAGAGAGCTCCAGCTTCACCTCTCCGTCACGTGTATTAAGCCCCCCTCCCCTCCCCATTTTAAAATGGCTGGGGGGGGCTTTAACTAAAGCTTATGGAATGAGCTTTAGTTAAACCCCACAGCCATTTTAAAACATGTTGGGGCTTACCACATGTGATAGTGAGCTGTTTTAATTAGAGCAGCTGTCAGGGAGCTGCTCTAATTAAAAGGGCCCCTCTCCACCCCTGAGCACATGAGAGGTATAGGCACCCAGTGTTACTGGTTTACTGAAGAAATGTGCTTGGATTGTTAGTTCAAGTCTCTGGGCCTGCCTGGAGTTTTATTTATATCGGTGGCGCTTCACAAACATAAATGGAGCCACTTCTACAGCTCCAATGGCAGAATTGGGCTTCAGATCATAAAACTTGTTTGAATCCTTTTAGATAAAATTGTATTATCAATTATGATACAATTAATTTTTTGGTGATTTAATAACCTTCTGATCAGCTTTAAACTTGATTTGTGAGACAATTAGGCTTCATCTAAATCCCTCATATATATAATTGCTTGTTTTCTTATTGCAAGCATCCCTGAGCCTTGCTGGGAAGCTTGGCATACAAATCAAATAAATATTGCAGTAACTTTTTTACTTTTGAATATTGCATAACCTGTATACATACTATATTTTAGACCAATTCAATTTACTTTTTAAGCCATAATGCCTAAACATTTTATAAAAGGTAGTAAGCTGCTTACAAGAAAGATGAGACTAGAAACATTGTCGTTGGGTTGGTCCAGGAAATGTCCAAGAGGCAAGGCTTTTTTTGTTGTAGCCTGAGTGTACTTAGGTATGTTCTCCCTTCTCCAATTGAAGAGGATTTTTACCAGGGCAGGTGTACTGTGGGTAGAAACTGCAGGCTGAGCAGTTTCCCTCCATTCCCTATAGAACCAGGCCAGGCTCTGAATCAATCTGAAACTTAACTATATAAAAATGTATTAATATATGCAGATCAAAAAGATATACAAATATAAACATAGATATATATCTATATCTGTATAGATATATATACATACACACACTATATGACTATAAACCTTATTCTCTATATATACAATCTTTTACTGCCATTGGAGATACAGGTAAGTTATAGATAAGCAAAGGGACAGCATCCCAACCAGGGTCTCAATAAGATCATTGTAATAATGAACTCCATAATCAGTTAAACTCACAAATCAAGAAATTAGGTTGAACAAAATATGAGGTGCTGTTTCACATAATAGAAGGCACACGAACATCAACCATAACTTCACTCTTAAGGGGAGACACTCCAAACACAAGCTGTCCTGGAGCTGTGGCAATATGCCAAAAGGGAGGGAGGCGGAGATCCCCTGTGCTCCTCAGGCCCTCCTCAGCCTGGCAGGGATACATTCTCAAAGAAGGCCCCCCCCGAGAGCCTCTCCTGAGGGGGAGGGGTTCCCTCCCCTGTTGGAAACCCTTTCCCCAGTAACTTATGACTCCAGGGGGCCTGGTGAATAGCACTTATCCCTTCAGACGAGTCTGTGGAGACTCAGAACCTCTGGCTCCTTCTGGGCCGCCTGCCTGCTCAACGCTCCATGTACCGCCGCATGCATCAAGGGCTCTGTCTTCTGCTCAAGGTTGGAGGCTTGGGCTGCCTTATGTGGCTCTGAGGCCCAGGTCCCCACTTGGTACCAGCTGCGTACCACCCATGCACTGAGTTTCTGGCCATATGCCAGGGCTGGAGGATCTGAGCTGCCTCGAGCAGCTTCCCGGGTCGTGGTCCCAATTTGGATCTGCCATGCCCTACTTGTCCACTGAACTCCTGGCCACATGCCAGGAGTGGAGGATCTGAACCACCTCGAGCACCTCCCAGGGTCTCAGTCCCCGTCTGGGACCCACTGTGCAGCGCCTCCTGTACTGAACTCCCAGCCAGGAGGTGAGGACCCAAGCTGCCTCGAGCGGCTCCCAGGGTCTTGGTCCCTTGGTCCCAAACTGCTCCATGCTGCACTGCTAGCACTGAGTTTCCTTGCTACTTGCCTGGGGTGGGGGACCCAAGCTGCCTCATGCAGCTCCCCAGAGTCTTAGTCCACTCCCAGACCACTCCATACACTGGGTTATGCACTGTCACCATGCTCCTCAGCAGTGGTGCTGGGGACATGGCCGCTCGCTGCTCCCATCTGACAAAGAGGTCTGTGGGATCTTTGGGGCAACAGCTCTGCTCCACTGGACAGCTCTTGCCAGCTCTTTTTTCTGTCCTCTTCTCTGTCCCTTGATGCAACCACCCATGTGCCAGGTACGCTGCTCTTTTTATACCCTCTGGAGGCTCCACCCCCAGACTGCAAACGGACCAACCAGGGCGAAGGGGGGTGTCCTCACCCAGATCCCAACTCTTCGTCTTGGCCCAGGTAGGGGCGGGTCAAGCCCTTCTTCAGCCCTTACCTGATTGGTAGAAATGTCCCACCAATCGTTCAAAGCCCTTTTCGAGCGAGCAGCCTGGCTGCTGTTGGCAAGCTCACCACATTGTGATATCTTTTATTGGACAAAATGTATAGTCAGGAGAGCTGTTGGATAAGCTTTTGGGCATGGGTCAAAAGCTATTCAATCAGCTATTAGATAAAAGCACCAAAAAGCCCTGCTGAAGCATGTGATCTATACAAATGTTGGGTGAGCCAGGTCAAACTAACACAATGCACTGGCTGCAAGGGCACACCAAGTTGAAAGTAAAAGCTCTTGTTTGTTTGTTTTCCCCCTGTGTGTGTAAGCAGTCCATGTGCCTTCCTCAGGCCTGAAGAAGAAGCAGAAGCAGGCTGAGCTCCATATAAATGCGAAAAGTCTGCTTTGGAGGGATGAAGGAGGAAACTAGGAATGAATAAGTGTGAGCAGGAGCTATTATAAGTGTAGCAGAATAAGCCATCTAGTTAATGCAAAGTGAGACCCATGAAGTGCAGGGAGATGATTGGCAGTACTTGTAAGGTTGCAATGAGCCATAAAACCACTACCCATATTAAATCCAGATTTTTTACTGTCCAGCATGGTTATTTTCCCAGTCCCATCTTGAACCCATTCTCTTCTCACCTCCACCTTGAATGGTATCACTAGAAATAGTGACAGTCCCTAAAACATGAGAGTCATTAGCTTATCCCAGAATAGCTTCCTTAATCTCTTTTTGATAATGTAACTAGCTTGAATGAAATAGATACAGTATCTTATCTCCAAAACTCATAGACATCTCCCAATTTACTCTTGAATGCAGCTCTCTAAGCTTTGAGATAAGAATATATGTGTCTGTTTATAAAGCTAGAAAATCTGAAATCTAGAACTCGGTTAAATTTGTATCCAGATCTTACTTCCCCACCATGTTGTGGTTGTGTGTCAAACCACCTTTAATTTTATGATCTATATTCACAATGGTACATTTGTTACTATTGGTTTCCCAATAATACATGCCTTTATTCCAAAACAAAATGTCTGAAGTTGCTAATTGATCTGTGCTTACAAAGAGAAAAATAAGAACTGTATCTTAATGATACCATAGATTGAATGCAAGTCATTTGCACAATTGTTTTTATGTTTGTTAAACTTGTGATCCTTAAAAGATAAAAAATATATATCATTTGATATAGATGAAACAAAAAAGCAACCTAAACCTATAATGAAACTGTCAAATTTCACTTCTCTTTTTTTTAAGAAGTTTATCTATATAGCTTTGAGATACTCTGTTGGTTAAAGGAGAACTTGCTACATAGCCTCATTTCAGTCTTCTCTTCTTAAGTAATAATATCAGCATCTTAATAATACAAGTCTCTCTTATGCAATGTGTTTTTGGCAGTGATCCTTACCAAATCACATTTTAAATGTTGTGTGTTTTCTTAGAGAGCATGCATACAGCGTTGCTCTCTTTAACCTTGTTTCACCAGCACTTGAAAATTAGAACATTTCTAGACCAAGAAATCCTTTTTTGACTCATGAAAAATTAAAAGTCTAAAGCCAGAAGAATCAAAATGAAGCAGATTTTCTTTTTGTAACGCTAAACATCCTTGTCAGTTTATTACACATTGCTTACCTTTAATTCCACATAGACATTTTATATTTAAGTCTTGTATAAGTAATGGATGGGAGCAGAATACGTATGCAGGGGATTTTTAATATTCATGGTTCTCATTTAAATGATTTTTTTCAAAATAGACCTATGATATATCATAAAAGTTTGCTTTGAGTATCCTAGCATTTATCAGGCATACTTACTGGGTTAATGAATGTGTATGTCAGTGCATTAATTACTGTATTGCCCTTTTATAACAGCTATGCTCTGGTTGTGAGCTTAATTTATAAACACTACTTTGCTTACTGCAGTTGTAATAGAAGTAAGAGGGTTTTATTATCATTGGCAGCTGTTATTAAGTAGGCTGAGTTTCAAAAACAAGTCTAAATATAAAACAGTAACCTGTTTAACAGGGAAAGGAGAAGGGAAGGTTATTTCAGAAAAAGACAGCAGGTAAAATTGCCTGGAAAAGTTTAATTAGTCTCTTCAGGAAAGCTTGATCATTTAAAGGTTAAGAGAATATTGTGTGCATAAGATTGTTAAGGAACATTACACTACCTTTGATAACAGCCACATCCGTGATACCACTGACTCTTTGATTGAACACTGTCAGGATAAAAAAAAGGATGTGAATGCCAACATTCAGCTCCCTGAGGAAAAGATTGTCAACCTTGTCAATGATCTTTTTGGAGCTGGTTTTGATACTGTGACAACTGCCCTGTCCTGGACTCTTGTGTACCTTGTAACATATCCAGACATTCAGAAGAAGATTCAGAATGAATCGGATCAGACCATTGGCAGAGAGAGGAGACCCAGGCTGTCAGACTGACTCATGCTGCCATATACCGAGGCCTTTATATTGGAGACATTCAGGCATCTTCTTTTGTGCCCTTCACAGTTCCTCACTGCACAACTAAAGACACATCATTGAATGGCTACTACATCCCTAAAAGCCTCTGTGTATTCATCAACCACTGGCAAGTCAACCATGATGAAACGCTTTGGAAAGAGTCATCTGCTTTCAACCCAGAGCATTTCCTCAATGCTGAAGGGATGGAAATTAATAGGATGGAGAGTGACAAAGTGATGATATTTGGCTTGGGGAAGAGGAGGTGTATTGGTGAGTCCATTGCCAGGTGGGAGATCTTCTTGGCCACACTGCTCCAGCAACGAGAGTTCAGCATATGTGATGGACAGATGGTAGACGGAACACCTCAATATGGACTGACCATGAAGCACAAGAACTGTGAGCACTTCCAGATTAAGCAGCGTTTCCCAAATAAGAGCTTTGAGTGAGCTGCACTTTCTCGCTACTGGGACACGAAAGGGGACATACCATTTTACAATATGGAGTTTGCCTTCTGGAATTGCCAAGACCATTTGAGGGCTGACATCCTCTCTACAGGAAAGCAATACAGAATAAATGGGGGCTATCTCTCTGTGCTAGTTCACTGGGGGCTTGTTCATATCTAATGTTTTCTGAGAGCTCATGCATAACAGCAGATAAAGACTATTGTTGATGACTCAAGGGCTGGCAAATCCTGCCTAGTATGCCCTGAGGAGCTTGCCTTGTACTGGCTTCTCACACCTCAATTAACTAACTTCATGATTGTTACCCATATAAACACACAACAAAGATTATACTAAGGTCCTTTGATCATAACTGCTCGTCTTGTGGGAGGTCTTAATAGCGGGTAGCGCTTCTATGTCCCAGATAATACCATTGTCATGATTGGTAGCCTTAATGTGTGCCTTAGTTTGGAATAAGCAATAATAGTAACTGTCACTCTGAAGTACCAGGGATTGTCTCTGAAATGTAACAAATTGGCTACTGCTGTGCAAATTGTTTTATTCAAGATCAGATTGGATATGTGGCATATGAGAACAGCTATCATGTATGTATCATCTCATTTTTGCCTCAAGTTTTTTGAGGAGAAACTTTAACCAGCTTTCTCACAAATAATTGCATGAGTTTGAAACGATGAGCTGTTTGCAAACTCTTTTTGCTTTTAACTCTACATGCTATGTGGAAATTCACTTTTTGTGCGCTCTCAGTGCAATTTGTAGTGTGAAATCCTATGTTTGAGGACTTCTCAGTGAAGCAGAGGTAAATATCCACTGGTGTGTGGTTAGTCAGCTAAGTTGCATGGTGCTGCTTCTTCCTGAAGTAGTTATCTTGGGCATGATCATTCATTGAACTGACTTGTGAATGAATTGCCAGTTGTCATCAATAGAACTGAGTAATCTGGATACTTGTAAACAACAATGCTGTTAGTCCACAGCAAACATCTTGGTGCTGTTGTTCATGAATTTGGGATATTTTTACTAATTACAAGTAGCTCTATTCATTAAACAATAAGCTTTATGAAAATCACAAGTCTAAAGCAATGACAATAAAGGGAAGATAGCAATAAGAGGGGAAATAAAGGACTACTTGCCTTCCATCTACATATTGCTACCTTTTTTAAAAATGGTTTTATTAAAAAAATTAAAAAATCCTGCCCTTTGGGCGGGGGGCTGGACTCAATAATCTGCCGCAGTCCCTTCCAGCCCTAATGTCTCTGAAATCTATGAAATATTTTTTGTTAAAGGTAGAGAAGGTATAGCAGTTTCTATTAACAGACATTTGCACTGCAAACAGACTACTTGCTATAATAGCTTATTATCATTTGATATTTTTCTAGCTTTAGGATAGTTAAAAGGATAGGCATCTTAGCAAATACGCTGTAAATTTTACCCGCAAGATATATATCTATGATAAAGGGACAGATCTTAGTACAATTAGCAAGTTTCTGGCTTAGCTCAGAGCATACCACTTCAGTAATACTAGTGCTGTCACTGATTGCTTTGTAAAATGTTACTGCAGTTTTTGTTTTGTTACAAGTCATTGTTTGTGTTTTAAAATGTATATTCTTAAGGAAACTAATACAACACAGACTGGAAAGAGAAACTGAGTCACTGGATACTGTATGGGATATGAGAAACTAAACCTTAGTATTTCACTGATATGTCTATATGATGGCTGTTCTTCAGCCTGTATGAAATCAATTAAAGGTGAGTGGTAATCTCAGTATAGTTCCTAGTGTGAGTGTGATTAGGAATCTGTACATGTACAACAGTTGACTATCTTGTAAGGACTGTCAGCAGAGAGGCCAAGAATTGAATGGACCACCTCCATCTTATCCCATCACCCCAAATGTGGACTCACCATAAGTAATTGGAGTATGTTTGCAGGAAAGTTAGGGGAAGTTTGTATTGCCTATATCAGGGGCCAGCAACCTTTTCAATCCATAGGCCAGAACAACCTGCTTCCAGTCCAGTGCATCTGAGTGGCTTTGACAATGCATCAGCAAAGAGAGGCAGATGAGAGCTGCCCAGCATTGCTGCTGCTTTTTCCAGCCCCCTGCTTCCTGACTGTGGTGTGAGAGCAACTTCCAGCTGGAGGGGAGATGTGCTGGGGCCAGGCAGTGAGGAACTGGGCCCAAACTGCTGCTGCTGCTGCTGCTACTTCTCAGCCCCCCACTCCATGATTGCAACATGAGTGTAGATTCTAGCCAGTGGGAATGTGTAAAATACACACACACACACACACACACACACACATACATATACACACACATAATATACAAGATCCTCTGAATCCAGTGGGACAACAGATATGCCAACATTAGCTCCCTCTTGCAAGCAAACACCACAAGCATCGATGTGATGATCATCCAACATCGACTTCACTGGGCCAACCACATAGTCCAAATGTCCAACTCCAGACTCCCAAAGCAAGTTTTTGTAGCTCAGTCAAGGTGTATACTCAAGAGGAGGGCAGAGAAAGTGCTTCTAGGACATCCTCAAGGCCAACTTGAAAAAATCAGCATCAATTCATTAGAGAATTGGCCCAGGACTAGCCAAAATGGAGAAAGAGTCTGCTGCAAGGATCTTAGTACTTTGAAATTTCATGATGACAACAGGGTTAGGGTCAGACATTCAAAAAAGCATGAGCCTAAATTGATTCAGTCTTTGCAGGTTATTGTAACCAGCCTAGGTTGAACCAGTTTGCAAGTGCCCAGACATTTCCTCTAGACTGAGGAAATGCAGGCACATGCCTGCAGTGGCTCACACTAGAAGCCGGGGATGCTATAGCAACCCTCCCTTCCCTTCAACAGAGCTGAGCTGAGGTGGGGCATGGCCATGCCCTGGCAGGACGCTCTGATTAGGGAAGGGTTTAAACCTCCACCCTGCCTGCATTGTCCCAGGCTTTTCCCCACTCGCTGCTCAAGGGGTGGGAGTGTTGCCAGACCCCAGCCCCTGGCTAGCAGTCTGAGGCAAATGGTGGGGTGTACAGTGCATGCATCTGCTGATGATACTGAGCTTTTCAATCTCCCTCTCCCTGCTTCTTCATACTGTCTGCAAACGTAACAGGTGAGGGAGCCAGCAGGGATCTGATAACAGAGCATTTAGCAGCCCATCAAGAAAACAAAAGTCTCTCACATTAGTCCAAACTCTACTTAAACAGCTTTTTCTAAGGAAGGAATGGAGGGACATTACCAGCTGACCTGTTGATTAGCTCCAACAAGCCCTAAGTAGACACTGTCCTCTCTGCCTTTGTCCTGTCCCAGTGAAATTGGAGACACACACACACACCTCTCAGCATTAGCCAGCATAGCATATGCCTAGGGTCTGTGGGGTTGGGGTGGAGATGCGGGGGGGATCCCTTCTTGAGCAGTGAGTGGTGAGAGAGGGTGGGGGCAGGGGGAAGCCAGGCAGACCCTGCTGTGCCTGCAGTCTCTGCTGGAGCTCCAGCTATGGAGCAGAGGGGTGGGGTCAGCCCTGCTCTCTGGAGCAGACAGCCCAGCCCAGCCCAGGGCTGTAAAGCATCTGGGATATTGGGGACTCTGATTTAACTTAAACCAGGAAGGGGTCTAGAACAGACATTGCATAAACCGGTTTGACCCAAATCAGTTAAGTGTGATACTACATTCAACCAGGTTTATCTTAAACAAATTTCAGCCATTTTGAAACTGGTTTATGTGCACTGAGCTTGTTCTGTTACATGTTTAAACCACTTTCTTATCACTTAAACCAGTTTATGTGTAATGTCTGTCCCCAAGCCAGGAAATGGAAAAGTGGGAGCAGCAGAAACAGCATGTTACAGACCAAATCAAGAATCTAGAGCCACCCACCCTGCATGGAAACACATACCTGAGTTGCAGCAGAATCTGTTAATCTTGGATTGGCCTTGTCAGCCATTTTCAGACTCACAGATAAGGCAATCATGGAGGACAATCATCCTTGACTGCAAGGGATTGCTGGTGATAATGATACAATATACATACAATTATATTACACATACATACAACATGCCACATAGTTACATAAATAAACCAACAATTTTGCATTATTTTTAAAGAGAGTATGTTCCTTAACCTTGTTCAGTTGGATTTAAGGCAACTAAAGCAACTGATTTTCTTTGTGGAGAGAAACACAGTCCCAGTCTGATTTAAGAGTACTAAAAATATTCCTAAAATAAGTTTTGGAATGTGGTGTACACAGAATACATGGCTGGGTAAAATACAAGTCTAGGTTAATCGTGCCACTCACTAGCAGTTTCACTACTCTTAAGTAATACGCCCACCATACACTTCCTACAGTGGGAAAACCACCTCATTGCCCAAAATATTACATTGTGACATACACCTTACCTTCTTGTTGAGGGAAACTAGGTGTTGCTTCAGTTTTCCTCATTGAGAGTTGCCTCATTATAATATATATATAGGCAACTCTCAGTCGATATATATTAATTACACTTCTTAAAGGCAGGGTGTGCACACATTTGGCCAAACTTGAATACTGATCTCTGCTGAAAACTTCTGAACAGCTAAAAGGAACCGGATCTTAAAAGCATGATACTTCTATAAGGCAAAGGTGTCACTGGTTCTGGAATGATGTCTGCCTTACTTCAGCCTCATAGAGGAGTAACTTTTTCAGAAAATTCTTAGTTGAGAGGAATGAAAGAGGGGTATGTTAGATCTACAGACAAATGATTGAGGGTTTCACAACTGGAAAGGTAAAGCTACAGTCATCCCCTGAGGTCCTGCCAAGGGAGGGCAGTTGCTGGGAGGGCAGTCTGGAACCTTCCTAGGAAGGGCATGGAGGCAGAAGGAAAGATATGTCCCTTTGTTGCCCCAAAATGTGAAGTGTGGAGGCTTCCGAGTCTCAGAAATGCCTATGTATGTCATCTCTTACAATGAAACTTCACATTTCCATAGATCACCTTTGGCTACTGAGTAGTCAGAGGCCTAGCCTACAGGCTTGGTGATCCAGAACAGTTGAGTTTCCTGCATGAAGTGGAGGATAATCCACCTAAAATAGAATTTACACTGTACAATTGGTATGGTAAAGCCATAACTTTTTTAGGAGCTTTTTTAGATAGGTACACATTGTAGACTTTGCTGGGGGAAAAAAGCTGGATTTTCAGAAAGGAGACAAAAAAATCAACAGAAATGCCCATGGCATTACTTCAAATGCAGTGCAGATTTTGTGTACTTGGCTTGTGGCCAGCAGACGGTTTTATGCCAAAATTCAAGGGCTTAATTCACACAATCTGTTTTTGATATACAGAGGCTAAAATTATTTTCAAACATACACATTAGTCATCTGACTTTTTGCCACATCATGTCTCTACTAATGCTGTGGAAACTTCCAACGGGAGATAACTGGAAGATGTTAAGTACTAGTGTCCACCACCATTTCTGAGATGCAGAGGCAGATGGAGGAAGTTATTCACATTTAAATTAGAAGAGTCAAAGAAGCTCTAATTGATTGGAGAGCTTGAATTTTCATTAAAGTTTTTTGAAGAATGACAGTCACTCTCTTGGTCACTTGCATTCTTATCAAATACTAGCCAATTGCCCGTCAAGAGTGACAGGGGGTGAGGTGGGGGAGGGGGAAGGGGCTGGGATGGAGTGCTGCCATATAACGCCCCATGCTGCCGCTGTTCTGCCTCTTCCCTGTCCGGTCCTTGGCAGCCCCACCCTCTGTTCAGTCTTCAGCATGGCTTCGGAATCATGGTGCTGCTCCCCCATGCTTGGAGCACTCTGATTGGCTGTTTCCATCAACCAGTCAGAGTGCGAATAAAGCGTTTTGGACAGACAGACAGACAGACTCTTATAATACTAGAATTCTGCAGCCAGGCTTCTTAATACAATCGCTTATCTTGGCACAGTCTCCTCTCTCTGTGTCCCAACCAAAAGTGGCAAGAACAAGTGGCATTTTCCTGCCCTCCACCTCTTGACTGCTTTTATTTGCATTACCAATGGAAAGGGCAGATACAATACCCTTTGCCTAGACCCTAAGCAAACTGATCCCTAACATAAATGTGCAGTAAAGGACTTTAAATCCTGTAGAGCTAAAGTTCATCTTGCTGGCACCCGCTGACGAATGAGTAGCATATCTGAAAGCAGTCATCTTATTCCATTTCCTTCTGTGTTGTATTATTACAGTAGTTTCAAACTAAATGTTTGACACTCAGTGGGAGAAAATAGCTGCAGATTATTTTAATTTGTTAAACCAGAGTCTGATGCTTATAAAAGTCATAGAGATGGAAAGAACTAAATTGAAACAGGTTTGGGAAACAGTTTCAAAACCACATCAGTAAAATAAGTGTAGACTGAGCTACAGTCATTAAGAGAGGATGTAAACTTCATCATTGTGAAACTAACTAATAACACCCCCCCTCTCATTTCTGAAGCACATCCTTGTAAAGCTGTAAGATGGAAAAAGCAAAGGGTTTTAGTGCTTTCCTGTTGATATTTTATGGGCCTTTTCCTTTCCTGCAACTGGCCAAGTCTCATGACTGATCTCCCCTGGACATATGCTGCATATCCAACCCTTGTTTCCTGAACCTGAAAGATCTGGGAGGGAGGGAAGAACAGAATCATGTTAGAGGCATAGCTCCACTCTGCGCTCTCCATCTGACACATCCCACTTTTGCCCTGTTCCTGAGCCAATCTTCCCCTTCTGGTCTGACAGCCAATCCACAGGTTGACTGTTATGCCATTGTCTCCTAGTCCCAGACTCCTTTTGTTCCCTACTCCAGGGAAATGAAAGATCAGAATTGCTGAGGTCTATTTGGAGGGACACAGCTAAAATAGGGGGAGAAGCAACCTGAAACAATGCAGCATGCTGTCACCTGCAGCCCAGACCACTAGAAGGAAGCTACCTGTGTCAGGCTCCCACAGAGCTATCTGCCTGCCAACTGACTGAATATTGCAGGCCTTTGCATGAACTTGTGCAATGTGCCACATCATTCTTTTTTAACTTGAAACAACATTTTTCCACATGTGATTTTTCATCACAACAGCTATTTTTCAAGTAGGGACAATGATTTCTCAATACCATGACTAATTAGGAGCATGTCAGTCAACAAACAAGTGAAATAAGAGCTCTCAGCAAGAAGTGAAGTTAAAAAAAAAGTAACCTGAGGCAAACAAACAGAATAACGTGCATGTCAGTGGTCTCAGGCTGATAATGTCTTTCAATAACAACTGTAATTCTTTCCTCTTCAAACAGCAGCTTCCCTCAGGGTAGTAAATAGGAGTATTGCCAAACTTGGTTATTACTGGGGGTATTTTTTTATCATGTTTCCCCATTTCACAGATGGGGAAAATGAAGCAGCCAGATTCAAGGTCACAGAGCCAGTGAGTGGCACCACTTCAAACAACCCAGGAGTCCTGCTTGGCAGTCCTGCACTCTTCCTATTGCCAGCAGTTTGGCTGAAAGACTGGGGGAATGCTCTTTGCTGACAAAGCCTGTGACCCACAGACCATGGAAGAGCATCCCACCAGTGCCATCTAGTGATATGTGGCTCTACTTGCAATCTCCTTTGTGGGAGAACAAAGGACGCTTAATAGCATCATTCTGGCTTAATGGAGGGTCAGAAACAGGAGACAGAGATTACCTCAGCAGCTTGGGCTAGTGTTTACCACATTTTCAGGGGGTGGACATTAACTCTTTCCCCACCACAGGTTCTGTGTGGCAGACCAGCCACCTTGCAGTTAGCTAATTCCTTCAGCTGCCTTTGAGGCATCACATTGACTGTTCAGACTGGTGCTAGCAATAGCAGTGATTCAATATATGACACTGTAAGTGTGTCTACACGTCACCCTATGGTGAGGTATCAACACGCTACATTGCCATATGGCACACTACAGTGATGTAGCAATCACGTGGGTCTACATGTGAATGGCAGCTACATTGCCATAGTGGCGAAATCTAACCATGCACTGCGCGCACGGCACAGTAACCACCCATACTGCCCCGTGCTTTAGTACTTCTAAAAGGAAGTACTAAAGCATGGCCCTATAGCAATGTCACCGTACAGCGACATGTAGATGCACCCTACGTGACAGAAAACAATAAACCATAATCAGAAAGAAGCCAAAGTTGCTTCTGAGCCTAGAGCCCCTGGAGCTATTGAATGCCAGTTTTCACAGCCAACAGTGGACAAAGGAGTGCTGTGGCACTATTTTGCATTTGACTTCCCTGAATAACTAGGTACCCATTTGCAACTGGGGTTGAGTCTAAAACTCGTGCCTCTCAGATGCCTTCTCTGCTCTGCCAACCTCAGTGACCCAGAGTACCTCTTCCAAATTGGACATAGTTATGCTTCTGACAGTACAATTAGAAATATATAGTGAGGGAGGATGGTAGGTTGCCCAGCTGCTGTAATTGTTGCCCCTGGCAGCTGCATCCAGAATAGTGGTCCTTGGGCTGACATAAGTGAATGATTATTATTCAGTTTCGCTCATTTATTTGGGAGGTGGAAGGGGGCATGGATGTCACACAAAATCAGCATTTTGTTTTGCAGCTGAAGTAGAGTTTCCTTCATGATCAGGACCATGAACTGAAGACGAACGTGATAACCTGAAAGCCTAAACTCAGACCCACTGTGCCTGCAGACTACACAGAGCAGGTCTTGAGCTTGTGAGCTGTAGTAATTGCAGTGAGAGTAATAGGTGCCTTCTGCTTCCCCCCAGAGAAGGATGGTTAGCTCCATATAACAGATGAGGAACTCAAGCACAGGGCAGAGGGCCAGCTTTGCAAAAGTACCTGCAGATGGAGAGTGATTTCTACTGCCCAGCCATCCCAGTGGGAATTGGACACCTCTGTGCTTTTAAAAATCGCACTAGTTGCCTAAATACATTTTAACAATCTGACCCTAAGTGACATCCTGGAGGTCACATCAGAAGTCTGTGGCAAGCAGAGAACTGAGCCCAATTCTTCCTAACCACCAAACTCTTGTTTCTCACCTACAAGGTCAAGAGGCAAGCTGCCTGCACAGGAGCCAAAAGCTAGGCAAGCTGCCAGACCTTCTATATATGTGATTGTTCAGGTGGTATAGTATGCCCACAGACCTGAAGAGAGGCCTGTGCGCCTACTGCCTCATCTCTGAGAGAACCAAGCACAATGTAGCAACTATCTGCTGCTTTCTTGGCAATGGATCTCTGGTACCTTTCCTCCCATCAACTGCTGTTAGGGCACTTCTGAGGAACAAATGGTGGCCCCACACTGACAATCTTTAGCTATTGTAGCTGCTTCTTCACCCCACCTGATAGCTGGCACCATTCAAAGTAGCTGAGGGCTGTTGTGCCCCATGCTAGAGGCTCCAGGACCAAAAGTACGTAGCATGGTTTAGCTGTGATGTACATTCTTAGTCAAAACTGGTCCACAAAACCATTGTGTTGAACCAATCAGTCAGGAACTGGGCACGCTTTTTTGGAGTGAACATTTTGCCCTCTGGAAACACCATTGTGTTAACACTGAAGTGGTCAGCAGGAAGATGTAAAGGTTGATTTTTTTTTTTCAAAGGGAAATTTCAACACAGCATTTTGACCCCCTCCAAATGAAATATTGGCACATTTTTTCATTCCAAAACTATCTTTTATTTCAATATGTATTTTATTTTAGATTTCTTTTACATTCTTTCCTTTATATTATGTTGGTTAGTAGCCCTGACCAAACCAAGTCACAACTATTAATAAGGCATCTATGGCCTTCTAATATACCAAATTGAAGTATGTTTTGCTTTTAAAATAATAATAAAATAATAAAATTGGTTAAAAAAGAAAAAATAATATAAAATAAAGATATAAAAATATAAAATAACTAGCCAATTGCCCGTCAAGAATGGGGTTCCCCCCCGCCCCCCCATCTGGGCCTGCTCCCCCTTCCCTCCCTGCTGCAACAGCGGGAGGAAGGGAGGAGCAGGCCCAGGCCCAATGCGGGGAAGGGTGGGGAGAAGCCAGGCTGCCACGGCAGGGGGGCAAAGGGGGAGCAGCAGGACCAGGCTGACCGGGCAGCAGCAGGGGGACAGGAGAAGTGGGCTCGGGGCCGATGCAGGAGAGCAGGGGTGGGGGAGGAGTGGACCCAGGCCTGATGTAGGGAGGAGTCTTGCTCCTACCCTCCCGCCCGCAGCTGCCATGTTTTTCCCCGGCTTGGGTTCACTCCCCACACTGCGTCGGGCCTGGGCCCAGTCCTCTCTTGGCCCCACCATCACCACTGATGCCACAGCACACCCACTTCTCCCCCCTACCTCGGGCCCACTCAGGGACAGGAGGAGCGGGCTCCGGGCCAATGCAGGAGAGGGGGCTAGGGGGGGAGACCTGCTCCTTCCTTCCCCCAGCCGCTGCCACGGCCACGTCAGGACAAGTCCGCTGTTCCCTTCCCCCCACCACTGCAGCAGGCCAGCTTTTCCCCGGCTTGGGCCTGCTCCCCCCACCCTGTTGTTGCAGAAATGGCTGCGGTTCGTTTCTCGGGAGGCGAAGAACTCTCAGTCTCAGACACACTCTATTAGCAACACAAAAGGTATATTTGCAAATAGGGTTGGAGCGGAAACAAAGGATCACTCCAACCGCTGAGGACAACTCTCAGCTGGCTTTTATCCTCTCTCTCCTGAGCACGTGTGCAGAAGCAGGAACTCTTACATCTCATTTCCGGTTCATACAAACATATATGAAATGACGTCACGTCATCCGTCGCATGTGCATTATAATTAACTACTTAAGTATGCGGGGCGTATAGGCTTATATGCATTAGCTAATTACGCCTGCTCAGAAAGTACTTTAGGTTACCAAAAGTTCAAACCTTCTCTGCCCCAAGGACAGGACCATTAAAAATTGCAATTTACTCTTATCTGCATGAGAACGCTAAGGAGTATATGTTTTACTGTAACAAAGAGATAGTAAATTTGCAAAACGAAGAGAGAGTGATACCTTAATACAAAGAGCCCTTAGTAGCTTCTCCTCCAACCTCCTCCTCCCACCAGGGAGAGCTGGCAGCTGTGCTGTTCTAACAACACTATTCATAATGCATTTTCAATAATATTTCTAACACTGTGTTGGGCCTGGGCCTGGGCCCACTCCTCCTCCTGCAGGGAGCTTTCCCTGCAGAAGCAGGGTAGGGTGGGGGGTGCTGACTTCAGCCTCCTGCTCCATCCCGCGTCCCCACCACTGTGGCAGCCGGCTGCCTTCTGTCAGAATGCTTCTTCGCACTCTGATTGGCTGTTTGTTAGCCAATCTTAGCACGAATAAAGGATTATGGACAGACAGACTTAGGCTTTTATAATATTAGAATATAAAATTAAAATATACAGGAGTCAACATCAACATTAAATGATCCCAAACACTTTATTTTCTGAAATTTCAGTTTGTGGGCAATGTGGTATATCAATTTTTTATTTATTTCTGTGAAATGGAAACTCCAAACTTCTCTTTAC
This sequence comes from Crocodylus siamensis, assembly GCF_052110815.1. NCBI lineage: Eukaryota > Metazoa > Chordata > Crocodylia > Crocodylidae > Crocodylus > Crocodylus siamensis. The sequence continues at coordinate 224,301,324 of NC_143396.1, read as the reverse complement.
TTTTGGTTGATTTGATAATAGTCCTCTTGCTGCAGAGATTTTGACCATTGTATTTGTTTTGGTCACATTTAAAAGCCCCAGCACATAGAACATTGCTATTGCCTTTGTTATATTTGTAAAGGCATGGGAACTGGGAGCATGTTCAGTAATAATAACCTGAGCCTGTAAATAATGTAAGCCTCTAACAATCCACCCTGAGGATTTTTGCAAACGCTACCTAGATCACAATAGTCTGAACCTACTGGCACACAGCTATCTTAGCTAGGGACAGAAGTTACACATAAACCAGTTTAAGTGATCAGAAACTGGTTTAAACCAGTAACAGAACAGAAGCTGAGTGCACATAAACCAGTTTCAAAATGGCTGAAACTGGTTGAAGATAAACCTGATCTGGGTCAAACTGATTTATGAAACTTCTGTCCCGGACTCCTTCCTGGCTCAAGTTAGATCACAATCCCCCAGCATGCTTTGCAGCCCTGGGCTGGGCTGTCTGCTCCAGAGAGCAGAGCTGTCCCTGACCATCTGCTCCCTAGCTGGAGCAGTGAGGCCTGGCTGACAAGGGAGTGGAGGTTGCAGGAAGCCCAGCTGGGAATGCAGCCCAGTGTACAGGGGCACTACTGCCCCTGCCCGGGCAAACCTTGGCTGGGGGCTGGGCCCAGGGAGGGGAGTTAAACACACCTGCTTAAATTTATTGCTGGCTGCAACTGTGGACTACAAATCCCAGTGGCACCTGGAAGCAGTGAGCAACCCTTCAGAGTCCTACTGCTGTAACTCTGGACTGCAAATCCCTTAGGGGCAGCAGGAAGAGGAAGTGAATATACAGCCAAAGAGCCATGCCCTAGTGCCGCCCAGTTTCTGGCCTGAGTCACTGCAGGCATGTGGCTGCATTTTCTGATTCAAAGATAAATATCTGTTCATCTGTGTTTCAATTTAATATGTACAGTTTAGACTAACCTGCAAAGACTGAATTGATTCAGCTCTGGACTTTATGACTGTTTGTACCTAGCCCTTGAGACTCCACCAATAACTGACCCAACCAGTCTCTCTGCACTTGTGGGTTATTGATACATGGCACAGCCATAATCTGCCATAGCACGGGAGAGAATCTGGCTGGTGTTTGGAACATTTGGGAGTTGGATAAGGTCTGGAGACATTTTTATCCCTGGGTGTGGCCAACCCATATCTCTCTTAAGCAATGATGCAAGAAGGACAGATTATCTTATTCTTCCTTTAGGGCTTTTTTCAAGAGGAAGTTTTTTCAATGCGGGGAAGGGTGGGGAGAAGCCAGGCTGCCACGGCAGGGGGGCAAAGGGGGAGCAGCAGGACCAGGCTGACCAGGCAGCAGCAGGGGGACAGGAGAAGTGGGCTCGGGGCCGATGCAGGAGAGCAGGGGTGGGGGAGGAGTGGAAAACCAAAGAGAAAGAATGAACAGGAGTTCTGGCTCTGCTTTTGCCCAACCAGAGATTATTTTATAACCCAGGTATCTTTTACATGCACTTAAATCTTTACCGTTAATTTCAAGGATTATCATTTTTACCTGCTCAATTAAAAGCTAGCAAGAATTCAGCCCTCTCACTCCATTTAGGAAAGCCATTCCCCTTAAGTGTCTCCTGAAAATGCTCTTAACCCCACTTGGAGGCCTCTGCTTTGAGTGGAGGGTTGAGAGGCCAATGCTCTGAGTGGCTTCTGCAGCAAAAAAGGGACTTTATCATTCATCATCTGCAAACTCATTTTGATCTGCACTGACATTAAGCTCCAATCAGATGCTGACAAGCAGGTAAGGCACCTACTGTATTTTGTTTGACAACCTTTCTGTTCACTTTCACTGCAGTGTGCTGCCTGCATGCAACATAAGCTTGTACTCTCTCTTGTGTGTCATGGGCCTCATAAAGCTGAGAGATTCTCAGCTAGCTTGAGAATCTGTGCCTGCTGGAATAGGAAGATCTGAGTTGTATGTCAGTACTCCTGAGCAGCTGTGGAGCACTGCAAAGTTCCTAGGTGGCTTTGGGTTTGTTACAAAGACTTAAACACTGTGTAATTTTGAGCCCGTTTCCTCTCCCCACCCCTTTTTTGTCATTGTTTGTTTTGAGACTGAATACTCTGAGTACAGTACCTGAGGGCACAATTCCTTACCAACCCTGCAATCAGTCTCCCCTCCGCCCCCCTGTCATTACCAACCTAGAGGAGAGTTATTAGCCTTTCACCCAGGGGGTGATTTACCAGGAGCATAACACTGATTAGCCACAGTTATGCCCAGAGGAAGGCTGCAGTTAAAGGTGGCGGCACAATCAGAGTACCGTAACACACATCAACGGAGAAGGCAGGACAAAGCAAATACACTGACTCCAGACAAGAAAGCCATTTAGTCACCACAGAGAGGCAGCATTGAGAGCTGAGTGCAAGGGTTAACAAGCTGGTGGCCTGGAATATAAACCAGGCCAAATTATATGCTGTAGTGAAATGCTGGGTAATGGCAGCTTCCTCTGTCTGGGCATTCTCAAGATGTCTACAGGACAATCGCTGCTATTGATTTGCAGGGTTAAGAGGAGGAGGTAGCGATAAGGGAAGGGAGAGGAGAGAGAGAAAGGTGAAACCCACTCTTCAGAATTAATGAAGGGCTTGAAATAAAAGGAGAAGAGAGTTTTGCTGCAACTGAATAATGCTTTTGTACTGTGTAATGGCTGCTTCCCGTAAACGGTATCAAATCTCGGTCCTCCCTGTACTTGCCTTTGTTACTGAGAACACACTTATTCCCTATTAGATTTTAGTAGGAACAGGGCTGAGCTGCAACACTAACATCTAGATGCAGACCCAAGTGTTTGGAAGTAGAAATATGTTTAGTTCAGGGCCAGAACTACCTGATGCAACCCTCCTCTGGGTGTCTGTGAACATTTGCAAAGGTGGAAGAAGTGCCTGATAAATGCTGAAACTAAATTCAGTTTGAGCTTCGCAGTCGCACTTGTGCTTTCCCTTCACTATGCAGCCAATATATGGTGGGAGGGCAGCAATTTTCTCTTCACAGAGTTAGGGCCAGCTGGATTTTGGGTACTTCACTTTCCAAGTGACCAAAATTAGGTATTTTTAAAGGTGCTGAGAGCCAGGTGGTCCTGCTGAAGTTCTGCCAGTGCTCAGCAAATTTGAAAGGAAATGGAGGGCACCTAAAACTGGAAGCACTCCAAATTGGTTTGGGAAATTTTAGCTAGGCTCTTAGTTCTAGGCTGATTGTGTGAGAGGCAAGAGGGATGGAAGAAGGAAGCTGTGCTCTACAGGTAAATTTGGCTCTTGAATGTCCATGCTTCCATCTCCTGATATCAGTTGGGGGGCAATTCAGGAAGACTGCCACTCAAGGAAGTGATTTTAAGGTGGCTACATGGGCTCTGAAGCAGGCACTGGCATCTGGATAATAGAAAATGAAATAGGAGAAGGAATGTAGAAGAACCAAGAGAGATCAAAGGAAAGGAGCTGAAGTTACTCAAGCCTTTTCATTTAAAATCTGCAGATGATGGATCTACTTCTTGAACAGGAGGGGGCAAGAATGTTCTTTGGTGCCAAAGGCATTGGGCCTAGTCCACACTGACAAGCCTGATTTCTGGCCAGGATTTTCAAAGGAGTCTCAGGATGTTAGATTCAGATGCCCAACTCCCATTTAAATCTAGTAGCAAGTAAACATTCCAGCCTCCGAATCCAGAGTTTTCCTAAGGCCTCGGCATGCTGGGTGCAACTTGGGAGCTGAACTCTTTGGAAAATACAGTCACCGGTATCATAACAAAAGCAATCTGGGTCTTAGGGAACTGAGCCCATTTGAAAATCTACTTTATGGCAGTTGCTAAGCATTTGAACAGCCTCGCCCTTTATGTTTGTGGCCACTTATGTGCAAATAGTGCTAAATAAGAACGAGGATGAACCCCTACACCCTGGAGAAATTGGGACCAAAGCAAATCATCAATAGACTGGACTGTGCTAAGTTTGGTTTAATCAGGCACTATGGGTGCATCTACATGTTGCTGTATGGTGATGGTGCTATGGTGCCATGGTTTAGTACTTCCTTTTGGCACAGTATGGATGGATACTGCACCACGTACACGGTGCACAGTTACATTTCACCACTGTGTTGCCATAGTAACACACTATACCGGGGGAGCACACTGGTACAGCAACATAGCTGCTGATCACGTGTAGACCCACATAATCACTACATCACTGTAGCACACCATACGGCAACATAATGCATTGCTATGTCACCGTAGGGCAACATGTAGATGTGCCCAGTGTTTTCTTATCTCATTACCTGGATTAGCTTTTCTGACTTTCTTTGCTTACATGCTTCTCCCAGCACTGTCTCCTTCCCCACTTCTTCTTCCTCCTCTTTTCCCACCGTTTATATTCAAAACACTCACTCCATTTAATACACTGCTCTATGCTGTCTTTTAACTTGAGTTCATGAAAGTCTGTTCTATGTATATATAGCTCATTTAGTTAGCCTACAAGGTGCATACATCTACCCTGTCTTCTGCCTGAATTCAGATTAATGTGGCTAACTACCTCACCCTACACTGTGCTACTCTGCAGTTCAAAGCTTTTCTTTTTATCGTGTTTGAATTCTTTCTTCCTAAAGTTTTGTCCAGAAAACCTTCAAATCATTGCTATCTGTTTAACAAAAAGCATAAGCTAGCAGCGCTGCCATATCTCAAAGACATGTCCCCTCTCTTTGTTTTTCATATAACTGGTATTCCCAATGCATGTGTAATTAAAAAAGCTGCGTGATCAAAGAGCCAGCATCTCTTATCTGCAAAAATGTTTCCTGATTTCCTTTCTTCTAACTCTCATGGCCCATCTCTAGCAATATCCAGGCATTGCCTCTGACCTCATTTATTGGTCTTCTGGGTTTGCCAAAATGCTTTTTGCAGTTCTTTCTGCAGACTTTCAGTTCACCTCCTAGTTCACCCTGCTTTAATTTACTCCTCTGGTGACTCCTGCACGGGGACATTCTAAAATCCACATATGGTCACGGTACAAAAAACATGCCTCCTTTATTCCAGTAACTCCTACCTCTTTGCCTTTAAGGCAAGGAAACTTAAACCATGCATCATAGTCTCCAATAACAGTAGCTGCTATTTGCAATATAATTTTCACAGAGACCCCAAAACTCTTTGGGGCAAGATCATCTAGCTCAAATGAGCAAGCCCATTAAAACTCACTCTAAAGGTGGGACTGTGTAATGCTAGCACTACCTTTGTTTACATTGGAGAGGCTTGGAAACACTGTTGATGACAGCAATGGTGGGAGCTCTGCTGTACAGACAATTAGACCGTAGAGAATTAGACAATTAGACCGTTGTTGTCAGTTGTTCTTGCGATTATATTAGATGACTTCCTGCAGAAGCAGGTACAAATCAGATTTCTGTCTCTGGGCTGCTTTGACTACAGGATATATCATAGAAAGCAATCACAAATATGGGTAATGGGGTACCTGGCAGGTAAGAGATGGACCTTGTCTGGATGTATGTGGGCCAAGTGTGGCCACATGTCATGATGCAGTCACCTGGCAGTCAGGAATCCAGCTTTTCCCTGCCACCGCATCTCCTGTTATTCCCTATACAATGAAGAACGTCCAGTCCATAAGCCTAAGAAAAGGTGATTGTGGGTGGAGAGGTCTCCAGGTGATCACCCTGAAAGCAGTCACCTGAGGGCTGTAAGGCAGGACTCCTGTGAGGCATTCACAGTTCTCCCATAACTTCCACACCTCAGTGAGCCCCTTCTGGAAAATGGCAGGAGTGGTGTGGGGTTCGGCAGTTAATACCTGCTCAGTGCCATGAGAGTCTATCATGGAAAACCCGTAAGAGCCTGTCTTATTATTACTAGTTCAACAGCTCTACTATTCTGGAGTTTTCTCTGCGTACATGGAAGGGGATCAAGCTGTCCCCTTTCTATCTGGCACTGCAGTCTGCTTTGCTTGCAGACTCTGGCAAGTGTGTGATAACTAGGACATCCAGCAGAATTAAACCTCCTTTCAATTAAGGGGCCCAGTAGACTCTTTGAAGTCCACTGGATCTTCACCCCATTCACTCACCTGGAGTCAATGAGGGCAGTGAGAAAAACAAGGGGAACCCCTATAGCAGCGATTCTCAACCAGGGTGCCATGACGCCCTGGGGTGCTGCAAGAGCCTGTTAAAGATGCTCCAGAGAGCCATGCAATGTTAGCACTGTTCTGGTTCCAAACATGATTCACAAAATAAACGCAGGGATTTCACATGGGAATCCAGCGTGTCAAAAACATTCTGCTCTTTTATCGTTCTGGGTTCTTTGGAGCAGCAGAGCTGCTCTAGTAGTTTCCTGTAGTTGAAAAATGAGTGAGCTAAAGGGGTGTGGTGAGCCCAGACAGCACAGCTACTTCTCATAGCCACCAGGTGGTGCTGTAATACTGCACCACTGAAATATGCTTGTTAGGAAAAAAAACTTGCAAACTGATCTTAAAATAGTGCCACAAATGGTTCCCTCTCCAGAAAAAGCTGAACACAGAACCGGAGCCTTATTGTTGTTCCCTTTGTGGGGTTTCCTGCACGCATGCCTATTAAGGGGACAGAGAGGCAAAGGTTTGCTTCCCTCTTCCCCAGATCAGCAAGTCATCAAGAATCTGTGGCAGCTCTCGAAGGCTCTGCCAAGGCCCCTTCACACCCCACACAGTTTCTGGGGCCCTTTGCCCTCACTTCAGCTCCCCAGCACTGGCTTCACCCCTGAAATCCCCCTATGGCATTATCTTCTGTGGGCAAGCTCAGGCATTGGTGGAGGTTACTGGTTGCTCTTTGCCCCAGCTTAGCTTTTACCCCTGAGCAGGCCCTTACATTCGTGTAGGAGTTTCCATGGGTAAGGAAAACAATTTGATTAAGACCTACATTCCCCTCCTCTGTGGCCGTGGCAGGGGATCTGTGCTGATTTCAGCCCCACAAGTAGACTGAGGGGGTGACTTAGGACCTAAAAACTAAACTACAATCACAAAACCACAAAGCAACCACCCAGGAAGTGTCTCTCTTTTTTTCTTTTCTTTTTCTCTCCTTTGTTTCCCTTATTTCTACTGAAGATACTGCAGCAGTCCTCAGGACTCAGATGCAGAACAAGCTGCAGGGCCTTCTACACTGAATTTGGTTCAGAAATCAAAATGGCTGCAGAAGACCAGCCTCCAAAAACTCCCCCTCCCCCCTCCTCACTCCTGCCCCAGATGCCCACCAAGAAAAGTCACAGAGCATCCCTGTCCTGTTGTGACTATCGTTGGGCAGGCCTGCCCCAGCAATACAATTGTCCTTTTATTGGTGCTACTCTCCCAAAGCAGTGTGTCAAGGTAGTAAAACGGCCATACCAGGTGAGGGAAAGCGGTGGAAACTGCTAACGTGAAGACAAATGAAGTGTGGGGTCACTGGATTTCCTGTAAAAGACGGTGCCCACGTGGGATGTAAGAATGCCAGGAGCCTCGTCTATACTAAGACATTTCTTGGCTGTATTTCAGCAGTAGTGAAGCTAGTGTAAACTGGGTGCCAGCATTTTCAGTACCACATCATTTGATTCTACTCAGAGCAGGTTTCCCTGATAACAGTGCAGCAGCAACAGCTGAGAAAAAATGGGTGAGGAATTTCCCTGAGAGAGTAGCCAAGGGATAAATATGTATTAGGGTCTCCTAACACTGGATTCTAGTTCAGTGCTTCTTTGATAGGCAATTATTCCCTCTTTCCCATCCCCAGTGCATGGAAGGGTACAGGCAGAGGGGCTGCGTGATTCTCTAAGACAGCGTTTCTCAACTCGGGGGTCACGACCCAGAAGTGGGTCTCAAGAATATATGAAAGGGCTGTGAACAAACTTTAAAAACGGATTCTCCTTTAAAGGAGAAAAACATGTGAAACCGTGGCTTTTCCCTTGCAAGCTAGCAGAGCTCCAGCCTGCAAGGGGCTGCTTGGCTCCCCCCGTCCCACACACCAACTCCATGCCCCCCACACTGGGGGCCGGGGGCTGCGGACAGGGAGCAGTGGGTCAGGAGTGAGGGGCACTAGGTCACGACTGGCCATCCATCTGTACAAATGGGTCCTGGTACAAAAAAGATTGAGAACCCTTGCTCTAAGATTCTCTCAGAAGAGAGTGAATGAAGCCAGGACACAATGTAGATAAACCAGCTCTCTCCTATGCCGGTTCTGGGATCTGCAGGGGAAATCCCAGTTTGGCAAGCTTTCCAGGGTGTTCTGCTTCAACCCAGACAAGAAGACAGGACTCTCACCTTGAGAGAAGGATGGAGAGGATCATTGCACGCAATGCCCAGCATGTTCTCCTCTCCTGCCAGACGCTCTGTGCGTAGGGCGGGGAGGTGGGTTACAGTGATTCTAAGTCCTTTGAGGGACTGCTAAGGTGCGTCAGAAAGCTGCAAGGCGCTGCTGCTTTCTAGTGCTGTTCCTGGAGCAGGCCTCTCTCAAACTGGCCCATGAGCCTGATGATTAAAAGCACTTCAGAAGACAGCTTGTGGTTTGTTTTGGGGGAAGCATTTTGGTGCTTAGGTGTGATCTCTAAGCAGTTCAGTTTTCTGCTGTATTTTGCTTTGGAGAAGTCTCTTTATAACAGGAGTATTATTTTTTTATGACAACTTGTTTGTTTGAGGCCCTCTGAATGCTGGTTTCACCTGGGGAGACCTCTCTGTCCTTAACAGTGCCTAAAAATTTCCAGGTTCTCCAACCCTTCCTTGCTCCACCCACTACCCTGTATCATAACTTCTGCAGTACTTTCTAAGCCGGGGTGGGGAAAATGCGGCCCATGGGCCAGGTGTGGCCCGCCAGGCCATTCTATCTGGCTCACGGGGACCCTAAACAACTTGGAAAATTAAGATTAATCTGCCCTGGGCTGCCTGTGATGTGGCCCTCGGTGGCTTGCCAAAACTCAGTAAGCGGCCCTGTGCCCAAAATATTTGCCCACCCTTGTTCTAAACAGAAGCCCAGGAGAGTTTCTCTGCTCAGCAACTCCCTTTGAGGGTGTCGGGATGGCTCATGAGGTATCTCAACACACCATGTCCATCTCCAATCAGCAGACCCGATCCTCTCTGTTACAGTACCATAAGTCCATTGAATTGAACAGATTTATACCAGATTCTCATTGGTGTAAATGAGGGATTAAGTGTCCTGATTGCTGAAAGTATAAGGGGAGATGTGCCTTCTCCAGATTCTGTATTTCTAGAGTTTTAGGTACAAGCAGTTGGAGCCCAGGCTGCTAGAGGAGAAATCAGCCCAAGAGCTGACTCACACTCTGCTCCTGACAGTGAGGTGGCTAGCTGCTCCCTCCTCTTCTAGTCTCTAAGAAAGATATTCCAAAAGGCATTGCCTGCTTGTGATACAGAGGGTCGGAGTGTCACATGCTTTTCTTATTTGGTCTTTTTGCCTCCTGTTTGGACCTCGGGAGAATAGTTGCTCAGGGCATGCTGCTTTGATAAGCAGCCTAGACCAGACTGGCACCAGGGAAGATGCACTCTTCTTATATTCCTGGGCCTTTGTCTGGCATACAGAAAATGCATACCTCTTAGAAGTGCCCTTCTCCACTCCGATGGTGGCACTTCCTTGCAGCATAACCTACAAAAATCCTGGTGTTTAGGGGCCAGAAATCTTGTTGAACTACCAATTAAACCAAATTTCCATAAACATCACTTTCCAGAGGGGTTGGCTCAGGAAGCTTGGTGTGTGGGCAAGGAGAAACCCACAGCATGTTTCCAAAGTCCTCTGAGTTCCCCTGAGTGAATCCATCTCATTCCTAAACAACACTCTGTCCTCAGGAGTGGGCCCCACACTAAACAGCAGATGCTCATCAGTCCTGAGCTGCAGACCCCTAGTATTTCAGTCCTGTTCTATCACACAGCTCCCATTGCACTACAGTATGGGCTTTTTTTTCCTCTGCTTATTCCAGTCCTACCCTGCATGTATGTCTGTGAGTGTGCCTCCATGCTTGGCTGTGTGAGATCCATGGCAATCTGCTTCTGATCTTTTCCCCAAGTGCATGTGTCTGTGTAACTCAGGCCCACCCCCGAGATTCCCTCCCAGAGATTCCTCTCTATTAAAACCCAAACCACTCACAGAATAGCTCGCACTTTATATCATTGGTGCTATTTGTTTCCTTTTCTCTTTTCACTCAGTGTCAACAGTGAAGTCAAGTCATTTTCAATTTCTCAGTTTCAGGCACTAAAGTGCCTTGCTGTTACCTTTGCTGTTAGGACACACTCCAGTTCAGTTTTGAAAAGCACCAGTTGACTTACAATCATAGAAACATATGAGACTCTTAAGTCTCTTGAAAGTGGGACAGAGGCTCCTGAGTCATTCATATTCTTTTGAAAACTCTAGCTCTAAATTATTTTCTAAAAAACCCCCAAATTCACTCATGTACAGAAACATCCGTGAAAACATTTTTAGTGGTTAAGATTGTGGAGAGGCTTTTGTTGTTGTTAACCTCCGGGGCATCTAGTATTTTTAGTTTTGTGTGAACAAAACATTTATTTTGAGCCTACCCCACTTCTCAGCCTGGTTTCGAGCACAATGAAAAACAGACAAGGAGGGTGAGGGGGGGAAATGGCAGCATGCAGTGCAGTGCAGTGGATCTGACTGCAGTTCAAACCTCCTGATGTGCTTTGCAGAAAGGAAACTGCACAGGGAGGATGGGGCGTGAACTGAGTGGGTAACGAGGAAACGGCAAGGCCTGCAGAGCATGAAAGCTGTGAGTGTGTCCAAGGCAGGACGGAAGTCTTGTGGGGGGCAGCCCTATTTTTAGTCACCCTGGTAAAACTCTGGTGTGTGTTGTAATGAAATAGCAGTTTCCCCTTTCCCTAAGAGGAGTATGTCTGGTTAGTCCAGGTCTGTTTTTATTTAACTTCTTTTGTCTTAAATGAAAGGGAAAGGGTTCCCATAAGCCCCTTAAAGCAGAAAGCACTAATAACAAGAGGGAGGATAAATAGATAATGGCTAGGAATCCCCTTCTCATTCTCCACTAAGAGAGTGGAAAATGGCAGTGGGTGCTGCAAATGGAGACAGAACACGCACCATGACGCTCATTGATATAAACTGGGAACTTTTCAATATAGCTGGGGCAGGGCAGAGGACAGGGTGCGTACAAGCAAGTCAGAAACCCCTTCATAATCAGTTGCTTGGTCCTCGGGAGTCATCTCCAAGAAGCTGTGGGCAAGCCTCTCTTCCTGGCTCCACTCCAAACTGCTCTGCCATCTAGCAGGAGTGGATATTGGGGACCAGGCCTGTGTGGTATGGGAAGGAGAGAACACTGGCCTTTGAACTAGTATGTAAGATTGCAGAGGAGGACAGGCAGTAATGAGTCAATACATCAGGCTGTCAGTACAGCAGTTGTGGCAGTACAATGCAGTTCCTATACCAGATGTAGAAACATCCTTAGGGAAGAACAAAGCTACACAACAATCAGGTTAGGGAACACAATGTTCAGACAACTTCAGGTGAGAAGTGGATGACAGACTAAAAGTGATGTCATAGTACAGAGCCAGAAAGGCACAAGCAAACCCTCGATTTGGCCCTCTATATGGCTTTCCTGCTCTAAAGAGGCTTATGCCTCCCTGTGCTGTGTTAGAGCAGGCTGAGGCTGCTCTCAGTTATGCTATTATAAATAGGCATGGGGACAGAAAACCATAGCCAAGGCTTGATGTGGCACTTCGGCAATTCATGCACAGCCTCTATCCACTGACAGGCAGGGAGTGATGCAAAACTCTCTGCTCCCACGGATAGTCCCTTGGCACTCGTGTGGTCCTCCACTGACTGATTCAGCTGGCTTGAGGGCCAGATTTACCAGGTAGTACAACACAAAGAGGGTGTCCACACTTCTTCTATGCTGCTGAGAAACACCTCACCTATTTGCTTCCACTCACCACGTGCCAAAGCTCATAAATGAGACACCGTAGAGCAGCATGAGCTCCTGTGCTGTTCCCAGACTGTCAGTCTTGGGTGCGCTGATTGGTACATGCTCAGAGCCACTCAAAAGCAGCTGTGCTACTTCATTTCCAGGATTTAGAGCTCTAGGAGTGGGAGCAAATGGGCGAGGCCCCTTTCACAGCAGTGGTCCCAGGCTTGGCATGGAGGTGGTACAGACATGCTCAAGGCTGCTGTCCTGTATTTAGTTTCCCTGCCATAACTCCACCAAGATCAGATATTTTTAAAAATCCTATACCATAGCTGGAATGAGAGATGTAGAGAACATTTTATGGGCACTTAAATATATTTGTAAGGCATCCAGGTACCCCAACAGTGGGAATTATGTTGTGTTCCCAAAAACAGTTTGAACACATTCTTGGAAGAAAGGTGCCCCAGTAGCTGTTGAGTATGGGAGTTAAGAGTGCAGCCTCTGAATCAGAATTTCCTAGACCTTAAATGCTGGAGGTTGCAAGTGAGAGAGGAACAGAGGAAAAAGCCCTGGTCATACCTGTTCACTCTCCCTTTCAGCACCTACTCTGTGTCACTGTGTGACAGATCAGACAAGTCTGACACAGTGGGTGCACCTACACGAGACGCTATGTCATGGTGTTGACAAGCTACATCGCTGTAGTTCATTGCTACAGCGGCATAATGTTGGTGGGCAAGAAATGTGACGCCGATGCTACTGCATGATAGCATGGGAAAGAGCCAGTGCAGTGTCAGGTCCTTTAGCACTTGCTTTTAGTACTTGCTTAAACAAGTGCTGAATGACTGCGCAGAACCAACTGCACAATCCAGCGCACATGTAGACATGCCCAGTAAGTAGCAAATCTTATGTTCTTATGAATGTAGATTGAAAAACAGACTAACAGAGGAATGTAATCTGTGTCCAAGGGAATTTGCAGGTAGGTTATTTTGGCCTCTAGATGGCACCCATATTATTCCATGAATCCAATAAAATGAATAAGAAGTGAAAAAAACCTGATTGTTAAAAATAGAGCTGAATGCAAGATCTAGAGTTTGCTTGTTGATACCAAGATCTACAGGCTGTCATCGTTTCAGGAAGGACAAACCAAGTGGCTTTTTTTTCCTTCTTTGGTTTAAAAAAAAACCAAGGAACCAGGATTTCCTTACTGTATGTCTCTAAATGAGTATGAATGATTGTTTATGTGACACTAGAGTGATCAAAATTAGACAAAAACAGATTCAGGTTTTACTATCATCAGAAAAATAGTTCATGTAGGCCCTCAGTACTGCCCAGTTTTGGGCAGGTTTTTAACTTGACCTGTGTGCAGGCATGGGGAAGATTTGAGGAAGCTGGCCATGGACAGAGAGTACTTCTGGGTGTGTGTAGATGACATGGGAGTTAATGTAGACTACCCGAAAATTTTAATGCGGCTTTTTTGGTGCAGTGCATTTTTGTTTGCACGACACGGCATTTGTGTTTGCACAACATGGCACTTTTGAGCGAGTTAAGCCCCTGTGTGTCATTTCCCGCAGATATCCACAGAGGGAGTCAAATACCAGTTTACCCCATAGCATGTCTTTCCCACTGTATTACAGCAGGAGGCGCATGTGAACCACCTGGGCTCCCCAGTCCCTGCCTCTAAATCCCTAACTCCAAGCACTGGAGTATCTGGGTTCCTTACAGTCTTTAAAGCCTTCATTCTCACATTTGCCTAGTGTGGTAGGGAAGTTCCATTATCCCCATTTTACAGACAGGGAATGGAGGCACTTGCACCTAAACATGGAGATAGGGGCCCAATTCTCATTGAAACCAAAGGGAGTCTGGGACTTGGCCCATTTGAAAATCACAGAACCATAGAAAAGTAGGGGTGGAAGGGAGGTCATCTAGTCCAACCGCTTGCCTGAGGCAGGATAATCCCTTCCCAAACCATCCTGTATAAATGCTTGTCTAACCTGTTGCTAAAACTACACAAATTAACTCTGTTGCACAACTACAAGGTATAGCCTCCTAACCTGCCACAGGTAAAGCAAGGGACAGCTGTCCTGCTGCTGCAGGAGTTGTTAAAATCTTACTAAGCATCCAACCACACCTTTAGGTGCCTAAATATCTTTTAAAATTTGCCCTAATATAACTTTTGCAGTCCATGTCACAGTCCAGAGTGAGCAAAGTGCAAGGCAGAAGCAAACAGCATCAAGGGGAAAGTACATACAATTTTTAAATTGATTATCTTGGAAGCTGATAACAGATATAAGGATTTTTTAAAATATAGCATTTTATCCTGACTGTGTCCATTTAAGACCACAAGTACCTAACTGGAACACTTCACCGAAAGTCTATATGCTTTGGCAAAACCAGCATCTAGAATTTTTAAATCATTTTGATTTCTGTAGTCAGCAAGGCTGTGGATTTCATGTTGTGTGGTTCTCTAATACTGTGGGGAGAAATGCAATAGAAATACGTAGCTAAACGGGCTGCTCTGTTTCTCCTAAGTAGGAAGGGAAGGAGATGGATATAGAAAGAAAGAGGGTAACAACACATAAAATGTCAGGGATTTTTTTCATTTTAATTAAACACTGGAAAAAGCATGAGAAATGTAGGGCCTGATTCAAATTCTACTAAAGTTAATAAGCGTTTTCCATTTACTTCAGCAGGTTCAGGGTCAGGAACAAAAATAAGTTACTGTTTCCTAAACTTCTTATTATCTTCAGCCATCCTCCCCATATACATGACCTTATTGTATCTCACTAGCCAGCTACATTTGAACCTCCATTGGGGTTGACTGAGAGAACAAGATTAAAACCAGATTGCTGCAAGAACTGGTGCTGGTTACTCTTTCCTCAAAGCCAGCACCCAAAGAATGGCTCTGGGAGCAAGATGCTACTTGAGGGCGTTGTTACATTTCAAATGAGTCTTAGAACTGCAGTCTTGACTACGTGACTGGTTCAGTAAACCTGGGAGGCCTTGCAAAGCCAGCCAAATGGGAACCTCTCAATGGAAGACCAAGTAGGCAGTGTTTGAATGATCCACCAGGTTAGTGTGACGGGGATCTCAGTCTCAGGCATGCAGAGAAGGGCAGTAAGATGGTTTCAGAATGGCTAATTCTGTGCATGTGTTACTGTAGAGTGGTGGTCAAACCCCATAGAATGCATGAAGGATGAGAAAGAAAATAGCATGCCATAATGAAAACTGAATGAGGGTAGAGTGAAGGCTGAGAGTTGGGAAGTAGGTTCAGGGCTTAGAGGGCTAACTTAGCATCTGAGACATCATGTTCCTTGCTATGTTACGGACTCCCTGCCTGACCTTGCACAAGTCACTTATGGCTGTATTTTCAGAAAAACTGTACACTCACCAGAAGGTGGGTGTACGGTAAAAAAAACCTGGCCCTTAACTAAGTGCTTTAATAGGAAGGAAACTCTCAGAGATCTGGCCCCTAGTCTCTCTGTACTTCCATTTCCCATCTATCAAAAAGGGATAATAGTATAAATTAGAGATAATGAGATGATCAGATACTATAGTAATAGGGGCCAGATAAGCACCTAAGACACACTGGATCTGTTAGTAGCTTAGGGTAAAACTTACTTCAAAGATGAGTTTGAATTACATTTTAAATCAATCAAAAGATAGTAAGGATTAAAAATCCAGTTAGGACACCCAAACTAATTTACCCTTGCCCTGTGATGATGCTGTACTACAGCCCTACGATTACTGAATTAATGTTTGTAGTCCCAAATTAAAATAAGGGCATATGAGGCATTTTTAAGGGCATATTTTTCGTCTTTTTTTAAAACCATATTCTAAGTTTGATTGTGGCAGTTCCTTGATGATCTTAGGGGCCCTTCAGTCTTGGGAAATGCTCCAACATATCTCTACCAGGCATCTGCCTCCTGTACAAAGCTGGAACGGTACATAAGGGGCAGATAATCAAAGAGATTTGGACCCAATATGCTCTGAAGCTCCATGCTAGTTTGTAGAAGAAGATAAGAAAATAATGGATTGAGACTTCTTTTAGAGAT
This sequence comes from Crocodylus siamensis, assembly GCF_052110815.1. Classification (NCBI taxonomy): domain Eukaryota; kingdom Metazoa; phylum Chordata; order Crocodylia; family Crocodylidae; genus Crocodylus; species Crocodylus siamensis. The sequence goes on along the minus strand of NC_143396.1, from coordinate 224,285,405 downwards.
TATCTTAAATGATTCTTATAAATAATCCACCCGAAGGGTACTGAGATGAGAGGTAAACAACTCTCCATTGGTATGTGGTCTCCCTGTGGTGGCAGGATTCTCGGCATCGTCTGAACCACCCCTCCTGTAGACCTTTGAGATTATAGAGTATTACTGGTGATTGGTGGCCCCCTCCCCCTCCTGTCAGCCACCTGGTACCCCCCCAGACTCAGGAGGCACCAGTTACACATGGTTACTGGTAAGAACAGGAGTTCTGGCCATTCTGTTCTGACCATATAGTTTCATAGTTAGCAGGGTCAGAAGGGACTTGAGCAGATCATCAAGTCCGACCCCCTGCCATGGCAGGAAAGAGTACTGGGGTCAAACGACCCCAGGAAAGTGATTGTCTAGCCTTGTCTTAAAGACCCCCAGGGTAGGAGCCAGGACCACTTCTCTTGGAAGTTGGTTCCAGATCCTAGCCGCCCCGACAGTGAAGTAGCGCCTCCTGATGTCTAGTCTATGTCTAGGTTGTGGGTGGGGAGCTCTGCAGGATATGCTACTGGTGCCCTGAGGTGCCCTCCCCTGGTGACATGTCACAACGGATGCCAGGCAAGGGTGGGACTCAGGCAGACCACCCGTGCTGCTGTGCACAGCATGGCTGCAGCCTGGGTCCCTGGGCGCGAAGATCTCTGTCAGTCGCTGCATAAAGGGCATGGACTTGCAGGCACTTCCCAACTGATAGTTGTGGTTGTAGATGAAAACTCACTGTGCCCAGTCTGAAGCTACGGATCAGATTGTGGCCATCTGAAGTGGCCGGGTCTGAAGCCGGATGGGATCACTGCTGACTCGCACAGGCCTATTAACTGTGCAGTAGCATAGTTTTCTGCACAGTAAGCACATGCGTGTACACATGTGCACACTTACTGCACAGTAAATGACACTACTTGAATATATTTGCTACCTGCAAATATGAGTAGCAGATTTATCCACAAATACATACTGTGCAGTAATGCAGTAACACCAGCCAGAAGCAGATTTTCTGCTGGTCAGCCATGCCATTAGGCGGGTAGTCTGAGCTCGGCCTCAGGGCTCTGGGCTGGGAGCCTTTCCTGCCCCAGGGCTGGGCTGGCTCTATGCCTGCTCCAGCCTCACGCCCTTAAAAGCCTGCAGGAAGTTTGAGCCTTGGGGCACATGCAGGTCCCTGTGTCCCCCTGCGCAGGCTCACTGCACCAGCCTGCCTGCACCCTGGCACTGCTGCCTGATACTGCAGTGCCATGAAGCTGCCAGGCCCATGCTGTTTAGGCCTGCAGGCTGTTCCAGGCTCCTGCCAGGCCTACCAGCATCTAGGTCCAGCTGCAGCCAGCTCCTGGCTGCCAGAGCTAACTCCAGCTGCCCACCTCCCAATCCCAGCAGCCTGCTTGGAGCCTGTAGGTAGGCATTGCCTCACCGCGCAGCTCCCAGTCCCATGCCATGCCCCTGCATTGGGTGCTGAAAGCAGCTGCCCAGGCCAGCAGCACAGGGACAGCTAAGCAGAGGCCCAGAGACCTGGCACAGGAGCTACGATGGCCTTGTCATTGGTGACACCAGTGCCTACCACTTGGGGCCCCAACTGATCCATGGAAAAGACTGGCAACCTCATGGTGCTGTGGGGCGAGGCAGTGGTGCAGCACCAGCTTGTGTGGGACAGGTGCTCCAATGCCCATGTCTATGAGGGGATGTCAGGCTAGATGCAGGAGCACAGGCACAACTGATTAGCACAGCAGTGCTCCATAAAAGTCGAGGCCTTGTGGGCACAGTGAGTTTTCATCTACAACCACAACCACCAGTTGGTGATGGGGAGAATTGTAGCCTGCCTCCACAGGCTGCCCATGCAAATACATATGGCTACATTTTCCTTCTGCATTTACTGCCATGTATTCCAGTCCTTGCATGACCGGTGGTGGTCTGAATATTGACAAGGTGCCTGTATCTCTAAAATTACAGTGTTGCTATTTTGATGTGGAAGATAAGTCTGACTGATATGTAGTTCTGTTCTAAGCTCTTCATTATCCTTAGCTAACCTCTCAAATGAGTCGGTCCTCCCTCTCTCATCTCATTTATCTGTGGCATCCATGTGGCATCAGTTGCTAGAGTATGTTGCTTCTGATGTGTCACCTTTGTGAGGATGGGCATTATCCTAGAGCTCCAACTTTCAGATCACAGCAGGTCCCCATAATAACTAGCTTGGAACTGCAGCCAAAAAGAGTTGCTTGCAGATACATTTCCAAACCTTGGGTACTACTCTGTTGATGTCAGATTAAAGATACCTAGGTCCTTCTCCACCCTTGGGCCCAGGCAATGAGAAGGAGAAAGAGAAAGAGGCCTGTGTGAAATACAGAGGGGCAAGGAACTGTGCCGGGGAGATGACGAGGGGCATGGATAAAGCATGGGTTGATGAGGATGGGGATGGGAAGCTGAGAGGGGAGACCGAAACACAAACATGGTCAGCGTACCCACAAAAATATTCTTCCTTAAGCAAGGCTGTCCAACTCCATGAGGGATTAAGTTGCAGACCCCAGCCAGGCTCCTGCTGGCTCACCCCACTGATCCAGCTGCAACAGCAGCCAAAGTCTCCAGGCTTCCCCTCCCTCCTGGCTTTCATGCTTGCCCTAGCCCCAGGGAGCAGGGCAGTGCAGTGAGGCATTGGCTGGGGGAGCTGAGGGTGAGTCTGGTGCGGTGCGGTGGGGGTGGGTGCAAGGGTGGGGCAGGACAGCCTACACAGCACAGGGCAGCAGTGAGGGTTGGTGGGAGGAGTGTGCTCTGCAATGGAGGGGGAACATGGTGCAGCAGTGGTGGGGGGAAGTACATCTGTGCAGCGTGCAGCTTGGGTTCAGGGGAAGCCATGCCTCACCCTGGAGCAGCCCTTGGCCACTCAGAAGTTTGACTGCCCTGCCCTAGAACGTGGGACAAAACCCAGGGTTTCTGAGTCTCACCGTTCCTCTGCTGGCAACAAGTGTGAAATCCTTTAGCAAAATGTCTGCCTCATCTCCCTCCTGGAGCTGGCCTATATTATGGATAACAACCTACTAGTGCAGTCAGGCTCAAGATCTGTGCAGTGGATTTAAAGGTTGCAACCCTGCTGATGAAATGTGTAGGTGTCAGTTTGATTCCATGTTATGGAATTTCTGGTGGTTTTCTTTTCACATTGCTCTTACGGCTCGCAACAGGAGTTACACATTAAATAAATTATGTTAAAGGACATTATTTAAGTTGCAAAGTTAATCACTTGGAAATTAAGAAATACCAGAATGAAGGTTACCTGTGCAACCTGTATGTTCCTGTCTTTTGTGAGAACCCTGTCATTCGGTGCACAGAAAGGATGGCATTTGGAAAATAAATCTGGGTTGAGTACAGAATAAGCTTTTGTCTAGGCTCCCTACTTCATTTGTTGTAGAAGTTGGAAAGTGTGTATTGAAGGAAGCTAAGGGACTGTAGGACCAGAAAGATGCTGCTCTAAAGGATGCTGTTTTATGTCAGTCTCTATCACAGACTGCCTATCTGAAGCTGGGCACATGACTTAAACGAGACTCTGTCTGATCCTCACTGAAATACCAAGGGTCTGCTCTGCAGCAGTGCTGAGTACTTACAGTTGCAATGGCAGTTGGTGGCAGTTCAGCTGTGCTTTGACAAATAAGGTGCTATAAAGTGGCATTTGTCTGGCATGATTCTAATGTGTGCCATAGTAATGGGAACAGGCATTGTCCAAGAGCTCCAGCTCTCAGAATACAGCAGGTAAAGCAATAACTAGCCTGGAACTGTAGTAAGAGAGATACTGTAGTAAGAGGGTTGCAGATACATTTTCAAAAATTGAGTGTAAATCTACAGTATCTCTGAAAAATCCTCTGCTAAATCCCCTGAAAAATCAGGCCCCAGACATCTCAAATTGGGCACCCAAAAATTAATGTACATCTGTGACACTTGTAGCTCTGTGTCATAGTTTCTCATTTGATAAATTGGGATAATCATCTCATGGGGGTGTTGTGCAGATTCACTAATGCTTGTGAAGCGCTCAGACCCTGTGGTGAGGAGCACCACAGAAAAGCTTGTGAGGACGTTACTGTAATAGTGTTGCCTTCCATAATAGTGGGGTCACACAATGAATGAGGAGGCTAAACTGAAAAAAAACAAACCAGTGCTTAGTTGTTCATCAAATTAGCTTTGTCTGTCTTGGGCACTAAATGAAGCAGGTGTGGAACACAATCTTGTTACTAGGGCTGTATCATAGCACATAGGCACAAGGGCTGCCTATACACATGCGTGGCGGTGGGAGGGGAGGCATTTTAATTAGGGTCCCAGGCAGCTGCTCTAATTAAAACACCATAGCATCACATGTATTAAGTCCTTCCATGTTTAGAAATGGCCATGGGACACTTTACCTAAACCTCATTTGACAAGGTTTAGTTAAAGCACCCCATGGCCATTTTTAAACACGCAGGTGCTTAATACATATGCTGCTGCAGCAATGCTGCAGCGCTCTAATTAGAACACAGAACAAACTCAGTTAATCAAGTTTCCTCCGATGTATTCTAATTAGAACGCCAATGAGCAGCCGAGGAGGCGATATTAAGGTTGCAAAAACAATACTGGCATTTCCAAACTTCAGGAGTATTCAACTATGCCACCCTTACAACCTTATCATGTAACACTTTGTATATAAAAGCACAGACACTATATTTAGATTGATGTATGTATATAACAAAGAGGTGGATTCCTGCTTTCAATTCAAAACTCAACTCTATTGTGACTATGGAACCACAGTCAGCACCTCTATAATCCAGATATAGGTGCTATTTTTACCTTTTGCTGGAGAGGAATGAAGTGTCAGATTCCAGGATTACATTTAGCTAGGGTACCACAACAGCTAAGGCTGGCTCTAAATCTTTTCACACTGGGTAATACCCTTGCTCTGCATCCATTGCTTTGTACATTCCATACATAAGCAAGCTGACAAACCAGTCAACGCTGCATTCGCTCACAGGTTAGCACTTGTGATTAGGATCAAAACAGGCCTGAATCAAGCACTCTTGCTGGAGCACTAACAGAGAGTTACTAGCTCCACTCCACAGTGTAGTGTAAACATTACCCATAATTCCCTCTATTGACTCTCATTACAAGACCCCGCCAGCTCTGTCCTGCTCCCGACGCTGAGGGTCACGAGCTGAGACCAACAGACAGGTGCCAAACGTGGCTTTGTATCTTTGTACAGCAAGCCTGCCAGAGGTCAGTGCATGCCTCCTTAAGCAAACAGGGATCCACGCCAGTTGATAAATCATTTACAGAGAGAAGTCAGAAGCAAAGAACTAGATTAACCAGGTCATGGGGTGTCCCGAGGGAATGACGTGTCAGTAGAGTTGAAACAGCAGATCATGAAGCTGCAATTAGCTAGCTTCCCATGTGCTAGCCACAATTCATGGAAGTCTTTGGAAGCAGAGATGGTAAGAGATGGAAAAAAAGTCATGAGCTCATCCTGTCCATCTCCAAGTCAATGCAACTGTTCCCTGTTATACATTCTCTAGGGTATTGTAGAGCAGTTTTAAATGACTCGAGCAATAGGATTTCCACCACTGCCTTTGTGAGAATTCCACCCACCTGACCTGATACACCTCACTGACTAGAAGTTTCTCCTGGAATGCAGGAGGTATTTTGGGAGGTAGAGAGTTATTCCAAAGACAAAAGGAAAAGGAAGTGCTTGATGGCAGAGACTTAATCTGCTTCATTTGACTTAAATGTGCAAAACATTATAGTCTCCAAGTGGAAACTATGTGAACTCACTGCAATTTATGGATCTTATTTTGGTCTCACACCCATTTACACCAGAGAAATTCCATTAACATCATGGAGTGGACAGATGGTCAGTGCTACCATGGAACCTAGGAGACCAGGGGCTAATTTCCCTGCTGTATGCCAGACTTCATGCATGTCCTTAGGCAAGTCACTTACGGTGTCCAGGTCCCAGTTCTCCCATTGTAAAAGGGGGATAATAGCCAATACCCTGCCTCACTGGGAGGATGAATTAAAGAGATGCAGCTGTAATTGTGACTATATATGAGCACATAAGATAGCTAGGTATTGTTTTACCTTGGCAAAAATCTGAATCAGATTCAGTGTCCATTAGAGAATTTCCAGTGGTGGGTAGAAGAGGGTGGAAATCAAGCTCATTGTCTTTGCTGATGTTTATTAACCATTGCAGTACGTCCTCTCATCACTTTGGTTGTTCCTCTGCCCTCAGAGAAACTGTTTCCACGGGCAAGTCATTTCATCTCTTTGTGCCTCATTTTTGCTGCCTGTATATAGGATGATGCCAAGCCAACGTACTTCAAAGGATCAGCTCTAAATCTTTTAGAGTGCATTGAGGGCCCTCTACTATTGCAACAAACTGGGCCTACTGTCTGTACTCAGACTTCATGGAATCTGCAGGCTGGAAACTCAATACCAGCTTCTGATGCATTAAAAAGAAAGATGATTACTGAATTCAACATGTCAAATTGTGCAGCTGTTAGCATTTACTGTGTTACTGTTTACCACTATTGTCCCGCACTAGCTTTGGTTTGAGCTTGGTTGGTTGTGAGGGTTTTTTGGATTGAGCTTTTAGTGAAAAAAGCAGCAAAGCATGAAAACCAGTCTACAAGGATAGCATGAACTTTGGAAAGGGATCTGAGAGAAAAGGTGTAGGTCAAATTCTGTGCCTTGGCCAGGTCCCTTTAATTGTTGTCTGATACTAGCCAAATGTCCTATTATGCCCCTTGCACTGTGGAAGGATAAGAGCAAGTAACATCCAGTAACATTTTAACTATAATGAGATTAACTCTCTGCCAGTTCAACAACAGAGTCTCTACTGTTTCTTTGGCTGAAAGGTGCTGACTGAAGTATCTGCCACATACTAGCCCACTTTCCTCTCCACCCCCGCCCCCCAACTACAGTGCCTCCCAGCCTCCCCATTTAATGCTTCCACTGTAAGGATCAGCAACACTGACTGAATGCAGAGGAGACACCCCAGCAACCTGCCGCTGCGTCATCATGACACTCTCAAGGTCTCAAGCTGTAGTGGAGCCAGACCTAAGGCTGTTGGGGAAGAAGCTAATTTAGATCATGCCTATTCCTTGGGTGGGGGGAAGGGTGTTGTCTCTACAATTGTGGGAATATTAGCCAATTGTTTATTTCCACCACTCCCAAAGCAACTTCTTAAGAAGAGGCTGGACAGATATTGGCTGGGGTGTTATGACCCCACGCTTGTTCCTGCCTGGGGCTGGGAGTCGGACCTGATGACCTGTTTAGGTCCCTTCTGTCCCTAAGCGCTATGAAACTGTGAAACACCACGTGGCTGAGGAGGAGTCTCAAGGTGGGTGGAACAGCCAGGACAGCTTTTTGAACTGTCTAGACCTGGTGGCTGGACACCGAGGAACACATGCTGCCACTGTCGTGCCCTCCTCATGCCTCCGAATTCTACCTGAGGGCCTGATTGTGGGCTCCCTGAATCAGTGGGAGTTTTGCCATCATCAGCAGCAGGTGCAAAATCTAGCTCTAGAGGCCAGGTTCAAAGCCCACAAAAATCACAGGGATTCTTTCTGCAGACTTCCATGTGGGCTTTGGTTTAGGCCTTAAATATGGAGAGAGACCGAAGCCACCCTGCAAATCAGCCCAGCCAGGGGAAAGAGTTGCACAAAGGTTAAAACTGGAGAGCAGCACTGGCCTTAATTATTCATTTAAAAAGAAAAAAGTTATATGGATTTTTTTTTTCTGGGAATTGTGGCCTCCTCTGCAGTGTTATGAACCTGATTACAACAGCATCCTGTTGGTGCCTGAGAACCAGACAGTCAGACTGGCCAGTTTCACTATGTGAAACTGACTAATCGGGCCAGTCCGATGAGATCAAGATGAGTGAAATCATGCACAATGTAAACAGCATGAAAAACAAATTAGGTGTATATATGCTTTTTACTCTATGGGGATGGGGGATGAAAATAATGCTGGCAAGGACTTAAAAAAGAAACAGCATATGAGTCAAATATTTAGCAATGACTAGTAATTTGGCATCCAACTTCAGCCACATTAAATTAGGGTCTAATTTTCAGAACCCCCCAATTCACTAGGCCTTTTTTGAATACTCAGGCCAAGATTTTTTTTTTTGCTTGATACTGTTCTGAGGGAGTTACTTTCATCACATAGAATCAACTGCCAGAGTTTCATGAAGCTGCATTTCTGACCTCAATCACTTGCACCAGAACTGAGTAGAATGGAAATGAATTTGGGTCTAGAAGAGGGGCACACAGGGAGAGAGAACAGAACTTGTAGGGAGAATACTTGCAGCTAAACTGAAGCAGCTTGTGCCATGCACTGTGCAAGCAGAGTGACTGATTTTCAGGATTCTCTCCTTCATTCTGCAGGAGTCACAGAGTGTCCCGAGTTTATTTTAGGCACAATGACATCACAAAAATGATGATACCATCATGCAGCACTAGGACAACATTATGATGTTAAGCTGTAACTGTTGAAATAATAACTGTTGCCCCACTGAATGAGTGGATGGCAACTCTATGAGGTTGGAATCTCCATTAGGTAAAAATGATGGGCTGGAGTGTGGACAAGTGACTAGAGCTGCAGGATGAGAAGCGGGTTCTAGTCCTGCCTCTGCTGTTCTGTAACCTTATCTTTCTTCCATTTGTAAAAAAGGGACGGTAATATTACCCTACTTTATAGGAGGATTAATACATGTTTACGAAGTATTTTAAGCGCACTGAATTGGAGATGGGCCTGTGCAGAACACACTAGTAAGTACTACTATAGTGAAAAGGAATTTGGTTTCAGTTCCTTGGGGCCAGCTTTCAATGCTATTTCACTGCATAACTTCTACTAAATCCATCAGAGTGGTATGTTCAGGAAAATACTAATTTCAATCAGTTGAAATGAAGGTAACTGAGAAAATTCCTCAGTAGAGAAACAGAGAAAGAATGCTTGATCTATTGTCAGATAATTTTAGAGCCCTCATTAAAAGGAAAATAAAATGACTTTTTTCCCCCACAAAAAGAATAGAATAAATGAACCATGATCAAATCATTTAAACATGGTACTGAGAGCTCAAGTTTCACTTCCTAAATGGGAAATAGAACAGAGAAGTGAATCCCCTTGAAATAAAAGTGAAGTTAATAACGGGACGACTTTAGCTGCTTGCCACATCCTGTGTATGCTGATCTTCTGTTTATAGCTGGCAGGAGTCCCTCTAGAATCTTCTTCACAAACTTAACTCTTCACTGAGCTAAATGCCACCAAGTGTGCTATGTGAACACCCACATATATTTCCCCACTAGCTCTCCTTTCTAGAACAAAGGGGTTATGAAGTTCCGATCGCTCTCGAGCTGACATTCACCCCCTCCCCTGCCCCACACACATCCTTCTACTCCTCCTCTTTGCATAACCTCTTTCTCCGTCACACACAAACACGAACAGTCACTCCTTACATAACCTCTCATTCTTACAAATGCACCAGTTCTAATGTAATTTAGTACGCAACCACATGCATACACACACACTGGCACCCCCCACCGTCGCCACTAGCACCCGTCCACATTGCACAAACACTTTGCTATAAAAACACAGGGAGAAAAGTAAGTGTTCCACAGCTGTAAAGCAACTGTAACTGTAATCTTATTCAGCAAAACCATATGAACCAGATATATCTTCATTGCTGCTCTATAGTGTTGTTACTACAACAGATTTAGGTGTGGGGTCTGGGGCTTCCGCTCACTCAGGAAAAGCAGTTTGGTCTGGCATATGCAAAGTGTCTCAGTTGTCCAGAACAGTTCTTTCTATTATTTCAGGCCAAAAACAGAACGTGCAGACTGGAAGGTAATTCACTCATATTAGCCATCACGGGGGGGCAAGTGTTAATTCCAATATTTCTCAGGTACTTAACGTGGCACAATGGGCTTGTTCGTGGATCCCAGGATACAAGGTTTTGTCTTGGGGAAATACAAGATCTGTTTTTAGCCTCAGTTTCTTTTTTGCTTCCCATTTCTGCTGGTTGCTGCTTCTTATCACTATAGATGAGCACGGCAGTCTTCCTTTTGGTAACAGCTCTATTTGTTTGACCAGCTTCACATGAGAGACCATCCGTTCATCCATGCAATGGTCCCTCAGCCACTGGAGTGGCGATCGCCACTGTGCTGAGTTCTTTTGGAACCAGTGGCTTTTGTAACAGACACATTTATCACCACTATGCCTGAAGCTCGTATCTATTTCACCCATCAAGGACATTAAAAGTGACCAAGAAGTCTCTCTTGATCCACAGCTCCTGGCATGTCTGAACTTGTGAAGAGCAGCACACATCCATCAGGCTATGTGACCATTTAAAGGCAGCTGATACCCACAGACTGCATGCATCAGTAACAAGCAGCAGGCACACTGCCTTAGTGAAAGTAGCAGATTGGAAGGAAGTGAAGGGCACCGGGCTTCTGGACTCAGATGTTCTTATTTTTTAAATTAGTTTAGCTATAAAGAAGGCTGCTGGATCAACAGGCCTGGAAAAAGAGGCTGTACATTCATAGACTATGTATAGCAAGGTCTATGGCTGTGCAGACTTCTCCTGAGTGACACCCAGGAGTTCAAGCATCAATGTCATTTCAGTCTTCAGGGCTGAGGCTGGCCGTGAGGACAGCAGTCAGAGAAAGAAGGATGTCAACTGAGGAAGTGGTTACGTGCAAGCAGGTTCATCATGAAATGAATTTGCCCTCTGGCCAAAATTTAATGTCATGTATGCCACTAGAAGATAACAGTTTCCTCTTGCTGTCAGCCTGGCCTAGGCTTGAGGGTGAGAGCTAAAAGGGAAGGTTTTCCCTATCTCACAGACAGCCTCCATAGAGTCCAGCTGTGAACACGAAGTTCTGACCCCATGTAAGTCACCTGCCAGGAGATTCTTTGCTCTCTACAAGGCAGCAAGTTGGGATTTTAACTTTTCCAAACTAGGGTTTGAAAGCTACCACTCCATGCTTTTTAGCATGGCTAAAGCCCAAACATTCAAAAAAACATGAGCCAGGTCCCAAAACATCAGAAATAGCCTAACAAGCATTAGAATTGGAAAACTAAGACACCTCATTCCTTTTTGTATTTGCCTTTTGGTTTCTGAGTCTCCTAGAAGGATCACAATGTCAAGAAGTTTTCTGCCACTTTGAAAGCTAGAAACTTGCTTTTTTAAAGATATGTGAGTCTCACATAATCACCTGACTCCTGGACCTTAATCTTTAATAGAACTAGTACATATTTGGAGTCTCTCAATAAAATGTTGAAAGTTGCCCTTCCTTTCCTTATAGCAGCATAACACTAGCTGCATTCGCCAGGTAGCTTGTAATTTACATTTATGCAGCGTCTTTCCTCATCTGCTTGGGAAAACAGATTTACCATTGAAACAGAGCTGTCTGTGAGCTGGAGCTGGAGCATCCAGTATAACTATACAACAGATTAAGGCAGTAAAGAACCCTGTGTCCATCTGAAGCAATTTAGGTACCAGATAATTAGCTAAGTAGAAATTCAGCCAAGGCTCCAGGGCTTTTGCTGACAGGTAGTCAGAACATCAGGCTTATTTCTCATCCAAAAGTCTGCTACTCCAGCAACCTAGCACGTCTCACATCTTTCCATGACACTGTTTCATTACCAAGTAAGAGGGAAGAATTCCATATACTGAATCCCCAGCAGCTTGGCTGTGATGCCCTGAATTTTTTTTGCGATGGGGAAAGAGGCAATGCGCTTCTCCAGCATTGCCAAAATACAACCTGGCACTATTTCATTTCCCTTCTCCCATTTATTATGCCTTTTATTTGGCCTACGGATGAGTTGTTTCACAAATAATCCAGTTTCTCATTAATCCTTTTATGCATTCCTCAAATTCACATGACTTATCCTTTATTACACTGGGCTATACCATACAATAACTTCACCTGGAAGCCAACTTGTAGTAAAAAAAAAAGAAAAAAAGAGCCTGTCCCAAGTGACATTTTTGGGTGGATCAAAGTATGCTTGAAACCTCTGAATGACATTAGCTAGCAGTCTTCAGGCCTCTTCATGCACCAGCTGGAATGTATGATAGCTACAGTCTTTGCAAGAGTTATATACAGCAGTGTGGAGGATTTCATTCTTCTGCCATGCCACTTTCTTCCAGGAAAACATGGAAACAACTCCATTTCCCAACCACTGACTTTTAATGAAGTACTCAGCTGGCTACATTTGCTCCATCTGTCACAGAGCAGTGACAGGAGCTACACTAGCCACAAGAGCTGATGGGTGCAGCAGTATAATCCTTTATCCAAGATGCCGTACTTGTTCTTTACACTCAGCTTGCTGTTGTTTTAAAGTGCATTGGCCATTTCCCTCTGGTCTATACAAATTCAGCATTTCTCTTTCTTATAACTCCTCTCCGTGGCAAAGAGAGTACCTTAAAACACTGAATTACTGGAGTGGCGAAGCGTCCCATAGTTGAATTACGTTTTTTACACTAGACTCCTACTCTATTTTTTCCTATCCTCTCTGATCAAGTTTTTGATCGATGATGGAACTTCTTAGCCAGGTACAGACATTACATCTTTACTGGTATAAAGGACTGGAAACCAGTCTATACCCATAACAGAACAGAAGTCTGGTGTACACAGACTGGTTTAAAAATGGTGGAACCCAGTCTAAGATTTGCAGCTCCACCAAAGGGCAAATGTGTGTTCCATTTGCTACCAATCTAAACTATGGTGCTTGCAGAAAACCACATAAATTAAGAGTGATTCCACCTCAGACTTCTTGAATGTCCATATCTAGCCCTCATATCATCCGTTGGTCACCATGTTTTTCTTTTAAACTGTTTATCAAAAAGCCTTTTGAAAGTGTAAATTGATTGTATTTCCCTCTTTTTTTTCTTGATCAGCTGTTTTACTGGTTCAGAAAAGTCAACTGATTAGAGGGGCATGATTCAGCCTCACAAAAAGCGGCATTCATTCATCCCTACCGTGTCAGACATTTACTTTGGATGCTTTTTGACCCTGCTCAATTATTTTTCCCAGTACAGAGGTCAGGCATAGGGCTGGATGATTCCTGGAATCTGCAATAGCTCCTTTTACAGACTGGAACCTTCCAGTCTTCCTATCACACGTAGGATCAGAGCTAGACCTTTTGCAAGGCTCTCTGCCGAGGGTTTCATCCTGCACCACTGAGGTCAGTGAAATCATTGATTTCAATGGAAACAGGATCCATTTCCTTATCTCATACCTTCACGAATGGCTATGCAGCAACAGCACCATGACCATTTTCCTTTGGTAGTTTAGTCTAGTGGCCGGTTGCTCCTTCCTATTGGAAAAACCTCATTTTAATCCATATCCTGTGCTTTATAAATAGTTATTTACTAACTTCTCTATAATAAAGATAGTGTTTCTGATATTTAGAGAGGAATAACCTTCAGAAAGCCCATTTCTTTTTCCTTGTTGAGACAAGTGGTATGTTACTCACAGCAGGGGACTCAGAAGCAGAAATGGAGATTTTCTTCTTGGCTCTGTTACTGACCTGCTGTGTTATCTTGGGCCAGTCACTTAAGGCCAGATCCAACAGGCCTCAGGCACCTTTGGTACTGAAATATCTACATTTTAGGTCTCCCAGTATAGAATCCCAAACCTTATGTTAGTTAGGCAGCACATAGGGAACCAAACCAGCCAGCATGTTGAACAGGGAGCTGCTTGAAGCCACATGCTTAGCACTTAAGCACCGAAAGCCAGGAAACAGGCATGATGAGCACAGTAACGCATCTGGAATCCTATACCTCCCTGGGGCTCAGGCACCTGAGGGCTGCAGGAGATGGCTCCATCCAGTTCGAACCCCAGCCCAAAACCCCTCCCTGAAGATGGATACCTACTACCTATGCCCTGTATTTCAAAGAACTGCCCAGGGCTCACTCATTTTCTTTTAAAGAGCATATGCTGGTGGTGTCACACCCTCTAATGCAGGAGCTCAGTGGTTAAACCACTTACTCAGGACAAAGAAGACCCACATTTAAATACTACCTCAGCCTAGGGAAGTTCATACTTGCCTCATCCTATTCTGACAGGGGTGGGTCCCCTCCTGAGATACTGCACAGAAAAAAAATTAAAAATTCATTAGAGCACAAGGAGGAGGAGGACTCTGCAGCTGAGCGAGGAGATGCTTGGCTGGGAAGGGAGAGAGAGTTCTGCTTCCTGTCCCTCAGGAAAACCTGCTTCTGTATTTCACATGAAGCAGTCACTGGGTACCTGCCCCAAAGCAGAACCTGCAGATGCCTAGGGGACTCTGTGAGCAAAGACTGAGGCACTTACTGAGTTTAAGCACCTCCTGAAGTAGGTGGCAGCTGAATGGGGGTTTCAGGAATACAATATTGACTTTTGCCTGAATCCTACTCTAAGCACCTACATCTTTTTCTAAATGTGACCTTTAATCTCTTTGTGGCCTGGTTTCCCAGTCTACCCATTCAATCTTCTAAAGGGCTCTGAGAGATTCTTATTAAAAGCCCTATGTAAGTACAAGTGAATGTTAAAGTTTAATAGTAGCTTTTTCCACAGTGTTTATTGTCAGCCTTGTGCCCCTCCCTTTGGAGTTGGTGGAGATTTTCCCATTGGCTTCAAGAGGGAGCAATTAAACCGTGTAACCAGACCATACTCTGCTGCAGGCTCCTCAAGTAGGCTGCACTGCTGTGTGGCACTTTTGGTGGGCTAATTAGCCATTCTGGCCAACAGTGCCAGCATGCTGGCAGACTATACCCTATGCCAGTGACCCTGCCTACCTATAGCACTGCTTGCCTATGACTATGCTGCTTCCAGTTGAGGAGGCAGCTTGCTGGGAGCTGCTCTGTGTGTTTGAGGACACTGCTCTGGAGCATGGTAAGTTTACTGTGTAGACATGGCCTTAGGTTAATGCCAGCTGCTTTCAAAACTCCCAATCTAAATGTATGTATTTCCTTTATCTAGCACCTCACTCAAACCCAAATAGACTCTATTATTTTACCTCTACTTAATGAATCAGTAATTATATTGAAGAAAACTATTATTTGTTTAGCATGACCTATATAAATCTGAATAGTTGGTGCCATGCCAGTGTTCTGTGCTCTGTGTATTACTACCTTACAAACATAACCATTGTTTGACTCACAGATCAAAACAAACCGAGCCATGTTGTTTGTCAGTTATTAGATATCTTTTTCCCAATACACAGCCCTTCTTACAATAACAATAATTATTATTACATACTTCCTTATTATATGCTTGAGCACAGGTAAGCACATTTGCCTTTTTCCCACACATTAGCAGCTTCTCCTGACTTATGATTCATCAGTGCTTGTTACTCAACTCCCATGAATTGTCTTTAAACTCCCAGCTGCATTTCATCAAGACCTGCAGATTACGGCAAAGAGTGTTTATGATTTCTATTGCAGCTGTACACAAAGGCTGCAATCAGGATTGGGATTCTTTGGGAAAAGTAATATGCAAACACATAGGAAGATGTGGACCCTACCCCCAGGCACTTTATAAATATTTAACTTAAGACTGATAATGTGATATGGAGCTTTTCCAGGGCAGCAGTTCAAATCCAGCCCCAATTGGTAGTGACTGAAGTTTATCATATGATGACTGTGTATTGGCTGAAATTAATTAGGCTGGTGAGGGAAGGGGAGGGGTCCTCAAGCAGTGGCTAGGGTCCACATCACAAAACCACCACCACAGCTGACAAGAATTGATATCCATTGTTGCCACCTCAACAAAAGAATCTATGCTAAAGCCTCACCTGGAATGCTGGGCCAGATTATCTAAATTATTCCACTATCTTGGAACCACTTCTGTGATACAAAGGACATTGAAAGGTTTAGTATCTCCACAGTAGTCACAGAAGCTATGAAAGCCACATCCTATACCAGCCCTCTAGAACTCCTAGTATAGGAGGGAAAGCAGAGGTGCCCTCCAGCAGTACACATCTGGCATAGATCATGCTACCTACCAAGCTGTGCACTAAATGAGAACCACTGTCTTGTGAAAGACATATGAGATCATTATAGTTAAAGACTCTATCAAAATGCAGGTATGGGTGTTCAAGAAAAGACAAGACTTGAACTTGACTCTCAGCCCAATGCACCTTCCCGCAGGCAAAAGTGCATATTGATGCAGTGGCTTGGAAAGCAAGCCAAGTCAATGCTGTTTTGGAGCATGTGCAGTGTAGTCAGAATGCTGAGACTTGAGGGAACAAGTACAGGACAGGTTCTACCATGCGTCTTGGGTGGGTTTTTTTAACAGTGGTGAACGTTTTTATTCTTCGCTAGCACCTCCTACCTGAGAGAAAAGACCAAGGGTGGAAAACTGTATGAGTTAAACTGTGTCAGTCATACTACCAAGTAATATAGCTGATCAGAAATCGGCACATAGAAGTGCTTTATATTTCTTTGTGGTAATGTTAGACTGATGTTGTTGCTGTGATGGTCCAAGAATTATGCAAGAGGCAAGGATTTCTTTAAGTGATATCTTTGATTGGATGATCTGCATAGTTGGCATAGAGTTAGATAAGCTTCTGAATGCAAGACCCAATGAAGAATGTCTTGCATTTGAAAGCCCCATCACAACTATGCACTTGGTCCAACAAAAGGTATCACCCAAATAAATCCTTGCCTTTTTGTATTTCTTGTGCACAGGAGCTTCGGTACAAGTCTAAACAATATAGCACATATGGGTTTGTGACTGGGTGCAAGTTTTGGAGGTGGGTCTTGAATTTGTGCTGTCTGCTGTGTACTGCAACTTTAAACTTCCAAGGCACCCACCTACCTGCCTGCTTTCTGGCCTGCCCTCCATCTTGGTATGCAATTTCTGTTTTAATTTGCAGCTGGTACCACTTCCTTGCTCCTAGAGGTTTTACTGTGGTTCTTTCTTGAGCTGCTGTTGCTTCTTTTGATCTGAAACACAAGTCATTTAGAGTGAGAGCACGTGTCTGTTCGTGGTGTAGTGGGCTGAATAAAGCCTGGACTAGTCATTGCTGAGTTGGAGCTGGCTGCTTAAGAGGCCTCCCCCCTTGTGATATGGCTACAGCTCTTGGGTTTGGCACAGCAGAGATGGAGGGGAGATAGGTAACATTTTCTTGCATACCTCAGCCCTGTACCAAGGCCCAAGCCCAGACATAACCTGAGAGCTGCTGCTGGATGTCTAAAGCCCAGAAGGGGTAATGGAGCAGGCACAGATCAGTGGGGCTCAAGAAAGCCAAGCCAGCAATAGCCAGTGTCTGTGTAGCAGTCACCATGCCATCAGGTCCCCACTATATAGGGGCATGCTGACTGTGGCTGACTACTGCTTTTAAGAATGGAGCACATTCCGGGGTGCCACAGAGAAGGTGCTCCCATACTCTTTTTTTATGGTCCTGCTTTTTTTTTCCTTCTGTTTTACATGGAATTATAATAATTAAAAACACACATGTCGGCTTGTTAACTTGCACAGCAATTGACAAACTTGAGATTGTAAACTCTGCAGGGCAGGGAGCGTGTCTAATCTAAACAAGACATGACAAACACCAGATAAGAAGCAGGACAACAGTCCAAGCAAGAGTGGGTGTGGGTAAGGGTGTGGGTGTGGGTGCTGTTAATAAGGAGGAGAGAGGATAAGAGATTGTCTGGAAACCTGAGTTTTGAAGAGTAGCTACAAGATGAGGATACTGGTTCTTTTACAAGCACACAGGGGTGCCAGTCCTGTCATTTTTCTTACCATGATTCTTAACCAGGATGCCACGGCACCCTGGGGCGCATTGAGAGCCTTTCAGTGATGACATGGGGGGCCACACAATGTTAGCACTGATGGCTGTGCCAGCATGATTCACAAGATAAACCCAGAGATTTCAAATAGGAATTCCCTAGAAACATCCAGACCTGTTGTAGTCTGAGTTCTCTGCAACAGAAAAATGTGCGTGATTACTTTTCTGTAGTCCCAAAAAGAGTGTAAACAAAGTTAGCATTTTCGGAGTCTAATGAAGGGGGTGCCTGGAGTCTAAAAAGGTTGAGAACCACTGCTCGATAATGAACTGAAACCCATGCAGAGTATGTGTAAAACAGTGTCCAGTCAAGACGCACGTATTTACATGGATATTGAACTGAAGTAAACAACTACGCAAGAGTGCCTGACAGTGAGGGATCTGGCCTAGAGGGGGCAGTATAATAAAAGGCACAAAACTTGCAAAAGGTTAAAGGAGCCAACAGCCTGTTGCAAGGAGATGCATAAGAACTAAGATGTAGGTGGGGGTAAGTTTACATCTGGAGCCAACTTATTTTGCACAGATGGGCAGCAGTGGTTCCAGACACAGATTTAAATACTTTTCTTGTGTCACCCACTACTGTCCTGCTATTGCATGGTTCATACCTGCAAACCTCCTCCCCCACACATGCTCAATGCTTTTTTTGTGGTTAGATCCCACTGCAGGGCTACATTCAGGGGCATTCAGTAGCAACATCTCAGCTACCAAAGGATTAAAAACAGAAAGAGTGTAAGTATGGTCTCAGTGTCCATGTGGAAATGCATTAACTGCATTACTATTTCCACTGGAAATTATGTCAGGTCCATTAAGTGCAGCCAATTTTCTTACCCTATAGTCTGCCAAAATTACACCTCTACATTTTCCACTGCAATATCTTGTCAATGCCACCAGTGCTAAATTTGTCACAGATGATGCAAATATTTTATATCCTCTCCCAAGGGACCAAATTCTTTCTGCAGCTTGTGGCTTCTTCCCCATCAACTGGGGTCAAGTGTCTGAGTTACCCAGAAACAGTGATACCACCCTATAGACAACAAACAGGTCCCAAAATCAGGAATTATTTAGTAAAGGGGTTGTGCAATATATTGCCTTCTGGATGATTTTTCATATACACAGGTGTAAATTCAGGAGGATTAAGGGCTCATGATATTTGTCTGGTACTGTATCTACCAACTCCTGCAAAAATAATGGTGTTGGCTACTTGGGTTTCCTGTCACCACAAAGTACACACACACACACACTCTCCATTTTACAGATGTTTACACACCCAAGCTGCCAGGAATCTCACTCCCTTTCCTTCCCACCACCTTGACACACTTTCCTGTATCTTTGGGAGTTTGTTTTCTTACCAAGCAGTTGCCAATACACCTTTTTTGCTTTTAACCAGAAGGGCAAGCACTTTCCCAAGGTGCCAACAGTGCCTGGCAGAGGATGTATCTAAAAGCTGTAATTTACAACTTGGGCCACTCCATCTCCCAGCAGATACATTGAGTTGTTACATAGAAGGAACACAGGACCAAAATAAAAGGCAGGAGTAACAAAAACTCCTTAAGGGCACATTGTAAAGGGACACATTGCATGCCTGCCTCCACCCCAACACAAGAACCCAAGAGTACCTATAAAGGTTGCTAAAGGATTTGTGGAAGCAAAGGGGGGAGGGGAATGAGACAGCTAAGATGCTTTGGGCATGAGGGATGAAAAGAAATGCACCTTTACCTACCCACAAAAACCCCAGTGCAAAAATAGCCCCGAAATCCAGCAGATGTTAATACTCCAGGGAACTGGATTCAAAGAGCCCTGACCTGCTTTTCTTACTAGCTGAAATAAATATAGAAAGGTTATCCTCCTGACTGAACTCTGTTTATATTAAAGCATGAGGACAGAAAAGGCACATTCATTATCCAAGAAGCACCCAAGGGGTTATATCTTCCTGGAAAAAGTGACCTTTGGGGCTGAAAGATCTAGCTCGTTCTCAAACCAAAGAGGAAAGATGTTTTTCACAGTTTAATAATGTTTCCATTTAGTGGTTGACCCATGAAAGAAACTGATTTTTTTTTTTTACCTGTTCAGATATTTTGGGGGGCCTCCTGTTTTCCTATAACTCAAACCTTCAAGGTTGCCACTGACCAGGTTCTTTTAGAGAACCAAGTCTCTTCCCAGTTATAGGAATGAGAAGATCAGGGACGAGGTAAGTGCCAAAATGTGGAGTCTTTATTTGGTTCAAACTTGGAATTTACACTAAACTCTCATTACAGTCATCGGGACTAAAACTGGCTGAAGCATTCTCCATATATATCCTTGTGTCATTGTTTTGTATTTTTCTGCAAAGCACAGGCATGTGAAACTCATGTGGGCCTATCTGAGGCAAACATGGATATATGGTGATTGTTGGTTAAGAAATAATATATTCAGCTTCAGTGTCCCAGTTTGGCCCAAAGAGAATTTCAGGTACAACCAATTCCAATTTTGCAAGCTGCAGGCTACACATGGCAATCTAAAGGAAGCACACACAATTTGAAAGGAACAGTTATGAGCATTATCCTGCTCTCAAAGAAAACAATAAAAATCCCATTGATGTCCTGAGGCTTCAGGAGAAGGTAACAGAAAGGCCATCAAACCTGGCTGATCCCTTCTGATTCCACTGTAAACTGAGAGATTAGGAGAGGCAGCAAAGGAGGAGAGAACCAGACTGCCTCATGTATTTTTGTACTTTCCTCTGGACCTTCTTGTATAAGCCACTCTCAGAAACAAAATATTAGACTAGATGAATTGGGGGGTCTGATGCAGTATGGTAATTCCTATGTTCCAATGTTAAATGTGCCTGCAGATTGACTAAAAGCACTTATTCCTTTCCATTTTTAAATGGCAATGCAGTCGGTGGGAACTTGGCCTGTAAGGAGCTAAGGTGGGTCACTGGCCTCTACTTGAATCAGGTGACCAAGGTAGTCCAGCTGAACCTACAGTAAAAATCGACAGGTGACCTTGCAAGAGTCTCAAGCAATCTGGGAGCCTTATTACTAGCCCATAACTTCATTTGTGCCTTCCAAACTGCAAAATAATATTAAGGGTGAACTGCTCCACAGATCTACTGTACATACCTCAGGGAGCATGACTTTCTATTCAAATAAACAAACCCCACACGTTTACTCAAGTGTTCCGTGGCTAGAAACTGTTTTATTGTCAAAACCACAAGGAAAATCAGTGCAAAAAATGTTCTTGCAACTCTGCTTTTGAGAACAGAAGGGCTGGATTCCTCCTCTTCCCAGCAGGTGTGTGTAGGTGCACATACAAACTCCCAATTAGGCCCAGAGAAGCCTGACTTTCAGCCATGAATGTGTGGTTTGAGTGTGCAAACAGTTAAATACTACCCTACAGTCAGGTTCTGACCAGCCAAAATCAGACCTCAACAATAGCAAAATACTAACCGGACTTCTGTAGGAACAGCACTCTGCTCAGGATGCACAGAAGCTAGGAAACATAGCTGTGATTCCCAAAACAAATGTGTGCATGGCCTATTGTGTCTATTCTATGTAAATCCTGATACGCTTGATCTCAGCCCACAAGAGGCCGAGAAGTGATAAGTGCAGCATGTGCACAAGGGGTTAGTTGCTTGCTTTGGGGAATGCCGTTGAGAGCCCAGTCCTGCAAGCTCTCCACACCCAAAGCTCGCACTTGAGTGCCTGCAGTGTTGTGGAATGCAGAACGAGGCCTGCGCTCCCCAGCCCCCTGGGACTTGACTGCTTCAGCGGCAGAGCAGAAAGCCAGGCTCGCAGCAAGTCAGTAGTGAAACAGTTATGTGCTGGCTTCCTGCTTTGGACTCGGTAACCTTTGGAAAGTCCCTGAAATGACGTTCTGAACCTAACAATTAAAAAGGGTTTAATTATAGAGAGAGGCGAGGAGCCCTGGGAACATGCACCATCCTCGGAATCAGTAAACAACTGCAGAAAATAACACGCTCAAGCTGCTCGCTCTCTCCTGGTTGCTTCTTCCTTCTGCCAACGAGCAGGGAAAAAACTGAATCTAGAGAGACGGAAATTCGAGGAACCGGTTTTCTATCCTTAAGTAAATAATAATAATTAAAAAAAAAAAGAAAGAAACCTGGAATGGACAGAGTCTGTAGGCGTTGCGCTCGTTTGGTTATTTTGGCTGTTCTTGAAGATGGAAGGAGGGGGAAAGAGATCAGCAGCCAGGGAGACGAGCTGAAAGCCCAGTTCATGAGGCTGAAGCAAACAGAAGAGGAAGTGGGAACAGGGATCATTTGTTTGAAGCGTTAAATGTGATCTCTCCTAGCTGGCTTTCCGTTCTGGACTCCGGGTTTCAGTTCTCTTCAGGAGTCTGGACTAAGGGGGAAGGGAGAAGGATTTTCAATGCTATAGCGAGAGTCATTTCAAGGAGGGGCCTATTGGCTCAGCCTGGATGAGTTAATGACAAGGGACCAAATTCCAGTGACCTTCCTTCGCTGAAACTCCCACTGACTTTAGTGAGACCTTAGCCCGAGTAAGGGCTGCTGGTTTTGGCCCAGCAAATTTCACACTGAAGCGGTCTCATACCAAAAGCCTTGAAACGTTGACCGTTGTTAAAAAGAAACGGTCTCCTCGGCCTTTACGTATCAGCATGCATCAGGTTTTGTGTGCTAAAATCTGGAACGGATTATTTGCTAAGAAACTTTACTTTCTTTCTTTTTAGTTCTGATTTCAATAGCCTCCAATGGTCCCTGTGGGGAACTGGAGGGGGGGGAAAGTAGAGACAGCCACTATCAACTGCCGCTTTAAAGGCCTAAAAAACATATTTTAGTGATTTAAGTTAATGTGGATGTGAGTTATTTCCTTTAGCCCAGCCTGCCAGGTTTCAATAAAAATTGGAAAGAAGTAGTAACTAAGTGAAAGGGGGGGGTGGAAATGTGAATCAGCACGAAGACAGTCAGGTTGCAAAAATGCAAAGGCAGCAGCACTGTGAAAAAATGGGCTCAATCAGTTGAAATCAAAGGAGACACATCCAAGGCGGGGCGGGGGAGCCGGGCCGGGGAGCGGGCAGCCCGGGGGTTGTGAAACGCCGCGGGGCACTGAAACCTCCCGCCCGCCACCGGCTTGCGGGGGGATGCGGGGGTCTGAACTGCAAGACAACATAACATGGCTTCGCAAACGCGTCGGGGCCGGGAAGTCAGATGGTTTCGTGATGGTTTTGCCTTTCCGAAGAAACGTGGCCATAATTAGGTGACCTAATTATCCTGCGATGGAAAAATGCACTTGGCTGTTTCATAACAGATGGAGTCGCCGAGAGTGTTGTGGAATAAACATCTGAGAGGCTGGAGTGGGCAACTCTCGCTGTGAGGAGGAGGAGGAGGTGACGGAGGACGAGTGGAAACAGGCAGGACAGAAACCAAGAGGCTCGCATTGCCACCTCAGTCTGGGCTGCCACCCGGGACCTGCACAGGGCACCTTTTCTTTTTGTCGTTTTTTTGCAAACGTGTTACTTTCCTGATGCCAGCACCCGATAAATACGTGTTGATCTTTGTTTCACTCGGGCATCCACGTGCCCCTCCCTCGTCCCGCCAAAACCCCCCTCCCCACGACCCGCAGCAACTGGGAAATCAAAGCTGACGGGATTGCAAAACCATCTGTTGCCTCCTCCCCGCGCGGACAGAGGGGAGGGCGCAGGCAGCCGGCACCCGCAGGACACAGCCCGGCTCGCGAAGTCGGAGCGAGAGCAGAGGGCCTTGCTTTCTGCTCCCTCGCTTGTCACCTGATCGCCTTAACAACAACAACAAAAAGGAAATAAAAAAAAAGGCTAGAGTGGTGTTCAGTCGCTTGCAAAGCTGAGCAGCTCTCTGCCTTGCTGGAGGAGCAGAGCTGCTTGAGGGGTGGGACCCAACCAAAACAAACATACAGCTAGTGTCCAGCGGGGAGACTCATTCAAAAAAAAAAAAAAAGACCTAAAAAACCAACGTTACTACCGATCCTGTAAACTCAATCTCACACAAAGCAAAAGAATCATAATTCAGAACAACAACAAAAAAACCCACAGGCCTTGCAATGTACTTGCACCCGGCTGGGAAGAAAGGAGCGTCACTGCAAGAGCCCGGGTCAGGCTCGCTCTGGCCTCGCTGGCTGTGCGGAGGGCCGGAGCTACGCCTCTGCCGCGCCGTGCGCGCCTCCCCCTGCGGAGGTGACCTCCCTGCCCGGCTTCCCTGGGACGCAGCAAGGGGCGTGGGGGAGGGAGGGCAGGGATCCGGGCGCCTGCTGCACGGACATCAGAGGACTTGTGCGAAAAAGTTGCAGCCAAGCAAGCCAGCTCAGCCCATGATGTCACGAGCTGCATTCAAAGACTGACAAAAGGGAGAAAAGTCCTGCCCCCCTCTGCCCAATGCGGGGTAAATGGAGTGTGCAGACCCCCCCTCCCTCCCTCCCACCCCGTGCGCCGCGGGTGAACTCCTTAACAAACTTTCCTGCATTAAAAGCCCGCAGACGGGGATCTGAGGGTGGGTTTTGTTTTTTCTTGCAAGATGCTTTATTTTAATTTTTTTTTTCTGCTTTTCTTTGCTTTCTTTCCCTCCCCTCCTTCCTTCTAAAAGTTTTTTCTGGCTGCAACCACATGGGTGATTCAGCCCTGGTGTCAATCACCGCCCTTTTCTTCCCTTCCCCCCCCCCGCTTCCTCCTCCTCTAAGTGAATTTGGAGCTCCACCTCCATCCACCCAGTGCAAGCTGAAACTTTATAAATTCAGCTTAAGCCAAAGCAACCCCTGGAAAGAGGGCGAGGGAGAGAGACAGAGAGAAAGAAAAGGAGGGTCGTTGGAGCAAAGGGGGGGAAGGCATCCAACCCAGGGAAACTGGAGGCTGTGCCTTACTTACAACACTGTGATTCCACTTCTTTTTATATTATCCTTCCACCCGCTTTCCCCCCTTCCATACCCGAAGATGTCCACAGCTCTGGTGTCTCCAACCATCTTCGAGCTGAGTGAAGTTTTATGCAAGGTAAGCGGAGTTGTTCTCTTGGGGATCAACTTTGTGTCCAGGACTCTGGGGTGTGTGCGAGAGAGAAAAGGGGGCAAAGCCTGGTGGTTCCCCCTCTCCAGCCCCCCACGTCTCTTCCACTGGAGTCTTAGGTGCTTTTCAAGCCAAGTAGAGCTGTGTATTGGTGTGGCCCAAGTGTGGGTGAGCACTTGGACTCCCTTGGAGTGCTCGTGTTGTGTTGTAAGTCCTGGAGACTGCCCTGCACGGTAATCTGACTTGCTGTCTTTCTTCCCCCGCCTTTCCTTGTCCCTACCTAACTTTGGGCCGCTTTTATCTCCCTCCTCGCCATTGAGCTGTTTGGGGTTTTTTTCTTAAATCCTCTCCTTGCTCTTAATTCAGACCTGGTCTCTCCAGGGAAACTTTTCCAAAGTTCTTGGCCAGGCTAGATCCAAACTCCAGGTGGTTTTCTGCTGCCTTTGCTGCACTTCGCCCTCATCTTGCAGTTTTTCCTGCAAGTCAGTCAGTTGCAGGGAGAACTTCCTTAACCGTTCAGACTTCTGGTTGTTTCTTCTTGCACTGTTTGAGCTCTTTCTTTTTTCTTTCCCCTCTGCCAGGCTTCCCAGAGTCAATTTCCCTGCTGTGTTAACAGCCTCTACATTTTGCAGAGAAGAGTTACTAATTTCTGCAACCAGGGGAGTGGGAGAAGGAAGAGGGTGGAATAAATGGAGGAACCAAGTAGCCAAACTTGGTTTGAGAAGTTTCTCTTCGCCACTGATCCCATGCAGTGGAGTAGGGGTAGCTGTAAAAGAACTGAAATGGTGACTCTGAGTGCTGAGATCCCCCTCTCTTCCCATGGAAGCTGCTGGTGTGTTCAGCTGGGGAATCTGAGCTGGAGGGGAGTCGCTACAAAGAGTTCTTAAAAGTTGGAAAGTTTCTTCCCCCCCCCCCCCCAGGTCCTGCTCAGCCCCTTGCATTGTCTGAGCTGCTCCTGTCTGCTGCAGCACGCCTGATCTTGCCCCACTGTACTTCTTGCAGCCCCATACAGTGGTTAAGGGAGGGTTTGTAGCCAGGGCTTGCTTTTGGTACTGCCTGCAGACCAGTATCTGCCTCCCTCCTCCTGCACTTTTAGCTGCTTCAGTGCTTTCAGGGCATTTTACTTTCCTGATCAATCTCACCCAGCTCAAGTCTGCTTGGCTTCTCCCTGCCCTTCCCTTGTTTAGTTGCTTATTGGTGGTTTTTCGTTTTGCAAAGATACTCCCCTTCCCCCCCCCCTCCAATCTCAAAACTGAGTTGATTTGAGAGCAAACTGGGCTGCCCAAGTGCCAACAGGAGGACAAGCCCTTTCCCAACCTTGTTGCTTTGAAACTCTGAACTGTGCATTAGGTTTGCAGTGTCACTGCCAGGGTAAAGTTTCCAGTGGAGCTGGCTTTGTCTCCAGCAGGGTGCTTCTCTTAAAACCAGAGCCAGCAACAGAAACACTTTCACCCTTCAGGGAGTTCTTAGCAAGGCTCTGCCTTTTGCTTTAAAAACCTGTTGAACCTGGCTTCTATTTCTCTCTGTTCTCTTTTCAAAAGAGCTGGGACTGTTGCAAACTTGCTTATGGTTCTTCCCTCCAACAGATTTTTAATGTTAAAAAATACATAAATAACCCGCCCCCACAGATGGAAGTAACTGCTTCCTGATAATCCCTTCCAGACTTTCTTTGCAGCCAAAAGGCTAATTGCAAAGGAATCCTCTTGTGGTTAGGGGCGAAGGCTGGCCTGGATCACATGAAATGCAATTGCTACACTGGAGGGAGGACAAGAGAAATGGAATTAATTTAGAGTGGTAATTGGCATTTCTCTCTCTCAAAGTCTTATTGCCCCTCTGCACACTCATACACTTTTCCCAAGGTTGGACTGTCCCGAAACAAATCTTTCTTTTTTCCTATAAAGCCTTAGGTTCTCAGAAGTCTCTTCTGCAATCTTTGGAATTGGAGGGAGGGTCTGTGGAGGGAGTGGGATAACTGAAGTGGAGGAGCCATTGGAAGATCTGGTTCTTGGATGAGTTAGAGGACCTGAAGTAGTGGCTCCCCTACAGTGGGTCTAAAGGTGGGTGGTTGTCTGGGACAGGGGAGAGAAGAGAGTGGCAGGGGTTTAGCTCTTGCATGTGGTAGGTGAGGTGACCAATCCATTGCCTAGGGCATGGGAGGTTTTATGTACATCAGGGTCAGGGTCACCCTGTGGCTAGGTGGGACAGCTTGGTTGTTGCCTGGGGCACAGGGTCATATCTAACAGGATGGCTTAATCTTGGGAGGTAGGGCCATTGGAGGCCAGGTTGTTTTAAAGTTGCATGAGCTAATGAAGGTGGAATCTGAGTCTGTGGGGACTCAAGGGAGAAATTAGTTGCATTGTGAGGAGGGTGCTGGAAGAAACTAGTCAATTGACCACTTCTTGCTCTCTTTCCATAGGGCAACAAGATGTTGAATTACAGTCCCTCCAGTGTTGGAGGCTGTCTGCTGGACAGGAAAGCGGTGGGCACCCCAGCTGGCGGGGGTTTCTCCAGGAGGCACTCTGTCACCTTGCCCAACTCCAAGTTTCATCAAAACCAGCTCCTAAGCAGCCTCAAGGGGGAGCCAGCCCCTGTGCTGGGTCCCAGGGAGAGCCGCTTTCGGGACCGCTCCTTCTCTGAAGGTGGGGAACGTCTACTGCCGCAGAAGCAGCCTGGGGGACAAGTCAATTCAAGCCGCTACAAGACTGAGCTGTGCCGCCCCTTTGAGGAGAACGGTGCTTGCAAATACGGTGACAAGTGCCAGTTCGCCCATGGCATCCACGAGCTGCGAAGCCTCACTCGCCACCCCAAGTACAAGACGGAGCTGTGCCGCACTTTCCACACCATCGGCTTCTGCCCTTACGGGCCTCGCTGTCACTTCATCCACAATGCCGAGGAGCGCCGTGCCGTGGCTGGGGCCAGGGACCCCGCTGTCGCCGACAGACCTCGCCTCCAGCACAGCTTCAGTTTTGCCGGCTTCCCCAGCTCCGCTGCCAATGGGCTGCTGGACAGCCCCACCTCAATCACCCCGCCACCTATCCTGAGTGCTGATGACCTTCTGGGCTCGCCCACCTTGCCTGACTGCGCCAGCAACCCTTTCACCTTCTCCAGCCAAGAGCTGGCCAGTCTCTTTGCCCCCAGCATGGGGGTGCAGGTGCCCAGCGGGGGGTCACCCACTGCTTTCCTCTTCAGGCCCATGTCTGAGTCCCCCAACATGTTTGACTCGCCACCCAGTCCTCAGGACTCTCTCTCTGACCAGGAAGGCTATCTGAGCAGCTCTAGCAGCAGCCACAGCGGCTCAGATTCGCCCATCCTGGACACCTCAAGACGTCTTCCCATCTTCAGCAGACTCTCCATCTCTGATGACTAATTTGGGGTTGCCTCTTGTCTCCCTCTCACCTGTCTATTACAATGTTAAGCTGAACCCCCTCCCCCTACCCCGAGCTCCCCTGGTTGCAGGGTTAGACGTTAACATCAAGGCAGTCCACTTGCCGCTAGCTGACTCACTGGCTTAAGCCTTAAGTGCCAAATTACATTAAAAAGCAATAACCGTTTACAAAATTAGTGCCTTTAACATTTTCACTGTGACTATTACCTCTCCAGCTGCAGAGGGCACCCGCAGCCTCCTCTAAAGCTCTGTGCACTTCCAGATGTGCAGGGAAAATCCGGAACCAGCAGCTCCCTCCACTGGCCACAATACTGCATCTTCCCCTTTCAGTCCCTTTGCCCCTCCCTTTTCTATTGGCCAGTTGTTGCTAGACTTAAGGCATGTGGACAGCTGTTAACATCCAGCCCTTGTGCCCTATAAAGACTAATCTTGCCTGGATCTGCTCAGGTCTGCAGGAAGAAAAGCTGAGAATGGACAAAGATTGTAACATGAGTGGGACTTTGACTGGGGGGAAGAAAACAAACAGATGGACTATGAAAGACTTGATTTTGGTGCTAAAAGTTCCCCATGTATTCATGTGACATCTTTAAAAAAAGAAATAAAACCAGAGGGGAGGGGGGCTAATGGAATTCATTCCACACACAAGTTCTGTGTAAACCAAGTTCCAGTAGGCATAGCTTTAATGGTTTTGCTCTAGAGTACTTTAGACCTATCTTAGAGCACTCACGCCAAGCTTTTTATTATTTTTTTTTCTGGGTTTTAATTTTGTATAACTTTTCAGAAATTGGAGAGCAAATTTTGCTTGTCACTGCACAACAATATAAAAAGCTTATTTAACTTATCAAAACGTATTTATTGCCGAAACCTATGCTTTTTTGTTAATTTTGTTCATATTTATCGGGATGATGAATCCATAGAATATATTCTTTTATGTTTAAATTATGATCTTCCATATTAATCTTAAGATTGTGAAGTGTCTTTTTTCCTTTTTTCCCCCCCCCCACAGTTTAATATATTATACTACAATGACATTTTTTGTAACTTTACACTTTTTTGGTTATTTTATTTTAAAAAATGAAAAATTAATTTAAAAAAATGCGAAAACTGTGTTTGGATTATTTATTTTAGAAATTCCCCTTTTTGTGTTGGACTGCAAATTGAGTTAATGTGTTTCTTTGCCTTTCCTCTTTCTCCTCTTCCCCTGGGTGTTGTACACACTTGGGCTCTAGAATGTACATGCATAAGCTCTGCTGTGAGACAGTATGGAAGAAAGACATTTTACTTCCTTTTTTTTTTTTTTGTATAGCTTCTTTAAAGGAAAAAAAAAAGCCTTTGGCTTGAAGTGCCTATCTGAAGACATTCCAAATACAGTTTGTCTCTGAGTTTCTGTATTCCAAGTTCGGAGTTTTCCTTGTTGAGGTGAACGGGACTGGCACAAAGAAAATAATGAATGTAATTTTTTCCCCCTGTTACTGTTCACTACATTGCCTTTTTTTTTTCCCTTTGTGTGAGTTTATTTAAAAGAATCTCTTTTGTAACGACTGTTTGCAGTTTAAATCAATAAACCCCAAGTCTTTTTCAAGAAACTGACAATGAAGCTGGTTTTACTTGCAAACACAAAGTGCTGTTTCTTAACTGCTCATTTAAAATGCAGAGTACTTTCCTCCCCCAGTCTCCACAATCTGCAGAGAGCCCTTCAGGTATGCCACTTCCTTTTTCTTCCTTTTCTTTTTTTGAGGTGAGACACTGGCTTAGCCAAGCATGCAGGTTAAGAAAAAGCACAAGGTGGCTTTTTTCTTCAAGCTTTCATCCTCTTCATCTTTCATGGGAGATTTTCTCCCCTCTTGAGTGGAAGGTTGTCAGTTCCCACAGACCTTCTTCCTCTCTTTATGTGTAGCTTGAGCTGTTGGATCTCTTTAGCTTTTACTGTAAGAGGTAAATCTTGCTCTAAGACAGTAGAACTGTGCTTTGAGACTCTGGCAAACCAAAATCTATTGTAATTCATTTCAGGGCTTACTTCTTGCTAATACTGTTACAGCTTGGCTCCTAGAGGGAATGTTCTCTATTTTTACAAAGGAAAAGAGCAGCCAGCCCCCACAGCAGATCATTTAAGTATAAAAGCCATCATATAGCAGAGCCAAATGTTTAGCAACTCCTTCAATGCAAAATTTAATTGGTGTTCTTGGTGATTTACTGAAAGCATCTTTCAGTTCTTGGACACTTTCTCCATGGTGTTAACTTCCTTGAGACTGCCCTTAGGGGAAGACTAGCTCTTTTTTTTTTTTTCTGTCTGCAAAATGAGCATCTTTCCAACCTGTAGGTAGAATGCTTACGGAATCAGCCTTTCATTCTTCTTCTTGCCCGGCCTCTAGATTTGGCCATAAACTCCCAGATTCCTTTTTTTTTTTTTTTTTAAGAAAAGCATCTTTATAGAACAAAACTGGGATACCCCAGGATCTTTGCTAAGCTGCTTTGGTATTAGTGGTCTTTTGCCCCTAGGATGACAATTAGTATAGTCTGGAAGGTAGAATTGGAGTGGAGTTGCTAAAGATGAGTCGTTATTTAGGTCACCCAAAAGCCATATGAGATTTATCCAGGAGTTTATATAACAAAAGCACCACATTCTCCTGAGGGAAGAACACCAGGGGTGCAGACCTTATTTTGTTAATGCTTGACAAATGTCCTTCAAATATTTTCTGCAGACTGCAGCAATCTTCTGCTTGCACTTGGACATTGGCATCATCCCTTACTTGGAAAAGGCTGCTCAAGTCTAAAAGAATTGTATCCTACTAGGAGGTCCTTGGCAGTTGTACTGCTTAACTCTTGTTCCCAAATGTTTAATGGCAGTTCTTTTCTTTTCTTTTCTTTTTTTTGGGGGGAAGGGGGTGAGAGAGAAACTTGTACAGATCCACTTGGAGATGCAAAGGCTCTTCTGCCATATTCCAGCATGTGAACGTGGAGACTGAAACTGCTGCCTTACAAATATGCTTTGCCTTGTTAATGATTGATGGATACAGCTGTGCTACTTATGTGTTGCTCTGTGAGAAGCCTCTAAAAAGCTATGGTGATAGCACACCTTTGCAAGCATATTACATGGTTCCCTCTGCTGTGCAGTGCTCTAATTTAGTGCCAGCTCTTGGAGATGGTTTGTTCTTTCCTCATGAATATGCCCTTGGTAGTGGGTGTTTTTCAATGGTTAAAAACAACTTTAAGGCTCTCATGAGTCAGGGGACGCTAATAACCTCTGAACAGGCCATCTATTTTGTATACCTTTTTAAATGATGGGGAGACTTCAGCAACCTGGGAATCTCTTGGCCTCTCTGATTAGATAAATATAGCTAGATACAAAGCTTGGCTGTGGCATAGAAGATGTTTTGAAGGTGCTGAATGGGTCCCCTTGCCAATGGTGAAGAGCAGCTGTCTCTAATTCTAGGGTTATCAGCTGCCTTCACCTTGACCATGAGGTGGTAGTGTACTCTGTTTTTAGAAACAATACACAGTCACTTCTGAGTTTCTTCACTCCTCTTCTGCAGAAGAGCTTGAGGCAAGATCGGTGCAACTTTTCTGACCTAATGGTTCTTGTGCAATATTCGGTTCTATTTCTCCTCCCCTTCAGCAAGAATGCGAGGCTAAGGTAGTTAGCGAGGATGTATGAGCCATGGTGTCTTCAGTATGTTGAGAACTGGTCAATAATTCAGTTGCTTCTGATTTTGTCTTGTCCTAACAGACTGAAGCAGGTATGAAGGCTTGCTACCTCATGCCAGACAAGCTGGAGATAATGCCTCCATGTCCAAGGGAGATGAACAAAATATATGGTTGAGGAGGAGATTAGCAGTTCATTTGTAAGGGTTACAACAAAGGGGCTTATCTTGATTCTGCAATTGCTACTGAATGTTCAGGTGCCTGCAGTTACAAAGATGGCTATTAACCATCTTTCAGCCTCACTTGTTTCCTATTCTTTTCACATTAAGGTGACATGACTTACAATGGTTTTCATCTTCAAAAACTTCCAGCCACTTTAAAGCCATCCAGAACTTGTAGCTAGTGCAAAATGAAGCAGCCTCTTTACTGATTGCATTTCCCACATGAAGCACATCTTACCCCTGTCTGATTGCCTCAAGAGGGCTTGCTAAAGAATAGGTGCTGGTTTTTAATTTGATGATTTGCCTTCCTCTGAAACTGCAGCCGTTGCAGCTCTCTGAAGAGCTCCAGCTCATAGTTCCTTGATGCAAACAAGATGGGGGGCTGTTGGCAAGGCATTTGCACTGAGGAGTTACTGGCTCAGAGTGCTTTCCTTCCTCTTATCCCACCCACAGGGGCTTGACAGATTACAGTTGGTGTCTGCTGGGAAGTGATGCATGACTCACCTGCTTCCCAAACCTTTCTGAAGGTGGTGGGTGGAGTAAGAGCAGAGCGAGGTAGGAATGTTTATAAGGGTGGGAGATAGGCAATGAGGCAGCAAAGCAACATTAAAAGTAGTATCCAACAAATATTTGAGTTTTTTTGCTTTCAGCTATTATTTCCCTTTTCAGTGTAGTTAAAGGATTGTTGGAAGCAGCAAAAATGTTTCCAGATGAGACTTGAAAACCGTGGCACAGAATCAGGAAGCCTGTTAGAAGTTCTTCTGGGCAGGATCGATGCGAGTCGAATTCCTACCATAATGGATCCCTGGTCTACGAAAGTGGCATTGAGCTTGCTACCATAGTATAGACAGTGCCAGGAGCTACCTGGGGGTAAGTAAACAGAGGGGGCTGTCTTGAAAGCTGAGCAAGCATATGTAAAAGAACTCATAGGAGGTCACTGTAGATAAAGAGGGAGAATAACGGTAGAGTAGGTCCATGCAAAGCTTTTTAAAAAAGGGCAGGAGCAAGCTAATACCTCCTTGTGTTCACAAAATGCTGAACTAATGGTGGGGCCTACAAGCAATACTAAACCGGATCTCCAAAAGTGACTCAGGACTCAGAGCATCGCTGTGAGGAAGGTTTGGAGTGGGAAAAATGCCTGGAGCATTTGGCACACGTTTGAGTCTGGACAGTAGGACTTTAGGGAAGATCTAGAAAGAAGCTATTATAGTCTGGGAAAAAGGTGAGGCTTCCGGTAGATGTAAAGGGATATTGCTGCAGAGGTGGGAGAGGTAGATGAACAGAGATATAATTGAGAGCAAAGTTTGATCTTGAGATTAGAAATAGACATTTCCCATGCCTCAGAGAACTGTGTTTGTCTTTGGGAGCTAAAGGAGCACAGGCAGAAGCCATGGGTTGACAAGAGCCAAGGCTACACGGCAGCCCCTGAAACCATAGCACTAGCCTTGGAACTTTTTGGCCACTTTCATCCAGAACATCAGAAGATGGTACTGCCTGGTAAGGTATCCTTTGTTCTCAGACCCTCTGGCCCAGTAAGCTGGCCTATGCTTCACAAAGCCCATACCTATTCCTTAGAAAACTTCCAATGAGAGAAAACACCCTTAATCAATACCTGCTGTGCTGTGACTTATCCCTTCAGGCAGCACTACAACTTGATTTATAACCTCCCCCTCTGAACTGAGGGGTTATAGTGGAAACAGACACAACGTTAAACATAGCCGAGGGCATCGAGGAACACAGTTCTGCAATAAACCAAGGAGGAAATGGGACTATGGGTCGGTTGCTGCCAGGCATGATGTGGTTTCTTGTGTTTCCTCGTGGGCAGAACAGAACTTCTATTTGGCTGGGGCAGCTCTCAGGGCTGGGTTGTGCTTATTATACTGCAAATGTTTTGAATTCCACATTTTAATTTTCACAAGGTGGGCTTTTTTTTCATTTTGATGGTTTTACTACTAGTCCCATAGCCACTCTGACTTGGTTTCAGGCAAAACTGTGCTGCTTTATTGAGATGCAAAAGATGAGCCTGGAGCTCTTATTGTCTATGCTCCAGTCTCAGATTAATCTCTTTTTATGGGTTCATTTTATGCCTCCCACTCCACCCAGCCACCACTACCACTTAGAACAATTTCACTTCCATGCATTGACTATTTAGTATTCTCCAAGCTTTACAATTGTCTGTGGCAGTTGTAACTGCCAGCTAGACACTATCACAAAACTCAGGGCATTGTATAGGTGGAGGTATTCCCTCCCCAGTTTTAAACCTGATATAGATCTGCTATGAAAAGAACAACTGAAACTAGTGGAAACAGATTATTTCTATATTCTAGACATTCCTGCAGAAAACAGAGGCATAAATACTCTGAGGCTGGAATGCCCATTGGTATGGAGCTGTAAACTTTTCTCATGCTGAAGTTGTATCTCTGGCATAGGGGGAAAAAGAGGGAACTCAAGTGGACAACAATTTGAAAACAGATGACCCTGAAATAGGTAGGCACATTATGTTCTGATTGGGTAGTAAGCATACTTGGTACTTCTTACATAATTGTTTCATATATGGGTCTGGAAATACTTTACAAAGGTTTGAGTAGATCTTAAGGGCCAAGTACAGGCAGTCAAAAAGCCTGAGGCTGAATCAATTTAATCTTTGCAGGTTGATCTAAACTGCAGAGATTGAACTGATAAACAAATGAACAGGCATTCACTTTTGATTCTGGAAATGCAGCCACATGCCTAAAATGGCCCAGGCCAGAAACCAGGGGGTGCTAGAGCACACCTCCCTGCTCAGCTGGAATAGACAACTTGGGCCAAGGCTACCCAACCCACCCTGTGTGGGGGTGTTTGTGGGGAAGGTGCACAACCTGCTGGGGGACTGTGAGTTAACCTGAATCTGGAGGGGGTCTGGGAGAGAAGTTCAACCGCTTTAACTTAAATCAGTTAAGTCTGATACTACATCCATCCAGGTTTATCTTAAGCTGGTTTCAGCCATTTTGAAAGCAGTCTATGTGCACTGAATGTTTGTTATGTTACAGATTCTGCTCACTAATACTGATTTATGTGTAATTTTGGTCCCTAGCCAAGAGGTAGGCAAATAGAAATGGATCTATTTCACGGATGAGGAAACTGAGAGCAGATAAATGAAGTGACTTATTCTAAATGGCACAGTGAGTCAGAGGAAGGCCTTGAAATAGAATTTAGGCTGTTTCTCTCCTGTCCCAAATGAGACCACAGCAAATATTTCCTATGAATGCTATGAATGAACAGATGCCAATGTTGATTCACAGGACAAAGATGTAGCACTCAAGCCAGAGAAATGCTAGGCATTACTTATGGCTTAGGGCTGCAACCTATAGCCTGCAGGCCAGATCTGGCTTGTAAAGTGATTTCATCCAGCCTCCAAGGCTGGGATGGCAGTAGCAATTTGGTGGCAGGGGGACTGGTGGTCTGGGGAGTAATGGCCAGGTTGGAAACAGTACCCCACCTTCAGAATGAACTATGCAAATTTGGCCCACCACTCCTAATAGGCTGCTGACCCCCTCACTTAGGGTAATAACAGCAGACCCTAGGGGAGAGGCTAGAGTGTGCAAAACAAAAGCACATAAAATCATTTGTTAACATTTTCTTGTTATGTTTTAAGAGATTTCTTTAGTTAGCCTGTTTGGCAGACATCAACATTTTCCCTGTTAATGGTTGAACAGAGAGAATATACTGCAACCACAATATATTTATTCAGTCAAGTATATTTGTGAAAGACCGTGTTTGCAGGTAAAGTAATGATGGCAAGTAATTATATAATAATGGTTTAATGATGTCATCTCTCTGAAAAGGGACTGTAAAAAACCAGCAGGTTTCATGATCATTTTCTCTTGACTACAGTACAAATCTAATAGGATCACTTTACAAATTAAGCCATTTTTTTTCCAGCTAGCTCTCAAATTCAGCCTGTATTTAGTGATGTTAGCTCTCCCTTCCCCACCTCTACTGGCACGACTGAGCTAACAGTAAAATCTTCCTTGTCTTTAAATTCAGCTATGCACGGAGAACAGATCTGCTGAACAAGGTATTTGCCATTTTTAGTTGCTAGTCCTACCATAACAACCCTTTAAAGTGGGTGGAAACAGAACAGGAAAGAACCCAAGCAATTTGTAATAAGTTGAAAGCAGGCAGTTGTAGGAGTGAGCCTTGTGATAGGAAAGGGAGGCAGGAGGTCTGTAGGGTTATCATCGTATCATTTGGATTGGCAGGGACTTCCAGTGAGTCACCTAGAAACATCCCTCTGAACTATGACAGGATTGATTTGGCTATCCCTAAATCACCTCAAATACAGATAGCTGGCGAGTGTTAACCTTGAATGTCTGCACTGCTGACAATGCCATAGCATTCCCTTGGCAGTGCATTGCATTGCCCAAGCTCTTCTAATGTTTATATATTTATCCTAATATTTAACCTGAATTGCCTTGCTGCAGCTTAAACCTATTAACTTCTTGCCCTGTCGTTTTTTGGCTTACAAGGATGGAACCCTGCCCTCCTGGTAAAGTCCCTTCGTAACAATGAGGGACCTGTATCCTCTCTCTCTTGCACTCTCTCTCTCATCTTTTCTCCAGCCCAAATATTCTCAGAGCTGAAGGTAGGGCCTGGTGGCACCTCTTGGCCTTGTTACATGGTGCTTTTAGGCAGCTCCTGGAGCTCTTAAGGCTTGGATTGTCCACACATTAACACTTTAAAGTGGAGATAAGCACTTGTTATGCCTCTCCAGGGCAGGATTATCTCTGATCCCCACTACCCAGCTCCTGTTCCATTAAGGTATGGGCACTCCCCACAGATGTGCCACACAAGTTGAAGTCCTCCTGTATCTCTCACACCCCTGCCTGTAGAGCAGGGATAGAAGCCTGTCCTGGCTCACCAGCCCTCTAGTGGGAAACACAGCTACAGATCCCAGTCCTATCCCTGCTCCCCAGGCCTCTAGTGGCAAATCACAGCCCTGCAAGTCAGGGACTGTCAGAGAAGTTTCTAGACTAAGGGTGTGACTGCCCCAAACTCCAAGCTAGTATTTGGAGCATTTGTATAATAAAGCCTTAAAAACTAACTTACTTATTCAGGAAAGGCATTTGCTTTTGCAGGCTTCTTTAACATCCTTTGCCCTCTTATTTTCTATTCCTTCAGTTTTTTTCCCAGTTTGCTTACATTTTAAAATACAGTGCCCCTAAACTAACCTCATTTCTTCATTTAGTGCCTGATTCTCCTCCCTTTGACTACAGGGGAGGCTGGCAGGTTGCTTTGTGCTCTGCTGTAAAAACCAGTAGAGGCACTATCCTGGATACAGCATCGA
Organism: Crocodylus siamensis; assembly: GCF_052110815.1. Lineage (NCBI taxonomy): Eukaryota > Metazoa > Chordata > Crocodylia > Crocodylidae > Crocodylus > Crocodylus siamensis. The sequence continues at coordinate 224,248,060 of NC_143396.1, read as the reverse complement.
CCTTTCGTCAGAGCCTCTCATTGCTGCCTTATCTTCGGTTTGTTATTCCCTGGAGCGCTGACCCTTTTCTGTAGTGTGACTGCTTAGCCAGCTCTCCCCCATACTATGTTGCTTAAGATTTGTTATTACTGAATTTCATTTTTCTTTTCAGTCTATCAAGATCCTGCTTCCTGGAATAGTTCACAAGCTGCATCTTTTGGCGCGTCACAGAAGGTTACCAAGACCTGGAGCTCCAAATGGAGGTTGCAGGCTTAAATGCCATAATACCACTGGTCAGTTGTACTTGGAGGCTAAAAAAAATTATTCTTATCTCCAAAGAATATACACACTGAAAGCTGGGAGTTGGTTTGGCTCCCCTTATCATTATTCCAGCTTGCATAAATTATAGCTGTTAAAAATGGTCGTAAAATTATTCAGCCTTTTAAAAAAAACACCCCAAAACAGGCATAGAATTTGACCTTGTGACCTCTCCTATCAGATCAATTCCAAAGAGTGACCACGCACTGTGTGAAGAGGTAATCTTTTATTTATTTGTTCTATGTGTATTACCCTTTAGTTTCAACAAGTCATCTACGTGGTCTCTTAGAATTGATCTGAGAAGGAGAGGGTCATTTTTCACTGTCTCCTTTAGAATTGTGACTATTGCAGTTCTAGTTCTTTGTAGTCTCTCATCTGAGTTAATCTCACCTAGTTTCCTAATAATCTTTATTGATCTTCTGTGGACACTTTAGCTTCTTCTACACCTTCCTGCATGTGAGGCAGCCAACATTAGATATATACAGTCCCAAACATGGTCAACATAACTGTAGTGCAACATTTTTCACCATAGTTAGTATATCAAGGTGTTTCATTTGGGTGAACATTTTTATCTTTTAGCCAGTGTTAATTCTTTTGCATTGATTCAAGATGCATGAATTTTGCTATCCTAGAGCCCATTTCCACCACCTGAAATTCTTCACAGTTACCATTCTGAATCTCCACTCAGGGCCTGATTCTCTTCCTGTTGACTTCAAGCAGGAGTGGCCTTGTGACCTAGCCCATGCTGGAAAGAACAGAATAATTGCCAGGTTGGAAATAGGCACTGTCATTTTACCATCCTAAATAACTTAGAGTTTTTCAGCTCTGCAAAGTGCCTCTAAAGAGAGCACCTTGAGAGACTATGGCAATTGCCTCTCAGTGACTACAGATTTTACCTGCATAGTTTAAAAGTAAAATGGCTCTTCTAATGGTCCACCCTGCAAATTCAGCCTACAGTCTGGAAGTCAGAAGTCACACCTTAGTCAGCAATGCTCTTAATGAAAAAGAGGCCAAAGGAGATGCTAAAGCTCATGGGTAGATCCAGGATTTTGCAAAGGGGAGGATGACAGTAGTGACCCAGGCTGCACTTCCTCATTATCAGCTTTCCTCCACACCCATCCACCTGGCAAACCATGCTGCAGGATCAGCATCTTTCTTGAAGTCCCTAAATCAGAATCTTCCTCCACCCCCTGACCTTAGCACTTCTCCCCTTTCCCTCCATGCTCAGCAGCACATACCCTTCTCTCCCATTTCCCCCTCTTCTTCCAGCTACAGCTGCCATCTCTAGTTGATCAGCGGGTGGAAGGAGCTCAAGAGCTGCTCTGCTTTTCCAGCTGGGCTGTGCAGGGTCCAGGCTCAGCAAGGGACAGCAGCAGTCATGGCAGCAGTTGCAGGTGGGTTCCTTCTCTGTGAGCTTGCTCCCAGGGGAACACTTGGGGGTCAGGCAGGAAGGTGGAACCTGCCCACGGCTACCACAGCTCCCTGTGCAGCCTGGCTAGAGTGGGACAGGGTGCTTGGGAGCTACCCCTTCCCCTGGGCCTGCAGGGGATAATGGAGGCAGCAGTGGGTGGGGGAGAGAGGAGGGGAGGGGGCACTGGGATTTGGGTGGAATCTCACCTGCTTGGTGGACTTAAAAAGGTCTCCAGATACTATTCCCACAGCACAGTCCAAAAGGGGATGTGACAGCACTACTGTACCCCCTCTGAACCCACCTCTGCCTGAGCTAGGCCAGAATAAAAGCGACAGAATTTTGAGTCACTGAAAACAGTGGGTATTACTCTGAATACATATAAGAAGCAAATGTATTGAATAAAGAGTAACATCATTAGATAGATCGTAGATATATATATAACTTTATATATACAGAGAGACATATTTTTATAAAAAAAACCCATCATTAGACAGTTTTCAGAGCTGAAACATGCTTGAATGAGGTCAGCAAGTTTCACCTAGTGCCATCTTTAGTTGCCATGTATGAAATAGTATTGATCTCTGTTAGTCATCCTTGAGACAGCCCATCTGCTCATTGCTCCAAGGAGTAGTAGTTAGCTATGACTGTTCCCTAGGACTTAATTGCTTTTTAATACATGAAAAACTTTGTCCACTACCCTATGGCTGTTTATTGTCTTTGACAGTCTTTACAAAACCCTATTGAAATCTGATTGAAAATTCAGGTGAGCTGTGGTGTATTTAGTGGGTCACCTTTATCTGCTTTTTCCTTAGCTTTTCTCATGCAGCACATGACTCCATTGTCACATGCAGCACGATTAGCCATTTAAACCACATAGTCTGATAAAACTTTAACCTTGCATCCCACAAGTGGTTAAACTCTGAGCACTACTGGAAAGTGAATGGAGGCATGCACACAGTAAAGGACAGAGGGAAGTGCACTCAGGGGATCTTGGACGAGTACTCTGTGAATTCAGTTCAAGTTTAAGGTGCATTTAGGGCTTGCTGTATAGTAGTTTACTTGACAGGAAGCTGAAGACTTTCTGCTGAAGAGAAAAAGCCTCCCCCTCCCCCTTCCTCCTCATCACAAACTTGTGCAGGAGGCTAAATGGAGCCAGTCCAGCTTAGTCATCTTACTACAGTGACTGCTTATGAGAAGGGGGTTGGTGACGGAGGAAGAATAAACAGTGTCCATTTTCTGAAGCTAATTTAAGTTGCTGTTGTCAACCGCAGAACAGACCCATGGATCTTTTTCAGTGTGCACCAGAGTGTAGCCACGTCTGCTTAGGTTTCACAAACAGCAGACACTGCACTAAAGCTGGGAGAAGAAAGGTTAGGGCTGCCAGGCTCTTTTACGGTTAGGGCTGCCAGGCTCTGGAATGGGCTCCCAAGGGAGGTGGTGCTCTTCCCTACTTTGGGGGTCTTCAAGAGGAGGTTGGGTAGATATCTGGCTAGGTATTACGATACCAGCACTCGTTCCTGCCCAGGGCAGGGGGTCGGACTTGAAGATCTGTTCAGGTCCCTTCTGACCCTAGATACTATGAAACATTTTCCTGGCCAACTCTGTCAAAACTTCTACTGTGTATGGCCGAAACAAACTGCTAGCAAACAATTATCAGACACTTGCTCGTCGCTAACAATGTCTTTATTTCCCCTGGTTCTCTCCTGTCCTCCGCTGTGCCTAGGATCTGTTCTCAAAAAGGGCAAAAGCTAGTGTCACCACTGATCCTGTCACTCAGTCTCCAGTAACTGTTCCCATTCTGATTACAAGGCAAGGGACATCCTTGTCCATCCACCTAATTGGCCAGTCTCAGTACCGTGGAAGCATAAGCCTCCTCAAGACTGCTCTCCAGTGCAGGCTAATGTATCAGCCATACATAGCTCTGCTTCTCTCTGCCATTGCTTCCAGAATCACCCTTCTCCATCCTTCATTGCCCCACTTTGGCATCACTCCTTACAAAAGGGTTTTTCTGCAGCTTCACCAGTTTGACCAGTGCTAGCCAGCCTCAGGAGCTGCACAGCTGGCTAGATCCTTTTCTGCTCACCCGTTCCGTAGTTATAGCTGTCAGGGACTGATATTCCTAATGGCATCTCTCAGGGGACCATTGTCAGAACTGTTACAGGATGACAGCAAAATGGTGTTTCACTTCTAGCTGGCCTCTCTTTGCTGTCCTCAGCCTTTTTAATCCCAGTTTTCTGAGGAAAGAGACTAAGCAGTGGGCTACAATTGTGTACAATAACACGATTTCTTCTTAATCTTACATCTGCCTTGTAGCACACTCAGACGTTTAAAAAAACAAACAAACCAAAAATGGCACTTTAAACGCGGGGTGGTCCCACACCGAGCCCAGTGCCTGCCCAGAAAAGAAATCACGCTAGCTGGACCCAGCTCACCCAGCATCTGTATACATCATGTACCTTAGTGGGGCTTTTTTGACACTTTTATCTAACAGCTGATTGAATCAGCTGTTAGATAAAAGCGCCAAAAAGTCCCACTGAAGTCCCCAGTCTATACAGACACTGTGGAGCCAGGTCAAACTAATGCACACTGCCGCTTCTGATTTTGTTTGTTTTTTTAACATCTGTATAATTCAAATGGATTTAAACTTGTGGAAATTGAACCCTTCCTAGCAATTAAGGTCAAGACACACACCTAGTGAGTGTTCAGGTCCTCACTTCATCTAGGATTCAGTGCATGAGTGGATCATTTTGACAGGCACATCTTTGGGTTGCATAGGAAGCCTACTGAGGTATTTTATCAACCTTACATGCCTGCTGACCACTTTGCTCAGCTGTAGAAATGGCAGTGGAGATTATATCAGCTTCTTCATTCTCTTGTGGGCTCCAACAATAAAGATTAATATTACAATTAACTCACATTGACACCTAGCAACCTTCTAGCACTCAACACACACACCTTTCACCCAAGCTTTTCCCAACCAGAGATCTATAGGTCAATCAAACTTTCTAAGATGAATGTGCATGCATTGTGGCTGAATTCAGTTGGAAGTGTCTTGGGCACAGCTTGACTTTTTTACTTAGCTGTACAGAATTTCACGCAGGTAGAGCAACAGGTGTTTCAAAATTTAACTAATGGCAGGTGCTGCCGGTCTCCATTTTGTTAGACTGGCATGGCTGAAAGGGGGGCAGTTTGCACCAAGCATGCTTCCACTATCCTTAGTTTTAGATGGTATTTCAGTCCCTGGTTTCATTTGCTTGGTAAAAAAGTTTAAAACAAAAACAAGAAGAAAAAGGAAAGAGAGAAACCAGGAGCAGGAAAAGAATAGAAAAATAAACCAAATATGACTTTGTAGAGGGGCTGGTTCTTGAAACCCTTGTTATGTCTGGCTTTTCAGCTAGTCAGCAATCTTTCACGTGACAAGTAAGTAAAGAAATGGAGCTGCAGTACCTGTAAAACAGAGACAGCCTTGTCAAAGTATTGTGCCAGGAAATACAACGTTTTCTTGGCCACCTCATACATGATAAAAGGTTTAAACCTAGCATAACAGACGGCTTATCAGCCTTACTATCTGATGAGAACAGCACCCTCAAGAGACCAAACTGACATCATCTAAAACCTCACTAGCTTAAGGCAGACTCTGAAGTATCTTCCTAAGATACAGGCCATGTCTGAGTTGAACTGTCTGTACTGAACTTGCAAGCACTTTGCTGGAGGAGCACAAATAACAAGAATCAGCTTGAGTGGCTTTTTTTGTTTAGTATGCCTTTTTTGCCGTTCGGCAAATGAACACAGAGCAAAATAGAAAAGAGCCCTTTACAACTTCAAGAGGAAACACTCTTGGTGGGCTTGTCTGGAGGAGAGGCAAAAAAGTACAGCTTATGCTTTGATACAAAGTTCAGCACCAAAATTCCCCAAGGTCCAGGGGTGTTTGGGTCTGGGACTTGGGTTCATCCTACAGCAATGAGAGAGGCTCATTACGAAGTTCAGACCTGGATCCAGATCCCAGCTTTCTAAGTGCATGCATGGATTTAGTCAGTGTCAGTCTTAACAGCAATAGTTCAAAATCCTTGTGAAGAGCAATTTGTCTACAGCATTGGTGCCTGACGTGGACATAACTGCTGATGGTGGCTAGCTGGCTTTATCTAATATAATGTGTGGCAAATTCTAGCACTCATAGAAATGAGAAACAGGTATGACAGGATACAGTAATAAAATGTCCAGGCCTTTGCTAGGTAAAGTTTTCCAGACAACTCCTATCTATGCCCTACCCTTCTAGGCTGGGGTCCTCAGAACAACTCCACTAATGCACTTCAATCTAGACTTGCTATTCCCTATTTATGCCAGCCCTGGACACCCCTCTGGTTAAATTATGCTATACTGTGTTGCAGTTTTGTGGCTGAGAAAGAAGGAGACCACATTAGACCAATCATTTTTGCTTGTGGTCTACCTGTGTGTTTGTACAGCACTTAGCGCAGAGGGGGCTCTGATCCTGCTTAGAGCCTCTAAACTCTAGTACAAAGCCAAGCATAATATCTACAGTAGAGAAAAGTAAGGAATGCCATAAGTAGGATTTTGAAATCATAAGGCTAACATTTAAATTGATATGAAGTCAGTGTGCTGTATATATTCACTTACATGTACGAGGGGACAGAACAAGTCATCACGTCAAATAACATGTCATTTCACAAGTCATTTCCTCTTTGAAATCTTCTTGGGTATTCCTGGTTCACCAAAGAGACCCAGAGTGCAGCCTTCTGTGGGAGGCCACAGATATCAATGAGACTTCTGGCTGTCATGCCACTGCTTTCTGGGATCATTTCAGTGGACCAGCAGGGACAAAGAAGATTCCAGAGATAGAATAATAACCTAAGGTCAATTAAAACTAGTCTTTCTGCTGCATGCCCCCACTCATTTCCCCAGCCTATGCAGATTTCATTGGGACATTCAGCACTGGATTTTAAGTGAAGTGCTTCACCTTTGTCTTTAGGTTGTTATCTGAAAGGTCGATGGGAAATCTACTAATTCCTACTCACAGCATCCACTTCCCATTGGAGTGAACATATACCACGGTAATGAACAGCAAGTCATGCTTATTCATTCGTTTATTTGATTTATGTGCCACCCTTCCCAACAGAGCCTCAGGGCAGTTCACAGTAGGAGAACAGTATAACTTATAAAAAAGGAAAAATGTTTATAGAACCCCCACTAAACCCCCACTAAATAATATCCCAGCCTAGCTTTGTTTGCTAAACACCTGCCAAGTAGAAAAGGCTTCCAAAAGATGTCCAGGCTTAGGCTCTGGTGAGTCTCAAGAGAGAGGGACTTCCAGAGTTGAGGGACAATTCCTGAGAACAACCTGATGTGGTTTTGCCAGGTGGTGCTTGCAGGAGGTTGCTCTCAGCTGACTTTAAAGATATTGATGGGGCATAAGGGGAAAGACTGTCCCTTAGATATGTAAGGGCCAGGCTGCTTAGGTCAAAACTAGCCTCTTGAGTTGTGCCCAGAAAGCTACTGGGAGCCAGTGCAAATTATGGCACACTGGAGTTCTGTGCTCCTGGCTGTCCATATTTGACACACTGCTCTGTGCATGTTCTTTCACAATAGCTGATAAAGTGAGGCTAGGCTCACAAAAACTTATGCTGTACCTCTCTGATCTAGCTGGTCTATAAGGTGCAAATCTACCCTGCCTTCATTTAGGCGCGGTCAGCTTTATATGTTGGTGGGCCTCCACCTAAGCAAATTATTTGTATCCATAGAGCCTCTTTCATCACCCTTGTCATTCCTTGTCCTACTGGTATGCATAGCAATGTTTATATCCCACCAGAAATTATGCCCGTGTGTGCTGCTTTCCTTTTAGATTCCTGGCAGGACATTTGCCATTAAGAAGTCCGATGAAACTTAAGCTGCAGTGACTTAGATGATATGACTCAAACCAGTTTGACTCAAACTATTGCTAGACTCTGCACCTAGTGACTCTGCCTTTGTGATATGGCAGAGTACAACAGTGTACTTTCAAGTGCCAGTTTGTCACTGAAAATGCTGTTGTGACGCAGCACTAGAAGCAAGGTTTTGCTTACTTCCCCTGGTATATTGAGCTGAATGGACGCAGTTAAGCACAGGAGACTAGAAACTGAAGATATGGTTAGAAGGCCTGAGTTCTCTCTCATGCCTAAAGTCTCCACGAAAATCGAGGAATAAACAGAGGGTGTGGCCAGAAATTACAGGAAGTAGACTGCAAGGATATTCCCACCTGATCCTACTCCCTGCTCAGGCTCTTAAGACAAAGAAAACAAAACACAAAGCCCATGTCATTTTCCTCTAATGACAAATGTGTTTTTGTTTCCAAACTTGGTGATCAGTTTGCCCTAAACACGAGAAAAAATCCCAGTGGTTATGTGACTATACCCATTTGTAATATAAGACAGTTGTCACAGAGTGATTGCCCACTTTCCACAGAATCTTAATTTTTCCAGTTCAGTGTCACACTAGTTAGCAAAACATGATAAACGTGAGCTCTCTCCCACCCCAGCTGGCACAGATGTTGCAGATACCTAGAAACTGCCAGCTCCATTTTGCCATAGAAAGCCTTCAACCCAAACTTCTCTACGCTGCTTTGCAAGTAACAGGCATGCCATGCCAAACATCAGGATCAGAAGGGCCTGGGGATAAGAAGAGAGGAGGCAGGAAGGAAAATGGGTGTATGTATTGCCAGGATTGACTCCTGGTGCCCTTCAGCCAATTGGTGGGCAGGAAGATCATCTGAATAAGCTTGTTCCAGAGATGATATGCCGTGCGTCAATGCCAGGTGGGGCCCAGCAGCAATGTACAAACGCTTGCCTGCTGCAGCACGCCCTGTTCCCACAGGTTAATCTCACCCTCCTTCCCTTACAGCACTACTTCATAAAGCCAGTGAGGCTGTTAAGAACTCTATGTCCTGGGTGTTTTTAACCACACTTCCTCTGTTGGTTTATTTTGTTTCTGCACCAGAGCTGAGGCTTGGCTGGTAGAGCAGGAGGTGGAGGTTGTGGCATTGACTAACACACCATGTCTTCTGACAGGGTGGGGATACATTGCTGGCTCAGCATTCATACAGGCTCTTTCTTTGTTTTCCATTCCAAGGCTGTTGCTGCTCAAGAGGAAATCAAAGCTTCTGTACCATTGTAAGAACTGACATAGCAGAAAAGACCAATAGTTCTTCTAGTCCAGGATCCCGAATCCAAGATTGGCCAATTCTGAGTGCTTCCCAAGAAGGTTGTAAACTTCCATGGAGTGTCTCTCATTGTGCAATGCTGTCACGTGAAAAGAGTTGGGAAAATTATGATTTGGTCTGTGGAAAAAAAAAAATAGTTTGCTTATCTAGTAAATCATACCCTGGCAGCCTAATACACTGAGCTGGTCATGTGACATGTTTTGCAATACTGTCCTCCAATAGGGCATCATCCACTCTGATGTAATCTCCAGATTACACTACTACACCATTTGGAGCCCAGTACTGGTGCACAGTGTGGAGTCTTATTTAGAAGGACATCTTGCTGGCAGCATGTGGCACTTCTGTGTCACATTCTGCAGTTGTGGCCCACTGCTCTCTGGATAGAGCTTAAGGGGTTGTTACAAATGAGCTGTGATTAGCTTTCCTCAGGGACTGTCCTTCATTGGCCCGGGCTGCCACAGCTGTCTTCAGGAATGCTTGAGCTGGATTCCTCTGGTTAGAAAGAAGGGAGCGTTGGCCAGGTGGTTTCTGCGAGAGCTCCAGGACTCTGGAACGTGCTCCACCTCATCAAAACTAATCTGAATTTGGTGACCTTCTGGGCATGCTGCAAAAGATTAATATCTGAGATAGTTTTAGAGAGTGATGAAGGGGTGCTTCCCAGACCAGGGACTCTGGCTGGGTGCTTCCTGAAGAGATCATATTGGTGTTGCTGAAATATAATTATACTATTAATGGTGTGCTAGATTGTCTAAGGCAGTGGTCTCCAAACTTTTTTGATCGTGCACCCCATCAGTAAAAAATTTTTGAGCACGCATGCTGAATATATGTATATTTATTTATTTATTTATACAGTATATACATGTACTAATATATTATGTACATTATAAAACATACACAAAAATAGAAATTAAAAAAGGATGAGATAAAAAAATTAATATAAATAGAAGTTCTAATATTTTCTTCCCGCACCCCAATGGATCATCTTGCGCACCCCACTTTGGAGACCACTGTTCTAGGGCTTTGGCAGGGCCGGTCTACAATTTTTTGGGCCGCCCTGCAAGATATACTTTTGGGTTCCCCTGTTCCATCGAAAAATCAAAATTGTGGTTAATTGTGATATACACTCACTGAAATAAAATAGTTGGGACTAGGCTGCACCCACGTGGGCTAGGCTGGGCTGAGCTGGGCTGTGGGTGGTGCAAGGTAGGAGCAGCATGTGCTAGGAACGCTTGGGTTCCCTCCCCAGAAGTGGACCAGGACCGGGGCCAGGGCCGGGGTGGGAGCAGAGCCGGGAACTCCTCCCAAGCTTGGCCAGGAAGGGGTTCCCTGCCTGCATCTAGCCCTTTAAACATGGAGAAGGTGGGGGGGGGGCGCGAATGGAGCACAGCCCCTTGGCTGCGGGGCTCCCTGTGGCCACAGGTTCCTGAGGACAGAACGGGCTGGCCCTGGGCTTTGCAGAGGCTTTTCTTTTAGAGACTTAAATAAAAAGAAATACATGCAGTTCTTTAATAACTGCTGACTGAGTAACTATCACTAGGACAAGATCATATGAATAGCAGCATGGGTAGTGATTTGAGTAAAACAGTGGTGCTCAACCTAGAGGCCCCCGGGCCAGATCTGGTCCTTGAAGTAACTGGGACCATGGCATGGAGGATCAATGACAAGTAGCTTGTCTTGGCACATCCCCTTTGCTACCCTGTGCCATGCCACTGGTCACTTCTGCAGCTGAAAGTAAGCTCCTTTCCTCTCTTCCTCCCCTCCCTCTGATCTTGACTGCCACTTTCCTCCCCCTCTTTCTTCCCTCCCTGCATCCCCTACCAGAGGCAAAAGATCAGAAATGTCTTGTATTGCAGCCAGGTTGCAAGCATCTAGCCCAGTGCTCTGAAAGGTTGAGTACCATTAGACTGAGGGTTTATGAGAAAACGGTGCTCTGTCCCACACTGTGGCATTGATCCCACCCTGTTAAATGGCACATTGACATCTTTACTTAAAAGAATCTCAAAGCATGTTTTTCTTTACTTACTGTTATTTAACTTGCTGTATGAGCTAAACTTCAGAAGGCCCAGGAGGAGATATATTTGGGTGGGGGGGAGAAAAACCTTATTCCGATACAGAGATAAAGTTAGGTTACTCTTCTGTGACATTTTAGGCATCAATTAAATTATGGAAAATTGTAGAACAAATAAGTATATAAAAATACTTTTGAAAACTCCCGGAGGTACTAGAATGTATCCAAGAATATGCTACGGAAGAGCTAAAATTTGTTTTTGAATAACTAGGAGATACTAAAATAGCCAATAATTTAGGAATATATCTACAGCTCTTTGTTAACAGTAACCACATTAACTACATCTGGGATTAAAGTCCCCCTAAAGCAAAATACTAGCCAAACAGCTACACACCAGTTATGTCCTACTTGCAGCTTATTTGAGTGTTTCTGTAGGACTTAACTAGTTCAGGGATAGGCCTTGGGCTGGCTCCCAGTGCAGGTGTAACTCTCCTGTTGAGTGCCTTGGTTTGTAGTTAAGAGGGCAGTGAAGCAGATTAAAACTGTCTTGCCTAGCTTTGTACAAGTTGGCAGATGAGAGCATCTTCTTTTAAGAAAAGCTGCACTTAAAAATGAAAGCTGGAGGGGAGGAGGCATGGGGAGGATCTCTCCAGTATACTAGTCCAAAATGGCTGCCAGACCTTCTCCTCCAGCTCCGCTGTTGTCTGTCACAGTAACTTGTGAACCGGAACTGAAATGCACCAGCAGCACATTTTAGGGAAATGTGCTCGCTGAGCACTTCAAATACCAAGAACCCTTTGGCAACCAACTTGCCATAAATCTTCTTTTCAAAATCTGAGGCCCTGTAACGTTGACCTGATCCCACACCTTTGCACAAGTACACCTCAGCATCCACTTGTAGCTCAACCTGCTATTCCTATCCTAATCCTTTACCACTCACCATTACACCTTAATCCTGACCTGCAGCAAGAAGGGTGGTTACAGAGAGGATGATGATGGGCTTTTCTCTGTGGCTGTAAGGGATGGGACTAGGAGCAATGCCCTCAAGCTGCAGCAAAGGAAATTTAGGTTGGCAATTAGGAAGAATTTTCTGACTATAAGGGTGGTCAAGCATTGGAACAGGCTATCTAGAGAAGCTGCAGAATTTCCATCCCTGGAAATTTTCAGGAGCAGGTTGGACAGACACTTGGTAGGGATGGTTTAGTATGGGACAGTCCTGCCTTGAACAGGGGACGGGACTAGATGACTTTGTGAGGTCCATTTTCTAGCCCGACTTTCCTATGATCCCATGAGCTCTGGTTAATCTAATCTTTGGCCCTGTACGCCAATAACTCTTCACCTGCATGCCCTCTTTTATTGAGTCTGGGGCCACAAACAGCACTGTGAGAGAATGGGCATCAGTTTTGACACTCCTCACCCTGTTCTTCCATTCCTGGCTGACTCCCATTCAGAAACTGTTAATCATTCTGCATTATTTACTGCTTTGGTGATCTTAAACCAGTTTTGAACTCAACTATCTAGAGGTAAAAGCATAATGCCTTACTGTAACTCATGCTGCCAACCAATCCTGTCCCTAACCCAACAATATTTTAATCACAAAATCCAACCTCAAAAACCACAGCATTTTCAGTTACTGTATTTCATCACCACACGGATGAAAACAACCTTTTTTTTTCAACCACCCCTGTTTTTTTTATGTGAATCATAACCCATGGAACTTAACAGACGGAAAAGACCTAGGGACAAATGCTTTTTCACTTATACTGGTAAAATGCCATTGAAGTCAATGAAAATGGTCCAGATATAAGCTGCATAAAACATAGAATAGGGACTATAAAGCATGAGATCCTCTAGTACATCATAAAGGAATAGGTCATGTTTATTGCTTACAGAATAGTGTTTGGGGCTTTGCACCATTTATTGTTTAAATGTCTTAAGTGATGGAGTTGTAATTTTCCCCCAAAAAATTTAGTCTCGAGTCTAATAGAGTTCACCATTAGGTTTTTCTTTCCCAATATTCAGCCTAACAATTCCATTGTTCAGCTTTGTCTTGCTATTGCTAGCTGTGAGCTCTGAGATCACTGAAAGCAGTATTTGATGATGATACGTCTGTGGAACTCTGATGGCTTTACAAACACTAATGACTCTAAACCTAACAACTTTCTTATGGGTAGGTCAATATTGTTCTGTATTATTGTTCCTTGTTTTCCATGTGGGAAAACAGAGCAGAGGGGTTAAGTTCATGCAGAAAGAGTACCGCAGAGCCAAAAAGGGATCTTCATCTTCTGACTGTCAGGCCTAAGCTCATGCCTTCAGTGATGCTTCCACCCTTGTAGAACAACAGCTTATGTCCAAGGAGTGTTTGGGGTATTTGAACTGATTAAAGAGCTGGAAAAAAGACTGAAAACTAAAGGTCACATTCTGTCTCCATTTATATACCTGTTCATCTGAATTACTTTAAATTTAAATTGGTATAACTAACAGCAGGATTTGGCCCAAAGAGTCTATTTCTTCTCTCAGTTATATTTGTGTAAAATAGGAGTGGTTTATATTCAGAGAAGTTCATGAAACTGGAACAATGTAAAACTAGTGCACGCAAGAGGAGATACAGCATCAAGATTATGAGTCAGCCCTACATGGTTGTAAAAGACAAGAGCACCAGAAGAATCCTTCCCTTTGTTTTAGGGGCCAGCCATAGACACTGATTTTTGTTGACACTTCTTGGGGTCTCCAAAGGGACTGAAGGGAGTTGCTAAAGGTACTGCAGTGGGTATATTTACTTATACACTATAAAGCAACTAGACATGCCTTCCACAAGTCTGGTCTCAGTCTGCTTACATTCAACAGACGCCTGAGCTCAATATGCCCTAAATAAGATTTCAGCTACCATGTTTGGTATGGACATATTCTGTGGAGTGTGAGACCTCATGTACCTTTCTAACTATTTTGGGTCTGCAAAATTAGAGTTCATAAACATCCCCTCCCCCGGCAAACTAAACCCATGTTTTTCTCAAGGCTGACTCACTGTTAAAATGTTTTTCTAACTAACGAGAAGTCTGTGTTACATGATAGATATAGTAGAACAACCTCCTCAAAACCAGGCTGGTATGTGCATGCGTGCATCTGTGTGTATGGAGGAAAGAGAAATCAGAACTCATGGCAGAGGTGATATCTTTTATTAGACCAACTAGATTTTGCAAAATAATTTCTTTAATTCTTTTAGCTGTGTGTGCTGTGCACACTTTTGATATTTTTCAGGTGAGCTTCTCTCTCTCTCCATCTCCCTTTTGACCAGTCCTTTTTATTTGTTTTTTCTTCAGCACACTCAATATTCCCTATTTTTACCCGCTCAGTGGATTAGAGCTGTCTGCCCCATTTCCCCATTTCATCATAGTTTCTTTATTGTGTATACAAACTAAGTAAGATTGCATTCAAGCCCAACATTCAAATCCACAATCAGTGGCAACGCATAGGGGGTACACAGGCATGCAAGGGCCCCCCCTGAGAGTACTGGTGCACCCCTTGACAAGCCATGCTGCTGCCCCCCCCGCAAGCACCGACCAGGTGTGGGAGCACCACAGCTACTTTTGGGAGTGCTGCGGCCACTTTCAGGAGTGCCGTGACCACTTCCCACTTGGCGCAATTGGCCATAGGGGAAACCTCTCCCTCCCACCCCCATGGCGCAATTGGTGAGATTGGCCATAGGGGAACTCCCCCGGTCAGTGAGATTGGCCCCACCAGTTGCTGACTGCTTGCTGGGGGGGCATGTGCCCCTCAACTAAGGTGGCACCAGTTGTCCATGTCCCCTATATTAGAATTACTTCAAAATAGACAAAATGACCTCACCAAAGTTTTATGTGTAAACAGAGGAGGTAATGAAACTGTGTTGTGTGGTATATGAAAATAGAATTAATTCAGATGAGACTGAATTAAAGGAAAAATGTTAAACTGAATAACAAGAAAAACATCCTCACTTGTTAGACCGAGGAATAATTAGTTTCGCCAAGGAAGTGGATAACATCCTGTCACACAACATTTTAAAGCATTTTATTCATTAATACATGTATTATAGTGCCAATCCTGCACTGTCCCCCAGGAGACAGAAGGAGAGAATGAGCGAGTGAAGCAAGACTTTGCATTCTAACTTGCATGATTATATCAGCAATAGGAAACAAACCACAAAGGCAGAGAAGATCTCAAAGATGGGCAAGAGGCTTCCTGGGGTGATAAAATGGATGTTGGTATGAAGGAAAATTCCAAGAAATGGATGTATTTTCAAACAGAAACAGATGAAGTTCAAGTGGAGGTTAAGTTTAAAATGTCACCTACTTTAAGGTTGTCACACAGTAGTTTCCCTCCCTCCATATTTACGTGTGTGTGTGTGTGTGTCTGTGGACATTATTTACACTTATAGTTTACATTTAATACAAAAAACACAATCATGGCAAAAATGAACATAAATTTGGTCAAGTGTTTTGTTGGGAAAGGCTGAACAGGCTTGGGAGAGAAGGGTCTATCCTATGGAAGCTAAACCACAGACTTAGAACTTTATCCTGAAGAAAGAATGAATCATGGTTAGGGCAGTACCAGGGCTTCAAGAGGGTTGGATGGAATCCCTGGTTGTACCATGGACAACCTCACCTTCTGGCCTTTTAAACTGCCTGAAAGAACTGGATCAAGTTTCCATATCTGACTGAGGGAGGATTCCCTTGACGCAGGCACTGTGGTAGATAGTTATAAGAATGAGGGCTATCTAAATTACATCCAAGGCCTCTACAAGGTCTCCCAGCAACAGCATAAATCTTGCTTAAAGTGGTAACATGAGGATACATCCACTGTCCCAACTTCTCCTACCTCCTGCAATTGTGAATTTTGAGAGGCCTGCATTCTGTTCTTCTGTATGTGTGTATATCACTAAATGACTGTCTGGTCTTGGTTTCTGTGTCCTCCCATCATACCAGTAGTAAAAAGTAACAACAACAAAGACAACAACAATACTATAAGGCCTTCTCAGAAAGAAAGGCTCAGTAATGCCAACCATAAAATGGAAGGAAGCTGCTGCTTGCCAGTAGTTCAGTCTGTTTCACTTAGCAATAGTAAAAGAATGTGAGAGATCAAGAAATGTGGATGACAGGGAGAAGCTGTGTCACCTAAACTTTCCTCAGGCAGTGGTAGGGTTCCTATAACGTATCTCTAGGATAGTTTTGTTCATTAGTATGACTATTTCAGACCTGGTTGCCTTATCCACAGATACCATTTCAGAAGTGCCATTACTGGGTTAAACTCTCTTTGGTCCTCTAGGGCTCTTGTCTGCATAGCTATGCTGTTTGACTTGCAGGATCTGTGGGGAAGGAACAGATGCTTTGTTCAGCAATGACTATGCTGACAGTGATTAACAATTAACAACAAGAAGAACAGGTACAGCAAGAGCAGTGGCAAAGCAAGTTTCCCTCTCTCAAGAGTTAAAAGATCACTTGAACAGAAGTGTTAGGTGTGGTGTGTGTGTTATGCATGAAAAGTTTGGTGTGCTCAAGGGGACAACCTCACTTGGTAGCTAACAACAATGGACTGCTGACAAAGGGGGAGGGAGGGAGAGAGGGGAAGGTCTACTTTAGTTTCCACTGAGTGCATCTACACGTGCTATTAAGACAACACAGTAAACTCCGGAGCAGTTCATGCTGGAGTTACCTGCCATCAGGCACAGTGTCTACACTCGCACCCAAGACTGCAGCGATTAAAGCCAGACAGGAGCAGCCCTGGGCTGGCAGTTGGCATGGGGGTCACAACCTAGGCTCCAGGTAGTGGTGTCAGGTTGTGAAAGGGCTGGCAAAAGCCAGAAGTCTGGCCCCCCGGCTGGCTGGACTGACTGGGTGCAATATGCAGCCAGTGTTCAACATCTACCTTAGCATTTGACCACAGTTAATTACTCCATTGTAAGACAATACTGTCCCCAGTGGTGCTACCCTTATAATGGAATTAATTAGCTTTAATACTGGTGCATGTGTGGATGATGGCGCTTTACTGTGGAGCTAATTAGTCAACTCTGCAGTAAAATGCACACATAGATGCACCCACTGAGGCTGAATTATGGTCTTTGACTTCAGTGGCCATAGGATTGGGACCACTATGATTAGCAAAAGAGAGTTTTGTCTAATGATGTGATAATGCTTGCTATGTCCTGAGTAGCTCTCATCCAGTCCCCTTGTGAATATGCATTATGACATCATCTGTAATTACAGGCAGGCCTCAGACTTATGACACAATTGGTTTCTGAAAACCACGTTTTAAGTTGAAATGTAACTTGAAACCAATTTTCCCATAGGAAACTATGTTATAAATGGGGGATTGGTTCCTGAACCAAGGCCTGATACCCTATTTTTACCAAAAATAACCCAAAACTTTTTTGTACTCAATCAATTATAGGTGAGTAATATAGCTACATAATTTATTTATATTGTAAATAATGATCATATGGATTTGGAAGGACTACTTTGAGGTGACTGCTGGACTTTTTGAAGGGCTCTTGGTTGGACTTTTTGAAGCGTTCTTGGTAGGGGTGTGCAAAACGGGCCTTATTTGATTTGGATTCAGCCCAAATCGGGGACAGTGATTCAATTAATTGATTCAAATCGCTGTCCCCCATTTGATTCCACCGAATCTGAAGATTCGATGCTGATTCGGCCATAGACACAGCTTTAAATGTTTTTTCTACATACGTTGAGGTGCCAGGCATGGCTTGTGAATGCTGCAATGGTGCGGTGGATGGAGTGCCCCACAGGAGTGCAGGGGGGCACACCGCATGCTCATCTGCAAACCTGGAAGTGGACTGTAAGTATTTCTGGTGCACTTCTGGGTCTGCCAGGGAGCATGGCGGGGGGTTCCCTGCTCTCTCCCAGCTCTGTGACTGGAGCCTCCTGGGTCTGTGGGGGCACCTTTGGTCCCCCCACGGCCAATATCCGCCAAATCTCCGCCAAATCAAATCAGGGACCAAAGCTTTGCACAGCCCTAGTTCTTGGCTGGAATCTTCTCAGGAGGCTTGGCTGCAAGTTTTTCTCGAGTCTTGTCTGCTTTCTTAAAGAAAGTGTCCAAGGTAGTTTGGACAGATGTTCTCCAGGGAGATGGGCAAAAAAGTGAATTTGTTTGCTGGCATGGCGTGGCGTGGCGTTGTGTTGGATCAAGAGTCTTAAAGTTGAAACTGATGTCAGGAAGTCAAAACAGGGTGTCAATTTATAAACATTGTAAGTGCTGTTCATTGTAACTTGAAACGTTCTAAGTTGAGGACTATCTGTACATGATCACATACTCCTCATCTGCCTCATTTGGTGCACAAAATGGACCATGAAAGAGGCTGATTTGCAAAAGGAAGGACATTCTGTAGTGTTTATGGCATTGAACTAGAACCCAAGAGAGCCCTGTTCTATTTTTGGCTCTGCAACAGACATCTTGTGGGACATTGGACAACTGTATCATAATATAAGGGAACTGAATTAAGGTTTCACCGATAGCACATACTGGCACTTCCTAAATATGTGATCTTCACTTTGCAACCTTAATAACCTTTCAATGTACACTTTATGTGTAACAGTATTAGTTTTAAACATGGACTAATGAAAACAGCCTCCTAGGATTCCAAAATGCAGAAAGTGTGAAAATCTTTCAGCCTGATGTATAGCTGCCAGTGCTTTTGTTTCATACGAGCTGGTAGCAATAGATCAGACTGCTGTCAGCAGCAATGTCAGTTAGAACAAAAAGTTCCAATCCTCTGATCTTAAAGCATATACAGGATCCCACTTCCACTGCTTCTGACCATCTCTCCTGCACACTTGCAACCAGGTCCTCTGGGTTCAATGTAGCCCAGACTCCTTTTTACACCAGCTCATGCAAAAAATCCAAGAGCAGAGGCAAGGACTGAAGATCATCTAAGTTTCTGATAGCAGTGCCAACCAACATCTCATTTCCAAAACAATGCATCTACAGCCCAGGGATTCCCTGCACCCAGTGGTAAGTGGGAGAGATGGCTGGAAGCTAAAGAAATAAAGGAAAGTAGAATAACTGGAAAAGGGGAAGCAGAAAGAGAAAGAGATGAAAAGAAAAGGAAACAGAGTATGCAGGCTAGACAATGGAATGAAATATATAAAGAGATTGGAGGGTATGGGGAACAAAAAAGACGGTATTAGTTGGAAGAGAATAGCATAAGAAAAAGACAGAATAAAAGGGAGGAGAGAAAAAAAGGAAGGATGGCAAAAAAGAGAGAGAGGAAAGAAAATTAATTAAATTTGGAGCTAGAAGAGAAAACAAAGAAAAAAGAACTGGATATAGTTGGGTGGGGGAGACAGGAAAAGACTCTCAAACACATGAAGATAAGATGCAGTCATATCACTTAGCTTCTTTTTAGGTTTTCCTAGGATAGTAGAACCCCTAAGGCCAGCCTCCTTCTGTTGGAAAAATAAATATAAAGTAGTTTGTTTCTGGTTTCATAGACCCAAATCAAAGGATTTCTGTTTGTTGGAAAAAAACCATTACTTTCTACTCATTCCAAATTAATCTGTGCTGCTGCCTCCAGGGAGTTGCAGTTTGGGTGCCTCACTGTCCCAATTTTACTTTATGGTCGGCCTCAAGGCCTGGACTCCATTTCCCACAGTGCACCACAGTTGCAGCACTCTCAGGATGTACTACCAGAATTGAACCAGACACAAGTCAGCCGGGTGCTGGGCTCGAGTTTCACGGGTTTGGGTTTGATGTAAGACTTGTATATCCTCCCCAGTTTTAATGGTTCTGTGTAACATTGTTTCTGCACCTGGTACTGTTAGAAGAACAGATGTCAAACTGATGGCTATGCTAGTAGACATTTTACCATCTAAAATTGGGTGTGTGCTGTTGTTGGGCGCAGGGTAGTGTTGCATAATCCCCTGCACTTCTGATGTTTAATTTATTGCTTCGGGAGCCTGGGAGTCATGAAAGCAGTTTGTAACCAACCCGCATTTAACTTAGGGACATGGGCAAGGCATGGGAGTTATTGTTTTTTACTTGTGGTACTTTATAGAGTGTTTATGGCTTTGTTTTTTTAAGATGTTTTATGGCTGTAGTATACATGTGAGGGGTGGAGTCGTGGGGGTTTTTTTAGGACTTTATGGATCCATGGCTGCCTGCAAACTCAGTTGGTTGCGCTCAGTGGCCCCAGAGGTCCCTTCCAGTCCTATGTTCCTGTGTTTCAGTTCCAGCATGAGCCATTCCTCAGTGATCACACCTAATCCCATCTTGGAAATGAATATTAAGACAGAAGAATATCATAAACTGAGGAAAAGAAAAGAGAAACGCCCAAGGAGCTTGGCTGAGGACTCACATCCCTCATTATGAGGAACCAAGGAGAAGCCTTCCAGCACTTCAGGTGATGTAATATTAGTTTAAAGACAGTACACACCTCTGCCTCTGTGGGTTAATGAGCAGAGCAGGCAGGGGCAAGTAGACACTGAGGCAGCTGCTAGCTAGAAATGCACTGCAATGTATTTAGAAAGCAGTCA
Organism: Crocodylus siamensis; assembly: GCF_052110815.1. Taxonomy (NCBI): domain Eukaryota; kingdom Metazoa; phylum Chordata; order Crocodylia; family Crocodylidae; genus Crocodylus; species Crocodylus siamensis. The sequence continues at coordinate 224,227,613 of NC_143396.1, read as the reverse complement.
TCATAAAAAATTCCCGTCTGACACTGCAAAGGAACATTCTGCGTTTTTAAATAAAAGAATTTGATTTTGCCTGTGAACTTCAAGGAAGAGACTGGAACAGGAATCAGCTTGTGCTTCAAGGAGGAAGCAGATGAAGTTTTGGAAAAGTTGTATTGCATATTACATCTTTTGAAGGGGAAGCATAAGCTGCCCTGAGCCCTTGTGAGAGCCAGCTTCTTTCCCCCCCCCTTCATTTTTCTTAAGTGGAGGGTGTTAGCCCTGGAGTCATGGGCAAATACCAACATAGACAATTTACACAATTAGATTCTGCTTCTCTAAACTCTGCCTAGTTTCACTTCAATATATTATTATCCACTTCCTGTCCCAAACTGCTTTACAGTGTAGTGCTGCTTTTTGCAATGTTGCAGCTGTTGTGTTCACTTCTCTCCTTGACTAACAACCAGCTGTGTCCTCACTCCTGACTCCACCACACCCTCCTTATTACACCCTCCCCAGCCCCTGGGAGCAAAAAAAAAAAAATGGGTCCAAGAAATCTTCCCCTTGCTCTCGACCCTTCCAAGTCAGGCAAACACACTGCAGACTTCCGTCAGTTGGAAGACATTTACTGAACTCATGTTTAAGCGAGAAGGGAAAGCATGACAACAAAAATTCCTCCAGGCACAGGTTGTCTTCCCTGTGGGATCTCAGATCAAAGCACCAGTGCAAGCACTCTGCCTCTACTAGCCCATTGCAAGGCATCCTGGCCTGGCTGCTCATTCCCACCCCCTGGTGTTGGAGCCACAGCATTTCACATGCAATTGTAAATCAGTTCCCATTTGGGAACAGCCACACACTCAGTGGGTGTGTCTACATATTCAATTAATGCAGCTGAATAAACTCAGGGGAAAGTTTATTGCTCCCAGGAGCTGCATTTGCATATGTATCTGGGACTGCAGGGTGTTGAGGTGGGGTGGAGCAACCCTGACCGGCAGAGGACCTTGGGGGTCAGCCTGCCAGTCCAGGGGCTGCTCTGAACTGGCTCAACATGCTGTGGAGGGGTTGGCAGGGACACGGGGATGTTGGCATTGCACTGAAGCACCCTCATGCCCCAGCCAGTCCTGTCAGCGTATACATGTGCACTGCAGCAGAATAAATAACTACACCATAGGATAGTACTTGTGCCTGGCAGTGCTATGCTATAGTGGAGTTAATTAGTTTACTCCGTCCTAATAGCACCACACATGTAGACAGTGACATTTTAGTCAACTCTGCAGTAAACCTCTTATGTAGATGCTCCCAGAGTGCAGCACTCACAGCCACTGTCACTTGGAAACAGCTGGTGGTAATGCCATCACCCCATTCTAATATTATAAAAGCCTTAATCTGTCTGTCCATAATGCTTTACTTGCACTCTGATTGACTAACAAACAGCCAGTCAGAGTGCAAAGAGGCATTCAGACAGGTGGCAATGCACGGCCAGGATGGTGGGGATGCAGGGGGGCGAGGACAGCGCAGCTGGCTTCATCCCCCCACCCTGCTCCCTGGAGGCGATGGCAATGGAGCAGACGGAGCGGGGGGACAGGGCAAGGCCAGCACCAGTGGCCTCACTCCCCCTGCCCTGCTCCCTGCAGGTGGTGACGATGGGGGGGGGGCGGTGAGGCCACCGGAGCTAGCCTTGCCCGCGCCCCCACTCCTTGGGGGTGACGGCAGCGGCAGCGCAGGGGGGGGAGCAGGTTCAGGATGCTGTGGGGGGGCAGCGTCACTGGCGCTGGCCTCAGCCCACCCCTCCCCACTTCCACCGTCGCCACCTGCAGGGCCAACCCAGCGGTGGTGAGGAGAGGAGCGGGCCCAACACGGGGTGGGGGGGAGGAGTGGGTGCACTACGATGGCAGCGGTGGAAGAAGGGGAGGAGTGGGCCCAGGCCTGATGCGGGAGAGGGAGCAGTGGGCTGGGACGGGGGTGGGGAGCAGTGGGGCGGGGAGGAGACAGGCCTGGACCCCAAGCAGCAGGTGGGAGGTGGGGAGCAGGCCCAGATGGGAGGGGCACAGGGCTCTGTCCCTGCCCCCCCTCCCATCACTCTTGACGGGCAATTGGCTAGTTTTACATAATAACCTAGACATGGGTCCCAGGCCCTCCTCAGCCTGAGGAGATTGAAATACCTCTCTCCTACATGACCCGCTCCCCCCACCTAAGGACAGTGCCCTACCCACCAGGTGACAGAGCAGGCTGGGTGAGCGAGTGCAGGTTTCAATCCGCCTTTTGCAGAAGTTGGGCAACTCTGTAGCCAGAAACGCCAGTGTCACAGGGCCTGAAAGAGCGTAAGCAAGAGGAAGTATGACTCTAGCTGACTGAGGACACTCCCCTACATGGGATGAGTGTTGGGTTCTGGTCTCTTCTGCCAAAATTACTTCTGTTTTTTTAATCCAATGAGAGCCTAGTGGACGGCTGTCCAATTTCTGCATGGTTGGGGCGGAGGGGAGCCTACAGGCTGCCCCAGCTAACTGCTGCTTGGTCACCCTCCTTCACACCCAGGCCACATGCTGCACTGCATCGTACAGGAGCTCGCCACCGCACCACCCCACTATACTGTGCCAGGCCCCCACCCCCTAAACACTGTGCCACCTTGCCCCCCACCCAGTCAGAAGCTACCACCTGCTGCACCAGAGTCTGTCAGCTTCAGGCTCCCTTGGCTACCCTGCCCCACCCCCAGGGGCAGAGGCTTAAGCAGGGGTAGGGGCAAAAGTGGAAGCTGCACAAGGGGAGGGGGAGCCCAGAGCCTGGCAGCAGTTGGAGCAGATTGAGAGCCTTGCGTTGCTGCAGTTTAACCCCTTGGGGGGGGCCACATGTGGCTTGCAGACTGCCAGTTGGACAGCCCTGGCCTGGTGCAAAACACAGTGTGGCATCAGGGACTAAAACCCAGGACTCTCCAGTCTTACTTGAATGCCTTGATATGTGGGTTAGGCCCCCTTTCACTTGCAGTCCTACTAGACTCATGAAGCGTGCATTGCTGATTGCACAATGAGGCAGATTCAACAGGAGGGTGCCTCTCCCCAAAGTATTGCACTCTCCTGGGAGATGGGCAATGTGGGCTTGAATCCCGGAAGGGCTAGAAGGGTCCAAGACCTGGGTCTCCCATGCCCTGGGGGAGTGCTCTAATGCTAGACTGTTACCAAAAAAAAGCAGGCACAACACAATTGCTACTTAGGCACTTGCCTCAGAGGAAGTTCTGTGAGTTAATGGAGGTACCCAGTGTGCAGAAACACCCTTTTGCTGAGCATTCCCTATGGGTTAGAGCAACGCACCTCCCCTGTTCAGTGCCTGGATGCTCTGGATTACCCATGGGACATGCCTACTTGCTTAGGTCTCCCTATGCACTGTCATTGTATAGGGGCCTTAGGCACCCACAGGCATGTTCCATACCCGAAAGATCACCAGTGAGGATGCTGTGATTCTTCTCAAGCCCTTGGTTTCTAGCATGTCTAAGAGTGGTTCCCAGGGGTGAACCTCAAGTTGCTTCACCAGCAAACTTCCAGGTTTAGAGTGTGTCAGTGGGCACAATGGGCAAGGTGTGTTCAAGATCCTCAGTTTTGGGACTGGCCACTGCCATGGTGTGCATACACCCTTTGAGGCTGGATCTGGGCCTTAATGCTTGGTATTGTTATGGGTTGCCCAATGCATCTTCATACACACATGCTGGCATATTTAGAATGTAATGATCCCCTGATCCCATTAAATACCATAACAGAGACTGAAGGAATGCAGCCAAAAATCCTACTCCTCCAAGCTATATTAAGAAAGGCCAAACTGTTACAACATAATATTGTAAAGTTGTTTTCATACTAGCTTTGAATTATTTAGTACCATTCTCTAAGGGCCTATTGCTTCATGACCCTTCTCAGAATTTGAGATAAGAAATCTTGGAGAGGCACTGACGTAATCTCCAGAGAACAGACGAAAAAAAGTTTTCTGTTGGGAGGCTGCTTTCACCTACCAGACACCAGAAATGTCCTTCAAATGCAGTTCTACTTTGAAAGTGATTTTGTAAAAATCAAGATGCCAACATCCTATAACATGAAAGAGGGGTTGAAGCCAATGTCATGCTGCAGAGATTTAACTGTTGGGTTTTTTTGTTTGTTTTTTAATTTTCCGTATTCTGCGCCAAATTAGCCAAAAAAATCCAAATCCAAGAAACAGTCCAGAACCATAAGTGGCCGTACTACTGGCAAACATCCTCCACCCCATCTGGGGCTTCAGATGTTTCCAAAACCTTTGGCAGGCATTCTACTTGCAGGCTCAAGCCTGGATGTTTGGGGTCCGGACCCCTGAGTTTTGCCTGCCCTCAGCTGTAAGGACGCAGGGGCAAGCCAGAGAGGAGTCTCCCATTTCCATAAAGTGGGCTTAAAGCTATGACTTTCACACTCCCGCAGCTAAGTGGGAGGTTTACTATACATTACCTTGGCAGGTACTATCTCTGCACCAGGAGAGCGGTCTTCCCTGGTGCAGCTAGGACGACCGCCTCCATGGTCACGGTGCTTCCCTTGCCAAGGTAAGCATAAATTATGCTTGATCCAAGCCCTCAAGAGGCCAAGATTTAACTGGGGGTCTGTACAAATTACTCTAGAAAGCAACAGTAGAGACAAGAAATTCTGTTGGCTGTATGAAACTCCCCACAAAATTCCATATACCATCTACAGAGAGCTAGCACAGGTGTGAGAGATTTTCATTTAGTAAACAGTTTCCCTGCGGTACTCAAGAAAGGAGAGGCTCTTCAGCTCTCCGTCTCACTGCAGGAGTGAAGAGCTATAAAAACCTGACTTTCGTCCCTACTGTCAGCAGATCTGATGCTAAATATGCACAGAGACAGTCTTTCATGATTCCCAGGCTATTTTTCCAGGGGGGGTGGTTCACCTTTCACTGCACTTTTAGGACTGAAGAATTCTTGTTTCATTTTCAATCATGTTTTAAGTGTTGTTGACTGTAGCATATTTGGAGGAGGATCACAATAGGTTATAATATCATAGGCATTAGACATGGGAAAGACCTAATTAGTCATCTCACCCTCTCCCCAGGATAGCAAGATACTGTTTCCTACAGTATATTGTCACGTAGGAAGAAAGGCAAGCCTGAAATAGACACTGGGCTGCCATAGGCGCCTGTGGCTTTAGCAAGACTTGATTTCTTTAGCCCAGTTTTCAGAGCTAAAATGGGATAACAGCACTTACCTACCTACACATCCAGGCTTGTTGAGAGGATAAACAGGTAATATTTGAAAAGCCCATTGAAGTGCACAGCATTATCTTTAATCTAGTTGACTATTAAATGTCTAGTACTGTTTCTGTTCCTGTGCCAGTAGTAGATTGTGGTCACAGGGACATACAAAGACCTCCTGCTAATTCAGAAGTAATTTAGCTCAATGAGATACCCTAGATCCATGGTTCTCAACCCTTTTCCTACCAGGACCTACCCAGGCTTGTCCCAACCCACAGCCCCCTGGCCCTGCTGGTGCCTGACCTCCAGTTCCCTGCCCCCCTCCCCCCCAACTATGCTGATGTCCCTTACTCCCAACCCACAGCCTCCTGCCCCCCACAGCCCTGCCGGAGGGGTCCCCAACTGCCCCTATCCTGCTCGGACCTGAGCACAGTGGACGTGGTGGCTCCAGCTCATGCAGGTGGCAGTAGAGCGAGTCCAGCCCCAGCACAGGCTGGAGGGAGGAGGAAGAGAGGCCTGTGACACCCCCCTGCCCTGGGCTGGGGCTGCCATGCCATGCCAGGCATCCTGGTCGTGGCCCCTCCTACCCCCAAGCAGCATCTCCCAGCGTCCCTGTCCCTGTGAGCATGGGCACCAACCCCAGTGCCGCCAGCCGGGCCACATAGCTTTCCCCTACCCCTTCCCCCTGCTGAAAGGGGCAGGCATCTTCCCACTGCCCCTCTGCCCTGCTGCAACTTGTGACCCTTTGAAATATTCTTGCGACCCACTTTTAGGTCACAGCCTACAGGCTAAGAAACACTGCCCTAGATGCTCTCAAATTGCTGCTTTGTTTATGCCTTTCAAAGATGTGACTCCCCAAGCGGATATGGGCCAGACACCCTTGTCTCCAGATACCCCTGGAAATTCATGTAAAATACTGCTATTCTAGCTGGATAGCATCTTGCTTTCTCTTTGGACAGGTTTAAATGATTATGCAAGGTCTGAGACAGTGGGTTCCAGACCTTTCAACAGGGCTGCTGAGCCAGGAGGCCTCCAACAAGAAAAAGGGAGGCCTATGGTCCCACATGCTGTGGTCGCAGACATGTAGTTACAATAGGTGTCCAGGTGCGTGAGGAACCCAGGTGGGCCAAGTAGCTATTGTTATCATAGCTGCATCATCTGCTCACTCTTTCCCCACCTGGAAACCTACAGGTGAAACTTTAAGGTCCAATCATTCACTTGAAAATCATTGGCTTTCTGGGTGCATAAATAAGCAGCATCCTCAAATTATTACCACCCGTAACAAACAGAAACTTTTCTTCTCAGTCCTCTGTAGAGTCCCTGACCTTCCTGCTCATGGATCCCCAAAACCTTTTCCTTCTATATTTCTTTTTCATCAGACTCTCCCCTTCCCTCACTATATCCAGTTACATGTGTAGAAACTTGATTTCTCACTACTATGTTATACCCCTTCAGCTCACTGTTTCTAGTTTTGTTCTGAGCCTAGGACTTAGCAAAGCTCAGAAAGATCGGAGCAGATCTTGACCCCAATCAAATTTCTGATCTGAATACCTCAAGCCAGTCTGTCTATAATTTTTGCTCCATAACAGGTCCTGAGCAAAAGGTCCTCCATAAAAGGTCTGGACACTGGCAACATGAAGGCAAATTGTGACTTGGGCAAATTGTGAATGGGAGACATTCCCAGGTGAGCAGCCTACACAGGACATTTCTTCTACAGGAGTAAGTGGGAATCACGGACCAGATTTGAGTCTCATGGTCTCATGTTTGTTGCCTGGGCAGCACAACCAAGTGCTGTCCTGTACTCAGTGCTTGTGGTAACACCATGATCTAGCCTCAAGGGAAGCTTAGACAGGAATTTTAGCTGGACTCATCTGCACTGTAGCAATTCAAAAAGGCTGGATGCTTCTAAAATTTACAGTCTATGTACAATTCTTGGATTTTTCAAACCTGAGGTCAAGAATGTCAAGAAGTTTGCTGCCTGCCAACATTTCTGGTTCTTCCTAGTTGACTCAGAAATATCATAACAAGAGCTTCTCTTGTGGGATCTCAGCACTTTCACTTCCAGTTTCAGCCTCAACCAAGACATGCAGAAGCAGAGGATGAAAAACAAATGAAATAATTAAGGGGTTAGAACTATTTAAAAGTTCATTAAAAATCTAGCAACTCAGAGCAAGGGTGACTAAGAGTGCAGCAGATCTGATGGCCGTTTGTTCTGAAGGGAACGTGCAGAGCTCAGTCTTCCACGGTTCACTAAAGTTGGCAGTAGTTGGCCCCAGACAGATGCCATGATTTGAAGAATGTATCTCTCAGTAGAGAGGCCTAGGCTTGAACTGGTTTTGGAAGTGAAGTCCTATCTCCATATGTGAATCCCTCTCTCCGTGGCAGAGCGGAGGCATAGAGTAGAAAGTCTGGGGCACTGATGCTGCCCATGCTCTTCCTGTTTGCAGGACAGAGGGTATTCGTCTCCAGGGCTGGCAGCCTTTCTCACCGACCCTAACTTCACTTGAACACAACAGCTTTTTTTTTAAAAAATGGTTTGGCTTGAGTATTGAGCAAAGGCTTGGGGGGAGGGTGGAATCTTCTTTCAGCTGAACTACTTCACCCTTCCCTGGTGCTTTCTGCACCCCAACACAAGTATTGTTCTCACCCGTTTCTTTCTCTGCTGCTAATTAGTAAGTCTCAGCCAGCACGTCCTCCAGAGTTAGTAGCTCCCTTAATCTCTCTGTTGCTAGGGCACGCCGACATGCACCAGTGGTACTAGTTCCAGTGTGATGTGGGGGACTGTGGAGAGAAAGGGCTGATCAAACAGAGTCCGATAAAAAAGAAGTCCTTTTTGGTAAGGCTGAAAAGTTCACAATGGGGGAAAGCCCTGGGTGAATGATAAGGCCTGAAGAAGCTCATTAAATTGAGGCAAGCTGAGCTGAGTTATCTTATCCTCCCCCCAGCATGGAGGACTCTTTTATCAAAGTGGGGGAGAGGCATCATTCCCTGATGAAATGCTCAGTTAAAAAAAAATGTAATTGTATTTCTGAGGGCAGCTTTTGTAAATCAGCCCTTTAAACATTTTTAAAAGTAACTTGAAGTCCCAATGAAAAGTGCCAGATTGACAGTATGGGAGACTGAAGGCCTTTGTTTAACCCGATAAAAGGAACCTGGCAGTCAGTGGGACCATAACTCATGACCAGTTCTGCCCCTGACCCAGACAACATCCAAAGGAAAATAAGCACAATATATATAAAAAACCCCCACATAACCAGGTCATTAGAGCCTTCATGAAGCCTGGGGTCAAATCAGATTTACAGGCAAAATGCTCAGGGTTCAGGGAGTGTCTATTATCTTCTTATTACTTTCTTATTAGTACTCAAGCTTGCTGCAAGTGCAGTCATAGCATCTTACAAAGTAGGCTGTAGCCTACAAAAGCTTATGCCTCTCTAAGTTAGCCTACAAGATACCACGCTGCCTTGCCTTCTGCTTGAACTAGTTCAGTCACTTATAATTTCAGCTCAGATGAATAGGGATAAAAAGATGCGTGCATTAAAGCAAAGAGAAGTAAATAGTGTTTGCTTGGCTACATGAGCTCAACGGTCTGCTTAATTTGGCATGTGTCCCCTGGCAGCAGCCAATACTTGATGCCTCAGAAGAAGGGGAAACCCAGAGTTCTGTATCTCATCATGCTGTACTGTGCAAGAAACCTAGATAAGAAAACTGGTTACTCTGAGCAGTGAGAGCTTTGCTGTGAGGGTGCAGCTTAACAGAAGGAACAAGAGGGAAACGTAGGTCAGTTCTGGTGCAGAAAAATTCCATAACAGTCGCTAAGCAAAATAACATAAAGAAATCCACATCTAGTTGTCTACTTCAAAAGCAGATTCATTTGTATTGCATTTTATAAGGCCAAAGAGGCTTTGCCAAGGTGTGGGAGAACGTGCTATGCAGAATCTGACCATGGTCTGGTTCCTTGTATTATCTCCTCTTCAGAACTTCAGGCATCAAGCACTGACTTGGGTGTCAGACTCCCCACCCCAAAGGCAATAGAGAAGTGAGTGCAGATCCAAGCCCCTCCACCGATCAGCAGAGATCAGATCACTGTGTGGGGAAAGTGTACCTTAGAGTGGAGGCTGAGGCCTAAGAGCCACCATTAAACAGCAATCCATTGCTGTAAGCAGTTACACTAACACCCTGTATGCACTGAGGCTCCTGCACTCGATACCTCCACCCTCAACAGGAATTTCATTCTCAATTCAAACAACCAAGCAATTGTGCAGGTGATGCTCATGGACTTGTGGCTTTTCCTAGAATGGGTAAAGTTATTTATTTCCAACAGATGATTTTACTTGAGTCTTTAAATGTGCAAATCCTTTTTTGTTAATCCCTCTCTCCTCCCACTTCTAGTAGCTCCCCCTCCAAATCCCCCAGCCCTAGGAACAAACAGGGTCCCTTATTGCATGAAGAAGACAGGATTTTCCACATGGCAGCCCAGCCTGAGAACAGAGCCTGACTGTTTGATCTCTTTCAGGTATCAGGCATCCTTCTGCAGGCTGTTGTAAGACAATCCTTTCCAGCTGAGGGCTTTCCTCTGAAAAGGGATCAGGTGTTTAAGCAACAAGCATGCCCCTCTTAACTCTTTCTGTTTTACACCAGGCCTACAACTCCAAGCTTTTGCTGGCATAACTGTATCAATCAGGGTTGTGGTGAGATGTGAGTTGTGACGGATATAGCTGTGTTTTTGCCAGTGCAACTTATTTCACTTCAAACTGGAAAGAAGCTATAATAGCAAAAGTGCAGTTTTGTGAGTAAAACCTACATCCAGGCTGGAAGTGCTCTATTGCTGTGTATACTAAGGGTGCCCCTACACATACGCTTAACGCCGCTATGGACTAATTTGCTGCAATGTAAAGCATCACACTCTACAAGTGTGATGCTATTAGACTGCAGCAAACTAATTTTCACCACCATAAAATGGTACTGTTGGGGATAGTACTTTCTTACAGCATTGAAAATAATTGTGCCTAAACACATGTGTAAATGCTGACCCAGGCGTACAATGAACCCGGTCAGCCCAGACAGCAAGGGATCAGGCCCTTGCCTGCCACCTAGCCACACAGCTCCACTCTTTGGGCACTCTTGTGCTCCAGCCAGCCCCTCCACTTCCCCCTGGAGGCCAGGGCTGACGCCTGAGCCTTCTGCCAGCCTGGCGTTGCTCTGCCTTGGCTCAAACAGCTGAGGTCCAAGGTGCATTGGAAGATGCTGTGCTCAGGAGCAGCTGGATCTGGTGCAAACTGCACCAGAGTTTATTCTGTTAACCTAATTGCACATGTAGATGCACAACTAGATCAGGACAACTAGAGCAGCAAAGCACACTTAGTATAGCCCTGGCTTCAGAGAACAGGATGGAAAGATTCAGTTCTCTAGGGTCCCTTTAATTGGTAGTGCTCCTCAGACACCTATACACATACACTTAATAACATTAACTGTGCATACACTTAATAACATATAGACATGGCAAATTTAAATCCAGTGAAACTTTGTTCATGTAAGAGGATGAAAGAAAGAGGTCATGTAGATGTCGTTCAAAGATAGGTCTAATTTACTGAAGGCAGGGCTACACAAAAGACCTGACATGCCTTTGTCCCACACCACTGTGTAGAGGGCAGGACACACTAACTATCTTATCTGGTTTGGTTTTGCAGCTATGTTGTACTCACACTGCATTGGTATAAATGATGACACAAAGTTCAAAACAGCAGAGACTCTAACTCTTGTATTTGGGATGTGATCCCTTACGTCCATTTGTCAGATGCAGCCATTCCTGCCTCAGTGTCAGGTTGCTAACCCAGGGCAAAGGCATCTCTTTCCTTTCTGCCAGGTTGAGGCATGATCTTTCTTCATCACTTTTTTATGATTCTGAATAACCACAGGAAATCTCACTCCCTCACTTCTCAGTGTCCCTTTGTGCCTTAGTCTCTGTTTTGTTATGTTGGCTGCACACTCATTCATTCCTTTCTAGTTTTCGTTTATTTATGCCTCCCAAGTTCCACATCTAGCTTGTAATCACTGGCTTTGCATTTGGTGAGAAGTCTGCTTTAGTTTGACACATTTCACTGTGGTGAAGTAGCCTGAGATAATTTTGAGCAGAGATTTGTATCAGTCAAGTTTGTTCTTGATTTTTAGTCTTAGTGAGTCATATGTTGGTGTTCTGGGAGCTGGGTTAGTATCTCAAGCATTTTTCAGCTATGGTTAGAGTTGCTCACTTCACTGATTGGGAGCACATATGTGTTGGGCCTGAGGAGGAGCAATAACAATACATCGAAGCAGATTGTGCTTTCACTTGGTTTTTGTTTTTGAACTGTTAGTGCTTAGTGGTAGAGGGAACAGTTCCCTTTTGGTTGCCTTGGCACCAGACATTGAAAATCCTTTTCTGTATCTTGTTAAGCAAAGAGAACTTGCTCTGCAACCGATGGCAGAATTCCTGGGCAGAAAAGTCCTATCAACACTAGACCAGGTTTGCCTGTAGTCCTTTATACTAGTGAACCCTCCCAGTGGAGCTGCAGTTCCATACTAGTTTCCCAAATGAAATGAGTTATACCAGCAAGAATAATTTTGCTGGTATTACTCTTTCTAAACGAAGGCTGTGTGTAGCTGGGAGGGGTGTGTTTCACAGTCCTAACTGACATAACTTTGACAGCAAAACATTTTAGAGAAGGCCCAAAGGTTTCTGTTAAGGTTTTATCCCAATGAGAACGATCAGCTTCATATTACTGTGGTAAATAGGTTTGGACTATAATATCAAATAGTTTTTGCAGGAGGTTTGGACTATAGTGTCAAATAGTTTTTATTGAGGGCATCGTATCTTAGGCCTGCAGGTTCAGGCACACCAATACTTAATGGTAGGATAAAGGAGGGGAGAACTTGGTACTGAAAGGATGGTTTCATTGTAGAACAAGACAAAGTATCAGATTCTTGTCTTCAGTTGGTAGCCAATGTCCAGCATGCAGGTCAGGGCTACCTACCACTTCAAGCATTGTTCACTTCTGCTTGCATTTCCATTTAGAACTCTGGGGAGTCAGCAGGTCTCCAAAAGTACTGTAGTAGGCAGTACCAATACCAGGAAAGAAGCTCTCCTGAAGGATCAGGATGGGGTGAATGTTCTCATCACCCTTCTTTTTCTTTCATCCCACTCCAGCTTTTTATCCCTAGCTCACTCATTGCAATTCCAGCATGCTCAGTACTTTCCAACACCGAAAGAAGAGGCTGAACTGGGGAGTCTGGCCTGGCTTTACTCTGAAACCAGTATGTACTGGATATAATTTTGTGAATTTATGAAATACAGTCTTGCTGTCATGGAAATCAACTTCACTGGTGCAGAACCAGACCCATTATGAATCCCTAATTTTATATGGAGGGGAATCTCAAGTAGTAGTTGAGATGCACAATTACCTCTTTATAGGGTGTGGCTACATGTGTGCATTTATTGCTCAGTAACCAAAATTACTGCATAGGATGGGTGCACGTCTACACATGCACACTTGTACTGTGTAGTAAATATGGCAACTTACGACTTGAGCATAAATTTGATACCTGCATCAAATTTGATCTCTGTATCAAATTTACACCCAATTAGTTACTGCGCAGTGATGCACATGTAGACACCTTCCTGCACAGTAACATTGTGTGTGTGGATTGACTTGGGACTAACTTTAGCAGACACACCCTAAAGTTAGTCCCAAGTCAGTCCACACAATGCACTTTAATGCCTGCACATGTAAACATTGGCTTATTCCTGCTTACTGCGCAGTAAGTTTAAGCTGGCATAAAGCACATGTAGACACACCCATATAGCATTAATGAGACAGTTACTGTAACACTGTGTCCATTTCCAGCGTCCACGCTTCGAAAGAACATCAGCAAGTTGGAAAGGACTCAGAAAAGAGTTGCAAGAATGATTTAAAGTCTGGAAATAACTGGAAAAGTCTGGAAATAACTTTCAGTGAGCCAGTAAAGAAAGACTATCTAGTTTTTCCAAAAGAAGCTAAGGAGGTGATTTGCTTGAGGTTTATAAGAAAGAACCTTCTGGTAACAGATAGGTCTTTAACAAAAAACTAGAAGCTACCACAATCAGACCAGAAGTACAGCACATTTTTCACAACATAATTTACCTAATGGTGTGGCAGAGTCTCCACCATTTGAATGCTTGAAATCAGGAATGGACATCAAAATGATTCTTTCTAACTCTAAGATCTATAAATCCACTAATATTATGTGAGTTTTCATGCAGTGTAGAGGTTATCACTAGTAAGACTTACAGCAACATGCCTTATTATCTAGCTCACTGCCTTGATTTAAAGAGCTGTCAGCAATTGTGAGCACAAATTCTAATGTGGGGCATCACTGGGCTTGGTTGGCCTATGACTGAGATAGGTGAAAATTTAGAAAACTTCCTGAAGTTCTGTCATCATGTCATCCATAATTGAAGTGGCTGGCACCACAAGGAAACCTTAGGACAAAAGAACCTAAAGGGAAGGAAGAAGACTCAGAGCTGGACAAAAGCAGCTTTCTTTGCTTTTCCTTTGAGAGTCCAGTCCTGGAAACTCTGCTTACTTGGAAAACACTCTTGGAAACCCAGTATCACTTGATGTTCTAGCAGTTAATTGGGAGTAAATCATGGCTAACCGTAAGGAACTGCAGCACCATCTGAAATCCACTTCCTCTTGGGCAACAGCACCAAGTACTTCCTCTTGGGCTGAACTCCTTCACATCTCATATACTTACGATATTCTTTCAAAAGATCATCACTGCAATAACAGAATGATGAAATGCAGCTTTGCTGAGTTAGCTGTGAGATATGTGACACCTTCAAACACATAAGCAGTAAACTTTTGGTACCTCAGAGAAGATGTAATAAAATAGAGCGTGCTAGAATTCCTACTGTCATGAGTTTAGGATGACCTTACTTCTCACGGATTATGGAACTATAAGTTATTTAAGCATAAATTATTTAAATTTATTTAAATTATCACCAAATGCATAAAACCAAAGAAGTCTCCTAACTCCACCAACATGGATTCGACTCAGAAAGCCAGCTGAGAGGCGACTGAGGAACAGAGGCAGGCCCAACAAAAAGGGAATTTCATCTCACTCGTGGCTAAGATGATGCTGAATAAAAGTGCTGTATGTGATCATTCCTTTAAACTTTCTGCTGTCTGGACTCCAGATCGCAGAGGTAGCCAAAATGTAAGAGAGAGGGTAGGAGCAAAGGAGCTGATTCTGATTTCCTGTATGCAAGTGAAAACCAAAGGTGACCACCGAACTTAAAGGTATTATACTGGTGTAAAATCAGCGTGAACTCAGGAGCTATGCTCCTTTCTCCCAGGGGAGAGCAGAAAACCTGAGACTATAAGAATATTCCAGCCTTCCAACATAACAAAGTTCTTGATGAACCCAGCATAATTTTTGGCTAAGAATGACAACTGAAGGATTCAAAGTGTGAAACATTTACAATGTTTCTGTTTATGAATGAAAGCTGGTAGAGCTAGTCTTATAGGAAATGCCAGCTGCTTTCTGTCTGGAGGAAAATGAGTTTGACTGAGAAGCCCACAGGAACTCAATCATGGGCAAGGCCTCACTTTGCGAGGTACGGTTTGATGGAGTCCATCCTTGAAGCTGACTCCAATGAGAAATAAATTTAATCTGAGATTTAAATGTTTCCCCTTTCACTGTGGAATATGGAACAGGAGCCTTGAAAACCAAATCCATATAAATAAAGCCAGAGTTTTTCACTGTGGTTATTCAGATGTTCCTCACATGCTCCTCTGTTGCTGTCCAGAGCTGGCTTTTGTGCTCTGTATAATCCAAGCTTTTGCTCACTTCCATTTTGGTAGAGACCCCAGACTACTTCATGGATATGAGGGTGACCTAGGGTGTCACTAACAGTGATATGGCTGCCACAGGCATTTTTCAAGCCACTGAGAAATAGAAAATTAAGTGGTTACAAATGCTCCATATCTGGATTCTCCAGAAGCTGTTTGGCACAGAGCTTGTTAATGCTCCTTTTGCAAACACTTAGAGGAGTTTAATTTAAGTCCCATTAGACATTTGAGGGGAAAAAATAAGTGCTCCTTATGGAAAAGGGCATCAGCGGGAGGGACTGAAATGCTATTAGTCAGCTTTGAAAGACAGTTTTTACAAACAACAGATTATAAATAGAAAAACTCTGGAGTCCATTTAAAAGAGGGAGTTGACCCAGAGTCCTTTTTTGAAAAAGAAGCTGAAAGCAAACAGTAAAATCCTGAAGTCTGTTCACCCTGCGTCATAATTTATTGCAGGTTCCAAATTGTGAAATCTCTTAGCAATGTGGGACAGATGCTATGGTGAAGGAAATAAAACAAATAGCCAACAGGATGGGAAATGCAGAGGAGATGAAAGACACCATGCTGTAATTCCTATGGGAAATCTCCATGCGGCTTTCCAAAATACTGTACTGGTGAGCAATTAGGAGGCCAAACAAGTCAGATAAACAGGACCACTAGAGGTCTGCAATCAATTCTACGGTGTCTGCACCAAGGCCTGAGCTCCAAGAGCAGCTGAGGGGAGGGGGGGTAAAAACGCTTCTGTCCTGCTGTCTTCTAAACGATCCATTCAGTACCCTGCTCAGAAGTCCTTGCGTAACAAATGCACACAAGTGGAGTTTTTACAGTGCTCACTCCTGTTCCTATGGCAGTTGATCAAGGGTAATAACAATACAAGAGTTAATTAATTCAGGAGAAGGAATTCCCACTTGCAGAGGTCTTAACCCAGCAGCAGAGGGAAGGTGTCAATCATAAGGGCAGAGATGCCAAAACTTGGGCTCAGGTTTATTTTCCTTCACTCCAGAACCTACGAAGGGAGGTAAAACGTAAGTCAGCTATAGCTAGTGATGAGTGAGCCCTGGAAAGAAGGGAGTATGCATGTGCAGCCAAATATGATACATATGGATGTGCATATGTACCACCTGGGTTGGGAGAAATGACCTGACGGTCTTGCGAGGAGAAGCTCTCGGTGGATTTGCTGTACTTCCTGATTCCCATGCTGTAGGAAAGCCTTTCACAGCATTCAGACCTTCCACTCCCAGCCACAACCCAGAGGGCGCAGGCAGCCGGACAACTAATGAAAAAAGTGAAAGGAATACTTTCAGACCCTCAAGGCAGGGTCATTTCACATGCTGAGAGAAAGCTCAGGACAGGTCTTACTCTACCTGAACTGGTTTTCCTACTTCTCAAGACAACCATTCAAACTCCAATAACCCACAGGAGCAAAGGGGAATGAAGTAAGCAGGAAGAACCCAAACCTATTCTGAAGTGATTTAAAAAAAAGAGAGGGCTTTGTACAGCATGAATAGGAAAAACAAATAAAGACTTCTTTTGGGGGGTAGTGCTGTTGCCTGGCAGAGGTCTGGGCCTCAGGACTCCTGAGTTACATGAAAAAGAGTAAGTGAGAAGGGAGACAAAAGGGAGGAACTTTATCATCTGTTAGTCATTTTTGACCTTCAGGAATATCTAGTCAGGTATTGATCAAGGGTCCTTAGGGAAGGAAAGAGAAAAAAAAAGAAATTGTTGCCATATCTGTCATGAACTTATGTATGTGTGTGAGGATGGCACAGTCACAAGCAGACACAAAATAAAATATTACACAATTTGATTGAGTTAAAAATGAATTGAGCAGACACAAAATAAAATATTACACAATTTGATTGAGTTAAAAATGAATTGATTTTATGCCTTCAAAGGACACCTGGGTGAAATGTTGGCTGTACTGAGATGCACGGCAAGACTCCCACTCACTTCACTGAGTCACACCCGTACAATGTAACTTGTCTCCTTACCTCTGTAATTGACACCATCTCAGAGTGCAGAAAGCTGAACTGACTTTAATAATCACATTTCCTTTTTGCTGCTCATTTCCTTTTCCTTTGCAGCTCGTGGAGCTTAGCCTTAGACTTTCCCCTCTGACAGGAAAAAAGATTTTTAGACAACATGGCCCTTCCATGTCGTTTTGGAAACATGGTTATACTGGCCTGCATGGACAGAGCCAAACTTTCCTCAAGTTGTTTTTAAAACTGTTTTCAAGCCCATTGCCAGTATTAGCTCTGGAACAGAAAGCTTACAACCCTTCTTTACATCAGGGTTAAATCTGTTTCCTCTCACAACCTGCAATGGGGACTTTTTTCCCTTGGGCAAAGTAGATTCTTAGCCAGGACATGGGCTAAAATCTGACTCTTGCAAACAGATAACACCTCTACCACTCTTTCAAAATAGGCACTACCTGATTAGGAAAATTAAATAAAAATGGCTGGATGCTCTGGCTTTGTTGACACCAGGAAGCACAAGCATGTTTGTAGAAGACATTTTCAAATCCACAGTTTAAAAATAATTTCTTAATTAACATGGGGGATAGTGCTCTGATGCCTTTTCTTTACTTTCCACTCTGCAACCTGTCTCTTCTCTGGCATCTTCCAAGTCCATAGACGCTCTAACAAAAGGGCTTTACCTACATGTTCTTACTGTGACCAGATATTGAACCACTGGAAAAAACTATGCAGAATTTAGCTGTAATCTTACACATGCTTATTCTTCCATTCCTACACTTGCAGCTATGTATGATATACATATATACCAGAGGCCGCCAGCCCCTATTCATACATGCTGTACATGGTCTCATATTTAAGCACACACTCTAAACACACACATTTAACTGTTGCTCATCATATGAATTTCCACTAAAAGAGGAAGGCTAGAGAGGATAAGCCTTTGTTAAAGGAAGGATATGCACCATTATGCTGCCAACAGCTTTGGAAAGAGGAAGTGCTGCAATTTTGGAAAGAAACTGCTGATCTGGGTTTTAAAGAAGATGTTTCCTTTATACTGGCGTATTTGACTTTTGCATTTACTGGAAGTTTCCATGAAGAACTGCTTGGAACATGGGTGTAGGTAAGATAAATCAGGTCTGACCCTGCTCGTATTTCAAGCTCATGGACAAAAATCGCCCGTTGCCTTCAATGGAAGCAATTTTGAGCTCACATACATAGGACACATTGTTATGTACATTTTTAAGTTTCCTCAGCAGTTGTATTCTTTATGGTGCTTGGCAGGCGTGTTGCCTTGTTTTAACACACCACTAGATCATTTTATATTGTACTTGTAGCACCTCCTTTCCCTGAACTGCATAAAAAGTGATCTGACAGGTATCTGAACAGCTCATGCTAGGGTGAGCATGTTCAATAGAGCCAGCAAGCGCAAGAGGACAAACATACTTAGAAGAACATGCTCAAGCAGGATCCCGATTCTATGGCACAGACCAATGGTCAGCAGGAGGTGTCTCCAGAACAGCATGTGATGTGAAAATCTCCTTTAACATTTCCCCTATTATTTGCTGTTATCCTGTGGCCTGCAGATCGCATTACTGGACCACTGCTCTTTTCACATAAATGATAGTTTCAGAGTATGGGACTTGGAAGTTGTAGATGGCTTCCTACTAGTTCTGATGAATAGCTGGCTGATACATACAGTCGGTGTCTGATCCATCAAGCTGCCATGCAGATCTTTAAGAATATAGACTGGGAATGGCTGCCATTTATCTTGTCAGGGATTTGTTACAAGCATTTTTTCAATGGACTTTGTATAACCTTAGTGAAGACTCGAGCTAGCACAATCACTGTCTCAGTAACGTTAAGGTATTCTTGTTTTTCTGGTCACTGGTAAAACAGAACTATTTGTTATGGAGAGATGAAGAAGTATGAAATTCTGATTGTTCTCAGGAGCATGGCATAGTTAGGGTGCAGCAGGGTTTCAAATCATGATTTTTTTATAACTGTAAAGCTTTGGGAGTCTTTTAAATTTAACTTAACTCTGAAATTTTGGGTTCGTGTTTGGTTGTTTTTTCCCCTAACTACAACATTTCTGGAAGTATTTTACCCATATATTAGAAAAATATGGCACCTTTACATGGGTAAAAGTGCCCTATGTTTAAAAAAGTCTGCTGGAGTGCTCTAATCAGAATGCTCCAGTGTGCTGCAGCATCTCATGTATTCATCATCCTCGCATTTCAAAATGGCGGTGGAGCTCTTTAACTAAAAGAAGCGCTGCAATTTTGGAAAATGCTGATCTGGGTTTTAAGGATGATGTTTCCTTTATACTGGTGTATTCAACTTTTGCATTTACTGAAAGTTTCCATGCAGAATTGCTTGGAACATGGGTGTAGGTGAGATACGTCAGCCCTGACCCTGATATAGCTTACCTACATTGGAGCATGTGTATAGGTGCCCACAGAATCATAGAAAATTAGGACTGGAAGAGACCTCAGGAGGTCATCTAGTCCAACCCCCTGCTCAAAGCAGGACCAGCCCCAACTATATCAGATACACATTCTATTTTCAACCTGCATTTCAACTTAAAGATTGCTTAGTCTTGAAATCTACCTCTATGTCAACAGTGGACGCATCAGCATGAGATGCCAGCTGCTCAGTAGTCTAATAATACTGCACAGTAGTGTGCCACAGAACAAACAGTGCTAATATGCTACTACACAGTATTATTAGGCAACTGAGCGGTAGCATAATGAAAAAGACATTTACACACACTACTGCACAGTGACTGAGGTTACCATGCATTTATTTAGTACTTGATTATACAAATACTAACTTAAATGCGCAGTAACCATTGTACATTAATGAACATGTAGACATGCCCAGTGTCAACACTGCTACTCCTGTCCCAATAACCAGGCCTGCTTCCGAAGCACAGCTCCCCTGAGAATGAAGACAATACAGTTCAATTCACACAAAACTTTCTACAAGATTTAAATTGTGCCAAGAATTATTCAACAACAGGGCCAAACTCTGACCTCAGTTACACTCATGTAAAACTTTTGGCTGGAGCCTTGGCCATAGGTGAAGAATTCCCTGTGCAGCTCAGAAGAGGAGTGTGTAAATAACTCCCAGTCATTTTTGGACTGTCCTTACTCTGTGCCAGCTATGACATGGGCGGGGTTATAAGTGCAAGTCACAGCAGCATTCATGATGTAATTATCTCACTGCCAGTGTCTGCAAGGAGCTATTACAGCAGCCAGGAACCACAGGGATACCAATTAGCCCTTGCCACATTTCTGACACCACTCACACAGAAGAAAGTGATATTGGAGTCACTATGCTAGTTTGATATTATCAGAAGATCTCCTATGATGCAGTAATCCTATTGTGGCGGTCTACGATCATTTTAGCAGCACATTGCACACTGTATGGCACAAAAAGTTAAACTGCAGAGAAAAGTCTGCTTTACTGATTTCAATGCATTTGCAATGATTATATGTAGAATTTGGCTCATATACTCTATACACAGGAAAGTAGCAGAAATGATTGGCTACATACCAAGAACATATTCTGCGGTAGAGAATATTTGTCTCCAAAGGCTGATGAAATCTGAGTCATGCTGTTCCCTCCCAAACAGAAAATTCCCCTCCATGATGGATGTTCTTCATATTCCTTGTCATTTAGTAATCAAGCTAAGACAAACTTTCAGAGAACCTGAGGCCATGTGTTGTATCCCCAGCTTTTGGACATGAACTCAAATGAGTGCCTTCTGACAGCACACAGGCTTAGCTTTTGGACCTTGGATTGACCTTGTAGCTTTTGGGCCTTGAATTGACCTTGTAGCTGCTATTGAATTGACCAGCGGTTACATCACCATCACTATGAAGCAAAAGTGCCATTGGCAGTATAGAAAATGGCTTAATGCAAGGCTTATGGTTACTTCTCCCAGAGATGACAAGAGTAACCTGAATGTCCCAGTAATACTAGAATTACTTCAAAGAATTTCACAACAGAACAAAAGCACCGAGGGACAGTGGACTTATCTGACTCAGCAGCTTCACCTACTGGCTCTATTTGATCACTTGAGATGCTGCATGGTAGGTGATAGCCACATTATGAATGGTACTAAAGGTCTGCTCCTGTTCCATTCTGTGAAAGCTTTTTGAGGCTTGCCCAAATTCAGCTAGACACAAAGGTTTCCACTTCAACCATGGGCGACTGGTGCCTCCCAAGTCTAGGGGGGCACCAGATCGCCGACTGGGGGAGGCGATCTGGTGCCCCCCTAGATTTGGGAGGCACCAGTCACTCAGTGACCAATTGTCAAGCCAGCAGTGAAACCAATGAAACTGGACATGCACTTCTCGTGGCACTTCTAGTTTCATGGCTGGTGCTTCCAGGGGGTGCGCAGCCAATCTCAGGGGATGCACATGTATCTGTGTGCACCCCCTATGCATGGCCAATGACTGCAACAGTCCATTCAACATATAGAAAAATGGGAAAAATTCTACCTACTATGACTGGGCATTTTCTAACATCAATGGTCTATTGTCCTGGCCAGACACAGGATCACTTCACCAATCAGCTAGTGAGGGCCATCTTGAAAATGTAGATATATTGGAGGGTTTCCATTTTGGAAAAGCAGGCAGGCAGGAATAGGTTAGTAGCAACAGAAGAGAAGGCAGATGGACAGGGGAATCTGTTAAGTGGCTTGTTGGCCAGCAGCTGTTGAAAAACTCTGCAAGTCAGACCTGACGATGAGCTACATGAGTACATTGATCGCATACAGCAACCAGTACATGGAATAAAGCTTGAAAAACTAGGTTTCATAGGGTTGAACAGGAGAAGAATCAGGCTGTGAGAGGAACTGCAACCCTCTGACAAAAGAGGAAAGGCTCAACAGTCAAAATTTGTAACCCTTTTATTCTCAGGTGTTTAAGAATGTGAAGGTCAAACTCAGTTTTCAGGGCTATGGGTCAACTTTATACTCATACGTATAAGAGCTATGGGTCAAGTTAATTGAAGTTAGTATCTCTGCATAGGGATGAATTTGCTAAGCAAGCTCCTACTGGGCATTCTGGCCCTAATGCTATCCCTGTAGAGCCAAAAGCATCTTTCCAAGCCTGTTATACGTCATGGCCATAGCCACACATGCTGCCAGCCAAAAGCACTGCCTTAATTAGCAGTGTGGCAGGACTGAACTGCTGTTTTTCTATCAGCCTGTGGGGTGAGCATCGTTACAGGGTTTTGACTGAAAGACTGGTCAGCGGGGCTAGCAGGAAGGTCTATCTGGATCTTTCAAACCTCTCCCATGGTCTCAAAAAATATGTTAATGTCTGGGTTGGGATCATGCAGATCAAGGCCGTCCAACTTTAGGCTACAAGCTGACCTTGACAGGTTGCAACGGTGGGCGGATGAGAATAGGATGGGGTTTAACACTGATAAGTGCAAGGTGTTGCACATGGGGAGGAAGAACCGGCACCACACTTACAGGTTGGGGAACTCCCCTCTTGCCAGCACGGAGACGGAAAAGGATCTTGGAGTCGTCATTGACTCCATGATGAACATGGGCCGGCAGTGTGGGGAGGCAGTCAAGAAGGCCAACCGTACCCTGTCATGCATCCACAGATGCATCTCGAGCAGGTCCAGGGAGGTGATCCTCCCCCTCTATGCGGCACTGGTCAGGCCGCAGCTGGAGTACTGCGTCCAGTTCTGGGCGCCACACTTCAAGAGGGACGTGGACAATATGGAAAGAGTTCAGAGGAGGGCCACTCGTATGATCAGGGGTCAGCAGGGCAGGCCTTATGAGGAGAGGCTACGGGACCTGAACCTGTTTAGCCTCCACAAGAGAAGGTTAAGGGGGGACCTTGTGGCCTGCTACAAACTGGTCAGGGGGGATCAGCAGGTATTGGGGGAGTCCCTGTTCCCCCGTGCGCTGCCAGGAGAGACCAGGAATAACGGTCACAAACTGGCGGAGGGTAAGTTTAGATTAGATATTAGGAGGCGCTACTTCACAGTCAGGGCGGCTAGGGTCTGGAACCAGCTTCCAGGGGAAGTGGTGCAGGCTCCTAGCCTGGGGATTTTTAAAAGGAAGTTAGATGAGCACCTTGCTGGGGTCATCTGACCCCGGTGCTCTTTCCTGCTAAGGCAGGGGGTCGGACTAGATGATCTACCTAGGTCCCTTCCGACTCTAGCTACTATGAAACTATGAAACTATGAAACTTCCCTGTGGCTGTGGGGCCCATACACAGTGCCAGCTGTTGGACCCCGCAGGATTCCCCTCTCCCCCATCACACAGGCAGCATCTTTGGGGTCTCCCCCCCTTGTTACATAGGCAGTGCCCTCTCCTCCTCCCTGAACGGGGCCCTCCCCTGCCACGCAGCTGAGAGGTGGCTGCAGGGGCCAGCTGGACAGCCTTGCTTCGGCTCATCTGAGTTATCATTTGCTTTTTGGCAAGGAGGAGGTTGACACATTAAAACCAGACAGAGTATCTAGTTGCTTGCTTATGGGTGCCACCTCCTTAACCCTATCACTTTGTAGCTCTTAATTTTCCTTACAGCCTCCACGCCTCCCTACTTGCCTGTGAATGGCATTGTACCCTGACCACCAGGGACACAGGTTTATATTTCCCCGTCCTCTGGGAGCTGGGAAACTTTCTTGTCCACACATTCTGCCCTGTCTGGCTGTCATACAATCCTCCCACTTCATTTACCTTGAGCTCCTTGTGCCTTGCTCACAAACAAGGAACAAGCCCGATTCTGCTGCCAGCACCTACACACTCCAGCCCCAAATTACCCTCCAAGCACTGCCTTGCTCAGGTTCTGACACCTCCCTGCAGAAGCGGAGAGCCAATCCCATCATTTATTTTGGAGGCCGCTGTTAATCCTATCTGCCCTCTCTCCTCTTGGTTTACAATATCACAGCAGCTTCCAACTTGTGATAGCAGAATGGCCTCTGCATGACCCTGGATTAGTGTAAATATTTTGCTTTCATTGGAAGGAAATGTGACATACATTTGGGATGGAAGTTATCCAGAGACTACAGACCTGGGAGCCAAGCCTCTGGGAAGCACTCACAGCGGTGGTCTCGAGGTACTTTGTGTCAAATGCTTATGCATTCTCATCCCCCTTCACCCTATGCAAGGACTGTTGTTAGGCTAAAGAAGGATTTGCCTTTCAGAGATGGGGCAGTTGCAGTTCAAGGTCAGCGCAAGGGCACCCTGCACTCTATACCTGTCACAGAAGACCAGAGGGGAGTCGGCTTTTGTGTATCCGTCAGTCTGTTTTCCTTAGAGGAAACTGGTGCCTTGAAAGATAACACCTGCCCTACCAATGAGAAGGAAGAATCAGCACTAGAAAGCAGGGTGAGGGCAGTGAGCATGGGGGATTTTCCAAAATACCTATGTGATTTATGAGCACAAATCCCACTGAAAGCCAGTTAAATGCTTTTAAAAATCCCAGCCTACAGCTATAACTGTGTAAGACGACCCATTTATGAAAGAGCTGCCCCCTGACCCAATACGACTAGAAATAAAATTGTAGTGTGGGTGGGACCTAATCCATTCAACACCTTGGACAGTTTTGGGGGGGCTTTGTAAAAATATGTGTGTGTGTGTGTGTGTGTGTATATATATATATATATATATATATATATATATATATATAAGGTGATATATACCTACACTCTGAGTATCACCCCACACATAAAACCATAACCCATTACAAAAACCACACCCGCGCAGCCCATGCACTCGTACAGAGACCTGCTGGCCACCTGGACCCATTACAATATCTGCACTGCACGCTACACACACGGAAACCAACTCTGGTCTCTCAGAGCAGGCACTCCTTTCTTCCATCCCCACCGGGGTCACACCCTCAGTTCACCCCTCATGCACGTTGCTGTTGCTCCAGCTCCCAGTGGAGGACCTGCTGCTGTTGTCGCTGTCCTCAGTTCCATTTGTCTGTTCCTCGCTATCACCGCCCCTGTCCCCGCTACGGGGAAGTTGGAAGATCTTGTGCCATGTGTCTCTGTGCCAGATGACTTTGCCCGCGCCCTCTCCATCCTCCACTACTGATTTCTGGTAGTAGGTCTGGAGTTCACTGAGAGCCATTTTCACATGGCCTACTACCTCTGCATCCATGTGCCTGTACAACAGGAGGTTCCTGGCCTTCCACAGCACGTTCTTCTTAATGCAGGATGCAAACTGGTCAAAATGGGCTGATGGGTACCCCGGTGTTTGGCAAGGTGCCTGTACAGAGCCACTTCTCTGGTTAGCCGGTTGACGCCGGTCACCACTTTGCAGAGCTGCTCCCCGCTTTTCCACACCTCCTTGGTGCAGGTGCAGAGCCAGAGGAGGTGGTTGATCATCTCGGTGGCTCTGTGGCAGTTGAGCCACGGGCAGCTGGGTCTCCCCAGCTGACCCTCTCTATGCCTCACTTGCAGGGCTCGGTGGGCTATTATTAGCAGGTCCTTGTGATCTTTGTGCTTGTGGTTGATGCACTCCCACATGGTTACAGGGACACCACTAGGATCCTACTTATATAACAGCTTTGAACATGATCAGGGGACATGTATTCTAACAAGAATGAGAGACTCAGGGATAGTTTGGCACAGACAATGTCTGCAGGTAGAACCGTCCCTTGGGTAGGGCAAATTGGGGCAACCACCCTGGGCCCTGCACTTCAGGGGGCCCTGCGGAGCGGAGCAGAAAGACTGCAGCCCCTCCTGCAGGGCCCGCCTGGAGCTGGCGGCTCAGCCCCGTGCCATGGAAAAAGTGTCTGGCCGCTCACTGCCACCCTCCCACCGTGTGCTGCTGGCATCATATCCACTGAAGAGCAGCTCATCCGCAGTGTACAGGATCTGCTTGGCCCCAGGTGCCAAATTTCATTGCTATGGCACTGCCATGCCCTGCCTGTGCAGGGGTCCCACAGCCCCACACTGTTAAAGGGACCCCACACAGGCTGATTTGCCCTGCGGCCCTGCACCCCGCTAGGGTCAGCTCTGTCTGCTGGTCTCTTGCTCAGTTTCCCCATCTATTGATTGTGTAATAGATTGTGTATAGGTTGCTGCATCTAGTAGAAAGCTAGTGGCTGCAGATCACTGCTAAGATGGTAGGTGTTAATTACAGCAATTTCAAAGTGCAAAGGATATTGAAATTTTCTTCAGTTGTTACAGTTGTAGATCTCTCCCCATCTGCCTGTAATCCTACTGACTTTTGGCTCTGGTGTATAGTGTCTGATTACCAGAGAACTGTCTGCCTATGGAACCTTTCGCAGGCCCCTGGCATATGCTCATTTAAAGGCATGTCATACATTCAACTTAAGATACCATGCAACCCAGTCATAAAAATATTCTACATTATATATGGAACATTTTTCTGGCTCGTTTGCCACTTTTTAATGCCTTAAATTGGGTGCATGTATAGTCCTCTTGCCATGAATATTGTGATTAATCTGTTAATCATGGCATACATGTCACATGCAGAGGGGCCCTTAGTGACATAACAGGGTGCTGATGTCTCCTAGTAAAACCCAAAGTCTGTTCTAGGCCCCAGGGCACTAGATTATAACAAATATTATTGTGTCTACAAACAAGCAAGAAGCAGACAGTTTCCATGATTTGTCTGTAATAAGTATACAGAAATTGGGCATTTGAGCTAAGATCTATGAGTCTGTAAACAGGGATTAGGTCCACCTTGATCAGACTGTGCTAGCTTAATTCTCCACTGCTGTTTTCCCAGATGGTCAGCCTGTTTATGAAGAAAGTTTGTGTGTATAGAGGAGGAGATGTGTGTGTGCATGGTGTGTGTGTGGGCACACATGCACATGCTAGATTCACCTACCTATACTTTGTATCAGACTCAACAGAGCTGTTCACAGGACAGCATTCTTCATAAATTAAAATAAGTAATTTTTTTCCAGTAATGCCTGGATGTGCTGTGAAACTGTGGAGACACCCACTGACCTCTTAGTGATATACCCAATGGCTGTTCAACTTTTCCCTGAAGTTCCTGGTGTCACTGCCCAGAATCCATTCTTCATTCTCTGTTACATGTGGCATTTTAAACAGTCTTGTAGGTGTCCATTGACAGGACCTTCCTGAATCCTTCAAGGTAGCCCTTAGCAACATATCCCTGAGAAAGGAATTAACCTATTAACAAGAATAGGCCTCCAGAACAATGAAAGGTGAAATGCAACTGGCAAGCCAGGAAGTAAAATCACAGTTCTGAGAACTGGAAATTTGCATCAGTGAAGACCTCTTAGAAAAAAACAACCCTCTAACTGCTAGCACGGGTGTTAAATCTATCACCTGCAGGCTGGATTCAGCCCAGGGAGCCATGTCTTCTGGCTTGTGGGGCTCCTGGAGGGCCTGAAAATGTGGAGGTAGAGTGTGTGAGGGCAGGGCTCACCACTGAATCCCCGGGTATGGAGCCCTGCATTTCAGCAGTGGTGAAGCAACTTATGGATGCATTACTTCCTACAACTCCCAGAGCTGACAGTGCTGCTCACACTGCTGCCAGGGGTGGGTTTGGATCTGGCCCACAAGGCTCCTCATGGTCCAGATCCAGCCCACAAGGAGCCCTGCAGTCTGGATCTGGCACAGAGGGCCAAGCGAGTTTGACACCCCGGTGCTAAGGTAAGAAATTGTAAGCGGGTCTGATCAAAGCACACCTATCAGACAAACAAAAATTTGTGCTCATATTCATTTAGACTATGGTCTTGTCAGCTGTCAGAGCTCTACCTTGGAGAGGATAGGCCTTGGCAGTACTCAGGAAAGTGCTGCAAAAATAAAACTCAGCTTGATGTGACAGCCTTAAATGATCCAGCAGCCACTCTTCTTCCCTCTGAGTGAGTACTGACCCAAGAGTCCAGCATGGTTCTAGGGGGTGCTGTGGTGCTGAAGGTGTACTATTATGTGCTTCTGACATCCTGACCACTTTTACCCTTTAAAGATTTCTGACAGAATAGGTACACACTGTTGCCATGGTCTTGGCTTAATTCAGACTGTGTAATTGTATTTTGTCAGCTTAAACTTCCCTTGCATTTTCAGTTGAATACAATGTTCTCCTTCCCTTGGATTTTTTACTTCAGAAGTTTTTGTTGCTTCTGAAGTGCTAGCGGTTGTGGCATCTCAGTGCTATTTCTAACCTGTTGCATAGCACTGAGGTGGAGCATTAAAATGAAAAATCACATGCAGCATGGATAACTGGAAATACTGCTTCAGCCTGAAGAACTAATCCCTGTTGAAGCCAAAAAGCTGGCAAGTTTCATAAAAGGACTCGCAAGATGCATGGACATGAAGAACATCCAGACTTATTATAAGTAATTATAACATTTTGGAAATTCATGCTTGTAAGCTCATGCTTCAAGCTTTATAGTGATCTACACTACTAGAAACCAGGAGGGGGTCCTAAATTAGGGGACAGATATTCCCATATCTGTGTTCTTGTGAGGTTTGTACACCTCAGGAAGAGAAAATGCACTCTGAAGACTTAAGGACAGAGGTTATCACTGTAGTAACAAAAGTGGTGCTAAATCTGGGTAAACTTCATTACTGCTGTTGCTGCTTTTATGCATTCTGGTTCAGACTGATGGCAGGGTGTACATGAAAATCTTGTACATGAAAATAAACTCAAGACCCATGAAACATGAGGAAGAGTGTCTTGCATTTGAAAGCTTGTCTAAATCTATCCCAACTACACAGTTGGTCCAATAAAAGATATCATCCTAAGAAATCCTTGCCTCTTGCATAATTTCTGGACTCTTACACTTGGGATATCACTCTTACACTATCAAAGTTCAGGGATATTCAGATCTGGGAATTTTGGTTCCAAACAATATTGTGGTAGAGATCAACTCCAGAGGGTGGATCTGGCTCCAACATTCAAGTTTCAGATCCAGTTTGGTTATAAATGCCTATGACAATGCACAGAATTCACATTCGCTTCATCATGGCTTGTCTCAGATTTGCATTTGATGCAGAGTTCAAGGGGACACATTTACATACCTAATAGGCCATGCCAAGAGAAAGTAAGATTGACAAGAAAACATAACACAGACTCCAGAAAGACTGTTGCAGGAGGGCAGCTGGAAGGGCTCCCTCTTTCTTTCTGTTTATCAACAGGAAATAGATCCTTGAAGATCGTGCCCCTCCTACAACCCTCATTTTCCTTTGCAAAATAATAAGCAAACAGGTCTTTGCCTGCTGCCTGCAGGGAAATGGTTTTGTAATGGAAGGAGCACCCTGCACTAAGACAACAAACAGAAGAATTGCTGTGTTTGTTTTTCCATGTGCTAGAGGTGAAGGTGCAACCACAGTGGGGCTCCTTTCACATCCTCTCCAATTGACAGAGGGCAGGGGACAGGCACTGAGATACATACACACATAAATGTTGGACTATAATTGGCCTAGAAGAGTGGTTCTCAACCTTTTTAGACTCAAGGCGCTCAACCCTTAGCTTTCACTTTGTTTTGGACTATAGAAAAATACGAGAGCAATTCTTCTAGTGCAAAGAACTCAGAAAGACCACAAATCAGAACGTTTTTAATTCTATGAATCCCTATTTGAAATATCTGGGTTTACCTTGTGAATCATATTTAGAGCTAACATTGCACAACCCTTGAAGGGATCTCAAGGCACCCTAGGGTAGCGTCATGGTTGAGAATTACTGGCCTAGAAGCACCAAAACTTTGGTGCCCTTACATACACGTAGTGTGCATGCTGGCCAAGTGAGAGATGAACATCTCTGAAGGGTACCTCTCCCCTCTACTCAGATAACATTATGGGCTTGAGGTACTGAGCAGAGGTACAGCCAAGGCCAAATTAACTTTTAGTGGGCCCTAGGCAAACAAACTCATGGGCCACTACTTAAGATATATATATATATTTAAATCCACACACACATGCAGGCAGGTTTGGGGAAGAGTTGGATTAAATCAAGTGCTGCCTCCAAACTGAGGCAGCCCTTGACCCACTACCTGCCCGCCCGGGGGCACCACTGCGGCAGAGGGGCGGATCAGCCTCCCTCACTCACACACGCAGCTCAGGGCCCTAGGCATGTTCCTAGTTTATCTATGCATTAATCCGGCCCTGGGTACAGCTGTGTTGGTCAGGGAGGTATGAAGAGGTGTGATCCCTGATCAATACAACTATGCTTATAGAAGCAGCCTGTAGTGAAGATACAACTATAACAGCAAAACTGTACTGTTGGTAGTATATTGTTTCACTCATGATGGGTGTTCGAATGTTTTTACTAGGGCTGTGTGAAATTTTGCCAGCAGTTTTGTTTCTATGCTGTTTTGACTCATTTTGAGCTCAAAGCAGCATAATCAAAATGAAACAGAGCTTCAAAACAGACTTGAAACGAAATGAGACAAGTCAAAATGTTTTGAAATTTTCTAAACACTTTGAGTTTCGAAGCTCAAGCTGGGCCTGCCTGCAGGGAAACAGAAACTGAAGTAAGGAGAGGGAGGGGAAAAGTGGGGAAAGAGGGGAGGACTGCTCTCACTATTGACTGTGTAGCTGGCCAGTGACCATCACCCTTCCCTGAGGCCCCTTCCAAACCCAGTGCTCTGGAGGAGGGATGGAAAAGCTGCATAAAAGGCAGCATTGTTTGAACTGGTCTGCTTTCTGTTGAGAACTGACCTGATGTCAGTTGAGTGAGAGCGCACCTTAACCACACACAAAGTGTCACCCACCCATGTCACAAGTTTTGCCTGTCACCAGCTAGAGATGCAGGGTCCCAGAACCCAGACTTCCCCTGCACCTCTCTCCTTGACAGCTGGCAGGCTTCGTGACCTCAGCAGGGGCTACCATCCCTGCAGGTTTCAGCCTGCTGCACCTTAACACACAAAGCGTCACCCATGTCACGAGTTTTGCTTGTCCGCAGCTTGAGGTGCAGTTTCCCCCAAACCCCTGCACCTGTCTCCTTGAATCCTGGCAGGCTTCGTTGCCTCAGCCTCGGCTAGGACGCCTGCAGTTTTGACCCTGCTGTGGCTTAACACATATACGTGACATGAGTTTTTTGCTTTCAAGACTTTGAGGTGCAGTTTCCCCAAAAGCCCTGCACCTATATTCTTGAAACTTGGCAGTTTTCATGCTCTCAGAAGGGGCTACTATTACTGTAAGTTTCATCATAATCAGGCCAGAAATGACAAAGTAATAGGCTGTTTCGAGCTTCCCTATTATAGCCTATGGGCAAAACTTCAAAACAGTAAAACTGTTTCAATGAAATGAAACGGAACAGGAGTTTCGAACTGAAACAAAATTTGAAACGAAATGCTGTTCTGTCAAAATGCAAGTCAAAATGGAACGGTTCAGTTTTGCACAGTCCTAGTTTTTACTATATAAGTATAAAATGCAGCTTTGCTGGTATTGCTGCGTGCACTTAAGAACTACTTTAAGAACATAAGAATTGTCATTTACTGGGTCAGACCACGTGCTATGCACCAGACCATTTACCAGTACCACAAATAACTATTCCTAAACCAGTCCAGTGCTCCTACAATAGACTGACCCTTAGTGTTGAACAGGGAAAAGAGGGTGGTTTACCTAAAGTGACTCTTTCCTTTGCTTCAACCTAAAGACAGGAAGTTACTTAGAAGTGACTACAATTCCCAGCCAGTGCAAACTCCCAAGCAAGGATCTGCAGAGGTCATTGCATGCAGGAATGTGATGATGATAATCCATCCTGTGTATGTGACCCCAGGGGTGCACTCCCTGCATGTGGTGGTGCACTCCCTGCAAAAAGGTGCTGCTGACACTTTGGATGGTGCCTGCAGGCGCTTGCCGCTTGCTAGGGTGGTCTGCAGGTGGTCCATAATCACCCCTGGCCATCGCCTATGCTGCCAGCAGTGCCTGTGGGTGGTCGCCAACCCATGGTCATCGCTTACCATTCCCCAACCCCCCCCACCGCCGACTGTGCTGGCAGCATCTGCAGGAGCTCCCCGCTTCCTGTCACCAGGCTCCCTCTGCTGTGCTCCTGCCACTGCCCGCACAGCCGTGCCCACCCAGCTGCTGGGGGCATGCACTGTTCATATATAACCTCATCTATACATTTATCTATACATATGATTTGTACACATATGTACACTCAGGCACATAAGCTCCTATACATGCCTTTGTAGTGGCTACAGGCCTTTTTTAAAAAAATATATATATATACCTAATACAGCACACAGCTGCAGACATGCCTACTTCCTTGCTTAAACACCCATAGCATATGTACTCTTATATGTACATTTACCTAACATATTGCACAGACCTATACCTTTGTGCATATATAACTACTATACGCACACATACTGTATATGCTTACATGTATACATACTGGCATCTGTATACACCAATGTCTGTTTCCACACACCCTACATATACATGTTCATGCACATACAAATGTAAACACAGTTGCTGCACCATACCAAAATGTATCTCTGGAAGCTGCCAATTCCTGAAATGTGCAGGCCACTGCAGCTGTGCTGATCCAATGGTTTCTGCTTGAACTTGCCAAGTAGGGAGCACTACAAGCTTACTGAAAGCTGGGGTGAACTAAGGTTGTGTGCAGTTCACCATCTAGGCATGAGCCATCTCTGAGGGAGGCTAGAGCAGGAAGAGTAGCTCTCTTGGCACTGGAGATCATTTCACACTTCAGTGTGTATCCTATTCTAAAATCTGAAGTGATTTATAGGTGGTGAAAAGAGCTGGCCTAGGGAACACCAAGAGGGTTTGTGATTGATAGACACCAGTCCCTATAAGATATGCATAACAGGAGCTGCTGAGATGAATGGAAAGACTTTGGTTACAAATAAGGAAGACATTTTAAAAATAACCTGTTTTCCCTACAGGTGTTTTCTAAACTTAGGACAGGGCTCCATGGTTGTGGACAGGAACTGATTCTCAAATAGCGGATGGGAGAAGCTCTTTGAACATCTACAGATAAGTGATTACCATTATATTCCCCTTTAAAAAGTTGGCTGCCCCCCCACCTCCAACCTATATTTCACTAAGGAATTTAAAAACAGTTTTCAAAATGACTGTGTGTGGTAGACGCTTTTTCAGACTTCCTCACTCTCCTGTATTTACCTCTTGCCAAGGCTTCAGCCCTATTTCATTTTGGAATATTGAAAGGTCTTATTTTTGTTACTACTCTGTAACTCCCCCAGCCCAATCCACTCCTGTTGGCTTTAGTCAAACGTTTCCTGTTGACCTCAATAAGAACTGAATGGGTTCTGTAATTGGTAGGCTCTGTTGGCTTTAATATGTTCAGAACACCTCAATTTAGTATGTTTTATTGTTTAGTGTGGTGGACAACCAGTCTCTGTTATACGGGATAACAATCTCTATATTAAGAAGAGATTTAGATATCTCTTTATTGCCTGTTTCCATCTGTTGTTTTTCAAATTCATTTATAACTTCTTCACTATCCTTTTGTTTCAATTCCCTTCCTTATACCCAATCCACTTTTTCTGTCTTTAATACAGCCTGTCTTTCCAGTAGGGATTTTCTTTAACATTCCCTCAAATAGAGTCTTTTTATGACTAGTACAATCTAGTACCTGTGTCCCCAATAAACAAACAGAAGTAATTGAAAAATGTATTTCAGCATTCATAGCAACTGAGAATAAAGAAATGGTAAGAGAGAGATCATTGCAGGGCCAAAAAAACAGGGGATAAATCTCACCAACAGTATGGGTCTACCACTGGGCAGTGACAGAGTCACATGTAGAAGCATGGAAGGCAGAATGCGTGTGTTGAGAAGCACTTGTTAGAACTGAACCACACCTTCAAAAATCAGCACACCATAAAAGCATGATGCCTTTGCTGCTGGGCATTTGCTCACCTCTCTAATGCTGACAATTAGTTACTCCTCATGTTTTTATATAGTATGGCAGTGCCCAAAGGATTAATCTGTGATCAAAGGTCCCTGGTGCTAAGTGCCTGATGAACAACTAGGAAAACTGTCATGTCTTAAGGAGCTTATAATTGAAGTGCAGTGAAATTACTGGAATATTAGGTGATGCTAGGCTTGCTCAGAAATGAAGACGTGTCCATATGTTGACACAAGTCAGACAGCAGCGTATGTGCACTATGTACTTACTAGAGTATGATATGGGGCATATAAAAAGTTCTGTCAGGTCCCTTTCTTTGATAGCATGGAAAGTAGGGGTATATCCCACTCTACAATACAATGCCGTACAGAGACGCTTGGACTTGCTCCAAATGAGTTAGTTGGGGTACAAGAAGCATAACTGTGTTTGTATGCTACCTTCTGAGTAGCAAGGTTAATTAGCTCAGGTGGAGCCCCATCCTAATAAGGCAATACCACTTCTGGTGCTTTGGGGTGTTACTATGTGGCAGTGCCTTTTGCTGTGTCCATAAACGCTAAGTATATATTGGGGAAACAATGCAGCAGTTTCATTTGGAAACGTGGAGCTTGTCTAAACTGGAGATGTACCAGGTACATTAGTCGGCAGCTATATGATGGAAGACTTCATTCCTTCCCTGCCCAGAATATTTTCAATGGCATAATTTTAATAGGCATGCAATGAGTCAGTGTGCTGATATGACAGGACCTACTGCAGAATTGCCTCACTGGTTCTTGCTTACAGCACCAGGCAAGTTTCACAAGAACAAAGCAAAGCTAGAGTATTTTGTTTTAGTTGTCTGAAACTTAGCTGTAGATGAGGATGCCATTGCCAGCCTTGTGTGTATCATAGCTCAGTAACTGTTAAGCTCTTTGGCTTGGAAAACTGGAATTCACTATCTTGTAATTTTTAGATCCATTTTTAAATGAACATAGGCATGTACAGCACAGGAGAGAGAGACTATACTGTCAACAAGAAGTGGAGAGTTCAAGCTCTGTCTCCAGTGATTGTATGAGGTCATCGAACTATTCAGGACTGAAACCTAATCTACTTCCATCACACTGAACCACAGCAACTGAAGGACTTAATTTCAGAAAGCTGTCTGGATCAGTTCTAAAAGGGGACCGATTCCAGTCAGTCTCAAAGTCTGAAGTGCCCCTCACTTCTGGCAACATCAGTACATACAGATTCCTATTTTGCATTTCTGGATTATGATGTGGCTGAGCCCTTTGTAATCGCGGGAGTATGAAACCTTCTCTAATCACAGGGAATTGATTCTTGCCCTGGGCTTGCATTCAAAGATGCAAAAGCCCTGGATTCATGTGGGGTAATTATAACACTATGAGCAGACTGACAGCTGTGAATCTGATATCAAACATTTAACCACAGTTGATCGTCTTTTGTCTAATCAGGTAGGGGGCTGGCGTGGTGCAGGTGTTAAGGCACATGGTTGACAGCCCAGAAGTTGTAAGTTGGAGGCAGTAGCAAAAGTGCTTGTGGTGTGGCCCTGTCAGAGTCCAACAAATCTGTGAATTCTGCTAAACACCTTGTCATAAGGACAGGAGAAAGGAAGTGTAATCAGGTATGCTCTGAGTCTATGCAGATTATGTAGGTAATGATATGCATTTGAGCCAAGCACAGATCAGTTCTACAGCATCCTTTAGCACAGGGGTGGGCAAAATGCAGCCCATGGGCCAGATGCAGCCTGCCAGGCCATTCTATCTGGGCCATGGGGCCACTTAAAAATTTAGAAAATTAATATTTATCTGCCCCTGGCTGCCTGTCATGCAGCCTTCAATGGCTTGCCAAAACTCAGTAAGCCGCCCTCTGTCTGAAATAATTGCCTGCCCCTGCTTTAGCATGTAGGGTCCCAAAGCACTTTAGAAGATAAACCCATAAAACAACTACTGTTCTGAAATGGTAACTACTTGATCCTCCAGTTTTGGTAGAGCTTAAGTGCTGCTGTAGCTGTGACAGTCTACTTGCACTGATCCTCCAGGACCTTCCTGTAAGTCCCCTTGTGTCACCAGAACAATACCTACATCCTCCCACAACCCTTTGGCAAAGCAACAGGTTATTGCAATGTTAAGAGTCATGGGATGTACCCCATAGCACCTCACACAAACAGCAGAGATAGAGTCAAGTGGATGCACGAAAGCAGGGGAAGATCCAGGGAGGCTGTAGCAGTGCAGTTGCAACCTCCCTTTGATTCCTGGTTCACTCAAAGTTTAAAGCCAGCTGCCTGTGGCAGTGGCAGCAGTCTTTTTTCAGGCAGCAGTGAGGGAGTCACTTGATCCCATTGCTCACTATCATCTACCTGATTCTTTCAAACTCTTCATTCAACAGGTGAACATTAACTCAGGTATGCAAATAACCTTCAGTGAAGCACTGGATGCACTGTCAAGATGCTGAAGAAGGCTTGGTTTTGTTTTATGAATCTGAAAGATATGTACATTTCAATCTAATGGCTACAGGACTAAAGAAACAACATCTTTTGAGTATTTTTTGCCCAGTTTCTTGTATTGTTTAATATAAAAGTGTGATATATCAAATTAGAGCAAATTCCAACAAAGTTATATTTGTATTTGCTTCAGTCTCAAACTGACTAATATGGTCCTAGGTTCCCAGCTTCTGGTTTCTTTTTACCTGGAGAAAGACATGATCTGTATTATATGTAATGATGCACCACATCTTCTACACTCCCACTTCTCAAAATCCTAGATCTGCCCATGTACTCAAGTATGGCTTTGCACATACCCCAAGCTAGGCCAACCCAGGTGCTCAGAATCAAGTGCTGCATACCTGAGTTAACTCTATAGAGCATACACATGGAAAAAGATGATTTGATGTCTCCACCAAGCCACATATTGCCCCAGTTCAACCCCACTTTCAATGTAGATTGTAACAAAACTGAACACTAAGCTTCACTGCAAACAGATAGCAGTACTGTAGCCTACACAAGGACATTTGCTTTTACTCCAAACCATGGCTGAGATTGTGAGGACCATACCGGAAATGACAACCCCTTGACCTGACTGAGATACTGCAGGCTGCACGTGTTCCCAGTAAAGAAGGATATTTAAAGAGACACAGCACAGGCAGCTCTACTTATTTTTCTTGGCAAACATCAGGGAATTTCTTTCTGCTTGTTAATTTCAATTGTTAAAGTGAATGACTGAATAAATGTCTTGAAATTGCCTTGAGCCAATAGTTGTTTTTTTGTTGTTTTTTTTTAGCAATTTCTAAGTTTTCTGGTCAGGATGATGGGATCCATGAATTTTAACTGCATCCCTTAATAGAGGGGCAGGCAATTATTTTGGGAGGAGGGCCGCTTAATGAGTTTTGGCAAGCCATCAAGGGCTGCATGACAGGCAGCCAAGGGCAGATAAATATTACTTTTCCAAATTTTTTAGGGGGCCCATGGGCCAGAGAGAGTGGCCTGGCGGGCCACATCTGGCCCGCGGGCCACATTTTGCCCGCCCCTGCCTTAGTAAGAGGAAAATCCTCTTCTTTGGTGTGTGGCACGCTGCTCCTGTAACTTTCACTGATGCTGATGGATTATGTACACACTGCACAAGGCAGTTGGGAAGGACTTATCCCCCCTTTGAATGGCTATACTTCTATTTGTGTACATGCAGCTATCACAGAAGGGCCTGCAAAGCTGTCACTGAGCACTCCTGTTGATCAGCCATTAGAATCTGTTCCGACTAGTGAAAGGTCCCTTTCCCCTCAGAGGAACCAGCAGTGTTGGGTGATTAAAATTCCACGCTTAAATCTGTATTTTGTTAATGCTTCCCTTTTCCCCGCTGGGAGAATTCATTCCCAGGTTATTTAAATGTGATCTTTTCAGTGAGGGGTGGGATTTTCCAGAAAGCTCTTAGTTTAAGTTTGAATGTTTCCAATTTAAAGCAAGACAAGGTAACACTTCAGATGTTAAATAAAAATAAATAAATACAGGTAGCAAAACTAAAGCAAGACATGTTGGTTTTAACTTGGTTTATTTGGGTTTACAGGTTCTTTCAGGCTGGGTCTTAAAGCTTTAAGGAGCTTCAAGGGTTTGACCTTGTAAGATTTTTTTTTAATAGTCTTAAAAATAAGAAAAGAATTCGCAGTCAAACAGGAAGCTGCCATCTTGACAGCCTGGAGATGTCGTTTGAGATAGAAGAAATGCTTTCAAATATATGAGAGAAAGCAGAGACTTCCAAGATCAAAGCAAGTTTGGTTCTGTATTTTTTCTGTTTCATCTTGTTGATGGTGGGGAGCCAACAACAATATTAAACAAGAAATCCAACTTCTTCTTACAATTCAGAGGGTCAGCTGTCCACCGTGACGTTTACACTTGTATCTGCCAAAGTGGTTGTCTACTGGCTTGCTCATAACATTGCACCCACAATTTGAACATCCAACCGATCAACTGGCAGGTGCAAACCATGGGATTCACACCTGGCACTGGGTCCATGTTGAAGCCAGCTGAACACTTGCCCTGGGGGTTACTTACCATGCCCAGGGATCCTAAGATAGAATAGCACTTCCAGGGGCATGAGGTCTGATCTGAGTTGTGTCACTGCTGGCCAGCATCGGTCCAACACAGGGTCCTTCTGAAAGAGATGCTGGCACTGATTAGTCACAAAGACAGTGAGTCTATAGTGGAAAACTTTTGGGAACTGTTTTCATATGGAATAGTTAGGACTCTGGTGAGCACTTCTTCTCTACGTGAGCTTCACTAGAACCCACACTTGTAAAGAGAGGTCTCTTACTACTTCCCCCAAAAGCTAAAAGGGCCATTTATACCATTCAGTGATGACGCCAGGCAGGGCCATATCGAGACATGCTATGATTACTAGGCTTGTAGTACCTTCCTGACTCAACGTAGTGCAGCCAACTTACTGTGGCAGTGTGTTTCAGCATAACACCTTGGCATGAGGTGCTTGAAGTATAATATAGAAGGTGGTGGGGGAGCCCTTTGTGCCATGCACTATGTTGTCTTTGGTTACATAGCTCCAAGCACATTGATAATGCTCAGCAAAGATGAACTGTAATGGGCAGAGGCAGTTTTGCCTTCCATAAAGGCTCTAAGAAGTGGTTTCTGTGCCCCTCCAAAGCTATAAACTAGTGTCATGGCTATTGTACTGGACAGAAGATGAAAAGCAAAACACACCATTTTGGAGCACCAATTTCTTTTCTAAGGGCCCACATAGAATTGTTGTCACTTAGTCCCTGCTCGATGCCTGGTATTTAGACCTTGAAAGCCACCTAAAGCAGGCTGGCATTGTTGAGCTCATGCGATTACTTTCTTAACAGCTGCGTCCAAAGTTTCCCTGGGACCTGATTAGGAAAACACTGCAGCAGATTCAAGAGAGGGGGCAAAAAAAGGTCAGTAGAAAAAGTTAAACCCTTGCATATAACATTTCATGTGACTGAGCTGGCAGTTCAATGATTGTGGACTCCTTTGGCATGCAGTGGCTTGTGGAGACCTTGGAATTATATGGGATTGAGAGAGAATGCCAGCAATGTGTGTGGGGCTCAGAGGTGGGGATAAAAGGGAAACATGATTCAATGAATGAAGTAAGAAATACGCATGCAGTTTATGAATGGCTTTCCCTTTGCTTAACCTGCAATTAATTTAGCACAGCAATCAGAGAAAGTCCTACAATAGTACCCTAAGATTTGGAACCCAGGTGCCATTTGTCAGTGCTGTTTGCCAGTTGTCTGTGGAACCATTTGCTATCCTGAAGTCACTCCTTGAGCTTTGCTTGATTTCTGAAGAGTATTCTGCAACATGGGAAAAAGGATAGGGTGGCAGGTGCTGACTGCTGGCTAGTATAGAAAAGGAAGCGGAGTTCCAGGGCCTTGATAGTGCATCCTTCAGTCTCATAAAAACAACAACCTAGAACACCATATTAGTTGTCAGAAACAGAGGCTTAAGGCAGCCTTCTGCTATCTGGATACAACAGCTCCCTCTGACCATGACACTGTAGCTGTACTTCCCTTGCATAATAAAAGGATCCAACGTATTAGGTTACTGAATGCTGGTGGGGGATATGTGTAATTTTAAATGAGGCTTTTCCAGCTTCATTTGGCCAGCTAATTACCATTAACATGTGAGGGAAACTAAGCGTTGCTGATTAAGGAATCTAGGATCAATTAGCTGGGGCTAAGTGGCCAAGCTCCCATAGTGAAATAACATAGGAACAATCTATTGGAGGGACCGCCTGGTGTCTTTTGTTCCAAAATGGCTGCTGCGATTTGCATGTGCATGTTTCGAAGGACATAAAAGGAGAGGCTGACCATCCCAAGCATGTAATCTTGGGAGGACAGGAGCTGGGCATTTTCCATTGAGAACTGTTTCTCTACAGTTCTTCACACTGCACTGTGGAACCATCTTTATTAACCTTCCAGGCTAGCCTAGAAACAAAAAATGCTTTCATTTCCCTCTGGCGACTGTTCAGTTGTGTCCGTTCAGGCTGCTTCCTTAATTGCAGTGGTTGTTGACAACTTCTTCTGATAGAGACCCCTCTCTTTGACCTGCCCTCCTCCCTCTCTCAAACTTCCTTTGCAGCATAAAAGTGCTTGGACACAGAAAAAGTTAGGACAATGTTAAATGAAAATAAGCCCAGAGGAACTCAGTGTTTCCAGCTGTGGAGTTATGCTGCGCGTCTCTCTCCTGAGCACTCATTTCATATTGGTGCTGTTTATTTCCTTTCCCTGGCTATAAGACATTTTATTTATTAGTACTGGATTTCCTGTTGCCTGCAGTTGCCACTGCTGTCCAAATTGCTTTGCAGTTGGATTCTGTTCTGCACATTTGTTACCCTCTCTGACTTGGTTTCTGTCAGCAATTTGATCACTGGAAAAGTTATACGCAAGCAACATCTGACAAAGAAAAAGACTCATTAGCTGACTTGCACAGCAGCCCAGACGGGCAAAGGCATACAGGAAACCTGTGCAGTTGCAAAGAGAAGCTCTGCTTAAGAGCAGATCCACAAGTGACACTTTCTTGGATGGCAGGAATGCCTCTTCTTTCAATTGCACATAGTTCACTACCAGGAAGAAATCATCCCCGTGCACCGCACAGTTTCTTTCTGCAGACCACCATTAACCAGGGTTTGAGGGACAAAGCTATCCTGAACATCTGGGGTTATATTTTTAAAGCGTAATAGAAAGAGCGTTTTGTAAATGTCTCTCCTCCCATTTGTGATTGCACTTCCTTTTGTCCATTGATGGTCATATAACATTTTGGGGGGCAAATATGGCTACTGCTGATATGGAATGTGATATTAGGAAAATATTTGTGTGTTTTTGTAGCCAGAAACATGAAGGAGCAGCCAGCTGCACTTGACTTGCCTGATCTCTATGCATTGCCACTATGCGCCTCACAGTCTGAGAACTCCTTTTGTAGGTGCCTACGGGAAAGATGAGGGACAGTGCTTCTGCCTTGCCTTGCACCTTGGATAGTTCTTTATGTCAGTGTAAATGGTAAAATGCTGCCATTCTGATTTGGTAGAATTGTCTACTGCTGCAAGGTAGTGGAGAATGAGGCCTGTGGTGGGTCTCTTGGTTCTGGTCCCACACTAATGTAGTAATAGTACATTGCTTTATTTTTCTTTAGCTTTCTTTAGATCTGGTTAAGACTTGGGACCCTAGAAGCTGACTAATGAGGTATTAAGGGCTGAGCCATCCAACACACAGTGGGCATATCTACACATGCACTTTACTGAGCAGTAGACTAATTTACCATGCAGTAAAGCATTACTGTCTACACATGTGCTGCAATTAGGGTGCAGTAGATTAATTTATAGTGCTGTTGGATAGTCCCATCAAACACAGGTACTATATGACCCTTGGCATGGCTTTACAAGCGCTCATGGTGCTCGGGCTAGGTACCAGATGATTGGAAGATAGCCAATGTGGTTCCCATCTTTCAAAAAGGGAGGAGGGAGGACCTGGGCAACTATAGGCCCATCAGTCTTACCTCAATCCTAAGGAAACTCTTTGAGAAGATCATCAAGGAGCACATCTGCGATGGGCCGGCCTCAGAGATGATGCTCAGGGGCAACCAGCAGGGTTTCATTAGGGGCAGGTCATGTCAGACCAACCTGATTGCCTTTTATGATCATATCACAAAAGCACTGGATGCAGGTGTTACTGTGGATGTAGTCTTTCTGGACTTCAGCAAGGCCTTTAACACCTTCTCCCACCTCATCCTCGTTAAAAAACTAGGCAACTGGGGCATTGATCCCTACACAGTCAGATGGATTGCAGATTGGCTGAAGGGTCATACTCAGAGGGTGGTGGTGGATGGGTCATATTCGACCTGGGGGGAAGCGGGCAGCGGAGTCCCCCAGGGGTTGGTCCTTGGGCCTGCGCTGTTCAATTTCTTTATCAGCGATTTGGACGACGGGGTGAAAAGCAACATGTTTAAATTTGCTGATGATACCAAAATTTGGGGTGAGGTGAGCATGCTAGTAGGGAGGGAAAGACTGCAGCAAAACCCGGATAGGTCATAGGGGTGGGCTAACAAAAACAGGATGCGTTTCAATATTGACAAGTGCAGGGTGCTGCACTTGGGCAGTAGTAACCAGCAGCACACTTATAAGATGGAAAACTCCCTTCTTGAGAGCATGGAGGCAGAAAGGGATCTTGGAGCCATTATTGACTCCAAGATGAACATGGGCCAACAATGTGAGGTCACGGTTGGCAGGGCTAACTGGACCTCGTCATGCATACACAGGTGCATCTCTAGCAGGGCCAAGGAGGTGATCCTTCTCCACTACGTGACACTGGTCAGGCCACAGCTGGAGTACTGTGTCCAGTTTTGTGCACCCCACTTCAGGAACATGGAGAGGGTCCAGAGGAGGGCCACTCGCATGATCCGGGGACAACAGGGCAGACCCTACAATGAGAGACTGCGGGACCTGAACCTGTTCAGCCTTCACAAGAGAAGGCTGAGGGGGGACCTGGTGACCGTCTATAAACTCACTAGGGGGGACCAGCAGGGTTTGGGAGAGACCTTGTTTCCCCTAGCACCCCCGGCATAACAAGGAATAACGGCCACAAGTTGTTGGAGAGTAGGTTTAGATTAGACATTCGTAAGAACTACTTCACAGTCAGGGCGGCTAGGATCTGGAACCAACTTCCAAGGGAAGTAGTGCTGGCTCCTACCCTGGGGGTCTTTAAGAAGAGGCTAGATACCTACCTGGCTGGAGTCATCTGAGCCCAGTTTCTCTCCTGCCCAGGCAGGTGGTCGGACTTGAAGATCTACAAGGTCCCTCCTGACCCTACTTCTATGATTCTACTTACCTCACAAGGCTAGGAGGGAGGGGAAGGAGCCTTAATTAATTTTTGTTTGTAGAACATTTTAGATCTTGGAATGGAAGCTCCCAAAGGAAGCAGAATATTCATAAAAGTTTTTTACAACTTAGCCCCCTTCCTTCCAGGTAAAATGTTCCTGTAATACAGGAGAAACCAGCTAAACAACCCTTGCCTTTCAAAGTTTAAAACAAGTTTAAAGAACACCTCCTCTTCCTTCCCCCTCCCCCCCAAAAAAGTTTGATGTGAAGTTTTAGGCCTAACAGACTCTCTGCTCCCTGGAAACTTGGGCGCTTTGCAGTGGAATTTTCCCTGCTGTTCAGCCATTTGTACTTCGGAAAGGTCTTGGAATGAAGCATGTGACTGTAAGAGCAAAAAAAATGCTTCTGTGTCTGAATTCTCTATCAAATATTCATAAGCTACCCAGATAAAATGAATCCATGTAAGTTCTGCAGAGCCTGCTTAAAAGCAACAGTAGAGGACAACACTGTCAAGATAAAAATCTTTCCTTTGGGTTAAAAGAACGCCTCCTCAAAGCATCCAATGGGTAACATAACAGTCAGGAAGATGCTCTGCTTCATGATGCAATTTGCTAGCTTTAAAAAGTGGCGTGTTGAAATGGAATAACATCCTTGGTTGCTGCAGCAACAGCTACTTCCTCATGCAGTGTGGGAGAGAAAGCACACAAAGCTGCAGAGAAATCTTCTCCATGTTCCTCTAGCCACTGGATCAATTAGAAGTGAATTTATTTCCCATGTCCCACTGAATCCTGAAGTCTCAGACTGGTACCACAAGGATCAGTAACTGATAACTGGGGTGCTTTGATGGTGTGGTATTTGCTTACTAAACACTGGATTGGAGCTATTCTTGGCTTATTTCACAAAGACCACACTGTAAGAAGCAGGTGGCAATGACTTTCACTCACTGTCAGCCTCAGCTGGATGAGACCTGGCAACCTAGAGGGGAAGCTTCTGTGTACCCAGCCTCCTGTGTTCCTCATTTCATATCCCACCACTTAGTTCCCTCCTTTTAAGGAGGATTTCACACTGACACCTGATCACAGCCCGCAAGGCCAGCCTCTTGAGATGAGGGAGCTGTGGAAACAGAGGTATGGTTTCAGTTTGCAAAAGACTGAGAGCTGCGAACAAGGAATTCCAATCCCAGCTCAGTCACATACCCCTTCTTTAGTCTTGAGACAGAGTCATATGATATCTGACTGCTTTCCCACCTGTAAAATGGGTAAAACATGTTTTTTTCCCTTGCTATGGTGTGAATATTTGTCAAGTGTTTTGAAGAGGCAAAAAACTGGACAACAGTAATATCCCTAAGGACAGACCCTGTTTCACTTTATGAGACCATATGGTGCTCACAAAACTGTCTAACTGCCATTTCTGGCACATATGCATAGTTTGCAATCCTCCTTCATATGCAGTGTGGATGTGCAAGTGTGCATAATGGCTACTGAGCATGCTCAGGAGGCTGTACTGTAGCTTCCTGAGCATAAATTGTAACATCACAGCCAGGAAAAAAGGGGGAGATTGCCTAGTGGTTAGGTCGCTCATCCAGGAAACGTGGGACCCAGGTTCCAAGTACCCTCCCCCAAAAATGAGTGAATATATAGCTCTCTGACTCCCCAGCACAGGGGTCTTGAAGTACAGCCTTTGCAGCTTTCATTTAATGTGCTTTGGACAAAATGGAAAGCAGTGGTAAAGTGTCTGCCTCAGTAGAAACAAGGAACTAGCCTA
Source organism: Crocodylus siamensis (assembly GCF_052110815.1). NCBI lineage: Eukaryota > Metazoa > Chordata > Crocodylia > Crocodylidae > Crocodylus > Crocodylus siamensis. The sequence continues at coordinate 224,182,675 of NC_143396.1, read as the reverse complement.
AAATCCAGGACCCCTAGCCTTCCACAGCAGCAGCCATTTCACTGAACTATACACACTCCAGCTTGCTATCTTCCTCCTAGTCCCACCCATCTCCATCTCTTGTCTTCTTGTAAGTCAAAAAGTCAAAAGGGGAATCAGCCAGTGAGGGCCAACTTTTTCAGCCCTATGCCCTCCCCAAATGGCACTCCAATCCCCTTCCCTTGCCTGATCTGCTACTCTGCCTTTTGCTCCCCACCCTATCATTTGCTGTGTTTTCTGCTCCCTCCCCTATCTGCTGCTATTCTACCTGCCCCTTCCCTGATTTGTTCTGTAGCACACAGAAAGGCTACCCATGCCACTTGTGACATGTATGCCACAGGTTGGCCAACCCTGACTTAGACTACGGTTAGAGCACTTTGCTGCGAAGTTGGAACTCTCTCTGAGTAAGGGTGGCCTAGACTAGCATCACAGGCAAGTGCCCTACCCATTAGGATATTAGACCTCCCTCCATGAGTCATGGGTTTTTGCATGGCTACAATTTCAGGACTTATGCTCACCCAGGTATATATGTATGGAGCCATATACCTGCCCAGCCAGTGCACAGCCTACTGTACGTGCTCAGTAGCCAGAAGTAATGTCTGTATGTCTACATTATGTGTGGAACAGGATCAGAAGTGATGCATAAATACCCCAAACAGCAGTTACATGGCTGGGATACTGCCATCTGAGCACATACAGTGAAACAGGATTCTGCCCAAACTGTCCCACCATTCAGACTGCTATACTTTCTCCCTCAGTCCTGAATTCCCACAGTCCTGCTGTTATATTTTACTGATACATACTGGGATATGATGATCCTAAAGTGAATCAAAGGAATAAAGCCACTTGCTGCTGCTCTTTGGTCAAACCACAATGGCTTCAGGATGTTCCTGAAGAGTTCAAATGTATGTGTCTGGATGGAGCAGGCTCTAGGAGCAGAACTCTTCCTACATGTGGAGCCAGTTCCTGCAAATTAGCAGTAAGAGACTAAGTCTAGGGGGTGGGTGCTATCACCCCCTGTGCTTTGACTATTCTAGAACATGGCTCTGTATCTGCCAATCTGACCCCTTTCATCAACATGTCACATCCATTAACCAGAAATTAATACAGTTCCAAATGTCCATGGTCCTGAGTTTAATATGGCTACTCATGTACAGTGAACAAGGATTGCTTTCAAAGTCACCTCTTCCACGGTGAAAGAAGAAACAAGTCCATGAACTGGAAAATTTTTAAAAATCAAGTTTGATCAAATGTCAGTTGAGGTAAATGAGCCCTCCTGCATTCTCCTCCTGAAGCCTGTGCTAGATGGGGTCCTTGCCAGTGGAACTGGGTAAAGCATTAGCAAGTAAATCTTCTTTCAAGGCATTGTTCTTCACTCTTCTGGCCTGCAGTGCAGGACTGGTTCCTTCCCAGGTGGGATCTTGTTGGTTTTTTTCCATCTGAAACACAGAAGGAAGAAAGACAGCTCAGTGACAATATGATGATATGCCACCACATGAGTCTGGGTCAGAAAATGACTGAATGGTATCATTTCCACTAGTTCAGAGGCAAGGCAGACTGCAGCTTCAGGCAATCTGCAAAAGCAAAGGTTGGAACATTTTTCAGGGTAGATTAGTCTCTGACTGGCTGAATATGCAGTTAATTTACTTGTTCTTACCCTTTACTCAGTGAATAAGGATCATCTATCTCTCTTGTGCCCTGCCTGGGTGTGCCAGGGCCCTCTCTCCAGACTGTTTAGCTTGGAACAGTCTATACAAAAGTTCTGTGTGGTCCAGGTCCTTCTTCTAGCTTGCCTGGCTGGCATCTGCAGAGTTTATGGCAACAAACTCCCTGTGCGTTGCTGATCCCACACCAAGCATTAACGTAACTGAGTCCATCTTAGATCACCTTAATCAATCAGTTTGTCTGTAAATCAATCCTTAGACCAGTGGTTCCCAACCATTTTGGAGAAGGGGTCTCCCATGTGTCTGCACCATGCTTGGTGGCAAAGAAGCACCGTGCACAGAAGTGTCGACAGCAAACCCAGAAGTGTTCCCTAGGTTGGGAACCACTGTCTCAGACAGATCTACACCTTTCAACCATCCTTTTTTTGTTAGATCACTCTAAAGCTCAGATTCTCACCTGGTGTAACCTGAAATCTCCACAGAAGTCATTTGGGCAAGGGCAGTATATGTTTGCTGAGGTCCTGTATGTCAAAGTCCCAGATTAGGCTGTTTTTGTCAAAGAACACCTGCTAATGGGATGCAACTCATTTCCTGCTACACAGTTTTCTCCATACTTCCCCCTCCATTAAGAGTTCATAGATTCATAGATAGTTAGGGTCAGAAGGGACCTGAACAGATCAAGTCCGACCCCCTGCCTAGGCAGGAAAGAGTGCTGGGGTCAGATGACCTCAGCCAGATGCCTGTCCAGCCTTCTCTTAAAGACCCCCAAGGTAGGGGAGAGCACCACCTCCCCTGGAAGCCCATTCCAAATTTTGGCCACCCTTACCATGAAGAAGTTTTCCCTGATATCTACCAAGTCTGCTCTCTGTCAGTTTGTGACCATTGTTCATAAAACCACTTGAACAAGAGTTAGATGAGAGCAGTGGAGATCACATCAATTTATTTTTCAATCTTTGATAGAACTACTTTGGATATAGATCAAGCATTGTAGCATTGCTGTTCATTAACACATTCAGCATTTTATCCCCCTAGGATTAGGAATACAGAGCATGATAGTAAAAAGATTTGCAAACTTGTCTAATTTGAGCTGACTGTAGTTTTCATAAGTGCTACTGGATCATCTACAGAAATTCTGACTATCTTGTTTCTTAAAGCACATTTCCCTAGGTATCGCTACTTCCAATGCCTTCTCTCCTAGCAGGAATAAACAATTCGGACGTTTTCTGTCACTTCCACTTTCTGCCTCCAGTGGAAAAATACATCAGTGTTGCAGAATCCCTTACTCAAGCCAACAGCCTGACCACCTTGTGGCTTGTCTATCAGGTCTATCCACAGTGTTTACAAGTCGGTACAGTATCGAGGAATGCAAAACTCTAGAACTCTTGGTTCAGAGAAGATACCTTTTATTAGACCAGCTAAGAAATTGCAAAAAAAAACCCTTTCTTTACAAGCTTTTGGGCACACACCCCCTTCTTCAGGCTGAGGACAAACTGTGTTCTTCGGCATCTTAAAATGTTCCTCTCTCCTCCCCCATTCTGTGATTTACAGTCCCCTGCCCTGGCTTCCTGAGCTTCATATCAGATTCAGAAGACCAAATATGATGTGTTAAAGAGTAAGAGCAAAGTTATACATTTAGGCAATGAAAGCTACCCACCTTCTATTAAATACCATTTGTTACTTTCAGGGTTGACAACTAGCTGACTTTCCTATCAGTCAGTGCTCCTCCACAGTCAAAGGGTCTTGGTGAAACAGCTGTGGGACACTTCCCACTTTGTCCTTAGGCAGAGAGCACTCTGTCCCTCCTCAGGGCTGATTCTCTGTGGGGCTTCTGGCCTCTTGGTCCCTACAAGCTTAGCTCATAGCTTCTGCATGTCCATTTCCACCTTTCCCCAACCCACACATATTTTATGTTCCCCAACACAGTCCCATTTCAGTAGTTTTATAATGTAGGATATTAAGGGCTTTGAGATAAAACAGGTGATGTAGCTGCAGGGGTATTATATGATTATGGTTACTGAGACATACTGTTGTTTGCTGGGAGAAGTTAATACAAAGACAAACTGAAGTTGCTGTTTAGGATCATTTCAGGCAGATAGAAAGAAGTGATAACAAACAGAAAGCGGACCCAGCAATTATTGGAACCAAAATATCCCGGGTGATAATGAACCATCCCCCAGATCACGTCTACCTGTTAACAGAGGAATTAGACTAAAAAAACCTGTTTGCTGCCAATAATTGCACTGCAAGGTGCTACAGTCCTAGGCAAATATGTACTTCATTCAGACAAGCTCTATCGTGGTGTAACAAGGCAAAGTTTTTCTCAAGGGCCCTGCAGAGCAACCAACACTAATGCCAGTCAATTGTTATTGTTCCTATCAAGGCTTTGAAGAAAGTCAATAAAGCTTGGTAAATGCAGGAGGGTAAAAAAGCAACGTAGTGGATTAAAAAGGACCAGAACAATGCTAGTACTAACAGAGGTGATGCTGCACAAAGGTCAGAGGGGACAACTGTCAGATAAGAAAGAAATCCCCCTACTTGTGCATGTATTTGAAGTGAAGGGGGACTCAAGCTCTCTAATGTTGTGCTATATCCATATTAAGGCCCAGTCCTCACTAGGAAAAGTTTACTGGTATAGCTCAGCTGGTGTAACTATAATGGCAAATACATAGTCTGTACCTGCAGAAAAGGGCTCTTGCCAGAGTAAATCATACAGGTTCCAGGAGGGAAATAAGACATCACAGCACAAGCACTTTTATGGCAGCATAACCATGTCTATGCTTGGGCTTCTGCTGCTGGTACAGCAGTGCCGTATCCAAATTGCACTTATAAGCAACAGTAACATACTGACCATCACAGAGACCTGGTATAAGACCCTGGTAATGGGTCTCTGCAAATGCCCAGAGAATCCTTGCATAAAGTCATGAGAAGAATCTGAGAAATGGACACAATGGCTAGGGATTATTCCTGGCTTTGGAAGAAGTCTGGTGCAAATGACTGGACAAATTTACTCCAGTAAAGGCTTACAAAAGGAATTACAGTCCTACAAGCCTGTGGCCTTCTCTTCTCTCCCCCTCTTCACCAAAACAGCTGCTGGCAAAACCCCCTGTCAACTGCCATTCTACTTTGTGTTTCAGTCCCATTTACAAGGTAAAGTTCTAATCCCTGTGGACTGAAGAGCCTGTTGATGGAAAAAAAATGCACTTTTTTATTTTGAAACCTCACTGGTAATTGAATAAACAGTGACATATGTCTCTGCAAGGGAAGGGACTACAAAATTACTAACATTCTTAATGAATGTTTAGTTCTCTCCTAGTTACTTGATATGCTATCTTAAGGTCGTAAGTGATTGCATCCCTTAAAAATGCCATTAAAAACAATGTTAATAAGTAGTTTCAGGCTAATCAACTACATTTTGTTCCTGGGCATCAGTTCTCAACTAAGATGGTTTGGTAAAGTTGGAATTTTCTTTTTCCATCTGTTTTATTTTCCCTCTCCTACAAAGTGGCTAAGAATACTAGAGAAATTTTGCAACCACATATAATAACCCTGCTTTTCGAATGACGCACTTCAGGAATCCTGGGTCTGCTTCATCTCATATTTTGTAGAAAATTCAACCTTGGTCCCATCTTGAGGCTGTTTTGGGATTTTACAGGACTCTTCTCCACCCCACACAATGTTTCTAATAGAAATATGGCTGCAAGTTTAACTGCTGACTGGGTACCATCGGGGCATAATCACAAATTCATACAGTTTTGAGACCCTTTCCATATTAATCAGTGGTGAAGGTATGGAGCTGTCATGGTTATTTTTATGTGACATGTAATTGCCTCAGTGCATAATCCCAGTATGGGAGAGGCTAATATGTGAAATTGTTCAGCACTCCATATAGCTGCAACCTGGATAGGGTGGGCCCCTACTTCAGCAATCTTTACTTTGGTTTAGGTGGTTCAGCTGGTAGAACTGGTCTAAATGACTACAGGTCAAGGATAGGACCACGTAACTCCTTCAAGGAGTTCCAGACAACTGCAGGGTAATCTGCTGCATATGCAAAGCAATGTCAATTTAAGGTTCTCTGAGTGAGGTCTTGGGGGATTTCCCTGCCTTATGTAATCTACTCCTGCTTCTCCACTTCCTCTTCTCTTGTGGCCAAGAGGCAAAAAAGCAAGTCTAAAGACCGTTGGTGTTTCTCAAACTCAGTCAGAAAGCTGTGGTGGCGATGTGCTCAGTGACCTATAATAGCCTCACAGCTTCAGAACATCATCTGATTCCAGATGGCTAACACCTGGAAATGAGGAGGGTTTAGCAGAAAGGGGCAGTAGAATAACATAGCTGGCCAGGGGCACGTGTTGTGGCACTACAGAAGAGTTGGTATCCAGGAAGATCTGTATGAGCTAGCATCCAAACATAGCTCTGCAAAGCATCTCGAGGCTCACTTGCCATACTTCCTGCTTTAACAGCCCTAATCCCCACATAGCTCTGCCAGTGTAGCTCAGATGAGACTTGCAGTGTTCCTACTATTTCAGTCCTAGGATCTCTTCTGAACAAAGATGGCCAGTCATGCTGAAATGTCAATGGTCCCAGGACATTGACAATGGAAGCTAGGATGATAACAAATACACCTTCCTCATTATATACACTAGATCTAGTCCTGTAATGGATAATGACTGAAGTAACTGAATGAACAGTCGTCAAGCTTCAGGTTATGCCCTTCTGGGGCGGCAGTGTGGCATGGAGATATCACAGCTAGGTGGTAAACAAGCTAGTTTTGGAATGAGATCTGGTCTCGCTGCAGAAGCACAAAGCTCTGTGTAGGTTCATTTGTCCTGCTCTGCAGCAAGATCTCCCCAGCTGTGGGCTTCAGCGGTTGAACTGTGCCTGGTACACAAGCTAGTCTACTGACAGTTACCAGCTAGGGCTGTGCAAAGCATGAGTCGCTGATTTGATGCGGTGGAGATTTGTCCTGATTCGGTGACCAAATCCAAATCGAATCAGAGGACTCTTTAATCTCTCCGAATTGAATCAGAACCCTTCAAATAGATTTGGAGAGATTTGGAAAGAATCAGCGATTCAGATATAGACACAGCTTTAAAAGTTTTTTCTATATACCTCTAGATAGCAGGCGGCTTGTGAGTGCTGTGATGCTGGGGTGCATGGAGAGTCCCACAGGAGACCGAGGGGCTCCCCAGTGTGCTCCACAGCAGACCCAGAAGTAGACCAGAAGCACTTCTGGTCCACTTCCAGGTCGACCAGGGGATCCCCCCCCCCACACCCCCGGCTTGGCGACTGGTGCCTCCTGGGTCTGGGGTGGCAATCAGGGGTCCCCCACAGCCGATCACTGAGCCGGGAGGGTGTGGGGGGGCCCCCTGTGCATTCCCTAGCAGACTCAGAAGCTCTTCTGATCCACTGCTGAGCATGCAGGGAGCCCCCCCCTGTGCTCCTGTGGGACACTCCATCCATCCTAGCATCCACGAGCCGCGCTGGTACCTCAAGTTATGTAGAAAAAAATATTTAAAGCTGTGTCTATGGCCGAATTGCTGATTCTCCAAATCAGCATCGAATCTTCAGATTCTGATTTGGCTGAATCGAATTGGGGACAGTGATCCGAATCAATAGACTGAATCACTGTCCCCGATTCGGGCTGAATCTGAATCGAATAGGGCCCACTTTGCACACTCCTACTACCTGCAATACCTACACACCATGCTGCAGTGTGCAACACAGCCATACTTTTAGGACTAAGGTCCCAAACGGAACGTCAATAATGCCACAGGGATTCTGAGAAGTAAGACAGCCTTACCGAAAATTGTAGCTAGGAAAAACGAAGCAGGTGAGACAAGCATCTTGGCACTGATTAGGATGTAAGTCTCTGCTGCACTGACAAGATTGCACTTGCTGTCTTGTATTCAGGCCTGGACAATGCACTACCAGGAAGGTACTGATAAACCAAAGGGAATTCAGAGAACGATCTAGAGGCTCTATGAACTTTTGAAACCTCTGTTTGCTTTTTTTTACCAGCTATTTAATTCCAATCCCTAACAAACATTTGGGGAAATGTTATCTTTATTCATTATTTGACACGCTGCCCTTCAACTAAGTGACAGTTTGACAGTTCAGAGTTAACTTCCCTGAAGGCCCCCCTGAGGTTCTCCAACAAGGTCAAAGGAAATTTGATTTGAGAAGGGAAACAGGAGTTTCTGGTTGGCAGGATACTGACCTAGGACTCAGAAAACCTGGGTGAAATTCCTGGCCCCTCCTCTTGTTTGCAGTGATCTTGGGCAAGTGACTTATGTCCTCATGCTTCAGTTTTGCCATCAGTAATATGAGAATAATGCAGCTGCCCTACTTGAACCAGAGCTCAAGATCTACTGGCGATAGGTGCTCTGGCAGTGCTAGGCAGTGACAGAGTTATTTCCATAGTACATAACGAGCAAAAAGAAAAAACAAATCTCCCAAGCCTTCTTCAGTCATTAAAAAGAATCAAACTGAACAAAAATCCTTAGCCACTCACCTTTAAGAGTGAAAAAGGTCAAGTAAAAGGTCTGCCCAAGCCAAACAGCTTGTTCAGCTAGTTTGGTTAAGACATGCCAGTTTCTGTAGGGCAGGAGAGTGATATGGCAGCATTACACCTGGCTTTCTTTGATTCCCAGCCAGAGTGCTTATTTGCCCGTAGGTCAACCTTTAGCATGAATCCAGAGCAAAGCTTGAATTCCTGCCTCTGAACAAGATGCTTTCCATGCTCTGCCACTACACCTCAACTTAACAAGGGGCAGTGAATGCAGGCTGGCTCTCACACAAACCTTCCAATGAGGAAATAAGTTAGACTGCAGAAAAAGCCCCACCCCAGGAAATTGTGAAATCCTTTTTGTTTGGAACTAAGCTGCTCAAAGTATTAGTAAAGTTATTGTGAAGATCAATCCCATGCTGGCCCTGGAAAGAGGGGAGGCACATGACAAACTAGATCTGCATCTTCTAATTCTTAGTCTGAAGACAGACGGTGGTTGTTTGGCCTGGTCTAGCTTCAACTTTTATTCTTCATCAATTTTAACTCTGAAAAACCTCTGCAAGGGATCGCTGTGGTAGCCTTGAAAGGGGATGGAATCAATAATCTCTAGTGGGTCTTTTCCATCTATTATTTCTGAGTCCCTCAGTTTACATGCCCAGAGGGAACAATAAAACTTCTATTCTTCATCTCATTGTTACTGTGGGAGTCCCACAAACTACTTGCTCCTTGTATTAGTGGCAAGCAGGTGGTTTGATTTTTTTACAAATCGCTTGCACAGTGATTTTGATGGGAACCAAATGAAACATCATTATGTAAACGGCATCGTAAGACAGAGAACTGGTGATGAAACTTTACAATGACACAGGCTGTATTTGCCAAGGTGGGACTGAGGAGGTGCTTGGTAGAATCTTAGGACTTCTCCACAGTAGAGTGATTCTGCAGACATTTGTCACTGTTGCCAACATTGGTTCATCTCTTTGGGCCACAGCAGTGGAGGAAGCAGTAGTATAAACAAGGCTCTTGGCACTGAACACCCTATCGTTTGGACCTCCTCTAAAAACCCAACTCGGTACCTTGAGCCAATCCTAACAGTCATGTATTGTCAGTATAGTTTGCATCACTATGTGGGGGCAAGTAGAAAATAGAAGAAAGCAGCCTACAATGAGAACTTTTTTCCTCCATCTGCTTTTTGAATAATACATAGTGCTTCTTGGTGTATAAAACTGATTGTTAGCCGATTCAGCTGGTGCACATGAATTAATGGATCTTATTTTCCTCCCTTGCAGGATCAGTCCAGGACTTCAGAGCACCTTTTAAAGCCTCCCAGCCTCCATTACTTTTACTTGCATGGTGGCCAGCAATCAGAAAGGAGAGGCCAAACCATGCCAAGTACTAGATCTGCTTTATCTGTTCCAAGTTGTGGAGTGGGGAGGATAAGGGGAAGAGAGATAGAGAGATGCCCTTGGGGCAAGATGAGCTCTTAGTGCTCAGGTTTCTTCTACACATTCAGGCAAGAATGTGAGGGCTTGGCAAGACGTTAGCTGCAGTAGTACACAATGGAACATGCTTCACCCAGTGCAGGCTAGGATGAAGAATAACATTTTCCTGGTTACTAATGTTTCCTCAACTCAAAAATGCAGAAACATCCATAGGAATAAATGGTCAATTAATTAACATAGTACTAAGAATAATTTAAAATGGAAAACACCTATAAGTGACTAACTGGTCCCTTCCTTATAGTATATTCTCTAGTGCTTTGTTTCTCTTATATTTAAAAGCCTGAACCTTGTCTTCACTTTCTGGGAAGACAATCTACAGTCCAACAAGTTTCCCTGTCATTGTATTGTCCCCAATAATCTGATTCTTTTTAAATGTTCCTCTTTTAAATGTTGCCCTGTTACTTCAGGGAAGAAAACATTTCCCAGATTCAAAATGCAACAGAAAGCGGAAGTGATAAAGGAACACAGCTGACAAATAGTCAGATGACAAACCAAAGTGTTGTTCTGGAATCAGTTGAACTCCTGGCCTCACTGATTACAAGAGAAGCCTCTGCTACAAGGAAGACTGTATGGTACAGTACAAGGATGGATTTAACAGAATTGTGCCCTGTAAGGGTTAGGAGAAGCAGAGATCATGGCTTTAATACATCATGACATGAATGGTTGTGACTCGTTCTGGACAAATTCCATTAATGATAGGAACCCTGAAAAATAGTAATGAATTAACTGATCTTGATGGTAACCAAAGCAATGCATTTTACATAGGAGAACTGGAAGGCTACTGATGTGCAGAAAAAAACTAATTGTCATCCCGATAAAAAGAGAAACATCAGAAGCTGTTTACAGATAGGTTGACAGGCACTTCAGAAACTGGTGACATAACTGTAATTTACATACAACTTTCCCATGTACAGTTTATACATAACTTTTTGTATGGTTTAACTACATCCTGCAGCAGACAGTTGAGTGGCCATCAGTAATGTCTGTTTAAATATATAACACCTAATAATAAAGATCTATATTACCATCACAACAAGGCTCTATCTGTACTAGGAAAATGTTCAAAATCTTGCAACAATCTGATTATATTAACACAGTTACAAGAATGCAAATCTATATTGTAGATGAATTGCACTGATACAAAACCAAACTTACACATGTGACCTAGCCTATTAAGTCAGCAGAGTAAACCCTGCTGGTAAAAGCTGTGGTTTACACCAGTACACTGCGTACATGTTGAGGGTTTACCAATTTCTCTTGCAAAGATGGTCTCTAAATCCGCAGCATTACTAGAAGGGACCTGAAATTCTCATCTACAACCAGTACAACATTGATTGGCATCGTGAAGCCTGCAAAGGAAAACTTCCAGGTCAAATTGGCTTCAACGATCTTTTTTCTTTTTTTAAATAAACTACTATAAGCTCTGATTCCAAATTTTCCATATTTTAAAGAAACAACGGAAATAGGTTTGGGGGTCCTCTCCCATTAACAAGCATTTCCCCTGCAGTGTTCTCAACTGCATCTGCTGCATTTTGATGTAGCTGCTGGTCTCAAGGCCAGATAAAGTGAGAGCAGGTTGATTGCAAGGATACCCACCTACCCTATAAAAAAACCCAAACAAACCAGAAAGGGGAGCTAGGCTGTCACTCTGAGAGAGAGTTTACAACTTGTGGGCCACTGTTGGTATGGAAAATAATGCTGAGGGTGAAGTTTAAACATTCCCCCCAGTCCAAACACTGCAGCTCTGTATGAGAGAATGAGAACCAGAAAAGGAAACCATAACATCTATTTTCATTGTCCAAGCAATAAGAAATGCAAAAAAGCAAACAGACAGCACAAAGGGTGATAAGTAAATCAGATTGCTGAAAGCTTGTTATGTTGCAACAAAGGTGTTCTCTGTACCATGGATAAGGAAAAGCGATTTAGAGCGTGAGTTTCCTCAATAGGAATTTTACCAACAGGGACTTTTCATAAAAAAACATTGCTGTGGGATGGTGAAAGGATCTGAAAACTTACTGGGCTGTTTGTTCCCTTTCTACTCCTTCCATCTACTTTATATATAGAAGCAGCAGGAGGGGAACCTAGCTTGAAATTACCCTTGTGGCTTTCAAAGCACAGGGGGAATTACCCCTGGAGAATCCCTCCAGTTTGGGATGAGACAGTTTTAAAGCTATTTGGAAAGGAACAAGGTGACTCTTTACTTCAAATACCAGGAGAGTTCTTTTCTACAAAAGGAAAAAAAAATGGGGGAAGCTTTTCTTCAATGTTAGCTGCTCATCAAATCCATATAAACCAAGCAAGCACCCAGAGGGGAAAATAAAAAAGAGAGATAGTGAGAGAGACAGTGACCAAGGGCAAATTCTTCCCTGACATAACTCTACTGACTTCAGTGCAGTTTGGTTAGAGATGAATTTGGCCCTGAGCAGCAGCTGTAGTCACGCACCACAACCACCACCACACACACAGGCTTGCTGCCTCTAAACTCCTGAAATAAGACTGGAGAATTATATGAAGCCCTACTTGAAAGGGATGATACAGCCAGATTCACCCACAGGTTGGCCATGGCATCAGAAAGTTTTTGGAAGTAGTAAACAGGAAATGGTTAAGTAAGAGCAGGTGGAGCATGCTGAGTGGGGAGAGCAAAGCAGGAAATAGCTGAGCGTCTGAATGGATGCAAAGGAATGCTCTCTGGCTCAGCCCTTGAGCCGTTGCAGTACGCCCACTCCTCCTCCACTGCCCTTATCTCCACAAGCCCTGAAGTCATTAAGTCTTGAAGGCTACAAACACCTTTTGCCCCAGGTAATCTGTCCTCCTCCAATCCCAGAACCAGGTGCTGGGAGCCTTAAAAGGAACTGCCTAGAAGGCAAATTCAGAGAGACCCACCTACTGCACAAGGGATGAGTCAGAAACACCCAGTGAGTGCCAGAGGCTGCAGGTGTGAGGAGCTAGAGCCGTGCCTCTGGATACTGCTCCAGGTGTTGTGGTCCCAGGTGTATTTAACATAATGAATGAGAGACGAGCAGATCTATAGCCCCTTTCATTCCAGGGGTTCCCAAAGCTCTTTAACTTGAGGAATCCTGTTCACTCACTACTGAAATGCAGTCCTCTCTAGGGTAGAGCACAGCAGCTGTGTAATGGTTGACAGCAGTACCACAAGCCAGTTGAGGAAGAAAGTGAAGCCTACAAGAAGAGAGCTTTCCACTTTCTTTCACACTCTTCCAGTCCCTTCTCTTGTCTGCAGGGCTTTCTGTGCAAATTCAGTTAATTCCAGATGTGTCTCTTTCCCACCAGGATCTGTTGAACTCATAGACTTGGCTCATAGGCAGACAAAGTTCTCTGGGTAAATCTGTTATCTTTTATTAGACCAACTCAAAAAGTTGGAAAAATTCTTCACAAGCTTTCGGGTACAAGAACTCTTTGTCAGGCTGAGAAAGCATCTGCAGTTGGTTTGTGCTCTTCCTGGAGTTTGAGGAGGGTCCAGCAGCCCACACAATGACTGCCAGAGCTCTCAGGGGCAAGGGGAAAGGTGCTTGCTGCTGTGTCTGTAAGGAAGGTTGCATACATTTCCGAGGGCTGATGTATCTCTTGAGTGGAGCAATATTGGTCTTGATTAAAGGTTCAATATTAGAAAGTGATGATGAATACATTCTAAACATCTGATTAAAGCAGGGTACCCTATACTGCCTTCAACATATACCACATGGCCAAACTGCATCATAGAAGGGAGTCTAGCAATGGAGCCTCTGACCTTAACCAGGTAAGGTCTTGTGTATGCTTACAGCATTTTCTGGTATAGCTTTGTCTGCAAATCCTCCTAGTAGTAGCAGCTTTTCCTGGTAAAAAAAGTCCTTCTGCTGGTACAGTTTTAACTTGTTCTCCAAGCATAATAAGCTCTACTGGGAAATGGACTTTGATGTCACTGTAACTGTGTTAATACAGTGCCTGTTGCTGCTATAGAGACGTAGCAAGAGGGCTCACACTGACATTAGTTTATGGCTAAACTTTGAAGTATAGCTCAGGTCACAGTGTGTTAAAATCCATACTGCCTTGTTTACTCTACTGTCCTGATGGAAGTTAACGTGTGCAACCTAACACCTTCTGACTTCTCCCCTTCCTCTGAGATCCTAGCTTATACAAGGCCTGTGAGTGCCTTGTTACTTTGCACTCTAAGCTGCTTAAAGGTTGAGTGGTGCTAGATCTAGCTTGAGTTTAGAGCAGTCACACCTTAAAATTAAAGACTTCCTGTCTCCTACCTGCACAGCTGTGACTTGCCACTAGGCTAGGGACAGACATTATACATAAACCAGTTTAAGTGATTAGAAGCTGGTTTAAACCTGTAACAGAACAGAAGCTCAGTGCACATAAACCAGTTTCAAAATGGCTGAAACTGGTTGACGATAAACCTGGTTGAATGTAATATCAGACTTAACCTGGGTCAAACCAGTTTATGAAACTTCTGTCCCAGACCCCTTCCTGGTTCAAGTTAAATCCGAGTCCTCCAGCATCTGGGCATGCTTTGCAGCCCTGGGCTGGGCTGTGCTGTTTGCTCCAGAGAGCAGGGCTGGCCCTGCCCCTCTTCTCCCTAGCTAGAGTAGTGGGGGCTGGCTGACAAGGGGATGAGGGGTGGGCAAGCCTAGCTGGGGATGCAGCCTGGTCTGCGGGGGGGGCTGCCACCCCTGGCAAACCCTGGCTGGGGTCTGAGGCCGGGGTGGGGGTGGGGGTGTTAAATACCACTTTGCCCACCCAAACTTACTGCTAGCTGCAACTGTGGACTACAAATCCCAGAGGCACCTGGAAGAAGGAAGAGAAAATGATGAGCAACCCTGCAGAGTCCTGCTGCTGTAATTCTGAACTACAAATCCCAGAGACCTTGGGGGCAGTAGAAAGAGGAAAGGAACACAGCCAGGGAGCTGTGCTCTAGTGCTCTCTGGTGTCTGGCTTGAGCCACTGGAGGTCTGTGGCTGCAAATTCCTGAATCAAAGGTAAATGTCTGTTCACTTCTGTTTCAATTTAATCTGTAAATCTTAGACTAACCCACAAAGACGTTAGACTAACCATTCATCCTCAGGCTTTTTGACTGCCTATACCTAGCCCAGAGTGTTGATGAGCAGAGACCTGACTAGGAGCTATACTTGTGAGTTGCCACTGGTGAGCCAGGAGGACAGGCTTCTATCCCTGCTGGGGGGTGGGAGGGGGAGGCAGGTAAGAGAGATGGGTTGGGGCAGGCTGGGAAGCAGAGAGTTAATGGAATGGGCAAGGTAATAAAATGGGAGGTGAAAAGGAAATGGGAGTGGAGGAAAGGTGGTGAAATGAAGTCAGTCAGCCATTGAAGGATAAAATAAAAAGTAGTAAAAAAGAAAAAGAAGAAAAAAAAGAATTTATAAACAAGTAAATTAAAGAAGGTCTCATGTTTTAATGTATCGGGATTTAGAATCGGGATATTGGGGTTGATGGTCATGTTTCCTGGTATGGGTGGGAAGTGGAAGTGATGAAGGAAGGTGTTTTTGGGAGAGCCACTGACCCTGCCCTGGGAAGGACGTTCCAGCTCATGGGGACCAGTTTCAGCCCCCTACCGTGTTCTTCTCCCCCAGCCCTACTCCCGGACTCATCTGTGCCCTGCAACCTAGTTAGCTAACATGAAGGTTGTTTGTATGGAGTCCCCAGGGGCAAGAGGGGGATTTGGCTTCGTACCAGAACTGCCCCCTGGGCAGTAGAGTTCAGGGGGTAGAAAGTTTGTCCACATAAAACAGGAGGGTAAGAGAGGACACTGCATCATGGGATGCTTAAGGACTGCAACTTGGGTAGCTTATCCATGGGGAATGGCCACACATTAATAGAACACAGAACAGAGAGAAACCTGCCTTCAGTGGTGTAGCTTTAAGCAGCCTAAAGTTTGCTTAAAACTAGTTTCAGGTGTTAATATGTAGACAATCCAGGGGTTAAGAGCCCCAGAAACAACTTAAATTAATACATAACAAGGCTCTGAGATCAGGATTCAAATCTAGTTTGCCTTGCTCAGTCTCCAGCGAGCTGAAGCCCACACCTGAAAAGCACCATTCAGCACATGTACCTATACTGTATTTATACCTGCTCTGCCCCTTTCTGGATCCCTTTGCCCTTTCTGGATCCCATTTCCTTCATGGAGGTCAGACCAGCACCTTTTACTACAGCAGAAAAGTATTAAGTTAATTTAACAAACCCTTGAACATGAGGAGACCCAGAGAACTTGTCCCATCAGATTTGGCCAAATGGTATGGCACTTCCTGGGTCTTACACCATGGCAGTGAGTCTTGGGAAACATTAATCTGTGAACTGGTTGGATCTAGGGAACACAAGCAAACTAAATGAATTAACTCTTGCCAGATGAACTGAAATAAAACAAATGTCTCTGTTCTGCTTCCTTCCCATTTCTTGCCTCCCTTTAGCCTCACCCACCTCTCCTGCCTCTTATTTTTTACACTTGGGTTGTTAAGAAAAATTACAGGCATGAGGGTCCCTGACATAATTACAGTTTGCTGGGAAAATCTCTGCCTGCAGCAGTAATTCCTGTAGTGCTGGAGACAAACACAGGATACTGCCGAGGCCTAATCACTGTGTTTTCACTAGGCCCTGAGTCTAATCTGTCATCAGCTGAGAGGCCACTGACTCCAGCCACACACTTGAATGTGAGCTTCTCAGCCCATCCCTCCCCTCTTTTCAGAAAAAGGCAGCGCCAGAGGGATGGTATGTTTCCATTCATTCCTTACCCTCAGCCACAGCAATACTATAACTTCAATGCATGCCTTATCTCTTCTCTGTGCCTAGTATCAGGCCACTCAAAGCCTTGTGGGAAGAGGCTCAAGTGGCTGTTTTCATCTTATACACAGATGCAGGACTGGTATGGAGTGCTAATGATTGCAGTTCAAAAATATAATTTAGACAGAGATAAGTTAAAGCAGAGTCCTAATAAGACTACCACTTCTTTCTCCTGTTTCTAAAATATACATTACTTCCTACCTGACAGGCAGACAAGACTTTGTGCTCTGTATGTAGCATGACTGATTTTTATTTATTTATTTTTTTCACAAGTGAAAACTCAAGAGAATGCAGGAATCCCGATGACTGAATGGAGATAAGCACGCACCATGGCAGGAAGGATGGGAAACCAGGCAGAAGAGAAGGACCGGGCTGAGAATGCTGTCAGGGGTGGGACACAAACTTTTCATATCTGCTGACTAGCAAATACCCCTCATGTGGTGTTGAAAGAAGGCAGGGTTTGACTCCAGAGTTCTGGTGCTACAAGAGGACTTTAAGGCTAGAAGATCTGGGCAGAAGTTAGCAAGATGACAATTTGGTGTAGGCTCAAGGATTTTTAATCAGACTCCCACATGTGTCATAAGTGGGAACAGGCAGAAAGAAGGGAGCATGCAGGTATGTGTGTGTTTCCAAGTCATGTAACTGTTGGTGGGGTGGAATATCTAGGTTATTATATTGATGCCCCACACTTTAGTACCTTTGTAGCCTTTTTATACAAAATGACAGGCCAGGGTTGCAGCAGGGAAGACTGACTAGTGTTGTGCTGGGCCAGGTAGTAGGAAGGAAAAAAGGAGAGAATTTATGTTATCTGATCTGGTGCCAGGAGATGGCAGATTTAAAATAGCATGATGATGTGGTAGTACCCAGGTCACGCACTTACATATATCAGTTCTCTTTTTCGGCTTCAGACGTGGAACTTGTGCGCAGCCTAAATTCAAAGCTGAAACTCCTCACATCCCTGTAATCAGTTGGTATGTGACAACTTTTGTGTCACTGGAACACACAATATTTCTTACAGTAAGAAGGTGAGCGGAGACTGAGGTGCAGCCTGAGTGGGGGAGAGTGAGTCACAAAGGCAGAAAAGGGAAAGCAAGGTATGGGGTCACATTACATTACAAGAATGGAGATAGGCTATATCCACAAGGAAAGGTCAAGGTGAGTGGGAGATGGCAATAATGGCAGAATGGGGAAGGAAAGATTGACTCAGGCTAAATTTCAATCAGAGGGTGACATGGAAAGGAGGCTTTCAGGTGAAATGTGAAGACAGGAAGCAACTGCATCACTCAGAAGCCGGGGGCGGGTATTGCACATGTGCAGGGTGAGTCAAACCAGCTGCCAACAAATGGTAACAAATGGTTACTAAACTGAACAAATCTGGTCCTGAAATCACTTTCTACCAACAGGGAGCAAATCGGAAGTTGAGCCCTCAGTCACTTGGCACAGAGACTAGATACTGTTGTTACGTGTTCTAGCAAGGGAAAAGCTCCCTCTAACTACTGTGTTGCTGGGACTGTGACTGGATGAGACTTCTTTGTGAGGTCTTAGGAAAAAAGCACTAGCCAACAGAAATTGTGGTAAATTCCTGTGCAGGTAGCAACTGAACACTGTACGTTTAGGTACAACCCTATGCAGGAATAGCTCGTATGGATGGGATGTTTAACACTATAGAGATTATCACACTTGTATCAGTAGTTTATGATTGACTTCAGTGACTAGGGAACTATGTATTTAGAGAGCTTTTGGACATCAAGGAGGACTGAGAAGTCCAGTGCTGCATGAAGCCACTTTCCAACTCATGGACTTTTTTGGCTTTGCAAGTAGCTGTTATTTTTCAGGTCCTAATTTGGGAACAGAAGTTGGTCACACAGGTCCAAACCAAACTGAAACACCTTCTATGCACAGACAGCTCCACTCGACTTGAGTGATACTGCTTAATGCCAAATGCCTGCTCTTCCACTCAGGGCATATGGATCCTCTCAGATTCTAGCATGAAAGTACACTGACTGCTTAAAGTCTGAGCACTAAAGTTTGCTAGCAAGTGGATGGGGGGAGGTGGCAAACAAGATGCCCTAAAGTGGTAAAGTCCTTCCCAATCTCTGGATATGACAAGTCTTTGGTTTTGTTCATATCAAGGGCAGTTTGAAGACAAGGACCACCTTGTGTTTTTGTACCTGGTCAGAAGACCCAGGATTGTGCTTGTGCAGTGGGTCAATTCAATGGGTGTCTATTCTAGCTTCAAAGAGGTTTTCAGCAGTGCTTTGGATGTAGGGGTTGAGGAACGGTGAGAACTGCAAGAGCTTGTCCTATCCTCATTAAATCTTTGTCCTCTCCACCGCAAGCATGCAAATAGGGAGAATAGGGGATATGCATGAGCAGCTGAGCATCTGTGACCTCATGACCTTTGAGTGCTGTATTCTGGGAAATGTATTCTTCAATTGCTATGCTGTTTTTATTCATTGGTATTTTCCTGGCTCCTTCTGTGACACCCTTGTATTTTCTTCGGTGATCCTGTGTTGTGGTTTCAAGGAAACGCAGCTATCTGTAGGTCGAGCGTTCAGACAATAGCTTTAATTAAATGTCTGGAAGAATCCCACAGTAATGCAAGAGGACGGGAAAGCAAACAGTCCTGTATTCATTTCTATCATCCCTTCTTAGCCTTGCTGTAGGTTGAGGGCCTCAGCAATACTGCTTCTGCTCACCCATTTCAGCCATTTCCAACCTAGTAATAACAAAGTAAAGGTTTCTTTAGAGCAGCTATTCTCTGTGTATCCACTTCAGCCATTCTCATGACTCAAAGTAACTACAGAAATTGGATTTCTCCTGAGACGAGGCCTTTTATCCTGGAAGCCTGCAGAGGACAAGGCCATTGTCTCACCTAAATACCTATGAATAATCTGAATTCACACTTTACCCTGGGACAATAGTGGGAGTTAATTGCCATTCTAGCTACATGTGTAAATGACTGTCCAGTGCCTGTTTTGATGGGAGTCACAGCCCAGGACAATCAGTCCCCAGATAAGGCTAAATACAGATATTGGTTTTATTTCAATGTAGAGAGCTACAGTTCACCCCAGGTAGTGTGATGCTAAGTAATTTAGGTTAGGTTAAAACAAAAGAAAACCAAAGGAGAATCTTGGTTAACAGACTCACAGGACCAAGGATAAGAGAGTAAAAGGATATGAGAATAAAAATTTCCTGGGCCACTTCTTGAGAGCTGCCTGAGCAAAACTTCTGTGTCCAAAAGAAAAACAGCCTGAAACAGAACATCTCATTCCTGTTCTAGTCTTCTATTACAACTTCTATTACTCCTACCCACGTTGTTGGAGTTATTTTGATAACCCTCCATCCATCCAAATTCTCATATCGTTGTTTGACAAAAACTTTTCAGTTCCATATTTTTTAGCATTTCTAAAATATGTTGCCGCCGCCTCCTGTTCTCTTCATACACACTTGAACATTTTTGTTCTCATTTCCTTATATCTCCTTTTCCTTCCTCTCATTGCCAGACTTATTTTCCTGAACCTTGCTCCAGGGAGATACAGTCCGCTTCGATTACCTAATCAATGGTGCTTCAGAATTCTAGTGCCAATCAAACTCCTGTCTTTTCCCATTTCTCCTTATCCCTCCACACTTTCATAAGCTTCACTCCAAAATCAAGTTTCAGTCTCAGAATCTAACTTCTTCTGTTTTCCATGCAACTGATGTAACCTACCTCAGTCAGTAGAACTATATACAGTCCTCATCCCTTCTGCTTTTTTAGGTTCTTCAGAAAGACACTTAACTTTGTAAGCAAGGAAGTAGTCTTAAGGAAGTCAAAGGGACAACTTGTGCTTTAGTATCTTGCTGATCTGGGGTCTTAATTTGTTCTGCTAAAACACCGACTTCTTCAGATCTCCTCTTTAAGACCATCTCTTTCAAAATTGCTTTCAAGACAATGACAGGAAGAGGACAAAACATAGTATCTGCTTTCCCCCCTGCAATCTATAATTTGCTTGTTACTCTCTCAGATTTGTATCTTCATTTGCTTCTTTTACAAGAATTTATTATGTAGCCCAAAAATAAGCCTGAAAAGACTTTTGGATTAAGGCATTTAAATGAAATGGATGCAATGAACAAATTAAAGGGGAATTTCAAATTCTTCAACAAATTTATGCTTATTAACACTTAATACTTCCAAGAAGACCCAAACCAATTTGAAGTGTTTTGACTGTAGTACTGCGTCCAGTTTTGGGCTCCACAATTCAAAAAGGATGTGGAGAAGCTTGAGGGAGTGCAGAGAAGAGCCACGCGTATGATCAGAGGTCAGGAAAGCAGACCTTACGACGACAGGCTGAGAGCCATGGGACTCTCTAGCCTGGAAAAGCACAGGCTCAGGCGTGATCTGATGGCCACCTGTAAGTTTATCGGGGTGACCACCAGTACCTAGGGGAGTGTTTGTTCACCAGAGCGCCCTAAGGGATGACGAGGTCGAATGGTCATAAGACCGTTTCAGGCTGGACATAAGGAAGAATTTCTTTACTGTCCGAGCCCCCAAGGTCTGGAACAGCCTGCCATCGGAGGTGGCTCAAGCACCTACATTGAACACCTTCAGGAGTAAATGGGATGCTTATCTTGCTGGGATCCCATGACCCCAGCTGACTTCCTGCCCTTTGGGCGGGGGGCTGGACTCGATGATCTTCTGAGGTCCCTTCCAGCCCTAATGTCTATGACCTGAAGACATCAGGGGATGTCCCTGGCACATATGTTATTGCAAATACACTTGCTATTCTTCAATGATAGCTGCCACTTGTCAGGAAGAGGCTAACAATGATGTTTAGGTAGAGAGAGAAACTAAAACAAAACCAGTGCAATAAAGGAGCAAGCTTTGATCTTCAACATTTTCCACTGCTGTAGCCCAAGATACCGAGTACAACCCGGAAGGATCAGTCTTCTTTATTTTTCTTAGCATCTGACAAAGTAATCTGTCACCCTGTCTCTCTCAACCTCTAAGTCTTTAAGGTGCCACCCTGCCTTGCCTTCCGTCTTCTTCCCTGACCAGGTGAGTGCAATAGGATTCAGGACTGTGACAGCCATTCCAAATCCATATTGCATTGCCCCTGTTGTGGGACTGTGTGGTGCAGTCAAGCATTTTTTCCCTACTTGCAGTCTTTCAGAATCAGTCTTTTTGATGACCATGAGCTGAATACCGAAGTCATTACTTGGATGAAACTTCACTGACAGGAATTAGCTATCCAGAACCCAAAGGGAAAACAGGATGCCAAGAGTGAGGGGAGAGAGGAGAAAGCCAGAGGGAAACCTGGAAATTGGGCAAGGTTGGCAAATGCTCACTGAGCATTCTCTGTGTTGGGTTCTGAAACTGGTGCCCCAGCCAAAGCACGCTAAATCCACTTGAAAGACTAACAATGACTTTGGATCAGTCTCCATACAGAGGTCCCTGAACATTTGCACTCTGGGTCAGTGGCCGTGTGTAGACAAAATGAGAGGGGTGTGTGCATGACACCTTAAAGCAGGCTAAATGCTTTTGCACTGCTTTAATGGTGTTGGTGTTTGCACGCCTCAGCAGCATAATGTGCATGAATTCCAGCCGCTGTAGGAAATTTGGAGGTGTAATGAGTCTTAAATGCCCCTATAGCTGCGGAGGGAAGCACTGGGCTCTGTGCAGCTCTGTGGCGCTGCAGGAGAGCCTGCAGGCAGCCTGGCAGCAGCCTGGGAAAGCAGGCTCCGCCCAAGAAAAGTGAAAAGCCTGATCTCCTTCCCCCACCCCCCCGAGCCTGCCTGCCCGAGCTGCGCAGGGGCCCAGTGCTTCCCTCCGCAATTGCGGTGCCCCTTGGGACCACCCAAGCCAGGTGCCTGCAGGCAGCTGCTGCCTGGGGCTGGCCGCCACTGCCACGGAGGAAAGCATCAGCCCCCCCGCAGCCCAGGGACTGCTCCGCCCACTACCAGCTCACCCTCCCCTCCCCACCAGAGAGGCAGGTAAGTCAGTGGGGTGTGTGCGTGATGCGGGGGTTTAATCAACCCTAAACTGAAGTGGTGTTTTTTAAAATCTGCCGCTTCGATTTAGTGCCCCCATTTTGTCTACACACACCCTATATTTTTAAACCAGCATCTGGAGGAAAAGCTTTGTAGCTTTGCATTTTTTTGATGACAATGCAAAGTCAGGAAGGGGGACATTCAGATATTTGTGGGGAAGAGGAGGTTAGGTCAAAGTGAATATGCCCCCCTTCTTGTCTACCTCCGTCACATCATCAGCACAGTGTCTCTATACTACTCCCACACTGCAGACACCCCAAATACCAAGAGACCTATTGCAATGAGGTCATGGTGCAATGATGCACAGTATATGATAACATGTCAGGAAATGTGCTAGTTTGGGTTTCCTGCTGTGATTGTTGGGAGGTTGTTTTTTTGCTCATCCTGTCATAAGTGAAATTTCTGCTCCCACTTAAACAAAAGCTGGTAAGCGCTCATGCAGCTGCCCTGATTTCAATTTTACTTTCCTTATTAAAACTTCTCTGGGCAGAGATTAACTTGCTTTGTTTGGTACTTATTACTGCTTCACCTGTCTTGAAATGGTAGCTGCAGGCCCCCTGATGAAAGGATTGGCAGTTTGACTGGTTGCCTCTGTATCTTCCACTAAAATCCTGTTGTGAAACTTCTTACGGCATATCCCCACACTTATTCAGCTGCCTCCTGGGGTGATGGAACTCTTGGTGGAATATATATTTCTTTCTGCTGCAATGGTGAAAGGCATCAGTGACATGCAAGCTGTGCACTCAGTAAGATCTCTGTTCTTCTGCTTCTTTTAGAGACTGAGCTTTCAGGGTGGTATCTATGTACTGGTATGTAAAGGCCTTCTCTACAGGGGTAGCTAAAGTCCCAAGGAATGCAGCACTGTAAAAGCCCTGTTCTTGCCTATCACAAATGTCCTGGGGTAGGCACCAGGATCATGTCCATGCCTTTAAGGTCTTCAGATGCCGCTTCCCTACCCATCTCTCTACTACTTCTCTTCTTGATTTGACTGATAACAAGGCCAAAACCTACAATTCTGCCTGCTCTTCAAACTGACCCCTTGCTGAAGTAAGAAAACTGTAGGTACAAATCCCATCCAACTGCTTTCAGAACCATTTTCTGCAGAACTTATTTTGTTGGGTGTGGGCTGAAAAGGAGAAAAGATAATATTTGTGAATTAAAAGCTGTTTTCTAAACCAGTCTGTCCCATGATATCAACAACTTTCCTTTCCCCAATACAGGCTTACCCCTGTGTGTGTGCGTGCGCACATGCTATGTGTGTACCTTATGGGTTCCATAAACAGAGACAAGAAAACAGGAAGAAAAAAAAATTAAAATGCTGTTTTAAATCCTTTGGAGAGAGAGATTGAGAGAGCCCAGCCAAAGTGACTGTGAGAAGAATGTCAAAAGTTAATCCCAGGTATAAGATACTGGGGGCCAAGCACATGTGAGATGAGCTGGTCATATAAGATTTATGTGGTTTTTTTCCCCCTGTGAACTTTAAGGTAGACCTCAGCCAGTGACTGAAGCATTCCTCACAACCCCCTAACACAGTCCATTGTTGCCTTTCCAAACTGCTTTCTCATTATTCAATAGCACATTCTTTCCACAACGTTCAGCTCTTGTTTTTACATGCTTGTTAGAGTCTGAGACTAGAGGTTTTTTTTAACTTAGCAGTAGAAACACCTGCATTTTATTAAGACACAGGAGCACTGTTCCACCTCCCCATTTTTACTGAACAGTTGCCATGAGTCAAGTTAACCCTTTGCCAACTGGTTTTGCTTGGGAAGTGAAATTTTTGAAACCTGCAGCGTCTGACTTTAGGTGGCAATTCAGCACTAGGAAGAAAATGCAATTCTGAGGCAGGCCACAGGGCTGCATTTCACCTGTATGAGCTGCTCAACTATTCAAAGTAGTTCCCAGTTTTGTCCCCCTCGCCCCTGACTATGCCCCTCACTGTGAGCAGTTCACAGCCATAAGGGCTAGGGACAGTAGTTACACACAAACTGGTTTAAACCAGTAACAGAACAGAAGTTCAGTACACATAAACCAGTTTCAAAATGGCTGAAACTGGTTTAAGATAAACCTGGTAGAATGTAGTATCAGACTTAACTGATTTGGGTCAAACTGGTTTATGAAACTTCTACCCCAGACCCATGAATGCCTTGTGCCTCCCGAGGCATGGCCCACCTGCAGGTGGTGGTGATAGGGGTGTGGTGGCAGTGAGCGGGAACTGCCTGTAGGTGGCCATGGTGATGCCAGCGGCAAGGGCAGGCTGACCGAGGACACCGAGGGGGTGGCAAGTGCTGAGCAGCAGTGTCGGTGGTGGGAAGGAGGAGGTGGTGGGGGATGGTGAGCAATTACTGCCTGCAGGTGCTGTCAGCATGCTCCACTCTCAGGGGGAGTATGGCCAATGTCAGAGGGTGCCTGTGCGCCCACATGCACCCCCTATGCGTCACCAATGCCCAGGCCCCTTCCTGGTTCAATTTAAATGAGATTCTCCTAGCATGCTTTGCAGCCCTTGGCTGGGCTGAGCTGTCTGCTCCAGGAACCAGGGCTGGCCCCACCCCTGTGCTTCCTAGTTGGAGCTTTGAGGGCTGGCTACAATGGGGTGGGGGGCAGGCAGACAAGCCTGGCTGGGGATGCAGTCCAGTTTACTGGGAGGGGGGGAACTGCTCCCCCAGGCAAACCCTGGCTGAGGTCTGGGGCCAGGAAGGGGGGCTAAACACCTCTTTCCCAGCTCAAATTTACTACTGGCTACAACTGTAGACTACAAATCCCAGAGGCACCTGGAAGCAGGAAGAAGGGATGAGCAAACCTGCAGAGTCCTGCTGCTATAATTCTGGACTGCAAATCCCAGAGGACTTAGGGGCAGCAAGAAGAGGAAGTGAACCCACAGCCAGACAGCTGTGCTCTAGCATCCCCTCGCTTCTGACCTGAGCCACTGCAGACATGTGGCTGCATTTCCTGAATCAAAGGTAAATGTCTGTTCACTTCTGCTTCAATTTAATCTGTGCAGCTTAGACTAACATGCAAAGACTCACAAAGAATCGATTCAGGTTTAGGCTTTTTGACTGTCTGTACCTAGCCAAGAGCTGCACAGCTTCAGATCTTACAACTTCCTGTTGTATCCAGCCCCTTAACCTTTTCTTTCTTTGGGGTATATAGGCTTCATACCAGTACTATCTGATGCTTCATGCCATCACAGTAAAGAAAACAAATTGTGTCCCCCCCCCCCACTCAGACCCTCACCTTGCACCATTATTGCCTAATCTTACACAGCAGGCCTGACATCTAACTTTTGCCAGAGTGGAGTTTTCTTACCAGCCATTTCTTTGTGGAGAGGAAGATTTTGCAACTTCATCACAGAAAGTACAAGCTAAACAGGAAAAAATGTATTGTTCTCCACTCTTTCTTCTCCAACTGCTTATAGGATTAGGGGTGAGGGCAGAAGTGCAACTCCCTGCTGTAACTGAGAACACTTTTCAGGAAGTGTTCTGAGCAGAGCTTACCCGAGCAGAGTGTGGGGCCTGGGGCAAATCAGCCCATGCGGGGCCCTGCCCCTGCTCCAATCTGGGTCCCAGACCCAAAGAAATTGCCGTCATGGTGGCAGCATCAGCGGAAGGGGGGTACGGGTGGGGCAGCTGGATGCAGAGCCACCACTCCACCCAGGTCTGTGCCACCGCTGCTCCGCCCAGCTCCGCGGGCCCCCCCAAAGCACAAGGCCTGGGGTGCTCTCCCTGATTTGCCCCCTCCCCCCCCCCCGGGTCAGCTCTGGTTCTGAGTTACAACCATCCCCCAGACCAAACAGAAATTTACTGTTGGTTCCGGTGGGGGGGGGAATCTAGCTGCTTGAGGGTGCTCCTATACACCCACCCACCCTTCCAGTAGGGGCTAACCTTCCCCCCCTCAACCAAACTCCTTCTACTCCATTTCCCCCTGCCATTCTGGAAACAGCAATAGTCTGGCAGGCAGTGCAGACAGAAGTTACAAAAGATAGTCTGTTTTGAAATGTCTTCATCTGACCCCTCATGCAATGAGGGTTCAGATTTTAACCCAATGAGCCATTTTTGAAGCTGTATGCAGCCATGCACTTGTTTGGTCACAACTACAGACCTCTTTCTGCAACCAGATTGAAAGAAAATTGTCACTTCTCTCTATGCCTTTCATGTTCAAACACTTAGGAGACTGCAAAACCCTCTTGGAGTGTTTAGTTTTTTCTCCCCTGAGTTGGAACTACAGGATTTTAGTGTCTTTAGGCAATTTGGTAAATGCTTCTTTTCTCTGCCCTGTACAGAAATGTGTGTTCATACTGCTGAAACAACAGAATGGTTGTCAAAGGTCAGCAGGAGCCAATAGTACTGTGTGACAGACACTAATGAAAATAATGTCCTTCCCTCAAAAAATTTCTGGGCAATAGTTTCCTCTCTGTAAGGGTAACTGCTTAGCCATTCACAGATTGTTCTGAGTGCTATTTCTGACTGTATTTTCATTGGTTATGCATATTCACTTGATATGTGTGCCAGGGAGTTGAATGCCTAGAATTTATGGAACCATCTGAACTATAACAATCAAACTCTCACTGAATTAATAATAATGACAATGCATAAGGTCACTAGTTCTAGTTCCTGTTAAAGTAAATGAAAATCATCCCAGTTTCTTAAGCAAGAGTTGAAGAACTATAGCAATTTATGTCCATAGATGCCAAAGTCCTGTTATGGAATGGGAAAACTGAGATGGGTAGAAATGAATTAGCCTGCTTTAAGTCTCACAAGATCTATAGCAGGGGTGGGAAAAGGACTCAAGTTCTCTGAGTTGCAATCCACTGTCTTGTGCACTGAATTATGCTCCTTTCCTAGTTGAGTGGTTCTTAATAAAGCAGCTATTTTCCTTCACACACCTTTCACTACTATTGCACTGAACACAGCAAGGTTCAGCTGCTTGTTACACCAAATATTATTGTTTCATTGAAGAGAGCAAGAGAGTAACCTAGGAGCAAGAGAGTTACCCAGGAGCTGGTAACCTGTCAATTCCTCTCTGATGCTAAACATGTTATCTTTGGGCACACCACATAACTTCTTAATTTTAGGTCCCCCAACAGTAAAATAGACTAACTCTTATCAACCTCATGGGACTGTTGGGAAGCTACCCATTTCCCCTGTGACAGTGGCCAAGTCATCAAGTTCTCTGGGTCAGTAACCCATCTACAACATGATGGGGGTAATAGTACTAAAATACCTCTGAGGGTAAAGAGCAGGAAGTCACAGATACTATATGATAATGGGGCCTATCTTAAGTACCTAAAATAAGGAGGTAAATAGATATTAGTTATTGTTTAGGCACTGGTTTAAAAATGCAAAGGGTTGAGTATTATCATTATTTATAGTGATGGGGTAAAATTAATAAAACTAGGTGTTAATATGTATTTGTCTCTCATAACTGCATATGACAATACCATAAGGAATATTCAAAGTCTGCTTTATACTTGTAAATTAACTATTTACATAAATTCATGCCTGGAGCAAAGAACTCAAATACCTAATAGCTACCTAAACTGTGCCTACCAAATTCATATCCACAGTCATTGAGAGGTATAAAAAGACCATTTGCTCTCACAAAACAAATCACTGCATATGTAAATAGAACAAATTGCCTCTCCTACAATATGCTCAGGGGGAGCTGAATGTGCAGATTTTGCACAGCAGGGAAGCAGGTAATTTTCAACCTTTGGGCAAAAAGGAACAAAGATCTCATTTTCAGTGCAACAGAAATACATAGGAATTAAAATTTTAACATGCTTTACAAAACAGACATAAACTACCTTTCACTGTATGTCTTCACAGAAATCTGTGTAAATCTCACGTCTGCTTGAGTTTACACTACTTTGCTGCTTTGGAAAACTGTGATTAACATTGCTGTATAAATCACATTTGCTCACAAGCTGTGGTTTGGAACCATTACATGTCGGAGATACCGAATGTGTGCAAATTAGAGAATTATAGGACATTACCAGTAATTTACACACAAATGTAAATGCCATTTCTTGTGCAGTATAAGAAGCTGTATTATTATGTAGTGTAAATTATAATCATCAACTCTATATTTACATAGCCACCCAAACAGAATTTTTTCCCTTTGCAGTCATTTTCACACGGTCATCTAGTCAGGCACCATAGGGAGGGACAAAAGCCACTGGCTGGCCTATGTCCTTAAATAGGCTCATGGTCACCCTTCATAGGTGGCCTAGCCACACTAGGCAGTACTTCAGAGTAGATTATAATGGGGGGTTATTCAGATGGGCTGCGGTAACCTATTCTTGTGGAGAAGGATACCTGGTAGGGGAGATACCATGATCACCACGGTCGGTCTCCCAGAGTGAGGTCTGTCCCTTGCATACCAGGCACGCCGACCCCTGCAAATTTCCCCAAAGGCAGGAAGCTTGACTGCACAATTTTGTGGTAGTGGGGGACTGCTTTTTTGCTTTCCCCCTGGCTTGCTCCCTAGCCTTTTGGCCAAGAGCAAGTGAGACTACGGGGCATCCAAACCAGGGTTACCATGCATCTGGGTTTTCCTGGACATGTCCTCTTTTTTGGCCCCCATCCTTGTGTCTGGGCAGTTTTTAAAATGCTTGCAAATGTCTAGGTTTTGACTTTGCCTCTGCTTTCCTGGGCACTAGCAGCTTGACTGCTTGGGGCTGGGAGCATCAGGAAAGGTGACTGTCTGCCAGGGGTCATGTGACATGCACACAACTCCTCCCTCCCCCCCCAGCAAGCTGCTCCTAGGTAAGAGACACAGAGAATATGCGTGTGCAAGCTGTGTGGGCACCAGAGCTGGGGGAGGGGGGGGCAGGTGCCTCTGGGTTGGGAGTGAGGGGCATCAGCAGGGCTGGGGGGGCAGGGGCTGTGGGTTGGGAGTGAGGGACACTGGAAGGGCTGGGGCAGAGGCAGGGCAAAGGCGTATTACTGCCCCTTCCACAATCATATACCTCTTTTCCCTCTCCTCCCAGGATCTGCCCTTCCCACCCCCTAAATGTCCTCTTTTTTGATCCTGGAAATATGGTAACCCCAATCCAAACCCCAGGGTCCCTGGGCCCTGGATTTGCATGTAGGATGTCTGCCACAGACTTAAGGAGTATTTGAAGCCTCAGACCGATGAGTCTGGGAAGGAGGATACTTGCCCAGTGGTGGAGCCACATGGACTTAAATGATTGTGTTCTCCTCAGTTGAAACTTGGAACTTGACTATTGGGCTTTGCCTAATAGAATTTGCAACTGATTTGGCCCGGGGGTGGGATTATAATGGGGGGTTGGCATTCTGATGTCGCAGTCATTGAGAAGTGAGGTATTCTCTCTTCAAATGCATGGAAAAATGCAACATGGCTCCAGACCAATCTCACTGTGGCCCGCCCACCTGTTTCTGGGCTAACCGCTGGCCTTCTTGCCCACCACGCTTTGTTGTTAATTATTTAATAGATGTTAATCAAGTGGGAGGCTGCCCACTTCTTGCCTCGATGCCAGGGGGCCCTATCTGTGACTCCATTCCTCCCCTATGCCACAGGGCAAGCCTCACAGATGTCATCCAGATGTTCTCACAATCACTGGCCCCACAATCCTAGTGTTGAACCCCTCTATGATCCCTCCAATCCGACGGCCTAATCCGCCTTCATCCTGGGCAGCATAGCTCCCTGAACTGCTTCCTCTTCCAGGTGTGGTCCCTCCAAGACCTTTGGCTCACTAGCCCTGGCCCACCTCCAGGTCAGTCTGAACCCCAGGCCCGCAGCTCTTGGGCGTTCCTTGCAGTGGGCCCTTTGACCCTTCCAGTCCTGGCCCCAGCATGAACCAGTTGAGGGAAGTCCAGACAGGCGTGAGTCTATAACTTCACTCCCTTTCTCTAGGGGTCCACCCTCCAGACCCTACAAAGGGGTAACCCACCCAGTTGTGGGGGCTAGGGGTTAATGCACCCTGACCCACTTTCACCAGGGTGGTAACTGGCCTAGTATTTCCTGGGGGCTTCCACACAACTGGGAGCCCCACCAGGCCACTCACTCCTGGAAAGGTGCAGTTTTAGGTCATGCCCAGGACCAAGAGCCTCCTGACCATGCCCTACAGCTCCTCCCTTATCTCCAGATGATACCAGCAGCCCTTCAGCCAGGCAATGTTGTTGCCTAACCTCCAGCAGCAAAACTGCCCTGTTTATATGGGCAGCCCCAGGTTCAAAATGGCTGCCCTGATCAGGCACCTGGCAGCTGCCAGCTCCAGGCCCTTAAAGTGGCAGGCACCCACAGTGCCCTGCCACAGGTGTTTGTTCCCTATTGGAAGTCTGTTAGTGTTTTGTCTGCTTTAGAATGCCTCCAGAAATGATGCTTCCTCCACTTCCTTTGGGACGTTATTCCACAGTGCAGCAACACTAATGGTCAGAACGTCTTTCCTTTCTTAATTTCATGCCATTATCCCTGATTTTATCTCTTCCACACAGGTTCTCTCATAAGCTGTTCATAGTAATGTTTTACTGATTAAATAAAAAGCTTTTTCCAGTCTCCTGTTAGACATTGACTGGACTTCAATTTCCAGTTTCCCTCTAGGAAAATATTTCTACAGCAGCTTTCACTAGAAGATCCCAAAGCTCATTACAAGCATTAAAGCTAAGGACAGAAATTACACATGAGTTAGTATAAGTGATCAGAAACCAGTCTAAATCTGAAACACAACAGAAGTTCAGTGCACATAAACCACTTTCAAAATGGCTGAAACCAATTTAAGACAAACCTGGATGGCTGTAGTATCAGACTTAACTGATTTAGGTTAAATCAGTTTATTGAACTTCTGTCCCAGATCCCCTCCAAATTCAAGGTAACTCACCATCGGCATCCCAAGAGACTTTGCACTTCCCCAGCAACCCCCTTGCAGGGTGGGTTGGCTATCCTTGGCCCAAACTATCTCTTCCAGCAGAGCAGGGAAGTGTGCTCTAGCACCCTTCCCTCCCCCCCGGCTTCTCATCTGGGCCACTGCAGGCATGTGGCTGCATTTCTGGAATCAAAAGTGAATGTCTTTTCACTTGCTTATCAGTTCAATCTATGCAGTTTAGACTAACCTGCAAAGATTAAACTGAGTCAGCCTCAGGCTTTTTGGCTGTCTGTACTTACCCCAATTAATTACGCTTCACAACAGCTTTATAAAATAGGTATTATTATCTGAATTTTAGTTATGGCTAAGGAGAATTGTGGAGACATTGATAGGTGGCTTGATCCAGGCAATGGAGTTAGCTGGTGGGAGCACCTGGAAACAGAACCCAGAAGTCCCCTTCTCTAACCATACTGCCTGAAATTGCCAGTTGTCTCACATGAAATATACTGAGGCCCAGATCTGCTCTGCACTGCCTGCATTCTTCTTAAGTGACTGAAAAGTATTCAGCTCATTAAAAGCAAAGAAAGGAAATAATGTGAAAAGTTGTGTCTGTTTCTCTGTCATTTTCCCCCTCTGAGATGCAGAGACTTTTTCTGGTTTCTTTACTGTAGATATTGGCAGGCTTGAATTAAATAAAGTAGGAAAAAAATAACAAGCATATTTTGAGTGATTACTCAACTGGGGTCCTTTGTGACAGGAAATACAGCTGCGTGACTAACAGGCCTGACTTTCTCTTGGCTTCCTTCCCGCTTCAAAGTTCTTGTTTACTGCCCTGGCCAAAAAAAAAAAAAAATTAAATTGCTAGAAGCTAGCAATTTTCCAGGAAAAAAAAAGATCTTTGCAAGAGGCAAAGGCAGTAAATCTTACAAAGATCAAGGGCTGCATAGCTCTCCCCCATCTATTCCTTTCAGCCTTCCAGGCTCTTGACTCGCGTCATATCTTCTCTAGCTCAGAACATGTGTCTAGCAGATATTTCTTTTTTGCTGAGAGGAGGGAGTATGTGAATAACATTTACAACATTTGACTCTGGAATTCATAAAGGAAAAACTAATTCCATTAAGGAAACCAGGGGCCTCCTTGGGTTCTTGCATTTTTATATGGCTGTTGTGTGCTCATAATCCATAATGACTTTGCTGTAAGTGTAAGTTACTATGAGACCTGACATATGGTACTCCCAACAAAAAGGGAATGTGTGGCTTTAAATGTTACTTGCTGTGGGAGTCTGCACTGGTGAGCTTCCTAGGTCAGTAGAGAGGGGCCAGCAACTGAACTACAAATCAGCTCCACTGATTTAGGGGACAATTGGATAGGAATCCTAATGATAGGATCTTGTCTCTATAATATGCTGATCCCCAGATTATAGAAACATGGGCTAGAAGGAGCCTTAAGGGTCATCTAGTGCAACCCCTGTGCACAGATGCAGAGTTCATCCCCTCTGACAGTAAATTATGATACCATAGGATGCACAAGTAGGATCTTCTTGCAAAACACCAGTGGGATTTGCAAATAGGAGGGACTGCAGCATTTGGCCCAGCAGCAGTGGGACCAGAAGGTGTGAGGGGGAACTTGGTCTGTTAACTTTATGTGCTCCTTTTAAACCGAGTTCTCTTCAAATAAAAAACAAACCAACCCTAGATAATCTACTTGCTTGTCTTGAGTAATGCTTTTAAAACAGACAGTGCTGTGCTTGCTGCTTTCCATGCAGGCAAAAAGATAAAGGATATAGTCCTGATACCAGTGAAGTCAAAGGGTGTATTGCTAAAGTCTTGTCCTGGGTGCTTTCCACACCACTGGTGCCCCAGTAACTTCACAGAGTCTTGCCTGCACGGCTAAAGTATGCAGAACGCGGCCCCAGGTTTGATGACTATAAAAGAGAGTTCTTCAAGTGGTACTGAATTTTGGAGAAGAGAAGAGCAAAGTAAACAAAGGGAATTGCTCATGAGAACACTATTTCCAAAGAATCCAGAGTATTTCTATAGTTACTTTCTATAGTTACCAGTTTGGATATTTTTTCCTGCCCTTGTTTCCTTAATGAGGCAGGATCCACTGTTTTTACCTTAACCTTAAGTTATCCCTTGATGCAGGGATATTACACGTTCTTTCACTTAATGCTTGAAAAGAGTGGTCTGTTGTGAGACTAAGTTCATGAATGTGTGGAGAGCACCTGGAGCTCCTGGGATGGAGAGCTGCATAATATTATAGAGAAATACAGAATATTATTCAAATATAATGGTTAATTGCTGGCCCTCATGGGGATGGCCTGGGTAATTTTGGGAAACTTAATCCCAATATCAGTGATTACTGCAGACACTAAGATCAAATTCCTTCCCATAGTTTCAAGTGGTGACATTTTTTTTTCTTTACCGTCAAAAAAGGTACCACACTATTGTACCTGGTACAGAATTGTCACCCCTGTGGTATGCCTTTAAGGCCTAAAATTCTAGGGTTACCATACATCTGGGTTTTCCCAAACATGTCCTCTTTTTTGGACCCCCATCCTCGTGTCTGGACAGGTTTTTAAAATCAGAGCAAATGCCAGCAGGCAAGGTCAAGGGTCACATGCTCCCCACAGGGGCCCCAGCCAGGCAGAGACATTGTGTGGGTCTGGGTGTGGGTGTGTGCTGAGCTGTCCCTAGGGGTGTGCGGGGCCCAGGGCATATCAGCCTGTGTGAGGCCAGGGGGTGGTGGATGGCAGCCACGGCAGAGTTGTCGGTGCACAGCAGCTGTGGCAGGGCCTGTACGGCATTGTTTATGGGGGTCCCCCCAAAACGCAGGGCCTGGGACAGTTGCCCGGATTTACACCCCCGCCCAGAGATGGCTCTTGCTGTGCGCAACGTGGGAGCTGCTTGGGCAGCAGGGCTGGAGGAGCAAGGGGCTGTGGTCCAGAGTGCAGGACACTGGCAGGGCTGGGGGGCAGGGGGCATTGGGTCAGGAGTGAGGGGCACTGGCAGGGCTGGGGGACAGGGCCTATGAGTCAGGAGTGAGGGGTACCAGCTGTAGGTTGGGCGTGAGGGGGGGCTGGGGCTTAGGAGTGAGGGGCAGAAGCAGGGCACAGGCATATTGCTGTTCCCCTCCCCCCCAATCATATGCCCCTGCTCTCTTTCCTCCCCCTCCCACAGGTGTCCTCTTTTTTGATACTTGGTAACCCTATACAATTGTCAAACAGAGCCTGGGTGGGACGCCACATGTTGGTAGTATTCACAGAGGGCTGAATACTACTAACAGCAACAGAAGAAAGCAGATAGTTCTTTTTTATTCCTGGTACCACCACATAACTGTGGTACCACACATAACATAGCTGAAGCACTAAGAAATCCTCTGTGAGGGAGAAGGACGAGTTAGAAGTCCTACTAGAACAGAAACTCTTTGAAAATGTGGCAAACTGGAGATAGTTTCAACTCCATATATGCAGGCAACAGGTATTGGTAGGCAGGCAGCAAGTAGTCCTATGTACTAACAATCAGGAGACTAAATTACACCAAAGAAATTTGAAGAGTGTTGTACTCATTCTAAGAATGAAATATATGAGTGATACAAGTTCAAATGGGAGTGCAAAATAAAGGTGAAGCCACAGGAGAGAGGTCGTTTTGAGATATGAGAGTTCTTCACAGGAAATCAGATCGTGCTTTTGATTTGGAATAAAACGGCAAGGGGAATTCTGGGCCACCTCCCAATAGATTCATTCTGAACAAAGAGTTTAACCCAAGCTGAAGAAGTCACCCTGCCTGGAAGCAAGCTTATGAGGAATGACAGTGAACATGCAATAGAGAATCCAAAATGTTACAAAAGACATGATGGCAGAAAGATATGTGGTTCTCAAATTTGACATCCAGCAAAAACAACAGGTTGATCTGTATGCACTCTGACAAACAACACAATAATGGTCAGGCAAGGAAAGATGGTAGAAATGTAATGGAGTACAGCCCTTTGCAAGAACTTGCAAGCCCAAGAAAAAGTGTGTACTGCCTAAAAAATGGGGAAGATGATGACAGCACCACTCGTTCAGATGAATTCTTCACAGGAGTATTGGACAGTGTGGCAATAGAAGGTTGTTAGATTGCCATCCTGAAAGCAAATGCAATATTTGCTAATATTAAGTAGGACACCGGTGCACAAGATAACGTGTTGCCACACAGTGTTATTAACTCCAATTAAAAAAGCATAATGATTGGAGGTGAAGGGTTTAAAGTAGTGAGTTTTAAAGGTACAGGTAAATAACAGATGGGAAAAAGCATAACTTGTAATAGCAAGAGAAAAAAGAATGCCAGCTATTGGATTAAGAATTTGTTAAGATTTGGTCTCATTAAAAGAGCATGCTTGTTGGAGGGGGAAAGGATCAAAGAGTTGAAGAGTTTGAAGGTGTCCCACAATTTGCACCTCATCCAAGTTTCCCTTCCCTGAGGCAGAAGCTAAAGGAGAATCTGAATAGGCTTATATCTCTGGGAATCATCAAGTGAGTTCAGAAGCCAGAGTGGGGATGTGTATGGGTCACTATAAAATAAAAGATACCCTTAGCATATGCATCAGCCTAAAAGGAATTATCTAAAAATGTAAAAGGGAAACATTCTCCACTACCCACAAGGAGAAAAATCTTTGGAAACAATGGCCTATGCCAAATATTTCTGTATGCTTCATGCATCAGGAGGGTTCTGGCAGGTGCTCTCAAAATACAGAATATACATTTCTGCATATTCAACAGCACCTTTGGGAGAAAGTACTTCTGCAAACTGCTTTGGATTGCAATTGACACTCAAGGCATTTAATTAAAATGATAATAAAACGTTGATGCCACAGGGAATACTAATGTTTACAGAAATGATGTTTTGATCTGGGAAAAACCAGCAAAAGGGCATGGCCAGAAAGTCTAAGCCCATGATTCTCAGCCAGGGTGTCAGAGCACCTTGGGGTGCCTTGAGATTCTTTCAAAGGTGCCATGGGGTGCCTTGCAATGTTAGCACTATTAGATATGCAAACATAATTTACAAGGTAAAGCCAGAGTTTTCAAATAGGAATCCATAGCATTAAACACTTTTTGAACTGTTCTGGTCTTTGCAACAGATGAATTGCTCTATTATTTTATCTAGTCAACAAAACAAGTGAAAACTAAGAGCTGGCATTCTCCTATGGGTGCCTAAAGTCTATTAAGGGGTGCTTCAGATCTATCAAAGGGTCCCTCAACTCTAAACAGGTTGAGAAAAAAACAGAGCTTCTAAACACACAACACAAAAAATGATAATTCCTCACAGTGGAAATAACATAAGTCTGTGAGGGGTTAACACAGCAAGGTGGATGGGTATAGTATAGTAACATTGATTATAACAATCCCATCACTAACATGCCTCAATAAACAAGGAAAGGAGGCACAATGGTTCCTTGGAATGGTGAAGTATGTAAGGAAATCTGTACCTAATCTACATGCTTGATATATGAACCTGAGAACACTTTTGCAAAAAGATGCCCAATGGCCATGGGTTCAAATGGGTTTGTGGAAAATGATGCCAAAATATTAACACACCTACTGAAAAATGGTGCAGAGTCAGACTCTGATCCATATCTAGCTCTGCTGAATTAGAGGGTAGCACCTACTGATGTGTTGTTCAACTGAAAACAACAATGTGCACATTATTAGAAACCAATGTCACCCGCTGGGACTTGTGGAAACATAAAGGGACAGATTAAGTATTCCAGGAGCTGCTACAACTTCATAAAAATGACACTATGTGTTTCTGTCCTGATAAGCAATGGTAACAAGCTGGAGTGATATTATTACAGGAGAGTTTACACTGGGATTAGAGGTGGTTATTCCAGATTGTTCCACAATAAAGAGAACAAGGCAACATCTCTAGATCCCAGGAGAGAGGGACAAATTCATCTCTAAGTCTAGTGTTTTGCCCACCAAGTGAGTGGCACCCAACTCTTTTCCCTCTCAGGTCAGATGAATGGTGCCAAGTCCATCCATGAGCTGGATACATCCAGTGAGCTTGATTCTGTGTGTGCGGTGGCAAAGCAGACCCTAATCTGGCTCCAGTAGAACAGATTTCTAGTAAGCACCTTAAGTACTTAGGGGTGACTGAACACAACTGCGTTCCTGTCTGGAGGCTGTACTTCAGCCACGGTGATTCATGTCTATGTACCCGCACAGGGCTTTGGGATCCTTCAAGCTGAAAGGTATCATACAGAAACAGGTGCTATATGAGCTGTACAGAAACTCTTATCTCCTTTTCATTCTTTCTTTTCTTGCTATGTGTAATTCTATACATCTCCTTTCAGGCTGCGTTGGAACACGACAGGGTGTTGATTTCAGAAATGCCAGCAGAAAAAATGCCTTTGAAGGAAATAGTTACCCTGCATACAGTACTCCTATGCTCACAAAGACTTAATATTTAGTTTTTCAATGATTGGTTAACATGTGGCTGCCAGCATTTTGGCTACATTAATATGGTTTCAACTCTGGCTGCATGAACATCACTAGTTAAGTAGCAGGTTCCATGTGTTGCACTCCATCATGCAGTGGTGTGTTTCTAGGGTTTCAGCCCCACTCTGCTTTCATTTTTTACTCCCACACATTCCTTCCCTAAAACGTCTCTCCTCATCTTTCTCTTCAGCTAAAGAAATTCAAGCAGAAGCGACTTAACCTATACACAAACACTTCCAAATTTTTCTCATATTTGAGAAGCATTTTGATTGATTTGTTCCCACCCTTCACTAAAACCCCGATTAGTCTATTCAACAGGAGTAAAAAGACTTGCTGTGTTGTTCAGCAGTTAAAGAGGGGAATCAGATTGGTTGAGGCCAATATTACCCCTCTTATAATTCTACTGAAATCAACAGCCACACCAGGGCTGAATCTCAGTACAGGCAGTCCTTGACTTAAGACGTTTCGAGTTGCAACGAACAGCACTTACAACGTTTATAAATTGACACCCTGTTTCAACTTTCTGACATCAGTTTCCATTTTTAAATGTGATGCCATGCAAGCAAACAAGTTCGCTGCATCGCCCATCTCTCTGGAGAACATCTGGTTAAACTTCCTTGGACACTTTCTTTAAGAAAGCAGACAAGGCTCCAGAAAAACCTACAGCCGAGACTCCTGAGAAGACTCCAGACAAGAGCCCTTCAAAAAGTCCAACCAAGAGCCCTGCAAAAAGTCCAGCAAAGTCACCTCCAAGAAGTCCTTCCAAATCAATATGATTGCTATTTACAATATAAATACATTCATGTAGCTATATTTCTCATCTACAATTGATTGAGTACAAAATTCTGGGTTATTTTTAGTGAAAATAGGGTATCGGGCCTTGGTTCAGGAACCAATCCCCCACTTATAACATTGTTCCTATGGGAAAATCGGTTCTAAGCTATGACGTTTCGACTTAAGATGTGTTTTTCAGGAACCAGTTGTGTCTTAAGTCCAAGGACTGCCTGTATCTATTCCCTGCCATGACACTGACTTGTTGTGTGACCCTGCATAAGTTATATTCTCTGAGCCAACTCCATCCAAGGTATAAATCCACCGTTTTAAGCAGGAATTGAATGACGTGCAGTGCCTTGGATTCCTAGCCTGTAATACAGAGAGAGTTCATCCTCCTACAGGAGGTACTGCTCAGTTTTATTAATAGTTTTGAACACCTCTGAAAACTTTGGATGAAAGGTGTCATTTTAGTGCAAAGTATTCTGTATCCTTCCTTCCTTTTTTAGTGATGTTCCTCTGTTCTGGTACTGTGCCCTCACATTCCTAAGTTAAGCTTGCTTCAGGGATTTTATTCCATTTTAGCTTAAAATCACTGTTTGCTTCCTACATGAAGACACTGGAATGCTTCTTTTAACACAGAGAATCTCAACTGTTCAGATAGTTTGGACCCCAGGCAGCTGCAGGTTATCTTCATCTGACCCTCCACCTCAGCCTCCCAAGTACGTGCAGAGAGAGAGGGTAGAAAAGCTTTCTACGTGTACATTTTGTGCCTATCCCAGCACTGTTTGTTTTGGTATTATACACAGTATATGAAATCCTTTTGGAAAATGTCAGCCAGGCTGCTCTCTGAATATACTTCAACGTGTAAAATAATTCTACATAGATTAGAAGCTTTGGGCTGCCGAGATAACTATACTTGGGTTGTTTTACTGCAGGTTTCCAGTAAGGCGTGTGTGTGAGATGATTCCTGCGTGTGTTATACATTGGCCTAGCCTCAGGGTTTGAGCTTCGAGCTGTAGGCAATAGCACACCCAAATTCTAAACCTACACCCTTTCTGAGGCCTTGTGCAAGGAGGCTCTCTATTTTGTCATCTGCAAAATGGGGACAGTGATCCCCTGTGTCACAGGGGTTTTGTGAAATTCAGTAAACCAACATTTCTAAAAGGTTTTGCAAATGTTACAAATATGCAACAGCAAAGAGCTCTGTGCCATTTCATTTTAAAAGAGAAGAGAGAGAGAGGGTGCATTCAGTTCTTGCTAGGTTACTATTATGTGCTATTTGCAACACCTAGTGCTCCTTTATGCTAAAGTTTATATTAGTTCATTAAATTGTGCAAGCAGAATTCACAAGCAAGACCACCCCTACAGCTGCTTTGCAGTTCGAGAATGGAGGATGGCAGGGTTTAAAAAGCAGGTAACAGCCGGGCAAATAAAAGGGGGAGAACTGCTGCTGGAAGCTTTGAAATAAAAAAGTTAATTCTATGCAAACTCTTTGTCTGCCTCCTCAGACCAGCTCTGCGACAAGGCGCATTCACAATGCATCCAGGATACAATTGTTCAGCTTCAAAAATTAGGGAAAGGCCATCAAGCACATGCCAGACAAGTTTTAGGTGTCCATAGATACCCACTAACGCTAGTATTTCCCTCTCCCTTTCAGTGAAGCACAGGAGTTAGAAAAATACCACCCAGTAAAGGTCTCCATGAAATGAGCAGTTGAGGAAAAAAGACTGTGAAGAGTAGCAGATGGTACAGCATATTCAATTAAGGATGATTTTACCTACTACAAAGCATACTGGACCTGATTAACACTTGTTCTATGGCACTTTTGTGCAGCGGA
This sequence comes from Crocodylus siamensis, assembly GCF_052110815.1. Classification (NCBI taxonomy): domain Eukaryota; kingdom Metazoa; phylum Chordata; order Crocodylia; family Crocodylidae; genus Crocodylus; species Crocodylus siamensis. The sequence continues at coordinate 224,142,260 of NC_143396.1, read as the reverse complement.
ATTTCCGTAGTGAAGAGGAAAGTCTCTTATAGCTATATCTGATGGGGGATCTTGGGGCCCCTTGCCCAGGAAGCTGACACTGGTCCCTGGAGGGAAGGAGGAATGACTGGACTATTCCTATGTTTGATTTAATCCCAATTACCTATGGGGCCATGTGGACCATAAGGGCTCCTGGCAGCTTGGTTACAAGGTAGACTATAACCCAGAGCCCCCAGCAGCGGTGTAATGCCACCTTTGTTTCACCACGGCTTTTGGGTGCAGAGATGGATCTGGCACACAGACTCTGGGTTCCATCAATCCAGGTATGACTGCTCACGAGTCACAGTTGTACTGCTCATTATGGATGCATATGAGCATGCTATTACTTTTTCATTTATTCCTGTAAATCGGTCAAATCACCCAAACCTTGACAATAGGACTCTGAAAAAAATAAGAGCCAAACACACACACACGGCTAGTGGGACTAGGATTATTACGGTAATTTGGAGAAAAAAATCTGAAGAAGTTGCCAGGTTGGATAAAGAGCAAGATGCTGTCATCTTGATGTGGCCAGAGCTCTTGCCAGGAAAGACATTTGCACCTGGTTTGACTGGAAATCCACTGGGCAGAAGAGCCTTTTTTGTATATTTCTATTACCATCAGGATGGCAATGGTTCCCTTGCACGTACTCAAATGCCCAAGAGGCCAAAGCCAAGAGTTCCTCAAGGAGGTCAGTTTTTATATAGTAAAGCAAACAGTCGGGCTCAATGTTTTTTTATTGAGGCTCTTGGCATCTGGCCCTGTTGTTCGCAATCTTTAATTTGTACTGTGGCTTCCTTTTCCCCTACTGCATTCCTACTCAGTCCCATTTTCCCACATGCTTCCTTCTCAACTTCACTTCTTAAGGAGTTCTCACTCACTTCAGACGTACACTTCTGTCTAGCCCACACATACCTGCTGTTCCCTCACCATTTATTCCTGTAAATTACTGACACCAGAAATGCAAAAACCTTGACAATAAGCTTATGAAGGAAAAAAAATGGGCCAATTTATCTTTGGTGGAAAATGACTGACATTAACAGAATAGCTCTGGAATGAATTTATCTTTATACATTTATAGAAATGAATATACGCCAGCTTGACCCCTCTTTGGCTGTGAGGCTATAGCCCAGGGTGGGTGCTTTTGTCCTATTTTAGATAGAGTCACTGTACCACACTTGTGGTGGGATGCATCAAGAATTACACAGGCTGGCCCTGTGTTAAAGCCAATTATTACACAACTTCCACAATAAAAAGACAAGACACAAATTAAATAAAGTCATAGGGGGTTTTTTGGTGGGGAAAGGGGCATGGAAGGAGTTAGTTTGCTGGGGGGTTTTTTAATCCAAACCGAAGAAGGAAAAATGATGGCACTTTTCAGTATTACAGCAGCTCAAATGCTGTGAATTGTAGAAGAGAAACCGAAGAGGCCAACATGTAAATAAACTTCTCATTTAAAATCACAGCAAAATCCAAAGGAAAGCAAACAGCAACACAGCAGCAACTTATTAACAAGAGAGAGACTGGATGGCTCAAGGTTAGTAATAAAAGACAAACACTTCTTTTCTCAGCTAAGAAGCCCAAATTGCTAGCGGCTAAAAATTATCTAGTGCATAGCTGGTGGCCTCTTTAAATGATTGGGTGGTCTTAGTCCAGTTCACAATGATCAGATACCCATGTTACAAGTGGCACAAATGGTTCTCCTTGGCAGTCTTGGAAAAGAGGACACAGATGGAACAAGCTGAGCCACAAGTGTTGACATATTTGCATCCCAGTTCGCTGTGTTGTACCCAGCCTGGAACTAAGCAGAAGACTTCAATTCCCAGTTTCTATAGATCATAGTACATAATGGAGAGAGGCAACTAATATACCTGGTTGTCACTGAATCTCCAACCTGAATGACCAACTATCCCTTTCCAGCCGGGTTAACTAGAGCTGACCTTTGGCATGATTCTGGAGCACAGATTGAACTTACACCTTTGGAGAGGAAGACACCTCATCTGCTTTGCCACCACACCTCTCCAATACTCTTTACCCAGCTCTACATCCATTAATGAAATGGAAGCTTCTCTTCTTAAACATTTGCACAGGGAGGGGAAGTCGGGCAGTCTCAGGACAGATTCAGCTGGCATAAATCAACATAGCTTGTTAAAGCTAATCGAGCTTTGCTGATTTATACCAGCTGAGGATTTGGCCAATTCCCTTTTGGAGCCATCTCCTCTCCTCTGTAAAATCTGAAATTTTGAGAAACTAGGGGAGAACTGAAAGATGTAGAGCATTTATGGGCAAACGCTTCAATGCAAAACAAATGTCGGCTCACTGCACGTAAGCTGAAATAATACAGCCGTTATTAGAACTGCGCCGCAATAAAATGAGTTGGATGAGTCAACCAGCAGTGTGTCTAATCTCTGCTGGCTGCCTTTCCGGTCCCCAGGCTCCCCCATCTATTTTTATCTCTCTCTCTTTTTTTTTAATATGCTTTTTGTTTTACAAGCAATCAATCTAAGGATCTGCGGTCCCCTGTGTGCGCTGATGCCAGAAGGCCATTCAGAATTCAGTACCTTACCACACAGCTATTAGTATGTGGACTATGGAGCTTGGGATTCAGATCAAGTGAACACGGTAGTACTCAGGAGTGTGGCAATGAATGCAAACTCCAAGAAGCAGGGCAGTAATGGCAGCCTTCAGGGCAGTGGTACAGCACTGACTGCACCCTCTGGCTGCTTGGCACAACTGGCACGAACATGCCACTAGCATAGAAGTGTGGCACACTACCTCCCAGAGCACAGCAAGGACAGCTGCGTCCACGAACTTGGGATACTGCTGGAGCATGCTGCAGCTCTTCTGGACTATAGCATTCTCTCTTTTTCATAGTGTCAGATACCAGCTTCAAAATCTATGAGCCATGGTCTGCTATTATTGCTCAATGTACGGATTCCATCTGCCCCATTAGGGCATTTGCTTTCGGAAGCACAGCAATGGCTGCTACCTTCAGAGACCTGTATCTACCTTTCCCTTGAGGATTTGTCTGGGGGCACTGGAAAGGGGCAATAGCTCTTCATTTTTTACGAGTCCAGCCTTGTGAGCATTTTGGCTCAGAAGTGACAAGCAAAGCACTAGTAGAGTTTCCAGAAAGGAGCTGGATATAAACATTTACTGTATGACACGGGTCAGAGTAGCCAGGCATCCACTGGTATTTTTTTTGTGTTTGTGGGTGTGTCATGTTCATGAATGCATTTTTACTACTGCACATTAAGTTTAGTACCTGTAATATGGGGTACTACATAAAGGCACATTAGGCTGCCCTAATGTGTAGTTGCAGAAGCAAATACCTTTTTTGTGACACAATGCACAGTAAACTAATTCTACTGCACCTTAGCATATTAGCACTGCTTTTGCCATGGCTTTTTAATGCACAGTAGAATAGGCTACTGTGCATTAAAGCGCATGTGTAGATGTGCTCTGTAAGTAGCTCCCTAGTCAATCTCCTATCAGCTTGTGAATGGAGACTGGTTTGATTCAGCCCAGTTCCACTTCAGCTTTCTCAAAAGGTGCACACAGGGGAGAAGACCAAACAAATAAAAGATGGTTGGTGCACTAAGCTCTTCCTGAGCAAGACACCGACATAGAATTTTATCCACTTCAAAATAATCATTTAGTTTGTGGAATGGATAAAGGAGAGTAGGAGGAGCCCGTTCTCCTGCAACCCCCAAACAACATTTGACTTATAGGAACTTTAAGATAAAAACAGAAACTTGCAGGGTAAATGGCAAGGAAGTTTTCCAGCTCATATGTATGTCAATAAAGACAAACTGAAAAAAGGCATCAAAAGGCTGAGAGGTTTGTTCAGATAACCCTGGCTGGTGGCTGAAAGTCATGTATGCTTCTTGTGCCCACGGATCTGGGGACTGGTCATCTGGTAAGGATGACTGTTCTTGAAGCTTTTTGGTGTTCCTAGGACCAGGCTGAATCAAGGGGTACAGACAGAAGTGCAGCTCCAAACTATAACTCAAAACGATTTTTGCAAAGCGTTCTGAGTTACAACATTACCCCAGACCAAACAGAAGTTCATTTTTGGTACCTGGGGAGAGGGGAATCTAGCTGAAGCCTGCAGCCAAGTTCCCACAGCAATGGCCAGGCCCTCTGCCAGTGCTGGCTGTTTTCAGAATAGTGGGGGGAAAGGCAGTGGAGGGAGCTAAGTCTGGGGGCTCCCCAGCTGGTGCTGAAGGGTCGAGTGGGTGTATTGGAGCCCCCCGACCCACCCTCCAGGGGGCAATGAAAAACCCACAAACTCCCTTTACTCCTTTCCCCCCTCCCATTCTGAAAACAGTGACAGGCTGGGAGCTGCCCAGACACAAGTTACAAAAGATGCTACATTTTAAAATGTCTTTATCTATAACTCATGCAACAAGGGGTCAGATTTTAACTCAATCTGCCATTTTTAAGCTGTCCATAACCATGTATTTGTGTTTGGTTACAGCTATAAACTGTTTTCTGTGGCCAGATCGGGCAAAAATTGTCACTTCTCTCTGTACCCCTGGTATCCACAGGCAGCTACTCACTTGACCTAACAGTAAATCCACTTTTTGCAAACCAGAGCTGATCCCAGCCACCTGGCCATGCACCCTGCCTGCATGGGTTCCACCCCGGCAGTGGGTGTGGGGCAGATGGCCCGGGGTGCCCGGGCAATAGGGCTGGGTCCGGCAGCGGCAGCCAGAAGAAGCTGCTGCCACAGCTGCTGGGAAATGGTGTCTGGCCGATGTGGCCATGGCCGGGTCTGGCCTGCAGGCCATATTTTGTCCACCCGTCTAACCACTCAAGGGGAGGGCAAACAGAAATTGCTAGGCAGGCCAATGGGAGCTATACTGATATGTAACACTTATCACTGGTTTCACTGGTTGGGTGCGCTGGCAGTCTCCTGAAAAACATGTGGGTGAAATGTTAGAATCACAGCATTCCTGCCTCATGTAGTGCCTGTAGTGAATGAGGATCCTATTATAGCAGCTGTTATTTTCCTAACATATATCTGTGCTCTTTAAATGCTTTCGCTACAAACACGCACACTGCTAGTTACCTGAAGTTCATATGTGCTGAGAAACATTTGCTAATCTGGTACTGAGATGGCTGATGTTTTAACACTAGATACAAACTACAGGTTTCCCTCGCTTGATGCTGCACATGCATTCCTGGAAAACAGCGTATAACTCGAATCTTCATAAAAGAAACCCACTTTACAATGTAACAAATAGGGACATGTTCCAAGACCTTGACTGTACTGACCCCCAGACCCATTTCTACCACTTTTACAAGACTATTTTGGTACTCACCAACAGCAGACAGTACACACAAGCATACGGCACTATCATAATGTGGATGGCAACTACAGAAACACGTCACAGACAAAGAGCGAGGAGCACAAATCCACACGAGAGACTACCTTTTGGTGCGTGTCACTCCCACAATGCACCGCACAAAGCAGCTGACTGCGGGCTTCCGCCACATCAAATGCGTAAGAGTGAATTTACCTCACATATAACAAATTTTTGGTATAAAAATGGTCACTGCATAAGAGTGAATCCACACATACAGAACCCGCATAAAGTGAGGGAAACCTGTATTGTGATGCTAGCATGCAGCAGCCCCTCCTGTTCCAGGCCTACGTGCTTCAGGGAGCAAGGGAGACAGGGATAACAGATTTAATTTCAGACCTTCACTTTCTAGGCACCCCCAAGGGACATACATATTTCCTATATAAAGTTCAGTCTGTTTGCAATTAAACCTCTCTCCTTTGCTTATTTCCGGATAGATCAAAAATAGCAAATTCAACTTACTCTTGGACTTCATGAGATAAACAAAGCCACCACTTCCAGGGATATAAAAATACTGATCAAGTTTATGGATCTTGGAAGGCTGAATTTTCTTTGTGAACTTTTTGTGCTGAACTAAGTTAAGATATAAACAGATAACAAGCAGCTGGGGCTCCCTTTTAGGAACGGCAGAAATTGCAAGGAACCTGTCTCTTAGTTTCACTTTTAAATTAAGCCAGTTTTGACAGAAATTGCCACATTATTGTCCTGAAGACTGCAATCCTCTCTTTATATGGAAAACAGGTATGGGCCAGGGCAACTGCAGGGCAAACCTCTCCCTCAAACCACACCAACCATGAATCAGTTCTAAGGCTATGTCCACATTCATATTTAGGGCTGACTCTGGGATAGCCCTAACGCAGCCCAAGTCCTAAAAGCCACCGCTCCCTAGCTGCATCCTACACCTGGTAGGCCACACCAAAGCCACTCGTATTTATGCTCCTTACTTGTGAAGCAGAGCCCTTCTGAAAATTAGTCTCGTCTCTCTTTCCACAGTTAGTTCTGCTTAAAGGCAGCAAAGAGAGGAAGGTGAGGGGCAGAAGGCCTGGAATTGCAAGCTTGTGACTGGAACGGATCTGCACACCTGTGTAAATTCTGGACATGCTGCATGCAGGGGTGGTCTGAGAGATGAGTGGGAGAGATGTCAACCTCATACTCCAATATCTCAAGAGCTTCTAAGATTGAGCTGGATGTCCATCAGGGGTTTACAGTGCCCAAGTCTGGTGAGCTTGTGGGTTACCCTAAGGGTAACTTTGGGCATTAGACCCAAACTATCAGTTCAGACATTGCCTGGAGATGAGGCTCCTTGGTCTTTCTGTTGTGATGGCCAACGTGGGTACCACTTAATGTCAAATAGAAGGTGAGTTATGATGACCTCTCCCCTTGGAGCAGACTTAATAACTCATTTTACAATTGTACCTCTACTGCCATCAGAGGGCAACGCCCAGATGCAAACCGATTACCTATATCTGAGCATTTCTGTCTGAGCGCTGATTTAGGATCAGTGTGTTTTTCAGAGCACAGTTTCTGGATCAACACTCAGAACAGGCCAAAGTTCATTAGATATTTCCAGTTTCCTGGGGAAAGTGTTGATGGAAGACAGTAGAAGAAGGGAGGTCAGACATATCAGGGCACTAAATATGATTCTGTCAAACTGTGCAGGTGGGAGGGAGGCCCAGGTACTAGGGGATGCGGATGTGTGGGTGGATTCAGCACTTGTGTGATAGGGCACTGAGGTTGGAATAGCAGAGATGCAGCAGGTCAGCACTAAGATATATTAGCCATGTTATATGTGTGGGAGGCCAGGGCAAAGAGACCACTGCAGGCTGGGAGTGAGATGAACTTCTGAAGCGATGTGGGGGAAGCTCCACAGAGCCTGGCCACCCGTTGCCTGGCTCTTGCTGGTGTATAAGTCACTCACTAAATTCCCCCACACAAATTAAAAAAAATATGCAAACTGATGATGCAGGGGAGAGAAGATTACAGTGCATGTGATATCCCTGCAAACAGACAGACACATTTACTGTTGAATAATACATTCCTTGGGAAATTTACAGGATAATTAGTGGTTTATACCACCAGGCTATACTCTGCAGCGAGTAGGATTATAGTACAATGGGGGTAGGGTGAGGGAGGGTCTGTGAATCCACTCCATTCTGCCCATGAAGATAGCAGGATTCCTCCATACCAGGCTCTCTTCCTTAAGGCTCAATCCTGGGATCCTTGCTGACATGAGCAATCAAGAAGTCAATGGGTCTATTCAATGAAAGACTATTCATGGGGCTGGCCTGCCGCTCATTTTGGTGGAATAACGCCCAGCACAGGAAGCAGTCAGGATTTTAACAGTTTGTAAATGGTTCTGTAGAAGCCCTGACAAAGGCTCTGTTGTGTTACATAGAAAGCCGCCATAAACCAAATTCAGAACATAAGGAGAACTCTTGGAAAAGCAGAGCAAAAGGTAATTTTAAAAATGTTCCTGGAAACAGATGATTCTTCTGACCCTCTCTGACTCAGCAACTTCAAAAGGCTGGAATTGTTAACATCCTTATGGAATGACACAAACCCATAAATCTATCACAGAGAGGGTCAGGTCTCTGAACACTATTCTCCAAGAGATCCATTAAAAAAATTCCTCCTGAGCATCAAACGAGATTGCACAAGAGTCGCAGTACCAGGCAGGGAGAACTCTGCCTACCTGGCCCACCACTTTGGCCTCCGGCCACACCACCACGGGCAGCAAACTTTCCAAGTTCTTGCAATTTAATTCAGGTCAAGCCATGTACTTGGCTAGGACGACTCCAAAGAAAAGGAAGGTGGTAGCAGTAAGTAATGTGACTCAGCTGGAGACCATCTTGGAAATGTTTCTCTCGCATGTCTTCCAGAGAAACAAGCTGTGGCGGGGAGAGGATAGGGCATTTATAACCCTCGACCTATGCTGAAATGTATGGGGTACCGAACTGCTGCGACTTTAATCAGACTTCTGCCAATGAAATCAGAGAAGCTAAAAGGCTGCTTATATATTAAAAGCTCTCAACCTTTTTAAGTTTGGTGGAGGCACGAGGCAACATGGAACCACACCGGCTTTGTGCAAAAGTTCTAGAGCATTTGATTTCCTTAGGGGTTTTTTAATACTAATTTTTCAGCACCCCAAGTATTACAGGCAAGATCTCCCTCTTCAGTGCCTTGGCCTTCTTGACGATGATTACCCCAGCCTCAGAAAGTATGTTTGCCCATTCAGTGCCCCTGCATTGTGTCCTGTCTCTTTTCCTGTCCTGTCCAGCCTGGCTCCTGCTCCTCAGTGCACACGTTGAAGAGCTGGGGGAAAGAAACAGGACAGGGCAGGGACTAATAGCAAGTCACTGGGCTCTTGTTTTGAATGGGAACAAAGATGTAGGGAATCCATGGATGACAGGGATAGGAGATAGGGATGCCATTCCCTGCTGCACAGTTCTGACTTCTTCTTTCCATCCATCTGTGCCTTGATCTGCTCCATCACTTCCCCATGAGTATGTCCCCCTCACGGCTCCAAACCCCATCTTCCCTTCAATTGCTCAGACACTGCTCCAGAAACACCAATGTTCTCTTAGTCACTGTCATTTCTATAATTGCCCCCACATGCTTCTTCCATCCTTGGCCTTGACCCTCCATGCCTCTGTTAAGCTCTGATCACACTTCATTTCCTTGTTCAGGAATCATGATCATAGTATCCTACCTTTTTAACAATATTTCATCTTTGCAATCAATGCTGATTTCCTTGACGGTATTTCTAAAGTCATCTGAGGGAACATAAATATTTTTGGGCACTTAGGGAGTCAACCTTTAAACTAAAATCAAGGTCCAACCCTAACTAGAATAGAGCTGACACTTTGCTATATTCAAACTGCATATTTATTTGTTCCCATTGTGTTATATTTTTGTAGTTCATTTCCCCTTTTAAAGGGGAAATGAAATTGCTGCATAGTAGGGAAACCCAGATATACTTAATGGGACATGTTGTTCAGAGATGAAAAGAAACCCCAACACTTTAACTGTCCTTGAAATACAACCTCACAAAACAGCAGGGTTCAAAGTATATTTCTTCATGACTTTATACACTGCATGTAGAGTAAACTCTGGCTACTCAGCACACAAATAGAAATATTAGAAATATTCCTTCTCTACTTCCTAGTAAGGGTATGAGGTCAAAACTGTGGGCATGTATTATGCAAAAAACCTTTTCCCTCTGCAAACCATATGCAAGTGCCTACCTGCAGCTGTAGCCCCCCACCCTCCTTCTTCCCTGTACCTTCAAAAACCATCAGATATATACTAATGCTTTCTAGTCAAAATTACCCCAACTCTTCCATATTCTTATCCTTGTCATGCACCCGCAGTTTCAGTAGTTTTCTAAACTAGAACACATTGATTCCATATTCTCTCCCCCAAACCACTGAGCCTTCCACTACTACTCCTTTCCCCATCTCAGTGGCTACCTGCTGACCCACTGGATTTGGGGGGAGGTTCCTTCAGCACACACCCCAAACCTAACTGTTCATTCTTTGTAATTTGTGCATGTGTGACCATACAAGAGATCTTCAGGTTCTCATCTAAGGCTGCTGTTGCTGAAGCAGAGTCTGCATACTTGATCTTTTCAGACACAGCAAGTGGTCATTTCAGACACAGAAAGTTACACTGGACTTTTATTAATTTGCTCTCAAGACTCCTTTCACAAGGAAATGAGCTAGAGACTTGCGCTTGTTTTATATGCAAATCAATATTCTCATTCATTTGACCAAAGCACATTCTGCTTAGACAAGGGCTTGTGTGAACACCCTGGATATCATCACTCCCTCCAGCTGCCAGTCTCATGACCGTCTTACCAGGCTCTTGGCTACCCCTTGATACTCCATCAGCAGCAGTGGCCTGAAATGTTTCTATTAGCTGGTGGGAACCCATCTTCTTTCCATTCAGATAGTGACCTAGGCACAGTGATTCCTCCATGTCATGCTACTGCAATACACTATAACTAGGATGACTTGGAAAATCATCTGGAAGCTTCAGTTAGTCTGAGATACAACAGCCTACACCAAGCAATATCACACCTTTCCCAACTCTCACAACCCCGCCATTCCATATGTTCCTCCAGGTTCTGGCGTTAATCTTTAAAGGTCTTAATCAGCTAAACCAGGCTATTTCTAAGATGACCTCTCTGATCACTGAGACAACCACAATCAACAGAGACTCTGTGGCTGGCAGAGCTCAGAGTGAAACTCTCAGATGTTGGACATTATCAATGGCAGACACTTTACTGTGGGAATTGCTATCATTTGAATTATGGGTGAGCCCTAGTTTTGCTGCCTTTAGGGTGCATTTCTCTTGGAGATAAACCAGAGCAGTTCTACTTAGGAAAATGTGTAAGCGATGGAGGACTAGGGATTTAGCCTTATCTGCTGTATTTGTTGCTTCATTTGCATGTATGGGATCTAGAGACTGCAGTGATTTGTCACATTAAAATTTCCTAGACTAACAGGCAGAGTTAACATGCATGATCATATTAGACTTAACGATTTTGCAGCTGGCACTGCTCCTTACAGCACTGCAAGCTGCTCTTCTAAATTTCAGAAAGGGATCAAACTACAGTGGAGTGCTTCAAGCTGTATTTCTCCCGCTTGATCTCTTCCCTCCATCCTGACTACCTTTCCCCTCCATACACACCCCTACATTCTTAGAGTCTTTGTTTATATTGTAGAAAACATCTGTGAGTGTATACGGCCAAGGTTAAAGATTCTGGCAAACAGTTATTTATTCATTGCTCAGCTGAAAGGAAAAATATGCCCTTCCTCCCCTTCCACTGATGGGGGAGAGAAATTAGAGCTGAAAGCACACAGGCCAAACAGCAGACTGCCTCTGCCCACCAACTCCTTTAAGGGAAAAATGGGATTGTTATTTCAGCAGAATGAACTAGTTTGGAGGGACAGCAAGGAGCACTGAAATAATTTTTTTTAAAGACAGTTTAGAAGAATGTCAGGAAAAGCTTCCAGATAGTGAGATGTATTAGGTTTCGGCATAATTTCCCAGTGGAAGTCATATAAACCCCACTGCTTGGGAAATTTAAAAACAAACTGGATGCAATAATAAAAAAATATATGAGAGAGAAAAACACTGTGCTAATAGACTGGTGGACCCAATTCTACAATAGGTCTTTTCTGTGATGAATTTGTATGATACTGCATAGCACAGAGTCCTTTTGGAGGAAGATGGCTTATTATTAATCTTGCTTTATATATTCCTTTTCCAGAACACTGAACTGCTTTAAAAAAACAGTACATAGGTGGAACCTGTAGTTTTCCTTCTTTCTCTTTTCTGTGCTAGGTTTCAGTGGAATTTGCAGCACTAAATGACAATGAAGAGTGACACCATCATAACAACTGCTTCTGAGATCAGCTGCAGGAGGAGGAGATGGAACCATTTAGATCAGTGGTCTCCAACCTTTTTAAGTAGGAGATCACCTTTGGCATTTAAAAGCAACCCAAGATCTACTGTGCACTGCCACCACCCTCTCTCCCCACCACTGCCCAGCAGATAAGTCTGCGGGGAGGGAAGAGGTGGGGGCAGATCGAGGCAGACGGAGAAAAAATTATTTGGGGGTGCACCTCCCCAGCAGGTAAGTCCCACCCAGACAGGGGCCCACTCAACTTACCCCTGCTCCTGCCTCTGCGCCACTGTCCCTCACTGCGGGGGCCACGATCTAGCCCCTGCCCCTTCCCTCTCCCACGGACTGACCTGCTGGGCTGGGGCACATGCATGCATGCAGGCACTTAGCCCCCCACCCCAGCCTCGAATCAACCCCAAGAAGCTTGGAGGATCTACCGGTGGATCGAGATCCATTGATTGGTGATCACTGATTTAGACAGTTACTTGTCTGGTGGTGACAGAGCAGGGCCAGGGCCTGGGGCAGAGCCACAATTCACTGCCCACACATTCCTGCAATGGGTGCCAATTCTGCAGGCAGGGCCATGCAGGGGGTGGATCAAGTATCTGCCCCAGGCCCTGGCCCCATGCTGTCACTGCCCTACGATCCCAGCCCTGCCCATCTGTCCCACTTCTGGACACTGCTCTGTGCCCACCTGTGGCCCCATCCTATCAGCCCATCCAAGCATGCCCTGCCCACACAGGTCCTGGGCCAGGCTCCATGCAGATCTTGGGATTGCTGGGTGATGAGGACAGTGTAGGGGCCAGGCCCCAGGGCAGAGCCACTTAGAGAGTTTTGGTGAGCTGTTGTGGGGTGGAGCAGGGTGGGGGTGAAGTGCTGACTTGGCCTGCATCAGCTCACTAAAACTTCTTAAGTGGCCCTTGGGCCCAAATAATTGCCCACCTGGGTAGTAACACTTTACAGAAAACGCCAGCAAGCAAGGTCAGCAATCATGATGTACCACACGGAAAGATTAGAAGGCAAAAGCAAAACTCAGATCTGAATATAGCTTTTCACTCATCTCCTCATCCACACCCATTACATTCTTCCCCAGAGTGTGATGGCCCACAGAATGGTCAGTGATCATCTTTAACAAAGCTCAGTTGTTATCAGAGGCAATGTTTAGCTGGATCAATCAGAGGCATATCCACCCCCACAATGCAGCCAAATTAAGCTGCTTCAAAACCTAGCTGAATAGAGAAATTGGCCAAACACCTGGGATTTATCTGAGAGCTGTTATCAGAACTAGCATAACAGATCACTGTGGGGCAGCACCAGGCAGGCAACAGACATGTGGCAATACACATACCCAGCTGCCCATCTGACCCTCCTTCCCTCCGCCCTGACCCACCCATGCAGGTTTTGAATTCATTCCTCATCCTCCAATGCTGTTAACACTATCAAATTATGAAAGGAGATCTCGCCTTGAAGGAAAACAAAAATCAGTTCTCTTCCCAAGCCCGCAGCTGTCCCCACCTCCCCACCATGTGTTCCTGAAATCTGTGACTATTCCAAACACTGAATGCACTGGAAAGTGTATCCTTGGGCCAGCTGTGATCTGATCATGGAGCATGGGCTGTGGGTGAATCAGAAACCAACTGAGAGGTGGGCAAACAATACAGCCCCTTGTTACAGCCTAGGAGTGATCATCATCCTCAACCCCCTCCCCTGCTCCCCCTTCAAACCAGCTTGTATGAAGCAGGATGCCAGGGAGGGCTTAAGTAATGTGCCCTGGATGATCCTTTCCCGCCAACCCGGCTCTGATCTGCAGCTATTTTGTGCTTTGAATGACAGTCTCCTTGTGCTGTGGGGACTGCTGTAACCTCTCCAGAAGTAGGTGAGCAACAAATCAGTCACTGATACTGATTATTTACAAGCTGCTGTGGAACAGACAGGGCAGCAGTGTCTGGAACCAGCGTTACTTCTGCAGTCCAAAAGCCTGGAAACTGCCTTCAGTCCCCGAGGAGCTGGTTTTCATCAGGCTAGCAGTGCTCAGCACACTGAGGAGCTGAACAAATCTATCCTGGCAGACAGATTTAATCTGCCTCAGCATTCTGCTGAGGTTTTTAGCTGTTACACCTTGTGACACTAAGTGATCATTACTGAAATTAATTAAGGGCATTTAGCCACACCCCTCTGTTATTTCATCAAGTTTTACAAGACCAGTAGGGCTGAGCTTCCCAGTTCTTGGAAAGAGGTATTGCAGGATGGGAAGCGCAATAGGAGTCAGCCATGCCCAAGACAACAGTGAATTAGCAATGTTAGGGCCCAAGAGGTACTGTGCTTGAGTCAAACTGAGGCCCCCATCATGAGAGATTCCTAAAAAGTTTTAAAAAGATTAGGAGGGGATTTAATCCGTGGCCAAGTCTCACTATCACTGCTGGTTAATACTTGCACTGCAGTAGCATGCAGCCAGGGACTACAGCCTCACTGCTCTGCATACATGCAGAATGATAAGCCAGTCCCCAGCGTGAGTACTGTCTGCCAAACTAAATTCCACCCTGCTGTTTTGATTAGATGCAAAATTCTTCTTCACTGCCTGCCGTGAACAGCTGCTGTGTTGCACTGCAGCTGTATTTCAGTAGTGGATAATGCGAGCCCAACATATTGTTTGTACCAAATTCCCCTATAAATTTGTAAATCACTTTGGGATCCTTTGATGAAACATTACATGAAAACAAGACATTTATTAATAAACAAAATCATGGAAATAAGAGGGTTATTCTGTGCCTTTGGCTAACTCAGGCTACTTTAGAGGTTGCAAGTATACTACATATTTTATATATGGTTCATTTCTTTGCTACAAAAATAATCTTTTGCCTGGTGGAAGTCATTCTGATAGTGGCAAAAGGTAATGAGTAGGACATGAAGAAAGACTTTTCCTAAGAAGAGCTCCACCTCAGTGTTGCAAACCAGGTGGTTTGCATAATTACGATAAGCTTCAAAGAAGCCTTCCCACCGTGGGACACTCATTCAGAATGAATTGACTGTCATAGATGGCATCTACATATGTGCTTCCTCTATGATCCTATGTTTACATTGGGCTGCAATGCTCCACACTTAGGCCCAGATCCTCCAGTCGGCTGACCAGGACTAGGAGTGGATGGATCAAATTGCAAGATTGGGTCCTAAATTTTTAGAAGTGCATGCTGCAAGATGACATGAGCTTATGGAAAAACACCTAAGGCAATAAAGCAGAGGTAGGCAATTATTTCAGCTGGGGAGCCACTTAATGAGTTTTGGCAAGCTGTCGAGGGCTGCACACAAAAAACTCTTAGAAAATTTCATTTTAACAAATGATAGATAAAAAACAAATCACGTACTAAAAACCAAACACCTACTATTAACATTTAAAAAGTATCTAAAAAATAATTCTTGGCCTGATTTATGTGTTTTGGAGTAGTGTATATACAGACTACTGCATAACAGCTCAAAACAAAGTCTTACTCTTGTATATTGTGTAGGGAGGGTATGTACGGGGAGGCTGTGTGCATGTATGTGTGAGGAGCTGCCTGTGAGCTAGGTCCTGGGCGGGGAGGAAGGAGCAGGGGGCATATGCAGCAGAGCTCACTCGGGCAGTGGGGTGCAAGTGTGTTCTGTCTGGCCCACGGTTGTTCCCATGGCCCTCCACATGGGGCCAAGCCCCACCCAATCCCCCTGTGCCATGCTCCCACCTGCACCCAGCTCTGGCCAGAGTGCACAGCTTCCCAAAGAGGCTTCTCCCAGTGTGGCTGCAGCTGCTTGGGTACTGCTCAGCTCCCTTTGCCTCCAGCAGCTCCTCCTCCTGCCCCTGCTGCATCTCTCCAGGTAAGGAGGTAAGCTGCAGCTGGACAGCTCCTGCCCCAGGGCGGGGGTGTTCCAGCTCCCAGCTGGAGGAGTGGGTGGAAGGCAGCCTGAAGCTAACACATGTTGAGGCAAGATCCACCAAGTTGCAGCTTCCCTCCACCTGGAGAGATGCAGCAGGGGCAGGAAGAGAAGCTGCTGGAGGCAGAGGGAGCCAAGCAGTACCCGGGTAGCTGCAGGTGCACTGGAAGCAGCCCTGCCAGGAATCTATGGAAGCTGGCTGGGACCAGGTACAGGCAGGAGTGTGGCATGGGCTGCCTCAGATTGAAGCAGGCAGGGTAGCCACAGGGCGGATCCAATCAATTGGGAGGCACCTGGCCATGGACCAGATCCAGTCAGTTGGTGGGCCACATCTGGCCCATGGGCCATATTTTGCCCACCCGTGAAATAAAGCTATTGTGCACTATTGCAACAATGAAAATAACCTAACCAATTAGAGATAAAAAAAGTCTGCAAAACATAACATAAGACCACCTGATACTCAAATGCCCCCTTTTCTGCAAAGGGAATAACTATTTTTGTTTCTGGTTGTACTGAATTCAATGATTTTCCTTTGAATTGGGGAGGTGGGGGGGAGGAGAGAGTGAGAGTATTAGGTTGGAATGCTGTAAGGATGTATGCCAAGGTCTTAGCATCTGGAAAAAAAGACCTGAAGACTATATTTAGTGCACAATGACTCGCAATATATATTTTTTTAATTTAAAAAGAGAAGAAAAAAGGGAAAGATAAGCAAAAAGAAAAAGCAAATATGAAGTTCGCCTCGTAAATAATAAATGTCACCTGCTATATAGAGAATAAAAAGACTGGGAAGGGAATAAATAAAACCAGGGGTTACATGTTATTGTAAGGGCTGCTAAAGAGAGAGTTACCGTGCAGAGTTAGCAGACATATTTATAAACATGCTACAGATAATGCATACTTCAGTATAAATACCACCCTCAGAAGAATGCACAAAGCATTTCTAGCACAGAACAGCTACAGCACTGATCTCTGCTGTACATGCATTTCCTTTATGTGGTAGTTATGGTCTAAACTTGTTTCTTCAGCCAGACATGGGAAACGTTTTCCATGGAGTAACCTCATCTGCAGGGGTTCTGCCTGGTAATATTGTACTCAGCAGAGAATGCTTAGTAAATTCTTTGTAAAGTATGTATATGTTACTATGCAATCCCCTGAGCATATTTATAAATAGATAACTAATGCAACGACAGGCTGCTTTTTATAGAGACACACTCAAGATGGAAATTGTATAAATATTTTCCAAATTCCTTGCCATATGGCTTAAAACTGACAATGTAAAAATCTAAGACAATTTTCTGGCTATTTCCCAGTTGGTCTAATAAAAGGTATAATTTTGGAACTAAGAGTTCAAGTTTTTTTGTACATCTTCTTGTCTCAGATCAGCATGGCTACCAAGTACACCCCGAAGTTCTCTTTTTGCCATTTATACAGTTTGTTTTCTTTCTGTGCTTCACCTGACTTGGGCCCAGCTACTCAATTGGTTACTTCTATCCTTCATTCCTAGGTAGTGTCACTTCCAGGTTCTTAGGATGTACGAGCTCTTTTACATGTGCGTCGGGGTGGGGGTGGGAGGGTTGCTTTAATTAAAGCAGCTCTGAGAGCCACTTTAATTAAAGCGCTGCCACGTCTCCTGTATCAGCATCCATGCACTTAAAAATGGTGGTGAGGGGGACTTAAACTAAAGCTTATTGGGTGAGCTTTAGCTCAAGTGCCCCCACTGCCATTTTTAAGCATGAGGACACTGATACACGAGATGCAGGAGGCTGCTGCAGGAGGAATTCCAGTGTGTTGGAGCAGCCTTGGCACTCGTGTGTAGGCACCCTATGTCGCCAACACTTATGGGGGAAAGTTTAAATAAAAAACAAAAACGCTTTGCACTAAAGCACTCACATTAAGATCATTCTTACTCCTTTGGGGCTTTGTGAAACCCACTCTTTGCAAGCAATTCAAGCTCAGAACCTGATTCTTGTCACCACTAAGGCAAAGGTGAACTGCCACTGTAGGGTGAATGAGAGTCAGGCCTACAATATCTAAGGCACCATCCTTAGATGGGGATTTGGGTTAGTCCAAATGTCCATGTTATCATGAAGATTACTATATGCCAATGACACCTTTAAGTGGTGAGTATAAGACATTCCTCTTGGCACAATGGCCCTGAAGATGTAAAGCAAGGTACAAGACAGCAAAGAATCAAGCCTGGCAAATCCCAGAGAAGAGTGGTATCTTCTTTAGTGTCAATAAAGTAGAAAACAACTCCACTGCCTGCTGCCTTCAAAGACCCAGGGAGTGCAGCAGAAAAACCTGACATTCTCCTAAAATGGACAGTGCACAAAAGAGGTGGGAGGGAATGACAGCCTCTTTCCATCTGGCTCCCTTATCAGCCTTTTAAGTATCAGCTTATCAGCTAAGAGTTTGGAGGAACCTGAGTATTTTTACCTAACAGCAAACATCAGCTTCTGGGTTTTTCCCTTTTGTTTTAATGTTTCCACGTGCATATATCAAGCAGGGGAAAGTGCCAGGCTGACAGCTCCAAAGGCTCTGCTTATGCACAGGGCAGGTACAGCTCAAGCAAAGGCAAAACTTCACTGCTCTGCCAAAGCACCTCAGCCCTGAGCTGGAGGGCTGCCTCTAGGAGTGAAAGGGGAGTTCTCCCTTCATGCTCTATTTAATCCATTGCTTCTCTGCTGAGTCTGTGTGCAAAGAGACCTGAATTAGTGATGGGCGTGTACATGATTCAGAAGCCACAAAACAGTAACCAAGGTACTTCTCTTAATTACATTTTCATGTCCTCCGCCAATGATCTGACCCCTACCTTAACCCAAAAGAACACACAAATAGGTTGTGAACAAGTGGAGAAAAACTTTTAAAAAGTTCTAAGACATTCTTCTTTGGAGCTGTACATTTTCTGAAGGAGAAGGAATGGGAAGAGGAATTAGAGCATTGCCTGCCCTTACCGTACTAGAGCACAGGAAAAAACATGCCCAGTGAGAAAAGGGAGAATTTGGGGCAGCTGCCAAGCCTTAGCAAGCAGAGCAAAGGTCAATACCTGCTCTGAATTGGTCAAGAGAGGTGTCAGAAGCAGTCACCAAAACACAGAGAGTTGACTTAAGGATGAGGACAATGATGAAGCCCCACCAGGAAGTTGCAGGCACTACAGCAGTATAAATCTGGACCCTAGTCAGAAAGATGTAGGGCTGCCTATTTTGGCAAACTGTTTTCCAGTCCAAAGACTCAAGCCCTAGAAACTTTTGTTACTAGTCCATAGTAAGTGTGTCTGCCTTAACTGAGGCTCTTTGGGCATTTTTATGTGTGCAAGCGCCACAGCACTGGGTGCTTTGAAAAGCGCCTGGTGCTGCAACGCTTGCAGCTGTGTAAGTGGCAAAATGTGTGTCAGCGCTGAGAAAATGGCAGCGGCGCACTTTTGAACTAAAACACATAAAAGGTGCTTTAGTTCAAAAGCACACCACCGCCATTTTCTGTGCGCTGATGTGCATTTTACCACTAACACAACTGCATGCAATGCAGCACAGTGCACATCAGCTCACCTGTGGAGCAGACTTTATTAATCGAGTCTGCTCCAAAGCGGCAGATCTCCAGCGCATCACAGAACCAAAATGTGTTTGTATAAATGCCCTTAAAGGGTTGAGATATCTTATTCCCCACCCCCACCCCACCCCGCCAACAAAGTATTAAAGTGTTCTACGGTGATAGACTGGGGAGAAACCTTTGAACTCTGGCCCAGCCTTCAAAGTAAATCAGACTCAAACTTTAAGTACTATAAACCACAGCAGCTGGAGAGAGAGCCAATTTATGACTCGAGTAGATTTTGGGTATTGCAGTGCTCTTGTTTTGGCTTCCCTGGGCTCCTAGGTGCTGTTAGAATCAGGAAATATGTCTGAAAACACTCTGCTGAAGTCAGCAGAAGACGAGGATTTACTGTAATCGTTGCTGCAGCACACGGTGGTGAGTCAGGCTCGTTCCCAAACCGTTTCCTAAGAGATGTGTACAGCCTCAGCTGGGTGCTCTTTGTAGTTCTGGCAGAGGTCAGCTAAGCTGTCTCTTTGCATGCTTAGCTGAGAGCCACAAATCAGGGAAGCAAATTTAGTCTAAACAATTCTCTGTACGGTTCCAGAAGCAATTAAAGGCGTTTTGCTTTGTGTATCTCACACAGGTGTGCCGGAGCCCGCAGACAGCATGCAGAGCAGAGCCTGGGCACAAGGACAAAAATTCTTCCCAGAGGAAAAGTGAAAAGCTCCGTGTGTTTGGGGGATTTAGGACAATGTTGGCTAAGACACAGCAGAGTGCACCATAGGGAACAAGCCTGCAGTGGGCAGAGGCCTCACTAAGGCTTTCACACCTCTCACTCTTCTGACTTAAGGCTGCCTCTTTACTAGTGTGGTCTGAGAGAAACAGATAAGAGCATTGTTTCTCTGCCCCAAATGATTTTTCGGGGGATTTAGATTCAAGTGCTCAGGTACTAAGTCAATCAAATGCAAGAATGGGAGGTATTGTACCTTGCTAGATCTGGAGGTTTAGAGGTGTTTTCAACTAGCTAATCACTACAGAAGATGCCAAGGGGACAGAAAGGAAGAGAAGCATAAACCTCCGTTATAAAGCAAACGGTTTTATTAGTTTTAAAACACCTTTTCTAGGTACAGAAGTTATAAATTCCTTGCACAGACTGCTCAGAAAGGGAACAGCAAATAAAATGACCTAACTGCAATAAATAAATCATAGTAAAACTGCATCTGTTATCACTGACGTTCAGTGACCACAGCCCCACGAACTCCCCATGCGGTCAATGAACCAGCAGCAACAGTCGCACTATTGCTGGCATGCTGCCACCCCTACAAATAAGAAAATGAGCAACTGACACTAATACTGCTGAGAGGGCAAGATCAGAGAAGCTCAAGGAGACTGAGTTTTGATTCTGCCTATGTATTTTCTTTGGGTCAGAAAGGAAGCACGGTCTGGCACCTATGTCCTCATTTTTTACCTGCACAAAGTAGGCATAAAACTCCCACCTGTCTGGTTATGCTTCTGTTTTCACTCACTACAAAATGGAAGACAGTGCTTGTGCCCATATGGGGAAGTGTGTCTCTCCTTCTTTTGTGGTGAGAGGACATTAAATCCCTGGGGTTTATAATTCTGAACTGCAACATATTCCCTGAAGAAATTAAACCCAGAAAGCTACTATTTATAGGGCTGAAAGTACCTGGCAGAAAGGCAGGGCAGGAGAACTGCTTTGGCACAGCTGAAGCCTTCTGGAAGCTCACCTGTTGCTGGAAAATGGTACCAGCAAAACATGTTGGCACTGCACATGCTCTTAACTACCACTGCGCAGGATGAACTATGGTTTCTAAAATGATGCTGACACCATTTGCTCAAATGTGTACTTGAACTGAAACCTCCTTCAGCCCTGTCTCATCTGCATCCATTGCTAACACCCATCATCAACAGCGGGCAGTTTTCCTAGCATGGCAACAGGTGGACATATAAAGAAAGACCTTACCACTCCCTTCTCAACAGATACAGGACAATTTCTTGGCCTAACACAGTTCAGCTGTCCTTACTCTCAGCCCAAGGGATTTCTATTCTGGTAGGGATAGTAGAGCCTCTGGTGGATGAAAGAAGTGCAGAAAAGCACATGCATGCACACATGCCTGTGCACTCATGTACACACACACACGTAACATTGGGCAGTTTGTATAAATGACCTATGCTTCTCTGATGGACTCAAATTATAATCTTACCAGTGACTTTTTGGGGGGCACAAATGAGCTGTAGGTGGGAGGAAGTGGAT
Organism: Crocodylus siamensis; assembly: GCF_052110815.1. Taxonomy (NCBI): domain Eukaryota; kingdom Metazoa; phylum Chordata; order Crocodylia; family Crocodylidae; genus Crocodylus; species Crocodylus siamensis. Next base: position 224,120,758 of record NC_143396.1, on the reverse strand, counting down.
TATATGAAGCTACAAAACAACCTACTGCTGTTGAGTCATATTTAGAACATCGGAGAGATTAATATAGCACTTAAAAAATACAAAACTTTCTTCCTTTATCTGTCTCCTGAAACACCACACATCCCCCGCCTTTACCTCAAGCTGGTTTCTTTTTTTTTCCAGCTAGGTTAGCTTTATTTAGTTTGCAAAACTCTGAAGGCACATGTGTGAATGTCTGTAAATAACCTAGCGCGAGTGACTGTTACTGGGATGCCCCTCCGTGTCTCTGACAGGGAAACCCCCCCCCCCGCCCCCCAGCACTGTTGCATGGTTCTGTACTGTAACCAAATTCTCTAAAGCAGAAAGAAGGGAACAAAATATGGCCTAAATCCATCCCTAAAATCTACCTTCACTGGGAAGAATTCTCCATCCGCTACCTCCAGCTGCTTTAAGGCCCATTTCATGCTTTTACATGATCTTAGAGCAGTGGTGCTCAATCTTTTGGCCCTATGGGATGCATCCCTCATGCATTCAGCATGCAAGGTTAGGCTCTATGCACCCAAATGGGTCCTTATGCTCCCTCAGCCCAGCCCTGTACGCCTGAATTGGATCCCCCCTCACTTTGGCCCAGCCCTGCACCCCCAATCTAACATGGAGGGTCACACTATACAGCTTGCTGGACTTCTCACTGGTCCAGAAATTTGGCAGCAAGGGAGCAGCAATTGATGCCGCCACTCTCTCACACTGCCAAATTTTTGGACCTGTGGGGAGCCTGGCAGGCTGGATGGACCAGCTCTACAGGCTGGATCTAGCTTGCAGGCTGGGGTTTGAGCATCCCTGTCTCAGTGGCTCAGATGCCTCAGTACTTTTATGCACCTGAAAAAATATTACATGTTTACAATAAAAAAAGATTTTCTTTACTAGTCTCCCTCTGAACCTTTACACAACTAATGAAGGCCTTTCACCTCTGGATCACTGGGGTCATGTCTGTCTGACACCACCGCTGAAATGAGGTTAAAGGGACTCACTGGGATCCCCAGATTAATCACCAAACCTCTGGAGAAGGTGGCATGGTTTTGTGCCTTTTGTAGTTTTATCTCAAGAGAGACCTGGGATGGAAGGAGCAGGGGGTTGTTGCTGCTGCTGAAGCTTCAGGTGAGCTGGCAGCCCCACGTGGGATTCCAGCCTGAAATGTCAGAGGGGAATGCAGGCCAGGGTGGAGGTGCACTGCAGAAGTAGTGCAGGGTCCAAGTATTGACAGAGCAGGAAGGAGCTGCCGCTTGGTATTCAATAGCCGTGGTGGAGCTGTGAGGAGGAAATGTGAACAGTACCTGAGAAGGCTGCGGCTTGCTACAGGCAACACTCAATCTTTCACTTTCCTGTGCCCCAGACACATCTAAGCATTCTGAGAAAAAACAAGCAGCAAAACAATAGGTGCCTGTAGGGTGAATAATAAAGGCCCGACTTCCCTCTTGGAACTTGACTGCTGTTCGTAAACTGCTCCAGCTGCGCTCTCACGGTTTGGGACGTCAGCAGAGCTCCTCCAGTGAATTACTGCCTTGTTTTCACTCTGGGGCCATCTACCGTATCTTTTTATATACTGTATTATAAATGCCTCATGGGTTAGTGTACAGTAAAGACATGGTTCTCCTCCCTTCTGCAAAACCAGCATCTATACTGGCATTTTCTCACTGATTTAAAAAAGAATGTTAAAATGAAGGTTGTGTCAGAGGGAGATGCAGGCTCACCCATCTCACAGACTGAAGTGTCCCACTTATTCCAAGAATATGTACAGGCATGTCCAGAATTGCATGGATCAACGACAGACTGAATATTTTTCATTAATGTGACAGAATGTGTATGTAACTATAAGGAACCAACTCTATAGGAAATGGGCTAAATTCATCCCTAGAGCAACTCCATCAACTTAAGTAAAGTTACACCAAGGTGAAATTGGCCATATGATTTCAAAGTGTATCCCCTTGTCCTTATCAGGGCCTTCCAGGCCTGAAAAAGTCCATAACTGTTTTGCCTCTTAAACATTATTGTGAGAAGATAAACAAGGGTTTTCCTAGAGACTGATTACCAGGACATCTTCTGCAGTTATTCTTGTATGTGAAATACATTATTTAAGGGAACAAGAAAGGGCAGATTGGGACTGTCCCTTGTGTGGGTATGTAACGGTCTTTCTCTGCTTCCTGTTACTCCCAGCTACGGAAAAGTCATAACTGCACATGCAGTCTGCCACCTGGCTGTGCCTCGGTGGGTATTGGACATCTCAAAAGGGGCAGGAAAAAGATGCAGTAAGTCTCTCCGCTGCGGCAGCCAGAAGACTCTGCTCTCACAACCGGGACTGTGGTTAGAGGATTCAGGTCTCTGGGACTATTCATCCAGCACCTTTCACTAGTCCCAAAGAACTGAAAAATCTATCTTTGTTCTTGTCCTGACTACTGACATTGTAGAGCAGTTCTGTCACTGCTGTGAGGCAATGACATCCTGAGATCCATAGTTAAACTGCAGTGCCTGAAAGAAAAAAGGTGGAGAATAATTTCCTTATGTCTGGTGGGATTCTCTATCTTTCTTATATACTGCTAAATCATTGCTGCCAGAGCTTGCTTATCCTCAAGGCTCGTAAGAATTCTTCAGGAGAACATGTTTTCTGCCTTTGGTGCGAGTCAGATGGTACCAGGTATTAAAGGTTTCCTGAGGGAAGCCACCTGCATGTTCCCTCCCCGGACCTTCAACCTTACTCCTCTTACAAACACTGCGCAGTACTAGCAAACTATAGGGTCCAAAATGTAAGGCTTTCTAGAAAAGGACAATCTTAGTTAGGTCTGTTTGCCAAGTGATGCAGCCTCCTCCTTCTGTTTAAATGAAAAGCATTTTTGTTTAAATAAAGAAACAATGGACTAGAGTGGTGATTCTCAGTTAGGGTGATGAGATACCCTGGAGTGATGCTTGATCCTTTGAAAGGTGCCATGAGGCATGATGAGATAAGCGGATAAGCTAAGTAGATAAATGCAGGCTGAGGCTTGTCCCTACCTGAATGATCCCACAGCCCCACTGCCCAACCGCTCTGCAAGGAAGTAAGCACCATAATATATAAATTAGTTTTTGAAATTGGGTGCCACTCAACAGAAGTTATGGAGGGGTGCCTCAAGTCCAGTAAGGGGTGCCTTGAATCCAAAAAGATTGAGAACCACTAAACTAGAGTCTCCCATCCCTGGATCCTCCTTTCTCTGAGAAAGCCTATGCATCCCTAAAACACTGGGATTTACCCTGGGAAAATAGGAGAAGCAGCTTTTTTAAGGAAGCCTCTAGTACAGATATTGGCAGCACATATGGAATGGTATTTTATTAACTGAGGGCCCAGCAAAAGAACACAGAAATCACGCCCCAATTGTTCTACACATTGAGTCATATTTCTAGGAACTGTAGATAACCACATGCCACATATTTTAGTTAAAAGAATTACATGGAGTCAGCAGAAGACAGCCACTTGCCACCATCCCTGGTTTCCCAAGCACTCGTAAGCTGAGGTGAACAGTTGGAAGTAAGGAAGTCGGAAGTAAGGAAGTACCCATTCTCGATGAGAGAATTGAATTATGCCAGTTTGTCACCAGCTGGACAACGTGAAAAACTAGTTACTCTTGACTTTCTGGGGTTCAGAGACTTTGAACAGGGCACATGACAGCTAAGTCTGTTCCATACAGAAAAAAAAAAGAAAACCTGCCTCCCTCCCCTTATGTAATGTGTAGCTAAGAAGATATTTATTTTTTACATTCAGATATGCAGACTGGAAAGCAAGGGGGAGACGAAGAAGTTGTAATATTTATTATAGCCAAAAGTTTACAGTGCCTAACAAAGAATAAAACATCATATTAAGCCTTCATGTCAGAGACAGAAAAGGAGCCAGATCGAACCCAGAATAATAACTCTCCTCACATCCTTCCAGGCTGATCTGTTCAGTGTATCAGGCACGGCTGTTATCAATGGAGATAAAGTGGCTGACTTGCCAACCTAGTGGAGAAAAGATTCTTAAGGTTTTTTTCTTTCTTAAGACACAAGGGTGTTGTTCTTACTTAGCCCACATCTGAGCACAAAGCACCTCCTTTAAGTCCACCCCACATAAAACATACGGTAGCAAAACCAAAACACTGTCTTCACAAACCATAGCAGTTCTAGGACGGAGGTGAGAGGATGGTCTCTCCATCACAGTATTCACGAATGATTTATCTGAGTGGAGTGTTGGGATCACAGAGAGGCTCCCTTCTGCTGACTGTATAAGTGGGGAATATTTGTCCTTTACCCCTTTTTACTTGCTTTTTTCATAATCCACAGTTCATTTTCACCAGTTTATAAGAGACAGACTTTCACATGGCGTGTGGAAAAAAGGCAGCATGTATAATGAAGAGAGAGCTTTACTGGGCACACACTGTGCAAAGGGATGGCATTTGTCAGTGCTTGAAAAGAAGAGAATTGCATCAAAAGATCTGGCAGCTAGGAAGAAGGCCGGGGGTATTGGTACAAGGGGGTTTGAAAGCTGGACTGAAATAGGAGAAAGGTGTTTTGTGATTGCAGAGGGGGGTTCTGCAGAGAATGCCAGATGTCAAGGAGGTTAAGGACAAAATGAAATGCATGAAGGTGGGTATATAATCATAAAGAGCTGGCAGTAGTTGCATTACAACAGGAAATGAGAGGAAGAAGATTTTTGCAGGCAGAGCAGTGTCAGAGAGGGAGACTGATGCTTTACAAGGTTCATCCCTGTCAGAGAGAATATGGGACTCACACAAATTGTGTAGGACATGACAGATCTGAGTCTAGCATTAAGAACAGAAGTGACCAATTAAGGAGATGGATGCCACCCTGCTAGAAGGCATATCTACAACAACTCCTACAGACATTCCAAAAGCCCGAGCCTGAATTGATTCAGTCTTTGCAGGTTTGTCTACCCTGCACAGATTGAACTGATTTGCAAGTAAATAAACATTCACTTCTGATTCAGGACATGCAGGCACATGCCTGCAGTGGCTCAGGCCAGAAGCCAGGGGGAACTAGAGCGAGCCCTCCATTCCCTTCCAAAGTGGCCAAGGGAAGCTGAGCTGAGGCGGGGCTGTGGCCAGGCCCTGGCAGGCCTGAGTATGATTGGGGAGGAGCTTAAACCCCCACCCTGGCCTGCACGGTCCCTAGCCTGGGTGTGCTTGGAGGGGGAGGGGGGAAGCAGCCCTTGCCAGGCTTTCCAGAGCAGGGGAGTGACAGCATGGCCAGACCCTGGCCCCTGGCTGGTAATGAGCAGCCAGAGTGGGGCCATGGCCAGACCCACCTCCCTGCCCCATGGCAGGGAAGGAGGAGGGAGAGAGCTCTGCCCCCCACAGCAGCTCCCTTACAGCCTGGCCTGGCCTAGGTGCGGGGAGCTGGGAACAAAGTGGGCCCAGCCTAAATCATGGGGAGCCGGGAGCAATCTGAGAGTGCAGCCTGAGTCCCACCTCCATCTGGGAAGGGCCCTGCCCCCACACTCTGGCCCGGTTTGCTCCTGGATCTCCGTGCCCAGGCCAGACCAGGCTGTCAGGGAGCTGCTGAGGTGGGCAGAGCTCTTCCTCTCCTCTTCCTCCCCCCTCACAGGGCATGGGGGAGAGGGGGCTCTGTGTGGCGCTGCTTCAGTGGCTCCCTGACAGCCTGGCCTGGCCTGGCCTGGCCTGGGTGTGGAGAGACAGGAGTCATTTGGGCGCACAGCTCCCGCAGTCCCAAACCGAGCTGCAGCCAGCTGGGAAGGGCCTGGCTCTTCTGCACCCGCCCTCAGCAGTGCCCACGGGCCAGCCCAGCTCAGCCCCAGCCACAGATGGCAGGGCTGGGCCAGGCTAGGCTGCAGGGGCAGGGACGCTTCCCAACTGGCCGAGACTCCAGGAACTATGCACCTGTATTGCTCCTGGCTCCATATGCCCAGGCTGGGCCGGGCTGGGCTGTCACAGAGCTGCTGAGGCAGTGCTGCACAAAACCTCTCCACCCCACAGTAGGAGGGAGGAGGATGGGGAGAGCCCTGCCTGCTGCAGTGGCTCCCTGACAGTCTGGCCCAGCCTAGGCATGGAGAGCCAGAAGCAAATTGGGCGCACAGCCCCAGTGGCCCCAGCCTGAGCCTCAGCTGTCTGGGAAGGGCCCTGTCCTGGTGGTCCAGCCCAGCCCTGCCATCTGCCTGGGGCTGGGGAGCTGAGCAAGGACAAGTGGCAGCAGCAGGGGTGGCTACAGGGGGGTTAAGCAGCAGTGGCAGCGCTGGGGGGAGCTATGGCCACCCCAAAATTTGTCTTAGCCTCTGTAGCCACCTCTCCCAGCCCTACGCAGGCTGTAGCAGCTCTGCCTGCTCTCCTCCTGCCCACTGCACAGCCTCCCCTTCCCCTCCACTGGGAAGAAGCTTGCAGTCCCCAGGACACCATGGGGCTGCTGCCCCTGTTGGAATCCCTGTCAGACATGGCCAGATGCCGGCCTGGCATGGTCCCCTGAGGCAAAGGGGAAAGGGAGGGTGTTTATTCCTCCCTTTCTCCCCTCTCTCCTTCTGGGGGACCCCAGCTAGGGTCTGCCTGGCCGGGCCACAGCAGCCCCTGTCAGGGGGCTTTCAGCCTGTGTGGGGGCGAGCAGCAGAGGTGGTGGCTGGGGCTGGACCCCCGGTGGGAGAGAGGGGAGGGAGGGGGAAATAAGCCCCCTCCCTGCCCCTTTTGCCTTAAGGGGCCATGCTGGGCTGGCATCTGGCCATGCCTTTATCCCCGCTCCAGCTAGAGCAGAGGGGCAAGGCCAACCCTGCTCTCTGGAGTAGACAGCACAGCCCAGCGCAGGGCTGCAGAGCATGCTGGGATTCTGGGGGACTTTCATTTAACATGAACCAGGAAGGGGTCTGGGATGGAAGTTCCATAAATCAGTTTGACCTTTATCAGTAACTCTGATACTATATTAACCATGTTTATCTTAAACCAGTTTTGTCCATTTTTAAACTGGTTTATGTGCACCAAACTTCTGTTCTGTTATAGGTTTAAACCAGTTTGTGGTCACTTAAACTGGTTTATGCGTAACTTCTGTCCCTAGCCATAGTGACTACCCCTGACTTGGCTGAAGTCACTCCAATTAAGAATCCAAACTGTACTTTCCCAGCTACTCTGGCTCTCTAGTCTCCTGTGAATTCCCTGCATCACCTACATTTCTGGGAAAGAACCAGTGTGTTTAATGTCTCCTTAGAGTCCCATCTGAAAATAAAAGTAAATATCTAACTCTTTCCATCAGCTTTGCCAAACAACGAATGTCAGGAAAATGGCTTACTTGAACCACTCCAGCAATACATAGTATACTTTTTAACATGCAACTGTCTTTTCTACTTGGTAACAGCATCTCTTGGTTCAAGACTTTGTAGACTCCTTTGGTTAGTGCCTACCTGAATCCTGTCTCTGAGAAAAGCTCCTCTCTCCTGAGAGCCAAATCTTTTTTTACACTTGCAGCTGTAACTAGGGCCCATTGGAGCATTTCCTGAGTCCTTCCAGTCTTAGCTAACCCGGTTTCCTGCCAGACTGCATGAGAGAGTACGTGTAGTCCATCACAGGTTTAGTGGTCTAAACTTTGTGCGACTCCCTAGAATCACAAATGCAAATCCCAGAGAGGTCAACTAAGCAGATTCCCCAAAACAAGCAGCACAATTCTACAGAGACCTTACAGCCCACGATTCTGTTTGCACAGTAAAGATCCCCTGGAATTTTTTATTTCATTTTTTCTAGTGTGTGTGGGGCAGGGTCTATACTGTTTTTCTTAGCCACCATATTATTCAGTAAGGTGTTAATTTGTTGGTTGCTGCTCTCCAGCCAGTGGCACTGTATCTCATCTATGAAGTATTCTGGGATCCCTTAGGATGAAGGCGCTTTAGAAATACCACAGGGCAGGCAGAAACAGTGTTTTTTATGATTAAGGCAGGGGTTCTCAAACTTTCTGATACTGCAACAAGGGGTTGCAAACTTCTCTTCCCTCCCTAGAAGCAGTGGCACGGGGGGCAGGGCCGCCTCCACTGAGCACTCTATGCCGCCGTCATGCACTGCGCACCATTTCCCTGCACCCAGGTCTGGCCAGTCAACGAGTGGGGGACAGGAGGGTCCCTGGAGGCCAGCCAGATTCAGTGTGGGGAAGCGGTGCACAGCACGCAGCGGTGACACAGAGTGCTCAATGGCAGCAGTGGCCCTGCCCCCCGTGCCACCACTTCTAGGGAGGAAAGAGAATTTGCAACACCCCTTTTAAATTGGCGAGGGGTCGCAACCCACAGTTTGAGAACCCCTGGATTAAGGCACTGAACCAAGACTCAAGTCATGTGGGTTCATCTTATTATGCTACACAAATCTCTTATGACATCAGGAAAGCAAAACACTGGCTTGCATCCATAGATGCTTCTCAAGCAAATCCTGGGATGTCATTCTCCCCTTGTACTCAGCCTTGGTGAGGCTGCAGCTGGAGTACTGCATCCAGTTTTGGGCTCCACAATTCAAAAAAGATATAGAGAAGCTTGAGAGAGTGCAGAGAAGAGCCACGCGCATGATCAGAGGTCAGGAAAACAAACATTACGATGACAGGCTGAGAGCCATGGGGCTCTTTAGCCTGGAAAAGCGGAGGCTCAGGGGCGATCTTATGGCCACCTATAAGTTTATCAGGGGTGTTCACCAGGATCTGGAGGAACAATTGTTCTCCAGAGCGCCCCAAGGGATGACAAGGTCGAAAGGTCATAAACTCCTGCAAGACCGTTTTAGGCTGGACATAAGGAAGAATTTCCAGCCTGCCATTGGAAGTGGTTCAAGCACCTACTCTGAACGCCTTCAAGAAAAAATTGGATGTTTATCTTGCTGGGATCCTGTAACCCCAGCTGACTTCCTGCCCCTGGGGCAGGGGGCTGGACTTGATGATCTTCTGAGGTCCCTTCCAGCCCTAATGTCTGTGAAATCTGTGAAGTCAATTAATCTCTATCTATTCCCCATCTGTAAAATGAAGTCAGTAGCGCTATCAGGGGTATTTGGGTATTCAGAAGATATATTTATTAATGTTTAGAAGGTGCTCAATATTCTGCAGATGGGCGTTACACAAGAAGGTGAGAGGAGGTGGCTGCAATAACAGTGTCACCACAGCCATTTATGCGCAGGTGTGTCTAGATGCCTTCCTCTCAGGCTCCTAATACACTGCCAAGTTATTTAAGGTGTGTGTTGGATAGGGTTATTTGAGCCAAAGAGCTTTCATGGTTCAAAAGGCCTTCTGCAGGCTCTCTCCACGGACATGAACTTCATACTATATGATTTGGGATCTCACAGATTGTAATTGAATAATTAATAAAAAATTATAGTTCAACTTAAAGTACCTCCTGTTAAGTTGTCTCTTCTTTTAAAAGGGGTTTTACAAAGGCTAACACGAGTAGAAAATGTTTGCATGTGAAATGGGAAAATAAATTAATAAAAACATGTTTGCAATGCTGTAATGCTGAGTTTTTCCAGCAATAGGTAAATGTTGGAAAGAACCAGGAATGAGGCTGACTAGGAACAGAAATGGAAAATGAGCAGTCCAGTTTCCTTTTGAACTCATTACAAAAAGTGGGCATCAATATTTGACTAAGCATGTCTATAATCTTTTTTTTCTCTTGGCTCAGAAAGCTTGTTTATTTCATATCCCTAAGCATGTAGAATGTCTTTTCACAGACTTTCTGGAATATTGCAGGAAACACCATTAACTTCATGCTTACACAGAAAGTTTCTGCTATTGTAATTAAAAGTATACATCTTCACCTGATTCTCAGATCTGGCATTAGAAAGAAGTATATATCATATTTGTAATAACAAAAGTGTGCATTAGCAATTTTTATTCTGAAGGCTTCCAAACCAATATCAGATCATTTACTAATACTGAAAATTGGTTTGGATGGCCTGGAACAGCAATTTAACAATTACAGCAATACTACGTAAGAATAAAGGACAAAAAGTGAGAAATACTATATTTGTTGCATATTACAAGTCTTCTGGACAGTCTGAACATAATCAGCCACACAACAGTAGTGTAAAGAGGGCTAGCTGATTAGGGCACTATCTACAGGTACCCACTTAGAGGGGGTGCAGGAATGGCAGTGAATACCTCTGCTGCAACTAATTTAGTCCCTGGCACTGCTGCTGCCCAGCACACAGACCCGGTAGCTAGGTGGCTAAACACAACAACTGCACTTGAAAAGGCAACTGTGTAATGGGATCACTGAGTGCACATAAGCAAGACCTTTGCTTAGTATTTCATCTGAAAGACAAGGAAGGCTCTGCTGCTGGAGGTGCTAACACCCTCCTAGGTATTAGCTCACTATCAGATGAAAAAGGAAGATCATCACCTACTGAATCATCAGCATCACTTCCTGCTGCACATATGTGTTCTTAGGAAATCTTGATCTAACTATTTTCAAAGCCCAATCCCACTTAGCTAGCAAGATCAGACAAGACCTCTGTCCCAGATGGTATGGTTGCAACAAGTTTCAACAAAAGTATTTGTTGCAAGAAGAATGCACTTTAATTCATTTGCTCTTCCTAGGTTTAAAGATGACTACACCCATTTTGGTGCATACTCAAGGAGTACAGCTGCCCTGTCAGGAGCCAAGTTCTACTCCTCACTCCAAACTTCTTTTCCTTGGCTTTGAAAAGTATCCAGGTGGCTACACAAGGAGTTATAGAAGGGACAGGGAGATGGCAGAGCCAGGAAGAGGACCTGCATGAGAAGCAAAGAAATGGGAGATACCCACACACCATCAGTCCATCCCCATCCAATCTGCCCACAATGTGCTGTTGTACTGAGCCTGCAGTGAAGCCGGGGGATTTGGCACTGACATGGTGTGGAATAGTCATCAGATATTTAAAACAGAGCTGAGAGAACAAAGAAGGCCTTTGTAGTGCAAGGAAGGACTGAAAACCCTGAGCCCCAGCCAGCCAGCTTGCACGGAGTGTTTGCTAATATACACAGTAGAGTACATTCCTCTCATTTGATTACATGACAGTTTTATATACCAGGTACATGGGGAGCTTTTCTTAACCCTTTCACTGCTGCAGTATTTATAAATAGCTTAAAAGGACACAACCAGGATAAAAAATGTGGTCTCCTTACTGCCCTGTCACATACAACTCCACTGCAAACAAGGGGTTTACACATATATACCAGGCAGCAAGTTCTGACCACACAGATGTTAAAACATTCTCATCTAGGTTGCCAATAACAACCAATACAATTAAACATTAAATCATTTTTTTAAATACATTTACTTGCACTGGTGCTGCTCTTTATTTTCTGAATTTCACTTGACAGCAACACTAGATTTTTTTTAAGGGGATCGTAATTCCCCAGGCACAACATAAAATATAGAACTTAGGAATGCAGTATATCCACCAGTACATCCCCTGTTGCTAAATCATACAAGTAGGATCCATGATCCAAGGTTCCCTGCCTACCTCTGCAAATGACTCATTATATAGACTTCAGGAAGTCTCTTCATTCATTTGTGCCTCATGTTCCTCAACTGTAAAGTGACACAAGCCCTGCTTGTAAAGTGATTTGAGATCATGGATAAAAGTACTAAATTAGAGCTAGGTAGTATTATGAATCATTAAGTCGAGGAGACTTTCAGGTGTGCAAGTTTAAGCATATGCATACTTACTTTGTAGAAGTGAGATCCATAAGTTATAAAGTACTTTGGATTCCTGCACAGCAGTTATTCAAGGAAATCAAAGTACTATATTCCTGTTCAATTAACTCACAAACAAAGGTAAATTTCTGAGCTCTATTATCATCATTACCATTGTTATTAATACGAATTGCTTTAATTAACAACAATAGCGATAACAATAGTATGCAAGTTTATTTAAAACAGATTTGCTTTTTTCACTACACTGGAAAACATAAAATAAATAATAAAAGAACTCAGACAGATGGGTAAGGGATAAAGCTTTCGCCTATATTGTGTTTTCATATCCAATGTGCCTATCTTATGGAATGATATCCCATCAAAAATGCATAAGTGCCTTGTGGGGCAGCAAGGTAAGAATTATTTTTGTATTTAAGACATGGAGAAGCAGACTGTAGGCAAAAAGGTGAAGTACCTTGCTCAAGACCTCTGTGTCAGGGCCAGAATTACTATTCAGGAGTTATTGACTCTTATTTCCATGCTCAAGCCACTTAACCAAACAAGGCTGGTTCTTAGATAGAAAAGAAACATCTTGGGGGAATATGTGAAATTTGATGGAGGGACAGACAGAAAAGCTACTGGCAACAGTAGTGGTGAGTGTTTGTAAAGGGGCTCTCGCTACTTCATGTGAAGTGTGACTGCCAAGGAGTTAGGCTTTTGTCAGTCCCTGAACAGATTCTGTAATAAGGAGGGTAATTTTGAACTGGATCTTGCAGTGGATGTGGAGCACGTAAAGGTACTGGATAAGGGATGTAGAAGAAGTTGGGAAGACACAAGTTGGAATATTCTGCACATGATGGAGAATATGGAGAGGAGAGCATAAAGAGACAGATGTGTAGATGAACATTTCAGAGAAAGTGGAGTTGAATTTATGACAAAAAAAACTATGTCGGGGTTGGCAACATAAGACCTGGCAGGACAAATGTAGTTTTCAGAAACATAGGACCTGGGGAGGCTTCAGTAGTACATCAGTGCCAGTTCCCTCCATGGAGCTGGTGGCTTTAGTAGGGTTCCAGAACTTTGCCCACACTGAGGTGAGGTGGCATGGAGCTGTGCTCGGGCTGCAGTCAAGGGGTAGAGAGAAGCAGCAGCAGGGAAAAGCAGTGGCAGTGACAGCCAGGTTGGAACACTGGCCTACCTTGGACCTGAGCTGGGTTGTTCTGGCCCATGGTTCTGAAACATCGACAACTGCTGCACTGTGTGACTATAGGTTTCTGGCTTTGGATTCAGCAGGGTAAGGATTTGTCCCCTTATGGATAATGCTACCAGCATTGAAGACATGTTTATACACCATCAGCTCTATTGGACAGGACATATCATAAGGATGTCTGACAACCAGCTTCCAGAATAAGTCCTATACTCCCCACTCACCAATAGTCACTGCTCTAGAGATGGGCTAAAGAAGAGATTCAAGGACACCTTGAGGACCAGTCTGAAGAAATGCAATATTAACATCAATACCTGAGAGACTCAAGCACAAAATTGTTCTCAGTGGCACTGTGATGTACCACAAGGCATAGATCATTTTGAGCACGCTCACCTCACTGTGAAGGTGAATAGACAAGACAGACAAAGAGCTATCACCCAACATCACCAGGATATGCACCTTCTTCCTGGAACTACTGGTCATATCTGCAATCGGATATACAAATCTTGGATCAGCCTCCTCAAACATTTACAGATTCTCTGATGACTTCTATACTTACTGGAAGACTGTTATCCTCGTATCAAGGGACCACTGATACAAGAATATCAGTGGACAGAATATTACACATTAACATTACTACACAGTTTAGCCTTTTCTCTCTAGCAGTACCAAATGCACTGGCAATGCACAGGGGGTGCATACGCACCCCATATGAAAAGGTCGCCACTCACCCCCCCAACACCCCAGATGAAAAGGTCGCCACTCACCCCCCCGCCAACACTCACCCCCGCCAACACCACCGGCAGCATCTGCAGGCAGCCAGCGATCGCTGCTGGCCACTGCCAACACTGCTGGTGGCATCTGTAGGTGGTCGCCACCCTCCTCCCCCCGCTGCCACCAGCACCGCTGTGCCCCACCAGCCACCGTTCATGACCATATGTATATGACCGTGTCCTTTTGAGCAGGCATAAGGACCCATTTCATCAGTGCCTTCTGCTTTGTGCTATCATTTAAACCAATGAAAAATGGATAGCTACCAAATCAGCCAATACAACTTTCTACCTACCCTGCAGAAGTGTGACTCATACTGCAAAACCTATGGCAGGAAATGTGAAATCAGGTGCTCTTCATCCAGTCATGAGTAAAGCTACAAGATAAATGTTAACTTTCTGCCTTGTATGGAGCCCAGATGTCAGAACTGGTAAATACCCCTCAACCTCCACATATAATCGCACAAACATGGGGTGGGCAAAATTTGGCCCTCGGGCCAGATTCAACCCAACAGGCCACTCTATCCAGCCATGGAGCCCTTTCAAAAGAAAATGATTACCAGCCCACAGCTGCCCCTCTGAAAACCAGCAGGAGGTGCAGGTTTTCAGAGATCGTGTGACACTGGGTCAGGCCTGGGTTCCTCCATGCCTTCACCTCTGTGGGCCCCCCACACTCCAGCTGGAAGCTGTGGGCAGCCACACACGATTGGGACAGGCAGGCTCCATGTCAGCACGTGGGGCTCCCAGCACTACAGGTGAAAGCCGTAGCTCACCAGGCTGGGCTGGGCTGGCCTGGCTCTGCACCTCCACATGCAGCTCCCCATTGGAGTGCTGGGAGTCCCATGTGGAGGCATGGGGCCAGGCCAACCCAATATCACATAACTTCCTGTGGCTCCTGGCACCCCAGCGAGGAGCTGCACACCACTGGGCTGGGCCACTCAGTTCTGTGCTGCCATGTGCAGCTCCCAGGACTTGGTTGGAGCTGCTGCCAGGGGGCTCTGCCTGGCATGGGCCCATGAGCATCCCAAGGGCTCACCACCTGCTGTTGCTGCCGGCGGCATTGGTTATGTGTCATGGGGGGAAGGGGGCATGTGGCGGGTGGCCCACACACACACCACCCATACACCCCCACCCATGCCCCCACACACCCCATGCCCACTCGCACACAAACCTACCCCCTACACCCATATTCACCCCACACCCACCCACAAATCCCACACCAGGGGTGGACAATTATTTCACCTGGAGGGCCACTTAGTGAGTTTTAGTGAGCTGTCTAGGGATGCAAGGGTAGCCCCATGCCTTGACAGATGCCCCACCCCCTGGTCACCATCTTGAGACCAGAAGTCCCACCCCTAACCCCTGACTTTTGCCACCAGAAGTCCCTCCCATTTTCCCCAGAAGCACTCCTTTTGGGAGGGGAGGTTTCCATCTTGGAACCAGTAACCCGCCTCCCCTCCCCCGCATATCATATGCTAAAAACCAAACATCAGTTACAACATATTTTAATTGTGTTTAAAAATATATTTTGTCCTTATTTATGTGAATCTGTGTAGTGTATATAGAGGAGATTGCATAATAACTCAAAATAAAGTTTTCCTCTTGTATATTGCGTGTGGGGGTGTATGTGGGGTGTGGTTGTGGATGTGTGTGTGTGTGTGTGTGTGCAGTGTGAGTGCACCTGGGTGGGTGTCACAGTGTGGGGTGGGTGTATGTGTGGGGAGTGTGGTTGTGGGCAGGGTGTGGGGGAAGGCGTGGGTGTGTTTGAGCTAGGTGTGTGTGTCAGTGGGTGTGGTGTTTGTGATTGCGTGTGGCGGAGGGTGTGGTTGTGGGTTTTATGTGGGGGTGTAGGGGAGTGGGTGGGGGTATGGTGGGGAGTGCATGTGGGAGCCCCCCATACACACATGCCCCCCTCCCCCCACGATGCACAGCCCACGCTGGCAGCAGTGGCAGCAGCAGCAGACAGCCGGCCCTCAGAGTGCTGGTGGGCTGTGTAGGCAGAGCTGCCTGGCAGTGCACAGCTCCAGCCAGTTCGGGGATCTGTACGTAGTATCAGGGAGTGGGGCCAGGCTGACCTGGCTTCATCACATGGGGCTCACCATGTCTCACATGCAGCTTACAGGACCCAGCCAGAACTGCCTGCTGCATGGTGCAGGAGGGAGCTCAGCGTGATGGAGCCGGCAGCCTGGCTGTGCTTCCTGCCGCCATGTGCAGTTCCCCTAACTCCACTGGGAAGCAGGAAGTGGAGGCAGCCTGGCTTCCTTGTGCGGGGCTCCCCAGCACTTCCGGCAAAGTCTCAGGAGTTTCATGTGGCGGCAGGGAGTAGAAAAGGCCACCAGCTCCATCATGTGGGATTTTCCCCCCAGTCGTATGCGAGTCCTAGAAGCTGTACATGAGCTGAGGGGAGTCCCCCACAATGAAACTGGGCCAACCTGGGCTCCACACTCCTGCTGTACTGCTGGCCATGGGGCCCACAATCCAGGCTCCATACTACCATCCAGCTACTACTTCCCCCTTCCCGTTGCTGCTTCCCTACTTGCTGCCCAGTGCTGGGCAGAAACAGAAGGAAGAGCCGCTGGAGACCAGGGGAGGTGAGCAGTTCTGCAGGCGGCAGCAGAAGCAGCCACCCCAGCCAGAAGCTGTGTGCTGGCCAGGGCCGGTGCACTCCTATACACAAGGGTAGGAGTGCAGTGCATTGTCCTGGTGGGAGTATGCGGGCTTGACCTCGTGCAGAGCACAAGTACAGCCATGGGCTGGGCTGGGTTTGATTAATTGGTGGCCACCTGCCCACAGGCCCGATGAAATCACTTGGCAGGCTGATTTGGCCCATAGGCTGTATTTTGCCCACTCCTGTCCCACATACACCCCCCTCCCCCTGCCAGGAACCCCTCTCCCCAAAAAACCCAACAGTGCTGGCCCCAGCAATCTTACCTGGTGGCCTGGAGCAAAAGCAGCAGAATCAGCAGAAGCACAGAGGCCTGGACAGCTGCCAGAGTGTTGCTTTGGACCGCCCAGCCTTCATGTGTGCTGGTGCATACTTGTTGTGCATGTGGCATACCACTTGTTCCATTTCTTTTTTTTTTTCTATTGGGAAATCCTGGTAGCAAATTTTGGCCCTGTGCTACAAATCTGCAGCACAGGGCACGTTTTAACGTTTGCCATGTACAGTTTGTGGTGCCACAAATCACATGCCCCTGCACGTTTGGACACAGCCAGAGTCACCTGTTTTAATGACTTTTAAGTTTGATTACTGCAATACGCTATACAGTACTTGGGAAGATGTAAAGTTTTAGGTGGACCTCTCCATAGCTACCCATCTGTTAAATGAGTCATTGTGAATTGAATACTTCATCCCAGCACTGCTGATTGCTCATAGATTACCTCCTCAAATTCCAGACTCAGTTCAAGGTTTGACAGTCAAGCTATCATTTGGACAGATCTGAGGTATCCGATGGATAAGGTAAGATCTTTACAATTCTCTCTGAAGAGACCTAAGAATGATTACAAATCTGAGTATCTTCAGAAGACACCTTTTCAACTTTTGCAATAGCTCTTCTGTAATAATTCACATGGGAAACACGTTTTAAGAAACCATGAATACTCTATTGCTCTATGAAAAAGGAGAGAAAAATCTAACCACCGAATACAAAAATGTGCAATGTACTCTATTCAAACAGGATGAGAGCCACAGAGAAAAACTGAGGAAAATTATGCTCGCCCACTGTATTTTTACTTTTAAATTTACAACTGCCTTAGGATGGGAATATAATGTTTTCTCAATCACTTTGTCTGGCAGACACTGGCTCCTCCGCCCCCATGTTTCAAATGAAGCTGAAATTAACCTACAGAGCAATTTTCCTTTAATATCATCAACAGCTTATGTAACACCTGATCCTGCCAAAACGTCTATGGTTTGTTCATCAATGAAGTCCTGAGTGTGTGGCTCTGGGAACAGGGCTAGATACTTAAGTGCTATAGAGTCAGTAGAGGGAGCACAAAACATTGGAACTTTGAGGATTCTGTTTAAATTATGGCTAATGGTTTTGTTTTCCCCCCTTTCCCTTTCGGTAGAGTCATGGAACAGGAGATAAGCCCTGAATGAGCACAGCTAAATATTTAGAACCCATAGAGGGCTCTAAATACCTTTGAACTAATTAAACTATTTCTTCTATATGGTGGGAAGGAAAAAAATAGATTGTTATTGTTATTTCTATTTTTAAATGCTCTGGAGATGCTCGGATACTATGGTGATAGAGGCTGTATAGGTATGCAGACAGAATGAGGTGCAAGCATTTTTCCACAGGCTTATGATAATTTTCACCCAGGTAGCATTGACTTCAGCTTTTTAAAAAACCCAAGAGGACTACTGAAATGGAAAGCAAGACTTCCAGGCTATGTTTGGTTTGTATGAGGTTCAGGGCTTTTTCTAGAAAGGCACTGAGCAACGATCCCTGACGTTATATGCAGAGTTTGGCTGCCTTCTTATCACATGCATTCAGCCTCTGATTTTAAATTACTTTGGGGGGGGGGATCTCAACTATCAAATAAACACTGACAAGAGAAGGTAAAAAATCGTTTCAAGATTCTGAGCTTCCCATGAATTCACTGACTGGTGCTGAATC
This sequence comes from Crocodylus siamensis, assembly GCF_052110815.1. Classification (NCBI taxonomy): domain Eukaryota; kingdom Metazoa; phylum Chordata; order Crocodylia; family Crocodylidae; genus Crocodylus; species Crocodylus siamensis. Next base: position 224,102,533 of record NC_143396.1, on the reverse strand, counting down.
CAGTTCTGCAACATTTTACTCTATCACCTTGGGTGACTTCTGTGAAATGGGTTTTATGATACTTACTTACCTTATGTGGCTACTATGAGATTTAAACAAGGCTTATAAAGTACTGTGAGCACCTAAATGAAAGTCATTTTAGGAGGAAATGTGCTGTTATTACAAAACCTGAATGAAAATTAAAAGGGAATATACTAAGATTAGCTGCATGGCACGGGGTACTGGTGCTACATGGATGCTATGGGTTTCTTGATTTCTCTCTCATTCTTCTGCTAAGGTGAACAGAAAATAAAGCAATTTTGCTTGTAAGGATGAGTCCTGACTTTTCCTGTCAGTTTCATGTTGGCAAACTCCAGCCCTGGAAGAGACTTGATACAAATTTCCCAAGTAAAAAAAAGCAAACATTCTCCTCAGAGGTCCAATGAGAGTTAAAACCAGGATCCAAGGCACAGCAAGGCAGGGGAAAAAAGCCCCCAGAGTAAAGCAACATGAAGAGTCAAGCCAGACTCAAGCCAAAATAAACCTTTCAAGTTCAAAGACTGGGGTCTCCTGAGGATGCTGGTATCTGATGTAGCCACAACTCCCATTTTGTTCACTGCAGAATGTATATTCAATGTGACCACTGGAGATCTTAAAATGCTTTACAAACTTTAAGTAACAACACTTCACAAACCACCTGTAAGACAGCATGTGGTATATCCTTCCCATTTTACAATGGGAAATAAAGGCCCAGGGAGGTTAATTGATTTGCCCAAGGCTACAAATCAGATCAGAGGCGGAGTTAGAAAGAGAAGCCAGGGCCCCTGCTCTAACCGCAAAACCATGCACCTTCTTTTATGTGCAGTAAGGGATCCAAGGCTCTGGGCTAAAGAGCAACTTTAAAAAAAAATCAAGATCCATTCACCGCTTAGGCATTTGCTGTTGTTTTCTGTCCTTTATTGCTTGTTTGTTTTAAAACAAGGGCTTCCTATCCTCCTTTGATCTTGCAGTGGTTTTTTAATGCTGCATCAGTGAACCACATAGTGATTTCCATGGCAACATATTGCATGTCAAACACAGAATGCATGATCATGCGGGAGGAGAGTAGAGATGACTTACTCTGACACATACCACAGGACTAAGATAATCAGTGGGCAAAGTAAACAACATTTGAGGTGCTTTTCACATTAGATGCCTACTATAATGATTACTTATGACCAAGCAGTACAGTTATGATGACATTTTGCTTTTCTCTATTGCCTTCCATCCAGGCATTTTAAAGTGCTTTTATAGACATTAATTAACAAAGTGCTGGAAGACACTTAGTGAGTCAGTGGCATCAACAGAACAGAACCCAGGGGCCCTGACTCTTGCCTTGTGCTTCAAGCAGACAAAAATACTTCTCTCCATCCCTAAGATACTAATATGGTTTTTACCAAAATGTATGTATGGGGGGGTTAGGGGTGCTATATTTGTTTCTGGCTTCTGGAATATAGGCTGGTTCCACAAGGTAAATCTCTCCTTCTGCAGCGGAAGGCTTGGATTAGGGAGACACACCACTCTTTTTCTGCAAGAGAGGAAAGAAAATTTGTCTCCTTGTTTAGGGCTTACTTTCCCAAGATCAACCACACAAAGCATAAAGCATGCCTGCAATAGGTACTCTGCTTCCTCTGCCTGACACAGGATCTTTGCCCAGTGACTGCCACAGAGCTGGCTGCAAAAAGTCCAGAAAGTGGAGTACAGCAATCTCAACACCAGCTGCAATCTTCCATTTGGGCCTCTTTATTTTCCCTAGTGCTAAAGGTGCCAAACAATGCCAGTCTCTTCCCCAAAGAGTCTTTCTGCCCTCAGGTGAAGTAGAACTTGATACTGCTTTGCAGATAGTTAAGAAAGTCCAGGGCTGTGAACAAGTGATCTCAGAGTCCTTTCTCCTCACTCCAAAGTGCAATGATAAGGGGTGAGACCTGCATTGCTGGCTGCTACTTCCAGTCACACCTTGCTGTTAATCCCTGTGCTGAAGCAAGGCACCTCAGATCTGAAGTCCTAGTCGGTTTGGAATCTAGCCTCCTTTACAGAATATGTGCTAAACCCTGCTCTCATGGCAAAGGTTGGAGATGAGGAATTCAACAGAGGGAGCCATTGTTTGGTATATCCGTCCCAGCTGAGAACAGCTCTGCCCAATAACCCTGGAGAGAGAATCCTGCAACTGCACAACGGGCTAGTGTCTCTCCTCCAAGGATCACTTTGCTCATGTACCACAGTACAAGCCCAAATTGTATTTCAGTCCCCATTTTATATGTGATGACACTGAGTCACAGTAAATGAAGTAACTTGGCCAAGGTCATGCAAAACATCAATGGCAACAGTAAGGCTAGGGCCCACAAGTCCTTGTGGTAGTGCCCTAGCTCCAACCACTAGATGAATGTTATTTGTCACCTACCTGCTGAATTATCTGGTCTGACTCAGACATAACGAAAAAAAAAAAGGGTTTTTAACTGGAGTTTCAGAGTGTTTCTTAAATGTGACTTCCTGGGGAAGTCTCTACACTGCCAGCTCCTGGGCCTAGGTTATTGCTCCCCCTGCTGGCAGGGTCTGAAGGGGCTGGAAAGGTCACAAACACAAGGAGAGGGCAGGTAGCGGTTGCAAACCCAGATCAGGCTCATCAGGCCTGCTTCAGGGGTCAGAGAAAAACAAACAAAAATAGCAAGCTGACCCCCAAGCATAATACTCCCAGCCTGTTAGGCTGTAACTGGGGGAGAATCAGTTAGCATCAATCACAGCAAACTCTCCTGGCAGAGGAGGGTGAGACAGTGACACACTGTGATGGGAGCCTTTTTAGGAAGGACAAGATAAATGGGACAGGAGAAAGAGTGTTAAATATTGCAGTGGAGATGAGGGACACAGAGGAGCAAAATGAAAACAGTGCACAAAATTAGGTTCCTTACCTCAGTCCAGTCTCTCTCTCCACATAGACCAGTTAAGAGCTTTCTCTATCAACCTTGTGCTGCCAATCAGAGGAAGCCAGCTGACTTTGCTGTTGCAAGGAGCAAAAGCCCAGGGAGACTTTAGCACACAGAGGGTTAAATAATTTCCTTCTGCCACTTCAGCTTGGCGCCCGGAGTATTGATTACTCTGTTCAACAATAGCAAGTCATTATAGGGGGATTTTCTTCTTTTGCTTTGCAATTGCCTGATGCTAACGCCCCAGTGAAGGGGCCTTCTCTTGGAGAGGCACAGCAGGAATAATCCAGTGAGGTCAGAAAGAAAGGTCAGGGGCCAGAGGGCAGGACAGGTCAACTCTAGGCACCCAGGACTCAGAGCCAGTACAGCGGGTGAAAGGTCTGTTTCTGTTTCACGCACGCCCTCCTGTTAGAAACTTAAGATGCACTTTGGGATACTCAGTGACTTGGTTCTTGATAACCTGGAATTACAGGCAGGAGGCAACGTCTGTCCCAGGATTTCTGAGTGTGGGGGAGGGGAAAGCATCAAGTGTTATGCTGACCCGTCTGGATGTGTTTTGTGTGTGCGAAAGCAGAGCCTAAAAGAGTTGAAACAAAAGGGAAACTCTTTTTTTCTGCATAAGCAGAAGGTACAAAAGAGCTGTGTTCAGAGAGAGGAGAGACCCCAGTTGGGGTGCAGGACATATTAAAATCCCCTTAACCTTTTCCCATTTCAAGAATTGTGCTCACAGACTTATTTTTTTCTAATACAGGAGAAAGAATGATGCAAAGCAATTAAAGAAAGGGACTGTCAGTCAGTACCAACTGCTCAGTTAGTTTTCTTCCCAGCTTTGCCATGCACTCACTGGGTCCAAGTCTTCTTGAACACAAGTGTAAATCTGGAGTAGATCTTCTGAAGTTAATGGAGTTGCCCCACTGGCATGAAAAGAAAAGCAGGCTCCTTGGGAGCCTATGTGCTTCAGTGCCCTTGTCTAGCTGAAGATACTTCCCATAAAAGCGCCAATCCCTCCTGTGCGGCAGAACTTTTACTGAACTTGTGTGAGGAGTAGGGGTGCTCCGACACACCAGCCCGACATTGGATCCGCACCGATATAAAGAAAATCAATAGTATCAGAAATCGACCTGACGTGGCCAATAATTTGGTCAGTAAATGGCTGTGCATGCATGCAGCCACAGCATGTAGGCGGTGAGGACCACAGCCGAGCAGCTTGGAGAGCTGCCTGAAGCTGGTAAGTCTGGTGTGCTGGAAGGGGAGTGGGGAGGGAAGAGGCATGGGGGAGGGGGGACAGATCAAGGCCCCTGTGGTGAGGGAGGAGTGGGGCTGGGGCAGGGTGGGCACAGGACAGAGCCGTGGCTTGTCCGGAGGGTGTGGGAGGAGGGGGAGGGAGGGCAGCTCCTGCTGCTATGCACTGCTCATCCGGGAGCCACTGGTCCAGCACTCGCCTGCTCATCCGGCAGCTCCTGCCACTCATCTGGGAGGGCATTGGGAAGGGGGGGGCATGTGACCCTGGATCTGTCCAGGGTGGGGTGGGCTGGGGCTGGAGCTGGGGTTGCACAGGGCTCTTCCTGGCCTGCCCCACCCCACCCCACCCCATACAGATCCAGGGGGGCACACTGCCTCTGATAAGCAGTGGAAGCAGCGGCCCCTCACTTCCCCATGCCCCCCAGACAACCTGTGGCTCTGTCCCATGCCCACCCTACCCCGGCTGAGCAGTGCTTGCCCCAGCCCCAGTCCTCCCTCACTGTGGGGGCCTTGATCTGCCCTCCCCCCTCCCCTTCCACACCAGATTTACTAGCTGCATGCAGCTCTCCAAGCTCCTGGGCTAGTATCAGAAATCAGATTGGTATTAGCTGAAATGCCTCCTTAAAAATTGGCTATTGGTATCAGCCCCAAAAACCTCTATTGGTGCACCCCTAGTGAGCAGGAGTTGTGGGAGCTAGAGAGCCAAAGAGAATGGCAGAGTTCACCCTGCATCTGAAGACCAAGAATGCCCTTTATGTTTGTTTCCAGAGTCCTGTTTCTTCTACACTGTGAAGGACAGAGGCATAGCAGGGCAGCTGGGCACCCAGGGCAGCAATAATGCAGGGGACTGCGGTAACTTTTGGTTACTGGTGCAGCCAGTTCAATTGTGCAGCTGTGACAGCAGCTGCTATTTTTCTACCCTCTCCAAGTTGACACCTGGAGCTGCTTCCCCAGCTGCCCAACCTTAGTTACACTACTGGTAAGGGACACTACATTTTGTCATCTTTCATTCATTTTTGTTTCCCCCTCTTTTCAGCTGAACCCCATTGAAGTTTCAAAGCCATAGTATTTGAGTTTGCCCACCGTTAAGGCGAAGTGAATCACCTCCCTGTTTTCCCCTTTCTGTCTCAATCCACAGCTGTCTGCCCTTACCATACTACCACAGTCATGGGAACACACGGTCTATTTCCTGAATTGAGGGGATTTGGGCATTGTTCAAGCCTCAGTCCTTCCTATCTTACATAGCTATGTTCCTATAGAACAAAGTAATTGTTAAGGGGTGTACAAAAGATGGGAAAAACACCTGGAGTTTTATCTAAAAAACACTCTATGGCCTTCCAAAGAGGAGAACAGATAGAATACAGCATTTGCTATACCAGATAAGGCCAACAGCCTCTCCAACCCAATATCCTGTTTCTGGCAGTGGCTGATGTCTGTTCAATTCAGAAGAAAGTGAAAAAAAAGCAATGCACCTGGCCCATGCTGTAAAATGGGGATAAAAGAAAAGATTCCTTCCTTCCTCCCTTACCAATACAGCCAAGGATTCTCTATTACATTAAGAAACTTTCTCACAAAGTTTCTCTTACCCTTCTCTTCTCCCTCTGGTCTCACTTATCTCACCACAATGTCTGGGAAACAGAGGTGAATTTAGTTATGATGACTGAATCTGGAACCAAGCATTCTCAAAGGTTGAGATGGTTTGGCCACAGGGCTGTGGTTCAATCCATCACTGTGATAATGAGGCAGATGCAGAGTCTGAATCTAGATCTGCACCGTCTCCATGTGAAGAGGTTTGGATCTGCAATTCTGGTTCAAGTTCATATCAACCATAAGGAGAGAAAGAAAATAAAAAAGCAGCAATAGAGTGAAAGCAAAAAAAATGCTTGAAAGAAAAAAAAAAGATCCTGCTCTAATGACAATGTGCTGCCTGCAGCTTCAAAATACCTTCCTTCTACCTAGTTATACAGTTTCTGCTTATGAATGTGCAAACCCCAAACATGACAGGGTGGGATAGAGAGACTTGATTCCTGACACAGCCTGTGTTCTGAGCCTTGCCATATCATATCTGGCTTCTGAACAAACAGAATTTCCTTCTCTTTCTCCCTATAAATCATCAGACCTGAAATTAAACCTTTAGAGAAGGAAGAGGCAGCATCCAAAAAAAAGCTGGCTGCTGTCTCTGGACCAGAAGGTTGCCCAGGTTAGAAAAAGACAACACCTGGCACCACATTCAAATGTGCAGGGGTACAGCCTCATCCTTGTTCATGAACAGCTTGCATTTGAAGATATTTACCAGGGTGTTTTCAAATGCTGTTTTGTAATTACTTCTTTACACTGTGGATGACCTGTTTGTTGAAACTGGGTCACAGTATTTTCCCTTTTCCTTTCAGCTGAGGAGCGTGTGTGTGTGTGCGTGCGCATGCACGTGTGCGCATGTCTGCCCCATACCTCAACACTGTGGAGGATGAGCTCCCTCATTCCTCCCTACCATACATATCTGCTTCCTCACACACAGAGATATGAAGTTGCCCCATTCTGGGGCACAGGAGGGCCACTGGACTGTCCTACCCTGAGCAGCCATGGGGACATAAAACTGAACTGTCTGTTGCCACCATGGGGGATGCCCAGAAGCAAGCACAAAATCCTTACAATTCCTGCAGTCCTCTGCCTTTGGACTGAATCTGAGTCTGTACTCAACAATGGGCTTCCCTTCTCCTTTTGTTCTCCTTACCAGCTCTCTCATACCATTACTTACCATCACCCTTGTGTTAGATTTGAAATAAAAGGAACAATTAAGAGACAGAGAGACATACTGACACACAGGAAGTGTATAAAGTATTTGCTGGGCTCTAGAGCCCTCAGCCACCTGGGATTTCTGAGCGGAGATCCTATACCAATGCACAGCCTGAATCTGACTTTAGAGAAGTCCTTTAGCATGTCAATGCAAGGCCCTGCCCCTTATTTCCACGTAAGCCTTATCTCTAGTCAGCCTTATTATTGCCCTGCTGGAACACTGCATGGTTCTGTGGCAGGCTTTGGGTAAATGTGAAATCTTTTATTAGACCAACTAAATAGTTCTGAAAATTGTTCTTCATAAGCATGGTCCTGTGGGCACTAAGATTGAAATTACTGAGTATTGTAAACCAATGCTGAAAGCAAGAAATAAAAAAAAAGAAACACCCATTTCCACAAGGTTGCCCCTTCCCCACTGAGTTTGAACTCACTGGCCATTTATGGCCCAAGCTGAAGATGGGCTGCTATCTTGTTCCTGACCTTGGCTATAAACTCCAGCCTCCTGTCACCTCCATTAGAGAATTCTGTGCCTGGGCTTCTGCCCTTTTAGCCTTGGACTGGTTACATATGCTTCTAACAGCATTGAGCGACGGCTCAAGTTACATGCTAGAGACTCAACAGCTGATCAAAACTCTTCATAGTCCAGGAAAAGAAATGGAGACCAACTATTGGAGGACCACTGCAATGGCACTGAATTAATTTTGTTCAGAACTAAATGCACCTGGACTCCAAAAATGTCAGGATGGTGATGTGGCCCCAAAACAAAACAAAATCTTGGGAGGCTCAATCAAAGCAACTCCCCATCAAGCTTCTCCATCTGCCATAACTGAGATAATGGAGTCATGCCTGGAAAGAGGTCACTGAATATTGGTGTATATGGAAATATAGCATATACTAACTACCATCACAGGTGCTCTGTGTACAGCTCCCCCATGGCATTATGTGATAGGAGGGCCAGAAGCTGCAGCTTTGCTGACTGAGGTTGCTGCAGATAGTTCTAAATTATTCATGTATTTTACTACTAAGTGCACTCAGCCCCCAGTGGACAGGCTGTGCTCTGTGGAATCCCACAGGGGCTGTGAAAATAATCCTGCCAAGGCCTGTGAAGCAGCAGCACTATTCTCAATGACACACTCATTTCCATCCTTGATGGAGGGAATAACTGGGGCATCCACATGGTTTTGAAGCTGTCTTTCCTCCTCTTGCCTTTCCCTTAGATACCCTCCCCTTAATCCCTTCCTCTGTCAGACACAGCTGTGCTAGCCAAAGATTGCATGTTGTTCACATCCAGCAAGCCAGTCTTGCAAGATGTGGGAGTGAATGGCACCTTTTAACCCTATAGAGAGCACACAATGCCCTCACCTCTGCAATCTGGCCTGAGCGAAAGACTACAACTCCCTCCCCACACTACCCTCTCCCTCCCTACTTCTTTGCTGAAGGCCTGATAGAGAGATTGGTATGCCTTCAGGTTGCTTTGCAACACACCACCTGATATTTATCTGTTTCTGTCCCTTTAAAACAAGTGTACTGATAACTTGATAAGGCAATTTTGGAATAAACCCTGAGCTATATGTATTTGGTGACCATGGGTGGCTTTCAACATCTAAGCTGACTCCATTAGCTGATGGCCTTTTGCACTAACAATATGCAGAGGGGAACTCACATCCACTACGACAAGCAGGCTTTTACCACAGGCATTGCTTTGGGAAGGTAGGTTGTTCTACATAACATGGTCTCTGTTACCCTTTCTTTCTTAAGTCTCTCTCACTGCTGCTAAAACTGGAGAAGCTCTGCCCTTGGGACCAAGAGGAAATAGACACAATGCTGGCAGCCATTACATAATTCAGATCATGGTCTGAATTATGGTCTTGCTGACTGGGTGGCAGATGTCTTATGTCTTGCCTGAGCTAGAGCTGTTACCACTTCAGTTGTTGTGACTTTGCCACTGTATCATGAACGACTGGTGCCTCCCGAGACTGGAGGGCACAATTTGTGGGCAGCAGCATTGGCAACAGGGTGGTACGCGGTGACTGCCCACAGAAGCCACCATCGGCGGTGGTCAGTCTCGGGGGGGGGCTCATGCTCCCCCTGTGCCCGACCTATGAGTCACCTATGCACCGTATTACCAATCAAGAGAAGTCCTTCCCCAGAGAAAAAGCCTAGTGCATCCACAGCCTGAGTGCTGTGTGAAATGTTCCCTTTGAGTCCTTTCAGGTTAAGTCTTGCTTCAAGATAAATAAATGCTGGCTTCTGCCTCTGCCTTGGCAGCTGGCAGAAGCAAGGACAGGAACCAGGTTTCAACATTAATTTCTTGTCCACCTCATTCAGAGTCTTAAGAAATGCAAGGAAAGTGTTATGTTGGCTTGACTGGGATGAACAAAAAAAAAAATACAAAAGGTGCTCTACTCCTGTTTTCTGTTCTCCCCCGTCTTTTCTCATGTTGTGTGAACTTCCATCTCTCCCATCACTCTGACCTGCACCTCACACACACTCACTGAATAGGTGTGCATTAATTTGCTCAGGATTGCAAATCTGTGTGCACCAGTTTACTGGAAAGGTGTCCCTGACTAGCCGGGTGGAACGCTGGTTTGTTATCACTATGCTAATCCCCCCCTCCTGCCCTCCATACACAAAAAGAAAAGGTCATAATGCATTTATTTTGAAATGGTGAGCACCAAGAATCACTTGGACTTTGCAAACAGATCTAAAAGAGAGCTTGCCTGGGAGAGGGGAGGAAGCAGGGAGGTGGGGGGAGGGGTGGAGTTTGGAAAGGCCAGCCTTCCTGTCCTTTACTTGTCTCTGTGTTCACCATTTGCTCCAAAGTAATGGAGAATAGAACTTACAAACTGCTGCAGAAGCTGCTTGTCCATTTGCTTTCTTTGGCAAGAGAAGCCCAGGCGCAGCATGTTCATCTGGGAAGCTGTTAACTGGGGTCAGGGAAAACCACTGGCCCCGTTTGGCTGTACAGACATTGGCAACTGCTGTTACAAGTCAGACTTGGCCCCCTACAACAGGCAACAGACGTGCAGAACTGAAAAATCTTAAAATATTTTTGGTGCATTTGCACTTATCAAATATCACATCTGAAAACCAGAAATTTATGTAGGGTCCTTTCCAAAAAGAGGGGGATTTCAAAAGCAAGCCTAAACCTAGCCTCAGAGCAGACAGAATTTCCGGCCTATTTTGAAAAGTCTTATGCACCCCCTAATTCCACTCCTCCTCCTCCTCCCCTTTGACTCCCTCCTCCCCGCCTAAGAAAGTGAAAGGCAAACTTCTGGGCATAATTTAAAAGCCACAAAACTTCCTCCATGTATGTACTCTCTAGTTCCACTGTAGTCGTTTGGAGTTACATGAAACTGGGCAGTTAGTGTTTCTGGCAGCTAAAGAACTAAAAAGTTCAGGGGCTGAGGTGGGTGTGGGCCAAGCTGAGGTTTTCCAGAGCGTATTACCAGATGGGTTACAGGAAAAATGCTTCTTTCTTGAAGCTTAGAAAGGTGGTGGCTGAAGCTCTGAGTCTTTAACAAAATTCAGCAAACCTCCTCCATCCCACATCTCCTGTAAGCGTTGTTTGGTGAACATGGCTACAGCAGATGATCTGGAGATTATTTCATAGATTTCATAGACATTAGGGCTGGAAGGGACCTCGGGAGATCATCGAGTCCAGCCCCCTGCCCAAAGGGCAGGAAGTCAGCTGGGGTCATAGGATCCCAGCAAGATAAGCATCCAGTTTACTCTTGAAGGTGTTCAATGTAGGTGCTTGAACCACCTCCATGGCAGGCTGTTCCAGACCTTGGGGACTCGGACAGCAAAGAAATTCTTCCTTCCTTATTATGATACTGATAAATGTACTTTTATATTTAAAAGAATTTAATGCTTTTGTAAGGTGTTCGAGTGACACCATGGAGACTCAAGTGCTCCAAATATCCACAAGGTGGCAAAGTGGCAAACAGGAATGTAAGCTTTCCTTTCTAAGCTAGCAGCCAGCTTCAATCCTCTTTCTGACAGATGACATCTAAAGCCTGAACTAAAGAGTATCATATTAGAAACTATGTTAACTGATACTTAATACTGCATCAGGACGTGTAAACTCAGTGACTACTACTTCAACCATAAGGATATGGTATCATTTTATTATAAAGATTATTGTATTTCAAATCATGCCATGTGCTCCTGGTTAATCCTAATCTCAATTGTGAGTGGCTGACATGATTTAAATAAGTTTATTTTGTCTACACCAGAGGTTCTCAAGCTGTGGTCCGCAGACCACCACTGGTCCGCAAGCTCCATTCAGGTGGTCCGCAGAAAGGTTGCAGACCACCTGAGAATATCTATGCTTGTAAGGTAAGGCTACTGATATCAAAATATGAGTTGTGTGCTTTGATTTGTAGAACAAAAAAAGTTTATTAAGTGGCCCACCAAGACCCTCAGCAATTTTCAAGTGGTCCACGAAAAAAGAAGTTTGAGAACCACTCGTCTACACTGGTCATCATTGTATTGGTTAACACGTTCTGTTTTTAGAAGTTATTTTGTCTTTCCTTGTAAGCGGCACTAGGCCTTTTTGGAGGAGGCATATACATCTAATAAATAAATTAAATAAATTCCTATATGATGCAATCTTCCAGTATAGGCAACCCCAGCTGTGTTTAAAATAGCTGATTGGTGTTGGTTAGCCCTACAGTCTATTCTCAAGTTAACTATAATCATCTGACCTATTTTTAAACACGACTATCCATGCCACAAGAAGGCCAAAACTGTTTACTGTTGTATTAGTTAAAATGTTATATATGTCTTCAATACATAGTTAACTTGAGCAGTCTATACCTGAATTACTTTTGAGTTAGCCTAACTCAACTACCTCTCTTAACTGAGAGTGATAACAATGTGAAATAACAGTGTGATGTGTCAAAAGTGGCACCACACAAATTTAATTGGTAACATTAAGACTGCTGGGGGGACGGGTGCATATCCTACGGTCCTTTGGACTGCAGTAAGTTGAGCTCCTCTATAAATATTTCCCCCCCACCCAGGAACTGTAGGAGAACTGTTTTCCTTTCTGGGCACACAGGGAATTAAAAGAAGGCAAAAGAGAAGCAGCGCCACTCAAGTGGTGTCTGCCTGCATCCACACTAAAGAGTGGCTGTGTTAGCAGCTGACAAACTGTACCAATTCAGACTACACCCTACAATTACTTGAGTTAAACTGACCACCACAGTGGGTTAAGAGTTTTTGTGTATGACTGCTATTTGAGTTAACAAAAATATATGAGCTATAGCTGGAGTTACCTTTGCAGCTGAATCTAGGCCATTACTGCAATTAAGAGTATTTTCTAATACCATGCTTTCTCTCAGCATGCTCAAAACCTCAGGTAAGGTAACACAGTAAGTAGGGAGATCAATCCTATGAAGTTTTCCCTGGAAATACCAATAAAGAGAATTAGTAATAAATGCAACGATTTCACTGATACGATTGTTTTGTCTGCTGGACAAACTAATTCCCCATGAAGCATAAACCAGCCTTCAGATGTCTATAGACTTTTGGTCATGCTGACTTGAGTTAGAATTGAACCAGCAACCTGGAGAGAACCTGAAGTTTTATAATTCATTAATGGCCCCTTAAGCCATCTCGGTCCCCCATTCTTTATTAAGAGAGGCTGTTTGGGTTAGTGTAAAAGACTGAACACGGCAATAGATTCTACGTGCATGTGACATGACAAAGTCCCATTTGAAGCAAGTAATTTCCAAGTAACCTATTTTGAATATAAAGCAAGTCTCATGCTTCTATAAATGAGCAGGGGCTGTTTTAACAACCGTCTGGCTGAACAATGCAGCCCCTGATCTTCTGCAAGGCCCTCAACAATTCACTTAGCAGCTCATCACCTCAGTTCTGTCATATCTAAAATAGGAATGACAATAACTAGAGTTGTACAAAACAGCTGAACATTTTCTCATGAAATTCCTTTTCCAGTTTCATTTCAAGCAACTGTAACTAGTCTTTCTTTTCTTTTTCCCATTTTACACTTTTTTCCTGCAAAGCCACCTCCATTCAAGAACAGGTCAGTTTCCATTCAACAACATTTGGAAGCAAAATGGTTCCAGAGTGTAAGACAGTTTTTATATTTGTAATGAAATGCTCTCTCCTTTTTCAAGAATTTTTACTCCAAACATTTCAAGCACTTCTTATATTTCCCAAGGGGACTGTGTGGCTTAATCAATGCTTAGATAGTGCTTTAAATGGCCTAGAAAAAGTTAACAGACAAAATAAAATAATAATTCATATTAAATGTCCTGTATAGCATAGGGTGACGAGATCCAAGGATCTAGTCATCAAGAGTATGTTAACTGTGTGGTGGGGATCAGCTCCCACCAACATATTTGTCCTCTGTGTGGGAGCTCTGTGGACTTGGGATTGCTGGCCTTGCTAATGCTTTCAGTTGCGCTGCCCTGTAAAGAAACTAAGAAAAATGAAGGAGAAAAAAATCTGCAGATGAAAGTCTCAGGCTGTGTTTTCCTTTCCAAAGTGCTGCTACATTCCCATAAGCTTGTGGCTTCCTGAGCCCTACTAGAGGTTTTTTTTTTTTAATCCTTCTGGTGATATCTGAAGAGGCAAATGTCCAGTACTAACAGGAGGCCTTTTGTTCTCTTTATTTCTAAGTGGACTTTAACCCAGTTACTACAGACTGAGTCACTGTATAAACAAATAAAATAAAAGCTCTTCTGTTTTGTCCCTCTGGACAGGTCAGGGACATGTTAGGCTCTGCTCTTACTCTCTTTCCTTCTGGAAGCAGTAATGGGCCTGGCATTACATTGTAATAATAAGGAACACAGTTTATGGTTGTTCTTTTTTAATATGCACTGGTAATTCCAACAAGTTGATATGCCAACAAAGCCAACATTTCATTAACAAAATAATGAGGTCCTGGGGTGAATTTAAGCAAAACAAATGTGCACTATCAAGATACAATGAGATCTGTGACACAGCTCCTGGGCTAGCTGCACCTATAAGTCCCCTGTTCCCCCCAACCCTCCAGGTCTCAGGCCTTGAGCCATTACTTCTCTCTGGGTGGAAGCAAGAAGTTCTCCTGTTCTTAGACTGGACTTTTGGCTGCATCCCCAGGTGCTAACCTCAATTACTTCAGCAAAAATGAGATGAAATTTGGGGTTGAGAGAGGGGAGGGAATAAGTTGATACATATGTTCCTCTTTTGCTAAGGCTTACTTTTCCCTGAAAGGTCTAGGTCAGGGTTGGGCAATTATTTTGGTCGGAGGTCCACTTACTGAGTTTTGGCAAGCCATTGAGGGTTGCATGATAGGCAGCCAGGGGCAGAGAAATATTAATTTTCTAAATTTTTTAGGGGCCCTGCGGGCCAGATAGAATGGCCTGGCAGGTTGCATCTGGCCCCCAGGCCACATTTTGCCCACCCCTGGTCTAGGTGAATATTGCATGTAGTGTCCTTGTAGCCATGACTGGCCAGGAACCATACAAGAACCAAGTTCTGTAAAAGATATTACCAAACTCTGTGTTCCATGCCGTTTTCTCAGGAACAGGAGACACTTTCCCATCCTGCCCAGAAATTTTCTTTAACCATTTAATGTCATGTTGATGCTTGGGCTCCCAGCCTTAGAAAGAACAGCTGTGTAATCTCAACTTAGAACCTGGAAGTTGGTCACTGTTTTGCAATTGCCACCTCACCCCCTCCAGCAGTTGTTACTTACCTTGAACCATTGTGCTGTTTTCCTGTTCGTTTTTCTCACAGCCCTCCTCCTCCTGAACCAATGAGTTTTGACAGAAAAGCATACCTCACTGACCAGGTCACACATAGTCTGCAATTATTACACAGCGGTGTTCCTCAATTTTTATGGCAGGTTTGCCTTTAGCATGTTAATAATGAATGGAGAGATCCTATGGTTTATAGATCTGTGGTCAGTACCACTGCTGACTTTGCATCTCTCTTGAGGATGTTCTGTATTTCTGTGGGAGAAATGCTAACATCGGTTCATGTTACAGCACGTCTTGCCTGCCAGCTCCATAGACAGTAAGGATATTGTGGAAAACATTTTAATCTCCTTTTGGGACGGAGTTCATTTTCTGCACTTCTCTCAGCTTGGATAGTGATAAGTAGACTATTAAGTTCCACCACCCTCACTGTTACTGTTTGTGCCTCGAGCTCTAACATAAAGCTGATCATCACTGTCAGGGGTGCTGCATGTGCATGCCTGGGAGTCTGTATGGATGTGTGAGAGAGAGGGAGGCAGAGGAAGAACATGTGAGAGGAACACAACATGCAAGCACCATAGTGGGATTGTGAGTGTGGTGTTGTGCATATTGCTGCAGCTTAAGGGAATCAAATGAGGTGTAATGTCTGTGCACACTGTATGAGACAGTGCAAGCATCTGAGAAATGAATGCATGTGTATGATTCAGTAGTTTTGTGGGAATTTCTGGAGACAGAACAGAAATGCATGTTCAATTGCTTTGTAGAGAGGTTGCCTCCTCGTCATGAATTCCAGTTGCAGATGATTTGTTACTACGAACAGACTTTCTGATAGGGGGAAAACATCTGGTCTTGTCACAAGTGTGCCATCATGTTAGAAAGCACTAAATCTAATCTCTTTCTTGACTACAAAACGGGGGTAAATTATGCAGTAATGTACATTGCATTGACCTGACCAGGCAAAACAATCTGACTTACCACATTTTGATGTTCTGTGGCAATCAAATCTATCAGTGAGGGTCAAGGGAATACATCTACTTATACTAATGCTTTCTCAATTGGGTCTGAAGACTGCGAGGATGAAAGTGCACTGTGGGAACTGCTTTATTTCACACCTTCTTGCTATATATATACCCCATCCACCCTGGGCCACTTGCTGTGGAAACTATACTTAGTTTGCACCCCCCCGAACATCAAATCATTGCAGATTTCCCTGTTTTATCACTATCCTCCAGTAGCAGCTGTTTTCTGACTATTTATATCCCATGTGCAATTTAAACCACGATTTATATCATTGTGGAATTTGTCTCCCTTGGGACTTCCTCTTGCTTACAAAGGGATGCTTTAGTATATTGTGTGCTTAGGTATGAAATTTTTAATGGCTTTTCATTACCAAACACTTCAGAAAAAAAAATCTAGGAAACCCTGTGCCTAGTGGGATGAATTTCTAGTAAAAAGTCTGACAGTGGAAACACTGGTTTCCAGCTGATCCGGCAAACTTTCAGCTTTGTCCCTATTTTATCCTCCTGTGAATCTAGAGACGTTGGGATAGAAGCATTTTGAACAAGTGAGTTATTTTCCCACTGTGCATACAGGGGTCTGGAGAAGGGGAGTGCCCTTTTTGCTACTATTAAGCAGACAATAGTGGTGTAACTGTAAAGCCCCATCAAAAAGAATAAACCTATTGTATCTCTGGTGTGTTTCCCACATTTCAAAGGCCACTAAGCAGCACCAGCATCTTGGCCCTGGGTTACTGAGAAGACAGACTCATGCTTATTAAATGATGGCTCTCCCTAATGATTTGAAACAAAAAAGCACCCACATACAAAACCAGAGATGTGCATGTTTAAAGCTTTGATTGCCACAAGGTCAAACACATTAATAACAACAAAAAGTTTGGCCCTGTAATATTAGAGGAGACATACTTGCCTCTCTCTCCCCCACCAACCCTTACTCTCTTTTCTGCACTGTGAGGCCCCAGTTTCCAGCACAATTAAGCAGGGGGCCAATAGGATTTCTGCTGCCCCTCCTTCCACTTGGCTTCACTGCTGAGAAAGAGCCTCATTCGGCAGGGAGGCAGGCAGCGCTGCCTGAATAGCCTCTAAAGCATTCATTATCTCCCTCCTAATTACACAGCCAACGTACTGCTGCCTCTGCCTACGTGGGAACATTGCATCACATTAATCAGCAAGGGGATGTGCCAAGATGAAAGGGTCCCCTTGTGTCTGCTCTTTGCTCTGGAAAATGGGGATGGGGAAGGAGGAGGAGGATATTTATCAAGCCCCAATGGAGGCAAGGCACAGTGGGTACACCCAAACCAGTTCAGCACTTCAGCTTGCTGCCACCATGGTCCTGTTCTGACTTTCAAACATCATTCGCCAACGTATTTGAACTGAATGTGTGACTTATACTTATGCCAAATGATGGCTCAGTAGCCCTGAAGCCTGAAGTTCTTTACTACACAGCACGTATGCTGAAGGCACCAGTAGGCATATTTCGTCTCATTTGGGCCTGTCACTGTGCCTTATGCTTCCAGAAGTGAATAGGGGGAGGTCACATCCCAGTGGCTTATTTGATCCTTGAGTCTCTCTATAATCAGGCTGCTAGCAAAGGCAGTTATCTTGAAAAAATGCAGCAGTATTTTTGGTAATACTGAAACTTGCCTTTTGAGAATTCATATGGACCCCTGCTCTTGCCTCCCAACCTCCCTATCTTTCAAAAAATGCCTCTTTTTACACACCTCCTGGGATGGATTCCAAATGATAACAGTGGCTGATAACTAGAAGTGAAAGTCTCCATATCCCATTGCCAGTTACTGAGCCGTCCAGTTCATTGCAACAGTCAAATATTTAAATGAAGACTTGATGTTTGAGAAGAGGCCTAATTTCCTCCAGCTCTATCCCATTTGTAAGGACATTTGCCAAGTGGGTAAAAAGCTGTTTTACCCTACTTCTTAAATGAGGGGTGCTAGGCATCTGCACTGCACATATTTAACAACAGGTTAAAACTGGGAGGAATCCTGTGAAATAACAGGACCTGTCTGGAATACCAAGTGGGATGTTCTGGCTAGGCTGTTTATGACTATATGATATGACAACATTGCACTGCTTTTGCCCTTCAGGAAAATTAAGGGAAGGCAACTGAAAAAAGGTGTTTACAATGTGCAGTAGTTTATGCCTCTTGGGCTTTCTTTTTACCTCAGTTTAATCCACTCCTGCCTTTGACAAAAGTTTTCAGCAGCTTACTCTCCTCTCATTTCTTCTCCCCGCCCCCTTTTTTTTTTTTTTTTACAGGCATTGACCCATCAGTTGGGTCTACATAAAAATTTATTTCTGGTTAACTTAAGTTCTTTTACATTAAAATGACTTCTGTCTGCCAATGCATTTTTTTTTAATTTAATTGTCTGGTGTGTCAGGGGTGTTGTAAAACCCACTTTGGAAATAAGGGGTGCCTACAGATGTGCAGAATGCAGACGTGATTAATCAAGTCTGCCAGAGCGTGGTAATTACTGTGCTCCAGCAGACTCCAGCAGCATGTGTATCAGCATCCCCATGCTGAAAAATGGTGGCAGAGGCACTGTAAAGCTTATTTGACCAGAAGGATTTTAGTCCTGAAATCCAGGATCCTCCACAGCCAACTGAACTGTGGAGATCCCAGAATCCTGGGGATCCAGAAGACCCCCAAAACATAGCTGGAATATTAATAATCAGCCAAGACCCAAACCAGAGACAGGAAAACTTCCAATTAACTTTACAGGATGCAGTGTAAAACAACTGTATGAGTGGTAGGGATGAGATCGATTTAAACACCTGGGGCCAGATTCCATGTCGTTTATTAGGTGTGCAAGGAGATTTAGGCATCTATAATCTCTTTCATTCTCTTCAAGTCCCTAAAAAAACGTTATTACAAAAAGTAGGGAGTTCTCCTCTTCACTGCCCTTTTCTGACTCTCTTAAGGATAAGATGATGATGTGCTACAAATATAGATGCACTAATGGATTTTCAGGATTTGAACAGAGTGGAATAGAATCACACTTAGGCATGGAAGTTCTTAGACACTCAATAGGTGGAACAAAATCTGGGCCCTGGTTTCTGGATACTGTCAGATCTGCCCTCTCCCTGCCTCCTTGGCTGTTAACTCTGCTATATTAATCTAGCCTGTCTCCACTTCCTGATTTGCAGGTGTTAAATAAAGAGAACATAAGCCAAAATAATGCTCTCATTTGTCATAGAGATTATATGGCAATACAACTCTCTTGGCACAGAGAATTTGGGATTCCTTAACACTGCTGCACCAGCCCTGGGGCAAGCACCAGTGTGCCACATCTTAGTTTGCCTACTGTTTTGAACCAATCCTTTCACTGCTTTGGGCACATTCCTCAGCCTCCAAAGGAAGTCTGGCCTGCAGCAGTGCACATGCCGTTACTAGCCTGACTCTTCTGCTCACTCTTTAGGTGGCAACCCTCCCTCCATTTCCCAACTTGTCATAACAACCCCCTCTAACTACACCCTTCCCACTACAGAGCCAGGATTGCTCTGGGGAAAACTAAAAACATCCTACCATCTCCAAATTCACGCAAGGCTGCAAAGAGGCTATGGGAACGGAATTCCAAAATAGAGAAAAAACATGTACATATATAATGATTTGGACTATTTAGACAGGATATAGGTGGTCTTGGTCTTACCCTTGCCCCCTCCCCCCCCCCCCCCCCCCAAGAATTTCTGAAGATGCTTTTTACTACCAGTTGACTGACCGGTATAAATCAGAAGAAAAGGAGTTCGAGAGATGACATGTTTGAAGAACTCTTGTTCACAAGCCCCGCTCCCCCCCCAAAAAATAAATAAATAAAATGATGAGATACAAAGACAAGAGGGTAAAGAGAAAGGTTGACGAATCGTGATAAAGAGGATTAGTGAATGGCAGCACAGCTACTGGTGATCACTGAGAGCCAAACTACCTGCAGGAAGAACCTGCTGGTTCTGAGATCAGGGACTTTGTCAGAATGCTCTGCAGCTCTCGGTCTGATACCTCCACATTCTGGGATACGGTCTTCATTGCAACAATACTTTGCACAATTCACTAAAACATCTACATTCACCTTACTTAAAAGTATATACAAACAGTCATTAGCCTAAAAAATGGGTGCCTTTGAGTAATTACAGCATTTCCTAGAGTCCTTTTCTCTGCCGTTCAAAAGCACTTGAATAGTTTGCTAACTTCCTCATCCCATCCATCCACAATGCCTTGCTCTCACCAAAGTAGCAACTACTTCTTGTGAGCTTCCAATCTTAACATCACTCTCCTCCATCTATACTTCAGCCTTCCCAATGCACATTCCACTGTCATCCTGCAACCGTTTGTGGTATAGTTAAACCGCTCACATTTCCTATCCAACTGCCCAGTAAAGGGCTTCTGAAGCCAGGGAAGCAAAGATAAGATAGGTCTTCTAGAATAACTAGAGAAAGAACAAAACCATCAATGTTCACAGATGCCATCAAACAAAAGAGACACCACCTCCTTGAAAGCAATGCACACTGCCATTACAACAGTTCTGATGGCTGATCTACTAACAACACATGTGTTAGCTAGTAAGCAGTAGCAACCAGGGGTGGCAAGTAATGGCCAAAAACTCAGACACGTATGTGCTCTGCTGTTGCAGGTCTGGGCCAAGCTCTTCACAGATCTCTAGAGAAGCAGCTTTTGATATTCTTAAGTTTCCCTGCCCTAGCTGGCTGGCCAAGCCAGGAAACATCAGGAAAAGGTCTAGGAGAAAAGACTGCTCAAGTTCAGCTTCCTCTTCATCTTCAAATGCCTAATCTCCATGGTTTGGATGCCACTGTAAGACTCCAGAGATGCTTACAGCAGCCTACCTGAATTCATCACTGTGAATAGTGCAGCGCAGTGTTTCCTCCATCCTTACCTGACTGCTTTGAAAATGATGCTGGCTCACACAAACCAAAGTGATGGTGTAATAAAGCAAGAGGACTCATGGGGATTATTCAATTTGGCCTCAGGTCCCATAATGACCTTATATTCCTGACTTTGTGGCAGGAATCCCGTAAAGCATAGTGCAAAAAAATGCAAGAATGCACCAGCGCAGAGAGAAGAGCAAGGTACTACAAACTGTAATTAGAATGACGAGCACTTATTCTGAAACATCACAACACAATGTGGTTGCAAGGATCCAAGGTCATTGCACCTCATAGCAAGTAGGTTACAATGGAGTGTGCATGCGCTGCTTGCGCCTTGTTTGTTTGCAGGTCACTTGGCACTAATATCAAAAGCCTATAATAAGTTCCAAGTATTCACACTGAGGTGGGTACAAGACAAGAGCCTTCCTCCCCAGCACTGCACCTGCAGCTCCCGCCCTTTGAGAACAGGCTTCTCATATTTTTCCTCCTTATCAGTTTTCCATCAATATCAGCTGAGAACCTCTACTTTCTCTGGGTGTCTCCATTTCTCTCCACGACCTCACCATTGATTCTATTTAAATATTTTATTTATTATAAAGGAAAATAATACAGAAAAAAATGACAGGCGTATTTGGTAATAAGAGCAGTATTGATATTTTCTGCTTGCTGGCACAATAGCATGGTGATAAGTACTTTGGAAATACCATGGATGGCTTGAGAGAGCACTAAGCAAGTGGATATAATTACTTTTATTATTTTGCTGAAAACCATTTTTGGGAAGAAGCGTGTATGACACACTACAGAAAGCCATGGTTATTTTGCATGTTGTAGTTCTCTTACTACTTCTCCTAAAAATATGCTTATTGCAAGTGCAATAATCACATTCTTAACACTTCAGCAGATCTGGGATTGTGGAGCATACCTAAGAATGAGGATTCAGTCCAAAGGCTCAGTAGTGATTTCTAATAGAATAATCCCCCACCCACACATGCACACAAACACCAAGAGTGCTCAAGAGGGAAATCCCAATGGGAGGACATCATTCAGTCCATTTCTACATTTCTAAACCACACTGACCTTTCTTTATAAAACAAAAGCTTCCCATCCCCTTAAGCCCTTCATTCTTGCAATAACCCCACAGAGAAGTTGACATCCTTGGCAAGCAGAATGAAAAGCAGCTCATGGTCCTTTCCCAATAGGCCAGGCTGGGGTTGTTTTAGCCTGTTTAAATCTCCTTGCTATTTATATGTTAATGGTCTTGCAGCAGCAGAAAGTATAAACAGTGTTGTTTACAGCTCTCTATAGTCTATAAGCACCAAGCTGCTGGGAGAAGATTGTTCACTAGGCAAAGAGATTTGTTTGTTGACAGCAGGATGGTCACTTCTCAGAGTATGGGGAATTAAAACTTGTAAAAATGCAGTGTCGCCCAAAGAGGGAACTATATTGTACAGGGCTGGCCACAAACCTTTAGCCACAGGCTCTTGGGTGCTGTGAGACTTTATATTTAATAGAGAGGTTTGGGGAGACTAAGACCTTTGTGAAAAGCAAGCATCAAGTTTCTTGGCAAAGCACTCCACTTACTGTTACTGCAGAGTTTTGTCAGTGGATAAAAGCTCATAACATGGCACCTTCCCTTGGATCCTGAACCGAATGAAATTTCAGGGAAAGCTATGGTCTAGTGGACAAAATAGAGGACTGGGAACAAAGAATGCCCGAGTTCCACTTTGGGCTCTCCCCTACCTTGCTATGAGTAAATGATTGTTTCCTAAAAATACTGATAGCAACAAAACAGGGACATGTTGAGAAATATTTCCACTAATATTTGTACAGTGCTTTCAAACTGTTAAGTTCCATGTAGAGGCAGGGGCACAAAGTTTTTGTTTTCCTTTGGACCAATAGGCAAGATATTACAAATTCCTGTATTGAAGATAGAAGAATTGAAATTAGAGGGAATACCTACCAAACCAGTAATACCTTACCTCCTGGTATGCAGGCCTAACAAAGTCCTTAACATACTGTTTATTTGCATCTAGTTCATACAAGAACATAATGACTGGCAAAAAGTTGCTAGACTGATGGCCTGGCAAGTTGAGGCCTCTGCTCTCAGACAGTAAAACACAAGCAGTGGCAGTGAAAGTTTCATTCATGCTCTTCTGCTGCTGATATATCTCCTCTCTGTCCAAAAGAGAGCCACTTCTCAGAGTAAGAATGATGACTTCAACTGGAGTAGTACTCGCTTATGCCAGCATATGGATTTGGTATATTCTGTAACTCTTGAAAGTAGATTACATTATCAACTATCTTCCTTTTAAGTCCAGACTTACTTTAAAAGCCCTAACAGCAGAGATAGAACAGGGAAAGTTGTCAATGCCAAAATCATGTTCCGCTTGTTTGTGGGTAACAGACTCCAACTGCCCCAGTCCTCCCATCAACTCTATGTGGCCACACCCTGAAACCACCGTTGCTACTGACCCCCTTGTTGGGGAGTATCAGGCAGTACTGTGCATCCAACACCTTTCACTAAGGACACCTTTGCACTAAATTGACACAAAAATTAAAAAGCTAAAATGAACATTTTAGACACAGCTAGAGATAAAATATCTTGTTAGAACAGTACACGAAAATCAGATGTAAAGGAGGAAATGGATCACAGGGACTAAACACTATCTTCAGCTGTAGCAGAGACGAACTGGAGAGGTAAAGCCAGGGAAGCTTACTCAGTGACTGCCAGAGCTGTACCTTCACTATGGACAAAAAGGAAGATGTTGGCCTCCCGTATCATCCATCCAAGCACCTTTCATTTGCACTAAATGGACACAAAAATTAAAAAGCCAAAATGAACATTTCAGACATAGCTAGCGATAACAAAGCATCAGATTAGTACAAAATAATCAAATTCAGAGTGATGAGCAAGGAGAAAATTACAGAACGTCGGCAAAGAAGAAAGTATATTTCTCAGAGTGCAATTCAGTAACAAAAGTAGATCAGAAAGATTTACAGTGCACTTTTCTTGCATCCTTAGAGATGGCTTGGAACCAAACCTTTATACCTGACTGCAGCACACTGGCAAATTGCTGCATGTCCCATCTAGTAGCTATTTCACAGAAAAAAAAAGAGCTTACTTTTACTCTGTACTTTGAATCTAAATAATGCAGGCCAATTGTTAGTACCAAAGTCTACTGATTCATTATCATGCCAGGCCCCAATACAAAAGTATCCTGAGACCATCATAGCACCTGGATCTGCATTTGCTCTTTCCAGCTGGAACATGTCTTTATCATTGGCCAAAGCTATCCAACTGGTAGTCCATGGGCCATGTCTGGCCTGCAAAGGATTAACATGTGGTCTGCAAGCTCTCCCTTGGACACCACCCTCCCCATTTCTCCTGCTGTTGTTGCAGCAACCAGGGTCTTTGAGGCAAGGCACGTGGGGGTCTAGTAAACTTTCTGCTGGCATGTGGGAAGGAAGCAGGGGGCTTGTGCAGCAGTGGAGGCTTTGCTTGACAGGTGTCCTGGGAGCCCACGCTGTGTGCAGCTTGGGGCTTATGACCAGCATAGTATGTGGCCCGCAGTCATGACAGCCCTGTCATGGGCCAATCCAGAATCCCAGACCTAAACATCCTCTGGCATGCCAATCCAGAAAGCAAGTCAAATGTAGCCAGGTAAGCACATCACCAGCAATCTTAATTTATTACCTTCTATACGTTTTACCTCAAAATGTTATAAACAGGAAACAAGCAGTGGGCAGAGATGGTACACCAAGAAATGGCATGAAAAATGGCTGAGCTGCACCAAGTTTCCAGGTGTGGAAATTTTTTCCAGCTCTTATGTTAGTGGGTAAAAGAGATCTGTATATGACCCTGCACATACTACTTATGTTACCCTTTTCTAAATTTAATCCACCAGATGATAGCTTTTAAGTTTTTCAGCAAAACGTAAATGGGTTAAGTACATCCAGACTGCACACATTTTGGCCTGCACACATTACACTGTGTACTTTATGTGGTCACAAAAGCTTATCAAGGGCATAAATAAAGTGGTTTAATGCATGCAGCCTGCTCACAATTCTCTGAAACTGATTCATTTCTAATAATTGTCAGCTAAATCACTCAGCCAGCTGGGGATGATGTTTGTTAGAGCTGTTGTAACCCCTGGCTGCAAATAGAAACAGCAATTTCTAAATCTCTTTCCATTACTTATTGTTATTATTTATTACTATTTGTTAAACACCAACAGTGTAAGCAGCACTACATAAGACACAAATGAGAGTCCCTGTGCCAAGGAGCTAACCTCTTTGCACAGAAGACAGCAATTAAGACTACAATATGAACACCAAGGGAAACATTTAAAGCTTTCCTGGAGCCAGGCTTTTAGCGTCTGTTTTTCAGAATTAATGTCTGTGAGGATGTGAGAGAGCACATATGTGTTTGCAAGTGAGTGAGTAACTGTGAGTGTGTGTGAGTGCGTGAGAGACAGAGAAAACGCTCATGTCCTCAGAAATATGAGAGAAAGCTGTGGATCCACTTCTCAAGGATGTCTACCGAAATATGAATAAGGAAAAGGCTAGAAGGTAGTCTTACATAATTCATTGCTGCTGGGACACAGGGAGAGAAGGAAGAATGGAAAAAAACAGTTCATAAAGATGCCAATAGTTTCTAAGCAGAAACAGCTGCTGAAATTGGTCAGGCCTTCAGCAAACCCAGCAACAGGAAAGCCTGTAGTTGATCACTCCTACCCTCATCAGTACTGTGAGCTTGTACCCCTGGGATCAACACAGAGCTTCAGAGAGAACTTATACAATGACTCAAATACAGCTCCTTTCTTAAGAGGGAAAAATGGGGAAGGAAAGTATTTTCTTATCCAGGGAAGGTAAATGATAATTTGGAGTGGAGGCACAGAGGGGTATCTGCAGAAGAGTCCATGGACATGAAAGAGGCAAAGACCTGCTCGGTTATCTAGTTACAACTGGTACAGTGGATTTGCCATTGCTTTGTCCAGTCTAGTTTCAAATATTTCAAGTAACAGGGCTTGGTGCTCTTGGGAAACCACTGTGAAATCTCAGACATCTTTTGCTTTCTACATGATGGCTGCTCCTCTTGTGATATTTCACTTAATTTTCCCTTGACCTTCAACACTAACCACTATCTCAGTCCCAGTGCCAAAACAACCATATCCTTTCCCTTTATGCATTTCTTCCCCTGCCTCCTCCTTTACTCTTGAGAAAGGAGATGTCTTGGAAGCACTGTGTATGTGTATGCTCTCCTCCCTGTGCAGGAACTAAGCTCAGCCTAGCTGAGTTATATAAGGTTCACTGCAATGAGGGTCTGAAGAACTGGACCTTACCAAAACTGAAACATCCTGAACAGCCCCACACATCAGCATTTGTAGACTTTCTTAATATCTGCTCCATCCTAACCCACACAGCTCTCCCTGCTCTCCAGCTTCTGGCAGCTAGTTTCTTACTGTGTCATGTTCAATCTTCCATTCTTACTTGCTTGGTGAAGAAAATGTTATTCACCAAAGCAACTATTTTATCAAAGGTAATTAAAATTTTAATCATGAAGCAGCAGGTGGAGATCCAGTCCAGAACATTTCTTTCTTTTTTTTTTTTTCCCAAAGCAAAAATCCCAGCAGCAGCCCATACAATGCCTGGGAGCGAGCAGCAATCCAGGAGTGAATTATTGAGCATCTAGAGCATTCTATTTTAAAGTTAGTGGTAAAGGAAATATCATGAGAACTATATTTTACATCTCAAAAAGGGTTCAGATTTGGGACCTTGGGATTTCAGAAGCATTTAGCCTGCACTTTTGAAAATCTCAGCAAAATCTTTCGTCTCCCTTAAGCTAATCACAACCATTTTCACAGCAATAGCCTTTCTATGGAAAATTAGAGTGAAGGGTCAAACATATGGCTTAGATCGGAACTCTTACTGCAACATTAACCATGGCGCCACAACCAGCACCTCCATAACAGCTGCAGGAAGGAGCGGACTAGGAGAGAGCAGAGGGAGCTGGAGGAGAGCAACTAAAGGGATCAGATGTTCAAAAACAAACCCTGGAGCCACACATCCATGGACTTTCAGATTTTGACCTATTCAAAGCCAGCATCTCAAACTGCCCCTTGGAACTCAGTGCTTCCTTCTCCAGCCTGTCTCCAGCAGCTTCACTGCAGAGCCGGTAAAGAAAGCTTGCTCCTTGGATGACTGTATGCCAACTTGCTCAGCACTACACTCCCTCCCAACCCCTTGCTTTTTTTTGTTATACTGGCTGGTTTGAACACAAAGTTGTGGCAGTTTTGAAACTAAGAGACTCCCTTGATTAATCACTGTCCCCTGAAGAGACCTCCAGGCCATTTTATCTGCAGTCCCAGGATATAGGACCACCATGTGATAAACATTTGTATAAAAAGGTCCACAAGAAATTCATTTTGGCCCCTCTTGTACAGTGCAACCATAAAGCATCCAATTAATTTTCCAGCTACTGCTCTGAAAATCTCTGATGTCCTAGGAAAAGAGCAGGAGAGATGAAGCCTCCACCAATAGCCCAGAGACTGCACTGGCAGGAAAAGCATTAGGTAAAATATACACCAATGATCTCAGGAAGTGGACTGAATCCCATGTTTGAGAAGAAAAGCAAAACACTTCAACAGCCTTAGTCAATCAGGCCTTCCTTTCTGACCCCAAATCTTATGATTATTTTAATTCTGAGCACACAAGCAAGACTCACCAGCCAGCTACCCAAGAGGTTACACAGTACTATTTATTAGTGGTGTCAGTAAACTGAGGCAATCTCCCCACTTTCACTGTGGCCAACATACAGGGCTTCAGTGGAAGGTGAAAATACTCCTCGGAAGTCAAATAATACATTCAACGAGGTATATGCTTCCTCCTGGCCCCCGCAGGCATTCAGCAAAAGCCTCAAAAGCTGGGATTTTCACCCTTCCCCCATATATATACAATGATCAAGTTTCATTTTAACCCCATCGTGGAAACCAAATATTTAAAAACTTAGATCACCAGCTCTGATTACTACTCCCAAGAGCACCCCTGTCCCATCAGATTACCCTTTTCTTAAACTTATGCACCATCTCCTCTGTGTTATTCAGAAGACCATTGCACAACTTCCTATTTCCAGCCTAAATTTTATTTGTATCCATGGTTTACTCATTTGATGTTGTACTAAGACTGTCCTTTAACTTAAACAGCTCTTCTTCCCTGATATGTACTCCCCCCCACCTCAAATGTTTTTATAAAGGACAAGCATATCTCCTGACGGAAGTAAAATGTCTGCTTTTTTGGCAGTGGGCTACTTTGCTCTACCAGCTCTGGAGTCCACTATTCATACTTAGGCCTGAGATTTGGATAAAATTATAGAAGAGAATAGCAGTAAATTTACACCACTCATGCAGTACTGCTCAAAACATTGACTAACAGCCAATGTTGGCTTTCCTCTGTGGGAATGTAACATGGTTTTAGCACTGCGTGTGAGACAGTGCAGCTTCCAAGCACCAGAAAGAACAACAAGACTTAACAGCATCTTTCTTCCTGCTACACTTGCTTCAGACTTATCTCAACCAGCTGTTTATAACCCATTTGGGTTTGTGAAGGCCCTCTTCCCTGGCTACTCCTTTGGCAGTACACAAGAAGGGGTCGTCAACAATGGGTGAGTAAAGGGAACTTTTAACTCAGTGTTAAGCCTCTTAGAAAATGAGCTGAGGTTCCTCTGAGATTTTATTTCACTGCCTGGCAGATTTAATACTGTCCACTGGATCAAAGGCACAATGCACTCTTTCTTAATTCTTCCTGGGCTCTTCGTGGGTCTCCAAAGGGCAGGAGGGTTGCAATGTCTTGTTAGGTCAGTCATTAAATACAGAGAGCCCAGATATTCGATGGAGACCAAAAGCCAGGGTGAGACTCTGCCATCCCTCTGAGAGCATGACTTCTGACCCTTTTTAATTCCCCTTCACTCTCCTCTCCCCTGGTACCCTAAAGGGAGAAGCACTCACTGCTGTTGATGTATAAACTCCTGTCATAACAAATAGCAAAAAGGGCAGCTCTACACTGGCATTGATCCTGCCTTCATCTC
Organism: Crocodylus siamensis; assembly: GCF_052110815.1. Lineage (NCBI taxonomy): Eukaryota > Metazoa > Chordata > Crocodylia > Crocodylidae > Crocodylus > Crocodylus siamensis. The sequence goes on along the minus strand of NC_143396.1, from coordinate 224,073,855 downwards.
ACTGCATGCATTGTCCAAGAGAACAGAGGCCGGATTAGAAGGGGGTTTAGAGTGCAGCAGGGCAGTAAGATTAATAACTGCTCTGAAGTTCATTCATGATCAATTGAGTGTGTGTGAATCTGGGGAGGACATTCTCTAAACAAACTGTGGTGATGCCAATGGCGGTTGTGGAATGGAAAATCCAGCAAAGCAAAAGTTCAGCTGCCCAGGTTTCCTTTGAGGGGTAAATAAAATACCCTGATACTTTTATGTATACCAAACACTGCTTTGCTTGTACAACTCCGTGAACATTCTCCCCAAAAGTCCCTACATATCCCTCCCTGCTATAGTCAATGGAAATGTCACCTTCTCTTCAGTGAGCAAAGGATGTTGGACGGGGGGAAACTGCCATCTTGAGCTTTTCACTTAAAAACTCTGGAGCCAAAGACTGGCCAACGGAGCGGGTGTCTGATTTGGTCAGATCTGACATAACTACTTAAAGAGGCCAATCATCCTTAATTTTACAGCTTAATCCCAGTTTCAACAGATTCTAACTTCATATTTTGCAAATGCCAATTGTTGAATTATTCTTACTTCATACTAATGTAATAAGGCTGCATCATGACACTGTATCAGTGACAATAACATTATGTCTTGATGTGATCACATGGCATCACATGATATCATGTTACTGAGCCATTGCTTGGCAGCATAATGACTATTTTACTCTGGTGGCACATGGTGGGTTTATGTTGAAGGTCGAACAGTTGCAACTGTTCACCTAGACCAGTCCAAGAATACAGACTCCTCTTGAAGGTACGGGGCACAACATTATTTTGATTTTCCAAAGAAGGTATTAACCAAAAGTGAACCAAAATTGAAACTAAATGCACTTAAATGCATTAATTACTCAAGTGCTTTCAGTTTTATGTGATTTAATATACAGAATCTGATTACAAACATGATTATTCAGTAATAATCACTGTCTGAGCTCTGTTTGTTGCAACTGGTCAGATAAATACACAACATTGCTTCTTTTTCCTGACTGTATGATCAGATGAAAACTTCCAACATGAATTCTTGCACATATGAACATAGAATACAGATTGCCACAAAGGCTCATGCAAGCGATTGTGAAATTTCTTTTCTATAAACAGTCATACCAGTAAAACTTGATTGCTCAAATGTTTTTGGAAAGTGAACACACAAATGGTTCAAGCATTATTAAGCAAATTAGTTTTAAAAAGCAAATAAAATATTAATGGAAAATATCTTTCAATCTTTGCACTTTGAGCTGCTATTTAGGGAACAGAATGAACAAGACAGTGCATCTCTACCACACTGACTAGCTTGAGTTTTGGACACAGCAGCTGTTCAATAGTTCAGAGCAACTCTACATGACAGTTTAGGACAAGAAGTAAAGAAGATTAGTGAATCCAACTGAAATAGGAGGGAGAGTATATGGAGGTGCAATATGACTCCCCAGACTACTATCTGAAGAGTTAGCTCTTGGGAAAAAGTGCCATGGGATCTCTAGTGAGCACATGTTTTTGACCTTGGTTTAACAACTTATCTGAAAGGTGACAACTCCAACCAAGCACTGCCCCTATCACAACACTGAGGCACCTGGAGAAGGAAAATCAGTACAGGAGGACAGATGCCATCCGCGTAGAGCTGTGGTTGTCATGGATCCACAAGTTCTGTCCACTTGAGCAAACTACATTAACACTTTTTACTGGAGTCACTGAAGATGGACTAAGAGAAAAACAGTGCAGATACAGTGTAGTTTAAAACCAATCAAACCAAATCAATTCCACAGACTGTTGATTCCATCAGCCAAAGCACCAGTGGCTTCTCCAAACCTCATGATGGGCAATGTTATTATGTTCTGACCTAGGTTACGTTGATTAGGACCACCATAGAAGTCTCTGCCAGCCAGTTTTCATAAGAATTTTGAGATCTTCTGAGGGTCCAACACAAAACTCCCAGCATAATTGAAGGGAACTGCACATATGCACTAAGTACAGAATGGACCTTTTAAGAGTCAAACATCATAAAATAGGGGATAGATACTGGTGCTGGGATGTGGAGAGTCTGTCATTAGTAGTCGGTCACTGATTTAAATCTAGTCTGGGATGGTAAGCAGGAGTTACTGCCTTAAGTCTGGTCAATGGCTTATTTCAGGGGTGTCAAACATGTGCCCCACAGTCCAGATCTGGCCCATGTCACTCATCTCCAGGAACTCAAATGGCTGCTAGAAGTGGGTCTAGATTGAGCCCCTGAGAAGCCCTGTGGTCCAAACTAGTATTCCACCTCTGACCACCTGTTCCTAATTGGGCAGGGCAGTCCTGGAACGGGATCAACTAGTCCTGGTCCCAGCTGATCCGGGAGAGCATTTGTCCTGGATTCAGGGCATCGTGACAAAATCTGTGGGAAATGGTAGGTTTCCCCTTGTGGGCTGGCAGCATTCTAGCCTGCAAGCGGCTGCTGGGAGTAGGACGTTGGGGGCACCAGTGTATGTTCATACCTGCACACATGTATGTGACTGCGAATACAGCCAGACAAGCATGGAGAGCAGCTCCCTGCAGGTAAGTCTATGTGGGGATGGAGGTGGGGAGCAGATCAAGGCGCCCATGGTGAGGGAGGAAGTGGGGCAGGGGCTGGGAGTGTTGCCCAGCCAGGGAGGCGCATAGGGTATAGGGCCAGGGCAGGGAACAGGAGGAAGCCATGTGAGGCTCATCTCAGGAGGTGCGTGGCTCCCTGCTGATATGCACACTCCCGGGGGAGGGGGTACATGCTCCCCCTAGATTTGTGCGCAGGGTGGGGGTGGGCTGCTGGCTGTGGGCTCAGGGCTCCCTGCCCTGCTGCCCCTCCACTCTCAGGTGTGCCACACCACCATGGTGAGGCACCCCCTGCCCACCCAGCAGCAGTGGGGGCAGCAGCACGGAGTTGTGGCCCCTGCTGCTGCCAGGCAGGCAGGGGGTGTACAGCCAGCGCAGGGCTGCTGGGGGAAGAGCAGCAGGACAGGGAGCCCTGAGCAGGCAGCCGGCATCTGCTCCTGCCCCTCTTGACTCTGTTCCACTGGTGCTGCCAGCTGGGGGGCTGAGGGGAAAGGGGGGAGAGGAATGGCCATGTGTCCCACCTTTACATTTTGAAAGGGTGGCCACCCTACTCCTGGCCTATCTGAAGTAATCTGGTGGTTTTGGTTTAGTGGCTGTTCAGCAGACATCTACAGCACCACAGTAGTATACCACACTCACCACCACAGTCTGTCCTCACTGGCAATTTCAAGAGGACTGAACAGACCATATGGAAACAACTCCTCTGGTCACTGAATGCAGTCCCTTTTCTTCAGAGTTGATACACACTAGCAGGGCAAGGAGATGCTTGCTTTGCCATTCTGCTAATAAACAGAACCCATTAGCCTCCGAGGCTGTCAGACCAGCAGTAAATTCAGTTAAAAATATTAAAAGGGACAGATGGTAACAAATCTAAGAATGCCGAGAAGGGGAGTGAGACATGGGTCAGTCATAAAAATAGCCGGAATCCTGTCTGTAACTTCAGCAATGCTAAATTTCTGTATTTAAAAGGGTCCTCAGAGGCGGCCGCTTTCATTCACATACCCCAGCTTTCCTAGGGAGCATGGGAAAATAAGCCCATTGTGTCCATGGGCCTTGAAAGGGAAAGGAGGTTTGTGGGGAGGAAGGGAGGAGGGAGGATGAGTTAGAGCCCAGCCTGAAGACGGATGGAAGTGAACAGAAAACAAACACGTATCACCCCCCACAACACACACACACACACACACACACACACACACACGCCCTTAAACTCCAAGTGAACTCCGAAATATGAGACCAGGCTGAGCTGAGGAGCCATTGAATTTTTTTTTTTTAATTGCCTCCTCCTTTGTAAGGAGAGAAAAAAAAAAAAAGCTGACAAAGTCTGTGTGTGTCTATGTCACAAGCAGCTAAGGAAGAAAGAGTTGTCCAAAGCCCAGGCTGACGTCTGGCTTTCTTGTTTCTAGTGAGGATTTTATAAATATTTGGGAGGTTGTGTGGGAGGTGGGGGAGGAAGGCGAGATAACTTTTGGGGGCCACACTGCAGAGTAGTTTTCAAGGCCTGCTTTTCGTTAGCATCGCCTAGCAACCAACTCATCTGCTGCAAATCTCATCACGCCCCAGCAAAGCATCCACGGCACGCTAATCTTTTCATTTAATAGCAAAGCTGCTGTAATCTGTCTTCCTTTTCCCTTCTAAAAGAGCAGACAATAATAATAATAATGATAAAAAAAGAATCCAAGCCTGTTTCTTTTGCTGCTCTCCCCCCACCAAGACTTTCATTGACCCAGTGTTTTGCCGAGTTCCCATGGATGACCTATGCGTGTGTGTTCTGGCTGATAAGTACCAGCTGCAAAAGGAAGCTCAAGCCCCCCCCTTTTTTTTGGTTTTTTGTGCTGTGCAGTTGGAAGAAGGGGAGGATTTTGCTGGCTGGGTGCTGAGAGGAGAGAGGGAGGGAGAGAAGCAGCAATCAGGAGTCAGGATGGTTTAAATGAAACCTCTGGCTTCAGACAGTGTAACTGAGACTTACCAGCAGACAGGAGATAACTGGTTTTATCTGGTGCATAAATGTGTGCTGCACACATGTGTGTGCACACATACACAAACCATCACCAGACCCCCTTTTGAACAGGAGTGAGTCTTGTTCTGTGGCTTGACACGTTCCATGCACGGCCAGCTGCAAAACAAGCAACACTGTGGAATTTCCCTGGGTTTTTGCCTGTTGAAAATATCCCCTTTAAGTATGAGGGAAGTGGTTTGGACAAAAGAAGAAATGACCGGAACATCTGCCCAGAATTTAAATCCAACCCCATGTTTCTCCCAATAATTTTTCTGACGTTTGATAAAGTTCAGATAATTTCCACTCCCTCCCCTGCCCACTCATTTTCAAGCATATTTGCACTTTCAGGTTCCAGACAGAAACACTAATCTATCTTGAGGCAGGCCATGCACGCAGCATTTGAGCTGGTCAAAAGAATGAAAGCCCTGAAATCTTGCAGAAAAATTTTGTTCTCATGAACTTTCCAGATCCACTTTTGCAGCTCAGAGGCTCAGAAAAACAAGCTCTGTACCACCTGTCCTTTCTTTTATCATTTACTTTCACACCTTGTATCTCCTCGCCTTCCACTTTTTGCATGATTTTAAATGCCTACCCCCCCTCAAATCTTCACAGTACTGTTATGGGGTTCCCTGTAAATTCCATAATAACTTGCCCAAGGTGCTGTCCTACTTTCTGTTCCTCTTCCCTATGAACCTTGATTTAACCCAGGGGTGGGCGAAATCCAGCCCACAAGCCATATCTGGCCCGCAGCAGACTTCCCAGGAGCCCCATGCAGCGCTGGCTCCTTGTGGCTGATGTTGCCGGATCCAGCCCTGCTGCCTGGACACCTGGCCTGTCCACCCCACATCCACCTCTGGGGATGGGACCCATGCAGGCAAGGTGCACAGCCGGGCAGGGGCTACGGCCGGAAGTGTGACAAGTGGGCAGGGGTGAGGAGGCCTTGGGAACTTTGGGAGATGATGGGACGAGATCGGGCAGAGCTGTGATTTGCTGCACACATGCCCCTAAGACAAGTGCAGGTTCTACAGGCAGGGGTGTGCAGGGAGCGGATCATGGCTCTGCCCCAGTCCCAACACCAGCCCCATGCTGTCATCGCCCCAAGATCCTGGCCCTGGTCCTGGAGCAGCTCCCCGCACAATCCCAGTCCCGGAGCAGCTACCTGCATGGTCCTAGCGTCTGTCCCAGCCCCAGAGCAGCTTCCCGTATGGTTCCCAGCCAGCATCTATGGAGACCCTGGGATTTTGGGGCCATGAAAACGTGGGCCCAGGGCAGAGGCCCAGTTTTGTGGCCCCGTGCTGTCCCAACCTGGGGTCTCCATGGAGACCAGCAAGGAGCCAAGTGGGCAGGGGCTGCTGGGAAATGGAGTCCGGCCAGAGGTCAGATCCACCATTTTGCCCACCCCAATCTAATCTCCTTTACCTCCAACATCAGCCACACTGCAGCATCCCCCTGAACAATAATCCTCAAGTTCAGATGGATTCAGCAGTTGCAGATGTCTCCTTTTCCCCTTGGACCCATTTGAAATTCCCATCTAGCTTAGTACTAGAAATATTTTACATGGAAGGCACAGTAAAGTTAGCTGCAGGAATTCAAAACCTTACAGCAGGGCTTGCACCACTTGAAACAATGAAACAGTGATGTTAGCAGATGGGAGTGAAGTCTGGATCAATTTATATCAGATCAGGCTGAGACACAGGTCACTGAAGAATGCAGGCTAAAACTGAGGCACCATAGTGCCGGAGAAAGATAAAAGCAGGATGCTGCCAGGAAGGATTCTGAAACTGGGAAAACACTTCAAGGATTTCCATTGAGACTGTGAATCTCATGCTTTGGGATGTTCTGAGATCCTTCAGATACCTAGGCCTATCACGGAAAGGGGCCTATTTTCACCCCCTATTGCAAATACTATGTGAGAGCTAAGTCCTGCCAGACATACCTGCTGCTACAGGTTTGGGCAAAATACGGTCCAAGGGCTGGATTGGGCTCACCATGTGATTTTGTTTGGCCTGCAACAGGTTCCTTGGCTGCACCCAGCCCAGGCATGGGGGGCAGCCCAGGCCACAGCACATGCAGCCAGTCCCATCACTTCAGGTGCACAGCAGGCTTGGAGCAGCATGGTGGCCACTTGCTTCCTGGCTGCAGCAGCTCCTTTCACCTGCTGCCACCATTTGACTCAGCCCCGCTGCCCAGGCATGCCAGCCTGTCTGCCCTATACCCACTGCCAGAGGTGGGACCTGCACAGGCAAGGCATGACGCCAGGTGGATGGAGTGGGGCCGCAGGTGGGTGGGGAGAAGGGTCTGGGAGCAGAAAGGATGGGCACAATCATGGGGCGGTGTCAGCGCAGGACAAGGGCCCAGGGCAGAGCCATGATCTGCTGCCTGCACATCCCTGCAACGGGCACTGGTTCTGTGAACTGGGGCATACGTGCAGCAGATCGCAGCTGTCCTGGTCCCAGGCCCCAGCCCTAGCCCTACGCTATCACCACCCCACAATCCGGGACCCAGCTCTGCTTGCCTGTCCTGCTCCCAGAGGCAGCTTCCTGCCTGCATGGCTCCCGACTGGTCTTCATGGAGACCCTGAGATCGTGCCTTCATGTTGTCATAGCCATGTGATCTCAGCCCTGGCCCCACCTGCCCATCCCACTCCCTGATGCTACCCCACGCCTGCCCACAGCCCCATCCCAGCCGGCCAGTCAAGCACACAGCAGTCACTTAGGAAGTTTTGGTGAGCTGTTGCAAGGGGAGGGAAGTGGGGGCTGACCCAGCCCATAACAACTCACCGAAACTCCCTAAGTGGCCCTCCAGCCCGACTAACTGCCCACCCTGTGTTAGCAGCACATCTGCCCAGAAGGACAACTGCAGGACCAGGGGAGAGAACCTCAACCCACCTCAGCTACATCCTCTGGCAACCACTTCAAAAGGCTTCATGGAGCAGAGTGCTCCCAAGAAGATGAAATGAGACCTTTCACGCACCATTTACTGTGCTTGACAGGGAATAATTACCAGGTTTGCAAAAGCACGTCCACTTCCCCCCTGCTCCTTACAACTTTGGCGCTACCAGCTTCAGTACTCTTCATGCTGCAAACATTTTCAGAGTCATCAATCAGGTGAAAGCCTTTTTCCCTATGCAAATACTGGGCTCCGAAACCATTATGGGCTGGCGCTGTTCCCACAGCCAGCTAGAGACAGGGACGCTCCAAATCTGTGCTACAGGAAAGGAAATACAAACTTTGCCTTGGTTGTTTTAAAAAATTTTTTTGAAGTATTCCTCAATCCTTATTGGTTCACATGCGGACATGGGATTGTATGTGGTACTTCTGTGACTCACATTTAAAGGGACAGTGTTGAGATAAAAATAATATCTTAACACATCCCCTCACCCATGTTACCAGCAACCTCTAGCTAAATGACCTTTTTATTGGATGCAGGATATTTCAGACTCACTGGAGGTGTGACTGCAGCTGTCTTGCTTCCTTTTGCAAGAACTTTGCCCCCACCATCACACCAGGACCTGAACCAGCTTGTCTGGAGCCAGTTCTACCTGGGGTGGGAATGAAGTAGTTAGTAGCAAAAGCATCTCAGGGCTGGGGGAGCTGGGCTCAAGACCAAGAGGCAGCAAATAGAGACTACAAAGTTATTCATCCAAATTGCTGGTCTTTCATCACTATCTGGAAGTGAAAATGCCTAGGGAGGTGGCAGAGGATATCATTCTTGTATGTGAAGGGGAACCTAGGAACAAGACTGCACCCTGGTTGTGGGGAGGAGAGTGAAATTTAAGATTAATGCCATTTTTCTTTAATCCTAAGGGCATTAAAGGTTCAAATACACAAAATTCTCGGTTTGGTTCCTTGGAAACTTGTTTGCAAATCACAAAAGCCCCCATCCTTTGAGGAGTTTCAGGGGGGAAATGAACAACTGAATGGACTACCAATGTGCCCTTAAAGGTAGTGCCTTCAAGGCAAGGGCAGTATGTGTGGGGAGAAGGCAGCCCTCTTGCCACCCTTCTTTCCATCTGATCTGGGGATAAAAAGAGGAAATTGGTCTCCATGGCTGGCAAGCTGGCATCTTTCACAGTTATTAAAATTCAATACAAGATTGAAGGGGAAAAAATACAAGGAAATTCCAAAAGCTCAACAGAGATCCAGATATTTAGGGCTAAATTCCTCACCGGTGCATACACCCATTGGTTTCAGAAGAATTGCCATAGCTGAGACTGTGGCCAGACTGTAAATAATATTCTCTCAGAAGACAGGGTAAATTTGCATCATATAGACTAACTGAACCAGAGATGCATAAGCTTTGTGACCAGTGTGAACTGTTGCTCATGAAAGCTTATGCATTTCTGATTCAGTTTATAAGGTGCAAATTTATCCAGGCTTCTGCCTGACTGCAGACTAACAACTACCTCTCTCTATTCTCTGAGAAGAAGCAATGAACAGCACATAATACCTAAAGAAATGACTGCTGTTTATACCTAGCCATGAAGTATACAGAACATTTTCACAAGACCTTATCCCAGGGAGCACTGCATGGTATGTGACTGAGATCCACAGGGGAGTACAAATGGGCCTCTCTCAGGATTCAGACAACTGAAGGAACAACTTCTAACAGGGAGAGCTGCTTATCGAAGCTGTAGATGGGATGTCCCTACAGACTTGATACCACTGTGAGAGATGTTTTACATCAGAGGGTAGATGAAGAGGCTGTAGAGCAAGGTGCCAATGACTTGCCAAGAGACCTAAGAAAAGACGCCAGGCCCCGGCAGCCTAAAACCCAGTCTTGGAGCCGTTGCCGTTTGCCCCTCCTCTCTGTGCACTCCCAATGACAGGGGAAGAACGGGGTTGATTCAGGACATGTGAGGGGGGATGCAAAGAGAGAGACTGATGGGAAAGGATTTAAATGAAAGCACTTACAAAAAAGAAAAAGAAAACAAAGGGACCCTACTGCAAACTCATTCTGTTCTACTGAATGCAAGTATGTGGATGGCTTCATCCTAGCCTCTATTCAGGGAAGGGGGAAAGGGAGGGAGAGAGGGAAAGGAAAATACTTTACCACAAAAGCAACGGCAAATCATTCAGCTCTATAATGATCCTTTGCTTGGGAAGGGCTCAGAGACGAATTAATAACAGACCATCAGCAAGCAACCTGTACATGCCAACTGTTCCCCCCACCCTTTTTTTAGATCAAAGTATGGTGATTGTGCTTAAAAAGTATCTGAAAGATACAATTTGTTTAACTAGTACCCCAGATTTTCTCCCAGACTGATAGAACCCATCAAAACAAGTTTTTTAAAAGTACCTCCAACTACCTTGGTAAATGGCAGATCCATTGAAAGCAACATAAAAGACCTAATAGCCATGGGATAACAATTGTTTAGAAAAGTCTCTCCCAATCTCAAGCACGCTTGTACGCACCAACTGCTGCAGTTTTCCTTTAATTCAGGCAGTGAAAATGCAGCTCTCAGGGCATTTTGCAGTTAAAGGAATAAAATGTTTGTCAAGTTGGCAGAACATTAGTCGAGTGCAGGAAGGCTCTTGAAGCCGGGTAAGCAAGGTTACACAGGTGCCACTGCTTTGCATTGTGGAGAAAAAAATGATGATGCATTTGAAAAAAATAACCTAACTCATGTCTGGAACTTCTTGCTGCGGGGATGTCAACCACAAGCTTGCTTCAGCAGTGCTGCTCTCTTTTAATGAGCCAAACATTGAACTGACATTCTTTAGTGACTTGTGGTTTAGAGACACTGCCATATGCAAAACTGAGGTCTGTGCAGTTCTTAGAACCAGTAACTATTTGTGTACGTTCTGGTAAACTTTTAGATGTAGCTGTGCCAAGGTAAATCTCACATGCTAATACGTCTGGACTTCAAGATAGGTTTTATAGTCTACTAATGTTTCACGGTTTTGTTATTTAAAACACATTCCCTCCTATTCCCCCAAATTAAGGGAGACTCTTAGTTTCCAATGGAAAAGTGGGAGGCTGAGAAGAATTTAAAAACTACTATTATCATAACACAAAACCTCACAAGTTTGATTACTATTAGCCTAGAAATGGGGCCAGACCAACCCCCAGATCTGTGCATTCCCAGACTCTAGAGAAGTGTGGAGCTGGGGCACAAATCTAGTTATCATCAAGGAAACTGATGCCCTCAGCCTTAAGCTTCACATGCACTTCAGCTATGAGCTTTCTTACATTACATTAAAACCTTTCCAGAGTTAGAGACAACCTCACAGCGGAAACTCAAAAACTGAAAGTTGATTTGGCACAGAAATGAGTCTTCACAAACCTTTAAAATTATTTATAGCTCCCACAAAGCCCTCCTACTCATTCTGGTTTGATCTCCCTAAACCCATTGTTCTGGGAGGTCACAAATACCAGAAAATGGTGATTCCACAGAACAGGCCCACAGGCAATCAGATAAGTCACAGAGGTTTGGACTGTTTTTTTTAAACGTTTTTATTGTGTATTTTCCAAAATTAACTATATTACATTGGTGTTTTATAATGTATAAAAACCAACACACAAAACCCTGATTTTTGTCTGAAGTTTTCCAAGTCTGCAAACAATGCAAATGGAAAAAAAAGAGAAATGCCATCACAAGGAACAATGTTGACACTCACATGATCATCAGCATGGAGGAGACCTTTGGGTCTACAGCACAAACCTCTATTGCTTGCGTTAGTAAAGTCAAATGAAGACAGAAGAAAGCAGTCACTCTTTATATGGACCAATCACTGGACCAACTAACTGATCAGAAGCTGAGAAATTCTGAGACCTAAAGTTCAGGAGGTACATGAGCTCCTATCAGCCTTTCTGTTTAGTCCCCATCAGGTTCTTCTTTATGCTGATACCCTCTCTGCTACTTTCATGTCACACTCTGCTCCTACCCCACCTCTGTCTCCTCTGCTGTGTTTGATTTGGCTGTTCCCTCCTTCTCTTCCAGGCTGTCAAGGAAAAGGAAATATTGACAGTCAGAAGAAATAATTTTCTTCTTCTCAGTTCCAGTGCTTGGTGCCACAACAGTCCCAAGAAGGTAGAAGGAGCAACTGCAAGGGAAGCACTTTGTAGCCTTGAACTAGAGCCGGGGTGCCCAACATGTGGCATGGGCGCCACAAGTGGCATGGGCGGCCACTGTGTGTGGCACGTGGTAGATCAGGGAGGAAATAGGCAGAACAGTGGCAGATAGCAGGAAGCAGAACAGCAGACAGGGCAGAGCTAGGGGACTGGAGTGACATTTGGGGAAGGTGTGGGGCTAATCTGTGATGTGATGCCACAAAGGTTGGTCCCCATGGAGCTAGAGCATGCTCTGCCATGACAGAATCTCTAAATCTTATTTCGGGGGGGAATAGAAAACTCCTTTCTGGTCCCCAAGTTAAATTATAAATCCACACCCAAAGCCTGGAGGCACCAAAGCTTCCAAAGAAAATCCTTTTCCCTTACCCCATTTTGAGAAACTTGCAGAACATCTTGAAGACACTTTCTAAAACCCAGCCTGGGTCTTCCAAAAAAGCCAACCCCGGCATAGAAAGAATCAGCTTAAAGGATTAAAGTTTAGCAAATTATAAGCAGCTGAAAACAAGTTCTTACAATGGAAAGTGTGAGGCAATATTAACAATAGGCGGTGCTACCAGCTCTGCCTGAAAGGAGAGCAGTTCTGTCTATGGTATCAGTGACATAAGCAACAAATGCAGAACTGGCCAGAAGAGTCTATGGGAGCTTTAAAGAAATTCTTCAGTCACTGCTTGAGACATTTGTGTGTGAAATGTCCCCAGCAGGCTGGATAGTGGGGGCAGTTCCAGGCATATTTCTGTACTTGGCTCAACTTTCGGGCTTCCTTTGCAGGTCATTGCCTGGGTTTTTACAGACAAACAATGCCCTTGTCACAAGTGCTGTTTTTGTCTTTGCAGGTGTAAAGATAAGAATTCCTGAGCCCAACCCCCCCCCCCGCTTCTTTTCAGTTAGCAAACGAAAAACAAAGTAAGGCAGCCCCGGGTTACTTGGGCAAATCTTTCTGATTTCACTATACTCTGAGTTAGTTTACTGCTTTTTGAAGAGTGCAACTCTTGACAGACCTGGAGGCAGAGCTCTCCTTATTCTGGGAGGAGGTACAGCTGACAAGCAATAAACTTCCTGCCCCTCCACTGCTATGCCAGTGTGTCCCACCTTAGAAGGACCATGCCTATGTGTATGAGGGGAGATAAGTCTCATTCCTCACCTCTATCCTGGCACTGGTAACAATGGTGTTAGTACTAATTGTGACAAAATGGTATTGTGGCCTCTACGTCACTGGGAACTGCAGTTAGATCCATTCACTCATTTCATACAGATTAGTGCAGAGCCACCAGATGACACAGAGTCTTGCACAGATCTGCAGTTTGATGGCTTTATTCCTCATATGGGTTTAGGGACATTAGTTAGGGCTTGACCTACCGTTCTTACATTTTTCTCAATAAGCTGCATAAGCAGAGTTCTAGGTTCTGTCCTGGATGGTCTATTACTCATATCACAGCTCTCCATTTACATATACTGTAGCAATGCTGGCTTAGTTCCTATACAGTGAGGTTACCTGATTTAGGAAGAAGGAGATTCAGAAGGAGACTCCACCTTCCAAAATGGATGCAGAACCTCGTTCTTTTAAAGGATCAGTCCTAATATTTTAGCACCTTCAGTTTTATACCATGCTAAAACTTGGAAATATCTCCACATTTCAGAGCAGGGCTGGAAAAGAAAGAATCTGAACTATATTCCAGAGAGAAAATAGGCCTAATCTCCCAGAGCAATCCCTAATGTCTTCCTTGTGATCCCACCAAAATCTCTTCCTTATTTACATTAAAATAGATTGTAGAGCAATAAATGTAAGGCACTCTTTAAAAGGGCTTTGGGTATATACAATGATCCCAATGTGAATGTAACTTCTAGTGGGGAGTTACATCTTTACATCAATTGGAAAATCGGTAATACAAAATTCAGAAATATGTAAGATGGTATAAATTAGAACATAACACTAACTTACATTCCCTAAGACAGGTAAATCAGATAGAAGTTGATCTAAGGAAGCTTTAAGGCTAGGGACAGAAATTACACATAAGCCATTATAAGTGATTGGAAATTGGTTCAAATGTATAACATAACAGGGCTAGGGCCAGATATCACATATAAACCAGTTTACGTGATCAGAAACTGGTTTACACCTGTAACAGAACAGATGTTCAGTGAACATAAACCAGTTTGAAAATGGCTGAGACTGGTTTGGGATAAACCTGGTTGAATGTAGTAACAGACTTAACTGATTAGGGTCAAATTGGTTTATGCAATGTCTGTCCCAGACCCCCTGCTGATTTATGATAAACCAGACTCCCCCAGCATCATGGCATGCTCGCTGGACTGGGTAGGGCTGTCTTCTCCACAGCGCAGCTGGTTCCTCCCTTCTGCTGCACAGACACAGGGTGATAAATACTGTTATCAATTCCCTGCTGGGCTGATCAGAGCATCCTGCCTGGGCCTAGCCATGCCCCCCACCCCTCAGCTCAGCAGTGTTGAAGGGACAGGAGGGCTGCTCTAGTGCCCCCCAGCTTCTAGCCTGAGCCACTGTAGGCATGTGCCTGCATATCTGGGATGTCTGTACAGTTACAAAGTGATTTAGCCTAGCCAAGTTAGACTAGCCTGTAAAGATTGAATCAATCCAGGCTCTGGCTTTTTTAATGTCTGTCCCTAGCCCAGAAGTTCAGTGCACATCAACTGTTTTCAAAATATCCCAAACCAGTTTAAGATAAACCTGGATGGATATAGTATCAGACTTAACTGATTTATAGTTTCACAGTTAGTAGGGTCAGAAGGGACCTGAGCAGATCATCAAGTCCAACCCCCTGCCATGGCAGGAAAGAGTACTTTCCTGGTGATTGTCAAGCCTTGTCTTAAAGACCCCCAAGGTAGAAGCCAGCACCACTTCACTTGGAAGCTGGTTCCAGAACCAACTATGTTAAATTGGTGTACTGAACTTCTGTCCTAGATTCCCTCCAGATTCAAGTTAACTCACAGCCCCCAAGCATCCCAGGATGCTCTGCACCTCCCCTACAAACCCCATCTCACAGGGTGGGTAGGCTAGCCTTGGCCCAAGCTGTCTGCTCTTGCCAAGCACAGGGGCGTACTCTAGCACCCCACCATTTCTGGCCTGGGCCACTGCAGGCATGTAGCTGTATTTCCAGAATCAGAAGTGAATGTCTGTTTACTTGCTTATCATTTCAACCTAAGCAGTTTAGACTAACTTGCAAAGCTTGAACCAATTCAGCCTGAGGCTTTTTGACTGTCTGCACTAATCTAAGAAAGTATAAGGGGGTCTAATTACATCACTTTCCATACCACTTCTGACTTCGACTCAGAGGCTTCTACATATTTGTTATTTACTCCTAACACTCATTTCCTGAATTTTTTTATATCAGCCTTTCCCCTTTTCCTTTCCTAGATCATAGCAAAACAACTGGACACTGATCAAATGCCTACTGAATTCAATGGTATTAAGTTGGCAAATGATCTGACTCTTGCTGAACAAGGCAAAACCACAGTGGAATGGACAAGAGCTAGTTTTTAGAAACTGTCCAAAGAATCACACTTATTGGGAATAAACTACTCTGGAGTGTTAAGTGGGATCCTGCTGCGCCTAGTCTTGAAACTTGCTCTATACGGTACTCATCACTCACTGGAAAATGGAATTGGCTGTGCAGTGCCCACAGATGCAGGTGATATATGGTAGAGAAAGGGTAACTGACAAAGTGAAGATGTAGCATAATTTTCCCTTTACATGTGAATTACCAGTAAATCAATCTAGATACCTTTAGGGATCAATACAGCGGGGAGAAGCAGGTCTAAAGAGTCTAAGGGCTTGTTTGGATGTGAATGTTGCTCTAGTTTAAAGGAATGCGTGGTTTTAATTCCTAATAGTTAAACTGGTGCAAAAATTCTGTGTAAAAATTTTAATTTTCATTTAAGAGCAACCAATTGAAACACAGAAAACAATGACTGGGGATACTTTTAAACTTAAATACACCCCTTTCAAATGAAACACAGTATCCCTACAGGTATTTGCACCAGTTGTAGGAAATCAGTTTAAAATCTAACATAAATGAAAATGGTGTGACCCCTTTGTGTTGACAAGGCCGACATAGGTCGGGGGAGGTGGCGGTGTGGCAAACCTGCACTTATGCACATAATATGCACTCCTGATTAGGCATAAGAATTTGGTTCTTTGGCAACCTGCACTAATTCTAATTTGCTGTAACAGTCTTTTTAAAGTACCAACAATAACACAAATCCCAGTAGTCCTAGGCAGTCACTTCATTTCACAAGTGTATCTATTGGATGTAACTGTATATATATATATATCAAGCATTTCCTCTTTGTACCTGTTTTCTTCATGTTCCTGAGCAGGCAGTGTCAGGAAATTTACAAGAACTCTGGTGAGCACTTCAAAGAGCAGGACTCTTGTAAATTTCAATATCCTGCCTGCTCAAAAGAATGGAGCAGAGCTGGCTGTGGGTGTAGGGGAGGAGAAAGGAAGTGCCTGCGATCCAGAATGCAACCAGTGCATACAGTAGGTCTAATTCTTGTCCTATCAGCCTTGACGCAATGTGTCCCTTTCCTTCAGCTACTTTAGATAAACAGGAAAGGAGAAAAAAAATCAGTGTTTGCCAAAGGCAAAAACACCAAACCAGTTAGGAAAGAAACCCTTATCGTCAAATATTCTAATTACAATTTCAAACAATAGAGAGTACAATATATTACACAGAAAAAAGGGGCTCGGGGAAAGAACTACCACTCTTACTATGATCAGTACATATAAACACTATGAAAGAAAGAGAGACACAGGTTTTCATGCAAGTTAAAATACAATAAGAACACTACGCAATTCAGAAAGCACATAGGGTCAGAAACTCTCTAAATGTTTTACAAGAATTCATCAATTAAGTCCCTGAAGTTTCTTCCTATTATAACCACTTTACAGATGAGGAGAGTGAATCACAGAGGGCTGAGGTAAGCTGTCCAAGGTTTATTCAACTTCTCTATGGCACGTCTGAGGCTACAACCATATAGTCTAGACTCCTCAGTGCTTTAAGCTAACCACTAGACCCCATTATGAAGTATCCTTTTATTACACTTGAATGCTTGAATACAGTCTATATATCCCCAAAGCCCATGGAGGCAGGTAACACAGGGCTTGCAAAAATGGCCTATTTTGGCTGCCACTGCTGCTTCCACTATCCAACCCAGCCCCCCGCTCCCTCCCCCCGATACACTGGTTAGGATACGAAGGAAGAACACTGTAAGATATGCCCATTATCAAGTAAGTGCGCTATTTTTTCCACAACCCCCAACTGAAAATATAATCCAGCTGTCACCTCAGAATTAATTTAAGACTCCTGCTTTTATAGAATTGTAGACACATCAGGCCAAATTTATAATTGGTACGGGAAGGCACTGCTCCACAAAAATCTGTGTAACTCACTTAGGCAAACGATAAGTCTGGTCTGCAATTAATTTATTCTTTTACCAAGTGAGATTTTACCATTTGCAGAAGGGACATAGCTAGGTGCCAAACAGACTTATTTGTTGGATTGACTTATTTAGCATGATTCTTTTCAACATTTTGTACATTGCATTTTCCTTTTACTAGGTTTTCTTTTGTTTGTAATAATAATAACTAGCAGTTTTATTATAATAATAGAGCTCCAAAGTATTTTAGAACAGTGGTGAACAACTCCTGTGCCCTGCAGGGAAGATGGATGATGCCTGGTCTCTCTGCAAGCAGGGCCTGATCCAGTTATGTAAAGAGGGGCAGGGGGCAGCCCTGCTCCAACCCAGCCATGTGGGTGGAAAGAGAGTGGCTTGGCCCCAACCCCAGTTTGTGGGAAGAGAGGGGATGGTCCAGACTCAACCTGGCTGTGCAGGGCTTGAGAATTTGGCAGCAGGAGAGGGGTAGCAGTATTAATTGCCATTGCTCCCCCACTACCAAATTTCATGACCTGGGGAGCCCCTGGGGCCAGATGCTATAGCTCTACAGGCCAGATTTAGCCCATAAGCCAGAGGGTTTTGAAAGATTAAAAAGATTAGAATTCAGGATTTCCATGCATGTCTTCTAGCCCGTAGCTCACACTGCACTCATTTAAAGAGTGCTGGGATGCAGGATACATTCACCTTTTTAACAGGTTTATTCATGAATAACTCATTATTCAGTAATCTGTGTGAAATGGTTGGGAGGTGCTCAGTCTAGCTCCTAACAAACAGGTGTTCACATTGCAAAAACCACCACGTTTGGCATAAAATTGATCCCTTCTTGGTACTCTTGAGCAGAGATGCAAAGGACTGGTTGCACTGCAGAAATGGACCGCATGTAGCACTCTTGTCACAGGTCCTTCTATGACCAGAGTTAAAGAACACAACTGAGGCACAGCAAAGATGTTTCACCCTACCATTGCCTACACTTTAATACAGAGGCAGCCAAAGGCTGGCCCACGGGCCATATTGGGCCGCGGCAGATTCCATTTCCCAGCAGCCCCTGCCTGTGTCATTGTGGCCAGCTTCCATGGAGCCCCCAGCAGTGGTGGCACCGTGACAGCATGGAGCTAGGGTTTTCATGGAGACCGGCCCCAGCAGCGCTGGGGGTTGGGATTTTGCGGTGGTGAGAGTGGTGATCCACTGCTTGTGTGCCCCAGGCAGGGATGGGCAGACAGCAGATCACAGCACTGCCCCAGCTCCGGACCACACTGTCACCACTGCAACATCCCAGCCCTGGCCATGGAGCAGCTCCCTGCCCAGTCTCCATGGAAACTGGCCACAGTGATACGGGCACGGGCTGCTGGGAAATGGAGTCCGGCCACCACCCAGGTCTGCCATTTTGCCCACCCCTATTTCAGTTGGTCTTTGGTTAAAAAAAGGCCTATAATTTCTTGTGTTGTTAACTCAGAATTTTTATTTTTCCATGCCCTGGCCATTCCTACACACAGCAGGAATTCCATGACACCAATTCTCTAAATCACTTCATAAAGCAGTGGCTGCTCTGCGGAGGTCTCTGTTTGGAAACTCCTACAGGCATTGTCCTCTTGCATCTCTGTCCTTGAACTTGTTTCCTTTTGCTCTCTTTTCTCAAACTCAGTACATCTGAGAAGGTGGCTCAGATCGCTCCTGAGGGAGGACACATTTGGGAAGAAGGAAAGAGCCTCTTCAAAACGGAGCTCAAACAGAACAACGTTTCTATGAGCAGCATACTCTCATGAAAAACAAGTCTATTCTCAATAATGTAAAAGCATGTAAAGATTTGAAGGAAAATTTAAAGCCCCCGACCGAAGACACTTGCTGGAATTATAAACCTGGGCATATTGGTGTTTCTACTTCTGGTACTGTACAACAAGTAGGCAGTGCATAGATCTGGAGATGGATACGCCGAATCAGCCATTTGCTAATAAAACAGGTTTGAGAAAGTACCTAAGTGTTGGCACATTGTTTTAAAAAACAACATATGCTTATATTAGCCTGAACATTTTTCTGCTCACAGTCTCACTCCTGAGAGTAAAAGAATGGGGTGCTACTCAATGCTAAGCAGCAGACATTTTGTCTGCCATCATAAATTGATTTTTGTCTACCGTCATACACTGATTTCTGGTTGGAGGGAATGGAGGAAGAGGGACGTTTTGTACCTATCCTTAATCAACAGAAACCGAAAACAGGGGTATGCACTAGCATCCCATTTGGGGGAGGGAGGAAGAAATGAGGGGAGAAAAAAGAAAAAAGAAAGAGAAACTGTAAATTTTGACCAATCGGAGCATTTCAGTTTGTCCTGCATTGAAAATAACATGACCCATGGCCCACATTCCAAGCCAAATCTCAATCCCTTCCAGCCAGCTGTCAGGAAACCACAGAAGGTGCTTGAAAGAGCACGAGAAATGGCTGGTTCTAATCTCTAGTTTGAAAAAAAAAGAGTGAAGGAACAAGGCAGCTACTTATGGCAGAATGTTATTTTTTCTTCAGTCCCTGCCTGCATATTTTCACAACATGTGTACTCTGTTACCCCGTCACTTCCCTGTTTTCCTTGGGTAAATATCTCTGCTTTGGAATAAAAAAGGCCCTGGGGTGCTACTTGTAAGGACTGTACTCGCCCTGATATGTTGTTTTTGAACTGAGCATATAAAATGGACACATTTCAAATTTGGAGCATAGCCATTATGGATGTTGCTTTTAGTTTAACCTCCCCAGATGCTGAGGGGCTTGTGGGTGGGGTTATGTGCCCTAAACTTTGCCAGATGTAAGGGGCTCATGGAGAGACAAGCATGTTCATCGACTCCGAGAATCTGGAGCCCCCAGATCTTTTTGAATACAGGAAATCATGGTTGGAAAAAAGCACCCTAAGCCAGCACAAGTACTGGACTATGAAAGCACCCCTAACCTTGCAAAATCAAATGCAAACCCTCTGATCAGAGAGAAAATGGATGGGTATGAGCTGTGGTTTTGCCACCAAACTAGCTGGTGGGACACACACAGACAGGCAGAGACATGAACTGATTATGCTCAGCCCCAAGAACACACACTTCCCTTTGAGAGGGTCAGAGGAAGTTTATTAAAGTCCTTATTTACTAGTTCTTCTCAGAGGACAGTCAATACAAATGGAATCTTTCTCCATTTACTCCCCATGCAACACAACTGTCCTACAACACTATGGGGATGGCCCTGTAGCTGACCAGTTCAATCCATCTATCTGCAGCGAGATCCTTCCACAGACAGACAGATGGATTGGATTAGATTAGACATGCATTTCATAGGAGGATGAAACGCAGAACTAAGAATCAGGAAGTACGAGATCTAATTCTGGCTCTGCTACTGATCCCCTTTATGACAGCACGCAAGACACTGCATGTCTCAACTTCATTCCGCATCTGTAAAAGAGGGATAACAATACTCTACCTCAGATTTAGCATTTAGCACTACATAGGATTGGACTGAGTACTTGCAAAAGACTTGATCACAAAAAAAATGTTATATACGTACTCCATCTAATCATGTTCTGATATACTGAATGGTTTCAACTTCCATGTTGATATCCCATCCAACTGCTGGGAGTGCCCCTCCTCATTTGATTGCAAATGCTGTATCAGCTCACTAGTTTACTCAAAGAACCATTCACTCAGATCTGTCTCCACAAAACACAGGTTCCCTGTTGACACCCACACCAGCCTTCTGCAAACCAAACATAATGCAGCCGCTCACATAATTTGCCTTCCCCTCCATTCCAGTTACATACCCTCCATTTCTGAATTCCTCCACTGGTTCATATTTCTCACCCTAGCATTTAGGCCACTACACAGCTCTGCTTCTCCTTACTCATTTACTCCTGTTTCTTAAAACTTTACCTACTTCCCTGCTGTGCCCTCCTTAGGTGCAGAAAGGTTGAGAAACTTGAGGTTGAGACACTCTTCTGAGCTGCATGGTCCCTATCTCCTTATCCCTTCTTCTTTCAAATCTGTTCTCAAGACTCATTTTAACTCAATGCCTACAAGTAATTGGCCAACACAGAATAGCGAGGTTGGAGGCAGTTAGAGGCAGCTGATACCTCTTCATACAGAACAGAACAAGATCAACAAAAAGAGACAAGTAAGGGACATGGCAGAAAATCAGTATAGTATCCAATCAAAATTACAGGGAGTATTTAGGGCTTGCAAAGAAACAGAGGCTTTTGATATCAAAAGAACTAGAATTCTACTGAAGTTAAAAAATCAAAATTTGTATATAGATTGGGCCCCCCAACTCATACCTTAGTTTGTCTCCACTCTGGTGCTATACTCCTCCGTCCCATGTGTGACCTCTGTGATTAGCCAACCTCTGTGATTCTTTCTACAATGAACTGTGGGAAAACTTGCCTGTCCTCCAAGCCAGATGTAGAAGCCACTGGAGGCCTATCACCAATACAGTGATTTTACTGGGCTGGTACCATGCAAAGTGGACATTTTGCTAGCCCAAGTAAAAGCAGAACCCCCAAACTCCAATCCAAACCTCCAACTATGCCATGGAGCCTAGAAGGAAAGGAGTTGGTGCACTGCTCAAGTTAACTCTGAAGTGAAAACATATTTTATGATTGTATGCATCAGCCAAAGAGGTACAAGACCTGGCAGTGTTAATAATCTTGTAACAGGTGATACTAGAGGGAGTTATGCTTGCAAGAAAACAGCAAGAGCTAACTAGATAATGTGTTGCTATGAACTGATGTCTAAGAGTACATGATATATACAGGGCCTACTTGCCATGTTTTAGCATGTCCTGTGAACAGAAGGTGCCTACTTTCCAGGCTCATATGGGACACTGCTAATCAGAATGGTTTTTCTGTTCTAAATTTATTTAGACTTGAGCAACGCAGCCTGGTGAGACACAAAGCTCTAGAGTAGCCTAATGAGCCCCCTGAAATTTACCTCTGAATAAGATACTGGAAGGGATCCAAAATTTCAAGGCATATCAAAGGAAATAATTCCCAAGTAGGTCTCTTAAAGTGCTCTTGACATGCCTGTGTCTACAATCCACATAAGCCTTAATTTTTTTCCAGCACTATTTTCTCACCGTTTCTTTCCTCCTTCCCTTAACAGAGTAAAAAGAAAAAGAAAAAAAACCCAATGCATATTCAAGTACAGACATCAAGAGACCTTTAACAAATTTCTCTCTTGTCAAATCAGTGAAAGACAAGACCACCTGGGAAAACTATGAGAAAGAAGCTTCTCCTTGGGACCCACAGCCAAATGCCAATTACTTATGAAATAAACTATGCTTTGCTCTAGCCTCTCTGGACCAAAAAGCACTGAAAGTGGTGGAGTAACTTGAGTGCTGTGAATTAGTTTTAGAACTCACGACACAAGGGGAACATTTGTAATTGGTTGTCAGTGATGCCATACCCACTTCCTCTCCATTGTCAGGGAAATGGCTGGATCTGAGACTTTTATATCCTATACAAATTTAATTTCAGAATAGAAAAGACTCTCTCCATCCAGCACATTTCAAAGCCACCAATGCCTCCACCACCACTTCTTACAAGCATGTCTTACCCCTGTTCAAGATATGCAGCCACCCTCTGAAACATACTACCTATTGGCCTTTACAATCCTACCCAACATATCCAAAAATCTCTTAGGAACATGTGTTGCTCATCACACTTTATTTAAGGCTCTTCCTGAGACTGCTCTGTGTCTGGATGTGAAGAATTTTGAAGACATCTAAGATTACCCCATCCCATACCCCAAAACCCTTTGTGTGTTTTGCATGTGTGTGCATTTCTAAAAGCATCCTATGTAAGCGCATGGACACTTTACATTATTGTCTTTTCATCCTTCCAGCATGTGGAACTGAGGCAGTAAGTATCCCCTGTTCGTATGTAATTTCTTCAGAATCATATCAGGAGTTTCTAGCACAGGACTTAGCATACAAGTTCAGAGAACTGACGTCACACCATCTCCCACCCTTAAGAAAAAGGTTTGCTTTTAAATCATGTCTAATTTCAGCTGTATCCTTAAAACTCCCAAACTCTGTAAAACCAGTACAAGCTATGCTAAATCAAACAGTGTTCTTACCATCAGATCTACCCTGCAACTCTTCCCAATCAGGGAATCTAAAATTACCATATTTACAGCATCTGCAGCTGAGCCAAGTACAAAACAAGATGAATAGCTGTGACGCACAAGGCAATGTGTAAAAGTATGCAGCTGGGTCTGCGAACAATATAGGCACTTGGTGCTAAAGCTCATCTAATGCTTTTCACAGACCAGAGCAACAAAAAAAAGGAGAGGGGGGAGGGAGGAGGGGAGAAATTCCAGTAAGATGAGTGAAAACATAGCACAAGTCCCAGGCTGCTCTGCTAATAGGCAATTGAAATGACTCACAAAAGAACTAGGAGGGAATTCAATTAATTAGGGACGTGACTGCACTGAAGGGAGGAGGGAAAGAAAAGAATGCTGGCAATATAAGAAACTCGCTCCTCTCCATTCGCCTAAGAAAAGGTTTATAAGAGAACCTCAGGGGAAGAGAAAGGAGAGCTTGCCAAAGCGGCTCCCCCTCCCCCCCCCCCGCCTTTTCCCCTTACGATTCCACATATAAAGGAAAAGGCCACGCTGAAATCCTCTTGGATCTACGGTGGGAGAAAAGGACATGAGTGTCTATCTTGGGTTCAATCCTGGATTTCTAATGAAAAGTTTTCACAATAGAAAGGAAGCAAAGGAATAGCATCTGTGATATTAATCATGTCACAATCAGGTTACTAGCGCTTATTTACTGAAGAAACTGGAAGGCAGAGAGGGATTCTTTGGGCTATGTTTATATGATGTTACTAATACTGTTTTTGCAATCCTGCCCCACTCTCTGACCCATGTGATAATCGGGCAGAGGTGAGAGGTTGGGGTGGGAAGAGGAAGGTGAAAATGTGAAAGGAGAGAGGGCTTATTTGGAGAAGAAAGAGAAAGTGACAGAGAAGAGGGATTGACAGAAACAGAAGAAAAGTACAGTGAAAGTCTATGAGGAAAGGGAAGCAATAAAATGAAGGCAAAAGGGACCTGGGGAGGTGACTAGGTGAGCAGGGTGGGGAGGGAGAGAAACTGGCTGTTAAAGGACAAAAGGAAGCATAGGGGGAGATGGATCCAGAGACAAAATGGTGGATGGAAGAATTAGGAAACCCTCAATCAGTTCACAGTTAGAACCTGCAGTTACCGTGAACCTGAAAACAGCAGCACTGATTCTGCAGCAATGTGCAACACTGGAATCAATCAGACCTCAGGAGCCTCATGTCCCCATGAAGCCATTATTAGATTAATACCTTAATATCACTTCTTTACCAGGTCCCCAAGCAAGCACAAGCTGGACTTCCCAGCTCATGATTAGTTGATTCTGATGATGGGTTAATGGGGACATGAGAGCTGGATAGACAGATTGGTGGGCAAGCATTTGAACTGACTGAAGGTTCAAGGATACTATACATGGGATATGAAGCCTTTGGGCACCAGCACAAGTTCAAATGTAGCCTAGACTGGTACTGCCTAAAGCTATTGTCACCTGATTGGCTCTTCAGCAGTTTATGGGAAAGAAGGTACTCACTATCCATCCAAATTAACACCTGTGGGGCTCTGCACTGAGTTGCTGTACAATGGCTTTAAAAATGCTCTAATCCAGAGAGATGAAGGGAGAGGCAGAGAGAAACATGGAAGAAGCCTGCAGTTTGCTGCCTGCCCTGGCAATAAAAGGAGGATTTCCGTTCCCAGGGCTTTCAATCCCCACCTTTCATCAACAGGAAAACATACAAATCAAATCACACTCTTCACCCAGGGAACTGCATTTTAATGTTATCTCCACTGCTAAATGAGTTTTAGAAGAGCAGAAGATTTCTGTGTGAGCAGTCTGTATTTGCTGTAACAGAGAAAACGTGTGAAATGGTACTTTTCACAATGGAACATTTTTATGTGTTCAAGATGTGCTGAGAAAAGAAGGACTTATGTGATACTTAGGTAACCAAAACACGTTATACTGACAGAAACACCTTCATAATGGCATCCACAAGGGGACTCCACCAATTCATCTATATTAATTTCCTTCTACCAATTTTGTTTCTAAAAAGTGCATAGGTCAGTCTGAAGGCAGTTCTGTATCTTTTACCCCAGCCTGGCTCTGGGAAACGCTGTATTGTCAGAGGTGCCATTTTTTTGAAAGAGACATAAAATTGAGACCCGAGTACTTGGGACCAGTGGCATGCTTGCAAAGGTATGAATCCGGGTATTCAAGGCTGAATTTAAACTTGATTTCAGCTTCTACCAGGCTGAGCAGGAATACTACAGGCAAGGACAGGAAAAAGAGTACCCACTCAGCACTTAAGTGCTTATATAACAACGCCAATATCATATAAAATCTATAATACAGTAACATAAAGGCCAATTCATTGAGCTAAGCCACACAGCAAAGCCAAACTACTCAGTCAAAGCATCAAAATACACAACACCCTATTCTTCCTCAAAGCTCCTTTCTCACCACATCCACACCTACCCCCCATCCCCCGGCTCCCAAAGCTAAGGACAGACATTACACATAACCCAGTTTAAGAGATCAGAAACTGGTTTAAACCTGTAACAGAACTAGGGTGGCCATCACAGAGGCCATTCCGTGTTTCTGTTACTCTGTCCTCTATTGATACGAAACCCAATGCCTTTATGTCCTCTATTTTTCTCTTCTAGAGCTGTGGCACACAGGGACAAAGGCAGAATCAACAGATAGATGGTAATGCTCCTCTGTTGTTTTCTTAATGGGGTGATAAACACTGAGTTAAGGGTGAGAAACACTCCTTGCTGGGCTGCTAGGGGGGAACCCCTCCCTAATCAGCATGTCCTGCTGCTCAGCTCTCAGGAAGGGAAGGGAGGGCTGTTCTAATATCCCCCAGTTTCTAGCCTGACTGACTGCAGGCATTTGCCTGCATTTCTAGGATGTCTGTCTGGTTACAAAACTGATTTAGCCTAGCCAGGTTAGACTAACCTGCAAAGATTGAATCAATTCAGGCTCAGGTTTTTTGAATGTCTGCCCCTAGCCCAAGTAACTAATTAAACAGGTTTTGCAATACACTCAGAAAGTTGTCAATTTCAAATCAAAACTTAAAAAATTTACTAGGGCTCTGGCCTCATCTTCAAGAATTTTGTTCTTTTTATTAGATCTTGATCAGATGACTCTCATATAAATTGCAGGCTAGGTCAACTTATACCTCAAGGCTATCTGGTATCATTTTGTTCTTTAGCACTTTTTTAGCCAGTTGACAGTGGCAAAACATGATTTTTCTGTATTTGACAATGTAATTTTCCTTCCCTGGCCCTATTTAAAATTTCTTGTACATATTTAATTATCCTTAATCAAACCTGGCTAATGAAACATAGCAGCCTTGCCCTTCCCTGGCTGCTATTTCTGTTTTGGCCCAGCATGTCCTTTGCTTACTCTTTCCAACAGAACAAGCAGGTTTCTCTCTTCCCTCTTGGGTTTTAAGGTTCTATTGCCGTCAGGCATTATCGCCAGGGACACCACTGAAAATGGAATGAATAACTGAAAGCACTCTGCAAAACTACTGCAACCAGAGAGCAGACAGTGTAGGCCTACTAGGCTTTCCTTTGCTTTTTGGCCTAGCAGAGCCTGTTGGTCTCTACTGCTGTACTGAGAATATTTTCTGTCTAGAAAATCTGGAAGAAAAACCAGATTAGTCAAACTGGTCACAGAACTCTTTAAGGCCTTGCTATTTGGCCCAGGATTTTGGGCACTTGCAGAATATGGACACATTGTTTTTCTGTTTCCCCATCTACCTTTGCCATTTGCCAACATAGCAATTTAAAAATAAGCTTTCACTTTCTGAGGTCCCTTAGAAAAGCATGGTCCTACTCATGTCCACACAGCGGAGACACTGTGGATGTAGCCCTTCACCACATAACATCACTGAGGAGAATTACTCACATGCCATTCACAAGGTAGAAGTTTGATGCCAGGTATGAGAGCACGTGTAGATATGACTACTGCTGGCTTTGCAGGCTAATGTTTTTAAAAGTAACTGATAACTTTGCCGGCATTTAACAGACAATTTCTGGGTGCCCAATTTAAGGTAACTTGGGCCCAACTTTCGGGCTAGAAACAGACATTCAAAAAGCTTGAGCCTGAATTGATTCAATCTTCGCAGGTTAGTCTAACTTGGCTAGGCTGAACTAATTTGTATCTGGACAGACATTCTCTCTGGACTGAGGAAATTCAGGCACATGCCTGCAGTGGCTCAGGCTAGAAGCCAGGGGGTGCTAAAGCAGCCCTCCGTTCCCTTGCAAAGTGATGAGCTGAGGGGGACAGGACACTCTGATTAGGGTGGTCTGCCTGCACCATGCCAGGCTTTTCTCCACTGGCTGCTCAAGGGGCAGGAGTGTTGCCAGACCCCAGGCCCCTGTTAGCACTCAAGTGGGGGAGGGTATGCAGTGCATGCATCAGTTGATGATACGGAGCTTTTCAATCTACCTCTCCCTGCTTCTTTATACTGTCTGCAGCAAACTGACAGGCAAGCAAGCCAGCAGGGGGATGATAACAGTGATTATCACCTCATCAGCAAAACAATAGGCCCTCTCCATTAGTTCAAACTCTTCTTAAACAGCTTACTAGAGGACCTGTTGATTAGGTCCAAACAGCCTTAAGCAGTCCCTGTTCTGTCTGTCTGTGCCAGTGAAACTGGAGAGAGAGACACAGATACCTCTCAGCATTAGCTAGCATACCATATGCCTAGGATCTGTGGGACTGGAGTCCATGCTGTGGGAGATGGGAGGGAGGGAGGGGAAGATTCCTGCTTAAGCAGCAAGCAGTGAGGCAGGGAGGTAGGGTAGTGGGAACCAAGGCAGACCCTGCTGTACCTGCAGTCCCTGCCAAGCTCCAGCTAGGGAGCAGAGGGATGAGGCCAGCCCTGCTGTGGAGTAGAGAGCCCCACCCAGTCCAAAGAGCATGCTGAAAGAGTCTGATTTAATTTAAATCAGCAAGACGTCTGTGACAGACATTGCATAAACCAGTTTGAGCCAAATCAGTTAAGTCTGATACTACATTCAACCAGGTTTCTCTCAAACCAGTTTCAGCCATTTCAAACTGGTTTATGTGCACTGAACATCTGTTCTGTTACAGGTTTAAACCAGTTTCTGATCACTTAAACCAGTTTATGTGTAATTTCTGTCCCAAGCCTTGAAGCCAGAGGTCAGCAACCTTTTTTGGCACCAGGCCTAATGGCTAAGCTTGGGTGAAGGGCAGCCTGCTGCCACGAATTGACGGCTGCTGCCACCACTGTTTCTCCACATTGCCCAGTTGTGGTTTTAGGGTCAGTTGTTCAATAACTGGCCTACCTGCTGCATCCAGCCTGTGGAGCTGAGGCCTTGGCAGCTTTCAGTAGCAGGGGCTTAGCTTAGCAGGAGAAAAGCTCCCTGCTGCCCAGCCTCCCAGTCACAGTGCACCACAAGCTAAGCCCCTGCCACTGAAAGCTGCCAAGGCCTCAGCTCCACAGGCTGGATGCAGCAGGTAGGCCACAGACTGCTGCACCCTGTTTTAAGTGGCTGAACAACAAAAAGCTATAGCTGAAGTTGAAGACCGACTACCTTGTTCTATATTTGCCTGGCACTTTGGGTCTTTGTACCATGAAGAGGGGGCTTAGGTGTTGCCACAGTACAAATAAAGTAAAAAAATAATAATAGTAGGATTTCCAGGTACTCGGCATGTCAAAAAATCCAGCTCAAGTGTCTGGACTCTGCAGAGTAACTCCAGGTTTATGCCAATGGGAACTCCACTGAAATCAATTGAGCCAGACCAGGGTAAAACTGTGGTGAGCAAGGCCCAATACATTTAAAATTAGATACTCAAAAATTAAGGCAAAATGTGTCTACATTGGAAAATTTTAGTCTTAATTTTTCCTGTCCTCCACTCTATGTGGCACTGCAGGCCTCAAAAGAAGTCTTGGGAAAAAAGAAATAAGCCACATTTCTAATGTCTAAGGTTCCTAGAACAGGTCTCTTATTATTAGCTCCTTTGCATACACTGGAACTGACATCAAAGGAATTAGATCAGCATTTATGAGTCTGGTACTTTGTCAGCTCAACTAAAACAAACAGGTTCAAGCTGCAACAGTCTGTCAAGTGAAAGCAGTGGGAAGTTTGGACATCACTTAGGGGAAGTAATGTTAAAAGCATGTTTGAAAGAACTAGAATGCAAACAATATTGTCGTGTCATCTTTCTTTTAATATTGGGGGGGGTTGTCTCCTCATGGTAAAAGCTTTTCAAAAGGATTCAAGTTACACTGTCTCCTCACTAAAAGGGGGTAAATGTTAAGCCATTTTCTGGGCCGGGGTAGTGCTTATTTGTACTTCTGGGGCAGTGGAAAGGGACTATAAAGCTAGCCTAAACAGGGGATTTGTCTGGCATAATAAATTCCCTGGTACTTCTGTCATCCTACCGTGATGTCAAATGTCTCCCTGGGGCATGGACAGAACTTGCTGCATACAGGTCATCTAAATTTAACATAATTGTTCCTTGGGGCCAGGTGAAGTTAAAGGCTTAGCCTCTATAGATAAGATAAAGATAAAGGTGGTGTGCTGCCATTTTTGCTCTTACCCTCAACTGTGCTAAGTATTTCTCTAATGCAGCAGAGAAGTCAGTCCACTGAAGTTTCTGTCCCACTTTTTGTAAAAACGGATCATCACACAGACGTAAAGCAAACTCATGCCTAAAGTGTGCTCCTCTTCTTGCTCCTTTGTGATGCACAGACTACTGCTGGCATTTGGGTCTCCTTGATTTTACAACAGAAATATCAAGATTGTCAGTCCTGAAATCCGTCTTTCTGCTGGAGGCCTACACCAGTTTCTGCACGTGCTGGAGAATGTTATCACTGGAGGCAGAAACTCAAGCTGCAGCAATCCCTGCCCTGCTGCATGGAACATTCCTGGCACTGCTAAGTCTCATACCCTCTAGCCAAAACCACAGCATTTAACAAAGGTTGTTAAATCTGATTGTGGCTGACCTGGCTACAAGGCAGTTTGGTCTGGCCTGGGCAGATAGGGCCAAATTGAAGGAAAAATCTGTTTTAATATCATTTAATAAGAGCAGGCTAAAACATGTTTTGAAGGTTTCTGTTCACTCATTTGTTTTGAAACCCGCTATAATACATGTATCTGGCCATAGTCGATATAGGCCAGAAAAATATGTTATAACCAATTTGGCAAAAACAAAGTCTGACTTGGGTCCTTTGGCAGTGTGGACAAAGCCATAGGCAGCCTTCACTTTCCAAATTCCTCTACTATCTTTAGGACTCTGTTTTTCCCCCCTCTTGAGTTTCTTAATTATTTTCTTTCTTCCTTGCTTTCTTTCGCTTTGAGAGTTTTTCTGTAGATCTCTCTCATTTATGCTGGCCTTTCCTTACACTTGCTTTCCTTCTATCTCATCTCATAGAAACATATATTAATCTGTCATTCTTATCTTTCTATTCCTTTTTCCTTTACCACCCACCAATACCCAGGTTGACCTACCTTTCTTCTTTGCCACATCCCAGATTTAACTCCTTCTCTCCTTTTCTGCTCCCTTCCTGTCCCTTCTCTGATGCACCTACTTGAACACTTATATTCATATTCAGTATGCCTAAAATTCCCCTGCACTTTGAGCTCAAGATATTATTCTTCTGCCACCACTACCCTAAAACAATTACTGTCTCTTGTTGTTGCCAGTGTAGAATGGCTACTGCTTTTCAATGGCAAGCATATCACCATATCTATGTAGATAGTAAATTGTTTTGAGAGCCCCCTGTTGAACACTACTAAAGGCCAGATCTTCAGCTAGTGTAAACTGACACGGTTCCATTAGCTTAAATGAAAACAAGTCAGTTTATACCAGCGGAAGATCTGGTCCCATATAAATGCAATTGCTATGATTATTAGAAAATAGGCACCCAAGGGACCTAATGGAATCCTTCAAAATAATTCTTGTGATAAAATCTGATAATGCTTTTTTGTTTACTGGCAATGTTTTCTAAAGAAGAAAGTCCAGGAAAAGGGAACAAAGACTGAAAGAGAGAATTGAAGCAGCACTACTTTGCAAAGAAAGAGAGAGAGAAAAAATAAACAAATGGAGTAGTTCAGCAAAGAAGAGAATGGGGAAAAGCCACAACTTAAACCAGGCTGACACATTGGGTTTTTTCCCCATTTTAAACATTTCTTATGTTTTCAGCTCTGCATATTGGATCAGAAGAGTGAGCTTTCATCTGCCTAACATTCACAGCAAGGTTGCTGGCATCAGTCTATCTTTTGTAAGATGGCTGATGATCCAAAAGTCTACATGTGGAAAAGCCTTCTGCCATTCCAGGAAGAACTTTCAGGAATTCAATTTGAATGTAAAAGTAGAAGGACACTGAAGTCAAGGTCTGCTGAGGTGCTGAACAGCATAAAAAAGTAAAGGGATTGTATTGTTTTGTGTAGAATATGCTCGGGTTAATTAAGCTATGGATATTATGATCATTTTCTGTAGAGCTGTATTCCCTAACAAATCCAGATCTTTTAGGAAGAAAAGAACCTTATCAATGTCCTGTGCTTCAGAACCAGGAAGGGGGGGTCTCAGGAAAGACAAGCTGCAGTAGTGACTGTATAATAAAGAGATACTCCCCAATGGAAGATTGTAGGAGAGTTACTTTTATTATTATACTAAGGGAGTTCTGCTACAACCATTTCCAAGAACAGCTTCAGACCCATTATTCAAAAACATTTTGGATGGATGTGACAAACTGGTTAGGCGAAACTGAGTAAACAGATGAAGCCTAAGAGCTTGTGTACATAATGGCCCCCAAAGAAGAATAAGTCTTATTGAACAAGCCAACCTCTATTCATACTTTAGGTTTTGATATGGGTTGGCTCTTACAACTTGTGTAGACTTCCAGCCAAATAATTGCTTAGGAGGGTATGTATATAACATCTGAATAAGAATAATCTATTTGCAGCCTTAACTATGGACTAAGACAATAATTTGTCTAAGAATACCGAATTAGATGACTTTTAAAATGGCAGATCTTGGCTAGGGACAGACATTCTAAAAGCCTGAGCCTGAATTGATTCAATCTTTGCAGGTTAGTCTAAACCTGGCTAGGCTGAATCACTTTGTAACTGGACAAACATCTCAGAAATGCCAGCACATACCTGCAGTGTATCAGGCTTGAAGCTGGGGGGTGCTAAAGCAGACCTCCCTTCCCTTATCCAGCACTGAGATGAAGGTGGGGGAGGCAAGGCCATTAGCCCAGCAGGGAACTGATAACAGTGACTGTTACCCTTAACTCAGTGTTTATCACCCCATTAAGAAAACAAAAGAGAGACATTACCAGCTACCTGTTGATTCTACCTGCTGATTCTACTTGTTTATTTAGCAGGGACCATAGCCAGTATGTGGTCTGCTAGCTAATACACAGACACCTCTCTGCAAGGCAGAGGGGAAGGGGGACTTCCTGTTTATCAAGGAGTAGTCAGGGGGAAGAGGAGGGGGAAGAAGTCCACAGTCTGTGCCAGAGCAGCAGCCAGGGAGCAGAGAGGAAGTGATAGCTCTCCTGTAGAGCAAAAAGCCCCGCCCAGCCCAGAGAACATGCTGGGCTGCTGGGGGAGTCTGATTTCTCTTAAACCAGCACAGGGTCTGGACAGACGTTGCATAAACCAGTTTAACCCAAATCAGTTAACTCTGATGCTATATTTAACCAGGTTTATCTCAAACCAGTTTCAGCTATTTTCAAACTGGTTTATATGCACTTAACATCTGTTCTGTTACAGGTTGTGGCTGCTGGGCTTCGAATATCCGTTCTTGTGTGACCTTCACCCTGGTGGTAAACGTAGGGCGTCCTATGGGCTTGTGTCATCGACCAAGCAAGTGCCTCCTCGAGTCGCCTCCCCCGTTCTCGCCTTAGTCATCCCAATACTCCCACCTGGGGTCCGCTCGAACGTCAGCTGCAGCTCTGACTCCGTCTCCGAGTCTGTGTAACTTCTGTCCCCAGCCTTAGTATGTATACATGTGACCCTATTAAGCCACAGGAAACTAATTAATTCCACAAAAGGTTAGTAGTTGTAAACACAAGTACTATCCTACGGTGGCATTCTTTAGTGCACAGCAAGGCACATGTAGACATTGATGGGGCTGTGTGGGATGTGAGGGTGCTTCAGTGTGGGAGCTGCCTGCCAGCTAGCCCCACACTGGAACACCCTCATTCTTCAGTCAGGCCCTCCACAGCTTGCTGAGCCAAGTCAGAGCAGCCCTGGACTGGCAGACTGACCTCCCTGGACCTCTGGCTAGCTAGGGCTGCTCTGACCTGGCTCAATGTTCAGTGGTCCCAGATGCATGTATAAACACAGCAGCCAGGAACAATAAACTTTGGCGCAATATATATCAGATTTTATTGCGTCACATTAATTTCACATGCCCATAGAGAAGTTCACAGTTTTAAATGGACTGCCAAGCAGATGGCACCACTGAACCGGCTCTGGAACTATCAGGATGGATTACATTTGCCATATTTCGTCACCTGTATTCTTCAAACCTGTTCAAACAAGGGTTAATTTTTTGAGGTGAGAAGGGAAATCAATTTTTTGGTTGATTCATGCCTTGTCTTTTTGGAATTCAACTAATGCCATTTGTAATAGCATTTTTTTGTGTGTGTTACACGACTAGGAAAGCTTCTTCCATGAGAGACTGGGATGAAACCAAGTAATTTCATAGCGCTGACTTTTAGTTCCTACAGATATGGCCCACATTAGGTCCATCTACATGTGCAATTAATGCAAAGCAATTAAGTCCAGAGCAGTTTGAGCTGGAAGAAACTACTCCCGGGTGCAGCACCTATATATGAACCCAAGACAACAGCAATCTGAGCTGGGGCAAAACAGCTAGGCTTGCAGGGGACACTGAAGATCAGGCCAGGCTCCGGGTAATGGCAGTGGGTGGCAGAGGGTGCTGAAGTGTGAAATCATGTGTTTAGGCGGTAAGCAGGTGTCTGGCCCTGGCTGGCTGGTCTAACTGGGGGCAATTTACGCCTCCAGTCAGCATCTATATATACATTTAATTGGAGTAAATTACCCTGCCATGAGTAGTACCATGCCCGACAGTACTATTTTACAGCAGAGTTAATTAGTTTACTAAGGCCTAATAACATTTGCTAGGTAGACAGTGATGCTTTTCTCCACAGCTAATTAGTCTACTCCACAGTAAAAGGCATGTATAGATGCACCCATTCAGATTTTAGCTGAGTAATAGGGCAAGTTATGGTAACTTACTACCAGTGTCTAAAAGCATCAAATATTTTAATTCTAGCCAGTACTGATCCTCTTTTGGGGAAAAAAACAGTCAAGAAACTAACACAGAATGCACAGATGACAAAAAAATTCTGCATTGCAAGAGTATATTTGGCTAGGCTACAAATGAAGACAGATTTTATATGGTATGTAGGAAAGGATGTCATAGAACCTATGCCAACATCAAATACATTCCAGCTTTCTTATCTAATCAAACAAGCTTTCTAACAGCTGATACATCAGGCCAGGTCTTTGAACCAGTTCTGTGCCTTTGGAACAGAAGACAATTTTAAATGTTAAATTATGATCCTTTTGACCATAATGAACTTGATCAGCAGCAGAAAATTGTTTTCAATCAATGATCTCCAAAAGTTCCCTTCTGTTTCTTTCCAGACCACTACACAAAATGTCACGGTGTATAAAATATTTTGATCTGGTCTGCTGCCATTCATTTTACCCCTCCATCACTATTTCTTAAGCTTTACGAGGTGCTTCAATAGTAGTTTTAGTCCTAGAAAAGGCATGTTCCTGCTTTCATATGGAAACTGCAAGCAATTACTGCCTCCCACATCCTGAAAAACTGGCACTTTACTCCTAGTCCCATAGTTGGGGTTTTTTTTAATGACAACAACATTATTAATAGCAAATAAGCCCTGGCTCATGCATGGTTGCAATCAGATATAGATAATGTTGGTAACCACGATGTAAGGTTCTCACGCATGGCTCTGCCAATGAACACTAATCCTAACATGCACTGGCCTCTTTTGGATATTTTGGTCCTATATTTCCATTTGCTGTCCTTTGTGACTTGGTCCAGATCTGCAGTATTCCTGCCACTTCAAACCTAGCCTTGCAATACAACTAATGAACTTATTATTATTGTAATCAGTCATATATAAGGTTGATATTTTACAGATAAATAAAAAATGGGCCCCTGCTCCAAAGATCTTGCAATCTAAATTACATACCTTAGTTTGTGGTCTCCAGAGGTTAAGATTTTTCCTGACTACAGACACCAATTACACCAAATTTTGCAGTAACTTTGTGATATACACAAATTGAAACAAGAAGTTGCCCAAACTTATTTTCATTTGTAATCAGGATTGTGAAGCTAAATCATCTGAACCCTCCATTCTTCCTCCAAACGATAAAATCACCTATAGTTTCCAAAAGTCTGCAAACTGTACAACAAAGGATGGCCACTTTGATCAAATCAACATGTGCATTCTTCTTGACCTATTCAACACCTGACACCAGTTCAGTATATATTTCTTGCCCTCCCTCCTTAAACATAGCACCTAGAAACTTTGCTGTGGCTAAGCAGGCCTGTGGGAATTCATTAATTTGCAGCTAACTAATTCATGAAGCACAACCCTGCGTAATAGTAGGAAATGCAAAGTTGTTTCACTTGCATTTGAAGAATTACATTGAGAAAAGCACTTTTCTACTGGTAGAAGTTGCTCCTAAACTACAGTGTACAGCTCTATCTAGCAAAACCTTTCATTGGTGATTAGGCCTCTACTTCAAGGCAGATGAATGCAGGGTAATTGCATGTTTTCTTTCCCTAGTAGTCATAGTAGAGCAACCCTTTGTTATTTATCATACTCAGAGAGTTTGATGGAAACCTGCTGAGATCCTGTAGGATGAGTGTCACAGACATTAGACATTAGGGCTGGAAGGGACCTCGGGAGATCATCGAGTCCAGCCCCCAAGTTTGCCTGGACACTTCTAAAAGGTGATGGCAGGTGTTTTGATATAAGTGCTGCATTAGTGGGGTTTGGTAAGGTGAATGGCTGAATACCTGGATGCCTGCCTGCAGTGTTTGCTTGTTGGACTAGTGCCTGTCTGCAGTGATGGGCTAACTGCATGTTTTCTGACTGTATCTGTTAGGTAGCAAATCTGTCTGCAGGACCCAGCAGGTTAGCTGGTGACCTGATTACTAGGCCTGTGCAAGTAGGCAGCTATTCAATCCAGCTTTGGATCTGGCTGCTTTGGATGCCAGGTAACCGATCTGGAGCTCTGGACTGGGTTTCTGCTTTGATCTGGCCAAAGCGGCTCCGAAGCTTCGGAGCCACCTTGGCCATAGGGTATAATGGGAAATCAATGAAATATCTATAACTTTGTAGTTTTTTGTCTTAAACTTGCAGGGGTGGTGGCCCCTGGTGAGGCCACAAAGCCTGCCAAGTTTCAAGAACATTGGTGCAGGGGCTTGGGGGGAACTGCACCTCAAGCTGCAGACAAGCAAAGTTCATGACATGGGTGACACTGTGTGTGTTAAGGCGCAGCACGGTCAAAGCTGCAGGGACGGTATCCCCTGCTGCGGCCATGAAGCCTGCCAGCTGTCAAGGAGATAGGTGCAGGGGTTCTGGGGCCCTGCACCTGTAGCTGCTGACAGGCAAAACTTGTGACATGGGTGCTAGTGCAACTGACTGTGTCTGTCTTGGGGCAGTTGATGGTCTGTATTGATTATTTCCTCTCCTTAGTCTGTCTGTGGTTTTGTAGGTGTTAATTACTGCTAATTAACTAGTTACATTAGCTAGCAACTGTGTATTGAGCTGGTCCCTGAGTGAATCATGATTAATTGGTAACTGGTAACACAGTAGCTTAGCAGCCAGGCCTGCAGTAGTGTCTCCCATGCCCCAAGACAGACACAGTTGCACAAGCCCCAAAACCCCCCTGCACCAATCTTCTCGACAGCTGGCAGGTTTTGTGGCCACAGCAGGGGCTACCATCCCTGTAGCTTTCATTCTGCTGCACCTTAACACACACAGTGTCACCCATGTCATGAGTTTTGCTTGTTCGCAGCTTGAGGTGCAGTTTCCCCCAAATCCTGCACTTATCTCCTTGAAACTTGGCAGGCTTCGTGGCCTCAGCAGGGCCACCATCCCTGCAGTTTTCACCCCCCTGTGTTGTAACACATAGACATGACATGAGTTTTGCTTTCAGGAATTTGGGGTGGAATTCCCTCCAAACCCCTGCACTGATCTTCTTGACACTTGGCAGGCTTCAGGCTCTCAGAAGAGGCTACAATTCCTGCAAGTTTAATCCAAATCAGACAAAAAGCAGCAAAGTTATAGCTATTTCATTGATTCCTCATTATACCCTATGGCCAGATCTCCGAAGCAGCTCCAAAGTTTTTCCAAACCACTTCGGAAAGCCTAACGAATCCAGCGCTTTGATCCAGCCATGCTGCTTTGGATGCCAAAGCGTCCAAAGCTTCTCCAGATCCAAAGCAGGGTCCAAAGCCTCGCACAGCCCTACTAATTATACCTCCCAACTGAGTGAGGAAAGCCTAGAACCTGGGTCTTCTGCTCACTTAGCAAGTACTTTAGCCATTAGATTACTGGGCTAAGTGGGAAAGCTGTCCTCTCCTTTTCAGTTCATTGGTACCTGGGGCAATATTTTCACCTATGGCAGAATAGGAAAACCTAATCTGTGTCTAAGTGCCAAAAATTCAGTTTCGCTGGTTTGGCAAAAGTGCTTCTGTTTTGGCATGTAAAGATGAAGCAGGGTTGGGCTTTAGGGGTGACTTAGGGCACTGACATGTAGCTCCCTGCTGCAATTAATGGCACTTTGTAGGAAGCACCATGAGTTACAGCATCCCACACCAACCCAACAGACATTGGCTGTTGGGTTCAAGGGGTTGTGGGATCAAGCTGCAGTTTGGAGTGGCTGTGTGTCTGCAGCCACTCTCCCCTAGCCCTGCCCTTCCTCCTTCCCAGCTCCCACGACATTTTAGAATGGGAGGAGGGAAAGGGGCTGGAAGAAGTCTGGCTTAGGGTTTGCCCAAACTGTGCTGGAGGGTGGGGTGGGTGGATTAGAGCCCCCTACATCTTTGGGGGGCTCCAATGCACCCACCCCACCCTCCAGTGCAGGCTGGGCAAACCTCAGATGGAACTCCCTCCCTTCCTTTCTTTCCTTCCCATTCTTAAGATAGCACTGGGGGAAGAGCTGGGTGGTTTCAGCTCAGCCCAGCCCTGCTGTCGGCGCACACTGACAGACATTAATGAAGGTGCTCCGCTTCAGAGTGGAGCATGATCTCATGATCAGGCATTTTTAAAGTGCTCTGTAGTTGTGCACTGACAGAAATGCATGGTTGTAGAGTGCTTCAGGGGCCAAATCATGTGACAAACTGTCACTTCTGCCAGCGCCCTTAGTAGCTCTACTGGGGGCTGAGGGAAGACTCATGGACTAGAGACAAAACTATCAACCTTGAGCAGCATCAGATAGAAGGAATATTTCTTGGATAGGAGTCACAAAGTGTTCCTGGAGACAAAACATGTCACAGAATCAGAAAGAACAATACAGGAGAGATGAAAGAACAGTGAAGCTATTTGGTAGCATGTGACCTCCAGGAGGAAGAGAACCAGAGTTCATCAGACACAGATAGGAAATCACTTACAGTTTCTCAGCACAGGTATTACTGCTGAGAATGCCTCAAATGATTCAATGCAAGGGATCAGAAGCAGACTTTATTGACCAGAAGATAGGTGTCACATAGCGACAGAAATAGGGTCTCTGCAGCCAAGACAGGGAGAACAGCAGTGGTAGTTAGGAGATTCCCATCCTGTGAAAGAAGAGAAGCATCCATTTGTCAGCTTGCCTTGGAATTCTGTGACACATGCTGCATGCCTTGAGAAGGGGGTGACAGGAGATTTCTGACATTCATGGGTCTTTAGATCACTACCTCTTATTTATCTGTGCATGTAAGTACCAACACTACTGACAGGAATGGCCCTGATCAGATCAAGTGAGACTATGCAGCTCTGCACAGGAAAATAAGGGGGCTTGAGACACGTGATATTCCCATCAATCGTCCCTGTTGTACGGAAAGGCAAAGCCATTACATTATGAAAGTAATATGTGGCAACAAAGATGGTGTCAGCTAACTGGCTTCAACTTCTTTGAAAACAGTTCTGTGGAAGCAGACTTCTATGCAGGGATAGGATTCACTGGTCAAAGACTGGGAAAAGTATCTGTGGACATCTTCACAGGCTTACCTGGAGAAGAGGACTTTACACTAGTACTATGAGAGATGGTGACAAAAGTACACTGCCAACTGCACAATTAGATCAAGAGATGAGGACAAGGAAAAAGGGCTTAACTCTATAAAATGATAGGAAACCACAGGGTTAAAAAAAAATCAAGAGAAAAAAAATCAGGAAAGTCTGCATAGTATATTTAATGCCTATCTATGAAAGCAAAGAATATGGGAAATAAGCAGGATGAACCAGTCATAATCTGTAATGTTACTTATGGCTTAACTAGCATTAAAGAAACCTGGATAAACTGCATGATTTGAATATCAACATAGAGGGATATAATGTATTAAGGACAAATATGAGGAAAAAAGATACTCAGTATTTGCTTTGCTCCAGTTTACACATACATACACACAAGGAACAAAAAATCCGCCACCCAGAATACCTCAGGACCAGGCAACTTGCAAAACTAATATAAACATACAAGGGAAAAGGATGCAGATCATGATAAGGAAAGAACAAGTCAAGGAACTTTTGACAAATGTAAGTGAATTTCAGCCAGCAGGGCTGGATGGCATTCATCCCAGGGTGCTGAATGAACTAGATGAAGTAATCTCAAAGGCATGGGCAATAATATTTGCAAATTCACGGATGAAAGAAGAGGCCCAAGAACACTGAAGAAGTGTTAACAGAGTGCATATCTTCAAAAAGGGAAAAAGGAGGAATCTTTATAGATTGGTCGGCTTGACTTCAACACCTGGCAAATTACTAGAGCAGATTATAAAATGGTCAATCTGCTAATCTCGTGAGGCTGAGTTTGATTAAGAATAAATCATGTCTAACCAACTCAATTTCAATTTTTTGGTATGATAACTGGTTTGGTGAATAAGGGGAATATAATGGACATTATATACCTGGACTATAGTAAAGCTTTTGGACACAGTCCTACATACCATTCTCATTAAATAAGGTAGACAAAATGTCAGCAAAATAAAATTACTGTTATGTAGATACATAATTGGTTGAATAAATGCAGGCAAAGAGTAGTAAGGATGGATATTAGGCTGACAGGATGTCTTAAATGGGATTCATGGAGGTCTGATCTGGATCTGATGTGGTTTCAAACCTATTAAAATATGGATGCAGACAACACAAAATTGGGGAGTTGTGAAAACATTCTGAAGGATAAAATTTAAAATTCAAAGAGTTCTTGACAAACTGAGGAACTGGACCATAGATAACAGCATGAAATCCTGCAAAGTCACATTTTGGTGGAAATTATATCAAAATGTAGAACTATAGAGCACGGGATAGAGTGACAGCACTGCTGCTGAAAAGGATCTGGGAGTTATGGTGGATCGAAAACAAAACAACATGAGTCAGCAATATGATGCTATTGCAAGAAACAAAACAAACAGAAAAATGACCCAAATGAAATTTGTGCTGCTTTAACTGAAGCACTGTAGGCCAGACATGGAAGCAATAGGACCACTCCAGCTGACAATAGTTATAGGCCCAGGGTTGCCAACCCAAGAAAATATATTTTTACTGATACTTTGCAAGCTTTTTACTGACAACTAAATTTTTTACCACATGCTTTACTGATATATAGTTTCAATAATGCAAATATAACTCTTTTGCCCCAGTTATAGAAGGGCTGGTTTCAAATGTAGGGGTTTAACACCAACCATAGTAAAAAAAATAACTAAAACATTTTGTTGTAAGTAAAAAAAACAACAAACTTTCTTGGATTAGCAACCATGCTTCACCCCTGCATGCTTCCTCTCCCCATTCCAGCACAGACACCCCAAAAAGTCTACTTGTGACCCAACAGTAGCATGGGTAGCCAACAGGACTCAGCAGCAGTAGCAGCAGCAGTATATGGCTAGGGGGAGGGGTCTACAAAGCCGTGAGAGAAGGTTCCCTAAAGGGCGCAGCCCTTCCATTCAGACTCCAGGTAGTGCTGCTATGCTCTGTCTGTCCATCAGCTTGCCTCTAGCTTCTTTCTGACCATGGGACTTCAATCAAGTTCCAGTTGCTTTATGTTTTTACAGACAGCTTAATTTTTAAAAGGATTTTACAGACAGGCATTTTAGCCTGAATTTTTACTGACTGTCTATACATTTTCAGATAGTTGGCCATCTGTATAGGGCTCAGCTGGAATATTGTGATCAAACTTGCATTTTCATAAGGATGTAGAAAAACTGGAGAGAGGCCTGATATTAACAAAGAAGATGATAAAGAAGCTGGAAAGCAAACCATAGGAGGAAAGATTGAAGAAACTAGGTATGTTTAAATTTGGAGAAACAGAGGTCACAAGGAGACATGACAGTACTTTTCATATTTCTGCCATAAAAAGATGGAAAGCCATTATTCTCTCATTCCACTGAAGTTGGAACACTTAGCAATGGGTTCAGCCTACAGCAAAGCAGATTTAGATCAAATCTCAGGACAAAACTTTCTGACTATAATGGAACAGTCTGCCTTGGGAAGTTGTAGAACTGCCTTCAAAGGAAGTTTTCAAGAAGAGGCTAGACAGGCATCTTTCTTGGAAAATTTAGGATCAGTGAATCCTACATCTGAGAAGAGAGATGGACTACCATGATGTCCCTTTCTGCCTTGTAATCCTAATGTAATGCTCGAGCACCTAAAGCACTGGCCTCTATGTGCATTTACTCTGTACATGAAATTAAACATTAAGAGGCTTGGTATGCCATAGCAGCCCTCTGCAGTGAGGTCAGTTATTATACATGCCGTACTGAGGAACTTAAACAACAGGCTAGTAGGATATCACACAGTGCAAAGGACACTACTGGATTTTCTACATGCATAGGTTGTAAAATGCATGGCTCCTCTAAATATCTCAGGGCAGCAGCTGAAGGATGGGATGGTATCACCAGACTCATTCCAGTACCTGGTCTCTATAATGTAACACACAAAAGCAAAAAGTTTCAATTCCCACGGGCTGGCTAATACACAGTAGGCATTCCAAACATCACTAGACTATGTTAAAGTAATTAAAGCAATATAGGAAACTCCTAAATGATGAAGGGATGGGTACAGGTCAACCACTGATGTGCATTTTATTCTAAAGACAAGAGTGAGATTTTAAATATCCTCTCACTGCTGATAAGGATTCTGTAGGATTTGTTAATAACACTGTGACAGGTCCAGGGCCACAGAGACAGCCGTGACACCCTCTAGTGACTGTGCAGTCCCTGCTTGGCTCAGGCTCTAATGTAGCCCCTCCCTTGATCACTCACCTACCATGCTTTGTTCTTATTAAAGAGATAATGTAAGTGAGACTTCCCATGGACTTTACAGTGAGCCCGAGTCCATACAATCCATCACTGGGCCCCTCCTGGACCCTCTTAATCATCAGGTCCTTCCTCAAGCTGAAAAGGAATTCTCGGCCTGTAATTGCCTCTGAAGGGCACCGGTAGCCTAAAGGGCTCATTGCGTGGCTCTGTCCTGCCCTACACCATGCCCCATGCCTCACAGGCGTTATCATTCAATGATGACACCTGGTGTTCATTATATTCATTACTCAGCCCCTCCCTGGGCTCCTCAATACTCCCAGCCCCTTTCTCAGGGCTCTTGGATCCTCTGGTTGCCTGCCCAGCCCATCTCTGGGCTCCAGGACCCTCAGGTCCCACACAGAGCCACTTCCTGGGCTCTTGGACCCTCCAGTTTCACACTAAGTCTCTGGGGCCTTGGACTCTCTGGCCCCACACAACCCCTCTCTGGGTTCCTGGACTCTGGTCCCATGCTCAGCCCTCTCTCTCTGAGCTTGTGGACCATTTAGTCTGACTCCCACCCCTCCTCTGGGCTCGTGGACCCTCTGGTTTGTCTCAAAGCCCGTCTTGGACTCATGGACCCTCTAGTCCAACTCTCACCCATTCTCTGAGCCCCTCTAGTCCAACTTTCAGCCAATCCCAGGTTCCCGAACTGCCTGTTCCCATACTCAGACACTCTCCCTATCTTTAGAACTTCTTTGGTCTTATTCTCTCTTAGCCCTGTTTTGTGCTCCCAGTCCCTCCTTGGGCCTTGGGCTCATGGATCTCCTGATCCTACTCTCAGCCCCTCTCTGGATCTTGGGCTTGTGGATCTTCTGATCCCCACCCTCTGAGCTCCTGCACTTCCTACTGGGCCCTACTCAGCCACTCTAGGGTTACCAGCACTTTAAGTAGGCCTTAAGCCTGCTCTTGCAGGGCTCAAAGCTAAACAACCAGTGCAATTTAGTAACAAGTAACAAGCACCTGCGCCCCCTGGCAGGCACTCAAACCTTCTCTGGGTTAAAACATAAAACCAAGGCCACCTGCCTATATAACAATCTCCACTCTGCCCCAGGTATCTTCCCTTGTTCCACGGCCTGCAGAGCTATTTGCTCAGTTCCACAGTCAATTCAGGAACCCAGCTGCTCTACTGCCAGGGGCTCCCAGTTCACAGATCTCAGGGCTGGACTGCCTAACCAGCTCAGACCCAGGGCTCATATATCTCTGCCCAGCCTGCTACCGATCAGGTGAGTCCCTAAATAACCTTTTCAACACCTGCAAGCTGCCTCTCTGGCTCTTTGCTCCCTTAAAGGAACAGGTACACCCAAACACATATTTGTTGAAAAATGCCATTTTAACAAAGTCATTTGGGCAGTCCAAGTTCAAATCTAATGTATGACCCTATGGTGGTTTAGGCACTTTTCCTTTGATTTCTGTCAGCTTGACATTCTTGTCTCATGAACAACCATGGCTGCTTGTACACACCACAGGG
Source organism: Crocodylus siamensis (assembly GCF_052110815.1). Classification (NCBI taxonomy): domain Eukaryota; kingdom Metazoa; phylum Chordata; order Crocodylia; family Crocodylidae; genus Crocodylus; species Crocodylus siamensis. The sequence continues at coordinate 224,029,667 of NC_143396.1, read as the reverse complement.
GTTTAATTCAGTTTAGTTCTCCCTAAATTGAAATGATGGATTTTTAAAAACACCGCTTCATTAGGGAGAATTAAACTGAACTAAACCCCCTGTGGCATGTACACAAGGGTCAGGGCCCAATCCTTACCTGCCTCTTAGGCAGTGGGAAGGGGGGGCCGAGCTGCCAGTGGGCCAAGTGGCATCTGCATGCCCCCCCCCCAAGTGATACCCACCCACTTGCACCCGGTCCAGGCAGTCCTGGGGGGAGCCGCAGTTGTGGAGGGAAGCCCTGAATCCCCCACCTCCCTCCCCCTACAACCGTGGAGGAAAGCACTGGGCTCCTGCACAGCTCATGCAGGCAGGCAGGCTCTGGAGAGGAGGGGAAGAAAAAAAAAGATCAGGCTCGCTGTTTTGGTTTTTTTTCCTTCAGTGAAGCCTGCCTGCACAGGCTTGCCACCGGGTCCCACAGCCCCTGAGCCGCGCGGGGCTTGCCAAGCCCTGAGCATGTTAGCTTCCAGCACCCCATGCACTGTTGTACTTTGTTAGGTAGCACACTGAAACACCTTGGAAGTGTTTTATCTTCCTACATACCAAAGTCGTTTAAAGCAGAATACACCACTGACTGTGCAAACAGCAATGGCATTAAAGCGGAATACGCTGTCAAATGTGCAAACAGCAATGTCATTAAAATGGTGCAAAAGGGCATTTAAGTCACTTTAAAGACCAATTTTGTGTAGTGTACAAAGCCCCCATGAGGCTATTGAATTTCCACTGTCTCAGGAAAAGTTCAAATCCTTAAGACCCGATTTAACTGATTTTTTAAAAAGAAAATCCTTACAAATGCTTATATTAAAAATCAAGTTTAAGAGAAAACAACACATTGGGCCAAAGAACTTAATCATGGCTGTTTCAAAAAGAGGGGCTAACATTTATGCCTCATTACAACAATGCTGATGAGCTCCTTTTACACATCTCCTATTGTAGCATTCTTTCTGGTCTTATCCGATGCTGATGGGATACAGGAGTATGAGCCCACTTCTGTAGTCACATTCTCTTTTGCTTAAGTTTGGCCCTTTAGTTTTTATCACTGTGAAAAAGTAAGCTTCTTCACTGGTACTTTACATTAGAGCAGTTCAACACAAGCAAACAGCCACTGGCAAGGAATGCTGTGCAATATAACTCCTGCCTTGTAAGCCAAATTGAATTATGTAGATGGAATTGCAAATAGTTGAGGGTCCCCCTAACCCTACTTGCTTTCTTTTCCTGGTACCACACTCATGTCTTTAAAGAAAACAGCTGCCATTCCACACGCTGACTAAGGCCAAAATAAGCTGCCCCTCCAGATGTGAACACCCAGACACAAACATGCTGCTTCTTTCTCTATCCCCAGTAACATGAGACATGTTAAAGGGAACCTGGGCCCTGTGTTGGAGGCTGTACTTGAAAAAGCTTGTCCTCAGTCTGGCACAGAGGGAACTACTGTTCTTTTTTTTTTTAAATCCCCTGCTCTTAGCAACATTTGTTTTTCTAACTGGTTCCCAGAAACCTCTTGGGGGCTCCAAACCCAGAAAGAAGTAATTACTGCATTACCTTGGCCTCAGCCACAATGTTAACCTTGTTAGACTCGGCCTGTGGAGACAGCCAGATTCAAACACCTGCTGCTGCAGCATTTGATAAGCTTCATAGTTTGCTAGCATAAACCTGATCCTGCTGACCTGAAGGAGGATGAAAAGGAGCTGGGGAGGGGGGTGAGGATTGGAGCAGCTGGATAGTCACATGACTCCCCCCGCCCCAGCGGCTTAAGGCCCTCTTTCCCTGAAAGCTCCCATTTCGCCTCTTTCTTGTTTCCTGGTGAGAGCTTCAGAGAGTTGGTTTTCCCCCTGCAGTTATGCAAGCAGATGTGGAAGAAGCTAAGATTCCCATGCCTTATGACGGATTAACTGACAAGCAAAGGATCAATACAGGAATTGTTCTAGCTCTGGCTGCATATGTGGCCTTCCAAATCAGACAGAATGGCTACACACACGCTTGTTGGCATGGTGGCAAGCATTGAAAGACTGGCTTAATAACAAAGTCCATTAGTTACCAGCAAGTGGGGGGGAGGGGAGGGGAAGGGAAGCAAAGCCTGGGAATCCCTAAGAGCAAAAGATAAAAGATTGAGGGGAGCGGGGGGTGGGACTGCCACATTTGATTCTTATTCCTCAAAGGGGATCATTTTCTTGTACCTTAAAGAAAGAGGAAATGAGATAACTCTCACACACAAGCAGAAACCTCTTTTCCAACTGTAAAGGACAATAGTTCAAATACTTGTGGAGGATACCCTACCATGTGCATAATGCTTAACTGCCAAACAATATTGGGAGAGGACACAGGAGTGAGGAGACTCAGGAAGAGGGTATAGCATTTTTTGGCTACCCTACTTTGTCTCAAGAAGGTTATTCTTCTGCCTCAGATTAGCCCACCTCTTGTCTAGCATTTTCTCTGCATATCAGGGATTAGAGTTGAAAGTACCTGGAAAGTGACTGTCTGAGTATTTCTATGTGGTCAATGGTTGGCACATGCACAAAGTTGTCTCCATGTGGGTGAATCCAGTATACAGAACATTTTCTGGTATTTCTCCATCTATGGTTGGTTCTATGTATGTTAGGGATATGGCCATGTATATAGCTAACCATTCAGACACCTAGGAATGGATGGGTCAGTCTGGATAATATCACTAAGCCCCTCAAATTTTTGTTAACAACTTGTCTAAAAATCTGAACACCGAACCCCTGTGCATATGTGAAAGTGTTCAGATTATTATTTGTTGTACTATTACACATATGTTCCTGTCTCTGAACTTCAGGTATTCTGTTTCCTGCTGGAGATAAAGAGGTGGAGTAGACTGGGAAATGCCAAATAATTTTACACTAGTTGCTGTCGTGGTAGTTCCAGACCAAATGTAACCACAAATCTTCTAAGAAGATTTGCTAGTATGATTCCAAGCTCAATTTTGTAGATTCAAGAGGTTCAGAAAATATATGCTAAGCATCCGAACTCCAGGATGATTACCTAAAATGGAAACTTCAAATGTCCCACATTCCCTCCCCACTTTCTAGGGCCAACAGAATCAGACTGAAGTATTAACAAAGTGTTCTGAAAACTGGTGAGGCTGAATTATCAGAGTGGTATGAAAAGGGCAGAGGGGTTCAGGAATTTCTGCTTTACTTACTTCCCCATATGTGTCTGTACAACACATTATGGGATTGCAGTGTGCTCTGCATCAACCAGGTAAGAAAAAAAAGCTGGGTGCTTATTAGTTCCCTCATGCAAGTGACCTAAAAGACAGAAGGCATAACTGCCTTCAGGTCAGGCTAAGAAACTTTTTTACTGGCTAGGAACCTAGAAGAAGAAAAAGACCAAAAAGATAAGTAGTGTCCTATACACAAATCTTGGAAGAGACCAGTCAGAAAGGCAGCCTGATATGCCAATTCAACTCCCCTTGCCAACTGCACCAGTGGTAATGGATTATTAATTCACTCAACCCATAATTTTGCTCTTTCCTTTGTTGAGCTCTGAACCCCTTTCCAACACCAGGCTCAGAGGGGTAAAAATATCATAGTGCATTTCTCTGTCCCCATCAAGCAGTGCTACAAGTGGATGGGAACAACTGACCTATTCTCCAGTGCCACAGAAGGGAAGACTTGCAACAGCTTAACTGCTTGGAGCCCTGTAAACCATAAACCAAGATGCAGTGGATTCCCTCCTCCATTACAAATGGGTCAAATTGAGCTAGCATATGGCAGCATGGCAAGATGGCTTTATTTCACGGTAGCTGCATTTAAAGCCATCTGAACAGGTTTATGCAAAGAAATATTCACAAAAATGTAACATGTGAAGTACTGCAATGAATAAGAGAGCTCCCCCTGAGGTATGTCTGTAGCTACAGCAAATAACATGATGCTCATGCATCTTTTTTCCTCTGTATGCTGCTAATAAAATTAATTTCAGGCCATGAAACCTACCTACATGTCACACAACAGTTTTTTCCATCACAGCCTAAAGCAGTGGTTCTCAGCCTTTTTATATTCAAGGCACCCCTCATTACACTCAAAGTACACCTCAGAAAATGTGAGCTCTTTAGCTTTCACTCATTTTTGACTACAGATAATTAATAGAACAATTCTTCTGTTGCAACAAACTCACAAAGACCACAACAGGTCAGAATGTTTTTGACACTATGAATTTATATTTGAAATCTCTGGGTTTGGATACCTAAGAGTGTTACTATTGCACAGCACCTCATGTCACCCTTAAAAGGATCTCATGGCACCCCAAGGTGTCACGGCACCTGGATAAGGATCACTGGCTTAAATATATGCCAATACACACAAACACTGTACATGGCAGAAAACCACAAAGGGGTGTATAGCTGAGGCTAAAACATTAACATGCTATTGAAACCAGTAGGGTTTGCTTTAAATACAGATTTAAATATTTGGAAGTGGGCCAGCCTGAACCACTGTCTGTTACAGCCTGTGAAGTCCTACGGAGGGAGCTCAGGCTAACAGCTCACCCGTCCATGCTAAATTACATTTAACTGTAGAGTGCAGTAAGGAAAACAAGAAACAACACTGGCCTGGTGTGCAACTCATTCAGAGTGACCCCAGGAGGATGGACTTATGCTGACAATGAACATTTTTTCTGAAAGAACCCCCCACCCCCATGCTTCAGAGTCTTAGAATAAATCCTCCCCAAAGGCCTCACTTCCTGTTCTGCTCATAGTCTCTAAACCAGAAGAGTGAGACCTATTCTCGGTCACATACGTGCGTATGTGCACGAGAGCATTTGACTGCAAGCATCTGTGGGTGAGTGTGCATGCATGCATGCATACATGAACATGTTTGCACCTGGCTGTCAAAGAGATTGTGGGAAGTCCATAAAAGCAGCTTCTCTTCCCGCCCCCCTCCCAAATCTCTTCTTTTTTAAAATGAATTTTGGGTTCATGAAAACTGGCTGATTTTGAACTTTGGACACACTGCTATGGGCAATGGCAGTACAGGCTTCTGTCACATCAGCTCTGGTAGCTGAACATCAGCACTGGCCCCTGGAATAACATGAGTTGTTACTCCAGCCCACAGGAGTAACTGGCTTTCACCCACAGGAGTAATTGGCTTTCACAGATAACCACATCCCATCTGCTACATTATAGCTTTGGAAACGTCCTGCACCAAGATGCAGTGGATTCCCTCCTCCGTTACGAATGGGTCACATTGAGCTAGCATATTGGTAGCATGGCAAGATGGCTTTATTTCATGGTAGCTGCATTTTGATCACCAACATTTCATTTTTCATGTAAAAAGTTGTATTTCTAGACCTAGAACTTCACAGGTAGCTTTGCAATGCGAACAGAGTACAAGCAGTACAGTGACATTTGCCCAGCTTTTCAGACAGCAAAAAACCGCTTTCCCTTCTACCTCCTAATTTGATCCCCGGAGATAACTTTCCATACCTCTTTCACTTTTTTCCCGGTTTAAAGTTTTATCTTGCCCTGACCTTCTACAGTTTGAATCCAAAAGAGCCTTTATAATGACTTTGTTATGGGTTGAATTAAACCCCATTGAAACTTGTAGGTTTAACACTTTCACAGAAAGACTGAGCATCTGCTACACCATGAAGTATATGGGTTTTCTTTGGGAATGACATAGACAAAAGCAGGGGCTAGCACACAGATTTGTGGAGTGCTGTGTGTCTGCATTTTTGAAAGAAACACAAGAAAATGTAAGAGAACAAGGTAGAAAAGCAAAGAGCATGGAACAAACACTGGGAACGTAGTCCTGAAAACAGCTGAGACAGTATACTTTTGAGCTAAGTGCTGACTAGAAAGGGCCTGAAAATACAAGGAAAGACATAGTCCTTTGTTTGATTCCTGTTGTGTTTAGACAAGCAGAACTCTACACTGCAACTCAACAGGACTGCACCACAGAAACACGTGAATGCCTCATTTCACCTTCCAGTTGGAATAAATCTGTGGGACTGTGAATTTATGCCTAAACACCTGGATCAAAAGGAGTAACTATTTCACAGAGCTTTGGATCAAGCCCTCAGTACTCATGAAATTAGTTCTCTTGCTGTTCAAAAGCAGGCAATCCAATCTCTGCAACTACTCTTTCTGATTACAATTGCTCTGAAAATATAAGACCCTTTTTCTTCTGTCAAATGTTTTCCTCCATGATCCAGCCTCTTCTTGCTTCATTTGCTTTCGGATCTAGCAATTGTTCTAAGACAGCCACACCAGCATCATTATCTATTTCCTCATCCAGAGCTCTCAAGTCATTTATGATTCTTTCCAACAGTCTGCTAACTAGCACCAGTGGAGATGATGAGGAACATAATCTCTTAAACTGCTTTCATGATATTCCTGTGTAAATCACCCTTCCAGTTCTCACTTGTGATACGTAGCATAGTTTTACACTGAGTTATTTTTGTGCTAACTCAGTGTAAAACTGTGTTGGCAAATCCCTAGTTTCTGGACCAGAAACCTGTAGGCTCTCATGCAGAGTAGGACCTGGACTCCTATTGCTGATGCTGCAGAACATCACTATAGAAAGCATCAAGGTTGCTGCAAATCTGGGAGCATTTTTCTGTAAGGAGCTGACATTTTTTATTATAAGCAGTAGATCTTGAGCACTCACAACACAATCAAGTATTGTGCTGTGAGCTGCAACACTGCTAGGAGTACTATCCTTCACATCTGATGCTAAATAAAGATCTCTTCTGCTTTTTCAGATGGGTTTTCTTGATAGAATGTAAAGAACCCAGGGCAATTTTTTAAAAGAACAAACTGTCACAACTAGACTGCTGCTGGTCCCCAACCTGGCTAGGTTAACACTAGCATGGGTATTTTGGGCTACTCTACAGTCATTCCCATCCAGACTGACATGCAAGGCTTTCTGTTAGCAAGTGCTAAAGTCAGCAACTGCCACATTGAACTCATTGCTCCCTTGATATTTAGCATATCTCCCTGTAACGATTATGGGACACTGGAAGCAAAAAAAGATATGGCAGAAAATCACTGATCCTTTTTTTTAATTACTTTTTTTTTAAGAATCCTAAGAACAGAGTTAACAGATATTCTTTGTTTCTTAGTTATTCATCAAACAAAGCTATTCAAAATGGATTTAGTATCTCAAAATCCTGATAGGTAATTTTAAAGCTCAAAATAAATCTCTAAAGCACATTAAGCAGGTGAATAGGATTCCACCTTCATCTTTTAACCACACCTTATCCTGATTATGGCTAATGACTTCCTCCTAGTCCTCAAGAAAGCCCTAACTTCCTCCCTTGGAGCCCCCTGCATTTAATATGCCTTAAAAGGAAAAAATAGGACCTGTCTGAGTTTTGGTTGAGTAACAGATTTATTGAGTATTAGTAGAAAAATAAAAAGGACAGGAGATCAGGAAGGATTTTGTTTATATTGTTACATGGGGAAACCACCCCAGAAGAAAATGCAGAACATTTACTCACATCTAGTCCTGAGCAAAATTCATGTAATTCATACCTACAACATTACTGCCTGAAGCTTTGGCAACAGCAAACTGAGAAAGACAGAAATTGCTGAAAACATTTCAGGTCCCTCATCCCCATTGCCAACACACCTCTTTTTAACATGTACAGGCACAAGGAACTTTTCCCTTAGGAAACAGCCTAATCCTCAAAAGCTCTTCAGCATCAAGTCTGGCTGGGAGCTGTAGGGGCAGGTGGTGGCAGTGTGCTTGGAGGAAGTCTGTTCCATGGCTAGAGGAAGGAGAAACTAGTTTGAGATTCCCTGAGGGAGTCAGACATGCTCCATCCAGCCTCCCACTGAGCTCGTAACTTCCCCTGTCGCTTTGCTGTGTGTGCAGTTATTTCAATTCCCAGAAGTAAACAGGACTTCAGTACACATTTAAATATTTTCCTGCACCAGGGCCTATGCAAGAAGTGCCATGGCAGTTCCAAATCCAGTCCCACATGGTATGGCCAGATCAGCCACTGTGAATTCATGTGGTAACTCTGCAATAACTGGTCACTAGTATATATGGACCGGGCTCTTATCTCTGTAGAACCAGACAGTCTCACATACACTCCTGAATACCCCTCACAACAGCAGTTCTCCCAGTAGAAACTGAATGTCTGTAACTGGCCAATGACAAAACCAGCTTGCTACAATTAGTCATGGTTGGGACACTTTCAGAAAGAAGTTTCATGGTTAATGATCAATTCTGAGGCTTATTAAAAAGAATAAGGCAGAGTTAGTGGCAGATATATTGTATTAAGTTGTATACCACATGCATCCTTTCGCTGAAAATTAGCCATCCCATATTGGGGTCGTCTCTTAAGCAAGGAACCTGATCCCTGCTCTAGAATGAAAGCAATGGGACACTGGAATGGTGGCAGAGGGCTGTGCTCAGCACAGACTCATCCAGGACTGAAGGGTTCAGCTGCATGGAGCAGGAGCAGAGTCCTTCGTCTGTCACTCCCCACCCCTGCTGCAGGGCCCAAGTTTAACCCTCTCACAACCGCTGCCAAATTGGCAGTAATGGTTGGCTGAGCAATAGGGGGAGGAGGAGTACCAGTGAAGACAGAACTCTGCCTCTGCTCCATGCAGCTGGAGGGTTTGGTCTCTGGCTGAACCACTGCCACTGCAGGTAAGACTTTGGGGACATCTTTTCTATTCATTCCACCGTCCCAAAACACAGGGCATGTCTTATGCAGGGCAATGTGACATGCAAATAAATATGGAATTTGCATTTACAGTAACAAGCTAATGATCTGTGGAACACTAGAAACCAGCTCCTATTAGATATGTGCAGCCCTGGGACCGTAATGTCCTTTCCTCTGATGTCATGTCATGACCCTCCCTCCCCAGATGGTATTCTCCCCTTCAGGACTTGGTCATTGCTCCTTTCCCTGCCATGCTTGCCAGAATCCTCTTCCTAAATACTTTGACCTGAACACAGCTCCCATCATTCTCCTACACATGGCAAGGTTTTTAAAAAATAACTATTAGAGACAGCCATCTGCTGTGGTACACTTAACTGCCCACATACATGAATACTGGTAGTCAACTGAGGACATTGCAAACCACAGGCACTCCATCCTTTTCTCTTACCTGAACTTGTAACCTTGCCTTTCTGGCTGCCTTTTCCCTTTCTGTTCCGTTCTATACAGTACAGCTAAAGCCATCCTGTTTGCCTGAAACTTGTTACACACACTAACACAAGCTATTGCAACCATCAGGTGAGCATCCTCTGCCGTACTGCAATCAAGCTCCTTGTCTTCAACTTCAAAGCTTTACATCATGAAGTACCTACCCATACATCATCCCTTATCAGAGCCAAAAGTACGTAAATCCCCTCATGTCATAATACTGCATGCTGCCAACTCCATAAAGCCACACTTTTTCAATGTTGAGTTTATGCATGGAAAAATCTTTTCTGCATCATTCAACTTCATACTCCTTTAGGTCCCTTCCTTCAGCTAGCCTTCTCCCATTAATCTTCCCCATCTAGCCTCATGCCCTTTTACCTATAACCATATCACAGGTTATCATCAAAATACAAATGGAAACTAGTAAGGGGGAATTCTTGGAACCAAGACAACGTACACCAAACGTAATCACTCACATGATTTTCAGTTAATGTTTTACATTTCATTTCCCTCACTCCTTGTCTGTATTCCATCTGTCTAGGTCCTTGGGGCAAGGGTAATGTTTTATGCATGTCTATAATGAACCATGCACACAAGTGGGGTTATGTATGTAATATAAAATATATAATAGCAAAAGTGAGTACAGCATTTGAGCATTATCCTTTAGCAGAACATGCTACATTTCAGTTAGGGTGGCAAAGTTTCTTTCGCTGAAAGTGGAAATGTGCTCTGACACCCCCCGCCCCACTATCCCTGACACCCCAGTAGATGTACCCCTAGCTAAAAATACCCACTAGCTCAGATAATTTGCCTCTTCAGTGAGGCTATTGACTCTCTGTTTCTAGCAAGTGAGTAAGCAGGGGAGCAAAGTCCTCAGGATACAGTTCGATAGATGATGAAAGAACTTTAATATGCAACTGAAATTCTCTATTCCAAAATAACCACTTTAAACCTGTTAATTATACACACCAAGCAGACTGAGACCTCCAGAATAGGAATCCAGTTGTTTATCAGTGAAAGCCAAGCCTCTAAAAATCTGGCTCCCCACTACACATGCTTTGTGTTGGTTAAATTAGCTTCAGGAAGAGAATCAAAATTAATTAAAACCACATGGAGATCCTCTCCCCCTCCCTTTATCCCCCACCAGGAGACAGAGGCCAGTTCAGTCTAATTTAGTCCAGTGTTTTTGTTTCCTAAAGTCTCAATCTTGGGCTGAGTCCATTAATAAGATGCAGCTGATTTTAATCTAGATGAACTCAAGACTTTTCTCTTCTTTGGTTTTAAAAAGATTACAAATTGTGTGTTATATAAATAGAGGGAAAAGAAAAAAAGGTACCAGAATGAGTAAAGAATCTGCTGTCCATTAGCCAACCTGCTGAACAAGCCCATGAGCCAAATAAAGATAAGAACTTCAAGTGGTATGTGCTGGGGGGGAGGAGGGGCAAAATGAATATACATACAGCCCAATACCCTGGTGCTCAGGCACTCTGGTGATAGAAGCTGCAACTATGTCTATAACCACCAACATGATGTTAAGAACACAAAAAAGGCATTTTTGCAGTTATCCTCACATATCCCCATTGTAGCTTCTCATAATGTTTATGTACCATGTTTTTTAATTAAAAACACACTAGGCAACTCCTGCATGAAACTATGCTGAGAGAATTAAGGTCTACATTAAAGAGTCCATATCAGTCAATTAGGATGAGATACCTCACCAAGATTTTTTAAAGATTTAAAGGTAGAGAACTGGGTGACTCAAAATTGGTTTGAGAGTTGACATTCAAAACAGGTTGGTAGTGACTTCTCATGTCTGTGTAGTGGTCAACATGAAATGAATCTGTGGTGTTAGACTAACTCCTATCAGAGAGGTGATAATATAAAAAGGCTAGCTTTGTTGAGGCTGAATGACTTTCTTATAGGCAGCAGAAAGGGTAGGAGACTCTCTCATAATCATTCAGGACAGTTTTGAGTCACATTGGTGTGTGAGGAGAATGTCCTATACCAGACAGTTCAGAGTAGATGAACAAAAACAAAGGAGGACTGACTATAATGCAATGCTATGGACTATGATATTTCCAAGAAAGCTAGTCTGTAGCAGCTCTGTGTGTTGATTAAAAAAAGTAAACCAGACACTTTAAGAGGTATAGAAAAGAAATTCCTTCTGGTTTAATGTAATAGTAGGTATCAGATGCATAGAGGCTTGAAGACATGATAAAGAATGCTAGAAAGTCGCTCACTTTTAACATTGTTTTTCATGAATATACTAATGTTAACATACATGTAGATAAAAGTATATACATACACCACATACTTACTATACGGTAAGTACTATGGCATTTCAGTGTTTGTAGTCCTGCCTTAAATTAAAATGATATTTAAAGACATATATATGGATGCCCTAACAGTGAATGTTTGTATCAGGTTTGGATGTCTTTTTCATTATAACTGTAATTCTGCATTTCCTGAACTTAATGCTTCTTTGTATCCATTAGAACTAGAAAATCTCGGTAAGGTATTTGACTGATTGACTGATATGGACTCTTTAATATACACCTTAATTCTCTCAACATAGTTTCATGTGGGAGTTGCCTAGTATGATTGTAATTAAAAAACATGGTACATAAACACTATAAGAGGCTATGATGGGGATATTTTGAATCATCTGAGTTTGATCGTATCAACATTTAATTATCTTTGAAAAAAAATTACTTTTAAGACCAGCTTCAACAGAATGCTCTGGCTGTTTTATGTCACTTGGGAGCAGCACAAAGCAGACATAGGATACTGGGCAGTTAAATGAGATTTACAGCTGCTTTGTATCACTAGAGCTGTGTAAAGCAGCCATTGTTAACCCCTGCTTCCCCCCCCTCCCGTCCTCCACATACCATTGGGCAAACCCATCCCGCAAATTCCCTATTCCTCCCGCATCACTACAGCTTCCTGCACACACACAAACTCTCCATTTATTTTCCTAAGCCTGTATCCTCCAAAACAGAGACGCACCGCACCCATTTCTCCCTTCACATCCTCCACAGTTCTCTGTGCTCACATATGCCCCAGTTTACCTCTTGTTCCTGTCTTTTCTGCTAAATAGAACTAGTCGATGTCTGTTTTTAAAAAGGAGTATTTAAGGTTAATGGCAACTTCTACCAATATTTTTCATATGGTAAAGTTTACCAGTTAGCACAGTCTGATACATAAAGGGTTCTCCCTTAGAGAAATTCATGCAGAATTGCCCTTTTTCCAAACAGCCACTGTCTCCACACTGTTCCTATGGGAGTGGAGCCAATTTGTCAGAAGAAATAAATGGATGCTTGCTTGCTAAGGACAACTGACAGTTATAATCCTGCAACTGTATAGGGAATCTCTCTGGATAAAAGACCAGCAACCATTGTGAAAGAAGTCAGCTCTGTACTGAATTCTCCATAATAGATTATTACTATTCAAGCCCAGATGAAAGAGAAGATTAGTTTTGAAACTTATTGGGAACAATTATCTTATCGATAAAAATAGTTCTTCAAATATAGCCCATACACAAAACTGCAGTGAATTTTAATTGTATCCAGTAAATCTCAAGAATCTGCTTTAAATCCTCCAGATGACTTTTAAAAAATTGTCAGTGGGTGGCAAACTTAAAGGAGTCTTTTAAAAATTATTTTCAACTCAAAAAACAAATTAGTGGAGTTGGTTAGTAATTCTCTGAAAATTCATTTTGAAGTTATACACATTTTGTGAAGAATGTGTCATACTTTTCATACATGAAAAAGTTACATACATAATTATAAATATCAGTACTACCTTAACAATGTTTCTGCAACAGACACCTTTATAATGTATTAGAGGTGCTGGTAAAAACAATGAACACATTAGGAGATATATACACATGCAAGAATTATATCCATAACTGTTGCATACAAATACTTTTAATGCATCTCTATCACAATGGTAATGCACATGGATGTACAACAGTAATTTTCACTCTGTTCTGAGGAAATGCAAGTACTCCAAAAATGCAAGTGCACAAGTGCGTGCTTGTGTGTGTGTAAAAAACTTTTTCTCAATTTGACTGTTAAAGAGTATCTTTAACTGTGTGTGGGTGGCTGTGGGAAAGGTGGACAGCTGGCTGAAAGTCTACCACAAAAGGAATCTTGTCCCATTTCCTGCCTGGGTTTCATTCACTAATGAGTATTGCTCTGGGTCATTCTCAAGATTTCTTCATCTGTTGTTGTCTTGTCTGTAACAAGGGGCACCGTGGCAGTTGAACTGCTGTCAGTTTGTCTTGAGAGTTTATTCCGCTGTATCTCATCACTGCAGCTGTGTGGGATTCCTAGTGTCTGGCTGTAAGCAATGCCATATCTCATGTGTATTTTTGGATGAAAATTAAATCTAGTCTAAGGTCAGATGCTATCTGTTTTTAGTTTCTTGTAAAAAGTGCATATCTCAACATATAATAAGTAAGATAAGGATTTATCTCTGGTCATCCTAAATGTAATTTTGTTGGCTAGGATAATGTTAATAATGTGCAATATTCACTTCTTCCTTTTCTTCTGGAACACTACAGATTCCAACCACAGATCCCTACCAATATACACAGATTCTGATGTAACTGTATTATACCTGCAGACAATACATTCCTGTAATTTGTTTGTGGATATGAAGCCACTGGTCCTTTAGGAAAGGCCATTTGATTTACAGCAGAATGCTTTTATTCATTAGACTGATTCTTTAATCAGATCAGTTCATCTTCACTAAATAGTGCAACTAAAATGTTAACAGATTTACCCTTTTTTCTTCTGAGATTCATTTCTAAAATACTTCTCCACCTCTACAGGCAGATTATAGACGGAAACTTCAGAGCATGTTATTTTATGAACTGATCTATTTCCTTTTCTAGAATCCCAGTTTTAAAAGGCTGTGCCAGGATTTTACTTAAGGATGAAGCCCAATTTTGTGCTGAATTCTCCATGCACAGGAAAGGGCACTGCAAGGTTCTCCATTGTGCCTGTATTTAGAGAGAATGAGTTTGTCAAAACATCACAGAGTAGCTTAGTTACTAAACAAAACCTGTCTTCTCAGAATACTGTGTGTACATCTAGGGAAAAATACCTAATAATTTGTATAAAAATGGCAATGAAATATCAATCCTCTTCTTATGTACACACAACATAAATAAGTCTTTTCAAGACTGTTCTCCCTCCAGTGGTATTAACTAGGGCTGTGCAAAGCTTCAGTCCCTGATTTGATTTGGTGGAGATTTGGCACAATTCGGTGGCTGAATCTCCAAATCTGAATTGAATCAGGAGACCCTTTAATCTCTGAGAATCAAATCAGAACCCTCCAAATTGACTTGGAGAGTTTTGACGATCCGGACATAGACACAGCTTTAAATGTTTTTTCTACATACCTCAAGGTACCAGGCAGCTCATGAATGTGGCACCGCTGGGGTGGATGGAGTGTCCCACAAGAGTTTCATAGTTTGTAGGGTCAGAAGGGACTTGAGCAGATCATTGAGTCCGACCCCCTGCCATGGCAGGAAAGAATACTGGGGTCAAACGACCCCAGCAAGGTGTTCATCAAAGTGTGGGGGGACTCCCCAGCATACTAAGCAGCAGATCCAAAAGTGGACCAACTGGTGCCTCCTGGGTCTGGGGGGGGGGGGCACCCAGGGTCCCCCTGTGGCTAATCACCGAGCTGTGTTTATAGCTGAATCGCTGATTCTCCGAATCAGCACTGAATCTTCAGATTTGGGTTTGGCCAAATTGAACTGGGGACCATGATCTGAATCAATGAATCAAATCGTTGTCCCTGATTCAAGCTGAATCCAAATTGAATACAGCCGTTTTGTACACCCCTAGTATTTATACCTATGAGGTGGGGAAAAAAAATCTCCCACTAGAAGCACCTTTAAAACTGGACTTTCCAATATCTGATCACCTGATATATGAGATTGTTATAAGTCTCATTTAATATAAAGAGATACTTTTCTCTAGAAGGTAAGGTACAGTTTTGCCACTTTTTTCTGAATCTCTTCCAGGTAAATAAATTGAGGCTTAAAGAAGTTTCTCTTGCTCTTCAACATAATAGAAGCAGTTTGCATGAAGAATGTACTTCAATATTCACCAAAAATACCAACAGGCTTATAAAAATGAAAAGCAGGTCTCCTGTTCTTCAGTTCTGCAGTGCTAAAATGACACTTCGTTATATACCACAACTACTCCATGAATGTATTCAGAACTTTATCTACTGAGTGTTGACAATGAATATATACTAATTCCTACTTTCATTCCCTGTGCTGAGCTAACACATCTATTTCAATTGAGCACTTCCAGTATAATTGTTTATTAAGTCCCCATTACAGAACAACCAAAGAACAAGTGTAAAATTTCAAGTAAAGGCATGAGTGAAGGCATGCATTAAAGACTGCACTATTGACAAAAGAGGGCATAATTTAGCCCAAACAAATTATTATTGGTGGTGATATCTGAGGAGGAAAGTAGCCAGCTCGCCTTTCAGAAATGAAGAACAATTTTGCAGGGCTCTAATTACAATCCCCTCCAAAACCTTCCTTCTCCAAACCCCCACAAACTTTAAAGGGAGTGCCTTGTAGTTAATTGGCTGAGACAATAAATGTGGAACTCCATCATGCTATTTCAGAACTACTTTTAAGAGAAGAACCACACACTAAGCTTCTAGTAATGTAAAAAACCTGAGTCAAGACAGACCCTTCCTCCCTGCTCTCCATCTGGGTTTCCAATGTTCTACTTGCACTTTTAGATTTAACATATGAAGCAAAGAATCATTTCTTTCCAGAAGGCTAACTCCTTCGGTGGGTGGTCTCTGTTCATTTTATTCTTTGATTTTATTTTCCAGGACATTAAGCATTTTTTTCCATGTTCTGTGTTGAACACTGTGGTTTTACTTTTGAACCACAATGCCGAGAATACAAGATGGTGCATTTATTTCATTTTGCCAGCTCTTAACCAGGTTCTACATGTACACAGATCACCTCTGTAAACACATTAGCAGCATAAGAGAGCTTTATAATTTGTGCTTGGTTGTAATTCTCATGCTTTCATTAGTGTTGTATACTATAAACATATCCTGATCCTTTATAAAGTATTCTTTACACTGGATCCTCTCAACTATGTACCATTCCAATACCTATTCAATCCACTCCTAATAATGCCTTTTTCTTTTGTTAGATGATTGTCTAATGAACTCAATACATTTGTTCAGGTTAAATGCCTGCATTAGGTAAGGAATAGAGATCAACAAGAGCCACTTCCACGTAGTCATCTCTGGTAACATCTCTGACAGCCAGGAGTTCCTGAATAGACACAAACACCAAAGCACACAAAGATAAAGATATGGACACCATTTTTGTCATACGAAAGAAAGGTACAGAATACTAATATGCTTTTCTCATTAACATTCTTGACTACCAACTAACCTGCTAAATCATTATAAACTTTAGCAAGCAGTCTCCCCAGATGCATATACATGACTCAGAGGTTGGAGCAAATGCATTCCTGGACCTGCAGGATGGATATAAGACAACAGTGAAATTTTGAGCCTATACACAGGTGTGTCATGTGAATAACAAAGTGGAATTTTGCAGCCTATGCATTGGGTAGCCTATGAAAGATACAAGGCAGTTAATCAGTAGGCCTTCACACCTAGTTATTATGACACACAATGTACATAAATAAGATTGCAATACTTTGTGTGTGTCTAGTATTTTGCATACCAAGGCATCAGAGTAGATCTTACTTATGAATTAACCTGCTCTATAAATAGGCTGGATCCTGACCCAAACTCCTCTTTGGGAGTACTGGATACTCAGAGACAATAGAAGGGATTTAAACCTTTCTCTACTGCCCTTACCCACCTTACGAGATAAGGTAACTGGACTAGATAAACCCAAGGCAAGACTAAGGCATAGGCACAAAAGGTGCCCTGGCTTATCTAGTCATGTGATGACATTTGACCCTTGATTTTCATTTAATAATATAAAGTACGCTTTTATCCTTTATGGTTGCAAAGAAAACATAACTTGAGTGTAACTGATGATGAAGTGATTGCCTGAGTCTGCCAGGAGCCTGAAACAACACCTCTGAGACTGGTGAACTACCTCATGCCTCTTGGTTGTATATTAGCTCCAAGACTCTGCAGGGAGGTAAAGTCTCCTGCCACCAACTCACCAAAGGACTCTGTAAGTGTGGCAGGAGAAAAAGAGCATTGTGGGCTGCCTCATTCACTCCTGATTTGGGGGTAAGTACTGGGACATGCCTATTCTACAGTCCCTGTCATTCTGAGTAAGGAATGAAGTTCCCTGACATTGTAAATAGTGGGCAGGCCTATGGAAGCCGAGTGTGGAAGGACAACATGGCAGAAAAACGTGGGAGCGTAAAATTCCACATTACCTTAATATGGCTCTCGATAAGCCATTGGCATTGAGGTACCTGAATCAGAGCTTTGATGTGACCTGGCTTACTCTCCAGATAAATAGTGTTCATGCACTTTAACCTCTAAACTATCCATTTTTTCCCATCTAATACTGCTGGAAGATTATGCTGAAGTGCCCTGTATTTCCTGGCATTTAAAGTCAGGGTAGCCAAGGGCAATAAAGACTCCTTCCTCTCCAGCCTGATAGCAGAGTTCTTCCTTCCTTTTGTTCAGATTAAGAACAAACACAGAGCAGAACAATAATAGTGGGTGCATTATTATGAGGCTCTTTGGGTACACAGCCCTGGTCAGCATAATTTTGCACTTGGATTTGTTTTGAAGGAAACAACAAATGGTTCTTGCAGTTGGTGTTTCAGGGTCATTACCTCTACTTTATTTTAAATTACCAGCAATACACATTACTATGTAAAGGCTGGCTGACATGGGACCAATCAATTGAGGTCCTGGACCCTAAAAGCAGAGGCAAGGTAAACCACCAGGTTATGGTGCAAACGACAATAGAAGACAGCTTAAGCAAGCTCTCTCTGAACTGGCTTAACCACTGCTTCATAACATCAGGCACTTAGAGATCTTCTTCCCTACCAAAGAAGCACATGGGGCCGACAGTTTAGATTTGGGACCTATCTCACAACAAAATGTTCAGCAATTTAGACACATTGCCTTAATCTGTGTTAGCAGCAGTCCCTTTCCCATCATACTGCCTTACTGATGGATGAAAGGACATTACAGTCATTCTCTTTTCCTTGTATAAGGTATGGCAGGGATGTCAGGCATTCGGCCCTTGGGCTGAACCCAACCTACGAAGCTGTTCTATCTGGATCCCTGGGCAACAGGTGGGCAATTAGAAGTCGGGAGGGAGTGGGGGGGGCTTGCCAAGGGATGAGTGCTCTACTACAGAATCTGGGACCCTTGAGCATATTGATTGTTGATGGGCATGGGAATGGGCAGCAGAGCGGTGAGTAAGGGTCAATATAGCCCCAGTTGTCATCCAGCCGTTTTGTCCATTGATACCACCATGGCCGCTTTGGCCACCAGCCCTACTCCTTGCTGGAGCTGCTGCTGCTTGTTGCCCCATGTGAGAGTTAGAGGCTGCTGCTGCAACATGCCCTTGGCTGGGAACACTGTGGCCTGGGATGGCTCTAGCCTGAAAGGAACCAGGTAGATCCAGCCCAGGGCACAAGGTAAGCTTTACACCCCTGAGGTATGGGAACAAAATCCTTGTCCTCTGGTTTGTGTGGAGCTGGGGAAGAGCCTTCATCACATGATCCTACTATTTTGCATTCTGGAAAAGTTATGCTGGCCTTGGACAAGCAATTACATTTATTACTTTTGGCAAGAAAGTAAGATACTATTTCAGTGTTTTTACATTATCGTTGGTGACCATGGCAAAGACAGGTGAGTGTGTCCTGTGCCTGGGTTGGTAAATTTTCACAGTAATTTTCCAAGACTAATCTGGTAAATTCTCCCTCCTGTTTCGCCAACATTCAGGAAGTGGCTTCCAAATCCCAGGATTACCCAGGTAGAGGTAGCAGGGTCCCCAATCAGTTGTGCATCAGTTGATTCCCAATTTTCCACCCTCCCATCTGCTTCAGTATTTGTCACTGCTTACTCTAAACAGTGCTCCTCTAAACACAGTCACGTCTCAACTACACATCTGGCTGAATATCTGTCATATTCTATGTATTTAGAAACAGGATTTTATAGCAAACATCCTATTCTGCCAACTAAATATCTACTAAGCTGTATCTGGATTAATACACACGTTTACTTATTTCAGAAGTCTATGCAGGTGTAACTTTAAATATTTACCATGGTGAAAATGTTTCATTAGAGTTTTTGGATCAAAATAATAGGGGTGTGTGAAACGGGCCGTATTCGATTCGGATTCGGCCTGAATTGGGAACAGCGATTCAATTCATTGATTTAGATCACTGTCCCCAATTCCATTCGGCCGAATCTGAAGATTCGATGCTGATTCAGAGAATCAATGATTCAGCCATAGACACAGTTTTACATGTTTTTACATATTTTGAGGTATCAGGCATGGCTTGTGAAGTACTTCCGGGTCTGTCGGGGAGTGCGTGTGCGTGTGTGTGTGTGTGTGTGAGTGTGAGTGTGTGTGGGGGGGGGGGCCCTGTGGCCTCCCTCCCTCTCTCCAGCTTGGCGATTGGCCACAGGGGGACCCTGGGTGCCCCTCCAGACCCAGGAAGCACCAGTCGCCAAGATGGGGGGGTAGGGGGGCCCTCAACATGCTCCCCAGTGGACCTGGAAGTGCTTCTGGTCCACTTCTGGATCTGTTGCTGAGTGCACTGGGGAGCCCCCCACACTCCTGTGGGATGCTCCATCTGCCCCAGAAGCACAGCATTCACAAGCTGCCTGGTACCATGAGGTATGTAGGAAAAACATTTAAAGCTGTGTCTATGTCCGAATCTCCGAATCTTTCTGAATCAATTCAGAGGGTTCTGATTCAATTCAGAGAGATAAAAGGGTCTCCTGATTCAATTTGGATTTCGAGATTTGGCTGATGAATCAGGCTGAATCTCTGCCAAATCGAATCAGGGACTGAAGCTTCGCCCAGCCCTACAAGGTAAATATTAGCTATACCATATGTACTCGGATGTAAGACGACCCCCCAACCCAATAATTAGATTCTATATTTCAAAAAATTACAAATTTGTTATAATTTTCCAGGTAGAGAATCTAAGTATTGGACGGTTGCCTTGAATTCTCCACCCCTCACTGCTACAGCAGACAAAGCAGTGGGAGGCGGGGGGGGGACAAAGGGGCCCCCCTTGCCCTCTGCCCCACCCACTACTTCCTCCTGCAGCCTTCCTGCTCCCCTGCCCCCTGCACCTCCCACCCCCAGCTCCCCACAGCTTCTGCACCTCCCCTACTCCCTCCAGTCTCTGCTTCTCCTCCTGCTCTCTCCAGACCCTTCTACTCCACCCCCTCCTTACTGTCAGATGCTGCTCAGTCCCAGAGCTCAGCACATGGAAGCTCAGACCTTGCCAAGCCATGCAGCAGTGTCAATGCTGTTGATTGGTGAGGCGGAGGAAGCAGTTTCTATGTGCTCCGTGCCTGGGAGAGACCCCAGCCTAAAGTGGAGCCAAGCAGCATCTGTCAGCAAAGGGGAGGGAAGTGGGCAGGTAATATAAAGAGGACAGGAGGCTGCTGTGAGTCTGACTCTGGCCCTGGCCCAGACTCAGGGGTCATTTGCTCCCCCTTCCTCTCCTTATGGAAATATAAGATGAGGGGCTTCCCCCCCACACACATACTGATTGTGGGGGAGGAAAACTTCATTTTATATTTGAGCAAGTATGGTATTTACCATGAGAGACATTTCATTCCAAAGCGCTTTACAAATGTGGATGAACAAAAACATTCCCGTGTAGCAGACAGATGAACTGATCCACACATGTTCTGAGCGGAGTGAAAGTTAACTTTTACCCTGACATTTTCTGTTAACATCCCAATCCAGCCTACATTTAAAAGGTTTACCAGTTCAGCTATGTCAATTTGGAGCATGACAAAAACACATCCCAGTTAACACAGATACGCTGGCAAAAGCCCTAGGGCTAGTACAGTTATACCAAAGGTGATTGAGGTGGGACAGGATTTTGATATGAGGCAAAGAGCTTCTTCCTAAGTCACCTTTGTGTGGTGTTTCTTCCTGTGAAACAAATGTAAAGGAAGCTGAAGTCAGCTACTGCAATACCATTAGTTGCCACCCCAAGTTGAGGTAAGTCCATTTAACCTTTCTATCATGAATGAATTTAATTAGTGCAGATTCCTGTGCATCTGAGGAATTCACCAATGGCTGCAGCCTCTGTTGTATGCAGGCAGCTGCAACCAGCTGGAGGACTGCCTCTCTCCCTCATGTTCAGACTTGATGGTGGAATTTAATTCATTTAAATAGGGCGAGATGCCTGGAGTTGCTCTAACTTCTGGCCATTGCCTGTGAATCTTTCCCTCAAGCATATAAACACATCTGTATAAACACATCTTTTTACATTAAAAATGAAACAGCCTGTCTGGTGGCTGTCTAGTTAGTCCTGTATACTGCTACAGCATGCAGGAGACACAGTTTCAATCACTGATCCCTCACTGATCAAGTCAGCAGGGTCTGTGATCACTTCACAAGGGAAGGGGAGAGGATGCAACCCATTTCTCAAGATACAATCTTTAGGGTGGTGATTGAAATTTATGATTCAATAGATTCCAAAAGGAGTCCTATTTGGTCACCCTCAACTGTGGCTATGAATTAAGGCCACAAAAAGGTGGGGAAGACAGGCTCAAAGACTGAGGAAATGCAATGCAACTTTGAGCTAAAATTAGGATGGCATGATACCCACAGACCACACCTCTACGCTGATAATGAAGGGCAATATTTTAGAAACAGACCAGTCACACTGTGACCATATTAATCTATTAACTCTGGATTTTGTTATCACATAGGAATATACTGATTTGAATTTAAAGGTACTGACCTCCTACAGTTCCTAATAACTTCAGTACGAGTTTCATGTCAAAAAATCAAGTTAAGAGAGCTTTGCATATGGAGAAGAGCTGAAGGAAAATAAAAGGCCCATTGTGTAAGTATGAAAAGTTTAAACACTGTTGATGGGTGGTACACCAATCCCTTCCCTTTTCAAATGAATTTCACTTGATGTTTTGTTTGGTTTTCCTGTTGATGCATCCTGCACCCTCCAGGGCTAAGCTGGTGGGATCCAATTCACCCTTCCTGACATGCGGAGTTTAAAACAAGAGACCTCAGCAATCGGACATCCTCAGCATTTCCAGCTATTGAGCACAGCCATATGCACCGTGATCCAATTTCAGAGCAGAAAAGAAAAGAAAAGATATATATGTAGGAATATTCACTCTGCACTGGTACAGGGAGACAAAAGGAAACTAAGCAAACAGGATGTGCTATTCCTCTGTGAACTTCACCAAGGTAGACAGGATATAGGCTGCAATATGTGTGCATGTCTCACTGCTAGCTTGCTTTTACTGTTCTATTCACAGCATAAGCACTAAGAGAAGAAAGTAAAAGGAAAGGCAATTTGCCATTGTAGATAATTTCCCTTTAAAATTAAGTTAGTGATAGTGAAAGGTACCAGTTTGAAAGGTTCAGTCTCCCTGGAGACTGAAGTCTTTTATTTATCCACAAAACAAACACAGTTTGAACACAAGAAATAAGAGTGTCCTCCACGTTGCCTAGCCAATGAAAGTATAAAGACTCAAACAAGTACTCTGAGCTACAAGGGAGCAGGGATTTACCTGGCACCAGCTGGTTTAGGATAACTGTGTAGGTTCACACTCAGCTCTGTGGAAAATAAAAACTATCCTTCAGTAGCTTATCCCTCTTTTACTGATGGGTGAAAGGTATTGAGGATTTACTGTGGGGTCAGAACAGCAGTTACTCCAGCTTACATGTGGCATGCCTCTGCTTTCATTTCCTTGCAGTAACTTGTTCATATTTCCATGCCCTCAACCCTTACAAAAGCAGTGGATACCTTGAGGAATGAGACAGTTGACACTTAGCCACTGAAAAATCAGTCTACTTACTCTGATTTTAGACATCCAGTTGTGAAAATCTTGTTCTTTTATTGAAAACAGCTTTATAATGTTCTGTTTTGGATAGTCCCCTCAGGTTTTGAAGTCTACTTCTTTACACCTTTGCTGCTGCCTGTTGAGACAGCATATACACAGAACACTGGAGTAAGTGGAAAGGCTGTTTCAGGGTAAAACTAGAAACTTACCTCTTGGTTTTTTTAATGAAAACTTAGATGTACTAGAGAAAAGAACACTATCTCTTCAATGATAAATTATATTGGCAGAGCCTTTACTCCTTTGATCTTATTGAGCAAGTTGCCCTTGTATTCATTTTTGCTTCTGCAACATGGGCATTACATGTCCCTCCTGGCCACTGGACAGGAGCAGAACCGTCTAGAGGTAATTCCTAATATTTAGCTACTTCAGTGTAGTTCAGTGAAGGCATCAGGATTGGATGACCTCAGTCATTCACACAACCCTTGGCTAGTAGGGCTGTGTGAAGCTTCGGTCCCCGATTTGATTTGGCAGAGATTTGGCCTGACTTGAATCTGAATTGAATCAGGAGACTCTTTAATCTCTCTGAATTGAATCAGAACCCTTTGAATCAATTTGGATAGATTCAGAGATTCAGACATAGACATAGCTGTAAATGTTTTTTCTATATACCTCTAGGCACCAGGCGGCTCGTGAATGTTGAGATGCTGGGGGTCCACAGGGCACTCAACAGCAAACTTGGAAGTGGACCAGAAGCACTTCCAGTCCACTTCCGGGTCTGCCAGAGAGTGCATGGGGGGCCCCCCGTGCACCCTGGCTCAGCGGCTCGTGCCTCCTGGGTCTGGGGGAACAGCCAGGGTCCCCCTGCTGCTGACTGCCAAGCCAGGGGAACATGGGGGAGCCCCCGCATGCTCTTCAGCGGACCCACTTCTGGGTTCACCGCCAAGCATGCAGGGAGCACCCCCTGCTCCTATGGGACGCTCCATCCACCCCAGCATTGCAACATTAATGAGCCGTGCCTGATACCTCGAGGTGTAGAAAAAACGTTTAAGGCTCTGTCTGTGGCTGAATAGCTGATTCTCTGAATCATCATGGAATCTTTAGGTTCGGAGTCAGTCGAATCCAATCAGGGACAGTGATCCAAATCAACTAATCGAATCACTGTCCCTGATTCAAGCTGAATCCAAATCCGAATCGAATATGGCCTGTTTCGCACACCCCTATTGGCTACCTTGATCTAGACCTGCAATCAGCTCAAGACATTTTAAAGGGCCTTATAGGGATGTAACAAAGGGGACCTGATTCTGATGAGCTACCCTAGTGAAAGTTGAAATAATACCACAGAAATCACTGGAACTCAACTGAAGATTCACACGCCCAATGAGCTGAATTAATGGCTGAATAATTTTTGTGCATAATTACTGGCTTGTAGCTTGTTGGCATTCAGGTTATTGCCACTACTTGTTATTCAAATTTCAAACTATTTAAAAAGGATCTCAGAGTATGCTTCTAGTTTTGATTGGACAAAGGTAGCTCTTAGCATCAGATTTTCAGGGCATGTATTTTAGTGATCAGTGTAGCAGTAGCAGTGTAGTTATTTGATTATTTTTGGGAGCTGCAGCCCAGTGGCAGGCAGGCAAAAGAGATTGCAAGTCTGCCTGGAAGGGGCTGCCAGCCTCAGGAGCTGTGGTCCAGCCATGGGCAGGCAGAAGCGATTGCAGGCCTGCCTAGGGGGACTGACCATGTATAATTTTCTTGAATTTTCAAAGGTGGTCAATATAAAACGGCCCGAACACAGTTCAAATTAAACTCTGAAACTCTGAAATCAATATTCACAAGAAGAGTTTACAATAACAGCCTGATTTCATTAAGTAGGAAGGAGAGGGTAACAAGGAGAAAGTGAAAATCTATTTCTTAAGATGGCTTAAAATTATAGCCTGTATTACATATAGTCTGTCTTAGAATTGCCATTCTAAGTGTTCTGCAGCATTCTGTGGACATTAAAAAGAAAGAAAATAGGTAAGTGTAGTTTTACCAGTAGTAGACTGAACGCACAGTTGGGTTGGAGAGAATTTTGCATTGCAGGACCAGATCCAGCACCCATTGATTTCTGTGTACTTGTGTCGGGCTTTAAATGAGAAGAGAAACTGGATTTAAATTAGGGAGGAAGACAATGTGCCATATTGATGGATAATCAGATGGCAGGACTAAACGTAGCTAGACGACAGCTAGAAAACACCACAAAAATAAGTTTCTGCATAATCACAAGTGGTGGCTTACTGGAGACTTAGTTTGGTTTTCTTATAGAATCTGAATCCACTTTTAAGTGGTAATCACTGTAACTCTTAAAGCAATGGTTCTCAACCTTTTTAGACTTGAGGCACACCTGGATAGATTTGCAACACCCCTGGACAGAGTCCCAGCACCCTTTGGAAAATGGCAGCCTCTTAGTTTTGACTCTTTTTTGACTACAGAAAAAACAATAGAGCCATTTTTCTGTTGCAAAGAACTCAGAAAGACCATAACTATGGACTTCTATATGAAGTTTCTGGTTTATCATGTATGGAAACCTAACAGTGCTAACATTATGCAGTACCCCTGAAAGGGACTCAAGGCACCCCAGATGCCATGACAACCTAGTTGAGAATCACTGTCTTAAAGGATGGTTATGGTCAGAAATACGTTTATGTCAAATGGGACCTTCTTGCTTGATGCATTCACTCCATATGCATCTCAGAATCGGAACTGCTGATTTCACAGACAATAGTAAATATGGTAATCACGCTTAATTAAAGATACTAATAATAGAAATACGTAATCAGAAAACACCTATTTGTTCCTATTTACTCTGATTAGCCAACAATGCTCTCAGAATGTGAGATGAAATTCTGTTCAGCATTATGTACTATTAACTAAATTCTTAGATACAGTCTAATTGCAGAATCCTTGTTACCAATGCTATCAAAAAGAAAAAAGCTTCACTGAAAACTGTAAACCCAGGCAGAATTACAATTCCCTTTTGGTTCTACAAAACAACTATATTTGATCCAATGCCTATAAGAGAAATAGGGACCCTGGCAATTCCATTATATAGCACTGTTTTGATGAGCATGATTCATTTGTTTGTCTGTGGACCTCAGTTCCCTAACCTGTAAAGTGAAAAGAACATTTTTGTACATCATAGGTAAGGCACAAGTATGTATTCCTTAACACTTGTGGGCAGCTCAGACACAACCATGAAAAGGAGTTGCAGAATCACATTGTAAAGGCAAGGAAATTTTGAGTTATGATCTAAACCAAAGTGGTTGCATGACATCTGTATCTCAGTAATAAATTGCTATATATTCTGTTGCAAATGAGCAAGAGACAGTTAAATTTGTGTGAACATATTTCCAAATCTTTATTTAATCAAGTTTTAATCCAGTTTTAAATATAAGAAAGCAAACGAGCTTTCTCCATTTCCTTTTGGAGACTATTCTGCATTGTGAGACAGCTAAATTTTATGGGGTGTCAGCCTTCAAGCTAAAGTTCCTAAGGCTGAAGAGATGTTGTACATAGGACTACAGTATAAAACAGTTTGGGGGCAAAACAGATTTCCATTAGCAGTCCAAGTTGCAATGAAATGAGAAAACAGACTAACCTAGTGTTTTAGCCGCTACACAGAGTGTTAGACTAAACACAACGTGAGAACACAGAGAGAAACCCTACCATAGCCACCAGAGAAAGAGCTTGATGACAAAGTTGTTCTGTCTTTTACTTCCATGATTTTATGAGACAAAAATACATGACTACATCCTGGCTGAAAAAGATGTTTTCAGACCTGCAGTTTCCTGGCTTTATATTTGGGACTGGCTAGCTTGAGAACATTATGTCCATTGTAAACTCATTTGACCTCATTTTACAAATCTGCAACATGAAAGCTATAATAATGTTACAATCCCTATGCTAAAACCAGAGAACTGCTGGTGTAGTTTTCTTGCTCCACCTCAATATCCTGTTCCCAGGAGTTTGTACTTACACATATCACAGATACTTGCTCTCATCGATACAAAACTTCACTGACTACAGCCAAAGCCTTTTGGAAATACCCCTTGGCAGCATTTGCTTTACCACTTTACTGAAAACACATGGGAGCAGCCCACTAAAATCAAGAATTCCTAATCAACAAGAGTTTCTCTCTGAAATGAGGTTTGTGGGGTTAGTTTTGTTTTGGAAAGCTTGCAGGGGCATGTGAACCGTTTCAGACGAACTGAAGAAAGAGGACTTCGGAAAGTTATGGACAAATTCTGCCCTTAGCTTCACAACTATAAACCTGGAGTAGCCAGATGTCCAAGGAAATCAGTTCTGATTTATACAGGTATAAATTAAATGGCTATAGTACTCCCAGATGTCACAAAACTCAAGAGCCTGTAGAACACAGAAGGACAAACACAGATGACAGTCTCCCAGTCAAACTGAAACTGAGGGCCAGATCATGCTTCCTCTGCACAGATCTGCCCTTGCCATACCTAAGGCACAGTTAGTTATAGCCAGGTTTTCTGCCCTCCTTGGTTGGATCTTGGAGCAGTAACTCAACATTATTAGGGCTCTCAGTAGCATAACTATGGGTGGGAGAGGGGAGTGCACCAGAATGGTGGCAGACACCTGGGCTCTGCTCTGGGTGAGCCCATGCCATAGCAGGTGAAACTCTGCTTGCCTGCTCCAACCCCTGTTCTCCAGTACTCAAGCACAACCCCTTCCTCACCACCCCTGCACCCAGGAGCAAAAATACTTAGTCATGCATCTAAATGCTAAGTATCCTGAGGACAGTGGAAGTGGAGGACAATGCACTCGTTCCTTCTCATCCCACAGCCTGACATTACAGTAACATTTCAGTGGTCACCATCCACTCTGCAGAGCCTGGAAACCTTCTTAAAGAAGGATCCTGGGGGACAGTACTTGTACCTTTTCTTAGGAAGAATCATGAAAACATACTAGATTCGTTTGTTTCAGATTTAGTAAAAACTCTAAACAAAATCTAAACGTTGGGACTTTGACTGAAATCCAGCAAAACACATATGGATATAATCAGCATGGGGCTTCAAAGGGGTTAAATACATGCCAAATACATGCTATGTGTTAAATACACGTGCTTAAGTGCTTTGCTAATTTGGGACTAAAATTACTTCATGTCTTCCCTCAAGCAGACAAAAGTTATACTGGTAGCCAAAAGCCCTGTTACTTATGTCTATCTATCACCTAACAGGGGGCATGACTGGTAAGCTTTTATGTGTGCAAAAGAAGTATTAAATTAAGGTTAAGTAAAAGGGTTTTTTTGTTGGCTTCTAGTGGTTTAAAACCCAGAAAACCACAAGAAACCCAGTTCTCTCTTCAAAATTAGAAAGTTTTCCCTTCCTTATCTTCTCAACACCATTTTTAATCAGTTATTTACTGAAAAGAGTAAACTCCTAAGGATGCTTTGATTTCCAAGACTAAAGGAAAGTGTCTACCTCAAAGGTTTTGCCAGTATCACTTACCCATAACGCCACACTAACAAAGCCTGTATCCCACCAAAATAAGTTCTTTTGCCACTTACATTTAAATCAGGTCCCCAAATGACAAACTATGGCAACAAGAGGTCTCTTTTGCTGGTGCAGATTCATCTACCTGGAGAATTTTGCTGACATGGCCATGCCACATAAGGATTTTTTTTTTCTACACGCCTAACCAACATAGGTATGACAGCAACATTTTATAGTGTTGGCCTGACTAACAGCTGTTAATGTTTCTGCTTCTGTCTTTGCATATTTTTCAAAAATGTCTCTCAGTGTTCTGTGGGGAAGATGGCAAAAATCATTCCATTAGACAAACCCCCAAACAATGATTAATCTATCTTTATCTTCCCACTGAATCTCAAAATCACCAAGGGAATGCTATACAAATTTGTTACTATCTCACTAGCAATAAACAAGTTAATTTCCATTAATCTGTCTTCCATTCTCTTTAACCATCCAGAACAACCTTTCTTTATTTTATAGATCATATCTACTCTAATCTGGACAAAAGTCACTATACAGCTGTAGTCCTTCAACTGAATTATAGGAAGAAGAGATGCACTGTTTCTAGTGCTCATCTTTGACTATTCAGCTGTAAAGATAAAGGGCACTGCTGAAAGAGTAACAGCATCTCTGAATTACAATCAAAATATGACAAAGCTCAGCTTTTCCCCAGTCTTAGCTGTTTCATTAATTCTTTTCTCAGTCTTGAGGAAGCAATCCTAACAATAGGCCTGATGGGTCCCTCCTGGAGAATCTACAAGATTAAGTGGAGACCTTACTGGTACCAGTTTCTGCCTTGCACATGCAATTTCTGACCCAGTAGCCCCAGGCCTTCCAGAACTAAAGATTCACCTAATGAGTCAATTCAGTGGAGACCCTTTCAATTTCTGTTGGTTTCTTCATCAGTGATGACTGATATTCCTGATCTGATCACAAATGGTTCTATGATTCTCTACTGAACACATCAAGGTGCGACTTATGGTTCTCAAACCAGAAAACTTTAGATTGTGCCTTGAACCTTCTGGAAAAGTCAAGCCCAATCTTGAACTGTCTGAAAGACTTCATTCAAAGACATCCATAATCTTTTATGACCACATCATTCACAAGGAGTGGAAGATGCATTACAGACTGTCAGGAATGTAACTCAGTTCCTAGCTAACCCACAGAATTTTGACATCTTGTCATGGACACCGAGTAGAGTGAAACCCCTCAATGACATCAATTTCATTGAGGGGTGAATAAGGAAATGGAATGGAACCCCAGAAAAAAGTCAAACATTCTGAGAATATCTCCAGCTGCATCTTTCATGGGTCACCTAACAAGGACTTCCACTCATGTCTTCACAGAGTAAGAAAAAAAAAAACGGGCACTGGGTAAAATAACTGTCTTTATTGTGGATGATCCGGATGTGTTGTAAATACCTGTTCCAGTCCATTCTAGAAACCTGGTTCAGACACCTGTGCTCTCCACCATGGCTATTTGGCAGATCACCTGTACCCCAGTACTACAAAAAAAAAAAAGCTATCAAGGGAAGTGGTGGATTCACCACCTCTTGACTGAGTGCCTTTCTGAAAGATATACTTTAGGTCCCCAGCACACATTACAGTTTAGATGCAATTAACCCAGTTAATCATGTCCCAGGTTGTTACCAGACCACACATTAGTGCAATTAATAGCATGATAAATGAGGAATAAGCCACAAAGTTATTACAGAAAAATGTGTAATAACTTCATGGTTGGTTCCTATCATGCCATTAATTGAATGTGTGGCCAAGCTAGAGCTCCCAGCTGACAGATCCCAGCCACAGGGGTGGATGGTGCACACCTGCAGTTGGGAGCCCCATCAGCTGACAGCTCCCAGCTACAGGGGTGCATGGTACACTCCTGTGGCCAGCAGCCTGGATTGGCTGATGGCTCCCAGCCACAGAGGCATGGTGTGTCCCTGCAGCTGAGATCTGCCCACAGGGCTCTCAGCCCCAGAAGCATATGGTGTGCCTCTGCAGCATGGCAGGAAGTGTGATTGTGGGCATCATGCATCAGATACCACTGCACTTTCACTTGCATGTACACCAGGGGCCTTAGTATGATACACATTATCGGGATTGATGTAGAGGTGACTGAATGCTGCATGCCTCTAGAGGCTGGGGAGGCACAGCGAGCTCCTGCAGGCTGCGGCAGCACTGTTGGTGGTAGAAGTGTGGCAGAGACAAGTGGGGAGCTGATGCAGACAGCTGCAGCGCTGTTGGCGGTGGGGGGTGCTAAACACCAACTAGTAGCTGGCGACCACCTGCAGACACTGCCAGTAGCATCGGCAGTGGCCAGCGACGATTGTGCACTGCCCACAGATGCCACCAGGAGTGTTGCAGGGGGTGCACCGCCACACTCAGGGGGTGCACGTGTACCCGGGTGCACCCCCTACACACCGCCAAAGCACTGGGTGAATCTACCAGTGATACGTGGGAAGTCAGACTAGATGATTTGCTGGTCCCTTCTGAGCTTAAACTCTAGGAACCTATAAACTCAAATAAGTAACTTCTCTTTTCAGATCCTACCTCACTCTCAAATATTACTGGTTTGTGGTTTCTGAATCTCCTATAAAGAGTAGTTTCTTACAGCAAGCAACAAGGTGAGTTCCCTAGTAGAGTAAAAGACACAGTAATTTTACATTTTGAGGATGTGGCAGGGACACCTAGGTGCAAATGGCCACCAAACTCCCCAGTTTTCCTTTTAAGTATGGTGTTCTTTCGAACTGAGAGGATGTTTGGCAGGAGCAGGAAGAAAGAAACTTAATTTCACAGGCAATTGAGTTTGTATAAATGCTTAATTCTATCACTTGCTTATGTTTATGCCTCAGAATGTGGCTTCTGCTATAGTCACAAAAATGTCTGCAGAATACAGTATAAAACTGACATCTTTTGCAACCCGTCTTGTCCCTGCTTATGTGCACACAGCTAAATCACATCTGCCAGCTCTTACTGACCTAAAAATGTTTCTTCCATTTAGCTCTGCCCAAACCTCGCAACTAGGGGAGAGCAGGCTGGAGTCTATTCTGAATGACACATTGGCAAC
The DNA here is from genome assembly GCF_052110815.1 of Crocodylus siamensis. NCBI lineage: Eukaryota > Metazoa > Chordata > Crocodylia > Crocodylidae > Crocodylus > Crocodylus siamensis. The sequence continues at coordinate 223,997,895 of NC_143396.1, read as the reverse complement.
AGAACCGTTGGCTAACTGTCAGTGGCCTCATTATTACCAGAATTGGTGTATAAACAAGAAAGTACCCAACTGGGTTTTCCAACAGAATACAGTTTATACCCCTGACAACAAGAAAAATTGCTTTACACACTTAATCAACTAGATCTGGATTTATTGGAAAAACGTAAATATAAATAATGAACCTCGTATTATTATCATTATTGCCATTTTTTAAAGAGTCACTTTCCTGACTTCAACCACAATTTTATGTTACATTTGGGGGAGACAGAGAGGACTGCAACAAAATTTGGTTTCGGCTTTAAAAAAAAAGAACAGAAAAGAAAACAAACCTCAACATTTTGGGATACTTGTATCCAGACTTTTGATCTGTCCCATGATTTAACTAGAGACCGTTTATAACAAATGCTGAGATCCACAGTTGGCTTTGATTTTGGAATCTTGGATCAGGCCCACTAGGGAGCTAAAGAATATAACATTGTAAAAATAATTGGGGTTTACTCCCTCCTCCCAACACATACCATATTCAAGTTAGGAAATGAGGAGAGCAGAAGGCTGTCTTTCTTGGCTAAACCTTCCGACTAGCCATCCTTATTTTCCAATTGTCGAGTTGCATTTCTCTAGACTGAAAGCTGGGATAAAAGAATGAGTGAATAACTGGATCCTTTTCATCCCTGAACACTTCAAGTGTACAAAGGCAAAGAAGTTTCTCCCTGTGGTGCCCTTGAGCAGCCCGGAGCTCTTCTCAAATGATATAAGAGGTGTGGTTCTTCCTTCACTAGGCTCTCTTCTGAAAAATTTTCTGTGCTTGTACTGAGACCAGGAGATCCAAAGAGACCAGGCAAACAGAGCAGCAATTTACATTGACAAAGAGGATTTTGATGCACTCCTCCGAATGGGGCAGCATTACCATGTTAATAGCCTTTTGCTCTCAGCCCTCTTTTCCTGAGGACGCTGGCGATTTTTGCGAATGGAGAACAGTTCCGCTTCCCATTTTAACTGCAACAATAGCAGAAGGGCTCCTTAAACTGCATCAAATAGCAGCCTGTGAAATCCCTAACTAGCCACACCGCCTCTCCTGCCGTTTTATTATCCTCTGGCCCATGGAACAAAAGAAGGGGCAGGGGGAAAGCTTCTCCTTGTTTTAGCCCTTTCCATGCATCCTAATCCTTCAGAGGTGGCAATGGGAATTGCTTGTAGAACTGTTAAATCTTTTATTCCCTTCTCATTCTCTCTAATCAAGGAATCTTCATGCAAGTTTTCCAATATGAATCTGTTTATGGCCCCTTGGTTAATAGATGCAAGATGGGACCCCCAGAGTAAGAAGAAAGAATTCCGTGCATCTTAGCCAGCTGCTGTTTCTCACCAGTTCCCACACTCATCCACTTGTTCTCTTGTCAGATGCCCTGAATGTGCTCACCTCCTGACACCGACTGAATTGCACAAAGACTGAATGTGTAAGCTGCTTCTGCTATTAGCTTAAGAAACAGATTCCATTTGGTAGCCCTAAGATATCCTTCAGCCATTGATAGAGGTCCCATCTTTTATTAGACTCACCTTAGTCACCTGTTGCTCAGCATTCAGTTACCTTTCAAAAAGAAGCATTGATTTCGCATTTCATGCAGTTTGCAGCCACCCTCTAAGCAGCAGCCTGTGCTACCTTGTACCAGATGCCTAACTGTTATCTAGCTAGATTTTTTTTGACACTAAGCCATTTCCAAATGTTTTGCATCACTCTTTTTTGCTCAGACCAGTATAAATAAACCACAATAATAGTAATGTGAGTCCTGAATATGGGAACCTTACCCACAAGAGCTGGCACATTCAAGTAAATAAACCTAGCTGCACAAGTATGTGCACACAGATGTATGTGAGGATTGCACAACCAAGGGCTTAAAACTTAGACCCGCATCACAAAAAGGTGAATTTATTAAATAGAACCCAAATACACAGGGAGTATAAAAGCCAAGAAGTGCCAATCACAGAGTTAGATTTAGTTCTGTGACATATAAGGGTCACACAGCAATCTGATCTTTGCCCAGGATGTTAAACAGCTCCACAGAATAGCCTGCAGCAAATTAGCAAGGAAAATGATCCTCTTTTTCTGCCCATCCTTTATTAAAATCCATCTTCCACTACAATAAGGAAGGAAAAATACCTAATAAACAAACATGAAGGAATTTAAAAGCATAACCGCCTGATCAAAGATTAATGTGTTGCGAGAGCAAATAAAAGGTTCCAACTGCTTCCTAGAAGTACAAAGAATGCAAGACAAAGGAGAATACAGCTTGTTTAGGTTAATCTGGGTTTCTCTCTTATCATCCTTTAAGAAAACAGTGAATAGTGATTTAGCCTTCCTCCCCAGGATTTAAAGGATAAAAGGCAAAAAGCAACTGTCATATCCCTAAAAGAGTGCTGCCCAAAAGCCACCTTGAGAGGGTCCTACTCTACCACTACAGCAAATGAGATTGGGCCAATTTGTTTGTCTTAAGGGGTAGGATCCAATCACTGACAACCTGTATTCCCAATTAAGGAAAGTGGATTCAAGTAAATAAAAATACAAGACAGACCCATCTAGTCTCTGACCCAGAGAATCCTTCCTTCCTAAAGCTTTCTTCTGTTTTTGTTCAGATATTAGAAAATGGGTTCACTAACTAGGGATTATTTTAATAATTCTGGAGATGTTTGTGACGGGCATAAAGTAGCCCCTTTTTTTGCATTGGAATGGACCTTAAAATGTCTATACCATCCCCCTTGCCAGTATCACAGAAATCATAGAAAATTAGGGTTGGAAGGGACCTCAGGAGGTCATCTAATTCAACCTCCTGCTCAAAGCAGGACCATCCCCAACTAGATCATCCCAGCCAAAGCTTTCTCTAGCCAGGTCTTGAAAACCTCCAAGGACGGAGACTCTACCATCTCTCTGGGTAACCTGTTCCAGTGTTTTACTACCCTCCTAGTGAGAAAATTCTTCCTAATATCTAGCCTAAACTTCCCTTGCTGCAACTTGAGACCATTGCTCCTTTTTCATTTTTAAGTAATGAGAGTTTTCCCTGATTTCTGTAACTGATTTAAAGTTGCTAATACCAAATGAGGGAGGCTTAACCTCCATTGAGTACACTGTCCAGTAGAGAGCATCCAATGTACCCCACAGCAAATTGCCTGTATAAGTTAAGCTGGACCAAAAGTGGATATACTGAATCCCTTTTTGACATCTGTACATTTCCACAGGTCTGAGCCCATCCAGTCACAAATACATCATGAGCCTGGCATTGTGGGATTTTTTTTGTATTTTTCATACATACCACAATGACAGTGTTTCATACACCCCAACCACGGGGGCCTGAGGTTTGTAACATTAGCTTCATAACAGGCAAGAAAGTGCTTTTCTGAATGGTGGGTGCTGATATGTCCAGCATGGTACACTGGTACAGTTCTGAAAATAGCTGAAAATCAACCCACTAATCAACCAAAATTAGTTTAACAATTCTGGATTCAGTACAATTCTGGTGGTCTAATCTGTCAACAAATAAATGCATTGCCTATGTTACAGAAAACCATAACTGTATTTGTGGCCATGTGACCTCCATATTAGAGTGAACAGGACATAGTCTTGCTTTGTTTTTAATCGACTTTAGCCTTCTTACTAAGATGGGACCATATAATAATTTATGTTATATTGAGACAGGTACATTTCTCTTTGAGAGAAAGCTGGGAGATTTGATTAATTACTTTAACTCAAATCTCACATATGTGGGGTCATGCAATAATATAACTCAGTAAAAATTTAAATAGTAAAAGGAAAGTAGCAACAGAATCTCATTTGCTAGATACGCTGTTCAAATACATCCTTTTCATTACTGATCAACAGCACCATATTTAGCCTACAGCACCTCTATGCTTAATTAAATCATATCTTGGTAAAGCAAAATATTTTCCTTTTTAGGTCTTACCTTGAAGAACCAAACCAGATTTCTCAATGGTGTAGAGGAAAGCTGAGAATGGAGCAACAGGGGACTTAGCAACCAGGATCTGCAGAACAAATAAATACAAATGATTAAAAGTCCCTAAAATGTATTGATTACAAGTCAAGTGGACTAATGTCTGCAATTCAGTTTTCTGAAGATACTATCATGAATTAAAACAAAACAAATTGCAGAGGGATTATAAAATGGCTACTGATGTCTCCTTCTAGTTCTAGATACTAGAGTCACATGTAAAACAAGTGAAGACTGTGCCATTGTATTAAAAGGATTCAAAGGTCCTATAAAATCTTGCTTCCATGGAAACAGCACACTCTACTGCCACTGCTGTGCTCTTCTCAAAATGTGTGTTAAACCAGGTCAAACTTCACAACTACTTTTGTACCCAGAGAGAGACAATGCCATTCACCTGAAGGTTGTGCTAGCTACCTGCCAGGAGGTTGCAAGTGCTTAGTGCCCCTGCAAGAATCCAGCCTAGAAGATGTTCCTTTAACAGAAACTTTGGAACATAGTCTGTGCCAATGACACTAAACAAAGTTGTGGTTTAGATGCATAGGCCCCTGAATTTCAAAACGTGGATGCAAATTTCCTCAAGTTCAGAGCATTTGAGCTGTGCACGCTCTAATGTCCAACTGGATCTAGAATGTTTCGAACCTCAGTTTTGATCACACGTTACTGAAAAGGAGATTGGCTCTGGTGGAATTCTGACACCCATGAGACGGGCTTATTTTATTATTCAGGCGTGGGAGAATGATACTCAAGTGCCAGATATCAAAGCCTGACATACCTGTGCTGGGTTATTACTGATGGTTGAGGAATACTGACTTACAGCATATACTTAACAAAGAAAATTGTTATCGCCTATCTGGAAAGTGCCATTCCAATAACGAATGCAACCAATTTTGCCTTCAGAATAATCAGCCCAAACCATGATCCAGCAAAGAAATTGAGACTGATAGCAGTGAGTAGAGCCAAGTGTGCACTTCTGCTCTTCCTCCAAAACAGGTCTGCTGAGCAAACTGGAAGCAGCTCTCCCTCTTCATGTCTTCCACAACAAAATAAGAAAAAGAAAGAAACTAGAAATCACTTTCCGAGGTTTGAGGTTTTAGAACAGCATTCCCAATTTCACAGCCCTAGAGGCACCATATAAGCAAGGTTGCTGGCCTAATACACATTCTGGTGTTTTTCAGAAATTTGCTTTAAATGTAGTCATGTCGTACCACTGCCCAGAAAATATACCAGGCCTGACTACTGTTTTTACATATAAATTCCATTTACACAGTAACTACAAAGCTCTCTTGTCAGCACATACCAACACACATCTCTTTCTCAGGGATTAACATCCTAAAGACTTATAAACAGGCCAACTTTGTGTGCAGTAGACTCATCCATTTTTCCGTGCCTGTTAAGAGCCAGCAGCAGAGTTATCCCTTAAAAACTGCACGCTTTGTAGTATTATTTACAGTAATGACTTAATTTTTAGAGATGTGTAGTACCAACATGTCCCCTTCAAGTAGAATTAGGGGTACTCATTGTTTTTGAAACTCGGGATCTAATTCAGCAAAACTCTCCAGCACATATTTAGAAGCAGCTAAACTGGGGATCATTTGATAAGGATGTTGGCTGTTTCTGCTAAAATGATCAGCGATAAAATAGTTAACCTTTAGAGCACCAAGTTTCCAAGTCAACATCCTCCACAGATAAAAGAGGGAAGTTCACACCCCACAGAACTATTATTTAAGATTTGCCTGAAAACTCAGGCAGACAACACTGAATTATTTTACACTCCCACATTTCTGCAATGGTTTGCTCACAAACACAAAGGCTAGAAGATTAACAATATCCACACTGAAAAAGCGTACATTGTGGAGCACAGTTCTGCAGCAAGAGGTAGATTCTGCAAGAAATTCTGCAGCCACTAAATCATGCAACAAATAAGCTTCCAGGAAGTGTTGAATGGCACAGTAAACACGGGGAAAATCTCTACAGTTACGTATGTTCTGTTTGCATTCTTAGTCATCTCACAGATCATATTCAGATTTCATGTGACCTGGTCTCAACTGATTCTGATAAAGCCAGTAGGAAAATAAAAAGTCATCCTGACATCTGGTCTGAAAACCTACTCCCATATTTGCTTTACCCCCACAACTTGATGCAAGCCTTGCACTTTTCAGAATTTACCATTAACTGTTGGTTTACTCTGCATGTTACCTTCACTAATAAAGTAAGAAATAAAGGCAGACACACAAACACAGCAAGTACAGCCAAAGAACACAGGGTCAGTCACCAACGTCAGTGTTTTCCTTTGAGTCACGTGTATCCAGCAAAGCCATCTCAGGATGAGATGTAACCCTTGTGACCTGCTCTGTGTGGAAAAAAGTGCAACGCAAGCACTTTCCCCTCCTGCACATTAATTACTGTTCTTACTGTAACAAGCGGCTGGAGAAGTGTGTTGCAGTCCATGACCGCGATGCATCCTGACAGTATCAGAATTCCCCTTCCTGTACTTATCCTCAGACAATCTTTGCTTTACTTGGATGTCTTAGTACTTCTCATTTTAATGTAGGAACAGAGAAAAGGCAAAAGGCAGAAAAGAAAAGCTATAGGAAAAGAAGTGTCACTGTTTGTCCCGATCATGCTTGTTTTGTCTGCAAAGTGCTAACATGAAAATAGTGCACGTTCTTTTTCATTTGAGGTCACAACAGGTACAAAAACCACAGTAATACTTCATTACAGCCTCAGTCGGAGCAGCTGGATGACTCCATTAAACAGATCTCTGGTCTTTCCCCCAGTTGTCTTTCCTGCTAGATGCAGGGGCTGGACTCAATGATCTTCCAAGGTCCCTTCCAGCCTCACATTCTATAAATCAATGAATCTCACATGAGACAGGTTACTAATTTGCTGGGTCAAATTTCAACCTCTCTCTGTGGGTACATTTGCTAAACTATTTACATAGGCATTAACCACAACTTCATGTGTAAATTGGTAAACATCCAAAAAAGTGCGTATTCACAGTCGTTGCATTTTTATGCTTTCTAAGTACATGCCTAAATAGGTATAGGTATATATATGTATGTGCATACCACAGATTTCCCTTTAAAAAACTGCCTCATATGGTGCTATAGCTGAGGTTTAAAATAAGGCAGAACTATTTTTCACTCAATTTCTCTGCAGTCTAAGACAGACAGCTTTTAAAACAAGACATTACAACCAGAAAAATGAGACATAGAATTTGAATGAGAAATAAAGTTAGAATTAAAATTACATATGAACATAATTTTTGCACGTGTACCTGATTTACATGTAGACCAACTGAAAACACTCCATTGAGAGAACAACCACAGGATAGGAATACAGAGTAACCCCCACTTTCACCCCTGAGTTGGAAGCAACATGCCTCATTCCATGTCCTTGAAGTGAGATTGGTAGCCTAAATCTACCAGCTAACTAATCTCTGATGCACAGAGGCCAACAGGACTAAGGCATATGCCAGCAACCTCCTTGATATCCTTTATGTTATTCCTTAAGGATCTGTAGGATCAAAGATATAAAGGAGAAAGAGGGAAGCTTGTTGCTTGCTAGGCTAAAAGGCATCTCATGTCTACCTTACAGGTGGTAGTACCCCTCTCACCAGGAAGAATAGACTTTAGTTGACAGGTCAGGTGTGGCAAGTTAGGGTTTCCAGTACAACAAAAGTGCAGGGGCATTGAAGCAGATAGGTTTAATGGAGAAAATGAGCATTCAAATGCTCAGGTAGCTTCTTTAATTATAGCTGTTGCACCAGCTTTAAGCTAATCTTGATGGGGTTTGTAATTGGAACCTGGATTTTAATCCAAGTTGTGTATGGGGAGGAGGCAATATTTTAACAGGATGAGATAAAATCCTGGCCCAACAACCCCAAATCTGAAGGCTCAAAATTCAGATCTGAAATTTGCATGCTTAATGCAGAGGGCATTCCCCAGTCCTTTGTTTGATTTCTCATGAAAAACACAACTAATTAAGCTTTTTAATCTTTCATAGATAAATTTCTCTACAGTCCTAGCATCTTATAGCACAGTTTAGCCATTTGTATCCTGCTGGAAATGCCAAAAAATGTTTCCTCTAGTGGTCTGTTGTTTGGTGAGGTGGGATGAGATGGTTCAATAAAGAGCATCTGGCTAAGTAAGTTATATGATAGTATTTCTGGAAAGGATACAAAGGAATGAGGTAAGCTACATACCTCTCAATACATTTTCTGGAGGCATTAATTTCAGTCTAATCAAGGAGAGTATGCATTTAACAATGGATAAAATAATGTTATATTGAGATTTTAAAAAGTCAGTTGGTAACTAGACTATTACCAACTATCAATTAGACTATTTTGAACATTTGAAAAATAAAAGTAGTGAAGCTGCATTGATTTTTTTCCAATTCTGGTTATTCAAAAGCTTCTGGAATGAACCATAACTACATGAGTGGTTATTCATTACAACCTTAAAAGGAAATGGTAGAAGAAGCTAGAACCAAAGCCATGCCAAACCTCTGACGTGGCAAGAACTGTCAGATCTTTTTTCCATTTCTTTTCATCCCAGTGTCACAGATATCAAGAAGACAGGCTTGTAATAATCCTTTATTTGCCAACATCATGTGATAGATAGAATCATAGTGTTGGAAGGGACCTCAAGAATCATCCAGTCCAACTCCCTGCACGAAAGCAGGATACACTCTTCCTTTACTATCTCAGATGAATGCTTATCTGTCCTTTTCTTGAAAACCTTAAATGAAGGAAATTCTACAACTCCTCCAGGCAGCTTATTCCACTGTCCTACTGTTCTGACAGTAAGGAAGTTTGCTGCAGTTTAAAACCCACTGATAAAACCATTACCCTGCCCTGCCCTACCATAATGTAACTAGCAGTGGGCAACTGGAGCACCAACCCCAGGCACAACTAAGATGTGGTGCAAGAATAACAGCTCCTCCAGGGAGTCTGTGCCATAGCAGCAGGGCCAGGAGATAGGCAGACTGCATCATGGCAGCAGCAGCCAGGGACTTTGGGCATTTGTACACATGCTTGCGCTGCATACATTTCCATAAATGGCAAAATACATGTCAGAGCTGAGAAAATGGTGGAAGTTGCATGCAGATCTCTGGTACGTTGGAACAGACAAACGTGTATAAATGCCCATTGAGCCCCCAGGGTAGGTAAAGCTGATCTTCCCCACCACCACCCACAGCATAGTTTTGCCTCAGGTACAAAACCTAGTAGTTATTAGGGCTGTGCAAAGCTTTGATCCTTGATTCGATTCGGCAGAGAGTCGGCCCGATTCAGTGGCCAAATCTCTAAATCTGAATCGAATCAGGAGACCCTTTAATCTCTCTGAATTGAAGCGGAACCCTCCAAATCAATTTGGAGATTCAGAAAGATTCAGAGATTCAGATATAGACACAGCTTTGCATGTTTTTTTCTACATAACTTAAGGTACCAGGTGGCTTGTGAATGCTGAGACGCTGGCACAGGTGGCCCACTCCCCAGTAGACCTGGAAGTGGACTAGAAGTACTTCCAGTCCACTTCCAGGTTTGCCACCAAGCATGTGGGGAGCATCCCAGCGCTCTTGTGGGATGCTCAATCTGCCCCAGTATTGCAGCGTTCATGAGCCACGCCTGGTACCTTGAGGTATGTAGAAAAAACTTTTAAAGCTGTGTCTATGCCTGAATCGCTGATTCTCTGAATCAGCATCCAATCTTCAGATTTGGATTCAGCCTGATCGAATCAGCAACAGCGATCTGATTCAATTAATCGAATCACTGTCCCTGATTCGGGCCGAATCTAAACCAAATACGGCCCATTTCACATACCCCTAGTAGTTATGCCTCTGCCTCCCTTCTCCAACTTATCTTCTTTTCTCCAAACTAAGTATACCCAGCTGTCTCTTTCCTCATAGGACTTTAATTCCAATCTTTTTATCATTTTTGTCTTTTGCTTCTGGACCCTTTCCAATTTCTCAACAGTTCTTTAATTGTGGAAACCAGAACTGAACACAATATACTAGCTGAGGCCTAATCAACACTGATTAAAGTGCTACGGTCACATACTATACTCTTGTTAATGCAGCTCCAAACTGCATTTGCTGTTTTTGGCAGCTGATTCACACTGTTAACTCATATTGAATCTGTGATCCACCAAACCCCCCCGATTCTTCTTAGCTTTGATATTCTTTGGCTTATTCAGTATGTGTGCCATTGCGTTCCATTCTGTATTTGTGCATTTATTTCTTTCCCCACATAGGTTAAGCACTGAATTTTTGTTCATGTTGAGTATCATTCTGCTTTCTATTGCAATAGATTTCCAATTTGCCAAATCCTTTTGAATGCTGATTCTATACCCTAAAATGTCTGCAAGGTCCCCCCACTTTGTGTTAACTATAAACTTAATCAGGAAGCTCTCTATTCCTCCATCCTAAGCATATATGCAGGTTAAAACATGGCTCTGCTACAAAGAGCTTATAAAGGTACAGAGAGGAGTAAAGATATCACACTACTGGGAAGGGTAGAGAGACTAGACAGACACAGTTATATTAGATACAAAAAAGAAGATAGAAACTGAAAATGGGCAGCATAATTCAGACACAAAATGCTCAGAAAGCCTAAAGATGACAAGAAAAGAAAAAGTCTTAAGAGGTTTTGGAGAGTTTTTTGTTTGTATATTTTTAATTTGATAGCATTTGTATTGACCGTTTATTGTTCATAGCCTTTGTGGAAGAAATGAATCTTAGAAACTGATGACACAGTGCAGCAGTATATATAAAATGTTTATTGGAACAATATCCCTTGGCAACAGCAAGGAAAATGATTGCAGGGTGAGTGAACTGAATGAACACAACAATACAATCAAACACAGGATCAGAACAGAAGTCAGTGTGTTGCCAGAAAATCCAAAGAAAAGCAAGAATAAAGCTTATACTACAGGGAAAGTATCATTATGCAAATATAATAGTGATAAATTACATGTAGTTGGGAGAACAACCCTAGACACTGTGTAGTGATTCTGAACGGAGCTATGAAAATTCTGCCTGAAAAAGGGACTAAAACCTGGGAAGAATTAAGATTCCATAATGGAAGCCCAATATTTTCAATAATACTTTTAATAAAAATAATATAGTAGGAGAATTTCATGAAGTATTTGATTTAACAATTTTAATAATTAAGTATTTGATGACATTAACTGCCTTAAGGATAACATTCCCTTTATGGTTAAATCATAAAGGAAGTTATTACTCCTCCACACTTGCTCTGAGAGACTGAATGCCAAAAGAACTAAACCACATGGAGATGCAGATCCTTAACAGTGGCTGTTGCCCTAGAGTTATCCAGGCTTAAAGCCACTCTATGTGATAAATTAGAGCAGACTGAAGGCTGCTCCAAGCATCTGTTACAGCAGCTAATCTTAACTCTGTTGCCTTTTCCCATCAGTATTTAGAATCATAGGAAAGTATGGCAGGAAGGGCCTCACAAGATCATCTAGTCCAGCCTTCTGCTCAAGGCAGGAACATTCCTGACTAAGTCATCCCAGCCAAGTGCCTCTCTAACCAGCTCTTGACCATTTCCAGGGATGGAGATTTCCCAAATTCTCTACGTAGCTTTTTCCAATGCTTGACCACTCGCAGAGTCAGAAAATTCCTCCTAATCTCCAACCTAAATTTCCTCTGCTGCAGCTTGAGGCCATTGCTCTTAGTACTTTCCCCTAGGGGCACAGAGAAAAATCCATCCCCATCCTCTCTGTAATTGTCCTTCAGGTATTTGAAGACTGTTATCAAATGTCCCTTTAGTCTTCTCTTCTCCAGACTAAATTGCCCTAGTTCTTTCAACCTTTCCTCATAAGCTGTGACTCCCAGGTGCCTAATAATTTTTGCTGCTCTGTGCTAGACTTTTTCCAGTTTGTCCACATGCTTCTTGAAGTGTGGTGCCCAAAACTGGAACAACTATTCCAGCTGAGGCTTTAGCAATCCTGAGTAGAGTGGAAGAATCACTTCCCTTGATTTGCAAGTGACAGCCCTGTTAATACAACCCAGTATACTGCTGGTCCTTTTTACAACAAGAGCACACTGTTGGCTCATATTCAGCTTATGGTCTCTCTACAGTACTGCAGTCTGGTCAATCATTCCTCAGTCTATATTTACGCATGTACTTATTCCATCCCAAGTGCAGGACATTGCAATTGTCCTTGTTGATTGCAGGCCATTTCTCCAATCCATTCAGGTCATTCTGGATCCTAGCCCTGTCCTCCAGTGTTTGCAACTCCACCCAACTTGGTGTCATCCCCAACTTCATTAAGTGCACATTCAGCCCTATTGTTCAAATCATTAATGAAGGTGCTGAACAATAATGGATCCAGGACAGACCCATGGGGACTCCCCACAGAACACCTTTCCCCAGCTAGACATTGATCCATTGATGACTACTTGTTGAATATGAAGATCCAACCATAAATTTCATAGACGTTAGGGCTGGAAGGGACTTCGCAAGATCATCGGGTCCAGCCGCCTGTCCAAAGGAAAGGCAGTCAGCAGGGGTCAAATGATCCCAGCAAGATAAGCATCCAAATGTTTTTTAAAGGAATCCAGAGTAGGTGCCTGCACCACTTCTGGTGGGAGTCTATTGCAGGACCTGGGGACTCAGACAGTAAAGAAGTTTTTCCTTATGTCCAGCCTAAAATGGTGTTCCAAGAGTTTGTGACCATTAGACCTAGTCTTCCTACAAGGTGCCCTGGTTAATAGATATTCTCCCAGGTCCCAGTGCACACCCCTTATATACTTATAGGCTGTCACCAAGTCACCCCTAAGCCTACGCTTTTTCCAGGCTAAGGAGCCCCATGCCTCTCAGCCTTTCCTCATAAGGCTTACTTTCTTGTCCTCTAATCATTTGTGTGGCTCTCCTCTGGACTCTCTCAAGCTTCTCCACATCCTTTCTGAATTGCAGAGCCCAGAACTAGACACAGTATTCCAGCTGTGGTCTCACCAAGGCCAAGTAAAGTGGGAGGATGACTTCCCGGGTCTTGTTTGAGATGCATCGGAAGATGCAGGCCAAAGTCTCTTTCAGACGTAGTGCTAACTAGCATGGCCCTGCCAAGCCTATAAGTGTGGTGTGGGTTCCTTCTCGGCATTGAATGCCATCAGGTTTTGATCTGCCCACCTTGTAAGCCTGTTGAGGTCAGCCTGGATTGTCAGCCTATCCTCTGGGGTGACTGCACTTCCCCATGCTTTAGTGCCATCAGCAAACTTAGCCAGTCCGCTTATAACACCCGAGTCCACATAATTTATAAACACATTGAAGAGTACAGGTCCGAGAATGGAGCCCTGGGGGATGTCGCTGTGTGCCAAGTTGATTCATTTCCATCAATTATCACTCTCTGGGTCCGTCCATGGAGCCAGTTCCACAGCCATTGCATGCTGAAATTGTCTAGGCTGCAACTCCCCAATTTTTCCATGAGGTCATCATGGGACAGCAGGTCAAAGGCTTTCTCGAAGTCCAAAAATATGATATCCACCTCTTCTCCTTTGTTCAGGTAATGTGTCACCTAGCCACAGAAGGAAGTCAGGTTGGTCAGAGAAGAGCTACCTGCCAAAAGCCATGTTGACTATCTCTCAGAATATTACCTTCTGTTAGGATGTTGGTAATGGTTTCCTTTATGATTTTTTCCAAGATCTTTCCAGGGACTGAGGTCAAGCTAATTGTTCTGTAGTTGCCTGGATCTTCCTTTCTTCCTTTCCTGCAGATAGGCACCACATTGGCTTTCTTCCAATCGTCAGGCACCTTGCCCAAGTGCCACGAGTTCTCGAATATCCTCGCCAGAGGCCATGCTATAATGTCAGCTAGTTCCTTTAGCACTCTTGGGTGCACTCCAATCGGGCCGGCTGATTTGCAGATGTCCATCCTCTCAAGGTATTCCCTCACAAGATCAATGGTTATGATGGTCACAGGTTTGCCCTTCCCCTGGTGATCCTGCCTCTTGTCAGGCAGGGTGATCCCACTGGGCTGATGAAAGACCGACACGCAGTAGCCATTAAGGAGATTGGCTTTCTTCTGGGTGTCAGTTATCAGCTGCCACTTGGTTTAGTAAGGGACCAATGTTACCCTTGTTCTTTCTCTGACTTCCCACATACCTGAAGAAGGACTTTTTATTGTCCTTGATTTGAGTGGCCAGTTTGAGATCAGTTTCAGCCTTGGCTTTCCTAGTTTCCTCCCAACAGCTGTGGGCTAGTGTTGAGGTGCAGGTGCTAGTGCTGCCAGGGGCTGGGGGTAGTGGGATGCAGGGCAACGAGACAGGGCCCCACGTACATGTGTGTGCACATGCACATGGCAGTCAGGCAGCCTGGAAACCAGCTCCTGCAACTCCCTCTAGGTAAGTCTTTGTGGGGGAGAAGAGCAGATTGAGGTCCCCATGGTGAGACTCATCTGGGGAGCTGGCTCCCTGTCATTGCTTGGGGCATGGGTGGATGCAGCTTGGTCCAAGTACCACTGCTAGGAGCCACAGGTCAGCCACAGCCATGGTGAGATGCTCCCTGCCTGCCCAGCAGCAGTGGGTGAAACAATGCTGCACAGCCACTGCTGCTGCTGTTTCGTGGGCAGGGGGTGCCTCGCTGTGGCAGCGTGGGGCTCTGGCAGTTGCACCATGCCTCCCCTCCCTCCTTCACTGGGTCGAGGAGGTCATTGCGGGAGGGCAGCAGGGCAGGGAGCCCTAAGCCTCCAGTAGGCAGCCCACATTCTTCCACCCCACAAGCTCCACTCAGGCTGTGCTGCCTGCAGGGAGAGGGGCACTGCCCATTCCCTTCATAGAGCTTCCCCTCTGCTGTGGAGACTGCTACTCTGCAACATTTGTGCTTCTTTTGCTGCAGAGGGGTCAGGAATTTGCAGTAGGGGAAGCGCAGACAGGCCCAGTCCAGTGAGTGCAGGTAGCTGAGCTGGCTGCTGTTGTGGGGAAGGCGGGCAGGCAGAGATTCCTGGCCCGCAGCCATGAGCCTGGTCACAAGCCTGAACCTGCAGCAGTAAAAGGTGCCAACCTGAGCCCTAGACTGGGAGAATTCTGTAGTGGCTGGCCAAGCTCTCTTTCAGGCATCTTACAACAACAGAGACTTGGTGAGGTGACTGAGTCAATAAATACTATGGGAGTACTGGAAAAAACTAAATAGGCCCCAAGACTATTCCGAGATTCAAAGGAACTAAACATGGCTATAAAGAGTGAGTAGTTGTAGTTCCCTAATTTTGAACAAATAAGTAGCAGACCAAGTGGAACTCAATACTTCAGTGTTTGAACGTATCAAGTGGATTTGGGAAAATACGATTGGATGAGGATAATAACAATTATATTCAAACCACCTGACAGTTCCTATTTTCATGTTTTGGCATTTCTCTGTGTTCTAAAAGTATTCCACAAGGCGGCAGCAAAGAGCACGGGCAAGAAATGGGTGGAGTCGCAACAAATACCAATATTCTCACCTGGTGCCAAACCGGGGAGGAAGGTGAAAGTTGTCCAAGGAAAGGTCAGACTGTGGCAAAAAAAGGCTTAAAATTTAATTAAAATGCTATATTATGACTCTAAGTTTAGAATATAGGGTGCCTCAATAAATGTATACACAGGTGTTGTTTGTTATTGTTCACCACTGCATACACTGCTACAACGTCAATGGTGGCCGTTTTGAATACCAGCGGTAGCAAACATGGTAAATCATGCCTCTTCATTTCTAGCAAAACAAAAATCAGCACTGTTCATCAACATAATTCTGTATTCTTGATGTTGAATATGTATCCATTTTTGAGATACCTTATATTTGAATACCACGTTAATGAAACATCACTAAAACACTAAAATAGAAACAATCGTGAAAATATTCAAGAACCACAGGAAGTGCTTTTCCATATCCTTGCTACAACTCAGCTCAGAAACTTACTATTTGGAAAGGTACTCCAAAAAGACTCATAAACTACAGAAAGAGAGATGCCTTCAAACAGATATGAAAGGAACTATTAATGATGGGTCCTGCTTTGTATTAATTCCGTCAGACAAATCACTTAAACTGATGGTTGTTGCCTCATAAAATAGATTCTCTGTTCTCCATATCCCTTTAACCTCTAGACAAGTAAAAGCCTCAGTACTTCCTGTACAGTATTACAGCTTTGAAACCAAAAACTGACTTCACAAACAACACCTCATTCCTTTCCACATCTTCTTGAATAACATATCATCATCATCAGTGCCTTAGCCCAGCAGATGCCTCAGAACAGCAGGGTTTTGACAGCATTTTTTTTTCTTCCTGAAGAGTTGAGGTAAATATTATTGCAACACATTCCAGCAACAGGCTTCATGTTAGGCTGCTCTTGAGTTGCTTTAATCTTTCTACTGTAGGCCTTGATGCTAAGATTTCTTGGTTGTTTTTGTCTCCTTGAAAAGAAAGACTTTGTCCTTTTGATCAGTGAACAGATCCTCTTTTCCTTTTTTTTCCCCCCGTGGATTTATTCCACCTCATCTTTTGTACTCCTCGGGGAATGAGGGGTGCCAGGGTAAGGAATAGTGAGTATCCAAGAGGAAGACACACACCCAACCACAGTTGTATTGTTCATTAAAAAGTCTTTTGTATATATGTGTATTTTTGCGGCCCTGTGTCTAAACTCTAGTTGACTCCTGAAATAAGTCTATTTACTAGTGCCACAGCCACCTCTGCTGAAACAATCCTTGAAAAAAAAATCAGTCTGTTTTGCTAGTCCTGAGTTCTCAACAGAACTCAATTACTGATGGCTGCATTTGCATGGAAGAGCATAGCTGCGAACTGAGAAGGAAATCCATTGAAACAGAGATGTCATTCAACAGGAAAGTGATTATCTCTGAAGGTTCAATTAGATTCATGTTCTAATAAAACCAGCGTTAAGCTAAACAAATCTTTCCTCTGATTGTGCCAAATGTCTTCGATGGACAATCCCCAAGTCAGAATTTCCCTTCCTATTGTAGACTTAGAAGGGTTGTTTTTTCAGCTGCTTCAGAGCCCAGGAAAAGAGCCAGTAAGGAAAACAACCAAGTTGGTTTTGCATCACATAACTTAACAGACTTAATTCTTTTTCTGTTTTGCCTCATGCATTTTCTGTCCCTTTTTGGGTTTCACCTGTCATGTTAATACCAGTGCACAGGGGCTTGAAATATTCTAGCAGTAAAAATCTTGGGCTGGGAATGAAATCTTTAATGTAGCAGTTCTCACATTTTGGATGGGGTGAGGTATTTACATTTTGCTCAGTGATCAAGACCCAGCTTCAAGGGCCAGATGCTTAAAGCCCGCTTCTACACTTAATGTTGCCCCACAGCAACCGGAAAGACTTCTTAACCGGGCAACTAAGGATTGTTCCCAAGAGATGGGACATCCTCAGATGGCCCTGAAGTAGTACAGCAAAGCTCTATGCACACCACTCTCTAGCACTCCCCACCCCTTCCTCCACTCCAGAGACATAGAGGGTACAGACAGAAGTGCAGCTCCCAGCTGTAACTCAGAACAATTTTTGCAATGTCCCCCCAATTACAACATTACCCCAGACCAAACAGAAGTTCACTGTTAGTTCCAGGGAAGAGAGGAATGGAGGCTGGGCCAGAGCCTGCAGCTAGGTTCCCACAGCAAAGGCCAGGCTCTCTGCCAGTGCAGAGTGGTGGGGGGAAAAGCAGCGGAGGGAGCTCATTCTTGGGGCTCCCCAGCTGGTGCTGAAGGGTGAGGTGGGTGAATTGGGAGCTCCCCACCCCCCACCTCAGGGGGCTGCAATACATCCACCCTACCCTCTGCAGGGGGCTGAAAAAACCCCAGACTGAACTCTCGCTGCTCCCTTTCCCCGCTCTCCCATTCTGAAAACTGCAGCCACAAGTTACAAAATAGGCTACATTTAGTAACATCTTTATTTGATACCTCATGCAATGCAGGGTCAGATTTTCACCCAATCAGCCATTTTTAAAGCTGTTTTCAGCTGTGCACTTGTGTTTGGTCACAGCTATAAACTGCTTTTTGTGGCCAGACCGGGAAAAATTGTCACTTTATCTGCACCCAGAGTGTTTAGGGAGGGAACAAAGGGGTACTGTTTTGAAGGCAAGACAAGACAAAGCATACCTCTATTCTGACAGATCCTCACCCACCATTACTTCTCAATGGGACTAACAACATCTTTTCAGCTATTCTAAATGACACGGGCTATTTCAGCACTTAGCCAGTTCAGGAGCAGAAAAATGGCTTAGATTCCCTCCCTCCTTAACTCACACCCCAACAGGGGGTGACTTTAGCACAGCTGAAGTTCAAGCCCTAATTTATTGTCTCTGTTCTTCAAGTGAGACAGATCTGCTTAGTCATTTTGCAACCCGTTCAGTTAGCACAGGGCTGTCCAACTGGCAGCCTGCAGGCCGCATGTGGCCCACAAGGAGTTAAATTGCAACCCCCAACCCCATCAGGCTCCTGTTGGGCTGTTGCTCCCACATTGTTCTAGCTGCAACAGCAGCTGGAGCCTCTGGGTTCCCCCTCCTTTCTCCAGCTGCTGCCTCCAGCCTAGAGGACAGAGCAGCGTGGGACCATGGGTGGGGAGCTGGGGGGTAAGGCCAGAGCCACATATGCAAGAGAAGAAACAAGACCACACGGTGCAGTGGAGGGAGGGGGCGCATCTGGTGTAGTGGGCTGAGCACATGATGCAACAGTTGGGGGTATCTGCATGGGTGGGGAGGCAGAAGCATCCACATAGTATACAGTTTGGTGGCCCAAGCCTCACATGGTGCAGCCCATGCAGTGCATGGCCCCCAGGGGCTTAGAAGTTTGACAGCCCTGAGCTATACATGATGCTGCCTCAAAGCACTCAGAAAATTGTCCTAACTGGGCAACTAAACATGAAAGAGTGGGGAAGTGAGGCTTGCCAAAGGTTGTGCAGTTAATCAGTGCCACATTCTGGATTAGAATTCAAGTTCTACGGTCTCTCAAGTAAGTGATTTAACTTTGTGAATCTGATTCTCCAATGTCTTATGTAAAACAGTGCAAAGATCACCCCATGGCTCAGATCATTTCCCACAGATCCATGCAAAGGGAGGATAGATATCTTTTTGTCCAAAGGGAAGGGGAACCGGTCAATCCCATGAATATAAGAATATAGATGTGATGCTGAATCAGACCACAGGTCCATCTAGTCCTAATTTGAAGGTTGCAGCCTGACTATCATTTTTAATACCCACTAATGGATTTCTACATGAATGTATTTATCTTCTTTGAATCTGGTTATGCTGTCAACTTCTATACAACATCTTGTGGCAATGAGTTCCACAACTTAATTCCATCCCCATCCATACCTTTTGCATCAAGGGGAACTCCTTTGTGGGTTTTATGTGTGGAAACAGCTTGTACACAGGGCAGGTTGTTGGAAGTTGGGGAGGAAGGAGGATTGGATAGATTGAGGAAGAGGTGCAGGGGATACATGCTGTTCCCCTTCCTCAGGCTATAGATGAAAAAGGTTATACAGCTCCTGCAGAGTGAACTTTTCCATGCCACTTCCTTGCACGTCCTAGAAATTTCCACATGGAAGGGTAATCCCTAGCAGAATGACTGTAACCAAGCCATTCTGTCAGGTTGCTGGGGACCAGAAGAAGTACAGAAACCGTACACAGGTAAGTTTTGTAAGTAGGTCTTGCAGTCTTTTATTCAGGGAGAAAACACCATTCCCCTGAGGGGATACTGTGGTGTGACTATAAGGGGGATGCAAATGGGAGATTTTCTATGCCAGCATCTCTGTCTATACAGATACACCTGCCAATTTTCTTAGACAATTCTGTTATCCTGTGTGGGAAAAGGGAAAAGAATGAGGAAGTGGTAGGATACAACCCCACTTCCCCAGGAGGTCTTGAGCACAGGGAGGGAATTGGCACTACAACTGTGTCTTGACACTGTGAAGGGGTGCTCTCCCCCCTTGCTTTGTACATCAGTGCACAGTTTGCATTAAAGTGATTCCATGAGAAAAATTTCATGCCTCATTTATACCATGCACAACAATAGAGAAAGTGAGCCTCTGAAGACCAGTGGTTTGAAAAGGGTTTCATTAAGACCAGGTTAATGGGTCACAACTCTATAAAATTGTTTATGGAGCGGTTTAAATGCATCATATCTCCCCTTCCCTTAAAAGAAAATCCTGTCCAGCGGAAACTGTTTAGAAACGAGTTTCCTTTTTACTATTTTATAGAATAGCAACAATGGCTGCTTAGGGCACTTTATGAGAAGTGGCCCATAAATCCAGGCCAATTAGTATTGACAGTACACAGGCGGAGTTTGTTTGTGTATATATCCCTCACAAATCCATTAGTGCATGTCAGGAGGCATGACTCTTAGCAAACAACAGCAACCTGAAGAAACTCTAAGTCAGTGAAATACCCTGCTGCTGTCTCACCTTCAGAAATCCACTATCAAGCCTCTTTGTTTATTTCCCTTCATCTTAGTACACATAAAGCATATAATGCATTACATACACAGTACACACTATGTTAAAATAACATTAAAATTGCAAAAATCAAGCCCTCAGATGGTGGGAAGGCCAGAATTAAGATTAACTATGCAACCTTAATTTGTTCCTCTTGCATAATACATGAATACATACTGCAATATTATTTTGTCTACAAGAATCCTGGCTCATTCCAGTGGATGGTGCTCATTTAACATGCAACCATTCAATATTTTTTTTCTCCTTGGCCAAATGTTGTTCCCAGTCTTATTTACAATATACTATTCAAATCCTGCTCTGGCAACAGAATTTTAATTTTATCATGAGCTTTTTTCATGGTGCTCACTACCATGGCATCTGAATGCTTTACAAAGATTAGTTATCTTCACAACACCACTTTGAGATGATGACTGGTATTATCAATATTTTTACAAGCAGGGAAATAGTAAATCAAACATAAGCAATAATTTTGGATGTCCAATGAGAGATACCTAGGATGTAATTTTTCAGAGACTACACCACAGCTCCCACTAATTTATTTTGGATCTCTGGGGGCTCAATACTTCTGTAAATCAGATCTCAGCATTTCAGTTCAAACATCCAGAAAACAGGGAACAAATAATTAGCAACTACCTAGAAAAAATGTGATTTAAGTGACTTGGCTAATATTACATGCACTCTTTGGAGAGAAGGGATATAATCTATTTCTTCAGGGCATCGTTCAACTATTTTAAACAGGAAACCATCCTTTCTCTTTCTACAAGCCTCTCTCATTCCTTAAATTTCTGTAACAAGGGAAGCAGTGGTTTTGCGGACAACAGCTTCCCTCACTCCATAATCCTGACTCACACCCAGACCAAGTCCGTCCTGTTCATCGAATGAGGCAGAGATACTTTGGAAAAAATAGTGTGTGATTATGTACTTACAAAATGTATCGTAATGCATACATTACACGGCAGTTAAATTGAGGTAACCTTTATTCTAGAACTTCCTGACTTTTGCTAACTTGATTTTGCAATCCTAATAGCTCTTTTTATGTGTGTAACTTCCTGTTTTTTAAAAGACAAACTGCAAAAGAAACTCAGGAATTCCATTACCTGGCATCCCATTGACATCCCCGTGGTGCAGCAGCATGGTGAGAAAGAACAGCTACTTAGCTTGGAGTAACTGTGTTTCTTTAAAATTTGCTCCCAAAGATTTCCCTTTTGATCCATATGTGCCCCATAATGGAAAATTTAATTGTTTTGAATAGCAGAATCCATTAAAGCTATGTCTGACCCTGTATGCCTTAGCTTCCTATAGCAGGGCATATAAAGGATGAGGCATTCACAATTCACTGTCTGTTCCATTGCTAGTAAGGAATCAGCATTTCTATCAACAAGGATAGAGGATGGATCATGAAATGTTTTGAAGAATGGTTCTCAAATAACCATACTTGTTAATTATTCTTTTTTCTTTGAGTGACAAACAGATCCCAATCAGCAAGCAATTATCCCAGCACCAGGGCATGGGTGAGTAGAGTTCTGTTGAAAGAGTAATTGCAGAACCCATCTACCAAAGTATGCATCTGGCCTGGAAGCCCCCATTAGTGAATAACGTATTGAATGTGGGAATCAGTCTATGCCACAGCCCTACACATTTCTTGGGCTTTCCACTTGACAGGCTTTGAAGGGGCGGAGTGAGATGTTATTTACCTAGAAGGGTCTTTCCTTGATAAAGGAAGCTTTAACACAGTCAGGATCCTTTAGGTCAGTGGGGGCCAACCTTTCTAGCAGGAATACTACAAATTAGCCCTACAACCTCCAATTCCCATTCCAAGCTCCTTCCCTTACCTGATCTGTTGCTCTGCTTCCTGCTGCTGTGCTATCTCCTCCCCAATCCACCACCTACCACAAACAGACACTGCCTATGCTACTTGTGGAAGACATACCACAGGTTGGTCACCCCTGCCTTAAATAGTGTCTGTACTGGCACCAGTTTTCCTCCAGTGCCTTCAACAGATTCCACAATGAATCTCAGTGTACAACTGAATGACTTGGCTCCATCCAAAATAAAAAGATAGCATGCTCATCCAACATGTGGAATCATGTTGGCCCACTTGGGAAAGAAAATCAGGAGGTGAATAGATTGGGTTCACATGGAAGTCAGAGACCATTGTAGGCAAAAACTTCAGGTAAGGCCTGACAGTGAGGTTGTGCAGTCTGGGCCCTGCATGAGAGTAAGAGTCTCCCTTATTTTTCTAGCTGACATGGTAACCACAAGGGAAGCAGTCTCCATTAGAACCATTAGCACCACCAGCACAAAGGTGAGAACCAGTAATGGGGCCTTCTAAACAGGAGGAAAAGCAGCCTGAATCCTCTGGAAAACCTTGGAACCACGGGATATGAGAAGACAGCATATGTGTGAACAGGGGGTGATTAGTGGATGTTGTTGCCAGATGCAGTCAGATGGCCCTGAAGGGCTTTCTTACTTCAGAAGATTCTGGTCAGAGGGTCCTTGGAGAAGGATAGGAAGTGTGATGATAGGACAGGATAGCCTGGAAGTGGATAATGTAACCCATTTTGAGGATATCACTGTATTGTGCTCAGCTAGGATTCCCAGAATTGAGGAAGACAATTGACAAAAGGTGTGGGGAGTGGACACAGTTCAGTTAGATTCTTGACTTGCTTGTAAAAGCCTCTACTTCTTGGAGATGGCAGATTAATGAATGGATAATCAATTGCCTATGGTGGAAGTGCTGTCTTTTCCTTGTGGGTTTTGAGGAGGACAGTTGCAATGAAACTGCTGCCTCTGCTTATATTGCTAAATCTGTCACCTCAAGAGTTTCTTCTAGGGGGTTGGAAAATATGAGCTCAGTGATATCAGCACAGGACCTTAAAACCTTTGTGTATAAGGGATATCACGTATCCCACTATGGAAAAGTTCATTGTGTTCAGGTTCTCACTAGTAACATTTCAGATACCTGTAGCCAGGAAAAAAGGTCTCCTCATAGCTACAATGGTAGCTGTCATTCTGGCTGTGATTTTGGATGCATCAAGTGCCAGACGAAGTGCTGTTCAGGTTGTCAGCTGGCTGTCTGCCATGAGGCTTTTTCAGTTCCTCTAGTCTAGCTGATCTCTAGGAAGCCTGCCCACAAAGTTGGAAAGCCTATCTTAGAGTCAGAAGTCATATTTAGTGTGTAGCATATCTGGCAACCTGCCACTTTTATCTGGAAGCTTGCTAAGGGGTCAACTTTTTGCTTGAGGCCTAGTCTTTTGAGTTATTTCTGCTGTAAGTGGACTTGCTTGGGCCTGCTGCCTGGACTTCTCTTCGGCAGTCTGGAAGTAATTGGGAGGAGACTGCTGGAAGTAGTTGCTCCCCATAGCAGGGACCTGGTATATCTTGCCTGCTCTTTCAGTTTTGGGTCATAATGGAAGTTGGTCTGGACTGTATAATTTTTGCTGGTTGTAGGAGTTTGTCATTAACTGGCATTGCCAGATAATCCAAAAAGCAAGGTGTAAAACATCCACAGCGTATACTGTTTCTCCTCAATGACTTCTAACGGGATGTCCAGAAGCTCTGATATACCCAAGCACACAGACTTCCAGCTGATCTTCCAGACAGGGTGATATCAAGCATGTCATGGAAAACTTTCAGCTGATCTTCCAGGCAAGGCGACAGAGGGTTGAATACTTTCTCTGGGGAAAAGGTTCAGATGGCTGAGGATGAAGTTTTCCAGTTAAGTGCTCATCTCTACCTCTTTCTCAACCATATGAGGTTGTGTAGCTGACAGGAGCTCTTTCTTTTTGGGGGGCTGGGCAGTGAGAGAGAGAGGGAGACAGGATCTAGGACTAGACAGTAAAGGGGATGATTATCTGGAATAGGGTCTTATCTTTCACAAAGACTAATACATCCACAGTTGACATGAGTGGTGTGGTGGGCACATTACTTGCCTGTGGGATCCCAGTCATCTTCCAAACTTTAGATGGACTCCTGCTTGTTCCAAAACAGCGAACAAGAAAGCTGTCCCACTCAAACTCTCAGAAGGACAGGAAAATATTAGCCTTCTTCCAGCAGGGGAGCCCTGCTTTCTGGTGTGTTCCGTCTTACTGTCAGTACCAAGGGGATCTATGCAGCAACTCCTAAGAGCATTTCAAAGACAGGTTCGCCTGGTAATGGGTCCAGCTTTGAGTTCTTTTAGTGCTATGTACTGTATCAGGGCTTGTAAGAGATTTACAGATCTCCATCTGAGGCTCCAATTATCCCAGGAGAGCAATGCTGAAAAACTCAGTTTGGTATCGGTGCTTGGCACCAACTTCTGTGGGGCCACCGTGCTCAGTTACAAGGTGCTCAGTGTTGAAGGACCATGACTTTGATGGATTCCACTGTTAATATGGTCTTTGTGTTTAAAAGTCACCAGCAGTACTGCCTTCAGCTTTGATGCCAAGTGTTCACTGCAGGACTCAGCCTTAAGATGTTTGGTGTTTGGGTATTAAAGGAAGACTTTCCAACTCCATTTCTTGGAGCACCAGGTCTGGTCTTTGGAGCAGTGCTCTTTACATGCTCTAAGTTGATTACCTCTGCAGCAAGTAGAAGGCTTGCAAGAAGCAATGTGGAAGTTCAAATTAGCATCCCAATGAATCAGGATGTTATCCCCAAGCAAAGTACACATAACCAAGAAGTTTCTCAGATGGATGGCCTGGGGCAGAAACTGTATTCAAGGAACATCCCAGGAAGAAATGCCTCCAGGTCACGCCCCCTGGCCTTGTCAGTCCCTTGGAGAAAGACCTATGGATGGACCACTGTAATAGACTGTCTCTCACCATGAGGCACAGAAAACACATTGTGAACTGGCCTGTCCTCTATGTTATTATTCAGGATGATAAGAGGCAAATGACAGCATTGCCCTTATCTCACTGAGTTAAATAGGGATTTGGAGATATGCATATTTGCATGTGGCAGGATATTCAGGGAAAGGGGTCAGTCTATCTCCTTGTTCCCCAAACCACAAGATAACAGCAGCAGAAAGTCTTCTAAATGGCCATCTATGAAACAAAACCTTTTAACACAAAGGCCAAAGCCAGAAAAAAAATTATTGAAAGCAGTGTTTGAGTAGTTCTCTCTACTGTAATGAATAACAGAGTCTTAGGCAATGATGCTAATAAAATAAATGATCTCTGCATACACACATGGTTAGGCTTATTCCCAGAGGAGCTATTCAATACTCACAGGAAAGCAATATTTAAAGGAAAGAGATGGAAAAGAAAACCAAACAGAAGAAGGAGATAGAAACAAAAAACAAAATCTTTTTTAGAAAGAGGGCCAAGTTCTGCATAGATGAGGCCAAGAACATGGAACCTGTAAATCCCAAGTCTGCCCGTACCTGCCTGCCTAGGGTCCTGCTCCTAGAAGGGAACATAAATAAAAGATTTTTGACCGGTGTTTTGTTCAGGGAACTGGGTGTCAGGATTCTTGATTTCTCTTTCTGGCTCTGATGCTGATTCTTTGCACAACTGGGTAAATCACTTAAAACCCCCACACTACTGTTGAGGTTCCACTTCAAACTCTGGAATGGAAACAGAGACCCACAGCAATATTATTGCTTAAAGAGGGTTAATCCCCTGCTAGCTAACCTCTACATTAGGGTACCCAAATTCCTCCCCATACAGAAGGTACAATGAAATTACAGCAGTACTGCCATCCATGTTTCTAAAAATCAAATTGATTCAATTCCCATTTTCCTCTGCAGTAGTACAAGGGAGCAAGGTTGGCATTCGCCACCCGCTCCAAATGGGTCAATGAAGTTACTGCCCACAACCAGAATATCAGACACTGATGTCAAGGAACCTAAGTCTCCAAATCTTTCAGGTCTTGAAATTTCTTTGAATTTCATGTAACTGATTGTACTGGATGAGCAAGTTTGAAAACTGCTTCAGTTTTTGTGCAGTGTATATAGTAGTTTGAC
The DNA here is from genome assembly GCF_052110815.1 of Crocodylus siamensis. Lineage (NCBI taxonomy): Eukaryota > Metazoa > Chordata > Crocodylia > Crocodylidae > Crocodylus > Crocodylus siamensis. Next base: position 223,971,506 of record NC_143396.1, on the reverse strand, counting down.
CTTGGTTTGTCAAGCAAAGGAGCCTTAAGGTGCGAAAACATCCTGTTAGTCTGATATGGTTTCTGCTTCAGTCATTAAAAGAATGATATCTGGATAAGACTATATTCAGTAAATATAACTTCATTGTAAAGAAACTAGCAAAGCCGCAAATGAACATAAAAGACAACTGTCGGGGGAAGAGGAAGATGAGAGCGGAGGAAAAATCAGACTGCCAGACCAAACAGCGCCCACAACTACAGCCCAGCCCAGCCCAACGAGTGAAGTGAATAAACAGGTAAGAGATAGGGGCCAGGGTAACGCTGGGACTAGGGGGTCAGTACACACATCCACAGGAGGCCTCAAATGCCTCTACACAAACGCTCGTAGTATGGGTAACAAGCAGGAGGAACTCACCCTCCTGCTGGCTGACACCAGCCCGGACATAGTGGGGATTACGGAAACATGGTGGGACTCAGCGCATGATTGGGCGGTGAATGTCAAGGGCTATAGGCTGTACAGGAGGGACAGGATAGGAAAGAGAGGTGGGGGCGTGGCACTCTATATTAAGGAGGAATACACATCCTCGTCAATTAGCAAGGAGTCAGGGGAGGGGCACTCTGAAGTGCTTTGGGTTAGAGTACAAGGCAGTAGAGGGGAAAGAGACTTAACGGTGGGAGTCTACTACAGACCTCCCAACCAGGGAGAAGAGCTTGACCAGGAATTCTTGGGTCAGCTCACAGACGTAGTGAAGGCTAAGGATGTAGTAGTCATGGGGGACCTGAACTTCCTCGACATCTGCTGGGAAGAACAGTCAGCCAGGTCTCAACGCTGACGTAGGTTCTTGGCCAGAGTGCAGGACCTCCATCTAACCCAGGAGGTGCACAGCCCCACCAGGGGAGACGCCTTGTTGGACCTAGTGCTGGCCACGGGTGATGACCTGGTGAGGGGGCTGCGGGTGCTCGACCACCTGGGTGACAGCGATCATCGCCTGCTGGAATTCACCATCCAGCGCAAGGTGGCAAAGGCATGCAGTAAGGCAGCAGCCCTAGATTTTGGGAGGGCAAACTTCAACGAGCTAAGGAGGATAGTTGGTGAAGCACTGAGGTTCCGGAGGGGAGGGGAGCCAGGTGTCCAAGGAGAGTGGTTGCTCCTTAAGGAGACGATCCTCCAAGCCCAAAGGAAGGTAATCCCAATGAGGATCAAAGGGAGCAGGAGAGCACACAAGCCTCCATGGCTCACCAAAAGCATCCGGGAATGTCTCCTTGCTAAAAAGGAGGCTTACACCCAATGGAAAGAAGGGGTCATCACCAGGGAGGACTATTCTGTAGTTGCTTGGAGATGCAGGGGGGGAGTTAGGAAGGCCAAGGCAGAGATGGAACTGGGACTAGCTTCCCAGATTAAGGACAATAAAAAGTCCTTTTTTAAATACATAAGGGGTAAAAAGAAGGTCCCGGGTAATGTGGGGCCCTTGGGAAATTTGGTCGTCACACCAGACAGCTAAGCTAACATGTTTAACGATTTCTTTGCCTCCGTCTTCCTAAGTAGGGACCAGAACAGCCACCTCCCTGCTGGGCCCCCCTCGGGCCCCGGGGGAGGCACACCTGGGCCATGGGTTAGTGAGGATTTAGTTAGGGAGCTTCTGGAGGGGTTGGACGTATTCAAGTCAGCCAGTCCGGATGATCTCCACCCTAGAGTTCTAAAGGAACTGGCCGAGGTCATTGCAAGTCCCCTGGCACGGCTTTACGAGCACTCGTGGTGCTCTGGTGAGGTACCGGAGGACTGGAAGAGGGCCAACGTGGTTCCCATCTTCAAAAAAGGCAGGAAGGAGGACCCGGGAAACTATAGGCCGGTTAGTCTTACCTCGATCCTAGGCAAGCTGTTCGAGAAAATTATGCTGGCACACATCCAGGAGGGGCCAGCAGGGGACTGCATGCTTAGGGGCAACCAACACGGGTTCATCAGTGGCAGATCCTGTCAGACCAACCTGGTGGCCTTTTACGATCAGATCACCAGATCATTAGCAGTGGATATAGTCTTCCTGGACTTCCAGAAGGCTTTTGACACTGTCTCTCACCCCGTTCTCATTAAGAAACTGGGGGGCTGTGGTGTAGACACCCACACAGTCAAATGGGTCGCCAACTGGCTGGAGGGCCGCACCCAGAGGGTGGTAGTGGATGGGTCCTTCTCAACCTGGAAGGACGTGGACAGTGGGGTTCCACAGGGCTCGGTCCTCGGGCCCGCACTGTTCAACATCTTCATCAGTGATTTGGACGAGGGGGTAAAAAGCACCCTGTTCAAATTTGCTGATGACACTAAGATGTGGGGGGACGTGGGCACACTGGAAGGATGCAACAGGCTACAATCAGACCTAGACAGGTTACAAGGGTGGGCAGATGAGAATAGGATGGGTTTCAACACAGACAAATGCACGGTGATACACCTTGGGAGGAACAACTGGCACCATATCTACAGGTTAGGGAACTCCCCTCTTGTCAGCACGGACGCAGAAAAGGATCTTGGGGTCATCATTGACTCCAAGACGAACATGGGCCGGCAGTGTGGGGAGGCAGTTAGGAAGGCCAATTGCACCTTGTCAGGCATCCACAGATGCATCTCGAGCAGGTCCAAAGAGGTGATCCTCCCCCTCTATGCGGCACTGGTCAGGCCGCAGCTGGAGTATTGCGTCCAGTTCTGGGCGCCACACTTCAAGAGTGATGTTGACAGCATGGAGAGGGTCCAGAGGAGGGCCACTCGTATGATCAGGGGACAACAGGGCAGGACCTATGAGGAGAGGCTACGGGACCTGTACCTGTTCAGCCTCCAAAAGAGAAGGCTGAGGGGGGATCTTGTGGCCTGTTATAAACTAGTCAGGGGGGATCAGCAGGCACTGGAGGAGTCACTGTTCCCCCAAGCACCGCCAGGAGTGACCAGGAATAACGGTCACAAGCTGGCAGAGGGTAGGTTTAGGTTAGATATCAGGAGGCGCTACTTCACGGTCAGGGCGGCTAGGGTCTGGAACCAACTTCCAAGAGAAGTAGTGCAGGTTCCTACTCTGGGGGTGTTTAAGAGGAGGTTAGATGAACATCTTGCTGGGGTCGTTTGACCCCAGTACTCTTTCCTGCCACGGCAGGGGGTCGGACTAGATGATCTGCTCAGGTCCCTTCCAACCCTAGAAACTATGAAACTATGAAACAATCCTGGAAAAACAAAACTTTTCACCTTCTTCAGTCCTGATACACCCAAGTAATAGGTCCCCTCTGTACAGTGGCCTAAATCCACACAAAGTGCCATTTTGCTCAGCTGTCCTGTTTTCATTATTTTCTAGCCCAGACTACAAGCAGACACTTTAACCTTCTCAGCCAGTCAGCATATTTCCTGCCTCAGAGTGTCAAAGATTCGCAGCACTTTGGCAGTACAGAACCGTACTCAGTGATGGGCAAACATCACATGTCCTGGGGTTGTGCCTGGATAAGAATACAACCTTCTAGAGGTTTATTCAAATCATGTCTGAAATATCTTGCCCTGTGAACTTGGGCTGGAAATGTCCCCAAAGCAGGCTGTCTGGAAGGTACTTCCCTCAGTTCAGGCCAGTAGGACTAAGAAAAGTCTCATCCTATTTTTACACTTCCTATTCTGAACGCATCCAGAATCACAGAGTAGACACAGATCTGGGTTTGTCATGTCTCTTATGAAACAACAGGTGTGGGGAGCCATACACATTATTCCCCAACTATGGCTGGACATACAAACCCAGCCCTCCACAAAATTCATCTTCCCAGGGCTCTCCTCTCCGCTTTTTTTGCCCAACTTGAAAAACAGTATTTTGGCTTCTTCCCAGGCTCTACAGAGGTTTCTAGAGACTGCAGCCCCCCTCAGAAAGACTCTTTTGAAGCTCCATAATGTCTGGTGATCTTCCAACAGGGAGTGGGAATTCAAGAAATAGAGCCACCAGAGAGGACAGTTACTCAGCCTGTCCCAGCTACCAGAATGAAATAGGGGTATGAAAAAGAATCAAGAAATGTTGGTCTGGCTGGCAGTGTAGAGGTGTGTTTGTGGGGTGTATCTCCTGCGGGCGCATGTTCTTTCATGGCTTCCTGCTGAAGCTGACAAAAACTTAGGATTATTACTGGCACAAAGGAAAAAGGTAAATGAAAAAGTTGACATAGCTTTTCAGAGCCTTCAACAATGTTTGATTTGAGTTAGATCCTAGAAATAATGAAAGGGTTGAACAGTAAAATTCTCATTTACTAAATTCATAAATCCAATCTAAACTGTGATTTCACAAACACCACCATGTTGAAATAGTGCACTGAATGAGGCAGGAGATCCAGAGAATTAAGAGCATAATAGTCTAATTAGTGACAAAAGTGACAGTATTATGCAGTTCAGGTCTATGTAATTAACACGTACCACTCCTCTGAGTTTCTCTCTTTCCACCTGTTTTTAGGAAAGTCATGAATGAGTACTTTGGTAACATTTTTCATTTTCTTTTTACTAGGAGACAAATAGAGACTGCAAATCCCCTTTCCCATCCCTTGTTTTTTCTCTCTCAAAACCTTCATGCAGCTAACGGATTACTACCCTTTCTTGCATACTGACAGCATTCTGCTTTCTTTTCTCATGTAAGCAATGAAAAGTTAAGAGCTATGTTGATAAATCCAAGGATACAACTTCAGTGTTCTTTCTCCAGTGTAAAGGGCATCATGCATGCATTTCCCTCTCTCTCTGTTTCTCATATAGTCACGATCTCTAGACATTACTAAATATAACAATGTCCCTCATGGTTTCTTGACATAAAGCCACAAGTTCCCAGATTTTGGCCAAGAAGAAATGGGATTCGACCAAGTCCTAGACCACAGAATAAATATTTTCACCCACACTACTGGCTGCGAAAAGCTTTTAAGAATTAAATAAATACGTTTTCCTTTTTTCCCCTGCGTGTTTACTCCATCTTTCCCTAAAAGTAAAATCATTGGAGAAGAACTAACAATAAAATTCTAACAATAAAACTCATGAACTCACATTAGGAATGTGACTGTAATTTTGCCATATTTTAGACTTCAGGAGAATATACTTTAGGTCCCACTAGATAGCGTATAATAAGAACAAGAATAAAAAAAGACTATAATGATTTTGTTTGTCAGCCGACAAATGCAAATGTCACATACGTGCCTGCTTTCAGAGCACCCTAATGTTTATACGTATTGGGAAAGGTGATAGCCCGTTATATATAATTTTATACTGAATTTGAATCTTTCTATGCAATCCAGATTTTCATAAGACAATACTAGCTGGGATTTTACCAAAATAAAGGAAAATATTGTGTTAAAGGCAAGCTTAGTGACCTTACAAAAATGGAAAACATCTGTATTGTTGAATGTTGCATATTGGCTGAACAGTCCTGGCAAAACATTTCTCTTACAAATGAGAAACATTTAGGGAGACTTGGTTTAAATTTGTGGAGGTTTCTGATTAATACATTTTTTCTGTGTGACTTAGTAATTTTGTTATTTGAGGTAAAGAAAAACATGTTTCATTTCAGAGCAGTTCTTTATACACAAAATTGACATTAGTTACATGGTCATATTAGACCTGAAGCATCACCAGGGAGTCATCAGATCTGGAATGTTTTGATGACAATATACTCTAGAGAATAGCTATCAAAAATAAGCCCTCTTATATCAGTGGATAAATTAAGGCAGAAGTGGAGCATGTGGGTCTTTCTTGTTCTACAATTATTAGGGGTTGTATTCGTATTTCTGATACCTGGATACTTTATGGAGCTAATTGATGTTTTAGAAATTTCATATACTAAGTATTTTTTTAATTTTCAAACATTTAACTTGCTATGCTTAGAGGACAAAAATATTGCTATGCACAAGAAAATGTATTTGGATGAAAAATAATCGGTGAAACATTCTCTTTTAATTGCTTCTCTGGCTCTATTGAACTCAAACCCAAAAGATACCTGGTTCCTACCCAGCACAAAACTTCTATTGATTAAATTCCCTATTAACATATAATAATTTCTTATTATATTAATATTAACTCCACTTGCCAAATTGCAGGTTCCTTAAATTCTTCTCTGTTGACATATATGTCTGCCCTCTTGTTTAGGACTCACCATTGACTTCAAATAGAGCCAAATGAATTGAAATCACCAGGTTTAGATCAGCACAAAGCAGAGGGGGAAAAAACGGAAAATGTGTGCAATCCAGTTCCCACTTAGTTTCGTAAGAGTATGATCAAACCAGATAAAAGAGACAAACGGAAGTAGAGAGGAATTTCAGCTGTTTTTCCAAACTCATCTATAATTTGAGATGAATATGGATGGGTATCATTAGATAAATAACACTTGGGATAATCTCATTGTAAGAGACTTTAATTTCACAGATACAGACAGGAGAACAAATAATACTACTAATGGTGTGGAATGATTACTTCTGACCTCAGTAGCTGGCAGATTTCTTCACTGAATCAATAGGTGATGCTGTCTTGAACTTGATATGGTATGTACCAAAGACATTATTACAGCGGTTGCTATAAAAAAACAACCTTGGATGAAGATCATGAGTGGATTCACTTTAAATTAAATGGGAAAATAAACATTTAAAAAGAATAAAGGAACTAGGGGTTTCTACTAGTCTGAGAAACTCAAGGATTTAAATGTGGGGACGGTTTGGAATTTCTTTAAGTAAAGATACATAAGCTATCTGTAATTTCCATCCCAAACCAGTTAACCACCTCAAAACAGATCTCGAGGGTAAGCAAAGAGACTAAAAGGAATGGAAGTACGCAGTGAATGGCAAGGAAAACTGTATTTTGAATAGCAAAGAGTATGAATAAAGAATTAACAAAACATAAGCTGAGTTGGACCTTTCAAAGAAAATTAAAACAAACAGCAAAAATTCTTCAAAATATATAAAAAAAGATAACAAAATGTGGACCATTATGCAGTGAGGATGAGTAGAAAATAAGGATAATCCAGTTATGGCAAAAAATCTAAACAAAGTAAAATGTGAATCAGAACATGGGAGCAAAGTCAAGATGGCTAAAATAAATGGGTATATAAAAATGCATGCTACAGCACCTGAGTTGCAAGCCTCCAAACTCAGGGGGAGCACCCTGGACCCAAGAGCACTGAAAGAAAGGGCATATGAAATTGCAGGTGTGGCTGTAAGCATTGTAATAAATGTATTAATTTGGGGTGGAACCGTATAACTGAAGTAGAGCAAGCATATTTAAAGGAATATTTAAAAATATTTAAAGATAAAGAAAACATTTAATTCTATATTTAAAGAAAGAAGGAAAAAATAATCAAGGTAACTATGCAACCATTTGTCTAATCCCAATTGTATGCAAATCATTATAACAAATTATAAATGAAAGAATATTTAAAGACATTGGAATGTAAATGGAAAACGGGAAAAAGTGAAACAGAAGTTTAGTTTAACTGAGGTCAATTATACACAACTAACCTGACACCTTTCTTTAATTTCATATACAGAGGAAATGCAATAAATCTTTTCTTCACTAAAACATTTGACACTATAGCAGATGGGAAATTATTACTTATGATGGAGAACATGGGGATCATTAGAAGAAATGTACAGCACATAAGGAGCTAGCTAAATTAGGAGACAACAGGAGAATCCATGAAGCTGGAGAAGGGTTATAAGAGAATTTTCTTGAGCAAGGTTTTGGAAGCAATATTATTTTATTTTCATTAATGAAGTTGGTACAAGAACTATGATTATGCTAATAAAATTTGCTGCTGACATGAAATTGGGAAGCACTGGAAAAACAGAGGAGGATAAGAATGTTACAAAGGAAGAACTGGGTGGACGCACAAGCGACTGGTAGGGAGGCATGGGTGGGGGGGCACATGACCCACATGAGATTGGCCCCTGACCACTCAGGACAGGGCAGTTTTTTGCCACACAGGCCGGTGGCATGTTGGTGGGGGGTAACTAAGACATGGCACAAAAGTAAAGAAGTGGATATTGGGCTTTTGACCTGCCCCCAGGCCCACCCCTAGGCCCAACCACAAATTGTGCCACCCCAGACTCAGGAGGCACCAGTCACTCCTGGGTGGGCATGAAGGCTGAAGTAAGAGAAAAGAAGTGTAGTGGTTTGCGCTTGGGGACTGAGAACAAGAATTTCTGCTACACCCTGAGAATTTATTACATACCCAAGACAACGACATAGGTGATTATCTGCCATTAGTGGGTGCATTTACATGTGTGCTTAGCTGCAGAGTAGACTAATTATCTCTGCAGTAAAGCATCACTGTCTACACCTAAGCTGGTATTAGGACACAGTAAACTAATTAATTCTGCTATAAGATAGTACTGTTGGGGACAGTACTATCTTACGGCAGAGTAATTAATCCTGATCACACATGTAAGCACTGACCATGGTCATAAATTTCACCCAGCCCAGGGTCTGCTCTGCACTGGCTCAAATTGCTGCTGTCCTGGGAGCAAGTGTAGATGCTGTACCAGTTAACTCCAGCTCAAATTTATCTGGAGTTTACTGCTTCACATGAATTGTACACGTAGATGTACCCAGCATGACACACCCATAAAAAAGGCAAATGCAACCCTAGGAATTACCAGGTAAGAGATTTATTGTTTATATATAGAAGAATCTGAATTGTGGACAGCATCTTAATATGCAACAGTAAAACCAAAGGCAAACTGATAGTTATTTTACTTTGTAGAGCAGGAGCACTTGTTGATGAGTTGTCTATCTATCTTCAATTTAGCTTTCCCGTAAAATGAATATTCACAGGTAAAGCAGTTAAAGAAAATGGCTGCACTTGCCACTCTCTATTATTCCTAAACCCAAACAAAGAGAAGCAAAAAGTCTGCAGTTATCTAGAATGCGACATCAACAGCCAATCTGGCTGGAAACACTTAAGTCCAGCATTGACTGAAGCATGTGTTATTTTTAATATGCATACAGGAGCCAAACCTACTGGAGCCAAAAGTACAAGTAGAAACACCACAGGAGGACTGGATGATGCAAAGCAACTGATTATATGACAGAATCCTTTACCCTTAGGTCAGATTTTTTCAAATATTTTTACAAATGTGAACCACATTTTAATTGCAAACCACTTCATGGACACTTCCCTCCCATTCATAATTGTGCAGATCATCACATTCTCATTTGCAGTCACATTAAATCCCTCTGGCAACTAGAGCAATTAATACATTGAAATGAAATATTGTGAAAAAAAAGTATTTTTAGCTTCTCTTAAATCATTGCGGTAGATGGAAATAAGGAGGAAAAGACAATGGCATACGATCAGTCAGCTCTCCACAGTAAAGCAGCAATAGACTTGTAGACCACCATTGTTAAACCATTGTGCCAGAACATTGCTAAGTCCAACTCAAGTGTACAGTGTTCAAAAGTTATTATTGGCTCAAAGTTATTTAGTGGCTTATGCGAAATGAGATAGAAATCTTTATCCAGTTTCTCAGGAATATGTTTGAAAAAAAATCATTACTAATGGCATCGACTGCTGGGAATCCTACACGCAGGTCACGTATAGAATATGTTAGAGAGGATGAACTCTTTTAGTCCTCAAGATGAGCCCACAAGTGCATTGGTAGGGTTGGCATGAAGAAAACATGTCATTGCCTTTGCTGTACCCATTCTAAGGACACAGTCTATAGCCTTCAGTCTACAGAGCTGCCACACTTTCATTTTTCAATGCATTAGGTTAAAAAAAATTAATGAAAAGCAAGTAGACAATTTTCTAGATGACTGATCCCATTAGATGAAGTGCTCCTAATAAGATCAGAGCACAGTAGAAGTTTACTTTGCTTGACATCTATGAGTCTTGGGATGTCTGACTCTAAAAGGCTCAGTATATTCTGCCCATTGAAGAGAGCATTTTAGAACTTGTTTGTAAGAATGTGTGGAATGGGCCATATTTGATTCAGATTTGAATTCAATCGCAATTGGGGAACAGTGATTCAATTCACTGATTTGGATCACTGTTCCGATTCAATTCAGCTGAATCTGAATCTAAAGATTTGACGCTGATTCAGAGAATCAGTGATTCGGCCACAGACACTGGTTTAAATGTTTTTTCTACATACCTTGAAGTACCAGGTGCAGCTTGTGAACGCTGGGATGGTGGGGTGGATGGAACATCCATCCCACAGGAGCGCCGGGCAGGGGGGGAGGGCCTGCATACTCAAATACATAAAGTACTTCTGGTCCACTTCCGGGTCTACCACCGAGCGCACTGGGGACCTCCCCCCTGCACTCCCATGGGACGCTCCATCCACCCCACCATCTCAGTGTTTATGAGCCACCTGGTACCTCGGGGTATGTAGAAAAAACATTTAAAACTGTGTCTGTGGCCGAATCATCAAATCTCTCCAAATCAATTCAGAGAGATTAAAAGGTCTCCTGATTTGATTTGGATTCCAAGATCCAGCCACCAAATAGGGCCAAATCCATGCTGCATCAAATCAGCAACTGAAGCTTTGCACAGCTCTACTTGTTTGGTATTGAGATGCATCTTAGTTTGGATACATCTGGAAACATCATACATTTGACCTGTAAGAAGGAGACAAGGCCAAGTGAGCACCTTCTTTCAAGCCACCATGGAAAAAGGTGCATGGAATGTGGTAGGAGTAGCTGGATTGAATCTCTGACAACATGAATAAGATTCCAGGTACTGCTACAGTTAACAAATCATGCTCCAAGAGGACTCAAGTAAAGTCTGGTGACATGACAGATCAAACCACTAATTGAAACAGAAATGAAACAGAGCAACCAAGAACCTTAAACGCAGGTCCCTTCTTGCACCCAAATGTCACTGGGCTCCATAAAGAAAAAACTTGTCAGCCAGAAACATCCACTAATGGTAACTTCTCAAGAGACAAAATGCATTAGGCTGCACAATATTGCCTCAATTCTTCTACCTATTTCTCAACCAATTGATGTCACAATGATGACATGTCTGTGCTTGTATGTATACTCACGCACATACACAGAAAGTCTGCAGGGTATTACTTCTGCATTCCTTGCTAGATCAGCTGCTTTCAATTCCCGTATAGACTATGAACTGTTTCACAGCTCATATCCTTACCTGTTGCCATGCCTACAGTAGAAACTGGTCTAATAATATTGATTATAAGGGTTTTTTTTAATTTTTAACACATTCAAATATCTGTCAAAGCCCTAAAGTAGAGACAGTTTTATTGGCATAAAAATGTTTTTGTTGGCACAGCTTATTTTGCTATTGTAAGGGACCAGGATGTGGAGGGTCAGGGTAGATCACCTTAGTAGTGAGGAAAGGGCCCAGAGGCTAGTGTCAGAGGGCAAGACGACTCCAGGGGTGATCCAGGCCAGGAACCAAGTCATAAACCAGGCTTGCCATGCCAAAATCAGAAGTCAAGGTCAGACACCAAAGTCAGGATTAGGAGAGGAATTCCAAGAAGATCAAGGTCATAGCAATGTGGTTAGCTGCCCAGACAGCTCGCTGCAGTCTGCTCCGGGCTTATAAGGAACTGTGTGGGTGAGGTCCTCTTTCTGTAGCCATGACAGATGACTGAGTCTACTTCCTGATTAGTTCCAGCTGGAGCCTGGGGCTCAATGTTCTCCAGCTGGCCCTAGGCTCATTCCAGCACCCTTTAGTTGATGTTAGCTGAGTCTAACTTATGGCTATAACCACAAATATATTCTAGGGTAGATTTGACCTAACGGCAAACCTGACTTAAGAAGAAATCCTCACAGCCTAATTTTTAGATCTGGATGGATGTTGCAGTTTGAAAAACTGTCTTCTGGATTGTAAACCAAACACATGTGTACAGTGAAAGGATAGATGTAGAGTTTCACCAGTCTTTTTCATACAGAATCATTTTCTGATTTAGGACCAAAGAACTGGAAGGGACTTTTAGGTCAGAGTCCAGTTATCTGTAGTCACAGGCAACTCTAAATTCCTTTCACAAACCGATTAAGCTGATTAACTCCTACTAACAAGCTCTTACAAAGCCTCATTTGTTGGATGGTTACAAACCTTTCAATATCCAACCTAAATTTATTCATGGCCAGTTTATATCCATTTGTTTCTGTGCCAACATTGTCCTTCAACTTTAAGAGTTCTTCTTTTTCCCTGTGTTTAAACAAGTCAAGCCCTTTTAGTCTCCTTTTATAAGTTAGGCCCTCTGTTCCCCTGATCATCCCAGCAGCCTTTCTCTGTACATTCTTCAACATGACTTCATCTTTCTTAAATATGGGTTATCAAGAGTTATACACAGCATTCCACAGGAAGTCTCAGAAGCATCTTGTACAATGTCATTAATGTCCCCCTACCACTACTGGAAATATCTTGCCTGATAGATCTTTAGGATCATATTGGTGGCTTAGAGTCACCCTGTGATTGACCAATGCACCTATTTTTTAATTCTTGCCTGTCACTTCTAACTGATAAGCTCCCAGCATATAGCATAAAATTATTTTATTAGTCCCTAAGTGCATGACCTTGCACTTCAAACTATTACATTTCATCTTATTTCCATTACTGAAGGTTATGCAAGTCTTTCTCTATGACATTCTTTTGTACTGAGGGTGCCTCACAAGTTTAATTACACTTTACTACCATAGCATTCCAGAGAACAGATTGATTTAGCAGAACTTTTCCAAACAGTTCACGGTTACTCTGCTTAGTTCACTTATTAATTGGACAAGAGATTCTGGTAAGGCACATGAGTCAGTGAGATTTGTCAAGGTATCCCCAGAGTAAACAATTCCATTCATTATATTTCTAGTGACAGAAGCAATAGCATTTCAGATACTGAAAGGAGAATTTTCCCTAGGCTAATTCCAGTCTGTTTTCAGGAAAAGTAAAATTCAGATCAGACAAATGATTCTGTATAAACCTGATGGAGATCTGTATTTATTCTCTCTGTGCAAACAGGCTCAGCTTACAGTAAAAAATAAATTATTTTTCTAACTGAAATCTCAAGGCTGTGCCCAAAAAATTAAATCTAGTTTCATAGTTTCATAGTAGCTAGAGTCGGAAGGGACCTAGGTAGATCATCTAGTCCGACCCCCTGCCTTAGCAGGAAAGAGCACCGGGGTCAGATGACCCCGGCAAGGTGCTCATCTAACTTCCTTTTAAAAATCCCCAGGCTAGGAGCCTGCACCACTTCCCCTGGAAGCTGGTTCCAGGCCCTAGCCGCCCTGACTGTGAAGTAGCGCCTCCTAATATCTAATCTAAACTTACCCTCCGCCAGTTTGTGATCGTTATTCCTGGTCACTCCTGGCAGCGCACGGGGGAACAGGGACTCCCCCAATACCTGCTGATCCCCCCTGACCAGTTTGTAGCAGGCCACAAGGTCCCCCCTTAACCTTCTCTTGTGGAGGCTAAACAGGTTCAGGTCCCGTAGCCTCTCCTCATAAGGCCTGCCCTGCTGACCCCTGATCATACGAGTGGCCCTCCTCTGAACTCTTTCCATATTGTCCACGTCCCTCTTGAAGTGTGGCGCCCAGAACTGGACGCAGTACTCCAGCTGCGGCCTGACCAGTGCCGCATAGAGGGGGAGGATCACCTCCCTGGACCTGCTCGAGATGCATCTGTGGATGCACGACAGGGTACGGTTGGCCTTCTTGACTGCCTCCCCACACTGCCGGCCCATGTTCATCGTGGAGTCAATGACGACTCCAAGATCCTTTTCCGTCTCCGTGCTGGCAAGAGGGGAGTTCCCCAACCTGTAAGTGTGGTGCCGGTTCTTCCTCCCCATGTGCAACACCTTGCACTTATCAGTTCTCTCCTTCCCCCTTGCCATTCTGCTGCAGCTGTTTTTTTTTAAATGTTGATTTAGTGAACTGTGAATTTAGAGTTTGTAAAACATGCTGGACTGACAGCCATGGCGACTGCACTCCTCTGTTTATCTTTAGAACAGCTGTATTATGAGTAAGCTTCCACACTCCACCCAGACATTGTGTTCCCAACCTAACCTGCTGGGACCAAAAGCATGTGAGATGCCTCAGAATACAGAACCAAAGACACAGCCCCTGTTTATGAGCATTCAGGATGATTTTACATATCATGCCATGAAAGGAAGGAATAAAAAAAACGTAAGAAAAGATTTGTGAGAGGGAACATAGAGGTAAGAGCAAGGAGATTATGGTCAACGCTTAATGCATAGCACAGAATAATCTTTTATTTGTTTGCATAAAATAGAAATAAAATATACAAACGGCAGAGACTGCAGAAGTCTGAGAAGGCAAAGATTTGCAGACCAGTACAAAAAGAAGTTTCCATTGTGTAAGGGTAGATCATGGGGAAAAGTGCTGAGATGGACAAATGGAGAACTGAAAAGGATATAACTACCAGAATGGTAGAATAAAGGGCAATGTGATAACAAAGATAAGATTGAATAACCATAGAGGTACAAAGCTATACTGGTCCTTGAAGACCAAAGCAAAAGACTAAAATTTCAAGCAACGAAGCAGAGGATATGAGCCCAGAAGTTCAAAAAGAAGGGTGATATGGACAGGAAAACAGGCTGGGAAGATGATATAAAAAGGTGGAATAGCATAGGTATCAAGTAAACCACATAAAAAGATATTACACCAATCAATGTGGGGGATAAGGGACTGGACAAAAATTTTAGCAGCTAAATAAACAAGGAAACAGGCAGGTCTTAGCTTGGTTTTGAGTAAATAGTGGCAGAATTTGCATGTAGCTTAGATCAGCATTTCAGAACCTATGGGTCGTGACCCAAAAGTGGATTGCAATAATATATGAAAGGGTCACAAACCAACTTTAAAAATGGATCAACAAACTTTAAACATGGATTCTCCTTTAAAGGAGAAAAATGTGGGAAAATTGTAGCTTTTCCATTGCTGGCTGTAAGAGTCCCAGCCTGTAAGGGTCTGCTTGGGGCCCCATGTCCTGTCCCCCCTCCTCCCCACACACACTGGGGGAGTTAGGGGACGGGGGCAGTGGGTCACTGGGGAATGAGGGGCACTGGGTTGGGACTGGCCATCAATGTTTACAAATGGGTCCGGGTACAAAAAGTTGAGAACCACTGGCTTAGATGCCCGTGACTGTCAGGCTGCAGACTCAAACCTGGGGTCTTGGCCTGGCCAGTTATGACCACTCATCTCAGCCTGCCACCCTCCAACCAATTACCCAAGCAAGCCAAAGCTGGTCTGAAGCCTCCCACAGGGCCTAGCCCTTCCACCTGCTCCTTACCACTGGAGTTACCATATACACTCTTGACCATATAAATTCCTGACATGAAATACAAAATGTCTGGGAAACAAGGCAACCTGATTCAAGACTGCCTTGCTGCTCCCTCTGGGTTGCTCCTTGACTTTGCCCTCTGTTGGACTTCCTGGTTTCCTAACTTGACTCACTTCCTGGATTTCATTCTGTTTGATCCCTCAGCTTCCTGACTCAGTCCATCCCTAGATTTTGTTCTTGGATTGACCTCCTGTCTTCCTGGCCTGTTTCAGTCTAGGATTCCACTTACCCAGCCCAGGTCAAGTTGGTGCCTAACCAGTGGGAATTGGCTGCCCACTTCCCAAGGAGAGAGAAGAGTCAAAGATGAGTACCTGGCTCTGTGCCTTAGAAACAAGAAAAATGTTTGTGGCATCAACAGTGACAGAGAATGAGAAGTGGAAAAACGTTTAAAGGAGAGTTCAGGACTGAGTTTTAATCCTGTTGAGTTAAGATGAATGGCAATACAGGAGGTGGCATCTCAGGGTCAGGCTGAAAGGAAACAAGTCAGGAGGGAAGCCGGAGGTTTGTAACTCATTAGCATAAATATGATAGTTAAAACCATATCAGTGGATACTTCATCTACAGAGAGCAGGTAAAGGTAGAAAAGGGGGACTAGAAACTGGAGGAGAAAAAAGGAATATTTCTCTGAAGAGACACCAAAAGTTGAGCCAGCTAGATTGGAGGAAAATTTGTTAATTAATAAGCTCATCACAAACAAATCTGAAACCACCTTATACATTAATTAATTTATTCTTATAACACACCAGTGAAATAAGGACACTTTCTTACACCCATTTAACACATGGGGAAACTGAGTCATTCCTAATGATGAAACAAGAAGTTTGTTGCAGAGCCAGAAGTAGAACCCAGTTCTAAGGCCAAGTCCAGTGCCATAAACATAAGAGCATCCTTTCTTCTTGGAGCAGACACTGCCATAGAAAGCACAGGAAAACAAGCTATGCAAACAAATAAAAGATTATTCTGTGCTGTGCTATGCTATATGATCAACTGTTTTAAAAGTAGCAGAGAAGTCAAGGAAGTAGGCAATGAAGTAACACTTTTGGAATTTAGGAAGATAGGAAGAGACTGTTAAAAACCCTGGTTAACAGTGGTTTCAGTGGAGCGGGCATCCCCCTTGTACTATGATCAAATTGACATTGTTAAGATTTTCTTATTCTAATATTTTGGTACGAGATGATCAGGAAAAACAAGAATGTCTTACAAATCTCAAGCCATGGCTCCCAGCCAGAATTAGGTTGCCTTCTATATCACAGGTCTGGCTGAACGTGCATGTGAATTGATATTCCCTTCAAACGCAGACCAGCTGAGCTAGTATGTCTCAATGTTCACTAGAAACAGAATGTCAACATGTTACTGATGTAAGCAAGCACGTGGGTTCTTGCAAAGAACCATGACTCAAAAGATCATAGTTCTGTTCCCAGATGCAACTGATTTACTCTTTGGCAAGTCACTTGTCTTCTCTCATTTTCTCGGGTGATTCATTTTCTCAGGTATACAATGGGAATAACACTGCAGGAGGATAACAAAGACTAATTAATTTGTGTCTGTATAGTACTTTAAACGCGTAATGACCTGTACAACTACTGGCTAACAACCAGCCTGGGCTGGCAGCAACCACAGGTAATTACCAGCTGAAAGCTGTTTGATTGGTCCCCAAAAGATAGCTTGGGTGTTGCTATCCAATTCCTAGTGGACAGTTGTCTACAACACAGTTGGCTCCTCTGTTGGCAGTCTCAGTAGGAAGGCCAAGGACTGAATGACTGAACTTGCTTCTTACTTTCATAGAGATGATTGTGCTCCTGGTTTAAAGTGTCTCAACATTAGTAAAACTGTGCTGTTACCTATGCTGCAGGTTGTCAATCTGGCAATTTGCACCAGTGCAATATTTACTAAACCACTTACAAAGCTCATTAAAAATAATGAATGAGTGAAACGCTTGGGGATTCCACCTTGCTGAGGGTTTTTCTATTAGGCTTTCATCCAGAACTCATCAATGTGGTTAGTATATGAGCACCTAAATGCATGGGTTACTCTTTAAGACTGCTAAAATAGAAATGTTTTCCTTGTTTAAAAGAGAGTTAACAAGAGAGTGTCATAAATCCAGTCCCATTTAGCACAGACAGCACTAAGGCAATGTTTACGTTGTACAGACATCTCACACAAAACCATTAGGAGGGAAGTTCATGGCAGACAGCATAAACATGAACAAACACTTAAGTCAGCCAAGTGGCCCAATGATGTCTCACTTGTAGAAATTGGTAAGCAAGCCTACTACTTTCTTCTTACCGCATCATTTAGCACTTTGGCTTGTATTGTTATAGCAACCATTTTTCATGCAATCATCACACAGGATGTCAATATATCTAGTTTCATCCTGCTCACAATCTATTAAGCTTGCAATGCTGTTGCATGTGCTTGTCCTTCTCTATGGTTAAAGATTTCAATTTTGAAAGCTGTTGGTCAAGAATCTTTCACCCACAAGCAATTGACCATCTCTTACAAGGAGATGCTATTGTTTAAAATGCACTAAAATTGGAGTTTCTCACATACACCAAACCATTATTATGAAATCTTTCTTGTTATGCCTTGAGTCCAAATAAAGGAATTTAAAGGGAAGGAAGACATCAAACTAGCTTACCTATCCTAGAGGAAGTATCTACAAAAGACTAAAGAGATTGTAGACTTCCCTCCTTTCTCAACTGAAAGGGTTTGTAGATTTCCAATCAATGCTCTGTGAGTGCTATTCTGAAATTCCAAGACTAATGAAATGATCATGTCATAAAAAAGTGAAATCATCTAATTCAGCTTTTCCCCACTGCAGCTGTGACTGGAATACCAGAAAAAAAGATGAAAACAAGTCAATGAGAACAGTTAGACTGGTGAGAGTCACAGTAAGGCATAATTTGTGGCCCTTCCCCCTGCCTGTTTGCCCTACAGATGCATTTCCTAGGAAGACCCAGTTGACGATGCTTATGCAGAATCGTCACAAAAGGAAACTGTCCTTTAGAGCTAACAGAGAGTTAAGGATAAAAAGAATCAGCCATGTTACACATTTACTTCCACTGAGAACACAGCAAGGAAAATGGCACAATTCAAAACTAAATAAAAGACTAGCTTCTTTAAGAGTTTTGTAAACAAGAAAATTATCTTGCTGTGCTGGAGCTTTTTCCACTTATGTAATTCTGCAAAGTCTATGAGATTGGGTAAAATAATCTTCTCAGAGGACCTCCCATAAATGGTGTGACAGTCTGAGTTAATCAGATCGCAAATCTGGTTACTTTAGCCTGCTCTGTGGCCTGGGAATAAGCTTATATTAAAGCACACTGGTATACTTTGAAGTTATATTCCCTGTATTATAGAACCACTAAAGTTTCATCTCCACCTGGAAAATGTAGTCTCTGGCAATATGTTCATCCCTTTAAATGACTCAGTGCAGTTATTTCTCTTTGCATTGGCAGGAAACATCTTATCATTAGACAGCTTATTTTCTGTTTGGTAGGTATGGTTTATACAAAAAAAAGTGTGGTATGGTTGGTTGTATAGCTGTAACAGCCAAGCTTCTAAATCTGTTCCACTTCTACACTGACACTCAGTCCTCAGTGTTATTTAGCTTCCATATTCAATCACCTGGAATACTGATACTCTTTTTTTGTCACTGCTTTGCATTGAGCTGATGGCCAACACATCATACACTCTAAGCCTTTTCTGGCATTACTTTCCTAAAAGTAGTGCAGTATTAGGACCATTTTACTGCCCTTGATACACAAGTGGGCGTTAGCGGATGTTTCCCACAAAGAACCAGACCAATGCATGGCACATCATTTTTATCTGTATGCTTGGGCCTGTCAACACTTTGATTGCACTTCAGCTGAAACCCTCAGCCACGGCCTCCTTTCCTTTTGCCTTGACTACTGAAATATCCTTCCTTGTGGCTTCCCTAATTCCCAGCAGACCAGAATACAGAATGTGCATAATGACACTTCCTGCCTCATGCATGCAAGGAGGTACAACCACATCTTCCACAAACTCCAACACCTTCACTGGCTCAAGATCCATTTCAGAATCCAGCTCAAAACTGTTGTGTTTAAAATTCTCTGTGGGCTTCCTCCTTCTCTCTTCAAAGATTTTGGCATTCTCTTTTTGCTCCTCTCATTCAGACAGAAGAGGCTTCCCCTCTGTCTTACCCCATTTGGTGGAAGAACATTCTCTTCTGCAGATCCTGCCATTAGAAAAGCTTTGCTTTATTTCAAACCTAATTTCAACTGAAAATATTTTCACTTATCTCCTTTGCTTGTATTATTTAACTTTGTAACTAGGAGTTATAGTAACTCTGTAAAGCTCGTAGGTACCCAGGTCATGGAAGAGATGCTACAGAAAACACAACTGCATTGCTTATAATGTAATTGGGCTGAAACTTATCTCCACCCAGAGTGAATCCAAAATGTATAGTTCTTTAGATTAAATTTCATTGCTTTAGTTCTTCTAAATATTCCCACCTCTCTAAAATATCTAGAATCTTCTGTAATTTGGAGCTATAATCCTCCATTATGCTTGCATGTCAGTCTGATTTTGATATAATTTAAAGTTATCACTTTATTTATCATACAAATTACTAAAACAGATTTTTTAAAGTATCAACCCTACATTGTTCCTTGTGGTTAGCAATTGTTTTTTCCCCTTTGTGTCACTGCTTTGTTTCTGAGTGGTTGTTTTTTTTTTTGTGGTTTATTTGCTTCCTCTCTTTCCGATGGAGAAAAAACCCACCTGACACTATCTAATTTTTAAACCATTACATGCTACAACATTACCAGTGATGTCAGCAGACTTACAAGGGGGTTAGGTAACCTGTTCTCCAGTGGCTATAGAATAAAAATACTATAGGTTCTGTATATAAAATGACTATTTTTAATGATCATTCCTCAATTAGTGATGGAAACACAATCACATATACTATTTAAAAGATTCACCCCACAAAACTTATAACAACTTTAAAATATTGGAAAGATTTTCAACTAATTTTTTTTTTGCAAGTCTTCATCCCCATAGCTTTCTTGGATATATAAAATATCTACTTATCTCTACCCACAACAAGCAAGTGTCATGGGTGTATAACAGTCACAATGTTGGAATGCTTGTTGAAAGCTTAGTCATACAATACTGAACAGACCAGGATAAAAACAGCTGGTCTGTAACCAAAGAAAACCTGAAAATTATGTGTGGCATTACTTTGACTTGGAGAAATCTTGCTCTTGTTTTTATGAGTCACTGTGGACGTGTGGATTTGCAACACTACCTGAAGCAGGAAAACTGTCATCTAATAGGTCACCTTGCCTGACTGTAACCATTTTAACCCCTAATCTAATCCCAAACATACTCTGTTTAAAAGAAATGATTAAGAAAAAATAATGCAATTAAAAAACAAAGCTATGTGCTTCTCTAACTTTGTCCACCTGAGGGTCTCAAAGAATTTTAGGCAAACGTTAATACAATACTATGAGCCTTAAAACTCCCTTGAGAGGTATAAGGTCAAACAGGACTGACTATACAAACTGCTATACCAATCCAACTAGTGATTTTTCTAGTTCAGTGCTCTGTATTTTCAAGAAGAAAATGGTAAAGACAGCATGGCAGGCTTTAAAAATCCTGGCATGCCAGCTCCTGAAGAGAACCCAGTCAACTTAGGATCAAAAGTCTCTGAGTGTATTGGCTGAAATTCAGGAGATAAAGGCAAAGATAAAGCTTGGGGTTACTATGGGGGTCTTACAGTCCTTGGTTAAGCTCACAGTTTTTGGCCCAAAACCAACAGGCCCAAATGTATCTGCATACATTTCAGGAGAATAAATGCCTAGGACAGTGACCTACTTAACTGTGTAGGGAAAACCACATACAGTGCTACTTTACATAGAGTAAAAGTATACTGGAATACTCCCTTCATAAATAAGTCCAAAGAGATTTTTTTTGCAAACTCTCTGGGAAGCCTTTCATATCACCAATACACTTGGGGTTCCACAGAACTTAAAAGACCTTTTTTAGTAGTTAATGGAACAACTCATCAGTGTAGTTCATGGTTCGGTACTTGAATGACATGATTAATATGTGTACAGGCTGGAGATTTCTTGTGATGGAAGATTACTCTGGAATAGGCTACTACCACATCACTGCTACTTTAATGAAAGGGTAGCCGGTAGCAGATCTATAAAAGGGCCACGGGGATACCATCCCCTCAATTTTGGCAGTGCCACCCATGTGCAGTGAGCTCTGAGCTCAATAGTTATTGGGGCAGGATCTGGCTGGAGTCCCCAGCTGTGCACAGCTCCAGAACCTGGAGGGGTGGGGGATGAATGCTGCTGCTGTTCATCCTTCTCCTCCCTCCCCCTCCTCTCTGAGTTCAGCAGAGGGGAAAGAAGGGGACACACAATGGTACCAGTGCTCACTCCCCGGGTTTGAGCCACACTAAAGGAGGGACTCTTGCCAGACCCTATGCAAGTGCTCATGCATGACAGCCAAAAGGGGAGAGGGTGAAACCACAACCCCCCACTGTCCTCCACCCCAGATCTGCCGCTGGGAACAGCCTAAAGCTAGGAGAAGAGAAGATAGGGAAGAGAAGAGAAGGGAAGATAGGACCCAGGAGCAAAAGGGATGGAGGCAACACAGTTGCATCTAATTTTCAAAGAGAACATACACAGTCTCCTATAAGGTCTGCTGCTAAAAGAAAATTATTCTTCAGTTTCTGAGGGACTGCTACAACTGCATGCACTTTACTGTGTTTATTTTGTATTGTAAACCTTGTTTTGAATAAGCAACCTGAGGAGCTGGGGGTTTTAATAGAGAGACTTGTACTCTAGATTGGCTTTCTAAAATAAATAAGCAGGCCTCTTTCCTCCAAAGTGTTTTTCTCTTCTGTGCCAGAAAGGGTCTCCTTGTAGTTATATGGGACAGATTTTGGAATGAAGCTCAGCCACACGTAATCATGTCACAATCCCACCACCCAATTCTGAATGCGACCTTGGGGGTTTGCAAACCCCATTCCCCCACCATTTCTTCATGCCGGTGATGTGGTATGCCAGAGTGACCCAGCTGGAGGCCTGCCCAGGCACACATTGTTGCTGTACACTGGATTAGAGCAGCATACACTAAGGATGTTTCAATACCAAATACAATAACAGACTTATCTCGCTTTACAAAGGGGAATCAAGTCTGATCCACTTCACAAGGAGGGTTAAGAACTGTTTCATCCAACTACATCTACCACTTCTCCTACTTTCAACTCTCTCAGAATTGAGGAAAAAAGCAGCTTTTTTCACAGCATAAGCTACAGTACACTGATTTCACTGAACAGCACGACTTTTCGACAATACTAATCGATGACCTGCTCCAAAAACAGCAATAGCTTCTAAGTAAGGTTGTAACCCGACACATGCCTTTAAAGTTGCATTTCTGCCTCACTGTCACTGATAGCAAGTTCACCCAGTTCACATGTAAAAAGGTAAAATTTAAAACTCAATTATATCATTGACCTTATTGACCACAACATGAAGGCACAGGTGTAAACAAGGAGGGAAAAATGTGTTTCTGCAGTTCTTTTTAACATTAAGTTCTAAAATTCCTCTAATTACATGTGAATCAGAACAGATCCCAGTTCATTTCCATAGTGGTGTTGATTCTCCAAGACTAAGGAGACGAAAAGTAGTAAAAACTTGCTTTTGTTTCTAAACAAGCAGACAACATTGTGAATAAACCCAGGGACTAGACACTAGATCTCTAGAGCAACTAGGTTCTTTTAGTAACCACACTTCCAAACTTTGACAAGATCATTTCAATTGGCCAGATCTTTGATGAATACTTTGTATTAACTGAGACCAAACTTTTCTAGTGATTTGTGATTTTGCATGCCTCAACTTCTGGATGCCCTTATTCAGTGATTTTAAAAGGTTCTGATACTCAAAAGAACTGCCTCTCAGCACCTCCTGATAATCACACCACTTTAAAATCAATTCAGTTTGGCACTCAGAAATTGAAGAATCCATAAGCATTAGTCACTTCTGAAAATTCATAGATTTCATTGACATTAGGGCTGGAAGGGACCTCAGAAGATCATCGAGTCCAGCCCCCCGCCCGAAGGGCAGGAAGTCAGCTGGGGTCATAGGATCCCAGCAAGATAAGCATCCAATTTACAAGGTTCCAGACCTTGGGGGGCTCAGATAGTAAAGAAATTCTTCCTTATGTCCAGCCTGAAATGGTCACGGAGGAGTTTATGACCGTTTGACCTTGTCATCCCTTGGGGCGCTCTGGTGAACAAACGTTCCCCCAGATCCTGGTGGTCACCCCTGATAAACTTATCAGGCCATCAGATCAGCCCTGAGCCTGCGCTTTTCCAAGCTAAAGAGCCCCATGGTTCTCAGCCCGTTGTGGTAAGGTCTGTTTTCCTGACCTCTGATCATGAGCATGGCTCTTCTCTGGACTCTCTCAAGCTTCTCCAAATCCTTTTTGAATTGCGGAGCCCAAAACTGAATGCAGTACTCCAGCTGCAGCTTCACCAAGGCCGAGTACAAGGGGAGAATGACATCTCGGGATTTGCTTGAGAAGCATCTATGGATGCAAGCCAGCATTTTGGTCACTTTACTATCTGCAGCATCACATTGAAGGCTCATGTTCATCTTGTGGTCAATGATGACCCCCAAGACTCTTTCTTCTGTAGTGCTAGCCAGTGTAGCACTGCCGAGCCTATAAGGATGCTGCAGGTTTTTCCTCCCAAGGTGGAGAACCTTGCATTTTTCAGCATTAAACACAATCAGGTTCTCATTTGCCTATTTGCTGAGCCTGTCTAGGTCTGCCTGGATCACCCGCCTGTCTTCTGGCATGGATGCTTTGCCCCAAAGTTTGGTGTTATCAGCGAACTTGTCAGTCCGCTTCTGACTCCAATGTCCACATCATTAATGAAGCTGTTGAACAATATGGGTCCAAGAACAGAGCCTTGGGGGACCCCACTGGTTACAGGGCACCCTGATGATTGACTTTCATCAATTACAACCCTCTGGGTCTGACCATGGAGCCAATTTCCCAGCCAGCGGACCATGGTAGACCCAAGGCCACAATTAGCCAGTTCTGCCAAGAGGTGATCATGGGATACCAGATCGAAGGCTTTTTTGAAGTCAAGATATATGATCTCGTCTGAAGGCAACAATTTAGAAAAGAAAGTACATTTTTATAATTGTAAGAATTGAATGAATAAGGTACTGCTCAAGATGGCAGAATCGTTTGGGATAATTCTAGTGTGCCTTGCTTTAGCAGTAAATGATAGGACAATTATAAAATATTAATTGCTTTTATGAAATGAAATATTTATAAAAAGGAAAACAGACAGACCTGCTAAATTTACTGAGCAGCAGGACTATACTGATGACATCATCAATGTGCTTTATTTGAATAATATATTTTATAGATATATGGTCTATCCAAAACAGCATGAGTGTCAAACTCATGTGGCCCCACAAGCCAGATGAGTGACATGAGGCTCATCCACACGTCAGATTGAGGCAATGGTCTCACACTGGGTAGAGCAGGTACCGTGTGCAATACAAGTCCAAGATCATCCGGGGTGAGTGCCACATATAGCACAGATCCTGGAGTGGCCAGAATGGGCGGAGCAGGTGACATATATCCTGGCCCCTGCCTGCTGGACTGGTCTGGGTCAGTTCAGACACAGGGGTAGCACTGGAGACTGGCTATATGTTTAACACCCTCACAATACACCCCTGTATGGCACATCCAATTCATAACTGGGTGAATGAATTAGATATATTCAAACACATATCTAATTCATAATTCTGTTTCAGAAAGGCCACAACAAGTCTGAGTATTTTTGACACTGCAGATTCGTATTTGAAATTTCTGGGTTTATCTTGTTAATTATAGCTGTTTTCACACCTAACAGTACTAATATTGTACAGCATCCTTTAAAGGATCTCTCAGCACTCTGACTGAGGATCACTGTCCTAGAACATATTATCACAAGTATCAAGGAACTGACACCAGATTGTTTGGAATAGGCAAATCAGTTACAGCACGCTGATATTTTTAGAAGATGTATTTAATGAAAGCATTCGGAAGGAAAAAAAATCAACACATTTGGAACCCAATAGTCCCATAATAAAATCAAGAAAGATCAGGCTTCATATTTATATACTACTCAGGTCAAAAACTGGAAAAATGTTTCTAAGCTTGTTTAGCTAGCCTTGTACTTCATGGCGCAGCACAAAAAACAATACCACTCCCTTTACAAACCACCTTTAGAACAACCCAAGATTCAACTGACTTCTTTTTATCAAGCCCAACGTATCTAAAGAAGCAAGCACTCCCTGGGGCAGAGAATGTAAATCAGAATTAGGGTGAGCTTTTTAAAGAGCAGCCAATGTCAGTAGTATATTTCTGTACAAACGAGTACCGATTTTTCAGTGACTCAAGACTAAATGTCCCACTCACTGAACGGGAGTCAAAAGATTCATTTTTAAAAAACAGCCTGGAATCTGAGGCTCTAGCTAGATACTATTTCCCATCGCATATCAGCTCCAGTAATAAAAATACTTAAGCTGGAACTTTATGATGACATGCATGGCAGAATAGACTTGCTTGCTCTTCCTGTGGCTGTGCAAGTGTTAACAGTGAGAAACCTTGGTTTGTATCAGGAAAACCAGCAGCTCTGATTTGAAGACACATGGGGAGCAAATATGAAGACTAAGAAGATGCAAGTTTTAAACAATCACTTTTCTGACAATATTACTACTTTAAGGAACAGGAAATCAGTAACATTAGAGGGAAGGACAGGATCTTTGGAGAGCGTTACCTCATCATAATAGTGAAGTATGTGAAGCTCAGAGAGATTCCAACCACAGATAGCCCAAGGGAGGACATTACATCATGAATTTTGCTAGATTCTTAAAAAAGCAAGCTCCTTTACATCTTGGCACCCAAAGTTTTTCGTTGGGATCCTCAAAAATGAAACAATCATTTTTGCAAGTAAAAAAAAGTCACTGTATTTCACTGAAATGACATTTCTCAGTGAAAATGGGGAACTCTCTCCCTAACAATAATACGCTTCTGGAAAACTGCTTCTATGTTTGCTTTTATGCTTGTACGTGCATACAGTGAAATTTCACTTGGAAACAGTTGCACGGTATAAAATGATTTCTATCCTAATACAGCAGAAATTTGAAAAAAAGAAGTTAGGACAGGGGCTGCAGACA
This sequence comes from Crocodylus siamensis, assembly GCF_052110815.1. Classification (NCBI taxonomy): domain Eukaryota; kingdom Metazoa; phylum Chordata; order Crocodylia; family Crocodylidae; genus Crocodylus; species Crocodylus siamensis. The sequence continues at coordinate 223,945,004 of NC_143396.1, read as the reverse complement.
GGCAGAGAAAGGACCACTTCTCCTACCGAGGGTCATGGCATTCTAATTATTAGCATCTGTATCTCAAGACCCCAAAAGCTTGCAGAAAAAGATATTTTTTTTTGCAATTTCTCAGTTGGTCTAATAAAAAGTATCATTTTGGAACAAGGAGTTCTAGATTTTTGCATTTCTTTTTGGCTTAGACCAACACAGCTACCACATACATACCTGAAACATGGAAGATGCCAAATTTTAGCCCATTTTGGATTACAAACTTAACTTCTATATCTCCCTGCCTGCCATCTGACACCACCAGGGAAGAAATCCTGCTTGATCTACACAACAAAGAGCAAACTTACAAAGAGACTCTCGTGGGCCCAGAAGGTTAGTTTTCCAGCTTCTGCTTCCTCTGTGCAAAAATGAAGTTTATTTCCTGCCTGTGGGGACTTTTTACCATCTTGAACTTTCCCTGAGCCTGATGACAAGCACATGAGCCTGAACGCTTGCAGAAAAAGAAAGAAAAAAATTGCAGTTTCTCAGTTGGTCTCACTTGGTCTAATAAAAGGTATTTTGGAACCAAGAGTTCTAGATTTTGCTTTCAAGAATGTGAGGCACCCAGTGGTAGTGAGACCAGGCTCTAAATTGAAAATTATATGCATTTGAGCATCACCCTTGTGTTTCTCTCTCCTCTCCCCCATTAATTTCTCACCTTTCTTGTCTGCAAGTCATGATACTGCAGTATGAGCCTAGTGTTGACACTGTGACTCCATGTGTTCCCCAGTGCTGCCATCATACACCCAGGTTCCATCTTCCTGCTCCCAGATGCTCCTGAAACTAAAAACAAATAGAAATATTCAGTCCAATCTGCTATGACTGCACCTGAGATACATGTTTGCTGAGCAACCATTATCAAGTTTCCCAGTTAATTCCATGAGCTAAGCAATCATCTCTCACATGTAAATTTAGCTCAGATTTTCAATTGCCTGAATTCTGCTTTCCTGCCTTCTAGGTCCCAGTTTCCAAGGCCTAGGAAAACAAGGAAGCAGATTAGCAAAAAGAAGTTCTTAAAAGGAACAATAAAGAATGAGGTTTATGGGGCATAACTGTGGAGCCAGCAAAGATGGTAATCATGCCTCTGATCTAAAAATTAAACAACACTCCATACTACTAGACATTTGACAGATTCTGTAAAACTTGTAGAGCAGGGATGAAACTGGGCCTCTAACTGGAAGTACAGTTTTAGTATCTTCTCAATCACGTGAACTTTCTATAACCTTTGAGGAAAATACTTTTTGCATACTCTGCTCTGATCAGTAATGATAACATAGGCAAAGGCATTTCCAATAATGCAGCATGACCTGGCTTGCTAAACTACCATTCCACCTTATTTTTCTAACACTAAAATTGGAGACCTACCTATAAATGCTGGCAAAAGCCTCAGGCTTTTCTCTCTTGAATACCATGTTCCATATAAGATGTAGACATAGAAGGCTGATTTGTTTTTATTCCAGCTGGTACTTCAACAACAGAAAAATGTGGATGATTTGGAGGAAATTCAGAGAAGAACATCAAAAGTGATTAAGGAAGTAGATGGAACTGATGTATGAGTAAAGAGAGGAGCTGTTGGAGGTCATCCGAAAGGGAGAAACTAAGAATATCAGAAAGAATCCAAACAAGAGAAAATTAGACTGGATGTCAGGAAACTTCTTGACACATTGGGCGGCATGATTGCTTCCCAAGGACAGTAGTGAAATACCCACCACTTGAGACAAATCTAAATTTGGACAAAGGTTTGGAAAATAAACTGTGGAAGAATCCTACACTGCCCACCAGGGTACGTACCTTAACAGATTTTCTTCCTTCAACTTTTGTGGTGATATGCACAAAAAATCCCTAAAATGACCTTCGCAAGTATGCACACAGATATAGCATAGAGACCCAGTCAAACTGGGAAATAGAAGGTGCAGTGAAAAAACAAATGAGTAGATATTATTCTCCAAATAAAATTCCAGAATAGTCAAATATTTCTGTTAAAACAATCCATAGTAAAAATAGTTAATGTTCTCACTTACACTTTGATAATTTATTCTGGTTTATTTATTTGCTAAGATGAAAAGGGATGTTGACATCTCAGCTGGAGCCACTGGTTCAGGCTGTCTGCAAACTCAGAAGCAGCCCCCTTCATCACTTTTCCACTTGTAAAGCAAAAAACAAGAAACCAAACTAGCAAGTGGTGAGCTGAGCTAACCTGGCTTTGCAAAAATTTAAGGATGATGAGAGCTATTAGTATGTACCTCCTCCTCAAACAATACCAGATAATAAGAGATGTACCATAGTCAGGAAAAAGAAAACATCAGAAAAATATGTTAAAATTCAAATATTCTATTAACAATTCTTCTATTTACTGTCACTCCAAACACTATTTATCCATTAATGTGCTCTTAAAAGGAGGCAAACAAATATAAACAGCAGAAATATAGTACAGGTTTCCCTCATTTTATGATGTACATGCATTCCTGGAAAATGCCACATAACTCAAGTTTGCATAAAGGGAACCCACTTTACAATGTAACAAATAAATTCCAAGACCTCGACTGTACTGACCTTCAGACCCATTTCTACCACTTTTACAAAACAGTTTTGGTACTCACCAACCACAGACAGTACACACAAGCACAGGGCACTATCATACTCAAGGAGCTGGTGAGCGTCATAGCCCAGCCCTGGCACAGATCTTTGAAAACTCCTGGCGCTCTGGTGTAGTGCCCGAAGACTGGAAGAAGGCCAATGTGGTGCCGATCTTCAAGAAAGGGAGGAGAGTGAATCCGGCTAACTACAGGTCCATTAGCCTGACTTCTATCCTGGGGAAGATCTTAGAAAAGTTTATTAAGGAGGCCATCCTTGATGGACTGGCCCAGGCTAACATCCTGAGGGATAGCCAGCACGGGTTTCTTGCGGGTAGGTCTTGTTTGACCAATCTCATTTCCTTCTACGACCAGGTGACCTATCACCTGGACGAGGGAGAAGAGATTGATGTCATATATCTTGACTTCAAAAAAGCTTTTGATCTGGTATCCCATGATCACCTCTTGGCCAAACTGGCCAGTTGTGGCCTTGGCTCCACCACGATCCGCTGGCTGGGAAATTGGCTCCGTGGTCGGACCCAGAGGGTTGTAATTGATGGCAGTCACTCATCGTGGTGCCCTGTGACCAGTGGGGTCCCTCAAGGCTCTGTCCTTGGACCCATACTGTTCAACATCTTCATTAATGATGTGGGCATTGGAGTCAGGAGTGGACTGGCCAAGTTCGCCGATGACACCAAACTTTGGGGCAAAGCATCCACGCCAGAAGACAGGCGGGTGATCCAGGCTGACCTGGACAAGCTCAGCAAATGGGCAGACGAGAACCTCATGGTGTTTAACACCGAAAAATGCAAGGTTCTCCACCTTGGGAGGAAAAACCTGCAGCATCCTTATAGGCTCGGCAGTGCTACGTTGGATAGCACTACAGAAGAAAGAGACTTGGGGGTCATCATTGACCACAAGATGAACATGAGCCTCCAATGCGATGCTGCGGCTAGTAAAGCGACCAAAATGCTGGCTTGCATCCATAGATGCTTCTCGAGCAAATCCTGGGATGTGCCCCAAGGGATGATTAGGTCAAACAGTCATAAACTCCTGCAAGACCGTTTCAGGCTGGACATAAGGAAGAATTTCTTTACTGTCTGAGCCCCCAAGGTCTGGAACAGTCTGCCAGCGGAGGTGGTTCAAGCACCTACATTGAACACCTTCAAGAGTAAATTGGATGCTTATCTTGCTGGGATCCTATGACCCAGGTGACTTCCTGCCCTTTGGGCAGGGGGCTGGACTCGATGATCTCCCGAGGTCCCTTCCAGCCCTGATGTCTATGAAATCTGTGAAATCATAATGGGGATGGCAACTACAGAAACATGTCACAGATAACGAGCAAGGAGCACAGGTCCACACAGGAGACTATACTTTGGTGCCCTTCACTCCCACAATGGACTGCACAAAGCAGCTGACTGCAGGCTTGCACTACAGTGATCGCATAAGAGTGAATTTACCGCACATATAACGAATTTTTGGGAATAAAAAGGGTCATTGCATAAGAGTGAATTCGCACATACAGAACTGGCATAAAGCAAGGGGAACTTGTAATGCCTTGCAACAAAGCAGCAATAGAGTATCCTACACAAGCCAAATGGGCTTTCAATAGAGGAACATGGGTTGCTTACAGACTTAAAAAATCCCCTAAAAAATGGCACTTTACTTTAAACTCCACACACCCAGCATATGCCCAGAAGAGGCATCATGTTAGTTGGACATGGTTCACTCAACAGACTGGGCACTATAGTGGGGCTTTTCTTGCACTTTTATCTAATAGCTGACTAAATCAGCGATTAGACAGAAATGCCAAAGAGCCCTGCTGAAGTGCCCAATCTATACAGACGTTGGAAAGCCAGATCGAAATAACGCACAGGCATGGAGACCATCTTACTACCCTAAAAGGCTGATCTAAAACCCACATAAATCACTTGGATAACTCAATGATCAATTATTGGGCTTTGGATGAGGCCCTGAAATTTCTGGGGTCCACAAAAAATGAATGAGGAATCTGATCCAAGGCAAGTGGATGTCAACTCTTCCCTAGTTTACTTTCCTTCCCTCATTGTAACCAAGCACCTACTCTTGTCCAGAAGAATATCTTTTCTGGTTTGAAGACAGTTTATAAGAGCACTAATATTGTGACGAGGATTGCTTTTCCTTAATTAAAATGAAGGAATGAATGTGCTTATACACATCAAGCTTCCACTTGGATAAGTGAGTCTGGTAGCATCAAAAAGGAAGTTGCAGCATCAAATCTGTAATTATGTTTGTTTAACCAACATGAATTGAAAAGGTATACGGGCTGACAAATAACAGCTTCTCTTCATCTCTTCCTCCAATGCAGTTTGCCAGCTGGATAAAGGAGTAGTTAAGTGTTAACAACAGAGGACTAGGTGATCTAAGTTCCATCTCCAGCTTTGCCAGTGACCCTTTTAGTAACTTGGAGCAAGTTATTTGCTATAATTCATTAAGATTTGCAAAGTGTTTAGAGATTATTTTATAAAGCACAGAAATACTCTGAGATGATTATTCTAGAAGATTTAATGTGAATGACAGGAGCAAAAGGCAGCCTAAAGACTTTACAGCTCTCTTTTAGTCATGTAGAATAAGGTTGAGGCCCTCATCCAAGCTATTATTCCTTTCTTTTTTTCACAGCTAGAAATGGAGAAGAAGCCCAAAGCTGAAAGGCAGTCAGATGTGAGCTTTTATTTGGCCTGTCATAGAGGTAGCAGCTAGCTGTGAAGTTCAGAGCAAAACCTTCCTAAAGTTCTGTGCCTCTGTTACTAGATAATATATGAAATAAAGTCTGGACTTTACAAAGTAGAGATGGCAGCTGGGCTGGGCAGTGAAATGGTTAACCATTTAGGGCCCAAGTGGAGGAGACATCACACTATTACTCTTCCTAAACCTGCATTCATTCCAGACCTAAAACTCCTTTGGATGTCAACAGGAGCTCTGAAGGCACAAAGAATGCAGGATAAGGTTCGTGGCAATTTAAAAGGAAGCAGGCAAGCTAACTGCTGCAGCCTCAATTGTATCAGGCTGTGTCAGCACCTGTCTGAAAGAGGACTGTTTGTGTGTCCCACTTCCAGGCAAACTCTCTTCTATGAAGCTAGTTAAATTTATGACTTTGGTGCAAAGTGGTTATTAAAGCCAGAGCAAATTTATGGCACAAAACTTTTACAGGGTGCAAAAGAATGCCTTGCAGAAAAGGTTTCCATTTTAATGAGATACTCTGGGTCTTGCTGTAATTTTAGGCATTAGGTAAGAAACAGAAAGGAAACTTGCAAGTGGTGAGCTGAGTTGAGGGGGGAATAGTCAGCTTTGAAAAGAGGTTCAAGAACAGCGGCAGCAGATATTCTGTCCCTTCTCCTTACAACAAACACTAAGAGACAGCAGGGGAGAAGAAATACAGGAAAACAGACTGCAGTTCAGATATGCTGTTAAAATGTCCTCTTAGTTTTTATTTCAAATATCATTTAAATCTTGAGTGAGTGTTTAAACGGAAGTAAACAAAGGATACTGCATTCACACCTTACCCACATATTCTGTCTCTCCCTTACACCTCCATCTCCAGTATTTTTATATCTAGAGGCTTCTCCATCAGATCCACTTGGCACTGTGCCCAAAGGGACCCTCATCAAGAACAAAAGGGAGATTGGTAATGGATTATCTGGTGTTCCTTTGGCTGAAGGTTATTCATTCTAATCCAGCTCAAGTTCAATAACATGTTTAAATAAGTGGCTGGCTCCAGTCCACATCACAAAAACCTAAGAACTTGTATTAAATGGCCTTTTTGTTGGCAATAGCTGCATGGAGGCCAAAGAATGGATGAGGATGAAAAATGTACTGCCTTTCCCTCCATAAAAAGGGAAAGCCATTCCATCTCACAAGAAATGCAGTCAACAGGCAAGAAAGCCCCCTTAGCTGAACAAATAACTGTTGGACCTCATTAAACTGAAAAGAGAACCCTACACCAGTTGGAAAACAGGAAGCATCACCAAAGAGGACTACTCAGCACTCTCCCACACCTGTAGAGAGCAGTCCAGAAAAGCCAAGGCACAACTGAACTCAGACTAGCTACCAGAATCAAGGACAACAAAAAGTCCTCCTTCTGATATGTGGGAAGTCAAAAAAAGAACAAAGATAGCATTGGGCCCCTGAGAGACCTAACGGGGCAACTGACATCCAACGCCCAAGAAAGGGCCAATCTTCTAAGTGACTTTTTTGCATCAGTTTTTCACCCTCTCAAGGGGATCACACTGTCAGAAATGACACAAACCATTCTGGGAGCAGGTGACAGGCCCAAAATTGATGTGGATCAGGTGAGGGAACACCTTGAGAAACTGGATATTCACAAGTCCATGGGGCCAGATGGAATGCACCCGAGAGTCTTGAAGGAGCTGACAGACATCATTACATCCCCCTTGGCAGAGATATCTGAAAATTCATGGTGCTCAGGCAAGGTCCCAGAAGACTGAAAAAGAGCCAGTGTGGTCCCTTATCTTTAAGAAACAGAGGAAGGATGACCTGGGAAATTATAGACAATCGGTCTGATGTCCATCCCTGGAAAAATCCTGGAAAAAATTGTCAAGAAATCTAACAACACCAGTCTAACAGAATGCATCTGAATGCCAGCCAACATGGCTTTGTGACTGGCAGGTCTTGCCTGACCAACCTAATCTCCTTCTATGACTAAGTAATATGTGCCCTGGACAAGGGAATGACGTGCATGTCATACATCTGAATTTCAAGAAAGCCTTTGACCTAGTTCCCCATGATGTCCTTATGGTTAAGCTGGGGAACTGTGGCCTTGATTATCTTATGGTCTGATGGCTAGGTAACTGGCTACAGGGTTGGACCCAAAGAGTACTAGTTGATGGGAGCAAATCAACATGGCGCAGGATGACCAGTGGAGTCCCTCAGGGCTTGGTTCTTGGGCCAGTACTCTTTAACATCTTCATTAATGATTTGGATTTGGCAAATGATGTGAACTGGCGAAGTTTGCGGATAATACCAAATTATGGGGGAGGGCTGTCACAACGCAGGACAGGCTGGGAATACAGGCCAGCTTGGACATGCTCTCAAGATGGGCTGACCAAAACCTGATGGCCTTCAATGTAGAGAAGTGTAAGGTGCTGCACCTCAGTAGAAAGAACCTTCAACATACTTACAGGCTTGGCAGTGCTATGCTTGCTAGCACGACGACCAAAAGGGACATGGGCATCTTCACTGACCACAAGATGAATATGAGCCACCAATGCAAAGCTGTGGCTGGCAAAAGAACTATGGTGTGCATCCACCGATGCATCTCAAGCAAAACCAGGGAAGTCATCCTCCCACTTTACTCAGCCCTGGTGAGACCACAGCTGGAGTACTGCATCCAGTATTGGGCACCCCACTTCAGGAGGGATGTGGAAGAGCTTGAGAGAGTCCAGAGGAGAGCCACTTGTATGATCCAAGGCCTGGAGGGCAGGCCATACGAGGAGAGGCTGAGGGACTTGGAACTCTTTAGTCTGGAAAAGAGAAGGCTGAGGGGGGACTTGGTGGCAGCCTACAATCAGGGGTAAGATCCCTTTCCCCTTGCCCCCCTTGAAGTTTGACCTGTAGTGCCTCTGCCTGACCTTCCTCTGCCCCAAGCTAATTCTTGATTATGTGAGTTGCTCTTTGACATAGCGGGCGACCCCCCGCCTTTCCTCCCAGTCCTGTCCCTTCTATATAGTGTGTATCCCTGAATGCCTACAGCCCAGTCGTGGGTAGGTTTCTGTGAGCCCCACTATGTCTGGATTCTTCCCTGCTATCAAAAGGCAAAGTTCCACCTGCTTGCTCCCCATACTAGATGCATTAGTGTACAGACATGTGAGGCCTCCTGAGAGTGCACGTACCTTCCCCCCTGCTCCCAGGACTGCTGTGCCCATTGTTGCTTACCTGGGTTTCTGTTTCTCTTGTCACCTTGCTACTTGGCAAAACATTCCTTCCTCTTTGGGCGGCCCCTTCCCCCAATGAAGCTAGTTTAAAGCCCGCCAAATGAGATCAGCCTTAGCTAACCTAAACTCAGTCGTCACCTTAGCTTTCCTAATCATTTCCCTACAAGTGCAGACCACTGTTGTACAGTCCTCCTTGAGGACTGTTCCTAGCTTCCACTGTGTGTATGCCTCTTTTATCATTTTCAAGAGAATCGTGATGTCCCTATTGATCCAGGAGGGCTTGCCAGCACTTCTGCTACCTTTCCTCTTCATGGGAACAGTTTTCTTTAGAGGATTGTGTCCTTGAGGAACGACCACTCTTCATGCACCCCATTCGCCTTATCTCCCTGGTCCCTCATTGCCTCCCCTATTGTGCCCTGAGCCCACTGACATCAGCATTTTTGAAGTCCAGGACTTCAATCCTGCTAGTTGATTGTCAACCTTGTGGCAAACAGTGAATCTGATGAGCTCACGGTTGCTGTTGCCCAAGCTACCTTCAAAGTTCAAGCCACACACCAGATCATCTGCTTTGGCCAGGACCAAGTCTAGGAGAGCGGTACCTCTGATGGGCTCTTGTACTTCCTGGGTCAGATACAGCTTCTCGATTACAGTTAAGAAACTAAACATGACTGATCCGACCTAGCCGAGTGTTCCTCCCAATCTATGTCTGGGTAACTGAAGTCGCTCATGACAACCAAGTCACTTGCATGCACAGCCTCTGTTAGTTCAAGAATCTTCTCAGTATAGATTGACAATCTGCTTCCCTACCATTGCAATGGTAGAACACTAGAAGTATTTCTTACCTGAGGCATATTAGAGGGTGTTTTGGGGGCTCAGGGCATTATTCCTTCTTGTTATGAGGGTTGGAAGTATAATTTTGGGGATTCCTTAAATGATTATTTGAATATAGAGGACTGGACTCACAGTCTCAACAGGCCCCTTCCTCCTTCTTTGTACACTATGTTTAGTCTTGGTCTTAGGTCCCTCTGTGGTCTCTGCTGATGTTTAAAAATCTTTTCCCATAAGACATGGGAAGGCATCTATTAACAAGTTTAGGCTGAGATACGCAGAGGAAAATGATCTCCCAGAATATCAAATCTGCACAACATGGCAGCAACACATTGCTAAAAATGAGATCTTTTTAAAGTACAGAAAATATGTTACAAAGAATCACCACTCTGCTCAACAGAACGAACACGCTCTTCATTAAGAATGAAAGTACTTTTCCCCCTTGCATAGGCAGTTGTGGTTCACTGATACAGCATGCAAAAGCTGTTGCTTTTCACAAGTAATATACTTAGCCTAGCTTTTTTGTACATATCTCTAAAGACTGACACAAGAAGTTCCCCCCTCTCCCCTCTATTTAAAAAAGTACGGATATAAAAATATCTAATGGTGGAAAAACCCATCAGACAGTTAAAAGAAAAAAAAATCCCCACAGGACCAGCTTTTGTATACATTAACTAACCATAGTGCCCTTCAGACTCCCACTCACTGTCTTCTGCCACTTTCAACTCTTCTCAGTTTGTTCTTTGGTCCTTTGGTGGGACTATGTCTGTTATATGATATAGTCTCTTCTGCCAGTACCCAGGTCATTAATAGGCAGTGGGTAGGTCAAAGAGTGACTAACACACATGGGTCCTTTATGTATAAAGCACAGACACTTAAAAAAACTGCCCATTTTGTATCACCTCCACAGGGCCAAACAAACATGCTGTGAGACACTGAAGGACACCTGAAGAGATCTAGGCAATCACCAAATACAAAATGCCAATGTCTTACAAACAGATATGTAAAAAAATTGTCTTCTGTCACACCCACATAGCCCTACTTAAGTCAATGGCTTATATATAAAACATTGACAGCAGAGTACTTCCAGTCCACATCCGGGTCTGCCAGGGAGCACACTGAAGATTAGTGCCTCCTGGGTCGGGGGGCACCCGGGGTCCCCCTGTAGCTGATCACGGAGTCCCCACACCTCCCCGACTCTGTGATCAGCTACAGAGGGACCCCAGGTGCCCCCCGCGACCTAGGAGGTACTAGTCACCAAGTTGGGGAAGGTGTGTGGTGGGGGGGGGGCCCTGGCATGCTCCCCATTGGACCAGGAAGTGCTTCTGGTCCACTTCTGGGTCTGCTGGCAAGCGCACTGGGAAGCCCCCTGTGCTTCTGTGGGACATTTCATATGCCTCAGCATTGCAGCACTCATGAGCCCCTGCTACCTAGAGGTATGTAGAAAAAACATTTAACGCTACGTCTGTGTCCGAATCACTGAATCTTTCCAAATTGATTCGGTAGGTTCCGATTTGATTTGGAGAGATTAAAGGGTCCTCTGGTTCGATTCAGATTCGGAGATTTGGCCACCAAATTGGGCTGAATCACCACTGAATCAAATCACGTACTGAAGCTTTGCACAGCCCTAGTTTTCATGTCTTTTAGTGAAAGATCAGGCATTTCCATAGACATGAGATACTTTACAAACATTTCATGTATTCAAAATTCTAATTTTCAGTCAAAAATGGCTTCAATTGAAACTACAGAATGAACAATAGAAAAAGAAAATTCTCGCACATGTTATACAATAACTGAAGAGCTCATGAAAATCTATTTCACTTCTATTCCACTTAAGAGAAAGAGAAGTGTCAGCTAAGCTCCAGTTGCAGAACCCTTATTTCTGAACAGGAAAGAGGCAACAAGACACAGCTGGATTGCACAGCTGCCCAGTTGGCATCTGAAATAGCAATGTAATTCATTTGGCATCACAGTCTGAGAATGAAAGGGTCTAATGTCATTTTATAGTCATTTTTATGTTATTTTTATTTATAATATGATGTCATTTTATTATTTTCATTGTGATAACATGTACAGATGCATTGTATGAGGCACTCTACAAACTTAGAACAGAAGGACAGTCCTCAATCTGAAGAGCTTTATTGAACCTAACTTTTGTTTAAAGAATCTGTCAGCTCTTGCTGATTGCTCCCCATATCCTGTCATAATATTCTGTGAGGGACAAGGGAACAGAAACAGATGAGATTGGCCATCAGAACTGTTTATAAATAGAATAGCTTTCAATATTTTCCATGAAACATCACAGGCTCTTAAAAATAAATAGTAATTACTATTGCTCCACCCTGAGAAATAATGTGGGATCTCTGTCCAGTTCAGGACAGAGGATAGATTCTCCAGAGAATCAGACAGATGCTGTTTTGTTTTTAACTTCATACTCCTTGATGCTGGCCAACAACTCCATTGTCATCACTATGTTTTGCACTGGGGAATCTCAATCCCTGGTGTCAGTGGATTCATGCTGATTCCATTTTGTTTTGAAAATCATTAGTGAGAGAGAAAGGAAGGGAGAGAGCCAGAACTGAGACTCTTGTCTGCTGACTTGAAAATTGAATTGATATTAAGAAATGAGAGAATCCAGCTGGTCTGATTTCTCGCCAGGCAATTCACCAGCCCTGAACAAAATAGTCGGGTCTCAGGAGTTCTGTGGAGATGGGAAGGCAGCTGGTGGTTTACACAACCTGAAACAAGGCCCAGATCTAGGGAGTACAGATCCTAAGATCCTAAGGAACTGATGCTTTCTTTTCACCCATTCAGACCTATTGCTTCTGTAGTTTGGCAATAAATCACAAACCCACCAGTTCCCAGAACACCATTTTTCCTGTATTCCTAATGCAAATGCTTGTAATGGGGAGCATCTGGGTGGCAGCAGTGGTAAAGAGCAAGCACAAGAGGGTTGTCACAGATGGATTATTCCCTATAACCAAACTCTCTATCCACCCAACTAACCCTCCTTCCCATGCTCTTTCTATTAACAGGTATAAGAAATGATCTTCTTTTTTCCTGTCTAACATTTCCCTGATTTGTACCACTTGTCTCTTCAAAGCCTGATGCTTCCCCCAGTCATCATCACTGTACACTTTCTTCCTCTCCTTTGCCTATTCTCAGATCTTCTTGAAACCATTCTACCCTCTCTCCCCCATCTCCCTCTCCCACCAAACCACCTCCCCTTTATCCTTCTATCATTCAACTTTCTCTCTCAGCAAAAATATATCCCAAGACTTCTCACTTAGGGGAAAAAAGTGAATTTTGTCTCGCCTGTACAAATACAGGATACACAGGGCCATAGGAATCTTTGCCCGACCATGGCATTTGGCAACATTAGAGACCAAGGAACTGGAGAATGCTTTTAATTATCACCTAACCAATCAACAATGAGTTATTGCTGGATTTTTTCCCTTAGGGAACTGGGCAGATCATGATATTAATCAGAATGTGTGTAGGAGGAAGGAGGTAGACTGCTAGAATTACATGCATTTGTGTCCCTTAAGGGCTGAATAAAAAAGTGAGATTTAGAACCGCTCTGTCAAGGCAAATACAAGTTCCTTAGTTCTCCAGTCAGGACAGCCATAGAGTACAGCATTTGCTTTTCCCATGCTAGTTAATCTCACAAGCTAAACTGTCAGCCTCTTCTAGTGTTTAACCATCATTTGGATTTGCCACTTCAGAACTTTCCAAACTAGAACGACATGAGTCAACTGTTCCTTTCTGACAAGGAGAAAAAAAAATAAAACAGTCTGAAGTTTGGAATCTTATAGCTAAGTGTAGACAGTCAAAAAACTTGAGGCTGAATCAATTCAATCTCCACAGATTAGTTTAAGCTATGTAGACTAAACTGATAAGCAAATGAACAAACATTCACTTTTGATTCCAAAATGCAGCCACATGCCTGCAATGGCCCATGCCAGACGCTAGGGGGTGCTAGAGCACACCTCTCTGCTTGGCTGGAGCAGACAGCTTGAGCCAAAAGCTAGCCTACCCACCCTATGAGGGGGTGGGATCTGCGGGGGAGGTGCAAAGTAGCCTGGGATGCTGGGGGACTCTGAGTTAAGTTGAATCTGGAAAGGATCTGGGACAGAAGTTCAATAAACTTATTTAACCTAAATCAGCTAAGTTTGATACTACATCTATCCAGGTTTAAAATAAAGTGGTTTTGACCATTTTGGAAACAGTTTATGTGCATTAAACTTTTCGTATCCTGGGGAGCAGTGCAGTATACTGTAGCAACATCTTAGCTTATTTTAAACAGTCTAAGTACAGTAACATGGAGTTTGTGTATTTTAAGAAGTAGGATAAGCGAGCCTATGTGCAAATCCATGCTATTGTAACTAGACAGTCATTTCCAGGGCCCAAGCTCACTATTTTAAAGCCAAATTCGGTATCTCTACATGACACTGTGATCTGCTGGGACAATTTCATTTAATACAGGCTAACAAAAAATCACCACTTCACACCAATTTCTGATCATGGCTTACTATGCTGTATTTCACCAGTGACTGACATTACAGCTGTCCAACTGGCAGACCCTGAGCCGCATGTAGGCCCTAAAAGGTTGGTTTGCAGTCTCCAGTCTCCCAATCCAGGAACCACTCCTTATGCCTCTAGCTGGTAGGATCTCCAGCAGAGATTTAACAGGATGTCTAACCATCCTGCTTGACAGTGGCCAGGGGGCAGTGTCATTGGCTGCACTGCAAAAAGCATGTTGACAATTGGTTGTATGATGCAGCAGCTGCTAGTTTTGCTAACCTACCTCTCCCCACCAGAGTCCCTCCTCCACAAAATTTAGGATGATTTCTGCATTTTTCCTCTTTTTAAAGTACTTTCAAATCTCAATGAATGATTATTTCTTGAGAGCAGAATTGAAAAATTCTGTAATTAATAAAATCAGAACAAACCTTGACAAATGGCCCCTTTTTAACAGATAATGTTGTTAAATGCAGGATTTAGTAGATGTGCAGACTTATAAGCAAAACAGAAAAACTGTCTTTTTTTGCTGTATGACTTCATTGTCTACTGAAAGTTTACTCTCCTTGCTCTTAACACTAGTCATATGGTTCAGAATTAAAATTATTCTGCCTAGGCTTAGATAACAACAATAATCAGAGATGGGTTTGAGCTATAAAGTTTAGATCAACAGCCAAGCTTTTTGAAAAATCAGAATTGTCTAGACCTGATTTTCATTTCAGAACTCCATATGGAGACAGAGATTAGCCAGGCATTTTGAGTACAGAGATGAATATTTGCAGGTTAGGGGTGTTTGCATCTAAAGTTCAGATTTGGCCAATCTTATAACAGAAAACATTAAAGGTATCATTCCACATGTAACCTTAACTCTGCCCCTTGTGTACCTGCAGAATAATACAACCTTTACTTATTTCTGAAAAACATTAATCTCATCTGTGGCATTCCATAACTTTTGGGTGTGTGTAGATGAAACAAGGGGCATGTGTGCACCCTTTAAAGGAAGTTAAATGCTTTTGCACCGCTTTAACGTGTTGGTGTTTGCAAATGTCAGAGGTGTTTTGCGCGTTAATTCCAGCTACTGCAGCACATTTGGCAGCGTAATGCACCTTAAATTACTTTGGGGCGCAGCAAACTAAAATACTTCCAAGGAGTTTTTGTTTGCTGCCCTACAGCCATGGAGTGAAGCACTAGGCTCCATGCAGCTCAGGGGCTATGCAGGCAGCCCAGGCAGTCTCCACAGAAAAAA
Source organism: Crocodylus siamensis (assembly GCF_052110815.1). Taxonomy (NCBI): domain Eukaryota; kingdom Metazoa; phylum Chordata; order Crocodylia; family Crocodylidae; genus Crocodylus; species Crocodylus siamensis. Next base: position 223,929,876 of record NC_143396.1, on the reverse strand, counting down.
AAAAAAAAAAAAAAAAAAAAAAAAGCGGCAAGCCTGATCCTCCCCACCTCCAGAGCCTGCCTGCCTGCAAGAGCTGTGCAGGGACCCAGTTGTTCCCTCCATGGCTGTGGTGTCTCCCAGGACTGCCCAAGCTAGATGCCTGCAGGCAGGTGCCATGTGGGGGGAGGGGAGCTGCCACAGGGGGAAGCACCAGTCCCCCCCAACAGCCCAGGGACTGCTCCATCCACTGGCAGCTCTCCCTCCCCTCCCCACCACCAGAGAAGCAGGTAGGACACGGGTGTACATGACACAGGAGTTTACTTCACCCTAAACTGAAATGGTGTTTTTAAAAACCCACTGCTTCAATTTAGGGGACCTGTTTTGTCTATACAAACCCTTTGAGTGCTTAATTATGAACCTAAATGTTACCAATACAGATTTTGATAGTTTCCTGGTTTATTTGGTTTTAATAGACGGGGTGGTAGGAATACTCCATAATATAGAACATATTTAACTAGGCATTACATTAACATCCTATCTCTGATATTTTGTGACGTCTTCAAAAAACAGTCCATGTTTTGCAAACCCTAGCAGCTGTGCAGTTTTTGCCTTACAAGAAACACAGTTTGTGAGGCAAGAGGTAGCTGCAGTCCCCCCAGTGAACTTCTCAATGTCAAAGGACCACCTGGCGATGGTAGTGACTATGCAGATGGAGCCCTCTGTGGCAGCAGCCAAGGCGGCAGCTTTCAGGCATCTAGATTTGCATGGCCCTTCTCAACTTCACATTTTAAAAGGTGGATGGGAGTGCATGTACAGAAGCCAATGGTTCATGGGTCATAAATCACTTGCTCACAAAGCAGATTATATATTTTTCATATGGAAGATGAAGAAGAACTGTCCTTCTATTAAGATGGATGGGATTTAAGAGTTCTGAATTAAATTACTGATGCTGCCACAGACTTTCCATAAGAAACTGGACAAGTCTATATGGAAAAAAGCAGGCTGTGCACAGATACCCTGAAGGAGGTCTGTACATGGTAGCTCTGGAATCAGAAGCGGTATACAGGGGTTAATGAAGTGCTGTGCCCAGGGCAAATTAGCTCAACTGAGAAGAAGGTGGCTGTGCTAGCTTAGCCCATGTCTGCATGATGTGACCTGATGTCAAGAACATACCATGCACTCTCACCTTGCCTCTGTTCCCCTTCTATAAAAAGAGGAAGGCAATACTTCATTTTCTCCAATCTGTCTCATCTAGGCAGTGAGCTCTTCAGGGAAGAGATGGTTTCCTATTATGAGTCTGTGCAGTGCCTTGCACAAAGGGGTGTAACTCTTGACTGGGGTCAGGAGATAGTACAGTAGTAACCATTCACAAAAAAGCATGCACCATTCTAACTCAGATTAACCAAACACATTCCTCTTTGGGCAAAGGCCAAACTGAGGAAATTTCAGTTTGATTGGTTTCACTGATAATGCAGGGGGTTAGAATGGAAACAGTTATACAGCCTTAGCCATAGAAGTTGCTTTCATGTGTGCTATCAATCAAAATCTCCCACAGTACATCAAGTTTTAACTGCAGCTAGCAGTAGGCACAAATGGGGGACCCATGGCTGCTCAGAGGAGAGTAATGCACTGCAGCATGAATCCATACTATTTGCTTGACTGTACTGAACTCTTCTCTTCTGGGATGTATTATATTTTTTTGTAAAGTCAATGAAATGTTTTAAAAAGTTGCAAAATGTCACTTTTAAGCCTTGAACTGTAAGATGGTTGAAGCCCCGAGAGGCCAGCCTGAGCCAGAAAACCATTTTGGAGTGGGAAGTACAAGGGGGTGGGAGAGAGAGTGAAGAGTTGCTGGTTTCAAATAGCAACATTGTCCAAAAGGGTGAAAGGGAACAGATGGCCGTGGAGAATGCAGACTCAAAGCTCTGAAGAAAAGGGCTATTTTGACAGATCTTGCTGTTTCCTATTCAAGCATGAACACTCTGGCACGGAGAGTTAAGACGATACAAGGAACCACCTCTGTTCCCAGCGGCTCGCTATGAGCAACTGGCCTCTGAAGCTCTCTGAGAAAAACAACATGAGAGAGAGACAGACAGACAAACAGATATGGCAACAAGCCCAGGTCTCAGACACCAGAAAAAAAAATAGAAAGGCTAGAAACAGCTGCCTTTTCCTGGCTCCAGTGTAGAGCCTTAGAAAGAGTTTTTCCAGCTTTTCTCATCTTCCTTTTCAGCGCAAGTTTCTTGGAGGGGTCAGCTTCAAGCTGCTGGTCTTTGCCCTGAGCTGAGGTGAAAAAAAGGACAGATCCAAACTTGTCTTGCTCAATGAAACCTGCTTTCTTTAATCACAAGGACCTCCCTCCAGCTAACACAGAGAAACTTTGTAAATATTTAAACACAAAAATAACAGTATTCATTCTTGAGTTTTGCATGCAAAAAGGTTGGGAGTTTCACAGCTGTGGCTCCCAGACTATGTACAGTTTCCTTTCACTGTGCAGCAACTGGTATATAAGGGAAGGGACAGTTACACTTACTTGGGAGAAAGTACCTGAGTTCATGTCTTGACTTTTGTATATTTCAATCCTTTATTACAACCTTGCATTAAAATTTGCTTCTCTTTAATAACTTTATATTAGAGGTTATGCAACCTGTAATATTCATCTCTACTTCCACATCCAAAGTTCAGAGACAGGCCCAAGGAGGAAAGCTTACATGAAAAACTACTTAAACTTTCCCAAAAAGTTTTAGGCATGTGTGGGATGGATCTGGATTTCTAGAATGATCTTCCCTATTTTATACAACCATTATATTTTCAGAATATTTTACAAACATTAACTAACAAATCCTGATTAATCACTCCGGGGGCAGTGGTTAACAATAAAATTAGTATTATCCCAGTTTATCTTCCTTTTAAATAAGGGAAATGGCTCATAAATAGTTCTGGGTGATCATACACCGTATCTCACAGCAAAGGACTGCAAATGTTACATGCATAGTTCTGTTGTGCCTCTGTTCTTCAATCTGTGCAATGGGACTTGTAAAATCCTACTGTCTAGAGATAATTTGCATACTGCTAGCTTTGTTTTGCAAGGGATGGTAAATTAGATTAGTTATTAATTTGTTATTCTCAAAAGATACGTATTATTTGACTGATTATTTGATTAAAATAATCAAGCAAGAAAAGTAAATAATGTATTTCAGATTCAATGAGATATGATGCACTTATTTCTCCTAATCATAAGCTTTTTGGCCATAGCATAAAGAATATTAGTTAAGTATGAATTAGCCCAGCAGTTTGGCATCATTTCCTCTGCTTCTTTGGTAATGGTAATATCAGTAAACTAAACAGTCAGTATTCTGTTGTATTTTGGTGCTGTGTGCGTCTTATTTCCTTACTAATGCTGACATAGTGGCAAATTGATTCTATCTTTCAAATTTCAGGACAGGTGGTCTCCCCCCAGCTTATTCCCATGCATTCCAAATATTTTTTAAATGTTCCACATCTGTTGTCTAAAACAATTTTAGTTGTCTGCAAGAACAGTGGGAGATAAAAATATAAGTTATATCTAACATGTTAACTGATCTCAAATGCCACACGTGAGTTCTCTGTCATTTCCACAAGAAGATAAATGTCATAAACGTGCTCAGCCATCATTTGTTATATTGTATAGGTGCTGAAAGGTCTCACAAAGAACTTAAACAACATAAAGACAGCATAAAGAGCCAACCTTATAACAAAGACTATATCCTTAATGGCTGATATAAGGCAAATATATATTGTCTGATGCTGTATGGGAAATGTTAGAAATTTATAAAAGTGCTTTACAAATGTTATTACTGAAAAAACTATTGTGTGTGTAAGTATTAGCACACAGTCTAGGTAGCATTTTTGAAGGTATTGTTATTAGTTGAACTCTGTTCCCATTAAAGTCAATGGAGAACACTGTGTTTGCACTGATGGGTAGGGTTTTAAGGTCATCATTAAGCCTGTACCTGTCAGTCATCTATGTTGTAAAATCCAAAGGTCAGTCCCTGATAATCATCCAAACAGAACCTGAAAGTTCTTCAAAACTCTGAGGAATGAGGTAAACCCTTTGATTCCCTTTCTGCAGTAGGTTTGCTGCTTACCTGGTTAGGCAATAGGCAGGCACGGAGCTCAGGAAGTTTGCCAGCAGTGACCTCACAACCCCCTATTCCTGTCTTCCTATGCTCTGTTTCCTTTTTCTATTGACTGCACAGGTGACTGGTAAGGGTGGGGGGAGAAGGGGCACATGCCCCCCCGATACTGGCCATTGAAAGTGGGGCAGTTTTTTTGTCACAGTTTGTTTGCTGTGTGGGGCGACAATGTGTTGGGGGGAGGGGGAGGTACTAAAATGCGGCACAGAAGTATAGGAGTGGATATGGGGCTTTTGGCCTGCCCCCGTCCACAAATTGGACCCCCCCAGACACAGGAGGCACCAGTCACCCCTGACTACAAATAGAGACAAGCCCAAAAGGGGAAACAAGTAGGCAAAGACTGATTTCTAAAAAGACACCTAGCATTGTGCTCATGAAATGCACAGTACACCGTGGGCAGCTTTGGTATGGTGCACAAGATGTGACAGATGGGGAAAAGTGACACACAGTAGAGGTTGGTCAAGGGCAACCTCAAGGTTGACCCTAACTATCAGTGGAAACACGCCTAAAGATGATTTTTGTGGCTGTGCAATACACATAGATGTTCCAAAGAACCATTCCAGCTATTTTTCTAATAAATACGTGTGCAAATATGTGGAAATAGTCAAACACTATAAGAAAATGTCATCTTTGGTCCCTGCGTAAATCACCCAAGCTTGGCTCTCAGGGTTTATGATCCTATCAGCAGCCTGTTTTCAAATGATATAACCTCATACCATGCAGAAATATTATTACTGGACCTTACTAGTATTGGAGTGGGGAACGGGAAGAATCAACTTTAGAATTTTGAGCAACCTTAGTTAAGTTAGCCTTGGGAGACTCCTAGCTCAAGCTGCTTCCAGTGCCCAAGCTAATTTCTTTAGAGCTAACTTGTGTATCTCAACACGACATTTCATTATATTCTAAAGATATACATTTCATTGTACTTCCTTAGACTAAGATTTCATCAGATCTCATATACTTAAGTAGACTGGATTTGGTTATTATTTTAACACGAGGCCCTCATGAAAACCCACATGTTGCAGAGCGAAGCAATGGTGATTGTATAATGATCATTCTTCCTTCAGAGAACCAGTGCTGACCAACCTGCTGAGCATGATTCTGCTGGAATGCTCTTTCAAATGAGAAGTAATTTGTAGTCACTGCCCATAACAGCAGCAGAGTTTAGCCCCTCTGCTCTGTTTAAAACCCAGTGTGAGTCATTTTACTCTGCAACTCTAAATTGTTATGCAGTCTTGGACTAAGCTCTAAAGTTCTTAATTTATAATATACAGTAAAATAAATGGGATGTGCAATGTGGATAAAATAAAAGGCAGTGTTGGCAACTCTCATTTTATTGCAAATCTTACCTTTTTTTTAATTTCAACTTCTGGAGTCAAATGACTATACGGAAAAAAAAATCATCTTTCATTTAAAAAAAAGAGTATCCCTGCAAAGATGAGGGCTAGAATAGCTTGAAAACTTGACTAAGTGCATTCCAAGGCTTAAAAGGCAAACAACAAGAACAAGTAAATCCTTTGGTAAAAATCTCATGATTGTAAAGCTAATCTCATCATTTTCTGGGGCATGACACATTTTTTAACACTTATATTTGAAAAGACTAATACTTTTTTAAGTCATTTAGGTTCTGGACTTGCTGAATCTTTGTTGGTTTAATTCACACAATCTGAACATTGCATTTAACTTGTTGTTTCTTAATATGCTGAAAAGTGCTAGGCAAATACAGGTTTCTCTCGCTTTATGCTGTACATGCGTTCCTGGAAAATGGTGCATAACTAAAATTCGCATAAAAGAAACCCACTTTACAATGTAACAAATAGGGATATGTTCCAAGACCTTGACTGTACTGACCCCCAGACCCATTTCTACCACTTTTACAAGTCAATTTTGGTACTCACCAACAGCAGAGAGGGGTAGGAGATATACTAGCAGGATGCTTAGAAGCCATAATGGGGATGGCAACTACAGAAACACGTCACAGACAACAAGTGAGGAGCACAGATCTACACAAGAGACTATATGTTGGTGTGCGTTACTCCTACAATGTACCTCCACCACGCCAATTGCATAAGAGAGAATTTACCTCGCATATAACACATTTTTGGTATAAAAAGGTCATCGCATAAGAGTGAATTTGTACATACAGAACCAGCATAAAGCGAGGGAAACCTGTACAAATCTTTTCCATTTTCTGTACATATGTCTACACTGCGCAGTACAGTGCAAAGATACCTGAGCTAGCTCAGATACCAACAGTAGTTTAGCTGTGGTATCACAATGATCTGAAGTTAAGTTAGCTTGTGCAGAGCTCCCATCCTACCATGGTTAGATTGCTTCCAGTACTAAGTTAGCTTTAAATGAGCTATCTTGGGTATCTCTACATTGTACAATGCCATGCAGACGAGACGTCAATCATGAATGTCTGTTGATTTTTTCTGTAAAGGTCAGGTAAGTTGCATGCAACAAAAAGGTAACCCTAAGCCTGGCACATCAACACGACTTACTCCACTTAGAAGGGCTATGAACCTACAGAATTTCTGACTCTTCTCTTGGAGGAATGGGCTTTCCCTCGCTTGCAAGAACAGCAAAGTGGTCAATCCTCAGAATCCTGTGGTTCTTAGAGGAGTTATTGTACAGCCTGCTTGCCATGCTGGCTCAATGCTGTTTAAGAACCTAATGAAGTACAGGTCCAATAAAACACATTACCAAAATCTTTCTTGCCACTTGTTACTTCTACAAGGCTAGTGGCTTCCACATCCCAAAACTGGACCTGGGCAAAGGTCCATTTCTCCAACCTTTTCATCAGATGAGTAATAACTGTTTACAGGGGCAGATTCAACCTCTCAGCTTGCAGTAACTTCCCTTGGGTTGACCTTTGGATTCAATGTGGGAACAGCAATGCAGAAGATGCCCCAAAGGGACTTCTGGGAATTCAAGCAGAAGAGAAGGGCAAGTCACCGACTCAGTAAGACCTCGTTGCATCCATGTATTGAAGTGCAGGGTGATGCTGGGCTTTTGTTAAAGAAGTAAGTACCTGTTGGTACAATGGGGTTTGTCACAATATGGAGGAAAGAATGTGTGTATTTCCTGCTGAACTTAAATGTTGTTTTGGAGGTCCTGACTTAATCAACACTTAAAATAATGAAGTTTTTGTTAGTATCATCCCCCCCTAAATAGTGAGTTTAAAGCAAAATCATGCTGTAACCTGCCTTTTTTAAAGGAAAAAAATCAGCATTTGTTTACAGAATGAATCTGTTTTGAACTGAGAATATTATGGTCTTGGGTTGTTTCAGATGATTCGGGAGATGATAGTTAGTGGATATAAATAACTGTCTGTATAATCATAAGAGAAGAACACGTTTGTAATATTTTTATAACCCCTTTGGTCTAATTCTCTTTTGGTGTCCTTTGGGAACCAAGTGCATATGCTCACTTACCCCTCTCCTAGTCATTAGTACACATTTTAAAAACATGCAAGAGATGGCATGATGGAGGGTGAGGGCCAGGGGTGTGAATATTCACACTCCTGTATGTCAGACGATTGGCCCTATTGAGAAACAGCTTCCTATTTATCCATACGGCCAGATGGGGGACAGGCAGCTCTGATACAAGTTTTCTTCTGCTTGCCCTGCCAAGGCTTTCTCCCCTGACCTGAGGGACATTCTCTCCAGGAGGCACAATGTGATCCAGCTTCCAGACTTAGCTCAGTTCCTGGCGTGGATGAATGAGACAAACTGTACATGATACTTCTGTGAAGATTCAGACTTTAAGCTCATAAATACTGAGATTGTCTGAAACACTGAAATCCTTTTTCATTTTACTAGAGAGGGCATTTTCACAGGGGGTTGGTTCCAGACATCTGAGCTAGTGCTATTATTTTGGGGCAACCATTTAAGTATTTAAAAAAAACACTCTGAAGACAGTATGTAAGAAAGTGAATAGTCTTCACACTACCAGATCATTCCATGGTCTGAACTGTGCTTTACAAGCTTAAACTAAATTTCTCTAAAAATCTGATGCAAGTCAGATAGCTTGCTCAGAATTATGCCTCTTTAGGAACAGTAGCAAGGGCCTCTCCTTTACTTCTGGAACATTGGGGGAGATAAGATAGATAAGAAGCCCCCTCTTGGCTTCTAAAAGCAGTCTCCCAGCACTTTCCCCTAGCTACGAAAGTGGGTCTGGGTGGGCTAGGCAGGCTGTACTTTTCTTCTGCTAAACACAGAGTCTGCCACAGGAATGGTATTGGCAAAGTGCCCAGGACAATGGGTCTTGGAGTTAAAACTCCATTAGAAAGAATAAGGCAGTTCACTTCTCTCAGCATTACTGTCAGGCTGTCAAGCAGACATCCCTATGAAAGCTGTGTGTGACATAATCGCAGGGTTCAGAGAGAAACTTAGGTCCATAATGCCTGTGCCCAAGTCCAGCCTTTTCTTCTGTGTTTCCCACATGCAGCCCACTGGCTGCCCGCTGAACAACCCTGACGCAGAGCAAGACACTTGACATAATACACTATTTCATAGTATTATTCCTACAATAGAAGAGTCAGCAGCCCTGATGTCAGCAGCACCCTTCAAAGGCTCTTACTAAAAATGTTCTTTTCCTGGACCCTTGCCTACTGGATGACATGCCAGTGACTTTATACCCCTGCTAAGGTTCAAAAGCAGAAGACAAAGTTGACCTGTTTATATGAAGATCTGAAGCAGCCGAAGATCTTCAGGCTAAGATGATGGCCAGGAGCAGAGTAAGTTAATTCACTGATTACAGCTGTAACTGCAGCATCCTACTTAACATACACATTTGAGGAAGCAGTTTCCCCAAATGCCAAACAGCAGTGGTGTGACCTCACCACTTTTTCTTGGCACAAATGAAACTATCTTACTTTTCCTTCTGCAAATGAAACCTCTGCACAAGTTCATTCTGTGCACTGTGACCAAAAAGTAACACAATGAGAAACATGCATATCAGACACAGTAAGAATGGGTAACTACACACAGTGCTATTAATGCAAAAGCTCCAGTGCTCTTTGGCCTGCATCATGCAGTCCTCTTAGATTTGACTGCACTCACGCTGAAACAACCCAAAGTTATTCAAGCTCTGCTAAGAACTGTGTAATGCAAATAACTTGAGCAAAAAGGCAGAGTGCACAGTCCCTGGGGAATTCCAAGCATGTGTTTCAAATAGAACTCATGGCATGGTACTGCACCCATGACATGGGAAAGTACTTGAGCAAAACCACAGATAAAATGTAGAACAATTGTGATATTTACATCATTGGCCCAATGCCAATACAGAGATAAAGGTAATACAGTACAAACTTGAGAGGTATAAGTGACAAATTGCTGTGAATGAGACAGAACCTCATTTCCCCCCCTTCAGGAGTCCTGCAACAAATATTGCCCTGATCAGAGCTCTCCAAAAATAGCTATTAACGTTGATAGAAAGTTGTTAAAATGTGAAGGTTGTCTGGTGGCCTAAGTAAAATGAGCGTGCAGTTTCAAGTTGGTTCCTAATACATGCGTCTATAGCACAAAAAACCCCACTGCTCTTAGCAGTCAGCAGTATCAGCAGAAAGGTCAAAAACTGAATGAGCTGTAAATGATAAATTCCCCCTTTTTTCACCTCTCTGATTCTTTTTCACCACTTGTTCTTTTCTATCTTGTCTATGTAGATCAGGGCCATCCAACTTTTAAGTACCATATACCCACAGCCACATGCCCCAAGGGCTGCACCAGGGTGAGCCACAGCTCCCGGTGAATGCCCCCATCACCACTGCAACAACCCCCCGTGCACTGTGTGCCTATGATCCCCCACCACTGCACCACATACCCATGACTTCTCTTTGCTACACCAAACACCTGCACAGGTGCCCCATTGCTGTACCACATGCCTACCGCTGGCCCTGTCCCTTCCCATTTCCTACCAGACAACGTGTACCAGGATCACCCACAACTTCAGGGGTGGACAAAATGCAGCCCGCCAGGCCATTCTATCCGGCCCACACAGCCCCTAAAAAAAATTAGAAAATTAATATTAATCTGCCCTGGGCTGCCTGTCATGCAGCCCTCAATGGCTTGCAAAAACCCAGTAAGCAGCCCTCTGCCCAAAATAATTGCCTGTTCCTGCTCAACTTCCTGCACTGCCACACTGCCCTGCCCCTGGAGTGAAGGCAGGAAGTGGCAAATGGAGAAGGAAGAGGGATCCAGATACTCCAGCTGCTGTTGCAGCCAGAGAGATGGAGGGAGCAGCAGTTGGGCAGGAGCCTAGGGCCTCAATTTAACCTCTTGTAGGACACACGAGGCCCTGGGCCACCAGTTGGATAGCACTGAGTTAGATTATAAAGTATTTAGGGCAGGGATTATTTCTTAGATGTGTTTGTACAAAGCCTGGCACAGTGAGGCTCTGATCTCAGTTGAGATGATGAAACATTACTGTAATATAAATGATAAAACAATGATGATGATAAGTGGGAATGCTAGTAACAGTAGTACAGTGACAGCAGCTATGTGCCACGAAGGGAAGAAAGATACCCCACTGGGAAGGATTTATTTTTGGTCTAAGAGCCAGATAATATTCCACCTAATTAGGAAGGTTAGTAGACTTTGACACCTAAGTGTTGATGATTCATTCTGTTCCACCCAGCTAGAAACCTTGAAAAACTGTAATATAAAAGGTGAATGGGTCTTCCTCCTCCTCACTGCTTTTTTGTGACTCAGTCTTAAGGGGAGATGACAGTGTGTTATAAAAGTAAATGCATTCATGGATTTTCAGGCCTTGAAGGTGGACTAGCATCACAGTTAGTCCTAAACCCATTTCTACTCCTAATAGATGGAACAGAATCTGGAATGAATTATTTTACATCTTTCATTTGCTTTTTGAATAAAGGAGTGCTGGTAGCATGTGATTACACTTGCTGGGACTGAATCCAGAGACAATGATCATAACACAGCCACTGGTGAGGTGTTCTTCATTCATTCATTCCCAGGGGCATTTATAGTCTACATTTACTTGAATCATTCAGCTATAAATTATTTTGCATTCTCTGTGGTTTCGTAGCTTAGTCACATCAGCTAAACAGTGATTTAAAAAGTCCCTTGATCTATCTTGACTGAAATGTTTCTCCTTCAGGATATCAGAACTTGGTATTAAACCCTTCATTTCAGTTTTCCATCACTACAATTAGGGGACACATTTTGGCCTCAAAACACATCCCACATTGTTTCTCACTGCCTTCTCAATTAGTTCCCTGCTTTCTTATGCTCCTCAACCCCAACTTACTAGTTATTTGCTGCCCACTGCAATCTATACTTCAGATGGTGACAAGGCAACTTGTTTCTTCAGTGCTCCTGAGGCACCTTTTCGTTTGCCCTGCCTACCTATTTCAGCCCTGCACTTTGGCTCCCTAGTGTACTAGAAGTTCCCTTGGGTTTCTTACCAATATAATCACAAAGTATTGAGAAGGAAGCAAACAACTTATCTTCCTTCCAACAGGCCTATTCCATCCTTTGGACTCCTTTTCCTGCTACCTTCAGCTCTGTGCAACATCAGATAAATCAGGCAAAAAGATAGAGCAGAGTGACATCTTAGAGGCTAACTGGTTCATTGATCTTATGTAAGCTTCAACCTACTTCAGCATAGCATCTTGATGAAGTAGATTGCTGCCTTCAAAAGGTCATGCCTCTCTAAACCAGTTAGTCTCCAAGGTGATGATTTTCAGCCAGGGTGCCACAAGATCCTTTGAGGACTGCTGCATGGTGCAAGGAAATGAGTTTGTCCCTGCCTGACTTTTCTTCTCACTTCTTCCCAGCTGCTGTACATGGAAGTGAGCACTGTAAAAAATATATTAATGATTTACATGGGTTGCCACTCAATTCACCTAATTTATAGAGGGGTGCCTGCGGTCTAAAAAGGTTAAGAATCACTACTCTAAGGTGCCACCCTGCCCAACCTTCTCCCTAGCTGACGACAGTATAGGCCAATCCAACAAGGAAGGAGAGAGGGTTCAGTGAGCCTGCAGCACCAAGCAGTAGCATTAGGACACTCCTGAGGTTGACGGTGAACTTTCAGAAGCTTGGTGCTGAGGCAGGGAAAAGAAGAGGTGCCTGTTGTTCCTCCTTCTGAGAAACATATGAAGAAGTGCACAAAACAGCTGAAGATACTGGGTGAAGGAGAGAGGAAAACTGGCTGGAGATGACCTGGAATTATTAAGTAATCTGGATTTAGTGAGTGATAACAGCACAGCCAGCTCTGTATCGTCCATGGAAGAAAATATGCATTCTCCTAAAAGTTATATTTGTACAAATGTTGTGCATGTTTGATCTTGATAGTATGGTGCAGCCCACTTTGCATGCAATGCCCTCTGTAAGTGTAGTTCTCTCTCCAGCAGCTCTCTTGAAAGCAGAGATATGTCATCTTTGGAGTGTCTGGGGAGCCTATGTACAAGTGAATCTGTCCCATCCAAAGGACTGAAGAAACAATTGGCAGCTATAAAATGATACTTCATAAGTCAGAGGAAGAATTACCACCATCACTGGCACGGTGACAAAGCCATAGTGACTGCATAACAGTGTTGAGGAGAATTTTGAAGAGGAGAGTTCAAAATACCCAAACTGTTTTCCCTCTGTAGCATTGTCTAATGTACAAGGACCATTTCAGAAGAGCCACCTCTGCCCTCACAGGGACAGGTTCCACAAGCAAAACAAGCAGCCTGGTGTGGCAAAACCAGCAGCTTCTGCTCTAGAAATACTGACATGGTTCTCTCTAGGTTTGCCTCAGATTCACTACTGGGAATTATCAACATGCGGTGCCCAATCAGGCAGGTTAGCAAAAGGAAGACAGAGGGCAATGCAGTACCTTCGCAGATTGTTGCAAAGCAGTCATTGCAGACATTCCCTCCGACTGTACCTCCCAAAGGAATTATTCCCCCACAGGACACAGTCATTACTACATCACCCGTGGACACAGACAGGAATTGTTACTTATAAAGTATTAAAGGGAAACTACAATCCTATAAATCATACTCAAGACACTACAGCTTCTGTCATTCTAAATTACACTACTATATTATTTCATTTTTGAGGCGTCTTATATGTAATTCTAAAAAAATTAGGCAGTAAATTGGAAGCTACCATCTTGAAAGTGTTAGGAGTGGATTGTGAAAGTTACTACCTGACATAGTACCTATTTCTGTGAGTACCTCCCATTAACTTGAATGGGGCCATTCATGGTGGTAAGAACTGTGTGTGGTTTTAAATTATGCTCTAACATAGCAATGCTATTCAGAAGGAGTGGCTGCTGAAGAAGGTGACTTCTGATGAATTTTTTTCATGTAAGGGAGCCAATTTTCAACACCTGAGTAAGGGCAGTTGACATTATTCTCATTTTACAGTCAAGGGAAGCAAAATAAAGAAAACTTATATTATTCAACCAAAGATCTAAAGACAGCCATGCTGTACATAGGATTAATGTTGTGGAGATCCTGGCCTCCCAACCATGCCTAGACTATTAGACAGTGTTGTTTTCCATGATATCGAGCTGCCCCTGCTTCTCAGGGGTCACACTCGTTTCTCAGCAGAGAAGCCATGTCAGCTGCAGGCAGACAGCTGGAAGGAAGCTTATGACTGCTCAGTGCTACCAGAAGCAGCGTAGTGATACTGTTCCCCCACAGCTGTGAAACGATTGGAGATCCTCTTAAACATTGCAGAACATGTGACCATTGTTTTCATGGACTCTGAGGCCAAGGGTGAGCATAATTCCAGAATAAAAAAAAAAAACCTAGCACACTTCTGCTGTAAAATCACGTATGGTCACATAATATTCCCACCAAAGATTAAAGTCTGTGTGTTACTAGAACTCTCCCATGCTCTGCACACTGGCTGTGTTACTCTACCAAGGTCAGAAAAGTTCCATTTGCAACAGAGGAAGAGATCAAAGAAAGTCTGAGCAAGGTTTTTTTTCACCCCACACTCTTATGTTCCCTTTCCCTGGTCTCTGTAGGTCAGAGAAGGGAAGTGAAGGATAGAAATATCACAAGGCACCTATCACCTCTCTGCCTAACACCTGAAGTGACAGAGTACGGGTTTAGGCCTTATTAAAATAAGTTCATTCATATTGCAATGGCGTCCCTTAACAAGCAATAGTATTACTGTTTGTATTATTGTAGCAACTGATCACAAACTGTGACCTTGAGCACTGCGTGGGACTCGGCAGCTGCTTAGCAGGGCACGACAATGTCCCAGTCTCTCCTCTGTGTTTGTATTGAGCCAGCACCCTGAGGCCTCCACCCTGACTGGCATGTCTAGGCACCATCTTAAAACACACAACTATTAGAAAGAAGTAGAGAATGAAGGACACACTATCAAAGTGAAAGTGCTAGGAAATGCAGGCAGGCAGCCAGTCCAGAGGTGGAATCTGGCTAACGTACAAGGATTAATAACCATGGAATCTTTAATGACCATTTGTTGTTATGCCTTGGGTCAAGTCACATTTGAAAGACAGCAAGGACCTATGATTATATTGTTGGCACAAGCCATAGGACCAGACATGCACAAAACATCAAGCCCACCCATAATATCTCTATTCTTTTTGTTCAGTCTTCATTATCAAAATGACAATCCTTCATGCCATCAAGTAGAATACATCAAATAAATGTTTTCCCTTTGGCACTTCAGCTCAGCCTCTTGAATATGTTGAATAAGAATGTGCCATGATGCCCTGTCCTGTGCAAGTTGCTCCCAATTATAGAATCAATGTTGCCAGAGGCCAATTTGCTGTGGCCTCTTCAGTAAGCTTCTCTGGTAAGCAGCCATCTGACAACCTCAACCCTTTGCCAGACCACTGCAATTGAGCTTTGATAATCATAGCAAAAATACCATACATCTGAGCCTGTTGGAAAATTTCTGTGTTCAGAATATACTCTTGCCATCTCACTTTCCATCTGGACTGCCTCCAAAAATTATGTAAAGGTCCACCTTTTGGATATGGTAGCTACATTAGCATAAACTAGAGAGATCAGGACCACTTCTTTATACACTTGCAATTTGGTCCAGAGCATGATGTCTCTCTGGTACCAAAGCCCAAGTCATGGCTTTCCAAATGGTTTGATTCATCATTATGGTTTGTAATAGCATCATGTGCCACAACATTTCCAAGATCATTAAATTTAGGAAGTGTTTGAAGATCTCGTGCAGCATTTTATATTTCTGGCAATTCATATACACTTTTTCAGGAACAGGTTGATAGAGGATCTTGATCTCAGGTAACAACCAGAATGTAGACAGTCACCATGGGGCTTAAAACGATAGATTCATGAGCCAACGAGTCAGGAAGCAACATCCCAAAAAGATCACAAGCCTTGGATCTGAAGAACACAAAATCAGGAGCCATAAACACAGGTCCATAATGAAACCAGTAGTTAGGTGGTCAGGAGCTGACATGTTAGCAGGTGGAGAGTCAGCAATCAGGGACCCAGGCTGGAGTCAGGAATAAGGCGAGAACCAGAAACTACAAACAAGGATTCAGACAAGATGCAGGAGCCAGAAGCCAGACAGAAAAGCATCTGTCCTATTGAGTAACCTCAGAAATAGAGATCAGCTGCTTACAACCAGGCAGTCATACTCACGTAAGTAATGGGAACTAAAGCCTGCCTATAGCCCTGACTCCTGACATTTGGTCTTTTTTAAGATTGATGACCAGTCTAAACAAATGAGTCTGCATTTACAAAACCATCCACAATGACTTTTATGTCCTACCATGAAAGCACGATCTTTAGTGAACAAAATTTCACCAAATAGGTTCAAATAATTTAGATTTTAACATACTTCAAATGAAAGATAACTTTTTATCCAGAATTTTATCTTGATTCTCATTTCAAGATTACAAAACACAACCCCCCAGAACCTCAGAAAGCAAAACACTAGCTAGGATAGATGCAAGAACATATCCTTGCTTAGTGCCATTTGGTGTAGAAAAAGCCCTGGAGATATCCCCACCATCCAGCACTATTGCCATCCTATCATCATGAAAAGTTCTTCAGTCCAGTAATAAATTTGTCAGAAGTTCAAAGAAAAGTTTCTGAAGGCCTTATAAATAGGGACCTACTTTATCTGTGATTCCGGGAATTATCCGCAAAATAAAATAAAAAAAGAACCTTACTAAAAATAAAATGCTGGCTCCCCAGTCAGAGCCAGTGATCTTCATGGCTGGTGTGGCCCAGCCTCACAGCCTCCTAGGGTGGGAGAGTGGGGAGAGGTGAGAACTGCTGGCATGAAGGGGAGAAGCCAAGATGGTGGCTGCTCTCTCCTCCCCCCCACAGCTGATTGGCCAGGAGGGCTGTCTGTCATGCAGCCTTGCCCTCACCACTGATGGACAGTCCTCTCAACCAGAGGCAAGGGGCGGGCCACTGGGCCCCTCAGCCAATCAGGAGCAAGGGGTAGGCTTGCTGCACAAAGGCTGCAAACTTGGTTCTGCATGCTGCAATCAGCCTGCAAAAAATCCCTTTGATCGCCACAACTTAGGTGGATTCCTACTTAGAAAATGAAACACATATGGAGGTAAATAAAAACACAATACAGATCCTTTTATTTCTCCTTCCATTTCTGTTGCCCCGATGTACCACACAGATTATATCTGTCATCCCTCTTCTTGTGTGAAGCTGCATTGACCATCAGGCAAGAATCTTTCAGAAATGTAAGCTGTAAATCAGTTTAACATTAGCCTTGCTAGAATCATGTTAAAGTGATCTGCTGATTGTACTTGGAATTTATTTGAATTGTGACTGTTTCTAAGGGTAACATGAATGTTGTAACATATGGCAAGTACTTTGTCCATTAGGTACAGCTAAAAATAAGAAGCAGTTTGGGGCTCCAATGTTTTCAGAGAGAACTGGAAGGAAAAATGCTGCTCATGTCCTTTGTGGTGTGCAACAGGATCACACCTGCTATTATGCTCCTTTGTGGAGCGTAAATTTGGCTGGGTGGGTATAGGGGCTGTGATTCCATTCTTCCCCATCCTTTCAGGAGACCAAGGAACCCTGTAAGATTAGGGACACCGGAGACTTCTCTGAAAACTGGGACTAATTGTGTGCAACTTTCTGCTGGCTGGCCCTTATGTGCCCTCTCCATTTTCTCTATGCTCACATAGGCAGAATGGAGCCTGTTCTCTAATAGACAGTGGATCCATGTGTTGTGCTAATTAGCCAACCCGGAACTTCTTATCTTTGTAGGGTATGGTCTCTCCAGCTGGGAAGACTATATTTTTCCATTTAATTTAAATTTGCAAGAACATTTTAATTCTTCCTAATTTACTCACTTTTGATTCTCAGCTTGGATAATCATCATTGACCAAGCTCAGTTTGCTAAAAATCCTCAGTTTACTTCTCTGGACAAATATATGGCAGTAGGTGATCTCTTTGTAAGTGTCCCAGAGCAACAAATTCATCCAAGTGAATCATAAGAGAAAAAAACAGAACGATCAGCAGTTTTGCCAACCACTTACATAAGAGACTGAGAGCATCACAACACTCTATTTGTGCCATTAGTAAACCTCAGAGTCCAGACAAATTTCTGTGAAAATTAACACTGCAGGAGAACATTTTTCAATAAGGATTCCAAATTCTTTAGCGTAAAGCTGTACTGTAATACCCCATATTTCAACATGAATCACTGACCCCACGACAGAAAACAAGCTCTACAGCACAGATTATGTCAAATAGCACACAGCTATACTGTAAACAGTTCAGAAGTTGGCGTGAAAAATACCAATTGAAATTTCAGGAGGAATTTAAGGAATTATCCAGATTGGAATTTAGCTAGGACACTTGTGAAAACTGCAGTTTGATCTATCATAATCTCAAGTGGTCAAGACAACAAATGCATGTCTCATCTAAAAGCAGTAGCTCTGAGAACACACAGTGCCCCTTATCATCATCCATGAGCATCGTTACAATGCTAACCCGAGAGGAAGAGAGACACCCGACTGTCCAATTCATAAACTGTACCAAATGCAAAAGCCATGTTTATTTTCACACTTTCAGTCCAGCCCTACCTTGCTTACAAGACATGACAAAGGACATCCAAAGGCAGTATGGGTAAGGGTCTGTTAACATCCATATTTATTTTTATTTATTGCAAGATCAAATTAATATAAAACTACTATCACTTCTTCATCCTAGATAATCTATTCTGTTTTTAACTCAAGATGCTCCTTAACACAGGGGCAGACAAATATTTTGGCTGGAGGGCTGGCCAGTTGATGAGTTTTGGTGAGCTGTCAAGGCCACACGCTGGAGCCCTGATCAACTGATGGGTACTCCCAGCCAGGAGAATGCACTGGAGCCAAAGGCTCCCTTTCACTCTGAGCTGATCAGGGCTCCCAGCCACAAGAGCATAGGGGGCCAAACTTGCTACTTCCTGGTGCAAGGGGAGCCTTGGATCATGATTTTCTTTGGTTCTTCTCTTACCTAAACTGTGGTTAAGCAGATGCAAGCAAGTGCTGTAATATATTGGGGCTCCCATGGTGTGTTCTGGCTGGAAGCAGCATCAGCTGTTTGCTGCTCCCAGCTTGTGGTGCACACAGGAGCCTTGGAGGTCTCAGTGTGCTCCAGAGGCTGAGCACTGGTCACTTGTTCAATTAAAGGCATGATGGGAATCATAATCCCAGGCTCCCCCTGCACCAGCAACATGCTATGATGGGATCTGATGCTTGACCCCCACAGGTGCACCTCCTGCCATGCACGTGTGGCATCAGATCCCATTACACCTTTAAGATGATGCCTATCAGGGGTCTATAATAGGCCCTAAGATGCTTAATGGTGATATATTATAACATTTGCTTGACCAGAGTTTAGGTAAGAGAAAAGTCAACAGAAGTGAACAGATCAGAAAATGTCATACATTAGAAGAAAGCGAAAGAAAGAGGTTAAGAGAAGTCGGCTCAGGGTCATTTAAAGTTACTTAATGGTTTTATACCAGCTAGACCTGGTTTAGGGCAGATGCAACTTACACAGGTGATTACAAATTGACATTTCTGCTTGACAACATGCAAGATTTGTTTGATAACAACATGAGATAGAGTTCATATTAATATTAATGATGAAATAACCTGTAAGGAACATTTCTATATCTTCTGTTCTATTTAGCAAGATTTTAAAGTTGGACCAGGTAACTGAGTATAAAAATCCAGTTTTACTCAAAAACTTTGCTAGGGGTTTCAGAATCTCACCCCTTCTACCCCCCGTGAGTCCTTGCCATGGCAGGGAAAGTCCTGTGCTCAGCCTGGCTATGGGAACACCACACCAACCTGTGTATTTGGGGCGGGGGAAGGGCATCAGGATCTGCCCCCAAGAAGTTTGGTCAAAGGGCTGCCACTAGAACTGCTGCTAAGCAGTAGCCTGGGAAGGTGAGACTTCCCTTCCCCTTAACCAGGCTTCACCCCACCCTCCACCACCAGGTTGACATAACCTCAGCCTCCCTGGCATAACCTCACTTACCTGCAGATGAACCAAGACAAGTGCTTATTTGTAGTTTTAAAACCTAGATAAGAAGTCCTTTGCTCTTACAGGGTAGCCAGCTGTTAGAAGCTTTTAAGTCTTTAGAACTTAGTAAATTTAATGTCTGTTAATTTTAAATATAAAAAATAATGTTATGAATGAACATTTGAGAATTTAATTTGATATGCAGGTTCCCTGATACTTATGAGGGTCAACAAATTACAACAGTGATTCAACAGTTATCCAGAGGTAGAAGGGACATGTGTTTTACTGTATGATTCATTTACATTCCAAAGAAGTTATCACATGGTTACCCTGCAATATGTGATATTTCAGTAGGAGCTTATAATTAACTCAGTTTGCCGCCACCACCACACTGGTGACTCTAACATGGAGATCAGTAACAATTCCCTAAGCAGACCTTCTAAAATGTGCACATTCTGGTGAAAGGTCATGTGGCTGATGCAGATACCTGGTAGGATAATTCACACAATGATTTCCATCATAAACCCCTGTCTCCCACTTCGCAATGCACTATGATAGACTTTGATGGACCAGGGATCAACTAACACTTACACAGCAGACTTCACAGTTGAGTGGTTTCCTTGGTCTCCTGTTTGAGATTAGACTCTACATTGACTGCTAAAGAGCTTCATCTTCACTGGTCCAGATGCTAGATTCTAAGTTTGACTTTCTGTCAATTTTTCCAGAGAGAAGACATCCTGGAAAGCCATAGAATTTTAATAGGAACTAAGTGAGCTAAGAAGCATGATTGTAAACTGCCTCCACCTCAGGTCACTTTGTTCCTTAATGTGATGAGCCCTACCAAAGAAAAACAGCAGCTAATTTACACCATGGAACTATGCTGTCAGACATAAATAGCAACTTAACAGACTTTCATACTGTCATCAAATATGCCCTGTGCAGGCCAACCAAACCATGCAGCACATCATGTACAATCAAAAGAGACCAACATGGTCATGGCAAATGCTGAACATTGGTATTTAAGAGGAAACAACTCAGAGATACACCCTAAAAGACTGTGGAAATAACATAGACTTCACTGGGTATACTGGGGAGCAAATTTCCTACCCATCTTAAATTTCGGTGTCTGACTCAATCTCTACATATAAGTAGGGATCATCACTGTTTAATATTCAGTCTCATAGTCCCCAAGCTACCATTGGCATTCAAGTAATTATTCTTGAATCCTAGTCATTAGAATTTAATATCTATTAAGTTGTTTATATGCGTGTTCAAACCGAGAAAATGCTTTTATTAGAATCACTAATTTTCTGGAAGAAGTGCAATTCTTTTCCTTAAATCAACTGCCTGCCCAACACCAGCTTAACTTCTGGCCCAAGGAGAAGAATATATCTGATGTTGCATAAAGTTTGCTCACTTAGAGGTTCCTTATAAAACGAGAGTGGTGAGAATAAGTAATATCATGCAAAACCAAATGTTTCTATACTGTAACATCTTTCATTCTTAAACATCTTTAAATATTTAATGAATTGTACACAGCCATTCACTAGCTACTGAAATGTATATACTGTACCTCTATGCTAGAATGTAGCAGTTGCTTAAAAATCTGGAGTAATACTAATTGGCAGTTTGGAGTGGGAAGTGATATGTCAGTTGAGATGACAAGGGGAATTTCTACATGCAAAGTGGACAGTGAAGTCTGCACTAATGGTCACCCTCTGACTGTGAGCACCTGCCCTAGTAAGTAAAATTTTGGTTACAGTAAAACTTACACCATAACAACTCAATGGGGTTATTAGCCACCTGTTACAGCTGACAGTCAAGTAACAGCCCCTTTTTGTTGGGTCATTGCAAAAAAAATAAATAAAATCAGTAGTTCCATTTTGTAGGAGCTTATGCAAATTTTGGTTTTGACTTTTCATAATTCTCTTGGGTTTTTACCCTCTTGGATTTAAATTTGAAAGCTATGGACAACTCAATAAAAGCTCAGTTAACAAGATGAGTTTCACCTAGATTGAATCAAGATCAAACAAAATTAAGAAATCAGAAACTGGTGCAAGTATGCTCAAAATGTTTATGACTTGTAGTAAGACTTTTAAAAAACCCAGTCTATATTTTTAGTGAATTCCAAATTCAGACAAATTTTGTCAACATTTCAGTTTTTTGGCAAGTTTCACACAGATCTGTTAATTGCCCATATTGGACTTCGGCCATAATGTTGGCTCTAGCACTTCTCCATCCTTGTAATAAGTGCCAAACATTCTCAAATGTTCAAGGAGGTTTAAGAATTTCTGATTTGCTGCTTATCCCAAAGCTGGAATCTTTAGTAGCAGTGTAGCTGCAAACTTCACACTGGGTGATGGCATTAGCTCAATATCAACTCAGAATGAAGATTACTACCCATGAATACATACAAAGACAGTGTCAACACATTTAGGCAGACCTATGATGCCATTTTTCCCATTCCCTCAAGTCAAACATAACAATGTGTGACCACTGTTGTCACATGGTGGTGAACAGAGCCAGTGTACCAATTCTGGTGGATGTTAGCAGAATGACTTTTTTAGGCTACAACAACAATGTAATAGCTTTACTTCACATAAAAGAACCAGGTATGGAGTTTTCAAGTCCCCTGAGACTCCTGCTGTTGCAGTGGAGAGCATTTGCTTGAGTTTTTCTACTACAATCATCAGTTTTTATTAGCTTCCTCTTCAAAGTTCCCTGCATACGTCAAAAAGCTCTGCAATTTTTCAAACTGTGAAAGCTGAGATTCTCCACTGCGTATCTAGTTTCCAAAAACTAAATGGGAACTGGCTGCAACTGTGGGCTTCAGAGGGCCCGAAGGATGGTGCTGAACTCTCAAACATTTTCTGCAGTCTGCTGACTTTTTCCTTGGGAGTCTCCCATTCAATCTAACCTGTTCCTTTTGGTAGATCTAATGAGATCACAAGCTAAGGGGATACTGTCATGATGTGCAACCTGCCTGATTACCCCTATGTTGAACAGCTTTTGATTAAATTGTCTAAAAAAAGATACCAGATTTACCCAAAGAACCTTGTCTGCCTTTGCTCTGCCTTGGTATTCAGCAGACTGCAAAAAGTCTGTACTAACTTTGTGTCTTGCAGTACACACGGACTGTCTCCCTAAATGGTTTTTGTCAGTCAGTGATGTAATTTCCAAATACAAAACTGTTTCAAACAATTGTGTGTGTGTGGGGGGGGGGGCAGAGGGAGGAGAACAGCAACTAATTACATGAGATCAGCACCAACCATGCTTCATCTCCCAGGAGTGGTGAATCATGCAACCTGTTCAGAACAAATATGTCCTGAGTAAAAGGAGGGTAGTGGGTTGGCTGGGTTCTGTGGAAAAGACCCCAACTAGAGGTGGACGTTTTTCTCTGTAGTTGCCACAGGATTTAAGTGGCTGCACTGAGATTTATAAGCACTTAAATTATAATTATATGAAATTAAGTTGCTGTCCTAAGTATGCCCCAGCCTGGCTTACCAATAACTTCAGTCCCCTCCAACCCCTTTGCATCTTAAAACACCTGACTCCTTTGTGTTTCAATTAAAATCCAATCACACGAAAGTCTGTATATTTGCTCAAACACATCTGAAGTCAGAGGGGATACACACAGATGGGCAACCGGCAGCATATCATAGTCACACACCTTCACACATAAGTCAAGATCAGAATAGAACCCAGAGGTTCTGGGTCTTCATTCCTCTTCCATAACTCCTATGCCAGTATCTTTTTTTTACAAGGAATAAGTGAAAATTATTTGAAAAGATCCACAAAATAAGTAGATTCTCCTACAAGATTCCCAAACAGAATATTCTTTAAAAGGACAAAGTATTACTTTTATAAACTCTCATGCTACAAGGCAAATATGTATATTTTGCTGCAAGAAAGTGTTTATAAAACATTAGCAAATCACAGTTCAGCTTCATGGAAAGAGATGGCAAGTCATTTCACTTTCTCTGCACTGAGCTAAAAGTGAGCTAGAACAGATCTTATTTATCACAAGCTATTACATTTCACCCAGTTGCTTTTATATTGAGAATAACTTGAATTAGACAAAATCAATTCCAGGGTTCAAAGGACTAAATTGTTCATACACAACATGCCAAAAGCAAGAGATGCCAAGAAGTCATCAGTGCCCAAAGTAAATGATGCCCAGGGGATCCCATCAGATGCTCTATGCCTGCACTGCAGAAGAAGGTAAAACCTACTGATCTGAGCTAAGGGAACATTTCCTTCTACACTAAATCTGACAACCAGCTTGAATGTGAGCATGTGGAAAAGACACACCAGTAGGGCACCTACGAAGAAAGATTCTCTTGACTATTTCAGCAGTGGACCATCTCCAGTACATTGTGATACTTCAAAATACATCTAAAACCTGTATCCCTGAAACCTCTGTTCAACTTTGCGCTAAGGACAAATTTGTTCCAGACCTTTGCAGGTGACAAGCTGAAGCTCTGTAGCATACAATTTGATTTTAATCGCAGTTGTATGCAGAGCTGCAAATGTTATGAGCTTGTTTACAATGGCAGAAACCAGGAAAACATTTAAATCAGTGTGTCATGCCTAGTGTTTGGGCCAAGTTTCAAACAAATCTTGAAAAAATCATGCAACATGGAACTGCACAAACCACAAATCTGGCTGGTGAATTTTTAAACTGAGGCTCACTTAGAGTTTTAGGAGTCCTTTGAATATGAAACTAAAAGTGGAGGTTCAAGTTCTGAATCCCCTGACATCCAAACCAGAAAAAGAATTTGCATTTACTATTGAGAATAAAAGCCTTTGAGTTACAGGCAGATCTATTCATAATTGCTACAGAAACCTATGTCTGTAGTGCAGAATGCAGCTGCCTACTATTTATATATTATAGCTATGTTTCATAGATGGGACACATTTCTAATTTATACAAACTGCATTATTTTCCAAATCATTTCAGGGTACATTTCAGGATTATATTTCATTGGTAAAGACATTTATGGCCTGAGTTTGGGATCAAACAGATAGTTGCTTCCCTTGTGTTTTCACCTGGCACCTGAAATCACCTGGTCTTTGTGTAGGGGCAGGTGGTTTTCGTGGAGTGTTCTTGACTCCGAGAGTCTTCTCCTGATTTCATGCGACAGATATATGGTATAATATTTTACCCAAATAGTTTTTCACTGAGAAAACCCTTCAACAAATCTTTTTCAGCTACTACACGATGAAGCAGTAAGGAGAATGAGGGTAACACAGAAACTATCCCAATATTTTGAATCATCTTTGCTATGTTGCCTTGCTAATGCAAATCTCATAAAAGCCCTCCCTTCTCTATTGAGAGGTTCACATACTGTTTTAACTACAGAATTCAAATTAGACTGTATACAATGGCAAGGATTCTAGTTTACAGTCTTTCCTGCATTTCATAAAAAGTACTTCAAGCACTCAGAAGAAACCTGTTTTTTTTGTCCCAAAGCTCCTGTAAATGAAATGTTACAGTTGGAAGCTGCCTGAAGTTCATTTACACACTGACTTTATTAATCCCCTTCTTATATATTTGATATAAGCCCTAGGGCACTTGGGATGGTGATTCAATTACCCAATTCAGAAAATTGCCCTTTTCTTTCAAACAAGTTCATTGCTATGAAATTTTGTTCCACCAATGACTTTTTGTTCCATTCAAACAAGGTCATGGAAGAGGCCAATATCTGCCAAGGCCAACAGGGGTTTCATTTACGCTGTCACTAAATGCAAGCAACATAAGAACCTCTTGAGAGCTTTAACTGGGGTGTGAGACAACAAACTCGTTATTTATTTACGAGCTCCAAAACCCATCATTTTCATTCCCAAACTTTTTTGCTACCCCCATATTTTTGGTTGCTGTATTGAATCTAGTCAAATGTTCCACTGTGTGTCTCAAGTACATGGATGGGAATTACAGATATACCAATGAGCTTAGCAGGGGAGAGCCAGGCGGGGGAGGGAAGATGCTTGAGTTTTAGCTAAAGGAAGCTTTGTTGGGTCCTTACATTAGAAAGAGGACAACAGTGTTGAAATAACAATTTTATATGCCCTTTAACTGAGATTTACAAGTCAGGCTATCAGCAGACTTCAGAGATTTGTTTTTTATTGCCCTTCCCTTTCTTCATAGGTCTGTATTTGAAGTGCACAAGAAGTTCTATCTTAGAAAATATTAGAGACCTTCTGTAGCACTGCAAAGAGGGAATAAAATTAACGTTGGTGTTCTGTTGCTCTAGGAAGCCAAGAAATAGCTGGTATGGTGAAGATTTGCTGCAAAGTTACACAACAACAATGAGATAGGAATTGAGGAAATGAGACAGGAATTTTCAGACATTATAATGCAACTGGACAACACTATTAATCCAATAATGAAAGCACTCCTGGCTACCCCCGAAATGATAAATGGAACAGATAAAGTTGAATCACAACATTTTCATTTAAAAAAGTATTATCAGAAGTAAGAGCAACTACATTAACTGCTGTTGACTAGTTCCTCCACAATGCCCCACCTTCATTTCTTTCCCTTCTGCTACCATCTTTTTTTCAGTATTTCCTGTCCTCCACGACTAGAACGCTGCAAAAACCAGGACTAGTCCAGTGCATAGGCGGTATAACTGAACTAAGCATTTCCCAGAGAATAATTTAATATCCTTTTGCCCTGTTTTGTACACTTGGCAACTCCAAGAAGGAGATATTAGACCCCCTGAATGACTTGCTATGGAAAGAAAGTGGGCCTTTGCACTGGCCCTTATACCAACCAGCATATAAATGCCATCATGAGTCCAAACTGTACAACTGCTATGCTTAGTATTGCCAGAATAACCAGTCAGATTCCTCACAAGCTATGGTCCTGTACAGGAAATAATGTTACTCGATATTTTTTTAACTTGGCTTTAATTACCAACATGGTATGTTGTTAGACAGAGCCAGGGCCAGCAAAAAGCGCACTACATAGTAACAATGCATATTTCCCTGAGAGAATGTGGATTTTACATGCATAAGTATGCAATGGGGTGTGTGTCTCAATGTAGCAACACTGCATAATCATTGCATTGTGTTCTCTAATGTCCTTATCAGGCTGTAATCCATTAAGCAATTTGGGTGATTTAGAAATTGTGGGATCGGACCTAAAGGCAGAACAGGCTAGGCACTGCATGCTGGACTGCAGCATGCGACTGAGTGATCTTGACTATGAGAGAAGAGCAAGAGGCACCCAGATGATGATCATGGAAGGGTGGTTTTCTCGCCTTTGTTGGTGTTGATAGAGAAAAACAGGAAACTGGAACATTCGCTGTATTTGAAAAGCACTGGTTTAGTACCATGATAGTAATAAACAAGGTCTCTTCCCTACATTCAAATGACCAAACCTACTTGTCAAGGCTTCAGATATCTATGTATAGTAAATGCAGACATTTGGGGTTCCTGTCGGAGTTACGTATGAGGGAAGACTGTAAACTTTAGGACTGCCCAGCTTCAAAAGGAAAGAGTTACAGATAATTTACATGAGGTGGCTCTATAACATATCACATCAATTTATTAAACAATTAGGAAATTAAATTTAAAACAAAGAAAAGGGAACGTATCCAGTCAGCCATTAGATTCAACTGAAGCGGGAGGTTATCATGGTGAATACTACATTTAACAATGGGACAGATTTCACAATTAAAAGCAACATGTGTTGTAACACTCCATGCTAAGCTAGTAGTTCCATACTTCAGAACATAAACTCATTGTGCATAGGCCAGATAAGAATTTCTCACCACGCAGTGGAAAGGCACATTGGAGAGAAATTTTGGAAGTGGAGAGGACTTTGGCTCCCCTGAAGTAAGAGGTGTAGGCAGCTGTTAAAGGCAAGATAACTGAGGCCTTAACATTGAGATTTGGCTGTATTTCTCTTTTATTTTGGAATGGCTCTTAGTAGTTTGTTATATAACTAAATACCAGCTTATTTATGTGGCCTGTCACTGAATTCTTTACACTATGGCCTCTGTGTGGAAAAGGAGGATTTGATTCCAGATTCTGTGATCTTGCTTCCTTGCTAGGAGCATGTTCAGCTCCTCTTTGGGAGAAGGTAGTTGCATCACTCATGACTGTCCTGTTTGTTCTCCCTCATGTGAAATGGTGATGACCCAGCAGGGCCATGTAGCTGCATATGCTGCCAAGGCAAAAAACTGAGGTGGGCTGTAGCTTCTGTGGGGTTACTGAAGTCTGAGAAGGGAGCGAAGGGGCAATACCAAGCTAGGAGTGCCGAAAAAACAGAAAGTTTGTTCAGATGCTTGTAAAGACTTAGAGGGAACTTGGTGGCAGCCTATAAGTATATCAGGGCCTGGAGCATCTGTTCACCAAGGCACCCCAGGGGAAGACAAGAAACAATGGACACAAACTGATTGAAGGTGGCTTCAGGAAAAACTTCTTTACAATGTGAGTGTCGAGTGTCTGGAACAGACTCCCCACAGAGGTGGTATAGTCACCTACCCTGGTGGTCTTCAAAAAAGTCTTGACTCTCATCCTGCTGGGGTCACCTGACCCCAGCAGTTTTCCCTGCCCAAGTGCAGGGGGGCTGGACCTCATGATCTTATAAGATCCCTTCCAGCCCCTGACAGCTATGAATCTATAAATGTCTGACCAGCAGGACTATGCCAATCCGAACTTGTGTGACAGCGTAGCTTCATACTTCATCATCTTGTTTATTTCTTTCTTATCTTGCAATCTTCCTTTGTATGTAACAAGCAAACCTTTCTAGAAGATCATTAGTCAACATTTCTTCATCATAAGACAGGGCTCAGGGAATAAATTTATGCTTACACACATCCATTAATCTAAGGCAAGGAACTAGAAAAGAGTGACATCAAATGACTCTGCTGGCAAATGATGTTACTTGGAAGTCAACTGCCCTGCCAGGTCAGTGACCAACAAGTATGTGGGTCTGGCTGGTAAACTTAATGTCACATCTGGTGTTCTCAGGACATACTTTTTGCCCTTTCAATTAGTTTACGGCTCTCTTATCTTCAGAAAGATGTTTCTACAGCAGGGGCGGGCAATTTTTAGCTGGAGGGCTGCTTAAGGAGTTTTGGTGAGCTGTTGAGGGCCACATGGGTAGCCCAACCTCTTGAAAGGTACCATGTCCCCTGGTCACCATCTTGGGACTGAAACCCCTGACCTTTGCCAAAGCAAGTCCCTCTCCTTGCCCCCTGGAAACACTCCTTTTGGGGTGGGGGGAGGAAGGGTTGCCATCTTGGAATCAGAAAAAAAAACAACCATACACTAAAAGTCAAACACCTACTGTAGCATATTTTAACTTTATTACAAAAAGTATTTGTCATGATTTGTGGCTGTGCAGTGTATATAGAGGTGGCTGCATAATAACTCAACAATAAAATCTTACTCTTGTATATTGTGTAAGGGAGTGGTTGGCGGTGGGGGTGTGTGAATGGTGTGGGGTATATATGTGGGAGGGTTGTGGGGGCAGGGTGTGGATGGGTGGTTTATGGGGTGTGAGGGAGGGTGGGGGGTGTGGGGACCCCACACACTCCCCCCTATGGTACAAAGCCCCAATGCCAGCAGCAGCAGCAGGCGGGGTGCTCATGTCCAGCGCAGATGCTGGCACCTGGTAGCACGTGGTTCCAGCCACTGCTGTGCATGGGGGCGAGGAGCACAACCCAGAGGACTGCCTCTATCATGGGGGTTCCTCATGTGCACATGCAGCTCCCTGCTGTGCAGGTCCTGGGCCTCCATGGGAAAGCAGGGGATGGGGGCTTCCCTCCACTTCTGGTAGAGTCCTGGGACCCAAGTGGCAGGGGCAGGGAAGGCAGCCAGCTCCCACGGGGAGCTTCCCTCAGTGATGCATGAGTGCGGGACTGCACTCCTCGGCCCCACGCACAGTGCTGGCTGGAGCCACATGGAGCCAGGTGCCAGCACTGGGCACAAACACCCCAGGTATCCCTGCCTGTTGCTGCTGCTGGCAGTGAGGGGGTCTCCACCCCCCTTCACCCTCCCTCACACCCACGCCCTGCCCACCCAAGCTCTATGCTCCTGCCGCCCCACTGGGCGTGGGCTCTGTGCTGCCACCAGCACAGCCCCATGTTCCCTGCACCCGCCACTTCCCTACCTGCTGCCCAGTGTAAGCGGGATGCTGGGAAGCCAAGCAGGTCCCCCGACAGCTGTAGCAGTGGCAGCAGCAACCCCACCAAGAAGCTGCATGTTGGTCAAGCCGGGTCCTTCCACCCAGAAGGGTGGGAGCGAGGCATAATAGGGTATGTTGTGGATGAGGGGGTGTATGTGGGCACCTCGCTCCCAGCCTCATGGGTAGAAGGGCTGGGCAGGGTACAATTCGTTAGTATTTGTGGGCCGAATGAAAGTGTCTGATGGGCTGGATCCAGGCTGCAGGCCATATTTTGCCTGCCTCTGTTCGTCAGGGTTTTGAAACACTGCATCTCCCCAGTCATCTGGGAGACTATGGAGAAAGTAAATGGAGGATGGCAGGGATAGCTGGACAGAATGTTGCTGGGTAGTAGAGCAATGGGATGGATGATGATACAGAGACTGACCATTGAGATGTGTGTGAGAATGTAAGCAAATGGAGATAATAAACAAAGAGGGAAGGAAGAGATGTAAGAGTGAAGCTAATGCCAAAGTGATATAAAGAGGAATTAAGTGTCCCTCTAGCGCCCAAGTCAGCGATCACACAGCATGATAGATGTACAGAGTAGGGAATTCTTTCTTCTTCTTTCTTTCTTTATTTTTTTTTAGAGCTTTTCCATCACAGTCAAAGGCTCCAGTGATTTGGCTCTCAGGCTCATGAGAGCAGCTACAGAATTTTAATTCTGTTCCATTCTCACAAGAGCCAGGCGTTACCTTTTTAACTCTTTCTTTTACTACTGCTTCCACAAAACACTGCCATCCCCCACTGGGTTTCAGATAACTGCTGGGGTGCTGGCTCCACCAAATCAGTGTCCCCCTGACATGCTCAGTTAGCAAACACTCCTAAGCAGCGTACAAGGAGAAGTCTGTGCTTGGCAGAGGGGAGCTAAAAGAAGTTGCCCCTCCCCTCCTTGCTTTCTCAATTCAGCCTTTCTGTGGATGTTGACCAGATGGGCCCTGGATCCTAATAGCTGTGTGAAAGGGTGAAGGGATGTGTCCTGATGTGCTCATGCTGAATAGAAAACCCAACTCTGGCTGGAAAATGCTGAAAGTTGGCCATTAAAAAAAAATCTGGATGTTTTATAGCAATTGAAGCCACAGATTGTTTCACATTGGAACTGTGTGCAAAAGGATTTTAAACCCACAAACACACACATATACCAGGGCCCAGAGTACTAGCTTATTTTAGATGAAAGAAGGCCTCACATTGCCCCTTGTGAGAGATCATGGCCCCCCTTTCTGCTACACTGTTCTGTGAAGTTGTGGGAAACAAATGACCTCCAAGCCACAGCACTGTATGCAACTGCAAAAGAAAAGAGAGAGGGGGATGGGAGGGGAGGAAGTTTTGCGGGAGGGCCAGAACCGTTGTTGTCCTGTCTTCCAATAATATCCCTACTGTGCCATCCCCATGCACAGCAGGGATACGTCTCACATGCCTCTGAATCTTGCATTGCAGCCTAGTCAGCAATAGGATTAGTCTCTTGGCTCTTGAGAAAGCAAGGCATTCTTCTTTAGTGTCACTGAGCCTCTCTTGTACTAACTGATAGCTTTCCTGCCTGGTCTGTCTTGCTAGCTACTCAAACTTAACTGCTGAGGGAAGATGCATGATGGTCACTACTATTTTTTCGTTTTTATTGTAAAGGTTATAATCATTTTTAAAAAATCCCTTTTCACCAGCAAGGAGCCTGCAGAGGGAACACACACAGCCCGGAGTGAATTTGCTCCCCAGTGCTTGCTGGATTACTTTACACATGGACGCTCCTTGTACATTCTTCCCGAGTCTCTCATTCCTCGCTTCACTGTTTGTTTGCGGACCCTTCACTCCCTGATTTGCTTACTCTTCATGTACCCATTTCCTTCTGATGAAAAACACTGTACCCTAGACTGTCAGGTGTAGCCTTGGAGAGTATAAGTATTTGCAACCTCTAGACTTGATTACGACAACTCATTAGACCTAGTAGTGAAGCCACACATACTGATAAGAGTCCATCTGTTCTCAACACGAGATTCCGTGACTGTGTCCCCCAGATGCTTTCCACTCCCCACTACCTGTCTTGACATGTCATGCAAGGTCTCTGCCTTGATATACAAGCCCTGCATAGACTACCCAACCTCTCTGTGACCACAACTCCCTCTCCCTGAGCTATATTCTACCAAAACAATTAAACTGTCCACAAACATAGAGACTCCTGAGTGCAGCAGGTGGCAGATAAGTCACAGAACCTGGAGCTAGACGATGGAATTTACTTGTGAAACAGATAGGGCAGGACATGAGACTAATCACTTTCACAGCTAAAGGAAACACTGATTTCTTCAACTTAGCTTGTCCTTCTTTCTCCAAAACTGTAATAATACCTACCCACCAACCTCAATTAGCAGACAGTTTTCAAAAGAATCAAGCAATTTCTCTTATAGGCTAGAAACAGAGAGACACAGACATCACTATGGTTGTTTCTATTAAGAAATACTTTGGGGATGTTCAGTCTGGTAGTGGAGGTAGGTATATGGAAGAAATGACAATTTTTTTAAGACAACTAGGAAGTTACAAACCTTATGTTTAAAAATACTTAGTTGTGTTAATAATACCACATAAAAACTACATAAAAATATCTAATAGTTTTAACAAATATTCTTTGACCAGTTTTTTCAGTCAAGTTGAAGCTAGCTTCACTTTAAGGCACAGTACCATTGAATCCAGGTTACATGCACTTTCCAAAAACACTTAAATCTAAACAGAAATTGTCTTCAATTATTTCACCTTCGTGAAAAGTTTAATGTTAACATCAGGTTTTGAACCCTCCATTGTTTAATACACAAAAAACCCACATGTGGAAACTTAAGCTACAGCACCAGGCACCTCCTCTTTCCAACATAATTGAAATAAAAATGATTTTCTACTTCTGTAGGGGCTGTTGTCAGAGGATTTCAATGGCTCTTAAAAATATTAAAGAATCAAGGCTTGAGGAAAAAGGGGCAGAGAAATTTGAGTTAGATTCTGCCCAACACTTACATAACTCCACAAAGTGTGAGAGAGGAATAAGATACTTTTCCCACTGTGTAAGATGTGACAGGTGGACAGATTTCAAATCCATAGGGACTGGCGGTGGGAGAGGTGGGGAGAGAGAAAAAGGTTGCAGCGACCCTCAAAAGGAACAGATAAAAGGGGAAACAGGCAGAGCTTTGGCTTGCCATATATTCAGCACAATGCAGCAGGAGAAAAGGCAAAGAATCCTGTGGAAGGCTATTACAGTCTGCAGTCCTCACATTCCTGCACAGAGCTTTAGGAAAGCGCTGAAATTCCCTTGGGACAATACCTTCCAAGCTTCAGGGGTGTAGGCTGTAGCTGTGTTGGTCTCAGGACATAGGCAGACCAGTTTCTTTGGGTAAATCAGATATCTTTTATTAAACCGACTCGTATTAGTTGGTCTAGTAAAAGATATCAGATTATCCAAAGAACCTTGTGTACCTGGAACAATACAGCTCAACACTGCCCCCAGTGAAGGGTTGTGTCAAACAGTTCTCCAAACATGACCAAACTTCCACAAGTTCCCCCAGGAAGTTTCTGGCAAAACAATATATGGAAAACATCTCCAGATGCCTAGTGCTGTAATTTCAGAATGCTTCTGAAACTGTGTGCATGTGTGTGATTTCATATATATAAAATCACACATATGTATGCATGCATGTGTTTATGTATAAAGTTTACTTGCAGTGTTGGAAACAGTACTGAGCTAGTTTCTGAGACCTAGAAAGTAAAACTGATTGTGATACCTGGCATTTAGACAGTGCTTTTCATCTTCCCTGTTCTTTGCAAACAGTAATTACACAATCAAATGTCACTGTCCAGAGTGAAATGAAAAAAAAATAACCACCACAAACAAGCAGAAACAAACAAGATTTTCCAAAATCTGTCAGTATTAATCATCTCAGGTATCATGACTAACACACAAGTAAACTGCTCTAGTGTTTCATGTTTATCTTGCCAGTGGTCCTTTAAATCAGTAACCACAACTGAGACATGGTTGCGCAGCTTTCAGAACAATGTTTGTTGATGGAAAATAGCAGCACCTGGTGCGGGGGAGGATATCCATAACTTTCGAGAGCTGCAAACAGTGTTTCATATTAAATAATCAGATAGACTAAACACAATTTTCAAAGGACAACAGACCAGATCTGCTGGCCACTTTGAATAATGCTGGTGTTATCTAGTCCTACAGCTAGAATAAACTGACCCTATAACTAGTACAACTGGCATATGAAGGATTATTCGGGTACAAGGGTGATACTTTAGTGGCACAGAGCCAAAGAGGCTCCATTACCACTTCCCCATTTGTCTGTCTGTCTGTCTTGCCCTCCCTCCCTGGCCAAGCATGGAGAGACAATGTTGCTAATAGAAAGTGGGCATGGCTGACTGCCTCTATTATATGCTTATCCCTGGTCACATTTTCAGATCTCTGTAGCTCTTGTTGTCTCAAATAAGGTATAGCAGCCAAAGGACTGCTCTAACAGTGTGGGAGTCCACCCTACGCAGAGCAGTGTGAAGATGAGCTTTCACATTCTCCCTCCTCACCTGTAAGGTCCCTTTAACTGCACCTTAAAAAATTAGGACAATGCTGTTCCAAAGGAAAATTCTTCTCTGCAAGTTGACGAGCTGTCGAAAACTTCAAGTTCCATATCTGGTTTCCATCTTTGTGTGGTTT
Source organism: Crocodylus siamensis (assembly GCF_052110815.1). Classification (NCBI taxonomy): domain Eukaryota; kingdom Metazoa; phylum Chordata; order Crocodylia; family Crocodylidae; genus Crocodylus; species Crocodylus siamensis. Next base: position 223,895,395 of record NC_143396.1, on the reverse strand, counting down.
CAGTGAGCAGCTGTTTGTGTTTACAGCTGCTAACAAGAGTTTCGAGTTTTTAATCAAACAAGAGCTGCCTGGGTGCCTTTGCCTGTGGCTATGGGAATCAAATCACTTTGAAAAACAGACATTTTACAGCAGCCTGAGGAGGCTCTTGGCGGATGGAAGGGATTAGAGAGAGGTGTGTTTTTTGAAAAGCCAGGTTTACAGTCTTTGTACTTTCCCCTGTCCCAGGCCAATATGTTGCACTAAGTAGCAAGCTCACAACCATCAAAAAGCTCTGGGTCAGTTTCCTTTCCTTTGCCTGGGTTCTGTTTTATTTTCCCCCACCTTTTTGTTGGCAACGCATAAGTAGGAACACAGTAAAACATCAGTTCAGGCCCTCTATAAAATTTTAAGACAGGCAATTTGGGAGAGGATGATGTTTTTCTTGCTGCTACAGAATGCCTCATCTATGAATCGAGGGACATTTTCCAGTGTGAATGTGAACGTGGCAATGCTGCATAGAAGCCAAATTGGCTGTGCAAGTCCAGTGAAATGCTGTTATTATGCTTCAACTTTGCATGGACTATAGTAGCATCCCTCTCCTGAATAACTCCAAGTTGACAATGGTGCAAACAGCTTTTATGATAAAGGCAAATGTCCATCAGTAGTTAAAATGAGGTCATCTATTATCTGTCACTCATGATCAATCAACCTGGTAGCTAACTCCCCACCTGCAAGGATCACCACAACTGTGGTTCCACAGGAAGATCCTACTTTTAACTAGTTCTCACATGAAGAGTACAAGACAGCTGATTTTGAGATTGAGTGCCAACAGATGAAAGAAGCCTTGACCAACAACTCCTTCCCCAACATTCAAAAAGGTTGCCAGGTTCCTGCACCCTATTTTAGATCAGCTGGTAAGGAAAGTGAAGCAAAACCTTCACACAAGTGCCCTGTCTTAAAGGCAGTCTAGAAAAATTATATCTACACTGAAAATGCCACTGGCTTTGTTTCTCACCCTCCTGATAAGAGTTTGCTCATAGCTAGAGAATGCTGTGCCCCAGAACTGTGAGCTGTTCCTTCAGGACTCTTTCACAAAAAGGGCACACGGGTCTGCATTGCAATATCTCGCATCATAAGATATTCATGGCCCACAGCCAAGTAAATTCAGTGGGAAAGCCTACACCAGGAACTATTCTCTTCTACATGAGAGAAGTTAGTTCACAGCAGGGCTAGAGGAGGCACAACACTGGGTATGGGAGACCTTTAATATGCAATGACAAGGCCCCTGACTCAAAGATGAGGGTCAGTTTTGCTGCAAGTATTGCAGTGGGTTCCAAGAAGTGTGGAGCAAGCTCAAGGACCTACACCACAGAGACTGTCTTAAGAAAGTTGGTGGAAGCCTTGCTAACAGAAAATGAAAGCAGACAAAGGGCAGGGTGGGAGTCTATGGACTCCCATACTTGGAGGACTGCCTCATCCAGGACATCATGCTGAGGCTATTAAAGAATAAATCAGTGGTTCCCAGCCAGGGTGCCATAAAACCATTTTAAGGTCCACTCAATATTAGTACTATTGTGCCAGCACCTAAATGGGACTCACAAGATAACTTCAAAGATTTCAAATAGGACTCCATTGTGCTAAAACATTCTGACCTGTTGTGGTCTTTCTGAGTTCTTTACAGCAGAGGAATTGCTCTATTATTTTTCTGTAGTCAAAAAATGAGTGAAAACTAAGAGCTGGCATTTTCTGACGGGTGCCTTGAGCCTAACAAGAGATATCTTGAGTCTAAAAAAGTTGAGAACCACTGGGATAAATCAATGTCACTATCAGGGCACTAGAATCACTAAGGTTTCTGATAAACTTTGAGAGTCCCAACTTGTTCTTGCAGGAGGGAACCCAGTGTCTTAAATGTTATGGAGGTGAAGGTGGTCCTCTACGTAGTAAAGGCTTTCAAAGATTTGTTTTCCAAAAGCTGGTCCTAGTTCAGACACATCATTATTCAAATAGTCACTCAGCCAGTACCAAAAATTAGGAATAATAATAGGTTGTGATTTTATATGGCTCCCACTTGATTTTTAGGTCTCTATCAGAAGTAAAACACAATAAATTTCAATAAAGCAACATTGTTCAGGCAATTCCCAAGCCAGCAAGTGACGGGAAAAATAATTACCTATACCACAGAATAAATAAACAGCACCCCACAAGCTAAAAAAGAATCTCTTCAACTGAAAACTAAACAGGAAACTAAAATGTCTTGAGCTTAAATCAGAAGGATGACCGTCTGCTCCACTGCAGGATGACAGCATGTCAGGTTCACTGCTCTTGCCAGTGAAGACTTTTTTTGACAGGCAAGGATTTGGGAGAAAGTTAGACAAGCTTTTGAATGTATGACTTGTGATTTTTTTTTCAGTCTTCTCAAGTCTTGAAGTCAGAAGCTCCAATCCATGACAAAACATGTCTATCATCAATACACTGCTTCCTTGATTTCTCACTTTGTAAACAAGTTGAAGACTTCAGTCTAAATCTTTTAGGAAAAAACAGTCCTCAGATTTTATAAGTGTGTGCACGGGGCTTAATACTGGGAGACTGGAAGTTGTTGACCTGGGTGGGTTTTCAGAGATTACAGCATTTCGGGAGCTTGATGAATGAAAAACGCAAATCCAAAACAGGTTTCTGGACAGAACCAGACCTCAGAATTAGGTATTCTCTACATGCCTGATGTGTTTTGATTCCTGGAAAAATGCATTTCTAAGAGGCAGGGCAATAAACATTCATTTTTCTTTTTTTTCAAAACCATAAATGAGCATGGAGAGGCACAACCACCAGGTCAAACTAACAATCTTCATCTGAACCGTATGTAAAACTTGAAACCCAAACTTTCTAGAGTTTTACGAATTCTTTTTAAAGGAAAATAGGCCAAATCCTATGCTGATTTATGTATTTCATGCTACCCCATTGAAATGACTGGATGAAAAAAAAACATTTAAAATCAGTCTGTGTTTAAGTGAATGGTGCTGATGCATGTCCTACTAGAGAATGCTTTTTAATAATTCTTCCTCCTGATTGGGTTCTGGCTTGATGCAGAACTGGGCTGCAGTGACTGGCTTTGCTACAGAGAAACACAGAAATTTAGAATGCTTCTAAATTTAAATTTGATCCTGGTTTGGTTACAACAGTCAAGTAAGTTGAGCAACAAAAAAAATAGAAAATATATATTGTAAGAACTTTTAAATATTCTGATTTTCACTGATTTTTATTGTTGATCCTGATTCTTCCAATTCAATAATGTGCTATGAACATGCTACAGTCTTCCATTCCTTCATTTTTTCCAAGTGGTATGTGGTTTCTTATTTGATTGTTAGTTATTCTCTCACAATTATAATTAAGACACTTAAAAAAAAAAAAAAAAACAAAACCTTCCAGACAATTTTTTTCAAAATATTAGTACAAAACTAATGTATATAAGCATACATCAAAAGAAACCACAAACAGAGAATAACTGAGATCAACTGACAATTTCAGTCATTCTTACCATATATTCAAAAGACCCTCCAAGATTAAAAGCTAACAATAGATATGAAATACAGATCTTTAAAGACAGTTAACATGCCGAGCAAATTTAAACATATTGTTAACTTTGAATTAGTTGTCCTGTCTTTAAAAGCTATCATGACATGTCACTGTAACTTTAAAGCTCATAGCTGTACCACCCCTGGGACAAAACAGAGAATGAATCAGGACGGAAAATAACAGTTCTTCATCTGCTGCTCTATTGCTCGGGGCAAGGAGCAAGTTACTTCACTGGTCCTTTTCATGAAGCAGCTCATTCCCCCCATGCACTTGCGATTCATGAGGGAAAAATACAGCTCCTCCTCCTACTGCTGGGCCCACTCCACCCACTTGCGCACAGTGGAAACTGCAAGCCAAGCAGATGCTCCTCTGCTGTACTGCAGGCAGTCACAATCTGCACCTCGTAGTAACTAGGGCCATACACCCTCTTCTCATTGTGTGCAGTTAAATTAAGGACTGAGTGCTAAGTGAAAGAAAAAATAGCAAGCCAACAAACACAGCTCACACACCAAACTAAGCCACAAGCAGTATTTAATAATGAATAAAATCTGTGCCCAATACTCAAGGTTAGTGGCAACGGATTTTTCCTGGTGTTTTGCATATATTCAGTGGCATATTTCTCAAATCACACAAAAAAAAAGAGCTCAGTTCTTCCTGGTTTACACACAAAACCAAACTGATGCCAGCCAAACTACTTGTGCACATGAGGCAAGCAAGATTTAGTTCATGAATTTCCTGAGCTTGGCACTACATCTTCAAGTAGGGCACACTGCCAGTGCTTACCAAATAGCAAGTCAGAAATATTATTTCATTTATTCTAATGCTAGTAATTCACATTGTGAAATACTGAGCATTTGCACTTACTATGATATCAATAAGAGATGCACACACTCAGCACTTTACATGAAATGTTCAGATCTCTACACTATCTGGTTCAATACATGCATGTATGGACATGGCCAAAGTCTACGCCTTACATCACATTTCATTTTTACTCCCCTAACAGCTCTCATCACCTCTTCAGCCATAGGGTTTTAGTATCACTGGCAACCAGTCTACACACTGAAGAATTCTGTAACATACAGATTTTAAATTTAGCCCCTTTACCAGGCACATGAGGAGAACCTAATATATTATTTCACTACTTTTTTTTATTGAGTTAAACTTATTGTATTGATTACCCAGTTGACTGCACTGTGATCTAAATGTTTATATTATACTGGTTTCTGCTTCTATATTAAAAAAAACCCCATAAGTAGTCTACATTTACAGTCATAACATTAATTATAGGTGACATACCACAGACAAATTATAAGGAACTTTGGAAAGAAGAAAAAAACAAAATGGAGATCAGAAAAGGCAATTTACTAGTCAGGAAATCCTGCACCAAATTCATCCCTGATGTAAGAGCATTTGGTGTCAACAGAAATATATAACCAATTAATGTGTATCCCTGATTCAATTCATTATTGTTCTCTTTATGAGAATTAGATAGATGGATCCCATAGTGAAGTAAAACATTTCAAAAATCTGTTCTGATACAGGACTAGTGCTTCTGCGTGGACAGTATTTAGTATTATTATTAACTGCTAAGAATATTTAATGTTCCTACTTTTTACCAGTGATTATGGGTTAGTTAATCACTTAAAGCAGTGGTGCTTGACCTTTTTTCCCTATCCGGCTGTCCCCCATTCATTCACAAGCCAGATCCTTCCAGTGGGCACCATCCGGCCATACAGAGGGAGGCAACCTGACCCTGTGGGGGGAAAGCGGTTTGGTTTGGCTCCACAGGTGAAAAAGGGGGCATGGCTTGGCCCTGGGGGGTGGGGGGAAGAATGGGACATGGCTTGGCCATGTTAATGGCCATCCCCCACTGACAAATTTCCCGCCCTATGGGGAGCCCTGCAGGCCAGATACAATAGCTCTGTGGGCTGCATTTGGCCCATGGCCCAGAGGTTGAGCACCCCTGATTTAAAGGATTTTACCAGTAGAGCCTACCACATCCTTACTAATCTGAAGATGTCTCATTCAAGTGTTTTCTCTTTAATACCTGGAAGGAATATTTTCAATCTGCCTGCTTCTGGATTACTAATGATAAAATAAAGGCCAGGATATTTAATAGTTACTAATGATTTTGTGTACTTAACCTGAGACAGTTTCAAAACGGACAGATTTTCAGAAAAAAATGCCAATCACCCAAGCTGGGACTGGGATTTCTTTCAGTTGACTTCTCTTCCAATTGCTTACCCAAAAACAGAGTCACTCCAAAATCACTAGTCATCTCTGGAAATTAGGGCCAGAATGTGGGGTAGATGACAGAACTTCAGACAATGGTGTTATAATACCGGAATTGTTCGGGTTCTATGATTAGAATATATTTTATATTGTGCTGAGGTTTTGCTTTAATATTTTTGTGTTATTGTTTTGCATTTTCACATACCTGCACATTCCCTAGTTCCATCTGGGATCTGAGTGCTAACACAGAGAGAGTACTTTGTTTTTCTGGCTCAGATGAAAGTAATAGAAAAAAAAATCTCACCAGAAAATACATTTCTATGATATCCACAGGCAAATCTTGCAGGAAAAGGCACAGATATGCATTTCCCCCATACAAATCTTTACTTGACTCAAAGCCTTCAAAAGTGATGGAATGTAACCTGTCACTAAAAATGACCAATAACCAATATCTGACTTTGGGATTCTTGGGAATAATGCTACAATTTCACTACATTCAGATTCAGGTTATGCACTCATGGAGGGGGGTAACAATTCCCCTTGAACCTCTACCTGGGCTGTCTGGAGCCTAAAAGTAGGCACACGGGTGTAAATGTGGACAATCAACAGTTTATTTCTACCCAGAAGCCAGTGGACAGATGGTGGTGAATAAGGAGAGGTAGAGAACGTGTAGATTTCTGGCTCTACTTACTCTGCTCATCAAGCCAGTATCTGAGCCAATGTGAAAAGTTGTAGAGTTGTCCCATCTCAGAAGCAAATTACTTTGTGATGTGCCATCATCTTCTCCTTCTTTCAAAGTATGGATGAAGCAGAGAAAGTATTTCACCTCAGAGATGTGCCTCCAATTTATAATGACTTCTAGGGCTGCTCCCAGGCAGATGAGACTTATTCCTTGCTTAGGGCTGGGCCTAATATCAGAATCTAGCCCTTCCATTCTTTGATACAGACTCTTAAACCAGGCCTAGTGCTACCACTAAACGAATGCGTGCTCTGCCCATAGCATTATGCAGGCTATAAACTTATAGGCTATGCATTAGCTATGCTAAGACAACCTTTAAGAGCTCAGTGTCCATTATCCCAAAATGAGGAAGGATAGGTATCTGTGATTACCAGATCACCCTGGTGTTGGACACAATGTTCCTCATTCTGGTAACATCAGAATATAATTTGTTGGACAGATTCTATAATCCATAGATGAAGGCAGTTGTAGGGCTTGAGTTTATCCAGCGTTAACAAGCCCTAATAGTCTAGTTCAGCACAGACATAACAAACGGAAATGGCTTTAAATTATCCTTCCCTTGAGACATGATTTCATAAGAGAACAAACTCTATATGTGCAAGGAGAGATTTCCAATGTAAACATGTGGTGGAAGCTAAAAGCTGTAGTCAGGTTTAGGGCATGGATTCACCAATAGCAGAGTGGAGGATAAAATTTCAAAGTCACTGATTTCTTTCCGATTCACAGCATATATTCTTTTTTGCTGACTACACTTTGAGCTCTGAAGAATATATACATATTTTTATAACTACTTTTATAACAAGGGCATGAATGGGCTCTCTCTCATTTCCCTAAATACAAGCCTAACTGGGATACAGGACCTATAGTGACTATGGTTAATCACAGGCAGTATCAGACTCATTTGCAATATCCGACTGTCAACATCAGAATTCCATCTCCAAGTTTTCAGGGAAGAGGGTATATTTTACTTCATTATTTTTAGAGTTAGATATTAAATTTGACAATTTCTGAATGTGACAAAAGGAAAATTATGCTGGAGATAGCTACATGCCTGAGTATGGAGCACTGAAAGGAGACTTAATATTTCATTTCTCAGAAGTAACATAAGCCTAGTTTTATACAAGGTGTTATATCACACATGTTCAAAAACAAACAGATTTGGGAAGAAGGTAAGCCATTGCCAGCACACACTAACCTTTACAGTTACTTCATACTTCATAAACACATTATTATCCCAGAGTGCTGCATTGTCTTACACATCCATAAAGAAGTTATCTTGCAACCTTTACTGTTTCAGGGTATAATGTCATCATCTCTCATAAATTACACAATACCAGACCTAGGTTAATATAGGAGACCTCCGCGGAGATACTAGAATGCTGCCAGACATGATACTGACGGATTCCAACCCTAATATTTAGATCCAGTGTCATTTTTTTTTGGTTTGTCCTTTCATCCCCAAACCATTTGCCTTTAAGGATATGTTTCTATGTTTTGCTGAATCAGGGCCTAGGAAGAGAAGATTTAAAGTCGGCCATTAAAAGTGATATGGTGCCTACTTTGACTATAAGTGTTGAATCTATGAAACAAACTGCTACTAAATTGAAATATTTTGCATTATTTCAGGACATTTTCAAACCTGGGTGCATAGGCAGAAGGAAAAAAAATTATTTGGGGGAGCAATATGGCGCTCTGCCTCCCTCCCTCCACCGCCCAGCAGATAAGTCTGTGGGGGAAGGGGTGAGGGAGGAGGAAGGGGTGTGTGGATGGGCAGATCAAGGCCCTTGTGGTGAGAGAGAGAGCAGGACACAGGCAGGGGCAGCGTCTGGGGTGAACAGGACCCCAGCCAGGCCAGGTGGTGGGATGATCGGAGCCTATGTGGCTATTCTAGGGCTGTGGGGGTGCTTTCACTACTACACACACACCAATGGAAGCCTGGGGGGCATGTGCCCCTCTATGATCTGTGTGTGGGGTGGAGGTGGCTGCAACTGCAGGCTGCGCTCCGCGCCCCCCTGCAGCTGCCACTGCTTTCCAGAGCCGCACAAGGCCATGTGCGTCCCACTTCTAGGCAGGCAGGCGGGTGGGCAGAGACTGCGGTGCAGCCCAGCGGGGGCAGGCACATGGCATCACACCGCCCCCAGGGCAGCTGCAGCTGGGCACAAAGCACAGTGGAGCCACCTCCGCTCTATGCAGAGATCAGGGAGGGTGTGGGAGGGAAGTGCCCTCTGAGCATCCCTTGGGGCATGCACAGCAGCGGGAGTCCACCGTGTGCCTCTGGATGAGCTGTTCGGGCTCTAACTGTCCCGCCACCTGGCCCAGCTGGGGCCCCATTCACCCCAGAACCTGCCCCTGGCTGTGCCCCACTACCTCCCTCACCACAGGGGCCTTGATCTGCCTCTCCCAGCCCTTTCCCCTTCACAGAATAGATAGATACTTACCTGCCACACTGAGCAGCCAGTGATCCACATGCTGGGCTATGATCCTGGCTGCATGTATGCCCCTCCCCACCCTTGCTGCAGCAGCCTGGAGCTTGTAGCTGGGCTTCCTTGCAGCCCTCCCCGCTGCCCTGTGTTTGAGAGGGCTGAGCCCCCCTAGCCCCAGCCTTCCTCTGACTATACCTGGGTGCCTAGTTAGGAAACAACTTGATTTATAAAGATTTTGAGCCTCACCAGAGACTGAACAGAAGAAAAGTTAATGAATGAACAAAGGCTATAAGAATTGAAACAAAAGTTTGAGTGAAAGTCTTTTTCCTCGTGCATATAAGGGAAAGGGTATTGAAGCTTGGAAGAATTAGTTTTTAAGGAAATACTTTATTTTCAAAAATTATAATTTAGTAGTCATATCCTAACAAAAATGGCATGCAGATTATTAGAGTAGCCACTTTAACAGAACAAACCCAGGGAACCATTTTTGCATTAACTGTATCAATGTTTATTCCTGTAAAGGGACAACTATACTTGCTCACATTGCTCTGTTGGGAAAATAGGCCAATCACATGGCAGGTACAATTAGTGATATTTCCATAAGGATCTGGCTTTTGGCCTATACCTGTCTGATCAAGATATTGTCAGAAATAAGTGAAGGGGGGTCATGAAATTAAATAGGTTCCTGAAGGGCTAACATCAGTGTTCTGCTAGACAACTTGCTTTTTTGATGCTAAGGATCCATACATTGCAAATGTGATTCAGCAAGGTGGCTTGTGTCTAGTTAGAGTCAGTTATACCAGAAGTTAGCTAATAGCCAAGTTTCTTGCTACTAATTTCTATGCATCCAAAATACTTTACCTATACATTCCCCAATGACCACAGCTAAAACACCTTAATGCTCAGGTTTTTCCATAAAACTAGTTCTGCATATATCTAGAATTATGATTTTATCATCTTCAGGGTTGTTTTATTAATTTTGTGATTGTAAAAACTAGCATTTTTTAGTTAAAAATGGCCAGGGCCTAGTCTCCAGGCCTCAAAGAAGTAAACATTCTCAAAGTAGATAAAAAGGAAATTAAAATACACAAGCACACACATACACACACTAGAAAAAAAGGTTGATCACTCACTTCCCTGAGTTGCTGTAAAATGACACTTCTGCTGAATCCATAACATTGTTAGCATTTATTAACAATCATTAAAAATAAAAACCTTTAAGTGTGTGCTGTTATAAAGAAAAAAAACTGTGCACACATCTATTCTATTGTATACATGGTCCTGTATAAGTCTATGTAGCATGAAAGTTACAGCTGTTTTAAACATTCATTTCTGGGAGAAAAAATTCTTTAGAAAGGAAGCTGTGGGCTAGAATTTGATACTCTTGTCTTCTGAAGAAACAAACTTGGTAAGACAAGTATGGAAACAAAATCAGAAATGAGCACCATGTTTCTACATGAGCCAAAGCTACTAGGCAAGAGACCTTAGCAAAATGATTTCCTTTCAAAATTCAGCCTAGAGGAAAAGGTACCACATTAATCTTAAAAACAAAAGTCCTCTATCCATGGAGCAGGTACAATGACATGACAATTAGGGAAGCCTGCAGGTATGGACTGAGTTATATTAAGTTAAAGAGGACAGGAGTTGGGAGCAGGACTTAGCAGTCAGTTTTTCTGCAACTGATTTGTGTGCCCACTCCTCTTCTATAGTGAGTGAATGCTAAACTTGAGCATCTCACCCCTGAAAGAAGCCAGGTTAAGTTAGCACAGTTTAGCTTTTACTTACTGTGGGTAAAACAGTGGACAAATAAAACTACAAAGCAGGTGTCACACCTTTTAATTCAGTAAAATTTGACTGCCTGTCTGTACCTGTCTGTACAAAATATCAATCTGTGTGCCATTAAAAGCTCCCTGTTCATATCTTTACCAAGCTGTCAACTGCCTTTTGAACATACAACCTTTTTAACTTTTGCTCTTTCTAACTCCTTGTTGGCCTGAAACTCCAAAAGATGGCAGCACAGACTTAAAAAGAGCATCATCAAATAGAGTTCGTCTTCTCTTAACATATAAATATCCAAGGCAATGAGCTATGTCCCCCACCAAAAATTGAGCTATCAGTGGGGAGGGTCCCTTGGCAATTAAGATCCCTGGCAGGGGACTGTGATAACCTTATCAAGGCTGATCAGGAAGTCACCTGACAGAGAGACTGGAAGATTATAAAAAGGCAGGAGTTGAGGACTTTGCTTACACAATTTTCTGAAGCTCAAGCTGATGGGGAGCCACCTGCACTAGGAGCCTGTTGAGGCAGAAGGAAACGCTATCTTCCTGAGCACGGCCAGACGCTCTAAAGTTTCTTAAAGGAATGGTGAGCTAGAGAGAGGCACACTGCCTCTAGGAAATCTGGCAGAAGAGAGGGGACAGTTGCTTGTTCTTTTCTAATGTTGTTTTTTCCTTTGTGTTTTGTCTGCTGAGTAAAGGAACGGTATGTTCTGAAACTCTGTGCAAAACCTATATCGTCATATCTATCATATACCAATGAAAGAGGTAAAACCACAAATGAAAAGGATCACACCTTCCACTGAGATGCTGAAAAAGGATATGTTAAAACCCAAGTGGGGTCTACAGAGTGAGGACCAGACCTTGGGGACAGGCAGCTGGCTTGTTGGATTATGGATACAATACAGAGGGTCTTGTACCTCAAGAGCATGCTAGAGACCACAACACAGGTAGCAGTGCCTAGGCTGTATTCAGATTCCACAAACTTCAACCCAGGGATTCAGTGGCTGGGTCCCCTGACAGAAATCTGGTAAGTGACCAACAGGGAGTACTAAGCCAGATGCCATCACAGATGGTGACAGCAAACAGGATCAGCATGATAGCGTGTGAATCATTTCAAAGGAGGATTTGCAAGGACCTACAATTCTGCTTTTTAACTGAAAGCCAGCAGATCTTTTGCTCTGCTCCAGACAAAGTTAGTTAGCCAGCATAAATGATGGAAAACTTTTGCGGCTGGGTACACAGTGAGGTTTGTCTACTGGTAATCAGACAAAACCAAAGTTCACAACCATGCTCTGATTATATGCCCCATTTAGGATGGAATACCCACCTCCACTCCAAGCACCGGATCAGGAGATGCCCCTTTTCCTCCTAGAGAGCATGTATGTGATGAAGGAGATGGGGCCAGGGATGATTATGCAGACACAGGAGCAAGAGCAAAACAACTTGTGCTACAGAGGGCAGAATGGGAAAGACTGCAAGACAGAGGAAGACCAACTACAGTTTCAAAGAATCCAACTAAATACAGAGCTCCAGAGGCTGAACCCACCCAAGGATTCAATGGCTGGATCCCCTGACAGCTGTCTGATGATTGCCCAGAACACAGTGTTTCTCTATACAAGCTTTTTGCTTTAACTTAAAATGGAATGCACAGTTCAAAGGACAAGAAAGTCTGGCTAATTTTCTAAGGGTTCAGGGAGTCAATGAAAGGTCTTCTGTCAGGAGGCACTTAGCTATTCCAATTTAATCTCAAGTTACTAGCTTGATGCAGGAAACACTGTGTGGAATTGTATGGATAGTCAGAAACAGGTGAGGCTAGATGATTACATCAGTTCCTTCTGACCACAGAAGTCTTATCAATGAATGAAAACAAGAACTTCAGAACTAGTCCATAACTATTTAAATAAGTCAAGCCTAAACTTTAGATCTGAACACCCTCAAACTGTGAGATAAGCTGGATAGAGATTTGACTTTGCCTTGGTATGTTCACTGATTACTGCACATTTTAGATCTATCATAAGCTTGCCTGCATCTATAACAAGAGTTATCAGCAAACAGAAGAGTATCTTGAGGAGAGCTGACCGAAGTGTGTGAGGTAGGAGGAAATGACACAAGAAACACTAAAACAGTTGAGCATTATTATTACCATTATTTCTATACCACCACCGGTGTTCAGATCCAGGATTTTGGTTGAAGACTGCCTGTATCTTTGAGAATAGGGTGCAAATGTAGTGTTTTAAAAACACTATATTCCTTATTGCCTTGAGAATTATACAACTTCCTCCCTACCCTCAGAAACATCCAAACTGTCCTCTTCTATGCTATAAAATGTCATTCCTTAGTCATTGTTCTCTCTCATCATTTTAACCATGTCACCTCATCCCCCTTTGAGCCCCTCCACTGCTGAAACAAGTTCAAGCTGCATAACTTTGCCTTCCTTACTATCTATCCTTTTCTCATTTTGCATAGCTATCTACCCACCTCTGCTTCATGAACACCAGCTTGGTAGCTTTTCATAAAAAACTTCTCTTGTGCCTTCTTCCATGTCACCTCCTAGGCATAAAAAGACCTCTTTCTGAGTTCATCTCTGCATTCAACTCCCTTTGGAAAACCTATTTTTGCTTTTCTCTTTGTTTACTTGTACTGTATAGCCTACCCTTCCCCAAACGTGGGTTTGTTGCGGGTAGGTCTTGCCTGACCAATCTCATTTCTTTCTATGATCATGTGATATATCACCTGGACAGAAGGGAAGAAGTTGATATCATATATTTGGACTTTAAAAAAAGCCTTTGATCTGGTGTCCCATGATGTTCTCATGGAAAAATTGGGCAACTACAGCCTTGACTATACCACAGTCTGATGGCTGGGGAACTGGCTCCAAGGGCAGACCCAGAGAGAGTAGTTGATGGAACTGAATCAACATGGCACTCAGTGACTAGTGGTGACCCCCAAGGCTGTGTTCTTGGACCTGTACTCTTTAATGCCTTTATAAATGATCTGGACACTGGTGTCAAAAGTGGACTGGCTAAGTTTGCTGACAACACCGAACTTTGGGGAAGAGTATCCACACTTAAGCACAGGCTGGTGATCCAGGCCAACCTTGATAGGCTTGCAAGCTGGGAGGATGAAAACCTGATGGCATTCAATATAGAGAAATGCAAGGTGCTCCACCTTGGGGAAAAAAATCCGCATCACACTTACAGGTTTGGCAACGCTATACTCACTAGCACCACAGCTGAAAGAGACTTTGGGGTCATAATTGACCATAAGATGAATGTGAGCCACCAATGTGATACTGCAGCTAGCAAAACTCTGGCTTGCATCTACCAATGCATCTCAAGCAAGATCCAGGATGTCATCCTCCAGCTGTACTCAGCCTTGGTGAGGCCACAGCTAGAGTACTGCATCCCATTCTGGGCTCCACAATTCAGGAAGGAAGTGGAGAAGGTGGAAAGAGTACAGAGGAGAGCCACATGCATAATTTCATAGTTTCTAGGATCAGAAGGGACCTGAGTAGATCATCTAGTCCAACCCCTGTCACGGCAGGAAAGAGTACTGGGGTCAAACGACCTCAGCACGGTGTACATCTAGCTTCTTCATAAAGACCCCCAGAGTAGGAGCCAGCACCACTTCTCTTGGAAGTTGGTTCCAGATCCTAGCTGCCCTGACCATGAAGTAGCGCCTCCTGATATCTAGCCTAAATCTAACCTCTGCCAGCTTGTGACCATTATTTCTAGTCACTCCTGGTGGTGCTCAGGGGAACAGGGACTTCCCCAGTGCCTGCTGGTCCCCTCTGACTAGTCTGTAACAGGCCACTAGATCCCCCCTCAGCCTTCTCTTTTGGAGGCTGAACAGGTTCAGGTCCCGTAGCCTCTCCTCATAAGGCCTGCCCTGCTGCCCCAGATCATGTGAGTGGCCCTCCTCTGGACCCTCTCCATGTTGTCCACATCCCTCCTGAAGTGTGGCGCCCAGAACTGGACACAGTACTCCAGCTGTGGCCTGACCAGTGTCGCATAGAGGGGGAGTATCACCTCCTTGGACCTGCTTGAGATTCATCTGTGGATGCATGACAAGGTGTGGTTGGCCTTCCTGACTGCATCCCCACACTGCCGGCCCATGGTCATCTTGGAGTCAGTGACGACTCCAAGATCCTTTTCCACCTCTGTACTGACAAGAAGGGAGTTCCCCAGCCTGTAGGTATGGTGCCGGTTGTTCTTCCCCAGGTGCATCACTTTGTACTTGTCGGTGTTGAATCGCATCCTATTCTCATCCACCCACCCGTGTAACGTGTCTATGTCTGATAGCAGCCTATTCCTCCCTTCTAGCATGCCTACATCCCTCCACATCTTAGTGTCATCAGCAAATTTGAACAGGGTGCTTTTTACCCCCTCATCCAAGTCACTGATGAAGATGTTGAACAGTGCAGGCCCAAGGACCAAGCCCTGAGGAACCCCACTCCCCATATCCCTCCAGGTCGAAAATGACCCATCCACTACCAGAAATGACCCATCTGCTACCATGATCAGAGGGCAGGAGAACAGACCTTATGAAAAAAGACTGTGAGCTATGGGACTCTTCAGCCTGGAGAAGCACAGGCTCAGGGGTGACGTGGTGGCAGCTTATTAGTATAAAAGGGGTGTGCATCAGGATCTGGGGGAACACCTGTTCACCAGAGCACCCCAAGGGATGACAGGATTTCATAGATTTCATAGACATTAGGGCTGGAAGGGACCTCGGGAGACCATCGAGTCCAGCCCCCTGCCCAAAGGGCAGGAAGTCAGCTGGGGTCATAGGATCCCAGCAAGATAAGCATCCAATTTACTCTTGAAGGTGTTCAGTGTAGGTGCTTGAACCACCTCCGCTGGCAGACCGTTCCAGACCTTGGGGGCTCGGACAGTAAAGAAATTCTTCCTTATGTCCAGCCTGAAACGGTCTTGCAGGAGTTTGTGACCGTTTGACCTCGTCATCCCTTGGGGCACTCTGGTGAACAAACGTTCCCCCAGATCCTGGTGGTCACCCTTGATAAATTTATAGGTGGCCATCAGATCACCCCTGAGCCTACGCTTTTCCAGGCTAAAGAGTCCCATGGCTCTCAGCCTGTCATCGTAAGATCTGTTTTCCTGACCTCTGATCATGCGCGTGGCTCTCCTCTGCACTCTCTCAAGCTTCTCCACATCCTTTTTGAATTGTGGAGCCCAAAACTGGATGCAGTACTCCAGCTGCGGCCTCACCAAGGCAGAGTACAAGGGGAGAATGACGTCCCAGGATTTGCTCGAGAAGCATCTATGGATGCAAGCCAGCATTTTGGTCGCTTTACTAGCCGCAGCATCGCATTGCAGGCTCATGTTCATCTTGTGGTCAATGATGACCCCCAAGTCTCTTTCTTCTGTAGTGCTAACCAATGTAGCACTGCCGAGCCTATAAGGGTGCTGCAGGTTTTTCCTCCCAAGGTGGAGAACCTTGCATTTTTCGGTCTCAAACACCATGAGGTTCTCGTCTGCCCATTTGCTGAGCTTGTCCAGGTCAGCCTGGATCACCCGCCTGTCCTCTGGCGTGGATGCTTTGCCCCAAAGTTTGGTGTCATCGGCGAACTTGGCCAGTCCACTCCTGACTCCAATGTCCACATCGTTAATGAAGATGTTGAACAGTATGGGTCCAAGGACAGAGCCTTGAGGGACTCCACTGGTCACAGGGCACCACAATGAGTGACTGCCATCAATTACAACCCTCTGGGTCCGACCACGGAGCCAATTTCCCAGCCAGCGGATCGTGGTGGAGCCAAGGCCACAGCTGGCCAGTTTGGTCAAGAGGTGATCATGGGATACCAGACCAAAAGCTTTTCTGAAGTCAAGATATATGACATCAACTTCTTCTCCCTTGTCCAGGTGATAGGTCACCTGGTCACAGAAGGAAATGAGATTGGTCAAACAAGACCTACCCGCAACAAACCCATGCGGGCTATCCCTTAGAATGTTAGCCTGGGCCAGTCCCTCAAGGATGGCCTCCTTCATAAACTTTTCTAGGATATTCCCCAGGATAGAAGTCAGGCTAATGGGCCTGTAGTTAGCTGGATCCACTCTCCTCCCTTTCTTGAAGATCGGCACCACATTGGCCTTCTTCCAGTCTTCAGGCACTACACCAGAGCGCCAGGAGTTTTCAAAGATCTGTGCCAGGGGCTGGGCTATGACGCTCACCAGCTCCTTGAGTACCCTGGGGTGCAGATTGTCAGGGCCAGCTGACTTGAAGGTATCCAGCTTCTCAAGGTGTTCCTTCACAAGGTCAGCATTTATGGAGGGTAGGGGATCCCCATCACCCAGATTTCCCCGTCCCATAGCAGGCATGGGCATCCTGTGTGACTGATGAAAGACTGACGCAAAGTACCTATTTAATAGGTTGGCTTTTTCCTGGGCGTCAGTTGTCAGTTGCCCCATCTGGTTTAGCAGGGGTCCAACATTGCCCTTGCTTTTCCTCCGGCTCCCCACATATCTGAAAAAGGACTTTTTGTTGTCCTTGATGCCTGAAGCTAGTTGGAGTTCAGTTGCAGCCTTGGCTTTCCTGGTTTGGTCCCTGCAGGACCGGACCAGAGCGGAGTAATCCTCCTTGGAGGTGAATCCCGTCCTCCATCCTTTGTAGGCTTTCCTTTTTAGCCACAGGAGGTCCGCTAGGTCCCTGGAGAGCCAGGGGGGCTGCTGTGCCTTCTTGCTGCCTTTCCTCCGTGTTGGGATAGATTTAGCTTGTCCATTGAGGATCGCTTCCTTGAGAAGCAACCACTCTTCTTGAACTCCCATCTCCCTGGGGTCATGGTCCCTGAGGACCTGACTGACTAGCCTCTTGAGCTTGTCAAAGTCGGCTTTTCTGAAGTCAAGGACTTCTGTGTTGCTGACTGACTTGCCAGCTTTACGGCGGATGGTGAAGGTGACTCGTGGTCACTGTCACCCAGCTTCCCATCGATCACTAGGTCGCCGATTAGGTCGTCCCCCGTAGCCAGTACCAGGTCGAGCAGCGCTTTGCCTCTCGTTGGCCCATAGACTTCTTGAGTCAGGTAGAGGTCATCCACGCACGAGAGAAAGCTTTGCGACCGCTCGGATTTTGCTGAGTGATCTTCCCACAAGATGTCTGGGTAATTGAAGTCACCCATGACAACCAAGGTCCTGGAGCAAGCGGCCTCAGTCAGTTCCTGGGCGAACTCCTGGTCAAGTTCAGGACTTTGAGTGGGAGGTCTGTAGTAGACTCCCACCGTTGTGTCCCCTGTGCCGTATTCCCTACGAATTTTTACCCAGAGGGTCTCTAGCTGTCCATGCCGGTCGCCAACATCAGCTTGCAGGGACATGTAGCTTTCCTTCACATAGAGAGCTACACCCCCGCCCCTTTTGTTAACACGATCCCTCCTGTACAGGGTAAAGCCCTCTATACCCGTGGTCCAGTCATGGGTGGAGTCCCACCAGGTCTCCGTTATCCCAATGCCATCATATTTCTTTGCACTGAGCAGGAGGACGAGCTCCTGGCAATTAGTGTACAGGCAGGCAAGTGTGCCCTTGGCGGCTCTTGCCTTGCCCACAGATTGTGCCAGGGCTGGGGCAGGGGTGGGCTCCCTTAAGTGCCTTGGTCCGCTGGCTTTGCAAGGGTCGCTCAGCGGGCCAGCAGTGGCAGTAGTCCCCCCCATCCCCCAGCGGGCTTAGTTTAAAGCCTGGTGGAGCAGGTCACCCAGCCTGGCTGAGAAGAGCCTCCTCCCCAGGGGAGAGAGGTGGAGGCCATCTCTTCCCAGCAGCTCGCTGCCTCTCTCGCCAAAGAGCGGGCTGTGGTCATGGAAGCCAAAGCCTTCCCGATGACACCAGCTCCGCAGTCTTTGGTTGACTGCGTGGATCCTCCTCTCCCTCCTCAGCCCATAGCCCGAGACTGGGAGGATCGACGAAAACACCACCTGAGCTCCCAGACCCCTAAGCCCCGCTCCCAACTTCCTGTAGCACCTCATGACTTGGCTGGGGGTGCTCCGAGCCGTGTCATTGGTGCCCACATGAATAAGGAGCATGGGGTAGTGGTCTGTGGGCCGGAGGAGCTGCGGGATCCTCTCCGCAATGTCTTGGATGCGGGCCCCTGGGAAGCAGCAGACTTCCCGGGCTAAGGGGTCGGGGCAGCAGATTGCTCCCTCAGTGCCCCGCAGGATGGAGTCTCCCACAACAAACACCTTTCGCTTTGTCTTGGGGAGAGCGGGGGCAGTAGCTGCGGTCGAGCCTGGGTTGCCTGCGGGAGCCGGCAACTGAGCAGGCTCTGCTGGGGCTGCAAGAGGTGCGAACCTGTTGCTAAGCTCCGGCGAGGGAGGGGCCTTGGTGCGGCGGGCCTTCGGGCCCTTGACCACCTTGGTCCATGCCCCTGACTGGGCAGAGTGGGAGGTCCCAGAGTCCTCCTTAGTCGTGGAGAGAGACGGAGCTCTCCCCTGCGGCTCCCGGGGGAGAAGGGCCTGGCAGTAGGAGTCTATCTCCTGCTCGCAGTCCCTGATGGCACTCAGTCTCTGGACTGTGGCCTGGAGCTCCTCCAGCTGGCACGCCAGAGACCCCAGTAGGGAGTAGACCCCACAAGGGGAGGTGGCCATGCTCCCGGGCCCCAGAGCCTGAAAAAGGGACAGGCAGCCCCTGCAGCCAAGAGCCAGGGGCTCCGTCTGCGTGGAGCCTGGAACCATGGGCTCCGTCTGGGTGGCCGTCTCTGAGGTGCCCGATGGGGGGGCCGCAGAGCCCGAGGGGACCCTTGGGGTGCGGCGCGTGCCCATCCGTGTCATGCCTCTGGTAGGCTGGCTACGGCTGGGGCTGGCTATGGCTGGGGGGGGGTCGCAGGCAGGGTCTTGTGCCCTCCCGCGCCCTCTCCTGCACGAACTCCACACTAACTCGGGCGCCTGTTTGCGCAGCCTGTTTGCGCGGCTCCCTGGGGGGCTCCCTGGGGGGCTGGGCCAAGTAGGGGCCTGGGGGGGGGCTTGACCCAGCCCGGCACCAGGCAGCGGCCTCCTCCCAGCACGCGAGGAGTTAACCCCTTCCCACCATGAGCCCGCTTACCTCCGGCTGTGCTGGGGGTCGGCAGGGGGCTCGGCGGCTGCTGAGGGGGTGTCTGGGGGGCTTCGGGGAGCGGGGGCGCAGCGGGCTTCACCCGCGCGTCTCTCACCGCTCCGGAGCCTACCTGAGTGTTTTGTTGTTTTTTTTTCCAACAGTCACAAACTCTTGTAAGACCATTTTAGGTTGAACATAAGAAAATCTTCTTTACTGTCCAAGCCCCCAAGGCCTGGAACAGGCTCCCCCCAGAGGTGGTGCAAGCACCTACTCTGGACACTTTTAAGAGACATTTGGACGCTTACCTTGCTGGGATCTTTTGACCCTAGCTGACTTCCTGCCCCTTGGGCAGGGGGCTGGACCCAAATGATCTTACGAAGTCCCTTCCAGCCCTAATGTCTATGAAATCTATGAAGTGTGCAGTGTGCCTTACTGAGCTAGCCAAGAAAGGAGGGGTAAAATTAGTTTTATTTTACTGAGCAGGGATTCACTTTTCAGAAGTCTGGTAATGGCCTAACCCAGTAGGAGCCAAACATTTTGGAAGATGTGCCACAAGTAATCCCAACGAGGATCAAAGGGAGCAGGAGAGCACACAAGCCTCCGTGACTCACCAAAAGCATCCAGGAATGTCTCCTTGCTAAAAAGGAGGCTTACACCCAATGGAAGGAAGGGGACATCACCAGGGAGGGTTATTCTGTAGTTGCTCGGGGATGTAGGGGAGTAGTTAGGAAGGCCAAGGCAGAGATGGAACTGGGGCTAGCTTTCCAGATTAAGGACAATAAGAAATCCTTTTTTTAAAGGATTTTTTAAAATCCTTCTTTTAAATAGCGGGTAAAAAGAAGGTCCTGGGTAATGTGGGGCCCTTGCAGGACACCATGGGAAACTTGGTCATCACACCAGACAGCAAAGCTAACATGTTTAACGATTTCTTTGCCTCCGTCTTCCTAAGTAGGGACCAGAACAGCCACCTCCCTGCTGGGCCCCTCTCGGGCCCCGGGGGAGGCACACCTGGGCCACGGGTTAGCGAGGATTTAGTTAGGGAGCTTCTGGAGGGGTAGGACGTATTCAAGTCAGCCGGCCCGGATGATCTCCACCCTAGAGCTCTAAAGGAACTGGCCGAGGTCATTGCAAGTCCCCTAGCACAACTTTATGAACACTCGTGGTGCTCTGGTGAGGTACCGGAGGACTGGAAGAGGGTCAACGTGGTTCCCATCTTCAAAAAAGGCAGGAAGGAAGACCCAGGAAACTATAGGCCGGTTAGTCTCACCTTGATCCTAGGCAAGCTGTTCAAGAAAATTATGCTGGCACACATCCAGGAGGGGCCAGCAGAGGACTCCATGCTTAGGGGCAACCAACACGGGTTCATCAGTGGCAGGTCCTGTCAGACCAACCTGGTGGCCTTTTATGATCAGATCACCAGATCGTTAGACGCAGGGGTAGCAGTGGATATAATCTTCCTGGACTTCCGGAAGGCTTTTGACACTGTCTCTCACCCCGTTCTCATTAAGAAACTGGGGGACTGTGGTGTAGACACCCACACAGTCAAATGGGTCGCCAACTGGCTGGAGGGCCGCACCCAGAGGGTGGTAGTGGATGGGTCCTTCTCAACCTGGAAGGACGTGGACAGTGGGGTTCCGCAGGGCTCGGTCCTCGGGCCCGCACTGTTCAACATCTTCATCAGCGATTTGGATGAGGGGGTAAAAAGCACCCTGTTCAAATCTGCTGATGACACTAAGATGTGGGGGGACGTGGGCACATTGGAAGGATGCAACAGGCTACAATCAGACCTAGACAGGTCACAAGTGTGGGCAGATGAGAATAGGATGGGCTTCAACACAGACAAGTGCAAGGTGAGGCATCTCAGGAGGAACAACCGGCACCATACCTACAGGTTGGGGAACTCCCCTCTTGTCAGCACGGAGAGGGAAAAGGGTCTGGGGGTCATCACTGACTCCAAGATGAACATGGGCCAGCAGTGTGGGGAGGCAGTTAGGAAGGCCAACCGCACCTTGGCATGCATCCACAGATGCATCTCGAGCAGGTCCAAGGAGGTGATCCTCCCCCTCTATGCGGCACTGGTCAGGCCACAGCTGGAGTATTTCATCCAGTTCTGGGCGCCACACTTCAAGAGGGATGTCGACAGCATGGAGAGGGTCCAGAGGAGGGCCACTCGTATGATCAGGGGGCAGCAGGGCAGGCCCTATGAGGACAGGCTGCGGGACTGGACCTGTTCAGCCTCCAAAAGAGAAGGCTGAGGGGGGATCTAGTGGCCTGTTATAAACTAGTCAGATGGGACCAGCAGGCATTGGGGAAGTCACTGTTCCCCCAAGCACCGCCAGGAGTGACCAGGAATAATGGTCACAAGCTGGCAGAGGGGAGGTTTAGGTTAGGTATCAGGAGGCGCTACTTCACATTCAGGGCGGCTAGGGTCTGGAACCAACTTCCAAGAGAAGTGGTGCAGGCTCCTACCCTGGGGGTGTTTAAGAGGAGGTTAGATGAACATCTTGCTGGGGTCATTTGACCCCAGTATTCTTTCCTGCCATGGCAGGGGGTCGGACTAGATGATCTGCTCAGGTCCCTTCCGACCCTAGAAACTATGAAACTATGAAATTAGCCCCATACCATCCCCAAATGCCACTCAGATCCCTGTCCCCTACCTAATCTACTGCTCTGCTTTCTGCCCCCTACCTTGTGCTCCCTCAAACTGCTGATCTGCTTTTTGGTTCCTACTTTGTGTTTCCTGCCTAGTCTGGTGCTCGTTCTTCTTCCTGCCGTAAGTGACACTGCACTGCCTGTCCCCTTTCCAATCTGTGATGTGCCAGACAAAGGCTGCCCATGCCACATGTGGCATCTGTGCTGAACGTTGGCCATCTCTGGTCTAACCCATGACACAGCTCACCACCATGTTGGCCACTATATATATACTTTGTCTTCTACCATTAATCTGTGTGTCTCTGACTTTAGATGACAATATCCTTGGGGGCAGGGAGCGGTATATCTTTCTGTTTGAAAGTGCCTCGCATATCTTGCACCCTATGAAAAAGAAATGACGACTGATTTTCCTATGTGCCCTGAATGCAGCTTACATCATTGTTGTGCTGGCAGTGGAAATATGTGAAACCCTTGTCCCTGACAAGAACAAATGACTGAAGCCCACTCTTGGCAATGGAAAATAAATCCACTTCCTCCAATATCAGTAAGAAATTATTACAGAGATGAGCAGGAAAAGCAGCCCAAGAGAAAATAAAGATCCATTATCCCATAAGTTGGAACTCATTCAAAAAGGAAGTTGAAATCATCACTTCGCTGAGAGCCGTGCTTTAGAGAGGCAGTTATTTCTAAAGGAACTGAAGTTGCACAAGAATTTTCTGACAAATGATAGGAAACCAAATCCAAAAATGAGATGCCATTTACCATGAGGTACAAATGAGAACCACTGTCAGCTGATTCTCCAAGCCTCCCTTCAGATGCAGCAAGATCAAGCTGTTTGTGGGACAAATCTTTTCCTCCTGAAGGCAGCAGAGGGGAAGGTCATTGCTAATCTGAATATAAGTTAAAAGGCAGTAGGTTTGGACATCTCGGGAAAGAGAGAGCTATATGCACTTCCCACATGCTGTGGACAAAATTATCCCTCCATTTCCCTGTGAGCCACATACTGAATAGAAGAAAACTCAGAACAACAGCACTTCACGTGATTACTGATGAATGAGAAATAATTAATTGCTCTATTTTCTGCAACACCATTCCCAGATTGAAGAACTGTTTGAAAGGGGGCAAAACTGCTTGATTACTAGCACTACTACAGGAAATTGTCCATGAACAAGCTTTAATGTATATATAATTCTGTTGTAGGACTCGCATAGATTATGTTGTGCTATCACATAACAGAGCACAGTAAGGGAAGAAGCCTCAGCATTCTTGTCTCCCAGTGCCTTCACTGGAGTCTCATCTCCATAAACCAAAATACCCTCAGTTCTCCAAGGGTGTTAATAAGAACGTGGAAAAGGGGGATCCAGTTGACATAATATATTTCAACTTTCAAAAAGCATTCATCAAAGTCCCTCACCAAAGGCCTTTAAAAAACTATGTTCCCAGAGGATTAGAGGCAAGATTCTTTTGTGGACTGAAAACTTGTTAAAAGATAGGAAGCAAAAGGTAGGGACAAATGGTCACCTTTAAAGATGGAGAGTGGTCAAAGGTGAGGTCTCACCAGAATCTATGCTGGACTTTATTTTGTTCAATATTTTTATCAATGACCTGGAAACGGGAGTGCACATGGAAATCTCCAAGTTTGCAGATGATACCAAACTATTCTGGGTAGTCAGTTCTCAAGTTGATGGAGAGGAGCTGCAGAAGGATCCCACCAAACTGAGTGAGCAACACATACACAATGCTGGGTTTTGAACTAGCTGTTACAACTCTGGAAAGAGGCCTTCACTGTAGATAGTTTTCTTAAAAAGTCAGCTCAATGTACAGCGATGACCAAACACACAAATAACATGTTGGGCATCATTAAGAAGAGAACTGAAAACAAAACAGAGAACATCATCAAGCCATTATACAAACCCATGGTGTGCCTACATCTTGAATACTGTATGCTGTTCTGGTCCCCAGATCTCAAAAAGGATATAGTAGAATTAGAAAAGGTACAGAGAAGGGCAACCAAAATGATTAGGGGCATGGAACAGTTGCCATAAGGCTAAGACTCTTTAGTTGGGAAAGAAGAAGGCTGAGGGGGAATATGATAGAAGTCTATAAAATCATGAAGGTTGTGGATCAGCTGAACAGGAAATTTCACATTGCAGAATACTAGAACTAGGGGACACCCACTGAAATTAGTAGGTGACAGGTTTAAAAGTTACAAGAGAAAGTACTTTTTATGCAACTCATAGTTAAGTTGTGGAATTCATTGCCACAGGAAGTAGTAGAGCATAGGCTAGGTTCAAAAAGATTTATTGATGGCTGCTGAATAGAATGATTAAAGGTGTTTTCTCTGACATCTTTAAACCAATAATGATGGATGCCAGGGACGGTACTGAATAGGGGATAGATCCCTCTAGAGATATCCAGTTCAATCCTTCTATAAGCATCCACCCCTGCCACTGTCTGCATGATATCTGACTGCCAGTGGACCACTGCCATTGGGCCATTGGTTTGACCCAGTACAGCACTACTTATGTTCTTATGTTCAGTCATCCAAAGATAAAATTAATCTGGAGGGACTCCTGTTTTCTGTCCTTTTAAGGTATGATTGCTGTGTTTCAACTGAAATGTTTCAACATTTCATTTTAAAGGCTCTACCGCCTAAGAGCATTGTTCCCAAAAGTCTATATAAGAGCAACAAAACTCCACAGAAGATCTGGGGTACCCTTGAGGGGCAAAGGAGAACTGAGGTACTTGATTTCAGTGGCAGATGCATAGCTAAAATGACTGAATGACCCTGGACCTTTAGTATTCTAGAATTAGGTATTGTACAGTAGATTGCCATCAGATGCTTACACTAGAATGATAAAAGCAGGATAGGTACCTCAAAAGAAGAGAAATTCCTCTGGCTCATCTACTGTTGTATTTCTGAACTCCTGGAACCACCTCGTAAATTGGGATTTCAAGGGAGATGTAAGGGATTTCTTTGCATAGCATAAGAAGTATCATGCTGGTTCAGACCAATGGTCCCTCTAGTCCAGTACCCACAGTGGACAACAGTGGATGATTTAGAGGGAGAACACTGAACAGGATATAGCTAGAGTTATCTCTCCCATGTTCATTACCCTCCCTGGCATCCAGCATCATTGGTTTAGAGATGCCATTAGATATACCTCTTATTATGCTGTTTAACAGCTATTAACACATCTATCATCCACGTATTTGCTTAGTTCCTTTTTTTAATCTAACTATACTGTCTTCCCCTACAACCTCCTGTGGTAATATAGCAATGCTCAAAACATAAATATTTTAATGTAAGACTGTATGTGCATGCTAATGTATGTGCACGTTAGAGTTTAAAATTCTAAACTGCAAAGTATCTACACATCTAGGCTTGTGTTTTGTTTATATCACCTCTCAGTGACACTGAAAATCTTTCCTCTCATTTCAACCTGAGTCTGCAGGTTTTGCTCAGGTTCTGGGTATGCATCTACTTCACCTATTACTTGTTTCTATACATGACTGATTGGCAGTGTGGTTACAGTATGTTCATAAATTATAGGACATAAATATAGGCAGCTATTCACTGGCAATCCCAACCTGTAGTGTCTTCCAGCCCTTTCACACACCTCCCCCCTCCATCCTTAACACTCTGGAAGCTAGATAGCCCTTTATCTCTCACAGTTTGGTATTTAACCCCTCAATTTTCTTCTTGGACCTCTCCTGACAACCATCTCAGCCCCTACCGGCTCCAGGCTCCCAACTAACCCCTGTTCTGCCACACCAAGGATGCTTTCCCCTTGATGTGAAGCCAGCTGGCCAGAGGAGCACCTTGGTAAACATATAGAAGGAATGCAGAAAGCTCCACAATTTCAGCTGCAATAACAGGAACATTCACTCTTTATATTTAACATTGCTGCTGTTTTCAGCAAAGGGCCTACAACGCATTCACAGTTTCTATGGGGATAAATCAATTAATACGTTTCTGAACAAGTCCATCCCCCCACCACATACTGCATTTCTTTGGGGTATGTGTGTGTGTGTGTGCAGCAGGGTGGGGCTGCACCATGGCCATAAGTCAAACAGAGCTCACATAAGTAGTTTAGTGAGGTTCTTTTGAACTCAGCCCTACTCTAATTAGTTTTGCTGATAGGGCAAACCTTGCTGATCCACCTGTGTAACACACTGAAACCCTCCATTCACTGGCAGCACAATCTGTCTCCAGGCTCTTAAATTCCTTGTGTTGACCACTTTTTCGTTCAGGGGTCTCTAAAATATTTATATCCTCAATGAGTTGGTTAGGTTGGGAAAAAAAACACACCCCATGTATCAGACAAGCCAGGATGGTAAAAGAGGCTCTAAATCAGAGGGTGGCAACATTTTTGGGCAGAGTGCCAAAAAGACCTGCAACTTTGATTTATAAGATGTTGGTGTGCCAGAGGTGGACAGCAGGGGACGGCAAGGTGCCCGATCTTTGCTGTGGCAGTGCTGCCCCAGTCCCTTCCCTGCTGTCTGCCCCAAGGAGTGAGTGCAAAGCAAAATGCCTTTGTTTGCCATGCTCTGGCACCCAGGCCAGGGTTGCCTACCCCTGCTCTAAATCATCCCTGCCCTCAACATCACACTACAGTCAGATAATGGGATGTTGATTTAACATCTGTGACACTTTTTTACTATGATATGCTCAGTTGTCGTCTTGCTTAGAAGTATTTTCTGCCATTTCCAAACAACTAAGTTAACAACTGAGAAAAGATGGCATACCAAAAATGAAAAAGGTCAAGAAATATGGTGGGGATTCATTTCTTACATTTATAAAAAAAAATAAAATAATAACTTGACCATTTTTTTTTTCTTTCTTTGCATACACTTTGAGATAGGAAATGCCAGTTGTCCTGCCTATGACTCCTAGCACACCAACACTGCTACAGAGGACAAGAAGATGAAACACCATGGACAAAGTTATTATAGAGAAGCAAAAAAGCAGTGTGGGATTCATGGAGTTACTGCAGAGAAAGGAAGAAGAAACTTGGAGAGGTTCTTAAAACAGGAATATGTGGACAAAGAACAGGACCAAACACTCATGGAGTACTTCTTCAGAATGGTACTGAACAGGTCTGAGCCAAATCAAAGTCCCCATGCAGAAACCTGATGATGATACCAGGGCAATTCCAATGCAGACCTAAGTGCACATTTATTTTTCAAGACAAGTTCTCCTCCAAGTGGTTCAATTAGGCAGAAGTCCCTGCTCTTCCACTTTCTCCAGTGCTTTCCTATAATCTGAAGACTGTCTATCAGGTAGAATGGTTGGTGACTCATAGGATCATAGGATAATAGAGCTGGAAGGGTCCATAGAGTCATAGAGAAGTAGGGCTGGAAGAGACCTCCAGATAGGGCTGTGTGAAATGTCAGTGGCCATTTCGTTTCGTTTCAGATTTGGATGTTTACATCCAAAACAACTCCACAATAGAATGGGCCATCTGAAACATTTTGGATGTTTCAGAGGTGTTTTGAGCTGTTTCAGAGCTGTTTCGGAAGCAGGCTCGCAGGGAAATGGAGGGGAAGGACTGTTTTGATATGGACATCTGTAGCTGGCCAGTGACAATGATCTATCCCTGAGGTCCCTTTCAGTCCCAGTCCTCTGGGGGAGGGACAGAGAGGCACCATAAAAAGGCTGTGAACTGCTGTATGCCATTCTGCAGCTGCATCGGTGAGTGTCTGGAGCAGCAGAGAGCGGCATCTGTAAGCTTGGCTTGCAGCTTGGTAGTGCCTTGCTACCAAGTTGTAGCCATTGCCATTAATTCTTTCCTATTTACCCTTGCCTACCCTTCCCCCAAAATCCTGTTATTTGTTCATCTTATTCCTACCCCCCCACAACAAAAAGCAAGCAGTGCTTGCCTGGAAAGCACCCCATACACATACATTTATTACACACATTCACACAGACACACAATTTTTGCAGCACATGAAATATGAAGTGTGCTGGAAAGGCAGGTGCCAGGTCTTCTGGCCAGGGAGGGAGAGAGGGCAGAGGAAGAGCTGTAAGATCCCCCCTGGCAACTTAGACACAGTCCTAGCACTAGCAGGAAGGGGACGAGGTGAGAGAGACCTAACTGTGGCCGGTTACTACAGGCCACCAAACTAAGGAGAGGAGCTTGATCTGGAGTTTTCCTGAGAACTGACAGAGGCCATGCATGCAAGGGACTTGGCTGTCATGGGTGACTTCAATTACCTGAACAAAGATTGGGAGGAACACTCGGCTAGGTAGGATCAGTCATGTAGCTTCTTAACTGTAATCAAGGAGCTCTTTCTGACTTAGGAAGTGCAAGGGCCAACCAGAGGTACCACTCTCCTAGACTTGGTCTTGGTCAAAGGAGATGATCTGGTGTGTGGCTTGAACATTGAGGGTAGCCTGGGTGATAGAGACCATGAGCTCATCAGGCTCACTGTCCGCTGCAAGGTTGACAAATCAACTAGCACGACTGAAGTCCCAGACTTCAAAAATGCTGACGTCAACGGGCTCAGGGCACAGTAAGGGAGGCAATGAGGGACCAGGGATGGAAGGTGAATGGAAAGACAAAGAGGCCAACGTTTTGCCCATCTTTAAGGAGGACCCAGCCAATTGTAAACTAATCAGCCTAATTTCCATCCCAGGGAAAATCCCAGAAAAAACTCATTAAAGAATCTGTGTGATACCCTCAATGAGTGTAAGATTTAAATGACAGCATGGCTTTGTTGTGGGTAGGTAGTGTCTTACTAATTTCATCTCCTTCTGCGAACACATCTCTTGCTACCTGGACATGGGCGAGAAAGTTGACATTATATGCCTCGACTTACAAAAGGCTTTTGATCTAGTATCCCACAATATCCTTGTGGAAAAATTGGAAGATTGAGCTCAACAGTTCAGTGGGTGGAAAACTGACTACATGGTAAGACCCAGAGAGTTCTCATGAACGGATCTGTGTTGTCCTGGCGAGAAGTGGCCAGTGATGTCCCTCAGGGGTCCGTGCTTTTCAACTTCTTTATCAGTGATTTGGATGTGGGGGTGAAAAGCTCTCTGGCCAGGTTTGTGGATGACACAAAGTTATGGGGAAATGTGGCCATGCCAGAAGATAGGTTGCAGATACAGGCAGACCAGAACTAGATGAAGTCAGAAGTGTAAGGTGCTCCAGTGGGGGGAAAACAATCCTCAACATACCTACAGGCTCTGGGGTGATGATCTGACTTGCACCACAGCCAAAAGGGACCTGGGGTAGTGATCGACCATCACATGAACATCAGCCGGCAGTGCAATGCTGTGGCCAGCAGAGCAAACACCACGCTGGCATGCATTAACCATTGCATCTCATGCAAAACTAAGGAAGTGATACTCCCACTGCACTCTGCACTGGTGAAACTGCAGCCAGAGTACTGTGTCCAGTTCTGGGCACTGCACTTCAACAAGGATATGGAAAAGCTTGAGAGGGTCCAACAAAGAGCTACCTGTATGTTCAGGGAGTTGCCAGACAAGGAAAGGCTGAGAGACTTGGGCATCTTCAGCCTACAGAAAAGAACGCTGAGAAGGGACTTGGTAGCAGCTTACCGCTATATCAGGGGAGTACATCAAGAACTCAGTGATCAGCTGTTCACCAGGGTACCCCTGGGGAAGACCAGGAGTCATGGATACAAACTCCTGGAAGGTCACTTCAGGCTTAATACCAGGAAAAACTTCTTCATAGTCAGGGTGTCCAGACAGCGGAATAAATTCCCTCCAGTGGTGGTGCAGTCATCTACCCTGGAAATCTTCAAAAGGAAACTGAACAGTCACCCCTCTGGGGTCACTTGACCCCAGTTGTCTTTTTCTGCTTAGTGCAGGGGGGCTGAACCCAATGATCTACAAGGTTCCTTCCAGCCCCTTATAGTCTATGAATCCATGGGATACCAGACCAAAAGCTTTTCTGAAGTCAAGATATATGACATCAACTTCTTCTCCCTTGTCCAGGTGATAGGTCACCTGGTCATAGAAGGAAATGAGATTGGTCAAACAAGACCTACCCGCAACAAACCCGTGCTGGCTGTCCCTTAGAATGTTAGCCTGGGCCAGTCCCTCAAGGATGGCCTCCTTCATAAACTTTTCTAGGATATTCCCCAGGATAGAAGTCAGGCTAATGGGCCTGTAGTTAGCTGGATCCACTCTCCTCCCTTTCTTGAAGATCGGCACCACATTGGCCTTCTTCCAGTCTTCAGGCACTACACCAGAGCGCCAGGAGTTTTCAAAGATCTGTGCCAGGGGCTGGGCTATGACGCTCACCAGCTCCTTGAGTACCCTGGGGTGCAGATTGTCAGGGCCAGCTGACTTGAAGGTATCCAGCTTCTCAAGGTGTTCCTTCACAAGGTCAGCATTTATGGAGGGTAGGGGATCCCCATCACCCAGATTTCCCCGTCCCATAGCAGGCATGGGCATCCTGTGTGACTGATGAAAGACTGACGCAAAGTACCTATTTAATAGGTTGGCTTTTTCCTGGGCGTCAGTTGTCAGTTGCCCCATCTGGTTTAGCAGGGGTCCAACATTGCCCTTGCTTTTCCTCCGGCTCCCCACATATCTGAAAAAGGACTTTTTGTTGTCCTTGATGCCTGAAGCTAGTTGGAGTTCAGTTGCAGCCTTGGCTTTCCTGGTTTGGTCCCTGCAGGACCGGACAAGCGCGGAGTAATCCTCTTTGGAGGTGAATCCCGTCCTCCATCCTTTGTAGGCTTCTGTTGTGGTCCAGTATAGTGCACGTGCTGGTGGCCATGTGTGACCCGAGGGTGAAGGGAAGTGTATGCGCCAGCAAAACCCTGAGTCACTGGACAGAGTCTGGGAGGCAGAAGGGTAAAGTCAGGGGGATGTGAAAGAGGGGAATCCACTTTGCCATGCCATCACTCCCAACAGCAGCCAATCTCCTCCATGACAGGTGCTGCCAATGTGGGCCAAGGGCATGGCTTCCACAATGGGGTCTAGACGCACCAGACCCCAGCATCAGGCAGGCAGCACCGAGGCCTCAATGACTACCTATCTTGGCAAGGACGTGGAGCCACTGGACTGAGACCCCTTGGCCCATTAGGCAACCTGCAGCCAGATGTGGCAGGATCTGGCCACAGGTGCCTGGGAACACCTGTCCTGTTCACCGGCCAGTGTTCCAAGCGAGACGGCGTTCAGCTTTGCTGGGGATGCTGTGACACCCCAGGGCAGCTGCTTGGATCTTGGTTGGGTGGAGCAGCTAGTGCTCCTGAAGATGAACTTCCCATTGCTGGGGTTACCCAAGCTAAACCTGCAAACAGAGTGAATGCCATGCTCCTCACTCCATCTACACCTATTTTCTTTTCTTTTCTTTTTAACCATTTAATGCCCCGCTCTCAATTGGAGAAAGCACTCACTGCATCATCAGCCAACAGGGGAAGAATATATCCCTGCTGAGTTCCTGTGCCAGGATGAACTTGGAGGTATGAACTGGGGCTAATGGGAAGGAGGAGGCCCCAGGTCCTGGGCATAACCTGAAACTGCACCCTGCCAGGGTCAGCAGGCCTGGTGGGACTGCCAGCACTGTAGCAGCCCCAGGAAATGCCAGGACCGAGGATCTCCCAGGTGAAAGGTGGGTAGGAGGTGCCTTATAACCTCTAGCCACCACACACACATACAGTCCTGGCTGGGGAAAGCCCAGACCTGTAAGTTCTTTGAGAAGCCAGAGGCCTGCTGGTTGCAGCAGAATTGTGAGGCTTCGGGTGAACTTAGCTGCCTGGGATGCCATCTGCAAGGCATGGGCTTTTGGGTTTAAAACCCTTTGTCAGGCTGAGGAAGCATCTAGTTGGTGTGTGTGTGCTCTTCCTGGATGGAAGGACTAGTAAATAAGCCAGAGGCTGGCATGCAGTGCAGGCAAGAAAGCCAGTCAGTGAAAATGGAAATGGAGATGTCAAGGGGCGAGAGACAGGCTGGGGTATGGGGAAGGGGGATGTAGCAGGTAAAAGTGGAGAGGTGCCACTTGTAGTCATATAGCTTTCTGGCCCTTTCCCAGAACTGAGTTGTTTCTTTGAGTTCTGTCCCCTCTGGACTGTGCACTTTGTTGCTGGAGGGTTTT
The DNA here is from genome assembly GCF_052110815.1 of Crocodylus siamensis. NCBI lineage: Eukaryota > Metazoa > Chordata > Crocodylia > Crocodylidae > Crocodylus > Crocodylus siamensis. The sequence goes on along the minus strand of NC_143396.1, from coordinate 223,862,911 downwards.
GATCATCACCATTCCCCATGAAACCTAGTTTAACTCCCTCCTTACTAGGTTGGCTAGACAATGCCCAAAAATGCTCTTTCTCCTTCTCATCAGATGGATCACATCTCTTGATAGAAGCTCACCTCCCAGAAACATCCACCTGTTGTCAAAGAAGCCCAAACTTCCACAAAGACACCACCATCTCAGCCACACTTTCACTTCCAGACTATGACAGTCCCTGCCTTCTACAGGAAGGATCAATGAGAACACCATTTATGCCCCAAGTTCCTTAATCCTCCTGCCAGGAGCCTCATAGTCACCTCTGATATGGTCAGTGTCATTCCTGATAGCATCATTGATGCTTACATGGACAAGCAGGAAGAGGTAGTGGTCCGAAGCATGGATAAGATTTGGCAGACTCTCCAGGCCCCAAATCTGGACATAAATTGGTGTCTGTGTCCCCCATAAGAAGGAAGTCATCAACCACCACCCCTCTTCTCTTCCTTCTTGGTGCTCTGGTCCTGGATCCCCTGTCCTTGAGGCTTTTGCACTTCTTGTTCTCTAGGATGCTGCCTCCTCTGTCTCAAGGCTGCACATGTCCTCTAGGGCTGTGCAGAGATTCAGTCCAATTTGGTGGCTGAATCTCTGAATCCAAATTGAATCAAGAGACCCTTTAATCTCTTGAATCAGAACCCTCTGAATCGATTCACAGAGATTCGATGATTTGCACATAGACACAGCTTTAAATGTTTTTTTTTACATACCTCAAGGTACCAGGTTGCTCATGAATGTTGTGATGCTGGGGCAGATGGAGCACCCCATGGGAGGGTCCCCAGCCCCCCCCCGGGGGGGGGGTCCCCAGCATGCTTGGCAGCAGACCTGGAAGTGGGTTAGAAGCACTTCTGGTCCACTTCCAGGTCTGTTGGAGAGCTTGCCGGGGGGGGCCCCCCCACCTCCCTGGCTCAGCAACTGGTGCCTCCTGGGTCTGGGGTGGGGGCACCCAGGGTCCCCCCGCAGCCAATCGCCGAGCCAGGGGAAAACGGGGTGGGGGGTCCCTCAGTGGGCTTGGCAGCGGACTGGAAGTACTTCCGGGTCTGCCACTGAGCACGTGTGGGGCCTTCCCGTGCTCCTGTGGGATGCTCCATCTGCCCCAGCATTGCAGCGTTCATAAGATGCACCTTGAGGTATATAAAAAAAACATTTAAAACCATGTCTATGGCTGAATCGCTGATTCTCTGGAGCAGCATGACATTTTCAGATTTGGATTCGGCCAAATCTAATCGGGACAGTGATCTGAATAAAAAAAATTGAATCACCACCCCCAATTTGGGCTAAATCTGAATCTGAATCAAATATGGTCTGTTTTGCACACCCCTAATGTCCTCCCCTCTGTCTCTCCCTCATCAGTTCCATTGCAGAGTGTTTGAAAGCAGTTCCTTACTCAATCCACTCCTTCAATTCTGGGGGACCTCCTTCTTCAAGTAGTTACATGCTGCCACTTCTCCTCATTGCCCTTTGGCCTCTTCAATACCAGCCTCTCATAACTGTCATGCAAGTAATCTTTCTGGTTCTGGATGTAAAGCAGCATGGATACCCAGGCTTCCAATTTGTGAATGTTTTCCTTGAGGGCAGACACTAGCTTACACTTGGTGAGGATGAAATGTTCCTGACCCTCTAGCAGGAATAGGAACACGGTGCATCCCACCCAGGTCATAACTATTGACCCAGACTCCATTTGTATCTCCTTAGCTACTTGGAGCACTCCTATTCTGTAAGGATAAAAAAAGAGATGGGGGAAGCAGAAGGAGGGGAGAAAAAAAAAAAAAGACTTGCCACAAGAACCTGCACATCAAGCATCCACACCAGGGTCCTTGCCCATGTTCCCACCCAATTGCACATACAAGCATGTGCACAGAGTCTCCTGCTCCCTGACTATCTCTTGGGGCTAACTCTCTAGGCAAGCTCCTTTTCTGTTTTCTCATGGTTCACTAGGAGCTACCTTTTTATAAGGCTGCCTATTGTAGCTCTACCCCTCAGTTACCTAAAGCAGACCTACCCAGAGCAAGCCCTGTCATCTAGTCACTCCAGAAGGGGGAAGAAAAGAAAGGGAGAGAGAGAGAGAGAGGAGAAAAAGAGGGAGAGAAAAGCAACCACACACCACAAGAGTGGGGAAAAACTCCAAAACACACAACAGGCAAACACTGGCAGCCATGAGCCACGCCAAGTCACTAGCACAAAGAAAAGCCTCTTCAAGGCAGTCCCACACTTGAGCTGCTTATCCCAGAGCCACTGCTTTCTGTTTACTGCTCTATCTAAGGTCACACAGTCCAACCCTTGCTCAAGCCAGGATCATCCCCGGGCTCTGATGGCTCTAGCAACTGTTGAGGCCTTCTTCTTCTCACTCAACACCCGTACAGTGGTAGAGTGCATGGTCAATAATATGAGACAGGACGGGAAAGGAAGAGAATCTTAGCACAACCAAAAATCAGTGCAAACTTCTCTTTTTTTTGCATACCAGTTTAACAGGTTGCACTTCAGTTTTAGTTTACACTAACCTGGCTGCACCTCCACTGACGCTTATAAAGCACATTTATTTCTTGTTAGCAGTCAATAGGTCTAACTATATTGTTCTTCAGCTTTTCCTTGTGTATGTGAGTTTAATAAAGTTCTGTGTTTGTTTAAGCACTTGCTTTATCCACCAAATTGCAAGGAAACAGGAAGCTGCAGTTATATCAAGCGGTTTTATTGAAGTATATAAAGAAAAAAAGCAAGCACTCTATAATAGCCAATAAAGTGGCACCCCAGGTCCCCTGATCAATAGCACAGTCAGTTATGTTTAAATTGAAATTTGAATTCAAACAAATCAACGCTTACCCAAAGCAATCCATTAAAATTATCCGATGCAAAATGAGCCATGCAAATTAGCAGTCCACTTACCCTACATATTAAAGAAATTAAACAGAATGGGGATTTTAAAGCCTTGTATCGGTACAGGTTCCACTGTATTTTGCCATCCACAAAACAGCATATGTATAACAATCAATTACTCATTAAAATGCCACATTTAGCATGGATGTGAGTGTACATGTCAGCCATAATTTCCCTAGCCTTCCTGAATCCTGGGCTCATTATTGTTTATGGGATATTTTCCAGTCATCTGAGACAGCTAAGTAGTCTGTCAGTTCACAAAGGCTATTCCATGCAAAAAATTCTCATCTTGGTAAAGAGGCAGTTAAGCAAGGGAGATTCTAGTCTGACATACCCTTTGTGCTATTACTACATGCTCATAATCACTGTGAGTGAATTTCAAGAGGATTTTAAAATTAAAAAAACATATTTTTATTTAAACTATAAACAGTAATAATGAAAATAAACTATAAGATATCAAACTGATTGTATTCCATGGACAAGTCACTTCAACTTTTTGTCTCTGTTTTCTCATGTGTAAAATAGGGATGATTTTATAGATGCTAAGGCCAGAAAGAACCTTGTGAACATCTAATTAAAGGGTGCGTGCATAAATTTAATGTCATGACTCTCCTTTATCATTAATTTCCTGTCTGCTATTTAATTCATCTAGAAATGCCACATTTTGGTATTTGTGACATCATCAGAAATGACTAATTTCAGACACTAGACTGTTGTATCATTGAATGAGAAGGCAGGATGGTAGGCTGGCTGGAGAGAAACACTGGTTTACACATATATGCTTTGTTAGCCTGCAATGATGAGAAAAGGAACATTAAAAACATAGAGCAGTTTTATGGAGAAAATATCAGGGGTCTTGTTTGCAGAATTACAGAGCACCCACAATTCCTTATAAAGTCAGTGAGAACTATGTGTGATTAGCACTTCTGAAATTAAGACCCCTGGATTTTATAACACTGCCAGATTTTTTGGCTGTGTTTTTTTAAACATCTGCTGTATAAATGCAATGAAGTCTAATGTTAGATTTGTCTTTCCCTTAAGATACTCAGAATCTTTGATGCAACATAGTCTTTTGGCTCAAGGGATTGGTAATGGGATACAGAGCCTTTCACCTACAGGTCACTAGTTCAAATCTGGCTCAAGTCAAGAGACCAATTGGCTCTGGGAGAGATTATTGTTTCTCTTTTAGGTCACTGGTTTGGATCCAGCACAGATCAGTAGTTACCGAATGTTGTTACCATCTGACAGCTGTATAGTACTCTAAACAAAATACATTTGTGGCTTCAGTGCAGTTCCTAATGGTCAAGTGCCTATATTACAACTGGCCGGCTTGATGACAGTCTTGGAAAGAAAGGCAAAGGACTGAATGGGCTATAGAAGACTCTTTTCTAACTTTGAAAGTGGAGTCTCAACTCAAAGGTGAAGCACAGCTGCATGTCAGTGGGGCAGTAGTATATGTAGAGATAGTAACCAGGACACCAGCCCCAGGCACCAGTTTATAGAGGGCACCAGGATGGCACCACAGTAGCAGTCCCCAGGGAGCCTAATGCCCATGCTGGAGGGCTGGTGGCCAGGATTTGGGGAACAGTAGGAATACTGATATTTTTAGTTGCTAATAGGGTCAATTCTTGGGCTAGCAGGTTTAGGGTAAAATGTTCTAGCTTTGTTTGCTGGACCAGTTATTCCATTACAACTAAAATGTGGTGTGAGGGGCCAAGGCCCCACCTAATTCTGCTCTACATTCAGATTTCAGAACCTGCCTGACACCGAAGACAATTATAACCAAGTGAGAGGGAAAGAAGGAAGTAGCTATTGACAACCACAAAGCATCAGCCCTGCTTCCATTCCACGTACAGAAAGGTACATCAAGAGATCATACTGATACTGATCATACTGATCTCTTGATCACACTGATCATCAGCACCATGCTGATGAACAAAATGGGATGAACGGCATCGTCATTCTGCTCACTAGTTAAGAGCTATCAAAGGTCTCTGTGCTGTGAAAGCCATAAAGAAAACACCATCCCAACCCTGCAGATCTTATAATCTACATTAGCAAGCAACACTGGAACGCAATGAAAAACCCAAAAAGGTGAAAAATTAAAAGCTTTTTCTTTCATGGAACTGTTTTACTGTCAGAGATTAGGATCTGCGAACCTCGCATGAGTCTTTCAGGAGATCTGAAGGCTGACAGGATTAGGGTTACCACATCTCCAGAATCAAAAAAGAAGATACCTGTGGGAGGGGAAGGGGCAGTGATAGGCCTGTGCCCTGCCCCTGTCCCTCACTCCCCAGTGGTAACACATGCACCCCCTGTCAGGTCACGCTCCCTGTTTAGGCGATGGGCAAGGCAGGCAGGAGCACCGGTGTCCCCTCTGCAAGCTCCGGCTGCGGAGTGGGGCCTCCAGCAAAAGCAGCTGTGCCACTTCTGGAAGTGGCCACGGGACTTCTGGAAGCAGCGCAGCCACTTTTTGGTGAGTGAGATCAGCCGCATGGGGACCTCCTGGTCAGTGCGATGGGCTGCTGGGGACCCCCCACCCGGTCAGTGAGATCAACTGCAGGGGCATGCCCCCGGTCAGTGAGATCAGCCATGGGGGATTCCCATCCCCCATCAGTGCAATTGGCTGCTGGGGACTCCCACATCACTGACTGGTGTCAGGGGGGGCACATGCTCCCCCTGACTCAAGAGGCACCAGTCACCCATGCCTAAGCCCCTTCCCCCCCAGCCCTGCCAGTGCCCCTCACTTCCAACCCAGCAGCCCCTGCTCCCCACAAGCCCTGGCAGTGCTCCAGCCCAGAGCCTCCTGCCCACCCAGCCCTACTGGTGGTCCTCACTCCCAACCCAGAATCCCCTGCTCCCTCCAGCCCTGCTGCCCACACCCACACACACACACACGCTGGGGCCCGTGTACAGAGCATGTGACCCCCGACAGCCGATCAATCACCTTGCCTGCTGCTCCCAGCCCCAAGCCTCCAAGCTGGTCATGCCTGGAAAAAGCCAGAGGCGGACCAAAAACCCAGACATCTGCTTGCATTTTAAAAACCTGCCTAGACACAAGGACAGGGGGCCAAAAAAGAGGGCATGTCCAGGCAAACTCAGATATATGGTAACCCTAGACAGGATGAATATGTCCAGATACAGGAACATCACAGCCTTGGAGAGGGACAGAAGATTGAGGGACAAACAGACAGGTGAAATGCTTTCTGCAGAAGTCAACTATGGTTAGGAGCAATGAGTAGACTGTTATCACACCGCTGAAATCATCTTTTGTGTATCAGTATGATCAGAAATTCTCTAAGCAGACTGTGCATGTGGGCTGTACTAAAAAGTTTCAAATACAGGATATGGAATCTAAAACAAAGAACAGTGTCAAAGATAGCAAGATCATTTCAGTGTTCAAAATAGGCAGTCAGGTGATCACAGGAAGTCAGGTTTGGGTGCCTGAGGTAAGAAAACCTTATGCAGCTTCAAGCGCTTGTGACGCATTCTTTTCCATTTAAGTGTAAATAGGGCATGTGATCTCACTCGCACTCTCTACCATACCACTCTGAGGTGCCAAAGGAGGAAACCACACTGCAGAGAGGAAGCAGTGAACTTAGTTTAAACGGGTTACAGGTTTTAACACACTTTATCTTAACTTGCACTAGCTATTAAGCCTTAAAGTAGCAATAGTGCTCAAGGGATTATAACAGCTGAAAGTGGTAACAAGTTACCAAACAATTTCAGTGGAAACATTCATATGGATAAGCACTCACCAATACGTATGAGGCCAACAGCAGGCTTTAATTAGAGAAACAAGTTATTAATCTGTAGTTCGCCATTACCAAATATACCCTCATAAAATGCAAATTGGGAGTTGATCATTTAAGAAATATGGAACATAACAGTTCCACTTCATAAAAGAAAAAAATAGGTTTGAATTTTTTTCTTCTTCTGATGGAAACAATAATGATAACTTAAAGAAAACAAGCAAAAAAAAATCCCATGAGCAACAGAGTAGGCTGGATTACCGTATGTCCAGGTTTTCCCAGACATGTTCTCTTTTTGGGTCCTCCCATCTCCATCCAGAAGGTTTTCTAAAATATCAAGAAATGTCAAGGATTTTGTTCTGCCTCTGCTTTCCCAGCACCTCCCGGCTTGCCCCAGCAAGGAGCTGCTTGGTGCTGGGGGAAGCAGGGGCAGAACAACTGGATGCAGGGGCATCACATGCTCTGTGTGTGGCCCCAACAGGTAGGTAAGCATATGGGGAGCGGGGGTTGGAAGGCCAGGGTTGGAGACTGTCGGGGGGGGGGGCTGTATGGATGCATGTGTGCATGCCTGCCAACACTGAATGGGGCTGCAGCAGGGCAGGGAGGTAGGAGACATGCCTGCCCCTCTAGCAGGTGAAGGGGGTGGGGATTTTTCAGGCGAAGCAGGTAGCTGCATGGGCAGCAGGACTGGGCTCCAGCATGGGCTGGGGGGCTGCAGGTCAGAAGTGAGGTGCACTGGCAGGGCAGGGGGGTAGGTAGGGGCTACGGGTCAGGAGTGAGTTGTACCACCATGGTCTGCAAGGTGGGTACTGTGGGTCAGAGGTGAGGAGTAGCACCATGACTGGGAGGTGGTGGGCTCTGGCTGGGGAGTGAGGGGCAGGGCATGGGCATATCACTGCCCCACAATCACACATACCACCAGCCCCCACAACAGGTGTCTTCTTTTTTGAAACTGGAAATATGGTAACCCTAAGACAGATAGTCAATACCCAATGCCCTGGTGGTCTGGGTACTTACTTGGAGTATAGGAAATGTCCCTACTCCAAATCAGGCACAGAAGAGAGTTAATTTGGGTCTCCCATATTCTAATAACTAGTTCAGTGTTCTACCTGCCATCTGGGACCAAGCAAAGCTTTCCTGCAGAAATTTTCACTGCAACCAGTATTTCCACACAACATTGAGGTTTTGGTGAAGGTGCATTTTTCAATGGCAAAATATTGGCAATGTTTTTTCAATCAGTTCTATTAAGAAATACTTAATACAGTTCCATTCAGCTGGAACTCCATTGCTTTATAAGCAAGGAAGCAAACAATGTTTACTATTTATTTTTTCTGTCTCTAGGATGAGGTATACTGGGCTAGATACTCAGATGCAAATTTTAAGACAGCTCCTTCCACCTGTCCTGCTTTCATATCCTAAATGTAAAGGTTGCTGGGTGAAACAATTAAACAACAATACTGCACTATCTTGCACAGGTTGGACTGGCCTGTTAAGTGTCATTTTGCTTTAAACTAGGTTTGCTGGGGGATGGAGACCAAAGCCCTGAGCTAAGTGGATAAGTGGGTGACCTGGAGGAAGCACAAGCAAGAGGGGACAACAGGGGAGGCCTCCTCATTTTTTCTGAGAAGGCAGGGCAATTGGCTAGTTGCCTCAGGTGTCTGTGCATGAATGCATGGAGCCTGGGAAACAGGCAGGAAGCACTGGGAGCCCTCACACAGTCAAGGAACTATGATGTGACTGGAATAAGAGAGACTTGGTGGGAGCTTGCTTGACTGAAGTACTGCCATGGATGGGTATAAACTGTTCAGGAAGGATGGGCAGGGGAGAAGAGGAGGAGAAGGAGTTGTGCTTTATGCAGAAGTACTGTATGACTGTTCACAGCTCCAGTATGAAACTGTAGATAGGCCTCTTGAAAGTCTGTGGGTTAGGGTCAGAGAGTGGAGCGGTGAACGGGAACTACCCAAATCTCTAAATCTACTCTGAATCTTTCTGAATCGATTTGGACCTTTTTATTGGTCTCCCAATTTAATTCAAAATTTGGAGATTCGGCCACCAAATCAGGCCGAATCTCCTTTGAATCATATCAGCAACTGAAGCTTCTCGCAACCCTACTGGGGACAACTTCCCAGTACAAGTGCTGGAGAGACCAACTGGGGGCCATGCTCTTCTTGACCTGCTGCTCACAAACAGGGAACAACTGGTGGGAAATGTAGAAGTGGATGTCAACTTGGGCAGCAGCGATCATGAGGTGACTGAGTTCAGATTCCTGAGGAAAGGAAGGAAGAAGAGCTAGTACCCTGGATTTTAGAAAAGCAGTCTTTGACTGACTCAGGGAACTGATAGATATCCCTTGGGAGGCCAGTCTGAGGGGGAGAGAAGTCCAGGAGAGCTGGTTGTATTTTAAAGAAACCTTATCGAGGGCACAGGTATGAACCATTGCACAGGAAGACTAGTAAATATGGCAAAATACCAGCTTGGGTTAGCAGAGAACTCTTTGGTGAGCTAAAAGACAAAAAGCTATCTTACAAGAAGTGGAAGCTTGGACAAACAACTTGGGAGGAGTGTAAGAATATTGCTCATGCATGCAGGGATTAAGTCAGGAAGGCCAAAGTGGAACTGGAGTTGCAGCTAGCAAGTGATATGGAGGGTAACAAGAAGGGTTTTTACAAGTATGTCAGCAACAAAAGGAAGATCAAGGAAAGTATGGGTCCCTTACCGAATGGGGGAAACAAGCCAGTGACGGATGATGCAGAAAAGACTGACGAACTAAAGGTTTTTTACCTCACTCTTCACAGGCAAGATCAGCTCCCAGACTACTGCATGTGATTGCAGAGTCTGGGGAAGAGGTGAGCAGCCAACAGTGGGGAAAGATCAGGGACTCTTTAGGGATTGTTTAGAAAAGCTGGATGTGTACAAATCCATGGGGTTGGACATGATGCACCTAAGGGTGCTGACGGAGCCGGCCAATGTGAATTCAGAGCCCCTGGCCATTATCTTTGAAAACTCATGGCGACTGGGAGGACTGGAAAAAGGCAAATATAGAGTATCCATCTTTAAGAAAGGGAAGAAGGAGGATCCAGGGAACTGCAGGCTGGTCAGGATCACCTCGGTCCCTGGGAAAAATCCCAGAGCAGGTCCTCAAGGAATCCATTTCTGAGCACTTGGAGGAAAAGAAGGTGATTAGGAACAGTCAACATGGATTCACCAAGACCAAGTCATGCCTGACCAACCTGATTGCTTTCTGAGATGACTGGCTCCGTAGATACAAGAAGAGATGGACCTGATATACCATGACTTTAGCAAAGCTTTTTTATATGGTTTCCCACAGCATTCTCACAGAATATGAGCTAACCATTAGCCCTAATCAAGAAGGCTAACAGCATACTGGGCTTCATTAGTAAGAGCACTGCCAACAGATCAAGATAAGTGATTATTCCCATCTATTCAGTACTGGAGAGCCCACATCTGGAGTACTGTGTTCAGTTCTGGGCTACCGACTACAAAAAGGATGTGGACAAATTAAAGAGAGTCCAGAGGAAGGCAGCAAATATGGTTAGAGGGTTGGCGCACATGAATTATGAGGAGAGGCTAAGAGAACTAGGCTCATTTAGTCTGGAGAAGAGAAGACGGAGGAAGGATTTAATAGTATTCTTCACGTACCTGAAGGGTGGTTCACAAAAGGATGGTGGCAGATAACAGAAGAAGGAGCAATAGTTTCAAATTGCAGTAAAGGAAGTTTAGGTTAACTATTAGGAAGAACTTTTTCACAAGGAGAATAGTAAAGCAGTAGAACAGGTTACCCAGAGAGGTGGTAGAATCTCCATCCTAGGAATTTTTTAAGACCCAGCTAGACAAAGCTTTGGCTTGGGATTATATAGTTGGAGAAGGTCCTGTTTTGAGCAGGGGGGGTAGACTAGATGACCTCCTGAGGTTCCCTCCAACTCTAACTTTCTATGATTCTATGATATTAGTTCCAATATCCCCTCTTCTGCCTTCAGAATGGCCTGTCATTCTGAGTGAAGGAGGAAACAGTAGGTGATATAAAGCCACTTTTGCTGGTTTCCTGCCACCCAGTGATTCCTTTACAGAAGGTAGATCCCTAGCTGGCTCTTTAAACTTGTTTTCCATTTCCTTTGTACTGTCAGAGAGGTACAAAAAAGGACAGAGCCAGAATACGACCTATAGGTTTCACAAGTTCAGTTTAGACTGCTAGCTTATCAAATCTTTTATTTTGAGCCCAAGAGTGCTAACCTACTCTCATGATCTGCAAAGCCTGGCTGAGGGTAAACAGGATAAACACTCAGGCATTTAAGCTCACTCTGAGCTTGGCACTGTAATGGCTTGACTACTACTGTTACCCAAATCATCTAGTTGAAAGGTAGTTGAACTATGTCGGCTCTACATTGCCATCACAGTGTAGACATGCCTTCAGGAAACGGAGAGTTAGGTAGTTGTTGATCATAAGCCAAGGCAGGTGAGTCTAGAAACAAAATCACTCCACCCCATTAATATTGTTTTCTTTGGTGTTTATTACACATTAAATTGTATGAACAGAACGTGGCCAGAAACTTTGTGGGTTGGTGTTATTCCAGTTGAACAACAGCCTTGGAAAATAAGCTAAAAATTCCAAGAACAATTGGGGGGTTTTACTGCACAGAACCTGGACCTACTCTGAATTTTATCTCCAGCAACTCAGATCATGACCTTTGTCACAGGCTGTTATTGGCTGATACTACATATCTTGAATGCACTGAAGCTTATCTTAACTTCCAGTTTCACTTACAGCCTCCATTCACAGAGCTCATCCAGGCATATGCTTATTTAGTTTTGGACACTGAAAAACACTGCAGTTGTTCATCTTCTGAAGAGAGTCACTCACCTTTCACCTGGTGCCTGCCACCACCAGACTAGGTTCCTACAGCATGTTTCTGCTGCTTTAAAGAGTTTTACAAATGTTAATTATGCCTCAAAACACAACAATCACTACTTCATCTTCCACGAGTAAGAACACACTAACATAGCCAATTTAGAGCTATAAAAACTGAATGGGGGGAGGGAGCGGAAGGATGAGGGAGACCTGACAAATGTCACAAAGTAATATCGTGGAAGCCATTAAGAAGGGATTCTGGCACTCAGGGGATGTCTGTACTACAAGTGGGAGATGTGTTTAAGCATAGATAAATACAATCGCCAGCTTTGATCTAGCCGGCACAAGTGACAATAGCAGCAAAGACATGGCAGCACATACTTTGGTGTAGCCTAGCAACTTGAGTATGTTTCCAGGTCCCTGGGGGACTTGCAGTGACTGCACTCAAGCCCATGCCACCATGTCTTCTTCATTGTGTTTGTTGCCCCAGGCAGAATGGGTGTGAAATCACATTTCCTGACCGCAGTGTGGGCTACCCTAGTCCTTTCTGCTAGTCACTACGCATGCAGTCATACTGCTAATCACCTGGAAATGGACTGGCTGACTTGTTCTCTGTGTGCTTGTATGGAAAACAATTCATACACTGGTATAATAAGAGATGTTTGAGGCATGAAGGGTGTATAATTAAGCAGGTCCTATGGAAAATATGGAATTACTTAACCCCACTCTGATTATTCTTGAGAAAACAGCAGCACCTACCAGGCAATGGACTTTTCTAGAGACCTAACAGCAAGCAGTTCCAACCATTTTAAAGATAATTCTGGCTTCAGACTTGCTATCAATAAATTTAATTAAAAAGCATGTTGCATCACTTACAGTTCTTCCTCAAATTCAGCTGACAAAATCCAGTCCAGATGTTTGCTTTGCAAGAACAACAACAAGCAACAAAGTTAGGCAAGAACTTGAAAACTTAATAAGTAGAATAGGAATTAAAATGACAAGAGAAGGGAAGGGGGGGGGGAACCTGGCTAAAATCTGATATTAGTTTAAGAGGAACACAATAATTAATCTATCTTGTGCATAAGACATCAAATTTATTAGATTTTTTTTCCTTCAAAGCCACAGGGGCTTGGCTGGTAAAGCCTGAAATTGTTGTTCCATAACCTCTACTTTTAAGTTAAACAAATGATCTCAGATTTTGGAGCAGTTTTTGACTCAGGGGAAACTATGCCATTAACAGTGTGCCAGAAACACAGTTAATTGATGCAAGACCCCAGAACAGCCCAAAAAAGCACAGACACCCCTGGTACACATTTCAGGGAAATGACTGAAAGGCCACAGAGCTTCACTAAAATGTGAGATGTAAATGGGGCCATTTGAAGGACTCTGTATCAAAAGAGTAAATTAAGTTCAGGAGATACTAATGTGTTTACCTAAAAAGTACTGTGAAGCAAATACGGTCCATTGTAACCACATGTCCAATGTGGAAAGAGGGAGCAGATCTTCTGCTCCATTTTCTGATATATAAGTAGTTTTTAAGGGACTATCAGGTTACAGATGCAAAGTATCAAAAGAATAATTTCACTCAGATACAGCATATACTGTGACCATCCTGTAGCAAGAGTCATTGTTGACTTATTTTCTTGAACAACTCTGGAGATTACAGCCGCTAGCTGACTCCACTGTTTGTGTTTCACTCTGAATGCTCTCTACACACCTGCATGAAAGAAAACCAGTCCAGCAACATCCTTAAACAAAGGACACTGTACAGAGCTCTGAACACCCAGACTTGCACAGACTGCCACACACAGGCTAATTTTGTGAAAAACACTATTTTATCCAAACTATGAGCAATTGTCAAATTTTTCTGCATTCCTCCCAATATTGTTACCAATTTCCAAGATATGTTTATACAAACAAACAAATTCTCCCAGCCAGCCAGGCTCTTCCCTCTGCCCAGCACAGTAATGTCACAGTTACATGTGTTCATTTCAATACCTGTGAAGTATGTCATCACAGGTCCCAGATTATAAGATCATGAATGATGTGGGCAGTCCAGAGGAAGATGTTTATTAAATAGGAAAGTATCTCTTGAGATCCATGTGACTTACTGGTTATAAAAATTACTTGAAAAAAAAGTTTTCAGACCTTGTATTTTTAACATGCCTTATTTAGGATCAAGCAACAGCACAGCACGAGAATCAAAACCCAAGGAGAGCTATAATCTGGGGTTGCTCCAAACTGGGCACTTCATATGGTGAAGACTGTTCTCATGGTTTTTATCTGGTCCTAATCACAGAAAGGAGCCTCAGGAATCTCAATTTTGCAGACTTACATGGAATTACAAGACACTGCCTTTTGTTTACTTCTCCATCTATAGCCCAGAATTGTAAGATCTCCGCTAACATCAACAGGAGAATGCTCAGTTCTATTAATGCAAACACAGAATTGTAAAGAATTTAGCTCATTCCTCTGCTAATGCAGAATGCTACTCTGCAGTGCTGTATATTGCCCAGTCTAGTATTAAGTGGCGTAAGCAATGGTGCCAGGGCCATCAGATCATGATTTTGTGGCACAAGCACTGAGAGAGAGCTGTTTGGAAAAGCCAGGTACATTACAAGTAGTAGCATCATAAGCTACTAATGACCAGCTGGTACAAACTCAGCAATTGTGGCTGGGCCAGTCTTGCTACATAAAGAGCTGGGTCTGAGTGCCAGCCAATTTGGACACAAGAGGCATAAACAGGCAATTCCATCAGTTTGGGTGGACTACAAACTTGGAACTATTCGTGATACACCAACCAACCAATGAGTTACACTAGGGGTTGGTTACTTTTTCTGGCAGGGAGCCAGAAATCCAGCTCAGGTCTGAAACTGATGGGCACTTGGATCCAGCCACTGTTACCACTTCTCCCTGCCACCTGGCTGTGGTGCAGCACAGGGAGAGCCCCTCTATGCTGAAGTCCCGGATTCCTGACTACAGCAAGGTGAAGGGAACAGCAGATCCCCTAGCAGCCAGCTGCAATATAGTGCAGGCTGAGTCCCCTGCCTCCAAATGCCACTAAATTCACAGCTCTGCAGTCTAGATCCAAAGGCCCCAGGGTCTGGATGAGGCCTGCAGACCATAAGTTACTGACCCCTGGGTTAAATTATCTTAGTGTTATCAGTGATGTATGATCAGTGATGTACACTACAATGTAAAGATACTCATTTTGTTAGAATCACAGGGTTGAAAGGGACCTAAAAGGTTGTCTATTCTTGCAACTTGCTCTGTATGAAGGATACCACAATTTCTCTAGTGACATTAAGAGATTCCATACTCAGGAACTCTGCCTTGATATTCAGCTCAAGTATTCTCAAGTATCTCCATGCACCGCCCTGAAATAAATCCTTGCCGTTCTTGACATTCATAGAATTCAGATAACTCCAAAGAGTCATGTCTCTGCTTATTCAGTGACAGTGCCTATGCTGATCTTTTTCTTTCATTTTGTCCATAGTTAATGGTGGGAGTGCAGCTACCTGCATTGAAGCCACTGCCTCATTTAATATTGCTTAAAACAAGTATAGGCAGCTCTGCAATTAAAGACCCAACAAATGCTGGCTGTAATTAAAGAACCAACTCTGCTAACATGGGAACAATGCAACAGTGAGAATTTTTAAAGAAATAAAAAAGGAATAAAATAAGAGCAATAAAAGGCTGAAGAAATAAAATGTAGACCAGGCCTTAAGTTGGTCAATTTAAACACGTATAGTTCTTTCAATATTTCTTCATAAAATCAGTCTGTTGAACCTTATGATCCCTTTGGTTGCTCTCCTTTGAATGCTATTCATTTATTCCGCATCCTTCTACTACATAGCAATGCACTCCTCATTGAGAGCGTGTAACATTTGCTCACATGAAGAGGAAAGCTTGGGAAATCTGTATGCTTTCACTGAATTAAGAGATCAGCCATTTTTGCTTATTTACATCATTGGTTTATGTTTTGGCTTGAACCTATATCCTTTGAAGAGCAGCCCATCTCTGGAAAGAAATTCATTTACATGCCAGAGCATCTCCAGCATCAACTTACAAATAAAGTTAATGGATTATAAACTTGCATCATTTAGGGCACTAAATCACTATCACAATAATAAAGCAGGAAATGCACACAATTTAAGCAGAAACAACAAATATTCTCATTTTTATCATGATTAAGGAGAGCCATTAATCATATAGTCTGCATGTAAGATTAACAAGGAGTCACTTTTTCAAACATCCTGCAGTAAATCCAGAGCAAATCCAGCTGGAAAGTAACCATGGAAGTGAAATTACAATATAAGCACAAGACTGAAGTCTGTTGCCTTTTCCCTAAGAGATGCACACATGCAGCCATCCAGAGACAATCTTGCATGGTCTGATTTTTGATAGCTAGCCATATGCTCTGTGTAATATTGCAGGCCAACTGCCATCCCTTTACAGGAATGCTTTTCCCATCCACATATATTCCAAACATCTCTACTCTCCACATGAAGAGAGTTCAGTTGTGGGTACTCTAAAACTCCACTAAACACAGGACTGGATACTAGAGAAACATGACTCCTCAATTTTACTTTTATTTTCCTTAGCCTTTGTTTATACAGATTTGGGAACAATGTTACCTGAACCAGTCTTAAACATAATTTAGGTGATCTGTGTGGAAGGGGGCAAGTAGAGTTTAGTAAATGTATCTTGGCCTCAGGTTCCATCTTCCCACAGGAAGTATCATGTTGAAGGTCAGGATGCCACATCACAATGCCCTGACATATTTAAAGCACAGTAGAGGCCTGCAGCATCAATAGACCTAAACAATGTTTGAATTGCATTCTGGTCTCTGCCACAGTCTTGCAAACTCCAAGGCTTTAGTATGATCAGGACCAGTCTTTTCCATCTAAGCAAAACTGAAATATGCTAACAGAGAAGTAGGAGACAAACTATCATTAAGTGACCTGGTTTCTTAAGAGTTCTTTTTATGGTGGAGATGAAGGTCTAAATTCCAATCTATACTAAACACAGCTTCTAAATTCAATTTAAACATGGTTTGGCTATGAATAAACTGAGTTAGTTTAAATTTTTTTAGTTATGTAGATGAGTGTTTTCCAAAACACTTAATTTTTTCTTTGGATTATAAACTGTTTACTCATGATAAAAAGATATGTTAAGTCTTCAGAGTGAAATCACAAAAAACAGCAGAATTGGGCAGGAAAAGTATTTTAGCATGCTGGTTCCTGGGGATTCTTTTAAACCTAATATACACAGGCCTTTGACTTCTCCTGTTATTTTTCTATCCTTCCATAAAGTATAATGCTTTCATAACTTAGAACATATCGTTCAAACTGAAGCTGCACTATACTCATATAAACTTTTAAAACTATTTCACTAAGAGATTCATCCATCTATTTAAAAGCCATTACATTTTGCATATGTGCCAGATGCCACCTTTTCCCATTGGCTGAAAAGGACCAAAGTCTGTAAAACCAGAACCAAAATAGGATCTCACTCCCCACATTATGCAGGCAAGATCATCTTATCATTTTGATTAATTCACTTTGGTCCAGGATCCCTGCAAGGATAAGCGCATATTTCTAATTCACTCTGAACATTTAATAATTCTTTTCCTCCATTTTTTCCTCAGAGTAGTCCACTTACCTACTCTAAGGGGACTCAACCCCTTACAGCAAGTATGGAGTACCCACTAAAGATTAATGCTGTCTCTTTTCCTTTCAGTGCACACATGGAACACTATTATTTTTATTTAGCCCATTCATCCCTTCAATTTATGAAATCAATAATGTCTCTCCCCACTGCTACCTGCCTGTCCTGGGATGTTACACCCTATAATATCCCAACTGCTAAAGGGGTAATAGGAATATGAATTGCCTCCTCATCTTGGAACTAACTTGCAGACCCCCGATAGCTGAAAAGAGAAGGCTGCTGGTCAGAGAAGGCAACTCTGGGCCTTACTACACCTTATGCTGAAAACTGCTCAAATGTTGATCAGCTTAGTGGAGCAGTCGCATCTTAAGGTAAAAACCACTTCTATCCTTCACCTGCACAGCTGTGACTTGCCACTAGAGGCTTGGTGAACAGGGGCAGAACCAGCAAGTCACTGCTCCTGCTGGGCAGAGCAAGCGCCACCGCCCTGGAGCACCCAGTGGCCGCAGTGTCTCCTGCCACCGCTCAGACCAGCTCTACTCTCACAGGGCAGAGTGAGCTGGTCCAAGTGTGGTAGGGGAGCAGGCCTCCCACTGCTGCTTGGACCAGTTTGCTCTGCCAGGCAGAAGCAGAGCCAGTCTGAGTGGCAGTGGAAGGCATCATGGCAGCTGGGCACTCTGGAACTGCAGCACTCACTCAGCCTGATGTGCCCAACCCCACTATGCCCCAGTGTCCCCACTCACTCTGACTCAGAAGGAGCCACTGCATCCTGGGATACTGGAGGACTTTAACTTAGACAAAATAGCTGTGGGAAGTCGCCACAACATGAATGGAACAGGAGCAAAATTAAGTGGACTAGAGCTAATCTTGCCCTGGCGTGGCATAACTTTAAACTGAAAAACAAGTGTTTAAGTCACTTAGAAGGTATTAACATGAGTCAATTCATGGGTTAATAGCTCCAGAAGCAACCTAAAATTACCATGTAACGAGGCCCTCAGAGAAGAAGCGGACAAGAGACTGGAAAGGGCTCCTTCAGCAACAGGTTTCCAAGAACTGTGCTGGTAGAGGACCAAAGAGGACCACAGGACATAAAGAAGAGAAATCACCTACCAGAAAAGTGAGGTAGAAGAGTATTGGAAAAAATCGACTTCAAGTGTTTCACACTGGATTCCTGAGCTGGAACCCAGAGGAGTGGGTTTGCCTAGGTCCCCCTACCAGTCCCAAAGGAGGGATTACTAAAACTGCGGAGTCCAGAAATTCAAATCCCAAGGGCCTGAAAACTGCTGAGCCTTGGAGGGGGTACAGGACTCCTGACTTACTAGACTCTTTGTTACACTGACAGGGGAGAGGCTATTGGGGACTGAGCCAGAATCATAACCAAACCACCTGACAGTAGTGTAAGAGAGAAATCAGTGCTGCCTTATCATAAGTCCCCTCATACCAGCAAGACATTGCCAGCGGATGCAGCCAGATTCAGACACTCTTGCTGAAATCAAGGAGGAATATGCTTACACAAATAAAACATAATTTTAGGTGGAGGGAATCTTTCCTCCTCTGTAGACACATCAGACAGTTATTAAAGAACCATTCCAAGTTCACCTCCCCAACACTGTGGGTGTTTATACAGGTGCTCTGGAAGGGGTGGGGGGCCCTTTAATTAGAGTGGCTCCGGAGTGTCATGTGTATCAGCGTCCCCATGCTGAAAAATGGGGGCAGGGATACCTTAACTAAAGCTCATTTAACAAGCTTTCGTTAAAGTGCCCCTGCTGCCATTTTTCAGTGGGGATCCTGATGCATATGGTGCTGGAGTCTGCTAGAGTGCAGTAATTACCTCTCTCCAGCAGACTTGATTAATTGAGTCTGCTCTGACATGCTGTAATTACTTGTCAAACGTGTAAAGATGTCCTGTGACTGCAGAAGCTTCCTACTATTAGACTTCTGTTTTCTTCTAAAAAATCTGCATGTGCAAGTCTCACCAACATTACACGAGAGATCTATTTAAGGGGGAATATAGCCAAAGTATCTTTAACTTTACAGAACAGAAATGAAATATCCAGTCATTAAATGAAACAGAATGGTGTTAATATAGAATAATTAGTAATGATAACCACACACAGGTTGGATTTTATCCCCAAACATTTAGATCTCAGAAAGCCAATTCTAGTGGATTCAAAAGGTAGATTATTCACTTATGAACTGCCCTGTTTAAAAAAAGGATCACAGTAAAACTGGATAATAATCTGACTTATCCTCAGGGTTTCACAAGAGGCTGAGACAAAACATCTCTGCTGTCAAATACAACTTGCGCAAACCAGGCTGTAAAAGGCTTTAAGGAGCTTGCAGCTGTAACACTAAAAGGAATGACCTAGTGTATGTCAAAATGTTATGATTCCTTTGTAATGTTTTTCAATTTATAACATGCTGAAGCATTTCACTGGGACAGGCATGGTTCTGCACCGCTTGTAAAACTGCAAGAAGGATTGTAACAGTTTTAGAAGCTTGCTTAATTGACTCTCTTCATCAGCTCACAATCCTTACAAGATGGATGTGTATGTGCTCTCAAAGAGATTAATACATAGTCTGTTTCTAATAAAAGAGTACCTAGCTTTAAGACATTTAAAGTAAATGTCTGATTATAGTTCTGAAATTTGGGCACTTTTCATGATTTTTTTTTCCCCTACTTGATTTCCTTTCTCTACTCAGTAGCAGAACTGGGGTGTGGTTCATTACAGCATCTGCTCTACTGTCCTCTTTCCAACAGGCAACTCAGTCTCTATTTCTTTTTTTAAGGAGTCTATTAAAGTGCCAGAGGAAAATAAATTAATCCTGAAGTAGAAGCATTATCCCCATTTTAAAAATAGGGAAACTGGGGCACAGAGAAGCCAAGTGTCTCATCTAATCTGAATGAATCAATAGAAAAGCATCCAGATCACCTCTCCTGACTGAGTAATTGCTTCTCCCCTCTACCAAATTTCCAGACCTGTGGGGAGCCCTGATAGTCAGGCATGCCAAGGGCCCAACCTGGGTGCACAGAGTCCAGATGGAGTTGATGTGGGCCCTGATCCTGCCACTTGGGGCCCCAGGAGGTGGTGCAGAGCTGAGGAAGACAGCATGGAGCTCAGGGAGGCATGTGGAGTCCCGGGAGCTGGTGCAGGGCTGCAGGAGGTGGCACAGAGCCCCAGGAGACAGCAGAGGGCTGTGGGAGGTGGTACTGAGCCCCAGGAGGTGGCACAGGGCTGCGGGAGGCACAGAGAATCCTGCAAAGTGGCATGGGGTTATAGGAGGCAGCGCAGGGCTAAGCAAGGTGAATGGCACTCCAACAGGCAGCATGGGGCTGATCCTGGCTCCTGGGGCGCAATCAGGCCTGTGGACTGGCCCCAAGACGTTCATCCAGCCCCCACCAGCATTGAACATTAGTGTTCTAGACCAAAGGCAAAAGCGGGTTGATGGACGAAGGGCTATGTGGTACGTTCCTTCCTTTGATCCCCACATATTGGAAGAACCCTTTTGCTTCATGCTCTGAAGAAACTCAAGATACCAATGACAAGCAAGATTAAAAGGTCAGGTT
Organism: Crocodylus siamensis; assembly: GCF_052110815.1. Lineage (NCBI taxonomy): Eukaryota > Metazoa > Chordata > Crocodylia > Crocodylidae > Crocodylus > Crocodylus siamensis. The sequence goes on along the minus strand of NC_143396.1, from coordinate 223,842,147 downwards.
GAGCCCAGTGTTATACTTATGCATTAAGATGCATTGTTCAAGCAATCTGAGCTGACATTAAAGAGAACTGAAGTGGCAGAAAAGTTAACAGCATCTCCACAGTTAGCACAAACTTACAAACCTAGTCAAATAAAAAATACCTCAAAGTTTCTCAAACAAGCACAAAAAGCAATAGTTGGTCCACTGAGATTAAAGACTGAGACAGTTCTTTCTGTTGCCTTGTGCCTTGACACATGCCAGAGAGGGCAAGGCTCTGTCCTTTTATGCAGAAATGAGCTCATGACCTTTTTCCAAGAACGAGATGGTCTTTGATCTCAGCAAGGGCAGGATCTGGACCTGTAGCTGGCAGATATATTAATATCATAGAACCTTTGGATGGGTAGGGGAGTGCTTCTTGCTCGCACAAACGCATCTCCCTGAACTTCAGCAGGACTGGTTTGATTTTTCCCATGTGGCTTCACTCTTATAGATGATAGGCCTATTTTTAATTGTAACTACCCTCATAAGTGGCTACTTGCATAGCCTTCCACTGCATCTAGCTCCATGTCTTGACTATTCGGCTAAACATGTCTTCCACTAAGGCTGAGTGGTAAGATAGAAAAAAAACCTGTCATATGTTTAAAATAGTTTAGGTTAGACTTGCAGTCAAAATTAGAAAAAAAAATTGCCATAGGTGATTATTTTCATTTACATAACAGAGGTTAAACCAAAGTAATAGTTCTGCCTGGTATTTAGCTTAGGTTCTATCTTCTTTTCCCCCAAACCTAAGGAACAGCACTTTGTGCCTCAAATGTCCAATCTTTCCCAATTGTATAGTTGGTGTTAAAAAAGAAGATATTACCTAACCAACTCTCCTTCTTGTGTATTTCCTGGACTGCTATAGCAGCTCTACATGACTTGTAAGCAAGGCCTTGTGATGAAGGCACTGAACTGAAATTCTAGTGACTGAGTTCAATGCCTGTTTCTGCCATAGACTTCAAGTGTGACTTTGACCAAACTACTTGATCAAAGTACTCATCTCCCCAGTGCAGGGCTAATACTAACCAAACTCCACAAAGGTAATGTTAAAAATAAATAGTTTATAAGTATGAATACATATTTTCCTCAAAATCAAGTTTCGGGAAGGTAAGGCCTACTATGCTGTCTATATATCACCTGGGCTAGGGACAGACATTCAAAATGCCAGAGGCTGAATTGATTCAATCTTTGGAGGTTAGTCTACCATGCCTAGACTGAATCAGTTTGCAACTGTACAGACATTCCCTTTGGACTGAGGAAATGCAGGCACATGCACTCAGGCCAGGAACTGGGGGGCACTAGAGCACAGTCCTCGGCTGCAGGGAAACTGTGCTGGGGGGGCATGGAGCCCCGGCAGTAGCTAAAAGTGAACCGGCCGGGGAGGGAGTTTAATTCCCCCCTCCTTGTTCCACCTGCTCAAACCCAAGCCAGGGTCTGCCTGGTACTGCTCCCTCGCTGCTGGCTGGCAAGGCCCCTGAGGGGGAGACACAGGAAGGGGGGTTATTTCCCTCTGTACCCCACTGCTTCCAGGGGACCACAGTGGAGACTGCCTGCCTCGACTGTGGCTGCCCCTGCTCGCTCTGTGCATGGGGCAAGCAGTGGGATAAACACCCTCATGTCCCCTCTGCTAGATGCTGGAGGGAAAGGAGAATAACCCTCCTCCCTGCCCCCTCACCCAAGTGGCCCTGCCACCCAGCCTCTGGCTGGGCCCCTGACCCTGCTGCTGGAGCAGCGAGGGGACAGGGCCCTAACGGAGACTGCAGCCTCTGTCCTGGAGTCCAGGGAGCGTAAGCCTCTTCCCAGTGCGGCAGATGGCCCCCTCTGAGCCTCAGTGCCACTGCCCCATGGAGTCTGCGGCAACGCTGACCCCCATTCATGCACACCCCCCCCCACCAGAAAGAGGCTTGTGCTCCCTGGACACCAGGACAGAGGCTGCAGCTCCTGTCAGGGCCCTGCCCCCTCACCATGCCAGCGGCAGGGTCAGGGGCCTGGCCAGAGGCCAGCCAACAGGGCCACTTGGGTGAGGGGGCAGGGAGAGGGGTTATTGGCCCCTCTCTCTGGTGTCTGGCCGAAGGGGCAGGACAAAGTTTATCCCACTTGCTTGCACTAGGCATGGAGCAAATGGAGACAATGATGACTGGGGCGGGCAGAACCTGCTGTGGTCTCCCAGAGGCAGTGGGGTAGGGAGGGGAATAACCGCCTCCTTGCCCTCTCTGCCTCGGGGGCCATGCCAGCTGGTGTTTCGCTGCACCCCTGGACCGCCTCTGCAGCAGTGAGAGGGGGAGCACCAGGCGGACCCCGGCTCAGAACTTATGTTCTGTTACAGGTTTAAACAAGTTTCTGATCACTTAAACCAGTTTATGTGTAATGTCTGTCCCTAGCCTTGAGGTTTCCGCTATGCAAAGGAATATCTTCCTGGCCAGTGAAGCCAACTATGTTTTCTTTGAGTCTCTACTGTAGTGTAAAGCAGACTTAAAAGAGCTCAGGATCTGGGTCACATTCCTTTTACCCATTTCAGCTTCTTCCTAAGAACCAAATTCAGCCCTCCTGTAGTTTCACTGCCTCACGGCACTTACACTAACAAGAATTCAGCCCCAAAGCTCTCTACGGTTACATTAAAATATCATTCAGTGTTATTCAACTTTTAAAGATCCAAACTGACAACTGCTTAGGGTAGCAACTGTACAAGGACAGGGCCTTTAATTACAGCCATTGACTTCAATGTCCTATTTCCTGCTTCAAATTGTTTCATAGCAAGCAAAGGGAAGAATCCTATTTCACTTTATGCATCCAAATTGTAGTTTACAATTGCATAACTGCTCTATCTCTCTGACTTCCCAGCCTAGTGCTCCAACAGTTTGGAGGGCAGGAGAACAATGATGAATTTTTTGTCCTACTGGGAAAAAGAATCCAATCTAGATCCCAGGACCCCCTTGCCTTCCAGAGCACCAGCTCTCTCACTGAGCCTCACACCTACAAGCTTATTCTTTTCTCCTGGACCCCATGTACATCCAGCTCTTGGCTGCCCAAGCCTTAGAAAAGAGACTGGATAATGTCTAACCCATGGTGTGGCAATTAGATCACCAGGAAGACAGAGAGATGCAAATTCAAACCTACTCTGGGGAAGGAGCACTAGAAATTCCTGAATAAATGCCCTAACTGCTAGACTATTGGACGAACACATGCATGGGACCCCCTCCTCTTCTTCTTCCTCTCCATCCCTGTTACGGAGTTTTTTGGCAGGTACAATTTCATGACTTAGAACACTTATGTGGCTATACTGCACATGGAATAAGATGACAAATTGCATGTAAATGCCAAAAATGGCAGTGAAGCTGCTGGAAAACTGACATTTGGGAATGTAAAGTAAAACAGGATTCTGCCCAAAGTGTTCACTTTTTGTTTCCTCCTTTATCTGTGCTGCCATAGGAACATGTGAATTGTAACAAATTGCTATGAGCACTATTCACAAACAGCGTATAAGGGTCAACAGTTATAAAACTGCCACAGAGGCAGCTGGATTTTATTGTGTCAGTTCTGTTTTTAGAAAGCCTTTTGTGTCCTCACAAAAAATACAATATATTTCTAATCAGGAAGTCATCCTACATGAGCTTATTATTTCACAGGAGGACAAAATTTGAGCCTAAAACAGCTTGATAATGTCATTTCAGCTTGTTCATAAAATTAGCCATTGTCACACATCAAATGAACAGCTTCCTTGGTCTCTTGCCTGTTCCAACATATGACCCAACACATTCTCCTCTAGTGCACAGCCAGAATCAAAGAATAAGCCACTGTAACATTTTGTTTCTTTCTAACAGCAGGTTCATATTTAGTTTTTTGTCTAAAAGATTATCCTCACAGAAAACAGCTTATAGTGACAGGACTGATTGAAGGCATGGGTAAAATAATATATTAGAAATATACAAACCAGCAAGTGTGGATTGCTTGCAGAATAAATACCTCCATTATGGATCTTTTCACATGTAGGTCACTGGTTCAAATTCAGCTTAAGATGGTGATGAGTGAAAAGGAAGAGTGATTTTGTGTTAAGAACTCTGGCTGCCAGATAGTCATGAGATCTGGGCCCCACTCCTGGCTCTGCCATGGGAAGTGGGTGATCTTGGGCTAGTCACCAGATTCCACATTACTGCTATTTCTAGTTGCCAAGTTGATATAAGTGGTGGTTGGGAGAAGAAGGGTGGGAAGGAAGGTGGCTCTCAGTCCAATTCTTGATTAATCAATATCCAAAATTTGTCATCATAGTTGGACCTCTCAATGTTAACAGCAGCAGAGGCACCGCGCTGAATCAGCCTAAACTCTATGGCCGTGTGAAATTTCACCAAGTGTTTCGTTTCAAAGCTGTTTTGATGCGTTTCGAGCTCAAAACAGCAAAATTAAAATGAAACAAAAAGCTTCAAAATGAAATGAGGGCACTCAAAACTTTTCAAAAGTTTCAAAACATTTTGAGTTTTGAAGCAGCCCCGTGGCTGGAGGCAGGGGAGAGCCAGGGCTCCACTCTGTGTGGCTCTGAAGCCCCATGGAGCTCAGCCCAGCGATGGGAGGTGGAGCACAGCCCTGGCTCTTCCCACCTCCTGCCACCAGGCTGTGTTCCATGGGGATACAAGCCCCACAGAGCTCAGCCTGAAGGCTGGAGGTGAAGTGAAGGCCCTGAAGGCAGGTAGTCAGGGCTGCACTCTGCCTCATGCTGCCAGGCTGAGCTCCATGGGGCTGCGGAGCCCCATGAAGTGCAGCCCAGTGGCATGAGGCAGGCAGAACCAGGGCTGCATTCTGCCTCCCACCGCTGGGCTGAGCTCTGTGGGGCTCTGCAGCCCCACTGAGCACAGCTCTGGCTCTCCCCTGCCTCCTGTCACCAGGCCGGATGGATAACAGGAGGCCGCCACTGCCAGCAAGTGTCACCCATTTTGCTTTTTTGCAGTATGAGGTGAGTTTCTGAGAAACCTCTGCACCTATCTCCTTGAAACTTGGTAGGCTTCATGCCCTCAGAAGGGGCTACCATCCCTGCACTTTTCATCTGAATTGGGCAAGAAACTATGGTTTTAGGCATTTTCATGATTCCCCATTATAGCCTATGGGTGAAACATCGAAACGCATTGAAACAGCCAAACAGTTTCAATTAAATGAAATGGGACAGTGTTTCGAAACGAAATGGAACACTATCCCTTTGAGATGGCGAAATGGATGTCAAAACAAAACAATGGTATTACGCACAGCCCTACTAAACTCCCTCTCTCACCTACAGACGAGAACTGAGGGATATTAGTGAGGGAATCTGTAAGAGAAGTTCACACAGATATTGCCTGTTTTGTTCTAGTTCTCAGCCTAAATAGAGGCTTTTATTTTCCATAGCTGTCACCTTGGCACATTTCACCATCATGAATTCACTTAATTAAAAAAAACAGTCACATACACACAGGCAAATAATCCCACCTTATTCAGGGCACTCAAGAGTAAAGGTTTAAAACAACAGCACTGCAGAGTAGACACTCCTGAATTAACATCCACAACAGTTGTAGGCATAAATGGACTACATAATCACTACAAAAATTTAATCTCATGCTATCTTGCAGTGCCTGGTTTTAGAATTCCATCATTCTGGCCTGCCTGGATCATTAATGGTAGTGTTGAAGTGATTCCGTAGCTGATGACGATGTTTGCCTGAATCCTTAATGAGGTTTTGGCCAATTTCAATACATTATCTAAGTAAAGAGACATATTTCAGCAAATTTTTTTGGATTTGTTTTCCCTACATTGTTAACCTAAACCATAATCTCGTTTTACCGAGGGTTGTATTTTTCAGTGTGTACTCCCAGTACTCTCTCTATATGGGCTAGTTTTGCTCCTCTCCACCCCACTCTAAACCCTGGCCAGCAGGGAGCTGTTACAGAAGAGTGTTAAAATCGACAAAGAAATGCAGTTACAAGCATCTTTGGCATTTAATGATACAGTTTGTATGATCCCATGATACAGCAGTCAGAAGACAGAAGGACAGGAGATGGTGGTGACTCTTACTGTACTAGTTTACAAACTACACTAGACACTTCCTGACGGAAGCAGATCATGACACTTGAACAAATAAAGCTTTAGAGCTACTTCATCAGTGAATTAAGCCAACATGAGCCACAAATCAATCTCATTTTACCAAGCTTCCATTAAACACCATGATGTAAAAATGGCAAAGCAATGTTAGGTCACATCACACTGGGATGATTTATTGTACTCTGTAATGCCATTTGGTAGAGTATCTTGAATCCCATGTCTGATGGGATGGGGTATAGTACTGCTTTAACATTCCATGTTGCCTTTTGCACAGGTCAAACAGCCTGGCCGTGGCTCCCAAGCATCAGTGGAAACAGGCCCAGCAAGAGACCTATCAGACCCAGCAGAAATACGCAAGAACTCAGGGGGAAAAAAGGCAGAAAACAATCATGACATTTGACTAGAGGACATCCATACAATTCTGGGGACACAAGTATGGGAAAACATTACTTGCCAAAGCACAACGAGGCTCAGGCATGAGTGTCAACTCGAAATAGGGAATTTCTCCATAGTTACCTGCAGCTAAGAGTACTGTGTCCAGTGATTCTTTGCAATTCTTTGGTTAGTGTATGAGCTAGTGATAGTATGAATTTTTATTCAAAGGTACTCTTTCCTCTCATGGAAGGAAGTTAAAAGTTAAATATTTCATTACTGCAATAAAAGGGACAATTTTTGCTTATCATTTCTATGCAAAATACATTATCTGAGACTAAAACAGAAAGGAATGAATAAATATAAAGGAGGAAATTATTATACAATACGATTTGTACGTCTTAGGGTTCAGTTGAAAGTTATTGTACCTGAAATATCAATAGCATAAATGCAGGACAAATGAATGTTTGTTCTTTTTCATTTGAGGCAAACTGTTTCTCTTTGGAACTGACAATAATGAGAGTAAATGAACAGGAACATAGGATTTATCCTATCTGATCAAACTCATAGTCTCTGTATCTTTCATCTAGCATTGGTTTCAGAAGAAAAGGGAAAAACAGCTCCTCTAATGCATGTGGGATACCTATCCAATGCTAAGGAAAACACTGAACATGGGTTGAAAACTCCTTCCTAACCCCTAGTAAACACCATCTTTTAGTTAATATTTTATCCCTTAAAGTTACAAAGAAATATTAAAATGTTTCAAGCCTGGCTGCACTCTCTGTTAGCCTCATTTCCATGTGCGCCTGAATATTACCAGAAGACTACAGTGATTGTGGGCATATGTGTCAGTATCAAGTTTCAGCTGTGATAGAAGGGATCTCTTACCTTCAGACAGGGACAAGTCATCAGCTGGAGACACCAGGTCTGCCTGGATAGCAAGGCCATTGCTCAACCGTGTGGTAATCTGATTAGTCAAGATAACCTGTAAATAGATAGGGAGAAGGGAGAAAAATGAATTATTATAGCTACAGGAAGGCAGATAGCAGCTTACACGAGGACTGGGACGTATGCAGACAGATCACAGCCTCCCCTCCAACCCCCCACAACCTTCAGCAAGTTCACCTCTCCTGGAAAATTTGGCACAACCTGCAATAACTTGTCAAAGGCATATTATAAAAAACAGAACAAATGGAGTACTGCCTTTCAGAGATAGTTGCAGCTAAATACTACACAACATACATATCTGTAAGGAACTGTGGGGAACCTCTTTTTTGGGTACTCAATTGAACATGCTTTAAAGAGAGGTCTGGTTTTCATATGGCACTTCAGTATAGCATGCAGCAGTCTTCCCAAACTGAAGGAAACCACACTTGTCTATATAGTTATGGCTTCACTTAAAAAGTTCATTTAAAGCAAGGGAGAGAATCTGGTAGATAAGCCAGTGTGCGAAGCACCCATGCAACAGAAGTTGCCTTACTTATGAAAGGACAGGTACACAGGTCAGTTTGTCTCCTAAGCATTATTTGTGGACAGAAATAAATCATCCATATTCTCTGTCCCCAACGTATGTTTTAAAAGTTTCTCATCCTCACATCAGCTCCTGATTCTTCATGAAACAATACATTATTAGCCCTATACAGATGAGGCATCCTGCTGTGAAGATATGAGAGAGAGTAGATAGGGCTGTAAAGAATTGTAGTTTTTTAGGAGAATCTTTCCACACACATTTTAGAAAAGACAGGAACTAACTAGGCAAGTGATATTATATGAACTATCCTTATACATCTATTTGCAGAGGACTATGAGATCCATTTCAATCAAAATTTAAAAGTCTTGAAACAAACGTATTATTTTAGAATTGTAAAGACACATGGATAATTCATTCACCTAAAGTATTTAGCTGTGGGTTCTGCACTCTCTTGTTCTGACTGAAACAAGTAGCAGAAGTGCTAAAATTGAGAATCACAAGATTTACTGTTATGGTTAGGGCCTGGTTTACATCACGACTTCGCATTTTTCATGAAAAACATGAAATTAAGTGACTTTTACGAAAAATGCCATTTGCAACAAAATGCCATGATATAGTAACTGGCTGGGGAGTTCCCCAGCAAGCAGCTATGTCATGGCATTTTGGTTCAAAAAGATGGCTCTTGCAGGCTGGGAAGGTATTTCCCAGCCAGCTGCAAGAGCCTAGCAGCCTAGGGGAGGGGGAAGAGGTTGCAAAAGGAACAGGGGGAGGAGAGAGCTTGGAGATGGGTAGAGGAGGTACTGTTGGCTCTTCTGGGCAGGAAAACTGGGGTGAGGAAGATTGGGGGGCACTTGGGGGTTGCCTTGACAGATAGCCCTGGCACCAGGTAAGGGAGGGACTATTTGTTCCCTCACATGTGTTCTCTCTCCCTGCCCCCAACCCCTGGTGCCTCAGTTTTCCTGCCTGGAGAAGCAAAGAGCCCCTTCCCTATCCAGTGTCAGGGCTGTCTGCCAAGGCAAACTCTATGCAGCCCCAAGCCCCCATGCCCCTGTTTTCCCACCCAGAGGAGCAAACAACCCTTCCCCTACGTCAAAGTGGGGTGCACAAGACAATCCATTGGGGTGCAGGAAGAAAATATTAGAACTTCTATTTATATTTATATAAATATACATATATTGCGGGTGCGTACTCAAAAATTTTTTATTGATAGGGGTGCGTGATCAAAAATTTTTGGAGACCACTGCCCTACCTATCCCCAAGCTCTCTCCTTCCCCTGTCCCTTTTGTGACCCCTTCCCTCTCTCCTGGGCAGCTAGGCTTTTGCTGCTGGCTGGCAAATGCTTTCCCCAGCTAGCTACTGCTGTTACTGCTTCTTCCAGCATGGCAAGGGGGCATGGGCCTTTCAGCAGCAATCAGAGGCCTTGGGAGCAAGGCCTCTACTGCTACAATTAAACCTGGGCCTAAACCTGCCCCCTCAGCCAAGGGGGGGGTGGGGGAGAGGAGGGAGTGTCATGATCTGGATCCAAAAACGGTAGCCCCCACCATGGTTGGGTCATCACATCAGCAAGCTGGGTCCACAATTTAAACCAGGCCCTAGTTATGACAGGACTTTTCCAGTGACCAAAGCAAGCAGCACTGCAAATCTCATAAGATGGCCAGATCTCATGAGCTTTTTGTGGTCATATTCTGCAGATTCAAGAGGCTCTGATAACAACAAAAACTTAGGATATATCTAATGCTATACAAATATTTATTTCTTCCATTAAGGGGATGAACCATTAGCCACTCCTTATACCTCCAAACATCAAAGGGGTTTTTTTTTCCTATTCAGAGATAGAAAGCATCAACTAGTACAAATGCCACCAACTCACCAGAGTAAGTAGGCAAGTGTGGCTCAATTATAGCTTAATCACATGTTGTATGAAAGTATAAGTCTCCAAAATGCCAAGTATTGGCTTCCACCCTTGGACATTAAAAATAAAGCTATAGTCATATGTCTTAGAGTATATTTATACTGCTCACTTATGATGCCAGGCAGCACTGTACTAAGACATATTTTGCTAGGCTTGCACATGCTGCCTTTCACATCAGAGGCAATGTAACAACCACCTTAGTGCTGAGAGGTAGAACTTATTGGCATGTAAGCAGCACTGCAATGAGGCAGCTACACAACTTTCACTTCAAGAGGTACCACATATGGATTGAGTAGAATGCATCTCAGTAACGTACTGCCTGGCACCATAATTGAGCATCATCAACAATCACTGAAGGTCCAAAACTTCTAATGCACGCACATGAAAATAAGTCTATTCAGTAGACATTACCACTGAAGTTACCACATTTCAGCTGCACCTGGAGAAAGGCACAAAGACAGCTTAACGGATCTTCTAAGTTGTATCCTGCAATCATAGCTCCAATGTCACTATTCTGGCAGCTGAGCATGAGAGTGCAATAGCACCGAGGTCCCAACACTGACATGCTCACCTTGCCAAGTGCTGAGTGGTAGGCTAACATAGAGCTGGCTCCTTACAGTGAGAGAAATCCCAGATGGCTGCTTTGTACCACCAGAAAGGCATAAAGCAGAATGGTGAAGAGGAGGCTAAGGATCTTCTTCAATGGGGGTATTCATCTAGGGGTCTGCATGTGTCTGATTCATCCAAGTCGCGGGGGAGGGAGGTGTGTATGTGTGCACGCACACATGTACGCATGCACATGCAGGACTGGTCCCTAGAGCTACCAATAAAAGTTTATTATAAAAGGGAAAGCTCAGTTTGCAGATTATCAGGTTACAGTACGATAGACCGCTGTCACTGCCACCATAAAGACCTAGGTATAGACCTTGCTCAAAGACCTACTTCTTTAATACCTTTATTTTTTTTACTGGATAAGAGTTACAGACCTGTGAACTGGAGTTCTGTGACTCCAACAGGGCAAACCTGTATTCAAACTATAAAAGATAGCTACCCAAGGCATACATGCCTGATAGAAGAGCATTCAAAAGTAAAGAGAGGCTGATATCAACAGAGGGAAAGAATGGGCTTCAGATTAACATTACACAGTTTGAAAGGGAAACTGCCACGATTATTTGTAATACCTTAGATTAAATAAATATTTACTATACATACAGTATATATGCAAGCTGGTGCAGTATGAAGTTTTTATTGGCACAAGTTTGCAATGACCACATTACTCACAAGTGTCAAAAGTACCCGTGAGCAATGCAGTCATCTCAAATTTGTGCCAAGATAAACTTTATACTGTGCCATCATGTATTTTGTTTATGTAACGTATTTCAGAGAAAAGCTACTGTATATAAGGGTTATTTAAAACTAAACTAAAAGAACTATTTTTCATAACCCTCTCCTTCAAAGAAAACAGACCCTCCAAGCTCAAAATGGAGAGAAAACAGAGAAATTACAACAGTGTAACTGTACCTAGACCTGCCAGATTATTTAGTTTTTCCCTTAAACAAAGAATTTTGCGGCATTGTGTTGGATAGTGGATTATAATAATTTATATTAATGATTATTTGATTATTACATATTATATTATATCATTATAATCATTATCTTGACTCCAGGAATGCCTCTCTCTCACTTAGTTGCCTGCCACAATAGAGCTCAGTTTCTACAAACCCCACCAGGGATCATACTCCATTAATAGTATCCCAGACATCTTGTTCTACTCTGTACAGTGCCTGCAAAAAGGCACATTCTTACACAGCAAATCTGCTGTGGTTCTTATTCAGGACAACATCTAATTGCGTTTAAGTTCCATGACTTCATAGGGGCAGTTAAACCCACACTTAAGTACTGTTCTGAATAGTTCTGAATGTTTCTTTCTGAGAAAAAGTAAAATGACACTATTCTTTATTCCTGTTAATACTATAGAGCTGAAAGTGAGATTCAATTTTAGTTTAAGCAGGAATCCACAGATTGTTAAATAAGTACAAAATAGATAAATACAAAATACAGTGCCAAAATCTGTCTCAGTTATATTTTTCCAAGCACACTTTCAGCAGATTCTGCCCTCATTATAGCTGTACTCCCCCAGTTATCAACTGATAGCACAATTTTGGGTCCCCAGCTTCAGACATTTTGCACCTGATTTTCAAGGCTGTTGAGTAACCTCAGCTTTCAATGGCTTAAACTAGAATTGTGAGTAATTAGCAAAAGATGGAAAGTAGGCCTTAAGCATCTCAAACTGGGCAGGAACAAACTGAAGCACCCAGAATTAAGTGATACATTTGAAAATACAGCTCTTCAAATATAGGTTCATAAGTTTAATATAAATTTCCAAACAACATACTTGTATACAAGCTACCTACCCAAAATATTTAAGGTTATTTTACATTTCTAAACCCATATTTTCTAAAAGTCGAAAGTCCCATTTGTAAGAGCAGCACCCACAAAAAGATTCACATCTCCAGTATTACTCATCACATAGATACATCCAAGTTGACAGCCCAAATACCATCCCCACTTGACTGTGATACCAGCAACCACAGTGAGTATTAACATTTCTTAAGTATCTTCTTCACCAAACTATAAAAAGATACTTCCCACCCACCTCCTGATCCAGATCTGTGGCTCACAAGCATCTGCAAAGACTCATAAGTTATGTGAGGGGGCTTATTACAATCTGAAGGAAGGGGAGATTCAGGCAGACTGGCCAAGCATGTCTTGGTAGTTTTCTGGTGGGTGTCACACTTATATGGCAAGGAGAACCTAACTGGGTCACTTTATAGAGTGCTCTGCAAAAGTTGCATGCTGGCCCTCATTTTAAGATCCAATCTCTCTCACTTCTCCAGGGCTATAAACAAGGGCTGTAGAATAAAAAGCTGGAAAGGTCAGGATATCCATCTTACATGTCTCTCCTGGAAAAGGGCACCTCCAGCTGCTATGCAGTGTTTCCTAACAGGTTGGTACATCAATTCAGTGCTGCTTTAGGGGAGAGTGCCCTGTATGAATCACTGGTACCAGTTCACAAAGGAGATCTCCCATTCCAGGGTTGATCAGGCTGGACCTATTTAGTTCCTGAGAAAAGATTGCAAGCCCAGGTAAATAAAAGAAAAGTCCCTTTTGTAGTGGGCTCCTAACAAATAACGAGCTTCAGTACCAGCAGTCCTGGCTTCATCTTAAAGGTACAACTTGAATCATAAGTCTGTTATTCTCCCACAGAGCTCTATATACCAAGGATTTTGTTGTGTAATATCTTAATGTGTAAGAACTCCCATTGTCCGGTATCAATTAACCCAACAAAACTCCCTCTCATTCTGATTAGAAAAATCACCAGAGTTCAAGGAAACAGGAAACAAACACCTTTCTTCTCCATCTCCAGCTGAGCCCAAACATGTGTGACAAGTGGTAGATTTGTGCTATTGTTTTCTGTTCCCTGTTCATGGTAAATCAAAAGCATGAGTCTTCCCCAACCAATGATTGTGCATAAACAGACAACACCCTCTACCTAAAATGAAGGGTGAAAAGGTTAGTTAGATAGCTCAGTCCTGCTACAAACCTGAATTAGTCACTCACTTTCCAATGGAGTTCAGTAAATCACTATGCCTTAACCTTTCAGTGTAGCCAACCACAATGTGCAAATTGTTTAATGAGGAACTGTACTACACATCTGTGACAAAATGCAACAGAATTGTAAACACCATAGGTAGATTCAGTTTTTAGAGCCATTTCTTGGAAAAAAATTGAACTTCTTGCAATGCTTATAATTATTTAATTCTACACCCCCTGATCTTATTAGGAAGATAAATATTAGACACCATCTATTAATTTATAGACCGTAAACTCCCTAAGACAGAATCTACATCTTCATTTCTAGGTAAGTGTACAACACTATGACTACCAGTTAGAGATGCACCAATATATGGATGCCATATTGGATCGACACAGGAAAATTAACATTATCGGCTACTGTCTTGTTTTTGGCTCATGTAGCCAACAATGTATCAATAAATATGCCTTCTGGCTGGGGCTCCCAGATGCTGCATGCAGCCACAGCACATATGTGGCTAGAAGCATAGCCAGGCAGTGTGGGAACAGCACCCTGCAGGTAAGTCTGTGAAGGGGAAGAGGCATGGGGGAGGGAAGTGGTGTGGGGGGTAGATCAAGGCCCCCATGGTGAAGAAAGGAGCAGGATGGGGCAGGGGCAGGGGCTGGAGATGGGTGGGGGCACTGCCCAGCCAGAGGGATGAATAGGACTCCGGTGCTGGGGCAGGGAGTGGGACGGAGCTGCAGGCAGTCCATCTGGAGGTGCAGGAGGAGTGGCACTTTGCTGCTCCGCACATGCCTGAGGGAGGCATGGGGGGCATGTGCCCCCTGGATTTGTGCACAGGGTGGAGGCTAGCTGTCCACTGTGGGCCTGGGGCTCACTGCTGTGATGCCTTTTGCTCCAGTAGCCCTGCAACAGCCACGGCCCCCCTGACAACCCAGAAGTGGTGAAGGCAGCAAGCTGTGCTGCAGGGCGGAGAGCCCCAAGCCCACAGTGGGTGCCCATCTCTACCCTCACCCCACTCGGCTCCACTCCTAAAAGTCCCTAAGCTTAAAAATGGTGGCGGTGGTACTTGAACTAAAGCTCATTTGATAAGCTTTAGTTTAAGCACCTCCACCACCATTTTTAAGCACTGGGACACTGATCCCCTTGACTAGCTACCCAGAGCTCCATCCCACTCCCTGACATGGCCCTGGGGTCTCATTCACCACTCTGGCTGGGCAGCCCCAGCCCCTGTCCTACTCCCTCCCTCACCGTGGGGGCCTCAGTCTGCATCCCCATGTCCCTTCCCTCCCCCTTACTCCTTACCCCTTCCCCTCCACAGACTTACCTGCACGGCACTGCTCTCCACTCTGCCTGTAAATCAGTTATCAGATCAGTATTGGCCAATATGCCTGCTAAATAATCAGCTATCGGTATTGGCCAAGAAAACCTCTATCAGTGCACCCCAACCACCAATGTTAAAGTAGTAGTAAAACTCCCGTTTATTACAGCTAGAGAAACTGAGAAACAGCAAGGGCAATTTTTTGTTAAACATGGGTGCCAAAAGTAAAGCACCTGTAAAGAAATATTTAGGCTTCTAACTATTTGCCTCACTTGCTGTCTCTGACACAAGGGATCCAGTCCCCAAAATAGTATGGCCTTATCACAAACCAATCTTACCCATCTCTAATACAGTGATTCTCAACCAGGATGCCTGTCAATATTAGGCATGCAAACACATACACATGATTCACTAAATAAAACTCAGAGATTTTAAATAGAAATTCATAGCGTCAAAAACATTCTGACCTGTTGTGATCTTTCTGAGTTCTTTGCAACAGAAGAAGTGCTCTATTATATTTACACAGTCAAAAATGAGTGAAAGCTAAGAGCTAGTTTTTAAAGAGGGGTGCTTGGCATCTAACAAGGTTGAGAACCACTGCTCTAACATAACTGAATGCCCCTGAAAGTCTCTCTCTTTTCACATGCACGCCAGCAATGTTTGTGCAGCTTGGCAACATAATTCCACCAATCTGAAGTGACTATAGTGGAGATCACCTCAGAAAATACAAATCCTACCAGGTACCTACTTCCCAGCAACTAGATTTGAAAGTGTTGGGTGTAATGCAGTGTCTTTGTAAGGTGAAAACCCCAGCAGGTCCTGGGAGAGAGTTGGCCTAAGCAATGAAATATGATTTCTTTACATGAAAGAATAAGCAAGCTATTTTCTGTTTGGTTATTTATACAGTATAATTTCTCAAGTACTTCTGCTTTCCCCAGGACCACACTGAAAGGACTAAATCTGGCTTTGTCATCCTTGTAAATCCAGTTGAGTAAATAAGTCACTCTTTGTAAACTTGTGGTCTTAGCCTCCTTGTTGGTTTATTGCAAAATTAAAGGGAGCTCAGCACAGAACCATCAATCAGTAACCAGCAGAGGTATAAAGCCTTTAGGAATGTACAGAGAGGATGGGGGGGGGAGACCTCCTGAAACGACTGTTTGTTAAGAGAACAGAGTATAATTCCCTTTTTTGCATGCAGCCTCGTATAAGAAAACTCTTATTAAAGATTTCCTATCCAGGCGGGAGGGCAAGCACAAAAACACTAAACAACAATCCAGACAAAGCCCTTTCTTAAGGGGGTGTGGGGGGGGTGTGTGTCTGTGTATGTCTGTGTGTGGTTTTTACTGCAGTCCAGTAATGCAATCAGGGATCATGAAATAAGAGTGGCAGTCCACAGGGCTGAGATGCTGACTCAGCACACTGAGGAAAGAGGACACAGGCTTTAGCAATCTCCACAACTGTAATTTTGTTCCTCTCTGGCAGATCAAATTCTAACATTCTCCATCCCAGTCACCTAAAAGGGCACCTCTCTCTTCCCCTAAAGCAGAGTGCTTTTAATGAGCAGCATTCAAGTGTAGTCAATACAGCTGACAATGGGCTGAAACAATGGTGACCACTGTCTAAGCTCTGCTGGAAGGAATATGTGCTCAGCAGGAATGGAAACACCATAGCGCCAGATGGGACAGGCATTAGGCTAGAAATGGAAAGAGGGAGTAGTGACAAAAGTGGGGGAGGGCACTGCTCAAAGAGTGCTGAGAACTTGAGTTTTTTCGTGTGAACCTGTTACAGTGCTTTTGACTCTGGAAATGACTAGCATCAGCCTTCACATAAGGGAAACATTTACCCAGACTAGCACCAGCTGTGGGAATATGGGACTTCTTACTGACAATATATAACACAGACTAGAAACTGAGTTAACAGTCTCTTCAGCTCTGTATTTTTTTTTAAACAGAATTTACCCTCAGAATTAGGAGCTGCTTGCTGCAGAGATTTCTGAAAAGTTACCCAGGCCTCTGAGATTTACAGGAAAGATCCATGACAGTAGCAACCTTCCCAAAACACTCAGCACTTTCTGTGAAACCAAGAAGGAAGGGCCACAGGAAAAGGGAAGTTGGGGTTGCACTGTTATAACAACAGCCACAACAGCAAAATTTTATAGAAAGAAACAAATACCCAGGGCTGTTGTAGTGATGTCAAGTCTTGCTGTCACATGGGAGGCCAGGCTTACTTGATGAAGAGCATCTAACTTAATGATCCCGGAGGTCAGACACCCTTCAGAAAAAGCATGTCCGTGGCACAATTGTAGAAGGTTTGAATTCTTACTTATTCATCAAAATCCCTGCTCCCTACCCCTCATATTCACAAGATATTATAAAATCTCTTTTATCCATAGGTGCCGAGAACATGGGGGCCCGAAGGCCTTGCCCCCCTCAGGAAAAGGGCTGTCACCTGAAATTTGGAAAATTTTCCACATGTCTATGAACTTAGCCCCCCGCCTCAACAAAAATAAAAGTTGGCATCCCTGCTTTTATCTGTATGAATAAAATATTAGGCACCAAAACAATTTTTTCACCTGTTCATCTTCCTCAAGCTCAAAAATAAAAATCCCTCAGCCAAATTCCTTCCTATCAGTATGCCATCAAGTCTTACAGCTGAGCCCCATAACTGTGAGCCCTTGCACCAGGTTCGAATTGACTCTTAGGGGGGGTCTTCAGAAAAAATGGAGTTGCCCATCATAATGCCCTAATAAAACTGGTGGATTCCCCCAACCCCCGGATATGATTTTCAAATCTTACAGGGGGGCTTTCATCTCTTATGGGGGGGCAGCTCCCCCCACCCAAACTCCTCCCTAATTTAAACCCTGCCTTGCACTAAGGGAGAAGTTGTAACCAGGCTAGTACAAGCTGCGGGAGAAAGGGAGTACTCACTGGCAACACAGAAGTCTGTGGGATGAGGCTGACTGCCATACCCATGCAGAGTTTCTACCAGTCTTGCAAGCCACAGGATAATAAGATTGGGTATTTGACCAATCAAATAAAGTTTGGTCAATCCACCAGTCAAATATTGGTCAAACATTATAAAAACTTGCCAATAGATCCAAATAATACACAGAAAAAGCACAAATCTTCTATTAAGAAACAGGCCAAAAACAATTTTAAAAAAATCATATTTGTCTAAAAAAAACTACAAAAAAGTGTTGGTTTTTTTGTAAAATTGCCATAATCTTTGACTAGTCAAAAAAATATGCAGTCAGTTGACAATATCTGACTGGTCAATTGATCAGCTTCCCAACCCTACAGGATAATGCTATGCTGTATGACATAATGACACTGCACTTTCTTGTAATGAGTTTATCACCATGTCCTGAAGTTGTATTACTCTATGATGCCATACTGCCCCGATACAATTGTATTAGAAGGCATCTAAACGTTACATACAAAAATGCAAATGAAAAGAAATAACGTAACCAACTCCACTGGAGAGCCAACCAGTGAGAATCAGATACAAGAGTAAATCCTTGAAGTCAATGGAACAACTCCCACGCTCAAATTTAAGCATGGGTTTAAGTGCTACACTTAATAAGGACCTAGGTTTGACAGGACTTTATACACCATCTTACAGTATAATGCTCTCATGAGCTGTACTGACACAAAAGGAAAGCACTAGGCTCCTTTCCTCCAGTCCTAAATAGCAGACAAGGAGCCACATTCAATAACTGTTGCAGACTCCAGGTCAGTTTAAAGGAGAGCCTGATTAGGAATGCAGCACAGCAGTCTTTCCTAAATGTGACAAAGGCATGGGTAACCATGGTGATGTCCATATTTGAAAGAAGTAGGTGGATGTTTTTGGATATGACAGAGACAATACTAGCTACTCCTGACCACTCACAAAGCAGGGGCCCCTGTGCTTACAGAGCTGTCAAAAGTTATCCTCAAATTCTCAAGCTCAAATTCTCAACTCTTAACAGAAGTGGCTGTATTTCCCTGAATAGGTGAACACAAACCACCAAAAAACCTATTCAAAATTCTCACTCGGCCCACACGCACCCCCTCTGTCTTGTTTCAACTGAGTTCTATCTGTGTCTGTTTTCAGCTGTCTCATCCAGATAAAAATGATTAGACAGTCTAATAGTTAAGAAACAGTGATTAATGGGTTGCTTTTAAAGGAGAGTATAAATTGTATTGACACACTGTAGACCTAGTGTTCAGGGCACTTTGCCTACTGCTGCAAGAAGGGGCTGATCATATTATACTTCTAAGATGGGAGCCACAATCCCTGCTTTGCTACCACCGGTGTTCTACCCAAGTTCTTCCTCCTGCCTCCCACAGCAGGGCAATACAAAACAACACAGGATACTTAGAGCCATTGGCCTTTTGGGAGGAAGCCAAGGAACCTTTCAGAAAATGGTCACTGTATCTACTTCCAATTTCTTCTGCCTTATACAAGAAAAGTACAGCATTATGCAATTCCACTTCATGAGCGTTCTGGAGAAACAGCTTGCATGCACAGCTGTGCCAAGCGCTTAAAAATAAGTACAAAAAAATTAACGAGGAAAACAAGAAGGGGGAAAAAATGAAAACCAAAACAACACACAAAAATGTGCTGTTCTCAGGCAGCTACATGTCTTCAAGTTGAAACAACTGCCACCCAGAGACAGCCTGAGGACTTTTGCTTTTCCTCTTCTATGAACAAGGAAAGCAGCCAACACAAATGTAACCTTCAAAATCTAGACTGCAGCACCCTTATATTATGCTTCTCAATGAAAATGGTCTACAGGCCAGAGGCGTTTTGCATCCAGCTCTCTGCTTCTGCAGCCTGTAAAGACCTGTTTGTAGAGACAGGCACAAGACATCCCTGGTGGGCCAGGGTGGTTCAGAATGCCCTTCATTACATGCTGCCAGCTCCCCAGAACTCTGGGTTAATTTGAACAGGTTTTCCTTGCTCTCCAGAAATCTTTGCATAAAGATACAGTTTCTGACTACAGGTCTCTATCCCTTGCATTTTAGAAGCACAATAAGGTGACTGATGGTGGTCCAGACTGGATTGGAGAAGCATGCAATGAGAAGTCCTAATCTAAAGGTCACTGTTTAGTCAAGATCTGCTTTATTTTCCAAGAACCCAAAATCACATGGCTGATGGGGGAGTTTGTGGTGAATGTAAAATTTCCTTAGCAAGAAACCATGTTCTTAAACCATCCTGTGGTCCGAACAAGTAGCTTTGTTTCAAGTGATGGGATTGTTCAGAAGATTGATAGGTTTGAGGCCATCAGTTCCAGTACAGCTCCAGTTAGTAGAGGCTGGAAGTTACCTCTATGGTCCCATTTACACATTACAGGTATCATGCAATTAACTGGTTAGCTTTGCAATTACCTTGAGACCAGCTACACATGAAAAGTAGCTATCATGCCATACAAACCTCTAACCAGCTATAAAGTTAGACCTCAAAAATGCATGCTAACTTTATAGCCAATTGCTATCAAGCTTTAAGTTGTAGCAGGGTCTCCACTCTGGCTGGGAACTGCATTAGCTAACAGGGCTTCCAGCCCAGTGATGCATCATGCCCAGCCAGGGCTGGGAGTCCTGCAACTGAGGAGACTCTCAGCCCTAGCCTCTAAGCTAGGGACAGACATTACATATACACTGGTGTAAGTGATCAGAAACTGGTTTAAACCTGTAACAGAATAGATGTTCAGTGCACATAATGGCTGAAACCGGTTTGAGATAAACCTGGCTGATGTAGTATCAGACTTAACTGATTTGGGTCAAACCGGTTTATGCAATGTCTGTCCCAGATCCTTTGTTGATTTAAGATAAACCAGACTCCCCCAGCATCCCAGCATGCTGTCTGGGCTGGATGGGGCTCTTTGCTCCACAGCAGAGCTGGCCCTTCCCCTCTGCTTCCTGGCTGCAGCTCCAGCAGAGACTTGCAGGCAAAGCAGTGTTTGCCTGGCTTCTCCCTGCTAAGAAGGGATTATTCCCCACTCCTCTCTGCCTTATGCCAACACCTCAGCATTAGTTAGCAGACCACATGCTGACCACATTGATTAATAGAGAGAGGCTTTGTTTTCTTAGTGGGTTGATAAACACTGAGTTAAAGGTGATAAACATCCCCTGCTGGGATGCTCAGGAGAGGGGAAATAATAAAAGCATCCTGTCAGGATGCCCCCTCAGCTCAGCCCTCTGGAAGGGAAGGGAGGGCTACTCTAGTACCCCCTGGCTTCTAGCCTGAGCCACTGCAGGCATGTGCCTGCATTTCCTCAGTCCAGAGAGAATGTCTGTCTGGTTACTAACTGGTTCAGCCTAGCCAGGTTAGACTAACCTGCAAAGATTTAATCAATTCAGGCTCAGGCTTTTTGAACGTCTGTCTCTAGCCCTACTAATGCTGGGTCCTAGCAGCAAGTGGACCCAGAGTCCTGTAGCTGTGAACGCTGGGTGACAGGACCCAGCTGGGTTCTGTCAGTCTTGGGGCGTGGCTGCCCCAGGGGTGCATGAAACCCCAGGGCTAGGGGATCACAGCTGCCACAATCCCTCAGCCCTGCGGGTTTCACACACTGCCTGAAGCTGAGGAATCACAGCAGCCATGATCCCTCAGCCTCAGTAGTCCATGAGGTGCCCCCACAGCTGGGAGCCCTTAACTGAAGGGGCTCCCAGATGCAGGAGTTTCTTTCTTGCTGGTGCAGGGAGAGTCCAGGATTGGGCTCCCTTTGCACCAGCAATAAGGTATGATGAATCTAATGTGTGATCCCACAATTATGCCTCCTTCCATCCATGTGTGGCATGGTAGAAGGCACTACTGTGTGGATTGCACATTAGATCCCATCACTCTTTTACATGAATGTGTAAAGGGGGCCAATCTGATGAGAATGAGAAATCTAGCATGGCTCCTTCAACAGCTACATTTTGGGTTAAAAAAATAAAAGATATGATGATGTTGTCCCCCCTCCCCATTTATCTAATGTAATTCTGGACCTCCAAAATTTCACTTTTTTGAACTTCCAGGAGACTAAAAGTAAAACTGAAGTATTAAGAGAGAAATGGGAAAGCCATTTTGGGTTAAATATCCACTTTAATTTTCACCAGTGCATCAGTGTACAAATGGGGCTCCCTGATGAAGCTGACTGAATCCAGGTTTGTTCAGGGGGTAGAAAGTTTACCCTCACGAAACAGGAAAATAGGGGAGGGGACACTGCATCCAAGGATGCTAGAGGGCTGCAACTTGGGCAGCCTCATTTGTGGGGGTAGCCACATATTAATGGAACATGAGCAGGGTACTACAGATCAAAGATAAACCTGCCATGGAGTGATGTTACTTTAAGACACCTAAAGTGTGCCTAAAACTAGTTTCAGGTGACAATGTGTGGACAATCCAAGAGTTAAGAATTCCAGGAGCCACCTAAAATTAATGTGCAACACAGCCCTAAATTGAAGGTTCCCCAGATTTTGTAGCTCTTTAACAGACTTATACAAGTAATCCAATGGTTTGTATGTACACAGCATAAATAAACATTGTTTAGACCTTACTATACTTCTATGAAATAACTAATGTATCATTCATTATCCCTATTTTACAGATGTCAATACAGACTCAAAAGTTAAATTACTTGCTCAAGGTCACCGTAAATCAATAGTAAAACTAGGATTAAAACTCAGGTACCCTGACTACCACTTTCCTCTTTATCTACTTTCTTACAAATATTTTGTCTGTCTCAAATCTAATCCTGTAAAATACCAGAGTGTCATGTGATCTCTCTTAGGCAAGTCATAGACACTGTCTCTTACTTTCCAATCCGCTATAAATAGGGACATGAATACTTACTGAATGACCTCAGAGGTCCCATGTACACATTACACTTAAGACATGGTTTCTAGTTACTCACGTCTGAAATGGTCACCCAGCTACACGTTCATTCAATTAATGTTGTGATGAAAAGAGGAATAAGGTACAAGGTTATTCAACAGAATATGTATAATAACTTCACAGCTATTTCCTATCATGCCATTAATTGAACATGTACCCAGGAGCCCCTGTGGCTGGGAGCACCATCAGCTGACTGGCACTCCCAGCTGGGGGGAAGAGGGTGGCATGGGAGCTCCCAACTGGCTCCCAGCTGTGGGAGCACATACCCCTGTGGCTAAGAGCCTCATCAGCTGACAAGGCTCCCAACTGTGGAGATGCCCCATGAACTCTCACAGCTGGGAGCCTGCTGCTGCTGTAGTGTCCCCAGCCATGAGGATACTCATCCATCCCCAACTGTAGGGGGTGCTTCATGCATGTCCACAGCTACAAGACCATGTTAGTAGCCCCCTGCCGTGACAGATACCCCTGTTCCAGCTGTGGGAGTGCATGGAGCACCCTCGTGGCTGGAACACTGGGTCAGCAGCAGTCTCCCTGCTGTGAGGACCCCTGGGTAGTAAGAATCATCTCTACCCCTTTTCAGTCATTGTGTACTATGGAAACAATATAAAGTGGCTGCAGATGGTGCCAAAATCTGGCTCGTGGACCAGTTTTGAAATGAGTGACCTTACATGTGAACACACCCATCAATTCACTTGTGGGGTAGGAAACTTGAAAAGAAAGCTGGCAGGGCCAACCTGGCCACACCGTTTGGCAGGATATCACATCACACGTGGGGTTTCAAAAATTTGCATAATATATACAATTTGATGCATGATATGAGAGAAGTAAGTATGCAAAGCTGATTAGCATCTCTTCTTCCCAGGGTTCACAAAGAATGAAATCAATCAAACTCCAGTATATGCTCCTTCTTGTTTCTTTTTGATAATACCCCAAGTACCATTCAACCCTTCTGGGTTCTATGGCAAGAAGTAGAGCTTAAAGGACTGTAGGATGTTTCTTCTCCCTCACCTGTTACTCTGCTTTTAAAACCTGCAGGGAGGTATCTACCATAATACTGATAATACTGGATTGCATTTCACATGATCATGTTGGGGACCTATACACATACCAGATGCCTGCAACCTCAGTGTCATGTGTATTCAGCATACCCATACTCCAAAATGATGGAGGGGGAACACCGCTCCACCATCATTTTGAAGCACAGGATGCGGAATACATGAGACACTGCAGGTGCTTTAATTAAAGTAGTGCCCAAGGGCCACTCTAATTAAAGTACCCCCCAATCCACCCTGGAGCATGTGTAAAGATGCCTATTTTATTTTTAATTACAATTAATGCCTTCTTGACTAACTGTGGGCCAGTTAGTCTTACCTTGATCCTGGGTAAGCTTTTTGCAAGAACTATCCTGGCACATGTCCACAACGGGCCAGCGGGGGAGATTATGTTTAGGGGCAACCAACACGGGTTCATTCGAGGCAGGTCCTGTCAGACCAACCTTGGTGGCCTTCTATGACCAGGTCACAAAATCCTTAGACGTAGGGGTAGCAGTGGACGTAGTCTTTCTGGACTTTCGGAAGGCTTTCGACATGGTCTCTCACCCCATTCTCATTAAAAAACTAGGGGACTGTGATGTTGACACCTACACAGTCAAATGGGTCACTAACTGGCTGGAGGGTCGCACCCACAGAGTGGTGGTGGATGGGTCATTTTCGACTTGGAGGGATGTGGGCAGTGGGGTCCCCCAGGGCTCAGTGCTCGGGCCCGCACTGTTCAACATCTTCATCAGCCACTTGGACGAGGGGGTAAAAAGCACCCTGCTCAAATTTGCTGACGACAATAAGGTGTGGGGGAATGTGGGCACGCTAGAAGGCAGGAATAGGCTTCAATCAGACCTGGACAGGTTACAAGGGTGGGCGGACGAGAACAGGATGAGTTTCAACACTGACAAGTGCAAGGTGATGCACCTGGGGAGGAAGAACCAGCACCATACCTACAGGCTGGGGAACTCCCTTCTCGTCAGTGCAGAGGCAGAAAAGGATCTTGGAGTCATCATTGATGCCAAGATGAACATGGGCCGGCAGTGTGGGGATGCAGTCAGGAAGGCCAACCACACCTTGTCATACATCCACAGATGCATCTCAAGCAGGTCTAAGGAGGTGATCCTTCCCCTCCATGCGACACTGGTCAGGCTGCAGCTGGAGTACTGCGTCCAGTTTTGGGCGTCGCACTTCAGTAGGGATGTGGACAACATGGAGAGGGTCCGGAGAAGGACCACTTGCATGAACGGGGGCAGCAGGGCAGGCCCTACGAGGAGAGGCTAGACGAATACCTTGCTAGGGTCGTTTGACCCCAGTACTCTTTTCTGCCATGGCAGGGGGTTGGACTTGATGATCTGCTCAGGTCCCTTCCGACCCTACTAACTATGAAAATATGAAACCTCTATGAGGTACAGTAGTTAAGTTTTACTTAGTTCATTTGATGCCAAATATCCTCTATACTAGGTACAGGGAATTCTGTAACAGAGAATTCTGCTAACCTTCTCTATTTACCTAAAGGAAAATTAACAAATCTGTTGATTTTCAGATCTATTGGGATGAAAGGAATTGCATAAATGTGTGACTATCAGGTTAGGAATAGATACTGCATTTGTCTCAGACAAGTTGTGTCCATTTGTCCCAGTACAAAAATATCCTGGAAATGGCATTCCATGGCACTTGCAATCAGGCTGAATACATTGCTGCTTTTCTGCCACTGATTCAGTGATGCAATCCTGGGACAACCAGTCAGAGATGCACTTCATGATGTCCTAGGGCAAACTGTTAGCATTTCTTACCCCATGAACCTTTTCAGGGTTTACCCTGGGACAATGGACATGGATATCTAAACAAATGCAATTTGTCCTGGGAGAAAATGGTTTCTCCTGGTGGCAACTGCTTGTAGCCTCCAATCAAGCCACCGCTGATTCTAACTGAATGAGAAGTCCATTAAAGCAAGAAACACTGAAATGAACACAGCATCACGCAGTGCAATCAAGGCCCACCCAGAAAAAGCAGCATCTCATAGTTTCATAGTTTCTAGGGGCGGAAGGGACCTGAGCAGATCATCTAGTCCGACCCCCTGCCATGGCAGGAAAGAGTACTGGGGTCAAACGACCCCAGCAAGATGTTCATCTAACCTCCTTTTAAACACCCCCAGGGTAGGAGCCTGCACCACTTCTCTTGGAAGTTGGTTCCAGACCCTAGCCGCCCTAACCATGAAGTAGCGCCTCCTGATATCTAACCTAAACCTACCCTCTGCCAGCTTGTGACCATTATTCCTGGTCACTCCTGGCGGTGCTCGGGGGAACAGTGACTCCCCCAAAGCCTGCTGATCCCTCCTGACTAGCTTATAACAGGCCACAAGATCCCCCCTCAGCCTTCTCTTTTGGAGGCTGAACAGGTTCAGGTCCCGTAGCCTCTCCTCATCGGGCCTGCCCTGTTGTCCCCTGATCATATGAGTGGCCCTCCTCTGGACTCTCTCCATGCTGTTGACATCCCTCTTGAACTGTGGCGCCCAGAACTGGACACAGTACTCCAACTGCGGCCTGACCAGTGCTGCATAGAGGGGAGGATCACCTCTTTGGACCTGCTCGAGATGCATCTGTGGATGCATGACAAGGTGCAGATGGCCTTCCTGACTGCATCCCCACACTGCCGACCCATGTTCATCTTGGAGTCAATGATGACCCCAAGATCCTTTTCCGCCTCCGTGCTGAGAAGAGGGGAGTTCCTTAACCTGTAGGTATGGTGCCGGTTGTTCCTCCTGAGGTGTATCACCTTGCACTTGTCCGTGTTGAAACTCATCCTATTCTCGTCCACCCACCCTTGTAACCTGTCTAGGTCTGAATGAAGCCTGTTGCATCCTTCCAGTGTGCCTACGTCCCCCCACATCTTAGTGTCATCAGCAAATTTGAGCAGGGTGCTTTTTACCCCCTCGTCCAAATCGCTGATGAAGATGTTGAACAGTGCGGGCCCGAGGACCGAGCCCTGTGGAACCCCACTGCCCGCGTCCTTCCAGGTTGAGAAGGACCCATCCACTACCACCCTCTGGGTGCGGCCCGCCAGCCAGTCGGTGACCCATTTGACTGTGTGGGTGTTTACACCACAGTCCCCCAGTTTCTTAATGAGAACGGGGTGAGAGACAGTGTCTAAAGCCTTCCAGAAGTCCAGGAAGACTATATCCACTGCTACCCCTGCATCTAATGATCTGGTGATCTGATCGTAAAAGGCCACCAGGTTGGTCTGACAGGACCTGCCACTGATGAACCCGTGTTGGTTGTCCCTAAGCATGCATCCCCTGCTGGCCCCTCCTAGATGTGTGCCAGCATAATTTTCTCAAACAGCTTGCCTAGGATTGAGGTAAGACTAACCGGCCTATAGTTTCCCAGGTCCTCCTTCCTGCCTTTTTTGAAGATGGGGACCACGTTGGCCCTCTTCCAGTCCTCCGGTACCTCTCCAGAGCACCATGAGTGCTCGTAAAGCTGTGCCAGGGGACTTGCAATTACCTCGGCCAGTTCCTTTAGAACTCTAGGGTGGACATCATCCGGGCCAGCTGACATGAATACGTCCAACCCCTCCAGAAGCTCCCTAACTAAATCCTCGCTAACCCATGGCCCAGGTGTGCCTCCCCCGGGGCCCGAGGGGGGCCCAGCAGGGAGGTGGCTGTTCTGGTCCCTACTTAGGAAGACAGAGGCAAAGAAATCATTAAACATGTTAGCTTTGCCGTCTGGTGTGAAGACCAAGTTTCCCAACACGTCCTGCAAGGGCCCCACATTACCCAGGACCTTCTTTTTACCCCCTATGCATTTAAAAAAGGACTTCTTATTGTTCTTAATCTGGGAAGCTAGCCCAAGTTCCATCTCTGCCTTTGCCTTCCTAACTGCCCCCCTACATCCCCGGACAACTACAGAATAGTCCTCCCTGGTGATGACCCCTTCTTTCCATTGGGTGTAAGCCTCCTTTTTAGCAAGGAGACATTCCCGGATGCTTTTGGTGAGCCATGGAGGCTTGTGTGCTCTCCTGCTCCCTTTGATCCTCGTTGGGATTACCTTCCTTTGGGCTTGGAGGATTGTCTCCTTAAGGAGCAACCACTCTCCTTGGACACCTGGCTCCCCTCCCCTCCGGGACCTCAGTGCTTCACCAACTATCCTCCTTAGCTCGTTGAAGTTTGCCCTCCTAAAATCTAGGGCCACTGCCTTAATGCATGCCTTTGCCACCTTGCGCTGGATGGTGAATTCCAGCAGGCGATGATCGCTGTCGCCCAGGTGGTCGAGCACCCGCAGCCCCCTCACCAGGTCATCACCTGTGACCATCACTAGGTCCAACAAGGCGTCTCCCCTGGTGGGGCTGTGCACCTCCTGGGTTACATGGAGGTCCTGCACTCTGGCAAATAACCTGCGTGAGTGTTCAGACCTGGCTGACTGTTCTTCCCAGCAGATGTCCGGGAAGTTCAGGTCCCCCATGACTACCACATCCTTAGCCTTCACTACGTCTGTGAGCTGACCCAAGAATTCCCGGTCAAGCTCTTCTCCCTGGTTGGGAGGTCTGTAGTAGACTCCCACCGTTAAGTCTCTTTCCCCTCGACTGCTTTGTACTCTAACCCAAAGCACTTCAGAGTGCCCCTCCCCTGACTCCTTGCTAATTGATGAGGATGTGTATTTCTCCTTTATATAGAGTGCCATCTCTTTGGTAAACTCAGCATTTAAAAAATGTCAGCCATTATTGTTTGCAGCAGCAGCAGTTGGAAAGAAGAGGGTATAAACAATCCACAAATAACCAACTGCTGAATATGCCAGAGACAAACATATACTCTCTAAAGCCACATCAAGTTTCGCTTCTCCTGACCTCATGCTCAGAAATGTACACAAGAGGAAATGAGAATGAACAGCTACCAATCATATGCCATATGTATATGCTGTATATATGTGTATAAATATATGATGTGGGGCTTTCCATGCATTCCATTGTACTGAGCATGCCCCACTGTCAAACTACCCTGTACCTTGACATCAATCAATCTCTGCCCTAGTGCTTCGGTCACCAATAACATGAAATCACAGTTTACTAAACAAACATTTCCTTCTCTTCTTCAGAATATGAATGATCCTCTCCTCCTCTCCCAACTAAATTATAATTTCTCAAAGACTAAGTGACATTCAGTCCTACACCATTGCCTACTTTAAGAGCCAACACCTTGTGATCTATTTGGATCATCCATCCAGAGCTTCTAGCACTGGACAGACTAAAATGCCAAAGTTCTTATAATAAAGTTGTGATGTTATTATGCACTGTAAAGGAGACCTTTTTTGGCTCATTTTTGTCCCTCCGAAGTCTGTACAGTTGGATAGTTATGGCTAACCAGCTGGCTTTGTAAATGAAAGTCTACTAACACCGAAAGTCCCAACACAAAATTTTTAAAGCCCTTTAAGGTATTCCTAAAGCTGTTTTCTGGCAAAATGTGTGCCACATGCAGCATGCATTATAGTACAGCACAGTATGGAGGCTTTCTTGAAACAAGTGTGATATGGCTTACTCCATCAGTTGCGTGCCCATCCCAAACTCCTTCTCCCAAAAAACAATGTAAACATCCCATCATGTACAGTGTATTTATGGGCTGAAGCAGAAGTAACATTTGAAACATTTCCAAGTGTAGCAGGCTTGGAAATATTTCAACAAGGTAGTGTTTTCAGCTGAGGGACATAAATATACAGCCCCCATTTCCTGCTGTCTGGAGTGCTTCAAAATCACTGTGGCTGCATGCAGCCACACACTCTTCAACTGGGGACACAACAGGGGGTTACAGTGACCTGTGACTTTAATCCTTTCCTCTCCCAACATAGTGGCAAGGGTTGTTAGTGTTGCTTTGCATCCCGTGTCTCCCAGGACTGCAGCTGTGCTCTCCTGCCACCCCAATGCGGGCAGGAAGGGGGAGAACAGAGCCAATGTCAGTGGATATTCTCCTGCCACTCCATCTCTGTTCTCCAGAGAGCCCCACCCTATGTCTCCCCCCTTCCATGAGAACCAGGAGACTAGAGACCTTGTATCACCCTCTACCAGAACTGGAAAGGTATGCAGGGACTGGAAGGCTTAGATGGCAAGGGTATGGGGGATCTCACAGTTGTGGTCCTGAGACTCCAGTGCCCCTACTGGAACCAGGATACTGCCTCTGTAGCCCCCAGTCACCATGTATCTCTCTGCTTCCAGCAGGTAGATCATGGGGGTCTCACATATCTCAGCTCCAGCGGTGGAATGCTCCCAGAGAGTGGAGGTGGATCAACGGGACAGCACCTGCTGACAGTCTATCCCATTCTCCCTTCTCATATCTATATAGGCAGGAGGGGGAGGAAGAGCTGAATGCCGCGGGGGTCGCCTGTTGCATTCTGTAAGCATACAAATGTCAGAAACAGCATAACTCTTCTAAATAGCACACACCATGCAAAGCAAATGAAACATATCAGTACAAAAGTCTGACAAATGTGTCTGATCAGAGATCACCCACAAAAAAAATGGCCAAGTTTGCTTTTCTTATAGGAATAGGTTAAATTATCTTACTGCTCAGGTTATCTATGGGTTCCACAGAAGAATGTTCCTGGCCTCTGCAGCCCATTTATAGCTCCGTTATTAATACTTGCATTTAGTTAGTTTTTTCCAAGAAAACTGGAATTTATGTCAAGTTTTAGAAGGACAACCTCCTATTTATTTATTTATTTACTTACTTATTTAAATTGCTCAGACTGGCTGGCTCTTGCTCTGGAAATGGGAATCATTTCAGATGTGCAGGGGGCAGAAAAAGAACAAGTTATGCTGAAAGTCAGGAGAGCTGAGTTGCACAGGTAGAGTTGTGGCCAATGACTGGACCAGCAAGTTGTGCTACATGTCTGGAGTGAGGTATGCTGGTAAAAGTGTGTGGGAAATCAGGGCTGAGATAAAAGACATTGGTCAGGATTGAGGGATATTGGGAGAGGAATGTGGGAACTCATAACTGAAACAGAAGAGGGATGCTGCAGGTTAGGATTAAGATGCCTTATCAGAGCTAGAAAGTGGGTGGTTGGACTAGAATGGCAGTGGGTGTTGCAGATCAGGATTGAGAGACATTAGTAGACCTGTGTAGGCCATTAGGAGTGAAATAAAAGGGATCTTGGGAATTCAGAGCACAGAACTTTAGCAGAAAAAAACAGAGAGGGCAAAGTGTGGGCTAGCTTGAACAGCAGTTGCCCAACTACTTCTGAATCCACATAAAACTCTCACAAAACCTAAATTTACATCAAATGTTTAGCTATATGCTAATCTTATAGAGTGTCTTGTGTGAAATAAGCTCTGCAATTCCTGCAGGCGCAAGCGCAATTAGAATACATCCTTTAAGCTATGCTGTTTTCCTGAAATCATCAAAACATGTCGCAACTAGAAAACTGTTTGCTGAAATTAGCTGCATTAAGAAAGAAAATTCCCCTTAGCTATTGGTTAGTCCCAGAGATCATTAAGGAGGCCTGAACATAGTTTGTTTCAAGTTTTGTCTGCAAACATTGCCACATATTGTTACATTTTGAACAAACCTGACACACTGTGGTAAACACAATGACACAATGTGTATATAATGCAGCAGTATCTGCTATCTACAACACAGCACAAAATAGCTGGACATATAGAGATTGGAGAGAGATGTAAATCTATAAGCGTGTGGAAACTGAAAAGGGGAGTTTGCCATTTCATTTCATGTAATCTATGTAGAAGAACATTTGATATGCATCTCATTGCAAAACTTAGGCTAACAGGATAAGCTGAAGAACTGATGTTTTACAGGAAACATTTTGCAAATCTGCCAGATTTGTTTTAGTTTATTGTGTTGACCTAAAGGGAGTTACACACCAAAGAAATGTTTGATCCATTATTTATCCCCCTCTGCCTTTATCCTGAACTACATGTCTGAACTTGAGGAAAGTCTAAATCTGAACTTAATGGTTTCAGCATGTCTCTACCCAAAAATAGCCAGCATTATCACAGTGGCCCAAATTCAGTAAGAACTGCTAGCTTAGACAACTGTTTTGGGCAATGGATTTCCTATGGCACATTATTCACCTGGTTCAGGATTCAGAAAAAAAAAAACAGGTAAAAAAAGATAACTTGAATCACGTTAGTTACTAGTTCGACTCTTAATCTGCAAACCCTTATTTCTGGGTACGAAAGGTACAAAAGAGTTTTTGCATGTGAGTAAACCTAAATATTTTCCAATCATATATTCAGTCTGCTTTAACCTCACAATTCTCTAAGAGCATAAAGAAAGCCTGGAAACACATTACCTAACACTACTTTTATCTTTTCAATTCAAGACCTATTCCCAACAAGTGCTTAAAAATCATGATTCAGGCCTTAAAAAAAATCATAAGATTTGCTTAGGATCATGAAATTATTTATTTTTTAATAATAATACATTTGAGGATATTTTTATGTGCCTTCTATTTCATGTCATTAGAGGTCACATTCTCTGCAACCACAGGAACTAATTTCCTTTTTTGTTTTTAAATGAAAACTGAGGTTCTTGCATGATCAAATAATTCTAGGAGTTAGTGCTTTTAACAAAAATGTCATCTCTCAGAAGACCCACAGTGAAGTCAGTCAGGATAAGCTAACAGGACTGCAGGGTATCACTTAAGGTAGGTAAAGTTAGCCTCCTTCTTTGGGTCTGTTTGTACTACAAATTCAGTTATATCAGTAGCTCAGCTCATACAACCCATTTCCATAGATATATTATTTCTCAATTAAGAGTAGTCTTCAAGTCCTGTGATTACAAATGAAAGATTTAATTGGTTTCGCTGTCCAAATTCACAAATACTGCTTTAATTATCTAAAGGGGTTGTGGTTGACTAAGGCAAAATACTTTAACTGCTTTCAGAGGTTATATAAAAGGCCTCCCTAGCATTTATACTACCCATTAATTCAAAGGAATGATGACTTTACAACTGAATATGGGCCTTCCAGCATAGAGCATTAACCCTTCAGCCTACCATAGCAACTGGTAGGTAAACAACTTTGTGTCTCAACTTATTTACTTTCTTCTATAGATGCACACAACCCTCTCCCCAAGGCTCCAGAATTCATAACATGGTAACATTTTAAAAATGTTTAAATGGTTTATGACCTTGGGTAAGACAGGAAGGATAGTTACAATTAAATATACTGTATCTGAGAGACTCATTGCAAACAAGATCTTATCATATATATATGTTTTTTCAAAATAAACAAAATGAACATGATGATCCTGATGAAAAAGTAATTAACATGTTGTAAACCATCTTCCATCAGGGGTTCTCATAAGATTTTGTAAACATTAAGATCCTGAACTTCCTTGCATGGTGGGTAAGAATGATTATATCCACTTTACAGACCAGAAAACTGAGGCAGAGAAAGACAAAAAGGGACCTCTCCAGTGTAATAAGACACAACTTACAAGGGTACTGCTAGAAGTAACAAAGAAAAGACAAGCAAACCTTGGGAGTAGACGATATCAACTGCATCCCAAATATACTGTCAAACAAGGATTAGGTTACAATTGCCAGGAACAGATATTCATTTCCAGAGGTAGAACTTTCTGATAAATTTCCACCAGAAATGGTTCTGGGAGAGGGAGCAGTATAGGCATTCAGCCTGCAGTCACCCCATTTCCCCAGCTCCTCACACCTTCCTGAGACTGGGATGGGGGGGAAGAGAGAGGATCTTGGTCTGAGGAAGACATAGGGAGCAGTGGCTGGACCACTTTTGTTCTGGGGGACATGGGGTGCGGGGGGGGGGAAGGGTGCTTGTGCTTCCCCAGACCAGGGACACTCAGGTGTGGAAAATGGACAGAGATCCTTTCTACTCCTTTCCTACCCCACAGGCCACTCTGGAAGGGTAGAAGAACAGCTGAACAAAGGCCCCATCCCATTCCCCAGATTAAGCAGTCCTTAGTCTAGGGAAACACAAAGAGCATTTCCCTACTGCCCTAAGGAGAGCTTTCTTGCCCTGTGGACTTTTATATTGGTCACTCAGCTGAGCTTACCAGCATTTAAAGCTTATGGAGCCAGGAACCAGGCCCCAGCCCACTTCCTACCCCCATTGGCTTTTAAATGACTGCACTACCATCCACCTGAGAGGTGGGGGTAGCAGAAAAAAAACTGGCTGAGGTTCGGAACTGGGCTCAAGGACAGCCTCTTAGAGTCTCCAAGGCTTTCAAGCCCTTGCTCTTTCCAGCCAGCTAGGCAACATGGATAGTAAAAGAAAGCCAGCAGGCACCAGCTACGAACCTGCTGTGCTGGCACCTGCAGCCCTTGAGACCAAGCAGAAGGGAGGGGACCAGCTCAGAAAGGGAGAGGAGCAACAGGGCAAAGCCCAGGAATGTTTCCCCCAGGAAAAACTGTATGAATGCTTGTATGCTTTCTACAGGGAGAGGGCGATTTTCCCTGGAGAAATGTAATAGTTTCATAGTTTGTAGGGTCGGAAGGGACCTGACCAAATCATCAAGTCCGAACCCCTGCCACGGGCAGGAAAGAATGCTGGGGTCAAATGACCCTGGAAAGGTGATTATCCAGCCTCCTTCTGAAGACCCCCAGCGTAGGAGTGAGCACCACTTCCCTTGGAAGTTGGTTCCAGATCCTAGCCGTTCTGACAGTAAAGTAGTGCTTCCTGATGTCTAGTCTGAACCTACTCTCAGGCAACTTATGGCTGTTATTCCTTGTTACTACTCATAGTCCTTGGGGGAATAGAGTCTCTCCCATTGCCTGCTGGTTCCCCTTGGTAAGTTTACAGACGGCCACCAGATCCCCTCTCAGCCTTCTCCTGTGGAGGCTGAACAGTTTCAGGTCCCATAGCCTCTCCTCATCAGGCCTGCCCTGCTGCCCCCATATCATGCGAGTGGCCCTCCTTTGGACCCCCTCGATACTGTCCACATCCCTCCTGAAGTGGGGTGCCCAGAACTGGACACAGTACTCCAGCTGCGGCCTGACCAGTGCCACATAGAGGGGGAGTATCACTTCCTTCGACCTGCTCATGATGCATCTGTGGATGCATGACAAGGTGTGGTCGGCCTTTCTGACTGCATCCCCACACTGCCGGCCCATGTTCATTTTGGCATCAATAATGACTCCAAGATCCTTTTCTGCCTCTGTACTGACGAGAAGGGAGTTCCCCAGCCTGTAGGTATGGTGCTGGTTCTTTCTCCCCAGGTGCATCACCTTGCACTTGTCAGTGTTGAATCCCATCCTATTCTCATCTGCCCACCCCTGTAACCTGTCCACGTCTAGTTGTAGCCTGTCCCTCCCTTCTAGCGTGCTCATTTCTCCCCACTTCTTAGCGTTATCTGTGGATTTGAACAAGGTGCTTTTCACCCCCTCGTCCAAGTCGCTGATGAAGATGTTGAACAGTGCGGGCCCAAGGACTGAGCCCTGGGGAACCCCACTGCCCACATCCCTCCAGGTCGCAAATGACCCATCCACCACCACTCTCTGGGTGCAGCCCTCCAGCCAATTTGTGACCCATCTGACTGTGCAGGCATCGACGCCACAGTCTTCTAATTTTTTATGAGAAAAAATAATGTGAGAGACAGTGTCAAAGGCCTTCGAAAAGTCTAGAAAGACTACGTCCACCGCAACACGTGCATCCAAGGATTTTGTGACCTGGTCATAGAAGGCCACCAGGTTGGTCTGGCAGGACCTGCCTCTAATGAACCCATATTGGTTGCCCCTAAGCATAATCTCCCCTGCTGGTCCCTCACAGATGTGCTCCTGGATAATTTTCTCAAAGAGCTTCCCCAGGATTGAGGTAAGACTAATGGGACTATAGTTTCCTGAGTCCTCCTTCCTCGCTTTTTTGAAAATGGGGACCACATTGGCCCTTTTCCAGTCCTCTGGCACCTCACCAGATCACCACGAGTGCTCATAAAGCTAGGGGTCCCACAATGGCCTCTGCCCATTCCCTCAGCACCCTGGGGTGGAGATCATCTGGGCCTGCTCATTTGAACATGTCCAGTCCCACCAGAAGTTCCCTGACTAGATCCTCACTGACCCTAGGCCTGGTGGTGCCTCTCCTGGGGCCGTCCGGAATCCCGGTGGGGGGGGATGTCTCGGTCCCTGTTCAGAAAAATGGAGGCAAAGAATTTGTTAAAGAGGTCAGCTTTATCCTCTGGTGCGACCACCAGATTTCCAAGCGTGTCCTGCAGCAGCCCCACATTACTCAGTGCCTTCTTTTTACTCTTAATGCCTGTACATGGCCACTGTCTGATCCACAGAAGCTGCTGCTGGGAAATCTGTGGTGCACTGAGGGAGCTATAAGCAGACCCCCAAAATGCCTGGCAGTGCAAGGGCTTTTGCACTGTTTCCCAACTATACCAAAGGTATAGGAAGAGTAGGGGCTACCCATAAAGGGTAAGGCATAGTATACTAAAAGATGGTTTAAAGGAAGAAAGATCGTGGCTCTTGGGCTAAGGTTTCCAAATTAATTTGAAGAGAAGACTGAAAAATCAAGAGGGTATAAAGCTTTACAGATCAAAAGCCACAGAAAAAGTTTACAGGTATCTTGTGAAACATAACTGAAGGGTCTCGCATACTAGCCCAGAATCAACGCTCACCCTCTCCTTACATAGAAAATAGACAGTTAGACAGCACGCTCCTTCCCGATGTGAAGAAGCTGAATGAAGGCCTCTTAGTTGACAGCTTTGGATAAAAATGGACAGACTTTCTAGAGGAAATTATCCAGTCAGACTAACAAAGTGACTTTGTGTGGTTGTGCTGGAAGAGAAGGGCTGTTGAAATGCATTCCTTTCTCAAAATGACCAGAGGAATAGGAAACAGAGCTAACACAGTATCTTTTTATTGAAACTTTTCAAAAACCAACCTGTCAAACAGTGTTTTTACACAAAGAAATACAAATTAAAGCTGCCTTAGAGAGAAAATTAGTTTGTGCTCTTTTCTTCTTCAACTTGCACATCACTCAGATGGTATCGTACAGAGGATTTTTCAGTCCAGTAAATTTGCTGAAAAAAATCCTCTGTCACACACCATTTGACACTGCTCAGTTTCAAACTCATCATCTCTTGTCAGCAGTCAAACTGGCAAAACCTTTGAGCTGTATAGATTTCTTTGGCATTTCTCTTGAAAATTCTCTGGTGATGGCTTAACTTTCTTTGCCCATTGTTTATTATTATAAGCTAACAGGAATCATAGAATCATAGGATCAAAGGACCAGAAGAGACCTGTAAGATCATCAAGTTCAGTCCCCTGCCATG
This sequence comes from Crocodylus siamensis, assembly GCF_052110815.1. Classification (NCBI taxonomy): domain Eukaryota; kingdom Metazoa; phylum Chordata; order Crocodylia; family Crocodylidae; genus Crocodylus; species Crocodylus siamensis. The sequence continues at coordinate 223,805,252 of NC_143396.1, read as the reverse complement.
GGCAGGAAGGAGGTTATTAGGCTCAAATGAGCTCAACGAGGTGCTTGCCCAGCCTCCTCTTGAACACCTCCAGGGATGGTGACTGCAGCACCCCTGCTGGGAATGTGTTCTAGATACCTTTACAGAAAATAAGTTTTTCCTAATGTCCAACCTATATCTTTCCTCAAGTAGCCTGTGCAATACTGAAAGACAGTTCACATAATCTGACTACCCAATATAACAGAGCGTTAATGTTCTACAAATACATTGTAGATGCTGACTGGAAGAAAACACCCAGTTGTATAAGCCTATTTTGTAATTTTCAGTGGGTAACTTAAAAAAAAAAAGACTACCTGTCTGTGACAATATATGGAATGCAATGGCTTGACTAATTGGTAGATGTGTTTGCAGTCAGAAATGGCAGGAGAGTCCTCCCTCATGTACTATTACAATGATATTATTTATTACTTACAGAGAAGTTCTCAAAACACCAGTTTGTCCAAGTGATTTGCCCAAGATCTCAGAGAGCCAGGAGCCGAACTAGAACTCTGGGTTTTGATTTTCCTCTCTGTGCTCACACTTTAGAGCTCCCGGCATTGTAATGGCCTGATTAACGGAGAAGAGTGTGTGATAAATTACACCACAGTGTAATTTAGTGTTTTAGCAAAGGCACTTACAGAACGTACACTGAATCTAAACAACTTCATTTGGGTACTCAAAGTGCCTTCAGTTCCCAGTTCCAGACAACAGAAACTATTAAGGGACTTTAAATGAAGTGCAGGATATTTCCTGGGGTGGGGGAGCCAATGTCCTGAGGGGTCCAATGGACCCACAGACAGTCATCAATTATCCAGAAATTCTGTACACCTCAGGTGTCACTAAATTGTTTCAGCTGCCTCCGACTGGAAAGTGTACTACAGTGTGCCGATAAAATATTTCTCTAGTTTCAGTACTGTTTTACAAAATGCCCGCATATGTTTCTGGTACAACACAGTTTAACTTCAAACAAACATTGCTCAGTCAACAGAACAGATATTTTTTAGAAAAATATGACTAGGAGGACTACTGGTCTTCTTCCAAAGAACACCCCATTGCAAAAGCTTTGTGAAATAAGAAATGAACTTCTCTTAACTTACCAAGAGTTTGGTGCAAACCTCAATAGTAACGTAATACATAGAATAATGGAACAACACATTTTTTGCTCCTGGTATCCTGTTTTGCCCTACAGATGTGTACATTTTCTTGTTTTTAAATCATTCTTCTGACTGCATCTACTTTTTGAACAACCTTGAAACTAATACAAGTACTGGGGAGGGGGGTATGCACTCATGACTAGAAAGCATTTCTTTCAAAACGTACTCTTAGACTGACAGGTTATTAAATTATTTTCATGACATTCAAAACAAAGACCAAGTCGGGGCCACTCTCCTTAGGAAACACCACATCATATAGAATCTTTTACCTCCTCCTTCAAAAAGGAAGTCACAAGCAGCAGGAGACAGTAAAGATAGCATCTAACAATGAACTCTGTCTTGGTTCACTGGACATTGTCAAGCATGTTAGGCCTAAAGACAGTGAATAAATCACATACACAGCAAAGTTTACAAATATTTGCAGAAAGCAAACATCAAAAGAGGCACAAACATAGCCAAGGGCCCTGGTTCATGAAAGTGTTATTATTCACAAAAGCACTTAAGCGCATGCTTAATCCTAAACATGTACTTAAACCCCATTGACTTCAATGGTCTTAAGTACTTCCCTGAATCTAGGCCAGAGTACATTTTCTAAGAAATTAGAATAGATATTTGTGGAAAAAGGTGGCATTCAACTCTTTTTAATACCTGTGACAGGGAAGAGACCACTGAAAGACAGAATCCTCTCTGTGCAGACACTGCCGGGGGGTTTTTTTGGTAAAACTGCAACTAGCAGGTCAAGGACAAGACTGAATTGGAAAAAGTGTACACAATGAAACACTGAACTTAGAATAAAAACATACAACTGAATCAGATAGGGCCAGGCTGAAAACACAGAAGTAACAAATAAGTTGTTAAATTAAAATAGGCACTTTAAAAAATAAATCCTATACACATCTACACATCAGTGTCAAAAGCTCAAAAACAAATAACTGTCAAACAAGAGTACAAGGTAAAGGAAAAAGGAATCAAAACTCATAGAAGAGGTGATATCTTTTATTAGACCAACTAAATGCTTGCAAGCAGGAGACTTTACCATACCTTCGGCTCTCCTGTGAAATAAGAATTTTCATTTCTACCTAGGAGAACTTTTACAATCTCTTCTCTCTCCTATGCCTGATGTAGGGTGTGTGCACCCAAAAAGCCTGCAAATAAATACAATAATTTGTTTGCAAATATCTAGTTGGTCTAATAAAAGATATTAACTCTCCCACGAGTTTTGATTCTTTTGCCTCTAGACCAATACGGCCACAACCTGGATACCTGGTAAAGGAAAGGGTCTTTGGCATTACTGAAGAACAATGGAATGACAACAGTCAATAGAGTGATATAGTAATTGGCTATAAATAATGCAAGAAGAAAAGGGCAGATCTCAGAGGTAGAAAAGTAACACTTATACCTAATAGATTCTATAGAATATAGCGAAATAAAGTATCTGAGGGGAAGGGATTTGTGTGAATATATATCAAACTCATCAGAATACAAGTATACTACAAAAATATATGCAATAATGGTTTGCAGCTCAAAGAAAAGGATATTAAGGGCACACTAGTGAGGAAGTTCAAAGTGGCAACTAAGACTAAGTAAACTTTAATTACGAGCAACTTTACCGACAATTAAAAATGAATCTAATGTCTCAACAGAGCAAGACAAAGAGAAGTATTTCTTAGCATCCTTAATGTCTACCTCTTGAAATGGCTAGAGCATGTGAGAAGCCTGTCCCTGATTGATCCCAATATTAAACTGAATTCAAGAAGTAGTTACCGTATAGTTGTGCTACCAGGTAACAGTGACCAAAATTCTAAGTCTTCAAAAGGGGAAAAAGAATGCATCAGAAATTAGCCTCATAACATCACACTTTGGAAAGGGGAATTTCAAAGAATGAGGAAGCTATACAAAAATTATGTACAAGAAATGAAAATATGTGGTTTTGACAGAAATCCTTAAATTGCACTGTAACCGTTTCAGATGCCACAGGTACCTCTAAACAAAGAAAGAAAGCAGGAAGGCAAAAGGTAATCCCGTACTGCTAAATGCCAAGGTTTAAAAGGTTATTTGAGCCAGACAAATTATTCTGAGAAAAACGAAATCAAATGGAAATTCAGTGAAGCATCAATTTAAGCAGTCGATACGTAAAAAGGAAATATGGAAGGTTATGATGGAATTTGAAAAGCAAACCAAGGCATAGAAAAGTAAGTAGTGCTTTACATATGTCTGAAGAAAGGCAGAAAATCAATGAATCTGTTGGTTCCCTCGAGAATAAAAAGAGCAATTAAGGGTAAGAAGTACCACGGAGAGAAACCGAGAGTTTTTTTGCCTTGGTCTTCACTACTGATGATACTGGGAAAATATCTATTTATTTTTTTTGTGCCAGGAATTGATGCATTGAAAAGAAAGATGCAAGGATAAATTTAGGAGCAGCAAGCCACCAGACCTGCATGATACACACCCAAAAGCTCTGATGAAACTTATGCACAGTTCCTAAAAATCTAAGCAATCTCTCATAATAAAACTGTTACTGTACCAGAGGATTAGACAATAGCTATGGTAAGTTTTATTTAGTACCAACTCATTTAGTTGACACACTACCCACTGAACATGCCTGTTATGCACAGGAAAAGCTTGCCTCAATAATCTAATAGAATGTTTTGAATGGCTCAATAAAATAATGAATAAAGGCAAACCAGTTGACATCTGAACTTTGAAAAAAACTTTGACCAATCAGCCAAGTTTATCCTGAGGCTACTGTGACCTTTGGGGTACCTTAGATGCTGTTGCATCATTGGTGATTCTTCTGGCAAACTGAACTGGTGGCACCCATCTCCTCTCCAGGTATGGATGGTCACTGGCTTGCAGGTAGCTCATCCATCCTTTGACAGGTCTTGTTTTTAGTCCTGCTGCATGTCTACACATCCTCCTCACCCAGGCTTGCCTGGGGGGGCGGGGAGCACCAGCTTAGTTGCTGACAACCCAACCATGGAACAGGCTGTACTGGTTTACATGGTACCAGAGAGCAGACCAAGAGAGGCCTGGCCTGACAGGAAGCCAAGAAACAAGAAAATGACAGTTCAAGTTTTGTCCTGGATCAGAAATGCATTGTGAGACAGAAAAGCAAAATTAAGGAATAAACTGATAATTGTTATGATGGCAAAAGTTTAATTGTGAAATGCCACAAGATTCCATACTAGAATAGTGTTTATCGTATTTATTAATAAACTGGACAATGGAGCTGAGAAATGAAGCAGTAAAAATTATAAATGACAAAAAAAAAATTTAGCATATTCACTGCGAGTAAACTGTGATGAACATCAATGGGACCTACTAAACCTAAATTAACAGGCAACAAAATAGGAGATGAAATGCAATGTAGCTAGATTCAGTGTAATGTAAATTGGAAGGAGTATTTTGAACTACTCCTATGTAATGGTAAGTTATAACTTAGCTATTAAAATCTCAAGAAAAGAAACCAGGTCCTCATTGTTGAGTGAAGACTCTATCAGAAATGAAGCAGCAGTTGGAAAAGCAAACTGGACCACATAACCCTCTGATTTTGTACAGCAATTCCTAAACAACATTTCATCTCTGATGTAGATCTGTAGTACACTTAATTGTGAGGAACATTAAAATGCTCAGGAAAATCCCATTACAAAATGTCTGGCCAACAGCATGGTCATTTATGACACCCAAGCTCTCACCATTGTTCTGGTCAATTAGTGTAGCCTTTTCTGTCTTTTAGGGCTATTCCTGTCCCAGCCATGACAGCTCTGTAACTTAATTTCATAGTACAGAATATTGGTTTCTCATATTAGCACATACTTCAACAGTCCACACCCACATGCTTTGTTTAGAGCTGAGCATTCAACAGAAGGGAGCCAGGAGGAGGGCCTTAAAGTAATCATTGCATCAAAACACTGAGCAGCAATGAAAGCAGATCTACCGCTGCAGATAAACTGTCATGAATACTGGAAAAAATGCTTTCCATGCAACTTGACATTATATTTTACTCTGTGTGCATGTAAATATATGAATATGTGGTATTTACAGTATAAAGATTATCTTTATGAGCTTGGAGTTGCTTTATTACACATAAATGACAAAGTAAGTCAAAATTACATAGTTCATTCCAAACTAGTGCTGATAAAAAGGTTTCATTATCTTACATCAGCATACTTTGGCTATGATTATAAATGTTTTAGAGAATCTGAAGAAATAACTGATACTACATTTCATACCCTCCTATAAGGCTACCTACAGAGGTGTCCAAAGAAGAAAAATATACCTCGGTAAGTTTTACAGCTATGTAAAGAAGCATAAAAACAGCTTTTCTACACAGAACAGCATCCACAAGTTTAAGGTCTGATATGAAGGGATTAATCAGTGCCATAAGTAGGGGCTGAAAATCTTCTGTTTTCAATGGTACAGTAAACCTAGGCCTAAGTTTCACCACTCTGACAATGTGTAGGCCTTAGAGCGTGTGCAAAAGACAGGTACATTCTCTTCAAGGTTCTCTTCCATTACTAGAGTGATTTAAAGAAACATTAATTGGGCCCTCTGTCTAACTGATTACAGTAGTCTAAAAATTATTCTAGACTCTTAACCCATCTGTGGGATAGACAGATAATTTATGCCTTAATTCAGTGTAATTTTTGGAGGAAAAGGTGAAGGAAATAACTACCTAGCAGGCTGCTGCTTTATTTATTTTATACGGTATTGTTTGACACTTCTCAGAATTTTGGAAATTTTGTTAAAAGCAATCCCAGGAGAGAAATGTTTGTGGGGAGAGTGGGATATTTACAAGAGACTCGGTGTAAAGTGCAAGAAACATCTAATTTAACACACGGCTTCACCCCCCACATATGTGGTTCATCTTATTTAGATTCTTTGCGCGTTGATTGTCAAAGAATTGTGGTCATTATTAACAAGCCTATTTTCATGGAGAGTTTTATATCTTCACAAAACCAACAGCAAGATGAGTCTGCAGACCACATGTATTGGTTGGTAACATGCTCAAATACAGATTTCTTTAAAAAAAACAATTATATGTATGTAGTTATATAGAAACACAAACCTCTAAAAACAGCATTTACTATAGGCTGTGGTTAAAAATACACGTTCCAGCAAGTCTGAACAATTTGAAAACATTCTACTAAATAAAGTATTTAATTGTTTTATAGAAGAGAGCAAAGAATCTTTAAAAAACTAAAGCAAATCTTCTTGCACTGTCTGTTTTGAAACTGCTTTGTGCATTCACTATTAAGGGAACAGTCAAGGATAGCAACTGATGAATTTTCACATAGATACATCTGTTTGTCTCAGATTCGAAGTTCACTGAAAAGTTTGAGTTATACTGACCTTTGATGTAGCTATTCTGCCACCTACTGTTGTTTTTGTAGATACATTACATATGTTAAAGTAAATAATTTCATCTTGAAGAAAGGCCTAGTAAAATCAACTTTTATTGGAAGATGCCAACTTAAAATACAGCTATTTCATGCTGTACGTAGAAAATATCAACCACTCTGTTTCACCCCTGGCAAAGTTACAGTCATCATGGTAAGCCATACACGCTTTTTCTCTTCCTACTGCTTATACTGTATGTCCATTTTAAAAAGAGGCCTACTCCCAAAGTGAGCAGTCGGAGAGCCTGACAAAGGTTTGGTTTGGTTTGACTTTAAAGAAAAGAAGCAACAAAAATATATTTTCATGATCTCTATATAACTTTTGCACTAAAAACAGTTTTTAGGGGAAATGTTTCCACTGTAATATTGTGAATTCAAGTACTACTAGATAGGGTTGTGAAAGACAACCTGCATTAAAATGTGAATCTGGTCAGTCTAATGTCACTACCCCAACTGAAGAGTATTTTGAAAAAGACAGTATCAAAAGGGAGAGAAAATACATTTTTTAAATCCTTTCACTTGTTAGTCTCCAGGATTTCTTGTTTGACTAAGTCTCTTTATAACTAGCAAATAACAAGAGGGTATTTTATACTAAGCAATTTAGTGTGAGCTGCCACCAGCAGTCCACATAAACAAAGGACATTACTGCTCATTTTCAGCACAACAACAGAAAGGTGCCTCTAGCACGTAATCCCTGGCCTGGACAGCATAATCCTGCCCTAGCAGTAGGATTTCTGCTCTGGAGGCTAATGGCAGATATCTCTACTTTCCTACACAAAAGTATCACATTGGTGAATGCTCATACTGGAATGGAAGGAGGCAGCTAAGAGCAGCATCTGGAAGGGAAAGCAGTAAAAAAAAAACAACATCCAACTGAAACTGCAGAGGGAAATCAGGGAGACAGGATGTAATTCCCTAAATAAGAGATCCACCAATGAGGCAAAAAGTCCTCTTAATTATCAGTAGCAGCAGTAAAAGCTTGAGAACAGAGCACCTTCATTAGCAAAAAGGTCCTATCTCCATGTCTGGATAAAAAGAATACATCGGCTTAACAGGCCTTTGTGAACTATTACTGAATGCCTTTACTGAACTATTAGCTCCTTTTCCTGTAACATCCTGCAAAGGTTTCCCTGCATTAGTGGGCCACTACAGTTATGGGTGACCTCTCATCCAAATGTACTTTTGGACTAACGTTGCTTAGCTTTTGTGACCTGAGGGAATCACGGGACAAGACAGCATGGTTAACCATGCTTTATATTAAGCAGACTTAGTTTGTCTATTCTTCATTTAGAGCTTCACTAAAGGCTTGCTATACCTTGTTAGTTTTGGCAGCAATCCACTGCCATCTATAATAAACATACACTCACTCCTTCAGGCCCTTTAGGTCTTTGATTTCCAACATTAGACAAGCTAGCATTCCTTTCTCTCCATGTGACACATTTATTACAGCTTCACACTCCAACAGCTAAGGCCTTGGAGGCTTTTTTTTTTTGGTCAAGTATACAGATTTACTGTCAAGACAACACCTTCCGTCCCCCATCTCCAGCATTTCTCCAGAAGGTGGTCTAGGAAATCCATGGAGTGCTGGAGGAGAACCTGGTTAGCTGTTCAGAATGCAATGTGACTGGCATTGTTTCCAGCAGCCTTCCTGGTACACCAGGAATTCAGGGCCGGATTTAGAGATGCTCACCACAATTTGTGTCTTTTGTTTCCTTTTCCTTTCAACAAATTTGTTTCATTACTGAGCCTGATGCATAAGTTGGCGATCTTTAACTACAGGTTTTTATTTTAGATTTTGAGACACAACCAGTTTGCATATTAAGGACAAATCATATTCTAGCTAGAAACTTGTATGAGCACAATAACTATTGTTAATTATCACAAGGTTTCTAGTTTATCTTCCCCACTTCTTAAGAGTTAAGAAAACATTACTGTCCCCACTTTTACAGGTAAGGAATTAAGGCAGAGAGAGACTAAAGGAAGGATAAAGGAACTGTATGACACAGTTGGATTCTAACTGAGATTGCCTCATTCCCAGTTCAGTGTGTGGTCCACAAGACTAGTCTTTGTTTGGTTTTACTATTAACAAACTTCAAAACATTATATTCAGGCTTGCATAAAAAGATTACTTTAATAGATAACAGTAGTTTTTAATACTCCTAAATTTGTAATCCAGTCTTTTATTTAGGAATTTTAATGTTATACCCTCTGGTTCAAATCCACCATCATTTTCCACTCCAAATTTTGTTATGCCGTGCACTGTTATCCTGTGCTGCATATGTCCATGTAGCTGGTACTCAATGACGCTACATAGATGTTCATATACATGAATATTTGTTGCCCAAATATTCAATGTATCAAAGTCCAATATGATTTATTTGTGACTATCCACTGGAACGCTAATTTGATTATTTTGCTATTTCATCACAGCTGTTGCCTATATTGTTATACCATTTGGCAATATTAAGGGGTGCTCTTCCAGTACTGTCTTATCTAATCCTTGTTGCAGTCAACAGGAGAGAGAATTGGATGACATTTCTCAAATGCTGGATCATTTGTTGGTAGAGCTAACAGAATTAGCAATAAATCTTTACAAATGTCACACCATGTGACTACATTAATTTGTTCTCTGACCTATTTTTAGCACAGCTTAAAGATCATTTCACTTTTGAAACAAAGATGGACCAAATTTGGATCCTTCTGTTGCAGTAAGCATAGCTACACCATGGTTGAATTGCTTCCAGTGTTCTAAAATATTCATAATCTTGAATGCACTAATGATATGCACTAGTTTTGCAAAGTCTCTATATGATAGTGGTTCTCAACATTTTTAGGCTCAAGGCACCCCACGGACAACACCATCACTTAGTTTTTTTACACTTGTTCTTTGACTAGAGAAAAATAAAAGAACAATTCTTCCATTGCAAAAACCTCAGAAAGACCACTACAGATCTGCATGTTTTTAACACTATGTTCCAGTGGCTTATTCATCTTTACAGTACGACAACACTGGCATATAAAGCAAAAGAGCTTAATAGCACATAAAGAAAACTAATGTAACAGACATTACACACAAACTGGTTTAAGTAATCAGAAACTGGTTTAAACCTGTAACAGGACATAAATTCAGTGCACATAAGCCACGCTCAAAATGGCCAAAACTGGTTTAAGATTAACCTCATTGAATGTAGTATCAGACTTAGCTAATTTAGGTCAAACAAGTTTATGCAATGTCTGTCCCAGAAACCTTCCTGGTTTAAGTTAAACCAGGGTCCCCCAGCATCCCACATGCTTTGCAGTCCTGGGCTGGGCTGGGCTGTACTCTCTGCTCCAAAGAACAGGGCTGGCCCCGCCCCTCTGCTCTTGAGCCAGAGCTCCAGGGGGGACTGCAGGCACAGCAGGGTCTGCCTGGCTTCCCCCTGCCTCACCCCGCTTCACTGTTCACTGGTCAAGCAGGGATGTCCCACTCCTATCTCCCACAGCAGACCCCAGCCCCACGGACCCTAGGCATGTGGTATGCTGGCTAATGCTGAGTGTGTCTGTGTGTGTGTGTCCAATTTCACTAGGACAGGCAGACAGAACAGTGTCCGCACTTAGGGCTTTTTAGAGCTAGTCAACAGGTAGCTGGTAATATCCCTTGTTCCTTCCCTGGAAAAAACTGTTTATGAAGAACTTGAACTAATAAGAGAGGGAAATTGAAAAGCTCAGTATCAGCAACAGATACACGTACTGCTCACATCCCCTTTGCCTCATAGCTGGGGGCTGGCAACACTCCCACCCCTTGAGCGGCAAGAGGAAAAAAGTTTGGGATAGTGCAGACAGGGTGGGGGCTTACCCTCCTCCCTAATCAAAGCATCCTGCTAGGACCTGACCATACCCCACCTCAGCTCAGCACTGTACAAAGGAAGGGAAGGCCGGCTTCTAGCCTGAGCCACTGCAGGCATGTGCCTGCATTTCCGCAAGTCCAAAGGGAATGTCTGTGCAGTTCCAAAGCAGTTCAACCTAGGCAGGTTAGACTAACCTGCAAAGACTGAATCAATTCAGGCTCAAGCTTTTTGAACATCTGTCCCTAGCCCTTTAAAATGATACAATGACAGCAATATCTTACATTTACTTGTACAGCTTCTTTTATACAACATTCACTGCATTTTACAAACTGTGTGGTGCGAGCATTACTTTACCTGTCACAAAATTGCAGCCATCTCTGTAGTTGAGAACATCAGCTCTTTAACAGGAAAGAGCAAAACTATGTTAAGAGTTTTAAGAGGTAAGTAGGAATATTTAAACCAATTTAAACTGCAGGGGGCATTTTATGAAGACAATGCAGATACTCCATTGGAACATGTCTAGGACACTTAAGTCTCATGTGCAAAGTTTAAGGGGCATTTTAAAGGGCACAAGAGGTTAAGACCATGGTTATGCATCTCATCAGACACACGCTACTTCCAGAACTACAGTGCTCCTTTATGCAGTAACATTGGCTCAGGACTGACTTGGGGAAAGGAGTGCCACCTACCAAACTGCCAGCAAAAGTTTCTACAGAACTTGGCATGTCTTTCCCTTGGAGGTTTCCCTTCCATTTACTGACCAGATTGAACCTTATTTAACTTGTGAATTGTAAGCACAAAAATCTAACAAAACACAGCCATATATTTATTACATTATACGTTTTCTTTGTAGTGCAGTCATAAAGAGGACAGAAAATGGAGTAACCCCTTAATGAATACGTCTTATAGGACCTGAGTAATTTCAAAACAAACATTTCATAATACATATGAAAAGGCTTTTCAATTAACATCCTGTTTTGAATACATGACTGATCCGCAGCAGCCTCTGGCAACAGCCTACCAGCATCTCAGCACAGCATGCTTAGACACTTTTGGCAATACTTCCCGTTTCTCTATATGCCAGCAACAAGCCTATTTATTATCCAACCTGCTTGATCTATAGTGTGATGCAGCCAGAACCTGAAGCTATTTCCTCAAGACTTGAATGAGTCAGGGCATGAAAATGATTAATTGACACAGAGAGGTTTAAGAGTTACAAGAAGGCTGCACTCTGAGCAAAACCTCTGTGAAACTGCAGCATTTGGAAAGTCAGGGGTTTTCCACATGCTGACTGCACTTGGATATTTACCCCTTGACACTGTAATAAAAGTAGAACAAATCAACAGCGAGTATTTACCTTTGACACCATGCTTCCTTTGAGGCACACACACAGAGCTACCAAAGAGAGCTTAAGTAAAGTTAAGGAACAGATTTACTCTTGCCACTGCAGGAAGGTGTAAAATTCTACCTTCCTGCAATAGTCTCACTGAGCTCTGGGGACATTCACCATGAAGAAGGGGAGGTGGGGGGTACAGCCACTTTTCTCTCATTAATTCTCGGGGGGGGGGGGGTTTCAAACTCAGACAAAAGTGGCAAGTGAAAACAAAGACAGGGTTCTCATTCTACTGCTCATTTGTACACACCACCAAACCATTAGTTTTCCTAGCAGTGTCACTGCAGGAAAGGTTCAAGGCTAAAACTGCATGGATTATTATTCTGTCCTTCTAAATTTTATCTTTCAGTATCCCTGGGGTTTTCTCCTGATAACTGCACAATTCTTGCACTATTCTTTTTTTTAGGGGTATCAACTTCTTAAGGATTATCTATGTGATATTATATGCACTAATTGAGGAAACTGAAAATATACTCTGTTTCAGGAGATATATTTCTTTAATATGGTTTCATTTAACTGAGCTTTACTACACCAAAAATCCCAGTTTCAGTGTCTTTATACTATGTTGCCATGTTCTCAGACACAACTGTGGCATGTTATGCTTGAGAGAATTCTGTAAGGAGCCTTGGCCTGTAGGGTAGGATGGAAATATTACCTTATTTACAGACTTGCCACATAGACACAAACTCTGAAAGTCAGGGAAATCTCACTAGCAGACATCTAGCTGCCTACCTTGAACAGGAAACATTGATGAAACAAAAAGCATTTTTTTTAGGATGTGTAAATACAGCTGGAGAACTGTGTGCTATCTTCACTAAAAAGGCTCTTTCCTTTGTTATGATAATACATCCTGTGACTATTTACTGTCAATCCTCCATGTGGGTGGGTATACTGTATCACAAATTTCTTACATATGCATGATTGCATTATTTCAAATCCTTTTTAACCTTAGAGAATAAAGCCCTCCCTTTACCCAGAGGTGCTCAACCCCCAGCCCCTGGACCAGATCCAGCCCTGGCACCTTGTCATCCGGTCTGCAGGGAGCCCCAAGGGCTATGGCCCTGCATGCTAGATCCAGCACACAGGGTGCTGCAAGGCCCAATCCTGGCACACGGGCTAGGCAAGGGCAGCATGGCATCCTGGGACCCCAATCCTAGCAAGCAGTGCTGGGTGGAGGCGGTACAGTTTCCCAAGGCCCGAATCCCACCACACACAGTTGGGCAGGGGCAGCATAGTTTGGATCCAGGGGTGTGGGCCTGATCATGGAGCGTGGGGTCTAATCCAGCCCATAGATTGCTCCTGCACCACTCATTCAGCCCACAGGGCCAAAACATTGAGCACCACTGCTATAGACTATAGAAAATAATTATATCATGAGAACGAGGGTGCAAACTTTCCATAGGTTATGTTATCATATTGCTGCCAAACCCTATCATGAAAAAAAACCATACACCTTCTAGGATGGAGGGATTGCATTTTCCATAAAAATTCCATGTTCTGCTGCAGAGATAAACTAATCATTGCAATGGTAGTTCTTGCTGACACTGGCCTGAGATTGCCAACACATTTCATACAGTTATAAGACAGCCACCAGGTGGCAATGACTTAGAATGGTAAGATTCACTATCCCAGGACCAATCTGATATGCATTCGCTATTTAAACCAGAATTTTTTCTTTGAACTAACTTACATAAATTAAATAGCTATCTCGGTGTCTTGTTTCCCCCTTCTATACTGCCAACTCCTTCCTTACGCTACTTCTAGTTTCCATTGTACTTGCACACTCATGCTTTATTTGGCATGGTCAGATACTTCCTGCATATTGCAGGCCAAAGGCCACTTGCATACTGATCTCCATCAACCACAGTAATCATTCCCTGCCCCAGTGAAATGTAGAGGCCTCTGGGCCACAACTTTAACCCACTTGTCTAATGCAAAGTTCTGGATAAACAAAACAGCACTACTGCAACAAAGTTTAATCTACCAAACTAGCATAATTGAACCTGGCAGGGATAACTGTCCCAGATCAGGAGGTGAGGACAGAGTATTCGTTGCCACAGGCTCCTGGACAAAGAACTCTGACTGAATCATGTGACACCAAACCTAAGCCTGCCTGTTTGCATAACACAATCCAAAAACCACCTTCTCACAACTGCCTTTAACAGATAGAGACCAAGGATTGCCCTGCATCTCCTTTCAAACAAAGAAGCAACATAGTCTGAAACACAGAGAATAAGGCCCTTTTTGAATAAATGTAATGCTTCCCTGACTGCTTGTATTCAGCACAGAGATCACACTCGGTGGATACATCAGAGAGAGATTAGGGACCCACCTTGAACTTTTGCCACAAATGTGAACTGAAAAAGCATTTGGGATCTCAAATATGCCCAGTATTCTGTTTTCCTCTTAATGGTACATTTTTGTGTTGCCTCAGCCTCTCCATGTTTTGCAGACCAGAAGCAAAAACAATGAAGAGAGCTGATTTTGAAGTGGCATAACAAATGGTAGAATCAAACATTTAAGTTCCTGAATTTTAAAGGGGTACTACACGCATGTTTAAGGTTAAGTGCACACTTAAGCACCTTCTTGAGCCAGCACTACAGTGTTAATTAAAAAAAAAAAGCAGATCTTCTTAGCTAAGTATTTAGATTGTTACAAGTGGAAGATTTAAAATGATCAATTACTGCGCCTGTTTACCTTGTGGATTTCATCTGTTTGAATACTGGCAGACTGCTCAGTTCCATGTTGGTTAATTTCTAGCAGCTTCCAGCCAGTTAAGTTTCTTATCCTATCATGATGCAGCAACACTTGGGTAGCAAATATTTTAAGAGAGGGCTTATTTGTTTAGAGAAAACTATTTCCAATGGAATTCTTAAAAACCAATTAAAATATTTCTATTGGTTTAGCAAAAGATTATTTTTGCAGAACTTAGTTTAGGATCAAATTACAACTGTCAACATCCCTTTAGAAAAAGGTGCATAACTTTACGACCAAAACCAATACTGTTGCTATGCAAACTGAGATAAAGGCAATCAAATCTCATACCTCAGAGTGAGTAATTGCCACAGCCATGGGGAGGTGCATATTTCTCCACCAGCTTATGTCCTATTTTTCTGGCATACAGACAGAGCAAGGAAGACAGGAGAGGAGTGAAAACCTTATTCTGAAACCAGCAGGATACAAAAATAGCCTGGTCCCTCCACCAATTGTGGGGGTGAAGGGGGAGCAAGCAGCAAAATGAAAAGATTAAAAGAGCCACTGCAGGGGTCACTTCTGGTGTGATTTATGGAGCTCTCTACTTATTAGCAGTACAAATAACATCTGAAATGATTGATTGACAGGATTTTTAAAACCTAATCAAATTTTCACTAGCTTACAAATCATACGGCCTCTAAGGGCCTTCCCAAAGTCATGTTTTAAGACATGCAAGTCCTTTAGGGCAGGTGCTTTCAACCTTTTTTGCATCAGTGTACCCCTGGCAGCTGGATGCAGAGCAGTGTACCCTTGGGTGTGGAGCAGGGGGTGGAGCAGCAGCAGCTGCCGCATGCAAACTTCCGCTGCCCCCCACGTCTGGCTGGGTGGGTGGTGCCCACGTGGCAGTGCTCTGTCCCCGCCTGCCTGTGTGTACCCCCTAGGGCCTTCTCAAGTACCCCTGGGGGTATGCGTACCCCTGGTTGACAACCCCTGCCTTAGGGGGAGATCTATCCCTATAGTGGGTTGTTAGATGATGAAGAACAGCTCCATTGACCTCCTTTTTCCCGCTTTCCACTGAGCTGCACTGAATGGATTAGCCAGTGAGATGGTCAGTATGGTGGATTTCTTAATTATTTTCTTCATTAATTACCAACATTTTGTCAGGTCTGTGCTACTGTGATTGCCTATACCTGCTGTGCCTACTTGTTTTGAAAGATCTGTAGCTTCTTTCATCCAAGGATTTCTGACATGCTTTATGAGCCATAACAAGCTAAGCCTCACAGCACCCTTGAAAGTATTTCGTTGTTTACTTGGGGGGGGGCGGGGAACTGGCTCGTGATTGACCAAACAGTCATATGGCCAGTTAATAATATTTACCTAAGAGGTCTGGAAAATGGGTAATTAGGAAAAAATACGCAAATAAATGAATGCTGACCCACTGTACTGAAATCAGATACATCTGGTGTCCCCCAGGAGGCAAGCAATGTGTGTTGCCTTAGCCATCTAATTTCACTTCTCCTTTATAAGGTTAGCTTCAAAGGGAAAACTGCTAATTTTGAAATACATGGCTGTGACAGGGGGATTGCCATGTATTTCTGGTGGAGATCTTCCATGGTACGTTTACCTTGCAGCTGAAAGTGTGATTGCAACACATACATGTTATTATATTAAAGCTAACATGCATGTGTCTACCCATACGGCAACTCCCAAGAGCAGTTCCAACTCAGGCTTTGAATGTCTGATGCTACACACAAGTTAATATAGATGTCTTGCTTTGGTGAACATCATGTTTTATTGTCTGTCAAGAAAAACATTCTCCTTCCTGTTACCTCAGCCAGCATTTTCTTTTTTTCTTGGCGGTAGTTATCTGTGTTAGTCTGAAGTCAGACAGAAGGTAGGGCAAAGTGGGACCTTGAGATTATCTGGTTGAGTGAGGCATGAGCTTTTGTAGGCAACAACTTACTTTTTTAGATGCTAACATCTGTAGTTGCTTACAAAAACTCATGCTTTTTTGGTGTGGTTCGTTTCTAAGGTGCCACCCTACCCTAACTTTTCCTGTTCTTGCTCACTATCTCTAGAGATAGTCTGTTTCATTTGTTTGTCCTTTTTTAAGATATGTATTTTATTGTATATTTATACAAGATAGTAAAGCACCAGCCAGCTAAGTGACTTGCACTGAAACTCTGGCAGAGCCAAGAATCTAACCCAAAATGTGCCTTTTCATTGGTTCCCTAAACACAGGTCTAAAATCGGTGAAGCATATCAATAGTTACAATGTAGAGGCTATATGTTTTATGGATCCAGAAATATCACAAGTCTTCTGAAAAACTTCATTATTGGTACATAAGTCAATGGTGTAAGACTCTTTTTTTATATAGGGCAGCGTGTACTGCAACACCTAAGCAAACCAAGGCATATTTACACATACGATAACAGTCTTGATGCGTCCTTGTCTTCATTACTTGACAGCATTCTTTTGAAGTAAAATTAAGTGCAGACTTCTGCTTTACAGTTCTGTCAAGATTAAACTTTTCTGATTCATTACTCATCTTTCTGATGCTGCTGCAGTTCTTTAGTACGCTTCCACTGTTGATTCTGAAGTGAAGACATTATATACTTTCCCTGCAAAAACGATGTCTTGGGCTCCATATGCATCTACTCTGTGACCTTCCACATTTTAAAGTGCTCAGTCAGCAAGCCAGAAAATTATTTTTCTTTCTGCCAGCACCACAAATTACCCTGGGAGTCTCAGAATCCAGGTGCATCCTTCTGCCTCTTAAAGAGATGGCCATAAACGTAGTAAAACAACCTTTTGTTCTAAACTGTTTTCTTGCCATATTGTTACAAATAATACCTGAGTAACATACCAAAGAGAAGCTGGAGGAAAAAAAACCCCATATATTTTCCAGATCATTTACTTTGTGCATTTGATAGCACTCTATGTATAATCAGTTTTGGTGATTCAGCTTTATAGTCACTCTCCCTGCATAATTGTGTGGGTCTTATTCACAGAAACAAGGGAAATAGAATAGAAAAATCCAATTTTAAAACAAATATTGCCACTTTTTATACTGTTGTTTGAAATTGAAGCGTGTTCAAGTCAATTCCTTTATAAACCAGTAATTGATACTTAGCTAAGAATTCTCCTCCACTGCTAGAAGCAGAAAAAAATCCACCTTGCCATTCTATAGCTTTTTTTTAACAATGCCCAGCTGAGAGGAGGATATGTTTTGGGGGTGGAGGTTGTTTTGTTTTTTGTTGTTTTTTTGGACTGCTATACTGCTGGTTTAGCTATGATTTGAGGACAGACACTGAACAGATAAATATGGCATCTTTTTCCTTGGTCTGATTGGTGACATTTTACCATGGACGTGCTTTAAATGGGTATGCTTCTTTAACATAAAAGGAAGACGCTTGCATGATCTACAAATCCAGTCTAAACCCTCTTTAAATTTAGCTTCAGAATGAAAGCATTCCAGGTCATTAAGGAAAGCGTAAAACTGTGCCTTCACCATGTGGTTTCCTTTAAAGGTATTTGTGTTTTAAATGTCTGCATTGTATTAAATTTGAAATTGAACTTAAGTGCTGTAGTATTTGGCACTCTTTCAAAAGAAGAACCTTTGAATCACAGTTCTGTAATGCAGAAAACCTGCTGTTAAGAACTGTTGCTCATCTATTAAAAAGTTTTTTATAAAAAATTATTTCACTCTCCAAAGCTTTTATTAACATATTGTATCCCAGCAACTGTGCTACAGCCTCCATCATACATTCAGCTGCTCATCCACTCTAGTGAGCACGTTGTACCCATTGTCTAGTGCAGTGATTTTATACTTTTCTTTTTCCAAACAGTGATCCTCTAGAACAGCAAAATATGGGTTCAGGAACCATCTTCCTTCTAGACTTGAAGAAAGAGAAAAATGACTATGCATCTTAGACCTTTTCATAATTTCATAGCTGGTAGGGTTGGAAGGGACCTGAGCAGATCATCAAGTCCGACTCCCTGCCATGGCAGGAAAGAGTACTGGGGTCAAATGACCCCAGCTAGGTGTTCATCCAGCCTCCTCTTAAAGACCCCCTGGGTAGGAGC
The DNA here is from genome assembly GCF_052110815.1 of Crocodylus siamensis. NCBI lineage: Eukaryota > Metazoa > Chordata > Crocodylia > Crocodylidae > Crocodylus > Crocodylus siamensis. The sequence continues at coordinate 223,786,680 of NC_143396.1, read as the reverse complement.
CAACACCACTTGCTTTGAAGTTGGTTCCAGATCCTAGCCGCCCTGACCGTGAAGTAGCACCTCCTGATATCTAGCCTGAATTTACCCTCTTCCAGCTTGTGATCGTTATTTCTTGTCACTCCTGGTGGTGCTCAGGGGAACAGGGACTCCCCCAGTGCCTGCTGGTCCCCTCTGACTAGTTTGTAAACGGCCACTAGATCCCCCCTCAGCCTTCTCTTTTGGAGGCTGAACAGGTTCAGGTCCCTTAGCCCCTCCTCATAGGGCCTGCCCTGCTGACCCCTGATCAGGGTACTCAAGGAGCTGGCAAGCGTCATAGCCCAGCCCCTGGCACAGATCTTTGAAAACTCCTGGCGCTCTGGTGTAGTGCCCGAAGACTGGAAGAAGGCCAATGTGGTGCCGATCTTCAAGAAAGGGAGGAGAGTGGATCCGGCTAACTACAGGCCCATTAACCTGACTTCTATCCTGGGGAAGATCTTAGAAAAGTTTATTAAGGAGGCCATCCTTGATGGACTGGCCCAGGCTAACATCCTAAGGGATAGCCAGCACGGGTTTGTTGCAGGTAGGTCTTGTTTGACCAATCTCATTTCCTTCTATGACCAGGTGACCTATCACCTGGATGAGGGAGTAGAGATTGACGTCGTATATCTTGACTTCAAAAAAGCTTTTGATCTGGTATCCCATGATCACCTCTTGGCCAAACTGCCCAGTTGTGGCCTTGGCTCCGCCACGATCCGCTGGCTGGGAAATTGGCTCCGTGGTCGGACCCAGAGGGTTGTAATTGATGGCAGTCACTCATCGTGGTGCCCTGTGACCAGTGGGATCCCTCAAGGCTCTTTCCTGGGACCCATACTGTTCAACATCTTCATTAATGATGTGGACATTGGAGTCAGGAGTGGACTGGCCAAGTTTGCCGATGTCACCAAACTTTGGGGCAAAGCATCCAGAAGATAGGCGGGTGATCCAGGCTGACCTGGACAAGCTCAGCAAATGGGCAGATGAGAACCTGATGGTGTTTAACACCGAAAAATGCAAGGTTCTCCACCTTGGGAGGAAAAACCTGCAGCATCCTTATAGGCTCGGCAGTTCTATGTTGGATAGCACTACAGAAGAAAGAGACTTGGGGGTCATCATTGACCACAAGATGAACATGAGCCTGCAATGCGATGCTGTGGCTAATAAAGTGACCAAAACGCTGGCTTGCATCCATAGATGCTTCTCGAGCAAATCCCGGGACGTCATTCTCCCCTTGTACTCGGCCTTGGTGAGGCCGCAGCTGGAGTACTGCGTCCAGTTTTGGGCTCCACAATTCAAAAAGGATGTGGAGAAGCTTCATGTGAATCTATGAAATAATGGAGTGGAAGAATATTGGATTGGTAGCCCTGGAGACTGAAGTCCTGTCCTACTATCCAAAATGCTGTCATGAACCATTGCAACCTTCTTCTTGTGTATCATCTTGCCAATATACCTCACCCTAAATTATAGTGCCTGTGCTAAAAGGGTGATGGGGAGTTCAGTTTTTACTCAGTCTTTGGAAACTACTAGCCAGGGAGAATTTATTGTCAGTTACAATGTTTTTGTGATACACAAACATATCCATTAGAAATTGGACCGTGATCACTCACTCATTTTACATACACCACAGGTGACTTGTCAGATGGAAAAGATTAAGGAACCTAATTAAAGCATTCAAAGAGTCACTGTGGGGGGGCAATTCTGGTGCAATTTATGGAGATCCCTACTAATAAGGGAAACATTTATGATTTAATATGAAAAGCAAATACTAAAACATAAGACACGTTTTCTCCCCCAAATCAGCATGGAGGGGGTGGGGGCGCAAACCCTCATCTTAGATTCACATACAAAGTAGAGGGCAGGGCAACTGTCTGCTGCAGTTCTGACTCTGACCCTGACCCCAAGTAGGGTCCAGAATCAGGCCCAAAGTAGCCTCCTGCCCCCCTCTACTTCCCCTCCACAGCTTCTCCCCTCCACCACGCTTACTGTCAGGTGCAACGTGGCTTGGGCTCAGGCTGGGTTCCACCCCAGGCATAGAGAACATGGAAACTCCTTCCCCTGCCCAGGCAATCAGCAGCACAGACACTGCTGCATGCCTGCGCAAGGGCTGAGCTCTAGGAGGGAACAGCCCAAGCAGCATCTGACAGTTCAGGATGGAGGGAAGTAGAGACAGAGACATAGTAGGGGGGAGGGTGTTAGGGAGGGGAGAGGTAAGCTAAGAGGGCCATCTGACTCCCCATTCATTGCTTTCCCTGATACAACAGTGGCAGGGGGACAAATTCAAGACAACCCTCCAATACACTGACTCTATACCTGGAGAATTGTAATGAATTTATACATTTTCCATGTATAAAACCTAATTAAGGGGGGGGTCATCTTAAATTCAGGGTCATCTTAGATTCAAGCAAATATGGTACTTACATCTTCACTGGGCCTTTTGTTTGGAAAAGCCACAAAGTGATCTAGTACATGTGGACGCCAAACCTGTAACCCCCACTCCAAGATACTACCCAACAGAATCATGGGACATTTGGCCAGCTAGGAATGAAGAACCGAGTCTGACTAAGAATAGGAGAGTAGCATATGAGAAAACAACAGTTGTTTGTAACATATGAGTATCTACAAGAATCCTACTGTTTATAAAAGTTTTCAGTCCTCACTGAAATGCAGACACCTTTCGGTTAGAAGAAATAAACTCTTCAACAGTTTGAGGAAACATGCTAAAACCCACAGATTCTTAAGGGAATAAAAGGAAGCAAAATGCAGCAAAATTTTCCAATTGGAATTCAGCCAAGAAATCAGTCTAGCAAACATCTCAAGTAATATGAGAAAGTACTTTCATTATATTGGTTAGCCTGGTCCTCGTCTTGTATCTCATAACAGAGTATGGAAAACCTATAGGATTCTCTAGTACTACACTAGGTTGTACATTCCAAATCTAACAATTCACTAATACAATTTCCGATAGTACCATGCATTTCCATGGCACCTGCCCTTTCAAGTGCTAACCTAGCCCTATTCTATCTACTTTTGAGATTTGCCAGAATCATAGCCTGAGGCTAGGTGTCCACTGACAGTTTAGACTGCTTGTAGCAAACCCCCCCTCTCCCCCCCGAAAAAGTACACCTTTTTGAAAAAGAGAGACCATACATGAAATATGAAAAACAGTGACTGGAGGGAATTCAAAGCAAGGAGGAAAACAATCAAATGGGAAAAAGGGTTGATTAATGAGGGAAAATGTAAAGACCTACTTATGCATAGTTTGTCTAAGTGACAACTGGGAACAGAGGGGAAGGGACATGATAAGAGACTTGGTGTTTGAAGTCTGGACACTGCTAGGAGGCAGAAGATTTAAGGCCATACAGAGACTCGTAACTAGAACAGTAGAAAGGAAATACAATAGCCTATAAAAACTCTATAACACACATTTTAAAATTATATCAATAAATGCATAGAAAATGTACTAAGTAGAACCTGGATACTTGTAGGCTTAGGTTTTTAAATTCCTCCCTAAATCCAATTTCCCACCCCCACAAGATGAGAGTTTACAAAATAGCTGGGGTGCACAGAGCTGCAGCAAACAGCTATGCCACACTACTGATGAGCTTCAGCTGATCAGAGGAGTAGTATCCTGTGAAGTAAAAGACACAGCAAACAGCTGAGCTGCTCATTCTTAATTTGGTGACCTGATATGTATTCACCAGGTTGTGAGCCATGAAGATATGAATGACTGGAGTTCTACTGTATATAGGGTGACCATATTATGTTTAAGGAAATCCAGAACTGCCCCTCCTCTCCTCCCCCCAAGTCAGCATTGCTGCTTGAGGCAGAGGCAGGCAGGGGTTTGGGGCACACTCTGGTGTGGAGGCAGAGCAGCATGGTGCACCAGGCAGGTGGGCAAGCACACACTGCTGAAGCAGGCACCACCCTGCCCGCACGTGTCCAGCCCGGCTCCTCCTGAGCAGCAAGCTGGAGGCAGGGAGAGGGCTGCGATGGGAACTGCTCCAGTTAGCCCATCTTCCCAATCAACAAATTCTAGGACCAGTATTTCAAAACACTGGTATCTGAAAAACTCATTCCATGGGGAATGTATGACCTATATTAGTATGCACAGATTACTTTAAGTACAAAACATGAAAATGCCACAAATAAATTTGAATATTGTGCTTGCTATAAACTTGATATTTATGCAATTGTAAGAAAGAAAGGAAACATTTTAAATATAAGTAAAATTAAAAGCAATGCACTGCTGTAACTGCAGACCAGGTGCTTTTCATCCCCAAGATTGCCCGAATGGTTTACATAAAGGATCACTGAAATGTGGTGGAAAGCAACTGAAAAGTACAAAATCATAGAATCAGTGAGTCGGAAGGGACCTAGACAGATCATCGAGTCCAGGGGCAGGGACGAGCACTGGGGGTGGGTGGGGTCATAAGACCCCAGCCAGGTGCCTATCCAGTCTCCTCTTGAAGATCTCCAGGGAAGGTGAGAGCACCACCTCTCTGGGAAGCCTATTCCAGGCTCTGGCCACCCTTACAGTGAAGTAGTTCTTCCTAATATCTAACCTAAACCTATCCTCCCTCAGCTTGTGGCCATTGTTCCTAGTGACCCCAAGGGGGGCCCTGGTGAACAGACTTTCCCTGAGTCCCTGCTGGTGGCCCCTGATAAAGTTGTAGGCAGCCACAAGATCCCCTTTCAGTCTCCTCTTACGGAGACTGAAGAGATTCAGGTCCCTCAGCCTCTTCTCATAGGGCTGGCCACGGAGGCCCCCAACCATACGAGTGGCCCTCCTCTGGACTCTCTCCAGGTTCTCCACATCCCTCTTGAAGTCCAGCACCCAGAACTGGACACAGTACTCCAGCTGTGGCCTGACCAGCACCGCATAGAGGGGGAGCAAGACCTCTCTGGACCTGCTAGTGATGACCCCGTTGATGCATGACAGGGTGCGGTTGGCTCTGCATAGGAAAACCTGACTCAACATACACATTTATAAAAAGGGCTATGGGATCATTACTATCCAGTTAATGCAGATATGACCCAGTTTTAAGGTCTCATCAAAATGATTGACAGACAGAGACTGTACAGTACTCATTCTACCATGACAGAACAGAGAGTGAAATGGTCCCTGCCAGGATCTGAGCCCATGGTTTCAGGAAGTCAGAATTTTTCAAACTTGATGCATTAACCATAAAGCAACCTTACCACTACCATTTTATACTGGGCATGTTGATGTTCTATAACACTTATTAACAGTAAATTATATCAGGTTAAAAAAAGTTATTGGAATTTTGGAGGCAAAGGGGGAAAAGAAATATTTACTAGCAGTTAGGATGTTTTTCTTGTTGCTTCTAGTCCCAGAAATTCTACAAGGGCACTGATGGAAAAATACTGATAACAGTTCATGTATCTTACCATTTTAAACAAAGCCTTTAAACAGGCTTTTTCTTTGTAATTTTACAAACTGTTTTTTGCAGTTTATTTGAACCTTTAATGTCTTTTATAGTCAAGATCCCGTAGGAGTTCAGCACCAGCCATAAAGAAGGCCCATTTCACTCCTGAGGAGTGATTAGTATCAAGTAGCTAATGTTTTCCTCAAACAACTCTGGCAGGCTATTAAACTTCCAAACCCACAATTAAGGAGCTGCTGATGCCTCAAGGAAAACTGAAAACGTATTTACAGTGTTCCTGTAAAACACAATGCATTTATTTGGTTCAAGACCTTTTTCAACCGGATGCATAAGATTCACAAATGTGGCAACAATATTTTAATCAGATTTTACACTGGTTTGATAGTATGTGCTATGGTGCAGGGATTAATATCCAAGTTCAACTCTCTGCTCCACCACAGGCCACAAATAGGTCATTAATGTCTTGGTTCCTCACTGTAATATCAGATGGGATTAAGCACTTTCCTAACCTCAGAGTACCTAGGAGCCCTAATTGTGGACCAGGTACCAAATAGGACAGATACTGCATAAGACACAGACAGATCCACCGACCCTTAGGCTTACAGCTTCCAATGTCCCCAAAAGCCTGATCCAAGAGTTTCCTACAAACCTAGTACAGTACCACCCTGTAGAGCTATAATCCAAGGCATTAAACAGGCATAGTAGCTCTGCACAAGCTCCCCAGACACTTCTGCCCATGCAGCAGTGTTGTATAATTCAACTGCAGTTCTATATACCACCAGATGGGTATTCAGAAGACTGCAGCAATAGCACTACTGGTCCAAGACTGAAAAGTCCCCAGGATTAATCTGTCTCAACAATGAACACACACCCCCCCCCAAAAAAAAAGAAAGAAAGAAAGAAAGAAAGAAAGAAAGAAATAAAAGAGGAGAGAGTGAGAAAAAAAATCCAATTTAAAATCTTTCCTGGTAAGAGTCCTGTCATTAACAGAAGTGCAGCTTTTCAGCCAGTCATCAGTGACAAAAGTCTTCCCCTCCCCTTATTCTCCTAAACTAAGGGAAACTATATCTGTCTAAATTTGAAGCTCTACAGAGAAACGTGAAGATTTTTTAACACATAATAAAAGCTCTTGAGAACCTTGAGAATAAAATAGGCTTTTAAGAGGTTTCTCCGAATAGCTGAACCAGATATAGTGATGAATGCCAGAGTGAAGACTGCAGGCCAAGAAAGCTGGTACAGAACAAGCCAGCCCTGCGGCTCAGGTGATTCACCGCATTGCATTGTAGTGTGCTTCTTAATTCAATAAAACTAGGAGTTGGTACAAATACAACGCGTCACCATTTCCAGGGCAAGTAATATATTGTACATGTTCATAGGCTTATTGTGCAAATACCAGTTAGTTACACATAAGTATGTATCTGCCTTGTAAACTTCAGGCCTATAACTCATCTGTCTTAGATATTTACACTGTCTTGTTATTGTAGCCTCTGATTGCCCTTCAATCTTTAATCTATTAATATTCACAGCACTCCTAGAGTGGATAAGAAAATGCTACTGTCCCCATTTCACAGCTGGTGAACTGAGATATGGAAAAGTTAAAGGACTTGCATGTGGTGACAAAGAAAATCTTTGGCAGGGCAGGGTCTTGAAGATATGTCTCCTAAATGCTAGATCAGCATCCTAATCAAGGGACTATATTCCCATCATAATTTATTTCTGAGAACTGACTGCTTAAGCAGATAAATTAGTTGATAGTGAAGCACATAAATTAGTTATCTGTGGAGGTAACTGACCAGTTACATGCCTACTGTCTGTGTCCATTCATATGATCTGATCTGTCCACACATCAGGTATTTGCATGCACACATTAAACGTGCAAACACATGTACAAACCTAGTCTTATCTTTTTATTCTGCTTTTTTCCTATTCTTATCACATTTTGTAAAAATGGGTGACCCACTTGTGATTCAAACCAGGTCTAGGATAAGCAGGTGAACTGTGAAAAAACCCCAGCTTCATAATTAACCAACGTGCAATCAAAAAAGTCACCTCTCCCCTTGATAAAAAGTGGGAGGGAAACCTCAAAGTCTGGTATCCAAGTTTGGTTCAAAGAGTAGTTAGAAGTTTAGATGTTTACCTGATCTGGCCCAAATAAAAGGTTTGGTGATGTTGAAATATGTCTGAGTAACAATCTTGAAGAGCAAAGTCCTTTATTTATCAACAGAAAAGAAATGCCCAAGCAGCAGCACTTCAAGCTTCCCCACATGCCCTTGTCAGTGTGACTCAACCCTGATCCAAAGAGTCAACCTCTAGAGATGAGGAAGTAGTTTAATTCCTAGAGCCAGTTCAATCTTCAGCTATAAAATTTTCCTGAAGCAGCCAAACAAGGAAGCAATTTAGCACCTGCACTGGTAGGGAAACCTGGCCATGTCTGTATGTCCGCTTTACTGCAAACTAATTTGCTGCACAGTAAAGCATCACCATCTATGCATGCAGTGGTAGTAGGCCACAGTAACGTAATTAACTCTGCCATAAGATAATATTGTCAGGAACAAGTACTATTTTACAGTGGAGTAATTTACTGTGATTAAACGTACGTGTAGATGCTTACAGAGGGTATAAACTGCACCTGGTCAGCCCACCCAGCAGAGGGCCAGACTCCTGCCTGCCGCCTAGCCACACGGTGCCACGCTTCAGCACTCTTATGCCCCAGCCAACCCCTCCACTGCCTGCCGCCACCAGCTGGAGCCTGGGGCTGACCCCCCTGTGCCCCCTGCCAGCCTGGGCCTGCCCCCTGGACACCAAGCCACACTGCCAGCACCAGCCACAGCCTCACACCACTACCCACTGTCCCAGGCTGCCAACCCAAGCCTGATGCCAACTGCCACTACCCACCAGAGCATCCTTGAACCCTCTGCCACCCACCAAACCTGCTCTCAGCCACTGCCACGTCAGCCCCTGTAGGTGCTGACACCCAGGGATGGAGGCCCAACTGGATGCGCAAAGAGACCTCTGACCTCATTGCCATCTGAGGGGGATGTCGAGGTCCAGTGGCAGTTTGCCTGTGCTACCAGGGCCAATGCCCGTATATTCAAGGAGACTGGCAGGCAGAGACAGAAGTGCAGTCACTGGCAGTCCAGACAGCAGTACCAGGTAAAGGCCAAAGTCACCCTGAGGGTGCAATATATCTGTCCAGGACCAAAATAGGCAGTCTGGGGCTGCCCCCAGAACCATGCCTTTCCTCCGTGAACCTGAGAGGATCCTGGCCCCCATGGACTCTGGCAAGGCTGCTTACATGTTCTGCAGCATGGGGGGCCTGGAGAAGCCCAAGCCAGGGTCCGTGGGCCAGGAGGGCTCTGCAGGGAAAGGCAACTTGTGGCTCCCACACCAGCTCCTGGCATACTCTCTCACCTGAGCCTTAACTGGCAGCTCGGCCAGCCCAGGCCACCACCTTCCTTTGCTATTCCAGAGGTGTCCCACCAGCCAGAAGAGCAGAGTGGGGATGTCCCCTGCAGCCACCAGCTCCAACTCAGCATGGGAGGGGGCCACTGGCCAGCCACTCACCACACCTCACTGCCCCGGGATGTGTCAGCCAGTGAGGCCTCATCTCCATGGCTAGGGATATCACCTGACTGCTGGGAGGGGCTGCCACACCTGCCTGGTAAGCCCTGCACAGGGAGAAGGGCCAGGGGTCAGGGATGGGGCTATACAGCCATCCATATCAGCACCAGCTCACCAGCTGGCCCCCAAGCTGTATGCCTGGAGCCAGGGGCCCTGCATCGGGGGGGAGGAACCCTCTGCTCCCCTCTTTTCCTCGCCACGTGGCTGAGTTACTTTCGCAACATGCACGGAGGCAGGAGACAGTCCAAGGCTTTGATCACTCTGCAGACTCCCAGCTAGGAAGCCAGGGGCCAGTCAGATGCAGAGAAGAAACTCACTGATGGCAGCAGTGATCTCCTCCTCAGCCGCAGGGATTAAGCACAGGCAGAGATATCCCTCCAGGCGGCAGCGCACATTGTGGGGAAAACATGGGCTTGCCTGAGAAAGCCTCAAAGTTCAGGGCCCTGTGCCAGGTTCTCATCCATCCCAGAGAACCATCTTGATCAGCAGCAGGAGGGCATAGTGGGTCGGGCAGCCCTTGGAGTGCTCCAACAGCTTGTCGCAGAATACCCGTGCGATTCTGACAAGTGGTAGCTCCACACCAATAGCTGCTGGGAGGGGCCAGGCATGGCTAGGCCTGGGTAGGGTATGGGAAAGCAGGATGCATGCAGCAAGCAACCCACCTGCCCTCACTGTGGAAGCAGAAAGAGAAGGCTTGCCAGACAGCCACCTGTGGAAAGAGCCACCTGGACAAGTCACCATGGTCCCTGTGTGCCTGTCCATGCATGACCCCCAAAATGAGGGAGACCAGTGCACAGCCTCTGTACAGTGCTTGTTATCTCTTAAATTTTGCAAACTCTCACAATTAGCCTCTCTCTCCTTCCTCTGCAGAACTAGCTGCTGGACATGGGAGAAAAACACCTGCCGGTGGTATGGGAGATGGGGCCCCAAGGCTGTCTGTTCCCCACCTCCCCCCGACAGTTGTAAATAGACACCTATAAATCATTTCATGGAGATGAGGGTGCTTTATTGGTGGTGTGCACTGGGACTGTGGGGGTGACTGTTGCTGATGGAAATAAATTTTGGGGTTTCTTGAAAATTCTCTGAAGTGTACATGTTCTTGGTGTTGCACTGTGAGCCCAGGGTTTGTGGACAACTGCCTAGGTGCCCTACTGTGGGACACAGGGTGGTAGAGGAGGTGGTCTGCAAGCACCTCGCCGCTATGGTGCCCTAGCCACCATTGCCAGGTGGAGGGCAAGGAGTGTCCACAGTGCGCTGGGCACAGGCTTTCAGGACAGTGTCCTGGAGGGATGTGACAGCAGGCTGCAGACTGTGTGAAGCCAGAGAAGCAGGTGACTGGGGAACACAGTGAGGGGTAACCCTTTAAAGAATGGGACTGATGCCCAGGTGGTTGTGGCCAGTTGTTGCCAGCTATGGGCAGCTGTGGCTGGAGCTCCTCCTGGATGCAGTAGCGGGGCAGAGTAAGGCAGGAATGGCCCTGACTTAAACTGCTCCACCCTGGTTCAAATCGCTGCTGTCCCAGGCACACATGTAGACACTGTGCTTGGGAGTAGTTCACTCCAGCTCAAACTGCTCAGAAGTTTATTGCTCTGCATTAATTCCATGTGTAGCTGCACCCCACATTAATTATAAAATGGAGCAAAATAACAAAATCATTCCATAAAGGCCACAGTAAGAAACCCCACCAGTAGAGTTTCAGTCACTATCAACTTGGGTTGCATTTAACTTATTGACTTACAAGCAAAGGGCTATAAAATCCTATATAATTGCTTCAATCATCTAGTCTCTTTTCCTTCACACTGTCAGTAGTTTTGACCCACATCAGAGAGAACAGTTGAAAGGAACTGGTTAATATTTATGCTGTGAAAAATCCTTGTTCCAAGCCTCTACTATATTGCTTATTTTCTCAGACTCGCCCAGACCAGAGGTAAATATCAGTTTCACGGGCAAGGAAGGTGCCACAAAAGAAAATCATTAAAAACAACTAAAATACGATTACTGCTTTGTGCCTTCAACCATAAAGCCTGAAACTTGAGCAGAATTCATTTTTGTTTCTTTAATGAATTCCTCTGCTTCTGTCATGCAGCTAATTCACCACATTTCTTCCTACTCTGATTATTAAAAAGGAAAAACAGCCAGTATAAACATGAAAGAGCTGAAATTACTCCCTTCTGTGGCACCAGGATACTTTCCAAAACTGTCCTACAGGTACAGAATTACTAGGGAAATTTCTGATCCCTTGATGGAAAGGTCATGGAAAACTTGACATATATAACTGCTATCCAAATAGTCCCATTCTGCACCCAATGGAGTCTACGGCACAAGAACTTGAGGTCAGCTAAAAAGGAATTGCAACAGAGAAAACAAGAGAAGATCCCTACCTCCTGATAGTACAGAGACCAACCATTCTGCTTAGGGCCACAGTTCTTTCACCCATATCCCTCAAAACAACCATAGGATACACTAATTTCTTAACTCTCTGTAACCAATACCATTCATAAAGTGCATATTAACACTCAAAGGCTGGTGAATCAAATAAGCTTATGTTATTTCAAATTAAAAACCCCAACTCAGTGGGGGGGACATGGGCCCCTGGGGCCTCTGCCAGGCTGTACTCAGCAGCGGGAGCCCCCCACCCCAATGCACCCTTGGGCTGCGGAGAGTCCCAGACCTGGCTGGGCCATGGCCTGATGCCACATTCATCTGGCTGGAGGCGGGCACGGCTCAGTGCAGTAGTGGCACAAAAGTGGGGTCAGGCCCCGGCCCAGGCGGGTCTGGGAAGATCTGGTTATCCAGGGGAAATGGGGCAGGGGGGGGAACTCCTGCCACTGGGTGCAGCTCGGTGGACACCCTGGGGACCCATGCCCCCCCGCACCTGTGCTCGGGATGAGACAGCTGCTGCTGTGGGCTGCCCACTGTGCCCAGAGCACAGGTGGGGGAGCATGGGCCTCTGGCCCCACCACTAGGCTGCAGCCAGCAGTGGGAGCCTGCCACCCATGCACCCCTGGATGACCAGATCTTCCCAGACCTGGCTGGGCTGGGGCTGCCCCCACTTGAGTCCCCGCTGCTGAGCTGAGCCAAGCCATGTCTGCATGTGGCCAGCTGCAGCAGGACTTGAGGCGCAGCAGCAGCCGCCTCTGCTACCTCCACCTCCCCGGAGATGGGGCGGGAGTTCCCCCCCCCACACCTCTGAAGGAGCTACCTGGGCTCCAATCCTTCCACTACCTGGCTGGGCTGGGGTCCTACTTACCTTCCCCTGCTCCTAGCTGGGCCTCAATCTGGCTCCTGCCCCTTCCCTCCCCCACAGACTGACCTCCTGTGCCTGGGGAAGGCAGGTGTGCTCATGTGCATGTGCCCAGCTGTCCCCCCGGCCCAGGATCAAAGAGGCTCTGGGATCTACCTGTAGGTTGGGATCCCCAGATTGATGACCACTGCTCTAGAAAGTAAAAGCCTCTGGAATATGACTCCCCTCTTCTTTCCCAGTAAATTCCCAAACTGAGGATGATGGAAATCTAAGTGGAACACTAACTCAGTGGTGAACTATTTCTCCGGCTGTCCCACTCCAGTCAGACCCAATCAGGTCCCTTACAGCTGTTTCCTAAGTGTCTGATCTAAAGGCCACTGAAGTCTCTGGGTAGCTTTCCATTTACTTCACTGGACTTTATATCAGGCCAATAGCCCCTAACTCCAAAGAGGCTATTCTGGCAAACTTACATTAGGAAAATGTTTTAGAAACCTGCAGCAGAGTCAGGCTGGTGAAGAACTCATAACCAAAAGAACATAAAATCTGTAATTAACGTTGTTTATTGGGGTGTAATGTTTTAAAATGGTGCAGCTGTATAGTGTGTCCTTGCACAGTTATTCTGCTGGCTTTGGTAATGAACATGGCTTTGTCTACCTCAGGAGTGACCAGAGTCAGTAAAAGGTGTCTGGGTTGAAATTTAACTCTTCTATACACAAGCCAGGTCATAACGCTGGAAAACTAGAGATGTTGTAAGTCTAGGAAATCCCCATACTATTGGCTTGTTCAAAAGTCAGTCTGCAGTACACAAGTTGAAAAAAAAAAACATTATCTGGCCAACAGCAAACAGCAGTTGTGGATTGCTCAAGTGTTCTCAAAGTTTCAAAGCCAAAGATTAAAGTTATTATTACACAATCAAGATAACTTTACCACCCTGCCCCTCTGGGCAAATGTCTGCAAGTTTTCATCTGGAATAAAAAATTAACCAATATTTTCTTAACTACACCCTTGAAGTTTCAGTCTCCATTTAGCAAAGGAAACCAAACAAGGAAATACTGCTTGCTGTTTCACTGGCATGAAAGTTACCTTTCAGATGCTTTGTGGACTCAGTCCAGTACAACCTGGAAAAAAATACTGAACTAAAATACTGAGTAGTCACAATGAGTTTAGTTACTGATGCAAGAGACCTATACAATCTTCCAGGCCATCTTCCTACTAATGCAGGACTGTTCGTCATATATTTTCCGGTATTTTGTCTCTGCTAGTTTCAGAAGCTCCAGAAAATGTGGCTTTTACCACCAACTCATTTTACTGAACCTGGGACTTTCAGTTAGAGGCAAATGTATTAAACCTAGGCCTAAAAGATTCATGTTAAGTATTTTTACTCAATAGAACTGCTTTATATATCTAAAATCATTCAACATTTTTTCAGACCTTAAGTTAAAAGGGAGTATATGTATTAATAGTATTTTGTAACTCTCTAGGGTCCTCCATCCAAGAATCTCCAAGCACTTTACTAATTTAAAAAATCCATTTTCTTAACATCTACTGTAAAGTGGCCTTAGACCCATTTTATAGATTAAGACATTTGAGAGCAGGGAGTGAGTTTATTAGCCAAGGCTATGAAGGAAGTGTATGGCAAAACCAACAGCAGAACCCACATCTCCAAACTTTCACAGTTCTGTATTCTACCAAATAGAGCACAGACTTTCAACACAGATTGTGACTCCACCAACCTAGGGTTAGCAAACACATTCAAGGAACCAGGACCAACCTTTTTCCTGTTGTTAACACAAGGTCATAATATGGGAAAGACTGAGAACTATCAAATTAGATTATAATCTGGAGAGCGCAGTAAGCAGGTGAAACGCACTTTCAGATGATGTAACAGAATAAAGCAATATATATTTAAATAAATTCTGAACTATAAACACATTAAGCAGGCATCGATTTTGTGCTTGGGAATGCTTACAAGAATAATAAGGGCATTTTTCTCCTGTATTTACTGTGTTCTGAGGGGAAGGGTGCTGGCTTGGGGGGGGGGGGGAAGGAGGGTTGTTTTGTTTTGTTGTTTTCTTTGCATGGAAAAGACACGTTTGCCTCTCTTGATTCCACAAACACTATAGAGGGCTTAAATTGTCTTCATTTTTTTTCCAATATGAAGGGCTGTAAGAAGTATGTAGAATGAACTGCATCTTCTAGGATTCCATTTCCACTGTTAAATAGCTCCAAGAAAACACCTTTCATGACACCATCAAATACCCATTTTACCAGTGCTGAACCTTCACCATAGTGAATACCATTAAGGTTGTTTTTTTGTTTTTTAAAGATTAGTTTTCTTCCTCCCTTAAAAAACAGCCATCTTTCACCCCTTTAGCATAGGGGGCTAGTATATAGTGAGATACTCTACCATAAAAGATCCTAACCATTAAAATTTAATTAACACTGTGGAACACTTGTTTCCAAGGGCAGATTTTGACAAGTCCAAGTGCTTATTTCTGGCCTTGTGAGTTTACCAGATTTGGCCACCATGAAACAGTTTAATAGCTATTTATATCACTACACATTTGCAGACACTGGGCTGCACCAACAAATCTTTCTTTCTGGATACTCGCCAGTGGGAGTTTCAGAGAATAAAAGCTTTGGAAACAGGAAGAAATTCAGTCTCCCATAAGAGATATGCTGCCCTTAAAGGGCAGTGGCATGGACACCAGAACATTTAAGAATAGATTTCAAGAAATTATATGGTGCAAATATTGTCCAGAGCTATTCTTTAAAAGGAAACTTGGGCTGATCAGATGTTAAATAGATGAAATGGGATTATATCCCTTCAGTGCACCTTTCATTTCAATTAAACTGGTGCATTTTTCAGAGTTTCAATAATACCTTTCAGAGAGGCTTCCTGATATTTCACTTCATGAACCTGACTGCATCTTAAAATGGCTATTTCCATACAAAATAAAGAAGTCTTGATATGGAAAAGTTCCATATTCTCTTTTTATCTCTCTCTAACATTTTCAGTTTACAGATCAACAGATGCTTTTTAAATACTGACATTACTGCAAACTCCACCTGGGCTCCACCTCTCTGACATCATCAAAAATTATTGAGATTCTTAGTTGGGCCAGTTACTTTAAACCCACCACAAAAAAGAAAAGATCTTACATTGTTGCTCAACACAGAAGAGAATTAAGTAAACCTAACAGGAATATACTAATTAAGTTCACTATCACCTATGTCTCACAACACAGCCACCATCTTTCTAGCTAACTTGGGTTCCTGTTGGCACATACCAGCACTACTCCAAAAGTAGCTCAAAGGAGCACTCTTGAGAAACTTTAAAAAAAACAACTTGTTCCAGCCAGCTAAGAGACTAGTGTAAGCACAGACCTGATGCAGGTGCAAAGCTTTTCTCAAGTCCCTTTACTTTCAGGATGTTCAACCAAACTTTCCCATTCTCCCATGGACCTGAGTTTTAAACATACCACAGCCCTTGGAAGACTCACAAATAAGTGAAATGAGATAAGGAATGGCTAAAAAATGATTCTTTAAAGACAGAAGCTTTGGACATATGTGCGCTTCCTACCCTGTTAGCAAAAGGCCCAATTCTGCCATCCTTCCACACACAGGTTAGGGACAGAAGTTACACATAAACAGGTTTAAGTTATCAGAAACTGGTTTAAACCTGTAACAGAATACAAGGTCAGTGGATATGAATCAGTTTCAGAATGGCTGAAACTGGTTTAAGATAAACCTGGGTGAATGTAGTATCAGACTTAACTGATTTAGGTCAAACTAGTTTATGAAACTTCTGTCCCAGACCCCTTCCTAGTTCAAGTTAAATCAGAGTCCCACAGCATCCCAGCGCTGTGCTGTGCTGTGTGCTCCAGAGAGCAGAGCTAGCTCTGCCCCTCTGCTCTCTATCTGGAAGTTATGAGTGGCTCACTGGACCCACTGACTGGTTCGCTGCCTGCCCCCACCCCCAAGGCAAAACCCTGCTGGAGTCTGGGGCCAAGGAGGAGGGTTAAACTTCCCTTCCTCTGAGTACAGTGTTGCCCTACTTACTTAGCGTTGTCTGTGACTGTGGACTAAAAAAATCCAAGAGGCACCTGGAAACAGGAAGAAGAAATGATGAGCAACCCTGCAGAGTCCTGTTTCTGTAGTTCTGGACTGCAAATCCCAGAGGAAGAGGAAGAGGAAGAAGAGGAGGAAGTGAACACACAGACCATGCAGACTACATGTCCTGGCTTCTGGCATGAGCCACTGCAGGCATGTGGCTGCATTTCCTGAATCAGAAGTGAATGTCTGTTCATTGGCTTATTGGCTCAATCTTTGCAGCTTAGACTAACCTGCAAAGACTGAACCAACTGAGCTGCAGGCTTTTTGATGGTCTGTACTTAGCCACATTGAGCAATAGTTTATTTCACAAAGTAAGATTGCTAACAATATTCTTCAATGGGATGGCTCAGAAAGAGTAGTTACAATGAGTTCAAATCCTGAAGCATAATCACTAAGCATAATCAGGCTTTAAGCAAGCCATCAACCAACCAGTGGAAAGAATAAAATTATTCCTGGAAAAAGCTCTCTGGCTTCAACAGAGTTAAAAGAAGATTGTGTCTGGCACTGAGGGTATAGCTAAATTTGTTCTGTTTTCTGTTTCCATTTCAACCCTTTACAAGCACTTCATATAAATTAAATAAAAACATAAACTGAATAACCCATAATGTTCCAAAGCTCCCTTTTGTATGACATGAACACCTGCTTTTAGTCCCATTCAGGTTTCCATTCATGTACTGTATGTACAAAAAAGGTGTTTATGCCACTGAGTGAATAAGAATACTGAAATCAAACCAAAATGTAACCAAAAAAGTATGCAAAATATTGTATTCCCTATTTAAGGCAAAGTGCTTTCCAGCTCACTCTATATACACACCCCTTGCAATTGCACAATACTGTTGTTATTTGGAAATGATCACCTCCCCAACATAAAAATTCTACCTTAAGCCAACCGCACTAAACACATGCACGGCATTAAAAAGATTTACTATTTGCAGAGCAAAGCCAGGCAAAATTTAATCTAAAAGTCTCTCCCAAGCTCTCTTCTCCCAAATGCTTCCAGCTATTTAACAAGTTAAGTAGATGGCAGAGAATTCCCCAAATGCTGATTACATTTATTCTCTTCAAGATTCCCAGGATAAACCCAGATGATCTATGCACACATGCAGAGCGCTTTCATCTTTCCTAACTCTGGGATGAAATGCTGCATTTGATTTGGTTTTGGAAGAAGTCACAAAATACTCAGAGAATCCACATTCCTGCACTTTAATATTAACATTCTCAAAACAACATCCAGTCTTTGTTGTGAATTCTGACTAACTGGTGTCATTGGGTTGCAGGTGATAAAAATGCTGTAAGTGCTCAAAATCCAGTAATCTGCACATTATACCTAGCTAAAGCTTGGGACACATTTTTATGCTGTATTTCTTAGATGGGAATGCAAAGTATACAATATTACGAGTGAAGTATCCTTGCTTTAGGTTAAAGATAAAGCTGTTGGAGGTGCAGGGGGAAGAGATGGAACAGGGGACCAGGACAATGCCTATCAGGACAGACGAAGAGAACAGAAAAGGCTCACGGGCACCTCTGGTGATGAATACACTTTATATGTTTCCACTTGAAGGGCTTTTTGTATTTTGTGCATAGGAATACAAATAAGCCACCACAATATTTTGTACTGCCAAGACTTAACACACTACAAAGGTATGTATTTGCATAAGCAGGTTGTAGACAATTCTCAGAGCAAATCCTGCCTCCGGTAAACAGCCTGTGAGTCAGAGGGCAGGCTGTATATTGGTTTGATACGGCATTTTGCCCATGGTATGTGCCCCCATTTATCAGGCCAATTCTTTCATCAGATCAATTCCTTCCAAGGAAGGAAACGGGAAATGCCAACAGAGAGACAATAAGCAAAGTCCCATCATGAACAAAAAAGCGGAAAGCCCAGGAGCAGTTACGTAGGGCAGACAGGACAGTTTAATGAATTTTGCTTTTGTCATTCAAAAACATCAGACACTACTTAAGAAGTTCTCAGACACTGCTGTAGAAACATCCACCTAGCTGGCAACACCATCCTTCACAGCAGTATCAGATCTTTAAGCAATGCTTTTCAGCACCCAAAGAAAAGAAAACTTCCAGTTCACCCTTCAGAGTGCAGTACTGAGGCTAGATTTTGAAAAAGACCTGGACAGCTTTCTGACTAGTAACATTTGCTGATAGCATGATACAGTGGTAATAATAAAATATTATGCTTCAGGCATAAACTCCATGCTACAGTGATCAAGAAAGAACCCCCCTTGGCCTCAATATCCAACCAACACTGCACTTTCTCTCTCTCTCTCTCTCCTTTCTCTGAAAATTCAATTTGACCACTTGTAGAAGCAGTCTGCCAGATTTGACAGACCAACAACTAATCATTCCTTGTTCCTATGCTATTTTAAGTCAGAAAGCGGAAAATTAGAACTTAAAGTCTGACTTTAATTGCATAAAAGCCCTTACCCCTACATTTCCTAAACGATCATTGTAATCATGTATTTTGTTATTTGAATATACTATTGGGAAATACACTGCTGTTTGAATATACTGTTTTCATACTAGTTCAGCTCATTTGTAACAGTGTCAACATAACATTTTATGTGATGCCTGCATCCTGTACAATAAATGTGTTGTAGTCTGATCCTGTCACTGTCAAAACAGCATTAGGAGCAATCCTATGGTCAGACTCTGCCTACGTGCAGAAAGAGAAAAGCACCATGGCCACTAGCTCAAGATTAGAAAGATTACACACACTACAGTAGTTGCAGTGGTTAATCTGCTACTACACCTACAGTACCTGGGTGTAACTGTGCCCTTAACAACAATGTCAAGGTTGTATGCATTTAGCCATCCAAGACACCTGAAAAAGGCAAACAATTTCTGGCACTTCAAATTATCTCAGAGTCTGTTTAGAGCACGTGGGTATCCACAATGACTCAAAGGGAGTAGAAGAAGGTTGAGGTCACTCCACGGCCAGACATGACGACTTGGGGGGGGAAAAAAATATTTTAACTCCTTGTATCTTTTGAAGTCGTGTTCCTGGCAGGAACAAAACATCACAGCTCAATTAGTGCAAGTGAAACATGCTGGATTTTCCGCTCTAGTAAATCTTCAGCTAGACTACAGAATTTTTCAGAACAAATTTTCACCGTACCTGATTTACACTGATTCAGCAGAATCAAGTCTAGCGCCAACGGCTAGTAAAGAACAAAGTTCTGGCGGCTTTTGGCTTTTTGCCACCCTCTCAACTAAATCTCCTAGGTTGTAGCAGTGCCTTACCTACATTAGGGCTCCTCAAATTCCTTTGTGTAAACATGATCCTAGATTAACTCTATTATCCAATGAAGAGGCAACTACTGTGAAAACCTCCCCCACCCATCAACCCACCCATGTGCTCTACCTCTAATTTCAGAGGGAACCTTGGGAAAGGGTAGAGGGGAGGAAAAGAAGGCAGTTCAGTTTGCACAACCTATTAGTTTCCTTACAAGCTTTATCTACATCAAAGACTCATTTCCTCATAAAGCCATCATGTTTGCATGGATAAGCTGGCCATTACAAACAGAGAGATGTTGTTAGGAGAGTGATAAGAACAGGTTTCAGCTGAGGCTTAGAAATTTTGATGCGACAGATGATTCACACAGTGATTTCTGGGAAAGGGGACAAAAAGCACATTAAATAATTACTCTGAAAGTAAACTAAAAAGCAACAAGACTTTTTTCAGTTTATACAGTTAGGCAAGCCAATATTTTCTTCTGATATTCTTACTGCTACATCTTTAATAAACCTTAGAAACAGAGCTGCTCTACCTCTTTTTGAATTTTAAGGTGGAAAATTAAGTACTTCCAATTTTTACAGCACATACAAGAATTTTTGTTTTGTTCTTATCTGACTCTGGTAAAGATATAATGGATAAATAGCTGTATTTTGAAGATGAGCAGCTCCTGTACACACATACAAGGGAAATAATATTTAGAGTGTTTGTAAAACATATCTGGATCCTTCAGGATACTGAAACCTGTATAAATGTATATTATTATTAATTTTCAGATTAATATACTTGGTGAGATTTTGAATTCATTTCAACCATCATAAATCCAAAGTAACTGCAGTAAAGTAAATTGCAGAATTATCAAAGCTGAACTGGTTTCGTTATTTATTGCAACAAGATACCACATAACAATTTAGAGTAGAAAATCAAAAATACCATTGCCATGGGAGACTAAGAGAGAATTTAAGGAGGCATTATCATCAAAATTAAGCTAAACATCAAAGCTAATGCCTTTATTCTTATAGAAAGTGTCTTCGGGATCTTCACCAAGAATAGAATTTGTCCAAATGATACTGGCCTACTTGGCACCTGGCAGATGTTACATTTGTTGTGTGTTATATGTGAGCATCCTGCAACAAATTGTAAGATGCCAGATATTAAATCAGTTTATCTTTAAATTAAAATGGCACAAGAGCCACAAAGAAGCTGCTTATTGAACAGCAACTTCAGGGCACACAAGAATCCCATGATAATTTAAACATGTGGCCAGTTGGCATGTTATTTGTAACACCATACTTGCATATAAAAAAACCATTTCCTATCTCCCATTTAATAAAAGACATCTGATTGGGTTATTTTTGCATGTTTGTTTGTGTAATCTTAAGAAAACTAAATGTCTCATTGCCTATTAGGCATAAGAGAGCATAGCAACATTTGCATGCATGCCATTTAATTTTTTCTCGCCCAACACAAGAGAAATTCAAAGCGATCTGGAAAATAAAATGTTCTCCATATTAAAAGTGGATGCAAACTATTGCAGGCTGAGGTGTATGTTACAAATTAACAGGCAGTTTATTAGGTACTTTATAAATACCCTGTATCTACACCAGGATGATTACACATGGTGAGGTGAATAGCATATACTAGTCAGTCAGTACATATACAAAGCATATCCTGGCTGTTTGAAGTAAAGCTGTAGGCATGAGATTTTAATTTCCAGAAACTCTTCTTCTTTCTTTTTTTTAACTGAACATAGTAAATGACAGTCATTTCATAAAATGGCACAAATTTTTTATGAATACGAATTCTTACAGTAAGATTTCTGTTTCGAAAACATATGTTCTTATTCACTTCTAGCTAGTTAATGTCTTTGAATTAATCACTAGAAGGGTTCTTTTTAAAGGACATCTATTAGCACTCACAAGGGTACAGGGGCAACCTATACTGATGGGATGGAAGAATGGGAAGTGCAACAAAAGACCAGCCTGGCTAGACAGCAATGTCTTAAATGAACTGAAACTCAAAAAGCATGCATATAGAATAAACTTGATCACAGTAATGAGGAAGAGTGTAAGAGAATCACATGGACATGCAGACAGAAAATTAGGAAGGCCAAGGTATGATTTAAGATGCAGCTTGCAAGAAGTATAAAAGGCAACAGAAAGAGATTGTACAAGTATGTCAAGAGTAAAAGCAAGACCAGAGAAACCATATGTCCATCACAGAATGTGGATGGTAACATAGTTACAGATGATGTAGAGAGGGCTGAGGTATTTAATACCCTTTTTAATTCAGTCTTCATAAGTAAGGGAAGCTACCAGATGATGAGCACAGTTGGCAGCAAAGATACAGGAGACAAACAACCTAGAGCAATGAAAGAACAAGTTTGGGATTATTTAGAGAAGCTAGATACTTTCAAGTCATCAGGGCTGGATGCAATGAACCCTAGGGTGTGAAGGAATCTGCTGAGGTAAGGAGCCATTGGCTATCTTCTACAAGGTCAAGGTGAGGTCCCAGATGACAGGAAAAGGACAAATATAGTGCTCATCTTCAAGAAACAGAAGTAGGAAGAGCCAGGGAACTACAGAACAGTCACCCTGACTTAGATACCTAGAAAGACACTGGAGCAGGTCAAGAAATCTATTATGAAGTACCTAGAGAAGAACAAGATCAGGAACAGCAAGCATGGATTCACCAAGACCAAGTCATGCCTGACCAATTTGACTTTTTTCTATGATAAGGGGACAGACTCTGTGGATGTAGGGGGAGAACAGTGAATGTAATATACCTCAACTTTAAAAAGGTTTATGACACCATCTCCCATGGTACTCTCATTAACAAGCTAAGGAAATACAGCCTAAATTAAAGTAGTGCAAGGGGGATACATAATTGCTCAGATTATCATACTCACTGGGTACATCTACATGAGATGCTTTACTACACAGTTGACTAATTGACTGTGCGGTAAAGCCTCACTGTCTACACATGCAGATGCTTACTGTGCAGGCAATTAGTCAACTGCAATTGTGGAGCCAGGACTGGGAGCTGGCTGCTGCTGGGCGAGGGGACATTGTCCCAGCCGGACTCACAATCAGAGCCCACCCTGGCAGTAGGCAGCTCCCAGGGGCAGGAAGCAACCTACCAGACCCCACTGCAATTGCAGGGCCAGGCCAGGAGCTGTCTGCTGCTGGGGCAAGGGGACATTATCCCTGCCCAGAGCCCACCCTAGAAGCAGGCAGCTACTGGGGGCCAGGGAGCAATGTCCCAGCTCTACTCTCAGAGCTGGAGCCAGGACTTCCCTGCATGAGGAGAGTTCCCCGCACAGCCCAGAGCTGCCTGGAACCTGTCCCAAAACAGGACAGTTCCCAGCCAGCCCTGGACTATGTAAGGAAGTCTGCACATATAGCCCAGAGATGGCTGGGAACTGTCCTGTTTTGGGGCAGGTCCTGGCCAGCCTTGGGCTGCATGGAGAATCCCTACTAGTCACAGGGCTTGTCCTCATGTGCACAGGGTGGGAGAGCTCTGCAGCAACAGGAGTCTCCCAGTCTGTGTACACCAGAACCTCTCCCGGTAAGTACAGGGCCAGGAGACAGCTGCTGCTGTAGCCAGCAGAGCTCTCCTGAGCTTGTGCTAGTTGCCACCCCTGGGCTAGCACCCAAAGGGAGCCTGAATTTCCCTCTGACTGCTGCAGGGGGGGCAGAGCAGCATGGGAGCAGCCCTGTACCTGCCTGCTCCCACTGGGAGAAAATCCACTCCCTGGTAGGCTTACTGTGCAGTATTTTTACTGGGCAGTAAGCCTACTTTGAATTTACAGCACATGTAGATGCACCCAATGAGTAGTCATCAATGGCTTAATGTCTATTTGGGAGGAGGTATCAAGTGGGGTTCCCCAGATCTATCCTTGGTCCAGTACTATTTAATATCCTTGTTAATGATTTGGACAATGGGACTAAATGCACACACAGCAAATCTGCAGATGACACCAAATTGGGTGAAATTGTGGATACTCTGGAGGATGGGCCAGGAGTCTATAATTACCTGCAGAGTCTATTGAAATGGTCCATAATCAATCAGATAAGATTCAACAAGGACAAGTGCAAAGTCTTGCACTTGACATGGAATAAGTGCATAAATACAGACTATGGAATGAATGGATAGACTGCAATACTGCAGAGAAGGACCCAGGATTTACAGCAGAGCATAAACTGAATATATGCAAAAAAGTCAACAGCATACTGGGTTCATTGATGAAGGGTAACAGTGCTCCCTCACCCTGGCCATCCCAGACTGTATTGTGCAGGGCCATCCCTTGGGGCTGGTGAAAAACCGATGCAAAATACCCATTGAGCAGGTTGGCTTTTTCCTTGGTGTCAGTTGTCAGCTGACCCATATGGTTTAGCAGGGGTCCAACATTACCATTGGTTTTCCTCCAGCTCCCCACATATCTAAAAAAGGACTTTTTATTGTCCTTGATATGTGTAGCCAGCCTTGGCTTTCCTGGTTCACTCCCTACAGGTCCAGACCAGTGCAGAATACTCCTCCTTAGGGGTGGATCCAGCCTTCCATCCTTTATAGGTCTTCCTTTTTAGTCACAGGAGGTCCACTCGTTCCCTGTAGAGCCAAGGGGGTTGCTGTGCCCTTTTGCTGCCTTTCCTCTGAGATGGGATAAACATTGCTTGTACTTTCAGGATTGCTCCCCTGAGGAGCAACCACTCTTCCTGAACTCCCCTTCCCTTTGGGTCATGGTCCCTTAGGGCCTCGCCAACAAGCCTCCCGAGCTTGTCAAAGGCAGCTTTCCTGAAGTTGAGGAAAGCTGCTTTGCTGACTTGGCAGCTTTATGGCAGATGGTGAAGGTGATCAGCTCATGGTCACTGTCTCCCAGCTTCCCTTCGATCATTAGGTCACTGATTAAGTACCGCATTGCCAGTACCAGGTCAAGCAGTGCTTTCCCTCTCGTTGATCCATAGACTTCTTGAGTTAGATACAGCTCATCCACATACGAGGAAGTTTTGCAACCATTCGGATGTGGCCAAGTGCTCTTCCCACGAGATATCAGGGTAGTTGAAATCTCCCATGATGACCATACACTGGGAGTGTGCAGCCTCAGCTAGTTCCCTTGTGAATTCCTGGTCAAATTCTTGATCCTGACTAGGAGGTCTGTAGCACCATTGTGTCCCCTGTGCCATGTTCATCATGGATTTTAATCCAGAGAGTCTCCAATTATCGCCCCTGGGTGCCAATGTCAGCTTGCAGGGACGTGTAGCTTTCCTTGACAGAGCTACCCCGGCCTCCTACCCCTTTTGTCCACGCTATCTCTTCTGTACAAGTTATAGCCATCTATACCTGTGGCCAGTCATAGGTGGAGTCCCACCAGGTCTCTGTTACCCCTATGAGATCGTAATCCTTTTGGTCTGGCAGGAGGACCAGTTCCTCCTGTTTGTTCCCCAGGCTCCTGGCATTGGTGTACAGGCACGTAAGTGTCCCCTTGGGGGCCCTTGCCTTTCCTACAGATGGCTCTGTGGCTGGCATAGGCATGGGTTCCCTTGAGTGCCTTACCCTGCTGGGTTTACAAAAACTGCCCAGTGGGCTTGCAGTGACAGTACTCCCCGCATCCCCTGGTGGGCTCAGTTTAAGGCCCCGTGGAGCAGGTCACCAAATCTTCCTGAGAAAAGCCTCCTCCCCAGCAGAGTGAGGTGGAGGCTGTCTCTTCCCAGAAGCCCAGTGCCTCCCTCACCAAAGAGCAGGCTGTGATTGTGGAAGCCAAAGGCTTCATGATGACACCAGCGCCACAGTCCCTGGTTGACTACCTCAACCCATCTCTCCCTCCTCAGCCCATGACCCACAACTGGGAGGAGCGAGGAAAAGACCACCTGCACCCCCAACCCCCTAATTCTTAATTGTTCTATCTGAATCTTCACAGTACTGTAGCTCCAATTCAGGAAAGTATACCCCGCAGTCAAATGGTCTATTCAAATGCTTACAGATTAACTGAAATGGCAAACAAATATAGAAAAGGAGTACTATCTCATAAGCAACTTGGCTTATTTAGCCAAGAAAAGGAAGGCTGGAACATGGTAAGATTGCTGCCTATAAAACCATCAGAAAGTAAACACTAGAGAGGGAGAGGAGTTATTAAATCTAAAGGACAATACTGGCACAACAAAAGGGTATAAGCTTGCCATGACTTAAATTAAACTAGAAAGCAGAAGATTTATAACTATCAGAGAAATCAGGTTGTGGAATAGCCCTCAAATGGAAGTAGTGAGAATAATAAACCTAACTGTTTTTAAGATGGAGTTTAATACATTTCTGAAAAGGATTATACAATGCAGTTGCCTGAAAAATCTAGGAACTAGCAAAAGCTAGGAAATATACTCAACCCAGGGAGTTCCTCCTAATCCTTCTGCTTCACTGGCAGCTTCAGTGGCTTACATAAACTTAGTTGAGGGTTGCTGTCCAATTCCTAGTGGACAGATGTTGTGATCACAAAAAATAGCAACTCCTATTAGAATCTTCAGCAGAGAAGCCAAGAATTTACTTGGCTATGGAGAATAAATTCATCTGAACTGCCCTGACACACAACAACAGGGGAGGATGAGGAGGACTAGTATGGAGGAAGGGGAGGACCAGTACAAAGGGAGCCACAGGACACTGAACCAAGAGACACCCACAAGATCAGCCCAGGTATGTAGTAAAAATCCTATTAGACAGCAGTTTAAGGGGGTACCAGGGACAGCCACCAGGGGAATTAGGTGTATATACATAAATGCCAGAAGCAGAAACAAGCAGGAGGACCTAGAGCTCTTGCTAGCAAGCAACAACTTTGACCTAGTGGGACTAACTGAAACCTGGTGGGACTCTTCTCATGACTGGGTGGTGGGAATAGAGGGCTATAGGTTATATAGGAGAGATAGAGCAGGGAAAAAAGGGTGAGGGAGTTGTTCTCTATGTCAAAGAACAGTACACATCTTCCCTAATCCAATTAGGGTCAGAGGGTGGTCAAGCAGAGACTTTGTGGGTTAGGATCCAAGGGGCTCAGGGTGAAAGGGATCTGGTGGGGGGGTGGGTTTACTACAGGCCACCTCACCAAGATGACAAGCTAGACCAGGAATTTTCCAAGCAGCTCGAAGAGGCTGTGAGGTCTAGAGATATGGTAGTCATGGGGAACCTTAACTACCCAGACATATGCTAGGAGGAGCAGTCAGCTAGATCTAACTGCTCTCACAGGTTCTTAACCTGTATTCAGGACCTCCACCTAACAGGAGGTAAGGTGCCCCACCAGGGGCAACACCTTGCTCGACTTGGTATTGGCCACAGGGGATGACCTGATGGGGGACCTGCAGATTCAAGGCAACTTAGGGAACAGCAATCACCAAATGAAGGGCAGGCATTATCCCCAGCAGGGCATGGGTGCTGAACTTTAAAAAAGCTGACTTGAATAGACTCAAGGGATTGGTTAGCAGGGTGCTAGGAGCTAAGAACTTGGATGCATTGATGGTCCAGGATGGGTGGACATTCCTCAAGGAAACCATTCTTTGGCTCAGAGTGAGTCAATCCCATGGCAGAGGAAATGGGGCAAGGGGGCCAGGAAGTCCCTTTGGCTAACCAGGGCCATCCAAGATACCTTAAGGACTAAAAAAGAGGCATACAGGAAATGGAAGCAGGGGGTAGCTAGCAAAGAGGAGTATACTTCTTTGGCCTGCACCTGCAGGGAGCCAGTCAGGAAGGCCAAGGCAACTGTAGAACTCAGGCTAAAGTCAGGGATTAAGGACAATAAAAAGTCCTTTTTTAGGTACGCTGGGAGCAAAAAGAGGGTGTGGGGTAGCATAGGACCCATACAGGATGGGCAGGGGGGCTTAGTGACAGATAGCAGGGACAAGGCAGAGCTCTTCAATGAGTTTTTTGCCTCTGTCTTCTTAAATGGGAATCTAGATGAACCCTCAACATACATCACGGACACCAACAAAGAGAAATCAGCCAACCAATGGTCAGTGCCAACACAGTAAAAAAGTAGTTGGAGGGACTGGACGTATTCAGATCAGCAGGACCAGATGGACTCCATCCATGGATAATGAAGGAATTTGCGGGGGTCAAAGCTGATCCACTGGTAACGATATATGAGTGCTCATGGTGCTTAGGTCAGGTTCCGGAGGATTGGAAGAGGGCTAACTTCATCCCAATCTTGAAGAAGGGGAGGAAGGAGGACCCAGGGAACTATAGACCAGTCAGCCTTACCTCTATCCCTGGGAAAATCCTAGCAATATTATCAACGAGCACATGTGGGATCCCACTGGCTAATGTGATGCGGAGGGGTAACCAACATGGGTTTTTAGCAGGCAGGTCCTGCCTGACTAACCTAGTTTTCTTTTACGACAAGGCCACCAATTGTTTAGATGCAGGAGTCAAGGTGGATGTTATCTATCTGGACTTCAAGAAGGCCTTTGACAAGGTATCCTATACCATACTTATAAATAAACTGAGGAGATTTGCGTTGGATGATTACATGGTAGACTGGGTAGTAAATTGGCTCAAGGGTCACACTCAGAGGGTGGTAGCGGATAGGTCAGTATAATCCCGGAAAGATGTGAGCAGTGGAGTCCCTCAGGGCTCAGTTCTGGGGCCGGTGCTGTTCAACATCTTCATCAGTGATCTGGATGAGGGGGTGGGAAGCACCCTGTCCAAATCTGCAGACAACACAAAATTATAGGGTGCAGCTAACACCCTGGAAAGGAGAAACCATATCCAGGCCAACCTAGACAGGCTGAGGAAGTGGACAGAGAGCAACAGGATGCAATTCAATAAGGACATGTGCAAGGTGCTGCATTTAGGGAGGAAGAATTGCTATCATACCTACAGGCTACAGGGCAACCTTCTCAGCTCCACTGAGGCAGAAAAAGATCTTGGAGTCACTGTTGACTCCAGGATGAACATGAGTCGCCAATGTGATGAAGCAGTTGACAGAGCCAAATCGCATCTTGTTGTGTATCTGCAGGTGCTTCACAAACAGGTTCAGGGAAGTGATTCTCCCCCTCTATGCAGCACTAGTCAGACTGCAGCTGGAGTAGTGTCTAGTTCTGAACACCACAATTCAAGCAGGATGCGGACAACCTGGAGACGGTCGAAAGAAGAGCCACCCACCTGATTAGAGGCCTGCAGGGAAGGCCCTACGAGGAAAGGCTAAGGGAACTTAAGCTCTTCAGCCTCTCCAAGAGAAGGCTGAGAGGAGACCTTGTGGCGACATACAAATTCATAAGGGGAGAGCAACATGAAGTAGGCAACAATCTGTTCATCAGAGCACCCCCTGGAATGACAAGGAACAATGGTAATAAACTACTAGAGAGAAGGTTTAGGCTGGACATTAGGAGAAAGTTCTTCATGGTCAGGGTTGCCAGAATCTGGAATGGGCTCCCAAGGGAGGTAGTGCTTGCCCCACCCTTGGGGGTCTTCAGGAGGAGACTGGACAGGCCCCTGGCTGGGAACACATGACCCCAGGTTGGTGACTCTTTTCTTGCCTGACAGGGGCAGGTGGTTGGACTAGATGGCCCACTGAGGTCCCTTCCGACTCTATCAATCTATGAACAGGGCAGCCTGGGGAAGCATATTACTGCTGCAGATAATAGAAGCATTCTCTTGATAAAAAAGACATAATCATCTGGGACTGTTAACTTGCCATGTTTCAGCTAAAAGAGAACCAGATATGTCCATTGGTATCCCAAGGCATAGTAGATACTAGAGTTTTTCTGCATAAAGATGACAACAAATTATAGTGCATTTTACTTTAAAACAAACATTAAGCAGGAATTCTCAAATAACTGCAAAAATTTTCTCCCGTATTTTCTGGGTTTTTCTCCCGTATTTAACAAGGGTCTGAAAGATAAGATGTCTGAAAGCTATCAAAAGTTTCCTTTGTAAAGTCAACAAGATTCAGGCAATTGCTATTTCTCATCCATTCAAAATCTGGATTTCTGCCCAAATGCAACTTGGCCTGGGAAGTTATTTTCTTTCATTGTTCATAACGGTGATCAGAGAACAGATTTCTCTTGCTCCCTGGCCCATTACTAATTAAACTAGTACAGATGGGCATTACGTCCAAGCCTCCCCCCTGCAGCTGGAATAAAAAAGGATTCCAATCAGAGAAATATAAGTAAAGGTTTGTCAAGTAGACTTTTTTAGTAAGCCACACGTAGGAAACATACTTATCAGCTTTCCAATCCACCATCATCACTAATGGCTTCCATCTGCCCTTGATAGCTGTTTATATAGGTGGATTTGCCAGAAAAAGGAACACAGTACCTGCATATTAACCCAGAAGTTTCATTCTGAAACCTACTCAAATGTCTTAAAAACTGATAAGATGCCACAGAGATTTTCCTCAGAAGTGAGCAAACAAGCTACGATAAAGGCATGAGAAAGAGGGAGAGAGGCCACCAAGGTTAATAAGTAACAGGATAAAGTGTCTAACTTCTCTTTCACAATACAGGTCTGGCTACCTATGAGCACACCCAGTCAAACAAAAAAAGCCACTGCAAAAAAGGAAATGACATATGAGAGAAGAGTTAGAGAGGCATTCACAAGATTTCCAGTCTCTCAGTTATTTAGAGGTCTTCCCTGAAGGCAGAGTAGACAGGAATGTGTATAATTCTGCCTTTTCTCTTCTGTCTTTTGGAAGATGGTAGAACTAAGTATGTATATGCAAAAGGATGACCTGCCCTTTAAAGGCCTCAGGGCCAGGAATCAGTGACCTTGTTCAGTTAGCAATCACAATGGGAACTGCCCAGTGTTTCGTTGCAAAAAGGCTGAGGCAGCAGTAGGAGAAAGCTACTGGAGTTCAGACTTTGAAACCTGGTAGGAAAACACCATTTTGTTACATATTTTGACTAAGTCTTGTGTTGAAGAGTAAAACTCCGCCTCAAAAGGGGGTTGGGTGTGGCAGCGAGTCCTTGGCTTACAGAAAGAAGTCAGCTGCCTTACATGCAGACAAACAGTTCATTACACAGTATAGTAAACTTGAGAGCTGCCAAGTTGAAATAGTGCAAACCTAGGGCAGAATCCATAGTAATGCACTTGTTAGAAAGATGCAGTAGGTCCTATCTCCCGCATCTATAATCCTAAACTCTATATAGCCTTTCTCTTCTTTGGATTAAATACCATGAATATTGTATTTGTATTTTCAATCCCCATGTTAAAGCTTCATGCCTCACATGGGGAGTCTCCATTCTCTAAGGGCCATGTCACATGTTACATTTAGCACGTGTTAAATCCACTTAAAACACAAGGGACAGAATGTTCAAGCAGTAAAGCACATGCTAAATACACTTATATTGTAGCCAAGTTATGATTTTTTGCACAAGGAGCAACTTCAGATTTTATTAGGTAACGTATTCAGCTCTCACTGTGTTGCTCCAAGGAAATCTGTGGTCCTCACTTGAAGACCCCTCTGTGGTACCAAGTTTCTAGGTGAGATAAGAAAAGCCACACATATCAAGAGGAAGGATCCTAGATCTTTCATTTGTCAGATTTCCCCAGGATCAAGCTCAAAGCCTACAACCCCAGAGGGTCCCCAGGCTGGGACTGACAATCAGCTGTTTGTCAGTCCCAGCTCTGGGAGCATACCAGAGCCAGTTCAACACTCCAGGGCAATGCCAGGGCTGGACATGTTAAAAACCACAGTAAACATTAATGTGCAACTGCTGCGAACACATTCAAACTTCAATACCACACAGATTAAACATGTACTAAGTGTCCTATATGACAGGATCCTAAGGTTCCTCCATCCTCTTTCACCTAGCTGCTCTCTATGTATTATTCAGTACAGATAACAAGGCCATAAACAGTTGCAATCAGGGAAGGATCTGAATAATTTATATGTAAAAGGGGGCAGGAGGTTCATGAACTCTTCATGTCTGAAAAGCTCATTTCAATTATTAAATTAAATGATTAAATTAAATTTAGATTAAATTATTAATCCCAAACAAACTGTACCATTTAGCATAACTGATAATGTCTGCTTGCAAAAGGCTTAGAATGGGAATTAAAAGAGTGCTACAGAGGTAAGCTTTGGTGTGCTGACTGTATGGTGTAAGTCAAGAGCTCTGGACTAGCACAATAGTTTGTAATGGCGGTTGTGATTTGGCAAAGTCAAGAATGGCCTAATACTAATCCAGTCAGTGGTGCTGAAGGTCAGGAGAAAGAGGTATTGGCAGAACCAAACTGTGCTCCAGCAGTAAGGAGTTCTGCAAAGCAAGTAAAAATTTGAGGCACACTGGCAGATCTGTGGAAAAGCTAAAATAGGAGAAGGATTCAACAGATCAAAACTGTTGCTAGAGCCGAGTGGAATAAACTTGTTTCATAGCATTAAATTCATTCAGCAAAAAAGTTGCTTCTGTGGTAACTGCATGTTAATCTGGCAGACTTCCCATTATGTCTATTAAAGTAATTGGCCTATTCTGGAACAGTATATGAAATAATACATTACTTAAGTGGATTCATCTCAATGTAACGTTTCAAAAGCTGTCTGAGATTATTAAGATTCATGGTCCCTTTTAGTGTGCGCCTGTTAAAAGATCTAATTGAAAGACTGTGTAAATGAAAGGCATTCAGTACTTAGCAATAATAGATTCAACCCCCATCAACCAGCCTATTTATAACTTAATATTTGGATGATGTGATAAGATTTTGAAATGAATGTTGTTTAATGTGAATTCCACAGCTGGTATGTAAGAACATTCCATTTAGTCCCAGCAAAGAGTCTAGAAAAGGGAATCTGTATATGGTACCTACGAACTGTTTGTTGCTGGTTTTTAAATCAAACCAAAACATTTAAAAATAGAAGGTGCTGTCATACAGCAGTATCTACTGACTTATTTACTGGCCCACAGTAGACAATACATAGAACCAAAATGCAGGACAGAGAGAAGGTATAGTGAAATGTCAATTTGTAAGCAGAATTGCCATTCAACCCCCTTGGCTCCCTCCCACAGTCCTTCGTTCCTCTCCTTATCATAGAAACTGGATGAGCCAGACCATTCACCTTATCTAATTAAAACATTGCCTCTAGCAGTGACCAATACCTGAATCTCCAGAGGAAGGATAAAAAAAGAAAAAAAGAAGAGCTTGTTGTGCAGTAGTTTACATATCAGAAACATTTCTTTCTGGTCCTATGTTCAGTACCGATTACCTTGCTAGGTGATGACAAGTATCAAAAATATATCGGGATTAAACTACTTCCATTTTTAGAACCTAGAGAAGGCAAGTTAGGACCCTCCCTTGCTTCTCCTCCCTCTGTCCCCCCAAAAAAGGAATAGGTGGAGCATTAAGGACCTGCTTTTGCCATCGTGCACGTGGCAACTACATTTCTCATAGTTAGCATAGTTCTCCTGCGTTCAATGCAAGCTACATCTATTTCATTCCTTCACTGTAAAAATCTATTGCAATCTTTTGCAGTGCATGTTTCAAAGGCAACACTGGTACATCTGTCATACTGGAAATCTTAGAAGCAGAAAGGTAAAAACTGACCTTAAATTTCTCTCCTCTCCTCTTTCATTAATAGATAATTGGAATATGAATTCCCATGAATACCATGCTACTTTTACATTGTCATAGAAACACATAATAAGATGCAGCAGTGTAATAGTAAAAAAAAATTGCATCATGAACACATGAAATCTTAATTTAGATTGCAGGAAAACAGTCTTGATCCATTCTAAACTCAAAGGTGCACCTTTGGGAGAATTTCTGGTGTTGAAGAATAGATTTCAGATTTGAAGTCAGTGGCTATGCAGCTTCAAGAAAGGCACTGATGCTGTGATTCTCTCTCTAGTAATGCTTTCAAGGACAGTTAATCATACTACTGACAGTAAACGAGACATATACTGATAAACAGCCCCAGGACTCAGTGGACAGAACAACGTATTTACTTAAAACCTTTGTGCATGTTTATTATTTTAAGTTATCTGATAACTATGGGTATTAATTGCACCAGACCTGTGGTATTAAACATTACAAGTGCAAAGCTGTCAAGTGACAATGGAAATCCTTTACAGATTAAGCTGCCAGAGTTATGAAAATCATGATTTTAGGTAGGGCAAGTTGACCTCTGTGTGACCTAGCATAAAACTAAAGGAAACATCCAAATGCTAAATGTCAAAAACCTTCTAAGAACAAGTAGAAAGCACCTGAAAGACAGTAAAACGCTGAGCTGATGGAGACTGGGGCAATGTGCTATCTTTATTTGAATTTTATACAACAATGGTTGGGCTTTGTCCTTCCTCTTTTCTGACAAGCCCTGAGCAACTGCTCACCTGCCACTGTTGTCTTTTTCCCATCACAATATCAGCCTGCTTGGCACATACAGGTATTGTATTCCGCAGCACAAAGGAGACTGACCTTTCCCCTGTTTTACCACGGTGGCTGACCTGTATTTAGAGGATAATTATCCTGGCAGTGTTTAATTATAAGGATGTGCCATCCTGTGCATTACATTCTGGATCGGGCCTATGAAATGTGGCTCTGTAATAAGCCAACCAAATCATCCCCAATTCTTTGTTAAACGATCATACCGCTATGGAAAGTCATCCTACTGTTAAGAGATTTGGAATTTATTCCCCAAATCCTACAGGCTCTGTGGGATCAGAAACTAACCCAAGGAATCCTGATGTTTTCTACCACACAATAGTGCCTTTATGTACAGTGTGTGTGTCATAGTTTCTTTCCTAAAGAGAGAAGACTCGTATGAACAATCTCAACAAAAGCCAAAGAATGAATGAATGCTACAGGGACAACTTCACTCTCATGCACAGAACTGGCCTTTCCAGGATCTGGCTGGGGCAAAAACGACAGCAGCAATGAGGGATTTTTCCATCAGCACTTAAAAACACTCTCAGTATACACAAACCTGAAAGTCCTTCTGAAGCATTAAGCCTTCTCTCACAGGAAATGCACTGAAAGGTCCTACTACTGCCCAAAAGTTGAAAGTTTTTTGTGAAACTTGCTAAACCCACAAAATAAGGAAAAGTTTGCTCTATAAAAATTATTTAAAAGACCAGTAATGAATGCAGTTTTTATAGCACTGATCTAAACTCCAAAGGTAACAAACACCCTGTTTACAAAGTTAATCTGCCAGATTGTTTACTCTGTCTGATTTACTCAAGACAAATAGGTTGAGTGTCTAAAATGTTTTATCTGGCCCTGGGAAAGGAAAACTAAAGGAGTGTTGCAGTTTTATTAATAGATAATGTGCAAACAGCCACAATCCTGTCAAATGAAAAGCAAGGACCTTTGGCCACAGTGTTTACCAAAAACAAAATTAACTCCGGTGGGCAAGTATATATCAGATCTGAGAACAACTAACTATTCAAATCAGGTACATATTAGTAAGAATACTATTGGAAGCCTGAGAAAAGGCTGTTTCGTAGCCTGCTAGTATCACCTTCAGACTGCCATCAGAATGCAATCTAAATTCTTAAACTTACTCATGGACAGTCAGTATACAAAGTCACTCAATGTATTTTTTTCTTCCTGTTGCACTCTTCATTAATATTTGAATCAGAGAGGAGGTCAAAATAAAAGACACAATTCTTGCTGAATTTTGGGTATGTTTATAATCTAAGTCCTATTCGGAACATCATGGCTTGATTCCCTTTCCAGTTCAGATTTTATGTAAGTTGTTCAAGAGATGAAAATATGGCCTTTTGTGACAACATATATTTTGTATAATTTGTATATGTGATGAATGTGATTGTGTGACTCATTAACTTCCAAGAACATTTTTAGAAAATGAGTATCATCTACAAAAATGTATGTGTAGGAATGCGTGTCATTAAAAAACCTCTCTCTTTTACCCATTAATAACATCCAACGCAGTAACCCAGAGCATCTATACACATAAGTGGCACAAGTCAGGGGCTAACAAGACTCAGGCCCCACAAAGGCAGGGCAACAGATAGGGGCCGCAAGGCAGCCCAGCCGTGGGCTCCAGGAGGCTGCAGCAGAGATGGAGAGGAGCATGCATGCAAACAGGACCACAGCCTGGTGTGTGGATGACTGGCTGCCCAGCACGGCAGGCAAATACCAGTCTACTCTGTGAAGTGGAAAGGATGGGGGGTGGGGAGGGTGCAGCCCCTCCACGCCCACATATGAGCTGCCTGGACTCTGACTGTCCCACCACCCGGCCCGGCCAGGGCCCCATTCACCCAAGGCCCTGCAGGGGCCTCGATCTGCCCCACCATGCCACTTCCCCCACAGACTTAGCTGCTGGGTGGGGGAAGCACACGTGCATATGCTCTGGGCCCCCTACCCCCCAATAATTTATTCTCTTTCCACCTATGCCTATACATGTGCCCGATGCCTGCTCTGACACATGCTAATTAGCAAGCATCAGAGAAGACTCAATTAACTGAGTCTGCTAGAGCATATTAATTAGCATGTTCCAGCAGTCTCGGCGTCGTGTGTATTCAGCATCTCCACACTTCAAAAGGTGGCAGGGCACTTTAACTAAAACTCATTGAATAAGCTTTAGTTAAAGCATCGCCACTGACATTTTGAAGCGCAGGATGCTGAATGCATGAGACACTGCAGGCACTTTAATTAGAATGGTTCCGGAGAGCTTCTCTGCTTAAAGTGTCTCCTACCCTAGAGCACATGTAAAGATGCCCCCTGGTACCAATTATGGGGATGCTAAAGGGTAATACATTCACTTTATTGCTTGTAGAAGTCAACATTCACTCACCAGGAATCCCTCCATCCCCCATTCCTCCAGTGAGCTCCCTGGATACTACCCTTTATTATTGTTGCTTTTGATGACTATGTGTATCATCATGCATCCACCAAGGAATTCTAATCATGGACCAGGATCACACTGTACTGTACATTGTACAAGTATGGACCAAAAGACATGGCCCATTCCCCATAGAGTTCAAAACCTAAGTATAAGACAAGAGATGTCACATAGATATAGACAGAGACACAATATTGGTCGGCATGACATACACCCATCATAGATCAGTAGGTAACTTAAGTTCAGCTAGGCTGTGTTGTTTATAAACATCATGGCAAAAGAAAAAATTAAAGGAGCAAGAACTACTACGTAGATGTTTACCCAGAACTCTTCCCAAGTGAGTGGAGGTGTTGGTGAAGGCAAAAAGCTGCTTGTTTGAAAACTGAACAAGGTTATGAAGGCTGGCATCATGATCTGACTAAAGATGGAAGAAGCCTTTTGATATTGACTGACAAATAACAGGTAGGGTGGGGATAGGCTATGAAAGGGGAGATAAGAAGGCCATGCTTGATGCTAATAGAAAAGGGGGCCAGCAGAGGAATGCATATAGACAGGTGACACGGTTCAAGCAACAGGTAAGAAACTATCTTTGCAACAGCACTCTACATGGATATCAGCAGGACAAGATTTCACCTGTCCAAGCCAAA
The DNA here is from genome assembly GCF_052110815.1 of Crocodylus siamensis. Classification (NCBI taxonomy): domain Eukaryota; kingdom Metazoa; phylum Chordata; order Crocodylia; family Crocodylidae; genus Crocodylus; species Crocodylus siamensis. Next base: position 223,749,617 of record NC_143396.1, on the reverse strand, counting down.
GCAAAGACGTTGCAGTCATCAGAATGAAATGAAGTTTGGGGAAGATGAAAAAGCTTTATTTTAGCAGTGTTGAGCTTGAGGTGTCTTCTATTCATCCATAAAATGTCAGAGGAGCAAACCAAACTTTTTGTTTGAACTGAAGAACACAGATCTGGATAGAAGAGTTGTATCTATGAGTTGTCAACAAAGAGATGGAAATTGAACGTGGAGGAGATTACTCAGGATAAGACATAGCGGGAAAGGAAAAGGGAACAGAGTCCTACAAGACCTCCACAAAAAGCCAGACAAGAGGAAAAGGATCGTGCAAATGGCATGGCAAAGTATAGATTGGAGGAGGAGTCATCAACCTTTTTTGGAACAGTAGGCCAAAATAATGCAGTTCAGTCCAAGGGAAGTTGGCACTTCCAACCTAGCCACTGCCACTTCTCTTCACTGCTGTTTCTTGCTATCTTTGCACATGCAACCTACTACAAAAGCACCCTCATGCCAAAATGACACCAACACCAAGGCCTTGCAAACCAGAAGCGACACTGGTCAGGCAACAGCTGGAGTATTGTGTCCAGTTCTGTGCGCCCCATTTCAGAAGGGAAGTGGACAACATTGAGAGGGTCCAGAGGAGGGCCACCCGCACGATCCAGCGACAACAGGGCAGACCCTACAATGAGAGTCTGCGGGACCTGAACCTGTTCAGCCTTCACAAGAGAAAGCTGAGGGGAGAGCTGGTGACCACCTATAAAATCACTAGGGGGGACCAGAAGGGTTTGAGAGAGACCTTGTTTCCTCTACTGCCCCCTGACATAACAGCCATAAGTTGTTGGAGAGTAGGTTTAGATTAGACATCCATAAGAACTACTTCACAGTCAGGGCAGCTAGGAGCTGGAACCAACTTCCAAGGGAAGTGGTGCTGGCTCCTACCCTGGTGGTCTTTAAGAAGAGGCTGGATGCCTACCTGGCTGGAGCCATTTGAGCCCAGTTTTTCTCCCGCCCAGGCGGGTGGTCAGACTTGAAGATCTACAAGGTCCCTCCCAACCCTACTTCTATGATTAAGACCAAATTGTTTGGTGGGCCAGATTTGACCCCATAGGCAGTACCTTACCAACCCCTAAATTAGAGCACTCAGAAGAACTGGGAGAATCCACAGAAACCAGAAGAAGAAAGGATTTCCAACATGCAGTCAACTATGTGAAGGTATTTGATATATCAAAGAGGACAAGGGCTAAATGCTTATTTTAATGTCTAGCTAAAAAGTTACTGAAGAATTTGACCTGAGTGACTTCAGTAGAATATAAGGAGTGGAAATTTAACTGGAGAGGATTTAAGGGAGAAATTGAAGTGATTGTCAGTGGTTGTAAATACCATGTTTGAAGAATTTCAAAATGAAAGAGGAAAGAAAGGAGGTAGTAGCCAGAGCAGGGTTTGAATTAGGCTCCGACTCTAGCAGAGGGTCCGCAGCAGTGGCAGCCACAACCCAGAAGGAGCCACTGCCGCTGAGGTACTTAGAAAGGTGTGAGGCAGGCTGGGGGCTCTTGTCTCTTATAGGGGCGCTTTCATCTGTTATGCTCAGTCCCCTCACCCCGGTATTTCAAACCCTGAATCAGAGGGAAGCAGGAACAAAGGTAGATTTTGGTATATTATATGTTGGTTTTAAAATGGGAAAGACTAAAGCTAACCCAGTGATTCTCAAGCCAGGTGCCATAACAGCCTTTGACAGGTGCTGCTGGGAGAAAGGAGATAAAGCAGGTGAAGGCTCAGGTGAGGAGGTAAGTGCAGGTTAGAATCAAAGAACCATGGAAAATTAGGTTTGGAAGGGACCTCTGGAGTTCATCTAGTCCAACTCCTTGCTCAAAGCAGGACCGCCCCAAACTATATCATCCTAGGTTAAGGCTCTGTCTAGCCAGGTCTTAAACACCTCCAAGGATGGAGATTCCACAGCCTCTTTAGGTAACCTGTTCCACTGCTTTACTATTTTACTTGCGAGAAAGTTCTTCCTAGTATCTAGCTTAAACTTCCTTGGCTGCAATTTGAGACCATTGCTCCTTGTTCTGTCATCTGCCACCACCAAGAACAGTCTAGGTTCCTTCCCTTTTGGAACCACTCTTCAGGTAGTCGAACACTACAATTAACGCCCCCCCCCCCCCAGACTTCTCTTCTCCAGACTAAATAAGCCTACTTTCCTCAGCCTCTCCCCATTACTCATGTGCCCCAACCCCCTAAACATTTTTGTTGCACTCTGCTGAACTCTCCCATTTGTCCACATCCTGTCTGTAGAGGGGGTCCAAAACTGGACACAGCACTCCAGCTGTGGCCTCACCTGTGCCAAACAGAGGGAAAGAGTCACTCCTCCTGATCCGATGGCAATGTTTCTATTAATGCAGCCTAGTATGCTGTCAGCCATCTTGGCAACAAAGGCACCCTGTTGGCTCATATCCAGCTAATTGTCCACTGTAATCCCCAGGTCCTGCAGAGCTGCTGCTTAGCCAGTCAATCCCCAGCCTGAACCAATACATGGTACAGTTATGTCCTAACTGCACGATTTTCCAGTTGTGCTTACTGAACCTCTTTAGATTTCTTTTGGTCCAATACTCCAATTTGCCTAGATGTCTCTGAACCCTAGCTCTACCCTCCAGGCAGGTATCTACTACTCCCGCCAGCTTGGTGTCATCTGAAAACTTGCTGAGAGCGCACTCCATCCCATCTTCCAGGTTGCTGATGAAGATACTGAACAAAACTGCTCCAAGACAGACCCCTGGGGCACTCCACATGATACTGGCTGCCAACTAAACACTGAGCCATTGAGTTGGAAGTGGCAGGAATAGAAGAGGGAAAGCTCAACACTCCCATCATCCCAATCTATTTCAAGGATTCCCACCTCATGTTAGGAACTCTATGAATCTACTCTCATGCCACCAGGCTCCCACCCTTGCCTCGTAGCAGGATCTCTGTGCTGTCTCTCTTCTGCCACACACCAAGGACTGTGTGCCATTCCCTTCTCATTCTCCTATTCCTCGTACAACTATTTCTTTTATTTCTCTCTGGAAGATATATCATGTAAGTGTCTGCAATTTAAATTCCACTGGAATGTTGGGTGGAGCTGAGATGTTGCTATACTGAAAGGTATTAATGATTGTTATCAACTGTATCTTTGACTTTCAGACACTTGCAACCAAAAAAAGCTCTATAACTATAGTTATCAGTTAACAATACTCAGCTTTGTGGATAAAAACCAAAACAAAAATACTGGGAAGATTTGTGTGAGAAATTTTATAACATGCATAGAAAAAAACTGCTGTCATTCTGCAACTTCACAGTAATATTTTCATCCACTTTTTTTTTTTTTTTTGGACTGAACACAGTAGCACAGCAGCTTTTTGAATGAAGAACAGCTGCCATGCATTTAGAAACCACATGTACTTGGAATAACCAATGAGAACACACACTGCCATATCAATCATGCCTTAAAATTTGATGTTGCTGAGGTGTCAAACCAGATGATCAGCAGCTGTAGGATATGAAATGCATTCCATACAGAGAGAAGCATTCACTTTTCTTATACCACCAACTTCATAGACTGCTGAATTTCTCCTGTGTCACACATAGACAGTAATGTACTCTCTAAATGTTAATCACCTTTGTCCTGGCATTCCAAAAAAGCCAAAATACCAAGAACTACCATTTCCCATTAAGTTAGTTCAGACACACACCAAATGAAATGTACTTTTAGGATTCCTTTTTTTTTTTTTTAATCTCTGGGAAAATTCAAACATTCATGAAAGCAAAAGACTGCTATTCCCAGCTGTGCAAACATCTGCCTCCCATCCTTTACACAGGTTGAATCACCTTGATCTTCGCCCTGCCTACATTAAGGAAAAAAGGTGGTTTGCTAATGTGTGTAAGCTAACACTGTAACTTAACGCATGCAGCAATTTGTATTTGAATCCTAACTGGAATACAGGGGTCAAATCTAACATGGAGCCTAAGGCTTATTTCAACCTAGTGCTTTAAAATGGAACTTGCTCTATGCTAGGATTTTAACATTAGTTGGTTAGAAAATATGCTTTTAAAATGTTTTCCATTTTTCATACAGTAAATAAGGCCTTAGATCTTCCATAAACTAGACTATGAAGGCATAATGGAATTTTTCAGTAGTGTTAAATTAACTCAGTTAACCTAACAGGATCAAAAACCACATGCTTCCTAAGCACAGGCTACAAAGTGCCCTATATTATTTAGTAGTTTTGTAAAATGAACCACCAGGAATAGGATTAGACCAAATCCATTCCTACTGGGGCAACCATGAAGAACGACTTCCCTAGTTTAATAATTACTGCCAACTCTCCCGTGTGTGAAAGCTGAGTCCAGAAAAAGGACATTATTTTAACGAGATAAAGAGAAATGTTTTACTTAAATACTTTTTCTATATTTCACTATGTTTAACAAGTAAATATTCCACAGAGTTTTCTCTTATACTGTTAGAGATGCCTATGGCCTGAGAAGTTACAATATAAAAACAAGGTTCTTTGGGTAAATGTGGTATCTTTTATTAGACCAACTAGATAGTTGGAAAAGATGTTCTTTGCAAGCTTTTGGGCATAAACGCCCTTCTTCAGGCACTGGAGAGACTCTGCTGTTGGTGTAGGTTCTCTGCTGGGTAGATTTGAAGCCAATACACAGAAATGCAGGTCTGTGAAAATGCAAATGTGTGGTAGAAAATGGGGCGGGGGGGGGGGAAGTCTATTGACCAGGTGAGTGAAATTCTCTAACTTTAACTGAAATAGGGTTAAAGCTGGAGTAGTTTCCAGTAGGAGAGCTAGAGATGTGCACATTAGCCCACAGTATTACTGCTATGCTGAAAGAAACAAATGGTTGCCAGGACGCGACAATCAGGCTTAGTTTACGACTGAAAAGATTTACTGATAAAGCCATGTCAGCAAACCTTTTCAGCATAGGGCAAGGGTATCAAACTCATCCAGCTCTGTGGGCCGGATGAGGGTAGCTGGGCTGGACTGCAGGCTGGCTTGGGTGTGTGCCCTGTGCGGGCCCCATGCTGTGTACAGCATGCATCACCCCTGCTTTGGGACTCACTCTGCATGTGTTGCACAGAGTCAGCACAGGGTACGTGGTGCATGGAGCACCCTACCAGACTAGCCCTGTGCACAGGCTCCCAGGCTGGCCCAGGTCAGGTTCCAGGCCATCTGTGCACACCAGAGCCAGAATCACGGTCAGCCTAGCAGGGTACCCAATGTAAGGCATGCCCTGTGCTGGCCCCACGAATCATGTGCAGAGCAAGCCCTGGAGCACCCAGTGCATACCGAATGTGGCACACAGGGCTGGACCAGCCATATCCTCTGCACAAGGAGCCAGCAAGGGGCATATGCTACTCATGGCGCTCTACTGCACTGGCCTGGCCCGGCCCAAGGCACTGGCTCCTGAACAGCCCAGACTGACACCCTGTGCCATACGCATTGTCAGCAGCACTGGGTCCAGCTCACACATCAGGCTGGATGCATGATCTAGGCCAGATCATAGATCTCCACAGGCTGTACGTTTGACATCCGTGCCTTAGGGAAAGCTCAGAGCAGAAAGAGATTGTCTTTTGCTGCTACAGTTTACAGCTGTTTCTGGAACAAAATAAGCTGCATGTACACTGGGCCTTTTGATAACACATAAACGGTGTAAAAGATTTGCATCCCTTGCTGTACCAACAAGAGTTTTTATTATAGACCTGGCCTTTGTAGACTACAAAGTTTTGCTTACATACCTATGTTACTCAGGATCAGATCCATACTACAAATTTTTGCCTGTGCTGCTATGCTAGCAACGTCACTCAGAATCAGATCCAGACAAACTACAAAGTTTATGAAACGTCTGTCCCAGACCCCTTTCTGGTTCAAGTTAAATCACAGTCCCACAGCATCCCAGTATACTTTTCAGCCCTGGGCTGCACTGGGCTGGGCTGTGTTGTCTTCTCCAGCAGAGAAGGTTTGGTGGGGGGAGGGAGAAGGCAGGGACTCTGCCCCGGGGCAAACCCCAGCTGGGGTCTGGGGGGGTCAAACTTCCCTTCCCCCAAGAATAGAGCTGCTCCACCCCACTAAAAAAACTTATTGCTGGCTGCAACTGTGAACAATCCCAGACGCACCTGGAAACAGGAAGAGGAAGTGATGAGCAACCCTGCAGAGTCCTGCTGCTATGAATCTGGACTGCAACTCCCAGAGACCTTGAGGGCAGCAGGAAGAGGAAACGAATACACAGCCCATGCTGGCTACATGCCAGAGGGCCATGCTCTAGCACCCCCTGGTTTTTGGCCTGAGACACTGCAGGTATGTGACTGCACTTCCTGAATCAAAAGGAATCTGTACAGATGCTTCTCAGTTTAACCTCTGCAGCTTAGACTAACCTGCAAAGACTGAATCAATTCAGCCTTGGGCTTTTTGAACATCTATACTTAGCCATGAGAGTAGCAGCTCCCCTCCTCCTTTTCAAACTGTTCCAAACCAACGTTGTCCAAGCCCAAATAAGGGCATGGGCACATGAACAAATCATGGTGAGACAAGTAAAGGCACAAATTTTTAAGGGTGCATAGTCTCCTCCACAGTAACTGCAGATGTGTATGATCTTACCCCACAGTAAATGTAGAGTGGCATGCCCCTCAATGAACGTGGACTAAGCAACCTCATATTTACCACAAGGCAAGTGCATACACCTAGCAAAGTTATTGTAACTGATGCCTGTAAGAACACTTTTTAGTTTACCTCATGGTAATTTGGTTTGCAGTCCAGACTCTAAGCTAATGACATTTTGGGAGATGGTATGGTTATTTGCCAGCAGAATGCTGTCGCTATTCACACAGCTAAACCAACAAGGACTGTACTGTCTTCAAGCTAATAACCAATCACAGACGTCATTTAGAGCCTTTCAGTGAAGTACTCTTTTTTCAGGTTAAACAAAAGGATCAATCAGTTTTCTTAGGTAGTGAAGAGACCATGGTGGCAATGACTCAGTGCAACAGTTGTATGACAAAAGTCAGAGCTTATCCCTGCTGAGTGTGTTGCAGGCAGAAAGCCAAAAACAAGAGGTTGTGAACATTATTTAGTGAAAGCAGGGAGACAAGCCTTCTTGGATACAGATTTGTTGGAGTGGCAGACCTGGGGATTTTTGAACAAGCAAATGACCTGCTATTGTTATTTTTTTCCACAATTCAGAGAAACAAGCCTTTGTGAATGATTTGGTAAATAAGTATATACTTGGTAATTTTGCTTAACCAATTTCTCATCCTAATACAACAAAAATTCTACAAAGCCCTGAACACTGGCTAATCACCTGGGCCACGAGGAGGCAACAATATGATCTTCTGATGTTGCAGAATAATGTAAAGCAGAAAACCAAATCTGATCTTTAATCTCCTTGGAGCAGTTCTCTTTTAATTTTGTTACATTCAATAGTTTTCATGCACACCTGCATGTTAAATAGTATAATTACTATACCAGACACATTCTGTATAGTCAACATATTTTTAGATTTGATGAAATAATCTGGGACACTGCTCCGCTCCCCGGCATGGCCCCCGGGGGCATGTCCTGCAGTGTCACAGAGCCGATGGAGCCTCACTCAGGGTACACACTGGCTCCTCCCCAAGGTGAGGCAAGGCAGGGATGGAGGCTGAGGCAGGGGGCTGACGCAGCCTCTGCCAGCTGCAGGGAAGCGCTCCACTCCCCAACCCTGATGCAGGGGAGCGGAGCACTTCCCTGGAGCTGGCGGAGCCTGCGCAGCCTTGAAAAGGCTGTGCGCAGCCACAGTGTTAGTTATGTGTGCCTGCGCACATGCGCACCTTGAAAGGAACCTTGGACCTAAGTTGTTCTCAGCGGTGGCAGATGATGGAACAAGGAGCAATGGTCTCAAGTTGCAACAAGGGGAGTTTAGGTTAGATATTAGGTAGAACTTTCTCACAAGGAGAATAGTAAAGCAGTGAAACAGGCTACCCAAGAGATTGTGAAATCTCCATCCTTGGAGGTTTTTAAAACCCAGGTAGACAAAGCTTTGGCTAGGATGATCTAGTTAAGGGTGGTCCTGCTTTGAGCAGGGACCTGGGGTAGATGAGGGCTAGGGACAGAAGTTCAAGATCAACTGGTATAAATGATCAGAAACTGGTTCAAGTCTGTAACACAACACAAGCTCAGTGCACAACCTACTTTCAAAATGGATGAAACCAATTTAAGATAAAACCTGGATGGATGTATTATCAGACTTAACTGATTTAGGCTAAATTGGTTCATTGAACTTCTGTCCCCTCCAGATCCAAGTTAACTCACAGTCCCCTAGCATCTCTGGATGCTTTGCACCTCCCCCACAAACCCTCTCTCACAGGGTAGGAGGGCTATTCTTGGCCCAACCTGTCTGCTCCAGCTGAGCAGGGAGCCATGGTGTATTGCCTCCCAGCTTCTAGTCTGGGCCACTGTAGACATGTGGCTGCATTTCTGAAATCAAAAGTGAATATCTGTTCACTTACTTATTGATTCAAACTATGCAGTTTAGACTAACCTGGGAAGGCTAAATCAATTCAGCCTCGGGTTTTTTGACTGTCTGTACTTAGCCCCGAGGTCCCTTCTAACCCTAATTTTCTATGATTCTATGAATGTTAAAATGCGAGTAGCAGAAGTAGTCCAATATAATACCTGTCTTTCTGTTGTAGCCCATAACACAAAAGAATCAAAATGTTCCCTTTTCAGATGCTCAGAGAGAAGAGCAAACAATCAGGAGAGAACTGCTGGTTAGGATGAACCATGGGGCAGGAAGTCATCACCCTAGATAGAGTAGATACTCTATAACTGTTAAAAAAAACTCAGGTGCAAACATGCCAGGCATACAAGAGTTCCTTTTGTATAACATCATTGGGTACAATGGGACTCTTTACACTTGAAGAACCCTGTCCATGTAAAGAATTTTCAGGAGTAGAGCCCTAATTTGTGAATGAGACACTTGGAATTTTAACTCTCACCTTAAAATGCTTAGGGAACAAACATTTATTTTTGCAGGGAGGAGTAAGAAGAGGATAATTTCAGCCCTACTCCTTCAATCCAAAATAAACTTTTCTTTGGCTTCTGGTATTCAATGACTTACAAACATGACAGTGTTTTCTTCACTAAGTTTTTCTGTGATTTTCTGCATAATACAATACAATGAACATGATTTCTCAGAAAATGCCATTGCAAAAGCCTAACACAATGCGGGGTTCCATATGCAATGGAGAGAGAGAGACCAGGAAGCAATAATTGTCTGCATGGTACCAGTGAGCTTCTGAATCTGCAAGTTTTTCATTTAACTCAGGATACTTCAAAAACCAAGAAGTTGGAGTGAAAGGAAACTGTAAAAACCAAAATATGCATACCTCAGTTAAACAATGACTTGGAGGGACGTAACAACAGTTTAAAGGCATTTGGAGGGCATAAGCATCAATATGGAAAAGGAAGTTTAATCTGCCAACACTCATGGTTTTATTACAAGTCTCCATTATTTGACATTCTTCTTCAAGTCCCTGTTCCTCAAGTTACGCATGAATAGGAGAACATCCACTTTCTTAAAAAGAAAGTTCCTAACCCTGGTAGCTACAAAGAAGATGGAAAATGTGAACTCCTAATGATGACAGCTGGTCAATAAAAAACCCCAAATATATTATTTTTAAAAACTGCATGCTGTTTAAGTCAACCTCATGTTCTGTAGCAGCTGAATCATGACTTTTGAATGTTTTGGGTTGACAATACCATGGTACCAAGAGTTATGAGGAGGAGTAAACGGAGGGTTTAAGAACAAAGAAAAAAGGATATGTAATATCAGGGGGAAAAAATCACAGCAGTGAGACATTAAATTATAGAATACATTACCAGGAAAAGTTCTGCAAGCCCCATTGCTTGTGTTATTAAATACTGGACTGGAAAAAGCCTGGGAAACTGTACATTAGGGACCAGTCCTGCATTGTCCTCCAGAGCAAACCAGTTAATCTAAGAGACCAAGACCTTTCCAGTCACTGATTTCTGATTCCACTCCCATGGCTTCTATGAATCTCGCAAACAAAGCACCGAGGAAAGGATCTTCTTAAAAGTTATTTTACCTATTGTACTATGCCAGAGATATTACAAAAGTTGTATTTCTTATAAAATGTGCAAAAAATGGATGTAAGCTACCCTTAAAAGCACACAGATCATTCTGAGAGAGACCACTAGACTTACAGGAAGCAACTGACCAATTTTAATGTTATTGACCATTATTTTGAATACTGCGAGGCAAAGTAAAAAGCGGATTATGACTAACCCACAAGTATTTAATATCCTTAAGTAGTACATTTTATTGGGTGAGACTGAAGTAGAAGAGATGATAAATGGCTCAAACTTCTGACTCCTTCCAGTTTATTGTCACTTGATAGCGTATGTCTGACAACTCACATTTTTCATCTGCTGTGTTCTACAGCTTTCTTAGCTTCTTAATAAGGACAAAACCAAACTCATAGTAATGAAGAGAAAATTGAGAGGCCTGTAAGTAAGATACTCTCCCAAGGCCTCAGCTGTACCTTGGCTCTGCAGAACACACAATGGAATCTAAAACTTTAAAAAATAACATTTTCTAATAACAGTCTGAACGTTTGTTGGATACTCTTCACAAAGCAGGAGAGCCAGAGGCATAATGAGCCCTGGGAAAACCCTGTGTGGGGTGAAAGGGTAGTCTTTCCCTCCAAGCTGTTGCTCTTACAGCACCTCTGCAGTATCTGTGCATCTGGCTGCTTTTGCTGCTGACACAGACTCCACAGCGGTGACGGGCAATTCTGGCACCCCCTCGATGTTGCCCCGCAGGACTGGAATTGAAAGTGACCAGGAAAGATAGCAGCCTGCAAGTTTTGCTCTACAGAGAAACAGAAAGCATCCACAGAACAAGAGATAATCTGTCCAATTGGAGAAACACAAAACAGCTTTTTTGGTAGTGAAAAGTCCATTACAATCTTTAGGTCTTTCTATTTAAAATTACTCAGCAGTTATTAGAAACTCAGGTAAGGAACAGTTTACTTTCCAAATGCTAATACAGACCTGCCCTGTATCACACAGCTCACATTTTTAAAGATGGACAGACACTTCTTCATACAATGCCCTGTAAACCAGCAAGCCATGTGTTCTAGCCCCAGCCCTTTCTCTGTCTGTCTTAATATTCCTGTGCACTTTATAACCCAGGTAAATCAAGGCCTAATCTACTTTAGCAGAGGCAACTATCCTTGACTCATTTTACAGATAGATAACTGAGAGGTTACACAAGGTCACTGCAGGCAGAGTTGATAAAAAAGCTCCAGTTTCTAATGTGACAGACACAAGCCTCACTTACTTTGCCAACTGTCTTTCATTAGGAATAAGTCATATAATATGTGTGTGTAACCTACACCAACATCATGTGACTCTTCATCCTTTCCCTTCCCCTTCAGCCACCAGCTAGATAACCTTTTACTGTCTCAGCATCGCAACACCTATTTTTTATTTTTCACTATTTTCTCCAGGGAATTTTAAAATAAATTAATTGTTTGGTCTATGACCAATTTCTTTAGGTAGAAAAACAAACAGCCAAATAAAAGGGACCACATTTTTAAAATGTTATTTTTAGGTCTGAATAGTTAACGTATTTTAAATTCCTAGACCATAGATTTTTTAATTACATTTTGGTTTCTTTATTAACTAAGATTTAAAAAACAGTTTAAAAAAAACAATGTATGCAAAGAGTACTTGGTGTCCCAATAATGAATTCTTAAGTATAATGATGACCACCCAGCAACAGTGAAAAAACATATAAGCAACACAAACTCAGCAAAGCCAGAAGCAGCTCTGAGCAATCAAATGGTAAAAAATCCCCTCAGTCAAACAGGAAACCAAAGCAACAAAGAACCTCCTCCCAATCCTCTGGAACCGACTTCTGAGGGAAGATTAAGGGTATGATGTACTGACCCCAGTTGATTCTTATTAACTAGATCCTTCACTGTCTAACCCATAAAGGGAGGCTGTGGATCTCCCCTTGATCGACACCTTTTCCTTCCTCCACAGAGAAGTAGCTCAGACTCCTCCCTCGTACCACCCACCCCCAGCTCCCTCTAGACTGTATAAGGCAGTGTCTCCAAACGTTTTAGATCATGCATCCCTATCAGTAAAAAATGTTTGAGCACGCACCCCCAATATATGTATATTTAAATTCACACAACCCTATTAGTAAAAAAATTTTGAGCACGCACCCCCAATATATGGATATTTATATAAATATAAACAGAAGTTCTAATATTTTCTTCCCGTACCCCAATGGATCGTCTTGCACACCCCACTTTGGAGACCACTGGTATAAGGCACTGAAATGGTCAAGGGCCTGCAGTGGGGAAAGTTTCAGAGAAGTAGTTACTGGCTGGGTGCAGAGGTGGGCAAACTGGGAAAACCCATAAAAGCTGAAGATGTCCTTACCTTTTTAGTGGAGCTTCCAAAAGACACCCATGCCCAAGCAGAGTTCTTAGTAGCACATCTCCAATGGAAACATAATCTTAAGATGCTATAGGGACTGATGGAGACTGGAGCTGAGATTTTCAAAGGACTGAGGGTGATGTTCTTTTCCCTTTCCAGTTACATACATGTCCAGATCTGGTTGTCTACACAGCATTTCTGGACATCCACGTGCCAAAAATGTCACTTCCACACAGGTTAGCTTTCTATTCCTCGGTGCACAGCCCTGCACACAAACAACAAAGTATGACTATAACTCCAGGAGACTGTGCATAAGTTGCATTTTTGGCACTTGGATGACCAAATCTGGATACTTAGGGTAGCAATTATTCTTTCCTAGTTGTCCAAGTAATTTAACCACTGAAACTGCCATAGAGGTTTCTCTAGCTTTGACAATCTCAACACAGGGCAGTGGCTTTCTAGTGATCCCTTTAAACTAATCAGTTTTGAGAGCAGGTCCCATGCTTGGACAACAATGGGAGGTAATATCCCACTACTTCTGTGACAGATGGAACCTCCCCAAGAGGACCCAGTAGAGGTTTTCTCCCCACACACATTCGATTCATTTCTTGGGTCTTTATTGCAGGAGAGGTTAATCTAGATATTGATAGATAAGTTGCTGTGACTAAAACCTTTACAAATACCTTTCTACATTGTATTTTCCTTTTGCTGCCTTCTAGTATTTCTGAGGTTGGAGTTGCACTTGTCTTTAATAGTGTATTGTTCAGATACACAATATGCTGCCAATTGATATTTCACTTATAATGTGTATTGCTAAAATGCAACTGAAATAAAATGAAAAAAACAGCTTGGCTATGCCTTTTAAAAACAGCTGAGCCGGCATTAGACTTCAGTAAAGCAATTTAGGCAGGGAGGGTTGTGCAATCTCAAAATACTGTTCTTGAAGTGCTGTCTTGACACTGGAAGGTGATAATTCTCCAGTTAGTTCAGATAAGATTAATAAGTAGGATTAATAAATAACTGCCCCTACTGCAAGGCAGCAGTACCTATTATGCCCTTAGCCAAATTACCAAAAAATTACCCCATTATAAAGCAAACAAAAAAACCTAAAAAATCTCAGAAGAAATGTATTTATTACCATCCCTCAACTCCTCCAAAGGTCCTGTAGACATCATAAAACCTCAGACATTTGGCTCAGAAAAATCTGATGATGCAGAAAACTGTCTGGGGAAAAAAGAAAAAATAGCCTCTCCCTATTTTGGGACCCTCAGAGACAGGGCCGAGCTACATTAAAATCTCAGTGAATAGGAGGCCATACATAGGTCAAACTGGTGGATTAAAGAAGCAGATTGCAAAACAGTCATTTCAGACCAAATATTTATTTCCTCTGATATGCACTTAAAAAACCCAGTTCTTAAAAAAAAACCCAACCCCTCTACTGCCTCCCCCCCCAAAGTTATTTTCTGGTTCTCAGCATCTACAGGAGAAGCAGAACTACCATATGTTTAGGTTCGGCAGGTATTTCAATGCTCTCACTGTCTCACAATTTTCTATGCCACAAGTGTGTGCTATTTTCTGCTTCTGGGCTCAATCCTACCAGCACCACTACAAGTGAAAAATGTACTTGGGTGAGCAGTCTTATTAAGTTCAAAGAGACTCCTCACTTGCAGAATTTTATTTACTAGTTTGTTCTGAGATCAGGTCCTAACCACATTTTGTCACTTTGGTCAGCTGCATTTCATTTAATATTTAATCAATCAAATTCCCATTCAATTGTCAAATCTGTTTGCATATTATACCATGTAGGTATAAGATCATTGATCGAGCATTAATTTTTATTTGTAACCAGGAACACTATTTGTTGAATTACCTTGGTAATTAAGTGCTACTGTTTACTATTGGGCTAGGGACAGACATTCAAAAAGCCTGAGCCTGAACTGATTCAATCTTTGCAGGTTAGTTTAACCCACAAAGCTTGAGCTGGTTTGGAGGTATTCCCTTTTCATTCCAGAAATGCAGGCACAGGCCTGCAGTGGTCAGGCTACAAGCCAGGGGGCACTAGAGCACCCCTCCCTCCCCTTGCACAAAGCTGACCTGAGGTGGGGCATGGCTAGAACCCCCCAGGACACTCTGATTAGGGAGGGGTTCCTCCCCCTCCTGACCAGCCCAGCAGGGAATGTTTATCACCCCTAACTCAGTGTTTATCATCCCATTAAGAAAACCGGGGGACATTACCAGCTACCTGTTGATTCTGCCTTTGTCCTGTGTCCCAAAGCTTGGAGGTAGCCAGTATGTAGTCTGCTACCTAATGCTCAGAGGTGTCTGAGGGACAGGGGAATGCCTGCTTAGCAGAGATTGGGGAGGGAAACGGGGAGCAGAAGCCAGGCAGATGCTTGCAGAGAATGCAGGAGTTGCAGTCAGGGAGCAGAGAGGAGAGACCAGTCCTGCTGTGAAGCAGAGAGCTCTGCCCAGGTCAGAGAGCATGCCAGGATGCTGGGGGAGTCTGGCTGATCTTAAATCAGCAAGTGGTCTGGGACCGACATTGTATAAACCAGTTTGAGCCAAATCAGTTAAGTCTGATACTACATTTAAACAGATTTGTCTCAGACCAGTTTCAGCCATTTTCAAACTGGTTTATGTACACTGAACATCTGTTTTGTTTCAGGTTTAAAACAGGAGTTTCTTTGATCACTTAAACCAGTTTATGTGTAATGTCTGTCCCTAGCCTTAGTGCTCAGTAGCACTGAAGTCAGGCAAGCATGTTTCATAGTTAGAACGAGTGCTTGGATTCAAATTACTTGGGGTCTCCATTCCTGCCTCTGGTACTGACTTGGTGCATGGCGGATAATTTCATTTAACCTCTGCTTACACTACTCAATCCATGTAGAAGGTGCAAATAGAAGTTGTCTATCTTGCAGGGGAAGGTGGAAGTCAAGGTCCAATTCACTAATGTTTGTTAAAAGCTCAAATGTAAATTGAAATAGTATTGACGACATGCAATTCAATCTGTGCAACTATACAATTACTTCTAGGCTTGTAACAGAGATATTATTTACATAAAAATTCTCTGGTAATCAAAACAAATGAGACAGGGAATACAATTTAAAAAGAGAACATGACAATAAGTTTTTTTTTAAATCATCAGCAGCATGTTTAAAGTTCCCTGGAGTGAAGTGTTGACTTTATAAACACAGCTTTATATTTACATACTATTGTTAAACAAGTTACATACTATTGTTAAAAACTAGAACTTAAATCAAAGAGGCACTTTTGATAGTTTTATATGCTCTGCTCAAGCTTTGAAAAGCTCCTGGCTAATACACAAAGGAAGACAAGCAAAAAATGTATCCAGGCTCAGATGAAAATGGTAAGAAAAGGGAAAACAATATTTTTATACTCATTTGCTTCCTTGTACCAACACCACAGTTAAATAAAATGCAATATGCATAATTTAGGCTTCTAATATTAATCTTTATTGATTCTGTTAAGCAGCTTGGACTTGCAATTTGAAAGCCTATTGACAATAATGTATCTTTAACATAAAGGCTGAGAAATTCTGTAATAGAAGGAACAGTACAGCTGGGCAATACTGTATGGAACAGCCAATCATACTAACTTCCACAAGCATAATCAGAAAATGTGATGCTGGCATATCTAGTAATACCATTAAAAGTGGAAACACGGCACTGGTGACCTAACAGTACTTTTCTAGGTTCCATAACAAGAGGACTGTTCTTGTTTTCTGTATACAAACCTTACTTGCTAAAGCAAGAGGGACTGGATCCCACTCAGGGGTTAGATACACTCACTGGTAATGAACATAACCAGTGACCCTCACTGGTACTGACGCAGCAAAAAATTGGTGAGAATACAAAAAATACAGCAGACCCAGAAGAAGCTGGGAAAGAATTCTGTGCTTTTAAACTGACCAAGGTCATCCATATTGTTGTATTAAAACACATAAAAAGGTTTATGTGGAAAAAGCTGCCTGGAAAATGATCTGAAAGAAACCAAATCTCCTTCAGGATGCCCATAAACAAAAAAGGAAAAGAATGTAGATACAAACTTGTAAAGAGAATAACCAAAGCTGCAGGCTCTATTTGTTGGATTTTAAGGGAAGGGAAAACATACCATGCTAGCTGTCATATCAGCTAGCCCTCAGGCTAGGGGCAGAAAGGGGCAGAAATTACACATAAACCAATGTGATTGCAAACCAGTTCAAATCTGTAACAACAAAAATTCAACACATTTAAACCACTTTTAAAATAGCCAAAACTGGTTTAAGATAAACTTGGATGGATGCAGTATCAGACTTAACTGATTTAGGTTACATCGGTTTCCTGAATTTCTATCTGCCAATTTCAGTTTACTGAATTGCTTCTCGCTTCAGTCTATGCAGGTTAGACTACAAAGATTGAATCAATTCAGCCTCAGGCTTTTTAACTGTCTGTACTTAGGCCTGGAGTAAAACAACAGACTTTTGTGGCCCTTTCTTATGCCCCCAGTAACACTGGGGTATTATGGTATATGCCAGTCACAGGAAGGTTTCATCTTCCTGGGATCTGATCCTGTTAGCTCAATGATTCTAAGCAGAGTATCCAGTTTTACACAACTATACAAGCACGATGACACCCTAACACAATACCGCTTGCCCCTTTTCCTCAGAGCTTTCCCAAAATTGGATGAAATACAAATAGGAGCTGGAGGGGTCAAAGGAAATGTAAAAATCTGAATGCATCCAAGGAGCCAACCCTTGTCACTACCATTTCTTCCATAGTTTTCTTACTGAGACATCAAAAAACCCTGTCTCCATGGAGGTTGAACTGTCTGGTATCTCCACTGCGACTTTTCAGTTGCCATTGCCGTTCGCCATGTTCAGACTCTGTTTTGCATCCCTCTGTTTCCTTTTGGGGGAGGGGACATTAGATTTGTGTTGAATTAATTTTGGACTAAGTATCAAATTGTCTCCTGTACTCAGAATGTGTACATGTGTAGTGGGAGAAGAGGAGATTTGTGCTGGCAGAGAGAAGAGAAACTTCTACACCAGCTCTTGCCCAACTGAAGGAACTCCCTGGACTGCAATTATCCTACAATGGACGTGCCTGATATGGCTGCAAAAATCAACTGGAACACAGCACAGAACCAGGCTAAAGAACATAAAATGTGAACACACGATTTCACTGACTATGGTCCTGTAAGCTCTCATAAGAAAGCACCTCAGGAAATGCAATGGGTTTGTTAAAAGTACATGCCCTAAGTGCCTTTTCAACTAATCAACATTTTTTCTGCTCTCTATTCCCCAATATCCAAATCCGATCACAGCTTTATGCTACGGCATCAGAGTGGTATGATGTTCAGAAATGCAGTACTGCCATACTTGCACCAAGACAAGAAAACCAAGTCAAGGCATGCAGATCAAACAAATTAATGCCTCTTCAATAACAAACTATTAGGTGCAGTTCAGTATTCAAAAGCGACCCTGTAAACACAACTGTGTGTACAACTCCAGGCTGTGAACAGACCCCACAAAAAAGCATGCACAACCGAAGGCATCTGGATCAACCCTACACTGAGAAACCAATGCACTATTCTGAATTGAATAAACATACACTTTGGCAAGAAATTATTTTTTTAAAATATGAAAATTACATTACCATTGCCCTTGTAACTAACATTTTAATGTGGTTCTGTAATTTGAAAAGCCAGAAGGTTTTAGATGGTGGAAAGAGCCATAACTTCTGTCTATTAAAGATTTAAATAGAATTATTTCTCCATTTACTAAACATATGAAAATCATAGCTAGGCCCCATCAATGTGCTGGTGTTTTTAGGAAAACTATGGTAAAACTATAAGTACAATTTTACGATTTTTGGCAGACAGGTACCATCCAGTTAAGTCTCTTTAAAATCAAGTATCTTGGTGGAGGTAACATTTACTGTTGACTGTAGCTCTGGTCGTTATGGGTTACCACTAAGGTCCTGTTTTTCCATGACATCAGCAGCATTCCAAGAGGAATGTATGCCAGTGAATTTTAGTAATAGCTACAGCCTCCGTGCACTGGAACCTCAGCCAAAATTCTCTACACCTGCAGGCCAGCTGAGCAGAGGAAAAACCAAACAGAAAGATGGATTAAGTGGGATTTATTACTTGCTTTTTAATTAATTAAAAAAATACTTTTTGCTCCTTAGCTCTTCTGCTATAATTTGCAATTGTCAAAACATAATTTTTGAAGGCTTCTAAGTGATACAGATGTGTATAAATGCTATTTTATCTTGTGGGAAGCTCCCATAATTGATATTCCAGTCACTAGATAAATTTGGCTCAGTTTCAAGGGAATTCAACTGAGGATGAATTTGCTTCTGATATCCTGGGTAACTGCAGTTATGTCTCCACCAATTAGTACTATTATCCTATGCTTCTTGCTTCTTAAATAAATATCCTCCTGATCTCATGTGATTTTGTATATGGAAATATTAAATATAAAAACAGTATTAAGAGAATGCTGTAAAGGTTAAAAACCAAGCACTGAAAAGTTTGGAAATGCCTGAATTACAGTTCTGAGTAACCTTAATTCAATCCCTTTTTGAGTTAACATTACAAGACAAACTTTAATTACATAATCACTCACTGCTTTCCCTGCAGATTCCTGGTTTATTCAGTGTACAAGATGGACTAAATCTGGGATGGACTACCATTGTGTAATGAAGAGATGCATCTGTTTGTCAGATTTTGCATCACTTGTTGGAGAAGCTGGAAATGGTATACTGAATAATACAGGGGACATAATAATTGCACGTTCCTCATTCTCCGGGTATGTGACTTGGGACCTGGCTGTCAGATTTGCAAAATATATAATACTAAGTTCTCTGAAAAATGAGGCATTCCAAGGCTTCTCAAAATGGCCCCCCAGAATAATTGGATATTATTTCACTTTAAGCCTTCTGTGCATTAGTTCCCTTCCTGTAAAATGAGAAAAATACCACCCAATTTCACATCTTATTCCGTTTTATGAAAATTAAGGCTGTGAAGTACTTAGATACTACCGTGAGTAGTGATGAACACCACAGTAACGCCACAGTAAAGATTTAAATTAATTGTTTTCAGAATAGCATTCAAACAGTATGCAGCAAAATAACACAAGATGTTACACACTGAACAATGAGGGGGAAACAAAATAACAGCTCAAATAAGTTACTGTCCTTTTTGTGGACCGATGCCAAAGATGGAGTACACACAGAGTGCCACACAGTTTATTATGGCAGTGCCTAAGGAACAAACTAGGGATAGAGGTTTATTGTGCTAGGCTGCTTTCAGAAACAAAATAGGAAACAGTCCCTACCCTGAAAGAAGTGGGCACAGGCTTTTATTCTTTCCCCTCTAACTTGTCCTGTACCTGGTTTGTTTCTTTTTCATTGCCCGTACTTGGTCAGTCATGCACTCTGCTCCATAAGCTTCTCTTCTCCATGTATTTGCCCAGGCAGTCCTACAGGTCCCCTCCACACTCCCAGTCCATATCTTTATCCCAGCCTAAAGAATATCAACAATATTTGCATTATTTTTATAAACATCATGTCTACTTTGTTTATTGCATGGGTATGGTGTTGTCTACGACATGGTTATAAGGAGGTGGATCCCTGCTGGAATTATTCGCACTTCTCCAAAAAAGTAGGGGAAAAGGCTTTTAATCCATCATCAACCAACACTTATTAAACAATGAGTGAACTGTTCTCCATATCATGGGCACGATGATTGGCACTGCCTGTAATAAATGTTAAGAGATGTGAACTCTTTCAACAATAAAAAGGAGTAATTTTAAAACAGGACTTAGGCCACTAGTCCTCAACCTTTCTGGACTTGAGGCACCCCTCCACAACTTTTGTGAATTGATGGGTACCCAATTTCAAAACTAACGTACATATTACACAGCTTACCTCCATGCAGAAAGGCTGGGCAGTGGAGGTAGGGACAAGCCTGAGCCTGCACCTATTTGCTTATCTCCTCACACCTTGAGGCGTCCTTCAAAGGACGCAGCGGTAGCCTAGGCTTACTGACCTGGGCATTTTAGTGCTCAGCAGTGAGACCACTTAATTTTCAGATGTTCTGCTGCCTACTAGAAGCCAAACGAACAACCACAAGTCAGATCCCACAGGTATATAGATATGTAACTCATACTGACATTACTTTTTGGGGATCTAGACCCTAAGGCTGCTTGTACAATGCACAGAAAGAGCCTAGTGCCTACAAATGTGATCTGCCAAAGCAAGCAGAAGTGGGAGAAGTGGGGAGCCATCTAAGCTAGCCAAATAGATGTGCCAAGAAGCCCAAATCCAGGCTGCAGAGAAGCACCTCAGGGTATGGACAGACAAAAAATACTGCTTAATTAAAACAGAAGGAACGTGTCACTCATATGCATGTATCAATATGAGGTACTGGAACTGTCTTGTCCATCTGCTCTCTCCTGCAATACCCAGAACCTAAACCACAGTCACTTACTCCTGAATGCTACTGCTGCTAAATCACTGTCATTTATCTACCACCAGCTGCAGAATGGAGCAGATGGATGGGACTCTTTCAATGGATCAGCCTTCCACATGTTAAGTCTCTCCTACCTTTCAAATAGGTATAATTGTTTTGTCTTTGTCCATGCCTTTAGGTTTCTTAAGCTGTGAAACCTCTCCTGGAGTTAGGCAATTAGCCAACACTTCCTCACAAACTATAGCCTGGAGGAGATGGAGGTGTTGCCACCCCACCTTACACAATACCGGAGTGGTTAGAGTGCTTTAACTTGGATGTGGGTGCCTTAGGTTCCTTTGCAACCCAACAAGACTACAAAACATTTGTGGGTGGAATTCTCTCAACTCTCTCCTACTAAAGTTGCTTCAATATGCCTGTAGTCATTGACTGAAATCTGGGTCCCAGGGAGAGAATCTGACAACAGAGCAAAACAAAGACAACAGTTTATATCCTAACCTTCTCCCTCCAAGCCATCAGGTGGTGTGAAGAAAGGAGGTTTAGGATACTAATGATTCCTTTTTTATATTAATTCTTTGAAAAGCAACTATAATTCAGAAAAACCTTCAATCTGCTCTAATCTTTATGCTGGGAGACTGACCCAACAATCGGTCCCAGATCAAAGGAATACAACGGCAGTTGCTGAATGCTGTTTTCATGCACATCACCTTATGAGCTGGACTGAGTAAATTCTCAGCCACAGACAAGGATTAGGGCCAGAAATGGAGAAGGTCACAGTGACATGTGGTAGGGAATGAAAACAGTGAGGGGATATCCAGTCCTGCATACAGAAAGCAACAGGTAATAAACAGCAATTATTCAAAAGGAGGTGGGCCCTACCAATCATACTGAAATTGATTTATTTTAATGTTTTCTCCTTCTTTCTTTGATAACATCTTAACACCACATTTTCAGGCATACCACACTCCAGCTACTGTAGGAAAGGGAAGGACTGGGATGATTATTAGATGGGGAGCTAGTTTATGAAACATTTATTTATGTATGCCCTAAATTTATATCCATTGGCATTGTGTAGGGAGTGCACGTGGGTGCACATGCACTCCCTGACAGAAGCACCGGCGGCACTTCTGGGTTTGCTGCCAGCACGTCTAGAACCCCCACCCCAGTTGGTGATCCCCCCACCCCAGTATTAGGAGGCACCAGTAGCCCATATTTATATCCTACCCTATCCAAAAACCTCAGAGTTGCAGTTCTCAGTTGTAGTCAAAGAGGTCTCAATCTTAGGGTAAGTGGGGGAACAACTGCACTACAGTATGGAACCTCAAGTTCTCAATGTGAAATAGTTAACTTGTTAAGCCCCAAAGTTGCTTCAAGGCCTCACATAAAAAGTGCCAAAGAAGAGGAAGCTTTTGCACAAAAAGAATCAATACTGGCAAATGCTTAGCAATATGTAATCAACATGCAAAGAATCTAAAAACAGACAAGTTAGCTCAATGCATGTAGGGGCATGCACAATACCACAAACTGATTGATATGCACAGATAACTTCAATCCAAGTAAATCTGAAATGGACTTGTTTCATTAAGTTATTTGCTTTGCTTAGACAAGCTTAATATAGCCAGGAACATGTAAAAGATATGAATAGTGTAAAGAACAAATGTTCTTTAGCGTGCTATGTTTGCACAAAGGAAAAATAAATAAAATATTTTCTAAAGACTTGTTTACAACCCTGCACCAAGATCAGAATTATACTCTCCAAAGAGGAAGTATTAATTTAAAACTGTTGTGAAATTGATCTACACCACACACATTTAGAGTCAGAAATCTAAGCCAGCAAGAACTATGAATTACATTCACTAAAGTAGTCTTTCTACTAAAACTAAACACTTTGGCAGCATATTTTACTGAGGCAGTGAAGTCTGTACCTGGACTTTCTCAATCAATATCCTGCTTCTGGCAAATACTTTAACCTCCCCCATCTTGTTTATCTAGCCATAGAATGGGTGAAGTAATTATTGCCCATCTGAAAATAATGTGGAATACCTATAATGATTAGTAGGGGTGCCTCTTTGCTCAATTACTATCAAGTAATCTGCTACATAATGCAAAAAGCCTTAAAACTTAGTTTGGAAGGATTACTTCTCCATAATCCCAGAATGCAGGCAAGTCCAATAGTTATAGGTAGTCCAATAACTGATACTTAACCAAACAACAGTTTCAAGAGCCAGACAACAGAAACAGTCCACGAGGAAGGACAAGAAAAGACAAAGATGCCACCATCTGCTGTTAAAAACAAGACTCTCCAGAAATGGAGAACAGACCACAATCAGAAAAGATAGATGGATAGGAGAAAGAAGAATACACAGACAAAAAAAAAATCCTAGATTCCTAGAAAGACATAAAACCGCAAAGGGCTCTCAAGAGAGGCAAGGAAACTAGGGAAGTTAGAGGAAAAGATGTATGTTCAGGTGTTAGCTTTCTCTCTATAGGTCTGCATGAGTGCAGACAGACATAACAACTAAAATGTTTCCAATTAAAACACACTTGGAAACATTTCGTAAAGGAAATATTTCAGCTGGGAGACACACCTATGCTTTTGTGCCATTCCCAACTGGAACTTTTCAGAATGCTGCAGCCTCCTCTAGTGTCAGCCAAGGGGTGCTGGAGAAAGTTGCAATGACCAATGGCCCCATTCTTCACTCCTCCGTCCCTCCCTTAGCTGAGACAGGTGCTAGAACAGAAAGCTGAGCAGAGAAGCAAATTGGAGGGTGTATGTGGGGGGGGGTGCTCCCTGGCCCTGCCACTGGGAGTCTGACAGTCCCCAAACCAAACCCATCTTGAAATGATCCTGGCTCAGGCAGGGGTTGGACTAGATGACCTAAGGAGGTCCCTTCCAGCCCTTCTCCATAATTGTACCTCTCCTCTCCCCCACTCAGGCCAGTGAAGAGGGCAGTAGTGGGGTCCCAGGAGTCATCAGAAGCCAAGGGGTGGGGGTAAGCCCAACTCCAGGCTGGGGGGAAGGTGGGGAGGAGAAAGGTAGGGATCCTGGTAGGGGTCCTGGTGGGGAACATGGACATCCTCCCCTGTGCAGATGTAACTGGAAGTGAAACGCTCCAAAACAGTACTTCATGTAAAGAAGTGTTATTTTGGGGTGCAGGGATACTTGTAACTATTGAACTGTTCCCAAATGCTGTTGATTGAGAACCGGTTCACATGTGTGTTAAGTGCTGTAACCAGGGCCTATCACGGGGGGGGCCAGGAGGACCACTGGCCCGGGCCTCTCATTCATGGAGGGCCTCAAATTTAGACTTTTGACCTTATCTCCAAATGAGGTTATGCATACAGATACAGAGGTACACTGACAGGATTGAAAGAAGACAACATTCATCATACAACTTTAAACTTGTGTCCCATTCCTGGGCCACACCGCCTGCAGTGCACTATGAATTAACATTTTTTTAATATACTGGGAGCCTCAAAAAATGGAAGTAGCCTGGGCCTCTCTCAACCTCTGAGAGGGCCTGGCTGTAACTACAACCACATGGGGTGGGAATGAGGCTCCAGCACAGCGTGCCTTGTAGTGGGTGAGTTAGGGGGTGAGGTGAGAGCGGGAGGAGGAGGGCACGTTTGCACCCATACTTTGGGAGCCCTGGAGGTAGATGACCTGTGTTTGGGATGTTGGGTTGCAGTTGAGCAGCAAGTCCTGCAAGCAAGGCACAGCTGGCTGTTAGAAAGATTGATTTTATTAACCAAGCACTGCAAGGGAGCTCATTGATAAAGTGTTAGCAAAAGGACAAAAAAAGGACAGTAGAGTTCTGGCTGTACGCCAGACTGGCCAGTTGCAATGTCTGTCTAACCTTATCTTGCTATATGCATATCCCTCAGAGTATTTCAAAGGGCTTGTCCATGTGCCCAGCTGGCCCTCTGAAACATTTTAATTGCTGTTTCCGCACCCTTTATTTCTTGTACTGTCTATAAGCTTTTACTGACTTGCTTTTACTGTCATATGAAATTATGATACAGTAATCCAGAGGGCAGAGCTATCCCAAGGGCACATGTAAGCTACTGAAAAGTCTTGCCAGGTCTGGTACTGGTCTAAAGTGACCTAAAACTGCTGGACCACTAAGGCCTCACATTCTAAGGATTACCAGCAGTTGACCTGAAAAAAACACAGGATCCAAGGTTTGGATCCAATTCAGCAGTCTGATGACTATATGTCAAAGACAACTCTGCTAGGGTTACAGCATCATCTCACAGAGACCTGAAGAGTTTAATTAGTTTAGAGCAACCCATAAAATTCAAAGCTGGAGCTTCAGAGATTACCAACAGGAATGAAATGTAGTTCAACCATGCAAATGAACAGGAACAGGATACCAAGAAAAGGACCTAATCTCCTCTTTCTAGTGAAAAGTTGCACTCCATAGGACCCCCACTGCAGCATATCATGGAGGAGGATTTGGGAGGTAAAGACTTGACCCATTCAATCCCCACTATGTGGGCTTCATGCTTGGAGTGTATTTGGTTTCTTGAGGCTTCTGACACAAATTACTCAGAAATCCTCATATGGAAAGTGTTGCAATAAATAAATCCAAAGTATTAGCATCGTGACCACCACCCTTCTGGGATATGCATGCAAGTTAAGCAGTTTAGATTTAAATAATCTAGTATCCTATCTATGTTTCTAAATAACCTAGAAAAGCTCACTCAGAAGAAAATGAACAGGAAGAAATCCCTTTAATTGTTTGCAATGGGGGCCTAAACAAGTTTATTCTGTGGCAACAGGTATGCTATTTTTATCATTGATTTTAGAAAAGTTCAACCTTTTCAACCTAAAAAATTACCACCTTCATTTTGTAAGAATAATGCAAAGGGGGGTGGGAAAGGGAGAGGAAATCATTTTGTGCAACATATACCAGAAAATGGTATTTCCAGCACCTCAATCAAAACAGCACTTATTTCCTATAGGAAACCTGGTCATTCCAACCAAAACAATATGAAAGTGGAAAGTGCAAATGGTTTTTATTTTACATCCTAACACACATCAAACAGAGGAACAATTACTGTTAATGACTGTCATTTTGTATTAAGCACTTCAAGTCCACAAAGCCTGTGTGTTAATAGGAGGCAAGCTGTATTCAAGTGGTTTAGAAAAAACACACTGCCGTAAAACATTTGGGTGTCAGGATAATTTTTCACTGTAAGTACTTTAACCTCAAAAGGATGGGAGTTACTTTCCTTGCTGAAAACAAAGGGTTTAAGGAATTCAGTTAAGAACCCATTATTCCTTAGAGGACCTGCAGCTGCATCACCTTGTACCACAATACTGTCAGCTTCTACAAGCTACACTCAGTAGGGCTGGGCCAGTACTTTGACAGAAGCCCTTCCAAGGGAAATGTAAAATGCTGTAGGAAGCAATATTTGTGATTGCACATGGCATTCTTCTGTGTCCCAAAGCATCAAGATTTCTATGGCTGTTAAGTCTTTCCAAGATGATAATAACAATGCTCTGATAGTCACTGACCTGTAGTCATAAGATTATTAATGAACTTTTTGCAAGAATAGCAGTGTTAACCTATGCCCTTTGCAACTGCAGTGAAGCCTATGTGGGATAGTTCAGAAATGATTAGGTAGTTTTGCTCTCGCCCCCCAATATGCACCTGCGCTGCATCCTGGAAATGCAGTCGTAGGTGAAGATGTCCTTACTTATATTATAAGATTGTTTGATGAAGGCCTCAGTCCTATAAATACTTGTGTATATTTTGATCAATAAGCACAAGAATCACTAGTTAAGTATGAATGAGCACTTACAGAATATCAACCTTAATTAGAACCTGGAAAGTGATTAGAGATCTTAAGATGAAAGATGGCATACAACTGTACTTTTACATTACATTAGAAAAATGTTGGATGCTGTATACAACCTCAGTATTTAGTCTGGCACCTTTAATGCCTTTTATACCATTTTGGTACACTTTACATATAAAAGAAACAAACATGAAAAAAAAACAGTTCATAATCCTGTTGTTTTATTTCATAGATTAATTAAATTGAATTGGATAAAAGTAGGATCCAGCTTTTCTGGCAGGGGTACCACAAACTAAGCATCACACTCTCCCCCTGAGAGCCACTCTGAATCCCTTCCTCTGCTCTCTGCTCCCTGCCTGATCTTACACTATTCTTTCTGCTCCCTGTCTTATCTGTCACTATGTTGACTGCCCCCCACCCCAATCCATCACATGCTGAGAGGCTGGCTATGCCACTTGTGGCACCCATGCCACAGGCTGGCCACCCCTGGGATATACAATTCAATTTCCACAGTCTTCTATATTCCAAATTAACCATTCACCTCCCAATTAGGAAAACATTATGCCTAATGCTCAAATACAACGGGAAACTGGAAACCTATCCCGTGCCCATATGCTTTTATACTTATACCATCCTCACCTCTTCAGATTAGAATTTGAATGCCCTGCACAGAACTAAGTGAAGGAGTAGGCAGTTTTCCTTTCCTGTAAATTGTATTTAACTTTTTATTTTAAGTTGATAAAATATGGCTTTCCAAGGCTCAATGTAATTGTTTTAAAAACAGAAATATATGGAAATGGTTTAGGTTAAGTATCAATAAAAGCTTTGACTCCATCAGAAAAACTTAAACTCCCCTCTCTAACCAACCTTGTACCCTCTGAGAAAGCATGTGAGAAATAGGAGCTTTGCCAGGCCAATAGACTCTGTCACATCCTCGGAGTGTGTTCCAGCTCTTTTATATTAATTCAGTGAACTGGCTGTATGGGGGTGGGAGGGAGCAGAATTGCAGACCTAGTTAACATAGGTAAGTTAAGTGAAGGCCCAGAATTCCTCAATCTGAATCAATTAGCAAGGTGAATTGTACAAAGGAAATGAGACAGAGATCTGCAACTCTGATTCATGTTTATTTTTGGAATAGTGACACCCAGGGTTTCTTGGACCAGCAGACAGCTATCAATCTTCAAATTACTTTTCACCATGCACTGGTGCATCATCATAATCATTATCATATTTTAAACCAAAAAGCAGGGGTAGGATTCAGTGCAATCCAGAGACCATTTCCAATACCCTTGCAGAGCACCAATGAATCATGGACCACAATTTGGGAACCCTGCTTTAGCAATTTGGACAGCCAGTGAATAGTGAGGCTAGGGTCAGTGCAGAGTTTGAACCATGTGCAATGGTAAGTCCTGAGGCCACACACTGGATGAGAATCAAATCAAACTAAACAGAAGCCTTAATTCAAGGATCTCTTTCAATTGTGCAGGAGAAATTAAATGAGTTGCAGTTATATAATCTGATAGCCTGTATGATGACATATTATGCTATAATGCTCAAGTGAATGCATGTTTGTACAGACAATCTTAATATTACCATTATCAACACACAATTTTGTAATGCTACCTTAATGCTTTTGTATATATTTTCCTAGCATTTCTCTGCTATTTTTTTTTGTTTTGCTTTTGTAAAGGAGAATTAAATTCTAGTACAGTTTTATCACTCAAAGAATAAAGCATGCTTGTGACTTTCTACTGAGAAAATAGTGACACTGAGTATTGATCTCTGGAACTGATCTTCTAGAACTGAGTACACATCTCCATGTGACCAGGCAGCTTATACAGTAAAAATCCTTTCATACAGTGCTACTACAGTGTATGCTTGCCCTATTGTTTCAGAATGCATGAAACAATTCTTTACCAATAAAAACTGTGAAGACTGTATTTGCCCACCGTGCTTTATTTACATTGGCTGCTCAGAAAGTAGGAAGTTTATTTGAAAAAAGCAGCCAGGAGGATGATTTTTAAGTTATTGGCCTTGAGTACACTTGAGACCTGCTCCAGGGTTGTATCAACTGCAGCACACTTGCACATCAATGAAAGCAACTCTTCTGCTCTACTCAGCACCAGTGAGGCCTCACCTGGAGTACTGCATCCAGTTCTGGGCCCCACACTTTAAGAAGGATGTGGATAGCCAGGGAAGAGTCCAGTGCAGAGTGAGAAAAATGATTAGGGTCTTGGGAAGCATGACTTATGAGGAAAGACTGAAAGAATGAGGGTCATTAAACTTGAAAAGAGAAGACTGAGGGTGGGGGCAGGGTTTGATAATAGTCTTCACATACCTGAAGCGTGACTATGAAAAAGTTGGAGATGGGCTTTTCTCTGTGGCCACAGGGAACAGTTTTAGGAGCAGTGGACTCAAAGCAGAAGAAGAAATGTAGGTTGGAGATGAGAAGGAATTTTCTGACTATGAAGGTGGTCAAGCATTGGAACGGGCTACCTGGAGAAACTGGAAACTCCATCCCTGGACATTTTTAAGAGCAGGTTGGAGAGATACTTGGCTGGGATGATTTAATCAGGGTTGATCCTGCCTTGAGCAGGGGGCTGGACTAGATGACTGCTAGAGGTCCCTTCCAGCCTGACTTATGATCCTATGATGCTTCAGTTCTCTCTCCAGCGTTTCACTGATTAGAAATCCCATTGCTCTGCCTGAAGTCAGACAGTACTGGGATAGGCAGGGAACTGATTCATCAGCAACTCAAGGGAAAGATTGATAGCTACCGAAGAGCTGAGCTCCTCCCTGCACTATTGTTTCATAATCTTTTCCGGTGGTTCAGTGACCAAGATAGCCACTATAGCAAAAGATGCTGTTTATCTTAAAAACAAGTGACCACATTGAGGTCCTACACTTCCCTATGCACATTATACCCTGTAAAGGAATAGAAAACTGAAGTTCTAAGATACTGTCTCAGCTCTTCCATTGTGGGAAGTATTCATCCACTTACTGAAGGGAGAGAAGCATGGACCACTTACCTTGGAAAAATAACCTGGGTTCAAAGCAACGAGGGTGTTTCCTTAGCTATCATCTGACCAAAATTTTCAGTAACTTTTATTCCCTTACATGTAATCTGCAAATGTTTCTTTACCCAAAACCAGTCATAAAAGACTAACTGCAGACTATCACAGCTGAAACCATGTCAGTAACTGCTTTGTTTAAACAACTGTGGACAATAGATTTCCTTGGTCATTATGGGTAGAAAGTTTTCTTCAGGAGGTTTCTCTAACCAAAAAAATCCTGGGCAAGATTTCATAAACCACTTGAAAAAAAAACCCCCCAAAAAATACACCACCTATCCTGAACCAATTGACACCAAACAAATCTGCAATTACAAATTAAAAATGGCTTGTGCCATTTCCACAGGCCAGCTCAGCACAATGTAAGCAAGCTAGAAAACAGTTTGAGGCAGAAGCATATCTCTAGTACAGATGAGGTCTAAAGGGGCAACCCCCACTGAAGGGTTTAGCAAAACTGCACTGTGATTTGATGTAGGGAAGCCCCAGCTGGTTTATTTACAGCTACCCAGGTACCAGAAGCAGTACAGCAGCACTAGTATGCTGCTGACCCCTCTAATATACCCTGAGTTATAATGAAGTGATACTGTTTCTGGTACCAGAGTAGCTCAGTTATTTCCACACACACTGAACTGCCCTGTGCAATGTGGACATTTCAGCAAATTATTTTCACTATGGGTAACATCACATACATTTTTCAAAATTGGTTATTTTCATGTGTATTTTAAACACACATTTACTTTAAAATGTAATGCTTTTATCTTTTTTTTTAACCAACTTTTGGATTTTAGTGTCTTTCCACCAAAACTCTAATACTTAGTAATGGTAGAATAATCGCTCACTATTCCAGGCATGGTCTCTTGGCTAGGCTTACCATTTCAGTGTCCTTGGGCTCCCCCTCATGGGGAGATGCTGCATTTTACTGTCCTGAAATACCTGGCCTGTCCAGCACTGCCACAGACCCTCAGGTCCTTGAGTGCCCTCTTGCATTCTTTCAGGCTGCCTTCAAAGTTAGAAGCCCCCCGCTTTGTCAAAGACTGCTTGAGCTGCGTCTCTTATGGAATTGCTACTGTCCTTAAAAACCCAAAGAATATCCATCACCGCTGGCAAATAGGATATATTCCATTCATATACTTTCTGCCCCCTTCTGCTCCACCCCAGGCTCCAAGCTGAACAGACACGTACATAAAAAATACCCTTGGAGCAGCCCCACCCTTTTCAGCATCTGGAGTTTCAGTCTCTCCTCCAATTCTCTTCAACCTATATTCAGGATGCTGGCACTAAAATCTTGCCCTTGCTCAGGATCCACCAGCTAAATAGCTACATTTAAAATCCACCAGCTAAATCAAGGATAGCTAAACCTTCACTACAATGCTTCCTAATCACCTTATTCCCAACTCATGTCAGTCCACATCTCTCAGAAGAAGACCCTTCCTCTCCCCAGAACTGCTGACTGGCCTGAACTCCTTAAGTTTTCCCTCAGCCAACCACACCCTCCCCCAGCACACCAAACGAAGCTGATTACCTTCCCAGATGTGTTCATCAACTCCTTTACTAAGAGTAACACTTCTGCCCTTAGCCAGGGTAGTAATCAGATTCCCCCCGAAGGGCCAAGTCCCTATACGACATTCACAAACATTTTAAGCCAAACAGGAGACGGTGACACATTCCCTCATGTCATTTGTAAAAATGTTTCTTTTTCCCTCTTCATTCAGGCAGCTTTAATAATGGTCCTTTGTAAACTGAGGGAGATTACGTAGAGGCTCTGCTGACTTCTGATCTCCTTCTGCAAATTGTAGCTTCTTATCCCCTTTTCTTCCCCCTAAGTTCACATCAAACCATTCTCCAAGCTGAAAAGCCATACTGTACCGGTTCTCTTGCCTATATATATGCTACCATCTCTTATCCCACCAAAACTGCAGCACCCTGAGAGACTGAAGGTATGATGTATTCTCTTAACTTCTAAGGAGGGCAATTTCCCTCACTTTTGGAACTTGCATTTAAAACTATCTTTTCCCCATTACTAACAAGCTATACTTCAATAGATACCTGTCTTATCATGGAGATTCATCTCAAAACTCTAGGCCCAAATCGAAGCAAAACATTTAAGGCTTGTCAGAATATATTAATCCAATTTGAAATACTTTAAAAACTTTATTAAAAGACAAAATAAGGGGTTTTTTTCTATATCAACTTAACTGGTAATGTCTTAGTAGAAAATTGGAATAAGAACATTTAATTCTGACCATCAGGGATTTAGTACTGAATGACCATATAATCAAAAGTAAATATAGCATATGCAGTGGATTTTTTTCACATTTTGATAGGAAAAGCCAATATCTAACTCATATGGTTCTGTTTTGTGAGGTTTAAAGAATTACTGTTAGTTTTTAATACCAATATCCTGCTGTATTAACAGAACAGCTAACACAGCAGGTGCTGACCTTTTTGGCAGGTCTGCCACAAATAGCCCTGTACCTTCCCCTAGTGCCACTCCAATCCTTTTCCCCTGCCCAGTCTCTTGCTCCACTTTCTGCTTCCTGCCCTGTACTTCCTGTCTGATCTAATGCTCTCCTTTCTCCCCCCTACCCCATCTGTCCCTGTGCTGCTCGTTTCTTCCCCAGTCTGCTGCCCTTGCCACTGGTTGGCCTGCCACTCCTGAGCTAAGAGATAGTTATGCACCAGAACACAAGTACAAATTCCCTAATGCTTCCCCTCAGACTTTTACATCTGCTTCTGATTTCAGATCCAAACCTTGCAATGTTGCCCTGTTGCTACTTCCAGAATCCATCACACTGCAGCTCTAAAGATCCTTTCTCTTTGGGGAAATTCAGATTTAGGTTAGATTCCTGATCCATTGTATATTAATTACCATTCAACAGATATGACCGTCATCCTTCCCTTTCACATTCCAAAATCCCACTCTGCCTTTCACTCAATGGCACTCAAGGTATTAGGCTAAATAATAAATTAAATATTTACCAAATTCCTTAATCATAACCAATCAGTGGACTATTCTGTTCATAAATATAAAGAATAAATGATACCTGAACACATTTTTATTCAAGTTGGGAAGTGAAGTTGTTGGTGCACATGGTATGGTATTGAAGAATAGATCTCAGTTATCACATATGGAAATTATGGAGAAATACTAAAGACTAAACAAACTAGCTTGAGGACAAAGGGGGAAAAAGAGAGAAGCTGAGCTAAGCATTCTCTGTGTAGTTAGGACAGAAGTTGTCATGTCCAGCTGAATAAACAACTAATAGACTGAACTTCTGACTAGCAGCAGCTAGAGAACTTGCTTTAAAATACAACACATTCATTTCACCTCCCTATGGAAATGGTAATCAACAATTGGCTTGGATCAGTACCAGGACTAGTTCAGCAGGACCATTTCCTTAAATAAATACACTGCCTCCCCTCAGGCAGAGGAGGATAGAATGGCACACAGTCTCCTTTTCTCCTCTCTACTGGAATATTTGTGTTTAAGATAACCACTGGGGCATATGTTCCTGTGCCTCCTCAGTTCTGATGAGGTCAAAGTATTTTCTTAACTTGTACTACTTACCTAAAGAGAAATGAATTATATAGGAGGTGAAAGCAACAATAGCAACTTTCATTTCTACAGTGTCTTTCATCTCAAAGGATCCTAAAACACTACATGCACTGAAATACAACCACCTTTGAGGTGGAAAGTGGAAGCTATTTAGCAGTTCACTGTAACAACACTCATACAGTTTAGATGGAAAGTGAGAAAGAATACTTCTGTCAGCAACCTCTTCCTCCTCTGTCTTACATTAATGATGAATTCAAGGTTCAGCTTCTGGACTACTTCTGTCTGTTCATTTCTATAGTCCATAACTGATCAAGGATCATGGGAAGATCCAAATCCTAGAGCCTCCTAAATTCCATAAATATTTCATAGATTTCATAGACATCAGGGCTAGAAGGGACCTCGGGAGATCATCGAGTCCAGCCCCCTGCCCAAAGGGCAGGAAGTCAGCTGGGGTCATAGGATCCCAGCAAGATAAGTATCCAATTTACTCTTGAAGGTGCTCAATGTAGGTGCTTGAACCACCTCCGCTGGCAGACTGTTCCAGACCTTGGGGGCTCAGACACTAAAGAAATTCTTCCTTATGTCCAGCCTGAAACGGTCTTGCAGGAGTTTATGACCATTCGACCTAGTCATCCCTTGGGGCACTCTGGTGAACAAATGTTCCCCCAGATCCTGGTGGTCACCCCTGATAAACTTATAGGTGGCCATCAGATCACCCCTGGGCCTACGCTTTTCCAGGCTAAAGAGTCCCATGGCTCTCAGCCTGTCATCATAAGGTCTGTTTTCCTGACCTCTGATCATGCACGTGGCTCTCCTCTGCACTCTCTCAAGCTTCTCCACATCCTTTTTGAATTGTGGAGCCCAAAACTGGACGCAGTACTCCAGCTGCAGCCTCACCAAGGCCGAGTACAAGGGGAGAATGACGTTCCAGGATTTGCTCGAGAAGCATCTATGGATGCAAGCCAGCGTTTTGGTCGCTTTACTAGCCACAGCATCGCATTGCAGGCTCATGTTCATCTTGTGGTCTATGATGACCCCCAAGTCTCTTTCTTCTGTAGTGCTATCCAACATAGCACTGCCGAGCCTATAAGGATGTTGCAGGTTTTTCCTCCCAAGGTGGAGAACCTTGCATTTTTTGGTGTTAAACACCATCAGGTTCTCATCTGCCCATTTGCTGAGCTTGTCCAGGTCAGCCTGGATCACCCGCCTATCTTCTGGCGTGGATGCTTTGCCCCAAAGTTTGGTGTCATCGGCAAAGTTGGCCAGTCCACTCCTGACTCCAATGTCCACATAATTAATGAAGATGTTGAACAGTATGGATCCAAGGACAGAGCCTTGAGGGACCCCACTGGTCACAGGGCACCACGATGAGTGACTGCCATCAATTACAACCCTCTGGGTCCGACCACGGAGCCAATTTCCCAGCCAGCGGATCGTGGTGGAGCCAAGGCCACAACTGGCCAGTTTAGCCAAGAGGTGATCATGGGATACCAGATCAAAAGCTTTTTTGAAGTCAAGATATATGACATCAATCTCTTCTCCCTTGTCCAGGTGATAGGTCACCTGGTCGTAGAAGGAAATGAGATTGGTCAAACAAGACCTACCCGCAACAAACCCATGCTGGCTATATCCCTTAGAATGTTAGGCTGGGCCAGTCCATCAAGGATGGCCTCCTTAATAAACTGTTCTAAGATTTTCCCCAGGATAGAAGTCAGGTTAATGGGCCTGTAGTTAGCCGGATCCACTCTCCTCCCTTTCTTGAAGATCGGCACCACATTGGCCTTCTTCCAGTCTTTGGGCACTACACTAGAGCGCCAGGAGTTTTCAAAGATCCGTGCCAGGGGCTGGGCTATGACGCTCGCCAGCTCCTTGAGTATCCTGGGGTGCAGACTGTCAGGGCCGGCTGACTTGAAGGTATCCAGCTTCTCAAGGTGTTCCTCCACGAGGTCAGCATTTATGGAGGGTAGGGGATCCCCATCACCCGGATCTCCCATCCCATAGCAGGCATGGGCATCCCATGGGACTGATGAAATCATTTGAAATGGCTGTTTCTCTGTAAATTCTGTGGGCAATCAAGGAAGACTGGCATGACGAGATGTTACCTGCAGGCCCTGTATAAGTTTCCTGTGCTGTTTTTCCCAGTAATCTTAATTTGGCTATGTGATCATTAAAAAGCCAAGGCCATGGAACAACATAATAGACCTTCTATACCAGGTTAGTTGTTGTTTGTAAAACACAATACATGAACACAGTGCTTTTTGATCATATATGACAGAAGTCATTGGGATTGGGATTGGGATTGAACCAATCCAAACCTTTGTCCTAAGGCAGACTAATGCCAAAATGAGATGGCAATGGGTGGTAGTATTAAGTAAAAATAAAAATGTTATTAAGATAATAAAGCGTGTTGCAACGTCTCACTAACAAAAGCAGAAATTACCAATACAGGTATGTAAACTAACAGCAGGGAAATACAGATTTAAATTAAACGACAGAGTGGGAGAGTCATGTGTGGGGTTGCAAAAACCCTATGCAAAGTTTATGCCACCTGAGATCCTAAATGCTAAAAACACCCCTTGTAATACTGTGCAGGTTACTGAAAATGTAAAATACAGACTTCTGTCATATTTGATCAAAAAGCACTGTGTCCATGCATTGTGTTTTACAAACAACAACTAACTTGGTATAGAAGGTCTATTATGTTGTTCCATGGCCTTGGCTTTTTAATGATCACATAGCCAAATTAAGATTACTGGGAAAAACAGCACAGGAAACTTATACAGGGCCTGCAGGTAACATCTCGTCATGCCAGTTTTCCTTGATTGCCCACAGAATTTACAGAGAAACAGCCCTTTCAAATGATTCCTCTGTAGGACTGATTACATACAGATTGTTTTCCTTTAATAAAGCACCAAACCATGCATCAGTGCAACAGCCTGGGCTCTTTTGGAAGCAACACATGAAATGTAAGTGCAGTTCTGAATGACATTATATCCTTTCGGAATGTTTCAGAATTATCATCTTATACTTGAGAAGAAAACATTCCCTTCAGGCTTGGAACGTGTTGAATTTCATGTGGGAGGGAGGGACTAAAGATGTTAGAGAGCTATGGCACTTCCAAGAGTAGCCCCTTTTCCAGACATACATTTGTTGCTGTACATTTGAAATCCTCACTTCCAGGTCCAGCTGTCAATGTTAACCCTTCATTAACTGCCCAGTGCCCAGATGAATTCAGTGAGGAAATGGAGAAGAGTTGCTGTACCCAGAAGATTTTAATGATACAAAAAGGCTAGGATGGGATTCCTGTCTGAGGAGATTCATGGGATGTAAATGGAAACTACTCATAGATCTTCTCAGTGAGAGCTAATCCTTCATGCTGTCACGTTCTCATTTTCCTCTGTTTAGGAATGAGGAAAAGGAAGAGATCAGTAGCAATACAGAGGCTTTTTGTTTCTGTCTCAATGCCTCAAAGACTGAGCAAGCACTGATTTTACCCATGTAAGTTCAAGGAGGCAAATCTAGAAGTTTTCAGCTCGGAGATAGTAGTTAAATCCATAAGAGGGAGCAAGGTCATCCAGGAATGGAGCTGAGAAGCTGGAGGGCATAGAGTAATGAGGGTCACTAATACAAGACAGAGGATGGAACCAATAAGGGTGACACTGAGGAAACAGTTGAAAATGCAAGAGGAAAACCATCTTAATAGTGCTACTGTTTGGTGTAGTAGACCAGGGATGCTCAACCCCCAGCCCACAGAGGCATATAATCCAGCCCATGGGTCATATAATGGCCGTGTGGAGTAGTGGCAATTAACATCACTACCTTCCCTCACCACCAAAGCTGTATGGCTGGAATGACCTCAGCCAGACCTGCCCCGCATGAAAGTATTGGGCTCATCTTCTACACAGCTGGATCAAGCTGAGGCCCAATGCAGCCACACCGAGTTTGACCGAACCAACATGGCATGCAAGATCAGGCCCACAGACCAGATCTGGCCCACAGACATTTGGTATCATTCATTTGGCCTCTGGGCTGAAAATATCAGGCACCACTGTAGAAGACAGAATGCGGAGGAAGATGGAGTAAATCTCCTGGAATAAGGCCTGTGGTACGGGTTAAGGAGATGCCCCATGCTGACCCCAACAGATACATACCAGGACTGTATGAAATTTTGAAAGCCGTTTCGGTTCGACACTGTTTTGACTCATTTCAAGGTCAAAACAGCAAAATCGAAATGAAACAGGCTGTCGAAATAGCCTCAAAACAAAACGAGGCTAGTCGAAATGTTTCGACCATAGCGCTGGGGATGGGAAGTCAGTCCAGTTGGGCTGACTTCCCATCCCCGGCACAAGATCTGGCAGGGGGTGGGGAGGGAGTCCAGCTGGGCTGCCTTGCCATCCCCTATGCTACACTGCGGAGGGAAGCAGCCCAGCTGGACTGCCTCACCATTCCCCACGCTAGATCTAGTGCAGGGGATAGTGAGTCAGCCCAGCTGGCTGCCTCCCCAACCCAGGCACAATCTGGGAAGTCAGCCCAGCTGAGCTGCCACCCTAGCCCCAACTGACATTGAAAACTCAGACCAGCGCAAAGTTCCTTTCCCCAGCCCCATGGTCCGGCAAAACTGCTGAAACAGGATCAGAACAGCCTCACTGTTTTGACGAAACAAAATAGTGAGGCTGTTTTGACTCAAAATTATATTCAATACAAAACCATCCAGACCTCGAAACTGAAGTCGGAATGGAACAGTGCCATTTCGCACAGCCCCATCATGTACAACTGCAGTGTCTCTTCAGTTCATTGAAGAAAAGCGTTTGTGTCCTAAAGGTATAAAGAGTTAATCCTAAGAGCCAGTGCTTCAAAACATTCAAATTGTAGCTTCCTCATATTGCAGGCACTGACAGAGTCTTATTCTACCAGTTAAGATGTAAACCACTACGCTTTCCATTACATCTTTCCTTCCAAGTGAAATGAAAATACTAAAATCCAACCACAGCCAGCTGGCTTCTAAAACTGGACCTCTGGCATCAAAGGGGACAGCTGTCAAGAAAAAGGAACAAAAATAATAAAAAAAAGACTCATTTTGTGAATTTTACAGAATAATTGCTATGCACATAAGTGCAGCACTGAAGGTGGTTTCTCCAAATACAGTTTTATTTCCATGCAGAATTTAAGACAAGTAGTCAGAAGCAAAAACAAGCAAACAAAACCTGCAGCTAGATACAAACCATAACCTGTAGCCTCCTTTCTGATCAGATAAGACAGACCACATCATAAACAGCATGACAAATGACTATGTCAGAATAATGCTTTCATCCTTCCACTATCCTAGAGCTCTTTCTAAATCAATGAGCTAAAGGACAGTGGGTGGGCCAAGGCAAGTCCAGCAGCATTTCTGTGCTCAGCATCACTGACATGCTTCCTGGAGCAGTAGGCTCCATGGCGGCCTGGATGTTAAGGATACCCCTGACTACCGCTTTTTTCATGCAGAACAGTTCTCAAATATGGCAAGATAATTTTCAGTTTAACTTCAGCTCTGAAATGTGTTAGGCTGTATATGAACCAAAAAATATGCTTTTTAATATAGCAATAACCCCCCATAGTTTTAAACTTGCAATATGTTATTAATACCATTATTAAAATTAAATAAATTGTCATGTGGAAATGCACTCATCTGTTGGTAGTAAGACTATTGCAAGCTATTTCATTAGACAAGAGGTGTCCAAAAATTGGAACACTATATCCCCTACACAAGCTACCCAGACTTGGAGCAGGTGGCTCTAGAAAGGCAGTGAACAGGATAAGTCAGTCAGGCCACGGCCTTGAACCTGAAGCGTTGGCTTGCCTGGCAGAGCTGCTATCCCAGTCTGCCACATCCTAGGCAGAGCAGTGGGGCAGACATGTGGCCAGAACCCATCAGCTGGGCCCAGCCACACATGCATTCCAAGTCACCAGAGTGGCCAGCCAGGGTTGGCTGACCCTTCACCCCTTCCAATATAAACACCTGACTCAGCAGACAAACCATATGGCTCGTGCCTCTTCTGACTGACAGATTCTCTGGATACCCAACCCAGCTTGCCCATGGACCCCAAGTTTTGTCAGACCCTTTGGCTCCCTGACCTGACTCTGGTTGGATCTCCTGAATACCTGACATGGCTAGCCTCCTGACCCCATGCTCAATCCAACCCTCCAGATCTCTGACTCATCTCCTGGCTCCCAATTTCCTGGCTTCCCTACTCACAGACTCTGCACACTCCCCTTGGATCTTGGCAGCTTGCCCTGACCCTGGGTGACCCCCCCCCGGCCACCCACAACCCAGAATTACAGTACCTTTCCCTGGTTGGCCAAAATATTTCGGCCCGGGGTGTGCAACTGGCTGCCTGCAAGAAGCCAAAATGTGGCTACATACACCTCACAAGCAGTTAACTTTAGGCCTGTGGCCCCCTGAGGCTACCTCTCTTACTACCATATAGTATGGAAAGCCAGGTGTGGGGTGCTATGTACCACCAGCACAACTCACACAGAAGAGAGAGATGCCAGGGAGACCAACTCCACAGTATCTGTCCCATAGAATGTACACTCCCCCCCAGCTGCCAAAGTTTAAGGCCAAGTCAGGGAGCACTAAATTACTGTCACAGAAGCCAGTACAAAGCGAGGGATGAATTATGATTCCTTTGAATGAGTACATCTCATACAACCACCCTCTACTTTGTGCTATGCTAAAAGTCATAATCTTATCTTTTAACAAGTAGATGCTGAATATATAATGGCCTCAGCTGAAAGAGAAAAGTAACTGGAAGACTATACCTGCGATAATAGCCTCTTCAGAAAGGAAAAGGGTCCTGGACAGAAATTTTTGGTCTGTCCAGAATAACAATAGCAGGATGGCTATTGTGGTGCTCTGACCTCCCCCAGGAGGGCAAGTTGGAGGGCTCTTCCTACTAATATAACCCTTATTAGTTTTATAGGCATGTTTTTATACTATATTTTTATAGTTTGTTTATTTTACTATACATTATTATAGAGTGCCCAAAACGCTTTAAAATAAAATGATTATTATTATTTCTAGGATCTCTTAGTTGTAACATAGAGCTGCTTTTCCCCACCCAAATCCTTCTTAGAAGGTTGACATTACACAAGAATGTGCAATGTGAGCAAACGTAACTGTTACGTGATAAAACCACCTCTTTCCCCACCTTTTTAGGGGTCAGATTCCATGTACAGAACAGTGTTATAGCAGATTTAGCAGAGGAGCACTTGAAAGCTTGGCTGCTCTTCTGTAGTTATATATTTGCTGCTCTCATAAATTCTCAAGATTTAATAAAGCAGTATGGCAACTTTACAAGGCAACTCATTGTATCTCGTCTGCTACCCAATGCATTCCCACTCCAACTTCAATTCCTGTAAAAATGGAGACTCTCCTTTCTTAAAAAGATGTTAAGAAAGCCAGAGAGATGGAAAATGTTACCCTGCCTAATAACCCTCCTCATTCTCCATTAGGCACTCAACGCATTGCAGCTCTCTACAGTTTTTTTTTTTTAATCAGTTATTATTTTTTTTAAACTCAGCTCATTTTTTGCTTGCAGCACAATTATCAAAGTTTCTGGGACCCCAATTTAATCTATATTGAATGTGCTAAAATTAGAGGGGGAAAGCCATCTAGGTACTGTTTTTAATGATACTGAGAAACTGGGATGAGCATGAGTATTGAGAATGGGGTTGAGTGAGGGGCAAAGGAGATTTAGAGAAGCCTGACAAATCCTTCCCTCATCCCCTTCTCCTTCCTACCTCTGCCTAATCTTGGCCTGAAGAATCCATCTTAATTTTGCAGTTACACAGCTCTGCAAAAATAGCTCAGCCCTGAGCTGCATCTTCTCTTGCTCCCTGCCATTCTGCTTCTGGATGTCTCCCAACTCCTGCTCTGTTAACATGTCTCAATCCAAGTCCTGCATAATCCACTGCTATTCAAATCTAGTGTTCATATGCTATTTTGTAAAAAACAGTGTTAAATAACTTTCAGGCTCTTCTGCTACACCAGTGCTGCCCCTGAATCCTGATTTATATAATCTACTGCTATTGTAACCCCTGCCTTAACACAGCTATGCCAAAACTGTTCCATCTTAATCAGCAGCCTCTCTGCTATTTTGGTCCTTATGCCTGTATCTATGAGAAATGTTTCACATGACAGCTAACATCACAGCAGCTCTATCAACAGTAAAATTAGAGTAGACAAGGTCTCAGACATCCACCAGTTTTTTACCTTAGTATCTTTTAAACCTCCTCAGAAATTAATCTAACATGGCAGTAAAACCACCGACACACAGTGTTTGATGGGGAATTTCTCTCAGAAAATCCTAGTGTGACAAGGCCTTCTTGAACAAATGTCTGATCCAATAGTGTTAGGTTGCTACCTGGGAAAAACTGCCTCACATATCGTGCCTATTGAAACTGTAAACTCATTTGTGGCTCGGCTGTCTTTTAGTCCATGTCTATACAGCACTAACCACAATAAGGTCTCAATCTTGAGGTCTCAACAATGAAACCAAAAGTACTGAATTTCATTGTGTGATAACACAGAGAGAGATTTTCCAAGACACATGTGGGCAATGAATGTCTGACTGCCCTTTGTATTTTTGG
This sequence comes from Crocodylus siamensis, assembly GCF_052110815.1. Classification (NCBI taxonomy): domain Eukaryota; kingdom Metazoa; phylum Chordata; order Crocodylia; family Crocodylidae; genus Crocodylus; species Crocodylus siamensis. The sequence goes on along the minus strand of NC_143396.1, from coordinate 223,707,615 downwards.
GACTGGTACAGTGTTTAAATAAAAATAGAAAGTGATCTGGAATAGGAAAGGGATTTTATTATTTAAATTCTTACAAGTAACAAAAAGTCTAAGTCAGGAGCAGGGCCTCATTATGCTGAGTGCTGTTCAAACCCATAAATCAGGAGTGGACAATTGTTTGGTCTAGAGAGCCACTCTGGGAGTTTTGGTGAGTGGTGGGGTCATGGAGACCTGGAGCCGGGATCAGTAGGTGGTGACAGTGCTGGGTCAGCAATACCGCCCCCCCAACAGCTCAGCAAAACTCCCTAAGGGACTCTGCCCTGGGACCTGGCCCAGCACTGTCACCACCCAGTGATCCCAGCTCTAGGATCTCCATGGAGACTGACCCTGAACCTGCATGAGCAGGGCACGCTCAGCCAGGCGGATGGGATGGGGCCACGGGTGGACAGGGAGCGAGGGGTGGCTGGGGAGTGGTATCTGGGTGCAGGATGGGTAGGCAGGACCAGGGCTGGGACTGGAATCACAGGGTAGTGACAGTGTGGGGCTAGGACCCAGGGCAGAGCTGTGATCTGCTCCCACCATGGCGCTACCCATGGAACCAGTGCCCATCATCACAGGGACAGGCAGGCAGCAAATCATGGCTCTGGTCCAGGCCCTGGCCCTGTGCCATCACCGCCCCATGATCATGGCCCCTCCCATCCATCCCACTCCCAGATGCTGATCCCCACCCGCCCATGGCTCCATCCCAACTGCCTGGCTGAGCACAGGTCCCAGGCCAGTCTCCTGCCTGTTCCATTTGGCGCTTCCAGCAGCAGGTGCAGGGCAGATGAGCCAGGGTGCCTGGGAAGTGGACTTGGGTATGGAGGCAGCAGCATCACTGGCAGTGGCAGGCAGAAGGAGCTGCTGGGGCTGCAGGGAAGCAAAGTCTGGCTGCTGCACCACCCCAACCTCACAGTGTACCTGGGGGTGGTGGGACTGGAGGCACGTGTCACTCCTTGGGCTTCCCCCCGCACCTGGGCCGGGTGGGGCCAAGGGACCCACCAGGTTATTTGACCCCAGCATTCTTTCCTACCTAGAGCACGGGGGCTAAACCCAATGATCTTGCAAGGTCCCTTCCAGCCCTGAACCTCTGTGAATCTGTGACCTGCCATGGGCCATATAAAATGTTTTGGTGGTCTGGATCCAGCCCGCAGGCTATATATGCCCACCTGTGCCATAAGTAGTAATAGTCTCTGTGGCAACAAGTTTCAACAAGTAAGTATAACAAACAACAAAAAGGAAGTGGAGGAAAGGGGAACGTAGATTTACTGACAAGATTATGTGCACATAAACTTGTGATAGGAAGAATTTACTAGCTCTTTATCTATAGATTTTCATCTCTGTTTGGTGAACGGACAAAAGTGACATCACCAACGTTGGATAACTTGCTCATTACACATGGAACCACATGTATATATTTGGGGACCTCTATATATATGCCTGAGGACCTCTGCATCCCTGGATCACTGAAATATCAAACTGTAAGTGCTTTCATACAGTTACCTTAGTCTGTTTGCTTATTTGTTTGATACATCAACAGCTTTTGGAGGGTGTAAGACATGCCTTCCACATCTGCCTTGCAACCCTGAAGGTCCTGACTATTTCTGACCCAAGACAACTATGTGCAATTGCTTTAGAACTTAAACTTCTCTAACGAGGAGTGCTTTAGCAGTGATATCAGGTACTTCCTCTATTCAGATAAGCTCTCATAAAGTAACAAAAAAGCTTAGATAAGTTCTGAATGCACAGTACCATATCCAATAAATCCTTGAGTCTTGAACTGAAGTTTCAGTGTTGTACTGCATCACAACCGTTGTTAGTAGCCTGTAATTAAAAGTGCTTAGAATTGGCTCACAGAGCACTTAGACCCAGAAGCAATTTTTTATGTTTTGATTTGTAAAGGTATTAGGTATTGCCTGTAAGGCCTTAGTGGGTTCAGAGTCTACCTTATATTTGCAAATGTGACTGAAGTCCTTGTGATCCAACCTCCCTCTGGCTTTCAGTGACACATAGGCTCTTAATTACCTAAACTGTTTTTGAAGATCAGAATTGTATCTTACAACACTGAGCAGAGCAACACCAAAGTATCTTTAACAATCTGGGTTCACTTTATGCAGGGAATTCTCCGAAGTCTCAAACTCAAAAGAACACACATACATGTTGCTGTTTCCACCCATCTGGGCTAACTTTCCCTTCTGGCCATCTCTAACCTTTCAACTATAACCATTTTCTTGGCTCTCTTTCATAATCTTTCTGAGTTAGAAAGATTTCCATAACTGTTAAGAAATGAGATGAAATTCCATTACAAGCCAAATGAATGTCTGACCACTGCTCTGGTTTGCAGAAGACTATTGGGAATAATTCTGTCCCAGTTTGGGGGATGGTGGGGAATGGGATGGACTAAATGACCTCATACGGCTTTCCATCTCTAGTTTCTATGCTTTTGTAATCTGTTTTCATAGAATCACAGAGTTTGTGGTGCTGATATACTCTGTACAGAAAGCCAATACATTGCTGCTCTTTAATCCTTCATCCCAAAAAGCACAATCTGCTCCATGGAAATTTGAATCATTACCCTATCATTACCATTACCTTTGGTTGGCATACAAAAGATAATCTGCAGATGATGCTGGACATAGCACTGATCCTAGACACAAACTGATGGTATTCTCTTGCAGTAACAGAACATTTGGCTATGTAACATATATGCAAACTGGTAAAATATTTGCTCACGTACACCAAATCATATTTATCATTGTAATAAGTAACCAGGATTTGGCAGTGTTGCCTGAAAGAGGTTAATTACTCTTTTCTACTGTAATCAGCAGGAGATATAAAAGTAGGCCACTCGTAAAGCCAGCTTAAAAGCTCAGATGTTACAAATGCCAGTAGTTTTCTCATTTCAGATCAGAGCTTGCTCACAACAACTAAGTAATGGCTTAAATCCATTAACAACTCAGGCATTATAGGAAAAAAATCAATGTTCAAGGAGCTTTCAAGACTCTGGGATCTGTAAATGAAGAGAATTTGAATTATCAGAATATCAAAGGACATCCAGATCATGATTTAAAAGAGATGGAAGAAATTAAAAACAAAAAAACAAAGGACAAGGGAAAATAATCAAGCCAACATGTGCTACATATTCTGTAATACACCCAGTGTACAGAGTGCAAGGTTCTCTGGTTTATTAGATTACTTATTTTGTTATTAAATCCACTGTATTTTACTGTGCATCTGTTTTCAAAGTGTAACAGCATTTTGTGTTGACAATACATACTTCCCTTGTTCAAAGACCTTATCTGCAAAAAAGTTGTACCAGTACAAGTTATATCAATGTAGCTAAACTGATTTAACTGAACTGAAAAAGTGTATTCACACAATTCCTGCCTGGATTTGTACATGAGATCTTTCATCTCACACCCTGTGCCTCAAAAGCAATACACTGCATTAATCCAAGCATAATGCTAAATGGTCCCTTGTACTTATTTTACCTCACAATATTCTAGGCATTTTCTCCAATAGATCATGGAATACCTTATGGGCCTTAGGGCAGACATAAAAGCTGGAACCAACCACCTATCCACTTTCCAGCTGTATTCCAGACCTCCAGAATACCCCTGCTCAGGCTATTTCTGAGCTGCTCCCTACCAACATGAACGAAACCCAGAGGATTTATTTGCTTCTTTTTAATGGAGAGCAGAATCTCTGGCACTGGAGAGCTGTGAGGGAGAAAACTAAAGCCTTAGTAGCTGGATATGGTACAGTTGAGACTTTTTGCATTAGAAAAATATATTAAATTGTTGATGTTCCCAAGGACAGCACTATAACATGATTATATGTGGAATACATTTAAGTCTAACTGAAACAAATGAGACTGAATTACATAATTATTGTCTTGAATAGGTATAAGCTGGAATACATGCTTGGGAGCCTTCAAGTGTGGGATAACACACAGTAATAAGATTGTTTGGTAAAATGATGTAAGAATGAGTAACGTTACATTCAAATTGTCATAATGTCATTTCAGTATGAACGCCTCACAAAGGCAAACAAGATCAGCTTAACAATCACAGCTATTGCTTTAGACTGTCTACACAGAAATATAGCACTGTACCTGTTTACACCTGAAAGTTTTCTTTGCAACAAACTACCATTTTATTTGCCAGTGGAAACAGTTTCTACCAGCACAAACCTGTAGCAGGGATAGAGTCGGTGGCAAATTGTCTGTGTGCGACATCTCAGAGTACATTTGGTCCTGAGAACATGGTGGAGGAACTACAAACTAGACTCCAATGTGCAGCTACTAAAACCTGAGTGAAGTTTGCTGATGACTGACAACCAGACTCTGAACAGTAGCCTGGGTACATACCTTTCCCTCCTCCCGCATCCCATCTTGCAAAGGGTTCATACTGGGCTGGTAAACATCCTAATAATACCACTGCTGAAAAGTGGAAGAGAAAAAGACAGCCTGCAATTTAGGCTAACTTATATGGGTCATGTTTTAGTTCCCTTGCTCTACTTTTCATATTTTACAACTCTTCTTACTAACTTCATTTCTGAACATCTTCCCTTTGTCACTGCTCTCACATCACAGGGGTCCTTCCCCTATAAAGTGTTTCTATTCATTTTGGGGCTAAGCAGTCTTTGGAGTCCTAGTCCACAGTAGAAGAACTTTGCTGGTATAGTGATGAGTACTTACTGTACTGGCAAGTTGTGCTTTGTACCAGTATAATAAACCATCCTATGTAACAGCTGTTTTACCAGTATAACTTTGCCTATATAACAGACTTCTGCCAGTAAAGCCTATATTCACCAAGTATTGAATGATTTAATGTCTCTCATCAACACATCTGTACCAGCAGAAGTTTGTAATGTGTACTTGGCTTATTGTCATAGGAATTTAATGTGCCTCAGAATCACTATGTAAGCACAGACAAGTTGTTTAACCTTTCTGCCTCATTTTCTACATCTCTAAAATGTTAATATTTACTTATCGCCTATGCTGTTGTAAGGCTGCAAGTGTTGAAGTCCTCCCCATTAAAGGTTTCAAGGACATGCAAAGGAATCTTTTTCCATTTCACCCTTCTCTATTTTTGATTCACCCGGTATGGTAGCAAGGGCACTGCCAGTCAGGGTGGATTAACCATTTAGCTGGCCTTAGGCAAGGGCTGCCGGGGAGAGGGGATCCCCCTACAAGAGGTGTTTTTTTCTTTGGGGGCAGGGAAAGGGGTTGGAAATTTGCCAAATTAGCCAAATCAGTTCCGAATCCTTTTGACTGAGCAAAACTCAGTCATACAAACACCATATGTGGTGCTACAACCTGCAAATATCTTCCACCTCAGACTTGTCAGCCTGGAGTTTCAGATACTCCTGAAGCCCGGAGGCTAGGGGGTCAGATGCCCCCAAAATAGACAACAAATACAATATTCAAAATCAGCCTGATTTCAGCTCAGTCTCACAGGTGTTAATTTAGTATGTCAGACTCTTCAGTAGCTTTGATGTTCTAGAAAATTTTACCAGTGTGTCTGAATACTTCCAAAAATGGAAGGACAAATGAAAATCTTTAAATGAGTAGTTTAAAGTAGCAATGCATCTTAGCTCTGATCTGCTGAAGGATCAAAAATGAAGGAGACTGACCAGTCAACATTATCTCTGCAATATAATCATACCCTACTCAAAACACAGTAAGTTAATTCAGCAGTTCAGATATATGGCAATCATCAGTAAGATGTGACATGGCGTTCACTAGCGAAATCTGAGCCTTTACTGTAAATACAGGGGAAGTAATCTTCCCTACCTTCTTTGATAAAACCTTCCCTAAAGTCTAGAAGAAATATAAAATCACATGAATCTACATTTGTTTGTATGTTCAATGTGTTACTACCATCCTTCCTAGTTTCTTATTTATTTTGGCTTCAAAGTCACCTAGCAAATATTTCAGAGGACAACCAGATAAAGCAACTTCACTGAGTTGAGAAGTAATGGAAAAATAACTCCAAAGCTTCACAGCTGCTTTTCTAGGCGAATTGTTAATGGAGTGCAGCTGGAATGCAGCTGTAACACAGCTGTCAACTTTTATTTCCCAAATCTGCACTAAAACAACAACTACAGCTTGATCACATGATAATTACCCCTGAATTACAGAGTACTAGGTTTGAGACGTTACACACAATTAAAAATTAGCCAAGGGCTTGAGGATGACAATAAACACAAAGCTGAAAAGCTTGGGGTTTGAGCCATATTCCTCTTAAACATCTACTAATACAATACACTCCTATACCAGATTTCAGTTAAAATAATAATACTTCACACATCTTTAGGCCTATTATACAACGTACTCAAGGCATTTTATAAACAATAAGTATAACCTGATACACTCCCATGAGGTTGGTATGATTATATCTATTCTACAGAAATGAAAAATGAGGCATAGGATGGTTAGCAGATTGATTCTGAAAGGTGCCGAGATTCAATTTCTAGTATAAAACAGCTGGAGGTTTTATTCTTAAATTAGAAACTGCAGGTTTCTGATGTAACAAGTAAACAGAAAACAGATTGCATGTTCAATTCTGCCATCCAGTAAAGATATCTTGTGTTCTGCATTAAGACAACAACACTGAGAGAACAGTTTATTACTATGGGTAGCCACAATGATTTGAAAGATCATTCTGAAAAACAGAGTTTGGAGATTTTTCACAACTTTCTTTTTGAGGAGGTGGGCAGCTAAGTACAGCAGGCTGATTTGGCTTTAGAGCAACAATATTCATGTCACTGAAATTACATAAAGGATGAATTTGGTCAACATAGATGTATGAAATATGTTAAGAGACACTCAAGCTGCATAATTTTGTGCCATTCCAGAATAAATTCTGAGAGTAAATAATACCACTGAATTTTACCAGGAGCAATGAATAACTTGTTAGCCTTCTAGTCAGACTACAGCAAAAAATAAGAATAAAAAAATGCTCCCATTCCAAATCAGAATCAAGAAATTGATTCACTAAGCTATGTGATTTGAACATTTCTTCAAAATCAAATAGGAATTCTATGTATAAATTTCCTTTGCTTAGTCACACCTCATATAGAGCTATTCTTCACTATTTCTTTCTGTACCATAACCTACCTTCAACCTAAAGATCTAAGACCTCCCTGACCTATTCTGATCAAGCCTCTTATTTAAACTGTACCCAGCAAGTCACTTTTTAAACTAGTCTCTCTTGGACAAACAGCAGAATTGGGGTGATAATGACAAACAGTACATACATGAATATAAAGTATCGTACTACAGACTGAAATAGCTTTTGAAAAGGTGACACTTCAAAACATAATACATCCTTGGCAGGAAGGATGATATGAGAAGATATGAGAAGAATGAACTTCATATTCTGTAAGCAGACATACTGATGATCATAATGATAGTGCTTTCAACCTCCAGAGTGCATTTAACTCATAACTATTTATTAGCCTTTGCCATGCCCCCATTTTGAGGAGGAAGGGGAAATCGAGGCACAGAGCAACTGTGATTTGCTCAAAGTCTCTGTTAGAAACGTAAAAAGATAGAGTCTTCCCAAACTTCAAGCCAAACCTAGGCCTCAAACGGTTAAGTATGGAATTGATTTAAAAGCCAGTGATTAAATGATAGAAACACTGAGCCATTCTGTACTAACCACATGATAACTAAATAACATTCTTAAAGGAAGATTCAGCCTAGGTTAATGATCAAAATTTATGTTCCTTAAGGCAGACTAACACAGCTAACTATCTCTTTCTATGTTCCTTAAAACAGGGCAGGGTTACAAAACAAGAGGAACAGAAACCATGCTGTCATATTTTTTCCCACTTAAAAACTGGATTTTGTTATTTATGAGAGTAATGCAGTAGCACTGAAAGGCATGATGTTTGAAGGGAGACCAAAAATGGAGTTTTCTTTATAGAAATAAAATCCCCTCTATAGATTCCATGTCTGGGCTGCCTGAGCTACAAAAGGGAAACAAACTGCTTCTATGGTGAAAACTAAATGGGTTCTTTTAAATACTTACTATTTATTGTTTGACAGTGCGACACTATGGTGAAACATAAATGGGTTATTTTACATATTTGCAATGTATCACTTGATAGTGTGACTGACAACATACAATTATTATTGTTGTTATTATTATTAGGTTTTGTCTCAAGACAAATACCTTTATTTTTGACACTGTCCTTGTACAATTCTTTTTTTCTGATATTATCTGACAGTCTTAGTAGAGATTTCTTGATTAAACATAGGAATCATAGGAAAGTAGGGCTGGAAGGCAGGATCATTCTCTCCTTGTACTCAGCCTTCGTGAGGCCGCAGCTAGAGTACTGCACCCAGTTTTGGGCCCCACAATTCAAAAAGGATGATGAGAAGCTTGAAAGAGTCCAGAGGAGAGCCACGCGCATGATCAGGAAAACAGGCCTTAAGATAAGAGGCTGAGAGCCATGGGACTCTTCAGCCTGGAAAAGCACAGGCTCAGGGGTGATCTGGTGGCCGCCTATAAGTTTATCGGGGTGCTCACCAGGATCTGGGGGAATGTCTGTTCACCAGAGCGCCCCAAGGGATGACAAGACCACACAGTCACAAACTCCTTCAGGACCATTTAGGCTGGACATAAGGAAGAACTTCTTTACAGTCTGAGCCCCCAAGGTCTGGAATAGACTGCTGCCAGAGGTGGTTCAAGCACCTACTTTGAATGCTCAGGGGTGACCACCAGTATCTGGGGGAACGTTTGTTCACCAGAGTGCCGCAAGGGATGATGAGGTCGAACGGTCATAAACTACTGCAAGACTATTTCAGGCTGGACACAAGGAAGGATTTCTTTACTGTCCAAGCCACCAAGGTCTGGAATAGCCTGCCATCAGAGGTGGTTCAAGCACCTACTTTGAACACCTTCAAGGGTAAATTGGATGCTTATCTTGCTGGGATCCTATGACCCCAGCTGACTTCCTGCCCTTTGGGTGGGGGTTGGACTAGATGATCTCCTGAGGTCCCTTCCAGCCCTAATGTCTATGAAATCTATGAAATGTCTAACTTACTCTTACAGGGGGGAATTCCATAACCTGTCTAGGTAGCCTCTTCCACTGCTTAACCATCCACATGATAAGAAAATTCCTCTTAATCTCCAACCTAAATTTCCTCTGATGCAATTTGAGGCCATTGCCTCTAGTCCTGTCCCCTCTAATTACAGAGAATTGTCACATTTCTTTTCATCAAGCACAACATCCGAGTTAGTGAAATCAGATTACAACCTACTTTTTCCCAAACAGCTGTGCTGCTTTTATTGTTACATAATTTGCAAAATCATTTCAAGTTCCTCATGTAAGCAACTGTGAATAATTGATTACCTCTTGTCTCACAGTACAAGAGTTGAATACAAACATGTCGAGCTTCAGTTTGAAATACGCCTCCCCTCCCACAGAAAGTTCCTAAAAGGGAGAATCACCATGAGCCTCAAAAATGGAGAAAATTCACGGCACCAGTTTGAAATTCTAGCAGAGGAAGAAAGACCAGCAAGGTCCTGAGGTGGATACATTTTTGCGGTGGCAAAACTGATAGGTAATATTTTAAATGTGATCCTGGAAAGAGTTGAAGTGCCCTTACCTTCCATTTAAGTCAATAATAGTTGAGGTTGCCCGGATATTCCCAGTATGAGTTAACTATGCAAATACTGCAGTAGTGGTAGCCACTTAACAGTTGTCTTTGACTCCTGACATTTGACAACAGCAGTTCAACCACTTGAGAGTCTCCCCTTTCCCATGTCAGGTGTCTGGGGTCAAGAATTAAAGATCATACTGCTATCAAATAGTCATAAGAAAACTGACAAAAATGTCACTAAGGAAGCCACTTCAATTCTTTATCTTGGATGGGAGCCCAAGGGGTAGCGGCAGCATTGAAGTAGAACTGATGAGAAATCTGAAGAGAAGAAACTCATACAGTGACATGTGTCATGCCGAAGGCATTTTGCAGCTATTATTAATTCCTGTGGGAGTATGAAGTGACCTGAAGATTGCTAAATGAATTCATTAGAAACTTGCAAGAGTACCTTGATCCATGGCAGACTCTTTACTTGGAAAACGCATTTTCTTTACTAAAGAGCTGCTACCAAGTATAACCACTGATCACTGTTTCACAGACCTAATAATAAAATAAGGCATGTGATTTTAAACAGTTCACAGATGGACAAATTAGAGACCAAATGATTTGTGGTATAACCAATAACCTGGCAAAAGAAAGATTATTGTAAGTAATTACCCTCCTCCACAAATATCTAGTTCTTTGAAGTGTCTAGTACAACTGGGCCAAACAAATAAAAACTTAACATATCAAACTTAAAGAGAAAATGAAAGGGCAAAGGTCAAACACCAGATTTTTTTTCACAACTGAGGTAGAGGTAATCACAACCCATGCCAAAAGTGCTCAATACATCAGATCCAGTAAAACAATAAATTTTGCTATGGCCTGTTGCATATATTCCAAGAAATATTGGAAATATTCAGAAATATGCCTTGGGGAAAGGTTCTCAGGATGACAGAGAAATAAAGTTATTTTGAGGCTTCTTAATGGATTTAAAAAGCAAAGTTCTCCAGCTGATTGCTTTTTGACATGGAAAATGCAAACACAAAAGCATTTCAAGACTAACACTGCAGCTGAGTGCACTGCAGTCTGAGTAAATCAGTACAAGAAGATTACTGGGAAAATACAAAACTAGATACAAAAATCAGTCAACGTTGCCTTGCCTACCATGACTGCTACAAAGTGGAGTTTGATATAGTGGAACAGGAAATCCAACGTATGCCAAAGCTGATGAGGAGCCCCAGCAAATTGGGACAAACAGGGTGCAAAAATATTCTTAAATAATTTGCTGGAGAGTTTAACAGACTGGGATGTACCAGGAATGAAAATTATATTCCTGTAACTGGAGTTCCTCCAAACGATCTCTGTACATTCAAATTCTTTGAATGCAGCAGCTTAATCTAGAGTAATAGTGCTCGTGGGTGTGTCATCTAGCCTCACAGATTTGCTAATTTGGCTGTGGGGGAGCAGTGGCAGCATTAATTGCTGTACCTTGCAGAGCCATGCAGCACCATCCAGGCTAAATGACAAGGCTGAGTGTGGGGCCTTGCTGGCACGCAGGGTCACACTCATGGATCAACCCTGTACATCAGCCCTATTCGGGATCAGGCCTACAGACTGACCCTGGCTGCAGGATCTGGCCAGGCCATGGACTGGCTCTGTGTCCTTCGCCTATCCTATGGGCCAGACAATTGAGCACCATTGCACTAGTAGAACTTACAAATAGCAGTGTCTGCTGAAATGCCCCGGTGCCCTTAGCCCTTTTCAGAACAGGGCTAGTAAAGGGAGTATAGCATTTCAAACTCCTTGTTTTTTTCCAAAGCCTCCTCAAGTCCTGAAAGCAGGACTTTGTGGAAGAGGGAACAAGGATTGAGAAGCCTGAATGTGCAGAGGTCATCTTGATGCATTCCAGTGACAGCTGAGTAACTTTCATTTCCTCTTTAGGCAGCCTCTCCACATTCCTCCTCTTGGGACTCTGCGAAGCAGTACCCCTTCCTTTAAGATAGTGGTACGAATCAGCCTGGCCTAAGATCTACAATGCGGCTTACTAAATTATGTGTGTGATCTAGATGCTGGCCTCACTTCTACAGATTGTTACCATCTAAAGCACCTGGAGTTCAGGCTGACAGCATGACCTGAGGGCAAGGTCTTGTGCAAGAGGACCATAGGTGTGTTTCTAATATTCTTCAGAACCTATGGGCTGCACTAACTTATATCAGGGCTAGGGTCCCTTCAGAATCAGTCTTAAATGGCAATCTGATATCCCCTGCCCCTTTCCTCAGTCCTGTGTATCCCTAAATATATCTTGGAGCAGGAAGGAATCAGGCACAGAAAATGCAAGAGACTGAAACTTCTGTGTTTAAACTTCCCGGAGAAATCTCCTCAGCACCTGAGATGTATCAAAGTGTAAGAAGTGTCAAAGTGGGGCAGAAATAATTGCAATACTACTTTCATCTGGAGTAATATTAAATGACTGAGGTAGAGAAATTAATCATTAGTAGTACACCACCAGACTTAAAACATGCCCGCTTATTCACTGAGGGCTCAAAATACACAGACACCTAGCATGCTATAGTAGGTCACTACAGAAGGAACACATGTGGAAAACAAAAAGTATTGGATTTGTAACTAGAAAGCCACTGAAATTCACAGGAAGCTATTAAAACATGCTCAGTTAGTTGAAGTGTAGTCTTCTCATCTTTTCATGCATATGCAGGTCATCTCCTTTGTTATTAGATTCAGGCGTTATTACTAATCTACTCTGTTTTATGGGTGACAGTTTCCATATCCATTATGTTTTATTTGCATTCAATATTACAATAGCCAGTGAAAATTGTTTCTGAACATAAGAACAGCGTGTTATTTTGTAGCTAGAACCCATACTGTGTGACTGAAGCTGGGAAATAAAGATCCTCCTCTAATCAGCACTGCTTGGTATTACACTGAGTCTGTAGATCAGAAAATGACTACTATGTCCCAGAGACTGCTGGTGGCTGGCAATGTTAACAGGCTGAACCAAATAATCATCTTACAATTTCTACTTGAAGCTGAACTTGTGATTCAAAATTCTTTCAACGAACCACCAATTAGAAGAGATCTTTAGCATCCCATCTTGCGAAAGCATGCAAATTAAGCTGTGAAGCAGGAGAGTAAAACATACAGGAAAGTGAAAAGCAAGTGCACCTCGCAGAAGGGCAACAACCCCTTCGTCTAACACACAGAGAACTGATTTAAGAGATCCATTCTTAAGATACATCACATACAGCCAAAATGGAGCAAAGTTTTCAGTCCCCATTGTATGAACTCAAAGCTCTCTCTTCAGACGTACATGTAGGTGTAAGTGTTTCCTACGAAAACTCTACTGGAATCAAAGTTCAGTTTTAATAATTTGCTCCACTGTAAAATATGGAAAAGGGTTTATTTACCCTGAAAACTTTCTATCCTAGGAGTAATACCCAGAACTCCCTTCAAATTGATATTGCAGAATGGAACATCAAACTTAATTTGTTTCAAATGATCTCCCTATGAAGTGAAAATATTAAGTAAAAAGCAGTTATATTGGCAGCATGACTCTCTATCAGGACAGCGTGACAAGTGCTGCAAGCAGGCTCAATAAGAGCAGCAGGACTTACAGATCTCTGGGGACCAGGCCTATATTTTTCTTGGGTCTTTGTTTCACATCTACACCATAATCTTCTGGTACTTATATTCTGTGTCACAGCGAGGGGTCCAGAAGTACCAGAATATGTAGACTGCCTCTGAACTTCACACCTCTGAAAATTTCTGCTGCAGCTCTTATCTTCCTGCTTCCTGTTGTAAAATCTAAAATGGCACCTCCCAGGGTTTATACAGCTGCTCGATTCATAATGCAGACTTTGAAACATTTTCTGGTACATTTAAATACTGCTTTGAAATTCCCTTAACTGTATATTCTAATTAAATATATTTTTCTGCAGCCATCTAAAGCAGTACTAAAAATCACTGCAGTTTTCCTTTAACAAACATTCTTGTGAGCTGTTGCTTCCTGCTGCAAAAGACTGAGGGCCAGACATTCAACCCCATCACAAGCACTCTACATAAACACATAAAAACACTCATAAAATGCATTTCTGTTTACAAAGCAGAGATGCGAATGAATTAATACTCTGCACAGAACCAGTGTGATGTTAATAAAATATATTCAACCTGCAAGAGTTTTTAATCAAACCTTAAATTATTCTCCCTGCCCCCCACCTCCAACATGGATCAATAGACTCCTGTGTTTTTTGCCTGCAACCACTTAAAGTGGTGTAAGTGTCAAGTCCTGCTGCAGAAGCCTGCTGGTCACACTAGGAATAACAGACCAAAAGCAGGAGAAACAGTTCCTAAATCAAGTGTGGGCTCTTGGGGATGAACACATTTCCAAATGATGTAATTATAACAATATGTCATTCTCTGTTGAAGAATTAATACAGCATTAAAATAAGGAACGAGTGGGTAGGAAATATAAACAAAAATGACACAATATTGTTTCATGCCAGTTTCTGCCTGTTTCCACTCAGACTAAACGTCAAAAAGTGAAAAAAAGTCTCACTAACAATCAAGAGAATTTTTGCTGAAGTCGGACCCCAGAGTACTGGAAACACATTTGACCTTGTAATACAAATAAAGAAAGTAACCCTAATGAAGTGTGCACAGAGCCTGGGAAAGATAGGCTGTGGGCAGTCTCAGCCCCATATAAACACATATTTGGCATTTAAGAACAGCATGCAGAGCTGGCCTTATGAACCCTCAAACTAGGCAGCCTCATGTCAGAGGAGGCAGACATAAGATTATTTTATTTTCCCCCTACATAAATTTAGTGTTGGATCCTTTAGTTTCATTTAGCACACAAGAAGCTCTAATACTGACCCCAGTTGTTCGGCCCTAAAGCTACACTGGTTAATGAGCTCTCAAATAAATGAGCTGACGGCAAACATATAGGGAGTAAATTCAGCCAAAGGCATGTGTGTGCACAAGTGAAGCAAGTGGTATCTGGTTCAGACCTGAGTTCTCAGTATGGCTACAAATCTCTAACAGCTTCCAAAATGAAGTCATGTAGTTCTGTCAAAACTAAATAAAAACTATTGTGGCTTTGATATAATCCAATTATAAGAACTATGTGTATCATTATTTACCCAACTGGCATGCGGGTGGAATCTTGGGAGACAGATTCATGTTTGGCAAAAATGCATGCAACTTCTCTACAGTCAATGTAGCTGCACCCCTCACACCAGAAATGAAGTTAATTCATGCTGTCAGCATTGATATTACCTGGAGATAACACTGTTTCTGTTCAGAATGGTAACAGTCTAGGCAGTTCTGAAAAATAAAGCAAGGTTACTTGCAAATCCTTCCCCACAAAATGAAGATTGGAGTGTGTAGGGGACACTTCCTGCCCTCCTCCCCAAAAAAATAAACAACAAAAAACAAAACCAGAAAACAAACAAAAAACAATAAGCTCAAAAAGCCCAAAACAAGGAATTCTGGGTGCTGGGATTTCTGGGTAAAGCAGGATCCACCCTGCTCTTCCTCTACTGCTGGGAATCTATGATGCCACTTCCTGGCCTGCTTTCCCACTGTCTCATCTCCCTCTGTTGACAGACTCTGGGCTTCTTCCCTAGGCAGCAGCAGCTAGAAGCAAAGAAATCATTATTTGGAGCCTAGAGTGGTGCTGTGTTATAGAAGAAAATGTTAAGATGGGTAAAGAAGCTCTCCTCCTTATTCAGTGGCACCTTTGTAAATGAACTGATTGGCTAAGGAGGTATGACAGGTACCACTGAGTAGAGCTGAGAAAAGAAAGACAAGGAAGCAGACAGAAACCAAGTATAGTTTCATTACAAGCCCTCATTGTAGGATCTTCCATTCTTGAGTTAGTCCACAGAGCCATCTACACAGCCCCTGCGCCCCTCCCCCACCCATTTAAAACTTTCTGGAAGACCCACAACTTTCATGACACACAAAAAGCCTACCTACTCAGCTATCTACTTATTTGTTTAATTTGTATAACCGATCTGTTTAAACCTACATGGAAAAAAAGACTGAATGTCAAAAGGGAGAACAGACCTTAGACTTAAAGCTGGGGCTATGACTGTGGAGAAGGCAAGGAGCTCACATGATGCAGTGATAAAACATATATAGGAGATGTACATGTTACTAATAAGCCATGTAACTGTCATTACATTGATCATGTACTTGTGGATCTCCCCAGTCCTTTACCTCTCCTTGGTCTTTTCAACTGTATGTTTTTTCAAGGCAGGTGATAAATTTTGGGTGCTACCACAGTTTAAATAATCACCTTAAGAATAAGCCTACCTATACTTAGGGTCATAAAGAAACAAAAGGACCAAAATTTACCCCAGTGTAATTCTATCTTTCCAACTCAGTCATAACAGGAATGATTTTGGCCCAATGCCTCCATTGTCCATTATATAACACTGATGTTCTAGTAGAACTTCAATTCATACAGAAATAGAAGCTGCCATTTCGATTTGATCTAGCAAATTATACTGCAACTTCTGTACTTTCTGGCTTTAAAAACACCAAAAAAAAATCTCATGGATTCATACAGCAGATGTTAGCTTGTGCTCATGGGATTTGTTTCCTCATTCAATGGCATGCTTGTTCATTTGATCCATGGTAGGTCACTTGTTCTTAAAGTTTTGGCTCACTCATTCAATTTTAGAAGGGGGTGGGAAGAAGTCCCAACCTCATGTGCCAAGGACCATATAAATGTAGAAAGATGGCCACCCTTTACCCTGAGAGCTTGCAATCTGATTCAAGGCAAGAGACAGCAAACTTTAGGAATGGGAAAGGGGGATTGAAAGAAACAACAATAAAAACATGTCATTATCACAGTCCATTATGTAGTACAACTAAATTGTTTTGAGTCTTTATATTTCAATTTTGAAGTAATTAGTTATTGCATACAAATGAAGGAGCTAACTAATAACCTGGGGAACCTACTTCCTCAAGCTATTACTGCCTGTTTAAAAATCAATTCAGCACTGATATAAACAAGAACAACTACAGCAGGATAACAGAGAGACAAATATTGCAAATGTTTTTAATCTTTCAGACAGACTGAAGAGTCTAAACAAATACCAAATGAGGTCAGAAAGAAAGTATGCTCAATCCATGTTTTAATTCAATAGCTGTACTACTGCAGTTTTACACCTTTTTCTGAAGCATCTATTGTTTACTGCTGGATGGCGGTGGTTTGGGTATTGCAATATTTTTTGACATGCAAAATGCCCCCAAATAAGACAAGCCCCTAGAGAAAGTCTTTTTAAAGCTGCAGCCTGATGCAGAGACCTTGGACAGCCCCTAATACACCCAGCCCCTGATTGAAATTGGGATAAAAGGAAGAAAAGAAAAAAAATGGTTTAAATTGGGGAAAATAATAATACATTCCTGCGGCAGTGAGGGAGGGAAGGAATCGAGGGAGTAAGGCTGGGACTAGGGAAGGGGTAGGCACAGCCTGTTGGGGACTCCTGGAGCTGCAGCAGGGAACAAAGCAGAGGAAACTGTTGAGGGGGGGGGCATGGCTCTTGCTGCTACGTGCACCCTGGGAGGACTGCAGGCTTGGGGGCTGAGCTGGGCTCTTCCCAGGGGGCACACGCCACCAAATTTGCATTCAGGATGATCGTCCAGCACAGCCCCCACAGCCCTCCCAGGGTGCACATAGCAGCAAGAGTCATGCCCCATTGCCCCGTCCCACTTACAGTTCCCTCCAATGCTGGCATTGGGTGTGCCATGCCCCAAACCCCCCCGAGGCTCTGCTTGTCCCTACTCACCCCAGCCCCACGGCTGCACCATGCCATGGTGCAGGCAGCTGGTGTTGATTGCTCCCAGGACCACTGCAGCAGGGGCTGGGGTGAGTAGAAACGAGCAGAGCCCCAGGGGACACAGGGCATGGTGCAGCTTGTCTCTGCTCACCACAGTCCTTGCTGCTGCAGAGGCCCTGGGAACAGCCAAAGCCAGCTGCCTTCAGCTTCTGGGCAGTGCCGTGCCCCGAACCCCCCAGGGCTCTGCTTGTCCCCCACTAACCACAGCCTCTGCTGCAGCAGCCCCAGGAGCAGCCAACACTACCTGCCTGCACCACGGCACAGTGAAGCCCAGAGGCTGGCAGGAGTGGCGTGTGGCCAGACACAGAGGGGGGGACCTGACCCCGATCCCAACCCTGGCACCAGCACCAGCACCTCCTACCCCACCTGGGGTCAGAGCCGACAGCCCCATGCCCACGGGCAGCAGCTCTAGACCCACTGAGGTTGCTTAATCAGTTGTTGAGAAGTGGTAGTAGATGAGAGAATATCACAGGATACTCAACATTATTACTCTCACCAACTACCATATTTTCTTGACTGTAACACAGCCCTAAATATAGTATGCACACAGTCTTTGGAAGGCCCCAAGAAGAAACAAAGATCTGATTTGCAGTAAAGGTAGTACCTGAGTTCTGAGGTCTCTGGAGCTGCAGGCCATATGTTAGAGCTGGGAGCCACAAACTGGGGCCTGGGGTTTGGGGGCTGTGCACTGGGAACAAAAGGCAGGGCCTAATCCAGGTGTGCTGGCACTAGGGCTCCACAACAGATCCAGCCCAGCCCATGGCTCAAGAGCCAGCATGGAATCCTTTGCATATTGGGTCCAGCCTGGCATGAGCTCCTGAACCAGCACACAAGATAAAGCCTCAGGTCAGCCCTGCATGCCAGCCCAATCCAGTGAATGGTTGGGGAGGATGGCTCCCCATGGACCCAGAAATTTGATGCCAGGGCAGAGGGGGAGGTACAGGGTGAGAGTGGAGCAGTGCCAGCATTAATTGCCATGACTCCCATAGCCTCTGCAACTAACACTGCCACTGCTCCACCACCACCAAATTCCCAGACCCATGTGGAGCCCTTTACCTTCCATATAATGCACACCACAATTTTCTCTAGCTGGACTGGGGGAAAAGGTATAGTTTACTTGCAAGAAAATATGGTATTAGGAAACTTCCTAACTGAGTGGGAATTAATTTTTATTGACCTTTCATGCAATACAAACCCATGTCATCCCATGAGACTGAAATCAAACTAAATCAATTCCACATTATAGAAAATAGACTGAGATTGTAAACTAATCCTTGTTGTTATAGTAAAGCACTCCAATTAAGGATGCACAATACTTCCTGGAGATTAATGACCAACTAGGAGGAGCCAATTAATCCCAGCTGGTCCTTAACCTATAAGAAATCTGCTACACAAGGAGGATTGCCTGAACATTCAAAGCAATATTAATTTAAAATCACTGCAATCATATTGCCCCTGGTTGTTTCAAAAGAGCATCAGGTTCTATAAAAAGATTTGGAAAGAATAGTGGTCATTTGGACTAATCTATTTTTTTCCCCAAAATTTGTATAACAAATTTCAAAACAATGAGATGGACAAGACTGAGTTCTATTGTAAACATTTCTACAAAAACAAGGATGGATATTCTTTATGGTGGTAAATTCACCAGACTTGAAAGTTGAGTACTATGCTCATAACTGCTACAGCCTTCCTGTGCGACTTTATTAAAGACATTTCTTTGTACATCAGTTTAACTAGCTGTAAAATGGTACTAGTTTTGTTACACTGTTCACAGAAGTAACAGCAAGGCTTAATATATTAATATGGTAGAACCTGGATTGTTCCCAGGTTTTGGTTCCTAACCCCCCTTGCAAAGATGAGGGTTTGGACCAGACCAGGGTATATGCAGCCACAGCAAACAGGTACACAGGACCACACAGGGACGCTAGCTGTTTGCTGTGGCTGTTATTTCAAAGATCGCCACTCACCCAGTCAGCTGTACAGGATCTCCACTGTGCTCCAGCTGAATGAAGAAATAGCACCCTTTGAACTAAATGCCAAAGCAAGCCTAGCAATGAGCTGAACTCATTCTTACTTTGCAGTGGGATGGAAATTAAACAGGTTGCTAATCATCCCTATAAAAAAAATCTACTGTATGTGTAAAGCAAGTTCAAAATCTTGGATGGTAAGTGCTATCAACTGCAATTTTTTTTAAATGGAACAGAAGCTAAAAAAACTAGAGCAGTGGTTCCTAATCTGTAGTATGCATACCACCAGTCAGTGGTACACATTAACAGATTTATTATAATACTTTGTCTGACAAAAATTTGCTGATGGTACTAAGGTTGAACTGAAAAATGTGCTGGTGATACTTAAAGGTTGTAACATTTTAAATTGATGGTGCACAATTGGTCAGAATTTGGAAATCACTGAACTAGAGCATCCTCAACCTCACAGCGCACAGTCTCTTTCTTCGGGGCTACAAACAACTGCTTTCAGCCATGGGAAATGTATTTGTGTACCCCATCCTCATCTTTCTTGTCCCGTGGTTTGCATTATTTTCTTCTATGTTTAAAGTATACTATTTAACTTTATCTGCAACTTCAAGGTCTTCTCTCCGCCTAGAAATTTCCTCTAAAATTTCTAAAACTTGCTGCCTCAAGCTAAGCTCCTAAATCCAAAGTTAAATAAGTGGCCTCATTTCTAGAAGTGGCAAGCACTGAAGTTGCATTTCTAGTTATTAAGATGTCTAAACATGGATTAATTTAGTCATAGATGTTTCTTTTTGATTTCCATAACTGGAATCTAGGGAGGGCCCTCATGGCACACAAGGAAATGGCAAGTCTGAACCCTGCAATTTTTCAAGGATACTGTGCAAGCTGCATGGCTGACAGCAGAAACAGGAAGAAATAAAACTATAGAATGAAGTACCTTACTTTAATTTGAGTTTTGTGACCTTTAATTGGTCTGAACAGCCTCCTCTTCCTTGTCCCTTGACAGCTAAAGTGAAACTTTGCGTTGTTTCACTCTCACTCTGTATTAATTTCACTACATTTTGAAAGATAAGGTGGTTTTGTGTGTGTACAAAAAGAAAATCAACCAGCTGAATAGGAATGTTTCCCACCTGTGGTTTACATGCCAGGAACCTCCCCTGTAAAGTACAGAATTTATTTACATTCTGCTTGTTGAAAGGCTTGTCAAGTGCGCTGCCATATTCAGATTTAATCAGTCCTCTCCATTCATTTGGCAGCTCCTAATGCAAGAAACTGAGAACTCTTCCACTTGACTGAGTTCTCTCAATAGAAGAGCTGGCATTTCCTCACACAACTTCATCTAAGTGGAACAATAACAGTATCAGGTTGCCTTCTGACAATAACTCCAGTGTTATTTGGTGCTGCTGTCAGTCCACTTGTCAAATGCCTCAAGAGGAAGAATGTACAGACTTCCTAGGAATGTTTTCTCCTTCAACAAAAAATCCAAAAGAAATAATAATACATTTTTGAAGCAAGCAACACTCAAGGCTATCAGGACACTTGATGAACTTGACTATGTTTAACATGATAACTTTTCTACCTACACCTGGTGAGGTCAGCCAGTCTTACTACCACCATTTTACAGATGAGACTGCTGAAGCAATGAGAGGTTAAACAATTTTGTTTAGGTGACACAGTGAATAAGCAACAAAACTAAGAACAAGAATTCTGACTGTCCAACCCTTGCTCTATATGGGACAGCCTTCTTGCAGGTAGGAATTACACCCCATTGAACCAGTGGCCCTGTGTATTAGCGCAGCATTCTGGCCAAGCTAATTCTGTTGATAAATAGAGTATATTAGTCCAGGTGGAGTACTGTGCTAACCTGACTAGACTGCTTAATACCAGAGCTGTTCATTTAGATCTAGCTTGGAAATTTCTACATATGAGTACATTTTGCCATGTTAACATACTTTCTCCCACACCACTCGGTGGCATGTTCTGCCATCCTAAAAGACGACAAAGTGTGTGCATCCTCTCTGCACACAAATCCATGTACAAACCTTCCCCAGCCTCCCACTGGGATGGGGTAGAGATGTAAACATTGTTTAAAAATTATTTGTTTAACCTCCTCTAATTATATCAGTTAAACAGTTAATTGATAATACAGCAGTTTGGACATAGCTGCTGCCAGAAGCTGCTCCTGGAGCCCTCTGTGGAGGGGAGGAGGGCAGTTGGCGGTGGCAAGCCCAGCCAGACTACACAGCCCACCTGAGGCCCCACCCTGGAAGGGAGCACCTGTGAACGGGCAAGTAATTGCTTAATTGATGAGTTATGCTTTCCTCTTAGGCTATGGTTACTAGTCCCCCTCACCTCCCTCCTGCCTGCCCTGCCACTTTTTGGTTCCTGCTGAGGCATCCCACAGCTTCCCTTCCTCACTTTCCCTGCCAGACTGCACCCACCTTGAGCTAAATGATAACAAGTAAGATAACCTGTTATCACTGGTCTTATCAGTTAGGTGATTAATTAATTAAATTAACCATTTGATCATTTAACCTTTCACATCCCTAGCACGGTGGCCCCTGGCTGGCTGTGCAGCTAGCTAAGGTCCATGGGGCTGTGCCCAAGCATGGGGGTACATTATGGGGTGCTCCATGATACAGTACAGGGGCACGGCCTGGAGACATTGATACACAAGTCCTGGGGCTCACGCAGGGGACGCAGACACCTCTCTGCCCCCCCTCTTGCCCTGGTGCCTGCCCGCAGCTGACAGATGGGTGGAGGTGGGGCTGGGGATAGGGTCTGTGCTGGCTCTGCTCTGGGCGAACTCGGAGGCAGGGCCTGCTGGGCACTTGGCTGGAGCAGGTGAGCACTGGTCAAGTGTTAGTACACTTCCCTGTGAGGGAAGGGTGCAGGGGGCTGCAAAGGAGACAGGGATGCCAGAGGACAGCAATATAAACTGAATCAATAGGGGATCTAGTACAGAAGTTCTATTCACTGGTCTAACCTAAATCAATTAGATTCGAGTGCACATCAAAGCAGGTCTCTCTTAGAACAGGTTCCACCATTTTTAGACTGATCTACATATGCCAAATGTCAGTATAGTTACAGGTTTAGGTCAATTTCTGATCTCTTAGACAGCATTATGCGTAAAGACTGTACCTGGCCCAAGAAGAGAAAATTTCTCCTTTCTAATCACAATTTTTGTTCCATTGTAACATTTTCTAAGACTTTGTCTGCATAATGAAATGTTTGACGCTTAGTTATAGCACAACTATTTTTTTTAGAAAACTTCAGCCAAATCATTTGAACCAGTTTGAAGTAACATGAGTACAAAAACTGTCTCTATTAAGAAAAATTCCTTCTTGTGCTTGATTAAGTAGCAACCAGGTTAGTATTTTAAGTGTCAAATTATCAAAGAGTTCTTGGGTGAGTATAAAGCAAGTGGTAATAAAACCTGTAAGAAATCTGATCCTGAATAAAAGCACTGGTTGAAATGCAAATAATAATAGTTATTATTATAACAAATACATGTCAAGACAGCGCCTCACCACCTTCATAAATCTGAACACTTCTGTCATGGCCCAAATGCCCTGGTTATTTTTCAGCAAGCCAAAAGGCATTTATTTCCCTACTTTATAACTTCACATGGACAAACAGGCAGGTAATGAAACAGATTACATGCCTAATCAAGATCTCTGTAGAAGAGACGCTGTAACAGTTATTTGAATACTAAAAGAGGGAGGACTTTTGAAAAGTGGAGCTTGAACACACATTTGCATCAGATTTATGTTGTAATCCAGGATGGATTTCTATTTTTGTTTTCCAGTGACATAAAACTCCTGTTATCTCACGTTAATCGCCACACTTTCTCCCCTTAAGAATAAAACCTTTATGAAGGACAACTTCATAAAGTAAAGCCCTGACCTATCTCTGTTGAATTAGATTATTAATTCGTCTCTTCACAGTACTCCTGTAAAGTTCTTCCTAGCTTGCTGCACACAATCCCCAAAAGAAGTACACAGAAGGATTTAAAAAAACAACAACCATTTCCCGAGTCTCTACTAGTAAAGGACGAGCAGGTAGACTGGATCTTCCTTCTTCCAGTATCTGAAATAGGATATCCAAACGACATTCCTCAATCTAGATTTCTTCAGAGCTCATAAACTTGTCTTGAAATCATACTTAGCAGGCATTTTGAAAAGTCAGAGCTCTTCCTTTCTTGATACTACTGAGAAACAGTGCTTGAAATAACATCCAACTTCAGACTCCTTTGTATTCATGAGCTGAGAGTCAGTTGGAGGCTCACATCTAGCACATCTAGATGTAATGAGACACCTAGCTATCTAGATGAGACACCTGAACCAGGATTCATTACACAAAGGGTTTAATTTAATTTTAAAATGTAAAAAATTGTCCTGTTCAGCCTCCTTGTTGATAGGTATTGGTAATACTGCTTTGTAGGTCATTCTTCTTTGCTGACAATGCTACACTAACAGCCCACAAAGGTGGCCAACTCCAAATACTCATGAATCGCCTCTCCCATTCTTGGAGGACATTTGCCCTCACCATCAGCATCAAAATGTCAAATGCCTGAAGACTAAACAGTGCCTTATAGGATTGTTTCTCAGGACAGGGCATTCACCGGTCACCATCTATCAGTGTTGACAACACACCTCGAGGCAGCGAACAAGTTCTGCTACCTTGGATCCACAGTTAGTGACAACCTGTCACTGGACGAAGAGCTAAATGTGTGCATTGGAAAGGCAGCTACCACTTTCTGTAAGTTCTCCAAATGAGTCTGAAACAATACAAAACTTGCAGCCAAAACTAACCTGCTTCTATGCAAAGCCTGCATCCTCAGCATCCTTATGTGTAGCAGTTAGACACAGTCAGCATATGTATATCAAGAAAAGAAGTTGAAGAGCCTCCACATACTGTCTATGGCACATCCTTGATACTGAGTGGCAAGACAGAATCACCAACACAAAGGTCACTCAGAAAGCCAACCTGCCAACCATCACTGTACTCAAACAGCGGTGCCTACACTAGCTTGTCCATCTTCACAGGATGGAGGATGGACACATCCCAAAGGACATCCTGTATGGGCAAATTACAGATGGGGAGAGAAGAGTAAAATTGCACTTCAAAGACATCTGCAAGCAGGATATGAAGGCTTTTTCAAATCTACCCAAACTTTTGGGAGACCTTAGCAAGAGACAGGACAAATTTGGACTCCATGACAGAGAAGGGAGTATCACATTATGGTCAAAAATGGAAAAAATGGTCACTCGAATTAGAACAGAAATGTAACTCAAGGAAACGGTCTGTCAATACAGCAGCCCCTGTATACTTGTGACCACTGTGACAGGACCTGCAAGTCTAACATCAGTCTTTATAGCCACAAGAGAAAATGCACCACCAGTCAGTAGAACAGCTGCAATATCCACCATCACTTGCTGATGAATGGATGCCATATATGGGTCATTTTTAAGTTTATCGTACACTTCTAGCTATAAAGAAAACAACTTTTATTTTTCCAGCAAAGGTGATCAAAAGGAAAAAGGTCATAATTTCAATAAAGGAAAAAGAAACAGGAAGATGCCTTCATGATTAAAACTACTTGGCATTCTTTTCACTTATCCTTCAAACACAGTTTTAGGAGTGCTTCTCCACCAACACGCTATTCCACAACAATTTATTAATAAATTGTGGCCCAATGCCCATCTGCCCTTTGTAGGCTGATCTTCATAGTACAATGGTCTTGAGTTTTTGGGGAATGGGTCATCTTTTTTATATGTGTTACTACTGTGCCTAGCATAAAGAAGTCCTGTTCCATGACTAGTATTCCTTGATGCTATGACGGTAAATAATTTGAGAAACATTTTGATGGAGGAGAAGTTATTGGCTTTATACACCTGCCAAGGGAAGTTGTTAATATGTAAGCAGCAGCACTGAAAAAGGCAAAGAAACTTTTATGCAAAAAGTTAACAAGTAGGCAAGGAATAACCTCCTCATACAAGCAGCAGTATAAGATTTCCAAATTATATGATAGTCTTAGTCTTCTCAGGGCTTTAAACCATAATTCTGTTATATGGTCACTATAAACAAGCATGAGTCCTATCCACACAGATTAGCCAGAGTGGCATGATTGTGCTATAAAATTAATTCTACACTATCTTTCAGCCTGGGCACAGAAGTTTATAACATTTCTGTAGAATGAAGTACACTGAAAAGGAGCAGCAGAGGGCAAGGATGCTATCTTGAATAAATTTTCAGTAAATCATATGAACTCCAGCAAAATCTACCCTAAAAAGGGAGCAGATAGAAATCTACTGCATCAGCTCTTCATTCTAGATAAAGACTGGAGGCAAGAGGCGCTGACATAACATAACAAACAGATTTATCTAAATTAATCTTCCCTTTTCTTAGATGGACTAAAATACTATCTTCTCTCTCCCATAATGAACAGGTTCTAATTCACAATGAATGGGACTCTCTGAAGAAACAAATATTTTGGTAAGGCAGCCTCTGGTACATGGTATCAAGGTTATGTAATCATAACTCTAAAGCACTGTAGTCTCAAGATGATACTGTCTTAAGCCTAACTGAATTATGTGCTGAGGTCAGAATATCTGAAAGCAGAATCCGATACAATCAGAGGCAGTAGAACGAGCCTCTGGAACAGACAGAGGACCTCTTTTCTTCTAGCAACTCTGATCAGCTAAAGTGTGTAGATGACCTCTGCTACAGGAACAGTAGCTACAAAATGGAGGGATCCTCTTAATGGAAAAGGGGAACAATTCTCAGAGCTCTCCAAGCAACATTTTGTGGAAACCTATTGCATCTATCACATTTGATGATTTAGTCTTAATGTAAACAAACATGTCTGCAGAGCAAGCTGGCTAACTTCACACATATCCACACGTCAATCTACCTAAACCATTCATCCTTTGAATAGAGTGGTCTGATCATAAAGCTTGAGGAGAATTATCCAAAAGTCAGGGTAATAATGTGCCACAAGCTGCACATTATGGAAAAAAGTATGAACATTCAAACATGTTCTGAGTAACAGTCCCATAGGGCACTGTCTAGTCATCAAACATTTAACATTTTGAGAACAAGCCGCTTAGTAAGGCTCTAAGGGATTGTGGCTGCTAGGAGGCAGAACAGGGTCAGGATAATTTTCTGTGTTGAAGTCCCAGCTGACCCCGGTTTCCCCTACTGTCAAGCTCCAGACCTTTCACCTTAAGCCAGAAAGAAAGAAGCTGGGAAGCAAAAAGGCAAAGGACCATGAAGCTGGGGTAGAAAGGAACTAATACTTTTAAAGTAGCTACATCTAGAGAGTCTGGTGTATGGCCATGGGGTGGTAGGCTGGCAGCTAAGCTACCCACCCACATTGAGAGAGTGCTTCTGCTGCACAGTGGTGCTCTAAAGAGCAACAGGACAGTGATTAGCAAGGAAAAAAGATTTCCCCAGCTGCCAGATGAGATCCTTTGGCACAGGGGGTACATGTGATGCAGGGTTGAATCCTATGCCCCCTAAATTGAAATGGTGGGTTTTTTCCGCCAGTGTTCACATCAGTGGGCTTAAATCTCATGAAATGCCCAGTGCCCTATTCACAGTAAATTACTGCAGGGGGGTGCATCCACTGTGCTGATCTCCTTGTACTAAATTATAGCAGGGGATGCCTGCCTATAGCTCACAGCTTGCTGAAAGGTACAGATGACTGAAAGTGGTGCAATTTCATTAACTTAAATAATTTACTTGTCATTTCATTAATTTCATTACTTTCATTAATTTGTTTGCATATTTTATACACATTTAATTTTAATTCTAATTTTTTTATCAATATTAAAATATATAAATTCTTTTCATTCCTATCTTTCTTCTTTTCATTTTTATTCTTACCTCATCTTTTTTTTCC
This sequence comes from Crocodylus siamensis, assembly GCF_052110815.1. NCBI lineage: Eukaryota > Metazoa > Chordata > Crocodylia > Crocodylidae > Crocodylus > Crocodylus siamensis. The sequence goes on along the minus strand of NC_143396.1, from coordinate 223,680,258 downwards.
TATTTCTGTCATCAATTACATTTATTTTGTGTGTAAACATGCTTGTTTTTTTTTAAATTTCACTCAACCACGCTTACGAACAGGGCATTGAAACTCTCCAATCACTTACAATATATGCACAAATGTTATACAGGTTGCAACAATTACTGTTTCGCTCATAGCAGCAATCGCTTGGGTTAAGGGGGTTGATTAGGTAGGGCTGTTGAACAAGGTTCATTAGCATTATAACAGCCCAGTTCTTCCTGTTTCAAATCCTACACACCCCAGGTTCCTGTAACCAGCCTTCGTGTAAGGTCTTGGGGTTTCAGTTTTTGGGGGGATTACCCATGAAATCTGTCATGCACTCAGGGCAAAAAAGGCAGGTGCTGAGCAGAAGACTGAATGGACAAATCCTGACTTCCACCCCTCTCCCCTGACCAAATAGACCCCCAGGAGCACAGTTGTGCAATTGATAGGTTGCTGGGGGGAAGGAAGGGGTGCATCCCCTCATGGTCCCGTCAAGCCACATCATAAGCTGCCAGGCAACGAACTTTGGGTGTGTGCAGCAGTGAGCCATTAACAACTATCCTGCTGGACAATGGGTGATCTCAGGGACAATATTTTACCTGCCCCAAACTGTCCCTCAGGCATGGGTGACTGGTGCTTCCCAAGTCTGGGGAGGGACACCAGATCACCGACAGGGGGGTCCCTCAGTGGCTGATCGCCGAGCCAGCAGTGAAACCGGAAGTACACTTCCACTGGCATTCACGGTTTTACGGCTGGCGCTTCCAGGGGGTGCACGGCTGATCTCACAGGGTGCATGTGCACTCCCGTGCACCCCCTACATGTTACCAATACCCTCAGGCAAAACCTGCTTGCCTGCTTTCCCTCATTTAACCAGAACATTTCAAGCAAACATAACACACTTCCCCGTTCCAGAACAAAACACACTTCAGATCCCCAAGTGAAGCACCCTTCACTCCTTCACTACCAATTTTTTTTTGTCAGTTTCCTGATACTGATAGTCAATATTTGTGCGTGCTGAATGGTCTTGTAGGGCACACAGAGGGCAAGCTTCTCTCTGCAAAACAAGAGAAGGGAAATGTAGCAACTTGTTGGCCCTGGACTTCTCCTTCCAGGTCTGCTGGACCTGCTCCCTACTGACTTCATGGGAGTTTCTAGTAGCAAAGTCTTCTAAATCATCCTACCAGCAGCTAGTTGGAGCGAATCTGTTCACGATCTAGTCAAACTATTCTGGCTAGAATCCCTGGGGTCTTATTTTCAGAAGCTGGCTGCTAGCTGCAGACTAGGGGGAACTGGCTTAATTGAGTTCTCTTTTTATTTTTCTTTGAGGTGTTTTGTTTTTGCCCTTGTTTTATTGCTGCTGCTGACCTGCTTTCATTAATTTATTTCTGCCCCCCACCCTTGAAACTCTGATCCAAGTGAAATTCTTCGGTGCCCTGGGCTCAGGCCAGCCAGAAGAGTACTTGGGCTCAGGGCAGGGAAGGAAAGCACCATAGTTTAGCTCCAGTTGCTCTCTCAGTGTCTCCAGCCCAGCACAGCCTGCTCACCCTGTGCCTCCGGGGGTTGCAGGCACTCTCCTTAGAGAGGATTGCAGCTTTGTTGCTTGCTTGATAATTGACCTATAAACCTGGGGGGGCAGATTCCCAATGAGGCAACAAAGGAGCTCAATCCCTGGTCATTTGCAGCACCGAGAAAAGCTGTCTCGAGCCTTTTGGGCAAGACAGCCCTGCCCAGGATTCTGCCACTGCCACTGCTCAGCAGCTGTCAGTCTTCTTCAAATCATCGCTGCTCAGAAGCAACCCTTTCCAGAGTAGTGTCCTGCCCCGGATTTACATAAAAGTGCAATTTTTGCATCATCCATCATATCCAAAGGGTGCTTGAAGAACTAGAGACATGTTACCAGCCTAATCAGTGATTTCTGTCTTGTTACCGGGCTCAGCATCTCATGCAAATGAACTCTTCAGCACAGGCCCCAATACCCTTGCCCCAAAATTAACTGACTTTTATCTTTGTTATGCCACTGAATTTCTCAGAGCCTGGCTAGCTTTTTAGCTTGATTACTTTAATCAATAAGAAGTGATAGAGTAGAATTATAAACTCTATTAACTTTTAAATGTTGCTGACAAGCCCTCTAGATGTGCTTCCCTATCCTTCTTATTTATTAAAATGATCTTCAGCTAACTGCAGGTGCAAATAGGGAAATGAACCGGGGGGGGGGCAGTTGGTGGAAGGGGAGGGGGCGTGGGTTACACGCAGTGCTTGTCTCACCCTCTAGAGACCCTTGTGGGTGTCTGCACTGGACCATGGTTGGCGGGAGAGGGAACAAAACTGCTTTTTTCCAAGGCATGAGAAAAACAAGAGCACAAGGACATCAGCCCATCCCTCCAGCATGCACCCCCTAACCCAACTCGGCCGAGGGGGAGGTGTGGGTTCAAGGGTGCAGAGGAGGCTGGAGTCCACCCCCAGCAAAAGGTATCAGTGTCCTCCTGTGCTGTGGGGATCCATCTACCTGCAGCACCTGCCTGTGGCATCCCTGCCTGGGGTCCTGATCCAGTCATTGGTATTCACCAGGACACCCCCTGGTATCCTAAAACCTTAATTACAAACACAAATACCTGCAAATTGTAGCAACATGTGGTGGACAAGGGGGCTCACTATACATCGAGTGAATTACCATGTACACGTAACAGATTAATGGCTGCAGTGTTCCGAGTTGCAACGTTGTAAACCACATTGGGATGTGGTTTAGTTTATGATGATGCAAACTCATTTTAAACCCCCAAAACTTGCATATGTGTAAAGTGTAACACCATTAAGCCACATAAAGGGAAATTTTCATTACATGTATATTGTCTGGGTGTCACATGTCCAAGCACCCAGGAAGCATCAGGTGGAGTTGCCCTAAGGCTGCTGGAATAGGCACAGACAGAACAGCAGCTCCCCATTTCAACTTATGGTACTTCACAGGAAGCACCATGAGTTATAATGATCCCCCAGACGCAAAAGACATTCACCTGCAAGACCGTTTCAGGCTGGACATAAGGAAGAATTTCTTTACTGTCCGAGCCCCCAAGGTCTGGAACAGCCTGCCATTGGAGGTGGTTCAAGCACCCACATTGAACACCTTCAAGAGTAAATTGGATGCTTATCTTGCTGGGATCCTATGACCCCAGCTGACTTCCTGCCCTTTGGGCAGGGGGCTGGACTCGATGATCTCCCGAGGTCCCTTCCAGCCCTAATGTCTATGAAATCTATGAAATCTGTTGGGCCCAAGGGTTGGAGAATCAAGGTGCTGTTCAGAGCGGTTTGAGCCTGCAGCCGCTCTCTCCTAGCAATGCTCCTTTCCCCTCACAGCCCTGGCACTGTTTTCAGAATGGGAGAGGGGAAAGGGAGCTTGTTCTGGGGGTTGTCCAACTGGTGCTGCAGCATGGGGTGGGTGAATTGAAGCCATCTCCCACCTCAAGGGGGCTCCAATCCACCCGCCCGATCCTCCAGCGCCGGCTGAAGACAACCCCCAACCAAACTTCCTCCATTCCCTTCCCCGCTTCCATTCTGAAGACAGAACCAGAAGCAGGGCTCAGCTGCATCAGCCCCGCTCTGCTCCCAGCATGCACTGATACAACTTACTGAAGGTGCTCCACTTTGGAGCACCTTCATCTGAACCCTCACGCAACAAGGCTATTCCTTGAATCGAATATTAAGGATCCTGCATGTATCCCTAACACATTTGATAAAGATATCTGAAAGATTATATTACTCCTTTCAGTTCTGTTCCTGTGAAAAGCAAAACCCCCAGAATTTCAAATATTTACATTTTATTTTTGTATGCCTAAAGAGAATATGATAATTTATTATGTTATCATCACCACCTGAGTTCAACCAGTGCTATTACATAAAATGGCATTTCCTAATTGTAGCACCCCTCTGCACACAGTACCACACTTGTTATGCCAAGCTTTTAAACACTGTGCATCAGCCACTCTCAATAGAAAGGTTATCGCCATACTAATTTATTCAAACACTAAGCTCATGCAGGGTGTCATCTCCAATTCTTCTCTTGTAAAAGCAGCCTGCCATTAAACTGAATGTTGGATTTCACAATGAGATCCCTTGTTGTGTACAATAAAAATGCTACTAAAAACACAGGGCCACATCCCTAAAGGTTGTACATCAGTGTTGCTTCACCAGCTTCAAGGAAGCAGTACTGATTTATACCAACTGTGGCCAGTTTTTCAACATGAACCAATGGGAAAAAATGAAAACAGGTTAGAAAAAGGTAGCTGCAAATTTACTTTTAACTCAGCATACCAAATCTATTGTTATGACACACATTTCTAAGGCACTATGACCAAAATCTGAGAATCAACAGCAGAAAAACAAAAAACAAAATCAACCCCCCGAAAACCTGCTGATTTCTTGAATCAACAGGAAAAAAAACTGCTCAAAGGACAGAGCACCTCCTTTCTGACCAAACTAAAAACTTCCAAAAATCAGGAGAACATTGGCCAAAATTTTAAAAAAAGGAATTGGAAATACGGTAGTTTATTGGAAATAGGGTAATCTCAATCGACTGTCTCAGTTTTAACTCGTCAGCTAGGTATATTTTAAGAAAGTGTGTTGACAATATTTCCACAGGTAGCAGATGTTCTGAAAAGCTGTCACTGGAATCAAGCAACATAGCATTGTTAACGGAGCTTGCTGTTTGAAATCCTCACCAAGTACCCTGAGTTGTAATGTGAATACCAAAACACGAATTGGTAGTATGGTATTTTCACATCCACATAGCATGTTAATTGGTTATTGCTTGCTATTCCCGAACCAAATGAAGCTATCAAAAAAGACTCATGATCAGAACAGGAATCCACAGACAAGCACAAAACAAACCATTAGTATGGCCAGTAATTTAATAGGACCACATAGAGGGGACTGAATGGATTTGTTACATCAAAAGGTTGTCTGAAGTCCGTAATTGTTTTATTTTTATAGCCAAGTATCAAGTGTTTTAAGTTTTCAGTTCAACAAAGGAGGCTGGCAAGAGAGGAAAGTCACCCCCAGCAAGGTGCCAATCCTCAAAGTAACTCATTAACAAAGACAGAGTGCTAAAATAAAATACATGAAAAGGCTAAAGGGGATCCACTCCCCCCTCCTTCCCTTCACCTAACAAGAGCAACCTTTTCCACAAATAAGGACTAATGAGGTGTAAAAGATGGTACAGGAACAAACACCACAGTATGTTAAATATTTCAGAAGGAATAAACAACAAGCTGGCATGTCTGAGTTTTTGGGGACCAGTGTACATGTAACCTCACTTTGCAGGAAATACAAAAAACAGAGAATGTAAACAGAAGACAAAACTGAGGTACTGAATAAAGCAAGGCACTGGGTGGGGAAGAGAAAGAGGCAAACCAGCAAACATTTCAATGGAGAAAAATAACGAGGGCTAGGGTTTTTTTTTAGGAGACCTTTCACATGCAATAACAAAAATGTTGCAGAATAGAAAAAACACATTCCTAGCTTTGTTTAGATTTACTGAAAGAGGATCTGTTGAGCCAAGCGCCCCCCAGCCCTCCTGCAGAGCACAAACACAAGAAGGAAAATGACACTAACTCCAATATTTTTCCCATCTTCACAATATAATTAGGAACAGCAAAGAGCCAGTTGCTGTTAGTCAATTTGTTCAGGGTTTTAATTGGCCCCCTTCAGCTTCTACTGTTACGTATGCAGGGCAGCCAAGGCTGAGCCCTGAAGACATTTAACGCCCGTCTTGCACAGAAAAACCTGTTACGTTAGATATAAACAAAAGAAGTGCTGGCACGTAAATGGTTGACCTGGCATAACTGACAGAGGCAGATGCAGCAACATGAGAATGTTTCCAAAACATGTGAAGAGGAAGGGGGAAGAAAGAGCTTTGGGTGAGAAAGAAAACTTGTTTCCAGCTGTGGCACTTGAGACCCAAAAGGATTTAAAACGATAAAGGAAGAGATATTCATTTTCATTTACACTGGAGAGCTGGAGTTCACATGAAATGCAGTTAGAGATAAAATGGCCCCAAGCCACTGCATTTCTATAGCACCTTCCTTCTTTACCAAGATTATAACTTATGTATTAGTAACCTAGGTATTAATGAATTAGGTATTATCCCCATTTTACAGCACAGAGAAGTTGTGATTTGCCTAAGGTTATACAGTAAGTTCATGACATACAGAAATAGAAAACCGAAGTCTTACAATTTCTGGTCATAAGCTTAACCACGAGACAACCCTACCTTACTTTAATTACAGTTACTACATATGAAAGTGCTGAAAAGGCTAAGTTTTTAACTTGATAAATCAATAGACTGAACTTTTTTAGATGGTCTACAGGCTAAGATTCCTGGGAAATGAAAAACAAACCTTTGCACAAGGCAGCCATTTTGTCTGAGTCCTCTAAAAAGGATCTGGAAAGAGGAAGACCACCATGGTGTTACTGAGAAGCTCATATATAAGCTGAACAAATGGCAAGAAACCAGTTGGCAATTTTCCTCAGTAATAAGGAAATACTACAGCTGCCCAGGGCAGGTAGTCTGTTCTACTGAAGACAAGTCTTATTAACAACATAATTCTCTGAGTTTTGACTCTGGGTGATGAGACTTGAAGCTCTAACTTTGCACAAAATGGACCCTTCCAATAGATATCATACACTGGTATGAATTTGCTTTATTGCATTTACACTCACATTTGCTGGGTATTAAACTTGAGCAATTAATTCAGTCTACTCACCAGATCAGATAATAAACAAACACCCTTATTTATTAGTGTAAATATATTTATGAATGAAATGCACAACAGAATGGGAAACTCTCTCAAACTATTATGTTAAAAAAAGACTGTAATATGGATCTGAGAGAGCCAGGCACATTACAGAAGCAAAGCTACAGATCAGTGAGAGAGAGGTGTAGTATTTACAATGGAACTGGTCAAAACCTGCAATGCAGCAGCATTTTTTACAGCTGTCTGAGCTCAGACCACTAAGTACAAGTTAGTAGGGCTGTGCGAACCTTCAGTCCCTGATTCAATCCGGTGGGGGTTGGCCTGATTCAGTGGCTGAAACTCCAGATCTGAATTGAATCAGAGGACCCTTTAATCTCTCCGAATCATTTCGGGCAAATTCGGCGATTTGGACATAGATACAGCTTTAAATGTTTTTTCTACATACCGCTAGGTAGCAGGGGCTCTGAATCCTGCAGTACTGGGGCAGATGCAGCATCCCACAGAAGCACGGGGGGCTCCCCAGTGTTCTCGGCAGCAGATCCGGAAGTAGACCAGAAGTAGTTCCAGTCCACTGCCTGGTGCACCAGGGAGCGTGCCCCCCTGGCTCAGCAACTGGTGCCTCCTGGGTCTGGGGGGGCAATGGGGGTCTCCCTGCAGCTGATCGCTGAGCTGGGGTGCACAGGGGAGGGTGGGCATCCCCCAACGCACTCCCTGGCAGACCCGGAAGTACTTCCGGTCCACTTCTGGGTTCACTGCTGAGCATGCTGGGGAGCCCCTGTGCTCCTGTGGGACACTTCATGTACCCCAGCACTGCAGCAATCACAAGCTGCACCTGCTACCTCAAGGTATGTAGAAAAGAAACTTTTAAAGCTGTGCCTGTGTCCGAATCACTGATTCGCCAAATCAGCATTGAATCTTCAGGTTCGGATTTGGCCAAATCTAATCAGGGACAGTGATCTGAATCAACAGATCGAATCACTGTCCCCGATATGGGCCAAATCTGAATTGAATAGGGCCCGTTTTGCACAGCCCTACAAACTAGCACATAAAAGGCAAACCTCTCTCTCCCACTGAGGTCATTTTCTCCTTAGTGCAAAACAGGCACTTGCAATACCAGGTGGGGCATGCACTTGCATCCAGGGAGGGCTATAAGTACTATGGTGGTTCCCTCTTGTTCAGATGCACTGAAAGGAAATAGGAATATGAGGCTCCTTGCATTTTTTAGCCCCAGCACAACAGGTTTGGTGTGGCAACAGTCAGGCACATGGTGAATTTATTATTTTAAATCAGAAATTCATAACTTCTAGAAATGCTGAAAAAACTCTACATTTGTGAATTATAAAACATGCTGAAATGGTACCTACGAAGAGTCTGCTCCCTGGTTTATCTTCAGAACAGGGGCTCCATAGTCAGTGGGAATACAGGCTTCTGTCAGCAACCTGCTCCATCCCAGTCCTGGAGGGACTGTTTCCCTGACTCCTTAAAATGCTAAGCCTGACAAGCCTGGGATCAATTAACCATGACCACAGTAGTGGTTTTTTAGGGTTTAGAAACTTGTCCAGTGGGCATTTCACTGCAACTACTAAGATGATTTTACAGTTTGCCAGATGGTAAACAAACTCTGCAGAATATCTACATCAGTGATTTTCTTGAGATCCTTCCAAGGATGATCTAGGGTGCCACACAATGTTAGCACTGGTAGGTTTATAAATGATTCAGAAGATTAACCAAAAGATTTCAAATAGAAATTCACAGTTGTGGTCTTTCTGAGCTATTCGCAACAGCAAAACTGCTTTTATGACTGCAGAAAAATAATAAGAAGTGAAAACTAAGAGCTGGCGTTTTCCAAGGAGTGCCATAAGTCTACCCAGGAGTGCCTTGAGCCTAAAAAGGTTGAGAACCACTGACCTACACTTGGCTGGAAGCAACCACAATTAGCAGCATGCAGTTCACTTACTGAAACACCAGGACAAGATAGGTTTTTATTTTTATAACGTAGCAAGACATATAGCAAAATGCCTTTCTTTCACCTCTTTCCAGTCAATATGAAAGTTTTTGCACTACTGTTCTAAGTGGCCCAACTAATGAAAGTTATGTGAGTCTAAGTCCTATGGATCTGGCTATTGATTATCACCAAGTTTATACATCTCTCTAAAACACACTCTTAGGGTACTCCTTGTTTTTGACCCCTTTCTTGGCCAGTGGGACCCTACAACTTCCCAACCTGGATCCTGGAATCAGTGTCTGTAGTTTTCTTAAGTCATCAGTGTTTAGACATCTCTCCTGGATCTACCTGGCTACAGGAGTTCTGGTTTTCCAAGTGACCCATTAAAGCAGGGGTTTCAAACCCAAACAAGTCTGGGGTTTCTCCATCCCAAGGCTGGATCTTGACTACAAGGCTCCATGTTGGCCAGATCCATACAAGGCAACAGGGCAAGCAGCAATGGTGGTCACAGGGGTTAGCATAATCATTGCTCATCCCCCGCCAATGATAAGTCACCAACAGGGCTCTGTGCATTGGGTGTCAGTGGCAGGTCTTACTCCTGAATTCCCAGTCTCTCTCCAAATCCCACAGATCCAAGCTGGATCTAACCTGTGGGCCCTAAGTTTGACACTCCTGTCTTAAGGAACAGCAAGCCCAAAAACAAGGGACACAGGAGGTGTGTCTAAATAAGACGCTAAAAGTGCAGTAGACTAATTCTACTGTGCATAAGTGCATCGTGGCGAAAGCTATGCTAATACGCAGTAGAATGAGTCTACTAAGCATTAGTGTCACCTAAAAGACGTGCACTAGCGCTACTGCACAGTAACGCTGATTATGAAGCCTTAAGTTAGTACTACTACTGCTATTACTGATAGTAATATTACTATTATTGTTATTACAGGTACTAACCTTAATATGCCATAAGGTGCATTAATGCACGTGTAGACATGCCCAGGCTTAGCAAAAGGAATTTCTTAACTGCAAATACTTGACTTAGGAGTTACAAATATATGGAAAACCAACAGTCCTGAAAATAACCCACTTTTTCCAATCAGATTGTGCCCTGGTTCTGGTCTGCATCCATAAGCAAGGTAGCCTCCTCTTACCTTACAAATGGAAGTGAAATGCCTCCTTGCTTAGATGTAAGACTCTCTCTGTACCATTTCTACCCATGTTCTTTGATTGATTAGAGTAGGGAAAGGTCCCAGAAATGGGCAAAGGTACCCAGCATACCCCTATCAGCTCATGTTCAGAAAACAGACTGGCCAGACCTCTTATACCAACATCTCCCACTAGGATGAATGAATAAACCACAATGATGAAGTAAGTCCTCTCTCCTTACAAAAGCTTATACTTTACAGACCATGTCTGATTTAGCTGGTCTGTAAAGGGCAAATCTATCCTGCCTTCTGCCTGACATCGGACTAACATTACTTACTACCGCTCAATTTTATACTGTCATCTGAGGGATTCTGATTACTATTGGTGGGGGAGTATTATTAAAGTACATGCTTCTAGAACTAAACTCAAGAACTATTAAAATAAAAGCCTGCAGACCTCTACCTTTACTAAACTAAACAGATCACCTTCTTCCTTACTCCCATTCAACCATACTCAAATACCGGTCCTGGGACTTCATGAATTATGTTGCCATCTTACAACAGACTAGGGAACAGATGTTTGCAGGTCAAGCCAAGTTTTCAATAGCAGAACCAAGAACAATTTTACCACAGTCAAATGGGAATTTAAGAAAGTGTGTTAATATCAATGTAGACTCTAAAAGTTCCTTTATAAAAAGAATCTTCCAGTTCAAAATTTATTCTCTTCTCTTGCTTCTGAGCAAATTTGCTCATTTTGCTGTTAAAAAAAAATCCTGTCTGCATTATACGCATTGTCATTTGTTTGACCATGCCCCTACTTAATCTTCATTAATTTCCTTGAAGTGAAACCAATTAATCACAGTTTATCATGATTTGTGTTCCCCTGTCCTTCAGTTAATATCAGTATAGCTCAAGTTAATGCTCTGGTTTATTATATACTTTCATCAACATGACTTTTCCCATGAGAAATTCAGGTGGCTTTCTATTAGTACACAGAAAACAATGCAGTAAGAGATGGAGTAAATCTTGCCAAGTGACACTTATCCTTCCATATGCAAAGTACATAACTCCCATTAATTTAAAAAACAATTAAAAATGCTGTAGTGCAATTTGCAGGAAAGCTTTTCTCATGTTGTTAACCTTCAGGGAAGGGAAAAAGAATATGAAAGAATTATATTGTTATTCTGATATGGAATTTGAATGCATCAGTCCCTGCACAGCAAGATGAGAACATGCCTGCACATATTCTCATGCAATACTAAAATTACAGCGTTCCCAGTTTTATTATGCACATAATATAAGCTTTAAAATACATGTATCACATGACATGCAGCTACCAAAATCTTTCTGCTTAGACAGGAGTTCAGAATTTTTAAATGCAAATTTTATTTGAACTCTCCAAACCCCTGAATATTCACAATTGTATACAAATTCCACACAAAGCAGCTTTCACAATGTTTCCAGCAAAGCTGGGAATAACATCAATCTGATGCTTCTACATGGAACCCAAAAGTGGTGTAGCTAACAGGAAAAACTAGCAGCAGCATTATGGGAGAGTAAAATATTTCTGAACCATCAAAAAGACTAATCTCAATGGCAGATTTTAAAAATGGGGGTATTTTTTTTTTATAATAGTCTGTCCCTCTCCATGTTTATGGTTACTGTGGTTCATCAATTAATTTTATATATTTGGCAGCATGCTTTTTTAACACAAGCTCAGAATCAAGTGCTGCAAGTGCTCTAGGCACTACTAGATCAGTGGTTCTCAAACTTTTTAGATTCAAGGCACCCCTTGGAAAAAGCCAGCTCTTAGTTTTCACTCTTTTTTTGACTGTAGAAAAACAATAGAGCAGTTTTTCTGTTGCAAAGAACTCAGAAAGACCACAATTATGGATTTCTATTTGAAATCTCTTCTGGGTTAACCTTCTGAACTGTGTTGATAAACCTAACAGTGTTAACACTGTGCAGCACAGTATCCTTGAAAGGATCTCAAGGGACCCCAGGGTGCTATGGGTGCCTGGGTGAGAATCACTACATTAGATTCTACAGATTTTTGTTCCTGCTATATATGCAGGCACTAGTAAATAAGATTTTATATTTGATGGTTTTCTTACTATAGATGGCAGAAAGGAAAAATGCAAATATTCTAGAAACAGGGAATGCTAAAAAAAGAAAAAAAAAAGAAAAATTGTAACAGGGGGTCAAGAGGGAAGAGAAAAGACTGGAAACAGGGCCTGGCCTTTTAAGACCAAGACCTTTTGTGCTAGCAAGGACCTGGTGCAGCTGAGTAGGCCACAGGACCCAAAAGTGGGGGAATGGCCCAGACAGATAAAAGCTCACCCAGCAGACAAGGAGAGGTCAGTAGGGCTCTGACTGCGGAGACAGCTCAATCACCCACTTAGAGGTGACATGGCCTTACTAGGTCCTGCGAGTAGCCCTGTAGGCAGGGTGGCCATTGGTCTTGTTTTATACCAGACTGTCCTGTTTTTAACTCCTTTGTCCCCAGTCCATTTCTGAATGAGGAACACACTGTAAAAAGTCCTGTTTTACAGTTCACTGATGGAAATACATGTCAAGCAATTGTCCTCATGATTCTATTGGCTGTGCCTACAGGTAGGGTGGCGCACAGCCAGGAGGAACAGGGTTCTGAGCCAGCCAGAGGTGGAGGAAGGAAGGGAGGTAACCTTTGTGTGGTGGCCCCGCCCCTTGCTGCTGATTGGCCAAGGGGAGTCAGCGGCCAACGCTTGTCACTGAATAGCTGAGGAGAAGGTGTCCCTGCCCCTTGCCAATGATTGGCCGAAGGGGGCAGTGGTCCCACCCCTCACCAAGGGGATGTCCTGTATTCTGGGGATCCATCAGTGGCCACCCTACCTGTAGGAGGAAAAGTTTTCTTGAAATTTTCCTTTTGTTATTGGTTTGTTAAACAGGAGGTCCAGAGGGGCAGACCCTACAGATAGAACTGTGGGAAACTTGAGGCAGGGAAGAAGTTTAAGTTGAGGATTTTTTTTTTCCTTTTTTGTTTGGTGGACACCCAGTAGACTTGAAGTGGCTGGAAGAGGAGATGTGGAGGCCACAGGACAGGGTGCCCCAGCACCCTGCCTAACCTATTTCCCCATGAGGAAAATTAGCTCCACGGGTACAACAGCCCACAGGCCTGTTGTGGTGGCATAAGGCATCGAGTAGAGTGGCTACAAAGCCTAAAATCTTGGGTAGAAACCTGGGAGGAACCCAGAGGCCAAGGCAAACAAACTGGGAGACAGACACTGAAAATCAGAACTGAGAGACAGAGAAAAAGGAAGCCAGCAAAGCAGTGGCTCAACCAGGATACCCTGGGGAGCCATCTGATATTGAGAGCCCTGCCTCAGGGTTCCTCCCCTCTTCTGCTTCAAGCAGGGGTAAAACACCTTCCCAGATTAACAGTTTTTCTAACAAATCATAGCAGGTGAGGACTGGGGGGCCTCTGAGCAGGCAGCAGTGACTGTAACAGGACAGGCGTCTCCCCAGGTCTTGTCGCACAAATATTCCTCCATGATGTCCATCTGGCTTAATACCCAACTACCCCTCTACTCCAACTCTCCACTGCAAGAAAAGGTTAGAGATTATGCTACAAAAATTGGAAGGACGGATAAAGGCTCGACATTTCAGGTCCAATGTAATATCCAAAGACCTTTAAAAAAATACTGCCAGACAAAATTGGGCATTACCCCAAATAATGAAGCAATCCACTGACTTATGAGAACTCATGAGAGTGAACATTTGAAAACAGAGACTGTACCCAAGGCAGGACTCAATTTAATAGATTTGCAGCTTCCACCTTGTTACAGTAATGCGCTGGCACTCTTCCAGTTTTTGTCAGCGGCTGCATTATTAAACCTTACTTCATTCTGTGAAAGGTTCAGAAGCAGCCCTGCTTTTCTTTCTGAGCTTTGAAGGAACCATGTGGTATCAATGTAAAGAAATACAAGCTGCAGTAGGGCTCTGCAAATTCAAACACTGCAATTATTCATGGCTTTGTGCAAAGTCATCCTATACAGTCACAGTTTTGGGAGCTGTAGAGTGACTGTGTAGTTACAACAGGGGATAGAAACCAAGACTCCCACATCTCATTTCAGGCTGTTTCTGATTTACTGTATTATACTGGGCAAGTCAATCTCTGTGCTTCCATTATTTATTTTTAAATTAGGCATCATAATTACTTACAAGGCCTAAATAATGTGTTTGGAAAGTGATCTGAAATACACAAATGAAAGGTGCTGCGTATTTCCCAGCTGTTGCTCTTTGTGCCAATAAAATACATATTTCACAACTGTCTGACTGCATTATCTTTATGAGGACTGCCACCTTTCCAACATCATTTCTGAGAAGCAAGAAACCATGAACAGAAAACTAAGATCAACAGAATACAACACTGATGAAATAACACAGCTGCGGCAAGTAGTAACATCTATAGATAAAGTTACCCACAGCCTTTTTCCAATCATGTATAATTTTGTCATTTTTTCCCCAGGTTGAATCTCTGCTTAAAGGGTATCTTGTTTTAAAGGAGGATAGAGGTGACTAAAAAACTCCTTTATTCAAAACATAAGGAACTGCTAAACAGCTTTAGGTTTGAAAAAATGGACCTTAAAAATTTAACTCTAATTTCAGATTGATTGGAATGTTCTACTCAGACTTGGGAATTTCTCTCTAACCATTGCTGATGCATGATCTCTCTCAAACAGCATTTAGGAAAATAGTTTTCTTTCTTTTACATGTTTTAAAATATTTGCCTCAAAGAATAACATTGTTACATTGCTAGTATTTATCCCATTTAGTATATGTATTATTCAAGTCACGTATACCTATTAAAAATATAATGGATCAAGGAATTTTATAACAGATTACCATAAACATATACAAGACTACTGCCTTGTACTTGAACTCAAGATGTGGGGCTTCCCCTGCTCCCTATGTTGTATGGGTAGAAAAATCTTGTCTTGGATTCAAGTAAATACAGCACACAAATTATCACAGACCTTTTAGTAACAACTCCATATCTAAGTATGAAAACAGCAGGTCTATTCAAAGCTTTATTTTGAGCCCACTGGAACATTAACAAAAATAAGCTATTCTGTGGAAATAGCTGTGATAAATCTTCACTTTGTGGACATTCTAGGGGAGTAATATATCACAATCTATGATAATTATATTCAAATAACATATTCATCTTTAAAATTAAATGTTATTTCTAATAATAATTGGTTTTCCTCACTAGACCTTGGGTAAATGCAAGTGAAAACAAAGTAGAAGGTACTTAGGAATCAGACGCTGAATTAAAAAAATACAACAATTGAAGAATCTGCTGCAAGGAATTATCTCTACATCTGGCCAAGCCAAGCAAGTCTGAACTAACTTCAAGAGATGGTCCACAGCCAAGGCTTGTAGGCAACAATGGTAAGGATATGACATGGTCATATTCTAAATTCATATTTGGAGGATCCCACAGTCAACAAGACAGCAAACTTTCCAAAATTAGAGAACAGCAAGCAGGAGCTAAGCATTCAGGTGGCTTCCCTAATAAAATGATCTGTGGTCAAGGATTGCTGCAAGCAATGGGCAGGAAAACTTTGGGATACCTGGGGAAAATGGCAACACTGCTACTAAGGGGCATCCCAGAAATTGTTGCAATCACCCTTCCCGCTATGGTACTGGAACAGAGTAAGCAGCAGGGTACACAGTAAGGCACTGAAAACAGGAATTGGAAAACAAGTGATGGCCAGTAACAGAGGTGACCACATAATGTATTTTGTATATCTTTGTGTGTGTGTGTGTGTGTGTGTATAATATATATGTGTAACTAGATATTATATTTATAAAATATTATATATAAAATCAGTCATAATCTATACTATTATTAAAAGAAAACGACAATTTCATAAACAACAGAGGTACCAAAAAGCAACTTTGGAACCACAAACAGACTACATGGCTAATTGAAGTACAGTGCTTTATAAACTAGTTCAATAAAACAAAAACCAAGCACTATGGGAATCAGATGGCCTAATAAGTCTTCCTAGATCTAGGTGTCATGTCAAGGCATGCATTTACCTCTTATGCAACAGCACATTTATTAAAACTTCTGGACTGGAAAGAAAGATTAATCTTTGGGAAGGGAATGAGCTCAGAGTCCGTCAGAGGGATAGACTGAAACAAGATGACATCAACCTGGGCAAATACAATATTTGAAACATAGGGTCAATTAATATGTATCTATCATAATAAATGAGTTGCTGTTATGATTGGCTTTAACGTAACACAATCATGGGAGCAGAGGAAGTCTTATACCAGGTCAGACCAGGGTTCAGGCCATTTTGTAATTCTATCCTTAGCAGTGGCTGGTACCAGATAACCAAGGGAAAAGGTAAGAAAGAACGGCATTAGGTACTTATGGAAAAGAACAGTCCACAGAAAATGTTTCTGCCTAATCCTTGTCAATCAGGGGAATGGCTGATGTCCTGAAGCATAACCGTTTAAGGATTCTCTTGTTAATATTCACCATGGAAACTGTAGGTGTTCTCACTATTCATATAGGCTGAGATTTCAAAAGAGCCCAAAGTAGTTAGGCACCCAACTCTCACTGGCTTCTCTAAACTCTAACATAGTGACCTCCTCTTCCCACAAACAGCAATACCACCCTGTCAGCATGACAGACAATTTTTATGAGACCAGTTTATTTTAATTTTCAGCAAAGCATGGCATACATCACTTTAAATAACAAAACCCAATGTTAGACATAGTGCCATCAACTCTAACTAAGCAGAGGTTTGGAACTTCCTCTGTATTACATTCCCACTTGATTTTTTTTCCTTATTCAGCCAGATAAACCTCTCCTTCCCTCAGTCACTTCTGGCACCACAGGCAGACATTCTTGCATTTCCCTAGATTAGAAGATGATCTAGCGTGGTAGCTCAGAGCAGATTTCACACCTCAAGAAGGAATTTCTTCTAAGTGAGGTTGTTACTGTTGCCAGTAGAAGGCTTAGAGTGCCCTAGAACCCTGGTTCAATCAGCATGAGAAGATAGGGATAAGGGTGAGGCTGTGACTGATTTAACTGCAAATCCTATTACATATAATGCAACCAGCTTGCCACTTCAGCAGCTTCCTGCCTGTAGATTTGCTTGCCTTCCAATGCTTGCTCCTCCTGGGATGAGAAAGGAAACCAAGCTGAGTCTTCCTGGACCCACCCCAAGTGGAAAATCTACATCACCCCCTACAGTGCCCGAGGACTCTCATTCCCTTATTTCTACTGAATCAGTAATTTCTCACACTTAGTCACTGGCTGAGACAATATACACCTTCCACTGGTGTGTTCCAAAATGTTGGTCTCGTTAAGAGCTTAGAGAGAATCAGGTCAATTCTGGCTCAAAATCTGGGTTTGGCAAGATCCACATAAATGTCTCCATTTATTTATTTTTTTAAATTTTTAATCAAGTGG
Source organism: Crocodylus siamensis (assembly GCF_052110815.1). Classification (NCBI taxonomy): domain Eukaryota; kingdom Metazoa; phylum Chordata; order Crocodylia; family Crocodylidae; genus Crocodylus; species Crocodylus siamensis. The sequence goes on along the minus strand of NC_143396.1, from coordinate 223,662,948 downwards.
AAAGTTTTTGAAACAAAATCATTCCATGCAGAGCTGCCAAGGTTTGAGCAACTGTATGTGACACTTCTCATCATGGATGACAAGTTATTTTTTCCATCACAGACAGATGCTGGGGAGATAGCAGCTTATTCTCTGAATCCCTTAGAAGTGACAGCAGGAGGCTTGCAGGGAACAAGAAGCAATTTAGAAGAAACTATAGGTAACCATGGGAATCTGCACAGGAATCTTCTGGACAGGAGGGTGCCTAGGGGGAGTTACAGTAGAAAGTAGTGTAGATTTGCACCTTATGGACTAAGTTACAGTAAACAGCAAAGAACAGTAAGTGAAGGAGCCTGGGATATTAAGAGCAAGTAGGAGACTTTCCCCATTGCAATCCTGCATCTCTTCAGTCAGATATATTCTGTTCTTGTCTGTTTAAAACTTTAACCCATCTCAACAGCTTCCATCACTAATTTTGAAGGACACCACTCATTTTATCTCAAAATTACACCTACATTGCAAAAAGAATTTGGTGTTCCTGCACTTTTGTCTTAAAAATTATTTAACTCAGAAATAAGGGATCATACATTTGAGGTTATGTAAAGAGTTACTTTACATACTAAGTTACTAAGGTATGATCCCTTAGCCATACGGTCTTTATCCTAAGGAAGGTATGGTCCTTATCCTCCTCTCTCAGAAGGTTGGAAGGTATGGTCCTTACCATTCCATTACCCTTTTCTCCATTGTCTCCCAACACTCCTGTGGTCTCCTTAGCTTCTGGGTATATCTAGCCTGCTGTGACTGTACCTTGTGTAGACATATCTGAGCCAGACAAGCCAGCTGCTGCCACAGCATGGAACTGTTTGTTGGCTACAAAGCCCACATGAAAAGGTAGTTTAAATACTCAGGAGGGTTAGCTTTTGCTGTGCTCCATGCTACCATGGCTGCCAGCACTAACAGATGTAGATAGCATGATTTGCAGTCCATTTTTTAATGGAGATGTAGAGATGCCTTTAGTTTCCAGTTTACCCCTTTTAACTCTTCTTATGGCAGTAGGCTATTGCTACTCTCTTCTTCACTCACTTGGTGTTGTGAGTTCCGCGAAAGCTGAAACTTTACTGCAGTATCAAAGAACCTGCCTGCTTTTTTATCTGGTGGCACAGCAACCTCTAGCAGCCAGGACGTATTTTTTTCCAGGAAAACTTTAGTTCCTGCAGCTTTCTGGATGCTTCAGAATCTACCAGAGCAGAAGGAATACAAAGGAATGATTTTTGGAAGTGTGGTTGTCATGCCATTTAACAAGTCTGTGCCTACTTATACTTGCAACCCAAGCTTTTCAGCATAGCACCATCTGAAAACTGACCAATCTGTTTCTATTAGTAAAGCTAAGAAAAATGCACAAAAGTTAACAAGAAGATACAACAGTGAACTAAATCAGAGTGTAATGCTTTCTTTAAAATTTAAAGCCCAAAAACATCGTCTGCAGCACAGGTAGGAGAATTGATTTTATAAAAAAATATATTTTTAGCCTGACAGCATCTCTAACTCTGTAAGTCTAAGACAGACCAGTTTCTCATAAAAACTGCTTCCATCAACTCTCATATTTCACAAGTTAACATAAGGAAAAGGTTCTTTTCCTTCAGCTTACAATTGTGTCATAAAACAAATACAAGCTATTCAGGCACTTGACTCATACACAGGTGGCAGTGTCTGAATCTTGTGACAAAAACAGAACAATGACATATTTAAGAATACAGAAGACTTACAATGCCATTGCATTCTTTCTGCCTGTGGGCAACACCCTTTTTGCCTCTAGGTATTGCATAAAATAACTTGTTTTACTATCGTTCTTCAAAGTGGCAGAACAAGGAAAAGGGCTTCTTCTCTCATTTTGCTTATTACCTCAGTAGTGTAAACAAAGATCTCTTTCATACTTTTATAACAGTAAATGACATCACTGCATCTTTAATTATTGACTTTTGAACTAAAATAAACACTCTGCATGATACTTACAAATCTCTGGTCTTGTGGTTGGTTTAAGTTTATAAATAGTAATTATTCACTTTTTATGAATTTAACAACACGATTCGTTTTCAACTAGTTTCTTCTCCTTCTCATATTTAAAAACTTATTAAATCCGTTTTTAAAGGGGGAAAAAACCCTAGCTTTCCTATGTACTACGGCATGTGTTGAAAATGATCTTTCAATCCCTAGACTCAATCAACAGTAATAAAATCATAGCACTTGCCATATGTAAAGCACTCTGCTAACAACTAGGCTACAATTAGCTATAATTACCAATAATCCAGCATTAAGTGCAGTTACAATATAAATATTTTGATGTATTCAAATCAGTTGGCCAACTTGTTGAAACAATACTTGTCTTTTAAAAAAAAAAAACCCACCAAAAAACACTACTTTAGCTTAGTAACTCTGCACACAAACCAAGTTGCTCTGAAGCTGATTAATAGAAGCATTGGAGGATTTCCTCACCTTCGGGAGATTCTCAGGTGGCCTACAGCCTTCCCAGATGCTACTTCACCACCATCTTCTCTTCACTGCAATGTGGAGTGAAAACTCCTTTTCACGTGGCTGATTCTCTGGGTGCCAAACTTGTGCTATAGAAGTGCTGGCAGCTGATATCTATTAGAATAACCTTTAATTTATGTCAGAAAGCAGCCTACTGCAGAACAACCCCAGAATCAGGGAAACACAAATATAGCTGACAAAGAGCTCTGCATGGACCCCATGAACTGCACTGAAAACTCCGCAGGTGTGGACCTAAGGAAGCTAGTGAGGCAGATCTGATATAAACTGTCAACTTCCAGAGCTACACCAGCTGAGGATCTGCCCTACTAACTTTATGTTAAGTTAAATGAACATACAGTACAACTTAAATAGATTACAAACTTGTCATATTTGGAAAGTATACAAGCCTAATGCAGTATCTAGAACAGCATTATACTATAAAAAGGTTTGAGCCTTATCCATATTTCTTTACTTATAACAGGGGTGGGCAAAATATGACCCACCAAGAGATTTTATCTAGCCCAGTGTGTCCCTCGGCCCCACCTGGCCCAGGCACAGGGGGCAGCCTAAGCCATGCAGCTGGTCCCACAATTCCCAGTCATGCAACAGGGCTAGTGTGGCATGGCAGCCAGACGCCATTTCTTGGCAGCCCCGGCTTCTTCTGGCTGTCATTGCCAGTGTCACCACTGCTGTCAGACATGGCCCCACTGCCTGGGCACCCTGGCCCATCCTCCCTGCGCTCACTGCTGGGGGCCCCAGGTGGAGCAGAGTCTTCATTGAGGGCAGGGTGCGCTTGGTCAGGCAGATGAGATAGGGCAGTAGGCAGCAGCATCTGGGAGTGGGACAAGCAGGCAGGGCTGGGATCACAGGGCAATGAAAATATATGGCTGAAGCCCTGGGCAGAGCCACAATCCTGTGACTGCAGGTCCCTGCAATGGGCTGCAGTTCCAAGGGCAGAGACATGATGAGAGCAGATTGTGGCTTTCCCGCCTCTGCCCTGTCACTGCCCCACAATCCCAGCCCTGGCTCCAGCGCCACCCGCCCATCTTGCTCCCAGGCACTGCTCCCCCCTGCTTGCAGACCCATCCCATCTGCCTAGCCGAGCACATCCTGCCTGTGGTGATCCCAGGACAGTCTCCATGGAGCTGGGGCTGAGATCACTGGGCAGTGACAACACAAAGCTAGGCCCCAGGTAGAGCCACTCAGGGAGTTTTGGTGAGCTCTTGCAGGCCAGAGTGGACCCGGGGGCAGGGAAGGAAGAGGTGCTGACCTGGTCCACAACAGCCCACCAGAACTCCCTAAGCTGCCCTCCAGGCCAAATAAATGTCCACCATGAGTTAGAAGTTTGGTCAGGCAAATTTCTAACCCATGAGTTAGAAGTTTACCTGGAATACTTTTAATAAACAAAAAAAGAAAGAAAAATTAATAGGAATAAAGTACTGAAAAGGATCACCTAGTCCTGTGCTATTGCAGTCAACCAGGTGAAATAATCCCTAATCAAGCTCCATTTTAAAACGAGTTCGGTTTCTTGCCTCCCTCTTTCCTTACTGGAAGGCTGTTCCAGAGCTTCACTGCTCTGATGGGTTGAAACATTCCTCTTATTTCCAATCTACATTATTCATAGCCAGATTATACCCATTTGTTTGTGAGCCAACATTGTCCTTTAATAGTCCTTCTGTCTCCTCAGTGTTTACTTTCTGAATGTATTTATAGAGAGCAATCATATCTACTCTAAGCCTTCCTTTGCCTTCCTTCCAAAATATGTTTTCTTGCTCTTTTCTTGTCAGACAGACTCACCGTTCCTCTGATCATCTTAGCAGCCCTTTACTGCAGTTTGAATTCATTCTCTGTGAACATGGGTGACCAGAAATGTATACATAAGGACTTACCAGTGCTTCAGTGACATGAACACAATTCACCTGTTAGATGCTAGAATTTCATTTGCCTTTTTTAAATTCACATCACACTTGTAGTTCACAGTCATGGTGCTGTAATACACAAATGCAGCCAGGTCTCTCCTCCACTGTCACTCTCAACTGATGAGCTTCCAACTCGCAGCAAAGATTCTTATCAGCCCTTAGGCATGGCCTTGCACTTATATTTCTTTCCAGTTCTATTGACCTGGTCTTCGAGGTCATCCAATTCTTCTTGTAGAATATTCCTAACCTCTTCTGTATTGATGTTGTCTCCCAATTCAAGATGGAGATTCATTTTCTCACTATATCCACTAGTAATCCTAACTAAATCAAATGACAAAACTCAAGCATAATCAAATTTAGAGTTTCTATGTTTCATATGCATTTAAAGTAAGACTTTTTCAAGGAAACAAATGCATCATTGCACAGTACAAATGTCCAGGAATTATTCCGCACAATTAAAATATTCTTTTAGAATGAGGAATTCTTAACAGTTGAAATTTTCACCTTGACAACATAAATGAGACATAAACTAATATTTAGGGCTCCATTACTGCTAGCTCTTATGGAAGTGTCTAACTTTAAGCATGTGAATAGTCAGAAAGTTGAACAGCTGCATCAGTGTTTGCAGGATCTAAGCCTGGAGCAGAGAACTGAGATTTAAGATTCCTGGGGTTTTATTCCTGGCGCTGAACTCAACTCACTGTGTGACTTTTTGTATTTCACTTGAGGTTATTTTCCCCATCAGTAAATGAGGAATAACATTAACTCATCACAATGAGGTGTTGTGAGGCTTAATTAAATGTTTGTAAAGTGATTTGAAATCTTCACATGAAAGTTGCTATAAAAAGGAGTATTATTGTTATTATTACTACTTACATCCTCTACCAGATTTTTACCAGTAAATATTTCTTTAACCTTCATGCCTTATGTACTCTACAGTTTGGTGTCAGTCAGGGCTGTGTTTAAATACAGTTCTTGCTTATAAGGTGTTAAAAGGCTGCTCCTAGCCAGTGTAGACAGGGCCTAACTGTGTTATAAATAGTTTTATAAAAGCAGTGCTATTGACAGATTTACCCAACCCCAGAAATCCACTGCATGTTTAAGTCGTCTCTTCACTGGTCAGGAAAACCACATTAGCACCTTCCTAGCAGTAAGTATGGAACTGCTTAACACTGTTAGAACTATAATGGAGACGGGACCTAAAACAGGAAAACCCAAGGAGATTTCATTAAAACCCTCATCTCCCCTGAAACTGCCACTAAACAAGATCTACTGTATCCCATCCAGAACAGCCAACATGTATTTCCATTTTCATACTACCAAACCAAAGTGGAAGAGGGACAAATTCAAGTTTTTACGAAGAAAGCATACAAATGATATTTTAAAACTATCAAACACAATGTTTACAGTTTTCTAGGCAGTATTACTCAAAAGCCAAAAACAATGTCTAGTGCATTAAGTGCTGTCATCTGAACACAAAAAAGCTTAAAAAGGAAGATACTGTACCTAACAAACCCTAGGAAGAAATTCTGCTCAGTTATACCAATGTAAACTTAAGGTAATTCTAGTGTTTCTAAATTCACACTTATGTGACTAAAAGCAAATTCTAGATGTGTGCTACAATCCTTAATTTAAGAAATACACAAGGCTTCTTTCCTTCCCTTCCCTTCATGTGCCAAGGTATTTAGCAAAATTTGCAGATTGTTGACAGAGGTGTTTCTACATGGAAAAGCACAAAATATTCTATGGTGTTGTTCTGGGGCAGTGGTGCTCAATCTTTTTTGGCCAGTGGGCTGGATGAGTGGTGCCCAATCCCTCCACAGGCCAGATCTGGCTGATGAAGAACCCAGTCCACCACCCAGGGCAGGCGCAGTGGGCCCCCATCCAGTTGCACAGAGTGAGGGTGGAGGGGACAGCCCAGACCTGATCCAGCTGCATGCGGGAAGGGGGTTAGCTCAGCCCCAATCCAGACCTGCAGAGGGAGGGCCATGGCCCCACCCCAGAGGGGGAAGGGGGCATGCCCCATCCCCAACCTAGCCAGGGGAGGGTCAGGGGAGGGAGTATGGGTTGGCCCCGAATTAACTGCACAAGGGACAGTCCTAGGGGGAGGAGGTGGCATAGCTCAGCTCCAACCTGGCCACACAGAGGAAAGGGTCATGGCCTGGTCCCACGGGCTTTAGGATTTTGGCAATGGGGAAGCGTGGCAGTATTGTGACTGCTCTCCCACCGCCAAAATTCCCGACCCATGGGGGAGCCCTGCAGACCAGATTCCAAGACTTTACGGGCTGGAGGTTGAGCATCCCTGTTCTGGGGTATGACGCACCTCTCTCCAACTAACGATTCATCCTTGACCATTCACACATTTTAAAACCTAAGGAAACCGAATTATTATACTCTAATAATTATAATAATTGACTGTGTCCCATAACATAGGATGTCACTAATTAATTCCTGCGCTGAGCACATAACTATATGAAGCACAACTCTTGGACATTTTGTTTTGCAGGAAAATCTATTATGCAAAAAGTTCCTCCTTTCTAAAATGGAGTCAAACCAGAATTTATCTAAATTTCCCATAAAGCAATGGCCCCCAAAACGTAATTTCAGACTAATGAGAAAAAATAAAATAAATTTTGGGAAAAATGCAAATGTATTATTCCATATATACTGTATATGGAATATACATATTATAAAGTTTTACATAAACAATATAAAGTTTTACAAAAATGGAAACAAGAAGTTACTTGGAAATGGAAAATTAAGCATTATGTTCCTAAAGAGTAGAAATGGATGAACACATTATTAGAAATACTTCTGAAATTAAATTTCTTCTAAATTAACGTTTCCATAGAATTTGACTTTGAATAAACCATTTTCTCTTTAGTGGAAAGTGTGTTTTCAGAAAATCCATCCAGCTGTACTCCATGTACATTGTAAATTATTGCAATAGTAGTGGAGTCTCTGGGAAGTTTTTAAGGCCTGGGTTTAAAAGTATGGCAATCAATTGCAGCAACCACATCTTTTCCCAGTCCAACTTGGCAAATGATCTGATACTTAAGGGCACTTTTACACATGCTCTGGGAGTGTGTGTGTGGCGGGGGGAGGGAGAAGTGGGAGGAGCAGCACTTTAATAAGAGCGGGTCTGAGAACCACTCTAATGAAAATGCTGCAAAGTCTCATGTATCAGCGTCCCCATGCTTTCAAGTGGCAGTGGGGACACTGGAATTAAAGCTCATTCAATGAGCTTTAGTTCAAGCACCCCTGCTGCCATTTTGAAGCTTGTGGTTGCCAATACACAAGATGTGGGAGGCTGCTGGAGTGTGGTAATTGCCACACTCCATCATAATCTATTAATAGTTTCACTCCGATGCTCTGTAATTACAGCCGAATCGAATCGCTGTCTCCCAAATCGGCCGAATTCGAAGCGAGTAATGGCTGCTTTGCACTGGCCTACTACTAATCCTTTCAGTTTGGGTTAGGCAGAGCGGCAGCTCCCTAAACTGGGGAGCGGAAAGTTCCAACTTTAATCACATTGAGTCTGGGCCTGTTACAGTTTGAAACTTTAGAAAGTGGGTAGATCCTTAACTTTAAACACTTGTTTAAAAGTACACAGTAGAGGATGGGAGCAGGATGAAACCGGGACCACCAGTAAGGCAGGGGAAGACAGGCTGAAAAATCTGATTACAGGTATGATTCAACAACAAAAATTTCAGCTTGCAGGAATGTGTGGGAATAGACTTCATTTATTTATTTATACCGATTAGGCAAAAAGCTGTTCCCAGTATGGAATTAAATAGGAATTAAGCTGCTGAGGACAGCAGTAGGACAAAATGCAAGGAAAAAAATGTTCAAGCAGTCCAGAGCATAAAGGGTTTTGCAAGGCAGGATGGGACAGCTTACAAAAATAGTCCCTGTCTAGTGTTTTCCATTTTATACAAGCGGAAAGTTGTAAATACAGTTATTTGTTAATTATTTGCATCCAATTAAACTTGGTTAATATCCAGAGCCAGATGAATAGGGCTTCACCACCCCTAACATCCTTGCCTGAAAGTGACAGAGGGCTGAAAGTGCAAAAAGAATGAATATCCTTCACAGCATGTAAGGTGACCCCTTTACCAGTCAGGCCAGGTCTTGTGTGGTTTTGTGAGGTGCCTCATTACATGCAGGTATCTTTATAAAGAAATCAAATGATAATGGAGTCTCAGACATCACTAACATGGGCCAGATATGAGCCATCTGCATAAATATGAAATCCCATATGTGCCATGTCAAGTCACCTGAGCTTTAGTTTTTTAATACTTTAAAAACACAGACCAATCCAAAAAAATAAAAACAATCTACTTGGTGATAACATTTGTTTAGTCTATCTGTAGCAAGTAAATGTGACCTTCCTGTTTTCAAAACCTTGTTCAAAATGTTGTCCCATATATTCAGAATGATTTTAGAACTCCTGTATGCTTGTAGAACTTAAATTCACTGATAGATAAGACTATGAATCATCATTTGCTCAGCATCCTGCACTAGTTGATCCATGGAAGTACACAATCAAACGTTTCAGAAAACTTGTTCCAGGCTTTTGGTCATAGGATGTGTGTCAAAATGCTAGTCACCTCCCACAGCATAGATCCTGGGCATAAATAATTTAGCATTTAGTGAAGTCTGTCTGCCATTCAGGGAGGATCACCAATACCAGCCAATCATCTCTATTCTCACACTTGAGGATATAAAAGTACTGTTGCACACTGAGAACTTGGCTCCCTTCATAGTAACAAAAACAATCAAAGTACTAGAGCAGTTAATCCCTGGAAGGCCTTGTGACCACATTCCTTGACATGTTTGATAAATATGGAAATAGAGAAAATGTTCTAACTTGTTAAACTCTTGATGTCTATTTAATACACTCCTTGGTCTCAACATGCACAGACTGCTGACTTGGCATGCCACGGGAACCTTTACTCATCTTACTCATTAGACATACGTTGATAAGTGTGAGCTTCCCCTAAGAACAGGAAAAAGCCATGCAGCTGTTCCTAAAGAAATGTTTACGACAATACACAAAATGGGATTTTCTTTCTTGTGAAACAGGATGTATCAACATACAAGGGGGACTATGTGCACATGTGTGTAGAATTGTAGCAGATGAAAAAACTAAATGATAATCTGAATGACAAGAGGTCTTTAAAAACAGCTGAGATTAAAATGTTTTGGGTCATATAGAACACTGACCTCTAAATAGGGGTATTTACCCTAAATAATGGTAAAATGTCATAATGACACCACCACAGTAAGAGGCAAATACTTTTGTTCATAAAACCTAATCATTAAATATTACCAATTATACTCCATTATATAAATTGCTCATGATAGGCCATGAGCCCATCCTGCAATCAACAAATCATCTGGTATCCATGGAGAGCCTGCACATCAAGTCTTCTTTCACCCATGTATTTCAGCTTTCAGAATATTACAGCATTTGTATGTTTTGCAGGACCTTTTCACCTCCCCAGACTGGCATTTATTGTTATTCTTAGCCCATAGTAAAACTGCAGAGAAATCAGACTGTTTCAGTAAAGGAAAGATGTGACATAGGAGAACCAATGAAAATTCTACTGCTTAAACCATTGCTGTGAGATCCTTTCAATGGTGCAAACACCTACACGATTCACAATGCAACATCCTTCAATGCAATATTATTTCCCTTAGGTGTACAAACACCTATACATGATTCTCAAGATAAACTCAGAGATTTCAAATACGACTTTCTGTTCCTACATGAACAGTGCCAAAAACATTCTAACCTGTTGTGGTCTTTCTGAGTTCTTTGCAACTGAAAAACAATAGATAATTCTTTTGTAGTCAAAAAACAAGTAAAAGCTAGCATTTTCTGAGGGGTGCCTTAAGTCTAAAACGGTTGAGAACCACTGCCTGCTACCAGCTATAACTTTGCTGAAGGAACCTATGCTTATACCAGTTTTACAAAGTAAACTACCCTCCTTGTAGATTGTGTGCATTAACGGCTGGCTGTGCCAGCTGGCTTTCAGCTGAATTTCCTGAAAAACATAAGCCTCAAAATGCACAAAAAATGTGTTTTTGACTGGTATTTGGCACATCCAGGTTGCTTCAATATGGAAGAATATTTTCTAGGGACAACCAGAAACATGGTGTTTTTGCAAGGATTATAGACATGTAATTACTTTCACTAGCCCACAAAACCTACGAAGTAGGTCCAGTTTACAGAATGGGGGAAAGGTAAAAATTGCTAAGATTCTGTTTCTTTTCTGATTTATTTGTTAGAAAAGTAACATGATCCACTTTTTAGCCTCTCATGGTTTAAGTTTTTCTCAGTTAAACTTAGATATAGGTTTTACCATTTGAGTCTTGAGATGCAAGCATCAAAGCTGTCCATTAAAAAAATAAACTGAAAACAAAAGCAGAACATTTACCTCTAAGAACTACAAAACTTGATATATTCCAATCTTCAGCACTTCTCTTTCTCCCCCATGTGCTCAAACCCGATCACTTGCAAACATGACTCTGTTACCAACTTTGGAATGCACTAGTTTAAAGAAAAAAGATATTCTGCCATACCCATACATATTAGGGAGAATCATACAGATTTATAGCTGATGTATAAAATGTATTCAATTGTATGTTCTCAGCATGGAGAACAAAGCTGAGTGATTACCTTTCCAAAGTCTTCTGCATTATCTCATGGAAATGTTTGTTTCTAAATATAAATTTAATTTTCAGCGATAGGGAAAATGTACAAAACCAGATATTATTAATGCAAGATGTGCCATCTGGAAAAATTTAGACTGTCAGGTTTTATTCTAATACATAAAATAGTCTCTAAACACACTAAGGCTCAACAATATGTGGATGTTTCAAATTTGGTAAAGCTGTGGTCACACAAGCACATTTAAAGAAATTACCAGATGAACGTACAATAATGCCCAAGGTGGAAGGCTTTGAGAGTTAGTGGTTTATTTCACTTGGGTAATATATAATACATTCAGCTGTTCCTACTCTGGTTATACAATATGGAGATCAGAGAATTCTTTTATTTAAACTTCCCATTGCAATACTGGAAACCTAAACACAACAGCACTATATTAGAATATGTAACAACCCCAACATGGGTGACCAGTCCCACCAACCCCCTGAGGGAGGGGGTCCCCCACGGTCAATACCACCAGCCAGGGTGGGGGGTACCCCCACAGACAAACCCCAACTGGCCAGCACTTGCAAGGTGGGTACCAGAACTCCTGCCTGCCCTCCCTGCCCATCACCTAAGTGGCCAGGCAGTCAGAAAGAAAAATGAAGTGACCAGTCCATTTTCATCATAAAAGCTTGCAATGCAAAAGATTAATGGAACACATACATGGTGTAAAAGGAGATAGTTCTTTTACTTATTTCATTTAATTAACAACACATAAACCCCACTGCATTGTACTCCAGCTGCAGCATTGGTGAGCCCGCAGCTGTAGTACTGCATCCAATTCTGGGCACTGCACTTCAACAAGGACATGGAAAAGCTTGGGAGGGTCCAGAGAAGGGCCACCCATATGATCAGAGATTTGCATGACAAGCCATATGAGGAAAGAATGAGGGACCTGGGACTCTTTAGCCTGAAAAAAAGAAGGCTGAGAGGGGACTTGGTAGCAGCTTACCACTACATCAGGAGCATACATCTAGGGCTTGGAGGAGATCAACTGTTCACCAGGGCACTCTTGGGGAAAACCAGGAATAATGGTCACAAGACCACTTCAGGCTCCACATTAGGAAAAGCTTCTTCACAGCTGGGTGGCCAGACTGTGGAATAAGCTCCCTCCAGAGGTGGTGCAATCACCTAACCTGGAAATCTTCAAGAGGAGACTGGACGGTCACCTTGCTGGGGTCACCTCACCCCAGCTGTCTTTCCTGCTTGGTGCAGGGGGGCTGGACCCAATGATCTTCTGAGGTCCCTTCCAGCCTCATAATCTATGAATCTATTAATTTAGTTGACGCCATACACAGACCTGGGAAGACATGGGCTCTATTTATTATCCTATTTAAAACAATGTACAACAAGTGAAGAGGAGGGGAAGAAGACAGAACTGTGAAGGCAATATGATGATGTGATTATATATACTAGCTATGTACACAAGTTAATGTGCCAGACAATTTGAACATTTCTTACATGGGGAATTTTTGTTTGTTCTTTTAATTCCTAAGTGCCTGCTATAACCTACAGCCTTTTCCAAATTAGTTGGCTGATTTCTTGAAAACATCAAAATACTGTAGTGATTTTAAATGTATTAAATGCATATATTCCTACAGAGTGTCTATAAATACCATATCATTAATATCAACAGGTCTACCAATACTGCAGAACATACAGAGCTACCATTGCAGAGTTAAAAATAAAACTAAAAACAGAAATAAAAATATAAAAAGTTAAACTTATGAACTTTGCTCTGCAGGAGTGCAAAAAAGACGTAGTGCTGAGAACAGGATTTGGTTTAGGATAAAAGGCAGAGAAAAGGAACAGAGATCAAAGACATGCTATTTCAGAGGGCAAGTAAGGATTCACAGGGCTTGCCATCTACAATTCCTGAACACCATCTAGCAAAGATTGCTAAAATTAGAACACTTAAAAAAAAAAAAAAAAAAAAAAAGATTTTAAAGCTATGTTTCTACTTCATATGACCCAGATGTAGAATACAAGGACAGGCAAGATGCTCTGTTGGTCACTTGATAATCTCCAGAGATCTTTCAGCTGGAGCACAGCAGGGTGGCTTCCTGATACACAGGTTAAATATGCAGGCCCCAGAGTGGAATAAGTAGTGAAGGAACCTTCAGTCCCCAGCCACAGAAGGTGGTTGTCACAGCTTTAGGTCTATAAAAGATCTCACGACTGAAACAAACATATACACACAATATAAATGCAATAGCTGAAACCCGCAAAACATTTGTGATTAGATTTTTATGGCAAAGGTATTTCTTTAAATAGATGATTTTGAGTTATCCTTTGACTGAATACTTTAATGGAACCAAAACTTCTCACCCTCGAAAAAGCTACATAAAGCTGTCCATGTCTAAACACAGGTTTAGAAATGGAAATACATGTTCTGTCAAAAGTATGACTTTCTGACTCATTTATAGTCATAGAATAAAAGGGCCCTTGTACACGCTTATTCTGTCTGTCTGGAGCACTCTGGTTGTTTGTTTCAGTAAGCATTGTGATCAACTGCCGAGACAATCAATCAGAGTGCTCTGCACAGATAAAGTAAGCCAATTATTATTATAGGTATGTAACTATGCATATGTGCATGCACGAGGACACACATACACAAGAGTCTAAGATGCACAGCAGGCCCATTTATCTCATTTCTTACTCATTCCCTTTTCTTGAATGCTTGGAAACATGAACTACAGTAGCAATTCCTCCCTCCTATCCCACAGTGGTTCTGTTCTGTTAAAAGCCTTCCAAGCCTGTATGAGACTGTACAGTGCAGTTGCCTGTGATACCAGGGTGCTAGAGAAACCAGGAGGTCCCTTCCAGTTCTATGTCACATGTTCCTATGGATAAATTGAACTCTGCATAATTGCAAATGTCTCTAAACAGTAAGGGAAAGCACAATGATGAACAACTGCAACAGAAGACCCAGATCTGTTCTCAAATGCATCATAAAACCACTGTCAACTCAGTGCCTCAGAACTCTTGTCTGTAAAATGAAGATAACACTACTTACCCAAGCCTACTGAAATTCCTTGGATGAAAGGCACTCTATACATGTAGGGTATCATCATCATTATTACAATATGGCAAGAAAGTTATGTTTCTCAGCCCCCGAATCCTCTAATTTTTGGGTAAGTCAAGGCACTATGTGTTCAATCTGTTGGTTGCTACTGTGATTTATCTTCCCAAACATTTAGGAAGGGAGAATGAGTCACGAATGAGACAGATGCCAGCTATGCCTTCCAGACTCTGTGTGTGTGTGTGTGTGTGTGCGTGTGAACGTACGAGCATGCATGCACACACATACACATATGCATTGTTACACACATGGGCAGATGTAAGATTTTGAAAAGGGCAGAGAAAGAGGTACAAATGGTGTGGTGCATCATCCCATATAAGACTGTACATACTTTTCTCTAGGTAAAAATAAACTACAAGCTTTATTAATATGTGGGGGGCCTAGGACTATATTACTCAGTTTAACATTGAAACAAAACCAAATATAACTTAATTGGAATCAATTAAAAATAGTATTTGGGGCTATGAAATAAGAGCTACATTACCAGAAGTCAATAGACAACAGAATTACAGAAGAAAAGCTAGTTTGATTAGTGGAAGATCAAGATCATTAAAAAGGAGAGTGGGTCATTAATACCTGTGGAATTAGTGTTTAGAAGGAATAAAGTAAATTTTAATGAGGCATGAATTCAATTGATACTCTCACTACTGCCTGAACAGAAATGCTGCTGTCACTACCAGGCAGTTGTTTTTAAATTTTGTGTGAAGCAGGAATCAAAAGGTGGTGCAAGTCCACCAGTGCACCCCCCCCCACCAATCCTCTCTGGATTACACACATTTATACACTGTATATATGTGAGTTTGTTTCAGTTGTGAGACCTTATGTAGATCTAAAGCTGCAACAACCACTATCTGTAGTTGGGGAATCTCCAAATATATTGTTCCTCTAATATCTATAGTGCCCTGAACTCCAGCCTTATTATTTGAGGTATTCAATAGCTTGCAATTTATTCTGCAGGATAGCAATTGGATTAAAATTCGAACCACTGTCTTATTTCCCTTCCATGAATTTTATCCACATTGCCTCTTCTGAAAGAGTCCCAGGGTATAGACACACCCAAGTAACAGCAAAAATGGATTTGGAAATTATATGAGTCATCCCAGATCCCAGAAGTATCCTGCAAATGAGGAGTAATAATTGAATCCAGAAGAGCTGTTAAAAGAGATGGAATTTACAAGGACTCTAAAATCCTCTTGCTTCAGGGCAGAAGCTCATTGCTGGTTGAAACCAGGATGATAGCTTTCTAAAAGGTATGGCATACCCTAGAATTGCTTCATTACATGCATTCTAGGTGTTATAGTCTTTCCTATGAAGTATCAAACGTGGTGCTTTTAAAAAACAAAGTAGAATGTTCCATGAATCAGGTTCAATATAAATACCAACATAAAAAACTCAAACTACAATACTTTTCATGATAACTGATTAAATTCAAATACTATCAGTGGATTAGCACTTTTGGATGAGAAATATATTATGAGTGCTTCTGAATTTTAAAGAAATAAATATCTTGTTTTACAGAAAAATTTGCAACAAGGAACAGATAAGGGAAAGTAACAAGAGGCAACAACAAATATATGTCACAATGTCTAAGTAAAATGACCTTACGTTTTTCTCCATCCAGAGTAAAGGAAGTATAAACAAGGAAGAGTTTGAGTAAGACTGAAAAGTTCCAGTTAAGAGTAAAATCCAGTACTACTACTTCCCAGTGTTAAGCAAAAGCAAAAAGGAACTAAACGACTCATTTTCTTATTTCATTCTAAATGCTCACACCATCAGCTTTTTGATCTTTGGAAAGAAAGCTGGAAGCACCTTTTCTATTTCTTACCATGACCTGGGGATATGGACATTGCTTTACTGTTAGAATGCATTTGTACTCCTCATTTTACACTAAAATCCTTTTCTTGGGCAAGGTCTCCAATTCTTTCAGAAAATTCTCTCTCAATCTTTCATGGGTTCAGTCAAAACTGTTTTCACACGCTGTAGGGAAGGACTGTCCATTTCAATAATTGCTCCTGTATATTTCTGCTCTCAAATTCTTTAGTTTTACTGTTGCTAGATGCATCATCATTTATGGAAAATGTAATGAATCCAATTAACAAGAAAACGAGGTTGAATTTCTGGAGCCAAAAGGATTTGCTTACACCACAACCATATACACATCATGCTTTTTTCAAAGATTTTGTTGATTGTTTACACTAAAATAGCTACCCTTAGGACTTGCCAGATCTAGTGTTAGGATTATATAAATATAATCAAGGAAAAAAATTAGCTGGACTTTTTGTTTTTAATAAAAGATAATTTAATTGCCAGAGTTACATCCCTGGAGACTAAGACTAAAGTTCTATGTTTAACATATCTGGTACAGCACAGGCAGTTTTAAATTAAAACTACCTGGCATCTCCCTGACTTTCCTAACCCTTTCCTAAAGGGAGTGGCTCCAGAAGCCAGAAGAAAGTTCAGATTTAATGACCAAATCATCCTTTAGCTCTGCAAGGGAGGTTACCAGCTATTGCCTATTTCATCAGGCTTTTTTTGATGTAGACACTTGCCCAGTACGTAACTGACAGAGACCATATAATGTAAAGTTGGCTATGGTACAAATGACTTCCAAAAAGAGTTTGGAGTTGTCTTACTGACTCTCACACAGGAAACAAGAATCAGCTGCAGAGTCTGAGAAAGACAGTCGGGACAGATTACCGTTCTATCAATACTACATTTATTTTATTTCTTTTTGTTATTTAAGAAGTTACTCTAAAATCTGCCTCAGTCATCACTGAAATATACGCAGTACCCAAAGGCACATCAGGAAATGCTAATGAATCCTGAAGAACCACCATCACATTACAAATATTTAAGGAAAGTACAGCTGATACCAACAAAATGAAAAGTAAAAGATATAGCTTATGTGAGGCCACTACAATTGTGATATGTTAATCCACCAATGAAATCTAGAAAAGGTTTACACAGCTATTTGTTAAAATGTACTTGGAAGTCAGAGAGGCCAGTAAAATGAAAGTAAACATATATTAATATAGATTCATATATGAATATGAAAATAAAATGAAAGTATCTCTCTACCCACCCACCTCCAAATATATACTGCTGTTGATAGTGATTAGGTATGATGCATTCCATGTTGAGGTTGGTAGTGATGAGGGGAGAGTTGTGAAGTAGCAATGAATGAGCTGGGCTATTACTGTATCCCTAGAAAAACAGTATCCATGAACAATACATTTTCCAACTAAGGAGGCAGAAGCTTGTGCATCTGGAATACTACAGAAATTCATCATTACAGCCTAGTAAAAAAGGCATGTAAAAGGAGGTTCACAAAGCTTCACAATTGAAAACAACATAGTCAGGCAAGGAAAAGATTTACAGGAAACAAAGACAAAGTTCAAAAAACACCCCATCAAAAAAAGGAGCAATGTCAGGGATGTAGCAACTGCATAACTATGGACAACCTCTAGAATTCAGGCAAGCATACAGAAAATATAGTAAGTCCAGTTACTTCATGAATGTGCAGGAAGAGCAAGAAAACACATGGATCCAGATTCCAAAAAGCAAAAGGGAAAGTGCTTTTCCTAAGCACAAAAAGCAGCAAGCACAAATTAATGGTTACTGAAACTATTTATAGTTCCATAGTTTCTGCGGTGGAGATCATCCAGACCAGCTGATTTGAATACATCCAGTCCCTCCAGAAGTTCCCTAACTAGTTCCTCACTAACCCTTGGCCTAGGTGCACCTCCCCTGAGGTCTAAGGGGGGGCCCAGAGGGAAGGTGACTGTTCCGGTCCCTGCTACGGAAAATTTAACAACAACATACCTGTAGAAAATAAAACAAACAAAATCATAAGTGAATAGAACCTTAAATAGCCTACTCTTATTTAAAAAAAAGAAGAAAGAAAGGTATAAAGCATGAAAAAAATCAAGGATAAAAATGAACACTACAAATTCCAGTTTGTGGCCTATGTAAAGTCTCACTATGGACAAAAGACAGAACAACAAAAACAAGGGCTCTGGTAGTACAATCAAGATACGCAGTTAATATTGGCTTCACATCCGCTGAAGTATTTGTCCTAGAAAAGAGTGCATAACCTGGTGAGAACAGACCATCTCAACAGGAAGGTACAGAATTATAGAAAATGAGGGTTGGAAAGGACCACAGGATGTCATCTAGTCCAACCCCCTGCTCAAAGCAGGAACATCCTCAACTAGATTATCCCAGCCAAAGCCCTGTCTATCTAGGTCTTAAACATCTCCAAGGATGGAGATTCCACCACCCCTCTAGGTAACCTGTTATAGTGTTTTACTACCCTCCTAATGAGGAAATACTTCCCAATATCTAACCTAAACTTCCTGTGCTGCAACTTGAGACCATTGCTCCTTGTTCTGTCACCTGCCACCACTGAGAACATTTTAGCTCCATCCTCTTTCAAACCCCCCTTCAGGTAGTTGAAGGCAGCTATTAAATCTTCTTTCTGTCTTCTCTTCTCTAGACTAAGTAAGCCCGGTTCCCTCAGCCTCTCCTCAGAAGTCATGTGCCCCAGCCCTGAACCATTTTTGTCGCCCTCTGCTAAATTCTCTCCAATTTATGCACACCGTTTCTGAAGTGGGGGCCCCAAAACTGAACACGGTACTCCAGATGTGGCTTCACTACTGTTGAACAGAGGAGAATAACCACTGTCCTTGACCTACTGGCAACGTACCTACCAATACAGCCCAGTATGCCATTAACCTTCTTGGCAAAAGGGCACAATGTTGGTTCATATTCAGCTTATTATCCATTGTAACCCCCAGGTCCTTTTCTACAGAGCTGCAGCCCCCAGCAAGTAGTGGTGCATGGGATTGTTCCATCCTAAGTGCAGGACTTTGCACTTGTCCTTGTTAAGATTCTTTTTGGCCCAATCCTCCAATTTGTCTGAATCCTAGCCCTACACTCCAGTATATATACTACCCCACCAGCTTGATGTTATCTGCAAGCTTGCTGAGGGTGCACTCTATGCCATCTTCCAGGTCGCAGTGAAGATATTGAACAAAACCAGCTCCAGGACCAACCCCCGGGCCACTCCACTTGATACCAGCTGCCAACTAGACATGGAACTGTTGATTGCTAGGGGTGTGAGAAACAGGCCACATTCGATTCAGATCCAGCCCAAATCAGGGATAGTGATTCAATTTGCTGATTCGGATCACTGTCCCCGATTTGATTCAGCCAAATCCGAAGATTTGATGCCAATTCAGAGAATCAGCAATTCAGCCATAGACACACCTTTAAATGTTTTTTCTACATACCTTGAGGTACCAGGCGCGGCTCATGAATGCTGTGATGGTGGGGTGGAGTTCAGGCTCCTGAGGAAACGGAAGACATAGAGCAGCAGAGTAAGGACCCTGGACTTCAGAAAAGCAGACTTCGATTCGCTCAGGGAACTCATGGGCAGGATCCCTGGGAAGCCAGACTGAGGGGGAGATGAGTCCAGGAGAGCTGGTTGTACTTTAAAGTAGCTGTAAATACAGTGCAGGAACAAACCATCCTGATATGCAGGAAGGCTAGCAAGTATGGCAGAAGACCAGCTTGGCTTAGCAGGGAACACTTCAGTAAACCAAATCACAAAAAGGAACCTTATTAAGAAGTGGAAACTTGGACAAACAACTAGGAAGGAGTATAAGAGTATTGGTTGGGCATAGTTTCATAGTTAGTAGGGTCAAAAGGGACCTGAGCAGATCATCAAATCTGACCCCCTGCCTTGGCAGGAAAGAGTACTGGGGTCAAACGACCCCAGCAAGGTGATTGTCAAGCCTTGTCTTAAAGACCCCCAGGGTAGGAGCCAGCACCACTTCATTTGTTTCTTGTAAATCATTAGAGGCAGGTCCTGTCAGACCAACCTGGTGGCCTTCTATGACCAGGTCACCAAATCCTTAGATGCAGGGGTAGCTGTGGACATAGTCTTTCTGGACTTTCGGAAGGCCTTCAACACTGCCTCTTACCCCGTTCTCATTAAGAAAGTGGAGGACTGTGGTGTTGACACCTACACAGTCAAATGGGTCGCCAACTGGCTGGAGGGCCGCACCCAGAGAGTGGTGGTGGATGGGTCATTTTTCAACCTGGAGGGATGTGGGCAGTGGGGTTCCGCAGGGCTTGGTCCTTGGGCATAATCTCCCCTTCTGGCCCCTTGTGGACATGTGCCAGAATAATTCTCTCAAAAAGCTTACCCAGGATCGAGGTAAGACTAACTGTCCTATAGTTACTTGGCTCCTCCTTCCTCCTTTTGAAGATGGGAACCACATTGGCCCTCTTCCAGTCCTCTGGCACCACACCAGAGCACCACGAGTGCTCATAGAGCAGCATGAGTGCCAGGGGTCCCGCAATGACCTCAGCTAATTCCCTCAGCACTCTGGGGTGCAGATGGTCCGGACCAGCTGATTTAAATACATCCAGTCCCTCCAGAAATTCCCTGACTAGATCCTCCCTGACCCTTGGCCTAGGTGCGCCTCCCCTGGGGCCTGAGGGGGGCCCAGTGTGGGGGCTGATCTGGTCCTTGCTCAGGAAAATGGAGGCAAAGAAGTCATTAAATAGGTTAGCTTTGTTGTCTGCAGCCATGAAGTCAAGATGATCAAAGTGCAACTGGAAATGCAGCTAGCAAGGGATGTAAAGAGCAACAAGAAGGGTTTCTACAGGTATAGCAGTATCAGGAAGAAGATCAGGAAAAGTATGAGTCCCTTATTGAATGGGGGAGGCAATCTAGTGACAGAGGATGCAGAAAAGGCTCAAGTGCTCAATGCCTTTTTCACCTCAGTCTTTAGAGACAAGGTCAGCTCTCAGACTACTGCACCTTTGGAGGAGAGGTGAACAGCCAACAGTTGTAAAAGAACAAGTTAGGGACTATACAGGAAAGCTGGACATGTACAAGTCTCTGGGGCCAGACGGGATATACCTGAGGGTGCTAAGAGAGTTGGTTGATGGGATTGCAGAGCCACTGGCCACCATCTCCAAAAACTTACAGTGATCAGGAGAGGTCCTGAATGATTGGAAAAGGGCAAACACAGTGCTCATATTTAACAAAGGGAAAAAAGGAGGATCCAGGGAACTACAGACCCATCAGCCTCAACTCAGTCCCTGGAAAAATTATGCAGCAGATCCTCAAGGAATCATTTTCTAAGCCCTTGGAGAAGAAAGTAATTAGGAACAGTCAGCATGGATTCACCAAGGGTAAGTCATGCCTGACCAACCTGATTGCTGACCTGTGATGAGATGACTGGCACTGTAGATGTAGGGAGACCAGTGGATGTGGTATACCTTTATTTTAGCAAGGTTTTTGATATGGTATCCCACAATATTCTCACAGGCAATATGGGCTGGGTGAATGGACTGTAAGGTGGATCGAAAACTACCTGGAGCATCAGGCTCAGAGACTAGTAATCAACAGAACTGTGCAAAGCTTTGGTACCCAATGATTAAATTCGGCAGAGATTTGGCCCAATTTGGTGGCTGAATCCCTGAATCCAAATCGAATCAGGAGACCCTTTAATCTCTCCAAATCAAATCGGAATCCTCCAAATCAGTTTGGAGAGACTTGGCAATTTGGACACAGACACAGCTTTAAATGTTTTTTCTACATACCTCAAGGTAGCAGGTGGCTCGTGAATGTTGTGATGGTGGGGCAGATGAAACATGCTCAACGGTGAACCTGGAAGTGGACCGGAATTACTTCTGGTCTACTTCTGGGTCCATCAACAAGCATGCCAGGGCCCCCCCCACCTCTCCCCAGCTTGGCAATCAGCCACAGGGGGACTCCAGGTGCCCCCAGACCCAGGAGGCACCAGTCACCAAGTGACCAGGTGCAGGGGATGCCCCCCACCCCCCGGTGCACTCCTCAACTGACCCAGAACTGCTTCTGGTCCACTTCTGGGTCTGCTTCTGAGTGTGCCGAGAACCCCCCCACGCTCCTGTGGGATGCTCCATCCACCTCACCATCACAGCATTCACGAACTGCCTGTTACCTTGAGGTATCTAGAAAAAACATTCAAATCTGTGTCTATGTCTGAATCACCAAATCTTTCCAAATCAATTCAGAGGGTTCCAATTCAATTTGGAGAGATTAAAGGGTCTTCTGATTCCATTTGGATTTGGAGATTTGGCCACCGAATCAAGCCAAATCTCTGCCGAATCAAATCAGGGACAAAACCATTGCACAGCCCTACAACTTCCCTAAGAAAACTTCTTCATAATGATGGAGAGCAGAAAAGCAGCACAAAAAGGTTCAATAATTTAAATGAGATATGGACATCAACAACAGCATTGCAATTCTTTACCTATCAAGAGAGACAAAGTTTTCAATACATACTTCAACAGCAGGGAATGAAAGGCGTATTGCTGCTAAGTTCTGAGACTTAATAGCTCCTGTAGCATTCACTGAAAGAACTGTAAAAGTGAGAAAGACACGGTACAAATTGAAAAATGTATGCTAAGCTTTGCATATGCCTGTAGGAAATTTATACTAATTTCAAAGCTGAAACAGAACCCAAACCACCACCTAGGATGCACAGCAACACCACTAAGGATATAAGAATTACTTTTGGAAGTACAAAGGCAAATTACTCCAGATTTCCAGCCAGATTATCACCTGGAAACTGTAGACATGATCTCAAGAACACATTCTGGTGGAAGACATGAACAGTAACAGTACATGCAAATATGATAAAAAATATCACGTATCACCAAGGATATGGGTTGGGCTGGAAAGAGTAATACTTAGGGAAATAATGTAGTCTATAATAAGTACTGAAAGGAGCACCAAACATTTTTGGCCTCTGTAATCCCAAATCTAAAATGAGTTTTGAGTGGTTTCAGGAGCGTTAATGAAAGGTACCCAAACAAACAGGTCCCACAATAATAAGTAAGAAAATATGGACAACACCAATTTAAAGGTACCCTTCAGGTATTTAGTAAAAGCCAAAGAAATTATATCCTCTCCACAGATGAACAGATATATTGATTTAGAGTCCAGAAATCATAGTTATCCAAAGTGAAAAGAGCCCCAAATAAACTTGTGAGAAATCAGAAAACCAGTGGGGTAAAGATACAACTAAGTGGCTTGCCAAAGTATAAGAGAACTGCCTGATCACAGAGGATGAATTTATCAAACTTGAAGAATGTCTGACACTCAAAAAAACCCTACAACTTCAGTTATAACCATACTTGTTTGATCCGTGTTATGTAAATCACAGCCCTTGGAATTTCAATAAAGGAAAACGGACCACCACTAAAGAAGACAGACTCTTAAGACTAGGTTAAAATTCCTCTATTTCTGTAGGAGACACCTTCTTACTCACAAGCAAACATATCAGCATAAGCAGAGCTGACAGACAATTGATGTAAAACACGATTTGCTTTTAGAACTATTGCTCTACGGTGTAAAAACCCAGCAACGTGGAAAATTACTGACAGAACTTCTGTATAGCAGAAGTATGTACACTTATATACAAATATACTATCATATAAAACATAATCCAAGGATGACAATCTGCAAGCTGGTAAAGAAATTAGACAAACTAGCTTCACACTTGTAAAGAATTCCTTTGTGCAAGAGGAATGACATGTCAGTCTGTCCTCATGCTTGAGATTAAGGCAGTCTTCTAGCGTATGTCTACACTATAGTCACAGCAGCACAGTGTGGAAAACAAGTGCAAAAATACAACAGGCATTAAGAGCATAGTTCAAAAACACAAATTATTAGCATGGTAAGACATACTAATCAAAACAAGCTGCATTTCCTCTAAGTAAAGAAATGACATCTCATGTATACTCAGTGTCTGCAGAAAGTGGAAACATTTTAGGAAAGAACTTTAAGTATTTGCTTAAATTCACCTGAGAACATGACTGAAAGGACAAAGGAGCATCTAACAGAAAAGAGCAAAGCAAGAACAAATAATTTGGGGAAATAAGAGGCAATGACTGATCCAGAGTGACTGAACAAACTATTAAAGACACTGGATAACAGTAGAGGTGCACCCATGCATCATCAGTTCACATAGGCAATGCGTGGGAGGACATGGGGGAGGCGGGGCACATACCTGCCCTGAGAGCAAGTGCTCCAGCTGGTAGGGGGCATGGAAAGTGCTCATGCAGGAGTGCTGGCACTTCTGCCGATGCCATGCCACTCGTGTGCTCGGCAACTGGCCGCTGGGGGACACCCTCCCCCATCGTGTCTCCCCTCCCCCCCCATTCGGGAGGCACCAGTTGCCCATGTTGTTCTGATATTGGATCAGAACTGATATAAAGCAAATTGACTGTACCGGAAATCAGGTTTTTTTGCCTGATGTGGCTGATAATTTCGCCAATAAATGCCCTGTGCATATGTGCAGTCACAGGGTAGTACATAGCTGGCAAGAAGCACAGACTAGCAGAACCAAGAACTGCATTCAGCTGGTAGGTCTGTTGTGAAGGGGGAGGGGGAGAAAAGGGGTGTGGGAGGGGCAGATCAAGGCCCCCACAGTGAGAGAGGGAGTGGAACTGAAATTGGATTGGTATGGCCGGTATGCCTCCTTAAAAGTCGGCTAATGGTATCAGCACCAAAATCTGTATCAGTGCCCCCCTAGATAATAGACCCAGACAGTATAAATAATCACAGCTCCATTAAAGTCAACAGAACTATGAAAACCCTCCCTGAGGATAAGGCTAACTGACTTGTCTAAAGATAGTTTGCTTTGCAACCAGGAAACTGATGAAACAACCAAAAGACTGCTTGAGACTTACTGATACTATAGTAACATAAGAGCTGATAAGTCACTTGATAAAATGGAGGTAAGGTTAAAAGTAATATCAGCAACTTAGGGTATATCTTCACTGCAAAGTTAATCCGATCTATTACCAATGTTTTAGCTCAAACATGCCTCCAGCACTGATTACTTGAGTCCAACAAGGATCAGTTTTCTCATTTTCAATACATACATAAAGCAACTGGGGACTTTGTAAGATATAAGGGACTCAAGCATCAGTACAAGGCAATGATCTTATCTCTTAGGTCATGGTTCCCAAGCATCAGTACAAGGCAATGATGCACAGCTCTACCTACTCTCCACCATGTACAATGTCACTGGTATTAATCAAATTGACTCAGTGCTTAAATAAGATCAGCTCTTGGATGAAGAACAGCTGGCTGAAGTTGAACCTGAATAAGACAGTTGTGATGTTGATGGGATCAGGAAAACATTTTTGAAGGGATAACATCCACAATTGGTCAGTCCTGGACACAGGCACACAAACAAGTTTCCATGAGGTAAAGGGACAGCAGGGCTGTATATCATATCAGTTGCTTCAAGATAACTGCGCATGTACATGCTCTTACCCAATGGAAAAGAAAGCTATCCCACAATGCATTTAGAGCCAAGTTATCCTGGGTTAGCTTTCACCTACTATGGAATTAGAGAATACCTAGGCAGTTAGCACTGAAGAAGTGACTCGCTGTAAAGCACTGTTCTCCTTCCCCTTGCTGTAACCTGTGTTTGTGCCTGTAATTTCAGCCAGTCATTCAGTAATGCTCTTTGATTCCTCAGTGACAATCTGCTCTAAACCTAACTTGTGAATAAATACTTGCAGTCATTACTGGTTTACTAGTACAAGGGTTGTCAACCAGGGGTATGCATACCCTTGGGGGTACTTTCAAAGGTCCCAAGAGGTATGTGGAGGCAGGCAGGGATGGAGTGCCGCCACCCAGCACCACTGCCTCACAGGAGTAGGGCCGTGGAGGGGCAAAAGAAGGGTCGTACAGACACAGCACTTCCTCTGCTCGCCACAGCCATGCTCTGCATCCGGCCACTCACTAACCCTCCTCCCCGCCTTGCCCCTGGGCTCTGTGTCTGGGCGCTTGGATCCCCACCATGCTCCACATCCACCCACTCACCAATGCCCCCCACCCCCGTGCTCTGCGTCCAGCTGCTTGCCACCCCCCCACTTTAATAAGGGGTACATTTATTAAAAAGGGAGCCGCCGGGGGTACACTTATTAAAAAACGTTGAAAACCCCCGTACTAGTAGACTCTGCTCCATCCTAGCAGAAGCAGCCTGAGTTATTCATGCTTTCAGTTATCTTCAGCCAGCCTAAAATGATGTAATACAGCCAGGCATAACACTTAAAAGAATTTAGGAAACTTTAGCTAGCATAAAACATGACAACATGCCTCCTCAGCAAAGAAGAGGCACATTAAACCTGTCCTTTGCTCTGTATACTGAGTCACGCTTCCCACTGAATTCTGAAATAAGTTCAAGGTCTTGTTTCTTTCCTTCTGTGTTCCAAGGCTTGAACCGAAGATACTTTTTTCTGCATAGCAGTCACAAAAGTAAAGTGGAATAAATTAGCCTACACCAGAGCCAGCCATATGCATGGGTGAACCAGGCAGCTGCCCAGGACCCAGACAGAAAGGGGGCCTGAAAACGGTAAATTTTTAATTATCATCATCATTATCTCTGTCGAAGTGGGGCCCAATACCAAAACTTTGCCCGGCGCCACCAGGAGTCTAGGTACGGTGCTGGCCTACACCAGTTTACGTGGTGCCACAGCAAAACTGCTTGCATAATACTTGCACAGGAACAAGCGATAAGCTAGTTTAAAACTAGCGAAGGTATATCTCTGTATTATGCTGCTGTGACTATAGTGTAGACATACCCTGGAAGACTGCCTTAATCTCAAGCATGAGGACAGACTGACATGTCATTCCTCTTGTACAAAGGAACTCTTTGCAAGTGTAAAGCTAGTTTGTATGGGACAAATCTCCCTCCCAGGGTCTGGTGCAAAAACATTTAAAAGAACTCCCAGAAAAAAAGAATGATCACAAGAACTTCAACTGGAAGTCTCTCTACTTTACTAAACAGTTCTCCTGAGAAGGGGATGGAAGAACAAACACCAAAAAATAGATCAGGCTGCTTAATGTACTACTGAAAGGTACACAGATACAAGTGATGATAGTGATACAAAAATATAACAACAGAATATAATAACATTCAAAAAAGCTTAAACCCGAGTTTGTTTCTCTGTCATGAGATACATGTTAAAGCTCGGAGTTCATCTTAATTCAGGCTCTAACATCTCCACTATCTAGCGTAGACACTAGGTAAGTAAGTTGCTTTAAAATTTTCTTCTGATGAAACTTGTCTGTCATGTAATGAACTACTTGTGATATAACCTACAGAAGAAAAACTGCAAAGTGACTCTTGCTAAGTGGCCAATGTTAAGTGTTTCTAGAAGCAAACACCACTCATTCTTTTTCCCCTGTATTCTCAAGGCAGAGCTGCAAGTTGGATACTATCCAGTCTATTCAACCTTTCCACTACCCGCCAAAGATCAGAATTCTCTGAGAGATTTTTTTTCCTTTTCTACTATTTTAGTTTTAGTCAAATATTTAGATAAAAATTCAGAAAAAACAAAGTAATCTTAACACAAAGTTTCATTTTCTTTTTTACCATTTTCAGCAGAGGGATGAAAAAAATCTGGAAACTAAGACCCCTTGGAGAGATGAATTTGTGCTGTTTTCACACCACTGTCCTTCAGTATATAGATAGTTTTAATCATTAAACACAGAACAACTGTGAATGCTGCAGAAGCCAAAGTCACTTGTCCAGCATTTCACTAGCATTTCCACTGCAGGCATCACCCTAAAGTCAAGTTCCCACCACATTAGAATTATTCCACCCAATGAAGATTTAGCAGAACTGGAAAGCTATCATATGAATAATAGGAAAA
The DNA here is from genome assembly GCF_052110815.1 of Crocodylus siamensis. Lineage (NCBI taxonomy): Eukaryota > Metazoa > Chordata > Crocodylia > Crocodylidae > Crocodylus > Crocodylus siamensis. Next base: position 223,634,987 of record NC_143396.1, on the reverse strand, counting down.
TAGACCTGGAAGGGACTTTAAGAGACCGTCAAGTCCAAACCCCTACTTACAGCAGGATCATCTCCATCTAAGCCAAGCCATTTCATGTCCAACAACAGAGATTCCACAACTGTCCTAAATTGTTCCAATGCCCAACCACTCTCAAAGTTAGAAAGTTCTTCCTAATACCAAATTTAACTCACCCTTGTTGCAGTTTAAGCTCATTATTCTTGTCTTGTCCCCACTGAATATAATTTTTAACTGTTCTTTTTGTATTTCAAGACCCTTAATGACATTCTCTCTCAGTCATTTCTTCTCTAGGATCACAGGAGAATAGGTAGGGAGTAGGGGTGCACCGATAAATATTTTTTGGGCCAATACCAATAACCAATAGCTAATATACAGGCCTGCAGCTTAGAGAGCAGTGTCAGGCTTTTGAGTCTGTTGGGGGTAAGAAGCAGGAGGGAGGGAAGGGGTATGGGGGGAGGCAAATCAAGGTCCCTGCAGTGATAGAGGAACTGGGGCTGGGGAAGGTGCTGCCCAGCCAGGGTGGGGCGGGGCAGGGAAGGGTGGGGCACAGGACCAAGCCACGAGTGGCTTGTCTGGGTGGTGTGGTGGGGCAGTGGCTCCCGCTGCTGTGCACACCCCTGGGGAGGCACGTGCCCCCCCAGATCTGTGCATGAGGCAAGGGCAGGTTGCTGCTCCAGGTTGAGGGCGATGCCAGGCTCTTCCCAGCAGTGGGGTTGGGCTGGGGCTGTGCATGGGGCAGAGCCCCCTGAATCCCCCATCCCACCGCTGCCCACCCAAAGTGCAGCCCCAGCCCAAGCCCCCCACTGGAAATAGCCCAGCATTGCCCCCGGCCCCAGCCCAAACCTGCCCTGCGCACAGATCTGGGGGCTATGTGCCCCCCATGCTTCCCCTGGGGGTATGCACAGCAGCAGGAACCCCCCACCCCAGATGAGCCTGTCGTGGCTCTATCTGGAGGCCTGCCCCACCCCAGCCCGACAACGCCTGCCCCAGTACCTCCCCCACTATTTAAACGCCTTATCCCCTCCTGCTGCCCCTTCCACCCAACAGACTTAAAAGCTGGACACTGTTCTCCAAGCTGCCCAGCTGGCCGCATGCATGCTGCAGCTGTGCACATGCACATAGCACTTATTGATGACATCACCCAAAAAAAGCCAATTGCCAATAATGTCAATTTTTCTTTTATCAGTGCCAGTGTGATATGGACCCATGTATCAGTACACCTGTAGTAGAAACTAGTGGAATTCACACTGGAAGTGCACTGTGTGGCAGCTCCTTTAATCTTGGCATTCCCCACATGTGCCCTCCCACCACTGATTGGCAAAGGGCCCTGTTGGCCCCACTGCTTGCTCCTTAAGACTGGGAGGTGAAAAACTGCAGTTTTAAATATACTGCAGTTTTTGCCTCCTGTCCAGTCAGCAGCAAGCAGCAGGGCTGAGAGGTCCCCTCCGCCAATCAGCAGCAGGAAGCGAAAACCACAACATATTTAAAAACATGTTTTTCACCTCCCTGCTGATCAGGGTAAATGGTGCGGCCAACAAGATCCCTTTGCCAATCAGCAGCAGGGGGGTGGGGCATGCAGGGGAAACTGCAAGATTAAAGGAGCTGCTGTGCAGTGTACTTCTGGCATGAATTCCACTGGTCCCTAATCATAGAACCACATGAGAGCAGGCCTGGAAGGGACTCACAAGGTCATCTAATCCGGACCCTGCTCAAGGCAGAATCACCCCTGAGTAACCATCCCAGCCAAACAGCTGCCCAACATGCTTTTGAAAATTACCAGGTAGGGTTTCTCTGGGTAGCTTAGTCCAATGCTTCACCATCCCCATAGACAGAAAGTTCCTCCTAATCTCTAGCCTCATGTCCCCTATTTCAGCTCCTAGTCCAATCCCCTACAGCAGGGGTGAGTAATTATTTTGGCTGGAGGGCCACTTAACAAGGTCTGGTGAGCTTTTGAGGGCTGCATGTGTAGCCCTGCCCCTTGACAGCTGCCCTGCCCTCCTGTTCACCCTCTTGGGATTGGAAGGGCAAGCCCCCTAAGCCCTGACCTGTGCCACTAGAAGTCCCTCCCCTTGCCCCCTAAAAATACTCCTTTTGGGAGTGGCGGCTACCATCTTAGAACCAGGGAAAAAAATCATACACTAGGTCAAACACATACTATAACATATTTTAAATTTATTACAAAAAATATTTTTGTCATGATTTGTGTTTGTGTAAGAGATGATTGTATAACAACTCAAAAATAAAGACTTAGTCTTACATATTGTGTGGGAGGTTGAGGGTAAGTGCATGCATGTTTAGGGTGGGGTGTGGGTGTTGTGACTCTGTGTGTGGGGGCAATAGGGTATGTCGGGGGTGTCTTTATGTAGGGAGGTTCTGGGGGGCAGTGTGTGGTGTTTTGAGTTTGTGGGGTATGAGGAAAGGTGGGGGAGGTGTGGGGGGAACTACCCCACACACTCCCCTCATGATGCACAGCCCCTGCAGGCAGCAGCAGGTGGGGGCACTCAGGATGCTTGTGCCCAGGAATCCCACTGTGCACATGCAACTTCCGCACTCACATGCCACTGGAGGGAAGCCCCACAGACTGGAACTGGCTGTCTTCACCACTTCCTGCTGCACAGGTCCTATCTCTATCCTTTCTATAATCATCCTTTGGGTATTTAAAGATCGTCACCAAATCCCACCCCCCTCAGTGTTCTCTTCTCCAGACTAATTAACCCTAGCTCTTTCATCTGCATAGGTCATACTTTCCAGACCCCTAATCATTTTTGGTGCTTTCCTCTGAACTCTTTCAAATATATTCAAATGTTTCTTAAAGTATGGTGCCCAAAACTGGACCCAATACTCCATGTGAGGCCTCACCATTGCCGAACAGTATGGAAGAACTGCTTCCCTTAATCTGAAAGTGACACTCCAATTATTATCATCCAGTATGCTGTTGTCTTTCGGCTGATTTTTTTGGCAACAAGAGCACACTGTTGGCTCATATTCAGTTTATGGCCTACTGTAATTGCCAGGTCCTTCCCTGCAGTACTACCACCTAGCTAATCATTTCTCAGTCTTTATTTGTGCATACAGTTATTCCATTCCAAGTGTAAAACTTTTTACTTGTCCTTGCTGAATCTCATCTGATTGATTGCAGACCCTTTTTTCAAGTCACTCTGGATCAGAGGGAAGTAGGGCTGAAAGGGAGTTAGTTGGTTGCAACTCCACCCAGCTTGGTATCACCCTCAAATCTGATACACATGTTCTCAATCCCATCATCCAAATCATTAATAAAGATGTTGAAAAATACCAACCTATGACCACTGGGGAACTCCACTTAATACCTCCTCCCATCTAGATACTGAGCCACTGAGGACTACTCCCAGAGTACGATGATCTAACCAATTCTGTATTGACCATACAAGACTTTAATCTAGTCTGGATTTCCTTAATTTGTAATGAGAATGTCATGGGAGACGGTGTCAAAAGCCTTGCTAAAGTCAAGGTATATCACATTCACTGCTCTTCCCCATCCACAGAGCCTGCCACCTTATCATAGAAGAAAATCAGGTTGGTCAGGCATGACTTGCTCTTGGTGCATCCATGTGGTCTCTTCCTGATTACACTGTTTTCCTCTTAAGTGCTTCCCAGTACACTCCATGATCTTTCTGGATATCGAGATCAGACATCAGGTATCAATGTCAGATTGGCAGGTCTGTAATTCCCCAGATGCTCTTTCTTCCCTTTCTTAAAGATGTACACTATATTTGCCCTTCTTCAATTATCCAGGACCTTACTCAATCTCTATTTGAATCTCTAAAGAAGATAGCCAAGGGCTCTGAAATTACCTCAACCAATTCCCTTAGTACCCTAGGATGCATCTCATCTGGTCCTGCTGACCTGAAAGTATCTAGTTTTTCCAAGGGTGTCAAAAAGCATTCACAGGACCCACTTCAGGTTTAGGCAGCTTAGTTTAGGTGGTCGGGTGGTGGGGGGAGGAAGAGGATTGGCAGGTACATGGGGAGGGCTAGTTGTGGGGCGAGGCGTGGACCACAACCCAATCATGGTCAGGGGAATAAAAACTGAGTGGCTCCAGGGCTGTGGATTGTGGCTGGACTTTCCCAGCCCCAGGTCTGTGCTGTGAACATATAAAAGCATTTATTAGGCCAGGTTAAACCCCATGCCCCATGTCTGACAAGAACAAACTTTACATCAGGTGCACCATTTTTAGGGTGTTCTAAACCCTGCAAACACTTGCACACCTTAACAATTAGACTGCCCTACCCCTGATTAGGGCCATCTAAATGTAATGCTTGTACACACCCTAAGTAATCCCCTAACCTGTTCTGCCATTAATCTAGGTTCTTTGATTCCTTTCCCAGCTTCGCTGCCAACTGTGCTCATCATTCAAGTGAAATAATCCTAATTTGTCTAACTTTTCTTTATATGTCCTGTTTTCTAAATTTCTAAGCACTTTTGTTGTTCTTTCTCCTCTGGACTCTCTTAAATTTGTCCACAACTTTCTTTGCTCAAAAAGAAATTCAGTATTCCACGTGCAGTTACACCAGTGCTGAATAGAGCAAAATAATCACTTCCTGCAATTTACACAGGAAGGCAAATAAATCAAAATATATCAGTTTTATTTACAACAATATTACATTCATGCTTTATATTCAGCTTATGATCCACTATAGCTCCCACATCTTTTCTGAAACACTGAACCTGGCCCGGCGCTTTGTATTTTGTATTCATGCATTTTTAGCTCCTATTTAAGAAAGAAAAGGTACCACACATCTATATCAAAGTTGATTCCCAATCTGCAATTTTTCAAAACTGAGCACCTAAAGTTACACTCCTAAATCCTTAAAAAGGATAATCAGATGCTAAAAGTACTTAAAATCACACAGCTTCAACTGAAATAAATGGAAGTCACTCATTTAGGTACATAAAAAGGGCACTAACATCAGGCACACAGTTTGAGAGACTACAGGTCATCCCAAACAAATACCAATAAGAACTTTGTATCATACCATACTGACATGAATGCAGCCTGTACAAGCCATATACTTTTTGGAGGCAAGTACTGTCTCTGTGACCAAGTCAGACCTACCTTTGAACCAGTGACTAAGAAGTGTCCTAAATATGACAGTGACATGGACACTTATTTATTAAAAGCTGAACTGGGATCATAAGTTTTACTGAAATCAATGAACAGTCACATTCCAAAATTGTTAGGCACTATTCAAACATGGGTGAATCTAGGATTTTGAAAAGAGGGAAGCAGATGATGTGGTGTATCATCACACGCAACACAACCTATTTTTCTCCAGGTAAAAACAAAATGTAATGTTTACTTGCGTGCTAGGGGCCTCGGGATACATTATTTACTTAAAATCGAAGCAAAAACAAATCTAACTTTATTAGAATGTGCGTTAAATTTACCGTGTCATACATATAAAAATCCCACAACAAATTAAGCAAAATAATCAGACAATATTGTTTCTTCAGGCTTATAGTCATTAGAATTAAATGCAATTCAGATTCATAAAAACAAAATCTAGCTTTCTTGAGCATCTTGACAGTATATCTAATGCTTCACTGAAAGTTATTTCAGCATGCAAGTTAATATTCACCCAAGTTTAAATTTCCATACCTGAGTTAATGCTTCTAGCTAGAGTTAAAAACAGTCTTCAGGGCTGTGGAATAGGTGCTACATTACTGGGAGCCTTTTAATAGACAGCAGAATTACAAAAGAAAAAATAGCTTAGTTAGTGGAACATCAAGACTTAAAAAGGAGAAAGGGTTTGTTAACATCCATGGAATGAGGATTTAAAAGGATTCAGGTAGATGATACTGAGCCATGAAGTTAACTGACTTCCTCATTGCTGCCTAAACAGAAATGCTGCTGCCACTGCCAGGCAGTAGGATTTAAACTTTGGTGGGACCAAAAATCAAAAAAGGTACAACTGCACCAATCTAAACCTACCTCCCCACCTTGCCCCCTTTATCCACCCCTATATTCATCTATTGTTGGGATCAGCAGTAAGACCTAGTAAGGTTGCCTGACACTTCCTATGATAGGACTCCATTTTCAGTTGTTTAACAATTTTACCAGACTTTGAACAAAATGGGCTGAAATTTTCCATGCTCAGGCCGAATCTTTTTGGAGAATTTCAGTTAAGAGCATTTAACCATCCCTGAGAACTTGGTTATAGAAAATTACATTTTATTAGCCATTGACTTAGGTGAAATTGTAAGAGCTCAGCACTTCAGACTCCAGGGTCTCAAGTCAGGGACTCAAAAAATAAGGATTAATGACCACCTCTGCAATCTGGCTTAAGTTATTTGACTAGTATCACCAACGGATTCTATTCCAGATATGCACAGAATCCAAATCTCCAGGATAGCATTCAGTTGCCTTAACTATAAGACCAACTTTCTAATCCTGCACCCCGTCTCAATCATCATCAGCTACTGTAACAAATGAAGACGTTCTATGGGCAACCTTTCACTACAACCCGATTTTTCCCTGGAACAGATCTTTCCCGTACAATGAATGAGATAGAGGTACAGTGAAAACAATAATTACATGATCCCATAATTAAAGACTATCATAATGGATACACTGAAATGGGAGGAATTCAGGCTGCATGTGGAACCATAATTCTAGCATTTTCTAACTTCTGCTTATTTGATTTAGTATTTTTTTAACTGTAATTTCTGTGTGACAAATTCTGCTTGGGTTCTTAGCTAAGCATGTATCCTGAATACCAACTGCTGATTCACAAGTGAAAAGCTCAATATCCCAATAGGCAGAGCTTGGCAGTCCCAACAATAACAGGAAAAATGTTAAATGAGTACTATGTTTATACTCTGCTATGTTTCTTTGTTTTCAGCAGTACTGAGTGAAATCCTCAGTTTTGTCTCTTTTCATAAAATTGTCTACAGCTTTCTCTGTCATTTTGGAGACATTACAATCTGGCAATCAGCAAATATGCTTGGCATCTGTTAGATTATTCTATTATGTAACCTCATTCTCCTTAATCTTGAGATGTCTAAAGTTACTGTGTGGCAATATTTTAGCTAAAAATACAAGTGAACAAGGAAATAATGTGTTCCTGATCGAACAGATATGTTTCATATGCAATACCAGAACATATTTCTATTCAAAATGCCTGAATAATAGAAGTCCTATCTATAATTCAGAACAAAGAATCTTTATTAAAGAACTGCACCTCTGTTTTAACATCCCACTCAGAACTCTTCATCCTCTTGTCTCTGTGACAATCTATTCTCCTGTCCAGATACAATTACTTTAATTTTAACAGATTAAAAAGGACTTTGTTAGATTTTGGAGAGTAATTTTGATTTTACTTCCCTGCTATGACCATAAGAACTAGAAACTGTAGTCTTTTCTTAAAATATATATTTTTCCCCATTTTTCCTCTCTACTTCCACACTAATTGCAGGCTTGTTTATGAAGACTCCTCATTGACTTGTGAGCCCTAAACTGCACCTAAAAGACCACTAAAGGGATTGTGAGCACTGATTTCTAAATAGTTGTTCTGAATCTATGAACACACAAGTAAAAAGTTAAGTCATTTAAATTATATATAAATAAAGTATATATAATGAGGAAAACAAGACAGATCACATTTTGGACATTGCAAACCTGCCACTGTCCTTTTAACTTTAGATTTAAAAAGAAAAAATGCAGCTTAGTGTTATAATTAAATCTTCTAATTAACTCTCATTTTTTTCTAACTATTGGTTCACTTTATGTTCTCAGGGTAGTCATCTAACCTCTGTGCTTTGGCAGTTTATCCATTTAATGGTGATAACAATGCTTATTTCACAAAGTTGTTGAGACAATTGTTTGCAATGTCCTTTAAGGCTTTTCAACAAAAGAAATTATAAGAATGATACGTCAAGATTTCAGGATATAAAACACTGCTTGATTACCATCTTCCAATCCAAACTAAGTGTGACTACTGCTATGCAAAAATTTCACTGAACATGGTAACAAACAAAAATTAGGCCACAGTGTCCTGTAATTTCCATTACCTCGAATTGCCTCTCAGCAATTGACACAAACATACTTTATTATGGCCCCATGGGGATCTAAATGTCTGCCTGAAAAGAATATGATCTTCAAGGGCTAAGAGCATCTCCAGGTGTCTGCATAGATACTCTGTTTGTTTACCGGGATGCAAGACAACCCACAATGATCGATAAAACATTTAGCATTTAGAACCTCTGGTGTCAACGCTTTGCAAGAAACCCTTTATTATTTTTGGCTACAAATTGTGGAAACTGCTAAGAGACAGCCAGAGTACCTTCATATGTCAGTGAACTGGAATTTTTCAGAGAACAGTTTCCCTTGTAAATTTGTCTGCACCTAGTTTTAATCAACAAAGTTTGCAGTTGGTAACAGGTTGTGCTTCCATATGCCATGCCATATAAATACAATTCTTAATCTGTACAGAAGTAGGTTCAGAACTAACCGTTTTAACTGGACTTGGTACAGAAGTGCATAACTGTCATGAAATTAACCATCAAAAGAAAATAAAATTAAAATTTGTGCTGGTTACAGGAAATCTGCCTTCCTCAAGCTGAGAAACTGCTGTTCACAACTGTGCCACAAGCTGTTTTTCCTTTAGTCTACACAAATTGCAGCATGGACAACAGCTGCAGAATAGGCTTGGTCACACAGAAATGGATACCCACCCATTATAGAGCTAACTACTTTGAAAAAAACAAATACACATTTAAGAGACTTTACAGCAAAACACATGAAAAATTACTATACTGGAAAAAATGAACAGTACAGTATGTCCTTATAAAGATGACTTGTTTTGGACTGCTTTTTGGCCCCTTCAACCTTATTTACATTTTTGGTTTTTATAAATGCTATTCCCATTTCCTTGTTTTGATTTTTTAAAATCTTCATAGGACTTATTCTTCTTTTCTGGCATGCTGTTTTCATCTGAGGTTTCCTCCTCTGTCTAGTATCAACCCATTCACAACTGTGGTTAGTAGTCTATTCAGCCTAGTTAGATCTTAATTTAATAGATTTAATTGATTTTAGGGTCGGAAGGGACATATTAGATCATTGAGTCCGACCTCCTGCCCTGGGCAGAAGAGAGTGCTGGGGTCTGATGACCCCAGCCAGGTGTTTGTCCAATCTCCTCTTAAATACCTCCAAGGAAGGGGATAGCACCACCTCCCTTGGAAGTAATTATTTTACTTTATAGTGTGTTGTACTTCTTTATTCTGTGATACATGCTGAACAACAGGAAACTTTCAAATGTTAAACAACATTTTAAAAAATTAGCAGAAAGTAGAAAGGAAAATAGATGCTTGCAGGGTCTGTAGCACTATATATAGCTACATTTGCTCCTTTCAGAGTTCATTAAGTTCATAATGAAGAAGCACCACCCGATTGTGATAAACTTTGAAATATATCTGAATTTAAAGTTTCCGTTAAATAGTGTACGGTCACTGTCAAGCTGTCTGTGGCACAGTATATCTTGCTGAAACACTGGCCTCATCTGTGACACCATCAGTCTCTCGTAAATACAAAAAGGGCATCTTTACATGCGGTATGGGATGGGAGGGTGCTTTAATTAGAGCAGCTCTCAAGAACTGCTCTAATTAAAACTCCCATAGTGTCTTGTGTATTCAGCATCCTGCACTTCAAAATGGTGGTGGGGGCACGTTACCTAAAGTTGTTCGATGAGTTTCAGTTAAAGCATCCCCACCACCATACTGAAGCGCAGGGATGCTGAATACATGAGACACCTAGAGCATGCTAATTATCATGCCAATTAGCATGCATCACAGGTGTCAGGTACGTGTGTAGGTGCCCACAGAGTGTAAATGAGTTTCCATCTGGTTTTAATCCAATTACATCCTTGGAAATAAGATGTTCCAGTTCAATGGGAATTTCTGGATTAAATACTTTATTTGCTAATGTTCTTTGAAGTCAAGTAGCACCTATAGGTCCCAACAAAAGTCTGTGCCACAGTGTGCCAGGAACTGTTCATGTACATAAGCGGTCTCCAACCATTTTATGGTGAAGATCACTTTTTGGAACTAAAGGTCACCCCAGGATCTACTGTGCCCCCCTGCCACCTGCCCTCCCCCCTGCCCCAGGACCACGAAGTGTCCCAGATCCGGCCAGGCTGGGACCTGATCCCACTTCTGTACTAGGGCTGCACTGAGCTGCATCCACCTGGCAGTCAGAAGACTGTGGCATTGGGCCGCAGTCCAAGGTGCGCTGTGGGACTCTCGCCACTGGGCGCAGCCCGGTGAAGGCCCTGTGGGCCAGTGCCCCCCCACCTATGCCTGGGATGATGTGGCTGCTGTTCTGGACTGCCCACTGCACCCTGAGCACAGGTGGTGGGGGTGGAACAGGGCCCCAGGGCCTCTGCTGGGCTGTGCCTGGTGATGGGAGCCTCCCCCCCCAACGTGCCCCTGGACAACCAGATCTTCTCAGACCCAGCTGAGCCAGGGTGGGGGCCACCCCCACGAGTCCCCGCTGCTGAGCTGAGCCGTGCCCACGTGTGACCAGCTGCAGCAGGACTCAAGACATAGCAGCAGCATGCTCTGCTGCCTCCACCGCCACAGAGATGGGGAGGGAGCCTGCACCCCTGAAGGAGTTCCCCCAGGCTCCAATCCTCCCATCACCCAGCCAGGCTGGGACCCCACTTACCTTCCCTGCTTCTGGATGGGCTTCACAGCTGTTCACCGCAGGGGCCTCGATCTGGCCCCCGCCCCTTCCCTTCCCCACAGATTGACCTGCTGGGGCTGGGGGTAGTAGGTGTTCACATGCACACAAGCCCAGCTGTCCCCCCAGTCCAGGATCTACCAAAAGAGGCTCCGGGATCTATCTGTAGGTTGGGATCCCCAGGTTGGTGACCACTGATGCACAGAGTAAGAGACATGTCATACCTCAAACTGTTTACAGTCCAGACAGACAAGAGAAACGAGGAGTGGGAAGAGACATGCTTGGAACAGAGAAACGGAGTGGCAGTCCTGGAAATGCAATCGAGGGTTGAGTTTCAGTGCGGTGCTTGATCCACAACACCCTACCTCTCCATTATTAGCGCTTAAATAAATTTAGTTAAACAATCAGAAGAACTTCTGCTTTAGGCTTAGATAACTTATTTACAGAAGCACTGCACAAGTTTGCAAGGGCTAGATGGTAGTGCTGGTAGCCTGGCAGTATGCTGCTTTCTGGAGACTGCCACTGCTTGGCTTTGCTGTGGAGCACACTCTTCCACATATACCTCCACACAGCCATCAGCCTGCAACCTCCCTCTGTTGCCAAGTCATACGGGCCCATACCACCTTCACTCTGCTCCAGTTCACTCTTTCTTCCTCTGTCCCTAGTACATTTCCCTCTACTCCATCTTGGAGAACCCTGTCCAAAAGTATGGGGCTCAGCAGCTACCTATTTTCTCCACCCTCTGCCCACTCTGCTTTCCCAAAGCTGCTAAACACTGATCACCCTCCTTGAAACTGTAGCCTACCCTTACTTCTCTGAACCCTGACTTCTGAAGAAAAAAATATTTCTCTGTCCCACTGAATGGCTGTATGTGAAAGCCTGGGGTCAAAGAAATTACAGTTGTGTGAAAGAACATCCTTGCAGGGGGTTAAGTTCCTCCCTAGTTAACTGTCAGTTAATCATAAAAACCTTAAAAGAGCTCACATGGCCTCAGAGATCCCAGTGCAACAGATCTGTTCCAAACCCCTCAAACATATCAATGAGTAACGCTGGGATTTCTGTACATCCTCTGTACATTGCAGACTGTGTGTGTTCTACACTTCCAACATGCTTGGAAGTTGAGAAGCCTGTTAGCTACAAAAGGACTATAATGTTGACACTATTTGTGAGGTCAGCTCCTGTAATGCCTGCAACAGCTTTTCTACACTCCTTTAGCTCAAAAATTAGTGCCTTTGAGTAACCAACACCATAGAAAGCAAGGGCAGTCTACAGGCTGAAAGAGTATACCTGCCTCAGGTTCATCTTGGCTGATGGATGACTTTATGTGAACTGAACCTAGCTGTCTTTCACCAAGCTTTGGAGCTGGCTCACCATGAAAAAGTCAAGATGAGCCAGCAAACCCTGGGCATGAGTCAAGTCAGGGATCTTCACCCTGGTGTCATGCACCTGAAACATCATCTTGGGTTCCACTGATGCACCTCCATAGCATGGAGCTTGATCCCGTTGGCCATCTGTCCAAAAATGTTATGCAAAATCCTTCTTTCAGAGATGCTTGTGGCTTAATTTAATGTCTCTCCCTACACACTAATGTCCTCCTCCTCCACTTTTAAGCAAAGCTGCAGTAGCATTTTTCACCTGCATAATTAGGATATTATTAAAATATGGTATTTTATTTTTGACAGCCTATGACAATTTTGAACAGCTGCTACAGAGCACATCAATTCAATTTTTTTTCTGGTCAGTAGCTAAAAAAAAATCCTTCCTGTCAATCTAGACTGCTAAACAATTGATAATATGCTAGATATAACTGTCCTATCTTTTTATTCTACCTACTAGTCACACCACTTTCTCATCTATTCCCTGTCCCCTTTGGACTTACTCTACAACTTCTTTATTACCTTCTAGCAGGCCTACCGGAACCTGGCTGGTCTCTCTGCTTTCCTTCCAACTTTTGAAAGTAATGTTTTTGTTCACAGACTAAACTTATACATACTGTTTACTGTTAAAAAAACAAAACTTTCAAATATGCTATATTCCTATAAATATTTCAGAATGATAAAAAGTTCAAAACTGAAAAAATCTGGGGAAAACTGAGAACTACTTACATTTTGCATGTGGGAAAAGAAAACAACCAAGGTTTTAGATAATTTTCTTAGAAGCACCTGTATAACCATGCCTCATCAAGGAAGATATATAAGACAGAGTAAGAACTGGTCCTGCAGTTGAGACTTGGTTACAATTCTCCAAGCAAGCCAGAAGACCCTCCAACTCATATTTTGCTAGATAAAGGGCAGGGCTTATCCAGGTTGGGCAAAGAGACATAAAAGGCAGTAAAAACTTGTTTTGTCACATCAGCAGAAAAGACTTTTGAACTTTCAGCGAGCCAATCAATTAAGATGTAATTTTTCTGACAAAGCCAGAATGTGACCATGCAGATCAAAACTAGACAACTCCATTTCCTCATCCTTTGCATTCTATTTCCACTCTGTTCTTAAGTCTATTTTACAAAAGGGCAAAGAATTGATCTGTGCCGTTCCAGATGGAAACATCACCAGCCTGCCTCGAAACAGAAAATAGAGGACACTAGAGATAATGGGTCTGACTTTTTTCTGGAGCACAAATTCTGTCCAAACATTACCTACCTCCAGCCCCCCATTTCTAGCCAACATTCAAGGGTTTGCAAAGCATATAGGATATTTAGTAGCACTAATGTAAAATAAGCTGCATTAGGTGCAGCACTGTAAATTCTTGGAAGAATGCAGCATGATTTCCAAACATGGCAACGAGCAAAGTCCATCAAAAGACAAGTACTTATTATGAACTAGTGTATCACATACTTGTACAAATATAATACTATTAGCGAGTCAATAAAGGGGTAGTAAGGAATCTTCAAGTCAAAAGACAGCTTTGTGCTGCTGGTTGTCACAGGGCAACTGGCACCCCTAGAAGCACTGAGGTCCCGTCTATACTAACAGGGTTGGTCAGTATAGCTGTAATAATAAATTCTCTTAGTGGGAATCCAGCTTGTGCTGGTAAAAGACAACCTTTCTGTCACTATAGTGTATATTAGTTCCCAAGTAAAACTTGCCGCAACAAAAGACTATCTTTACCACAATAAGCTAGAGCTCTACTGAGGTTTTTCCCAGTACATTATGTCGCTAAATAAATAAAATCACAGCCCAGCTGAAAGTTACACAGGCAAAACTTTTTAAGTATAGATTAAACTGTAATATATTGTAGGGTCAACTGTGCAGTTTGCCAGCTTGCTTTAAGAAATGAATTCTATTTTGCATCTGAAACCATGGTCAAACAGTGTTCCAAAGTACCACATTCAAATCTAGAGATCTGAGCAGACAGACAGCAGCAGACCAGTGATCCCCAGCTACAATGCCATGGCACATTCCAGGAGATAAACCTGGAATCTTGCCACATGGTCTTTCAAGTCCCAAGAAATGTGCTATTTATAAATAACACTTTCTGGGATTATGACATTTCTCTAAGCAGCAGAAGCATTTAACACACCTACCTATGACAGGCATTTTAAGAAGGTCGTGTCTTGGATCCAGGCAATTTGTGGAAAACATGCCTACAGTTGGCACAGAGGCCTAATCAGAGATAAAGAAAAAAATGGACCTTTATTTGGCTAGTGAAGTCACACGGCACAGGCCAGGGAACCTCAGGTCTTGCTGAAAGATGGCAAAAGCCCAGAAGAAAACACAGGAGCCGGAATAAGAAACAAACTAAGAAGAAAAAAAGATGAAGGAAAGAACACATGTTCTGAAAATGTTCATAAGACAAACATGCAATCCAGAACAGACTACAAAAGCTCTGGCTGATGCCAAGACAGTTGAGGGGAACTGAATAGCAGCAAGCTTATACCACCCTTTATCCCCTTGGTACAAAGTCCAGGAAGAGGTAGGATGCATGTGCACAGTACAGAAACTGTTAGTATAAAAGAGTCTCTGAACCCCAGTGTTTGAGGAACATGTGCTCTTGCAATGGAACGTATATGTGGAAAAGCTCTAAAAGAAATCTATAGTTTATATAAGAGCATTTGAGTGCCATGCTTTTTTGCTACATCAACAGAGGAAATAGTGATTGCAATGCAACAAAATGCACAGGCATCTGCCTTTAAATAAATTGAGTCTATGTAGGTTATTTTCATCACTAGGTGAGATTTTCACACAATTGTCAAAGAGATGGTTATACAATAAAATCTCTCTCATCTGCAGTCATTTAAAACAGATGATAAAAGCTGCTAACATGGCAACAATGCCTTCCTTTATTTATGTTTAGTCATTTCCCGGAGAGCAATTAAGGAACAGCAGACAGGATGCTTTGTCAATTAGTTGTGTAGAGAAAATAAGTTAAAGTAATTTCCATTGAACAAATACTTTTCCCTGTTATATTGCTTATCATTGCTCAGTCTTTTCTCAGGCAATAAAACTTGACCTGGGTTTCTCTTCCCAAAAGCTGAATTACAGTAACCAATTTACATTTTCACCTAATTCCAGAACTGCTTATCCTCTTTGCCATTTTACAACATACATACACCAACATTCAACAGGAATTGCCCCAATGTTACCGTAAAATGCAAAAGCCATGGCTATCCCTGGGGTACCTGAAGTGGGAAAATACCTAAATTCTTAGACAGACATCTTAGTAAGTGGTCTGATTGTCAGAAATACTGAGTTTCTACTGAAGTTACCAAAAACTTCCAGTAGGCAGAACATCTAAAGTTCAGGACATTTATCTGAAAATCATGTACTGATTTAAATGTCATGCAAGTTGTAAAAAATTTGCAAGACAACAGTTTCTTTATAGTTAAGGCCACTTAAAACACAATTCTGATTATCAGACTGATTTTCACTCTAAATTCCTCAAAGTCATCTTCTCTCTGTGCATTTTATCTGAATCCTCTCCCCTTCCATGAAGAAGTTTTAATTTCCATCTACTCCTTTTACATTTAGGGACTTTTCTTTCCCTTCTCTATGCAGTTTCTAAAAGCCTAGTCCTTACTCCAGCATTTACAATTATTCAATTGCAAGGAAGGAAGGAAGGAATTTTCTTCATTCTTTCTGTTGATTCATTTTGGAAAATGACCTTACCATTTGCTCTATATTTGCTGCATTACACTACATTATGCCTTGGTGTAGCATAATACTCCTTATTAAACAGGTTTTGCTTATTCCATGCTCCAAACAGATGATGTCGACACTTAAAAGTATATTGGTTTATCTACAGGTGTATTTTTAATCCATTTGGTTAAGCCAATGCAAGTTTGCATGTACCTGAGAAGCAAAACCAATTAGTCCAAACAGAGTTCTGCCTGTTTCTGGTACCAAAGCTAACTTTATCATCTCCACGCTACTCTGCAGCCTGCAACATAGACATAACCACAAATCAAACCTTCTTGCGGTTCCAGTGCTGAGCCTTGCTTAAATAATAACTGACAACTGCAAAGATATGCCACATTATACGACTCCCATGACAAGGCTTAGGTGTTACAGGGGGATCAGCTAAAACTGATCTCATTTATAACGATAAACATTTTGCAGGTGTCTAGGGCAAAGACAGTTATAGTAATAAAACCTCTATCTCCAGTTACTTCTCTGAACTTCAGCCTGGCAGACACTCAACAACATGACTGTCAAAAACTCTTTCCACAAGACCCTTTTCATGGAATAAAGCAGTTAACCTCAACTTCTGATGTTATGTCTCTAGCACTCAATAGGAAACAACAATCGCAACTACAGATGTTTGCCTCCTACTTATAAATTTAAAAGACACCACAGATGTGCACATCTTATTCAAACCTGTGAAGTTAGCAATCCTGAAGATATCACAGCAGTCATGTGGTGAAAAGACTGCACCAACTAGAAAAGTGACATTTAAACACAAAGACAAAAGTAGAAAGCTTATTTCATGCTGTGCATTGTTTGTATTCATTATTTAAAAGGGGTGAGCAATTACAAACTTGTCGATCTAAAGAAGTTAATAACTTAGCTGGTAACAGTTTAACTCTAAATCCCGGGAATCTCTGACACTATTCACTTAACTGTTTTCTTTATTGTAAGAGTCTTTGGGCTTTAAAACAGCTTAAAGCTGGGGAGCTCCTATTTCTTGTCACTTGGCAACTTGTAACCTGTAACAGTTTCATTTGGAATAAAATATGTTAGAAAAGTGATCAACAGTAAATTACTGTGTGCTTAAAGTTCCCATAAAATGACAAGTTAGAAAGCAAAGACAGTTTGGGTGAAAAGACAGTCTAGAATTTAAAGCAATGGATTTGAAGTCAAGGCATCTGGTTTCTATTCCTTGTGTAAAATGGGAAAGGCACCATCTGCTTCACAGAAGCATTTGAGGTTTGATTCATTAATGTTTGTAAAGCATTTTGAGTTCCTAAAGGAGAGGGTTTTACAGAACCATGATTTTTTAGGAAAACACATTTTCCATGTAGAATGTTTCAGGGACCAAAACATCTATATGGTAACAACTCAGAGACTCAACATTGTGTGTGCGAATTCAAATCAAAGTTCTAGAGCCTGAAGTTAAGCTCCTAAATTCAGAACAAGGTACCTAGTAAAACAGCCTGATTTTCAGAATACAGAGCACCTGCAGACCTACTGAAGCATATAGGAGGTGCAGATACTAACCATTTTTACATAATCACAGAATTTTATTTAGGTGCGTAAGGATGCATTTAGCAATCTAGGCCACCAACGGAGGTTACATTCGTTGTGCTACAAGTCCCATTACACTCTGAAGCAAAATCCTGTTTTGAAAATATTAGCTTTACTGTGAAAGCCACCCTGAAGATACATGCCCAGCTAACAAGTAAGTGGACCAAAATTTACCTAAAACAATTTCTAAAATGCCAAACGCCAAACAAACAACAATAACTGTTAGTCATTCTGCTGGTATATGAGCTCTACAGAAGCTAATGGCTTAGAGGTCAAACTCTATTTATGCCATCAATCCAATCCTCACTAACCCTTTCATTCAACATTTCATTAGAGTACAAATCCAAAAGCAAAAGATCAGACAGAACCTTATAGTACTATTAATGAATTCTCAAATTGCCCTGGACACGACACATTGGCTCTGCTTTTCTTAGTCTCTCTCCAACATTTGTCCATTCAGATACCAGGAAACACAGTTATCCTGCCCACCAAGGTTGATTCCAGCAGTTTTCTCAAATACAGAAATTCCAGTGACACCTGTTTTATCCTTCAAGTTAATGTAAAAAGGCAATGGAAATCAGAAAAGGTTTTCACTGGTAAATAAATCTGTTCCAGAAATGGTTTGCTACCGATAAGAACTGGTTTACACACCGAGAAATACATTTTTAATTGGAAATTGTTGGCTAGATGTTAACATATAAAATAAATTATTATTTTCATTGTATTCCCTCTAGGTCTGATCCAAAGTTCAGTGAAGTCAGCTTGGAAGAACAACAGACTTTGGTTCCTTAATAATACGAATGTTAACATGGCACTGTTTGCTCTTATATTAAACTACAGTTTTAATCAATCAGCTATACAAAATGGCATCTTCCTTTGTCTGCACCATATGAGCCAAATACTATTAACAAAAGTAACCTTCAGGATCACAATTTTTTTGCTAGCTGTTTAACACAAAGTGGCTAATATTACATTTATTCTTTGGTCTATACATTGCATTTTGAAAACAAAGCTATATACTCAATTTTAGAATTGTTTAATTCACTCCAAGCTAAGACCAGACAATGACACATCTGCAGCCTGATTTCTTTTTTCTAATGGAAATACAAAGCTAAACTTTTAAATATTTTGTTTTAAAAGAGTGGAAATTGGGAGAATAACACTACTGAAATAGTTGCATCTGGGATGAGCTTTGACAGATGTTTAAGGACTCACAGAAACAACGCTTAACAGATGAGGACAGGAAAAACTTTAAACAACTAAAACTGCTGTGATGGGTTTTAGTTAATGGAGTTACAATGTCTGAAATCTATACTCCTGCAGAAACTGCCAAAGGATTTTTAATAGCTACCAATGGTAAAGATTTTTGTGATATACCTAATCCAAAGGACTAAACACTACAACTTTACTACTTACGGCACTAAGTGCTTATTGTCTCTGGATATTATTTGTAACTTACATGGTTTTGTAACAGATCAGTTGTGCAATGTGATGTACAATGTACTCCATTTAGGCAAATAACCTCAGGACCAAAAAAGGCTATTCATTCATATGGAGGTCCTAGTCAGTTCAAGTCTGCTTTAAAAATCTTGAAATTGATGGCTTATAGTCCCAATACACTCTACAAAGCCAACACTTCATCCCAGTGCAGTGCCTCCTGCCAGCTTCCAACTACCTATAAGAACTGAACAATACTGAAAATGTTAAATACTTGTAGACAAAACAGTTTCCTAAGGGTTGAACATACTCATTCTGGGTCACTCTGGTCTACTGGGCAAATAATGACTTCTTTTTAATAACTGTCCAAACATCATATTTATCCAAGAGACTAAATGATTCCTTTCCTTAGTTATAAACCAGTAATGTATATTCTTTAAAAAATTCCAAAATTCTTCCTCTTTTTCAAAAGACAGGTTAAAACTTCAAACAAACTACATTTAAGTGATGTTCAAGCTGTTTAACAGACAGACAGAAATCCAGCAAATTCATATGTTAAGAGGCTTCATCCTAAAACTAACAGTTTGAGAGTATTATCAATTTCTTTTTCCAATAACAGCACACGTTGAGGAGTGTCACCTGTAACTTTCTTGACCTTCCATGGCTTGTATCAATTCGCACACAACAATATGACCTTTTATGCTTAAAAACAATGAAACGTGATTGCGAGGATCAGATTCAATCAAAAGATGAATTATACTGAATCTTCTACTAGTGTATGAAACAAAGCTTACCCTCCAGATGTTTCTGGTCAAGCAGGTGACAAAAATTTTAACAGATTTTAAACCAACTGTAATGCTCCTGTAATTTTTTGATAAAAATTATAGTTGATAAAAAGAGTAATTTTTTTCATGAAGCTACTTACATCAGCATTGAACTCACCATGAAATCACCCAACCAACAAAAACTCATTAAACTAAGGAGAAGTTGTGTACCTTACAGCAATGGGAGTTCAAAATGTGTGGTGTTGATCACCACACACATTTGATTGTGGCTGAACATGCACCTCCTGCTTTCAAGCTCAAGAGATATTTTTCTGGCAATACACATTTGGCATGCCTGCCTTCATATCAAGGGCATAAGGAAGTAAAACACAACCACTGCATTTCACTTTCTTCTCTACCGCAGAGCTCTAGGGAGATGGGATGGAGGGCAGACACATCTCAAAGAACTCCAGATATTGTAAGGTATGTCACTTCTCTTTCTTCTGTAAATCAGAGGCATAACAGGGCAGTTCTGTTGTCCAGGGACATAAATATAGCAATCTGGAGGCCTCAGAAATTGCTTTGTCTCAGAAAAGTAAAAAAGGAGTTCTAAAATACTACATTTACAGCTATCTAGAACAAGTAGGGCTTTCAACAATGCTGTCAATGCCAGCTTGAACTCTGGCTTACTGCACACCAATAGACATAAATGCCTCTCTCCTCGCTATTCTGTAGCTCATTTTCACACAGTCAGAGATGCATTTAGCGATTCTTTGGGTGAAGATCACCATGCCTTTCTTGATGAAGAGCTAGGGAGATTATGTGAATGGTTTAATCTTTTGTAAGTAAAAGGTTAAGACACGTCTCGCATCCAGTGTAGGAAGCAATGTCTTCAGTCCTGGATACATGAGGTTAAAAAAAAAAGGGCAGGGGGAAAGGTGGAGTTACTAATTAGACAAAAACTCCATGACCCCTTTTGATAGGAACTTGGGCTGTATTCATAAGAAAAACCTGATAAGACGGAAAGCACGTAGGGAATATCCACTTTAAGCATTTGGATCATCCTCACCCTTCCTCCTGAAGCATAGGCAGAGGAATAAAATGTGATTTTGGGGGACTGAGTGCACCCGCAAACACACCCCTGCCCCCCCCCCCAAGTAAGTTTTTCATGGGGAAGAGGCGTGGGAGGGCAGATCAAGGCCTCCGTGGTGAGGGAGGAAGTGGGGCAGAAACAGGGGCAGGGGCTGGGGTGAACGGGGTCCCAGGGCTGGGGCAGGTTATGGAAGGCTTGGAACCTGGGTGGCTCGTTCAGGAGGGAGTGTTGGGGGGGGGGGGGGGGCTCCTGCTGCTGCATGCACCCCTCCCCATCTGTGTGCAGGGCGGAGGTGGCTGCCACTGCGGGCTGCACTCCACACCCTGCTACAATGCCACATACCTCCTGCACGCTGGCTGCACCGCCTGTTTGGCAGTGGGAAGCACATGGTGTCACACGGCTGCCAGGGCACAGCCTGCAGTGGCAGCCCCCTCTGCCCCACACAGTACAGACTGGGGGGGTGACAAGTATCCCCTGTGCCTTCACCAGGGGTGCAGGCAGCAGCAGGATCCCCCCCCACACCTCTGGATGAGCCAACCAGACAGCAAGTGTCCCATGACCCACCCCAGGGCCCCATTCACCCCCCTCCACCCGCAGAGACCTCAATCTGTCCCCCCACACCCCTTCCCATCCACATACTTACCTGCTCAGCTGGGCACTGTTCCACACACTGCTTGTCTCTGTCTGAGTATGCTCCTCCCCTCACTGGAGCTGCCCAGAGCCTGCACCTGGGCTGCCTGCATTTGTGAGGGCTAATCCCCCTTAGGCCCAGCCTACTGCAGTTTATGCCCTGAGGTGATAATCATCAAGGCATCCATCTTCACTGACCAATACATCAATAACCACCATACCACTGGGTTCAATTCTGGGCTCCTAAGAGTTGCAAGGACTATACCTGAGATTTCACAGTGGTAGTGGATCCAATATTCATTAAAATGTCACTGGCAGACCTTTCAAGGATTTTGTTACAGTGGGACAGAGGAAAAAATATCTGATTATCTACTAGCAGATCATAAACCAACACCACCACATCTTGGCCAAGCCTAGGATAGATTGCTCTGTTTCAGCTACAGAAGATAGTTAACAGTGGACTTTTTAATCTCAGAATACTAGATACTTTGTAACGCACCTAGAAGAGAATTTTATCATCTTCACATAAGGACACCAATGTACATGGTTGAAGAAAGAAGTCTGCAGGCTGGTCTTTCAGAGATGCACAACCGTCATCTGAGGCATTTTTGTTTTAGGTAGGGTGGAAACACCTAAGGAATAGATTCCTTGACATAACGAAGACCATCATCTGTCTTTGTACTGAAAAAGTCCACCATCACCAATGCAAGGTCCACTTCATAGATACATCCTGGCCTTTGCAACTTAGGTGACTGACACTTTACCACCTGTGTCACCATCAAGTATGAAGCTGTAATGGCCACATCTAGGGTCAGTGGCAACACGCAGACAGTGCACGGGGGTGTAACTGCACCCCCTGAGAGCAGCATTCCCCGCTGAAGTGATGGGCAGGGGGGGCAGGTGAGAGCACCGTCCGGGGAGTGGGGGCACCAGGAGAAGT
Organism: Crocodylus siamensis; assembly: GCF_052110815.1. Classification (NCBI taxonomy): domain Eukaryota; kingdom Metazoa; phylum Chordata; order Crocodylia; family Crocodylidae; genus Crocodylus; species Crocodylus siamensis. Next base: position 223,612,720 of record NC_143396.1, on the reverse strand, counting down.
GATCCCCGTGGCTGATCTTGCCAACAGGGGTGGGGGCTTCTCCCGCAGCTGATCGCACCAGTCGTTGACTGGCTGCTGGGGGGGGGGGCAAGTGCTGCCCCTGACTCAGGAGGCACCAGTTGTCCATGTCCAGGGTCACCTGTGAGCTTGTGTGCTCTTCTGATACTAGTGAGGCAAACTCCTCTGAAGTCACAACATGTGCACAAAGGATGTTAACCTCTTGCAGGCCTGGGAAATTTATCTTTACAATAGGGCCTAATTATAAGCAACCCTATGTGTCTGATATTCTAGTACCTGTTCTGGGACAATCTTTTAGGCTACCTATGAGAAAAGCAGAAGACTGGAGAGAATGCTCTAAGACAGAGATGCTCAACCTCCAGCCCACAGGAGCTGTGTCATCCAGCCCATGAGTCTCCCCACAGGTCTAGAAATTGGGCAGCAGTGGAATAGTGGCAGTGTTACTCAACATCAAGGCCACTGGCACTGCCAGACTGTTTTCTCTCATTTCCCTCTCTTCCCCTTAGTGTCACAGGACAGCCAGGCCTCAGAGAAAATACCCAGTCTCCTAAATCAGTCATGCTCAATATATCCAGCCTACAGGATATCACTATCATATCCCTATGCACTGGAATCACACTGTGCTACAGATGGTGCAGCATGCAGGGTCATATCCAGCAGGGGGCCAGGCCAGTGCACTGACCCTGCAGTGGATCAGGCACACACACAAACCCTGCAAGCATGATATGGCCTGCAAAGTGGCTTTGCACAACTAAATTAAGCACCAATGCTCTACAAAACTGTGCAAGTTGTCTGAGGCCTGGCTGTCCTATGATAATGAAGGAGAGAGAGATATGAGGGAAAAGAATCTGGCCAAAGACCTCAGTGGCAACACACTATACATGAGAACTGTCAGAAACCCGTAAGAGCAGAATCCCTTGGTAGGGGCCAGCATAGGGTGGACACATCCTCCTTGACAACCTATTTCAGACAAAAGAATCCCTAGAACTCCCATTACCCTTGACCTCAGGGTTGCGTTTTCCTTCAGTTTTGACTGTTCTGAAGATCTGTGAGGTAGAAAGCCTACATTTGTGTTCTTGGGCTCCCTAAAGGCACATCCAGACTTTACTTTTCAACTTCGGCAGGTAAATGACTTGCATATAAACTACTTTTCCCAGTGTGTGACATGCTACACATTAGTAGAGCCTTCAGGTGCCGACCATAAGGTAAAACAACTCTGCTGAACAATAGGCAATACTTGAATACAGGCAACCTCAAAGAGGGTCCAAGGAATATTTTTCTTTAATTAAAGAAACCAACAGACTGTCAAAGAACAACAGAGTAAACTAACCACACTGACCTAATTAGTTTTTTCTGTAGTCTCAAAGCAGATTAAGTTACTTATACACTGATACATCTTCACAAAGTTTTACAGACTAAACAAAAAGGAATTATTTTATTCCCTATTAAAATGAAGATAATGTGAGGGGAACACAGGAGCAAAATAGCTCCTTGCTACTGCGTTAGGCAATAGTTTGGGTGAAGAAGCAAAAAATGCTAAATCCAATACAATACAGTAGGCTACTCCATTATGGCTCAGGTTGGGAGCCTTGGCTGTATTTCTGCCAAGTAACACAAATGAAAAACAAAAGTTAAAATAACGTCCAAGTAATTTATACAAGCCTTCTCCTCTTTATTACAGTTTAATCTTCCAGTCATGAAGATGAAACAACAGTATGTGATTTTAGTTACAAATCAAAGACCAAATTTTGAATGATGCATTACTATCGCCCAGTACCATACAGTTTATATTGTAATTTACAAGACTCCCTAAAAAATAATACATCTACACGAAGGATTCATCGAAAAGATGCAAGCAAAACCTTAATCCAGGGGCTGAAAATCTACAGCCTGTGGGCTGGATCTGGCCTGCAAAACTGTGGCTTCAGTAGCATCTGGCATTGGGGGCTTTGCCTACATTGCGCTGCAGTCAGCCACCCAGAGCTTCTGTGGAAGAGGTCTCTGCCCATACCAGACTGCAGCCAGGTGGCAGGGGCTTCAGTGAAGGGGGTGGGGCTTTGTCCACTCCATGTTGCACCCAGAGGACTAGGAGAAGAAGCAGAGGCAGCTGAGTCTTTCTGAGACTAGGAGAAGAAGCAGAGGCAGCTGAGTAGAGTCTTTCTGGCCCACTATCAAAAAATGCTGCAGACCCCTGCCTTAAATTGTTTGAACAAGTACATAAAAGCATTTAGGGAAGAATTTTAGGATTCATAGAATCATAGAAAGTTAGGGTTGGAAGGGACCTCAAGAGGTCAACTAATCCAACCTCCTGCTCAAAGCAGGACCAGCACCAACTAGATCATCCCAGCCAAAGTTTGTCTAGCTGGGTTTTGAAAACCCCCAAGGAAGAAGCTTCCATCCCTCTGTGGGTAACCTGTTCCAGTGTTTTACTACCCTCCTAGTGCGAAAACTCTTCCTAATATCTAACCTAAACTTCTCTTAACTGCAACTTGAGACCATCGCTCCTTGTTCTGCCATCTGCCACCATGGAGAATAGCTTAACATCATCCTCTTTCAAACCCCACTTCAGGTAATTGAAGACTGATATTAAGTCTCCTCTCTTCTAGACTAAATAAGCCCAGTTCCCCAGTCTTTCCTCATAAATCATGTTCCCCACCCCCTGACCATTTTTGTCACCCTCCGCTGGACTCTCCATTTTGTCCACATCCTTTTTGTAGTTGGGGCCCAAAACTGAACACAGTACTCCAGATGTTACCTCACCAGTGCTGAACAGAGGGGAATAATTACTTCCCTTGACCTACTGGCAACACACCTACCAATGCGGCCCAGTATGCCATTAGCCTTCTTGGCAATAAGGGCATGCTGCTGACTCATTCATCTTATTGTCCACTGTAATCCCCAGGTCCTCTTCTGCAGAGCTGCTGCCCAGCCAGTCAGCCCCCAGACTATGCATGGGATTGTTCTGTCCTAAGTGCAGGACTTTGCACTTGTCCTTGTTGAACCTCATGAGATTCCTTTTGGCCCAATATGCAATAATGCATAATACCATATGTAAACAGGTGCTCTTACTAGACTTAGTTTTGCATTTTCTGTCTGTTATTGGATTGTATGCAAACTGTCATAGCAGTAAATTTAATTTGGCTATTACATATCATATGAAGGTACCAAGGAAGTTATCTACACAAAGGTATAAAAATACTATAACTTTAGTCATTCCATTTATATAAACTTTGGCTGAACTATCCCTAAACATTATTTCACACAGTATGCAATTGCCAAGTTATTAAAACACACATGCACACACTTGAAACCACAACACAGAGAATGTCAGCCATTACTCCCAAGAATGCCTTGACTAAAATATGTGCTGAGTAAGCAATAGCTCTGGTTTAGGATTAAAGGGAACTTCATGTGGAGGGTAATTTTGTGCTCACAGATAAACAGTCATACAAGATAAATCGTTTCAGACAGTAGCTTGTTAAGGAGCCTTCTGTAAAACACATATACTGGCTTCCTATCATAGAACTGATTGTGCATAAGAATATATTTCACAGACTTCTGTTCATTAGATAATTAAATATTTCTCCAATTTTTAGCACCAATAATTTCTAAATTAAGTTCATTACCCAAGTCATTTTTTAGTAATACTTCTAGAAGGACTTTTTCAAAGCCTCCCCATCCCTACTGATCTGCAACAGAAGTTTCTTATCTTATAGCTGGGCATTTTAATTACTGTCCAGATTTTTCATTTCTTAGCACTTGAGATCAGAAGAACTATTGGGGTGACAATCTATCTTTGCTCTGATCTTGTAATGCAAATATCTAGATGTGTACATCAGGAAACCAGATGTTCTTTGAGGAGGCTTTCAGTTCTGAGCTTTACATCCCTACACCTCAGGCTGACAAGCCAGAGCTCCCCTCAAGCTATTTAGCCAGATGCTTTTCCCAGCAAGTGGCTTGAAGAATTTAAGGTTTTATTATTTAGTAAAAGAGTTATACTTGCTTTTCTTAATCCTGTATTTTACCTAGATTTGTAAATGCAGAAGCAAGACCTCTTCAAAGAAGGTCCCAGAAGACCTAAGAATATCATAATCAAACTCCCAGCCCACCACATTTTTACCTGGTCTTTGAAAAAGCCAATTGGTAAAAAGTGAAACAAACACCTGGTCTATTTCAGGTTTCAACCAAACCAACCTTACAGGTTGGCTGACTGAACAGAAGGCAGGTCTACTTTCGTATCATGATCAAACTAACAAAGTTTCTCCAAAACCTCCTTCAATTGCTGCATGAGTTACGTCATGGAAAATGTTGTAAATTTCTCCTCACTTTCAATGCAACACACTTGGAATATCAACATACTTAGAATCTTTGACAGTCAGACTTCTTTTTTACAAGCATGAAGCTAATAGAGGTTAAAGATAAAAATATTAAATTTCCTCAGTGAGCTTCCAGACTTCAGTAGACAGTGTTCTCCCGCACAGAAAGCTTAAAAAAATGACAAACATTCACATATCTGTAGCTTGGGATGATTAACTGCCTAAGAAGTACCCTATTTATTTATTATTTAAATTACTTGATCAAATGACTAGAAGCACGCAATGTTTATCTCCGCATTTGCTGCATAGCATCTTCAACAGCAGGCCAGTTCAACTTTGATGTGGCCAGGGGCAGACACGTGAATATCCTGAAGAAGCAGCCTATGCAGGATTTCCCCCACCACATGGGCTACAACAGTGGCATACAGCAGTTACCTTTCCCTCCCCACCATGGGCTGCATGCAGACTTCTGCCTCACAGGCTTTTATTTTGTTTTCATCATTCTTTTTTTTTTTAATTTTTTTGTGGAATAACCAGTGCTTGAACTCTGCCACTTTTGACTGCTGATGCCAATGTTCAGCTGCTACAAGACCTGAACCACAGGCTAGAATTTTCATTCTTGTTATGCAACAATGAATAAGGCATTTGTTAGTGCCTCACTTCCAAGACCAAACTCTATCAACTCCTATATACATATATAAAGCCTCACTCAATGGACTCAATATTCAAGTTGAAGAATCCAAAGAAACAAATGTTATACAATTTGAGAAGAATGTTTTCTGCCTTCATACTTAAACCTTGATAATGTTTAAGTTTAACTTTGCAAGAATTAAATTTTCATTACTTAGCTCTATTTAAGTACTCGTTTCCCAATTCTCCCTTCAGCTTTAGGCAGACAGAATCATATACTGATCATCAGTAATCACTAAAATAATTGGCTACATGAAGTAGTGGTGATCAACAATCAGAATGATGACAAACATATAGTCAATCTAATACTATAGCAGAAAAATTAATCATCAGCTTTATAGAAACAGATGAAATCCAATGCCCTGCTTCTCTCCAGAAGTTTCAAAAATCCAGCTCTCAACTTTCTTTAGCCTCCTAAAACAGTGGGCTAACCCATTAACTAAATCTCTCTTTCTAAGTAACAACACTTAGAAAATGGATTCTCAACTGTGGGGGCTGCAAGATCCTTTTAAAGGTTGGTTGTGCAGGGGCTCAACATTAGCACAGTGAGGTGTGCAAACACCTACACACCACTCAAAAAATAAACCCAGAGATTTCCCAATAGGAATCCAGAGGGCCAAAACCATTCCGAACTGTTGTGGTCTTTCTGAGTTTTTTGCTAGGGAAGAATTGCTTTATTATTTTTCTGTAGTCAAGAAATGAGTAGAAGCCAAGAACTGGGATTTTTTGAGAAGTGCCTTGGGTCTAATAAAGTTGAGAACCACTGACTTAATAGAATCACAGAAAAGCAGAGCTATATTCAAGAGGCAATTCAACTTTTCAATGATGCAGGGTCAAGTTGAATAAGACCAGGGGTGGGGAAAATAGTGGATCCGTCCGGTGACCGAAGTTCTCATCCCAGAAGCCCCTGACAAGGCAGCTGGGGCCAGTTTCCCTGGAGACCCCAGCAGCAGCCGCACTGTGACAGCACAAGGCCAGGGTTTCTATGGAGACCAGCCCCAGCAGTGCTAGCAGGGTGTAGAGCTGATCCAGTGCTCGACTGGGATCTTGTGGAGGTGACAGCATGGTCCAGAACCAGGACAGATCCATAATCTGCAGCCTGCATGTTCCCATCAGGAATGTGCAGACAACTAATCGTGGCTCTGCACATCCCTATCACAGATCTGCCCTGGTTCTGGACCATGCTGTCACCCCCACAAGATCCCAGCTGGGCTCTAGATCAGCTCCACGCCCTGCCAATGTAGAGGTGGGGCTGGTCTCCACGGAAGCCCTGGCCCCATTCTATCACAGTGCGGCTGCTGCTAGGGTCTCCATGGAAACCAGCTCCAGCCACAGGGGCAGGGGCTGCTGAGAAATGGAGTTCACTGCTGACCTGTGCTCTCACCTTCTCTGGAAATCTTCAAGAGGAGACTGGATAGGCACCTGGCTGGGGTCTTATGACCCCTGCCACCCCCAGTGCTCCTTCCTGCCCATGGCAGGGGGTCAGACTAAATGATCTGTCTAGGTCCCTTCTGACTCATTGATTCTATAAGCCCCTGCTCTAACCTGTTCTATAAAATTTCCAACTGAGGAGGTTCCAAAACATCCCTAGGCAGCCTGTTGCAGAGCTTCACTACTCTTATAGTTAGATTTTTATTTTATTCTTTTTATCATCAGACCTCAACCTTCTTAGGTATAAATCAGATAAATGATTTTTTGTCCTATCCCTGCAGTAGACTTAGACACTGGTGGATAATACCATTATATTACATATTGAAAGATATGTTATCTCTTTGCACCTTAGTCTCTTTTGTAGGTTAAATAAACTTATTTCCTTACACCTTCCCCCTCTTGATTGTCTCCAATTTGTCTATAGCTTCTTTTAAAAAGTAATGCTCAATAATGGATATAGTACTCCTGGTCAGACCTCACCACCATCAAGAACAGTGAAATAGCTTCCTCTCTAGTGCTACTCTTTCCTTAAAAAATTCCAGAATGAGATTTGCCTTTTTTGCACCATCATATTTTCTTTCCCCTTTAAGGGAAAGGTCTGTTCCTAACAATTTAATTCATCTAAAAGTCATTGTGGCAGCGAGAAACCCCCACTGGCCTCAGAAATGCTGGGGGCAAACCCTGGCATTCCCAAAAGGGAAAGTAAAGCCACCCACGTCCCAGAGACCTTGCCTCCCGAGTGGGTGAGGGCAGAGCATGAGCCACACAAGCTGGCATTTTGCTGGCTATTCAAGCAGCTGCTTCTGGGGCGGGGTGGCAGTCAGCTGATACAGCAGCTGGAGCTGCCACCGCAGGGAATTTAAAAACCCTGCTGGAAGCTGGCAGACACAGGGAGGCTCCGGGTGCCAGCAACAGTGGCTTTGCCTCATGGCAGAGGAGTGGGAGCAGTGGCTGGCACCAGGCTAGGGACTGGCAGTTCCCAGTCCCTCAGCAATAAGAAAATCCAAGAAGGCGCTCCTCTTGGGGGGGACACCTGGCACTGGTAGCAAGGGCCCCAAGGCTAGGAGCTGAAGCTCCTGGTGTAATCTCCATCCGGACGTCAGACCAGATTATTGTAGACAACACTACATCCCATTGTCAAGGGGTTTGACATATTGTTGGGATGACAACCAGAATACCCGAGGAGTTGGTGAGTGGATGAGGTGTAGGGGAGGCAAAGCCCTGAGGAACACCACAGCATATCCGTGAGTACCTCTGTCTTCGGGATGCGAGGGGAAGAAAACACCACTGAACCCCCTCCCTCTAAGATTACCATCAAGTCGTGGCAGACAAGTTGGGGGGAGGGACCCTGACAGTGGGGTGGAACTATACTCACCACGCCTACTCGGGGCGTGACAGGCATAAATAGAAACTTGCTGTTCTTGTTACTTATCATATTCAGAATAAAACATTCATGCAAAGTCTGAAATTGAGTGTAATTGTTCTAATGTCACTTGTGACCTCATGGTATTTTTTGATAAATACTTCAGAGCGATTCTGAAGTCCAAAGGACTAGCACTATCCAGGAAAATAAACAAATAAAAACATTTCCCACCCCTACCCCCACCCCCCGGTCATTCCAATGGTACACTACTGTATGTTGAACATCACAAAACTAAGGGAACAATTGAAAAAAAAAGAAAAATCAATACTGACATTAATGAAAGATGTTTGTTTAGGTGTAACAAAGGTGTATTTGCTGAACGTGTCCTGCTTGCTCGAAAGGTCTCCCTCAGGATACAAGACTCTCACCCGCCGGGCCACACACCCTGAACTCGCCTGCCACGACTTTGATGATTCCTGGTTCAGATGGACTGTCTGGAGCGTGCACGTCCAGAAATGAGACCTTGCGTCCATCGGTGAGCTAGTGAGGGCTCCTCCACCCCTACACCCTCGCCCGTGCCTCCGCAGTAGGGATCTCTCCGAAGCCTCTCTCCTCTCAGGTGAGTCCAGACCTCACAAGAAGTGATGGAGGGAGTACCATGAATAGTGCTGCCGTCTAAGCAGCAATACTTGAGGCCCTGCTCTCTTCTTGAGCAGGATCCTGCTTCGTCCTCAGGGGGGCTTCTTCTATGGGCGTCCTCAGCTTGCCCCTCTGAGCTCGCCCCAGAGGCTCGTCGCAGAGAACCCCACCGGCAGCCCGTCCGCCCCTTTAACCCTTCTGGGCTTGCCTTTATCCTGCTTGCGCCAAAGCTAGATGCTCCGGCGTGCTGCGGTCGACCCATCGCCGCTCTGGGTCACTGCCTCTGGCTCGTGCCCTTCAGTGGCGCCTTACCGCTGCTCCAGAACGTGTGGACCCAGCCTCAGGCGGTGCGCATCCGCCCCTCCACTTCCTCACCAGTCTCCGGCGCGGCACTTCCACTTCCACTCTCTGCTCCGGCGCAGCTTTTGAGCCGGGTGCTCCTGCCGCACACCTATAGGAGTAAGTGCTTGCTCCGCCTTCTGGCTCTGCGGCAGGGGCGTTCCCACGGAGGGAGCAGCCCAGAGAGCTTCGCAGCCCGCTGGATTACCTGCTCCCGCACATTAGGCATGACAAATGACCTAATATTGATAGGGGGCATGATCTAGTTCTTTAGTTTACCAATAAGAAGGTCAAAATGACCCATAAGGGGAAGTTAGACAATAGATGGCTTTTCAAATTTAACAAAAAAAAAGTATAAGAAGATCCAGTGGGTAGAGGCTGAAGGCAAACAAATTCAGCCAAGAAATAAAGTTCAGAGCTTGAACAATTCCAGTAATTAACCACTGAATAATTCTCAAGGGCAGAATATCCATCAGCAGAAATTTTTTGATGGTACATATTTTTCTAAAAGATACTCCAGTCTAATCAACTTAGTTACTGTACTTGAAACAGAAATTAATTCAGAGATAAGTCATTTGGTCTGTATTTGGTAAGTGGCTACATTAAATGATCACCATGATCTATTCTGGCCTTACAACCTATGAAAGCACAGAACAGAAGGCATGGGAAAACAATTTACAATCCCATTATTTCCTGTAAGTCAGTAATGAAAGTCTGGAAGACAAATAAATCCTAATTATCTGAACGCTTCAGAAAACATCTGACCCTTTAAGTAATTAATATTAAACAAAAAAAAATTCAGCTTCAGGAGGCAAGATTAAGATAATCTAGGTTTTGAACATTCACGATTATTTTACAATTCCTCATCAATTCAGCTAGCCATAATGTAGCAGATAAGGCAGGTGGCACCTTAAGACTACCTGTTCTAGATATAAGAAGACTGTATGATTCATTCAGGCAAAATTCCTACTGAAGTCAATGAAATAAGAATATCAACTATAAGTCTCATTAGATTGGGATAGTGACCTAACCAGAAATGCCATTATTCCAAACTACGTCTGTTGCTTTGTGTGCGTATTTCAGATTTACCTTCATTTTTTGCCTTTTTCTTTGAAACAGATTCCAATTTTCTGCCTGTGGTAGAAGAATGATTAATTTATGTAGTACGTACAGCTGTAAAATCTTTGACTGAAATGTCCATTTGGATTTGCAGAGCATGAACTATTTTTACTGATTCATTTATTTACTCTTTTCTTATGGGAACATACTGGAAATTATATGGGGAGAAATCTTATTTATAAAGCATTTCATCTTGTATCTCCAACTGTATTTTACATACTCTATTTTTTATTTCTAATGGAAACAAAATTAAATCAAAGAAGAGAGGTTAGGTTCACAAATAGCATGCTTCACGAAAGCAGTTTAGGGGAAGAAACATTCAACAGAAATCCACACCAAAAATCAAGGATTTGTTTAAAAAAAGCCCATAGCAGAAGTACAAACATTGTTTGTGATTTTCTTATATAAAACTGCTTTTGTTTAGTTTTTAAAGCCTGGAAGCCCAGAATGTAGAATCATTATATTAAAGCCTGGCAATAAGGAAGTTGACTATTTATCAATATAAAGCTACTCAGATTCATCTAGTATCACTCTCCAGAATAACCAAACTGTTCAAATGTGAAACTGGATAAATGGTGAAATTCACTAACCAGATTAAGAGCTTTTTCTACTATCAGACCTAAATTGTCTTTGATACAAATTAGGTATAAGTTGTCTGTCTGATCCCACTGGACATGGAAAACAGTAGATGACTCCCCTTTTTATATACAGGGTGACTGTAATAGGATCCTCCAACACTTACCTGTTACACCTGCAGAGAGTTCACTATGCAGATTAATTCTTGGGCGAGACCCCTGGGTCCCAGCAGGTAGGGGTGGGCAAGGAAATTACGCCAGGATCATGGAGGATAAATCCAGGGAGAACAGTGACACTGAGTCCCCAGAGCCATATGCTCTCATGATGGGACTCTACTGATCCAGAGAACTTCTGGAAAAAAGAAACAGTGGGGCCTGGCTCTCAGTTCCCCAAGAGAGGGGAACCCAGAGCTCCAAGGAGAGGGCTGAAAAGATCCACATGAAGATAAAGAGAAAAACCTCAGGGAAGCATGGAGCCCAGGCGCATTGCAAAAGGCACAGACTGAGACAGACCCAAAGTAGTTGGGCAGTACTGAGAGGACTAGAGCCAGAGAAGCCATGCAGAGCAGTGTGTCAGTATGCCTGGTAAGCCAAGATCCACAGCATTTTCTTCTTGCTTTGTTTCTTAATACATATCTTAACTAAAGAGTGGCCAGGATTGGCTATTTCTAAACCCAAAACAGAAGAGCAGACTCTGTCAAAGTTCATGAATTGATGAATTTTTGATTCTTCAATTTATACTGGACCCTGTTCCTTTCTCTGTGCATTCATGAAGATATTGGTGTTATAGTGAAAGGTATGATGAAAAATAATTTGTACTTTAACATTCTTCCAAATTTGGGCTTAGTCGATTCCCATGACCTAGAATATATGGACTAATTCAAAACTGAAGAGAGTAAACTATCCAATGCCCCTTTTGCATGAACAAAGTGCTAATGGTCATATTAGAGAAGCTCTGAGGCTATTCTAACATAGAAGGGGACTAAATCAAGCCTTTGTAAACCTGGGAATTAGAAAGTGTGCAAATGTCAAACTGCCACATTCACTTCCCTATGTTGTATGGCTTACTACACCAGGCAGAGCTCAACTGAAAGTTCAGTTGGCCCAACAGCTCAACTAGCCCAAGGAATGGAAGTCATAATTTTTTCTTGACAGTGTTCCTTTAACAACTCAAAGTGAACAAGTGCATCATGCTCAAGAAATTAGATTCTTACAGGAAGACAAATAAAATATAGTTCAAAGTCAGATTTCTGGATAAGATAAAAACATTAGTTATTTGCAAGAAATACCTAAGGTAAGTTAAGTATGGGCCACAAAGCGAGACAAGTATCATTTCAACAGTTCAATCTTTCAAATAATCCAAGTAATAGTAGTTGACACCTTCTAATTTTCCATTCTCTCAAACTTTGTTCTGCAGCACAAATGCTTAATCCTCTTATTTTTCTTAGAAGCTTGTGGGTAGAGACTTATCCAAAAAATGTAGGTTTACACATCATAAATTCTTCTGAGTTTGGCCAGATAAAATAATGGTTTTGTATTTACATATCATCTTTCTTCTAAATGGATCTCTAAACATTTCACAAACTATACTAACTACACACGTATCAGAGGGAGCCATTTACCCACAAATGAAATACTGTTGTTTCAACTTCATCTCCTTTTATGATCAGGTAACTCACTCCTGGATAAGAGAGAGGAGGGTCGACATCGTATACTTTGAGTTCCAAAAAAGCTTTTGATCTGGTATCCCATGATGTTTTCACAAGAAAATTGGAGGATTGTGAGCTTAACTGCTCAACAGTTAGGTGGGTAGGAAGCTGGCTGTGGGGTAGGACCCAGGGAGTCCTAATGAACTGTGTCATCCTGGCAAGAAGTGAGCAGTGGTGTCCCACAGGGGTCGGTGCTTGGTCTAGTACTATTCAACATCTTCATCAATGATTTGGATGCGAGGGTGAAGAGCTCACTGGCCAAGTTCGCAGACGACACCAAGTTACAGGGAAGCATGGTCATGCTTAAAGATAGGATGCAGCTACAGGTGGACCTAGAGAGGCTGGCAAGTTGAGTGGATCAGAGTCAGATGAAGTTCAACATTGAGAAATGTAAAGTGCTCCACCCTGGGGATGAACAATCCCCCGCACACCTACAGGCCTGGCAACGCCAATCTGACCAACAGTACACATGAAAGGGCCTGGGGGTAATAACAGACGATGGTATGAACATAAGCCGGCAATGCAACGCCATAGCCAGAAGGGCTAATAATAGCCTGGCATGCATCAATTGATGCATCTCCAGCAAAACCAAGGATGTGATTCTTCCACTCTACTCTGCACTGGTGAGACCACAGCTGGAGTACTGCATCCAATTTTGGATGCTGCACTTTAACAAGGATGTGGTAAAGCTTGAGAGAGTCCAGAAAAGGGCCACCCGTATGATCAGAGACTTGCATGACAAGCCATACAAGGAAAGGCTTACGGACCTGGGACTCTTCAACCTGAAAAAGAGAAGGCTGAGAGGGGACTTGGTTGCAGTTTACCGCTACATCAGGGGCATATATCAAGGGCTCAGTGAGCAACTATTTACCATGGCACCCTTAGGGAAAACTAGGAGTAATGGTTACAAACTCCTTGAAGACTGTTTCAGGCTCAACATTAGGAAAGCTTCTTCACAGCTAGGGTGTCCAGACTGTGGAATAAGCTCCCTCCAGAGGTGGTGCAATCACCTACCCTGGAAATCTTCAAGAGGAGACCTTCCAGCCCTACAATCTATTAATCTTTGGGGCAGAAAATAACACCATTTGACAACAATTTATAGAAAGTGACTGAAAAGCACATTGAAGCCAACTAATTTAAAACTATGAATAAAACAGAAACTATAACCTGACTACAGTATTGTCATGGAGTAAGGCATACAAGTACTTATAATGTATAATGTAGTGATGCACTTTATAGACTAACTCAATCAGAGATGCATACACTTTCATGAGCCACAGCTCACTTCATCAGATGCTAAAAGATTCATCAGTTACCTTGCCTTCTGTCTGACTTTAGATTAACATGGCTAACTACCTCTCTCAGTTCATATAATGTAATATAAAATAATATACCAGTGTAGTTGCATAGAGTTGGGACAACTTCAGGTTGGTATACAAACTTTAACTTTAAATTTTTTGCTGTGCATGCAATTCAGTACTTAATGCAACTCTAACATCATTAACAAAGTATTTTCCACTTAGAAATGGTAAGGCGCTAATGCAAAATCACACAGTTAATGTCTTGATTCTGCAAAACTCTGCATCCACAAAAAGGTATAGGCATATATTCCTCATCATGTGCCTCTGCCAAAGTGTTTGGTCACAAGCATAACTCTGCAGCATGGTAAGGATCACACCACATGAATTGTTCATTATTTAATACCTATACTGCTCTGGGATTCTCTGACACTTTCTGCTTTGATAGTTTAAAGTTTAAAGCCAATGCTCTAAGCTTGCCAGGGGAAACATTTCTGGAATAAATCATTTCATCAGAACAATAAAACATAGCTCCCATACTTTCCCTAAGGACCAAGTTCATCCTTATTTGTAACTGTGGAGAAAGTACACATCTGTAAGAGTTTAATATTACTTACATTGCTTTTACCAGTGGACTTTCAACACACGCGAGTTTAAATGCATTCTCTATTGTTTTATGACATCTCCCCTTCTTTTACCAAATCACTCAAGTCCAATTGCTCATATTTCTGTTTCAGTAATGTCAGAAAGATGCATATCTAAACTAGATAAAGTTTTATGGCAATGGGAAGGATATAGATAATGTCTTACCTGTGAATTTAATTTTCCTAGCTAAAGAAAGTAGATTTAAGTTCTACTACCAGCAAACTGAGACAACAAAACAAAAATCTATTGCTATTATTTTTCCCCGTGAAGAGCTGACTGAGTCTGCTCAACCCAGGACTCCCAGGAGTCTGTATTACTAAACAAATATTTCAGAATATTTCCTTAAGAAAAGAAAATTCATAATTTACCATGACACTAAAACTGAACAGGATTTCTGGCCAAAGAAAAGGGACGCGGAGATTAAAGTTACAATTTTACCTCTGTGACATGCCAGAGAGTGGAGATTTCAACAAATATTTATGCTCATTGAGAAGGAAAAATTCTCCATAGATGTATTTATGTCATAATTGAGGCTGACAATAAAAGAGAACTTGAACACCTGCAGTTTCATCATTCAAAATTTAGTGAACACCCCTTTATCCATCAGGGCAAATGTAGCAACAAAATGATTAACTATTGTATGGGTCACATTCTTGGGCCCAATTCTGAAATGTACTTGACTGTTCAAGTACTTCCGACTTGAGTGGGAATCATTGGGAAAGAACACCTCAAGATCCAGTCCTTCATTTGGAAAGGAAATATACTCTTCTCCCATTTACAGCATATCTTATACATTATCACTGGGTTCTTGAAGAGACTTGCAATCTAATAGGAACTGTGCTTCAAAACTTTAATAAGCATTCTGATTATTCTGAATGTTTATAAATGGCATCATACTGAACATAATAAGCCTGACTTCTTTTTTGTTGTACATATATCATCAGCAATAAAATACAAAACATACTGCATTTTTCAGCACTTCTTTATGCACAAGTATTATAGACATCCAGTTTTTGGCATGATGCTTATGGAAGCACCAGAGGCATACATAATATAAATTGTCCAGGAAGATACCAACCATTGTGCCTAACTGCTTAATTACAAAGTACCCTCTCAAAATATTCTGGCTACTAGTTAGAGGATAATGTAGCTAAGCAGCAACCCTGCATGCCAAAACGTGCACAACGTTACACGCTCTTCTTTCATTATAACTGCCAGAGGGAACCTCACCTGTGCCTGGATTCAAAACATTCTGAAATGCAAAATACTTAGCTTGTTAATTTTCACACATTGTAGATTAACAACTTTCTCAAATTCCAAACACCTTCGGAGCAAGCACTCATTTGCCTAATAAGCTTTCAATATACCCGCTGTCACAGAGCACTGGGCCTCCTCTTAACTGTGATGATATTCCATCCATCTCAGGATACCATTTGAAATTGACTTGTACTTCCTTTATATCCAGTGTCAAGCAGAAACTTGCAGAATCAGGCTCTTTAGCCACAAAGAACTTTGTATCTATCATCAGAGCTTTCCTTCAGTTGTGTGCATATGAGCATACATTATTTTTGCCCTAATTTGTGAGGTTTGTAAAATACTTTTTTAAAAATGAAAGCAGGAGACAACGTAACTTGATGGACGCTTTTGTGTCAAAGTGTGTTTCTTACTGTAGTTATTGCAGCTGAATGTTGTATCTCCATTTGTTCACCTTTGTAATCTGCCTTTAAGCTTTAGTACACAATCTTGAATTAGATGCATCTTCACCTCCTCATTAACAAACAGAGATGCACCCAACCTTCAGGCTTGACATTTCCACTACGTTTTTTATCACCAAATTTAAGCTCCCTCCTCCGTTAGCAAATCATGAATCCTTTTCTGCCTTGAACCCATGTAGGGTTTGGAAATGACAAAGACATTACAAACAACGTGAGAGAATTTGTTATAAAAATGTGACTCCAGCAGCATCCACTCAATCTACGGTTTAATGAACTGCAGAATGTTTAGCTAACTGCAGGTTGGCCAAATAATTCATTATTACAACTTTCAGGCAGCATACAAACCTTGATAGGCAGAAAGCCACTACTTATATCAGTGGGGATTTTAGACAAAGCAAGGGAAATATGCAACACTTTCATCAGACTAGAAGTCCTGCTGCACCACTTAGTACACTGAAATTAGTAAATGCTGTTTCAAGAGTTGATTATAATATGGTTGTAGAGAGGGACTCAATGACCCATGTGGCTCCTTCTCTTATGTTCCTTCCTACAAACTAGTTAGGGGTGAATAGTAGATTGGAACAGGCAGAGTACCACATGCAAAGAATGTGATTGATCAAAATCAAAATTAGATTAGAAATGCCCATTTCTCCATACAAACTGAATGCAGTTACAGATGTGCAAAATTCAGACCTAAATAGTCATAGCTGGGATGTTAGTTTGAATCTATTTCTACGTAAAAAGTTGCTGAAAGTTGATGAAAGACTAATTTCTTTATGCCAAAAACAGCAAATCACAGGAAGGGTTACAGCTCTAGTATTATGTAAAAAGATTCTGAAGAGGAAGACTTCAGGTCAGTGGAGAGTGAAAGAACACTGACCTTTCATGCCCTCCTAGTGCCAACAAAACACCAGTGGCAGTTTTCAACCTTATTTTTCTTCATGTGAAAACAAAAACAAAGAAGACATAATCAGCTGACACTGAAACCTTGTGACACAAGAAAAGCTTTTGAACAAAAATAAGCCTCTGAAAAACAAAATTTAACAATAGCAATTGAGAAAATTAACCCAGTCAGGGTGACCTCGTGCTTGGTTCCTGCAACAGATGAGGACTATAAATCTTTTCTTCATATTGTTGAACAGAAGGAAAACACAGCAAGCAGGTAAACCTTTTGGTGCAAACTGGAATAAAAGCCCTACTAAAGGGATAAGTAGTCTTTGAGACTCCCCAGGCATGGCCTCCAAATGATAAAAATAAGGAGAGACTGACCAAGTGTTTTGGAAGATACATACTCAATTCCTAAGTTCAGTTAACCAGGTTCTGCCCAGACCCCCACTGTCTAAGATGCATGTATTTACCGGGCTCCAGTCCTTTTTATTAAATGTGTTGCAGCTCCTTGTACAGAAATATCTCTGTATGAAATGGTGGTCAAGATGATGACTTCCCACAGAGGTTTCCATTTTAAGCTATTTTCAACGCAACCCTTCTCTTCTGCAGAACAACAGCTGTGGATTAGACTAACTTGTATCTGACATTAATTTTCTTAAAGGAATAAACTTGCTACAATCTAGGAAAGTTGTTCTTCCAATTTTCTAAAAGAAGTGAATATACATTTTAAAATGCAACAAAAATAATTCAGAAATAAATCACAGTATCGTGACAGTAATGGTGAAAAGATCAGATCATAGGGAAAAGTAATGTTAGCCACACTGGTGAAAGGTAAGTAGTCAGCCAAACCTCTTTTCTCAATGTGAGGCACCATTATCAGGTAGCTGCTGCTGCAATTTATTAATTTCATTAATTGTTCCTGCAATTTATTAATTGGGTGTAGCATTAGCTCCTACCACTCAAGTGGTCTATGATGAACAGGAGAAGGTACAAAACTTTTACTTTCTAATTTCACTCTTTTCTCTTTTCCTTGTCTTGCAAACTCTCTGGGTTAATTTTTGTTTGCGGAACAACTTGCATGAGAGTCTGTATTGACTGGAGCTTCTGCAGACTACAGTAGATGTAAATATTTAAGTAAATGCGCTTTTGGGCATGGTTACTATATTTCATTAACTTCTCTGCAACTTAATTGATTATTTTACCTTCACCAACTCACTCTGGTCCTGATTTTATAGGCACCGAGTGCTCAAATTCCCAAATGATGTCAACAGGAGTTGTGTGTGGTACAGCATCCCTGAAACTCTTTTAAAGTACTTAAAACACTGCAACTCCATTTTTACTTCTTTAATACTAGGTGATTTTCCTATTTCAACAAGCTACTTCCTAGGTATTAGGGTTGTTGGCTGTAGCCATGTTGGTCTAAGGACATAGGTAGACAGGGTTCTTTGGGTAGATGTGATATCTTTATTAGACCAACTAAATAGTTGGAAAAATAGTTGAACAATTTTTCCAACGATTTAGTTAGTCTAATAAAAGATAATCTTCACATCTACCCAAAGAACCTTTTCTGCCTACTTCCTAGGTATGAATTTAATCCACTAGCATGAACCATGTTTTATTAATGCTGTTGAAAAAAGCCAGAAAGACAGTTTAGAAGTTAGAAAATCCCATAAAAGCTCAGACAACAACAAATTATATATAGACACAGACTACCATATTTTCTCATACATATCGCACACTTGTTCCCAAAAACCAACTGCTGAAAATTGTTGTGTACAATATATGTGAGAGATACGGTAAGAACAGTTTCTGCTGGTTACAGACAAAAGTGGAAGTAAAATTTGCAGGGGACTAGCATGGAGCACAACTATAGTTTAATAGTTTCTAGGGTCGAAAGGGACCTGAGCAGATCATCTAGTCCGACCCCCTGCCACGGCAGGAAAGAATACTGGGGTCAAACGACCCCAGCAAGATGATCATCTAACCTCCTCTTAAACACCCCCAGGGTAGGAGCCTGCACCACTTCTCTTGGAAGCTGGTGCAGACCCTAGCCGCCCTGACCGTAAAGTAGCGCCTCCTGATATCTAACCTAAACCTACCCTCTGCCAGCTTGTGACTGTTATTCCTGGTCACTCCTGGCGGTGCTCGGGGGAACAGTGACCCCCCCAATGCCTGCTGATCCCCCCTGACTAGTTTATAACAGGCCACAAGATCCCCCCTCAGCCTTCTCTTTTGAAAGCTGAACAGGTTCAGGTCCCGTAGCCTCTCCTCATAGGGCCTGCCCTGTTGTCCCCTGATCACACAAGTGGCCCTCCTCTGGACCCTCTCCATGCTGTCGACATCACTCTTGAAGTGTGGCGCCCAGAACTGGACGCAATACTCCAGCTGTGGCCTCACCAGTGCCACACAGAGGGGGAGGATCACCTCTTTGGACCTGCTCGAGATGCATCTGTGGATGCATGACAAGGTACAGTTGGCCTTCCTAACTGCCTCTCCACACTGCCGGCCCATGTTCATCTTGGAGTCAATGATGACCCCCAGATCCCTTTCCGCCTCCGTGCTGACAAGAGGGGAGTTCCCTAACCTGTAGGTATGGTGCCGGTTGTTCCTCCCAAGGTGCATCACCTTGCACTTGTCTGGGTTGAAACCCATCCTATTCTCATCCGCCCACCCTTGTAACCTGTCTAGGTCCGATTGCAGCCTGTTGCATCCTTCCAGTGTGCCCACGTCCCCCCACATCTTAGTGTCATCAGCAAATTTGAACAGGGTGCTTTTTACTCCCTCATCCAAATCACTGATGAAGATGTTGAACAGTGCGGGCCTGAGGACTGAGCCCTGCAGAACCCCACTGCCCACGTCCTTCCAGGTTGAGAAGGACCCATCCACTACCACCCTCTGGGTGCAGCCCTCCAGCCAGTTGGAGATCCATTTGACTGTGTGGGTGTCTACACCACAGCCCCCCAGTTTCTTAATGAGAACGGGGTGAGAGACAGTGTCAAAAGCCTTCCGGAAGTCCAGGAAGACTATATCCACTGCTACCCCTGCATCTAATGATCTGGTGATCTGATCGTAAAAGGCCACCAGGTTGGTCTGACAGGACCTGCCACTGATGAACTCATGTTGGTTGCCCCTAAGCATGCAGCCTCTATGAGCAGCCTCTGCTCCCTAGCTGCTGCTACTCAGGTATATACTACAAGGAAAGATCTTTTCTTTTTTTCTTTTTTTTTTTTAACATCTGCCTTCCAAAAACAAGTTGTGTATTATATACCAGGGCACGCTACATTTGAAAAAATACAGTCATAACTTATCACACTGTGCACAGCATAATGCTTCCATGAAACAAAAATGAACAGAGGATAAGGACTGTATACAATGAGAAATATGTAAGGAATTGTTTAAACAAATATGCAAAGATCTACCAGCAGGAAATAGTGGAAAAGTATGGTTTCCCTTAGAGGTCCAACCATCTGATAAGCTCCAACAAGCTAACTTAAGAAAAGTATTTGCATCTTCCTCATTGTTTGGTCATCATGATTGGCAGGTGCCTAGGCTGTTCTGGAGTTTCACATTAAGCCCAAAATACCCCTATTCCCTCCCCCTAGATTCAAGGTTTAAAGCCTCTAAGTCAGTAAGTTGAAATGATGCCCCAAAATGCCTTTTAAAATTTACACACAGCACCACTAAATGGTTACTTCTAGATGGAAGGAGACAGAAAGCCATGCTTACCTGGAGATTAAAACATGAGTATACTAGTCAAGCCAGACAAACTTAGTACAGACTGGGACAACCAGAATCTAAAGCTCTTTTATAACTTATGCTGTGTGATACTGTTGTACCAGTTGACAGATTGCTAGTATTTTATTTATTGGCTAGGGAAAAAAAGTAAAATTTAGGGCCTTTCAAGTCTTGATGGTGTGCCTTAAGCATCCAAGGTGCTGAAAAGGTCAACAAGACATTTGTTATCTTTGTAATCTCAAAACCAATGTGTAGCTTTGTAACCAGATGACCCATGTTAGATTTATGAGGTTAAAAAATAGTCTCCTTTTACTAAAGCCTTTGTAAAAAATATCAATGTCACTTGAAAAATATGTTGGCTACAGTAAATAAAAATTCTAAAAGATCAAGCAAACATTTTAATGTAAAATGCAATTGTTACAGCCTTGGATTCAGTGTTGTATAACCAGGTGAAGATATTTTAACCAACAAGAGGTCTTCTTTTCAATGATCAAACTGCAAATAAATTAAAAGGGCTAGTACATTTACAAGTGAAATATAAAGTACTGAAATATAAAAAATGTCTTCAAATAAAGCAGAAAAACAAGGAAATGAATATTCTGGATTACACCAGATACTGAGAAGTTACATCCCGCCTTTCACCATGTTCTTCTTAAGGATTGCAAAATGCATCATGTTACTGAGATTACCCACAGTTTGCCCATGCAGTATTTCAGCTTTCATTTTGAATTTCTATGTCATCCAATTAGCCTGTGGTTTAGAAACCCTGTATTACTTATATAAATTTGTTTCCCCTCATCTTCAACTCCCATGAGGTATTAAAAAGGGAATTCTACAGACATTTCTTCATTTTGGACTAGTTTTAAACTTTTAACCCTTTTTTATGGGTGCCTTAAATTAGGATCCAAAAATCATAGTTTGGCACCTAATTAACTTGATTAGTTTACACATACGATGAATATTCAACAGTCCTCATCAGCTTTTCACACACTCAATCAGGCCTGATAAGTCTTTCCAAATATCCGGCTGGCTAATTTAACATTTCACTAGAAACTAGTGTTTTTGCTGAAGTCTGTTCTGCTGCTTAAAATTCAAAATCTTATAACCCCTGCAAGTCAAACCTCAAAAGTACCCCTTAAACATATGGGAAATATAGTACAGTTTCCTTCAAGTTCACAATGTTAAGATGAATAAAGAACCCAGACACCATTTGTTCTGGTTAACTTCGTTACAAAACAATTTCTGGGTTTAGCCCACTGGGCATGTTGAAATCATAGCTAAATAAATCAGCTCAGGCAAAACAAAGGAACAATGCACACACCCAGGTGCCTACAGGTAAAACGGTGTTAAAACAGTGTCTTCCTAAAAAAAACCCACACAAAGTTGTGTGCTGCTTTCATTTTTAATCCTCAGCCAATACTGTTTTAATCTCTGTAATCACTATGAATTCCAGTGCTTTGACAAGTAAATACACACACCCTCTGTTCCCCTTCCCCTTTTATCTACTACTGTTCCTCCATAAAAGTCAGCCTCTTTCTATAGGTTCAGAATCTTCAGAGCTTAATATTTTATAGTACTGGGAATTTTCTTTTCAATTAAGAAAAACAAACATGACATAAATGAGTTTTTTACTTCTCTACCATTTGCATTTCAAAACAAGAAAGAATAAGTGTATACTTCAAAATGTAATTGTTGTTTCCCTTCCCTTTCATTCCTTTTCCATTTGAAAGCAGATATTTAATTAGATTTACAAGCAAAAATGTTGTCACTCCATGAAATGCTAAAGGGGACAACTTGTGTGTCTACGCCTCAGGTTTCAAATACCTAGACTCCATGGAACCACAATTTCAAATCCCAGCAGGGTGCTGAGGTAAATAAATTGCAATTTATTCAATTTACTGTTTGAAAGTATTTTACACGAGATGTTAAAAAACACAGGTCTTGTCCACCCTGCAAAGATAAAGATCTCATGGAACTGTTAATAATAGTAGAGGTTTAAGTCAGATTACTAAACAAAATCTCCTGTCTTTATGCTGCTGTGTTAGATGATTTGGCTACAGCCCTCTTTTACACATATTGTTGGATTTCAGTGATATAGTCCAGTAGGTATTTAACAGTGGTCTCCAGTCTATGCCTCACAGGCAACATATGGTCCCCTCTGAAGCTACCCATAGCTACAGGAAATTAAAAAGTTAAAAGTGAGGCTAATGGAGAGAAAGAAATACGAAGTTGCCTCCAACATATTACTTACTTGGTATTGATGAATAATGGACAGTGAAAGTTGGAGAACACTGGTCTAACATGACAACCCTGGAGATAAAAATTAAACTTTTTTTTAGTTAAGCTGAAATAGGAATCTTAACTTAAAAGGTATATAACACTTTTGTAAAATTGAAATCTACTGAATATGAGGGCCCTAGCCAGTAACAACTTTCGCTAAACAATTAAAATGCTTCTTTAATAATGCTTGCCTTATAATTGATGCTACCATTGTAGGCTTGAAAAGCTGGATGCAGAAGAAGTGAAGAGAATAATCTAATTATTATAATGAGCTGTAAGCACTGTAGTGACATGACGTGAGTCTAATCAGAGATCAGAGTCCCATTGTGTTCGGGGTGTACTCTCCTGTCCCAAACAGTTTATGGTGGAAACTCTACAGTATTTTTTGAAAGATTTGCAGGTGTATAAGCAAGGAAATTCTTTTGATCTCACAACTATTCCAAAAAGCATCTGCCAAAAGTCCTGATCAGGCTTGCCAACTGTCCATAAATTCATGGAGAGTCCATAGAAAAAACGCTAAAAAATAGAGTCCATCAAAAATGAGCTATTTGTAAAAAACTAACAAACAAACAAACAAACCCACCCAACCCCCCACCCCCAAAAAATAACCCTAAACAAATACGTTTGTTTGAAGATCTGTTTTCCAAACAAGGCTGGATGCAAGTGTTGATGGACAGACACAGCAGGACAGAGCAGAGCAGAGGAGCCCCATCTTGTGTCTGAGCATTATAATGATCTTGACACCCTGCACAGAGCTCTGCCAGGACTTTGTGGCCCATGTGACTCTATATACTTCCCCCCTCCCCAGACGCATGCTGCTGCTACATCTCATTGTCTACTTGTAACAGCTGTTTACTTCAAAGATAGGCAGGGCCATGTTGGACTTGGCTATCTGAGGCACCAGGTGGAACAGGGAGGGGGTTAATGAAGCCAGGAGAGAGCTGGAGGGTCAAGGAGGGAGAAGCAATGGGTGAGGGACCATACCGGAACAGGGGCTAGGCTTGGATGGGGACAGCATGGTGCAGGGTGCATGGTGGGGGGCAGCATGTTTAAAGCCACTGCTACAGTCAAGCAAGTCAAAGTATTAGTGGTTTGGGTTTCACTTAAGGTTTAGTGGTTAAGGTTTTCTCTAGGGGCATTTATAGACATGCTCCAGGAGTATGGGGAGGGTCGCTTTAATTAGAGCAGCTCCAAGAGCCGCTCTAATTAAAAGCACCCAGAGCATCATATGCATCAGCGTTCCCCCACTGAAAAATGGCAGCAGGGGCGCTTTAACTAAAGCTTGTTGAATGAGCTTTAGTCAAAGTGCCCCCGCCACCATTTTTCAGCACAAGGACGCCAATACACATGACACTGGAGTCTACTGGAGAGTGGTAATTATCATGCTCCAGCAGACTCTATTAATTGAGTCTGCTCTGACATGCTGTAATTACAGCACATTGGAGCAGCCTCTCTGCACGTGTATAGGTACATGTAAGGTTGGATGTTGATCCCTCTTTCCCCTGTGTAACAAGCCCTGCTTTAGTTCAACATAGCTGGTAAGTGGGAAGGCTGGAAAACACCCAGATTTAGAAAGATGGTGTTAAATCCCTAAATGTAAACCAGGTCCTTGTTACTGCCATCCAGGGCCTTGCAGAAAGGTTACATTTTTATTATGTAAAACGTACGTCAGTAAAAAAGTTTCACTGTCAGTAAAAAGTTTGTAGATTGTTGGTAAAACAAAAAAAATCTTGGATTGGCAACCCTCACCCTGATCTCCACTTCCTCAATCTTTGAGTTACTCATTTTGAGTGGGTGCTGTAAAGCTTTCATCTGCAACTTCTTTGTAAGAGATCACTTCCCCCTCTAATTTATTACTACATCCTCTGCTGTGTTGCTAATGGAATGATAATAAACACTGCACTTAACCTTCCTAGACCTAATAAAGCAAACTGGCTCAAGAGTGAGATACAGCCTGAAAGCTATTAACCTGGAAATGAAAAGTTGCACATCTGGGCGATTCCCAACTAAGCAAAGAAGAGAAAATCCTGAAGTGTTAAAATTTTATTAATAAAAAATGTGTTAGCTTTGGTGATATAGTAATCAAAATTCTGCCATGAACTTAAAGATTTCCTGTCTGTGGGATATACCACTGTCATGTACAAACCAACAATAAATTTGGGGAGCAAAGATGTAAATAACCGTAACTATGGGGAATGAAGACGACAATATGCTCTTCCACTGCAATCAGCTAGTTCATAATTTATGAATATTCTGCACATATGCAGAAGTGAAAAATGATTCTTTGTTTCAAGTAGCTTCTTTCAACTGAATCTCACACTGGAGCTTATTCATGAAACGAGCCATAAGTAGACTGAAAATGGAAAAGAGATAGGCAGCACAGCACTTGGGAAGTGGTTCATCTCTTAAAACAAAATAGGATATACTAACATTATCTTCTTTGCCTCTGCTGTACCATGCATCACCCCATAGATGGTCCAATGAACAATGCAACTACTTAATAACTACTTGCAAGTCAATTAGGCTACAGATTATAATGGAAGACTTAAAAGGATCTGTTTGGTTACTTTATCCAGCCCTTTGCCTCACTTAATCTAAACTGTCTGTATATTTTGAATGACAATCTTAGAATCATTTTGATCCGTAAATGAGGACATTATACTTCTTGATGGTATTCCAGGAGCATTCTCTGCGAGGTTATATAAAGTAGCAATGTAACCACTCTCAGTCACAGAGATTTTGTAGCCCAGAATGGACTCTCTCATTATCAAGGTTACTTCAGCAACTCTAATTTAAAGATTAGTTTCAAAGGCAAAAAAAAACAATTAGAAAGCTGTTACTAACCTGTAATGGAAGCTGGTCACCTAGCTGCCCAATATGCCTATTTATAAAGCACAGATTCGATTTTAACCTGACCACGTCACTCTAAAAATATATATTAGCAAAATCTCCTGCATCAAAATATATATTTTGAAAATCTCCTGCATCAAAATATGAATGTGATTCCCTAACACTGGAGTACTTGAGCATCTCCAAATATTTTTAAAGAGTCACAATAATCTCTCTTGCTTTCTTAATTCTTGCTTTGTAAGATTAGTTTGATTTGTTCATAGGATCTCTACCTTGTTTGGTTTTTATTTGTATTTATTTGTGGGTGGGTACGTGCATGACAGAAAAACTTAGGCAAAGAAAGCCCAATAGTAGAAATGAGCTCTGCATTTAGCTCTGAGAGCAGTTACCCTATTAGCAATTCTTAGTTCTTATGGAGCTGAATCCCAATGTCCAGGTCCAGGCTTCTACAAAAAAAATCTCACTCTTCTACCAATAAGTCCACCATTATAAAGTCAATAGTTTTGTTGTCCTAGTAAAAAGCAGTAGCTGTGGGAGATGATGCTGATACCAGAAGAGACACTATCTCAGGTAATTAAGGTGAGACCTATGTTAGATGCTAGTACCAAAATGCAGACCTTTAATTGAACTCTGATCTATTAAAAAACATTGATGAGAGAAGAGTACTATGGTAATCTGTGCCAACGACTCCATTTAAGACCAGTTGGGCCTTTTCAGGGCAATCAGCTTCACTCTTTGTGTAATAGGTGCAACAATCAAGCGTTTAGATCACTGCAGCCAGACCCGTGTCCTATAGGACAGGATGTGTTCTTCCAGCCACTACAATATGTTGGATAACCAACAGTGCTGAGAAGCCCAAGAGGAACAGAGGGAACTGACTGACCGGAGAACGGAAAAGAGATAACCTATATGGAAGGAGGAGAAGGAGGTATTTAAAAAGCGGCAAGTTCTTTTCAGTGCGTATCTCATCCAAGCAGCATAACCTTTTTTCCCTCTGGGTTCAGTTTTAATTAAATATTCTTTATCCATATGCTGATTTTCACAAGGCATTAGTGCCGTACATTTTATGTATCTAACCTAAAGCCGAGTACATTATACTTCTTTGCCCCCAAATCTCTCTTCTCCTGACCACTAAAAAGCATTTGCACACAACAGGTGTATCTCAGCTTCAAGGGGTCAAGACTCCCTCTTCCTTCCACTCAGTTCCTCTGAAGAGATCCTCAGCACATAGCCAAATCTCTGGAGCTATACTTTTGGTTAAAAAATTCTAGGTACTTGAGTGACCTCAGCACTACAGGATCTAATCATTTCCCCATAAGATGTCTTAAAGCTGAAAGATTTGGGGGAAAAAGTCAATGTTTTCAACATGAAGAAAGGAGAAGCAAGGCTTGACTTGCATTTCTTGTAGTCAGGCTGGAGTGTTGTAGCTATGATGGTCCACAAATATGCAAGGTTTGTTTAGTGATCTGTTTTACCTGACCAGTTACAAGAGGTATTTCACAAACTTTTGGGCAAAACATGCCCTTCAAGTGGTGAAAAAGTAAGTGCATTTGCTAAATCGGCATGATGAAATACCTCAGGTTCAATTTAAGGAAGCAACAAAGGGAAATGGATTTGGAATTCAACTCCAGATACTGCAAAGCATGAATGCACTTTGTATGTTCTTCTTACTGTTCTTCAGATACAGCTTTGTTTCATCTCTAGGCATATTTAGGAGAATATAGAGTAAAAGCTGCCTTAACTGGCATTTTAGCAACCAACACACTCTACTAACCAGAATTTCCAGTCAGCTGGCTGGACGTGGGAGGGAGAGTTTGCACACTAACCCTAACCCACCAACCCTGCACCACAGTGTGTGCTGCACCACACGCAGCTACTGCTACCGCCCCCACCCGCCGTGTGGCCGCCACCACCCCTTCCCCCCCACTCTACGTCTAGCCAAAAATCTCTGCCTCGGGTAACTGGCATTTTTAGATTACCAGCACCTCTCATCCCCCACACATGCCAGATAACAGCGCTTTTACCGTACTCAGGAGGAAACATTTGATAACTACACTCATGTAAACAGCATCAGTGCAAGGAACTAAACACCAGTTTAACCAGTTTGTAGGGCTTCATGTAAATTATTTTCATTTAGATGTAATCACTGTAAACAGATGTAGGATACCTAGAATAGCTGACAACTTAAAGAGCATATATATAATAAATGCCCCCTCCCCATCCCATGCTTTAATGAACCTAAAGCACTTTCCATACAGACATGTAGAGATCAGTCCTGCAGAAGTTAAATGTAGCCTCCAGTGGGATAGCAAGGTAACTGTTTAATACATACCTAGAACATTATACATTCTGCACTAGTTCTGTATAACAAAAAAAATTGAAAAAAATGAAAGTTACAGAACCAAAGATTTGTTCTACTTTCTAATTAAATCTGTATGAAAAGCCATGTAATACTTCCTATACCATTCCATCTTTTTCATTAAATGGAAAAATTCTCATGTGACCTAAAATTTAGATTTTTGTGAAAGCTTTCTTTATACATACAAGTTCACGATATTGTTATTTAGAAATAGAGCAGCTTTCCAAAGCCATGATGAATCAAGACCCCATGGATACAGACAGTGTCCAAACACATACAAAAACAGTTTCTGTAGAATTTACATCCAGGACAATAAACAACATTCAAAGAGGGTTAGAAGAGTGATACAACTATATAATTTTAATACATACATTTAAATATTTAAAAATATGATTGTATATAGAGTCAGTTCTCCCCATATGACTCAACCTGCCAAAAGATATAAACATTTCCACCATTTCTTTTTAAAAGAGCCAAACCCTTCCCCTTCTGTATTTGCAGTCTAAATATTGCAATGGGTTTACATTACATGAAATTCCAATAGTAAAACTGACTCTCTTAGTTTCATTATTCAAGCATAGAGAACTGCAAAGTAAAAAACCAGCATCAATAGAGAAAATTAGGTTTCTAATTCAGACCTTCTATTTTAATCATGTAGGTGATATCTGTACCACTACAAAAGGAATCTATTCTATTTTAACCTGACCACGTCACTCTAAAATATATACTAGGAACCCAGTAGGCATAGCTGAGAGTTTATGATCTATTTGTTGTATAATCACCTACTAGCAACTCCACTAGCTAATGAAGCAGTCCTGACCACATGGTGGTACCTATGGAGGCTGCATTATTTAATCTCAAGGACTGGGGAAAACAAAGGGATGACAAAGGAAGCATGGAAGAGAAGATATATAAAAGGAATATTATAGGAATATACAAACACCACTGGAGGAAAAAAAAAACAAACAACAGACCAATGTGTTTCTTGCCAAAGTCAATGGCATGATTTGCCCCATGCCCTTCAACAAGAGTTTGACTGCTAACCCAACCTCCCCTCCTCCCCCCCCCAAACCCCCCCCCCCAAAAAATTTACTATTGCATAAGTTCTGCGGGGATTTTTGTGCAATAAACTGTATCAGAATCTCCAAGCATTATTCTCCTGGTTTATAAAAGATCAACTGTGCTCAAAGACAATGCAGCACTTGACTCCCAGAAACAAAAGGTTCATATCCCAGTACTGTTGACAAAACCTTTCATCCTTTCTAAGTAAATAACTTTCATACCATTTGCTGTATCTGCCTGCCTGCCTTTTCTTTTTTTTTCTGGGGTAGTGATGGGGAAAGCAGAGAGAAGCAAGTTGTAAAAGGAGGGAGGGTGGAAGAAGCTTTTGGATAAGATCTTAAAAATTAAGGCCCTTTATATTCTATACATACATTATTGGTTTCACAACTTTTCTTTAAAATGTTTCAATTTGCTATCTGCCTTAGCTCCAAACCCCATTCCCCATCTTGCACCAGCTAATATGAAGAACACAAATAACTGTTTTCCACCACAGGAAGAGCTACATTTCAAAATGTAATGGATTCTGCCCAAGAAATGTAGAGTGATAACATTTTAAGCAATACTGGCAAAATATAATTTCCACAGATGTACGAGTTTTGATAAGCAATATAAAAACAATACCAGTGTATTGGTGTCACAAAACTACTTTACTGTATGAAAATAATAAATCACTGTAAGGTAGAGAAGTACGGGATGCCTGTTTGAGATAGTAAAAGCTGTGAAGGAAATGGTTCGTGCAATCACAATGATGGGAGCACATGGAAGGATTAAAGAAGGTCAGTAATAAGCACATGGGCTGGATCAGGAGTAGAAGACTCACAACGGGGAGGCTTGGCCCAGGAAGGGTCCCTAACATTATGGGAACTGTTAACTGAAGTGAATGGAAAGATAATAAAGATATCTGAAGAAAGGGAGAAGGCAGCTATGCAGGGTTAGTCCCAGAATAAAATCGTAATATGGTAGGGAAAGCTAGTATCTTAGAAAAAAAGAAAAGATGGGGTAAGAACCCCCCTTCCCCCTCCCCATGAGGCCTGAGAAAGAAGTGAAGTTAAGCAACCCATTGTTGATTCAGATCTCAGATTTTAACTGAGAGACTAGATCAAAGGAAGACTAATTAAAAAAAAAATCAAGTACAGGGTGTGCAGTTCCTCTCCTTAATTACTGCAACTGGAATTACAGTAAACCCCAGGGCTTCACTGAGTACTTTACTTTCAAAATTCCAGATTAGCTCACTTCTTCCACAGCTAAGCCATTCCACAGGCAGCAGTGGAGGGAAGGTTGCCTGGAATTAAAGTGAAATGCCTGTGTGTTCCAAGAAAGTGTGCATCCATAAAAAGAAACTTTCTCCAACTGGCAGGGTAAAGAAGTACCTCCTGGTGGTGCTTCTGGAAGTCTTGCTCAAAAAGGAAAACATAGGACAGGGGGGAGGCGGGGGGCAGCGGCCATAACATATGCAACTGACTAGCTGCTAGAGATTTAACAAGTCCTTTGCACCACTGAGAGAATCCTCAAGTTCCCACTGCTTCATCCTTCTGTGTACCTTCCCTTCCAGAACACATCAGTACATCACAATCTGCTGGAGGGGGCAGTATTGTAAGAGGAAGCTGCCCCTGACAACACAGGGAATAGTCACATCCAAAAATATCAGGCCTACGTGATTTTTATAATATGAAGGATTTAAGCACTTAAACTGTCTTATAAATGTGAGTTAATCAAACACAAGTATCTCCACCTAACCAGTATTTTATCCAGGATCAACTCAATGAGATGAAAAACAAGCGAAACTCATGGCCCTCTACTGGACAGAATACTGTACAGCTATTTTTATGGCTTTGGAAAGGTGATATTTACCCCTCAAAAAACAACTGGCTGAATCATGAAACACCACTGTTAATACAGACAGTGAAATAGAAAAAAGCATTTGGTGGTTTCAATGCACTTGGTGGGCATTCATCTCAGCCTCAGAAGAAAGGCTAGGGACTGAATGGTCGGCAAAGAGTTAAACCATGATGCCCTCTTACCACTAGAGGGACTCCTACAGATCGAAGCTAGGCCATGGTGGTAGACCATTATGAGAGATCGTTGTTCCTGCCACTTTAACTTTCAGAGCTATCAATCCAGTTCCTTCCACCAGTACTGAAAACCAGATCCTTTGAGAAGAAACGAATGAATATACAGTATTGACCAAGAGGGCAATGTTGATGATGGTGCCAGGAAACCCCTTCAGAGTACCATCATCCCTGTGTTTACATTCTGATTAACAGGAGCACCAACAGACGCTTAAACTACAGCACTGGCATTCAGGCACTGCTAAAACAAGGGAATTTGGCATACAACATTCTCACTGTTCTATGAATAAGTGTTATTCTAAAAACCTATGTTGTAGCAAATATCAGAAACTGATTACTATAAATGGGGAAGTGGAGTGGGCAAAGCAGAAAGCTCAAGAAATAAAAGAGAAATGAGTATAAAGGGAATGATGGAAGAAACAGTGCAAAAACAAAACAAAAAGAAAAGCTGGCAACATTTAAAAGGGAAATGAGTGGATAACTTGCTGCAATTTATGGTTCAAACTCACTGTGTCTTATATTTTCAAAAGACAAGTGGACAGAAAAGGACTCAGAGAAGATCTGTTTGTCCTGAAAAAAAGGTTTTTGCTATCTTCTAGGGAGTGCCTATCTTTTCAAAGGAAAAAAGCTTTGAAATGGCTCTTCTGATGAAATATTGCCTGTTTAAAAAAAATCTACTTCAGAGCTGAGTTCAACTTATTTTTCTTTAGCTCTTCAGATCCACAACTAAAGCGCCATCTACTGTGTCTATGTAGGAATCCAGCATTTCCTTTAGCAATAAATGGAAGCTACAATCAGGATCAGGAACAGTGTGTACAGAAGTAACTGGCCTCTTTGTGTCTAAGAAATTGTGCATGGCAGGCCTAGTCTCATCCCAATTAAACAGCATATTTGCCAAGAAGGTTCAGGCTGCCACCCTACTGAGACAGGGAATTCAGGTTAGCATGTTACTGAAAGCCAGATCTTCAGATTCTCTCACACATAGTTGGCTTCTGAGCAATTGTTTTCAACTACTTCGCTCCTTCCCTATGCTCTAACCTCTTGTATAAGCATAGTGCCAGAGTCACCAAAACCAACACTGATCCATTTCCCCCCCTTTCTGGGGATATTCTTTTCATGGTATTTCTGCATCTTCTAGCCTGTTCAGGGAAATTAGATACAAAGACCTACAGCAATACCCATTAGAAACAGCATGTCAACAGTCACCAGATAGAAGTGTGAGAGACAACTGTATATCACTGAGCATTACTTTGCAAAGGGGAGCATGTTAGCTATGTGTCAGCAATTCTTGACTTTTAATTGCATTTTTGCTAGGGGCAAGTCCCAACATGTCACCTGAAAGGAAGTTTCCCATAGGACAGGAACTGCAACACAGTACTGCAGGAACAATGCAATGTTTTTGTTGTTCTCTGTACAATACCTCAGGGTTACTGATAAACCTGCTATGTCACGATGGGTTGAGCATTATGTATTTAAGCTTTCTTGGGCAGCCTTAAAAGTACAGGAGACAGGTGCCTTCCAATACAATTCTGTGTATAAATGTGCTACTGAATATTCTTCATCTCATCACCAGAAGTCATATTTTCTCTAGCTTTAATTTCATTAGAGAATATGCACTGATGAGGGAATCTCACCCCTAGGCAATATTAAAGCAGAGGACAGCCCTCTGCGCAGTACTGAAGAGTCCAACAACATGCTTACTCTACGCACGTTAACTTTAAAGAAAGACATAGATCTTTTGTATGTGTGCTCTTGCTATTCACATGCACAGCCACAGATAGTAGAATAAGAGGCAGAACAAGAGATGCAAACTTGTGGGAAGCAAAAAACCAAAGCCAGGGCCAGAGTTCTCTAACCCCCCTCTACAACTTGGGCAAAAGAAAAGGCTACTCCTCGAAGATGAACGCTGCTCTTTCTACAATATCCCTCTCTCCAACTCCACTGGAATGCAACAAAGAACACTACCCAATCCTCCTGAGAACAAAATAGTCATTTTGTCACCATCGCCTCAATGACCCACAAAACCCCAGAAGTTTTTTAATCTAGAAGCACCAAAACCTTGCTGTGGATGAGAAGCTGAAACCAAGCATCATCAGTTTTTCAACATTCTTCTGAATATTGATTTTTTTAATTCAACTTTATACATGGTTATCGAGTAACAGAGAGACTTCACCCAGGCTTATAAAATACAAAACACTGCCCTCCCACTTGTGGGTTCCAAAATAAACACCACAAGCAGCATGTGCGATTAAACTAAACTTCACTTCCAAGCTAAACACTGTGTCATGCGCACAAGACAGGGTTTAAAATACCTCAAATATTCTGCAAGGGTCATGAAGTATACACCAGCAAACCCCAGGCCAGTTTACAACATTGCACTTGGCAAGGAGGTGGGGAAGGACTCTGAGGTTTGCTGTTTTTGGTGAAAGATGGTGCAGTGGAGGTGCACATGTGAAGCAAGTTCTCCCTCACTGTCAGTAGTCACAATTTCTGCAATCCTGCAAAAATAGGAGGATTCTGCACAGATTTCAAAATTTAATTGTTTGGCTGAGCATAAATACTACATTTTTAAAGCACTGAGCTGATGAATATTCAAGTGTTTGGTCTGTTGGCTCAGGCAGTTTCCCCCTTTCACCTATCGTTTGTGCTCTGGATTTCATGCATGTTGCCAGAGGGCTCCTGGCTGGGAAGTACATAGAGGTCATGTGAAAAACACTCCCCCATTAGACAGCTGCTCTGGGCTCTTACTCAACAACAGATGAGAACAATTTCAAATACAGTACCTGTATCATTTTCAACTAAACTAAACTTGAAAATAAATTACAACTTAAATGGTAAGTTCTTGAGTGAATTTGATTAATTTTTCTATATATGAGAATGCAATACTGATCTAGGGTGGCTAAATCAGACATCCTGGCCACAGACATCATCCCAATTTCCTTTTCAATGCTTTGCCAAAGCAGTGGTCTATAGCACCCCTTTCTCACCAATCTTTTGGGTGCTCACACAGCTTTATTAATGCACCTGCATTCAGTACTTTTGCTTTTCTACTCATTTTACAAAAAAAGTCTGGCAGCAGACTTTAGCTCTGGCTTGCAGAATGCCTGTTATGGCAAGACCAGTCTTTTCATTGCTTTGCCAATATAGCTTAGTCCTGGTTTACACCAGTTCCTACAGTTTTGGGCCTCCAAGGACTACAATTCAAATCATTCACATGTGTAGTCACTTTGACACTTCCCCAATTGAGCAACATTTCAAAGGGCAGAGAAGAATGGCGTTAACTTCTGCTTAGGGAGAAGAGGATCAAAACTATTACTTCAGCATCTAAATTTTTCCTTTCTGCCAGACAACAGGCAAAGAGCCAGCATCACTTCATAGACTCTTTAGCTCTTGCTAGTGAATGCAGTGAGTTTTATGGTGTAAAAGCACCACCTAGAGGCTGCTTCTTCCTCTTACCCCCACTCCTGAGAAAGGTATAAGCAATTCCCAAAAACAGTTCTAGTACAGCACAACTCCAATTTTACAAATGTCACTGGGTATACTGAATACTTAATAATGAGAAAATCATCTGTAATTAACAAATATTGGGGCAGAGCACATTTATAATAATGAGTTTTGAATATTAAGTGTAGTTGAAAAACGTGTATCAATTTAATCTGCAAAATGTAACAATAGGCTTTGCTAGTATCCCTTCTATATGTTTATCACATCTCTAGCAAACAGCTAATTAGACATCAATAAATGTTGCTATTTGACCAAGGTATTTCATAAGCACTCAATCAGCATTAAAGGATTAATTAGCTAAACTGGTATAGCCACAACCAAAGTCAGAGACTCCTTATACTAAGTACTGTGCAAACACAAAACAACAGACAGACACTATCCTAAAATTTGCCATCTAAAACAGGGGTGCTCAACCACCATGCTGTGGGCCAGGTCTGGCCCTTAGTGCCATGGCCCAGCACACTAGATTGTGGGGAACCCCATAGACCATGGTCCTGTTCACTAGATTGGGCATGCAGAGCAGTGTGGGCCCTGATCCTAGCACACGAGGGACAGGTAAGGACTGCTCAGGGCACTCAGAGCCTGATCCCAGTTGAGTAGGGGTGGTATGGAGCCCCTGGAGCTAATCCCAGCATGTGGTGCTTTATCTAGCCCATGCGCCAAACTTGCGCCATTCATCTGGTCCACAGGGCCAAAACCATGAGCACCACTGATCTAAAATAAGATGCATCAAGTGGTCATAAAATAATGCAACGTGAATAGGAAGGATAGGATTGACAGTACTATGATTCTGTTACATGGTTACGTTGTGTGTCTATTACTCTGTACACATTAAAAGTCACTACGAAAACCACAATACTCACACTACAGCAATTTCCTTTACCAACAGAACTCCAAGGGCTTTTCTAATATTTATTACACCTTAAGTTCCTTGTGAATTAGTGAGAGTTAATAAACAGCTGTATATGACAGACGCATAAATCAAAGCACAGAGAAACACTCCAACTCTAGTTCAAATCATGTCAGTTAAGAATGTACAAGAAAAAAAAAGTATCCTATTCCCTGCTCTTTAAAATGTTTCCATAGCTACAATCATTTCTAGTGCAATTACACCAATAAATTGTTACTGAATTTAAAAAAGTATAATATTTTGAAATTCAATACACTATAAAGAAAGAACATGTGGACTATGATGAGTTACAATACCTGGAATTAATTCCATCTTACTGCTGGTAACTCAAAATCCAGTTTAAGATGTAAGCAAAAACCCTGGATGAAATGATCTGATTGTAAACCACTGTCATTCCATCCATCGCTATATTCCTATATACATGAAAAAGAAGTGAAATTCAATGCACTTCAACTCAGCTGTCATATAGGCAATCTAAAATATACAGATCATGTGATTTCAAACTTACAGTCAAAGGTATAGGAGCCTTAAGACTCAATGATATTTCAGGTTTGTGATTAATTCCAATATGGACAACTTGAACTCCCCCGCCCCCACACCACCACCATTTTCACCCCAACTCAAGAGGAAACAAATCAAAATATTCTCCTGGACAAACTCAAAGAAATGCAACCTGGAATAATCATGTGAAACTCCCTGGGAAACCTCCAGGACAAATTCAGCAATAACTTAAAAGGTGGTA
Organism: Crocodylus siamensis; assembly: GCF_052110815.1. Lineage (NCBI taxonomy): Eukaryota > Metazoa > Chordata > Crocodylia > Crocodylidae > Crocodylus > Crocodylus siamensis. The sequence goes on along the minus strand of NC_143396.1, from coordinate 223,576,464 downwards.
TAAAGCACTTTAGGGTTTGGATGTACGTTGCAAAAAAAAAAAAAAAAAAAAAAAAAAAAAAAAAAAAAGGATGCAACTTGCATCCATTTAGCATTGAGGAAGTGGACAAAGTGAGTGTAACATGCAAAGGTAGAGTGAAAGGGAAGAGCGTAGCAGGAGAAGTAATTAACAGGCAGATTCATAGCTTTAACTCTCACCAATGCCCTCTACAACACCCACAGGACCAATTCAGCCATGGAATAAGAGGGTATGTAATTTCCACTGAATTTATTGTGCTTCTCAAGATACCATTTCACTGGGTTTCTCACTTCCCCTCAGGCATAAAAAGAAAAAAATCAGTGAATGGAGAGAGAGTTTGGAAGCATTATTATGAGATGAATTTGAAAGTGTTCTAGAGCAAAGTACTGAAACACAGGCAGTTTATCCCACAAAAGGGCTGACTCACTGGTGTCTTTTAAAGGGAAAAAAACCTATTCTTTGAGAACTACCAGTAAAGATATCCTCAACTGTGACTGGTTTCAGAAGAGCTACTATTTCATTCCAAGTGCTTTTAAAATCTAATGGCTTTTTCCCCACTTCAAATTTCACACAACTATTAATTGATCTCTCTCTATCCTGTAGAATGCCTCTCAAAAAGAGTTATTTTAAAATAAATGGTAAATAATTCATTGTTGTCTCACGTCTACATCTATTAAGACTTGCACCCGATTACTTCAGGATGGAATCTGGCTCCCACATAAAACTAAGCCTGTATAAGTTGCTCTTTTCTTGTACAACCATATAATTTGCAAGTTGTTTACATTTGTACAAACAGTTTGTAAAATGCATATAAATGGCAACGGGCATTCAAAATTTTGTAACAAGCCACATATCTGAGGCAAAAGAAAAAAAATTCATGTGTGATACAAACAGAAATTTCAATCATTAGGAAAATCAGGAAGCTGTAATGACTACACTCAGTATCTTGACCACCAAAAAACACATTCCTAAGCCTTCAAATGAATATTCTGATTTAAAACAGGTACCAGGTTTTATCAAGGCTCTGCAAGAAAAATCTGGCAACTACAATTTCAGACTTCAGTATATCACATTAACGTACTCTTCATACTTTATTCATAAGGTTTAGCATTTATTTTGTCACAGACACACTTCAGTATACACATTTTGGTGCAACAGAAAAATTCATGGACATGTAATAAATTATAAAGCTATGAACTATTATTGAGCTTCAGGCTATGACAAACTGAGCTAATAAGTACATACAAAACAAAATGGGATTGTACCATAGTAACAACATTTACACAAAGCCATTTACAATTCATAGTACAATATTAGGAACAGGCAAATTGACTTTTGGGTTCAAGGTGGAAATCTAGTAAATTATATCTTTTTTAAAGTTTGCTTTATGCTTTCTCCATCTGCAGTGAAAGTTAACCTGCCAGAAAAACTGGCAAAAGGTGACATATGGAAGCTGAAACTATATTTGAATTCTATTCCATCTAAAATGCTACACAAGACCTTATGAAACAACACCCTAACTACAAGTTAGATACAAAATTCCTAAAATGAGCCCCTTGGAGTACAGGTACTCCTCACTTAACATCGTCCCAGTTAACATTGTTTCATTATTATGTTGCTGATCTATTAGAGAACATACTCGTTTAAAGTTGCGCAATGTTCAGTTATAATGTTACTTGGCCGCTGCCTGCTAGTAGGTAACTACTGTGACGTAATTGGATTAACTTAACAGCGTTTTGCTTAAAGTTGCATTTTTCAAGAATGTAACTACAACATTAAGCGAGGACTAGATGTAAAAATTTGTTAACAGCTGCCAATCCTTGACAGTAACAGGATATCAACTGATAGCTATATATTATCTAATGTTTCTTGAAACTCACTGATGATTTTAGGCATGTTATGACTTCCATTTACTTTTGGGGGGGTTGGTTTTTGGCCTTTTTTTATACATAACATTTATGGCAAAAAAAATCAGTTTGGCTATTACATTCTTCTTGCACAAACATAAGAGAAAAAATAATTCAGCAGAGATCACAGAACTACTTGTACAAATACCATTCACTTCAAATTCAGGTTGTAAACAAGATTTTATACTTTATGTTCAACCATATCAAATGCTCTATAAATTTTATAGAGCCAGAATCACCAAAGGGGCCTGCTTTCCAACAGTGAAGTAGCTCTTAATGCCCAGGCAATGTTATTTAACTCAAATTGAATCACTCATATCAACTACCAACACACTTCACTAACAGGTAACTGAACTGTAAAAACTGTTGGGTCAGAAAAATGACTGCCTACAAGGACTATTAACTGTCATCTTCAGAAGGCTATTCATACAGAATCTTCACATTTGGCCAGCAAATCTCGTACAAAATACATAGAGCAGGTCTAATTATGGCCTTCTTTAAGAAACCCCAACTGCGTATAGATAAAATGGTCAAGCAGAAAACAGCTGAGACCCCTTGCTTTTCCATACACAGTTAAAGAGCCACCATGAGCTTCTATCAGACATCATGCCCATGTCCCTGACCAACTAGAAATATCCTTTTGCCAGGAATAATAGCCAGCTCACCTCCACAGTACTCAAAGATCACGAATGCTCACATTCTACCTGCATCCTCCATAGGTGCTATGGTGTGGAGAAGAAGGAAGCAGCACTCCACTGCTGCTATTAGCTTCTCTATTGCCTTGCTTCCACTCTGCGTTTCACCGGCATGGCAAAAGCCACTATTTAACTCTTATTCAAATGCTAATAGCACCACAATCCTTGTACAGGAAATGAAGGAAAATCAATTTTCCTCCAAGCACCCACATAGTAAAGAAGGGGAGTAGGAGGACATACAGTAAGTACTAGAATGTGTGTAAATACATTCAATTAAACAAACTGATTCTGCTAAATTAAAATCTAGCAAGAAAACAAAATTTCACATCTAGTCATTTGTAAGTATTTTGTTTGTATCCCATTGGCTGAGAAATTATACTCAGTGCATCTCATCCCAACTGCAATAATACACTTTTGTGGGCATATAGTGGGACTCAGTCCACATACAGGCATTACGTTTTTATAAGGAAAATCGCAGCTCTCCCAGTAGAAACCTACTTTACAAGTTCATTCATAGTATCTGACAGAGAACAGAGGTACTAAACAGAAAGGGATAAGGTAATTTAAATACAAAGGATAGGGAAAGGGGGAGGAAAGAAGACGGTACTACCGATAGGGATGAAGGTGGGTTGAAAAAATCAAAAGAAATAAAGCACATTGTTCTTTTGTATTTATCACCCTGCTCCCTGCAAGTCCATTCACAGCATCTGACCAAGTAGGCTGTAGCCTATGAAAGCTCATGCCTTTCTGAATGGTTGGCCTATAAAGTGCCACCCTACACTGTCTTCTGCCTAATTTACTTAGTGTAACTGGACCATTAAAAAGATGTTGGATACAGCTAGCTACTGAGACGTCTGAAAGAAGGATATAAATGCAGGCCTCTTCCTCCAAGGGAAGCACCACTATTGTATTGTTATTGTGCTTGCTTGCAAACGGAAAGAAGAGCTGATTTACCTCATGAGGCCCAATATCATGCAACTCAAGTAAACTAGTATTACAAATGCTTTTAGTATTTCTCTCTCTAGATAACCAATTCTAATGGCTAATGATAATCCATGATGCAGATATGCACACTGTACTAGTAGGGCTCATAGCTTCTATGGGCTCCAGCAAATAGGGAGCAACGTAATCTCTCATACTTGAGCAGGTCTGACTTCCCATGCAGTAGGGATCAGCAGTAAACACACAGAAGACTGACAATGTAGTTGGTGCTTTTCCTTCCCCATGTGACAGTCTCCCATATCTACAGGCCAGTTGGCCATTGTGTCCAAAATAGAATCTATACCCCTCTTCTGGGGCACTGCTTCATGTGGAACACCACAATATTTTACAATTTTCTGGGTTCTTGCACCAGCTCTCTTTTTACTGTCTCTGAGAAAAGAGGCAGAAATATCAGTTCTTTATTAATGCTAGCCAGCAATTCTCTCATAAATTGGCATGAGATCAGCTTCACTTCCTATTTAAATAAAAAAAGTATTAAAGGACAATTAAAAGAGAGGAAACTTAAATGAAGGGATGGTGAATATTAAGGTACCTGAAAGGAAACAAAGGAGACATTACCTTTCATGCTAACACTAAATTTATACTCAGAACGCTCCACAAAAATAAAAGTTAAAAAATACCCGACCACCAGAAAAACTGGAAATATCTAACAGTAGAAGTAAATGTAGCAAATCACGGTCTTTGGACACTTTAAAAACAGAAACATACTGGAGATGAAGCTTCTTGCTATTTATTTTAAATAGCTTCTGTTACGAGTAGTCCAGCTAAAGCAGAAAGACGGGACAGAGGACAATCTAATATGTTGGATAAATGTAATTTATTATATGGTAAAGAATGTATCACATGAATGTTGGGATATTGGTGAATCTAGACCAGTGGTTTACAGCCTTTTTAGACTCGAGTGAGATACCCTTTGTTTAACTTGAGGCACTCCTCATTTGGCTCAAGACACGCCTAGGAGAATGCCAGCTCTTAGTTGTCATTCATGTTTTACTACAAAAAAAAAAAAGAGCGATTCTTCTATTGCAAAGAACTCAAAGAGACAAAATGTCAGAATGTCTTTAACACTCTGGATTCCTATTTGAAGTATCCAGGTCTATCCTGTGAATCATGTTTGCAAACTGAACAGTGTGGCACCTCACAGAACCCTTGAAACGATCTCAAGGCACCAGAGTTTCTCAGCACCCTGGCTGAGAATCACTGCTTCACACCCTAAATTGAGAAGGAAATTTGAATGTCTCTCAAAGAATGAATGCCTGTTAGTCTCCTAGACATGAAGGATCTGGGGTCAGAAGGCAGAGTCCCTGGTGCAATCAAACTGGCAACTTTCACCGGCATGACTAGAACTAAAAACATATTTGCAGAACTACAGCAATTATGAGCATAATTTCTAGAGACATAAAGCAAGCCACTGAGCTTGAACAACTGTTGCAATCACTATGGTTGCCTGCAAACATTAAAAAAAAAGAAAGAAAAACCCCCAACAGCTGAACTGCCCAATCTATACAGATGTTGCAGAGCCACATCAAAGTAATGCACTGCTTCTTCAGTAAAGCATGCTTTGTTTTTTTGTGTTAACATCTGCAAGAAGCCTACTTCTAACAAAAGAACTCAAAGGGGGAAAAATCCATGCACTTCTGTACTAAAGGCAGGTAATAATGCAGCCCAAGATGCTTTGTGGTATTTCTCAAGATTACAGAAAATTCACCTACAACTGAACTCACAGTTTCCTGGAAAATATCTTCTTACCAACAGACAGAAAACAGGAGCTGTAGACAACCACATACTGCAAACTTGTACAAGAGCAGCTGCAAAAACTTGGCTAATGGTTTCCCCACAGCATGCTGACAGATGGATATTAAGCCATTAATAATAATGGAATGCAAGCATGTTACAAACTGTACTATTTTATGGGTAGTTATACATTTTATTCTGAATTTTAGCATAAGGAAAATAGTGTGGCTTGAAAACCTGCTACTCAGCACATAAATACCTTACCTCAGTTCTAATACATTATGCGTGTATATGTTATATCTCCAAATGCAGCATGTTATGGCATATTTTTAAATCAGGGTATGCATATCAAATGTGAATTACAGCTATTAGACTCACTATACTTGTGGTACAAGAAAACCCTTTGAAATGCAGGGAAAGACGCACCAGCTAAGGAGGTTATTGCCTCTTGTCAAAGCAGAAAGCAGCATAATAAATGCATGTAATTGAATTTTTTGTAAAATTCCCACAAGACTTTGTGTTGCTTAGTTGGATTCTTTTGCCCTTTTGAACTGAATAATACCTTGGATATATTCTCAGTTATACCAAGGGCTTTACTCAGCTGAAAAGTAAAAGTAATCAAACAGAGAAAAAAAATTTGATGTTCTCGTCCAAATTCTGATCCTGGCCCATTCTTAAACATTGGGAACGTCACTAATCCTTCTGTGTGCATTGCTGAAACTGTAAAAAGAAATACTCATTTATTTCTCTCTCACCATCGGGGTTGTGAGGCTTAACTTATGCAAAACACTTAGGGATCTTCTAACCACCCATACGAGAATAACCAGTTGTCAACCTGAAGCATTTGTATTATACCAAAAGAAATCCTGTGATACATGTCCAAAGGTCTTCTGCATTAAAAATTTCCTCTTGGAACACAGCTGTTGACAAAACCAAGCCTTGAGGGCTGCACCATTCTCAATTCTTGTTCCATCAGAGTTCCTGGTTAAACATCCTAAAAATAAATACCTACCAAACATTTTGATGCTTAAAAGGATAGGGATTAAATTTGTGAATGTTGCAGGTGTAAATCAAAAGAGTTCACTGGATTTCAATGTCAGAAAGACAATGCTTTGTTATCCCTCCCCCCCCGAAAAAGGCACTGCTGATTCAACATTAAAACTGTATCTTGCTTATGTACAATCAACCAGAATGATAACGTTTGCTACTCGATGCTTATTTTCCAGAGACTGAGCTCTCCATTAGTCAAAACAAACTGGGCCCTATCCTTATTTATTTATTATTTAAAAACAAACCAGAGGCAGGCTGGTCCGCAAGGCTAAGGCAGGTTCTTCTGGCACAGATCTAAATGTCCAGGACCAAAATGTACCGTATATCATGGTGTACTGGTCAACACAGTGAATATAGTAACCCCAGTTTTCTGATGCAAAAAGTTAGGATTTATTTTTTTTTTTTTTTTTAGGTATGATGTATAAAATCAACCCACATTTTATTCAGGGCCAGGCAGTGCCACTTGCAGAGGATGGGGCTGCGCCAGCCGAGCACCAAGCCCAGTGCCGCTCGCAGAGAACAGGGACGGAGGCAGAGCTGGACTCAGTGCTCAGCTGGCATGGCCAGATCCCCTGTGAGCAGCACCGCCTGGGCTGCACCAGCCAAGTACCAAGCTCAGCCTCATCTGCTGTGAGTGGCGCTGCCAAGCGCCAAGCTCAGCCTCGTCCCCTGTGAGTAGTGCCAGCCTCAGCACTTAGCAGTGCCACTCACAGCAGACAAGGCCAGGCTTCATGCTTGGCTGGTGCAGCTCCATCTTCTGTGAGCCTGGTGCCACTTGCAGGGATATGGCTCAGCGCTCGTCAGCGCCACTCACAGTAAACAGGGCTGGGCTCAGCGGTTGGCTGCTGCGGCCCAAGCAGTGCCATTGCAGGGGATGGGGCCATGCCAGCCAAGCACTGGGCCTGTGCTCATCCCCATCCCTGTCCCTGTCCCAGTCAAGCACTGAGCCTGGCCCTGTCTCCTGTGAGTGGCGCTGCCAAGAGCTGAGTCCAGCCCCGCCAGCTGAGCACTAACCTCACCACCATTCGCAGGGGATGGGGCTGGGCTCAGCATTCGCTGGTACACCCCCATCCCCTGATAACAGTGCTGGGCTTGGCACTCAGCTGGTGTGGCCCAGGCATTGGTGCTCACAGGGGATGGGACCATGCCAGCCAAGCACTGAGCTCAGCCCTGTCCCCATCCCTGCCCCCTGTGAGCAGCCCTGGGCTTGGTGCTGGGCTGGTGCAGCCCCATCCCCTGCGAGTGGCACTGCCTGGGCTGTGCCACGTAAGCACAAGAGCCCAGCACCACTTGCAGGGGACAGTGATAAGTATACAGTGTATAAGTCAAGGTTGAATTTTAAGAGTTAAAAATTGGGCTTCAAACCTCAACTTATACATCATGAAATACAGTAGTTAAACACACGTTACAAAAACCATTAATATTTTGTTCAATAACTTTAGTGTATATACTGAGTATGCCTATGATATATGAATAGGAAGAGATGAAATGGTACAAAAGAGAAAGATCATACAGTCAAACGCTAAAGAATTTTGCTATTAATGTCAGCAGGATTAAATACACGATCATATCCAGAAATAAACTGCAAGATAATAGGAAGAGAAGGACAGGGAATGACAATGTGGAAAAAGTAGAGAAATTTGAATATCTAGAAAGAATAATTACTGAAAACAATCAAATAACTGGATAAATCAAGACAAGTATTTACAGTACTAATAATGCCTGTTGAGCCTGGATAAAATAATGTCAAGGAAAATCTCAAGAAACCTAAAAATCATGCTTTACAGAACAAAATTGGTCAATCTGTCCTTTTATAGAGATATGAATCCTGGACCCTGACATAGGCAGATGGAAAAAGGCTGAAGTGTTTGAAAACAAAGGGCACCTATACACGAGCAGCGAAGTTACTCTGACACACTGTAATTACAGCACAATGGAGCAAACTCAGTTAATCAAGTCTGCTGGAGCATGGTAGTTACCATGCTCCAGCAGCCTCTAGCATCTCACCTATCAGCATTCCAGTACTTTAAAAAGGTGACAGGGTACTTTAACTAAGCTTGTCAAAGCTCATTTGACGAGCTTTAGTTAAAGTACCCCTGCCACCTTTCTAAGCGCAGGGACGCTGATTCATGAGACGCTCCGGGCACTTTAATTAGAGTGGCTCTCAAGAGCTAATAAGGCCCCAAACAGGTCACCCAGAATCTCTCTGTTGCCCCATCTCTCAGCCTGTTGCATATGATTAGTGTGGCCCCATCCTCCATAAGGTGGAACCAGATCAGGTTGCCTTCCACCTCATCTGCATATACATTTTTGGAGGATCACAAGATTTTTTACAACACCCAGTTCCAGTCATGAGTGGGAGGCTAATTAGCACATGGATTCTTTGCGTCTTGGGGGTGGTGGCGGTGGTGGTGGTGGTATCTGATACACATATGCATACCATGTGCTGAGCTGTGGGATCACCATGGCTTGAAACATCATTGACTGATGGAGTCCAGCCCAGTGAACTATATAGTAAATCATGAGCCTTTTGGCTTTGGACTAATATGCAGGGGGTGCATCTACATGTCACCCTATGGCGATGCGCTACATCACCATACAGCACACTATGGCAACACAGCAGTCATGTGGGTCTATACATGATCGGCAGCTACATCACTGTAGTGGCACACTCCCCACTTTTAGTGGGCCACTACAGTGACATAGCAGCAAAGTCTAACTGTGCACCAAGTACCCGGTGAAGTATGGGTGGTTACTGCACCATGCTTTTAGTACTTTTTTAAAATATTAAGCATGGCACTATAGCAACAACTTTTTTTGTACTACATAAGACTGCTGCTTAAAAGTGGGTTTATGGAGTATCCATGCTAAAACATTCAGCAGTTTCATAAAAGGTAAAATGTGTCAGTTCTGGGTGAAATAAGTCTATGCGTTTATTTATATGTTTACTTTAAGGTCAGCCTTTTTAAGTTTGCAAGATCATAGGAAGAGAAGGACAGGGAATGACAATGTGGAAAAAGTAGAGAAATTTAAATATCTAGAAAGAATAATTACTGAAAACAATCAAATAACTGGATAAATCAAGACAAGTATTTACAGTACTAATAATGCCTGTTGAGCCTGGAGGAAGGGACTACAGGAGGAAGAAGTTGTAGGGGCAGAGGGCAAGGGATCTACCTAACCCCTCAGATTTATTTTCCCTGCTGTAGCAGTGGGAGGTTGACCAATTCAAGGCAAACCTCCAATAATTAGATTCTATACCTGGTAAATTGTAACAAGTACACAAATATATAAATTTTCCATATACAGAATCTAATTACGGGAATGTCATCGTATATTGTATTTGAGTAAATATGGTAATACAAAATTTGATCTGGAAGGGATAGGCAAAGTTTGCACAAGATAGAAAGAGATGGAAGGCTTCAGTTAAAATGGTTATAGGCTCTCAAGGCTTGGGAGACCAGAGAGAGACTTTAGCAGAGAGAGAATTTAATTTAATCCACATGCATAAGATCACAGGCAAGTAGGGGTGGAAGGAACCTCACAGGTTCATCTAACCCAGCCTCCTGCTCAAGGCAGGATCATCCCTCCTTAAACCAAGCCAGCCAAAGGTCTGTCCAGCCTGCTCTTAAAATATTTCAAGGATGGAGATTCCAGAAATTCTCTGGGCCACCTGTTCCAATGCTTGACCACCCTCAGAGTCAGAAATGTCCTCCTAATTTCCAACCTAAATTTCCCTTGTTGCAGCTTTCCTACCAATAGGTGAATGAAGTGAGTACATGAGCCTCCCCAGGTGTTATCTCTGTGAGCAACTTCAGACAATCCATCAGTGTGGGTGAGGAAGGTATGCATCTCTGATGTCCTGCCAGGTTTGCTTGTTGCAGACCTTAGGAGATGTTTCCCAAAACTGAGCACATTACAGCAGACCTTAGGACAGTGTTCTGCAACCTTTTTAAGTAGGAGATCACCACTGGCATTTAAAAGCAACCCAAAATCTACTGTGCACTGCTACCCCCCCACCTTCCACCCAGCAGGTAAGTCTGTGGGGAGGAGAGGTGGGGGGTAGATCAAGGTAGAGGAAGCAAAAAATTATTTGGGGGCGCACCTCTGCAGCAGGTAAATCCCACCTAGCTGGGGCACCGCTCAACTTACCCCTGCTCCTGCCTCTACAGCATTGTCCCTCAATCTAGGCCCCACTTCTTCCCTCCCCCACGGACGGACCTGCTGGGCTGGGGCACATTTGCATGCATGCGGGCACTCAGTCCCCCAACCCAGCCTTGGATTGACTCCAAGAGGTTCCAAGATATACCACAAGAGGCTCCAAGATCTACCAGTGGATCAAGATCCACTAGTTGGTGACCACTGCCTTAGGAGGTCTGTGAAGCTGAGGTATTTAGGAAGGAAAAGAAGCTGATTGTCCGCCTTTCTTTGGAGATTCTGAGGTCTATTGGAATGGGAATACCCAGGAGATCTTAGACCAGTAGGGACCAACCTTTCTGGCAGGCATAATACAAGTTATGCCTACTGCAACCTCCCTGAGTGCCATTCTGGTCCCCTTCCTCTGCCCAATCTGCCGCTATGCTTTCTACCCCCTACTCTGTAGACACTCCCAAACTCCAGCTGTGCTTTCTGTTTCCTGCCTTGTGCTCCCTGCCTGATCACTTGCTCTGCTGTGCTGCATGCCCTGTCCCTGATCTGCTGAGTGCCACACACACAGGCTGCCTGTGCTCTTGTGCTGCAGGTTGGTCACTCCTAACTTAAATGAAACATGTTTTCCTTGCAAGCTAGAAAGCCCTGAGCCAACCATGGCCTCTGTACCAAAGAGTTTACAATCTAAAGGTGGCATATTAAGTGAAGGATCATGTGCCCCGTCTGAGAAATATAACTTCAGCTCAACATTTCTTAGGTCTCCAACATTTGTAAATGTATTTGTTTTAGAGCTAAATGTTCTTCAGAAATAACATGCATTCAACTCAGTGATGCATAACTGCAGCCTTAACCAAATTTATGTACAGCACAGCAGGCAGAGTCTGAGCAGTAGGCACTTACATTTTGTTGAGTCCTTTTTGGATTTTCTTTGCATATTAAGAGTCTTATTTTAATGAAAAAAATAAGGCTTGGTTCACATATTAAGTGCAATTTAACTAACCAATACAGAATGGAAACAAAAATGCTGCAGTCTGCCAAGAAGCTAGTTGAGACCTCAGATACCAATAAAGCATGAAACATGGAAGCTTTGCCTACATACCCTCAGGCAAAAGATTAAAATGTGATATGAATAAAATGAAACAGTTAAAATAATAGCACATAAATTAAATGAAATGAACAAGTAATTAATGTGTCTGATGGGCAATGTAGAGCATTTGAATGGATATATTCAAAGATATCAGAAGACCATTCGGCAAAATGTCAGAAGAATTTTGTCTAAAGTGAAAACTTAGATTCTTTCCTGCTACCAACATTTCAAAGACAGTTTGGGCATTCTTTACATTCTAATTAAGACACATGGCAAACTCTTGCTAGGCTCCCTTCAATGAAAGCTCCAAATCTGTCCAAGTTTTCTCTCCCCCAAGTATTACCACAGTATGCTAGATTCTCACATAGGAAAATGGTATACATATAACCTAGAGGCAATACAACCAATATTTTAGAAGAGAATTAAAATCAAATGGCTGCATGAGGAGGAGTGCACATGTATAATGTGACTAGCGTTTATTATACATTATTTTGCTAGATGTATTAAAATATTTAATGTTATGGCTGCCTAAGCAAGCAAGATTTTTACTGCGATTTTTGACTGAAAGAGGGAAACTATCATATTAAAGCAGGCATGTCAAACTCACCTTGTGCCCAGGGCTGGATCCAAATGGCAGAGCTTCTTGCAAGCCGGATCCAGCCCAGGGCATAGGGTAGCAGCAGCAAAGAATGGGGCAAGTGGTGGCAGGCCGAGCGAGGCTGCATTACACAGCCCTTGCTCGCCCCCTGTCACATGGGTCACGTGGTCCTAGATTCTGTGGCAGGCCATGCCCACTGCTAGCCACCCCCCCAAATTCCATGGCCCACTGATAGCCCTGCAGGCCAGATGGAGCAGCTCCACAAGCTGTATTCAACCCACAGGCTGTATATTTGACATCCCTGCATTAAAGCAAACAGTGACACAGATAATGCCAGTGAGCCAAATCAAACATTCCAGTAGAGAAAAAGTTGATGCAATTACTCAGGAAACTCCATCAGTTTCAATTCTGAGCTCCCAACTCATCACCCCATCACAAGTCTGAGTCTGGAAGGCCATAGATAGAGCGGAACTAACAGCTTTTCAAATGTAGATGATGTTCAAGAGCACACAAGAAACTCAGACCATGAGGACATTTGTGCTGCTATCAGGTCTACCCATCCTAGTGTCAGTATGGCTCCCTCAAGCACTCTATTTTTGCCTCAACAGTCTATCAGTTCCACCCAACACCTCTGATGTGGGCGTATGAAAGAGGACACAATCTCTGAGGAAGAAAATGTTGTCAGGTTAGCACTGCCTTCTGGATAAGGCTTCCCTATGGGGCTGCCACAAGATTGTACTGAACAACTGTCTCCTAGTGACTCCAAATCCCTACAAGATCTGAGTTCTCACAAAAGAGGAAAAATTAAACACTGGTAAAAGAAAATAGGAACTAATTTCCAAGTGAGCATCCATCACTGGGAAGACAGAGTCCTATCTGCAAATCTGCTTATCCCTACATCCACAGCAGTGACATATTCTGCCTCAGTTACGTTTCTACTAAAATCCTCATACCTTACACCATGATGTATAAGTTCTGATACCTTGGCCTCACAGCTGTTGAAAGGAAAATCCTGCTCAACCCCTCAGACCATGGCAGGGTGGAAAAGCGGGATGCTGCAAGCAGGTAAATGCTACTAAACACCGGTGGCTAACAAACACTACTGAACATAACATTTGTTATTATTTAATATTTTTACTACCCTACCATCAAGAAGCACTAATCATATACTAGATACTAGGGATCATACACACAGAACAAACAGACTTTACCTATCACCGGCAGCCCATGGGTCATATGTGGCCAACAAGGGGTTGAAATGTGTTCCTTGGGCTCCTGGTCTAGGCACTGTTCCCTCCTTTGCTCTCTTGCTGGAGCCAGGGTCCACAGACTTCCCATCCCTCCTCCAGCTTCCACTCCCTGCTCCCACCCATGGGTATGATGCAGAACAGTCCAACTTGTGGGACTCAGAGAGCCCTTGACCAAAGGGCTCAGGAGGACCCTGTGCAGCATATGCACACTGCGGTGCAGTGTAGTTGCTAGCCACATGGCAAAGAGGGGTCACATGTGTGGGATAGCATTACATGTTGCATCTACACATGCAAGGGCCCTGCATGGTGCAGGACATCCACACAGGAGTATGGGGTGTTCTCAGGGCTCACATGGTGTAATGGGAGAGGGAAGATCTCACATGGCACATCTAGAGCATGCACAGTGCATGGGGAAAGGGGGTTTGTGTGGCACATTGGGGCCATGCCATGCAGTGAGGAGGGCTTGCATGGTGTAGCGTGCACCCCATGTCATATGTGGCTGCGGGGCCTGCAGCCCCCAGTCCTTAGATGATAGACTGTTCTGATTAAAGCATAAAGCAAAAGACAGTGGATGGATACAGGCATACAAAAGAGAACAAGAAACAAATCAGATAATAAACATTTGTTTGCCTGCAAAAGCTAGCCAGCAGAAACAAAACTTGCAGACACATCAGTGGATTTCTAATCCTAATTTGGACAGTTTACCATAGGAACAGGAAAAGGCTCATTCTTCATACATAAAGCACACCCGATACATTCCAAGCTCCTGCTCCAAAGCATCAAGGCAACTGAACCTCTCAGCAGAATTGCTGCAAGAACTTTTTTTTTTTTTAACCACTTTGACAGAACAACATGTTTTCTTCAAATCTTGTCCTCAGAAATTGCCAAATTATTTTTACAGAAATTTTCCAAGCACTCAGCCTGAGGCAGCCATCCAGCATGGAAAATTTCAGTGTGAACAGGTAGAGTCTGGCAAACTTACAAGAAACAGGGTTTGACCATAGGAACTCTCAGGTCCTCTTAGTTATAAGCAGTGCTATTAGCTATTCTAATGAAGGAGGTTTCCAAGGCCCCCTGTGAAGTAATTAGACATCTAAGCTAAGACACTCATGGAATAATTGTCCAAGATTTCAGAGAGACACTGGCAGAACTGGAAACAGAATCCTGGTTTTCCTACATTCCAATCCTGTACCTTAGCCATAGGGCCAACTACTCCCTCCTCTCTATGATTTCTGGGCCTGTATCTGTGCAGAATGTTCTTTTTCAACAAGGTCATTTGCACTGTAAAATGGAAAAAAACAATGGGGGTTGTGGATTTTAAAAGCAAAGAGATAATAACTTCAGCTTTAAACCACTATCTTTTCTATACTTCATCACACGTGATAACAGGAAGGACTATTCTAGCATTTTTAATTTCTTTTTAGTAACAGTATTACATTTTATGGGCACAGATATTCCAAAAAGAACACAGTGTCAATCCATAAACTGCATAAACATACATTCCTCAGGGTCTTATTATAAAGCATGCAGATGACAGCAGTACTGAAACTAATTACCATTACGTTTTAAACAGTCATTTTTCTACCAGAAGTTGTTCCTTCTGAGAATAACAGTTAACAACAATGTCAGAGACCAAAAGCATCTCATTTTCCCACTGTTATAACACATCTAGCAGTTAACCAGGCTACCTTCCCTTTATTAAAAATGTTTTGCACATTGATGGAGTACAAGGACACAGTTCAAACTACAAGCTGCTAACAACAACAAAAACCTAATCTAGGAAAAAAACAAGAACACTACCCTATAGTTTCCCCTCAAGCTCTTAGCTTTTATTACTGTATAGCAGGGGTGGGCAAAATATGGCCCTCAGGCCACATCTGGCCCACGAATCATTCTATTTGGCCCACAGGGCACCTAAAATATTTAGAAAATTAATATTTATCTGCTCCTGGCTGTCTGTCAGAGATGACAGGAGCCAGGGGCAGCAGGACCGAGCAGGCCAGCTCCACCCCACCCCCAGCCATCTACCTGCTTTCCTGTATGCTTACTGCTCCAGCACCACATGGTTCCCAGTTATGTCCCTGGACCGCAGGAGCACAGGGCCTACACCAGCACCCCAGGGCCAGGAACAGGAGGAATGTCTGTGTCTCTGTGGTGAATCCCACATGCACATCCCACCATACACATGCACCTACACCCCCCTTACACTGCCAGACCCCCACACCCCCTCACACACCCCAATCACCCTCTGCCCCCCCACACAACCTGCCACAAACCTCATACCCACCCACACCCCACATATCCACATAGAAAACAAATATGCTTCCTCACCCCGTGCCTACCCACTAGGGCTATGTGAAGCTTTGGTCCCCAATTTGATTCAGTGGAGATCTGGCCCGATTCGGTGGCCGACTCTCCAAATCCAAATCAAATCAGGTGACCTTTTAATCTCTCTGAATCGATTAGGAAAAATTCAGACATAGACACAGCTTTTAAAGTTTTTTTATTTATACCTCAAGGTACCAGGCAGCTCATGAATGCTGAGATGCTGGGGTGGATAGCGTGTC
Organism: Crocodylus siamensis; assembly: GCF_052110815.1. Lineage (NCBI taxonomy): Eukaryota > Metazoa > Chordata > Crocodylia > Crocodylidae > Crocodylus > Crocodylus siamensis. The sequence continues at coordinate 223,560,407 of NC_143396.1, read as the reverse complement.
TCTCAGGAGCTGGGGGGGGAGCTCCCCAGCTCACTTGGCAGCAGACCCAGAAGTGGACCAGAAGCACTTCCAGTCCACTTCCAGGTTCGCTGCTGAGCACTGGGGCCCCACCACGCTCCTGTGGGATGCTCCATCCACCCCAGCATTGCAGGATTCACGAGCTGCACCTGGTACCTCAAGGTATGTAGAAAAAACATTAAAAGCTGTGTCTATGACCAATTGCTGATTCTCCAAATCAGCATCAAATCTGCAGATTTGGATTCAGCCAAATCCAAATTGGGGACAGTGATCTGAATCAACGAACTGAATCACTGTGACCGATTTGGTCCAAATCTGAATCCGAACCCAATACAGGCCATTTTGCACACCCTTTCTATCCACCCCCACAGACATAACCACACCCCCATAGCCCCCCACAAACCAATACCCATCTCCTATACCCCCACCCCTGCACAATATACAAGAGTAAGACCTCATTTTAAGCTATTGTGTAATCACCTCTACGTACACTATGCAAACGCATGTAAATCAGGACAAAAATATTCTTTGAAATCAAATTAATGAATGCTGCAGATGTTTGCTTTTTAGAATACACTTTTGGTATTCTTCTGGTTCTGAGATGGCGAAACCCCTTGCCAAAAGGAGTACTTTTGGGGGCAAAGGGAGGGACTTCTGGTGGCAAAGGTAAGGGTTTGGGAGGCATGACTTCCAGTCACAAGATGGCAATCAGGGGGTGTGCCACCATAGAGCAATTCAAAGCTGTTGCCAAGAATAGAATTTTTTTTCAAGGAGGGAAACCTGTATAGAAGTAAGATGTTTTCATTTCAATTATATTTTTACAAGTTGCTGCAATAAACGCTAAAAAAAGTTGAACACTGGCTACCTGTATACATGAACAATATTTAATCAGAAACAAATGTACAGGCTCAGGTACATGAATGAAGCCACTTCTAGAAAGCATGTAAGACAGACAAAAAGTTCATGAAGCTGAGCATAAAATGGTTTACATACTTTCAGCAAATAATTGTTACTCTAACTGATGAAGTTTACTGAAGGGGCTTAGATAAAAGGCTGGTCTACATCAAAAGGAAAATGTGTTTAAAAGAACACATTTAGAAAAAGTTCTAATCCAGCTCCTGTTGAACTGTTTTCCAACAGTTTGGTTCACTGGTTAAGTGAGGACATGGCCAAATCGTGTTCCAAGCTTTGGTAAAGCGAGTGAAGGGGCTTTATCAGAAAAATGGTAGGATTTTTTTTTTTTAAATCAGATTGAAGGTTATTTTAAAACCGCTCAACAAATTTAGAAAACAAATTTATATTATTTTTCCACTGATCCATGTACGGTTGGTGTTACTTTTGCATTAGTCACATTTGGGTGTGATGTTTCTTAATTGTTTAATTTTGTACAGTACCAGCCTTTACACACAGAATGAAAACAGTGTTTTCATAAATGTCTATTTATTTTGAATTTCATCCATCTACTGGAGAATCTTTGGGCCTTTGAAACTGATTTAGCCTTAGGATACAAACAACAAGACAGCAAAGCATCCTATTTGACAGTAGGAAAAAAGGGGTAAAACTTAATTGACTTTTCCACGGCTTCAATGAAAGCAATCAGGAGAGATGGAAATAAAAGGTAATGTTCTAACTCTTCTACCTTAATCGCATCCTTCTCTTCCATACAACATATATAAAAGTAGAAATAAAAATGTACATACAGAACATGAGTAACTGAAAAAAAATACTTTTAGTTCACATAAAACAAAACAGTAAGCACATTCTTCAGAATCTAGACTTTCATTTATAAACATAAAATTTCAGCCCCTTGTGATTCCAAAGATAAACTTCCAAATGTGATTATTGTAAATTAACAGCATCTGCGCATTTTCTTGTGTGCATACAAAAAACAACTCCATTTCTTCTATTACTGTGTCTCAGCTTTTTCATGAAGCAAAAGAGTAAAGTTAAGAAAAATCACATCCACAGATGATATTCAGAAACTTCTAATGAAAGGATCACAAATCATGCAGATTTCATATTGCCGCTCCTTAAGAAGCTACAGGCAGCAGCAATGAAAGAGCTGTTTATCAGAAAGGACTAAAAACAACAGAGGTTGGACTAGGGATACAGTGAGGGAACACCATCTTACAGCAACCAGATGGATGGGCAATAGAAAAATTAGGAGCTTTATGCATATTCATATGCAAAAATCAGTGTAATATATTTTTCCTCTGGCTTCTTCTCTAATTCTTTCCATTTCAGGTTTTATTTAGGCCTTCCTCACACTGCTATGATTTGTTCAGAGGTAGAGCTAGAAGAGTGAGGCTGGAGAGTTCAGGACAAAACTGCAGACACAGAAAAATGAAAGCACAGGATCACACAGAGTACCAACGTTACTGACAAGCAGAAAGGCTGAAGTAGAAGGAAAGAGAAGACAGAGTTCAGTTTGAAGATGATTCTCTTGCCCAACAGAAATGCTTGCGTCTTGAAGACAGTCATCAGTAAGAATTTTTTGGTTGCACAAGGAGAGTCACTGCAGACATCACATAATGTATACAGCTTAGTTAGTTATCAACACTAAGTGTTTACAAAACTGGAAAGTCAATAGAAAATTTCCCACTGATGTTTCTTTTCTAAAATTATAACAACAGCATACTGCATTTAAACCTTCCAGGCTTCATAAACCAAGCACAAAACTTTGCACTAACATAACAACCGAAATTGAAGCTGATGAGATTACTCTCATGATGTAAGCAAAATGAAAATGTAAAACCAGCAATGTCAATACTAGCACAAACTGCATTTTAACACTTACAATTGAGCAAGCCAAGGTGTCAACATCAAAAGAAATGAAATTTATTTGCGAAAAAATGAGTTTATAAACCAATGTTTCTTTAACTCTCAAAATCAAATAGTAGATAAAAGTGTTAGAACACAATCTCAACATACCTCACTTCCATTTCCCATGGAAGCATGGCTGATACAAGAAAATCACAAGTGTGTAACTTTGTGGCGGTAGGACAAGAGGGAACAATTAGAAATCACAAAAAGCTAGTTTCTTCTAGCAATGTTGATTGTTGTCCTTAATAAGCACAATGGGTTTTCTTCACAAATGCACATGAACCTTTGGGACAGCCTGGGATAAAGTGTGCTGTAAATTCACTGAAATCAGTGGAAATGCACCAGGGTGAATTTCACCTTAACCTCACTCAGTCATTTTTATGAATGATTTCTGCAGTTTGATTTAGTATCACCATTTAAAAAATGGTACAGAGGATGGTTAGAAGGCAGAATAGATATGCACCTATATAGAGTGACTAAATAAAATTACAAACACATGGATGGCCAATACCATCTGATGAAGGGAGGTTCAGCCCACGAAAGCTTGTGCAGGGCACAGGTTAACACAGATGCTGCTTGTTCCACTGCTAACACATGTGATTTTGGTAAGGTGATCCTAAATTCCTGGCCCCTTTTGGATCCCCAGGGGCTGAATCTGGCCCATGGGTCATACATCTGACATCCCTGGTTTAGATCTATCAACTGGAAAAGAGGCATCAGTTCTCTCTAAAAGTGAGAGAAAAAAACCCCACATTATTTTGCTCCCTTTTACTTGACACTACCAATTGATTAATACATCATTTAACAGATGCACTTTCTTATGAACTATTATAAGATTGTTACAAATAAAATTTCTCCAAACTGTATTACTCCACCCTCTTCCTGGGGAAACTACTCAGAAAGCATGTAATTCAAAGATGAACATTTCCTCTTGTGATTCAGTAACCTCTCAAAACCCTGGCACAACATATTGGCATGGCATGTAAGAGATGTACACATACAGAGTTCACCAAAGTATAAATCCAGAGTGTGTTTTAGCTTCTACTTCTCTCAAGCAAGTTGAAAAAAAGTTGTGGCTTACTGGCAAAGAAATTGAAGCACTGTGGTCTTTGTTGTTTAAACACTTTGGTATGCAAAAGATAAAAAACACTTCTAAGCCAGTGAACAATAAACCAATATACTAATTTATTGAAGAGTTTATTACTGGTGTATTCATTTGGATCCAAATGTCCACAAATGCAGTGTGCTGTTAATTAAACTTTTTCTTATTTATGATGTAATATCACCTTACTTCTTCAGTGTATGCCACACATATATCAGGACAAAAATCTTTTTAATATTTTACACAAAAAAATGTAAAAGAAATAACTCTTCTTCTTTTTAATGACTCATTCAATGCACAGGATGGAGAATGCTCACTTAATGAGCAATTGTTAGTATTTTGTTTTGCCCTCATTGTTCAGTATGTTAACCATGGATTTATTCACTGTATGCTCTTGAACTCCTGCTCTGAAGTGATGTAACTGAAGAGGGGCAATGAGGGCAGACTCACTGAGCTCCCTGTGCTATGCTGTGCTGCACTGCCCCTGGGGCGGGCATGGAATATGGAAGCTGGAGGAGGGACCGGGAGCTGGAGACTCCAGCTTCAGAAGCAGTGGAAGCATTAGGGGGAGTGGCAGTCAGGCAACAGGCTGGGTAGGTGGGGGAGAAGGGGGCACAACTTAACCCCTCACAAGCCACATGCTACACATGGGCCATCAGTCACAAAGTCCTAATGTAGACCATTAAGAGGTAGGAAACTGTAGATCCACTGTGGCCCCCTGATTGAGAATCACTGCTCTAGATGCTCAGAAATACATTTCTTGATACATGATCCATAAATCTTTCTGCATCTTGAGGACTGACTGGTATATAATTCCCCAGATTTTCCTTTAAAAACAAACAAACAAAAACAAAACCACTAACTCTGCTTTTTTCCAGTTTTATGGGGCCTCACTTGACCTCCATGAGTTCTCCAAGGTAAAAGCCAATGGCTATGCAATTATCTCAGAAAAATCCTTGAGGACTCCAGTATAAATCTCCTCTGGCCTCCTAACTTGAAAAAAAAGTTTCCCTAAGTAATCTCTAATCTGTTCTTTCCCTGTTCTAGGCCGATTACCTCCTCCCCTTCTCTTGCTACGAACTGTGCTCATGATCTGATTGCTGCCCTTATTCATGAAGACTGAAATTAAAATGGCATTAAATACTTCAGCCTTCCTTCCATCATTCTTTCCTAAACTGCCGTCCCAATTCAGCAAGCATTTTGCAAGTTCCTTTCTTATTGCCTTATGTCCCTTGCTATCTGTATCTTCATTTATGTTTGGCCTTCCTTATTTTCTCCCTGCATGCCCTTGCTATACCTCTTATGCTCAATCCTAGTAATATGGCCCAGTTTACAATTTTTGTAAGGTTCCTTTCTAAGTTTCTATTCATTGAAGAGCTCACTGTTTAGCTAGACCAGTCTGTTGCTGAATCTCCTATGCTTTGTTCCTCGACATCTAGAGTGCCTGCCCTTGTGTTCTTAAGTATTAGGGCTGTGCAAAGCTTTGGGTGCTGATTGAATTTGGACGACATTCAGCCCTGATTCAGCGGCCAAATTTCTGAATCAAAATTCAACTGGGAGACCAATAAAAAGGTCCGAATCAATTCAGAAAAGATTTGGAGAAAGATTTGGAGATTCGGCGATTCGGGCAGTCCCCACTCGCTGCTGCAGGGAGATGGACTCAGGTTCTATGCTAGTAAGTAGGAGGCGGAGGGGGGCAGGGACCATGGAGGGATCCCCACCAGGCCCCATCTCCTGCCCCTCCAGCCCTCCCTGAGCACTCCCCACCCACTCTTCCAGCCCCATCTACGGCTGCCCCACCTGGCCCCAGCGCTCCAGCTCTTAAAAAAGAAAAGAAAAGCTCTGCACTCATCGGCTGCTGTAGCGGCCACTGGGGCTTCTAGGGGCTTGCAGCAGAGCACCCCACGCAGTGTGGGGCAGTGGGGGTTGCCCCCCCCACACACACCTGGCAGCAACCAGTGGGTGTGGGGCTTTTTTTTCTTTTTTTTTTTTTTAAAGAGCCGGGGTGCTGGGGCCAGGTGGGGAGAGTGTTTGGGGGATGAGGCCTGTTTGATTTAGAGATTTGGCCAAATCAATTTGGCAATTCGAATCATTGTCCCGAATCAAAACACTGTCCCCCAAATCAGCCGAAACCGAATCCAAAGCAAATACTAGTCGCTTTGCACAGGCCTGTTAAGTATGTATCCTTTTCAGGAAGGTCTTAAAAACAAGGTCTTTCCAAAACATTATTTTACAGGATTCACTACATTCTGTTGTGCAAAATTAAATTTAAACAAATTTTAAAATATCCATGCAAGTCCTTGCACATACCACACACATACGGAAAATAAAATGACAGTTGCACTCCTCTATATAAATATATGGAAACTAACCAATAACATGGTAGATTAACATAGGTCCAGATTTGTTCAAGGTTTTTATCAATAATCTAGAAATAGGGAAGCATAGTAAAATCTCAAAATTTGCAGATGATACTAAATTGATCCAGATAATCAAATCTGAAGCTGACAGAGAGGAGCTGCAGAAAGATCTCAGCAAACTTGGGGGGCAAAATAGTGGCAGATGAACGTCAAACATTGACAAATTCAAGGTAACGCGTATAAGGAAAAATAACCTCAATTATATGTACACAATGCTGGGTTATGAACTAGCTGTTATGACTTGGTGTCATTGGAAATAGTTCTCTAAAAACATCAACTCAATGTCCAGCAGCAACCAAAAAAGCCAATACATTTTTCGGCATCATTAAGAAAGGAAATGAAAACAGAACAAACAAATACCATCATGCCACTACACAAATCCATGGTGTAGCCACATCTTGAATACTCTGTACAGTTTTGGTCTCCACATCTCAAAAAGGCTGTAGCAGAATTAGAAAAGGTATGGAGAAGGGCAACGAGCCAAGGTCATACCAGGACAGACTAAAGACTAGGATTCTTCAGTTTGGAAAAGAGAGGGCTGAAGAGGTATATGATCAAGATATATAAATTCATGATGCGTGTAGACAAAGTTCTTCACCAGATCTCAGAATACTGAAACTAGGGGGCACCCACTAAAATTAGCAGAAGGTAGGTTTAAAACTAACAAGACAAAGTACATTTTTATGCAGCACACAGTTGTATAACTAATTACACAGGAGGTTGTAGAAGCAGATAGTATAACCAGGTTCAGGAAAGGGCCTAATCAAATTCATGGATGACCAATCCATTAAGAGTTTCAGATATATCTCAACCAATGATGATGGGTTCCAGGAAGGGTATGACGGGAGATAAACCATCTTAGATATTACCTGCTTGAATGCTCTCCTTCCAAAGCATCCACTCCTGCCAGTGTTGAGGACAGACTACTGAGCTCGACAGTCTATTGATCTGACCCAGCATGCCATTTCTTACGTTCTTATAGTAACAGGAATAAAAACAATTACAATATAATTTTCTGCCTGGAAAGTTTAACTCCTTTGTAAAATTAAATGCATCAGTCATTGTAAACCATAACTTTACAAGCTGCCACATAATTAATAACTTTACAATCTAATACAAGTAGACATCATTGCAAACTAGCTACTGAGTCAGCAACACTAGTTTTGAATTATACTGTTGGTTAAAAAAAGCTTAGTAAACTTCCAATACTTTTTTATTAGTTCTAAGATTTAAAAATAATTACTGTGTACAGTTGAATATTACAATTTCAAACAAAAAAATTACCTTGTGAACCAAATTAAAAATGCCAAGTTTCAATCAGAAACAGAAATAAATTGGTCAGCATTCCAACCCTCTGTACCAAAGGATTTGTACTCTAATTCTTTCCATTATAAGTGGCCAGAAGATACCAGATAAAATACATACATACTTCAAAATGCTATGCAGTAGCTCCAGCAAACTTAAATACCATGTCATTGCTTACTTTTAAACAACTGAAGACAATTTACCTGGAATTAAAGAAATCTATGGATTTCTAGATTAACAGCACAAGCATACAACCTTTAACTTTTTTCATTTTCTCAATTTGATGAATATTAATATTCTGTCGACATGCTCATCATAAACAAGGCCATGGGCATGGTCTCAATGGCTCTCAGCCTGCTCAAATTTACAATTTTAATCAACTACAATCAATTTTTTAAAAATGAACATTTTCCAGCATAAATTTTACAATCTTTTACTTTGCCAAGGAACTGCATCATATTTTCCCTAAATATGAATAAAAAGTGTTATTAAATACACACTTCCTTGAAAACTTCAATTTTTTCCTGGCTCCTTTTTAGCTCTATAAATATAACTGGGTGCGGTAATTTAGGATACTACATTTGCTTACAGTTTTAAAGGCACAGATGTAGGATTTTTTAAAATGTTCACAAATCATCTATCAAAGGTCTTTCTGTTTTACATAGCAAAAGGGTTCCAATTCCTCAGAAGCTAAAAGGATCAGTTCTCCCCAGCACATGTGTAACTCTGAAATGACAGTTCCACAAATCATTGAAGTTACAGAAGGAGGAGACCTAACTCCAATCCCTACTGTGGTTTGTTTCTTTACAGTTCATTGTAGAGCCTGTTATCTCTGTTTTGTATATTTCTACTGGCAGAACCTTGCTGACACCTCTGCTGCTGTTTCTGTTCTCAAGTTGATCTCACTATTAGGAAGTTTTTACTCGCATCTAAAAACTTTCCCTCCTTTTACTTAAAAAGATTACATCTTGTCATGCCACTTTGGTCAACTTCACATAGTCCTGGTACTGAAGGTTTTTATGAGTGGTATATTAAGCCCTTTCCTCCCTCTCCTATTGATGATTCTATGTTGGGGCCTGGTGCAGTGTCACTCGCTGCCTGTCTCCAATTAATCAGCAAGTCCTTTAAGTCACAAAAAAAAGAAATGGACCTCTGGACCTTAACCTCACAATCATAGCACTATGATCTGGAAGAGCTCAAGCTCCATTCTAAACTCTACAAACTTAAAAAGGATGGTAAAACAATGGCTGAAAAAGCCCAGATCATCATCTGGTTAGGCTAACAAAAAAGCATCATTTTAAATAACCATGTCAGAAAGAAGCTATAAAGCAAAGTGAACCACGTTCATTCAAATGAAACATTGATATCAGCCTTACAAAACAAACTACAGTAAATGAATTGCTGAAAAGAAAATAGCAGAAAATGTTGTAAAGCTGAAAATACATATTAAAGAAAAAACAGTAAAAAGTCACCTACTATACCAGGGGCAGGCAATTATTTCGGGCGGAGGGCCGCTTACCCAATTTGGCAGGCTGTCGAGGGCCGCATGGGTAGCCCTGCCCCTTGACAGGTGCTCCACCCCTTGACAGGTGCCCTGCCCCCTGGTCACCATCTTGGGACCAATGTTCCAATGTCTTGGGACCAATGTCCCAGGGCTAGCACTGGGGGGCCCAAAGCAGGGCGCAGGCTGGCAGGGGTCCATGGAGCTGGACTGGGCTGCACCAGCAGGGAGACAGGGGGAGCTGGCCTGGGTCCAAACAGCCCCTGCCAGCTGGACCCCACACTCCTGTCATCCTGCTCTGGGCCCCACCGGCACTGGCCCCAGGACAACGGTGAAGGCCCCGTGCTCCCACTGGCTCCGCGCCCACTTACACCCAGTGCCCCACAGTCCCGTGGTACAGGTGAGGAGCAGTGCACAGCCCTGACCCCCCTCCTGCCGGCAGGGAAGAAGCTGGTGCTGAGCATGGGGAAAAGCGGCCCCTCACCCACCCCATGGCTGGCGTTCCCTGCTGCAGGTGCTCCCAGCCCATGCGGAACTGTCTGGAGCAGGCACAGGCAGTCCCAGGTGGGCTGAGTGGCTGCAGCGCAGGGCACTGGCCACATGGCGAATGAGGGGCCACTCTTCCCCACGCTCAGCACCAGCTTGTAACCCGCCCTGCTGCCAGCCTGGCAGTGGGGCTGGGTTACAAGCTGGTGCTGAGTGCGGGGAAGGCAGCCCCTCCCCGCTTCATGCCCGGTGCCCCATGCTGCAGCCGCCTGCAGTCCATCTGGGGCTGCCTGTACCTGCTCCAGACAGCCCCGCGTGGGCTGTGAGCGCCTGCAGCAGAGAGTGCCAGCCATGAGGCAGGCGAGGGGCCACTTTTCTCCATGCAGGGAAGGAACACAAGGAAAAGCTGAGCGCAGGGGGAAAAGCAGCCCCTCCACTGCCCCATGGTCGGCACTCCCTGCTGCAGCTGCTTGCAGCCCACACAGGGCTGTCCAGAGTGGGCACAGGCAGCCCATGTGGACTATAAGCAGCTGCAGCACAGGGCACTGGCTATGGGGTGGGGAAAGGGCTGCTTTCCCCCACGCTCCTTCCCTGCCTGGGGTTTCCCTCCCCCCCGCCCTTCTCCCCCAGCACAGGGCAGCCACATGCTCACAGGCCAGAAGCCCCAGGAACCAAAGGCAGAGAAATATTGATTTTCTACATTTTTTAGGGGCCCCGTGGGCCAGAATGAATGGCCTTGCGGGCCAGATCAGGCCCGTGGGCCGTATTTTGTCCACCCCTGTACTATACTAACCAAATAAGCTAGTACTCATTTTTTACATGAATTTACTAATCTTAACTGGCTGGCACAGGCCCATTAAAACATGTTTTTTAATGCTTTTCTGATTTTATGACTTAGTACACTAGGTCAGACTTTCAAAAATGGGAGGAGGAAAAACAAACGAACAAACAAACAAAACACTTACTGGTATTGAAAATTCCTCAGCCAAATACTTTAACAATGATGCTTCTCGAGCTAAAAAGTTGCTTCTCTCTGTCAGGTTGCCTTGAAGTTTGGTATCAAACTCTTTTCTGACTACTGAAGCAACAGAATCAATTATTACAAGTTTAACTTTCTTTGAAATAATTTCTTCTTCCAAAGACTCAATCCTTCAAAAAAAAGAAAACAAAACAAAACTTAACTGAAACAATACCATTAAACAGAATAATGTTAGTTAACACTTAAAAACCCCTAAGAGGAATATTTTACAGGCCTGAAGCTGATCATATATTTATTAGGGCCAAGCTTCTAACTGCAAGCTGTTATCACTGGATGGATAGGATGATGTAGAAGTAACAAGGATACTGCAGTCAGCCCTGTAATACAAAGTGCCTCTCCCAGAGTGGGGTCTGGAGGATCCACAAAATGTGTATTTTCAAGTCCCAAGTCTATCCTGTGTAACCCCTGTACAAAGAAGCGCTGTATGTGCAATGCTGTGCAATTCTAGCTCACTCACAATAGAAGCATCCCATTTCTAGCAGGGAGCCCTGTACAAACCCAGGACATGGTTCTGTTCTATATACTTATGAAGGTAACAAAAATGGCCAAATAGCTTTCATATATGCATACACTCTCACAGGGCTGCAGCTATTACACAGGTTGGGTACTCTGCCATTAAAACAAGCAGCATGGCATAACCTGTTTTCATGATAACGTATCTTCACATGTTGACCCAAAATAACAACATGAAAGCACAAAATCACATAATGGCTTTTCTGGCTGACAGTTGAGAAAGGACTCCTCCTCTCCTAGAATCATAAAATGTAGGGCTGTAAGGGACCTCCAGAGGTCATCTAATCCAACCCCTAGTACTGCTGCAACAAGATCCAAAGATCTCCTTTTCTTCATTGCTGATGGGGTGGGGGGAAAATGTTGTAAGAAGACACTCATAGAAGAACAGGGAGCCACTTTTACTCACTCTACCAAAGACTGATCCAGAGCAAACCAAGTCCCCATTAGATGCACAGATCCCATAAGAACCAGGGGTAGGATTTAATTATTTATTTAGATTTATATCCTACCATATCCAAAAGGCTCAGACTACCTTACAATAAATAAGCAACCTACAGGCAACCCAGACAACACCCCAAAATCTAAATACTTTAATTCCCCCTTCCCCCAATGCCTCTACCCAACCCCCCACACAAGCAAACCAATCCAAACCATGCCTCCCAACCACCATTCACATCCAGATACAAGGAAACCCCCTGATTTCTACTTTCACACCCCTTCCCTCCCAGAAAAGTACATCTAACTCCTCCCCTTTTCCCAACAAACACAATAGTAAATTCAAAAGACCCTTAATAAAAATTATGAACAGATTTTGTGTAGCTTCTGCACTGTTGGCTGTGTATAAAGGCATACTGTATTACAAAATTCAGAACTTTAATATTCACTGACGATCCACTAAATGAGATGCCCCAAAACATTTCAGAAAGCTTCAGTATGAAGATAATGTAAGATTAAATATATGCATTATGGCACAAATACTTTTTGCAGTAAAAACTTATTCAAACTTGTTAGATGCAGTAATGTAAACACCCAAAGAAATGAACTTCTACACATAAGCCTTGGAAAGTAACAAGATTTGTAAAAGAGTCAGTCCAGCAAAGATGGGCTTCTTGTTTGTTTTCACAAGCAACAATACCTTTTCAGTACACTCTCACAGGTGAGCTCCCGATATAGATGGATGCTGCAGGTCATAGAAACCAATTTTTCTTCTGTGACAAAATAATTAGGGAGCCGATGTTCTGCTATCTGAACCAACCTGTCAAAAACCAAGAGATATGTCACTGAAAAGGCAACAGAAATCTGGTATAACAAGACAGTCTTCCATTGTTATTTCCCCCAAACTGCCCACAATATCAGAGGCGACAAAGAGATACAAGATGAAATAAATCTGAGAAGGGTAAGGAGATGCAGATAGGAAGTTAGCAATATCCAACTTCCTTTTCTAACAAGGAAGCACATTCCAGTGGCAACACTAGAAGACAGAAAATTAAGATTCTACTCCGAATCATGCCACTGAGTAACTAGTGAAGTGGAACAAGCCTACTTCTTTTGTTAGAAGTAACAAAACCTCTGTATCACCAAGAACTTGTGAAATGGTATAAAAAGTAAAGTTTTCAAGATTTTGATACAAAAGGCCCTATTAGAGCACCAAATGGTATTATATTTCTGATTCATAGAAAATCATAGGATCATAGAAAATGAGGGTTGAGAGGGACCTCAGGAGGTCATCTAGTCTAACTTCCTCCTCAAAACAGGATCATCCTTAACCAAAACATCCCAGCTAAGGCTTTGTCAAGCTGGGATTTAAAAACCTCCAAGGTTGGAGAGTCCACAACCTCTCTGGGTAACCTGTTTCAGTGCTATACTACCCTCCAAGTGAAAAGTTTTTCCTAATAACTAACTTTATCAAGTTGCAGCAAGGGAACTTTATCAGAAATAAACGTATTTAAACAAGAGTATTGTTCATGCCACACCATCTCGTCTTCCATTTTAATCCTATAGTGAGATCATAAAGTAGAACTTATGAAAAAAGAGTGTTTTAACAATAAACTCCATCATAAAAACAGTATCATGACCTTATTGCAAGATCCACTGGACAAGGAAGATGCAAGGGAGAAAACCCACTACAGATATAAAAACTTGTAACAGCAGACCAATGTTTTTCAATTCTGGTCCCTAAAAGTACTCAATCTGTAAGTAATAATCCGGCATGGTGTTAGACCCCATAGATTCCACTTAGGTGCAGGGACTCAACACCTTTGAAAAGAAACCATTTTTATCAATTCAGAAGCCTAACTTTAGGCCTTTACATTTAAAAAATGTTAGCTCTTGGGGCCATTGTAATGTTCTAAATTGTTTCTTTTTAGAACAAGGGTAAGAAAATGCTTAAGTTCCTGAGTGCAATATGTGCTCACTCTACTCACTATATGTGTGAAGACAGTGACATCTGGTGGGTAAGATTTTTTCCCAAAACACTGCACTTTTGAGATAAAACTAATGGTGTACGTAAAAAGATTCCTCATCTGTTTTACAAAAACCTCATAACATCATTACAACTATAAACATCTTAAGTGAGTTACTTTTCAGCACTATGGCTTAGTTCAAAAAACAAAACATGAAAGACTAGACTGAGACATTAACATGCCTATCTCAAAGCCATAAAACCTTAGTATTCTTTCTATTGCAGCTAAAATTTCAGTGCAAATTGCTCATGGCATAGTAAATTACATAACAGGCATATTCCAGGGGCTGTCTAAATAACCAACTTATTTTGCATGGCAACTAACCTTCAAACTGATGTATGTTGAGTGTCATGGGGCAACTAGCATGAAAATACAACGGGAAGTTGTAAGATACAGCATAGAAGGTACTTGTGTTAATAAATACAATTATTGCAAGGATGTCACAGTGACAACGGGAGATCAACATCTGGCTCAACTGCAGCTCAGAGAAAACCAAACAGAAGCTGGTTAAAAGGAGACAGCTTCATGCAACTAGCTGGGACCCTGGCCTCATCACCAGGAATCCTGCTGTTCTTCATTTAAAAATAAAAAATTCTCTGATAATCAGGGGACAGGTGGGGGGGGGAGGGGGAGAAGAATGCAAATTATCTGATTTAAAACCCCCAAATCTATGTTTTTTCTATGATTAAAATGAAACACCATTATATATACATACACACACACACACATATATATATACATACACACACACACACAGGGGAGGGGGAGGTATCAGTTGAACACAATGTTTTATTGATATATTAACAATTTTAAAGCAACTTGGAAGCTTACCTGTACCTCAAGTCACTATAATAAAATAAATTCTATACCTATAAATTTTGGCATTTGATTATTTTGGTTTTTTTATCATGGAAAATCAAAGATCCCCCTGCCCCCTTAACTTACCAGGATGCAGGTCCAGCTGCAGCTCTCCCACAACTCCCCTGCCTTGTGGTGCTGAGCAGGCCTAATATGTTGGTGCCTTGCCCATGACATTGCTCCTCACTCCACACCCACAGCCCCCTGGTCAATGCCCCTCATTCACCAACCAGAGCCCCCCAACCCTGCTGGTGTCGCTCACTCCCCAGCCAAAGCCACTGGGTCCTGCTGGTGCTCCTCACTCCCCAGCCAAAGCCCCCAAGCCCCTCCAGCCCTGCCAGAGGAAGCCCCTAACTGCTAGGGCTACAGGGCCAGGGACCTGGATCTGCAGCCCCCTGCTCCCCACAGCAGCATCCAAGCCCCAGCTGGCGCCCACGGGAGGTAGTGGCTGCTGTGATGGAGAGGAGCATGGAGCCCAGCTCCCCCTCCCCGACAGACAGCATGGCCAGAACAGAGCCCATGTGGAGGGGGAGATGCAGGCTGCCTGCTGCGGGCACAGGGGGGCAGATCCCTGCTGCTGCACACACTTCCAGGAGGGGAATTCCATATAAGTGCACAGTTCAGCAAATGCTAAATGTTACTTGTTACTATTAGCAGAGGCCAAAGACCAAATGGAGTATAACAACTTTCCTAAGAGGTCAAGACCAAAACAATGTGGTAGATCTCTGGGCTTTAATTTCCAGTGATTCTTACCCAGTCATAGACCTAATGAAAGGCTAAAATATAGATTCAAATGGATGCATCCTTCTACTGAAAGTATAGAGAAAAGCCAGTGCTATGGCAACAACTTCCATTTTTCTAATTCTGGAAATACTTATCTTCTTCAGCAATCCCTTGCAGTCTAGGCTGATCATCTTATCTGTGCATCCAAAGATGGCTGATGATGCCTACCCAGGATCAACAGACTCTACTGTAGCTCAGGCATGTGTTTCTGTATGGGGCTGGTGGTGCTGGATTCTTGATTCGGTCCATGACATGCTGTTTCTGCTGCTCTGCTTTTCTATCTCCTGTTGTTGTTAGGTGGTTTCAAAATACTGAGATCCCTGCTGCAGGGATCTGGAAATACAGTGGGTCCATGAACTGCCTACTATTGGGCTTCTCCGATTCAGTGATTTTCTCTCTCAGTAAAGACATCCCCAAGTAAGGCTTTCAATGCTCTTCTATTTTAAATAAATTACTAATAGATAAATACTCTCAATATTTGCTTTATTCCATTTGTTAGTATTTAGAACAAAAATATTAAGATTTTGGACAGGGCTGAATTCCACTTTTAATCTTAGTGTATCATAAATTTTGAACTATATATACACCTCAGTCCACTGCAAGATTCCCGCACAGCAACGGGAAGTTTGAACAAAAATGAAAGGTAGGGTATGGTCTGGTTGTAGTAACAACACTTTCAACTATCACTAGCATCTGTTAAGTCACATTTAGCATTATTCAGTGGGAAAAAAGCTCTCATCTTTAGGAACAGCGACATTTTTTTCTGTCCCTTCACTATCCTCCTATTTACTTCCCACTTCCATGGTTGTATCTCTTACTTCTGCATTTGCACCCTTGTATCAATTTCTAATTCTCCCACTGGGCTTCCCACAAAGCTGATATTTCAAAGAATCAAAATCACAAAGTATTGACTTCAATAACATTAATACAGGCAAAGAAATATACCCTTCTCAGAGTTAGCATTTCAGGCTTTCTTCCCTCCTAAACCTACAATGATTTCTATGTTTAAACTAACTTCAAACATTTGCAAGATTAATTTCACAACCACAAAGGCTAGAAATTTACTTTTTTCTTAAATGATTACTTCAGATGCTAACGCCACATAAATACATACATACAGACAATGCAGATTCCAGCCACATAAATCCATCAGCTGGGCCACATCCAGTCAACAGGCCAAACGTCTCTTATATGGATGATAAGCAATCATTTTTATTTTGCCTGTATTCAGTATGTTGACTTACTGAACTTCTGCTTCCCCCAAAATTTCCCTGCTAACTCCAGAAACTAAGATGCAAAAGAAAGATATATTGGACGTGCTATTTTTCAGTTGCAAATTTAATTATCTATACAGGAACACAGTTTCTAGTGATTACATCAGGACTAGAAATTGGGATGCCAAAGACTTTATGAACACAGACATTGCACCTTAGCTTCCCCATCTGTAAAATGGCTGTCTTCCCTAACAGATATGTTGTGGTGGTTAATTACCACTTGGAAAGCTTTGTAAATATATACATCAGCATTTTAAAATATATACTCCTTACCTTTCAGCACTGAATGCAGACTCTGTGTCAATGTATATGACAGCCCCATCTAGTCCTCCCAGGCTGGTAGGCAAAGTAGCCAGCACACTCATCATAATACAGAACTGAGTTTTGCCACAACCTGGTGGGCCAGTTACCTAAAAAAAGAAAGGTAAGTATCATTATGAACCAGTGGTGTCACACCCGCTTCATGGAAAAGTTATAATTCAATATTTAATAAATGTTCATCACCCAAAATGTGCAGTGAGGACTTCATGCCCTCTATCCTTTGACCCACCACCCAGATCCTACTGGTATCAGTCAGAGGTCAACCCAAAAGTTAGGGTAAAATGAGGCTTTTTGGTGGCAACTATACTTTTCATTACTTCTTATTTGTTTGACACCTTATCTTCAGTATCACTTGGTGAAAAAAAATCTACTTCCCTTTAGAACTAGCCATAGCCCAACCTGCGGGGGCAGGCCAAACAGGGGAGCTCCCATAGGTGGTCACAGCAGTGTCGGGCGGTGGGGGGGGTGAACACTGACCAGCAGTCAATGACCACCCACAGACGCCGACAGTGGCAACTGGGGACTGGCCGCAGATGCCACTGACAGTGTCAACAGTGGGAGGAGCGAAAGGGGGTGACAAGCGGCAACCACCTGCAGGCACCACTGGCAGCGTCGGTGGTGCTTCTCTTGGGGGGGGGGGGGGGGTGCACTGCCTACACATTACCTATGGCCCAACCCTTTAGTCATCTTCCTTCCTCACCCTCCTTTCTCTGTCCATCTCATTCTTCCCTACCTTTGAAAAATCTTCTCCCCTCCACGCTGCCTTCCCTACAACTCCTATTTCTCTTCCCTCCCTTTCCCAACTCCATCTGCTAAAATGGATCAATGTTAAAATAATTCCTTTTGATACTGAAGAGTCATAATTGGGCTGCAGAACTCCCATTCCAGTGAAATTATCTAGGGAGCCAAGAAGTACATGCATGTTTCAGAGGCCCCTGCTATAAGTTACATATATTATACAATTAACTGGTTAATCACACAATAAATTTAGACCAGCCACACATGCAAAGTAATTATCATGCCATAAAATGATGATCCAGCTATAAAGAAAATAAACCAGCTAAAAAGTTAGTGCTTGAAAATGTGTAACAACTCCATAGCTGGTTTCTATCCAGCTTTAATTTGAATATGTAGGAAGGCCTAGAGAAGCACTGATGCAGTTACACTCACAAAGAATTATAGCCTGAATTGTACCCTGAACTTGTTCAGTTTGCACTTTATTTCTTATCTCATTATAGCCAAGACCCTATATCAGCAGCATTTCAAAAAGCCAGAGCAGTTTGACAGCTTTAAGTTATAAACTATATTCAATCAAGGTGACTGTTAATTAGCCAGGATCCTAAAGAATACACCTAAATTGCATGAAATGGCTCTAGCATATTGAACTACAATTTGATCTGGAAGAAAAGCCACACAGATTAAACAGATGTGAGTCTCTGGGAGCACTTGTACATGTGATGGGGTTTTAATCCTTAGGGTTGCATTCTATGCCCCCTAAATTGAAACGGTGATTTTAATTGAAATAGCGGGTTTTATTTTTCCGTCACTCCTGCATATATATTAGTGTCCTGGAGGCCACAGACACCTGCTAAAGGCAGAAGTGGCAAGAGGCCCGATCCTTTTTTTTCCCCCTCCAGTGGAGCCTCCCCACCTCTCCCGCAGCCAGGAGGCCATTAATCTGTCAGCTCGCCCCTTGGCCATGGGAGAGATGGGCAGGCTCTGCAGAAAAAAAAAAAGGATTGGGCCTCTTGCAGCTTCTGCCTTTGTCAGGCTCCTGAGGCTGGCAGGACACATGGGCCACCTGGGAAGGGGCTGGCTTGCCCCTGGGGCAGTGAGGGTAGGTGGCAGGAGGGTGACTGCTTGTGCTGGCAGCTGGATAAGGCAGCAGGGACAGCGCACAGGACACTGGAAGCCTGGGAGGGCTCGGAGGAGCTAGCACCCTGCCTGGGCGGCCCTGTACCTTGTGCACCATCCTTGCCACCTTCTCTGGCTGCCAGCACACCCAGCCACCCTCCTACCACCTTCCCACAATGCACCAGGGGTAAGCCAGCCAGTTTGTGGGTGGCCTTGGGTGCCCTACTAGCCTCAGAAACCTGCTGAAAGCACAAGCAGCGAGGGGCCCAATCTTTTTTTTCTGAGGAGCTGTCCGCCTCTCCTGCAGCGGGGGGCCAAGCTGACTAATGGCTGCAATGTTTCAAGTTGCAACATTGCAAACTAAACTATATCAAGACATAGTTAAGTTTGCAATGATGCAAACTCATTTAAAACCCCAAAACTCTCATATGTATAATGTATGACACCATTAAGCCACACAAAGGGAATTTTTCATCACATGTGCAAGCGCCTTGGGATTATGAATCTTCAAACTGAATATAGTTTGGCAATAGGTTGCACTTTGCCTGCAGCAGACCTCAGAGATCACAAAGTAGTTTTGTGTCTTATGGTTGGATATGAAATTGTAGTCAGTTTTGTAATACAATGTTGTTTAAAAGCAAGTTTCACTGTCATAGTTTTCTTGGAAGATGACAGAAAAGTAGTTTTAATACCAGAGCTCTAAAGTAGAATAAATGCTCATGTGAAATGATCCAGGTTTGCTACAATAGAGAGCTATGGGTCTGCATTAACCCTATTAAGAGCACAGCTGGAGGTAGGTCCAAAGACATGGCACAACATGACTCCCCCACCACTGACAAATGCCAAGACTATTAAAACCAAGACAAATTCATAAAATAAACACATAAACAAGATTATATTTAAATTATTGTCTAGAAACGTACACTTGGCACTTACATACCCTACAGCATCATTCTAAGGAGCATGATGACTTGAACAGAACTGGACAAGGGTTAGAAAACACCCAGCGAAAGAGCTAGCTAATGCTAAGTTCCCTGTCTGTTTACTGAGGAAAATACTAACCAACACAGTATGCTTTTTTTTCTTTTTACTGGGTCTGCAAGCCAAGCAAAATTACCCCTTTAAGTCTCGACTTGAAGACATTTTGACCATCTCTTGTTCAGGCATATGCTCTGTAGCATATGCTCTGTATTAATTGAATTAGGGATGAGAAAGCTAGACGTATATCAATGCAAGTAGCAGTCCCTACTGCATCTAAATTCTTATTGATCACATTGGCCAGAGTTGTCATATTTTTAAGTGAAAAAAACATTGTTTAAAACTACTGCACATCCTCCAGACCAAGACAGCCAAATAACCACGCCAGCAGTTTCTGGCTAGGAACAAGGCTGGAAATGAATGAAGGAGGAAGACATCAATCCTCTTGTTAAATTACAGTGTTTGGTCAATCCTGGCAAGACAGAAAGGACCCTCACGAAAGCATCTATAGTTTAAGTGCTGCCTGGGAGGTGCACAGGAATGGACATCATTTATTTCTTCAGGTGCTGTAAGTTGATCAAGCAGAAAGGAGGTACATACCTGCAGACATGCCTGTAATATTTAAAGCATTTAAAAGCAAAACAAACACAAAAAACCTCTGGAGCAAAGGTCTGATGATGATAGTGATGATGATTATTATATAGCCTGTGATTTAAAACTGAGGACCAAGTAACTTAGTTTTGTATTCAGACAGCATCTTGCATGCTTTTAGTCTAGAACAGATAAGTAGTAAGAAAAAAAAAAGGGACTGCTATCTAATTGACATTTGAAGGCACGCGTTATAAACTTGCTGGTTTCAATCTAGTTCCTAAGTAAGCAGTTTTGTACCTCACAGTCAGCATCACTACAACAGCAACTAAAACAGAGCTGCTAATGACCGATTAGATTGTGGAGACAGAATTTTCTCACCCTTAAATCTGGTCCATCTGGCAACACTGCCAAAGCAATTTATAGAAGTGTAGGGAAGCTAATCCTTTTATACTGTATCTGTCCTATGGATCAATAAAAAAATTCTTCACATTTCAGCAGAGCCTAATCCACTTAATAGATACGCAATCGTGATTTAAAAGTATGCACACTGGAGAATTTAAAACTGATATAATATTTTTATTCAACCCAGTACTCTTTTAAAACGTTTCAGCCCAATCAACTCTGAGAAAGAAAAAATACTGTAGGGTTTGTCTGGATTTTTTAAAGAAAAAAAGAGCTAAAATTCTCCTAATACAATTCAAATCCAAACTCTGCAGACAGTTGGTTACATCTGTCTTAGTTCAAGTTTGGTTTTGAAATCAAGAGTCCATCCTTCAAAACTAAAAGAACATTTAATTTATTTTTGCCTATTAAAATGCATTTTTTTCTTTTTCAGTCAGTTGTACGCTATTTTCTCTGGCACATCTGAATAGCTTATTTGTTGAATTAAATCTTGAAGAGTTAATTCTTCAGAGTTACCCAGGAGATTAAAAACTCCTAAATATCTGGGAACTCATTACTTCAGTTTTGTTCAGATGATTTGGCCAAGAGTCCTGACTTTTGACCACAACATTTAAGCTATGATTCAATTTCCAATTTAAACTCCAATAGTGGTTTGGGGGAAAATGGCTGGAACCAGTATAGTGCAACTCATTTGCCTCTAGCTCTCAAAAAACAAGCACAAGATTTAGCTTTAAAAGATACCACTAAAACCCTCACCCTCACGGCTCATGTATTCAAAATCCAAGTTTCCAACTACCCTTTCTGTTAGATAAAATAGGAGGAAGGAGAAAGAAACAGCAAAAGGATAAGCCACATCAACTGAGAAGTGAATGCTCCCAGATACATGGTTTCTGAAGGCTTCTCCCAAGTTGAAACAACCATCTAATAACAAAATACCCAAAGTGTGGTCAGCAGATCAATAATGGCCCTGTTAGTTCTATTATGTGGCCCACAGTAATGTTGGCTATTAAGACAGCAATACAGATCACAGACCACAGACACCAGGACTACTTTTGACCAAGAGGAGGTAAGGCATCTAAGATCTGCACGCTATACAGCCATTTTGAAGATGCACAAGACACTTGATTGCCTTACAGCAGGGGTATCAAACTCACCTGGCCCTGCAGACCAGATGAGGACTGCAGGGTTAGGCTGCAAGTCAAATCAGACCCATGAACCAACCCTGCATGCGACAGCCAGCGCACATCCCACACCAGACCTGTGCTCTACATGCAGTGCACATGCAATGTCTAGCCCCATGCACTACATACAGCACACAACAAATTAGTTCCACACGCCATATGAAGTGAGCAAGATCGGGGCTGATGTGTGCTGCACGCAGCACTCAGGCTCATCTGAGACTCAAAGGCAGTACTGCAGTTCGCAGGACTATAGGAAAGTAGGGCTAAAGTGGACCTGAGCATCTAGTTCCATCCCCTGTCCAAAGCAGGACCATCCCCAACTAAACCTTCCAGGCCAAGTGTCTGGCTAACCTGCTTTTGAAAGTTTCCACGGATGGAGATTCCTCACCTTCTCTAGGTAACCTAATTTTCCTCCTAATCTTCAACAGAAATTTTCCCTGCTGCAGCTCAAGGTCGTTGCTCCTATGCCTGTCTCCTACAACCACAGAAAAAAGCTCACCTTCATAATCTCTGTAGTCACCCTTCAGGTATTTGAAGACTGCTATCAGCCTTCTCTTTTTCAGGCTAAATATCCCTAGTTCTTTCAGCCTTTCCTTAAAAGTCTCATAACCCAGGCCTCTGATCATTTTTGTTGCCCTATACTGGCCTTTTTCCAAGCGACCTCACCCAACCTCCATGAATTATGAAAAAAAAAAAAGTGGCCAATGACTGAAATCACCTCAGCCAATTCCTTTGGTAGCCTTGGGTACATCCCATCTGGCCCTGCCAACTTGAAAGCATTTAGCTTCTTTTAGTAATCCCTAACCTAGTCTTCCATTACTCTAGACCAGAGATTCCCAACCCCCAGGCCACAGCCCAGTGCTGGGTTAGCTGATGGTCCACAGGAAGGCTGGCTGCCAGACTGGAAGTCTGAAAGTGACGAGCACACTACAGACTGGCGGTCAACCCACTGTGACCACAGACCGGCAAACAGTATTAAAAAAGGCTGACTGCCACTCCACAGTATGCCGGTCGCTTCCAGACTGCAGTTTGCCAGTCCTCAGTCTGCCGGTCTGCAGTCACTTCCGGTCCGTGGTTTGCCAGTCCTTGATCTAAAAAGGCTGGGAACATCTGCTCTAGACTGATTGTCTCCCTCCCTACCTTGGCTGCCAATTGCACTCATCATCTGGTACCTGCCCCTATTTGTGAAAACTGAAGTAAAAAGAGCATTTAATATTTCAGCCTTCTCTCCATCATCTATGACCAGATTGTCTTCCACCTTCTGTACGGGACCTATGGAATCTCTGGTCTTCCTCTTATTTTGATATATCTATAAAATCCCTTTTTTATTGCCTTTTATATCCCTTGCCAACTATATCTCAAATTGTACCTTGGTTTCCTTGCATGCCTGTGTGATACTCTTGTATTCTTCCTAGTACTATGACCAAGTTTCCACTTTTTATAGGATTCCTTTTTGAGTTTCAACTCCTTGAATCTAGCCAGACTGGTCTCCTGTTGCACTTCCCATTCTTCCAACACATCAGGACAGTTTACTCCTGTGCCCTTAAGAGAGTCTCCTTTAAGTGCATCTAGCTCTCCATGATGTCTTTTCCCCTCAGAGGTGACTCCAAAGGGATCCTACCCAAGAGGTCCTTGAGTTCGTTAAAGTTGGCTTTTCTGAAGTCCAGCGTCATTCTGGTACTCTTTCTTCCTCCCTTAGGATCCTGAACTCTATCACTGTCATCCAACTTACCTTCCAACTTCACATTCTCAACCAATTCCTCCTTGTTTATGAGCAGTAAGTTGAGAAGAACTACTCCACTCACTGGCCTCTACCATCTGAATCAGTTATTCCCAACACATTCCAGGAACATGCTGGACTGCTGTTGCACTGCTGTCTCTCCCTCTCAGCAGAGGCCCCAGTAATTGAAGTCCCCCACAAAAAACAAGTCCTATGATTTGGAAGCTTCCATCACTTGTTAAAAGAAGGTCTCATCCACCTTCTCCTCTTAGTTTGGAAGTTTGTAACAGATGCCCATGATATCCCTTGTGCTGCACTCCCATCTGATCTTTACCCAGTGGCTTTCAATCTCAATGATGCAGCCCTGCAGGCTAGGACTGACCCATAGGCCATATTTTTTACACCTCTGCCTCATACCAAAAATCCTCTATAATAATTTGCTACATTTGTGTCTTTATCATTTTGTCATACTCAAAAAAAAACATATTTGCTCTCACTTTTCTGGACTTTTAGTGACTGATTTCAATCAGTTATGGTGTACTCTCAGTGTCTAAGCAAAAATTGTCCCTTAACACCCTTACTTTAACTTTAACCCATAACACCCTTACCAAGGTGAAGCAGAGAACAGATGGCAATTGAATGCAGAAAGAATGGGAAGAGTAAGACAAAATGTAACAGATGAGCAAAGAGGACATTGTATAAGTGATGCAACTGAAAGGCAAAGGGTTTGCAGAGGCAACAGAAGACAGACTAAAAGAATAGACAACAAAAGATTCACTGAAGATGAGATTGAAGCTGTGGATTGATGAACATGGTGTGCCAATTTTGTAACTCTTTAAACTTCCAAGCTGAAAGACTGTTAGATGACCCATCCAGAGTTGTTGTCATTAGGGTAAAATGATTCTGCCTCCAAGAAGACCATTTCCAGAGTATTTGCATGATTTGATAACAACGAGAATTACCTCAACTTTAAAACAAACATTCAGTTGTACAATAGTACATTGCCTGTTGAGCAAGGATCATCGTGACAATGATTCACGGACCATGTGGAGGATAGACTCCAATGTACCATGCACGAAAAATCATCAATGTCTGAAGAAATATCTGAAGGAGTCTAGAGAAGAGACACTTGGAAATGTTGATGGATACCCACTGTATAGAAGACTAGGCAGAACAGCTCAAGTTGGTAATGATTCAGTGGATAACAAAAAAATGGTACCCTATAACAAGTAGCCTATTTTTGCCCATCACTTTTGACGGGCTTTTACCCTAGTTCTATTAATAGTAAATGAAGTAGAGTTGCATTGTTTTGCAATTCCACTGCAAAGCTTGTGACTTTTGGAATTGGGGTATTTTTTTCATCTTGCGCATTTGGAGGTTTAACTCATGAAGACAGTGGCCAGCCAATCCCAATGA
The DNA here is from genome assembly GCF_052110815.1 of Crocodylus siamensis. NCBI lineage: Eukaryota > Metazoa > Chordata > Crocodylia > Crocodylidae > Crocodylus > Crocodylus siamensis. The sequence goes on along the minus strand of NC_143396.1, from coordinate 223,535,360 downwards.
AACAATCTCTACCAACACCTCCTATCCAGCTCCGCAGAGGGACATGACATGCATAATGTACTGCCCAAGCTGAATGAAAGTCACTTTGTGATCATGACGAAAACACAAAATATGCACCATAATGTTATTAAATCTACCAATGTTTTTTGTGCTGATCCCATGGATCTTCAGAACCATCTACAGGATCTCCACAGGGTATACACATTTCCCTCGATTTATGTGGGTTCCATATATGCAAATTTGCTCTTATGTGATCACCCTTTTTCTACCCAAACTCCCTTATATATGAGGTAAATTCACTCTTACGCGATCGGGGCTCCATTTGTCCCCACTCATCCCAGGCCCTGGGCTGCGCTGTGCTGTGGTGCAGACAGGTGGTATCAGCTGCTCCTGGGTCTGCTGCAGCAGCTGGGGTGAGTGGGGAGAAGTGGAGCCCCAGGAGGTTCAGGTCACGGTGCAGCCCAACAGCTACAGGCACCTGGTGTTGGCTGCTCCTGTGGCCACTCCAGCAAGGACTGGGGTGACCAGGGAGAAGCTGCAGCAGGCAGCAAGGTGGTGGGAACTGTGAATGGGTGCAGGAGGCATGACTCTTGCTGCTACACAACCCTCCGTGAGGGCTGCAGGCTTCAGGGCTGCACCCAGCTCTTCCCAGGGGGGCATGCGGCCCTGGATCTGCACACGGGATTACCACAGGCTGCCACTGCAGGCTGGGGCCACCAGCAGCACTGGGCTCTTCCCAGCACTTGAGGCAGGCGGTGGCACTGGGAGGGGGTCTGTTGCCACCCCAAAATTCGCCCTCCCAACCTGCTCATCAAGCACTGGGTAGAGCCTGGTGCCACTGCTGGCCCCAGCCTGCAGCAGTAGCCTGCTGTAGTCCTGCACGCAAATCCAGGGACCTGCGCCCCCTCAGAAGGAGCCCGGCACAGCCCCCCAACCCACAGCCCTCCCAGGGTGTGTGTGTAGCAGCAAGAGTTGCGTACTCCTGCTCCAAACCCACTCACAATTCCCACCAGTTTGCTGCCTGCTGCAGCCCCGGGAGATGCCGAAGGACTGCATCGCACCACTCCCCCAACCTATTCCCTAGTCCCAGCTTCATTCCCTCCTTCCCTCATCACCATGGAAACGTATCCTTACTTGTTACATTATAAAGTGGGTTCACTTTGTGCAAATTTGATTTATGTACCATTCTGTGGGAACGCATGTACTGCATAAAATCAAGGAAAACCTGTATAGTCATAATTAGCAGTTTTATCTTATTTCATTTATATAGAGTCCAAATGAGTATTTTCCCCTCTGCAGAACACACTTACACAAATGCCCCAACTCACTCCTGCCATCTCTCATGTGAATTATGTCAATCCATTGTTCCTTCAATTAAGAGAGAAAACTCAACTCTGCAGTATCTTCCTCAGACACACACAGTGCTTTGTTTCCACCAACTGTCCCAATGTCTAAAAGAAACTGGAACCCGGAGGAAAAGTAGTTTAAGGTCCATCCAGGTCAGCTACTAAAGTAATCATTAGGCAGCAAGAAGCATGTCCAGGAATTATGTCCTCACCTTCCACTAAGGATAACCACTCTCTGAAAGGATAGGTATCCCACAATGTTAAGATCCCGTTTGACCTACTGCTGGTCCTGGCTGCCTAAAGAGCAGCTCTTTCATCTCAACAAGCCAGAGATTAGCTAGACCACTACTGCCCCCCTTCTTTACCTATGGCAAGTAGAGGTGCCACAGCTTGTAGTCATGTGACTGTGTAGTTTTAGTAACAGGTTAAACAAGGATTTATTTGGGATCGCTGGAAAGGGAAGATCCCCGAGGTAGGTGTTAAATTAAATGACCTCCAGAGGTCCCTTCAAACCCTACCTTTGACTCTGATTCCAATCCTTTCCCCCAAAGGTACATATATATCTACCCTGCCTTCATGTCCTTTCTCCAAAAATTCAAAATAAGCTACAGTGCAAATCCCCTTGAGCTTGAAACAGTGCAACTTGACCTCATAGCCAACAGACCTCTCCATGACCAATTATTAAAGTGGGCATTGAAATCCATGTCAGAAAAACCCATCACTGAGGAAGGACTAAAGTAAATTCACAACTTAACTTGCTTTCTAACTCTGTGGAGGGTGGATGTGCATCCCTGTAAACCAAGTGTATAAAAACTTTTATCTTTTTTAAGGCCATACCCTTATGTTATACAAGAGGTTACTAAAGCAGAAACCAGAACAATTTAAACCACAATACTGTTTTCAATCTAACCCATTTTAAATCACTCCTCTTTCAAAGATTATTTCTTGTTGAGAATAAGCAGGTCATCCCTGTTTATTTCTCAGGAGTGGGAAAAGTATGTATTTTTCTCATTATACATTTCTGCAGTCTTCTTGCTTGTATTTCTCTACAGCAACAATGGCCAAGATGAAAGTTGAAATTTGGCATAATAGCCTCTACTGAGTAGAAATGCATTTGAGTATTCCAGAGAAAATTGGTTTCACTGAATTCTACTGAATTCTGAGCAACTGAAAGTCACATACTGAATACAAGTAGATTTTTCCATTTGTTTTAAGTATATAACTCTGGATAGGATATGGGCATACCTGTGTTTTAACCACTTCAAAACGGAATGCCAAGCTACTGCTCAGGACGGCGTATCAGTGGTTATGATCTAAATGTACTGAAACAAGTTGACTAAATCCCCATGAGTGAAGCAAGGTTATGGATGGAACAGCTTGCTACACCTGTATTGCTAAGGAATCTGAGGACGTAAGAGTTGCATTGTAACAGCTTGTATCAACATTCTTTGTTATAACTAAGATTGTCAAGTGTCAATACACTTAGCTGCACCATGAAAATCAAAGGTGTTGAAAATTCCTATGCAAGTTCCTGAAAATACCTAAAAGGCTTCCCCTCAACATTTCTGGAGCTTAGAAAGACTTATTAAAGAAGAGGGCTCTTACACACTTTGAAAGGTGTGCAGGAGTTGAAGGGAGTAGCCACTTGGATATCACAGCGATGGGCTCAGCATAAGAACACAGACTACAATTTGTTTAAAATCTATCTATTTAAAGTAAGCATCAGCTAAGACAAGGCCCTCTGTAGAATCTCTTACCTGAACCCCTGAACAACCTGAAGTGTTCAAAGTTTAAGGGAGGGCAATGTGCCCATCTATAAGCAGTAGTGTAATTTGAGGAGGGTAAGCAGGGGCACCAGCTCCTGGTGACAACTTAGTGGAGGTGCCAGAATGGCAAACCCCACACAGAACCCACACCTCAGCAGCAGTGAGGTTTACAGGCAGCGTGCTACTGCTGTAATAGCAACAACTGGGGTGGGCAAACTATGCTGCAGCATCATTAACCAAGGAATTTTTCAAGTTCCCGGAGCCGGTAAGGCTTCAGCACTATAACACCCTGCCCTCCCACAACCCACCACCCCCCATTCAGCAGCACCCCTCACCCCCTTTGCCCATTCTCCAGCAGAGTTTGCCCAGGGTACATACCCTGCTATTTACACCTCCACTATTAAGCAAAAGGTCTAAAAAGATATCCTACATATTATGCCTACCTAAGCTCGAGCAACTACTCCGGAGCGGCTCAAGGCTGATTCGGGCTTGGTCTTTTTCCAGCACTTGTGCTTGTTATGCACTACCTCCTAAGGGAAACCCCCAATACTCGCCTGCCATATCTTGCTATTAAGTTCAGGTGCAAGAGGTTCCCATCTGTCTCAGACTTGCTTGGAGGTGCTGCATGCAGACATGCTTGGGGCTCCACCTCCCTATACCCCTTCCATACACCAACCTGATGGTCTGGGTCACACAGTTGATAACTTGAGCTCTCTTGGACACAAGTGAGTGTCATCACCCCAACTGATCCTCTAATGGATTTTAGTAAATACAGCATCTGGGTGCATGCTGGTCACAGGTCAGCCAATCTTCCTGCCGTGCTCCACCTATAAAATGCTCAGACATGGAAAAACAATCTTCTCCCTTACAGCTGTATTTCTTGGGTCAGATGGGCAAGCTGGTCCAGCTGACCCAGTCTTCTGCCCCAGAGTCACTGAGGGCTCCTGGTTCCCCAGCCCCAGAAGTAGTATCACTAAACATGGCCTCAGTCTGGCCCCATGAGTAATACAAAAAAAAAAAATAAAAAAAATCCCAAAAAAAATAAAAGAAGAAGAAAAATAAGGGAGGTAGAGATCTCTCCTCCCTACTCACGCATCCCTCCATGTTGGTCTGGCATTAGTCCCTCAGCATCCTTCCCTTCTCCAGTGCTGGACGCTGCTCCTCAGAGAGGCGGACTCCTCTTTGGGACTCTACCCGGGTGTTCCTGGCTTGCGGTATAGCCAGGAGTGCCAGCTGGGAGCATATAGCTGCCTCCAGGCTGTTCTTCTCCGGCTTCTTCCTGGCAGCCAGCTTTTGAAGCTAACTGCCGGTGCTGCTTGATGATGTCATCCTCCTGCACCACCCCCAGCCATACTGATAAGCAACTAATGAACCATGTAGTTCCCTGCTTCTTGCCACTGTGCCTATGCCAGGTAAGCTGTCTTGGGTCATGGGGCTTTTGGGGCTGTTTCCCTGGTACCACATGGTTTTCGCGCTGCCACTGTGTCCCTGGGAAAGGGGTCTCCACCCCTTCGCTCTCATCGCCCTGCAACTCATATATTATAAGTCATGCACAGGACCACTCAGACACAGCTTTAGAGAACCACAATATGGGAAAGTTACATTCTCTGAGTTGCAAATGAGGCAACTAAGACATCCTAAAATGGGCTTCACAGGAATGTCTAGCCTACTACTGCCCTTCCAGGTTACAGGATATGTATGAATAACTCAATTTCTGAAGTTTCTAAGTAACAGAGATGAAGCTCGCTCTAGGAAATTCCATGTTAAAAACTTCATGATTATACTCAATAACCAAGAAGTGAAAAAGTTTAAGTTTTATATATCAATTTCAACTTCATCTTTGTACAAATTACAGTACCACCTTTAACTATGGTTTCACACTTTTTAAATGATCATGTACATTAAATAATTTTCCAATAGCCTTAGCTACATGTGGCCAGTCTTGCAAAAAATATTTTTTACCCTTGTAGGCTTACACTCTTTAGCAAAATCATCCGTTGTAGCTTTAAGACAACAAATGACTTGCCAAAGTCACAAAGTGAGTCAGATCAGGAATAGAATCATGATTCAAGAGTTTTGTGCTCCAACCACTAAACAAGAAGATGGCCCTGTTCTATTATGTTACAAAGATACCTTCTAACAGTTTACAAAAATTAGATTTGTCATTTCTAAAGTGACAGCAGTATATTTGTGCTCCATAAACTACAAAGCTTTTATGATTTTGATCATTAGAAGAACTGCAAGTCAACAGTGGGGTGTCTGGGAGAGGCAGAACCTCAGGGAAAGAGTATGCCATGCTCACCTGAGTGACTCTTTCTCTGTTGGTCCTCACTAGCACTCAATTCTCACCTGTGGCTCCAAGTAGCTGTCTGCATGTGACAGCAGCCACACCCTGGTAAAATGCCTCGAAGGGCAGGCCAAATCAGGTTAAGGTACCCAGTCAGTCTTAGACATCTGGGGAGATAAGGACATGCCTATCCCTGCACACAAAGTCTAATTCCAGCTGACTGGGCAAATGAGACCCTTGTATGGTCCAATGGCCATGATGGCAGTACAGCACCATGCCATGGATTGCACAGAGCAGGACAAGGTACAAAAGGCGTCCTGATCATCCACTGTATCTGAGCCTATCTCCAGTCATCTTGACAATCTGGACCAATATCCTGCCATCTTGCTGCTGGTTACTAGCTGGCTCAGACAAGACAGTGAGGCTGACGCTGCACCACTCTTCCTCACTTAAATCTAAATCCTGTGCAACTCACATAAGCCCTGTGGTGACAGGCCAGAGACCAAGCAGCAGCTGTGGACACACTGAGAGCTGTAGCTGCAAACCTACACACAGATGATTCAGGGCTTTGGGTCACGTTCTACTGGACAGAAGCAGCAGTAGAACTTGGCAGCCCCTGAGTGACTGAGCAGCCCTACTCGGGACCGCACCGCTCACCTCCTAGAATGAGGAAGGGGCTAGAAAAGATGCCCCAAACATTGTCTGCTTTACCTCACCCTGGCCAGCATACTGCGGCTGGCAGGGGTCCCACTACAGCAGTCAAAAGGGAAAGAAATCAATCCCTCTCAAGCTGGGCACACGGAACATGTGTATGTTGACCAATGGAAACACCAACAGACCTGAAAGGAGAACTGCCCTCACTGGGAGAGAACTGGGGAGATACAATGTCCAGATTGCTGCCCACAGTGAGACTTATCTACCCAACAAAGGGCAGCTCACAGAAGGAAAAGCTGGTTACACATTCTTCTGGAGTGGTTGTAGCAGTGAAGCCAAATGGGAAGCAGGTGTCAGCTTTACTATACAAAACAGCCTCATCAAGAAGCTGACCTACCTGCCCAAGGGAGTGAATGACCCACTGATGATGCTCAGGCTCCCCCCGCTTAGCAAAAATTGTGTTGCTATCATCAGTGTGTACACCCCTACCATGACCAACTATGACAAAGTCAAGAACCAGTTATATGATGACCTTCACTCTGTGATTGCTGTTGTACTTAAGTCTGACTGCCTCATCCTCCTTGGCAACTTCAAAGCCAGGACTGGCTCTGGCTGCCCAGCATGTGATGGAGTCATCAGGAAGTATAGGATTGGAAGCTGCAATAGCAATGGTCTTGTCCTGCTCAGACTATGTGCTAACCATGAGCTCCTGGTTACTAACATTGTGTCCCATCTCCCAACCAAAAAAAGACAAACATGGATACACCCCTACTCATCTTATCAACTATGTCATCGTCCAAAGGAGAAACAGACACGATATCCAATGTGTCCAATGTGTGGCACTGAATGCTGGACTGATCATCAACTCATCATCTCCTCACTAAATATCACAATTCAATGTAAATGGCGCCTGGCAAGGATGAGGTATGTGGACCAAAGCACCTCAATACTGCTGGGATTATAATGACAGCACCAGGATGCGTTTTGTAAACCATCTGAAAGATCAGCTTCATGCTATACCGCTTTATTCCAGCTCCATCAAAGCCAACTGGAAGCAACTTTGTGACACTATACACTCTTCAGCTTAAGATGCTGGGACCAAGTGTCTGCAGACACCAAAACTGGTTTGATGAAAATGATGATGAGATAAAACAACTGCTGGAAGAGAAACAAGGCCTTCACAGAGTCTACCTCTGTGATGTCTGCATCAGCACAACACGCCTATAGCTTGATACAGAAGACCATTCAACGCAAACCATGAGGAATGCAGGACACATGGCTGAAGAACAAAGCAGAAGAGGTCCAGCATTACACTGACCAAAACAACGCAAAGAAGTTCTTTGATGCCCTAAAGGCTGCCTGTGGTCCACAGGTCCTCGGATCCCCACCTCCGCTGCCTGCCAACAGGACCACACTGCTAACTGATAAGGCTCAGACCCTCCAGAGATGGGCTGAACACTTGAGTGCCGTCCTAAATCAGACCTTTTTCATCAACATGGATGCCATAAACAAGCTGCCTCAAATCGCTGTCAACACCTTGCTTGAAGCTCTGCCTACAACCAAGGAGTCCAAAAAAGGCCATACAACAAATGTCTAGTGGTAAAGCTCCTGGAGCTGATGTAATTCCAATGGAGATCTACAAATCAGGTAGTCACGACCTCACTGAGAAGCTAAGCAAGATCTTCTGCACTATGTGGGTGCAGGAGGTAGTCCCTCAAGAATTCAAGGATACCTCCATCATCCACCTGTAAAAGAGGAAAGGAAATCACCAACTGTGTGACAACCACAGGGGCATCTCCCTCTGGCAAGATACTTGCAAGAGTCCTCCTCAACCAGCTGACCGACCATCTAAACCACCTACTGCCCGAGAACCAATGCAGCTTCAAAAAAGGACATGGAACCATGAACATGGTGTTTGCAGCCCAGCTGCCAGGAACAGAACATCGACCATCTCCTCACATTCACTTACTTAACCAAAGCCTTCAACATGATGAACCGCAAAGTACAGATGAAGTACAGATGCCTGAAAAATTCATCAATATGATTTGACTGTTCCACAACAGCATGATGGCACATGTCTTTGTGAATGCTCTGATCCCTTTCCAGTCACAAATGACATCAAGCAGGGCTGTATGCTCACACCTACCCTTTTAAGCACAATATTTTCTGCCATGCTGTTGGATGCCTTTCAAGAGAATGACCTTGGTATGGGGATCTGGTACGGTTTTGATGGAGACATCTTCAACCTTGGCAGGCTTCAAGCAAGCTCCAAAGTCCAGACAGCCACGCTTCATGACTTCCTCTTTGCAGACAACTGTGTTATGCACAGGCTCGCGGGCTGACATGCAATAGTCCATGGACCTATTCTCATCAGCCTGCAACAACTTTGGACTCACTATTAACATGAAGAAGACCGAAATGATATTTCAACCTGTGTCTGGCACAACACCCAGGAACCACAAATCTCAGTTAAAGGTCAACAACTGTCAATGGTTGACAACTTTGTCTATCTAGGCAGCACACTCTTTCGTGCTGTCCACATGGACGATGAAGTAAACGCAAGACTAGTGAAAGCCAGCATGGCCTTCAGCAGACTCCATAAGTTGGTCTGGAACCTCAGAGGTATTGGAATGTCAACAAGGATGAAGGTATACAAAGCCATCATTCTCCCAGCCCTCCTTTACACCTGCAAAATCTGGACCACCTACCAGCATCATGTCAAGAAACTAAACCACTTCCACCTGTACTGCCTACAAAACATACTAAAGATCAAGTGGCAGGACAAGATTCTGGACACCAAGGTTCTCGGAAGATCAACTTTCCCCAGTATTCACACTCTACTGAAACTGGTACAGCCAAGATGGGCCGGCCACCTTTCCAGAATGCCTGATACTCGCCTGCTGAAGAAAATCTTCTACAGCAAACTGTCAAATAGAGTATGCTCTCACGGCACATGAAAGCAATACAAGGACACCCTAAAGGTGTCCCTAAAGAGTTCTGGCATGACCCGGAGTCATGGGAGCAAATTGCTTGCAACCATCCATCCTGGAGGTCATCAACCCAGAAGCACTGGCCTTCAAACAACAACACACGGCAAAAGCAATGAAGAAACACGTGGCCAGGAAATCAAAAACCTCTGGTACCCAGTCCTCATCGCTTTACTGCCCCTACTGCAGCAGATTGTTCAAGGCAAAGATTGGGCTTATAAGTCACTTACGTACCCATGTGACCTAGCCTCCACCCGTCCTCTCTCTCTTCTTCTTTTTCCTTTTTTCCTCTTTTTCTTTTTTCCCCCCTCCCTGTTTCTTTCCCATTTCTCTTCTCCCCACCCCACTGGATGTGATCGGCTTCACGCAAAGGATGAACAATTAAGTCAACAGTAAATTTTAAAGCAAAAAAATTAAATTAAATTAAATTTTAAAAAATAAATTTAAAAAATTAAGTAATCTCTTAAATCTTTCTGTCCTCTAGATCTTTCAAAGTAGAAGTAAAATATAGCAAACATGCTACAGAAGTGAACAAGTCATCCCAGATTTTTTGTGTGTGTGTGTAGATTTTAAACTCTTACGGTCAAAGACTGCCTACAGTCTTATATGTGTACAGTGCCTGATAAAATGGAGCCCCACCTAGTTGGGACTCTGCAGTGCTAACATAGTGAAAAGTACTAAATAATTTTACCTCAGTGAGAGATCCGCAGGCCACTCCACCATGCAAGGCTTTATCCAAACTATCCAGGGTGGTGGACAAGAAGGCTGAGAAGGGATTAACAGCCCTTTTCATTTTCAGATCATAAGCCTACAATAGCAAAAAAATCAACCAGAAAAAAATGTTGTTGCTTTTTTCAGCTGGCAAGGGGAACGTCTGGCATTTTCTCTCCAGCAACCTTGAATAATTTAATATTTGCCCATAAGGACACTGTTCAAGTCCTATACCGCATTTCATCCTTCCCTGCTTCCTTCCCACTCACCCTTCATCACGCTTGCATCCAAATACCACAAAGTAGATTTAAAGAAGGCTGGTGTATAAACTGTGGTTTTTACTCTCCAGCTTTGAACCTTTCTCCCACAACACAATGTCAAATCATAAAAAACATTTTACAATAACTTTCCAAAGATTTTTACCCCCTCCCCACTCCAAATCCAACACATGCTGCTTTTGATCTGCAGAAGCACTACTTTTGAGTAAGGAAACGCTATACCTGTGGTTAGCTGGGCTGTGCAAAATGTTCACAGTAAAACCCCAAAATCAAGAAGAATGTAGTTGGTTATGCTGGCAACTCAAAACCATCTGGGTTCACTGAAAGTTTCATTAAAGTTCATAAACTGTTTAGACAAGCCTGGGCTGATACCAAAGCCATGCTCAGCTTTCAGGTTTTGATCGGTCTTCCGCACAAGTAGGAATGACACAGAACAGGTAGTCAGAAGATCCGAGTTCTTGTGCCAGCTTCACTGTTGACCACGGTTGAAGGGTTGAAGGCCAAAATAATAAAGGATCCTTGGCACACAGGAACTTTATTTGATTTCAGTCAAAGTTTAACCAACACAAACATTTTAAAGTTTTCCTGCAAGCCCAAATTTTACAGAAATTCTGTCTTGGAGCTATTGACACAGGTGTTCCCCAAACAAAATGTGTTTCTTGGAACATGAAGGAACTCATATTGGCATGCTTGGCAGGTTTGCTGCTGAATATCAAGAATGAGGAGTTCAGAGCAGCCACCAAGAATCCAAGAGTCTGTGGCTCTACTTATAGCCAAGGCTTGCATGTTGCCAGCTCAACAGAAGAGATCCTGGAAGCCCTGGCATCACTAGCTATTACAGAACAGGACAGAAGTGTGGGATTACCAGCTAATCTCACATGGCTGCCCCAGAACTGGGGATCTTGGAAGTGAAAAATCCCCACACCTGAGCCAGTATGCTAGAAGCCCAGGCACAGTCCCATCCTGTCACCTATCCTCTTTTATGCTGCACACTCCCCATGTACTGGACAGGAGACTTAATTAATATTTGAAAATAATTCAGGGGTTCTCAGATAAAAGGTGCTATAGAAGGAAAGTGTATAAAGTCCATGGAACTCAGATTTTAGCCTATAATATTTCAGAGCTCCAGTAACGTCCTGATGAATTTAGACTCAGAAGGCAGGGTAGAGATCTTGTTATTCAATAAGGTGCATCTCTACCTTCCCTTCTGCTTGACTTCAAACATGGTTACCTACCTCTCAGAGTTGCTTGAAAACTGAAACGAAGATTTGCGTGCACATTTTTCTTTAGTATAAAAGTAGCCTCTCTTTTTAAACTATGCTAATATATACCAGCTAAAATGTGCTCCATGAATACTTTAAGGCTGAAAGGCAGGTATCACTTAATCTGATTACACAGATCATCTAATCTGACCTGCTGTATAACAGATTCTAGGAAGTCACCCAGTAATTCTAGTGTTTAACCCAAAACTGTGGTTGAAATAGTATTCTTTGTAGAAAGACATGTAGTCTTTATTTAAAGACTACAAGTGAATGAGAATTTACCACGTCCCTTGGTAGTTTTTCCAATGTTTAATTATCTTCATTGTTTAAAAAAAAAAAAAAATCATCTAATTTCCCATTTGGATTTTTACAACTTCAATTTCCAGCCTTTGGATCTCGCTATGCTTTTGTCTGCTGGATTTAAAAACCCCCTAGTATCAGTGATCTTCGTATCTGTATAAGCCACAATTAAATCACCTCTTAACTTTCTTTCTGATAAAGGCAATATATTTTGCTCCTTAAGCCTTTCATGATAAAGTTGCACTTTCCAGACCGCAGGTCGTTATTCTGTTGCTCTTCTCTGAATCCTCTACCGTCCTAGTAGCGATCTCTACAGTGTCTCATACAGACATAATATCATGTCTTTATTCATGATCAATATTTCCTTATTTTTAATTTCAAAGATTATGTAAGGATGTTATACCACAATGTAGTAATTTGATTTCCTATGACCCCAATTCCTTTTTCCAAACCACTACGTGCCAGGATACAGGACCCCATCTTGTAAACAGGCCAACAGTCTCTGTTCTAGATGCGTGATTTTGTATTTGGATATATTTAAATACTTCTGACTAGGTCCAAGTGACTGATTATTTGTCAAATGAGGCAGATTGCTCTGAATCAATAACTAGGCCTTCTCATTTAGCATGACAAATGTATGCCATCTACAAGCTTTATCAAAGAGTAACTAGATTTATATTATTTCAGACTTTTGATATAAATAATGGTAGTCTGAACAATGATTGAGAATCAAACCTTCAGGAACTCCGCTCAAGACACCTCCAGTTATTGATTATTGATATCTACTCAGTTCCATATGCCATGTTAATTTTGCATAGTGTAATTTTTAATCACTGTTGACGTGCAGGGGAGGCACATGCCCCCCTGAGACTAGCCCTCACCAGCCAGGGAGTTGAGGGCAACAGACAGTGCCCCCCTAAGAATGTGGGGGTGCCGAGAGAAGCACCAGTAGCACTTCTGGGTTTGCCGCTGGTGGTGGTGATTGACTGCTGGGAGACACGTCCCCGCTGGGTTGGCAATCAGCTGCAGGATCAGGAGGCACCAGTCGTCCGTGTTTTTAATCAAAATTATGTGCGACATTAAATGCTGGCCAAAAGTTTATTACATCAAGGTTACCTTTGTGAAACACTTTATCTTTCAAATACAAGACAAGGTTTCCCCTCTGAAACAGCTTGGGGAAAAAAAGCTCATCATCTTACATTCACATACAAGGAAACCTCACTAAACACATTGCCCATTATTAAACTGGTATCAAAAGCAGCATATGCTCAATAATGGAAACCAACTATGAAGTTGATTAAATGTAGTTTTGGGGTTTTTTAAAGAAATTTTTCATATTCCAAGCCAAATCAAGTCCAAATCTGTGAGTCAGTCCAGAACCATAAGAGGCCCTATAACCGACAAACATCCTTCATCCCCACCAGGGGCTTCAGATATTTTGGCAGGCATCCTACATGCAGACCCAAGCCCAGATGCTTGGGTTTGGATGCCTCCAAGTTTCACCTGCCCTCAGCCACATGGCCATAGAAGCAAGCTAGGGAGGAGCCTTCCATTTCCATAAAGTGGGCTTTAAGCCCCAGTACTTCAGCAGGTACTAAACCATGCCAGAAGAACAGTTATCCCAGGAAATGCTTAAGGAAAACTGCCTTCATGGACCCAGATACATCGCATTTCCCTAAGCCAACAAGGATATGTTACTGTAGCTCATTTGAATAAGATACATGACAACACCAATGGCACTTAGTCCCACTCAGCACTGACTCTTTTTCAAGTCACAGTGAGCCACTACATCCAATATATTTTGAATTCCTCTTCACTCCCACAGCCGAGCTGTGCTTGCCTTTCCCTTTTCCAATGATTCCTGTTTCTTCACTAGCCTTAAATGTCTGGCAAACATCATCAAATGGGTCCCCAAACAGGTCACCCAGAAATCCCTCTGTTGCCCCCTCTCTCAGCCTGTCAAATGTGATTAGCCTTTGGACTAATATGCATAGTCTGTACTATTTATAAGTAGGTGCAAAAGTGCTTAACAGTGTGTTTACAGAGCATCTGTGCTAAAACTTGCAGCTGTTTCAAAGAAGATAAAATGCATCAATTCTGGGTGAACTAAGTCTATGGGTTTATTTATCTGTTTATTTCAGAGTCAGTACTTTCAAAATTTGCCCCTCACTTCCACGTGCTCAGTGACAATAAGGATCTGGCAGTGCCCTTCATTTCTGTGTTCAGGATCTGATGGTAAGGAGGGTGGGGAAGGGGTTGCAGAGGGATAAAGTTAGCTGGGGAGAGGACAAAGGGACTAACTGACCCCCCATAATTATTTTCTCTGCTTTAGCAGTGGGAGGTTGACAAATTCAAGGCAAACCTCCAATAATTAAGGAAAAAAAACTTAAGTAAAAGCTATAATACTTAAAGAATATAAAGAAAAACTTCTTCCTGGTTCATGTGACCAGACACTGGAATATATTCCCTGCGGGGGTGGTGCAGGCATCTACCCTGGAGATCTTCAAAAGGAGACTGGCCGCACACATTGCTGGGTTTATTTGACTTCAGCAGTCTTTCCTACCAAGAGCAGGGGGCTGGAGCCGATGATCTCATGAGGTCCTTCCCAGGCCTAAACTTCTAAACTTCCAGATTCTATATCTGGAAAATTATAACAAATTTCTAAACTTTCCATATATAGAATCTAATTACTGGGGGGGGTCATCTTAAATTTGAGTAAATACAGTATTAACAATCCACTTTAGAGAGCTCTTCAGTCAATTCATATGACTTCACAAGTTATTACAACTTGTCAATTTAAAAACAGTCCATACAAATAATCTTGTTTCCCACAGTTCTCTACCCCATCTCCATTCCTGCAAGATACCATCAATGACATCTTTTCTCTGTTTGGGAGAACAGAATATAGCATACTGCCAACAGCAGTGCAGCTCAAACCTCTTTCCTCTGTGCCAATAAACGTAAAGACCATATGCATCACATACACCCTAAATTCCCATTTACCTAAGAGTTGAGACGAGAGGATTCCTCAAAACTGTATGCTGATACAGTTTTAATGATCATTCTAGTCTTTGCTTTCAATATTACTTTTAAAAAAATTCTTTCTACTGGCACACTCTTGTTCTTCTTTTATACTAATCAATGGCACTTTGAGTTGCAAACCTCCAATTAGAAACACTTCCACTGATATTCTCAAAAGAGGAAATTCTATACCTTCTTGAGCAGCTCTCAGCTGGAGCACGTCTAAATTTGCAGGAGTGCTATTTACATCCCATTGTAATCACTTCAATACCCTGCTTGGCTATTAACATGATTAACTGAAGTTACTATACTCTGACAATATATACAGCTAAACTGATAATTTCAGGTGTCTTGTGGGTCTGCACATGGAAAAAATAAATAAAAATTGAGAAAAAAATTGAGAAAAAAAAGAAATGTCCTCCCATGCAACAAACGTATATATGGTAGTCCAGGGAAGTGACAGGTTTCTTCCCAGACAATTGTTTTCAAAATGAGATCAGCACAAATATACTTACAGTCTGCATTTTGGGGGCACAGGCTCGACTGACTTTGCAAAGAAGCTTCTGCACATTTTGATAGCTCTGTCCAGTTACTTTCATTAGCTCCAAGAATGAGACACACAGAAAGTCCTGAAAGATGACCAAAAAGAAATCAAAGAATTCAATCTAAGTTTTAAAGGTGGGAATTACATTGATTTTGTTTCCATATAGACAACTTGTTCACATTCCACAGAACAAATTCAGTACAATGTTCCTCCATTGAAATCAAGGGAGTTATATCAGGGATTAATTTTATTTTACATTTTAAAGAACCCAAGTTGCAAAAATCAAAAATTAAAGAACCAGCTTGCTGGAGATGGCACAAAGTAACAGTTTTGCCCTCTTCCAACTTTCCAGAAAGCTATCAGATTGCCTCAAATGAAGTCTAATCTTGTAGTTTTCATGCTTTGGGCCAAATCCTACAACCGGATCCATACTAATGAATTTCATTCTGTGCACGGAGAGCTTGGGTCTGTTAGTTACCTACTCATACGGATATTATAGGATCTGGCCCTGAAACAGTGTGTATCAAAATCACAGAACACCAAGTTAACAAAGCTAAGTTAAAAAGAGAATAAGAAAGAACCACTATTTGTTTCAATTGAATATATTCTTTGCTTGCTGGGATGTAGCCTTACATAGCCCTGCTACATGCTGGTAAATACTCTATGCAAGAGGAGTTGCGTTTCACAGGTAGGCATGGCATTCTCTACATTAAGATTTTTTGGAATACAAGCACTTGGCAATGCCCTTTGGTGAGGACAGAGACAAGAAAAAAGAGGCATTTTTTTCCTTGCAGGGGGAGGGGGCAAGGGGGAGAATGAGTGAATTTAGGGATAACTACACAACCCTTAGAAAGAGGGAGGTTTGGCCTGGGGGACAGTACAGCGGCGGAGGGGGAGAGGAGGAATGACTTCCCTTCACGTGCAACAGAGGAGTGGGAATGGGTAGGGATGGAAGGGAATATGCAAAGAGGGGTCAGAAGGTGGGCACAGAATGGTTGTTTTCTTTTTACAGAGGTATTGAATGTGGATTGGGAAGCAAGGTTGAGTTGGACTGGGGAGATGGGAAACACTCTCCTTGGTTAAGAGGAACGGGAGCAGAAGGGTATAAGGTATGAGTGGATTTTTTTTTTTTTGTGGGGGGCTTGGGAGGGAGTTTGTTCTGTTATACCTTTTTCTTTTAGTATTTTATTCTGTTTCTTTAATTTTTCTCTTTTATTGCAAGCTACCCTGAGCCTTTTTAGACGGGCAGGATATAAATCTAATAAATAAATGTAAGATATGTTGGTTTTGAGCAAGTATGCTTCTGTACAGATTCACAACTAAATTTTTACAAAGCAACAGTCCATAAAGTGTCCTAAACTTGATACAGAATTAACCTAAACACCCATTAAGTGAAAAATCTTACATGACACGTATTAATCTGATGCCGACTCAGCCTTTCACAAAGCTCCTGTGCCAATCCTGCTCTTCTCAGTTTCTTACTGGCCATGTTCCCAAACCTGGTAGATAGGAAATCTATTATGGTAGAGCTGAAGGAACCTAGAAAAAGTTTTCGAAAATGTCAACATGCAAATAAGCACACTCTTTTTTTCTAAAGAATGGAAACAAACATGACATATCACAAATCTTTGGAACACTAGGCAGTGTAAATGATCAGAGAGCAGCTGCTGTTAAATACAGACTATGCTAATACAGTCAGATGTCAAGTCATACAGTTAGGAACACAAAACGCAGACCATACCTACAGCATGGAGATGCTATCCTGGGAAGAAGTGACACCAAAAAGGACTTAAGGCTCTCGAACACCAGCTCCAAGAATGGCAGCGTGTCTAAAACAGCCACTTAAAACCTTGGATGGATAAACAAATGAGTATTAAGTAGGCATGTAGAGTTTGAGTACTGGTACAACCATTACTGGAATATGCTCAAGCTGTGGTCCCCACAGTTTAGGATATGCATTGAAAAACTGGAGAGTTCGGAGAAGAGCCAAAGAGTAAGTAAAAAAAGAAAAAGAAAATAAATATATGCCTTGAAGAAACTCAACCACAGAGAAGTCGGGCTGGAAGGGAGCCCCAGAGGTGTTAGCTTAATCTAGTTATCTTAGCCAGCATAAAGTTATGGGATGATTTGTGAACAGTCTATAAAGGGCCTACATGTAGAAATGAAATATGCTTGTCTGCTTCAGTCTTGCAGACAAAGCTGTAACAAGATTCAATGGCTGGAAAATGAAGGGAGGCAAATTCAGACTACAAACAAATGAACATTTTTAAGTGAGGGTAATCAATCATTGGGATAGATTAACAACTCCTGTGGTAGATTCTGAAGCACTGGAAATTTTAAAATTAGGACTGGATGTTTTCTAAAAGATATGCTCCGGTTCCACCACAGCTCTTTGTCTTAAAGCAGGAATTAAGTCAGAAAAGCCCTGTGGCTTACATTAAAGGCAGACGGGTCAAAGTGGATAATCACAATGGTTCCCTTCTGGCTTTAAAAATCTCTAACTATTCCAGCTATTTACAAAGAAGATTAGAATGGCAAGAAAAAGGGTCCAACCAAGGCAATAACAATACCAGCATAATGGCTGGTATTTGCAAAGCCAATGCGACAAAATTAATTATGCACAACCTCTCAGTAGGCGTTTATTTTCCTGGCTGTATGTTGAGTTTGTTCTTTCAGACACAGACTCGTGACAACACCTCCTACAGCTTCCTAGCCAGAACTTCAGAACAATCCAAAAAATGGCTCTTTACAAACACCACCAATAACAAACTAAAAATAGGACACGCACATGCCCACCTCCATGTAGAGTTATGTCAAGTTTAGATTATGGTTGGATGGAACGGCTTGGATAGAGATGACCCTGCCTCAGGCAGGGGGTTGGACTCGACCTCTGGAGCTGCCTTTCAGCCCGACTTTGCTGTGATTCTATGTAAGCAGTGGAACAACCTATGTTAAGCATCAGGGCCACGTACCCTGCGCTTTATGCCTCTGAGATGTTGCTAGCATAAAGTCAGTAGATGGCCGAGTGGAGATTCACCTTTATAGCCTGAGAGAGAGAGAGAGAGGGAGAGAGAGAGAGAGAGAGGGGCAGTGTGTGAGTTTCATCCCAAGCATGCTTCATCACATGCTTGGCCTTGAACAATTTGACCTGTCTACACTCCACTTTTTTTTTTTTTTATATATATATATTTTGTGTTGCAGGTCAAATTGGCCAAATCAGTTTCAGATCACATCAACTGAGCAGAACTCAGTTGCTCCAAAAACTGTATTGACTAAGCAGGCAGAACTCAATTGCCACGTATAGTGCTACAACCGGCGAGCATCCTCCGTCACCCTGGGACTTCAGATATCCCAAACCCATTGGCAGGCATCCTGCAGCAGGCCCAAGCCCAAGGTCTTGGTGTTGGGACGCCCCCAGATACTACAGGCATGCATCCTCCATCCCGGACTCTGTAGTCTGGGACTTCAGATGCAGTGACTCCTTGCTTAACGTGGTAGTGATGTTCTTGAAAAAGGCAAAATGATGTTACGTGAATCCAATTAGATCACAGTCATTACCCATTAGCAGGCGGTGGCCAAACAACCCTATAACCAAACACTGCGCAACTTTAAATGGGTACGTTCTCCAATAGCTCAGCAACGTAATAACAACGACGTTAAGCGAGCAAGGAGTACCTGTACTCCCTACTCTTCATCCCAGCACACAAGAGGCCGCACTTTGCATTGCCACCTGCTTTAGGCCTCCCTGAAACAGAGGGCTCCCCTCTGGTCCCCCACTCGGGCAGGGCACAGGCACACACCCACATGAGAGCGGAGGCCAGGCAGCCGCGCGGGCACTTCACCGAGGCGCCGTGACTCTCAGCCAGCTGCCCCCTGGGGTGGGGTGAGATCTTTGCGGGCAACCACAAGCCTGAGGGCGGCCCCAGGGACGCTACATGGAAACCCACCTCCTCCCCGCTCTGGCCGGGTAGCCCCGGCACCACGGCCCTGGGTCTGGTCTTTCTCGAGGTGCCAAGCGAAAGCCCAGAGCCCACCCCCGCCTTGCAGGTGCAGCGCCCGGGGCAACAGCGCCGCCGCCCGCCCGCTCGCTCGCCCGCCCCTCCCCCCACGCCGCAGCGCACGCAGCGCCGCTGACCTCGGAATTTTTTTTTCCCCGAAGTCTCCCACTTCCCTGGAGCAGGGGGAGGAGCCTCCGCGCAACATCCCGAGCCGCGATTGGCCCTTCTCCCTCACCAATCAGCGGCAGAGGCTAGGCGTAGCCCTGCGCGGGGCTTGCTGGGACTTATAGTGCTCGGTGGAAGGTGCTGTGTGTGAGGCTGTAGCGGGGGTAGAGGTGAGCTACCAGTCCCCGGGAGCTGCGTGGGGCAAAGGGCAACTCAGTCGAGCACGTTGCTGGTCCTTTCCTTTGAGACGTGGCCATTAATTGATTTCTGGCCACGCAAAGGCCGGGCGTGCAGACGTCGGCGCCCCGAATTTGTGGGCACGACAAAGGTGGTGGGTGTCAGTCTATGCCCCTGGGCGGAGCCAGGACTTTGCAGGGGGGGGTGCAGTTGGGGAGGGTCCCCCAAGACACAACACACTTGTCTCCAGGTAAAAAGAAACTAGAAGCTTTTGTCTCCGGAGCAGGACCCAGGGCTGCATCGTTCTGTTTGAGATAGTCTAGCAGAGGGCAGTAAATACATTCAAGGGCTGGGGCACATGACTGATGAGCAGAGGCTGAGGGAAATGGGCTTATTTAGGCGAGAGAAGAGAAGACTGAGGAGGGATTTAATAGCAGCCTTCAACTACCTGAAGGGGGTGTTTGAAAGAGGATGGAGCTAAACTGTTCTCAGTGGTGACAGGACAAGGAGCAACAGTCTCAAGTTGCAGTGAGGGAAGTTTAAGTTAGGAAAACGTCTCTCACTCGGAGGGTAGTAAAACACTGGAACAGGTTATCCAGAGAGGTTGCAGACTCTCCATCCTTGGAGGTTTTTAAGACCTGGCTAGACAAAGCCTCAGCTGGGATGATCTAGTTGGGGCTAGTCTGGCTTTGAGCAGGGGGGTTGGACTAGATGGCCTCCTGAAGTCCCTTCTAACCCTAATCTTTTATGATTTTATAATTCAACTTCACCGCAAGAATATGAGGAATACAGTTTTAGCCAAATCCACTTACCACAAAACTATCTTATCAGATACAAACCAGAAGGGAATTTGAAATACCCAAATTAAAAGAAATTATTCAAGTAATGGGGGCAAAGCCAAACCAAAGTAGTATTTAGCTAAATGATTACAAAATATTAAAGTGGTGCTATGAATGGAAGGAAGAATTGTGCTTCAGATTACACACTGAGTACGAAGTAGTCTAATGTTCCAACTCTCTAGGGATAAAAAGTAAAATCATGTGTTGACCAAGTAACTGATCTTTTATCATTTCAGTCTCTCAACAAATATGTTAAATTTAACTAAAATCTCCAGCTAGTTCCATGTCATTTGATAAAAGTCCCCAGTACAGTATTTTTGAAAAAACTTCAGATTCCAGATATGGGTCACAAATGCAAATGGTTTATTCAATCCATAATTCATCTCCATTTGTCCAGTTCACAGGGCCATGGAAGAACTTGTTGTGTCTGGCTTCATCTATTAAAAAAAAGCAACATGGAGGTGCCAGAATATATCATCATTTAGGTCATCATATTCAATTTACTTGAATTCTCCCCAAAACTCAGGTCCCAACATTACTCTGTGCTTCTCCTTCACCCCCTTTAAAAACATATATATTGTTATTGGAGCAGAATAACTTCTGTGCTTTTCCTCAGAGATTCCTGCAGTCAAGTAATATGTGATCACATACAATCTCCGCGTGCGCATGCGCAAAAGCACTCAGCATCCTTCAGGATGGAAAAACTATAAAATACAAGATTTCAGTAATGACCAGGAGAAAGATAAACTTGCAATTCAAACTCAGGGCTTGTGCTCAGGACTTCTGAAGCTTCATTATTAGTATCTGATTCCTCCAATAAAAGACACTGAAGAAATTAAAAATACTATGTTTATTATATGCAATTTTTTAATCAGTGACTCCTTGACTTAATATCAACAATCTCAGAAATTAACCTGGCTGTTTGGAAATAATTATATTCACATTGTGTGGACTACCTATTAAGAAAAACACATGCCACGAGCCGCAGGTGTAGGTACACATAGAGGAAACCAAAACTGCATATGAATACTTATAGAGGTATGCATACAGGAAACTTCATTGTGAGATAAAGACAACAGCAAATAAAAAGTCCAAACTTTTAAAATACACAGGTTACAAGATGTTGGGGGAAGATACAACACAGCAGGAGTCTAAATGGGATAATGCATGCAATGTATATATTAAAAACAAGAGTTATTATAACTGAAGCTCACACTAAAATTAATTGCCTTAAGTGAGAAGAAGCTCAAAAGAGATTTAAGGAGCTGGTACCAGAGTAGCCAGGCCTCATCAAAAAACAGTAGAACAAGTACAAAAGATTTGGCCATAAGTAGCAGTTAGCTGAACAGGGAGACAGGAGATGAAATGGAGAAAGAGCTCCTCCTAGTGTAGTGAAACAATCCACAGTAGACTATAAACAGAATTGGTTTAGAAGGGCTTGCTAAAGCAGGGAAAGCTGAGATCATATTCCAAGAGAGGAGGAGGAGAAAGAAGGTACAGAGCTATGCAGGGCCACACCAAAACAATTAAGAAACAGACGCTTCACAACATGAGTGCCTAGTGTGGCACATGTACCAACTCAGGACAGTGTTGAGAGGACTTTCCCACAGCAGTGATTCCTGCAGTTAACACTCCATTACAAATATATGGGGCAGTTCACCTCTCTCAGACACGTTGTTCCAGGCTCCTTATGGATTTCTTCTTGCATGTATGCTGTCAAAGCAAGTGCTAAGGATCAGCACATCAGTAACCTGGGTCATGATTTCAACATTTTCTTCACAGCCATGAGCACTCAAAACTTTTTTTAAAAGGAAGCTAAGCTTCTAATCATGTCCTTCAGCAATTTGGGCCCTCAGATGTGGGTCCCCAAAACACAGATCTCCAAATTAGCAGTAAAGCTCTATTAAATTTTACTGTGGTCAGTGTAGCCCAAATAAGGGTACATAATACTAGAATTCAGGCCCCCTGGGTTTTATTCCAGGCTCTGCCATTGGTCTGCAGAATCACAGCAGGAAAGTTATTTCACTTTTCTGTCAGTTTCTCCATTTGTAAAATTGGGATAATAATGTTTGCCTTCATTGCAAACCATTTTGAGATCTGTTGATGAAAAACACTATGGAAGAGCTACATATTAGTACTGAGCAGGAACAAAAAGATGTTCCAAAGGCCCATAACTTTGCCAAAATTGTACATATTTTCTAGAAAACAGTAACATGAATAAAGACAACTCTTGCCCAGCAAATTTCAAGTCCTTCCTTTAAGACACAGTTGTTAAAATGGTTGCAAGATTTTTTTTTTATTTTTTTACAAAGCAAAACATGCGTCTCTTGGATCTTGTTCTTGGAAACGGCTTGGCTATTTGGATTAAATGTTCCAAAAAAGTTTGGGAAAAGGCTGGTGCTGGGAGTGGACAAGGAGTTCCCAGACATGAACCATTCAAAAAAGTTATAAGCAAATAGGATCTTCTAAAGAGAAGTACCAAGCCACTTCGTGACAGATAGAAATACCAGCTTCATCTCTAATATGGCATGCACAATTTAATTCAGTAACCAAAAAATAATGAATTCCCACATATGCCTGTGGACAAATTAGAAGTCAGTGAGAGCTGTTCTTTCTTATTAGCTAGAGATGCTTGGATAGCAACATGTGAAAACTGTTGTTTCTATCTCATATTCACTCTATGCTTGCCAAATCTAGCCTAGCTTTGGCTGGGGGTATCTCCTTCTGTTTGTGGGCATCTAGTTGTCTGTGTGGATCATGTTGGAAGAACATAAGGAAGCAAGACTGAAGCAGTGCTCCTAGAGTGCGCTTGGGTAGCTGTTTTGCTGACTGTCAAATGGCTTTGCACTTTTCTTCCTAAGTACTCAGGAAAAAAGAGAACCATTTTGTTGAGGAGAGCCAGGCAAGTATATCAGGTGTCTGTATTGCCCTATCAAGAAGGAACAGCTTATACACACATGCGTGCGTGCATGTGTGTGTGGAGAGATAGATAGATTTTTAAACAAAATAGGTAGTATTTTCTTTCCTATTCTGTGTCTCCACCAAGCTCATGATGTCCACTTTATTGTAGCCAAGTTAAGAGGTGTGCCCCTGTTTGCTTCCCAGATATCCAGATGTGGCTTTCAAAAACCAGTATATAACTGGGTATGCTCCCTCTTCCATACACAACACCACACAGCTGATGTTATACTCCCAGAGACTATTTCTTAACTGAGAATTGGAGTCAGCAGTGTTAGAACCCATGTGTTTAGTTACAATGATCAGCATGGTTTCTGAATGCTCTTTCAACAAGGTCTAGGAATGACTTACTGGCCCTTTTCATGGGTTCTACAGGCTGAAATACAGTAGTAGACTAGGAGAAAGAATGCCTACATTCCACCAGCTCTACTTCAGTATAACCTTGGGCAAGTTGCTTAACCTACCTCAGGTCTGTTTTTCTTCCTTCCTTTAGTCTGTCCTACCATTTAAACTATAACTTCGTCTGGCAGGGACTGTCTCCTAATACGTGCATGTACTGTGCCTGTCACAATAGACTCTGCCTCTATGAGCCACTTATCACCAATCATAAAGGGTGATAAGTAATAAAGCTGAAACTTTACCACTGAATTGCATCACATTAATTCAAGAAGCTGCACTAAACTGGGACGCTGGCAGACAAAAGCCTAACAGCAACAACACACGGATTTTGTGGGGGCAAAGTGCTCTAACATCAAACATACCAATTATGATTAAGAATTTGATGGCAATTAGCTTACAAAAGGGCACACCAATGGGGACAGAGACTGATTTGAATGGTGAAAGATAAAATGCTTATCATGTCTTGTCAGCATAAAGCCCACATCATTTGGTTGACTTTGCTGGGCTTCTGCAGTTTAAAGGACAATACCAATACAGTTTCAGTTTCTCCCTGTAACCCAAGACAGTCTCCTACATATATCTTTAATAAATAATTTCACACAATAGAACAACTCTTCACATTACTCACCTAATTACTAAACAAAGGTAAATAATCTCAGGCTCCCTATTCACTAGCTTTCCCAGGCTGAGTTTTATCTTCTCATTATTCATTAGTTCTTTAGCGCTAATAGTGTGTCTAGTTCTATACAGTGAAAGCCACGATCCATACCCAAGAAGGAGTATAACATTGTTAGAAATGCGCAGCTTGCATCTTGCACCTGATAAGAAAGAAATACTGCCCAAGGCTCCTTTCTCCCCCGGTCCCGCCTTAGCCTTTCTCATGCTGATTACAGAAGCTGGAATTCAATTGACTGTGGCCTTGGGGTATGAACTTTTGACGAACTGTTGTAGTTTCTGGGCATGCTTAATGAACTGTTACATATTCATCTCTCCGCCCCGCATACTTAAGTAGCTAATTATACTGTACATGCGATGTATGTAATGATGTAACTACCTGTATGCTTGTATGAAATGGAAGTAGCTGTAAGAGTTCCGGTGTCTGCACACGTGCTCAGGAGAGAGAAGATAAATTCCGCTTGCAAACACAATTAGTTTGTCAGAAGCTGATTTGGGCATCAATGCCCCACTCTGACCTTGTTTGCAAACAAATACATCCTTTAGAGCCGGCTGATGTTTGTGTGTCTGTGATCTTTGCGGGCCTCCGGAGAAACGAACCGCTTTTGTGCAACAATCTGGCGAGCCAGCCAGGAGTTCTTTGGATCACTCCGGAACCCAGTGACAAGATCGTCCCTGCTGCCACGGGGAGTGCGCACCGAGCCGCCTTTTTGGGCTCGCCCAGGGGGCTTGAGACGTGAGTCGGAGTATCTGGGAGATTAAAGGCTACCTGTGCAAAATTTTTGGTTTCTGAGGACGCCAGACACACATTCCGGCATTCTGATCGAGATCTCTAGGATACCTGAGTGAGTGTACGAATTCCCTTGCCCAATTTGGTTTCTGGATCCGGGGGCAAAGATTTGTTCGATTTGGTTTTGTACCGGGGGATTTTTGGCCCGGAATTCGGTGTGCGTAAGACGTACTTTTGCGAACGGTCTGTGACTAGGATCTTTTGGTATTTGGTGTGCGTTGGGCGCACTTTTGTGGGCATTAATATGGGTGCGGGTAGCTCCCGTGTAGAAAACTCAGGTACTCCTTTGGGTTGTGTTTTACGGAACTTTAGCAAATTTGCAAAGCAGGCAGATTATGGGGTGAAGATGAAAAAGATGATTTAATTAAGTTTTGTCAACTCGAGTGGCCAACATTCGGGGTCCACTGGACCCCGAAAGGATCCTTTGTAGTAAAAGAAGTGATAGCTATCCATGAAATAGTTATGCAGGATGGACATTGGGATCAATTTCCTTATATAGATTGTTGGTTGGGAGTGGTTCAAAATCAGCCACCTTGGATTAAGAAATGCTTAGTAAAGTCTCATGTGATGGTTGTTAAAGGAAAGACTCGAGGAGGACCGCCTGTACTCCCTGAGTCTGATGGCGGGGGGGATCCTGAATTAGCCGAGTACCAGGCTCATTCTCCTGTCACCCTAACGAGTAGCGAGGATGAATCAGACACCTCCTCAGGATCCAGTCCCTCTGCACCACCGCTCTCTCCCTCAGGGAAACCACCACCGGCGTACCAAAGCATACCTAATGATTCAGAGTGTGTGCCTCAGCCAAGTGCCCCATCTGAATCAGGGAATAAGGGCTATTATTTGCGCAAGACTGTAGAATCACGGCCGGTGCTGAACTGCCCGATGCGAGAGGTTATTGGAGAGGGGGGCAATGCAACTTTTGTCTATATCCCATTTAGTACTTCAGATTTATTTAACTGGAAGAATCAGAGCCCCTCTTTTCGTGAAGACCCTGAAAAGATGAGGGACTTGTTTCGATCCATTGGGCAAACCCATCGACCCACTTGGGCTGATGTCCAGATGATGCTCCAAACCCTCCTGACCCCGGAGGAGAGGAGATTAGTATTGGGGACGGCAGAGCGCATTGCAGCAGCCAGGGTAGAAGCTGAGGGAGCTGCTGGTCATACCTTGCGTGATACCTGCCCTGCTGAGGAACCGAGATGGGATAATCATACCGCAGAAGGAAGAGAGCTGAGTGCACGGTATCTGGGGATTATAGTGGAAGCAATGGGGAAGGCAGTGCCTCAGGTTACTAATCTGTCTAAATTGTATGCAGTGAGACAGGGAAAAGAAGAGGATCCCTCAGCTTTCCTCGGGAAGCTGTACGAGGCATTCCGCAGGTTTTCAGACCTAGATCCAGAAGCCCCAGATAATCAACGCATGGTAAATCTTATGTTTATTGGTCAATCCACTGCTGATATTCGTAAGAAGCTACAGAAAACTGAGGGAGGTGCTGGGAAACCGATTTCAGAGCTGGTGGAAATTGCATATAAGGTATATGGGAATCGTGAGCAGGCACAGGAGCGCAAGGAAGATAAAAAGGCTCAGCGACAGATGGCAGCACTGGCAGCTGCTATAACTGGAGGTAACCCTGGAAAGGCTGGGATACAGAAAGGGAAAGGAGAAAGAGTGGGAGCAGACGTTTGTGCTTACTGCAGGGAGAAAGGACACTGGAAGAGGGAATGCCCAAAGTTGAAGGAGAAGAGAGAGGGTGAACCAAGAGGTCACCTCATACGGGCATAGGAAAAGGGTGAGGACACAGAATGAAGGGGACAGGGATCTAAGACCACTACCCTTCGGGTTGGAGCCCGAGAAGATCCCATGGTAACCATTAGGGTTGGTGGCAAAAACTTTGAAGCCTTGGTGGATACTGGGGCTACATTTTCAATGATTCCAGAAAACCCCCCCTGTGCAAGAGCTAGTGAGCAGCATGTTCTTGTGGAAGGGATTGAGGGAACGCAATCCCAACTCCCCGTTTGTAAGCTGCTCCTCACCAAAGTGGGGGACCATTTGCTTGAGCACTCCTTTGTATATTCTCCAAGTTGCCCGGTTGCACTACTTGGGCGAGACCTACTCACAAAACTGCAAGCTGAGATATTTTTCAGAGACGATCAGATGGTAGTCCAGTTACCTGTCAAGCAGAGCTCGAACTATCAGATGGCTCTCCTGGAGGACTGACGCCCTGTAGTAAGTTCTGAAGATCACATGACTGGAGTAGACCCTTCGGTATGGGCTGATGGAACCCCTGCGCGAGCTAAGTCGGTCTCCCCGGTAAGGATCATACTCAAGGATGGGGAGGGGCCCGTTCGGGTAAAGAAGTATCCACTCAGCTGAGCGGCCAGAGTTGGAGTCAAGCCGTTAATAGAGAAATACAAGAAGTACAGATGGCTAGTGGAAGGGTCCTCACCATATAATACCCCGATTCTTGGAGTGCCGAAGGCAGATGGGGTCTCATACAGACTGGTCCAAACCTGCGAGCAGTAAATAAGAAGGTCCTTTCAGACCACCCTGTAGCCCCGAACCCACACATGATTTTGACACAAGTACCAGGGGAAACTGGAATATTTTCAGTGCTAGATTTGAAAGATGCTTTCTTCTCCATTCCCCTTCACCGAGAGAGTCAAAAATTGTTTGCTTTTGAATGGGAGGACCCAGATACTTTCCATAAAACCCAGCTCATGTGGACAGTTCTCCCACAAGGATTCATAGCAGCCCCCCATATTTTTGGACTTGCCCTTCAGAAGGAGTTGGAGGAGTGGAAGGGATCACACCCCGCAATGACTCTCCTCCAGTATGTGGATGACCTGCTAGTTGCAAGTCCAAATTTGCAACTCTGTGAGGAAGCCACCAGATCACTGCTAAATACCCTAGGGGAAAAAGGATATAAGGTCTCTAGAGAGAAAGCCCAAATATGTCAGCCTCAAGTTACATTTTTGGGATATAAGCTCTCAAAAGGAGTCAGAGCCCTGAGTGCGGATCGCATACAGGCAATCCAAGGTCTAGCCTCACCTAAGTCACCCAAGGAGCTGCGGGCATTCCTAGGGCTAACTGGGTTCTGTCAACTATGGATACCAGATTATGGTGGAAAGGCTAGACCACTGTATGACTCCCTGACTAAGGAGAGTCTCACTGAATGGAAATGGACTAAAGAAATGCAGCACGCCTTTGATTTGCTTAAGGCAGCATTAACCCAGCCCCCTGCCCTGGCCATTCCAAATAATAAAAAGCCATATCGACTGTATGTTCATGAGAATCGAGGGGTTGCATCAGGGGTGCTGATGCAGCCATCAGGCCCAACTTGGAGACCCGTGGGATATTACTCAAAGGTTCTAGATCCGGTTGCGCTCGGGTGGCCAGCCTGTCTTCGGGCTGTGGCGGCCACAGCAGTGGTTGTCAAAGAAGCCCAGAAGATAGTCATGGGTGCGGACAAGGAAGTACACACCCCACATGGAGTTCCCCAGATTCTAGGGACTGAGGGAGGAAAGTTTCTCAACCCTTCCAGACAATCACGGTATGAGATATTTTTGCTCTCTAATCCAGGACTTACTTTCAAACATACTACAGCCTTGAACCCTGCAACCTTGCTGCCGGAACCAGGGAGACCAACGCATGACTGCCTTGAGGTCCTGAATCAAACCACACAGGTGCAACCTGATCTTGCTGAGGACCCAACTGAAAACCCAGATGCTGAATATTTCATAGACGGTTCCAGCTCTGTCATCGATGGAAAAAGACGAACAGGATGTGCAGTGGTAACCTTGGATAAGGTAGTATGGAGGGAATCATTGCCGAGCTCATGGTCAGCACAGGCTGCGGAACTCACTGCGCTCACCCGAGCATTACAGCTGGGGACAGGCCGGCAGGTTAACGTATATACTGATTCTCGCTATGCTTTTTCTATGGTTCATGCGCATGGACTATTGTGGAAAGAAAGGGGTTTCATTACGGCTTCTGGGAATAGAATTGCTAACGATCCTCAGATTATCAAGCTGCTAGATGCACTCCACCAGCCTAAAGAGGTAGCAGTCATTCATGTGTGAGCTCATGGGAAGGCTGCTGAGGAAAAGTATAAGCTTGGAAACGCAAGGGCTGGTGCGGCAGCAAAAGAAGCCGCATTTATTGGTGGAGAGGTGGAGGAAGTATCCAGGCAGGCCTTGTCCCATGCCTTATGGCCACACGTCGGGGATCTAGTCCCGCAGTATTCCCCTGAAGAAGATAAATTTGCACAGGAGGCTTGCGCAGAAAAGAACTCCCATGGGTGGTGGATAGTACCAGGAGGGAAAGTCATGATACCTAGGCCATTGCTTCGGGAGGTGCAGCATCAGCTCCATGCAAGTACCTATATGGGAGGCTTGGCTATGGGTGATCTAATGATCCACCAAGCAGTAGCCCCAGGGCTATATGTAGAAGCTCAGCGCATTGCTACCAGGTGCATCACATGTCAGAAAGTAAACCCTCGAACGAAACCCCCTATGCCAATGGGAGGTAGACCCTGGGCAGCGTACCCTGGACAAGCATGGCAGATTGATTTTGCCGAGCTCCCATGGTCCGGACATCATAAGTTTTTACTTGTCATGGTAGACCAGCTCTCCAGTTGGGTGGAGGCATGGCCCACCAGGACTGCCACTGCAGTTACAGTAGTGAAGTATCTGTTGCGGGAAATCATTCCCCGGTATTCTCTGCCCGAATCCATCGAGTCAGATCAAAGACAACACTTTGTGGGAAAAGTAGTTCAAGAGGTCGCACAAGCCCTCAAGATCACTTGGAAACTACACACACGATGGAGACCACAGAGTTCAGGACAAGTGGAACGCATGAATAGGACCTTAAAGACTCTACTCACCAAGATCTGTATTCAAACACACCTTAAGTGGCCTCAAGCATTGCCGCTAGCTCTTACTTGCATTCGAAACACTCCCCGACGGGGCATTAAATTAGCCCCATATGAAATTATGTTTGGCAAGCCTCCTCGAGTCTTACCCCCGGGATGCGAGAAAATGTAACTTTTGAATTAGGTAATAGTGAGCTTCATATGTACATTATTGCTTTGCAGTCTGTCTTGTCTTCTCTTCACAGATATGCAGCCTCCTTTCAACGTCTGCCTTTAGACATCCCAGTACATGACTTCTGCCCGGGAGACTGGGTCTTGGTGCAGCGGTGGAAAAAGGAACCTTTGACTGAGAGGTGGAGTGGCCCTTTCCAGGTGCTTCTAACAACCCACACCGCTGTAAAGATTGCTGGCCATGACCGTTGGATACACCATACCCATGTGAAACGACATCCACGAGCGTCAGAGGACATCAGCTCCCAGGACGAGCTCACTCCAGAAGCTGAGCCATCCTCAGAACAAGAAGCCAGCAGGTAGAGCTGTGAACCTACTGGTGATCTCCAAGTGCGCCTGAGACGGCTTAATCAAAGTTCAGAAAATTAGATAAGGAAGTAACAAAGAAAAAGTTTAGGCTGTATTTGATCTCAAGAGAGGGAGGATATGGTGGGAGTCTTAATATGCCTTGTTGTTATCTATGTAGTAAGAGAAGCAGGATTGAGCAGCCCTAGCCGCCACCCTATATCCCCGTTTCCCCCAATTGCTCCCCCAGAAGCAAATTTGTATGTTGACATGATGGAAAGAATTGCAGGTACCTTCAATCTCACCAACTGCTGGGCCTGTGGGGGACTCCAAGAGGCTGGAGGCCGGTGGCTTTGGAGAGCTTTTCCTTTGGCCCCAAAGTGGCTAGTGAGTAGTAAGGCAGATGTTAAGAGTACTAGTTAAGAATGGGGAGCAGAAAGCATCTTGAGGGGGGAATATTGTTAGAAATGCACAGCTTGCATCTTGCACCTGATAAGAAAGAAATACTGCCCAAGGCTCCTTTCTCCCCCGGTCCCACCTTAGCCTTTCTCATGCTGATTACAGAAGCTGGAATTCAATTGACTGTGGCCTTGGGGTATGAACTTTTGGCGAACTGTTGTAGTTTCTGGGCATGCTTAATGAACTGTTGCATATTCATCTCTCCGCCCCGCATACTTAAGTAGCTAATTATACTATACATGCGATGTATGTAATGATGTAACTACATGTATGAAACGGAAGTAGCTGTAAGAGTTCCGGTGTCTGCACACGTGCTCAGGAGAGAGAAGATAAATTCTGCTTGCAAACACAGTTAGTTTGTCAGAAGCTGATTTGGGCATCAATGCCCCACTCTGACCTTGTTTGCAAACAAATACATCCTTTTGTGCCGGCTGATGTTTGTGTGTCTGTGATCTTTGCGGGCCTCCAGAGAAACGAACTGCTTTTGTGCAACAACATCTTCAAGCTTTTGTGTATTGTCTCTGAATCACGCTGACTTGTGGGAGTGGTCCCATTGGCAGGAGCCAGTGCTCTCATATCAATGCAGGAGCAGGCCCTGTGTGGGCAGTCCAAAATCAGTTCAATCACAAAATGCACAGAGTGACCCCAGCTCATTCCTGCTGTTTAGAAATACTCTACCTCTTTGGATATGTCTGTTTGACTGATGTCTAGTACATTCCTATCAAGGATAAAATACATTCTTCTGGGGCTGGGAAATGATTAGGGCCTGAATCATACTTTCCCAGGATTAAACTCACAATAGGTTGCCTAAGTGAGAGTAGGACTCCACATAGGAATCCCCGTTGTTCCGTGGAAGGGCCGTATTCGCTGTCACTACCAGCTCCAAAATAAGATGCAGGTTTAATCCCCAAAGAATTCCCTGGACCTGCATCGATTTCAGAGGATCTACAAGAAACCAAAGTAAAGGGTAGGGAGGTATACCTGCACACCAGCTACAAAGCCCAGGGTCCTAACCTCCACTCCCTATCGGTACCATTTTAAGGAAGCACTTCTCCCACAGTGTCTGTCCTGGCTGCAACCACTCCTATAAGAATCATCTTTTGTTCTGTCTCTGCATAGTACCTACCAAAGTGGGATCCCATTTCTTCTCAAAACAAAAGACAGTCTCTCCACATGGACCTGCAAAGAATAAAATGCAAACCCAGGCTCTTCCTGGTCTCAGGAACAGTGTGTGGAGGGTAAATGATGCATCTCCGTCCAGCTCTCCCCCTGCTCTTGCCTCTCTCTCATATTCTCCCTGTTTATGGCCTCTGGAGAAAGGAGAACTCTCCATTTGGTCTGACCAAAGAAGAGATGACTTCCCTTTGATGCCAAGAATCCCCAGCGCATACAGCTAATGGAGACATGTTCTAGCCCCATGTCCTTACATCCAGCCAGGAAACACATTCTAGCTGACAGGACAGTACAAAGGCACCATCCACCTCTGTTTACAGATGCTTGGAAGTGTGGGCTCTGCTGTTTCATGTTTTGCTATTATATTGTAACCCCCAAAATAAGTCATTTAATTTTTAAAAGAACTTGTGTATTTCCAGCTTCTTTGCCAAAGCAAACCAGAACATCTGTTATTGAAAAAGGAGAACCAGGTGCCCGTCAGACATGTGATGACCACCCAACCTGCATGTAACAGCTTTGCGCAGCAAGCTGCTGTCAGAGGGCGAGCTGTGTTTGCTTTTTGTCCACAGCCCAATATGCTGAATAAGAAGCCTCTGGGATTATTCCTTTCTCCTCTAACCAGACTGCCCACCAGATCATCTTCCTTCTCATTTAGGGTTTTTTTCTGGTTAAAGAGATAACAGCAGTCTTTATTTATGTCTGGGGACTTTGCATTAAATTATTGTTAGATTAAAAGGCTGTAAACTGGCAGGATGACAGCACAGTAATCAACAAGGATTGCTTATAAGAAGAAGCAAATCTTTACCAGTATGCATTAAGACTGAATTACCTTATATAAAGCAAGCAGCCCTTCCTTGTACCACAAAACGCTTGCTCCCTCACAGCCTTCCTCCCCAGCAGCCCTTGTAATAGCCTTTCTTCTTGAGCACCTGTGCAAAGAAAGAGGCAGGGAAAGATGGAATTAACCTCTCCTCTACTGGGGATTAGTTAATGTCTCTGTACCACATCACAGAGCTTTAGGTTTGAAGATGAAAAGCAATGAGGAAATAAGAACCTGGACTTTAAATAATGTTTGGTCCTTCTATATCGCCTTCTAACCAAGGATCTCAAAATGTTTTGATTGCCCTGTGCATTGTCTTCATTTCAGTAAAGGGAGCATGGTACACAGAGAAGTGACCCATCTGCTCTCCGACATGGTGAGTGAGTCAGTAGTAGCACAGAATCACCCCAAGATAAAGTTACTTTTGGGAGTTCATGTAGCATTCATGGATATTTTACCAGATTAGATTTACTCCCGTGGTGCTTATTTTAGCCAACTGTAGCTAATGTAAAGCTGCATTCAGTTTTATTGTTCTTTTATAGTATTTGATATAAATGAAAATTTGATGCATCATTATATATCATCCAAGGTTGGGTCAGTAAGGCAGTGATTAACTTAAAAGGCCATCACTTATTTACACTTAGAAGAGAGAATGGCTGAGAATTAGCATTTGGCAAGGGTTTGACCATGTGCCTCCATTCTGACTGCTATGAGGCATAGGAAGCATGGATCTGGCGTGATAATGATAAATTTACATTTTTTAAAAAGAGTAAGCAGCTTGACACCTAGCTAGTCAAAGGATCATAGAGGAGAGAAAGTATATGGGATAAAGAAGCCTACAGGTCTAAAAGGGATGCAAGTTTGTGGTCCTGTAAACAGCCACCTTTGGGGGCCAGGAAGTTATGCATAGCATAAGCACCCCTAAAAATGAAGGGCTGACAAATGTAAATAGCCAGACTTAAAAGGTACTTAAAGCCTGTCTTGAAAGGATGGTTTTGCCATCAGTCTTCCTGGGTAAAAGGGGGAAGGGGTGAGGTCCCCAACTGAGGAGGCTAGGAAAATCAAGTTGACAGATTTAAAAGGCTCTGGCATGAGGCCAGAAGCAGAGATTGCTCTCGGTCTTGGGAAGCTGACTAAGGACTACAACTCTGGAGTTAAGATACAGGATAAGAAGCGATCAATGTTCTGATATTTTCTTCTGATTGTTCACTCTTATCTCTCTCTGTCTGAACACATGGTTACTGATTTCTTGTTCTGCTCTCATTCGCTTATTGTTCTGTTTTTCTAACAAATCCTTCTGTTGTTTCTCTCCTTACTGGTTGCCTGTGGAAGAGGTGACCTCTGGGCATTCCAGGCTGACTCTCTCTATGGAGAGCAGGACCTTTAAATTCTTCTATAACCCGAAGTGGGGACCACCTACGCTGGGGACAGAAATCACATATAAACCAGTATACCTGATTGAAAACAGGTTCAAATCTGTAACAACCTAGAGCCAGCAGAGATTAGATACCTTACTGCAGCTGCAGGGCCCGGTGTAAAGTATTGAAACTGAGGCTTGCTGGGAGGGCAACACAGTGGGAAGAATCTTGGCAGTCCGGGGGTCCAGACATAGCAGAACTGGACATAGAATCCAGTGGTCCTGACTCTTGAGGAGTCACTTGACCATCCCTTAAATTGTGACTAGAATACATATTTAAAATGCAACCCATCTCCACACACTCTCTCACCTTATTCTAGCTGATTCATAAGGAATCTCAGACAAAACTTGGAAGGAAAGCCACTAATAGTGACCAATATACTCCACTCTGGGAAAGGATTGCAACATATCCAGCAGCTGCAGATGAAAACGTACAATTGAAAACAATTCCAGTTAGTTCTGTGTGGGAACTTCAGCCATGTTCTTACAGCCCTAAATTTAATCACATGTATTCAATGCAAAGTTTTGATTTTGTATCCCTAGACTGTAGTAGTGATGAACCTTTTATCTGATGTCCTAGTGAGGAAAGAGATGCTCCGTTGACTTTAAGCTGTAGCATCAAGATGAACAGAATGCTGTTAAGTTCCCCTGTCTATTATGGACTCCCTTCAGAGCGCATGGTTGAATACTTTGCTGAATCACGACTAGGACTGTAACCATAACCAGGAAATGGAGTAGAGTAGAGGAGTCCATACAGTTGATAACAACTTCACTGTATAGGTCTGATTAACCAGAGAAAGTTTTAACTAACTAATGGATACTATGAAAAACCTGAAGTCAGTAGCAAAGGAGACACCAGGCCTAAAACTCCATTTGAGTCTTCTGCTGGAGATTCAAATCACTAATCTACTAGGACACCAGGAGAGGGAAAGACAGTGATTAACTTTGGGAGGCCATGTCTGTCCTGTATCAAGTTATAGGCTGATACTGTGAAGAGATGATGGATTTGTCACTGCTTGCCACCTTCACCCCAAGCTCTCATACAGTCTCTCCTGGGATGTTGCAATGGAGCACTGTTGGCAAATTGATTGTAGCAACACAGCTGATAGGCCTCTTCCAACACAGGATAAGGTAGTTTGTAGCTGACTGAGGTGAACCCTGTTCTTCCCCTATTATTCTATTTTTACATGCTAACACATTAAAACCCACAGTGTCTCATTAGCAAAGATCATGAGCTAGATTTAAACCATTGCAACATGAAGCAGGCTTGTTTTACAGTGGCCAGTCATTGGAGCCAATGATTTCCCACCCTTTTGGTCATATTCCATGGTTACAAGTATATTCTACAATTCATTATGTCTGAGGGAGAGTAGGGCCTCCCCAGTCCAGAGGTAGTAATTAGGCTAAAATGAGCCAAGCTTTTCTAAATTGAACTGGCAAAAGATACCCACTGTTTGTTCTTCTTGTAGAATATCCAATAATGGCCCAAGGAGCCAATCCTGGATGCCTCTTTTCAGAGGCCACAATTTTTTCCCCCCTTCCAACCACAGCCCTCAGGGTGTCAGACAACAGCTACACAAGCTTCTATAGAGAAGAAATGGGGCAGAGGCAACAAGTAGTGATTTCTGCCTGGACAGCAAGAGCAAAACAGCGTAAACTCCATGCTCTTATCTCCCCAGGGGAGCAGAATGCTGGAAGTGTCCTTGAAAAAGGAAACTGCATCATTGACGCAGCACATAAAAAAAAAGTCTACACATGGGTGCTTGTTTTCAACCCATGCCTTGACAAGAACATTCAAAACCAGCAAGAGTGATGAATTGCCTTGCTACTGGTAAAGAAAGACCCACTTCATTATGCTGTGAAGGCCACAGTAATCAATTCTGGGAACACAGAGGCTGAACCAAGTCCTGTGGTTCTCATTTGAAAACAAAACAAACAAACACACAAAAAATCAGGTAGAAGAACATTTTATTCCAGATACTTTTTCAATGTGATGGCCTTTGGCTCCACATACTTTGCATTCTGCATGTTTTAATGTATTAGGCTAGGGACAAAAGTTACACATAAACTGGGTTAAGTGATCAGAAACTGGTTTACACCTGTAACAGAACAGATGTTCAGTGCACATAAACCAGTTTGAAAATGGCTGAAACTGGTTTGAGGTAAACCTGGTTAAACATAGTAACAGTCTTAAGTGATTTTGGCCAAACCAGTTTATGCAATGTCTGTCCCAGACCCCTTCCTGGTTTAAGTTAAATCAAAGTCCTCCAGCATCCCAGCTGCTTTGCAACTCTGGGCAGGACTCTGCTCTCTGGTACAGCCCAGCAGGCCTGGGCCCCCCCCGCCTCGGCTCCCTGGCTGCAGCTCTGGCAGAGACTGCATGTACAGCAGGGTCTGCCTGGCTTCCTCCTGCTTCTCCCCACTCCCCTCCCTGCTCAAGAAGGGATCTCCCCCTCCCCTCTGCCTTATATAGCCACCTCTCAGCATTAGCTAGCAGACCACATGCTGGCTACAGTCTATGCTATAAGAGACAGGACAAAGGCGGACAGGACAGTGTTGGCTTAGGGCTTTTTGGAGCTAATCAACAGGTAGCTTGTAGTGTTCCTCCATCCCTTCCTTGGAAAAAGTTGTTTAAGAGCTTGAACTAATGGAGAAAGGCTTTTGTTTTCTTGATGGGCTGATAAACACTGAGTTAGGGGTGATAAACACTGTATTATAAACTCCCTGCTGGGGTTGTCAGGAGCAGGGAAGGGGAGAGATCTCCTACCTAATCAGAGCATCTTGCGGGGGCCTGACCACCCTCTCAGCTCAGCACTGTGAAAAAGAAGGGAGGGCTGCTCTAGCACCTGCCAGCTTCT
The DNA here is from genome assembly GCF_052110815.1 of Crocodylus siamensis. Classification (NCBI taxonomy): domain Eukaryota; kingdom Metazoa; phylum Chordata; order Crocodylia; family Crocodylidae; genus Crocodylus; species Crocodylus siamensis. The sequence continues at coordinate 223,498,090 of NC_143396.1, read as the reverse complement.
AGCCTCAGCCACTGCAGGCATGTGCCTGCATTTCTTTAGTACAGAGGGGATGTCTGTGTGGTTTCAAACCTGTTTAGTCTAGCCAGGTTAGACTAACCTGCACAGATTGAATCAATTCAGGCTCAGGCTTTCTGAATGTCTGTCCCTAGCCTGGGAGGTAAAAACTGCACTTTTAAATATGCTGCAGTTTTTGCCTCATGCCACTGATTGGCCAAGAAGCCCCAGCAGCCCAACCACTTGGCTGCTGCTGATCAGACAGGAGACAAAAACTGCAGCATATTTTAAACTCTGGTTTTTGCCTCCTGGCCAATCAGCAACAGGCAGCAGGGCCACCGGGGCCCTCAGCCAATCAGTGACATGGCCGGCAGGGGGGAATGGGGCTGGGGGAAGTAGCAAAGAAAGCAAGATTAGAGGAGCCTCCATGCAATGCACTTCTGCCACAATTTAGTTAGGCCCCTAATAATTACATATTCTGCTACTTACCTACTGTAACAGGCTCTGCCTCCAAGGGCAAGTTGCAGCACCCCCTACAGGCCACCCTATGCCTATTCTCTTTCTATAGTTTCCCAAATCCAACCTCACTCCCTTTCCTGCCTTGCCTTTATGTTGAACTTAATCTTTTTGGGAGGCTACCTTCAGAGAACCAGAATTTAGCTTTGGGTGTCTTACCCCATCCAATTAATCACTAGCCTGCCAGTAAGTCCATCCCACCTCCTACTTAGAGCAGGGCATTCACTGTCTCTCTCAGCACCTACCCCTCCAGGTCCTGGTTGGACCACCTCATGGGGAAATTATCCCTCCAGGCCCTCTTCTGTGTTCTAGTCTCTTTCTCAATGCCCCACACCACAGTCCAGGCTGCATATGTTAAGCTTTAAGCCAACAGATGAAGACACCAGCATGCTTCCACCACCTTCTCTTTCTATGGTGGCTCCCCAACCCTGTGCTAGATCTTTGGAATATAGCCCCCAAGCTGTGGGGTACTTCTCTGGCATCCTCTGTAATAGCCCCTTCTCTCAGGAACCCCTTCATGGCCTCCCCTTCCCCCACTTTAAGCAACCCTGAGTCATATAGTGCAATACAAACTCTATACAGCAACCAAAACCAAACACATGACTGTTTTTCCTTTATACAACCCCACAGAGCTCCTTCGGTCATGAGAATCCAAGTGTTGGGCCCTGGCCACCAGCTTTTATGGCCCTTCTCCTCCCTCTTCTGGTCACTTTACCTGGCTTGCTGTTAGTAAGACCTAGGTGCCTCTAATTCCCCTATTCAGCAACCCAGTGTTGTATTGCCTGTGATCTGCAGGCTGAGTCCTGGAGCCCACTTACCTATGGTACCTGCACCTGCTGCCCCTTTGCAGTTGGTATCCTTGCAGGCTGCCTTTGCTCTGCCATCATAACTGGGGTTCTTCAGCTCTTTTCTGGTAGCCTATTTTCTGCCACCCTGTTCTTACTTCATCCAAGTACAGGGGGAAGGCATTCTGTGTTATAGCCACATAGGAACCAGGAGGAACCAAACAAGATCAAAACAGGGGTCCAGTATCCTCTTTCTAACAGTGCTGAGAAACAGATGCTGCAGAGGAAGGTTCAAGACAGCCGTATAATGGACAATTAAAATATAATCTGCCCAGACATGCACTGTTGGAATTAGCTGGAGGGTTTCCTTTTATGGGTGACAGGGAAGCAAAACTGGGAGCCAGGGACTGAGTTTTCAAGTTTTAGGGCAGTAGGGGGGCTAACTTTTTTGCCAGGCATGCCACAAATTAGCCCCATACCTGCCCCAAGTGCCATTTTGATCCCCTTCTCTGCTCCATCTGCTGCTCTGCTTTCTGATCCCTGCCTGCTCCGCTGCTCTGTTTCTTTTCCTGTGCTCCAGAGATGGCACCAGCCTCTTCCCCTTGTGGGGGCTGAGCTGGGCTAGACAGAAAATTGCAGGGCTGTGCTATACATCTTCTGGCCAAACATACCTATTCATTTTTTAACAATACCCACTTTAGGTGCCGTGAATCTACGGGCTGTGGACAGGAGCTGAGTGGGTGCCAGTGCAGGGTGGGTGGCAGCAGCAGCTCAGGGGAGAGGTGGGGGGCTTGGATAGGGGCTGGCAGGGGTGGTGCTAAGGTGAATTTTGGGGTGGCTATAGCCCCCAAGCCTCCCCCAGCCCCACCCGTTGTGCTCCCTGCCCTGTTGTGCTGCTTTCTTTTACTTGCTGCCCTATCTGCCACTGCTGCCTGTCTCCTCCCTGACCTCCCACATGTCACACACAAGGCTGCCCTTGCCACTGTTGGCACTCCTGCTACAGGTTAGCCGCCTGCTGTCTTAGGGTGTTGTCTGTATAGTCTACTGTTGTTTTGTATCCGTGCATTGTTTATTATTTATTATAAGCTGCTCTGAGTCATTGTAGATTGGATGGGATATGATTCTTAGTAATAACAAGAAACACAATAACAATGGAGGAAATAGCTCCCTAACTGCAGACAGTTGATGGTTAGCATTTACCCTGATGTATGAGAGTTTTTATCCATTGTACTAGGATGACTTTACAAAGACAGTAAATGCCTTTTGACTAGGAAGGCCTTGAACTTCCAAGTGGATGTCTCTGCCACAAACCGCTTGTGCAGAAGGCAGTACCAACAACCATATTGCTCCCACTTTGCCCATGGGATGGCAGATGGATTTTAAGATAGACTTTTTTAAGCCCCAAGGCAACAATGCAGCAAATGACTTAAGCATACACTTAAATGGGACAGCTGTGTGTGTATGTAAAATTAAGTGCATACACTTAGGTGCTTTACTGAGTTTGGGTGATTAAGCTTTTCCTGCAGCTGTCCCTAAAATATAGAAGTTCATCCAACTACAGTGTGCACTTTGGCCTAGTCCTTTCAATTTATAAACCCCCCCCCGAAAATATTGTTTTTCCCCTAAGACTTTCATTTTGAAGCCCAGTTCACCTCTGTGCAAGGCTCTCTCCATTTTGACATCAGAATATGTGGTTTTGTTTCAGGTTAACTAATGTACGTCATTTCTAACTGCTTTTGAAGTGTTTCTGTAATGCCTCAAGCACGTTGGAACGGGGTAGGGTGGGTTAAACATATAAAAAGATTATTCTCTGTGCGTGATACCTTACTTCACAAATAAGCGTTTAACAGGACTGCTTCCAGAGTATGTTTCTGACTCAGTGCTGACAATTGCATGAATTTTTGGTAGCACTCAGCAAGAAATCGGGGTCACAACGTGATTGTATTACTTCAGAGTATTATTGTACTGAGTCTCATAAATAATAATCTGTAAAACTGCAGAAACTCAAAAGGAAATAACAAAGGCATAAAGGAAAACTACAGAAAAGGAAAGCAGCAAAAGAGGAAAATTATGGCTAAACAAGACATAATAATTGCAATTTTTTTCACAAAAAAACCCACAGTAAATGTGTGGGCCTGGTCACTGGGGAGTTTTTATTTTCCATGTATTCAGTAAAAGGCAAACACGTTACAAAATACATTTTAATTTTAATCAGTTATTTTTGGATAGATGAGAATTTTCCATTACAAATATTCATTAGGTTTCTTTGAAACAAGATGCTATTGTGGAAGGATCATTTTTCTCCTGTTGACTTGCAAGAGAACATCAAAGCCACAGGAATATTCATTCATTACATTTTATACAATGCCGATTTTTTCACTAGTAGTCTCAACACCAGCATTGTCGGAGCCATTAGTAAATTACATTTAATAGTGTAATTTGTTTCTGTGTTTGTTTCCAAGGGGCTTTGATCTTAGAATTCAAACACCACATATGTCTGAAATTCTATCTGCACTACTTTCTTTCCCAAACAATTATCTGTAATATATTGTTATAAGGGAAGATAGATAGAGTTATGGGTCCCAGAACTTTCCAGTACAAGGGTCTGTTTACAGAGTTATATTGTTTAAAAGCCAAATTTGCCTAGGATCCCATCTGCATTGAGCATGCCTCACCTAAGGGCTGAAGAGGCCAAGTGGGACTTTCTTACAATTGTGCCTTCCTGGGGCACGTCCCCACGAGCAGGAACATGCACTTCCCTGGGCACAAAGGGCAGCGCTACAATATGTGCCGCTGGTGCTTGTCCCTGGGAAACGCTCATGCATGCCTGCACAGCACGTTACCCTGGGTGGGGTAGGGGAGGCTGGGGCCAGCACCCAGGCTGACCTAAGCAGCCTTATCTGGGGTTCTGAGGGCCTCTGGGGGCTGCAGCTGTAGCAATCCAGCAGCACGGACCCTGGGCAGCAGCTGGAGTCTGGCTCCAGACAGCTAGGCTCCAGTTTCTAGCGGTGTATGCTGCTGCCATGTGTGCTGCCCCACTTCTTTTAAGGCATCGGTTTTTTTGACACAGGGATCTCCCATTGTCAACCCCAGAATGAGAGTGGGGAAATGGAGCAGAGGGGGTTCAGTCTGGGGGGTTTTCAGCCTTCACTGGATGGTGGGCAAGTGTATTCAAGCCTCCCACCTCCCAGGTTCACCCACCAGCACTGGCTGGGGAACACCTAAAACAATTTCTCTCTGCTCCCTTTTCCCTCTCTCATTCCGAAAACTTCGCAGCTTCACAGGGGCAACTGGTTGCAGGCTGCAGTCAGCAGCTAGATTCCCCTCCCTCTTGGAACCAACAGTGAACTTCTGTTTGGTCCAGGCAATCATTGTAACTCAGATCATTTCCTGCAAAGCGTTCTCAGTTACAATGGGGAGCTGCACTTCTGTCTGCACCCATACAGCCCATGAGCCAGATTCAGCCCACAGAGCCACTAGATCCAGTCCACAGAGCTTTGCTTGTACCCATGCCTGCACTGGAGTTGAGCAGGAAGGAGCTGCTCCGGGGTTGGGAGCTGGAAGCTGTGCCCAACACGACTGCTTCTTCTTCCCACCCTTCCCTTCCTTCTCCTTCCCTCTCTTCCCCAGCTTTGGCAAGAATGTACTTTCCAGCTGGAATGAAGCTGTGCTGGAGCTGGGTAGAGAAAGTGGGTGGAGGTGGGGAGAAGCAGGAGCAGTGTGGAAGCAGCTTCCAGATCTCCAGGCCCAGCACAGCTCTGTGCTGCTGATGTTTTTTCCCAGGCCCCATGCCCCAGCTGCAGTGTGAATGCAGCTTTCACCTGGAATGGAGCTGAGCCAGACTGAGGAGCTGGAAACTTCTTCCATGCTGATTTCTGTTGATCCCTGCCCGGGCTCCCTTCTCTACCCAGCTTGGACCTGGTGCAGCACCACTCCAGCTGGAGAATGTGCTCACACTGTACCTGGAGAGTGGAAACCTGGAAGAAACAGTGACACACAGGCCAGTTCCCAGTTGTGTGGCTCTGGCAGGGCCATAGGAAAAGCCCCCTCACCCCCACCACCAGTGATGCCCTGTCAAAGCTAATCAGCCTGTATCAGAACCAAGTTGTTCCAGCCCATAGCTTGAAAAAGGTTGTTGGCCCCTTCTCTACTACATCCTTCTAGGCCTCTTTAGTAGGTGTTGAGGGCCAGGACCCTACAATCACTCCACTCCACAGAAAAAGCATCTGTAGGCCAAGAAAGGAAGTAGACACCCTGACTTAATGATGGCTCTCTGTGGTAGTTCTTCCTCCTCCTCCCATGGCTCTTTGTAGTGACAGGTCTGCCCTGGCTATGTGACTCAGCAATGATGAAGTAGCAGCTATAGAAGGCCTCAGCTGTATTTAATGTTGTTTTAATTGGGAAGGAACTCAGCATCAGAGGAGGGCCCAAAGGGGACACTAATTTTGTGATACCCCAGTTGTTTGTGTTCCTAAGTTGAGAATCATTGAGTCCAGCTGCTATGGCCTTTGCTTTTAGTGGCTGCTGCTCAGCACTTCTAAAATCAGGATTAAGGTTTCCCAAACTGGGGTGGGGGAGTGTCTAAAACAGAGGCACTCACAATCAGGGCCACTTTTGCAAGTCTAAAGTTTCATAAACAGAGAAGCTTAAGATCTCCCTTCCCCCCATCCCTGCAACATTTCAACACTGGGGCTATAGCCATAATTGTCCCCCTACCCTCCTACCCCATCTTAATTATGCTACTGTATAAATCACTGAGGTTAAGAGATGAAAAGGTAAAAGTGAGACTCTTGCAACTCAACTTTAAAAAAGAATAAACATCAAAGAATGCAGCCTGATTTTTTTCTTCCATTATTGTAGGTGAGTAGGTCCAGAATGGAGAATCAAGTTATACAGAAGTAAAGCTAGTGTAAGTGAAAACAGAACTATGCCTCTGAGGTTTTAGTATTATAGCACCACACAGAAATAGGGCTGGAATGGACCTCAGGAGGCCACTTCATACAACCCTCAGCTTAGAGCAGGATTGTCTGTCTAAACATCCCAGACAAAGGTTTGTCTAACCTGCATTTAACGTCTTCCAACAATTGATACTCCACAAGTTTCTCTAGACAGTCCCAGTATACCACACTCATAGCTAGAAAGTTTTTTTCTGATGTCTAACCTATGTTTCCCTTGTTGTAATCTAAACCCATTACGTTTTGCCCTTTTCCATGTGGACCCAAAGCACAATCAATTGCTGTCTTTTTTATACTATACAACCCTCTTTGTATCAGAAACTAGTTACCACATCCCTATTCAGTCTTCTCTTGTAAAATTGAAAATGAACTGTAGAAAATGGGTCTGGAACTTACAAAATGACCACTCTACCAGTTTAAATGATTCACTCTTGCCCTAGTCAGACTATCTAAGGACTCACAGGGATTACGCCCACCTCCTTTGAATTAGTAGCTCTGTGTTTTGCTGATGCTGCTTCTTTTTTAATTTTATGAATTGATAGGAAAAGGGAGACTGGAAGGATGAGTGAATATCAGATAAGAAATATATCTGAAGCTTCTTCTTTATAAAAAAAGGACTGAAATAATAGAAGGTGCTACGAGTCAGAATGAAGATGCTTTGAAAAAGCTGTTATCCTGTTCCTTCAATAATGGGTAAGGCTTTGCCAAAGGCTGACATCAATGAAAAAATCCAACGTCACCTCAAATGTGTAAGTGTAGTCTTCAGACACCTGAAGAAACAAGTGTTCAAAGATCACAACATCAGATCCAAAACCGAGTTCATGGTTTATCAAGCAGTCATGACCCCAACCTTGCTGTATGGAGCTGAGATGTGGACAACATACAGGAGACACCTTAAGCTGCTAGAGAAGTACTATCAACACTGATGGAAGAAGATCTTTCAAATCCAGTGGGAAGACAGACTCACCAACATTAGTGTCCTCTCACAAGCAAACACTATGAGCATTGAGGTGACGATCATCCGGCATCAACCTCACTGGGCTGGTCATATTATCTGGATGTCTAACTCCTGATTCCCAAAGCAAGTTTTATTTTCCCAGCTCAGTCAAGGTATATGCTCAAGAGGAGGGAAGAGAAAGAGTTTCAAGCATGTCCTCAAGCTCAGCTTGAAAAAATGCAGCATTAACGTCAACTTGTGGGAGACTGTCACCCAAGATCGCCCCAAATGGAGGAAGAGTCTACTGCAAGGATCTCAGTACTTTGAAACCTCATGATGACGAAAGAAGATGGAAAAGGTGGAGCGGCAGAAATAGCACATCACAAATCAAACCAAGAATCCAGAGCCACCCACCCTGCGTGGAAACATGTGCCCAAGTCACAATAAAACCTGTTGATGCTGGATCAGCCTCGTCAGCAATCTTCAGACCCACAGATAAGGCAATCATGGAAGACAATCATCCTCGCCTGTGAGGGACTGCTGCTGATGAATGCTTTGCAGTTTCAGATTGATGGCTATCAGCTGAGATATGAAGCACTGAAACAGCAGCAGGAGTTTTTGCAGGACAATGCAGGGAATGAGCTTTTGGTGGGGGTTGAGATTTGTAGTGGATTAGTTGCTGATCTCCACTGGATTATTTTCCTCAGTATCTGCCAAAAGTACCTAGAGAAAGAAATGCCCCCCCCTTAAATATATTTGAGCAAAAATCTAACTCATTACAAACTTAAATGCAACATGCTCTTAGAAGAAACAGGAGAAACACTTGGGGTGACAGCAAATTTCTTCATCCCCTCCTGCATCTTCCAAAGAATCCAGCCACGCTTACCCTTTCCTTCTTCACATTTAAAACAAAGGAAAAAAATAATGTTGTTACTGCCCTAACACTTTTACCATTGAAGGACAACACTGTTCATAGCCTTTTAGAACTGTGCCTAAAGACAGACAGACTATTAGTAGACTGATTTTGAGTAACATTTCTTCCACATGAAAGCCCTAGACTCACACACTTCAGAAGTTTGAGTAAGTTGAGATCCAGAACCAAATTGCAGTGTAGGTCCCTCTCATCTTCTGCATCCTTTGCTGTCTTGCCCAGAGATAGTTTAACCGTAAACATTGGGTCATATGTTGTTTTCCTGTTAAAGCGGCTGACTGGGAGGTCTCTGTGAATTACTGCAGACCCATCCTTCCTATAGAAGATGCATTGCAGTGTCCTCCTGGCTACCCAGCCATGACTCCTGATACAGCTCTGTGGAATACTGCAGTGCTACTAAGAGCAAACAAGGGGGCTGATGCCAAGAAAGCACATTTTCACTGACAGACATGCAATCCTCTGCTAATTAACTTTACCCTCCTGCAGTGTATAGGGACTGTTAGACTTGGCTGCTACTGAAGGATGAAGAATAAAGGGATTACTTTTGGGGTATAATGTTTTGGTGCTCTTTGGACGTGTGTGTGTGTGTGTGTGTGTTCTTTGGACGTGTGTGTGTGTGTGTCAGAGAGAGAGACAGAGAGAGAGTGAGAGAGGAAGGAACCCTTACAGTCACCATAAGACTCTAACCACAGATATTACATTCCCAAACAGTAATCCTCTCTGACATTTACCCTTGAATGGTAAGCTAGTAAACTCTGCAAATGGCAAAAAGATGATGGGGCATTTTATGTGCGAGTCAGCTACATCACAAAATGGTTTAGCACTTGAAAACTGATTCCTGGAAAGAATTTTGCAAGCTTTGAGATGCATCTGCAGAAACCAGCTCCTTTCTGTGGCTCCATTTTCTGTACTTTGAGTGAAATCCTGAAGTCCTTACTTAACTTTTGCTCCACCCTTACTCAGGTAAAATTCTCTGATGTCAGAAGCAGCTTTGCCTGAATTGGGACTAGGTGACAACTGAAATGACTTGTCACTGCAGAAGAAATCTTAAAGTGCTTCTTCAGGATACAGTTCTCCACTAAGTTACATCAATGCTGTCCAAATGTAGGTCATCAAAAGCACCTTTTTGCTTTTGTGGTCATGGCACAGCACCTTTGGTGCCTGCCACTTTAAGGGCCTAGAGTAGCAGCAGGGCAGCCAGCAGGTGCAGGCCAGCCCTGGTGAGGCAGTCGTGTGAACACAGGAGGGCCATGTGATTGGAAGAGAGGGCTGATCAGCCTCCATTTTAGATTCAGGCCCTCAGGACTGAGGCAGCAGTCTGCTGGTGACAGCCAGAGGAACACCACCTGGCTAGAGCTACTGCCCACAACATCTTGGAGGTAAGGGCAGGAGCTATGGGGATGGCAGGAGGCTCCCGGTCCTGAGTATGATTTGAAACTGTACCCTGCTGGGGAAAGATAGCTTGGTGGGACTGCCCATGGTGGGGTAGTTCCCCAGAAATGCCAAGCCAGCCAGTTGTCTTGCCAGTGAAAGGCAGGTAGGGGAACTTTATAACCCCAGGCCCCACAACTTAGTGGTTAGTAAGACAGGCAGTGGTGTTAGGCATGTTTCTGGACACCTGAGCCTGTGGGGTATAAGACCCCAAGGCCCCAGCATGGGGCAGAGTGTTGGTCCAGCGAGGGGGCATAAGATCTGTGTTTGGAAGGGGCCCAAGAAGATGGACCTGTTTCAGAGGGAGTGGGCTAGCTGCTCAGAGACCTGACCAGAGGGACCCTCAACTGGTCAATGCTGGGGCCAAGATCAGAAGGGTCAAAAGGGCCAGAGTTCCCACCACGAGGGATGCCTAGAGCCAGGGGGCATGGGGTTCTGAGTGGCCTAGAGGTGGGACCAGGGCCTGTGTGGCCAGAAGTCCCAGAGAGGGGGCCACTTCTGAGAGGGAGAAGGGTTCAGGGAGTAGACTGCCTGATTAGGAGGGATCTAGTTGGGGGCCAGACTGGAATGTTATGGAGCCCAGGGTGGGGCTGGAGCCATTAAGCACTTCTGATGCCATCTGCAAAGAATGGGGTATAGTATAGGAAGGTTGGAGCCCTAGGCATTGGGGCATTAAATAAGCAGCCTCCCATATTGTTCATCAGGTATACAACAGTAAGTTGTGGCAGGTGAGACAGAACAGACTGCCATAGATAGAGGGGCAGGCAGTATGGTGACTGGCCACAAGTAGGCCCCTTTGTCACAGTGGTATTTCACACCTAATCTTCACCAGCATAAATGACCACAAAGTATGGGACAGTGGAAAATTCAGTCCTTTGTATTTCAACATTTTTTCTTCAGTTCCTTTATTGCCAAGGTATTAGGCGGGGGTCCCTTTTATATACATAATTTTCTCTGACATTTAGGCTTGGTGTCCCTTGTTATCAGGCATAATAGTCTGTGGGTAGTTTTCTAGAATATACTCAGGCTTGGACCATGGACGGTTTGTGGAACCAGACATTTATATCCTAACTGGATTTACATAGTCTTAATCCTTTAGTAACTGAAGCAGATAAAATGAATGTGTAACAGGGGGTCTTCCCGGGGCTGGTCAGAAGTTGGCCTGCCTGCCTGTTTCTGGGCTAATCGCCTGCCTCTCTCCTCTGCCATGCCTTGATGGAAAATGATTAAGATATTACCCAGGTGGGAGGCTGTCCATTTCCTGCCCTGATGCCAGGGGGCATTATCTGTGGCTCTGAACCTCCCCTACACTGCAGCCCATGCCTCTCAGATGGCATCTAAGTTCTTGACATCTCCAACCCCACACTGGGTCACATAACTCTCCAGTCTGGGCCCTAACTGGATCCCTCCTATCAGGCAGCCTACTCCGCCCTCATTATGGGTTGCTTAGCTCCCTGCACTCTTCCCACTCTCGGCTGTGCCCCCCTGCCCCCCGGACCTTTGGCCAGACAGGCCCTGGCCTCACCTCCAAAGCCAATTGGAACCCCAGGCCCTCGGCTTTGGGCATTCCTTGCAATGGGCCCCTGGCCCTTTTGACCCTTCTGGTCCTGGCCCCAGCGTTGACCAGTTGTGGGTGCCTCAAGTCAGGGTCAGGACCAAAAGCCTCCTAGCCATCCCCATAAGCTCTTGTCCTTACCTCCTAGGTCACAAACTGCTCTCCTTCAGCACAGAGAGCTGGGCAATAAATGGACACCCTCATCAGGCACCTGTCCTCTCCCTGGCTTAGCCCTTAAAGTTGCAGGCACCAACAGTGCCCTGCCACAGAATACAACACTGAGAAGGGATCTTTTGGAAAACATCTTAAAAATGGGGGGTGTCTGTATACATGCTACAGGGTGGGGGAAGCTTTTTAATTAGAGTGGCTCTTGGGAGCTGCTCTAATTAAAATGCCTGCAGGATCTTGTGTATTCAGTGTCCTACACTTCAAAATGGTGGTGGGGGAGTTTTAGTTAAGGCACCTCTGCTGCCATTTTGAAATGTGGGAACATTGAATACACATTGCACCCACCTGGCTTTGAACGCCCACTCACATGCTGCCTTGGCCCGAGCTGTAAAGGGCATGTGTTCGATAGCTTTGTGTAACCCCTGAGGTGGGCATCATTTGCCTTGGAGACCACCTCCAAACTCGCCTGCCACAACTTTGAATGTAACACCAGTGGAGGGGGTATCCTCTGAAGATCCCTCAGGAGTGGCCACTCTGCTGGCCGGATGTTTGTGGGGCTCCACCCCCCCTACGCCCCAACCTTACACCAACCTCCGGCGGGACACCAGGTCTTGAAATGGCCAATCCTCAAGGTTTGTTGTTTCTTGATTTTGCTTCCTCTTCGAGGCACTGTACTCTATCCCCTCACTTTCAGAGTGAGGGATGGCAGGTTAGCTCAGCCACTGTGTCTGGAGTCCCCTGAGACTGATAGGCTCCACACCTGAGGCCTGCACGGGCTCCCTCGCACCAACAAAGGGAAGAGAAAAAAAGAAGAAAAAGGAAACAGGGTCCTATTGGCCGATCCTCTCAGGTCTCCTGCCTGTACTTGGCAACGTTCCCCCCGACGCCATTCCCTCGGAGTCTCCCTTGCCTCTCCGTCCCCAGCCTGTCTCCACAGCCCAATACCTGGAAGCGACCGGGCAGGTGGACCTCTGTTTCCTGGGGGTCGGTTGTGGCCTCCTTCACCGGGTGGTCGTCATCTTCTTCACACTGCCAATTATCGCCTCCAACGCCACACTCCCCCGGCGATGTTCAGGGTGTGTCACCCCAAGCGCTCCTCCCTCTCCAGGGTTTGGATTTGGTACCACTGGTGAAGGGAGCCCCAGCATCCTCTGCTGCCACTCCCTGTCCGGGTTGTCCTTGCTCACACCGGCGCAGCCTGCTACTGGCATGGAGAACCTCCGCCACCTCTCTCGCTCTCCCCGCCTCTTTGCTGGTGCCCACCTTTATTCCTGCCAGCTGGTGATTCCCTGTGACATCACCCACCGGCTTTAATCTTATAAAGGCATGGCTTGTAAACCGCGCAGGGTCTACCCTTTGCTCCTCCGGTATTGCCTCTCCTGCAGGTAAGTGATTGTTTCATTTTTTATTTCTTTTTGTGTTCCCCTTCCTGCCATGTCCCACAGGCGTGGCTTCCAGCTCCCTTCTCTTGCTGTCCCCAGGACACACATTACAGTGTGGCTGCTGGAACATTCTAATTAGCAAATTAATGGAGTCTGTTCTGACACATTCCAAGTAGAAGGTATCGGAGCAGGTGTCCTGCATGTGTACAGGCACCCTGAGATTCTTTCTGGCCTGTGTGTGTGTTCAGTCAAGATCCTATGGCACATCTTGTGATAACAGGCATTTGCTACACTATCCTTAAACAGAATTTCTTCCCTTCCTTGTACTGGTGCAGGCTGTTGCATGCTGGCCAGGTGATGACTTCTGCATCGGGTAGCTGCACTCCAATATCATGGTAGTATTGGAAGAGTATGAGAGGCTCTAGGATTCTGAAAAGTGGGGTACATCACCTATAACACAACACATTTTCTCCAGTTAAAGAGAAATGGGATGCTTTACTAATATGGTAAGGGACCAGCACTATTTTATTCAGTTTAAGATCAAAGCAAAAACATATATAGCTATTGGAATGTGCACTAATTTTCTAGATTATATATAAAGCTTAAAAAAAAAACCCCACAACCAACTAGGCAAAAAAAAAAGTCAAAATAGTTTACATTACTAATCCTGTAATCATTATACATATATGTACATTTCTTATTCAAATTCATAAAACAAAAGCTAGCCTTCTTGAGCATCTTGACAGTGCCTCCAATACTTCACTATCAGTCATTTCTACACCTTAGTTAATATTACCATACCTGAGTTAAGTTTTTTAGCTAGAGCTAAAAACAGCCTTCTATTTCACAGCTTTGAAGACAGACATTACCAGGAATAGCTCACAGGCAGCATAATTGTAGAAGAAAGGATAATTTGACTAGTACAACATCAAAACCATTCAAAAGGACAGAGGGCTGTTGATGCTTGTGACCTCATCAAACATCTTCAGACACACAGATAAGGCAACCATGGAAGACAATCATCCCCAGCTGTGAGGAACTGCCAATGATGAACACTTGTGGAGACTTTAGCGATTAAGATGAAGAAGGAAATGATAATGAGCCATAAAGTCAATTAACTCTCTCAGCCCTGCTTGAACAGATATGCAGCTGCCCCTCCCAGCAATTGCTTTTAAAGTTTGGGTAGAACAGGAATCAAAGTAGGGGTGCTATTCCCCCCCCACCCCAACCATCTCTGGTAGTATTGTAACCAGAAAGAATTTGCCCGTACAAATTTTACAAAGCCAAGAACTCCTTAGTCAACACAGATAATCCCACTGAAATACAGTGAGGAGTTGCTCATCTGAGAAAGGTAGAGACCTACCAAATTCCCAGCGGAAATGGGGTGCGTGGCATCTCCTTTAATCTTGCAGGTTCCCCTGCATGCCCCTCCACCACTGACTGGTGGAGGGGCTGTGCTTGTAGCTCACTCCTGAGCAGTAGGGAGGCAAAAACTGCAGTTTTAAATACGCCACCGTCTTTGCCTCCTGCTGCTGATTTGGCTGAAGGCCTCCAGCAGCCCAGATGCTTGTTGCTAATCGGCAGGAAGGCAAAAACCATGCCACGTTTATAACTGTGGTTTTTGCTTCCGTGTTGGGTGGGGCCCCTCTGCCAGTCAGTGGCAGTGGGGGGAGAGGCACACAGGGGAACATGAAAGATTAAAGGAGCTGCTGTGCACCCTACTTCGTGAATTTGGTAGGTCCCTAGAGAAAGGATAGCCAGGATCGGGCCCCAAACTTGGGATGTTTGAGTAACAAGACCTCTTCATAGGTATGTGAAGACCTGTTCAACTGAGGTGGTACTCTATGATGAACTCCCTCTCAAGATCAGAGTGTCCTGACAAATCACTAGAGCAGGTTTGCCAAATGCTGCCAGGAACACCTTTATGGATTTTTTTTCACTGTAACAAAACACTCATTTCTCTTGGGCCCCAGAGACTTCCACCTATGTCCTCTGCCATGCTGACTGTGTCTCTGTAGTCTCCCTAGATGCCCAGTGTACATAAAGAAATGCAATCTTTTTGCAGAATCTGCTGCATGTGTTCTGTTAATATATAACTGGACCTCAGCCATCCATTCCCAATGTTACTTGCTGCAAATTTCTATACTGGATTGCTAGGGATGTCAGGCAAAAAAATAACCTGGTCTGAAAGGAGCTGTCTCACAAAAAAACAAACTCCTACTGTTGCCTCAAGTAAAGTTCTTCTATCTATGGTGTGTGGTGACCTGAGAAGTTTCAATGGCACCTGGCAGAGATCTTACTCATTTGTGAAAGTAGTAGCATACAACAGATGAGACCGAGGGTTGCGTTTATGGAGTCATATTGCTGCAAAGGGGCAGCTGGGACATTCATAGAAGAGGCATATAGGATCTGTCTTTGCAACGTTATCAGTCTGAGGAGCTCAGCTTTCACAGCACAGGGGGAAGGGGAAGTCTGAGGACATAGGAAGGGTGCAGTACTTACTTCTGTTGCAGCAGTGCTCAAAATATACTATACACCTTCCAACACAGAGGAGGCCCAGAGCCCACCCTAACCACAGGAAAACAGATGCAAGGGGAGGAAAGAGCTACAGCTTGTGAATACAGTGAGCAGGGTGAGAAGATGAATTCGGATTGTCAATTATACATTAACAGTTGTTTCAGTTGTCTGCATTTCTTTTATGCACAGTAAACTCCCCTTCCTATACCACGTTCACCATCCAGAACCTCCTCTGGCCCTACTACACCCATTCCTAGTTTTAATGCTACTGTCCTCATTTCACTCCCATGCAACATGTAACCTCTTCACCATGCAGAAATGCACAGATCACTCATAGGATAAACAAGTGTAACAGAGAAGTAGATGATTCAATTAGCCAGTTTGTTGTGGTATCTTCAGGGGGGATCTGAATAAGGAAAGATCTTTGTGGGCCAACTCAGGACAGCATTCTACGTGTAAAGGTCAGTTAAAGGGAAAGCAGGCAGGCAGAGTTTTGGCTTTATTGAGAGATCAGAGGGGATGAGGGCAAGGCACTATAATGCAAAAGTCGAAAAATAGGGGCATTCTATGTGGTCTTGAAGGTTATCAAAGGAAGCTGGAACTTGCCATGGGGGAGAGGGAACCACAATTTAACTCTTTAAACGGGTAATGAGAGACCTAGTATGCACAGTCATTGAGGAGATTGTACTGAGTAGCTCTGTCCGCGTGCAGATCTACAATTTTAAATAGGGCTGCAGATGGTGCAGTGCCTTGTCACATGTAACACAAAACACATTTTTCTCCAGTTAAAGAGAAACTAGAAGATTTACTAATCTGCTAAGGGCCAAGGGCTATATTATTGTTTTAAATTGAAGCAAAGACAAATATTACTTTATTAGAACATGCATTAATTTGTTGGATCATATGTATAAAAAAAATCCCATAACAAACTCGGCAAAAATAATCAAAAGATGCTTTTCCTTCAGTCCTGTAGTCATTAGAATTAAATGGTCATCTCTTTCAAATTCATAAAAACAAAATCCAGCCTTTGTGAGCATCTTGACAGCGTAGTCAATGCTTCACTGAAAGTTTTTCCACATCTGAGTTAATGTTCAACTTGAGTTAAAATTTTGACACCTGAGTTAATGCTTTGAGCTAGGGTTAAAACTAGTCATTGGGGCAGTGGAATAGGTGCTACATTACCAAGAGCAGTTTAATAGACAGCAGAATTACAGAAGATTAATGGAATTTCAAGACCATTAAAAAAAAGGAGAGAGGGCCATTAAGACCTGTGGAATTAGGGGTTTAAAATGAATCAGGTAGATGATAATAAGCCATGAAGTCAAGTGAATCACTCACCACTGCCTGAATAGAAATGCTGCTGTCTGACAGGCAGGAGATTTTAACCTTTGAGTGGACCGGGAATCAAAGGGGCATTAAACTGCACACTCACTAGATCTGCCCTCACTATGTCTTGTATGGACTGGAATGGAGCAATGTGGTTCTTAGGGGAAAGAGGAGGATCCTGTAATGACTGAGAAAGGAAATTCTGACTTGGTGCTTGTGGAGGCTGCAGCAAAAAGAGCAAATCTGGCTGCACTGTGAAGTCAAGTTATAACTCAAGTGCAGTCCCTAGCTTGAGACCTGTCCATGTACAAGTGCTTCATTCTGGTGTGATGGTGCTTTTTGACTCAAGTTGCCTGGATCTTCAGGAGGTACAGGCTAACATCAAGTAAGCAAAGCTTACCAATTGCTCACACTGCCACTTTCTAATGTGGACACAGGCTACTGTAGTTCAAGTCCTCCAGTGCCTTCCTACATTTCCACGCCCTGCCCCAACATGTGTCCAGAAAAGATAAAGAAGTGAAACTTTGAAATAATTAGAACAAATAGAGTTAATGAAGCACTAAGAACTGTGGAAGGTGTTTCCAGAAATCTAGTCACACACGGAGAAGGATAGTACCAGTGCAGACACAGCAAGCTGATGGTTATTTCTAACTTGAGTTATCCTGTAAGGGGAATAACTTCACTATAAACGACTTGTGTTAACTCACCAACAAAAACATAACTGATGAAATGCTGTGAAGGAAGAAGGAGCAATAATTAAAAACAGCTTAGATTTTGTCTTCACTGTTGAGAAAAAAAAGTGCATTCTTAACTTGAGCTGGCTAACTCAAGTTAACTAGAGATAAATCCTAGTGAAAACAGGCAATTTGTAATATTTACATAAGTTGCCAGTTCATGTTAAAGCCTAGCCTCCCCCACTGATACAGTGGCTTATGTGAAAGTCATCAACTCCTTGGTCTTCATTAGGATTCAAGTCAGTTACCTCAAGGGGCACCTCCAGATGAGCGCTCATGTACAGCTCATTCCCCATGCTGCTGATTTGCAGTGCACAGAGGGTTTATAACACCAGGAGATCTTGGTGTCAAAAAACCTGCACCTTAAAAAAAGTGGGGCAGCCACACTCCAGCTGCCAGCTCACCATGTCAGCTCAGCCTCTAGAGTCCCCAGGACCCCAAATAAGGCTGCTTGGGCCAGTCCAGGTGCTCCTCACCTGGAGCAACTTGCTGTGCACAATTGCACATGTGCACGGACATTTCTCAGAGACAAGTAGCAGCAATACAACTTGTGCTGCTACTATTTGTCCTTGGGGAAACACACATGTGCGCTTGTTTGTAGGTATCTAAAGTGGCTAATTTGAAACCACACCTTTTCTCCAAGACAACACCCTAGGTATGTGTAACAAAGGAGATAGAAAGGATGATGACCCCCATTGTGGAAAATACCAGTGCCAGAAAGAATGCGGATGATGAACGAGAAGGGAGAGAGCAGATGAAGATAAGGGGTTCAGTTTTACCCATCTTAATTATAAATGAAAGGTAAAACAGCTGGGAGCAGATTCTGGAGGAACAGGTCATGGTGGTAGGATGCAGCAGATGAAAGCAGGTTAGGAATAGAGAGGTAGATTTATGAACCAGCAAAAGAGACAATATTTGAAACCACAAGCAAATAAGCTCACATAGAGAAGAACCTAGAACAGACCCCCAGGGACTCGCACCAAGAGGGAAAGAGGAAACCAAACAAAAAATGGCAGTAAGGGAATAGTAGAAAGCAGGGTAGATTTGCCCCTTATAGACTAACCAAAGTATAGACATAGATCTCTATTTTGATTAGTCTATAAGGGGCAAATCTACCCTGCTTCTACTGTTGCCTTACTGCCATTTTTGTTTGGTTTCCTCTTTCCCTCTTGGTGCGAGTCCCTGGGGGGCTGTTCTAGGTTCTTCTCTATGTGAGCTTATTTGCTTGTGGTTTCAAATATTGTCTCTTTTGCTGGTTCATAAATCTACCTCTCTATTCCTAACCTGCTTTCATCTGCTGCATCCTACCACCATGACCTGTTCCTCCAGAATCTGCTCCCAGCTGTTTTACCTTTCATTTATAAATAAGATGGGTAAAACTGAACTTACCCTGCTTTCTACTGTTGCCTTACTGCCATTTTTGTTTGGTTTCCTCTTTCCCTCTTTATATATATAATCTCTAAACACAAGCTCCTTTCATCAGATGCTGTGAAAGGACATGCAGAAAGCAGAGTAAAAGAAGGAGAGCGAAATTAGAATACAAAAGGCAATATATACTGTAGCTTGTGGTATATATACCCATCTACTTTGGTTAGTCTTTAAGGGACAAATCTACCCTGCCTTCTACTTGATTTCAGACTAACATGGCTAACTACATCTCCCTACTAAAGGAACAGCCAGAGAGGCAGGAAAAGAGACTGTCAGGTGGTCCCCAAGGATGGCAAGAACCATGGCAGGGCAAACTCTCAGGCAGTTAGGAGGATCAACCATCTCAAAAGCAGTAGAGAAGTCAAGGAAGATGAGGATGTAGCAGAGGTGCTAACATTCATCTAGAACAGGGGCCAGCAAAATACGGCCCACGGAACAAATCCAGCCCACCAGGCAATTTCATCCAGCCCGCAGGCACCCACCAGTTAACTGTACCCTACCAGCCCACATGCTTCGCTCCCACCCTCCTACTTGGGAGGGTCCTGGCCCAGCTAGCACACACAACTGCCAGGGCACCTGCTTGGCTTCCCCAGCCTCCAATGGCTCCTCTTCACATCCCTGCTGCAGCGCTCACACTGATCAGCAGGTAGGGAAGCCGCAGGTAGGTGGGAGCACAGAGCATGGGGCTGGGGCTGGGGCTGGTGGGAGTGTGGAGCCCAGGACCTGCCCCCAGTGGGACAGTGGGAGCACAGAGTTTGGATGGGAAGGTGGGGTGTGTGGGACCCCCACCACAGCCTCCCCATGGTGCACAGCCCCAGCCACCACCAGCGGCAACAGCAGCAAGTGGTGGGCCCTTGGGGTGCTTGTGACCTGGGCAGGTGTAGCCACTGGACAGCCAGTTCTGGGATCTGCATGTGGCAGGAAGGGGTAGATCCAGGTTTGCCCACCTATATTGTGCAGGGCTCCCCACAGCTCACATGTAGTTCCAAGGACTTGCATGCCACAGGGGCAAGCCCTGTGTGATGGAGCTGGCAGCCTGGTCCCTTTCCCTGCACCACATGCTGCTCACAGGACTCTGCTGGGGAGTAGGGCTCTCTGCCACTTCCACTGGAGTCCCACGAGCTGTATGTGGCAGCAGGGAATGGGGAAGGCGGCTGGCTTCATTGTACAGGGCTTCCCCCGGTGGTGCTCAAGTCCTGGGAGCTGCATGTGAGCCTGCATGACAGAGGCAGGCCAGCCTGGCTCCGCTCCTTGCTGCCACATGGAGCTCCTAGAAGTGGCTGGACCTGCATGCTGCCTGGTGACCGTACCTGCACAAGCCATCAGCACCCTAGGGGCCCATCACGTGCTGCTGCCGCCACCACTAGTGGCAGGGGGTATGCATCATGAGGAAATGTGTGTGTGGGGAGGTCCCCATACCCCCACCCTCCTTCACATCCCACACCCTACACACATCCACACCCTCCCATAACCTTCCCACATATACACACACCCACCCCCCATACCCTACAACCCCTCCACACAGCCACACCCCCTCACAAACCCCACATGCATCCACACCCCGCCATACACACATACTCACCCCCCCAACCACACCCCACACACTCCCCCCCACATATAATATACAAGAGTAAGATTTTATTTTTGAGCTATTATGCAATCACCTTTCTATACATTATGCAATCACACACCACACACAAATCAGGGAAAAAAAACTTTAAAAATAAAATTAAAATATAGTAGTTGTTTGACTTTTAGTATATGATTTGATTTTTTTCTGGCTCTAAGATAGCAACCCCCTGCCTCCCAAAAGGAGTACTTCTGTGAGTGCAAAAGGACAGACTGCTGGTGGTATAGGTTGGTTTGGGGGGCAGGACTTCTGGCAGGACTACTGTTGCCTGGGTGGCTTAAAAGCAGCATCTGCTAAGGGTGGGAAGCCACTGGCTCACCTTTATGAGGGACACGGCAGAGGCCTGCCCAAAGGGCAGCACTAAGAGTCATGCTGCTTTGACACTAGCAGTAACTGCTGCAGCTCCTAGGAGTACACCATGCCAGTGGTACCTGCAGCCTTTCCTATGAGTGCACCCCAGTTGGAATGGGCACAGTGGAGAAAGGCCAAAGGTTTGGTCTTTTGGCCTTCCTCTGTAGTGCAGGGTATTGTCCACTTCCTAGAAACATCTGATTAGAAAATAACCTAACAAATTCCCTGTTTAGTGCTCTTTTCTTTCCTGTGTCATATTGTAAGATATTTTTACAGGTGGCTGTGATGTGTGAGAAAGGTCAGAGTGGACACTCTTGTAGACTTTTGGGGCAAATAGGCAACTGCAACACAGGTGACTGGATTTAATGGTCCCAGAGAGCTTTTCCAAGTCCTATGTAACAGTAGTTCTGGATGACAATTGCAACCTTGCTACTATATGAAAGGCATTAGGCAAAATTAGTTACCTAGCGTGAGGCACTTAAATAGCCATGTCTTATGATCTAATCTTCAGAAATCATGGGCACCTGCAGTTGATGGGAGCTACAGCTAATCAGAAAACTGCCCCATTTTTATTAAGCTGCATAAAGCAGGATTTGCCAGACAAATTTACATTCCCATGGCTGAAAAACAGGCTCTTAGTAGATGCAAGGTATGGACACAGACTGCGAAAGTGACCGTTGGGGAAACACAAAAAATAGCAACAACTACAGCAGATCAGCAATCCAGCAACAGAAACCCCAACATACAGAAGTTCAGTATGAATTGATGCAAGAGATGGGCTCCATGATATAGCTTCTAATGTATCTGGCTGCCCATAGGCCAAAATTTTCACTTGGAACTGTTCCACTGGTAAAGCTGGGGCAGCATGAACAGATCTTGTGAGCACTACCTATCAAGTTTTTAATCGGATATAGGTGCAAATTGGCTCTCAGTTGTGCTTACCTACAAATAATGTGCAGTTTGCTGTCTACACAGGCCTCCCTCATGCAGATTTTGGGTGCCTGTGTTCTAATCTATAAGCTTTGATCACTGTAAAGTTGTAGTTCTCAACTCGTGGGTTGTGACCCAAAAGTACGCCATAAGAATATATGAAAGGGTTGCAAACAAACTTTAAAAATGGATCAAACAACTTTAAAAAATGGATTCTTCTTTAAAGGAGAAGAATGTGGGAAACTGCAGCTTTTCCCTTGCTGGCTGGCAGAGTTCCAGCCTGCAAGGGGCTGCTTGGGGCCCCCATGCCCACACCCCTACCCGTCCCACACAGCAGGAGGCTGGTGTGTGGGATGGGCAGCGGGTCGGGAATGAGGGGCACTGGCCCGGTACTGACCATCGATATTTACAAATGGGTCTCGGTACAAAAAAGGTTGAGAACCACTGCTGTAGGGCCTTGGAGTAACCACCTACCTATCTGATGCTGTTCTAGACATCTAAATATGCACAGTGTAGACCAAAACGGTCCACCGGGCAGCCTGTGGGCCATTATAGCCAGTCTGCCATTCAGTCTCCCACTGCTGCAAAGAACTTGCAAAAACTCTCATAGAAGTGTGTTTTATAGAAGACAAAACTCTTCATTCCAGGTTACCAGGTGTCCTTCCAGGAACTTATCAAAAGTCTTGAGTTGGGTTTAAAATAGCCACCTGCTCTATACCCCTGCTGTGTCCTTTCTGTCATTAGGGTCCCTTTCCCTGAAAGTACAATAGCATAACCTTGGCCTGAATCTAGCACCTCGGGCATGTAAACCTCACTCTGGTGATAATACTGGTAATACTACCCCAAAATAGATATGTGTGCCTCCAAATATACCTACAAAATGCCCAATAGAATGGGTCCTTGACCCTGACTGGATCTGCATGCTACCACAAGATGAAGATTAAATGACAACAAGTGGAAATAGTTAATGGGACAACAATCGGACATAATTGGAAAATATAAAAAGGACAATTTAGAACATGTGAGCAGAATACAGCATTTTGGCTCAGACAGGAAGTTAGGGAGTTGGCCAATCCTCTGACATCCCTCAGGTCTTTGCTTTCCAACCCACACTGCTTCAAGGAAAGGAATTCTGCAACTCTCAAACTGCACTGCTCCAGGGTCACAGGAGACAGATACAAAGGCATGCTGAACCTTCATCTTGCTGGACCCCTGCCCTGAAGAATTAGATTCTTCTGATCTGGAACAGTGTTGAGGACGCTTGGGGGCACATCAGAAATGACCTGCAACCATAAGGTCAATATCACAGTCATGGGCTGATTTGGCCTTGTAGAGGTTGGGGTTCTGTTAAGAGCACAGGCTTAGGAGACCAGAGCTGAGGGTCACCATACCAGGAATCTGAGATCTGAAGCCACAGGTCGACAAACCAGGAGTCCAAGATCCAAGGAAGGTCACAAGACAAAGAGGCCGCAATACCAGCAGTCCAAGAGCCAAAGCTGAAGGTCACAAACCAAGTATCAGTCAGAGTCCAAGGAACCAAGCCAGGGATCAAGATAGGCTCATGGCTGAGGCAAGCCATTAGTCAATCTGGGAGGTCCAAGCCAGGAATAGGAACAGGAACAACCAGAAACCAGCAAGGCAGGAACAGAGAAATCCAGGACAGAAGCAGGCAGGTGCAAGGATGAGAGCAGGGAGAGGTGTATGCAAGAGCTAGGTACGAATTCAGGTTGGAACAGGGCACAGGTTCAGGCTAGGAAGAGGGTCAACGGGAGCCAAGGATCAGGAACAAACCTAGGACGCTCAGAGGAGGTGTCTACATGTACGCTGGACTGTTCAGTTGCTTAGCAAGTACTAAATGACTGCGCAGTAACTGACATTACTGTGCAGTCCTGACACTGCAAAGGTTTTTTCCCAAGCTACTGTGCAGTAAAAACAAACAAGCATCTGCTCTATATCCCTGCCATGTCCTTTGTCATTAGGGTCCCTTTCCCTGAAAGTACAATAGCATAACCTTGCTATTGTAGGACCAAGCTGCTACACAGTCATTGCTATGGCTACATAGCATCTCATGTAGACATGTCCAGTGTCAGGAAGCAAGAGCACTAGGACCAAACAGAGGGAAAAGAAACACTTCCTGGTTAAGAACCCACAAAGCATTGTGAGGGCTGTTAGTTATACACAGAAGCCAGGGCTGTTAGTTATACCACATTAACAGGGGCAGCTGAGGGCACTCAGGGAGCAACAGAGAGTCCCAACCCAGGCAGCCAGGACCAGCTGGGAGAAAAACTGAGTGGCCTGCATATTGTTCCTACCTCAGCTCTATTTGTTTAAAGCCAGGAAACCTCACGAGGGATCATTTGCAAATCTGGACATTTTCTAGCAAGAGTAGACTGCTAAGCCCATTTTTCAAGTACTCGGAAGATTTTCTATCGTTCTGAAGAATACCAGCTCCAAAGCCGTAGTTGTTATCTCAACCTCTCTGTACCTTAAGCCCACCACCAGTCAACCAGAGAGACTCCCAACCAATCTTCACAAGGCTGACATGAGGCTTGTTTTATCAATTTGCATGAAGCACTGAGATCCTTGCGTGGAAGATACTACTGAAGGACAAGGCCTGTTGTTAAACAAAACATCCAGAAAAACCCCACCATTTCAGACTGGTGGCACGGAATGAATTGGGAGCCAGGCAGCCATTACAGAAAGAAAAATCCATCCCAAGTAGTAACATTAGCCTGTTATGGCTAAAGGCCCAGAAAGCTGCAGAGATATGCAAATGATGCAACACCTCAACTTGCAGTGTTGATGAATATTCAACAGCTCATTTGCATGGCACAGCTTTTTTGATAAGTAGGTTATTTTTATGTTCTGCTTCTGCTCCCTTGCTACAGTATCAGTTGCTCAGCTACAGTGACAAGCACACAGTAAAAAACTTTACTAGATAGTGAATACCTAAAACACCTGAATTAAAGCATAAATACAGATCAAAACAAGACACTGGAAGCTCTTGTTTAAAAACTGCATTTCCTGTTAGTGTTATGCAGTGGTGCCCAACCCTCCAGACCCGTGAGCCAGATGAGTGGCATGGGGTAAGTCTGCAAGCCAGGTCCAGTGTGGGGGTGGTCCACAGGTGCAATTTGGCCACATACCAGCTTGACCACACACCAGCACAGCACTCTAGCCAGTGTAACTTGCAGCCTCAGCACTCAGAGGCCTGACAGGAAGTTAGGATGAGTTGCGTTAACCTCATCCACAGCTGGTCTCTGTAATCTTAGCAAGGCCGTTTCAGCCACGAATCAGAGCAACCTACATGAGACCATAATGACTAAGAAAGGTTGTAGCTGGAGCATCTCACTTGCCTTCCCTCTTTTAACGTTTGGTCTCTAGAAGATTTAGACTCTTATTAGGACCCCAAAGAACACAGCGTTTTGCAGGCAAGACATTTAACATATCTCTTCCCATGAGCGAGGGCAGGCAGCTGCACTCCAGGAGGGCCTCTCTCCTGGAAAACAGTAGGCAGTGTTACATTCACAACATAGGCAGGATAGGGCCACTTTACCCTATCCATTGCCATAGCCCTTCCAAAGTAAGCCCTGGCTACTTTGAGAGCCACCAGCCAAGTGGATGCTGCCAGAAGAGCAGGGACTGCATGCGTCTTGTGCCAGTGTAGCCTCTTTCCACTTGGAAGGTCATAGGGGACTGTGACAAGTGGGCAGACCCTAGGTGAAATAACCCCCAGCTGATGTGAATGTAACACGTTACGTCAGGGTGAACTGCTTGGAGTCTCAGAATCCTGGATCTAAAAGCATCAACTGTTGCCTGAGCTAAAAGACCCAGTTCTGTTTGCTTAAAGGCCTTTAGCCCCTAGAAGGTAATACGGGCAACCCCTGTTTACACTCTTTCACTTAGCTCTATTTTGCTATAACGCTCATTTTGCTTTCATAACTGATTCCACTTAGCATTCAGCAAGTTTTGTTATAACACTGGGGGTCTTTAAGAGAAGGCTGGATAGGCGTCTGGCTGGGGTCATCTGACCCCAGCCCTCTTTCTGCCTAGGAAGGGGGTTGGACTCGACAATCTGTTGAGGTCCCTTCCGACCCTAACATCTATGAATCTATGAACTCTCCTGGGGATCAAGCAGGTAGTGTACCTTAGTACCACAGTGCATTGGTGGTGCGCAGCCTCGTTGTACAATTTGGCCCACCCACACCCAGGCCAGGCGCAGCAGGGCTATGACTAATGCTATGACTCATGCTGGGGGAGCCCTGGATGCCAAACCCTGCTCCTGCCACCCGGAGTAACTGTGACCGCCCCCACCCCGCATGGAAGGGACCAACAGCACCACCTCCTTGGCCCGGGCCCAGGTGGGCAGCAACGGTACGGCGCTGGCCAAGCTGGCCCTGAACTACCAGGTGCTCCCATCGCTGCTGCTGGGCACCCTGGTAACGAATTATATTTATCTACATCAATTGCTATGGGAAAATGCATTTTGCTTAACACTGTTCCACTTAACACTCGTTTTTTGGGGGAACCAATTAAGAACATTAAGTAGGGGTTGCCGGTATATGGATTTCCCAAGGAGAATGGGAAAAAACTTCCAATAACGTCAGATTATAAAAAGCTTATTTGGGGCCTGTAAAACATAGACGTGTCGAGCGCTATTTGCCACGAAGTTGAACAAAAGCTCTTGTTCCTATTGGCTCCATAATTTTCTCTTCTAGGCTACATACTGGAACTGGGTCAAAGCTGTTGCATAGTGGGAGAAACTGTTGGCTTTGGAGGGGATTGTATGGCAGAAGAGACACTTTCATTTAATATAAGAGATGTGAGTCAAAAAGCAGAGATCACAATGAGATCCTTCTGTTAAGGGTCAGGGCAGGAGGGAATATTTTATTTGTGAGCTGAGGAACATGGATAGAAACCTGGAGGAATTGAAAGCAGAGAGAGCAACAGTTTCCAAAATCTCCTCTTGAACGCACTCTATGTTGCATCCCTTCAGAGGCCAGAATAAGCTAAAAACAGAGCACTTTTTAAATGCACAGTGTACTAGAAACCTGTGAGCTGCATTCATAATACAGAAAGGGCAAAAGTTCAAATTGAATAAGAGTCCCTTCTCCCTCAGCATAGGTTTTGGCAGAAGCATCACGGAGGAACAATACTGCTGACCTGGGAAGGCTCATGTTACCCACTTATAATTCCAAGTCTGTTAAACTTTTCAGGCTTTCTTCACCTACTTTTATTTTCACATGACTACTGAAGCAAAGCCTTGACCGAATTATCTCTGCCCAAGGGGATTTTGATTACAGGGTGGACTAAGACCAAAGGCAATGTGAAGGCTTACCAGATCCTGGTACATACAAACACATGTATCCGGATCATGATGCTAAAAGGAATTTTAAAAAAGTGTAGCTAACTGCTTTAATAGCAACCATTCTCATCTGGCAAGATCACTGGAACATGAACAATCTATGGCATCTGATCTGCTTATGCATGGGCACCAGCATAAATTATGAAATGCTTTATGCTCCCTTAGGATGACAGGTGTTATAGAAATACGTAACAGGGGCGTCTGAAGACTTGCCCTTCAATCCAAAAACACAGCCTTGGGCCACCCACTCCCAGTAGCCGAGGAGTGAGGACAAAATTGATAAGTCACAAATTTTTATTGCTGGTGAACTCAAACAGGCAATTTTAATCTATCGAGGAAGATACACGTACAAGCAAATATTAGGTTTTTGTGCGTTTTTTGATCATTGTTGTATGTAAATGTCTCTGCAAATTAGGCCCCACTCCCAGGCTCCTACTCGGTTGCCACCATGGCCCTTGGTATAATGCATTTTGGATGCCATTGTTGTGAGATGTTATCAGGACTACTTATGTGTAGTAAAAGGGAGATGAAGTAGAATGGGTAAGCCTCTGACGACAAGAAAGTGTTCTTTGTAAACATGAGTCAGACCTGCATAGCACGGTGAATACATAACCAGATTTTCAAAAATGTTTAGTATCCAACAGGTGCCATTAATAGCAACAGGAGGTGCAAGGAGCTGAGCACTTTTGATATTCTGGCCTATTAAAGTTGCCAGGGGTGTAATGGCATTAAAGAAGTCCTAGTGATAGCATGAGTCATGTAGTGGACATTTTAAGGCGATTAAAGAATGTATTGGGCCTGGTGGGCCAGTTCCTGGTGTACAACCTGCAGGTAAGGTGTGCTTCTGTGTATAAATCAGACTCCCATGAGAGTACAGTATCTGAAAGGTATTTGTCAGCATCACTGGTGTAAAATAAGCTTCCACAGATGCCACAGTGGTGCACCTGGGGCAACAGGACCCAAGTGGCATAATATATACACACATCAAAGGCTTCTTGGACTTTCCTTAGTGTGAACAGCAGATTGTTATGCAGGTATGCAAAAATGATGTCACTTTGTGGGGATTTCTAAAACCAAAGGACACATTGGTGCTGCTATGGATAGCTGCCTCCACTATAAAGTCTTAACCATGTCTACTGCCAACTCATACTGACATTCTTTAAATATTTGTTGCCAGCTCTGGAGACACAGTATTTCAGTGCAATCTGCTATAAGGCTAATGGTCTGAGCTAATGCAGACAGTGTGTGGAAGGCAGTGCTACACCAGAATCAAACAGAGCAGTAAGAGGGCTATCTGAATTTAGACGCTGCTTCTAGTTCCCCTGACACCATTGTTTCATGAATGCAACTGCCAAAGTGGATGGACATGTCCCACCTCCCTCTGTACTTCATCTACCATGCCCCCACAAATTTGACTCGAAGAACCACAGTTCTGCTCCCAGTGAATTACCCCGTGTACAAATTACACATCCCTCTCATTCACTCCCGATGACTATTTTTGCGTGGTTCTAAATCCTTGAAACCATCATTTACATGGTGGATAAACCAATTCTATTATTTCTCTGATTTCACAGTATCATCATCAGAGCATGAAAAACATGTTTCTGTTCAGTTTTTCTTTTTTCGCCTTGTAGTTTAATGAACTGTAAAATGTGAACACTGATACCTATCTGGGTAAGTCGGGTAGCATTGCATACCACAGAGCCAATCTGATTGACACCTGGACTCCAGAGCTTTCACATGTCCATTGCCGGCAATGGATGTCATGTGAGGAGGGGCCTAGACAGGAAAAAAATAATCATACTCTCTGTGATACAGAAAAGATTAACATTGCATGAATTGATTCTCGGTCATAAAAAAGAGCACAACCAACAAACCATTCCACTCCCAGCAACAGAGTTTCTTCTCCCTCTGGAACGGGATACCACATGGCAATGAGTAAGTTTATGGGCTGAGCACAAGCAGGACAGAACAGTCCAAGATAATCCAAGTGTTCCCAACACAAGAGACGAGACAGACTGTACAACTGCCCGAACAGCTTCATAGCATGAGCCAAGTTCATCACTGGTGCCACTCCTTAGACTTTAGTGGAATAACACCCGAAGTTAAACTGACCCCACATGTCTAATTCCAGCACACTCTCCCCATAAAGCTCTTAAGCAAGAAACATCTGCTGTTTTGGAAACTCCGTCCTTCTTGCTAATTACAACAGGCAAGAAGAATCCTCAAAGCAAAAAATTAATCCCTGGCTGCTAGAGCTATATATATTTCATGCTGCCCATCTCTCAAAGCCTAAGAGGTCATTCCTCATTGGCTGAATTTCAAACTATCCATAGCACAGCTAGCTCTTTAATGAACGTACAGCACTTGCAGACTTTAATTCTCTGCTGCCCCCCCCGCCACTGCACCCACATCCGAAGGAAGGTGAAAAACAGGTGAAAAATAACAATTATTTTTCTACATATCCCTCAAAATCAGGTCATACAGTATATCCCCCCTCTCCCTGCCCCCCCTGCCCAAGATAAGCTTTATGGAGAGGGTTTGCTTTACTAAGTTAAAATAGTGTGTGGGACAGGAAAAAAAAAATACTGCTTTCAGCAGTTGGAGAACACTGGACAAAATTGAAACATTGAAAATGGAAGGTAATGTAGTCAATCCCAGAGGACTCTATATGACTCCTGGTTGATGTCATAGTCACATGAGGGCCTTGACTTCAGTCAGTGCAAAGGGCTGCAGTCAACATTAAGCCATCAGTGTTGTTGGTAAGAGAGACATTCCTGGGAAGGAAGGCAGAAAACTGTGGTGATGTCTACAGTCTCCATTGGGTTTGCATGGTTGGAATGGAAGCTGGAACCCAGATCAGCCCTTCTGAGAGTTCTTCTGGGACAGGAAAGAAGAGATGGGAAGACTTCAGCTATTTTTCTCTCTCTTTTTGGCCCCTTTGCCAAGATTTAGATTGCACAGATTATGGTAGAATTCACTTAGCAAAAAGGGCCTTATATTAAGGGAAAAAAAGAAAGAAAAAGAAAGAGCTCTTTACTGAGCATCAGGATTGAGAATTCAAAAAGTGTAAATTTTATATAAATTCCATACGATGTCCAGCACCATAATGTATTGTGGTGCAATAAAGAGCCCCCGGGGAAGGCCAGGGGGACCACAAGAAAGGAAACAGTCAACCTCCCCAGTAGAGTGCCACTGCTAAGTTGTCCTCAACAGCAGATGAATTTTCCTTGGCCCTGCAGCATCTCAGGTCCCATGGGAGGTATTGGTTGCAAGCAAGCACCTGAATATTGCCTAATGGAATAAGCCAATCACTAATTTAGCTGGCGCATCCATGCCCATCCACTAGTGGGTTTTTTTGTATACACTTACAACTGTAGCATTTTTCTTATTTCTCCACATAATGTAAAATGTAAGTAATAAGACTGTTTTGTCCATAATAAGTTAAAATCAGAAACTACCTAATAAGTAGCTGACACTGGTCCTTGTGGCCAAAAGAGTAAAATCCATAGAAAATCTATTGGTTCCGCTTTTATTCTGGTATATTCCCATGCACACCGCATTATAAAGGAGTTTATGTAGCTATCATACAGGAAATAGTAGTCTCTGAAGCCAGAGATGACAGTTTCTGGCATAGGGGTGGGTTCTCCTAGTTTGTAAGTGTGGTTCTCAGTCATCATTCAATCAGTTTTGACATGGCCATTAGCCAAGGTGACAGTGGCAGTGGGAGCCCCTGGCTCAGCATTCTCATCAAACCGCAAGCGCAGTGTGTTCCTGATAACCAGCTGCTCCATGATGAAAGCAGCACAGAACCATGGGATGGCGTACTCAAGAGTGATGAGGCCCATGAAGTCAAAATCAAACTGTGAGTAGTCCCATGGGCAGGCATTGAACTGGCGCAGGATGAAGCCAGTGGTGAATTCCCAGAAATAAGTCCAAAGGGTATAAATGAGGCAGCGCACTATAATGTTACATTTGTCCTTCAGATACAGGTACATCTTCTCAACAATGAGGATGGAGGTGCCATAGATGAAGAGTGCCCATACACTGGTAACGCCTGGGAACTTCCAGTTAAAATTGACCACAAACTCCCAGGCAGCTGTGAACATCACCTCACAGAAATAACCATGAATGGCATAAAGGTACCATCGAGAGAAAGCAGTAAGGGGCTCTGCAGCAGCCATCCTTCCACACAATCTCAGCAGGAACTCTGAAATTAACAAAGACAGGGAGATAGTAAATGATGATATCGCATCTCATTGGGAGCAACATGCATAAATTGTCAACTCTGTGTTTTGTGGATGTTCTGAAACGTGACATTTCCTTTTTGATGAGCAGATAAAGTGAAGATACAAAACACTTTAGGTTGTTTAAATTTTCCTAGAGTGAATTTTAGTGTTGCGGGAAGGTGACAGAGTGCTAGCCTCTTAATCACAGATCAGGCAATGGCAGTGCATGCTGCTCTGCCAACAAACTTGGATCAAGAGGGTACTTAGTGGTAATGAGGAAGATAAAAGCTACAAAGACTTTCAAGTTCTGCAACTGTAAATCAGCTTATTGGAGGCAGGGAACTAAGTATTATGAAACAAACAGAGGAATCACCAAGGAGTAAGAGATATCCTTTAGTCTTTTCTGGAAATAGCCAGGCCCATTATGGGGTAGATGAGGTAAGCAGAGCACTCGAATTGTCTTAGATGCCTAATGGGTTCCCCATAGTCCCTGTCCCCAGGAAGCTCAATTGAGCAAAATGGGGATTTGAGGGTGTGCTTTTTAATGGCTTTGAAAGGAAACACCAGAGGAATAGTCTCAGATACTGTACCTTCCCCAATTCAACAGAACTGTTATTGTCTATTAAGAAATTGGCAGACATAGTATAGCTGAGTTTTGGGGAAACATTTGAAGCTGCCAGATTTACTATCAAAAAAGGCACAAGAGAACTACTGTAATGCATTCAAATTTGGCTTCAGAACAGGGAAGCACAAAGGGTGAGAATAAAAGGAAACAGCTGAGAAGAGAGAGGGGGAGTGGATCACAGGAGGTCAGAACAAGAACTGTTTTTCTGTGCCCTAACTTCAAAGGTACAGAAAAAAACTTTGGGGTAACAACTTAATCTGGGGTCATTCTAAACAATTACCGCTGACACCCAACAAATATTTGTTGGCATTTCACTTGTCTTAATTGTTGTTTACCAAGTCTACACACAGGCCCAAGTTCATTGCAGGCACAACTCTACTGAAGTCAACAGAGTTGCACACAGGAGGAATTTGGCCTCAGTAGCCTCCCTGCACCTGGGGCTAATAAAAAGAAAGGTAGGGCCATGGCCAGGTCAGGTAGGTATAGCTGAGCCAGACACCAAAGAGGTGACTGAAGGAACCCCAGGGAGATTAGCTAGTTAGGTTTAGGGTACTCAGGCTAACTTAGGGGCTGGGGCAGGAGATCAGCAGCTAGATTTAGGACTAAAGACACACTTAGGGGGAAAAACTAGGGACAAACTGGGGAGGCAGGCAGGGAGTGAGAAGAGGATGAACCTAGCCACACACGGGGGGAAAGCTGAGAGGGAAGCCTGAGAGTGACTGCGAGTAGGACAGTGGGCCAGGGAGTGCGGTAGGAGTCTTGAGGGAGGAATGGGAGGGGGAAGAAGCAGGACTCTGGGGCAGGAGGCCTTGCATCCCCAAGGCCTTGTTTCTCTATACCAGTGGTCACCAACCAGTGGATCTCGATCCACCAGTACAACCAGTGGCTCTCGATACACCAGTAGATCTTGGAGTCTCTTGGAGTTGATCCAAGGCTGGGGTGGGGGGCTGAGTGCCTGTGTGCATGTACGTGTGTGCCCCAGCTCAGCAGGTCAGTCTGTGGGGGAGGGAAGGGGTGGGAGCTAGATCGAGTCCCCTGTGGTGAGGGACAGTGCCGCAGAGGCAGGAATGGGGTAAGTTGAATGGGGCCCTGGCTGGGTGGGACTTACCTGCTTAGGAGGTGCACCCCCAAATATTTTTTTCTCCCTCTGCCTCAATCTGCACTCCACCCCCTGCCCCCTTTCCTTTCCTATAGACTTACCTGCTGGGTGGCAGGGGTGGGGGGTGGCAGTGGCGGGGGGTGGCAATGGCGCATGGTAGATCTTGGGTTGCTTTTAAATGCCAAGGTGATCTCCAACTTAAAAAGGTTGGAGACCACTGCTCTACAACATACTCTGCAACCCTTTCCTAGGTGTATCACATGCTGCTCCCCATGTTCTTTGTCCATGAGAGAAACCCAGACAGGAGGCTACTATCACACCCCTGCTTCTAGCTATTTCACATCCTGGCTCTCTTCCACAAGACACTGACCCCGCTAATGACCTTATGCTCCTCTAGGACTCTTTTTACACCCTGAGTGCATCTTCACAAGATGTTAGTTGTGGAGGTACCCAGTTAGCTCTGCAGTAAACATCTTGGTGTCTACATGTGTGGCGCTATTAGGCCACAGGCAACTAATAAACTGCACAACAGGTTAGTACATGTAAATACAAGCGACTATCCTGCTGTGGGAGCTTTTTTGTGTGCAGCAACACATGTGTAGACACTGACCCAGCTGGCTGGGGCACAAAGGTGCTTCAGTGTGGGGGCTGCCTGCCAACTAGCCCTGCACTGAAGCACTCGCTTGCCCCAGCCAGCCCCTCTGCAGCATGCCAAGCTGGCGGGGAGCAGCCCTGGGCTGCCAGGCTGACCACCAAGGGCCCACTGCCAGCCAGGGCTGCTCTGATCTGGCTTGACATGCTGAGGTCCCAGGCACATGTGTAAATGTACGCCTAGGAGCAATAATCTCCAGCGCAAGAAGCACTGGAATTTATTCATGTGTATTAATATGCATGTGTAGATGTGCCCCCAATGATCAAACAGTCTAGCCAACTCCCTGGCAGGCTTCCTGCTTCTGGTATACTTAAAGAAATGTCTATTATTAAGTTTTAGGTCTCTAGCAAGTTTCTTCTCAGATTCTCTTTTAGCTTGCCTTATTTACAGTTTCACATTCGACATGCCAGAGTTTATACTGTTTTTTATCTTCCTCATTGGTACTTAACTTCCACTTTTTAAATACAGTCTTTTCTTCCTTACAAAGTTTCTTTTGCTCTGCCATTTAACTATGCTAGCTCCTTTTTAGTCTGCTTTCTAGTTCTTCTTTTTTTTCCCTTTGATTTTAAGCATGCTTTTACTCTGCATCTCCCATATGGTGTTCTTAAGCAGTTCTCAAGCTGCTTGCAAGTTTTAAACCTTCTTTGGTAACCTTTATAATTTCCTTCTAACTAGCATCTGCATGTTTGCATAGGTTCCCTTTTTTAAAGTTAAAAGCTACCATGGTGAATTGTTTTGTTTTTTGTCTCCTCCTACAAGGATGTCAAATCCCATATATTGTGATCATCATTATAGGGGGTCTCAATAATTACCTCTTGTATCAAATTCTGTGTATATGATTTAGGATTAAATTAAAAATAGCTGTTCCTCTTGTTGATTCCAGGGCAACTGCCTTCTGAAATAATTTATTTATGGTGTCTAGAAATTTAGACTCTGCATCCCTCTGGGGTGAGATATATCAAGTCTACCTGAGGACAACTGAAGTTACCCATTATTATTGTTTTTGCAGCCTCTGTCAACTCCCTTAGCAATTTTAGCTCACTGAAGCCATCCTGGACCAGTGGTCAATAGTATATCCCTAGGAATATACTCTTCCTTAGAGACTGAATTTTTACCCCCACAGATTTTATGGTACTTTTTTCTTCTTTTTTAATGGTTAAAAGATCTTCCCTATTTGACTTGATGCACATAGAATGCCACTTCCCCATTAGTACAACCTACTCTATCATTCCTATAAAATTGTACTCTGGTTTTACAGTATCTTACTGTTTTTTCTCAGTCCACCACATTTCTGAAAGATCTATGTCATTATAGTCAATGAATGCCAAGCATTCTAGTTCACCCACCTTGGATACTACACTTCTGGCATTAGTATAAAAGCCCTTCTACTTTTTGTTATTGCCTAGTTGCCTACTAGTGTCCTGTTTAATTCGGAACTGTCTGTTTTTGCTGCTCTTCCCTATATTTTACTTGAGACTTCTCAACCTATTTCTTATCTTCTTTGGAAAGACCTAAATTGTTAGGAATTCACCCCTAAAGGATGTGTCGGTCTGAATAGTGAGCATTTCCGCACTTGTCAGCTTTCCCCAGTTTTCAGTTTAAAGGCTGCTCTAACACCTTTTTAATATTATGTAACAGCAGTCTGCTACCACTCTGGTTCAAGTGGAGGCCATCCCTCCCGCACAGGTTCCTCCTGATAGATTTCCTGGTTCCTAATAAACCAAAAACCCTCCTCTCCACACCATCTCCTCACCCATGCATTGAAATTCTGCAGTTTGTTTCAGGTACCAAACACTGGAAACAGGCATTTCAGAAAATGCTACCATGAAGGTGCTGAACTTTAATGTTCTCCCTAACAGCCTTAATTTAGCTTCCAGGACCTCTCTTCTGCACCTTCCTATGTCACTGGTGCCAACATGGACCATGACCACCAGTTCCTCTCCAGCACTCCCAACAAGCTAGCCAGTGTGTCTCTGGTGGGGTCTGCCAGGCAGATTTAACTAGGCAAGGAGGTCACCATACAGTCCTTTTATGTATCACACACCAAACTTTCTGTACTCCTGATAATGGAGTCCCTTAATAAAACCTGTCAACTGGACTCCTCTGAAGGACTTCAGCTGGACAGCAGATGCAAGCCACAGGGTGCTTTTCCTCCTCTCCAGTATGCTGTGCTCTTATCCCAAGATCTTCATTTTCCTCAGAAATACTGGGGTTGCCAGAATGGAGATGGGGCTGCTCTATTATGGACTTCTAGGTCTCATCTAAATATTTCTCTAGCTCTTTCAGCTGCGCCAGTTCAGCTATTCTAGTCCGCAGGATCTACACTTGAACAAGTTGCTTTCCAGGTTTGGGTTTTTTGGTTTTGGGAAGGGGAGTGTGGTTGGTTGTTTCTTAATGTTATGTCCTATTTAGCTATATCTTATTCATCTTTTTAGAGAGGCAAGGACCTGTATGGGTGGGATCTTTTATTGGATTAACTGTACAGTTGGCAGAGACTTGGACAAGCTTTCAAATGTGGCACATTCTTCTTCAAATGCACTGCATTCAAAAGCTTGCCTAAATCTATCCTGACCAAGCAGCTAGCCTGGTAAAATATCTCCCCCCACAAAAAACCTTTCTTCTCATATATTTCCTGGACCATTGTGGCTACAAAGTCACTCCAACACTACCAAATGATTTCTTTAGAGCAAGGCTGAACTAAATAGAAGTAACAGAGCAAGAGCTTGGGAATCTAAATATAGACTTAACAAGACTACTTAGGTGGGGCTTAAAGATGTTAAATCCCAAGAACTCAATTTTTATTTAAAAATATTTATCACTACGGCCTGAGTTCTACTAGACAAGGCTGAATTCAAAGCAAAAGCTAAGTTTTAACTACAACACATGCGGGCAATATATTAGTTAAAATTACAGTCATGTTATGAAATACAGCCCTCACCTGGTTCCAAATGCTAGCATTTCCAACCACAAACTCACCTCACCTGCTTAATTTGGTCTGTTCTAGGGAGACACTTATTATGAAACAAGCTTCCTTACAAACTGTCCTTTTGGTCTCTCCCATTCACTTGCCCACACTCCCCAAAGGAGCTGCCTTTTATGGTCTTCTGGTCTCAGTTAGCTCTGCCAATGTTTTAGGCCCAGGCAGCAACTCCTCGTCCAGAAGCCACTCAGTAAATACCTAAAAGACACTCAGTAAACATCCAGAAGACACTCAGCTAACACCAAGGGTAAAGACAAACATAATATTCAAAATGTCTCCTTGAGCAATGGGCAGAGGCATAACAAGGCAGCACAGTGCCAGGGGCCCACATGAATGGGAGTAGCCACAACTTCTGGGTGCCAATGTGCCTTTTGTGCAACTGTGTGGTTCTGACAGCTGCTATTATGTTTCAACCCCCTGTCCCAAATCAGCACCTGGGACAGGTATCCCAATTACCCCGCTCTAGTTATGATGCTAGGAATGGGCATGAAAATGTTTTTTAAAAATGCAGCATTTCAGCCACTGGACAGCATACAGCCCCCATTGTGCCCCCTGCCTGAAACAGCTCAAAACTACAGTGGCAGCATGCAGCGGTGCAGGGGCAGGGGGACAGCAGAGCCAATGTTAGTGAGTGCTCTTCCTGTCACTCAGAGTGATCCACACTGGAACCAGAAGACTCCAGTGATCCACACTGGAGACCTTGCATACCTGCCCCCATAATCAGAACCGTAAAACGTGAGGCAGAGATACACTTGCTAACGCCAGGTACTACAGTGTCAGGCTTCCAAGTGTTTTATCACACCTATAGATCTGCATGCTAGCCACATGAAACATTTCAAATGTTATGCCTGCCTTTGTCCTCTGAGCACATGGTTTGACCACCTGGCTCAAGACACTGGTTTTCAACATCTTTCATTTGTGGACCCCTTAAAAAAATCTTACATGGAGGTGCAAACCCCTTTGAACTGACATAGTCTATGGACAACCCATGGATCCAAGGACCACAGGTTGAAAACTACTAGCTTAAGACAATTCCTCACTCAGAGCACAAGATCACCACCACCAAAAAGCAGACCAAATTCACACACCTCCCAGAAAGGAAAACCTGTTCTTTTTTTCTCTTGCTTTGTTTGCTCTCTCCTGTTTTCTTACTCTTGCTGTTCCCTGGGAGTGCAAGTCCCTGGGTAATAGTGCCGATACATTGCCAGTGGTTTCCCAGGCACAGCCAAGCACCCTAGTACTCTCAGAAGACTGTATGGAGAGACTCTGCACCTGATACTATTTCACCTAATGGGCACCTTAATGATGCAACTTGCCTAAATGTGATCCTTATCTGCCATGACCAACTCCCTAAATAAAATATTACTACAGAAGAAGATGGGTCCTTTTCCTCTTCACTGCTTTTTGTGCTTTAAACTTCAAGCAAAAATGGTAGTATGTCATAAAAGTAGATACATTAATGATTACTGAAGTTCCTTATGGGTTAAACCATGCACAATTAGGGCCTGAAGTATCAATTAGCTGTGTTATGGTAAGTGTCTCTAACTAGGGCTTGAAGTTTCAATTAGCTGGGTGGTGGTAATGCCCAAGCAAGTTTTGTCCATGTTGCATAAATAACCATATTGACTCAAATATAAACAACCCTAATTATATGACAACCCCTGCCAATAATTAGATCCTATATATGGAAAAATGATAAATTTATTATACTTTTCCAGGCACAGAATCTAATTATTGGAGGTTCACCTTGAATTTTTCCCATTCTCACAGCTACAGCAGGGAAAATAAATCTAGGGGTCAGGTAACCCCTTTGCCCTCTGTACCCCGACTTTGTCCATCTGCAGCTTCTTCCCTCTCTCCTTACTGACAGGTCCTGTTCTAAGCACATGGAAGTGATGAGAAAAGTTGAAAAAATGACCTGAAAATAAACATAGCTGTAGTAATTTCCATATAATATTTATAGATTTTGTTAATCCAGAATTGATGCATTTTATCTTTTTTGAAACTGCTGCAAATTTTAACACCAAAAGGGGGTCCATAAGGACACTTTTAAATAGCACTTTAGCACCTACTTTTATATAATGTAAACTATGCATGATATTAGTGTAAAGTCAAAAGGCTCATAATTTACGGTACAGTAAATACCTCAGCAAATTCAACAGCTTTTCAAGCCACGGTGACTGCACAGCTCAGTCTGGGTGTGTATGCCAGCTACCCCACAACAAAGGATCCATGTGCTAATTAGCATGTCCTCATGACTGGAACCCAGTGTTTTTGTCATGAGTCCTGGGATCCTCCAAATATTTATATGCAGATGAGGAACCTGGTTTGGCTTCACCTCATGGGGAATGCCCACACATGGAGGCACCTGTGCTTGAAGCAGCTCAAATAGAAGTGGCAAAAATTTGAGCCAGGGCTTTTTGCCTCAGCACACATGCCTGGACATGCACTTTGGTATGGAGTAAATTGTCCCCCTTGGGGCAAAGTAACCCTACCTGGCTCCCCTGGGATCTGCAGCCAAAATAGCAGTACAAAAAGCTACTCTGTCAAGTAGGTCAGGGCTACTCACTCTTAGGAGTTTCTGGGGCCCAGCCAATTGGTACCTGGGGACACTACCCCACGTGCCAGCTGGACTGCTGAACCACCCCTGAGAGTTCCCTGCACCTTCTACACACTGCAGCAGTCTGGCAGTGGGGGCTGCTGCTTGGCTGTGACCTGTTGCCACCTGCAACAGCATGTGGCCCTAAGGCTGCGCACCTGCTAGACACGGATGGGGACTGCATGGCCACAGCAGAGGCATCTGCACCTCTGGGCCAGCTGCCAGTAGGCTATGGCTGCACAGTTGGCCTTTGTGCAGCACTACTGCCATGTGTGCCCCCACCTGGATATCTGGGCACCTATGGCTCAGAAGATTTTCTCAGTGTGGTGGCCTGCTTTGAACTGTCAAAGCGTGTCCTCCTGGCCGCATGTGGTCATGAGGTCAGCCACCTTCAGCTGGGTCCTAGGTGCCAGGTCTGAGCAGGCTCCTCTGCCTCGGTCCTGCCATTTGCCTACTAGCAGGAATTCTGATGTTACCTGTTTAAAAAAAACTGCAAAATCCCTGATAAAAAAATACCAAAGTCACTCTTTAAAATATCCCAAAATCCATGTTCTTTCATGAGTAAAACAAAAGACCACTAGACACACACATGTGTGCGTGTTATATGTGTACACACACACACACACACGACACAGATCAAATCAGTTGGGCAAAGTTTTATTGATATATTTACCATTTTAAAGCAATTTGTAGCCTACCAGTGCCTCTATCATCATAATAAAGTAAATTATAAATATCTACACAGTTTGGCATTTACTATTGGCTTCTTTGTCACAGAAAAATCAGAGCTGCCCCTACCCCCTTCACTCACCAGGATGGACAGCACTGAGTAGCACTGATATGCCAGTGCCATGTCCCTGCCCTTGCCCCACACTCACAATCCGATCAGCCTGCCCCTGACCCCAGTCCCCTCACTCCTGACCCACAGGGCCAGATATATGGGTGAGAGGTCTGTTGGGGGGCTTGTGGGTGGATGGTGGGGGGACTGTGGGTGTGGGGGGGCTGCTCAGGATGGTCCCCTGCCCCTGCTGGGCATAGCCCTCCCCCCCCCACAGCTCACAGGCTGCACCCCTAACAGGTGCTCATAGGCTGCACCCCCACACAGGTGCACCCCCAGTTGCCCTGCCCAGCAACAGCATCCCCACACTCTCTGGCTGTAGCCACGGCCATTGGCACAGTGGGGGGCAGAGGGGATCAGCCCTGGCTGCCTGGAACCCGCGCTGCCACTGCTGCATCACCAGGGTGCAGTCTGGCTGGCAGGGTGCCACAAGGTGCCTCAGGTTGTCTGGCAGCTTGTGGCCACTTGGGCTGAGCAGTGCTGGGCTCCAGGGTACGGCTGGAGCTGCCAGACAGCACCCGGTGCAGTGCCCTGCTGAGCCAGGCTGCACCCAAGTCATGCGGCAGCGGCAGCACAAGTTCCAGGCAGCTGGGGCCACTCCCCACTGTCACGCACCATGCGAGGTGGGATTCTGCCATGAGGCCCCAAGTGGCCCCAACCGCTGCTGCTACTGCTGGGGAGTATGGGCTGTGTGGAGGGCGGGGCGGGCAGGGGAGCAAGCAGGAAGCAGAGGAGCAATCAAGAAGCGGGGGCTGTGCAGGGGAACAAAATCAGGAAGTGGGGGCTGGGCAGAGCCTATGAGAGCGTCTCTGTGGAGAACTGAGCATCCGGTGGCCTCAAGGCATGGTCTGGGACCATTCCTTGCCCCACAGTTTCGCAGGGGTCTAATTTTGCTCCTGCACTGCAAATTTGCAGTGCGGGGAATGTTTTTTTGTTCCTTCACATGCAGCTTGCAGTGTCTCAAAGGGGTTTGAGACACTGCAAAAGGCACATGCGCACTCATCTGGATGTGCCCATGGAGGGCAGGGTCATACTAATCATATGCAACAGACTGAGAGAGGGGCCAACAGAGATTCTGGATGAACTGTTTGGGGCCCAATTTGGTGATATTTGCCAGATATTTAAGGCTGGTGAAGAAATAGGAACCATTGGAAATGGGAAAAGCAGGCACAGCTCAGCTGCAGGAATGAAGAGGAAGTAAAATGTGTGCAATATAGTGGCTCACTATGATTTGAGAAAGAGTTACTGCTGAGAGGGGCTGCAAGCAATGGACACTAGGGCCACGCAAAATTTCAGCAGCCATTTTGTTTTGGAGGTGTTTCAAGTTGTTTCAGCACCTGAAACAGTGAATTCAAATTGAAACAGAAGGCTCTGGAACACAAATGAAACAAGACATCCAAAATGTTTTGGAAATGTTTCAGGGTCTCCTCACCGCTGCTGCCTGCCCTCTACAGCCCCATGTTGCTGGGGGTGGTGAGGAGACCCCTGGCATGGATCTCTGCTCCCTGCAAAGCCAGGTCGCACAGCAGGGCAGTGCTGGTCCCTGCTGCATGACCTGGCTCTGTAGGGAACAGAGATTTGCACAAAGGTCTCCTTACCACTGCTGCCCACCCCGTGCAGCCTCACATCACCAGGGCAGCATGGGGCAGACAACAGCAGCGAGGGGACCCCCAGCACGGATTCTGCTCCCTGTGGAGCTGAGTCACACAGCAGGGACCAGCAGGTTTGCTCGCCACTCTGCGCTACTTCCCTGACCCATGACCCAGCGTGACAGGGTTCAAAGATCTGTGCAGGGTTCTCCTTGCCTGCATGGAGGGCAGCGGCCCTCCCCCTCCCCTGCATGAGCCACCCATGGCCCCATCCTGCTCCCTATTGGCACCCTACAACTCCTGACCACAAACCCCACCCGGCTGGACAGTAGGGCTGTGCGAAACTTGCAGCCTGTTTGAAACAGTTTTAGCTAAAATGAAACAGGACAGTGATCTGAAACACCAAAACAAATCACTGTCCTCCAAAATGGCCGAATCCAAAACCGAATGGAAACACAGCCGTTTCACACAGTCCTAATGGAAACTATCATATGTCCTATTTAGATGGGCTGCACTGATTGAAAGCCTGATCTATGTCTTAAAAGGCAGAGAGAGGGATCAACAGAGCAATGGGGTGTAAGGGGTGGAGGACAAGGACCTGAAGCTCAAGGCAATGGCAGTGGTGGCAAGTAAGCATGAGGTGGAAAAAGAGTTGAAGAGCCAAAATGAAGATCTGGAAACAGATGGAGAGTGCGTGAAGGTGGAAAAGAAAGGAATAAAGAAGGTGACAGCAGGAGCAATGGCTGAGGCAGCAATGATGAGAGTGATGACACCAAAAGGAAGACAGGAGCAGAGGAGAGCGGGAGACAGTGGGAACAGCAGGAAAGTAGCAGGCGAAGATATGTTGGAAGAGAAGCAGAGGATGTCAGGAGCACAACAGCAGGCTGGCTCACCAGGCTTAGCACAGTGGGAAAACATGGAAAAGGCAT
Organism: Crocodylus siamensis; assembly: GCF_052110815.1. Taxonomy (NCBI): domain Eukaryota; kingdom Metazoa; phylum Chordata; order Crocodylia; family Crocodylidae; genus Crocodylus; species Crocodylus siamensis. The sequence continues at coordinate 223,455,615 of NC_143396.1, read as the reverse complement.
CAAGAAAAGCTAGAAAGAAGCGGAGGCTATGGATAAAAGCAACATTAACCGGTGATGGGAGGCAGATGGGATTGACGATGGACAGATATAATTTCCTGGAAAAGGAATTGTTTGAGATTTCGGAAGTGCAGATGGACCATCTCACCAGCTTGATTGCTTTATTAAGCCAAAAGACTTGGAAATCGACTTACTGGGATGGAGAAGGGTATGAGAACTTTTGGAAAAAATATGCAGAGCAATGTGGGAGGGAGGAATTAAGAGGGATAACATTCATACCAGTGGAAAATTCAAGAGAAAGACCAATTAGAGTTTGAATGTACATAGATTTACTAGAGACAGAAAGATGGATGGAAGAGTACGTCCAAAGGGTCATGTTGGTAGAGAAAGTAAGGGATAAATATGGTATCTGGACAGGGTCTTGGAGGGCAGAAGTAATGTTACAAGCAGATGAGTGGAGCTTAGGTGGGGTGCTGCACTTCCTATCAGTGATCCAGGCTAGGGGCACACCGGGGTTTTATAATGTACCATGGGCAACCAAAGCAGTGCAACAAATGCAGAAAGGTGGGGCACCTGCCTGCACACTGCCCCCCTCTCACAAAATGCTACAGATGTGAAGGGATGGGGCACTGAGCAGTGGAGTGCCAGGAGTCCCTAAAATGCACTATTTGTACACTTGTATTGTAGGCTTCCCAAAGCCTTTGCAACTATAATTAGACCACCTGAGGAACAGCAAAACCCACAGGAGGAAAGCGGAGTAGAGGAGGGGTTGGACAACAAGATAGAAATGATGGAAGAATAATCTAGTTGGGGCTGGTCCTGTTTTGAGGAGGGAATTAGACTAGATCAGTGTTTCTCAACCCATGGGTTGCAACCCAAAAGTGAGTTGCAAGAATATATAAAAGGGTTGCGAACAAACTTTAAAAATGGATTCTCCTTTAAAAAAAAAAAGTGGGAAACTGTGGCTTTTCCCTTGCAGGCTGGCACAGTTGCAGCCTGCAAGGGGCTGCTTGGGGCCCCCCTGCCCCACACACCCACCCCCTGGCCCACATACTAGGGGGCTGGGGCTTGGGGGTGGGGGGCAGCAGGTCAGGAGTGAGGGGCACTGGCCTTTGATGTTTACAAATGGGTCCTGGTACAAAAAAGGTTGAGAACCACTGGACTAGGTGACCTCCTGAGGTCCTTTCCAACCCTAATTTTCTATGATTCTGTGATTCTAAGAAACCCTGCAGGCAGTGCAGGAGGAGACAGCACACAGAATGGAAAGAAAAAGCAGGAACAGCAAACAGCTCAGACAAGGAGGTAGGGGTGGGGAAGAAAGAAGACACCTTTCAGATAACAGAAATGGAGATGGAGGGAGAGAAAGAACCAGAGACAGGCCAGAAAAAGAAAGACAAAGGAGCTGAAGACCAGGAAGAAAAAGCCTGATAGCAAAGGATAACAATTTCTTTTATTTAAAAAATATTTTCGTCCTGGTTTACATGTATTTGTGTACGGTACACATAGGCGATTGCACAATAGCTTAAAATGAAGTCTTACTCTTGTATATTGTGGGGGGTGGGAGTTATGGGGGTGTGGATATAGATTTGTGGGGGGATGTGGGTGTGTGGGTATGGGGCAGGGTGTGGGTGTGTGTGGGGTGAGGGAGGATGTAAGTGTATGTGTGGATATGTGGGGTGTGGGTGGGTATGGGGGCCTGTGTGAGAAAATGGCCACCCTAGGATGAGCTTAATATGGGAGCAGACATATGGCGCATCCCAAATAATAACTCTCATATAGGATAGTTATTATAGCTTTTTCAAGGAGCAATGTTCCCTGGATTTGAGTGATTTGCTATGTATTAAGGCTGTTTAGTGCATGCCCACTCCACTTCTACTATGCGATGAAATCAATGTGTCTACATCTTTAAATTATCTATGACCATCTTCACACTAACAGGGATAAAAAGAAAACAAAGGAGCTTAAGACCAGGAAGAAGAAGCCTGATAACAAGAGAGGTGAGTCAGAGGAAGAGCCAGAGAGCAGTTTCCTGCTGCTAATACTTCTGGTTTCCAGCCTGGAGTGGTGACCAGAAGGCGGGCAGCGGTGGGGATGCAAGAATATGCAAGCCTTCCTAAACACTGGCGATTCATAGGGGTCCACATGGGTGCATGTGTAGCCCCTGAGACTGGTGGTGCACCCCTTGCAATTAGCCACTGCCAACACTGCTGGCAGCACCTGCAGGCAGTTGCTACTTGCCACCTGCCCCCTCCCCCCGCCATCAACACCTCTGCAGCTGCCTGCGGGAGCTCCCCACTCGCTGCCACCATGCCCCTGCTGCCAACACTGCCACCGCTGCCTGCAGGCGGTCACTGTTCCCCCCCAGCCTCTGGGGGCACATGTCATTCATGTTCTTAAATGTGAAAACAATCCAGCAGCTTGCAAATGCTACAGGAATGCAAGTGAGGAAGGGGAGGAGTCTACTGACCCAAGCAGTAGCACAGGTAAGCCTTAAAAGTACATGCACACTCAGCCCAAAGCAAGCACAGACAAATCTTAAAGGGACAGGTGCACCTGTTTTAAAACAAGCAGAAATGGCATTGACAACAGTTTCACTTAATGTCTGGAGTATCTTAAGGAAGAAAGGATGAGAACAAGTGTTGAACCAAGGAAAGGCAGACAATCTGCCTACACAAATGTGGTATACCAGGGGAGAGGGATTATAAACACTTTGAGAAAAGGTGGAGATGGGAACTATCCTGGTGGTCAGGAACAAATGAGAACAAAGTGGCAGGGGTAGCAATATTATTCAAGAACCCAGAGCTGAGAGCAAAACAGGTAGAAGAAGTCACCAGCAGCAAGTTGCAAGGGAAGATACTACCCGTCAGGGGAACAGAATTAGAAATTTTCGAAGTATATGCACCACCAGAGAGGGAGGGAAGGAATGCACTGCTCAGGAAGCTATTGGTTTGTGTGGTTGGAGGGAGACTGCACATAATAGCGGGAAATTTCAACTGTATAATCAAAGTGGGTGACAAAAATGGGGAAGGAGAAAATGGAGCTTTAGACAGCTCATCCAGACTGTTAATATATATAATAAAAGAAGAGTTGCTAAGAGATGTTTGGGCAGGGGAGAAAGTTTTCACTAGAACAGACCCCAGTGGAAAGAACCAATCAAGAATCAACTTTGTGTTTGCATCAAAAGGAAGGGATAAGGAAGAAAGAAGCCATACATGTGGCTTTTGGTAATCATCAGATGCTGAAGGTAGAAAAAAGTCTTGGTAAGAGCTCCACGAGAGAAGGGACTGTAGAAGTTAAATGTGTGGCTGTTACAAGATGAAGAGATAGACAAGATAGTATGAGGGCTGAAAAAATATTTTGGGAGTACCAAAGAACGGTGGATGATGGTGAAGAGGAGGACAAGAGAATTTTTCAAGAAGGAAGGCCAAAGTTGCTCTGTGAAAAGAATGAAAGAGTTAAGAGAGCTGCAAAGAAAGATGCAGGAGCTGCTAAAGGAAGCCACAGAAAGAAGACAGATATGAAAAGAGCTAGAAAAAACAAGCCAAGAGTTAGAAAACTAGTGTAAAAGAAAGATGAGATAGAACATGTTCTTAGTACAAGCTTCCTGGGTGGAAAAAAACAAAGAGTGGTCTCAATACATTTCAGCCAGAGTGAAGGTGGCAAAAGGAGTACAGGAAGAAGGTGGTCACCAAGTGGAAAAACAGGAGAAAGTGTTGGAGGTGACACAAAGATTTTATGAAGAGCTGTACCAGAAGAAAACAGACAGGAAGAAGATGAAGGATTTCTTGGAAGAGACTGAAGAGAAAGTAGAGGAGGAAGCAAACAAGACAGAAGAACAGATAAGCTTCAAGAAAGTAGAGGAGTGTTTAAAAAACCTTTAAAAGAGTGAAGTCATCAGGAGCAAATGGACTGCCTATGAAATTATATGGGAAGTTTGGGGCATGAGTAGGGAAGGATATAGTGGAAGTGTTCAAGGAAATAGCAGAAACAAGAGAGGCAAGAAAAGATTTTAGAGGAGGTGTTGATAACTTACTCCTCAAGAAAGGGGAGAAAGAACTCTTGAAAAACTGGAGACCAATTACATTCATTAATATGGACTATAAATTAATGGCCAAGATGCTGGCTTTGAGGATGAGGAAAAACTTCCTAAAGATAGTACATGAAGACCAAGTATGTGCAATACCAGGTAGAAAGATCTCTGAAGCAATCAGAGTGATCAGAGATACTTGCATCCAAAAAAGGAATCCATAGTTATAGCACGCTTTAGACAGAGAAAAAGCATAAGACAGAGTGGATCATGATTATACCTTTGAAGTGCTAAAAAAATATCAGAGTATGAAGAAGTGATAGGAGCTAAGCTAAATAGATTAAAAAACACCATAATGGAAATGGGGAACTGGAGGGAGTTGGAGTAGCCAGTCACTATGTAGGTATGTAGCTGCTGAGGGTTAATTAGAGATATTCAAGTTACCATATTTTCTCACACACAAATGCATACCTTTTCCCCCCAGAAACCAGCTGCTTGAAATGGAAGTATGCACTGTAAGTGAGGACACATGGTAAGAGTAGTTTTTGCTGCTTAAGCTTCTTCTAGGCAAAAGCAAAAGTAACTCTGCACATGATCTAGAGGGAGCAGAACAATGATTAGGCTCATCTCCTTTGCTGTGGCTACTTAGTTACTTACAAGGAAAAATATCTTTTTCTTCATTCTACCTTTCAAAAACAAGGTGGGGCATGTTTAATGTGAAAAAGCCAGTAATAATTGTCCAGTTGTTTATCAGGTGCTTGCATTACATATTACAAGGAGAAGCATGTGTCACAAGATTCAGGATTTCTAATGGAACAGCAGCAATGGTGATCTAAAAGCTCTTCCATTTGGTAGTTATTCCATCACCTGTGGGAAATAACTGAGGTATATCAATTTGATTCCTAGTGAGACAGATATTTCCTTACCAAAGCCAGCACCAGTGACTTGGACTGCCTCAGCAGAGAGCGAATGGGTCACAGAGAATGAGCTCCCCTCCAGCACCTAGTGGTGGTGGTCCCTTAAGTCACACTGGCAGAAGGCAGCATAGGCAATGCTTGAACTGCTCCTGCTCATGCTGTACTGTCCTGTGGAAAACAAAGACCTCAGTCACACACAATAGTGAAACTGGCACCATGCACTTTACATTTCAAATATTTAAAGTTTAAGATCCCTCAAAACATTGCAAATTCTGCAAGAATGGAGCTATACTATGGCAGAAGTGCTCCCTTTTCCCCCTTTCGGAAGTTGCCTTTTCAACCTGCTGACAGAATAAGAGGAGAAAAGAAAAAAAAAAGATGGAGAAAAAGTTTTGAAATTTTGTCCTCTCCTGCTGACTACCTAGGAACATACAGTACTGGAACTCCCCTTCTTTTCTGGCACCACCTATGAAGTTAATGATGCTGACAAGATGGAAGGTAAGAACCTTTAGACACAGGCACAGTTGACAAAGGCACTTTCAAAGCAGATTTCTGACAGACTGGCAGTGCAAAGGGCTGTGTAACTGCAGAGAAACCTGGTTTTAGGAGTCAGAGACAGATTCTCTGGCCCAGGCCACAAGAGGGATGCTGTTATGGCATTAAGATTATGACTTCAAACTCCAGAATTCCAACTGAGATTTGGATACCACCTATCACTACTGGGCTGGGGTGGAGAGACTGATGCTCTGGGTCAAGCAGATCAGATGAAGTGGAGAAAAAAAATTCAAATAGACTGAATCATCAGGCCTCTCACCCTAAAGCTCCCTCCCAAAGTCCAAATTTTTACTTAAACTTGCTTTACTTTTCTTGAAAATTACTAGGGGTGCACTCACATCTGTGGTGGGCCAGCAGGGGAGATCATGCTCAGGGGCAACCAGCATGGGTTCATCAAAGGGTGGTCCTGCCTGACCAACCTGATTGCCTTTTATGACCAACTATCTAAATCCTTGGATGATGGTGTCGCCATGGACCTAGTCTTTCTAGACTTTAAGAAGGCCTTTGACACTGTCTCTCACCCCATTCTCATCAATAAATTAGGTGACTGTGGCACTGATGCCTACACAGTTGGTTGGGTAAAAAATTGGCTGATGGGGTGCACCCAGAGAGTAGTGGTGGACGGGTTGTACTCAACCTGGTGAGATATGAGCAGTGGGGTCCCCCAGGGATCAGTCCTTGGGCCCAGACTGTTTAACATCTTCATCAGAGATTTGGGTGAGGAGTAGAAAGCACATTGTCCAAATGTGCTGATGACACTAAGATGTGGGGCGAGGTGGACACACTTGAAGGGAGACAGAGGCAGCAACTAGATTTAGACAGACTACAAAAGTGGGCAGATGAGAATAGGATGGGGTTCAGTGTGATAAATGCAGGGTGCTGCACCTTGGGAGAAGGAATCCACAGCATACATACAGGCTGGGGAGTTCCCCTCTTGAAAGCACAGAGGCAGAAAGGGATCTTGGAGTCATTATTGACTCCAAGATGAACATGAGCTGCCAACACCAGACTGCAGCCAGCAAGGCCAGCCATACCTTGTCATGCATCCAAAGATGCATCTCGAGCCGGTCCAGAGAGGTTATACTCCCCCTCTATGCAACATTGGTCAGGCTGCAACTGAAGTACTGCATCCAGTACTGGGCACCACACTTTAAAAAGGATGTGGCCAGCTTGGAGAGGGTTCAGAGGAGGGCAAACTTGCTTGGTGAGAGGGCAGCAGGACAGGCCCTATGAGGAGAGACTGAGGGACCTGAGCCTATTCAGCCTCAGCAAGAGGAGGCTGAGGTGAGACCTGGTGGCTGCCTACAAACTCATCAGGGGAGATCACCAGCAAATAGGAAAAGCCCTCTTCTTCCCAGCACCACCTGGGGTGACAAGGAACAATGGTAATAAGCTGATGGAGAATAGGTTTAGGTTAGAGATCAGAAGGCAGTATTTTAGTCAGGGTGTCCAGAATCTGCAACCAACTTTCCACGGAAGCGGTCCTTACCTCTACCTTGGGCAAATTTAAAAAGAGGTTAGATGATCACCTGTCTGAGTCCTGTGAACCCAGCATTCATTCTTGCCCGTGGCAGGGGGTCAGGCTAGATGATCTGATCAGGTCCCTCCTGACCCTAGTTATGATGACACTATGAAACAATGGAGATTTATGGGGCCAATACCAATATCTGATTTTTAAGGAGGCATATCAGCTGATACCAATCCATTTTCCAATACAGGATACAGAGCTACCTCCAGCTGGTAAGTCTGTTGTGGTAGAAGGGGAGGGGGGCAGATCAACACCCCCCGCAATGAGGGAGGGGGCAGGGGCAAGCACTGTCCAGCTGGGGTGGGGCTCATGGGGGGGGGTTCCCACTGCTGCTTGTACCCTGGGAGGGTGGGGGGTAGTGGGGGGCATGTGCCCCTCAAATCTGCCCAGGGCAAGCAGGTGGGCTGCAGCTGCAGGCTGGAGCCAGGCTCTTCTTGCTGGGGGCTGGGCTTGGAGCAGCAGCTATGGAGGGGGATACAGCCACCCTAAATTTCACTGCAGCTCCCCCCCAGCACCACTGCTGCATGCCCAGAGCAGCCTCGGCTCTTATCACATAAAATCACAGGCTAGACAAGAAGCTGTAAAACACCAATGGGAGACCACCCCTGTTAGCTCATAGGGGATCCCAGTGAGGTGCATGATGGTTTCTTTCGGATTCAGAGGCTGGGTCCAAGAGCCTGTGATGACTGGCAAATCCCTTGCACCTAGCAGTCCAGCCGCCCCTTCCCAGGATCAAGGTCTTAACACACTATATGACCTGTTGTTTCATATGTATACAACTTAGTCTCCCAAGTTAGATGTTTTTCCCTATTTATTTCTTTGTATGGAAAAGCAAGCAAGCTGCACCACAAATGTTTGGGTACAGGCTTGCGAATTCTGTATACTTACACTGAATTGAAATGTTTTTAAAGATAAAAGTTTAGATCATGGCGTTTTTTATTAAATCCAGATTAAATGTTAAATTGGTTTATTTGTTACAAGAAAACATATACAATTGAAATAGCAAAATAAAATAAAAAGCTGATTTACGTTTTTTTTAAATGTTTCATTTCCATTAACTCTCAATAAAAGAAACTTACTGAGAGTCAGCTGACCAGCTGTAAGTGTTTCATGTGTTTGCTCTATCCCACAATAAGCTAAACCAGAGCAGTTTGATCTTTAATGAAGTAGCTGCTAAATTACCATAGTTTACCTTCCATTTACTGTGGGATAGAGCAAACAGTTATGACAGATCAATCTGATGTGCAGTAAGCAATCCCACTTTAACTTGGTATATCCGTTTGGTCTGTCCATGTCCTCATAAATTTTAAATGCTTGTGATGAACCCCTGACAATATACCTTAAACTCAAAGAGCTCCAAGTATTTTAAAAATAGTAATATTCATGGAACATTTTTTCAGACTAACTGAGATCTGGAGGCTGTAAGTTCCCACAGCTTTCTGACTGTGTACTTTTTACACTCAGGTGAATATTAACAAGGCTTAAAATTGGTTCCATATTCCTATTTGACACGCTGAAAGGCCATTAAAAAATAGCATTAACATGGAGTTTACACTTCAAGGAATTCCTACCAAAATAAATGAGATTATATAATAGGATGGCATATATTCATGATTGTAAGAATACAGTTCTCCATGGTACACACAAGACCCAGATCCCTAATGACGTTATTATTGCTTGCTTTGAAAAAAATAACTGAGATTTGCAAAAGCAAAAATGCTGTGATACTTCTCAGGTCATCCCAAGTGACAAATCCCTTTGATGAAAGTTCTCGATAGAGACTTATGAATTCAGCATATTTATGCTTTATTTAAATGTTACAAGACCATAAGTTTAGGACAACATAGTTTGTATTACACAGGTGGTACACTCCACTCTCATCTTAACACTTGTTCCTGTACAAAGCACTTTCCCTATACCTTGTCCAAATGCAAAACAGCATTTATAGGCTACGAAAGTTTACAAAAAGAGATGATACAATACTTTTGGGGTCATTGCCAGGGATATATCCCTGCACTCATATGCCAGAGATGATTCAGGTATATACCATTTTCCGAATCTAAGCTTCACTTCTGGGCAAAAACTTGCCAAATGTACCACTCCTGCTTCCATTTTTCAATTCCTTTGAGAGTCAACACAAAATAACATGTCAAAACAATCAAATGCAATAGTTAATCTTTTGCAAGTCTGGCTGTAAAATGTTAAGAGAAAACCATGAACAAGTATAAATATGAAATATTTAGAAAACACAGGGGCTGAATTGGGCTTCAAGATATTAGATCATTAGTATTTAAAGATTTACTTACTAAAGTCCTATCAGCACATAAATACTTACATGAATCATACCTCTGAGAAAATAGCCAACCTCAGGTAACTGAGCTTTACTTAATAATGGCTCAGATAATGGAGGTTTGACTGTACTGATACCTGGAACAGTTCCAGCAAATAGATTAATCAACCCTTCTTGCAGACTTGCTAAAAAAGTGCTAAAGATGCATGTTGCTGAATACAGACGCAACATCCATCCCTATTCTTGGTAATACCAAAGTAGGCTTCCAGCTCTGGGTTTTGGTCAGTTCTAGTTTTATTATGGACTCTCACTCTGGATTCTGGGTCAGTCAGGCTGTCCCTCCCTCCAGGTTATATACTGGGAGTAGAACAATGCAAAAGAGTACTCATCCATTTTTAGCTTGTGTTGTTCCCACCATTTTCATCTATGTCCATATATTTCCCCTTCCAGGGCTCAGATCTTCCTAACAACTTCTGGTCTCTTGGTCCGTATGAGCTGTACCTCCTAGAAGCAGTTGATTCCTGCTTGACTCTCAAACCTGCTCTGGAGAGATTTTGGATACAATAACCAATTGCTAAATTAAATCAAAGACACAGGCAGTAATGACCCGCAGACCTGCCTATGGTGTCACACACAGTACATGCAGGCATTCCCCGCACTGCTACTTTGCAGTGCAGGGGGCAGTACCGTACCTAGACTCCTTGTGGTCCTGGGAGAACTTTTAGTATTTAGCCTCTTCGCCAGAGATAGTGAAAATAATAATTATAAAGATTACCATTTTTGGGCCCCCTTTCTGTCCAGGCCCTGGGTGGCGGCCTGGTTCACCCATGCCTGTGTCCAGCCCTGCCAGGGAATGGCGGGGAGGCGGGGCGATGTTGATGCTGGGATCTCCTAGGATCAAAAAAACCCATTCTGAAAAAAGATGGGGATGGTGCACATGGCGGCTGCACACACTGCCCAAAACCAGAGCCTTACTGGCTGGAGATAACCCGCCATCTGGGATAACATGCCACACTCCAAAGTGTGTGTGGCACAGGCATCCTCCAGGGACAACCTGTCCACAGGAAAACAAATGCCCGTGCCCATCTGGACATGCCCTCAGTGGTAATACTCCTCTGTTCAAACCCTCCACAAGGCAACCTTCATGGAAAAGAAAGCAGCAAAGCATTTCACTGGAGGGTTACCCAGAGAATAAAGGAAAATATGAATAGATAAGTAATATGGAGTCATCCTACTGGTAGTAAGTGGAAATAAAACTGGGGATTTTCCCCCTCCCCCTATTTCCCTGATCTACATGCTGCAGGAAGTCAGGCAAAGAATGTAAAATGTATCTAGACACGGTAGGCAGGAACGGTAATACGGAGGGAAAAATGAGACTCCGTGTTTATGTTATGATGAGGCATGCTTGCTGTGGCTATTATATGCACACAGGCATTATGTACCTCCATGCAAAAACTCACATGCATCTGCAGGTACCCATGTGCATGCATATACTCACAGGCATGTACCCTATTGTTAATTCAGATGCAGAAACACAACATGATTACTAAGGAATAATTTACCCTAGAATTCATTTTGTAGTTAAAAAGAGACATACACCTGGGCCTTTCAAGCTAGGTGCCCATAGCAGGCTACAGCAGAATTCAACTCCAGGGGTGGCTGTAATGCCCCTGGACCCCCCTCAGCCCTTAACCACTCTGCTCTCTTTGGGAAGTTACCCCTTAATTTTCCTGACAAGCCTTGATGTATCTAGCTTTTACATAAGGGAGCTTTGCAAACCTGACCTCCCAAACCAGAGGTTCACAAATCTAACCTCCTTCTCACAACCAGGTATCCATGGTCATCGTCTTAAGGGCTAATTGCGTGGCTCCATCCATCCCTACACCATGCCCCATGACTCACACGTAGCATTACTCACTGATGTTGACTAAACTTTCAGGGTAGTCTGTTCCTCACAGGCACTTTGCTTCTTTCAGCTATTCCCAAACACAGTCTTCCTACCTGGAGTCAAACACTGTACCCCTCTTGGTCTTCTGGCCCCGGTCCCTACTTCTGCATCTTGCAGCCTCTCAGACCCTCCAATTCCATTTAGCCCCTCTCTGGGCTCCTGAACCCTCTGGTCCCACTCTCAGCTCATCTCTGGGCCTCTAGAGACCTTCTCTACCCTTTAGTCCAGGAGTGGGCAAAATACAGCCCATGGGCTGGACTCAGCTTGCCAGGCCATTCTATCTGGCCTGCAGAGCTCCTAAAAAATTTAGAAAATAAATATTTATCTGCTCCTGGCTGCCTGTCAAAGATGTCAGAATCCAGGGGCAGTAGGGAAGCCAGTGGCAGGATCCAGCAGCTGCAGCAAAGCCAACCCAGCCCTGCCACCCCCCACCCAATGAGAAACTCCTGTCTAGCAGGCTTCTGGCCTGGGACCATGGGACTGTTTCTGTCTCCCTCTGCCAGAGAAAGAAACTCAGATAAGAACAGAGGTGTGGGGCAGGCAGGGAAGAACCACAGGAGATCCTGCGTGTGTATGTCCAGGGATGGAGGGTGAGTCCCCCCCTCCCCCACTATACACATGCAGACCCCCACACCCCCTCGCACTGCCATACATGCAAACCCCCACACCCACACCCTAGCCACCCTCCCCCCCACACAGGCCCCACAAGCCCCATACCCACCCACACCCCATGTATCCACACATATACCCATATGCTCCCTCACCCCACACCCACATCTATCCCCCATACAAACCCTCCCACACACCCACACCCTCCCCCACACCCCACATACCCACAGCCTCCCACAAACCTATATCCACCCCCCCACACAATATACAAGAATAAGACTTCATTTTAAGCTATTGTGCAATCACCTCTAAGTACACTACACAAACGCACGTCAATCAGGACAAAAATATTTTTAAAAATCAAATTAATGAATGTTGTAGATGTTCAATTTTTAGAATATAATTTGGTGTTTTTCTGGTTCCAAGATGGCAAAACCCCTTGCTGAAAGGAGTACTTCTGGGGGAAGGAGAAGGACTTCTGGTAGCAGATGTCAGGGGTTAAGGGACAGGATTTTTGGAAACAAGATGGTAACCAGGGGGCGGGGCACCTGTCAAGGGGCAAGGCTACAGCTCGCCAAAACTCAGTAAGTGGCCCTCCATCCGAAATAACTGCCTACCCGTGCTTTAGTCCCTTTCCCAAGACCTCCAGACTACTGCAGGTTATGGTCTTCATGCTAGCATTCAGGATCTGCAACCATATTGCTTAGGTGATGTTCCCTTAGCAGCCTCTGGACCATCTTGCCTGCTCAGCTCAGGACCTAGGCTTACATCCTTTCTAAGGCCAGCCACTTTCTGAGTCACGTGGCTCCTGATTATTTCCAGCCACAACTGCTGCCTACTCCTTCTGCCGCCTGCCTGCTTTTCAAGTAGCAGGAGCACCAAGCCTCCTGCTACACAGGCATTGTTGCTTCTAGTCTGATCACTAGACGGTGGAGGAACCAGTTTGAACTGAGCAAATGGCCATCCTGGGATGAACTTAATATGGGAACAGACATATGGCGCATCCCAAACAATAACTCTCATATAGGATAGTTATTATACCATTTTCAAGGAGCAACTTTCCCTGGATTTGAGCGATTTGCTATGTATTAGGGCTGTTTAGTGCATGCCCACTCCACTTCTACTGTGCAATGAAATCATCATCTACATCTTTAAATTCTCTATGACCATCTTCACACTAACAGGGTAAAAAGACTTCCCTTTCTAACAAGAGTACTGCAAGACTTACTTCATTAACATCTGTACAGAATTTTGAAATAATAAATACTGTTAAGGGAAAATCAAATACTAATTATTGTTTTATTGTTTTCTGCTAGTGCAGAGAGTACAAGATTACTTTCTGAGATGCTGCAAGATACATCCGTGACAATCCCTGTTAGCCTGCCTCAGGGTCTATCTATCGCTTAGTGGAGAACAAAATGACAGCTTAGAAACCCTTGCACAGTAAAGTTCCAATTGTGAGGATAATATATCTCCTACCTATCCTGTACTGATGCTCTTTAGGGCATGAAGCTTTATGAATACCAAATGCAAAATATAAACATTTAAAAAAAAATCCTTCCTGATATGAAATGAATTTTTCTTATCCTGCAGCTTTTTTTCCAGCGTAATTATCTTTGAAGGGCCTTTCTAGATTAGGGCATAGGACATGTAGAAATGCTGAACAGAGGAAAACTAAAGCTCTCGAGACACAATGTCTCTGCTCCCTTTTGCAGGTCCCTTGATAGCAATTCTGTGGCTTTTTGTCCTCTAATAATATATAATGTGTGTGTCAGATCACCATTGAGATGTGATAGAATCAGATTCTTTCAGAAACCTGGCTAATAACAACCGCCCTTTCTTAGTGTAAAACCCCTAAGGTTCCACCTCACATCCCTCAAAAAGCATTACAGGACAGCTTTTATTCCACTTAAGTACCGAACTTGACATAAGTGCTTAAGTGCATTCCTATTCCATCCTGCTCAGGTCCTTGGAAAACCATAAAGGTAAGAAGCATGTGGAACCTCTTTCTTCTCTTCAGTACCTCTTTACTTGGTCTTAAGGGTAAGATGCCAGTCTGTTACAAACACATAGTCAGTAATGATTTTTCAAGGACTTGAGCAGGGTAGAGTACAATCACACTTATAAGCCTAATTCAATCAAGGTGTCTAATAAATAGAAAAGGGATTTGACCTTAAGTGTCCCTTTCTTATGTGTGTCTCTTAGGAGTCTCAAAGACAGTAGATTATGCTATTCTCTTAGGTCCTACCTCCCATGGGTCTTAAATGATACAAATAGCCTATAGCTTCTGAGGTAGTGAAGGGAATATAGGAAATGATACATCACAGACATTTATGGAGCTTTCAATGGAACGAGTCCTTTCACATTACTGTAATTCCTGCCTTCCCCACTCCAACGCCCAGCCCCCCCAACACCTAAAATGTTCTTCTTCCTTTTATACTGGAAGAAGTCTATCCTTCTTCCTTTTATGCTTTGGCTACATCATACAGGTCCCTTCTCCCTAATGAAAGAAACATGGTCATGATCTGTACAATAAAATAAACAAATATGGACCATAAACATTGGTTCTCTGGTGCTTTTCCATTGGTGAATGCGACTATTCAGATGGGTTTCCAAAGCGAGCTACTGTGTTTACAGCTGGGAAAGGTAGGTCCCTTAAGCAGTATCCCTGAGAGTAAGCCACTCTCCTGCTGACTTCCAGCAATTAGCTTACCCCAGGGATTAATTCACTATATCCAATAGCTCACAAAATACGCAATTAGCAATGGAAACATATTGTACAGTCAGAGGAACCAGTGGCAAGTTTTGTTCTCTATTACTCACCATCTCAGCAGACAGTTGAAAAGAGAGAACAGTAAGTAACTTACAGCTACTATTGCCCAGACATGTCTGGCCCCCCAGAACAGTCCATGCTCCTCTATCTAACACTGGGGTCAGCAACGTTTTTGGACAGAGTGCCAAAAACACTCACAAACTCAGCTTGTAAGACATTGGCTGCCAGGAGCAGATGGTAGGAGAGCTGCAAGGGGCCCTATTCTTGTTGTGGCAGTGCAGCCCTGGCCTCTTCCTTGCCATGCACTCTGAGGTGTGTGTGCCACGCAAAATGCCTTCATATGCTACACTCTGGCACCCGTGCCAGGGGTTACTTACCCCTGATCTAAAGGATAAGGAAGACAAGGGGATTTAGACTCATCTTGTTGGAAACCCATCCAACTAGCTCCTAAACACTCTTCTGAGCACTGGGTTGTCATTTATACCTTTCCAAAAAGTGCTAAAAGAATGCAACTGTTACGGTTATACTAGGGACATAATGCCTCCAAACTTTAGACATCACCCTTCACCAAAAGATGCACCAAAATGTCACAACTTTTTTCCTTTGCAAACCTGTGAAATATTTTCTAATATCCTCAGGTATCCACTCAAACTTTAGCCAAATGGTTGGGTTTGGGTTTTTTTATTCCTAGTTCTCTGAATCTGTTCAACCTATTTAATTACAGGTGTGTATAGCTTTGGGCCCCAACAGAGCTTATCCATGGAAGAAACATGATTTAAATCATCAACCTTCTCAAAGCTGACAAGGTAGGCAACAATACTTGCCCCTTCCTTAAACTGAAGGGATAATGAGATATCAGCCAGCTTGCGAAGCCCCAGTTCTAGCTTTGTTCCTCCACCTGAAGCTTTGCTCCCAGCAAGTTTCTGCCACTTGAGCTCAAGTTGTGGAAGTGGATCTGCTACTGCTCTAGTTACTGCAGACATCCTCCTGTGACTCCCATGCAACTGCATCTACATTTTTCCTATTAGGTGCTGGCAACTTGGGTCACATTCCCAAAACCTCAACTGGTTCTGAACCATAAGTCTTTGCTCAACCATCTTTACTGACCAGGTCAAGTAGTTGTTCCTGGGGTAAGCCTTGAGCATTTAACCTTCCCTCCTTCCCTCTCTATAACACTATATAATGTCTCTTACTAACAGGCTGATTACACAACTTATTCCTTATCCTTGCTGTTTTAACATTCAGAACAACATAAACAATAGTTTCCTTTGAGAAACTTATTTTTACTGCCATGGTCACTTCTTGCACAACACTGGGTTTCCATTCTGCATCTCATCCCTCATCCCTCTGAACTGCTGTCACAGTTCCCCAGGGCACTCTATGCCCCCAACCTTCATTCAGCCCCTCTGGATATGGACTCTTCAGTGTTTGTCCCTAGGCCATTCCACCACTATGAGATTTTGTGTCTGATGTAATCACCTCCAGTTCCTTGCTGCGACTATCCCAACATCTCCAAAAGAGGTTAAAACTGCTGTTGGAGTCTTATCTTGGGAAGCATATGACCAGCAGATGTTTGGCAGTGACACCAGACAGTCTTTTCAAAACAAATCAGCATTTATTAGTCAAATCAGAATAAAGTAGTTTAGGATCTCTAGGATAGGACAGAATGTGAAATCAAAGCTTATGCATGTGTCCACACTGGCAGCACTGCTGGCCTCTCTGCTAAAACAGTCCAGAATTTTGTCTTTCACACCACACTGGGAAGCCTGATTCCTAAAACAAGTTGCTCATGCACGAGTTCTTGGTTTCCAAGGTCCACTTGCACTGATTTCACATGATCTGCTTCCCTGGAGGGCAGTCATTACAACATAATGTTGAATCATTGGTCTGCCATAATCTCTTCAATGAAGTATGATTCAGATGTTGACTATTCTGACTGATTCATTTGTACCAAGCTAGACTTGCCACCCTGATCATTACCCAATCCTTATTGCCCTGTGCCAGAGGAGACATCAACTCCTCAGAGCCCACAATACAAGGTGAGTGAGTAAACAGAGTTGCACACATTTTTCATAAAAACATTATAGAAATTCTCCACAGAATAGATGCCCCAGCAATGTCTTAAGTTTGCACAGAAGGAAATGCCAACAAGGAGCAGGGGAGTAGGAAACCTGGCCATAAAGGACCAGACAGTCAGAAATTTATAGACAGAGGACAGATTCTCCAGTAAAGGGAGAATTGCACAGTAATGCTAGTAAGGAAGAATTTCTTTACTGTCCGAGCCCCCAAGGTCTGGAACAGCCTGCCAGCGGAGGTGGTTCAAGCACCTACATTGAACACCTTCAAGAGTAAATTGGATGCTTATCTTGCTGGGATCCTATGACCCCAGCTGACTCCCTGCCCTTTGGGCAGGGGGCTGGACTCGATGATCTCCCGAGGTCCCTTCCAGCCCTAATGTCTATGAAATCTATGAAGGTAGCTGTCTAAGCTGACTTAACTAGCCCAGTAGAACTGCCCTAATGCACAGGAAATAATTTGGTGGCAAAGAGTCTCTGCAAGAGTTCGGCCACCCCTCTTCCTTCCTGCTGCTACTGCCACAGGGGAAAGAAGACATGGCCAATACCCCTGCATCTGTTCCAGATTGACCTTCCTATATATTTTTGTTTACCTGGACCACAGCAGCTTTGTGTAACTCAGTGGACCTCTCATGCTCCTGTAAGTGTGCATGGATGGGCTGCCAAACAGAGCTGTACCACAGTACTGAGGTTTAAGACAACATGCATGAATATGTGCTGCCATCTCCCTGCATGAACTCTTTAAATGCAGCCAGAAGCAACAATATTTGCCTGATCTGGCCACAAAAAGTTTATAGTTGATACCAAACACAAGTGAATGGCTGCAGCCAGCTTAAAAATGGCTGCTTAGGTGAAAATCTGAATGCTTATTGCATGAGGAATTAGATGAAGATGTTTCAGAACACAGCTTCTTCTGTAACTTCTGTCTGCACTGCCTGCCAACCTGTTGCTGTTTTCAGAATTGGATGTGGGGGGAAAGGGATTGGAGGGAGTTCGTTATGGGGGGGGGTTTCAGCGTCCACTAGAGGATGTGGCAGGTGAACTGGAGTCCCCTGGATGTAGGAGGTCTCCAGTTCACCTATCTCACCCTCTGGCACAGGCTAGGGAATCCCCAAAATGAGCTCCCTTTGCTCCCTTCCCTCCCCACCTTCTGCAAACTTTGCAGCCTCACAGGGAGGTGGGGCTGTCTCTAGGAGAAACAACCTGTAGGCTCCCAGCCAGCAGCTAGAGTCCCCTCCCCACAAAACAGTGAACTTCTGTTGGTTCCAGGAGATCCATGCAACTCCGATCACTTCCTGTAATGAGAATGCTTTGCAGGAGGAGCAGCACTTCTGCCTGTACCGTGTTTCATAGTAGGTAGGGTCAGAAGGGACCTGAGCAGATCAAGTCCAACCCCCTGCCATGGCAGGAAAGACTACTGGGGTTCATCCAGCCTCCTTTTAAAGACCCCCAGGGTAGGAGCCTGCACCACTTCTCTTGGAAGCTGGTTCCAGATCCTAGCCGCCCCGACAGTGAAGTAGCGCCTCCTGATATCTAGCCTGAATCTACCCTCTGCCAGCGTTATTTCTAGTCACTCCTCGTAGTGCTCGGGGAAACAGGGACTCCCCCAATGCCTGCTGGTCCCCCCCGACTAGTTTGTAACAGGCCCCTAGATCCCCACCCCCTCAGCCTTCTCTTGTGGAGGCTGAACAGGTTCAGGTCCCGTAGCCTCTCCTTGTAGGGCCTGCCCTGCTGCCCCCAATCATGCTCTTGGTCTTTGGTCAAGGGTTTGGTTCCAGAGTCTAGATCCAGCAATGATTTTCTCTCAGTGGTTTCTAAATTCAGCATGTTCTGGCTGTGAATCTAAGGATCATTTTTCTAGCTCCTGATGCCACAAGACTCCCCCTGCTTTGAAGACCCCAGCCGTGTCTCCCTCCCCGCCCCTTTGCATTCTTTCCAGAAATACGAATTCTGAAACTGAAACCTAACTGGCAACTCTGTGGCTGATGTTGGGAGACAAGGTAGACTCTGAGTCGCTTGTCTTCTGGAACTCTACTGGCTAACAGGTTAGTCAAGGGAATCCTTTGCTTGCGCCAGTAAAATCAGCAGAAGTGACTACGTAAACACTTTCCAAACAGAACAGCACTCTAAAACTAGTATTAAATCCAACTGGAAGTTTTTAGTAAGATGTACGAAAGGTGTCTAGGAAGATAAGGGATTTTAATTTCCCACTCCTGCTATGATATCACATGGTTGAAATGAAAAAACAGCAATTTCAGCCAGCTTTGTGGCATAACAGCAGTGTCATTTGTGGAGTTCCTACTTACATTTGCTACCTAACCCAGTGTATAAGGGAGCATCCAGCCTGGAGAATGGAAATAGCCCTGAAATATCTTCAGCTGTGGTGCAATTTAATGGCATCATGACAATATCAGAAAAGTTGCAACACATCCTCTCCGAAATGCTGACAATGGGTGTGGACCAAAGTAACATTTGAAATATTTGCAAGCATAATGGGTTCAGAAATATTTCAGCCAGGCAGTGTTTCAGCCTTAGGCACAGCCTTTGTGGTGCCCCTCACTTGGATGGCTTGAAAACTGCGGTGGCTCTCCAGCTTGGAGACACAACAGCAAGCTGTAGGGATCTGCAGCTCTGCTTGCCCCCCACTTTTTGCCCCCAGGGCAGGGAAGCAGACTGGACTGTCAGTGCTACTGATCCACCAAACCCCAAAGACAAAGTAGAGTAGAGGATTTCTCTCACTACAGTGGAGTGGTAGAGGGAATTTGGGGGCTGGAGACCCAGCACCAGCAGAAACAGTGGCAGCAGGAGGCTGTGGGGGTCTGTGGCAGAGGCAAGGGCTCACTGGCCCTCCACCGCTGGAATTCAGAATCTCCAAAGTGAAGAGGTAGAGGGGACTGAGGGGCTGAAGAGCCCAGCACTGGCAGTGACTCAGGGATGGCAGGGGGCACAAGGATCTGCAGTGGTGGTGCACTGTCCTAACAGGGTCCTGAGAGAGTGGAGTACTATGGGATTCTGGAGGACATATGTGTTCCCTCTCTTCATGCATAGTAAAAAATAAAGCACTTCTAAGTAGTCCCTCTTGAAATGAGGGAATATTTTTAAGTGCTGCTGCCACTTTAATGCATTTTAAAGGCCAGGTGTGTTGGTACAGGTGACCCTTCCAAGTGTTTCAAAGGCATTTGAAACGTGGCAAATGTTACTTCTGTCCGCACCCAATAAATTCATGTTAGAAGGCAAATTCTTACAGCCTATTAATTCAAAACCCATGCACAGCAGGGAGGAAACACTTTCTCATGCTGAACTCTCATCTCCCGTCCTACACAACAGAGCTCCAAACTGGAGCCAATTCCTGCCCTCAGCTGAAAGAAGCTGATGCTGTAGAGATAAAGGAAAAGAGGAAGTAGGAAAGGGAGATTGTTGCCTGAATCCCCACACTTGAACGAAGGAATGGCTTGACTGCCTCCAAATGACTACCTATGAGCTTTACGTATGTTGGTTTCTCAAGGACTCAAAAGGATGAAGATATAGGAGAAAGTGTGAAATTGGGAGTGTGAAGCTGCTAAGACCTCAGTTTGGGAAAGACTGCAGGATAACAGCAGGTGACAGACCTATAGC
Source organism: Crocodylus siamensis (assembly GCF_052110815.1). Classification (NCBI taxonomy): domain Eukaryota; kingdom Metazoa; phylum Chordata; order Crocodylia; family Crocodylidae; genus Crocodylus; species Crocodylus siamensis. Next base: position 223,435,281 of record NC_143396.1, on the reverse strand, counting down.
AAGGAGATTAAATGGAGGTGGGACAGACATTTGCAGTGGGGGAGCAAGAAGGAAAGCACAGGATGAAATGAGGCAGCAGAGGCCTTGCTGGAGTGGGGTATCTGGGAGGCAAGCTCATTGCTTCTTGACCATTAGCCTTGATAGTAATCTCTGGCCATCCCTTCTGAGTAGGTGGTAATGAAGGTGCATGCTTCGCTGTGGCTATTACAGGGGCCAGGACAGAATGGTACACCATTTCCATTTTAGTGAGCCCCTTCAGACTTACCTCCCTGAGAACCCTTGCTGGCCTGCAAAGGAAAGGTAATTTTCCTGTTATTGTTGAGCTACTAATGGATCACCAAGAACAAGCAGAACTCAGGTATCAACAAGGCATCTGTTTAAAGGAGAAGGGTAGGAGAAATTGAAAGTCACTATGTGACCAAAGAACATTTGGGAGATGTGCTTAAGCAGTTTAGTCTCCCTCGGATTAGAACATGGTTATATCCTGGAAACATTTGCCTTGATCCCCTCCCACACCAGCACTGGGCTGCAGGACAGATACTAGCCATTTCCACTCCTCCCTGTAATTCGCCATGCTTTTGTCTTACGGTGCTGACATCAATTACTTTACATTCCCTGCTAAGAGTGCTTTCTAAAGTTTCTCTTGGGCATGCTCCTTTGTTCACACCAGGTGGTTTTCACTTGAAAGCTTGATACAGGAGGCAGCCTATTGACATCTAGAGTACCTGCCACAAATACAACCAGTGCTTCCTTCAGCTTCTGTTGGAGACCTCCTGCTGGTTGGTGATTTCTCAGGACTCTTTGATGGTGGTAAAACTGTTCTGCCCAAGGCCTAGAACCCTGCACCAGGACTAGTTCTCTAAAGAATCGAACTTCCTGGCACCCAGAAGAATGTTTAGAATCTGCAAATCTCAATGCTCTGTTCCCTGGGAAACCCGGGAGATGTGGTTCCAAACCGGACCCTTGGCAGGGCAGCCCATTGTGCCTTCTGCTTGGCACAAGAGCAGCACCACTCAGGGTGGAAAAAAAGTGGATGGGAGCAAGAAAGCAGTAGTGAGGAACAAGGGCTTGTGTGGTACAAGGAGAGGGCTGGAGGATTCTTCTCTGGATCATGTAAACTCTTGGGCAGCAAAGAAACCCAATCTGAAAGAGGACTTGGGACAAATCAAAATTGAGACGAGGACTGTACAGAACAGACAGCCTCAACCTGGATGTTAAGGAGCCAGTACCTCCTTCTGGCACAAGGCACTGCTTCAGTTTGACTGAAATTAAGTTCTGTACAGCTTCTCAGGCAAGTGTTTCTTGACTGAACTATTCCTATCCCTTCTTTCTAATGGGGAGGAGTGCTGGGTGTGAAAGTGGCTGTAGGATTGCATCACCCATACCATCTCTCCTACCCTACAAAATTGACTATACTGGGATATGGCTTTTTAAATTCCAACGTTACCAATCCCCTCTGTGTGGATGGGGCATTGCTTGATTAAAATAACTTCTGGCAAGGGTTCCTAAGGCTAGACAGTTTTTAAAAAAATGATTCTCTTGAATCTTGGTCTAAGCCCTATCAGTCAGCAGAGACCAGATTTGCTCACACAAACACAGCTGTTGCCATTGTGTTTCTCTGGCTTGACTGAATGCAAACATTATAGATGAACTTAAAATAAAGACCTTGCCAAAATAGGGGTTTGCAAAACTTAAGTACAGCAAAACAAACAATAGTCTATAATGTTGTCTGATCAGCTGCGTCTAGAGCCAGACATTTCAGAGCAAGGCAGGAGCCTCCTTGTATCATAGACATTCAAGCCAGTTCGGGAGCCCGACTGTACTAAGCACTGTACAAGCAAACATGGAGTAGCAGTCCCTGCCTTAACAAGCCTGCTATACCAATTCAAGTTTCTTAATCCCTGGTCCTAGATTCCTTTTAGAAAAGGCATTTTGGAAACTAGGAACATATTTGCTTCTTTACTTAGGCTGAACAAAGTGGTTTGTGTCCTGTAAGACTCTTTCTCCACCACAAAACGCATCTTTTATGTGTCTGAATGTTAGGATATACACCACCATATTCCTATATTTAACTACTGCCAAGGTTGACAAAATTTGGCTCTCGCTGCTCACCCTCTCAGCAGAGGCCAAAACTCCAATTGATTACAGAAATTTAATTCTTCTCCTTGCCCCTAGAGGTAGAGCTCTCCAGGGCAGGATGTCAAGACACACTGGCAGACTACACTATAAGAAAAACCTGTAGTGCATTCACTTTCACTTTGCCTTCTTTTGTACAAACAGAGAACATCAACCTCCAGGGCTGTAAAGCCAGCATTTAATTCACTTTACAAAACTGTTAATGATGGCCACTCAGGGACCCTCACAATATGTACACAAGGGGAAGCAGAGACAGGTAGTTAAGTCATGTTAGTCAGAAGTCAGGCAGAAGGTGGGGTAGATTTGCATCTTATAGACTAACTAAATCAGAGGTGTGTAACAAGCTTTCATGAGCCCAAGCTTACTTCATTAGATGTTGATGAAAGGAGAAGGAGAAGTAGCTGATGATACTCTGCTTATTTAATCCTGACACATTGCTACCAGGCAGCAATCATGTCCCAGGGAATAGGGAGACACAAGATACCTTACTTGTTTCCTTGAATGGACTCAATTCTCTGAACATCTCCTCGCACATTGGAGGCTAAGTCCCAAACCAAACCAGCTCCCAACTGGTCGTGAATTACAGAGCCTTGTTTTGCCTGCATTTCTGCTACATAATAATAGCTTGCACTAGACAGACATTTCCGTGAGGAAGTGGTGTGAAGGCCACTTCCTGCCTGCAAGGTCCTGGGGCAGCGGCAGTTTTCTTACTTAAGACCACACAAGCAACTTAAGTGTCTAGATTAGTGTCAGGTGCCGAGCACCCCTAACATCTATTGATTTTGGTTACCGAAGAGGGTACTGATTATCTTGCAGGCAGTATCCAGCCCCGTGCAGGGTCAGGCCATTACAGCCTGCAACGGGAACATCTGTGGTTTATACCACACCTTGCAGTGTAAGGGACACAGCGGGGGGCCTCTAGCACAGCAGCTCTAGAGTTCAGCAGGGAGTTAACAGAGCAGCCCTATCAGCTGACCTCTATTGAACTGTAACATTAAACAGCGTGTGCATATTTTGTAAGTGCATCACTGAGCTTCGGACAAATCTGAATGAATTTGAGCAGCGCCTGAAAGGATTTGCTCAAAGGTACTAATGAAATTAAATGAACATGGTGAAGACAATATGCCTGAATATTGTAAGGCAAGGTTCTCCGGGTAGATGTGATATCTTTTATTAGACAAGGCCCACACTGTTTAACATCTTCATCAGTGACTTGGACAAGGAGGTTGAAAGCAAGTTGTCCAAGTCTGCTGATGACACTAAGATGTAAGGCGAGGTGGACACACTTGAAGGGAGAGAGAGGCGGCAACTAGATTTAGACAGACTACAAAAGTGGGCAGATGAGAATAGGATGGGGTTCAGTGTGATAAATGCAGGGTGCTGCACCTTGGGAGAAGGAATCCACAGCATACATACAGGCTGGGGAGTTCCCCTCTTGAAAGCACAGAAACGGAGAGGGATCTTGAAGTCATTATTGACTCCAAGATGAACATGAGCCGCCAATGCCAGACCATAGCCAGCAAGGCCAGCCATGCCTTGTCATGCATCCAAAGGTGCATCTCAAGCCGGTCCAGAGAGGTGATACTCCCCCTCTATGCAACACTGGTCAGGCCGCAACTGAAGTACTGCATCCAGTACTGGGCACTGCACTTTAAAAAGGATGTGGCCAGACTAGAGGGTTTAGAGGCGGGCCACCCATTTGGTGAGTGGGCAGCAGGATAGGCCCTATGAGGAGAGACTGAGGGCCTTGAACCTATTCAGCCTTGGCAAGAGGAGGCTGAGGTGGGACCTGGTGGCTGCCTACAGACTCATCAGGGAGATCATCAGCAAATAGGAAGAGCCCTCTTCTTCCCAGCACCACTTGGGGTGACAAGAAACAATGGTAATAAGCTGATGGAGAATAGGTTTAGGTAAGAGATCAGGAGGCAATATTTTACAGTCAGGGCCTCCAGAATCTGGAACCAACTTCCCAGGGAAGTGGTCCTTGCCCCTACCTTGGGCAAATTCAAGAGGAGTTTGGATGATCACTTGACTGGGGTCTTGTGAACCCAGCATTCATTCCTGCCTGTGGCAGGGGGTCATGCTACATGATCTGATCAGGTCCCTCCTGACCCTAGCTATGATGAAACTATGAAAAGATAGCACATCTAACCAAAGAACCCTGCCTTACAAAAATTCGGGCATACTGTCATTAGACAAAAGACATCACATCTACCCAAAAAATCTTGCCTGACTATGTCCTTAGACCAACACGACTACAACCAAAAACCCAGCAACATGAATTTTAGTAAGGCTTTATACAATCCAACATGACGTTCTTGCAATTCTCATACTAATTTGGAGAAAAATGGGCTTAAAAAATTCTCATTAATCGAATACATATTGGTTGAATAATTTCATAAACAAAATGTAGGTATTAATAGATTGATGCGAGACTGGCAAGAGGTTTCAAACAGGGCTCCACAGGGTCTATTTTATGTCTAGTGTTGTTTAACATTTTTATCAATGATCTGAATACAAGGGATAGAGCAGTGCCTTCAGATTCTTTTAACAGTGCCAATGGGTACCACACAACATTAGCGCTGTTACATTTGAAAACATGATTTAAAAGATAATCCCAGAGATTTTAAATAGAAGTGCAAAGTTGTGGTCTTTCTGAGGTCTTTGCAACAAAGAAACTGCTCTATTATTTTTCTGTAGTCAAAAAAAGAATGAAAACTAAGAGCTAAGACATTTTCTGAGGGGTGCCTCAAGTCTGTCTGGGGTACCTTGAGCCTAAAAAGCTTGAGAACCACTGAGAGGATATACTAATCAAATTTGCTAACAACAGAGCTGGGGGGTGAGGGGGGCTTATACTTTGGAAGTTAAGAGTAAATCTCCCAGGAATCTCCATAAATTGGGCTATAGACAACAAAATGAAATTAAACATGGACAAATATAAGATGTCACACAGAAGAAGATTTAACTGCATAAATACAGAATAGGAGATAACTGGCTTCGCAGTAGTAGCGCTGAGAAGGAGCTATGGTAATGCTAGATCAGAAACTTGATACGAGTCAGGAGTCAGTGATGCTGCCTCAAAAACAGCAAATGCACTTTTGGGTTATGTTAAGTATTGTATGCAAAATATAAGAAGTGATAATATCACTATTTGGCCCCCTGGAGACCTCAGATGGAATATTGCGTGTGCTTGAAGTATTGCATTTTAAAAAGGATGTAGAGAAACAGGAAAAGATCCAGAGGTTAGTAACAAAATGCTAAAAGGATTGGGATACAAGTTGCATGAGGAAAAGCTAAAGAAACTAGGGATGTTTAGTTTGGAGAATGAAAACTAAGGGGGAACATGACAGCAGTTTTCACGTATTTGTAAGGCTGCCATAAAGAAGACAGAAAATTATTGTTCTCCTTTACCACAGAGGACAGGACACATGGCAACGGGTTTAAACTGTAAAACACATTTAAATCAAATCTCAGGAAAAGTCCTAACTGTTGGAACAGTAAAACATTGGAACAAGCTGCCTAGGGAAGTTTGGAATCGCCTTCATGAGAGATGTGAAGGAATTGGCTAGAAAGGCATCTAATTGGAATAGGAATATTGCAGCCTGCGTCAGTGGAGGATGTAGGACTAGATGATCCTTAAGGTACCTCTTCTGTTCAAAGAGTCCATGAAAACTTTCCCAGTTGCCATGTCATTAACAGGTATTCTACAGCAGCAAAATGGCATTAGCCATGTGTCCGGTACTACCGACAATGCTACATGTTTTAACTGTGTAGTAAGAAAAGATCTCTTTGCTTTCTGCTCTGGAATTTGCCATCTATATTCTGATTAGTTATGGCATCCTTAATTTCTGGGAGCTTTTCCTGGGCTTTATTTAGCATGCAACATAATTACTTTGTTCTCAAGTCTCGTCTCTCTAATCGCTCAGTCCTTCTGACACTGCACCTGCATTAAACCTTGGCACGATCCAAATTAATCCAGTTTTAATTTTCTATATTTTAACTGATATATGAAGTCTATATGAACCTCCACTTCCCCCCAAAATAGCTACGGTCCATTCAGACTGTTCCTTGACCTTTTTTTTCTGCTGGATACCACCAAATATCTTTTGGGCAGGAGACTTCAACCATGGAGATGCTTGAATCCAGATCTGTTATAGTAATGGCCACATGAGACTGATATTTATTTGTTCATTTAATTTATATGCTGCCCTTCCCAACAAAGGCTCGGGGTAGCTTACAATAAGAGAACAGAAAACTTATAATACAACAGAATGAACAAGATAACTAAACAACTCAAAAGACAACCAGAATATCAACAGAAACAACCTCCCCCACCCCGGCTACAAACAATATCCCAGCCAAGCTCTGTCTGATAAGGACTGGCCCGAATAGGAAGGTCTTACAGCACTTCTGAAAAAACATTCAGGCTTGGGGTCTGGCAGGCCTCAAGAGTCAAGGGAGTTGCAGAGCTGAAGAGTGATTGCTGAGAAAACCCTAGAGAGATCTCTCGACTAGAATGCTACAGCTGTACTTCAGTTAAAAACTGGTTGATCCTATTCACACTAGTCAGCCAAACTATTTAAACTAAATTGGTTTAACTGCCGATGAGATCTGCTGACCCAGAGCAAATGGAACAAGAGATTCAGCATATGTTGCCCCAGTTTCTGCAACATGCACAAGATCTACATGAATCCTTGAGTCCTCAGGGCCAAGCATCTCAAACAGCATGCTGAGAGCCCTGGAATAAAAGGCACTGGGAAATTTGCCCGTTCTTCTCTAAATGGTAAACACATGTACTTTATATGGGAATTACATGAAAAGTTAACAGGTATTGTACATTAGATATTGTGTTATGCTGCCAATTCTAAGGGCATGTCTACAAGCATAGCTGTGGTAGCAGAACCCCTTAGTGGAAATGTGGCACATTATAGCAGAAGGGTCTCGAGTTCTTCCACCTCCCCAGATGATAGAAGCTAAGATGGCAGAAACCCTCTTCTGTCAGCACAGATATGTCCAGCTGAGGTTTGCTGACAGTCACGTTGGCAATGGGGTGGTGATCTCTAGGTATGCTGGCAAAACACTGTAGTGTAGACAAAGCATAAAAGATAAATTATTAGGATGGCAGGCAAGAATCCTCTTTTCCCTTTTATGCCAGCAGCAGTAGCAGTAATGGCTAGACCTCTGCACCATCAGAGAAGCTCACTCCTGCACCGGGGCACCTTTACAGACAGTGCATACATACCACTAGTTACACAGGCATACTGCACTGCAGGCAATTTGTATCTCGAAAGCCAAGTTTGGGAACTTGTGAAATTGCTGCAAAGCACTTAAAGCAGCTGAGCAACAGCTACTGGTCAGGGGATAGGACACAGTAAAGAAAGTGAGAGCTACAAAAACAAAACAATCCTGGTTTTGTTCTCAAGAGCTCCCTCCAAAGAAAGAGGACTGTTAACCCCTCTGAGACTGGCTCAAACTCATCACCTGGCCATTCAACTCCCTTAGGCACTGTGACCTCTTCTCTCCAAAGAGAATAACAGTGACAGGAGCAGTGCCTGCTAGGAGAAGGGAAGGGTTCTCCTGTCAGACTGAGAAATGAGAACAGGACTTCTGAAAACACATCTCTGAAAAGTCAGATGCATGTGAGAGCTGTCTAGGCAGGAGATCAGCCCAGTTTGCCTCTGGTCACTGCTAGATATCCAGCTCAGGAGAGCCACCATTGTGATGAAGAACATAGTACAGAATTAAAAGGTGTGGGCTCTCTTTGTACCAGACTTCAGCATCTATTCCTGAAGACACTCTGGGCTGCTCAAAACTGTAGAGCTGAGTCTTGGCACACAACATACTTCTGGGTAGAGCTTTCTTTTTCTCAGGGTTCACTTGCCTCCTTTTGGAAGGAGGCAAGTGGACCCTGACTTGAGTTCCTGTAACTACATATGAAGTTTTATATTGTAGCCATGAGATGAACTAGACAGTCCCTTTTCTGGAATGGAGAACACTGGAATGGAAATACCAGGACTTGAATACCAACTAAGGTATGGCAACTCACACAGAACAGATTAAACATGCAAATAAATCTTTGGTAAGCATAAGGGGTAGACAAGATTCAGGAAGAGACGCACAGGGACAAGCTTAAGTCAGGAACTCACTGCAAGGAGCTTATATTTTCTGTCAGCATTCAGTTTTGTCTGCTGCCTCTAGATATGAATTTAGAGGCTGTGTGTTTCGGTGGACACAGCTCTGGCCTAACACTCAGGAAACCTAGATTTTATTCCCAGCTCTGCCACTGATTTGCTGTATCATCTTGAGCAAGTCATTTAATCTGTCTGTGCTTTTGTTTTCCATCCTACCCTTTGTCAGGCTTGCTTAGTGAAATTGTGGAACAGGGACCGTTTCTAACAAGGTATTCCTATAGAACCAACTATACCAGGGCCCTGATCTTAGCAGATTCCTCTAGGCACCGCAGAAATACAAAAAACAGCCCTGAGCACTGAATTCATAGAACCACAGGGCCCTTTGACTAGGTGGCTCTTGGCACTAACTTCATTTGCTTAATGGCCTGTGTCGCATGGACTACTAAACTTAGCAAAGCATTGCTTCTGGGAAGCCCAAAGGTGCATCACTGAGCTAGATGCCACCGTTTGTATTTAATAGCATGCTCAACAACTGCTCTGTGCAGCACTTAAGAACAAGTAATTAAAGGAAATATTACTGGAGTACACCCTCTCATTAGCAATGTAATTAGTCTGCTGAAAATAATTAACATTCCTTTCCATAAAGAGAACAGCGGACCCCTTACACCCATCACTGCAGCAAATAAATGCCCAAGATGAGTGACTTCTGTTCAGGCAGATGGAAAGAGAAATGTCCAGTAGGAATGCTAGTGGTCCAAACCCAGAAGAGAGAGGGAAAAAAAGAGCTATTTGGAGAGGAGGCTTTCATCCAACTTGAATTCAACACAGGCATTGATCCCTCTGAGTCACAAATATCAATCTGTGCAAATAGGGAGATAAAACTGGTATGAGTGACTGGGCAATGTGGGCACCTAGTCTCCTATGCGCAGGTATGCCCTCCCTGGCACTTTCATGACTTAGCAACAAACAACTTGCTGTAATTATGAGAAATCCTACCCTCTTGGACTATTGTGAAAGCCCAGGTTAAATATTATCCAATTCAGTTGCTTACTGTCACATCTACTTTGCCCTGCGCAGAAATCCCCTAATGTAAGAAATTATGGTCATGAAAAATATGTCCTTCCTCATGAACTAAACAGAATCCATAATTTCATGTTGCAAATGTAGCCTTAGTCTTATTCCTGCCATTATGGCTCACATGGACAAGTGGAGCGATAACTGTATCGCTGACAGAAGCACGTAAATCCACGTATTCTACGATTCTCTTTGTGATCAATTAGTACATACTGGGCATGTCTACATGTTCAATAATGTGTGGTAATTACTGTGCATTTTGTTTAGTACTTGCTTAATGAACTACTAACTAAATCTGCAGTAGCTACAGTTTCTGTGCCGTAGGCCAGCACAGTTTTTTCACTGCGCAGTAGCTTATTAGCATGGTTTTTGACCAGCACACTAGTTTGCAGTGTTATTAGGCTACCATGCAGTAAGCATCTCATGTAGATGCACCCACTGAAAGGGTGTACTTTAAGTAGCTTGAGGTTGGCACTCGTGTGTGTGTGGGTGTGGGTGTATACTGAACGTGATATGCGTTAGTGTGAATGGATCAGGGTGAAGCACAGCAAGGGATATAAGTCATTATAACCTTGCACGTATTTGCTGCAGCAAAAATCCATGTGTTGATTTAGTGAAGGATCACGGAGTAGGAAGAGATGAGCTGTGAGAGCCAAGCTTCCCCCACCCTTGTGTTTGCACAATTTGCTAAGGTAACATGGCAAATATAATAAGTATGAGTACACAGTGGCCTCTCAGGATTTTCATCCTGTTTCCGAGCCTGATGTATCCGCATATTTCACTTGGTTTGAAAAGTGGGTGCTTATAATCCATGAAGTGCACTGCAGTGAGGCTAAAGACCCACCAAAGGGCTACAGTTACATCACTATGGAAACTAAAAATCCAGTCTGACCTGTCTATTTCTTTTCCTAATAAGTGATATATTCTTCCATGCTATCCCTACCTCTTTTCCAAACCATTTGAGCACCCACAAACACATGACCCTTCAGTCTAGAGCCTGGCCCATGCTCCATAGCCTTCATCATTAATCTACCCAGCTGTGTCCCATTGTGCAGCAATCAACTCTGTCCCAGCGCCCTCCAGATGTCCATCCCCAGGAGTCCTATCTGTATTCATTCAGACAAGCCAAGGGGCTTGCAATGTCCAGACAAGTAATGTGTCACCTCCATCAGCCTGTGGAGCAGGATGCCTCCAATGTGTAGTTCACTCCAGAATACGCAGGCATTTTTACATACATAAGCACCGCAGTGCCGGGCACTTTGAAAAGTACCTGGTGCTGCGATACATGCAGTTGTATAAGTGGTGAAATGCACGTCAGCATGGAGAAAATGGTATCAGCGTGCTTTTGAACTAAAACTCATTGGAGGTGCTTTAGTTCAAAAGTGCACCTCCACTATTTTCTGTGCACTGATGTGCATCTTGCCGTTTATACAACTGCACGTGGTGCAGCACAATTCACCTCAGCTCACGTGTGAAGCAGACTTGATTAAATCGAGTCTGCTCCGAAGCAGCCACTGTCCAGCGCATTGCAGGACAAAAAAGTATGAGTATAAATGCCCTAGGCTCAAAAAAGTCTAAAGTATTCTGTCTTCTCTTTACCATCCTACCTCTTTCCCCTAACCTTTTCAAGGGAACTCCATAAGGCAAAGTGAGTTGAAAAAACCTAGAGATGGGTTTATGGAGATACCACTTACTCCAAAAAGCAAGAATTTCACTCCTTGCATGAATTTGCCAGTCACTTTTGCAGGTGCTGCTCTAATAATAGTAAGGGAAAAGCAACTGAGAGCCTACCCTGCTGCAAGCCAGGGAAGAGCCTGATGGGTAAACAGGAGTTCTGGGAGATGGGGAAGGGAAATGAGAAATGTTGAGGAATCTAATTGGCAGTGCACTGTGACTAGGGCCACCGGAAGGGCTCAGCAGCAGGGAAGGCTAAAAGGAAGGAAATGGGCTCTGCAGCCAAATGTAGGTAGTATGTACCGAGGAACAGGTGTCTGACTGACTGCTCTGGAGAACGACACCTTTTGCTCTCAATGCAGCCTTCTCCCCCCACTGACCTTTCAATGCACTGCACTCCTGACCTGAAGGGACCTTTTGTGAGGAAGTGAAATAAATTATAGCCCCTGTAACCCAGCAAGTCCTTAGCTTCCCTGCATGGGCTTCCAACCAGGTCACCAACTGTGGACAGTTGCCCATTAGGAAATGAGCAAAGAAAAAACAATTTGTTTCACAGCGGCTGCTGAACAGTCATTTAATATCCTCTTTTCCACTGAGCCTCTTTGGGTTGAGGGGGATACAAAACACAAACAACAGGCTTGTCCCCAAAGAATGTTTGGCAGAGGACCCCTGAGCTGCTTTCCAGCGTGGTCTCAAGAAAGGCTACGTGGCACGTAAGGTAACACTCCACAGTAAAAAATCCCACAGCAAACAGCTACCACTGAACTAGCACACCACCCACTTCCCGGCAGAACAGGTCAGACCAGCACTTCCCATCTTACTCCTAATTCATTTACTCACCAGCAGCCAGTCCCAGTTACCAGCCTGGCTGGGTTTTTGGGAAATCACTCTGATTTTTTCAGAGGGACAATGCTTCCCTGCCAGCCCTACTTGCAGGATGATCAAAGGCCTGGAAAATGTCACGATGACACTGCAACAGATGCAGTTTCCTGGAAGACAAGCTGACAGAAGCGCAATCACAGGCTGGAAGGTTTCATCCCCGTGGCTTTGGAAGTAGATCTGTCTGCATCTGCAGCAGCTACAGCTCTGAGCAGCCTAAATGGATGGAACTCGCAGGAGGCATTTGATGGATGAATTATTCATAGCCTTGTTTAGCTGCCAATATATCTATGTTTTCTTGTGCCCATACGGTGCTCAGTTTTTGTTTTAACAGTAACGGGAGACGTCTGCGCTTCCTTTGATGGTTCTTGAGGGCAAGCGATAAATAGCATTTGCTCTGCTCATAGTGATAGTACCATACACCAGAGAGCTAGCCAAACATAGCTTTCTTAATAGCTGCTAGTAGCTGCAGCACTGACACGACAGCTGGATTCATTCCAAGATCTCAGGCCAGCAGCAGATTTCCTAGGCACCCCGCTGACCCTGAGTTTATCATTACCTTGCAGCAATGCTGGCCTGAACTTTACAGGGCGGCAAATAAGTTTTCTACCAAGACTCCACTTTCAACTATACAAGTGGCAGCGAAATTTCATTTGAAGCCCTAGGCAGCAGCCCACCTTGCTTATCCATGATGCCAGAACATCTAACCAACACTAGCTCTCCCCAAACCTGCTGAATAGGATCCAGGTTAATCATTTGGTGCCCCAATCTGGTGGGAATCTAGACACTCGGCTCTGCCTTTTGAAACTACAAATTCAGCTAGGCGACAGAGTCCAAATATACAATATAAAGTGGGAATTGTTAACTGCAGGACAAACAACCATGGGGTTGGAAAAAGGTTGTTCAGGAGATAGAGGCATGGCACAATCTGTTTTTCAGCAAAACTTCCCCGCACAGAGGTCCTGAAAGGTGTCATAGCTAAAGCTCTCCTTGGAGCCAACTGAGAAGAATGAACCCACCTGCGACAGAGAAGAAATCAAGGGAGGGCTGGAGAGTTAAGTCAATGGAAATATACATACACAGCACCTAAATACTAGGGTAGTTGCTTAGTTGTAGAGACAGAGTTTAGATTAAAGACAAAGCAACAGTTCTCCAAGCCACCTACCAGTCCTTGTTGAGAATACAGAACTGCCCTATTGCAGCTTGAACCAGCGATGTGCTTCAGCTGCTGCAAGCTGCAACTCGGAGCATCTGCACAGCATGCTGCATCTACACAAAACACTCTGCAAGAACTGCAGGATCTTTGGATTATTGCATTTACCCTTCAGTGCCCACTACAGATGCCAGCATCAAGCTGTAACATGACCTAATGCTAAGCACATCACCTCTCTGCCTCTTTTTCTTCCTGCCCTTTGTCCATCTCCCCTATTTAGATCTTCAGTACTAACTGGTCTTTGGTCCTCCTAATGACAGCTTTCATGCCTTTTCCTTTCTGGGGTGGAACCCTGTGATTCTCCCAACCTTGAACTGTATGCTGCGCTACAGCCCCCATCAATCAACTGCTCTTACTTGAGCTGGGTTAAAGAGATGTGATCAGAGGCTAACACAGTGACCAAACCTTTCCAAAGCCAAAATACTGTTTAATCTTAACAACAGGAACCAAACATACCATTGGAGGAAAAGGTTTTAAATCCATAGAAAGGCTATATTGCTCCCTACCGTATCAAACAGTGACCACCTCTCTGGAAACTTTGGAAGACCTAATTCCTTCAGAACCACAAGCGGGTGTTTGGGCCCACTTGTTTCCCATTCATAGTTTCCTGAAAACTGTTTCATCCTTGATCAGAGACCATCTTTATTGCCCTTTTGGTCTTCTGGCAAATGACCTATGCAACTCAGCAGGAACCAAAAAGAACAAGAAAAGCAGAAACCAACAGTTTTTCAAAGTTAAAAGCTCAGCCAGTCTTTTAAGCCCTTTAAGAGTTTAATCAGGAGGCTTTTTATCTATAGCTATTGTCCAGCCTTCCTGCCTTTTTCCTGATCACTTTCTGTGAAGCTAAACTAATATACGGTAAATAATCCAATAATGCACTGCATACAAACAGCAATTATCCCACTAATCAGGTCACATACAATGTCCACCATTTATAACAGGTCAGCTGACTCTCCTTCACAGTAAATTCTCTGGAATAGGGACTTTTACTAACGGTTTTTATAGCACCTAGCACAAAGAGGTCCCAATACTGATTACACTCTTATAATTCAAACAATAATATACCCTTGATTTTAGAAATTAGTTTAAAAAAAGACCATCAGGCAGTAAGCAGGAAACTCTCTCCTAATAAGTCATGCCCCTCTCCCATTATCTGCTAACCTCATTTTATTGACCAGAAGATATAAATCCATTGTGAGATGACTGATTTTTGACAATATCCAGTACCTCAAATATAACTGAATAAATAAAATGATGGTAATGTAAGAGAGATGTTGTAGCTGTGATGCAGACATGGTAAAAAATGTTTTGCATTTGAAAGCTTGTCTAACTCTATCCCAGCTACATAGTTGGTCCAATAAAAAATATGGCCCCAATAAAATGATGGACATACAGTGGTGTTAAAGATTTTTCTTAGTAAGAAATGTAGATGTATTACTGTAATTCCCAGGCTATGTGTGTTTAGAGACATATGCATCTGCATTTTAATTAAAATATATTATTTGGTGAAACACTACATTTTTACATTAGGAAAAGCTATATTGCAATACATACTACCAAAAAGGAAAAAGGAAGGATGTACGTTCAACCTTAAGCTTTGAGTTTTTAAAGCTACATTAAAATAACAAACTCTAATTTTGGTGTTGTTTTGGCAGGGGCAAGGTACACAGCTTTGAAATACAGATGTTTTAAAAGATCAAATACTTGTATTTGGACCTTCTGAATAAGAAGGATGAGTCCATTTAAGTGTGTACCTAGAAAGAGCTAAAAACTGTAAGTGTAGGCGAGATCCAGTCTATGTTGGAGCAGGCAAAATACAGCCCACAGGCTAGATATGGCCCACCAGGAACTTTCATCCAGCCCATGAAGCCCACCAACAAATTGTGCCACGCTCAGTCTTTCTGCCCACAAGGGTGGAAGCAAGGCAACCATGTGTAGAGACAACCCCAAACATACCCTGTTGCCTTGCTCCCACCCTCACGGGCGGAAGGACCCAGCCTGGCCTGGAGACAGCTTCTGCACTGGGCTGCTACTGCAGCCCCCAGGGACCTGCTCCACCTCCCCGGTCCTCTGGTGGCTCCAGGCAGCAGGTAGGGAAGTAGTGGGAGCAGGGCTGCAGCCTGGGCAGGGGTGTGGGGCTGGGGCTGGTGGCAGCGCAGAGACCATGTCTGGGGAGACAGCGGCAGCATGGAGCTTGGGAGGGCAGGGTATGGATGTGGCAGAGGGTGGGGAGGCTGTGGACTGCCCCCACACTCCCACCATGGTCTGCAGCCCTGGCAGACAGTGGTAATAGCAGCAGTAGCAGCAGCAGGCAGGGTGCTAAAGGTGCAGGTGCCTGGCAGGGCACGGCTCTGGCCAGCGCTGCACATAGCAATGAGGGGCACAGCCTACCCTGGGCAGTCTGCATCACCAGCTCTCCCCGCCACTCACGCACAGTCCCCACTTGCACAGCACCGAAGGGAAGCCCCACATGCTGGAGCTGGCTGCCTTCCCTGCCAGGGCTGCGCAGTACCAGAGAATAGCCCTGTGCACTGAAGATGGCTGCCTCCCCCCATCCCCTCGCTGCACAGTCCCGGCGGGGAAGGCAGCTGGCTCCAGCATGTGCGACTTCCCTCCCATGCCTGGCAAGTGCAGGGCCTGCACATGAGTGGCAGGGAGCACTGACGATAGGGATGGCTCAGGCTGCGCTCCTTGCTGTGATGTGCAGCACTGGCCGGAGCTGTGCCCCACCAGGCCCCTGCTCCCTGAGCATCCTGCCTGCTGCTGTTATGCCTTGGGGGAAGTGCAGGATGGTCTCCCCACACACCCTCACACCCCACAAACCCACACCCTGACCCCACAACCCCCCAGCATACCCTATGCTGCCCCCCCACACAGCCATACCCCCTCACAAGCCCCCTCATCCTACCACATATGCACCCCCACACCCACACAAGACTAAGAATTTATTTTTGAGTTATTATGACTGTTAGTATATGATTTGTCTTTTTTCTGGTTCTAGGATGGCAACCCCTCCTCCCGAAAGGAGTATGTCTGGGCGGTGGGGGAGGGCAAGGAGAGGGGCTTCCAGTGGCAAAGTTCATGAGTTAGAGGTGGGACTTCTGGTCCAAGATGGTGACAAGGGGGCAGGGCAACTGTCAAGGGGTGGGACTACCCATGAGGCCCTCAACAGCTCACCAAACCTTGTTAAGTGGCCCTTCACCCAAAATAATTGCCTGCCACTGGTCTATGTCAGCAGTTACCCAGTGTGGTGGCTGCCCAGAGTGCAGCATGTTCACTTGCATGCTGCTGGGAGCTCCACACAACTCCACTCAGCCATGCACTGCCAGAGCGTGAAGGGAAGGCATACTGGGAAAGCACCAGCAGCTGAATGGCCCATGGCAGCCTACGCACACCTTCTGCCACACCAGAAGAGATCCCTAGCTCCACTTGGCAGAGGAGTAACTCTCCCAGAAGAGAAGGGCTGGACGGGAACCCACTCACCGCTGTTCTGGAAACATTCCAGTTCTGCAAGCAAGACTCTGTCATGCAGATTCGTTCTCAGGCATTTCCCTCCCCCCCCAGTGTCATCAAAGCCTATCCAGAATTCAGTTTATCTGAGAGCTTTCACTGTTGCCACCACTGGCACAGATCCAGAATTCAACTTTTTTTTTTAAATAATTTCAATGGACAATATTAATGTTTATTTTTAAGCATTTATTTCAATCTTTATCCATTTCACTTTTCAGGATTGTGCAAAATTAGGGGCTTGGGGGACAGACAGTTTATTCATGACAAATGTAACTACTGTAAGACTGCTGCCAGCTGAGCAGCAGAGCTGCCAGTCCCAGCTCCACTCACCCATAGCATTCTTGTCCACTCTGTCACTTCCTCTTCCTTTGTTCCCAGTCCCCTAGGATTTCTGGGAGTTGCAGTCCAAACCACAATCAGGACAGTTCTATCAGCCTACTCCCCTTGTTGTCATACACTCCATCAGTCATCATTTTTCTTATGTCCCCTTTCTAAATTTCAACTATTATTGAAGAAAATACGTTTTCATTGGTCTGCGAGTGAGAGGTGAAATCAACATTTATCACCATTTACTGATAAAAATCAAATCCTGCCAAGCCTAAGTGTGGGTATTATCTTTCCCAACCTTAACAAGACTTAAGTTGTTCATTAGTAGGAAGAACTGCTTGAAATGTTTACCAAATAAGAATGCCTTCAGGAAATGAGAAGAAGGAAGAGGAAATGCTCAAGTGGAAAGCATGTTTTCACTTTTCAAACTATAGTTCGTATAACAACAATTTGCACTTATCTTCAAAATAGTCTAAAAAATTAGAGTTCTACGTCAACCCAGATATAAATCTTAACTCCACTTTACAGATAGGAAGCCTGAGGCAGAGCTGTTAGCTGACTTGCTTGAGATTTCTCAGTGAGACAGTGGCAAGGCTGGAAACATAACCCAGAAATTCCTGGATGCCAGTCTCGTATTCAGAAAGTCATCCCACCCGCATGAGACTAAAGCTGAGACTGCTGTGCCACAATTTATTAAACTGTTCCTCTCATGCCCACCCCTGCTGCCTTCTGAAAAAGGTGTTCTAAACTTCACACTGACTGGTCTAAACCAATTGCTGGACTGGTAAGCAAACCAGAAGCGCATGTTCACAGCTCAGTTTCCTTATGAAAGCAGTGAATTAGAACAGAAGTTACCTCCAGCATGCTGCTACCGTATGTTCATTAACAGGTAGGTTGTACAACTGCTCCACTGAAAAAATATCAAGTCTGTACAGTGACAACAACTTCCAGCTGCCAGAGGACAACAACAATCTCCAAAACTCTATGGCTAGGGACAGACATTACATATGAACTGGCTTAAGTGATCAGAAACTGGTTTAAACCTGTAACAGAACAGAAATTCAGTGCATATAAACCACTTTCAAAATGGCCAAAACTGGTTTACGATAAACCTGTTTGAATGTAGTATTAGATTTAACTGATTTATGTCAAACCAGTTGATGGATCTTCTGTCCCAGACCCCTTTATGTTTTAAGTTAACTCAGCCCCCAGGATGCTTTGTAGCCCTTGACTGGACTTGGCTGGGCTGTCTGCTCCAGCAGAGCAGGATTGGCCCCATTCCTCTCCTGCCTAGCCAGTGCACAGAGCACTAGCACTGCTCCAACTGGCTGACAAGGGTTGGGGCCAGGAAACCCTGCTCTAGAGTCCTGCTGCACCCCCCTCGCCCTGCTGCTCCAGCAGCAGAAGTGGGGGACATGGCCAGAAGCAGGTAGCTTGAAGGGAAGTGGGGTTTAATCTCCCCTCCCTCCTGCAGGGGACCCCAGACAGGGTCTGCCTGGCTTCTCCATGCCCCCACCACTAAAGCTGCATGAGCAGGGGCATGGCCAGACCCCTGACCCCAGGCCTGAGGTGAAGGTAGGGAGGAAAAGGAGAATCACAGGTAAGTGGGGCTGGCAGGGACCTCCACGTGTCCTCTACTGTCTAGCCCAGCCCCTGCCCAAGCCCTGGCCAGCCTTCAGTGCCAGCTAGGGGCTGGGGCCTGGCCATACTTTCCCCCTCCCAAAAAAATAAACATAAAAAAAATGCCTGGGAAGAGGTGCTTCCTCCTCCCCCTCCATACACATCCCAGCTGGGGTCCTTGGAGGCCAGGGTGAGGTTTTAAAGCCCTCCCCAATCATACTCAGCCTGCCAGGGCCTGGCTACACCCCTCCAGCTCAGGTTCCCTCCAGCCTTCTGGTCACTGTGGGAAGCCATGGAGGGCTGCTCTAGCACCCCCAGCCCCCCAGCTTCTGGCCTGTGCCACTGTAGGTATGTGGCTACATTTCCCAAATCAAAAGTGAATGTCTATTCGCTTGCTTGTTAGTTCAATCTACGCAGGTTAGACTAACTGCAAATATTGAATTGATTCCAGCTCAGGCTTTTTGAACGTCTTTACTTAGCCTAGATGAGACACTTTTTCTCCTAGATCTTACTAGGTCCTATAGTATTAGCAAAAAAATCTAGCAAAGCCTTAGGAATTGCAGGCATAGTCTTTTAAGATACAATCTCTCCTTAACAGCGTCTTAGCCACCCAGCATCTCACAAACTTTGGGCAGATGCTTGTACCACCCTAGAGCTTGAGTAGTTTAAAAAATTTTCCTTAGCCTGCTGCCAGTAGCAGAAGTAGGTTTCTCCTCTGTGTGGGGTTACAGTTTAAAGTCTAAAAGAAGTATAAAGAGTATAACTGCTTCCATAAATGGGACAATCAAGTTAAAACAATATTTAAAATGAAAGTATAGACCTGTGTTACTAGAACTCTTATTCGCTTGTTGATATTTATACTTTTCACTTTTTTTGGTTGTTTTTTGTTTAAACGATGAAAATGCACCAGTTAGTCTTACACTCAGACTCTCATTCATGAGCCTAATGTTGCAATGTTTGGATTGCAAACACTACAGGAAAGAATGGTTTCCTCTTTGCAAAAAGGTTCCATTTGATTATTTTTTTTTAAAGAAACATTTTGATTAGCTGCAAGAAACATTTTGGTTAGCTGCAGGTTTTGTAAAAGCTTATATTTACCAGATCTGAAGCAGAGATCAGTTTCAACTTGACACTTCCAATTTAGCACCAGAAGAGCTGGGGAGTTCTCTATGCAAAAAAAGATCAATTCTCACAGAACCCCACCCACCTGCATGAAATACATGCGC
The DNA here is from genome assembly GCF_052110815.1 of Crocodylus siamensis. Classification (NCBI taxonomy): domain Eukaryota; kingdom Metazoa; phylum Chordata; order Crocodylia; family Crocodylidae; genus Crocodylus; species Crocodylus siamensis. The sequence continues at coordinate 223,415,491 of NC_143396.1, read as the reverse complement.
TTTATCAAGGACTAAGCAACAAAGGTTATATCATCAAAAAACACTCTCACTGGCTGGTTGGTAACAGAGGGCAGGGCACTGTTGCCTAACAATTTATCTGATTAACGTTTTTCAAAGAGCCCGTAGCGGGTTGAGGGTCAATTTGCTTACCACACAGTTCCTCACTGTCCCTTTACAGACTCAGTCTCTATTTATCTTCTGTACTCTCCCAGGACAAGCGCCCTCCCTGCAGGAGTCAATCAGCATAAGCACTTATCACTGTGCAAACACAACACCAGGTCTCTCCCGGGACCACGGAGAATGCCTCGATTTGGGTCCGCCACTGGCAGCCTGCACTCTCTTCTTCTCTCAGTTCGCTCTAGCTATATACACAGTTGCTGATACACACACAGTCTCTGGCCAACTCCCAGAAGAAGGTACTCGGCCAGGATCCTTGGGCTCCACTGTGCTAACCTGCTGGCTCTCTCCCTCTCAGCTGTCAGCTTTTCAGGGACCCAGTCTCTCAGCCTCTGGCTCTTGGCTTCTAGTTCTCAGGCTCTCAATCTCTCAGCCCTTTGCTTGCTTGCTGGCTTGCTGGCTGGCTGGCTACCCGCCTGCCTACTTCATCTATCAGCCTGTCTTAGGCTCCTCTCCCTAGAAGCCTAACTCTCACACCCCTCTAATACCTTCCCCTCCTAGGAAGTCTGACTCCCCTTCCTTTTAGCTTCCTGCCAGCTAATTATCTCTCTCAGCTGGCCCCATTGCCTAGGCAGCCTGCAATCACCCTTTACTGTCTCTGGCTGGGCTGTACCCTTGCATGCCTGCTGACTACCCCTAGGCTCCTTGATCTGGCAGACTGGTACAGGGCCACACACACTTTAAGATATCAATATCCCAATCTTTTCTCCTTTTATGCCCCTTCCACCAATCAGAAAACATTACTACCACAATAGTCTTTTTACTTATTATAAAGTACATGCGCTGGTTAGAGCACAGGTCTGAGCATAAGGATCCTTGGATTTTCCATTGGCTTGTGTGTGTCTTGATTGGGGTGCACCAACAGGGAATTTTTGGGCTGATACTAATGTCTAATTTTTAAGGAACGATATCGGCCAATACTGATCCGATTCTGATATGCAGCCAGGCAGCTCGGAGACCAGCATTGGTAAGTCTGGTGTGGGGGAAGGGAAGGAGCATGAGGGGAAAAAGATTGAGGCCCCCACAGTGAGGGAGGGAGCGGGGTTGGGGCAGGCGCTGTTCAGCTGGGGCAGGGCAGGCACAGGATGCAACCGTAAGTGGCTCATCCAGGGAGGATGGGCAGTTTCCACCACTGCACACAACCCGGGAGGGCATGGGGTGGTGTGCCCCCACATCTGCGCGCGGGGTGGGATGGGCTGCTGCTGCAGGCTGGGGCCAGGGCAACGCCGAGCTCTTCCCGATGGAGGCTTGGCTGGGCTGCACTCAGGGTGGGTGGTGATGGTGCTGGGGGCGGGGGTTGGGAGGGCTAAAGCTACCCCAAAATTCACCATAGCCCCCCCTCCCAGTGCCACTGCTGCCCATCCCAAGCACAGCTCAGCCTAGCCCCCCTCTACCAGGAAAAGTCCAGTGCCACCCTGGCCCAACACCCCTGCCAAGAAGAGCCTGGCACAGCCCTCAGCCCCAGCCTGCACTGACAGCCCAGCCCACCCTGCCCTGTCCCGCTCCGCCCCACGTGCAGATCTGGAGACAAAACCCCCCTTGTGCTCCCACAGATGAGCTGGTTGAGGCTCCATTCTGTGCCTGCCCCACCCTGGCTGATCAGCACCTGCCCCTGCCCCACTCCCTCCCTCACCATGGGGGCCTCTATCTGCCACCCCGCATGCCCCTTCCCTCCCCCGACAACAGACTTACCAGCTAATGTCACTCTCCAAGCCACTGGGCTGCGCTCCTAGCCGTGTGCATGCTGCAGCTGACCACATGCATGGAACATTTATTGGCCACAGTATTGGCCACATCAGGCAAAAAAAAGCTGATTTCTGATACCGTCAATTTTCCTTATATCGGTGTCAGTCTGATACGGGACCAATGTATTGGTGTACCTCTAGTCTTGGCAAAACCTGTTTATCTTTTTTCAATATATCTATCAGCAAAAAAGATCAAATAATTCCTGCCTTAGAAATACAGTGAAATTTCATGAAGCAGAAAACCCCCCACAAAACTCCCTGGAATTTTCACTTACTACCTTGTTGTACTCTCAGTATTTTTCACCCCTTGTCCAGTCAGCAGCAAATGCTGCCTATTGTCATTCCACTGTGTGAACCACCTTTTTCACACCATTTCCCCCACTGGTATCTCAAATTACAAAGAGTACTCTTGTCAAAATGTGAGATCATCTCCCATCCTCACCCCGGGACCATAGCCAGAAAATGGGACTAACATACACATATTTGAACCTTGGTGCAATAAGAATCTTAACAACCCCTGGAGCCTCCACGACCTTAAAAGCATGTGTAATTCAGCATGTACATGGTTATTCTTAGAAAGGAATGTCTTCTAGTTATTGAATTTGTCTTTGAAAAATGATCAAATTCTAATTAATTAGGTCTTTTATTACATTGGTGGGGATGACTCAGACCTCGCAGCACCAACATCGAATCTGAGACTGTACTTCCAGAAGCATAAAATTAGCTCTCAGGAGGACTTTGAACCTGTAATGTACAAAAGGTCAGTCTCCAAACTCTATGTGATCATAACACAGAGCTGTCCAATTTACTGGTGGCCAGGGCCTGCACACTGCATGGGCCACAGACTGAGGGACACACTGGCCACTTGCTGTGTAGGTGACCAGCTCCTGCTTCTCCATGGACAGCCCAACTCTCCTCTGGTGCATGTGCAGCCTCACCCTACTCCTGGCACCTCACTCCCAACCAGGCATGCAGGCAGCTCCCTCCTCTGCTGCTGCACACAGCTCGTGCATCCCAGTTCCCCTCCACCCCCGCCATATGTACAGTGCAAGTAGCCTAGCCCCTTCCCCCACTGCATGCGCAATACGGGTTCCCCAGCCTCCTCCCCTAAGGGCAGGGGCAGAAAGTGGAAGCCATGGTGCAAGGGAGCTCGGAGGCCCTAGCCACCGCTGCACTAAAAGCAGCAAGGGGTACGATGACCAGACAGCAGCTTGTAGGCTGCACATTAGCCCCTCACAGCTGAATCAGGCCTGTGGGCCACCCGTTGGACAGCCCTGTCATAATGTAATGAATTGCCTATTTTATCTGTGTCTATCAGATGGAACCAGACTTTGTTCCACTATGTGTCATACTCCCCATGTTATTCACTGTTAGCTTAAATGACAGATGGTTGTGTATTTGGATTGTGAGAATCCACGTTCCAGCCCTATTGTCATAAGGAAGTTTTGAGCAGCCATGGAGAACTCAGAACGGTGGCTTCAAAGTCCCACATTGCTATGCAACTGTTACTGGACCTTACATTTATAAAGAGCTCCTCTCCTCTGGGTGGATTTCAAAGCATTTTACAAACTATACAGCAGATCCTGAAGTTGTTGTGCAAGCAAATCTCCAGTTAAAGGCTTCATCCGGGGATTTGCTTTTGAAAGGACCGTAGACTCTATTTTCATTTTGACCCGATTACATTGAATCCATCAGACTACTATAAACCAACACGCACAGTTTCAGAACATTGAAAAAGAAACCCAAAGCAAAGATAGAAACTTCTCCCTATCTAAGAATTTACCTGGGATGTCCCTCCCCAAATCCCCCTGCAACCAACTACTGATGCAGAAGCCTGAGAAGAGACCTGGTTCTAGATGAGGACCCTGAAAGTCCGCTGGCCTCATGTATTAGTGAGGGCAGTGAATTCCAGAATTGAGCATCCTCCACCAAAATCCTCTTTCCACGAGAAAGGCACACCTAGGGCCCACAAACAAAAGATGCAGTTGTTAGGAAATGAACAATCTAGGAAGTAGCCAGGAATTCACACCCTGCAGGACTTGACTGATTAAAATCAATACCCTGTGCAATACTATAAAACTGTGGCAGTTTACACGGGCTGAGTGTAGTGTGAGGGAGGAAAGAGAGCGAGAAAAAATGCAGGCATAATCTAGCTCCTCCTGCAGCAGCTGTCCAACCTTTACTGTTGTCCTCCCTGTGCCCTCTAGTTCTCTTGAGTGAGTGTGGAGGACCACGACCCTGAGACAGTTTGCCTTTTTTAATTTTACATCCAGGACACAGAAATTACAACCACCACAGAAGCGCAGCCATCACTGAGGTGGAACAACAATTAGCCATGCATCACAACACTAGGCCAGAAGGGAGTACTGGACACACCTGGACTATTTTAGAGTCCCTTTCTCCACCAGCAGTGCTGAAACAGAAGCACAGGAAAGAAGGATTTTTTGAGAGCTCCTTCACAAGAGGCGGTAGTGTTAAATGCTGCACTGATTCAGCGAACATGCTGGCCTGAAAGGGAAGATCCAGCAATAAATAAAATGATAGCTCATGGGGCTGGATTAACCCTCTGGTAGGTGGGCCCTAGACAAACAAACTCTTTGGCCAACAATGAGCCAGTCAAGATCCCCCTCTCCACCCCAGTGTTGCCACCCATGGAGAGTGGGGCTCAGAGCTGCCGCTAGGAAGCAGCCATGGCAGTGGTGAGACCAGCAGAGGGGAGGGAAAGGAAAGGGAAGGGAGGCAGATGGGGCCATTGGTGCCACAGAGGGAAGGACCAGGGCCCCCCGCAGCTCAGGGCCTTAGGCATGTGCCTGGTTTGCCTATGCATTAATTGGTCCTGATAATTTAAATCTTGCTAGGTCATACTAAAACAGGGTAGATATGCTCTTTATAGGGTAAAAACAGACATTGCGGTTACCCTGGGAGAAAACCTTTTCTTCTGGGATTACAGATGTAGGTGTTCATTGTCCCACTTCAAGTACCTCTGAAACATGCTGGATTAAATGCACTAATGCATTTTCCTGGGATATTCTGTTGTACACCTGTATGGTTACTGCAGTTCATTCTAGGGACAAGCCTGTCAGGCTAGGTACTCTCACTGGCTGTCTGCTGGTGGAGGAACAGCGATGTAGCTTGGAAAAGCAATGCATGCACAGGAATGTGCTGCACCTGTTTTGATTCATGTCACCTCCCAGGAAGATCAATCACAGGTAAAATGAGATGTCTGTTTATCGTGACAGGTTAACTAAATCTGAGCTGCATAAGCTTTCATAAGCTACAACTTCATCAGGAGTCCCTTCATCATATCTCATGAAGTAAGCTGCTGCTTTCAGAAGCTTACACAGCTCTGATTTCGTTACTCTGTGGGTACATCTACACGTGCAAATAGAGCCAAGAGCACCAGAGAAAATGGCTTCCGGGCACAGCGTTGGCACGTGTACCCAGGACCATAGCATTCTGAGTCATGGTGAAGCAGCCCCGGGCTGGCATGGGACCTGGGGGGTCAGCCCCAGGCTCTGGGTGGCAGCAGCAGGTGGCAGAGGGGCACCAGGGTACTACAGTGCAAGGCTAGGCAGCAGGCAGGCCCCCAACACTTTACCACCTTCATGCCCCAGCCAGCCCTGGTCACCATCTACACTGAGTTTTGGCAGAGTAAATTACTCCAAAGTAGGATAGTACTGGCAGGGACAATACTATCCTATAGCAGAGTTAATTAATTTACTGCACTCTAATCAACATACATGCAGACCATAGCTAGTTAAGTCAACTCCGCAGTAAAACACAGGTGTACATGCACCCTGTAAGGTGCAACTGTACTCCGCCTTCTGCCTGACTTCAGACTAACACGGCTAACTAACTCTTTATACTAGCAATGCTAATTTAATGAGCACTAATTCTCTGGCCCTACGCAATGAAGAAAGGGCTGACACAGGACAGCAAAGGCTTTTTGAACAAGATCCTCTTTATATTCTAATCCATCTTCTAAAAGAGCTTGAAAAGAAGAGTATGGAGGAGGTTTTGAAAAAGGGTTGCTTCAATTTACTGTGTTAGATTTGATTAGCTGAGGTCAATGGTAACCCACAAAGCAGAAGACAATGTAAATCCTTACGTTCTCCCTTGCTGACTGATAACGATATATTGGTTTCCTGACAACTGATATACATATCCCCAGTTGTGCAGCTACAGTCCCTAGCAGAAATTTCTGAAGCCTCCTTGTAGCATACTAATGCATCAAAACCCAGCTATGGAGCTGCACACATGCAAATATGGAAATGAACACAATTTTCTGCATTTGTTTTGGCATAATTGTTAGGTGCCATGGAGTTGTCAAGAAAACCCATCTTTTAACAGGCTTCAATGGGCACATCTTACAAAGAAGCAAGGCAGGAATGCAGGGATCTGACCAACCAGGAAGGGGCACGTTTTTCTAAACTGGCAGAGACCGTATCTGTTGCAACAGAGCCAGAGTACCAGCCCAGTTTGGATTTTGTTCCTCTGTACTACCAGACAGAATTATCCTCCAGGCCTCCTCAACTGCTTTATTTCACAGGCAGCCAGCACAGATGGCATTTATACCTTAAAGTGCAGAGATGGGCAGAAGAGTCCCGCTGCAAGACAATCAAGTGGATTCCTGCATTTTCCCCTCTCCACGACTTCCAAATCCAGTTGGCTCCATTTTCAAAAGAACAAACTTTTTGGGCTCCCCATACAGCCACCTTCATGTAGAAGCTGACAAACCACCTAGGTATTTCTACCTCCTGTCTTGCCACTGATACGGGATAGAGCAGAAACTCCAACAGACAGTACTTCCGATGATGTACAAGGCAAATCAAACTCCTACTGCCTTCCCAACATCTGTATTGGGTCTACAGCACTAACAGGAGGTAACATTTCTGTGGCAATACAATCTGAGGACCTCAGTGAAATGTGTAATGGAAAGATCTGAGAAAAGGTGGGCTAACTGCTGTGGGCTAACTGCTCATCTATAATTCCTTCTTTGTTAAGACTAATACAGGTACTGCCTTTGCTTAAAAAAATACTTATCTCAATTTGTGGTGAACCTCCTCTGAAAAATAAACAAAAAATAGCCATGTTTGACAATTTGCAACAAGGAGGTTTTTCTTTAAAAGACAGAAGTCCAGGTGCTAGATGCTTCAAATTTGTTCTTGGTGCAGCTCCATTTACTTCAGTTTAGATCCAAGTCAACTACTGTGGCAGGCTTTTCCTTCACTCTCAGCCCATGTAGAAACTGACAAAACAATCTGGTATCCTTTTTAGTCAGATTCACTGTGTCCACCTTTGGCCAATATCTCATGCATCCGAGAAAGATGCAATGCCCCATAATGTATGTAAATGTGCAATACTTCCTACAACAGGAACATGGGAAATGGCAGAGAAAATTGTCCTGACTCCTGCTAGTAAACAACAGGCTTTCTTTGTGCGTTGCACTTAATTTTCCCAGTCTGATTAACACAAGGGTGAAGGAATATTAGTACTTTTTAGCCATGACAGTACCCCTTTCTAGTGTACCTTGCCAGTTGCTGACAGATAGCCTGGCACTTAAAAGCCGTATGTGGCAGCCCTTTCACTTTATTTACACATGACATTTATTAAAAGAAATTCAGAAACAAACAAAACCCAGAGGTGACAAAGCATCAGCAGAAATCTCATTAATCTACTCCTTGCATGGCTCCAGTGCCAGAACAAACATCCTCTTCACATGCCACTGTGACTCTAACCTCCTCAAAGATATTCAGCTTTACCCACTCTTCACTGTTTTGTAACCAGGCTTTCAGGACCCTTCCTTTTCACTTTCCATGGGAAAATGTTTTCGTTTCCCATTTTCAGACTGTGTAAGGCCAAAAGAGATCTTTAGACTGGGGCTGCCCATCTAACAGGCTGTGGACTGCATGCAGCCACTGAGGGGTTAACATACAGCTCAGCTAAGCTCCCACCCAACTACCACTCACCCCATCGCTCCATCTGCTGTAGCTCTGGCACCCCCTCCTTTCTCTGCTGCAGGACAGCACAGCACATAGTGCTGAGAGAGCCTGTACCCTGGCAAAGCCCCATAACTTGAGACAGTCTAAAATTATGGGGCTCAGCCGGTTTTGCCCTGTACTGAGCCCCATAACTTGAGACAGGCTAAAGTGTTTCAGTCCTCAGGAGACTGAACATAGGCAAAAAACAGGAGAGACCAATGTGCCTCCAACACTTATGGCCCCTGCTCCAGTAGGGAACTGATGAAGGGAAAGAATCCCAGATATAGCAGAAGCTCCAGATCCATGCTACAGAGGAAGGTAAAGAAAAAGCTACAAGGTTTCTGACTATCTGACCTGGAGTAAAATTCCTGCCTGACCTCATATCTGACAAATAGTTTGCGAGCATGCAGGCACACCAGGCAGGCATTTAAGAAAGATGATTGTCTGTACCACTTCAGAGCCATGTCCCAACCTGCCTGGTGTCCTGTCTCTAGTTTTGGCCAGTTATGCAATAAATGAAATACTCAATCCAAACTCTGCAGAAGACCAGCTGAAACCTTGAAGCAGGAGATATGATAATTGCCATGGTCCTAATACAGACTGGAAAGCACAAAGAAATCAGTTTAGCTGCCAGTTCCTTCCACATGGCCATGAAGTTAGAGAATGAAAAAGGGGATTCATTAGCTCCAAGGCACCCAAAACAGAAGGGACCACTGCAACTACCCAGCCTGACCCTCTGCACACAGACAAGTCACAGAATCTCTTACATGTTGGACTAAAGCATATCTTTTAGAAAGATAACTAATCCCATTTAACAGACTCTGAACAAGGCTATGTCTACCATCTCACCCCATGAGCTGCTCTAATACATAAATTAACCTCACAGCTAGGAACCTGCCTCTTACTTCAAGGCTGAATTTATCTAACTTCCAATTCCAGACATTAGATCTTGTTATGCTTTTGTCAGCTAGACTGACAAGCCTTCACTATCAAATATCAGTGCCATGTTTAAGTACCTGTACAACAGTGATCAAGGTGTCTCTCACCCTCTTGTCATTAAGAGAGTAAAAGGTCCTTAAACCACATACCACAAATCTTAATTTCCAGGCCCTGGGTTATTTTTGTAACCTTCCACAACTATTTTACAACAGTACCCTGCAGGTCCCTGCCAGTGCCAAGATATGAACCCCACTGGCAGAACTGTTGGCGCAGCAAATAATTTTTATTATATAAAATTATTATTATTCATCTATTCTCCGATTTAACCTACACTTTTGGTCATGACTAGGCCTCATTCTTGCCAGCTCTACAATGGCAGTGTATGCTATATACACCATAAGGTCCATATGTTTTTATGTACACATTATATGTATGCATAAGCATAATACTATATGGTCGGGGGAGGACAACTAAGATACATATAGCTTGCAGATCAAAAAGAGAAGGTTACACCTAGTCTGACCTCCTGAACATCTTATGATTAAATTTCACCCAGTTATTCCTACACTGTGACCATGTTTACACATTCATTAATGCGCTATAGTTACTGTGTATTAAGTTTAGTACTTGTATAATCAAGTACTAAATCAACGCGCAGCAACCAGCATCACTGCATAACAGCACTGGGACACCTTTTTAGTGATGCTACTGTGCAGTAGCCTAATAATATTGCACAGTAGCACATTAGCATTGTTTCTCCTATGACACGCTACTGTGCAGTATTATTAGGCTACTGCGCATTTAGCATCTTGTGTAGATGCACTCCGTGTCCCCTAACCTGGATTAAACTAAAGCATTTCAGTCCCCTGGGAATAAACAGTTGCATGCCAGAAGCAGAAAAAACATAGATGCCACCAATACCTGAAATGACAGGGAATTGAAAAGGCGAGACAGGACCTGGCACCTAAAAGTCAGGATTCCTAGATTTTCTTTCTAGCTCTTTCACTAGCCTATCATGTGACCTTGGGACCACTTGTAGTGGAGACAAATATAAAAATTAAAACATAAAAGGCCCACCTGAACACACAAATAAGCCACATCATCAACCCCTGCCCCCTCCCTGGTTTCCCCTCTGCCTTCCAGCTCTTGCCAGCTCTCCCCTCTGCCTTCTGTCCCTGTGAGGAGGGGGAAGCTGAGAGTGAAGAGGCAGGTTACTGCAGCCTGCTTTAGCATCCCCCGGCAGGCAGTGAAGAAAGCTGCAGCATTCTGAAACATTTCAGCCAAGAATGGCACAAGGGCATGCATGCAGCCCCTGGGTGAAATGTTTCTTTTTTGAAGCATTTTTGCTTTGGATACATTTCAGTTGTCACGTCTGTCTGCACCCTTGCTTTCTGCTTGCCTTGGTTTAGAATTGGCACAATATCATTGACCAACCTTGCAGATGCATTGTACCATCATCAGCAAAAAGATCTTCTGTAGTTGCCAAAGCATGATGTTCAGAACCTTATTTTACACACTATCTTTCCTTACACAAGATGATCATTCTTCTACGTGCCTGTAATCAGGAGACCTCAAAGTATTTCTTATGCATTAAGTGGACCCTCATATCCTTTCTTAAGAGAGGTAGCATAACTATTAAACCAAGAGTGTAGGAGTCAATGCCTATGCTATATTCCTAGGTACATTACTGAAGCATCATCTATCTGGGTCTCAGTTGGCCCTTCTACAAAATATGAAAAATAACTCCAAATGGGAGTAACCTCTACAGCGCAGGACATACTTTGTGCAAGAAGGTTTCTGCTCCTAATTTAAAGTGTACATTGATATATTTTACAGCTATAACGAAGAACATTATTGCAAGCAAGGAAATGCAAGCTACTGCCATCTCGGAGTAGACTATGTTGGACTGCTGACTATGACCCCGAGTCAAGGGAGCACTTACACACATACTGCTTATGTGCCATTTACATCAAAGGGACTTAAGCACAAGCTTAATGTTAAGTACATGCTAAAGGGCTTTCCTCAGCAGGGGCCCAGTGGGCTTAGAGGGGCGGCTGCTGTCAACTGTATCATTTTAACTTCTGATTTTCTGTTCGCTCATGATTTTGTGAAATATTCTCCTATAAGATCTACTATTTAGCAAAGAATAGCAGGGGTATTAATGTGCTTGCATGCCTGGACATGAAAGGACAATGCCTTCTGAGGGCTTTATTTTTCTGCATGGATTCTTGACAAATGCAGTTCAGATCAGCAGCCGAGCTATGAGGCCAGGTGCCCAGGGCACAGGGGTAGTGGTGACTTCTGGCTGCTGTTGCCACAATTGTGAAGCTGCCAGTGACAATTGGGTTTTTTTTTTTAGCTGCCACCCCTCAAATTGGAGCCCAGGGTGGTTTGTCCCTATCACTCCGCCCTAGTTATGCCATTGGCTCAGGTAGTCACAGAACAGTTTTACCATCCTGGCCATGAATAATTTCAGCTCCTGGAGGGACTATCTTTTCTAGGAGTTAAGAGGGAAATAGGACGATCCTGTCATTAAACAACACTAGAGAATGAAATGCAATACTTAATTTGACAAAGCTTCACTGCCTCTGCTCGGAAGAAAAGCAGGTCCCAATTCTGAGTCACAGGCCCAGACCCAGCTTGTTCTCATAGGCACTGTCATATCTAAAATTTGGGCACGGTGCCCCAACCAGTTATTGCTACACAGGTCACACCTAATACAATCCAAATGAACCTGAGAATCCTGCTGCCAGGGTAATTGCTGTTTTTTAACCAAAGCCTCTCTAAGGTAAAACACTAACAGTATTGGGAACGGGGTGAAGTCCAGACTCTCCCCACCCCAGGGGAGTGTCCTCATTGCTAAGCTACAGAGTCATGCTCTCTTCACTTGTTCTCCTTCTGATGTCTTGAAAATGGCATTCTTGGCCCATTTCAAAAGGAAGGGCAGAAGGTGTTCCTCATTAGTTTACCAGGGAGAACAATCTAATCCAGAGGTCTGCAACTTTTTCAAATGGTTGGGCTGAAACAACCCAGCCCAGATTGAAGGCAGGCTGGCACTTAAGACCTGCTGCTGTTGCTGCTGTCACCACTGCTGCTTCTCCCTAGCAGGGCACAGTCAAATTCCCCTGGTGCCCAACTGCTGCACAGGCAAAGTCCTTTGTCACCAAAGGACCCCAACTCCACAGGCTGGATCCAATGGCTCCAAGGGCTATTCTGCAAAAGGTGGCTGGGACCATCACTGCAACCACCCTCTTTTTGGGAGCCGTATCACTGTGGGTACTATGCTCTGCACTAAACTGAATGCAGCTGTCTGCATGTGACATTAGATGCAGTCTGTGGATGCCTAGTAGAATGAGGATTTAGGCAGAGTTACTGTTCATCCAAGCTCTGACCAGGGTCAAGGACCTTACATGGTTGATCTCAGAATCCTCAGCAGTCTTTGCAAGCTGAGATCTAACACCACTGTCAACAGCACTCAGTTTGCACCCACCTACAAGTATATAAAGGGGATGCATCAGGACCTAGGAGAACAGTTGCTCACCAGAGCTCCCCAAGGGATAACAAGGTCTAATGGCCACAAATTCCTGGAAGGGCGATTTAGACTGGACGCAAGAAAAAACTTCTTTACAGTCTGCGTGTCCAAGGTCTGGAACAGACTCCCCCCAGAGGTGGTGCAAGCACCTGCTCCGGACTCATTCAAACAGCATCTGGATGTTTATCTTGCTGGGATCATTTGACCACAGCTGACTTCCTGCCTCGTGCAGGGGCCCTGGACTAGATGATTGCACAAGGCCCCTTCCAGCCCCGAACGTCCATGAGACCTATGAAGTCTAGTTTGATAAAAAATGCATCTGGGCACCCGTATGGTTTTGTCGGTGCTTGACCAGGGTTGACCTGGATTAGTTTAGGTGATTTCACCATCTAGATTCAATCTATGCGCCACAGATGCACCTAGGAAAACAATCACCATCCCTTACCTCCCACATAAACCAGGTCTGATGGGCCAAACCCAGCCAAGGAAGGAAAAATGTCAACCCCTGCCAAGGACTCCCTTGCTCTGACATGCCAGGTCAGACCAGGCCGTGGGATACAACCTTCCCCGGATCCAACTCTTCCAAACGTCCGTGGGCAGCTTGTGAAATCCGGGCGCCAGGGACCCAGTCGAAGGGAACCCGTCTGCGGGACAGGCAGCGCCACTGGCTGCACTCCCCTTCCAAACAGGGGCAGAAGTAGGGAAAAAAAACGAAACCCAAACAACCCTTCTGAACCATCCATTAAAAGCCATCCGGAGGTATTACCAAGTGAGTTCCTGGTCTGACCTCCCCGAGTTTCCCCTGGTGGATTCCTGTTGCTCTGGAAGAGCCTCAAGCCCCAGGCGCCCTTTGCCCTCTGCTCTAGGGGTCTCCAGCCCTTCTTTGTGGGCCCCTCTGCCCCCAAACGAAACGTGCTGCGATGCGGACCCGGACAGCATCGTTCCCTGCACCCCGGGGCCCGCGACCCCGCACCCCCGGCCTGGCGCGCCGCCCGCCCGCCCGCCCGCCTCCCGCCGGGTCGCGGCCCGGGCCCGGCTCCAGCATCCCGGAGGCCCCTTTGTTGCAGGAAGTGGAGGCGCCGGGGCCGCAACCCCGCCCCGCACCCCGGGCACCTACCCCGGCGGGGCGGCGGGCCGGGCCGGCCGGACCGGGCCAGGTGCTGCCGGCTCCTCCCCTCCCACCTCCGGCTTCCTCCTGCTCTCAGCAGCGCCCGGCGGGCTCTGCCTCCATGAATGCCGTGATGGCTGGCGGCGGCTGGAGATGCAATGTGCCAGTGCCGCTCGCCCGTAGCATAGATGCGGTTGCAGTCTGCACATGCTCGCTCCTGACAGCCGGCCTTCCCCATCGCCACCCCTTAACTCCTTCGCTGCTGCCCCGCCCGCGCGCAGGCGGACGAGCGGGCGCGCAGGCGGGGCAGCAGGCAGCCTCCCCCCGGGCCCCCGCCAGCCCGGCTTGCCCAGGGCTGGCCCAGGCCCGAGCTCCGTGCTGCAGCTGTCCAGCAGTTACCTGGCACATAGGCGTAGGAGGGGGTTGCTTCATTCCGAGAGGAGGGTGAGACCCTGGGCTTTTTTTAACCTCCACCTCTTATGCTATGGGTCCAGGCGAGGCGGCGACGTGTACCATCCTCCGTCCCCTTGAATCTGCCTTTTTTAAAGGATTTTTTTGTGTTCCAAGCGGAATCAAGTCCAAATCCGTGAGCAAGTCTAGAACCAGAAGTGGCCCTACAGCCAGCAAACATCCTCCACCCCTGCCAGGGGCTGCACATATTTCCAACATCTTTTGGCGGGCATCCCACGTGCAGGCCCAAGCCTGGAGGCTTGGGGTTCGGATGCCCCCAAGTTTCACCTGCCCTCAGCCATATGGCCGCAGAAAGAAGCTAGGGAGGAGCCTCCCACTTCCATGAAGTGGGCTTTAAGGCCCAACACCTCAGCAGGTACTCAACCACGCCAGGAGAGCAGTTATCCCTGGGAATGCTTAAGGAAAACTGCCTTCTTGGACCCAGATACATAGTGTTTCAGGTCCCCAGGGAGGCCACAAGGGGTTAGGCAGGAAGAATCACTGAACCACAGATAAGTGGTTCCCTTCCTCTTCATAGTCTGCCATTTCTCCCTCCTTATGGTGCTCTCCATGTATCCCACCTCCCTGCCTCCCCCTACCAACTCCTCCTCCCACTCTCTCAGTCTGATCCTGCCCTCTCTTACCTGGTTCCCCTCAGCCGCTCCTCCCTCATTTCTGCCCCCTCACTACCTTTCCCTTTACTTCCTTCCTTCCTCTCCCTGCTTGCTGTGACCAGATGGAAGCACATCAATTTGCATGTTCATCTCTCTATTCCTCCTCTGTGTTGATTTCCCCTTCCTTATAGGTAAAACTTGCTTCTGCTATAAAGGTGCACCTCCACCCAGCCTCCTGACTGACTTCAGGCCACCTGCTTCTCAGAGGCATACAGCACAAGGTTCCTGGCGCTGACAGCACAGGCTGTTCCATTGCTTCCATAGAATCAGAGACAAGTCGGGCTGGAAGGGAGCACTGGTCAATTCAAAGTGTACAAATCTTTCGCCTTTTACTAAAGATTTCCATGGAAAGGAACACTTACAAGTTTTGACCCAATTTTTTGAGGTCACCAAGTCCAGTCTCCTGCCCTGAGGCAGGATCTTCCCTGTCCAAACCATCCCACCCAACTGTAATCCTAACCCTACCTATGACTACCCTCAACCCTGACACAACACAGACCTAACACGCTCACCTGCCGTAGGTAAATACAACATTGAAATGTTGTCAATATATGCTCAAGAGATCTAGGGTAGAAGGCCATGCCCCCCACTACAGATGGAAGTGAAAACCCCCAGGGTCCATATCAATCTGACCATGGGGTAAAACTATGACCCCAACTATGGCAACTGGTCTGAGTTGCAGTTAAAGCAGGATTTAAACCTAGTGTAGTTAAGGACTGACATGACACCTCAGTCAATTAATATCAGAAAGGCTTTAAAAACAATACCACAAGCAAGCTATAAAACTAAATGACAGAAAAAGACTCCTTTTCAACATGCAATAAATGAGCTATCACCAAAGTCCGAGTGTATTTTTAGCTGCAAGAGTGTTTTCTCACCAGGACAGGCCAGGAAGCAGTTTCCTTACAGCTTTCACAGAGCAGGATCCTTTGCCATGAGGAGCCAGGTGCAATGTTGTAGTAATTTCTCTCTTTTGCCTGGAGCACACACCTTGCTGACAAGTCTGTTTTGCACTTATAGCATTCAATTGTATAGCTTCAAAGCATTTCTCCTTGATAGTCAATTAAACTCCCAACAAAGCAGGGAGGAAGGGACCATCACATTACAGTTGCCAACTGCTCGGATCCTGTTTTGGATGTCCAAGTGTGAAACTTGCTTTTGCAAGTTTCTGATCGGTCTGGAGTTACAAGTCAATCAAACATGATGGGTCGGGATTGAGTGAATGAGATATCTTGGGGCATTGGTCATAGGGATACTGTCTTTGGGTATTTGTTCAACAGCGGAGCAGAATCTGCAATAGTCTGCACCAGTGATGATATATGGCAACATTTACAAAACCCCAGACAGACATTTGAATGCCTGCTTTGATAAATATGCCTTAATCCAGGGGAAATGTGTTAACCAGGATATATTTACAGTCACACATAGCATGCTTATATTCCTCAGGCCTTGTATTCAGTGCATTTCAGTCTTTCACTTCTTACAGGTTCTGCTTTGAAATATATATTTAATCCTTTGTTTTCTTTAGTTATACTAGTTCAATTGAAACATATATGTGGTTTCCTACTTTCTCTAGTTATACCAGCTCAGGCTGTCTGGCTTCTCTCTTGCTCTCTTAGCTTTGCTATATATATATGTGATGAGCGTGCCAGGTTTCTGCCAACAGTTTTCTTTTTAGAGGAACCATTGCTTTTATTTTTAGGCTCGGTTGTGGTAAAAGGTTGAGGCCTAGCTAACACAGCACCTACTGGATGGCAACCACTAGCGGAGCAACTGTTTGTTCTTCTTGAAAGTGCTCTCACCATCTTCATCTACTCTTGCCCCAGTATTCAATATGGACTGTTATCATTTTATGGCATAGGTCTGGTATTGGGTGCTACAAGCTCCGCTTTCTCTATGCCTAATGGGTTGCAACCATTCGTGGAGACTGATCTTCTCTGTGGCAATCTTGTCACCACAACCCAGTTTTTCCCCAGCCACTGTCTTTTGCCAGAAGGGCTCCTTTCCTAGCTATTAAAGCTTTCAGAAGATTACAAAGACTATGATGCTTTGGCACAATAAAACATGGGTACATTTACAACTAGCACAGTAGATGAAATCAATTGAAATCAATTTATTTTGCATGGTCCCAGCCACAATCTTGCATTCTTGTGCAAGATGCACTGTTATTTTAATTTGGTCATTTAGATTTTATGTGGAGGTCCAGCCAAGCTTCCACAGTCAGTCTGACCCTGAGCAGGGGATAATCTGTATTCTAGTCATGGTAAACCTCATTGCTTGGAAAGGCCAAAAGTAAGGAGCCCATAGCTCCAAAAGACATGAAAACAGAAGCTAAGCAAGAGGTCCTCATGGTTGTCCAGTCATTGCAGGACTCCATACAATGTCACTCTCTTCTCAATATGATTTACTGATGCTGAGGTATTTTGCCTAGTGTGGATCTCAGGTTGTATAAGTGTACATTGGCCTTCTGTTGTATGTCCATTGGATAATCTCTAAATCAGTGATTCTCTACTAGGGAGCCATGGCACCCTGGGGTGCGTTGAGATCCTCTCAAGGCTGAGGGCACTACAGGGTGCCATGCCAGTCATTGGCAGGTATACATGCACCCCCTGAGATTGGCCATGCACCCCTGGAAGTGCAAGCCGCAAAACCGGAAGTGTACGTTGCTGGCTCAGGGATCGGCTGCTGGTGTCCCCCCAGACTTGGGAGGCACAAGTTGCCCATGACGCCAATTTTCGCACTATTAGGTGTGCCAACATTCACATGATAAACCCAGTCATTTCAGTTAGGAATCTGTAGCATTATAAAACATTCTTCCTGTTGGGGGTCTTTACAACAGAAGAATGGCTCTTTTAGTTTTCACTTGTTTTTTTGACTACAGGAAAGTAAGAGTTGGCATTTTCCTGGGGGTGCCTCAAGTTTATTCAGGGGTGCCTTTGTCTAAAAAGATTGAGAACCCCTTGCTCTAAAGGCTTAGCAAACTTTCATTTGCACATCTCTGGACAGCTCGTAATTACTCTCAGTACAGTTTTTCTGAGGAAATTACTGTTCACTGTTATTACAATCAGTGCTTATAAAATGCCTGAGATGTTTGCTGAGAGTGGGTGCAAGATGCTGTAAATTATTGCACAAGTTTGTGGTTGGCATAAATGCCATACAGGTTCTTCAGATGATTTTTATTAAGAAAGCCATAAGAGAAAAAGATAAACATAATCTGTATGGCAAGGCACTTTTAGTGATCTATTTTACTGGACCAACTGTATAGTTGGGAGAGCTGCTGGACAAGTTTTGGGCATCAAATGCCCTTCGGCAGGTCAGTTCCCCAGACTAACCTCTCATACATTTCTTGGACCATCACAGCTACAGCACTCCAACCCTCACATAAATCTAAGTGTCATTTGTCATTTTTATTAACCTTGAGACTAACAGGACACCCCTGCAGAGTGTGAAATCAAACACAGCTAGCAATGGAAGTGTTTTTGAAAGCTTCACTGCCACACCCTGACACTTAAATCTTTTGACAGAAATAGTTTTTCTACCCAGGAAGGTCTCCTCAGGTTATTCCCTGACTAAATTGTCCAAACAAAAGGAGAAAGAAAATCCCTTTTTCATTGCGTTTAACTGTTTTGCAACACTGCATGTTGTTTGCAGGGCAGAGGAATCTCTAAACCACTGATTAAAAAAAACTAAGAGATTTATATCTTGCTGTAGAATTCCTGAGCGATCTCAAGTGAAACACTTAACCTTTCCTGTACCTCAGTTTTGCCACCGGTAAAATGGAAGAACAATACCTGTCTGCCTCAGACAAGGGCTTTGATATAAGGATTCACTATTAAATATCTCTAAAGTGCGTTGAGGTGCCCCAGATAAAAGATCAATTATTATCTGACTGAGAAGGAAACTAAGGTGCAGCCAGGTAAAATGACAAAACTTAGGTGATAAGAAAGTAAGAACAGGGAACAGAATGTAAGACACTTATGTCCTGAAACCCACATTCCCACTACTATCTTCCTTTTCTAATCAGCCACTTCCTTTGTGGCCCTTCCTTATTCTTTCTAACTGCCTAAATAACAGATTCCATATTTGCTTTTTCCCAGTCCTCAGATCTCTCTCCTGGCTACTATGACTAATAATACTGGAAGCACCGAACTAAATTGTCTGTCAGACCAAGAACATTTTCATAACTTTGATGTTATGACTCAGCAATTCCAGTATCAATAATAAGTAGCCACAGTAATGACACAAGACAGGTTTGTGCAAGACACAGGCAATTAAGGGATGCCCTGTACACTGAGGATCCATTGAGAGGCCTCACCACAATGGCCTCTTTCAGAGTCAGGTCCCTCTGCACGGAAGTGCCAGGAATCAAATAGAAACAGCAGAGCCAGCAACTGTTCAGCACCAGGCAGGTGGCAGGGCTAATGATCCCACATTTGCATTGCAGAAGCATGCTTGGTTTTCTAGGTCCTCATTCCTGGGTACTGTTCACTCAGGTAGGTTTATATACACATCAGCGTGACTCCTCTGAATATGCCACAATGCAGCAAACCAGCCTGTCACAGAGTCACCTGACCACACCAAGCTCTCTGTAAGAACTGGAGAATCAGAAAGATGGAGTATTTTACAGGGGAAACAGAATGTAACACAGGGGTAATTCCAACTCAGAGGTCTAGCTTTACCAGCTGTTACATTTGGGTTATGGTGGTTGATAAGAAGCAATCATTGTGTATATATTTCAACTGGGCTGCAAAGGAGAATGCTTATGTATCACAGTAAGAAGCAGCTTAACAATACAATACACGATAGATCAGACTGATAAAGGGCATCCGGAGGATAAAAGATACTGTACAATACAATTTGTTGTGAAGTAGCATCTCAGAGCATATCAAAGAGCATATTAGAAACACACGAGAGAGACAGGTGGAGAGGGGGGACATTTCACAGTGTGAGAAAGCAAGGATATTTCAATAATGTAGGAAAGAATGCCTTAAAAGGATCAAGGGAAAGATCAGAGAAAGGAAGAGCAGAGTACTCTTCTTAACCTGAGTTAAGAAGAGACTTTTACCTACAAGCAGGAAGGGGAAATCAACACACAGAGATGGAATGAAAGAGAGAGACAAACTTGCAAATTGATGTGATTCCATCTGGTCACAGCAAGCAGACAGAGGAAGTAAGTAAAGGGAAAAGAATGGGTGGCTTTTAAAGTGAGAAGAAAATATAGGGAGGGGGCACAAATGAGGGAAAAGAGGGTGAACATGGATAAGTGAGGGGAACCAGGTAAGAGAGGGCACTATCAGACTGAGAGAATGGAAGGAGTTGGTAGAGGGAGACAGGGAAGTGGGATGCATGGTGAGGGCCATGAGGAGGGGAGAATGGCAGAAAGATAGACTACGAAGAGGAAGGGATACTACTGCCCCCATCCTGTTTCAGTCCCACTCTGAGCAGTTATGGGGTCAGAGCTCTAAGTGGTCTGCAAGTTTGTAGGAAGGGAAAGGGTAACAGCCAGGGGTCTGGTTGTTCTTACTGTAGTACTGTTCCCAGCAGAGCTGCGTGGAAAAGTGTGGTTAAGAGTTAAGAATCTGCAGTTGAACTAATGCAGCTACAAGAGGTTCACACCATTGTTACCCATATCTTAATTATCCTAGTTCTCTCAAATTGCTTACAAATCTTTTAAGAGAGGAAGACATACATTTCAAAAAGAATAAGTAGAAAACAATGTCTTATAATACCTTTTAGCCTTCCTCATGCTCATGAATACTTAAGAGAAAACTCCAAGAAAAAAAAAATGAAACTCATTTTTGCCCCTGTGGACACACTCTCAGTCTCAAAAGAACAATCACCCAGAGTGCAGCATGTTGGTAGATGTCTCCCGTACCTGCCCTTGTTATACTGCCCCTTCATAACTATTTCCGTTGTCCATGCCATTTTGTGAGGCAAATTGTTAGGAAAAAATTCACCAAAAGTACACGTGTGTTTTGCGTATACAAATAGATGTGTGTCTAGCTGATAATTTTATGCTAATAAAGTACTCAGAACTGTAAACATGTAGATTTCAGAAAATCTAAGCCTCTATTTACATTCAGAAATTTATAGACAAAAACAATCGAAAAGGAGCCCAATATTTAAGAAAAATATTATAACGATTGCAAAGTCAAACACTCAAAAGTTAGGAGAGCTAAAAAGTTAAGAAAGCTAGAGTTAATGTTGTCTGGACAACCTTCAGCCTCCTTGTATGTTTGCATTAAGGACAAAGTCCTTAGTTACATGGCTCCGTATTATTTTCCATATGACACCTTCCTTTTTTGTGCATAGGACATACGGTGCTCATTAAATGAGCAGCTATTCTTATTTTTTCACTTTTCAATACCTGATTTACTGTAAGAATTCCTACTCTGAAGATATAACTGTTTATTTCTTCAGGGTCTTTTCCATAGAACTTGTCACTAACACTGTATTATTTGAATGTTTCACAAGTCTTAAGTAATTTCTATTTAAAAAAGCCCTATGAAATAATGGGTAGTATTATCCCCATTTTATAGACTGGGAATTGAGGCTCAGGGAGAGAATAAGAGCTTAAAATACCACCCTTCTGCCTCCTACACAGATGCACAGACACACACACGCATGTGTGCACACACATATATCCATGTATATCCCAGAGAGACTTGTCTACCAGAAAAGGCAAGAGAGAAAAAGAATCCAGAAGGCTACTAGGAAATTAAATGACGACTTTACTAGGCATCTCATGCTGGTTTCTGTATTCCCATCCTTGGGGCAGTGCTTCATGCTTGTGGGTGAAAATAACAGCTTTGTTTCTCCAGTCTTTTTTTCTGCACTGTGTACAGGACAAGCACATGCCACATGTCCTCAGTTATTACTGTTCTTTCCTGTCTGTGTATTGAAGAACCATCAAGTGTTGTGCTCAGCCAAGAAATGCAGGTCCATGAAGGAAGAACGAAGTTTTCCTGATTGTATGATGAGTTCTGCTATTTTCCTTTCATGTGATATGGACCTTCCTTCCTTCTGAAAACACAGCTTGCTTGTCTTTCTTCTTAGACACTACTGCACAATCCACCACCTCTTCTAAGGTAAGGGCTAGATTCACAAAGAGACTTAGCAAGGACTGCCACTTTAGGAACCTGAGTCCAAAATCTAGATCCTCAAATCTCCCACTCAGCTACTGCTTAACTCAGCAGGTCCCTAAAGTCCACAAGTGCTTTGTACCTCTAAATTGCTGTGTCTGTGAATCAGCCTCACTTGCCATGGACAGACATCCTGTTTGAAGCAATTCAAGTGCTTTTAAGCACTCCAAACAGTGAATGCTTTCATGGCCAAAGAAGCACTTAAAAATGGCCAAAAGTAATCCAGAGTGACCCCCCAGAGAAAGATAAACATCTTTGAAGTGGTTCATTTAGAACCACTACCTCAAATGTCTGTACCCTCCAGTAGTCCTTCAGCATCCCACAGTGCTCTGCTCTCTACCTCTCCACCATGGGGAGGTAAGTTGGGTGGACAGCCAGCAGCTGCTCTTGCATGCACTCAGCCAACCTCTCTGGAACTTCCAGACATCAAAGAACAAGAGGCGTGCAGGGATACCCGCTTTCTAGCTCCCTAGCCATTCTGAAGTTCTGGGGGAAGTAGACAAATCTGGAGCATTCTGGAATTTGGGGCACTTCAAATACATGTCTGTCCATACCTGTTGTGCTTAAAGCTGGGCACCTGAAACTTTAGACCCCCCCACCAAATCAGGGATCACTGAAATTCTGGCCCCAGCCTTCAGGAATGTAGAAAAAAGAATTTTCCACACAAAATGTGTTATTTTCTTTCATTATAAAGACTTATACTCAAGATATAGTTGATGATTTAATAATAATTCTCATTAGCTGTAACCTCCGGTCATGTGCCCAAGTCTCCCTTGAGACATGTATTCCATTATAGACAAGTGATATATCTTACAGTCTAAGTAACCTGAGGTTTTTAATCTTAGAAGAATGCAAAAGAAGCTTCTGCTAGAAGAAACCCTTAAAGTGCCTTCACTGCAGCAAAGAATTCCTCACTGCTGTGATAGTCTGCTCCAAAAATGTCCTCACATCAAATAGTTCCAGACTTTCAGCTACATTGATTTTCTCATTTACACAAAAGTAACAATTCAATCAAGACAGGGACAGAAAGGAAATTTTCACTGTTACACCAACAAAGACCAGAAGGACTTCTTACTTTCCTCTAGGACACTGTTTAAGGATCATCTCTTTAGACCAAGACCATATTGCACAGTTCCCTCCCATCATGCTGATATACCTCAGTCACCTACACCATCTTTTTCTTCACCTGGGTTGAGCACTGGGACATTCAGGACAGGACAGGACATCTTCAGAAACACTTGGGCAAAGATGTGTTAAAGACAAGACCAAGACTAGGAGCAGTTCAGCAATGAAATTGGATACTTTATTGCTGCATCTGTCTAAAGTAGAATATTGCATTTTCCTCTCTCTCTGGGCTGGTGAAATAAGTCTCTGCATTTGTTTTAACTTTTAAAGAAAATAAAAGAATCCCTTGTAGTCTCTCTTCAGGATTCACTGCTGAGGGGAAAAAAAGCAAATGCCATATGTGGAAACCACAGGTGCTGCAGGTATTGAACACAGCTCTTTTTTCTGCTGTTTTTGCCAGATTCAACAAAATCCAAATGCTGCTTTGGAAGTGAGAGCTACAGTTACTGAAACAATCACTCTACAACATTGGAAATGCACAGTCCAATCCAATACATTTTTCTATTTTGAATGGCAGTATGTACCAGTAAAATTGGTACCCAATTGGAACTAAGAAGACTTCAGTTGTATTCAGAGATATGTTTTGGCTTTCTATGTGACTTAAATTATACCTTTCTGTGAATCCTCCCCCATCTGTAAAGTGGGGTTAATGATACTTTCCTGTTTTGTAAAGTGATTGAGATTTATGGATAGAAACACTATATAAGAATTAGGTATTTTTTGAGGATTTTCTATAAAGCCCATCAACTCATAGTTGACTAGAAAGGAGGAGCACGAACGAGGAGGAGGGGGAGTGAATATTTCCATAGATATATTTATTTAAATAGCACTATCTGTTACAGTGTTCTGAGGCAGCCCTCAGAAAATGCTAGCTTTTTCTTTTCACTTGTTTTTTTCTTTCTACAGACAAATAATACAGCAATTCTTCTGTTGCAAAGAACTCAGAAGGACTACATTAGGTTAGAATGGTTTTGACACTCTGGACTCCTACTGGAAATCTCTGGTTTTTTTCTGAATCATGTTTGTGCACCTAACAATGTGTGACATCCTGAGGCACATCTGAAACGATCTCAGGACACCCCAGAGTGTGGAGGGACCCTGATTAAGAATCACTGGAATAAGCCATAGGTATGAGTGAGTTTGGTGATGAAAGAAGGAAGAATGAGAACAAGGGTTACAGCAAAAACAAGATAAATGAGAAGAGGCTATGAGAAATTAAGTAGAAAATAAGTAAGTAAATAACTAAAAGGCAGAATATCTTTTCAGATGAGATTTAAAATGAGGTAGAAATGTAAGGGGTAATGTAATGCACATGAAAACGGCTCAAAGCTAAGAATCCCAGCTCAACGTTTGAATTTAATGTGCTGAATACTCAGAATGAACTGGTCAAAAGTAAACCACAGACTAAGAAACATTTGAAGAATGAACTTGAGACAAATAGAAGCAGGCCAAGCAATTCTAAAGCAGCCCAAGAAGTTATTCTTTTGAATGGATTTTGCAATACATCATCTATTCTGCTCTCTCTATTCTACCCATTTTCCACTGAGGAAAATACCTCAGTGCCTGGCTATTAATGGCAGGAGGATACTGTGGCACTTTTAAAGTCCCACTGCTTTCTATTTGCATCTAGGCAGCTGAATATCTTTAAAAATCTCTGTCTTTCTGACATATTTTCTATTCCTAGCCAGACTCTCCTCTTCTATTCACGTTTCTAACAATAACTTTGCAAGTTGTCTCTTGGTCTAATGTGTATATCATGTTTTCTCCATATGAAGATAACATCAGATTACTCCATGCATATACTATGGCCAAAGAGGAGGAATAAGGGAGAGAAGAAGAGAAGAGGAGCAGTTAAATGAAGAACAGTTCTGAGAAAGTGTGATGATGTCCCTGATATTTCAAAGTCTCCTGTAATGATCCAGTGAGGTGACCATCTGCTGAGGTGTCTAAATAAAGACAGAATATGACTCCGGGGACTTTTTCACTCTTCCTGACTTTAGTCTCTCAATCTTGGCAGGTTTAATTCATTTAATGATCAGTAAATGTCTCTTAGAGGGAATGCAAGGAAAGTTTCATATTTAGCTACAACTCATTGACTAATAATAAATAGTACTTTGTTCTTATATAATGGTGGGGGCCAACTTTTTTGGCAGATGTGCCACAAATTAGCCCCACACCCTCCCCCAACCTGGGATGGCCCCCTAAGGGGAGGGGGCAGGGATGGGGTTTATTTCCCCCCTCCCTTCCCTCTACCCCCTCCCCTCTGCCAGCCGCAGCTACCACCTCTGCCGGTTGCCCCCAGCCTGCCCACTTCATAGACTGTAAGGGGCTGGAAGGGACCTCACAAGATTATTGGGTCCAGACCCCCTGCACTAGGCAGAAAAGACAACTGGGGTCAGGTGACTCTGGCAAGGCAACTCCCCAGTCTCCTCGACGATTTCCAGGATAGGTGATTGTACCATCTCTGGAGGAAGCTTATTTCACAGTCTGGACACCGTAAATGTGAAGAAGTTTTTCCTAGTGTTAAGCCTGAAATGGTTTTCCAGGAGTTTGTGGCCATTGCTCCTGGTTTTCCCCAAGGGTGACCTGGTGAATAGTTGTTCGCTGAGCCCTTGATGTATTCCCCTGACATACTGGTAAACTGCTACCAAGTCCCTGCTCAGCCTTCTCTTTGTTAGGCTGACAAGGCCCAAGTCCCTCAGCCTCTCCTTGTATGGCTTGTCTTGCAAGTCTGATCATACAGGTTCTCTGGACTCTCTCAAGCTTTCCCATGTCCTTGTTGAAGTGCAGCACCCAGAACTGGATGCAGTACTGCAGCTGTGGTCTCACCAATGCTGAGTAAAGTGTAAGAATCACGTCCTTGGTTTTGCTTGAGATGTATCAGTTGATGCACACCAGAGTATTGTTTGCCCTGCTGGCTACGGCATCGCATGGATGGCTCATGTTCATACTATGCTCTATTATTACCCCTAGGTCCCTTTCAGTCGTGGTGCTAGTTGGTATGGTATGGTACCACTGAGCCTGTAAGTATGTTGGGGATTGTTTGTCCCCAGAAGGAGCATTTTATACTTCTCAATGTTGAACTTCATTTGGTTCTGATCCACCCAACTTGCTAGCCTGTCTAGGTCTGCCTGTATATGCAGCATATTTTCAAACGTGACCATGCTCCCCCATACTTTGGTGTCGTCCACAAACTTGGCCAGTGAGCCCTTCACCCCTACATCCAAATAATTGATAAAGATGTTGAAAAGCACTGGCCCAAGCACAGACCCCCTGAGGGACCTCACTGGCCACTTCTCACCAGGACGACACCGATCCATTCATTAGGACTGTCTGGGTCCTACCCCGCAGCCAGCTTCCTCTCACCTAACTGTTGAGCAGTTTAGTCCACAATCCTCCCATTTTCCTGTGAGAACATCATGGGATACCAGATCAAAGGCCTTTTAGAAATCTAGGTATACAAAGTCAACCTCCTCTCTCTTATCGGGGTGATGAGTTACCTGGTCATAGAAGGAGATGAGATTGGTAAGATAAGACCTGCCTGCAATGAAGCCATGCTGGCTGTTGTTCAAAATCCTACCTTCTGCAAGCATATTGCACATTGACTCCTTGATGAATTTTTCCAGGATTTTCCCTGGGATAGAAGTTAGGCCAATTGCCCTATAGTTGCCTGGGTCCACACTCCTCCCCTTCTTGAAGATGGGCACAACATTGGCCCTCTTCCAGTCTTCAGAGACCTCCCCCAAGCGCCATGAGTTTTGGAAGAGTTTCGCCAGAGGTCCCACAACAACTTCAACCAGCTCCTTCAGCACTTTCAGATGAAGTTCATCTAGTCTTGTTGACTTATAAACGTCTAACTTTTCTAACTGATTGTGTACCAGCTCAACATCAACAGGAGGAAGGTGGTGATTCCCACTATGCTCATTGTGAACCTTATCTAGTATGATTTTTCCCCTTAGTCTGGTGAAATACTGAAGCAAAGTACTCATTCAGGAGTTTAGTTTTCTCCTGAGTGTTGGTAACCAGCTGTCCTGTGTTATTAAACAATGGCCCCATGCTTCCATTTGTTTTCCTCCTGTTCCCTATATATCTAAAGGCTGCACTCGCTGGGACACCATGACAGGGTCCCCTCCACCCTGCTCCAGCAGCAGGGGCAAGGGCATGGCCAGATGCTGGCTGGCATGGCCTGAGGCAAAGGAGGACAGGGAGGGGGTTTATTTCTCCCAACCTCCCCTCTCCCCCTGGGGAATCCCAGCCAGAATCTGCCTGGCCTTGGGCCAGCGGTAAAGGTGGTGGCCAGGGTTGGCAGACCTCAGCTGCAGTCCTCTGGTGGGAGAGCGGAGGGATGGGGGAATAAACCCCTCCCTGCCCCCTTCAAAGAGGGCCATGCCAGGCCACCATCTGGCCACACTCTCTCCCCTAGCCACCCAAATCCTGGCAAGGGCTGTTTCCCCCTACCCCTCCAGGCACACCCTGGCTGGTGTCCCTGCAGGCCGGAGTGAAGATTTAAATCCCTCCCCAATCATACTCAGGCCTGCCAGGGCCTGGCCATGTTCCCATCAGCTCAGCTTCCCAGCCAGTGCAGAAGGAAAGGGAGGGCTTGCTGTAGCGTCCCCCAGCTGGCTTGAGCTCCTGTAGGCATGTGCCTGCATTTCCAGAATCAAAAGTGAATGTCTCTTTCTTGCTTGCCAATTCAATCTACACAGGTTAAACTAACCTGCAAAGATTGAATCAATTCAGGCTCAGATTTTTAGAATGTCTGTACTTAACCCTATTTGAAACCACCAGCAAAAGGACAATCCACCACTTCTATTGGTAATTTGTTCCAGTAATTAGGCATCTTCACTGTTAAAACTGTGTGTCTTATTTCTAGTTTGAATTTGTGACTTCAACTTCCAGCTTTTGATTCTTGTTACATCTTTTTCTACCAAGAGCCATTTAGTACTTGGAATTTTTCCCTTTTCTCTCAGTCTTCATTTTAATAGACTAAATAGATTGAACTGTCTTAGACACTCACTGTAAGGCATCTTCCACTACTTCTGAATTATTTTTGTGACTCTTTTCAATACCCTTTAAAAATGTGTAGACATCAGAACCATATGCAGTATCCAATATCAGTCCGACTCCTACTCATTGCTCCTTTGTTTATACACTGAGAATCCAATTAGCCCTTTTTGCTTCAACATATGGTTAAATTAAGTTGCTTTTCTACTGTTAAGAAGAATACATCTACCTATATCATTTTCGGATATACTGCTTTCCAAAATAGTCTCCCTTTCTGTAGGTCTGACCTGCATTCCTTCTCCAAGAGCATAACTTTATGTTTGGCTGTATTGAAGCACATTTTGTTTGGGTAGACCCAACCTGCCAAACAGTCCAGATTGTTTTATACAATTACTATGTCCTCATTATTTATCACCTAACCAATTTTTAGGTCCTCTGCAAACTTTCTTAGCCATGATGTACTTCCAGCTCACTAGTGAAAATGCTGAATATGATCAGGCCTGGTACTGTTCCCTGCAGAAACACCCTGGCCGACAGCCCTGGTAGGGTTCATCCAGATGAGCTTGTGTGGTTGCCATGGTTGGGCCTCACATATTGCACACTGGACCCTTCATGTTCTTAAGCTGATATTTGTCTGACTAGACTGCATCCCTGTCTCTCTTTCTAGTCTCTCCTTCCAAGCATAGACTATTTGTTTCCCCTCTGCAGAAATGTAGCCTCAGCTGAGTCTGCCTTAGCTCCATGTACCAGCGCCTCCCACCCCTAACTCTTCAAGTAAGCTCATAATTTCCCAGAGCTTTAGCTTTGACGGCATGCTGAGTTTACAGATGGTCTTTTCAGGGACTTATGATAATTAAAGCCATTGGACATGCAGTATTGTAAGGGTTCCAAAAACCAATCACTATTTACTTCAGCTAACACTGGAAGTATACAGATCTAGACAAAATAAAGCGTGCCTACAGAGATCTCTCACATACACATACTCCCTTTTGCCTGTGCAACCAGTTTCCCTCTCTCTCAACAAGACCTGCAGTTAAACTGGCCTTTCTGCTTTGAAACCATGTTCTTTTCTTCTTTTTGCTTACCCAAGTTTCTGGTAGCTGTGAATTCCTCTAACTCTCCCTTTCCCCCATCCATCTCTCCCCCACCTCTGGATCTGCAGTTTTGACACCTTAATGTTACATGATCTTTTTGTTTTGCTTCTTGGGAAATTTCACAGCTTCAGAACCCCTTCCTGCACATAAACCTGGCTGGACTTGTTTCCTAAGGCTTCAGCCATCTCAGTGTCCTAAGGTGTTCTAGCTGAATGGAAGCTATCACAGTTTAAACTCTCTATCTCCCCTGGTTTGAGAGATATATGACACAGTCCTGAGAGCATAAGGCTGAATCTGCAGTGATACAGAAATTTAAACCCTTAATCAGAATCCATACATTGTACACAGAGAAACTCCCATTCAATGAGCATTCCCTAGTGACAAGGGATTCCCTAGTGACAATGAGAGTCAGTCAGTCAATTCTTAATCTTTTCAATATATGCACACTTCTATTCCTCTGGAATTTCCCAGTATTCCACAATTTATCAAAGATTGATATCAGTAGAATAGACATCGCCTCAGCCAACGCTTTAGAGCCTGTGGTTATGAGTTACTAATGGCTCTAAAAGAGGTAACAGTGGGTGCATCTACACATACACTTTAATGTGCAGTAGCCTATTTTACTGCACATTAAAGCATCACAAAAAGCCATGCAATTATGCTAATGCACAATAAAATAGTCTACTGCACATTAAGGATCACTTTTAAAACGTGCATTCAGTACTACGCATTAGGGCAGCCTGATGCACATTTATTTAGTACCTCACAATGGAGATACTAAATTTAATGCACATTAGAAAAAGTGCATTCATGCATGTGTAGATGCACCCAGTGTCTTCCATGTGGACAATGCCTCACCCCCCACATACTTCACTTTATCCTTTCTGAACAAATTATAACCAAAGATTTTATCATTCTAATCATGTGAATCATCCTGTTAGGTTTTGATACTGCTAGTTGCATCAATTTTCTTCTCATCAATAAGAATGTCTATTTCCTTTCACTTGTTAAGCAGACTCCAGGCATTGATATATGAACAACTGAAAAATTCCTTCTCTTCACATTCTTTATCATATTGCTTCAATTTGTTTATGATAGCCTGAGTTTGTACTACATATGCCTCCATAGCAACTTCCTCTTGCACTGTTAGTTTAATGCCCTCCTTGCTATTCCAGCTAATTGCCAGTTCAGACTACACTCCTGCCTGCAAGATATGCAGCCAGTGGTTCACCTACTACAATATTTTCTCTCATTCAGGAAACTGGAAGGATGTCGGAGGAGATTAGGCTCTCCCCATCTTCAGGTCCCTTTTAAGATCCTTGAAGTCTTCTGCAATCTGGTGCTATGACTTTGGTTCCAGTGTGTATAACTCCAATGGAGATTTGTCAGATGATTTTCTAATCCCATCCAATTTTGCAGTTGCATCTTTTTTTTTACTCCAGGGAGGCAGCAAACTGTCCTATTGTCCTTGTTTTCTTTGCTGAATTGTCCATTGTTTCAGAACATTTTACAAACACTAGTTAATTCTCGCCATGCCCTTACAAGGCAAGAACATATTAATATACTTATTAGAGAGGTAAAGTGAAGCAAAGAGAAAGCTATAATCACACTGTCAAGAGCTGAGAATAAAACTTAGGAGTCCTGACTCCCAGTCATCTATCCTAATCATTTGTCTCTTAAGTAAACAAACAAGAATCAAATCCATATCAAAGTGATATTTTTCAGCTGTATAATGCAGACCCAATTATATTCTTCTTCTGGGTTTCAATTTCAGACTGTTCTCAGAATCTTTTGGTTGAGAGATGTAGGAACCCCAATCTCTAAGGATTGGTGAGTCCAGAAAGAGAGCTATCTCCTGTGGATATAATAAAGAAATAATGGCTTCACCAAATTTTGTATTCCCTCCTATATAAAAGACCTATATCACTGGGCATAACCCTATGGTGAGTAGCAACATTTTTTTTTTTGTGGGCCATGAAGTTTTCCATAGAATCAAAGTTCTTTTGTTACGAAACAGTCCCCATCTCTTCTACTTGTGAAAAACAGATTACTTTAATGTACAGCATTAGGGAATGAATAATTCATCACATTTTATCTAAGAATATTAAAATGTCATTTCTGTCATGTTTTAAATGACAAAATCATCAGATTTTTTCATACTGAATATAAATGTCTGCCCAGCCAGGTAAAGGACAATTTCTTTAAAAGGCATTTCTACTCTGAAAAGTAACTAACTGTGGCATTGTGAGGTCCCATGTCCTCCTGACACCTGATAACTCAGCTGAAACATCAGCAACAACTAAAATGGCTCTAAGTGGGTAACAAGAAATAAACACCAAAAAGTACAAAAGTAACATGATCTAATGAGCCCAATGTGACCAACTCACCATGCAGCCCACCTCAGCTGCATGTGTGATCTAGCTGAAAACTTTTGAAAGGTGCGTTACAAAACACTCCAGCTCCCAAAGGTACAAATAACCAAATACATTCACCACCATTTCTTACAGCTGCTCATACATTTATTTTGTAATCAATTCTGTTTTAAGTGTGCTCTGCTTACAAGAAACATGGGCTTGTTGGAACTGCCAACCCATGAAACTGAGCCTGCACCCTCAGAGTTCAGTGGTTTCTTTTTACCATAGCCATCTTAACCAGGGGGATAAGAGAGACTGGAAATTACTTATGGGAGTGTCTGAATGACCTCCAAATTGGGCTTTATTACCTTCCTAATTTCAAATTGTGGCTTTAGTGAGACCTATGTGACCCAATTGCCTTAAATGATTTTTCCACTGGGGCATCTGAGTACATGGATATCTTTTCCCTATCATTGCATATGCATTAAATGACCTCTTTTATCTTTCCTAGGTAAATGTTGCATGCTAATGCTATCGGGAATGGAGGAGTAAATTGTACAAATGCGAGATAAATACTGAGTTTTCCTCATGCTTCTTCAGAAAAATACTTTGTTGTTTAATTGAAAGCCTTTTTACATATTTCATGTAATACTGCGCTTGTTATTGCAAAAAAGTTGGAAGAAATATTCTGTCAAAGCTTAACGTTGCAAAAATGATCTCAGCAGCTGAAACACTGTTGGAGTCAGCTACATCTCCAGTGCCTTTTGGTCTCCTTTAAGAACTATACCCCCATAATGCCATATGACACCACAAATTCAGCTTAGTCAGGGCTTCCCATTACCCCACACTTGTCTTCTCTACAACATAGTTTTACTTGTCAACATGGCCTTGATCAGAGTTGTCAAACTTAGGGACTACAAGCCAAATCAGGTCCTGCAGGAGCTGACCAGCTCTGGCCCCACCGCTGATGCCAGTGCTTGCAGGTGCACCCCCAGACTCGGGAAGCACCAGTCACCCATGCACAGAGCCCTGTTGGTGACATGTATCAGAAGCAGGGGAGCTGCATTACCCTTTATGGATACTGTCACTACTCATCCCACTACCCACCCTGCTCATGGGCCAAATCCAGCCTGGGGGAAGCAGGATGAATTTGACACTTGGCTTTAACTATGTGCTAGAATTAGCTCAGACCCATGATAGGGCCAGCTGTGATGTAGTTAAATGCCCAAACTAAGAAGTTTTTCTAGTATGGATTAGATCACACCACTTTCGCATCCTGTGCAGAGTGAGAGCTTTTAGCCTTAATCCATGCAATGCCGCCACATCCATCCAGTGAAAAAGTACAAATAGTGCTGTCCAGAGACTGTCCTGTGAACTCAACCCTCAGGGTGAAGGAGGGAGACCACTAAAATCAGGATTGTCCGAGAAAACTGGGGTAAAGCCAAGTTCCTCAAGAGTTAGCTTGTTGCACAAGCCCATTAGGTGACCTCTTTGAGACAGCGTGTTTTGGTGGCTCTGTACCCCATGGCCTATACTGATCTTCCCCTTCCTGCAGCAGGACAGATGGAGAGAAAATAATCTGCATGAGGAGCTTTTACCAGCCACCTTTTGAAGTCCTTGGCCACTGCTGTCATCTGGGAAGCAATACAAGATCTGACAAGACCAATAGTTTACAAACCTATGTATTTGTTACCTATGTATTTGTTACCCTCACTCAAAGAAGCTAATATAATTTCTACCATGTCTTTGATTTGCCTCTCCCAGCACTCAAGATTTCAGTCTTATCTTGAAAAAACCTCTTAGCTAGGCACATGATCTTTATATTGTACCATCTGAACCCAGTTTATCAGATGGAGAGAGGTGGGTGTCACCCACGTACAGAAGGCATGTGAAGGATTCCAGGAGGGTATGCTTCATAGCTGCATTTTATACACCTTGCGAACTATGAATTACTGACAGAGCTTTTTAAGAATCTCTCAAATGCAAAGGTTAAACAGAATTGGGGGAATCTGACTTTCCAGAACCCTCTGTTTGACTCATGTGAAACGTCGTGATAAAATTCTCTCCTCACAGGAGGTACTTTATCGGTTTGTTGTCCCCAAGACCTGTATTTGTTTCAGCAAAAGTTACAAAACAGAGGTTAAAATAGGAACTGGGCTGAGACCCCAAGTATGAAGTAACTTATGGCTACTCCTTTTACATACACATGATTCATTGCAATAACAAGAAGTCCTTTTTGTGATGGGGGCAGCTCTTAGGGCTGGATCTCTTGCCGGCCTGCCCACCTGTCTCTATGAGGCAATCTCCCCAGTCCCTGCCACAACTTTGCTGTTCCATAAACTGTTGGTATAGTGCAGGAGACTGCCCATTACTGCCCTGATGCCAGGGGCTGCTATCTGCAGCTCTGACCTGCCCTACACGTCAGCCCACGCCTTGCAGATGGCATCACATTTCTTAGCATCCCCAGCCTCACACTGGGCCCCATAATTCTCCAGTCTCGACCCCAAATGGATCCCTCCCATCAGGTTGCCTAGTCTGTCCTCATTCTTGGCTACCTAGCTTCCTGTACTCTTCCCCCTCTTAGGTGTGCCCCACCTGCAGGGACCTTTGGCCACACAAGCCCTGGCCTCACCTCCAAGGCCAATCTGAACCCCAGGCCCTTGGCTCTGGGCATCCCTTGCAGTGGGCCTTTGGACCTTTTGACCCTTCTGGTCCTGGCCCCAGGATTGACCAGTTGAGGGTGCCTCAAGTCAGGCTTCTTGAGCATCTACCCCACTCTCTCACAAGGATCCACCTTCTCGGCCCTACTATGGTGTTACCCACCCAGTTGTGGGACCTGGGGTTATTAATGCACCCCGACCCACCTTTCACCAGAGTGGTAACTTGTCTGGCATTTTCTGGGGGCTCCCATGCCACTAGCAGCCTCACCAGGCCACCCATCCCCAGTAGGGTGCAGTTTTAGGTTGTGCCCAGGACCAAGAGCCTCCTAGCCATCCCCATCAGCTCTTGCCTTACCTCCTGGGTTGTTCCTGCTGCAGCTCAGCTAGGCGATGTTTCTGTCTGGGCTGGCAGCAGCAGACTGCAACCTTTATATACATATGTATCTATGTACATATATATTTATGTACTAGGTTCTCAAAATGGCTGCCACCATCAGGCATCTGCTGGATGCCTGACCCAGCCCTTAAATTGCCAGGCACCAACAGTGCCCTGCCATACTGTTATAGACCACTAGAGCTTCCCTTTAAAAGCAGACATACCCATGCCAAGACAGGTCTCTCCTAGTTAAATATGAGAGACATTAAGCCCTCCTTTAGTATCTGTAAGTATGCTGTTTGCATAACATCATGAGGAAAGTGAGATGTTAAAGGAAGATGGGTGAGCATGTGTGAAGAGGAACCACTAAAACACTTGATGAAAATGCTGATGCATTTGCTCTGGAGAAGAGCATGCTTTATTCACTATCATGGACCGAGTAAACTGGGGAAGGAAGTCTGGGCAAAAGAAGCTAAATCAAAGGTGCAGAGACAGGTGAATAAAATAGGTTGTAAAAGATTCCCAA
This sequence comes from Crocodylus siamensis, assembly GCF_052110815.1. Taxonomy (NCBI): domain Eukaryota; kingdom Metazoa; phylum Chordata; order Crocodylia; family Crocodylidae; genus Crocodylus; species Crocodylus siamensis. The sequence goes on along the minus strand of NC_143396.1, from coordinate 223,380,604 downwards.
AGGGACAAAAATGGGAAATGCCTCTAACCATGAAATTCTGCATGAGTTCAGATGAATGCAGATTGGAGACCTTCCTGGAAAATGAAGCGAGTAATGTGAAGACTAGCCAGTTGGGCAACTGCAAATGCAAATTATCACAATTAGCTGTTGGCATCTACAACAGCTAGATTTACATACGTAATCATGGAAATTTTCCATCCTATTAGGCACATACTGTGCATTCATTTTGCATGTGCTATTACATGCATGAGTTGTGAAAAAACAGAACTTACACATGCAGATGTTCCTGCTGTTTTACCAGGGTTTTCAGACATTCAGCAGATAAAGTTTCTTAGTTATTTTCCACAAGTGTGCACATGCACACAAGTATGTTTCCTACCACTGGGTTAAATTTAGTAGTCACAAAAGTGATGGTGGAAGTTACCCATCAGACACATTATGGCTAAAAAAAAAAAGAGAAATTTCTCTAACTATGAAATTCTGCATGAGTTCAGATGACTGTAGAACAGAGACCTTCCTGGAAAGTGAAGGGAATAATTTACAGTAACATAAAGACAAACCAGCTGGGAGCTGCACATGGAAATGATCATAATTAGCCACTGGCGTCTACAATGGCTAGATTTACAAGTGTAATCACGGAAATTTTCCATCCTGCCAGGCACATACTGTGCACAAATTTTGCATGTGCTGTTACATGCAAAAGTTTTGAAAAATGATGGCCTACACATGCAAATGTTTCTGCTGTTATGCCAGGGTTTTCAATGCAGCAAGATATGGTAGCCAGTAAAAAGAAATTTCTTAGTTTTCTTACTCATGTGTATGTTTCTCAGCATTGAGTCAAGTGTAATAGTCACATAAATGATGGTGGAAATTACACATCAGACACACTGTGGTTAGAAAAAAGAACAGGAAATTCCTTCTAACCAAAAAATTCTGCACAAGTCCAAAAGAATGCAGAATGCAGAACTTTCTTGATGGTGAAGGGAATACTTCACACGTAATGAAAAGACAAACCACCTGACCAACTGCATATGCAAAAAATCATTATTAGCCATTGGCACCTACAGTGGCTAAATTTACACATGTAATTTTCCATCCCGATAGGCATATATTGTGCATGAATCTTGCATGTACTGTTTAAAAAACACCCTACACATGCAGGTGTTTCTGCTGTTATACCAGGATATTCAACTCAGTAGAAAAGGTTTCTTAGTTCTTTTCCACACTTGTGTGTACATGTACAGATGGACATGCGCACACATTTGTTTCTCAGCACTGGGCAAAATTTAGCAGTCATATAAGTGATAGTGGAAGATACAAATCAGATATATCATGTCTGATGTAATGTAATTACTGATTCAATATTCCTTAGGAGGCCTCAAACAGCAGTAGGCTCAACCAGTGCCGAGGCTTACAAGCTTTGTACCATCTTAAAACGAGGATTCATTCTGGGTCTGAAAGATTGAAAATTGTGCAAATATAAGTGCAAGAAGAGACAGTGGTTGTGCACATGTGTGAAAAGGCAGATAAAGAGGACAGGAAGAGTGTGTAAAACAGGGGTGGGCAATTATTTCGGGCAGAGGGATGCTTACTGAGTTTTAGCAAGCCATCGAGGGCTGTATGACAGGCAGCAAGGGGCAGATAAATATTAATTTGCTAAATTTTTAGAGGCCCTGTGGGCCAGATAGAGTGGCCTGGTAGGCCACACCTGGCCTGTGGGATGCATTTTGCCCATGCCTGGTGTAAAATTAGTGCGTAAAATTACTCATTTTGCCATCCACCTGAATGACAAGTGGGAGCAAGTTGCACTGCCTTCATTTCACTACGGTTTCATGACAGAGACACACTTTCTGTGTCAATTATACCAGCTTTTGCAACACAACTGAATATAGTCTGAGTATGTTTATGACAATTTTGCCTGGTTACATGTGGCTGTGCTGGGCTCATAGCCTTTTATCTGAAGTACTGCTCTTAGTTTTCAGACTGCTTGCTAGATACAAAGTACAGCAGCAATGTAATTCACTTCACATAAAGAGCCTTGAAACATTGCACAAGAGCTCTAGATAAAAAGCTCCCCTTCTTGTACCCCCAGAATAAAAAGATCTCACCATTCTGGGAATGGCACAAAGTGGTATTGTTAAATGAAGGCTAATTAGGATGGGATTTCATGTTGCTAAGAGCTAAGACTTTGGTATGCAAGAGAGCCAAACAGCAAGGGCAAAGTGAAACTATTTAAGACTGACGTTTTCTATATAAAGAAGAATGTTCAAACTGTCTCAAACTTTCAGTTTTAGTCAGAAACAAAGTCTTTGTGTCCTTGACATGATGGGCGCCTCGAGTTTTTTCCCCAATGATTCCAGGTCAAATATACTCAATTTATGAGTAAATAGATTATGTTTCCTGCCATGGTCAGAGGCTTCATCTGTGATCAGTCTTGTGATAACGGAGGAAACAAAAAGGGCCTGGGCAGAATCACTGAACTGTGTATTTATAGGGCAGAACAGAATCCAGCCCATCCTCTTATAGCTGCAGTGGCTCCTTCAGGGCTAATAGAAGGAAGAGCAGGTCCTTTTGTGACTAAGAAATCATCAGATGTTGCTGGAACGCTCTAAGGGCTAAGTTACTTTTGTAAAGAAGAGCTGTCTGTAGTGGTGATGCAGAACAGTGTTGTCTTAGTAGCTCCTGGACTTCATGCCTCAGCAAGGGACGACTCATGAACAGGGTGGATGAACATAGATTTAAAAATGGTTGTTAAAATTTAAAATCAGGATTTATTTTGTTTTTTAAAATACAGTAAGTTTTACAGTTTAAAAATAAACCTGTTTAAAATGATATTTCCATTCTAATGGAAAATATGTTTAGGTCTAAATTAAACTTAATCTCTCAAAATTTAAGTCATTAACAAGCACGTATTCTGAATCCATGAGCCTCTATCAAAACCTTTGATTTAGAGTGCTGATGGGTACTGTAGCACTCTGGGATGTTGCCAGATCCTTTGAAGGGTGCCCCAAGTTATGAGGAGATGAGCAGATAGCCTAAGTAGATAAGCAGACTTGTCCCTGCCTGACCAATCCCCTACCCCCACTGCCTGGCCCTTCTGTAAGAAAGTAAACACTGTAATACATAAATTAGTTTTTGAAATTGGATGCCACTCAATTCACAGAAGTTATGGAGGAGTGCCTCGAGGCCGATGAGGGGTGTCTGGAGTCAAAAAAAGTTGAGAACCACTGACTGAGAGGTTATATGCTCTTCTATATAGTGAAAAAATCAGGGGGAAACCCATCTAATTTCTGAGATCAAGCTGTATAAACATGATGCAACAGGCCATGCAGTGTATTAAGAGCTTGAGGCCCAGGGACTGTGCTACTAACTGCAAGTGACTGGCAAAAATCACCACAAGGATTGAGACCTGGACTCTGACACCAGGAGACACTCTCATATATCTTGTTAGGATCAACCGTGAGCCAACATGGGTGGTTTCATGTCCCTATTTTATAGGCTCTCCCTGTGCTGTGATTTTATATGTTCGATGTTAGGTGCTGTTTCATGTTCAATTAAATTCCGATTATCATCCTAATTCAGCTACTTGACACCCTTCATAAACACAAAGTTAATGATTTAGTAAATAAGCAGTGTGTCATTCACCATTTTGTACTAACAATATAAAATTAATATAAATCTGAAAATACTAAGCTACATGATTGCTGAATAAATATACATAGTTACACTGTACCCTTCTAAGTAGCAAAAAGATGCACCAAATGGAGTGTGAAGACTCTATGTAGCTGTAATCTACATGCTTTAATAGTTTTATCAGGCACTGAGAGTGCACCTTTCTTTACAAACTAACTGAAGTACAAACAGAGAAGCTGATTCAAGTTACCAATTTAAAGCATTGTGATTTAAATCAATCCATTCTGCTCTGGGAAGGGAGCACAGACCCTTTGAAATGTTTTTTTTCTGCATGAGGCCTGCGCTGTACGCCACAGAGAGAGAAGGCCATGACCCAACCCTCATCCCACCCCTGAGCACCACTTTGACGCCACAACTGACTTGAGCCTGGCACAGTGAGAACACTTCTTGAGCACAAGGCCTGGCATCATGCCTGACTGGTGCAGACAGATGGGGAGAAAGCCTTTCCCCTTCCCCTTACATTAAAACTTGCCTGACATCTGACTCCCCAGGTACCTCTCTGCTATTTAACTGCTAATTCATCCCCATTCTTCCCCTCACTCCCCCAGACTCTCTCTCACCCACCGACTCCTCAATTTACATCTTCACTGACTGCCTGTCTTGCATGCACACCAGCCTCTGGCTTCTTTTCTATTCATTCTATCCATGAAGAGCACACACTAACTGCAGATGCTTCCTCAGCCTGACAAAGGGTTTTTAAACCCGAAAGCTTGCTAAAATTTTTTTTCCAACTATTTAAGTTGGTCTAATAAAAGAGATCAGATTCACCCAAAGAACCTTGTCTGCCTTTCTCCTTCTCAGGCACCTACACAGTGCAAGGAACAAAATCTGCCAAAAAGGGAACCTATATATCATAGTGAGAGCTAAACATGCTGTTTGTGAAGTCACTTTTATGACAATAGAGACACCCTAGATATAATAAATCTAGTAGAGATGGGCCCAACTGTGAATAGTTATCAGCAAGTCACAAACATCCCCCAAGGGAGGTGGTGCTCTCCCCTACCCTGGGGGTCTTCAAGCGAAGGTTGGATGTGTATCTAGCTGGGGTAATGTAGGCCCAGCACTCTTCCCTGCTTATGCAGGGGGTCGGACTCGATGATCTATTGAGGTCCCTTCCGACCCTAGTATCTATGAATCTATGAATCTATGAATCTGGATTTAGGATGCTGTAGGGCACTGTGAGCACATCCAGATGAACATGCATGTGCAGCACCCCAAAATGCATGTGCCACACATGCAGGCATTCACCACATGGCTAATTTACAGCACTGTCGGTTTTTTGACACTGAGAGATCCTGGTGTCAAAAAACCCCTGTGCTACGCAAAACTAAAGCCTAGCTGGTCAGAGCCATGCTCTGGCTGTTCACTGGGCTCTGGGCACCCAGATCACCACCGCTGGAGCCCTGGGAGGCCCCCAGAACCCTAGGTGAGGCTGCTGGGGCCAGCACAGTGCTGGCCCCAACATCCCCTACCCCACTCAGGGCAACTTGCCACGCAGCAGAGCACACATGCAGGGGCAGCTAGTAGTGGCAAAAATATACCTGCTGCTAATTGTCCCAGGGGAATGCAAGTTCCTGTTTGTGCAGTCACAGCCAGTATGCTGGCAGAAGGCTTTGAACAGAGAACAAGGAAATAATTTGTACTAGGACGTGTTTGCACTCTGGGGTCTAAATTTCCCAGTCTTAAAAGAAAATACAAACCTTTTTACTGGAAATTAAATGGATATATTATTATTACTTGTTGGGGTCATACTAACTCTGGCAGAGGGTTATTTTTGTATATGTTCTTACCTGTTCAAAGCTGGTAATAGGAAGGAGGTGCTCAATATCAAGACAGAAACACACAGGCAATGGGAAGAAGGGTGAGTCACTAAGGAACTATTCCAATGAACAGCAAGAACTCCTAGGGACAAAATCAGGGAAGCAGAGGGGGGGAAAACGAGCTATAATTAGCAAGCAATGTTAAAGACAATAAGAGGTTCCATAAATGCATAAGAAAAGAAAGACCAAGGAAATTGTGGGTTCACTCCTGAACAGTTAAGGCTCTCTATTGATGGGAAGACATGAAGGTAGAGCTATTCAATGACTACTTTGCCTCAGCCTTCACAGCAAAGACAAACTGAGACCAAAAAACCAACAAAATTAATACAAGCAAAGAAGGAGAAGGTCTACAGATCAGGATAAAGTTAACAGCACATAAGAGCTCTTGACAAACTGGAATGAATTACTGTCAACAGACCCTGAGGACATTCATTTCAGGGAGCTGAAGGATGTGACTGAAGAAAGCTCAGACCCACTGACAACAATATTTGCAAAGTCACAAATATAAGTGAGGTCCCAGAGGACTGGAGAGGGGCTAACACAGTGCCCATTTTCAGAAAGGGAGAATAGGAGGACCTAGGGAATTTTAGACCTGTCAGCCTGACTTCAGTACCTGGGAAGTTACCACTTTGACAGCAACTAGTTTGTTGGAGAAAGGAAATGCAGTGGACATCATACACTTGTTTGTTAGTAAGGCATTTGATACACAGTCTTGTAAGTAAATTAGAGAAATGTGGGACTGCATCAGAAGTCTTACTGAAGTCCTGGATTACTGTTAGGTGGATGTATAACTGGCTGAATAACTGCAAGCAGAGAATAATTATATATGGATTAATGTTGAAATGACAGGAGATTTCAAATGGGGTTCTACAGGGGTCTATGTTGGGCCTGATGTTGTTTAATGTTTTTATTAATTATATTGAAGAAAGGATGACAAGCTTCCTGATCAAGTTTGCAGAAAACAAGAAGTACTTGCAAATACTTAGAAGAGTAAAATTAGTCTTCGAAAGGATCTTAGCGAATTGGAGAACTAAGTACTAAACAAAAGAATTAAATTCAGCAAGGACAAATGCCAGATGCTACACCTAGGGAAGAAAAAACAAATGCACAAACACAGACTGGGAAATGATGAACCAGACAGTAATGTCCTAAGAAGGATTCAGGCTTTCTGGTGTATCACAGACTCAACATGGTCCAACAGTGATCTTCAGTTGCAAAAAAGCAGAACAAATTGTGGCTGCAATAGCAGAAGTATAGGAGGTAAGACCCAGCAGGTAATAGAATGACTTTACTGTATGCTGGTTAGGCCTCTAGTACTGTGTCCAGTGCTGGACTCCACAATTTAAGAAGTATGTGGAGAAACTGGAAATGATCTAGAAGCAAGCTAAAGGGTTGAAACACAAGCTGTATGAGAAAAGCTTGAGAGAATTAGGATGTTTAGTTTGGCAGAAAGGACTTTAAGGTAGGACATGACACTAGTTTCCAAATATTTGAAAGGCTGCCATAAAGATGAGGGAAAACTGTTTTCCTTTGCCATGGAGGTCAGGCTATGAAGCAAAGCATTTAAACTGCAGCAAAGCAAAGTTAGATTAAATAGCAGAAAAAGCTCAGCTACTGTCAGAACAGCAGGAGAGTGGAAAAAGTTGCTCAAGGAAGTCATGGAAACCCTTTCACTGGAGCCACCTGTCTGGGATTGAATAAGAATAGTGCAGACTGTATTTGCACAAGGCGGTTGGACTAGATGGCTCTTGAGGTCCTGTGCCACTCCACAGTTCTTAACGGTTTTTACTTGTATAATGTCTTTCAGCTGAGGAGTTCAAGGACACTTAATAATACTATAATGAAGGGTCCAGCCCTCCTGGGAGACAGGTGACCATTATTATATTTATTTTAACAGTGAAGCAGAGTAAGGAGGTAAGTATCTTGCCCAGGGTCTTACACCGGAATTAAATTTGGCCTGCTTAAACTCTTTTGGGTCAAATGCAGTCTTAGCATAATTAGGAACGATGCTTAAGGACTTCAGTGAAGTTATATCAGGGATGAAACTGGTCCCTTAAAATAATAGCTTAGCTGAATGTATAAAGCAGAGATCAAATTCAATTGCAAAATAAGCAGGTGTAGCAGCTTTCAAATCAGTGGAACTATACTCACTTATACCAAAGCTCTGTTTGGTTCCAGGAGCTCTACTTTCTAGGTTTGTTCACAACCTATAATATATATATTGTAGAGAAATACAATATGCACCTTGCTTTAAGGTGTTAAAGTATAACTGAAGTTATAACACATAACTTGAGAATGTAAAGACTTAGGTTACAGGGGTGTAGGTTGTAGCTGTGTTGGTCTAAGGACACAGGCAGACAAGGTTCTTTGGGTAAATCTGGTATCTTTCATAAGACCACCTCAAATAGTTGGAAAAATTCTTCGTTGCAAGCTTTTGGGTATAAATACTCTTTGTCGGGCTGAGGAAGCATCTACAGTTGGGGCGGCTGTGCTCTTTCTGGATGGGATGAATTGCAAAGAAATCAGGAAGAGCACAGACACCCCAACTGTAGATGCTTCCTCAGCCCGACAAAGAGTATTCATACCCAAAAGCTTGCAAAGAAGAATTTTTCCAACTACTTGAGGTGGTCTAATAAAAGATATCAGATTTACCCAAAGTACCTTTTCTGCCTAAGACTTAGGTTGTGCATTCAGGGATTACAGGATATCATCAGGATTCCAAGACACATTGGGCAACAGTCCTAAAATCTCTATAGTAATAATAGCCACTATGTAATCAACTGATGGTCATTCATAGCCATTCACAACTGTTACTATCTTGTGCTGCACACCAAGGAGCTTTTGGGGATGTAGCTGGGTAGGAGACTTGTTTGCAGTTCTGATTCCAACCACTAGGAGGCACTGGAAGACATTCGCATTAGCAAGTTCATTACAAGACTAAGAGTGACTGAATGCTGTAGGTTAGTAAATGAACACAGTGAAAAAGAAGAACAGTGTAGCACAAAACATTTTGTTCATTGGATTGACAAGAGGCATTTAGTTTTAATTTGTTATGATATTTCATAATATTCTATTAAATGATTTGTGGAAAACTGCCTTTTTAATGTGAGCCCGCCTTGCAGCTCTGTGCTGTAAAGTCTTTTCTGAGATGTAAGGAGAACAAGTCTTATGTTTACAGAGTATTTGATGTACAGTTTAGTAGAGCACAAATTAGCAAAATATAGCATACTTTGTTCTTCTTTAGTGCTGCCTTTGTGCATTTCATTCAAAAGTTTTAGGCTTTTACAAAGGTAGATAAGAGTTAGTGAGCAACAACCAGCCTGTGACTTTGGGAATGTCACTTCAGTGAAGATGCTCCAGAATACATACTGCTAACTGTAGTCATTATACCCTTTTATACACAAGGGGAGTGTGCCATTGACCTTGGGAACCTTCATTTTAGGTATTTAGATTCAGACATACAAGATGTTTCAAAGTGACAGGAGCCAGCCTTTGAGGCCATTTGTAGCACCCCCTAGCTGACCCACTCATCCTGCTTGCACCCTCTGACCTCTCAGAGTATCACCCTGCTGTCTCACCAGCCACACCCTGATGGTGAAATGGTACAACTGGGGAGACTGCCATCAGAAGCCACTGAGCTTTGAGTGCTTCTCCTGGTCCTGGTCTTTGTCACGAGTGGGGCCTAGGAGCAGCCGTGATCCCTCTAGCGCCCCCTACCACGTCAAGTAGATGATCCAGCACCCTCTTTTCTCGCCCGCCACGTCTTGTTGGTATATATAAGTTTCTATGGGAGGCTGCCTTTGATCCCCTTGTACACAGTGTTATGCTGAAACTAACCCCCGTTCCGTATGGGGCGGGCGACTCGGTGCACCCCAGCCTTATGGGCGATGTGTGCCTCCTACCTCCCCTTTAGCACATCCCAAGCCTCGCAGCTCTTCCGGACGTTATCAGGTCCTTTTTTCTGCGCCCTGCCTGGCACCCCTGGGCTTGTCACGCAACCGGCACCCCTTCTCTGGCGCCCCTGGGCTTGTCATGCAACCGCCGCCCCTCTATCCGTTAGCCCTCTCGGGCTTACTGACAGTACTCTTCCCAGCTGGGTTCAGGCAGCCTAAGCCTTACCTGGCCCCTTTGACCTTTCGGAGTCCCCACCACTGTGGAGCCCCTCTGGGATCCTTCTCAGTCCGCACCCCTCCTGGGGTTTCTATCAATAGTATATGCCCCCTCCTGGGGCTTCGCTCAATACTTGCCCTCACCGGGGCTTCTCTCTGTACCCGCCCTCTCATGGAGCTTCCCTCAAGTACGCACCCGCTCCTGGGGCTTCTCTCTGCCCTCTCTGGGCTCTCTGTAATCACGGACTCGCCCTCTCCGGGCTCGTCTCTCTAGTAGCACCCACCCTGGGCTTCTCTTCGTGTGTGCCCCCCTTGGGCCTAACACGAGCCCCTCGGGCTTCTCACTGGTGCTCCTTGCAAGTGGGGCTCAGGTGGCTTTAGCCGTGCCTGGCCCCAAAATCCTCTTTGCCCTTCTCAGGGCTGGGGTCTTGTACCCCCAACCACAGTGCCCTCACCGGCACTGTGCCCCTCCCCAGGGCTGGGGTAGTACACCCCGCAATGTAGCACCACACTCCAGTGCTGGGAGCACCCCCACTCTACTGGGGCACTCCTAAATGAGGCCTCCTCCGTCCCCTTATAGCCTCACCTGGTCCTCCGGTGTAACAGTAACGAAACAGAACCATAAGCCAAACGGCTGTAACACAACAACAAGCCTTCTGGCTATAACATGGGATCTAAGCTCACTTGGCTGTCTAGCAATGGCCTCCCAGTCAGGGTTCTCTCCACCCTTACCATGGTGCAGCCCCTTGTGTGCTCAGGCCGCACCACTCGTCTCCGCTCTGCTCAGATCTCCTGCAGAGCTCCTGCACCTCAGGCTGCCAGACGAGAACTGCTCACTAGGCTCCGGCCTGGGCTGTTTATAAAGGCCTGGCCCTGCCCCCTTCTCATCACCTGACCAGCACGGTTGCCCCAGCAATCATCACCTGAGCTGCGCTTGTGATGGGCAGCTGCCCTTATTCCTTCCTAGGAACAGGGGACCTGTGTGACCCTGTGACAGTCTTGGTCCTGGTCTGCTCTTCACTGGGCTCAACTCTCTGCCCTGAGCAGCACTCCTCCTCTTTCCCTTAGTTCTGGCAAAATGTAATGCATTTGCCTCCAGGGATCTATCGCCTCCAAATACCATCTCTCACCAGGGCTCAGCCCCTTTCAAACACAGTCTCTTGCGCAGGGCCCCACTGGCTGTAATCATGGTTCTACAGGCCCTAATCCCCTTTAAGGCAATAACCATGGCCTCCAGTTGCCCTCATAGGCATGCCTATGCCTCGCAGGTATTATTCTGTCCTCTTATGCACCTGGCCCTCTGGTCTAATGCGCCAGCCCACTTGTTTCCTGACCCTGGCTGAACCACTCTTCTCTCACACTAGGCCCCTGGCCTTGTCTCACTTTCAGCCTCTATGACCCACCAGGTGCTAGACTCTTGGGCTAGGGACAGACATTCAAAAAGCCTGAGTCTGAATTGATTCAATCCTTACAAGTTAGTCTAACCTGGGTAGGATAAATCAGTTTGTAACTGAACAGACATCCCAGACATGTAGGCACATGCCTGCAGTTGGTCAGGCCAGAGGCTGGGGGGGGGGCGCTAGAGCAGCCTTCCCTTCCCTTCTCCAGAACTGAACTGGGATAGGGGAGTGGCCAGGCTCTGATTAGCCCAGTCAGGAACTAATAACAGTGTTTATCACCCCTAACTCAGTGTTTATCACCTCATTAAGAAAACAATAGAGGCACATTACCAGTTACCTGTTGATTTTGCCTTTGTCATGGATGGTAGCCAGAATGTGGTCTGCTAGCTAATACACAGTCACCTCTCAGCAAGGCAGAGGGAAGGGGGAACTCCTGCTTAGCAGGGAATGGTGAGGGGGATGGCGGTGGGGAAAGCAGTCTGCAATCTCTGCCAGAGCTCCAGCCAGGGAGCAGAGGAGAGGGGCCAGCTTTGCTGTGGAGCAGAAAGCTCCACCCAGCCCAGAGAGCATGCCAGGATGTTAGCGGTGTCTGGTTTAACTTAAACCAACAAGGGGTCTGGGACTGACGTTGCATAAATCGGTTTGACCCAAATCAGTTAAGTCTGATACTACATTCAGTCAAGTTTATCTCAAACTGGTTTTAGTCATTTTCAAACTGGTTTATGTGCACTGAACATCTGTTCTGTTACAGGTTTAAACCAGTTTCTGATCACGTAAACCAGTTTATGTGTAATGTCTGTCCTTAACCTTTCATGCTCTGTACTGGCTTTAGACCTCCTATAGCATGGAGTGTCTCCCAGGCACTTTACCCATTCTCTCCACAGCCCCTGTAGCCACAGCCCAAACCTTTGGTACCGTACCAGCTAATAATCCACCACAAATCCCTCCTGGGTCTCTCCATGTCCCAGAAAACTCCTATCTTCTATCTGCTGTCTCTCTGCAACGTCTGTGGGTATCTGTGTGGCCTAGGTTCCCCTATCAAGCAGTCCAAGCTGGAAGGAGTTCTGCCCTCAACAGAAATCAGGGTCAGACTGAGGGCCAGGCTTCTAACAGGCAAGGACTCCAGCCCTTCGGATCACATGGCTTCCACCTCAGCCAGGGTTTTCTGCTTAGCCCAGTACTCAGCTTTCTCTGATCTACTGCAACTTGTTCCCAGGTGCTGCAGTTTAAGCAACTGAGCTGCAATCATCACCCTTTCCTGCCTGGACAGGCAAGCTTCTTTGGGTAGATGTGATATCTTTTATTAGACCAACTGAATTTTTTTAAAATAAATAAATATAAACACACACACACACACACACAAACACACACACCATTTAGCAAAAACTTTTCTTCACACACCTTAACCCACATTCACAACCCCTGCACCCATTACAAAAAAATGCACCTGCAGCCCAGTGCTCCTGCGCACCTATCTGCAGTCCTTTCCCTAGCCCAATCACACTCTCCCTTATTCCTAGCCCTGATTTTAGGGTTTATTCTCTCAATTCATTCACTGTCATTGTCACTGTCACTGTTACTGTTGCTTCCATTACTGCTATTACTACTCCTGTCACCTTCGCTGTCTCCAGGTTTGGGTGTCTCGTTGTCCTCTTTATTATATCCGTCCAGCCTCCCTCTTAGGGGGGTCTTTGAAGAGCGTGTGCCAAGTGCCTCTTTGCCAGGTGGAATTGCCTGCATTTTCTCCATCCTCTTCCACCAATTTCTTGTAGTAGGACTGGAGTTCACTCAGAAACATTTGAACACGGTCTGTCTCCTCAAGGTTCATGTGTCTGTTCTTTGCAAGATTTCAGGCACAAACACCCTTCTTCAGGCATTGGGAGACTCTCCTGCTGGGAGGCCCTTCTTCCTGTGGCCATACAATTAGTTCTGAAGCATCTCCCACGGCTCCTATCTTTAGCTTCCTCTGGCTGCTTACTTGTCTTCAGCTATTTGTACGTTAGCTGCCTACCTGATTGCAGCCCTCTAATGCTGCCTTCCCCTCTTAAGAAACAAGTGTCCCAGGCTCTCTGTTATATATCTGCTCACTGAAGCACCAGAAGTAGAGGACACTTACACAAAGTTGGCCATGATGTACTTACCAGGCATCCAGGCTTCCTGATTCCTTAGCTCTCTAATTTAATCCCTACGTATATTGCTTCTGGAGAGGAACTCTGTCTTTAGAGCAGTAAAGTACAGAGCTTTTATTAAATTCATTATTATAAAATAGAAAATTTCTCAGTCGTCTATGTGCTATTCCCTAATACTCCATTCTACGTGTTGAGGAAAACAGATTCGCTCTGGAGAAATCATAAATATTTTCAGACACTAGATGGCACCAAGAGACAATTTCATAGTAATGGAATATCCTTTCTGTCCAATATGGGATGGTGAATGAGGTTAGTGCTGAATGAACTGCTTGGGGAAGGTCTTGCTTCTGAATCCTCAGCTAAGACAGCGGAAGAATCCACAGAGCTCCAAGTACCCCCAAACTTATTAATTTTTTTTTAAGCCTACATTTAATTAGTCAGAGGAAGATAGGAATTTACTCAGAATGAAAAAGCAATGTGTTTATCATTAGAGTTGGATAGGAACTAGATTTTTCCCCCACACAAGATCGTGACCGTTTTGACAATGAAATTATTTTTTAAAACGCTAGCTTTTCAGTTGTTCAGCCAAAAAAAAAAAGCACCAGAGAATCACAAAAAATAGAAAATAATATGGAAAACAGTTTATAGAAATGAGGTGATATTATAGTTAGGGCATAAAAAGAGCCATTCAAAAACACTTTAGTGTAAACCACCATGCTTTGAAGGACAGTTCAAGATGGCACCCTTTAGCGGTTCTTCTTGCCTTGAGTCACCATTTTGTTTTTAGACCAGACTTTCTTTAATCTGGAGAATTCAAAGGAAATTAATTATTTTCACCCTTGTCCTTTATATGGCATGGGCACTGGGGTCCCACCCATATCTTCTAGCATTCTGTGCATTTCCTTTTTGGACTCTAATATACTGACCTCTTACCACATAGTATAAATCTATGACACCATTCATAAAAAGATCCCAGTTTATTCTCACATTTAGAACTGCCTGCCTCTTTTTCTTGACAAAATTATTCTCTCCAGAAATAAATTATAAGGTTGGAAGGGACCTCAAAGGTCATCCTGTCCACACCCCAAGGCCTTTGCACACCCAGTGCTGGAATAATATCCCATGGCCAATGTGTGATGGACTATGTGGGTGATTACATTGCAAACAGCTGTTGTATTTTGCACATACAGAGTGCGTCTACATGAGACACTACTGTGCAGTCGTTGCTATGTATTTATTTAGTACTTGTATGAGCAAGTACTAAATAAATGTACAGTAGTAACAGGAGTTATTGCTCATTAGCATTGGAGAATGACTTTTAGATGATGCTACTGTGCAATAGCCTAATAATACTGCGCAGTGGCATATTAGCATTGCTCATGCTATGATGCACTACTGTGCACTATTTTTTCAGCTACTGCACAGTCAGCGTCTCATGTAGATGCATCAAGCATAAAGCATTTTAATACTATGTAGGATAGGACAGAGGAGGCAACTACTGGCACAGAAAGAGAGCATCAAGTAAGTTGGCTTTCGCCAGATATTCTCAAATCAGCCCTGACCAGAGAAATGAGAAGAGAGGACTGAGATCTGAGAGGACTGAGTCTCCTGTAGGGTGCCAGGCAACAAGACTGAATCTTAGTCTTCTAAAGACGATGGCAAAGCTGCACTGAGGTAGAGATTCCTAACCTGTTACTCCATAGAGTGAGAGAGCAAGTCCTGAATTCATATCAAAGCAAGTCCTGAATACCATAGGGTACTCACCAATATGAAATTACATGGTTAAATATTTGGCCAAATTTTTTAAGTCACCCCTGACTGGATGCTGTCATAATAGACTGTCCCCTGGATCTGATGTGGATCCAATTTTCAGAGGTGCCTTTTAACAGCTTCTGTTCCTCTTCTTTGCCTGGAATTCTCTTGGAAATCATAAATTGCAAACAAAACTGATGCAGATCAGAAGTTACCATACACCCACCATCTCCATGCCCTTTCATGTGGAGGCCTGATCAGCATCTGTAATTTCAAATTGCTGCACTCTAGAGACCAATGAGTTAAAGGCAGCAACTACCTGACTGGACCATGAACCATACCTGCTGCTTTTGCAGTCAAAGAGGAGGTCAAAAGGATCTTACATGTCTGTGAGTGAAGGATACTGGGACCCAATGAAGTGGATGTTGTGCTGATTGGTACAATATACAAAGCCGTATTTTTATCCACCCTCAAGATGAAACTTCAGAGATTTTGCTCACATCATAAGCCTCACAGATAAATCAGAAAGCCTAGCAGAGTGCATATTCTGTTTATACAGGATATGTGTGTACACACATCATAATGTCATCTATCAAAGCTACATGGTAATGCCACCTTCTCTGCCCCTGACAGTGCTAGCTAATAGGCCTGTGCAAAGCAGCAAGTATTTGCTTTGGATTCAGTTGATTCAGAGGGACAGTGATTCGATTTGGAGATTTGAATCACTGTCCCGATTCAATTCGGCCAAATCAGATCTGAAGATTCGGCACCAGTTCAGAGATTCGGCCAGAGACTAAACAGGCATCAGTCCTCACCATGCTGGACGCAGCTGCTTCCAGCTGGTAAGTTTGTTGTAGTGAGTGGAGGGGTAAGGGAAGGGGCTTAGGGGAGGGAGGGATTGGGGCTGGGACAACCTGCCCAACCAGGGCAGGGGCAGCAGGACTTGGGGATGGAGGTGGGGGGTGCAGGAAGAGGGAGCAGCAGCACTTGGAGCAGAGGTTATGCCCTGCTGCCACTTGCCCAGCCGGGGCAGGGGGAGGGGGAGGGGAGGCAGGATGCAGGCGCAGCTCACTCTGGGCGGAAGGGGACAAGCGGCAGCAGGGCATAGCCCCCGCTCCCAGCAGTGCTGCACCTGCATCCCATGCCCCCTGCCCCGGCTGGGCAAGAGGCAGCACCCCTGCGCACCCCTGTGCCCCCCTGTGTCCCCCCTGTGCCAGCTGGGCAAGCGGCAGCAGCACCCACCCACCCCCCGCTGCCACCTGCGCTGGCTGGGCAAGCGATGGCAGGGCAGAGCCCCCGTTCCCAGCAGTGAGGCAGTTGCAGCAGTGCTGTGAGCAGGGGCTATGCCCTGCTGCCGCTTGCCCCCTTTCACCCAAGCGAGCTGTGCCTGCATTGCGCCCCATCTTGGCTGGGCAAGCGGCAGCAGGGCATAGCCCCTGCTCCTAGTGCTGCCATACCCGCATCAGCACTGGGTGTGGGGGCTCTGTCTTGCTGCCGCTTGTCCAGCCAGCACAAGGGAGTGGGGGGGACGGATTCTGCCACCGCTTGCCCATGGGATGCAGGCATGGCACCACTGAGAGATAAGGTTATGCCCTACTGCCGCTTGTCCCCTTCTACCCAGAGCAAGCCATGCCTGCATCCTGCCCCCACCCTGCCCTGGCTGGGCAAGCAGAAGCAGGCCATAGCTCCCACTCTGAGCGCTCCCGCGTATGCATCCCACACCCCTCCCACACCCCAGCTGGGCAAGTGGCAGCAGGGCATAGCCCCCACTCCAAGCACTGCTGCACGCACACCCCACACTGTCCCGCCCCCTCCCTGTGTCCCACACCCCCCACCCCGGCTGGGCCGCTTGTCCCAGTCCCAATCCCTCCCATGCCCCTTCCCTCCTCCCTCTGTCCACCACAACAGACTTGCCAGCTGGAGACAGCTGTGTCCAGCGTGGTGAGGACTACTGCCTGTTTAGTCGCTGGCCGAATCTCTGAGTCAGCCAAATCTTTTCTGAATCAATTTGGAGGCTTCCAATTCAATTTGGAACTTTTAATTGTTCCTCTAATTCAATTCAGATTCGGAGATTAGGCTGCTGAATCTCCTCTGAATTGAATTGACTACCGAAGCTTTTGCACAACCCTACTAACTAATGCCACACTCAAGGGGTGCAATCATGTAATCACCTATATTGGCACTACCTGCTAACATTCTGACATCATTTTTGCAAGTGTCACCTATTACAGCCACCTGGCAGTTTTGTGTGAACCTAGCACTGCCATGTAAGGCCACCTGCCAACACTAACTTGTTGCCTTTACCTGCCAATATCCCTGCCATGGCATAGGGCTTAGAGCTCTCCTGGCCAGAATAAGAAGCGCAGACCTTACAGGCCTGACAGAGAAACTGCCAGACATGACAACCTCATTTGTTAATTTTCTTTCCAGGAAGCTCATTGATTGTGTTTTCTCCTTGCTTTGTAAGTTACTGTGGAAACTAATGAGAAAGGAGTATCTCATGCCAGGGGAGTCCAAAGAATTGCCGCTTTATCAGCATTTTACTTTGGGATGTTGTCTGGGGCAATGTTCTGGCTGGTGCAGTCTCCTGCTTTGTTTACACAAAGCAGTGGGTGACCTCTCTTGGGTGTTTCAGGCAGAGAAGAGCTCAGCAGGGGCTCTCTGCTCACTGCCCCCCTGCTAGGAATGAGATAATTCTTTCCCATCACACATTTCTTTGACAGGTCTGAAAGATACCAGAACAGGGAATCCAAACATCTGGCTGCATGTGCCTGACTCCAATGGGAGATCAGGAAGGCTGCCAAAAACCCTTCCAATGAACTTAGCCTCCTCTCCTGTCCTTCTCTTCTCTCCCCTTCTCCCACCACAACTCCCCACCTCCTGGTTCTGGTGAAAGCATTTTGTAAATAAGGATAAAAAATCAGAGAAGAGTATTCCACTTCAGCTCTCATTCTGCTTTGAGCACTCAGCTGCTGCAGGCTGTCTGAAAAAACAGGTCATGACAGATGAGACAGGGAGCACAAGACCATCTTTCTTTTTTACATTTTTTTAAGTGTTGGCTGAACATCCCTGGAAATGAAGTCCTACAGCTCAGCCCCCCTGCATGGAAGAATTACACACGTTCCTCCATCCAGTGGAGAATTCAGCCCCTATTCAGGCCGTCTTTCTGCTGAAACTGCCAACAGTATAAACTACATTTATGGGTCCTGTGGCATGGACCTCTGGTGAGTAGGAATAGGTTGTGACAACCCACCTTTTCCACATCAGCCTGCTACCATCAGGTGGTCATACATTTTTATTTTCTTTTGACTGGACTGAATATGAACTGATGCTCTAAAAAAGAAAATTTTAATATGATATTCTTAGTCCCCTAGACAAAGTCAGAGCCCTTTTTTGCTTCCCCCTCTTCAATTGAGTTTAGCCTTATCCCCTAGTTGAGTGGTTTTGTTCCCTGGTTGGCTGCACACACCTTCCATGCCCACAGCAGCTGGGTTTGATTAGAGTTTTCCCATGTGATATACAGTGCGTGACATCACTCTCACAGCATTTACCTCTGTAGTCTGTGAACTCAGGGAAAGGTGCAAGGAACACTGTGGTACTGTGGTATGTAAGAACATAACGTGCTGCATACCAGTCAATACCAGCCACACGCTGATTGTTCAAACCGCATGTGCTACTAAGCACCATTCTCCTCCTCTACTGCCCTTCTATTCCCACATCCCCCACAGCATTACCCATTTACAGGATGGGTCAGGCACACCCAGGACTACTGATAAGAAACTGACCTTTCCCATTTTTATTCCTCTCTCACTCTCATGATCAATGATCTGTATAATTAACAAGAATTATATGAGATCTGGAATATATGCCTGATAGCGAGTGGCTTAAGGATCTATTTATTTATATAAAGAAAGATAAGAATTGATCACAGTCTAGAAGTATAGGGCATTTATTACTTTTTAATATAACTAAAAAAAAGCATAACAAAGCTAATGGTTGGAAACTGAAACTAGACAAATTCAGATTAGCAATAAGGTTCAATTTGGTTATTTCATCAAGCCTCATAAACCACTGGAACAATTTCTGTAGGACCATAGTGAAGTCTCCATCCTTAATGTCTTTTAAGTCAAGACTGGATGGTTTACTGAAAGGGCTGCTGTAGCTCATACATAAAATAACACCCTGAGACAAATTACTGAATGAGGTTGTATGGCTTGTGTGAGGCAGGTCAGACAAGATAGTCATAATGGTTTCTCCTGGCCTTAAAACCCTTGAGTCTGGGTCAGGGTGACAAAGGTATGCTCCTCTGGGATGGTAACTCCAAGGGACTACTCTTTAAAAAAAAATCAAATGAAAATAAAGCAAAATACCAACCAAAAGGAGTAACCACAAATGGACTACTATAGTATGTGCAAGACTCCTCTGCCTTTTGCTTATGTGGCTACTTCTTGTCCTCACATCATTTCCTCCTGGTGAGGTGGATCTACCATTGGGAGTCTGTTTGCTACTTCTGGGATAGGTATAGACATTCAAAGAACCTGAGGCAGAATCGATCTAAGTTAAGTGGTTTTCTGTAAACAGCATAGTTTGCATCGGTATCGAACAGAACACACATTCACCCTTTGGTGGTGGAGGCAAATCTTAGACTGGGTTCTGACATTTTTAAACCAGTGTATGTGTGCCGGACTTCTGTCCTGTTATAGGTATAGACCAGTTTTGTGTGACGGACTTCTGTTCTGTTACAGATATAGACTCGTTTCCGATCATTTATACCACAAAAGTGTAATATCTGTACCGGGTCCTTGTGTTCCTCAGTGTCAGTAAGTGGGAAGAGGTGGAACAATAGCTCTATTATTTCTGTTATGGGCCTGACATCTGACTTTGGCACAGGTTGCCAGTGACAGAAATTCAGCATTCTCTCCAATTTGCAGTTAAGGGTGGCACAGCTCGATATATTAGTCATAGTATTACTCCTGCTCTAGTTTCCTGGCTAACAGCTGTTCTGTAACTATAGTACGGTCAATACCCTTTGGCTCAAGAACCTTGTTAGAGAGATAATGGCTCAAAATGTTTGGTCCTTTGGTTCGTGTCCCTTTGAAGTGGAGCAAAACCCTACGAGTTGCATTGTGATATCCTAATAGGGCTTAGTATGGATTCACTGTATCTGCCAGGGCTTTTATTTTTTTCATTAAGCTGTTTGCTGTTTATGATGAATTTTATTTTCTGCTATAATACTTGTTCACAAATTTAAAGGCTTGACACTGTGTGCTCAAAATGATGTCTCAAAAAGAACTGCTAAAGCAAGCCACTTGTGAATTGTAAACCATTGTGCATTTTGAACTCTTCTCTGTTCTGAAAAAAGTCATTGTCATTCTTCTTCTTCCTTTTCATTATTATTTCCTACCTCACCTGGAATCCGTGGGATGAGTTCTGGAGGTTCAGGCACCCAGGGGGTTAAAGGTACCAAGGCTAGGTGTGTGCAGGCAGTGCATAGGGGAGTTGCTTCGTATAAAGTTCAGTGCCTGAGGAATGTCCTAGCTGTCAAGCTTCATTGCCTGGGAAAAAAATGGGTCAATTTCTTATTTCATTTGCACTGGCATAATCCTATTGGCTTCACTGGTGCAAATAAGGAAGAATTTGGAACTTTAAAGAGAGAGTAAAATTACAGTAGGCTCTTGATTCTCTGAAGCCTATGTATATGAACATTTGGATTAAACTACACAGGTTGCTGCATGCTCTGACTAAAAGTGAGAAAGAGGATGGGGGAACCCTCAGGAAATAGATCCTTTCTATCCTCCTAGATAATCCTTGATTTGTGAGTCTGGTTTAGGGTCACCTCAAAAATGCTCTGCAGCAAAACAGACACTCCATTCTTCCTTGCAGAAGGCCCTTGAGGTTGCCTAAAGGCACAAAGGCACTGCTTATTTACTATAATTTCTTAACTACCAGGAATAATGATTAACATGAAAACAACTGGCAAGCAACTGGGGTCCCCTTCTTCCGGGTTCTGCTGACAGCAGATCTGGAAATCACTGTGGAAATCTTTTTGGGTGGAAAATCATAATGTCTCTATTACCAGATCTATCTTGGCCCATTCTCTTGATTTCCACTGCTCAGATTTCTGGCTATTTGGAAGCAGCTTCTTGCCCACCTCTACCATTACCATCTGACAGAAGCGTTCCAGTATTCTACCTATCTCTGCCTGGTTTCGAACCCAGTCCTGCCCTGCCCTCAGCTCAGCTCAGCTCCTGCTCCCTCCCCTTCCCCATCCCCTTTCTTGTCTAGTGCACTGTCTGCCTTTCAGGTATAGAGGAACCTGATTCAGCCAGCCAAAACACTCAGGCTGCAGACGTCACCCTTGTGCTGCCTTAACATTTTTTAAGGCAGCACAAAACCCGAGCATATAAATGTCATTCCCCTTGTCGTGCTCTAGGTGCCACAAAAAGTGTCCCACGATATCCAGGACAGGTGGGAAAGCTAATGCTAAAGCAGCCACATGGGAGCAAAAGGGTGCTCGGCATCTCTTAAAATCCCGAACTATAGATTTAGGAGTCCAAGTTCAGTCACTTAAATTTTAAGATCTTGCCCTAATATTTTCAGTTGCATTTTAATACCAGCTTCCTTGCAGGCTCAGCCTTTTAGTAGGGCTCTGCAACCATTGAGCCAACTGGGTGCTGCTGAAGTATTTTTAATGTCTGATGTTGTTTAGAGTAATCAGATTTAATTTGACTCCTTTCTTCATCTCCGTTCTTCCCCAGATCAGTTTCCATTGTCTAACCCCTTTTCATTTCATGCCATCCTAGTATTTTGCCTCTTGTTGTGGGCGAATGATCTCACCAACAATGTAAGCACAGGTTTCAGAGCTCTTCAGGAACTGTCATTACAATCCCACGTAACTATTAACTCTTTGTAGCCCACTCAGCAAACCACACCTGCTTTGTACCAAACCACACCTGCTTGGAGACCCCCAAAATAGTGTACTCCCTGATGTGAAAACCATGGTTGGCTGACGCCTGGGCATGTCTACTGAAGAGAGAGATGTGGGAAAATTGTTGCGCAGGTATAATTACTTACTGATGGAATGGGCAGCTGCAAGAGTGTTGCATTCACAGCCTTTTGTCACTAGCAGAGACGGGCCTTAACCACAAAGCCAGAAGCTGTTTAGTTTTGGTTTGGTTTAGGCCCATCTCTCTCCAATAAACATCAGATCATCCTAAGAGCTAAAGGAAGCGCTCTGCAAACTCAGCCACTATAAGCACCTAAGGAAGCAGGACCCTGCAGCATAGGGCAACAGCATACAACACGGAAGCTCCCTCTACATGTTGCAGATATTGCACAGTTAACTGGTTAATTGCCCAATTACCTTAAGACCCTCTACCTGTGCAAAGTAGCTATCACACTATAAAAGGATCCAACCAGCTTATAAAATTAGACCTAAAAAACATGTTTTAACTGTATAGCTGGTTGCTACTGAGCAATTAATTTGAAAATTAATTGAACCTGCTATTAATTTGCAGGTGTAACAGGGTTTCCCTGCAGCTGGGATCCCCATTAATTGACAGGGCTCCCAGCTGCACAGGTGCACTGTGCGCAGCATGAAACTGCCAGGCCCTGGGGGATCCCCGTGGTGTAAAACCCCCAGGGTCCACATGCACAGTTGGGACTGAGAGCCCCATCAGGTGCAAGATTCTTGGCCCTGGCTGCCTGTGGCACAGCTGAGACTGAGAGTCCCGTTAGGGGCAAGACTCTAGATACAGCTGCATGTGGCCCCTGTGGCTGGGAGCTCCCTCAGTAAAGGGGGCTCCCAGCCATGGAAGCCTGCCTCTTGCTGATGCAGGGACTCCCCTTACACCAACAGTAAGGTGTGATCGGATCTAATGCACGATCCCACAATCGCGCCTCTTGCCATGCACATGTGGTATGGCAGGAGGCACAATAGTGAGGATCATGAATTAGATCCAATTGTACCTTTGCCTGGACATGTAGAGGGGGCAAGTGAGTTGTTAATACACATGCATGCACACACAGAATAAGCCACTGGCTCTTCCTTCCCTTGACAGTTAGACTTCTAGTTTTGCTTAAATACTGCAGTTTCCCTTAGTATTTAACAAGTATGTGTTTAATTATATGCAGCACGCATGTAGGAGTGGCAGCTAAAATCCATCTCCCCAAGTAAAACATCTACCGTGCTAACACAGACACCCCTAAAAATCTGGAAGTCATGAGCTCCCAACTTTATGTCTGTTTGTGCCATTGGGCTTTATTGATCGCCTGACTACATGGGCAAGAGTAGTTTCCTCTACTGTCTTGTTAACCAGATATGAAACTATGAGCCAGAAACCACCTTCTGGTTCTTGTTCTTTTTCCCTGAATCTAGCCACCTCTATCCAAATACTGCCTAAAATCTTGCTACAATTCTGCTGATGAACCCCAGTGTGGTGCACCTACCCACCACACTGGCACCTGTGGGTGCAGCAACCTGCAGTGCTGCATGGAGGTTTGGAGGAGCCCAGTGCAGTAGCAATAGTCTGGGGTCCAGTGCAGAGCTCATCATGAAGTCAGAGGGATTGGATAGGTGGGTGCTATAATGTACTCCCAATTCTGGGGCTAGTTTGGGAACTGATGCTTTTTGGGGTAAGCCACTTTGTGCTGATGAATTCAGAGGAGATTCTCTGTGCAGTCAGGAACTTTATGAGGTTGTCATCAACATGGCATTGACATCTCCATTACACAGATGCAGGGAGTGAGAATCTGTCTTCCTCCAGCACTTGCTATGAAGCTGAGACCTCTGGGTGATTTCCGAGGCTGTAACAGATGTACCTAAAATCAGGGCATTTGACACAGATGAAACTGCATGGAATTGGAGATGAATGAAGAGACCTTGTCCAAGCAATCAGTGGACAAAATATCTAGAACTTGATTAAATAAATCCTAATTAGTGGGATACACTTCAAGCACTTAGTCTGTTTCCCTTATATATATTCTATATATTCAATATCATTTCCTATACAGCAGCCAACCGTTCATGGAAGCCAGGAGGAAGAGGAGTTGGATGCAATCCAGATGCAGGTGTAACCGCTGCCATCTCTGCCATTCAATCCGACCATCTTTCTACCACATCTGCCTCACTGCAGTGACAGATAAAGGGTTAAAAGCATGGAGCTGATGATGTCAGTTCCTGTGCTTCTTTGGAAGGCTGGCTCTGATATTTGAGCCAAGCTCTCCCGCTTTAAGGAAAACACAGAGAGAGAGAGAGAGAGAGAATGGGAAAGTGCTGAATGGGACAGAAACAAGCTGTGCGTGTCTTTGTGAGCTTTCCCAGGGTAACTCCCCTGAATCGCCTGCTGGAGAAGAGCACCAGGAGAATGGCACCACTCTGCTCATGAGCACGGTCCCCCAAGAACAATACAAGGTCAGCTGCAGAAACCTTTTAACAGTCCTTCAGTCATTTCTTGGACTCAGAGCTCCTCGGCTCTGGCTCAGGGACAGTCTGGTGAAGACAGTGGGGAAGGGAGAGAAGGGATTGGAGGGTGCTTTCACTTGCAGCCCAGATACCAGCTTGCAAAGCAAGCCATCGGGCAGAGCTCATTTACTACATCAAATGGGGTGGTGGTTTCCCAGACTTAGTTGGTTTAGTTATTGTTCTCACCTTTTTTTAAAGCAATAATGGGAAAAGCCAGAGCTGTGCAGGTGAGGACTGTGTGATCTTTGTTAAGAGGAGTTTGCTAGGTAAGGTAATAAGGGTCACCTTCATAGCTGAGGATTTGGTCTATTCAGATATCTGGAGAGCAGGGAGAAGTATACAGTTCAAGAGATGTGGTGAGGACTCCTGTCTCCCTGTTAAGTGTGCAAGAGTGGGGAAAGTCCTTAGAAGTTAAGCAACCAACTTGTGATTGCTCTTCTTCCCTTTTCAGCATCTTTCTTGTTAATCCAGAAGGCATGCCAGGAAAGAGGGCAATAGTTTTCCCTTGGCCTTTTCCCAATTAATGCCCAACCTGTCCTTTGGATCATGGACCAGCACCTTTCCTATAGCTTTTTTCTCTGCCCAGGGTATCTCCACCTTGAGTTCAAGATGGAAATCATATGGGCAAAAGCCTAATAAATCTGTGTGTGGCTGGATGATTCTAGCACATCCAACAAAATAAAAACTGAGGGACAGAATTATTTTGTGAAGAGGAAAACAGGGTGATTGGGAACAAGAGTGTAGTGAGTACGGACTTCTAGTGCTCAATTCTTATTTCCTCTGGTAGAGAATGAGAGACTGAAGAAGCAACAGGTGAACAAGAAAGAAACTTCCCTCCTCTCAGCCATTAATTCTGTGACCGTGAGTTAGAAACAGTTGAATTGCACAGGACTTGTATAGAGGGGAGTCTGGGGCGCTGTTCTGATAGTTCCCGGAACTGTACCTATGTGCTTTTGGCTCATTCTAACATCAGCAACACTTGACAGTTTAATCAGATACTGTAGCAGTGATGTGTAAATATTGTCTCACTTTTCTTATTTTTTGCTTTTAATAATCAAAAGTCACAGTAAATTAGATCAGTTTCTCTTAATCCTTTGCATGTATGAGTATCTGTACCTTACAGCACTTACGATCATCTTGTTCAATCATTCGTTTTAGCATTATCAGAAGGCTTTAATGGAGACATATGCAAGCTCTTTGGATCCCAGTTAAATTTTCAAACAGCCTGGGGATGGCTGGATATGGAACATTGGCTAGTTTCACTGTAAAGACAGGAATTAGCCACAAAGTTCTCATCTAGATCTTAGTTTTCTCTAAGTTGGAACTGGACCTGAATTGCCTATATTTTGACCCTGAGGTTTGGGGTCAGGCATATGTTTGCTGTTAATCAAACTTTATAGATGCCACTAAGATTTTCAAACTTAGATGTCTAAATCTGACTTCCTAAATGCCTGTTCAACACCTGAAGAAGGTGCTGAGCATCTAGCAGCTCCCATGGACTTCAAATGGAACTTCTTAGTTCTGCTGGATAAAGAAGTTGCTTCCTATTTAAGTTGTATTGAGACTACTGTTAAAGTTGTACTTTTAATTAATTTCTCTATTATTTCTTTTCCCTCATACAAGGACCAGGGTTAATTATTCTTTCCAAATTTCTAAACCCAAAATGAGCCACAGGAAGATACCTGCTTCCAAATACTTCATGGTTGGTAGAAAAAAAATCAAGTTAGAAAAATGAATAGTTCCTCCAAAGAATTGTCTTGTAGGGATTCTTTCTCATTTTAGGTGGGAATGACTCAATCCAAGGCAAAAGCAAAACGCAAAATGTGCTCAAGTTGGGGTAAGAAGTATGGGGGGGAGGACGACAGAAGTAGATCATGTCAGTCCCAGAATTCTCAAAAAACTGGTTCATGAAATTGCAAGTCTACAAGTCTAGCTGCAAGGAATTTTTATACGTTTGTCAAGTTAGAAGTGGTACCATGTGACCAGAGCATAGTAAATGTGGTACCAATATTTAAGAAGGGGAAAAAGGTTATCCGAGCAATTACAGATCCATTAGTCTGACCTCAAGAGTAGACAAGGCTTCAGAACAAATTTTGAAGGAAAGAATAGTTAAAACTGTGAATGGACTGGAAAAACAGAAAAATGCAATATAGGCCTGCTAAAGAAGAGCATGACAGACTAACCTTATATCTTTCTTTGATAAGATAACTGGTTTTCTAGACAAAGGAAATGCAGTTGATCTAATCTATATAGACTTAGTAAAGTATCTGACATGGTGACACGGGGTTCAATTTGGAAAGATGGAGATAAGGAGTAAAATTGTAAGGTGGTTAAGAAACTGGCTGAAGGAGAGATGATGAAGGGAACTGCTGGGTGGGAGGGAGGTTACAAGTTGACCTCCTCAAAGATCAGTCTTGGGACCAATCTTATTTAATGTTTTAATTAGTGACCTTGGCACAAAACCCCTGAGTGTGCTACTGAAACTTGCTGGTGATACAAAGTATGGAGGCATTATCAATAGAGAGGAAGACTGGGAGATTTTGCAGGAAGAGCTGGATAACTTTAAATGGTTATTCAGTGGGATGAAATCTAACTGTATAGAAAAGTAGCTAACTGTGTTAGTATGAAGTCAGGCAGAAGGTAGGGTAAAGTGGCACTGTAGAGAGGAATGAGCTTTTGTAAGCAACAACCTACTTTCTCAGACGATTTCAGATGACAAAGTAGGTTGCTGCTTTTAAAAGCTCATGCTTCTCTGAACCAGGTAGTCTCTGAGGTGCTACCCTGCTCCACCTTCTGCCTGTAATTGTACAGTGTGCAGTCATATACTAAGGGATTAATTACAATAACTTGTGCTACAATCTAGGAGAATCAGTTGCAAATAACTGAAGAGGAAGAGCTGGGTGTATTTGTCGATCACGGACTGACTATGAGCTAGCAATATGAGGTGGCTGTGAGGAAGGCAAATGAGAGCCTTAAATGTATCAAGTGAGGTATTTCTAGTACAGATAGGGAAGTATTCATGTCATTTTACAAGGTTTTATTCACACTTTATCTGAAACACTGTGTACATTTATCATCATGCATATCCAGTAAAGATGAATTCAAAATGAAACAAGTACAGTGAAGAACAACAAGGAGAATGAAGAGTCTGTTTTATAAGAGTAGACTAAAACAACTTAGTTTATTTAACTTTGCAAAATGAAGGCTACCGGGGTAGTGATTGCTGTCTATAAATATAACTGAAAATAAAACAACAGGGAGAAGAAGAGCTATTTAGGCAAAAGGACAATAGTGGCACAAGAACGAGTATAAACTGGCCATGAGCAGGCTAGAAATTAGAAGGTGGTTTCTCAATTCAAGCAGTGAGTTTCTACAGCAGCCTCCAAGTCAGAAAGAAATGGAAGCCAAAAACCTGACTAGTTTTGAAATGGAGCTTGATCAGCTTATGAAAGGAGTTAAACAACACAGTTGCATGTGACAGGGTATTGGATTTGTTGACCTTAGAGGGTCCTTCCAGTCTGCTACTCTTAAATCAAAACTGGTGTATTTCTAAAGAACATTATCAGTAGAGGCCGTGAGCTACAGACAAAAAGTAGTAAGTGAAATTCTGTAGCTCAAGATGTGCAGAAGATTAGATAATCACAGTCCTTTTGGCCTGAATGTATGAATAATGATTTGAGACTAGAATCTGTTTAGCACCATATATGGTGAGAGAATAATTTCACTTGTGCTCTCTGCCCAAACAACAGCATCCAAACAGTTAGCCATAATTTTATTGATGAGGCATCTAGGTTAAACAGTGTTGTGGGACAGTTTGTGACTTTTGCATTTTCACTGGCTTAAGCGTAAATGCTATCTATGTCTCTAGTACCTGCTGAATACACTGCAGTAGTGTGGGACCTACGTCAAACGTTTTGTAACTGTATGTTGTGGGACAAAGATTAGACCTATGTATCTTGTGTGTAGAATAGATGTCAAGGTCAGGTTCTGTATTTCTGTGCAATTTTAGACGTGGGGCCTATAGACTGTTGTTCTGTGAACAGGTATGAGTCTGTCACAGGGGATTTTCCATACAGGGCCTGAGTCCTGCTATTCCCTTATAATACCTGAATGTGTAGTCTGAAATGCAACTGTAATTCATAGATCACTGAAAACATGGGCAAGCAGCAGTGGATCAGGAATGGGGCAAGGAAGCTTCCTCCCCCCCCATGGCTGTTTGCTACGTGTGCAGTGAGCTCTGAGCTCACTGCCTGGTCAGTGCAGGCTCCTGCCAGAGCTCCTTATGAGCACTGAGCTCACCAGCTGGCCAGGATGAGGTCTGGCTAGAGCTCTTACTTTTGTTGGCTCAGGAGCCCAGGAAGTGGACAGTGCTGCTGTTTACCCTTCCCCTCCATTCCCCTCACTGCTGATTTCAGCAACGGAGGATGGGAAGGGATGGAACGGTTTTGCCATCCATAAGTCTGCTATTCTAGGGTTACTGCTGGATCCCAGACTGCCCGCTCTGGTTGGCTATTGTAAAGTTGCCTGTGGGTACCAGATTACAATGTACTTGATATGGAAGTCCCCTTATATCTCTAATCTGAAAATGAATGTAAATAATTATCTGAACTTTGCAAACTGTTATAAATTGGGGGGTGGGGAGAAACAGGTCAAATGTGGGCTTGGGAACAACAGTTATGACCTTTATACAAGTCTATTATCTTTCAAGATGTGAACAAGTCCTCAGATAGGATGGTGTGTTTTGTCTTTCAGTTCTACTTCGTTCCCAAACTAGACAGACGAATCTCTGTGTAATTACAATAGCAGGATTGTCTGTGTAATTGCTTCATAGTTGCAGTACTAAAATAAAGCACCAGGTACTCCCTGAAATGTGCTCCTGAAATCTGCTACCTGGGGAAACTGGGGGCCAAACTTTCAAACGTTTAAACTCCAATGAAAATTAAAGTGAAAGCTTGGTGGGGATTGTAGCAGGATTGTTGTATCACTCACCCCTGCCGGCATCACCCTAGACCAGTGGTCTCCAAACTTTTTTGATCACGCACCCACTATCAGTAAAAAAATTTTGAGCAC
The DNA here is from genome assembly GCF_052110815.1 of Crocodylus siamensis. NCBI lineage: Eukaryota > Metazoa > Chordata > Crocodylia > Crocodylidae > Crocodylus > Crocodylus siamensis. The sequence continues at coordinate 223,351,168 of NC_143396.1, read as the reverse complement.
GCACCCCCAATATACATATATTTATATAAATAGAAATAAAAGTTCTAATATTTTCTTCCCGCACCCCAATGGATCATCTTGCGCACCCCCTGGGGTGCGCGCACCCCACTTTGGAGACCACTGCCCTAGACTATTCCATAGTAATCACCCAAACCGCCACAGCTTTGTGTGTGTCCACATGTGCTCCCATACACATATACAGGGAAACACTTCATTCTGATTGAAAGGTGCCACATTCACACCTTTGTGTGTTATGAACAGCATCGGGCTACAGAATGTATGGGGCAGGTTCTACATGGGTGGCAGCAGTGCCAATTCGGCACACACTGCAAGTGTGACATGTTTATGCCAGTGTAGTTTACATCAGGTTTGTGCACTGATGTAATTTCTAACAGAGTCCGGAGTAGACAGGCAACTAGCCCTCCCCTAGTGTAGTTGCTGTACTCAGTACTATTATAATACTTCACTGCCATATTTACTCAAATCTAAGATAACTCTGAATCTAAGACAACCCCCTAATAATTAGATTCTATACATGGAAAAATTATAAATATTACAATTTTTATGTATAGAATCTAATTATTGCAGGGTATCTTTAGTTCATTCCCTCCACTGCTGCAGCAGGGCAGGCAGTGGGCTGTAGGAGGTGTGAGGAGTCAAGCAGCTTGCCCCGTGCCTGCCCTCCCCTGCAGCCTTGGGCTCCCTTTTTCCCTCTGCCTCTGCTTCCCCACTTGCCCCCTCTTCCTTCAGCCTCTGCTTCCCACCTCCCCCTGGCCTCCCACTTCTCCCCAGCCTCTGCTCCTCCATCTTATCTTTGCTCTGTGCTGGCAGGCTCTGTCCTTGTCCTAGCCCGGGGCACTGAACACAGCCCCCAGCTGGGCCCCATAGCAGCTGTGCTAGCTGCAGGGCCAGGCTGGGCCCAGACAGCATGGATGGAGCCTGCCAGGATGGAACGAGGGCTGGGGAAGGGGAGGGAGAGGGGCAGGCAGGGGGAGCAGAGGTTGTGTTACCGTGGTGGAGGGAGATGGAGCAGGGAGCAGTCAGCTGCTGCAGCTATGGCCCCAACACCAGGTAGGGGCTAGCGTCTGGGCCACAGCAGCCACCTCTTCCTCCTCTCCCCTCCCCAACACCCTTGTACTCAATTCTAAGATGAGAAGCTTTTTTCTCCATGTTACATAGGGAGGGACCTAATTTTAGAATAGAGTAAATATGGTATTTGGTGACAGGGGACCACTAATAGCTTATTTTCACTGAGCAAATGGCTACTTAAGCAGACACACAATACCTATATTAACATAACTTACACTAATGGAGTTTTACTCCTGATTTTTCTCCAAGTAAAGTTATACTAGATTCTAGTAGGTAAGTAATACGTTGTACATCTGCTTCTTTTTTGCTAACGTGTTGTGTGTCTAGGCTCTTTGTATCCTACCAGATCTGGCTGCAAGGGAGTGATGGCAGCATCAACTGCAGCTCCCCTGCTGGCAAATTTCCAGACTTGTGGGGACCCCAGAGAGCTGGATGATGTGGCCCTGCACTCTAGATCACGCCAGCATAGGGAGATTGTAGTGTGAAGTCAGCATGTGGCTGGATCCAACACGTGGTTGGGCTGCATGTGATGTCAGGCTGGCACATCCAACTGGCTTCAATGTAAAAGACAAACCAGCATGCCTGGTCCCACTCATGAATCGACTGACATGCCAACCCTGATCAAGCCTGCAGACTGACCCCACACAGGGGATCTGGCCCACGACTGGCCCCACCCCATTCATCCAGCCTGCAGGGCCATAATGTTGAGCACTACTTTTGTAGAGTGTTTTTTGCCCAGGTCTTCCAACAGATCTTACTCATCCCTAATTTATCAGACTCTGCATTAAGCATATGATCCTGAGAAAATGGGGACATGATAGTATGAAAACATGCTCCAGTCCAGTTAATTGTGCCAGTTCCTCTAGAAGCCAAATGAATGAGACATTCTCTCCCCTATTCTCTGCAACATGTGAATACCTCCTTACAAAAGCTGATGGACCATGTAGGAGGACACTTACCCACTGTGTGCTGCCCATTTCAATTAGCTTATGTACTCTTGATGAAAGGAACTTTCTGACTATGTGAATTTTAAATATTAGCCAAGGGACAAATCTATTTCACCCCTGTCTCTGCTTCCCTCACATAGCAGCAGGTTTTCATGCCAGGTACACACCAGCAGGCTTCCTGGACAGCCCTGCTGCACAGGGTTAGGGTTTAAATACGGCCTGGTGGTCTGTGCTGCTGCGCTGGAAGAGATTTCCTCTACCGTGTAGACTCCACAGAGCTTTGAGAGTGTTGTTCTAAGGGTTTAAAGTGATGCCTAGAAATGCTGGGCCTGTCTATTGCTAGGACTTGGAAGCTCCTAACGTGATAGAAATCAGACAGCTTGCTTGTTTAACTTTTTTTATTTCTTTGGATTTAATGTATTTATTCAAATGTGTTGAAAGAACTTTGCCCAGTAGCAGTAGGTTCTTAGATATGGGCCTGAACTAAAGCTATCTCCAGAAGAACAAGTCCTCCCAGAAGTCCTACTGGAAGAGTGTGGCTGTCCTCCGGCACCAGTTCCAGCCAGCATATATGCTCTAGAGGTCTGCTTCTGGATGTGTAGAGTGGTTTGGATGAAGGGTGTATATGAGTTGCAGCTGAAGAGTGGAATTTCTGATTCATGATAAGATGGGGGATAGGCATGACGTAGTAAAATTTCCAGTCAATAAAAGATGAGTAGATTGGGAATTCTGACTCATGGTGGAATAAAGGGTGGGTGAAAACTTTCTGGACTGTAGGTAAAAATAAAATATAATACGTTGTTGTCTACTAACTATAGCAAGTAGTTGAGATTAGCCATATTGGCTGTACAGGATACAGAATGGCTGGGCAGAAGAATGTTTCTACTGTAGTCGGGAGTCTAAAGCTAAAAGGGATGTGGGGATGGAGTTACGGTTGTCCAACGAACGTACAATGTGATTTACTAGCAAATTATTTACACAGAGAATGTAGAGCTCAAAGTTCATTTGAATATTTATCTATCATCCATAAACTCCTCACTTCCATATGTTTAAATGTTGTGGTATGTTCGATTCCGGTGTTTCTTGCTAACATATTAACAAACTTGACATTAAGTTGTGTCTGACAATAATAGAGCCCCTTGTTGGCAACCAGTCCTAACAATTGTGCTGTACTTCCTGGATTACAGGTAGGGTGGCTTGAATGGGAGACACCATAACAACATGGAAGAAATGGGTACCGTTCTGTTACCTGTACAGCAGGCTGGATTTAGGAACTCTGAGAGGAGGCATCTTGCTCAGACTTTTTTGAGTGGATACCAGGTTAAAGAATTCTGCCCTGGACCAAATCTAACATTTGGGTCTTTATTTTCTTCTCAGTGTCCTCTACAGCATCTTGGAAAACCTGCTCAAGGGGACAAAGGGTTTCACCATGGCAGAGCTTACAGAGATGAATGGCAGTTGCATGGACTGGCAGAAACGGTGCCTTGCGTTGGAGACCCAGCTCTTCAAATTCCGCCTGCAAGCTAGTAAGATCCGAGAGCTGCTAGCTGACAAGGTGAGGCCAGTGCTACATGCCCCCTCTGATTTGTCTCTGGGGTGAAATCAATGAGCAAGAAACAATCTATTTAGGTGGACTACGGTGAACTTAAAGTGATGGCTTCAAAAGCAACTTGTATCTGTCTCTCCCTTTTCTGCACACTGAATTCATTTGCAAAAATGAAAAACAAGGTTTGGGAGGAAGGAAGAGGTAGGTTTGGGGAGGGGTGGGGCTGGTTTTGCTCTTTTTCTTTTTTTCCTGTTTATTCTGTCTCCCCATTATTGTATCTTGCAAATGGGATTACGTTCCATTTGAATTAATACACTGATGTTTTGAAGAGGAAAATGTCCTCTGTAAGGAGAATGAGACTGAAATCTTCTGCCTGTGTCAGCTCTATTTATGTTCTCCATGAAGCTGCAAATCAAAGCTCACTCACTGAGGTCTTCAGGTGAAATTATTTCCTGCTATTGTAACTCTATTAACTGTCTTTCGACAGGTTTCCACAAAGCACAATAGACAGGGCAAACCTTCAGAATTTAGGAGCCATCCTTTCAGCTTTGCTGGGTCCCCTTTCACTAAACCCTTGCTTGTATTGAATGCTTTCCTTGTGAGTACCTCACTGGTTACAACATGTGGTTCACAATAATCCAATCTAATTTAAGATTGTTCCACCAATCAATTATAATTCTTTGTAAAGTAGAATTGGTTTCCTTTGGCCAGTTAACTAATGGCAGGTAGGTAATTTTGTTATTTACTACTGGCATCCTAACACTTTTAATGCATACCTGATGATAACTGTGATGTATACCTGCTTTGGCTCCACTGTACATTAGGAAACCTCTCTTTGTATGTTTCTTAGGAAATCACAGCAATTTGAACCCTCTGCAATGATTGTCATCCACATTTTCCCTCTAACTGCACTTATGTTCTCTTACTACAACACATGCAAATCCTGATCAGTCTTTATACAGTCCTGAAAAACGGTGCAATTTTCAGCATGCATCTTTTTGAGGCAGGTTCTTCTAGGGCTTGCCTGCCTCATGAAAATTTTCAGAAGCTCAGTCAACTAACGGTGACTAAAAATTATTTAGAGCCGCAAGTGTAGGCCTGGCTCAAGACAACCAGACCTGCTTTACTGATACCTGGGAAATGTAAGCCTCTTTCTTATGCCATGTCTGACCATATGCCAGCGTTATTCTCTTCTTTGGAAATTCTTAGTTTAAGTCTTTCCCAAATAAATGAAGCTCTGTTAAATTTCCCTCCACAGCATGGACCCACCATAAGCCCTTGTTGAGATAAGGGCACAGTTTGGTTGAATGATCAGGTTACTCTGTAACCAGCTGTAGAGCTCTGTGATATGGTTTGCTGGAAGGTCAAAGAGCTAGCAAGTTACAGACCCTGAATATACTCCCAGTCAGGAGGGGAAGGATGCTGAGGCAAGTAGAGTCCTGTCTCAACCCAGGAGGACCTGGTCCCAAGAGCAGGTTTTCTTTAAAATTTTTAAGTTAAATTTAAACAAAACACTGCTTTTTTGTATTAAAAAAAGCTATTGCATAAGTTATTACCCTATTTTTATTTCAAGAGAAACAGCTTTTTAAACATTCACTGACAGCACTTTCAACCCAAATAGCGTAGCACCATTAACTGGAATTACCTGGAAACCAAAAATTAAGGCACCTAGTCTAATTGAATTGCTTAACCTAAATTAGGTGGGAAAATGATCAAATTATACGTCACGTTGCCAATTTTAGTGAATTTTATAACAAATTTTATAATGCTTGATATATATATATTTTTGAAGTCCAGCTACTGAAATAAAGAAATCCTCACCTTAAAAAAAAGTGTTCTACTTTTCATATTTCAGAAGAAAAGCTTGCAAACATGAATGAAACATAACCTTGAGGCTTAGAAACCAGAAAACAAAAAGGATCTGTTTTTGTTTTGGGGTTGTTGTTTTTTATTAATCTCATGATTTGTAAGATAAGCTCATAAATGTTGGGGGCATGGCTAATGATTTTTGAATGCCTAAGTTGGCAATTCTGCACGTGGTCAAATTTTAAATACTCTAGATTTCTAAAAACCTCTTAGATGAAATAATCTACAGGGCTGTTTACAACAAAGGAATTTGCACAACAGAGTGATTTAACCCCGAGCTCTTTCTCATGGTTTCGGGGCGGGGAAGTGGAGAGGTGCTGGTGGGGTTACATATTGACAGCCTGACCCCAGAAGCACTAAAGCACATGAATAGTTACTAATGTGTAGGTGTTTGCAGAATTGGGCTCTTGATAGGCATGTCCAAGATATCAAATACCACATCTGTATGACAAAGCTCTGCATTCTCTTCAGACCACCATGGATGTATGAGGCCGCCGGGCCCTAGGAGTGTGTGAGCATCAGCAGGGATTGTGTCTCTTTGGTAACAGGCATTTTATTTCCAGTCCCTGCCTTTCTCACACACAGAGAGAAAGAAAGGGGGATAATAATCTGTTGGTGAGTGACATGGCAGACCGTTGCCGTGGCAGCATGATGACCTGGTTAGAAGTGAGCTGTGGGCCCCTCAGAAAAAGGAAAGAAAGAAAATGAAGCTGAGCAACAAATTCTTTTTTTTTCCCCCAACGTTGATTTTTATTTTGAATGCCTAGCTGAATGGAGGAGTGGAGGTCTGTATGGAGGTCTGGCAACAGGTTCCTCTACAGCCCTAGGAGAAGCCAGCGAATGTTTTTCTACTTTTTTTATATATATATATATATATATATATATATATATATATATATATATATATGCGCCACTTTAATCTTTGGAAATGCCATGTATAGTCTTATATTAAGGGTGGCCATGCTGCCTTGCTTGCATCCTCATTACTGAGAGTCTGTCTGCACCACAGGGCCAGTGCGTTCAGTCACGCTGCTGTGGCGCTTAGTGCCACCTTGCACGGCTGAGAAAAGCCCTGCTACCACTCCCGCTCCATGTGCGACAACCGTGGAAACGAAGTGGTCAGGATGCCCCAGAGATGCCCCGTGCCTGAAATCCAGGTCTTGTGTGTGGTGCTGCAGGAGCCTCCTCGGGGCATCCTCACCACCCTCTAGCGGGAGTAGGTGGGCAGGGTATATTTCCCCTGTGCTGTGCCTGGGCCTCTCTGCTGCCATGGTTGGATGCACCCTGACTGCTGGGAATTTTCCCTTCTCTTGGATGTCCAAGAAGCAGCATAGGCTGATGGTCAGAGCACAGGAATGAAGGAGGGAGAGATGTCTGCTAGTTCGAGCTCTCCCATTGATTTATTTGACCTGGAACAAGTCATTCAATCACTGACTCAGCATCACAGGGCACATCTACACAAGGTGCTTTTGTGTAGTGGTTACTGTGGATTTATTTAGTACTTGTATAAGCACTTGTATACTTGCTTATACAAGTACTAAATAAATACGCAGTAACCAGAGTTACTGCACAGCGACATCAGCGAACGTCTTTTAAATGACACTATTGCACAGTAGCCTAATAATACTGTGCAGTAGCATATTAGCACCGTCAGTCCTGTGACACACTACTGCACAGAATTATTCAGCTACTGCACAATCTCATGTAAACGCACCCACTGTTCATTGAATTATGAAGCATTTTGAAATGCTTTGTAAGAAACCCTGCAAAAATATCACTGTTAATTCATCAAGGAATCCAGACATCCGTATACACACCAGTGTATTAAATCTCAACACGTCCTGAGAAGGACAGCTGATCCCAGAGATGGATGATGTAATCCTTGCATGTGAAACATAGTGTTTCAGCCTGCATAGCAGGGCTACACAGCACTTCAGCACAAGCAGTGAAGAAGAAGAATGCAATGCACTTTAAGCTGCAGGAGAAAGGAGGTTAGTAGAATTTAATTAACTTGCCTAAAATGTAGCCAGCTCACCCTGTTCTTTCTAGAATCTTTAACAACTGCAAATGGTCATGACCTAAATTTCCTATCTCATTCAAAAGTCAGCATTTAGAGTAGTAGAAAGCAAATGGTTATAATGAAGGCCTATTGGCTCAATGCAGCCTCAGAGAAAAAAGCAATTGCTGCTTCTTGAAAGATCATAGATGTTCCTTGGGGACCTCTCATTCAAGCCCTGCTGTGAGCCAAACTTGATCTGAGATGATAAAATCCTAGCAGGGCTGTAGGTATTGACACAACTCCAGACCTAAGACATTTAAAAGCACTGAGAGGCCTGAGCCCAGGATGAGAAAGATTCTAGTATCAATTCCATGTTTACCCATGCAAATGCAGGTGTATATTTTGAGTCCTAAACCCCTTAAGCAGTTGAACAGTAAAATGGGGTGTTTGCTGAGCTTCTTAATTTTAGAAAAAGAAAAAAAAAATCATAAAAGCTCCAAATAGCAATTTCTCTTCCATTTGATCCAAAGCAGTGCAACTAGCCTATGTTGTTAGTAGTGGGTGGATCTACATCTGCACTTTAATGTGCAGTAGTTAGTTCTACTGCACATTAAAGCATCATGTAAAAAAAATGTGATTATGCTAATGTGCCATAAAATAGGCTACTGCATATTAAGCATCACTTAAAAAGCATGCACATTTGTTACTGTTAGGCAGCCTAAGGTGCATTTCTTTAGTACCTCACACTGGAGGTACTAAGAAAAAGTGCCTTAATACATGTGTAGATGCACCCAATGAGAAGCTATTACCATGTGATGATGGCTATGGGTGTGCTGAAAGAGGCATGAGCAAGCAGCCTGCAGGTGGAAGCTCTTCTAATCAGGCCCAATTACCTGATTGGAAAGAGAGCCCAACTGTTCATTACAAAAGCAGGGCCATGAGCAGTATAGTCAGCAGTTTGCTGCTAGGAACCAGGAGAAGAACACCACCTGGCTGGAACTACTGCTTATACCATCTTGGCGGTACAAGGAAGGAGCTATGGGGATGGCTGGAGGCTCCTGGTCCTGGGGCATGACCTAAATCTGCATCCTGCTGGGGTTGGATGGTGTGATGGGACTGCATGTGGCAGGGCAGTATCCAGGAAGTGCCACTTCTGTACCTCTCCAGTGAAGGGTATGGAGTGCCAGAAAGCCTCAGCCTCTGCTGCCTTGCGGGAGACCCCATGGAAGGGAAAGACTAGGGGAGCACACCCTGAAGAACAAAGCAGGAACCCAGGCTCACAGTGAGTGCTGAGGCAGGGCCCAGGTCAGGAAGGGACCTGAGGCAGCGTCCAGGCTCACTGTGAGTACTGAGTCTCATTAAGGAGTCGGATGTAAGACTTCAGTGAGGTGGGGCCCTAAACAAAGGGAGCTAGATGTGAGGCTCCTCAGGCAAGGGGATAAAGGAATTGTTGAAGCCCAGTGCAGGGCATATGGGGATTGAGGTCCAGTGTGGGGTGTAAGGGGATCATGAGAATCCTGAGCTGGGCTGGAAGCCCTGAGTGAAGCCAGGCTGGGAGCCCAAGGAACAGGGAAGGTCTGGGAGCCCAGATTGATTGAGTGGCCAGGTGTTAGGCCAGACAAATTATAGGATGGGTGTTAGGCCATGGATGCCATCTGCAAGGCATGGGAAGCAGTATAGGGAAAGTTGGAGCCATGTATATAATCTCTTGGCGTCAGGGCAAGTAAATGGGCAGCCTCCTGCCTTGTTGTCATCATGCAATTGTATCATCAAAGGTGTAGTGGGTGAAATAGGTGGTCGGTTAGCCCTAAGACAGGTGGGCAAGCCAATGATTTGACTGGCCCTGGGATGCCCACTGATTACAGGGTATTGTATGAGAAACGCATGGGTAAATCTTCTTTCCTAGTGGATATGTGTTCATATCCGCAGTACAGAGCACTACAGCTGACTTTAACTGACCTCTGTTTTGGCCGCTTTGCCCAGATTACCAAGACCTGATTAGGCCATGGAGCAAGAACAGGTATAGCATTGGCAGTGGTTATGCAAACTTCCACAATACTTCCCTACTAAAATGTTCGCAACATCTGGAGAAATTTTCCCTACAAGTTGGAGGAGAGTTGATCTCTATGGACTACTAACTCTTTGTCCTCTTTGCAGAGAAGACTGACAGTGAGGGGAATTTTGTAGAGGGGTATGTTTTGCTATCCCTGGCAAATATTTCTAAATTATAGCACACACTATTTTATACATTTGTTGTTTGATCATTGAGCCTCACATCCATCCTCCTGATACCTTCCATCCACAGATCTCAGCATGCTCTATAATAACAGAACCAAGGCACACAATTACCTTGCAGACAAGGAGCACCATAGTTGCCAGCTTTCAGCTTGGGATACTGAGGCACAGATATGTTAAAGGCCCATATTTTCTTAAAAAGTGGGAACTACTTATCAGCTTACCTGCAGCCTCAATTTTCAGAGGAACTGTCCTGCACCTTCCATTGACTTTAACACTTTGGCTTCAGGGATTTGTCCATAGTCACACAATACATCAGAGAAAAAACAGAGCCTAGGTCTCATCACCCTTGCTTCTTTTTCTAAACCATAACTTCATTAGTAGTCTCCTGCAACCTGCTTCTGCCTTATTCTTTATCCAATAAGACACCATGAAATACTGCAAACTTTGCAAAATAATCTGTTCTTTTGAGGTTTTTCCCATGTGTTTGCAGAAGCAGGGGTTAACAGTAAGACTCATGACCACTAAAAAGCCACCTTTATCACCACCCTGAAACCAAGACAAATCTGAGAGCAGAGAGCTCCTATCACTCATCTGCTACTTCTGGTAGATTTTTTTTGTTTGTCTTCTGCTGCTGAATTCTTGGTTTTCCTCTCACTGAGGCACCTAACCAATAGTAAACCTATGCAACACCACCTACTTTCTCCTGCTAATTGTTGTGTCTAAGCTCCCTCTGGTATTTGACTATATTCCAGTGATTAGGGCTATATTTAACTCTGTAGAAACCTAAGGGTTTGGGGAATGCAATCGCACTTCGTAGAGGTTTCATAGTTTTATAGTTGGTAAGGTCAGAAGGGACCTGAGCAGATCATCAAGTCTGACCCCCTGCCATGGCAGGAAAGAGTACTGGGGTCAAATGACCCCGGCAAGGTGTTCATCCAGCCTCCTCTTAAAGACCCCCAGGGTAGGAGCCAGCACCTCTTCTCTTGGAAGTTGGTTCCAGATCCTAGCTGCCCTAAATTCATAATTCACCTACCTTGATGTATAATACACTTTGAAGGGGGATGTGGAACATGCAATTCAAATTGTAGGCAGTCCTGCAACAGCATCTCCCAATGCCATTACTGTAGGGAAATAAGAGGAAAGGGAAGGTCTATGTGTATCCTGGGTGCTTTCCCTGGCACCTAGGTCAGGTTTGTTTCTCTGGAATGGTGTCAACTCTCTCAGAAAGTCTGAGAATGGGCAGTGAAAGAAGAGGGGATCTCAAACACAACCACAGAGACTCTTTGGGATACAAGCCTACAGCTCTGAGCCCTTTTCCAGGAGTACTGGGAGGACCAGGTATATAAGTATTACTGTGTCAGGAGAGTGTAGTGGGGAGAAAAGTTGTGAAGAACTAGCCAAAGCAGGGTAGGTGCTTGAGGAAAGAGTCCTTGATGGTGTTGAAAGAGGCTTTGAGTTGCCATAGAAAAAGGAGCAGGGACCTGAAGATGAGAGATTTTAGGAAGAAACACGACTGCTGATCTTTCTGGACAATGTTAAAACAATTTAAGTGCAAAGCTTGGGTTTTACTGAAAGACATGAGGAATTACAGAACCAAATCTAAATAAAGATATTCCTGATATTCCAAAACCCACAACTTCGGGCAGAGAGAGATGTAAACATCCCCTTTTTTGCATACCTGAAACCATGGATGCTACGGCTTTGTTCTAGAGCAACAAGTTGGCCCAGAGGACTGGATGAGTGACACGGGGCTGGTCCATGAGTTGGATTGAAAGCACAGGGGTGGTCCACAGGTTGGATCCAGAGCAGAGAGCCATGTGAACCGGCCTGCAGAGCTAGAATTTGGCAATGGTAGTATTCATTGCTGTGGCTCCCAGAGCTGTGCAAGCCACCACTCCTCCTGCTGCCAAATTTTCAGCCCCAAGGGCAGCTCCCTGCAGCAATCAATACTGCCAGTGCTGCCCACACTGCTAAATGTCTAGTCCCATGGAGAGCCCCATGGATGGGCAGTATCTTGGTCACCCCTGTTCTCTACAGTATTGGAGCCAGGAAGAAAGACTGAGTAAGAGATTATGAGGTAGATTCGTCCCTGTACTGCCACAGGACCAAAAGTGAGAGATGCATCTTGTGTCTAATCTATCTGGGGGGTATCCCCTGGGACAGGCACTTGTTTCTATGATAGTTTGAAAGAACAGAATGAGAAACATACCTTTTGTGCTATAAATAGTGCCTATAGTGACAGATGGTAGATGAATTTGCTGCAGAATGTCACAATTCGGCTGAGTTATTAAACTCTCATCACTTGCAATTATTGAAGAGCCTATACCATTTTTGGCAAGAACAGGCCCTATGCCAAACTCCAGTTTGGGTAATTGCATTCTGCTTCCCTAAGTGCCCCCTCCAGTTTAAAATGGATACAGATGATTTCATGCTATCTTATGCTATTGTGTAATGTTGTGCATAAACAGGTTACATTTCTTGGTTCCACCCCAGATAGGGCTGCATTTCACCCAGTATGATCTCTTTATGATTAGGATGAAATTCCACGCTCTAAATGTAACCAAAATGCCCATTGTCTTTGATAGGAGCCTTTCTCCAATTAAGGGCTATAGCATTTGGCACGATGTTTGCAAAACTCTTGGAATGAAAATTACCGCTGGAACACTAAAAGCATTATTTTTTTGTAGGTTAGGTGAAATTAGGAACTAGTTTATTTTGTTTGTTTTTTGCTAGGCTGCAGTAGCTATATGATCTAGTATACTATGGAATAGCAGCTAGTCTGGTCTAATGTGGAACTTACTGGGAGCCATTCAGAGATGTATTAAGTTTTATGTGCCCACAGTAATGAGTCCCTAGTTGGAGTAACCACAGTAAAAAAGGGTGGGTTGCAGACTGGCTATTCACTGTGACAACCCACTAAGTGTAAATCTCAGAGAAAGGTCAGGGCACTGGGGATGTTCCTCTGACCCGTGTAATGAATGAATGATAAAGCTCACTAATGAGAAAACATTTCCGGAAAATCCAGAGTGGGACAGAGGGATAGACTGGAGGAGGTCAAAGGCTTTTGTTTCATGGTCAGAGCTGTCAAGTTAACCCTAAGAATGCCAAAGATCCAAGTTCCTGTTGAAGAACCCAGATGCACTTGTAGCCTAAACAGTTATGATTTCATTTGCCTTAATTTCTTTCTTTTCCTTGGTTCTGAAGATGCAGGAGCTGGAGCAAAGAGTGATTGAAGCAGAACAGCGGGCTGAGAATGCAGAGAAACAGGTAGGATGCTCTCTGACACTTGCTCTGTTAAAAGCCCAGCAAGTATTCCTCCTTGCTCTCCAGCCCCCTATTCAGACGGCAATGTGCACCATGAAACTTTCCTAGTGTGATATTCATTATAGACCAGTGGACTAATTTTCTGGTTTGACCTCACAAATTTTGAGATGGCCCTAATGGAGTTAAACCATAGGTGAAAGCTGGAAGAGTTTTACAAACAAAGGTCTGGCTCCCCCTGGGAGAACCCTGAGGGAAAGCTCTGCCTTTACCTAATCATCTGTGACATGCAGATTGATAAGCCAATGGAGGGATAAGCTGTCTCACAATATGGCCCAATATGGCCCATGGAATGACTATGGAATAGCAGGGGGAGGTTGCAGATGAGACTGAAGTGCAATGATTCATAGATTCTTCTCCTGGAGATCTTGGAGACTGTAAAAAACAGCAAGATACATAGGATTGCTAGTAAGGGCTTGTCTGTATAGCCAAGTGACCACACAGCAAGAAAAATGTGAAAGTAAAGCACAAGAACCAAATTGTCCTGCATGGATTCTCTTATTCTACATCAAGATTGCTTTTTTGTGGTTTAACCCAGTTAATTTCAGAAAGGGATTAATCTAAACTTAATCTAATTGAAATACAGCACATAATCTCAGGATGTCCCTAAATGTATGACTGTAGGTGACTGGGAGGGTACAATAAGAGACGGAACAATCTACACAAGCCCTGTTTCTTATACTTTTCCTCTCTACAGCATCTACTGTTTGCCATTGTTGGAGATGGGCTCCTGGGCTGGATGGACCCCTGGTCTGAGCCAGCACAGCAGTATGTGTTCTAAACTGCCAAAGGCACTCTTAGCATCGAAGAGTCTCCACATGGGGAGTGAATATGGAATAACTATTTAGCAATTGCTTTTTGGGATATGCCCCATTGTAGACAAGTAGTAAGAAGAAGATCTCTAACCTGCTCTCTGGCCCACATCGTTAGTCAGGAATGCAGAAGATTATACCTCTGACACATACTGTTCCTAGTCTAGAGGTCTGTTCCCATTCTAGAGGTCTAGATGTGAAATAACAGGTGATGCTAGAAGGTGACGATGATAGTGTCCTGATGTTAAGTGTAAGAAGAAAGTCAACAGGGCTCCAGGAGTGTCATCCTCTTACTTCCAGGGCCCTTATATTTACTCTCAAGGTGTAGCAAATTAGCATACTGTCCAGGTTTATGAGCCCTGATCAGGGCCAAATTAATGCATAGGCAAACTAGGCACATGCCTAGGACCCTGAGCTGTGGATGGCCCCTGGTCCTTCCCTCTGCGGCAGCAGTACAAATGGCCCTGTTTACCTCCCTATCCTTCCTGCCAGCCTTCCTGCCGTGGTGGCTGCTTCCTAGTGGCAGCTCTGAGCCCCTCTTGTATGGGCAGCAGCGCCGGGGTGGGGAGGAGGTCTCGACCAGTCCAGGGTCCACAATTTTGTTTGCCTAGGGCCCACTAAAGAGTTAATCTGGCCCTGGCCCTGATGAAGAAATCTCTGGCCATATTGCAGCTGTTCTGACATGGCAGAAAATGCATCATGAAATATGAATAACCACCCTCACAGCTAGGAATACTGTAACCCCCTGCTTAACTATAGAATTATCTGCTGTATCAGTAGCTGGTTTCTAGAGTTTGGAGGCATAATGATATCAGAGGTTCCTCCTTCAACCTCTTCTTCTCTTTTATGCTGTTTGCTGCCTTGGGAACAGTAGCGAGAGTGTAACAAAGGTCACTGGGTGCAGAAGGCTCCCAGACTGTCTCTGTGGCTATTTTTGAGGCCATTAGGACACCTGCTGACTTTATGAAAAGTCTGCCTCAGAGATGCAGGGATTTCTACTGTACTCTGAGCATCACTACACCAGGGTTTCTGCCAGGGCAGTGCCATTTTGAGTTACAGCCAAAGTTCAGCAGAAAACCCCAAAATGGAGGCAGGCTCTCCTTCCCAGCTGCCCTTTCCTTTTTTTTGGACCAAACCAGTAAGTTCTGGATACCAGGGCAGAATGGAAGTTGGTAGTAACTTGTGGCTCTCTGACCTACCTTGCCCTTGCAGCATTTTGAGCCAGTGGGCAGCCTCTAGCTCAGGTTTGACTTCCAGATGCTAACAGAACCTGGGGAAATGATTCAAGCCCCTGGGCTTAAAGGGCTGCTGCTTCATCTCCTGTAATATGGAGAAAGAAACAGCATTTCATTGGAAATACTTTAGTTATGTCCCAGAGCCTAAGGAAGCAGCAGTGTAAAGAGTGGGGCTGCCCTCTCACAGGCAGGCAGGTTTGGCATGAATGATAAGTGTTTGGTATATGAAAGGCCTCCACAGAATTAAAAAACCCTTGTTTTCTTTTGCCCCATGTATCTGACAGTTGGCACTGCCAAGCCAATGGACTCCCCACAGCTGCCAACCTTAATTAACGAAACCACGTGTTTGCAGTCCCCACTCTGAGCCTCCAGCACAGAGTCAGAGCTCAGGCATCAGACAGACAGGAGGGGCCATTTAGTTTTGCTGTAATCACCCTGACTGCTAATGAAAACACATCCGACTCAGCAGGCTTAGCTTTCTGGCTGGGATGCTGGGCGCCTGCTTTTCTGATCCAGGATCAGGAAGAGACAATTTGCCTCTTTTTGTCTAATTCGGACAGACAGGAGGACAAAACACAGCTTCTATGAGCATGAGAGAAGGGCTGCTTAATGGAGTGTAAGCTGCTCTCTCTCTTAGATTCTCTGGGTTGACCTGGTCATTACCACTGCTTTGCCTTGCTGGCCTCCAGCTTATGCCAAATCAATATGACATTTGGGGGCCTGGTTCTGAAATTATTTGAATTTGTGTCTCACCAGGACCTGGTATTTGTCTCTTATAGTATTGTAATTAGCTAGGAGGGTTCAGCTGGACAAAGTCACTTTGCCATTAAAAGGGAACTTTTGCTTTCTCCCACAGCTGAGGACTTTGTTGAATCTTCCATATAGACTGGACCCTGATACTTTGCAGTTAGCAAATGGAGGGAGAGCATAAGAGGCATAAGCTCTGGACAAAGAGAAGAAGTTTTCAGATGAGTAAATTTCTCAGAGAAGCTTTAGTGGTAGCTGGATCTTAGGGTACTGAAACCTTTTTCACAATACCAACGAATTCCTGCTAAGGTGCCCTCTTTTTGAGAACTGTTGAGAGTTCAAAAAGAGATACAGCTTCAGTGGTTTCCAGCATTTTCAATTTTGTTTATTAATTAGTAGGTCTAAGCCAAATGTGTGTAGGAACACCAGAAGCTGACAATGGCCTAAACTAGGTATCCTACCAGTGGGAAGTTTTTATAGGATACTTATGACCAGAAAGCTTTAAAGAAGATGACCAGGATCTTGAAGTACTGACCATGATATTGAGCAAGGGTAAACAACTGAATGTGCTCTGGATGGGAAGCCAATCTAGGGTGCACTGTCTGTATGATACTTTTATGGCTCCCATACTCATAGTATCTGGGTTCCTCACAGTCATATGTATTTATCAACTCTTGCTTCTGATCACAAATCATCCTACTCCCCTTATTACACCAGTGATGCCACAGACAATGTTGGCACTAGACCCAGACAACACTTGAAAATAAACTAATTTCAAAGCTACTTTTTAATTTTTTTTCTTTTTTCTGTTTTGTTCCTTCTGTCGCAAATATTAAACACAGAAAAGTTCCCAGTGAGGCCCTTACCACTGCATAATTAGCTCATACCATCACATTCCACTTTCCTTACCCCTCCTCCCTTCCCATTGTCATTACAATCAAAGTGTGATCTTTCAGGTCAGAGTTATGGAAGAGGAGGCAAAACTGGCTAATATGAAGACAAGTGAATCTGAGAGCACTCTGTACAGGAAATACCAGGAGCTGGTAGGCACAGTGCAAGGAAAGGATGATCTGATCAACAGACTGGAGACACAGCTGGAGAAACAGGTAAAGCCACTCTCTACCATATATTTCCTTCAGTCTCTGTGACCCATCCATGTTACTGTTCCACCAGTAATGTCAGGTGTGGTTTATGTCTACATCATTCATACGTATTCATGCCTCACTTTTCTCCTCACAAGTCACCTGTCTGTCTGTATTAGCTTGGTAGGATAGCTTTCTGACCAAGGCTAGATTCCTCTCCTTCCAAAAAGAAACATAAGAGTTCAACCAAAGACCAAACAGTCTCTCTGCAGCCCTTACCAAACTCAGTAGTCCTTTCCCTTCAGTGAGAGGTGTCCATACCTGCACTCTATGGAGCACCAGATGCTGTCCTCCTATTACAGGAGTCAACCCTGGAAACCTAAATTGTGAGAAGGGTCTTAGGTAAACCCAAAACAGCCCTGCCACTCCTGGACAGAACCTCTTTGGCTCCCCTGTACAAGGTCATTCTGTGGTTCATCTCTAGCTCTGCCAAGCTGCTCTCAGCAGGGAGCACTTTCCCCAGTCTTTGGCAAGCCTCCCAGCACAGTGCTCTTGCCAGCCTCCTCCCCTGCTGAGGGCAGGCTGCTTCTTATATTTCCTAGTAAGTCTGGTTCTCAGTCACCTGCACTGTCTTGTGATGAGAACTGGGGACAAGGCACAGGCCAGAGTTAAAATCTGAACTCCTTAAACCCTTTTCACCTTGTAACGTAGTTAATGGCAGAGAGGACAAGATGTCTTTTTACATCTCATTTTACAAACTTACAAATAAATGGCCTCTTCCTCCCTTAAAAATCATCCTTTTGCTCTGTAGTTTTACTGTGTTCCCCCGATAAGGGAACATGTCTTTCCTTTTCCTCTCCCCTAACCACATTCATAGCCCTCACTACTCCTGGGCCTGGCATCCTACCAGCTGTGGAACCAGGACACTGCTCATGACTGCAGTCTTCTCTCTACCCCAACTATTCACACACACCACCAACTCTGCTCTTAGGAGACACCAAATGACTAAAGTGGACCCAGTTCTGGCCTCTAGGGAGTCCTTTTTGAGCTGGCAAACTAAGAACCAATGGAATTAAGTTAAATAACATTCAAGCTTAGCTCCTGCATTGAATTGTCCCACAATACCAGCTTGCATTGCCCACTGGTAAATTTTCAAATAAGCACTTTTATGTGCTTGTTCACATTGTCCCTCACACTTGAACTTCCAAAAACCTACCTCTGTATCCTTCAGATACCTCCTTTAAATTGGTTTGCTTTGATACTCACAAAAAGCTTGACAATGGTTGGGCTGCTGGAGCAAAAACAGCACTGAATATCAAGCTGGCCAATATGTCTCATTCTTTTTTACTTAGCTACCCATCTCTTTGTATCCATCTTTTCTCTCTGGTCTAATACTTAGTTAGAATGTTCTTTGGGGCAAGGGCCATCTTTTGTTCTGTGTTTGTACGGCATCTCACACAAAGATGTTAATAATAAAAGTAGCTACTCCTGCAGAGAATGGAACCAGAAATACAACTTTAGGATTGCAGCTGCCCAGGATGGGTGCCATTTGAATCTGAGTAGACATAATATCATAAATTCTGACTGTCTGAAATGAAGGTTTGAAGTTCCCCAGATATTCTTCAAACAAGCCTTCTCCCAGCAGTGTAGATAAGATTTTATAGATGTCAGGCAAAATCTTGAGATGCCTTCCTTACAGTGGGTGTGCCTCATGGGATCTTTGGTCCTCCCAAACAAAAGGCAAGCCAAGGTAACTGCCCCTCCCCCGCCTCCCCTATAACTACCCCTTTGTAGTATGTACAGGGCTTCCTTCTTTAATTGCTGTTTGTGCTGCTGGGCTCCTCTGTTTTAAGAAGAGTCTCTCATTTTTCATTGGCAGCTAATTCTGTAATCTGTTGGGAAAGTTTACCAAGGCCCATTAAAACAGCTAGATTACCAAGGTCCAATCTGCCCCAGACTGAAGCTGGGCTGATTTGGATTCATCATGAGATATGAAGCCTTTTATTTTGGGGATCCATGGTTCAAATTCAGAGTAGACTGGGAGAGTTGGAGTCTTAGTGAAATGGAAAGACTGCCATCTATCACCCAGGTCATTTATTTGATTTAATAATCAAGCGTGGAATCTGGGTAGTTCTGGGCATTGGTAAAAGAATGCTTAGCAATTTATCACTTGGTCTGTGATCTGAATCAGGCCCGGGTCATTAAGGATTCAAGGACATTTCCATTTCATGGCTGTTCAGAGGCCTGTTAAATACACTGCATAGGATTTGCCAGATCATATCGGAGCAGGAGTCTGTCAAGTCTGAAATCCTGACTCGAGCAGAGGCTGGTACACGATGACTCAGAGGAAAGCTAAAGTAATGCACATAACAAATGTTATAATGCTGTATGTGAGAGAAAATCCTGATTCCCCCCACAGAAGGCATGAGATTTGATTACTTTTATCTTAACATGTTTAATTCCAAATGTTATTATTGGTTATAAAATTACTTAGGTCTATTTTAAAATCATCACGGTATTTGAATAAACTGTGCTGCTGAGATAGTGAACTGCACAGATGAGTGAAGATTGATGTGAAGAAGTGTAGGATTTCCTCTTATGTGCTGTTAACTGAATGAACCTCTTCTAAAAAGGAGGGCATGGATAATTTTTCAGTATTCCCAGATCTCAGTAAAACAGATGCTACATTACAAAATCCACTACCAGATTTGGCACAAAAAATCCGCTATCACTATTGTCTGCCTCAGGAGACAATAAACTAAGCTAAACTTCCCCCTTTTGCTCTTAGAGGTGGTTTCTCTATTTAACATGTCTGATAACATGTCTGTGTAGCTTGTGTGGCAATCCCAAGAGCACACCTGAGAAACAGCCCCATCTGCTTCTCCAACGCTGTACATACCACTTTGATGTTTTGATGTACAAAATTGATGTTTTGGTAAAATTACCAGGGAAGAATATTTGATTTCACAACTATTATTTTTTATTTGAATTACCAGAGCCTCCATGAGTCCTGGTGGTGGAGTATGACTTCATTGTGATAGACCCCAGACAAACACAGAACAACATACCTCATCTGCTGGCCTACTGTCAATTCCTGTGGTGTTCCCAGCTCAGAATTTTGTCCTTTAGTCCCTGGCTTCATAGATTTCATAGACAACAGGGCTAGAAGGGACCTTGCAAGATCATTGGGTCCAGCCCTCTGCCCAAAGGGCAGGAAGTGACCTGGGGTCAGATGACCCCAGCAAGATAAGCATCCAAATGCAACTTAAATGTGTCCAAAGTAGGTGCTTGCATCACTTCTGGGGGGAGTCTATTCCAGACTCTGGAGACTAGGACAATAAAGAAGTTTTTCCTTATGTTCAGTCTAAAATGGCGTTCCAGCAGTTTGTGGCCGTTAGGCCTTGTCTTCCCTAGGGGAGCCTGGCTGAACAGACATTCTCCCAGATCCTGATGTACCCCAATCATGACCTCCAAATCTCTTTCGGACATAGTGTTAGTGAATGAATGAAGCACTGCCAAGCCTAGAGGTATGGTGTGGGTCCTGAGGTGGAACACCTTGCATTTCTCTATATTGAAGGTCATCAGGTTTATATTCGCCCACCTTACGAGCCTGTCCAAGTTGGCCTGAATTCTCAGCCTATCCTCCAGTGTAACCCCGCTTCCCCACAGTTTGGTGTCAGTTTGGTGGGGAAGCAGATTTAGCCAGTCTGCTTCTGACACCTGAATCCAGATTGTTAATGAATATATAAAAGAGTACTGAGCCAAGTACAGAACGCTGGGGGATGCCACTGGTCACCACGTGCCATCTTGACTTGGTTCCATCACCTATCACTCTCTGAGTGTGACCACGAAGCCAGTTCCCCAGTCACTGGACCATGTGGTTGTCAAATCTGCAGTTCCCCAATTTTGCCATGAGGACATCACGGGAGACCAAGTCAAAGGCTTTTCTGAAATCCAAGTAAATGACATTAACCTCTCCCTGCCCTGTCCAGGTGACACAATACCTGGTCATAGAAGGAAATGAGGTTGATCAGGCATGACCTACCCATAACGAAGCAGTGCTGGCTGTCTCTCAGAATGGTGTCTTCTGTCAGCTTGTGATTGATGGATTCTTGATAATTTTCTCCAATATCTTTCCAGGGATTGAGGTCAAACTTACTGGCCTGTAGTTCCCTCGATCTTCCTTCCTTCCTTTCTTGAAGATAGGCACCACATTGGCTCTCTTCCAGTCTGTGGGAGCTTCTCCCAAGCACCATGAGTTCTCAAATATCTGCACCAATGGCCAAGTTAAGATGTCAACCAACTCTTTTAGCACTCTTGGGTGAATTTCATCAGGGACCGCTGACTAATGGGTGTCCAGCTTCTCAAGGTGTTCCCTCACAAGATCTTCTCCAAATGTAGGCATATAATCACCCATACCCTCGTAATTCTGTGTCCTGTCAGGCAGGGTGATCCCCTTGGACTGGTGAAAACGCGACACAAAGTAATTATAGAAAAGATTAGCTTTTTCCTGGGTGTTGGTTGTCAGCTGCCCCATACAATTCAGCAGGGGTCCAACGTTGCCCTTATTTTTCTAAGAAAAATATCTGAAGAAGGACTTTTTATTGTCCTTGATTCCTTTAGCCGGCTAAAGCTCGGTTTCAGCCTTGTTTTTTCTGGTCCACTCCCTACAGGTGTGAGCCAGTGATGCATAATCCTCCTTAGAGGTATTTCCCGTCTTCCAACCCTTATAGGCTTCTCTTTTAAGCTTAAAGAGGTCCATGAGTTCCCTTTTTAGCCAAGGGAGGTTCCCAGCCCTTTTATTACCTTTCCTGAAGGCCGGAACAGATTTCTCTTAAACTTTTAGGATCGTGTCTTTAAGGATTGACCACTCATTTTGCACTCCCTTCCCTGTCAGATCGTGATCTTTCAGGGCCTTGACAACCAACCTTCTGAGCTCATGAAAGTCAGCCTTCTGAATTCAAGAATTTCTGCATTGCTGACATATTTGCCAGCTTTGCAATAGATAAGGAAGGTGATCAATTCATGATCACTGTTACCGAGCTTCATTTCAATCCTGAGGTTGCTCACTAGATCATCCCCTTTGGCGCCTCACCTCTTGTCAGCCTGTGTACTTCTTCAGCCAGATTGAGCTTGTCAGTGCAGGTGAGGAAGCTACACAACTGATCAGATTTGGCTGAGTGCTCCTTCCATGAGATGTCAGGGTGGTTGAAATCACCCGTGACAACCATGCACTGAGAGTGTGCAGCCTCGGTTAGTTCCCTAGAGAACTGGTGGTCTAGCTCTGCCCCCTGGTTAGAAGGTCTGTAATAGATTCCTACAGTTATATCCCCTACACCACGTTCTCCCTGTATTCTAACCCAGAGGGTTTCACGTTGCCCTCCTTGGGTGCCAATGTCAGCTAGTAGCGAAGTGTGCTGTTCCTTGACATAGAAAGCTACACCCCCGCCCTTCCTCCCAGCACAATCCCTCCTATACAAGGTATAGCCATGTATACCTGTAGTCCAGCCATAGGTAGAGTCCCACCAGGTCTCTGTTATCCCTGTGAGGTCATATTTGTTGTTGCTTAGCAGGAGGGCCAGTTCCTCCTATTTGTTCCCCATGCTCCTGGCATTAGTGTACAGGCAGCTAAGCCCGCCATTGGAAGCTCTAGGCTTCTTTGTACACTTAGGAGAGTCCCATCCATGGGCAGGGGTAGAAGTAAGTTTGGTTGTATTTCCTGACCTGTTGATTATGTGCTTATCTCTTCCTGGGCTTGTTCTGATGGCTGTCTGCCCAACCCCCAGTGAGCTTAGTTTAAAACTCTGTCAAGCAGGTCAGCCAAACTGGTTGAAAAAAGCTTCTTTCTCATTGGGGTGAGGTGGAGGCCATCTCTTCCCAGCAGACTGCTGCCTCTCTCCCTGAGGTGCGGACTGTGATTGAAGAAGCACAGTGATTGCCTTCACGGTGGCACCAATCCCTCAATCTTCTGTTAACCTCTTCAATACATCTCTTCCTCTGGTGCCTGTGACCCGTAACCTGGAGGATGGAGGAGAAAATCACCTGTGCCTCCAAACCTCTGAGCCCAGCTCCCAGAGCCTTGTAGTCACTCGTGATCCAGCCAGGATTGCTCCAAGTCATGTCATTTGTGCCCACATGGATGAGGACCATGGGGTAGTGGTCAGAAGGCCGGATACATTTCAGGATCCTCTCGGCTGCATCCTGGGAGGCAGCAGACCTCATAGCTTAAGACGATGGGGTGGCAAATCGCACCCTCTGTCCCCATCAAGAGGGAATCTCTTGCAACAACCACCCTGTGTTTCTTCTTTGGTGTGGATGCTGGTTGCCTTCCTTCCTCCAGTGCTGGAGTTGGTGACTTTGCTGGCTCTGCTGCTGCGAGGGGTTCATATCTGTTGTGGAGTTCCAGGAGGGTGGTGACCCTGGTGCAAGGTGCCTTGGGACCAGAGAAGATCTTTGTCCAAGCGACCCCCTAACTGGACTTCATGGGGGCTCCTCTTGTCCGCCCTCATCTTGCTAGCCTTCCTTGTTTTTCCATCCTCATTCCTCAGGAGAAAAGCCTGGCAGTAGGCATCAATCTCCTCTTTGCCATCCCTGATGGCATGCAGCCTCTGCACCGCAGCCTGGAGCTCCCTATCTGGCACCCTAGAGACTCTCCAATGTGGAGCACACCCCACAAGGGGAGGTGTCTTTGCTCCTGAACCCAGGTGCCTGCATTCTGGCCAGGAAGCCCCCAGTTCTATTAACCTTGACTAGTTTACATGTCATTTCTCAATGAGAGCATGAACTATTTATTGCAGGGATTTATGGCAGAAATATCAGGCTTTTGAAACAATCACCCTGCCTAAACCTTCGGTCTCCAATTCCTGCCCTTTAAACTCTAGTTGCAACAAAGGGACTTTTAGAGAGCCCTTTTCATTCTGAAGGATTGCAAAGTGTATTATATATTACACGGAGGAATTGCTTCATTCTTCAGTGAAGTACTGCCAACAATGGGGTTGACGACTACAGCACGATAATAACTCATGGCAACATTACACAACAGTTTAGGATAGGAAGACTATGGACAAATGAACTGTGGAAGACAAGATATAACTGCCTAGACTAGAATTATATCAGGGTACAACATGCTTCTGAAATATGTGCTAGGAGATCATTAACTGAAATTGTTAAACATGACCAGTAACTTAAGTACCTAGTTGAGGCATTTTGAAGGGGCTAGGCTTATAGAGGTCAGGTGAATAGTAATATCTTAATACTCTTCAGCCCTGAGACCTTTCCTCTGAACTGAAGATCCATTGGATAAGTCACTCCTGATACAATAACTGATTGTGAATGTGATTCTGCTGTCCTAATGAAACTAACCCTCTCTTTTGCCACAGAAGCAGTTGAGAGCTCAGGAAGCTACAATTGTCCAAGAAAAAGCTGCCAAGATCAAGGAGTGGGTAACTTTTAAGCTAAGAGAGGTGAGTCCCCAGCCTGCTGTCAGTGTCTGCGATGTAATTGGGGCAGGTGGTGCTGTTGGTTGCAAGAGTTGTAGATGGAGCACTCTCTGGGGGAATGGTATTCACTCTTGCACAAAATGGTCCTTCATTTTTGACACTGCACGCAACTCATGGTGCAGGGGCTGATGCACTGTCTCGGGCTATGAACAAACATAACTTTTACCTGTTTTAAAATGGGAAGAGAAGCTGCCACAGGGGGAGCGTAAACCCAGAAGTTCCTGGCTAAAGGGTCATGTCCCTCCACGCAGAGTCAGACCAATTGCCATATTTGGCATCAGGAAGAAATTTTACCCCATGCTCAGATTGGTATGGACAGTGGGGAG
Source organism: Crocodylus siamensis (assembly GCF_052110815.1). Classification (NCBI taxonomy): domain Eukaryota; kingdom Metazoa; phylum Chordata; order Crocodylia; family Crocodylidae; genus Crocodylus; species Crocodylus siamensis. Next base: position 223,326,461 of record NC_143396.1, on the reverse strand, counting down.
TTTTGCTTTCCTCTAGTGGGGAATGTGGTCCTCTTCCCTGGGGTCTCTTGAGCATATATAAAAAACTTTTGCAGCAACATTGGCCACTGTCGTCCCCTTGCTTTACCTAAGGCAGGTTATGGTGTTACATCCTGGGTTTTGTGTCAAAAGTTGATGGTGTAGTCTTGCTAAGCAGTTAGACAATGTATTTGAATAGGATGGTTTGCACAGGGATGATCCTCAGGCAGGGGGTTGGACTAGCTGACTTCTCAAGGTCCCTTCCACCCTTCTTCTCTGTTATTCTATGAGCACAAATCAGCTGTTATGGTATAACATTAAGGTTGCAGTGGAGCTACACTTCCATCACTACAGGAACATGCAGCTGTAACAGTTCTGTTTATACTATTAGTGACGCCGTCTACCTCAGTAAATTAATGCTAAGTTGTCATGACAGGATCATGGGCTCCAAGATCCAGTCTCTGACAAAAACCGTTCTCCCACTAGAAGGCACAAAATGTTTCACTCCTTTTCCTTCAGCTCTCCAAATGCTGTTCCTAGCATTTTTTTCCAATGGGGCAGCTTTCCAAAAGGGCCCAGCTTCTTCACCTATTGCTCCAACTCTGACCATTATTGTTTTCCTCCACCATGGCATTCTCTCATATCTGTCCTTCACCCTTATCTCAGAATAATTTTGAACCATTTTTAAAGGGGAAGGGAACTTGCTGCTCAGCAGTGTTCATCAGCTGTTACAATCTAACATTGTCCAACTTCTACAGTGATATGAGTGAGTAAATTGCTGTAACCTCAACCTTGAAAGAAATAGTGTTAAAGCTGCAATAGTTTCACTCCACTTACAAGAGAAGATATAACAGTTACATAAAAAACTGCTTATAACTTTCTAATTTAATTCTAATATAACTGTTATCTCTGTCCATGCCTTGAGCGTATTTATTCCAGGAAGGGAGTCATTGCACCTAAAGATAAAGAAAAGGGTCTCTTTGTTCCTCCCATGCATTTGAGTGAGACTCTTTAGGACTGCTTCAATAATTGACTATGTTATTCTATTTTCCTCTCTCAGGAATAGATTTGAGTGAAGCAATTTTTGTCTTTCTCCTTAGCCTATCATGCTAAAAGGGGATGTGTTACAAGGCACAAAGGGTAAAGGAAAGCAGCCACTCCCAAGCTGTCTCTTTCAGATTCTTTTCCTAAAATGTCAGTGATAAATTATAAAAAAAAAAAAATAAGAGAAAAGAGAAATTAAGAGGCTGTTATGGAGGGTAAGAGAGATGCTTTAGCAGGATATTTGAGAATAGGTGGTAAAGTGCAGGAGGGCTTTTCCAGACAGTAGTAGCTTCAGTGGGGAGTGGCTTCTGGACTTAAACTTAAATCAGTCTGTGCTTTTTCTTATTCTGGTCTTTAGACATTATTGAAGGCAGAGCTCTTAATGCAGCCTGAGTGAAGGGAAAAAAAGTTTAAAATTATTTTTCTGTTTTTATTATCGCCGTTGTTTCATAGCTTGAGCTAGAAAATTACCACCTGAGAGACTGTAATCAGCAGCTGTCGGAGCAAATTGAAGCCCTTCAGGACACATTGCAAGGTAAATGTGTTCACCTGGGACCGTAGCCTAGTAACCAGCAGAGGAGTGGAAATCAAGAATCTTGGGTTCAGTTTTTGGCTGCCACAGATTGTGTGGTGTTAGGCAACTAGAATAATAGCCCTGTTCCTCAGTTTGTCCATTTTAACATGGGAATAACAAAGCCCTGAAAGGGCTGCTAATAGGCTTTATTAAATTGATGTTTGCAAAATCAGCTGGAGAGAACACTCTAGAGAAAGACCAAATGGTGTTGTAAAGATGCTCTTGATTGGGCAGTAGAGACTTAGCTCCAAGCCTCTGAGTTAGAAATTTGTTACTGCCTCCAAACTTACGCAGCCAGTGGACTCAAGATGTTAAGAGTCTTAACTGCAGTCAATGGCAAAACCTCCAGTCACTTCAGGGCTACTAGATCAATTGCTTGATGGATGTCATTTCACTTCCTTTTCAGGAAGAAGGTAGCCCCATCCTTTAAAAGCCACTCACAAAAATGGAACTATTTTGACTTGCTGTTGGCAGTCATCGCAAGAAAGAAGTCAAGATCAGGATGAGCCAAGGGAGACTGAACTCTTTTTCTTGCTTTTATAGAATTAGATCCCTCTGGCACAGGACTGAAGCATATTAGCAGATTAGGATAGAAGAAGATTGTGCTGCCTGTGCCTTTGTTGTAGTTTTTCTGTAGTTAAATGCAGGACTTTGTTCCCCAGTGTTGAGAGTCTAACATCTTTTTATTTTCAGAACATGATTTACTCTTTTTTTAAAAGGAAGAAATCCTCTCGTGTCCAAAATGTTTTTAATGAGCTCGGTTGAACCCAAGCAATGACTGGAACTTGATCTGAGCAGGCAGGGGCCATTTCTCTCCTACTAAGCTCTCATTTTGGCATCTTTCATGCCTCTGCTCCCACCTCTCTACCACAATGGAAGAGTGCAAAGTTCCCTCCAAATCCCAGTATATTTCCAATCAAATGCTTTGCGAGCAAGCTTTTTTCTCATCCTTTCTGGCTCTGACGGTTTACAGATAGAGAATGGCTGGTAAGCTGCGTTAATAATCTGGTATTAAGTGTTCTCTGGATCCCAACCCACTGAATAGTAAACAGCTTAGCACTGCCCACCCACCCCCCAGTGAACTACAGAGTCTCACTAAATTCAGGCTAAATTCAGAGCTGGTATTAACAGCTTCCTCTGCTGCCATCACCCATCCTGCCTAGGGAGCTGCCAACATGCCAGTAATATTTAAAATAAGTAACCTTATTACATAGTTACACTGATTCTCCATTTTGGAGACAGTGGAATTTGTTATGCAGAGATTATTGGATAGACTATGTTGGTCTCACAATCAAATCCTTGTGAGAAGAGGGTCAAACCTGGATAGTCTTTGTTCCTTCCTGTTTTCTTCAGCTGCCTTTCTAATATCACAGAAAAGTAGGTTTTATTCTCTTCACAATACAGCTGCTGCTTCTCCTTCCTTCCATCATTATGCTTCTTCAATTTGTATTGACCTCTTTGTCAGCCCTACTGGCAACAGAATGAGCATTATCAGTGATGCGTTATGATGCCTGATTATTCATATTCCCAAAGAGTTTCTGTGGCATCTTGGAGTCTGGTTCTTTTAAGTAGAAGACACTGTTTAAAAATGACTAGAAATCCTGAACTGATCCATATAATTTCCCATCCTGTTGCAGATTTTACACACAATATGAAGCTTGTCAAGGTAGGACGGGGTATCTGTGCAAGACAAGGCTAACATGAAAAGGGTGTAGATAATTTCTTTGGTCATCATTGATTGAAAAGATACAACCCTAGTAGACCTGGTCTGCAAGGCTCCTGGAGCACTGTGTCCCCACCTCCTTTCAAGCCTTGCAGAGACTCTGGCCTGGATGCACTGTGGAGACCTAGTGGTTCTTTGAGGCCACTCCACAGGTAGACCACAGACACGTTTACACAAGACACTTTATTGTGCAGCAGACCAATTTACTGTGCAGTAAGCATCACCGTCTACATGTGCAGATGCTTACTGTGCAGCAGACCAATTTACTGTGCAGTAAGCATCACTGTCTACATGTGCAGATGCTTACTGTGCAGTAAATTGGTCTGGTCTGAGGTGAATGTGCTACCTGCAATTGCTCCCTGCCTCCGGGAGCTGCCTGCTGCCAGGGTGGGCTCCAATGGCAGAGCCCAAGCTGGGACAATGTCCCCCTACCCTGGCAGCAGGGAGCTGCTGGCTCTGTGATCACAACAGGGGGTAGGAGATTGCTCCCTACCCCTGAGAGCTGTCTGCTGCCAGGGCAGGATCTGATGGCAAAGCCTAGGCTGCGACAATATCCCCTTGCCCCGGCAGCGGGGAGCTCCTCACTCCACGATCAGAACTGGTGGTGGGGGATTGCTCCCTGCCCCTGGGAGCTGCCTGCTGCTGGGGCAGGATATAATGGCTAACCCCAGGCTGGGACAATGTCCCCCTACCCTGGCAGCAGAGAGCTCTCAGCCCTGACTCCATGATCACAGCCAAGGCTGGGAGATTGCTCCCTTTCCTGGGGAGTTGTTTGCAGGCAGCTCCTGGGGTCAGGGAGCAATCTGCCACCATGTAGATGTACTCCCCCATAGACTTACTACACAGTAAGCCTACTTCAAATTTATTGCACATGTAGATGCACCTCATAAGGAGTTAATGCTGGTACTGCCATTAATATTTGCTGTGGTCTAACGGCCTTAGATTAGAATTGAAAAACAGAAGCAGAAAGTCCCATTTCCAGCAGTGACTCGTTATGTTACCTTGGGACACGTTGTTTCCGTTTCCATTTCCTCACCTTCGAAAAGCATTTTTTGGATTATTCATTTGGCCAAACACCCTATAAACACAAAGTATTATTGTTCAGCCTACTCACCTACTCCCCTTCAGAGTCCAAAATGCATCCCCCATCTCCCTGAGGGAAGAGGTAGGGTTGGTGACTGCTAGAGAGCCCTGGGGAACACAACCTAGATGTGCCCACAGCGGGTGGAGGCCTCCTCAGTGCCTCTCCCAGGGTTCTCCTGAGGTAGTGGAAGAAGGAGGAGGTCTGGGAATAGCTCTCCTGCCAATTCATCAGGGTTTAGCCTTACTTCTCCAGATCTCAGGACCCCCACTGAAAGGAATCTGTAGGACTCAGGTTGTCTATAGTCAGTGTGGAAACCAAAAAAAAAGTAAGAGTTAACAGAGCATAAGTATAGGGAGGGCCAGTCAGGCACTCCTGTTTATTCAATTTTCTAATACAACAGATGAAATGGAAAAATGAAAAAGAAAAGACAAAGAAGTGTGAGAGGGAAGGATTTCTTAGGGTGATCTCTTTTATTGGACCAATTGTGTATTTGAGTTAGAAGTAAGAAATTTAGTTAATAGAGTTAGAAATCCTTGACTCCCATATAATTTTTGGACGATCACAGCTACAACATCACTATCAAGACAAAGAAGGAGATTTTTAGGAACAAAATATACAATTAGCTTGTGAAACCTATTGCCACAAGCTGTGACATGGGGAAAATGGCTTGGAAACTTTTTAAGTGGCATTAGACATTGTATGTGAAAGACCTGGTTCAGTAGTCATAAAAGCTCTCCGTTTTCATTCTGCATGGCATCCACCCATCACTGAGCTGAGGACAGGAGAAAACTAAGACGGATTTTCTGCTGTTTCAATTCACTATAGCTGAATGAAATAAATGGGGTTATGATGATACACATCACCTGAAGCTCTGGCTCATTATCTCTTCTCTAATATAGTGTTACTTCCCAGTCATGCACCTATCAGTGCTTTCCCTTTGCCTCCAATCTGTTGAATGCTGGCCACTTTAAGAGAAGGCACACTGTTACAGATGAGCCATAGGTCTCCTGCAGTATGGCTCCTACTGAAATACAAGTGACATGAACACTGCCCTAACAACTGATATGAGGGATGATTTGGATTAAAGAGGGTGTGGGTTGAAATATTAAAATGTTTTAACCATTTTTTCCCTCTTCCTCTTGCAGATCTGACAACCATCCCTCCCATTGAATCTCTTTGGAGCTGCAACCCTTTGGTGACCAGAGCATCACTGTCACCTTTGCTGGAAAAGCCAGGCCAGAATTCCATGCTGCTGGGGCAGGGTATCAAGCAGCTGTGTCAGGGTGCACCTGCCAGTATTCCTTCTACGGCAAATATAGTCTTTGTGGATGAAGCTGACATTGAAGATGAAGCTGATAAGTTGGTGCTTTCCCAGAATGTGCTGAGGCTCATCCCGGACCCAAACTGGAAGCCCTCTGTAGACCAGGACAGATTCCCTGCTGTAAATTCTGACACCAGTTCAGAGTGCCCTGGTGCCACACTCCTGGACCCACCCGATGAGACCACAGGGGTCCATGAAGCCCTGACTTTGCAGTCATCCCTGGAGGGCCCTGTTAACATATTAAATCAGATGGGAGCACAGCTGGACAACCCCTCAGATGAGCTAAGTGACAAATTTCGCTCCCACAGGCTGGACTCCTCATCTTCAGGAGAGATACTGGGTGCCCCTGATGGCTGTCTCTTGGCTGCAGAACCAACACTGGATTTGCCATCATCCATCAATCCTACACAGCCAAGTCTTCTGGGGAGGGATGGTTGCCTAGTTAGTAGTATGACTCTCCCAAAAATACGGACTCCCAGCAATCCAAGAGACAGTATCCAACTGGCCAAGAGACATTACAGCCAGCCCCAACCAGGGACTAATCACTTTCATCGTACGATGAGCATAGAGATCAGCGCCTTCCAGCCCGTAACAGGCTCATCACGTTGCCGTGTAGAAGTGCAAGAGACAGACATTGATGCTGAGCTGCCAGAGAAGATGGAGACAGAAGGGTGTCCAGTGGGCGAAAAGATTGGAAAGAGTGATGGGAGCAAGCAGCTTCCTGCTTCAGGCCAAAAAAAAGCTGAAAGTTCTGGAAGTCTAGTACTAGATCCAGGATGCAAACCTCCCACTCCACCACTGCACAGATTCCCATCATGGGTAAGACATGAAGGGGACACTGCCATTAAGGACTTGGGACAGGGATAAAACAAGCCAGAAGGGTCCCTACTCCTTAGGTATAGTCCCTTTTAGAACCTGGATTGGAGCCCAGTATTCACTTGCCATCAGTCAGAACCTGTGAAAGCCACCAAAGCTTAGGGGCATGTATACACAGACAAATGAAAACAGCATGTGCTAGCATATCTGCATTAGGTTAGCCTAGTTAGCATAGCAGTGAAGACACAGCATGTGCTAGTAACCAGAGTACATAACTAGAAGTCTCTGAAGGGTTTGTACTTTTGTTGTTAGTATGTACTAAAGTTCTTACAGCTGCATCCTCAATGCTATTATTACACTTACTAGCAAATTGCCCATCATGAAAGATGGGGGTTGGGGGGAGGACCCAATGCCCTGTTGTGCTGCTTCTCTGCCCCCGGCCCCATGTGTCCCCTGCACCCTGTGTGCCCCCCGCCCCCCTCCGGCTGCTCCACCCCATGCCACTGCCAGCTCCCAGGAATGCGTGGGGCAGGGGAGTTTGCATGCGGTGGCAGCCGATGACACTCAACAGCATGCAACATGCCCCCCGCACTTCATCCTGCCTCCCCCTCTCTGCCAGCTGTTGTCAGGGCTGGGTGGCGGCGGCGGCAGCAGCAGCAGGGGGGAGTGAGCGCCCCCCCATTCCCGTTCCTTGCCACACCCCCCTCCCTGCTGGCTTTTGGGTGGGGCGGGGCAGGGTGGGCCATTTCTCCCTCACTCCCTCTGTCTGTAATGTTCCAGGCCCTCACAGCCAATCAGCACACGCCCTCTCAGCAGCACATGTGCAGTTGGCGTGAAGCGTTACAGACAGACAGATTAAGGTTTTTATTATATTAGAATTAACTAAATTAAACTAGCACAGGCATTCTAGCATATGCTACAATCAGACCTACATGTTGTAGTGTAGACATACCATGTGTTTCATTTCTTTCTATTGCTTATCTTCCATGGAGGATAATAGCCTACTACCATTACTGCCAGCTGTTCATTATTTCAAATGGCTGAGATACATGCGGTAGACTTAAGGTTCCAACTCTGTCAGCAAACCAAATGGGTGTCAAAATGAAGTCACATAAAGGAATTTCAGGGAGGGGGTTGGTTTGCTTTACAAAAATCTAGAAAATAACATGCAGAAACTATTGGAATAGCCATATTAAAGCTGCAAAGGTAAGAACTTTAAAGTTTGCAGAGAGAAAACAAACTTTTGATTCAAACAATTGGGGAATGGCATTTTATACCTCTGTCCTAGCATTCTGTTTGATGCTAGTAAAACCACATAAACCAAGCATTTCACAGGTAGGCATTCATTCCATTTTCTTTGTATTCTGCATCCCTTGCCTGAGATACTTGGGTCTGATTTAAAGGAGTGCTGAACCCTCACAGCTGAAGTCAGTGGGATCTATGTTTTAAACAAATAGTGTTACACAGAGCATGTCTATACAAGACATTTACTGTTCAGCTAACTAATTAGCCCTATTAGGCCACAGTAAACTAACTCTGCAGCAGTGCACATGTAGATGTTGCCCCAGATGCCTGGAGCATGAGGTTGCTTCAGCATGGGGGCTGCCTGCCAGCTAGCCCCATGCTAAAGCACCCTTGTGCCCCAGCCAGCCCCTCTGCAGCACGTTGAGCTGGGGGGAGCAGCCCCAGCTAGATGGGCCACACATTAATAAACTTTGGGGCTTATTGCTCCCGAACGCACATTCAAATGGGATGCCTAAGAGCAATAAACTCCAGAACAATAAGCTCCGGAGTTTATTCATTCACATTAATTGCATGTGTAGACATGTCCACAGAGGGATAACAGGAGAGCTCAGCAACTGGGGCACCAGCTCCCAAGTGAGTAGTGACTGTTATATTTCTGTGGCTCTCTCCACTAAGTCATCACCTGGGGCTGCTGTCCTGGTCACCCTGCCTTACTACTGGTGTCATATAATATTAAATGATTTGAAAAAAAAAAGCAGGCCCTATGCAACTTGGATCACAAACCCAATATCGGTGAACATTTTTGAGCATAACTCCTCAGTGCCTCAATTGTAAAACAGGCATAATTTTATCCATTTATTCATCCATACGGTTTTGTGACTATGAATTAATGTTGTGATTATGAATTAATACTTGTGAAGCACTCAGATACCTTAATGATGAGCAACATATAAGAGCCCCGAGGGGGTTAATTATTCAGTTTTCTGAGCTGGGTTTAAATTGCATGCATTTAAATAAGGCCTGGGGTCACAATAAGCAATGAAATGAAAACACAATTTTGATTAGATGCCTATTAACTGAGTACTCTCTATTCTGGGCACCAAATGAGGCTGGTGTTCTACAGAAAAATAAGGTATAAGAACTTAGTTAAAGACCATGCTAATTATGGCATTTAACGTTGAGTGCTTCTTTTCACACTCACAATGTTAATGTAATTATGTTGAGATGGCATATTTTAAAGAATAAGCATGATAAGAATGATGATTATCCACCAACCTTAACTTTGGATTTGCACACTAACTGGTTGATTTGTCAATGTTCTGTTGCATTAGTGCCACATTTTTTCCATGGAATTTGTATGACATTTTTGAAACACTCAAGAGATCCTTGAAGATAAAAGGCCATATGTTATTGTAAGTCAGGCTGAAGCTTATTCAGACAATTCCAGCCATTGCTTCCATTCCCTTATCGGAAAATGGGAATTCTTCACACATGCCAATTCTATATAGTTATTATTACAGACCTTTCTTGATACTTTTTAATGGATTGCTCATAGCAACAAAACCAGTAGTTCAAAATTATTTTAAAAGTAAATGGATGATTGACTGCCAGTGTCTCAGTTTGTAAATGTGATCTCTGTACACTGAAGCAGTGATAAGGAAGATGAACTGGCTAACCTGCCATTAGAAACCACCATGCAATGGGATGCACCATTTTTCCTTAAAGATCCTTTCCTTCTTACCCAGTATTTCTCCCTGCATGAAAAGTACTTCCATTTGGGACAGAACGACCTGGAAAATCATTAGATATAAGCAAGTGAAAGCAGTCCAATTGATTTACAGTGTAATGTTTATTTCCTGGCATTTTATGCCCTGTGTGTTGGTGTTATTCCAGGAGAGCCGGATCTATGCAGTGGCCAAGTCTGGCATGAGGCTGTCTGAAGTGGCTTTTGGGTGTGACTCTTCCAGCTGCAGTAAGTTCATGACTAAATCCATCCTGAGAGGGGGCTTAGGTAGAAGCTTCAAGACCTTAACCTCTGGTTGTTCAGGTTCTTTGCTTTACTTGCCCATCAGACAGGATACAGAGGAAGATACTAGGGCCCATGTATGGCCTTTTCTTTTGGCCCCTACATCTGTAGAGAATTCACTCCCTTTTCTCCTTCCACATCTGTGAAAGGACACTACTTTTGCATACCCATCCTGCCATCTGCATGCCTGTGACCTGCTCTGGTGGCACAGGCATGAACCCCTCTGAAATGAAGGTAGGGAAGGCCTGTTAAAGAAATGAGTTATCAAGGTCCAAATCCATCAAGGTCCTCTGACACTGATATCCTTGAGCATGCTGCATTGGCTAGCCACTTGAGGTATACCTGAACCTAGGTGAACGGAACCTATGTTGCCACAGCAATTGAAGAGATCAAAGGCAAGCTCTTTGTCCAGTTCTTCTTGGTTAGTTAATGCATAAGATGGCCAAATATTCACACCCTAGCCTAGTTAAGTTGTGGTTCATTATGCACTTTCCCACCAGAAGGCTAAAGATATTGCCTTTGAGTGGTTCCCACTGCCTTGCTGCCATCACAATGGGAGACAAGTAGGAGGAGCTGATGACATGTTCCACTGTCTGACCAGGGGAAGCCCTGCAGCTGCCTCGTACAACTGTATTCTGCAGTTAATAGAATTCTACTACTACATCAGTGACCCACCCTACAATCTTTGCAAATCCCAGAGGACTCCCCTTCTCATTCGTTCATTCTCATTAAGATTTCCCCATTGCCAAATGCATACTTTCTTAGATATATACCCCATTAGAACCTGCTGCTTCTTACAAGTGTCTATTATTCATGCTCTTTCTCTCCTTTTGAATTTCACAGATTCAAGTTTTACATCGCATTCAGCTTCTGGGCCATTCATCTGCCTCATTTATAGAAATGTCACGGTGCCAGTCTATACCACACTCAAGGGGGTAAGGATTTACTTCGCCTCCTCTCTGAATATGAAATAATATGAAAAGTGCCACCTTGGCATCAGCATGGGACAAATCTGAGGAAAGCAATATGGTGTGAGACTGCCAGGAAGACCTGGAGACTATCAGGCTGCAGAGGATTAGTATATGCCATAGTACCATATTTATTCAAATAAGAAATGAGGTTTCCCCACCCAATCGGCACAGTGGGGAAGCCCCTCATCTTAGATTTAGATACAAAGGCAAGTGTCAGGTGGCTGCTATGACTCTGACTCTGACCCTTACCCTGGGTCAGGGCCAGAGTCAGACCCCCAGAAGCCTCATGTCTCCTGCTTGTCCTCTGCAGCTTCTGCCTGCCCCCACTCCCTTTTCCCCCCTTACTGTTAGGCACAGCTTGGCTCCAGTTCAAGCTGCATTCCCTCCCAGACACAGAGTAAAACTCCATCCGCTGCCTGACCAATCAGCATTTATTTACTGGCTCTGCACAGGGAGGATGGGACTTTTGTGCATGTTCTGGTCCAAGGATCTCGAACATGCTCTGAGGAAGCTCTAGGAAGATAGGGATGGTTGAGCTTGGAGAGGTCCAGGAGAACACTACTTAGTGGGTGTGATGGGGATGAAACCTAGGCAATGAAATGGAAGATGTTTCTTGTTAGCCCAAGAAGAAAGATTGGGCTGGTGAAGGCCAAGGAGGGTAGAACCTGGGGAACCCCAGGGAGATGGGACATAGAAGGGAATTATGCAGGAGGATCTCAAGGGAGGAGGGCAAAGGCACAGCAGTGCAGCCCCACACCCAGAAAACCTCTGCCATGCAGGGACTGTGCCAGCTGCTAGTATGCTGATTGTGGCAGGGTGGTCAGCTGCCAGTGTGGCAAAAGGTGGTGCCCAGGGCTGCTGCCCTGGTTGCCTCCTCAATTATGCCACTGGAGGAGGGAAAATAGGAAATGAGAGTTGAGAATATTGGAGCAATTGTGTGGTGCAATGGGGCCCACAGAGCTCAAAGGGATGAGACTGGACTGCTTTATTCATGTTATCTCCTTACATATTGTGGCATGTGAGTTCACTGGAAAGATCCTCCTTCCTCACATTCTGACCTCAGAGGCTTGTTTTCCAGAAAGCTACCCAGATTAGCAACGTTCCTTTCTTAGATGAGTCCTCAGGCTCTGATGATGACTGCAGCTCCCATGCCAGCTTCAGGACATCCAATGCTGGGTCTGAGAACAGGAAAGCCAGCATACCAGGCAGCCCTCGTGCAGTGAAACGAGGTAAGACAGGGGCATTCCTAGAAATAGTCAAAATCCTGATGCTAGAAGTGAGACAAGGTAAATCTTTATACAGTGATCAAGGCTGGAGACAGAGCTGCCAGGCCCTCCCATTCCTGATGTCTGGGAAACCTCCCAGCATGCTGGCTGAGAGCAAGCAAATATGAACTGTCGGTCACAGCAGAATTTTCTAGGGCAGTTTATAGTCTGTGGCAAATGTCTGATGCAGGATCAGTTTTGGGATCTCCCCCTTTGATCACTGCATCTATATGTAGATCCTTGGAATCATGAGCTTAATTAATTGTAAGTCAAAAAAGCATCCCTATCTCTTGGGCCACAGTGAGTTTTTCTGTTAGGCAAGCTAATGCCAGCTCAAATCAACAAAACTGCTGTTGGCTCCTGTTAGTTCTGTCACAAGTTAATAAATTCTTCACCAGAAACCAAACGGCACTTAAGCTGTGCAGTAATTTATTGTCTTTGCAAACATCAGGTAAGTTGTATCCTACTTAGTATAAATAAACCTGGCAAAACACCTAAGAATGAGAACTGATTTTTAGGAAGATTAGATTGGATCTAAAGTGTAGGGTGCTCATAAGGATAAAAAAAAATTGAATGTTATTGTATATAAGTTTACATTGCCTGTTGGTATGAGGTTTTGAGCAACTTATCTCAGCACTATGGCCAATGGCTGCAGGGGTACAGAAAGTAAAGCCTTTCTACTGGTAATAGATGATGGTGATTCTCCTATACCTTCAGGGGTAAACTTCTGATTTTACAACTGAAGTCTCTAACTGAAACTTCATATGTGTGGTTCAGATGGTGAATATCTTGACTGGGTTTATACAGCCATGGGTTCATTGCACTAGGGATGTCCCCAAGCAGCCTCTACTGTGAGTTGGAATTCCTTCCCATCTCTACTGCTCCCAGAGAAATGTGTGGTGGGTTTCAGGTGCAAGTTACAGATATCTCTCTCTCCCCTGACCACACAAAATTCCTGTTGTTTCCTGTATTCCCCACAGGTGTCTCCATGTCCTCACTGAGCTCAGAGAGTGACTATGCCATTCCCCCAGATGCTTACTCCCTGGATGGTGACTATTCAGAGCCGGAGCACAAACTGCAGCGGACATCTTCCTATTCTGCTGATGGTGGGATCTGCAATGTGAGTTGTGTCATCTCAACATACAGACTGGGATGTGAACACAGCATTGGCCCTTGAAGGGCAGTGACAAAACCATAGTACTTTCAATATTATGGAATACGAAGGTCTGCCATGCCAGCTCAGACTGATGGTCCAGCTAGTCTTTGGCAGCATCCATTGCCTGATGTTTGAAGAAGGTGAAAACCCCATAATATCCAAAAACAGCTCCCCAGTGCTGAGCATTCAGGATCTAATGCCTCTGGACCCTATTGCCATCAATATGATTTTTGCTTACCCTCATAACTCTCCTGCCTGTTCAGTTTTTGAGATGACGGTCATGCCTGTACCTAGTTGTGAGGAAACAATATGTGTTTAATTTGGCAACTTGGGTGGTGGGGGAGGAGGGGCGCATTTTAGTCTAATGATTAGAGCAACCAAGTCTGCATATGGTCCCAACTCTGCCACTGACTCAGTGCATAACATTGGTCAAGTTACTTAACTTCCCAGTTCCCTTATCTGAATCCCCTGTTAAATGGGATTATTAAAAAATGAACATCTCGGTAAAGAGCTTGAGATCTCCAAATGAAAAGCAATCTGTTGGTACAAAGCGTGATATATCTTGTCTTAACTATAGTGGACTTAATACTGTACAACATAACTACAGCAAGCTACATGGATAAGCAGAAGGTAAAAAGTGCTCCTGCATCAATGAGAATGGGGCTGTTCAACCACTAAATTATTTCTGCCTGGTCATAAGGGTAAGGAAAAAGTGGAGCACAGATCCCAAAGGCATGAGGATGGTCTTGTTTGAACTCCTGTCTCAGCTCAGCCATAAGTTATAGGCTAACTGCTTGATCAGAGTCTACGGCCTGTGTTAGGTAGAAGGCCAGAGGAGAGGATAATGCTTTTAGAATCTATCACTGTTCTCCAGCACACCCAGTACTTGTCTAACCCTTCATCCTTTTTACGCAATGCTCTTGAAAGTAAGAAACCAGGCACGGGGGGTGGGGAGGGGTGAAGGGGGCTTGAGACCTCCTAGTGCCTGCCTGCAGCTAAACCTGAACAGTGCCAATCACATTGTGGGGAAAAAATAATTCCCAATGGTTCAGACAAGCTCTAAGGGCAAAACCAGTCCTGCTATCAGGTGCCTGTTTCACTAGCTTACTAGTGCACTAGGCTAGTCACACATGCATGGGCAGTAGCAGATTCTCACAGCCATGTAGTGAGGTGGGTCCTGACTGCTGGTAGCAACAACCAGAGAGATGATGGTGAATGCTGGAGATCTGGTAGATGGCTGCACTGGCTTGGACACTTCCTTTTCAGTTGTACTCTGAGCAGACCCAGGATAATCCACACATTCTATCTCTTTTAGGAGCCCATTGAAAAGTCAGGCTATTTGTTGAAAATGGGCAGCCAGGTAAAGACATGGAAGAGAAGGTGGTTTGTCCTGAGAAATGGACAAATCATGTACTACAAGTCTCCGGTGAGTCATGTTTACATCGGTTTTTGTGAAGCAAGAATTCACTAGGAACCAGTCCAAGATTGAGTGGTTCATTTCACAGAGATCACAAAAGGCAAAAGCCTGTTTTATCCCAGCAGTGATCATTGTAACATAAAAGTAAACAAATAAACAAAAAACAGTAGGTAAAGCACTCAAAGGTCAAGAAAAGAGAAAATTCAGGTTGCTTGCAGACTATTTTCTGAATATGCATTGTGATACAGTCTTTAATCACATGGTCACATATTGTTCCTGAAAGAAAACTAGCATTTTCCAACCTATTAGTATATGATCATTAATGTAAAGAATAGTGTGATATATACGCTATAGATTTCTTATTCTCAGTTCAGTATCCCCACTTGTAAGTGCTTACTCTGTTACCACTTATAAGTGCTAACTCTGAACCAATTAACATTTTATCAAATATTCTCCTTCATCTAACTTGCTTAGAATTCAGGAGTTGCCAGGTCAGGCTAACTGACCATCCCAGCTAGTGTTCTAGCTCTAAGAGTAGGCTGGACAAGAAACCCCACTGTGGCCAGCTATGCAGTAATCTGCCCATACTGGACATTTCTTCCAAACTCTCACCAGCATGACTGGTTTTTATATGTACTTTATGCAATTTAAAAGGCAATCAGGACGCATAGTAAAGATTATATCATTTCTACCCAGGAGAGCTTTTACAATCTTTTCTTCAATGCCTGATGAAGGGTATTTGTGCCTGAAAGCTTGCAATGAATTTTTGCAAAAATCGTGTTGGTCTACTACAAGTCCTGATTGCCTTTTCCTCTAGACCAATACCACTACAACCTGGATACCTTCCCCTAAAAAATCCCTTCAGTTTTTGATATTTACAGTAAGATTAACTGTACACAGGATAAAAATGGACTGATTTCCTTGTCTTGGTTTTTGCCTTTCAATTTCATTTGATAATCTTTTTTCTTACACCATGACAATAAGAGCTCCCAGCTAATATTGTTCACTATTTGTTCATTATTTCTATCATGTTTCCTCTTCATCTGCTTTTAAACTAAACTAAACAGTCCTGGTCCCTTCAATCTCCCTTTACATGGAAGTCTCCCCAGCCCCTAGTTATTTTTGTGGATTTACCATATCACCACACATACATGTTTCTGTTATGCCATTTTCAAGACAGAGTGACCAAAACTAAACACGGTATTCCAAGGGAGGACATACCACTGATTTTTGTAATACTATTATAATACCTTTAGTTT
Source organism: Crocodylus siamensis (assembly GCF_052110815.1). Lineage (NCBI taxonomy): Eukaryota > Metazoa > Chordata > Crocodylia > Crocodylidae > Crocodylus > Crocodylus siamensis. The sequence goes on along the minus strand of NC_143396.1, from coordinate 223,310,563 downwards.
TCTTTTCTATTACATTACTTGTGCATTCTGACATTTTGGCGTTTTTTTCTGACATTTGGTGCACATTAAACACCTTGACAAAATAGAGGACAAAGGAGAAACTATTGTTTGAACAAAGGTTAAGATAAAAGAGTTAAAAGATGCTTCTCCTTTCACAGAAAATGTTATTTTTGATCGTAGAACATTTTCCGAAGTGTTTAATAATTTTGCGTTAGTTAATATTTCAGCCAGTTTTGCCACTATTGAGGTATGTCTTACTATTTTGTTAATTTCCAGATCCATTGTTAGGGCTTCTAAGGCAGGTATAATATTTGCTACTTTCCAGTTCTCCTTCAGGGTAGCTGGTTTTGGTCAGATATTATATTATTTTTATTAGCAGGTCACTCACTCACCATTTTTAAATACTTTTCCAACTTTTGGACAAATCCTGTCTGTACCTGGTGAATTAATTTCTTTAATTTTCAAGACAGAGGGTCTCTCTAATTTATCACTGTTCCAAAGCTATTTCTTTTGACCACTCAGACACTGAGAGTGTCTCATCTTTAATATGTGAAAAGAAAAGGTGGGTGGAATAGGTTTCTCCCAAGCATCCCCTGTGGAAAAAATCATCTATTTTCTTTTCAGTGTCTTTGACCTCCATTTTTCTCTTTAGCCAGACCTATCAGTTTTTTCACAAGCTCTTCGCATCTGATAAAAAATAAACTCTTGTTACCTGTTTTTATGTTTTTGACTAATTTCTCTATAAATTCCTCTTGGAATTTCTAATTTAGATGTCACATTTTACCTACCATTAGTTAGTTTTCTATGGGCTGGACATGGCCTGGATTTCCATTTGCTGAAGGATACCTGCTTGGAACCCATTCCCACTGTTTCTTTTTTTTGACTAAAAACCATGCATGATGAATGAAAAATGTCATTCTTCCAAACGTTGAAGTTCTGAGGCTGAAAAACCAGAGGGGTTGTTACAGCCACTTTTTAGCAAATTCACTATAGTGTGTGCTGGAGAAGGATATTATATAGAGGGGTCTGTAGTATCTATATCCCTGTATTCTAGTCAATCATATTCATGTCGCTTCTAGGTATATTGTTGTTCAGCTATTTCACTGAAAGCTGCCCAGCTCTTCCATTAGCACACTGTAGAGATTTCCTATATTTGTGGTGTTTGTGCTGTAAATCTGGGCTGTGGGAGTTATGTTGTCATTAGCCTGAAAGGAGCATCTCTTACGCTGTACCTTATATGGCAATCATGTGTTGCCTCACTGGCATTCAGATATGGTTTTTCATATTCCACGCTGTCATCTGGCTGGAGAATCTAATACTAACGTTGCCTTCTTTCTTCACAGAGTGATGTTATCCGCAAACCTCAGGGTCAGGTTGAGCTGAATTCTTCCTGCCAGATTGTTCGGGGTGAAGGTTCTCAGACATTCCAGGTAATTATTGCCTTTTGGCTTAACATTTAATCACATAATCAACACCTGAGTGGGAAAGAAAATGGGAGTTGCAGAAATGTACCATATTTACTTGATTAAAATACAATATTTTCCCCCATTTAACATGTGGGCAAAAGCCCCGCATCTTACAATCAAGTATGATGTGGCTGGGATGGGGAGAGGGGGAGAAGGCAGCTGCTGCGGCTCCAACTTTGGCCTCAACCCTGGTTCAGGGCCAGAGTCACAGGTGCCACCTGCCCCCTGCAACCTTGAGGTCCCACCACACCCAGTCCTTTCCTCTCCCTCCCCCCCACCCCTCTTCTTCCTCCCCATTCCTCCTCCATTCCCCTCTCCTCCACTCCCTCCATTCCCCCTTGTCTTTGCTCCAGTGCCAGCAAGCTATGTCTTTGCTGTAGCCTGGAGCACAGAGCCCTACCCCTGCCCTGTAGCAGCGATGCCAGCTATATACCACTGCTACAAGGCTAGGCTGGAGCTATGCTCAATGCCCTGGGCTACAGTGGGAATGGTGCCTGCCTGCACCATAGCAAAGGTAAGCAGGGGGTGGAGGGAGAGGCAGGGGGTAGACTTTGTGGGGTGGGAAACAAGGGGGAAGGGAAGACAGGGACCCAAGGCTGTGAGGAGCAGAAGCAGTGTGGAGAGGGGAAGGAGAGGGGGTGAGGGAAGCAGGGCAGGGGTCTGAGGCTGTGGGAGGTAGGCACAAAAGGGGGTAAGTGGGAGGGAAGGACAAGCAGCAGGGGGAAAACTGCATGCCTCCCCACCACCTCCACACTGCCTGTCCCCTAACACTTGCCCCCCTGCCACTGCCTGCCTCCTTATTGCCTCCCCTACCGTCTGTTCCCTAATCGCCTGCCCATTACTGCCATCCTCATAGCCTGTCCTTCCACTGCCTGCAGTAGTGGGGGGGATGAACTCAAGACAACTGTCCAATAATTAGATTATATACATGGAAAAGTATAATAAATGTATACACTTTCCATGTATAGAATCTATTTATGGAGGAGGGGGTCATCTTAAGTTCAGGGTCATCTTAGATTCGGGTAAATATGGGTAACTCTTTGCTTCAGCTATTTGAATTTGGCCAGGACACAAAACTTAGCACCTCTATCATTACCAGAAAGACATGGAATCATATGACTTCAACAACTGAAGGCAAGATCACAAAGTGACACACTGTGACATTTCTTCACTCTTTTCCTTCCAGCTCATCACTGAAAAGAGAACTTACTTCTTAGCAGCAGACTCTCCCAACATCTTGGAGGAATGGATCCGAGTCCTGCAGAGCATCCTTACAGTGCAAGTGGCCAGCTCTGCTGCTGTCCCTCATAGTGATGCTAAACCTATTGTGAAAGGTTGGCTCACCAAGGTAAGAACAAATGTGGTCTCAATCAGTGTGCAGTGGCCTGCCAGAGCACAACCCTCTGAGTCTGTATGTTGAGTACCAACATGAAAAGGGTGCTGTAGGTTCCCTAGAAAACTGGAGCTTGTAGAAAGGCAGAGTTGAATTCCAAATGTCAAATGTGCTGGAAAATGAGATATGATCATTATAGAAAATGAAAACAGGACAGAGAAAGTTATTAGGGAAATACTGGCCCTGTCCAATAGGAATGCACACTTAGCTCTTATGTGGAGCTTTTCATTAATCGATCTCAAGGCACTTTGCAAGTGAAACAGAAATGCAAAACATTCTAAAACAAGAAAGTGCTTTTTTAATGTCAGATGATTAACCCAAAGAGTGTACTACTGCAGGAGACTGTTCAAGAAATAGCTTTACAAGGTTTCAATAGGTATTGAATGATTATTCTTATAACATCTGCAATACATTACTAAAGTACATAACAATAGAGACTATGGATTCTCATGCTTGTGGGCAAAAAATGATCAGCACCAAGGATCAGGTAGGAATTTTCCCCTGTCCATAGATTAGCATCTCTCAACAAAGATGCATTGTGGGGATCCCTCATGCAACTCTGGCCAACATCTGAGACATGGCTAATGACTGTCTGGGTCTCTGGTTTGTTCATTACAGCAGACTACAGTTCTCACTAGTCTGTTCCTCTGTAACAGGAAGGAATGCTAGCCTAGACAACCCTTTAATCTACTGAATCCCTTTTTATTATCTAAAGCCTTTTATTCATGTGTTTTGATTACTACGTTTCAAAACATGATAAAAATAGGTCATTGTGGATAAAATTTTCAATAGTGTCCAAGTCCCATTATCAAAAGTATGTAATGCTCAGGAACTTAAGTGCTTTTGAAAATGCTTCTTAGCTGAGACAATGAGAGAGTTCACATTAACTCAGAATGAATGACACGTACAGATGTCCAATGAGGTCTGCAAGAAAAGTATAAATTCTGCCACAGGAATGCCAATCCTCAGGTGAAAATCTTTCATCCTTTTGTCCTTCCTATAGGTGAAACATGGTCACTCTAAGCTCGTTTGGTGTGCACTGATTGGAAAAACCTTTTACTACTATCGAAATCATGAGGACAAGGTACTTTGCCTTCCTTCTGTGAGCAAGCTCCCTCCTTCCCCTCTTATACTTTCTCTTTGCTACAACCCCTCTGTACTCCAAAATTTCTCTTTCTCCTCTCCACATCTATCCTACCTGGCATCCTCAGCTTTACAAATAACTCTCTTTTTTGTAATATAAATACAACAAACACATTTGAGATGTATTTAAAAATACCAAGAGAATACATAACCAATATGGTCTTTGCCTGCTGTCTCCAGGATTGCTCTGCCTATATCTTTTTTTCACTCTGTCTGTCCTGTATCTTTTTTATCTAAACTTTTTGGGGCAGGGACAATGGCCACGGACAGGCGTTCATATCTAGCACTAAGGATTTCTGTGATATTCTTAGCACTAGAAAAACAGTTTGGGAGTTGGAGCATACATGTGTTCTAGCTCCTCTCCTGGAGAGCTACACAGGCAAGTTCTCTAGCGAGGGGCACTGGAGGGCTGCTCTTTGGCTCATCCCTGGCTTAAGGGAGCCCATTGCCAGGGAAGGGTGCAGGATGTCAACAGGCAGCAGCTGCCAGACAACCTGAGAGGGTTTCAGGCTTTGGACCATGCCCCCCTATCCCACCGACCAGGGAGGGAAGGGCCATTTTCCTGCAGCAGAAACCCTCCTGGAGCCCTAAGAGGGTTCCAGCCCCAGGGGAATCAGCTGACTGCCTGGATAGGGGTGGCATTTTCTATAGCAAGGTCCCCATAGGGGAGCTTGCCCTGAGGAAGCTATCAGGGAGCCCTCTTGGAGGGAGGGAGTGCAGAGGACTATGGGATACCAAATGTCATCAACACCTGAGATGTTGATGACACCCCACCCCTGAGAGCTTGGGCACCGGCCCCAGTGCTGCTGACCCGGCCACACATTTCCCCACTGCCCCTGCAGGGCCCCCCCCACTCCCTTCCCACCTCCCATAGACTTATCTGCATCCAGCTACCAGGGCTGCTTGCACCACCCTGCCTGACTATATGCTCCAATCTCCCTCCCCCCACTGCTGCAGCCCTTTGCAGGATGGAAGGGGAAACCCACCATTTCTTGTGGTTTTTCTCCTTTAAATCGGAAATCCATGTTTTTCTGTCTTAAAAGAGAAAATCTGCATTTTTCTCTTTCAAATGAGAAAATCCATATTTTTCCACAGCAAACAGAAAACCCAGATCCCCGTTTATAAGTGCTTTAGGTTGATTATACCATCTAGTTTAGCAGAATAATAGAAATTTAACACAGATGTGTAAAGTGCTACACATAGTGAAGAGGAAACCAAATGTACAAATAAAGAATGGGAGGATAACTGGCTTAACAAAAGCACTGCTGAGAAAGATCTGGGGATTATAGTGAATCAGAGACATAAGTCAGCAGTGTGATGCCATCACAAGAAAAGTGAATGCAGTTTGGGGATGCAGAAGCAATGTATGCAAGATGTGGGAGGTAACTGTACCATTATACTCAGCTCTGGTTAAGCTTCAGTTGCAGTACTGTGTCATTTTGGGCACTGCACTATAAGAAGGATGTAGAGAAACTGGAGAGGATCCCAGGATGAGCGACAAAGATTATTCAAGGAAAACTGCAGTAAAGCAGATTTAAAACAATTTTCAGGAAAAACTTTATAGCTGTAAGAACAGCAGGACAATGGAATAAGCTGCCCAAGGAAGTTGTGTAGTCTTCACTGGCAGTTTTCCAGAAGAGGCTGAATAAAGGGCATCTCTTGGTGAAAGTATAGGAATAGCACATCCTGTGCTTGGGTTGGGGGCTGGACTAGATGACTGGTGAGGGCCCTTCCAATCCTCTTATTCTTGTATTCAGTAGACCTGTCAGCATTCTGAGATAAGGAACTTATCGTAGTTCATTTGCTTTCCCCAGTGTCCTCTGGGACATTTGCATGTCCGGGAGTCAAAGGTGGAGGAGGTGGACCGCTCCTGTGACTCAGATGAAGATTATGAAGCCACTGGTGGGGGCCTCCTCTCATCACACTGCACTCTGGTGATTCATCCACCAGACCAGAGTCCCACTTATTTACTTATTGGAACCAAACATGAGAAGGTATGTGAGTTGGTGTCCCTAAAGAGCAAGCAGATGCAATACTGATAACACTTGACACTACGGACTGGCAAAAACAGATCAAACCAATTTGAATAAAACAAGGACCAATCTGACATATCAGCCAAAACTTGCATGCAACTTTAAGCTGCAATGAGGTGTTTGAGGTTTCCTTTTATCTTCCATTTACTTTTCATTTTTGCTTCCCTCTCTCCCAGACGTTTTTAATACAAGCATTTCCAAGCCCCACAAAGATCACCCACAGCCCTGCTGGACTCTGTCTTCTCTCAGATTATTTTCACTTAGCAGTGAAATAGATAGTGTATGCATGTTGTCTGCCTTGCTGTTCCTAGACAAGGTGTGAAAGATCCTTGGAGTTCAATGCACTGCTGTCCAAAATTCAGAGGTCCCCTCCATACTTAGATCCTGGAATCTTTTGGTGCTAAAGACCATTTCTTAAACCATAACTCCTAAATGACAGTGAATCTAGCCTGCAATCTAGAGGTACCCACATATCTGAATCAGCTTTAAATCAGTTAGCTTATACATCGGTAATAATCTATCTGCAGCATCATGGGCTTCAGCAAGAGCTGCACAGACTTTCCCAGGGCTTTGGATATGTGGCTGAAGGCTGTGCTGCAGCTACACTGCTACCAAGCTAGCTAGTTTAAAGCTGCAATCACACTTTCAGACTGCAGTGTAGGCATGCTCTTAATAAATAGCTATGGGCCTAGCCATACTTGCAGCTCACTGTTGGCTTTTGGTCAGATTGTAACCTGAGTAAACAAAAAATTTGAAGGAAAGAATGAAAAAGTGTGTGTGTGTGTGTGTTTGAGAGAGAGAGAATGGGTTTACCTTTAATGGGTACCCTTTGCTTTTGGCATCCTGATGGCTGGTTACTTGTAAACATAACAATGTGAATGTCACTGGATTTAGAGCACCCTTTACATGCTGTTCTTTCCTTTTCACCAAGGATACATGGCTATACCATCTGACTGTAGCAGCTGGCAGCAGCAATGCCAAGGTGGGCACAGCATATGAACAGCTCATTGGAAAACTCCTGGATACAGAGGGAGACCCCCGTAAGTAGAAACCCTGAATGTCTTTCCCACAGTAGAAAAGGGTGATGACTAATTCTTTTCATCACAGTTTGCTTCAAGGCACAGGTGAGCAGAGGGGGATTGGCTCATCTGAAATGGTGTCTTTCACACTAGTTGTGCAACAGGAGTTTGGCAGAGAACACAGGAAGCAGAGTGAAAATAGGCAACTCCGCCAGCTGGATCATCAAAGCTTCTATTATACTGGAGATGAACTGGTAATAAATACTGAGCAAAGATCTGGAATATTTTAACAAAAAAGACAAAAATATGGATCTTTGGCTCCACCTGGCACTGTTTGCCTTGAGCTATCACTTTTCTATGCTTCACAGCCATAAAGCCACACACTTTTCCAAACCCACATACACTTGGCTGCCATATGTATGTATGCAACACACATGTATGCCTGCTTATATTCACAGACCCACATTATACCAGACACATACAAGTGCATATACTCTCACACTTGCGTATATGCCAATGTACTCATCCCCTGACAAGTATTCTCATGTATGCATGTACCATCTATACATATTCATGCACCCCCATGGACATGCATTCACTCACTCACATGAACGTTTCCTCACACCCCCGAATATATACATACTCTCTACTGTACACTCATATGCATATAATGATCTTTAAATTTTAATCAGTGTAGAACAATATATTTCATGAATAAAGGTCCCACAAGCATTACACATGGGTTTCTCTGTCTTACTTCTATCGACAAACAGAATCACTTCCCACCAGAATCTAGTCTGTGTGAAGCACTCAGATGGCATGGCAAGAGTTCACAGGGCTGGCCTATGCTGCTATCTGATATTACTCACTGGTCTTCAAAGAGATTTGCCTGTTGTTAGTGTCCTGACTTCACTGCAATCAGTAGACTTATACCAGAGACGTACTGCTGACCCAATGTATAGCTGCCTGCCTTAGTTGCTTGCTCCTGACCCTCACTCTCCTTCAGCAAGGAGAGACTGCAGAAGTTTTAACTCTTTCTTAGGAAACTCCTTCTTACCTCACAAATTCATGATATGTTGTTTCTGAGGTTAGGTGTATTTGTTCCATTTTGCACTTCAGATTCTCCACTGTGGAAACACCCAATGCTGTGCTACAGCAAGGATGGGCTGCAAACTTCTCTCACAACTCTGCCTTCAGAGGCACTGCAAACAGAAGCCCTGAAGCTCTTCAAGGTATTTAAAAAGACAGTACAAAAGGTTTTCAGATGTTCTGATCACATATTTTGGAGAAGAGATAAGTTCTGGGCAAGACATTTGCTGACACAGTGCATGTTCCTGGTGCTGGTACAGATATGCCATCTGCAATATAAAAAGCTGGTCCGCTTAGCAGATGTAGTTTATTCTCATCAAATAGCCACTTGGGGCTTCACTTTTTTAGGGGGGGGCCAAGTGTGCCACGCAAGTCTTACAACTCCTAAGCTGGCCTTCTCTCCCTCTCCAATATCAGGTCCAGAGGGAGAAGGAATGACTTCTTGCCAGACCTGCTAGTGCATTTTCCCAGTGAGAACTTGGAGAAGTTACTCATGACCTGATTCTCATGATCTGCTTTGGGTCTTTCAGCTAGAAACAAAAAACAGAACTAGGACCAGAAAGCAGGAGTGTGCTTAAGGGACTGTGAAGAGCTGCAGGGAAAAGTTAGCAAGAGAGAGAGGCATTAAAAGGCAGCTGTGTAGAGATAGGAGATACTCAAGAGACATGAAATAGAAAGTCAGGCTTGGTGATTAGGGCAATGGACTGAGCCAGAACTATCCACTGACTTGCTCTGTGGGCTTGGACGTATAATTTAACCTCTATACCTCCATTATCCCTTCTGCAGAATGGGGTATAATACTTACTGTTGTTACAGAGTACTACAGGATTGTTTAGTAAGGGTCTGAAATATTACAGGTTACAATAGTCTTACTATAGCAATGAGGTTTCTCCTATTGGCTGCTATAATATTTTGTCTTTTATACGGGGACTTTTTCTGAGTACGATACCATAAATGTGTAGGACCCAAGGCAGGTCAAACTATGGAGTTGCTGGCAGAATTGCTGATGTGGCCAAGCTATACTTGATGATAATAGAACCAGAATTCTTATAGGGTTAGTGTCATAATTATGCATCATTCACAACAGCTGCAGAGAGAGTATAGTTTAATGGCTAGAGCAGAGACAGGCAGGCAGGATTTAGGCATTGTGTTTGACTGTACTTCCTATGTGACATTTAATGACTGTGTATTTCTGCAAAGAACATGCTGCTGACATGTAGTCTATGCATATTTTTCAGGGGAGGGGAGCGGGGTGGGGAGCTGTATGGAAGAAGCAGCTTCATTTAACACAGGTTAAATCACAGATATGGAAGCCAGGAGAGCTGGGTTTTTTACTAGGTTCTGTCACTGACTTGTTGTTTGACTCTGCAGTTCCGAGAGGTCAAGTGAATTCTTCAGCCTCATGTCAATGGGGGGGACACATAAAAATACAGTACTTATTCTACCTCACAGAGCTGTTAGGAAGATGAATTAACCTCTTGTAAAGCATTTTGAGAACCTCAGCTGGAAACTGCTGGAGAAAAGAAGTGTCTTGTTATTCCTATAAATGCCAATTCCCTTTTCATGTAGTCCTGTCAGCTGTTCATCAACGTTCCCGTGGAGGCACCATCTATTGATTACCACGTGTCACTTGCCCAGACCGCTCTGCAAGTCTGCCTGACACACACTGAGCTGCAGAATGAAATCTATTGTCAGCTGGTTAAGCAGACGAGCTGCCGACACCCCCAGAACCACTCCGTCATTCAGGTGAATTCCTTTCTGCCGCTTCCACTCTGAGAACTCTTTTTTGTTCCCCGTTTCTAATAATAATATCACAATCAAGCAAGAAATTCAATGTTTGTGCTATGCTTATTAGTTAAGTTAGGTGCATCATTTCATTTACAGCATGAAGTGGCAATTAGTTCCTTGACTGTGATATGACCAGTTCAGACAATTCACAGTGTAAAGATTTCTAGCTAGAGAAATGCGTAAATGCTTTGAATCACTGAGTACATTTGAGAATGTTATGAACTTTTGGCAGACAATCAATAAAACAAAATTCACTGACTAAACTATTAGTTGTGACTTATTTGTCTGGTTGCACTGGCCAAGACTTTCCAAAGAAACTCTTTATCTGGGGTGCCTACCTTGAGAAGCCATAAAGGGAGCTGATTTTGAGAGAGAAAATCAGGGTCCTTTAAAACATCTCAAGTTAGATGCCCCAAAAGGGAAGTGTCTACAATCGCAAATCACTTTTGACAATTTCAACCTGTGGTTTTCTCAAGATATAACTGGGAGCAAGAACTGGACAAAAAATGATTGTTCCTCAAGGGTTGGAAGGGACCAGATGCAGAAGTTGATGTTTCTAAGCCATTTCAGATCGATGCCTATGCAGCTGTGTTGTCTAAATGACCTGGTTCTCTTCACAGTGCTGGCAACTCCTGGCTTTGTGTGCTCCTCTCTTTCTGCCTCAGCACCACTTCCTCTGGTATGTCAAACAACACCTGCAGAGGCATGCAGATCCCAGGTAAGGAACATGCCAGGTTTTTCTTTCACTAGTCTGGTTACCCTAAGTGTTGGTTTGGGGGTGGATATTTTTTTCATGGTGACAAAAATAAAGTGAAGACCAAGTCAAAGTGTCCATAGAAGCAGACACACTGGCAATGGTTCCTAGGTGATAAATTCTGCTGAAAGATTAGCAGGAAGTCTGAAGGGACAAGAAGAGGGAGACAAGGCTCTAAATAACTTCAGCAACCTTAAGAAAAGTTAACAAACCTTAAACAGATTCCAATACTGTATTTTATTATCTCTGGAGTAGGTTACAGAGCAGAATACCCAGTGAGCCATATTCTGGCCGCAATACGCCATTCCAGGGGGGCACTACTTAGTTATTGATGGGATTCACAGGTAGTTAAAAGCACTTGGTCTTCAGTCTCGTGTCTCACCACACACTTTCATCATGCCTTATTAACCAGATAGCAGTAAACCAGAACCTGGGTATGTACTGTAAGAACTGCTGTAAGTAAACAGCTATTTCATGTCAAACCTATGCTTACATCCAAACACACTGCCCAGAATTTTTTTCAAAAACTCAGACTAAAAGTCCCCTGAGATTTGAAAAGGACTTTTTTTTCTGAGTGGCGCTGTACTTACCAATTCCAGTCAGAACCAGAAATGCCAAAATGCCATGGAGGAAGTGGCTTTCTTACAGTATTACTAGCCTAGTTAGAAGCAGAAATACTACAAAACTATTGCTTACCCTCACTTTACAAACCCAAGTTTCTCAGTCCTAACTTCAGTGCATTTTATCTGAATAAATCTGAGCTTCAGGCCTGTTGAGGTGAATTAGGACACATCCACATATGCACATCTTCATTTGAAAGATCCCTGGGAAAATCAGAACCCTAGGAAGCAGTGACAGTAATGGGTACAGTATACATATCTAAAATATGTAGTTATGTTGTCCCTCTCTCACTCTGAGTGTAGGAGTGAAATAGGTAAGTATGCCATCTACTGTCAGAGATCGCTGGAGCGCACATTACAGACTGGAGAGAGGGAAGCTAAGCCTTCCAGAATGGAGATTGTGTCCATTTTGCTGCGGAACCCCTACCACCACTCGCTGCCCTTCAGTATTCCTGTGCACTTCATGAATGGAACCTACCAGGTAAGAGGCTGGGCTTAGGGATGCACCTCCGGGCAACTGAGAGCTGCACTGGAGACTGCCCAACTCCCTCTGGAATAAGGGGCTCTATGGGGGGGGAACTGGGGGATTGTGCCCAATCAGGTTCTGCGGATAGTTACTAGGGCTGTGCAAAGCTTTAGTCACTGATTTAAATTCAGCGGAGATTTGGCCCGATTTGGTGGCCGAATCTTGGAATCCGAATTGATTCAGGAGACCCTTTAATCTCTCCAAATCAGAATCACAGAGATTCGGTGATTTGGACATAGACACAGCTTTAAATGTTTTTTCTGCAAGGTACCTGGAGGCTTGTGAACACAGAGATGGTGGGATGTTCCATCTGCTCCACCATTTTAGTGTTCACAAGCTGTACCTGGTACCTCGAGGTACGTAGAAAATACATTTACAGCTGTGTCTATGGCCAAATTGCTGATTCTCTGAATCAGCATCAAATCTTCAGATATGAATTTAGCTGAATCAAATTGGGACAGTGATCCAAATCAACTAATAGAATCACTGTCCCCAACTCAGGCCAAATCTGAATCAAATATTGTCTGTTTTACACACCCCTAATAGTTACCAAGTTCTCTGTTTACAGTTGTTTGGTCAAACTCTATTCATTTAGTTATTTTAATCTCTGGCTTCATTTTAGGTTGTTGGTTTTGATGGTTCCTCAACCGTAGATGAGTTCATCCAGCGACTGAACCAGGAGACTGGAATGAGGAAACCCTCCCACACTGGTTTTTCCCTCTTCACAGATGACCCATCTGGCAGAGACTTGGAGCACTGCCTCCAGGGCAACATGAAGGTGATTCCTTCTCCAGTAATTCCAGCATGCTCCTTCCAAATCCTCCTAATGGCGAACATATATTCTTGATGTGGCCCAGATCACATTCACCTGAATCTTGTCTAAACAAAGGTTTCAAGGTGATCATGTTATTTAGCTTCGTCTAACAAGCATCGCCTAAAGCTGTAGTGAAGACAAGGCAAGCTATTTTCATATAGGCTTTTTCTTGACTACGGCTTTAAAAGATGCTTCTTAAATCAAGCTAGCTAACTTGATTTTTGCATCACACCTTGAAATTCTCATCAAGACAAGGTCCTGCCAGGCTGTGGAGTGCCAGGTGCATGTAATTAAAATCATATATTGGATTGTTAAATACCCTTGGTATTTCCACGTAAAACCAACCTCTCCTGCTGATGGCTGTGACTCGTAGAAACTATATTTTGGTGCTGACTCTAGAGAGCCCCTCCTCCTTGTTGGCTTAGAGGATGAATTTACATGCAAGGCACAACCTGTGCCACATATACATTTCTGGAGCAGAACTGGAAAAAGCAGCTTTGAAAGGGACTGTAGTTCCAGCTGCAAGGAATGTGTGGTGATAGAGGGCATGAGGAGGTAAAAGCACTGTAGAACATAGAAAAAAATGACAATAACTCCTTCTTATATGTTTTGCAGAGGAAGGTACCACAATGAACTCCAACCAGCTAGTTCTCTGTCATAGTTGGATACAGACTAGGTGATCCTGAGCTTTGCTTGTGTTGTATGGGGAGACAGGGTATTCAAAGAGCTCGCTGAGTCCTAAACAAACAAAAGCATTACCCTGGCTGGTTAAGTTAGGCAAGGAAACCTGTCCTTTATAGCTCGAGTCAAGAGGTTGGGCTGGTTGTTCAGTTATCTCAGGTGACCTCTAATACTATTCACTTGCCCTTTATTTACCATGTGAACGGAGGTAATGGAGATTTTTACTATCCCATTTTCAAACAGGTTGAAAGACGCTAACCAGAACTGTAGTATTGTGTTATAATTAGAGAGAGATCTGACATGCAAAGTCAGGATCCAGTTCTGAACTAGGTTTTGTTTTGGTTCATCTTGGCATAGATACCCACCAGGATGAGTTTCATACTGTTTGCACTAGTCTGGGATTCACATTCAACCTCCCCAGAGACTTGGATCTGGAGTCTTCATTTAGGACCATTTCTAATTATGTACCAGGAAAAATATGATGGAATCATCTGTCACTTCCTGGCTAAGTATACAGGCAGTCCTTGGACTTATAACACAATTGGTTCCTGAAAACCGCACCTTAAGTCGAAGCATTGTAACTCGGAACAAATTTTCGTATAAGAAACAATGTAATAAATGGGGGATTGGTTCCTGAACCAAGGCCCGATACCCTATATTCACTAAAAATACCCCAGAATTTTGTTTATATGGTAAATAGCAATCATATTGATTTGGAAGGACTTATTTGAGGTGACTTTGCTGGACATTTTGAAAGGCTCTTGGGTGGACTTTTTGAAGCGCTCTTGGCTGGAGTCTTCTCAGGAGTCTTGGCTGCAGGTTTTTCTGGAGTCTTGTCTGCTTTCTTAAAGAAAGTGTCCAAGGAAGTTTGGACAGATGTTCTCCAGAGAGATGGGCGATGCAGTGAACTTGTTTGCTGGCGTGGTGTCGCATCGGATCAAGTGTGGTAAAATCGAAACTGACGTCATAAAGTTGAAACAGGGTGTCAATTTATAAACATTGTAAGTGCGAAACGTTGTAACTCGAAATGTTGTAAGTCAAGGACTGCCTGTAGTCTGATCCAATCTGTCCTTCCCTCATGCTAACCCCACAATAGTTTGTTATCCAAATTACTTTTTCCTTAAGTTTACATTTCTTTTTAACTTGACTCTGTAATTGCTTTAAAGATCTGTGATGTCATTGCAAAATGGGAACAAGCATTGAAAGAGCTGCATCCTGGGAAATATGAAGGTGGCACAAGAATAGTGAAACTGACTTATAAAACCAGGTACCATTCATCATTTGATGAGGTGGTTGTTATTGCTGATTAAATATCTATCTAGTGCATACATCAGCCTGATGTATGTCAGAGGGGCTGCAACTTTTTATAAACTGTTACTGTCAGAACTGGTGAATCTAGAAACATTCCATTCTTAAAGGAATGAAAAGTAATTTGTGTGTGTTCAAGGGGATGGATGGAACATGAATAAAACCCAACACATTTTGTAAAAGCTAAAACAGACTTAGAATCAGACAAATTACTAGATACAAAATGTTGCTCTGTTGTATTGTATTGTTCCACTAATAGAGACCCAACCATAAAACAGAATTAAACAATATATATTAGATAGGAACAGGAGAGACTTAAAGAAGCACATGCATGGGGAAAACAATTCTAAGACTTAACAAAGAAAAGGAGCCATTTGGGCAAGATAAATGGAGTGAGTGAGTGATGCTAGGGCTACATGAGGACAGAAAATAGGGAAGTAAGAGAGAGGACAGAAAATAAGGAAGTAAGAGACCAAGTTTTATAAGGAGAACTGGGCTCTGTGTGTGGTGGGCTTTATAAACAAAGGAAGCAAGTTTGAAGGAGAGTCTCAAATGAATAAAATGTTAGTGAGGAGCTGTCTGTAGATGAAAATTAGATGTAATACTTCCCCCTTCTTGTTCCTCAAGAGTTCCACCTGCTGGCAAAATGGGAGCCTGCCCAGAACTGAAGGATCAAAATCACGGTGTAAATGTTATGGACCATCTAGTAAACACTGTCAACCTCTGTCTGATGGAAGGGTACTGATTTCCCCAAGTTTATAAAAGCATTGCTCAATATTAACTAGACACCTTTTGATACCCAGGTTCGTCATGGGAATGGGAATGGCTTTTAGAACGATTCCCTCCTAAGACGTAAAGGAAACGGTTTCCAATTCTGCCCCTCCTCCCCATTATCATGAGGAGAGGGCTTCATCACCAGTGCTCCTAAGTCAACTCTTCTATTGCACAAAATTCACTTTTCAAGAATAAATAAATCTTTTGATTTAAGTTTTCAATTCTCTTCTCAGCTACTACTTGGCACTTTTTCTCCCTTTTATTTCTCTCTTCTTCAGATTGTATTTTCGAGGCCAGGCAAAAGGTGAGACAGATCGAGAGCGGTTGCTGCTGGCCTTTGAGGTCAGCAGTGAAATAGCCAATGGAAGGTTTCCTGTCAATAAGGAATTGGCTCTAGAAATGGTGGCTTTGATGGCTCAGGTGAGCAACCAGCCAAGCATTCATAGTTTCATAGTTAGTAGGGTCGGAAGAGACCTGACCAGATCATCAAGTCCGACCCCCTGCCATTTGCTGGAGCTGACGTCTGTTTTTAGCAGTGGGATGGTACACTGTTGGCAGGGCAGTGCTTTTCTTGTGTATGGTGAGCACAACAATGAAGGCTACATTTCTAAAGAGGGATGAGGCTTCTGTGGTGATGTTCTGTTTCAGAGGCTGTTATAGAAAGTGCATCTGGCAAAAGGAGGGAAGAAAATTCGCACCTCTTTCCTACAGGCCAATGACTTGCTCCTTTCTAGTATGCTGTATTATAAGTGGAAATCCTTCCTGTTGTTTTGTTTGTTGCTGCACATCATCAATACAAATGAGACAAATTACTCAGTTAAGCAGTCCTGACTCATGTAACGGGGAATAATGGTACTTCTTACCAAACCACTCGCATACTGTATGAGCTATATCATGCCAACCAGAAATCAACAGAGTGGACTATTCACAATAAGTAGTACACTTCTGTACAGTTTTGATTGCATACAAATACCCCATCATTCCCAAGAGAACTCTGTTGTATCAAGAGCCATAAAAAATACAGCCAGTCTATAAGTGTGCCAGAAGCATTTCTGATTAGCAAGTCTGATGAAAATTATTAAAATAATCACTTCACAGATTTTAGCCCAATAGTCAGAGTATGTTCTTTTACATGGCCAACAGCCTCACTTAGGAAAAGCATCTTGCAGGTTTCTATACTAGTCCACTATACTTTCAAGAACCATGTTACTGATACAGATTTAATCACACTGTGTAATGGGTATTGGTATAGTCCACAGAACAGTTATTTCTTGCTAAATACAAATGACCAAACATAAATGCTAGGTCTGCTCCCTGAGTCAGTCAGATAAGTATATCCTGCAAAAAAAAAATGTTCTTTTGATCCAGGGAGGCGGATTTTCCATTTGGTTTGAGCAGAATTTGGGTGCGTTGAAGAGTGGGTTAACAAAAGGCTCTCTTAACCTCAGCCCTTGAGTAAACTGAACTTCAAAGGAACAGCCTGAACTTGTACTATCAGTATAAGATCCCAGAGGGATCTTAGAACAGTAGAGAATCCTCTCGTCATCAAATTTATGCCCATTTCCTTGGCCATTATCGATGTGCCCACTCAGTTCATCCTGAAAACACAGGGCAGCTGGCATAGAAAGTTGAACAGACCCTAGCAGGAAAGAGTTCCTTCTATGAAAGAGGAATTTCTAAATCTTACTTTGGTCATTTTCAAGCTAATTTGCACTGTATCTGTTACAAAGTGACATTAGCAGACCAGGGAATCTTGCTTATACCAGCTGCAAATAAGCTTACTGGCCAGCTGCAGGTGGAATAAAAGTCTAGACAATGATACAAAGGAATTTTCCTGCAGTCTCAGTGGTTGGCCCAAATCCCATTTCATCTTCACAAAGCAGTCCCCAGTAGTCACTCACTGTGCATGAGAGAGATTTTGGTGCCATTTCCAGAGCCCCTTCACATTCTATTTCAGGTGGAATATGGGGATTTGGATCGACCAATACCTTCAAGTTCTGGGGGTACCTTTCAGTCCAAAATGCAACACCTGCTCCAACAGGTTTTGGACAAGTTCTATCCCAAACGCTACAAACAAAATGTTGTTCCTGAGCAGCTTAGGTAAGACATTAACCCTGGTCATGTTCTCTTACATGCAACTCTGTGCAGGGGGGAAGGAGGGAAGGGGAGTGAAAGGTGAAAGAGGGAGAGATCCTGGTACTTGCTATTTACAGAATGCATCTCTTTTTGTAATTAGAAAATTTAAAAGGGAGACTGTCAAGATAGATATTTTAAACAAGCAAATGCTATCTTATTTAAATGAAGAAACATAAAAAGAACATAGATCTCAGGCAACATGTGCCCTTTAAAAGAGATGAGCCAACCCAGATTAAAATAGGATAACTATGGGTGACTTTCTCCATGTAAAGAACCAGCACCTAAAAAAATCCCAGCAGCAAACCCTATCTGCCCCAAATTAAGAGTCCATACCCCTATATGAAATACTCCAAACCTCACTTCTCTCTAAGTGCCTAGCTAAGCAAAGGGGCTTTGTAGCAAACCCTATAAAGCACAGCAAACCTGGGCTTCTTCAGACCATACAGAAGCAAATTTAGAAGTCGAAGAGCTGACCCACATTCTGCCCTTCAGCGTGCTATTGGCTTTTTGAGTCAGGAAGTGTCACACACATAAAACTGAACTAAAAGATTAGATGTTTCTACTGATCACAGTTCCAGCAGTTTTGCTTGGAAAGCATACCAGTCTCTCCAGTTTTTACTGGTCAGAACTAATGCAATATACTCCACCTAGAAATCCAGGGGCTTTCCTTGGGCTTCCATAGGAAGATGTGTTGCCTACAGAGCAGTCCATGAGCTGCTGCACTTCCTCACATGATTTAAGTTGTAATCCCACAGACAGCACCTTGCAACGAAGATGTTTATGGTACACATAACAGTAATCATGGGAGAACTAGGGCATTATTTTTTCCCATGGAAAAAAATACAGCTTAGGTCAAACGCTTATAATTTTTTTAAAATTGCAGAGTCAAGAACTAAAAAATTAGGAAACACCAAAATTAAAAAGGCCTATGCAAACTTAATTTTCCCCCTTGCACATATGCTTATGATACAACCTTTACATTTTTATTTAAATTTAAACAAGCAAAAATAGTCTTCCAGGACAAATGCTCACCACAGAAAAATTAATCTCAAACTGTTCAAGTTTAACAAAGTTAACAGCAATTAAGACCAAGGTTCTGTCAGGCAACCTTAACAACAGGCACTGCTATGGGCTCTGTCTATAGTACATTATATGATAGTCCTTCAGGGGGAAAGATATTTTATAAGTATAACAGAAATTTTATCTCATGTGTTCCAAGGGGAAAGAGTAAAGTTATAACGCACTCTGGATTCCAACAGGCGGCTAGCTGACACACTGGCTACGAAATGGATGGTGCTGCAGGGATGCTCTCCACCAGAATGCATTCGAATTTATTTGACAGTGGCTCGGAAATGGCCTCTCTTTGGAGCTAAGATATTTGCTGCTAAGGTAACTACAGGTGACTTTTTGCATTTAGTTTCACTTTAGAAAGAATGGAAAAGCGAAGTCTGCTCAGACACTAGGGGTTGCTGGTGTACCACAAATAAATGTTGATGCTTTCATAGCGGGCAAATCAAGACAACCATGCTTTGTATAAAAAGTCTTGCGCCAGTGAGGGAAAAGGGGGTTAAAACTTCTATACATCCTCCCCTGAATCTGGTAACCCATATAAAGGAATAACAGAAGTTTCAGTCCTGCTCTCCGCTATGCAGATAGCACAGGGAAACAATGCCTGTACCTCTCTTTCTGAGTCAAAGACAGTGTGTAAAACTATTGCCTTCTTGTACAGACAGAAATTAAAGCACATCTGGGTTATATATCACTTGCCAACTCAGTGACAGAGCAAGGAATGGATGCCAGGAGCCTTGGCTTTCAATAATTTATGTTAACCTCTTAAACCTCCCCAAATTTTTATTTAACCTGTTCTTTTTACATGTCATGAAATTTAAAGTCTTAGGACACTGTGCTAAGCTAGCAAACCTCACTTTGGTAATCATACACTGAAAGCAGAAGTGGATGACCAGGTTGTAGCTCTAGCCTAGACTAAAAACAGACCTTGGATTTCTTTGGGGACAAAGCATTTTATTCTAGGATTTTAGCAGAGATAACGTGGGGCTAAATCATGTTAATTGCTGTTCAAGCTGTGTGTGTAAATGACTGTTGTTAAATACCTGTTTTGATGCAAATCAAAGCCAGCCCTGAACAATCAGACCCAAGAAAGATTTGTTTTTTACCCTATACCTTCCTATGTGTTTGATTTCTATATCAGCAGGAGCTTAGGCTACTGAAGATGGAGAGGAGGCTCTTGCCCAGACTCAGTTACAATCACTGGTTCTGATGTTTTGTCTCTTGCTTTAAAATCAAATTTGTTGAGTTTCTGGAATACAGTAAGGGGGAAACTGATCTCTTAAATAGCTAAACTGAAAGTTTTCAGCAAGTACAGAGCATGTGGTGATTTCCATTAAACTCGGTGGCCGTCACCAGTATATGCAGCAGTTGATGGCATTCTCCAGAAATAGAACTGAAAAACAAAATATTCTATAGTTCTTCGACCCAAAGTTTAACAATGCTGGTATTTCCAACAGTCTGGGTTGTTGGGTTTTTTTTAATCTAATATGTAAACTGCGAGAACCATGGCATTATCTGTAATAACAAAAAGCACTGATTGAGAAATAATTGGCATTAGCCATAACAATAGCCCACAACAGTTTCTCCTGTATTTACCAAATATTCTGGAACTGTCCTTCATAAAAACATTTCATTCCAGTAGGATAAAAAGCTTCACACATTAGCACAGTTTATAGCAGGTCATTGGCAACTCTGTTTCTTTACGTTGGGTGCAGTTTTCTTCTCCAAACATTTGAGTCTTTGGGGATTTATTGTCCATGTCAAGGACATGAACATCTGAAGGGGTTCTGCGTGAACACTGGTGTATAGATGCTACTTCACCCAACACTTTTGCATAGCAAATATGAGGTACTTCAGGGGCACTGGTTGGCAGAGGACTGCTAATTGGCTAGGGAGTTTTGCTCCACTGTTTTGATGGTTAAGATGAAGCCCTGTTTGGTGGTATCTATGGCTTCTAGTAGTCTGGCAGAGATTCTCAGCTGGGGTGCCACCACACCCTGGAGTATCTGCAGATTCTTTCAAGGATGCCTAGGGGGCCACACAATGTTAGTACTGTTATGAATCATATTTGTAAACCTAAGAAAAACCCAGAAATTCCAAATAGAAATCCATAGTTGTGGTCTTCCTGAGGTCTTTGCAACAGCAAAACTGATCTACTATTTTTCCATTGCCAAAAAACAAGGGGTGTCTTGAATCTACTCAGGAGTACATCAAATCTAAAAAAAGGTTGAGAACCATTGGTTTATGTAAAAGGTACTGGTTACCTGGTACGATTTCCTAGGACTTGGCTTTCTTAGAGAGAGAGGTAGGTAGCCAGGTTAGGCAGAAGGCAGGGCATGGGTGGAACCTTAAAGGCTAACTTGCTTAGAGAGGCATAAGGTTCCACCTTGCCCTGCCTTCTGCCTTTCATTATTTGGCAATATCAGCTTTTAAGACTGAGCTACTGCATTCTTTCCCTTATGGAGAGGACTGAAGTACAGTGGCAAAGAATAGCATGAGGGAAAGCTGCATTGACACTATCTATTCTCTCTCTGTCCAATAATAAGCAAAGACAGGTCCCTTGATGATGGAACAAGAAGAGCCCACAAACAGAATAGGGCAGCTGATCTGGTACCTCAACACATCATTACATTCAGTTTTACATATGTCACCTTAGGTTAGATTTTAAAAGACAATATTTTGAAACTTGGAGATGAATTATATTCATGAGTTCCTAAATATTTCATGATTGTTAGGATCAGTGGTATAAGAGGTGCAAGATATACAAGATGAAACAGATATCTAACAGATTTGGTCAGGCAGGCTAATGTATAGGCCCTTTCCTCCCAAACTTGTCCTTATGACTCAAGAAATAAGATGGAAGTCTCTTGGCTTTGTGATGCTATAGTATTTCTTAATTAGCTTTTTCTAATTTCTAGCCTATTTCGCCCTCTCCCTTGGAAGACTTTCCAGTGTGGATAGCTGTGAATGAAGATGGCATCAGCCTACTAGATTATCACACTATGGTATGGTGAGGAGCACTGGTTGAGAAAAATAGCAACCTTCCCCACAGAAGCACATCCCTATAGACCAAAATCCTAGGATGAACCCATCTGAAGTTTCCCATTGACTTCCAAAGGGGCCAGGAGTTCATACAGTGAAGTTAGAGATAAATAAGTTTTCCCTTTACTTGAACACTGCATAAAGATAGAGTAATTATATGACCAAGTCACGATGGCAGGTGCCTCTGTTAACTTGCACTGGGCTATAAATGAGCTAGGGCTGCCTCCCTATGGTTGAGTAAGCATTGGACCTGATGGGAAAATGCTAGAAACAACTTAATATGGAAAGCAAATTTAGACAGGAATTTGTTTATCCTAAAGCCAGCCCTCACTAAAAGGAGTCATTATGAACAACATATAACATTTGCATGGCCTATTCAGAGCCGCAAAGCTGCTTATAATGGTCTGCTGGGGATCTGATGTTGTGCAGGCTGAAAAACACAATATTCAAGCTAAGGGAGGGGATTTTTTTTCTTTTACAAAACTGAGACTCTTCTACCCTCCACTGTCTGCAGCACTTAAAGCTCTCTTACCCATACGCTTCTGTGTTCACCTTTGGAGGCTGTCGAGATGACTTCATGATTGTAGTCAGTCAGGTGAAGGACAGGAGTTCTGGAAAAAACAGCATTGAAAAGCTACTTTTCACCATGGCAGTTCCGAAGGTGGGTATAAAATGAATGGTCAAATGGGTCCCTTCCACTTGGCAGAAAAAACCTGAGGGTTAAGAACAGCTGAGCATTTGGCCCACTTCCTGGAGAGTGGTATCTATCCTTGCTGCACTATCCATCGAGTATTTGTAGCCTTCAAACCCTTTGAAAGCACAGGTCTCTAAGTGACTGACTCATCTGATCCAACCCTGGATTTATCCCTAAATTTATCTCTAAGGAGCTCAACTCAGTTTTGAGCATGGCCTTCTCAGCAATTCTTCTGCAGACAGGTATTAGAAACCAAAATGTACTTGCCTTCTAATTGATCTGCAGTTAATCCTTGTTTTTCTCCCACAGATCGTTGAGGTGACTCTTCTAATTGCCAGCTACATTAACCACTGTGCATCATCTTCGCTCCCGTCTCCTGCACCCCCCTCCCTGAGCATACCACGACCTAAAAAGCTATGGGAAACTGAAAGCCAGTCTGTCTTTCCTTCCATGCCTCGTACCACCAAAGGGCCTACACTGCTCTGAGTGCTTGTTCTCAGTGCCTTTGGGTTTTAATCCTTTTTACCATTTTGCACACTGCCCCATACTGAACCGAGGACTGCTGCAATTTTGGTGGTTTCCTGCCCTGTTTTAATGCAGTCTCCAGTTCTCTCATTAGCATGGTTCCTTAGCATGCCTAGAGGTAATATTGAATCTTTTCTAATGAACTAGATTTTGGGATTCCATACACTTCCTCTGTCACACTCCATCCAAAACTATGTAGCTAAAGCCATCTTCCAATCACATTACCTCTTCACCAACTTTTACACTCCTCCCACATCATATTCAAGTTGCTCTTTGTCTCCTCCCATTCTTAACCTTGCACCTTCTCCCAGGTCTCTGCATGCCAAGAAGTTGCCTACAACTTCTTATATGCCTAGTGATCTCTCTTCCTTAACATATTCCTCTTTAGAAGGCAGAATAGAGTGGCACAATGGGTTTTTATACACATACTTTTTTCCCCCAAGATGCACTGGCGATCCACCGCTTCAGAACAGACTTGATTAATCAAGTCTGCCCTGCACGTGAGCTTAGGCAAACTGTGCTGTGCCACATGCAGTTGTATAAGTGGCAAAATGCACGTCAGCATGCAGAAAATGGTGGCGGTGCACTTTTGAACTAATGCACCTCTGAGGTGCGTTAGTTCAAAAGTGCGCTGCTGCCATTTTCTCAGCTCTGACGTGCATTTCGCCACTTACACAACTGTATGCGTTGAACCACTGGGCACTTTTAGCACTGCAGTGGATGCATGTATAAAAATGCCCCTTAAGAATAATTTAGAGAGGCATAAGCTTTTGTAAGCAACAGTAAGCTGGTTGCTTGGAAAAGCTTATGCCTCTCTGAATTAGTCTATAAGATGCCACTCTATCCTGCCTTCTGCCTGACTTCTGACTAACATGGCTAGCTACCTCTTTCCATATTTCTCTTCAGTAATCCTTTATCATTAGTCCCCTTATGAACCCTCTCTGCCTCTTGTTTCACCACTTTGCCTTTTATCTGAAGTTGTTTCTAAGGTCCTTCAGCGGGTATTCTGACTTGCGTGTATTTCTAGAGGACTATGTTCTCACTCTGCACTATTTCAACAAACACTAATGGGAATTGTGATATAAGTTGTGTGAACAGATGTGTCATACTGAATACTGCCAATACTACAAGCTTCATATCACTGGTTCAGAAACTTCATGCGTCAAAACAGGGCAATTACCAGAGAGTAAAGAATAATATGAATGAAGGTCACGATAACGAACCTATCATGCTGTTTAGGCGTATCAGTCCTATACTCTAGTGGTGGATGTCCTCCACATTCCAGAGAGTATGTGATAGTGCCTACTCATCTCTGCCAGCTGCAACCCCAGTGGAAAAACACCATGGTCATACCCAGTTCACTCTCCCCTTCAGTATCCACCCTGTGCCACTATGTGACACAGGATACTGGGCAAGATGAATCTATGGTCTGACCCAGTAAATAGCAATTCTTATGTTCAAACAGCAATTAAAATAACTGCTATTTCTGTAAGACCACCAATACTTTTGTATGCATGTGGCAACACAGCATAACCAAGACCATAAGCTAATCCCAAAACAGTGCTCACCCCTCAGTAAGACTGGCATCCAAACTCAAAACGAGATGCAGGCCTCTCGTCTGTACTGATCCCTGGTTTATGACAGACATGAAGTTAGCTTGGATAACAACAGGTTATCCCAATGGAAGAGATGCTAAACTGACAAGCAGATAAATTCTGTGCTTATCACTGAAGAGCTTATTATATACAATAAAGGAAGGAAAAGAAGGAGAATTCAATCCAAGGACAGAACAGTTTCAACTATAAGAAAAGTATAACAGAAATGTGGAAGCTTTTTTTGCATTTTGAAGACTCAAAAGATGACTAGGACTGGAGATCTGTCAGACAATATCCTAGCCTCTGCAGGATTGATTTATATGGAGTTTTGTACTTTTCTATACAACAAAACTAGATCTGTACCACAGGGTTGCATTTATAATGCACTATCCCCTGCCTCATACATGCTTTCAAAGAACCTTGATGTTAACCACTATTTTGTATGTATTTCAAGATGTGTTCACTACTGTATGTGATCTCTATGGATCAGGAAGGCAAGACAAATGAGTTTTGTACTTTTCATGTTTTCCAGCAACTAGTGTAACATTTAGAAAGAGCTACACTGCATTGATTTTGTGGAGTAGTTTCTGCTGACCTCCTACTTCTTCCATGTCATCCAAGCAAGGAGGAAGTGGTCAACAAATATATCTGCAAGTACTGTTTTATAGAAGTTCCTAACAAGTGCTGTTAGATCAGCCCCAAGGGGACTTTGTCAAGACTGGGAAGCTCAAAATGTGAACTTTTTAAAATGAGTTGCACATCATTTTCCTCCCAAAGCACATAGAGCTACTTGACTAGGTTTCATTGTTCTCATTAGCATTCTGAGAAGCTAAGGAAACTTAAGCACTCTCCACCTAGGAGTACTTCCAAGCTTTCATAGGTAACTCTACCAAAATAAATCAGTGTACATGCAGCTGCTATACAGAGTTCTTCAATAACAGCTCAGTTTTTGCAGACAAATTATAAAAAATGAATCAACTTACAGCACAAACATGTTTCATCCAGTGTCCATCAGCAACCTCGCAATAACAACAAATCAATGCACAGAATAGAAAAGATATTTTGGAAACAGGATTTAGTTTCAAGCTTTCAGGGAACTATTAGGCAAAATTAATTTTGAACACAGAGCTGAGGTAGTTATTTTGTACAATTCCCAGCAGTCCCTTGACATGATCCTTTTAGGGCTCTAAAATGTAAAAAGAGACTAATGAGCTGGTAAAACCATGTGACACAAGTAGCAGGTTGGAGCCAATAACTCCTGAAGACCTGATTTGCATATACTGTAACGTATCTGTTTCTTGTATTTTAGAGTGCCTTCTTGTACTGCTAAGAAGGGCTGTAGGTTTTCTGAGCCAAAGAATAATTATGAATGGATTTTTAGTTGTCTTTCCTTTTTTTAAAAAGTTGCAGCTCCTGTCAAAGAAATGACTAAACAGCTTGACACAATTGTCTTCAGGATTTATTCTCTTCACGGCACCCTTACAAAACTACCAATATTCAAAAAGAACACTTCCCTGACACCTTCTTGCACTTTGAACCATCACTGGGATCTGAGAACCCAGATGACCTCCTATTTCTTGAATCACCAGTGATATCAACACTTCAATTCAAAACTGAGCTATTAGCTGTGTTGAGAATACACGAGGCAAAAATAGTTCACCCGATTCTCCTGAAGCTGACTCACTTTACAGCAGGGGTGGGCAAAATGTGGCCCATGGGCCAGGTGCGGCCCGCCAGGCCATTCTATCCAGCCCACGGGGCCCCTAAAAAATTTAGAAAATTAATATTTATCTGCCCCTGGCTGCCTGTCATGCGGCCCTCAATGGCTTGCCAAAACTCAGTAAGTGGCCCTCCACCCAAAATAATTGCCCGACCCTGCTTTACAGTGACATTAAAGACCCAATTGCCAACACACAGGAAGCAAAAATGCTGAGTAAGAAGGAACATTTCTACATAGTCATTTTTCTGACCATAATTGCACTTTAAACTCACTAGCATGACCTTTTCTCATTAGATCTTATTAATATTTACCAATACTTGAGCCTTTTCAGGGAACACCCCACTTTGATAACTGCCAGCATATACCTCCTCCTTTTTATAGCTTGCCTAAATGCAGAAAATGGTATAGATACCTTATCTATTTTTTATGATTTCTTGGTAGAGAATTTAATTTTTATTTTGATCAGCACTCTTGGTTATGACTGGACATTTTGTTAAGTGTAAAATGAGATACTGAACAACAGAAACTTTGTTTTCTTAACTGCTGTGTGTATGTAGAAGGCTGCCTATGACATAATGTGAGATTTTATTGTTGTTTTTAATAAAATGCAGTTGTCAGCTAATTAAGTTGTGGTCACATTAAACTCCTTAACAGGAATGCTGATTACAATGCCATGAAACAGACTGTCACTTAACCCTTGAAGAGCTAAAGCAGCCTCCACATAAGGTGATGTGTAAAAAGTTGGCCTTACCTGTGCCGACTTTCATACCTGGGCCCACAGCAGCCTGAGCCACTGTGGCGGAGTACCTTTGGTGCCTGCCACTTTAAGGTTTGAGAGCAGGGCAGCAGGGCAGCCTGCAGGTGTGGGCCAGCCTGAATTAGGGTCACATGACCATGGGAGGATTCTGGGATTGGAAGAGGGGGCAGAGCAGCCTTCATTTTAACCCAGGCCCTCAGTTGGAACAGTAGTCTGCTGCTGGCAGCTGAAAGAGCAATGCCTGGCTGAGCTTGAAACATTTTGGAGGTCAGGGCAGGAGCTGTGGGGATGGCAGAAGGCTCCTGGGTATGACAGAAAACTGCTGGGGAAGGGTTGTCTGGTGGGCCTGTCTGTGGTGGGACAGTCCCCCAGAAATGCCAAGCCAGTTACCTCCCTGGTGAAAGGCAGGTAGGAGTGCCTCAAATCCCCAGCCCCTACAGCCTGGTGGGTTACCCTGAGCTAGGGACAGGTATGGGGCCAGGCACAACTAGAGAGAGGCACCTGATCCCATAAGGTGAAAGACCCCTGATTGCCCCAGTGAGGGGGCAGGAGCATGTGGAGGCCTACATGGAGTAGGGTCCATGCTGGCAGCCTGAAGCGCTGTGCATGAGAGGGGCCAGTGGCTGAGTCCAGCCTGGAGCAAGGCATAAGGCTATGGGTCACGTAGAGTAGGGTCTGTGAGAAGATGGCCTCAAGTGCTATGTATATCCCTGCTGGAGAGTAAGTAGGCAAGCCCAAAGTCCTGCGTAAAGCAGGGCACAAGGGGGACCTGAAGTGCCGTGTGGGGTAAGACAGATCGAGAGTGGCCGGGAAGGGGACAGCATGCAAGAGGCCCTGTGAATGGTATGAAAGAGGCCCGGAGAAGGGCAAAGTACGTACATTGAATGTTAGAGGCCCTGCAAGGGACAGAGTTTGGCCTAGCCATGGGCCAGAGCTATCATCAACTTACGTTCCCATCTGCAAGGCATAGGACACAATATGGAGAGGTCAGAGTAGTGTGGAACACCCTTGTCATCAGGGCAAATAAATGGGCAGCCTCCTGCCTGACATCCTAAAGGGTTCGTACACTTTCCAACGGATGCTACTCCCCTGACTGCAGTTGAATTCCACCAGTTTTCACCATAACAGGATTTAACTCAATGTCTGCACAATTCCATGAGTTATTTCAGTAATTAAGGTTAAGTGATTTGACAAAGGCCATTTAGAAGTCAGTGGCAGATTTGTACCTCCTACCTTATACTCTGCAAGGAACTCTGTGATCTGGGTCCAGGCAAAATCATATTTCTTAAAAGTTAGAGTAACCTTTAGAACAAGGCTGCCCAACTGCTATGGCACTGAGGGCCACAAACCCCATAGCCCAGACCAACAGCAGCCATATACCTCTGAGCTGCACCACCAGGTTGGGCCAGGTACACCCTGGGCTGCATGCTATATGGATGCACACTTCTGACTGCGGCACCATGTGCCTGTGTGGAGGCCTCCCCAACAGCTACACCACCCATCCACACCACCCCAGGATCACCCTCACATCTCCAAGATGTGCTGCACCAAACTGCCCTAACCCCTGGGCTACAAACAGGAAGCTGAAGCTGCTGGAAGGACAGAAGGGCCCAGAGACTCCTGATGCAGTTTCAGTCTAAGCAAGGGGAGGAGAGTAGCAGCTTGCCAGAAGCCCAGGGGCCACAACTTAACCCTTCACAGGAGACATGGAGCTCATGGTCTGCCTTCTTTAGGATATCAACACACAATTTTATATAAGGACAGGCCTCAACACAAATCAAAAACCAACTTTATTTACAGTCATTCAGCCTTGGCAGGCAGCAATATCAGTAACAGATTTTCCTGCGTGTACATGGGGCCCCAGATATCTCTAAGGGATCCTCACAATTAAGAGGGTATTATTCATGAAACAGGAACTGAATGCCACAGCAGACTTATTTTTCTTGGGTATGCTTTCTTTCTCTTGGTTGTCTTCAACTCTGAGTTCCTGGGCTCCCCCCAGCCCTGCCCCCTCCCTTCTGTTCAGCTTTGGCTATTTTAGGCTAGTCCCCCCCCCTAGTCCAAGTAAATGTTAAAAGGATTTCAGGCTGAGACTTATTTCTGTTTGGGATCTGGTCATCTGGACAAGGCTTTACTGTTTGTTTATCAAAAGTTATGATCCACTGAAATGTAAATCCACTTTCATCCCTATAATTCCTCTCCAGGCAGAAATAACCCTTTGTTGCAGTTCCATCTCTATTCACTTGGTTGAATAGTTAGAGAGAGCCTGGTAAAGAGCTTAATTAACTCCCACATCATCATCTTGACAAGGGGGTAGGTATTGTGCCTGGCTGATCAATTTTCCATAAAGGTCTACATGGCCTTTTAGCAAGAATGCCAGCACTAGCTTCACTCTGCTGCTACTCCATAGGCTCATGAGACCTGATTAAAAGTGCAGTCAGTTGTTTCTAGCTATACATAAATGTATCCCAGCTTGCAACATTTCTGCTTTGATTAGCTTTTTTTTTTTTTTAAAGTATCTGTGAAACAGTTTTCCTCTGCTCCAGGATTTCTTGACAACTTCTGTACACTTCAACCAAGCAGTCCAGACGTGGCTTGGAGCTCTAGAGATCAAGTTAAGAAACAGAGTCAGACACTAAGCTGGCTATGGAAGAGTTAAAGAGCATTCACCATCATATACAGTAAAATCTGTAAGTTGAAGAAAAGTGGGGAGACCGCTGGCATAGGGGCATGGATACACAAGGAACTCAATGGCAAGAATCTATTCTTAGTGGCTTCATCATTTTGCTTTAGGATAAGAAAGAAAAAACTCCCCTCTTAAACACATAGCTAGAGATGGTCCAGCAGATGCTAAGGTGGACTGAGGCAGGACAGAGGTGATAGAAATTCATGACTATTGCCTCTGTTGTACTTGCTTTGTGGTTAATGGACTTCAATGCTCAAGGTGCTTGGTGCAGTCACTGTCATCAGTAGGACATTCACTCCATTCTTTAAGTTATTGCGATGAGATGGTTGAAAGCTTACATACTCAAAGTCTAGAATATTTAAATGGATAGCTTATAGGTTCTGTGGAAATTAACTCCCTTGTACAAGTAGTATTCTGTATCGTCAGGTTCAATTTAATATCCCAGGGCATGGCTACAATAGTCATGAAAGGCACAATTTTGAACTTCCTAATCTCAGCAATAATACAGCAGTAACATTTTTCACCTTTAAATTCCTCAGCTTTTCAGCAATAAAATAATAGAGTTTGTTGGAGACTCTCAAATTGCTTTGCAGACATTAAGGCCCACAATACCCTGCAAGATGGACAAAGATCTCTTTTATTAATGAATAAACTGATGTTATTCAGAAGACCAGCCAAGGGCTTTAGCTAAACTGAACCTTGCTAGAAGAAGGGGTAATTGTTAAGCTACAAAAGTTGTGCTTACTTACACCATGGAGTAATTTGCCGGGGTAGCTTAGTACCAGGTCAGAGAAAAGGAAGACAGAAAAAGACTGAATACGCTAATACATATACGTGGTACAACCCCAAAATCAGTATTAGTCATTTGGTAATAAGATGATGGAGAACACATGATGCAAAGTCATCAGCATTTACAAAATTTACAGGAAATCCAGAAGGACCTGGCTGACAAGACACAACATGGATGAGATGGAAACTGAATTTTGTATAACTTTGTTTCGATTAGGACCAAAACGACAAATGAGCTCACAAGCTGCTACTCATCTTTAATAGGAAGTTACAGCCCACAAAGACAGGACCTGACAAATACAGTAGTACTTTGCAGTTCAGTTCCTGCATCACATCTTTATAATGCAGAACAGGACTATTGCAACCTGCTTCATAACTTAGGTATGGCCCTTGAGTTAGAATCATAGAACAATTAGGGTTGGAAGGACCTCAGGAGGTCATCTAGTCCAACCCCCTGCTCAAAGCAGGACCTTCCCCAACTAGATCATCCCAGCCAAAGCTTTGTCTAGGTGGGTCTTGAAAATCTCCAAGGATAGAGATTTTACCATCATTCCAAGATAGATGGCCAGTGGCTCTGCAATCACATCAGCCAACTCCCTCAGCACCCTTGGGTGCATCCCATCTGGTCTCATGGACTTTTACATGTCCAGCTTTTCTAAACAGTCTCCAACCTGTCCTTTCACCACTGAGGACTGCTTACCTCCTCCCCTAATTGTACTACCCGGTGCGGTAGTTTGGGAGCTGACCTTACCTGTGAAGATTGAGGCAAAAAAGGCATTGAGCATTTCAGCCTTTTCTGCATCCTCTGTCAACAAGGTTGCCTCCCCAACATGTTCCCTGATCGTCCTCTTGCCACCAATATACTTGTAGAAACCTTTCTTGTTACCCTTCACATCCCTTGCTAGCTGCAACTGCAAGTGCACTTTGGCCTTCCTGACTTCATCCCTGAATGCCTGAGCAATGCTCTTATACTCCTCCCTGGTTGTTTGTCCATGTTTCCACTTCTTTATAAGCTTCCTTTTTGTGATTTAGTTGACTGAAGAGTTCCCTGATAAGCCAAGCTGGTCTTCTGCCATACTTGCTAGTCTTCCTGCGCATCGGGATGGTTTGTTCCTGCACTCTCAGTAAGACTTCTTTAAAGTACAGCTAGCTCTCCTGGACTCCTCTCTCCCTTAGTTTGGCTTCCCAGGGGAACCTGCCCATGATTTCCTAAGCGAGTCAAAGTCTGCTTTTCTGAAGGTGAGAGCCCTTACCTGCTGCTGTCCATCCTTCCTTTCCTCAGGATCCTGAACTCAATTATCTCATGGTTACTGCTGCCCTAGTTGCCATCCACTACTACAACATTCCCCACCAAGTCTTCTGTTTGTGAGCAGCAGGCTCCAGCATTTGCACCAGGAACTGGTCCCTAACACTCTACAGAAACTTGCTGGATTGCCTGTGCACTACTGTATTGCCCTCCCAGCAGATGTCAGAATGACTGATGTCCCCCATGAGAACCAGGGCCTGCTATTGGGAAACTTCTGCCAGCTGTTTGAAGAAAGGCTCATCCACCACCTCCTCCTGGGTCTGATGGTCTATAGCAGACCTCCACCATGACATCCCTCTTGTTGCTTTCCCCTCTGACCCTAACCCAGAGACTCTCAACAGGCCTGTCTCCAGTTTCATACTGGAGCTCTGAGCAATCATACAGCTATTTTACCTAAAGTGCAACTCCTCCTCTTCTCCCCTGCCTGTCCTTCCTGAACAGTTTGTACCCATCCATGACACTGCTCCAGTCAAGCAAACTCCCACCAAGCATCTGTTATTCTAATCATGTAATTCTAATGTTATAAAAGCCTTAAATCTGTCTGTCCATAATGCTTTATTTGTACTGACAAACAGCCAATCAGAGTGTGAAGAAGCATTCGGACAGGTGGCAGGCAACACACCACCATGGAGGCAGTGGTAACAGAGCTGTCAGAACGGGGTAGGGGTGGGCAGCAGCACTGGCCTCACCCCCCATGGCAATGATGGAGCGGGCAGGCAGAGAAAGAACAAGGCCACCAGACCTGGCCTTGCTCTCTCCCCCTGCCCTTGCTCCTTGGAGGTAATGGTGGCGGTGGCACGGGGAGAGCTGGGTAGGGATGCCGCAGGGTAGGGGGTGGTGTGGCAAGGCCACTGGTGCTGGCCTTAGCCTGCCCTTCCCCACTTCCATCATCATCCCCTGCAGGGCCAAGACGGTGGCAGTGGGGGGGGAGGAGCAGGCCCGATGCAGGGAGGGCGGGGAGGAACAACAGCTGCACCGTGGCCGCAGCAGCGGTTCTGGGGGAGGGGAGGGGAGGAGTAGGCCCAGGCCCAACTCGGGGGGTGGGAAGCGACCCTGAGCGGGGGAAGAAGCTGGCCCACTGTCGTGGGGGAGGGGCACAGCGGGTCTGGCCCTATGCACAGCAGCTGGGGGAGGGGAAGTTTTTTCATAGATTTCATAGACATTTGGGCTGGAAGGGACCCCAGAGGATCATTGAGTCCAGCCCCCCACCCCAGGGGCAGGAAATCAGCAGGGATCATAGGATCCCAGCAAGATAAGCATCCAAATGTGTTTCGAACGTGTTCAAAGTGGAAGCTTGAACCGCCTCAGGTGGCAGTCTGCTCCAAACCTTGGGGGCTCGAACAGTGAAGAAGTTCTTTCTTATGTCCAGCCTGAACCGGTCACAGTGGGGTTTGTGACCGTTCAATCTTGTCATCCCTTGGGGGGTTCTGGTGAACAGTTGTTCCCCCAGATCCTGGTGAGCACCCCGATAAGCTTATAGTGGCCACCAGATCACCCCTGAGCCTGCGCTTTTCCAGGCTGAATAGCCCCATTGCTCTCAGCCTCTCATCATACGGTCTGTTTTCCTGCCGTCTGATCATGTGCGTGGCTCTCCTCTGCACCCTCTCAAGCTTCTCCACATCCTTTTTGAATTGTGGAGCCCAAAACTGGATGCAATACTCCAGCTGCGGCCTCACCAAAGCCGAGTACAATGGGAGAATGACGTCCTGGGACCTGCTTGAGAAATATCTATGAATGCAAGCCACCATTTTGCTCACTTTACTAGCCGCAGCATCACACTGAAGGCTCACGTTCATCTTGTGGTCAACCATGACCCCCAAGTCCCTCTCATCTGTAGAGCTAACTAGTGTAGCACTGCCAAGCCTGGTGCAGGTTTTTCCTCTCAAGGTGCATTTTTCGGTGTTAAATACCATCAGGTTCTCGTCTGCCCATTTCATAAGTCTGTCCAGATCCGCCTGGATCACCCTCCTGTCCTCAGGTGTGGATGCTTTACCCCAGAGTTCGGTGTCAGAAGCGGACTGGCCAAGTTCGCCGATGACACCAATGTCCACATCATTGATGTAGATGTTAAACAGTGTAGGCCCTAGGACAGAGCCTTGTGGGACCCCACTAGTTACAGCACACCAAGACGATTGGCTCCCGTTGACCACCACCCTCTGGGTCCTACCGCAGAGCCAGTTCCCCATCCAGCGGATCGTGGTGACGTCAAGGCTGCAGTTAGCCAGTTTAACCACGAGGTGATCGTGGGATACCAGATTGAAGGCTTTTTTAAAGTTGAAGTATGTGACATCGATCTCTTCCCCTTTATCCAGGTGATAGGTCACCTGGACATAAGAGGAAATGAGATTGGTCAAGCAAGACCTACCCGCAACAAACCCATGCTGGGTATCCCTCGGGATATAGCCTTCAGCTAGCCTGTTAAGGATGGCCTCCTTGATAATCTTTTTCAAGACTTTCCCCAGGATAGAGGTCAGGCTGATGGGCCTGTAGTTTGCTGGATCTACTTTCCTCCCTTTCTTGAAGATAAGGATGACACTGGCCCTCTTCCAATCATTGGGCACTTCACCAGAGCACCAAGAACTCTCGAAGATCTGTGCCAGGGGCTGAGCTATGATGCTTGCCAGCTCCCTGAGTACCCTTGGGTGTAACCCATCAGGGCCGGCTGACTTGAAGGTATCCAGCCTGTTGAGGTGTTCCTTCAAGAGGTCAGCTTTGATGGAGAGAAAGGAATCTCCCTCACCTGGGCCTCCTTGACCCATAGTGGGCAGGGCTGCCCCATGGGACTGACGGAAAACTGACGCAAAGTACCCATTTAGCAAGTTCACTTTTTCCTGGATGTCAGTTGCCCCATCTGGTTTAGCAGGGGTCCAATGTTGCCCTTGCTTTTCCTCCAATTCCTCACATATCTGAAAAAGGACTTTTTATTTTCCTTGATATTTGTAGCTAGCTGGAGTTTCATCACAGCCTTGGCTTTCCTGGTTTGCTCTCTGCAAGTCCAGACTAATGCAGAGTATTCTTCCTTGGTGATGGTTCCAGTCCTCCATCTTTTATAGGTCTTCCTTTTAAGATGCAGGAGGTCTGCCAGTTCCCTGGAGAGCCAAGGGGGCTGCTGTGCCCTCCTGCTGCCTTTCCTCCGAGATGGGATGGACTTTGCTTGCGCATCCAGGATTGCTCCCTTGAGGAGCAACCACTCGTTCTGAATTCCCTTCTCCATTGGGTTGTGGCCTTTTAGGGCCTCTCTGACAAGCCTCCTTAGCTTGTCAAAGTCACCTTTCCTGAAGTCAAGGACTTTTGTACAACTGACTGACTTGCCAGCTTTATGGCAGATAGTGAAGGTGATCAGTTCATGATCACTACAACCCAGCTTCCCCTTGATTGTTAGGTTGCCAATTAGGTCATCCCCGGTTGCCAGTACGAGGTCAAGCAGTGCTTTACCTCTTGTCAGCCCACAGACCTCCCACGTCAGACAGAGGTCATCCACATATGAGAGAAAGCTTTGCAACCACTCGGATTTAGCCGAGTGCTCCTCCCATGAGATATCTGGGTAGTTAAAGTTTCCCATGACAACCATACATCGGAACTGTGTGGCCTCAGCCAATTCCCTGGTGAACTCCTGGTCGAGGTCCTGACTTTGGGTAGGGGGTCTGTAGTTGACCCCCACCATAGTATCCCCTGTGCCGTGTTCCCCACAGATTTTAACCCAGAGGGTCTCAAGTCATCCACCATGGGTGCCAATGTCAGCTTGCAGAGACATGTAGCTTTTCTTGACATAGAGAGCTACGTCCCCATCCCTTTTGTCCACTCGATCCCTCCTGTACAGGGTATAGCCATCTATACCTGTGGTCCAGTCATGGGCGGAGTCCCACCAGGTCTCTGTTATCCCAATGACATCATAGTTATTTGCATTCAGGAGGAGAACAAGTTCTTCCTGTTTATTCCCCAGGCTCCTGGCATTTGTGTATAGAGTAAGCCTCTTCCCAATGTTGGGCCCGGGCCCACTCCTCCACCACCCTCGCATCATTCCTGAGCCCATTCCTCCCATCTCCCTGCCGCCATCACATTGGCCTGGGCCTGCTGCAGCGGCTAGGCTTCTCCCCACCCTCAGGCCTGGTCCTCCCCAACCCCCGCCACTATGCTGGGGAGAGGAGGAGCGGTCCTGGTCCCCAAGCAGCGGGAGGGAAGTGGGGAGTGGGCCCAGGGGTGGGGGGCATGGGGCTCCATCCCCACCCCCATCATTCTTGATGGGCAATTGGCTAGTAACTCTATGACTGTGCAATGACTTCCAATTCTTCCTGCAAGTTACCAGAGCAACACTGATAGAGTCAAATTTGGGCAGTAAACCCTTACTAAGATTCAGGGGTCCCTGGCTTTGCCCATGACCCAGCAAATAGATGCAGCTGGTAAGTTCTACACCTAGGTTTTCACTGCTAAGTGACTATTATGGAAAATAGCTGATATAGGTAAGTGTACCACCATCAAGGACTATAAAGGAAATCTGAATGACACTTCCTTTTATTGATGTTGAATATACTATATCAATACTGAAGCTGAGGTATATATCCTATTATGCTGAAGTGCTCTTCACCAAGAGACCATATTACCATATTATGGCTACTTCGTGTTAGCCTTTGTTTCTCAACTTTATCCTAAGCCAACACATACAAGAGCTGCAAAACATCTGCATGGTCCAAGTATTACTTCTGAAGAACAAATAGACTACTCTTACTTTCTGGCATTAAAACTGCACCTTTCAAGTAAGGTTCTCAAAGCATTTGACAAAGAATGTTACCCATCCACATTTTGCTGATAGGCAAACTGTGGGACTCCGAGGTTCAGTAATCTTCCCTCCACCCCCTGCTCCCAAGGCACGCAGCAAATCAATCAGAATGTGGATTAAAATCCAGGTGTCCTGCATTTAAGTTCCATAACCTAATCATTAGCTTACATTACCACATATGTGTTTTTCCTGCTATGTTTAACTACAAAACAGCAATTTTCATCACACTCATCCAGCAATGTGCCTGAACTCTTGCCCTGAAGCATCCACCTTTAGGAAAGGGGATTTCAGACTCCATGGTCCTTGGCCTCTGCTAGTAATGTCAACAAGAGGATGAGAAGTGGACTGAAACCACCAATTCATTTCACACAATCATTGAATAGAGGTCAAAGTATAATGACTTTCTGTTACTACTGACCCAAGGCCAGATTAAAACCAACCAAGAGGTGAAAGGTTTTGTATCCCATTCCTAACCTCCTGAGTTATTCAGTCCCAATGATTTTATGACTTTTGAGCTCCCAAAACAGCACCACAGTATAAAGTCCACCTAAAAACTATTTATGTAAATAGGTAAATGTTGCCAATGGCATCTTAAAAGAACAATAGGTCAGTTCAGTGCAGAAGTGTTAACTGGCTTAGTGATGTGGTAAATTATAGTCTCTAAAGATGGCAACATTTAGAGAAAAAGTAGTGAAACACCAGTTAGCACTTACTGTTCCTCTAAAAGTGCATATTACAGTGTCAACTTTATAAAGTTGGAAATTCCTTAGGAGCTGGATTTCAAATCAAAATAACTCTTTTTTCAACTTCCTTTGAAATACCATGAATGTAATATAGCTCAGAGCTAGGTTAGGTGAAAAAGAAGTCCCAAAAATGTGAGCAACCCATTAGCACTTGCCAGGCCTTGTTGCAGCTCTGACCATATTCAGATGCCAGGATTCTGAATGGAGCTGCGTGGAATTCACTGGTTGCAGACAGTTCAGCAAATTCTTTTCCCTGCCTTGGTTCCATGAGGCGTAATTCATCTATACCCATTAATATCTTTGAAATCAGGGCAGAATCAGGAACAGGTATTGCTGAATATGTAATAAATGGAATTTACCTGTAAGCACATAGCCATGGACTAATGACGTTCAGTGATGTATCAGAAAGTATGACTAAAACTAATAGTAACAGGTGATTTTTGCTGCGTACAGAGAACTTTACACCCAATATTCTAAGATGTGAGGTATTACTGCTAAGATATTTATGTTGCTGTGGGGCCCTAGCAGTACCAAACAAGGAATAGGATCCATTGTGTTAGGTGCTGTATTGACACCAGGTGAATGTCCTGCTCACAATCCAAGTTATATAGAGCCACAACAGAGAGCTCAAACTACGTAACTGGAGAGGAAAAGAAAGGCAAGGTAACAGTAAAAGGAAAAAGTTGTTATCTGAAACAAATTACCAGAGGTTTCAGCTCACAACTTCTAATTCTGATGCCCTTGAATATCAATGGGCAAGAAATAATAATATAACTTAGTTATACCACAATGCTCCTTTAATATAATCTTTGGTACAGACAGCTGAAAGAGACTCTACTCAGATGCTACAGAGCCCCTTGGGTGGTAGCACTGTGTGAAGTTTCAGCCTTAACTACTCCAAAATCAAGGTCTTCAGCACAGCTGTATGAGGCTCATCACTTTTGGTTCACAGACAATCAGTGAATTTTTTCTTGGTTCAGCTTTGCACATGTCCCTAATGTCCATGACAGACAAAAAGGTGTTTTCCCAACACTAAGTTCTGTGAGTCCTTACACTTCCTGTGAAGTGCTGCAGGAATGAGGTCTCTGAGGCACGTCCAAGAAAAGGCAGCAGTAATTCACTGTGTGAAAGATTATGGAATGAAAAAAGCTGAGAACCACGCATATACATGAGCTAAAAATTACCTGAAACTTTCCACAATCCAACTGGACTCACCTGAAAGAGTGGCACCACTTCAGACACGCTTTGTGGATCCAGAGGGTCTCGGAGAAGTATACACAGGTAATAGATAACTTTTTGCTGTAAAAAAATAAAATCAACAAATGTTATCAGAGTGTCCCTTACGTTATCATTAGAAGAGGATCTGGTTCAATTAAACTGGGGTAGGACATCTTCTTGAGATGACTTAGTATCCACAATTAAGATTTACAAGAACAATGTATTTTGCTGACAAGGATGCACAAAGTGTGTCCAAGAGGTGTTTTTTTCTTGCTTGCTATTTATGTTTTACCTTAGAAAGATCAGAAATGTCTTAACCCTATTCACTTTAATTGAAAGGGTGATGGTGATGTTTTTTTTGACAGACACTTCTTTCTCCAGAGTGTTCATCAAATACTGAGGTTCAATAGATACAACCTTCCTCCCTCCAGTGTTTAAGTGTGGCTAAAAACTCCCTTACTCTTACTATCATTTCACTAGTTCTCCTGTTATTATGGGGTTTGCTTTTCTTCTAAAATCACATCATGTTTGAACACGGCTGCAAAGATTTGTTCTGTCCTACAATGACTATGAAAATGTTGTCAGTGACATCACATGAGCGAACTCAGTTCTTCATGGTAGTGTTCAAATGCAGTAAAATGCAAAATACTGCGATGAAAACAAGATCATAGACATCAATTAGCCTTTTTTAAGGCAAATATGACCAATTTTAAAGATGTGCCAGGCTTCTTTCTCCACCAAAAGAAAACAAATAGAGTCCATGCTCAATGGTTTCTCCCTTTGCAGGACACCTTTAAGATCTGTAAGGTAGTGCTAAGTACTCCAGGGGGTTTCTCCTTCACTTTCCAGCAGACTTCTTGGATATCTCCTTTCAATACAACAGCAGTCTTCACAGAAAGTGTGGGGGGAGAAGAAGGGGAAGTGTAGTTAAAATACTTTTCAGAAGAAAATGGAAATTCTCAGGTATTTTACCTCAGGCAGAGATCTGTTAGCTACTCACAAGCCAGGCACAACTAGATATAGTCTGGATTTGAAGGGAAGATCTTCAAGGAAATCCAGGGCAGTGGAAATGCTGTGCAGTATTGTATCTAATTATATTTTATCTCAAAACACCACAAGAGCCACTAAATGCAGCGCATAGCAATGCTACACAAAAGCTCAAAAGCAAAATGGTTGGTATTTGAAGAAGTGCCCCTCAAGCCCTTGAAGCACCTTGCCCTTGCCTGTTTATAGGGAGGCATTAAGGCACCTCTCCATAAGCAGGGGTGTAGGCTGTAGCCGTATTGGTCTAAGGACATAGACAGACAAGGTTCTTTGGGTGACTCTGATATCTTTTACTAGACCAACTTAAACAGATGGAAAATAGATGGAAAAAAATGTTTAGCAAGCTTAAGTTGGTCTAGTAAAAGATATCAGATTCACTCAAAGAACCTTGTATCCATAAGCAGGGAACTCAGGTGGCTTCCCCCTCAACCACAGCTGTCTCCTGCTTTTCCCATTCAGCCAGACTCATTCTTGCTGTCAGAGGGGATGCTCCTGGCTGAGCAGAGAAAACAGTGCTTTTCCCACTCACCCAAAACTACCTTAAATCATTCCTTCTCCTGCACAGTCAAGGGTGGGACAAGGGGTGACGTGCGTTTCACCCAATGAAGCAGATTGGTTGTGTTGCGACAACATTGTGGCAGAGATGATATGCCTTACTTGACGATGACTTTTCCTTAAGTCTCCAGCTCCACTTCTACATTATAGAGCACTGGTGTTGCAGCCTTCTAGAATACCTGCCCCTCCCTTCCCTTCACCCACACCTGAAACAAGAACAATTTTGTCTGTTTGCATACGAGATTTTAAATCTGAAAGAAACACTAAGAAATTGGGAAAAGCCTGATTTTCCAGAAGCGTTAAAAAAAAAAATTGAAAGAACAGAAAAACAACATGAAATATACTGTGCTCTGACTTTTAATATATAAAATATCTCGGGTGTGTCTCAGAACTATTGAGCAGCACTAAGGACTAAAGCCTGTCAACGGCTTTACATCAAGACTGAACCTGGTCTTTGTTTGCTCATTTAAACTCTCTCCAGCAGATTTCACAAAGGAATCAATGACAGAATAAGAAAGAGAAAAGGTATAAAAAAAAAAATGTGTTGATCAAATAATCAGAGAGAAACAGGGCTAGAAGAGACCAAAGGAGGTCTGTTAGTCCACTCCATTGCTCAAGACAGAAGCATCACTATTCAAACCATCTCAGCCAAATGTTTGTCTAACCTGCCCTTAAAACCTTCTACTGACAGTTTCTTCAGTCTCTCTAGGCAATTTGTTCCAGTGCTTAGCCACCCGCAGAAGTGGAAAGTTCTTCCTAATATCTAACTTAAATCTGCCTTGTTGCAATTTAAACCCATTAATTCTTGCCCTGTTCCTTATGGTCATAGCAAACAATTATTGCCACCTCCTTTTTTGTATTTGAACAATCCTATTCATATCAAATCCCTCCTCAATCTATGCTTCTCTGGACTATCTCAGTTCTTCCAACCCTTCCTCAGATGTCATGTTTTCCAGACCTCAGCCATGTTTGTTGCTCTTTGCTAGGCTCCTTCCAATTTGTCCATGTCTTTCTAGAAGTGCAGTACCCAAACGGGACAAAGTACTCCAAGTGAGCTCTCATCAGTACTGCAGAATCCCTTCCAGACTTACATGCCATGTTCCTATCAATATGTCTTAGTATGCTATCAGTTTTTTGCAACAACATAAATTTCTGACTCACAGTTTGCAATCCACTAACCCCCCCATGTCCTTTTCTGTACTACTGCAGCTTAACCAGTCATTCCCCAGTTTGTATTTGTACATTTGACTGTTCCACTTTAAGTGCAGTACTCGGCACTTGTCCATTCTGAACTGCATCTTAATATTTCAAACCTTTTTTCCCAGTACATCAAAGTAATTTTGTATCTTAACCCTGTCCTCCTAAAAACCT
The DNA here is from genome assembly GCF_052110815.1 of Crocodylus siamensis. Classification (NCBI taxonomy): domain Eukaryota; kingdom Metazoa; phylum Chordata; order Crocodylia; family Crocodylidae; genus Crocodylus; species Crocodylus siamensis. The sequence continues at coordinate 223,269,129 of NC_143396.1, read as the reverse complement.
ACTACCCCACCCAGTTTTATGTCATCTCCAAATATACCTCATCTACACTCAATTTCATCCTCCAAGTCATTAATTAAGATATTGAACAGGACTAAACCCAAAACAGATCTCTCCTCACAGTCTGACATTGAGCCATGGATGACTATTCTTTAAGCACAATGAACCAAATTCTAATGCACTCATCCCATAACCGTTTCATATAAGCAATACTTATTTAGCTTGCTTATAAGAATGTCATGGGAGACAATGTTAAAGACCTCACTAAAGTCACTCCATTGCTCCTGTCAACTTGTCATCATTGGTTTCACTACGAAGAAGTTGTTTCTGACACTATCCAAGGACCTGCTGGACTGTCTAAGCCAGTGATTCTCAACCAAGGAGCTGCATCACCCCCTGGGGTGCCTTGAGGAATCCAGTGTTAAAAACACTATCCTGCTGTGGTCTGTCCAAGTTCTCTACGACAGAAAAACTGGCCTATTTTTTCCATAGGCAAGAAACAAGTGAAAACAAAAAGCTGGCATTTGCCTATGGGTACTTTTAGTTTAATGAGAGAAGGGTGCCTTGAACCAAAAAGGTTGAGAACCACTGGTCTACGCACTGATCTGTTATTACCTTCCCAGCAGATGTCACAGTAACTGAAGACCCCTGCAAGCACCAGGTTGAAGAATTTTGATACTTTAGTTAGCTGTTTAAGGAGTCTTGACTACTACCTCCTACCAAAGGAAGCTAAGCCAGCCTTTGCCTCCTAGTCGGGCAGCTCATCTATTTCCCCCCCCACCCTGCCATGACACATTACCTCTCCTGTTTTTTTCCTTTCAACTTAACCCAGAGACTTTCTCACTTTATTCTGGACTACTGATCAGGAATACATATCTTTAATATACGTAAGCAATGCTTCCCCCTTTTTTTCCCCTGCCTGTCCTTCTTGAACCAGTTATATGTATCCATACCCACATTTCAGTCATGTGGACTAGCCCATCAACTCTCAATTGTCCAAACTAGATAATAATTTTGTGTGTGTATGAAGACTTCTAGTTCTTCAACACCAGGCTCCATGTAGACTGTGACCAAAACCAGACAGGGCTGGTTATGAAGCTTGTCACTAGGAGAGGTGGGGAGGAAAAGAGAATTAAGACAGCAGATGAATACTCACGATTCTTACTTTGCAGCTGACTCCAAGCTGTGGGGAGTAATAGATACACTAGAGGAAAGGGCTAGGATTCAGAGAGACCTCAGCAAATTGAAGAACTGGACCAAAAGAAGTCTCATGATGTTCAATAAGGACAAGTGCAAAGTCCTGCACTTAAGGACAGAACTATCCCATGCACCAGTACAGACTGGGGACCAACTGGCTAAGCAGCAGCTCTGGAGAAAAGGACCTGGGTGTTACAGTGGACAATAAGATGAATAAACGAACAGTGTGTCCTTATTGTGAAAAAGGCTAACCACAAATTGGACTGCATTAGTAGGAGCATTGCCATCAGATAGAAGGAAGTGATTATTCCCCACTGTTCAGCACTGGTGAGGCCACATCTGGAGTACTGCGTCCAGTTTTGGGCCCCCTCATTACAGAAAGGCTGTGGACAAATTCCAAAGAGTCCAGCAAAGGGCAATGAAAATGGTGTGGGGACACATGGCTTCTAAAGAGAGACTGAGGGAACTAGGCTTATTTAGTCTGAAGAAGAGAAGACTGAGGGGGAACTTAATACCAGCCTTCAACTACCTGAAGGGGGGCTCCAAAGAGGATGGAGGTAAACTGTTCTCAATGGTGGCAGATGACAGAACAAGGAGCAATGGTCTCAAGTTTCAGCAAGGGTAGTTTAGATTAGCTACTAGGAAAAACTCTCTCGCTGGGAAGGTAGTCTGGAACGATACAGCTGGGGATGGTCCTGCTCTGACCAGGGGGTTGGACTAGATGACCTCCTGAGATCCCTTCCAACCCTAATTTTGTGTAATTCCATACATGCAAGAATTTCAAGCATTGACAACAAAATTTGACTATTTCAATGTTAAAACATTTCCCATGTCCCTAAACATAAAGACATGAGAAAACATGCTGGACATTATACAAAAGAAACACGGCACAAAAGAAAGGCTGTAAGTGTTTACCATGTAAATAGCCTCGTTGATCACCACATCCTTCACTTGGCTCATTTCAATGAAAGTTGTACTCTCCTTGCCTGAGGCATACGATGAGGTCATCTGGATGCCAAGTGATGCAATGACTAACAGGGACTCTTGGTCAATTTTCACAAAGTGCAGGTATACAATCAGGCCAATCAGAGTGATAAATATAGCTGCGGAGAGTACCATGCTGTTCTGTAATGAAAACCAAGCACAGACATATGTTCTAACCCTGCAGTTAACTGCAGGTGAGCAAAAGGCAGGGGTCTACACAAAGCATATTGCAGTATTGGAGCCAGTTTTCTTTTAGATATGGTCCTCTCACACATATACAATAACTGCATCTTGGTTGACTTACTGGACTGATGAGTGTCAGAGGGGGACGTATAACTGACCAGAGAGCTATATAAACTCTTCCCAAAACATTGGGTTATAACATCTAAGACAGCACATTATATAAATAGATTCTGATGAAGCTTTCCTGTCAGTATGCAATGATAGTAATGTGATGCAAGTATCATTACCCCTCTGTTACAGATGGGGAAAACAGAGGCACAGAGCAGAGTTTTGTATGGGCTTTGGCTAAAGCACAGGACTGGAAACACAGATCTCAGCTGGATTATAACTCTGCTAAAACCAGTGTGGGTGATGTCGCTCAACCTTAATCTCTTTCTGCCTCAAATGCCACTGCACTATTTAGATTATGATGCTTCCTTTCTCCTGTGCTTTATCTGCAGACCATCACCCTATCCCCTGGAACACTGCTAGGCTTGAGTTAAGAAACGTTGATTATTTCACTAAAAAGTGAAAACCATGTTGGTCCTGCCTCACTTTATGACACTGCCCAAGATGAATGAGCCCTGGTGGCAGTCTTCAAGAAGAGCAGCCCGACATTATTGCTCAAGCTGCTCTGTTGGGAAAAGGCCTGTGGGCAGATACAGATCATGCATTGCACTAGGAGAAAGGTGGAAGAATAAAATTATTGAGACTTGTAAAAAAAAAAAAATCAAGCTAAAACATGCTGGGGTGACTGCTGGCTGAGATTGGATTCTTTTTCAAAACAAGTTCCCATTTTTTCCTCCAACAAGCAGTTGTGAGTCCTTCAGTAAACCATTTTTGACAAGAGCAATCTTGCTAATTTTCACTCTTATCTCTCCCTTTCTCAGAAAGATTGTGGAGAAAGTTGTTTTGAGGCAAATCTAGCATCAGATATAGTCCCTAGACTGCCTCAATCAGGTTTTGGCTTGGTTATACGGTACAGAGATTACACTTATCTCACTGGTTGTTCATCACCTCCCAGCAATGGGCAAAGACCAGACAGTTATGCCAGTTCCTTTAGATCTGTTAACAAGCCTTTGAAATCTTTGACTACCAGGTGTTGTTGACTCACTTGTGCACCCTAATTAGGTAAAAGATACCGCTAGTGCAATGCCATTCTTTCTTATAAATATCTAAGGATGAATCTTAGCCATTACTCATCTGCCCCAAGAAATTGTTCTCGTAGGACTTCAAACATATCCTGTTCTCCTCCAGTGTGTGTTTTCTGGACTCACAAGAATGTCAAAGCACCTCTCAGTGCACGTACATGTTCTCTGCCCTGAAGGAACTTATAAACGACAAAAGAAAATCTCAAGGCAGTTTGGGCTGCTGCACGTGCCATCCAGAACATGGCTGGTACCTGGTGCAGTCTCCCGGTCAGCAGAGAGCTATGCATCTTGTTTTCATGGGCCTGACCAGGCTCACGGTAATAGCCCATCTTGCCCAAAGGGTGACAGTCTCTCAGCTCTCCAGTAAGGGCAGTGACTCCTTATTCTCTTTGCATGGCCATCTCCCAGACCAGGAAAGAGCCTCTGGCTGGGGAGGAGGAACCTGGGCAAGTGTGGCACTGTCTTCCTCTCACCCCACGCACATTTGCAGGCAGAATTTCACTGGTCAATGTCTACAGGCTTCCCTGACTCATTCAGGGGGCAGCAGATACTGGCCGGTATGCTCTACTTTGTGTCTCCTTGTTACTAACCTATGACCTCACTTCCTTTCCTGTTATCCCCCTGTATTTAACTGATGTGTCCCCAGTGGCCTCCCTTTTAAGGCAGGCATACAGTATTCATGGTAGGGTTATGTCAATGATCTTTCAGCACATCAAACAGGCCCACCTCTGACAGCCTCAGTTATTGGCTCCTCTGCAGAGCTGTTGCCAAGGGTGCACCTGGCACATTTCAAGGACACCCACGACACCAGCCTGCAGTCCCTATTCTGCCACCTCCAGAACCTCCTCCTCACCTTTTCTGTTACGCGCTGCTCAGCCGTGGCACCACCAAGCCCTGGGACCTCTCAATCAACCTCCTCCTGGTTCTGGCCAATCTGACCACCTACCGGACCAGGCCGGGGTTGGGGAACCTACGAAAGCGTGGAGCTGTCTTCTTATCACCCCTCTGCTCCCATCTCTGGGCAGAGTTTCACCAGTCTGCATCCACATGCTCCCTCAACTCATTCAGGGGGCAGCAGGCACTAGCCACCATGCTGTGTGCCACGTCCCTTTCTAGATCCCTTTGTTATTAACCTGTGACCACCCTCCTTTCCCCATTTTCTTTCTATTTGCCCCCCGTATTCAGTTGTTAGGGGCACGAGAGGCCTCCCAGATTGAAGGGGCCTACAGCAGCGGTTCCCAAACTCTGACAAATTACACAGTGCCAATTTAAAACCATACAACCTTAAGTACTACCATAACATTTTTATCATATAAAGTAATGATAATAAATCTGTTAACGTGTACCACTGACAGGTCGCCCGCGTACCACTGGTGGTACCCGTACCACAGATTGGAAGCCGCTGGCCTACTTTTCTTAAGGACCCACGGTTTTCTCAGCGCAAGAAGAAAGCTCTGTTCGCTTTGAAGGAGCTTCTTGCATCAGAGCCTCGCACAGGTCCTAGTTACCCGTCCCCCGCCCTCCCGGCCCCTCCCCCACAACACACCTGAGGTCTGACCTGCAAGGTGCTCAGACCCAGCCCCCTCTCACGCCCCCGTAATATGCCGTCCTGCTGGCCTGACGTGCCTGGGAAGCTAAGCAGCATCAGGTCCGTTCTGCGCTTGGATGGGAGACTGCCACTCTCAAGGGTCGCGGTACCTGGGTGAGCACGAAGAGCCAGTATGCCGCCAGCCATACGGAGCAGGTGGCGGCGCTGAGTGAGCGGAGTTGCACGGGCTGGCAGCGCACCGAGAATTCGCGGCAGGACGCGCTGTGCTGGCGACACTGCAGTGCGATGCGCTCCCCGCGCTCCTCCATGCCGAGGCCTCCCGCCGCCCAGAACGGCCCGCCCCTCTAGCCGCGTCCGCCCCGCAACTCTATGGTAAGGTACTTCCGGGAGCCTGCGGAATTCCGAGCGGCCTTGACTCCGCCCCCCGCCTAGGGACGTTCTAGCGGCGGAATCCCGCCCCCACGGAGTGACGCACGTGGGTTCCGAGGACAGGCGCCACGTGGAGCTCGCGTGCCAGGGCAACCGTAGCCCTGATCGTGGCTAGTCGCAGTCTCTGGGCGCGGGATCCACTGGCACCGCGGGAGTGAACTGACCCCAATTGAAAATACATAGTGCAGGCGGCGGGGGAGCGGGGCTCTGTGCAAGGCTCACGTGAGCCTCTGAAACCTCGCGCTTGATTTTGCCAAGCGCGTGCTAGGAGAGAAGGAGTAAATAGCCTCTCTTGCAGGGCGGGGTTCTCATTCCGGGCTGTGCCAGTGCTCCTGCTGGGACCAAAGCTGGGTGTCCCCTGCCTGAAGAGGCTTGCCCCCTTGCTCAGGGTCAGACCCGTTGCTATATTTGGGGTTAGGAAGGAATTTTAGCCTATGATCAGATAAGTAGGATTGGGAGGGGGAGTTGGGATTTGCCTGTCCTTTGTAGGGGTGGTGGCCCTGTACAGGGAACTCCAGCATATGTTGACGTTTCCTAGAAGCAGGGTGTTTGGTTGCTGCTTTCCCTGCTTTATATGTGGCAAGTTAGGGCATGGGTTGTCAAGCAGGGGTACGTGTACCCCCGGAGGTACTTAAGAAGGCCCTAGGAGGTATATGTGGGTGGGGGAGGACAGAGTGCTGTCACGCATCATCCTCTGCTTGTGCACAGGTGCTGCCCACGCAAAAGGAGATCTTTTGCAGTCTTTTCTCCAATGCCTGATGTATGGTGTTTGTGCCCGAAAGCTTGCAATTAAAGAATTTTTTTTGCAAAAATATAGTTGGTCTAATATCATTTGTACCATGAGTCTTAATATAATGAACATTAAATCTGCCATTGCACAGTTTCTCCTGCATACCCCCCAGAGATGTTTTGCATACCCCCTGGCACCCCCTGGTCTAGATGACCTCTGGAGGTCCTTTCCAGTCTGACTTCTCTATGATTCTGTGAAATCCTTTCAAGGGTGCTGTGGGGGTTCCATGCTGTGCAAACATGATTCACAGGATAAACCCAGAGATTTCCAATAGCATTAAAAACCTTCTGCCCTGTTGTGGTCTTCCTAATATTTTTTGCAACTGCAAAATTGCTCTCTTGTTTTCCTGTAGTCAAAAAAACAAAACTGACTTGGCATTTTCTGCAGGATGCCACAACTCTAGAAAGGTTGAGAACCACTGCTCTAGGAAATCAATCCTAAAGCGAACATATATTCACTCCAACATAAGATTCTGGGAAAATCTTTTTCAGATCGGGGTGGCCAACCTGCAGTACAGGTGGTACAGGCAGCCTCTGTGAGCGGTATGCAGCAGACTGGTGAGGGAACAGGCAGCACGATGTCAGGGCAGCATATTAAGTAGGGAGCACAGAGCAGAGTGCAGAAAGAAGATTGGGCAAGGGAAAGAGATTGGAGTGGCACTCAGGGCTTAATTTGTGGCGTGCCTGTCAAAAAAGTTGACCTCACTGTCCTAGACTAAAAAGCTGTTTTAATTAAAGTGCTGTTGCATCTTGTGTATCAGCGTCCCCGCACTTAAAAATGGTAGCGGGGCACTTGAACTAAAGCCCATTGGATGAGCTTTAGTTCAAGCACCCCACCACTGTTTTCAAGCACAGGGATGCTGATACCCAAGATGCTGGAGGCTGTTGGAGCTTGGTAATTGCCACGCTCTGATGTGCTGGAATTACAGTGTGTCAGAGCAGCCTCCGCACTCATGTACAGATCCCCTTGATTGCTGTCACTGGGAGAGTAAAATATCCTACAAAGAATCCCACTATGGCTGCTGTTGTGTTTGTCCAGGGGTCCCTATGAAAAGGAAAACTGGCCCCAATACTGTAATATACTTTGTGTAGACCCCTGCCTTTCATCACCATTTCCGTTGGGTTAGAACATGTCTCTGCTAATTTTTCATTACAGAACATGGTGCCCCAGGCAGGAATACTTATAACTGTGATCAGCCTGATGGTGTCCCAAAGCCTGAAGAACCTTTGGCTAGGAATGTCTGCTGATGCAACAACAATGGGAGTGGAACAGAACAGGGCTGGGGGGGGCCTGAAGAATCAGTGCCAAGACAGCGCTGGGCATGGCAGCAGGTGAAGGCTGGCACTAGCTGAAAACTATGGCCTGGACTGGATAATAATACAGGTAGCTGCTGAGAAGATGGAACAGGAATTTAGAAGAGGGGAGGGCACACGGGATAAACTGAGGAAAGGAAATAATCATGGAGAGAGAAATGGAAAGAAGTAGAGAAAATTAAAGTGAGTAAAAGGAAAAAGGGGCAGCTTTGGGGAAGAAATTCAAGTAGAAAAATAAAAGGGAACCCAAGTAACAAATTTTGAATGGAGAGAGTAAGGTGGGAGTTGCAAGAGATGAAGAAAAAATTAGGTCCTAGAGATAGAGGGGAACCAGTAATGGGGGAGGAAAAGACAAGAATAGGGGATACTAGGAGGGTGGTAGGGGGAGAGATGAGAATAAACAAGAACACAGAAGGAACGGAAAAGAGGAATGAGGAAATACTGGATGATGACAGTGAAAAGAAAAAAATACTTCTTTACGTTTAGGTATAGTTGTAATGGGAAGGAAGAGAGGCAACACCCTATTTCTGGGTAACACCCGATTTGCCTAAACCCCATATCGGTCTCTATACTTTGTATCTGTAGTGAGCCTTTTTCCGTGAAGCTACTGGATTTGACCAGTGAAGTCTGGGAAATGTAGCAGTGCTCTTGTGAGGAGGGGGACAGATGGGAAATCAACTGGGAAGGGAAGGTATTAGTAAGTCAGGGTAAGTATGAGAGAGTGTGCGTGCGCATGTGTGTATGTGTGTGTAAAAAAGATAATGAGGGGGGAATTTTTTTTTAATCTTATTCAAGGCCAAATCAGTTCCAAATTCAATTGGGCAAAATTCCAAAATTTGCCCAAGCCAGTTCACTTGTCAAGTCTGTATGGCTCTACCACCCCACAAGTCTCCTCCTTCCCAGACCCAAACGCCTGGGGCTTCACCAGGGGCATCCTATCTGCAATCCCCCTGGCATTGAGGCCTTGGGGTTCACATGCCCCCCACCCCCCTTGATCTTAGCCAAAATGAATGAATGAATTCTTCCTGCACCAAAGCTTGTCTGCAAGGCAAAATTAGTTTGGAGTAAACTATCCTGTAAATGGCCTGCCCAACTCCTGCTCACTCGGAAAAGGGGGGTAAAACACCTTGCTCAAGGGCACTCCTAAGACCCCAGCTGTCTGAACTGAGGAAGAGGTGGGTGGGGGTGACCACGACCAACCAGCCATTCAGCTCTCCAGAGAGCACAATGCCTTGAGCCATATCCTTTCCACAGAAAAGGCAAGCCCAAACCATCCCGGGGGGACGTCGCTCTCCGGTGGGTGCGGTGACCGGAGAGAGGGGGAAGCTCTCGGGTGAAGCCCTGGGGGCCGTGGCTGTGCTGGGCCCGCCACAAAGGGAGGCCTTCCCCATTGTCCCCGCGCTGTGCCGGGCGGGGGGCAGCCCCGTCTGTGGGGGCGCGGGCAAAGGCGGGGGTGTGCGCATGTGGATGTAATTGTGTGTGGGGGTACGTACGTGTGCGCGCGGGTGTCCGTGCCCCGGGCCGCGGCAGGGAAGGCGCCGGGGTCGGGGTCTGGGGGGGTGGGGGCGGCGGACACACCCCGGGCGGCGGCGCTGCCATGGGGCGGGGCGCGGCTGCCGGCGCCGGCCGGGAGCGGGGAAGCGGCGCGGATTAAAAGGCGCAGCGCGGCGGCGGTCGCAGCATCAGCATCAGCATCGCTCCCGTTGCGTCCTCCTCCGGCATGTCCCTGCGCAGCGGCTTCGCGCGGCTCCTCCGCAAGCAGGCGGACGCGGCGCTGCAGGTGCCGAAGCCCGGGCACTCCGTGGCGCTGGTCGGCGCCCCCTTGTCCCGGGGCCAGGTGAGCCGGGCGGGCCGGGCAGTGGGAGCGGGGCGCAGCCACGTGCGGCCCCGCGCTCACGGCTCCGCGATGTCTTTGTGTTGCAGAAGCGGCGCGGCGTGGAGCACGGCCCCGGCGCCATCCGCGGCGCGGGGCTCACGCAGCGGCTGCTCGGCCTGGGTAAGCCCCGCGCGCCCCCGGCCCCCGCGCCGCCCTCTCCGCTGGACCCCGCCACCGGCCCCGCGTCGGGCTCCGGCCCCGCCGGCCTAGCACAAAGGCAGCGGCGCGCTGCCCCAGAGCCGGGACCGGGCCGCACTCCTGCCCTCGCTTGTAGCTTTGGGGACCTGCCCTGCTGCTGGGGTGCCTCGTGCCTGCCCAGGCAGCCCCTGACTTCTGGCCGCCCAGGTGTGCAGGCCCGCAGGGGAGATGCGTCCCACCCCGTCTACCACAAAGCGGGGTGTTCAGCCGCACCATGCCTATTCTGGGCATGCACTGGGCTTGGTGCAGGGGCACACAGCACAGTTCAAAGTAAAACGCTGGGTTTTTTTGGGGGGTGGGTGTTTCACATCTGTAAGCAGCTTGGTATTTTACTGCTGCTTAAATCCCTGCAGCCCTCTTGAGCTGCTTGGATGGCAGGTTTCACAACAGAGTCCTGCCCCGTGCTGGGGAATTATGCACGTAGGCATCTTCTGGTTGCTGAATCATAACTGAGTATCTCCTTGGAGTGGCCCAGGACAGCTCCCACACTGTGCGTCCCTTCTTTGTTGGGTGGTGCCTAGACATATGCTACCCAGCCCCCAACCGAGTCATTATGGCAGACTCGAGTGGGGATGTTGAATTTTAACGTACAGAGTCTTTGATGCGGCCATGAAAGAGGAGGAGCAGGAGGGGACTCAAAGAGGACTGGCCACTCTGGTACCATAAAGTAAAAGCAGGTCCAGAGGCTAGAGAGATTCAAGTTACCAAAATTACTGAAACTGAAGAATTGCCAGTTGTGCAAGGAGAAGATAAAAGTTTGGGAGGTAGCAGAAAGGAAAGAGCAGGCAGCTGTTTATAATGATGGACATCTAACACATGACTGCAATGCTTCTTGCCTGTAGTCAGCTCTGGGGTCTCCTTCAAATAGCTTCGGCCTAATAATTGTTATCTTGAAACAGAAGGAAAAATGTTTGCATGACATTGACAACTAATAATGTCAATGCCACAGGGGGAGAGCATCAAATTGTTTCTTGACACTGGAAAGACCAGAGATTATGATAGTTAAAGTGTAGTCTGACCAAGTTGTATGTTTAAAACAAAAAAGGCTAAGTGAATAGTGAAAAAACAGATCTTCTGGTTTTTAGCTGCAGAGCTAGGGAGGAATTATTAAATGTGACTTATCTCTGTCTCTCACAAATATTAAAAACTTCTTCCATGGTTTTTGTTTTCTTTTGTTGATAACATACTAACAATCAGCTATTAGGTAAAGGCACCATAAAAGCCCCACTGAAGCGCCTGATTGATACAGTTGTTGGGCAAGTCGTGTCCAACTAACACGATACCTATCCTGAGCGTGCACTGGCTTGGTGTGGGGGTTGCACAGCACGGAGTTTAAAGTAAAACACTGGGGGGTGGCTTGGGGGGGGCAGAATTTACATTTGTAAGCAGCCTAGTGTCATATTGCTGCTTAAATCTCTGCAGCCCTCTTGATGAATAGTCAGGTGGTGCATAGATTGCTATAGATCCTGCTGTGAGAGGCCCTCCTGAAAAACAGTGATAAAACAACTCCCCTGTGCATGCTGGCTAAATTTATCTGGTAGGAAGGAAGTAGCAACCTAGCTTTTTGCCCAGTATGGGGCTATTATCAATCAGACAGTATGGGGCTATTATCAATTAGAAACTGGACAAAAGCTGACAGGATCTCTCTGCATGTACAATATTGTAAGCTTTATTCTTCCATGTCCCTACCCCCCACCTATCCTCAGCTGCTATTTCCTTTGTCTTTCGTTTCTACTTCTCTTTCAAGTACTTCTAATGTTGCAGATGCACTTCCCTCCCATCACTCTGTACTAAGGGATAATTGGGCGCACAGCACTGTTACTTGTGTGGCTACTTTTCTGTACTCGGATTTTGCTACCAAACTCCTGATTCTACACAAAGGAAATTTGAGTGAACAAATTAAAATTCAGTCTATTCCAAGATCTTGAACCTCTTCTTAGTCACAGCTGGCCCTACTGTTGTGTCTTACAGTGTATGGGGATGTAACATTGACAGTGGGAGCATCCCCGTAAAGAGAGGTAATTGATAACCCTTAACTAAGAGAAATGTATCTCGGGGAATAAGCCCTGCATGAATAGACTTCTGAAGCATTCTGTATCCATACATAGCACTTTCTCTTTGTGCATGTGCAGGGTGAATGTTAAAGCTACATTTGCAATATTTAACATTTGTCTGATTTTTTTTGAGTTAGCCAGAGCGCACAGATCGGAGAGCTCAAGTGTCTCAAAAGTAAAGTGGTAGTGGAAGATGGCTTTTGGGTGGTCAAGGATGGGTAAAAATGGGCATCTTCTCTAGAAGGATGCTGCTACTTTCTCCTACATCAATAACATGAATTAACAAAATATACTTTTAATATAAGACAAGTGGTGGTTTTTTATTTTATTTTTAAGGCAAATTAAGGTCCCCCTCCTTATTTAAAATACAGTATTTATTACTTACTTATATTTAAATCTGTGTCTCTCTGTCTTGTTTTCCTTGGCTTGAATATAAAACAAATAAGGATTTCTATATCACTGCCCTCAAGCATTTTTATAGCTCAAAGCTTTATTTCCCTTCCACTACAAGGGGTGGAAGGGAAATAAACTAGGGAGTAGTGTGGGGGTGTAAACCTGATGGAAGAGTAAAATTTCATAGCTGGGAAAGCTCTAAATCATCCAGCAAATCTCCCTTTCGATGCAAATACATTTATCTATGGGAGCGTGTTACTTCTAGGCTCTGGCTATCTGCTACATTGGAACATAGAAGCAGCATCAAATGCTCAATGTGATTAAAACTAGTATGAACAATTTCCTCTTCTGCAGGTCCACCTTCATTCCAGAGCTGATGGTGGGTGTGGGGTTTTTTGGTTTGTTTTTAGAACTTGCTTGTGTCTGGCTTGGGGCCTGGCTGGCTTAAAAAATGGTCTGACCAGAACTACTTATAGTGGGGTGGTGGATAGCAAGAACCTTAGAATTCCTTGTCTGTAGTCAGGGGTGTAGGTTGTAGCCATGTTGGTCTAAGGACATAGGCAGACAAGGTTCTTTGGGTAAATCTGGTATCGTTTATTAGACCAACTAAGTAGTTGGAAACATTTTTCTTGGCAAGCTTTTGGGCTTAAAACCCCTTCATCAGGCTGAGGAAGCATCTGCAGTTGGTGTGTGCTCTTCCTGGATGGAATGAATAGTAAAGAAGCCAGAGGCTGGTGTGCATGCAAGCAGTCAGTGAAGATGTAAATTGAGGAGTCAGTGGGTGAGACAGGCTGGGGGGATCTCCCCCTCAATATCAGTCACTGAAGGTGGGGATTGCTATCCCTTCTCTTCTCTCTTAATCTCTATGCTCAGTCTTACTAAAATCATAAATAGGACGTCCCGGCAGTCCCATCACAATCTTCCAAGCTTCCTTTTTACCAAGTCCTGATCTGCCCCTTATCTTTCCTCTCTTGAGGTACTACTGCAAGAGTTGAAGGGGGCTGCTGCTGCAGCCACTTGGTGTGTTATTCCCAGATAGCTAGAAAACACTCCTGTTCAGCTGCTCATTTGTGCTCCTACTTAGACACAGGATAGAGCTAAGGGTCGGGGCATCCCTAATCGCACTCAACTTGGTCAGAGACAACAACTAAGTTCTCTAGCAACAGACTTGAACCAGAGAGAACAGAATCTACTAAACTGCATACATGGTTTCAGGAGCCAGCTCAAAACTGGAGGGGTAGACATAAGAACTAATACACCAGAATCCAAAGTATCCATTCCAGAACAATAGGTAAGGTTAGTTGAGTCCTCTGTCACCAGTAATTTTGGAGGCTGGCTGAGAATTGTGAAAGGCTGTCCGAGTTTGCAAGTCCTTACAAACAACTCGGTGGTATCTGTTTCTCTCTTGGCTATACCCACTCTAACGGCAGTTGGTGTCTTGTAGGTTTCCCAGAAAAGTGTGGAAATTGGGGGCACGCAGCCACTGGCACAGAGCAAAGAAAGGGGGACCCTGGCATGGAAGGACTAGGAGAATATACAGAGTCTCTGACATGGGGGCAATAGGGGAAATATGTGGCATGTGAAGAAGGGGACATGTAGGACACAGGGCCTCTAGCATGAGGGGAAACTGAGGGATACATAGCACCTCATGTGGAAGGATGTTATAGGTTGTTCCTGAAACTGGGGTGGAACATGGGGAATTTGTGCAGGCATGCAGGGAGCTTGGCTTAGAGGGAGGATAAACTTTCACTGTCAGTGGTGTCTGTCCATCTGAGGGAAGTACAGAAAAATGAACCATGACACTATCCCATGGGCTTGAATAAGCCTAAGAGGTGTTTCATGGGAGGCTGTAGGACTTAAAGGTCTTTGACCTCTCCAATCAGTTACCAGTTCAGCACAGATCCCAATTAGACTACTTTTGCCGAGCCCTTCATAGTGGTTTTCCAGTCCCCTTTCCTAAAAAAAAAAAAATGAAAAAAACTAGTTTCAAATCTTAGAAGTAGGAGGTGGCTTAGCTTGAGCTCCCACAGCCAAGATTTGTTGTTTGGGGGGCCAGGAGGTTCCACCCCTTCCATCTCTGCTAGGTCCTTGCTTATCTAATCTCACATAGATACACAGGTCCTTTTGTTAACTTCAGTAAAACCGCACCTGAGCTGCAGAGTTTACCCAGATTTTTTGGTCTGAACCACTTCAGTGAGGACTAGCTGTGAGGTTTGGGTCTGGATGCTAGCTTCCCATTTGGCTAGACAGATAAAAGGGGACATGTCGGGGACTTTCTTGGAAGACGAGTGGGAAGGAAAAATTGCCAGTGGAGGTGGCTTCCAGGTTAGGCTCCTGAATGATATAGCAGGAGAGTTGGACTTGGAGCCCTGCATGATAGCTCCTCAGCACTGCAAGAAGACAGCTCAGGAGCACATAGAAAGGGAATGGAGCTGCTAAGCCTCAAAAGTGTGGAGCTTTGCTCGTATCTGGCTTAGAAGCCTCTATCATCAATCACTTCCTGCTTTTCCAAACAGCAATTTATCTTTTCTGTCCCCAGTGCTAGTAGTTGAACATGTATTCTGATCATCTTTGGATTGCAAGCTAGCTGCTGGGTTCCAAAAAACCCTGTTCTGGTCTGGAGGTCGTTGGAACATGACCCCCCCACCCCAGCATCATTTATTCTACCCCTGAAGTCAGTTTGAGCAGAGAAATGTGAATATTCAAAATGGCGCATTTACACTTGCAAAGAAACGTAAAGTCCGAGTGGGGAATTTACTGTTCACGTGACTGTGAACTTTATAACCCAATTTAGATCCCTTCTTAGCAACCTATCATCAGAGCTCAGCATGTTAAGCTCTTCAAGCTTTTCCAGGATCATAAAGCCAGTAGAAAATTGGAGCCTACTGCTTTAAGAATTTATTTAAAATCTGTTTCTAGTTTCATTTGTGAATATAACTTCTCAAGCTGTGTCTCTACACACATTGTTCTTTTCCCCCACTCTAAGTTCACTAGTACAGCTACTGGTGAAAGCAAAGGTTAGAACACTAATACATACAGGGTTCTGGGTGGCTTCTAGAATTGTAACTGGTTTATCCATTATGTACACCGTGGATTTCTGCAACAAGAAAAAATGCTGTTAACCACTGGGTCCTTGTTTGCCTGTTTACTTCTGACCACTGAAACTCTGTCCTTTGTGAGCAACAGCGGAAATTTTTCAGAAAATAACCAAAGGCCCCAGTGTAATTTGATCTGTGATCATGGCCACTGTGTCCTACTGTACAAAGCAAAAGTGTGAGTACTCTTCTTCCACCTCCCTGTTTATTTAAGGGATTGCCTATATTGGAAAGCTTGTCTATTGTCAGCTGTACAATATGAGTCAAGTAACACCTTATTCTCCTCCTCCTGCCCCCCACAGTAACTCTGTACATAGCTATACCTACATAAAAGGCTTATAATGGTGCAGAATCCTGAACTGGAATAAGTTGTTCCCCTACCTCCTGCTTTTCACTCTCTCTTCTTTTCCCGTTGTTAAAAAAAACCCAAACAAAACAGTTCTAAGATGTAATGCAGTATACTAGACTTTTTTTTTTTTCCAAGCCCTGTAATATATATGGCTGTACTAATACAACTTTCAATACAGACCAGCCATAAGTGGTACTAACTTCAGAGATGAGCTGTGACCTTGCAGATATTAGCAATCAAAGTGCAAACACTCAAAGGGAGTCAGAATGCTCACTAAGTAACTCTGTGATTCTGTGGGCCCCTTTTATTCCTGGAAGGATCTTTTTGCTTGCTTATTTTTTAAAATGGAACTGGCTTGTCACATGTCCCTTGCTGGGAGATTGAGAATTATGTCTGCTTCAAGAACCTTGGGTTTGTTTTACTTGGGCTTTGTCTGTATTCATAGTTTTTGTTTGTTTGTTTGTTTGTTTTTTTTGGGGGGGGTTGTTTTGTTTGTTTTTTAATCCTAATTTAACTTGAAATTAGATGAGTGGATAAACTAACTAGGGAAATGCATTGTCGTATTCTTAATCCAATTTAAATCTGTCATATTAATTCAGTTTAAGATGATCTTCCAAGGTAAACTAAATCAGGAAACTTTATTTCCTGACTTTGTTTAGTCCCTCCCATGATTTTACGAAGTGGATATATGAGGCCCAAGAGCTAAATAACCATGAGTTGGTTTTTTTGGTTGCATCTTTTTATACCAAAGTATTTTATAGAAGTAATGGATATGAATAAAATATAGATGAATTTTACCAATTGTTGAAATGCAGCCATGTCTGAGACAAAATGCAAAAGCAAAGAATAGGGTGTCTGATTTGAAGTGTAAGGAAATCTGAAGGATGTTTGACGAGGGGGCAGAATTTTAATTACCAGCATTCTAAACCAGATTTTAATCTGCTCCTTGTGGTATACTGAAGGGTATGAAATCTTTATAACCATATTTGTTGGTTGAAACTTTGGGTTTGCATCCCATCTGAAAGGCTTAGGCTTATGGGACCTGGAGAGAGTTGGCTCAAGCGTAAGTTCCACCTCTTACCACAGAGGTGCAGGGGTGCAAGCACCCCTGCAACAGTGCATAAAGGGTTATTTTTAGAAGGAAGAGGCAACTCTTAGTCACAAAACTATTGGATGCAATGCCAGGAATGCTAGCAAGGGACGTTGTAGGTTAGATATTAGGAAAAACTTTCTCATTAGGAGGGTAGGAAACCACTGGCACCAACTACCCAAAAAGGTTGTGAAATCTCCATCCTTGGAGGTGTTTAAGACCCAGATAGACAAAGCCTCGCCTGGGATGATCTAGTTGGGGCTGGTCCTGCCTTGAGCAGGGGGTTGGACTAGATGACCTCCTGAAGTCCTTTCCAGCCCTAATTTTCTATGATTCTATAAATTGGAATCAACTGTTGGAAGCCAACTTTCACTGGTTTTCTGAAGGATCTATCACTACCTTTTGTTGCGCCACTGTTGGTTTTTTTGTTTGTTTTTTTTCATTTTTGATGTGACAAAGGATAGCAACGTCTGTTTGCTCATAAATGAGACATCGGGCAAAGTCGTTTCCATGCTTAGTGTGAACTGTAATCCATTCTCACTTGATATATTTTTATTTTTACATAATTTTGTTACCTGTGAGGGGTGGTTGGTATGTTGACTCATGTAACTGTCCAGAATGCTGTGCTTTTTGCTTAGTTGTAATTTGATGTGAGAGTAATATCCCTACTTCGGAACATGTTGCTTTGCTGGCTGTAAGTTTATTGGAGCATGAATTGAGAAGAGGAATTGAATGCCCAGGCAGAGGGGCTTGTCGGTTACATCCTGATGGAACATGCCGAGGTTGCATCAGAATAGTCTGATGTGATACAATACTGGTATGTAAGTACTTCCCCTGAGACTCCGTCAATATCCAAATGACTCAGACTTCATAGGAGGAAGAGGAGTGGGTCATATTTATAAGGGTTGGAAATGCGATGAGCCAGAAGACATTAGAATTTAAGGGCACCTTTTGAGATGAGTGAGTCTGGCTCCTAGTTGGCTCTTTTGGTCATATGGGTGGGCAGAAGATGATTTTAAATGGTTGCTGATGCAGAAATGTTATGTCTTGAAACTAGATCTCACAAAGGTAAAAAAGAAAAAACCAAAACCCCAGGGAGCAGTGTGGGGCTGTAAACCTGATGAAAGAGTAAAATTTCATAGCTGGGAAAGCTCTAGTACAGTGATCTCCAAAGTGGGGTGCGCAAGACAATCCATTGGGGTGCGGGAAGAAAATATTAGAACTTCTATTTGTTTTTATTTTTTATCTAAAAAATAAGAAAGAAATTAAGCTTTATTAATATTTAATATACGGATTGACACTGGTGCCCTTACTCGGTCTGTATGTCAGACGGTCACGTGTCACATACGATATGCGAGTAGTACATGTATATAATTTATAAATAAATAAATATACATATATTGGGGGTGCATGCTCAAATTTTTTACTGATAGGGGTGCGCGATCAAAAAAGTTTGGAGACCACTGCTCTAGTAAACCATCCAACAAATCTCCTCTTTGATGCAAATACATTTATCTACAGGAGTGTGTTATTTCTAGGCTCTGGGTGTCTCCTGCATTGGAACATGGAGGCAGCATCGAATGCTCAATATGATTAAAACTAGGGTGAACACTTTTTTTCTCTTCTGCGGGTCCACCTTCATTTCAGAGCTGATCACACGATCTCCCATGTTACGCACCTGGGTGCCCTACTTTTACATCATGCAGAACAGCATCTTCTTGTTAGTGAAGATTTTCTCTGCTTAGCTTGGTGGATTAAATCTGTCAAAATAGGTGCCCTTACCCAGTGGTCATAATGACTCATGCATTTGACAAAGAACTGACTAAGGCGTAGGCATGCAAGTATCAGGTCAGCAAACTCCTGTTTTATAAGCTATTATGTTCTCTTATTGTAAACTGCTCTGAGCCTTTAGGAAGGGCAGCCTTTCAATACCTAAATAGATTAGCAGTGCCCCACTATGGCATATCTGTTACCAGAAAGCAACATGGATCTGTAGGCTCCCTATCTAGTTGGAGGATAGTTGCATCCAGTAAGCCCCTGCTTTGTATAGGGGACAGCGATTGTGTAAGGATCCCTTTAAACAATTTCTATAAGCATTCCTTTGTTTTGACTTCCTCTTCCCCAAACCTCTCCTGGTCTTGCCTGTCTGACTCATTAGGCATCATCACAATAGAGTAAGGAAGGTCTCTTAAATTAAGTTGGCTTATTGCTCATGTGAGAACAAAGAGATGAAATGATGTGGTCAGAGGGGGACTTGAATTTGGGATTGCATGAACAATGTGTCACCATGATTTTAGAAACTTTGGGGTGAGGGTGGCACACAACTGGATGTTCATTTAATACCATCCTTTATATCCAAACCAAAAAGGCCATGCCCGAAAGTCATTCTTACTTGTCTCTTTTCCCCACTATCTCCCACCCCAGTTTCTTATGCCTGTATCCCCACTTAGTTTCCAGCAGGCTAGTACTTATGAAACAGTAAAATGTCTCTATGGTTTATTGCTGTGTCAAGACACTGATTCAGAGATCCTGGTTTTCTCTGCTTTAAAAAAAAAATCCAAATTTTTTCTAATTTAACCCCCCCACCCCTCCCATCCACATTTTTCCATGATTTAAATGAAATGCCACTAGTGTGTATGTGCACATGTGTATAAGTGGCATTTTGTTTTAATCATGGAAAAATGTGGATGGGGGGTTATGAAGAAAATGTTGGATTTTTTTTTTTTTAATTTTAAATTGGAGAAAACCAGGATCCCTGCTGATCAGGAAGGCTGAACTCCTACCTATAAAGCAGCAGTTTCTGACCCATGTGTTGGCAAGGTGAAGCAGGCGACTCACCCTGCTGCTGCCAGTACAGTGCATGTTTTCTTTTTTAGTGGAGAACCTCTGTATTCAGGACTAGCTGGCCATCCACTTTCACCAGAAATAATTTTCCTCTACAGCCTTGTCTACATTAGGCTGGTTCTGTTCCTAGAAGTTCTGGTATGAGGTAAGAGATGCCACAGGAAAGCTAGCTAGCTAGCTAATGTCACTATTTGTAATACAATTTGTTAAGCTGGTCTTTATTTGTGGAGTAAGCTGGAAATATCAGTGGATTTGAGCAGAGGCACCAAGGAAAGCAGCCCTGGTGGACTGACTTATGCCAGTTTTTATTTATCATCATTTTTTTAATAGTAATTTAAATCAGCCAGCAGAAAACCATGATTTAAACTCTTTTAATTTTTTTTTTTGCAGTTGTATTCATCTTAAAAAAAATATATTGGTCCTTGTTAACAATTGAAACACGCTGACTTCCCACTAAATAGCTTTTGTTATTTGTGCTATAGAAGATGCACACAATACTTACACACATTTACTTTAGCACTTATGTAGCTGTGTTCCTCTATGCTGCCCTTTATCACAAACAAATGAGTCCACCCATGTCATTCTTCCTCCCCCAGACCCTGGTGGGGGGGGGGAAGAGAAGCAGCTGGGTTTTTACTCTGAAACAGGAAGAGAACCAGAAATTGAGTTAGAAGGGTAAAAGTGTCACCCTGAAGGCAAGTCATTACCACAGGCAGCAGCAGTGTTTCAGGTAGACATGATCTAACCCTGTTAGAAAAGTCATGTTGCCAATCTGGAAAGTAGTGTGTGTAGCTGCCATATTGGAATCCAAGATGACTGCTGTAAATTCACGTTTTGGTCAATATTTCAGTTCCTAGTAGGGTTAGAAAATTAATTCCAATGATGAAACCAGCATTGTATGAACTGAGGAGATCAATCGTAACATTTCCATCATGGTAGCTGTCTATGATTCCAAGATGGCTGCCACAAATTCAGTGCTGTTCATTATCAGATACCCAAAGAGACTCGTCCTTATTGCCCTCAAGCAAATGGTACAGTGGAGCTGATGGCATCGCTGAGCCCAGCGAAGCACAGGAGGTACAGCTCAGAATTTACAAGATGCATCATATGTCTTGAAGTAGGTTCACAGTCAACCATTAGCCAAAGTACAATTGCTGGAATTCCACGAAGAAACAAGGCGCTCATTCAACTTAAGGCAGTTGTTGAATTCAACACTTGTTCTGGCAGTATTCTTGACAGACTATTATGTTGTGTTGATCCTGTGCTGCAACATTCCAGTAGCCTCAATTGGCACTGTTCTTGCTACAGTTCTTTTACACACAAAATACATACTGAGAGACTGTTAAGTTACACAAGGTAGATGAAAGGGAAACCCTACCAACAACATGGACTAGGACATTAAACAGATCATCTACTCCAGCAGTTCTCTGGAGGACGTGCATATTCTGGCAGAAATGTTCTAATAAGAACCTTCACTTGCATGCGGTGACCCCGTTAATGAACCTTCTGCAGGTTCACCTACGGAAACCTTGTTACGACTCTTGCTTCCTCTAGACGGTCCCGAATTGCATCTGAGGTTGGACCTAGAGAGTGGTGGTTGACAGAAATGAATCATCATGGCGCTCCATGACCAGTGGTGTCCCTTGGACCTGTACTCTGTAACGTCTTTAATGATGTGGATGCTGGTGTCAGAAGTGGACTAGCCAAGTTGACATGAAACTTTGGGGTAGAGCATCCATACCCAAGAATAGGTTGGTGATCCAGGCTGACCTTGATAAGCTTAGAAAGTGGGTGGATAAAAACCTGATGACATTCAAAATGGAAAAATGCAAGGTACTCCACCTCAGGTGTGTGGGGGGTAGGGAACCCACATATCACACTTCTAGGCTCGGCAATGCTACGCTTGCTAGCACCACAGCTGAAAGGGACTTGGGGAGTCATGATTGACCACAAGATGAACATGAGCCACCAATGCGATGTTGCAGCTGGTAAAGCAAACAAAACTCTGGCTTGCACCCAGAGATGCTTCTTCTCAAGTAAAACTCAGGATGACATCCTCCCACTTTACTTAGCCTTGGTGAAGCTGCAGCTGGAGTACTACATCCAATTTTTGGCTTCATAGTTCAAGAAGGATGTGGAGAAGCTTGAGAGAGTCCAGAGGAGAGCCATGTACATGATCAGAGGGCAAGAGAACAGGCCTTATGAAGAGAGTCTAAGAGCCATGGGACTCTTCAGCCTGGAAAAGTGTGGACTCATGGGTGAACTGGTGGCAGCCTATAAGTATATAAGGGTTGTGCATCAGGATCTGGGGGAACAGCTGTTCACCAGAGTGCCCTAAGGGATGACAAGGTCCAACAGTCACAAACTCCTCCAAGACCATTTGAGGCTGGACATAAGGAAAAACTTCTTCACTATCCAAGCCCACAAGGCCTGGAATAGACTCCCTCCAGAGGTGGTGCAAGCACCTACTTTGGACACTGTTAAGAAACATTTGGATGCTTATCTTGCTGGGAACCATCGACCCTAACTGACTTCCTGCCCCTGGGGCAGAGGGCTGGACTCATTAACCTTCCGAGGTCCCTTCTAGCCCTAATGCCTATGAAGAAGAGACGGAGTCGAGTGTTGTCGTTTGAATTGGCCGATGCAATGCACAAACTGGCAGAGAAGAATGGAGTACTGTGTTGATGAATTGGTGTCAAAGATTTAATAGCTGCTGAGGCATGTTACCATCCTGAATGCAGGCAAGAAGAATAATGGAAGCAAGAAGTCTCTTGTTCCCATTCGCACATGGAGATTGCGTAAGAAGGTATTTTTCTTTCTCCTGAAGCAAGAGCATAGCCTCAAGTGACTGATGAACTAGATGCCAGTTTTCCACAGAAATGTGTACAGTCTGAAAGGTATACTCAAAATTTAGTAGAAGATGGATGTTCACACCACCTTTTCTGACCACACTGAAGTAAATTCAGCAAGAACTTAATGAATATCAGCAAACAACCAGGAGAACGTTGCCATACCAGCACAGAGAGTGTTTAACCAGTGTCTTTCTGATGGTGGTATCATCAGTTGTTGGATCTTGTTTCACATGGCCTGCACCAGCATCTGGGCACAACACCATTTGGACTGTCCATGCAATGTAAAACAATTACCGGACACAGTCATAACATTTGATCGGGCATTGTATTGCAAAGCCTGTGTGGGCTCAGTCAAAAGAGACTGCAGGAGTAATCATTAAGCTGCAGGGCTTCCATATTGTTGTCATTTACCTAACAGCAGTTGATCAGTATTTCACTGCTTTACGACTTGAAGGTGATTGTACAGGAAGTAGGTTATTTCCAGAAAACACTGCCACCAACAAAATGGAAAATTGGAAAATTGTACAACTGTGCTATAGGAGCACACAAGTTAACATTTGAAGCAATATGGCATATTCTGGTGAACAAATTAATTGTGTGGTTGTCCAGTTCAAGCAAAGGATTAGATTATTATACCATTAACTGCCTTTCCGGGAGCATAGCTCTTGCAGTCAGAAACAATGACTGCGAAGCAAAAAGGAATGGGGTGCATCTACCAATGATTGTCACTTTACTTCAAGAATTTGTGGAAGAACACTCGCATCACGGTATGTTCAAATACTGGATGAACTATTTGGAAACAGTCAATACTCTCTTGTTCTTAGTCACGGCTGAACATGAAGGAAATTGGTATGAACATTTATGTGCCTTTGAACAAATGCTTCCACTTATAGCTGCACATGATCATACCAGTTATACAAGATGGGGTCCACTATATCTTGAATGTATGAAGGATTTAGCAGTTTTTGCTCCTACGGTGCAAAGGAAGGAGGATTAGGGGTCAAGACAACTAATCTCCCATTTTGTAAACACTTCAACCAACCAGGCAATACAGCACATTAACAAGGTTTCCAAAACTGCTGATGGCATAGTTAACATAACACACAGCACAGGATCAACACAACATGATGTTTATCAAGAATACTGCCATAACAAGTGTTGAATTCAACAAATGTCCTACATTTGAATGAATGCCTCGTTTCTTCTACTTAGGTTCACAGTCAACGGTTAGCCAATTTTGAGACATGATACATCTTGTAGATTCTCCATGCCTTGCTAGGTGCCATGATGCTATCAGCTCCATTGTCACATTTGCATAAGGGCGATTAAGGATAAGTCTCTCTGGGTAGCTAATAATGAGCAAAACTTTAAATTTGTGGCAGCCATCTTGGAATCCAACATGAATGCCATGATGGAAATGTTATGATTGATCTCCTCAGTTCATACAATGTTGGTTTTGTCATTAATTACTTTTCTAACCCTACTGGGGGCTGAACAATTGACCAAAATGTGAATTCAGAGCAGCCAACTTGGTTTCCAACATGCACTACTTTCCAGATTGGCAACATGACTTTTCTGACATAGGTAAATCACCTCTACATGAAATGCCACTTGTGGCAATGAGTTGCCTCCAGCAGCAAAATCTAGAGACCCTATTGGTGAATTTATACCAAGAGTGAGCAAAATATGGCCCGCCAAGAGATTTTTATCCAGTCTACCTGGCCCAGGTGCATGGGGGGGCAGCCTGGGCTGTGGCATGTGTTGTTGTGGCTAGTCCCACCATCCCCAGTCAGACAGTGGGGCTGGGTTGGCACAGCAGCCAAATTTGCTTCCTGGCAACCCTGGCAGCAGTGGCTCCTGGCTGCCACTGTTACTGTCATTGCCACTGCTGCCAGACCTAGCCCTGCTGCCTGAGCACCCTGACCCGTTCGCCCTGCACCCGCGCTGCTTCCCACCTGACTGTGGCCCCATCCACCTGGCTGAGTGTGCCCTGCCCACATGGGTCCTGGGCTGGTCTCCATGGAGACCCCAGGATCACCAGGTGGTGACAGTGTGGGGTCAGGCCCTGGGGCAGAGCCACTTAGGGAGTTTTGGTGAGCTGTTGTGAAGGGGGAGACAGAGGGGTTACTCAACTAGCCTGTCACCAAAGCTCCCTAAGTGGCCCTCCAACCCAAATAATTGCCCACCCCTGATTTGTACCCTAAGTCCACTACTAGGGACTTTGCTTCTGTTTTGACAAAGAGTGTTATCAAATATGTAAAGTAGGCAGCATGTTTTCTTTCTGCTCCAATCTGTTTTGGACCACAAAGGCAGTGTACAAGATTCCTCTTCTTTTTATTCCACTCAAATTTCTTAATCACCAAGAAAGTGTTGGAGGTGCAGCCTAAACACTGCAGCAGGGAATGTTTTCTCATAAGAATACAAACTATATCCATTGGTGTGAAAATATTTTCATAATCATTTTATTTGGGCTCTTTTTTAAAGCTTGAGCCAAATTCATTTAACATCCTTTTTAATCTTTCACCATAGATTAACTAATCCAGCCCTTGCTATCTTTTGTTACGGTTTCCTGAGATTTCCCTCTTACTCTTTTTGTTATACAGAGGTACCCAGTTATCTCTTGTCTTAGTAGGGGGTGATGGTATCCAAATGTGAAAACAGAAATCAGGTTTATACTGGGTTTTGATGTGCATCAAAACTGGCTAAGGACAATTGTGCATGCATGTACGCATGCAGGTTGAATGGCAATTAACTTAAATCATGATTGTAAAGGGGAGGGCAGGTGATATCTTGGATACTTCATACTTGCTTAGAGTGGGACAATGGGCTCATATAGCTGTAGGGTCCCGGAATAAAAGGCGTTGTCACCAGAAGCTTGTAATACTAAGACATGTTAAGTACTTTGGAATTCTTGGGAAAAAATGTTGGAGTAGGGCTATGTTACTGGAGTAGCAGTATGGTTTTTAGGGGCGGGTGAGGTTTTTTGCTTGGTTGTTTTTGTTTGTCTTTTAACTTGGAGCTACTACATCTTAGCATTCTTCATTTAAAGTGTTTCAAATGCCTTTTTGTGAGGGATAGAGGAGAAACAAGTCTCTCAAGGTGCTGCTAACTTTATATGTTTGTTTAACAGTCAAACTACATTTTGTGCTGGTTTTTTGTTGTTTTTTTAAGACTGGTCTGGATGAATCACTGGTATAGTCAAGCATGGAAATTTCCATGTTCCTAAACTGGATGACAAAATGTAGCCGTAAGTCTTGGTTTTAGACATCCTAAAATCAATAAAAATGTTATCCTGAAATGGTTCAATGCACTGGTGTCATAGATAAACGAATGACACTGTGTTTATTGGACTGCAGTCCAAACATTGCATCATTGTTCTAGTGTGGCACTCGGCACCTTTTTCAGGCAGCAAGCCAGAATGACCCAACTTGGGCCAATGGCAAGCCAACATTGGAAAGTCTCCTGTCATCAAACACTGCTGAAGTGCACCCCTCACCCCCAGTCAGAAGTTGCTGACCCCTGTTCTAGTGTGTAAGGGCTTGATGGAGAAATTGATTGGAAAAATGACAAATGCAAGTAAACTAGACATTAATGAAATGAAAACATCCATAAATTCTTGTTGAACCTGCTACTTAGCAGACACAGAAGTGAACAGAAGCTAGAACTACATGTTTAACTCCATTCTAACTTTGGCTCCTGGCTGATTTGGTCAGGCCAGCCAGCCACCTGGCCCTAGTGACTATATTTATAAATATATATTCTCGTCTCCCAGGCTGTTTACTATCAAGTATCAACACATTCCTCCTTGCTGTTCTTTGTGCTAATATGAAGATTTTTTTTTAACTTGTCATAGGTTCCTTGTCTGTAAAGCTGCATGCATAACTTTAGTCTTTCAAGGATGATGTGTAGTAGTCATTTAATAATCTAGAGAAAGGAGTAAGTCCTAACGTTTCTAGGCTAGGATGAGAGCCTGCAGTTGCATATTCCTGTGGGGGTGATTGCTGAGAATATGCAGGATGTCCAAGGAAACTTGAGCTGAGCTCTCCAGCTATAGGAAGCATTTGGTGTGGGTAAGAGCCACACTCCCCCTGGGAGAAGAAACCCAGGCAGCTGGCCTATCCCTCTTTGGCCATTTACTGCAGCTTTTTTCTGCCTTTAATGCTGGACAGTGATTTAAAGCACTTGTCTGTATACAAATACCATGAAGAGAAGAGACATCACATAAACCAGGGCAATCGGTGAGACACCTTTAGAGTCTTGGTGACCACAACAGCTTCTCAGATACAGCAGCTCCTATCTTGGTGTTTACAAAGGCATGTACCATCCAGCTTTTTTTAAAATTCTCTTGTGTAGGCTTTATGGTGTTGATGGTGATTGCAGCAAGTAACCTCTAGTAGTTAAAAATGGATGCTAATTGCCCCAAATCCCCTTGTGGGTTGTTTGTTTGTTTGTTTGTTTGTTTGTTTTAATAAGGATATGCCCATAAAAAATAGCAGGATATGGGGAGGAAACTTTTTCTGAAGTCCAAACCCCTACCCATTAGCTTGCTTTCAGGATAGCTCTGAAGTTTTAAAACCACTTTTGTTAAAATCCTGTATGGGAGGGTGGTCCCTTATTTTACACTAGAGAAATTACCTTAGGGTTGTATTTTTAGAACTATGCAATAGAAAAAAATATACCGATTTATGAAAATATCAGGATATGATCAACTGTAGGAATCCCATCTCCTTACTCCTCCCTAAAAGGAGGGGCAGCCTTGTGCTCCACTTCTCTGTACAGGAGGGATGAAGCCACCTTTCTATATCATGACCTCTAAGCCACTGCAAGTCACTTGCGGGCACCTGCCCATATGAGTTTGATCCCTGTTAAACACCTGTGACAGATGAAAGGAACTTGGAAAATTTCAATTATTCAGAGAGTATCTGCCCAGGGTACTTGATACTTGCTGCATGCCTGCCCTCCTGTGTTCTTTGTCTTGCTTCCACTAGTGTTTTTCCAGTCCTTTTCACCTATTCTCACCATCCCTTTTTAAGGAAGACTAAAAGAGAAAGATATGTATGTGTGGAGAGGCTTTTCAGGAAAACCTAACAGGAAACTGGAGACCTAGCAACCCCCTGACATTTGCTGAGTAGATCCGAGACTCCTTCAGCATTTTTTTTTTTTGCTTACACGTTCAGCTATGCCCCAGAGGGATGGTGGGGGGCCCTTGAGGTGATTGTGTTGCAGAGCTGGGTAAAGTGCTTGGCTCCGGCCAAAGCTGCCTTCATGTTTCAGAGCTCTCTCTTTCATGGCCAAACCAGTGCTGTGTTTGAACTAATTCGTGGGCAAACCTGTCCAAGGAAGAAAGCAGCCTGACAATCTATAGTGGGCTAAAGAGCATGAACCACAGGGGAGAATATTTTGCAACCTTTGTGAAATGGAGGTATATCTGTTCTCAAAACTGGTATCTACCAATACGTTATCTTCTCTTTCTCAGGCCTCAAACAGCCTGAGCCTGACTGATATAGATTATGTTCCCCTAACAAGCTGGAAATTAGGCAGCATCACAGAATCTAAAGTAAAACAATTTCTCTTTGCTTTCATGAAGACAAATGAATAGTGTCTTTTACCAAACTGTTGGTACATCCTGCTTGTAGGTGACTGGAAAAAGCCATAAGAACAGCTGCCTTTGTGATGGCTTTGCTACTTTTGATCTTAGCCAGGATCTAGCAGCGGTACAGATATGGACTAGGTTGATAAGAGAGCATATGTGGATTAATTCCACGTCAAATTTGGGTAACTTGCATTTCCTTATTTCCCCCCTTCCCTTTCCAGGTAAGATTTTACTGGTTTATCTATTTATAGCTGCACATGTGGGCATGGGGATATTACCCTGAGTTCTATAACTTTGAGGCTATGAAATGTTTCAAGGGTAGCCACTTACATGCTCTTGAGAACCAATTAATTCACTTTAGTCATTCAGTCTACATCACACATTCATATTGTTTATTTGCCCAGTTAAACTTGGAGAGGACTGTATTTTGAATGCCTGTTTGGGTACTGGAATCCAAGATGAACTCCCCATCCCTTTGTTTTTTTGCTCTTTTTTTCAGGCTGCCGAGTATACGATTTTGGAGATCTGAATTTTACTCAAGTGCCTAATGATGAGCTGTACAACAACCTGGTAAAATACCCACGGTCTGTGGGATTAGCCAGCCAAGTGCTGGCTGATGCTGTAAGTGGAGCAGTGGCTGCTGGGCACAGCTGTGTAACCATAGGAGGTGACCACAGGTGAGCTGAGATGCATTCAGTGTCATTGATCTGTTTTATTCTTCAGGTTGACCCTGCTTTCTGTCAAGGGCACTCTCTCTTTAGCAGTGTAAATCAAAATAGAGACTTAAATGGGGGTAGAAAGAAGGTGGCTCCTTCATTACTGAAGTGCCACATGGCTTGGATCAGGCAGCTTTACTATGGCTTGGATCAGGCAGCTTTACTTGCAAGTGAAGAGAAGTAACTAAAAGCCTGTACCCAAGTTCTTTAAGCGATCACATCAGTGAATCTCTGCCACTCCTAGTCTTTGCAGTACTGAATATCTCATCTTCCCCCTCTGTAGCACTTACCATGTAGTGAAATAGCATTTTTAACCCTGTGAGAACCAAGGTACTGAGGGGGGCAACAAAAAAATAATCTTGGAGAGTTACAGAAATGACTGATTGCACACTCTAAAAGAATTTGGCAATGGTAAAAACAATGAAGGTGCCCTTTTAGGGTAAATGCACATGGTCAGGCAACATGCGACCTATTGCCTTTTTACATATATAAAAATAAATTTGAGCTTAGCGGCACAAGGGACAAGCTCCATCTCCCAGTACCAGTTTACTTCCTGTTCCTTTAAAAACTTCCAGAAATGCAGGTCTCAGTGGTAATGGTGGGTCTCATTGTGGCATCCTCGCCACAAACATCAGCTTTATATAAAACAAGGCAACCTTGCTGGGTGCCCTGAACTGCAGTCACTCTGAATGAGTTCACGAGGGGATGTATGTTTTCCCAACCTGAGTAAAGATTTGATCTGTTGCTTCTCCAGCTTGGCGCTTGGTGCCATTAGTGGCCATACACGACAGTGCCCACACCTCTGTGTGATCTGGGTGGACGCACATGCTGATATCAATACCCCGCTCACAACCCAGTCTGGAAATCTCCATGGACAACCCGTCTCATTTCTCTTACGAGAGCTCCAGGATAAAGTAAGTGGCTCTGACTTTTTACATGTATGATGGCCTAACTGTACAGCACTGTTCATTTTCAAGTCTGATGAAAAGGGTGGACTTGTATCCCCTGCCCCCCTTTATTTCCCAGTGAGATGATATGCTGGCAGCATATCTAATCCCTCCCATAATGCACTTTGTTCATCTCCTGATAGTCTATCCCTCCAGGGCAGAGGTAGTCCCTTGTTTAAATCTTGGGTTCTGAGGCTCTTGTTAAGGGGTGGGGTCCTAAATGTAGCTATTTTGGATATACCCATGGTAGCAGGAACTAGATTGAGAGCAGTATCTTATATAATGGCTGCTTGACTTGCAGCCCAACCTAAAGGAGAGAAGCTTCATGTCTCATTAGCTCACCCTGGGCCATCCTAAGTCAGCACTTAATGGATGAGCAGAGGCTCCTAGCCAGCAGCTAGACAGTGGCTCCTAGTATTTTTCCAGCCAAAAGACAGTCATAGTATGTGAGCAACAATTTTGTCACACGAGCCAAAACGGGAGCCTGGAAGAGCTGTTCTGAGCATCTCTCAGCTGGTAGCTGCTCCCTTCATAGCTTACGTATTTATTACGCCCTACATTTTGACAACTTTGAGGCCTGTCAGGGGCAGGTCCTGCATGGTCTCTCCTGACTGGCTACACTGTTGCAACTCAGGATTGCTGGAGCCTGCTTGGCATAAAAAGTCTGCCAAAAGATAACCTCTGCCTTTTTTTAAAGGGGTCAGTTTAATGAGAGCTTTTGACCTGTACACAGCTGCTATCGGAGACTAAATATTAGGATGACCTAAGGCCTTTATAACTGATCTGCTTCAGCTGTAGCCCAGAACCTCTATAACAACATGTGGTTGGACATGCCACATACCCAGTGCAGTCTGTTATGAAGGTTTGGGGGCACTGACCTTCCATGCCAGAGGTCATGTCTCATGCTGGAGGTTATGCCTGAGGCTTAAGGAAGGATACTAATATTCCTTGCTACATATCTTGCATCAGAAGGGAAGAAAACTATGCTAAGACATCCTGAGAGGATGGGTGTGGGCACCAGTGAGGGCCTCTGGTTGTTGAAATCCTTTGTTTTAGGCGTACTAGCTTTAAACACACACCCAACTCCTACCCACAGAAGAGATGACCCTCTGAGAGCTTTGAGGCATCTCTACTCCTGGAGGACACAAGAAGGAGAACACTGAGGAAAGGACACATTTGACCAGGGCCCAACAGCTGCCTAGGTGGGAAAGGAGCAGGTCAAGCAAGTCTTTCAGAGCTGGAGAAGAAGAAAAGCAAATCTCAAATTTGCTTTTTCCTATAGGAAAGAAAAGGTCTACAGCTTGTTTCATAGAAAATTAGGGTTGGAAGGAACCTCAGGAGGTCATCTAGTCCAACCTGAGCAGAACCATCCCCAACTCGATCATTCCAGCCAGGGCTTTATTGAGCTGGGCCTTAAAAGCCTGCAGGGATGGAGATTCCACCACCTCTCTAGGTAACCATCCCTCCCAAACACTTTGTCTTTCGACTAGCTGGACAAAAGAGCAAGGTTTTGAAAGCTGTCAAAAGGATAATATTGATGATGGCCTTCTGGGGTCTGTAAGTAAGAAGAATGTAAGAACAACCTAAATTTAGGTAGTGTGAAATAGAGGAAGCAGAAAAGGGTTTAGACAGGGACCAGTCTAGCCCTGCCCTGCCCCATGAAAAGCTCAGGCTAGCCTTGAAAGAAGTGCTTTCCCTCCACCTGTAAGTGCACATAGTGACAAGTAGCAATACCAGTTGTTTCACACTTCAGAAGCTTATCACACATTAGCCTACCTGATTTGCAAGGGATCTGCATCTTTGTTCTGCTCCACTGGACCACAATATGATTTCCCACTGGGGCATGAAATATCATCCGTCGCTAACTGTTAACACTTATCGCTGATTGATCAGTAGTACTAGTTTAGCTTCACTCTGGCTGGCTTGGATGTACATCTGAACTACCAAAGTAAGGATCATATATGAACAGGTCTCTTACTTACCCCAGTTGAACAGACCAGCTGTGCTGATGCTTGGATGGCAGCTTATTCTTCCTCCTTCCAGATGATTCTAAAAGCTGTTTTACAGTTTCCCTCTGGTCACATCTTGCTCTCAGAAGTCTGATGCATATTCTATAGTTTATACTCTATTACATACTGCAGCCTTCTCCAACAAACTAATTCCTTTTCCCTTCAAAAGGGTAGGATATTAGATGGTCCTACAAGTTGTCTTACTCAAGGTTACAACCGCAATATAGGAGTTCCTGACTTCCAACTCTGTGCTCACTCCAATAGGCACACTTCTAATACCATCGATGATGATAACTTGGGCTTAGCTGTGGCTCTGACCCTTAACTCGGACTTTCTGTGTGTACCCTTTCTAAGTAAAAGGGCCTGCATCTGTACTTCTCTTAGGGTGGAAGGCTGCAATCCACTCTTGCTTACCAACCTCATGTCCTTAGCTGCAATGGCTGGGCTTTAGCTTCTGTTGTACCTATCAGGAGTCTGATCAGGATGCACACACAGCAAGAAAGAACAGTCTTTTATTTTAGTCACTGGGACATAAGGTGGAAAAGGCTTAAATTCAGGATGTGCATATGTAATATCTTACTTAACCTTGCAGATTTTAAGACTTGCCCTGCTCCCCTCCATTGCTTAGAGGACTTTTTTTTAAATCCATTTTTCAAGATCTTTTATGTGGCCATGGACCTCTGAACCTAGTCAAGGCCGAGGAAGGGTTTGTCATGGAATTGTTTCTCTTTCCAGAAATATGTAATCCCTACCATCTGCTCCCACTCCCCGGACTGAGTTAGCTTTGTCCCTGTGCAGTAGGGTGAAAAAGGTACAGATTTCCCCATTAGCCTTTGCACAGAAAAAAACATCTCCACTGCTACTTCTATAGTCCAGATAAATAAGACATCGCAAGCTTGCCTGTAGGGACAAGCAGTTTAACGCTACTTTGTCTGCCCATCCATCCTTATAGACATCAGTTACTTATGCTGAGTCACTTGTAGAATTAACCACCATCTGTCTCATCACCAAGATGCCTTGTACAAATGTGGCAGGTGAGGAGGAGTAGCTTTTTTCTGGACTCCTGCTATTCCTTGGGCCAGTTATTTGCATGCATCTGAAGATACTTTGCATGCCTCACCAAAGATGCTAGAAAGACACTGCAGTTTGTCTAAAGCACTGATCAGTTGTTTTTGGATCAGAATAAAGTCAACTCTCAGTATTTCAGACAACCAACTTTATTAAATTGAAATGAAAAAGGTGAGTGCATGCAAGCCAGAAACCACTGTGTGGGAGACCACTGACGTAAGCCGTTTCCCTCCTTGTACAAAAGGGGATATTTGGTCTCCCTCTATAAAAATCACTTCCAGTTACAAAACTGGCCCAGGTGAAAAAAGTACCAGACACTTTCAACCCATACAATGGCATCACCCACCTCTGCTCACAAACTTGCCAGTCTCACCCCTACCCCAGGGCACTTTTGGCTGCTCCTCCTCAGTTAATTGAAGGCTTTGGTTAGAACTAGATGAGGTTATAACTTACGTAAGTGCTTTATCACTAGATTTGACCCTGGCAGCTCATCTATTGTACCTTAATGCCACTGCTTTACTCCTTCATGGTGGTCTGACTTGAAGTTAAACACTTAATATACAGTAAGTCCTGTTTCCAAGGACATTTCATAGCATATCATGTCCCATCTAATTAATCTTTAAAGCTGTATGTATAGGAGGCAGACACTGACTTTCTTGTGGTTCTCATCCATATAGATAAAGTGTCTTAAAGATTTTGCTAGAAGTATATCCATCTGTGAAATTAACACAGAAGGCTTAAGTAACTTGCTAAGTTGTGTAGTAAATTACTGATAAACCTGACCTAAGATAGAAGTCCTTGCTTCTAGTCCAAAGTATTACGTAGTCACCAGCATTTAGTACCAAGCATTTGATTTGCAAATAAACACTATGCTTTGGAAAGATTTTAGTCTGAATAAATGAGATGCAAAGCACTTCACAGTGAACATTTGGGGAATATTAAGCACAGGCTTGTCAAATACCCAACAGTCAAATTATAAAGCTGTATATCCACCTTCTGCTTGCAGATGCCACAGCTTCCTGGGTTTTCCTGGCTAAAGCCCTGCCTCTCAGCACCTGATATTGTATACATAGGTCTGAGGGATGTGGATCCAGCTGAATAGTAAGTGCAAGATATTTATGGGCTGGTGGGCTGTTTCTTCTCAAGTCTTAAAATTGCATGTTCCCATTGGACAAAGCTACATCCATGATGTGGGCTATTGCCAGGACTAAAGATAAACAATTTATTTTTAACAGCTATATTTTGAAGAACTATGACATCCAATATTTCTCAATGAGGGATATTGATCGCCTTGGAATCCAAAAAGTTATGGAAAAAACCTTTGAACACCTGATGGGCAGGTAACTGTATAAGTATGCAAACTCCTTAATGACCAGTTAGCACATCAGGGAATCTCTAATAGACACAAATTTAAATTGCTCTAATTGCCAGTCATTTGAGCTTCACCATTTACTTTTCTGGAAAGTTATTTCATTAGAAGGAAAAATAAATTAACTACATTTCACCAGTGATAACAATCCTGTCAACAGAATACACACACAAACACACACAACCTAGGTAGCAGTTACATAAACTTCCAGTGTCACTCTAGTAAAAGTTCTTCTAAAAAACAAAACAGAAGCTTGGCCTCTTGACATCTGAGTGAAATCACTTGCCATAACTTACCAAACAGCCACAAGAACTGTGAGCTGTTACAAGCATGGGACTTATTCAGAAAGTTCCTTTGTCCCACCTCTTTTTAATCCAATACCATACTGCTACTAAAGCTTTCCTTTTTTTTAAAGGAATGGGATTTGAATCAGATGTAGGGAAATCGTTTTCATTTGCTGCTCAAACCTGTGAACTACCTAGCACAAAGTAACTGTTGGGTTTTGCTGTTAACAGCTGCCTATACACATACCTTTTACATACTATTAAAATGTTAAGCTTTTTGTAAACTGAGGCAATTGCTTTCACTCAGGCGAGCTTTTCAAGCCCACCTAAGCCATACTTAACATCCCATGTATCCAGGTTCTGTGACTGCAGCATCTCACTTGAGTCCTTTTTTGCCAAAGCAGAAACACTAGAGTCTACAGATGGCCTGAAACCACATTTCTAATGTGACATGGTCATTCATCTTAGCCAGAAATCCAAGGATAGATTTTGACATACTGGAAAAATACCATGTAATTCACTATTGTTGCTATAGCCAGGGCCTGCCTCCATCTCCCTACTTGGCTAGGACTTCCTTTGCTGCCTTTTTCTCTTTTCCCCACATGAATGAGACATGTAAAAAGGGGGAACTCTGTAAACTGACAGAGTTCCCCCTTTTGTGGCATATGGGTGGGTGGGAGAACACTCTGAACTGGGATGGTCCTCTGGGAGCCCAGGTAGAAGCAACAGAGCATGACTAAAGTCTATCCCCTCAAGGTCTGACTAATTTACATCACACTTCCCCAAATCTTTATTAGTATCTGTGTGGGACTTAACAGATTGAAATGACGACGTCAAAAGGCCCACCTTAGCCTAGAGGCCTGTTGCATATGGCAATATTATGCTAGCTACTGTAGCCGAGAGAACATGAATTAATATAGAAACATGTCCAGGTGCCTTTGACTCTCCAGTCCAAGTGATCAGGTCCTTATTTACATGGTAGACTGGGCATGCATCTGGAGGAAAGTTTGAACAAGTGCTTCTGAAGTTATAACAAGCTACCTTAACTGTTCTGCCAATATATCCCCTGAGAATAATTATTGATAATAAATATGTTTTGCGATGGAACATGGTCTGCTATACTATGAATTAAAGGTGACATGGCCACAGAAAACAGTGGTTACATAGAAGAAACAAAAAGCCAAACCACAAGACAAGCCATGACTCTTTTCCCCTTCCCTTTCCCCGCTCTCCCCTCCTACCAGGAGACAAAGACCAATTCACCTCAGCTTTGACATTGATGCTTTTGATCCTTCACTGGCTCCAGCAACAGGAACCCCTGTTTTAGGTGGATTAACATATCGGGAAGGCATGTATATTGCAGA
Source organism: Crocodylus siamensis (assembly GCF_052110815.1). NCBI lineage: Eukaryota > Metazoa > Chordata > Crocodylia > Crocodylidae > Crocodylus > Crocodylus siamensis. The sequence goes on along the minus strand of NC_143396.1, from coordinate 223,233,396 downwards.
GGAAATACACAACACAGGTAGGAAGAAATCTACTGCATTTAGCTTGATTAAGCCCAGCTGTCAAAGAAGCTACCTAGACAGTACTTGGTTGTAGCTTTATAGCAAGAAGTCTGTTTCTGGCACTTCCAAGGCATTTGTATTAATTCTATATTGATACTATGGGGTCAAACTATAAGTAACCTCAGTATGTCTGGTAATCTTTAACAAAACTAGGTCATGGGCTCACATAAGTAGATGGGCTCATATAAGTAGATGAGCTAGCAGAGAGCTTAGTCCAAAAGTAGAACTGGCTATGTACTGCCAAATACAGAACTACTATTGCTGATCGCATTGCTAACCCCAAAGTGTGGCCTACGGTAGTAGAAAGTAGTCCTAGGCTGTCCAGAAGAAGTTAGACAAAGTCTCCTTTTCATTATAAAGTTTTGGTTTCTATGAATTTTAATAATTTTATTAGAAGCATTACTGTCTTCCTGAGCCTGCAGACACACACAGTAACACTCTCTCTATTCATAGCATTGAGCATCATCATAGTAACAAACTGCAAAAACAAGTAATCACAGTAACAGTTGCAGGGGTAGAGCCTTTTAATGTTGGGCGGGCCTATAAGCCTGTATGCCTATACCATCATCTAGGTCTCCAGCAGTGGTCTGTAGTCCAGGGATATTGCTGCTCCTTGGGAAAGTTTTAGGTGTAGCACAGTTGCTATGCAGAATGCATTAACGATACTGTTGAATAGTAATAAAACCACTGGAAAGAGGGAGCCTAGGGCTGTGTGTGTGTACTGAGATGCTAGAAAGCGCAAACAAATGGTGCTGCTGAACTGCACTGTAGGAAGTCTCCTAGTATTTCAAATGAACTTTAGTTTTTTCCCCAAGGTGTTACCCTGGTCCTCATACTTTGAATTCCTGTAGCATTAGCAGGGTGCCTCAAGTCTGGAAAAACCTCTTGTTGGGACTTTTCTGTTGTGTCATTTAACTATGGTCATCTCTGCTTTGCCCTTAGGAATGCTTTCAGCAATTGACCTGGTAGAAGTAAACCCACTGCTTGGAGCCTCTCAGGAGGAAGTGAAGGCTACTGCCAGTCTTGCAGTAGATGTGATTGCAACATGCTTTGGGCAAACAAGGGAAGGGGCACATACTGTTTTTGATGAACTCCCAACACCTAGTTCACCAGATGAATCAGAAAGTGAAGAGCAAGTGAGGATTTAAGACTTCAAGTGTTGGACATTCCCAAGCTCTACCAAGGCACTTGTGCAGCTTGAGTAAGACTGACTGTATCAGACACTTGTAGAGTGGAATACTTTTAGGTTTTAAAAAAAACTGTAGTTTTTCCAGCTGATCAGTAACTGCTGTATTATGTACCGAATTTTAATTCACTTAGACATTATGTAAATTGAATGTGTAATAAAGCATTTATTACCTTGTTATTAGTCTTACCATGACTTCAGTCAGTGTCTCCTGCATTTTCTCTTTTACCATCACTTGGTGCCTGCCTAGAGTTAGTACAGTTTCATTTTGAGTGTGCTGTCAAACCTGACAGTTCAATCACAGGACCCTTCACTAAGAAGAGCTGTCCCATCTGTTTTTCTGGAGCTATTGCCTTCCAGTAACTCAGTTACACTGTCAACATATGATCCTTGATGGACAGTTATGAAAACCAGACTTTCTGCCATGAAAGCTCAGCTTTTCCGGAAGAACTTGTAGTAGACCACACCTCCCAAGATGGCTAGTTCCAGGATGATGATGACAGACAGCAGCAACTTGTTTGTAGTTACTCTAGAGGGGTGGAGAAAGGGAGCTTAGGATCAAGACATCTAAAACCGTATCTGTATCACAGCTGATAAGTTACTTACTGGGTCACCACTTAACTGCTTTGAGGTTAGCACAAGACTGTCTTCCTGAAAGGCATCACTACTGAAGCTTAAGCAGCATATCACATGACTTTCCTTTGATTTCCACCACTACCTTCTCAGTAAACAGAAGTCTCCTTTGTAACTCATTAAAAAGTCAACATACAATCTGAGTCTTGCCATTCAGCTTCAGTTCTTTTCATACCATGGTATAACTTCTTAAGCAAAATTAAGTATAGTGGGGACTCCTGACAATCTGCCTTAGAGCAGTTACACTGAACCCATCTGGAAAAAGGAACTAGGGCAATGGTTCCAAAGCTCTGTGGCTCACATAAGCGACAAGATATTAAGTAACACACAAATTTTGCTCTTCCCCACCAGCCTGAGTTTTTATTTTTATTTCCATGTATCCATGAGCAACATAGTTCCAGCAATACACAGATTGGAAATCAAACTAGTAGCCAGCTTTGGTTTAGTACCAGGTTAAAAGTTGTCTTGGATAGAAAGGGCCAACTCCTTTCCCCCAAACCTTGTTTAAAAGTCAATACCTCTCCAGACTAGTAAACAAAATCCATGATAGTTTGGACCTTTAACATTTTTGGTAAAAATTTAGCTAAGAAAAAGTTAAAACAAGATGAAAGTAGTGTTCTGAAGACCCTTGTCAGAACTATTCCTAGGAAAAAGCACTGAGTGTACAGATGGTTAGTTTTGATTAAGTTCATTTGGATTCTCCTTAAGCAAACAGGCATCACATGTGAAAAAGGTAATAATATACAAGAACTAAGTACACACTTTTGACAGTTCAATGTGCAGAAGTAGTTAAAATCCAGTGTTTGAGCAAAAACAGTGGAAAGGAGAATGCCATTCTACAAACATATGGTACCTTCTCCCATGAGGAGTGTTCATATTTGGTTACCCTGTTTCAAGGATAGAGGTCCAAAATAGTTTAATGAAAAAATGGGGCAAAGAAAGGTATTTTATGGATAACATTAAAAGGTTTTAAAATTATGTGAAAACCATAGGAGTAATACCTATTTGCTTTGAAGAAATTAATTAAAGTAAAACAAAAATTTAAATAAAAAAAATAAAATAGAAATAACGGCTCCAATGCATAAGCCACCCGTAGAATGTATTTTCAAAGAAGTTAGAGGCAAACAAAGCCAGAAAGAGAGTTAACAACTAAGGGTTTAATCACCCCTAGCATAGCTAAAGATGATAATTATTATTAAGTGATAGCAACCTTTACACCTGTGGTTATTAGCAGACTACTGACAAAATGGGAACTAGGAAGAAAGTTTCCCTCACGTTCCTTTGGTCTAACCAGCCTGCAACAAACACTGGTCACTGTCAAACTTGTGAACAGAATAAATGTCTCCTTGATCTGATTAACTATTTCATGTTCCTGTGGTCTCAACTCAGTTTATAGCATGTGCAATCACATACACCATTTGCAGTTAGTACAGCAACATGACAGTGCATACCAACTAGCAATTGTGCACTGGAGATTTTAGAATAGCAGGGAATCGTTAATTTGTATACTACCATTTCTACTCAAAAACAAGAGGAGGTGTCCTCCCATCAACATAGGGAAAAGAGCCCTTTGCCTTATAGCTGTGTACAAGGAAAACTCATTAAATAAATTGTTTATCTTTGAACTGCTGCTAAAAGTAGGTGTGTGCTCAGTAGTGCAAACCAACTACGAAGTTGATTAAATGCAGCCAACACTGAGTAAGACTATAAAGCATATACCCCATACTGGGCAAACACTGATGGGAGCTGACCATGAAGAGAACTTAGTGCAGGCTATCTGAATAAGAATCATGATACTGTCCACCGCATGCAGTCCCCCTCAGCACTAACTCTTTTTCAAGAAATGGTGAGCCACAACACTGCATACATTTAGACTTCATCTTCACTCCCACAGCTGAGCTGCACCCTTTCACAGATTCATTAAAGTTTAGGGCTGGGAAGGACCTGGTAAGATGATCAGGTCCAGCTCCCCTGCTCTGGGCATGAAAGACTGCTGGGGTCAAATAACCCCAGCAAGGTGTGCATCCAGATCCCTTTTGAAGCTCTCCAGTTTCTTCCCCATTTCCAGTAATTCCTGTTTCACAGCCTTAAATATCTGGCAAGCACCTCTGCTGCCCCCTCTCTCAGCCTACTGCATATGATTAGTGTTGCACCACCCTCCATGAGATGGAGCTAGACCAGGTTGCCCTGCACCTCATCTGCATATACAGTTTTGGAGGATCCCAGGACTTGTAACAAGACGACCTGGATCCAGTCATGAATGGAAAGGCTAATTAGCACAGATCCTGTGTGGGACAAGGGGGTATGTGGAGTACACACACATCCTAAGCAATGCTGAGCTGTGGCATCACAATGGCTTGAAATGCTGTTGACTCTGCTGGGGCCCAGCCCAATTAAAAATATGATAAATCATGAGCCTTTTGGCTTTGGACTTGTATCATGCATAGTTTGCAAAGAACAACTGCTTAAAAAGTCTTTATGGAGTACCTGTGCTAAAGCTTGCAGCAATTTAAAAAAAAAGGTAAAATATAGCAGTTCTGGATGAGCTAAATCTATGGGTACCTACAGTAATTTGGCTATATGCAAATTACTACAGGCATTTTTATTTCAAGGTTAGTGTTTTCAAGTTCCCCCCTCATTTCCATGTGCTCAGAGAGCAGGGTCTAACAGTAAAGGGGCGGGGGGAAGGGCTGCAGGGAAAAGAAGCTGGGGTGAGGACAGGAGGGGAAGGGCAAAGGGGTTACCTGACTCCCCAGATTTAATTTTTCCCTGCTGTAGCACTGGGAAGGGGATAAATTCAAGGCCATCCTCCAATAAATAGGTTCTATACTAGGAAAAATTATAAATTTGATATAATTTTCCATATATAGAATCTAATTACTCAGGGGTTCCCTTGTATTTGAGTAAATACGGTAGTATATTACTCTACGAGCAGTCATTGAAAAAGATTCCACAGCACTTGCAGAGAAGAGAAAGTACAAGTCCCTTTATTCAGAAAAAAATGTGTATGTTACATGTTTTTCTCCTAAATCCCTCCAGTTCCAGCTAAATAAAGATTACCATGTTACTGTCTGAAATTGATGTGCGACATTACTATCTGTTATAAATCTAATGCTGTGTTCTATCAGAGATGATTGTTTTCAGCTACTGGGGGAAACAATTCATGCACCAGTCTTCTGGCTGCATCCTTCTTTGAAATTTTAAAATAAAGAGCAAACCTGTCCTGGACTGATTATTGGAAAGTAGTACATGCTACTCACTTTCTGGACATGGAACGAAGGATCTTACGACTCTTGCTTAAGTTCTCATTTGTGTTCACCAACTAAGAGAAAACAAAAACAAAACAAATCCACAAGTTACTTTCCATTTAGTCTGAATTATGCAGTACAGAGCCAAATGTTGTTCTGTTCCATCAAAGTGTGCCACTGAGATCACAATGAATAAGCAAGAAAAGATCTGGGTTCAAAATAATTCAGAAAATCCTGATGTCCAGAAACAGTTAATTCTTGCTTGATCACTCAAGGCTTGAGTGAGAAACAGATGAGTTACCCAAAAAATTGTATGTCAACATTCCCTTTTCTCAAGGTGTATGCTGCTAGGAGTGATTACCTGAAAACAAGATTATCACAACTGGGGTCAGTGATGAGACTGAAACTCATGCTAAGCTTGGACCTACTCACAAAAATTAAAATACAGAATAATAATGCTAACTGCATAATGCAAGAAGATGCGAGTTCATGGCTAGGCCATCTAAGAAGGAATAATGAAGTATCTCTTCCAACTTATCTTGCTATAGTCAGGATGATTTCAGGAAGACTCTTAGTTGTCTGGTATGTAACCATATGAAATGTCTACCCTTAATTAGTATCGTAAATATTTCTTTTGGGACTAACTCATGTTTATGTGCAGGAAGAGACATTCTCCATATGTAATAGATGTCTCCTCCTGATTTAGTATGTTTTTTTTCCTGGCTGTTAATCAGTTTCTTGATAAGTTGCAAACCTGGATAACCTTGTTACTGAAGAAGGTAACTGATTCAAATTAGAAATTTCTGATAACCAGTAATGAGCAGGTTTTTCCTGTCAATTACTGCTTGGGACTCTCTCTTGATTTTCACACCTAAAAGAATGCTTTGAAGATGCTAAACTAAGGGTATAAAAAAAAGCAGTAAAACAGCAAACAGTGTGTGTGCTTCAAGAGTGAGAAATCTCTCTGACACCAGTTGCTGATGTGCCTGACTTACTCGAGAAGTTGAAGAGAAACAGACCACCTCTTTGTCACCTTTTTGGTGAGAAATCATCACCTTATAGCTAATTACTGGACTCTTGATTTGGTTTGGGCTCACTTGACTTGATTTTAAATACTTGTAGTAAATGAAGCCTTTCTGTCCCTCATCGAACAGTGTCGTGTCAATCCCTGGGCTAGTCTGGAATCCTAGGTTTTTATTTGCTAAGTCAGCTACCTTCACCTTGTAACAGAGTAAAGACAAAGATGCTCTTCAAAATAGTTTTATTTTCATAAATTCTAATATTATAAAAGCCTAAGTCTGTCTGTAATGCTTTATTTGCACTCTGATTGGCTGACGGAAACAGCCAGAGTGCTCCAAGCATGGGGGAGTGCCACCATGTTTCCGAAGCCACCCCGAGGACCAGACAGAGAGTGGGGGAGCTACTGGCCTTGGCTCTCCCACCCTGCTCCCTGCAAGAGGCAGAACAGCAGCAGCATGGGGCATTAGGAAGCAGCACTCCATCTCAGCCCCCACCCCTGCCAGTCATTCTTGACAGGCAATTGGCTAGTTGTCTTATAATTTCTATTTGGAACAAAGACTAAAATCATCAGTGACTGAAACCCACTGGACTGTTTCAAAGTGTTGATGAACAGTAATTTAACAAGGTACTTGACAGAGCTTACTCCTTCTTCCAGACCATTAGCGATAAAGGAGCACATCAGCAATATCTGTGGAGGAGATTATATTGGAATATCTGATCACAAGCGAAGCAACAGAAAGGGGTGAGAAATTAAATACAGCTTTCATGAGTTAATTCAGAGAAGTCCAAATACATCTGTAGGATACTATCTAAAGGATACTCAATAGAAATGAGAAATCTGGGAGGAAATGATGCTGAATTATCTCACTTGTGCACTCCCAGTGGGCCTGTGCCTCTTTTACCTGCTACATCCCCCTTCCACTCTATCCCAGCCTGTCTCTCACCTCCTGACACCTCCATTTACATTTTCACTGACTGGCTTTCTTGCCTGCACTGCATGCCAGCCTCTGGCTTATTTACTATTCCTTCCATCCAGGAAGAGCACACACACACCAACTAGATGCTTTCTTAGCCTGACAAAGGGTTTTAAACCCAGAAGTCCATGCCTTGCAGATGGCATCCCAGGCAGCTAAGCCAAGCTCACCTGGAGCTTCAACTCCACGGCAACCAGCAAGCCTCAGGCCTATCAAAGACGTGATGGGTTTCTGTTATGGCACCTCCTACCTCCCTTTCACCATGGAGATCCTTGGTCCCAGCATTTCCTGGGGCTGCCACACCACTGGCAGTCCCACCAGGCGTCCTGACTCTGGCAGGGTGCAATTTTAGTGGTTAGGCCTAGACTTGGGGCCTTTTCCTTCCCCACAGCCCCAGCCCATACCTCAAAGTTCATCCTGGCACAGGAGCTCAGCAGGGACATGTTCTTCCCCTGCTGGCTGGTGATGCAGTGAGTGCCACCTCCAGCTCTGAGAGCAGGGCATTAAATGTTTTAAAAGGAAATAGGTGTGGACAGAGTGATGAGGGTGGCACTCACTCCATCTGCACCTGGAGCTTGGGGAACCCCAGCAGCAGGAGGTTCACCTTCAGGAACACCAGCTGCTCCACCAAACCAGGATTGAAGCAGGTGCAGTGGAGTGTCACAACATCCCCAGCAATGCTGAATACTGGTCAGTGGACAGGATACGTGTTCCCAGGCAACCGTGGCCAGATCCTGCCACATCTGGCTACAGGCTGCTCGTTAGGCCAAGAGGTCACAGTCCAGTGGCTCCACATCTTTGGCAAGATAGGTAGCCACTGAAGCTTCGGCACTACCTGCCCAAGGCTGGGGTCTGGTGCGTCTGGACTCCAACACTGAAACCATGTCCTTGGCCCACACTGGCAGCAGCTGGCATGGAGGAGACTGGCTGGTGCTGGAAGTGCTGGTACAGGAAAGTGGATTCCCCTCTTCCATACCCCCTCACCTCTGCCCTTCTGCCTCCCTGACTCTGTTCACCAGCACCTCCGTCTAGTGATCGAGGGTTTTGGTGCTGCCAGGGCACATGCTCCCCTTCACCCTTGGGTCACACGTGTCCACCAGCATGTGAACTGTACTGGTCCACAACAGATCCAGCTGTTTCCTGATGCCTTCCTTCAGTCACCTCACCAGTGCCTGCACATCTGATGACAGTGGCTTGCCCCCATCCAGGAACACTGATCCCTTGGAACTTCTCCATTTAGTTCTCCAATTCCCTCACTAAGGGGATCACCTGGCTAAAGCAGACATCACCAGCACTGAGGGTGTTGGTGCCCTCGAGGAACAGCTTGGGGATCACCAAGATCTGGGAGATGGTATCCCTCGCCGCTTTGTTAAGGGGGGCATTGACCCCAATCTCCCCAAGCAAGGCCATCTCATGGATGGCCTTCTGTTGCTCCACCAGCCTTTGCAGAAGTATGTGGAGTTCCACCGAGTCTCCTCATCCTGCATAATTTTGTGCTGCGGGATGCTCAGCTCTGCCTGTTTCTCCCACAGCATCTTGCCCCCCTTGATGCTGCCATGGAAGTAGCCCACCACCTTCCTGCATTTTTAAATCAGCTGGGTGGTAGTGATTGGGCCATCACTGGCAGCCCTGTCCCCTTCCAAGACGTCTCGAACTATGAGGTGCAGCTTGTGTGCCACACAGTGGATGCCAACATATTAGCCTCATTGTCAGTGAAAATGAACTCACAGGTAAGCTCACCCTGCCCAATGAGCCACCCCTGCATCATGCAGTTCATAGCCATCATGATCTCCCCTGCCATGTTGGACTCATCCATCACCTCAGCTTAAAGGAGTGCCTACTGACAGCCTGACTGATCGCACCAGTGCCCTGTGAGGGAGAGGTAGGTGTGATCTCCACCCTGACTTCTCCAGATGTCTGAGGTGAAGTGCAAGGTTACCTGCAGCCCTGCCTGGCACAGCTCCTCCCTCAAGTACTCCCTGCATGCCTCATACAGGGAGGGCACCACCATCCTGCTGAAGGTGATGCATGCAGGCACTTTGTAGGATGGGGCCATGAGCACCATGAGCTGCCTGAACCCTGGCCACTCAACTGAGAAGGGCTTGTCATCCAGAGCAAGCATCTCCCCAATGCTCTGTGTGACCTCACTCGCCCTTGCAACACGCCCCCCTCTGTCTGTGGCTTTCTTCCACTGCTCCAGGATATCCTGCCTCTGCTTCATGGGAACAGGGGCTTTGGAGCAAGTGGGGAACTTCCCTTTGGGCACACTCCTACTGGTGTCAGGCTGAGGAGGAACGAGTGCAAGGGGGTGCTGCCTCCTGAGATGCAGCAGCATCGCCATGGTGGTAAAGTGTTTCACCTCCTTGCCCTGGCTGATCTGCCTTCAGCAGCGCTGGCAGACTTTTACTTGGAGTCATCTGGCACCTCAAATGACCCCACACTACACTACCCCACCAGCTTCTGGGTTGAGAGTGGGGATCCTGCCTTATCCTCCACTCCTCAGCAGGCTGAGATGTAACAAGAGGAGCCGACTCAGCTGAGCCACTTGTCTCCACAACCTCAACCTCCTCTGAGGTACCTACCAGAGGAGACTTGGCTCTAGGGAAACTCTGAGGGGTGTGGAACACCAACTCAGATTCCCCCTCGGTCCCCAGAATTTCTTTTGCTGGGGTGCTTAGGTCCCCAGGTTCCAGATCCAGCTCCTCCTCTGCCACTGAAAGGCTCATGCTGGCAGATGAAGCTGGGGTGCAGGAGACTCATTCTACTGCTGGTGGCTACTTCTGATGTTAGGAGAGGTGGTGCAGGTGCAGGGACAGGTACTGCTCCCACTGGCAGTAGAAGACTCATGGCTTCCAAGAAAGAGGATTCATCTATGTTGTGGGGGGGAAACTTGCAGCTCTAGCTCTCCCCCTACCCTACCTAGTCCCTCTCCCTCCCCTGCCAGACCTGGCACTGCCTTTCCAGCGTGCTTCATATTACTCTTTCCTGCGCTGGAAAATGTGTCTGCGTGTATAACTAATTCTTCTCTGATATATGACTGTGTCTGACTTCTTGTGTTTACTGTACATATGTGTAATTAATAATATTAATAGCTCTTCTTCGTGCCAGAACACAGCTTTGTTTCGGGGGGGGGCGAGTGTGTGTGTAACAAGAACAACTCAGAAGTTTTGCGGGGAAGAGTAAGTTGAAAGAAATGGATTGGATAGGGATAAAGTAGAGGGATTCTAGTTAGTAAGCTGTATCCAATCCTTTCCAAGAACACAAACTAGCAGGAGATTGACCACTAGGAAGCCAAGCCAGCCCAGTACCTTTCAGATGCTGTTGTTCAGGCAGAAACAGCTCACAAGAGGGACAGAAAGGCTGCAGACAGAGGCTTACATGCTGTTTCTAGGTCCCTGCCCCACAGCACTGTGATTGGAAAAGGATTCAGGGAAAGCTCACAGTCACTGACCAGCTACAGATGTCAGTCTTCCCCCCCTGCTCCCCCTCCCTCTTCTCAATTTCTGTTCCCTTGAAAGACTGCTTTCCAAATCTCCGAATCTTTTCTAAATTGATTCAGAAGTTGTTTTTTTCCTCCCAATTTGATTCGGATTTGGTGATTCGGCCTCTGAATCAGGCTGAATCTTCTCCAAATTGAATCGGTGACTGAAGCTTCGTAAACCCTTAACTCCCTGCCTTGAAGTTACCTTCATTTCCTGTGATATAACAGTCCTTTCTACACAGGTAGGATAACAAGTCTACTCCAGAAGTTAAAAGGAAGGGAAATCAGGTAATTTATCCTGACAATCCAACTTGGTGCACATTTTAAAATGGCTCTTCACTTGTGACACAGAGTGGGGCCTAGGAGCGGCTGTGATGCTCCCTAGCGCCCCCCGCCATGTCAGTTAAGGTGATCCAGCACCCTCAACTCGCCTGCCATGTCTTTGCTGTTATAAGGTTCAGTATGGGAGGCTGCCTACTCTCATCTTAGACACCGCGCTGGTGTTACCTCCGTTCCCAGTGGGGTGCTTCAACACCCCCAGCCTTATGGACAATGCATGCCTCCTACCTCCCCTTCAGCACGCCCCAAGCCTCACAGCTGTCCCCGGACGTTATTAGGTCCCTCACCCTGTAGTGCCCTCTCTGGCGCCCTGGGCTCGTCACGCCCTGGTGCCCCTCTCTGGTACCCTTCGGCTTGCTACACACCTGGCGCCACTCTCAGGTGTTCCCAGACTTATTACGCGCCTGGCGCCCCTTCACCGGCGCCCCTGAGGTGGTCCTGATACTTGCGCCCCTCTTACCGGTGCCTCTGGGCCGGTCACGTACCTGGTGCCCCTTTACCGGTGCCTCTGGGCTGGTCCTGCGACCCGCACCCCTTTACCGGCACCCTTTGGGCTTGCCGCGCTGCCCACGCTCCTTGCCCCCTCTGGGGCCGGTGCCGCGCTCCTTGCCCCCTCTGGGGCCGGTGCCGCGCTGCCCGCGCTCCTCGCCCCCTCTGGGGCCTGTCCGTACCCCAGTTGGGTCTCAGGTAGCCGCAGCCGTGCCTGGCCCCCTGGACCATCATCTGGGTCACTTGCCCTACTAGGGCTTCTCCCCGGCTTGCCCCACAGGGTGGGGTCAACACCCCCCTGGCACGCGCCTCACTGGCACAGACAGTTGTGCCCACCCGGAACCGCTCGTTGTGCCCTGCTGGGCACCAGGAACCCCAGATTATTGGGGAGCTCCCGTAAGGCCTCCTCGCACCCCTACAGCCTCACCCAGTCCTCCGGGGTAACAATAACTCAACCACGAGCCAAACAGCTGCTACATAAACAACAAGGAGCCTCCAGGCTCACAGCATAAACTTCAAGCCACCCTGGGTCCCAACCATACCTCGCTTAGGGTTTGCATTCTCCCGCATCATTGCAGCTGGTCAGTGTGTTCAGGCTGCAACCCTCAACTTGGCCTGCTCAGCTCTCCCGCAGAGCTCCTGCTCCTGCAGCTGCCAGAAGGGAACTGCTCGCTAGGCTCTGGCCTGGGCTGTTTATAAAGGCCCGGCCCTGCCTCCTTCCGGCCACATGACCTGCCTGGTTGCCCCAGCGACCGGCACCTGAGCTGCCCTGATGATTGGCAGCTCTCCTTAATTTCTCTCCAGGCACGGGGCACCCTAGTGTCCCTGTGACAACTTGCTATCTATTTCCATTCACCAGCAACCTTGGTAAGTTAATGAAGCTACTTACTCCCATACTTTCAATAAAGCAAACCCATTTCACCCAATTCATTCACAGCATAAACTGAAAAGGAAACAACAAGCTGGAGTCAGTTTGTGTAAAGTCCAATGCTAACAACTGTTGTGTTACCTTACTACAAAGATAACACACTCTGATGTCTTATTCACAGATTAGCAAAATACAGGAGCACATACAAAAATAAATTAGGTTCTGTATATTTATTATGATTTCAGAAGTGGAAAGACTATGTAAGAGGCCCATAAGTGCAAATCTATAGACAAAATGTTACTGGGATGGTACATTCAAAAGACTATTCCTGCTCCACCAAGCATAGGGCAACAATAACACATTTTTAGGAGTTACATCTGCAAAAAGTTAACCCTCCTTCTAGAAAATAAAGAAAGCCTACAATCCCCTGGGATAAGATATTTCCTGGATCTATGCCTGGGATATACATCTACAGAAAATTCCTAGCTACCCTGAAAACCTGATCAGGAGTACTATTAACCCTCAGGACACTAGCAGTTTTCTTGATATCTTAGAGCAGAATGGAGCTGTGCTTCAGACTACATACAACTACATAAGCATGACACTGTCACTCAAGATCATCTCCCAGCATAGGCAGAGTCATATCGTGGCACTAAAAGGAATCAGAAGGAGGTACTGAACAAATCAAGTTCTAGAAGAGCTTTCTAACACAAGCAATGGGACTAAAAACAATCAACCAACCAAACCAAACCAAACAAAACAAAAAAACCCCCCTCTAACTGTTGCTTCCTCTGCATCCATGGAATGTCTTTCCAAGTTTCAGTTAAAAGTATGGCGCTATTGAAGGTAGAAGGGTTGCAGAAATTTAGCCAAAGGTACAGTCAACTAAATCTTTACTGTTGATCGTGCTTTTGAAATAACCAAGCTTAACTGAGCAAAGCTGTACTAGAAAAATATATTTACTTGGAAAGTGAGCAGATACTGTTTGACAGTAACTCAAATCAAAATAAATGCTTCAGTATTTAAATTCTAACTTTAACAAATGTATGTAATTTAAGCTATTAACTGTCTTGTCATTTCCTCTATGTCCTCAGGGGAACAGACGAGATTTAAGGTGAAGTTATACGTTTCACTTAGACCACACTAATCTGTGAAATGTTAAGTGATGTTAAATCCAAACACGCTGTGAGAAGTTGCAAGTTAAGGGTTAATACCATTTCTTCCCTGCACAGCTCTGACTTGCCAGAAGGCTGACAAGCAGGTGCATGCCTAGAAGCCAGGACACTTGGGCTCTATGCCTGCTCTAGGTGTGCATACAGAGGGTAGAGAGGGGTGGAGATGGACATGAGAGCAGCGCATCCTCAGAGGGCAGAGGACTGTAAATTGTTCATTTTAGCTCCGCTGAACAAATTGAGATTACCCTAACATGAGGTAGGTATCGCAATAGAGGGCACTTTGTATGTGTTAAAAAGCTTTATAGTGTAGACACTGGCATTTTAAGTGCTCTTAATATGGTCCATCTGCAACTTCACACTTATTGGCTCATTTAGTCCAAGTATAAAAGGCAGGGTGAAAACTAGTTAACCATTTCAATTTAGTTTACATTGCCAGGTGGGGAAGAAAAGAAATACTTCGAATTTTGATTAATACTGATTACCTTGCACAGATCCCTGAAAACCCAAATAATAATGAATTTAAAAGCTATTTCACAGTTTACCCCTCATGACAGAGGGCTCTCTATAGTGGAATATTTGCAGACTTACAGGCTACACATTATTGGGAGTATTTTCACTTTTCTTCCGTCTACAGCCTACTCCTTCCTCCCAGACATCTACACAAACATCCCAGGGAATAATTCCGAAAGCTCTAGGCAGGTCTCCACAGGAGTTATTTGGTGTTATCATTCCTAGTAGGTGCATACCAAGCTTTTATGTTAAAATAGTAACAAATCCTTTACTCACTCTGCCTCTGGTGCGTTCCAGCTGCTCTCGCTGCTCCCCAAGTTCCTCGATTATATTGGTACCAATCTGATCAGTCTCCGCAGAAATTTGGTGTGAACGCTCAATGCTCTGAGTGGCTCGGTTCAGGCTATCTGTGCCCTGGAGAAGCAGCACCCTTTGAGACTGCAGCTGAGTCTGAAAAAGAGAGTTTCTATTTAGCTATTAAATACAGGCATTAGACATTTCCAATTTCTTATAAAGACAAATGGTCCTGTAGGCCATCTAATCTATCTGTAATGGTGACAAAGCCCTCTCAGGTTATTAACGGAAGAAGTTATTGTTAACCCTGAAAGTGGCCATTATAGTGTATGCCAGCCTTGTAACACTGACCTTTAGAGACCTATCTGCAACACTTCTAGAGAACAGAGAGCAAGCCAGATGCAAGTCTGACCACATTCTCAGCAAGCGGCGTTTTAAACTAGTTAAAAGAGGAGGAAAGGGAAAAGCTTTCTCTGGGTAGAAAGTTGTTAAAGTCAGAAAACAATTTAGACAGGAAATTTCGTGCAGTTACAAAATTCATTAGTTACTCAATGCAACAGAGCCTGAGGTATGGTATAACAGAAGCTGCCCTGCTCCCCCAAAACCTATTATAAGAATGGCTTCAAAACTGACTGACAACAAGGATTCAGCAGTTATTCTGCATTACTACAAATGGGAAGCATCTCCACGTTGCCCTATGGCAACATAGAGACGCGCTATATCACCATATAGTGTTCTACAGCAATATAGGAATCATGTGCGTCTGTATGTGATCGCCAGCTATGTTGCCGTAGCAGCATACTCCCTGGGAACAGCTCACCACTACAGTGACGTAGCAGTGAAATTTAACTGTGCACACGGCACAGTAACCACCCATACTGCACCATGCTTTAGTACTTTCAAAAAGAAGTACTAAACCACAGCACTGTAGCAACATTGTCATATGATGACATGTAGATGCACCCATGGAGTCCCAGTACCACCTCTATCTGCTGTACTGCAAACTCATTGTCTATCGCTCCAAAGTAGAAAATATTGGGGAAACCTAGTCTCAGCTTTTACATTTATTGGTTACTCCAGCATACTTACACCAGGATAATAAACTAATTATTTTTGGGAAAGCTGTTTCAAAAACAAGTCATCAAGTGCCAAAGTCCACGTTGATGGAACACATGTAATCTGAGCTCTAGGGCAGGGGTCGGCAACATCCAGGCTGCCAAGTCACTGGATCTGGCCTGAAGAGCCAGAAGGCCTTGCTCTGCCCATGCCTGTGCTGTGGCCAGGCAACAAGGATCTGTACTGAGGCCAGTTGCACCTGCATCACTGCCACTTCTCCCTGCCCCCCAGCTGCACCAGGGGCACAACTTCCAGCCAGTGGGGAACTGAGCCAGGACTGGCCAGTTTCCAGCTGCACCCCCACTGTAGCTGAAAAGTGAGGACATACACAACACCCCCTCATTACTGATGCACCAAAGCCATCTGGCCCATGCCAGACTTCAGCCAGGTTGTTCTGGCCTATAGCTTGAAAAGCTTGCTGGCCCCTGCTTTAAGAGGAAAATAGCATCTACTCCAGGAAGCCAGCCAAGAAAAAGATATGATTCAATACAAGAGAGGCTTGGTGTAGTTAATGGAATTAAACAATTTTTAAGGGTAGCTGAAAGGATCAGTTTAAGACTTAGAAAAAGTAGGACAGTTCAGTCACACCCAAGGAGCTGTTTTTAAGTGATAAATCTAGTGTGGGAAAGGTTTGAGGTTTTATTTATTTATTTTTAAAAAGTCTAGTTAGAGATCAGCCTGTACCAGAGATTCCATCCATGAACCACCCACCTCTCTGCCAGTAAGGGAGATCTATATGAAAATAGGATCTTTTCTTCCCAAGGCTTCCTTTATTCCTACTTAAAGCAGTCCTTTATTTACAGCATCATGATGGGCTGGTGTATAACCTGATCTCCACAATCAGTGGCTGAGAGATGTACAATGATTGTAGGACAAAACTGGATCTCAGATGATCTTTTCCTAAATCTTTAATCTACCATCCTGTAGGTCACATGTTGTAGGAGAGATTATAAGCAACAAGAGAATCCAGACAGATTAAGGACAGGACTTAGTCTTTACCACACTTCCCATCTTTTCTAATTTTAATTCTGATAAAAAAATATCTGGAAGACTAAAATAATTCATAGGCAGCACCACAACAGCCCAGACAGGCAACTCACCCAGCTTTTAGACTAGAGACAACTCCAGTCTAACAGATTCAGACGTAACTGGGCATCCCTTTCTATAAACCAGATCTGCTTGTTTATATCTTTAATTTTAAGTAGCATACTGTTCAGACCATTTAAA
Organism: Crocodylus siamensis; assembly: GCF_052110815.1. Classification (NCBI taxonomy): domain Eukaryota; kingdom Metazoa; phylum Chordata; order Crocodylia; family Crocodylidae; genus Crocodylus; species Crocodylus siamensis. Next base: position 223,216,776 of record NC_143396.1, on the reverse strand, counting down.
AAAAAATGTTTAGTAGAGTGCTTTAGATAATTTAAACTGAAAGTGTTTATAGCTAATTCTATTACTGGCTGTATATAATACATTTAGTTTACACACTTCATTCAGGATAAGTAGCAAAATTAAACTGATCATTTAAATTTTTACCCTACATTAGAATAATTCTTTATCTTTCCAGCATTGTAGAGGAATGTTTAAACAAAAGTATTTCAATGTTTTATAAATCTCTGTCATATGAGATTTTAAGAAAGAGAACCAAATGCTATTTGAACATACGGTATGAACTGATAAATCCGGAATTAACGAAAATCCGGCACTTTTTAAAACTACACTCCATTGGGGAGTAGCAGCAGCTGGTCCCAGAGCAGAGAAGGGGGAAGCTTGCACATGGCAGCTACCACTGCCACCCACCACCTTGTGCCGCTGTTCCGCATGCACCCCCATCCTCCCCCCCAACCCCTCCAGTTTCAAACATCTGGAATTTTCACATTTCTAGCAGATGCTTGGTCCCGAGCATGCCAGATTCATAAAGTTATACTGTATCTTAAAAACATGTTTGTTTCTGAGATAACCAATATGGGTTCTATTAAGAAACTCTCTAAGCATGATTTTCCTCTCACCTGAAACATTCATATTAAATGCAGAGTAGATTTATAGCCAGGTTACATGAGGTTTGAAACTAAGGGGGTTAAAGCTGAAACACGAGCAATAGCACAGTCAGAGTCGCATTGTAACACAAACAGCAAAGGTCTTAAATACAGTTAATATCCCCTGGATGCTCACGCTCTGCTCATTTTCCATGGAGTAGATTCCATATTTTGTGTCTCCCCGATTGCCAGGAACCAAGCCCAGATCTGTGATTCTCATCTCTCTCTGGAACATTGACAGGTCTCTCTTGTAGGCCCGGATCTTGCTCATCATTTGGTTGCGGAAGGGCAGTGGCGCATGCTTCAATTCTTCTTCCATCTCCCGCAGCTTTAGTAAGAAAGAGTAGTCACAAAAAGCCCCAGATTCATTCTGTGACCAAACTAGGATGTCACAATATGTCCCAACAAGGCTCTGCTTTGAAACTGACCAACATCCCAAGGCATACACCTAGTTGAGAGAAAGACGATTGAAGCTGCCTTCATCTAATACAGAGACCTTGTACACAGGTCTAAAGGTCCCCAGCCCAATAGAATGCTGCGTACCAAAGCTGTGGTCCTCATAAATCACACCTGGATGTTAAATATAACAGGTTACATGACTCTACAGTTCAAGAACATAGCAAACCCCTTTGTTAAATGACCTTTCCTCTCCAAAAAGAGCCTGAAATTAAAAGGCAAATCTTAACAGCTCTGTATCAACATACGGCAGAACATTCTTTGAATTAAGATCTCAGGTTTCTGCTTCATTCCCTTTCCATATTTTTAATATTTCCATGTTGTAGTTGGAAGTGCCATGCCATTGGTACCTTCCATAATTTGATATACATTGTTAGATGCTATTCCAGCAGCACAGGTGAGTTTACTTAGTGTAAGTCTCTAGCATACACATTTACCCTGATGTAAGACACTGTGTAATGCTCCGAGGAAAGAGCACTGCAAAAATTACGGTGCTGATTTTCTATTGTATGTTGACAGCTATATTTTTTCTCCTTTTGATGTTGCCTAACATAATACTTTCCCATCACATCTATGAGATGGGCAATCCACGATCCCTAGTCTGACTATCCAGACCCAAATGCCAAGGCTCAGGATTGTGACAGAATGTGGTAGTATTTTGTAATATTTTTATGGTATGATGTCTGAGGCTCTGTACCTTGATTATATGCTGCTACCCCCTGAGGTTAAAGAGGTTAACTTCCACCCTGGACTGGAAGAGGGTAGCATGTTGGTTTCTATATGTTTGGCTGGTGGAAAATGGGTCATTAGGAATCTCTTGAGCATATACTAACAACTTTTTAGAGAAGCAGGATGTTGGCTGCTGTGGTCCCCCTGCTTTAACTGAGGCAGGTTATAGTGTTATGTTGTGTAAGGGTTGATGGTAGTTGTACTAAGAGGTTAGATTATGGCATTGTATAGAATGGTTTGGATGAGGATGATCCCGCCTTAGGCAGGGGGCTGGACAAGATCAGGGGTCAACAACATTTTTGGGCAGAATGCCAAAAACACCTGTAACCTTGACTTATAAGATATTGACATCCCAGGGGTGGACAGCGAGGAAGCCACAAGGTGCCTGATCCTTGCTGTGGCAGTGTTCCCCCAAGCCCCTTCCACGCAATCTGCCCCAAGGGGTGTGGGCCAAGCAAAATGCCTGTGTGCCACGCTCTGGCACCTGTGCCAGGGGTTGCCTACCCCCGAACTAAATAGCCTCTGGAGGTTCCTTCTAGCCCTACTTCTTTTGTAAGTGAATTCACAGGATCACAGAGAACTAGCTTGGTGATTATGAAAGAAGCTCCAATAACTGGAGATTAACTTGTAACTACTGGTACCCAGGACTCCAGATTAAAGGAACTAGGCGAAAACAAACTGGCTACAAAGCAGGAAACAAGACTTTTGAACTTAAGCCCCTGTTCCACCCTTCCTCCTAACAGCTCCAGTCATACGTTTACCGTTTCATTTGCTTCCCGTTGTTTCTCATCAAATTCTCGTATTAGTTTCTTCTTCTCTTCTAAGGAAGAAAGCAGAAAGTATGTCAGACACACCAGAAAAACATCAGTACAAGCCGCAAGAGGACGTCACAGAAAAGCTCAAGTTGAAAGGAAGGGGCTGACTAGAAGGATACCAGGCCAAAATTCACCGTAAAATGAGAACCTGTCAGTAAATTATGAAGGGCCGGACAACTTAAATACACACAAATCAATACTGGCCAGCAGCCTGTCAGACCTACAGCCTGAAATAATTTATTGATATTTTTTAGTCAAGAAATCACTATTCCCAGAACAGTCCTGAGCAATGTCCTTAACTCAGGATGCAGATATATATGGTATGCATATCATAAGCAGCTATGTATTTTATCATACAAATTCTACAAGTTGAACAGATGTTCATCATGATATTTTAGCCAAATTGGCTAAATTGGGGACTTCAATGGGGAACACCTAGTACAAATGGCAAACAACTAGTGGAGCAGGCATCCAGAAATGCTCCTCCATATCCACTAGGAACACAGGCCCCCACCCAATGCTGTGGAGCCAACTGGGGGGACTGCAATTAGTGGGGTCCCTCAGACTGGCTGGCAACCTCATCCCAGCCTACCCGGCATACTGTGCTGCACGTGGCTAAGTCCAGTGTTCACTGCACCACCAGCTCTGCCTGACACTGCTCTGTAGAGGGAGGGAGGGAGGGAGGGACGGAGGAAGTAAGCAGCCCTGGATTATGTTCCTGCTTCTTTCCACAACAGCCTGGGGGCTCAGCCTCCCTTCACCCAACCCTCAGACCTCTTGAAGGCTCAGGACAAGCATAGTGGTTACTTAACCCGGCAGGGGAAATACCATGCATCTGTGTCCATGAAAGCAGTTTTCCCCCAGGAGAACTGCTCTTCTGGCATGGTTCAGTACATGCTGAGGTGCAGTGACTTTAAACCCACTTTACGAAAATGGGAGTCCCCTGCTTTGCTTGTGCCGAGGGCCTTATAGCTAAGGGCAAACAAAAGTCGGGGGCATCTGAACCCCAAGCCTCCAGGCTTGAGCCTGCAAGTAGGATGCCTGCCAAAGGATTTGGAAATAACTGAAGCCCCACGTGTGGGTAGAGGATGTTTGCCCGGTAGTAGGGCCACTTATGGCTCCCAACTCTTGGATTTGGAATTAGTTTTGGCTAATTTGGCCCCAGATACACATTAAAAAAAAACCCTCAAAAAACAAAAACAACCCTCAGACAGGCTCCTTGCCATGAGCTGGTAGGGGCTGAGGTGCTACACACTAGAGTCCTGGAGATGGAGGAGTACATAAGGTGGTGGTGTGGAAAAGGCAAGGAGTGGGATGGGCAGGGGCATGAAAGGGCATGAGGGACCAACTGCTGGACAGATTTGGCAGCCAGGCTGTAAGATGCACTGGAAGCCTCATCCTGGCTGCAATGGTGCTGCACATTCAGGGGGCAGCAGGTGCTGGAGCTCCCAAGACCAGACTAGGAATAGGGGTGGGGAGGGGTGAGAAGGCACAGCATCTCTTTTCTTGCCAGGTTTCCCCCTTGGGCACCTAGCTCCAAGCATCTGTAAAGGCAGAGCCAGGAAGACAGGTGGAAGACAGCATGCCTTCAAATCAGATCTAGCAAACTCTGGACCTGGATCTCAGAAGAGAAGCGAGTGCGATTTTCTGGGTCAGCTCCCTGGCTCCTTCCCCAGTTGAGGGCCCACCTGGGACAGCCTCTGTTGTACTGCTGGGTTTTGCCTTGCTTCTAGAGCAGGCAGGCATCCTAATGATCATACCCATGGACCAATCCTACACACAAAGACTAGCTGCACACCATTTACCCAGTCCACAGGGCTGGAGACTTGAGCACTACTGCTCTAAAGGCATCAAATTTCAGTTGTCTCTGTTTTTACTGCAAAGCAAGATCCAAATGAGTGGGCTCTTCCCCAAAACAATATAATTCTTCAACATACACAAGTTTCTCTTTTGTTGACAACCTGCACTGGATTTAAGCCATCTAAAAAAAAAAAAAAAAAAAAAAATCAGGATTATGCCAGATGATACAGTTCTTCCCGGGCCAGTTTTATGGAGAGCTTTAAAGACAATGATTAAAACCGTGAACTTGGCCAATTGGCCAAGAGCTAGTTATGCAAATAGGAACACTTCTGTGTTACCAAGCCTACAATATGCTGGATTCTAAACAAGCCACAGCCTTTTCTCACGTTTCACATCTCAGTCTGTGGGTTTCACATCTCAGTTCACAGGGTTACAGCAAGTCAGTCCTGGTGGTCACCAGCCTATACTCACATAGAACAATACTGTACATTGCTGGTTTGCCCTAGCCACTCCTCTAGTGGAAAAACAAAGCTGGCCAGACAGGGAGAAGGCAACTACGTGTCAGACCACGCAACAAGGGAATGTGCTGACTGCGAGGAGATTCATTCACACCAGTAGAAATCCCTTCCTCTGGCTCCTTCCTTTTTTCAGTTCTTGAAATATGTGATAAGTTCATTGTGTGACTTAGAGGGGAACCAGCTGCAGGGAGGATGGGGTGGGGGATGCTTTACCTACCACTAGCACCAGCCTCCCATTAAAACAAAGACATACAAGGAAAAGCCTCCTCTTGCCAGCATCGCTTCCTGCATCGGATACCGCTGTTGAGCCCATTTCACACGAGCCAGCTTCCCTGGGCAGTACAGGTCTCGCACGGGTAAGAAAAGTAGCTTAGAGCAGTGGTGCAAGGAGTGCCAAGGCTTAAATACAAAATTATTATATTGGAAGCTCAAAATTATTGTATTTGCTGAAAAACTATCATACACTGAAAAATATGCAACTAAGTATGCAAATAAGTTATTTTCTTACTTACTTTGTAATGCTTACTGTAAGTTGCCAGTGAGCAAGTAAGAACTGGGTCAAACTCAAAACATTTCTTTGTTTTAAAGCAAACAGCCATAAGTTCTGTAGCAAACCCAATGTAGAGGGAATCCAAATCCCAAGACCTCTGGGCTTAAGACTGCACGTAGGATGCTTGCCAATTAGAGGTGCACCAATCAGTTCATATTGGACTGGCACCGATAAGAGGAAAATTGACATTATCGGCAATCAGCTTTTTTTGGCTAGTGTAGCCGATAATGTCACCAATAAATGCTGCACGCATCTGCACAGACACAGCATGCGTGTGCCCAGGAATGCAGCCTAGCAGCTTGGAGAGCAGCATCCAGCCAGTAAGTCTGTGGTAGGTAAGGGCAGGGGCATAGGGCTGCAGACTGAGGCCCTTATTGTGAGGAAGGGAGTAGGGCTGGGTCAGGGGCTGCCCAGCCAGAACAGGGCAAGGAGTGGGATGGAGCTGCAGGTGGCTAATCCAGGGGGTGTGGGGGGGGTGGGGGGGAGGGAGGGGGGAAGACAGTTCCCTGATGCTGTGCACACCTCTGGGAGAGGCATGGGGGGCATGTATCCCCCAGATTTCTGCGTGTGGCAGGCTGCCCACTGCAGGCTCAGGGCCAAGGACCAGCCTTTTCCTGGTGGGGGGGCTGGGCAGGGCTGGGGCTGTACTCAGGGTGGGTGGGGGCAGGCGGCAGCAGCACTGGGGGTGGTGGGGGCTACAGGGAAAGCTACGGCCACCCCAAAATTAGCTGTAGCCACTCCATAGCCTCCCACTCCCAGCACCACTGCCACCCACCCCAGCCCTGCCTGCCCTGGGCGCAGCCCCGGCCCAGTTCTCCCACCGGGAAGAGGCTGGAGCAGACCCTGGCCCCAACGCAGTGGGCAGCCTATCCTATCCCATGCAGAAATCCAAGGGACACATGGCCCCCATGCCTCCCCCAGATGTGCGCGCAATGGTGGGAGCTGCCCCCCTTCCCTGTGCCTCTGTCCCACACTCCACCCCAGCTGAGCAGTCCCTGCTCCTGCCCCACTCCCTCCCTCACCAAGGGGGCCTTGATCTGCCCACCCCACCAAGCCTCTTCCCTCCCCCACTCCCCTTCCACCCCACAGACTTACCAGCTGGACCCTGCTCTCCAAACTGCTAGGCTGTGTGTCAGCAATCGGATCTGTATCAGCCAATAAAGCTGGTGAACAATTGGCGATCGGTATCAGCCAAAAAAAATCTTTATTGGTGCACTCCTACTGCCAATGGACTTGAGAGTATCTGAATTCCCAGGGTGACAGCCTGGGACAGAGGATGCTCATGGGTTGTAGCACCACACATGGTGTTCAGAATGACCGAGTTCTGCCTACTCAATCGATGCGGGCTTTGAAACAACTGAGTTCTGCTCAAGTGATAGGATTTGGCACCGATTCCGCTAGTTTGACCTGGAACATGAACTATATTAATAAAAGACTTTCCAAGAGTGACTTGGGTTTTGCGTATGCTGCCTCAATGAGCTGCCTCAAAAATTATTGGACATTTTGAACACTTTTACTACTGTTGAATGTATATCATTATGAGGGTTGAAATGATGGTATAATAAAGTAATGTCCACACACCCACAGGGTGCCAACTCTGTCTGAATCTATTCTGTGAGGTTTCACGTAAAGACTTTAATTACAGCATACAGATTCACATCAGCGAGGCAAATGCACATTACTGTTACATTTTAAAAACCCACTAGACTACCATATAAAATCGGATTTAACATTTATTTTAACGAGTGCCCCATCATTTACCCCCTGGGCGACTCCCAACAGCCTCCTGGAGATTCATAGTTAATTCCTGGGACCCAGGGCAATCCTGGAGGGGTGGCACTGGCACCCTACATACGCGGCTACACTGATGGGTGCTCACCCGCTGCGGCGGGCACGCGGATGGGCAGTGCCGCGGCCGCACCCGGCCCGGATCCAGCGGCACAATGGAAGGGGCCAGGCCGAAGCAGCTCCCCCGACCTCAGCCGCACTCACTCACCGGCCAGGCCGCCCCGCAGGCGCTCGGGGAGGCCGCGCAGCTGCCCGTGCAGCTCCCGGAAGATCTCGTGTAGCCGCTCCAGATGCTCGGAGGAGCCCGGGCCCCGCACTGCCATGACGACTGTGACAACGACAACCCCAACCCCAGCCCCACCGCCCGCTCCGCGCCGCTACTTCCGGGAGGCGTAAGGAGGGGCCTCCCTCTGTCTCGAGAAGGGGTGTCCTAATCGGCGCCTGACCAGAAAAAAAGCTCCGTCCGGAGCTAGATGTGCGGCGCGCAGGACAGGCTTCAACTGTCTGCCGAGGAAGGGTCGGGGGGAGATATTCGGGAAGTCCAACTTTGCTCCCGAGGGTGACTAACGGATCAAGCGAGCACTTACGCCCCCTTAGAGGGGGGCATCAGGACCCCGGGCCGCGTAGGGCATACTGGGAATTGTAGGCCGGCACAGGGAGAGTCATAAGGCGGTCACAGTAGTGCAGGGTGCAGGGCTGGTGCGGGGGTTTTGTGCGCATGCGTTCAGATGACCCCAGCGAGGCGTCTGTTCAATCTCGTTCCAAAAACGTCCAAGGAAGGGGCAGCACCACCCGCCTTGGAAGCTTAGTCCATATTTTGGCAACCCTCACTGTAAAGATTTTTTCATGATGTCCAATCTGAATTTGCTCTCTTCTAGTTTATGGTCATTATTTATAGTTACCCCAACAGGCACCCTGCTAAACATTATATACCCTATTTCTTCCTGCTGCTACCCCCTCCCCCCAATGAGTTTGTAGGTAGACACACAATTACCTCTCAACCTCCTCTTGCGGAGGCTGAAGAGGTTCGGTTCATCAAATCAGTCCACGTAGGTGGTTTTCTGTAGCCCTTTAACCAGACAAGTGGCCCTCCTCTGAACCCTCTCCAGGCCCTCCACATCCCTCCTGAAGTCCGGCGCCCAAAACTGGATGCAGTACTCTGGCTGTGGCCTGACCAATGCTGCATAGAGGGGAAGTATCACCTCCCTAGACCTGTTTGTGATGCACCTACTTATGCAAGAAAGGGTGTGGTTAGCTTTATCACACTGGTGACTCATGTTCATTTAGGAGTCGACTACAACTCCGCAAGCCCTTTCTGCAGTTGTGCTACTGACACTTATCCTTGTTAAACTGCATCCTATTCTGTTCAGTCCATTTCCCCAGTCTGTCCAAATCAGCCTGGATTCGTTCCCTGCCATGTATTTTGTGTACCTCCTCCCATAGTTTGGTGTCATCAGCAAACTTGGACAGGGTGCTTTCTACTCCCTTGTCCAAGTCACTAATGAAGATAGTTGAATACCAGTCCTAGGACAGAGCCTTGGGGGACTCTGCTGCCCACATTTCTCCAGGTAGAAACAGACCCGTCCACCACCACTCCTTGGGTGTATCCCATAAGCCAATTTTCTACACGCCGAACTGTGTAATAATCTACATTGCAACTGTTTATTTATGAAAACTGGGTGTGACACTGTGTCAAAGGCCTTTTTAAAATCTACGTAAATAACATTTACTTCTTTTCCTCCATCCAAGCATTTTGTGACCCGGTTGTAAAATGAAACCAGGTTAATCAAGCAGGATCTGCCTGCTATGAACACATACTGATTGCCCCTTAGCATCATTTTACCCACTGGTCCCCCACAAATGTGATCCTTAACAATTTTCTCAAAGGTCTTGCCAAGGATAGAGGTAAAACTAACTGGCTTATAGTTACCTGGTTCCTCTTTCGTCCCCTTCTTGAAAATAGGGACCACATTGGTCCTTCTCCAATCCTTCAGGACCTGTCCTAAGCACCATGAGCACTCAAACAGTTGTGCCTCTGGCTCTGCTATGACTCCAGCTAATTCCTGAAGTACTCTAGGATGAAGATCATCAGGACCTGTTGACTTAAATATATTCAACCCCTCCAGGTGCCCCATTACTAGGTCAGCACAAAGATTTGTTGGGTTGGTATCTATACTGGGCTTACCTAAGGTTCCAATGGGATTAATAGATTCATAGATGTCCAACCCCCTGCCCAGGGCAGGAATGAATACTGGGCTTATACGACCCCTAGTAAGTTTAAGCTCATATGACCCCAGCTAGGTAGTTATCAAGCCTCCTTTTTTGAAGACCCCCAGGGTAGGAGTGAGCACCACTTCCCTTGGAAGTTGGTTCCAGAACCTAGCCTCCCTGACCGTGAAGTAGCGCCTCCTGATGTCTAGCCTGAACCTACTCTCAGTCAGCTTATGGCCGTTATTCCTTGTTACTACTGGTAGTCCTCGGGGGAACAGGGTCGCTCCCATTGCCTGCTGGTTCCCCTTGGTAAGATTTTAGACGGCCACCAGATCCCCTCTCAGACTTCTCCTGTGGATTTTGAACAGTTTTGGGTCCCGTAGCCTCTCCTCATCAGGCCTGCCCTGCTGCCCCCATATCATGTGAGTGGCCCTCCTTTGGACCCCCTCGATACTGTCCACATCCCTCCTGAAGTGGGGTGCCCAGAACTGGATGCAGTACTCCAACTGCAGCCTGACCAATGTCACATAGAGGGGGAGAATCACTTCCTTGGACCTGCTCATGATGCATCTGTGGATGCATAACAAAGTGCAGTTAGCCTTACTGACTGTGTCCTCACATTGGTGAGCCCTGGGGAACCCCACTGCCCACATCCCTCCAGGTCGCAAATGACCCATTCATCACCACTCTCTGGGTGCAGCCCTCCAGCCAATTTGTGACCCATCTGACTGTGTAGGTGTCAACACCACAGTCTCCTAATTTTTTATGAGAATGGGGTTAGAGACAGTGTCAAAGACCTTCCTAAAGTCCAGAAAGACTACGTCCACTGCAACACCTGCATCCAAGGATTTTGTGACCTGGTCATAGAAGGCCACCAGGTTGGTCTGTCAGGACCTGCCTCTAATGAACCCATGTTGGTTGCGCCTAAGCATAATTTCCCCTGCTGGTCCCTCACAGATGTGCTCCTGGATAATTTTCTCCAGGACCGAGGTAAGACTAATGGGACTATAGTTTCCTGAGTCCTCCTTCCTCACTTTTTGAAAATGGGGACCACATTGGCCTTTTCCCAGTCCTCTGGCACTATACCAGAGCACCTTGAGTGCTCATAAAGCCATGCCAGGGTCCCCGCAATGACACTTGCCAATTTCCTCAGCACCCTATGGTGAAGTGTCTGGACCTGCTTACTTAAACATGTCCAGCCCCCACAGAAGTTCCCTAACTCAGTCCTTCTTAATCCTAGGCCTGATCTGTCCTGAATCCCGGTGGGGGAGAAGTCCCGGTCCCTGCTTAGAAAAATGGAGGCAAATCATTTGTTAAAAAGGTCTGCTTTTTCATCTAGTGCAACCACCAGATTGCCAAGCGTATCCTGCAGGGGCCCCACGTTGCCTGGTGTCTTCTTTTTACTCCCTATATATTTAAAGAAGGACTTTTTGTTGTCCTTGATCCTTGTGGCTAGCCCTAGTTCCGTCTCTGCCTTAGCCTTCCTAACAGACTCCCTACAGATTTGTGCTATGGAGGTATAATCCTCTTTGGTGATAGCCCCTCCCTTCCACTGGATGTACACCTCCTTTTTGGCTTTCAGACGTTTTTGAGTGCCTTTGGTGAGCCAAGGGGGCTTTTGAGCACTCTTGCCCCCTTTGACTTGCATTGGGACTGTCACCCCTTGGGCTCAGAGGATCGTCTCCTTAAGGAACAACCACTTGTCTTGGACACCTAGTTCCCCTACTCTCCAGGACTGCAATGTCTCTTCTACCAATTTCTTCAGCTTGTTGAAGTTGGCCCTCCTGAAAACAAGGGCTACTGCCTTGCTGCAGGCCCTTGACACCCTGCGCTGGAAGGTGAATTCCAGTAGGCGATGCTTGCTGCCGCCCAGGTGGTCGAGAACCTGGAGTCCCCTCGCCAGGTCGTCGGCTGTGGCCAGGACCAGGTCCAGCAGGGCATTACCCCTGGTGGGGCTGTGCACCTCCTGGGTTAGGTGGAGGTCTTGTATCTCAGCAAGGAACCTACGTGAGTGGTCAGACCTGGCTGACTGCTCCTCCCAGCAATTTTGTATTCATGTCCAGGAACACAGATGCAAAGAAATAATTTAGAAGCTCTGTTTTGGCCATCCTATCTGTTACCAGTTGCTCTAGTTCATCCTGAAGGGGCCCTAAGTTATCCTGCACCTTCTTTTTGCTTTCTATGTACTTAAAGAATGACTTTTTGTTATCCTTAACTTTTGCTGCCAGCCTAAGCTCCATTTATGCTTTGGCTCTCCTCAGAGTTTCCCTGCAAGCTCGGGCCAAGCAGGTATACTCCTCCTTGGTGGCAACCCGAGCAGAGCCGTCTGTGGTGCCGCACACTGTGCATTCAGGCATTCCCTGTGCTGCTACCTTGCAGCGTGGGGCAGGGTTTTGACCATGGGAGATCCCAGGGTCAAAAAAACCTGTGGGGAGAAAAAGCAGGTGGCGCATGTGGTGGTAGCATGCACTGCCCAAAACTAGAGCCTGGCCAGTTGGAGCCGCGCTCCAGACGCGGGCCAGGCTCCCAGATGCAGGAGCACCATGGCTGCTGCTTCTCTGGCCCTCAGCGTCCTAGGGGCCACAGGAGCCACAGGGTTTGTTTATTTAGCAGGGGAAGAGTGGAATAGGTGGTCCTCACACTGCCTCTATCACTCTTCTTTTTCTTTCAGTGATACAGTAGACATTACACTGTTTATGTTGCTGGACTACAACTCCCAGCATACAGTACTATTCCCTTCTGCGCACGTAGTGGGCGGTTCAGACTTCTGCTCCCAGAATGCTCTGGCCCTGCCTATACTTAATTCTCCCTCCCAGCAGCTCTGATCGCTTCTGCTGGATGACAGCCTGCAGCAGGAACAGCAACAATGATGCTCGTCATCTTGGGAACCCTTCTGGGAATCATCTTTGGTCCTTCTCTGTTCATTTTAGTGCCCTACATCAGGTCTGTGTTGAAGATTGGTGGGTTAGCTTGTAACATTTTTAATGGTCTGTTAGCACTTCTATATCTCTGTGAATAGTTGGAAGAGAAGGAAGATCAGTGTATTTGTCATAGGGACTTAGTGGAGGAGTATGTGATGAAAGTGATATGGGCAGAAGTTCCTGGGTGCAAAGCACCTGTCTTAGTACGTTAGTCATGAGTCTAAAGTTTAATCCCTCTGTGTCTTGAGATGACAGTAACAGCCTGACGATTAAAGCAGTTAACTGGGAGTCAGGATATACTTGGTTGTAAGCCTAAATGTGGTACTGACCTGCTTAGTAATCTTGATCAAGCTCTATATGTGTTTTGGGCTCCTCATCTGTAAAGATGGAACTAATTACTTACAACAGTATTAGTAAGCGGCATGTATTAATAGCTGTACAGCACTTTAAAAAACCATAAGGTGCTGTAGCCTAGTACCATTACTATATTATGACCTTAAAAGCTCAGGGAAGATGATTAATGAAAAGCAAAGTCTTTTTGTTTCCAAAAGGCTCTAGTAAATTCATATAGGTGCAACTAATCTCTTGTTTGACTTCACTAGGAAAATAACAGACGATTTTGGAATTCTGCATAAAGTGTATGGTAGGGAATCATCTTTCCTTCAGCCTGGAACTTGAACTGGGTTGAGACCTACCACTTATTTCTAGCCTTAATTTCTATGATTCTCAGTACCGAATACTGGGTTTCAATGAAGGACATCAAGCCCCTGAATTGCTGGCAGTAACTTAATCCTCCCTTATGCTAATGCTGTGCCTAAAGTTTGACGTGCCTTGTGAACTACCTCCTTGCATCTTGACGCTCTGAACCAATGCAATGAAATTTTAAAAAGCCAGAGATGGGAGTGGAGGGGAAGCCTTTCCTGGCACTGCCTTTTCAGCCACTCTTAAATTTTTGTTGTGTAAGGAAGCAGCTTACTTTCAGAAATGTTAAGTGTCTATGAAACAGAATGATGATTATTGAATACACAGGAAAAGGGTCAGATTTCCTCCTCAGTTGAACCGTACTACCATTACCATAGTCAGCTTACACCAGGGGTTCCTCTGGCCCTGTATTTTAGTCCTAAAACCATGCGTCAGGAATGGATTGTTTTTTGTTTTTTGTTTTATCTCCTGCTTTTTCAATCGCATTGCTTTTGGCTCGGAGAGTCTAGATGAGAGGAAGCGTATTAGATAAACTGAGAGAATCCTGATCCTACCAGCCAATAGGGTAACTCTCACCACTCCAGGCTGATTAGGCAGCTCAGTGAGACATTTAGTACACCAAATGTTTATCACAGAAAATGCCTGCTAAATGTGCAGTGGTTGGACCACTGTCTGTGGGGTGGCAGGGATTATGTGCACTGAGATCAAAGATGCCTTGACCATGTATAGTGATGGCGTAAGAAGTATGCTAGATAGACCTTAGCCTCAAGAGAGAAGCAGCTGGCTTCAAATCCTAATGAGGCCTATGAATGAGGGATCTATGAAACGGGGAGCTTGGAATGGGTTCATGTAAAAGTTGTATTGTCTCTCCAGTTATTCTAACAACAGTCATTGATGCAAACCCAGTGAGGAGGACACAGGGGCAGGATGAATCCTCCATGACTCCTTCTCTCTATTCTAGGAATTACTTTGCAGGAGCCATTTGTAAGTCAAAGGCTAAGCTGAATGGGAAGGTCGTTTTGATCACAGGGGCCAACACAGGCATTGGGAAAGAGACAGCTAGAGATCTCGCAAAAAGAGGCAAGTCATCTATCCCACTATGTGTCCCATACCTGTCCCCTGTACTTTACATTATCTGTCAACATTGCCTTCCTGGACCAGGGTGGGGAAGGGATAATCTTGACACCCACCTGCTCTACAGCTATCTTGGGGTCAGGAGGCTGGGTTACGCAGGGTTTTCCTCTCACTTCGTGAAGCAGAACTGAAAGATGGCTTGACGAAGTTTTAGTAACTAAACTAGAACTCCATGCAGCCCAGGGTTGGAGCCTGATGACAGATCCTACCTAACACTTAAACTTGTAACTGTTGGAAGCAGGTCCCTTTTAATGGATCATAATTCTACTGTTTGTGGGCCCTAATGCTTTTAGTGCTGAAGCCAATGTTGTTGGGACTCCAGACTCAGAGCATATAATGCAGGAGCAGTTACGCAGTTTATAAGAAACAGAAAACCTCTGCACTGGAACTTTCCTGAAGAGTCTTGGAAATCCCTCGTCTCATGAGTTTCCAACTAGGGGAGCCTGGGAACCCACTTAGCTCCACTGCTATAGATCTTGCTACAACTTGGGAGGAGTTGGATGGACACTCTTCTGACTTGTGTGACAGCCCGAGAGCAGTCTTGAGATGGCAGTAACTGCTTGTTGCTCCCTAGCTGAGCTGGATTGGAGCCAAGAACTTCCAGGGTAAAGGCTCTCTCCCTGACAGCTATCCCCTTGAGGCATTTCCTGATCTCGCTCATGGTGTACCTTAGGGGAGCCAGTTGGCTTGCCTTTGCACTTGCTCCCCATGCTGCCCCCCAGCTCTTGGCTCATGTTTCTTCTTCCTTTTCCTTGTACAGGTGCCAGAGTGATTCTGGCTTGCAGAGACACAGCAAAGGGGGAAGTGGCCGCCTGTGAGATCCGAGCTGAGACAGGAAACCAGCAAGTAATTATGAAGAAACTGGATTTGGCGGATACTAAGTCTATTCGACAGTTTGCTGAGAACTTTCTAGCAGGTAAGGCCCTCCTTGGGTGCTGTTGCCTTTGCTTGTAGGTGAGTATGTTTGGTCAACAGTAGCTCTCTGCTCTGTCGAACAAAAACAGGAATGGGATTGAACAGGATGCTTGTTTAAAAAGACCTTATTTGAAAAAGGGAGACCACCCATGAGCACATAATCTGGCTGGGCTCATCTATCAGCCTTTTGTAGGTTTCATGAGAGAAGAAATAGATGGAAGAGATTCAGCTTGAAACCCAGCTAATTTAAAGGAAAACGAGCCAAAAGTATTGTCTTTAAATTCACTTCCAATATTTGTGGTTGTGATCTATCTTTTTTTCCCCCTTAATTATCTTATCTGCTGTTTTGTTGAAATGCAGCGTAAATGGAGGAAGCCATAAAACTGACTGTGTACAAAGTTTAAAAAGAATCTTAAAATATAAATAAGAAAAAACCAGAATAACTTGTACTAGTTACTTTAGCGGTAATAGTACGTACAATATTTTTATTTTGTAGAAGTGTTCTGTGAATTGATGTGATTTCTCTAGTTTCTGATGCACTGCCTTTTGGAATTCTGTTATGCTGATCCTAATTTTTGGTAAGTGGTAAAGGTTGTCTATTGATATTTAACTTTAGAGATGCTGGAAACTCAAATGAGTTTATAAATGAGTCTACGAAACTCACAGAATAAATAAAATCAAGTCAGAGAGATGGCATGCTGTGCTATTGGGCTTTGGCAGACACTGAATTCCCTGCCTTCATGCCCCTGCCTGGAAAGATACCATTTGTTTCCATGCTGGGAGATCTGTAGAGGGTGTAGGAATAGGTTGGGATGAGAGAGGTCTTTCTTTTTTTGGAGAGGTGAGATGGCAGCAGCTTAGTCTGCCCCAGTTCTGTGGCTGATTTGTTCCATTTAGATGTGGGTGGTTGTCTGATTCTTTGCTTAATGTCCCATCCTCTCCAATGTTCCTTTCAGAGGAGAAAGAGCTCCATATTCTCATTAACAATGCAGGAGTAATGTTGCACCCTTATGCCAAGACAGTGGATGGCTTTGAGATGCATCTAGGAGTCAATTACCTTGGTAAGAGACTGAATAACACCAGGGCAGGCAAAGGTTGGGTAGGAGGTTTTATTAAATTCTATGACAAAACTCAGTGTGGGAGTCTGTCTCCAGGAGTCTATCCC